>NW_028274816.1:119422056-124422056 GCF_037043125.1 Eumetopias jubatus
GCTTTCTAAAAACCCGGGGATTTCACGTGCATTTGCAAATCTGTCCGTGGTTTGGTACCTCTACTTTCTGCCCCATGGATTTAGTCCTGAGTTTTACCATGTATCCCACAGCCCAGTTCCGTCCTCCCCT
The DNA here is from genome assembly GCF_037043125.1 of Eumetopias jubatus. Lineage (NCBI taxonomy): Eukaryota > Metazoa > Chordata > Mammalia > Carnivora > Otariidae > Eumetopias > Eumetopias jubatus. The sequence continues at coordinate 119,422,187 of NW_028274816.1, forward strand.
AAATCCCAGCTCCTAGAAACCCAATCTGGGCCTTTCCCGCCCCAAACCAGAAAACTTTGGACAGGTATGCTTGCCAGCCTCCAAGATGGCCCACAGTGATCCTCGCCTCCTATGTTAAGGAGGTGGCCCTCTGCCTCCACACTGGCTAGAGCTGACCTGTGTATCCAGTAGGGGGCTGTGGAAATGACAACGGGAAATTTCCAAAGCAAGGTCATAAAAACCCTGCAGCTTCTGTCTTGCTCTCTCTTGATTCTCTTGCTGTGGGGGAAGCCAGCTGCTGTATCAGGAGGACACTCCTGCAGCCCTCTGGAGAGGTCCTCATGGGGAGGAGGTAAGTGAGGCCCACTGCCAAAGGCCAGTGCTAACTTGCTAGGTATGTGAGTGAGCCATGTTGGAAGAAGATCCTTGAACCCCTGTCAGGTTCAGTGAACTACAGCCCCTGCCAGCATCCTGACTGCAACCTCAGAGAGACCCGAGCTAAGCTACTCCCAATTCCTGGGCCACAGAAACTATGTGAGAGAATGTATGTCGTTTTAAGCTGCTAAGTGTTTTGGATAATTTACTACTAGCAACTGACAAGTAATATAGCAAGTGTATCCCTTTTATACAGATGAAATAATACCCAAATGTGAACACAAGAGTCTTTTCTAAAAGTCACTTGATGAGCAGGGGGGGTAAGTCTGGATGCAAACTCAGGTCCGTCCGAGCAAATCAACTCATCTCCCTGTGAATGGTGACATTCCACCTTTAGTGGCAGTCTCGGGAAAGCACTAGGGCTAGGTATTCTTAATTCCTTGCAAGGATGATGGAAGTTGCAAAGGGGAAAGAAGTGGCAGGATGAGGAGGGCAGGAGGAAAACCCAACACTTTTGGTAGGGCCACGTGTTCACACCTCCAGAGGATGGGCACAGTGTGGGGACAGCAGCAACCACTCGCGATCTCAGGGCTTTAATGGGAACCACAGGGGCACGGCAGAGAGGGAGTGAAGGGAACTGACATCTATCGAGCACCTACTATGTGCCAGCATCTTTACATCTCAATCTTCCAACAGCCCCAGGAGTTAAAGATTATTATTCCTCCTTCTGAGGAAACTATGCTCGCACACCCATTAATGGTGCTTCCTAGGTTTGATCTCCTGTCTTCTGATTCCAAATGCTTGTCTCTTCCCATCTTTCCAGTCGGCCTCGTGGGCAGGATGAATAACCAAACTAGGTTGCATGTGGAAGAATAACCAAAGTAGGTTGCGTGTGGTTTTTCAAACTGCTGGCTCTATGTTACATATAATTAGACCACACACGGAACTGCAAAGAAACTGAAGCGCAAATAAATGCTATTTGTGCTAGTATCATGTCAGCACAGATTATAAACTAGTTTTTGATACTGGAAGAAGTCATGCTGTTTACTTCACTTTATCACTGAGCCTCAAAACTGACTGAAGCACTAAGAAAAGAGAAAACGGTGAACTGACATGTACTCACCAAGGTGACTGGCACTCTCTGATCAGATGCTACGGTAGAATCTGGTTTATACTGTTGTATTAAGCCCATACCCAGTTCTTCCAGAAGCTGCCAAGGTAAAAGAAATAGATTATCAAAGCACAGTATTAGAATTACGGAGGTAGAAAACCTCACTTGTTTGGAGACAACCTCAGATCAAGGGGAAAAACAATTTCCGACTGAATTTTCTTTCCTTTCTCAGCAACTCCTATGTCAGAGGCATTCTTTCAGGAACAAAATCACCAGAAATATATTGGTAATTTATCACCAAATGAATTCTTTGGGTTTTTGTATTAGAGCTGAAAATAAAGGAATGTATGACTTTCCCTACCTGAAACCTCTGTAACGAACCTCAGAATGGACAGACATGCAGCAGAGGGAAGAACATAAAGGAAGAGAAGAAAAAAGCAGGTGGCTGTTCATGAAAGTTACTTTTGCTCCATGAAGCTGAATGGACGGATCTGCTTCCCCCATGCACTTGCAAATCACCTCTCCAAGTTCCATTAAGTACACTTGAGCCATTGAAAAGTAGCCTCTGGCCAGATGAGCCAAAACCTGCAAAGAGAACAGAGGAATAACCCCCAAGATGTGAATGCCATGTGGGGCTGCTATATCCAGAAAAGTGCTTTAATATTAACAGACATCACTCACACTTAACAAGGGGCAGGATTCTAATGTTGAATGCAATGAACAACCATAATCTTTATTTTATGACTGAAATCAACGAACTGTATCATATAATTTCATGGTGCTCTACAATTTGTGAAATGTGTTTAAGACTGGCAATATTATTTAAGCCTGGGAACAATTTTCTGAGACAGGGACGAATCGAATACTTCAGCTGAAGGAGCTAAGGCTGAAAAAGTTTAGGGTTACAGGGCATATTTAATATCAACCAGACAATCAGCAGCAGAGTGCAGAACCAAACCCATGTCTTATATCAGAGCTGAGTACAGAAGCGAGTACGTTAATCTAGGATCGTTTTCTTCCTTTGAAGGAGCAATTATTTTGTTGTCTCTAAGCAGAAAGAAGATGAAACAGAAGTTATGGAGAATTACACACTTACTTAAAGTTGCAGAAATCAAAGATGAACTGTGCGATTTCTTTTGGAATTATTATATAATCTAGCGTACCCACCCGTCATATAAAAACGGAGGTGACTAAAATGGCTTGCAACAAAAAGGAACGCATCTGACACTTACAACCAAGTTTTCTCCCAACCTCCACCAAAAACAAAACAACGGAACACTCACACCTGAAATACAACTCCCACTAACACCACTGGCCCGTGGCTCGGTTTTACATTATTTTCATGGACTCACTCCTCACAATCCATCACCCTTTGAAAAAGGCAGAATGATTACTGCCATTTCAGAAACGAGGAGCTGAAACCTCCTACCTGTAAGGCCTCCAACCGCATGGGGGATGGTTCATAGGTGCTTCCTGCCGCAGAGCCAGCATCGCTCCCTGAACAGGAATCCTCCTTGGGCAGCACAACCGTGGAAATGCAGAGTCGGATGAGCCAGCAGGGCTCCGAAGACCCCTTAGGGGAGCTAACTGATGCTTCCTCCAGAAAGGGTCCTGAGGAGGCTTTCTTGCACCAGTCAGGAGTGCCGAGGTGGGGAGTCGCTGAATTGCTACTGAGTCCGGAAGAACAGGGCTGCTGTAAGAGCAGCAGGACTTCAGGTAAAGGCGCGTGAGTGGACACGATGGCTCCCAAGAGAGTGAGGCTTGACACTCGAACATTCACATCTGTCAAAGTTAGTGGGAATCACTATCACCGTGGGGTCATAATTACCCCCGCAGGCTATGAAGAGTTAGAGCATCCTTGGTTAACCTGCATCGAAGTAAACCTCTAGCCCTAACGTCTGGTTTAGAGAACTATATGGGACAGAAACAGAAGTTCAACAACACTGTCAAGAGACTATCTGGCAAACTGAGCACGTGAAACGTGCTGGAAGACAACCGTCAAGAACACAAGCAGGGGGAGGGGGAGAGGGAGAAGCAGGCTTCCCGCCGAGCAGGGAGCCCGACGCGGGGCTCGATCCCAGGACCCTGGGATCATGACCTGAGCTGAAGGCAGACACTTAACAATTGAGCCAACCAGGCGCCCCTGTAATTGACTTTTTAAAAATTGTTTAAAGATTTTATTTATTTGAGAGACAGTAAGAACATGAGCAGGGGGAGGGGCGGAGGGAAGAGGGAGAAGCAGGCTCCCCGCTGAGCGGGGAGCCCAAAGTGGGGTTAGATCCCAGGACCTGGGATCATGACCTGAGCTGAAAGCAGACGCTTAACAGACTAAGCCACCCAGGCGCCCTGTAATTGGCTTTCAAATGGTTCAAAAATACACATATTTATACGCACATATGTATACACAAGGACACAGACACACATATGCAGAGACAAAGCCAACACGACAAATGTTAACAATTGTCAAGCCTAGGTAGAGGTATGCAGATGTTCACTGTACTAGTCTTTCAAATTTCTGTGGGTCTGACCATTTTAATAATAAAAATGCTGGAGGACAAAGCCAGACACTTGGAAGGGGCTTTTGAGACCTGATCTACTCCCCTCAGTTTGCAGATGAAGAAAAGCTGGTGCTGGGGAGTGAGCAGGGCACTGAGCCCAAAGACTCGGGTTGTTTCAATCTTACTTCTGCCTCTAACGTGATGAGAGACCTGAAGACAGGATTTATCTTTCTGGGTCCCATCTTACACATTGGCGAAACAAGTGAATTGGACTTAGTTTACACATGATTACCTCATTGAAGCCTTATAAACATCTTATGAGGTGGGTCTACTTCTTCCTGTGAGGAGGAGACGAGGCTCTGACAGAGCTGCAGTTCTGAGACGGCAGAAGTGGGACCGGGCTGCAGACCCTCAGCCTGACTCCGGGTCCACCAGCCCGCCCACAACGCCTCAGAAACACCACCACCTCCTTCCAGTGCTAGAACTCGCACTGGAAAACTTCACTTACCAGAATGTGGCCCGATCCTAAAGCTTGCAAGCAAAAGGAACAACTATTCTGCAGGCAAGTGTTACAGCACATAGATATTTTGTGTGGGAGTAAGCCAAGAAACAACAAGAAATAAGACTCTCTAGCCAGTGGGGACGTGAGGCTCTGGAATTTTATCCGAACTTGAGAGGAGATAATGTTCAAGAAGTTAGGTTTTATATTCCAGTTTTTCTTTCCAAAAAGAGAATGATGTCTCTGACTCTCCATCTATCCTTACTTCTTCTTCCTATTTTTTCTTAAAGATTTATCTATTTATTTTAGAAAGAGTGCATGTAAGTGGGGGGAGGGACAGAGGGAGAGGGAGAGAGAATCTCATGCAGACTCTCCACTGAGCATGGAGCCTGATGTGGGGCTCAACCTCATGACCCCGAGATCAGGACCTGAGCCAAAAATCAAGAGTCAGATGCTTTACCCACTGAGTCACCCAGGCACCCCCATCCATCCTTACTTTTGCCTGAAGGATATGAACTGTGTATTATATACCAGAGGGGGCTCCCCGGCACTTGGCTCTCCCCTAATTCTAAAGTCACTGCACTGAAGTAGCAAAGCGCCAGTAATCTTTACAATTAATTCTCCACCTCACTTCCTTTCAGTGGTGTCTACTGGGGCTTCAGAGGTCAAAAGTGTGGTTCTAGCAACAGCTGGTTCCCCAAAAACTTGAGAATAAGCAAGGATATCTTAGACCTATAAAATGCTCTAAATACTTCTTAAACTAATAATCTGGATTTGATTGATATAAAAAAGCAATTGACTTTAAACTACCACCAACCTTTGTGGCGAATATAAGGCTTTATCTGGTTCCAGACTTTGGTCAACAGGCTGAGTTTCAGACGGTTATACGGTGAATTTGATACTAAATTTGCAAGGCACTGCAAAATACAAGAATCAATAGGTCTGATTAAGCCACAGCATAGACACAAACTTTACAGCATTTAATTAAAAAAGAAAAGTCTTCATACTTATTTGAAAATCACTCTTTTTCTTTTTTGTCCTTTTTTTTTTTTAAGGGAATAGCACTTCTATTCTCATTGGTACAACTTAATACTAAAAATGGGAGTGTTTTTAGTAAATCATTTATTTGGATATACAGAGATTATAGGTAAGATCAAACAAGTAGGCACAATAGGATAGCTTTAAATAAAATCACCAGTTAGACTTCCAAATAGGATATCTTTAAATAAAATTAGTACTTAGTTATAGTCTTAAGTCAAATTACTTTTGGACAATGTAAAACATTATACAAAATTGAAACAGACAAAACCCCTCCAGAACCTATGGGTAACTTGGCACGTTTACCTTAATTATCTGAGTAAGGGTCTGTGAGGATGACTCAGCCACCAGGGCTAACAAAAGACATCTGTGCAATTCTCTAATGCTGGATGCAATCATCACGGAGAAGGGAGTGAAAGCCCTTCTGTGGTCACTGGTATCTTCAGCAACAGAAAGAAACTGCTTTGAGCCTTCCAAGATGGCAGATAAAACTTGCAGAGCACATGCACGTGTCTGAAATTCCAGAATGATTCCCATCAGTTAGTTAATAATCAGGAGTCAAATCCCCTTCTTCCTATTTTCGTTTTTAATTTTCAAAGTATTTTGGATCATTTTCATTAGGAAAAGAGGTATTAGGACTATCTAGCAGGTCCTAAACGTAGCCATGAACTAGGGTCCCTGCACCCCCACTTAAAAAAAAAAAACCCTTATATCACATTGCTGTTAGGTTTCCTTACAGTAAGGAATAAGTCTAAGCTACACCACAGTACAAAAACCTGAAATCATGAACATGAGAATAACTTAAAGAAAAATTAGAGGCCTTGTTTATTCAAGCATAAGGCCAAGGGAAAAGAGAAAGCGAAATAGCTCATGGGGTAGAAAAAAAAATACATGAGTCTAGAGTCTGTTTTACATCAAACATGTTGCTTTATATGCTCTCCTGAAGCATCCATGAGTGCTCAAAGTTAATTAAACAGGATATTAGGGACTTTGTGTACATTCAACTTGGCAGGCATCATTAGTGATCCAACTTTTCAGAAACATTCTTAGGTGCAGAAACGAACACTGCCTGCAGTGAGTCTCTGATAATCAAAGAAAGGAAAACCATTAACTGTAACCTTCCAGAAGGAAAGGAAAGTATGTGCCCCTTTGTCAATGATCTGCTGTCAGGAAAAGGGTCACTGGAGCAATATTGTGTTTATAATGTTAAAGGATGACTTTCAATTGGTACTTGGATGATTCTGTGGTATTAAAAATCAGGAAAGAAAAAAAAGAAATAAAAAGAAAGCCAATTTAACCAAAATGGAATGTAGGTGATAAATGTAGGACTAATAATGTAATATTGTACCCTCTTTGGCCAGTCCCCCAAAATGCCAATTAAACACTGTCAGATATTTTTAAAATGGAGACTCAACATTATAATTCTAAACTAGGGGCACCTGGGTTGCTCAGTTGGTTAAGGGTCTGCCTTCGGCTCAGGTCATGATCCCAGGGTCCTGGGACTGAGCCCCACATTGGGCTCCTTGCTCAGCGGAGAACCTGCTTCTCCCTCTGCCCCCCCACCTGCTTGTGCTCACTCTCTCACTCTAATAAATAAAATCTTTAAAAAAGATAATAATTCCAATCTAAATATTTGCTCATCATGAAGCGTATCTGTTTGGTGTGAAAAAGCTTTTCCAGAAAATCTTCAACTATATCACCTCCAAGGAACAAGGAATAAATCATTTCTGCACGCCTTTTGTAGAGTGGACTCACAAACAAAAAAACTGCAAATTTACTGCTTTGAAAATAAATTAGTACAGCAATATGAGTCTCTGGAATTAAGCATAATCACTGAAGTTAGGAAGTTGACAATGTATTAGGAAATTATGTGTGTGCGCACACGTGTGTATTTGAGAGACCGTGCATGAGAAAGAACTCGTGCACAAGTCAGAAGTCAGCTCACCCAAGAAAGACTTAGATCAGGGGCTGGTAAACTTTTTCTGCAAAGGACCAGTAGCACATACTTTATATTTTAGACTTTGTAGGCCCAAGAGTCTCTGTTGCAACCACACAGCCATAGTAGCAAAGGCACTAAATAAAAAATAGGACTATGTTCCAATAAAGTTTTACTTATGGACAATGAAATGTGAATTTCATATAATTTTTACAATCATGAAATATCATTAAAAGTTTTTTTTTAAAAACCATTTAAAAGCATAGAACTATTCTTAGCTCATGGGTCATACAAAAACACACTTTGCCAACCCGATTAGTTGGCTGATCTGAACTGAAAAAGGTAGATGTTATGTTAAACCTCCATTTCTTCAGACATTAATTAAAAACCATGATTCCAACAGCTCACAAACCAATTACAATTAAAAACCAAGTTGTGGAGAGAGATGAACTTATGCTCAAAAGTCAAAAAATTTTAGCTCAATTAACTTTGATACCCTAAGAGGGAAAAAGTTTCCATGACCATCACAGATGAAAACAAAAGTAATGTCACTGAAATATATCACTGAGGTATGAAATCTATAAAAAATGTGATATATCAAATTATACTTCTCATAGTTCTGACTTAATTAAACCCTGTTTAACATATCTTTGTTCCTAAAAAAATGCTATTTATGCCATTGAATTTCATTCAAGTTCTGCTTCACTGCCTTTTACATCAATATTTAATATACTGTTTACTGGTTCTGATCAGCACTTTCAGCAGAAATTACTGATGTGCAAGCAAACCATAAGAGGTGCAGCTCTCCAGAGGATTCATTTTGTTAAATTTTTATTATCTGAATATTTGCAATTATGGATGAAGACTTTTCAATCTGATAAACAACAGCGTGCTCCATTTCACCAGTGGGCAGTTTCACTTCCTTGCACATGTAGTCTTGTTCAAAGGTAATGAAACCGGAAAGCATTTTCCCTTTTTTGCTACCTATGGATGTAGCAGAAATTTCTGCTAAGGTAGTTCAGTCAATCCTTATGTTTTCCTTTTTTCATGTTTGTTTGGTCTCAATTTTTCTGGGAGGGTGATAAAGAAGTCACTGCTGGGAGTGGGTAGCAGTGAGGTTTCGATGCACCTGGCTGTTCCCTTCTTTGGCTTCGTCCCAGAACCGATTATTCTGCACACATGTTCAAGGTTAATTTTATTTGATTGCATTTCTAGTGGAGGCATTTGAACACTGTGTCAGGGTCTCTAGATCTGGAGATATCCAAGCCAAGGTCATCTGTTCTTGGTTGGTCTTATGAGAGAAAACCTGATTACCTACCAGTACGTGATAGTTAAAAACTTGCTTTATTCTCTTTCCTAGTTATGCTATCTATTACTCAGGATTTTGATTTGTTTCCACATTTCATAACTCTCTAAAAGAGAAATAATCATTACGGAATTTCAAAATCAGGAAAATTCTCAGGGTACCAAGAAGAAAGTATGCCCCATAGTTTGTTCCTTAGATCAAGCCTTGATAATAATCTACCTTTTTAACAACTGAGGAATTTATATAGAAGAAATTTGCAAATTAGTCACAGTATTTCTACTGATAATCTGCTGTGTGCTGCCTGGAAACATACAGGATGTGCTTTCTGAAGCACATTTCCAACCTGTAAAAATGTGACCATTTCCCAAGTACTGCTCCACCGCCAAATCTTAAAGGAAGTTTGTAAGTTTTCTCCTTTGCAATTAACTGTTGTAGCATCTCCTACTGCAATTTCCTGAAAGTAATCCATTGTCTGAATGAAAAGGCCAGCCCCCTGTCCTTCTGTCCATTTCTCTTTGGAAAGTTTCTCAGTGTATCAGTGGAAACTGTGCTTCCAGGTGAATCTACCCTTGGTCATATCATTACAGCACTTTTTTCTCATCACATTTCTTGCGTTCACCAAAGTTAAAGAGCAAGAACCCAAAAAGATACCAAATCAAGGAGTACTTTGCAGTATGTAAAATTTCTCATGACACTCTGTCAAATGTAAACATTATAAAGATACGAACTCCATCACTTTCATGAGATCTGATTCCATAACCTCTCTGTCCTCATACCACAGACTCACGTGCCCCCCCCACCCCTTAGGGGTGCGGCTGCAGTGCGGGCACTGTACTTGGCCTACTTGCTCCCCAGCACCGTCTTCTCAGCTACTGCCGGGCTCCCCTCAGCTGGAGGCTCTTCAAATATTACGTATTTTTATCCTTTATAGTCGTTTTCCTTTCAATTACCAGAATGGCTTCATTACTGAGTTTCTTGCCACCATTCATTCCCATTCTCCTCCCAGGGTCTCCTTTGCTATTGAGTCAGTCAATCTGAAAAATTTCTGCCGCTTTTAACTGCTCAGGATATTGGGCATTTGCAATTTTTTTGTGTACAACTGAGGCCCATTTATTTTTCTTGACCCTATAAGAGCTTTGGAAGGGTCACCTAGAAGTTTTCTTGTGTTTTCTCGTCATAAACATTTTTCTGAGCTTTACACATCCTTCATAACCACTATGGACCAAGATATTCCACTGAGTGTTTAAGCCACTTTTAATTTTTCCCTATTACAAATACCCTGCAATCAACATTTTCATCAGAGGGAAGGAAGCGCAGCTGCTTCAGTGCAGCTCAAAAGGGACACTGAAGTTACAACATTCAGTGCGCTCAGGCTTGAAGTGAGCCCTGGGCAGGGGGTGACCTCACTGTGACCTTTCTCAACCTGTTATTCACATAAGCCCACTTCCTAGCCTCCTGCCTGTCCAGTGGTTCTCAAGTCAGAACTTGGGCTGGTATTAATGAGCACTGTATTCAGATGGGATCAGATAAGGCAGAGAAAACAACAAGGATGTGTAAAGTTCTTCCTCCTACTATCATGCTGAGAATTTAAATGCTTTTACCTTCGGAGAAGGATCTTTTAATGTAAGAGTCATCAAGGACACGGACTGAGGGCTGCCAAGCTCAGGTGTATCAGGAACAAAGGCTGACCAGTAGCCATAAAGAACTTTTTTTTCTATTGATTTTATAGTAGAAAGAAAACAAGCTAATGCTCCTTGGCGAACTTTGGCTTGGTAAGACCTACCCAAGAGAAGGAAGAAAAAAGTCTTAATAGTTTTAAAAAATATAGACATGAAAGGCTATTTATTCCAGCCAACTCAAATGATACACTGAAAACTCAACATTCTGTATAAACCCTAAGGAAGAGATGCCAACATGATATTAAAAAAAATATTTTTCAATGAAAACATCTTAAAGCAATTTGTTTATATAACAAGTTAATAAAGTCGACAATATAAAACACAACTAGACAGAAAATAAAAGGGCAACAGTTTGAGGTCAGGAAACTAGCGTTAGATATGAAACACTGCAGAGTATCCATTCATCCAACAAAAGATACTAAACGCTGCAGAGTATCCATTCATCCAACAAACAAGTCCGGAGTGCTTAAGTATGTGCCAAGGGTTGGGCTGAGGCCGACAGACATAAAGCCTGCCCATGTCCCTGACAAGCTCATGAATGGCAGAGACAGTTAAAGAGATAACTGCAACACAGCATGATCAACACTGAGGCGGGGATAAGTCAAAGGGTCATAGAGTAGGGACCTAAGCCAGAACTGGGGTGGGAACTGTCAGAAAAGGCTTCTCAGAGGATGTGACTGCTGAGCTCGTACTGAAGACGAGTAGTGGTTAACAAAGCAAGAAGGCAGAGAGAAAGAAAGGAAATTCCAGGCAGAGGAACCACACGTACAAAGGCAGATGAAGGGAACGAGGCAAAATGCAGAGTAACGCAAAGCCCGCATGAATGAATCTTCCAAGTTAAATCCCGTGCACCAGTGAGGTTTCTAAGCAAAGTTATAAACTTACAAGCAACAGAGATTATAAGGCATAACAACATGACAAAATACTACTACCTCATTTTACTCTGCATGCCTCCTTCAGCATCGGAATAGTCGGACTCACTACTGCTGACCCTCTTCCAGCCGGAAGAACGGATGGGCAGGGGGACTCGGTCTTTTCCCACAGTGCCGCTTCCCTCCACCGGCAAACTCTGGCCTCCCCGGGAGGAGGGACAGGGAGTGTCCCCCTCATGCAGGTGCTCTCTGCCCAGGCCAGCGACAGGTGCTACTTCTCTTTCACCACTGGATTCTTCCTCTTCCTCTTCTCCTTGCTGGATTTTCTTCGATTTTACTTTCGATTTTTTCTTTTTATTCTGATTTTAGGAGCAAATGAAAACGTATATATGACAGCTATTGGTGCCTTTCTCATTTAATAACTACTAAATATGTCCCCAACATGTAGTATGAGTAAAGAAGAAAAGAGAAAAAAGTGGCACTTACTTCCTACTCTGTGTGTCTGGTGCTATACTAAGTGCTTACACACACCCCACTGGACCACGGGAAACAAGGCGTGAAGCGCGTGCAACAGAGCCACACTTGTAGCCTGGCTTTTTATATTCTACCCCTGTGACTCTGAGCACATCACTTAGCCTTTCATTAGCTTGACCTTCCTCATCTGTAAGCATGAGGCTAATGCTGCTTTCCCCACACAGCTGTGAAAGCATTCAGCAGCACGAGAATTAGAGTATAGAAAGGGACTTGAGTGACAATTTTCTCAGTTCTTCCAGATAAGACACGTAGCTAGTGCCTCTCCAGATGTAGAAGAGAGATGCTAATCCACCATATATAGTGCATGTTTTAGGGCACTGGGGCTTTGTAGATATGAAGTAAAAGCCAATTTTTTCCCTTTCTCCTATTCCTTTCCAAATATCTTTGGAATCTGTGCCGCCCTCTGCAAGGTCCCTGACATTGAGGAGGAAGGTCCTCATCCCTTCTATTTTGGATTATTAATGTGGCTCCAGACTCACATCCTTTTACTTGCTACCTCAGTGATTTTTCTAAGATGTGTATCTGATCACCTCACTCCCCTAGATGAGAGTCTTCATCTCTACCACCTGTAGGATAAAAACTAACTCCTTAGCCTACTGTATAAGACTCTGAGGATGTGGCCTCGGCTACGTACGTGTCCCAGCCTTCCCCTGCACACACCTGACACTCTAGCCTACTGGTTAACAAATGGGCTACGCCCATGCTCATTCTCTATGCTTATGCACCTTCTGTTCCCTCTGAATAAAACGCTTTGCTTCCTTTCTGTACTCTACTCATTCTTATGTCTCAGTTTGGCCACCTCATCTTTTAAAAAGCCCCCTGTTACTCCTCTATTTGGATTGGGTACCCTGAATGTGATCCCAGAGTACCCTGTGAATATTCTGATGAAAGAAATCACAATACTGCATTTTAGGTGCTTATTTATCCACCTTCCCCTTCTCTCCCAAACTCCAAAAAGCAGAGTCTATATCCTTAATGCTTAACAGAATGTCTGGGATGTGGCAGATGTTCAGTTAATGTTGCGTAAGTCAGAGTGAAAGAATATCTAATTATAAGCATTTTGAAAGTAATACCGGATACATTTCTAGATGTAATACCGTGGCCCCTATATCTCTATGCTCTAGGTTCTCCAATGGAAACATAAGGGAGATGGCAGCTATATGAACAGGCTGGGAAATTTGGCAGTTGTAACTGAGACCTACAATATTTTACCCATTAGGCTTTTATAGAGAAAGTTGGTTGGCCTGTGGTCTTGAGCATCTGGGGAACAGGGATGTGCGGCTTTGAGTATAAAATGAATGGCCACTGTTACATCTGTTCTATTGTCTAGAATGCTTAGAAATATAAGAGATTTTAACTGGTGTTTCCAGCAATCTGATGAATTTAAATTTACTATGCTAAAAACTCTAAACTGAAATCAAATTCAAGGTGAGCCTTTGGCACAAGTAGTGATGCAAATCACAGAAAACACATATAACAAGCAATTAAAGGCAATCCACAACTTAAACCTAAGCAGACACAGGCGTACGTACCGTAGTTGGTCGGGAAGCGCTAGGTTCGGATTGCTGTGGTTTGACAGGTGGTCGCCCATCGTACTGAGGAAGTGGAGTGGGGTATAACACTGTTGGCAGCTCTATGTTTAGTCCCGGGAGTCCATGAAACATAGATTTCTAATAATGATGATTAAGGAAACACACACACAAAACTAATCATAAAACAGAATGATTCACCATGTTCTGGATCACATCAATGAACAAATTAATGTCTAGAAGCTTATTAAGGAAATTAAAATGGACAGAAAATTGATACCTTGGAGGTTTAGGGCTTATAGAAGCATTTAATCTCATCTGTATGGATCTGGTCTGGCCAGATTAGGTTACGCTTGATTTTAGTTTATTTACTTATGTTTTTTATTTATTAATTTTTAAAATTTATCCAATCTGTTTTATCCGATCATTTGATCTATCTATAATTTTTTAACCAATCATTCTTATTTCGCTTATCCATGTCCACACCTAGCTGTTTGTCTTTTTGGGAGATGGGACAGGGAAAGATTTGAAGTTTTAGTCATGATCAATCTAAGTTACCATATGTGGCTTTGACCGGAGGCCACCTCCTGGCTGAACTAAAAGGTGGTTCCCCAGAGAGGCTGATCTGACCTTCCCACTGACCTGCAGGCTCAGAAGCCAAAGGATGCAGCCTACTGATGCCATCTTGACTGGCCCACCTACTGCATGGGCCAAGAGCCAAAGGGAAGCCCTGGTTCTTCTTTCAAGTATAAACAGGTTTGAGACAATCTAAAATTGAACTATCTACAGATCATAACCTATTCCTTTCCTCAGTTAAGATTTAGAAGTAAAATTTTAGAATTTTGATACATTTACTTAAAACAAGGTTTACTGTTTTCAGTTCTTAAGTATGCTTGTGTATGAACATTTGAATGATCTCTAAAATATAATACCCTAAAGCTAGCCTTGGAGTGATGATGTAAAGTGGTCCTTATGCCTGGGTTTAAGTAGGAAAGACACTCGCCATGAGGACTTGGGTTTAAACGGGCAATGCCTTACCTTTAGCACAGCCAGAAGAGCTCCAAGTTCCTCAGTCTGCGTCAGTTTCATCTTACCCCCATTTAGAAGAGACTGTATACCTTTTAATGCATTTTGTAACAACTAGGGGAAAGAAGACAAGCTTAAAGGTAAAGGAGATGTGGTTATCCAGCAATCAACTTTCTAGCACCACTGAGGCTGGAGGAGAAAAAGTCTCTACGTGATGGAAAAAACCATTCAAAAGGAGGGGAAAAAAACAAAACAAAAGAAGACCCAGAGGAGAGAGATCTGATGAACTACTGCTAATTATTTTTTAGAAGAATAGAGTGCCCTCACGGAAGAATGGTCTTATCGTACATGTTTATAAGCTAGCATGTACAAACGGTGAGCAAGAAAAAAAAAAAAAGAAGAGGTGTGTAGTGGGAAGAAGGTGGAAGGGATGGAAAAGTGGCAGCGGAGACCGGAAGTGGGGAAGCTTTCTGATGCAGCAACCTCACTAGTTCTCAAAGGCAAAGGCATGTGTGTGGGAGCAGGTTTCTAGAGGGCAAGTCTGATCCAGATTGATCTTCTGACCCAGCATTCTCATTAAGAAATACCATCCTAAAGAAATACGCTCCCCCCCCCCAAGGAGAAGATGTGGACCACAGCCTTTTTCTGAAATAGTGGAAACACTGAAAAAAACTTCCATTTCCACCTGCTATGACAATGATTGTATAAGAAGCTGACCCTCTGCTACATGGGAAACTCAACCATAATAACAGCAAGCATCTGCCAAACACTTTAAATGCTGTATTTCACATACTACTCGCAGGACCCCTACAAGGTAATTGCATCATTTGTCCCATTTCAGAGAGAAGGAACAGGGAGGCTCAAGAAGTTCAGTAACTTGCCCAAGGTCTCCCAGTGACAGCAGTCAGAAAGCATGAGGTACATCAATAGGTACTGAAAAGATGCCCAAGAAATATTCACTTTAAAAAGCAGATAAAATTATAAAACAGCATATTTAATATGACCCCACTTGAAAATTATAAACTTAATGCTCATTTACATACAGAAAAAATATTTGGGGGCTTGTAAAACAAACTGTTCCAGGTGGTTATATCTGAGCAAGAACTATGAGGAACCTTCACCATCACAGATCTATAATTTCTGATATGTGTCATTCTGAATTTAAAATATGTTAACAGACTGTCATATTTCTATCAGATTTTTAAAAAATAATATTGCAGATACTGTTGAAATCTATTCCTTTCCCTTCCATCTAAAAGATAGTTACTAGGGGCTCCTGGGTGGCTCAGTCAGTTGACTCTTAATTTTGACTCAGGTCATGATCTTGGGGTTGTGAGATCGAGCCCCATGTCGGGCTCCATGCTGGGTGTGTGAAGCCTGCTTGGGATTCTCTCTCCCTCTGCCCCCCTGCCCCTGCTTGCACTCTCCCTCTCTAAAAAAATAAAATAAAATAAAATAAAATGACAGGGGGCGCCTGGGTGGCTCAGTTGGTTAAGCGTCTGCCTTCGGCTAAGGTCATGATCCCAGGGTCCTGGGATCGAGCCCCGCATTAGGCTCCCTGCTCGGCGGGAAGCCTGCTTCTCCCTCTCCCATTCCCCCTGCTTGTGTTCCCTCTTTCGCTGTGTCTCTCTGTCCAATAAATAAATAAAATCTTTAAAAAAAAACAAACAAAATAAAATGACAGTTACTAGTCCGAAATTGTATTGCTTTTATAGTCAGGAGGGAAAAAAATACTTTTCTTTAAAAAGCTTTAAAATTGCAAAACAAAATACACAGAAACTGTCTTGTAATTTAAACCTGAAAGATGTGATGTCCATCTTTGTAAGTTATAAACATTCCACGTATGCCTATTATCTCTAGACAAAACAAATTCCACAACCACATTATACTCTTCAGTAACAGCCTCTGTTCTACTGCTGCTTCTAGACACACCTGTAACAGGCGTAAGATCAGTGGTAGCCCCACCTACCATGCAAAACGTGATATCATCCATATCAGATGATTTCGGAGACTGTAAAGCGGTCAGGAAAGCCCGGAAGCAGATAGCTGGGTAGGGCTCCTCCAAGTATGGCTGTCCCGGCACACTAAAACACACACAGAGAAAGCAACGCAAACTCAGTCCTCTTTGAAATGGGGCTCGCAAAAGAGTAAGAATTAAAAATAGCAATAATACAGACCAATGGAGTGGGAATACACCCTTGGATGAAACTGTATCAAGGAAGACTGTGCACTCTGGGTCATTAACTACGGCTGCGGGACAGCACAAGCATGGAATGAGGAAAGAGGTAAGACTGGTTTCCATAGGGAAAAGTTACAGAAGTTTGTAGTGGAAGAAGTATAGGGGAAGAAACCCTTTTGAGTACTGCTTTTCAGTGTTTAGAGAGGAAGTAATGCAGACAGGGCCTGTCAAGCTAGAGCCACACAGCTGAACCGGCCCTCCTACCACCTGGACAACACTGCAATAAACACAGACGAGATACCACACAGCCGTTCAAGTCTGTGCTCCTCGTTTCTCATTGCAGGCATCTACAACTGGGTGGCTGGGATTGGTTCCAATTTCTTAGGAGAAATTGGCCTTGAAAGAGGCCTCAACAAAGCTTAAATTCATCTGACTGTATTCTAAAAGACTTAATATGGTTAAAATTTCTATCAACAGAAAACAAAACCTTGACATATTGCACACGGACTCCTTTTACCCTATTTTAGGGATAAGGTCCGAGTCTAGCTTTCCCTTTAACTTTTCTATAAGCAAATCAAAATTAAACAATATAAGATGATCTTATTAGCGAGGCACATGGGAACCACACGGTAGGTTCTTTTCTAAGTTGCCTCTGGCTTCAGACAGATTGAACCACCTATAAAGGGCCCCCGAGAGGCCCTGTCTTACCGTGGCTGGGAGATGTTACTGGCTCCACGTACCTGAGACATAAATTTGCCATACAGTGTACTGCAGCTCTCCTAACTTCAGGGTCGGGCTGAGCCAAGTCACTCAACTTCATCAAAATCCCGCTCTTGCCTAGCAAGCCTGGGAGGTACTAAAACAAAATAACAGCTAATGTTGGTCAAAGAAAGCTTCTAGGAAAGTATTACTCTTTTAGACAGATGTCAGTTTTTAAACGGAAGGGCAGTTAAGTACCAGAAGACTAGCTGCTAGGTAAATCTTACAGATGGGCATGCAAAGATGTGCCCCAAAATACCAGTGGAGATCACTGCTCCCAGCCCAGGTAGTTGCTGAAGCTCTTTAGTTGTGGGTACATAGCTGAAGAGTAATGACAATAATAAAAATGGTAATAATATTTACTGAGTGCTAAGCACTTTAGAAGGACTGTCTCACTTCATCCCCAGACGAACTACCGTATACATGAAGAAACGAGGCTCAGAGTGGTTGAGTAAGGGCTGCTCAAGGTCACACATACCATGAATGCCAGGATAGAAACCTCAGCACGGGCCTGTTGGTTCAGAGCCTGTGTTCCTAACCTTTTGAAGGAAAGACAGAACACAGTTTAAACTACCTTTTGACATTTTGAGCCATTGCAGTAAACCAGAGCTGCCAGGGCTTGAAGAATTTCCATGTGTGTCCAGGAACTACACTGCTGAATAGCAGAAATAGCATACGCCAACAGGAAATCCAGGTTTTGTTCATCCACAATCACCTATCAAGAGAGGAAAAAATATGCATGATCTAACTTCTAAAAAAATATTTGTATCCTTTCGGACATGTATGCTCACCTGAATCAGGCTATGAAAAAGAGAGCACATGTGCCCATCTTTTTGGGGTCAAAAAGATCAGCTCTAAAGGCCTTGAAAGTTTGGTCAAGACAAGGCCTTCTCCTTGCCCCAGGGCCTTGCTCATTTTCTCCCCCTTACTCCCTCCACACAAAGTAGAACCTGGCAAAGTCCTTGTAAATTTTCCTTGAGCTACCCAGACACTGGCAGCTGTAAATCCATATATATGTGTAAGACTCAATCCACTGCAATTGCCTTCTACATAGTAAATGCTCAACAAATACACTGTGAACATATATGTTTGCTAAATAGCTATTATGTCTCACCCTGATGTAGGGAATAAGACAGGAAGAGAGGGCATATTCTTGTCCCTCAAGGAGTTTATAGTCTTATTGAGACGAAGTAGGCTAATTGAAGTATCAATTCATGAATTATTGAGATAACCTGTCATCAAAAGCTAGAAAGTTGGCTAAGGGCTGTAGGTACCATATATGATCAGGAATTTTTCCAACTGCCTGTGTCACAAAGGTAATATACCTGAGAACCAGTAAACATTTAGAAGCCACCATATCAGTGTGAAAAATTCTAAACTTGAAAATAGTGTCATTTCATTTAGGAAGACACACGTAGCAGACACTGCTTACCCATCAGCATTCATCTCCTATCTCCTGTTGGCAGAGTACTGATTTTATTTGGGTGCTCAACTCTTGTACATGAGACCTAAGGGTAAATCCCAATTAGCTAAGACAGTGGTTCTCCAATCTTTTTTCCCAGGGAAATAAGATTTTTTTTGCCCATTTGGCAGTATCTGTAGAATTCACAATTGGGGGGATGCTACTGGCTTCTAAGGGAGAAGCCAGGGATGCTGTTAAAATCCTACAATGCACAGGACAGTGCCCCTCAACTAAGAATCATCCAATCCAAAATATCAATGGTGCTGAGATTAAGAAACTTTGATATAAGAGTTGAGCTGCACATTGTAATCATCTAGGGAGCTTAAGCCCTCCACGTGATTCTAATGTGCAGTCAAGGCTGACCCCTGGTTTAAGCCACTCATGGTAGTACCATTCCCCTGATCAATGGGTGTAGAGGGGTTTCTCATATGACCTAGGTCTCCCCAGCCAGCTATCAGGGGAGATCTGATGGAGAGTGTGGGGGACAAGCTGCCTCATTCTTAAATCAAAGGGACACAAAATAAATCATTCTTTTGCTTCTGCAGGATGTTATTTATTTCACACAGGATGCCAAGATGCCCTCTTGACTATGAGAGATGCCCAAAACCCATACACTGGTGGCAAATGAAAAAAATGCCAGTGAGTTTCTTATTATTAAGTGCCCCTTAGAGTGCCTCCCTTGGGGGTTGTGACATGAGATAATGTGACATGAGATAAAAAAAAAATTTTTTTTTAGCTATTCTAGGTTGGCTTTTCTGTTTCTTGCAGCCAAAAGAATCTTAGATTGCATAATGCTAATTGTAAGTTTTGTGCTAACTACATTCACATACTCATGCGGTATCTTATGGTAGGTAACAGCCACAACTTCTGAACTGTTCCTAAAAAGATAAGAGATTTATTTAGGAAGTTATAAAGGTTCTGGAGAGAGGGCAGCTATAGTACAGACCTTGATATAAATAACAGGGGTCTTTTCATCTAATGTCCTCTTGCTCCCAAGCTACTTCTTACATTTTATGATGAACAAAGTATAGACCACAAAAATGGTAGCTTTGGGAAAGGGGAAAAAATATTGGTAGGAAAGGAGGGGAAAGGGATTGTTTCAACTTATTTTTAGACATATCTTGGTCAAATACAGCTTCCATGAAAAATCCTAAGACCTGGGGGCCTCAACGATATTGGTTTCTTGAACCAAACAGAAAGGGACACCTCGAATGGACAACTTTCTAGAATTGTGCAGCATAATTTTTTTTGTCAGAATTACATTTAATATCATTCTTAGTAAGGAATTGCTTTTTGCAGTTTCTCAAAAGATCAGCCTATCACACCTAACACAGACATAGCATTTCAAAGGTTTAGTTTATGATGAATTCTAAGGTTATACACATGATTACCTGTAATCTGTTAAGTAAATGGTGGATAAGTTGAGACACTTTGCTGACAAGATGATTCTGATTAAGAGGCACCAGTCGGCAAGCTTGGACAAGAAGAGTACAAACATCCTACGGAAAAAAAAAAAAAAGACAACGAAAAGGCAATATGCCTATTAGTCAAGTGAAGAACCCCCGCCACCCCACCAAATACGGCCAAACAGAAAAATGAAAGTGAATGTTCACACTCAAAATGAGGAAAGATGAAATCTGAGGCAGAAACTAGGGGAAAAAGATTAAATGATACCACAGAAATGGGATGTACTAAAAAGTAAAAGACTCAACATGGTTTTTGTCAGGCTAAAGACTCCAGAGTCTCTACATATGTAGACAGTGCAATTAAATAACCAAAGGAAGGCTTCCAGAATGTAAAAACACACACTGTAGTTAAAGATAACAAAAAGTAAGCAAACAGACACATGAAAAGATACTGAACATCACTCGTCATCAGGGAAATGCAAATCAAGACTACAATGAGATATCACTGCACACCTGTCAGAACGGCTAAAATAAAAAACACAAGAAACAACAGGGGTTGGCAAGGATGTGGAGAAAAAGGAACCCTCGTACACTGTTAGTGGAAATGCAAACTGTGCAGACACTGTGGAAAACAATACAGAGGTTCCTCAAAAAGTTAAAAATAGAACTACCCTATGACCCAGGAATTGCACTACTGGGTATTTACCCAAAGGATACAAAAACACTAATTAAAAAGGAAACACACACCCCTATATTTATAGCAGCATTATTTACAATAGCCAAGATATGGAAGCAGCCCAAGTGTCCATCCATGGATAAATGGATAAACATGTGGTTTATATATACAATGGATTATTACCCAGCCATAAAGAAGAATGAAATCTTGCCATTTGCAACAACATGGATGGAGCTAGAGAGTATTATGCTAAGTGAAATATGTCAGTCAGAGAAAGGCAAACACCATATGATTTCACTCATCTGTGGAACTGAAGAAACAAAACAAACAAGCAAAGGGAAAAAAAAGAGAGAGAGAGAGAGAGACAAATCAAGAACCAGACTCTTAACTACAGAGAACAAACTGATGGTTACCAGAGGGGAGGCAGGTGGGGAGATGGGTGAAATAGGTGATGGGGATTTTTTTTTTATTATTATTATGTTATGTTAGTCACCATACATTACATCATTAGTTTTTGATGTAGTGTTCCATGATTCATTGTTTGCGTATAACACCCAGTGCTCCATGCAGAACGTGCCCTCCTTAATATCCATCACCAGGCTAACCCATCCCCCTACCCTCCTCCCCTCTAGAACCCTCAGTTTGTTTCTCAGAGTCCACAGTCTCTCATGGTTCGTCTCCCCCTCCGATTTCCCCCTCTTCATTCTTCCCCTCCTGCTATCTTCTTCCTTTTTTTTTTTTTTTTTTAACATATGATGGGGATTAAGGAGGGCACTTGTGAAGAGCACCGGGTGATGTATGGAATTGTTGAATCATTATATTGTATACCTGAAATTAATATAACACTATATGTTAACTATATGGGAAATAAAATTAAAAAAATAGAACTCATTTATTCCTATTTTAAAAAAGAAAAAGTAAGCAAACCATATTTTCAATGCCACTGGGAAAATCAGAAATGACACCTGTATAAATTTATTGTAAAATTAGGTAATTCTTCAAAAATAAGAGGGCAACCTATTTGCAAATCACATTATTCATTCATCCACTGATGTTTACTGAATTAAAAGGTTTGGAGCACTTACTATGTGCTAGACAGTGTGCTAGATCTTTGGGGTCCAAAGGTGAACAAACATATTCCTGAACTTTAAAAAGAGCTCATAGTGAGGAAGACAGAAATACTCACAAATAATTAATGTGAATTAAATGTTGAAAGAATTAACTGCAGGGGTGCCTGGGTGGCTCAGATGGTTAAGTGTCTGCCTTCGGCTCAGGTCATGATCCCGGGGTTCTGGGATCGAGCCCCACATCGGGCTCCTGGCTCAGCGGGGACTCTGCTCTCCCTCTCCCTCTGCCTCTCCCATGCTCATGCTCCCTCTCTCTCTGAATCTCCGTGTCTCAAATGAATAAATAAAATCTTAAAAAAAAAAGAATTAACTGCAAACTCCGTGGGGAAATGGTAATTAGGGAGGTCTTATGGAGGTGATTTTTTTTTTAAGATTTATTTATTTTAGAGACAGAGAAAGCACAAGCGGGGGGAGGGGGTGCAGAGAGAGAGGGAGCGAGAATCCCAAGCAGACTCTGTGCTGAGTGTGGAGCCCGATGTGGGGCTCAATCCCAGGACTCTGAGATCATGACCTACACTGAAACCAAGAGTCGGACATTTAGCCCACTGTGCCACTCAGGAGCCCCACAAAGAAGATTTTTTTTTTTTAGATTTTATCTATTTATTTGAGAGAGAGAGAATGAGAGAGAGAGAGAGAGAGAGCATGAGAGGCGAGAGGGTCAGAGGGAGAAGCAGGCTTCCTGCTGAGCAGGGAGAAGGATGCGGGACTCGATCCTGGAACTCCAGGATCATGACCTGAGCCAAAGGAAGTCACTCAACCAATTGAGCCACCCAGGTGCCCCTCACAAAGGTGATTTTTAAGCATAATTTGGAATGAAATGAAGGATGACTAAAAATCTGCCAGACAAAGCAATGAAAGACACAGCAAGCAATGGATGGGAATAGAGTGTGCAAAGACCTGGAATACCAGTAGGAGTGAAACACTAGTAGATGCTTGAGGGACAGCAGGTTTTAAATGACTGCACACAGAGCACAAAAGGAGAAGTGACAGGAGACTCGAAAGGCACATATTTTTGATGGAAAAATATCAAATTGTACCAATAAAGCAAAAGTTCCCAAGTAAACCCTTAATTCCACTCCAATCCCTAGTGACACACATTATTATTTTGTTGTAAACTTTTCCATTCGTTGTTGTGAACTCTTTACATCTATAAGTGTACATATTCTGTTAAACGCACTCCTCACCCTTATACTGGTGTCGTACTGCAATGAACCATTCTGTAACTTGCTCTGATCATCTACCAATATGTATTAAAGATCTTCCCAAATCAGAGTTTTGCCTTTCTAATCAGGTTTTATTCTCACAAAAGAAAAGATCACTCTAGTAGCAGGACAAAGAATGGTTTGGAGAAGAGCTAGACAGGAGGCAGAAGAGAAGTTTGAGGAGACCAGTAGAAGAGTTCAGGAACGTCATCTTGCCTGAGGGCTTAAGGCATTGGCAGTGGGAACACAGAAAAGGGAATGAGAAATATTTATGAGATGGAATCTGAAGAATCCGAAGTGGATAGATCTGGGAGAAAAAGGGAAAACACCAGTGTTTGTGCCAGTGTGACTTGGCAGACTGGGCATGTTTCTGTGAGTTGGGGGATGGGATGGGTTGTGGATATAGTGTGTCTACAGAGATAATGTAACTTCATTTTTAGGAACTGTCCAGTTTGAGGTGCCTGTGAACACCAGAGGCAGGGGTATGACTGGGTCAAGAGTTCTGGGAGTTCAGTAAGTAGTATCCAAGGCCTGATGTGTGTGAATATTATTATTACTCAGTGTCCGAGTACTTCTAAACAGGAGGTAGAGAGGGAAGTGCTAGCACGAAAGAACAGAAAATGGCAGGGAGCATGTGGCAGCCTTAGGCTCCAATTCTACCCCTGCCTTTTGCCAGCAATAGGACATTGGATCTTTATGTGCCACAGTATTTTTATCAGTACAGTAGATCTAATAATACCCACGTTGTAAGATTCCTAGAACCGTACACCGTAAATTACAGTACATGGTCTGGGTGCTCTGTATTCAATAAATGGTAGAAGTGAATTTTATATACAAAGTGTTTTGTATGCAGGGAGTGGAGCTGGGGGACGGGAAGGTGGGACAAGAGATGACACCTGCGGTGTTATCAGAGCAGAAGTCATCAATGGGGTTTTAAAGATGCGAGTTTGCCAAGCACTGCAGGATCTTCCAGACAGAGGAGGGCAGAGACTGTCACGGTCGGAGGGAGCCAGCGAGCCTAGAACTAAGTAACGCGAAGCGGGGCTGGGAAAAGCCGGGCGGGGCAGGCGGGAGCTACCCGCTAGGGTCCCTGAGGGCGGGGCCGGGGCCAGGAGGCGCGGCCCGAGTCCTCCCCACCCGGCACACCGCCTACCTCCGGAGCCACGCCGCCGCCCTCACTGTAGTTCTCAGAGATGAGCTGGTCGAAGAGCAGGTGGATCTCGGTCCGGGCGGAGCTGCTGTCATCCGGGCGCAGGGCGCAGAGCCTGGCGGACAAGCAGCGAAATCCACTGCTCTGGTTCGGTCGCCCCTCCCGCGCCGGCTCGCTTTTGGGCGAGCCGCCGATTTGTACCGCCGCCATCTTCCCTACGTAGGACAACAGGGAAATACTTCCGGGGTATCCCGGCTCCGCTCGCCAGTTCCGGAAATACTTCTTTAGACCCGAAGCCGAGTGAGATCCTGGACCCTCCCCTGCCTGCTTTGCGAATATTTGTCAGAAATTAGCTTGGAGGGTTTTTTACCTTACATTTGTGTTTGAGTACTGACTGAAAAGTGGGACTCTTTATGTCCTCCTAGAAAGTGTGTTCCTGGACAAGGCTGACATGGCTCTTTAGTACTAGCGTTTCACGCGGGCTGGATTTGGAGAGGAGCTGTTGGTGGTGGCAGTGGCAGAAACCGCTAGTTCTAGGACATCTTTGGACTCTTCTTACATCGTGTGAGAGCCCTTGATTCTTACCCAGGCGCAAAACCACCCTGTAAATGGAGGGTATAATTCGCAGTATTCCTTGCTGCTGGCTGTGCATCTTCCTGTGAATCTTGCGCTTCATTACACGAGAAAAGTAATTTGGAAGTTCAAACTGAGCCATGTAAAATATAACCTGCCTAAGGGTGACCTGGTTGAGATTGGACACCCCAAGATTTCCTGTAGCCTTAAAAGCAAGAAGCTGGAAAAGAAAATAGCCATTTTAAAGGCCGTAAACCGTTTTTAGTCACCCAGGAGGTGAAGGCATGAAATTTACATTTGGTCATCTCTTGGGCTTTTGAATTATGCAAATATAAAGCAGATTCTTATCAGTGATTCTTAGGGAAAACCTTGAAGTCACCTGAAGGTACATGTTTTATCCTGAGACTAAAACACTTGTGTTTAGCAATAACAACTGGGGGTATGCTTTAGAAAAGCTTGTTTTCTGAAGACTTTGGGCGTTGGGGAGAAATACTAATTTTTTGTTTGAATTTAGATGTCATATTATTGCTTATTTTTGGGATGTATGTGCATGTTATGTATGTGTATGTATTTGTGATATTCAAGCATTTGCTCAGGGAAGATCAGGAGCTGAGACCTAGTCATGGAAGTGTTAATCTGATTTCTCCCAAAGCAGAGCGTTAGGTGAGGTTGATATATTAGTGATTTATTCAAGAATGAACAGGGAAGAAAGGAGAGTCAGTACACATATGTACTATTGAATTGGCCATTGCAAAGGGTGAGTGATTGCGCAATCCTTAAGATTTTTCTGAGATGCCTTCTGGAATGTCCTCAGCACCCGCTCCTGAGGTGGGAGATGGAAGCATGTAACTGTCAGCCTTTGAATTCTGTTGTCAAGCATTACCCCACCAAGCATCAATTCTCCATTGTTTCTCATATGAGCATGCATCAGTGGGTGGTGGTTCCTGCAGGAGTTTCTTGTACAAAGAAGCCCTGAGGCAAAAGTGAGAGGTGTAGGGTACTAGGGTACAAGTCCAAGGCAAGTCTCTGACAAGTTACCTTGAGCTAAACTAGTAGATGCCTGACAGAAACTGGTTGCCATAGCGATGATTAAAATAAGAGTGTAAGGCCAAGAGTGTTTGAAGCAGTGCACAAGAGATATCCAACACACGGGGCTAGAAGGATGTGAGGCCTGGTCTTCACCACAGTGGAGGTGGTGTGATATGGACTGTGGAAAGGATCTGGGTTCAGTGTGGCTCATCTTAGGTTGTAACATGGATGGCCCACACATACTGTTATTCAGAACTGAATGACCCAGATATTGTAAAGTGTACTGATACCGGTCTGTTGAGTTCTGATGGAATGTACCCTTGCAGATGGCAGTGTGGTTTCTACAAGGAAATGAACATTCCTATCCTTTGGTTATCACCAACTGAAGAAAACATACATCAAGCTCTCAGGGAGGCCTTGAGGGCCCCCTTCATTGGCTTGTGTTTAGACGATAACCCCCAAACTGTGGAACTTATACCTTGGCAAAAGTTCTCCCAAGAAAATCTCCTCACACATCCTTACTCCTCCTCACTCTCAGTATTTTTTAATCCTACATTGACCGTGGGGCCTTAAAGATGCTAAGCATGTTCACAGCCATTTCCCTTCATGAATTCTGCATAAGGTGATCTGGAGCCTTACTCTGGAATATCACCTTTTTCATATTTTGGAACTCAGTCAAGACTTTACTTTAATCACCTAATTAGAGTCTGGATCATTCTAACTGAAGTAGGCTTTACCGCCCTTCCTCTTCTACTTCGCATCCTTGTTTATTTCCTTCAGAACATTTACCATAATGTGTAGTTACCTTCTTTATTGTATATTATCTGTTTCTTCCTCTAGTATGTGAGCTTTGTGAAGGCACACATCCTGTCTGTCTGGTTCACTATTGTATCCCTAACGCTAGCACAGCACCTGAGTCATGGTAGACACCTCCCAATACTTTCTGGCAGGATAAATAAATTCACTGTTTATTCAGAGCCTCCTATTTCCCATCTGTTGGTTGATGTGAAAATCAAATGGGATCTCTGTGAAAATACTTCATAAAGTTCTATAAATCTTGGCATCCAAATGAGGTAGATACTGTTATTTCCCCCTTTTTACAGATAAAAAAAGCTTAATGGCTTAAAGAAAGACAAC
Source organism: Eumetopias jubatus (assembly GCF_037043125.1). Lineage (NCBI taxonomy): Eukaryota > Metazoa > Chordata > Mammalia > Carnivora > Otariidae > Eumetopias > Eumetopias jubatus. Next base: position 119,449,269 of record NW_028274816.1, read on the forward strand.
TTAAAGGGTTTAAATGGTTTGTCAAGGGCCACACAGGCAGTAAATTGGCCGAAATCAGACCACAACCCAGGCCAGTTGTGATTATGAAGAACATAGAAAAGAAATGTAAGTCTATTTTTACCTCCCATGTTTTGTAATGGGGAAAACCAGAAGAGAGGGGCTGGCTTTCAGGATCCAGATGAACTACAATAGGCTAGGAAGGAGGATTGTCTTAGGCTTCCATTCTAGAGCCCTACAAAATCATCACTAAGCGCCATCGGCCCATCTATTTGATAATCATAACAACTGTAGTTAACATAATGAACTGCTTTTGTCCTTGTAGCTCTATGAAGCATACGTTGTTATACAAATCTGAAACCTGAAGCACAGGAAGGTTAGGACACATGCTAAAGGTCACACAGTAATGTGGCGGGCCTGGGTCTAAAATTCAGAATCAGAGTTCCTAACTACTATGCTATAATGCATAGGCCCTGGATTTGGACATGGGATTAGAGGTAAGGCCCTGACACTTACCTGCCATATGATTTTGAGCAAATTACTTAATCTCTCCAAACCTCAGCATCCTTATATATAAAATGGTATTGATAATAAGCATAGTCACAAGGTGATTGTAAGGATAAATTAGATGATGCTTGTGGAGAATATAACAGAGTTGCATACCAAGTGCTAAACAAATGTTATCTGTCTTCCACCCCGTCCTCCACCTCATCATCACCCTTAACCAAAGAACTCAAACAGTTTGGGTATGTCTAACAATGAAGATTTATTAAAAGAAAGGACTCTTTTTCCTTCCCCACCACATCTCTTGTAATCTCCACCCACAGGCCCCCATTTTCATCTGTCTTCCTGGTCAAGGAGTTCCAGTCATATCTTTGAAGATAGGAAGTGATGAAAAATTATTAGAGAAGGATGATCCTCAAGATAAGTCTTCATCTGAAAAATGGACCAAAAAATTATACATGAGACCTGCTGTTTTGGGGACCTGGAATCACAGAATGCAATTGAGAGGTGACAGTTCTCAGTTCTGGGAATCAACAAGCACCTACAAAGAGTCAGCAAGGCCAGAGGCATCCCAAGGACTGTGGGTGGATTGGACAGATAGTACCTTCTGAACACAAATGGGTTACTTTTAAAGTTTATGTTGATTCTATTGTGTTAGTTATTATATTAATTAATAAATACAGCTTAGTTTGTAATTAAGGCTGAATCATGGTAGCTTTTCATTATGCATTTTTTTTCATTTGATGGCTACTGAAAATAAAGAAACTATTATGTGAGGACCCTGAAATATTTCTCCAGAAAAAGGGTTCTCATAGGTCAATCTGGCAGTGTGAATCAGAGCCTGAAAATGGTCATAAATTATAATTCTTAGAATTTATCCCAAGGAAATTAATAAGGGTGTATGCACAAATTTAGTATTCATTATAACTATATTAATACAATAAACCATCAACAAATGTGTATTAATGGGGGTTTCTAAGTATATGAGCATATATGATGGACTTCTGTAAGACTGTTAAAGGTGATGGTATAGAAGATTGGTGTTGCTGGGTGTTATGCACAAACAATGAATCATGGAACACTACATCAAAAACTAATGATGTATGGTGATTAACATAACAATAAAAATTTAAAGAAAAAAATAAAAAGATTGGTGTTGTTAAAAGTTGTTCACTAGCTATTTCTAAGTGAAATAATTAAGAAATCAAAATAGACACAATATTATCTCATTTCAATATGTATATTATGTATTTGCATGTGTGTTTAAAATATGCACCAAAGTATTAAGCAAGTATCATTTGGGGATGGGGGGGTAATGTGACTGATTTTTATGTTCTTTTTGTTCAAATAAATAGTCTAATTTCTCTCCTGGATATACTGGGTAATGAGATTATTTTAAAGGTTTGGAAGCCAGCATCCTGTGATAGATGCTTCCTTTTCTTGGAAAGGGTGTGAAGAGGGAAAGGCCACAGAGAGACAGGTTTCTACCGCACCCGCTTCTGGAAAGTCCCATCAGAGCCAGCCCGCCAGCCAGCTCAGACAAGTTTTGAGGAAGCAGGGAAGGACCTGATGTTTTTACCTGTCCCTAGGCTGCAGCACAGATGTGGCCACACCCATTGCTGACGCAGTGCTCTCCTGGATCACAATCCCAGTCATCATGGCAGAGCTCAACGCAGGTGCCTATGTTAGAACAGACCAGCTGAAAAACCACCCTGCTTTAAGCACAGGTATCAGAGAGGATAGCCCTTGACTGATTAAAAGAACCCATTCCACTTCTGTCTTTCAGTTCAGTGAATAAGGGAATTTGTAAATGATTACTCACAGAACAATACTCATTAACATCTTATATATTTCAGTTAAAAACAATGAATTCACATAATCACAATAAAGTAAGGCCTACTTTAAAGAAGAGCATAACTGTATGCAGAAGCAAAGTGCAAAGAAGCCCACTCAAATGTCCTCACTTCCCTACTTTGCAGGGAAAGGGGCAGAAAAGGGGAGACTCATATCTACCAAATGCCATCAAGAGTGCCTTGCACTCACCCTGCGAGGTGAGTCTGACTGGTCTCATCTTATAGGCATGGCAGCTGGGGTGCACAGAGGTGAACTGCCCACTAGTAGGTACAGAAGTGGAATTCAACCGAGACCTGCCTGGCCCCTAGGCCAAGCTCCTTCTGCCGTCCCACATGATGAAACAGACCCTGACATGAAGAACACATCTCCAAATTTCAAGGAGTCACTCCTGGTCTGGGTGGAGGCCCCCCAGGTTCCCAGAGGCTCAAAGTTAGTCTTTGAGAACCAAGGAAGTAGGTCCAAGAAGCTGGTTAAGACCCCACAGGAGCTTCTAGTTAAATGTAGGCAGAGCTCTGGACCAATGTGTGCTATGCTTCTGTTGTGCTGTGCTTTTGCTTCTACTCAGCTGTTACCATGAGTTTCTCTACCTGATTCCATGTCTGGACTTTCTGGGCCTTTGTTTTCCTCATACGTAAAATGGAGCTCTTGGATCTAGCAGGGAAAATGAAGTTCATTCTCCAGTGTCAATTCTGATCCATAGAGATGACTATCTGGTGCTGTGTTGAAGGGGCTGGGACACCTTGTCCAGGCTCAGAAGGAAAAAATGCTGTGATGACTAGCAATGTGAGACTCTAAGAATGGGCCTGGGGGGATGTCTACAATATACTTGCAGACCTCAGAGAAAGTCAACACGATTTGCTGTTGTTGACTAATGGTGAGAAGGTTGAAGACTTTGTCTCCACTCATAGCAGTTTGGTCACTCAGTAAATCTGTTGATTTCTTACTAGGTACAAAGCATAGGGCTAAGTTATTGAGAAAATATAAAGATACAAGGGTCATTACCTTAAAGCAGCATAGAGTCTAACAGTGGAGATAAGACGTGTTTAAAGTACGAAAAATAAGGCAGTATGTGACAAGTGTCCTGAGAAGAGGTATATCCAAAGGAAAAGGGGCTCAGAAGAGAGAGAACATTACTTCCAATTAGATTAACCAAAAAAAGGAGGGTCTTGAAGTACAGGAATCTTTTTAAGGCAGAATTGAGGGGTGGTGGTGGTAGAGTTTTGCAGAAGAGAAAAAAATTACTAACAAAAGTTCACAAGGGGAAATGTAACCGGGCCTCGAGTAGGAAGAGGCATGCAAGGCACCTGCAGCACAAAGTTTAAGGAGGCACTTGCACACCCCTAAGAGTGAGCACCCCCTTAAATATGGCACCCTGGGTGCCTCATCTCCTCACTCCTTAGCCTGAAATACAAGGAATACAGGAGGACTGTCAAATAAATGCAAGGCTGGATAAGTATAAGGGGCAGTTGGGAGTCAGGCAGGAAAAGTAGGTGGGGGGTAAAGTTACAGGGGCCAGACCTTGAGGACCTGAGGAGTTTGGGTTTCACTTGGTAGGCCAAGGGAGGGATATGACTGCAGTTCACTTAAGAAGATTATTCTGGCATGAGGGCATAGAGTGGACCAGGATTCAGTGAGCAAGCAAACCTCAGAAGCAATCGAGGGTCAGGAAGTGCTGTCAGGAAACCACACCACACTGGCCCAAGTACGGGGTAATCAGGGCCAGACGGGCCAATGTGGCAATGGGGAGTGGAAAGGAAGGAGCACACGCAAGAGACAATTTCAAAGAATGGACGGTATTTGGCAACAGGTTTAAATGCGGGCGGAGGACAGCAAAGAAGAGAGAGGAGGAAGAGTTGAATCCAAGAATCTTTAGGGAGAAGTAGGAGCTCCAGTGATGATCATCCAGGAGAGGAGAAAGTTTGAGGATTGATAGAGTGGCTAACCATGTCAGGTGTTGCAGAGGTTACAGACTTGCTGCTGAGGAGAGTCAAGATATTTATCAGCTGATCCTGGGAGCAAAGTTTCTGGAGACTGATGGGGACAGTTATGGCGATAATCTTCAGGAGGCAAAGGAATGAGTTGTGAGGAAGTTAGGGCAGAGAGTTAAGATTGCTACTTTGAGAACGTTGGTGGTAAAAGGAAAAGCGGAGATTAAGATGACTCCCATATAACACGATTAAGAAAATATGTTCTCTTATGATCTTATCTATTTGTAACAAGAGACCAAGAAACCCATGGGGGAGAGAGATGCTGGGGAAGATGGCGGGTGGCTCATGGGGAAGCCAAAGGGAAGAGTGGAGAGTCCAGTTGAAGGGAAGACCCAAAGAAAGGAAGAGGGGAAGAGTGGATGCAGAAGGAGAGAGGTGCGGCAGTCAAGGTGGCTCCTGGACTAGAGGATCTTTCCTTCTCACCTCCCCGCCCCCCCCCCCCCCCCCCGCCCCTCAGAGCACAGCAGTCCCTGCTGGCCCACTTTTCAGCTCCCTCATGCAGAGAACGGGCTGCCTTCTGCCCGGACTTACCCAGAAGTTGCAATGGTCTCACTGCAGCCTGGAGCTCCTGAACCTCCGAGCTGAGGGTGATGAGCATTACCAGAAGGAGAAAGCCCCCCAACTTCATGTTGCTGTTGGAAGTCTTCGGTAAAAATGCAGCAAGGCTGGGAACAGCTGCAATTTATGCTCTTCCGCCCACTGACCTAGAATGCAAGGCCAGGGGTGGGACTAGGCACGTGAGAGCCTAAGCCCTGCCCAGAAACTCCTTCTTGAAGAACTCATACCGATAGGTCTCCTGAGGAAGGCCTTGCTGTTGCCCAAGCCAGTCTGAGCTGAAGGAACACCCTCCAAGGGCAGATGAGTAAAGAGTCTCCTAAAGCAGGAAAGCCGTGACTAAAGCAGGAAAGCCGTGAGTGACAGAGAAAGGGGTGGAGTGGGGTTGGGGTAAGCACTAACTTTTATTACATACTTTATCCACGCATTCCTTTTTCAACCCAAGTAAATGCCTCCTCTGGGCCAGGCGCATGCTCGGCACGAATACATCCTTATAGAAATTACAATCTAGGAACTGGGTGTTAGCCGGGGTGCAGCCCCCTGTCTCACTTCTCCCTGCCCTGCTCTGGTCCCTAGGGTCTCTGGTATGAGGACAGGGAGAGTCAGGAGAGCTGACAGGGCTGCTCCTAGGTCACCTGCTGCTGGGAATGAGGCCCCCTTAGTCTCCTGGCTTGGTCTGATTTAAGCGGTTGTGGCGGTCTTTGCCTATATGATATATGTCCTTTTGTGGCATAGAGTTTCACTTCATCTTGTTCACCTTCTTTTCTGAGAACCCTAACTCTCAACATACATGTTAGGCTCTTCTAGGATGTCCCTCATCAGGCAGCACTGGGATGGGAGGGCGGGGGCAGGGTGGCGGCAGTAACCAACAAGCTGGGGAGTGAGATTTCATTTCCGCCTTCTTGTAAGCACTCCTAAGCTAGACGAGTGATTTTCTGAAATACCCGCCTTGGTTTTTTGGAGGAAGACGCCCTCCCTCCCTCCCCAGTGGCAGTGGGGGCAGAGGAAGGCACGTGTAACTTCTGGCCAAGAGCATCGTGTCCCATAAGATGTCTTATTGCACATGAGATAAGGATGGCTGGGCTGCTTGGGAATGACAGGACCAGTTTGTAGATTCTTATAGCTCTGGGGAGAGGGTTGACTTGACTTCTCTTTGGAAAGTAGAGTCCTTGACATTTCACCAGGGGCCCTGATTCCTAATTCTAGAACTATGGAAAGAGACCCTATCATGCTTTCTTTGTCACAGTTCCTGAAATGCCACCAGTGAGAGGTCCTTTGGACAAACACCTAACATCATAAACTACTAGTACCCCTGAGTAGGTTAAGGGGTGCTGTTATAGGTTATTCACAAAGCAATTTTGCAAACTGCCTCAACTCAATCCTGCCTATCCCAAAGCTGAGGTCGGCTGGTGTCCAATTTCTGTAACAGAGTCAGAGCCAGAGAGAGACATTTAAGAGACCCTAAACACTGAAAAAATGATAGTGATGTTCTCCACATGTAATTCCAAATTTTAAAAAATGCTTCAACTTGAAATAAAGATATATTTTGAAATAATTTTGAAATTTCAACAAAACTCAAAGGTATGTTGAAATTAAAACTTGTTTCTTTTTAGATGTCCTCTTTTGCTGGTGCCCTAAGCACATGCTTTGTCTGTCCTTTTCTGAGAACTGGGCTGAGCAGGGCCTTCAGAGCCTCGGCAATAGGGCCTTTGCCTGCTTCCCTGCCTCCTCCCTCTCTCTTCACCCTGGCACTCTGGGCTGCTCTGATTGCTGCCCCTTGCCAGGTACATTACACTCAGTTCAAGCTGTTCCTTGAACTTGGAACACCCTTTTCTTTTCTTTCCCTGCCACGTCTCACCAGGCTCAGCACGAACCTCACCGCCCAAACCCTCCTCAGCCCCCACCCCCAGGAGATGTAACTTTATACTTGTTTGGTCACAGCACTTTTTATTATTTTTACATTTCTCTCCTGTGAATATCCTGATGGCAAGGATGGGGGAGTGGTCTCAGGTATCTTTTGTCTTCCATCATCAGTGATTAGCGTTTACTGTGCTCAATAATTATTAGATGAACACATAGTAGAGACAGTGATAAATGAATGAGAGTTTTGACTAAAGGGGGGGGACAGAGAGAAGAGGGGGAGAGCAGAAGGGGTTTTGGAGCATGCGGTTGAGAATGGGTGTGAACAGGACCCATAGTGTGTCCTTTAGTTGTCAGAATGGAAGCCCCATAAAGGCACCAACAGCAGGAAGGACACGGTGTTGGAACTGGATAAACTGCCATTTGAATCCTTCCATGTGGCTACTTCCTAGGTGTGTGCGTGGGCAAATATTAATATTAGTGAATGAAAAAATTTGCATTCAGTTTTTGGAAAAAGCCTCATTGATCTCTTACTCTGTACCACGCCCTGTACTAAATGCTGGGGATGGGGTGTGAACGAGGTGGACTTCCTCTTACAGAGGAGGAGGTAAACATTCTATAGCACCCAGGCTGGTATGAAACAAAGAAAATACTCTGTTCATACAAGCAAATTTTAAGCTAATGTCATCTGGCTCCCCCAGGTCTACCAAGGGGAGTGCCATTTGCATTTAAACTTGATTGTGTTTCCAATCTGCCACCCCCCTCCAAAAAAATCAGCAACCTTCAAAGTGTTCCCCAGTCATGGTTCTTCCTGTTTCTCAAACCATACGATGGAGGAAATGTGACCATTCTGGAACCTTAAGTTTAAAATCAATCCAAAAGGGGCGCCTGGGTGGCTCAGCTGGTTAAGCACTGCCTTCAGCTCGGGTCATGATCCCAGCATCCTAAGATAGAGCCCTGTGTTGGGCTCCCTGCTCGAGGGGAACCTGCTTCTCCCTCTCCTCCCAGCTCAGTGCTCTCTCTCTCTCTCTCTCTCTCTCTAATAAATAAATAAAATCTAAAAAAAAAAAAACGCATAATGTCACTGTGGTTTTAAGAGAGTTGAGGAACAGCAATATGGCCCTTATTTCTGGCTGTTCACTAAGACCAATGCAAGCACAGCCCAGCGCTTAAGACTGAGGACTCTGGGGTGCGACAGATCCGGTATGCCTCTGGCTCTGCGGCTTGGGAGCTGTGCGACCTTGGGAAAATTAATTTCCCTTTCTGAGTCTCACTTCCTCATCTGTAAAGCGGGTGTTATAATTCCTACCTCATTGGCCTGTTGGGCAGATTAAAGGAACAGATATGTACACATATCTATTCCTGGCAGAGTCCTTAAAACTGGCAGCTACTATCATTATTAATTTCCGTGAAAGGGAATGTATGTCTTTCTCTTCCCGATAGCATGTATAGACGGCCCATGCAAAAATGTATCAGTTCCCCAAGGAAATATCACAAAAGAAAGGGGAATCAGAACCTGTCCATATTTTATTCTGTTGGAAATTATCAGGTGAACCATGAAGAGACTCCAGCTGAACCATCAACCCCATGAAGTTGTCAGCTCAACTACTTTATGTGGGTTCAGGATTCTCAACTGGAGGTCAGGAAACTTAGCATGTGACCAAGTTTTGCCTAACAAGGGTCAAGGAAGTCACAGTCATATAATTTCTCCTCAAAGTCGTAAAGAGCGTAGCAATCATCTAGAAGGGACTATCTCCATTCAAGAGTCCCTGCTCCAAATGAAAGCTAATTATCAGCAATGCCTAGTGAACATTCACCTGCTCCAAATACCAGCTCTTCCTCTCCCTGGGATCTGCAATTAGAGCATGAGACTGAGGTCAAGGTGATCCGGCAAGGATAACATCTGGTCCCCAGGAGAATGTTAAGCATGCGTCCTCCCGCCTAGACCTCTATGCTGTGTCAAATCTAGATCACATAGCAGGCAAGAGTCTGAGCTCAGGAGCCAGACCACCTGGGTCAGATCCCAACTCCCCTTCGGTAGCTGTGTGACTGTGGACAAGTTAGTGGACCCCTGGGAGGCTTGGTTTCCTCCCCGTGATGAGGTGAGAATGCAATGAGATAATTATGTTCATAATTCAGCACCATGTCTGGAAGACCGCAAGCACCCCATAATGGTTGCTGTTTTCAGGGTCAGTGATAGTATTATTTAAAAGGGAATTCTTGCTTATAACCCAGGTTTAAGCCCCAGACTGTGTGACCTTGGATAAGTCATGCCGTCTTTGTGGGATGCAAGGGTCCTCATCGCTAAGAGCTGTTGCTAGAGCAGGAAACTCATAAGTACCTCTCCCCTCCCCCCCAGTTTGAAACCCCACTGATGTGAGCGCTTCTCCTTTACGCGGACATGGGCGTATGCTTCTCCTTTAAATGAAGTGAACTCTGTATAACCAGTGCTCTTGAGCATTGCTGTATGTGCAGCAAGACGCTGTGGTGAATACCAGCGAATGTGGGAGCAGAGGAGGCCCTTGGGAAGGGGCTCTGGAAAAGAGGACAGTGTGTGAGCAGAGACAGAGGTGACACTTGAGATGCTACCCTGGGCTTCCTCTTAGGATACAATGTGTTCTATGTGGTATGTATACACAATGGAATATTATGCAACCATCAAAAGGATTGAGATCTTGCCATTTGCAACGATGTGGATGGAACTGGAGGGTGTTATGCTGAGTGAAATAAGTCAATCAGAGAAAGACATGTATCATAGGACCTCACTGATATGAGGAATTCTTAATCTCAGGAAACAAACTGAGGGTTGCTGGAGTGGTTGGGGGTGGGAGGGATGGGGTGGCTGGGTGATAGACATTGGGGAGGGTATGTGCTATGGTGAGCGCTGTGAATTGTGCAAGACTGTCGAATCACAGACCTGTACCCCTGAAACAAATAATGCAACATATGTTAAGAAAAAAAAAAAGAAGAAGAAGAAGATAGCAGGAAGGGAAGAATGAAGGGGGGGAAATCGGAGGGGGAGACGAACCATGAGAGACGATTGGCTCTGAAAAACAACCTGAGGGTTCTAGAGGGGAGGGGCGTGGGGGGATGGGTTAGCCTGGTGATGGGTATTAAAGAGGGCGCGTTCTGCGTGGAGCACTGGGCGTTATGCACAAACAATGAATCATGGAACACTACATCCAAAACTAATGATGGAACGTACGGTGATTAACATAACAATAACAATAGTAATAAAATGAAAAAAAAAGATACAATGTCTTCTGCCCCTGCTTCCTCACTCTCTCCGCCTCCTGCTCATCTGTGTACACACATCCTTCTATCCAGTTCCTCGTCCTGACACAGGCAAGCAGTGGCTGACCGGACCTGCCAGTGGCCTTGCCGGTTTGGAGGGCAGCCCGGTTTGGAGGACAGCTCCATGCTGAGAGTGGGGAGGGCTGCAAGGAGGACAACACCCCCTGCCACCTTGCTGTGTGCAGTCTCCTCTGATGACAATGCAGATGGGCAGAGATGGCCTGACGTTCATACACTCCCTCCTACTGAGCTGGGCCAGGGTGTGGAACCTGGGTGGAAACACGGGTATTTGGAAGCTTAGGCCTTGATATGGGCAGCTGACCTTCCTGGATTATACAGATCCGTGTTTAATATTGAGTAATGGTGTATCTTCGAACAAGCTCTCTGAGCCCAAGTAAAATAGTTTCTTCTGCCTAATAATCAAGATTGCTAAAGAACAGAGGCCACTTTTCTTCTAAGTTTTATTTACTTAAGTAATCTCTACACCCCACGTGGGCCTTGAACTCATGACCCAAGATCAAGAGTGACATGCATGCTGTTCCCATTGAGCCAGCCAGGTGCCCCAGAACAGAGGCCACTTTGAATGGCAGAGGCAAAGGGGGTGAGCACCTCTGTGTGCCAGATTTTACAAACATATACATATGCAAATTGGATATTAGAGATACATATCTTAAATAGTATATATAAATTGACCTTTAAACTAGTATATACATGTATGCTATCTCCATCCCCTTTAAAAATAAAAAGTACTCTCAAAGGTTATCTCCATACACACATGAAGAGAAGTCACTCCCCAGTAACTTCCTAGTTATTCAGGTCCTCCTGATCCAAATCCCAACCTCCCTCCGCCCCACACACAGTTTTTGCCTTTTTCCTTACACTTTCCCATTCCCCAGATTTTAGATCCAAATATTAGTATTGTGGAGTTCAGGGTCTGGTCTAGGAATGGAGACTGGCAACCTCTCTACTTCTCCCCCATTCTCTGCAGAACTACTTAGAATTCCTCATCCGGTCACGCTACCTGAAATGCTAACAAGTAGAGATTCCCCTGGATAAAGAAGCCTCCTGCCATGTTCAGGTGCAGGAAAAGCCCCATATCTGAGTATAACAACTTTTTTCCTCCTTCCACCTTATATAGAATCCTCGAGCCTTCTTTTTATTACATCTTCTCAGAAATGTTGATCCGGCTTTTACGTAGAAGGTGTCGGTTTTCCTTTTGCAAAGCTGTTTGGAAGAACACTCATCTTGCAAGGAGGGCTCTGCAGCCTCGGCCACAGTCAGGAAGGCCAGCCTCCATAGAAGCAGCAGGTGGACTCATGCCTCCTTCTTGAGAATAGTACATTACAGTTCCCAGCTTGCCCTGCAGTTAGCTATGGCCATGTGATTGAGTTCTAGGCAACCCAAAAGAAGTGATACGCACCACTTCTGGGGTGAGGCATGCCCCTCCCCACTATGTGCAACCTGCCTTCCTTTCTTCCACTTGCTAGCCTGGAGCACATAGACAAATAATTCTAGAAGCCAAGTATTGAAATTGGTGAATCAAGATGGAAGGTGCCTGGTCCCCAAATCAGCGCTTGGAGAAAAGCCATCTGCTGTTCCAGAGTACACATTCTGGATTTCACACCAGGAAGGAGTAAACCTCAACTGAGTTAAGCCAGTCAGACTTGGGGGTTTATTTGTTGTAGCAGCTAATTAATGCAATGTGAACTCTATGTAGTCACATCCCTTTTGAGAGATCAGTTTGATCTCTTTCTTCTGTCCATCCCCTCCTGCCCCCAACTCCTCCCCCCTTCACCCCCACCGTACTCCTAAATGGAGAGCTGACCACTTTCTGAGATTTCGAATTTCCTGAAGTCCCTATTGACATTTTGTGAATAGTGTTGGTGGTGCAGCTGTTAATGGAATTCTAGGTTCTCACTGCATTTAAGGAGTACCAGCCCTGGCTGCCATTCAGATGTAATTTCATTTCTTTCTAGAGGCCAGGGCAGGGGGTGCTTGAGGACTTTGGGGCTATACTATTGTGCATTGTTTTGGTGTCATTGAAGGAGTATTTATGAATCCTAGGATTTCACAAGACTGAGAAAGTGAAGCTCAATGAAGAAGAAAAAAAGGGTTGGGTGACACATATTTTAGAGTTGGATCATCTTGAAATATGCACCGATTTCTGGGCCATCAGTGACTTTCCATAGCATAGATCTCAGCACATGCTTCCCTGGGCAGCATCATGTGGCATTTAAACCTCAGGGACATTGCAAGCCACTGTCAGGTGAGATGGTACTATTGTCCCAACCCAACCTTACAGGTCCCCTCTTCATCTCTCAGTTTCAGGAGGGACCCAAGACCCATGGCCAACATTTTAGGGACTGCCTAATCAACATGGCACAGAGAGACTGCATAAGACCTTGATGCAGGTCTTTCAAGCTCTTGGTCTCCCAAATGTTAATCAAGATCCTGTAACAAGTCACTAACCAAGTGTTAGGAAACCCTTCAGTGTCTATTCCTAAGGCCCCAATACTATCAGTGCTTCCCACTGTTGGGAGAATAGGGAGTACACCTGCTTTCAAAGTGGTTGACTGCAATTAAATTGCCAGACAATACACAACCTAATTTTTATTTGTGGAGGTAGTATAGTGTAGGAAAAAGGAGGGGGTTTGGGGGCCACTAAGATCTGTATCTAAAGGCGGGCTCTACTACATCCTAGTAATAATCTACTACATCCTTGGCAATTAATCTCAGCAGGTTTCTTCATCACGGATGAGAGGATCAGACTATTCAACTCATGGGGCTATTTGTAAGGACAAGGAAATAATGTAGAGACAATATCTAACACCTAATAACATGGTATATAAAAGATTTTCCTTCTCCTCTAAATACATTCCTTATCCTCAGTTGGGTTTCAAAATCCCAAAGCTAAGAGGTCATTCTTTACAATCTCTGTGGAGCAGTGGTACGGTGAATAGAACTGCAATTCAGTTGTTAACTACCTCGGGCATTATCTTCCAGACTACTAACGAGTCACTCAGCCACTCTACTAGCTCCTGAGATCATTCACTTTGGGGTGCGCTGGCTTTCTCTTCCTGGTGTCCTGCTTGGGGGCTCAAGGGCTCCAGCGTGAGGTGATGTTCAGGCTACATGCGTGGCCCGAAGGTTCTCTGGCAGAATAGCAACTGCCAGCCAGGGCAGGCAAGAATCAGCCTGGGCAGGTGTAAAGACTGTTGAAGCGAAGGAACAGACCTGTGTGCTGCATACTAGCACAGACGTGTGTTTGGGTGTGAGATAGGGGCTAACTCGTTCATACCCATGTTCTTTCTGACACTTGCTGAGGAATGATTTTGTAACTTAATAATTTTTCCTTTTCATTTGAAGACTATTTCCAGCTTGTTCAAGGTTTGCAGATACTTCTAAAGCAAGATCTTATTTATCTGTCTTCATAGTCTTCTAAACCTGGGAGAAGGGACATCTTTTCTAATTTTCACAGAGGCTAACACTGGCCCCACCTGCTGCCGCCTTCTCTCTCTCTCTCTCTCTCTCTCTCTCTCAATCTCTCTCTCTCTCTGTGGTGGGCCTGACAGCCATTGTCTGGGCAGGGCTAAGCCTCCAGTTGGCCTAGGATGCACAAGCAGGACTTGCTCTTACTGTGGTCTTGGGCTGGTGAGCAGATGTGGCTGTGTTGGCCACTGACACAGGGCTGTTCTACATCCACTTCCAGTGTCCTCGGCACTGTTCCACATGGAGCCCTGCCGCCAGAAAATGAGAACTGCCAAGCCTGGCAGGAGACCAGGGGAGCGCTGTGAGGGGGCTTATGTGTTTTAAACTTTTGTTCAATTCAAAATATATAGATATCTACATAGTTTGCCTTATTATAAAAGTAATACATTTTCATTTTTTTGAAAAGATTTTATTTATTTATTTATTTGTCAGAGAGAGAGGGCACAAGCAGGAGGAGTGGCAGGCAGAGGGAGAAGCAGGCTCCTCGCTGAGCAAGGAGCCCGATGCGGGTCCTGGGATCATGACCTGAGCTGACGGCAGACATTTAACCGACTGAGCCACCCAGTTTTCCCTATATTTTCATTTATAAAAGGCAAAAAACACTCAACTATATAAAGAACAAGTCAGTCTCCCTTCCCCTCAACCCATCAAGCCCACTTCCCAGGAGGTATCTACTAGTAGCTTCCTATGTTTCCTTTCAGGATTTTCTCTGTGTTTTTATAAATATAAACACAAGCCCATCAATAACATACATATATACACACATAAAATGTTAGTAGACATTTGTCTACTAAGTTACAAATATGTGGGGTGAGGCTACACTTTTTTTTTTTGGTGTTGAAGGATGTCTTCATCAGGCGTTTACAATATACATCAAAAGCTTTCAAATGTACATTTGGTCATGCCTCTTTTAGGAATTTATCTTAATGAAATATGATTTCAGGGCGCCTGGGTGTCTCAGTCAGTTAAGCGTCTGCCTTTGGCTCAGGTCATGATCCTGTGGTCCTGGGATGGAGCCCCCGTCGGGCTCCCTGCTCAGCGAGGAGCCTGCTTCTCTCTCTACCCTTCCCCCTTTTCATGCTCTCTCTCGATCTCACTCTCTCTCAAAAAAACAAATAAATAATCTTTAAAAAAAAGAAATATGATTTCACTCAAGGACATTTATCTTGTACTTGTTACTGAACATTAGCCCCAACTGACAGATTTTCTAGTGTTAACAAGACAAGGTGTGGAAAATAAGGCATATCTATATATTGGAAAACAATAAAGCCATTTAAAACATGTGGTAGAACTGTATTTACTGATTAAGGCTGATATATGACATCACATTTGTAAAAATCATATACACATGCTCATTTTCTAGAGGTTTTGGTTGGTTTTTGTTGGTTTATATGTTTGTCTCTATTTTGTTGGTTTTGTTTGGTTTTACATGTTTATCTCTATTACAATAAGATCTTTAAGGACACAGACCTCTCCTTAATTATTCTTCCAACACTTAGCACAGTAAGAGGCATGCAGTAACAACAAAATAAATCTCTATCCATTGTGAAATCTGCAAAAGTTTGTGTGTGTGTGTGCGTGTACACGTGAATTATGGAAACATTAATTTAAATGTTAACGTGGTTATCCAGGTGATGGGATGATGGATAATTTCTCTTTTTTATTAGTAGCATTTCTGTATGAGCATGCATTACTTGTATAATAAAATAAGAGAAGAAGTTTCTGTGCTCAAAAAGCAGAGACACACAGTGCCGTGTCATGCTTTTCCCTCAGGAATGACAAGCCTGAAAGCAGAGACCAGGGGTATTAACCACCCAAGGAAGAGATGTGTGGGCAGAGCTAAGCAAGTCTCCCTGGGTTCTGTGGGATTTGGGGACCTGGGCAGGGCTGGGGACTTTTACCTGGTTCTTGGGCTGTGGAGCAGATTCAATGACACCCTCTCCTGATGTACTGTTCTCCAGCCCTCACAGTCCTGGTTGCCTTGGCAGAGACCCACACAGACTCCTGACATTAGAAAAGACCCATTGAAGGCAAAGAAGGCTCAGGGCTGGGTATCTGTGAGTAGGCCTACTTCTATGTGGTATATAGTACATAACGTAATACGATATGAAACAGGAGATAATGTGAAAATAAGTCTAAATTGGCATTTTTTTAAAAGATTTTATTTATTTATTTGACAGAAAGAGACACAGTGAGAGAGGGAACACAAGCAGGGGGAGTGGGAAAGGGAGAAGCAGGCTTCCCGCGGAGCAGGGAGCCCGATGCGGGGCTCGATCCCAGGACCCTGGGATCATGACCTGAGCCGAAGGCAGATGCTTAATGACTGAGCCACCCAGGCGCCCCTAAGTCGGCATATTTTTTTTAGAAGAGATTGAAATAATGTTTACCCAACTATGAATGACGATTATTTCAAGACATCCCTTTCGGTTTAGTTCTCTGACATTTTAGCTTTTGCAAGAATCATGTAACTTCAATAAAGAAAAAAAACCCAAAAATTTAAAAATGGAGAAAATTCAGAGAAACGAGCTTCAGCTTTTTGGCTGATGCTGTTGATTAGCGGGAGAACAGAAGGAGAAGAAGGATTCCATGCTCACCAAGCCATTCCTATGCATGTCAGTTGCACAAAAACAGAGGTGCCGAGAGGCATAAAATTCCCATTTAAGAAACAAGGACATAGGAGTTCAGAGAACATAACTGACTTGACCACAGTCAGGGCTTGTGAGCGGTGGTGCTGGGATTGGAATCCAGGTGGTCCTGGCCTTGAAGTCCATTATTGAATAGAGACCTTCTCTGTGATTCCCCAACACACACGTACCCATGTGGATTTAGGTACGCTCTCGGATTGGTTCTGCCGGGGCTGTATATGTCTGAGGGTCCAGTGTGTCTTTTGGGAGACACAGTGACTGGGCTTTTTTGCAGGGAGGGGAATAGTGAGCCTTCAGGACAGAAACTCATAAACAGCTGAGGAATCATGACATCCCTGACCTCCCAGGCACCTCTCCTCTTCATGATTCCCACCACTGCACCTACAAAGATGGCTTCCTCCCTCCTGGGTGTGTAGGGTGGCATTCTCCCCGGTGTGGTTTCCAGTTAGGGCCTCTCTCACCAGGGAAATGGTGCTGCTGCTCAGCCTCCTGAGCCCAGGCACCTCCTGAGATCTCTTGCTGTTTGTGACACCATCCCAGATATATTGGCATCAACCAAACACCAGGGTTTTCCAGTGGCTGAAGTCCAATACATGGCAAACTTCATTGCCTTCTCTTCCCTTCCTCAGGGTCGGTGGGAAAATGTACCAAATACTTAGAATGGCACAGGAGTACTTGATGAAAGGCTAATTTGAGCAAAAGCCATCTTGTATCACCAAAGCTGTAAAACCAAGTGCGGGACAAAGCTATTAAAGTCACCTAACACAGGACGAGATCCCTCCGCCATCCTAGCCACAGCCGGAGCACAACCAGGTCCCTTCCCTGGCAGCAAGGCCAAGCATGTGCTCAAGGGGCCCGAGTGACCATTGTAACCAGGATCCTTTGGGTTCAAAGTAATGTCTCCTCCTGTTTAAGTGACTTGGCCAAGTTTGCTACTCGTGCTTTTAGAGTCACATATCAGGATCCAGACCTTAATTATTAACAGCTTCCAGATTAAGGAAACCATATTGAACAGGAAAGAAAATCATGCAGGGGGAGCAAAGGTTTGGTCTGGGGCACTGGTTGAGAGCAAAGTGGGGGGACGTGGGTTGTAGCTTGTCAAGGGACTTCTCAAAATGTTCTGATGCAGCTGTGCAGAGAATTGTGCAGAAAGGTGGCTAGGAAAATGGGAGTAGGGTGTCCCCCAAAGAGCAAGCCAAACTAAAGAGAA
The DNA here is from genome assembly GCF_037043125.1 of Eumetopias jubatus. Taxonomy (NCBI): domain Eukaryota; kingdom Metazoa; phylum Chordata; class Mammalia; order Carnivora; family Otariidae; genus Eumetopias; species Eumetopias jubatus. The sequence continues at coordinate 119,466,665 of NW_028274816.1, forward strand.
TGCACAATCAAAGCGTTTCTAGGGGACTGGGAGGGGGGCCACCCTGCTTTGCACCCCAGTAGAAAAGTGCAAGAGGGAAACTGTGTTAAACCCGTCCGCCTGCAGGGGGAGCCAACACCCTTGACTCTGTCCACCAGCCATGACACTGGCATCGTGGCTTTAGAAAACCTGGCTAATGTGGGTGCAAGCTTGCCCCCAGTGAGCCTGGCTGTAGGGCCTCAGGCTGGGGTCAGGCCTGATGAGAGGGGAGTTCGGTCCCTAGGTTTCCCGCTCCAGGCTCATGGCTAGAGGATGGTCTAACCGTGCATGACGTACTCTCTGATCTGAGAGAATGTTGGGTGAATGAGCTCATCTCCTGTACGATTTCCATAGAGAAAGAAATCATCTCTGCCACCGTTCTGTCAGCTGAGCCAGTGGACAGACACTAGCTTCCCGAGGTGTCTGTTTCTTCTGTAGGGTGGTTTCCTTGTTTGGAATGTGGAGTTTCTTACACAAAGGAAGTACAGTAATTTAACAGTAGAGGCTCAGCCATATCAAACAAATACCAGATCACCTGAGAGTCTGATCTGCTCCTTTCCAGGTTTTGTTTCATTTCCTTCTCCCGGGCGATGTCAGTTAAATTTGCCTCGTTTAGGGGAAAAGAAGGGGGAGGAGGAGAGGACCCCAAGACACTTCCTGTTCACTCCAGCCCCCCAGCCCACAAGGTAGCAGTCACGGGTTTCCTGAGTTCTTACGCTCTGCTAGATGCTTATTCCAGACACACTCAGATGTTTCATTTAATCTTCCCAAAATGCCATCACACAGATATCATTTTCTGGGGTTCACTGAGGAGGCAACGGAGGATTATAAAAATTAAATACGCTTCCTCAGTGTCAGGACAACATGTTGAAATCCCATGTGATGTTATGTTTTCTGTTGCCTTGTTCTTTTCCCTATGGTTCATTTTCCATACAAATGATGCGCTAGGGTCAGGGCCAAATACATTATTCCGTTAGCTCATGTGGTTCTCACCACACCCCTCTGAGATGGGCATCTTCCTATTTTGCAGATGAGGAACCTGAGGTGAAGTAACTTGGCCTGAGCCCCCGAGTGGGTGAGCCGCGGAGGTGGGATATGGGAAGGCCCCAGAGCCCGGCGCCTCCCACTTGGCCAAGTGCAGACCCCGGATAGATCATGACTCTGCCACTCACTGTTTTCCCGGCCACCAGGAATTCATGGGTCACTTAAATCTGAGGAACCACCGTTTCTTCATGTGGGCATCATAATAAAGAGGGCCACAAAATTTAGCAAGAACTATCACTAAGGCATCGCTTAGAAAAGCAGCAACAAACCAACCAACCAAACAAAACCCCACCTGGAACCTTCACTAGAAGGCTGTCTATTGAGGTGACGTGGTGGATTCTGTATGATGGCATATAATAAAGTCCGTCAACTACAGAACTGTATTCAGTTTAATAATTAAATATATTAAATTAAATATATTAAGTAAGTGTTGACAGCAGAAGACGCTCACAACAAAACTTAAGTTACAAAAAAGTACTTACTTGATGACTTTGGGGTTAAATATAATAACAAGTATTATTAATACTTATTTAAATATATATAATACATACAATACTGTGGACATATTCTTTTCCTGGGTAGCCAAAATGCTGACGATTATATGTGTGTGTGTGTGTATAGAAAAGCCCTCATCGGCAGTTTCTGATTTTTATATAAGGAGCATTACTTGTGGGGAAAAAAAGGGAAATGAGGAAAGGTCTTTCAAAGGGGTCTTTATTAATGAGACTCTGGGCACAAGGCTCTGCGGTCCGTTTTCCTTCTGGAAGGGCAGGAGTGGAGGGAGAGGCCCCAGGAACACTGAGGGGGACTGTCCCATTTCTGAGCCAAAGCCCACGCATGGCTAACCCTGGACGCACCTGATTTGGGGAATGGAGCTGGGTTCCTGGTTTTCCCTGCACTGGGGGCTGGGGGAGCAGACCTGGCTACAGCCCTTCCCAACGTACCGTCTTCCAGCCCTGAGGTCCTGCATTGGTGCTTAGAGATGCCTGCCAGAAAAGATTCATCAAAAAACCTCGGTCTCTGGACCCAGCGCTAGGAAGGGGCTGAGGCCAACAATGAGCAGAACCCTTCCTAAGAGCCAATGTCGGCAATTGGCCCTTCTTATGAATTACATAATTTATAATGTGCCTACTCCTACAAAAAAGGTCACTATCTATATAGAATTTTGCAGTTTATGGAATACTTTTGCAATGTGCGTGTCCATGACATAATGGAGATGATATTATTCTGAGAAACTCAAGTGCAAACAAGGTGTCAAGGAGTTTGTTCAAAATGTTGATGAAGTCCAGTTGTGCCATTTTAACCACAATTTGGGAATGTTTCAATAAAACAAGTGATAAAGAGGGGTGCCTGGGTGCTCAGTTAGTTAAACATCTGCCTTCAGCTCAGGTCATGATCCCGGGGTCCTGGAATCGAGCCCCCCATCAGGATCCCTGCTCAGCAGAGAACCTGCTTCTCCCTCATCCTCTGCCCCTCTCTCCACTTGTGCTCTCTCTCTCTCAAACAAATAAATAAATAAAATCTTTTTTTTTTTAAAAATACAAAGCTGTTTAACAGCATCATTGGGTCAAAGGGATGTCACAACTACCATGCAGATTGCCTATCATTTTTTACATGTAACAGTCCTCATGGGGCAATTCGAAAATACAAATCGAACCCCTTACAGGTGTGCAGGGCCATGAGTTGAATGGACGTTTGTCAATGGGTCTGCAAACAGAGACCAAGGTAATAACAGGAGAGGGCCATGGCCAGACAGGGATGAAACTTGAGATTTGTGGGACTCCAGACATTCTGGTTTCTCACCATCTCATGAGGGTGACATTTCCTCTTGGAGAAGGGTGTCTTCAGAAATGGGGCATATCTGGCTCCCAAGCTCCCAGGGATTTTTTCCACCATGTTGTGAGTGCTCGACATCGTGCCTGTGATCTCACTGGTTTGTCACAAGATTCCTAGGAGGTAGGTATTCTTAATCCCAGTTTACATAAACTGAAGCTCTGGGAGCTTGAGCAATGGACACAAGACCACAGAGCTAGGAAAAGGCAGACATAGAATCTGAACTAAGTCTGATTCCCAAAGAAAGATGTGCAAGAAGCCTCTTCACTACTGCTGCCAAGTCTTCGTGGAACTAGCCATCATGTTCACCCACAAGCCAGAACAATGTAAGCGGCCTCAGGATAGCTGGCCTCTAGCTCGCACCCCCATGGCCTCCTCAAGATGGGGTTGTGTGTGTCCCCACAAAGGAAAGGAGGGGAGTTGTGGAGGAAGCCCAGCCGGCCAGCCAGGCAGAGGGGAAACCCCATTGGTTCAGGGCTTGCTTACTTCAGCTGGGCCTCTCAAAGAAAAGACCAGAACACACCATATGTAAAGATGCTGGATTTTCTATTCTTGAAGTTGCTGTGCCTTGAGAAAGTGAAGAAAGATGCAGAAGTGGGCAAATGGTGGCTCTTTAAAGGTTTTATGCAAAGAGGCAGTATAGTGTAATAGAAAATGATCTGGTTTTTTGAGTTAAAGAGACCAGCTTTGCCATTTATTAACGGATCACATTACCTTTCTGGGCCCCAATTCCTATGTCCATGAAATGAGCATGACACTATGACTTCAAAAAGATGTAATGAGGAATGAAGGCACCCATACTTCCATCTCATCCACTCTAGCCAGGGCTGCCATGTATGGTTTTATAGGTGGTGCACTGCACAATTATGTCTGGTGACAGGATGAATGGGACTGTAATCCATCCCTGACTTCATTCCTGGAGTCCTACTCCCAGACATAGCCTCCACCCTGAGGGAGGGGTACTTTTTCCATATTAGGATAAAGGTGTTATCTGTTTACCAAACTGAGCACCCATTAGACTCTGCTGGAAGGGGCCTTTTAGTGATTCTCACAGAAGTGTCATTTGAGCTAGTTGTGGTCTCCATCCAGCCTGTCATGACTTTCTGTATTCCAACACAGGCTGTTCGCACATGAATTTCTCACCCTCTATAGATTTGAGGCTATGGTTTTCCTGTCTGGAACCAAGCCCTTTGTACAAACTGGGGGACAATTGTAGGCATGAAGACCTAATGAGACTCTGTTTATTCTGGGAATAGGATGAACATAAGCCCTGGCAAGGACAAGGGAAAGGAAAAAAGCCTTTGATTCATCCCTTTAGGAGAAGGGGCCTTTGACAACCTGGGGCTTAGGTCTTTTCTAAGCCCCTGGCTGCAACTGGAATTTCAAAGTATAACAGGATTTGGGAGGTCCAAGACCCAGGCCGACCGTCAAACTCCAGTTCCATCACAAGCACCCAGGAAAGCCAGAGTTGGCACCCAGAGCCAGGGAGAGAGGTGGCAGCCCCAGCTCTTGGGGACCAGGTTTCCAAGCCTTGTACATATCATGCAGAACCAGGCAACAGGGGAATGCGTGGGCTTAGCAAGCTTTTATGTACCCCCTATCTTGTCCATAAAATGAATAAATATTATGATACTCCGTTCAAATATAAGTATGGACTGCTGTAAATAATAATTCAAGCTGCCATTTAGTGGCCTTATGGATTCCATTAGTCATGATGTCGTAGGCATGTTGGATATGAAAAGGTCAGCAATCTTATGAGTGTCTTAACATTTCTGGCATTTTAAACAGGTCCTTATGTGCAATTGGAAATAGGTACCTAAAGCGTTAAACATAGGCAAGGCCCTGAGCTTTAATAAAGACTTGTCTATGGGCCAGCAGAGAGGAGACACAAGGTCACCAAATGGTCCGATAGCCAATAAATGGCAGAGCCTAAAGCCAAAAGGATGTCTGTCTGACTCCAGGCTTCTGGATCTTTACCTCCACATGATGCTAATTGTCCCTACTGACCAAGAGAACCTCAGGGAAGGGGCATATTTAGCATCAACCCCTCACCTGTTTCTTGGCTACCATTTTTACTGAGTACTTGCACCTGCCAGGCACTGGGCTGCTTTAATAGCACAATCTTGTTTCATCCTTAGAATAACTCTGAGGGGTATGAACTATTATTCCCATTTTCAGATGGTAACTTGCACAAAACCACAGAGCTAGAAAAAGGAGGCAGCTGGGTCACAATGGGGTCTGTGTGACTCCAAACCTCCTCACTTCACTATACTGCTGCCAAGGTTCTGTGGTGCTGGCAGCCGTGTCCTGCCATGAACCAGAACATGCTGGCAGCCCCAGGAATAGTTGCCCCCAGACAGAAGCCCCATGGCCTTCTGTTGTAGCTCCTTAGGATGGGGCTGTATGGGTCTTGCCTTGGGGAAGAGAGAGGAGTAGGGGAGAAGCCCAGTCTGCCAGGCAGAGAGGGGAAACCCCACAGGGACAGATACTGCTTGCCCTAGTGCTTTGCAGAGAAAGGGAAAAGGTCTGAGCAGGAAGGAGTGGTCCTAAGTGGGGAGCTTGGCCATGAGAGTGAGTCAGGGTGGGGCCAGCCACCGAGACACTGGGACACACACTTGTGGCCACTCTATGCAAAGATACTGGGTATTTTTTCTTATGGTTTCACTGGTTTGGAGGAAAATGCAGAACCATGTCCCCTCATTATTACTTCATTCGGGAGGCAGCGTCATGTGCTTCAGAGGTGAAGAGACCAGCTTTGTCATTTATGAACTGCCTGATACAAGACAAGCACACAATCTGAGATCCAGTTTCAATGCACTTGAAATATGGGTAATAAGATTTACTTTGGAAAAGTGTTAAAAGATTAAATGCAAAAGTGTGAGATGTACAGGTATTTCCACCTCATCGGCTCCAACCAGTACTGCCATGTGTGATTGGGCAGGTCATGCACAGGACAGTGATAGCTGGCAGATGGCACCATGGGGGCTGGCACCATCCCAGGCTTTGTTCCTGAGCCAGGCACTCAGGTTCTGCTCTGCTTGGAGGGGTAGAAGGACACCAGTCATTAGTGCAAATGGGGACACTGTGAGGTATGATTGCCTCCTGGTGTCACCGTTTGCAATGTGATCCAAGTGACTTAAGGAAGAGGGTAAAGAGAAATCACGGCAAGGTGAGCAAAAGGAAAAAGCATTTGGTTCATTCCTCAATTTCCTCATCTGTAAACTGGAAGTGAGATGAATACTTACATCTCCCACACCTAAAGCTCTCAAGATTAAACAAAATAATATACTGAAAAGACCTGCCACGGAGAGGTTGCCAAACATGCATTTTTTTTCACTCCTTTCCCACTCTGGGGGATGCCAATTCATTGCAAAGGATTATTGAAACATTCCCTAAAAACAAGTAAATATTTCATGAACATAATTGAAACTCTTTTTAAATTGCATTTGGTTTAAAATCACAAATTCCATGAAAGGATTATTGCCAAGTAGAGAAAATTTAAAATATATCCAACATTTTGAAGTTTACTGAAGTTGTTGAAAAAGACAATGCATCCTCACAAAATCAAATTGTCAATGCATCTTTGGCTTAAAAAAAATGTATGCCCTTTGAGCCAGCAAAAAAACTTTAGGAACATTTCCTAAAGAAATAATCACATATACACAGAAAGGTTTAGTTCCAGGAGAATACTTTGATAGCGAAATATAAGCCTACAAGTCCATTGGTCAAGAATTAGTAAGCAAAATGTGCTGTATTCACAATGAAAATGTTTTAAAGTCTTTGGAGAAAGAGAGTTATGGAAATACTTCCACAGTCAATGGGAAACTGTTCACCACATATTATTGAGCATAAAAGCAACGAAAAAAAAAGAAAGTTTAAAAATGTTTGTAGACTATGATGCCATGATCATTGGGCACCACACCCCTTGAATGTGTGTGTGTGTGTGTGTGTGTGTGTGTGTGTGTATGAACAAACATATAACTATGTTTATTTCCTGGTAATGAGATTACAGGCACATTTTGCCATCAATTTGTTCTGTAGTTTCTGGTATACATTCTTTGAGAAAAATGAAAAAAATTTCAGGATTCTCATACTTGAAAATGTTGGGATGAAGGACCTCATGACTAATCTTTCCCACTGAAGGGCAAGAATGCAGAGAGACCTCAGCATTCAGGTGTATTTCTCCCACATTTCTGGGTGACCACACAACTGCGAAAGTTCAGATCGCACCAAACTTCTAATTCTCCCGGGACAGGCAGGCTGGAAGAAGAAGTCAGGACTTACCTATTTGAACGATGGGGGGGCGGGGCAGATGTGACCCCGGCTACTCCTGATGCGCTGTTTTCCCTTTCCACGGCCCCTGACTTCTCTGAATGGGTGTTCACAGATGCCTGATAGGAGGAAAGACCCATTTAGAAGCTTTGAAGTCTTATAATTCCGAAATAATGATTTTAAGTGCCTTTACAATATCATTCAAAAACTTATAATTGATATCATATCAATTACTTAGGAATAAATCTAATCAGCTATGTGCGGAAAATTATATATTACTAAGGAAAAAATTGAAAATGTGTTCATAAACGGAGGGACATGCCATGTTTATGAGTTAGAAGACTTCCTATGCTAAAGATGTCAGTTTTCGGGGCACCTGGGTGGCTCAGATGGTTAAGCGTCTGCCTTCAGCTCAGGTCATGATCCCAGGGTCCTGGGATCGAGTTCTGCATCGGGCTCCCTGCTCAGTGGGGAGCCTGCTTCTCCCTCTGCCTCTCTCTCTCTCTCTATCTCTCATGAATAAATAAATAAAATCTAAAAAAAAAGATGTCAGTTTTCCTCAAACTGAAATTTAATACAATCCCGGTCAAAATCTTAAGAGGATTTTTCATAAAAATGCATGAAAAACTGATTCATGATAAACTGATTCTAAAACTTATATGAAAGCTTCAAAAAAAAAAATCAAGAATAATCAAGACAATCCTAAACAGAGTTGCAGGACTTGAGCTACTATTTATCAAGACTTACTATTATTATGTGTGGCAGTAAATGAGACAGTGTGGTATTGGCGCAAGACAAACAGACCAATGTGAAGATGTATACACACAATCTCCTAATTTATGGCAAAGGAGCCACTATAATACAAAGTGGGAAAAAATCTTTTCAGTAAATAAAACTGGATTGAATGGATTATTCACATGAAAGAACAGAACCTTGTCTCCTACCTCACACCTCACACACAAAAATCCCTGTTTCAGTTGGATCATGGACCTAAGTGAAAGGTAAAGCAATAAAGCTTCTTGAAGACAATATAGTAAATAGCTTCAAGGTCTTGGGAGAGGCAAATATTTCTTAGATATTATAGAAACATTACTGACCATACAAATAGATAGATAAATGGGATCTCATTAAAATTAGACACTTTTCTTCATTGAATGACACCATTAAGAGAGTGAAAAGGAAAGTCACATTGGAAAAAAATGTGAACACATACACACGACAAACAGCTTGTGTCCAGAATCCCTTACAAATCAACAGAAAAATGGGCAAAAGTGTTGAACAGACACTTCACAGAAGAGAAAGTGGCCATTTGTTAAAAAATAATGTCAAATTCCAGGAAGGTAGTTTTTAATTGTGTAGGCTGACACAATTTCTGAATCTTCTAAAATGTCCCCATAAAAACACACGAAACAAAATAGCAAAATTCAAAGCACAGAGACAACAAAACTAGGGAACAAGGTATCCCCTCAAACTTCAAAATATGAGTAGACAGTAGGGAAAAAACAACTACCATCTATCAGACCAGTAAGGTGTTGGTATCTATGCAGAAATCCGGAGGAAGCAACAAGGTGGGGAGAGGGGTCCTGTTCCCCTCAGACTTTCTGAGGAACCTACTAGAGATTGATCTTCAATGGACCAACATGACTGGAGAGATATCAAAATGGGGACCAGTTAAACCATAGACTATGCATTTACAGAATTCTACTGAATAATGGTCCTGCGGAGAAAGTCTATGAACTAGCTATATGCTCTGACAATGTAAACACAATATACCTATCAAAAATTGGGGAGGGGGATGGAAGGAACACATAAAAAGTAGAGTAAATGTGATGAGTATGTTAGAAAGATTAAATGGGAATGAAAAGATGTTACTTCAAATCAGCTGCTGGAGGTAGCGGAGTGGGGGAGAGGGAAACAAGAAAAGTTTATTATTACTATTACTCATAGTAGGACACCTGTAGATAATAGCCTCCAAAAAAGTAGGGACTGAGAGTAGTATTAAAAATCTTGGTATAAGGTTACCATTACAACAAAAATATAAACCTTTCTAAATACAAGACATATAGTAAAAGAGAGAGAAAGGGACAGAGGGAGAGATCATACAAATAAAAGAGTGAAATAAAATAGTAAAAGACCATATATCTAACAAAGAGGGAATAAAACTATACCAGTAAATAATAACAAAAGGGTAGGATAAGCCATACAATTAAAAGGAGTTCCTATCTTTTAGAGATAGATACAGAAATAATATGTAAAGAAATAACGTCTGGAATTTGCTTTACAATAACACGGGATGAAGGGAAGCAGGCAGGATTAGAGGTGAGAAAATGATCACACGTTGATAATGGTTGAAGCTGGGTGAGGGGTATGGGTTCTATCCTAAAACTAGGGAAATTAAAACTATCCCAAAACTAGGGAACAGAAGACTGTTCTGCCTGCTTTGTGCTTAATATCTCCCATAGTTAAAAGTTTAAAAATAAGATATGTTGAGGGAATGTTCAAAACATTTTAATGAGCAACGTGTTTGTATTCACAGACACAATAAGTATGGAAAAAAATACATTGAGAAATGAACAATGTTTCTCTGGGCAATGATATTGTGGGTGCCATTTATGTATTTGTTTATATAGTTTTGGCTATAGAGTCTTGTTTTTCAACCATAAATATGTATTTGGGGTGGTGAAAGTTATTCTTGTTTTAGATATTTATTTATTTATTTACAGAGCGAGAGCCCGTGCACATGCAGGCATGTGCATGGGTGGTGGGGTGGGGCAGAGGGAGAGTGAGAATCTCAGGCAGACTCCCAGCTGAGCATGGAGCCCAATGCTCAGCTCAGTCTCATAACTCTGAGATCATGCCTTGAGCCAAAATTAAGAATCAAGAGTCGGGCGCTTAACTGACTGAGCCACCCAGGCACCCAAAAAGTTATAACTTGGGGCGCCTGGGTGACTCAGTCGGTTAAGCATCTGCCTTCGGCTCAGGTCGTGATCCCCAGGTCCTGGGATCAATCCCTGAGTCGGGCTCCCTGCTCAAGAGTTCATTACTATTTAACACGTTTTTGGAAAGATGGAGCAGGACCAAGCACGTGTTCCTGCTGGACTGAGGAAATCAGGCAGAGCTCTTACCCTTACCTCTTTCAAGGGCTGGTGAGCAGACCTGGCCACTCCCACTGCTGATGCCCGTCCTCCTGATCCACGGTCCTGGTCTTTGGGGCACTGCTCCACACAAATACTTTCGTTATCAAAAAAGATTCAGCTGAAACTTGCATGATCCTTGTCATACTAAAGTTTGAGAAATACTGCTCTAGTCAGGACAACTGAGTATGTCAATTACACTTGTGGTAGATATAACCATGTAAACAGGTTTTCAAGGGTTAGAGGCAGAAGTGGGGAGGGAAATTGTCAGATGATACATTTGCATTTTGAGGAAAACAGTGGCCTGATTGGGGCTGCGCCGTAGGAAGAACAACCTCCCATTCACGCGGAGAACTGCCTGGAATTCAACATACACAACACACATTTTATGGGAGAGGGAATAAGGGGAGGATGGCAATGGTCCAGGTATGTAATCAGGGCGGTAGCAGTAGGTATGGAAAGATGTAAAGGAAATGTTGAAAGAAGAGTTGACAAAGTCTGGTAATTGATTGCATGGTAGAGGTGGGGTGTGGCAATGCAGCCAGACATTTCAGACGGTACAGGGAGGAAGAAGAGAAAGAAGGCAGAGAAGAGGAAAAGTAGAAATCGTATTAGAGAAGCCTCAGCAGCGTTTCAGGAATGAAAGGGTCCTGAACAATGTCAGATACTGCAGAGATATCAAGGAAGTTGACAATTGTGGAAAATTATTAGATTGTCCACCAGGAAGGTATCGGTGCCCTTGGAGGGTAGCAGTGTATGTGTGGTGGGGGGAGGTATTGGTGGCGATTGTGATGGTGCTGGTGGCAGTGGCTGAAGTTATCCTGTAAGGGCTCAGGAGTGACGGGTGGTGAGGAAGAAAGACACAAAAGGTAGAAGCAGGGTTCAGAAAAATGATTTCTCAGGAATGAGACGATGTATCAGGTGATGGGGAGTAAGGAGGGCAGTTGATGGAATGAGCACTGGGCGTTCTATGCAAATGATGAGTCACTACATTCTACCCCTGAAACCAATAATGCATTCTAGGTTAACTCACTTGAATTTATTTATTTATTTTTAAATAAAAGGTATTCAATCGGCAAAGAAGAAGTCAAACTCTCTCTCTTCACAGATGACATGATACTTTATGTGGAAACCCTAAAGACTCCACTGCCAAATTACTAGAACTCATACAGCAATTCAGTAATGTGGCAGGATACAAAATCAATGCACAGAAATCAATTGCTTTCTTATATGCTAACAATGCAACTGTAGAAAGAGAAATTAGAGAATCGATTCCATTTATAATAGCACCAAAAACCGTAAGATACCTTGGAATAAATCTAACCAAAGAGGTAAAGGATCTATACTCTAGGAACTACAGAACACTCGTGAAAGAAATTGAGGAAGACACAGAAAGATGGAAAAACATTCCATGCTCATGAATTGGAAGAATAAACTCACTTGAATTTAAATAAAATCTAAAAAAGAATGAGCAGATGTATCTGTTTGTAGGTAGAATAAATGGAGAGATTGTGGGGACACACAGTAGCTGTTGGTGCAGGGTCAAGAGCAGGAGCTTGAAGGCCCACAGAGTGCAGTTGGAGAGGCTGACCGTGGCAGAAAGGGAGGGAGAAGGTAGGCAGGCACAGAGATACCAGCCTGAGTATGGGTGGTGACAGTTAAAACATGCCCTGGTATCTACTGATGTGGACTGTTCTCCACGTTTACCCACCTTCACTTCCATCCCCTCTTTTATACTGCACACGGCCAGCCCTATATTTCCCACTTTGTGGCTCTCTTGTTCTAAGACGGGTGGGGCTGGTCTTTGCCTGGACTTATCCACTGCCTGGAGCTCTGTGCTGAGAATGAGGAGGACCCCAAGGGCTCTGTGTGGTTTATACTTCTGAGATATCCTGGCCACTCTGAAACCAGCATCTGAAAGGCCACAAGAACCAGATTCTTAGAGATCTTGCTTAAAGTTCCCTGTATAGTTCTTAAGTTTTCAGAAAGTCGCAAATATAAATGAGAGTCGGTGAGCTGATGCAGGTCATTCGTTACCGACCCCTGTGGCTTTCTTGACATGACCTTATAAAACGTCCAACCCTAGAACAAGAGAGGACTCATGACCCACAGTTTGGGGGTCAGTCCCTAAGCCTCTGGCATTCTTGGGGCTTCCCTGGTGGAAGAGCCGTGACCAGAACTGCCTTCCAAGCATTGAGTTGAAGTCAATTCTGTGTCCTGCAATGGGATGCCGGAGCCACGGCAGAGTAGTAGAGAGGTCCAATTTCAGGTCTTAGCTAAGGCTCTTAGTGCTGTGTGTCCACGCAAAGTTATACCTTATGAGTGCCTGGCCAGGTATTGTTTCCTTTTCACTCTAAATGAAACTGCATTCTCAGTTAAAGTAGTCTTAACTATCTCTGCCATGCCCTATTGACTTCCTTCTCCTCCAGAGCATTGACCCTACAGAACTCCAAGTAATCTGTAGACCCAACAGTCACCCATGTTGGAGTTGAGAGGCTCTCTTCTTGGGCTCAAGAGGAAAGAATCTGGCATAAAGGAGAACTGATGTCACAGCTTGAGTCCAAAGGCAGTCTGAAGGCAGAACTCCTAGTTTCTCAGGGTACCTCTGTCTTTTTCTTTGATGGTCTTCAACTGGTTGGATAAGACCCACCCACATTATTATATCTGCTTTACTCAAAGTCTTCTGATTTACTTGCTCAGGTGAGTTACATAAGGCAATCTACAGTGTCACAGCCTAGAAGGAGTTGCATTAATAACACCCGTGCAGGGAGACAGGTTCTCTTTGCCCTTGGCTGAGAAAGTAGACCCAAATGAGTGCAGGTAGCTGGGCTTAGAAGATGTCAGTAAGAAGGGACTGGAAGGCAGGATATCTTCTTTGCCCTGTTGACATCTCCATCATCTAGAGGAAGAACCCTCCCACATGGTACTCAGTATATCCTTGCTGAGATGCTGCTGATTATAGGAACTCCTGCACAAACCTTAATTAGTCACAATGACCCAAGATGGATAGGGTTAAGCAAGAGTGTATTCAGAATAAATATTCTATAAAAGGAACCACCGGGCAATACTACTGAAATCTTCAGAAATCAAACATTTATTGTCTGAAGAGACATCCAGTGCTGTGGTTCCAGATGCAGAGAAAGGACCAGTCAGGAAAGGACTACAAACTTGGTCATTACACTTTGCTGGCTTAACTATGCCCAGTGGATTCCTATCCACCTTGCTTGGCATGGCAATGAAGGCCCTCCAGATTTGGTCTGGAGCCCCTGTTAAAGCCTCCTCCAGTCCCCCTGTGCCGGTACCCTTCCTCTCCCAGTGCTCCAACCCCCCGCGCTCCCCATCCCCAAGGCCACTGCACACTGGTCCTGCTGCCTGGATAGTTCACCTGGCTCTCCCTTTACCTGGGGACCTCCACCTCATCCCTCAGCTTCCAGCTCACATACTTCGCACCACCTAAACATTTTCCCAACTTCTTGGGAAACAAGAAGCTCATAATTCCCCTTTCTGCTCCTGCAGAAGTTTGCACAAACCTCTGCCATAGCATCAGGCAGGTTATATTATAATTACTTACATGGGTCTGTCTTGCCGAACTTGCCTTGTATGTGTTCTTATTCCAACACCAAGCACAGTGTCTTGGTGGCCGCCAGCAATCAATAAGGCAGAAGGAACCAATCTCAAGGATTTTTAATCAGTGTCCTGGGAACCCAGGAGCATGGTCGTGTGTCTCAGTTGAGCAATTGGGCACAGCTACCTCCCTCCCTAGGAGGAGGGTTCTTTATTCCTTCCCATGACCTTTGTTAGGTCGGACAATTCCAGTTTTCCCGCCTTCGCAACCAGCTGCTCTTCCTCAAGACTTCTGCAGACTTCTGCGTGTAGAGGGTGGGTGGGTGTTCCTTTTGCCTGAGATGCTGACTAGGGGCCCATCCTTCACCCACAAGCAGATCTCCAGTTTCCTTACATTCATTTCTCGGTGGACAGCAACCCTGTAGATCAGTCCACAGTTTACTGTAGTATTTCTTACCCTTTCAGATGGTGGTGTCCCTGGAATAAATGATGATCCTTCTAGAGTCAAGGCTCAAAAGAAACCTATACCTCCTCAGAGGAGATACATATTCTGTCCCTCATGACCACAACTGCAACAAAATTCATTCAACCTACAGGGAGGCTTGGAAAGAGAACATCCATATGGATACGATGAATGGAAACTCATGCCTAATTCTGTGAGATTCACATAGGAAAACCAGTCTCAGGTCAAACGTTGGGTTACCTTTCTTAATCTCCCCCAAGGCTGGCTGCTGGAAAGCCCTCAGCAGACTGACCTGCTGTACCAAGTCTGTAAGCCCAGGCACCTCCACCCTCCCAAAAAGGAAAGCCCCCAGGATGAAGGTGGTGCTTAGCCTCACATCAATAGGCAGTGTGGTACACACACAGAATCCAGCCCAGTTTATAACTTCCATTTTGAGGGAATGCAGCTGGGCTGTGCTGGATATATGAGTGGTACTGAGTAACATCTCATATCCACATAGTAATCTGGCTCCTTTATTCTGTCTCACTACAGAGGGAGAATTTTCTGTCTGGTTCAGATGCCTCTTCAGAGAGATAAAAATGCAAATCGATTTATAGCTGGAAAACTTGTCAGCCAATTTCCTTATCAGTTTACTGTCGTCTCACAAAAGGTTTCCTGGTACCTTTGAGAATTATGTTCAAGGAATTTCTCATGAGGGTCAAAAGTGAAGGTCTATCAAGATGTGGTCCATATATACAATGGAATATTACTCAGCCATCAGAAAGGATGAATACCCAACTTTTGCATCAACATGGATGGGACTGGAGGGGATTATGCTAAGTGAAATACGTCAAGCAGAGAAAGACAATTATCATATGGTTTCACTTTTATGTGGCACATAAGGGATAGCACGGGGGACCATAAGGGAAGGGAGGGAAAACTGAAGAGGAAGAAATCAGAGAGGGAGACAAACCATGAGAGACTATGGGCTCCGGAAAACAAACTGAGGGTTACAGAAGGGAGAGGGGGTGGGGGATGAATATTAAGGAGCGCACATGTTGTGATGAGCACTGGGTGTTATATGCAACTAATGAATCGTTGAACATTACCTCAAAAACTAATGATGTACTATATGTTGGATAACTGAACATAATAAAAAAATAAAATTAAAAGAAGTGAAGGTCCAAGCTATATAGCATTCGAGCCTGTTTCGGCATTTGATAAATAAAACATACCACGTTCAGATTTTCCATTTCAAGTTCCCGGGAAGGCTCATCCACCATTCCCCTTGCCATAATTAATGTACTTACATAAGTAGGGATACAGCCTTGGTCCTTAGCTTACCTTTGCACATTTGAAGGATACTTTTTCAGCAGAAGCTAACCAAACCTAAAAGCTAATTGGAGGTCTTATTTGTCCTTAAAAACAGAGCTCTGTGTAAACAATCTAGGATTAAAACACAAAGTGTGGACTTTCTCACAGGTCCTGTGGGGTCTGTGCTCAGAGTGTCTACCTCACCGAGAAAGTTGTCCTGAAATGAAATGTGTTTTCCAATTCTGTGTCTAGCACTCCCAACCTGAGCCACTCACCAACTCCACATGCCTCTCCAGACAGCTCATGCCCCACATACACCTTACACATGGAGGTTTGGTGAAATGATTATTTGGGCGTAGGGGGAAGGAGGCTGGAAACAAGCCAATCTTCTGTGTAAACTGAGGGGAGCTATTAAGTGTAGGGGTGGACAGGTTTTTATTGGTTTATTGGTTCTATGGGCATTGTTTTTCTTTTTCTCAATCACTTTGCAATGAGTGGTTATAGCTTCCGAGAGAATAAGGCTTTTGGTTCATTCCACCGAGAGAAAGGCTCTTTCAGGATCCGTGATTTTTTCCCTCCTCGAAGTCAAGGGCTCGTTTGGGATTAAAAAAACAAACTTTGAAAGATTCTGCCTCCCAGATGATACCTTCCTACAACAACCTGTTCACAGACTTCCCAATAGCCAAAACCAGAGCGAGGGGAACATCCTAATTTTTACACCCTACAATTTGCACCAGGGCTATGGAATGTTCTGCCTTGAATATGCTCAGAAACTTGGCATTCCAAAGAGGCAAATCAAATAATTACACAATAAGGAGTACTTGGAAAAAATCTTTTCCAGCATGGGTTTTTTTTTTTTAGATGACTTTCTTTTCTGAAGGATGTATGGGCAGAAGGTGAGGGGAGAGAGTCATAGCTACCCAGCCAGACTGGAATCCGAGCCTCAGAATCCTGTGAACCTGTAACACGTTTCTGCTCTATTAGGTAGAGTCAACCATACTTCATACACAGAGTTGGGGAGTGATGGGTGGTCAGGAGGTGACACGTATAGGCTGTGGGGAGAGACAGCCACCCCAATGGTGGTGAATAGCTTAGGCCAATTAAAAAGTGCTGGAGGTATCACAATCCCAGATTTCAAAATATACTGACAAAACTCTAATAATCAAAACAGTATGGTACTGGCACAAAAATAGACACATAGATCAATGAAATAGAGTCCAGAAATAAACCCATGATTTTATGGCCAATTAACCTAAAAAAGGCAAGACTCTATAATGGAAAAAAAGGCAATCTCTTCAACAAATGGTATTGGGAAAACTGGCCAGCTACGTGCAAAAGAATGAAACCAGACCACTTTCTTATGGCATATACAAAAATAAACTCAAAATAGATTAAAGACTTAAATGTGAGACCTAAAACCATAAAATTCCTAGAAGAAAACATAGGCAGTAATTTCTTTGACATTGGCAATAGAAACATTTTTCTAGATATGTCTCATCTGGCGAAGGGGGAGAAAAAAAGCAAAATAAAAAGCTTCTGAGCGGTGTAGAAAACCATCAACAAAACTAAGGCAACCTACTGGCTAAGAGAAGATATTTGCAAATGATATATCTGATATGGGGTTAATATCCAAAATACATAAAGAACTTACACAACTCAACACCAAAAATAACCCCAAATCACCCAATTAAAAAAATAGGCAGAGGACCTGAGTAGACAGTTTTCCAAAGAAAACATACAGATTTGGCCAGCAAACACAAGAAAAGACGCTCATCATCAGGGAAATGCAAATCACCACCACAATGAGATTGGTACCTCAGAACTGTCAGAATGGCTAAAATCAAAAACACAAGAAATAAGTTTTTAGGAGGCGGAGGAGGGACAGTGAAGTATCCTCCAAACTGAGAGGGCACCTTGAGACCAAAAAATGAAGCAAGTTTATAAAGATATAGTTTATAAAGATACTGTAAAGGTGGCTCAGTTGGTTAAGCGACTGCCTTCGGCTCAGGTCACGATCCCAGGGTCCTGGGATCGAGCCCCGCATCGGGCTCCCTGCTCGGTGGGAAGCCTGCTTCTCCCTCTCCCGCTCCCCCTGCTTGTGTTCCCTCTCTCGCTGTGTCTCTCTCTGTCAGATAAATAAATAAACATCTAAAAATAAATAAATAAATAAATAAAGATATTCTAAAGCTGGAAGTGAGTGTAAAGTGAGATAGTACTTTGTATACGGGCCTGTGTGAGGTTGAGTGTTAATTATCTTCCCCTCGTTTATATGGCTCCCCAAATCTGGGTGACCGCAGAGTCTGCTAAGCCTTTATGCACAGCCTTGTCTATAGAGTGAATAAGTAACAGGTATTTTAACTCTGTGGAAGTCCTCTCGAGAGTGCTGCCACTGATGTGACTCAACCTCAATGCTGTCCAGTCTCTGTGTCTCTCCATTCCATATTTCAAATTCCCAGGAGGGGAAAAACATCAGCTTTATCAAAAGTCTCTATCTGGTTCATTCAGCTAATGTCAAGGAGGCAGCCCTTCAGTGGAGGAACCTGGGCACCAGAGGACTGCCTGTGGGGAGTTGCTCTGGTCTTCCATTTACTTCTACCTCCACCTGTGGTGATCTGAAAAGGATTCCAGGGGCACATCTGGATTCTATCCATACTGCCTCCAGCCCCTATAGTGACCAACCACGCTTTTTTTTAAAAGATCTCTCTTTTCCTCTGCTACTCCTAATAGGCCACGTATCTTTAAGCTCAACATTCCAAGATTTACCCGTCCTGGAGAGAGGAAAGGGGTCATATCTTATTTAGACCCACATCCGGCTGCCTGGCTGCCCCTATTTCACACCCATTTACCCCCACCCCATCTCCCTAGTCTTGCCCATGTATTTCCAGGAGTTCCCGAGGTGTCCGCATGTGCTCACCAACAAGCCCACTCGTGACCTTCTCATATGGCCTCTGTGGTATGCTCTGGTCTCCACAAAGCCACTTGAGCCTGCCCCCATTGTCAGGATCCTTGCAGGCATGCCACTCTGTGCAACAGGCCACTCTCTCCAGGTAATTCCAAAGCTAGCAATCCCCCCAAGTGCCAAATGGTGCCTTGTTTCCATTAGTCTTCACATGGTCACACCATGTTCTGGATGGCAGTGGGGAGACTGCCTCTCACTTCCCAGGCTCAGAAGTCCTGTGACATACTGAGTAGAGAGGATAGGTAGAAAGCCAGTTCCTGCATCTCTCCTGCCTGTCTCTAACATGGCCACCCCAGACTTGCTAGCAGGTTCTCCCCTCTGATTCATGTAGACCACCTCCCAGGAGAGCATGGCTGGGGCTTGTCAGACCAGGCAGTCGGGGGCTCCGCTGGGTGTCGTCTAGCCTTGAGGGAGTGAGGAGCGTCCTGGGACAGGCTCACCCTGAGGGAGAGAAGGGACTGGAGTAGAATTCAGCACAGTAAAAATAGGTTGTGGTTGCCGGAGGGGATGGCAATCCATCTGGCTTGGGGACCATAACCTGGATTTGTCCCCAGTCCTTACAGATTATGCCTGCGCCCGTGGGGCCACAGGACTGTAAGAAAAAAACAACAGGAAACACTAAGCCTCTGGTTTCTCTGTTCTCACTTCTGTCCTGAGGTTAAGGGGCAGCTGTTACCTGTGATCCCTCGGGCCTCAGGGAAACTCTAGTTCCATGCTTAGAGAAGACACCCTGTCCAAGCTGTTTTTTAAAGCCTAGGTTCTGTGAAGGTGAAGCAGGGCTGAAGGAGGCTGACCTCCCTCACGCCTACAGAGCTGGGCCAGAGTGTGTCTCTGGAAGCTGAAGCCCTCCAGCAGCTGCCAAAGATAACACACACCTGTGTGTGCCGCCTTCCCAAACAAGCTCTTTGGGCCAACAGCAAGAGCCCTCCCCATTCAGCAGACGAGGCCACTAAAGATTAAGGGCCGCCACGTGAGCAAATGAAAGAACACGGAGTAGGGTGAGCAGAACTAACCTCTAGGGAGCACCTTATCCACACCCAGAACTTCATGGGCTTCACCTCACTGTGCCAGCCCAACCGTGACATCATATTGAGCACCTCCAATTCACAGATCAGGACTCGGTCCCAGCTCAACTTGTTCATAATTACTGAGGAACTTAGTTGCAAGGCTGGGTAGGAGATACACTAGTTCTGTCTAACTTCTCAGGGCATGCTCTTTCCTCCACACCCCCTCCTTGCCTTTTCCTCTACTGCTGGTCCCCACCAGGGCTCAGGGGCACCTGTCATGTTGCAGGGGGTCTGGGGTAAGGAGGAGCTGACATTCCCTACCACGGCCTCCCAAATTCCTTAACTTGACTCACCTGTTGAAGTTCTTCACTTGCCATACCACCCGAGAGACCACCGGTCAACACTTGTTTCTGGTGAATCAGTCTCCTGCTATTCTATATAGGGGGGCAAGGGAAACCATGCCTAGATAGGATTATTTTCTTCCCCGCTTACCAGCTTTTATAAGACATACATAAAGTGAATTAAAAGTCCATACTTCACAATTACACTATGGTCTTTATGATCTTGTTCACGCAGCTCTCACCTATGGACTTGCGTTGTCTCCCACATAGCTGTTGGTGGGAATACTCCTATCTTGGGAGGCTGACTTTGTGGGATGTATGGCCATGAAGCTTAGGTCATGTCAACCCTGATCATGGGAGGCTAGGTATGGGGTGTGCAGGAGAGGAAATATTCTCCTCTATCCTTTTGGGTCCCTGGCTGGGCCTAAGAATTAAACTGACATAAGACAGATTCACAGGAGAAAAAGTATACAAACTTTATTCAAATGTTTACATATAGATGGGAGCGTTCACAAGAGAATGAAGATCCAAAGTGACCAGAAAAGGACACTTTTATACCATTTAGACAAAGAAACAATAAATCTGTCTAGAATTGACAAGACAAAGGAGTTGGGCTGGGGTAGTACATGGTGAGGTGACTATGATGACAAGGGTTAGTTCACGAAGTTTGTTTGCACAGATTTCCCAGATTTTTCCAGTCTCTGATGATGGGAATGTCTTCCTTCCTACTGGTATAGGGAAGGCACCTTTCATCTGGGAGTTTTATCTCCTGCTCTCAGGAAGAAGAAGGAGGGTCAGAGTACATATTCTGTCTTGATAATCTCCTTTCTGATGTAAGTGGAGTTGGATCTCTCTAGGTTGTATTTGTGGTTTAAGAAAGAATGTAAATGCATTAATGTAAACATAAGGGTTTACAATGAAAAGTAATTTTCCTCCCCATCCCTGACTTTCAAGCTCTTCTACCCTGTTCCCTCTCTAGAGGGACCCCTATTGTAATTTCTTGGGTTTCCCTCTAGAAATAGTCTCTCCCCCACCCGTACCCAATAATATTCTGAAAATATTTTAATTTAATGCTTGCATTAATGTCAAGGTCATTTGGAATGCATATTGGGGCTGATATGTATTTGGTTAAATTCAAGATACACACCTGAGCTGTTTTCTGATCTTCTGATTATACAATTTTTTTCTATCCCCTCTATTTCTGTTCCTTGTTTTACCATGTGGCATATAATCTTATGCTAATTGCAGAGATGGGCAATTAAAAGCTTGCATTTCCTAACATCGGGAGTCGTTTTTTTGTTTGTTTGTTTGTTTTGTTTTGTTTTTTTGTTTTTAAGTAGGCTCCACATCTGATGTGGGGCTGGAACTCACAACCCAGAGATCAAGAGTCCTATGCTCCACCAACTGAGCCAGCCTGGTGCCTCAGGCACCTGGGGTACACATAGTTCCATGAATACACATGTCTATTCATCAGGAATTTACCCTTAGTCACAGTCATCTGCATGTCCTTCTTCTGATACACGTTGGTAGAACACAGTTTGGGGGGTAGAAAGCAACAGTTGTAGATTTTGCATTCTCTCAGGAGAGTTGCAATCATTCTCCGGTAACTTAGTCCTCCAGAAATAGTAGATGGATTACTGTATTGTACTTGCATTTGAAATTTCTCACTCTTGTTTATTCTGGGCACTTATTTCCTATCAGCTTGTAACATGGTAGCATTGATTGGTACAGATAATATAATATTCATGTCATCTGATTTCATTCCCTTAGTGTTGTGAACATTAGTATTCAGTCTAAAGGGATACAATTATGTCAAGAGCTCCCTGGTCTTGTTTTACATTTGTTTCATTATCCATGGAAGGGATTTCTTTTGTACAGCAGTCTTTATTTTGTTGGTGTTAACTAGAATGAAATAAGCAAATATGAGGTTGATATAAATGTAACTTTTTAAATATTTTTTATTTTACAAATAATCATTGTATAAACTTTGAAAAATTTGGAAATGTATAAGGAGGAAAATGAAAATCATCTGACCTGAATAGATGTTTCTCAGAGGAAGACATACAGATGCCTAACACATACTTGAAAAGGGGACAAATATCACTAGTCATCAGGGAGATACAGATTGAAACCACAATGAGATATAGTCTCACACCCATTAGAGGGTCTATTATCAAAAAAGAAATAAATGAAAAAAGAAGACAAGTGTTGGAGAGGATGTGGAAAAAAGAAATCCTTGAGAATTGCTGGTGGGAATGTAAACTGGTATGGCCACTGTGGAAAACAGTATGGAGGTTCCTCAAAAAATTAAAAGTAGAATTACCATATGATCCAGCGATCCAACTTCTGAGTATATAGCCAGAAGAAAGGGAAACAGTATCTCGAAGAACTATCTGCACTTCTATGTTCATTGCAGCATTATTCACAATAGCCAAGATAGGGAAACAGCCAAAATGTCTGTCTACAGATGAATGGATGAGAAGGTCACACACACACACACACACACACACACACACACACACACACACTTAAATACTTTTGCAAGGGGAAGGGAAGGATTAGAACACGCTATAAGAGCTAGAAAATCTGTGCACTCATTTGTGTTATATCATAAACCATAGTTTTCTGAAATCATGTCTTTCTTCATTTTTTTGCATCTCGACTAAGGGTCAACAGATGTTTTCTGTAAAGGGCAGATAGTAAGTACTTTAGGCTTTACAGGTCATTTTCTCTGTCCCAGCTACTCAACTCTAATGCTGTAGGGTAAAAGCAACCAGAAACAATGTATAAACTGGTTAAGTGTGGCGAGATTGTGGCGAGATTAAAATAAAACTTTACAGACACTAAGATTTAATTCCATATAATTTCACTTGTCACTAAATATCATTCATGTGAAGTGTAAAGACCAGTCATAGCTCATGGGCTATATACAGAACCAGATGGGGGCTAGACTTGGCCTGTGGGCTGTAGTTGATGGATCCCTGATCCAGACTATCTGAAAACAAATAAAAAATCAAAGTTGTCATCTTCTCTCAATATTTTAGGAGTTTAAAAATAAATATATTTTGAATAGAGTTCAAAAATGGGGGCACCTGGGTGACTCAGTCGGTTAAGTGTCTGCCTTCAGCTTGGGTCATGATCCCAGGGTCCTGGGATCGAGACCCACATCAGGCTCCCTGCTCAGCAGGGAGTCTGCTTCTCCCTCTGCCTCTCCCCCCTGCTCATGCTCTCTCTCTCTCTCTCTCAATAAATAAGTAAATAAGAGTTTGAAAATGTGTTTTCAGGGAAAAACTCCAAACTTACTTTCAGATAGTATTTCATTTGTCTGCCTCTCTTCCTTCCCTGAGACTTCCCCATGGCCTTGGCAATAGCTGAATCTTTGCAGGCTGCTCAGTCAGGGGCAGCAAGTCCAAACCAAGATCTGTTCAGAGTTAGATGCCCTGGAAGCCTAGATGTAATGTGAAAATCCAGTCTGTGTGGCAAAGGCGAGAGTCAGAAAGGAAAGCCCCAGGAGGAGACCCCAAGTCCTAGCAGGGCCAGTCAGAATCCTTGTCAGGAGTAAAGAGGGGGATCACATCCACATTCTAGAGCCATTGTTGCCTTCAGCTTCTAACTAGACCTGTTCATGAAACCCAGACTGTTGCCAATTCCCTGGGCATATTTGGCCTGGGTCCACTCCTGACACCAATTTTCACACAAATTAATCCTTGTGAATGCAAGCCAAAGAACCAATTCTGACCAACTTGAGAGAGCAGGAATTTTGGAAAGATATTTTTACCCAGCTCACAGAAACAGCAGGAAAGACTAGTGAACCAGGCTCAGGTAAGTATCAGGAGCCAAAATGAAGCAAGTAGCAACAACAGAGCCAAGCACGGGTCACAGCAACAGTCTGGCTGGGAGCTGTCGCTGGCACATCTGCTGTCGCGAATTGTTTTCGACTACCCCTAAGTCTTAGTGTCACTCCCTATAAATCCACATGGTCAGAAAAAAACGTCGTAATCCGAAGCCCTACCTTCCAGGAAGTAGGGAGAGAGTGTCTAACTCATATCAATTTCCATAGGGAGAAAATGCAGTTTTCCCCTAAATATAAGAGGGGGTTGAATGCAGATGAGAAAAATGAGAAGTTCACAAAAGAACACCAACAACTTTCTAAGGTCTTCAGAACTATCTGGAAACATCTGTCGAAGTTGTAGGAGGCTATTCTCAAGTATCTTTGCAGGGGAGGGTCATACCTTGGCATTCAGAATGACAGATAGAGGTGAGACTGTTGAGAATATTTTAAGGGTATTCTCATGAACCTCCATAAATGGCCAAATGAGACTGGAGCATGGAGGCGTTTGGGGCAGGGCTGACCAACCAATAAAAGAAGATACCAATGCTAATACACCCTCATTCCGATGCACAGGCTGATGAGGCCATCAGACATGGGAGTTATAAGATGTATTATATGAGAAGCAAGAGAGACAAGAGACAAGCAGATATGGGAAACCAAACTCAGCAGGCTACATTGTGGAATCTAGGTGGAAGGAAGTAAACTCTGGGGGATGGAGCAGTCAGCTCAAAACATCTTATTTTTGTTAGGACTCCTCTGGAAGATCTAGGTTTATCCTCTACTTAGGTAATGTCTGAATCAAAAGCTCCACCCCCAGAGCCTACCTCCTAACTGTATCGTTACTCTTCATCACTCCAGGCAGGAACGGGCACTTCCCAACTTACGCCACTCAAAGTCCCACTTCTCAAGGGTCAGGGTCACTCTGCTGGGTTTAGGCATCCAGTCCTGCTAGGTATCAGTGTGTTGCCTTAGAATGGAGTATTTCCACACTTGCTCCTGCCCCGGCTCCTTCTGAGTCTTGCCCTATCATGACATTTCCTCTTCTTAGCAGCTACCACCAGTTTTCTAAACTCTTCAGCAAGCTGCTCATTCCTCTTTAGACTCTGGCTCAAATGACCTTCTACCAGCCACCCCCCCCCACCCCGCCCAGATGCTACAACTTCTACCTATCACATCACCTTCCCATCCCCAACAGAGGGCCCACACTTTTCCCATCATCTGAACTGCTCTTCCTTCCTCTGGAAAACCTCATTCATCCTTTGAAGCTCTCCTGTAGATGTTCTCCATTCTCTGACAACTTGTCCAACTCCCCAGGCAAAGGCAATAACTCCTCCCTTTGCTCCCATGGAACTTAGTAGAAAATCTGTACAAAGCACTAGTCATGCTGGGTTATAATCCTTTATATAGGTGTGTCTTCCTGACCTGGTTGTGCTTACCTTTTTATCTCAACTCCAGCATAATTCCTGCCTGACACAGAAGATACTCAATAAATTGGGGTACCCTTTCCTTTCCCTCTTCCCTACCAAGATCACCCATTTTCCAGGAAGAGTTAAGCCTCTTTGGCGGGGAAGGGGAGGTAGGAGGAGGAACCCTTGGTTAATAATGACCTATGATTGTGTAGGGTCATGGTGACTTGTCCCACTTGAGCCCCTCAGGGCTGTCCTGGGGTAGGGCTTCTCTTCTAGGAGAGAGCCTTAGATAATGCAGCCAGGGGTTCTGCCATTTGCTTCCGGCCCCTTTCTTTTGGAGTTATCCAGACATCTGTGTGCTATGGACATGTGAGTGTCTGTCTGCCCCAGCAAAGTCCACTGGGGAGTTGTCCACCCCCTTGGACAGCTCTTGACTGATACATACCCACCTGGGGAACAGGATACTTGCAGACATGACCACATCCATTGCTGCAGCATTTCATCGCCCGGGGACATGATAGATCTCCCGAGCACATTTCAGCACAAATCCCAAGGATTCCTTTCGGCACCTCTGGGCAGACGCCGGGTCTTTTTTGCCCTGCAACATACAAGGGTTTCTGTGGGGTCTGGAGTGGTTACTAAGACAGTGAACTGATGCTGGAGGTCTGGAGCTCTCATGGCTGGTGGGACTCCCACCTCTTCCAGTTCTTCCTTCATGTTCTGATGCCCCCTTCAACCTCGGTGGCTACATGCTCACTCTTAGGCCCCCATTTTACAGCTTGGCCCTACGGAGAATGTTCTCCCTGCTCCAAAGGCTGCTCAGTGCCAGCAGGCAAGAAACCTGCACTGCCATAACCCTCTTTATTCCACCTCATTACAAAATCTCTGATCACAGACAGCCACCTCCCTACCGCACACCTACCCCGTGTTCATCCCAGAGCTACCCCTTAACCCAAAGGCAGTGACAGGTGGCCGTGAAGTCAGTCCTTCAAGGGAATCAATGTTCAAAGATCCCAACTGGACAGGACCTTGGGGGTTGAGAGAGGATCCATCCTGATGGTTGGTGGTCTCTGACCCCGCTGCTCTGGAAGCAGAGGTTCCTGGAGAGAGGGCTGTGTGGGTGAGCAGGGTGAGCTGAGCTACAGGAGAGTACTAAGTGTTTGTAGGGGCCTGAGTAAGAGGTCCACTCTCTTTCCTATCCCAGTTACAGGATCTCAGAGAAAGGAGCATAGGGGTAAAACCCCAATGACCATGGGAGTGAAGACAAATCCTGCTTTGTCCTTGGTGGTCAGAGCAGGGGCAAGCACCTCAGGACCACCTCTGGGGAGGCCTGGACAAGCTACCCTATGAGCAGAGAAATACTAAGCAAGCCCAGGAGAGGAGGGCTCAGACTAACCCAGGTAGTTAGTTCACACCCAGCATCTCAGAATATTTCAATGCATAATGGGTGCAAGCACCAGGAATGACTCTTCAGTCTGGAGGAGGGACTAGGGAACCTGGAGAGGACAGGGCAGCTCAGTACAGGGCACAGATCAATGGACCCGGGCACACAGAGCACAGAAAGGGCAAACCCTGATCACAGATCAATGGACCCGGGCACACAGAGTACAGAAATGGCAAACCCCGATCCAGCCCCAAGGTGGCTGGCCGGATCCCAGGCTGCTGAGTAGTGTGACCTGGGTGAGTGCAAGGAGCCAGGTCAGACAGCCCCAAAGAACTTGCAGCGGAAGCCTCCAGTATGCTGTTGGCAAGGGGAGGACTCTCTTTTCCTCCTCTAAAAGGGACCCGGACATGACTCTTATCATCTACCCCCATAATCTTTGAAAGTTCATTTTTTACAGAACCCAACTCATGTATTAACTCTTGTGATCAATAATTCAAACAATATAGAAATATCCAGAGTAATGTTCCAAGGGAGGTACTGAAATGTTAGCAGTTTGTTGTGTATTTTTCTAAGGTCTTTTTCTGTGTTTTTATCTACACACATATGTGTATATACAAATATATCATTTTTTTGCAGAAATAAAGTTATATGTATTATTTTGCTTTATTCACTTAACATGATATCTTAGCTTTCCAGGTATCTTTTTTCTTTTTCTAAAAATAACTACTATCTAAAATTCCATTATTGAATGGTTCATAATTAATTTAACCAAGATTCAATTGTTGAACATTTAGGTGGTTTTTTGGTGGGGTTGGGTTTTTTTTTTTTTCTGGTTATTATAAACAATTTGCTGTGTATATACATCATATACTTTGTATATACTTCTTTGTTTATATATGTCAGTATTTCCCCCAGATTAGATGCCTAAGGATGGAAATACAAAGGATGTATCTACTGCAGCATTGGAAGATATTGCCAGATTGTCCTCCAAAGAGACTATACAACTTACACTTCCTCCCACAGTGAAAGAGACATCGATTCCTCCCAAACTGACCCAATACATTTGTAATCTTGCTTCCTCAAGTTAAAATTTTTTTTAAAGATTTTATTTATTTATTTAAGAGAGAGAGCATGAACAGGGGGCAGTGGGTGAGGGAGAGAGAGAACCTCAAGCAGACTCCACACTGAGCACAGAGCCCAAAGTGGGGCTCGATCTCACGACCCTGAGATCATGACCTGAGCCAAAATCCAGAGTCAGAAGCTTAACCAACTGAACAACCCAGGTGCCCCCTCAAGTTAAACGTTTAATGGACTATTTCAAGCTGTGTGTTCTCATAATCCCCATTGCATGCATCCCAATTGGGAATGTGGAGCAGGGAAGTCTCACCACAGTCACGCAGAAAAATTTAATTAATGGAAATTACATAAGACAATATAATCTCTGGTGTTGATTACTTCGAGTTTCCAGTAAGAAGCAAAGGGTAATGATGGCCTGAGACAGTTTTGCACAAGCATGCATGTCAATATTGGCAGCTGTGAGGTTGCTAAGGAGGGCCTCTTCCATAATAATGGGAGTACTTGACCTTGGTTAAGCAGGACTGTTTGTCAGGCCCTGTGTTTGTCTTCACATCCATCCTCTCAGCCATCTCTCCAAAGCCTGTGGGGTTACTTCCATTGGCAGCCCCATGTCACAAATGAAGAGTCTGAGACTCAAAGAAAATCCGTGCCTTGCAAACACTCCAAACCCACTTCAGACCCACGGCTGTGTAATCTCCAATGGTGGGGTCCAGAAAAGCTCCCCAGATGTCTTTCATGCACATGGAAGTGAGGAACACATCACCCACCTCATAAAACCCGATTCCTTTGTGAAAAACAAAACAATGTCCCTATGAAAAGCTGCTTTCTACTGCTCTAGTGACGATCACAAATCTGGGAATTTGGCAAGTCCTCATGACGTACTATCACTTGAAAGGGCCAGGTGCCTGCATCAGCTGTCAGACATCCATAAAAAATTAAAGGAAAAGACTGAGTCTAGACATTGGGAATTCTCAGATGTCCTCAGTCTGCAAAACCCATCCTTTATACCTGTAACCATCAGTTTTATTCCTTGGTGTGTTGTTTTGTTTTTTTTTTTCCAGGATGGCATGTGAGATCCTGGGGTACAGCTGCTTCTATGTCTAGACTCCTAAATTGGCTGGAATTCCATTTTTCCTAGAATTCCATATCCCAAAGAGTCATTTCTCATCCCTGCCAAATCCTTCAAACACCTAACTGCACACTCAGCCCACCAGTCCCAGGCCTTGTTCATGGTGCAGTTTTGTCCTTCGGCATGACAACCCGAGGGTGAACACCAAGACATTTTGTTACAGAGCACAAGACTTGGCTAGGTCAGAGATGATGACACTTAAAGTCAAATGGCACAGATCCAGCACAGATTCAGCCAAGGACGTCTCTTTAATACAGGCGGGCCTGTTTGCCTGTCCACATCACTTTAAGTGTATGACACATAATATTTTGAGGAATTACCAGGTGTCTTCCCTCCCTTCCTCACTTCCTTACACTCACTCCCATTCCCCTGTAGGGAAAGCAGTGAATTATAACCTAGACTCACTGCCTTCGGGGGAGAGTGGACACCGCTTAGAGAGACAAGCCCATTGAGTTCCTCAGTGGGTTTTTCTTAAAACTCTAATTGACATAATAGTTCTGAAAGCACAGACTTTCCATTTCAAGATCTGGGCTTTCTGAGAGAAAGGGGTTTGAGTGTGTGTGTGTGGGGGGGGAGTGTGTTTGCAAGGCCAAGCCCCAAAGGAAACTGGGTTACTATCATAAATGATAGATGTAGTTTTAAAGTTCATGATTTAAGAGCTAGTTTCCCACATCCTGGGAGAGAAAACAAGATAGACACTATTAGCAGAATAAAGTGAAAGGCATGAGACTAAGAGTTAGCCATCTGAGAATGATCCTAATAGGGCCCAGCACTGCCCAGGAAGAGGCTGGACTGTAGGGGAGGGGGAGGGGAGCTGGACTGGGAAGAGGAGTAGGGGAGGGAGGCATAGTCCAAGATGGCTGGCAGCCTTCCCAAGAAGTCCCAAGCCCTGTGGGCTCAGAGGAGCTTAGGGTGAGACAGAAAGGACAGAGTCATGGACCTGACCCCAGAGGCCATGACAAGACAAGGGACCCCGCAGAGGGTCTGATGCCCAGTGGCCAGAGGCCTGAGACACACCTCTGCAGATGTCAGCAGAGGCCAAGGGACAACAGGGAGCTAGATTCCTGCACCCTCCAGTGTGATGAGCCTAACCACACCAGTGTTCCAGAATGACGATGGACCCTGGGAAGAATGGGAGGGGAGAACGGGAAGAAGTATGGCTCATGGAAGACTCTCAACTGGAAAAAACATCAGGAAGTAATTGTGCTTACCTTGTGGCCAGATTAAACTTTCTACCATCAAAAGAAACAGGCGCTGAGGGGTTGGGTTCAATTATGGAAAAAATAAAGTTACACTTTTGTACCTCAAAGTCTGTGACTTTGAAATTTACAAGCATCACAGTCACCAGGCAGGCTTATGGAATTTACCAAGGATGTTTCTAGAAACCCTTTGTATAGGGAACTGAGTAATGGGGAGGAGAAGATAGCATTTGCAAAGCTCAAGGAAGTGTTTTATGTTGGAATTAAATTTGTCCAGCTGGCAAGAACTTTGTAAAGCCAGAAGTGTAGGGGTGCCTGGATGGCTCAGTTGGCTAAGTGGGGAGTCCCCAGACCATCCTATTGGGATCAAACCTGTCTTCCCCTAAAAAAAAATGTGATTTTCTCTTTTCTTCTGAATGTATATATTTCACACAATTTTCATATATCTAAAAATGAAACTACTTAAAATATAGAAAAATGCATTCACAAATTCGTGTCTCAATTCCTACATCTTTTTCCATTTTCCTGTCTGCCTGGACTCAATGGGAACCCAAGAGGAGAAGCGTTTAGAAGGGAGGACGGGGGGAGACAACTGGAAAAGAGAGAGGACAAGGTCCTCAGGTCTGTGAAAGGTGTGTGTGGAAAGCAGCTCAGAACCACCATGGGGCGGCTGGGCTCAGCCATCAGGAAGAACTGTGGTTTCTTCCACCATCTGTGGCTCATTTTATATCCTCGGTCACTGTTTCTGCTGGGTCAGCTCCTGGCCTCCTAGGAGGAAAATGCCTATGTCATGGGAGCATAACCGAAGACTCTGGGTTGGAGTGGGATGGGGAGAGAACATAGAATTTGCATGAACCAGAACATGAAGGAACATACCCCTCCACCCCCATCTGGAGAGGGACATGGGGGACGCAGACAGTGCAAGAGAGAAACACACGGGGCTGCATTTTTCCAGAAGTTGCTCCACAAACGGTAGCTCTTGTCTCCTGTCCTTCATCTGTTCCAGTTCTGGTCTCTACCCAGAAACCGGGCAAAATAAGTGGAAAGTCAGATACCAACTCCCTGGCCTCAGGCTAAGAAAAGGAAGTTTCATGAAGAAAGGAGACAGGAAGAACAAGTCTCTTATTTCGCAACAGGTGAAGTCCCACATTACCTTATGGAGAGGATTTCACGCTGTCCTTGGGAATTCCAGGCTGAAGCGCTTCTTCACTGGAGTACTCGGGTCTCTGGCAGCCTTCCCTGGAGCTCTGGCCTCTGAGGAGCATAATTCTTCCCTTGCAATTTGCGCAGGGGCAAGGAGGTGTGGGGCAAAGGGCTCCGTGTGAGCGAGGAGACCCAGATTCTGGCCCTAACTCTGCCTCTCTAATGGTGAAACCAGAGACAAATTGTGGCTCTGCTCTGGGCTTCATTTGACAAATGAGAGGATGGACTCCTCCAGATAGGAACCCAAGACCCCCATCCCCACCCCGCAGAAGGCCAGAGTGTCTCAAGAAGAGTCAGGCTTCCTCGTAAACGAGCTGGGGGCGGTGTACCCTTCGTGAAGCTTCAGCCTTCATACTTAGCTGTGGGAGCAGACCCTCCTCTTGAGATGCCTCACTTCATTATAGTGCATTGCCTTGGAATGTGTCCATTGCACCTTGAGTTTCTCCTGCAGAGAAATTGGTCTCATCTTCTAGAATGTTCCATTCCCTTCCACACTGAGGAGGGGGTGACTCTTCAGCTGGTGATTGTATCAGTTTTCTATTGCTGCTGTAACAAATTAATACAAACTTGATGCCCTAAAACCACACTTGCCGGAGTCCAGCTCCAGCAGGGAAAGGGTCCTTGAAGAAAAGGACGGCGTCGACGAGTGAGGAGACACAGACATAGGATCAGGTTGCGAGCATCTCCTCCCGATAGCCTCGGAGGGACTTTATTCACACATTAGAATATTTCCTTGTTTTTTCCATTCTTTCATTACATATGATTTTATTTTTTACATCTTATCACAATCATCTTAAATCATTTTGGATTTAAAAACAAAGGTACTAGACAGAGCGTGACCGTGCGAGACGAAGCGTAACCTATCTGCTATTGTGTGCTAATGCGGAAAAAGTTATATTTTTACTCTTGCTTAAAGATTATCTAAAGTTTATTCTTGCTCCCAAGGCAACTTACAGTGTGTGCACCCTATCCTATCAAAGTAACATGGGGAGGTCCCTGTACTGTGGGAATGACATGAGATTTTCCTTTCCTAGAACTCTGATGTTTCAGAGGTGCCTGAGGAATCTCATCAATAGGGACTTTTACTAGGCCTGGATCCAACAGCTCCCTTAAGTGAAACTTATTAAAGAGCTCCGCATTGCTCATGTTAGATGAATTACGGACTGGAGGACATTGGGTATTTTTACTTCTTGGCCCATCATCAGCCTTTTTGGAATCAGTTTCATTGTGATTGCTTACATAGGCATAACTAAATTTATAAATCATTTTATCATGAAACCCCAGAAAAAATCCCATGATTATAAAGGTTGCCACAAATAAAATGAAAGGAAGTAGCAGGAGCCAGCTGTGGAGTCTCCTGATTTTCAGGATTGTCCCCCATACTTGGACTTTGTCAAACAGCATGAGTAGCTTGGCTCGCGCCACACACTCATTTGTTCTCTTAAAGTTCTGGAGTTCAGAAATCCAAATCCGGAAATCAAGGGTATCAACGGGGCTGCACTCCACCTGGAGGCTCTAGGGGGAAAGCCATTTCCTTGTTTTTTTTTCCAGCTTCTAGAACGGCACTCTTGCATTCCTTGGCTCGCGGACTCTTCCTCCATCTTCAAAGCCGGCAGCATAGTATCGGCTGTCAGATTGCCTTCTTTTCTCTGTAGCCAAATCTCCCACTGCCCCCTCTTATAAGGATACTTACGACTACATTTAAGGTCCGGTCAGATAATCCAGGAAAATCTCTCCACCTCAAGATCCTTTACTTGATCACATCTGCGAAGTCCTTTTTGCTATACAAGGAAATCTTCACAGCTTCTGGGGATTAGGATGTGGACATCTTGGGGGCCATTATTCTGTCTACCATGGTGATGTATACCTTGTCTCAGGCCCGGGGATTATCCATTTTCTCTCTCAACCCCTCCCCTCAGAATCGAGTATGTGTATCTTTCATCCAAGACCACACCCTACCTTCCACCCTACTTCCAACCCCCCCTCCCTTCACTACTTTAGCCTCTGTGCCTTTAGGACAGTGCCATCCAATGGAACTTTCCACGATGATGGAAATGCTTTATATCTGCACTGTCCAACATGGCGGTCATGAAACACATGTAGCTAATGAGCACTTGAACTGTGACTAGTGCAACTGAGGAAATGAATTGTAAATTTTATTTAATTTTCATTAAATTTAATAAAAATTTAAATAGCCACTTGTGGCTAGTGATTAATATATTGGACAGCCCAGATGTAGGCAGATGAAAAGCAAAAGCCAAGCCTAGTCAGGCTCTGGGATAATGGGGGTGGCTAAGTGCAGGACAAGGGACAGAATTGTCTGTTGGCCCCAGAGAGGGGCCATCAGATAGTGATGATAGGGCCATCCTTTCATGATGCTCCCCCAGCAGACCTACAAGCCTTAGCAAGGCATGTCACATCTCTGCCTCTGTTTCCTCCTCTGTAAAATTGGAGATAACCAGTAGGGACTTTAGAAGGGTGTTAAAATCCCATTGAAAATGTTAAGTGAGATCATGTCTTTAGACATATTAGCCCATAGTAAGCACTCCATAATTGCTCGTTCTTATTGTGTTTGGAAACGGTAGTTTGTCCCAGTCATAATACAAGGCAATCCCCTTCAACCCCAATCAAATTAAAATGCAAAGAAATTGTCTATTGTCTACAACTTTTAAGAAGTTTTATTTTGAAAACATATGGAATCAGTTGCATCATCCATACATCTACAGTAGCAGAGAAACAGTGATGGTCGACTATCCCCATGGGGGACAAGTGTGCTTTGACAAAACAAATAATAGAAATAACTCCAAATACAATAACACAGCACAAAATAAGATTAAATTAAGAGAAGGAATGGGCTACAAAGAAGAGTCACGAGTGTGGAGAAGGTGCGTCTCGTGAGAAGCGTCGGGCTCAGGTGACGTTCCCTGGAGACCTCCTGCACCTGGAGCTGGAGCAGCTCAGTTCAGTTCCAGATCATTCATGTATTCCTGGACCCAGGGCTCACTGGGGTTAGCACACACTTGTCTGCCCCTTTTGGTTTGGAATCTGTGGGACAAGGAATGGACAGATTAGAATCCCATGGAACCTTGCCTGTGGAAGCTATGTATCTTCCTCTGCTTGACCATGGTTCACGTTGGACAGCTCTAATAGATGGGGAAACCCTTCCTGGGCTGGTGCTAGAACAGGACTCCTTATAACATCTACTCTGGATTTAGCTCCACCTCCTGTGTTGCCCAGATTAGGAACAAATGAGTTTTGCAATCAATATGGGTACATCACCCTACTCATTCTCTATTGCCCCTAGCAATGACATTTCTGTGTGTGTTTCTAAGCATGGTTTAGGAAATCAGCCCACATCTCCTGTCATCCTTTTTACTTTCCCTGGTTTCCTGGCTTCTGGCTAACTTCCTCTCCCAGAAACCCCCTTCCTCTCCCTTGGATCCTACCCAGCCCCCTCTGGACTCCAGGTGACTTCATGACTTGGTCCTCACTGACTTCTGGAAGGGCTTCAGCCCTGAGACTTGCCTCCCTACTGCTTGGTTCCATCTTCCCCCAGAGGGCCCCTTTTCTAATCCTGCCCTCACCCTTGCCTCATAGAGCAGCCCCAGGCTTGATACTCACACCACGGCTGGCTGGGAGCAGAGGCTGCTGGTCTCGAAGTAATCGGTCACAAAGTTGCGAGGGAGCTGCCTCAGGGTGTAAGAAAAGCAGCAGGCGGTGGGAGGGTCTGAGCCCACTGGAAAGAAAGGCAGGGGTGAGAGAAGCTCTACAACCTGTTAATTTTGGCTTCTAATCATAGATATTCAGTGACCATTTCTGTAGGACGACCAGATCCCAAAATATGGTCCCTTGTATCCAATCCCACTCACCCTAAGTAGGAGTATTATTCTGAATAGAAGACCATAAGAGAAAGCCATGAAAGAATTCTAGAAGATTGGAGCTGGACTGAGTCTCAGGGCATGTGTCTAACTCCCTCCATTTTACAGATGGGGAAACCAAGGCACAGAAAGAGTCAGGAACTGGCTTAAATGAGTCTACTGGTTGCCATTTCTTAAGAAAACAGGAACTTGACTAGTCATTACTGAATGTCTACTAGATTCTACATTTAAGAGCAGGCTACTTGGAAATCTTCCTGTCTCCCTTCTGTCCAATCCCTAGATTCACTGTTAGATCAGCCCCAACTAGAAAAGTCAGCACTGCCTACACCATGACTCTAGAAGTTAGCGGCTGGAAGAGCGGACTTACTTGGTGCTGAGAGCGCCGGGGAGCAGAAGGCAGCCATGAGCGCAAGGAGAGGAAGGACAGTCACACACAGCTTCATGGTCTTGGCAGTGGAGAGGCTTTCCTGGAGCTGAGACTGCAGAGCCCAGAAGCTTCAGAACCCGACTGTGTTCTGTGCTGAAACTGATTTGGGAACCCCTCTTTATAGGAACCCTGAGGCCTCGGACAGAGTTGGAGGCACAGGAGGGCAAATGGAATTTCCAGGGTAGAGATGATGTCATGGTGCCAATACGGAAACTAAAGCTAGCTGACAGTGAGAAGCCCTTCACAGCTTCTCTTCCTCAGGGCCATGTCATCACAGAGGAGGGGGGCAGTGGAGAAGTGGGCCGCACCATAGAGGGAAGTGGTACACCAAAGGCAGTGATCAAGACTGTGGAGAGAGTTGCAAACCCAAGAGGAAGGATGAAACATTCACACCTGCCAGAGAGGCTTGTAGATGAGGACTGTGCTGCTCTCGGTGGTTGGCGCCTCCAGAAGCTGGAGGCTTCGCATCAGTCTTTCCAGGGCTGCCTGGCCTTAAGCAGGAAGGGGTGGCCAGGACTCCATGTCCCATTTCTGGGACTCCTTCTGCTGAACTGAGTGACCTTGGTGCCCCGTACATTTTCTTGGACGTAAAGAGAGAGTCCAGCATTGAATGTGCAGAGGACCCAGCAGGGCAGCTCAGGAACATTTACAACTTCTACCTCTTGGAGATTTACGAGGGGCCAGGCACTGGGCAAGCTGCCACATACACATGGCATTGAACCTTACCATACCCCTGAGCAGGACTGGGATTCTTCCCCTGGGGCCATGAGGATCACACAGCAAGATTCACTATCTCCAGGCCACACGGCTGTTAGGTGGCAGTGCCAAGATTTGAACTGAGATTCATCTGATGCTAAAATCTGTTTTTTTTCCCACCCCATTGCCTCCAGTACAAATAGAGAATGTGACCACAAAGAGAGAAAATGTTGGCCACTAGGGCCAATAACACACACAAAGACCCATCTTATTAGGGCTGAAATCAGGAAAGGAGTTTGGGTCAGTCTGTTCTCAAACAAGAAGGGAACAGAAAAGAAATAAAGATTTCAGTATGTTTACTTGACTCATAATAGAAAAGGAGAAAAAGCTCAGGAAGAATCAAGTTTGGAAGACCCAAATAAAGAATGTTCCTCTAGTGTAAAAATGGGATGGGATATACCTAGCAATGAGCTTATCCACGTTATGGATAAAATGTGTAATCTGAGCACATGGTAGTTGCCCAGCCATCCGTAGGGAATTCCTTGCATTCATGGAAAGCTCTGCCTGGTTGGGAAGCTGCTGTTGACCTGTGGGTGACCACCTGAAGTTTACAAAGACCAGGAATACAGTAGTGCATAGAGTGGGACACGTGGGGCAGTTAGAGTGGTTGGATCAAGATCTCTAGCCACTGTCAGCTCACCCACGCTGACCCATCTGCTCACCCCCAGCCTCACATGGTTACCTGCCTCTGCCCCGAGAAAGAAGAATGAAGAGGGGAAAGGGGAGAGCCAGGCCCCCTGGGTGCTATAGAAATGTGGGCTAGGAGGAATCAGGGCAGCATTTTGGAGTACTTTGGGGGCTACTAAATAAAGTTCAATGTTATCCTACCTCGTCACTCCCCAACCACCACCACCTACATACGCACAAACTCTACTTCTCTCCTCCATCCTCTCTTTGTCCTTTTTTTTTTTTTTTTGTGCAAGTCTTGCTTCAAATGTTCCAATCTTTACATGGACCTCTATCTCCAGCTCTAAATTTCTGCAATCCCTTGTATCACATATGCTAGTATCTCTCATGGTCTCTCCTGGTTGAGGAAGTTTCATGTTCATGCATCAAGCGCCTTGCTTTAAGGGAAGGAGGATATGTCTTACATTCCCCCAAATCTACGGACTTTGTTATTCATGGCATTTCCATTCAACTCAATTGAGTAATCATCTGCTGTTTGTCAGGGCAGACAGAGCTGAATGAAGCCCCAAATTTGCACTCAAAGAGTTCTTAGTCTAGTGATGGTATTGATGGTAACAGAAATAACAATGCCATGAGATGGAATAAGATAAGTGTCACATTAGAGGTAGAAACAAAATGTCAGAGAGCCCAAAGGGTGGAGAAGTCCATCTCTTAGCTGTCAATGAATGGTCCCCAGTCAAGTCTAAACTCCACTGTTCACTAATAAGGAACACTTGACATGGAGTCCTCTGTCTAAATGAGTGGGGTGTGCTGATCTTCAAGCTGTGGAGAGATTATGAATGTGCTCTGGAACAATGGGACAATGATGATAGATAAGAATGGATAATTAGTCTGCATTGAGCCACACAATAAGTTTGACTGTTGACTTTGGCTTCCTAGCCTTGATTTGATCTTTGGCTCATGGAGGTAAAATGTTTTGTTTGTGAAGGTCCCAGCAAAAATGCTGTGTTCACACCAGTGAAATTCCACACCAAAAGTATAAAGGCTTATATCAATATGTTAAGCTGAGTCAGTGGCCTCTGAGATTTATACACTGAGGCTATTTCTAAGTAATAGTCGATAGAGAATGAGAACAAATTCCTTTTGAAGACACAACAAAAAAAAATCGTTCATCTTTAAAAACCTTCCCCAACCTCTCTTCCAACTGAATTCTGTATCTCCCTCTATGCTCCTACAGCCCCCCCACAGAGCTCCCTCCATCATATCACCTATAACATATTTGGTTGTCTCTTTCACTAAAAAAGGAGCTCCTTGATGCAGAAACCATATTATGCTTATCTCTGTGTACACAGTAGGTATCTAATAAACACTTGCTTAATAGTGTGCAGAGGCAGCCCAACTACCAGTTTTAATGGGAGGGGAGGTGACGGGTAACATGGACTCAGGGTGTGAACTCCATTTAGCTAAATGAAGTAAGAATAAACTGATCATTTTGAAAAACTCTATCCAAAATGTGATTCCCCACCCTCGATGGGGTAATTCTCTTCTTTCTTCTGCCCTCCACCCACATACCCAGTAGTTTTATCATCAAGGATACTATTCTAGACTCAACTCTTTCCAGCTCAGGGTTGTGAGAAGGGGCAGCAAGAGTCAACCATGGTCCCACAGGTCTCTGTGGTCACCTCCTCACTCCTGAGCAGGGAAGCCCTTCACTTCCCCTCACTCGTGGTAACATAGAGGTTTCCCCTTTTATACCCTTGACTAGCACTGTGCTCATAATTCCATTTTGGGCGCTTTCACATCTCTTTTCTCATTTTGTGCTCCCACTTCCCAGGGCTGCAAGCGGGACCACTAGCCACAGCAGTAATAGGACCTTGCAAAGGTCCTGATACTTTTGATTTCCCCCAGCATCTCCTCATCCATGGTTTTATTTGATCCTGATCTGTTTTGCCATTATACAGATTAGGAATACAAACTCAGAGAAGTTCAAAGACTTAATCAAGGTCACACAGGATGTGGGTCAATAACCAAAATCTTCCAACTCCTGGGTCAGAGATAACCAAACTTCCTTTACAGGTGTGACCCTCTGAGATTGCGCATGTAGGAAGTCTCAGAAGGTACCAGACTTTCCAAAGAGAGTACAAAGCTGCGGAGGGGCAGGAAACAGACGTCATCAATCCTGACATTCTGTGAGCCCCTAGAAGGAGAGTACTGAGATGCATGGGCATTGGGGAGACCACTGGGTGTCAGGGCCAAGAGCACTAGCCTCTAGGATGTGGAATGCCCAAAAGTAGAGAAGTCCTTGTGAGCAAATATTGAGATTGGAAAGCCCAAGTAAGCTAGGTGGATGGTCACTTCGCCAAGATAAGAAACCAATACAGATAAATCCTTTGGTCTTGCCAATGTGATAGCCAAGTCACTTGGGGGAAATGGGAGCAGAAACTGGATTATAGATTGAAGAAAAAGTACATCATTATCCAAAGTGTCGGGGTTCAGGATGGAGTCTGTAGGACAGGGATGTGAGTGAAGCAGTTCATCAGAGACAATCACTCCACTCCTCAAGCCAGCAGCCTCACTCTTCTTAAAGAGGAAATGGGTCTTCATCACCCACCACAGCCTGCTCTTTGCGGTCAAGGGTGGAGGTCAGTGACTTTAGGGATGTTAAATTCCTGAGAGAAGGTTAAAGCCTCACCAGTGTTTGGAAAACTTTCAGTATTCTTTAGGAAGCATCTTTCTGCCTTCCAACAGTGCTTTTTAGTGCTTTTATACCTGTTTCAAGCTCTTTCCTGTTTGGTCACAGAGAATATCCAACAAGAGAAGAAAAATAATTCAATAAAACTTTATTGAGTGTCTACTATATTCTGGGCACTGTTTCAGGCATTGGGGATACCTGCTTTGGAAGGTGGTGGTGAAATGTCAAAAAAGGTAATGCCTGAGTTCTGGGTTTGTTTTTTTTTTTTTCATAGAAAATAGACATCACCACTCTACAAAAATTAGAAAACATAGGAAAGCATAAATAAGAAAATAAAAATGACCCAGGTTTCTGTACGTGGTTTTGTATTTTACTATTGTCACTTACTCTTCTTTCTTGAACTAGTATATCTTATTTTTGTTACTTTATATTCTTTCATGTCATTCAAAACATAGAAGTTACTCGAAATTAGCATGC
Organism: Eumetopias jubatus; assembly: GCF_037043125.1. NCBI lineage: Eukaryota > Metazoa > Chordata > Mammalia > Carnivora > Otariidae > Eumetopias > Eumetopias jubatus. The sequence goes on from NW_028274816.1 coordinate 119,506,683, forward strand.
ATGGTATTTCATTGCATGGATATACCAAAATTTTGTTAAAAATTTTATCATTAACCATTCTGTTGCTGAGGTCAGCCCATTTGAGTTGTTCTAACTTTTCTCTATTATAAATTTAGCTGAGATCTGAAGAATGATTAGCCAGGTGAAGAGTATAGGGCTGGGATTAATCAGGCAAAGAACAAGAGACCTGTGCTTTTTTTAATACACGAAATAGATTAACTGGAATATTTCAGTAATAATGACAATAGTAACTAACACTAACATAGCTCTTACAGGAGCCAGTAATATCCAAAGCCTTTCATAGATGCTAATGTATTTTATCCTCCTGGGGGTGTTCTGAGGCAGATACTATTATCCCCTTTCACACACAAGGAAACTGAAGCACAGAGAGGTAAGTAACCTACAGAAGAACACACAGCTATTACATGTTAGATTTGGAAATGACATCAAGGAGGTCTGGCTCCAGAGCACAAGTAAATCAGAAAAGGGAAATGTGCTTACTACAAATTTATGTTAAAAAAAGCTTAAAAACCAAAGTTCTGTTATTATGATGTAAAATGTCTTTCAGTTTTGCATTCTGCATGTCTTTTTTTTTTTTAAGATTTTATTTATTTATTTGAGAGAGAGAGAGCACAAGAGGGGGAAGCGGGAGAGGGAGAAGCAGACTCCCCACTGAGCAGGGAGCCTGATGCAGGACTCGATCCCAGGACTCCAGGATCATGACCTGAGCCGAAGGCAGGCGCTTAACCAACTGAGCCACCCAGGCACCCAGCATTCTGCATGTCTTTGAAGAGTAGAATCCATGGGTTTCCCTTTTCCTTAGAAAATGAAGGGAATTAATTAAAGAGTGGCTTTCCTTATTGGTCCTAAATCTCCACAGGTATCATGGGACGTACCTGTGCTTATAGGAATTCACTCTGCCCTGTGATCTCCAGGAAGGATGAGCTGACACCTCATTCATAGAAAGCAGAGGAGACGCCTGCACTTTCAAGGAATTACATGTCGTTCAGAGGGCTGAGTCTAAGTTTCCAGGAAGTCTGAAAGTGGCAAGAAACAGACCAAGGAGGGAGCCGGGAGTCAGGTCACAGAGGGGAAGCTTCCATTTCATGCTGGAAACCATGCAGGGTATTTGAAATATTTTAAACAGAGAGAGAAAGAGAGAGAGAGAGAGACTGATTTGAGCTTTAGCAAAATCACTTCGGTTGCCATGCGATGCGACAGATTGAAGAGAGCAAAACTGGAAGGAAAAACAGTTGACAGGACACTCTTCTACAGCCGTCCTGGCAAGAAATGATGAGGGCCTGACCTAAGACCGTGGCAGTGGGAACGGTGAGAAGTAGATATACTTCATTTCAAATATACAATAGATGCAGATGAGGGGGAGGGAGAAGTCAAGGGTGATTCCCAGATTTCTGGCTTGGAAGCTTCATAGGTGGGGATGCTTTTTACTGAGCGGAGAACATAGAAGGGGGAGCAGGGGCAAAGGGATGGATCTAATCCAATACCAAAGGTATTCCCTAATGTATTACACATTTAATATGTCCAGAGGAGAATGACAAGAAGAATCCAAGATCGCAAAGGGCCTGGCTGTAGGAAGAAGGGGCTGCATCAGTGAGACATTGTCTCTCTAGGATGCTAGAAAGGGGCCTCCGGGATACAGTTTCTGCCTACCTGAAAGATGGGACCATGCCTGAAAAAAGGGTCTTGGGTCAAACAGGTTGTCATTACCAGCGAGCCTGTCCATGGAGCCCCTGCTGCTGAAGGGAGTGAGCTAGGACCGATGATGCCCCGGGAAGCAGAGCCACAGAGCCAGAAACTGGGAGGAAACCAATGCAGCAGGCCTAGGGCATGGGAAGCAGTGAGGAGGTGAGCAGCGCAGGACAAGGCAGTGATGTTGCAGAACATGAATTGTTCAGCCAAAATTCCCTGCACTCATCACTAGGATGCTCTATTGCGCTGGGGTGGGACCTCAAAGAGGCTGGAATGAGCCAGGAAGCGAGGACACAAATTAAGCCCCTCCAAACTGAAAGATCCACCATGCAGTCTGTTAGCTACTTTCTGTCATCACCATCCAAGAGGTTTTGGGTGCTCCACCAAAGATCAAGACCTCGACACCAGCATCTTTCTGATTCTTTCCTTCCTGTTAGTATGTCAACTCCATAGTGAGACTTTGGGCATAACACACACTGTTAGTCAAGTCAGTGATTTATTCATTCATTCCTTCACCAAGTATTTATTAAGTTCAACTATGTGTCAGGCATTGGGGTTATCATTGGAGATAACCTGCCAAATAACAGACAGTGAAACATAAAACGACCAACGCCATCTGTGTGATCCCGGGAAAGTCACTTTTCCTGGGAACATCAATTTACCACCTAGGAAATTTCTAAGACCCACTCAACCAACTCAACCATCTGAAGGCCCCCTTATGTTATTCATTCAACATACACACATTAAGCACATACTTTGTATACAAGTATGTTATTTTCCGATCCAGTAAAAGCACATATGACAAAGGGCTATTTTCTGATTTGGGGGTTGACATGGAAAGACTTACAAATATATAAGCACTAAGATAAAATTTTATATTCAGTAAAGCACCTTTAATAAAAAGAACAAAAATATAAGGAATAGATACGACATCAGACAATTCATCATGTTACAATCATCATGTGCTAGAGTTTGGTTTAAATTAACCAATAACACATGATATGAATTTGATTTAAAATTATCAGGACATGGTCTAAATTTTTGGAGAGAAAATTGCATAAGTAACTAATTACAACGCAATGTGGCCGGTACTGTAATTATAGAGATGGATAGGAAGGTCCAATATCAGGAAAGGGGTTGACTCAGCAGTTTCCAGTTCCTTCTTCTGGCCCTCCCAACTCATAGCATCCAACTCTCAAAAACTGAATCACAAGTTTGAAGGGGGTTCCCCAAGAAGTGAATGAGAGAGTGCAGTTCAGGGTGTCAGCTGCAGGCTGGGGAAGAGGGGGCGGGCAGAGGAGGCACTCTATGTGATCTAGAGTTTCCACTGAAACAAGTGATAGACTCCTTTTTTGGAGTTAACAGTAACAAGGCAAGACACTTAGATGCTGAAGCCTCAGCGTAACCTGCCATTGTCCTTGATCTCGCCTTTGCCTCTCTCAGGACCAGCATTAGCAATCCTGTGATTAGCAATCCTTCCTAGAAATGCATTTTCTAGGCTACAGGGTATAAATAATTTTAGGTTCCTGACATATTAACACCCACATCGAATGTATCTTTCAGATCCTCATCTAGTGTTAACCCAGAGCCTCTAGTCACCCGGTGACTGTCTGACGACAGGAAGAACAATGGAACTGTGATCTCATGTAAAGAGAGATGTAAAGAGAGCCCATGTGGTTGTTTTGTTTGTTTGTTTCGCCAAGAGTTTATGTATTTGTTTGTCAGAGAGAGAGCACAAGCAGGGGGAGCTGCAGGCAGAGGGTGAAGCAGGCTCCCCTCTGAACAGGGATCCTGATGAGGGGGGCTCCATCCCAGGACCCTGGGATCATGACCTGAGCTGAAGGCAGACGCTTAAGCCACTGAGCCACCCAGGCATGCTGAGAGCCCATGCGTTTTAGGCAGGAACCCTACAGACATAGGAAGGACAGAATTCCTAAGGTGTGACCTCACTTTGCTCAAGTCTTATTTCCACCATTGTTCTAGCCCCTTCTGGTTTGGCCCCAGTTTAGCTTCCTCATCCCTGTTTGCTCCACCACAGTGCAGCTACATTGAATTACTCGCTCCTCCCTCTGAACTGGCAAGTCCACACCCGTGACTGCACCAGCTGGGACCTCTACTGCCAACCCCCGCCCCCCGCCATTTATATGTGTTCGAATCCCGTGTACCTTTCAAGACCCAAGAAAAGTTCCATCCCTTCCGTGAAGCCTTCCCCAGATCCTCCTGAGGCAGGTCATTTCTGCCTCCTCCTGGTGCCGTGAGCCTCCATTAATTTTTCTCCTAGGAACCTTGGGGACTTTCTGCTAAGTTCTGTGGTTACCTGTTTATATACTCTACCTGCCCCTATCAGACTGAGAGCATCTGGAGGACAAAGGCCAAGTGTGATTAGGTTTATTAGTTATGTGATAATAAAATAATAAAAGATAGAAGAGAAGAAATATGTAAATTTGGCTAAAAGGAGACCCTTTCACACCACTGAAATTATGAATTGAAAAGAACAAGAAAACGGCTTTGAATTTGTCACTATTTATGTAAATATCACACAGGTTCCTTAAAAGAGTTCAGAGAAATGGAAATCAAAGCTTCATGTTAACAAAGGCCATTGGACAGAAATTTTAGCATATCAAAAATTTCTTTCAAACTAGACAATTGATAACAACTACTTTCCAAATGGTGATGTTGTAAATGTTTTAAAACAAATGTGTTCATAAATTGGTAGGCTGACCAGGAAGGTAATACATTCTCACTTAAGAAAAAAAATTGAGAAAAAGGGGAAAACAAAAAAATTAATCACCCAAAGACCATAGACACAAATGCAGCTACTATTGATGCTTTGGGACATTTATTCCCAGTGCTTTTTATTTCTGATGTTATGATATATTTATGCTATTTCACTTCATTCAGTCTAACGAATGAAGTGAACAATCTAGCATTTCCTTTATCCTTCCCTAACAGAGGAGAATTTAGGTTTTCTTATTTTAGAATCGTAAATGATGCTGAGTCAGATATCTTTATATTTAAAGATGCCTCCGTGTTTGGGTTTGTTTCTTTTGAACGTCTTCCTAGAAAAGTTTCTTTAGAACTTCTTCCTAGAAAAGTTTCTTTAGAACTTCTTCCTAGAAAAAATATAAATATTTTTAGGCTCCTGACATATTAAGACCCACATCGAATGTATCTTTCGGATCCTCATCTAGTGTTAACCCAGAGCCTCTAGTCACCCGGTGACTGTCTGACGACAGGAAGAGCAATGGAACTGTGATCTCATGCTTCCAAGTCCCCCAGCGAGAATTCCCCAGTTCAGTTCCTCGCGTCCAAGGCAGGTGTGCGGCACCCTCTGCATCACGCCATCTACCCTGTCCGCATGGCTGGAACAGCTCAGGAAGCACAGAAGTCGCAGCTCTGTGGGAAGGACAGGGCTGGCAAGTTCATGTATACATCAGTTCTTATGGGAAGAGCCTGGCTAAGAATAGACTTGTGTCAACACATACCCCTCTCCTCCTGCTCACGGGGGAAACCATTTCCTCACAAGAAACCAGAACAAGTCATGAGTTTCGGGCTGAAACTTAGAGCTCAGAGAAGCTATTCTTGGATATCCTGAACCCTTTGTGGTCCCCTAGGACCCCGAGTTGTGCAACACTCAGCGTGATGACACCACTGTGCTTAAAAATTTCCCTCCACACCCCCTTTCCATTTCCCTTTCCACCCGGGCTGCCTATAAAGAGCAGGGGAGATCTGTTCGCCCTCCAGAAGGACGCAGGCAGCAGTGAGAGCCCAGGCCCACCTCTGCAGACAAACGAGCCCACACGCCGTGCACTGCTCAGCATCATGAAGGTCCCCGGGGCTGCCCTCGCCGTCCTCCTCTGCGCCATGGCCCTCTGCAGTCAGGTCTTCTCTGCACCATGTGAGTCTCTCTTGTCGCCACAGCTGTCCCCACTCCCTGTCCTCTGCAGTCTGTGGACCACACCTATTTCTGTCTTGTGGCCTTGGGAGCCCCCAAGAGAAAATGGGGTGCTTCTCAAAGGGCTCGAAAACATCATGGCTTTTCTCTTCAAGACTCCTACTTTGGTCTTTATAAAGGAGTCTTCGCTATCCCTGTCCCCAGATCTGAGAGCCAGGGGGAGGTAGGGGAGTTGGAGTTCCATTTTACAGATGGCAAAATAGAGACCCTAAGCAAATGAGTTTGCAAGAGGCAGGATCCAAGCCTGGTGACTTCCCGATGGGGTCATTCTCCCCCTCACTCACCCGAGGTCCCCCCAGCACTCTGTGCCTTGGATGTCGTCAGAGAGATGTCCAAGGTTTCTCTTTTGCTGGGGTATGACTTCTTGAACCACGCAAATTTTCCAGAGAGAGGTAAGAGCAGTCTGCTTGGATGTTTGGATCATATCAAGAAAGACAGCCCACCACAAAGAGTCAAGGAGAAAGAAGGACACAGACAAAAGCCAGAACAGAGACAGGCATATTTCTAGGCAAAGACGCCCAGGGCCTTCCAGTGACCCTGTCCCCCAGCCCGCACCCGGAGCAAAGCTGTTTTCCTCCGAGGCTTCCTCACCCTCCCAGGGATCCAATCTCAGATCTCACTTTTCCTTCTGAACTGTGACTCGGGCTCATTCTCGCTCTTCCTCCACAGTTGGTGCTGACACCCCAACAGCCTGCTGCTTCTCCTATGTCTCCAAGCAGATTACACGCAAGTTCATAGTCGACTACTTTGAGACCAGCAGCCAGTGCTCCAAGCCTGGTGTGATGTAAGTGCCAGTCTTCTTGCCCACCTCTGGGGGAGACAGGGAGGGTCTGGAGCGGGGGCATAGAGTGGCCAGGGGCACCATCCTGGAACGGCACAGCCCTCCGTCTCTGAGGTCTAACCTGACCTGGCTGGGGGCTTGCAAAGTCAGGAAGGATTGGCCCAGCGCAGAGGGAAGGGAGGGAGAAAGGAGGTGGCAGCAGGATCCCCTCGGGCGGGGCGGGAGAGGGGGGCCTGAGCCAGTGAGAGCCGTTCTCTAGACTGAGATGGGCAGAGGGTCCCTGAGAACGTGCTCATGCCCTCAGCTGCCCAGGACAGAGAGTGGGGTGCATGGGTCCAGAATTCTCTTGCTGGATCCCTCAGTATATAATTTTTCCACCCCTCTCGGCAGCTTCCAGACCAGAAAAGGCCGCCAGGCCTGTGCCAACCCCAGTGAGGCCTGGGTCCAGGAGTACGTGACCGACCTGGAGCTGAACGCCTGAGTGGCCTGGAGGCTTTGAGAACCCAGTGACCTCAGTGGGCTGCCTGGGGAGCAGAGGTCCCAGCCTTGGAAACACCTCTGCAACCTCCACAGCTACCTCTCCTGCGTGCGGGTTGTTGCCAAACAGCCACACTCTGGGACTCTAACTTAAATTCCAACTTATTTATGCTATTTAATTTTTCTTATTTATTTTCAATGTCATGTTCTGGGACCGTTCGCTCCGAGAGACCCCAAGATACCTTCCTCACCACCCTCCCCTTCTCCCTTCACTTGCACTGTGATTGATGACGATTGCGTGACCTAGTTTATTTAGTCTTAGTTTATTCTAAGCAGAAGTGGCACCCGAGCTACCAGACTGACATATGTGTATCGGATGTTTCTGTACAGTGCCGTGTCCAGCCCCGAGAAATAATAAAGATGGTCTTTTCAAAAGGGAACTGGCTTTGAGTTTGGTTTTGTTTGTCCAGAAAGTCAGAATCGCTGGCCGAAAGGACTAATGGGCAAAAAATAGGCAGATGTGAAATGGAGGGAAATTCGGATTTCTGGATCACTGAAATTATGAATGTTTCATAAATCAAATCATAATATACATGCTGTAGGAAAATTCACTATGCCAATGGATATTTAAGAAGAGTATTCATAGTGCATATTTACCATAAATCATGATTTCTTAATAACAATCACTAAGGTACTCGAGACCTACTCCAGGTTGAGTGCTTTTTAAGCAGGGTCCTTTGATCCTCACAATGAAACGGTACAGTTTAAATACTATTAATATCCTCATGTGATACAAGAGTAAACTTTAACCGGGCTCAGAGAGGTTAAGCAACTTGGCCAAGAGCACACAGCAAGTACATGGTACGGCTGAGTTGCAAAACTAGACTTTGATATAACTACAGACTCACTCATAAACACTAGCAAAGTTATGTCCCAAAACACCATCCAGCTGTCCCCAAATCACAAGCCAGGATTGTTTAAGACATTCACATCAGAGGGGCACCTGGGTGGCTCAGTCGGTTAAGCATCTGCCTTCGGCTCAGGTCACGATCTCAGGGTCCTGGGATCGAGCCCCATGTTAGGCTCCCCACTCATTGGGGAGTCTGCTTCCTCTCCCTCTGCCCCTGCCCCTGCTCCCTCTTGCTCACTGTCTCTCAAATAAATAAAATCATTAAAAAAAAGACACTCATATCAGAATCTTCAGGTGTGGACCTGGGAATTGATACCTCTACCAACCTCATCAGGTGTTCCCCATGCACGTTAACAGCTGAGAACCATGGAAATACTACAATTCTCCACTCCCCTCCAAATTCAGTGTTTTTCTGCATAGAGTAACAGGGATATTGTACCATATTTCTGTAGAATCCGTGCTCCACAAAGTAAATGACTAATGTTAGAGGAGGAAAAGACAACCAGCTCACGTGTGGAGCATGTAGGTTTATACTATCAGCCTGTTTTTAGGTTAACAGTGAAAGCTGAGCTACTTAATAAATGGGTTGCTAAGTCATAGTTTTAACTATAAGAAATGTACACTGAGCCAGAGCCCTTTCTGCAGAAGAGAAATTCAAAAGACTCATGCAAAACCAAACATGTATTCATTTTTGTGATCCATGATTATTTCGTTTAGTGTAAAATAATCTAATTTTTGTATCCAAAATCGGTTTAGAATTGTAGTGATAAAACTCTTTAGAGTACAATTAAAATGCTACTATGAAGCAAACATTAAAAGGTACATAGTATTTGACCTAGATAGCACCGGCCCTGATTTCATGTCTAGGAATGCATTTTGTAGCAACACTACTAAAGGACAGGAATATGTAGGCACAAGGACATTCTTTGCAGCACGGCTTGTAAACAGCAAACTAATAGAAACAACCATCAGCAAAGGATTAAGTCAGTAGAGGATTGAGATCCCCATCAGTGGAAAATTCTGCAATCAGTAAAAAGAATAACATATCTATGGAAATTATGCATCCTATCATGTGCAAAAGGTGTATGTGCTTACATCTAATATAAGCATATCTACTCGACATGCATGCTACAGAACTGTATATATAGAATAATGTTACTTTTGTTTTATTGTTTAAAGCCATATATACATATATATTTATGAGGGCAAATATTTGGCAAGATACATGTCAAGTAGCTAACTGTGGTTTCTTAGAGGAAATGAAGATTATTATTTTTTAGTAATGGATACTTCTATTTATTTCCTGTAGTTCTCTTTTGTTTTTCAACGAGGACACATTGCTTACCTCGCCTTTCTTATTTGACCCTATCCTTTGATTGGTGATACTTCATCCATTGGAATAACTCTCTGGTGATTCTGAGTTGACACAGAAGATAGAGCTCATCATGGCCAGTCATAACAATCTTGATGCCATCGTGGCTTTTATATAGGGAGGGCAATGAGACAAACAAGTCATTTGCCCAAGACTTTCATATCTCACACACACGCGCACACACACACACACACACACACACACACACAGCTCCTCTCAGGCAACATTTTACAATCCCCTTCCACTATGAGGAGCCCCATTCCCCTAACACCATTACCACTCACACCCATGATAAGTGTGTAGGTACTATCAGAAGAATGAGGGGCGCCTGTGTGGTTCAGTCATTAAGCATCTGCCTTTGGCTCAAGTCATGATCCCAGGGTCCTGGGATCGAGCCCTGAATCGGGCTCCCTGCTCGGCGGGAAGCCGGCTTCTCCCTCTCCCACTTCCCCCCTGCTTGTGTTCCCTCTCTCGCTGTCTCTCTCTCTCTGTCAAATAAATAATAAAATAAAAAATCTTTAACAAAAAAAAAAAAGGAGAATGAGAGGAACAGCCCTTGTCCCCAAAGAAGCAGTGAAATTGTCACCATTTCTTCTCTATTGGTGTCCAGCATCTTGAGACAACGAAAATCTGCTTATTTACACTGAATGATTTCTCAAGGTCCAGCGACCCAAAGCCAAAGGAGAAGCTTAACCAGGTTCAGCTTTCCCTAAACACAAGCATTGTCAACAGCATAAATAGAACGAGGACCCCTGCGCTGGAAAAGAGAGCATGGAAATAGCATTGCTAGCCAGCTTATGGGGCACTACAGAGTCCGAGACGTGGCTGAGATCCTTGGTCAGGCTCTCTGGTCGACCTCCCTGGCGAATGTCCTCCCTGGACTCGTCTGAGATATGCACGGGGGAGGAGCCCTTCTCTGGGGGCTGCCTACTCCTGTCCGTGTGAACTAAGAGCCCGAGCTTTGCCTTAGGTGTTGAGCAATCAGCGGTCATTTCTGGATGGTCTTACGGTTTCTTTGGCAATGCAACACCCTTCTCACGATAGGAGGTTTCTGATCTCTCTGCTTCTGAGCAATTCCATGAGTTATCTAAAAGCAGAGAGCAGAGAGCTGGTCCAGTCGTATATTTTGCACGTTAACTGGGGGGGTGAGAATGTGAGCTCCACAGCACAGGCCTCGGTCCTGCAGCCACCCCTCCACCTCTACCTCCCAGCTGGCTGATGACAGACCTCTGCCTCCACATCGCCCCCGCAGAGGTGGGGCAATGTGGGGAAGTGATGAATAACTGATCCTCGCCCCAAGCCACGTCCTCCCTGCACCCTCACACAGAGCTGACTGTCCTCGTTAAGTAAGAGAGATAAACATTTCATAGCAGAAGGTGGGGAGTGGGGGGTGAGGAGTGCAGTTAGACCCCAGCTTCCTCTCCTGTGCATTTTCTCACCTCCCTGCCTCTGCTTCCACTAACTTTAGCTTCAAGTAGAAAATTCTGCATTTACAGCCCTTAGAGACTCCAGAGGTCTGGCTCTCAGTTGGCAGGTTGGAAAACGCTTTCTTAGCAAAGATGAATTGTTTCCTTTTCCGATTTCAGGTAAGGCTGTTTCCAAGTTTCCGATTTCAGGTAAGGCTAAACTCTCCTAGAGGATCTCACTGATGAATGCAAGAAGTAGCTATTATATTCCAATATTTAGACTCTTCCCTACCAAATTCCTCAATGTTGCAGACTTAGTACTTGGCACAGGGCCTTTAGCACCAAGAGACAATAGGGCTCAGTTCAACCAGCAGCAATACCACCTAAGGGTGGTTCTCAAATGCGGTGTGCTGAGACAACAGCATGAATATCACCTGGGAACATATTAAAAATGCAAATCCTAAGCACCCCCTTCTCCTCCCTTTAGGGGGTGGAGCGCAGCCATCTGTTTTCACAAGGCTCCAGGTAATTCTGATGTTTAAATATCACTTCTATTTAATGAGGTCGTTGGCAAATTTCCTCCTACTTCTTCAGGTCAGACGATCCCATGCTTCAGTCGGGGGCTGTTACTGTTCACAGACCCTCTATCTCTGCCCAGACACAGGTCTCTGCATTTCTCAGGATGCTGGTAGTTTGGAGGGGGAGAAAGCAAACAAACCAACCTAACTCAAAGAGGCCTAAATAAATGAGCCTTGTGGCCCCAAGACTGAAGGGTGCTGGCTCCAGGCAAGGAGCCCATGGTAGACCCCACATCCTGTTTTCTTCCCTGACCTCCGTCCATGTCAGAGTCCTGGGATGGCTGCTGGTACCTTCCAGAGTCACATGAATCCTTGCTCATTGTCTGCAGTGCAGAGAGCCTGTGTCCCCATTGAAGAAAATCTCTAGGTTCTTTTGGATTTGACTGACCCTTAAGTCAGAAACCCAATTTCTAACCAATCACTGTGGCTATGGAGATGCGTTCCATGGATTTGCTTAAGCCAATCAAGGCACATACCTGGATCTGTGAAGTGGATGAATGTCACATAATCTTAAAGCCTGAGAATTATGGGGAAGAGAGGCTTCCCAAGGGAAATGTGGGTTTCTGGTATCAGGAGCAATGTTGGTCAGCAAAAACACGTTCACTATAATATGTCCTTTTGCAGCGGACTTTTTTCCTACTATCCGAAAGGCACTAACTCCTTTTCCTACTATCAGAAAGGCACTAACTCTCTCTCTGAGTTAGAAACTGTTAGTCTTCCATCTTCCTGAATTACTTTATTTTTAAGAACATGCTGACTTGTATACTTCCTGTTGCCTTATAAATGACTATTCCTCAAATCTGAGGCTAAAGAGACATGAAGCTCTTCATGTGCCAAAACAACCACCCAAAACTAAGGCTGCATATCCACCCCAGGACATACTAAGAGGGGTAGAACTAGTCCTACCACGAGCACCGCTGACCCTGAAGCAGAAGACTGGGAACGAGAAAATGAACAAACTCCCAGAATAATGAGCCAACATTACTGACCTTGCCCGTAGTGAAGAGAAGAGGAGAGTCCTTTAATACTGGACGAACAAAGGGGTAGATGACAGGGGACACCTCATACTTACTTCTATTCCTCTTCCTTTCTGGGAATAGCATTTGTGAAAAAAAAAATATGTGAAATTGACCACATTCCAACACACTGAGTGGGTCCTGATTAAGATAAAGCAATTTGCATTTTGTTTTTTTTAACTTATCATAACATAAGCATTTCCCATGACATTGCATTATTTGTAAAGCTTTCCTAACAGCAAATCGAGTGAAGATACCATAACTTTTTTCATTATTTTCATACTATATGTTATTTAAATGGGTCCAAGTTTAAATTGCTATCAATACGCTGGAGACCAAATGTTCTAATGTATAAATATTTTTTCCATATTTGAATTCATCTACATAGGAAATAGATTCCTAGTCATGGATTATCAAGGTCAAAGTCAAAGGTCACTTTAAGATTCCTTAGGTGCATTAGTGCCCATATCCAACACATCTTTAGGCTGTCTGCCTTGTACGTTTTGAGCCCTTGATGAATCTCTCTAGAATGAGCGGTGTCTGAAAGGTTGCCTGCATGTTCAATCACTCCTGAAGCCCAGGCTTTGCTAATACAGCTCTGTCCACTTGGGTGCGACTTAAACTGGGTGTGCTGGTCAGGACTCATGGCATCATTGCATGTTATGTCTATTAGTGAGAACAGCTATGGAATCACACAGAAGTTTCTGCTCTGCTAGGGGAAACTGTGACTACAGAGCTCTAATGAGAAGGACCCAGCTACGTGTGGTCCCAGGATGACACCAACATCTCACCTTCTCTCACTGTGGAAACCACTTCCCCATAAACAGCCCTAGTCAATTGAGCACTTGAACCATTCTTGCAGATACCCTGTGCCTTGTGGTTACCCAAGACCCCTCTTGTATTTACAAGTCAACAAGGTGCCACTGTGCTTAAAAACTTCCTCTCTCATCACCCTAAGTTTCCATCTCCCCAAGGTCCAGAACCTACCTGAAAAAGAATAGGGGACCCCAGAAGAAGGCTGGCAATGGTGAGTCTCATTCTGGCCCACAATCTTTGGGCCCCGAATATCCTCCTCACCATGGCTCTCTGTTCCCAGGCTGCCTTTCATGAATCTCCTGCTACCATTTCCTGTTGTTCTCCTGCTCTCTGTGGGGTCAGACCACAACGCCAAAGTCCTATGGGTACCCAAATGAAATAGAGAGCTTCCCAAGGGGTTTTCAAAATGCCCTGCACTACCTGTTAAGGCAGCTATTCTTTCCAAAGGAGTTTTAGCATTCTGGTCTATGTACCTGGAGGGTAGGATGGGGACTTGTCTTATTTTGGGAAGGGGGACACTGAGTAGGTTTTCAACAGGGGGCAGAATCCAGCTTCACTTGCTTCCCAGTGATCAACTGAGTAACAAACTCATCCCAGTGCCACCTTATAGGTGATTTACAGAGATGGTCTCTTGCTGGAAAAATCTCTTCTTTTCCCCCAATAGAACTGGAACAAGCACGAGACTGTTCCATTAGCTGCATTTCCTGCAGAGGGGAAATAGAGACCAAACTTAAGTCTAGAGCAAGAACATGAGATAGAGGAAGTGGTCCATCCAAGATGGCGCCATAGGAAAATCCTGAACTCCCCTCCTCCCACAGATACATGGAGTCTACAGCTAGATGGGGGACAATTTCTTCTGAAAAAGACCAGAAAACTAGCTGAGCAGCCACTTCACATGAGCAAGTGAGAAAAGAGCCCCATGGAAGTGGGTTGGAGAGACTGAGGGGCAGCCTCACAATAACTCCCTGCATCCCCCTCTCACCCCCACACTGCAATGCTCAGTGAGGAGCTTCTCCCTGAGGAGCCAAGGGACCCTAACCCATATCACGCACGCCCCACTCCCCACTCCCCACCCTCCGTTAAGAACTGCACCTGAGAGACAAGCCCCAAACACTTGGCTTTGAAAACCAATGGGGCTCGAGTCCCGGAGACCCAAAGCACTGAGCGAACTGGGAAACCTGATGAAGCGCCCAGATTGCAGGGCCTCTCGGGATTCTCTCCCAGATGGAGGACCATTTTTGTGCTCTCCCTCTACCTCGCTCCACAGCAGCAGTACCTCCAGGAGGGGAGCTTTTTCACATGTCTGGTGCCCCTGTTTTTGTGGTGCATTTCTGGGTCCAGTCTCCAGTTACAGGTCCAGTCTCTGTAAGATCAGAGACTAGTAATCAGGGAGAGCAGCCTACCACCCCAGGGCACTGCACAAACAGTGGCTGACACGCACCCCCTCTCTCCGCGGAATGCCTGTTTCCTGGCCCTGGCTTCCCGCCAGCCTGAACCTAGGGGCTGACTGAGATCTTCTCCCTCGGGACACTGACAGGTCTTGGCACACCCTCAACAACCGGGAGCTATCAAAAATAAAACAGGCTGCTTGGACAATCACCACGGTTCAAGAGATAGGGAGAGCTGGGATGAAGTTGAACTCTAAGGTTTTCCCTCAAAACTGAGAGAGGTAGCTGTTTCATCCAAAATGTAGAAACATGGAGTCAAGCAAAGTAAGGAGACAGAGGAACATGCCCAAAACAAAAGAACAAGATAAAAGCTCAGAAAAAACTAAGAGCTAGAAGATTCTTACTATTGAACAATGCTATCTCCATCTTCTTCCTTCTGACTTTCTCATTGGGCAGAAGGAAGAAACCAATTCTATCTGTGGGCAGATGGGGGAGCAGGGACCTGAGCCCAGGGAATGTTCCTTCAACTCCTGAAGCTACCTGTGCTATGTGCCCGTTGTCAAGCAACTACACTCTGGGCCTCTTTTGGATGTAAATTTAAACTTACTTAGACTCCTATTTGTAATGTATTTCCATGCATTCTTGACTGCCTGCAGGGAGAGATCCTACAACACTCTCTTCACCATGCCCCAGCGCCCCTCCAATCACACAGTGGTTGACACATACTCAAGTGTGTAGGTGAGGGCTTATGTTTAGCATTTTCTAGGGGAAATTATTTCAAAACCATCAACCAACAAATATGTGTAGAATGCTATTTACCACTTCTGTGTTCAGAGGCATGAAATAATGGAATTTCTCAAAAGCAAACCCATCTTTTGGGTGCTTCTAAGGGTTTTGTTTTGTGATGAAGTCAGGATCTCCAGTTGGAAAAATGATGGGGGCGGGCAAAGAGTAAGAAAACCTGAAGAGAAGTCAGCAGAAAGGAAATGACAGTAATACCTGTATCTACACATTCCCGAGAGTTAAAAAAACAAAACATTAGTTTAGAAAACAATGATGATAAAATATTATGTACCTAGCATATAATAATGTATATGCACGAGGTATATTCATTCTTCATATATATTCATGCGTTTATTTTTCTTGTGAATCAAACTTTCCTAAAAATTATGCATTGTCCTTTTAAGCCTAACAACTTCACCAAGGTTTCCATTTGACAGAAGAGGAAATGTTGGCTCAAAGAGGTAAAACAACTTGCCCATGATCAGGCAGCTAATAAATAATATAACGAAGATGCAAGCCTATGCCTATGTGTCTCAGAGCATCCCAGAACCATCAGGGATGATTGTTTAAAATGCTGGCAATAGAATTTCTTGGGTCTGGATCTGGAGACCCAGACTTTTGCCAAACCCTCAAGTGATTTACATGCAGACGGAAGACCAATAAGGTCTTTGTCAATAAGGTGACTTTGTCAATAAGGATTTACCACTCGTTTCTTAATAAGGTGCATATAGCAATAGACATGTTACCTGGATATTAGTTTCCTAGAATCTGTGCTCCACGGAAGCCATGGCTAACATTAGAGAGGGAAAAAATAATCAGCCAATATTTGCAACAAGACTTCTACCATGAATGCCAAGTTATTTATCAGACCAATTACTGAGATCAGGGTTAGCAAGCTATAGTTCTCAGAGTAAATCCATTATGATGCAGTCTCTGTAAATAAAGTTTTATTCTATTACATAGTGTCCGCTGCTTTCCTACCACTGTGGCTGAGTTGATAGTTACAACTGAGACTATATGTCTACAAAGCCAAAAACATTTACTATCTGACCCTGTATAGAAAAACTTGCTGACTTCTGGCCTAGGTCATGTTTTAAGTACAAGAATGGCAGACTTAGCCAGGGTCTTTGTTGTAAAATTCAAGAGGGAGAAATTCAACATACTTAGGAGAAACGAAAATGTTTATTAAATTTTTGATAAGGCATATTTCCTTTTGTTTAAAACTATTTTTTAGTATCAAAAAGTGGAATTTTGATAGCTGGGTTTGTAAAGAGCAATAACACAGTTCCCATCAAAATTTTAAACGTACATACTCTTCAAGCCAGCTATCTTATTTCTAGGAATCCAGTGGGAAACCCAGTCCATGTGGTGGGAACACATCTGCCTCCTTTTTCTCCCCAACCCCTTCCCTCCTCTCTCTCTCTCTCTCTCAATGTCTCTCTCTCTGTCTTACTCTCTGTCTCTCTCTCAGGTCCTCTGTCTGCAAAGTTCCCTGATGAACAATATTAGTTACTAACTCTCAGGAGACAGTGAAAGAGAAAAAGAGAGAGAGGAAGGAGAGAGGCCAGCCTAGTGGGCTCCACCTTTGTGGAGGTAAGGTCATTACCTCAAGAGGAGGTAAGGTCCTCCTCTTGAAGCCCAGTGAAGGGGTCTCAAGGGGGTAACTTGTAAAACCTGGAAAGTGCCTACTAGCAAAGTGACTCACTTTACAGTGGGATGTCCTAGGATGAAGCTCTCAAACTGAAGGGAAATCAGAAATTCAGAAGGAACCATGGTTTATCATCATACTTGAGGACCAAAGATCCAAAGCTTTGGATCAAGCTTTGCTTGAAGCTAATCTACTTCTTGAAGCTTCAGTCACGTGAGCTAACAGGTTCCCTTTTTCCATTAAGTCAGCTTGAGTCAGGTTTTCTGGTACTATAGCTCAAAGTCTCCCTGCAGTGCTGTAAATAGCACACCCCACCAAGTGTAACTGACTGAGGGCAGAAGCTGAGGTCACAGTCAGTGAGGACACCTCCTCCTAGTACAACAGCTGGTCCCCTTCCTGGCCTGTCCTGTATCCTTAGTATGGCCATCTGCCTAGCAAGGTTGCATCAAAAAGGAAAATTCAAGATGTTGGAAACTGACTAATTCTTGCACAAATCAGTAAGGCCCATTAAGAAAGAGACTAACTCACTTTGAAATTGGCTTGTCTGATAGCAGAGAGGGGAAAAACAGTTTCCTTAAGAAAAGCCCTTTTTGGGCGCCTGGGTGGCTCAGATGGTTAAGCGTCTGCCTTCAGCTCAGGTCATGATCCCAGGGTTCTGGGATCAAGTCCCGCATCAGGCTCCCTGCTCCTTGGGAGCCTCCTTCTCCCTCTGCCTCTCTCTCTCTCTCTCTGTCTCTCATGAATAAATAAATAAAAAGTTTTTTTTTTTTTTAAAAGCCCTTTTTTACTTGCTGCCCGCGCACCAAGCTGGTTGGCACACCAGTGACCTGGAGCTTGCAGACTAGAAAAGCAGAACTCTCCATGGCAAGGTGATGTTAGAATGAGCAGAAATGGGAAGATGGGAGACGAGGAAGGATGAAAAAGTGGGGTCCAGAAACAGCCAGATCCACCCTCTCCTCAGACCTCCCCCCGCCCCATTTTAAATATTTATCCTGTGGACAAAACCATGTTCTTGCATCACAGCTGGGATGCAGCCAGAGGCTGGGAGCTGATCCTAGTGACCCCCGCACCCATGGCATTGTTTCAGCAGCAGAGGGCACTGTGGGGACAGCAGTCAGTGGCCTGGGGGAGGGGATGTGACTGTGAAATGGATGACCAGCACGACCAGGGCTCCAGCACTGTGCTGCGAGAGAGGCGTTCTGAACCCACTTCTAGAAGTGACATTAGCCGACAGATTGTCTGCTTCTAATTAACCATCCAGTGGAAGCGACCAAAAACAGATCAGAAGCCTTGAAAAATGAGAAGGGAGCTGCACTGAAACCCGAAGGCTGGCCAAAATAGCCTGACTACACCCAACGGTGGTTTTCAAACTGCCTGTGCATTACATCACCTTGGGAGTTTCAAAATTGCTGACGCCCAGTCCCCACCTAACTAAACCTGAACTAACTTCATAACTTTGGAGGTGAGGTCTAGGTACTGGAGTTTCTAAAAACTTTCCCAAGGGATTCTAACGTGATTTCAAGGTTGAAAAGCAAATCCTTAGGCACCCACTCCAACAGGCAATAGCCAGCCTCTATAAAAGTCTTCACCCTAAGTGGGATTCCCGGATAAAATACAGGATTCCCAGTTAAATTTGAATTTCGGACACACACCAAATGATTTTTTTGTAAGTTTATCCCAAATATTGCCTGGTACACACTTATATTAAAAAATCATTCATTCTGTGCTTTTATTTGTTAACTCTGGCCACTGTTAAGCCTCCAACCCTCACCTCAGATATAGCTATGGAGAACATTCTCCCAGAAAGCAGAGCACAGAAGCCCTGAGACGCTGACCAGGCCTCTCAGCCAACAGGAGTCCTTGCTAGACTGCAGGCAGGTTCGCTAGACCGTCACTAACAGAAGTACCCAAGCACCCAGCATTTGCTAAACACTCGACAAATGTTAGCCATCATTCTGAGGAAAGCTTCACTTACGAAAATGAACGTGTGCGCACAAATATGCATCACAGGATGCATCATCTCGGGACCCATTTAAGCAGAAAAATGTCTGAGAGAGTATCAGTCATGACTTGGTGATAAAAGAATGCGCCAGTTTCAGCTTTCCAGGAAAGTGTCTCCAGCGAGAGTCTGGCACCCCTGTGCTAGCACTCTGTTCCTTTCTGGTGGTTTCTGCCCCTCTTCAGATGTCTCTCCTCTTCCCCCAGTATCCTTCTCAGCCCGTGGTTCTGATTAGTCGGGAAAACAAAATCAATGGAGTCATCGCAAGGAAAAGGCTGGTTTACCTTTTATCGAAGTACCTTCAATATCTTGAAACGCAGTGCTGGGTAAACTGTCCCGTGAGCATTTGTTGTTTGATATGTATGAAAAGACTGCTACAAGAGAGAGCTAATCCTGCTGATGGATCACCCACAGATTGAGTGTGAGGAGAACTGAAGAGGGGAGCAGGTGAAGAGAATGTCATGAGAAGTCCGAGAAAATACTTATTACATTCACACAATTCAAGAAGGGAAATAAATTACAAAAGTTAAATAAGCTAAAATTAAAGTTAAAGAGGGCTGCAGAGTGTGGCTGGGGGTGGGGGTGGGACCCGTCGAAGAGATGCCCTCCAGAGTTCCAAGGTCATTGCCCCAGCTCAGGTGCCTTCTCTCCAGTCTGCACATAGACGTTAACACCTTCCTTGTAGCTTCCGGGCCACTCAGGCATTCAGCTCCAGGTCGCTGATGTACTTCTGGACCCAGGCCTCCCTGGGGTCGGCACAGATCTGCCCGGCCTCTTTTGGTTTGGAAGCTGTGGAGAGGTGTGAAAGGGCTACACGCTGAGGAATCTAGCAGGGGAATCCTGGGCCCACTGTGACCCCCTCCATCCTTCTCTACTTCAGACCTCTCAGGGCCTGTCCACATGCTCATAAAATGCACCCTCCATGTTAGGGTTCATGACCTCCTCTGGGTCTCATACAGGGGTCCGCTCGGAAAGCCAACTTCCTGCTGTCACCTCAACAGCAGAGGCAATTCCTTCAGGACTCCCCACAGGCACCAGACCAGGTCAGAAAACATGGCAGTGGCCTCCCCTGGTGCCCTGTGCTCCAATGGGCCTCAGAAGGCTGAGTCCTCCAAGGGCGGGGGGCTCATCCCAGCCCTCTCATCTCCTTCCGCAAGAAGACTGGGCCTTACATGACACCGGGCTTGGAGCACTGGCTGCTGGTCTCATAATAGTCGACCACAAATTTCCAAGGAATCTGCCGGGAGATATAGAAGAAGCAGCAGGAGGTCGGGGTGTCAGCACCGACAGAGAGATCCTAAGTCACTCTTCAGAAGATGGGGTGAGCCGGCCAATCCCTGAGGGTCAGGAAGAACTGGAAGGAGGCAGCCCTGCGCAGATGTGGGGGATGTGGGGACAAACACATCCAGAAGGAAGCTGGTGTTTCTTCTTTTCCTTGCCATTTTTATTTCTGTGTCTCCTTCCGTGTTTCTCATTCTCTGCCTGTCTTGGTTTGGCGTCTCCGTGTCTCTCCCCTGAAGTTCGGGAACTGAACTTTCTGGACAAACTGCGCCCTTTCTGGCTCTCCCGGGGCAGTTCATTTGGAATTCATGAGGAGAGCAAAAGCCACAGCCCTGGGAGCCAGTCGGACACAGATTCTACCTCTTCTCGAAGTCCCAGGTGGGCGCCCATTTTTCCATCCTTAGAATGGGACTCCCTCCCACTCTCTCGCGGAGCTGGACAACAGAATGGCTAAAGCACTGTGGGAAAGAAACTCCTCCTCGGGAAATAGTCTTGGAAATCCCTCTGAAGTTCTCTACTTAGAGGGGCTCAGGCACAAGACTTTGGCCCTGGGGTCCAAGCTAGGGCCAGAGAAGGGGAGGGCAGCGGCAAAAGGAGGAAGGGAGGACAGACGCACAAGAGGAACAGGAGGTCTGGGAACAGAGTGTCGCGGTGAGAAGCAGGACGGGCAGGACAGCTTCGGGGACCTCCCGGGGTCTGGGCAGCAGAGGGTGTAAGCTCCAGCGGTGGCCAAGTGGAGCTGGGACCGGAGACCTGCAGCTGCTGCCTCCTTCTGGGGTCTAAACCCTGTCTTTCTCTTTATAGGCAGCCGCGGGGCATTAGAAGACAGAAAGTTGAGGAAACCAAGGGGGGATATTTAAAATCGCTGGTGTTGGTGTCATGCTGTGAGTTGCATAAGGCAAGGGAGCTCTGGTCGCCACAAAAGTTCAGGCTATTTGCAGCCATGGCTCGGTTGCCTCTTGAGGGGGAAATGGTTTCTATAGCGAGAGGAGGTGAGATGCTGGTGTGACCCGGTTAGCAGGTGACTTCTCACAAGAGCAGATCCGGAGATCAAGCATTTCTGCCCCAGAGCCTCCTGCTATGTGCCCCAGCTGTTCAGATAGCATCGAGGTGACACAGATGATAATGCCATGGAGTCTGGAGGAGCACACCCCAAGCTAGAACACACCCCAGATGGAGACAGCAGAACTGGGGAAGCCTCAGCTCCTCAAGGGGCAAGGCGGAGGCTGGCCTTGCAGACTTCCGCTCCATCATCAAACACGCACGGGTCCGTGCAGTCTGCCGGGGAGTGGCAGTGCCTGGCAATGAGCCCTACTGATTGTAATGTCAGCTTTGGATTGCCGAGGCCTCCGTGTCAAAGACATATTGCCATTTAAAGAGCTAGGCTGCCCCGTCCATAAGTTATACAGCTGGCCACTTGAGCAACCCTGCTTTTCCCTTCCTGCACTCTAATTCCTGCACTTAGGCTTTACATTTACCAACAGGGAACCCACAAAGCCCCAGGCACCCCACCCTTAACCCCAATAAAGGCAGAACCCCAGGTCTATGCTCTCCCTCTCTCTTTACCAGTGACCTCACTGGGGGGGGGGGGCGCGGGCATGCTGTGTACCCCTGTGAGTAATAAACCTTGTATTTTAAAATTTCCCTGACGGTTGCTGCTGAGGTGTGAGCCTCACAATCATAGTAAGAACCACAAAGGCCCGTCGGGCCACAACCTTGGCTCTCTTCGGGGAAATGTCTGGGGAGCTCACCACCAGCACTAACTACATAGCCCAGCATTTTGAGCACATAGCATCACTATCAAGAGGCTAAGACCCCCACAAAAGAGCTGGTCCCTGGGTTAGTTGGGCTAACGGGGCAGGGGGGAGGCGGCTAATGTGAATGATGAGCCTTAAACTGTTGTTACCCTTTGACCAGCAAAATACTCTGCCAAGGATCTGTCTTATGCATAGAAATAGAAATATTCTATTTCTATGCATAAGACAGAAGAAAACTGAATAAAAATAGAAATATTCTATTTCTATGCATAAGACAGAAGAAAACTGTATGCATAATGGTGTTTGTCACAGCTTATTTGTAACAATTTAAAAGGGACCTATAGGGTGTCTGGGTGGCTCGGTCGGTCAAGCGTTAGACTTGATCTCAGCTCAGGTCATGATCTCAGGACCGTGAGTTCCAGCCCTGTGTTGGGCTCCACACTGGGCATGGAGCCTACTTTAAAAAATAATAATAATAATAATATTTTTTAAAAAGAAATAAGTAATTTTTTTAAAAAGCAAAAAAAGTAATAAATTAAAATTAATACAATTAAATCATTTATGATATATTCACCTCTTATGATAATAATTAGCCCTTAAAAACTGAGAAAGTGAAGAAATGTTCAAAGGAAGTCCTTGTTCCTCAAAAACCCTAGAACATTTCCTGTGTTCTTATGACAAAGTCAAGATGGCATTTCCAAAGTTTGTCTGGCAGTTCAATGACATCATCAGGGACTCTTTTCTTAAAATGTTTCCCTTTCCCCCAACATTTTGTTGGCTTTTCTTTGGGGGAAAGGAGGTTGTCACTTCATGGTTACAAAATGGTTGCTACTGCTCAGGCATCAGGTCTTCACAAAGTCTTCTCCACAGGCTTAGAAGGGAGTCTCATAGGAGTAGAGAAAAAGCAACATTACTAGTGTTTTTAATTCAAATTGGGGCTTTTTTTTTTACTTGATTTGTAATGTGAACTGTAGATCACCCCCCAAAAGTAGCAAAAGCTAGTTTTATTTTAAAGATTTTATTTTTAAGTAATCTCCACACCCAACGTGGAGTTTGAACTCATGATCCTGAGATCAAGAGTCTCATACTCTTCCAACTGAGCCAGCCAGGCGCCCCAGCAAAAGCTAATTTAAAAAATATATAAAATAGAAAAGATTAAAACTTATTTTATTTCTGAAAGCTAGGTAAACAGCAGGGCAAATGTCAGTATAAGGATGTGGGTGGTTTACCTCTACATTCTTCCTGTCTTATTGTGGCATATATGAATTCTGAGGCATAATTTGAGTAAAATTTCCTTCCTGGAAGGTAGGAAAAATGCTATTACCCAAAGCTAGCCACTATTAACATTTTGGTTTATTTCTCTCAAGTCCTTTTTTTTCTAGGCTTATGATAGTTCTGTTTGCTTACTTGCTTTCTTACTTCTTTTTACTGTATGTCTGGGGGGTGAGGGGCATTATTGTAATCATGATATGAATGTAATTTTGTATTTTTATTATTTATACTTAATATTGTAAGACTTTCCCAGATCGTTCCAGTATTTTTAAGAGCTGCCTAATTTACTCAATCATAAGCCTAGTGCATCAAGATGATCATGCACTATTACAACTCACTGATTACAGCTCAATGATTACAGACCATTACGCTATTACATTTGGACTAGTTCCAGTTTTTAATTTAGTTTTTAATTATTTTATAAATAAACTGTACCAAACATCTACATCCATAAAATGTACTCCATAAGTGAGGTTATTTCTATTGGGTACTTTCCTAGCTGTTGACTTTCAGGGCCGAAAAGTAGGGACACTTAAGCTTTATCTAGATAAGTTTATATAGATACCCCATATGCAATATGTGTTTTCATTCCCTATTGTCAAACCCAGTGATGGCATATGATAGAGATTTGTGAGTGTTCGGTGAATGAAACAGTGATTAAAAAGCAGGTTTTGTCACTCTTGTCATGCTTGGGGTCTGGGGTTCCCCAATTCGATTCTGTCCATCTGGGTCTAGATCCAACATAGATCGGGCTACTCAAGCCTCAGCGGCATCATTATGTACATCACATCGGTGTAGCCAAAACACCAGTGAAGAACATTAGACGTGTCTGCTTTGCGGATGGGAGAGAGAATGGTGCAGTTCATAGATTGGTTTTGGTAGAAGGAACCAGCTAAGCCTGGTCCCCTGGTGACAACTCCTGGTTTCCCCCTCACTGGTTAATCATTTCCTTAGAAACACTCTGATCAACATGATGTCTTGGTGTGGTTTACGTGTGACTCGGGTGCCCAGGATGCTGAAACATCACCACAGATGTCAGCCTACGCGGTCGGAAGAGCTGTAGCAGAACATAGATCTGCTCTGTGTGAGGAATCATTAATCTGTAGATCTCGCCATGCCCTTAGAGCTCTAACACAAACATCATCTCACCTCCTGTCACTGTCCAAAGTGTTCCCCCACAGTCGGTCCCAACAAGTAAGCAACTGGGCTATTCTTGTGCACCCTGCACCTCCATGTGCGACCTCAGGTACCCCAACATATGTGACTCATAACATGACACCACACAACAGCTTCTCCTCTGGCCATCCCCAGCTGTGGGCTCCCCATGCTCCAGAGTTGCCTATAAAGGGACAAGGACATGGCTTGGACCCCAGAAGGATATAGGCAGCAGTGAGTGTCCGGTCCTGACTTGGCTTTGCCCACGCTCCTCCAAGTGCAACATTGTTAAGATCTCCACAGCTGCCCTGGTTGACCGTCTCCTCACACGGCTCTCGGTTCACCGTCTTGTCCACACCACAAGACTCTCAACCCTTATCTTTTCTTGCTGTTAAAGTTGTGTCCCAATGCTCTGGATAGATGCCTAAACCATATCACTTTCCTATAGCTGGAGCGTCCCTAAATGAAAGCAAAGAACTTCACAGAAGGTTTCAAAATGTTCTAGGCTGTTTCCCAAGGAGTTTTATCTGTCCTGGTCTCTGGGTCTAGGCAGCAGAGGAAAACCAGGACCCACGTGTAGCTGAGAAAACTGAGGCCTAACTCGGTCTCTAACAAGATGCAGATGCCCAGGGGCGCCTGGGTGGCTCAGATGGTTGGGCGTCTGCCTTCGGCTCAGGTCATGATTCCAGGGTCCTGGGATCGAGCCCCACGTCGGGCTCCTGGCTCAGCGGGGAGCCTGCTTCTCCCTCTCCCTCTGTCTCCCCCCCTGCTCATGCTCGCTCTCTCTCTGTATCTCTGTGTCTCAAATGAATAAATAAAATCTTAAAAAAAAAAAAAAAGATGCAGATGCCCGGTCTATTTGGCTCCTAGGATGAGCCAAATGGCAGATTTCCCTCAATTCTCCCAAGGAGCTCCACGTTTTGGGTGACTTACAGAAGATGAGGTCTTCTGGGAAATATCTCTGTAGACCAGACGAAGTTTCCCTGAAAGAGGCGGAAAGAGGGCCCATGGTTCCAATAGTCAAGACTTCCTCAAGAGGGAGCTGGAGACTGAGAATAAGACAGAGATTCAGAACAAAAATTTAAGATAAACAGGAATGGTTGGCTCCCTTGGTTCCTTGTGTGCCTTACTCTGCAGCTCTGAGCAGTGACAGCTCTGTCAACTGCCCCCCAGGCCTCTCAGAGGATGGAAGAAGTTGACTCGGGTTTTCTCAGACGCTTGTTTGCTGCTTCCTCACAGTGAGGGTAGACACCACACTGCTCCTACTGTTTCTCTTCTTTCCCTTCAGATCGGTCCCGGATTTGTTGATATTCACGGTGACACCAGCAGCCAGCGTCCCTCTCCTTGTTTAACATCAGAATCATTCCTCCTTCCCAGAGAGAAGTGGGTCATGTAGAAGAGAGACAACCCATGGGACGTGGGCTGAGCAGCAGATAGGCAGAGGCAGAGGGTTTTCTTTCTGGATATTTTTTTCCTTCCTAGGATTTTTGAAATAAAACTACACTTGACATTTTGCATCTATCCTTTTAATATTAAATAGTAAAAATCAAGTATTTTCATGTCATTCTATGTGTTTAAGTGGTCCATCCCTGGATTAACTTTATTATTCCAACACTGTAGAGTATGTAGTTTGGGGTCAATTATTTGATTATAGATAAGCTGCGCCAAATAACATGGTCCCTAAAGTTTTTCCCATTTGTGAGTTCATTTCCATAGAGTAGATTCTGAGAAGTGACCTCTGGTTGAAAGAGTATGGACATTTGTAAGGCTCCCGACCTTCATCCAGGATTAGATCGGGACTTCATTATAGGTCTATGATGAATATTTGATAAATAGACCAATTCCTGGAAAGCTAATCCTTATTTTTACCATTCTTGTGCCTCCAGGCTTTCCAATTCTGTTCTTTCCTTAGGATGTAGTTGTACATATGTACATGTATATATGTAGTATAAGCTTGGCTTCTACTCTGCTTGAGACCGAATGACATGATTACCCCTGTCACGTTTATACGGTCAGAATTACTGTGGAAGTCCATCAGAGCACTCTGCTTTGTGGAAGGAGGCTCATCACCCATCTGGAGAAATGACTTCTTCTCAAGCACCCCAATCAAATTAACAATTGAAACTTTCTGGTGTGCACCCTGAACTTCTCTTGTAACTACAGGCAACCTTGGGTTGTACAACTCACATGACAACACCACCACACTTAAATTTCTTGCTAGGCACCTCTAGTTTCTATGTTCCCATGGCCACAGGGCTGCCTAATAAAAGGACATGAGACAGCTCAGATCTCAGGAGTCCAGCAGTAGTGAGTTCCCAAGCCCCACCTCAGCTCTGCCCACACTCGTCCACCTGTCCAGTATCATGAGGGGCCTTGTGGCTGCCATCTTTGCCCTCCTCTGCACCATGACCCTCTGCTCCTATGCACAAGGTGAGTCTGTTGTCCACATGCCTTCAACAGTTGCTCCCACACTCTGGCCAGAAGTCAGTCCCCATCTTCCTACTGCTATGGCCTGAGAACCCCGATGTGAAATTAGAGAGTCTCGAGTGGGCTTTCAAAGTGACACAACTGTTTTCTTCAAGAGGGTTCAAAAGGAGCTTATTGATCTGGGCTGTGGAATGGGAATTAGGAGAGGTTTGATCTTATTTTTCAGATGAGATCACTGCAGCCTAGTTTATTGGGTTATTAATATGCGGTAGAATCTAGGTCTTCTATTTGGATCCTATTGCTGCTGGTAAGTTTTAGAAGAGTTATAAAATTGTTCCTACACTCACTCAGTATCTGTATGATCTAATGGATTCGAAAAAAAAGTCCCCAAAGGAAGTTAGGAGAAGAGAGTAGAACTCTCTATAGGCTGGTTCCTTGTAGAGTAAGACAGAGCCCAAAATAGACAAAACCAGAGACAAGACGAGGGAAATCACAAGAAACAAACAAATAAATAAAAACGCCAAATTATTTCCAGTTTCCTTTTCCTCCTAAGCCTCAACTCTGAGCTATGCTACCTCTCTCCACTTCTTCCAGACCCCCTCGGGCTTGCCTATGCTCCTGAGCAACTTCTGCTGTTCTTGCTCCCTCACAGATAAGGTTTACACCACATCTCCCTGCTGCTTTGCCTACACATTCCTGCAGATCCCCCACAACCTTGTGGTCGCCTATTTAAAGACCAGTGGCCAGTTCCCCAAACACGGTGTCAGGTGTCATTCTTCCTGCCCAACCCTGGGAAGACACAGGACATGGGGGTTGGGACTGTCCCTAGGAGTCAGAGCAGGGATGCTCCAGCTGGTGGATAAGGAGCTGTCCTGAGAAGTCCTGGCCCTCGGGGGGCCTTCTGTGCATGCAGGACACAGGGAGAGACCCCTGAGCTCTTTCCTGACATGGGATGGGCGCGCAGGGAGCCAGGGAGCACGTGCCCAGAAGTAGAGGGAAGAGAAGGAAGAAAGAGACAGCAGAAAGGAAGAGGCCTGAGGTTATCGCCATAAATCACTCAGGGAAGAACCAGGAGTCCCTGAGGTTTGGGAAATGATGCCTTGAAAAGGTGGACCAGCCCTAAGCTGTCCACAGGGACGAAGATGAAGGGGCCACAGGCAGTCAAGAATATCCTTACTCAGTCCCTATATAATACTTCTGCCTTCTCCACAGCTTTGTCACCAAACAGGGCCAGTATTTCTGTGCCAACCCCAGCAGTGCCTGGGTCCAGGAATACATCAGGGACCTGGAGAGAATCCAAGTGGTCCAGAAGGAACCCATTAGAGGTATGGGTAGATTGAGTAGCAGGGACCTGAACCAGAGAACTGTCTCTACAACTCCAGAAATTCCCTCTCTCTTCTCTTAACCACATACTGAAAACTAATTTAGTTAAGCTCTTTAAATATTATAAATTGTTTTATTATTTGGTGTTCTTCTCTTATGTGACGCCCTCTTATCTGTAAGCCCCTTCCCAGTCAACCATACAGCAGTTGCCATATTTGAGGGTGATAGTGAAAGACTGCTCCTCTCTCTGGGTAGACATTGGGCCAAATCCATCAACAGACGCATATTGAGTTTTTATGAGCCCTTCATTTTGTTATGCATGTCAGAGTAATAAAGACTCTTTTTGTTCTCTTGAGTGAAACTTGGGAGTTTTGCCTATTCTTTGGTTTGCTTTGGTTTCCCTGACAAAGCAGTTTCATTGGCTGGAAAGAAGGAGAGGGAATGATTAGGGGCATCTGAGTAGGAAGGGAAGACGAGAAAAGAAGGGTGAGTGTCATTCTAATGATACCAGGCTTTATGCTGGTGATACAGTCCTCATAGGCTGAAGAATAAGCAAAGTATTCAAAACAATGCAAATTTATATGCACCCGGGAAATCCACCACTTAAATGAACTATAAAGCAAGGCATTCTATCATGCATGTTTGTGCATTTTCATGAGTTCAGCTTTTTTAAGAATAAAGGCTAACAGTTTTCCAGGATTTACTATGAGCCACAGCCTGTACCAAGGAATTTATGTGCATTGCCTAGCCTTCAAAATATCATTGTGTTGTATATACTGCTTATCTCCCTTTGACAAGAGGAAACAGAGTCTCAGTATGGTTAAGAAACTCGCCTGAGGTCGCACAGCTAGTAATGTTGGAGTCAAACCTGCAGACCAGAGCAAGTCCCACACTCTTAATTAACCACTAGGGAACAGTCTCTCAATGTGCCCATGTTCTACCCGAAACAGATTTACTAGGAATACACAATTCCCTGATACGAGAGTCTACACTAGGCAAGCAAGAAGTAAGGAATTTTTGGTCTAAGATCCCAGAAAAACAGAAATCCATGGATGTGGAAAAAAAAAGGGGGGGGGGGCGCCTGGGTGGCTCAGTCGTTAAGTGTCTGCCTTCGGCTCAGGTCATGATCCCAGGGTCCTGGGATCGAGCCCCGCATCCAGCTCCCTGCTCCACAGGAAGCCTGCTCCTCCCTCCCCCACTCCCCTACCCCGCTTGTGTTCCCTCTCTCTCTCTCTCTCTCTCTGTCAAATAAATAAATAAAAATCTTTAAAAAAAAGAAAAAAGAAATCCATGGATGTGAGCCTGGCATTTGAGACCTCTTCTAGACTAAAGATGTTTGCAATTAAGAAGAGGCTGCTGGGGAGGTAATCTGAACTTTTCACAGCATGGATGGGCTGGAGGAAAACTGAAAGTCCAGGGCTGACAGTCCCAAGGAAGGGGTCTTAGGAAACCATCCTCTTTTTGGGTCGATGCCTTAGAAATAAAAGTAAATTAGAAATGAACCAGCCCCTGAACAGACTGGGGGCCAGCTTCAGACACCTGCATGGTCTAAAATATCTCAAACACTGAATTTTTTTTTAAAGATTTTATTCATTCATTTGACACAGAGAGAGGGCCTAAGCAGGGGGAGTGACAGGCAGAGAGAGAGAGAGAGAGAGAGAGAGAGAGAAGCAGGCTGCCTGTGGAGCAGAGAGCCCGATGCAGGGCTCGATCCCAGGACCCTGGGACCACGACCCAAGCCGAAGGCAGACGCCCAACTGACTGAGCCACCCAGGCGCCCCCCCCCCCTTTTTTTTTCCACATCCATGGATTTCTGTTTTTCTGGGATCTTAGACCAAAAGTCCAGGTAACTGGACTTTTTAGAGATGCTGGTGTCCCTCTCAGTAGTGAGTCCTGATAGCTTTGGTAGATAGTATGTTCTCTGGGATTTCCCATGGAACATAATCTGGTGGGTCTTCCAACCTCGCACAATATATCCTTTCCAGCATGCTCACTTCCATGAACTTCTTTATCCCTTTCTCCTCCATCTGTCATGGCAAGCCAGGTATTTTAACTTCACCCAGTGTGATCCATTGCTTTCTCCAGGCTTCTGGAGCTTTCCTGGCAGCAAATTTTTACCGACCCTTGGGATCCTTGCCAGGTAGTTATAACCTGTACCCAGAAAAAGTGCTCCCAAGTCAATAAGCTCCCCCTTATCCAGTCTCGTGTTTCAGGTTGCTTCCTCAAGCACCCTCGG
Source organism: Eumetopias jubatus (assembly GCF_037043125.1). Taxonomy (NCBI): domain Eukaryota; kingdom Metazoa; phylum Chordata; class Mammalia; order Carnivora; family Otariidae; genus Eumetopias; species Eumetopias jubatus. The sequence continues at coordinate 119,536,973 of NW_028274816.1, forward strand.
ATTCCAAACCCAGGGTACTTCCCCAGCTCAGGCTGGCACATGCTTGCTAAATTTTCCTGTTCCTTTCCACCCTTCTCAGATATACAATTGACTGATATAAGAAGACTATGAAACAAGGAGATATGGAAAATATGAATGGTCCTATTTGTATTAATGAATTAAATCAGTAATTAAAATCCTTTGGGGGAAAAAGATCTTCCTACCTAGCTGGTTCCATAAGCAAGCTCTGTCAAATATTTATGGAAGAAATAATAGAGGAAGTATAGCCTTTTAACAAATGGTGCTGGAACAACTGAACATCTATAGACCAAAGAACATGACCTTGACCTCAACTAACACCTTATGCAAAAAATTAACTCAAAATGGATCATGGACCTAAATGTAAAACATAAAGCCATAAAGCTTTTAGGAAAAAAAAAATAAGAGAAAATCTTCAGGACTTAAGGCTAGGCAAAGAGTTTTTACATTTGACACCAAAAGTACAATCCATAAAAGGAAATTCTCATAAATTGGACTTCCTTGAAACTTTATAGTTTTGCTCTTCCAAAGACCCTGTCAACAAGGTGAAAGACAGGCTACAGAATGAGAGAAAATATTTGCAAACCACAGATTTGGCAAGGGACTTGTATTTGGAATATATAAAGAACTCTCAAAACTCAACGGTAACAAACAAACAGTCCAATTAGAAAATGGGCAAGAGGCACGAAGGAACATTTCAATGAAGAGGATACACAGACCACAAATAAGCAGTGGTATTGTTGACTGTGGGTTTTTTAATCCTTATTTTTAAAGATACAGACTGAAATAATGAGGTAGGTAAAATACTGTCACCTTCCCCTCCCGCCCCCACAAAGATGTCCATGTCTTAATCCTTGGAAGCTGTGAACATGTTATGTTACGAAGTCTGGAGGAATCAAGATTGCTACCCACTGACTCTGAGATGGGGAGATTACCCTGGATTATCTGAGTGGGCCCAACGTAATCCCAGGGATCCTTATAAGGGAGGCAGGAAGGTCAGGGTCAGAGTGACGCAGTGTGAGAAAGACTTGAGCAGCCATTGTTGGCTATATTCAAGGAATGTGGGCAGCTTCTAGAAGCCAAAAAAGACAAGAAAATGGATTTTCCCGTAGAGCCCCCAAAAAGGAATGCAGCCCTGCAGACACCTTAGTTTTAACCCATTGAGACCCATTTCAGGACTTCTGACCTCCAGAACTATACAAAAATAAATGTGTTGCTTTGAGTGACTGAGCTTGTGGTAATTTGTTACAGCAGCAGTAAGAAACTAATATAAATATTTACAGATAAAATGATATCATAGAGGTTTTAAAACGTAGCCACAATTTCTCTGACATTCCTCTCAGGAGAGGTGGGCTCTAGTTCCCCCCTCCCTGAGTCTGGACAGGCTTGTGACTGCTTCCATTACAGTGGAGGAGATGCAACATGACTTCTGTGGCTAGGTCGTGGAGAGCCACGCACCTTCCCCCTTGCTCACCGGGAACAGTCATCTTGGAGCCCTAAGACTGCCAGCCTGGAAGGGCCACATGTAGACAGCTCCCGTTGACAGTCCAAGTTGACTATCTTTCAACTACCGCAGCCCAGGTACCAGACATGTGACTGAGGAAGCCATCCCAGAAACGGACCTTCCAGTGCAGAGGTGAGGGTTATTTATGATAGGATGGCTTGTGACATCATAATTTATATCACATTGGTGTGGTCAGAGCAGTTGTAAAATAGCATCAGCACCTTCTGCTCTATGGGAGAGAAACAGTCAGCCCACAGTTCACAGATATATCTGTCCTTGCAAGGGGGCCTGTGGTGATACCAACTCCTGGCCATGCACTAACTACAGAAATAATTTCTTTAGAACAATCTCAGTGAATTAGCAAACAATTTTCTGAGATGTGCCCCCAACTGATGGAGAAATCGAGCTACATTTGAAGAGCTGTGTTAAGCAAAGGGTGTTGACAAACCGAGTTGGGCAACTCACAGCATGACACCAACATTATCATTAAAATCTTCCCTGCCCATCACCCCCAGTTTCCATCCTTCAATGCCATGGGGCTTTCTATAAAGAGAAGGGGTAATGGCTTGAACCTGGTGCCAGCTGCAAGTACCCAAGCCTTGTCCTAGCTGTGCCAATGCTTGATCTCAGAATCTCCTACCCACCCAGCATCATGGAGGCACTCAAGACTCACCATGATGACCTGCTCAATACCATGTCAGTCTATCATCCCTTCTGTCTTTTTCAGATGTCACCCTCTCTGGTCCCAGGTGAGACTATATCAAAAATGTCCTGATGACAAAGATCACTAGAGTGAAAATAGAGTACTCAACATGGGGATTTGAACCACCCTGGTCTCTTTCAAAAGGGTCCAGGCTATCATATTCTATCAAGTAGTTCAGAGAGAGAGGATAGAGAACAGAGGAGGTAAGTTCCACTTTATAGATAAAATAATTGAGGCCAAATTCACTGAATAACAGTTGGCAAGGGGCATACTCCAGGTCTGTTCACTTCCCATCGGTGTAGGTAAGTTTAGATGCATGTCAGCTATTCTCAAAAGCCCAGCTGTTTTGGTGACATAAGAGATATCCCAGTTTGATCTCTGTTCTATTGTGACATCTTGGGCTAGATGAATTTTCCTCCTAAAAAAGGCAGAAGGCCAGATAAGACATTTTAAGTTTCTTAAAGAATAAAAACCAAAATGGTGAGGTAGACAAGGAAATTTCTAGGGAAAAAAAGCACATGCCCCAGTTCATCTGCGTTCCCCAACTTTAAGAAATGCTACGACTTTCTAGTTCCTTTTGACCTTTTTTTGGGATTAGCATAAGGGAGAAGAAGTTGATCTTCTTTGGCTTTTAAATGACTCAGTCTCATGCTGTGCCTTCTCCTACAGTTGGTGTTAACTCTCCAGCCTCCTGCTACTTCCCTTACACCCACCAGAGGATCCCTCAAGATTTTGTAGCAGACTCTTAAGAAACTGACAGCCGGTGCTCTAAGCTCAATGACATGTAAGGGCACTCCTCCTACTCACTCCTGGTGAGAAACTGGGGAAGCCCTGGGGGAAAAAGCAGTCCCCATTGGTATAGGGAGGTAGACGGGACACCATCCTGGGACTACCCAGATCTCTGGCCCATTACAAGTACAGAAGAGACCCTCAGCTCTTTTCTGAGCTAGTCCGGGGCCAGGAAGGAGCCAGAAGCAGCTCGCCAAGTACAGAAGAGGGGGGAGGAAGTGACAGCAGAAGAGAAACTGTTAGGAGGAGATCCCCATGAAACTGTCAAGGAAATTGGGGGCCCTCAAGTATGAGAGCTGATAACTAAGCAAGTGATAGACCCTGAGATGTCAAGTCAGAAAGAGGGAAGGAAGGGCCACTGTGGGCCCAGAAATTTCCCTGCTGTCTATGTCCTCCTGAATCCTTCTGTCTTCTCCATCCATTTAGCTTGACTAAAAGAGACCAACTGGTCTATGCCAACCCCAGTGATGCCTGGGTCCATCATGAACCTGGAGTTGAATCTGAGGGGTCTAGAAAGAAAGAGCCAAATCAATCAGTAGATTGAGGAGCAGGGACCTAAGCCAGAAGAACAGCACTTGGAACCCCAGGAGCTACCTCTTCTATGGGTTTAAACCCCACCTCCCACTAACCAAACTCTGGAGCCTTCCATACTTAAATTTTAATTTATTTTAATTATTTCATCTTTATTTTTATTTTGAATTACGTTTTCATTGAATGGTCTCTCTAAGAAATCCCATAGCGCATGGCATTCAAGGTGATATTGAATGATTGTACTAAATTTTCTCTTTAGATATTTGACCAAATCTATATATACACAATGGAATATTATGCAGCCATAAAAAGGAATGAGATCTTGCCATTTGCAACGACATGGATGGAACTGGAGGGTGTTATGCTGAGTGAAATAAGTCAATCAGAGAAAGACAAGTATCGTATGACCTCACTGATAGGAGGAATTCTTAATCTCAGGAAACAAACTGAGGGTTGCTGGAGTGGTGGGGGGTGGGAGGGATGGGGTGGCTGGGTGATAGACATTGGGGAGGGTATGTGCTATGGTGAGCGCTGTGAATTGTGCAAGCCTGTTGAATCACAGATCTGTACCTCTGAAACAAATAATGTAATATATGTTAAGAAAAAAAGAAGAAGAAGAAGAAGATAGCAGGAGGGGAAGAATGAAGGGGAGTAAGTCGGAGGGGGAGACCAACCATGAGAGACGATTGGCTCTGAAAAACAACCTGAGGGTTCTAGAGGGGAGGGGAGTGGGGGGATGGGTTAGCCTGGTGATGGGTATTAAAGAGGGCACGTTCTGCGTGGAGCACTGGGTGTTATGCACAAAAAATGAATCATGGAACACTACATCAAAAACTAATGATGTAATGTATGGTGATTAACATAACAATAAAAAATAAAAAATAACAATAAAAAATTTTAAAAATAGATATTTGACCAAATCCATCAACAAACAAGAATTTTTAAATACCTATTTTTTCAACAAGAATTTGGTCTATGCACTATGTTTTAACCTTGTGAATAACAAAGATGCTTTCATTGGTTTAAAAGAAAGCCTAGACCTGCTAGCCATTGTGTTGCTTGTTTTCTTGGGATGAAAGGGGAAGTTGAAGAAAATCAGAGAAGTGAGAAAAGACAGAAAAAGAAATGGGAAGGGTATGGGCTATGGTGAGCACTGTGAATTGTGTAAGACTGATGAAACACAGACCTGTACCCCTGAAACAAATAATACATTATATGTTAATAAAAAAAAAGAGAGAGAAAGAGAACATCCCACTGTAATCTGTAATGACAGCTCACCTTACAATGGAGATTATCAACCGGAAAAGCCAGAGCTGAAATGTATGTTTAGATTAAACCATAATCTATGTTCTCTAAAATAAAATCAGCACTTGACATGAACAAAAGAGCAAGACATTCTTTCATATGCATCTTTGCATTTTTTAAATAAATCAAGCTTTCTTAAGAATAGTAACTTACATTTATTGAATTTAATTTGAATTAAGAACTTTCAGGCATTGGCTCGTTTTGTCCTCAGATAACTACCGTGATGCCTATTCTGTTCTTGTGCCAGTTGACAGATGAGGAAGCAGAAGTTCAGGGAGGTTAGGTTAACTTCTACATGGCTATCAGTTAGCCGTGCTGGGATGTTCATGTCCCACGCCCTTAACCACCAGACCCCTGTCTCTCAAGGTGTGGTTGTACCTGGAACAGACTTAACCTGGCATTCCCTGTTCTATGATGTGGGCACTCTGGGCCCAGCTAACCAGGAGATCATTGTCATGGTGTGCAAAAGGAAGACGATTTGAGTCCCTCTACCTGTTACTGCATCTTCACTTTGCTTATGCTTAACAAGCCAAAAGTCAGAGTGTAGGCAGTCTCTCTGCTTGCCATCTGTCTCCCTTCCCCTACTCAGATATATACTCAGGGCACGGCAACAAATATGCTGTCTAGGTAGACCCTAGCTAAATAGTGAGAAGACTCCCTCTTTCCCGGATGGCACCCCAGTTTCTACAAATATTTCCTTTGGAGTTGTCTCATCCACCTTTAGGGGACCAGTGAAACTATAATACTTCCTGCTCTGGGCAATGATTCTCTCCTGTCCCCTCTCTTCAGTCTCCTGCCTCAATAGAAGGGAGTGATGGGGAGAGGTAGAGGGCTAGTCCTGCCATCATCAGGGGGTATCTTAGCTGAAGGGGTCTATGGCATTGTCTTTTTTTGAACGAGACAAAAACTTTGCAAGAAGATAAATCCCAGCCAACACCTTGTTAAATGACACAGAAAATTCCAAGACAACATAGGGCAGTGAGACTGCCTAATGCTGGAAAATAAAAGAGGACAATTACTCAGAGGATGGGACCAGAACTCCACAATTTACACGGGGAATCCACAACTACTTTTTCCATTTTATCTACTGATTTATTTCTAAAGATATATCTATTTATTTTAGAGAGCGAGAGTGAATCTTCAAGCAGACTCTCAGCTGAACGCAGAACCTGACACGGGGCTTGATCTCATGACCCTGAGATCATGACCTGAGCCGAAATCAAAAGTCAGACACTTAACTGACTGAGCCACCCAAACATCTCTATTTCTTCAATTTTAGAAAAAATACACACGATTTATATAAGGATTAATATTCATCATATATCAAGAACAAATTGGTAAGAAAATAACAGACATATTACATACCTAAGTGTATTGAACTCTATAATTTTGCTTCTAAAAGAAATTAAAATTTTCCTTTTCCCCATTATCTTTCCTGATGACTCTATTAGAATTAAAAAGAGTTAAGAGCAGGTCTTGGTGGCACTGAATACAACAGGTAGCCAGGGAGCTTGGCGTGCAAATGAAAAGTGAGCTCCTCACCAAGTTCTCCTATATGAAGACATGGTCAAGGCTCTACCCACAAGGCTCAGGACCTTTACATTTGCTCCCTCTGATTTCCCACAATTTTCATCTCTATGTCCAAAGACTTGTACACAGTCTTTATAACAGTTTTATTTAAAATATCCCCAAACGGGGGCACCTGGCTGGCTCAGTTTGATAGAGCATGTGACTCTTGATCTCAGGGTCCTGAGTTCAAGCACCAGGTTGAGCAAGGAGCCTAAAAGAAATAAATAAATAAAATAAATAAAAATAAATATATATATATTTTTCATGTATATACATAGATATATACATCAGATGTGTATACACACACACACACACACACACACACACACACATATCCCAAACTTCATTCAAAATAGTACACAAATGTCCATCAAGTGGTGAGTGGATAAACAAATTGTGGTACGGTTAGTTCTGCAAGACCATGATGTGTGCATTCTTAGAAAACAATTGCACGCTGCAAAATCATGCAATAAAAACCACAGGGCTTGGGGAAGATGGAGTTGGGGCACACCACTGAAACACACACAAAAAAGAAATAGGAACAGAGTAAAAGCACAGTTTTACACATCTTAAATAGTTAACATAAATACAATACATATGGCACTTGACTTTGAAAAAGGCCTGAATCAAGGAAATCCAAATCAAAGCCACAATGAGATACCACCTCACACCGGTCAGAATGGCTAACACTAACAAGTCAGGAAACGACAGATGTTGGCAAGGATGCGGAGAAAGGGGAACCCTCCTACACTGTTGGTGGGAATGCAAGCTGGTGCAGCCACTCTGGAAAACAGTATGGAGGTTCCTCAAGATGTTAAAAATAGAGCTACCCTACAACCCAGCAATTGCACTACTAGGCATTTACCCAAAGGATACATACATAGTGATTCAAAGGGACACCTGCACCCCACTGTTTATAGCAGCAAAGTCCACAATAGCCAAACTTTGGAAAGAGCCTAAATGTCTGCTGACAGATGAATGGATAAAGAAAATGTCATACACACACACACAAACACACACACACACACACACACACACACACACACAATGGAATATTAGCCATCAAAAAAAATGAAATCTTGCCATTTGCAATGACGTGGATGGAACCAGAGGGTATTATGCTAAGTGAACTCAGTCAGAGGAAGACAAATACCATATGATTTCACTCATATGTGGAAAATAAGAAACAAAACAGATGAACATAAGGGAAGGGAAGGAAAAATAAAACAAGATGAAAATTGAGAGGGTGGCAAACCGTAAGAGATGCTGAACTCTAGGAAACAAACTGAGGGTTGCTGGAGGGGAGAGGGGTGGAGGGTTGGGGTAACTGGGTGATAGACATTAAGGAGAGCACATGATGTAATGGGCACTGGGTGTTAGCTGCAACTGATGAATCACTAAATTCTACCTCTAAAACTAATTAAAAAAAAAAAAGCCTGAAGTTTGTTTACAGAAGTGGGAGTATATTCTCTGAGCATAGTGGAATTTAATTAGAAATCTATAACAAGGGTCACCTGGGTGGCTCAGTTGGTTAAGTGTCTGCCTTCAGCTCAGGTCATGATCCAAGGATGCTGGGATCGAGTCCCACGTCGGGCTCCTTGCTCAGCGGGGAATCTGCTTCTCTCTCTGCCTGCCGCTTCCCCTGCTTGTGCTCTCTCTCTCTCTCAAATAAATAAATAAAATCTTAAAAAAAATCTATAACAACAAGATATATAGAAAATGCCCAAATATTTGGAAATAAAGAATGCAGTTCCAAACTGCTCATGCGCCAAAGATGAAATCACAAGGGAAATAAGAAAACATTTTGAACTAAATGGTAATGAAAACATACATAAAAAAATCGGCATTGTGAAGCTGAAGCAGGACGGAGAAGAGGATTTACAGCTTTAAATGTTTCCGAGCGAAAAGAAGAAAGGTGTGAAATAATGAATAACGCCTCCACCTCCAGAAGGTAGGAAAAACTGAGCAGATTAAACCCAAAGTAGGTAGAAGGAAGAAAATAATAAGAATGGTAAGCAATGAAACAGAAAACAGGCAAAAGAAAAAAGTCAGGAAAATAAAACATTGGTCATTTGGAAAGATTATTGATAAACCCTTGCTGCCTCTTGTACATTTTTCCCTGGGCCCCTCACAAATGTCCTGTTAGAGACCAGCCACTCATGCTCCCAGCCTGGTGCTATGTTTGGGCCGGTCCTCCTGCCATCCTGGGGAGAGAGAGAGAGCCTGCTGGAGGAGGAGTGGACAGAGACACAGACAGGTGGGCCCGGCCAGGTGTGCAGAACATGGATCCTTGGGGTGTTTCTGCATTGACCCAGGGCCCCCAGGGAATCAAGGACGAGCTACCTCCATGCAGAGAAGAGAGAGGAGGGGAACTCAGCTTCCAGAGCAATGAAAAAAGGTCTAGGGACCTTGAGGGCTGGGGGGTATGCGTGGCTCTGAAGGAGACTGGCTCTGAGATCCCCAGAACAGAGAGAGAATCCCGCAAGCATTCTGCTATAAAATTGTTCCTTTTTAATATACTTCTCCCTCTCACCGTGGCTTCCTCCGTCTGAGAGGCTGGAAAGGTCTGTGCTGACCCCAGCAATGTGTGGGTCCAGGAATCCATCCGCAACTGGAATTCGATCGCAGAGGAGTCTGGAACCAGCCAGGAAAGCGCCACAGATGTGAACAGATTGGAGCACAGGGACCTGAGCCAGGAAACATCAGAAGCTGCTTCCAGACATACCCTAGGGCTCTGTTTGACATTTATTTTCAGCTTAGGTGTGCTGTGTTATGGTTGTAAATTCCTCTTCAATTTCGAATTCTGTTACTTACTAAATGTTTCGAGAGGTCACGTGGCTCGATCTTAATCCCCCTCCCCCTTCCCCCTTCGGTCACTCAGAGGATTTCAGTGGCTGCCGCGAGCAGGGTCTAGGCAAACATTATAAGGAATTCATCAAACCAGCAATACGTATTGACGAAGGGTACCCAGTTCTAGATTCTAAGTTTGGAACGAATAAAGTGTTCCTTCCTTCCTCCTGTGTCCTTCCCTCCAAATTCCATTAAATATTAAATTTGAGAGGTATCAATATTGGAGAGGCTATGGAACATCCGGCACGTCCCAGGGCTCCTGCAAGTGTGAACTGGTCCCATCATTTTGAAAAGTACTGTTGCCATCGGGTACAGTAAAGGTGTGCACAGCCAAAGACCCAGCGCCCGGCTCCTGGATGCCTCCCACAAACACCCTTGCACTCGAACGCCAGGACCCGCGGCAACGCTGTTGGCTTTAGCAAACAGGAAAGGAGGCAAATGAAAACATGGATACACGGCGTATACCCATACACTGAAATGTCCCCAGGAATGAAAGTAAATGCAGGGCAGCTACACCCAGCAGCGCGGGTGAACCTCAGAAGTGCAATGTGGAGAGAAAAAAAGCCATGCATATAATGATTCTATTTATATAGGGTTCAAAAACAGACAAAACTAAAAATATGTTGTTGAAGATTCAAATATGCGTGGTGAAACTATAAGACGAGCCAGAGTGCAGTATAGACAATATTTGGGAGAGAATCGCTCGGAGGAGGAGAGGCAGGGGATGGAATTGCCCAGGGGCCCACAGGATGCCAGGTCCCGCGATGTTTGTTGTAGTGTGTCTCTTTATTCTCAATCCATATTTTATGCTACTCAGTAATAAGTAAAAATAATTATAAAAATCCAGTTATAGAAAAGAGCATTTAAGGGGCGCCTGGGTGGCTCAGTTGGTTAAGCGACTGCCTTCGGCTCAGGTCATGATCCTAGAGTCCAGGGATCGAGTCCCACATTGGGCTCCCTGCTCAGCAGGGAGTCTGCTTCTCCCTCTGACCCTCTTCCCTCTTGTGCTCTCTATCTCTCATTCTCTCTCTCTCAAATAAATAAATAAAATCTTTAAAAAAAAAGAGCATTTAAGTATGACCCCATTTTTTCATTATATATGTATACAATATGTATAATGATCATGTATAGAAAAATGACTGGAAAGTTACACATTAAAATATTAATAGTGGTAAATGGAGTTTTTTCCACTTTCTTATTTTCTTCAAGATTCTATAAAAAGCATGCACCATTTTTGTTAAAAATTCTTTTAAGCTAGGGGCACCTGGGTGGCTCAGGTCATGATCCCGGGGTCCTGGGATTGAACCCCACATCGGGCCCCTGCTCAGCGGGAAGCCTGCTTCTCCCTCTCCCACTCCCCCTGCTTGTGTTCCCTCTCTCACTGTCGCTCTCTCTGTGTCAAATAAATAAAATCTTTTTTAAAAAATTATTTTAAGCTACACATAGAATTCTATAATGAAATGAAACTGTTCACCATATGTCAAAGCATGGGTTATGAAATTGGTTTGTTTAGTGTGATCTCAGCTAGGGAGAAAGCAAGCAGAGGGAAAAGACGAAGAGACATCTAAAAATGTGACTGGGATGGGGCACCTGGGCGGCTCAGTCACTTAAGCAACTGGCTCTTGATTTCCACTGGGGTTGTGATCTCAGGGTTGTGGGATCAAGCCCCACGTCGAGCTCAGCACTCAGTGGGGAGTCTCCTTGGGACTCTCTCCCTCTGCCCTTCCCCCCAACCCCCACACACGCACTCACGCTCTCTCTCTCAAAATAAATAAATCTTTTTTAAAAAATGTGACTGTGGGATCACAGGGGATTTCTGCTTACTTAGTTTTGCTTAGTTATTTTCTAAATAACTTCATATTGTTGCTTTTTAAATGATGAATCACAATGAAAGCTTTTGTTTTGTTTTTAAAGATTTATTTATTTATTTGAGAGAGAGTGTGAGCAGGGAGGGCAGAGGGAGAGGGAGAGAATCTCAAGCAGACTCTATGCTGAGCACAGAGTGTGACACGGGGCTCGATCCCATGACCCGGAGATCATGACCCAAACCAAAACCAAGAGTTGGATGCTCAATCCACTGAGCCACCCAGGCGCCCCTGTTTTGTTTTAAGAAAAAAGGGCCAAAGGCCTATTGCTTGTTTACATTTGCAGAAGACCCTATGCAAATTGTTCATGGCTAAATCTCTGGTTCCTGGGCAGTGCTCAGCTCATAGTATGCATTCAGTAATTATTTACAGAATACATGAATGAGTAAATGAATTAATGAATGAACAAAGAGTGTTAACGGAGCAGGTGGAAGAGATAAAGCAGAACTCTTGGTCTCTGGTTTTTATTTGTCCCTTCTCTGCACATTACAGTCTAGAAAGTGCATAATTCCCATAGATAAGAAGTCCTAGATGGGTAGTTAGATTGCATGACATTTCATTCCTTGGCTTGCATGAATTCCTTTCTAGCAGCTGAGACAACATACAGTAGAGACTGATAACCTTTGTGGATTCTTGGAAGGCAGGGAGTTTGTAGAATATTAAAGACCAGCAAACGCAACCAACTTTCCCAAAAGGAAGGGGAACGATGGATGAACTTGAGAGTGATCAGCTGCTTCTGTACTGGGCAAGATTCTATACCTAAGCAATTCTTGGTAGGAAACCCTTCGTTAGCACTTAAAAAAAGGAAATGCGCACTGCAAGTCAGCATGGGTGCAGCTAGGGCAAATCCAGCTGAACCTACCCCACTTCCTTCTCTGGTAGCAATGAACATCTGAGGAAGGGTTGGCTGAAAAGAGCTGCAGACCAAAGGCTCTGATTTTCAGCATTCAGTAAAAGTGCCCTGGGAATGGCTGAAAAAACAGTACAATTCAGGAAACTAACATACAGTCTATCGTGGGCCCCACCATTGTTGTACGCTGCCATGGGTAAAACAAAAACAACTTTACCAAAAAGATAAAAACCTTGGAGACTTAATCCTTCCCAAGTCCTCCTCCCCCAGTCCAGCCCTGCTCCTTTGGGGGTTTTTTTGTGTTGTTGTTGTTGTTGTTTTTTAAGATTTTATTTATTTATTTTGACAGAGAGAGACACAGCGAGAGAGGGAACACAAGCAGGGGGAGTGGGAGAGGGAGAAGCAGGCTTCCCGCCGAGCAGGGGCCCTGTGCGGGGCTCAATCCCAGGACCCTGGGATCATGACCTGAGCCGAAGGCAGTCGCTTAATGACTGAGCCACCCAGGCGCCCCTAGCCCTGTTCCTTTGAAGAGGGGAAGCCGTCAGTCAAGCAGGACTGAAGGTCCAGGAGAGGGGTGCCCATTGCTTACCAAAGCACAAAAGGCAAATGATTCAGTGTCACCAATAACTTAGTTTCAGAAGTCCAGGAATTGGCATAGAGACCTCAGCTTCTTCCCTCCTCTCACCCATGTGTATCCCCAGCATCCCTCCCGCATCTGATGTTGTGCTAACCAAGGGGACAAGCTCCTATTCTTTCCATTAGAACAGGGGTTTAAATTTTTCTTTTTAGGAGGGAAACACTTTCTTTGCAAACAAACTTACCTGGAACCCCCTTATATAAAACTGATAAAAAATACGGATGCTTAAATCAAAACCATAATGAGATACCACCCCACACCCATTAGTATGGCTACGGCCAAAAAAAAAACCAAACAAACAAACAAACCCAGAAAATAACAAATGTTGGCAAAGATATAAAGAAATTGGAAGTCTTGTGTATTGTTGTTGGGAATATAAAATGGTACAAAGGCTGTGGAAAACAGTATGGCGGTTCCTCAAAAAATTAAAAATTGATTTACTATATGACCCAGCAACTCCACTTCTGGGTATATACCCCAAAGAATTGAAAACAGGGTCTCAAAGAGACATGTGTACACCCCTGTCCACAGTAACATTATTCACAATAGCTAAAACACAGAAGCAGTCCAAGTATCCATCAACAGATAAATGGATAACAAAATGTGGTATATCCATACAATGGAATATTATTTGGCCTTAGAAGGAAATTATGGCATATGCTACAAAATGGATGATCCTTGAGGACATGCTAGGTGAAATAAGCCAGTCACCAAAAATAAATACTGTATGATTCCACTAATATTATGAGGTACCTAGAGCAGTCAAATTCAGAGAGACAAAGTAGAGAGGCAATAGCCTGTGGCTGGGGAGGAGGGGAGGGGAGTTATTGTTTGATGGGTGCAGAGTTCCGGTTTTGCAAGATAAAAAAAGTTCTGCACTTGGATGGTGGTAATGATTGCACAATATATAGATGTACCTAATACCACTGACCTGCACATTTAAAAATGTTTACAAGGGCAAATGTTATGTTATATATATTTTACCACAACAAAAAATTTTTGAAAAAAAACCCACAGGTGCTTAATCTGATTTTGGTGGGAGTAGAGGTGGGGGACAGCCACATCTGTCTGACCTCTCAGTAGGGTGACCAACTCATCCCTGTGTTAGCACCGAAGGTGCCACATCCCAGGGATGCTGCTCGTCCCAGGCAAACCGGGATGGATGGCCACCCTACCTCCTAGTCCCAGACGGACCACTGTGGTGTTCATGTGCAGGGACCCTGCAGCACAAACTCAAGGGTGTTGAGATACAATTGTATTCTATGGGATACATTGCCATGTCCCCAGCAACCCCAGCTTGAGCCAGAAGGAACTCATCCCTCAGCCTCAGTCCTGGAGGCAGCCCTGGCTAAGCTGAGAGCCCTGTACACCTTCCTTGGTTGCTAAGGATCCGCTCAAGCTCCCTGTGCTGCGCAGAGGGCAGGGCCTCCAGCTCACCCTAGGTGAGGGGTTTCAGTCCAGTCCTGGCCAGTGAGGCCCAGCCACCCCAGAATCCCCTCCAAATCCAGCACCTCATTCCCAGTCCCCATCAGGCTTGAGTCCAGGCCTGGTGCCGGAGGTAGACAGAGCACAGGGCCCCCACACTTTCATCCTGGTGGGTCCTAGAATCCCTGAGCCTGAGACAGTTGCCTGGGCCTTTGGACTCATGGTCCACGTGGGCTCACCCCCAAGGAGGCTTCACCAGGCTCCCTGGGGAGGAACAGAAAAGGAGGGCAATTTCTCCCCCAAAGCCCTTCACCTCTGGCCTTCCCCTACCACCACCCTCAAGATGCAAGCCAAATGTGAATTCTGAGACCATTCTCTGTCTTCTACTTCTCTTTGAATAAATTGACTCAGTTCTCGTATTTTAGATACGTCACCAGTCACAATTCCAAAGAAACGAAACTCCCATGCAATCTTGGATTCTTCTATCTCGTGACTTCCTCACCAGCAACCTCTTACAAAGGAAGGTCAGAGCCCAGATTTCAAAGAGTCAGGGAACTCAGGAGTCTTCAGCCCCATCCTGCTCTTACAGCTGGTCAGCCGCCAGAAGGATGAAGGTGATCCTGGCTACCCTGGTCTTCCTCCTCATTCTTGCTGTCCTCCACTCTGAGGCCAATGAAGGTGAGGCCGTTTTCTCTTATTCCTCTGAACAGAGATAGTACAGTGGCTGGAAGCAGGGGGTTGCAGGGAGATGGGGGTGGTCCAGAATAGGCTGCAAAACAGACAGCATCTTTACCAAGGGTCTCTCCCCGTTCCTGGTTTGGACTCATTTCTGCCTCCTTTGGGGAGAGAAAATCCTGCCTCTGAATGCAGCCTCCCTGGCCCTGGGGTTCCCAGCAGAGAGAAGCAGATCCAGCACCCTCTGGGCTACTTGCTTAGCACCCTCTTGCAGATATATAGGAGCCCCCGCATAAGCATAGGCTGGGACAGAGGAATCTGCAAAGGCTCAAACTGTCTTCATGGCTTAGATGTGGTTTTACATGTTGATTGGTTGCCAACATTTGAAAATCTGTATTTCTTGTTTCTTTTGCAACTATGTAAGACCAAGCAGACGGGAGCCCGAGTTCCCACAACCTTTCACTGGGACTGAAGTGGTGGGTGCCGTCCCTTTAGACAGGGGGTGCGCTCCCAGGTCTTAGGGGCCCCCACTGCCAGGGCCACGTACACCCTGTCTGCCTGTCTGCCTGACTTGTGGGGGTATTGAGCCTGAGACCCCAATATCAGCCTTCCCCCTCTCCCTTTAAGATTTGTCTCGTATCTAGAACTCATACAGGAATTCAGTCAAGTAGCAGGCTATAAAATCAATGCACAGAAATCAGTGGCATTCCTATACACCAACAACAAGACAGAAGAGAGACAAATCAAGGAGTCGATCCCATTTACAATTGCACCCAAAACCATAAGATACCTAGGAATAAATCTAACCAAAGAGGCAAAGGATCTGTACTCAGAAAACTATAAAATACTCAGGAAAGAAATTGAAGAAGACACAAAGAAATGGAAAAACGTTCCATGCTCGTGGATTAGAAGAACCAACATTGTGAAGATGTCAGTGCTACCTAGAGCAATCTACACCTTCAATGCAATCCCCATCAAAATACCATCCACCTTTTTCAAAGAAATGGAACAAATAATCCTAACATTTGTATGGAACCAGAAGAGACCCCGAATAGCCAGAGGAATATTGAAAAAGAAAAGCAAAGCTGGCAGCATCACGATTCCGGACTTCCAGCTCTATTACAAAGCTGTCATCATCAAGACAGTATGGTACTCGCACAAAAACAGACACATAGATCAATGGAACAGAATCGAGAGCCCAGAAATGGACCCTCAACTCTACAGTCAACTCATCTTTGACAAAGCAGGAAAGAATGTCCAATGGCAAAAAGACAGTCTCTTCAACAAATGGTGTTGGGAAAATTGGACAGCCACATGCAGAAGAATGAAACTGGACCATTTCCTTACACCACACACAAAAATAGACTCCAAATGGTTGAAAGACCTAAACGTGAGACAGGAGTCCATCCAAATCCTAAAGGAGAACACAGGTAGCAACTTCTTCCACCTCAGCCGCAGCAACTTCTTCCTAGAAACATCGCCAAAGGCAAGGGAAGCAAGAGCAAAAATGAACTATTGGGATTTCCTCAAGATAAAAAGCTTTTGCACAGCAAAAGAAACAGTCCACAAAACCAAAAGACAACCGACAGAATGGGAGAAAATATTTGCAAATGACATCTCAGATAAAGGGCTAGTCTCCAAAATCTAGAAAGAACTTATCAAACTCAACACCCAAAGAACAAATAATCCAATCAAGAAATGGGCAGAAGACATGAACAGACATTTTTCCAAAGAAGACATCCAAATGGCCAACAGACACATGAAAAAGTGCTCAACATTGCTCGGCATCAGGGAAATCCAAATCAAAACCTCCATGAGATACCACCTCACACCCGTCAGGAATGGCTAAAATTAACAAGTCAGAAAACGACAGATGTTGGCGGGGATGTGGAGAAAGGGGAACCCTCCTACACTGTTGGTGGGAATGCAAGCTGGTGCAACCGCTCTGGAAAGCAGTATGGAGGTTCCTCAAACAGTTGAAAATAGAGCTACCATACGATCCAGCAATTGCACTACTGGGTTTTTACCCAAAGATACAAATGTAGGGATCCGAAGGGGTACGTGCACCCCAGTGTTTATAGCAGCAATGTCCACAATAGCCAAACTGTGGAAAGAGCCAAGATGTCCATCGACAGATGAATGGATAAAGAAGATGTGGTATATATACACAATGGAATATTATGCAGCCATCAAAAGGAATGAGATCTTGCCATTTGCAACGATGTGGATGGAACCGGAGGGTGTTATGCTGAGTGAAATAAGTCAATCAGAGAAAGACATGTGTCATAGGACCTCACTGATAGGAGGAATTCTTAATCTCAGGAAACAAACTGAGGGTTGCTGGAGTGGTGGGGGGTGGGAGGGATGGGGTGGCTGGGTGATAGACATTGGGGAGGGTATGTGCTATGGTGAGCGCTGTGAATTGTACAAGACTGATGAATCACAGATCTGTACTTCTGAAACAAATAATGCAATATATGTTAAGAAAAAAAAAAGAAGAAGATAGCAGGAGGGGAAGAATGAAGGGGAGTAAGTCGGAGGGGGAGACGAACCTGAGAGACGATGGACTCTGAGAAAAAACTGAGGGTTCTAGAGGGGAGGGGGGTGGGGAGATGGGTTACCCTGGTGATGGGTATTAAAGAGGGCACATTCTGCATGGAGCACTGAGTGTTACGCACAAACAATGAATCATGGAACACTATATCAAAAACTAATGATGTAATGTATGGTGATTAACATAACAAGAAAAAATTATTAAAAAAAAAAAAGATTTGTCTCGTATGTCTACAGCATAGAGCTGCTCCTGGCATGCAGTAAGCTCTTTTTTATTTTTCTTTTTTTTATTGTTATGTTAATCACCATATATTACATAATTTGTTTTGGTGTACTGTTCCATGATTCATTGTTTGTTCATAACACCCAGTGCTCCATGCAGAATGTGCCCTCCTCAATACCCATCACCAGGCTAACCCATCCCCCCAACCTCCACCCCTCCAGAAACCTCAGTTTGTTTTTCAGAGTCCATCATCTCTCCTGGTTCATCTCCCCCTCTGACTTACTCCCCTTCATTCTTCCTCTCCTGCTATCTTCTTCTTTTTCTTTTTTCTTAAAATATGTTGCATTATTTGTTTCAGAAGTACAGATCTGTGATTTAACAGTCTGACACAATTCACAGTGCTCACCGTAGCACATATCTTCCCCAATGTCCATCACCCAGCCACCCCATCCTTCCCACCCCCGACCACTCCAGCAACCCTCAGTTTGTTCCTGAGATTAAGAATTCCTCATATCAGTGAGGTCATATGATACATGTCTTTCTCTGATTGACTTATTTCACTCAGCATAACACCCTCCAGTTCCATCCACGTCGTTGCAAATGGCAAGATCTCATTCCTTTTGATGGCTGCATAATATTCCATTGTGTATATATACCACATCTTCTTTTTCCATTCATCTGTCGATGGACATCTTGGCTCTTTCCACAGTTTGGCTATTGTGGACATTGCTGCTATAAACATTGGGGTGCACGTACCCCTTCGGGTCCCTACATTTCTATCTTTGGGGTAAATACCCAGAAGTGCAATTGCTGGATCGAATGGTAGCTCTAATTTCAACTGTTTGAGGAACCTCCATACTGTTTTCCAGAGGGGTTGCACCAGCTTGCATTCCCACCAACAGTGTAGGAGGGTTCCCCTTTCTCCACATCCCCGCCAACATCTGTCGTTTTCTGACTTGTTAATTTTAGCCATTCCTGACGGGTGTGAGGTGGTATCTCATGGAGGTTTTGATTTGGATTTCCCTGATGCCGAGCGATGTTGAGCACTTTTTCATGTGTCTGTTGGCCATTTGGATGTCTTCTTTGGAAAAATGTCTGTTCATGTCTTCTGCCCATTTCTTGATTGGATTATTTGTTCTTTGGGTGTTGAGTTTGATAAGTTCTTTCTAGATTTTGGATACTAGCCCTTTATCTGATATGTCATTTGCAAATATTTTCTCCCATTCTGTCGGTTGTCTTTTGGTTTTGTGGACTGTTTCTTTTGCTGTGCAAAAGCTTTTTATCTTGAGGAAATCCCAATAGTTCATTTTTGCCCTGGCTTCCTGTGCCTTTGGTGATGTTTCTAGGAAGAAGTTGCTGCGGCTGAGGTCGAAGAGGTTGCTACCTGTGTTCTCCTTTAGGATTTGGATGGACTCCTGTCTCACGTTTAGGTCTTTCAACCATTTGGAGTCTATTTTTGTGTGTGGTGTAAGGAAATGGTCCAGTTTCATTCTTCTGCATGTGGCTGTCCAATTTTCCCAACACCATTTGTTGAAGAGACTGTCATTTTTCCACTGGACATTCTTTCCTGCTTTGTCAAAGATAAGTTGACCATAGAGTTGAGGGTCCATTTCTGGGCTCTCGGTCTGTTCCATTGATCTTTGTGTCTGTTTTTGTGCGAGTACCATACTGTCTTGATGATGACAGCTTTGTAATAGACCTGGAAGTCCGGAATCGTGATGCCGCCAGCTTTGGTTTGCTTTTTCAATATTCCTCTGGCTATTCGGGGTCTCTTCTGGTTCCATACAAATGTTAGGATTATTTGTTCCATTTCTTTGAAAAAAGTGGATGGTATTTTGTTGGGGATTGCATTGAATGTGTAGATTGCTCTAGGTAGCACTGACATCTTCACAATGTTGGTTCTTCTAATCCACGAGCATGGAACGTTTTTCCATTTCTTTGTGTCTTCTTCAATTTCTTTCCTGAGTATTTTATAGTTTTCTGAGTACAGATCCTTTGCCTCTTTGGTTAAATTTATTCCTAGGTATCTTATGGTTTTGGGTGCAATTGTGAATGGGATCGACTCCTTGATTTGTCTCTCTTCTGTCTTGTTGTTGGTGTATAGGAATGCCACTGATTTCTGTGCATTGATTTTATAGCCTGCTACTTGACTGAATTCCTGTATGAGTTCTAGCAGTTTTGGGGTGGAGTCCTTTGGGTTTTCCACATAAAGTATCATATCATCTGCAAAGAGTGAGAGTTTGACTTCCTCTTTGCCGATTTTGATGCCTTTGATTTCTTTTTGTTGTCTGATTGCTGTGGCTAGGACTTCTAATACTATGTTGAATAGCAGTGGTGAGAGTGAACATCCCTGCCGCGTTCCTGACCTTAGGGGAAAAGCTCTCAGCTTTTCCCCATTGAGAATGATATTTGCTGTAAGTTTTTCGTAGATGGCTTTTATGATATTGAGGTATGTACACTCTATCCCTATACTCTGAAGTTTTTTGATCAAGAAAGGATGTTGTACTTTGTCAAATGCTTTTTCTGCATCTATTGAGAGGATCATATGATTCTTGTTCTTTCTTTTTTTAATGTATTGTATCACGTTGATTGATTTGCGGATGTTGAACCAGCCTTGCGGCCCAGGGATAAATCCCACTTGGTCACGGTGAATAATCCTTTTAATGTACTGTTGGATCCTATTGGCTAGTATTTTGGTGAGAATTTCTGCATCCATGTTCATCAAGGATATTGGTCTGTAATTCTCCTTTTTGATGGGGTCTTTGTCTGGTTTTGGGATCAAGGTAATGGTGGCCTCATAAAATGAATTTGGAAGTTTTCTTTCCATTTCTATTTTTTGGAACAGTTTCAGGAGAATAGGTATTAATTCTTCTTTAAATGTCTGATAGAATTCCCCTGGGAAGCCATCTGGCCCTGGGCTTTTGTTTGTTGGGAGATTTTTGATGACTGCTTCAATTTCCTTAGTGGTTATAGGTCTGTTCAGGTGTTCTATTTCTTCCTGGTTCAGTTTTGGTAGTTGATACATCTCTAGGAATGCACCCATTTCTTCCAGGTTATCTAATTTGCTGGCATAGAGTTGCTCATAATATGTTCTTATAATTATTTGTATTTCTTTGGTGTTGGTTGTGATCTCTCCTCTTTCATTCATGATTTTGTTGATTTGGGTCATTTCTCTTTTCTTTTTGATCAGTCTGGCCAGGGGTTTATCAATCTTGTTAATTCTTTCAAAGAACCAGCTCCTAGTTTCGTTGATCTGTTCTACTGTTCTTTTGGTTTCTATTTCATTGATTTCTGCTCTGATCTTTATTATTTCTCTTCTCCTGCTGGGTTTAGGCTTTATTTGCTGTTCTTTCTCCAGCTCCTTTAGGTGTAGGGTTAGATTGTGTATTTGAGACCTTTCTTGTTTCTTGAGAAAGGCTTGTATTGCTATATACTTTCCTCTCAGGACTGCCTTTGCTGTATCCCAAAGATTCTGAACAGTTGTGTTTTCATTTTCATTGGTTTCCATGAATTTTTTTAATTCTTCTTTAATTTCCTGGTTGACCCATTCATTCTTTAGTAGGATGCTCTTTAGCCTCCATGTATTTGAGTTCTTTCCGACTTTCCTCTTGTGATTGAGTTCTAGTTTCAAAGCATTGTGGTCTGAAAATATGCAGGGAATGATCCCAATCTTTTGGTACCGGTTGAGACCTGATTTGTGACCTAGGATGTGATCATCTCTGGAGAATGTTCCATGGGCACTAGAGAAGAATGTGTATTCCGTTGCTTTGGGATGGAATGTTCTGAATATGTCTGTGAAGTCCATTTGGTCCAGTGTGTCATTTAAAGTCTTTATATCCTTGTTGATCTTTTGCTTAGATGATCTGTCCATTTCAGTCAGGGGGGTGTTAAAGTCCCCCACTATTATTGTATTGTTGTCAATGTGTTTCTTTGCTTTTGTTATTATTTGCCTTATATAATTGGCTGCTCCCATGTTTGGGGCATAGATATTTACAATTGTTAGATCTTCTTGTTGGATAGACCCTTTAAGTAGGATATAGTGTCCTTCCTCATCTCTTATTACAGTCTTTGTTTTAAAATCTAGTTTGTCTGATATAAGGATTGCCACCCCAGCTTTCTTTTGGTGTCCATTAGCATGGTAAATGGTTTTCCACCCCCTCACTTTCAATCTGGGGGTGTCTTTGGGTCTAAAATGAGTCTCTTGCAGACAGCATATGGATGGGTCTTGTTTTTTAATCCAATCTGATAGCCTGTGTCTTTTGATTGGGGCATTGAGCCCATTTACATTCAGGGTAACTATTGAAAGGTATGAATTTAGTGCCATTGTATTTGCCTGTAAGGTGACTGTTACTGTATGTTGTCTGTGTTCCTTTCTGATCTTTGCTGCTTTTAGGCTCTCTCTTTGCTTAGAGGACCCGTTTCAATATTTCTTGGAGGGCTGGTTTCATGTTTGCAAATTCCTTTAGTTTTTGTTTGTTCTGGAAGCTTTTTATCTCTCCTTCTATTTTCAATGACAGCCTAGCTGGATATAGTATTCTTGGCTGCCTATTTTTCTCGTTTAGTGCTCTGAAGATATCTTGCCAGTCCTTTCTGGCCTGCCAGGTCTCTGTGGATAGGTCTGTTGCCTATCTAATATTTTTACCATTGTAGGTTACATATCTCTTCTCCCGAGCTGCTTTCAGGATTTTCTCTTTGTCTCTGAGACTCGTAAGTTTTACTATTAGATGTCGGGGTGTTGACCTATTTTTATTGATTTTGAGAGGGGTTCTCTGTGCCTCCTGGATTTTGATGCCTGTTTCCTTCCTCACATTAGGGAAGTTCTCTGCTATTATTTGCTCCAATATACCTTCTGCCCCTCTCTCTCTTTCTTCTTCTTCTGGGATCCCAATTATTCTAATGTTGTTTCGTCTTATCGAATCACTTATCTCTCGAATTCTGCCTTCGTGGTCCTGTAGTTGTTTCTCCCTCTTTTTCTCAGCCTGTTTACTTTCCATCATTTGGTCTTCTATATCACTGATTCTCTCTTCTGCCTCATTTATCCTAGCAGTTAGTGCCCCCATTTTTTATTGTACCTCATCAATAGCCTTTTTGATTTCGACTTGGTTAGATTTTAGTTCTTTTATTTCTCCAGAAAGGGTTTCTCTAATAACTTCCACGCTTTTTTCAAGCCCAGCTAGTATCTTTAAAGTCATGATTCTGAACTCTAGGTCCGACATCGTACTAATGTCCGTATTGAGTAGGTCCCTGGCTGACGGTACTACCTCTTGTTCTTTTTGCTGAGGTGATTTTTTTCGTCTTGTCATTTTGTCCAGAGGAGAATAGATGAATGAGAGAACAAAATGCTAACAGGTTTACAACGTCCCCAGCAAATATACTGTATACAAATCCGAAAAGACCTGAAACCAGGGGAAAAGAAAGGGAAAGAAAGAAAAAAGAAATAGAGAAAAAAAAAAGGTAAAAACAAAAACAGAACAATACAAAAAAAGCAGAATGTGATCAAATATGATCAGGCTAGTGCATAGATCAGTGCCACACACTAGATTTTGGGCGTATTTTGTTCTGTTAGAAAAAAGTGCCTCCTAAAATTTTAAAGGAAGAAAGACATATATGTACAAAATAAGGGTTGATACAATGAAGGGATAGAAGATGACTGTAAGGATGAAAATTATAATAGATTTTATAAAAGGACTTGATAAGAAGTTGTTTGAAAAAAGAAAGAAGATTTAAAAAAAAAAAAGAAAGAAAAAAGGGAGAGAATGTGATCAGGCAGGAGACTAGAACAGAGCCATACACTAGTGATTTAGGGTATATTTTGATCTGTTAGAAGAAACTGTATCTCAAAATTTTAAAGAGAGAACAACTTATATATATATGCCAAAAATATGGCTAACTACTATGAAGGGATAAAATATGACTCCAAAAATGAAAAATAAAAAATGTTTTTTTTTAAAAGAGATTGATAAGATGTTGGTTGAAAAAGGGAAAAAGAAAAAGAAAAAAAAACAGTTAACAAAAATTAACTTTGATGAACTAATGAATCATGGAAAAAAAAAGCCATGAAGTCTATGTGCAGTATTCCCCTAGCGCTGGAGTTCTCCGGTTCTCCTTGATTGGTAAACTTGGTCTTGGCTTGCTGGCTGTTCGTGCTGATCTTCTGGGGGGAGGGGCCTGTTGCTGTGGTTCCCAAATGTCTTTGCCGGAGGCTGAATTGCCCCGCCCTTGTCGGTCCGGGCTAAGCAAGCTGCTCGGGTTTGATCTCAGGAGATTTGTTCCCTGCAAGCTCTCCGTACAGCCTTGGAGGACCAGAGCAAAATGGTGGCCTCCCAAACTCCGCCCGAAGGAGCTGAGAACTCGGGGCCCCGCTCCTCAGTGCGCCCCCAGAGAAAAGCAGTCACTCCCTTGTCCCTGGTCTCCGGCAGCACTCCGTGCTCACCCGGCCTGTGACCGAGCATTTGTATCTGTGGCACCCGACCCCGTGTGGAGTCCCCAAACCCAGCAGATCCCTGCAGTGCGTTCCCGCACCGGTCCTCCTGGGGGAGGAAGGGGAGTCTCCCCGGATCTGCCACCTGTTGGGTCCCTGCTGCAGGAGCGGTGGCCCGACTGGGCCGCGGATCACAGTTTATGGCAACCCCGAGCTGAGAGCCCGCGCCTCAGCTCTGTCTCTGCAGCTGGCTTCCCCGCTCCGATACCTGGGAGCTCTGCCGCACTCAGGCTCCCCCGGTCTTTCTGTGACCCCGAGGGTCCTGAGACCACACTGTCCCGCGAGGGTTCCACCCCCCGCTTAGCCACTGGAGTGACGTCCCTCAGCGGAGCCGACTTCTAAAAGGTCCGATTTTGTGCTCCGCGGCTCTATCACTTGCCAGAAGCGGCCGGCGGAGGCCCCCTCCCCCGCCGTCTATCCTCCCGAATATCGCCTCGGATTCACTTCTCCGCACGTCCTACCTTCCAGTAAGTGGTCGCTTCTCTGTTCAGATAGTTGTTGCTACTCTCCTCTTTGATCTCCTGTTGAGTTCGTAGGTGTTCAGAATGGTTTGATCCCTATTCAGCTGAATTCCTGAGACCAGAGGAAACCCAGGTCTCCTACTCCTCCGCCATCTTGCTCCGCCCCCTGCAGTAAGCTCTTAATAAGTATCTGTGGGATACTCCAAGCAGAGGCAACAGCAGGTGACTGAGAAAGGCAGGGCTAGACCCCAGGTGTCCTGACCCCCAGCTCACTGCCCTTTCCACCCTAAACAGGCATGGTTGCCTCTCTTCAGGGAGCGGGAACCAGGGGAGAAGGTGGCACAGTGGGACCCTGGGGCGGTGGCAGGGAGTGGAGGGAGATTTCCCAGGAAACTATTCTCCGGAGCTGAATTTCAACCAAAATCAGAGACAGAAATACACTCAATCCTAGAACTCTGATCCGGCATCCCTGCTAGTCCAAGGAATGATGGCCGGTTTTCCAGGAATTGTGACTGCAACTAGCTATAGAACTCCCTCCGTAATGCTTCCCCGTAATTCCCGTGATCATCGTGGGGCCTCTCATCTGCAGATGGGATAAGGGATACTTTCTCAAAAGGCTGGCATGAGGAATGGAGAGTCAGGAACTAAGCCACACACCAGGCCTATGGTAGAGACTCTTTTTTTTTTTCTTCTTCAGAGAACAGCAACCCAGAATGGAGAAATAACTGGCTTTATGGTCAGGGAGACATAGATTCAAGTTGAATTCATTCATTCATTCAACAAATATATATTAAAAGCCTACTCCTGCCACCCTTTCAGTAAACACGCTGGGCTACAGTGAGGGACAGAGGCAGACACTGTCTCTACTCCCAGGGAGCCTCATTCTAGAAGCTCTGCCCTGGTCAGCTTGTGGACCTTCCTTGTCTCTTTCAGGCCTCCTGAGCCTCAGGTTCTCCGTCTGTTACACAGGGGTAAGGAGGCCCTGACTTAAACAGTCATCAGCATATAAATCAATACACAGTACTTGCCCCATCGATATTTGCCGTTTTAAGGAGACAGGTTTGGAAAGGGTGGGTGTCCTGTCCGGAGTCACATAGCTTTCAGGAACAGAGACAAGGACAAGTGTAGCTTTCCTGCTTTGTAGCCAAGGCTCTGCTCATTATAACATCATAAACCTCCCCCTTCTATCATTCTCTCGAGACCCGTGAAAGAGGACCCTCTCATATGGAGGGGCCGGTCCTGCCCTGCTGTAGCCCACCCTGCACATTCCCTAGCAATTCATAGGGCAACTCCTTCTCAGCATGTCAGGAAACTATGTTTTTCCAAATCCCAAGTCCTAAGAAAACTCAGTTGAGAAACTGGGAATATGTGGAAAATTCTTGCAAGAATTAAAGCTTAACAATCCATATGGAGGTGTTACTGATTTAAAGGAACCCACTGACATGTGGAGCAAAAGCAGGAAACACGTGACACGTGGGATGTAATGTTAAGATCAGCATTTCGGGAAACCGGAGCAAGAGCATGCAGGGGGGAAGTGACCAGGACCTGACAGCTTGGAGCTGTAGCCATGTCACAAGTATAAGTCCATGGCCCTGTCTGCCGCTGAGTGTTTACCTCATACACTTAGCACAAATCATGTAAGTGGTGTTTCGAAGAACAAGTTTTAAAAGCAAAATACGTCCTTCAGTGGGCCATTTCAACTGCGATTCCTGCTAGGAGATGTGAATATTCTGTTACTTGAACAATAATGTTCATGGACGTTGCCCAGTGTTTGAATAATTGTTACAGGGCTCTAGTTCTTTATAAATGCTTTTGCAGAAGAAATACAAAGAGAAAATGTATAAATGTTGTAGACTACTGGGACGTGACACCAGAAACGTTTGCTAATTCGTACATAAAATCTAAATTAACAAAAGCACTATTGACTTGAATGGGAAAACCAGTCAGTACAAGCGGACAAGATACTCCCATTGATAAAAAAGGAAATGAGCTTGTAGGAAAGATTATAGATTCTAACACCCAACTGGAAGATGCACTTGGACACAGTTTGAAAGATTTGGCCAACAGCACCGCACCGCAAAAATGGAAAAAATGTTTCTACATTTGCAATATTTGTTACAACACAAAGATAAAGGCTACAAATAGGGCAATTAATGCTTCTGTGTTTTAAAAATTCATTTTTGAATGATAAATTTTAAATATTTTAAATATTAAACAACTGTAGTATTTTTTTCCCACTTTTTAAATAATTTTTTCTTGGCCATTTATTCTGTATCAATGTTCCCTTCTTTCCATATTTTCTGTTATCGACTGTATCTGCCAGAGAACATTCCACATGTTATTGAGTATATAATCTTGTCACAACACTTAGAGACCATTTATTACCTTACCTTTTTTTTTGTTTTTTACAGAAAACCTCTGAAACTTTCAGTACAACCCTATCACAGAAAAGCAATTCATTGTTTAGCATATGGTCGTGAATTATTATTTAGAAACATGAAAATAAAGTGTTATGGAAAATATACAGTACACCTAAATCGAATACAATGTTATATTGTCAATTACATCTCAATTCTTTTTTTAAATTTTTTTTAATTTATTTATTGTTAAAGATTTTATTTATTTATTTGACAGAGAGACGCAGCCAGAGAGGGAACACAAGCAGGGGGAGTGGGAGAGGGAGAGGCAGGCTTCCCACGGAGCAGGGAGCCCGATGCGGGGCTTGATCCCAGGACCCTGGGATCATGACCTGAGCCGAAGGCAGACGCTTAACAACTGAGCCACCCAGGCGCCCCCTCAATTCTTTTCTTTTATGTTATGTTAATCACCATACATTATATCATCAGTTTTTGATGAATCATGGAATTACATCTCAATTCTTAAAAAGAAAACGGAATAATTTATGAGTTAAGAATTCCCAGGAATTCTGATTTCTTATTCCCCAATCCTGCCGACTGTCAGAAATTTGAAACACTTCAACCGGGAGTCACACCCCAGCCCGAGGGAAGGGTCAGAGAGAAGTCAGCAGGGGCCAGCAGTGGGCAGGGAAGAGAGGTTTTAGAGGAGGATAATTTTTTTTAAGTCACCTCTACACCCAACGTGGTGCTCAGACTCACGACCCTGAGATCAAGAGTCCCATGCCCTACTGTGCGAGCCAACCAGGGGCCCCTAGACAAGGATAATTTAAGAAGGAGAGGAGGGGGCGCCTGGGTGGCTCAGTTGGTTAAGCGACTGCCTTCGGCTCAGGTCATGATCCTGGAGTCCCGGGATCGAGTCCCACATCGGGCTCCCTGCTCGGCAGGGAGTCTGCTTCTCCCTCCGACCCTCTTCCCTCTCGTGCTCTCTATCTCTCATTCTCTCTCTCTCAAATAAATAAATAAAATCTTTAAAAAAAAAAAAAAAGAAGGAGAGGAGGACGGGCTGCAAGAAGCCAGGCCTTACTCCCTCCCAGGTGCTCTGGTCTGGTCTCCTCCTCTGATGATCTGCGCGATAGAGATACAGGTTTACGCTTCCTTGTGGAAAAGCTTTCATCATCACATGGCCCTCTACCTTGCAGAACCAGTTAATAAATTAACCTCCCATCTGTGCTGTTTCACCTACATCTCACGGAAGGTCCCACTCCGGATTGTGAAAGGTTATGACAGGACCAGTGACCAGTGCCCCACACCAGGGGTCATGTGAGTTCGGCCATGCTGGGGGCGGAAGGGGGTATAAATATGAGAACCAGGAGGGCCTGGGAGAAGGAAGCAGAGGGGTGGGACTAGCTAGGAAGTGGGGGGAGCACAGGAAGAACCAGCTGAGCAGCACCCTGGGGACTTCCCAGCCTGAGCTTGGCCTCCAGGGAGGTAATGGGAGCCGGTGGTAGGGTCTTCACGGACTCCTTGGGGAGCAACAGAAAGTGGGGTGTCCTTCTCTGTGTGAAGGGCCCACGTCCAGCAGAGAGAGAGGTGGGGAAGCTCAAGCTGGGTAGAGAAGGAGCTGGGCTCCTCTCTGCCTGCTGACTCAATTTCCCCTTTCTCCTTGTTCCACAGCTTCCTCATCCAACAGGGCCGACAGATCTGCGCCAACCCCAATGTTGCCTGGGTGCAGGAGTACATCAGACACCTAGACCATGCGTCTAAGTTGTCTGGGAGCACTGGGGCCCGCATGGCCAAGGGGGTGTGAGGAGACGCCACGGAGCCCCCTTCCCTCCCCAACTCTCTCAGCCCCAGAAGGTCCCTGGGAGTTGTCCTGGTCCAAATTGAAACTCTTTCTTGCTTTTCTGTGCTCCCATTCTCTAATGAATCCTGCTCTTTCCTGAAGCTTCGCTTTGACACTGCCGTCTGGGACCTGAGGACACTGTGGCCCCCAGACAGCATCTGTCTCCCCTTTGCAGGCAGCCAGTTGTTGAAATAAAGCCATGCCCCAGAAAGGAAACTGGGTGGTTTGAACTGATTCTCTCACAGACAGCTGGTTATGTCTCTTCTTTTATAGACACTTCTACGGTATTAACTATGTATCAGGTGCTGTTCTAGACTCTTCCATATGAACTAATTTACATAGTGGGATGATGGGGGCAGAGTTAGAATCAGGAGTACTGAACACAAGTGACTCCTTGTTCGGGGCCTTATATCACAGGAACAGCGTGAAAATCCAGACAAACTGTTCGTTTGCATGGAAAGTAGCCGGTTGAGGTGCACACCTAACACATCATTCCCATCATCCATACTGGGGGCTGCAGCCCCCCCCTTCCCTGGAGGCTCTTCCCCACACCTCTGCCATTTAAACATTTACTTCTCTGACCACCCGTCAAGACCTAGTGTAAGTAACACCTTGTTCTCTGCGCCTAAAGCCACGCACCCCAAACCCTGAGATCCTGCCTGCAGTCTCTTCGGTTGCTCCCTTGGCCCTCATCCCTGATGCCTGGTGTGGAAGTGACTTTGGACATCTGAACTCGCCCCCACCACTGCCCCAATTAAAGACAGAGCGAGGTACAAGGCAGTTCTCCGTAGGGTACAAGGAGGAAAAGGGAGGTAGGTGGGAGGTACTCAGCTCTGCTCTGGGGGATGCTGAGGCTAACGCCAGCCTGGCCATGCTTCACTTGGACACAGACCAGAGAAGGGCCTCGGGGACGCTGGGTTGTTCAACCCATACCCCCAGACTCAGGTCTTGCGGAAGACACACTACAGCTTTCTGCCTCAGTCCTAACTCCTGCAGAAGAAAGATCCTGTTTGGCACCATAGGTCAGAGATCTCTGCACATCCGTGAGTTTAGTGGTGGGGTGTGAGGGGCCGTCTACTGTCTGGGGCAAGGTTAGGAAACTAACAGTCTTTTTTTTTTTAAAGATTTTATTTATTTATTTGAGAGAGAGAGAGAGAATGAGAGATAGAAAGCACGAGAGGGAAGAGGGCCAGAGGGAGAAGCAGACTCCCCAATGAGCAGGGAGCCCGATGCGGGACTCGATCCCGGGACTCCAGGATCATGACCCGAGCCGAAGGCAGTCGCTTAACCAACTGAGCCACCCAGGTGCCCCACTAACAGTCTATCTTAAGTGTCCTCACATTCCTCCGTCGAGGCCCATTTCCTCACTTTCCTGCTCCTCACTCTTCCAAATTCCAACCCTTAGAGCCGTAATGCACCTGGGCTTACTCTCGTTCAAATCCCATCTGGAAACCAGTTCTCCGCACCTCCATTCACACTAAAATATGGTCGAAGTTTTGAGGGAGCGCAAATCCCAAAGCCAAAGAATCATTGAGGAGGTGGGAGGGCCTGGGGTCTCTGGGAAGGATGGGAAGGAGTGCAGGGGTCAATAGAATCTCCACTCTCCAAGCTACTCATAGTCCTACAGGTTAGCACAGCCATCTGGCCCCCAGCCAAGTGAGCCTGTCTGCCTATAGGAGGGAAGGAAGGAGCTTAGGGAGGCACCTACTATGTGTCAAGAATTGTGCAAAGTGCTGTACGTACACAACATCTTTTAACCACCTTCACTTCCCTGTGGTGTCCCGCTCATTACTCCTGTTTTACTATAAAGTCCTTTTAGGGCACAGTCCTCCTAACCCTCCCTGATCCATCCCTCTCGCTAGGTGACCTCAGCCAGACTCATAGCTTCCATATTCCCGTATATGCTGACAAGGTCCAAATTTATACTTCTTCAGCCCAGGCGCCTCCACTCAGGTGTCTAAGAGCTTCTCAAAATTAGCTGGCCCAAACTGGACTCCTGAAATGTCCCCAAATCTGCTCCTCCCTTGTCTTTCCATCTCAGTAAACGGTAGCAACATCCTTCCAACTGTTCTGAACAAAATCCTGTAGCCATCCGTGATTCTGCTCCTTCTTTCCCCCATCACCTATCTTGTACTTCCCGCACCCAAAGCTGAGCACTCACGGCCGCCTCTGCTGTTACTCCACCACCCACCATCTCTCCCCAAGATGACCAAAGTAACCTCGTAAGAGTCTCCATGCTTGTAATCTCAACAGAACGGCCAATGATCCTTTCAAACATAAGTCAGATCATTCCATTCTCCTGCTCAAACTGCACCCCCAATGATTTCCTATCTCAGAGTCAAAGTCATGTGAGCATAGCTGCCTTCCAAAGTCTACAAAATCCTGCATGATTTGCCCACCAGCCCCACACCACCTGACCTCATCTCTTACCTTCTCCCTAGCTTCCTCCACTCCACTTCAGTGCCTTCTGTGTGGTTCCCCAAACACAACAGGCAGGATCCAGCCCCAGGGTTTTGTGCCTGTTCCTTTGCTAGAAACTTCCGCCTCCATCTCTGGTCAGTTTCCTTTAGGTCATGCTCAAATGTCGCCTTATCAGGAAAGCCTTCCTTGAACATCCTGTAATATGTAGCCTTTCTACACACACACACACACACACACACAATTCCTTAACCTCCTTCCCCACTTGTTGCCATTACCTCCAAAGTACTTGCCAGCTTGTATTATACTATATATTTACTTATTTATGTTTATCTGTCTCCTTGTAATTAGAATGTAAACTTCATGAGGGCAGAGATTTTTTAATATTTATTCACTGTTCTACCCTCAGTGCCTAGAGAGGACCTGGTACAGAGTAGGCACTATTGGGCGGATGGATGGATGGATGGATGGATGGAGTCACTTAGGCTCAGAAACAAACCTAAAGAGGAGAAGGCTTCCAGGAGAGAATTTTTGGAACAACTCCATCTTGAAGAGCACTTCTTCCCAGTGCGGGGGGTAACCACTAATGACCTTCACAGAGAGGTTCTGGAAAGTAGAGCACAATGGCACTTCATTCTCGCTGCCATTCGTCTTAGTTATTTGGGATGCTTGGCCCTGTGGGGAGCTGAGATGGATACTGAGTGTCCTGGGAATGTGTAACTGTAATTGCCATGGGATATGCTCCTTCCTCAAGCTTCTCTCCTCAGAAAATAGAATCTTCACTCTCCAGGCTACTCAAGCTGAAAACAGGAAGTCATCCTTAAAACCCCTCACCCTCACTACACCCCCCCTCCATCCAATCCATCAACAAATCCCTTCGCTCTGCCAAAATCTCTCTCAAATCCACCTACGTTGGCTCTTCCACCACCACCGCAATCCAATCCCTCATCCACATGACCTCATGATGTGTCTCAGAAGCAGATGAGTGTTTGGCAGGTATACAGAATCCAATCAGGCATCTGAGAATGGTGCCTAGTCAGGAAGATCATGAAAATTCAGAATTCAATTATACAGAAAGAAGTGGCTAAAGAAAGTCAGTGATAACCTTAGCAGACGGTACAAAATTCCATCCACACAGATCACGGAAAAGAATTATGAAAGATCTAAAGGCTGATGGACAGGCATCGGAGCATCTTCAGTGCCAGAGAAGATGGTAATAGATGTCCTAAAGAACGAAAGAAATGACAAAATGTAGCCTAGCCATGAGGAATGTTTGCTATACCCTCCGTAGAGGTGCTGGCTTCTGTCTACACAAGTAACACAGAAGAATCATTTGAGGGTATAATTAGAACCTAGAAGCCACCAACCCATTTTAAAGGAAGTGAACTCCAAGCCTCCTGTTGTCAACTCGACTGAAAAAAGAGCTCCATGTACCCAGTCATGGTGGAATGGAATCACCCCTGAGGTGTGCAGACCCAGGTCTCAAGTCTCTTTTGGCCAATAAGCAACCCTCCACTGCTGGGATGGTGATCGGGTGAAGACCACGAATAACTGGCCTAGTAATCACAATGTGTTTAAGATAATAACACCGTACCCTAGTGGGTAAGCCGCAGAATGGTTATAATTAAACATAGAGGGGCGCCTGCATGGCTCAGTCTTGAAGTGTCTGCCTTCGGCTCAGGTCATGGTCCCAGGGTCCTGGAATCGAGTCCCGCATCGGGCTCCCTGCTCCGCAGGAAGTCTGCTTCTCCCTCTCCCTCTCCCCCTGCTTGTGTTCCCTCTCTCGCTGTGTCTCTCTCTGTCAAATAAATAAAGAAAATCTTTTTTTTTAAAAAGGTAGCTAGATAGAGATAAAAATCAAAGGAACTTCGAATGGCTTCCTACACAGAACTTCAGTTGCAGATGTGAACAAACTCACACCAACAGAAGTTGTCCTCCTCTCTCGCCCTGATGACCACAGTCGGCTCCCCTTGGGCTCTCCACTTCCATCCTTCGCCCACCCCTCTCCATTCTCCACTGCAGCCACCTGAAAACCCTTCAAGAGCTTCCCGTGATAACTGGAATAAAATCCACAATCCTTACCCTCCCTGCCAGACGTCCCTATACTGGGGCCCCTGCGTTCCTCCTGAGGCTCACCCTGCCCCACTGGTCTCTGTGCTCCAGCCACACTGACTTTCTTTCGTTACCTCAAATGCTCTAGCCTCATTTTTGCCTCGGCTTTTACATGTGTTATTCCCTCCCTAGGGTTTCCATTTCACCCACCCTGAGCTGGCTAACTCCCTCCCAGCCCACCCTTCAGGTCTCAGTTAACTGGTCCTTCCTTAGGGTGGACTTGGATTAACCCGGAGTGTAAGTTTGGCCTCCAGTCATACTGTTTCATAAAATCCTATAACTCACCCTTCCTAGCTCTTATCATACTTTTTAATTACATACTTATTATACATGATTATTTCTTTAATGCTTTTCTCCCTCACAAGACTGTCAGTTCCATGAGGCCAAGTAGCACTGGTTGGGTGAATTAGGAGTGGCAAACCCTTTGCTGATGGCCTACGAAGCATCTCTCCACCCTCACCCTTACTCTAAAACATGAGTTGGATTCTACCAGGATTCTAGGTTAAGGGTCAGCGGTCAAATCCAGCCTGCTGCCTGTTTTTGCAAATTAAGTTTTATTGGAACACAGCCATGCCCATATATTTACATTGGACAGATGTGACAGAGGCTTTGTGTGGCCCACAAAACTTAAAACATTTACTTTCTGGGAGAAGATGATACCTATGCCAGGAAGCAAATGTCCCTGGACAACTGGTATCTAAGCCCCAGATGCTTTTCTCCCCAGCAAGACCAGTCCAAACAGCTCCCATTGTGCAGGCGCAGTTGGTTTTCCCTGCCCCCTCCTGACTTCCCTATAAATTGGTGAAGCAACTCAGCAGCAGAATATCCGTCCAGGAGCACTCCCCATGGTGCATCCAGTGGTGACTGGTCCAATAATGCTTTTCCATAGGACAAGGAGGTCGGTGGGGGTTGCTGTAAGTTTCTCCTCCATAAGCCTATTGCTATACAATATGTCTTCCCACCCTCTTAACAACTACTAAGGAAGGAAGAAATAAGTGGGTAAATGACCTGCAGGTGGCTCTAGTACTTCACCAGTGACTCATCAAATGAAGACCAAACGGGATTGCACTGAGGGTTTGGACTACTTTTTGCTTTATGGAAGTTAATACATTGGCATTTTTTGAGAAGAGCAGTGCAAACTGAATTCCCCACTGTTCTTTTCTTTTGCTATGAGTTTATTTCATTACTTGTAGAGGTAGGTAATTGTTTGTTTTTTCTGAAATTTTTGAGAGGCTCTATTCTCTGGGCAGGAATTTGGACTCAAAGAGCTCTTTACAAAGAGAAAGAACACTTGGAGCCAAGTTGGAAATTAATGGCACATTTAGCTCAAGGTGGCAGGTAGAACTCCTAATTTTAGAATTCTTCCTGTCCAAACCCCACTGAAATAATAATTTTGAAGAAACCAAAGAGAAAGAGTTCGTGGCAGGAAGATCAATAGTCTAGAGTTTTCACTGAATTTCTGGAAGATGGAAAATGAACAGAGTGCTATGAACAGATTGAACATAGCCAAGGAGGCCGGAACCCAGGACACACGCAGGAGGAAAGAGCAGTGGAGGCTCTGGGCTCTGGGTGGCAGGTGGGGAGAGCTGGAGTGAGATGTGGGTGGGAGTTCTGATGATGCCATCACAAGCAGCTAGAGGCAGATGCCTTTGTCCTACCCATTCCCAGCAGTGTCAAAGTAAAAACTTGCCCTAGACAAAGCTAAACAAGCAAGACTTTACTCAAGACTGTCGTAATAGGGAAGAGAGAATGAGCTCAACCCCACTGCAACAACAGGCAGGAGGATCCGTAAGGGCTGGGGTGAGCTAAGAAAATTACCAAAGGGGGCGCCTGGGTGGCTCAGTTGGTTAAGCGACTGCCTTCGGCTCGGGTCATGATCCTGGAGTCCCGGGATCGAGTCCCGCATCGGGCTCCCTGCTCATCGGGGAGTCTGCTTCTCCCTCTGACCCTCTTCCCTCTCATGCTATCTCTCATCCTCTCTCCCTCTCAAATAAA
Source organism: Eumetopias jubatus (assembly GCF_037043125.1). NCBI lineage: Eukaryota > Metazoa > Chordata > Mammalia > Carnivora > Otariidae > Eumetopias > Eumetopias jubatus. Next base: position 119,572,137 of record NW_028274816.1, read on the forward strand.
TAAATAAAATCTTAAAAAAAAGAGAAAATTACCAAAGGATCTATAGGATGTGCCCAGCACATCAAGTGATTCCTGAGTTTGTAGAGGTGCTTTTCTGTGATTAAGCCATCTGTGTTTGCTAATTGGCACCTATTAAAGTTAGGCTCCCACTGTCCCACAGAGACTGGGATATAAGGGTGCTGTCTTCCTTGAAGATCACATTTCAAATGGATGGCTTCCAGGTCCTTGAGACTTGGTCCTACCAGGTCCTTCCTGGGTTGTAAAACTGGCAAGAAGTCTGGGAGATTTTTATGTATTTCAAAGGGACAGAGAAAGACTTTACAATTTCAAGTTTTCTAAAGTAAATGCTCTAAGAAGGGGAGGCCAGGGATTAGAGGCAGAAAGAAACCCAAGATTTGGTAAAGCTGAGGGAAACATTTAAGGTCACCTCAGTCAGAGTTTATCCCTAAGAATTATACTAAATTGTACTGAAGGGCGCGTGAGGGCTTCCAAGTGGGGTTGAGAACCTAGTAAAGCCCCACACACTGCAGTTTGGGAAGGCTTCCCATCCTGCCCCCACCTGCCAGCTAACATGACCCACCTGGGTGCACTCAGCACTCGGTTGGCCCGCCCATTGGGAAGAGAACCTTACTAGGACTGTAGACCTACCTATATCTGAGCAGATGCAAGCCCACACCAGATCCCTTAACCTACCCTTCCAAATATGAACAAAAGAATGAGGGTTCACAGACACAGGGGGGCGGAACATCTTTGCCCAGCCCCCAGGAGCCTATGCATTTTGGCACCTGCCATCCACATCAGGCTTTCTGATGCCTCTCTGCTCCTTGCTGTCTGTGATCTGACCACAGGACCCTTCTCTGAGTTCCTCAAACACATCAAGTTCTCTCTGGACTGAGGGTCTTCACGAACGTTACTTCTCCACTAAATCTCCCTCCCCTCCGGTCTGCACCCACCTCCAGAAACCACCTGAGAGGGCTTATCAGGGCACCCTCACTGACATCCCCAACCAATCAAAGTCTCCTTTCGTACCCTCTCACAGCCAGGACCAGCAACATACTTTGCGGGGACCAGCAGAAAATGAAAACACAGCACTCCTTGTCCAACGGTGATTAAGAAGACAACAGCGAAGCCTTTAATCAAGCACAGGGCCCTTCTGACCACAGGGCTCTGTGTAACTACACAGATTGCATGCCCATGAAGCCAGCCCTGCTTGCAGCATGACCTGATTTTCCTTTATAGCATATATAATAATTTGCCATGCAAGATTGTGTGGTTATATGTATAATGTCTGTCTCCCCCTGCTTTTATAATCCACCAGGTTAGATAGCATTGTGTAACACCACCAACCCCCTCCCCCTCGGCTCACATTGCCGGGCACCATATCCACAGCATGGCGGGTTCACAGAACCTACCTGTTCAATGTCTGAATGGCTGAGCGTACACAAGTCAGTGATTCAATATATCAGGCAGTGGATGATGAATGCACTGCCTCGTCATTCCCAATACAGCATCACCAGAGACAATCTTCCGAACAAATGGGATTTCTGTTTGGACCTTACACTAATGCCATTGGCCTCTAGGAATGGATCAACCTGAATTACACGGATAAAGTAATGCTTGGTATATATTTTCCTTGACATTTTTTGATATACTCTTTCCTTAATACTAAGTACGAAAGGGGAGTTGATTTTGCCCGTATTTTTATTGAAATTTTATAGAATTCTCTAGAGAGAAATTTTGAAACAAAATATCAAAGTGAACAAAAGAAAACTTTGGAAAGTATATTGGCACTTAGTGGATTTAGATGTCCCAGAAGACTATCTCTGCATCGAAATCCCTGAGAAACTCTTCCAAAGGTCCCGGAGCACACTTGCACCCAGAGAGTCATCAAATGTGGTTTGAGATGGTAGGAAATTAGGAACAACCCAGAACAGAAAAGTGTATGCATCCAAAGGAAAGTGGGCAGCAATCCAGACAATGCCCTAGATTTCTATCTAGTTGCTGCTGAGTTGTTTAAAAGGGGACAGAGGCGGGATGCCTGGGTGGCTCAGTCGGTTAAGTGTCTGCCTTCGGCTCAGGTCATGATCCCAGGGTCCTGGGATCGAGCCCCACATCAGGCTCCTAGCTCAGCGGGGAGCCTGCTTCTCCCTCTGCCTGCCGCTTCCCCTGCTTGTGCTCTCTCTCTCTCTCTCTCTCTGACAAATAAATAAATAAAATCTTTAAAAAAATAAAATAAAAAATAAAAATAGAAGGGGACAGAAAGATTGCAATTTATCACACTCCACCATCTACGTACATTAAAATCACACACACAAAGCATTATTGAGTGTTCAAGAATACACATCTAAACAAAGGTACACATTGAATACATCAGAGTGAGAGCCCATGGGAGAAGGAGAGTGGGCACAGACTTGTAGGATAAAGAAGGAAAACAATAAAATCCTAGAGTGATCTGGACTCAGCTGATGCCGGGGAGGGGTCATGAATTCAGGGGCAGGATTAACTCGGGGTTAACTTTGGATGTTTAAGGAGGCAAGGAAGGAAAAGAAGAAGGGAGGGAGGGAAGAAGGAAGAAAGGGAGAAAATTCAATATCTACTTTTCTTGTTAGCGCTCTGACCTAAGTTGCTTTGACACCTCCAAAGCAGTGGCGACGGGAGAGCCCCTGTCTGCCCGCCTCCCATAAAGTGTAAGGAACAAGCTCCTCAGGTACTAGTCTTCACATCCCTCCCAGCTGAGGGGTCCAGGGCTGCAGAGGGGCAGGCTGGTGACGGCGGGAGCCGACTCGGCCAGGAATGTTTGGTGCTGTCACATGACGCTGGACAAGACATAGAGAGTGAAGGATGGTGCCCTGAGTCTGTGGCAAGGAGAAAAGGAATGAGCACAAGAAGGACTGGGGGGAAAGCAAGAGAAGAGGCCATGACATTGGGCTGCTCTTTACCTGCTGGAAACCACATAGTGAGGCCCTTAGGAGAAGGCACCCGGTGATGGTATTAAGAAAGCCTCCAGTGAGCAAGTACCATATTAAGGCACTGTGCAGGCTACTTTACTTTGATTACCTCAACAATTTGCCAAAACAGGAATTATTATCCCATGTATGAGCATGGAAACTGAGATTCAGAGAGGTTAAGTGACTTGCCACATGCCACCCAGCTAGTAATGGCACTGGAGAAATTCAAGTAACAAGCTGAGGAGCCAGGCATCCTGGCTTGTCGTTTTAACTATGCCACTTACTTTTTTTTTTTCCCCCTTTTTGGATCAGGAGCAAGTTAATCTCCCAAAGCTGCAGTCTTTTTCCCTATAAAATGTGACAGTACCTGACTCAAAGGGTTGTAATTCTGTCATCTGTCTCTCACTGCCGACATGGAGGAGACTCAGGGACGTTTTGTAAATTCTAACCCCAACTAAAGTTAAACCAGGCACAGGGACTCCCGTCTGGGTGTCCAGATGGTCACCACACTCTCTCCAGCACCGGGTGGGGTGGCTGCTCTATAACAGGGTCCTCCTCCCCCTGAGTCCTGCCTGGCTGCCAAGGGAAAGGGGCCGGATCATAAAATCCAACTTCATCCCTCCTCTCTAGACCCTGGGGTTTGGCTTTTACTCTACAGCGTTGCAAAAAGCAGAAGCAATGATCCAATTACGTGTCGCGAGGTTTGTTACTTTTAAGTAGAAGGATGTGTTATCAAAAGTTCAGAGAAAACCAATTCCTGGGCAGGGATGGAGCTGGATGAGTCAGGGACGCTGCTCTCTTCCTCTCTGAGCCTCCAGAGGTCCAAAAACAGAAAGTGCTGAGGCAGATATCAGGGGGGAAGGGAGGGGGCAGTAAGAAAAAGGTTGGTGGGAAGCGAACAGGTCTGCTTGAGGCTCTTTACGTGGTGCCGAGGCCCGAGTAAGCCCCAGAGAAGGGTCTCAGGGATGTTGAAGGGGCATCTGTGTCCAGCGCATACCCAGGAGCAGCCCTTGAGGAGGCACCTGCTGACCACTCCCAGGAAGAGACAGATGTCCCGTGATATACACAGATCAGAACCCCTGTGTGTCACAGATCTCTTGGATGGGGACAACTTTGAGGAGCAAATTACACAACAGTCTCCTTCTCGGTCTTGGATTCTGGGGGCTAGTTTGTCCTCTGCTCCTGGATAAAACTCACAGCAGTCCCCACAATTTTCCTAGTGGCTCTCAAATAATACCAACCATTCTGCAGTCACTTAAGTCACAAAACACAGTATCAATATAAATAAATGAAGAAAATTTACAATCCCGTGTGAAAGTTCCACTTTGATCTCGCTTCCGTGACACCCTTGGGCCCCTTGCAGGCAGAAAGCCTGCAGTCAGGGACAGAGGGCTTTCCCCACCCAGTCCTTGGACGTCTCCTGCCTTTGCATTTCCGACCCTGTCTGGGTTGGGACGCTGGAAGATAGGAAAGGTGAGGCCTCATAGGGTCTCATTTATATCAGATGTCCCAAAGAGGCAAATCCACAGAGACAGAAAGTAGATTAGTGGTTGCCGAGAGCCGTGGGGAAGGGAAATGAAGGTGAGTGCTGATGAGTACAGGGTTTCTTTGGGGGGAGAAAGGACCAGTGACCTGCCAGTAATGGAATAAAGATTACTTCAGGGGCACCTGGATGGCTCAGTCAGTTGGGCGTCTGACTTGATTTCAGCTCAGGTCTTGATCCCGGGGTCATGGGATCAGGCCCCAGAATCAGGTTCTGCACTTAGCACGGAGTCTCTTGGGATTCTCTCTCTCTCCCTCTGCCCCTCCCCCTACTTGCACTCTTAATTAATTAATTAATTAAATCTTTTTTTAAAAAGATTCCTTCAAAGTTAAAACATCTGAGCTACAACAGATGCAGAAAGAAATCTTATCTGAGCATCCTTTACTGACTAAAGCGGAGCTTTTTCGGAGTCAGCGGCCCCAAAACCCGCCTCCAGGAGCACTTAAAAAAAACAACCATCACTAGAACTTCCATCCCCTGAAGCTCTAGCCTGCCCCTACCCCTTAAGCTGGTATGTAAACTTTTACCCTAACTGTGTGGGGGAGCTTCTCTCTATATAGAGTACTTCCAAAGGCGAAATAAATTTTTCCCCTGTTAATCTGTCTTTTGTCAATTAATTCGCAGGCTCCCGATCACCAGACATAAGTTGGTAGAGGAAAAGCTTTTACTCCCAACAGAGGTGATTAAAATGTCCAAGAAATAGATAGTGGTGATGGTTGCGCAACCTTATGAATATATAAAAAACCACCGGATTTAAAAGGGTGAATTTTAGGGTATGTGATTTTTTATCTCAATAGAAATAAAAGGTAAGGGGAACTAGGAGGTTCCTACTTGCCTGCTCTGTCCTGGACATCTAGGCTTGATGCTCTGGCCTCGGCAGGAATTTGAAGCTGACTCTTTCTCTTACAATGCCCACTACTCACCACCTACCCCTGGGACCGGTCACAAGTCAAGTGCTTCTTTGTTTAGGCTGGATGCTTTTTCCTTCTCGGCCCTGAAAAATACCATGTTAATTCCTTCTCTTTGTAAGGGGCTGTTCTTCCTTCCAGGTGGTCCTCTTGGACAGGACCTGAGAAAACCCCACACTGGTCCTTCCTCTGGCTCAAGGCTTACGCCTGGCCCATGGGAAACGCACACTCTTTGCCCCAAACAAGTCGTCCAACGTAACAACTCTCCCTTGTGCCACCCTCTATCTCTCTTCCTCTAGATTTTCTAGACAAGAGTCAGGCAGCTGTCCACTGTGTCCCCCAAATTGCTGAGTCATCTGGTTGAAGCCCCTCTTTCCAACATTAGGTGTAGAGATAAAATATCCCCAGCCTTCCCTATGAGAAGTAGAATTTTCAGCATTACCACAGCCTCTCTGAAATCTTCTTCCCTAATCTCCCACTCCCTCCCAACTTTAATACTTCCAATGTGAGTTCAAGGGTTAAAAATTACAATGAACCTTCTTTGTTGAATCTGCATCAAGGTGGCATCATGCCCAGATGAGTGGTATTTACCATCTTTTTTTCACATCTTTTGGAAAGAGGAGGGCAGTTACCAATCTAGTAAAGGTGAAAATCGGGAAATCAGTAGAATCTGTCTCTGTGTCTCTCAGCTTCCCCATTTGGGCCTCTTTGGGGCATCTCCACAGCCTCAGTCCTTAGTTGCTCAGTGTCCTCAATTGTATTCTCCTCTGGTGGCAACCTAAAATTAGCTCTCTGAGTCTCTTTTCATACTAAAGTGTGAATGACTAACCAAGGCTCTAACAGGTTTTGAAAGGCCCAAACCAGAAATCGGGAATCAGATGTGAGGTGGGGAACAGCTGGTGGTTTCTGGGATTTGGATCACCCAAGCCACCCAGGAAGGATGGAAGGGAGGGCAGGGGGGAATGGGGCCTTGAGCTCCTGGGCACGGTAATGGTGTGATGTTGCAGGTAGAGAGGGCCTGAGTCCGGGAGGGAGAAGATGGAAGAGGGGAGTTGGCTGAGGGACACATGAATCACTGAGGAAGACCCTGTCTTGGGTGGGGAGGGTGGTCCTGGGGAAGAAGACAATTCCCCGGAAAGGAGACTGGCCCTAATCTAGAAGTTTCCAGGATTCCATAAGGAAGATAGCTGAAGGGAAGTTTCATTCCGAATCCTCTGCCTCTTATTCCTCAGCTTCATCATCCAAAAGAGCCAGTGCATCTGGGCCAACTCCTATGGTGCCTGGATCCACAACTACACAATGACCTGGAACAGGTCGAAAACCATTAAGTGGGCACCTGGCTGACTTGGTTGGTAGAGCATGTGACTCTTAATCTCAGGATCGTGAATTTGAGCCCCATAGTGGGTGTGGCGTCTACTTAAAAAAAATTTTTTTTTTTAATTTAAAAAATAGTAATATCTTAAAAAAAAAATTAAGAACTTCCATTCAATTTCAGAATGTAAAACCAAGCACAGGGCCCCCTGAGCGTGGGGCTCTACAGCCATACAACTCACACACCCATGAAGCAGGCCTCAACTTAGGGCTCAAAGCGAAATAACCACGATGCAGCTGGGGCATTTCAGCTCTGGATGCACAAAGAGCAGAGGCCCGAGGCCATCTCCTACCCCATCCCTCTCCCCTCTGCCGGCCCCTGGGAATTGTCCTGCCCTAAATTTAACCCCAATATCGGTTTCTTTCCACTCTTACTCATTGTACAGAATTCTGTTTGAGCAGAAAGCAAGAAAGAGTCCAGGAGTGGGGAACGGAAGCTTCTTTACTTTTAGTCCCATGTGATAGAGAGCCCACTTAAAATGTCCTATGGGAAAATAAAAATAGTTTCTTGGTTTAGGTACTTAAAAAGAACAAATGCCGGGGGCGTGGCTCAGGGAAAACTGGCCCCAGGGCAAAGGACTCCCCAGCTCTTACGCAGGTGCAGCAGGATGGGGCTGCCTCTCCCCTTCCTTACAAGCAGAGAACTACTGGGGAAGGACCCGCCTGCCAGGCTTGCGAGGGTGGGTCCGCACCTGCGACAAAGGGTGTACTGAGCCCAGAGAACCTCGTAGCTGCATGGGCAGAGAAGTTCCCTCAGAGAAGGGGGGCATAGTTTGCAGAAGAAAGAAAGGTGTGGGAAAAAATAAATATATGTGAAGCTCCTTACTTTGCTTTTTTTTAAGATTTTATTTATTATTTATTTATTTGAGAGAGAGTGAGAGAGCACAAACAGGGAGAACGGCAGAGGCAGAGGGAGAAGCAGGCTCCTGGCTAAGCAGGGAGGACAATGTGGGGCTCCATCCCAGGACCCTTTGCTGAAGGCAGATGCTGAACTGACTGAGCCACCTAAGGAGAAATTATCAATTAGCTTTTGCTCCATCACAAATCACCCTAAAATTGAGTAGATTAAAACAAGCATTAACAACGAGACACCATCACACACCTATGAGACTGGACCAAAATCCAGAACACTGACATCAAAGTAGGTGACCCCCTACTTTGCTTTTTATTAAAAAAAAAAAAAAAAAAAACCCTTGGTCTTAAAGTATGGATTTACTTTAAGGAATTGTCTTAAAGTATTTGTTACCATGGTAAATGTCTGTGCTCACTTATACATTACACGTGTAGTATGGACATGCCCAAAACATGCCCCAAATGTTATCATTTCCATGCCTTTGTCTAAAGGGTGAGCTCTAGTATCAGAAGACCTGGATTTGTATTCCAGCCTTGCCTCTTTCTAGCTGTGTGCACAAATTACTTCGCTGCTCTGTGCGTCTGTACCCTGGTGTAGGGAGGATAGAATGATAAAATATCTGCAAAACAGTTAAAACAATAAGTGGCTCATGTCTTGCACCTACTGGTTATTAACACTATTTGCAGTTACCTCTAACTAGAATGTTCCTCCTCCTTTCTCTGCGTTTTAAAATGGTATAGAGTCTTGGTCCAAATTTTTGAGACCCCCTTCAAATGCTATCTCTTTCGTGACTTTTTCTCATCGTCCTAATTCAAAAGGATCACTCTCTTCTTCCTCTGAAATCCTCATGGGCCACCAGGGCCCCACAGCTCGGGATGGCAGGGACCTTCCAGTCCTCTCCATTTCTATCCCAACTAGAATAAAAGCATCTTTACTAATGCTTACACTAGTCCTTCTTAACAAGTACTAGTATAATTAAAAGCAATAAACCTAAAGCTCCCAACAAAGAAAACAAAGCTCTGTGCCAGATAGCTTCACCGATGAAACGTACCAAATATTTAAGGAAGGATGAATATAACAAACTCTTCCAAAAAATAAAAGAGAAAGTAGTACTTTCTAACTTATCTGATGAAGCCAGCATTACCCTGATATATGAACATATGTTCACAAAAAAACTTGTACATGAATGCTCATAGCAGCATGTGCGTAATATCTACAAATTGCAAACAACCCAAACGTCCATCAGCTAATGAGTGGATAAACGCCACGTGGTATAGCCATACAATGGGGTATTATTCAGCCATAGAAAGGAATGAAGTACTGATACCTGTTACAACATGGATGAACCTTGAAAATGTTATGTTCAGTGAAAGGATCCAAACACAAAAGGTAACATGCAGTATGATTCCATTTATATGGAGCATTCACAATAGGCAAATCCATGAAAGGAACGCAGACTAGTGGTTGCCAGGGGTCGGAGGAGGGGAGAATCAAGGTGACTACTTCGTGGGTACAGGGACTCCTTCTGGGGTGATGAAAATGTGCTGGTACTAGATAGAGGCAATAGCTACACGTATTGCGAATGTACTAGAAGCCACTAAATTAATTGCACACGGTTACTATTATGTCACATGATCTTAGCCTCAGTAACAACAGCAAGCCACCTTTTGAATGAGGGACTGTTACTCTTGATTTCGGCAAATGTCTGAAGAAGACGAGGCAGTCTTTACAGCCCTAAGGAGAAATTATCAATTAGCTTTTGCTCCATCACAAATCACCCTAAAATTGAGTAGATTAAAACAAGCATTAACAACGAGACACCATCACACACCTATAGGAGACTGGACCAAAATCCAGAACACTGACATCAAGCACAGTAAGGATGTGGAGCAACAGAAACTCTTATACATTTGCCAGCGGGAATACAAAATGGTTCAGCCACTCCAGAAGACAGTTTGGCAGTTTCTTACAAAACTACACATACCCTTACTGTGTGATCCAGCGATTGCTCTCCTTGGTATTTACCTAAGGAGTTGAAAACTTTTGTCCACCCGAAAACTTGCACACAAATGTTTATAGCAGCTTTATTCATAATTGCCAAAACTTGGAAGCAACCAAGATGTCCTTCAGTAGGTAAATTGATAAATAAGCTGTGGTAGATCGAGACAGTGAAATATTCAACACTAAAAAAAAAAAAAAAAAAAGAGCTATCAAGCCACGAAAAAGAAAAGGAGGAAACTTAAATGCATATGACTAAGTGAAGAAGCCAATTTGAAAAGGCTACATACTGCATGATTCCAACTGTATGACATTCTGGAAAGGGCAATACTAAAGAGACAATAAAATGATCAGTAGTTGCCAGAGGTTGGGGGCAGAGGGGGTCAATAGGCAGAGCACAGGGGATTTTTAGGGCAATGAAAATACTCTGTATGATACCATAATGGTGGATACATACGATTATACATTTGTCCAAACCTATAGAACATACTATACCAAGAGTGAACCATGGATACATGATTATACATTTGTCCAAACCCATAGGACGTCCTGTACCACGAGTGAACCCTAATGTAAATGATGGTCTGTGGGTGATGATGATGTGTCAGTGTAGGTTCATCAATTGTAACAAATATCCCATTTTGGTGGCAGGTGTTGATAATGGAGGAGGCTATGCATGTGTGGGGGCAGAAGGTATATGGGAAATCTCTATACGCCCCTCAGTTTTGCTATGAACCTAAATCTACTTTTAAAAAGTAAAGTCTTAATAAAAAATGAAAAATTTTTTTAAGATTTCATTTATTTATTTGACAGAGAGAGAGACACAGCGAGAGAGGGAACACAAGCAGGGGGAGTGGGAGAGGGAGAAGCAGGCTTCCCGCAGAGCAGGGAGCCCGATGCGGGGCTCGATCCCAGGACCCTGGGATCATGACCTGAGCCGAAGGCAGACGCTTAACGACTGAGCTTAACGACTGAGCCACCCGGGCGCCCCAAAAATGAAAAAATTTTTTAAAAGCAAGCATTTTTTATTTCTCACAACTCTATGGGTTAAGTGGATAATTCTCCTGGCCTGAGCCAACCTAGCTGGGGTTCAGCAGTCTAGGATGACCTCTCAGCTGGGATCGCTGTGATATCGGGGGATCCTTCTGTCCATGACATTTTTCAACCTTCAAAGGGCTAGCATGGGCTGGTACATGCAACAGTATAAAGACTCTCAGCAGTAAAATGGCACACAAGGCTCAATGTGCCAGTACTTTCCAAGTCTCTGCATCACATTTTCTATCACTCCACTTATCAAGGTGAGTCACAGAGCCGAGACCAGAGTCAGAATGGAAAGGGACTCTCCAAGTGCATGCATATTGGATGGGAGGAATTATTACAGCCACTTTTGTAAATAATCTACTAAAGGAAGGAATAAGTCAAATATTTAAACCAAGACCTAATCTCTGAGCTAGAATTTGTTGAAGTGCTTGGTCCCCAACTGAAATCTCTTTACTTGACTTGATATCACCAAGGCATATAGGAAATGGTCAGAAGGTATCTATCTCAGGGACATCAAACCATCTGTGACCATGGAGCAGTTTCAATTCTACAACACAGAATAGACTTTAACTATGAGACTCACTAAAGGGATATTATTGTTTAAATTTTTATCTCTCTAAGGAGAGCTTGGGCTCAGACTTAAAAACAGACAGCGGGAGAAACAAAACGAGTTGGTAGGATCCGTTTTTCTCCCTATTACTTGAAGAGAAAGGTTTTCCATATGCAACAGTGAGGATGTTTAAGATCATACACAAGGAAGGAAGAGACATACACAGATTCTTTCCAGTCGCGGATAATTACAGTAAGGACGTGGGCAAGGTGGGTAGTCCACAGTCACCTCACCAGCCACCATGTCCCTGTGGGTCCTGGTCAGGACTGCCCCTAACATTTGTAGGGCCCAAGGCAAGAATCCATAAGAAGGGTCCCACATCAGGTATGCCAATATTTAAAATTATAAATGAGCTAACAAAAAATTTAAAAATAAAATGAATTGCTTAATATTGCAACCATGTGAAACTATTACATATACAGCCCTCATCTGGCCATTTATCTGTCAGATGGAACACAAAAAGATGCAAGAAAATGAACCCTAGACACCACATGGGAACAACCCAGGAATGCAAGCGTATGGTGGCGTTTCTGCTGAAAGGAAAGATTTTGACAAGCTAATTGGTTTATCTTTCCTCTGACCTTAAGCTCCTACAGCTGAAATCTTCCCACAGTCCAAGGGAGTGTCTGTGTCCTTGCTCGCAGTGACACCGCCCACAAGCCTTTGTAGCCTTTAGATTCGGGAGTGTCCCATTTCAAGGATGTAGGGCAAGAGAAGTGGAGAATCATTTTACCTTGAGCCATGAAGTGTGTGTGTGTGTGTCATAAGAACGGATGTGGAGAGTGGCAGGCCATGTTGGGCCAGCCCTGAGCACCACCTCCCAAGAGACAGAGGTATCTTTGTGTCCTCTGACAAATTTCTTTTGTGTGTGTCTGTGAATGAGGCATCCTCAAAAGCATGGGGTCCAGGGCCCAGTCCCCTCCTGCCTGCGTCTTAAAAAGCAGTACCAATCTTGGAGCTTTGAAAGTTGAGATATGTTCAGCAAGTGATACCCGCTGGCTACCATCAGGAGCAGCAGTTCCAGGAAGTCAACCTCCTGCGTGGTTTGTAGGTGTCAGGGCTGCCATGAGAAACACTATTTACGCAGTACCAGTTGGAACGACACTTTACTCATGTAGAGAAGAGACAGAGCAAGAGGCGCTTCGACAGTGAGTGTCAGTCCCCCATGACCAGCAGCTACCATCCTGCTGACATCTAGAAGTCAAGGTTCCATATGGCACCGACCCTCCAGGAAAAAATACAGCCATATGGTAACATGTCGGTTGATTATCTTGGACCCCTGCCATCCTGCAAGACAGAACAATCCGACCTTAGCAGAACCGTCACCGACTCCAGATATGGATTTTCTTTCTGTACCAGTAGCGCCTTTGCCAGCACAACTGAGACATGGAAACAAGAGATCCCTCGTCCTGCTTCTATTTTTGCTAGGACCTACACCCCTGCCCTTTACACATGCCTATAGTTCAGATAATATATGTCCTCCTTGTAAAGGTCAAGGAGTTAATGATTTCGTTGGAGTCTTCCAGCATGATAGATAACATCTAAGGAGTTACTGGGAGAGATCATCATGTGTGTTTTCCAAGACTCCAGACACCTTGACACCAAGACCCCAGGCTCCAGGGCATGATGAGCTAAAGCCTGAGCACTCCTCCTTGTTTTGACTAGTTTCCAAATGCCTGAGAGGACACATACACCAGCCCATTAACCTCCATAAAAACCCTGGACACCAAGATGAATGAAACTCATTCATCTTTCCTGAGTCTCCAAGAACTCTGTATCTGCTCTCTCTCTCTGTGTTCAACAAACTCTGCTCTCACTTCCTCTTGGCTTGCATTTGATTTCTCTCTTGTGCGAAGCCAAGGACTCTCTTCCTGGTCCTGCAGGAAGCCCACTGGGTCCTCAGACCCAACCTGCCTGCATCACAAACATTCGAAGATTTACAGAATGCCTGATGAGATAGTATTTATACAACATTGCCTTGGGCCAAGGGATCCATTTTATAGCTGGTAATGTGAGTCAGTGGGCATAGGAGATCCGCTGGCAATAGCATAGACATAATCACGCAGAAGCAGCCAGACCAGGAGAATGGTGGGGTGTTAATGATTTTGCTAAGGGGACGACAAACTCAGGGTTGAGACTCTCCAGAATGCAGTATATTCGCTGAACCAAATGCTGATAGATGATGGTATATTCCCAACACCTAGAATACGTAGGAACCAAGGGGCTGATGTAGGATTAGCCCCTCTCTTCGTGATTCCCGGTGATTATTGATTTCTCCGTGGTTCCCATCCCTGCAACATAAGGCTCTGCTGGGTTAGACTGGATTCAGCTTTGCAGGAATCCTGGGGAAGATGGAAGCAGTGGAAATGCATTAGCACGGGTACACAGGGTGGGTTCCACTGAATCTGAAAGAATTAATAAATACAAGCACCTTGAAGGAGGCTTTGTGACGGATTCAACACAATAAAGCCACAAACCTAGTGGAGGGAAGCACAGGGTGGACTGTACCTTGTACTACTTCACGTTCTTTTGTCCCACTGCTTACTTCAGCCGCTGCTCAGCCCTCACTTTTCCTAGATTTACATAAGCTTCATGCAGGTGTGCCTCAGCCTGCCTTTGAGAACTCTAGCTTCCTGACCAGGGGCTTCTCTGATCCTGAGGCGTGGAGGCCCTGCAAGGACATAAGACACACGCAAGAGCAAACAAGAAGCGCAAGGAAACCTCTGTGGTCCACTGTTGGCCAATGAAGTGTTGTCCCCATCATCTGTTGCTGTGCCACAAACCACTCAAGGTTTAATGGTATAAAACGACAACTATTTTGCTCTAGTCACAAATTCTACAGGTCAGAAATTCAGACAAGGCAGAGCAGGGATGGACTGTCTCTGCTCCATGATGCCTGAGATCTCAGCTGGGAAGACACAAATAGCAAGGAGGGACTCGAGTCTAGAACACTGCTGTCCAATAGAGACACCACGCAAGTCACATACATAATCTAAAAAAATTTTTAGTTGCCATGTTAAGAAAGCAAAAAGCAACAGATGAAATGAACTGTAATAATATATTTTCTTTAACACAATATATCCAAACTATTTTCATGTCAACATGTAACCAATGTAAAAAATTATCCAGATATTTTACGTGGCAGCGGGCATGTAATTAAATCTTTAAAACCTTGTGTGAAGTTTATACTTTCAGAACATCCCAATGTGGACTAGCCCCATTTGAAGTGCTCAGTAGCCACATGTGGAGAGTAGTTGCTAGGTTGACCAGTGCAGATCTGGAGGCTTCCTTACACCCATGTCTGGCACCTAGGCTGGGATGACCTGAGGGCTAGGCTCATTTGGGACCACTGACCAGAACATTGCCTGTGGTTTGGGCTTCCTCACTGCCTAGCAGCCTCAAGCTAGTCAGTCTTCTCAGCTGGTGGTTCAGGACTGCAAGAGTAAATGTTCCAGTGACCGACGTTGAAGTCCATGACTTTTCACAACCTAGCCTCAAAGGTCACATGGCATATGCTATTGATTGAACCAGCCACAAGCCCCTCTCCATTTCTAGGGCAGAGAACATAGACTCCACCACTGGATGACAGGAGTGTCAAAAAATCCGTGGCGATATTTTAAAAGTTCCACAGGGATAAAAGCCAAAGATAAATGCTTCCCCTCTCTTCCCCCTGGCAAAATATTCTGAGATACATTCATAAGCCTCTTCAAAAAAACTCCCAGCAGAGAGATGGTGAGGAATAATGAGACTCTGGATACATTTTTGCAAGTAGAGCCAACCGTATTTATGAATGGATTGGATGTGGGGTGAGAAACAAAGCGAGGAGGAGGAGTCAGGATCAGGAGTCTGTGTGAGGAATCACACGACGGTTTACAGGCTATTCCTGCAGTGGAAGGTGCTTAGCTCCTGAGGAAAACACTCTGACCCAGGGGATGAAATTAACCTCCTGGAGGAAGGGTTCTTCATGAAATAGTCTCCCTCTCTGCCTGTATCCATTGGGCAGTTGGGAAAGCATGACGTCTCCTTTACCATCTACTTCCTGTTGCATTCCCAGCCTTGTTCCCTCTTTCAGAAATAGCATGCTGTCTATCGTATAGCCAAAGAACAGCACTCTGAACCTCTGCCCTGTGACTTCCTGATCCTCCTCTCTTATAAATACGAGGGCAGAGCTGGGATCCCACGGAGTCAGAGAGCTGAAAGCCAGGAGTCCTCAGACGGGCTCTGCCTGCTACTGGGAAGATGAAGTTCTTCGTGGCTGCCCTCCCCTTCCTCATTCTTGCTACCGCCCTTGGATCCCGGGTCCACGTCCTTCATGGTGAGTTCGGTGAACCTTCCCACTGGTGACGAGGTCCACGGTAACTCGCGAGCTGGGGAGGAAACGCAGAAGGATACCTTTGTCCTACTGAGGCTGTTCCCTGTCTCAGACAGGGATGTGAATTCGGCACTTGTTTAAAAAGCAGGAGCAATAGGCTGTAGACCTCTCTCTCTCTCTGCAGGCCTTGGGCCCTGGGGAAAACTGTATGCAAATGACTGGCCCCCCCTTGGGGAAATAACTCTCTCCCTTTTCATGACCAGAATTATTTGATGACTTCTCTTAGCTGACAGGACTGTCATGTGCTAAATCAAAAGAACTATAGTAAAATTCTAAATTTGCAGAAAGAAGCATAGAATTCTACAATGTTAGTATAAAACTATCATTTTGGAGAGGAAATGTAACAAGCCGGGAAAGTGCCTCACCCAAGTCTACCTAACCATTCCATTTATTTAACAAATAAATATCTAGTACTTCTTACGTGCAGGCAGGCACTGTTCTAAGTGTCTTATGGACTCAATACATTAGATCCTCCTAACAACCTTGTGGGGTAGACTAGCAGCAACTTGTATAGTTTTGCATATTATATTATTATTTTCATTTTACAAATGAGAGAACACCTGGACAACTTGTTCAAGATCATATAGCTAGACACTCGGACCCGTGGTTGCGGTTCAGGAACTCCAGCAGATGTGCATCCCAGATGGTGTGCCTTCCTTGCATCGTCATTCTGATTCTGCTCTGGATCTACAAAAAATTCCTGGAGCCATACATGTATCCTCTGATTTCCCCCTTTGTTAGTCGTATGTGGCCTAGAAAAGCTCTTCGAGAATCCCACAACAAAAACAAAGGCAAGGTAGACTGTAAGGACGCAGACATAAATGGATTACCAACAAAAGGACCAACGGAAATCTCTGATAAAAAGAAAGACTAAAGTGATTGTCCCAAAGGATCTCATTGTTTTAAAAATGGACCTGATAATATGAAGCACCTTGCTTGTAATTGTCTCTGACCTTTTTCTCTGAGACCAGAATAGGGGATAGATAGCTTAGATAGTTACCTGATACCAATCAGGAAATACTTGGTATTTCTATTTAAAATGTGTCTAGTTATATTTAATGATCTCATTCCTGAGTTCCTGTTTCATTAAAGTCGCTTCCATTTCTATTATCGTAGTTATGAATAAATAGAAGATTTGTGCCAATAGACACTGCTACTAAACCAGTACTCAAAAATCCTTGGGCCTCTAGCTTTCGTTCAGGCTCTTTGAATTTGAGCAGAGTACAATGTTACCATGAAGCAGTGCGGTGAGACTGTGCGGTGAAAGGAAAAGGGGTTTGGGGAGATGATGAGGACTTGAAACCTAAAGATGTAATTACTGTCCGATACAATGGAGCAGCCTACTTCTGAGAGTCGTAATTCCTGCTTATTGCTCTGAGGAAAATAGAAAAGACAGGGAAGTCGGGGAAACGCCTTTGAAAAATGGAATACCTTTGACAGAAATATCTAATGTATATTATAAAATCCTAATCCTTGTTGCATTTCTTCTGTTCTTACAAAGTATATTAAATATTCAGTTTAGGAAAAAAAAAGATCATATAGCTATTAAGTGGTGGAATGAGGGTAGGAGCTGGTTAGGAAGCTGCAATGGAAAGGCAAAGCCACTTAAGATTTTATTTTGCAAGCCCCACACACATCACAGCAAGCATATCAAATATACACACACGCCTTCTTAAATAGAATTCATGTGTAACTCTATAAGAAATGATCTAAAAGTTCAGTTGTCTTTGCCTAATTAGCATAATGCAGGTCCACAATCCCTTATCCAAAACTCTGGGGCTAGATGTGTTTTGGAAGGCGGAAGTATTCAATTTTTAAAAAGGTAATGCAATATGATCCAGCAGTTCCACTCTGGATATATACCCAAAAGAACTGAAAGCAGGTACATGAAGAGATATGTTTACACCCATGCTAATCATACCATTATTCATAATAGCCAAAAGGTGAGAGCAACCCAAGTATCCATTAACAAATGAATAGAGTTTTTTTAAATGGGGCATATACATACGATATATTATTCAGCCTCAGAAAGGAAGGAAATTCTGACACGTGCTACAAAATGGATGAACATTGAAGACATTATGTTAGGTGAGATAAACCAGTAACAAAAGGACAAATTCTGCATGGTTCCACTGCTATGAGGCACTTAAACTAGCCGAATTCAGAAAGAAGAATGGTGGTGGCTTGGGGGTTGGGGGAAGGGAAAACAGGAGTTATTGCTTAACAGGTACAGAGTTTCAGTTTTGCAAGATGAAAAACGTTCTGTGGATGGATTGTGGTGATGGTTGCACAATAGGTGAATGTGCTTCGTCCCACTGAACCGTATACTTTTAAACGTGCTTACAGTTGTGTTTATTATGTATATTTTACATTTTCAAGAAAATAAATGACATTTTTAAAAAGGTAACACATACTTGGACATTACTTAACGTCACTGGAAGAGTCTGAGAAGTGTACTTCAATCAAACAGGGCAGTATTTCTGCAGCAACCACAAATAATCATACTACTGGGATAAATAATGATTGTGAATAGCCTCACTTCACTTTGGGTGACCTTGTGCCACCAAATCAGTTAACGAAACATTCTTCTGTTTCCTGAGCCGTTGTGGATTCCAGAAATGTATAGAAAGTATTGTGGCATGTATCACATTATGTACCCATTCAACTGATTTATTCATATCGGATTTACAGTTTGCTTTTTGTATTTCAAAGTCAATCGGATGGTTTCACGTCTCAGACAGTTTCAAAGTTCCCTGAAACATCCCAGGGCCCTGAGACGAGAAAAGGGGCCTGGAGGCAGACCTAGAACCCAGACTGGTGTCCAGTGGTCCAGCATCATCACCTCCCTACCAGGGGATGGGGCTGAGGCATGAGACCGGTGGAGACAGCGAGACGAGGCTGCCTCAGTGATTTCTCTCCCCTCCTTGTCTGTTTCTCCCAAATAGAACCCATGGTGGCGAAACTTCAGCATGAACCCTTAATACAGATGGAAGGTAAAGGTATATGTTATATCATAGCATATGCTTGAAAGTAGCAGCTGCACAGATCTGTTCAATGGCTTCAAAACACCTCATTTATAGGGCGGGGGTACGGGACAGGTGGGGAGGGTCCCGAAGGTGGCGAATGTCCCCAGGAAGATCAGGATGGACCGTTAGAGGGCACCTCTATTCCACCCAACTGTCTCTCGAGTTGGCTCACCTGGGGGCAGAGGTGCTCACTGATGCCTCCTGCTGGCACGAGACGCTCCCTCTTCTATCAGAAACGGCCGTGGCCCTGTTGTGGCCTTGCCTGGGTGCCCTGCGACATAGAGCTCAGCCCCGAGGAGAGCGAAGCAAGTGCAGGCAGAGGAGAACATCCCTCTGGAATTCTGTGCCTGCTCACCCTACGCAGGACTTTGGAGGCAAGGGGGAAAGGATCTAGTCTCCCTTAAAAAGAGACCCAGTCCTTAAATGTCTCATTCCCCTTGCAGCAGGCTTTCACCGTCCCACTGACTGCTGCCTTGACTACAAACGAAAAATTCGATGTGCAAACATGAAAGATTTTTTTGAAACAAGCAGTGGGTGCTCCCGGCCAGGTGTCATGTAAGTGTCGTATCTGGGGAGGGGTGTCTAGGAAAAGTCCCACCAGTCTGGATCCTGCCAGGTCCCGGGAGGCTTGCGTCCTCATTAGGATCCTGCAGGGCATCAGGTAAGAGATGTTCCCAGTGAAGAGGGACACTGGGGACAGATGGAGAGAGAAGAAAGCTTGAGGAAACACACATGAGTCACTTAGGCAGTCTCAGAGGCTAAGTGAGGCAGGGTCTCAGAGAGGAGGTGCCCTGAGTCCCTGCAGCAGAGAAGGAAAAGAACAGGCTGGTCCAAGTGGGGGAATCCCAGGGCCGGGGAGGATGGGGATCCCCATCCCCATTTGCTGAATGCTCCTTAGTTTGTAATCTTTCTCCGCCTTGCTCCCCAGCTTCCTCACCAAGAAGGAGAGGCTTGTCTGTGCTGACCCCCATGATTTGGAAGTTCAGAATTGCATGAGGTCCCTGAGGAAGAACCTAACAATGCAGATGTGAGAAAGAGGAGGCTTGCTTGAGAAGAAGGAATACCAGGGGCCACTCACCCCACCTCCACTTGGTTTGTCCCAACTCCCTCCTGGGATTTTCTTGGCCTGAATTATTTTTCGAAAAGCAACAACTACTGTTCTTTCTGTTCTGGTCATAAAAGCAATGCATTAATAAAGAGTATCTGATGTAACGATGTAACTTTCCTTGAATTTTAAGAGGAAAAAGAAACTATAGGAACTGCTGAAATTTGGATTCTGTGGGGTTTTTTTTCCAAATGATGTGTCATAATAGAATTTTTTAAAAGCTAAAAACATTCAAACTCATTCAAACATAGATTGAATATGTGTCAAAATGTACTTAACCCATTCAATGAGGGAAAACTGAGTCAAAGATCATCTGAGGAACAGAGATTTATACAGTTAGCTGGGGATGGCATTCTGAAATGTTAAATCAGAGAAAAACAGATTAATATCCTATAGGAAAATAAAATTGTAACACTGGGGATTATCTTTTCTTTTTTTTTTTTCTTTTCGTTTTTAGAGGGTAGGTAGAGGCAGAGGCAGAGGGAGAGAATCTTAAGCGGACTTCACACCCAGTACAGAGCCCAACACAGCACTCAATCTCACGACCCTGAGATCATGACCTGAGCCAAAATCAAGAGTCCGACACTTAACCAAGTGAGCCACCCAGGTGCCCCTGGTAATTATCTTTTCTACTGGACAAAAGTCATTTACATCTGTGCTAGATAAAAATTTACAAGTTAACATAATTTCACAAAGTCAGGGGCCCCATCAGTAGTAAGTAGACCACCACTGGAGAGAACATTCCCCTACAGGAACCCTGGGGTGGGCTTTGTGGACACTCTTCCAAATGACATTGGAGGACCTGCCTGCAGTCATCCTTCTGCCTTATTTCTACATTTTGGATATTTTCCCTCAACAGACATAAGTTCCCCTCTTTAAAGTTAAAGGACATTAAGAAAAACATTTAAAGTTAGACCGAACACGGGTGGTGAGATCGAGCCCTGCATTGGGGCTAAAGTTAAACAACATTAAGAAAAACATGTCAAGGTGGACCGAACATGGGTGGTGAAATCGAGCCCCGCAAGCAGGAAGTCTGCTTGATGTTCTCCCTCTCCCTCTGCCCCTCAACCCACTGAGTGCTCTCTCTCTCAAATAAATAAATAAATCTTTAAAAAAAAATAAAGTTGGAGTGAATATCAATTTTACATTCAGGGAACCTGAGTGGCTCAGTTGGTTAAGCGTCTGCCTTCGGCTCAGGTCATGATCCCAGGGTCCTGGGATCGAGTCCCTGCTCGGTGGGGAGTCTGCTTCTCCCTCTCCCTCTGCCCCTCCCCCAGCTCATGCTCACTCTCTCTCTCTCAAATAAAGTCTTTAAAAAAAAAAAACCTATCTTGCTTTTTGGGTGATTTGCCATAAAGTGTTATAAGGGAAAAAACTGATTGATAACCAAATATCCATCATAATCATAAACACTATTAGAAGACAGCTGAGACAATGATTAAAGCTGGGAGCTATTATAACTCTAAAGGGATCAAATACACATTTACACTTTGTCTCATCTTATTCTCTCCACAAAGAATAGTTCATCTTTGGAGGTACAGTGTAGAAAATCTTCTTTCACTTCATCATTTGGGAGTAGGGGGTAGACAGAAGATGACTGGGGAGTAAAAGGTAGGGCACAGATGTACACAGTTTAGCCAAGCATTCCAGGTAATTCTTATGCAGGTGGTCTTAGGAAGGACCTCACTTAGAGATACCATTTTAGGAGGTGTGGGTGAAAAATGTAGGCAGGCTAGCAGGTGGACCTGTGCCTTGGTAAATTTCATTCCTTCAGGGATTCCTCTCTTTTTTCCCAGCAGAAGTGGGAATCCCTAGTTCCCTGGTTGTGAATGCAGATTCCGAGGATGGGGGCACTGGCTCTGGTAGGTGAGGAGGAAGGCGGGGTGGGACTGGTCCGGCTTTCACTGAGGTTGTCGGAGAGCTTCATTTCTAGGGGGCGGAGGTGGTGGGACTTCTTTCTTTTCTTTGACCAGAAGTTGTCCTGGGTACTGCCCAGCTCTCTCTCCGGTCCATCATCCCTTGTGGAAGACTCCCATGCAGATAGACTTCTTACATAGAGAACTGTGCTTATAGCTTTATCCTGGGGCAAACCCCACACCCCCCTGCCCTGAAGTGGGTACTGGCAAGGTCGTAGCTTCTTCTCCCAACACCACTGACTTTGATCTTTGTGTTACCTAGGGTGCTGCTGAGAAAGTATTTTTTCAGTGATCTCTCCTTCACCTATATGAGGAAACAGGTTTTGCAGCCTCCTTATTTTGCCATCAAGCTGACCCATGTCCTTTATACAGAGATTTCTCTTCTTACAGTCAGCTGATGTCATCTTTTCTGATTTCTTCTGCTACTACAAATTTATTTTTGTTTTCATGTTTTTCCAGTCATTTCCATGGGATTTGGGGAGGTAAAAGAGGCAAATACAGATGCTCAGGGTTCTGGCTTATAATTTGACCCATTTATGATCTCTCCTGTTGCTCTCATCCACTTCACTGTATTCTGTTAAATTCAGCAGCTTCGAGTTAACACCAGCCCACTGAGAACTGAGTGATGGAAACAGCAAATTTTGGCTTCTCTGTAGAGATTTTGTTTCAGAGCCACGGTGAAAATCTCAAAAAGTTGTTGGATTGAAACCGTGCTAGACCCAAGGGGAAGGTGTGTGATTTCACTGGTTTCTCCGGCTGGCCAAGTTGTTAGCTCAATGGAATGAAATGGAGAGCTCAGACCACTGGACCGTCAGGACAGCAGAGGACCAGGTATCTCCACAGCAAGGCTTTGGGTCATGACAATGGCAGCTGAACAGAAAGGGGGATGGACACTGAGACGTTCCTTTCTGACCAAGCATCTGGTCACTCATAGGAGGTCTTTGAATTCTTGGAGCGGACAATGGCTTGTTATGTCTAGGTCAATTACATAATACATTACTCTATTTTCACAATTCCTCAAAAATCGCGTGTTCTTTTATGCTTCCTTGCTCTCTGTGGTGCCTCAGCCACAAATGCTCCTCCTCACAACTCTTCTCAGCAAAACTCAACCCAGCCTGCAAGGTTCAACTTAGATGTCCCTGTAAAACCTTCCCCTGCTATCCCATCCAGAGCACCCCCCCCCCTTTCTCTGGAATCCTGAAACAGGTATTTATTGTCACTCAAACAACTGAATGGCTACTTTATGTTTTACATTGTGGTAGGCAGGATACAGAGAAGATTGAAAATAAGAATAAAATATGACCTCTGTGTGCAAGAATCATATGTATAATTCATCTCTAAATCTCCAAGTTATTATGCAACACTGGGTTAAAATAATGAGGTCGTTTATATGAGGGGCAACCAGCCTGGGTCATATACCTCCCCAGGCCCCATGCCGGCTACCCAAAGGCTGAAGCTGACCCTTTGAACAACGTAGGGTTTAGGGCACTGACCTCCACGCAGTCAGAAATCCAAGTATAACTCTCTAAAAACTTAACTACCAATAGCCTACTATCGCCAAAGCCTCATTGATAACATAAACATAAAACACACATATTTTGTAAAATCATCAGGCAGGGGCACCTGGGTGGCTCAGTCGGTTAAGTGTCTGCCTTCAGCTCAGGTCATGATCCCAGGGTCCTGGGATTGAGCCCCACATTGGGCTCCCTGCTCAGTGGGGACTCTGCTTCTCCCTCTGCCTGCCGCTCCCCCTGCTTGTTCTCTCTCTTTCTCTGACAAACAAACAAATGAAATATTTAAAGAGAAGGAAAAAAAATCATCAGGCATAGAAAAGACATTACAGCATTTACTGTATTTATTTTTTAAAAATCCACATGTAAGTAGACCTGCACCAGTTCAAGCCTGTGTTGTTCAAGGGTCAACTCTATATTGAAGCACACCAGTTAGGAAGCTGAAACTTTAGTATGCATAAGAATCACCTGGAGGGCACTCTTCCAGGCTCAGTCCCAGGTGGGCATGGCCCGTGAGTAGGGAAATTAGCAAGAACGTGCCCACCAGAAAAACATGAAGAGATCCCAGGAAATTAGCAGGGGAAAAAGAAAAGAGGATAGCTTGACCACCTCTTGGAGAAAGCAGAGGGACTCTGAGATAAGGCAACGAAAAGCAGAAGGCGGCTAGCGAGAAGAAGTCTATGCATACAAGAGAAAAATGATGACTATTTGGAAAAACCTGGTGCTACTGCCAGCTAGATGTATCATAAGCTCTATGGTCAAAATTTGGGGAATGAACAGTCATATGTTATATCCTTATAAAACTATTTTAAACTTTACCTTTCAGCCTGACTTAGTGTAATGTTTCAGAACCATTCTTGGAATAAAACACTAACCATGCAGGTGAAAAAAAGAAAGAAAGAAACACCTGGAAGGCTTGTTAAAAACAGATTGCTGGATCCTATCCCCAGAAATTCTAATTCAGTAGGACTGAGTGGAGCCCCCCAAAATCAGCATATCTAACAAGTTCCCAGGTAATGCTGATGCTACAGGGTGGACTGGAAATTTGAAGAACTCTCACTTTTGACTTTGTAATTTCAGCATTGTTTGCAGCTTTTATAAAAAGCACATTTTTTTAGTAACCAAAACACAATTTCAAAGAATTGAAAAAAATAAATCTTTATGGTCTTCTTAAGAACAAACAAGAGGTGGAGCAAGATGGCGGAGGAGTAGGAGACCTGGATTTCGTCTGGTCTCAGGAATTCAGCTGAATAGGGATCAAACCATTCTGAACGCCTACGAACTCAACAGGAGATCGAAGAAGAGAGTAGCAACAACTCTCTGAACAGAGAAGCAACCACTTACTGGAAGGTAGGACGTGCGGAGAAGTGAATCCGAGGCGATATTCGGGAGGATAGACGGCGGGGGAGGAGCCTCCGTCAGCCGCTTCTGGCAAGTGCTAGAGCCGCGGAGCACAAAATCGGACCTTTTAGAAGTTGGCTCCGCGGAGGGACGTCGCTGCAGTGGCTTAAGCGGGGGGTGGAACCCTCGCAGGACAGTGTGGTTTCAGGACCCTCGGGGTCACAGAAAGACCGGGGGTGCCTGAGTGCAGCAGAGATCCCAGGTATCAGAGCGGGGAAGCCGGCTGCAGAGATGGAGCCGAGGCACGGGCTCGCAGCTCGGGGTTGCCATAAACTGTGGTCCGCGGCCCAGTCGGGCCACTGCTCCTCCAGCAGGGACCCAACAAGCGGCAGAGCCGGGGAGACTCCCCTTCCTCCCCCGGGAGGAGCGGCGCGGAAGCGCACCGCAGGGACCTGCTGGGTTTGGAGACTCCGCACGGGGTCAGGTGCCAGAGATAGAAACGCTCGGTCACAGGCCGGGTGAGCACGGAGTGCGGCCGGAGACCGGGGACACGGGAGTGATTGACTGCTTTTCTCTGGGGGCGCACTGAGGAGCGGGGCCCCAAGTTCTCAGCTCCTCCGGACGGAGATTGGGAGGCCACCATTTTCACCCTGGTCCTCCAAAGCTGTACCAGAGCTTGCAGGGAACAAAAGCTCCTGAGAGCAAGCCCGAGCAGCTTGCTTAGCCCGGACCGACAAGGGCGGGGCAATTCTGCCTCCGGCAACAACATTTGGGAACCACCGCAACAGGTCCCTCCCCCAGAAGATCAGCACGAACAGCCAGCAAGCCAAGACCAAGTTTACCGATCAAGGAGAACGGGAGAACTCCAGCGCTAGGGGAATACTGCACATAGAATTCATGGCTTTTTTTACCATGATTCATTAGTTCATCAAAGTTAATTTTTTTAACTGTTTTTTGGGGGGTTTTTTTGAATTTTTCTTTTTCCCTTTTTCAACCAACATCTTATCAATCCCTTTTTTAAAAAAAACATTTTTTATTTTTCATTTTTAGAGTCATGTTTTATCCCTTCATAGTAGTTACCCTTATTTTTGGCATATATATATATAAGTTGTTCTCTCTTTAAAATTTTGAGATACAGTTTCTTCTAATAGATCAAAATATACCCTAAATCACTAGTGTATGGCTTTGTTCTAGTCTCCTGCCTGATCACAGTCTCTCCCTTTTTTCTTTTTTTTCTTTTTTATTTTTAAATCTTCTTCTTTCTTCTTTCAAACAACTTCTTATCAATTCCATTTGTAAAACCTTTTATAATTTTCATCTTTCCAGTTATCTTCCATCCCTTCATTGTATCAACCCTTATTTTGTACATATATGTCTTTCTTCCTTTAAAATTTTAGGAGGCACTTTCTTCTAACAGACCAAAATATGCCCAAAATCTAGTGTGTGGCACTGATCTATGCACTAGCCTGATCATATTTGATCATATTCTGATTTTTTTTGTTTTGCTCTGTTTTTGTTTGTTTTTATCCTTTTCTTTTTCTTTTTTTTTTTCCTCTTTTTTCTTTCTTTCCCTTTCTTTTCCCCTGGTTTCAGGTCTTTTCTGATTTGTATAGAGTATATTTGCTGGGGACGTTGTTAACCTGTTAGCATTCTGTTCTCTCATTCATCTATTCTCCTCTGGACAAAATGACAAGACAAAAAAATCACCTCAGCAAAAAGAACAAGAGGTAGTACCGTCGGCCAGGGACCTACTCAATACGGACATTAGTACGATGTCGGACCTAGAGTTCAGAATCAACACTTTAAAGATACTAGCTGGGCTTGAAAAAAGTGTGGAAGTTATTAGAGAAACACTTTCTGGAGAAATAAAAGAACTAAAATCTAACCAAGTCGAAATCAAAAAGGCTATTAATGAGGTGCAATGAATAATGGGGGCATTAACTGCGAGCATAAATGAGGCAGAAGAGAGAATCAGCAATATAGAAGACCGAATGATGGAAAATAAAGAGGCTGAGAAAAAGAGAGATAAACAACTACAGGATCACGAGGGCAGAATTCGAGAGATAAGCGATACCATAAGATGAAACAACATTAGAATAATTGGGATCCCAGAAGAAGAAGAAAGAGAGAGAGGGGCAGAAGGTATATTGGAGCAAATAATAGCAGAGAACTTCCCTAATGTGGGGAAGGAAACAGGCATCAAAATCCAGGAGGCACAGAGAACCCCTCTCAAAATCAATAAAAATAGGTCAACACCCCGACATCTAATAGTAAAACTTACGAGTCTCAGAGACAAAGAGAAAATCCTGAAAGCAGCTCGGGAGAAGAGATATGTAACCTACAATGGTAGAAATATTAGATTGGCAGCAGACCTATCCACAGAGACCTGGCAGGCCAGAAAGGACTGGCAAGATATCTTCAGAGCACTAAACGAGAAAAATAGGCAGCCAAGAATACTATATCCAGCTAGGCTGTCATTGAAAATAGAAGGAGAGGTAAAAAGCTTCCAGGACAAACAAAAACTAAAGGAATTTGCAAACACAAAACCAGCCCTAAAAGAAATATTAAAAGGGGTCCTCTAAGCAAAGAGAGAGCCTAAAAGCAGCATAGATCAGAAAGGAACACAGACAATATACAGTAACAGTCACCTTACAGGCAAATACAATGGCACTAAATTCATATCTTTCAATAGTTACCCTGAATGTAAATGGGCTAAATGCCCCAATCAAAAGACACAGGCTATCAGATTGGATTAAAAAACAAGACCCATCCATATGCTGTCCACAAGAGACTCATTTTAGACCCAAAGACGCCCCCAGATTGAAAGTGAGGGGGTGGAAAACCATTTACCATGCTAATGGACACCAAAAGAAAGCTGGGGTGGCAATTCTTATACCAGACAAATTAGATTTTAAAACAAAGATTATAATAAGAGATGAAGAAGGACACTATATCCTACTTAAAGGGTCTATCCAACAAGAAGATCTAACAATTGTAAATATCTATGCCCCAAACATGGGAGCAGCCAATTATATAAGGCAATTAATAACAAAAGCGAAGAAACACATTGACAACAATACAATAATACTGGGGGACTTTAACACCCCCCTGACTGAAATGGACAGATCATCTAAGCAAAAGATCAACAAGGAAATAAAGACTTTAAATGAAACATTGGACCAAATGGACTTTACAGACATATTCAGAACATTCCATCCCAAAGCAACAGAATACATATTCTTCTCTAGTGCCCAGCGAACATTCTCCAGAATTAATCACATCCTAGGTCCCAAATCAGGTCTCACCTGGTACCAAAAGATTGGGATCATTCCCTGCATATTTTCAGACCACAATGCTTTGAAACTAGAACTCAATCACAAGAGGAAAGTCGGAAAGACCTCAAATACATGGAGGCTAAAGAGCATCCTACTAAAGAATGAATGGGTCAACCAGAAAATTAAAGAAGAATTAAAAAAATTCATGGAAACCAATGAAAATGAAAACACAACTGTTCAAAATCTTTGGGATACAGCAAAGGCAGTCCTGAGAGGAAAGTATATAGCAATACAAGCCTTTCTCAAGAAACAAGAAAGGTCTCAAATACACAACCTAACCCTACACCTAAAGGAGCTGGAGAAAGAACAGCAAATAAAGCCTAAACCCAGCAGGAAAAGAGAAAAAATAAAGATCAGAGCAGAAATCAATGAAATAGAAACCAAAAGAACAGTAGAACAGATTAACGAAACTAGGAGCTGGTTCTTTGAAAGAATTAACAAGATTGATAAACCCCTGGCCAGACTTATGAAAAAGAAAAGAGAAACGATCCAAATCAACAAAATCATGAATGAAAGAGGAGAGATCACAACCAACACCAAAGAAATACAAATAATTATAAGAACATATTATGAGCAACTCTATGCCAGCAAATTAGATAACCTGGAAGAAATGGGTGCATTCCTAGAGATGTATCAACTACCAAAACTGAACCAGGAAGAAATAGAAAACCTGAACAGACCTATAACCACTAAGGAAATTGAAGCAGTCATCAAAAATCTCCCAACAAACAAAAGCCCAGGGCCAGATGGCTTCCCAGGGGAATTCTTTTTTTTTTTTTTTTTTAAAGATTTTATTTATTTATTTGAGAGAGAGAGCATGAGAGAGAGCATGAGAGGGAAGAGGGTCAGAGGGAGAAGCAGACTCCCTGCTGAGCAGGGAGCCTGATGCGGGACTCGATCCCGGGACTCCAGGATCATGACCTGAGCCGAAGGCAGTTGCTTAACCAACTGAGCCACCCAGGCGCCCTCCCAGGGGAATTCTATCAGACATTCAAAGAAGAATTAATACCTATTCTCCTGAAACTGTTCCAAAAAATAGAAATGGAAGGAAAACTTCCAAACTCATTTTATGAGGCCAGCATTACCTTGATCCCAAAACCAGACAAAGACCCCATCAAAAAGGAGAATTACAGACCAATATCCTTGATGAACATGGATGCAAAAATTCTCACCAAAATACTAGCCAATAAGATCCAACAGTACATTAAAAGGATTATTCACCACGACCAAGTGGGCTGCTTCGTTTATCCCTGGGCTGCAAGGTTGGTTCAACATCCGCAAATCAATCAACGTGATACAATACATTAACAAAAGAAAGAACAAGAGTCATATGATCCTCTCAATAGATGCAGAAAAAGCATTTGACAAAGTACAGCATCCTTTCTTGATCAAAACTCTTCAGAGTATAGGGATAGAGGGTACATACCTCAATATCATAAAAGCCATCTATGAAAAACCTACAGCGAATATCATTCTCAATGCGGAAAAGCTGAGAGCTTTCCCCCTAAGGTCAGGAACGCGTCAGGGATGTCCACTCTCACCACTGCTATTCAACATAGTGTTAGAAGTCCTAGCCACAGCAATCAGACAACAAAAAGAAATCAAAGGCATCCAAATCGGCAAAGAGGAAGTCAAACTCTCACTCCTTACAGATGATATGATACTGTATGTGGACAACGCAAAAGACTCCACCCCAAAACTGCTAGAACTCATACAGGAATTCAGTCAAGTGGCAGGATATAAAATCAATGCAAAGAAATCAGTGGCATTCCTATACACCAACAACAAGACAGAAGAGAGACAAATCAAGGAGTCGATCCCATTTACAATTGCACCCAAAACCATAAGATACCTAGGAATAAATCTAACCAAAGAGGCAAAGGATCTGTACTCAGAAAACTATAAAATACTCATGAAAGAAATTGAAGAAGACACAAAGAAATGGAAAAACGTTCCATGCTCGTGGATTGGAAGAACAAACATTGTGAAGATGTCAGTGGTACCTAGAGCAATCTACACATTCCATGCAATCCCCATCAAAATACCATCCACCTTTTTCAAAGAAATGGAACAAATCATCCTAAAATTTGTATGGAACCAGAAGAGACCCCGAATAGCCAGAGGAATATTGAAAAAGCAAACCAAAGCTGGCGGCATCACGATTCTGGACTTCCAGGTCTATTACAAAGCTGTCATCATCAAGACAGTATGGTACTGGCACAAAAACAGACACATAGATCAATGGAACAGAATCGAGAGCCCAGAAATGGACCCTCAACTCTACGGTCAACTCATCTTTGACAAAGCAGGAAAGAATGTCCAATGGCAAAAAGACAGTCTCTTCAACAAATGGTGTTGGGAAAATTGGACAGCACATGCAGAAGAATGAAACTGGACCATTTCCTTACACCACACACAAAAATAGACTCCAAATGGTTGAAAGACCTAAACGTGAGACAGGAGTCCATCCAAATCCTAAAGGAGAACACAGGTAGCAACTTCTTCCACCTCAGCCGCAGCAACTTCTTCCTAGAAACATCGCCAAAGGCAAGGGAAGCCAGGGCAAAAATGAACTATTGGGATTTCATCAAGATGAAAAGCTTTTGCACAGCAAAAGAAACAGTCCACAAAACCAAAAGACAACCGACAGAATGGGAGAAAATATTTGCAAATGACATCTCAGATAAAGGGCTAGTCTCCAAAATCTAGAAAGAATTTATCAAACTCAACACCCAAAGAACAAATAATCCAATCAAGAAATGGGCAGAAGACATGAACAGACATTTTTCCAAAGAAGACATCCAAATGGCCAACAAACACATGAAAAAGTGCTCAACATCGCTCAGCATCAGGGAAATCCAAATCAAAACCTCAATGAGATACCACCTCACACCCATCAGAATGGCTAGAATTAACAAGTCAGGAAATGACAGATGTTGGCGGGGATGTGGAGAAAGGGGAACCCTCCTACACTGTTGGTGGGAATGCAAGCTGGTGCAGCCACTCTGGAAAACAGTATGGAGGTTCCTCAAACAGTTGAAAATAGAGCTACCATACGATCCAGCAATTGCACTACTGGGTATTTACCCCAAAGATACAAATG
The DNA here is from genome assembly GCF_037043125.1 of Eumetopias jubatus. Lineage (NCBI taxonomy): Eukaryota > Metazoa > Chordata > Mammalia > Carnivora > Otariidae > Eumetopias > Eumetopias jubatus. The sequence goes on from NW_028274816.1 coordinate 119,603,118, forward strand.
TAGGGATCTGAAGGGGTACTTGCACCCCAGTGTTTATAGCAACAATGTCCACAATAGCCAAACTGTGGAAAGAGCCAAGATGTCCATCGACAGATGAATGGATAAAGAAGAAGTGGTATATATACACAATGGAACATTATGCAGCCATCAAAGGGAATGAGATCTTGCCATTTGTAACGTGGATGGAACTGGAGGGTGTTATGCTGAGTGAAATAAGTCAATCAGAGAAAGACATGTATCATATGACCTCGCTGATATGAGGAATTTTTAACTTCAGGAAACAAACTGGGGGTTGCTGGAGTGGTGGGGGTGGGAGGGATGGGGTGGCTGGGTGATAGACATTGGGGAGGGTATGTGCTATGGTGAGCACTGTGAATTGTGCAAGACTGTTGAATCACAGATCTGTACTTCTGAAACAAATAATGCAATATATGTTAAGAAAAAAAAAGATAGCAGGAGGGGAAGAATGAAAGGGAGTAAGTCGGAGGGGGAGACGAACCATGAGAGACGATGGACTCTGAAAAACAAACTGAGGGTTCTAGAGGGGAGGGAGGTGGGGGGATGGGTTAGCCTGGTGATGGGTGTTAAAGAGGGCACGTTCTGCGTGGAGTACTAGGTGTTATGCAGAAACAATGAATCATGGAAGACTACATCAAAAACTAATGATGTAATGTATGGTGATTAACATAACAATAAAAAATTTTAAAAAAAAGAACAAACAACAAAATGAGCCAGTTCTTGACTTGTGTTGATATTTGATTTCTCTTAAGATGAAGCTTATCAGAGCTGTTTAATTATAAAAGAAATATGCAATTGGGGAAAGTTTAAACATGGCTAAATAAGTCTGGCAACCAATTTTCAATTTTAAAAGCAAAAATCTTAGGGGGGCACTGTCTGGTTCAGTCAGTAGAGTGAGCAACTCTTGATCTTGGGGTTGTGAGTTCAAGCCTCACATCGGATATAGAGGTTAGTTTAAAAATTTTATCTTTTTTGAAGTAAAAATCTTGGGAGTAGTGCAAAATAGCTAGAAAAATTGTGTTTAAAAGTTCTTTAAAAAAAAAAAAAAACACAGGGTACCTGGGTGGCTCACTTGGCTAAACAGCCAACTCTTCATTTCCACTCAGGTCATGATCTCAGGGTCCTGGGATCAAGCCTGCCTTGGGCTCTGTGCTTGGTGGGGAGTCTGCTTGAGATTCTCTCTCTCCTCTTTCTGCCCCTCCCCACCATGCTCCCATGCTCACTCTCTTGGTCTCTCCCTTTCTCAAATAAATAAATCTTTAAAAAATAAAACAAAAACTTCAAAGAGCTGCAACAGAAATCATCAAGACATAAAACAGCAAATGGGAACATTCACATTTTTACTCTTCTACTTTTAGAACCACAGTGAAGATTTTAAATATACAACTCATTCCCTTTTCTCCTTCCCCCACCCCTCATGTATTCATTCTCTTGCTGTGAACCACAGGGCTCACCTGAGAACTCAGCTAGGACTGGGGCAGAGGGCATGACCCACATGGTTGAGGCCAGTGTGACCTGTGATACAGCCAGTACGGCCAGAGGATTTGGTATATACAGGGGACAGTGCAAAGAGGTAAACATATTGAGGTTAATGGGAGCCAGATTTCTCACTGATAAAGTAGAGAGGGAAACACATAGACAGGGAAGGTTAAAATAAACCCTGTGGTGTTGATTTGGAATTGAATGTATTGGTATAAACTTTTGGTTTTTCATATAGTGAGACTGATGATATAGAAATTGCTATAAATGTGTAAGATTGATATAATAGAATAGATATAAATTTACATACACATTCACACATACATGCTTCGATATATTTCCTAGTTCTGTCCACTAAGAGCTCAGTCTTAAGAGCTATGCCCTTCCCATAAGCAGTGAGCACCCTAAGCACCCAGATTTCTCAAAACCATCCTTTACTAATGGGAACCAGGACTCATTGGAGAAATGGTTGATTTCTAGAGCTGGGGCAAAGTATAAGATGAGCCTCGGATCATCTTTTTCTGCCAAAAAGCAAAAAAAACAAGGATAAATCAGAAATCTTAAAATCTTCTAGAGAATGGGGCAGTAGTGCTGAGAGCCTCGCAGGCAGGGGGCCATTACTCACAAGGCTGAGTGCACAATGTGCCTTAGCTGCGGCAGTGGCGGGGGCAACCCACTACCACAGCCCCTGCACTAGAGCAACCCCCCTGGCTCCCTCTGCTTCCCCGTCCTTTAGCTCGCAGCATGGCTGATTGCTGAGTTTAAGGAAGCTTTCTCCCTATTTGACAAACACAGTGATGGCACCATCACAACAAAGGAACTTGGAACTGTCGTGAGGTCACTGGGTCAGAACCAAACAGAAGTCCAACTGCAGGATATGATCAACGAGGTGGATGCCGATGGTAACGGCACCATTGACTAGCCAGAATTTTTGACTAGGATGGCTGGAAAAATGAAAGATACAAACAGTGAAGAAGAAATTTGCGAGGCATTCCCAGTCTTTGACAAGGATGGCCCTGGTTGCATCAGTGTGGCAGAACTACCCCATGTCATAAAAAACTTGGGAGAAAAACGAACAGATGAAGTCGATGAAATGGTCAGAGAACCAGATATTGATGGAGATGGACAAGTTGACTATGAAGAATTCATATAGATGATGATTGTAAAATGAAGACCTACTTTCAATTCCTTTTCCCCTCCAGAAGAATCCAACTGAATCTTTTACTTACCTGCTTGCAAAAAAAAAAAAAAAAAAAAAAAAAAAAAAAAGTTCATTTCTTCATTCTGTTTCTCTACAGCAAAACTGAATGTCAAAGTTACCTTAGGTCCACACACTCAAAAATCTGCATGTATTGGTTTGTGGTCCTGTCCTTTAAAGATCAAGCTCCCATCAGCTTTATAGTATAAATACTTGTACTATCTTAATGATCAAGAAACATTTGTGTTAAAAATGATAAATGAAAAAAACAGATTGAAAGCATATTCAAATGTGTTCTAGTTCAACTTGTTAGTATAAATTGTCATGGCCGGTTTACTGAAAACAAACATTTAAAATTGGTTTACCTCAGGATGCTGTGCAGAAAAATGGATGAAGGATAAATAGTCTAAACATAGCCCCACTTAGCAGAATGGCCCTCTCATACTTCCATGTGCCTTGACCCATGGTGATGATGACACTCATCCTGGTAGCGGGCTGCGTGTGTTGGGTTAGCCTTGTCCTCGTTGTACTAGAGCAAAGTGGGTGTGGCTGTCACCATTCACACCAAGTTTTAAAAAGGAAGGGACTATCTTTGGACTCCATTTTTAAAACCTTCTGAACCATGACTTGGAGCCAGCAGAGTAGGCTGAGGCTGTGGAACACCATCAACATTGCTGTTCAAGAAATTACAATTTATGTCCATGCCAAGTTGTAAATGCTAGTCTTTTTTTCCAATAAAAAGACGATTAACTTTAAAAAAATATCTAGAGAGATGAAAAACCAGGGAAAAAACACAAATATAAGTCCCCCCTCGCAAAAATTCTACTCTCAAGGTAGAATTCTACACCCAGCAAAAATATCCATCAAGCATGAGGGATGAGTAAGGACATCTTCAGACAAGCAGGAACTCAGAAAAATGTATGTCCCACACACTCCTTCTGTATTCTCTGATTTTTTTTAAATCCATGTGTATGTGCTGCTTTGGAAAACATTTTTAATATTTTTTTAAAAGGTACTACATACTTACTGGTGGGCAACAGAATATTTAATGTCTCCATGTTGCTAACAAATTCCATTCATCCCACTGTATTGTAATTTTCATTTACTTTTTTGAGTGTCTCTTGAAGCTGTGAGTCCTCTGAGGTCAGGGTCATCTTCATTCCCACCCTCCAAGTGTAGCCCAGTACCTGGCATTTGGTCTTGTGGCAAAGAAGTGATGTAGTCAATAAACCCATTCCATTTTCCTCCTAGGCACACAGATGATCTATATTTTCCATATTTTGTCATTAACTTGGAGCCAGGTAACTTCATTCTGGCCATGGAGTGTTAAGTGAAAGTCATCTATATCAGGGGCGCCTGGGTGGCTCAGTCGTTAAGCGTCTGCCTTCGGCTCAGGTCATAATCCCAGGGTCCTGGGATCGAGTCCCGCATCGGGCTCCCTGCTCGGCGGGAAGCCTGCTTCTCCCTCTCCCACTCCCCCCGCTTGTGTTCCCTCTCTCGCTGTGTCTCTCTCTGTCAAATAAATAAATAAAATCTTTAAAAAAAAAAAAAAAAGAAAGTCATCTATATCATTTTTGGGACTGGTACGTGAAAATCTCTCAGCTCTCCTCTGCCTCTCCCATTTGTAGCAAACTTGGAGGCCTTGTGTTGAAACTGCAGGAATCACAGATAGAGGAAGCCTTAGTCCCTGAACAGGTGCATGAACAGCCTTCCCCAACACACACACCCTCATCCTACTGCTCACACACATGGGACTGTGACGTGAGCAAGAAATAAGCCTTCATTTAATTAATCCCCTGAGATTTAGGGGTTGTTTATTATAGCAATTAGCATATACAGATTAACATAGATAGGAATTTAATAATTTCTTAGAAAATAAAGGGATTTCCTGTAAGGCTCCTAACAACAACTTCGCAGGGAGGCTAAGTCTCCAGGAAAACAAAGTAAACACTGTTTCCTTCCAATTCACGTTCACCCTAAAACTTATTTCCTTAGATGGTTCCTAATGGCAATTGTTATTTGATTTGAAGAGTTTAAATAGTACTGTTAGCGATGATAACAAATACAGAATATGTCTAACAAATGGCTATCTTGGAACCCCAGCATGTTTCCTGTGAGATGTACCTACTTTGACCTGCTCAATTTATTTATTCATGCTTCTTCTAAAACATGCCTTTATAAATTACCTGCTCCCTGCCAGGTGTGTGTGAATGGGCAAAGATAAAGAACAGAAGCTCCCTGCCCTGTTGAGTCCAGTCAAGGAAAGAAGATATGAACAGCTTTCCAACCACAGCAGCAAGCGAAATGGGCGAAGGGCCCCCAAGAAGAGCATGGTAAAGGCCACTGGACTAAGGCGGATCTGTTCTGCATCCTAGTCATCCTGTAAATATGAGCAAGCCCCTGGCCCTTCCTGAGCCCCAGTTCCTCCTCCGTAAATGGCCAGTTTAGACTAATCTAAGGATGGCAATACATAGCCTGTGAGCTGCACCCTAGCAGGAACCACATGTTAGTCACAGCACTCCCTCTGAGGTGTGTGGACATGGCCTCAGAATGGTCTCCAACACAGAACTCTGGTCCACCCTGAATCAGTGAAGTGTACTAGCCATCCCTGAACAGGGCATTTTCTAGGTACCCATCAAGCTTCTCTGTAACAAAAGTCAGAAACCAGGAAAGGGTCCCAAATGGATCCACCTGAGCTCAGAAAGGGCTCAGACTAAAGGCTTTGCAGAAAAGCCACACTAGCCAGGACACTTACAGAGACAGCTTCGTTGGGGCAAGGAGGGCGGGGGGGTCCCATGTTTCCCCAGGCCATAGCAGTTAAGAACACAGACTTGGAAACTAGATTGCCCAGGTTTGAACACTGATTCCACTTATCAACTGTCAAAGCTTGGGTGAGTTTTTTATACTCTCTCTGCCTCAGTTTCCTCAACTGCTGATTTAAAGATTAAATGGGCTAATATTCCTTAAACATTTGGGACAGTGCCTAGGGCATATAACCATTATGTAATGTTTGGTAAATCAATTATCTACTGAGCATCGTGGCACTTCTTCACCCCAGGGTACGGTGAGAGGGTAGTGATAAGGCTGGGAGCTAGAGGTTCTGCCTAAGTGTTTAAGTGAGGAGTTCCTACCCCAGATTAGTAAGACCGGACTTGCGGGGCTCCAGGCCTCATCCTGGTACCCCAAATCCCCTCTGATCTCCAGACAAACCGATCCTGAACCTCCCCACGTGGCCTTGTTCCAGGCCCAGAACTGGAATTGGGCACAGGCCACATCCCAGCCTTGAGGTCTTGCACTAAGTGCACAACAGTACCCCCAGGCCCTGCGCTGTGGCCTACACCAAAGGAAGGGCTTATATCCAAGGAGTTAAATTTATTCCCACTAGGGATGGAAGGCAAGGTCCTCCCTGAAATCTTGGCTCTCCAGGCTTCCCTCGCTCCGCCCTCAACAAACGTTCAGGATCTGAAATTGCTGAGGCATTGTTACTCCCTACTTCCGTTTGTCATCTTAGTTCCCTCATTTTAAAAAAATATTTTGCCTTGATGATCATTTCTCAACAACTCCTCAGCCCAGGATCCTCCGAAGTCGCTACCAGGGCAGCTCTCCTCCTGCGGCAGCTCCCCACCAAGAGGATAAAGTTCTCCCCCACCAGGAGGATGAAAGTCTCCATGGCAGCCATCTCCCTCTTCGTCATCCTCCTCATCACCTGCACCCTGGGGCGCAAGGCTGGGTTCTCCCCACGTGAGTACAACACCTTGTCTTCCTTCCAATTTGGCCCCTGTGGGTAAAGAACCAGGAGTAAGGTTTTTGGGGAAATAAGGATGAGGGGCTCTCGAAGGAGGTCTGGGGTCTTCTGAAACTGGTTTCGTCCTCGCCCTCCAGGACCAGTCCGCCTGCCCACCAAGGCCATGGAGTGAGGCCTGCCTCTCCACTCCCTCAGTTCATCTCTCTCTGCCATTAAATAAGAGTGGCCCACCCCATCTGGGGGACATTATCCACAGGGAGATAGAGGAGCAGTTTGGGGGGACCCTCAGAGCCATTTGTCCGCTTGCCTCCTGAGATTGGGGCCACTTCCTTCCAGAGTCAGACCCACCCCGCAAGGGCAGCCTTGCTTCAGTGTGCGCTGAGGGGAACCACGACAGTACAGGTCCCATCTCGCCACCCTTTCCCAGTTTATTCCTTAGGATGAGCTGCCTTCACACACAACCAAAACTATGCCTCACCCTTCAATTTTACCTTGTCTCCTTTTCAGAAACTGGGAGGGAAAAAGAGGAGGTTATTGAAATAAAGCTGGTCTAACGTCAATGAGAATCTGGGCAGGGACCAGCGGACCCCTTACCCCATCCTTTGGGGAGGGAGGATGCTAATTGGGTAAAAGACCAGGCCTTTCCCTTCCCACCCACGCATGCAGCCGCCCCTGGTGACCTCGGAGGCCACTGCCCGGACACTCCCAGTCCTATCCAGGTTGGTCACATAATGTGCACACCCTCATCCCTCCACTCCATGACCACGGTGCCTTCTTGTTTCTCCAGGGCCCTTGGTCAGAAATGCCCTTCCTGCTACCTCCATAAGTCAAGCTTGACTGAACATGTGATTTCCACTGTCCCCCTCCCACACCTCCAATGAGAGCCGTGGAATTGCAGAATCAGAAAATAACTGGACAGCTCACCTAATCCAGTGATGTTTAACATTTTTTAGACAGTGGAACCCTTCTTCAAGCAAAATCTTACTCAGAAACCTAATATGTAAAACAGCAAAAAGGGCCAAAAGGGATACTATCTCCAAAACTCTACTCCTAATGCATCAGTATCTCTGAAAGAGACCCCAAAGCCCCAAGACCCCCAGGAAGCTCAGTATAAAAACCACCAATCCAGTCCAACAACCTCATTGACAGATGAGGAAACTAACAGGGGAATAAAGTTGCCATGGGCACAAAGCCAGGAAAGGCGAGGGGAGGTTGGGATCTGGGTGTCCTGACTCCCTGTCCTTGGACGTTGGTGTCAGCTTCCTTCCCTCTTTGCAGGACAGGGGTTGCATGGGGACACAGGCGGAATGGGCGGATTGGGAGGGGCTGGGTCTGCACGGCCAACTGGCATGTATCCCTGTCCCTCATGGAGATTTCTTCCAAATATTCCTCCTATGTGGAACATCTGGGCGAGCCTGCCCCACAGGGGTGGTGTGTACTCACTAAGAAGACTTGGGTTTTGCTAATCTTCAATCCAGAGCTGAAGGTCATCAGCCAGTCTTTCTAGAAGAGGTTGAAGAACAGGAAGGAAGGTGATTGCTGATGCAGGAGGAGGGAAAGAGGAGAGAATCTGCACAATCCTATGTCCGAATTCAGCGGGGCCACCCCCTCCTTCCTTCCCTCTTCCACCCTCTGTAATGCAGAAGCAGCCAGCAGGTCTGGCCTCTAACAAAGAGCCCAGGCTCAGCTTCGCTCCCTGCTGTCTCCTCAGGAGGACCTTACCACCCGACCGAGTGTTGCATCAGCTACATTGCCCAGGCAATTCCACGTCCCCGGATCACAGATTATTATGATACCAGCAGCCAGTGTTCGAGGCCTGGAGTTGTGTAAGTGGCACCCGCACACCCTACTGGGGGGCAGGGAGCCTGCAAGGCTGGGGGTGGGGGAGGGAGGACCTGGAATGGGGACTTCCCAGAGCACCTCCCAGGTGCAGCAACCAGAGGGGCAAACTGGGGGCTTTCTGGCCTGGCTGAGCCTGCAGGAAGCCAGGAGGAAGCAGACCCTGTGGATGGGGAGGCATCAGGGAAGGAGATGGGGCGGGGGGGGGCACTTCCAAGGGCAGGGGAAGCACGGAGACTAGATGGGTCTAGGGGGCCCCTGAGGGGCTGGAGAGTATGTCTCAGAGAGGAGACTGGTCTTGGGCTGCCTCTAGCAGAGGAAGGAGAAACAGCCTAGGTGGGTGAGGAGTTTGCTCGGGAGGGCTGACCAGCTTTCACTTCCCAGCTGCTGGATGCCTCAGTTGGTAACGCTTCTCCCTTTTGCTCCACAGCTTCATCACCAAAAAGGGTCATTCCATATGTGCCAACCCCAGTGATGACTGGGTCCAGGACTACATCAAGGACCTGGGGAGAAATGAGTGACCCAGAAGTAGTGGAGAAGGGTACAGCTGACCATCCTAAAGAGAAGATGAGAGGGCCCCCCCTCTCAGCTCCAACTCTCAGCCCCAGCCGCCTCTCAGGAGCTGCCTTGCCTTGAATTAAAGACCTTGAATTCATGCCCTCCCTGCCGTCACTCATTTCTACTGAATCTACTCATTGGAGCCCAGCCGGGGTGGTACCATCGGCATCAGCCTTTGTTCTGCAGAGGTGTGGTCAGCCCTGGGTACAAAAAACAGGTCAGGGCCTGTGATGGGGATACACAATCATCATCATGATGGGAACAGATACCATTGTCTTAGCACTTTCTACCTTCCAAGCAGTCTGCTAAGTAGCCTGTGTGTATTATCTTATATAAACTACACAAGTGTAAAGCTAAGAGTTATCACCTGGTTTTGCAGGTAAATCTTCATAAAGACTTTTTCATAGCAGCCATACTTCAAAATCTTTTGTTCCGAGCTGCTCCCAAGGCCCTTGTTCCCAGCCATCTGGGGTAAGAATGATTTGTGGACATATTTTATCCAACCCTTCCCCTCCACTTACATACAGCAGGTTGTACTCTATTGTTAGGGCCATTTCTGTGCCCTCCAAAAGGCCTAACAGAAAGCCTGGCCTAGAGCAGGAAATGGATGGATGGATGGATGGATGGATGGATGGATGGATGGATGGTTGGAATGAGGCAGGAATCAGGAGGAGGCTATGCTCCATGAATAACACCCAGCTGCCCCCAAAGGCTCTCAGACCCATCTTCAGGGTTTGAGGGGGAGCTCTGCATACTCAGAAGAAGAGCATGCCCAGCGTAGGCTCTGTGGCCATCCTTCCCTGGCCAGAGGCCTCCCAAGACCAGGGCCAAGAGGAGGCTTGTATGCTAAAGGCACAACCAGGCTTCTCCAGACCTCCCTGCCTCCATAAATAGCAGCCAAGGGGGTACCCCACAGACATACCCTTCCTACCCTCATAAAAAGCCACAGCTTCCCCACCACTAACTGCCTTGAACCCAGCAGGACTAAATACATTATACAACTTTTCCTTATTTATGAGCAGTCATGCCGAACAGCAGGCCCCATAAGGGTCTCAATCCGCCCCTGCCTCTCTCTACTCTTCATTTACTGAAACGTTCCCCCCTCTGCCTCTAGAGCTCACAGTCCATCCACAGCAAAATCCCGTATCTTCCATCTCTTCTCTGAACTCTGCCTTCAACCCCAGGAATGGGGTCCTGAGGCAGTCTGAAGAGAGAAGATGCTGAGGGACAGGTTAGCCCTGGTCAAGGCCGGGGACCCGGAACCTGGAACTGTGGGACACAGAAGCGGGTTGCCAGGTGCGTGTGCGGTTGGAGCGCCCTCTGCTGGCCATGATTGGCCACAGCGGCAGGTTGGAGGAACCCATACCGCGGGGACGCAAAAGGGATGGCCAACTAGACCTAAAACTGGTTCAGAGTCCAAGGTCCAAAGATATTTAAAAAAAAAAAAAAAATCAACAAACAAGCCAAACACCTCAGCAATAAATGAGGACCCAAGGATCAGCACATTGTTTTTCTCGATGTATTAGTAACATAATCTGTGACAGGAAAATTTCTGAGCTCAGTCATGTGTCAGACGGGGGATGGGGGACATTGTTTTCAGAGGCCTAAACCCTACCCCTTGCCCCAGTCTGTGCACTCTCTAATCCTGCCTTATGTTCACCTTCCCAATGACGGATCACCTGGGGGAACTGGGGAGGTTCCACCCTCCCTCCACCTCCCCCAAAATAGAGATGGCTGGCCCGTAAGGTGGTGAAATCACACGGATCCGGTTTTCAGAACTGCCTGCCTCCTTCCTTAGGGAGAATTTCTTTAACCTCTCCAAGCCTCGGTGGCCTCATTTATAAAACAGAGTCATAATCTCCGCTTCACTCCTGCAAGGATTAAGTAAAACAGGGCATACAAGGTGGCGGACACCCAGCGCACACGAACCACTCACTCCCTTCTCCACTCCCCTCCTCCTGAACTTAAATCATATTAATTCACCTGCGCCAGGCCCCGCCCCCCTTTCAGCAAACACTGAGGGAGGCCGCTCCTCTCTCCGCCACATGCTCCGAAGTGGTCAGAGTCCAGAAGGCCGTGAAGTCAGAGTGGACAACCAGCTTTTCCCCTGAAGCTGAAGGGCCCCCCTGAGAGGATGAAGGTCTCCGGGGCTGCCCTCTTTCTCCTCATTCTCATCCTCACCACTCCTGCTTTGCACGGCCAGTCAAGTGAGTCCACCTGTCCCTGTAGAGCAGGAAAGAGAAGGGGGACAAGGTAGCTGGCAGTGGGGTGACACCAAGAGCCCTGTCAGGTCTCTGTCATCAGCCGCAGGGCCTCTCCCCTCCTGCAGGCACACCTGCTGTCCGCAAACTCTCCCCTTCGCAAGTAGAGCTGGGCTGGGGTCCCAACCCCTTCTGGGGTCATCAGGCAGTTTCAGGAAGCTGGGTCAAGGTCACGTCAGGGGTCCCGAGGTTGGAGAACAGGAATGATCATTTAGGGGGAGTCAAGGAAGTAACAGAAGAGATGATAATAAACATGAGCAATGAAAGGAGAGCAAGACAGGTGCTGCAGATGCTCTGGGAGAGCAGGACAAAAAGCGTTGGGGAGGCGGCTAAGCCCAGGGGTGGGGACTCTAAACCTAGACACCCCTTCCTTGTGGTGTCTGGCACAGATTGCTGGGACTATCATGGCAGCCAAAAGAAGGCCCAGTGGGATGCCCAGGTGTGCATATGAGAATTTCATGGCCTCTATCCCCATTCCCCAGCCGAGGTCTGGGGAATGGGGATAAAGTCCATAGAAAAAGTCCACATAGAAAAAGGAAAAGTCCATAGAAAAGAGGAAAAGAGGAAAGGGGTTGAAAGGTTGTGGAGCCACAGGATGCTTGGGACCTATGGAGAAAAAGGTTGGTTTAACCCTTTTTCTACCCCCAACTCAACCACCATTTATGAAAGACACCACATACCCACCCCAGGGTGTGGTGTCCCAGCCCTTTTCTCTCTAAAGCTACCCCAGGCACCTGGTCTGGCTGGACTCTGCCTGTATAAACTCTCAGGGGAGCAAGGGCCACCCACACACCATGTAATCTGCCCACACACTCTCAAAATGCCCCTGAACTTTGTAAACTCTGCTTGGAGTACCGGGGTCATGGCCATCACTATGAGCAGAGCTGCATCTGGTGGGTGGCAGGAGGCAACAATGCCCTTAGGGAAGGTCAAACAGACCACTGCAGTGGGTTCAGTCTTCCAAAAAGAGAAAATGGCCCACCCGAAGCATGGATCGGCCAAATTGTACTCTCGAGATATTCCAGTCTTGGCCACCAGCTGGAAGTAAGGGTCAGGCTGCAGAGGGATTTGCACTCTGCAGTTTTGGGGGCTGGGGGAGGTCTCTGCCTGCCCTCCTGTGTGATATCCCCAACTGATGAGCAGTCAGGGGAGCTCAAGGGAAACAGTGCTAACAACCGAGGCCAGCATTCTGTCAGCATCAAAGAGAGGCGGGCAAGTGGCATTTCTGGGCAAGAAGAATGGTCATTCCTACCACCTGCTCTTAATGATAACAACTGGTGACTGAGCCTTTCTATGGGCCAGGCTCTGAATTGAGGGCTTAACCAGCATTTTCTCCGCCAACCCTCACCCCGATCCTCGGACATAAGCATTTTTTACCCTCATTTCATAGATGAGGAGACCTAGAGAGATTTTTAAAATTTGCCCATGATTCAAATCATTTAGTCAATATTCCTATTTAAGATCTCTGACCTAAAGCCTAAATTAGAACACTTTTCTTCCCACCCTAACTTCTCTGGCTCATTGCTCATCTCGCCCTCCTCCCTGACCCTAGCCCCTCTAATGCCTCTAGGATAGAGTCCACACTCCCCTCCAAGGAAGGTGTGCTGGTCCTCCCCCTCCCGCTCTCCAATTTCATCTTTTTTTTTTTCATTTTCTTTTTTATTTTCTTTTTTTTTAAATTATTATTTATTTGAGAGAGAGAGAGCATACGAGTGCGGTGGGGGGAGAAGGGGCAGAGGGAGAGGAGAAGCAGACTCCTCACTGAGCAGGGAGCCTGACTCAGGGCTCGATCCCAGGAACCCCGGATCATGACCTGAGCTGAAGGCAGATGCTTAACCTGAGCCACCCAGGAGCCCCAATCTCATCTCTTCTTACATCTTTCTTCTCTCATTGCATTCCAGCCGTCTGCAGCTGCTCAGTGCTCCCCCAACACAGACAGCTCCCGCCACCTTTAAGCCTTCATACCTTCGTTTCTTCCAGGCCCTACAACCCCTTTGTCTCAATTCTGCTCAGCCTTCAAGAATCAAGCCATGCACTTGCATGCACATGCGTGCTATGGGACTTCTTCCCCAGCCACCCAAAGCTGTTCCCAAAGCACCTTGTGCCAAATTCTCTTCTATCCCAGACCACATTCCACTGTAGTATTTTTCACTCTCCCTTTTCACCCTGACTAGACTGGGAGATACTCGAGAGTAACAACTGTGTCTCCCTCGTGTTTTTTGCCCCCTTAGAGCGTGGCATGTAATAGGAGCCCAATACGTGTTTGCCAAACCAAGCCCTGGTTCACCAGCAAATGAAATAACCGAGACATTTGCACTTGATGAAACTCAGTTCAGAGGCTGAAGGTTCTACGAATGTGTCCTCCCCCACTTTTTTCACTTTCTCTGTTACCCATCAAGCTATCATCAGCCCCTGCTAACAGATGGCTTTGCCATCAGAGGCGGGAAACGCAAGGGATGGGGGATGAAGGTAGGCAACCATGGGCTCCCTCTACACCTACTTGGCTCAGCTTTCAATGTGATTCCCTCAGAAAGTCCTGAGTCGTTGAACAGTTCTCACACCTGCTGCCTGAAGTACCATGAGAAAGTAATTCCAAAGAAACTGGTGGTGGGATACAGAAAGGCCCTCAACTGTTACCTGCCGGCAATCATGTAAGCATTCCCTGCAGATACTTCTGTGGAGGCGGAAGGGGAACCCGGGGCGGGGATGAGATGCACAGAACCAGGAAGTCTCCGTGGGAGAAGGAAAGGAGTCATGATTAAGGACTCAGGCTTTGACTCTCAAAGGGAAGGCCTGGGTTGAATTCTTGATTTTGCCACTTAGAGCTGTGTGGCCCAATAAATGGCAGCCATCTCGGCTGAGCAGGGAACAGGCTGAAACCGGGATGACGAGGTCTACAACCCAGACAGGGAGGCCTTCTGAGGGAACTCCTGTGGGGGAGGCCCGGGGAGGCAGTGAAGAGTATGAGGCGAGCCCCAGGTGAGCTAGAAATGGGGAAGCATGGACTGGACCCCCCACCCCACTCCATGACCACTGACCATCTAACTCTGCCTCCACAGCTTTGTCACCAAAAAGAACCGAGAGATCTGCGCCAACCCCCAAAACGAATGGGTCCAAGAGTACATCAAGGATCCCAATATACCTTTGCTGCCTCCCAGGAACTTGGCCCAGGTCAAAAGCATTAGGCCTTAGGAAGGCCACAACATCACAGCTCTCCATGACCATCAGGCCCGGTGGGAGTCTAGGTTCGGGAAAGAAAGGTGCAGCCCTGTGAAAATGCAGGGGAGGGGGGGGGGCGTGTGGTCTGAATGACAGTTGCAATCAGAGATGCTAATTAAATGTATTTCAAACATGTTCTCAGTCTCTGGAGGAAATGCCAAAGTTAAGGGGGACGGGGATACATGCATTCTTAATACACAGAAATACATATTTCACATCCTTTTTCCCGCTCTTTCAGTGCCTCACCGCACACCCACACACCAGCCGTCCCAGATAATTATGCTCGGCTTCCAACCAGCCAGAACATCTCTGGCCTCTGACTCATTAAAAGCCCCACAGAATTCTTGACTTTTTTTTTAACACTTTACTTTGTATATTTAATAATGAATAAAATTATTATAGTTACACTGTTTTGATCAATTTTGTACTAATAATTTTTTCTTGCTTATTTTTTACTGTTATGTTAATCACCGTACATTACATCATTAGTTTTTGATGTAGTGTTCCATGATTCATTGTTTGTGCATAACACCCAGTGCTCCGTGCAGAATGTGCCCCCTTGAATACCCATCACCAGGCTAACCCATCCCCCACCCCCCTCCCCTCTAGAACCATCCGTTTGTTTTTCAGAGTCCATCGTCTCTCATGGTTCGTCTCCCCCTCCGATTTCCCCCCTTCATTCTTCCCCTCCTGCTATCTTCTTCTTCCTTTTTGAATTCTTGACTTTTCTTGTCCATCTTTATCCCTTGACTAGATCTCTTCTTCTTCTTCTTTTCTTTTGAAACATAGTTGGGTTTTTTTTTTTTGCAGGTCAGAGTGGGCAAGTAATGATAACTATTAATAATGTTAATAGTTTTTGTCCTTGCCACAGAGGTTTTGCTAGATCCTCCGATATGCAGCTCTGTGGTCTTCCCCAGGCGGGGCTGGAACGGAGAGAAGTAGGGATCTCAGCTCCCACGCTGAGCCACTGGTATGTGTCACACAGCGTCATGTCTCCAGGGCTTACCCAGGCTGCAGCACTGTCAGGGGCTTCATTCCTTCTTAAGGCCGAATAATGGTTCATCGTGTGTATGTACCACATTTTGTCTACCCATTCATCCATTGGTGGCCGTCCCGGTGTCCATACCCTTTTCCTTTACATTAGCCAGGGTTAGTGGATCTTGGTTTCTATTACTTGTGCCCAAAGCACTTTAACTTGTACGGTGACTCATCAGTCTCCAGCTAGGGGCTCAGAGGCAGGTAAGGGTCTGAGGCTCTGACCCACATGCTTCCTGCTCCTGTCCCTTCACGGGGAGCTTGCATTAGAACCTCCTGGACTGGGAGTTCCTGCTCCTTGATCCAGGGGTTTCTCTCTACCCTCCCTGCTATCAGAGCTGAGGTGTTACGGCTGAATATGATCAAACGCCTCCCTCTAGTAGCTCACAGCCCAGGGATGCCAGAGTCACTAACAAATATGATACAGTCAGGCCCGGACCTTTGCTTGCAGAGGCCAGAGCGGACACGGAGGGGTAGCAGGGCTCAGACTGACACAGGAGCCAAAACAAGTTCAGCATGTACACCCAAGGCAGCAGGAAGTTTCTAAGTCCTGAGCCAGCACCAGGGTCAAAATCAGGGAACCAGAGTTTAAAAGCCTAAAGGACAGGGTGGGGATGGGACTGAAAACAGGAAACAGAGGCCAAGGCCAGGATGCTGACAAGCTGGACAGGAAATGTTGTTTGTTATCTCTCTCTCTCTTTCTCTGGGTCCATCAGAGTTCAGAGGTGAGAGGTCAGTCTGAAAACCTAATTGAAGGTCTATCTACAAAGTCAAAGTCCCATCCTAGCACATCGTATAAAGCTTGCCAGAAACTCCCAATGGTTTAACACTGGAAATACTTTCCTCTGGAGTTTCCAATTGTTTTTAAAGAGAGCTATTCCTAGTCTTTTCAAAGTAGATATATGCCTGGCCTTAAACTCTCTCTCTCTCTCTCTCTCTCTCTCTCACACACACACACACACACACACACACACACACACACACAGGACCCCCTCCCTGGGACACACAGCGGTCTGCCAGCCCTGATCATCCTAAAGCAAACACCTCACCCACATAAACCAAACCAGCTCACATGACTGTCAGCCTTGTGGGTCGGGGTGGGGCAGGGGGGATTGATTGGGAGGTGGGGGGTGGAAAATAAGGCCTAGAATAGTGGGTCACTTTCACTGCTAGGTCCGAGAAAGGCCTTCGCCTCAGGACAGGTGAAGACCACACACAGCAACATGGGGAGACCAGTGGGTAGCACAGGAGGGCACGAACACGGGGAAGCAACTGTGTGTAGTACAAAGAGAACTCACATGCAGGGAAGAGGTCTGGCCATGTGTCCCTCTCCGTGCAGTCATTTCCTGCACCATGAGGATTTGGACCAGATGATGGATGTCCTGAGGCTAGCTTCGGCAGGCCAGTAAGAAATGCTGGGTGGCCTCCAGGGTGGCCTTCGAAGATAGGCCAGGTGAACATGCCTTTTCCCCACAAGAGAGGACATATGTCCATGCGCGTGTGTGAGTGACCAGTGGAGAGTCGTCAGCAGCCAGATCTAGCATTAGCGGGACAGGGCTGATGCAATGGTTTAAATGCTCCAAATTCAGAAAGGCAAAATCTAGGTTCAAATCCCAACTCTGCCATTTACTAGGATACCTTGGGCAACTACTAAATCCTTCTAAGGATTTAGTGGTTTCGACATTTATAAAATAGGTCAAATAACAGGACCTACCTCCAGATGTGGAGAGGAGTAGGAGAATGCTTAGCACAGAGCGAGTGCTCAGTAAATGAGCCTTATTATGTCGGCATCTGACTTTTCTTTAAGACTGTAGAATGTGGGACAGAAAGGAGCTTTCTCTCATTGTGAGATAAGGGAACCACCGTTCAGAGAAGGAACAGTGACTTGCCCCAGGCCGCCCTATGAGTCATTGGCAGATCTGGCATTAGAACTGGGGGCCATATTTTAAACAGAAGAAGCTTCTGGTCTCCATGAGGCTGAGGATTGTGTGAGTATGGGGAAAACTGGATCCACCCCACAAAGAAAGCAATAGCTCAAGGCCTGAGAGCCTCCTTTCCCGTGATCTGGGCTCCCGAGCCCCTGACCTCCATGTGGCTATCCTGTGATTGCTGCCAAGGAGATTTTGAGGAAGAAACGGGCAGACACAGGGAGGGACGCTGTATCATTCCAGAGCCTGGTGTTTACCAGTGATGGCCTTTTCCTCTTTGAGCCAAGTTTCCTCGTCTGCAAAATGGAGCTGACCCCTTACAGGGCTGTTGTGACAATCCCCAACAGCAGGGTCTGGAACAAGCACTATAATAAAATGGAAAATGTTGTTATTCTCTTAGCAGCTAGAGAAAGAATCCCTTTCATGTAGGAAACAACCTCTGTTAAGAAAATGTTAAGGCGCGGGGGGGTTGCAGAGCAAGATGGTGGAGGCGTAGGAGACCTGGGTTTGGTCTGGTCTCAGGAATTCAGCTGAATAGGGATCAAACCATTCTGAACTCCTACGAACTCAACAGGAGATCGAAGATAAGAGTAACAACACTCTGAACAGAAAAGCGACCACTTTCTGGAAGGTAGGACGTGCGAAGAAGTGAATCCGAGGCGATATTCGGGAGGATAGACGGCGGGGGAGGGGGCCTCCGTCGGCCGCTTCTGGCAAGTGATAGAGCCGCGGAGCACAAAATCGGAACTTTTAGAAGTCGGCTCCGCTGAGGGACGTCGCTCCAGTGGCTAAGCGGGGGGTGGAACCCTCGCGGGACAGTGTGGTCTCAGGACCCTCGGGGTCACAGAAAGACTGGGGGTGCCTGAGTGCGGCAGAGCTCCCAGGTATCGGAGCAGGGAAGCCGGCTGCAGAGATGGAGCCGAGGCGCGGGCTCGCAGCTCGGGGTTGCCATAAACTGTGATCCGTGGCACAGTCAGGCCACTGCTCCTCCATCAGGGACCCAACAAGCGGCAGAGCCGGGGAGACTCCCCTTCCTCCCCGTGGGAGGAGCGGCGCGGGAGCGCACCGCAGGGATCTGCTGGGTTTGGAGACTCCACACGGGGTCGGGTGCCAGAGATAGAAACACACGGTCACAGGCCGGGTGAGCACGGAGTGCGGCCGGAGACCAGGGAGATGGGAGTGACTGCTTTTCTCTGGGGGCACACTGAGGAGCGGGGCCCTGAGTTCTCAGCTCCTCTGGGCGGAGATTGGGAGGCCACCATTTTCACCCTGGTCCTCCAAAGCTGTACTGAGAGCTTGCAGGGAACAAAAACTCCTGAGAGCAAACCGGAGCAGCTTGCTTAGCCCGGACTCACAAGGGCGGGGCAATTCCGCCTCCGGCAAAGACATTTGGGAACCACGGCAACAGGCCCCTCCCCCAGAAGATCAGCACGAACAGCCAGCAAGCCAAAACCAAGTTTACCGATCAAGGAGAACGGGAGAACTCCAGCGCTAGGGGAATACTGCACATAGAATTCATGGCTTTTTTACCATAATTCATTAGTTTTTCAAAGTTAATTTTTTAACTGTTTTTTTTAATTTTTCTTTTTCCGTTTTTCAAACAACATCTTATCAATCCCTTTTTTAAAAAAAACATTTTTTATTTTTCATTTTTAGAGTCATATTTTATCCCTTCATAGTAGTTACCCTTATTTTTGGCATATATATATAAGTTGTTCTCTCTTTAAAGTTTTGAGATACAATTTCTTCTAACAGATCAAAATATACCCTAAATCACTAGTGTATGGCTTTGTTCTATTCTCCTGCCTGATCACATTCTCTCCCTTTTTTTTTCTTTTTTTTCTTTTTTCTTTTTCTTTTTAAATCTTCTTCTTTCTTTTTAAAAACAACTTCTTATCTTACCAATTCCTTTTATAAAATCTTTTATAATTTTCATCTTTACAGTCATCTGCCATCCCTTCATTGTATCAACCCTTCTTTTGTACATATATAAGTCTTTCTTCCTTTAAAATTTTAGCGGGCACTTTCTTCTAACAGACCAAAATATGCCCAAAAGCTAGTGTGTGGCACTGATCTATGCACTAGCCTGATCATATTTGATCATATTCTGTTTTTTTTGTTTTGTTCTGTTTTTGTTTGTTTTTATCTTTTTCTTTTTCCTTTTTTTTCCCTCTTCTTTCTTTCCCTTTCTTGTCCCCTGGTTTCAGGTCTTTTCTGATTTGTATAGAGTATATTTGCTGGGGACGTTGTTAAACTGTTAGCATTCTGTTCTCTCATGCATCTGTTCTCCTCTGGACAAAATGACAAGATGAAAAAAATCACCTCAGCAAAAAGAACAAGAGGTAGTACCGTCGGCCAGGGACCTACTCAATACGGACATTAGTACGATGTCGGACCTAGAGTTCAGAATCATGACTTTAAAGATACTAGCTGGGCTTGAAAAAAGTGTGGAAGTTATTAGAGAAACCGTTTCTGGAGAAATTAAAGAACTAAAATCCAACCAAGTTGAAATCATAAAGGCTATTAATGAGGTGCAATCAAAAATGGGGGCACTAACTGCTAGGATCAATGAGGCAGAACAATCAGCAATATAGAAGACCAAATGATGGAAAATAAAGAGGCTGAGAAAAAGAGAGATAAACAACTACAGGATCACGAGGGCAGAATTCGAGAGATAAGTGATACCATAAGATGAAACAACATTAGAATAATTGGGATCCCAGAAGAAGAAGAAAGAGAGAGGGGGGCAGAAGGTATATTGGAGCAAATAATAGCAGAGAACTTCCCTAATATGGGGAAGGAAACAGGCATCAAAATCCAGGAGGCACAGAGAACCCCTCTCAAAATCAATAAAAATAGGTCAACACCCCAACATCTAATAGTAAAACTTACAAGTCTCAGAGACAAAGAGAAAATCCTGAAAGCAGCTCGGGAGAAGAGATATGTAACCTACAATGGTAGAAATATTAGATTGGCAACAGACCTATCCACAGAGACCTAGCAGGCCAGAAAGGACTGGCATGATATCTTCAGAGCACTAAACAAGAAAAATATGCAGCCAAGAATACTATATCCAACTAGGCTGTCATTGAAAATAGAAGGAGAGATCAAAAGCTTCCAGGACAAACAAAAACTAAAGGAATTTGCAAACACAAAACCAGCCCTACAAGAAATATTGAAAGAGTTCCTCTAAGCAAAAAGAGAGCCTAAAAGCAGCATAGATCAGAAAGGAACACAGACAATAAACGGTCACAGTCACCTTACAGACAATACAATGGCACTAAATTCATACCTTTCAATAGTTACCCTGAATGTAAATGGGCTAAATGCCCCAATCAAAAGACACAGGCTATCAGATTGGATTAAAAAACAACACCCATCAATATGCTGTCTGCAAGAGACCCATTTTAGACCCAAAGACACCCCCAGATTGAAAGTGAGGCAGTGGAAAATGATTTACCATGCTAATGGACACCAAAAGAAAGCTGGGGTGGCAATCCTTATATCAGACAAATTAGATTTTAAAACAAAGACTGTAATAAGAGATGAAGAAGGACACTATATCCTACTTAAAGGGTCTATCCAACAAGAAGATCTAACAATTGTAAATATCTATGCCCCTAACGTGGGAGCAGCCAATTATATAAGGCAATTAATAACAAAAGCAAAGAAACACATTGACAACAATACAATAATAGTGGGGGACTTTAACACCCTCCTAACTGAAATGGACAGATCATCTAAGCAAAAGATCAACAAGGAAATAAAGACTTTAAATGAAACACTGGACCAAATGGACTTTACAGACATATTCAGAACATTCCATCCCAAAGCAACAGAATACACATTCTTCTCTAGTGCCCAGGGAACATTCTCCAGAATTGATCACATCCTAGGTCACAAATCAGGTCTCAACCGGTACCAAAAGATTGGGATTATTCCCTGCATATTTTCAGACCACAATGCTTTGAAACTAGAACTCAATCACAAGAGGAAAGTCGGAAAGAACTCAAATACATGGAGGCTAAAGAGCATCCTACTAAAGAATGAATGGGTCAACCAGAAAATTAAAGAAGAATTAAAAAAATTCATGGAAACCAATAAAAATGAAAACACAACTGTTCAAAATCTTTGGGATACAGCAAAGGCAGTCCTGAGAGGAAAATATATAGCAATGCAAGCCTTTCTCAAGAAACAAGAAAGGTCTCAAATATACAACCTAACCCTACACCTAAAGGAGCTAGAGAAAGAACAGCAAATAAAGCCTAAACCCAGCAGGAAAAGAGAAATAATAAAGATCAGAGCAGAAATCAATGAAATAGAAACCAAAAGAACAGTAGAACAGATTAACGAAACTAGGAGCTGGTTCTTTGAAAGAATTAACAAGATTGATAAACCCCTGGCCAGACTTATCAAAAAGAAAAGAAATGACCCAAATCAACAAAATCATGAATGAAAGAGGAGAGATCACAACCAACACCAAAGAAATACAAACAATTATAAGAACATATTATGAGCAACTCTATGCCAGCAAATTAGATAACCTGGAAGAAATGGGTGCATTCCTAGAGATGTATCAACTACCAAAATTGAACCAGGAAGAAATAGAAAACCTGAACAGAACTATAACCACTAAGGAAATTGAAGCAGTCATCAAAAATCTCCCAACAAACAAAAGCCCGGGGCCAGATGGCTTCCCAGGGGAATTCTATCAGACATTCAAAGAAGAATTAATACCTATTCTCCTGAAACTGTTCCAAAAAATAGAAATGGGAGGAAAACTTCCAAACTCATTTTATGAGGCCACCATTACCTTGATCCCAAAACCAGACAAGGCCCCATCAAAAAGGAGAATTACAGACCAATATCCTTGATGAACATGGATGCAAAAATTCTCACCAAAAACTAGCCAATAGGATCCAACAGTACATTAAAAGGACTATTCACCGTGACCAAGTGGGATTTATCCCTGGGCTGCAAGGCTGGTTCAACATCCGCAAATCAATCAACGTGATACAATACATTAACAAAAGAAAGAACAAGAGTCATATGATCCTCTCAATAGATGCAGAAAAAGCATTTGACAAAGTACAGCATCCTTTCTTGATCAAAACTCTTCAGTGTATAGGGATAGAGGGCACATACCTCAATATCATAAAAGCCATCTATGAAAAACCTACAGCGAATATCATTCTCAATGGGGAAAGCTCCTTAGGTCAGGAACGCGGCAGGGATGTCCACTCTCACCACTGCTATTCAACATAGTATTAGAAGTCCTAGCCACAGCAATCAGACAACAAAAAGAAATCAAAGGCATCCAAATCGGCAAAGAGGAAGTCAAACTCTCACTCCTTACAGATGATATGATACTGTATGTGGACAACGCAAAAGACTCCACCCCAAAACTGCTAGAACTCATACAGGAATTCAGTCAAGTGGCAGGATATAAAATCAATGCAAAGAAATCAGTGGCATTCCTATACACCAACAACAAGACAGAAGAGAGACAAATCAAGGAGTCGATCCCATTTACAATTGCACCCAAAACCATAAGATACCTAGGAATAAATCTAACCAAAGAGGCAAAGGATCTGTACTCAGAAAACTATAAAATACTCATGAAAGAAATTGAAGAAGACACAAAGAAATGGAAAAACGTTCCATGCTCGTGGATTGGAAGAACAAACATTGTGAAGATGTCAGTGGTACCTAGAGCAATCTACACCTTCAATGCAATCCCCATCAAAATACCATCCACCTTTTTCAAAGAAATGGAACAAATCATCCTAAAATTTGTATGGAACCAGAAGAGACCCCGAATAGCCAGAGGAATATTGAAAAAGCAAACCAAAGCTGGCGGCATCACGATTCCGGACTTCCAGGTCTATTACAAAGCTGTCATCATCAAGACAGTATGGTACTGGCACAAAAACAGACACATAGATCAATGGAACAGAACCGAGAGCCCAGAAATGGACCCTCAACTCTACGGTCAACTCATCTTTGACAAAGCAGGAAAGAATGTCCAATGGCAAAAAGACAGTCTCTTCAACAAATGGTGTTGGGAAAATTGGACAGCACATGCAGAAGAATGAAACTGGACCATTTCCTTACACCACACACAAAAATAGACTCCAAATGGTTGAAAGACCTAAACGTGAGACAGGAGTCCATCCAAATCCTAAAGGAGAACACAGGTAGCAACTTCTTCCACCTCAGCCGCAGCAACTTCTTCCTAGAAACATCGCCAAAGGCAAGGGAAGCCAGGGCAAAAATGAACTATTGGGATTTCATCAAGATGAAAAGCTTTTGCACAGCAAAAGAAACAGTCCACAAAACCAAAAGACAACCGACAGAATGGGAGAAAATATTTGCAAATGACATCTCAGATAAAGGGCTAGTCTCCAAAGTCTAGAAAGAATTTATCAAACTCAACACCCAAAGAACAAATAATCCAATCAAGAAATGGGCAGAAGACATGAACAGACATTTTTCCAAAGAAGACATCCAAATGGCCAACAGACACATGAAAAAGTGCTCAACATTGCTCGGCATCAGGGAAATCCAAATCAAAACCTCAATGAGATACCACCTCACACCCGTCAGAATGGCTAAAATTAACAAGTCAGGAAACGACAGATGTTGGCGGGGATGTGGAGAAAGGGAAACCCTCCTACACTGTTGGTGGGAATGCAAGCTGGTGCAACCCCTCTGGAAAACAGTATGGAGGTTCCTCAAACAGTTGAAAATAGAGCTACCATACAATCCAGCAATTGCACTACTGGGTATTTACCCCAAAGATACAAATGTAGGGATCCGAAGGGGTACGTGCACCCCAATGTTTATAGCAGCAATGTCCACAATAGCCAAACTGTGGAAAGAGCCAAGATGTCCATCGACAGATGAATGGATAAAGAAGAAGTGGTATATATACACAGTGGAATATTATGCAGCCATCAAAAGGAATGAGATCTTGCCATTTGCAACGACGTGGATGGAACTGGAGGGTGTTATGCTGAGTGAAATAAGTCAATCAGAGAAAGACATGTATCATAGGACCTCACTGATATGAGGAATTCTTAATCTCAGGAAACAAACTGAGGGTTGCTGAAGTGGTGGGGGGTGGGAAGGATGGGGTGGCTGGGTGATAGACATTGGGGAGGGTATGTGCTATGGTGAGCGCTGTGAATTGTACAAGACTGATGAATCACGGATCTGTACTTCTGAAACAAATAATGCAATATATGTTAAGAAAAAAAAAGAAGAAGATAGCAGGAGGGGAAGAATGAAGGGGAGTAAGTCGGAGGGGGAGACGATGGACTCTGAAAAACAAACTGAGGGTTCTAGAGGGGAGGGGGGTGGGGGGATGGGTTAGCCTGGTGATGGGTATTAAAGAGGGCACATTCTGCGTGGAGCACTGGGTGTTATGCACAAACAATGAATCATGGAACACTACATCCAAAACTAATGATGTAATGTATGGTGATTAACATAACAATAAAAAATTATTTAAAAAAATAAAATAAAATAGAAAAGTACATTACTAATAAAAAAAAAAAGAAAATGTTAAGGCCAGAAAGTCCCCCAGGACAGGCCTACAAACTGGGGCCCAGACCAGGGGAAGGGGTGAACCAAGAGGAAGGACTGCGTTGCCTTTGAGAGCCAGAGATGGCTGCGGAGAGCAGCAGGGGAGTGGCTAGAGCCAGTGCAGGCAACACTGGGACCTTCCTCTTCCCTGAAGCCCTCAAGAGTCCCATCAATTATGCAGCTCCCCGAATACTTGATGTGAGTGGTTTGGGGGGAAGTGACAAGGGGGATCACTCCCCGCTGAGGTTCATATGGATGTGAGACAGGGCCAGTGCCCCAGAACAGGGAATTAGAGATTGAGAAATGTGAAGTCAGTCCTTGGAAAGTCACAGAAGTCTTGCAGAAATTTTGGATTGCCCTAGATGGTAGAACTTGGCGGGGGGCGGTTAAAAAGACTCCCAAGCAGTTCTCAAGATCCAGGGACATGCCCAGCATAGCTACTTCAGACTGGGTGGCGAGGAAAGGCCTCACCAAGGAGGGGACGTGCAACCCAACAGCTCAGTGACAGCCACGTGAGGAAGAGAACTTTCGGGGCAGGGGACACCACCAGTGCAAAACGCTGAGCAGGAACTAGGTTGGGGCGCGGGAGCAGTGTGGCTGGAGTATATGGCCGGGAGAGCGGATGAGGAACCAGGAAGGCATGAGCAGGACAGGGGTACCTTGTAAGCCAGAGTGAGGGGTGTGGGATTTATGTCAGGGGAGGTGGGAAGCCATTAGGGATGATGGTGTTAAGCAGCCAAGTAGCATCATCTGATCCACCTGTTTAAAGAAAGCTGGCTGCTGTGCAGACATGGATTCCTGGAGGCGAGGGAGA
The DNA here is from genome assembly GCF_037043125.1 of Eumetopias jubatus. Taxonomy (NCBI): domain Eukaryota; kingdom Metazoa; phylum Chordata; class Mammalia; order Carnivora; family Otariidae; genus Eumetopias; species Eumetopias jubatus. The sequence continues at coordinate 119,628,799 of NW_028274816.1, forward strand.
CCCGTCCAGACAACCCCGCAACGATCCAGGTCACAGGTGAGGGTGGCTGGGGCCAGGGAGGAAGTGGTGAAGGTAGATGAAAAGGAGATTAGGGAACGGTTTGGGGGACAGAATTGAAAAGAAATACTGAGAAAGATTTGGGCTTGAGCAACTAGGTGGATGTTGGCACAAGTTCTAGAAATGGGGAAGCCTGGCGGGGGGGGGAAGCAAGTTAGGGAATGGAATCAGGATAGGGACATGACAATTTTGAAAGTCTCCCACTTGTTAGGCGTCTATGTAGCCATCCTGAGCAGGGAGTTGGTTGTGAATCTGGAATGCCAGAGAAAGGTCAGGCTGGAGATGTAAAGCCATGGGACCAGATGGGGTCAGGCAGGAAGGGGATGAGCAATGGGCTCTGGAGCACTCTTAGAGATAGAACAGAGCACGAGCCACACAGAAATGGGAGGGAGGAGTAGCCAGTAAGATAGCAGGAAATCCAAGACAGTGTGGTGACCTGCCGGCCAAGAGAAGAAAATAATTCAAGAAAGAGGGAGGAGTCTAACGTGATGAGTGCAGCCAAGAGTAAAAGAGGAATAGAGAAATGGCCATTGGATTTGATCCATGAATGTCCAGTGACCTGGACAAGCATGGACAGAAGCCCAATCAAAGGGGGTGAGAGAATGGGGCTATAAAAGTGGGGATCAGGACTCTACATAGGTAACTCTTCTAACAGCTATTTTGGGAAGGGAAACAGAATTTAGGGTTGGAGCCAGAAGCAGGAATGGGCTTAAGGGAGGATTTTTTTTTTTTTAATGTGGGAATTTAGAGTGTGTCTGGGTGTGAAGGTGCAAAGTATTCAACCTCTCTGAGCTTCAGTTTCCTGTGCTATAAATCAGAGACCAAAACAAGCACCTACAACTGCAGGTTATTAGGAGAATCACACCGGTTAACATATGCAAAGTGTCCAGACCTGTGCCTGGTTCACAGCAGGGTCAGCACTTAAGGCTCCCATGCCAGAGAAAGAATGCTTGCACCCAGCAGGTTCTCACTGGTAAAGGAAAGAGGACGGTTCTCAGTTTCCACATGGCCCTTTACAGCAGAGGAATAGCTGGGGGGAAAGGAACCACGTCGTGAATGGCAGGATCAAGAAGTCATTTGTGAGCACAGCGGCTTTCACCCTAAACACACACTCAAAACTTCCCTCTCCCTTCCCCTTGCGTTCTCCCCAAAAAGGAGACTTCCCCTCCAGACTCTGTAACATGGGGCTTCTCATCTGAACCACAGAACACAGACGATTTGAGGGAGTATTTTCTCAATTCTCCCAAGGATGCATACCTAGCACCATCCTAGATGCAAAGGAGAGAAGTCAATCCATTATATCCAATGCAGGTCTTTGAACAAACTCAGTTAAAAAAAAGGCTGCCTTGGAGGCAGGGACCAACACTTTGAATTTACCCTTTGCACCTAGTAGGCTTCACTAAACGTCTATGCATGAAATTCACACAAAGGCCTCGGGCTGGCTGGACAGAAGGTGTGTTCAGAACCTGCTTCCGGGCCTCCTCGTTCAAGTGCCCAATTCAAGCCTGACCTCTCCAGGAAATCCCCCCACAATCCAGAATTACTCTGAGCCCTAAAGGGCTCAATGTGATGAGCCCTTTAGGCTGTGAGTCAGGGGGTCAGGTCAGAAAGTGTCACCGTGGAGATGGCATGTTAAGTTGGGTCCTGGAGGGTGAGGGTTTGCAGCCACTGCGAAGCTGGTCTAGTCTGACTTGATCTTAGGAAAATTAGTGGGCAGTGCCACCCAGTGGTTGAGAACGACAATGACTAGACTCTCTGATTCCCACGTGGTTGTGTCCAAGAAGCAAGATCAGCTTATGCATAATGCATAAACCCAGGTGCTGAGATGGCTCCTTCTGGTGCCTATGCCTTCCCACCTCCCTGATTTCTCCCCTTATGCAGGGAGCTGAGGCTCTCGGTCCCCACCTAGGCGGAACAGATAAAGATCCTACTGTCATAGAGCTTACATGTTAGTGGGGAGAAAGAGAGATCATACACAAATATACACATCAGGCAGTGATAAATTCTACAAAGAACAAAGCCGAGTAAAAGTAACAGTGAGGAGTGCAAATGGCACTTAGGCACCTTAGGCTCTGCTTGCCGCCCAGAGGACGGCATACCAAACACATCTAGTAAACTGATCATTCTATGATCATAAAAGCTATAAACTCCAGACAAAATGTTTAAAATACAGTTGAGAGGGCGCCTGGGTGGCTCAGTTGGTTAAGCGACTGCCTTCGGCTCAGGTCATGATCCTGGAGTCCCTGGATCGAGTCCCACATCGGGCTCCCTGCTCAGCAGGGAGTCTGCTTCTCCCTCTGACCCTCTTCCCTCTCGTGCTCTCTATCTCTCATTCTCTCTCTCTCAAATAAATAAATAAAATCTTTAAATAAAAAATAAAATAAAATAAAATAAAATAAAATAAAATACAGTTGAGAGCACAAGAGACTGTACAAAAGCCGGCAGGTTTTGGAGGTTAGAAATTGGAGTTGGCTACAGGCGTGGAGTGAGTTCCTAATTTTTGTGGTTTAGGTTTGATGTCAAGCGCAGCTGCTCACCCTAAAAACCTTTTCAGTAAAACCAAAGACCAAGCCATTGACCCTGTCAGGCCAGGCTCGAATATCAGAGTTTGTACAATTTGTCAGGAAGACTTACACACAGAAGTTGGAAGCAACCCGTGGTTACCTTCACCTCATTATAATACTAAAATCTCTGCCCAGGGAGGAGCACAAGCCTCATTTACATAACATGCAATTCATGTATAGGCATGTTTCCTTAAGATGCATTCGTGACCTTGTGCCCGACTCTACGTACAATGTCAAGCCTCCTCTCTCTAAATGTTTTGAAATGCAAGCAAGTTTAGGAAGCTAATACATTTATTCTGTTGTTCATTCACACCATCCTGAGAGAAGGAAAGTTTTGAAAAATAGATGAGAGTAGTAATTATGGACTGTGGGGCGATTTCCTGGAGAGGTTAGGCTTGAATTGGGCACTTGAACGAGGAGGCCTGGAAGCAGAAAGTTTTGGAGAGGAGAGGTACCCATTCCCGCCACAATCCAGTTCTTATCCCAGCCTCTGCAGACAAACTCCTCCCTCCCCAGTATCACCTGGGAGGTATCAGTAGAGTGTGTCCCACTGGTAAGTAGGGTCCACAAATAGTGGTCTGCTGTTCTAGGATCCTCAGAAGCTCCCTAATGCCCCAGAGGGCCATGGAGCTTGTCAGGCACCCTCTGGCTAGGGCCTCCTAGGGACAGGGACCTCCCAAGTAAAGTCCTATTCTCCAGTCCAGCAGCAGGGTCTGCTTTCCCAGCTAGTCCAGCCAGCCCTTTCCAAATCCTTTCCAAGTGAATCCTGCTTGCCCTGCTTTGAACTGAGCTAAGAATCAAAATGACTCCTGTCTTTGGGCATCCTTGGACATAATCAAGACTCCAGCTCTAGGTCCACAGACCCTGGAGATCTGGTTAAACTTGGTGCAATCCCAATACCACAGCATTGTGAAAGTCCAGAGCCCCTCCCAAGATTTCCTCCTGTTCCTTTGGCTGGTTTTCTCTCTCTTTCTCTCTCTCTCTCTCTCTCTCCAGCCTCCCAGACCAGTCAGGAGTCCCACACAAATTCAGCAGCAGGCCTCACTTTGCTGGAGCCCCTCCCCAGTAAGCTACCCCTCGTTAGATGGCCCCAAGAAAGAAGGCAGGGCCAGTGCCTCCTTAGAAGGAGGAAGATATAATGGAGAGCCAGGTAGAGAAATGAAACCCTGCCCCTTCTACCCCCAGAGGAGTAGGCAGAAGACAGAGGGCAGGGCTCAGGCCAAACAAGCAGATAGCAATGTGCCATGAAATTCTCTCTTCAACAAAGAGATTGGAGGGAAACTTGAAATCAGAGATGATTGCACTCAGCTTTAGTAATTGTGGTGTATCCCAAACAGTGGAATATTACACAGCAATGAAAAAGAGCAAACCACCAATAAACACAATATGAGTGAATTTCATAATTATGATTTGGAGCGAAAGAGTCAGACCCAAAAGAGTACATACTGTATATGAAATTCAGGGGAATCACAACAGTCATAGACATCAAACAGTGGTTACCTCTGGCTGATGGATATTCACTACAAGAGAACATGAAGGAAACTTCTGAGATGAACACGCCCTTTATCTGCATCAGAGTGATGGCTACATGAGTATATACATGTCTGTTAAAAACTCATCAAGCTAGGGCCAACTGGGTGGCTCGGTCGGCTGAGCGTCCAACTCCGGGTTTCCACTCAGGTCCTGGTCTCAGGGTCATGAGACTGAGCCTTCCATTGGGCTCTGTGCTCAGTGTAGAGTCAGCTTAGGATTCTCTCTCCCTCTGCCCCTCCCCCTCGTGCTCTCTCTCTAAAATAAATGAATAAATCTTTAAAAAAAAACTCATCAAGCTATAAGATGTGTACATTTTATTCTATATGTTATACCTTAATAGTTTTTTGTTTGTTTGTTTGTTTGTTTAAGTAGGCTCCACACCCAGTGTGCAGCCCAGCGCAGGACTTGAACTCACAACCCTGAGATCAAGACCTGAGCTGAGATCGAGAGTCGGGTGCTTAACTGACTGAGCCATCCAGGCACCCCAGTTTTGTTTTGTTTTGTTTTAATAAGGACCTTGAGGTTTGGATGACTGAGGGTGTGGCAATGCAGAGATAGTAATTTTATGCTGCTCCCTTGGGAACTGCATGTCTCTCAGGAAAAAGCCAGGGTTGTGCAGAGGGGGCTGACCTGTTAGGCTGGTTAGACCTGTCAGGCTATCCTCTACTGCTCCCTAGCATGGCATTTTTAAAATGGTCAAATGGGTATTGGGGAGGAGGTAGAGAAATCCCCCTGGGTGCAGAGGGCATTACAACCTTAGATGCTAACTCAGAGAACCAAATATGTATGCATGGGAATGCGGGACAAATTGCTCATAGACATTTCCACTGGCTAAGGGAGTACTGCTGGAAGACGGGCTTCCAAGTTTTATTCTCTGGACATTTTTGAGGTATTTTCCTATTTTCATCTCCTCTTCCCTTTTCTCATTCAGGCAGATCATCCATACCATGCAGCTCATCCACCCATCTCAGGGGACACATGACACAGGACAGTGAGTCTATGAGTCTCAGGGCGCCTGGGTGGATCAGTCATTAAGCATCTGCCTTCAGCTCAGGTCGTGGTCCCAGGGTCCTGGGATCGAGCCCCGCATCGTGCTCCCTGCTCTGCAAGAAGCCTTGCTTCTCCCTCTCCCACTCCCCCTGCTTGTGTTCCCTCTCTCGCTGTGTCTCTCTCTAATAAATAAAATCTTTGGGGGAAAAAAAAAAAAACTATGAGTCTCTTTGGCTTGTGTGTTCTAAAAGCCTAAGCCCTTTGCAGAAAGGATAAAGGAGGATTCAAAGTAAACTTTTTTAAATGTCTTCACCAGAGTTATTAAGGACTGTGGATTTCTTCCCAGCCAAAGAGAGTCCTGGTTTGGTCTGGAGGGATGGGCATCCCAGCAGCACAGCCAGGAAGCAGGGAGACCCCAAGAGAAAGGGCTATGGACAATGTCCAGGCAGGTGGACCACAGCAGCCCTGGGGAAGTTCTCCGGGTCTTCAAACGTGATCCCAAACCTTCAGCATGCCATCAGACCCACAGACCATACTAACCCCAGGTAGGAAGGCTCAGCAGTAACCCATACACCCTCCAAACACCCAGGTGCACCCCAGGAAGTCTGAGGTTAAAGTTTCCCACCAGGCCAGCAAAAGGGCAGGATACAAAGTTACATTAAATTAAGTTACAGGAGTAAAGTTTTCTTACCTATAAACCTGAGTTTGTAGACTTTGATTCCAGCTACAATTCTGGATACTTCTGCATTAATTGACTCTGTTATGATTTGAATCTTCTCTAGGTTAGTGTTTTCCTTGCATAATCCTCATTAAGTGTTTGTTACCCTGTGTCCCTGGAGTGGAAACCTAGGAGGGAGGCAGTACTCAGCTGAGAGTGTTCCCACTGTGGCTTCCCTGTGACTCTGGTCTGACTACAGACATCCCACACCCCATCCGGAGGCTGAACCACAGTGGGACCTCTAGCTGCCTCCCGCCTGGCTGCTGGCCGCAGGACTGGTAGGATGCCTACTCACTTCCTTTCTTACCTAACTGCAGAACAGAATCCCTGCCAGCCTCTGGGGGAAGAGGAGACTTTTGCTCTCCAGAAATCCCCCGCCCTCCTGAGTGCAAGTTCTGAGCTTGTCTGCTTACATCTCACAGTGGCAGGGAGCTGTCCTCCCAATCCTGCCTCGGAACCCCAAAGTGGACGTTCTGAGTCAGAGAAGGGCCTCTGCTTCCCTTTTTCTAGCTGGAGTTCTCCCTATCACTTCCTGAAGAACATCTGTTCCCAAACTCATTTCTGACCCTGTAACCCTGTCACTGTCCAGCTTTAAAGAGCAAGAGGTGAGGTGGTTGGAAATGAAAAAGAAAACACTCACTGGCCATCCTTTACGTGTCCAGTGGGCTACACGTGTCACCTTAACCCTAATTTCCACCTTGCAGGCCAGGGATTATAGCCATATGAGACATAGGAGAAAACCAGGGGTTGCTCAGGGAGTTTGTTAACTTGCTTCAGCTCACACCACTGGCAAGTGAACAAGCCAGAATTCAAGTCTGTGTCTGACTCCAAACCCCCAAATGGGACCTGCCAGTGCCTGATCCACCCCTCCCCTCGGGCCCTGGGGGCTATCTTCCTAGAATCTACACCCCCATCTCAGCGTCTAGGGGTCCCATGCCCCCACTGCCCAGTCTCTCTGATTGCCGATTTCCAAGGCCCCAACAGAGGAATCTAATTGGCCCAGGTCATCGTTTTCATCTAGGGCCACATAACTCCTGGCCAAGCCCTCTATTGCAACCTCATGCAACTCTGCCTCAGGGTCTTCTTTGGCTGCAGCTTTTCCTACTGGAACTTCCTGGAATCACCTCCCAATAAACTACTTGCCCTCACATCCTTATTTCATGGCCACTTCTGGGGAATCCTGACCTAAGAAAGGTGTGAGAGGAAGGAAAGTCGAGAATGACTCCTGACTCCTAGGTTGCTGGCCTGACCAGTCAAGCTTCATTATTTTAGCAGAAGTGGCTACATGTATTGTGTGTTTGCCATGGGCCAAGCATTCTGCAGGGCCCATTACCCACAGTATGCCAATTAATTCTCCCCGCCACATTATGTCGTACCACCATACCCATCCCCATATTACCAATAAGGAAACACACTCGGAAGAGTAAAGCCGTTTGCCCGGGGTCAGACAGCTAGAAAGTGGCAGAGCTGGTTTTCAAGGGGCAGGGGGTAGGAGAGGTAGAAAGGTCATGCTGCTTTGACATTTGGCTGCCCAAAATGTGTTACTCATAAGGATCCCTGCTTCCATGTGCCAGCCCCTCACTTCCAATGGGAAAGTTTCCATTTCCTAACAGTAGAGTAGAGACCCTTAATAGCCCTATTATTCACCTTCTCACTGATGGAGAAAGTGAATGCAAGAGGGGGGGAAAAGGTACAGAGCGCAGGAGAGAATAATCAAAATAATAAGAGCTATTTTGTACTGAGCTGACAATGTGCTGGGCACTGGTAAATTCTTTAGGTCATCCCATTTACACTTCCCACAAGCCTTGGGGGAAGGATTGTCTGAAGTTATGCCCATTTAACAGAAGTGGGGAAGGACAAGTTCTATAGAACAACAAAGAGCCAATCCAGCCAGTGGGACCCCCCACCCATGGACCGGGCTCCAGCCCTTCCTCACTGTGACTCAGCTTCTGTGTGTTCCACTTCTTCTGATTTTTTTTTTCCCCCTAAGAAAACAGTTCCACGTCCTACTTTCTGAGCATTTCCTGCCTGGTCCCTGGAGAGAAATCAAGCCTCCTCAGGAGGTTTGAAGCAATCAAAGGACAGCCGTAGGACACCAAAGGGAGAGTCACGGCTGTCAGAGATTCCCCCTTGTTTTCAGAAGCGTGAACAGGGTTTGAAGAGAGATCATGGGGGTCTGAGTGTCTGCAGTGCTGAGGCTAGAAATCAGCCAGAGTCTGCGAGATGAGAGGGTGGTTTCTTGGCGGGAAGGTGGTGTGTGTTTATGTGGTGGTGGTGGCGCTTCTTCAGTATCAATCATGTGGTGGTGTCAAAAATGTACATGTTACAACTTACATATCCTTAAAAAAAAAAGTTGTTCTCATTATTTTCAGTAACTGATCACACTGGCATGGTGGAAGAAACACTTAAGCAATGACAATCAAGGGAAACCATTTCCCCTGAATAGAGCAGTTGTGCTTCAGGGAAATAGTCACGGCCAGTGTGAAGTTCAGACTCCTCATCAGGGCTGTTTTGTACCTCCCAAGACGGCTTCAGGATGCAGGGGGCACTGAAGCTGCCTTGTGGCCCCGGTTGCGGGTGAGGGACATGGTTCTCATCCTGCTGGCTTCGGTTGATGTGCAATGGTGTGTGTGGCTCATCTCGCCTTGCCCCTGAACCCTCCTGACTGCCACAGTGCTACAGCTAGGGGAACCGGTGGTCTGTTCTCTGGGGGTGGTGGGGCCCGTGGTCCCTCCCTTGCTGCCTCAGCCCCATGCAGTCCTCATCGACCTAAGTCTCAGCATGTCCTCCACGTTTTTTAAGCCACCCATTTGGCCGCCTCTGTGATGGGGTCATCGGGAACCTCACCAGAATATCAAAAACACTTGCTCCATTCCCCATCTCAGATGGTGCAAGCAGTTATGAGTTAGACCCTATCCACATCCACAAGGAGAACTGAAGGCCAGTGTTCTATCCTGGTACCCCTTCCTCCAATGTCCATCTCCGCTGATTCTCCATTTCTTCACGTGCTGCCTCACCCCATGCAGGTCAGGGCCCTGGTTCCTTCATTCCCCCAAAAGAACACTGATGTAAGTCTATTGGGTGTCAACAGATATTCACTGGAAATCTGGGCATAGGATGGGTTGGTTCTGAAGAAGATGTAGCATGAATGTAGCACAGAATAATTTAGATGAGTACTTGAACTAGGTTATTAGCCATAAAAATCCCTGCCTCAAAGATCCACTGGCCATTCTCTGACAGAAGGAATTCATCTCCCCCAGCCTGATTTTCTTCCCAAGACTGAGTGAATCAATAACCAGGTAAGAATTTAGCCCCGGGCCTGCCTTATTCTAAAGGCCCATGCTCCCCACCACTGCTCATCCTGGGAGAAAGGCTATGTTTCCACAGCTGGGAGGTGAACCCATCTTCAGAACAATTCCTCTGTGGCAGGCAGGAACAATTCCCATGCTGCGAGGTCATCTGTGGAGCCAGGAGGTGTGAACCCTTGACAGCGGGGGAGGCTGCTCTCAGGGTCCCTACTGGTCCGAGGTCCTATCCTCCAGGACCTCTGCTCCTTCCCAAGTCAGCCTCTTCCCTGACGAGAGAGCCCCCACTGCCAACCCCAGTGCCAAGTCCCTCCGGTAAACAGTCACCTTGGGGCAGACCTCACTGTCTCCAGACCTCAGACCTGCAGACAGGCTCTCTCTCTCCCAAGCTGCAAACTTGAGACTCTCCCAGACCATCTCTCTGATCGACATGCACCCCTGGAAGACACCACTGTACCTTTTCCACCTTTACTAGGCAAGGGGCCAACCCCAGAGGGGCCATCAGTGCTTGCTGAACTAGGCCTGGTTCCAATCATTACAGTTTCTTCCCTCTTTCACGGTAAGGCGCCCAGCTGGTTGAAGGGACCTCAGTGACAGTGAGGTCACTTCACTTTGACCATTTCCTGAGCACCCGCTGCGTGCCAGGCATTCTACACAATGAGCTCATCTCCTCTCCCCCATCCCCTCAGTTCAGTAGCAGTCAGCCCATTTCACAGAGGAGAGAACCATCTAGCAAGATCATGGCAGTTCCTTGAGCTTCCATAGTGCAAGAAGCAGAAGCTGGAATTCGAACCAAAGCTTGAGCAATAACAAGGCCCCTGCTGTTTCCACTAGGAGACACCCTCAGTCAGGGGAGATAATGATCTACTCTCCTTTTCCAGGGATCAAATGTCACCCCTTTTGGGGGAAAGGCACGGAAGGCTGTATTCTCAGTGTCAACATGTGATTCTAAAACCCACTTCCCTGATGGGGTGAAGGGTGTCGTGGGGGTTGGGGTGAGGCAGGTGCAGAGAGGAGCCCTTGGGTGAGTCAACCCACCTCAGAGAATAGCACGAAGAGGCCTGGTACTCTCACTGGACTGAGGGATAAAAGAGGCTCTAAGACTGGGGCTGGAAACTCCATGGGGATTGTCCCCCAACATCTGGGCACGGCCTGCCAGATTACTCTCTATAAACAGATCAGAAATGCACAGGATATAAAATGCTAAAGATACAAAAAATATGCAATGAAAAAGAAGTCTGCCTCCTACCCCTGTCCCCCACGGCCCCCCATTATCCTTCCTAACCAGAAAGGAAAGTAACTGTTAGTAGTTTCTTATGAACCTCCAAATGAGCATCTAGGCATTTATAAGCATAGCTGAGTCTTTTTTTTTTTTTACACATATGGGTAGCATACTACATAAGCCATTCTGTCCCTTGCTTCTTTTACTTAGTATGTCTTAGAGATCATTCCATTCCTGCATGTAGGAAGTTGCTTCACTCTTTTTAGCGGCTGCCTGACATTCTATTATATGGAAGTACCAGAATTAATAAGTCCCTTACTGATGGCCAATGAGATTGTCTCTAATCTTCATTATTATCAAACCATGAATATCTTGTACTTATCATGTCATACATGCGAGTATTTGTGTAAGATAAATCCCTAGATGTAGCATTGCTAGATAGAGCTTATTAAATACAATATGTGCTTTTAGGTGTTTAATAGATCTTGCCAAACTGCCCTTCCTCCATAAAGGTTGTAGCAATGTGTCATCCCCTGCCAATGAAGGGCAGCACAAGGAGTGATTTCTATATGAAGAAAAGACTTTTAGCTGGAAGAGATGAGCTGAGGAGCAGGCAGGCAAGCCAGCGCCTCGCCCAGATATTTGTCCCAGGACAGCAAGTGACAAAAATGAGCCAGCACCACCAACAGGCTGCTCCCTGCACGCAAGCCACCCATTTCACAGATGAGAAAACATGCTCGGAGAGCTGACATGCCTCACCCAGGGTCATGGCCTGGAACCCCATCGGTCCAGGGCCCATTTCCCCAGCCCACACATGCTTCCTTCCCTCTGGTCGCAGCTGTGGTCTCCTGTGTTGACTTGAACTACATAAGCCTTCCTATTGTGAGCTGAAAATAATTGGGCCATCCACATGGTTTGGGCTTCCACTTGTCATTTCATTCCCACCCACAGGAAACCAGGACCTGTTCCCACACATACCCACTCACCCAGCTGCTGTTTCCAGCCTACTTGGGGCCCACGGAGCCTTGATCTTCTACTTCTCTGGGGTGGACATTCATCCACCAGCCTAAGGAACTGAAAAAACTCAACAGACCCTCTCCATGGTTCCTGCTTGGTGGTGGACAGTGAGGGCATGACGGAAGTGAGGGTCACACATGAGTCGAGGGTGGTATCATCAGTCACTCTGGAAATAGAAGCAAGCATGGTGAAAACAGTACTCCGCCTCTGTACTTAGAAAGAACCTTCACATCTATTAACTCATTTTACCTCCACATCTATTTACTCATTTTACCTCATATTTACTCATAGTTCTCTGGGTTCAGCAAGGCAGGGATTCTTACATTCATTCCTCCCATTTCAGAGATAAGGAAAAGGGGGTAGGACTTGCCTACTGCTCTGGAGGAGCAGAGACTAGAGGCAGACCCAGGCTTTCTGGTGTCTAATCTGGCCACAGACTATTCTGCCCCCAAGATAAGCAACCTCCTGGCAGATGAAGCACCTGCAAAAACCATCCCTTATCTGCCCACGTCCAGAACGAGTCACTGTGTCCCCTAGCAATGTGGTCTGGGACCCTGCAATGCATGGATATACATGAATTCCTTTCCCTGGATTCTCATCTTTGTTCCGGCTCCATAGATACATCCTTTTAAGGAGACTCTTGGGGTGTTTCTGATGGGCAGATTTGCACTATATCTAAGTGTCTGGACGGCCTGGGGAATATGATGGGTGCTCCACAAAGGTGCATTGCTCTGTTGGCTGAAAGGACAGATGGGTCGGTGGATGGATGGGTGAATGGGTGGATGGAGTATTGGTTGAATTTGTTTCTTTGATTATTTATGTTTTTATTTTTCTACACAGCATCCATTACCCCTTCCAAATATCACCTTGACATCCTCTCTCCCCTAGGACTATGAATCCTTAGTAGACGGGGATGTGGATAGGAAGAATGGCTGGAGTATGTTTATTTCAGAAGTGGTACCCTGATGAGATTGTCAGGTAGCACCTGCTGCCCAAACACCCAGAGCTTTTCTGGTTTCTTACTACTCTTTTTCCAAGTCAGGCTCTCCAATGCTCTATCCATTCTACAAGCTACTCAATCGTACCCCCAGTATATTACCTTCCTACTTACATGAGCCAAAGTTGTTTTCTGCACTTAACAATGACTTTTAAATGGCACAGTTGCAGAGATGAATGAGTGGATGAAGAGATGGGTGGATGGGTGGAGGAACGGAAGGAGATGAGAACGTGGAGGAGTAAAAGGGTAGAGGTGAGCATGTGGATAAATGCAGCACTGCCTGGGGAAGGACTTGATGAACTAAGTGTTGAGTCCCAGGCCTTGGAAGGATGGGAGAGGAGGCATGATGACCCTTCAACCTCGCCTGCAGGGGGAGTGATGTGAACCGATTTTAGGGACAACAGGACACCTATCCCCAAATGTCCTCCTTTAGTCTTGCATCTTTTGACTGAAAAGCCTTCAGAAATACTGTCATGCCTCCATTTCCTAGATTAGGAAACTGAGGCCCACAAAGGGAAAATGATTCCCTAAAATCGTACAACTAGGTTTCAGGCTGGGCTGGGACTAAAACTCAGGTCCTAATTCCCAGTCCCTTGCTGTTTTCACTGCCTCATGAAAGCTGCCTCTATGAGGAATGACTAAGGTGCAGAATTTCCAAATTCCATTTTGATGAAATTCCCCAAGGGGACTTCCTCACCCAGGCTGAAGGTCCTCAAAAATGTCAATGCCTCAGGAAGTTCTGAGGCCCCTACTGTAACCTGAATGTTCTGCAGACCTCTGTGCTGAGGGGGGTTGGTGGAGGGGTTTGGGGAAGCAGCATAGAGGAGAAGCAAGAGACTGGGGACCCCCATCCCTGAGAATGGATGCAGGGCAAGAAGGGGCTTCCCAAGGCCAGCTCAAAAGAGGGGCAGAATCCAGACCACAACCACAAGAGTCCTGTAAGATTCTGAAACTTGTGTCACTTCCTTTGTAAGCCTGTCTGTGAAACTCTTTGTAAAAGGGTCTGCATGCTGGCTGCGGGCACAGCCAGGAAGGGAAAAGGGGGGACCACATGTCACTCCACAGCCAAGCTTGGAGCGAGAGACAAATCCAGTGAAGGACAGAGCGTGGAGGCCGAGTCTCTGAAGTCCGAGACACAGAGGGTGGGAAAGCTTAGGGCAGGCCTGAGTCATCACCGTTTTCTACATGTTTTCTTCCTAATAAGTGAAATAATGCCTAACGTGTCCAGCACGGTGCCTAACAGCTAATGGAAAACACAGTCAACTCCCCCACGGGCAACAGGATAGGTGTCCTGTTGCCCCTAAAATCGGTTCACCCGTCCCCATGATCCTTAACACGGAGCTGAGATGAACACCCCACTCAGGAGTGTGGGGGCGAGGGGGGTGGGGAAGAAGACATGGAGTAGAGAAGCCCTGGACAAAGAAAGGGAAGGAACTGTTATCCCTGCCTCTGTGCAGGGAATGGTGTTGGGCAGTTGACTGCCTTTTTAAAATTTTTTATTGTTATGTTAATCACCATACATTACATCATTAGTTTTTGATGTACTGTTCCATGATTCATTGTTTCTGCATAACACCCAGTGCTCCACGCAGACCGTGCCCTCTTTAATACCCATCACCAGGCTAACCCATCCCCCCACCCCCCTCCCCTCTAGAACCCTCAGTTTGTTTTTCAGAGTCCATCGTCTCTCATGGTTCATCTCCCCCTCCGATTTCGCCCCCTTCATTCTTCCCCTCCTGCTATCTTCTTCTTTTTTTTCTTAACATATATTGCATTATTTGTTTCAGAGGAGGGGGCGGTTATGTTCTGGAAGTAGGAGCAAAGAAAAGGGCTGCTTCTGGCAAACATGCTGGGGGAAACAAAAACAAAAAACAGACTCCAAAGTATCAGGAGGAGCGCATCTGAGATCAGCTGTCAACTCAGCAAATCTGTAAGAACGGATGCTTCTCCCCGGGCCCCACTCCCAGGGCTGCCCCATCCCCAAGGCATCTTGTGGCGGGCTCCTCCAGTAACCTGAGGCGGTGAGTGTAACAACAAACACACCACAGGCTGCAGAAAACAAGCGGGTGTACACAGCTGACTGTCCCGTGTGGCGAAGGTGAGAAGCGTGGGGGCAGGCCGAGCTGCAGCCTTCCAGCCCGAATGTGGTTGAAACTATAAAGCAGTTGTCACAGTTAGTCCCCCTGACCTGGTGAAATGCACAGGAGGTGCATGTGGGGGGTGCACGCAGAGGCGCAGGATAGAATGGCAGAGAAAGAACAAACCAGACCAAAAGGAAAGACAAGGTGCAGCAGAAAGAGTCCTATCCGGATAGGGGTTTGAATCCTGCCTCCAGCTGGGCAATTCCTCCATGTTGCTACCCCTTCAGACCCTCCAACAGCACTGCTAGAGCACCTACCCCAGGCAGGGCCCTGTGGACACAGGGGTGAGAGACCAGCTAGCTGGCTCCTGGGAGAAATACTTATATTTGTAAACGAGGACAGAGGAGGGACGCAGCCAGAGAGCAGCTCTCCAATTTGCAGATGGAGAAAATCAAGGCTCCTCAGGAGGAACAGCTTTGCCTCAGGCTTCTCTTGGGGCCCAGACTGGCATTCCTAGAGAATGGAGGGACTTTCCCTGCTTTGGACATTTTTTTTTTTTTTTAAAGCAGCCAGAAAAAACAAAGCTATTCCCCACACGATCGTGAGGGGAACTCCGGGTCTGAGCAAAGCTTTGGAACTCAGAGGGAATGAGGTTTCGCTTTCTTTGCCGGCCTTTGGTTTCCTAACATCACAGTGTGAGGCTGGGCAGGCAGCCAGCTGAGCTCAGGGAAGGAATGAAAGAGGAAAAGGGAGACTGGGCCAGGAGGGCAAGGGAGGGCCTGAGCTAGGCTGGAAAGAGTGCGTCTAGCTCTAGCGAGGAATGTACTCACATCCAGGAGGAGGGGGTGCTGATGACAACCAGCCCTGTGGACTCAAGAGGCCTGTCAATGAGCCTGCTGGGTCTGTGAACCTCGTTGACACAAAATTACATGTGTCTGTGTGGGCCTCCAAGTGTTTGTGGAAAGCGTTCACAGCTCTCGTCAGATTCTTAAAGGGCTCCATTGTCCAAAATGGGTTGGAAGCAATCTCTCACTTCACAGACAAAACTGAGGCCCAGAGAAGGTGAGCAATCTGCTCAGGTTGGCACTGATAAGTAACAGAGCCATGTGCTAACCTAGGAGTCCGACTCTAAAGAGCCCATGTACTTACTCAAGATGCTGTAAGAAGTTATTCAGATTAGGGGCACCTGGGTGGCTCAGTCGTTAAGAGTCTGCCTTCGGTTCAGGTCATGATGCCAGGGTCCTGGGATTGAGCCCCGCATCGGGCTCCCTGCTCCACGGGAAGCCTGTTCTCCCTCTCCCACTCCCTCTGCCTGTGTTCCCTCTCTTGCTGTGTCTTTCTGTCAAATAAATAAATAAAATCTTTTTTAAAAAAAGTTATTCAGATTAAACCAGCATGAATTCAGCATCTATCGTGTCCAAGATTTTGGTGGAAAGCAGGGGGAGAATACAAAAAGCAACTGGAAAAGAAAAACCATAGGACATTGTTATTTTTTCCAGGTAGTTAAGACAAGACCAGTGCAAAGGTGACTCACAATGAAGGATATTTTTACTTGTTACCGTCCAGTTCTCCACCCACCACATGCACACACACACACAAGCGCATGCTCCAGGGGGCAGGTGGTTGACTTGCTCACCATGGCATCCGCAGCACCCACAACAGTACCTGGCTCACAGCAATCCACAGGAATAGTTTGCAGGTGAACAAGGACTGAGTGGGTGTAGACCAAACGCACTGGCGGGAGGTGGGGGAAGGGCAGAGAGGGCTTCTTGATGTTCGTACCTCACCTTACAGTCCCCTAAGCATGTCCACAGTCATTACTCTCCTTGATTCTTTCAACCATCCGTGCGTGGGTCACACAGACAGGCATCCCTCATTTTCAGGGACATAAAACGCTGGGTGAATCATAAGGATAGTTGTCATTCATCGAACCTGCACTTTGATTTCCTCATGGAATCAGTACCTTAAAACCAGAGAATATACTGATTCCATGAGTCCGGACCGGATTTTGCACAGGAGGTAATGAGGGGTAGAAATGGAATTACAGTTAGGGTCTACCCTCTCTCTGGTTCCCAAAATCCACTGGAATCACCAAAAGGGACGAAATATACTCCTGTTGCCTATACTCGTTGCCTACTCCTGCTCAGCAACACCACCATCCTACCTACACCCCATTCCCACTACCGCCTACACACACACACACACACACACACACACACACACACACAGCAGAAAGGGTTTAAGGATGAGGATCATGTTGGTCCATCTCACTTCTTACCTCAGCTAGTGTCCCAACTCAGCATATTTGGTATCTAGGAAAATACTTTGCTTTCTTCCTCAAAGAGGGAAACTGAGATCAGAGAAAGGAAACAGAAATAGAGCTCACATGGACAAACTGAATCTTAGCAGAAGTTTCAGGATTTCTCTAGAAACGATGCGGTGTGGTAGGAAGTCTATGAACCCAGACAGACTTGGGTTCAAGGTCGAGCTCTACCACTGTGGGCTATGCGACCTCAGCAAGTCGCTTACCCTACACCTTAACCGACCCGTCTGCTTAAAAACAAACACTTTTTGTGATAAAGCTCACTAATCCATATTAATTGGCAGTCTGATCTAGACTGCTGAAAAGCCTAAGTAGAGAATATCCCTAAAGGGACTGCCATTATAATAACATGATAACAATAGCTAACGTTATTAAGTACTTAACATGCATTAGGCACACGAACACATTCATAGGAACTTAACTGTCTCAACAGCTGTGGGGAGGACCATTATTATTACCCCTGATTTAGAGATGAGGGAACTAAAGCCAGAGAGATTAAGTATCTGGCCAAAGGCTGTCTAATAAACAGGAAAAACACCAAAGCCCCTGCTCTTGGCCACCAGGCTACACGGCCTCCCACATGTTTGGTAACTAAGGGGACTGACTGTGTGAGGGGAACAATTAAAACAGGCAGACCATTTTTGTGTGGATAGATGAATGTTTCAAAAGTGCTTCCATGTGTTTCTTTAAATGAGATGGCCATGGTTTTCAAAATTGCGTTTCTATTGTAAATGGGTGAATGAGTCATGAGGCAGGGAGGAGAGTCTTCCAAGGACAGGCTTAGAACAGCCACCGGCACCTAGACAGGATACAGTGACGGCTAACTGCCTGACTGATGTGACTCAGTGGAAAAGACTTGAGCCTGGTCATCAGAAGCACTTCGGGTCAATCCCACTGATCAGCCACATGACTCTGAGGATCTTAATGACCTCTTCTGTGAAATGAGAATAACCACCCTTCCTCAAAGTCCCTGTGAGGAGAAACGAGAGGTCTTCCCATTCTAGGTCATTCAGTCACCCTCAGCCCCCAAGTTACGTTTGTCACAAGAGCTAGCAAGAAAATATTCGTGGTAGAAGATTTTTTTAAAGTTACTTTTCTTTTTAAATGTGTTTGCTCTTGTCACTGTCCATAGACAATTTTCTCTTAGATAATTCAGATTTCAACCTCAGTCCAGCCCAGCCCAGGCCAAACTGTCACTATTCTGAATTATCCGAATTGGAATGGATGAAGAGGGCGCCTGGGTGGCTCAGTTGGTTAGGCATCTGCCTTCGGCTCAGGTCATGACCCAGGGTCCTGGGATGGAGCCCCGCCTCGGGCTCCCTGCTCTGCGAGGAGTCTGCTTCTCCCTCTGCCCCCTCTCCCCCCTCCCCCCTAGCTCATGCTCGCTTGCTCTCTCAAAAATAAATAAATAAATCTTTAACAACAACAACAAAAGGAATGGATGAAGATTTACTGAACCCAAGTCATTGGAATGGAGTAAGGAACTTGTCTCTAATCAAGACCCCACATGGGTTCAGTTCACGGATGTCCCCAACCACGAACATTTTCATGGTAGGTAGTACTGAGTGGACAGGGCACTGAAGCAGGAACCAGGGCACCCAGGTTCTGATCCCATCGTTCATTTGCTGTGTGTTCTTAGCAAGTCATTTCTGCTCTCTGGGCCTCAGTTTCCTCCTCTGCAATTGAAGGACATGGAAGAAATGATTCCTAGGGTCCTCTGCAGCTTTCAAATTCTGTAACTTTTGTATCCAAGAAGATTTGAGAAAGGAGAGGGGATCCCAGCATTTACTGAATTTCCTCATCTGTAAAATGGGGGGGGATGAACATAATAACAGTAAATGACTTGGCTTGTAAAACCTTTAGAATAGTGGTTGGTACCATCGGGTGGGTGTTCTCACCTCCTTTGGGGGCTATATGTCAGAGAACCCTCCCTTCCATGGATGAGAGGGGAAATACGGATCTGTAATGCACGAGCAAGAACGTTGAAAGCAACCAAATAAACACTGGGTTTATTTCTAATCCATCCTAACTGCCCTCCTCTGCCCCCAGGGAAGCAGCATCCTGACCTCTCATGAGCACCCCTGCCCCAGAAGAGGAAGTTGAAGATGCCATCAGAGGAGGAGGTTTTCCACCACCAGTGCCTATGTTAGCTCTTCTGGAGGGCAAAGAAGGAACCGATGAGCTCACTCTGGACCAGAGGCGGTGAGGAGGAGAGAGAGAGAGAAAGAGACTCAAATTTCCGGAGGCTATTTCAGTTTTCTTTTCCGTTTTGTGCAATTTCACTTATGATATCAAGCAGTCCGTGGCTGCTGTTTTGGAAACTCCCCTTGTGGGGGGCGCCCCTTCTATTGGCCTGACTATAAAGAGCCAGCCTCTCGGCAGCAGAGGATCCCTGCAGAGGATCCCAAGACAGCAGGTGGCTCTCCCGGAGCCTCCACCCGCAGCTACCTTTGCAATCCTCCTGGCCACCGTCGCCATCTGCGCTCCTGCCTCTGCCTCCCCATGTAAGTCAGGTCCTGACCACCGCCGCCTGGGGCCAGACCCTCACACTGGCCCAGACTTTGCCCTCCTTTCCAGCTGCAGCATTTATGCTGTCGGAACCCAGTGATTTATATTTCTAGATATTGCTTTACCCAGATGTCCAGCTGTCCCTGGAGCCACTTCATGGCAGGGACCCTCTCTGCTCAAGTTTTCTGTCCTCAAGATGTACACCCAAGCCCTCCAGGTCCTGAGTGCGGACCGATGCTGGGGATATTAGCAGGCAGAGGCAGCCTTGAACTGACCTTGAAACACAGCTAACTTATGCCTATCACCAGTAGGGTTCCTAAGAAACTTCTAAGTTTGGGACAGTGATATTCTCCCCATTTCATAGATGGAAGAAGTGGGGCTTGGGAGAGGATTTTAATTTTTTTTATTTTAATTTTTCTTAAGATATATTTGGGAAGAGAGAGAGAGAGAGAGTGGGAGGGGTGGAGAGAGAGAGGGAAAGAGAAAATCTCCAGCCGACTCCCACTGAGCAAGGAGCCTGACTCAGGGCTCGATCCCACCACCCGGAGATCATGACCTGAGCTGAAATCCACAGTGGGACGCTTAACCAACTGAGCCACCCAGGTGCCCCGGGAGAGGATTTTTAAAAGCCTAGTGTGTATCAAGTATCATGCTGACTGCTCTGCATGTACCATGTCAATTAATACTTGCCACTACTCTTAGAGTTGCTGAGCTTGACTTAACAGAGCAGAGTTAAGTAACTTGCCGGAGGTCACACAGGGAGTATAGGGACACTGGTGTTCAAACTCAGTTCTATCCGGCTTTTAACACTCCTACTTTACTGGGAAGTGGCAACTGACACTTTCCAGGGTCATCCTGAATTAACTGAGCAACAAAGAGTCCTTCTCTGTTCAGAGCCCTTATCATGCCTCAGCCAGAGTCTCCCAGGATGCAATACACATCTTCAGGCCCCTCTTGAGGGTTGAGGCTGAGCCATGAAGTCTGAGTTTTGGAAGCCTCCCCCAACCCACTGTAGGTCTCAAAGACACAAAGTTCTGAATCCATTGAGGATTCCGGGAGGGCAAGAATAAGGGCAAGGGGCCCAAGACGAGCTAGGAGGAAGCCCAGAATATCCGTAGAGCCAAAGGCAAAGGGTTATAGTGTAGAGGGAAGGATACAAGCAAGACTCGAGGATTAGATGAAGGATTGCAGAGATCGTCTCCATCCTCTGTTGGAATCCCCCACTCTGCTACTGTGTGTCCACGGCCAAGTGACTTTACCTCTCTGAGCTTGTTTCAGCTAAAGGAGGATAAGAGTCTATCCAAGATAACGTACGCAGCCCAATACCCCGTGTGCAATAGCAATGAATACGGGGGTCTCCTGGTTTTCTCCTCGGACACCACACCCTGCTGCTTTGCCTACATCTCCCGCCGACTGCCCTTCACCCACATCCAGCAGTATTTCTACACCAGCAGCAAGTGCTCCATGCCAGCCGTCGTGTGAGTCCCAGCCCTGTGGACCTTCTAATGGGGGCAGGGGGAGTGAGGAAGGGACACCTCTTGTCCCAGAGCCAGCCCCCCACAGGAGCCCTCTAAGAGGGCACCCTATCCACTCCTACCCATCTTCCGGCTGCTCAATTAGCCATAGTCCCTCCTTCTGTAGCTTCAGACCCCCCCCCACCTGCTATCACGTAGATTAGACAAGGGGCTCCCGGGGCGGTTCTCCCCACTCAGTCAAACTGGGTCAGGTCTCTGATCTTTACGAGTATGACTTTTACTTTAACGTGACCTACAATGCTCCTGCGTGGAGAAAAGATCAACACAGTCATCTCTCTCCAACTAAGAACCCCACATTCCCCCATATCCCACACCCAATTGAATCCACTTACAACCTCAGAGGATCTAAGGGGAAGAGGTCAGAGGCCAGAGCCCTAGTTACAGTCAAGTGTATTTAAAAGAAAATTATCAAGTGGTGAAGAAATAATGACATGAGATTCTCCTTTAAATATGTGAACTAATATATTTGAAAAAATTAAGTCTACTACCTAGAAAGTGCCTACTGTGTATCAAATGTCTTACATGGATTACCCCTAAATTTCACCATAACAACCCTTACAGGTATGCATAATTCTCTCCATGTTTCAGATAATGAACCTGAGACCTAGAGAGGTTTGGTGACTTGCCCAAGGATGCACAGTAAGCGAGGGATAGAGCCTGTCTTTGGGGCTTCCTCTTTCTACTACAGAAAGGTCAACAATGATGGTTGAAATTTAAGATGATAAGAGACTTAAAGAATGAAAATGGGGTAATCATGAAGTTTCCTATATAACGAAGTTTTTTAAATTTTTTTAAAGATTTTATTTATTTGTGAGAGAGAGAGAGAGCACAAGCAGGGGGAGCAGCAGGCAGAGAGAGAAGCAGGGTCCCCACTGAGCAAGGAGCCCGATGCGGCGCTCGATCCCAGGACCCTGGGATCGTGACCTGAGCCGAAGGCAGACACCTAACCAACTGAGCCACGCAGGCATCCTTTGAAGTTTTTTTTAATCCAGAAATTCCTGTGACACTTGCAAAGCTATAGGTATTCAGAATTACCTTTTGTTCTGGTGAGTCCTTCAAAGTATAGTGGTAATATTTAGCACTACTAATTTTATCTCTGAAAACGAATATTTTTCAAAAGAAAAAAATCCTTCTCTGAGCACCTGTTGTGGGCAGGCAGAGATGAATAAACCACAATCCCTGCCCTCATGGGACTCACAGTCTGATACAAGGAAAAGACAGATGCAGAATGACTGGAGTAACACTGCATAAAAAAAATTACAAAAGGAGAGAGGGAGCACATCCAGCCTCGGGGGTGAGGGGAAGTTTGCTGCAAAAGGTGTTTGAGAAAAGCCTGAGGGACTGGGTACACTAGGCAGAGCGAATGTCACCAGGACTCTCCTTTGGCTGATGCAGCGTCCCCATGTAGAAAAGCAATGAGGGCCTCAAGTGTCAGCACAATGAACAAAAAGCGTTAGAGCGAGTGAGATGAGCTGGCACCGGGAAAGCCTAGAAAGATCAGACCCAGTTAAGAGGCTGGTACGGTTATCTATGTGAGCAGTTTTGAGGCTAAACGACCTTAAGGGGAAGGGAAGGAGAGATGGGGTAGGAAAAAGTCACAGGTGGAGTCAGCAAGCCCTGGCAGGTGAGGTGAGGTCAGGAGCAAGGACGAGAGGGGGGTTAAACGACTTAGGTTTCTACACAGACGGCTGGAGAAGTACAGACACCCCCCCCCCACCTCCGCCCCGCAAGTCTCAAGGAAGAGCTGTTTAAAGAGGAAAGAGCCAAAGTGCCAGCACGAAAACCCTGTGGCAATGTCCAGCAGGGAGCGTGAGAAGGGGTGTTGGTAGCTAGAAAAGAGCGTTGGGGCTAGAGACAGGACATTCTTTTATAGGACGAAAGGGTCTTCTGAGATGAGAGTGGCAATCTTTAGCAGAGTCTTGGTGAACAACGGCCCCAGAGCTAGTCAACCTTGGTTAGAATTGGCAGTGGCAGGAGCTTGGACCCAGCAGTTAACCTCTCTGAGCCTCCATTTCTTCATCTGCGAAGTGGAGTGAAAAAGAAGTACTTCCCTCACTGGCTCAAAGGGAGAACAAGGAAATGAAAAACGAAATTGGAATATATCCTGGCACACAGTTGGTGCCTGATAAGTGTTAACTTCTCCTCCTCCTCCTTCTCCAAATGTACTATTATATACACAGAAGTGACAAGTAAAACTTGATGAGTGAATGCAGTTCATTCACTACCTCATTCAATAAACACCCATTAAGCCCCCGCACTGTGCCAGACCGAGGGCCAGAGACTTGGGAGAAAAACAGAAAAGGGCAGCAATTCTGAGAACACCTGCTCTCAAGGGGCAGGCAGAGGAGGTTGCTCCCAAGAGAACAGGCAGGAAGAGAGGCAGGAGGGGAGTCAGGCAAGTAGGGGGTCCCCAAAATGGGGGCAGGGAGAGAAGCTTAGCTTAGCCAGGAGGGGTTGTTCCTCAGTCTCACGTTCTTCAGGAGGAAATGGAGGCCTGAGAAACCCTCACTCTAGATATTCGTTTCCTGCCCTTTTGGTTTCCTGGCCACAGGCTGAGGGGGGCCGAGGAGAGAGGATAGCAAGTCTGTAGGATTTCCTGTCTGACTCGTGGCTGAACAAAGACAGGGGCTTGGTATGAAGCTCCCTCACCACCCCAAATAAGCAAACAAACACTAGGAGGCATGAGAGCCCAGAATACTCCATCTGCTCCCTTTCTCTCCTCTGCACACTAGAATGGAAGAAAGAGAGATGGTCGAGTGGCTCTGAGTTTCAGAAAAGGGGAGGCAGCTTCTTCGAGAGCAAACACTATCCAGGATAGAACCTGAAAAGAAACCGAGAAACCCTCATTCTCACCAGACGACCTAAGTCCTCACTTTGTCTGAAAAACTTTAGGCTCATAAAGGTGCAGGAAAACATCCTAAAGAAGCTGAAAGGAGATAGGTCCAAGTAGACAGGGCTGGCCCAAAAGGAACATGTTAATGCACAGCACCGCTCACTACACCCACGGTCTCCCCCAGATAGAGCCAGTCTCCTAGCAAACAGGCGAGGCAGGCAGCTGGACTGAGGCCGTGCCCTGCAGGCTTTTATACCTTCAATGCCTACCATCAACACCTGTGGAAATAAGGCCTCTCCCTCCCAGAGGCCTCCACGTTCTGGCGGGGTTCATTGGTAGAAGTGCTTTGACAACAGCTATACCTCGGGGCCTTCGACCTCGCTGGGCACTGATACCCAGTACCAGGACCTTTGTCATGTGGCTCTGATCCCTCCCAAAGAAGAATCCCATAACATCCCAATAACAATACGTGTGTGGTATTTTCCATACCTCCATAATACTATCTCATTTGAGTCTCACAACAACGGTGCAAAGTAGGAATTATTTCTATCTCTATTTTAGAGGTAAACAAATTAGATTCAGAGGCCTGAAGTGATTTGCCAGGGTGAATCCACTAATGAGTAGTGAAATCAAGACTCAAGTTCACGTCCTTCTGTCACTGATGCACACATGCATAGATGTATTCATTTGTTGAGTGTCTACCCTGTGCCAGGCACTGTATGATCTAAAGCCAAATCGTGCCTTTGTTTATTTTTTTGTTTTGTTTTGTTTTTTTACCACTTCTTATCTCTCACTTAGTCAACCCTGACTCAGTTCCTAGAAGACGCCTCTTTTTCTCTGCACCTTGAGCACCCAGCATAGAGTCTGAAACCGAGATGCGCTGAGGAAAGCTAGTGGTTGACCAGCGCGATCCTAGACTCCTCAGGGTCCATGTGCCCTTAGCTCTCCAGGTTGCATGGGTATGTGTGGGGGTTAACATGCACACAGATCTGCTTTTGGTTTGGAGCCCTATGACCCAACAGAAGAGGAGAACAGCCTTTTCCTTAAAAGCGACAAATCCAACCTTATGGAGCTCCAAGAATGCCCCACCCCGGTACCATCGTCTTCATGCCGTTGTGGCTCAGTCCGCCTCATCCCCCAAACTGGCTGGTCTGGGTGCTGACCAGGTCTCATCCTGTCCTCTTCTCTGTAGGAGAAGCACCCAGAGGCACCGCCAGGTGTGTGCCAACCCACAGAAGAAATGGGTGCGGGACCACATCAACTCTTTGGAGATGAGTTAGGATGGAGGGCGTCTTGAACCTGAACTCATGCAAACTTCCCTAGTGCTTCTTGTTCTTGTCCTAACCAGCTTGGGAGACTCCCCACAAACCCCTGCTCCCGCTCCCTCCTGGGAGGGCACAGATTCCACCAGCCAGCAGCAGCTATAAAAGCCTCCTCCGCCTAAAGCTCCCAAGGCTCCTGAGGCTCTGCCTTGTGCACACAGTCTCTCGGCTCTGAGCTTCATTTAGGCCCCTTGGCTTCTTGGCCCCGGCTCTGCAATCAGAAAGGAAGTCGGCTTGCCTCTGGAGGCGAAGAAGGGAGGAAGACTGGGCTCCTTCGGTAAAGTCCTGCAGCCACAGCTCCTCTCTCAGCCCCTCACTGGGAAGGGCTGACTGGCAAAATGTGAGAAATCAGCTTCCCGTTAAAATTCTCCATGCAGTTACCAAGCTGGATCCTGGTTTGACTGCCTCCTCGGGAACTCTCCTTCCTCGTGAGCATTAAGCAATTCGCTACATATTGAATTTAACTGTCTTGCCTTTTTTAGTGTTCGTTAGCAGACTTTTTTGTGTGACTTCAAGTATTTTATTAGGAGTTCATATAAAATCTTTGTAGACTGTTCCCTAAGTTTGGATTTGCCTGGTTGTTTCCTTATAATTGGATTCGGGTTAAACATTTCTGGCAGGGACACCACATGGGTGACACTGGGTTTCTCAGTGCAGCACATCAGGGTACATGTTGGTTTACTGGTGATGTTGAGTCTGATGGCCTGACGGTCCAGATTTTCTTGCCACAGCGAGCTCGCTGATGTGTGACAGGCACTATGTCAGGCATGGGAGGTTGGCGGGTAGAGAGATGAATGAGCCACAAGCCACAATCTTTAACTTTAGGCAGATTAAACATATGATAAACACCTAAAGGGAAGCAACGGTTCAAAAAGCTGTGGTCACACTGGGAGTGGGAGGGGCGGGGGGGGATGACACCACTGAAGGAGGTGAGGCAGGGTGCCTGGGGGAGAAAAGAGATGTCAGAGATGAGACAGCATTTAAATGAGGTTTGGAAGATTGGAGAAACAGTTTAGCATGTAGGAAAGGCCTGACAGGTAGAGGGAACAGCACATGTAAAAGTAGGAGGTACGGAAGGCAGCTCCCTCACCACACAGGGAAGAGCTCAGTCTCTTGCAGCCAGGCAGGGACGTGTGTGTACAAACGGGGTTTTCCCGCTCCTGCCATTTTCCTGTTGACTAATCCTAAGAACCATCCCTGCCCCTCCCATGGGCTGATGTGCGCTTGACAGTTCACCAAATGCTTTGACTTTCTTTCCCGTGCATGCCTCACCACAGCCCCCCTGGCTCCCAGACAGGCATGACTTTCCCACTTTTCAGATGAGGAAACGGAAGCTCCCGGAGGTCAGGTGACTAGCTCAAGGCCACAGGCCAGGAGACCCCAGGGGTGGGGGCTGGGGGGGCGGGGCTCAAGAATGGAACTGGAGTCTTCCATTTACCTAGGAGATCTGGTTGCTCAACACTCAGAAGATTCTACCCGCAGAAGCCCCAGTCCCTCACCAGTTCCCCTTGTGCCACAGAGGACAGGTCTCCCCCAGCTGTGCCCCCACGCTCCCAACAGCCCTGCATGGCCCCACCTAGGTTCCCTCTGGCCTCACCAGAAGAAGAGGAGGATGGCCTATGAAAAATCAACTGATATCTTTGACATCTCCAGGTCCATGTTCAAGTACCCATGGCTGGAATACCCAGAAAGGACCAAAGGTGAGGCTGGAACAGACAGGAACAAAGTCAAGGGTGGGGCCTGAAAAGAAAAGCTCCCTGGCTCCCTTTCCCAAGACAGGGGTCTGGTGAGTGCAGCAAACCCACAGGAAGGGTCAGGGCAGGCCACTGGACACTTGGTGCCTCCCCAAGGCCTTCAAGGTAAGTCTCCACGACCCGCAAAGATGGGACATCTGTCTCTCTAGCTTCCGCTCCCACATCTGCACCCTGCTCTCTACCCAACTCCCCACCTCCCGGTCTTTGAAAGAAGTCATTCCTCGTGTCTAGCGCTCTTCCCCCTTATCTATCGGGCTAACCCCAACGTGGATTAAAGACTGAGCCTCTGGGAAACCTTCCCTGATCCTCCCAGCCAGGTTAGGGGCCTCATTTGTACCACCTGTGCCCGTATCCTCACATTTGTCTCCCTTTGTTAATCACTAGTAAACAATTCTGTCTCACCAGCTAGATCTGTGGTTTTCAGAGTGCGGTCCCAGGATGAACAGCATCAGTATCTTGTTAGAAAGGCAAATCCCCAGCCCCCACCCCAGATCTGCTGAATCTATACTCAGGATGAGTGCCAGAAATTGGTTTTAAGAAGCTCTCCAGGGGAATGTATGGTGATTAACATAACAAAAAAAAAAAGGAAGCTCTCCAGGTGATCCTACAACACACTCAAGTCTGAGAACCACTGAACGAGACCACTGGTTGTCACCATCAGCTGCACATTAGAATCCTCTGGGGAGCTTTCTGAAAGGCCTAGGCCCTATCCCCAGAGCATCAGATTCAATTAGTCTGATGTAGGGCCAAGGCAGGTTAAAAGTTCCCCCAAATAATTCTAACATGCAGCATTCACTAAATGCTGAATAAATGAATGCCTGACTGGATGATTCTTAGCCCACCATTTGTACCACAGAACTCAGAAAAGTCACGGCTCCTGTTCACCTGCCCTTGTCCTGCTACCAGGTAAGACCCCTAACTTTTGCCCCTCCCCGCCCCGGAAGCTTCGTTAAAGTGGGAGGGGCAGCAGACTGCCCCTTTCCTCTAAGGCCAGGTCACAGAACCCTTACACTCATCCTTGGGATTGCCGCTAGTTCTGTGTGACCTTGGACAAGTCACTTGCCCCCCGCCCCCGGGGCCTCAGGAGCTTCCTCAGTCACAGGCCAACCCCCGTCCCGCTCCATTCGTGGAGATGCTATGAGCTACTATCTGTAAGGCCTGGGATTAACGCAGGCAGTGCTTAATAAGGAGTCATTTTTATTCATTAATGCGGGGATCCTCATAGTTAGAGTTGCCAGATAGAATACTGGATGCCCAACTAAATTTGAATTTCAGATAAGTAACTTCTTGTATAAATATGTCCCAAATATGGTATCCAATACCTAAAATCTAAATTTACCTGGGCGTCCTGTTTTGTTTTTTTTTTATTTGCTTGGTTCTCACTAAATCATTGACATCCCTACTCATTACGAGTCAATACTCCACTTTCTGAAATCATGGCAGTCATCTGACAACCTTTACTATGATCTTCTCCATCACCACAGGGAAAAACACTGGCTGGAGCCCCTCTTGTTGCTCAGAGAACTGACTCTGACAAAGGCTGGGGCAGAGATAGGAGGGAATTCTAGCCAAATCTGTGGAGAAAGTCCCCTGACCCACCCACCACCCTCCACTACAATCACAGCTGCAGTTTCACGACCGTTTAAGAGATAGGTTGTTTAAGGAAATTCTGCTTTTCCAACTAAACTGTGAAGTTCCACGAAGGGCAGGGATGATAACTGCCTCCCCAGCACCTAGCACAGTGCTTGGCACTTAGCAGGTGCTCGGTGAGTATCTGCTGCATGCCTGAATGAATAGCCTGTCTTTCCCCTCTTCACATCTCCCTCACCCCTTGCCTTTTCTTTTTTTTTTTTTAAGATTTATTTATTTTGTCAGAGAGAGAGAGAGAGAGAGCACAAGCAGGGGGAGCGGCAGGCAGAGGGAGAAGCAGGCTCCTTTGCCTAGCAAGGAGCCCGATGCGGGACTCGATCCCAGGACCCTGGGATCATGACCTGAGTCGAAGGCAGACGCGTAACCGACAGAGCCACCCAGAGCCTTTTCAAAGTGCTTCGAAATCCTCAAATAACCAGTGTACTCGGATTGGCTTACAGATCAACAAGGGCTTCACAATCTTGATCTCATTTGTTCTTCGCAACAAGGGCTACAGAAAAAAACAAGGATTATTAGCTCCATTCTGCAGATGAGAAGAAGACTGAGATCTTGGTGGGTGAAGTCACTTGCCCAAGTCACACAATGGGTAGGAGGTCTCTGACTCCAGCTGAGAGACTAAAGGGCATCCCTCTCACCTAGTCCCTTCTTATCCTGGTCTTTTTCCTGGCTGAGGAATATCCCCTCCCACTGCTGTGCCATTCACACCCCCCAGATGCCAAAGGAAGAGTTTCCCCCAAGCCCAGAGTGCTGGAGGCAGCACCCGAGCAAGCCACATTCAGTGCCTTACTGCTACTTCAAGAAGCCTGAGATCTACACACACTGGCACACTCTGTATGATCAGCGACAAGAACGGGATGCCCAGAAAATGTTGTGGAAAATGAGAGATCACCCTAGGTGTGCTTTGCTCCTTCCTATTCTCCACACCCTTCATACCTTCTAGGAAAGAGAGGAAGGAGAAGGAAGGAGTGGGGTAGGGGGTGGGGCAAATCCAGCTTACAGATCCCAGAGAGGAGCCTGGGGTAGGAGGCGGTGCATCTGTCTTCCTCTGGTCCCATCTCTGAGCTGGGCTGAGGACCAAGGGCAGAGGAAAGTTTGTGAAGTACGAGGGAGGGAACAAGGGGACCAAGGCTGCCTGTGCAATTTCTCACACAGGCAACTCAAAGAGGGCACGCCCATCCAAAAATTCCATCTCCCTATGAGCAAGTTGACTATAAAATCTCGGATGGCATCCAAGCCCTCAGACCCTACTGGGAACCTCCTGAAGTGGCAAAGATTAAAGGTCAGGGACCACGGTGGGAGGGAGACTGGGGAGACTCCCTTTCTGTGGGTGCCCTTACCTTGGGCTCACATTATCCTTCAGCCCTCAGTCCCTGCCTACAAAATGGAGGGAGGAAAGGAAAAGGGATTGGATGAGCTCCTCTCTGTTTGAAGTTCTACAACTGTATTTATCCCTTTCTTCCTCTCCACTGGCTCCCTTGGATGGGCAGGAACTCACCAAAAGCCTAGAATCTCCCAGAGAGCATGAGCAGTTCTATGCAGCACAGGTGAGAGGCAGCAAGGGTGGTGGAGCATGGCCACAGGTAGGAGTTGGCTGAGCTGGGGAGCAGAAAGATGCTTGGGGTGGGGGAGGTGCATTCCAAGACAAAACTCCAGCTGTGTCCAGAGGCTGAAACTCATGGGGGTGGTATCTGAGCTCTCTTCCCTTTCTTCCACCCCCTGTTCTTGCAGGCTCTGGGATGCCTGGGTGTCAGTGACAAGTTTGTCATAGAGGCACTACGGCAGGTGGTGAGTCTAGGGCTGCATGGAGCTCATGAGAGGAGGAAACGGGGTCTGAGGTATGTGGAGCATGGGCACAGGGGCACAGACAAGGCTCGCCAAGGTGCAAGGATGCTGGGTCAGATGCAGTGAGGAGAGAGCTGCCAGTGTGCAGCATGCCCCATCTCATGCCCTTGGCTTTCTTGAAGGGCAGCTTGGTGGGGCTGGGGGAATCTGAAGTTCCCCTCTGTTGAACAGAAAAGATCCTCAACTGAAAAGCAGAAAAGAACTGGGACTGAGTTCATTCTCTACCTTAACTGAATCAATGCCCCGTGCTTATAGGCCAACTTATAATGGGGAACATGCGTTCTTATCCATATCCTCATTTAAATCTTACAAACTGGGAATAGACATTTGTGTCTGTATTTTTCTAATGATAAAATGGAAGCTCTGTGGGGCGCCTGGGTGGCTCAGTTGTTAAGCATCTGCCTTCGGCTCAGGTCGTGATCCCAGGGTCTTGGGATCGAGCCCCACATCAGGCTCCCTGCTCAGCGGGAAGCCTGCTTCTCCCTCTCCCACTCCCTCTGCTTGTGTTCCCTCTCTCTCTGTCAAAAAAAAAAAAAAATCTTAAAACAAAAAAATGGAAGCTCTGAGAGTGAGCCAAGTGACTTGCCCAAGGTCCCATGGCTACTAGATACCAGATAGGGATCGGAACAAAAGTCTTACTCCCAAGCTGTGTTCCTTCCACTGCACCATCCTGCCTGTTGTACTCTGTTTGAGCTTAGAAGGTCACTCTCTAGGCCTCGGTTTCCTCACTTGTAAATGAAAAGTTAAGCTGAGATGATTCTTAACGCTCTGACATTCCATCACCTTATGGCATATCTCCACCACCTGCCTCTTAAATCAGGCCCAAACCGGTCCAGAGAAAGTCAAGTATGAGGCCTGTCGAAGCCTGGCCATGCTGGGTGAGTATGTCCCCTCCCTGAGGGGCAAGTGGGAGAAGGTGAGAAAGGAAGCAGTGCAGCCCCTTTCCCCTTTGGGTAAGGACACCCCACTTCTACCTAGCATTTGGCAGGATCTGGGAGCTAGCCTAGTACTGTGGGCAGAGAGAGGAAAGTGGGGTGAAAAGGAGAAGAGATTGGGAGGGAGTGGGTGGGTCCCTGGAACTCCAGCCATGCTCAGCCAGCTGCACCAGTGTCCTGGGAGGACGGGCAACACGTGGGGATCCAGTACTTAGAACTTCTGTCTCGAGGGCACAGTGGAGTCAAATAGGTCCTGGCAGAGAGGAACAGTCCCTGAGGCTCTGCCCTGACCCAAGGACCTCCCTTGTCCAGGCTGCCTGAGTAAGCACGTGATCCAGGTTCTCATCACACAGCTGAAGGGGCAAAATGAGGGGCAAAGGATGGATTCTCTGACAGGGCTACGAGAGGCTCTGAACTCCTGGGCTGCTGTCCCCAAAGACAAGGTGATTGGGAGAAGAGTCAGTAACTGGGGCAGGGTAGGACAAGGTAATTGATGGTGCTGGCTGGGGTTAGGTCAGGGAGAAGGTAATCCCTAGCTCCTAGCCCTGATGGGAGAAGACACTGCCCTCGTGGAGTTCCCTGTGGAACAGTTTCCCTGAATAGAAGCGCTGGCAGGGCCACGTAGGAGTCACACAACCCCTGAAAAGCCAGCTCTCAGTGCCGCGGTCTGTTCATTTCCAAAATGGGGGAGAGTCACACTCATCAGGATGAGCACTGAGTAATGTACAGAACTGCTAAATCACTGAATTGAAACTAACAGAACGCTGTACGTTAACTATACTGATACAACAAGCTATTTTTCAATAAAATTTTTCAATAAATTTTTCTATTTTTCAATAAAAATTCATCAACAGATTAAACAAAATGGATAGTAATTATAGCATTGTTAAGAAGATTAAATGAGATAATGTATGTAAAGCACTTCGTTCAATGCCTGTGCTTTTTAAATGGTAACCATTATCATCCTTAAAATAACCTACTAAAGAAAAAACCTCTCTCAAGAGGGGAAAGGGATCAAGAGAGTCTGCAACACTACTCAAATTTTTTCCCTTTTAGGGTCCTCTTACTCTGAGCCCATCACTGTTCCGTGTGAAATAGAAGTCATCATTCATCCATTTACTCAACAAAAATACATATTTTAAATCAGCTATCACATGCCAGGCACTGTCCCAGGCCCTTAAGATACATCAGTGAACCAAACAGACTAAGATCCCCTGCTCTTGTGGAGCTTACCTTCTAGTTGGGGAGACATATAATAACCAGTAAACTTAATTATATAGTATGTTAGAGGTGACAAGTGCAGTGGAAAAATTAGGTAGCAGGGTGAGGATGATCAGGAATGCCAAGTGGGGATGGGACTAAGCTGCAGTTTTAAACACAGAAGGGAGGGAAGGCTTCATTTAGAAGGTGTCATGTGAGCAAAGACCCGAAGAAGGTGAAGGTGTTAGCCTTGCAGATATCTGAGAGAAGGCATTCCCAGCAGAAGGGCCAATCGGTGCAAAGGCTCTAAGGCAGGAGGGTGCTTGGCATTGGTCCAGGGACAGCAAGGAGGCCAGAGTGGTTGCAGCGGACTGGAAATAGAGAAAGTAGTAAAAATGATGGTAGGTCAAAGTAGTTAACAGGAGACTCAATTATACTAGATCTAGATCGACTAAATCATACTAAATCATTGCTTTCTGGACAACTTCAAGTACTTGGACTTCTACTTTGTCTGAAGTAAGGAACAAAGCAGTGACATAATCTAACTTACATTTCAAAAGGTTCACTCTGCTGTGCTGAGAAAAGATGGGAGGTGGGGGTGGGGCATCAGGTGGAAGCAGGTGGACCAATTAGGGGCTACTGAAGCAATCCTGGTGAGATATAATGGTGGCATGGATCACGGTGGTCGTAGTGGGATTAGTAAAACTCTTGACAGGTTGAATGTGAGCTACAAAAGCCAGTGAGGAAACAAGGATGAAGCCAAGGTTTTTGGCCTAGTGGCTGAAAGGGTGGAGTTGTTATTAACCAAGATGGATAAAGTTGCAAGTGGAACAGGTTTGGAGGTAATATCAGAAGTCCAGTTTTGGACAAGTTATGTTCAAGATGTTACTGGACCTCCAACGGAGACAGCAGGTAGAGTTGTATGTACAATTTTGAGTTTAGTATATGTGCTGCCAAAGCGAGCACACGATTTTGAGTTTAGAAGTCTGAACCAGAGAAAGGAATTTATGAGTTGTTGGCATATAGACAGCCTTTAATGTCATTCAATTAGATGAGATCACTAAGGACCAAGTAGGAAATCTTGGGGCATCCCAATATTAAGAGCTCAGGGAGAAGAGGAAAAACCAGTAAATAATGACAGCAGGCCATCAGGTAGGAAGACAACCCAAGAGTATGGTATTCTGAAAATCAGGTGAAGAACATATATCAAGGAAAGGAAACAAATCAACCACATCAAATAATATAAGGACTGAGAACTGATACACAGATTAACAATGTAGGAATCCTTGATTATCTTAACAAGTCTGGTGGGGTCATGGCAGTGTAGGTCTGACAGAAGGAGTTTAAGAGTGAACAGGAGGAAAGAAATTAGAGATGGCAAGAATGGACAACTTTCCAAGTTTTGCTGGCAAGGACTGTAGCTGGCACCAGGGGTTGATTTAAGAAAAAAGAAAAATAATAGCATGTTTCTATGGTCCAGTAGTTAGAAAAATGATAACTTGGAAGAGAGAATAAAGAGTTGTGATTAGGTATAAAGAGATGAGGTCTAACA
This sequence comes from Eumetopias jubatus, assembly GCF_037043125.1. Lineage (NCBI taxonomy): Eukaryota > Metazoa > Chordata > Mammalia > Carnivora > Otariidae > Eumetopias > Eumetopias jubatus. The sequence goes on from NW_028274816.1 coordinate 119,662,737, forward strand.
CACAAGTGGAGATGGCCACAGTCTATACTAATAAGAGGAGGGAAGAATATATGGCTGCAGGTGTTGGACAGAAATGGTGGTAGGTGCCTCTGGAACTTCTTTTCCAGTTGCTTATATTTGCTCAATAAAGTAGGAAACAAGGTCATCAGCTGAGAGTTAAGAATGGAGGAAGAAGTGTTGGAGGTTCCAGAGGACAGGGTGTGAATCAGGAGCGCGGGAAAAAGAACTGCCCATGGAAAAACAGTATGGTTACTAGGTAGCACTAAGGGTCTACACGAGGTTTGTGTTCACACATTCAAAGCGAGATCAGTCATCATAACCGTGTGCTTTTATCCAGGAGGTGCAGGCACAGAGTAAGTCGAGAGTTGACTACAATGAAGCAAGAGGCAGTAAAGGAGTTGAGTAAGGCAAGCAAGTGACTATAGTAGGACCATGGAGTTTAAGCTGGGGTAGAGAGGGAAGAAAATGAGGAGCAATGAAAAGGTGCTCAGTGGACTGTTAATCCTTGTGGAAGTCCAATAATTATTGGCAAGACAGGAGCTGGAAAGATAGGAGGTGATGGTCAGAGAGTGGGATCCATGAAACGGAGATCATGGAGAAGTCACAGTAAGAGATAATGATAAAAACCTCTCTGTGAAAATTAATGGTTGACATAGAATGGAGGACAAGGACAAGATTATTGGAGAACAGAAGGAGCAATGACGTGTGTATTTTTTTAAATGTCAGGAATTAAGATAGCAGAAGTGCTCGAGAGTGACATTCATCCGTCCACAAGATAAAGTCGTAGAGAAATGAGATAAGACCTAGGAGCAAGTAGAGGACAACAAAAATAAGGGGAAGTGGGTAAAATAATCTGAGGACATGAGATTCATTCTGGGGAGGAGGGACAATGCTGTGGAAATGGCAGTGAATTGCCCTCTTAACAAAGCCTGGCTAAAGACATAGTCCCCCTGCCCATTTCACTTCTTGTCTCCCTCAGAGGACTCAGGTCGGGGATGAAGAGAAGTTGGTACCTGTGCTGCAGATGCTGATACATAAGTCATCGGACGAAGCAGCTGTGGAGGCAGCCCTGTGCTTGGGTTTCCTGAGGCCCTGCAGCAACACAGCTCAAGAGTTCTTGTTGCAGTGCCTGAGCCAAGGGTCCAAAGCCCAGCAGATGAAGGTGTGAAGGGCAGGAGGCTGGGCTCCCTGGGGAGCACTGGGGAACCAGAGGCCAGTGCTGACTTTGGTATAGTCTGGACCCCGTCATACTCAACCAGAGAAAAGAAGTCTCAGCAGGGAGCACTGCGGGGCCCTGTGTGTCTATGAATATGTATATGCATGAGTACGGGGTCACATAGATGTGTGAGTGTCCATGTGTCTGTATATATTTGATTTGTATGAACGTTCATTTATAAATGTGCACGTATGTGCCCACATGAACTGAGGTTCTCACTCAAAAGGCGAGGAGGCAGGAGACAGACCCCATCTGTTCCCCATGAGTTTTAGGCTCAGCCCTCAAGCCTACCTGGCCACCCAGATGCCTCTTGGCCCTGTACACCCCACCCTACCCTGCCTGCCCCCCACAGGCACTCAGGATGCTGGTCAAGATGATGCATGTACACACAGCTACAGTCACCAGGGCCATTCTAGACCAGCTGTGCTATTCTAGTGTCCTGGAGGTAAGCTCTCCGACTGCCTAGGACCCTTCTTTCTCCAGCACTAGCACAGGGGTGAGGGATAAGGAAGAGAGTCTACCCTTTATACCTTCCCACCTCTGCTCTCAGCACCGCTTTGAAGCCACCCAGATGCTCAAAGCCATTGGGCTGGAAAAGATCCAGGCACAAGAGCTGGAGGGATTCACATTTGACCTGCTCTGGAGGAAGACATATAATGAACCTTTCCTTGTAAGTGAGACCAAAGCTCCCAAGCCCCAGGCAGCCCAAACCCTCCTCCTTTCTCTTCTCTGACGACCTCCCACAGCTTGGCTCCCACCACACTGCCCCACAAAGTATCATATTCACTCTAAGGCACTAAAGCACTCCCTGTTCCTCTAATACTGCGCATGTTTTCAAGCCACCTTGCTTTTGCTCAGGCAGTTCTCTCAGCGCAAAGTGCCAAGTCATCCCTCCCTCCCCCTGCAAGGTAAAAATTGCCTCATGCTATTATTCACGCCTCCCTCCTTCTGCCCTGTCACAGTGATTGCTCCTGCAAGGCCAGTCCACCTTCTATGGGAACCTTTCCCAAATCACCTCCAACAGAATGAATCCTGCTTTCCTCTGTGCTCCTTTGCTTTCATCTTTTTGTAGCTTGTTACAGAACCAGCCACAGAACTTCTAAAGACATTTTTCTAAAATGTAAATCAGATTGTGTCTCACCTCTGCATAAAACTTTTCAGTAGCTCCCCAACGCCCTCAGGAAGGCTTACATTGCCCTTTACCACTCAAGGCCTGCTTCCCTCTCTAGCTTCATCTCTCTCTCCCCACTCCTGCTCAGGGCCACACACCAGCTAAGCTTAAAAATGACCTTGTCCTCATTTATACCTGTTATCCCAGTGTAATTCCTCAGAGTACCCCACTTTGAAGGGTCTCACTGTGGTCACCTAGCTAAACTGAAATATTTTCTGTTCCCCAACCTCTGTGTGCTCTCTCCTGCCTCTAAGCTTTTGTACATGCCCTCCACTCTGCCCAAAAAGTCATCCCGCCCCCAGCCCTCTACTGGTTAACTGCTATCCACCTTTCAGGCTTCAGCTGAGGCATCACTTCTTCCAGCAAATCTTGCTGATACTTGGACTAAGGAGACCCTCCTGTGTTCACCCTATAGTTAGTTCAGTTGTAACGCTTAAAACGGTAGTGTGACGGCCTACTCATCTGCTTCCCCTACCAGACCATGAGCCCCTCAAGACAAGGACCGTATGTAGCACAAAGGTCAACATTCGGTAAAGGTTGGTGAGCACTTCAAGGTACACTCCTGTATTCTTTCTCTGTTGTCCCACCTTAATCCCCCTTCAGGCTATGAGGCAGGCTGTGGCTGAAACGGTGGAAGAGCTCAAGATGAAGCCTACAATGATGAACTTGCTGGAGGCGTGAGTGGCTCAGGCTGGGAGCTCCCAGAGCCAAATCCTAGGCTGTGGGAAAGGGGCACAGGGTCGGAAAGAGCTGAGAATCTGATCCCAGTTCTTACTTCTCACTTGCCTATGCCCCTGGCCAAGTCACTCTTTGACCCCTAGGATTTTTCTTTATCTGTAAAAGGGGGCCAATAATACCTACCACTCAGGGTTGCTATAAAATATAAGAGCTCAAATTAAGATGAGGACACGAAAGGAATCTATAAAAAGTAGAATTCTGGACAGATGTGAGTCCTAATTGTCATTCAGTGCCTCCTGGCAAACTGCAGTACCTGCCTTTCCCTTCCTCGCCCCTTTCCTGACCTAAGTAACAAGAGGGAGCAATTGATGAAATTAGCATCACTCATTGGCCTTAAGCCTGACTCACTCTGGGCTGCAAGAAGAAACAACCAGCCTTTCTCCCCTACCCTCTAATTGGATAACACACTCATTCCCTTCTACATAGGCAACTGATGAACTCAAATGCCACTGCACGCCAGGAAGCAGTCATCTCTTTGGTAAGGCCAGCTCTGCTTCTCTGGCCAGACATGTTGGTGGCCAGCGGAGTAGGCAGCTGAGCACAATTACTTAGCGGCAGAAAGGGCTATAAAGTTTGGGGAGGTTTGCTGGCTTGTTTTAGAATTCCGGCCCTACCAGGAATTCAGGGGTAACCTCTTCTTCAGGATTGGAGGTAGGTGGGATAAGGGACAGGAGATGGGTATAAGAGACGTTGCTTAGAATTTGCAGGAATTGTCTTGACTCTTCCTGGTGAACAGTATGCGCTGGAACCCAATGCAGTGGCCCCAAAAGGGAAAAAAAGGGATACCTCAGCTGGGGAGCCATAACGCCCCCTCTCTCCAGGCCACAGGGTTATCAGAGGGGGACTAGAATGAAAAAGAGCACAGATGTGCATCTTCCTAGGCTGGCTACTTAGTCACTCTCATTCTGCCTCTGCCAGGGCGTCCTGGGGATCCGCAACCCACAAGTGTTCCACTTGCTCCTGGACATGCTAGACACAGAAAAGAGCCAGGCTGTGAAGAAAAGCGTAAGGCATTCCCGCCCACCTCCTCCACTTTCCTACCCCTCCTCTAAGCCTCTCCCACCCATCCTCACCACTTCCTCTTTGTCAGGAGGGAGGAAAGGGGAATGAACCTCGGACATTATCCCTTGACTTCATTACTTGGGGCCATAGTGGCCTGTGGCCAGAGCATTCCCTCCCTGAGGCACCCCCTCCGCTCCTAGCCTTAGCCTGAAGTGAGCCAGCCATGGGACCTTTGTTTCAATGCAGCTACAAGAAACATTAACTCTCTTGGCCTCAACTGATCCCTGGATCCAAAACAAGCTGAAGAACAAGGTTCTCTTTGTATATGAGGCACTTAAGACTAATGAGGAGGAAGGGCCTACAAGGTTCCGGAAAGAGCCTGAGAACCCAGAAGAGTTAACTATCCAAGACTTTCAACTTGCACAGCTGAACCCCTTGTTTATTGCAAAGTCCAGAGCCACATCAGACCAACAGAAAAAGCTGAGTGCCCAGAGAGATTCTGCCTTCTACCTCACCTCTTCCTTCCCACCCTGTTTCTCTAAACCAACACACAAGGAACCAGCCACAGGGCCCTGGGTGCCAAGGATCAGGAAGCAGCTCCAGATTCTTGCTAAAACCTCCCAATAGCTCAGTTCTTCGGCCCAAGTCCCCACTCTCTCCCTGAGGTTGCGTCTCAGGCTCCCCCGAGAAAACAATCTATACCTATCTTCCATAAATAAATATCACTCTACCTATCACTGCTGGTCCCTTTGTCAGAGGCTGCATGGAAACTCAGGTCTCCTCACTCCTGGTTGAGTGTTAATTCACTCAAGCCACATGTCCTTTTCACAAAGGGAAAGAGCCAGAGCTGCTCCAGTGGCCAACCTGCCTCCCTAAATCAAGCCCTTGTTTATGCCCAGAATTTGATGAGCCTCTGCCCAGAGTGGGCTACAGAAGGGAAAGTAGGAGAAAATCCTGGAAAGCTTGGCTCTTAGACCATTTCCTCTAACATGTTGCCCCTCACTACCACTTCCCAGTAGTCAGGAGGTAACGAGATTATACTCAAGACCAACCATCTCTGCTGTCTCTTCACCACCTGCTTTCTGCCTTCCTCAGGGCCATGCCCTGTGACAGGCCCTATTTACACTCTAAAACTGCTTCAGTTTTTCTCCCTTGTTTGTTCTAAAGGCTTGTTTCCCTTTGCCAATAGGACCTGCCACACCAATCCCAACAATCTACATCCTCCATCAAAAAGAAAAAGCCCAGACTTTGTGTAGTCAGAAAAATCTGAAGTCTAAATCCTAGGGTCCATCACTTTCTTGAACTTTGACTTTGGACAAGTTAATCTTTCTGTTTCCTCACCTATAATAAAATGAGAGTAATGTACACTACTTCAGAGAGCTCTTCTGAGGAGTAAACAATATAAATCCTAATAGAGTGCCTAGCATCACATAGTAAGCACTCAAATGTGAGCTGCTTTTCTCTCTTTTCCTCTCTTCAGTGTTGTCATGTAAGCCTATGACCACCAGAGGTTAAAAACGTCCCGCCACCCCTATTAATTCCCCCAATCTGACTGAAGTGATCTAATGTGAGGTCAACTTCTTCCCATTAAGCAGAAAAAGGTCAAAGTAAAATAGATGCTCCTTTCCATTTCTCCACACTCCAGGTTCTAGAGTAGTCCAGTTCTTCTGAATCCAACATGATATGTGTCACTCAGATGTATCTTCCTACCTACCCCACCACTTCCAGATACATGTTTTGCCTCATAGAAACGTAAGTAAAAACCAAAAGAGTAGTGAAACTATTCTGGAGTATAAGCAACATTGCCTCCACTAGTGTGGCACAAAGCCCAAAGATGGTAAAAATGATCTTCCTCTCTTGCCCACTCTGCACCTTTGGGCCAATGAACAATCTAACCCAAATTTCCCTGGGCCTTAACAGCCTGTGGGTACAAACAAGGGCTTAATAACTACATAATTCAGGCTCTCAACTCCTGCAAAATCCTGCCCACAGATCTCCAACCCCTGCTCCTCCTCCTCCGTATTTCTGGCTCTCTAGAGGATGGTCTTATTACTTGACCAGATACCAGTCTCTGCTCAACACCTCAATCCTAGTTTCACCAATCCTCATATCAGAAGATTTAAGACAGCACTGAACATAAAGCTTTGCAGACATGTATCATATGACCTCACTGATATGAGGAATTCTTAATCTCAGGAAACAAACTGAGGGTTGCTGGAGTGGTGGGGGGTGGAAGGGATGGGGTGGCTGGGTGATAGACATTGGGGAGGGTATGTGCTATGGTGAGCGCTGTGAATTGTACAAGACTGATGAATCACAGATCTGTACCTCTGAAACAAATAATGCAATATACGCTAAGAAACAAAGAAAAGAAGATAGCAGGAGGGGAAGAATGAAGGGGGGGAAATCAGAGGGGGAGACAAACCATGAGAGACGATGGACTCTGAAAAACAAACAGGGTTCTAGAGGGGAGGGGGGTGGGGGATGGGTTAGCCTGGTGATGGGTATGAAAGAGGGCACGTTCTGCGTGGAGCACTGGGTGTTATGCACAATGAATCATGGAACACTACATCAAAAACTAATGTAATGTATGGTGATTAACATAACAATAAAAAAAAAAAAGCTCTGCAGAGAGCACCCACCATCTGGTACACCACCAATGTACTAGAGCATTCCCAGTAACAAAGCCACCTAGATTCAACACTCTGACCAAAATGCTTAATCCACGCTGTGGCCAGTTTCTCTCTGAAGCCTGAAAGCCCACTTCTCTCAGCCAACAGAATCTGTTGGTATTGCTCTTTGGACACCATCCAAAATATAAGTTCCCCCCCCTTCTCTCTCCTCCTCTCTTTCTAATGAAACCTCTGAATACACTTTCCGATGGCAGCAGAAACAACAAAAGGCATATACACCCTCCTCCTCTTCCAACATTCTCATCCATCTCTGTGCTATAACTGAAATCTGGTGCTCTCCCTTGAACTAGCCTCTTCCCAAAGTCTTAGGTGTTGCTCAACCTCCTCCATTCCTTTCAATGTCGCCATTGCCCTATGCCTTCATATAAAAATCACTGCTTCTCTGAGGGTCTTGGATCTCCAGTTATCCCACCCTCTGGTCCACTTCTCGTTTGCTCTCATTCATCGCCTGGACCTTAGTGTTCCTATCACCATGACGGTAACAACCATCCAATACCCCATCTCCTCAGTTCTTGATCTCAACTACAAAGGTTCCTCCCTTCCATTCACTTCAGCCACCCACTTCCATGACCACACCTAGCCCCTGTCATCCCCGGGAATTACTTCATCTCCAAAATCCTGAACATCTACTTGCGGACCCAAAGCTGTCTATGCAGCTCTTTTTATCCCCACTACCAGTTCTTTGAACACTATGCTCTTAATGTCCCTACATTCTTCATTAACTTCCTTTTTTTCTTCCTACTCAAGCCTGGACTTCATCCATCAACCACTATCCTCACTCTTCTCATACCTCTAGTAGGTATGAGACAAATTTGAAATTTTTATTCAGATTACTAGTTTCTGACTAGTAATATCCTTAACCCTGGATCAAACTGCCTCTGTTCCTATAAGCAGGTTGCTGATTAAAGATGGAGAAAAGTCACATATCCACACAGACTGTACCCACAGAACACTTGTTCCCTATGTTAACTGAGCTTGTATTGTTGCCTGGCAATTTTATGGGTTCCATACTTTCCTATTTCCTACAATAGGAAATTGTAGGTTGTTTCAAGTCTTCTCTGCTAGCCTCACATTTACTACATTCTCTTCAAACCTTCTATCATATTCCGCAACTCTCAGCAGACCATTACACTTTACTATACTTGGAAGGGAAAAAGACATCAGATGGAATTACCTCAACTTCCTGCCACCTCTTTTATAAGCATCCTTCTACATAGTAAAGAGCACAGGGCCAGATCCTTGGATTAGAATCCTGACTCTGCCATACACTAGAGATGTGATCCTCAGCAAGTTGCTTAGCCTCAGTGCCTCTGTTCCTCACTGTACCCTAGGAAAACCCCTTCCAAGTGACAATCAAAATCATTTATACCATTCACCTCCTTCCCTGAAATGTTCCCTTTACCTCCTTGGTTCACAGCATTGTTGTGCGAATTAGTTAACACACAGATTGCTTGTAACAGTGCCTGGCACATGGTAACCTCCCAATAGATGTTAATCATCTGTTACCATTATTACCAGCATCTGCAACTATCCTTACCTCCAGTAACAATGCAAGAAGCATTCTCCTCTTCTAAGGCAAATCCTTCACCAGTGCTCTGGTCACCATTCCTTCAAGGGATGTGAATATTAATTATCCCCATTTCCTTGCAAGGAGTATATAAACATGCTTAATACTCACCCATCTTAAAAAATAATCTCCCACAAACCCACATCCCTGCCTAGATGCCTCCTCCTCTTAACTCACCCCCCCTCTAACCACCCTTCATAATCAAGATTCTTAGTTGCCCATATTACTGGTCTCCATTTCTCTAATTTCTTTTACTTACCATCCCACTACATTTTGAGTTCAGAATTCAATTCTCTACCAAAAAGGCTTTTGATAGGCAGCAGTTCTCAAAAGGGGCAATTTTGCCCCCAAAAGGACATTCGGCAATGTTGGGAGACATTTTTAATCGTCACAACTGGGGGCTGCTACTGGTGTCTTGTGGTAGAGGTCAGGGATGCTGCTAAACATCCTACAATGCACAGGGCAGCCCCCCACAGCAAAGAATTATCCAATCCAAATGTCAGTAGTACCAAGGTTGAGAAACTCTGTGGCAAGATAATTTACAACCTCCATTATCACTAAATATGACTGCTTTCTATCCTTTTTAACAGACTTGGCCTGGCTTGAGCACTTGACACCACTAGCTTCTCCCTCCTTAAAACCCACTCTTCCTTTGGGTTCTATCAATTCCTCACTGGACATTCCCAGTCTCTATCTCAGGATCCTCTTCTATTATCTCAAGTATTAGCATTTCTCAGGGTCCTGTCCTAGGCTCTTCTCTCTCTACATACTATCTCCCCAAACCATTAAAATCAACTGAGGCTCTTTTATTTTTTTAAATGCCCAGGCCTAACAGATTTCACTGTCTTGGAGTGGAACCCAGCATCCTTGTGTTTTAAAAAACTTCCTCACTAATTCTAATATACAGCTTGGATGGTGAACAGTACTCTAGACAGTCTTACTGTAATTATATCCACTCGGCACTTTACCATTTATATGTTAATAGCTCTCATTAATCTCAAATCTCTATAACAGATTCATTTATTTAGTCAATATTCATTGAGTACCTACTCTTGTGCCTAACACTGTTCTAGGCAGTAGGGTAGAACAGTGAAAGACAGACAAGGTTCCCTACTCTCCTGGAGTTTATATTCTAATGGAGAAGAGAGAAATTGACAACCACAAAAAGATGATTCCAAATAGTGATAGATACTGTGATGACATTATAAGAGGAGATATGAGAGTCACTGGAGAGAGGCAGTTTTTTTTTTTTTTTTTTTGAGAGAGAGGCAGTGTTTTAAATAGGAAGGCCAGGGATGGGGGTGCCTGGGTGGCTCAGTCCTTAAGCGTCTGCCTTCAGCTCAGGTCATGATCAAGCCCCACATCGGGCTCCCTGCTCCACGGGAAGCCTGCTTCATCCTCTCCCACTCCCCCTGCTTGTGTTCCCTCTCTGTCTCTGTCAAATAAATAAATAAAATCTTAAAAAAAAAAAAATAGGAAGGCCAAGGACAGGGGCTGGAATCTGACCCAACATTGCAGTGAAAAGGAATCAGCCATGTGAATATTTGAGGAAGGAGAATCCTAGTATGCAAAGATACTGAAGCAGAAGCATATTTGGTACCATTAAGAATATGACCAGTGTGGTTAAAGCAAGGTAAGTATGGATAAATGTTACATAATAAGGTTGGAGAGGGAGACAGAGGCCAGATCATAAGGGCTTTGCAAGCCAGGGTAAGGAATTTATAGCCTACATAGCCTACATGTAATAAAAGTCAATGGGGTGCCTAGCTGGTTCAGTCGGTAGAGCATGTGACTCTCAATCTCAGGGTCGTGAATTTAAGTCCCACATTGGGCATGGAGACTACTTAAAATAAAAATTTAAAAAAAAAAGTCAGCGAAAGGCTTTTAAGAAGGCACGACACAGTCATTCAGTTCACATCTTTACAGTATCATTTGGCTGCTGTGGGAAAAACAGATTTCAGAGGAACAAGATTGTGTAGGGGGACCTATTAATAGGCTTTGCAACTGTACAGGAGAGAAAGAATTATAGTTCGTACCAGGATTGTAACCAAGAATATAAAGATGGTTTCGGGATATATTTTGGAGATTGAATTAAAAAGACCTGCAGGTATAGGATGAATGAAGGAGAAATCAAGTGTAAACTCTTAAGTTTTCTTTCTGGTCTGGGAGGACAGTGAAGACTTTTACTGAGATGAGGAAACCTAGGAAAAGAGAAACTGATCTGGAAAGGGAGATCAAAAGTTCTAGTTAGTCCGGCAGTCACCAAAAGAAAAAAAGAATGTTCTGTTCAGTACATCCTAATGAAAAGGTCAAGCAGAGGGGCACTTAGGTGGATCAGTTGGTTAAGTGTCTGCCTTCAGCTCAGATCATGATCCTGGAATCCCGGGGTCAAGCCCCATGTCCAGCTCCTGCTCAGGGGGAGTCTGCTTCTCCCTCTGCCCCTCCCAACTTATGCATGTGCACATGCGCTCCCTCTCAAATAAAAAAAAAAAAATTAAAAAAAAAAAAGACTAGGTCAAGTAGGAAGGTGAATATAATCCAGAGTTAAGGGCAGAGGTCAAGACTAGAGACTTAAATTTGGTAGTCATCACTATATTAGATGGTATTTAAAGCCACAGTCTGAATGAATTCTTCCAGGATAAAAATGGGTGTAAACAGAAAGACAAAGGTGATCAGAACAAGCCCTGAGAAACTTCCAACATGTGAAGGTCAAGTAGAGAAATTAGCAAAGGAGACAGAAGTCAGTAAAGAAAAAAAATCAGGGTGCATAATGTTGAGTGCCACTGTTTTCTAAGCTGCAGATTTACACACCCAGCTGCCTACTGAAATCACTCCCCTCATCTTGCTCCCAAACCTGTTCCTTTTCCCAGTGTCTCCTATTTAAACGAATAGCATATCTACCCATTACCAGGCCAGAAACCTGGCTTCTCTCCCCACAATTTCTGACATCTAGCCAAATCCTGTCAAATGTCCCTCCCTCATTTCTCAAATCAATTTAGTTCTCTCCTCCTCATCCAGTCACTGTCTGAGCTCAGACCAGAATCTCTCTCACCTGGCTCACCATTCTGTTTCCAATCCAGCGTCTCCACAAGGCAGCCATAAGCATCTTTCAGTTGACGCCACTCAGGTCAGGCCACTCCCCTGATTAAAATCTTTTAATAGCTCCCTTTTCGGAGGCAGAGTAAAAATGAAATGCAAGGACCTTCTCACCAAGCTTGCTCCAGTCTTACCTTTTGCAGGCCCTCCTTGAACTCCTCCCTCTAATCACAATGCACTACATACAATTCTCAAACGCAGAGCTTGTTCTTCACTCTTTCTTCTCTTAATTCCTGACTTATTTGTTCATGTCGTTCGTTTTCTGCTGGGAACACCATTTCCTCACCCAGCCTTCATACTTGGCCAACTCCTACTCTTCCCTCAAGACTTACCAAGCCTTCTTGACTCCATGTGACTGGATTAAGTGTCCTTTCAATCAGCCTTCCAAACAACTTGTACTTATTCCTCTTGGAGTACTTGTCAGACTGTATACTGTTTGCCTGATGGGCAACACATCCAGCATCTCATGCAATGCCTCACCCTTGGTTAAGGGTAGGAGAGGTAGTTCTTTAAGTAACATACCATGCACACTGGTATCTGGACCTCGGCTTGTCAAATCCTTACTCTTCCTACCTAGCCCTTAGACCTCACATTCCTAGCATCTACAACACTGCCCTAAATAAATGGTTCACAACTATAAACTGCAATTAAACGGACTGTATCAAAACCACCTGGTAAACTTGATATAGATTCCTAGGCCTAGCTTCCCACACCTAACAAGTTCTGATTAGACCTGGGGTGAGGTCTAGGAATCTGTAATTTTGACAACCTCCTCAGGTAATTCTGACATGCAGTCATTCTTGCAAACTACTACTCTAAACAGAGTAGGAGTTCAGTATTGTTGAAAGTAACATTATCAGTTCATGAAACAATGCATCTCTTAATTCTTTAGGGTTAGAGTCTGCTGTAGCTGAATCCTGAGTGTGACAGAACAATGCACTAATGTACAAGAGTCCACAAAACAAGCAGCCTTTATTGCAGTAATACAAAACACTTTCCATTTTGGCAATATTTTACAACGCACTTAGCTTCAAGGGTTGGAAAGGAGGTTGGAAACTAAACGGGAAAATTTCAATGGACATTTCTAAAAGAAAAATTGTCCCAGCCCTCCCACCCAAATAAAAATCCAAATGTCACTTAATTTCACTACCCAAGAAGAGGCCACGAGGAAAGCAGCAGGCAAAACTCTGGCAATTTCACTATGGATCATGTCAGAGACAAAGGAACATTCAAAACAGTCATCAGTATGGTCGGTTGCGCTGATCATTTCTGTAGTCGTTTCTAGGAATGAAAAATAAAGAGCCAGACTAAATTCTAATTTTCTACCAAGGGAGAGCATCAGACACTTCCTCAGGGTGCTGGCGAATGGCGTCTGTTTGACAATTTCTGTAAGAATGACACCATACCTAATTTATTTCTCTACTCCTAGAAGGTGCTTAATAAAGGTCTAATTTAACAGCTTTAAGACTCACAAAGTTCCTAGAAGAAGTTTTTTGCTATCATTAACTCTCTTAAAAACTTCCCATCTAGAATAAGGACTCCAAACCACTGTGGTATTTCAGGAGGTCAGAGACTGTGCCAATTCCAGCTCTCTAAACAAAAGAGTGGCGTAACAGAATTAAGCAAGCAAACATTGTCATGTAAGAATTCTGGATCTGCCACTTACTATGTGACCTTGGAAAAGTTACTCAGTGTTTCTTACTCCATAAAATGCGAAATACATCTACTTCATGGGGTTGAGAGAAGGACTAGAACTAAAGAATACAGATACTTCCACAGGATTTGCCACACAGTAAGAAGGGTTCAAAAGATAATAATTACTAAGAGCTAACAATTATATAGCATTTACCATGGGCCAGGAACTGCCATAGTGTAGTAATCTAATTTGACTCCTCGAAGGAGGTATTACTGGCTCCATTTTATAGATGAGAACACTGATGCTCCATAAGGTTAAGTAACTTGCCTAAGGTCACATAGTAAATGGTGGAGCCAGAATTTGAACCCAGAGAAGTCTTATCTCTGAACTCCATGCTATACTAATTCTCATACCTTATACTGTCTCTGGCATACAGATGCTTAGTGTAATAACTGGTTCAACTTTTTCTGCCTCTACACCATTCACATGCACAACACATTCCCATCAGTACCATCAGTGATTTTCATCTGGAAAAGGTATTACCAGAATCTCCAGAGAAGTAACTACAGGGTGGCACAACACATAAGATTTCAGAAAACACACCCCTACCCCCATGAAATGTGTGCTCCCCCTCACTTAAATTAAGAACCTCTGGTTTACATATAATTTTAAATTATCTCTCAATTATCTTTAGCCATGAGGAAGAATAACACATATTCATATACACACATTCACACCAATATAAAGATTTTGAAACAAAATTTCCAAAACACAATGAGTTTTAGAAATTTCTAAATGGGAAACTAAATGAATCTTCCCCATCCTCACTGAGAACGCTTCCGATGAAAAATTCAAGTTCCAAAAAACCGGACCTTAAGAAAATGTGACAAAAAGGGTTCAGATCCTAAAGCCTAGGAGCGGTGATGTAAAATGGTTAACAAGTACATTCTAATACTCACCTTCCTCCCATTTTGCCTCCATAGCCGCCTCGGTCTCCTCCATAGCCGCCCCCACTCCTGTCACCTCCATAGCCGCCACCTCGGTCTCCACCGTAGGCCCCGCCGCCACCACGGTCTCCTCCATAGCCCCCCCCACTGCGGTCTCCTCCATAGCCGCCTCGGTCGCCACCGTAGCCTCCTCCTCGGTCACCACCGTAGCCTCCTCCTCGGTCGCCACCGTAGCCACCTCCTCGGTCTCCTCCATAACCGCCTCCTCGGTCTCCACCGTAGCCTCCGCCTCGGTCTCCTCCATAACCGCCTCCTCGGTCCCCACCGTAACCGCCTCCTCGGTCCCCACCATAGCCGCCCCCACTTCTGTCTCCACCATAGCCACCCCCACTTCTATCTCCTCCGTAGCTGCCGCTGCCACTTCTGTCTCCTCCGTAGCCGCCGCCGCCACTTCTGTCTCCTCCGTAGCCACCTCGGTCTCCACCTCTGCCCCCACGACCTCTGTAGCCCCTCTCTCCACCGTAGCCTCTTCCCCGGAAGTCTGCAAGGTAGAGATGCAAACCAGTGAGGCCAACAGGATAACATAAACCACCCTTAATGCTAGTCAGAAGATAAATGCCATGCAGATGCTGTTAAAAAGCAACCCACCTCCTCCTGAGGGACGAGAGTCCTCTGGTCTGGGCTCATTACACTGGTTGCAGGAATTCCTTCGAGCAAAGTTCATATTTCCACATGACCTGAGAAAGGAGGAAAATAAAAATGTTCAATAGTTTCCAACTGAATCAGAACCCCCTCTTGCATCCTCCAACCCCAATCCCAACTCCTACTACCACCAGAGTTAATAAGGATACTTACGGATTAGGGCAAACCCAGTCCCCACTTTTGGGGTCTCCACCTCTCCCCTGAAAGCCTCCACGACCTCTATATCCTCCACGGCCTGGGGTTAAGAAAGGTGGGAGAGAAAAATCAGCAGCCGACATTAACACAGCAGAAGAAAAGCACCAGATGAAAGAATTAAGAGCAAGTAACCATCAATAACTGGGTGGCCACCCCCAAAATTAACCCCAAGAACTCTGATTCTTTTATTTGAGGCTTTACTTAGTAAATCCAAAAAATGTGGGAAAAGATCCCAGGCACATATTAAAGTGCAAACAATGCACTAAAAAACTTCCAAAGTCCACTTTCTATTATAATACTCTCCCTGCTTTAAGGATCTCAATGATAAAGGTAGAGAAGACATATTTCAAATTTAAGGAACTAAACACAACAGAAATGAACAAGGCGGCAGCAACTGTATCAGAGAACTTACAAACTGGTCAGATTACCTAAATAGGTATCATTTAAGCAACTGCCTCCTGATCTCCAGGTGAATAACAAACTGCCACGAAGCTTTCCAAAGGGATCTCTAGAACCTTCTTCCAACTACTTTCTTAGCTATTATGACACCTTATTTACCCAATCTCCTTTCAGTACCCACTCTCACTTTAAGATAGAAGGAAAAAGATAAACAACTACAGGATCACGAGGGCAGAATTCAAGAGATAAGTGATACGATAAGACGAAACATTAGAATAATTGGGATCCCAGAAGAAGAAAGAGAGAGAGGGGCAGAAGGCATATTGGAGCAAATAATAGCAGAGAACTTCCCTAATGTGAGGAAGGAAACAGGCATCAAAATCCAGGAGGCACAGAGAACCCCTCTCAAAATCAATAATAATAGGTCAACACCCCGACATCTAATAATAAAACTTACGACTCTCAGAGACAAAGAGAAAATCCTGAAAGCAGCTCGGGAGAAGAGTTATGTAACCTACAATGGTAGAAACATTAGATTGGCAACAGACCTATCCACAGAGACCTGGCAGGCCAGAAAGGACTGGCAAGATATCTTCAGAGCACTAAATGAGAAAAATAGGCAGCCAAGAATACTATATCCAGCTAGGCTGTCATTGAAAATAGAAGGAGAGAGAAAAAGCTTCCAGGACAAACAAAAACTAAAGGAATTTGCAAACACGAAACCAGCCCTCCAAGAAATATTGAAAGGGGTCCTCTAAGCAAAGAGAGAGCCTAAAAGCAGCATAGATCAGAAAGGAACACAGACAATATACAGTAACAGTCACCTTCCAGGCCATACAGGCACTAAATTCATACCTTTCAATAGTTACCCTGAATATAAATGGGCTAAATGCCCCAATCAAAAGACAGAGGCTATCAGATTGGATTAAAAAACAACACCCATCAATATGCTGTCTGCAAGAGACTCATTTTAGACCCAAAGACACCCCCAGATTGAAAGTGAGGGGGTAGAAAACGATTTACCATGCAAATGGACACCAAAAGAAAGCTGGGGTGGCAATCCTTATATCAGACAAATTAGATTTTAAAACAAAGACTGTAATAAGAGATGAGGAAGGACACTATATCTTACTTAAAGGGTCTATCCAACAAGAAGATCTAACAATTGTAAATATCTATGCCCCTAATGTGGGAGCAGCCAATTATACAAGGCAATTAATAACAAAAGCAAAGAAATACAATAATAGTGGGGGACTTTAACACCCCCCTGACTGAAATGGACAGATCATCTAAGCAAAAGATCAACAAGGAAATAAAGACTTTAAATGAAACACTGGACCAAATGGACTTCACAGACATATTCAGAACATTCCATCCCAAAGCAACGGAATACACATTCTTCTCTAGTGCCCATGGAACATTCTCCACAATTGATCACATCCTAGGTCACAAATCGGGTCTCAACCGGTACCAAAAGATTGGGATTATTCCCTGCATATTTTCAGACCACAATGCTTTGAAACTAGAACTCAATCACAAGAAGAAAGTCGGAAAGAACTCAAATACATGGAGGCTAAAGAGCATCCTACTAAAGAATGAATGGGTCAACCAGGAAATTAAAGAATTAAAAAAATTCATGGAAACCAATGAAAATGAAAACACAACTGTTCAAAATCTTTGGGATACAGCAAAGGCAGTCCTGAGAGGAAAGTATATAGCAATACAAGCCTTTCTCAAGAAACAAGAAAGGTCTCAAATACACAACCTAACCCTACACCTAAAGAAGCTGGAGAAAGAACAGCAAATAAAGCCTAAACCCAGCAGGAGAAGGGAAATAATAAAGATCAGAGCAGAAATCAATGAACTAGAAACCAAAAGAACAGTAGAACAGATCAACGAAACTAGGAGCTGGTTCTGTGAAAGAATTAACAAGATTGATAAACCCCTGGCCAGACTTATCAAAAAAAAAAGAGAAATGATCCAAATCAACAAAATCATGAATGAAACAGGAGCGATCACAACCAACACCAAAGAAATACAAACAATTATAAGAACATATTATGAACAACTCTATGCCAGCAAATTAGATAACCTGGAAGAAATGGGTGCATTCCTAGAGATGTATCAACTACCAAAATTGAACCAGGAAGAAATAGAAAACCTGAACAGACCTATAACCACTAAAGAAACTGAAGCAGTCATCAAAAATCTCCCAACAAACAAAAGCCCGGGGCCAGATGGCTTCCCAGGGGAATTCTATCAGACATTCAAAGAAGAATTAATACCTATTCTCCTGAAACTGTTCCAAAATATAGAAATGGAAGGAAAACTTCCAAACTCATTTTATGAGGCCAGCATTACCTTGATCCCAAAACCAAAGACCCCATCAAAAAGGAGAATTACAGACCAATATCCTTGATGAACATGGATGCAAAAATTCTCACCAAAATACTAGCCAATAGAATCCAACAGTACGTTAAAAGGATTATTCACCACGACCAAGTGGGATTTATCCCTGGGCTGCAAGGCTGGTTCAACATCCGCAAATCAATCAACGTGATACAATACATTAAAAAAAGAAAGAACAAGAGTCATATGATCCTCTCAATAGACGCAGAAAAAGCATTTGACAAAGTACAGCATCCTTTCTTGATCAAAACTCTTCAGAGTATAGGGATAGAGGGCACATACCTCAATATCATAAAAGCCATCTATGAAAACCTACAGCGAATATCATTCTCAATGGGGAAAAGCTGAAAGCTTTTCCCCTAAGGTCAGGAACGTGGCAGGGATGTCCACTCTCACCACTGCTATTCAACATAGTATTAGAACTCCTAGCCACAGCAATCAGACAACAAAAAGAAATCAAAGGCATCCAAATCGGCAAAGAGGAAGTCAAACTCTCACTCTTTGCAGATGATATGATACTGTATGTGGAAAACCCAAAAGACTCCACCCCAAAACTGCTAGAACTCATACAGGAATTCAGTAAAGTAGCAGGATATAAAATCAATGCACAGAAATCAGTGGCATTCCTATACACCAACAACAAGACAGAAGAGAGACAAATCAAGGAGTCGATCCCATTTACAACTGCACCCAAAACCATAAGATACCTAGGAATAAATTTAACCAAAGAGGCAAAGGATCTGTACTCAGAAAACTATAAAATACTCATGAAAGAAATTGAAGAAGACACAAAGAAATGGAAAAACGCTCCATGCTCATGGATTGGGAGAACCAACATTGTGAAGATGTCAATGCTACCTAGGGCAATCTACACATTCAATGCAATCCCCATCAAAATACCAACCACTTTTTTCAAAGAAATGGAACAAATAATCCTAAAATTTGTATGGAACCAGAAGAGACCCCGAATAGCCAGAGGAATGTTGAAAAAGAAAAGCAAAGCTGGCGGCATCATAATTCCGGACTTCCAGCTCTATTACAAAGCTGTCATCATCAAGACAGTATGGTACTGGCACAAAAACAGACACATAGATCAATGGAACAGAATAGAGAGCCCAGAAATGGACCCTCAACTCTATGGTCAACTCATCTTTGACAAAGCAGGAAAGAATGTCCAATGGCAAAAAGCCAGTCTCTTCAACAAATGGTGTTGGGAAAATTGGACAGCCACATGCAGAAGAATGAAACTGGACCATTTCCTTACACCACACACAAAAATAGACTCCAAATGGTTGAAAGACCTAAATGTGAGACAGGAGTCCATCAAAATCCTAAAGGAGAACACAGGTAGCTACCTCTTCGACCTCAGCCACAGCAACTTCTTCCTAGAAACATTGCCAAAGGCAAGGGAAGCAAGGGCAAAAATGAACTATTGGGATTTCATCAGGATAAAAAGCTTTTGCACAGCAAAAGAAACAGTCCACAAAACCAAAAGACAACCGACAGAATGGGAGAAAATATTTGCAAATGACATATCAGATAAAGGGCTAGTCTCCAAAATCTAGAAAGAACTTATCAAACTCAACACCCAAAGAACAAATAATCCAATCAAGAAATGGGCAGAAGACATGAACAGACATTTTTCCAAAGAAGACATCCAAATGGCCAATAGACACATGAAAAAGTGCTCAACATCGCTCGGCATCAGGGAAATCCAAATCAAAACCTCCATGAGATACCACCTTACACCCGTCAGAATGGCTAAAATTAACAAGTCAGGAAACGACAGACGTTGGCTGGGATGTGGAGAAAGGGGAACCCTCCTACACTGTTGGTGGGAACACAAGCTGGTGCAACCCCTCTGGAAAACAGTATGGAGGTTCCTCAAGCAGTTGAAAGTAGAGCTACCACACGATCCAGCAATTGCACTACTGGGTATTTACCACAAAGATACATATGTAGGGATCCGAAGGGGTACGTGCACCCCAATGTTTATAGCAGCAATGTGCACAATAGCCAAACTGTGGAAAGAGCCAAGATGTCCATCGACAGATGAATGGATAAAGAAGATGTGGTATATATACACAATGGAATATTATGCAGCCATCAAAAGGAATGAGATCTTGCCATTTGCAACGACGTGGATGGAACTGGAGGGTGTTATGCTGAGTGAAATAAGTCAATCAGAGAAAAACATGTATCATAGGACCTCACTGATATGAGGAATTCTTAATCTCAGGAACAAACTGAGGGTTGCTGGAGTGGTGGGGGTGGGAGGGATGGGGCGGCTGGGTGATAGACATTGGGGAGGGTATGTGCTATGGTGAGCGCTGTGAATTGTGCAAGACTGTTGAATCACAGATCTGTACTTCTGAAACAAATAACACAACATATGTTAAGAAAAAAGAAAAAGAAGATAGCAGGAGGGGAAGAATGAAGGGGAGTAAGTCAGAGGGGGAGAGGAACCATGAGAGACGATGGACTCTGAAAAACAAACAGGGTTCTAGAGGGGAGGAGGTAGGTGGATGGGTTAGCCTGGTGATGGGTATTAAAGAGGGCACATTCTGCATGGAGCACTGGGTGTTATGCACAAACAATGAATCATGGAACACTACATCAAAAACAAATGATGTAATATATGGTGATTAACATAACAACAAAAATTAAAAAAAAAAAGATCGAAGGAAAAAAACCCAGGGGGAGAAAGAGGTAGTAGTTCACACAACAGAGACAGAACATAGACTCAAAATCAAACCCTTTGTACAATATCCAGGCCTGTGAGCAACAAGTGTCTTACCTCGTCGCCCACCTCCACTTCCACCCCCTCTCATGAATTCAGGTCTTCTGGTAGCAAAGGACACTTTAATGATGTTGCCATGGAATTCTTTTCCTAAGAAGAAAAAAAGAAGTTTTGAAAAAATGCTACTCCACATCTCCACCTCACAACAAAAATATAAAACTGTCCTGAAAATTTTCAGTTTCAGAGCAGTAACAGACATCCTCACACAAATTCAAACACACCAGTGTTCCCTAAGAAGTCAAAGTAACAGTGCTCAAACATGATACAATCTATTGAATAGAGCAGATCTGTCACTGGGATGCAGTTACTTCTTACTAAGAAGAAAAAAACCCCACATCTATTTGTAATATGAAAAGAGCCAAGTGCAGAACCATGTGTGTAGTATGTCACCACTTCTGCTTTATAAAGGGAATGAGTGTGTGGGTGTGCACACGTGCCTTTACATGCACTTACATGCTACATATACACTGCCTATCATGCTCAACTCTCAGGAGGGGAAAAGAGATCACTGGGGGTCAAAAGTAAAAGAAAGCTCATTTTTTATTCTATACTTCTGGTACAGTTTGAAACTCTTTTACTATATGCAAGGTAGTATCTTTAAAAATAAATGCCAGGAAAATGAAAGCATATGTGATTACTTACACACATGCACACACACCTGTATTCTGCAGCCCCAGGGCCTTAGAGACAGGAACTAATCTTTTTAGTTTATATTAAACAAAAGGATTCATAAAATGGTCACAATTCCAGGAGCCTTAGCTCCCTAATCAAAGCGCTTATTATAATGGCTGGCAACTTTCCAGAGTATCAGACAGTAGGACCTAGGAAGCCACTCATGGATCAGTATTTTCAAAGCTGTAGAATGACCTGAACTATGGAGTTAGGTTTAAGAGGCTCATATGACCTGTGGGCAAAAAGCACAATTATTTTAGAACATATGAGCAAAAGAGATTGTTTTTTAATTCACAGAAAAGTGAGGAAGAAAGGACCTAGCCTTCAAGAGCAAGGTGATGAGGCCTGACAGAATAATGCAAAAAAAGTAAAGAATATGAAGGTGAGGACAGAGTACCACAATCTCATTTTTGAAGAAATGCAATTATGTTTTAAAGACACAGGTACAATAATCTCAGAACCAGAAGGGACCTCAAGTGTCTGTCAATCTAATCTAGCATGGTTAAGTCCTTTAGAGACTGTGGATCCAGACTGCCTGAGTTTGAATCCTGACTCTACCAGTTATGCTACGATCCTGAAAATTATACAGCTTCTCTGTGCCTCAGTTTCAACATCTAAAAAACAGTAATAATAGGCTGTCTCATAGGGTTACTATGAGGATCAAACTGAATTAATGCATATAAAGCTTTTACAACTATGCCTAGCCTATAAACCACAGTAAACATGCAATAAGTGTTGGTTTTTGTTAGAATACAAAACAATGAATTTCTAATAACGTGGGGAAATGACTGTAAAAATGTTAAGTGAAAAAAGCATGAGACAAAACTAGATTCGGAATATAATGACAAACTTTTTAAAATGCTTTTAAAAGAGTGGAGTTAAATTTAATAAAAAATATTATCAATGGTTATTTCTGAGTAGAGGACTATGGAAGCTTTACTGCTTTCTTCTACTTTCCCATATTTTTTCATTTTTGGGGGGGGAACGTCTTAATATTTCTTCCAAATATGTATTAGCTTTGTAGTTGAAGGGAAATTAATCTAAATTTACAAAGAGAGTTAAGCAGGCCAACCCTCGAAATCTCCATCAGGGTGGCTTCAAACACAAGGTAGAATAATAAGGAAATATTGAGGACAAACGAGGGAGCTCTCTACTTCATTTCTAAAGGTATGTAAAAACTCTAGCCTTTATTTTTAATAAAATATCCACAAAAGTAAACATGAAAATAACCAGTCTACCAGAATATATTTTGACTTCAAGACTAGAAAACATTTATCCAAACTGCATATTGAAACTGTATGAATAAGATATACCATCAAACCAGTCAATGGCTGCCTTAGCTGAAGGAGGGTCATCAAATGACACTGTTGCCTCTCCTTTTGGCTTCCCTGTGTCCTTGTCTGTATACAGATTTATCATTGGTTTTCCCGTCTTCTTATTTGTCTGAGGAACAAACAAGTTGGTATTAGCTTTTTTTAAAAAAAGTGATCATAAACCACACAATTAAGGATTTTTTAAAGGAATTCACATATCCGTACTACAAATATTATGTACCTAATATAAAAATTAAGTTATCTATAGGTTCTGAAAATTCTCTTAAGATATATTAAGTAAACCCAAGCTATGAAAATGATACATAGTATACTGTTTTATCTATGTATAATTTCTTTTAGATAATGCTTCATGTAAATATATACCTTGTAAAACATAAATAAAAAAGTCAGGAAGAATGTACACCAGGCAAATTAACAGATTACCACTAAGGTATACACACTGCAGCTGGCTGAGATGGGAGTGGAAGACAAATAAGAATGTCTACTCTTCAGAACTGTATGAATTTTTTACATATCATGGGTAAATGAGTAATTCCACAGGCACCAAAATAAGGACAACTGCAAACTGATTTCAGGTAAATGCTACAATCTACTAACACTACTCTAACTGCTGCTTTCCAAGTTAAGAGAGGAGAAATATTAAATTCACAGAAATATTCAGCCCTGCTGAATTCAGCCATGCATGAAACAAATGGTGCAGGATACACGTTAAATACACAAAAAAACAACACAATTATGAAATAAAGCATCCGATACTGGGCTGATATGTAACGCAGTTTGCATATAATGGCCTTTCAGAATCTATAAAATATTCTCACAATCTCATTTGGTTCTCACAATCTTAGGAGCTAGGCAGAGACTATTTTTAGAGCCGAAGACTGAAAGTTAAAGCTGTAGAAGGCTGTGGAAAGATAAACAAGCAAGGAATAAAATTTTCATGTATTTAGCAAATTTAGCAAAAGGCCTACAGACATGGCTGGGCATGTGTATCAGGGAATTTTAAGAGATATAATCTTATGTAATCTATGTATCTTAACTATAATATGTTAATAATTAGAAGATTTTCAACATAAGCCATAGTTTCTACTCACCTTGATAATTCCTATTTGTTTAAAGAACTCCCCCACTTGATCTGTAGACACACCCTCCCCAAGTCCTTGCACAAAGATTGTGTTGTTATCTGAATTATCAGATTCTGAATCTAAGGGGGAAAAAAATTATGGTTAATTTTACATATTCCTTGGTTTTACATCCTGTTCAGTAATCAAGAGCAATAATTTATTGTCCAATATTCAACTGCTTCTATGACCAAAAGGAAAAAGGACCAATATACAAAAAATCTTGTATCCACATGCAAAGTGGTCACCATAGTTATTTGGTAGTAGATCAATCCTTACAACTAAACTTCAGTTAAAGTGGATCAAGTCCACACTATGTGAAAAACCAATTAAGGGAGATCTTAGATAT
The DNA here is from genome assembly GCF_037043125.1 of Eumetopias jubatus. Taxonomy (NCBI): domain Eukaryota; kingdom Metazoa; phylum Chordata; class Mammalia; order Carnivora; family Otariidae; genus Eumetopias; species Eumetopias jubatus. Next base: position 119,686,781 of record NW_028274816.1, read on the forward strand.
CTTACTCTTTAGATTCAGATACAGGGCTGAAGCTCATGAAGAGATGAAGACAGCTAGTATTAATCAGCATTCCTTTCTTTGGAGAGCTTTAACCCTTTATGGCTAATCAGTACTTTTAAGGCTCTCAGTAGAAAATTCCCCAAATCTGACACTTTGGACTTCCAAGCAAGCCAAGCATAACTGCTGGTTTCCCGGTCATTGCAATAAGCTTTGTATATACCAGAGGGTAGGGGCACCTTGACACACACCTTACCTTACACGCACACTTTTGGATTAGTACAACAAAGTAAGAAAGATGTACAAAAATTCAGTCCATCAAGGGATAATTCAGAAATTGCCATCCATATAGAATACTTTGGCATCTTAATAAAAACAAAAGTTCTGATTTCAATATATATTAAAATTTTTTGGCTCAAATAGATTTTTAATATCTAAGTTATAACTTCCAAAAGGCTCCAGGTAGCCTTGAATTTCATTTTAAAAACAAAAGCCACATGAAGTTAGTGACCTCTGCCCAGAGTAAGACAATTCTCCCCATGTATGAATTCAGGTTTCTTAGGCCCACTAAGGGGACTACCAATCCGATGTAAAATTTTCTTAAACATAGATTTTCTACTTCAAATTCCCAATGATACCAACTCTCTCAAATCTGATTTGTAGTTATTTAAATAAGTAATGTTAATTAGCAATACAAGATCAAGTATTTTTTTCACAAAAGAAAAAGCAGAGCATAGGAAACCACAAACATAGCAATTTTCCCCAGCAAACTTTCCAATTTCCCTGAATTTTTCTTTCTGGTATGTTTTTAGAAGTGAAGCTCCCCAATTCTGGAAACACTATCAAATTAAATCTTCCTACTGCCCTAACTCCTCCAAACAGACACACTTTTCCCTTGAAAAGTTGGAAAACTAATATTCTCTCAATGGCAAAGTCACAAACTACCATAAACCTTACCAGCATCTGGTCTGGGTCCATAATCCCTGTGACCTAAGGGAAAAGAAAAGAAAAAGAAAAAGAAAAAAAGCTATTGAAGGCAACTCATTAGAAATCATGAAAAAATAGTAATAAAAACCAAGGCATGAAAGTCAATACTTCCAAAATCCTTGAAAGTCAACCATCACAGATTTACAAAGTAAATATATAAATTAAGTTTTATTAAGTTTAAGAAATCAAGATGAAAGTCAATTATTTCCTTAAATTTGTCCCAGACGGTACCCGCCACTTTGGCATTATGCTAGTATCACTTTTGTTAAGCTCTGGTTGTGAAGGCTGATTGGAAAACCCTAATAATTTAACAACACCATGTCAGCTACCTTTATTAAAAAAATGTATTGTCAAAATCCAGTGAAAGTCTCATTCATTGGTCACCACAGACTCTTTCATGCAAATTCACTGTGTAGAAACCCATTGGACTGTTTGAGATCAACTTTGGCTTTTTAAAATGTTTTCTTTGATATATATATGTATATATACATAATTTTTTTTAAAGCACACAACACACACCAGCCTCAACAGGGTAAGAAAGGGCTTAGACTGCGTCTGCGGGATATTGGTGGCTTTTAGATTTATATAGCATTTCCACTGAAACATTTTGGGATACTCAGCACTTACCACCAAAATTTTTGAAGCCACCGCGGTCACCACCACTGCAGAGGAAAAATTGAAGAAATGATTTCTTCCTTAAGTCTCTAATGTGCTGAGCCCTGGGCTCAATCTACACTTAACTGTCACAAGTAGAGCGCCTAGGGAAACAGTAGCACCTCTAACTTTCCAGTAAATTCCATTTCATAGACTCCAAAATGTTGTTTTCACCTAGGTGTTTTCCCAAGGATCTATTTCCACAAGGTTGCCTTTTCAAGCTTATTACAGAATGTATCTCATATACTCTTCTTTTAAAATCTTCCCAACCCCAAGCCAAAGGGATACTATTCATATCGTAACTTAAAAGCTAGAGGCACAGAATGAAGAATGCTAAACTGGAGCAAACATTCCTTCCAAGGGGGATATTTTTTTAAATATGAGAAAAAAGGAAAAAGACTAGAAGAACAATATAAAGCTAGGTTAAGATTCTGATAGCAGAATGGGAGATAAAAATTTCAGTAGTATGTTCTATTTTGATATCAAATTGTGGGTTTTATGAGATGAAGAAAAAAAGCGAGGTACAAATATACATAAAAGTGAGCCTGAATGAAAGTAGTCTTAAAAAATCTCAAATCATTCAGAAATCTGAAAAAATGAACACTAAAAGAAAGCATAACTTAAAACTGCTCTCTTACTCTATACCCACTCTAATATACCAATGCCAAATGCTCTGTACACCGATCAGTAGACCGTTATCAGAGACCGAATGCAACATACTCCAACATCGCAGCTGCCCACAAGAAAATGACTAGGCAAATTTCCAGTGACAGATAAATCAATGGTCCTTGTGTGCATAAATCTATGTAAGAAATCTAAGATCTCTCTCATGAAGAAACTGTTTACATACTCATACATTAAAAGCTTGTTTCTCTCGCCTGAACTAAGTAATCCTCTAAGATTCACATGCTGTCATGGAAATAAAAACACCCAGTTTTCAGATGGTGACATCTAGTATTTTACTACTATTAATCATCTTCTACTATAATCCAAGAAACTAATCCAATACACTAAGGTCTCTTCAATGCTTAAAAGCTTCTCCTATAATGATAACACTGCCCCCTCTAGCCTCTAGATAGATGGTTTTTCTGAGCCATCCTGAGAAAAACCACTCTAACTAAATGAGAAAGCAGTCAAAACTTTTTAAGTCTATTCTACTACCTTGATGTAAAATCTCCCCTTGCAACCAGGTTAGGGAGAGACACATGCATCTTAATTCGTTATTAATTTTATGTAATTTCCAGGAAGACTATAAGGAGAATAAGGCTATTTCAAGGCTACATCGACAATATAAAGCTCAGGTCCACTTTATATACATATAGTCTCCTATTCAGTCTCTAAGACCCCTCTTTTCAGAACAGTACCCAAGTCCTTCCTACACTTCTAATTGACCTGTGTATCACTGCTTAACTCTTCTAAGAAAGGAAAGCCAACAGAGTTCTTGAGATTCATCTGCTAAAAATCTTATTATTAGAAACCAAGATATCTCAGGTTTCTTCAAAGATGATCATGAGAACTCAAAAAAAAAAAAAAAAAAAAAGAGGAAAGAACCAGTGAAAATATTAAGCCCGCATTCCTGTCAGGAGGTTAAAGTCCCCAGGATAAAGTAGATTCTTTAAATAGGAAATTTTCACAAGTAAGTGCTCTAAGAGATACCTCTTATTTATTTTGCTGTCATCTTAAACCAAGTACCAAACTGTTTATCTGGCCACAGTGGAGAGAAAATATGCAACTACATACAACAGCTAATTCTTGTATTTTCTATTCTGGCCAGCAATATAACTTTGAACTTTTAAAAAAGGATATACCACTGCAAAATAAAAGTGCTATAAAACAAATGACATTTTAATACGTTTATTATTTCCTATTTCTCCACATAATGACATTTTAACTTAAATCACCTTCATTGAGCATTTCCTTTGAAAATACGGCAGCTGAAGATTTCAACACAATGGCCATAAATATGAAAAAATCACAGTGCATTTGAAAAAGTACTAGTCTTCAAACTAAGAGACTCAGGGTATACTCTTTACTATCACTAATCAATCTTGAAAATTTGGACAAGTCAGTAATTCTCCCTAGGCTTCAGTTTCCTCCTTCACAAAATAAGGGTTTACATTGCTGCTACTCAGAGGGTGGTCCAGGGAATAGCAGCACAGGCAGAGCCTGAGAGCAACTCAGAAAAGCAGGATGGCAGGCCTCACCCCATACCTACTGAATCAGAATCTGCATTTTAATAAGATCCCCAAGGAGTTCGTATGTAAAGTTTGGGAAGCACCAGTCTAGATGATCTACAATCCTACATGAAGCTTTCTTTCAAGTTCAAATGTTTCAATTATTTTTCTCTTCACTTACTAAGAAATTCCATATGAACTAGTTATATTACAATCCCTTATAAGTAAATTTATTATATTAAATACACTAAATAAACCTCAAATAGTACTCACTATTAAATATTTAACAAAACATGGGCCTGTGGTTAAGAATCTTTCAAACCTGCAGTCAGGTTACAAGTCCCTTTTCCATAAACCAAGTTGAGGCTTCACTAGTCAATTAAGACAATGAAGATACGGGAACATCTGGGTCAAGATGTTGCCACAACAATTTGTCTTCCTCCCAGAAAAAGCAGCAAATGTGTACACATAAAGAATTCCTGAAGTAAGGACATCTGAAGGTAAAGTAGTAGAGGTATTTAGAGTAGAGATTAAACATCCTCAAATGTATGGCTGAGTGTCCCCTGCATAAGAAAACCAACTATATATTCTTGACTCAACTATGGAAATTGTTGTCCCAAGTTCAAAACCACAATGAACAGCCTACCCTAAGGTAGACTGAGGGTTCTTTCATTGTTACAGTATTACATATGTAGAGGAGAAGACGGTCATTTAACTTGAAGGTCATTTAATTTCAGGTGCTTGTCAAGAAAAAGTTCTTTGACAGAATCTCTACTCCAAATCTTTCATTTTAAGAAAATCTAAATATATCTATTCAAGGACTTAAACTGACAAAAAGTAAAAGGACAATACAGGAATCTTTGTTTCCAGAAAATCCATTATCTAGAGAGAAAAAGGGACTCAGCTAAAAATTAGAAAAGATTAGTTAAAAAACAAACTGTGCTATGCTTGAATTTTCATAGTAAATCCAAAATACAATTTTTTTGGGTGTGAAGAAGACTAACATGAATTCCAAATGTAAATGACTCAATGGATTTAAATATATTCTCAACAGTAGCTGTACTTATGTTTTAATTCCTCCCATGTCTTGTATGTGTGGTAAAAAGGCTCTCTGGATTCAGCATTTACCCACATTTCAAGAAGCCAAGAATCTCTTATTCTAGAGCCACATGTCCAATACAGTATTCACTAGCCACACGTGGCTGTTGACCATTTGACATGTGGACAGTCTAAATTAAGATGTACTCGAAATATAAAATGCAAAATGGATTTCAAAGTCTTAGTATGAAAAACGCAATATACAACATTCAGTAATTTTATACTGATTATATGATAAAATATTTGGGGTATATTAAATAAAATATATTATTAAAATTAATTTTAACTGCCTACGTTATTTTTAATGTGCCTACTACAAAATTTAAAATTACATATGTGGCTCACATTTGTGACCCATATTACATTTCTATTGGGCTATTCTAGACTATCACCAGAACATATGCACAATTCAAAGGGAACTACTCAAAAACTCTTCTAAGAGGACAGTCAAAATTCAAGATGACTTTTTTAGGCTTGAGATATTAAAGCCTGGAAAAAGCTACATAACTTGATGACTTAATCATGAAAAATGGTTATCTATAAAGTTCTGGCAATTTTGCGATGTATTCATCACAATGCTGAAGTTAAAAACACTGAGAGAACTTACAGCCTTAAGCTTCTAGACCACTAAGTCAGTGATCAATTTTAGATGACAATCAGAAATTCAATCTTTTTTGCTATAACTGCTTTTTCAAAGAAAAACATTGGTTCCTAAAGTCCCTATAATTTTCACACGTTTTTCTTCCATATTTGGAAAGCTGGCAGCTTCCTTTTGGTCTGTATTCTTCCTCCAGCCAAGCAATCATACGACTTGAGTCTAAGAATGTCCCAACCTTTACCACTTATCCCACACTCACCCACAAACTATGCCCCTTCTTCTTTAAATAAAAACCTAACTAACACCAGATATTCTTCAAACAGCCCTGAAAAGATCGTATTTTCAACCTTGATATAATTTTTTAAGTAAGATGATTAGAAACACAAATAGGAGTACTGAGAAAGACTAACAAAAAATGTTTGGATATTTTTGGTACTTAAATGTAAAACCAAGTGTGAAAAAAATATCCTGAAACTGGGCATTTTTACTCTAATTCAAAATACTTTACCCCTATAAATAAGCTAAAAAGCACATCTTGAGTAAGATATTGTGACACATGAAAATTGTATGAACTTCAAATTTCCATACCCATAAATGAAGTTTTACTGGAACACAACCATATTTATTTATACATTGTCTATGGCTGCTTTGGTGCTACAAGGGCAGAGGTGAACAGTTATAAAAGAAACCATATGGCCCAAAAAGCCTAAAATATTTCTTACATGGCCTTTCACATAAAAACTTTACCAAACCAATATACAGAATCATCATTATCCACATGGATTCCTAAAAAAGGCCTTTCGTGCACATCCCATTTATTGGCTGGGGGGAGGGGGCAGAGCAGGGTATAGACAGCAACTGGGCAAGAACCCCCTCCCCCAATCCTACCTTGAACCAGATCAGTATCATTCTGACCTAATTATAGTGGGTTTCTGCAAAAGATAGTGTGTAAAGAGGTTCTAAGGCTAAATAAAACCATATGAAAATCAAAAACTTTGGTCCAGATCAAGTACCTGGACCAAAAATCATATTGAAATATGATGCCAAGGAGGTTATAAAAATTATTTAAAATGGGACTCTCAAGATGGTTAAGGTATGGTGCTCCCCTGTTTTATTAGGAGATTCATTCACGGTCCTTTCAAATCTCTAAGATGAGTCATCTCTCCAAGATGAAAACACATTTTTAAAGATTTCCCTACCCTCCTCCTCCTAAAAAGTGGGATTCTATCATTCTCACACATTGTCATAGTTTAATAAGTAATGTATAGGATATAACTTCCTTATGAAGAAAATTAAACGTACGATATACTCTATAACATACATTATTCCAAAGAAGCCAATTATCTAAAACATATTAACTGGAAAATTAAATATACGTATTGGCTATCTTGTTTGGGATTCTGTTTGAGATGGGAAGGAGGCTATTAGGTAGAAAGTAAGCACCATGTCATTTTACATTGTTCATTTATATCCACATGATGGCAGGCTGCTCACTTTGATAATGAAGAACATACAATAATATATTTATATATTGTAAACTGACTTTGGCTATCAATCGGAAGACTTAATGTTCAGTCTTATAAAAGTTCATCAAATATGTTTAGGCTTTAGTTTTGCCCTAATATCGAAGTACTGTACACTAAACACAGAGAAATACAAGTCGGTGATCAAATTCCTGGCTCACTTGAAGAAGTTAACAGTGCTGTATGTAACTAGTTTTGTCTCTCAGGTCACCTCAGGGAACAAGAGCCCCTAAGGAGCAGAAGAGTGAACTGGTACTGGTATGTTATTAAGTTAACAGGCCACTAACAATTTCAGTTCCCAAGGAACACAAATTATCTTTTAGGCCTGTGTATTTTACACATAAATTTGCAACCTGCAAACCTCAACTGAGGACAACAAACGTCAGTTATTTTTTCATTCTTGTTTTTAGGGCCAAAGTGCTAAATTTACAGATATATTTAAAAGTAATTTTATAACCAGCTTTCTTAACATATGCCAAAATTAAGTACCAAAACCTGATAATACTAGCAATGGGGAAAAGAAAGTCTGAATTAAAAAGTCATCTTCTCCACAGCTTAGTCTGAACAAAATATGCAATGACAGGGGATGTTGCACTAATTATTTCAATAATTATTCACTTAAGAAGGAAGACCCAATAGTTAAATTACATAAAATCTTTCTCATTTGCCAACCCCACCTTTATATACTCTGCTATCGCCTCCTAATATTTTCCCTTCCCAAGGGGATTCAAGATTAAGGAACAGCCTCTCTGCACTCCAATCTAAAATTAACTTACCTTTTATGTTTTACATATAATATACTTGGATTTCTCAGAGTCATCTTTTAAAGGAGTTAAGACTCTATAGCTCTGGCAGGAAAAACATAGTTAAGTGGTTTAATCACAACCATAATAGGGGAATTTTCTCCACTGGTGTTTGATATACACCACATAAACTAACTGCTAACATAGCCTATTCTGAGGTAATTTACTGACATCTTAAGACTGAAAATAAATTTTGAATTTCTGCCTTCTCTACAACATAATCTATTTAAGCATCTTACCTAAATCAGATGCTGGAATCAAACCAGCTAAGTAAAACAACAAAAACTTTTTTAAAATTAAAAAAAGAGATAGAGAAGAAATGTAGACACCTATACCTAAATACTTACCTTGATCCTGTCATAGGACCTCTTCCATCCTTGTCATATCCCCCACGCCCTCTACCTCCTCCCTGTGACCCGCCATATCCTCTATTATCTTCTCCATACCTACTCACATCACGACGGTCATCTACAAAAAAAAAAGGAAAGAATATATACATGAATAAATAACCATTGTCATTTCTGATAAAGGCTTCCCATAATATAAACTTAAATGGCTCTTTGGGTCACACATTTGTCCTTTGGAAAATGGCACATGTACACTCAATGTGAACTCAAATGCCAAGTTATCATAAAACTATCTGGAATTAAATATGTTTGAGAATTATATCTGTGTCAAATTCCACTCTGCTATAGTCAGAAAGCAAAATGGTGACAGGGATATAACCATTTGATGTGATGGTGATAAAGAACAGTTTGAATTACAGTACAATATTAGGTACAGAATCTTAATAATTAGATGAAAAGCATAACCCTAACCTTACAAGTTATTTCTTTACCTCAAAAATACTTAAATGTGAATCAAGCACGGACAAGAAATAACTGGATTTTCTTTTTTTTTTAATTTTTTATTGTTATGTTAATCACCATATATTACATCATTTGTTTTTGATGTAGTGTTCCATGATTCATTGTTTGTGCATAACACCCAGTGCTCCATGCAGAATGTGCCCTCTTTAATACCCATCACCAGGCTAACCCATCCCCCCACCCTCCCCCCTCTAGAACCCTCAGTTTGTTTTTCAGAGTCCATCGTCTCTCGTGGTTCGTCTCCCCCTCTGACTTACTCCCCTTCATTCTTCCTCTCCTGCTATCTTCTTCTTTTTCTTTTTTCTTAAAATATGTTGCGTTATTTGTTTCAGAAGTACAGATCTGTGATTCAACAGTCTTGCACAATTCAGAGCGCTCACCGTAGCACATACCCTCCCCAATGTCTATCACCCAGCCACCCCATCCCTCCCACCCCCAACCACTCCAGTAACACTCAGTTTGTTCCTGAGATTAAGAATTCCTCATATCAGTGAGGTAATATGATACATGTCTTTCTCTGATTGACTTATTTCACTCAGCATAACACCCTCCAGTTCCATCCACGTCGTTGCAAATGGCAAGATCTCATTCCTTTTGATGGCTGCATAATATTCCATTGTGTATATATACCACTTCTTCTTTATCCATTCATCTGTCGATGGACATCTTGGCTCTTTCCACAGTTTGGCTATTGTGCACATTGCTGCTATAAACATTGCGGTGCACGTACCCCTTCGGGTCCCTACATTTGTATCTTTGTGGTAAATACCCAGTAGTGCAATTGCTGGATCAAATGGTAGCTCTATTTTCAACTGTTTGAGGAACCTCCATACTGTTTTCCAGAGTGGTTGCACCAGTTTGCATTCCCACCAACAGTGTAGGAGGGTTCCCCTTTCTCCACATCCCCGCCAACATCTGTCGTTCCCTGACTTGTTAATTTTAGCCATTCTGACTGGTGTGAGGTGGTATCTCATTGAGGTTTTGATTTGGATTTCCCTGATGCCGAGCGATGTAGAGCACTTTTTCATGTGCCTGTTGGCCATTTGGATGTCTTCTTTGGAAAAATGTCTGTTCATGTCTTCTGCCCATTTCTTGATTGGATTATTTGTTCTTTGGGTGAAATAACTGGATTTTCAAACTGAGACATATTCAGTGACTATATTCACTGAAGATATTCATTGAATGAGCTTCCATGTTTACTCATTCACTTATTCATTCATTCAATTATTCAACAAATATTTATCAAGCACTCACTATGACCCAGGCCCTATACTAGGCAATGAGAGTATAAATGAGTAAAACAAGACTTGTGCCCTTGAAGTATTCATGTCCATGGCACAGACCGATTCCTAAGTATCAGTAGTATATTCCAAATGCTGTAAGAGAACAAGTGAAAGAATGGCTACTCCTTTTTAGATGAAGTGAAAAGGCTAATATAGGATAATTTCCCTCAATCAAGTATACCAACACTATCAATACAACTGGCGGCAGCAGCATTGTCAAATGATCAGAGTTAAGTGACACTACAAAGGAAATTCATGTCATCAGCCATCAAAAAGTCACATGACCATTTGGGAGTCTGAGAAGTTCGGAAACAGAAATCTAATAAACTAGCTTTGATGGCCATGAGAAAGAAGCATGTATATTCAAGGTCACTCTGAATTTTTACAAACAGTTGAAATCCTACGTAGGTCTTTTAATCCAAAATTCAATATAATCCTATGAGGCGAAAAAAGAAAAATAATAGGTCAATATATCATACCTTGTGTGTGGTGGCTGTAATTCTCCCTTTGTGAATGGTAGGACTGTTGATTTTGATTATAGGAATCATGCTGCTGACCATAATTTGACTGCTCATCATATGAACCTTGATGTTGATCATAGCCTGACTGTTGGTCATACGAATCTTGTTGACCATAGTCTGACTGGTCATATGAAGGCGCTCTTCCACCTTGGCTAAACAGAAATCAAGAATTTGAAATTTTATAGAAGGATTATGTTCACTGTAGTAAACTGACTGAGACTGAGAGGCCTGACCAGATAGACCTCAACCATATTTACTACTACTTACTTTTTTTTTTTAAGATTTATTTATTTGCTAGAGAGAGAAAGAAAGAGAGAGAATGCAGAGGGGATGGGCAGAGGGAGAGAATCTCAAGCAGACTTCCCCCAGTGAGCACAGAGCCCCGAGCCCAACACAGGGCTCGATCTCATGACCCTGAGATTAGGACCTGAGCCAAAATCAAGAGTCGGATGCTTGACTGACTGAGCCATCCAGACAGCCCTACCCCCACTTTCTGGTGCAAATCATTTAGTTATCTTATCTACAAAATCTCCTGATCAGCAATGGAATTCACTATCACTGAAGAGGTGCCATATTATGAGAAAAACCACACACACCTTTGAAGACATTAGTGAAACAAAAAGTTACTATGGCTTTTGCCATCCCCTTGAACTTAAAAAAAAAATTAAAGGTGCCACAAAATACAGTAATATGTCTCATTCTTTAACAAATATATCACAACCAGTGTTGGGTATTCTTTTTTTTTAAAGATTTTATTTATTGGGGCACCTGCGTGGCTCAGTCGTTAAACGTCTGCCTTCTGCTCAGATCATGATCCCAGGGTCATTGGATGGAGCCCCACATCGGGCTCCCTGCTCCACGGGAAGCCAGCTTCTCCCTCCCCCACCTCCCCTGCTTGTGTTCCTTCTCTCGCTGTGTCTCCCTCTGTCAAATAAATAAATAAAATCTTTTAAAAAAAAGATTTTATTTATTTGAGAGAAGAGGGAGAGAGGGAACACGAGCTGGGGGAGAGGGAGAAGGAAAAGCAGACTCCCCAACAAGCAGGGAGCCCGATATGGGGTTCAATCCCAGGACCCTGGGATCATGACCTGAGCCAAATGTAGACACTTAACCGACTAAGGCACCCAAGTGCCCCAAGTGCTGAGTCTTTTTAAGGTACGTTAAAAGGCTCTCTATTACTTAAGTTTAACAATGTTATCTCATAATATTTTGGGTACTACTATTTTCTTTCTTTTTTTTTAAGATTTTATCTTTTTGACAGAGAGAGACACAGTGAGAGAGGGAACACAAGCAGGGGGAGTGGCAGAGGGAGAACAAGACTTCCCACTGAGTGGGGAGCCCGATGCGGGGCTCAATCCCAGGACCCTGGGATCATGACCTGAGCCAAAGGCAGACGCCCAACTGACTGAGCCACCCAAGGCACCCCAGGGTACTATTTTCTTATAATTATCTTTAGAACCTATAGTACATTCTCCTAAATATCTTCAAAGATAAGTTTCAGAAAACAGTAAGGGGCGCCTAGCTGGCTTAGTCAGTGGAGTATGTGACTTTGATCTCAGAGTTGTGGGTTTAGAGATTACTTAAAAAATAGAATCTTACCAAAAAAAGACAACAATAGTAAATCGGATTTTTAGAGGAAGGAACTTGCTTTGTGATGCCATTTATCTGAAACTAGTCTACAAAAAAGTGAGACTGCTTTATTATCTCTGGCAATTAAAAAGAAATTTCTAAGTATGTTCTAAGCAATATGACTATTAATTACCTGTTCTCAGGATGGGAATGTTGAAAGGAATATTTAATTGGATTTGAGTTCTAATGTTTTAAAAAGGGAACAAAAAGTCTCATAACTTAATAGTCACACCTTATTCTCCATCAGATGACCAAAGCAATCTAATAAATAATAAAGTTCAGTATGTTCCTCCAACTCCTTACCCAAAGCACATCACATCAACAGTCAGAACTCTAGTGCCTCACTTTAAAATTGTTGTCGGGCGCCTGGGTGGCTCAGTTGGTGAAGCGACTGCCTTGGGCTCAGGTCATGATCCTGGAGTCCCGGGATCGAGTACCGCATCGGGCTCCCTGCTCGGCGGGGAGCCTGCTTCTCCCTCTGACCCTCTTCCCTCTCGTGCTCTCTGGCTCTCACTCTCTCTCTCAAATAAATAAATAAAATCTTGAAATTGTTGTCAAAAAAAAAATTAGGGGCACCTGGGTGGCTCAGTCAGTTAAGCATCTCACGGTCATGGGATGGAGCCTCACGTTGGGCTCCACACTCAGCGGGGAGTCAGCTTGAGATTCTCTCTCCCTCTCTCTCTGCCCCTCCCCCCTACGTGCACACATGCCCATGTGCTCTGTGTCTCAAATAAATTTTTACAAATTTAAAAATAATAAAATAATAAAAAGTTAAAATAAAAAAAATAAAATGGTTATCAAACCAAATCTAACACTTTTCTTTGGTCTGCATTTATACCTCATGCTTCCAAAAATTCATCCTTCTCCTAATTTTAAAACTAACCAACAGGACTTAAAAGAGTTCTTCCTTCTAATGTAACATGCTTTCTGAAAATTATTCCTACATGTGTACTCCAGTTTCTACTTTTCAAAACACTCTCATATCTATAAGACTGACAATGTGACCTCACAAATCTTTCCCCAGTGGTTTTATTTAACCGAATTTCACTTAGAATAATTTTTTTCACTGCAGAGAGAATACTTGTGATCTCAGTTTTTGCGTACTTTTTTAGCTATGTAACTTAACAGGCTACGTAATCTTAATTTCTCTTTACCTCTACAAACTGGGGATAATTACTGACACTCTCTCATAATGGCTAAGGATCAATTCGAGAATGCAAAAGCATTTCACAAAATGTAAAGCACAATTTAAAAAAATTAAGTTGCTATTATTAAAATTAGTAACAAGAACAAGCTCCTCACATCTGAAACTTCAAAAAAACTATAAAACCAAAACAAAAATTAAAAAAAAAAAAAAACAAGCTATAATACCTGTAAACTTGTTGGTAAATATTCATCTACCTATGTTAACAAATAAAACATATTTAGAGTATCTGAAATGTGTGGATAGTTTTGGTACTTTTTAATATTTTTGTCCCTGAAAAGGTAATACATTAAAAAATGGCTAAAAAATAAAACGGAAATAAAAGCAAGTACTGAAAGTCTCCTTTTATAGCTAGGTTCTTATTTAATCTCAGGTATAAAGCAGAGCTCCAAATGTTTTTTTAACATTTAAATCACGTGCTGCAGGGTGCCTAGGTGCCTCCGTAGCTTAAGCATCTGCCTTCAGCTAAGGTCATGATCCCAGGGTCCTGGGATCGAGCCCCGCATTGGGCTCCCTGCTCAGCAGGGAGTCTGCTTCTCCCTCTGCCCCTCCCTGCTGCTCATGCTTGCTCACTTGCTCTCTCTCTCTCTCAAATAAATAAAATCTTTAAAAATAAATAAATCATTTGCATTCATACAGCTAAACAGTAATATTACAAATAACACATCATAAGAATCAAATGACAATGCTAACAATTTCCACATTCTTCCTAACACAGAACTATGAAATTCATCCTTCAAAACTTTTCTGAAAAAAAAATGTGTAAAGCTAGGATTTGATGGTGAAATCTATTTAATACTCAAAGTGTTATTTCCACTACCCAACACAATCTCTGTGCTTTTACTGATTCCTTACCCTCCTGATGATTCCGTGTTTTGCTGTCCCTGGTTATTGTAAGGCTGCTGGCCGTATGAGCTCTGCTTTTGATTCTCATAACCACTGTAGGATTGTGAATAACCTAAAGATTGGATGGATATACCATTTAGTAAATATTCTCATTTTTTAATTTCTAAAATAGCAAATTAACAAACCAGTCCAACCTGATTGGCTTTGTCCATAGCCCGAGTAGCCGCCATAGTTCTGTCCATACGAGGAATCAGTAGTTTGTCCATAGCCAGGATAGCTCTGGAATTTAGGTAAATACAAGTTTTATCACCTACTTGATAAAAATAAATATTTACAAAAAGCACGATTTATATTTTAACCTACTTGTGGTGCTTGTCCATAACCTTGGCTGCCTTGATTTCCATAGGAAGAATAACTGTAAAAGAAAAATGTACTCCTTGAAAGAGATATGCTAGAATTTAAAAGCTTAAAAAAAACCCTGTCTTCAACTTTCAAACCCGTCAAGCTTCTCTTCTGAGAAATTGCCAACTGCCTGTTTCTTAAGAGTCTAAATTGAAAGGTGATGACCAAAGACCGTTAAGACATAAATGAAGTCACTCCCAGACCTCTTAAATACCAAACAAGCCCCAAAAGTTTAGCTTTGACAATCTCACACAAATAAAACTTGAGTAGAACTAGAAAATCTCAAGAGAATTATACTTGGGTGTGGGGAGTGACTACATGGAAGTAAGACCCATAATAAAAATTTGAGACAGAAAAATAACTTTTTAAGTTAGCACTTTAATCAAATTAGCTATGTTTTGACAGATTAATTTCTTCCTACCGTCTGCCCTAAATCTGCCTTTAATAATTATATTATATCCCCGTAACAGCACAGCCTGGCATATAGTTCGTTGACTGAATAAATGTACCTCTCTCAGATTTGAACCTTAATTTTATAGCATGTAAATTCTAACAAGTCAGAAACAAACTTTCTGAATATATGCCCCCCAAAAAGTACTTGCAAAAAAAAAAAAAACATTTTTATTATTCTAGAGCTATCAAGTGCTAACAGACTTTAACTTTATATATTTCACTGAATAAACATTTGCTAGTTGCCTATTATGAAGTTAGCACTACCCTATGAGAATAGAAAAGTCAAACCAGTTTTGTTTTCATGAAGCTTAAAACCTAAAGACAGAAGATACCTGAGATGCTATTCTGAGTATCTCACATTGAGCTGCAAACGTTTATAGTGTAAGTTAAAGGCTATGTTTCTGGCAAGTAAGAGAACCCTATTGCTTGTATTCAGTCACATAAAAACAGATTTTTCTTTTTATTGTAAGCATGGTAAGGAGTCTTTTTAAAATGCTAAGCATTTCTATTATAGTGCTTAAAGAAAATCCGCTCTGAAAAAAATAGCATATTATATACAATCAAAACTTTAAATGCTTTCTCTAAAAACCTGTTCTATAGTTCAATTGTCTAAATCCTTTTAATAGTTTCATTTAAAAAATTTCTTAAAGAAAACATTCTTTAAAATACCTATGAGATTTGTTTTAATCTCTAGGGGGCATCTGTATTTACTGATTCAAGGAGGCTTTTTAAAAAAAGGAAAAAATGTTTCAGTATGTACACAGGCCTTCCCCCCTTGACAAGCTAACATTTAACTCTAAGAAATCCAGATACCAAATCTCAAAAGGAACGCTTGACTCAATTCATCTTTTTTTCCCTCAGTTCTAGTCTTACATGGTATCATTAAAGTGTACGTATACTTTACCTTTGCTGCTCACCCCCAGACTGACCGTAAGCTCCAGAATCTAAAACACATAAAAAGAATTTTAAATCTTATTTAAAATTATGCTTCCCTCAAAGGCTGACTTTAGCTTTTACAGATGGAATGCGGTAAGAAAATGTAATAAAAACTACCTACAGAAAAAAAAACTAGTTAAAATTACTGTGCAAGGATTTGTTTACAGTAACTACGTCTTTGAAAAACAACTACTTTACAAATGTGTCCTGATGGTCACAAGAACCAAGTGAACAAGCATAAAACAATCAGTGAAAAATCCATCCTTTTAACAAAAACTCAAGTTACCTTTACATACAAAAAGGCAGCTAGTGAAACTAATCAAGACTAAAAAGGGGGGGGAAGACATATACTCTTGACAAGATAAACCCCCAGGATTACACTGACTTGCAAATCCTCACCAGTCCAACATACACACCATTCCCCTGTAACTGGACCACTCTGGCCATCAGCAGCAACAAACAGATCTCTGAAGACTTTGGTAAAAGCAGCTAAGTTAGTTGTTTATCTCCAACTTTACCAAGGTTCCAGGGACTTGGCCAATCGGCATACCAACTCAGCAAGACCTACTTCCAGCTTCCTTTTCGGCAATAAAAACTACCAAGGAAGGCATGAATTAAATAATGTCAAAAAAAAATTTTTAGGGGCGCCTGGGTGGCTTAGTCATTAAGCATTGGCCTTAGGCTCAGGTCATGGGCTCAGGACATGATCTCGGGGTCCTGGGATGGAGCCCCACATCGGGCTCCCTGCTCAGCAGGAAGCCTACTTCTCCCTCTCCCACTCCCCCTGCTTGTGTTCCTTCTGTCGCTTTGTCTCTGTCAAATAAATAAATAAAATCTTTAAAAATTTTTTTTAAACTATGAGCTTTTCTCAACACCTCAAAACATCAGTTATATCAAAAACTTTTGAAGAGGCTCTATCCTTTGGGTTTCTACTCAAAGTTTATTAGTGATGAATAAGAGTAATATTATATGAAATATTCTTTCAACTGCAAAAAATAACTCCATCTGAAACAGCTGACCATTAGGCCCAATCTCATCCAACATGAAACAAAATCATTTGCTGTCAAACAGTTCTGAAAACCCACCAGAAATCAAATTGGTGACATTTGCATTCAATTCACATAAAGCTACAATATAAAAACATCACCATTGGCAGTATAAGTAGATAACATCAGATTTGCCACTTTTCTGCAGCAGAGATCTACAATCAGACTGAACAAGATTTTTTTAAATCCTTAATCATAAGAATATTGAATGAAATCCTGACTACTTCTATGAATGTGAAGAACATAAGGCTAAGATGAAGAAAAAATTGTGTATCACTACCATACCCATGAAAAAATGACCACAGATTTATCACTAATAACCAAATAAAATATGAAAAGCACACAGAATCTAACTGGACCACAAAGAGATTAGATACATCTACCAAATGAGAAAGGAAATTAGCTTCAACTAAATCAGAAACTGAAAAGGATTATGAAGGGCGGGGGGATGTATGAGTAAAAAAGTATCCTGGGGATAAATGAAGCTTTAGCTTCAATTATATCCCAAGGTATGGATGGGGGTTCTCCCACTGAGAGTGGAGTCCAAGACCTGTTTATTTCCCTTTTGCTCAAGCAAAATTATAGTAGTACACAGCATATAGGTCATGTGACCCTGGTTCAACTCTATATGAGTCCATAATTTAACCCAGTCACTTTGGTTCTCTGAAATTATAAATCTGACTTTAGTTGGCTGACATTAAAACTCTACAAGATAGAATATTGACCAATAAGTACGGCCCTTAGTGTAAATATATTTAAGTACAAACATTTTATACTCAGAGAAAATGAGTTTGTAAATTTATGGCATTTCAAACTACTGCTCATTACGAGTACTTGACACTTGAGCCTTGTCTGAATCCATGATTTAGAAATGTTTCATTTCCAAGTGTATAGGGTTTTGATTCTATTGTTTCCTAATTATATTCCATTGCAGCCAGAAAATAGAGAAAAGGTATTTTCTCTATTATTCCTGGTACTTATTAGGATTTGCTGTTTTTTGCTTTTCCCCTTGGTAAATATTTTACTTGCATAAACACCCCTTATGTGCTTGAAAAGAACTATTTTTTTTTAAGATTTTACTTATTTATTTGACAGAGACATAGCGAGAGGGAACACAAGCAGGGGGAGTGGGAGAGGGAGAAGCAGGCTTCCCGCTGGGCAGGGAGCCCAATGCGGGGCTAGATCCCAGGACCCTGGCTGGGACCATGACCTGAGCCAAAGGCCGACACTTAACGACTGTGCCACCCAGGCACCCCAGAACTGTGTATTTCCTAAATGTTGAGTAAATTCCGTACGTCTAGATGATACCTGGTTACACCATTCATACTCTAACATTTGGTCTGCCCCATCTATTAATCACACAGAAAGGTGTGCTAAAAAAAACTCCATTTGACCAGACTTGTCAATTATATTTTTTTGGTTTCTCTATTTTGAGGCTATTTTGTTAGGCACACAAAAGTACAGATTTATATATTCATGATGAATCCTCTTTTAACATTACATTATGATTAAAAATGTCCAAACTTTATTTTGACTAGTAACAACTAAACAATCAATCTTGCTTTTGGTGTTTGTCCGGTTCATCTTCTTCTATCTCTATACTTCCAACATTTCTTAATCTTACGTTTCAGGTATCTAATTTCTGAACAACATAGAGATAATTTCTTTTCCCAATGTGAAACTATTTCAATTGGCGTTTTCACATTTTTACTACTTTTCATTTATTCCTACAAGCCTATATTTTTCTACTTACTAGGGTTTCTTCCTTTTAACTCCTTTTCTGCCTCCTACTGGATTTTCTTTACTCCCTTTTCCCCTATTGCTTTAGAAGTAAAACATTCAATTTTTGTTTTTGCTTCCATTTTTTAACTTCCAAATGTAATCACTTTAATCTTTGATGTTCCATACTGTTAGTATTTGCTTTTTATTTACTGTTTGCTCCTTCTACTGTTTTTTGCATCCTTTCTGGATTTACATTTTTTAGCTCTTTTGGCAAAGGCCTGAAAGTGGTACTCTTAAATCTTTAGACTCGATATCATTTCATTATTTTCCAACTTCTTAGAATTTTTAAGTCTACCAATCTTACCATTTCCCTATTTTCCTCTGGTAGGTAATCGGTATTTCATAATCTGCAGTTTCATATCAATCTATCTAGGATGAACTGAACATGGTATCTCATGTTTGAAACTGTTTTTTGATCCAAAATATTCATCAATCTTGGAAAAATCTCAACTATAATCCTGATTCCTCCCACATTTTCTTAGGAGACGTATGAGGACTTCTGCATCTGTTTCTAAATCTTGCTTTTCATCTCCTTCTGAATTGAATTGTAACTGTATCTGTCTTCCACTTCACTAATTATTTCTTCTGCTGGGTCTGCAATTCAACTTAACCACTGTTTCTATCTCATACTAGGTTCTTTGTAAATCTATATGGCCTTTCTTCGTAACATCTTGGTCTTAGGGTTGATTCCTTCCTTTAGGTTTTTGGTACTTTCAAACTTATTCGTAACATCTTGGTCTTAGGGTTGATTCCTTCCTTCAGGTTTTTAGTAATTTCAAACTTACTTGCTTTCAGATTACCTATCAGGGGTTCTAACCCCATTTGTCACAAACTCATTTTGGTGAACTGTCTCCTCGAGTTCTACAATTTTTTAATGTGAATCTACCTTTTGCAAGGCCTATTTTTTCTAGAAGATTCCTGTGACCTAGGCTGTGAAATTTCCTCCAAAAAAGGTTGTTCATTTGTTTCTACCAGGAGCCCCAAGGTTATTACCAGCCCAGAACCAATTTTTATGTTAATTTCTTGGCTTAAGTTTTCCTGGACCCCCATAATTAGCCTAAATGTACACCCAAATTGTATGAAGCAGTTCCCAGGTTACAAATTCTCAGGACAGACCTTTTTCACTCAGGGCCCAAGCTTCCTTGTTATCTGTTATGCTGATACAAAGGTTTTTTTCTAGTTCACTTTTTCACCGAAGACAATCTTTCAAACATCTAGGTTTTTGTTTTTGTTTTTTAAGATTTTATTTATTTGACAGAGACAGGCACTGCAAGAGAGGGAACACAAGCAGGGGGAGTGGGAGAGGGAGAAGCAGGCCTCCCGCGGAGCAGGGAGCCCCATGCGGGGCTAGATCCCAGGACCCTGGGATCATGACCTGAGCCGGAAGGCCGACGCTTAACAGCTGAGCCACCCAGGTGCCCCAAACATCTAGGAGGTTTTATATAAGGTCTCAGTTCCCATTATCTGGCTCTAATAGTCTCAAGGCTTCATCTCCTTGGGTACTTGGGTAATAAAACCCCAGTCTCAGAGCACCTGGGTGGCTCAGTTAAGTGTGTGTCTTCAGCAGGGGGCCTTGATCCCAGAGTCCTGGGAACGAGCCCCAAGTCAGGCTCCCTGCTCAGCAGGGGGCCTTCTACTCCCTCTGCGCCCCCCCCAACCCCTGCTTGTCCTCTCTCAAATAAAATCTTAAAAAACAAACAAAAACCCCAAGTCTCTAAATGATGAGACCTATACCTGCCTCTTCAGGGCAACTGTCAAGTTAGCCCTATGCTGGCTTCTACTTCATTTCTGGCGGTTAGGTCTTGCCCTTTTTTTGTAAATTCTTGCATTTCTGGTGTTTGTAGATAGAGGACTTTCAATTTATTTTGGTCTTCCATACTGCCAAAATGAGAAGTATCTTAACTTTGATTTTTGTATGTATAACTGATACGTTTGATTCTAACTTGAAGGTGTCAGATAACTCACAATTGTAAACAGTATTTGAATGAGTTTGATTTAAAATATTTACAGTTTTTACTTATTTATTGACTATATAAGCACTTATATTTTATTAAGTTTATAAGTCTGCTTTATCAGGCATCTGGAGTGGTTGAGTTTGGAATGTTTAAAGGATTTAACTAAACTTAATGCAATCAGCTGTTTAGGGGGGTTTACTGTTATATTTATTAATTGAAACATTCACCAAAAAACAAGTCAAAAGCATACTATTTTTATACAAAATCAAAAATATTTTTATACACATTTTACAAAATGCATAAACAGCATATAACGCTAAGTTAAAGATTCTCGCTTTAATGGATTTAATTTAGAAACAATTATATAAAGTTCTTTTCACATGTGAAAGCCAATCTTGATATTTAAAAAACTTAACTTACAAAGTGACAAATTAATCTAGTGTCTTGGTACTTTGAAGATCAGTACTAATGGATAAACCAGCTCACACACTAATACGACACACTGAAAATCCTGGATTTTACAGATGGTAACCTCTAAAATTTAATCTTCCATAAAAGCTACGCAGTCCTGTAAAAACAGCCATTGTTTTACACCAATAAAGATGGTAAAATTCAAGACAACGCCAATAGTTTTTAATGTCCGTTGAAATGGTAAATTTCCCCATGAGGGTAGGAGAATCTAAACCATGGATGGGTTACACACCTCCTAAGGACCTACTTCTACATACTTCTGTGGAGCTTCACCAGACTTCATTCCAAATTATGCACCTGGTAAAAGATGTACCAATGTCTACTTGGAGTAAGAAATTATTTTTCCTTGGAGCAAGGATTAAATACTGAAAGAAGCAAGAGAGAAATCCTGTGCAGTTAACAGCCTCTTCCATCAGGTAGGTGCCCCGTTCCACAAAAGGTCAATATTCAGACTTAATATTAAGGTTAATCTAAGGAAGGTTTATTATTCTCCTGTCCAGCCAGTCTTGTTAATTTGGCCTCATCTCAGCCTGCTACTTGCTTTTTGTCACACATTTCCATCCTTCTGCAAGACCGCACTGGGGGAGGGGGTGCTGTGTTTGTTTTTTAAGTCCCAACTCCCTTAAAAAATGTGAAAGACTGTGCCAGCCATCACTTTGATCCCCATCATATGTCTTCAAGGAAATGTTCTGCTTTTCCACATGAAATGTGATGTCTCATGTTTTCCAGCAAGTGGACAGCTGGGTCTTTGCAGCCTGTGAGGGACCCACAACAGGGGACCTTGCGTGGTTAGCTAGGACTGCTAAGTCTAGAGAACATTCGTGTCCCAGACTCTATACCCGGGTTTATTAGCAGGACCTAAACTGACTGTCCTAAAGATCGACCTTTTTTTTTTCTCCCCTCTTCCACACAAAGGAGGGGGTGGAGGTGTCTATCACTTTAAATGTTTCGTGTAAGACTGCCTTTCCTTTGGCCTGCATGCTTTGAGGTAAATGCCACATGTACCTACAGGAGTCTATCCGGAATAGAAAAGGCTCACTTTCAGGGCTCTTGCAGGAGATAAACTGGAGAAGGGAGAAAAATGAGAGCAGGGTGAGGAGAAAACTGAATTATATGCAAACACCCCCATTCGAATCCGGGCGGTGACGGTAGAGGGAATGACGGTAAGTAGGATTTCGTGCAAGGCAACGTCCTCTGAAAGGGCTCCCAGAGCGTCAAGACCCCCACCTGATGAATGGGTGAGTCAGGAAGGCCCAGTCCACTTCACAGATGGGGAAACTGAGGTACGAGGCGGCGAGACGAGTGGCCCGAGGCCTCGCTGAAAGATCTGAGGCGGAGCGGAGAACCAGAAGCACCGATTCTCTCAGCGGATGCTCTAATCACGGGCTCCCCCCGCCCCCGTGATGGCGTAGACGGCCTCCGCCCCCCCCCCCACCAACTCACACACCCTCCCCGGGAGCGGCACGTCTCCTCAGGTTCCAAGGACAGGGTCAAAAAAAAGGGGGCCCGAAGCACTCCCGCCGAGATTTGCAGACGGAGAGCGTTGGGAGCGTGCGTCCCTTCAGTCCAACATGGCGGCGGCCACGGCCGCCCCCCCACCCCAAGCCTCCCTCAGGGCCGGAGGCTCTCCCTCGGGGCCCTCCGGTGGGCGGGAAGACGGCCCAACCCCGCCAGGCCCCTTCTAGCCGCTGCCGCTGCTCGCTGAAGGAGTCACCTACCCGACATGACTAACGGCCGCAGCGCGGAGCCCCCAGAGCCCGCCGAGAACAAGCGATACGAGAGCCAGGCGGCGCGGCGGCCGGAGCTGTACTGAGGGCGGCGCGGCGGGCTGAGCCCGACTGCGGGGCCTCGGCAGCCAATCAGAGGACAGTGGGCGGTACCACCGCGCCACGGCGCGAGGGGTGGTTCCTGTACGAGTACCAGCCTCTGAAACCTGAAGTCTTCAGAACCCCTCTCTGTTCTCCCCTCCGCGAACGGTACCATTATTGAGAGGGAATGGAGAAGAGAAAGTACCAATGCCGCCATTACCATGGGGGAGGAAGCTGAGCCTACTTTCTCGGTCCCAATTACAGTCCTATTTCTGACTTTTATCGTGTCCGATAGAATTAAAGGTTAGGAAACGAAAGAGGGGAGGCCTTATAAACACAGACCATTTGGTTAGAAAAGGCCTTTCTTCCCCTAAGATTTCGAGTGGTATGCCCTAGTTCGCTCAGCTTTGGTTGCAGACTGCTGAAGCCACCTGGGGGCGTTGGGTGTCGCCGAGCTCGGGGACAGAAAGTCGTGATCGCCTCCCGGTCTAACTATCTTGTCAAGTAAAACAGAGGCTACAAGGTGATACTGGAACAAACGTGTGCATTAAAAGGAAACCACACACAAACCCGGCCTTGAGAATATAGTGGGTGGGAGGTCGAGCTTTGGTTTTAAGTGCTGTTGTAACGGCCAACTCTAATTATCAGGCACCTTGCATCATCTCATTTAATTCTCACAACACACTGATGAAATAATATCCCGACGTTACGGCCGTGATTATTCACTTGCCCTAGGTCGCACAACTAGTAAATGGCCAACGTGGAATTCGAATCCTAGTAACCAGATACCAACCATTGTCTGTGAGGTTTAACCCTTATGCTGCATTGCCTAGTGGGGCCCGGAGCTCTAGAGGATGAAATGAGGCTGTGAAAGCTCAGAGAGCATACAAGGACATTTTGCCAGACGGCAATGCACCATCTCAGTCAAGCCAGAGACCAAGTGAAGTGGGGTAAAGGACTTTCGACTGGTTGTAAAACAAGTAATTCTGTATTTTGGAGTTTACCCTCCAGGGGAGAATGGTAGATGAGGCCAGAAAAGTAGAAGGCTAAATAGTCCATACCTTGTAAAATACACTGCATTAGGGTTTGTGCTTTATCTTGAGGGCACTGGGAAGCCAGAGGATTTTAAAGGAAGGTCACATTTGCATCTTCAGGCTGCAGTATGAAGAATGTATGGAGATGAGAGGTCTCTAAAAGCAGGGAGACCAATTTGGTGGCCAGTGCAATCATTCTGGTGAGAGATCACAGTGGCCTGGACTTAGGTTGTAGCTGTGAAGTCAGAGGTAAGTGAAGAGATCCCTGAGATACTTCCGTGGTAGACTAGGCAAGATGGAGTGACCAATTTGGAAGGGAGGAGCTAAGGGAGAGTGAGAAGTGAATTCTGAGTTTCCCACTTAGAGAAGCGGTCAGATGGTGGTATCATTCCCTGTGGTAGGGAACAGGAGGAGGAACAAGTTGGGGTGGAGGTAGAGAGGTAAGTTCAGAATTAACACCTTCAGGTCAGAAAAAAGACATGAGGTCATCTCTCTTCATTATACTATCAGTAATTGTAGACTCAGCTCTAGATATCGAGGGTCAGGGAGCTCTCTGGATAAGACCAAACAAGCAAGGTTAAAGGAATAAAAATTCCTTCCTGACTAAAAATGATTCAGCCGATCAGCACGAACATTGAGGAAGGCAACCCAGAAGTGGAGATGATGGGCATGTGCAATCGCAGGAGAGAATTGGGTTAGGGATGGGGGAAACTTCTAGATTGTTCTTCCTATTTATTTATTTATTTATTTTACAATTGGGTGTACAATTAAGATGGAAATACAAAAAGTGTTGCTCATCATTGCCCCCGTAAGTTTGTACCATCAATTCATTCATTCACGCATGCATGCATTCTTCATTCAACTGCCATCTCCTGAGGTCTACTCGATGTCAGGCCCTGGAAGGCCTGGAGGTAGAGAAATAGGAATTATGATGGCCCCTGCCCTCCAGGAGCTGCAGTCTCACACAAGGGGTAGTACAAGCCTTCAATTCTAATGACTACTGAATGTGCTAGAATGGGAGGATGCAGAGGGTGCTCTGAAAACAGAGTAAGAGCACCTAGCTCTCATGAAGGGTGGACGGGGTATTAAGGAAGGCTTCCTGAAGGAAATACCTCCTAAACTGAATTTTGGAGAAAGAACAGGAATTAGGCCCAGGATGTGTATCAGGCAGAAAGGGCTGTATTTGCAAAGACTACAAGAGGGCCAAGTGCCAGGAATTTCAGGTGGTTCTGGCTGGCTGGTCTGTGGATGTGCAGGGGTGGACAGTGGTGATAAATGATGAGTGAAAGAGGTACACAGAGGCCACATCCTGAAGAGCCTTGAGGGCCTGGCAGAGGAGTTTGGATACTAAATCAAAAACAATAGGGAAGGGGCGCCTGGCGGGCTCAATCCAAAGAGCATGTGACTCTTGATCTCGGGGTAGTGAGCTCAAGCCCCATGTTGCATGTACAGATTACTTAAAAAAATAAAATCCTTAAAAAAAAAATGGAGGGCGCCTGGGTGGCTCAGTTGGTTAAGCGACTGCCTTCGGCTCAGGTCATGGTCCCAGAGTCCTGGGATTGAGTTCCACATCTGGCTCCCGGCTCAGCAGGGAGTCTGCTTCTCCCTCTGACCCTCTCCCCTCTCATGCTGTTTCTCTCTCTCTCTCTCTCAAATAAATAAATAAATAAAATCTTTAAAAAATTAAAAAATTAAAAAAATGGAACTTCTGAGGAATCTAATCAAAGGAATGACATTTAGTTTTTTATATTCATTATTTCTTTTAATATTCTGGACAGCCCCGTGAAATAGGTATTGCTGTTGTCCACATTTTGTAGAGAGAACACTGGAGCTCAGGGAAGTGAATCTCTTTACCAAGTTCACACAGCTAATTAGGGACAGAAGGCTCACATCCAGGCCTTTGGACCAAGCCCAGGGTTCTTTTTACAGTGTCCCTGGTCTCTCAAACATGAAACAGAGAACTCCTCCTAAGTCTGTATTCCCCTGGGGCTTCTTCCCAAGGGCCCTTTTCTACCAGAAACTGACTCACCGATTGAGTCCTGTGCCCTCCTGTCTTCCAGGCTTTTGCCGGGGGATGATTATCTGGAACCGACTTTAATCGTCACCCCGCTGTTCTTCATGCTACAAGATCCTGCTCCCTCTACATCCACTATCCTGGCCTCACTCCGCACAGTTAGGGAAGACAGCAGGTACATTTTACACATCAGCTTTAGCAGAATGTACCTGGGAAGGTCTTAGTACTGGGCCTGTTTGCCCTTGATCATTCTTCAGGTCCTCACTTGGAGAGCTAACCCCGCCCCCACCCCCCACCGAAGGCT
Organism: Eumetopias jubatus; assembly: GCF_037043125.1. Classification (NCBI taxonomy): domain Eukaryota; kingdom Metazoa; phylum Chordata; class Mammalia; order Carnivora; family Otariidae; genus Eumetopias; species Eumetopias jubatus. The sequence continues at coordinate 119,713,172 of NW_028274816.1, forward strand.
ACCTTTCAGTTTCAGAGATTCCCTCAGGCGGTAGCTTCCAGCCAGAATCAGTCAATGGGCAACCTGGTGGAAAATCAAACAGTACAAGAAAGGAAGAAGCTAGGGTTATGTCTCCCCCTTTTCTGCCACTGGCTGTGGTGTCTCAGGCAGCAGCTGTCTTCTCCAGAGATCCTTTCTATTCCGTGCCCCTGGCTCCTGGGATCCTGTAACCCTTTCTTCTTCCCATCCTCCCCCTCCCTTCATCCCTCCAGCCTACGGCTGGTAGAATCTTCTTGCTGTTGAAAATTTCTGAGTTGCCTCCCTCCCGTTTGGCTTCCCAACCCTTCCACCCGGACAGCGAACTTTGTTAGAGTGAGAGGGGAGGCCGGGAGAGGGCGCCACTTAGTAGAGCCACGCTAGGATCTGGCCTGTATTACTGCGGTTGCTCGGGCTGCTGTCTTGAGAATTGACCACAGTGGGGCAGGGAGGTTATTGCTCCCACCAGAGTCAAAACCATAGCCCAGTGATCTTTTGTCTTTTTTGAAATCCTGTGGAACTCTCAGTTGTACCGATCCTTCCAGGCTTGCTACCTGATTAGAGGCTGATTTATTCTCTAGTTGGGGTGCCTAGTTCCCCTCTGAACTCCACAGTGCCTCACACAGTGCCGGAAACAGTAGGCACTTAAAAAAAGGGGAGGGGGGAGCTTGTATTTAATGAATGAATAAATAGATGAGGGGGAAATGGCATGACTTGTCTTTCTGACTTGTCTGTAAACTCCTCAAGCTCAAAGACCTTCTCTAGGACTTTCTTACATCTCCAACAAGGCACAGAGTAAGTGTTCAGGGAACACCGTTCAAAGACTGACAGCCTGCTCTGTGCCAGGTGTCACACGCTGGTAAGCAGTCCTAGCCATCATCACCACCCTCCCACCCCCACCTCAGGAAGTGTCCCTGCAGCCCTGCTCCTCCAGCCTTCCTAGAGAGCAAGCGTCCCATGAAGATCTCCCTGAGGCTCTGCAAAGCAGGAGTCGGTTCCTTGTAAGTGACCGGCTACCCCATCCTCAGGACAGTGGCAGGCACTTCCTGTTTGGGGTGGAAAGGAACCAGACATTTTCCGGTTAGCAGGTCTTTTAAGCAAAGCAGCAGATGCTGAGCAGGTCCTGGTCAGCCTTTCCAGCCAGATTCCTGGCGGTTAGACAGCCTTTCTGTGGAAGGGAAGTGGGGCACACTGCCAGACTGGCTAGGCTTTCATTGTGCTCCTTGCAAGTCCCCTGGGTCCTGCTCTGAGTAAAAAACAAACCAGAAGAGGCTGTCACCCTGCAAATCGTGATGAGGATTAACAGAGATGGGGCTGTTCTGACCAGAGAGCATTCATTGCCTGACAAGGAGGTGCTCATGTGATTGTTCCAGAGCATGCTTGCGTATGTTGTCTGGATATGAGCATCCCCCAGTGTGAGACTGTGCAAAGAATACAAGCATGTAAGCTTATGTCTGTGTACCCAATATCTAGCACTTGATAGGATTTAACAGTGAATAATTGTCTAGTTGGCTCTCTAGCAAATCGGGGTAACAGAAAAGGCAGGAATTATTGTTGTCCCATTTTAAGATGGCAGAAACTCAGAGAGGTTAGTGGACCTGCAAGGGATAACAGAGTAAGAAAAAGTCCAGGTTCAAACCCAGGTCTGTCTCCTTCCAAATTTCTTGCCTTTTCCAGTCCCCTATGAGCATGTGCATATGTGTGTGTATGTACAGGGAGGCAAATAGGGCAGGTAGACTGGGGAAAGTGACCCAGACTAATAAGAGCACATCCACATGTGCTAGAGAGAGGAAATTTCTCTTCCAGAGGCAGAAGTGGTTGCTAAAGACTCGGGGCTTCTAAAATTGAATCACTGTGCTAAAAATGCACAGAGGTTATAGTCAATAATGAATCCAAATTATCACAGCTCACCTCCTCACAACTCTGGGGAATACCTCCTCTTCAAGCCTCCCAAGCAAATCCCACGCCCTCATTCTCCTTATCATTCCTATGATTGTGATTTGGGGAGGTTGGTCATTCTGTTAGTGCCTTTATCCAGAGCCCAGAATTCCTTCTGATAAAATCTACTTTGTGCTCTGCACATTTCCTGGGAAAAAGGAAGGGGCAGAGACAAAGCTAATTGTTTCTCATGTTATGAAGAGAGAAACTGAGGCCCAAAAAGGGCCTTGTCCAGGTCCATACATCCTGCTTGATTCAAAGGGTCCTGGTCAGGAAGACGACTCACTGGCCAGCTGTCGCCTTCTGTCAGAGAAGAAGGAATGGTCCAGGCAGCTGACAGCCACTCCCTTGGGCATGCAACGTGCCCAAGGCCTGTCCACTTGGGGAGAGCCGGGAGGCACTGTGGGTTTGAAGTGAGCCCCAGTGCAGAGAGAGAAGGAGGGGAAGCAGCTCTTTTTGAAGAGGACAAAGGAGAGGAGATGAGAGGACTGCCAGCCTAGCAGGGTCAGGAACTTGCTCACCCAACATAGGGAGGGAGGGAAGGAGAGAGCCAGACCCTTGGAAAACCTAGCCCTCCTATCTTCCCCTTGAACACTGGTGTCTAGTACTTAGTGACTTAGTAGGTCTGGAGTAGAGCTCAGGAATCTGAATCTTTACTAAGTGCCTCCAGGTGATTCAATGCAGGTGCTCCAGTGATCTTTTGACTTGAGGCAAGATAGCAGAGTTTAAGACCTCAAGATCTGGAGTTAGACTATCTGAGTTTGAACCCTGGCTCCATTGCTAGATTTGTGACCTCAGACAAACGGCATAATCTCTCTGTGCCTCAGTTTGCTCATCTTTAAAATAAGGATGCTTATAATAGTAGCTTTCTCATAAGGAAGCTGCAAAGATTCAATGACATGATTTATGTAAAGCACAAAGCACATATGTGGCACATGCTAATTTCTCAGCAAGCATTAACCACTATTATTTGTTCCAACTTCTCATTCCCATCCCCACCCCCACCAGAGGAGGAAATAATGATATTGGATTAACATAGGGACTTGTCACCCAGGATTGTTTGGGATGTGGCTGATCCAAAGCCATTCTCCCCCCAACCCCATCACTCTTCTGATGTCCTTGCTGTGGACTGAGCTTCTTCCAATAAACTACCCTGCCTTTCTCATCTTCCTTCCTTCCTCAGTGCCCCTCTCAGATGGCAGACCACCCTCCTCCACCCCATCCAAAGTGACTTTGGCTTAGGATGTGTCCTGGAAAGTGAAAACATACAGCAAGTCAGGCCCCCGGATTCCTGAAGAAGATCACAGAATTTGGTGCTCTGGGACTTATGAGTAAGCTTTGGAGGCAGAAGGGAACTGAAACTCCTGCTCACCCAGGTTCTAACCATGGAAACATGCTGTCTTTCTGGGAAATGGAGACATCCTGTGCCAAAGCATGGTTGAAGCCCAGGATGAGAATGTGGGCAAAGGAAGCTCTGTTCTGCATAAACTCTTGCAGGCACTTCCAAGTGCAAATTCTTGGCATCTCCAAGTGACCACAGAGGTGAAGTGGGACAGGTGAGGATCGGATGAAATAATCTAACCAAGAACACAAAAGGAAAACAGGATGTCAACGTCCAAACACAACAGTGGTGCTAATTTTCCAGGTCCAGGGGCCGTGGCTAACGTGGGATGCAGAGAAAGCCAGGGTCAGCTCTCTGAGTGGCTCAATCCTCCCAGTCACTCAGCCCTTCAGGGAAGCACTGCTCCCTGCCTTCCCCTCTCCTCCCAGTGCAACTGAAATGGACACCCTCTGGCATGTGCTGGAGAGAGGGATGGAGAAATTCTGCCTGGAGAGAGAATTGGCAAGTCTGGGATTGACTCCAGCTTGGCCAACAGTATCCTTTGCCAACTGGTGCTCCTCAGAGCTCCCTGCCCTAGATAGATACAGAGTTGTATCTAGCCTTTCAAAATCCACCTACTGATGTGGAGAAAGGGGAACCCTCTTACACTGTTGGTGGGAATGCAAACTGTTGCAACTACTCTGGAAAATAGTATGGAGGTTCCTCAAAAAGTTAAAAATAAAAATATCCTATGATCCAGCAATTGCACTACTAGGTATTTACCCAAAGAATACAAAAATACTCAGTCAAAGGGATCCAGGCACCCCAGTATTTACAGCAACATTATCCACAATAGCCAAATTATGGAAACAGCCCAAGTGTCCATTGATTGATGAATGGATAAAGAAGATGATATATATATATGATATAAATGAGATATACATTATATATGTATATATATATATATATATATATATATAATGGAATAGTACTCAGCCATAAAGAAAAATTATGCTAAGCAAAATAACTCAGAGAAAGACAAATATCATATGGTTTCATTCATGTGGAATTTAAGAAACAAAATGAACAAGCAAAGGGGGAAAAAGAGAGAGGCAAACCAAGAAACAGACTTTTAACTATAGAGAACAAACTGATGGTCACCAGAGGGGAGGTGGGAGGGGGGATGGGTGAAATAAGTGATGGGGATTAAGAAGTGCACTTGTTGTGATGAGCTCAGGGTGTTGTACGGAAGTGTTGAGTCACTATATTGTACACCTGCAACTAATATTACACTGTATGTTAACTAACTGGAATTTAAATAAAAACCTAAAATAAAAAATCCTCCTATTGGTCAAGGACCGAATATACCTTCCGGCAACACACACACACACACACACACACACACACACAGGTTGCTAGATAAAATAGAGGCCACCAAGTTAAACTTGAATTTCAGCTTAACGGTGAATAATTTTTTAGTATAAGTATGTCCCAAATGTTGCATTGGCACATACTTAATACTAAAAAATTATTTGTCGTTAATCCGGTACTCAAATTTAACAGGTCATCCTGTATTTTTATTTGCTAAAACTAGCAACGCTACCCCACTCGCCTTCAGAATCTCCCTCCTCTAAGCTCACCCGCAGGACTCCGCTTGAACGTGTAGCCGTGTCACAGTTCTGTCCTGAGCTGAGAACCTTCGTTGCAGTCTGCCCCGCTAGACTGAAAGCTCTCTGAGGGGAAGGCCCAGACCTTGGCCACCATCTCTGGGCCTCCGTCCCAGGCAAGGACACTCCTTAAGGATGTGCACCAGGGCACCGGCGGAGAAGGGGCGTAGATGGGCTCATAAATCCCTTACAACTCTAAGCCCACCGCAGGGGCCCTGGCACAGGGATGGCGAAGGCCGCTGATTATTCACTGGCCTGCGCAGAGGTGCGCCTGTTTCTAATTGGTTCGCCCGGGAGGAGTACCCCCTTTTCATTGGTTGGCTGGGAGGTGGGCGGGGCCTACCGGCAATTTGTTCTCCCACAGCAGCCTTTTAAGTCAGTGCACCGAGGGGTTGCCTTTCCAAAAATTCCTCCGCCAGAGTGGCACCTTTTTTGCAGTAACACAAAAGCCTTCTGTGTGCTACTGAGTCTCTAAGCCTTAGGGTAAGAACACTGCAATACATTTGGTTAGCACTTTAGACATCCCAAATTACTTTACGCGTATCAACTCATGGAATCCCCGCAAGAGTCCCCCGGAGGTCGGTATCACTGTGCCATTTGCATTTCACAGATTAGCACAGATTAGACCAGGAGACAGCACCCTGCTCGCAGCGACCAAGGCAGATAATGAAAACAGTTGACTTTTGCTCAGTGCGAGTTTAGCGAAGGCTCTCACGTAAATCGTTTCACTCCACCTTTGCTACGGACTGTGTGGAATACACAAAGCCAAGCACTTTACCCTCAGTTTCTCTTTTAATCTCTATGCAACTCTGGGAACTAAATATCATTTGCTCTCATTTTATTGAGGAGGAACCTGACGCTCGAAGTCGTTAAATCCTTTGCCAAAAGTCACAAAGCGGCAGCCTACCACTTATTAATTGCGTACTGCACGATGTCAGGTACAGTGCTCAGTTACTTAGAGACATTATTCTCTCATTAAATGCTTCCTACAGCCACATGATATTAGTATTCTTTTTTAAAAAAAAAGATTTTATTTATTTATTTGACAGAGAGAGACACAGCGAGAGAGGGAACACAAGCAGGGAGAGTGGGAGAGGGAGAAGCAGGCTTCCCGCGGAGCAGAGAGCCTGATGCGGGGCTCGATCCCCGGACCCTAGGATCATGACCTGAGCCGAAGGCAGACGCTTAACGACTGAGCCACCCAGGCGCCCCGATATTAGTATTCTTATTATCGACATTTACTAGTGAGAAAAATATGTTCAGAGAGGGTGAGTGACTTGCTTAAGACCGCACAGCCGGCAAGTAATGGAGGCAGGATTCACACGGCTAGCAAAGGAGCAGATCTGGAACCCAAGCCCCAGTCTTCTGACCCCAGCCCAGGGCTCCTTCTCTCATAGCCCAGGGCCTCGCCCCCTGCCAGCCTGGCTGAAATAACGTGACGCTCAGGCAGGCCAGGACCCTCCTTGATTGAAGTCTAAAGTAGCTACAATCTCCAGGAGACCCTTCTTCCCCCGCCCTCCCCGGAGAGATCCGGATCAACTGGAGGTGGTTGGCGGAGAGAACGGGTGGGCAGGGCGGCGGCGGGCACCCGGCCAGGCTGTGCAGCCTGCGGAAGAGGCTCGGGGACTGCGGCGCGTTCCGGCGGCGGAGCGGAGTGGGTGGGGCCGGACTGCCCGGCCCCCGCCCCTCCTCCCTCCCTTCCTCCCTCGCCTTCCCGGTCCAGCGGCCGACGACCCGCGGGCAGGCACTGCCGGGCTGCACTACCTCGGGCCGGCTCCCGGCGAAGCTCCCAGAGGGGCGGCCCTGCGCCCGGAGCCGGGGCACCCGCGAGCTCCCCCGGCCCTTCCCGCTCCGCGGAGGGGCGGCGCAGAGCTGGAGCATCCGCGGGGCCCAGGGCGCCGCTGACTGCCTCCGGCAGCCCGGCGCGCAGGGGCTCCCCACGCGCCCGCTCCCGGTGGCGGGAGCGGCGGCGAGATGGCGGCGCGTGTCGGCCTCCTGCTGCGCGCCCTGCCGCTGCTGCTGTGGGGCCGCCTGGACGCCCAGCTCTCCGAGCGCCGAGGCCAGGAGCTGCGCAGGGAGGCAGAGGTAAAGGATGCGTGCCGGGCGGAGTGGGGGCCGCGTGCTAGAGACCCTCCAGAACTTTGCAGTCAGGCCACCCAGCCGTCTCATCTGAGCCGGCGATCTGAGTTACCCTCTCCCCGTCCGCACACAAAGAGCCTCGGGAGCATTCTCCCCCGTGCCAGTGCTGGACCACACAGGCACACGGATTTGCATTGATTTTCCCGGACGGGGCGGGGGGTGGGGGGAGGAGGGAGCGACAAGATGGGACAGGCGGGCAACAGCTGACAGAGAGGTAGCCCCTGCACCCCAGTTGGGCGCAGACCTACTGTTCCTCACCGCTTAGGCTGCGAAGACTTGGCAGTTCATTCATCCGATGCCCCGAGCCTTCCCAGAGGCTGCGGAGCCCCCTAGATTGGTGAGGTGGAGAGGATACCATAGACTGCCCCGGACACAGGAGACAGCACTGGGCTGGTGCTGCCACTGACCAGCTTGAGCAAGGCAGCGTCCAAGCTCGGGACTAGTTTCCTAACCTGTAAAATGGGTAAGAGTACTATAGTCTCAAGAACTGCTTCTAAGGAGCTTTGGAACAGTGCTTCAGGACTGAACTTGAGAAAGGAGGCAGGGAGGTGGAGGGTCTTGGTTTGATTCCCCTCCTCGGGACTCACCTGCTTGCTGTAGTTTGCACAAGGTGAGCGCTTTGGAGGCAGGGGTGGGGATCCACTTGGGGTATCTATTTTCCAGATAAAGGTGACTGTAATAATACGTATCACTTCTTTCTTCCCCCAAAGAAGCATCTCTGTGTTCTTATCTATTCTCAAGATTAGGACTGGAGTCTCCACTATTTTAAGGAGTCCTGAATTCCTGAGCCCAGTGCTCGGCCCTGAGACTCTTGCTCCCTAAGTGTTTCATTCCTGCCCTAAAACTGCCAGTCCAGAACTTCTCAGTACCCTCCCATTCCCCTTCCCTAGAAGAGGCATGCTGAATCTAAGAAACCTCCAGAATGAAGAAGCCCCCACTGAAGGGCTCTTCCTTCCAGCAGCCAGCTCCCACCACTATTCTGGAATATTTGGAAATGACTGTGTTTCAACAATGGGGGCCACACTCTCCCCTTCCAAGCACTGGTCTCTTGTTTTGTGCTCTCTGCTTTTGCACATTTGGGAATCACTCTGTTTCACTGAATTTAGAATCTTACAACATCAAGTGCATGGTCCTCACAGTCCCAGGAGAAGGCTTCCGTCTACCAAGCCAAGTCCTATTAAGAGTTCCGCCCCACCTCCCCCCAAGTCCGGGTCCCAGGCAATCCTTGGCAGGAGAACAGAGGCAATATCTCTGCCGCCCATGCCTGTGGTGGCCCCAGATGGAGAGAATTTTATCTTGGGGTGTGCTTGGGAAACATAATACTAAGCAGATTGAGTCTCTTGCAGTCTATTTAACATAATTGGGGGAAGGGGATTTTTAGCTCTGAGAACAAGAAATATTTTAAAAGTATTAAAAACTCTGGAAATGTGTATGTGTCTCTATACGCCTATGCATGTACATATGTATGAATATATATGCAAATCGGGGGTGTTACTATGTCTATATGTGCTTCTGTAAATGGTCAATTGCATGAGCTTCAGTGTCAGACAGACGTGTGTGCAAACCATAAGTGAATCATTTAATCTCTCTGAACCTTGGTTTTCTTCTCCGTACAATGGAGGTTAATAATGCCTATTTCATAAGACTGTGTGGTTTCATTGAGATAATGTATGTAAAATGCTCAACACAGGGCCTAGTACATAGAAGACAATCTATAAGAGGAAGCTGCTCTCAGTATTCTTGTTATTATTATCTTTATCATTATTTTAGAGAACAGAGCTTCAGATTAAAGTCCTGGCTTGGTCGGGGCACCTGGGTGGCTCAGTCAATTAAGCTTCTGACTTCCGCTCAGGTCATGATCTCGGGAATCTTGGAATTGAGCCAGGCTCAGTGGGGAGTCTGCTTGTCTCTGTGCCCCTCTCCCCGCTCATGCTCACTCTCTCTCAAACAAACAAATAAATAAAAATCTGTAAGAAATAAAAGAAATAAAGTACTGGCTTAGTGACTAGCTCTCCTAGAACAATAACACAGGACAAAATATGTAAGGCAACTATTTTCAGCATTGGACAACAGGCAACACAGAGCTATCATTCCTAAGAGATGGTGTTGCAGTTACTATGGCGACATTATAAATTACCCCAGAACTTAGTGAAGTAAAACAAACATGTATTATGTTCATAGATACTGTGGGTCAGAATTTCAAACAGGGTGCATGAGGGCAGCTTGTCTCTGCTCTACAATGTCCGGGGATGGAATCATTTAAAAGCTCACCTATCTGGCTGTCAGCTGGGAGCCCCCATTCTCTCCTGTGGGCCTTTCCACATGGTTTCTCCAGGTGGACTAGTTTGGGCCCAAACATGGTGGTTGGGTCTCCGGGATGAGGATTCCAAAAGAGAGCAATAGGGTGAGAGCGCGGGCAAGCAGAAGCCATATCCTCTTTATAACTGAGATGAGGAAGTTTTGTAGCATCACTTCTGCCGTACCCCATTGCCTGGAGCAGTCACAAGCTCCAGGTCAAGGGGAGGGAACACAGACCCCAGAGTTGGTGGAAGGAGCGTTGAAGTCACTGTAAGAAGAGCACGTGAATGGGAGGTATTATTGTGGTCATTTGGGGAAATACAACCATCCACAGAAGGGAACCACACAAAGTGAGCCCCGTGATCACCCCGGCTCTTTGCTCAGGTCTAATTCCCTGACTGGGGCGCAGAGAGCTAGACCCTAAGCAAAGCACAGCACTCCCGCAGAGCTCGTGGGCAAAGTTCAGAGTTCAGGACAGAGAAGGAAAGAAATCATAAAAACAAGCTGTGTGATCTTGAGCTAGTCCCCTCACTGCAGCAGGAGGACTTCCTCCTCTATAAGTAAGGGAGCCAAGCTTCTTAAATGACTCTCTTCGTGCTAACATTCTTTGGCTTTGGTGTGTTTGTGTGCCGGCGCCTGTGTGCGTGCGTACGTTTCATCTGCCTGTGTGTCCATGTCTGTCTGTCTGCATGTGTCTGTGTTCCCAGGTCTCTTGTGTGTATCCCTGTGCCCTGTGTGCATGCCTGTGTGTGTCCCTTGCATGCATACAAAATAATAAATTTGAGCATTTTCCAAAGTGGGCTTTGCAGGGGAAGAGACTGACCGCTTACAAAGCTGCATTATGAACAAGTTCATTGTTGCCCTCTTGGGAAAACTAGGGCTGCTCATGACACCAGTGAGTAGGAAGGGCCTCCACTGCTGAGTTGCAAGATTGAGAGTTAATGAAAGACATCATCACCTTGGCCCCCCTCCCATTCGCAATCAGGCCCTATCTTGTATTTGGGTGACATGGACTGTCCCAAGGGATCTACCTACTGTGCTTCCCCTGGACCTTCTTTAAACACCCAGGTGGTGTGTCCAGGACCTACCTTCCATTCAGTGGTCTACGCAGATCTGCACCGCTGCTCCCAGTGTGCAAGTACAAGGAGCTGGCCAGTTAGTCTCTCCAGGGCTATGTTGCAGCGTCTGTGGAGTATCCACCCATAGATGCAGTGTCTGTTTCTCATACCCCAGAGCCATCCATTTTAGTTTTTGTGAGTCAGAAACCCAGAAGCCTGGGTGTGAAAGCCGTTCCCAAGAGCTGAGTACAGTGACTCATGGGTACAGGGTGAATAGAAGTGCAGAAGGGGCTCTGGGGGGTCCCAGAGGGACCATGAGCTGGTGGAAAAGCAGTTGTCAAATCAGTTTGAAAACTAAGGGATCTAGCAAAAGCTGGATAGTGGAAACAGGAATATAGTAGGGAGACAGGTGGACAACTCTCCCTAAATCTGGCCTTGGTTAGGGCATTATTTTGTGCCCTAAATTTAGCCCTGCAAGCGTAGTGAGGACCATGGGTCCATATGGTACGATTATTTGGCATTAGAAAAAGTACAAGAGGGGTCTGGATGGAGACTGACCAGCTGATCTTTTCCAACTTCCTTAAGGACAAAAAATAAAAGGAGGGGGGATTACAGCAAGAAGCATCTAGGCTGCACCCAGACAGAACTTTGTGAATATGAGACTAGGAACAAGGGAAAGGAGGAGAAGATAAAGGGAGTCAGACAGAGGGAAGGGGAGGCATTTTTCCCCAATGAAGGGAAAGGGTCCTAGCTGGTCCCACTGCCCTGGGGCTTGCAGTAGAACCCAGGAGCCAGAGAGCAAAAGGAACATGCTTGAGTCCTGTTAAATACCTGTGGCTTGTCAGATGACCTGTTTGGGGTGTGAAGAGAGATGTGAGCCCAGCCTCTACTGAAAGCCAGAGTCCACCACCTAAGCAGCTTCTTTCCTCTGCTCTGGCCCTGGACCTGCTTACAAAGGAGACAGAAGGAATCCAGCTAGAAACATCCCCAGTTTTACCTTTTTCTCATTTGAGAATGATCTCCCCAGTAGAGAGAGCAGGCTGGCCCCTGTGCCTTCAGTTTAAAGCCTCTGAGTCACTTGTTTGAATGTAAAATAAGACATCCTGGGATAGGTGTCAGGAAATTTGAACTCAAGTACTGGTTTTGTTGCTCACTTAGGATCCTTTAGCAAGACACTGCTTGCTCTCCTGAGACCTAACTTTCCTCATCTCTAACATGGAATTAGCAACACCCGTCCTGCCTAAGTTCTTGCAAGGCCATCGTGAAGTTCAAAGGTGTCACACTCTTAAAAGCTCTATACTAGTCAAGGACTCGCTGTGTTCCTGATTACCAGAAACATATTTTTGTATATAGAACATGCCAGGGCAGAACACCAACTATCATCCCTTGCATCTTGACTTGGCTAATAGCGCTCAAGATGTATTGAATGACAAAGACAATCACATAGAGTCACTATGGAAAGATTAAAATCATAATGAAATGTAATATGAGATGGAATAAGCCATAGGTAAAGCAATATGGTTTTTGCGTGATCTTGCCATTTTGCAATTGAAAAATTCTTGGTCTCAGGGCGCCTGGGTGCCTCAGTAGGTTATGCATCCGACTCTTGATTTCGGCTCACGTCATGATCTCAGGGTGGTGAGATCGAGCCCCGTGTCAGGCTCCGCACTCAGCTCATGGTGGAGTCTGCCAGAGATTTTCTTTCTCGGTTTTGCTCCCGCAGTTCTTTGATATGGAGGGTGTCACAGGCACTCTGGAGACATAAGACTGAGAGCTGCCCTTCCCAGACTTACCTGACAAAATTCCTTTCCGGCAATAAAGCTCTGTGACTATAGCTTTTTAATGGGACAACTGTCATAAAGCTTTCCCAGGGCATCTTATCTTCTTACCGGATTTTCACGACACTCCTGTGAGAAAGCTAAGGCATTCTCACCTGTATGTCACACCTTGAGGCACAGAGAGGTTAAGTATTTTGTCATAGCTCACACCGCTAATCAGTTGCAGAGTCAAGGCTACGATAATAGATGAAGCTGGAGTACATTTTAGCTCTAATCCAACCCTTTCATTTTATGGAAGAAGAAACGGAGGCCCAGGTGCACCTGAGTGGGTCTGTCGGTTAAGCGTCTACGCTTACCGTCTATCAGGTGATGATGCCAGGGTCCTGGGATGGAGCCCCGTGTCATCTGTCATCGGGCTCCCTGCTCAGTGGGGAGTCTGCTTCTCCTTCTCTCTCTGCCCCTGCCCTCACTCATGCTCACTCTCTCTCAAATAATAAATATTTTTTAATTTTAAAATATTTATTTTCTTAAAAAAAGAAAGAAAGACAAGAAATAAACAGAGGCCCAGAGAGGGACAGAACTTGCCTAAGGACACACAGTTCTTAGTAGCACAGGAGTAAAACTCAAGACACAGCCCAGGGCTCTTGCTCTGCCAGGCCAGTGACTCAGAGTTCTTGACTCAGGCCTCAACTTATTTTGCTACACCTCATTGCTAGTCTTGCCCTGCTCAGAAATGGCCAGAAATTTCCCCATCCCTCGGGCACTAAATGGGCCGGGCTCTACATACCTTCCCATGGCAAGTCAAGACAGATGCGGGACTAGAACCCCCAGAGTTTGAATCCCACTCAGCTTTCTGGGTCGCAGGGAGAACCGTTTTCATTTTACTCAGACACCACAGCCACTCCCAGGACTTTTCAGAGGCGACTCCCCAGGAAAGTGGCCCCAGCCCTGACCAAGTGGGTGAGGCAGGTTGTCACAAGATTTAGGCCTGAGCAGGGTGAATCACAGAAGGGGCATGGTCCTCCAGCTTCCTCTCCACTCAGCTTAAGCCTTGGGCTCCACAGGAGAGAGGATGGGTGGAGAACGGGGCAAGGAGAAAACCTGGTGTTTGGAACCGCAAGGCAGAGAGGAGCAGCCAGGACACGGCCTCCCAAGCAGGGGAGTGGGCGTGACCCCAGGTAGAGCTCAGGGGGTCCCTAAGAGAACACAGGACAAGCCCTGGGGAAGCTCCAGCCTGGAAGGGAAATGACTCCTCCAAGGCGTTAGTGGTCGAGCTGGAATGAGAACAGGAGTTCCACTTCCTAGTCCTGTGTCTCTTTCTGGGATCCCTTTAGCACGTGTCACCTGCCCCCCACCCCTGCTCTTTCTCCCATGCAGGCAGGGCACTTCTGTCACCTTTGCAGGGGAAACTGAGGCTGGGCAAATGGGCTCATAGCAGAGGGTTAGGGACAGCTGCAGGAGCAGAGGGTGTCTCAACCGTGCCTCCTCCTCAGCCAGGGATGTGGTTCTGCCTCCACTCAACAGAACTTCAGAGCACTCAGCACTGAGGATATGAAGGGCCCCTTCCTATATGTAATTTTAAAGTGTTAATATTAAAATACAAATGTTCATATTAAAAATAAAGTAAGTGTAAGGGAATCCTTAAGCTCTGATAATTGCTATTATAATACTTCAGTGCGGGCCACCTGGGTGGCTCAGTCGGTTAAGCATCTGCCTTCAGCTCAGGTCATGATCCCAGGGTCCCGGGATGGAGCCTCGCGTCGGGCTCCCTGCGCAGCAGGGAGTTTGCTTGTCCCTCTCCCTCTGCCCTTCCCCCCCACCTTGTGCTCTCTCTCTCTCTCTAAAATATTCATTTATTCAAATAAAATCTTAAAAAAATACTTCAGGGCTTTTGTGGAAATATAAAATGTCAAATTCTTAAAATTTATTTTTCTCATTCTCACGTGCTCATACTGCCTCCTGGGAATTTGGCTCTGCCTTGCAACCCACAGGGTGCCAGAGACGGTCAGGAAGAGAGGCCCAGGATTTCCCCTCTGATGGACCCCTAAAAAAGGCCTCCACCCTCATCCTGCCCTCCAGTCCACCTTGCCTGCCAAAGTACCAGACACGGCAGCCCAGCCAGGAAACAGGAGACGCCGCTAGTCAATATCCCCTCCCTTCTGCTCTGTCCAAGGCTTCCTAGTTCCATAACCGGAGCCAACTTTCTGATAAGGGCTGGGTGGGTTTGGGGGGAGGAGCACAGGGAGTGCCAGCCTGTTAGCCTGTGACCCGGTCTCTCCCAAGTCACTCAGCAAATCGGCTTCAAAGGGGACACTGAGTTTCCGACTTCCTTTCGAAAGCCTCTCTATCCATCCCCACCAAGGGAAGGGGAGGAGACAAGGAAGAGACTGAGGCACTTGGCTGGGGCGGGGCAAGTCTAAGATAGAGCACCTGAATTGAGAACAGAGCTCTAACTGCCGTGTTCCCGACTTATAGACGGGTTGCATTCCAAAAGTCTGTTAATTTTTCTACTAAGGTAAATCAACTAGATCAACTGTTTATTGAGTATTTACTATGTATGCTAGTTAGGCATTGAAAGCACTTAATCCTTCTGAGAATTGGGGCGCCTGGGTGACTCAATGGTTAAGCATCCGCCTTTGGCTCAGGTCATGATCCTAGGGTCCTGGGGATTGAGTCCTACATCGGGCTCCTCGCTCAGCAGGGAGTCTGCTTCTCCCTCTGCCTGCCATTCCTCCTGCTTGTGCGTGCGCTCTCTCTCTCTGACTGACAAACAAACAAACAAACAAACAAATAAATAATAAAATCTTTAAAAAAATAAAAATTCTTCTGAGAATCCTGTGGGGGTTATTCTTGTTTTCACGTTGCAGGCGAAGAAACGGAAGGCTCAGAGATGCTAAGTAATTTGTCCCTGGCCACCCAGAGTCAGGGTTGGGAACAGATTCTTGATTCCAAGCCCAGTGGCTATTCCATGATGTCACACTATTTTGGGCAATAAATGGTCCTCCAGATTAAGCCACTAGAACTCCTTTAATCCATTATGCATCCCAAAATAGTGCACATTTGGAAAGGGAAAAAAAGAAAATAGTACTGAAATACAAATAAATTAGTGTAGAAAAATAACGAAATGGACTTGGGAAGTGTTCTGTTGTCCAGAATAAGGGTTTCCTATGGAACGTGGCTTTATTGAGAAGAGGATGTGGAAGTCGCTGAGAGCGGATATAAGGAAATTCACAAAAGCCGAGGCTGAACACTTGCAAAGGCTTAGGAGCTTGCCCATCCTGGCTCTTCGTGTCTAGTTTTTGTTCTCGATGTGCACCTTTTCCTCGGGGCAGCAGCTGTGATTGGAGTTGATTCAAGAAGCGCAGCAAAGGAAAGTGAGTAAGAGAACAAGGAAGACAGAAAATTATTTCCATATAGGTAACACAACCAGGAGGGCTAAACAAGGAGAGACGATGTGTGTCTGTATAGGAATTAAGCAGCCAAGGTGACATTTCTTTTAATCCATCGATGAGGCTTTCTCAGGGACAAGGGCAAGCGGGGAGCCAAGCGCACGGTTTCCCCAGAGGGTAGGGCTGGTGATAGGTAGGGACGATGAGTCACGTGCTTCGCCACTGGCCTCCACACACGTGGTCACGGGGAGAGCAGCTTCCAGGTGTGTGAGGGCAAGCGGTGGCGAAAAGGCATTTGGGCCATGAGATGTTCTCCAGTTACAGTAACTTCCTCAGGGGATCACACCCAGGTCCACCGCCATCACATCATCCACATGCTGGAAGATTCTGGCTTCTCCCTTGCGCTCTGGGATCCTGCAACTAACGCCACTTGACATCACCGTGTGGATTTTATTTGCATCCACCCCCATCTGGCCCCTCTCTGGTTTCCGCATGCCGTCTCTAGCTTCACCATCCGAGGCGAACATTGAAGAGCCATCCCGGATTCCTCTCTTTCAGTCCTCACAATTAACCCACCTGAATCAGGACTCAACTAAAAGTCCCCTTTCCTACCCTGGATGGCAGTCCTGCCTCTCTCCCTGTGGCTTCATCACATGTCCTGCTTCTTCACACTCACTGTGTTCTAGCCTTCCTTCTGTCCCTCAGACACATCACCACGGTTCCTAGCTCAGGGCTCTGCGTTCACTCCTCCTCTGCCTGGAACAGTCTTTCCCACCTCACTGCATGGCCAGCTACTTCTCATTCTTCACGACTCACATCAAATATCAGCTCTGCAGAGGGTCCTGCCCTGACCTCCCTGGTGGAAAATTTCTCGCTAAGTTATTCTCAATCACATCACCCCGTTTCTTTTCTTTATAGCACCCAAACTGTCTCTTTTACAGATAACATATCTGTGTTGCTACTGTCTGTCTCTATCCACAAGTCTTGTTGGTCACTGCACCCGACAGTGTACCTCGTACATTGTATGAATTAACAAACGAGTGAATGAAAAGACGAAGTTGCAGGTTTCTAATTCAAAAGTTACTTTTCTTTTTTTTTTTTAAGATTTATTTATTTATTTAAGTAATCTCTACACCCAACGTGGGGCTCGAACTCACAACCCTGAGATCAAGAGCCACATGCTCCTCCAACTGAGCCAGCCAGCTTCCCCCCAAAACTACTTTAACACGATTTTTTTAAAAAGATTTTATTTATTTATTTGTGAGAGAGAGAGAGCACAAGCAGAGGGAATGACAGGCAGAGGGAGAAGCAGGCTCCCCACTGAGCAGGGAGCCCGATGCGGGGCTCGATCCCAGGACCCTGGGACCATGACCTAAGCCGAAGGCAGACGCTTAACCAACTGAGCCACCCAGGCACCACCCCAAAAATTACTTTTCTAAGGAGCCAAGTTTTTATACAGACCATAGAGTTGCGGGCAAGTGCATTTGTTGTTCATAGGGCCTGAAACATACCTGCTTTTTGGAGGAGGTGAATTATTTAGGAAGAAACCAGAATAGAAAGATAACTAATTCCCAAGCCAGACATGGCAGAGCCTGCGGGTGACCAGCCCAACTTCTGATCAATACAGGGTAACTCCCTAGACAGGTGACATGTCTCAGGAGCAGAGCCGAGTGCATATTTATATTTATAAAAGCTGCTCTGTATGGAGCCCCTCCTAGGTGACAGGCACTGTGTTAAGTGCTTTGTAGTCACTATTGTGATCAAGCCTCACCAAAAAAACCTGTAACTTATATACTGTTTCTAAGTCCCTTTTACAGATAAGAAACCTGTGGTTTAGAGAAATAGCTTGCTCACTGGGATTTAAACCCAGGCCACCGTGATTCCAAAGCCCCTAACTCTACTTGTCCAGCATGCCCTGCTAGATCCCTGACGATGCCATGAAATACTCTGGGTAGGGACTCCATGGCCAGTTTGAGAATTAAGGAAGCTAAGGCTTAGAAATATTGAGTGACTTGCCCAAGACCATCAAGCTAGTCGGTGGTGGCCTGGAACAGAGTCTACGTCCTTCTGGCTTTGGTTCCAGGACTCCTTCTCCTGTAGCTCATAGACTTCACTGGGACAAAGGTGAGACTGGGCATGATGCACGTGTCACGGACCCTCGGAGACCAAGGGAGGGGAAAGGATGCCACACCGTGGGAAAGCTGACGCTCCTCTCTCCCCCAGGCATTCCTGGAGAAGTACGGATATCTCAGTGAGCAGGTCCCCAGAGATCTCACCGCGGCAAGATTCGGCAATGCCATCAGGTATGTGGGGGATTTGGGGGTGCCAGAGGGCAAGCTTCGGTCACCTCTTGCCTCCTCCTGGATGGCGGGCCTCCCTCCTGTGTCCACGGGTCATGCTCCATTGCTCTCCCCCCCCCCAACCCTGCCACCAACCTCCTGCTGTCTCCAGGGAAACTCCTTGCCCTCACCCCCACCACCCACCCTCCCACTGTGGTCCTTTATCTCAATTCCTCCTGACAGGGAGTTCCAGAGGGTATCTCAGCTGCCCATCAGCGGCGTGCTAGACCCCGCCACCCTGCGCCAGATGACGCGGCCCCGCTGTGGGGTGGCAGACACAGACAGTCAGGCGGCCTGGACCAAGAGGGTCAGTGCCCTGTTTGCTGGACGCCGGGCCAAAATGAGGCGTAAGAAACGCTTTGCAAAGCAAGGTGAGCCCTGCTGAAATCTACCTAAGCCAGGATTCCCAACACCCAGAAGCCCCGTGGCCAGAGAGAAAAAAAAAACACCAGCCTGGCCTCGGACTGGGCTTTGTCAGTACCCTCTTCCCTAGGGCGGGAGAGGGGAGAGCAGTGGGTGAACAGGACCCCTCAAGTGGAGGGCCATGTTTGTGAACACAGACATTTAAATCAGAATTACACCAAAATGCATGGATTTTCATTATGCCCAAGTTTTCCAGAGCAAGCCCCATCAAGCCCACTTAATTCCTTGATCAGTTGGTTATGCAGGGCAGTTAAACTGTTGCCAATGTTTTGCTTTATGTTTTCCCAAAGTTGTTTTCATCCTAAGAATTATTCAACAAAGATGTGGTTTACTGATCAGTTTTATTTTGTCTGTAGCACACTTTTAACAGCCTTATGGGAATAGAATTCACATACCGTAAAATGTACCCGTTGGAAGCGTACCACTCAGTGGGTTTTAGTATATTCGCAGAATTGTGCAACCATTACCATAATCTAATTCCCAAACACTTTCATCACCTCCAGAAGAAACTCCATGCTCCCTAGCGGTCACTCCCCGCCCCCTCTCCCTGCCCCTGACAACCACCCATCTGCTTTCTGTTTCTATGGATTTGCCTGTTCTGGACATTTCATCACTGCTCATTTTATACATCACGGTTCCTGCTGTTGTGATTCTCCGTTTGTGGTTTCGGTTTTATCTTTTCTTTCTCCTCCTCTTCCCCCTTTCTGTCCAGACCCAATCTTCCAGGGTCAAATGTTACGGACCTAAGATTTCTGAAGATTTGATTCTCCTGTCAATTCTTCATCAATAACGAGTTTTACTGTGTGTAATTTTAACATCTAAGTTAATTTTAACATTAACTAAGTCTAATTTTCTCTGACCTGATTTCTGCAGTTTTTAGGATTTCTAACAAGATGGGGTTGTTGAGTCAGGTTTACATCTATAATCAAATTTACCGCGAGCACTTTGGGCCATTGTCTCTTTTAATTTGCATTAACTACTTGCAGCCACAATATCCATTATGAACAGAACACAGGGTTCCTAGGTCATTTTTATTTCTTCGCTAATCCATAAGGAAGCTGTGGGCGGTTCCCCTCAGCTATTGGAGGATGGCAGTGATGGGGTCCGGACGCTGGGGTCGAGAAGTCCTTGGTGTCCACATGTTCTGCATCCCACTGTGTTTCTGGACCACAGAGGTACAACAGAGGCGCAGCATGAGCTGGGACAGCATTTCTGGAGCTGGGGCTCTGGGCTCAGCCATGTGTCACTGCTCCATTTCCTCATCTGAGACACAGGCTCTTTCTGGTTGCAAAGTAGAGATGGGCCCTGATCACCAAGGGGAAGGGGCTTGCTGTGGAAGGTGGGGTGGCCCCAGACCCAGTCTCAGCAGTGGCATTTCCAGGCTATAGGTGGTCTCCCAGAGAACTGGGAAGATGCCTCCTGGGCATCCAGGGCACAACCTGAGCACCAGAAATACTACCTTCTGGCAGCATCTTCTCATGGGAGTAGCTGATGGAACCCATTTGGTGCCGTTCAATCTGGAGCATCCATTTGGAACAGAGATTCAAGCTAAGGCATCTCCCAGGCAGGTAGCCTTGCCCTACCAGCCTAGCCCCATGTCACTGTCTGACCCTGATTCCTGGTCCAGACAGCAGTAGCTCAGGTTAAATGGAGACTTTCTCTCTTGTTCATAACCTGAACCCCAGCAGCTCGACTTCCATTACCCCCTGAGTGAGAAGACCTTCCCTAGAGAGGAACTGTATGCTTGGCAGGCACCGAACACTTCCTATGCCTTCCTTTGGAAAATGTATTCTTAACAGTTGACCCTTCCTGAGCATTTATGATGTGCCAAGTGCAGTTCTAAATGGGTTAAGTCACGTAATCCCATAACAACCCTAGGAGATAGGGACCATCATTATCCTCATTTTACGGAGAGCCAAACTAAGGGACAAAGAGCTTAGGAAACTTCCCCAGGGCCACATAGCCAGAGTGTGGCCAAGTCTTCTCATCACTGGGAGGACTGAGTGAGATTCCCCATGTAAGAAACCCCAGAACATGGGTGGAGGCTTTAAAAATGATGTGGATTTCTAGGCCAGTGACTGTCTACTCTGTGGGCAAATGGTCTGACGAAGTCGGGTTCCAGGGTAGGGTTGCCAGATAAAATATAAGACGTTCAGTTAAATTTGGATGTCAGGTGAACAACAAATCATTGTTTTGTGCTCACTTTTATACCAAAAAAAAAAAAAAAGGAAAGATTTTGTTATTTATCTGACATTCAAATTTAACCAGGTGTTCCATGTTTTTATTTGCTAAATCTGGCAACCTCATTCCAAGTGTCTGGTCCTCTCTGTGCTTACTGGGGAGATTTTCGATCCCCCTTGGTCCCCCAAGGAGCTGGGGGGGAGGGTAGGGGGTCCAGGGGTGACTCTGGGGTGGAAAGGGAAGGAGAAGAGAGTAGGCATTTACTGAGCACCCACCACATGCCCGGCACCCATACGTTCTAGTTCATTTGCCTTCTCATTTTTACCACAAGTAAGTCTTACCAACCACACTTTGCAAATAAGGAAACTAAGGTTTGGAGAGATTCCATAATTTGCTATGTAAGGTTGCGAGTAGAAGTGTTGGGATTCCAACCAGCTTCTTTCCACAGTATCCGTTGCCTGTTGGGAGGCAGGTGTCTAGGTCTCCACTCCTCCCCATGTGCTTTTCTCCCCCCCCTTACCTTTTGGATTTGGGGGCAAGGGCATAGGGGGTGCATGGCCAGGTGCTTCTGTGGCCTAGAGGTCACTGCAGAACCCAGCCTTGCCCGGGCCAGAGTTCAGGATGGGGCCTGCGGTGGCCAGCCTGCTCCAAAAGGAAGATGATGGAGAGAGGGCTCAGGTTGCTGGTGGGGGTAGGTGGTGGGTGGAGGAGGGGGGTCTTCCTTCTTGGCAGGCATACCAACGACCCCTCTCAAGGAAAATGTACCTGTTTGTCCTCCCTGTCCTCCTCCAAAGACACACGAGGCTGCGTGCACACACATACACACACACACATTCACAGAGGATTTTTATCCTCTGCGAGCTGTCACCTTCCCTTTCTTGCCCACTGAGCGAAGCCCCCTCTAATGCAAAGAGGCAGAAGGACCTGCCTCGCACTTCTAGCAGCTTGAAGGTGGGCAGGGAGAGCCTGCCAGTCAGTCAGCCCCAGCAGGGTGTGGAAGTGCCCAGGGCCAGCCTGTCCAGAGCCCTCCGGGGAGTCACCTCTGGACCCCAGGCCTTCCCTCCGCCTTCCTTGTCTCCCTCCCTTCCTAAGAATCCTTCTCCCTTCCCTCCCTGAGTGTTGGTCACTGGCTGGGAGGGGTTGGGTGGCTGCCAGGCCAAACAGGCCTGGGAAGGCAGCATTGCCTTGAATGGAGCTTGGCTCAGGGTGGGAGAAAAGACATTCCCCTCCCCCACTTCCATGGGGGATAAGGGAGGGAAAGGGCACTCAGCTCTCTACCACCCTCCCTTCCACCTGGAGAATTTCAGCTCATGCACAGCCCCTGCTTTGACCCATGGGAGCCATGTTCAGGCAAATTTATAAGCCTTGAGTCTTAGCAAATGTGCCTGTTTACCTGTGTGGTGTAGTAGAAAGCGCACTGGGTCAGATGTCAGGGCCTGGGCTCAGGGCCTAGCTGGGCTACTCACTCATTCTGTGACCCTGGGCAGGTCCCTTCCCCCGATCTCAATTTCCCCAGAACAGAGCAGGGAGGTCGGGTAAGGAGATGGCCAACCTTCCATGACTTCAGCCCTCCCCCCTGGTTCAGGCAAGGACTTCCCCGAGGCAAAAGGGCAGGCTGTCTGAATCTTCAGTTGTTCCTCCAAGGAGAGAGAGGGCTGTGTCTACTGGCCCAGCTTGCCTACCTGTCACCCATACCTCAGGAATTCTGGTCCATTTGGGAAACTGAGGCCCCAAAGATCACACAAAACCTATGCACTCCCTGGGCCCATGAGGCCTGCCTGGGAGCTGTGAGTCTTCCAGCTGGGGTCACAATCTCAGCCCCTGAGCTTGCCAGGCTCAAAAATAGCCCATGAAAAACTCAGGATCTGGACCTTCTAAGCACCCTGGTCCTGGGTGTGTGGTGAGCTGCAGGGGGACTCAGTTGACCTGAGGCTTGGGCAAAAGGCCAGAGTCTTTCTTAGGTCCAAGGGAGGAACTGCAGTTCTGGGCAAAGGAATAGAAACTTGTAACTAAGTGGAGATGGAAAAATTTCTCTCCCTCTCAATGAGTGACAAAACACACCCTTTGTTCTTATTTGTTTTCACCTCGGAGCTCTCCAGAGTCCCTGAGGAAGTGAGGGGGAGGGCCAGGGGTCAAGGAAAGACCTCTAATAAATGGGTCTTGGTAGCTTGTCGGCAGCAGGCCTGCGGCACTGGAACGGGAAGGGCAGGCGGGTGTGAGGGGAGGAGAGGAGGAAGGGGTGAGGGGGGTCACAGCTGGGGCCCCAGTGGTCCCATCTCTCCTCCCTGCCCGCCCCCCCCACCCCCCCACCGCCCAGTAGGCAGGGGTAGGGATTTGCTGCCAGCAAGAGTTGCAGAGCGGCTTTCAGGCTCAGCCCAGGCTGTGGGGAAGAAGAGCTCAGACCAGAGAGTCCTTCAGGTTGGGGGCTTTTCCTGAGCAGAGGTCACATCCCCCCCGAGGGACTTCCCCAGGCCAAGCCACTAGACTGGGGCCTCTCTGGGACAAGGGTCGTCCTGTCAGCTCGAGAGCAGTGTCTCCCCAGCCAGACGGGCTCTTCCCAGGACAAGCGCTGTGTCTCTCCCCTTCAAATCCGGGACTCCCTGGAGGAGGGCCTATCTCCGCCTCATATGGGTCCTTGGGGACCAGCCCCGGGTTCCGCAGGTGGGTGTGACTGACGCGGCCTCTCCGGTTGGCAGGCAGCAAGTGGTACAAGCAGCACCTCTCCTACCGCCTGGTGAACTGGCCACAGCACCTCCCAGAGCCAGCAGTTCGTGGGGCCGTGCGCGCCGCCTTCCAGCTGTGGAGCAATGTCTCGGCGCTGGAATTCTGGGAGGCCCCAGCCACAGTCCCCGCTGACATCCGCCTCACCTTCTTCCAAGGGGACCACAACGACGGGCTGGGCAACGCCTTTGATGGCCCAGGTGCTGACACAGAGGCTCTCTCTCACGTGGCAGGAGGGGAACCCAACTGGGAGAGGCAGTCTGGGGAGGGCAATGGGGCCTTTGCTCTCCCTTTGGCCTTGGCCAAGCTGGATCCACCTTCGAAGAACCCTCAGTCTCCTCCTCTGTAGAATGGGAACAATGGTTTCTGCCCAGTTGTGTGCCACATGGCTGAAGGGACGGCCAGATGAGGTTCTGCATGGGAAGCGCATTGTAAATTCCACAGTATTTTCTGGGAGAAGCTTCTGACGTCCCGTCATCTGTCCTCTGCCCCTAGACAGGCCTGTGCCTCTCCTGTTCTCCAAGAGTGGGTGTTCTCCCGACCATCACCCTAAAAACATCCAGAGGCCACCACTACCCCACTCCTGCCCTCCCCACGCCCACTACCACAGCCCGCCACAGAAGGGCTTCGCATTCGCACAGCCCAGCCAGTTCTCCCGTTTGCCGCCAAACTGAAGGCTTACAAGCAGCAATTTAAACTGATCTCCGCCTATTCTGCCCAACACTGGCCTTCAGAACCTGACTGCAGGCTGCCTGGGCATCGCCCGCCCCAACCCAATGATGAAAGGAGCCCTGACTAGACCCCTTCACGCTGGGGACTCGAGCCCTTGTATGGCCTGGGAATTTGGGCCCTCACCTCCCTTGCACTCCTCTACTTGGCATCAAGCCCACTCTGAGCAAAGCCCACGTCTAGGCCCTGCTGCTGGGACCCAGGGTAGGACTGGGAGAAATCTAAGCTTTTCAAGAATCCACATGTAACACATATGTGTTCTTGCATGTAACTCACTTCACCCCTGCTGTCTGCATGAAATGTTCCTGCCTATACTCGGCTGGAGTCTGGCGGCTAAGACAGCACGGGACTGGGAGAAAGCTCTCTGATTTGGGGCAGGCGCTTTGTCTGAGTTTAGGTGTTCTCTCTCTCTGAAACCTGCCATCCTGTTTCCCAGGATTAGTGGGAGGAGTGAGCGGAAAGGGCTAACATTGCTCGGACAGCTCGAGGCATATCCAAAACAGGAAGCACATATTGGTCCACACATGGCCTACGCTCCACACCCCAGGCGGCTCTCCTTTAATGGTGGTCAGTCCCCGTTGGCCTGGGCTCTCCAAGAAGGCAAGGCTGGAAGCGCCCTCAGCAGGCCTAGAAGGCCAATATTATCACCAAGCCGTTGGCTGACCCCTGCCCCTGCAGAAAGTGAATCGTGAAGCCTGGGGTCCTGGGAACTGTGTAACTGATAAACTCCCTCTGGGGCATGCCAGAGGCTGGAACATCATTGATCCAGTTCACTCCCTCTGCTCACTCCTACTACAGGAGGTAGAGACCCACAGAGGGGCCCCAGGAGAGAAAGGCAAGAACACAAAAATAGATATACTTTTTATTAGAGACTCTACATACCCATAAACGCACCCAGCACCCCGATCAAGAATCGACATTACCGTCATCCAGAAGGTCCCATCGTGCCGACCTCTGGGGTAACCACTACATCTATTCCTACCTAGATCTTTGTGAAAGTGATTCTTATATAGCATTCATTATGGGCCAGGCACGGAATATGCTATGTAACCTACTCGTATACACACATCCCTCTGTAATCCCCAGAGCAACCCCGCGAGGAAGAAGCAGCTCATTATCATCCTTCCCATTTCAGATCAGAGGGAGTGCTACTTGCCCAAGGTCACACAGCTAGTGAATAGGAAAACCGGGATGGAAACCCAGGCAGTTAGGCCCCACGCTGTATGGACACCACGCTGCCTCCTAGGCGTCCACACCCCCACAGCCTAGGCTTCAGTTCAGCGCTCCCCACTTCAGCCTTTGCCAGAGGTCTTTAGGAGGGAAATTGCGCGGCAGAAAACAACCAGCCCACCCCTGGGGCTCCGGTGGGGACGCGGGGGCGTGGCGGGCGGTGGCTCCCGCTGACCCTCTGCGCCGCCTGCAGGGGGCGCCCTGGCGCACGCCTTCCTGCCCCGCCGGGGCGAAGCGCACTTCGACCGCGACGAGCGCTGGTCCCTGAGCCGCCGCCGCCGCGGGCGCAACCTGTTCGTGGTGCTGGCGCACGAGATCGGCCACACGCTCGGCCTGCCGCACTCGCCGGCGCCGCGCGCGCTCATGGCGCCCTACTACAAGAGGCTGGGCCGCGACGCGCTGCTCAGCTGGGACGACGTGCTGGCCGTGCAGGGCCTGTATGGTGAGCCCCCGGCCCGCCGCCCGCCCCCCCCTCCTCCCGGGGCCCGCACGCCCGGGCGGCGAGCAGGAGCCGCCGTCGGAAGCGCGGGAACCCGGCCTCACCGCCACCGGTCCCTCGCGATCCCGAAGCTGCGGCTCCCCTCACATCCGAAAAAGCCCCCGGGTGCCTGGCCTCTCCATCCCAACCAGGTCCCGCGCACCGCCCTCCCTGGCGCTCCGATTCCCCAGAGTCCTGCCCGATCCTGGCCTCGGCGGTTCCTCTCCTATCGCTGCCCCATCGCCCAGACCCAGTCCCCGGTCCCACCTCTCCCCCCGTCCCAGCCCTTGTTCCTGCTCCGCTTGCTCGCCCCCCAGCCTAACCCTCTCGCTGGCGCTGGAACCCGCTCCCCTCCAAGCCTGGGCCTCTGCCTGGAGGTAGACCCAGCCGAGGTTTCCCCCCTACCCCGGCCCCTTCCAGAACGAACTGGCCGGTGCTGCCGCCCAATCAGCCACGGCTGGCTCCCTCAGAGTGCCTGGTGCGTAGGCAGGGCCAGAGCCCTGGGTTCAAGTCACCGTGCCATTCCTGATAAGCAGTTGCTCGGGGGCTAAGCATTTCCCCGCTGAGAGCTCTCGGTTTTACCTTCTGAGAAAAGGGATAATCATTGAGGCCCTGCTTACCTCACAGGGCTGTTGGCCCTAGGTTTCTGTAGCCTAAGAAACGTGCGCGAACAGCTGCTATTTCATGAGTGTATACTATGGGCCAGACGCTTAACACACTCATGAGGTATCTTTGTCCACAGATGGGGAGAACGGGGCTCAGAGAGGTTAGATAACTTGTCCAAGGTCACACAGCTAGAAAGTCGTAGACCAGGATGCAGGAGCTGGTGCCAAATTCTAAGCTTGTTGGACTCTGCCTCACTCTCATAAGTGAAGTATGGTGATGTAATTATTATGATTGCTGTAACTGTCGCAGCCCGGGCTCCTGAATTCTGCCCTCATGCCATCTGTGTTGCCCAGGACTCAGGGAAGAGAACCTTCTGCTCTTCTTAGTGCCCAACTCTTGTATGGCCCCCCACTCCAGTTTTAGCTCAGTAGGGTTCTCTTTCCCAGACTTTTCGGAGGAGAGAGGACTTTTGAGTTTAGTGCTACGGTTAATAATACTGACAACCAAGGACAACTCTTAGCCTCCCACCCCCCACGCTCCTTCCCTGCCTCCCATACCAGGTCATGATGGAAGGAGCCAGAAGGGAGGTCTTGAGCCCTCCACACATGCCCCAACCAGTGTGTGTGCTCTCCCTCTTCTCTCCTTCCCCATGAAGGGAAGCCCCAGGGGGGCTCCGTGGCCATTCAGCTCCCAGGAAAGCTGTTCACTGACTTTGAGGCCTGGGACCCCCACAGACCACAGGGAAGGCGCCCCGAAATCCAGGGTCCTAAATATTGCCACTCGTCCTTCGATGCCATCACTGTAGGTAAGATGGTCCCACCTGCGCCTCGCTTCCTTTTTCCTTTCTCCCCCACAGCGGTCTCCAGAGCTGGAATAGGGGGTGGGGTTATGAATAATAAATCCAGAAATCCCAAGCCACAAGCATTCTGCGGGGTAGGAAGCCCACGCCAAGCAAAACACTGGCGCCTTCCCTTTGCCCCAGCTGTGCACGCTACAGCCTCCCTCCTGAGTCTGGGAAGCTGGTTCTAGGAAAGCACCTTCCCTAGAAGGAAGGCGAGAGGCTGATGGTCACTCCTCAACTCTCTTATCTCCGGACAGACGGGCAACAGCGCCTGTACATTTTTCAAGGAAGCCACTTCTGGGAGGTGGCGGCGGACGGCAATGTCTCAGAGCCACGCCCACTACAGGAAAGGTGGGCGGGGCTGCCCCCCCACATTGAGGCTGCTGCGGTGTCATTGGACAGTGGGGACTTCTACTTCTTCAAAGGTACCAGCCCTGGGGCAGAGGAGAAAATTGAGGCCTAGAGAAGGGAGGTGTTCTGTCCAAGGTCAAAAGAGGGGAGGGGTGTCAATTCCACTCTGAACCTGCGGCCCCAGGGAACTCTACCAGGAGGTTCCTTCAGGGATGGATTGCAGGGCAGGGCGTTGAGGTTGGTTCCAGAGAGAGAGGGTGGGAGGGCTGCAGAGAAGAGTCTAGAAGGGAAGCAGAGGACCACTCCTGAGCTCTGCAATCCAGCGGGAAAGTCCTGCTTCCTTGGAATTCAGGCTGTGCGAGGTTGGGCCTGTCACTTGGACTTGAATTATCTTGAATGGGGAAAATAATCCCTCAGGTTTGTTGGGGAAGGAGGATTAAAACATCATGTCGTGAGGAGCGTGCAGTCTATTATGTGAGTAAATAGTTTCATTCATCCAACAAATAACTGAGTGCCTTGGATGCACTAGACACAATTGGAGGTGTTGGGATGCAGTCGTGAACAAAACAAAAATCCCTGCCCTCATAGAACTATGTGTAGAAATGGTGGTGACTGGCCTTCCCTGTGGTCCACTGCCCATTCGGGGAGGGGGCCTGCTTCCCGCCGCCCCTGATGCTCCCGCTGCGCTGCCTGCCCTCTGCTGACACCTGCTGGAAGTCTAGGCCATAGCAGTTCCGGTGGGACCATCTTGCCTGTGAATTATTAGTACTGTGTGATCCATCTTGATGATCACAAATACTAACCACCCTGGGCTCCAACATGAGGGGGAGCACAGGTCTGGGGGAACAGGTGAGGCGGAGGACCAAAGGGTGAGAGCCACCAGCTCACCCTGGCTCTCCTGATGCCCTACAGGGAGCCGATGCTGGAGGTTCCGGGGCCCCAAGCCAGTATGGGGTTCACCACAGCTGTGCCGGGCAGGGGGCCTGCCCCGCCACCCCGACGCGGCCCTCTTCTTCCCGCCTCTGGGCCGACTCATCCTCTTCAAGGGTGCCCGCTACTACGTGCTGGCCCGAGACGGACTGCAGGTGGAGCCCTACTACCCGCGAGGCCTGAAGGACTGGGGTGGCGTCCCCGAGGAGGTCAGCGGCGCGCTGCCACGGCCGGACGGCTCCATCGTCTTCTTCAGGGATGACCACTACTGGCTCCTTGACCAGGCCAGACTGCGGGCGACCGCCTCGGGCCGCTGGGCCGCAGAGCTGCCCTGGATGGGCTGCTGGCACGCCAATTCGGGGGGTGCCCTGTTCTGAAGACGCTCCGACCCCTTAGTGGATTGTCGGTGCCCTTGTGGCCAACGTGTGTCCCCTGCCCCAGGAGCGGGACCTGCCTTGGAAGCCTCCGAGCTTCCCTGCAGAAGACCAGGCGGGAAAGTTTGTGTTTGTTTCCTGGAGAATTGCTTTGTGCTCTTAAGACCCCGATCTTTGTGGGATCAGTCCAAGGAGAAGCCAGAAAGGGTCTCAGACCGCACAGCCCTTTCCCAGAGGACCCTCCTCCCCAAGCCTCGGGGATTTTGTTTCTTCTGCTAAAGGTGCACTTCCTGTCCATGAGGCGACAGCGCTGGGCGGCCAGGGAGGATGCAAAACTTGATGGAGAGGTTGGGACCACTTTGCAAGACTGACTCCTTCCCCTCAGGACCTCCCTGGCTCAGTTTTTGGAGAATTGTGTCTTTTTAAATGAGAAGCCTCACCTCCAGGAAGCTTGGGTGGGTTGGGTACAAGGATTTCCAACCTCAGAGAGCCATGGGGGTCGGGATGGGGGGGAGGTCAGGACCCAGAGCAAGAGGGAGACTGATGCAGGCCTGCTGGGCCCCACTGGAATAAAGCGGTGCCCCCAGCTGGTGGGCCCGGAGGCAGGCATCAGCCTTCCTTGGAATGGTTTCCAGTGAAAGCACGGATGCTGGAGCGGCTGGAACAATGTTCTTTCCCATCCAAGCCAAGACTGCAGACTGTGTGTGAATCGTGATGGGGAGAGGTGGCCAGAAAAAGCAAAAAAGCTGGAGAGCCATGGGTGGCAGGGAGAGAGTGGGGCCCTCTCTGGAGGTCTGCACTGCTGCAGGCACTGGGGTCCCTGCAGGCTGGGGGCGGCCTGGTGCTCACAATGGCCCCATTCTTCAGGCCACACACGCAGCGTTCCAGGAGCTGGCTGGCTGGCCAAGAATAGCTGGGATTCCTGGAGAAGGAACCAGCTCTCCAGCCTCTCTCTCTTCTGCCTCAGCCAGTCTCAGCCTTTCAGCATCTGGTTCTCTTGTCCTCCCCCCCCCCACGCCCACCCCCCCCACACACACCTGCCAGTGCCTTAATTTGCACAAACAGTGCAAGACCTGGCTTCCAGGGGAAGGGGAGAATGATCTAGCAAGAGTCAGCCCTCAGCTCCCCAGGGGCATTCCTGACCCTCGCCTTCATTTTCAGGGGAATGGCCTTTGCTGACCTTGGATGCAAGTGCTCTGTTCCACCCTGTCCTGGGGGAGATGGAAGGAGGCGGCCCTCCGCCTGCCCTTTTCCCTCTGACGTGAACCCCGGGGAAGGCGAAGGAGGGTCTTTATCTCCCTCAAGGGAGCCACCTGGTCCCCACCTCAAGGCTCTGACATTTTGATTAGAGGCTTTATTGTGTGATTGGAGGGGCAGGGGCAGGTTTCTCAGCCGCGAGGGAGCCCAGGGGTGAGTTTGTCTAGGCGATGCCTCCGCGCACTGGGCCAGAGGACCTGAGCTACCCCGGAGACGAATGTGAGGCTGTGCCGGGGGCGCGAGTCCGGTGGGCGGGAGGCACTTGGGTGCCGCCGGGACGGTAGCCCTCGGGAGGCGCTCATGGAGGCATGGAGCCCCAGGTGATGTTGGGCTCAGCCTTGCGTGGGCGCTGGGTGACGGGTGGGAAGGCCCACGGCGACCGTGGGCCGGCTTGCGGGCTTGGAGGAGGCGCTCTGGGATGGGGCACTTCTGGAGGAGGTGATGGCGGGGAGGCTGGGGTCAGGCGAGGACGGAGGGCACAAAGGCTGGCGGCGGGGGCGCTCAGGGGCACCCGGGGGCCCCCGCGCCCCCCGAAGCCCGCGCCTTCCGCAGATCTGAGTGCTCCAGAAGGCAGTGCGCCACGTAGGCCGGGTGGCTGTGCAGGTTCCTGCACTTCTTGCAGTAAAGGATCTCGCAGCGCGCGCAGCCCCCAGCGCGCGGCGGCCGGCGCCGAGTCTCCAGCACGCACGGCGGCTCCGGGAGGCTCCGCTTCCTGCGCGGGGCGCGGGAGCTCAGTGCCGCGCGCGGCCCCCTCCCGCCGCCGCCCCGCGCCCCCAACCCCGGCCGGGGCGCGCCGTCACCTGTCCGCGGGGGCCGCCAGGCCGCCGAGCAGCGCGAACGGGCCGAGCCAGCCCCAGAAGCCGCTGTCCGCGCGCCGCAGCAGCGCCACCTGCTGGGTGCTGGACTCCTGGCGCAGCGGGCAGTAGGACACGGAGCCCCGCTCGGGGCCCTCGCCGCGCTCCGCCTCCCGGCTGGGCGCCTCGCCCTCCGCCCCGCTCTGCTCCCGCGGCCTCGCCGCCGCCGCCACCTCCTCGTCCTCCTCGTCCTCCTCTTCCTCCGACCCCTCCTCTGCGGCCGCCTCCGCCTCGCTGGCCGGCGGCTCCGCTGGCTCCTTCTTCCACAAGGGGGTCTTCACTCCTGCGGGGCCGGGGGGGTGGGGGAGGTCAGCGCAGGCCCGCTGTCCCCGGGGAAGAGCCGGGCACCCTGACTGCTGTCCACAACCCGACACCACGCCCCCCCCCCCAAAAAAAGGCAGGCGCCTGAAGGAGAGTGTGCACGGGCTGCACCGGGTCAGCAGGATTCCTTACAAAGCGAGACAGGGCCGCCGGGCTGCCCCCCATTTCCCAGGTTTCTACTCTTCCTCGCTGAGGATTCGGGGCAAGTCACGTCGCTTCTGTCAAGCTCCGTGTCCCCATCTGGGAAAAGTAGTGCTCCTCTCCAGGGCGACTGTGAGGCGGGGAGCAGGTTGCGACTCTGTCAAGGGCCCAGCCCAGGGCTCGCCTTAAGGAAGCGCAGCTGTGGCAGCACCTGAGCGCGTGCGCGCGGGCACCCACAGCCACCCCCACCCCCACCCACCACCACCACCACCCCCACAGCCACCCACCCACCCCCACCCACCACCACCACCACCACCACGGGCAGACCAGTTAGGAAAAGGCTGCCCTAGGAGTGAGCCAGCTTCCTTCCAGGCTTGACCCCAAATGCCAGCTGGATTTCAACCACCAGCGTCCCTCTGGCCGGTGCCTTTATGGAGAGCACAAACTTCATAATTCATAACAGTAATCCTGGCAGGCAGGACGTTGCCGGGCTGCCATGGGAAGTAACCTGGCCTCTCCTGCTAGGAGTCCATCATTCGGCAACCTCCGTCCCTCCATCCCCCCTGGCACCACCATGTGTCTGTCCTGCTCTCTGCTGGATCTGGGGAGCTAG
This sequence comes from Eumetopias jubatus, assembly GCF_037043125.1. Classification (NCBI taxonomy): domain Eukaryota; kingdom Metazoa; phylum Chordata; class Mammalia; order Carnivora; family Otariidae; genus Eumetopias; species Eumetopias jubatus. The sequence goes on from NW_028274816.1 coordinate 119,745,164, forward strand.
ACTTCCAAAGAAAAGCAGGGGGATGAGGCGCCAGGGAAGACACCACAGTGGTTTGCCCTGGAAAGGTCAAGAGAATTCCTATTGGTCCCTGCCCGTCCTGTTTAAAGAGGCTGGGGACGAAGGAGAATGATGCAACTAGTGTTCTAGCTCACGTGTATTGAGCACCAACTGTTTGCAGTCACTGTGCTAAATTCTTCACACGTTGTGCCCCTTCACCTTCACAACCACCTCGAGGTGGTTGTGAACAACCACCGAGGCCTCTGAATTTCATCTAAGACTTCCGAAACCTTTCCAGAAAAAGTTGTTTCAAAGATTCTGCCAGTTTTCGATGTTGCTGAAGCTGGAAAACCAGGGTCCGCTGCACTTTTCGTTAGAAAACACACTAAGGAGCCTTTTGGTTGTGAAAGGCCAGACTTAGTGCACAGCCAGAAAGGGGTACTGGAACTTTTCGAGAGAAATGGGAATAGGAAATGAGGTTAGAAAGGAAGCTGGGACTTTGGGTGCCAGGCTATGGAGTTTGGACTTCGTCCTTCAGGAGTGAGGAGCCACCGAACTTTCCAATGGAGGGACATGCTCAGAGCTGTGTTTTAGGATGGTCTCCCTGCCGGACAGAGGGAGACCCACTTAGGCATCGTCACAGCGGTCCCGGCCAGAGAAGACAAAGGTCCAAACAGCAGCAGGTGAAGATGAGGAAGCCGATGTCAAGAATATTCAGGGAAAAGAAAGAAGAGGGCTTGTACAAGTAACTGAGAAAAGGCTGAACTTCTCTGGGGTCTCCATGGCGATGGGTGAGCTGGCCCACACTGGGTTTGCATCCACACTTGACAGGAGCCCTCCGTCCCCACCCTGCTTCCAGCCCCACTCACCATGCTTATCCATTCTTCCCAAGGCTGTGCTGCCCTCTTCCCCTGATCAGGGACTGGGATGAGACAGAGTTCCCAGAACGCATAGAACTTTGTCTGATCTCTAGGGCCCCTGTTGGATCACAAGGGGGTGAGGCTAGAACTTCACCTGCCCTTAGGGTTCCACCCAGGAATAGCTGCCTTTTCTAGAGCCTGCAAGAGCACTTAAAACCAGGTGTCCCTCCACCTTCCCTCTTGGCAAGGCATTAAAGGGGAGAAGGGGGCGGCTTTGGCCGCCAGTAGACTGGGTTCAAATCCCCGCTCTGCCACATAAACGTAAGAGCTACGTGACCTTCAGCATGTTGTCTGACCCTCAGTCTCTTCATCTGTAAATTAGAGATAGTCACACAGTACCAGACTTTACCTGGCTTACAGAAAGCACTCCAAGCGTTATGTTTACTTATATCATTATGTCCTCTCCTCCCCTTTCTGTCTTCTCTCTCTCCTTCCTCACCCTGGCTTCCCACTCCACTTCCAGCTCACTGCCTTCGCTCCAAGGAGCCTAGGAAATGCCTCCAAGTCCAGTAGAAAGCAGGGCCCAGGCAAGAGCCGGGTGTAGCTCCCGAATGTCATGTATGTGTGCGTAAGAATTGGGGCTGGGGGAGGGGATACTTGACATACTCCTTATTCTCCGGGCCTTCAGAGTGGCCTGTGTTGGCAGAGACAGGAGTAAGCAGAGGGGTCAGAGGATGCAAACCCAGCTCTGGAGAGTCTCAGTCTGACGGGGAAAAATGTCTTGGTTTCCATCCAAGTCTGAGGAGTAGGGTTTCTTCCTCAGGCATCTCCCAGTTTAGTGGAGGTGAGTAGGTAGGATGTCGGGAAACAGCTCTCGGGAATCTCCTAGTCCCGTGGGGGCCACCCTGCCAAGAACCGGGAAGGCTCTGAAGCTTTACTCTTGCATGCTAGCCAGCTCGCTTGCCGGGGCGTCATGGGTGTGCCAAAAAACCTGAGACTCCTGGGCCAGAGACAAAGGCCTGGATTCCTCATGGTACAGAAGCAGCAGTCTCTTCCTGTCAGCACAGCCTGTCCCTTGTCCCCTGGGTGCCACAGGGATGGGCCCGTGAATGCCTGCACATGCGGGGGTTTGCATTACCAGAGAAGCTCTGAGCTTAGGAGCACAAATATTTTATAATGGGCAGCAAACAAACCTGCTCTTTGCTCCAGAAAGAGATGCAATCACTATCCTCCAAGGCTGTTCACTCTATTGAACACCCTTGAAAAGTCGGTGCCTCTATTTGTGAGACAAGCAGAAATGCAAAAGGCCCATGGAGAATTGTCTCCCAGGAAACCCATTCTCCTTACATTTACTAAGAGAGCTTAGAGTCACTGTGGCTCTGGATGGCAAAATCCTAAAGCTCACTCTGGCTAATTTAAAGAGAAAGAATAGTGGGAGCTCGCAGAATGGCCAGAAGCCTTGGCAGCTGGACAGGAACTATAGAAGGATTGTGAACACAGCCAAGATCACACCACAGGAATCCAGTGGAGAAGCCACTGTGGGGACCACCCCTGGTCACTGGCACCAGGAACAACCTTCTTGAGTCACTACCTAAGATTTAATGTCCCTGGCCAGGCCCATCCAAACCACTGAGCCTATGCTGTGGCTTTTAGGGAGCATCCTACCAAGAAGCACAAAACAGTGTTCCTCTGGTCTGGTCATTCACCTCATCCTGCCTCTCCCACTTCGATCTACCCAGAAGCCCTTTGTCATCCTTAGGGTGTTCATTCACTGTTGTTGTGTTGTTGTTGTTTTTCCCATTCACTCTTCTCAAGGGTATTTTGGGTTTTGTGGGAACTTCATAAAAAGTTGGGTTGTCATAACAAACAATAGCAGCATAAAGCCACATTGGAAATGGATCACAAAGTAGTAATAGGGTCTACAGTGAAAACACAAGAGCAGGTAATCCCACTACACCAGGAACAGAAGCGTGCTTCCTGCTCTCAGATGCCATCTTGGAAGACCCCTTGAAAGGGGAGAAATTGTACTGATAGTGAGTCTGAATTCAAGCCTGACTGGAGCTGTGTCCAAAAGAAACTGCTTAAAACCAGAAGAGAATGAGCTGCATTTTATTGGCTAGCACAAGCATTATTTCCTGCCACTCACAGAAATCTGGAGAACAAAATGAGATCAATTGTCAAAAGTAAAGCTATAATTTTTTTTTAAACGTAGGCTCCACGACCAGCATGGGCTTGAACTCACGACGCTGAGATCAAGACTTGATGCTTAACTGACTGAGCCACCCAGACGCCCCTAAAGCTATAATTTTTGTACTTTTTTTTATTTTAATGTGCAAATTAATAGTACGTATAGCTCATTAACTTGTAATAACCAGGTATAACACAGAAATGCTGTATTCATTTTAGTTGAGCAATAGAGATAAGTTACAAGAAGAAATACCCAATAAGGTGGTAGGTAAGGGCCACCCAAGTGGGAATATATATAACAAGACTTGATATATATATATACACACACACACACACAAGACTCTTCCCCTTTGAACGTCATGTCCATTAGAATGTATTTAGTTGCTGGAATATCAGAGTGCCCAACTAATAACGGCGTAAGCTTTATAAAAGGTATTAGTTCACTTAAGAAGTCAGAAGTGGGGGGCTCCAGGATGGGTTCAGTGGCGTGATGCGGTTGTGAGGGACCCAGGCATCTTTTCATCTTTCCCCTCTACCTTCTGTGCCTCTCTTCTTGGTTGCAGAATGGCTGCTGCAGCTCCAAGCATCCTGGCCTGGTGCAATCATGACCAAAGCAGAAAGGCTCTGCAAGGGCCAGGACTTCTCAGAAGCCCTCCAGCAGGCTTCTCTTTGAGCCTCAGTTGGCCAGAACTGAGGCACGCACCCATCCCAAACCAACCATTTGAGAAAAGAAATGGGAGGGCCAAGAGTGACCTGGCCTGGTTGTAATTGGTACCTTTGATCAAGTAGGACTCAGGGAGTATCGTTATAAAACAATTTTTCTTCTTTTTTTTTTTGCCTCCTGTAGTCCCTTTAAACCTGCTCAAGGGGAAGCAAGCTTCCTTCCCTTGTCCCTGGAGAACAATTCAGACAGGTCTTGTGACTTGTTCAGAGAACTCTTAGGCCGTGGAAAAGTGGTCACTGTGCTCACTGGAAGTTGATATAATGTTACATCTCCTCCCGGCTGAGGCCTGCCGTGACCGGTGGCCACAATGTGATGGGGTGATGGGCAGAAGACATGGTCCTTCCTCCCTCTTGCTCTGCCTCTCCTTCCTTCTCAGCTGGCCAACCCCTGGTGTTTGCCTTTCCTTCCTCAATCCAGGCAGTCCCTTGGATCCAGGAGGCTACACTGGATTCTGGGGGGTCACTCATCCCCCCTGCAGCCCTAGGAATCCGCTGGTCCACTGCAATCTTCCTCTCTACTGAGCCCTTCGCTGGCTGAGTGGCACATAGGAAGCACTCATACATCCTCTGTTCCAACTACAAGAAGACCGCCGGCTGATTCCAGCACAGCCCTCTCCTTGGTCCCCAGCATGGAGCAGCCAGCCAGCCCAGAGTCTGCATTTCTGATTTCCCACACAGCAGTCAGACTTCAGTTCACTGAGTCTCCGTAGTGATTGGGGATAAACATCTAGTGCTTTGATTGGTGCCATGGAAGCCCCTCTCGCTGCTTCGCCCCTTGTTTTGGGGGAGAGATGGTGATAGGCATTAGTTCCCTGTTCGGGCTGTAACAAATTATCACCAATATAGTGGCTTCAAACAACACACTTAAGGCACGTGGGTGGCTCAGTCAGTTAAGCGTCTGCCTTCAGCTCAGGTCATGATCCCAGGGTCCTGGGATCGAGCCCCGCATCGGGCTCCCTGCTCGGTGGGAGGCCTGCTTCTCCCTCTCCCACGCCCCCTGCTTGTGTTCCCTCTCTCGCTGTGTCTCTCTGTCAAATAAATAAATAAATAAAATCTTTAAAAAAAAAAAAAAGCGTCTGCCTTCAGCTCAGGTCATGATCTCAGGGTCCTTGGATCAAGTCCTGCATCGGGCTCCCTGCTCTGCGGGGTGTCTGCTTCTCCCTCTCCCTCTGCTGCTCCCCCTGCTGGTGCTCTCTCGCTCTCTGTCAAATAAATAAACAAAATCTTAAAACACAGTTACTCTTTTGCAGTTCTGAAGGTCAGAAGCCTGAAATGAGTCCTTACAGGAATAAAATCGAGGTGTTGGCAGGGCTGGTTCTTTCTGGAGAATCTGCTCCTTGCTTCTTTCAACTTCTAGAGGCTGCGGAGTGCCTGGCTTGTGGCCCCCTCAATCTCTGCTTCAATTGGCACATCTACTTCTGCAGCCAGACCATCATCCGCCCCACACTTGTGATTACATTTAAGGTCCACCTTGACAGTCTGGATTCTCTGCATGGTCCCTTTGGCCCTCTAAGGTAACATTCACAGGTTCTGGGCATTAGGACACAGCTCTCTCTGGGGGCCATTCTGTGGCCTGTGGCACAGTTGCAGTTCTCTGTAAATCCTCTCCTGCTCTGCAGCAACCTTACTCTTGACATACTCTAGTGGCAGAGAAATCCGAGCGTCAAGTGACTGCTTTTGGATAATGCCTCGATAAAATGTGCAATAGAGTCTTGTTCCTTTTTGGGTTTGCTGCATCTACTGCCGTCTTGGAGCCTCGGCAGAAACTTCCATCTTAGCTCTGCCATGATTGACTTGAACCTATCATGGCTCCTCTTCTGGGGCTGGGCCCACCTTCCCGCATTTCAAAGAAGTTCCACCTACTACCCGAACATAAGGAGATTTTATTAGCACGCAAGAAAAAACAACTAGCTCTTCTCTACTGGGATCATCAACCTCTAGGAAGGCTCCCCCTGACCCCTGTCTCCTGGTATTCGTGTTCCCAGGCAGTGCCCTCCCGCGTGAAATAAGGCCGACCCGGGTGGCCGACAGGATATTGCGGAAATGACGGTGTGACGTTCCAGGCTGGGTAATGAAGACACTGTGGCTTCTGACTTGCTCTCTCCCCGTAGGAAAGACCAGCTGCCACTTAGCCAGGGCACCCAGTGAACCCTCTGGAGAGGTCCGTGGCAGGAGGAAGTGAGGCCTCCTGCCTGGAGGTTTTGCACTGGCTTTTCCCTCTGCCCGCAAACCCTTCCCCCGGACACCTGCAGGGCTTGCTTCCTCATTTCCCTCATGCCTCTGTTCAGATATCACCACGTCAGGGAGGCCTTCCCTTGACCACCTCACGTAGAATGCCACACACTGCCCCGTCTCTCTTAGTGCTTTACTTTTCTCCCTGGTATTTATCACCATGTGACTCACTGTGGATTTATGTGTTTGGCATCTCTCACCCATCCCCCACTAACATGTCTGTAGCCTCTGTGACGTCTGGCACCTCATCTATTGCTCTCTCTTCGGGCCTGTAATGGTGCCTGGCACACAGGAGGTACTTACAGTGCTGTGGCCAGGCTGAGGTCCTGCGATTTTGACAGCCCACAGCCCGCTCTAGAGGAATCCTGTGGTTAGAGTGGGGGATGGAGCAGGTTCTCAGAGAAAGCAGGGATAGTGGGGCATAAACAGGGCTGCTGGGAGAATCAGCGAGAGCTGGGACCCCCCAGTCCTGAGTGTGCGTGTGTCCTGAAACTTCCCACCTACATCATTCCCTTACTCCTCACAGCACCCCCAGAGGGGGACATGATTCCCATTTTACAGTTGAGGAAACTGAGGTGCAGAGAGGCGAGGTGGCATATGAAGGTCACAGAGGGATGCAGGGAAGGGGCCAGGGCTGAAGTCATCAGACTCTAGCACTGTGTCTCTTTCACCCTCACCTTACAGTGCTCGCTAAACGCCAAGGAGCTCGGCAACCCCTGGCCCTGCCTTTCTCCCTCACTCCCCCGAAGCCCCAGCCTTCAACCCAGGGAGAGAAGCCAGCCCCAGCCTTCCCTCCCTGCTCCGTCCCGGGGCGGGCTGTGCAGGGCAGTCCTTGGCTGGCTGCCTCGAAGGGTTAACGAGGAGTGTTTGTAGCAGCCGTCTCCAAGGAGAGGAGGGGAAGGCAGAGCGGAGAGGCTGATGCTGGGCTCCGCTGCCCACTGCCGGCCGCTGGGGGGTGGGAGGCAGCCAGCGGGACCAGTCTAGTCCTGGGGGCGGGGGCGGGGGGGGGAGCGGAGAGCAGTGTCCTCACCTCCATCTGTCCTGGGAGCTGGCGACCTCTGGGCCAACTGGGCAGCCCAAGAGTGAGGTCACTGCAGGGCCAGAAAGTAGGGAAAGTTCCGGCAGGCACTGAGGAATGTGGGGGGGCGGGGGCCGGGCTGAAGCCAGAGGCAAGTAGCAGAGCCGGAAGTCCTGGGCTCGCGGAGGGTAGAAGGGGTACCCCTGAGTCAGGGAGAACGAGCCAAGGCCCAGCAGGCAGCAGGGACCCTCCTCCCTGCTGAGGGTCCAACCATGCCCCGGCCTGGGGGACTTGGGAGGAGGCCTGGGAGCCTGGGGCCACCGGTGCGTGGCATCCGGCCCTTTAAGTCCAGCGAGCAGTACCTGGAAGCCATGATGGAGGACCTGGCCGAGTGGCTTCGGGATCTCTACGGGCTGGACATCAACGCGGCCAACTTTCTGCAGGTCCTGGAGACAGGCTTGGTGCTGTGCCAGCATGCCAACGCCATCACTGAGGCCGCCCTGGCCTTCCTGGCTGAGGCACCTGCCCGAGCCCAAAGGATTCCCCTGCCTCGGGCTGGGGTTTTCTGCAACGAAGCCGCGCAGCCCGGTACCTTCCAGGCCCGGGACAACGTCTCCAACTTCATCCAGTGGTGTCGAAAGGAGATGGGCATCCGAGGTAAGCACCCTGCACCCGCCTCCCCAGGCCCTTAATCCTGCCAGAATCCACCTCCTGCAGCTCGGGCTGCACCGGAAGTCAGGAGCCAGGGTCCTCTTTCCTCATTCGCTTTGGGCCAGCTCATCCCTTTTTGTGCCTCAGTTTCCCCCATCACGTAGTAAATCTTCAATAAATAAATGTGTTGACTGAATGATTCATTCATTCAACAAACATACATTTAGTCCCTGTCTCCTTCGTGCTGGGCACAAAGGACCGAGAGAACTGAGACCCAGTGTCCAAAGAGTCCATGGTCTGGGAAGACAGACAGATGAATAGATACACAAATTACAGCCCAATGTGCTCAAAGCCTCAAATAGAAGCGTATGTGTTGAGGAGCCAGGAGAGGAAATGGGTGGATAGTGGGGGCCAAGAAAGGCCTCTCAGAGGAGGAGGATTTGAACTGAGTCTTGGAGAACAAGTAGAAGTTTGGGGGAAAGGGAATTCTAAGCAGGGAACAGCAGGAGCAAAGGCACAGAGAAAGTGCTGTGTTTGAACGACTGGGAGAAGCCAGGGTGGGGTGAGGGCATAGGGCTGGGGGCGGGGAGAGGACAGGGAGGCAGGCAGGTGGACATTAGGGAGGGGCCAGCTGTGCTGAAGCTTGTGAGGATCCCTCATCTCCAGGATCCCCTCATCTCCTAGGCCGTTGAGCCCGGTGCCCACCCTGGTGCGGCTGGAGGAGGAGATGGCCTTGCCCCCTGCCTCCACCAGGGTCCCTTATCTCCTAGACCTAGCGGGATGAAGCTGGATGTTGCGCCATCCTCCAGGTCAAAGGGCGTGGGGGCTGAGGCCGAGGGAGGAGTCAGGCCCTGCTGCTGGAGGCTGGCAAGGCAGTGCGGAGCAGGATTGGAAGGCTGAGAAAAGCTAGTGTCTCATCGAGCACCTCCCATGTAGCCAGATCTTGTCCGCAGACACAGCAACCCCCGTGAAATAGTCTACATCCCACTCTACAGAGGAGGAGACTGAGGCTCAGGGACTAGCCCAAGGACACACGGCTGCTGGGTGGGAGAATCGGGACTCCAACTCGGGCAGTCAGGCTCCAGAGCCTGTACTCAACCTTGCCTGGTTATATGTGGGCTGAGGGTTGAGTTCCAGATGTCTGCTGGGTATTTGGAGGGGAGCTGTGTGGGTGGGAAGCAGAACAAACTGCTTCTTACTCCTAGACCCATATTGCCAAAGGGAGGAGGGAGAAGGGCAGGGTGGAGGGAACCCACAGCCGGGCTCTGGGCTTCTCTGCTTGGCTGTGTCACCTCTTCCCACCCCAACCTGTCTTGTTAGACTGGCCACCTACACTGCCCTGAGAGCCTGAGCAATTCTGCTCAGACCGCTCCTAGGGGCCGGCCAGACTCCAAGATCCAGCGATCCGAGCCAGCCCCCTCCCTCCCCCAACCCCCGCCCCCGTGCCCCGACCCCGGGCCAGGGACGGCCCCAGGGCTCTCCCAGCTACTCTGCTGGGCGGAGGTCCGCAGGGGGCTCAGGCTGCCTGCCGTCCTCCCCCACCTCCGCTTGCCAGAGGTGGTGATGTTCGAGACGGAGGACCTGGTGCTACGCAAGAACGTGAAGAACGTGGTGCTGTGCTTGCTGGAGCTGGGCCGCCGAGCCTGGCGCTTCGGCGTGGTGGCGCCCACCCTGGTGCGGCTGGAGGAGGAGATCGACGAGGAGCTGCGGCAGGAGCTGGCCCTGCCCCCGCCGGACCCGCCGCCGCCCGAGCCCCCAGCGCGGCGGCCCTGCCACTTCCGCCACCTGGACCAGCTGGTGAGGGGCTCCGGACACGCCCTCCAGGCCCCGCCCCCTCTCCCGCCCGCGCGCGCCGCTCGGAGCCTCCTCCTTCTCGAGCCCCAGCACCCCCTCCCCCGACTGAATTCTCGGTGCGGCTTTGATTAAGTCGTGTTCCCCTCGGAGCCTCAAGCCTCATCACGTATCGGCCCAGCTAAGCCGCTTACTACGTTTGTATTACAATCCCGCGCTCTAGACCTCTCTCACTGAGCCCCCGCCGCACGGCTTTTGAGAACACAGCCTCTGGCACCGTCTCGGACACCTCGGTTCAAGGCTTAGTTCCACTGCTCCGCGGCTGTGTGACTTGGGGCACATTATTTAACCTCTCTGTGCCTCAGTTCCCTAATCTGTAGCGTGGAGGTGTAATAGTACCTACCTTCCACGGCTGCTGAATATTAAATGAGCCAGCGCATATGAAGTGCTCGGAACCGTGTCTGGCACGGAGGGGGCGCTTCATAGGAAAGTACTGGGATTAACCCGTTCCTACTACCCAGGAATAGAGCTCAGGGAGCTTTCTTAACCTGCCCAAGGCCTACGGTGTGGTGGAGGCAGGACTCCAGCCGAAGCCCGTCAGATTCCAGGGTCCACCTTCATCATTACACTCCACTGCCTCCGTCAGCTGACCCACAAGGCCACAGGACTATAAGTGACCACTCGAGGTCTCGATGTCACTGGGTCATTAGAAGTCTTCTGTACTTGCTTCTCAGCCTCCAGCCCTGACCTCAGCAGAAGCCTGGAGGCTGGCTCCGGGGGACAGGCAGGCTCCCCCTCATTGGGCTTGACCCAGGGTGGGGGATAAGGAGCTTGGGCACTTGTGCAGAGGGAGGGCTGAGCCCCTGTCACTGCGCACAGGTTCAGAGCCTCGTGAGCCGCTGCACGTGCCCAGTTCAGTTCTCCATGGTTAAAGTGTCTGAGGGGAAGTACCGCGTGGGGGATTCCAACACCCTCATCTTCATCCGGGTAAGTCTGGGGACCGGAGTAGGGGTGTCCCCCGGATCAGCAGAATAGCGCTGCCTTTCGTGGGACCTTGCCCAGGACTGAGGGCAAGGACAGGAAGTCACCATTCACCCCAGTCTATCAGGACTTGGGGCTTTCTTTCTCTCCCTTGCGGAATTCCCAGAAGATAGTCGGCAAAGTTGGCAATCCTATCCCCTCCTCCTATTAGGACAGCCAGGACCCTGCCCCCATCTGCTCCACCTTAGCCTAGTGCAGAGGGGTGTCCAGGCAGAAATAGAGTATGAAGGGTACTCCTGAATGTCCTTTGCCTCCACTTCATGCACATGCTTGGTCAGAGCAAGGGGACTGAGAACTCCAAGTTTGTGTTCGGTGCACGGCCCAGCCACACGGGCCCCATAGGCCACGCTTCCCATGCCTGGCTTGGTACATCCTGCAGAGTGAGCGGCAGTAGGGATCTCAGATGTGCCTCTCACTGCCCGCCCCCTCATACCCGGCCACGCCTCACCGGAAACAGATTGTACCTAGAGGCGTGGCCAAACCCTCTCCGTGATCGCAGGCCATACCTGGGGACAGAGCCAGCTCGTAGGTAGGGACTAGGAATTTCAGCTGAGGAAATGGGAAACCTGGAGAGACTGTGACCTGCCGCAGAGTCCCAGAATGGAGTGGATGGCACTCCCAAGATTCCTTGACATACCCGCTACAGAGCAAAGTGGGGCCACTTTTTTTGTTTTTGTTTTGTTTTGTTTTTGAGAGACAGAGAGAGAGCAAGGGCGGGCGGGAGGGGCAGAGGGAGAGAGAATATCCCAAGCAAGCTCCGCAGAGCCCCACGTGGGGCTCAGTCTTACAACCCTGAGATCATGACTTGAGCCAAAATTCAGTCAGACGCTTAACTGACTGAGCTATCCAGGTGCCCCTGGGCCACGTTTCTGCTACAGGCGTGTGCAGGTGGAAATCCCTTTCCAGTGCAGGGAGAGAAGAGAGTGCTCCGGGGCCAGGCTGCACAGTGCTTGTGAGATCCCTTGTCTAGTTGGGGGCAACTCTCTGTGTCAGCCTGGCCGCTACCCTTGACAACATGTGTTGTCCGATGCTAGTTGTGGAGGAGAGGCTGCAAAATACACCCCCCCCATACACCTGTGCAAGGAATACCTGCGTGCTCGTGTGTATATGGATGGGAGTGCATGCTGGAAAAGTGCAGGCTGCTCCAGGAAGAGGGGATGCCCTCCATCCCGCCCCCAACCTCATCCTTGTCCCCTACAGATCCTCCGGAACCACGTGATGGTGCGCGTGGGGGGCGGCTGGGACACCCTCAGCCATTATCTGGACAAACATGACCCCTGCCGGTGCACGTCCCTCTGTGAGTCCCCTGAGAGTCTCTTCCCTGTGGCTCTGGGTCGGGAGGCCAGAAGCAGAGGTAGGAGGTAGGTCTGATCTCCAGGGGCAAGAAATATGGAGAAAGGAAGATAGTATAGAAGGTACTGGTGTTAAAAAAAAAAAAAAAAAAAAAAGGTACTGCTATGATACCCTCAGTGTAGGAAGAAAGCGAGGCAACCACAGTGCAATACCAATCATAGCCACAAGATGACGCCAAACACGTAGAATCGCATTTGGTCAGGGTGCCTCTTGGCAGGGCTGAGGTCTGGCTCTGATGTCCACAGTGGTGGCACCAGGTATGACTTGGAGGGGTCTTTAGTCCCCCCATAATCTCTATTAGTACCACAAGCCACCCCAAATAAGCATGCAATCTAAGTAAAAAATGTGAACTTGCAATACAAATGCAGCTTTAAACAAGTCCCTGAGCTGGGCCCTCTGACCAGATTTTGTCCCCTGAATCCCTATAACGAAGTCCTGGCACCGCCACTGTAGGTCCTACTGTCTATAATGTGGGTTTGGGGCATGGGACAGCTAGGGGAGAACAGTGGGCCCCATCAGCAGGAATTTAACCCTTTCCTCCTCTCCTCTCTCTTGGGGGGGCTGTGTTGGTAGCACACAAGGCGGGCAGTTTCCAGAAGCCCCCTGCCCCACCGGTGCAGCATGAGGTGAGGGTGCAGGACGGGCCCTCGCAGCCCCAACCAACGATGACCATCAGCCGTTCCCAGAGCCCGCTGCCCCCCGTGGACTGGAAGACATATACCTCTTCAGGCCGGAAGCTGAGGCCCCCCACCTCCTCCTCCCCTAGAGCCCACAGTAAATGGGGAGCAGAGACGGGAGTCCCCAGAGAGACAGCATCATTCCTGAGGTACAAGGGAGAGGGGCAGAGCAGGGTCTCTTTCTTCTTTGGAGCCCACATTCTCAGAGGCCACACCCCCCCCCAAATAAGGGAAGCAGGTCTCTGAACGGTGCCCCTACCCCAGGTGTTCAGAACCAAAAAGGCACTCAGTCAGTACCACTGGGATCATCTAGCTTTTTCGTATGCCCTCCCGTTTCACAGATGAAGAAGCTGAGGCCCATAAAGGCCCATAGAGATCTCCCAGGGACCCTCTGCCATTTCACAGTAGGACAGATACTCAAACGCCCCCTCCCCCAAGATTGGTGAGCTGTAGTTGCGGGACCTGAAGTAACCCGGGGTCCAAACCAGGCTTCTAGCTGCTACACAGGGGAATGAGGGAGACTAAACTTGAACAGTATCTGTCATAAGGAAGACTCGGGCGGGCCCAGAGGGACAGAGAGCATCTGTTTCATTCAACATGAAGTCTGGCCCCCTTGGTGTTCTGGCTGGGGAAAGGCCATCCCTTCCCGGAGCCAGGGGACTGGACGAGATGATCCTGCCAGCCTCATGATTCTCCCTTCCAGGCACCAGGAGAAGTCACCCACCCCGTCTCGGAGGCAGCTGCCAGTGGGGGACAGCCCACTCAGCCCCCACTCCTCATCCCCCCATAGGGGCCGAGACCCACGGTGCACCTCCTCAGGGAAGAGGGAGGAGAGATACTCCTCTGAACATCCCAGAGGAAGGACTCCCACATCTTGGATTCATGAGGAGACAGATAGCCAGGGAGCTCACACCAGGGCCCCCACCTCCCAGAGATTCCGAGCCCCTGAAGCCACCGCCAAAGGGACACCAGCAAGAGGACTATCTCCACTGCCTCGTTCCTCCAGCCCAGCCAAGCCCATGGGCCTCAGGCCACAACCCAGGGGTGAGGCTGAGGGTGCTTCCTCCCAGCTCAGGGAGCCAGCAGCTGTCCGCTCTCTGTCCCCTGTTAAAGGGCCCGCCAAGATCTCTGTCCGGCTGCCCCCTGCCCGCCCCCCCACTCCAGGAAGCAGCTTTCCAGGTATTGCAGGTGGAGGTCCCATGACAGAATTGGGGAGTGGCCCCCTCCCAAGGGCTGTCCTTGGGGACCTGGCTGGGTGCAGACATGGGGACTTCTCTGCGGATGCGAGACAAGGGGACCAGAAGTCGGATACCCAGGTGACAGCAAAAGCTGGGGAGGCCTGGGGCCTGGGCCCACAGGAGTGGGAGGAGCAACATCCTCCCCTGCCCCTGGGTGCAACCAAGGATCAAGCTATCTACCATAGTCTCGAGGAGGAGCTTTTGGCCAACATGAAGCTGCTAGAGGTGGGGGGTGCCTGCCCCCAGGGCACAGGGTCTGGAGTTATCGCTCGAAGTGGAGTCTATGTCCCTAACCTAGGTGGGCGGTGGCCTGAGCCTGGGGGTCCTTATGACAAAGTCATCCAGGAACTGGCTCAGGGCCCCCCACCCCTCCTTAAAGTGGACCTGGGAGCCTGGAAGGCAGCCTCTACAGGCTCCCCTAAGCTATCTGTTACCACTGGCCCAGGAAGCCCAAAAGGGAAACCGGAAGCCAGAGAGAGTGGGCCAAAGGTAAAGGCAAGCCTGAGTGCCAAGGGTACAGGGATGAAGAAGGGACCAGCTCAAGGAAGGCAGGACTGCTCAGCCCCCACTGTGTCTGCCAGCCTGGAAGCCCCCACACCTTCACCCTCAGACCCCAATTCTGACAAAACCCAGGCATGTCCAGGCAAGGCCAAGAGAACACTCCGAAAGCCCCAGAGAGTCCCATCCATCTACAAGCTGAAGCTGAGGCCCAGAATCCGGCCCCGGAGAGACCACAGGCCTGGGAGGCAGCCTTCACGAATCCCCAGGCCACTGACCTACCTCCACCTGGGTTCAGCCAGGGCACCCCCAAGGGGCAGGCCAGTGAGAGCACTGGGCAGCAAGGGAGTGGGGGCAACCCCGGTGGATGGAGCCTCAGCAGGGAAGGAGGAGGAAGGAACGAAGAGGGAAGAACCAGCTGCCCCACTGAAGAGCAGCCCCCAGCCTTTGGAGGGCATAGGTCTCCAGCAGCTTGATCAAGCCCCACTCCCACCCGAGGACGAGTCCTGGGTCTGAGGAGGAGCCTTCCCAGCCTTGAGCTTGTGAGTCTGGGGGAGAAGGGAGGTGAAAAGGAGGCCATGTATCCACTGGACTCCCAGCTGCAGGAACAGAGGGGCCTTGGCAGGGGAGAGGGTGTGGGTGGGGTCAGAAGACAAATACAGGTTCAATCTGCTTGTTGGGCAAAGGGGCAACAACTCACTCCCACTCCCGGGGCACCGGGGCCACCCTATATCTTCTTGCCTCCCCCCAGAACAGCCCCCCAAACTCCTGGCCTCTGGCTGTGGCCACCATTTTCACAACACTTATAAGTTATTAAACCCTTGTGGGTCTGTTTCAGAGCCCCAAACTTTTTGAGTCCCTCACTCGAGGATTGTGGTGGTGCAGGAAGGCACAGTTTCAAGGGTTTTCCCAGGTGCAGGAAGGAATAGCTTCAAGCGTTACCCACTGGAGTGGAAGGGGATGAGGGACAGGGAGCGGGGGTGAGAGGTTTCCTCTCTTGAGGCCCCGCCAACCTTGCCAGACAGCCGCTCTCTCCTGGAAGCCACTGGTGTGTCAGCACCAAGGACAGGGACACACACAGGCCTTCAGGACTTCAAAGCTTTGCTCCGGGTTTTGGGAACTGAGATCACTGGGAGTCAAGAGGGATGGTGGAGAGGGTTCTTATCACATCTACAGCCGCGAATGGGCCACAGCGGGTCAGCCACAAGTGGGAAGCTGGGATTGAGTCCAGTTATGAAAGTGTTCCCGAGAGTGGCGGGGGGAGACCTTTCCACTTCCCCCTCCAGTGGTTTTGATCAGTGTGGGAGGGCTCAGAGGCTGGGTGGAGAGGTGAGTCCCAAACTCTTCTTAGTTCTCCTGGTTGACCCAGGCTCTGGGACTCAGAGCAACCTCATCGCCCTGACGGTCCTTCCACAGCAGAGCTCAGCAGGCAGGCCCTGTAGGGGAGCCCTTTCCCTCCCAGGGCAGGAACTGAGCCAACACCTTGTACAGAAACAAGGGAAAACACTCCCTGATTTTTAATCTGACTTCCGATCAGATCAGCGCAATGGGCATCACACACACTTCCAGACCCTGTGGTGGGAAACCCTGGGGGGGGGGGGCGGTGGAGGGAATCAAAATCAAATACCTGGAGTGCAGTGGAGGGGGTGAGGGGGGCCGGCCAGGCGATACATTCTAATGGCTCCCATAAGGGAGAGCCAGAGGCCTGGGTTCCCCATGCCCACCTCAAGTGCCTCAGCTGGGGGTGACAATGATGGGGGCAGGTGAGATGCTGCCATCCCTCACCCCATCCCCCTGGTGAACCAGGGGGCAGGGATGCAGGGGATAAAAGAGGCAGGCCCTCTTCCTTACCCTCCCAGACACTCCAAGGTGTGGGGAAGGGGAGCCACTTCCTCTGTTTCTGAGGGAGGCTCAGAGAGGGCGGGTCACTTGCCCAAAGTCATGCAGCACAGCAGGGACTAGTACCCAGGCATACCGGACCGCCAAGGTCAGGGCAGTCACTGCAGGGCTGTGCTACACCCCACCAGTGGAGGGAGAATCAGCTGGGGAAGTGGAAGGGAGGATCAGATTCCCTCTCACAATGGATCTGGATAAATTCCCTACCCATGACCCCTCCCCCCCAGACTCTGCTCCATCACCACTCTGGGCTACCTGATTTTCTGGTCTACACACTGCAGCTGGGCTACACGGAGGCTGGGTTGATCTATCTGCCCCTCTTCTAACAACGGACATTCCTATCCTCCCACCACATCAGGACTCAGCCTCAAGGAGAACTCAGCCAGGGGCAGGGGACACGCACCATTGCTCCCACCCTCCAAGTACCCCAGTAATCCCTCAGGCCGCTCCTAGTATCTTCATGGATTTTGTTATTTCTAAATCGGTACAAAACTGACAGTGATCAGCTCCGGTGACGAGAGGTAGAAACCGGCCAGGCAGCCGGAGAAAATGGGGTGGAGTGAGTCAGGGCATAGGTCCAAACTGGTGTTGGGACAAGGGGGCATCAGATCCTGAGGGCCTCTATATAGGGGTAGGGGTGTGGGCATATCTCCCCCAAGCACAGAGGTCCCCATAATTCTTTTAGTGGCTCTACCCCTCCCCAGATTTATCAGAGAAATCTGAGATTCAAGGCAGGCAGGGTCGAGGGCACTCAGATTGGAGTGGGATGGGGAGATAAGAGTCTTTACTAGCACAACCTAACTGCTCTCCCCCAACCCCGGGACACCATCTTGCCCACCACCAGCCCCTCAAACCCAACATCCCCCAATCTTGCAAACCACCCAACACAGGAGGGAATAGAGGGCTGGAACCTGGCATCGTGGAAATAAATTTATCCTTTGGGGGATTCCCTCTCCACACTCCCGTCGAGAAAAAAAAAGTTTTAACCCAGGGGGTGATCTGGCTTTGGGGTCAGGAAGGGGATGAGGGGCACCCGGCAGGGATGGACCATCGAGTTAAGGCTGGAAGGTAGGTTGTTGTGTCTCTGGGGGCTGCTGGGCGGGGAGATCTCCCTGGAAGGGGGAGAGCTCAGCCTTCTCCTCCTGACTGACCTGGGATCTCAACCCTTGGACCCCGATTACGGTCCTTGGGCCACCCGCAACTCTCTGCCCTGTGCCGGTGGTGCTGACGGTCCAAAGGCTGGCCTCACAGAGAAGCTGCCAGGATCTGCGACGAGGGGATGAATGAAATGAGAGCCCTGTGAACGGAGCTGGGGGCAGGAGGGTGGACGGGAGGGTGGATAAGACAGCTAAGGACCAACAGACGCTTGGGCAGACAGACACGGGGAAAGAAGACGCAGGGCAATGACAGACACACTCTCTGGAGTAGACGGGTGGGGGCCCCGGCCAAGGCAGCACCTCCCCACCCCCACGCCCCGCGCTCCACCCTCGCGATCCCAAAAGGCCAAGGCGCCCCTTGGGGCCCCGCCCGGGGCACAGCGCTAGCTACAGCACTAAAGGCAGCGGGCCCAGGAAGACCGATGCGGAGAGGGGCTGGGCCTGGCCGTTGCAGGAGGCTCCCTTTCGTCCCCCGCCTCTCCCCGCGAGGCGCGCGGCTGCGCGGTTGTGCCAGGCCGGGCGCGTCAGAGTCCTTCCCCCGGCGCCCCCCCAACGCCCGAGCCCCGCAGTCCCCGGGGTGGCCCCCGCCGGGGCAGGCACGGCATCACATGATGGCGCAGCGGTTGCGGCGCAGCGCGCCCTGGAAGCGCAGGGCGGCGTGCACGTGCTTGCAGCGGGCGCAGCCGACGCTCTTGAGCAGCTCGCTGAAGAGCAGCAGGATGTGCCAGTTGTACTTGGCCGAGCACTCCACGTAGCCGCACTTCCAGGTCTTGCGCACCAGGTGTGACACGTTCCAGCGCGGGATCACGCGCCCGCGCTGCAGGTCCCGCTTGTTGCCCACGATGATGATGGGCGTCTCCGAGGTGCCGATCACCCTGTGGGGTGGGGTGGGGGTGGGGATCTCAGAACTCCGCAGGCAGGTCTCACAACCCCTGGACTTCAAAAAGGGCGGGCGGTGCCTGGTCAGTACTGCTACCACGATACCTCTGTTCCAGGTGCAGCGCTCAGCCCTCAGGGTGCCTTATATGCTCTAATCAGAACTGATTTAAAAGGTGGGTACAATTGTTATCCCCATCTTACAGATGAGGAACCTGAGGCTTATCTGTTAACTGGCTTAAAGTGATGCAGGTAAGTGGCCCTGGCAGTTTTGTTCCCAGAGCCCCTGCTCTTAACCACTGTATTAGACTAGCCAGCCACCCCATGGTAAGAATCCCAAAGTGTGTTATTAGAAATGGGAACAGTAAAATGTGTATGTTTGAATGTGTGTGCTGGAACCAGAGGGTACTTCACCAATGTCCCACCCTCCCTGCCCTTGCACCCTTTCCAGGGCAGTGGTTAGCACTGGGGCACCCACTGAGGTGGTAATGGACTATATCCTGGCCCCTCACCTCGTTTCTAGGATCTGCTGGCGGATGGTCTTGACGTACTCAAAGCTGTCAAAGCAGCAGATGTCATAGACCAGGATGTAGGCGTGGACGCTCCGGAGTCCTCTGCAACAGGCGTCTGCCCACTCCTGCAACACCCCCAGCCAGTGCCAAGGTCAGAGCAACCCTGAGGGCAACCCTCGCCCCCAGCCACCTCCAGCCATAGACTGAGACGGCATTCCCACCTGCCACTGCACCCCAAGCCTCCCACAGCCACCCATCCCCAGGAGGCCTGGCCCAGAGCAGAATGGAGGAGCTCGGTGCAGCGGCTTCCCCACCTGCAAGCCAGGATAGGGCAGGTCACACTGCCTGACCTCCAGAGCTGTGCCACTCACTGTCCTGTACACATCTGGAGCTGAGATCTGCCTTGTCTCATTTTATCGCCCAACCCATTTATGCATTCATCCATCCGCTTGGTTCTTTGTTCAAGTACAGGTATTAAGTGCCTGCCTCTAAGAGCCAAACCCTCTGAACTAGCTGTTGGATCTGTTGAAATCCTCCATCTTCCAGTTTAAATGCTTCCTCCTCCTCCAGGGAGCCTTCCTGCAAGCAGGGGACTACTCCCTTCATTTCCTGTGTGCTAAGAACACTGATTCTACCTTATCCCAGCTCCCTTGTTCTGTTGTGAGCTCCTGCGAGGGCCAGAGCCAGGCCTTCCTCATTTTTTGTGTTGGTTCTTCGCAGCCTCCTTAATTGTACTACCTAGGCTGGTGAGCTCTCTGTGGCCTTGAACCCCATCTGTTCCATGCTGGGATCCGCGCAACTCCGGCCTATAGCCCTGCCCTTAGATTGCTCCCTGAAATTGCCCCTTTTGTTTGTTCCACGCTGCCCTCAGGGTTGAGAAGGAGAAAGGCCCGAGGAGAAAGAGACTGAGACTGGCTGCACAGTGGGGGCTGACTTAGACCAGGGCCCAAGGGCAGCGCCGAGACAGAGCTTCCTGAATGCTTATGGCGAATTCTCGGGGAGGGGCAGCCGCTGCAGAGGAAGAGGCCCCCCAGCAAGGCTGAGTGTACTAGAGAGAAGGTTCCCTAAGAGATGAATTAGCTGATTAACTTTCCAGCAGATGGCACATGCAAGAGCAGTGAAGGGCAGCTGGTGTGTGGAAAGAAGGGGGTCTCTGAAGCTGGGGGAGGGGAAGGCCTCCAAGGACACAGGGAACCAGGGTCTTCTCCCTTGGGGGCCCCGGGCAAGCAGGAGGGTGTGCTGGCACGTGCCCACAGGCTTCTGAGCTGCCTTGGGGCAGGTGCCAGGCTTGGAGGGCTGTGCCTGGGCTCTCCACCTCAGAGCAGGAGCACAAGAGGAAAGACTCCAGTGTGGTGGAGAGTTCAGTCTGGCTCCAGAAAAGCTCCCGACTGAAAGGCTTGGTTGAGAAGCGGCTGCAGTGGATTTCCCCTGGGAGATGATGTGGCATCTTTTCTTTGTGCTCAGTTGTAACTTTGCCGCAGGGGGAAGACGCAGGGGACAAATCTAAAGCCGTTGGGAACCAGGGACCGGCTTCTCGGGCCAGGGAAGCAGGGAAGACAGCACTCTGCTGGAGGAAGTGCCCTCTGGGAACCTGCCCCCCCCGCCCCCCGCCCCAGGTGCACAGGGTTCCTCCCCCACCCCGACAAGGAGTGGAGATCAGCAGGAAGTGGGAGTGATGGGGAAACAGGCACAGAGGCTCCCACCTTCTTCCAGCTCTTTGCTGAGACGGGACAGCTGCTGGGTGACCACCCCACCTCCCCAACAGGCTGTCTCCTCCAGGGGGCCTCCAGGGGGCCTCCAGGCTGCCTTTGTTCCTGCTCTCTGGGGGCTCCTAACAAGGGGAGGAGGAAAGTTCCTGATTGTCTGGGCTGTGCCTTCACCCCTGATTGAAGGGAGGGAGCAGGTAAGCTCAGCCTTCCTTCCAGCTGGCTCTGTGCAGGGTTCCAGACTATAAGCGACCATCTTGGGGCTGTGTCAAGACAGAGAAGGAGCAGTGGATACTGAGTCCAGTTCTAAGGACCCAGGAGCTGAGGGAGGCTCGGCCACCTGGGTGCTGACCCTGCATTTGTTGCTCATTTCTCTAACCCCAGCTTCCTCCTCTGACAGGAGAGGGGCTGTAGGAGGAAGAGCTGAGGCTCAGACCACTCTCCTGGGCTGCCTCTCAGCTGGCCTTGGGCAAGCATGTTATTTCTCTTTTCGGACAGTGGCCCATGAGAGTCTTAGCTTTTATATTTGATCTTTGGCCATGCAGGGTTCCTTCTTAGTATTTCTCTGCTCAAAGTCCCTTTCCCGTGCTCCAGGATATCCAGGAGAGTCTAAAACTCAGGATTAATCAGGAAGAAAAAGGGCAACAACCCAACAGAAAAGATGGACAAAGGCATTAACAGTTCTGAGAAAAAGAAACGCCAAAGCCCTTAAGCCTATGAAAAGATGCTCAGCTTCAGTCATCATCAGAGATACAAATCAAAGCTCCACTGAGAATATCACATCTCATCTACAGGACTGTCAGAACCCCCATAGTTGGACAATACGCTCTGATGGCAAGGCTTTAGGGAAACATGCACTCATCACATACAGTGCTCTCCAAACAACACAAAATATGCAACTTCCTAGAAGGGGAGGGAAACCTCTCCTTTCAAATCCAGCTGCATTCCTCCTTTGACCTAGCCATGCCATTTCTGGGGCTCGATTCCACAGATACGCCTCCCTGTGTGCAGAGAGACAATGGACAAGGCTATCGGTGTGGGAGACTGGAAGCAACCCACTTGTCTAACAAGAGGGGACTCCATGGCTCCATGGCTCCATCTCTCCGGGGGGCAGGGGTGTGTCAGTGCCACCGTGCTACCCACATTCAGATACTAACACTCAGGGAAGATCTCCAGGTTTTAACGTAAGGCAAAAAGCCCAGGTGGAGAATAATTTTTTTTTTCCTGTAAGAAAGGGAGTGGAATAAGAACACATTTTCTCATTTGTCTAAAGAAATTGGAAGTTTCTTTAATTTAATTTAATTTAATTCTCAGCCCCATCAAGAGGGGGGTGAGAATCAGGGTGAAGAGGGCACGGCGGGCCTGGGATTTCTCTGGGTGTGTCTTTTTACAGTTGTGATTTCTCTGGGTCTTTTTTTTTTTTTTTTTTACAAAGCTTGGACTTTTAAACTCTGTCTTACGTATTCCAAAACTGAAATTAAATTAAAATTTAATCTACGACAAAATGTGAAGAAGTAAGCAAGGCTCAGTGAGCAAGACTGGAATGAGGTCTGCGGATCCACTTGGGCGCTCTTGAAGTCCCCTGCAGAGGAGAAGCACAAGGCCCTGACCCCTGACACTCAGCCCCGACCTCGCGGTTCCCAAGGGGCAGAGGTGTGGGTCGGGCTTTTGTCTTTGGTGTGGATTGCCCACACCTGGGACGGGACTGCCAAGTGTCCCTGGACTTGGGCCACGGTTCTCCTCCCCAGAGTTGCCGAGATGGTACTGAGCCTGAGCCCCTGCCCCAGAGATGGTTGGCTTTGCGGTCACAACCAGCCAAGCCGTGGCCCCTGCCTGTCCTTCTAGAGAAACCTCTGAATGCACTCTGGTCAGGGGCTTCCTTAGGTGAGCAAATGTGTCTTAGATTTGAGGCCCCACTTGCACCCTCTCCCCTGCCAAGCCAGAGGCAGAGAGAGAAAGGGAAGGAGGACTTGGTGGTCCCTGCAGGCTGGGGAAAGGAGCCCTATCAGCCAGGGCACTGGGGGCACCAGAACCCAGCCCCTGCTAGAAGGCTGCCCCGTGCACCAGTCTGGAGGTCAAGGGGCAGAGCATCACTTAAAGAAAGGCCATTGGATAAGAGACTGGCTGGGGCCTCCCGTGCTGGAGAGCCCACCTATCCCAGGTCCCCCTTCTACAGACGCCGTGGGTCCGAGAGCCCGGAATCCTGGCAGGTATCATCTAGTGTTGCTGCCCTTCTTTCCACTGCCCCTTCCCCGCCCAGTCCCACTTAGCGGACACAAGGCCACCAAGCCCACACTTACTGTACTATGTAAGCACAGCCTGCTTGTCTTCCCCGGACTCTGAGTTAGGTGCGTGGCTCCTGGAGAGCGCAGCGCACATCCGTTTTGCGCCCCATTCTACCCTGGTGCCCAGCCCACCATACATTACATGCTCGTGACCTAGGCGTGGAATAAAGCGGCGCACAGATGACTGCTCTGAGCAGGGTGGCCCGTGGTGCGGCACGGAGCCCTTGGAGCCGGAGGATGGGGGACGGGGCCAGAGCCCAGACGAGGTGGGAGTCCAGCCTCTCCGCTCCCCCTCCCAGCACCCGCCCCCTGCCTCCCCGGCTGGCCGCTCCAGTGGGCCCCGTACCTGCAGCGTGTTGACTGGGAAGGTGCTGATGGGTGGGAAGTCGAGGATCTGGAGGTCGTGCACGTGGCCGTTCATGACGACGGCAGGCAGGTAGAGGCGGCGGGCAGTGGTGGGCACGCAGGCCTCGCTGAACTCGTTGTACAGGAACTGGCGCACGATGGCACTCTTGCCCACGCCTCGCGCCCCCAGCACGGCCACCCGGTAGGTGGAGACCATGCCTCCCGCCCCGCTCCGCCACCGCGTCCTCGCCGCTGCCTGGGGCTCCCCCGGGCTGCATATTCCAGGGGCTGGGGGCTCAGCCACCGTCAGGACCCACCATTGCTGCCCCTGCTTGCCCTGGGCCCTCTGCGGCCTCCACCTGGACCGTGGGGACAAGAGGTGGGCTTGGGGGGCCCGCGTTTCCCTGGATCTGTCCTGTACTTGCCCGCCTCGGGGACTCGGCTGCAGCTGCTACTGCCCTTTGGCATGCCTTCCCTTTCCCAGAACACCTAGCTGCATCTCGAGCCTCTCCATCCTCCCTTCTCCGTCCGCCCCCCAGCACCACACACCCACCGGTGGGAATCACTCTTTCCTGTATTACGGCCTCTTGGCCAGGTCTGACCTCCCCAAGCTCCCCAAGCTTCCCCACAGAGCCCGGGGCGTGGGCGGGCGGGGGGAGCTGAGTCCAGTGTGTCTCAATGGAGGCACTCCCAGCATTTCGAGGAGAGAGTTCTTTATTGGGCAGGCCGTCTTACAGCCCTGCTGCTAGGAGGTACCAGCCAGCAGCCGGCTCCAGTCACCATGATGACCAAAAACATCCCCTACTTCCAAATGACCCCCATTGAGAACCCTGGACCAGAGCCTGCCACTCATAGAGCACTGCATGTTAGCACACGCACATGGTGACCCATCGTCAGGATGGTGTCCCTCAGGGATAGCAGGCATTCCCACTTTAGGGAAGACTCAAGAGGGGGTGAGAAGTGGGCCCAAGGGCACATGGCAAGCAACGGCAGCTACTCCCCGCCACAACGTTGCAGTACCTCCCACCTCCAAGTTCAGCGATTCTAGCTGGTGCATGCCTACAGACCAAGGGCTACGTCTCATTCTCTGGCATCCCCCGCGAGCTCAGAGGGCCTGGCACACAGCAGGTGCCCAGGAAAGGGCTGCTACAGCCTTGCACCTTGCTCTGGGTTCGTTCACTCCTTGTTTGCTCAGTTTTGGTGACTTTAGAGCTTAGGTATAAAACCCCAGCTATGACGTTTCCTAGCTGTGGTCCGAGGGCACATCACCTCCCCCATCTGAGCTACGCTCTGCACATATATAAAGTGGGGCTAATAGCTCCTATTTCTGAGATAATCCAAGTCAACCTACTAACCAGCTGCCTTCTCCTTCTGATGAGGATGGTGACCAGGGAGGCTGGTATAAGCCTGAGACCGCCTGTCCAGGGACTGTTCACAGGAGGGTGACACCAGTGCCTGCTACGTGGGCCCAGGGCAAATGGGTGTGCTGGATTCCCATAGGGCCATGCTTTTCAGCATGTGTGCATGTCTTCTCTGTGGATGCGTGTTCTTTCCATATATGCCCAGTTCACAGCTGAATGGCCCTCACTCTGGCCTGGCTCAGAAAATCCAGTCCACTGGGTATGTGTACATACAGCATAGTAAAACATAGCGCAGGATTTGGGGTGAGACCCACCACGGTCTGACTCCCGGCTCTGCCACCTAAAGTGTGTCCTTGGGGAAGAAACTTTGTTGGGTGTTGTGATGCCATGAAAGCGAGGTCATGAAAAGTAAAGCCCAGTACCCACAACAGGTGTGCAATTAACAGGGGCCACTGTTAGGTACAGGGATCCTTCACCTCTCTGAGGTTTTCTCAAATCTCAACGGGACTCCTAGCAATCCCAGGAAGGGTCACTAACCACTGTTGCTCACGTACATGTAGTGTGGTGTGTGTGTGTATGTGAGACACAGAGAGAGAGAGAGACTCTTCTCCCCGTTTTATTGAAAGTAATACCGAAACCCCAAACCAGAGACTCAGGGAAGTGTAGACCACACAGCCAGCCAAGCTATCAACTAAGACTAGGACCCTGATCTCCTTTCTGCCCCATGTGTTGTCCTTTCCCCAACAGGTGTTACCTACTTCCCTGGGCTTCCCCCTGGGGTAAGGACTGGTCCCTCCTCCCCATAAATCCCTCCAGGCCCTGGGCCCCTCAGGCCTCCCTGGACACTGTCAGCTTGGCAGAGAGCCTCAGCTGGGTTAATTACATAACCAGCACAAGCAGGTGGGGAGGGGGGCACCCTGGGGGAGGAAGAGAGGGCAAGGAATGCAAGAAGAGTTCCCTACCTCTCTCTGGATGTGGCCACTTAGAGGTATCTAGGATGTGTCCTACCTGCAGATTCTCCCGGACGCCACACTCCCTTTGCAGAAATCAACCCTTTCTGGAGAAGAGCTAGGAAATAAACGGGGATAGTGCTGGAGCCAGGGAGGGGAACGCAAGAGAGGCCAATAGGCTGGGGCCAGCCTCCTGGAACTCACCAGGCCCAAGTGTGGCCCTGTCCCTGACTCAGGGGTGATCGGTGCCCTCTCCCTCTTCTCAGGCAGGGGTCCTGGGTCTAACTGCCTATTAACCCACCGTCCCTAGCTGGGTGGGGACTGAAGGGGGCTGTCCCGAGAATCAGGGCCCAGCCCCCTGAGCGCTCCCTCCCCAAGGCCTGCGCTCTGCAGTGAGTCTGCAGACAGCGCCCCGGCAAGAGACCGGGGACACACACTGGGGCCAAAGCCTGCTTCTTGTCCCCTCCGCTCGACCTGGACACACGAGTCCTGCCCCAGACTGACGGGCCTGGCTTTGCGGTCCCATGGGCCGAGTCACATGTCTGCCCGCTGTTTGTCCCCACACGTTCGTGTGGGAGTGGGCGGGTGGGGGCGTCGGAGGCTGCTGGGCTCCCCATGACCTGATTGGTGGGAGTCTGGGGGGGATGCCGGAGCCCTGCCCGCTCTCCGCCTCCAGCACCTTGCAGGCACCCCCCGCCCCGCGCAAGCTCCCGCTCTCACGTGGCCGCCCCGCGCCGCTTCCCCGCCATCCCGCCGGCCCCCTCCGCCCTCCTCGCCCTGGCCCCCCAGGCCCCGCCGCCCCGCTCCCCCCACCGCCGCCCCCCACCCCGGCCCTGCCCCGCCCGCCTCCCCTCCTCCCGCCGCTTACCCGGGGCCGTCCTAGCTGCCCCCGGCCCTGGCCGGCCGGCCGGCGGCGCCGCGCTCCCCCCGGGCTCCGGCGCTGCCCCTCGGCTCCCCGGCCCGGGGGGAGAGGGGTGGGGGGCGCCCCCGGCTGCCCAGTCGGCGCGGGTTCAGCGGTGGGCGCGGAGGACAGGTGCGGGCGCCAAGGGGGCAGGAAACCTCCAGCCCAGCTCTCCCTCCGGAGCGCGCCGCCCGCTCGCGCCGGCAGGAGGGAGGCGGAGGGGAGCGCGAGGCCGGGCGGTGGGGGGGTCGGGCTGGCGTTCCGCTGGGTCCCTGAGCCTGACAGATTAGCCCGCGCGGCCCTGGAAGAATTCTTCTTGAACCCCGAGCCTCGATTTGCAGCCCCTCCCGACTCAGCCTGCCAAATTTTTAGCTCCCCCCCCTCCCCACGGAGGGGAGGGAGGAAGGCACGGGAGAGGCCCTAAAGCCTTCTGCTTCGTTCCATTCCTTACCCCTCCACCCCGCCGCCCACCACGTCCACCCCAGCTTCCCTCCCTAGATCTCCCTCGGACCCTTCCAGACCAGTGCGCTGCAGGGCGGGCGCACCTGTGTGCCCCGCTCTCCGTGCTGGCGAAAGCCACCCCCCCCCCCCCCCCGCCGAAGGACAGAGCGCACGGTGGTCCCTCTCGCCCTTCGCGGCAGCAGAGTGCAAGAAGGGCGGGCCAGGCTGGCCGCAGAGCACAGCTTATCTCCTGCCAGTGAATGACCTCCACTCCCCTAAACCGACTGCTCCTCTCTCTTCTCCAGACCGGGAGATAGCAGCATTTGCCAGGGATGCAGGCATAATCAGCAATATATTCATTCTCAAACCAGCGGCGACGGCGGCGTTCACCATGGATAGCTAGCATTTAGCGGGTGTGTACCCTGTGCCGCACACCGCGCTCCCGGCTTTGCCCGCGTCCTCAAATTCAATCCTCGCAATTCTAGGAGGTTGATTTTACAGATGAGATAGCCGAGGCTGAGAGGGGCCGAGTAACTTGTCCTACTGAAAGGCCAAATTTGGAATAGAGACCCCGCAGCACTAATTATGTGCTGCGTGAAAAGCCAAGGTTCTGGAGGAGGGCAGAAGGAGGGGACCAACTAGTTAGGGGAGTCCGGAGGCTCAGAGGAGTCAACTTTGAAGGTTGTGGGAGAGGAGAGCTACAGGTGAGAGAAGGTGGGAGCAGGTGCAGAGCTTTGCAAAGGGAGTCCAGGAAGCAGAGAGCCCAGGGGGCTGGGAGGCCGAGAGGGGGGTTGAGGAGAGGTCTCAAAGGTGGTGATTGCTAGGTAAGGAGTTCGGACCTGGCCCTGTGCCGGGCAGGAAGGCCGGGAAGGGTCCTGAAGCAAGGCAGCGACCTGGCCAGAGTTGTATTTTAGTTGCCTGTGGGCAGGGGGAAGGCCGGGGAAGCTCAGAGCGCTCTCCCGTGCTCTACCCCTGGGACCCAGCATTCCCCAACACGGCTTTCTAGACTTTCTATTACTCGTGGGCTCCAGATTCCTCACAGAGCCAGTTTCCTCCTCCCTTTGGGCTCTGCATTTTGGGCATGTTCCCAAATGCTCCTCCTCCCTCTCCCATCCAGACAGAAAGCGTAGTGGTTATGAGCCTGGGCCTCTGAATCGGACAGCTCTGGATTTAAATCCTGGCCCTCCTGCTTACTACGTGACTGTGAATGAAGGCACGGAACTTGAACTCTCCTAACTTATTTGAAAAGTGGAGATGTGATCAGTCGTCCTCAGGGCATAAAGGAGCTATGGGGGTACAGAGCTCTTAACCGCAGTGCCTGACCTGTAGGAAGTCTCAACGTATGGCCTTTATTTTTTGGTGCCTCTTTAAAAGACAAATAGCCATTCACATGGGAGGTTGGACACCACCTTGAGAAAGCATTTCCATTTATTCTAGGTGGGCTCCTAGGGCATTGGGGTGGGGTATGACAAGGACCAGGGAAACAGCTAGAAACAAATATAGGGCTGAGAAGGATATGGCTTCCTCCCGGGAATATTCCTCCTGCAAGATTTTATGGACCCGTGTGTGGTCACAACAGGGTCACCGAGAGCTTTTCCTAACTTGACTAATTGTCCAGGGCACTGTCCATCCTCCATTGTATCTCAAAATCGTTAATGCTTACTCTGCCCAAGGATCTCAGACTTTATGTCTACCCCCCTGGCCATCACCCTCCCTTCTGGTTCTATTTCAGCCCAAGGTGGACTAGAAATATAAATTGTGCAATGCTCACACTCACACCTTGGCGCCAGGCTTCTCAGAAGCTTCTCCTGCTAGAACACAAAGCCATAGGTTAGTTATGGGATCTCATCCTTGCCTTCAGTGGTAGGTCATTTAAAACATTATTTTATAAAAAACAAGCAGCCATAATATTAACATAAAATGCAAAATATGCCTGCATTTAACATTCAGCTAAGTCATTTTGGTTTTTTGAGAGTCACTTTGGGCTAAGAACTTACACCGGAGGGGCCTGCTCACTCTCCTCTCATTACAATTACCTTGGTGAAAAGGTTTGAGAGGCCCTGACCTTGGGTCTGTCTGACCTTGAGCCTCAGGTGGCTCTGGTTCAGCTGGGGATGCCTGAGATGCAAGCTCAGACTCTGGGGGAGCAGATGGGTGGATCCACTTGTAGCATCTGAAGCCCCAACCTCTAAGTGGGACAGAAGAAACAAAGATCATGCACTCCACCCCTTGCACCCCATCACAGCTGAAAATGCCCCTGAGCTTTCAAGAGGCTGTTTGGCCAGATTCTGGAGCCTAAGAGCGGAAGTGGAGAGTGAATGAAACCAGGGAGGGAAAGCCAGACGCTGCATACGAACATCCTCCTCTAATACCTATATGGCGGGAAGAAGCTGCTGAGCGGTCCTCAGTCCCGGAGTACTGGGGCAGTCCTATTCCAAAGCAGTACTTTGGGAGATTAAGTCCATCTGGGTCCAAGCAACCCCCAAATCACCCTTCCCCTTGTTGGCAGCATCAAGAATGGCAGGGCAAAAGCTAAATGAGAAACTGAGACGGCAAGTTTGCAGCCAACTCGGAAACTTTTCAAGAAACATCCTTGTTGCTAATAACATGTCTGGGGGCTGGTTGGGATTCTAGGATTAGTGCTCAGGAGATAGAAACGGGTAACAACGGGGGAGGTGTGATCTTTCCCAAGTGCCACACCAGGTATTAAAATAAACAGGCTCTTGCCTCCTGGAGCTGGGGGTGGCAGGGAAAAGAAATCTGGGTCCAGGCAAAATCAGAAAAAGCATCAATGCATGAGGTGGGAGTAGGAGGGCTCAAACCCGGGAGTCCTCAACCGTTTTCAGGTGAAAAGTGGAGATAATGCCGGATTCATGGGGTAGGCAGGTATCGTGTGCATGAAAAGTGCTTTACCATTTTTTTTTTTAGTATGATTCCAGGCAACTTGCATTTTATTTGGCAACTTCGTGGGGGTTTTTTGGTTATTTTTAAAAACTGAAATATAGCTGACATACAATATATTCCTTTCAGGTGCACAACAGTGATTCGACAATTACACACATTATGAAATCTTCACCACAGTATGTGTAGTTACCATCTGTCACCACGCAAAACTTTCACATCACTGACAGTATTCCCTACGCTGTTCACCCCGTGACTTATTTTATAACAAAGTTTGCACCTCTTAATCCCCTTCCCCTATTTCCGCTGATACCCCCCACTGTCCCAGTGCTTTAGCATTTTTTCACCTGTAACAGGAACACCAGCATTCCTTTAAGTAGGCACACAGGTGTGTCTTTCTCAGGCAGTTGATTTTCAACCCCAGCTGCAGCGTGGAAACACCGGGAGTTTTTTTAAATGCAGATTTCCCCCAGGCCCCACCCCAGCCTGGCTGAGCGGAAATCACCAGTTTTTGAAACCTGAGATGTGGTATTAACGAGCACCCAGGGTGAGAGCCTCTGGTGGGGGGGTGGGGGGCGAACAGCCAGCTGTCAGTGGAGCATACCACTCTTGATCTCAGGGTTGTCGGTTCGAGCCCCACGGAAATTAAAATCTTAAAAAAAAAAGTTGAGAGCCTCTGCCCTGAAAGTTTGCCCAACCTGAAATTATTCTTAGTTGGTGAATCCAGACGGATCTCAGGAAGGCCCATCCCTCTTCATTTCTTTGACCTTGAACCTCAACAAAGACCACCCTGGCCCCACTACTTCCCGTGCCATTCCTGTCACAGCTTGAGCTAACTGCAAACCAGCAGCATGGTGACAAGCAAGAAGTTGCTGGCTGCCAAAGACAGTTCGTTCATGGAGTTTAGACACCCAAGTAAGAAAAGCAGCTACTGCTGAACACTGAGCAAAGCAGCTTACACACATTCACTCTAGCGGTGACAGGTTCGGGGACGAGTCTACGGGCATCTTGGTGATGGATCCCTCAGCCTCCTTCCCCCACTCCAGGTTGAGAGAGACTACGGAGGCTGTCGCTCATCAGAATCTAGGGTGGGGCCTCTAGCTTGAAACACCTGGGTCCTGGGCTCCTGCAACGCAGGTGACTAGACTTGAACTCCTAGGGAAGCTTGCTTTCAAGCCTTAATTCTATTCACTTGGGAACACACGAGCCCTGAGCTCAGTTCCCAGAGGCTTTTTATACATTTCGGGATGAATCGTCCTGGGTAACAGGAAAACTGGTGAGTAGCTCTGCTGGGCTGCTTCTGCTGTGGGACCATGGGCCTCAGGCCCTAGCAGGGGACCTGCCAGGGAACAGACTGGCTCCTGCGAGCACTTCCTGCCTGTGGTGCTGACATGGGGCTTGGTTAACAGGAGCCTCCGCAAAAGGTACAGGATTCTTCCTCAGGTCAATCTTAATTTCATCTGGCTAAATCCCTGGGAGGGTTGGGGCCGCTGAAAGAAAAGTTCTAGTAGTATGGTTCTTAATGCCCCATCCCTCTCCTGGGCAGCAGTGTTGTGTCCTAGAGCGTCCGTTCTGGGAACAAAGTACATACCACAAACTTCATTTTGTGTAAATGAGTTTATTGATGAAGACACAAGGTCAAGCTCCCCCCCAACCCCCACCCTCCCCAAGAACAGATCCCAACAACCAAAGAATGATAAGCATTCCTAGGGCAACATTTACCCCTCCCACTCCCAATTTCTCTCCAGAGTCCCAAGCTTCACAACACAGACACACGAGACAGGCTCGGGCGAGGACAGACACTCAGGGAATCTCTGACCAGCAAGAGTTCTGGGTGTGTGTGTGCTTCCCTGCCCTTTGTATACTGACACCAGCGGACGTTACAAAGACATACTGAGGCAGAGGAGAGAATGGAGGGGCAATCTTCACTCCGTCTACCCACTTCGACTGGGCTCGATGCAGGCCAAAAGGGAAGCTGCAGTGGAGGCGACGGGTGCTGTCTCTTCAGGAGAGAGGTCCTCTTCCACAGAACAGAATCCCTCCCTAACCGCTCAGGGGGGCAGTGGGAGGCAGGCTCCCCAAGGCGCGAAGAATTCCCGGATTGGCTCAGTCCGGGGAGCCGAGAACAGTAGCTGTTACCCATCGCTGCTGGGGAGGCTGACAGAAGCCTCGTTTCAGGGGCCGAGGGCCATACTCTGGCATAAACTGTCTTCTGTCTGCTTAGCTGACACGCACTTCCTTGTGGAATTAGTCTGCTCTGAGTGAGAACACGGTACCTGTAGTGTGAACCTTCTTCACTGCCTGTGTCTGTCCGACTCCACGAATGATTTCCCAAGAAGGAAACGATCAACCTGCTTTTCCACCCAACACACAGGCAACCTACCCACCCCCCCACATATATTCCCTGTGCTACTTCCTACTCTCCACGTGCCTCAGGGGCGGTGAGGGCAGGACGCCAGTTCCTCCCTCTTCCCCGTACTCCTGCCCCAGTCATTCTTCTCGTGGTCTCCAGGCTTAGGAACCTGCTTTGGGGGATCCACTCCCCTCAAGCTCTATAACTGGTATGAATCAGGGTTATTTCAGACATGACAGGGCTGTGGGGTGGCTTCTGCTCTTGTTTGCTAGGGTTTCTCCTCTTGGACTCACGCCGAGGTCTGAGTTCACCATAAGCCCTTTGGGCCCCAAGTGCCTCTGACTTGTGTGGGGCAGCTGAGAAGGGCGGTCGTGTTCATG
The DNA here is from genome assembly GCF_037043125.1 of Eumetopias jubatus. Lineage (NCBI taxonomy): Eukaryota > Metazoa > Chordata > Mammalia > Carnivora > Otariidae > Eumetopias > Eumetopias jubatus. The sequence goes on from NW_028274816.1 coordinate 119,777,494, forward strand.
GATCCTGAATACTGGGTACCAGGCAGTGTGACAAGTGCCCAGAGACGTAACAGTGTGAACACTGCTACCGTTGGTGCTTTGGGCACAAAGCATCCTTTGACAAAACACACCCAAAGTGTTAAGGAAGGGGATTTCACACCTCCCCACCTTCTGAGAGAGGACAAGACTGCCTGACCCTCCGAGCTGGTCTCAGCTGGTGTGGAGCCTAAGTGACAGGGCAGCTCGGAGAGCTAACGGGATCAAATGAGTCTGGGACCTCACCTCTCTAAGCTCACTCTGTCTCACTTCGTCTGCACCCGCCCTGCTGGCCTCAAGGACTGTGGCTCTAGAAGCATGTTAACGTTTAGTTACTGTCTCATTCTGGCATCTGGGTTTACCTTCCAGTAATTGAAGAGAGATACTCTGCTGCCACCTGATGCCAATGAATGGAGTGCCAAAATCAGTACGGAGTACAAGAGCCACAAAGAAACAGGCACAGAGAAGGCAAGAGAAAGGCATTGAAGAAAGGAAAATTAGTGAAATTTTCACTAAGAAATACATTAGTGAAAATGTAGTGAGAACAACATTGATGGGGATTTAGGAGACCCAGTCCCCCCCAACCCCCAACAGCTAAAAGGCCTCAGGCAGTTAACATGTTTTGCCTTTTGTCTTTTTCCATTTTAGGAAAACCAGGGTTGGATAAGTTATTACTTAAAGTCTGTTTCAACTCTAGAACTATGATTTTAGATCTGAATTGGACCTGAGAATTAAATTAAATCCAGGGCAGGGAGTGGGGGCAGCATATTTTGGTTCCTGTTACCCATCTCTACGAAAATTCCTTGATTGGTGTGAACTGTGGGTTAGATCGAGGGAAAGGAATGTAGTAAGTTCTAACTTCTCAGCTTTCGTGCCTACAGGCCCTATTTCCTGCCCCCTGAAGCCCCCTTCAAGGAAGACCCCCATTCCCGACTGCAGAGCCATAAAATGAGACGATAGGACGGGGCAGGCAGAATCACAAGGAAAGGGGAGTTTGGAGAGAGAAAAAAAGTGAAAACCCACATAACCAGGGACAAGGGTGGCCACAGATAAGAGAACCCCTCCCAGGGGGGGCAAAGGACCACGTCTCTTCCTCCAGGACTGTGCGGTTCATGGCGGTCGGTTGTTTTCACACTTTCTACCGGGTATGCTATTCCCTCCACTTCTCATATGTACAAAAATATAATACAATAAAGTGCAGTTTATGTTTCAGTGACACTTTTCCTTGCTTTAATATTTTTTGTCTTTTTCTGCTTTTGAAATGAGCTCTCAATTACAAAATATCAAACTACACTATGGAGAAGCTCACAAGTAAGGACAGATCGCAGAGGCAGGTGGCAAGAGGTGGGGCGTGATCAAAGCAGTGGTTACAAATGTTCACAGGAAGCTAAAACTATCCAACAGGTTGTGCCTTAATGTTAGCACAGGTTAGACTAGTCACTACCTTGGTGGGCGGCCTCAGTGTGTTTGGGTTCAGATTCTACACGGCAATACGATTTCTTCCAGTTAAGAGTTCTTGGCTTGCACCAATCACAGGGGGGCCGGAGGGCCCCGGACCAGTCTATTAGTTTTTCAAAATGCTGTCGTAGACCTGATAGATGTACTGCGAGACTTCGGGAGCTCTACATTTCAGTGACAGCTGTCAGGGGGAAAGGAGAAGAAGATTAGGAGGGAGGCTGGCATGAGCTCAAAAGGCATCCAAGACTCAGTTCAAGAAAATCTCTTTTCTGATTCAAAGGGAGAGGAGCTCTATCACTGAGAAGCCAAACCAGGAAATTCTGTTAAGAAGTTCTGTGGGTTTTACATTTTCAATTTAATCATTGTCAAGTTGTGCTGTGTTTCCATCTACATTCTCTGTGGGTCCATGAGGTTAGGAGTACCAATAGTAATACTAAACACATCAAAACCCCTGACTGTAGGGGCATAGCTGCTCCAAGGCTTTGCTAAGAGTCACAGGGGTTATTACCAAATGAGAAGGGAAGGGCTAAACCTTAACTCGCTGGTGGTCACTTCAGCTGCCTGCCCCAGCCTCCTACTCAGACAAGGATGCTTAGGTCAGGCCCAGTCCAGGAGGGTGTACCATCAAGCGAAATAAAAGTGAGGTACATCCAAGGTACTAGTCCTTTCTGTATCACACTAAGGACAGCAAAACATGCTGCAAGGGAAGGAAAACAAGAACACAAGAGACTTAGTGTAAGCAGACAGCAATTCCTGGCAACAGCTTCTTCATGCACTTGCAGCCTCCTCCAACAGGCAAACTGGACACTCCTGCCGCCTCACTTCTTCCAGCCTCATCGTCACCAACCCAACACGGAAACAGTTAACACGATTTCAGTGTTGAACACTGAGGTTTTCACTTTGTGGGTCAATGAGCACAAAACTTAAACCCAGATTTGAAATCTTTGTATCAGATTAGGACAAATATTATTGACAATAACAACAGGAGAAGCCTGCAAACTGCATTTAGAACCAGAAAATTTAACGTTTGCTTTCTACATTACAGATACCATTGTCCTCCTCTATTAGGGCAGACAGGCAGAAGTTGTCTTTCGCCATATAGCCCTGTGAGATTTGAGATTATTTTACCTCTTTATTCTCAGAGACACCAGATGATTTCACACAGTACACAAAAGGTAAGAATGTTTTTGGCAAAAATATCAAGATATTGGTCAGCCCTGAATTTCTTGAAAAAACTCACATCCTCAAAACTTTAAGTCAAATTTAAAAAATGCAAAGAACAGGGGCGTCCAGCTGGCTCAGGTGGTAGAGCATGTGACTCTGGATCTCAGGGTTGTGAGTTCTAGCCCCACCTTGGGCACAGAGATTACTTAAAAAAAAAAAAAAAGGCAAAAAATAAAACAAAACCAACCAAACAAAAGAACATCAAAAGAGGCTCTATTTATTTACAGCTTTAATAGTTTCTAAGGCACTTCCAAAGTTACTGCCTGACATTAATCAGGAAGACAATTCTGACAAATGTAAACACACACACACATCCACACACAAACTCCCAAACAAAAAACCCCAACCACTTTAAGAGCATAAATATGCATAGAGAACAGCTCCCTGCTTCGGTCAAAGCTGCAGCCACAGGCACGTCCCTGACTTTCAAGCTCCCTATAGAGGCAGTCCTCCTCCACGGTTTCTCCGGTCAGTGTTGGGGAAAATTCTTGTGGGAGAGTAAGTGGGTTCAGGAGAGGAGTGGGGGGGGCCAGAAGGGGTAAGAACAGCCCTTGGGGGTTAACTCTCAGACTACAGAGGGGTGGTTCCTCTCCCCGCAAAATATTTCTTCCACATCTTTGTAACAATACTTGGAAGATCTACCAGTTGGGAGACTGATTTTTTTTTTTTTTTTTTTGGTTCATGACTGATAAGGAAATGTTGCCTTCCTCTACAAAAGCCCGATCCGCCAAGGCTAGCGCTGGGGTGGGGGGCGGGGGGGGAGTGGTCACGGACTGATCAGGCTCGGACTCTTGAGTTTCTGCTGCTCTTTGGAAGGGGGCAGGGGGCTGTTGAGGAAGAATCAATCTCTCCCTCTCTCCCCCCTTATATCATACTACCCCCAACCCAACCCTGGCCTGCCAAGCCAACCTTTAACAAAGGGTCAGGTTTAGACTTAAAACTCATCCTTGCTTTCCAACTAGTACAGCTAAGACAAGCTAGAATGAATTAAAAAAAAAAAAAAAAGGATTTTGCTAATTCCTGAAGATAGTAAAAAAGGGAAACATACATAAAGAGCAAAGCAGCTAAATAATTTGACTTATAAAATAAAGCTAGGACTCTGGGTCTTATTTTGTATGGCTCCTAAGGGAAAAGAGACCTTACTAGGGTTTTAACTTTTGAACTGGTGGTCTATTTATACGACACATCTCTAACACCAACCACTTAGGAATGTCACCCATCTAGACCATCAAGGAAAGAAGAGTCACCTCTCATGGCTAAGTAAGCCAAGGACTTAACACATCCACTTCTGGTTTACAGTCTGGAACACACACTTTCCCACCAGAGACAATTTATCTTTCCGAATAAGATGTAGTTACTTGGAGTGATGGGGCCTCATCCTTATAGGATAAACGTTTAAATACAGTAAGGACTGGGTGGGGGTTGGGAATAATTTATCAATCTCTTAGGAGGCTAAGGGACCATTGGTCCTCCTGCCATTAGTACTGGCTCAACCAGATTTCCTTCCTCCTTAATACTGGAGACAGATCAATATTGTAATGGGTGTTTAGGGTGATGGAGGGAAGGGAAGGGGCCCAAGGGACTCTGAAGTCTGCACTACCATTTAGGGGAATGGATTAGGTCTGTGTCAGATGCTGTGATGGAAAATTTGGATTGTTCTGTGGGCAGAAGGAACCTAGTCACCAGATGGATGGAAAACAGGAAAGAGGGCAAGGAAGTATAAACAAATTTACCATTTAGAAATATAAGGAAAGAAGGGAGGTGGGTGTGGCTATAAAAAGGCACCATGAATCAGGGCACCCGGGTGGCTCAGTGGGTTAAGCATCCAACTCCTGATTTTGGCTCAGGTCATGACCTCAAGGTCATGAGATCAAGCCCCACGTTGGGCTCCATGTTCAGCGGGGAATCTGCTTAAGATTCTCTCCCTCCTTCTCCCCCTCCCCCTACTCTTGCTCTCTCAAATAAATAAATTTTTGGAAAAAAAAAGGCACCATGAGGACAAAATCCCACTGGATTTTTTCTTACAACAGCACATAAACCTATAATTATCTCAAAATAAAAATTAAAAAAATATATAGGGGTCCCTTTCTCTTTTGCAGCCCTTACTGAAGCACCAGCAGCCAAAATGAAGTTTGATCCCTTTGTGACTTCTGACCAGAGCAGAAACCGTAAAAGGCATTTCAATGCACCCTCCCACATTTGCAGGAAGATTATGTCTTCCCTGCTTTCCAAAGAGCTGAGACAGAAGTACAATGTGCGATCCATGCCCATCTGAAAGCATGATGAAGTACAGGTTGTGTGAGGACACTCTATAGGTCAGCAAATTGGCAAAGTCGTCCAGGTTTACAGGAAGAAATACGTCATCTACACTGAACGAGTGCAGCGAGAGAAGGCGGATAGACGACTGTCCATGTAGGCACTCACCCTGGCAAGATGGTTAGCACTAGGCTCTAAGTGTACAAAGACCACAAAAAGATCCTCGAACAGAAAGCCAAATCTCACCAAGCAGGAAAGGAAAAGGGCAAATATAAAGAAGAAACAATTGAGAAAAAGCAGGAGTAAAGTAATCTTACATACGACTTTAAATAAAAACTGTTAAAATGAAAAAAAAAATATATATATAGGTGAAGAGATGTCCTTCAACAGGTGAATGGGTAAGCTATGGTACATCCATATGGGGGACCACTACTTGGTCATAAAAAAGAACTATAGATACACATTAACAACCCGGATGAACGTCAAGGGTATGGTGCTAAATGGGAAAAATAAATCTCAAAAAAGGTTTCATACTGTAAGAATTGAAATTTATATAACACTCTCAAAATGACAAAATTATAGTAATGGAGAAAACACCAGTGGTTGCCAGGGCTTAGGGCTGGGTGAGAGTCTATAAAGGGAGAGCAAGAACAGAATTTGTCCGTGGTGATGGAATGGTTCTATGTCCTGACGGTGGTGGTGGTTATACAAGTCTACACACACGTGATGAGACTGCACAGTGCTGTACGCTCCCAGACCACCACCATCAACAACAAAATATAGTAATGTACGACTTGGAAAAATCTGAGTAAGGTCTATAGTTTAGCTAATAGTGTTGTACCAACATCAATCCCCTGTTTGAAAATGTAGTATGGGGGCGCCTGGCTGGCTCAGTTGGTAGAGCATGCAACGCTCGATCTCCAGGTCGTGAGTTCGACCCCATGTTGGGCATGGAGCCTACTTAAAAAAAGAAAAAGAAAAAATGTACTATGGGTGTGTAAGATGTTATCAATGGGGAAAACTGGGTGAAGGATACATGGGAACTTGGAACCACTTTAAAATATCTTTGTGTGTCTCAAATTATTTCAAATTAAAAGTTAAAAAATTTTAAATTATGTTTAAGACTGTGACATTAAGAGGTCCTTCTCAAAATTCTATCCTTACAATGAATATGGTAGGAAGGGTCAAGAGATAACCAGACTTCTAAGCGCAACACACCTACCAACAAATTATATCATTTTGGAAAAAGTTGCTAATCATTTTTTTTTTTTTTTTTTTTAAAGAGATGGGGAGAGAGGGTGCCTCGGGGAAGAGGGAGAGAATCTTAAGTAGCCTCCATGCCCAGCACGGAGCCCAATATAGGGCTCGATCACAACCCTGAGATCATGACCTGAGCCAAAATCAAGTCAGACGCTTGAACTAACTGAGCCACCCAGGTGCTCCAAGTTGCTAATCATTCTTAACTTTGGTTTCCTCATCTGCATACCAGGAGTAATCATGCTTCTTTAACTTAGCTGAGATGAAAGATTGTATACAATAAGATGGTGGATGATAAAACAACACACACACACACACACACACACACACACACACACACACTCTCTCTCTCTCTCTCTCTCTCTCTCTGAGCACATTTCTAAGGAAGAAAATGGGAGTTATTTTACAAGACCTTGATTTTACAGTGAAGACCAGCCCTTCCAGGAACAGCACAGAAGGGCTTTTTCCTTTCTTAAGGAACTCAAAGTAAATGATGGGGTAGTTTCTTTCCAAAAAAGACAAGACTGTTGGAGGACAAGGTGGGTGGGAGGAGTGTCTACTTCATGGAGGAAGCCTGAAGTTTCCCACTCACAAAAATCTAGCTTGATAGGACGGAGCATGTGTGTGTGTGCTCGGGCGCACACACGCGCACGCGCGCACACATACACACACTCTCTCTCCCTCCCCCCCCCCCAGCTGCTTCAAGGGGGGGAACTAGTGGGGAAAACATCAAGAATTCTCAGTTCTGGGTGGTACTATTCCCTTGATGAATGCTAATGAAAACAGACTTGGCTGTTAAAATTAAGGAATGCGGTCACAGGTTTTTCTCAGCTAAATGGCTAAAATGCCCCCTTAGTCTCCTGTTCAGCTTCCTCGGAGTTATTCAATATTGAACAGTATTCTCTTCCGTCCCTTCCTTCAAAACAGCCTAAGAAGCTTCAAAGATAACCCAAGAATAAGATATTGTCCCCATCCCAAGGGCTTTTATTTTACAACCGGCAGTGACAGGCAGCATCCTATTGGGAGATCACACTTCACAACAGCAAACACATGTCCGGTGCCTGCAGGGTAGTCTTTGTTGTTCAAGGCAATCGCTCCTGCTCTAAAAATATTGCCAGGATTTTAATTTTAGTCCAATATGGTCCTGAAGGAGTTTTTCCAAACTACAGTCCCCTTGCAGTCTTCCAAAGGTGTGCCCCAGCTTTGCCTCACCTTTCTCAGCAGGGTCTTTGGGGCATACATGCTGCTAAAAAAAAGGCTCATGTGTCTAGGACTCTGATAGCCTTAGGTCATGAACTCTAAAAGCAGGAAAGAAGGCCTTCTTGAAATGAGCTATGGAGACAACCCCCTCAGCAGTTTGTCAGAGCACCACATGCACAGTACTGTGAGTCACTCAGCATACACCAGGGGAAGGAGTACAGAGGCAGTCCTTAGAGAAGGTCTTCCAAGGAGGTCACTGGGGACTTCTTGATCGACTGCTTGTTTTGGCTATCTGGGGTGTGAAGCGTCTCCTCCAGGTCTTTCCACCGTGCTAGGAACCCATCTCATCTACCTTGAGAAAGGACTTACCGTATAATTTGGGTTTCCTGGCTGGATACGTAGCTCGGCCAAAATCCAAATACCATTAGTGAGCTTCAGGGATTGGTACAGCATATCCTGCCCTTCCACATTCCTCTTGGCAATAGTATAAACATTGTTGTTTTGCAATTTGCTGGAAACAGTGTCTAGGAACACAGATTCAAAATTCAACACCTTCAATTAAAGTATCAAACAAATGCACTTTTCTGACATCCTTACGAGCCACGTGTACACAGTCTCCTGAGAAGTGCCGTCACACACACGCATGCACACGGTTCAGAAGGCCCTTCTCCCACAACAGCACAGGGTGAGGAACAGGCTCCTGAAGTGCCTAAGAGATTCCAGGAGAGAAAACCGAGTAAGGTGCAACCAAGCACTAGTGAAAATATTACCTGTGGAGATTATGGTGGATCAGCAGAGTGGGTAATCTTTTTTTTTTAAAGATTTTATTTATTTGACAGAGAGAGACAGTGAGAGAGGGAACACAAGCCGGGGGAGTGGGAGAGGGAGAAGCAGGGTTCCCACGGAGCAGGGAGCCCGATGTGGGGCTTGATCCCAGGACCCCGGGATCATGACCTGAGCCGAAGGCAGACGCTTAACGACTGAGCCACCCAGGCGCCCCGCAGAGTGGGTAATCTTAAACTAGGTGCTACACAGATAAAAATGCTCCAAAGAGGGCAAGGACAGCAATGGGTGTATGGGTGGTGCCATGGTGACTGCCGTGTTGGCATTCATTTCTGGAACACTGATCCGAGAGCTACAGGGATACACAGACTGATGACCAAATCCACATTTACTCCCTACTTCACCATGAGCCACTCTGGACTCAACTGCCAAGATCAGAAAAGGGCACAGAGTTGCAGAAATCCTGCAAGTCAAATTTATTAACCTGGATGCTTAAAAAACATTTTTTTTAAGCAGGTAAATGATTTCTTAAGCCTGTAGGGAATACCATGCCTCCAAATGAATAAAGAAAAAGTCTCAACAAAAGACTTTGAGAAAGCCTGAAGTTGCACTAAAATGACTGCCACCAGGCTCTATATACCCCGAGCTGTCACAGCAGAGGCTTTTGGAGTCACCAACCCAGGGTGAGAACAGGTTGGTGTCTGGGGTCCTCCCTGTGACTACCACATCAAAGAGACACGAAGGTCTGCAATGAAAGGTCATTTTGCTCTCCTTGTTCTCTCACTGCTAAGAGGAGAGATGCCGAAGCATCAGAGAAAGAAACTTGAACAGAGACGATAAACACTGCTTCTTTGTTGGTAAGTTTAGGATGTTCATTTCTGTGAGAATTCGAAATTACTCGTGCTGACTTCAAGAATTCTCCACATAAAAATCCATCCTATTCTGTTGTGCTCTCTAGGAAAAGGATGCCATTATGGCTGGCCTCCCTGCTCTCCTAGAGAAACTCTCTGAGCACAGGGACCCTGGAGTTTTTCATCGCTGTGCTTCCCATGGTACCTGGGACACAAGAGGTACTTGCCATCAACCCCCGTGAAGAAGCCTCCAACTCCAGGGCCAGAGATGCCGAGATAGATGTACTGCCATCGGCATTAGAAACCACCTGCTTGGATGCGGGCTAATTTTGGAAGCAGTTCCTCCTCTCATGTCTTTTCCCCACATTCAAACCAATGAGAGCTCAGGGGAGGAGGCACAAAAGGCCAGTCACTAAACATCTGCACCACATTTAGTTGTGACTTGACTCTTTCCCTTTTCCCTCCAAGGTTTCCACCAACACCAAGCAGAGCAGCTATAGCTTAAGAACCGGCTATCTTCAAGGAGCTCAAAAGTTTATCTCTGGGTCGTTACGTGCAATACGTGGAGGAGGGGGCCTCCACATGCTTTTTAATCACCTTCTCAGGGGTCAGGCAGTTCTGCCACCTTGGTTCCCATAATGAAGGGCTCTTGCAGCTTAGACTGAGTTGCTAGGCAACACCACCAGCTGGAGTTTGGCTAATGCGTTTTGACAGGAATGTCTTAAGACATGGGGGGCTTGTTTTAAGTTGTAAAATCCATTCCTAACTTCAAGGCTCCTGCCCATTTCCGAGGAAACAGAACACACACACAGGAGCCTGTACTGAAGAGCCACCTTGCTGCACAGGCACAGACACATTCTAGACCATGTATACAGCAAAGCCCAGGTTCCTACAGACTTGTCGTCATGTCACCACTTACGGAACAGATGACAGGCTAAGAAATGGAAGCACACAAACACATTCAGCCTTCCAAAATTAGAAAACGGGGCAAACAGCCAGGTAGAACAAACAAGTTGAATCAAGGTAAACTTTAATTCATTTAGGAAACATTCTGGCCAGAGACCTGGCTCTGCTCCTACTGAATGGCTGCATAGGATTTCTACCAGAGGACTAAATGAAGGGAGGGCTCTAGAACATAAGTATGTGTGAGTCAATTTTTTTTTTAAGGTTTTATTTGAGAGAGAGAGAGAGAGAGAGAGAGAGAGAGAGAGAGAACGAGAGAGAAAGAGCACAAGCAGGGAGAGTGGCAGGCAGAGGGAGAAGCAGGCCCCCGCTGAGCAGGGAGCCTGACCCTGGGATCATGACCTGAGCCAAAGGCAGACGCCCAACCGACTGAGCCACCCAGGCGCCCAATTTTTATAAATCTTAGATATTAGGTTTGAGCTTGAGGGTACAGAGATGAAAGGGTAATCAGACTATGCTAAATGTTCTTGTTAAGAATAGCAATGGGAACCAGATGTAAGGAGGCTTCCCAGCCACACTGGGATACATTTTTTGTTGTTTATTTATTTATTTATTTTTTAAAGATTTTATTTATTTATTTGACAGAGAGAGAGAGACCAAGAGCAGGAACACAAGCAGGGTCAGTGGGAGAGAGAGAGGCAGGCTTCCCGCAGAGCAGGGAGCCCGATGCAGGGCTTGATCCCAGGACCCTGGGATCATGACCTGAGCCGAAGGCAGACGCTTAACAACTGAGACACCCAGGCGCCCCTGTTTATTTTTTTAGTAATCTCTACATCCAATGTGGGCCTCGAACTCACAACCCTGAGGACAAGAATCGCATGCTCTTCCAACTGAGCCAGCCAAGTGCCTCTTGACTGGGATACACTTCTTGACAAGATATCATAATTTTTCCTTTTACACAACTGAAATCCTGGGAAATCAGATGTAATCTTACCACTGTTGTGAGAATCTGAGAATGAGAAGGAAAGGTAAAGACAAAGAGATCTGGCCCAAAGGAGAGAATAAGAGAAGATGTCAAATAGGTTTATATTTGCTTCTAGTTGTGATTTCTTCTGGTTCATTTGTCTTCTTTCCCAAAGCTGGCTCTTTGAGTCTGTGGCATAAACTCTGAGGAGGTGTGAATGTGGTCTTCATCTTCCTACTTTAGCTAAGGTCACACTTCTTCCAGAAGCAATAAGAGGGAGGATGGTACTCGTATTAGAGAGTGCAAAGGGGAAATTTGCACTTGGGGCCAACCAAATCCGAAACTACTATGACTGCTAAAAACAACACTTTTTACTGCTTGAGTAACCAAACTGTATTTAAGTGCTGGCCAGCAAAGCATTTCGTTTATGAAATGTCCCAAAGACAGGGAGGATTATAGCAAAACAGAGAAACAGAACTCACCCCTACCTAAGTCCCCACACCAGAAGAAAGATCTGCCCCTTACTGTAGTGCTTATAGACACAATATGCCACTGAGCTTTTCAGAATAAACAATTTAAAAAAACAGGCTTGTAGACTGCTTGCCAGAAAGATTTCCTTTCTAAGTTCTTGTGAAGTTAAGATAGTGGTCCCGGACATATGCCAACCCCAAACGTAGCTACCATGGTAGGCTGCAAAACAGATTCATGCAGAACTCTTGACACCAAAAGAGATGGCAAGTGCTAGGAAGCAGGAAGGCCCATATGTTAGTGCCTTCAAGATTTAAAATTTTCTAGTATTACACAACTAGGGGTCCCACAAGCACCCCTACATACATACCTTTCTATTAAGATCTGATTTATTATTAGGGCTTGGGAAGAGGGTTTCTTCTTTCTTCTCTAGAAAGAAATGGAAGAGGAAAAGAAAAGGCAGAAGAGGCTAGGTTGGTAAAGTCCTTAAAGCCTGTGACTTCCTATAGCCCTCAGAGTGTTAGTTCCATCTGTCAAATGTCTACTCTGGAACAGAAAAGCTATTTAAAGTGTTGGTGCTATCGTGATTAGGGCAGATCAGCTGGAAAGGATGGTATTTTTAGCACCCAGCTAGACCCAGGGTGTTGAATCAGAAGGCACTAAACCTGGAAACGCACTGTTAATAGAGCCCTCAGGACTGGAAGGAAATGTAAAGGCCAGGCCGCTCCAGACCTTGGGATGGATGCAGAGGAAAAGCTAGAAAGGATTAGTTGCAGGAAGTGGTCTTGCAAGATTAGCAGTGATTTCACGTGGGAAAATGATGGCCTTGGGCTCCCAGAGAAAACAAAATGGCTGTTGTCCCTTCCATTCCATGTGCAGCGTGGCCATAAAGTGGTGTGTCACTGAGAAACCAATTTGCTGGTATTTGGAGCACTCAAGGCACTGAGGCACTGGCATGAAGCCATGGCAGAACTGATCAGAACTCAGTTTGCTCTGAGAAACTGTGCCAGGCTACAGCAGAGGACACAGCCCCACTGGGAGGAAGGCCAGACACCTCCTCTTTGGCAAGATCATAAATGTACACCAAGGTTCAATAAGGGTTCAGAACTCCAATCTGGAAGCAGGGGGATCTTTTCTATTATTTTGGCAGGCCAGACTAAAACCCTCAGTCATCCAAACTTCTTTTTACTTTTCTTTTTGAAAAAGCATCTCCCTTTCATACTGGATGTCTGAAACCAAATCTTCTTTCCAATTATTCTGTGCCTTTTTTTGTTTTGTTCTCTATAGGCTAGTGTTCCCCAGATCGTGCTCAAGGAACACTGGTGTTGGGGCGCCTGGCTGGCTCAGTCAGTGGAGCACATGACTCTTGATCTCAGGGTTATGAGTTTGAGCTCCATGACGGGTGTAGAGATTACTTTAAAAAAAAAAAAAAAAAAAGGAACATCGGTGTTTCACAAGATGTTAAAAATAAGCATTTTGCAATTTTAAATTCCATGGTCCATAAATTCAGTTCACATTGAGTTAAATGTGTCTCCTCAATGGCAGACTCCTCAGCTTTTATGTGCGCTCAACATGCAATGGCAACTTCTAGCAGAGGCCCATCACATGCTACATTTTTCACCTTTAACTGACACAGAACCCCCTTTTATTCTTTGAGGGACAAGTGTTCTCAGGAGAGCAATACATGAAATGTTGCCATAGGACCCACTACCACAAGAGTGACTACAATGAAGGGTCTCTTCCAAGCTGGGTACGGAAGCTGCCTCTCTAACAGGATCTGCTCTGGTTCTCACCAGGAGCCACTCTGGATTCTGCACCTGACAGCTTCCTGAAGCACAGCTTATGCCTTGGAAGGCTACCCAAGCTCCTACACTCATGAAATGAGGTTTGTGGTAACTGACTGTGAGCCTCAGAGAGGGCAGATAACACTGTCATCTACCTAGAATATGGCACCAAAAGCAGCTCAATTTGAATATGATTTTTTGGTGAAAATGCAGCAAAAATGTAGATTTTAATAAACATACATACATAAGCAGTCAGGGTGAGAAACCTAGACCAAGAATATGTTAGGAAGAAGGCAGATGTGTGGTGTTCCTGAAGAGAATCAACTTAGTAGTTACTACAACGGAAATTATAGAAGACAATCTCCTCAGACACCTCTCCAAAGGCTCAGGAGAAGCCCCGTAAGAGAAGATTTGTCTGAACACAGAGGATGAATACATTGCAGAGCCCCAAGAGACGGAAGTTAAAAAGAAAAGGTTGGAATGAGAGGACCGTGAGTTTCTCCCCCTTCCCTGCAGTCCCATATTGCCTCTTCCTCCCAGTGTCACGCTCTAGCGACACTGGGATGGCAGCACGCCAAAAACCCCGGACGAGAACCACCAACACACAAGAAGGAAATAGATAAAAGAAAGAGAAAGTACTGACTAAGCACCAAGGCTCATTTTCATTCAAAATCAGAAAGCTGTGCACTAGTCTCAAAAAAGAGTGACTGCGACCGAGGCAGGACAATATGGAGCTGAGGGCCCCTCCATTCCTGAGGAAACTTCGCGAAACAAGCCCTATCACTATCAAGCGCTAGGGATTGATAGCTACTATTTCTCCTCTTGGGTTACTGCTTTGATGTTCTATTATAGTAACAAAATGAACTACAGAAGGGTCTGGGGCTTTTTAATGATGATTAAAGAGGTTAGTATCATCCTATGAAAGCTGACACAAGGTAAGTAAAAAAAAGGCTAATTATTATTATTATTTTTTTAAGATTCTATTTGACAAAGACATAGCGAGAGAGGGAACACAAGCAGGGGGAGTGGGAGAGGGAGAAGCAGGCCTCCCGCGGAGCAGGGAGCCCAATGTGGGACTCGACCCCAGGACCCTGGGATCATGACCTGAGCCGAAGGCAGATGCTCAACGACTGAGCCACCCAGGCGTCCCTAAAAAAAAAAAGTTAATTTAATCAACTATGATGTATTTTTGTTTAGTAACAAACACAAGATTCTACCTAAGGATCTCAGAGAGTCACCTTTCTTCCAATACCACAGGTTGATACAGAAGGAGAGAGTCCTTTTAATTTCCGGGAGGGTGCACAGCCTCAACTGGCGCTTCAGTCCCCCGAGGCTCACAGAACGACATACACGTAACACGACGAACACGGGTTTGACTATTGAAGAACTGGGTAGATGGACCCATTCTACTTTGTTTCTGAAATCTGTTAGCTTGGCAGTAATCTAGTACCTATATCAAAATACCTGAAGTTTTAAAAGAGAAGTTTACAAGTCAAATATCTACCATACAACCACCAGAAACAGGTAGATGTGGAAAGAAGAATTAAGACAAAATTTTCAAATATCTAATAAGATGCACATGAAATTCAGTCATTACTCACCAGCATTTAAATGACATTCCTTAATCTGAAACTGAAGTTCATTTTCATTGGGAATATCCTTCCATGTGGCAAGGAAGACCTGGCGCTCTGTATGGGAAAGCAGAGGGAAAGGAAGGGTGTGCACAGTCTGTCCATATTCTGATTTCTGGTGCCTTACATCATTTCTCTTTTGGAGTGCTGGCTCTTACAATATATCCAGGAGCGGCCTGGAACAGGAGCCAATTCTTAGCTATGAAGAGGTGCTACACTCCACATCAATTAATCTCATATCAGCAGCAATAACATACACCGGGAGAAGTTGATATCTAGAGTTTAGTCTTGGCTCCACTGTTTTCCGATTTCATGACTTTGGGTAACTCTTGTGATCTTTCTGATCCTAATTTCATCATATGTAATTACATCTGTCCTGCCTACCCAAAGAGCCACTGTAAGAATCAAATCAATTAAGTGCCAATACAATTAATATGTACCAGTATAAGTGAGTTTTATTAGATGGTGGTTTCATAAGTAAGGGAAGAGAGAAACGTCAACAACCACATAGGGATTATTAATGTTTATTACAAACTACTGAATTCTTATTTTGCGACAGTAAAAACTTAGTACAGGGCTGGCTAAGTGCTCAATTTGCATATATTATCTCATCCAGCTTTTACAATAACTATTTCTGCTTTGGAAACTTGCAAACGGAGACTCAGAAAAGTTAAGCACCTTGTCACAATCACACAGCGAGTACACAGCCAAGGTGAGATTCAAATCCACATCTCCTTGTCACCAAACCACTTACTCTGTGCTGGAGTGACTGGATTATTCAGATAACTGGCAATGTGATATAGAGACCAACAGCAAGGGAAGATCAACTGTGACTCAGGAGAACAAATATGATTAGCAAGTAGTAGACTTTTAAAACAGCCTTACTCCACTCCCTTTAAAAAAAAAAATCTCAAAAGAACTTGTACTTCTGGGCTATGCTCTGCCTGACATTCAGAGGAGGGCAAAGGTATATTTGGCAGAAGGACAGGAGGATGTACTTACCCATTTTGCCATCTTCTACAAAAAGCACATTGAGTGGGATGAGGCAGCTGAAGTAAAAGACATCAATATTGTTTTTCACAGCCACCTGCCAGGAAAGTAACGAGGGAGAATTAGGACATCATAGGAAGCGAGGTAGGAGGGAAAGAGTGGTTTGTGTCTGGAAATATATCACTTTATTTCCTTCCTCTTTTAGACAGTTGCAGGATTCCCCAGATCAAGACCTACCAGCCCATACGCTGCAAAGCACATCCTTACTCATTCCACTGTCGGAGCACTCTGAGAAACTGCAACTCTACCTCTTTCCAGAAGGAGCCCCTGGAGGGATAAACTGAAGGCACAAGTTCTGCACCCGGAATAACCCATTCAGTTATTGTTTGTTTCTATGGTTATGAATAGTAGCTCCTGTTACCACTTATTAAGTACTATTAATGATATTATTTCTAATTCTCATTAATATCCCAAAGTAGGTGTCATTCTCCTCTCATTTTGCAGACGAGGAATGGAAGTTCAGAAAGATTAAGTAACATCCAGGGTCACACTGCTAGTGCACAGAAGAACCAGGATCAAATGCAAATTTGACTCTAAACCTTTATTTCTTCCTCTTTCCAAAGTAAATGGTGCCATACAGCCCCCACCCCCGCCCCAGATACAAGTTTTAAAGTTGTTTCTCTTTTTTTTTTAAAGATTTTATTTATTTATTTGAGAGAGCGAGCACATGAGAGGGGGGAGGGTCAGAGGGCAAAGCAGACTCCCTGCCAAGCAGGGAGCCCGATGTGGGACTCGATCCAGGGACTCCAGGATCATGACCTGAGCCGAAGGCAGTCGCTTAACTGAGCCACCCAGGTGCCCTAAAGTTGTTTCTCTTATAAAATCTTATTTCTTAAGCCCTACAGTTGGAAGAAGCTTGCTGGGTCAACCACTGTTGTTAAATCTGAAGACTAGAAGAAGGAAAAGCCACAAGCGAAGAAATGCATTTTCTCCTCACAATACGAGCTTCTGATTTAGGTAGGCTGCGATTCTACCACGGCCCCTTCAGTTCAGAGCATGCTGTTTGTAGTTCTAAAAAGCTACACTGAGTACTTTTATTCAGGGGTGACACTGATTGGTGTATATGCTCAGAGACAGGCAGGTTCCACTGCAGCACATCACAAAAACCACAGACTGTATGAAGGGAAAGGAGGAGGAGAACTGCTCTAAACCACCACTTCCCACTGGTTTCTGTCACCAATAACTCTCCCATCTATGCTCTTGGCATCACTGGAAAACATTTCTCTGGGCAAGTCCTATAATCGGTAACCATGCCTATTTCTTGTTTATTTTGCTCTAAGCAAATAAAGTAAAAAAGTGCTATCCCCCTGCCCCTTAGGGGCCCATGTCCACACTTCAACAGCACATCTAGCCCTTTTCAAAACTTTGGCTATGGGATCCAAATATGCTTTTTTCAAGTTCTTCCAGTTCTTTTGTGCTTATTATCAACTCATCTCCCCCAGCTTCAATAGTACCTTTATTTCCTCTTCATAACGTGCTTATGTCTACTTGACACCATCTTTCTCTTCTCTCTCCCAGAAGAGCCCATCAAATTACTTTCTTTGCAACTTGTGCTTTTCAATTACCAATCCCCCAGGAGTTTCTGACCTATGTCCCATAATCTGATGCCCAAAATGCTGAGACAGCACGATTCTCAAAAAGCTTGAGTCTGGTAAATATAAGCAGAGTAACTAACCCCTGGGAAGAGGTCTTCAAACATCCTTTTAGATGCACTAGAGCACCACTTGGAAAGATCTGTATCAGTTGTGGGCTGCCGGGAAAGAGGTATTCTCTAATTCATCCGGTACTCAGCAATGAGAGAACTCTTACTTCAAATAAGGGCACCAAGAAGATCTTGAGGTAGTGCCAGGCTCTGTAAAGGGTATTTAGAAGGGAAAACTGGGTGGTGTAGGTGAGCCTGTCTGGGTTATAGAAAGGTCTTATGTGAAATGCCAAGTGATTATTACTATCATCTTTGAATATAAAGCAGTCTATTTCACAATGTGCCATTCATTCAAACATTCATTAAGGTTTATTATGTCCCAAGCATCTGAGATACAATGAAGAGTACAGAAAATATCATCTTTGTCCCTCAGGGGATTATATTAGTGATTCTTTTTTTAAGATTCTTATTTATTTATTTGAGAGAGAGTGAGCAAGTGAGAGAAGGGGCAGAGGGAGAGAGAAACAGACTCTCCACTGAGCAGGGAGCCTGCCACGGGGCTCAATCCCAGGACCCTGGAATCATGATGCCGAAAGCAGACACTTAACCGACTGAGCCACCCAGGCACCTCTATACTAGTGGTTCTTAATCAAAGACATGTTAGAATCACCTGGAGAGATTTTTCAAAACAGATGCCAGGGCTTCATCCCATGTAAATAACAATCTAAATCTGGGACCTGGTGTGTGTATTTTGGAAAAAGTCCCTAGGAAGATCAACCAGATAAGCAATTAATTTAGAACAATGTCAGCCAAGAAGTCTGAATAGGCTTGTAAGTATCTTGTTCTTTTGAGGGAATCCTTCTTCTAATTGGAGCTCTTTAACAAGGGAAAAGACATGAAAAACTCCTCTAGGTGAGTAGTACTATATCATTCTGGCCTGGGACCCTTTTGACAAATAGAAGTTGTGGACCCTCTTCCTGAAAAATGTTCATGCAACATTTTAACATACAATCAGGGGTTCCAGGACATCCTGAAGACTATACCCCTGGACTTCTGCTCTAGAATAATTCTAAGAGGCTGGGACACCCAAATCAGAGGCAGCAGACACAGTGGCTTGGGAACCAGACCAGACCACCTGATTTCAAATTCTGACCCCGGCACGCTTACTAGCTGTGTGACTTTGGGCAAGCGGTCCTCAGCTCAGGGTCCTGTCTGCAAATGGAGACAATGCACGGGCTGCTAGGAGAAGAGTGAGTTAACATCTGCAACGAAGCACTGAGAATGGTGCTTGGCTTACAGAAAGTAATAGAACAAGTGTTTGTGAAAGAAAAATTCCCTCGTTCACCATCTCTTTTACCTATTTATTCAGAATTTTTAATAATAAAAGATAACCATTTTAGACGTAAGTGAAATCTTACATGTGCTCAAATGCTGAGCTCCAATGTAGTACTACTGCTATGTTAAAAAGGGACCAGTTGAGAGGAGGGAAAAAAAGCTTATTAGCAAAGTGTTGGCCTAATGATTCTCCTTGCTACTGTGTCCTTCGTAAAATATCTCTTTATAGGATCAACAGCACGGGTCACTCTGGGAGAGGCACTTCCCTTCTTTTGTAGCTCTCAAAGTTTTACTCCTGGCTAGAACCGCATTCATTCAAGAATATATGGTTCTCTTGGATCTGGCCCCTGCCCACCTCTCCAGCTTAGTTCCTTAACGTCAGCCATATCAAAATTACTTCTTGTTCCCCAAACACTGAAACTCACAGCTCTGTGCCTTCTTACATGTTGTTCTATCTGCTTAATATATTCATTCTCCTGAAGCTTCAGCTGTTTGAAAAACACCTATTTAATCTTAAGATTCAGTTCAAGCTTAAGATTTCTCAGGAAAACTCTAATCTCTCCCCACAGCACCCCATGCATACACTTCTAGCACAAGATAAAATAACTATTTACATCTGCCTCACCCACAACATAATGAGCTCCGAGTGCAGGGGCTCTCACTTTCACTGGCATCCTAGCAGCTTCATAAATATTTGCTGCATGAAATTAAGGGGAAGATATTGAGCAAATGGAATGAAACACTGGTTTCCCAACCCCTTTTCTACCTCTATTATCATCTGTATGCATAACATAATCCCACTAAAATGGCAAATTGGAACTCAACGAGGCAGGGATGACAGATAAAAGCTATTTTTATTTCAAATCTCTGAGCTAAAATAACATCTCAATGCTAAGAATAACATAGGTAGTAAATCACAACCCAAATACTAGATTCTCCAAGGATATGCCAATCACTCCTTAGGAGTTTAGGCCAAAAAGAATCAAGAGAAAAACACAGTATGAAGCCAGTTCAATTCTAACCTGGATGGCAGCTCCTCTCAAGTAGAACCTTAAAGAGTCAGCCTTAAGGAGTGTAATATAGATTGCTTCAGAGTTTTCTTATTTTGAAATTCACCATCCCAATAGTTACAGAATAGAAAGACATAATCCAGACAAGCTGGAGAACTACTTTCCGAGAGCTTTAAAATCAATGCCTAGCTTGCCTACGGGAAATCGATCAGAACATATATATACCAACTGCCTTAGTATCTTCACCTGGATAACTAATATCTCAAAATAAACATGTCCCAAAGCAATTTCTTGATCTCCCTTCCCATCCCTAAACAGAACCTCCTGCTGTCTTTCCAAACACAGTAAACAGAATACCACAAAGCCCTCTAATAGTCCCCCTGCTTCTGCACCTACCTCCTCCATCCCCTGTAACACTTAGCTTCCCCAGGCTATTCTCAACACAGCAGCCAGAGGGATTTTAAAATGTGGGTCAGCTCATAAATACCTCTCTGCTCAAACCTCCAATGACTTCCCATCTCACTCAGAATAAAACCCAAAGTTACAATTGCCTATAATATGATGCCTATTACCTCTCTGATGTTATGTGCTGTGACTCTCTCCCTGCTAGCTCCATGTCAGCCACCGGGGCCTGCTGTTTTCCCTTGCACGTTAACAGGTACTCTGCTATCTCATGGCTTTGAGCATTTGCTGTATCTTCTGTCTGCAATTCTCTCCCTCCAGAAATCTGCACGGCTCATTCCCAGCCTCCTTTAGGGCTTTGCTTAATCAAATATTATCTTTCCACACAGGTCTTCCATGACCAACATATTTATAAAATCACACCACCCGATCTCTAACCCCAGGGCTGCCTATCCCAGTTTCTGCTTTATTTTTCCTCCACTGCCCTCATCTGACATACTATTTTACTTATTCGCTGGTTTATCACCTGTCCCTGTGTCATATATACCCCACCTCTAGTAGAATATAAATGCTATGAGAGAAGGGGTTTTTGTCTCTTGTTCACTACTGTATTCTGAGTTTCTAGAACAGTGACTGGTACAGAGCACTCAGTAAGAACGTTAACTATAAAATATACTACTCAAACTATCTGAAAACCATTTAGGTTCAGACAACATAAACTTGGTCTAAAGTGTCCAAAAGGACAATACTTCAAGTTTTTTCTAGCATACCTCCCTTAATAGAAGAGGAAAGTATGGACGTATATACTGGGGTGGAAGTAGCGGGAAGGGTCAGAATTGGGGGTATAATATGCAGTAGCCCACCATGAGAACAAAATTTCTTTGAAGTTCCATGCTATTCCACAATGCATCTGTATGTTTTAATATGAAAATGTGTTTATCCCTTTACCTTTGAGTAAGACTGATGCTCCAGGAAAAACGTGCCACGTGTATTCTTCGCTTCAAGTACCTCCTAGCAATGTGTTTAAAAATTGTGCTCCCTCCGCCTGCTGCTTCCCCCACTTATACATTCTCTGTCAAAAATAAATAAAATCTTCAAAAATATATATATATATATATATTTGGGGCGCCTGGGTGGCTCAGTCGGTTGAGCGTCTCCCTTCGGCTCAGGTCATGATCCCAGGGTCCTGGGATCGAGCCCCGCATCGGGGTCCCCGCTCCGCGGGAGGCCTGCTTCTCCCTCTCCCACTCCCCCTGCTTGTGTTCCTGCTCTCGCTGTGTCTCTCTCTGTCAAATAAATAAATAAAATCTTTAAAAAAACAAAAATAAATAAAAATAAAAATAAAAATTGTGGATCATGACCAAGTGATGCTTCTTAAAATTAATACAGTGGGTTGAAACTGGTATAAAAAAATAAAATAGAGGGGCACCCGGATGGTGCAGTCAGTTAAGCGTTGACTCCTGATTTCGGCTCAAGTCATCGTGAACTCAGGGTTGTAAGATCGAGCCCTGCGTCAGGCTCCACGCTCAGTGGGGAGTTTGCTTAAGACTCTCTCTTTCTCTCTCTCTCAAAATAAATAAATAAATCTTTTAAAAAAATAAAATGGAAAGTATCATAGTGCATCTCATGAAGAGTTAAGTGATGTTTCCCAAAACTGTTTCAGCTTTATGTGTTGTGTGTGAGTACTGTGTAAAATACATTTCTTCCTGTAAGTTTCCATCAAGAAAGTATAAAAGCCATAATACACACCATGTTAAGGGCAAGCAGTGAAGAAATGGATTCAATGGGCAAAGGAACAGAATGCACACCTCAGCTTCTGCTTGGAGGATGCCTAAAGCAGATCACAGATGGTACCAAAGAGCAGATGACCTAATCCTCTATTCCTCTGCTCTGTCAGGTGCAACATGTGGCCATAACAATATGAACTTGCCTCTCAGGGACATCAATAGGAGGAGCAAGTAGAAATGATTATGAGGCACTTGGAAA
Source organism: Eumetopias jubatus (assembly GCF_037043125.1). Taxonomy (NCBI): domain Eukaryota; kingdom Metazoa; phylum Chordata; class Mammalia; order Carnivora; family Otariidae; genus Eumetopias; species Eumetopias jubatus. The sequence goes on from NW_028274816.1 coordinate 119,799,713, forward strand.
ACATAAGAGCAGGCTATAAATGCTTAATAGTAATAATGATTTTTAAAAGTTACTTTCAGTGGCTGCTGGGGAAAGTGCAGTCTGTCAGCTCCAGCCTGTAACCAGCAATTAGTTTCCTTCCACAGTATAGGCAGCCTGCTGCAGTAGCTGCAGCCTCTTTATGGTGCACAGCTGGAGACGAACAGCCTCAATTAATATTCTAACCTTGTTCCAGTGTACTCAAAAGTACTATAAAAAGGTACGAGATGAACTCAGCCTGAACTCTGGTAAGTGCGGCCTCTCGCCAGAAAGAAGCGCAGGAGGCACTGATACAGGAAAAACCCAGGCAAATGGCACACAGCTCACCTCTGAGGGTGTATCATCTACTCTTCCATGACGTCACTCGTGACCTTTCCAAGTCTCTGAAGAATATTTTTTTCTTTCATTCCTCCTCCCCATTTAGCTTTTGGAAAGATTATTTGCAGGCTGGTCCAAGCTAGGACCAAGGCAGTGACGCCAACCATCTCCAGTTCTCTGAGGAATGATGATTCAGATGTGTTTTAAGCACTACACCACCTAGTCCACAGATCCTGGGGGAATGGCTCTGAGTGACAGGTTTTTAATGGCACAGAACTGTGTGATGTATGTCGTCTGAAACTCAAGCAGAAGTAACTCTTTCTGCTAGCTGTAGTTCTACATTCCTGGTCAATGCCAAAAAAGTATCTACCATCTTTAGTATAAACATGGTGTTCCATTTCAAACTCCACTGACCAATAAACTGAGACTTCTCAGAAACTGAAGTTTAAAGAAGAAAAGATAACAATAAAAAAAATTAAAAAAAAATAAAGGAGAAAAGAAATTACAGTGAAAAATATAGCAGAAATAATCAGGAGACCTGCCACAGAAAGTGTCCATTTACTTTCCTTCTGATGCTAATTAAATTTTGAACTTGAACAGCATCTTTCTTTAGTTTACTTCCAAGAGGGAGATTCAAACAAGAACCCTTTAGCTATATATTCTTTCTTACTCCACCCAACAAATGAGATGGGATTACCTGGCCACTGAGCAGCCCTTGAACAGTAACAACCTGGTGTGTATCACAGATAAAAGCCATACTTGCTTACCCTCAAAAGGTGAGGACCTCCTCATTGTTAAGAGTGCGTGGACAGTGGAACTGTTTACAGGGAAAATGTGACAGGTTCTCCATCTCCTGCTAAAAGCAGTGGTGCCGTGTCTCTAATTCCCTCTTGGGCAACAACATGCACTCCAGCATTTGAAGGTTCCGTGTTCAAATAGCTCTTAGAAGGGAAAGGAAAGCTCTGAACAGACCCCCAGATGAGCTCTTAAACTGTAAATCCTCTAGTAGCATATGTAATTACGGGCCTTTAGAACAGCAGTGAGATCCTGAGAGCCAAGCTCTCTTAGGAGGCCCTGTTTTGAAAGGAGGTGAGAAGAAACCAAAATCACCAGGACTCCTCCTGTGGTCCCCATCCCGTCAGGAGATCTGCTTAATCTCAATCTCAAAAAACTCCCAAAGAGTTTACACCACAAATTAGAACAGATTAGAACGCAGGCCAACTTAAATCTCCAGAACACCAAAGAGAAGATGAAGACTGTAAAGTGGTACGGCTAAGATGGTGCTTTAAAAGACTCTTGGATTAAACTGCCCAAATCTCGTGTGGGCAGGGGTAAATCAGAATGACGGCTGTCCACTGGAAGACCCCCAGGCAAAGCAGCGGTGGCGGCGTTAGACCTGGAATCGAACTGTGTAATTCTTTTGAAACTTAAACCAGACGCTCAAGTACTGCTTTAAAAAAGAAACCCCTCTCCTTCAAAGCCATCTGGAAACAAGGTGGGTAGGTCACAATGTTCACACAAGATGACCATGTGGAGGCAGAAAAAGCAGGCTATGTGTGGCGGTCACTCAAGCCACAGGCACCGCAGGTCGGGCCAAAGCACGGCGCCAGCTTCGTGACAGCTCACGCCACAGTGGATGTCAGCCTAGAGGGGTCTCACCCTTTTACTCCTTTATCTCTGATTTGATAAACAGCCACACCCATTCCTACCAAAGTAAACTCTTCTGATAGCAAGTGCAAAAATTCTGGAATTGGGAAGTGCTAGACCATTAACTTTTGAAATTTTCTTTACCGTTCTCTTTCCCTTTAAAGGCAAAAGTTAGACTGTTTTGAGTATTTGAAAAAACTGTTTTCTAGAGAAGAATGGAGCAACAAAATACAATGAATATCTATTGGCAAAAGACAACCTTTTTTGCTCTTCCTATTAAAATTTGTCTCCCTGTAGCTTTGTGTCTATCAGGATTATGAAAAAGGCTTCTTTCTAGTCTCACGGTAAAAAGGAATTGTTTCAGCTCTAATTCCTATCAGGCATCCAAATGATTTTGGTTTTCTCTGAGGCCCTAAGACACTTACAGAGCACCCTTTAGCTTCTAAATTTACTCTGAAAATACCATCCAAAATAGTCTTAGGCAATTAGGATAGCAGTTTAATAAATAGTTGCATGGTGGCAATTTGTTTTATTTAAAGTGGCACACAGGGCGCCTGGGTGGCTCAGTTGGTTAAGCGACTGCCTTCGGCTCAGGTCATGATCCTGGAGTCCTGGGATCGAGTCCCACATCGGGCTCCCTGCTCAGCAGGAAGTCTGCTTCTCCCTCTGACCCTTTCCCCTCTCATGCTCTCTCTCTACCTCATTCTCTCTCTCAAATAAATAAATAAAATCTTTAAAAAAAAAAAAGTCCTTTAAAAAAAATAAAGTGGCACACAGACATAGGTTCGCAATAGAAAAAGTTCTCCAAATATTAGAACAGTAACATACTCTATTTTCCTAGTTATCTCCAATGTTTGAATTAGGGTCCATTAATGTGCTGTGCTCCTGCCCCTTCAAATACTGATGAACAGAGTAAAGAAGCAACAGACTCTAATGTTTATTTTGCCCACTTGAGAGAAAATGAAAATTTTTTTAAAGATTTTATTTATTTATTTGAGAGAGAGAGAGAGCATGAGAGGGAAGAGGATCAGAGGGAGAAGCAGACTCCCCGCTGAGCAGGGAGCCCGATGTGGAACTCAATCCCGGGACTCCCGGATCATGACCTGAGCCAAAGGCAGTTGACCAACCAACTGAGCCACCCAGGCGCGAATTTGAACTTGTAGTCCTCAGAGTACAGTTGGGACTGAGGGGCACCTGGCTGGCTCAGTCAGTGGAGCATGTGACTCCCGATCTCAGGGTTGTAAATTCAAGCCCCATGCTGGATGCAGAAATTACTTAAAAATAAAATCTTAAAAAAAAAAAAAAATTGGGACCAGGGCCAGACCCACCCAGGTAAAAGGGTGTTAAATCAGAGTGAAGGGGTAGGCTATAAGGCCACTGAGAAACAACAGGCAGAGACAGTGTCGAGATACTCTGCTTGCTAAGATGAGGAGATGGCCTTGCTGAGATTGGTTCAAGAACCACATGCATCTGATATTTGTAAACAATTCCTTAAATGAAAACAAAAAGTTCATTCAACAACAAATATTTAAGTACTGTGTGCCAGGCACTGTTATTGTTCCAGGCACTGGGAGATAATACCAGTGCAGAAAAAACCCAGAGAGACAAAAACTGCTGCCCTTTTAGTTTGCATTCTAGTGGGAGAGGAGGTGGAGGTGATAATGAATAAGCACATTAAACAGTATTTAACAAGGATAAGTGCTCTGGGGAAAAATTAGGGTAAGGGAGGGTCAAGAATACTGGGATAAGAGAGAAGAAGACTTGTTAAAAAGGTATTATTTTAGCAAAGGCCTGAAGAAGGTAAGTAAGCCATGCAGACATGCAGATTGGGAAAAGGAACATTCCAGACATGGGAAACAGCAAATTCAAAGGCCCTGTGGTGGCAGGGTACCTCTCTGAGGGTCAGCCTGGGAGCCGGTGTGGCCACAGTGGAGTAGGAAAGGTGGGCCAGATGCAATTGATGAGGAAAGGCATGGCTAGATCACAAAGGGCCCTAGAAAACACTGCTGGGATTTGGGCTTTTCCAATTAGAAAAAAAAAATCAGTGCAAGTTCCTCCAAATTGGCGGGACTCTAACAGGGCAGTGGCATAGCAAAAATTAAGCAGTCATCGTAACTCTGATAGAACCATGCCTATGTGGACAGGGTCACTGGAGAGGGCAGCTGTGTGCCTCATAAGGAACCTGGCTCAAGGGGAAATAATGCTAAGATCCACTGCATCTGTTCCTGCTGCAGGTAGCTCCCACATTTTTAAGAAGTTTTAGATGTCAGGCAAAATAAGTCAGAAACTATTTTTTTAAGATTTCTTATTTATTTATTAGAGAGAGAAAGAGAGAAAGCAAGAGCGAGCAGGCACAGGGAGAAGCAGATTCCACTCTGAGTAGGGAGCCTGATGTGGGACTCGATCCCAGATCCCAGGATCCTGGGATCATGACCTGAGCTGAAGGCAGACACTTAACCAACTGAGCCACCCAGGCGTCCCAAAATAAATCAGAAACTTACAGCAAATGTAAATGTGATCTCTTTCGGCCAATATAGAACCCACCTGCCATACTATCTTGACCAATCTGGTTACTATCCAGAAACCTCAATTGCAAACCCCAAATTCTCTCTTCCTCCAGCAGCCTACAACAGAATGACTCTATCCAGTTTCAGTTGCCAAAAACAGCCAGCAATATTTTCATAGGCCTTTCAGCCTGCCTGACAGTTCCCTAAACCCTATGGTCTCACCTTAAACAGGTTCTGCCAGATCTATATAGGCTCTAAACCTTAAAGGCACCACTTTCTCTTTTCCTTGAGAGATCTGGCTGATGTGCCCTTGGTTGCAGCTGCTGCCTCTCAGAATACTATTTGCTGCGATGGCATGAACTGTTTGCTTTGTAGGCCTTACTGTTAAACTTAAATTTAATACATACTGCACTGAATCACAAAACAGTGAAGACAGGACTAGTAAACTACCAGTTAAAGTGACTAGATAATCCACACCCCAGTCTGGTATGTCATAAGACAGAAGACCCAATGGAAATTCAGACCTCAGTAATGAGAGAGAATGAACATTACTCATTTTTAAATCCTAGGCTAAAAGTGATCTAGAACCTAAACTAGGTTCTAGGTAATCAACATAGAGTTTCAGATTAGTTAGCAGCAAATCAGAAATCAAACGGGTTCACAGTTGTGCCTATGCTCTGCCCCACTATATTATCGAGCCTTAACGCGGACAAAAGAAGGGCAGACAGGTTCCAAGATGCCCGGGCACACAGGCAGAACACCATGCGCAGATGCCAGCTCTGACTAGTTTTACTGGAGCAAGAGATCAGACATAGAAGGGACAGAAATCATTCTCAGGAGCATGAGCCATGGAATTGAGAAGTTTTGTGCTTTCAGCCTTCTGACTCCTTCAATGGCTCCTGGAAAGGAACACTGTTACCCCACCAAGGACCACCATTTATTCACACACTTCTCAAAAATAATATTTTCCTTCATCTCCAAACTGTAATTGATTCTAAGTACATTTACCAGTGTCTCTATTTCTAACCACCTTTTCTACTTAAAATTAGAACAATAAAACTGGCAACTATTTGCAGTGCACACAAATAAATGTCCTTCCATAAATTTAGGCATTCCTGAAGTGGACTGAAAGAGAAAATGAATTCAGACAATATATTTTCATTATAGGCTCACCTAATTTTCAGGCCCTATGAACCTTGATTCAGAGAGAAACTTGTTCTATAAAACCACAAGCTATAGAACTAGGATCTACACATAGAATTTAAAGGAAGACATATTTTAGTTCAATATAAATAACTTTTAACAGTTTCAAGATGAACAGACCATTTTAGGGTAGTAAATCATTAGTATTCACGTAGATGTTGAGATGTCATCACTGCTAATATAGGGTAAACTCGATCAGAAATAGCACTTGGGGCTGGGTGGCTCAGTCGGTTAAGTGTCTGACTCTTTGTTTCAGCTCAGGTCATGATCTCAGGATTGTGAGATGGAGCCCCTCGGTGGGCTCTGCCGCTCAGCACAGAGTCTGCTTGAGATTCTCTCCCTCTCCCTCTGCCCCTTCCCCCTCTTGCTCTCTCTAATAAATAAATCTTAAAAAAAAGAAAAAAGAAATAGAGCTTGAAAGTTTTATTTTCAAGGTGGATGGACCTCAGTACCTTGAAGCCTCTGCATAACTCCTACATAAAAATTGTGAAGAAAGCAAATTCTTCTATCTCACTGAACATGATGCTACAGCAAAATATGAGTGTAAATATGAATGAGGGGGCAGGATATGGCTCTCAAGTGGGCTTCAATCCAGCTAAGAAAAATCCCAGCGAGCTCTCTTTAATTCCAGCTCATGAGGTACTGTAAAGCTTTAAGGCTTTGCATAAAGATTATCAGCCATAATGAGAACACAGGGACTAGAAAGAGGTACCTTTTTATTCAGAATTCAAAGTCCCCTGCTGCATAAAGATCACATGGTTACATCTACTTTCCAATTATTTATCAAATCAAAACCACAAAATGGATTCCATTTTTCATCATCGACTCCTAACTTACCATCATGATATAAAGACAGCTGGGATTTTAATAGATAAAAGCCCACAAATCACTTTCTTTTTTTTATTTTTTATTTTTTTAAAGATTTTATTTATTTATTTGAGAGAGAGAGAATGAGAGATAGAGAGCACGAGAGGGAAGAGGGTCAGAGGGAGAAGCAGACTCCCTGCTGAGCAGGGAGCCCGAGACTCCAGGATCATGATCTGAGCCGAAGGCAGTCGCTTAACCAACTGAGCCACCCAGGCGCCCCACAAATCACTTTCATTACCACTTTAGAACTACTGTGTGAAATTCATTATTTGCTCAAGATTTGCAACTTGGGCCTCTGTTACTTGAGTAATCTGATCTCAGAGACCCCCTTTTTTTTTTATGAGGAACTAGGTCCCAAGCTTGGGTGTTTTGAGAACTGAATTCTGGATTTCAGGAACAACTGTGTGCTGCCATTGACGCCAGATTTACAATCCATTGGACCACCTCTGCTTATGAAATACTGAATTCTTGTCTACTGCTTACGGGTGTTTATTCAAACAGGGTAGTTGCTATTAATAGATATATCCTAAAAGAGAGTCTCAGAAGCCAGTAGTTGAGTGCAGGTTACTGAAAGACAAAAGATATTGCTTAGTAGAATCTTGATTACCTTAATAAAAAGGATAAGGAGTACTCTCAACAGGGATAACCTAGTAAAAAAGCAATATATAGTATATAAGATACTCTAATTTCTCAGGTAAGACATGAAAAGTACATCAAATTTGAAGCAACAATCACAGAAAGTAATTTTCTCTTTCTTTGGTAGTAACATGTTTTCATCCTTCATAACCAAGCCTCCATGACCTACATATTGCTAATGGAATATTTCAGGTTCTGTCCTGTCTACAGGGGTTATTTTCAGCACTGGATCTATCTGTCCAACCTGGGAATCTCTTATAGTTCCCATAAAATCCACCACTTCAAGGACTCCACAGCTATTCAAACAGCATGCGGTCCCATAAAAGCAATCAGAGTGCACAGTCCTCAACGGTGGATTCTGGGAGACCAAAGGAGGTTTTTAACACTGAACTTGTTTGGCCTGCACAACAGTCAAGAAAACTCAGCAAATGCCAAGCTGGTTAGCTTCATCTGATGGAAGCTGTTGAAAAGATCTTCCATTTGGAAGCATTTATCAGTTTTTCTGGTATAATAGCCACAGCTGTGGGCTTTCTGAGTGTGAACTGACATATGTAAGCCATGAAATATCAGGGACAGGCACCATCTGCAACTGATTGTCTCAGGCTGGGACTCAAATGTAGGAGTAGCAAGGGACAGAATTTTCTCAAGGCCATACACTGGCAAAAAAAAAAAAAAAAAAAAAGCCTTTTGGCTAAGATCTTAAAGGTATGAATAAATAGGACTGTAAGACTGTGTTCTTTGCAGCTGCGATCTTCAGCACTTTCTGCCCTAATCATTCAAAGTTTAAAATGAAAGAAGTTGTTTTAGAAGAGACCTTCAAAGAAAAAAACCATGAAACGTTTTCGCTAATATTCATCCTCCTATCAAACAATACTTATGTGATCAATAAGAAACACCATATACAGGAAAAACCCAATTCTTTATCCATAGGTTTACCTCTAAGGCTCCCAATTATAGAAGGAAGAATTTTTATAAAGGTGCTATCAGACTTTCAGGTAAAGAGAGTAGACTGAAAATCACAATGAAAATTTCTTTCTCCTGAAAGAATTTCTGCCATAATTAAAGAAAAAAAATTTAAAGGTATAAATTACAAAGATGGGAAAGGAAAAAAATACAACAGCAACAAAATCTTGGCGTCCGCAAAAGACATGGATCAGCAGCACCACCACAATTCTCCAAAGCTCCGACTGGCAGCATGTCTGGAACTGTATGGAGGGGAAATGTAGGGACGGAGTGTCAGAAGAAAAAGGATTAAGATGCTGCTGGAGTCCCAGATCCCCACCACCACTCTGTGCTACCTTAGCCCCTCAGCAAAAAAGGGGAAGATTAATTCTTTTAGAGGATAAAATACATGATACTTTGAAGGGGCTGCCAGGCATGGCTGAGGGGTGGTGGATTCAGTGAATTTATGCATAATGAATGCTGAGACTCTCCAGCCATCGTTCCCAATTTAGCTGCCAAAAAGCTGGCAGAAAGCCTTTATACTCTAGACCAGAGAGTCAAAGATAATTTTTGGAAGAATTAAGCCAGCCCAAGAAGACAGACGTGAAAGTACTGACACAGAGGATTCCAGCTGCCCTCAGTGATGAGTAAACTGGAGCTCTGTTCCTGGGTCTCTTGGTTTAGAAAGCCACACTCTGAACCTCCTCTGGCCTCCCTGCAACCCATGGACAGAATCATCATCAGGACCAAAGAGATATGCCCAGAGAGAACACACAAAATCTACTGGCAGAGAGACCTAACACTGTTTTCAGGGCCTGCTGCAGGTACTTCTACTAATCATTTTTCCTGGGGGACAGTAGGCATACCCTTAGGTCCAAGGGATGGCCAAAGGGTAGAGATGGGATGAAGGAGAGTAGGGTGTGAAACAGGTTTCTCCAACTGTACTCCTGAGTACTCCATACTCAGGAGGTGCGGACTTTTAGCAAAGAACCAAATGGAAATCCTAGAAATGAAAGTACCACATGTGAAATGAAAATTATAGTGGATGAATTTAACACAAGGCTGTGGCCTACAGAAGAAAGAGTTGGTATACTTGAAGACAGATCAATAGGAATTATCCAGTATGAAGAAGAGAAAGAAGATAAAAAGAACAGTTTCAGTGATCTGAGGGACAATATCAAGCGGTCTAACATTTGTGTAACTAGAGTTCCAGAAGAAGAGAGATAACTGGGCAGGAAAAATTTGAAGAAATAATGGCAAAATTTCCCCAAATTTAGGAGAAACTATCGACTTACAGATCCAAGAAGGTCAGTGAACTCTCAGCCAGATAAATACAAGGAAAACATCTAGGTACACAATGGTTAAACTGCTGAAAACCAAAGATAAAAGAAAAAGAGAGGGAACTCACAGATCAGCAATGTCCCAGAAAACTTTCTGCAAAGGTGGAAATATTCTGCTTCCACAATGCTTAACCTAGTAACCCCTAGCCACATGTGCATCTGAAGTGTGACCAATACAACTGAGGAAATGAGATTTTTATTTTAATTTTAATTAATTTCAATTTCTATAGCCACATATGGCTCGTGTTCATCATAATGAACAGCGTAGCCAAAGAGAATTGAGATATCAAGCCATCATAATATGTGCACTTTACTGATTCAAACAAACAGTAACAGTAACAACAAACAAAACAGTCTGAGGTACTGAGATAACTGGAAACCTGGACACTGGGTATTTCATGTTAAGGAATCCTTGTTAATTTTTTAATGTGAACAACAATTATTCTGGTTATATTTTTTAAGAGAAACCTTCTGCTTTAAAGATATATATTGAAATTTTACAGATGAAATGGTATGTCTGAGATTTGCCTCAAAATATTATGGAGTAGGGCTGTGGACAGGGATGTAGATGAAACAATATTAACTATAATCACTGAAGCTCAATGATGGGTATGGTATACAGGGACTCATTACACTATTGTTTACTTTTGTAATGTTAAGAATTTTCCATAGAAATTTTTTAGAAAGTAAAGCAAAAGGAGAAAGAGATGGAAAATAAGAGGGAAAAACAGGGATTGGCTCAGAAGGGTCAATATCCAAATGACAAGACTTCTAATAAGAGAAACAGAAAATAAAGGGAGATCTACAAAAGTTAAAAAAAAAAAAATTCCCAGAACCAAGGGCTACAAGCTTCCACTATGAAAGAGCCCAATGAGTCACCTAGTACAATGGGTGACAAGGGACTGATACCTCTAGAGGCACATCATGTGAAATTTCAGAATATGAGGGATAAAGAAAGGATCTTATAAGCTTTAAATGAGAAAGAACACAGCGCATAAAAAAAAAAAAATCAAGAATCAGAATGGCATCAGCCTAGAAGGAAAATGATTTCTAACCTAGATATACAGAAACTGTCAAACAGTATGAAGAAGACATTTTAAAACAGGTGAAACTTCAAAAACTTTATTCTCTACATACCCATTCTCAGGAAGCTACCGCAGGATGTTTTTCATCAAAATGAGGCAGTAATCAAAGAAAAGAACCATATAATAGGAGACCCAACATAGAAGAGAGAAGGCAATGAACCACAGAGTGATGATGAAGGGAGATCCCAGGATGACAGCCATCTTTCACACAAAAGAAAATCAGTCCAGAATAGAGCAGGTCAAAAGACTCCAGAGGGGACTTCAAGAAAGTGAAACTGATAAGACTTTTTTGAAGGGTCTGATCTCATGAGAAGTTGGGACTGAATTATAGTTAAAAACACAAAAAAATTAAGCAAACAAGAAGAGACAGGTTTTTTTTTTTTAAAGATTTTATTTATTTGACAGAAAGAGACACAGCGAGAGAGGGAACACAAGCAGGGGGAGTGGGAGAGGGAGAAGCAGGCCTCCTGCTGAGCAGGGAGCCTGACGCGGGACTCGATCCCAGGACCCTGGGATCATGACCTGAGCCGAAGACAGACGCTTGACGACTGAGCCACCCAGGCGCTCCAGAAGAGACAGGTATTAACAGTTAAGTATCCAACTACTTACAACAAGTTTTATGGAGAAAAAGATAATAACACTTCATAGCTCAGCTTTGAAGTACAGTCCTAATAACGTAAACACTGGGGGTGCCTGGCTGGCTCTGTCTATTAAGTGTCTGACTCTTGGTTTTGGCTTGGGTCATGATCTCAGGATCATGGGACTGAGCCCCAGGTGGGACTCCCTGCTCCGCAGGGAGTCTGCCTCTCCCTCTCTCTCTGCTCCCCACCTCGCCCCTCAAATAAATAAGTAAAATCTTAAAAAAAAAAAAAATGTAAACACTGAACTCTGATTAAAGCAAATTCTGAGCTAGCTCTGTCAGGAAAATAGGAGGATAGGACATAGGCATGAAGAGGACATCAGTGAGTGCAGAAAGACGTTAAAGAATACCTAAAATGGAAAAATCCAGAAGTCACAATCCAAGCATTTTATTCAGAGAGATAAATGCAAAAAGTCTCAACTGCAAGAAGCAAGAGAGATTGACCATGGAAAGAGAAAACTGGGGCTATGTTGGGGAGAAAAGGCTGGGAACTGGGTTGTTCTGAACTAACTATACAACTAGTTGACTCTTTAAATTTTTTTTAGGAACTCCTGGGTGGCTCAGTCATTAAGCATCTGCCTTCAGCTCAGGTCATCCCAGGGACCTGGAATCGATTCCCACAGGGGGTACCTTGCTCAGCAGGGAGCCTGCTTCTCCCTCTGCCTGCTCTGCCTGCTGCTTGTGCTCTCTCTCTCTGATAAATAAATAAAATCTTCTAAAATAATTGTTTTTAAAACCCTGGACAAAATTAAAACCAATGATCTCATAAGGGTTTATGGCCCAGTGAGAAAGGAAGCAAAGCAGCGGTGAGAACTCTACAGCATCTGCGCAAAGCCCAGGATGAACACCTGTTCTGTCGTTAAGTCTACTGTCTTTTTGCAGACACTGACTTGAAGAAGCAGTCACTTGCCAGGTGTCAAGTTTGAAGAGTATATTGGGAAAATGTTTCTAAGCAACTAACAGAGATGAAATTAAAGTCAAGGATATCAGAGTCAGAGAAGACTCATTTAGAAGTAATTCATTTAGACATTTGTTAATGTTTTTGTTTTATTTAAATAGAGGGAATTCTCTTTTTAAAAGAATATAATTGTATGCTATAAATAAATTCAAGAGAAGATCCCACCAGAGGCAAGCTAAACTTTTATTTATAAATTGGACTCGCAAAGGCTTTGACAACCAACATCGGTACAGTAGGAGACATTTTCTAGGCTCACATCTTTACTAGGTACTTAATTCTTGTCTCTAAAGTAGACTATATTTTACATTTTAAGAGAGAACAGTGTCTTTTTAGCCTTTCAATAGTGTTTCAGACAGACTATGAGCCAGTAAGTTGTTTACTGAGCACTGTAATGAAACGTTTTTGTACTAAGTGCTACACGACAGTTTTGGCAGCTGGGTTTATTTGTCCTATATATTGATATGAAATTAGCCAAAATAGTTTAAAACCCACACTGCCTTCAAAATTTCTTTTCCTCAAACTCCAAACAATTTTTTTCTTTCCTGATTTTATGGTCTGAAGTAGAAAAGCACTAATTTTCCCATGTGAGTTCTTGAATTCAAACACTATGCAAATATAATGTTTAAATGCCAATCAATCTTTACCTGGCTTTATCTGGATCTTTATGATCTAAGCTTGTTGGAGTTAATATTTGATTCTTTTTGTTTATACTGGGACAAGGGCAGAATGGAAGCTGAAATCTGAAGTAAACCACCCACCTTAAGCTAGCCATTACTTTCAACTAGCACCAGCAGACATTAAATAGAGCTGCTCATAGTGGGGGGAAAGAAGGTTTCTCTTTAAGTTTTTGCTCATCTTCTCCACTGGGAAATGTCAATTAATGAGAAAATCACCATAATTATGGCATCCTTGACAGAAGATATAAAATTTTTAAAAGTCTGCTTCTTCTAACTTCAGGTTTGCAAAAACAAAAATTTACTAGTCCTAATCAGTACTTTTGAGGGGAAGGATTTGGACTAAGATTCAACTGCTCTTATGAGGGTTCCTTATTCGGGATGTTCATTTCACTGAATGAGAAATGAAAATACAAAAAGGAAGGTAAACTGACATTCATTTACTTATTATTTCCTTTCTGTTTTAAGAGCAGAAAAATTTGCCCTGGTTTCTGTGACCTAAATTCCCTTTCCTACTTCTACAGTAAAGCATTCTTGTAGTCATGCTGACTGTCCTCAAATACTGTGCTGGAGGCTCTACGGGCCAACAGGAGGTTAGATTTCCATGAAAAAGGAGCAGGTGTAGATTTGGGTTAGTTCCTTACTTCAGGATTCTGTGCTGGAAAAGCCCCTTAACACACTGCTCGCATCATAGTAACAGCCGATTCCATCTGCACAGTAATCCTTGTTTTGTTCTTCTAGTCTGAGCCAAGTTCTTTCATGACTCACTCGTCTTTGCTCCAAGTCATTACACCCTTTGCAGAGAAAGAGGCATCCACTAACTGTGGCAACAAGGTAGTGAACTGGTGAATAGGCCTGGTGTGCTGGTATTTAAACTACCCAAGAACCCAATTCGTCTTAACTCCAAGTAATTGTACTGGTGAGGTCTCACCATCAGTACTAGGATTCACACTGGTATTTCCAGATGATTGAGCAATGGTATCCCACCTGTCTTGACTGGAAAGTGGAAGGTTGATATTTTTCTTTAATCATTTTAAACATATTTTATATTTTTAGTCTCATTCAGACTATTCATTTCAAGTTCCTGGTGGAAGGGGAGTCCTCATCCTCTGTCTGCTGTGTCTTCTGTCTTTCATAGTATACCTTTCCCTCTTTTTATGGTTCAGATTGTGAGCTTTTTTAAAAAAAGACTATTTATTTGAGAGAGAGAGAGAGCACACACAAGAGGGGCAGAGGGGCAGAGGGGCAGAGGGAGAGGGAGAAGCAGGCTCCCCGCTGAGCAGGGAGCCCAATGAGGGACTCGATCCCAGGACTCTGGGATCATGACCTGAGCCGAAGGCAGATGCTCAACTGACTGTGCCTCCCAGGTGCCACCCCTGTGAGCTCACTTTGAAAAGAGATTTTCTTTTCAGCTGGGAGTCCTGATGGCTCTGAAGCTTAGAGCTGTTGCAAAACCACTGCTTTGCATTTGCTTCTGCCAGGTACCTTGAGTTTCACCAGTCCTGGACCAATTTTACATTAATTTATTGGTTTGGAGAACACTGTACCTAAGTTTGGGCTATATGCCCATATATTATGCCATGTATGGCAAAATATTGGGCCCTGGATTTGTCATAAGAGGGCATGCAGAATGTTGGTCAGAGAGAAACTTTTCCATCACCTGCCCTACTATAAGCACTTTTCCCAGTTTCCCATCCACTGAGAGAGTTACCCTTCCAGGGTCTCAGCTCTGCGCAGAGATCACTTACAGTTCCCAATCTCAGGTGGACCCAGGGCTGTCTCTCTTGTCCTTGTGAGCATTTAAAAACCCATAACATCTAGGGCTTATATCTGTATTAATAACCCTTTGATACTGCTACACTTGAGCTTCTAAGCTTACCAGTCTGCCTTCATGTTGCTTGAAACCCAGAAGGCTTATATTTCAAAGAGAAATTCAAAACAGATGAAAACTGAATGAAACTCTCAGCTAGTACTTAAGTGTTCTAAAAAATTCAGTACTTTCAAGATCGAGAGGCTCTTGTAGACCTGATAAAGTTCTGAGCTCCTCTAAGACACTGCTACTTATCATAGTTATGTGCTAATAGGGGGCCTTTAAATCCAAATAACTCTATTTGTGGTTGTGTGTTCAAAGATAACCTCTACATAAATCTATTCTCATATAAATGACAAATCCGCTACAAAAGTCTTTAGAAAAGAGGTTTGTAAATATGATCTTTGGGGCGCCTGGATGGCTCAGTCATTAAGTGTCTGCCTTTGGCTCAGGTCATGATCCCAGGGTCCTGGGATCGAGCCCTGCATTAGGCTCCCTGCTCAGTGGGGAGCCTGCTTCTCCCTCTCCCACTCCCCCTGCTTGTGTTCTCTCTCTCGCTGTGTCTCTGTCAAATAAATAAATAAATAAATAAATAAAATCTTAAAAAAAAAAAAAACCTTTAAAAGTTTCTAAATGTTTGTTGAGTAAAAGAATGGGTAACCTCCTATGTTACTCATTCTTTTACTCATTGGTGCCTGGTACCAGCTAGGCACCAATATGACCTTTTTCTTTTTAAATTAAAAAAATTAAAAAAAAATTTTTTTTTAATTAAAAAAGCCACCTGGGTGGCTCAGTCGGTTAAGCAAATGACTTTTGACTTCATCTAAGGTCATGATCTCAGGGTCATGATACTAAGCCGTGAGTTGGGCTCCGCACTGGGTGTGTAGTCTGCTTAAGATTCTCTCTCTCCCGGGGTGCCTGTGTGGCTCAGTCGTTGAGCGTCTGCCTTCGGCTCAGGTCGTGATCCTGGGGTCCTGGGATCGAGCCCCGCATCGGGCTCCCTGCTTGGCGGGAGGCCTGCTTCTCCCTCTCCCACTCCCCCTGCTTGTGTTCCCTCTCTCGCTGTGTCTCTCTCTGTCAAATAAATAAAATCTTAAAAAAAAAAGAAAAGATTCTCTCTCTCCCTCTGCCCCTCCCCTGTGCTCTCTAAAAAACAAATAAACTCTTCTCCATAGTTATTTCAAATCTGAATACTCCACGACCAAATCTAATAATGAGCAAGAGAGAGTGGTTGTTTTATACATAAATGAAATAAAATCAGAAAGGTATCAAGTTGCACCCCCCGAGTGAAGTAAAACTCTAACCTGCAGGTTATTCAGAGGTTCCATCTTCATGACTGGGCCCAAGGTGTTGAGAGGCAGGGAGACATCAATGCTCTGGTTTGGCATGAGCGGTGTATGGATGGCCAGAGGAGTGCTGGGGATGACACCAAAGCTACGAAAAAGGATGAAAAAATTCCAGAGGTTAATCAGAAGGCAAGATTTAGCCACATCTTTGGGTTTCAATGGCTCTTTACTCCGTTTGAACATAATTTTTAATAAAATTAAATGGAAGAAACAATGGAAACAAGATGCTTAATTCTAATTTGCTGTAAACTGATTACAATATAACCCGTTTCCCATTAAATGGATTTGAGGAAGGAGAAAACATTCATAAGCACAGAATTGCTTTGCTAGTTTCTTATGTTTCACACCACTAGAGGGACAGATTTAGTAAGTTTCTCTCTCTCTCTTTTTAAAAACATCTTTCCTTAGAAAATCCTTGGGAGAAAGAAGACTTAAGAATACACACCCTGTAAAGTACAATAAATTGACATTATTTCACTAGCTTGATAACCTGCCTCAGTAATCCAGAAGATTACTTACTGGTAATTCTAATTTTCTTTTTTGTTTACCTATGCAAGACACAATCACTAGAAAAGAGACAGTGAAAGTAAAGCAAAATTGATTGGCTTAGACATTCCAAACGACGAGGACAAGCTGGTCACTTTCTAAGCCTGAGGCACAGAGTATGTACCCACCAGTTTGACTTCACAGAGAAGCCTGTCTAATAACAATACAAGAATAGTAAAGAGATGGGAAAAACCTGAGTCTGGAGTTACATAAATAACAAATACATATGAGAGCAGACTTTTTTTTTTTTTTTTTGAGAGTGCATGCTAGAGAAAGTGAGCATACGCCCAAGCAGGGAGGGTGGGAGGGGCAGAAGGAGAGAGAATCTTAAACAGGCTCCACCCCCAGCACAGGGCTCAATCTCATGACCCTGAGATCATGACCTGAGCTGAAATCAAGAATTGGACACTTAACAGACTGAGCCACCCAGGTGCCCCAAGAACAGGCATGTCTTATGTACAAGAAATATAAGAATTTCAAATAGATGGAGCATAAAGGTAAAAGTGGGCCTACAGGTGTAACAAATACACAAATGAAAGATATAAATTTATATTGAATTTGTGTTCTAATTAGCCTCAGGAAGGAAGATGGGACTATAATACTTATAAAATAACTATAGAGTTTATATAGGTAATATAAAGAACTATAGAGTTTATATAGGTAATATCTTTCAAGAGTCAAAGGATGGCAAAGAAACATTTTCTTTTTCCTAAACTATGCTTTAGAATATCAAAATGTAATAATAAAGTGATCCTGAGAACACACATCACTCATTTTTGTGTAACATTTATAGATCAAAAAACCATTCTGTTCTTTTGATCTTGCTCTCATGGTCAGCAATCTCTGAAGGCAATATTGGGATAGAAACATGACAGCAGTTTAGTTCCTAATCTTCGAATTGCTCCTCTTGGAAATGATAACAGAGGAAACAAAGAGGGGAAAATTCCTTACTAATCTACAATTTCACCTTCTGCAAAACTACAAGTCCGAGGAAACCCACAAACTCCCAATTATATTTACATGTGGCCAAAGCACACGAGATCAGCAGAACTGGTGAGAGAAGCTCTGGAGGTGCAGCAGGGAGGCACAGAGAGTTCAGAGGCAACTAGTGATTGCAGGCCTCAGATACTGACCATAAATATCCATTCTCAGAAGAGAAACCCATTCCAAGTGCCAAGCGCTACTGAGTAGGGCAAATACCAAACAGGGAATGCAGAGGTCAGGTGAAGAAAGAAGGTAGAAAGTCCCCAGGGGGGCCTGGAGGTAACAGAGCTCAAGAAAGCAGCCTTGTAAAGGGGAAACAGATACCGGGAGATAGGGCTGTGTTCCTCAGAGGCAGAAAGCAGTAAGAGAATCTGTAGAGCTCAGGACTGAAATAAAGTCGTCTTGAATAAAGTCAGGTTCTTAGAGGCAGAGGAGTTGTGGCCACACCACAGCAAAGGAGGGAGAGTCCATGCGTAGCAAAGCCTAAAAAATTGACCCTGGCTTATCTTCCTCGTCTACAGGAGCCTCCTGCTAATAGCAGGTCCTGCAAATTCCAACTCTTTCAGATAGGAGTATCAAATGCTATAAGCACAGCACTCAAAGACACTATTATAAAAAGTGGAAAAACAGCAGTACAAAACTTACTAACAAATAAGACATACTTAAAAACAATTTGCCATAAAAACAATGGAAATTATGGGGGCGCCTGGGTGGCTCAGTTGGTTAAGTGTCTGCCTTCGATCCCAGAGTCCTGGGATCAAGCCCCGCAGAAGGAAGCCTGCTTTTCCCTCTCCCTCTTCCCGTCTCCTTCCCTGCTCCCCCAGCTCCTGCTCACAAACACGTGCTCTCTCTCTCTAATAAAATCTTAAAAAAAAAAAAAGAAACATTTATACAGAAGTTAATGGAAAAACACACTTAATAAAGCAATTGCAGTCACCAAAGGAGAACACGTAACAGTGAAGGAAGCACTTGGGGCAGAGATGGCCAGACAAGAGGAGAAGATAAAGGAGTCAATAGAACTCAGGAAAGAAATAATAGAAAAGAATAAATCATGTCAGAAATGAACTAAACTACATCAATAACATAGACGCAAAAAACACTCAACAAAATTTTAGCAAATTAGATTCAGCAATACGTAAAAACAGACAATATATCCTGACCAGACAGGATTTATCCCAAGAATACAAGATTGGGGTAGCGTTCAAAAAAAATCAATCACTGTAATCCATCATATAAATACACTAAAAAAGAACCACATGATCATCTCAATAAATGAAGAAGCATCGGACATTTTTACCAACTTATAATAATTTAATAATTAATGATCAAGAGCAGGAACTCCCTCAACCTCCATGAAAAACCTACAGTTAACACTGCACTTAATGGTGAAAGACTGAATGCTTTCCCCCAGAGAATTAAAACAGAACAAAGATGTCCCTTCTTATCACATGCACTCTACATTTACTGCGGACCCTAGTACAGTCTGACAAGAACAGGTGTAAGACTGAAAAGGAAAAGATAAAACTCTCTATCCACAGACAAAATGATTTATCTATGTAGAAAACTGTAAGGAATCTACAAGAAAGCTACCAGAACTAATAAGGGAATTTAACAAAGTTGCACGATGCAAGTTCAACATACAAAAATCAATTCTACTTCTATATATACCAGGAAGAAATAAACATTAAGATGAAAAGAATGCTACTTACTATACCATCAAAACTATGACATACTTAAATCTGACAATAGACAGGCAAGATCTGTACATGAGAAATTATAAAACAGTGCAGAGAGAAGTTAAAGATGACCTAAATAAAAAAAGCAAGCTGATAGATTAGAGCTCAGTATTGTTTGATGTCAATTCTCTCCCAAACTGATCTACACTCTCAATCAAAATCCCAGCAGGTAAAGGACCTAGAATAACCAAAAACAATTCTGAAAAAGAACAAAAATGGAGTTTGTACTATCTGACTTCAAGGCTTACTGTGGGAAAACAAAGTTTACTCTGACTCTCTTACTTTACACCATATTTAAAAATTATCTCAAAATGGATTATAAAAGTTAATGTTGGAGCTAAATCTATACCACTTCTATTAAAAAAAAAAAAAAAACAGAAAAAAAGATCTTTGTATCCACGGGCCAAAGATTTCTTAGAACATAAAGAGCATAAGCAATACAGAACTTTTACTTTTTGAAGGACACTGTTAAGAAAATAAATCCACAGAAAATATTTGCAAGAGGTATATCTGACAAAGGATTTGTATCCACAATATATAAAGAACTTCTACTACTTGATAATAAAACTAAAAAAAGAAAGATCTGAGCAGATACTTCACTAAAGATATAATGGTCAATACATTGATGAAAAAAATTGCTCAGTATCATTAGTCATTAGGGAAATGCAAATTAAAATGAGAAATAAATTAAAATGCAAGTCACTATAAACTCTTAAGAATGGCTAAAATTGGTAAATAGCTGGAAATAGAACTAGTCTGACAAAAGGAAACATAGACTTTCCAGATAAGTGATTTCTAATGTGCCAAACTTTCAATCTAAGGTATAAAAGTTATTTCCAAATGCTTAGAAATAAGTAAGACAATCACTGATACAAGTTGTCGCTGATAAATTTTATTAAATCTGCTTTAAGGGTCCAATTACTACTTTGCTAGAAACAAGTTTGATTATCTTGTATTTATGAATGGACCTGCCATCAAAGTCTAGCAGGCAGTTTCCTGAACCACGATATTTAATAAAAAACAGTGATGTTTCAGAACCATAGAAAATCAGTATTTACATCTTCATGCTCCCTCCCTTAATAAGGCAAAGAATTTATTGCTAAAAGCAGACTGTCTGCCTACATTATTTAGCTAACAGGTATACTATGTTTCAAATTTTTGACATCAACCAAAGTATGTTCATTTTTCCCAACAAAATGTGGGCTTTGGATATTCATTTGTTTTGTTCACTACTCTAGCCCCAGTACCTAGAAATGTTTGGCACATAGATGCTAAACAATTATTTGTTGAATGAATAAATGGATTTTAATTAAAACTTTTTTTTTTTAAATAAATGGCTTATTAAAAACTTTCTAGTCCTAGAATCCTTTAAGAAGGCAGTAAGTAAATTCTGGTTTCCTTTTTCTATAGGGATGAGTTTCCCAACGAAATTCCCTAGGGCCTCCAGAGCTGAAGCTGACAAGTGAACAGACATGCAAGACCAGCTCTCACTCTACACCCAACATCTGCCAACATGAGAGTTTTTAATGCATTGTTAAAAATGGAACATTGGCTTGTTGTAGACAAGGCACAAGTTTCATGACCCGAGCTGCGGACTCAGACTTCCTACCTATTCTTGTTAAACTGGATTGCAAAGTCTGTCATGTGCTGCAGAGCTTTGTTGGTGAAGTTCATTTCCATATAGATGTGCCCCTGGCGGTGAGTAAATGTTCCGGAAATCTCCAAGCCTTTAGCTTTTACTGCAGGCAGCCAGACCTAAAAGACAGTATAGAGCCCAATGGAACCACACAAGATTTATCTCAATGCTATTTGTTTTGAATATATAAAGATGAAATTAAGATTTCGCTTCTTTAGGCAATTATGGTGATTTTTATACTATAAATATCAAGTCAGATGCAAAAGGCTCTGGATATTCTCTGAATTTTGAGATTGTTCTCAATTGAAGAACCAAACCAAACTAAACCCACACGAAAACAGTCTATGAATAACCCGGCTAGTTCTCCATCTTCTGTTCAACTTGATCATTTTACTGCTTGACTACTGCTACCAAAAGTATATACAAGAAAAAGAGAAATTCCAATGAGTATAATTTTATTATTATTATTATTATTAGCACCTTTGCTAAAAGGCTTAAAAAGGGAAGGAACTGAATCTACTGATGAAAGTAGCATGTCTGTATCTTTGAAGACTTTTTTTTTAAATCATCACTAAAACCATTATCAGTCATCTTAAAGGCAAGGACCATGTCTTATGTATGTTGTTAACTCTTGCTATAGTTTCTGGTAAATAGTACTTAGATGTGGCTTAAGTACTTTGAATGCCTATCTTCTCTATATAATCCATTACCCATCCCTGGCCCTAGAACCTGTGATAATCCTGGACAGTAAGTTAATTTAAAAAAAAAAAAAAAAAATCAGGGGGCACCTCGGTGGCTCAGTCAGTGAAGTGTCTGACTTGATTTCTGGCTCAGGTCATGATCTCAGGGTCATGAGATCAAGCCCTGATTTGGGCTCTGAGCTTAGCAGGGAGTCGGCTTGAGATCCTCTCCCTCTCCCCTGCTCCTCCCTCTGCTCTCGCTCGCTCTCTAAAAATCAATCAATCTTAAAAAAACAAAAAAAAAAGAAACAGGAAATTCATGAACTGTTCTGACCATCTAAGACACAATACAGAAGCATCAGTGGGTGGAATAAACATAAAAACATATTCAGCCACGCTAAAGACAAAAAGGAAAGGAAGGAAGAAAATGAAATCAAACAACCATAAGATATTTTTCATCTATCAGAGAGTCAAAAATCCTAAAAGTCAATAATACTCAATACAGAATTTAAGCAATCTGGCACTTTGTACTGTGTTGCTGGGAATATAATGTGATGTCACCTTTGGAAGTGGAGAATGTCTATTTTAAAATGTTTAAATGATCGGGGCGCCTGGGTGGCTCAGTCATTAGGCGTCTGCCTTCGGCTCAGGTCATGGTCCCAGGGTTCTGGGATCGAGCCCCACATCAGGCTCCCTGCTCAGCAGGAAGCCTGCTTCTCCCTCTCCCACTCCCCCTGCTTGTGTTCCCTCTCTCACTGTGTCTCTCTCTGTCAAATAAATAAAATCTTTAAAAAAAAAATGTTTAAATGATCAAGCACACTGCAGGTTTACCCTATAGCTATATTTACAAAAGTATACCAGGATAAAAAAATATATGTATACCAGGATATACATATGCAAAGATGTTCACTGCAACACTGTAATAACAAAAAGTGGGGAGGGGGGTGATAGGACCAAGCAAAGAACCTGTAGGTCCATCCAACAGGAGAATGATTAAATAAGTTGTGGCACATCAATACAGTGGATACAGACATTCAAAATAATATAGTAGAGAAAAAACTAGATGCAAAACAGTATATTCCCCTTACATAGTTCTGTTAAAGAACACAGACATATAGGTATATGCATAATCCTTTTCTTCTGGTAGGACACACGAGAAAGTTAATAGTGGCTATCGATGGGAAAGTGAGGACAGATAAACTTAATTTTCCATCTGTCATTTCTACATTACCTAAATTTGTCATTTGTACATATTATTTTAATATTAGTAAACAAATGCATTAAATAATTTTTTAACCAATAATTAAAAGTCTGTGGGATAATATCCAACACAGAAACCTCACAACCAAGTTATTGTATTGTGCCAAAATATTATGGCTCAGTTTTAAATCCTATTTTTGGTTACTCTATTCAGCAGCTGTGTAGACAAAGTTATGACCCCTGGAATGGACAACTGGTCTACAACTCTAACAGGGATCCTCCAGAGTCAGATGAACAGGCAGAGAGTTCAGGAAACAAACAGGCATACTGTCCCCCAGAAAGGCACAATTACAAGAAACTGGGCCTAGCCCGGATGGCACTATTCCCAAAGGCTGAAATAAGCTTCACTTACAGCAGTTTCCACTTTTGAAATTCAGTGTGAGCAGGACATTATGCAAGGTTGAGACTAGAAAAACATCAATGACAGAAACCTAAATCAGAACTCTAAAAACATACACTAAAATCCATGAAAGCCGAATGTGAGCATCAGCACTCTAGAATCCACACGTAATACCAATCGAAAAGGGGAATGGAAGGAAAGAGAACTAAAAATGTTATTCCTCTATACTATACCCTGCCACCCTCCGCCCCTCACGGTTACATTAACTGGGTTTACACTAGATTGACTTCAGTGCTGACAAACCAGACAGTATTTCTAAACACAAATATTTAATATCTCCAATTTTAAGTCTAATTATAGAAATAGTTAATGAAGATGCTATGGTGCTTCTCGTATTGCTAAATTTCAGGCTACTTTTCATCTTCCTCTTAAATCCTTTAGGACAAGGGCCCAAACCTTGGACTTACTATCAGTGGAAGTAACAAAAAATACAGTTAAGTAATTCAGGTATTGTTCATTAAGAAAATATCACTTTACTTACAGCCTTAGGAGCCACGTATCCACCAGGTGCCATGCCTATTCCCGTGGAGAGTTCAAACAGGTCATTCAGACCACTGCTGACCACAGCAGGAGTAGGTGAAGGAGCAAAGGTTGCAGGCACTGATGAGGGGATGAAGGACTGTCCCACCTGCAGGGAAAAAGGGAAGGGGGGCGGGGAAACCAGGAAAAACAGATTAATAGCCCTTAACATGTTGCTCTATATTTTAGTAGTAGTGGTAAAACAGTAAGGACACACCATAATTACAATATTCTTGGAGCTGAATTAGTATATTCTTTGTCCTCTTAATCATCACAGTTATTTTTTCATCATTGATAATATACAGACACTCTTTAGAAGTTCTATCAGAGAGTAATCAGTAGGACCAGGAACACAGTGATCCAAGATCTTTTCTGTTTGTTTCCAATTTTAGCTTCCATGATTCTGTGCAAAAGGCCTACATGTACCTTAATGAAGGGGGAGTCTGTTTCTATAGAAAGAAGAACCATCCAACTCAGAAAGCAGTTCTATTTCCACTTGGGTGCAGACAAGTCTTACTTTCACATTTAGGCATAAAATATCTAGTAGGAAACTCTCCTGGGGGGAGATGGATATTCATACCCCCCCCCCAAACTCAGTCACTTACGAGAAGAGTCTCCCTCTGAGTCCGCTGACTCTCTCAAGTTCTTTGTAGATGACACTAGAGAATAAGAGCATTCTCCAGTCAAGATGGGAGGTTCCATTTCCTTTAGCTCTTTAATGTCAGGAAGACAAAGATCTCTGTAGACACCAGAGCGCCAATCCCTAAAGATGTCCCTACACCACATGTGGTGTATGCCTCCGAAGAATCCAAGTAACCCTATGCTACTTTCTACTCTTCATATACTGCTATAGAGGTTTTGGTGTACAACACTAGACAGCAGCGGTGACTGGTCTGAGAATGTGTGCATAGGAAAGGCATCAAACAGGGGGCAGCGCATCCCATGGTGAAAAAAACGGATGGCACTTACTGCCGGACTTCCTCCAATGCCCCCGCCAAGGTCACTGCCAAGCTGAAAGAGAGAAAGGAGAGAGAGGAGAGAGAGGTAGAGTTCATTTAGCTAAGTACTAGATGCCCATATAGAATCTGTAAATTGCTCTACCAAGTTGCTGGGAATACATGCTGTTCAACTTGACTCCCAAAGCTTAAAGAAATTCTAGATTGCAAAGAAACATGTCCTAGGGGAATCGAGTAGTGGTACTGATGGTGTGTGGGAGTTCTGAGAAAACTTGCAAAGAAGATGGAGCTGGGACATCTCAGGGATGTTTCAGATCCAATCTTCTCACTGGGGTACACAGGCACAAACCTAACCGGATTTAAGGAATTTACATATTCCAAGAAGCTCTATCAACAAGCAGTAATGTCTTGAAAGTGTTTTATTTTTCCTCTAAAAAGAAATTTAAGGGAGAAAAAAAAGAAAAGCAAAGAAAACCTAAAATGTGCTTTGATCTACAAAACCTGCTGTCCCACTGAGAAGGTGGGAACCAAACCAGTATTGAGCAATTTCAAGCTTCAAAAATTACAGGTGGAAAGAGTGATTTTTAGAATTTAGAACTTTCCTAAGAAAGAAAACAGCTGGGAGAGGTCAAGATACCCTACCCGGGGAGGAAGTAGGAAAGCATGCAATGCTTCAAATCTCTTTCACAGTCGATAGTACTAAGGAGAAATGCTGTGACTTATCTGGAGATCACGTAAAAGGATGCTAACTATTGGAGAATTAGATGGACTTAATTAGCTAGGTGACAGGAAAATCATCATTCCACATGGTCTTAATCTAGCCTTTCCCCCTGTCAGGGCTCTGATATAATTCATCCCGAAGCCAGGCATCCATGACAAAAGTATTAAAGAAGAACTGAACCTGAAAATAGCTGGCATGAAGAAACATAAAACACACATACACACAACTAACAGTGCTGTATAAAAAGCGAACACCACCTTTTTTGGCTACAGTTCCGCATTTGCCTCTTCCCTAGTTCTCACTGTGCATCTGAAATTCCTCTTTGAATCACCAAATGCCTTGTCTGCTCTACAAACACTGTTTCCTTTATTATCTGTCATTTAGTGGTAGAAACTTGGAAATCTTTGTGCTGTGGTTATGTTAAAAAGCAAAATTGTACTGGTTTTCAGGATTTGAGAAAGCGGATTTATCTTCTCAGTGAAAAAATACATGAAACAGGGTTGCCAAAAGCTAAAAAATAATCTATCCTGAAAAACAGTGAGACCTATGACAAAATCCTGTTTCCACACCATGACAGAAAATGGGCTGGGCAGGTGCTTCATAACTAGCATTAATAAGCATTCTCTGCTCTAAGTTACAGAGCACTCCAAACCTTGAAGAGCCTGGTTCCTGAAGATTACTTAATGGTTGAAAATAAGCCAAAAATCACATGTGTAAATAAATAAAAAGGTTACCACAACAAAGAATTGAAACAACTGGAAAAGTCTGAAAGCAAAGAGAAAAGATATCACACATCTGCTTTCTCTCTGGTTCTGCAATAGCACACGTCTGAAAACCACCTTTTATTCAAACACTTATATAACATCATTTGGATACAAGGCACTATGGCGAATGTAAAGATGCCAGGCAATGAGGGGAATACACAGATGAATGAGACCCAGACTTTGCAAACTGGCAGGAGAAATAAAACATGAATGCAAAACCACACAGAATATTCTAAAGCAAAAAAAAGAGAGAGAGAGAGAGAGAGAAATACTGAAGGGAAGAGCCTCCTTTTGGCTGAAGAATAATGAAAAGCTTCAAAGAGGTGGTAGTGTGGGATTATAAAAGCAAAAAGGGGGAGGTTATTTCTCAAACAGCATGCACAAACACTGTAAAAAACATGAATAAAAGCAAGATCAAGAAGAAGGAGTGGTCCAATTAGACTGAGCACAGGGTAGATATGTGTTTAAAAAAAAGTCACAAAATAAGTTTGCAAAGGCAGGCTGATTATGGGAGGTCTTCAATTTTTTAATTTCTCCTTCATAAAACCTTAGAACGTTTCATAGAATAAGAGTACTAATAACTACTACAGTTGTGTTTTATCAACCTTAGATACACACAATAAATCAACCACCTGTGTGTGTATACTGGGGGGCATTTAAAAAAAATACTGATGCTGGAGTCTCACTCCCAGAGGTAGTGATTTAATTGTTCTGGGGTGGAGCCTGGGCATCAGAATTTTGAAAAGCTCTCCCAGTGATTCTAATGTATAGACAAGGTTGAAAACCAATGCCTTAGATAATTAATGTTTGGAATCAGAAAAGATTTACCTGTTTGAAAATGACTCTGGAGCTAAATCCTGAATAAAAAGAAAGCTAGACCTTGAGGAGGAGAAGAAGAAAAACAAAAAAAACCCTTAATAACAAAGGGGTGGATGCACAGTGTCTCATTTGTCTTGATGCTTTGATCTGCTTTGACTTTCTAATGGGCTTACCTCTTCTTCCCCTCAACCATTCTTCTCCCTTCTGGCCAGGCTTACAATCCAAGCTTAAAAGAGATGGAATTCTGTATGGACCTGATTGGCACTCAGTGGAAAGAAAAAAAAAAAAAAAAACCACACTGGAAGAGAAATGGCAGTTTTATCCTATATGCTAAATTCAATAAAAGGCATTGAGAAAAGGCACTCACTGGTGGTGTTATTTCCAAAGGAAATAAAGCCCATGTATAGCCCTTATTTTCTTAGACTTCATTCTTGGTATCTTTGAGTATTATATGAATATTATCTTAGCTGGGTAAGATCTGAATGTACTCTCCCCACCATGCTGCTTGTCAATTTTATTCAAAAACATGAAAGAAACTGAAAAGCAATCCAGGAGTCCCATGTTTATGTTCAGTGTATCAGATACAACTCAGCTTCAACACAGAATCAAGAACTCTGATCTTAAGAGACAGAATCTATAGGGTATTAAGAGACACATAGCCAAAAACATAAAGATTCACCTAACTGTGCTGTTATGTCCAGATAGAAAAGGGAAAGGACAATTTCAATACATGTTTTCTACCTAGCAAAACCGTAACTTATTATTCAGACTTTATTCAGCATCTTTCCTTTGACTGAAGAAGTTCCTGAGCGAGGTTATCATCCTCCTCTCGGAAAATATGACAAGGCTGATAGCACAGTGATGGGCAAGAGTGACTAATAAAGAGATGTCAGCATGGACGGGAGCCAGTTACCCAGGGAGTGGCCTCTCCTGTCCACAGTAACAAGGATGATGTAGACAGTAACCAAGAAAAAGAAAGAAGAAAGCTGGAAGGCTGAATAAAACACAGAAACGTTCTCATGTTGGCCTGAGCTAGCCATTAACCATGTCAGTTCAGTTGTTGGTATTATCTAGAGTCAGACAAGATTCATCTGCCCGGTCATACTTATCAGGTAGGGGACAAAATCAGCCAAATGAGAACTTGTAAAAATTCGAAGATGTCTGTTATCCAGTGGGCTGGTGGGAGCTGAGTGAAAAGGGCTAGGTGTGCAGGGCACGGCTTTAAATCTCCACCCTCGGCGTCTAGCTACCGTGTTTTAAGTGTCTCCTGGAGCTATCCACTTCCCACTGTCCTCAGGACTGCCTTACTAAACCTGCCCTTCTCTCCATGAAGGAAATGTCAGGACAGAGGAAGACAAAGACAGGTGAAGTGCCAGTTTCAGCAAAAGAGTATTTCAAATGCTCAAAATTGAGAATTTTCCTAAAGGCATGCAGCTGATACCCCAGGTCCAAATGGTGGCATGGTTAGTGGTATACAAGCCATGGTGGTCTGGTTCCCCTAATCTCCAATCTAAATCATAGTAGTTGTGGTCATTAAACAGCAACATCTTGCTACTGCCAAAGAGTGGCCACTTTACCATCCCTGAAGTAGTGCTGAATTGGGCTCAGTTCAGGCTGAACTACATAGTAATGTGTCCTTGTAGTGTTAATCGAGTAACTAGATGGAAAGCAGTGATTTCATGGTGACTTATTGTAACTTGTGGGCTAAAGGGATTTCAGTACAGTTACATGATTTCTCAACAGAGCCAGGTTGAGCCAAAAGTTTAGCTGAGTCTGCCCATAGCTCTAGTTCAGGTAGATACCAAAAGGAAACAGCCTCATCCAATGGCAATATATTACAATAGCAGAAATACAGAGGGAGAACTCATGAGTAAGGTTCTATAAGGCAACAAGTCCACCTGACTCCAAGAAAAAAAAGTCTTTTATAAAAGAGTATCAAATGAGATGGCCACTAAGCAGACCAAAAGAAAAAAAAAAGTCCCACAAATGATCACAATGGCTGGTCTTGGTTAACCCCTTTCGGGTAGGTACCTCTGACCAGTGCAAAATATACCTACCTTCTTCTAAACCTATGGTGCTGAGTATCTGAAGACATTCTCTCTCTCTCTTTTTTTTTAAAGATTTTACTTATTTATTTGACAGAGAGAGAGACAGCAAGAGAGGGAACACAAGCAGGGGGAGTGGGAGAGGGAGAAGCAGGCTTCCCGCCGAGCAGGGAGCCTGATTTGGGGCTCGATCCCAGGACCCTGGGATCATGACCTGAGCCGAAGGCAGACGCTTAACGACTGAGCCACCCAGGCGTCCCTGAAGACATTCTCTTAATTAGAGGTGCAGATCTTAAGCTCAGAAATTTCTCTGCTTCTGTCTAGAGTTACTACCTTTTTCATATGATGGTTTTCAGAATGGATTTAATTAAAGGGAGTCTAAAGGAATGCTTCCGGTCATATAGCTTACCAACAGCTCTATTATTCAGAAGCCAAAATAGAATGATGTAAAAATAGTATACAGCAATTCCCATCAAACAATGGAATTTAGACCAAAATCCTACTGGGGTCAAAAACATCAGTCTGTGCTTTTCCTATTAGGGTTTTAGATTTTAGAAGGCACATACCATCTCCTAGGTAGAGTGCAATTTTCAGCTGTTTGGCTAAAACATTAATTTCATCTTCAAAAAGCTATTCAGAAAAGCATCATAAAATATAACTAATTAAACTGGTGAAAAGAATCTGTAACCATGCAAAAGCTATTAAACTGATGGCTAAGGATGGACTTGATATGGAATAGCATGAGTTGAGATCATATAAAATCATCCAAAGACCCCTTGGCCTGATAGAAAAAAAGGCTTGTATCAACAGAAAAGTAGGGGGATATAAAAGAATACTTCCTAAGATGGGACAGGGAAAGAATGTGTCATTACTGGTCTCTTAGGTCCAACAGAACCCCACGAGGCGTATACTTCAAATCCACAGGAGAAGCTCTGCATCCTGTTTCATTTTCTTTTGCAATACTTACTACCCTACTCTATAGTTGTCATCTCAACTTTCCCCCACTAGAACATAAGCTTGCAAGGACTAGTCACAACTATATTCCCAGTACACAGAATAAAGTCTGATATAGAACCAGCACTCAGTGAATGAATGTCCTATTAACCATATAAGCAGGGCTATTGGCAATATTACTTCTCGGGGAGACAATTTTGAAATGAATCATTTTATTGGAGAAAATTATCACAAAATGGACAGAAGGCTGACAAAACGGTTTTATCAACTGGCCTAGTGCATCCTATTGGCATCGACATTTCCAACATACAAAATAGAACCAATTAGGGAAAAGAAGGACCCAGCCCCCATCCCAAGGCCGAAGTCCTTTCTAGAGAGGAAATGTATTATTGTCTGAACAGTTTTGACGGCAAGTTTTCAGAAGAATGCCCTGTGCATCATTTATTGGCTCTGAAAGCACTAGTGTTTTGTATCACAGCTCACTGCCAAATAGATGAGAAGATATGATGTCATGGCTCTGCTTACAAGAGGGTAAGATGAACAACCTTGTTCCTTTTGCTGCAAGACAGATGTATGAACTTACCCAGTCCCTCTTTTCACAAATGAATACACTTCTAGTCTTTCTCAAACATTCATATGCCTCCTAATGGCAAGCCAGCCCAAACTCATATACCCAGAGCACCCGGAAGGTATAGTGAGAAGAGGCATATGGCAAACAAGTTTTGTGTTCTGGTTTAAGCATTCATGCAATTTTACATTCTAAGCCTTAACACAGCAGTGTTTAGTCTGTGTTTACTTTCCTTGCCATCAAGTTAAGAATGACACTGCAAGAAGGATGAGCCACATTTATTCTGCAGCTACAAATGCCTCCTGCACTCTGCTGTGTACTCCAGACACCGTGTACCCCTGGTCTGAGAAGGACCAAAGTGAGACTGGACTCTATTCTAGAAGATGACAATAACAAACAAACTGGAGGAATCTCAGGAGAGTCTTGGGTTCAAATCTTGACTCTAGAGACTTACTTGCTATGCCACCTTCAGTTTTCTGTGAAATGGGGCCCAACAGAATTTCCTTGCAGAATTATTTTGGGAATTAGAAATTATAAAAGTTCTAAGCACAGGGAACTGGAACAGCAATAGAAACTCAGGACTGGGTTAATTATTCCCCCAAACCGCCTAATAAAAAGACAGTGGTTACAAAAACCACACTGAAGAATTTACCAGGAAAAACTGGGCTATAATTCACAAAGATTTTCTCCACAACACCACCAACTCTAAAACTTAAGCTCTTTAATCACTGCAAATCTTTTCCAGAGGAAGAAATAGGAAGATGCAAAACGAGTATGTAGTTTAGTCCTGTAGGCTAAAAAAACTAAAATTATCACTAAAATAGTACCTGACTTAAAATTTCTGCAAAGTAAAAATAAAAATCTGTAAGAAACAGGGTGGGAGGGCACACTTATCATGATGAACACTGAGAAATGTAGAGAATTGCTGGATCACTATATTATACACCTGACATTAACACTGTACATTAATTATACTGAGAAAAAAAAAACAAACAGAGTGGGAGGATTTGAAAAAACATAACGCTGCATTTAGGAAAAGGCAGTTTCTTCTCTAGCCCACACTATTCCAGCTGGGCACACTGAAAGGACATTTCTCTGGCTGGAAAACCTCTGTCAGCAAAGAGAAAGGGCACTCTGGATAATGCTTCCTTTCCGGTCTTGATGTACAATAGCACCATTTATCTAAATAGAATAATGCACAGCACCTTGGATGAACAAAAGGCTATAATTTACCCAAGGCCTCTGCTGACAGTCTGAAAGTAAAGGTGACAAAAAAAGTCAAGATTCAATTATTAACTTTAGTGAATCTCACAGATGTCAGACTTACTAGCAAATGGTGTATCTTTACATGTATGTAGGAGTCATACACATGGGCCTCAGGTCACCTCCCACACTACACCAAACCAGGATTTGCACTGTCAGAAAAGTCACACTACCCAGAATGAGCACTTTCTTAGATTCCATATCAGAGGCATCAAAAGACCCATACAAGACTTCTGAAACTAAGAAACAAAAACACTCCACCAACTTTTGTAAGTCCACACTTAAATAGTATACTATCCTGCTTTACATGCAGAACACATCAACCATGTAAGTTTCACTACAATTCAATCCACATCAAGGGGACAGTTAAGTTTATAGTAACAGAAGAAACTATCCACAGAGTTCAAGCAAAAGAGAATATGCTAAAGCAGGCAGAAACTAAAAATAGGGATATTTCAGTAAGGAGATTGAAAAGAATATGGAGAAAATCCATTTTGATTTGAGTCCTTAATGAAAAAGCATTCCATTTTTAAAATCTGAAGCTCTGCCTAAATCAATGATTTTCAAAGCTGCCTGTCTCCAAAATAAATAAGAATCAACTAGGAGGCATGGAGTGTGTATGTGTTTTCTTTACATCACAGCAATATCCCCACTCACTTTTTTTGGTTTAAAAATCACAGCTGTTATGAGTCACTATTATTGATGGAAGAAGGCTGGGGTCTTCAGGTATGTTGTGGCAAATAATGCTGATAAAGTAAATAAACAAATAGATAAGTACTTCCTTAATGACAATTCTAGAAAAAGCCTCAATTCACTAAATCTCAAAATTTTACAAGTACAACAATGAAAGAAGGTAAACAAGATCTAATGGAAGGATCACCAGAATACGAAAAGAGAAGAAAAATTATACTCTAGTGAATTTGGAAGTTTTAAGACAAAAGTACAGAGGGGCACCTGGGTGGCTCAGTCGGTTAAGCGTCCAACTCTTGATTTTGATTTTGGCTCAGGTCATGATCTCACGACTGTGAGATTGAGCCCCATGTTGGGCTCTGCACTGAGCACTGAGCCTGCTTGGGATTCTCTCTCCCCCTCTCCCTCTGCCCCTCTTCCCCACCCTGTGTGCACACTCTCTCTTTAAAAAAAAAAAACAAAACAAAACAGAAAAACAGGTGACAATCTAAAATACAAAAACAATTTTCAGTCTCCAATTATACAAAGTGAGCAAAGGTAAAAAGAACCCCAGGACTGAGCAACTAAATCTAAATTGGTCAAATTCAACTTCTGGCCAATTTCTGGTAGGCTGGACTACCTAACTGCAAAATACAGTAAAAATGTCCTAGGGAGAAGGGGAAGGAACAGAGGTAAAGTCAGAGAGGTCTGTTTTCGTAGGCGGTAGTGAAAAGGCTTACCAGAGTATAATTCTTCAGTAGAAATCGTTGCCTTGACTTAGAGATCATTTTTTAACATGTCTACCCAACTCCATTTGGAACTTCCTTTGGTTCAATGTTCTGAACCTTGGATGCAAAATTAAAGTAACCTGGGTATCTTTCTAAAATATCAATGTCTAGGTCCTGTCTCCCAGAAATTTTGTTTAACTGCTCTAGGATTGGGCCCAAACACTGACAGTTTTTCACTGTTTGTTTTCAAGATCTGAGAGAGAGAGGGTGTGTTTGAGTGTACACGAGCGGGGATAGGGGCGGGGGAGAGGGAGAGAATCTCAAGCCGACTCCCCACTGAGTGCAGAGCCCAGATGCGGGGGGACCACCTCATGACCCTGTGATCTCAACTGGAGCCGAAACCAAGAGTCAGACGCTTCACCAACTGAGCCACCCAGGTGCCCTGATAGTTTTTGTTTTGTTTTGTTTTTTAAATATGGTACTAATGTGGGACTAACTACGCAGCTGGAGTTGAGAACCCCAAAAGCTTAAATAAAAGGTTTGGAGCTGCCATATTTCATTAGCGGCACACCACTGACCCCTATGGGTAGGGTTCCCTTAGACAGCAATGATAAAAGCAGCAGAAACCATATAGAGGCCTTGCTGTCCGCCCTTCTGAAGTGAACACTAAGGTAACTTGAGTGCTCCTTGCCAGGTGAACATGTAACTCTAAACCAGGCCAAATTTTACATTGCCTGGGTGAAAAGCTACCACTCCCAGCAACACTATTCTTCCTACAGAGTAAAAGAAGGACCTTTCCTTCTTTTATTATTACCCAAAAATAATTTCAGGAGTTCCTTGCCCTCCCTCAATTTGGGGTAGAGGAGGAGCCCTCTTTCCAGGAGTGTGTTTACTGCTGAAGTCAAGACAAAAAGGCATCCGGGTTTACCAACAGCTATGATTCAAGCACCAAACTGAAGTGGTTCACAGTGGTCCCAGAAATTCTACGGTTTTATGCAAAATATGGCCCATGGAGCTGGGAGCTTGTTAGAAATGCAGACTCCTCGGTTTCATCTCAGACCAACTAAATCAGAATCTGCCTTATACAAGATCTCCAGGAGATAGATAGGATTTATATAGATTTACATTATAGTCTGAGAAGCACTGCTGTAAGGAAAAGATTCATTCAAGAAACAGCACTATATAGATTAAGTAAAAACTCTGAGGACTATTTCCCTCTTTAAATTAGATAATTTACAAAACAACAATAAAAGCATTTTAAAATGGCACAGTCTAGAGCTGCCTTGGAAACTCACCTTCCACACAGCCAGATTTAGGCCTTCCTTGTGATGGTCTCTTAAAAGGATCTTAGTTCTCTGAGTGAATATATATTTAACCCCATATAGATCCAAAGCAAAAAGGGCTTTTACTCATTTTGATTTGAGATATATTTATATCACAGAATAAGCTGAAACCTGCATGACCTTCTAGGGCTATGACACCAAGTATACCATTTTGAAACCTGAAGTCAGGAAGAGGTAAAATACAGAGTTACGTAGGAACATTGCTGGGCCTCCATAGCAAAGGCTGTATAATATTTACAAATTCAAATGGGAAAACAACGTACTCCCCACCCCAAAAAGAGCATCCTTTACAAAAAAAGAAAGAAAGAAAGAAAAAGGCCCATGTGTAACTCTGGCTACTACAACCTAAAACTGTAACATTTTTTTTCCTACTTGAAGTAATACTTGTGGGAATTTTAACAGATGAATGGATAGATAAACAAAATACAAGGAGAAAACTCAAGGGCATTAAGGGCCAGCAACTGCTAATACAAAGCCACACAGAAATACCACGTCCCTTTCCTTCCATGCTAAAGTGGATCAAGAAGCAAGAGCATAAAATCCCAGGCCAGACAACATTAAAATATAGGGCCTCTTTCTTCCCTCCACCCTTCAAGCTTAATTTCTTTGTCATTCTTAGGTTCAATGAGCCCATCATTTTGTCAGCCACCAGGTAAATTAACAAATAGGGTTGTTAAGGCATAAACTTGAGTTGAGGAGGATGTAACACTTAACTGGTGGGTGATGTGTCAACAAGAACAGGAAGAACGATTTCAAAGGTTATGTGGAGTTTCTGCGAGAATCCGTTAATATGTCAGTATTCACTTTTTAGTCTTCTGAAAGACTCCACAGACCCTTTTGAGTCTACAGGGAGGCTACGTAGCCATGCAGAATGATCATATGAGGAAGCTATTCTTAGATAATTGGTCAAATCCACTCATTAAAGATATGAATATGAAAAGCAAATGCTTACATTCCCAAGAAAGATAATAAGGAGTGCTACTTGCAGCCCTATGAGCTGGTATCTAGAGCCTGGTCAGTGTACAGACTCTGAAAGCAGTGACTTTCCATTAGTAAAATGCACAACCCACAGAGATATGACTGTAACCCTATTTTCTTAGACCCTCTGCCAGCCAAGAATTAAATGTACCTGTACTGGCTGGCATAAATCCCAGACATAATGCTGCTCATAAGGTAGAAGAGAAAATGCTGGTGTGTGTAGCAGAAAGTGAGGCTGTTTAGTTTATGTAATCTCTGAGAACATATATTTTTGTATCTATGGCATGTCTTCTAATTTCTTTTTTCTTTTTTTTTTTTTAAACTGCCTCTGAGAGTTTATTTTTTTTTCTTTTTAATTTTTTATTGTTATTTTAATCACCATATATTACATCATTAATTTTTGGTGCAGTGTTCCATGATTCATTGTTTGTTCATAACACCCAGTGCTCCATGCAGAACGTGCCCTCCTCAATACCCATCACCAGGCTACATGTCTTCTAATTTCTGATGTTGGGAAGTAAGTTTGTTGGGCGTCTTTGCAGACAAACATGTACAAGTGTCTAGCTAAAAGAGCCCCTCTAATTCCACCACAATTAAAAACCTGGTTTGTAGAGAGCCATGTGATGTGACACATCCATATGTGTGTATATATATATACCTGATATATAAGTTACTTTTCTGGTCTTCTCTACACAGATGGAAGGTCATCCTTAATATTTCTCATTTATCTTGTACCTCAACAAAAACTAATTTTAGTTCCCACCGGTGGCACATATTCACAGATACTCTGGACTTTGAAGCCTTTTATTATTAGAATCCTGGAAGCTAATTAAATTGGAAGTATGGGTGGGAGGAAGAAGGGGGGCAAAAAGAACCAATCAAGCAGTACTCCCCAACTGTAATAAAGGTACATTTTTTACACAAATGGCTCAAATGGCTGCCTCAAAACCTTACAGAATTGGGGCATAAACCAATAAAATATAAAAAAGGCAAAGGTTT
Source organism: Eumetopias jubatus (assembly GCF_037043125.1). Classification (NCBI taxonomy): domain Eukaryota; kingdom Metazoa; phylum Chordata; class Mammalia; order Carnivora; family Otariidae; genus Eumetopias; species Eumetopias jubatus. Next base: position 119,836,272 of record NW_028274816.1, read on the forward strand.
GAAAGTCTCAAGATAGGATGATCTCTCTGAGGTCATTTAAATGCTGTTCAGGAAAAAAGGAACTACAGGGGCTATCCAGAGTTAAGAAGCAGGAGTACTAAGCTCTGGAAAGGATACCAAATATTAAGATTGCTGAATAGGTTGGCTAAATATCAAAAGTTCTATTTAGAGGCAGGACAACAAAACAATCCCGCACAGTTGTAAACATGCCCCATAACAATTAATTAATTGACAATATCAATTAATTCTGTGAAGATAAAAAATCCTGTCCTTTATCAAAGGACATTGCTCTGCTCATCAAGGAAAGGCCTAGTTCTAAAAAGCTGAATAATCTAAAGCTCTTTAGCATATCAAAAATTTAAAATAACCAAAAGAAAGAAGGAAGAAAGATACTTACCAGACTATCTAGTCCTCCTCCCAAGAGATCCACTGCTCCCATCTGCATGGAGGACACCTGTGGCACATTGACTGGGGGACCGAGGTCAAGGTTTAAAAGGTCTCCTAGAAGGTCACCTTGAGAGGGGATCACCTGAGGCTGTTCCAGGTTCGTGGCTGTGGTGGTGCCAACAGGGCTGTCACCTGCATCAGTGCTGCAGTCACACACACACACACACACACAGAGGGGAAAAGAGAAAAGTCAGTTTCACCCAGGACACAATAACAAGGCACAAGTGAATGTCAGATCTATAAAACACAGGAGGAGGAAAAAAACAAACAAAAAACAAAAATATAAAACTTATTTTTTTTTGCAGTATTATTTTTTAAAAGATTTTATTTTTAAATAATCTCTACACACGATGTGGGGCTCAAACTCACAACACCGAGATCAAGAGTTGCATGCTCTACAGACTGAGCCAGCCAGGTGCCGCCAAAATCAGCAATTCTTATTTTTATCAAAATATAGTTGCTAAGGTCTTTCTCGACTCCATCTTCGCGGTAGTGGCTGCAGTGCCCGCAGTTCAGTCGCCGACATACAGCTCTTTGTCCGCGCCCAGGAGCTACACACCCTCGAGGTGACCGGCCAGGAGGCGGTCGCCCAGATCAAGGCTCATGTAGCCTCCCTGGAGGGCATCGCTCCAGTAGATCAAGTCGTGCTCCTGGCAGGCACGCCCCTGGAGGATGAGGCTACCCTACCTAGGTCAGTGTGGAGTGGAGGCTCTGACCACCCTGGAAGTAGCTAGCCACATGCTTGGAGGTAAAGTCCATGGTTCCCTGGCCCGTGCTGGGAAAGTAAGAGGGCAGACTCCCAAGGTGGCCAAACAGGAGAAAAAGAAGAAGACAGGCCAAGCCAAGCGGTGGATGCAGTACAACCAGCGCTTTGTCAACGTTGTGCCCACTTTTGGCAAGAAGAAGGGCCCCAATGCCAACTCTTAAGTAAACTGTGATCCTGGCTCTCCCAAATAAAGCCACTTAGTTCAGTAAAAAAAAAAAAAAATATATATATATATATATAGTTGCTAAAATGAAAATAAAAGTATACTATATAATGCAGTCAGTCAATTTTAACTGAGCACCTACACTATAATAGAGCATTATAATGAGAACCTTCGAGCCATATGTTTTAAAAAGAAAAGCTATTTCCTGTCCTCAAATAACTTAAACAACAACAAAAAGCTGCATTTACAAAATGACTGCAAAGCACATTCACTGTGTAATAGCAGAAATGAGTACTGTATGAGCATCTGCACAATGACGGGATACAGCTCAGAAACAAAACAAGCCAGGTAGGGCTGATTCTAAAAGCTTTGGAGAATGGTTTTATGACTAGATTTTGAAGAACAGCACAGTTGCGAGGAACTACCAGGGAGAGACTTATCTTAAAGGAACGGATGGTTTGTGCAAAGGCACAGAAATGAACAATCTGACATTAGGGGTGGTAAAAAAATTTTATTGGCAGGAGCAAAAATTGGGATTAAGATTTTGGGAAAGAGAAGATGAGGGAGATAAAACTGAAAACTAGCCTGGGAAGTTAATTTTTTTGATAGGCAATGCAGAATCACTTTGATTTGTTGAACGAAGAACTAAAAGTAACATTACAGAAACATGACTCTAGCAGCTGTGTGTCAAATGGACTGAAGTTGGAAGAATGAGTGTGGAGATCAGCAAACAGTAATCTAAACAGCTACTGCCACCATACATAAAAATAAAAAGTGGTGGGGCGCCTGGGTGGCTCAGTCGGTTAATCGTCTGCCTTCGGCTCAGGTCATGATCCCAGGGTCCTGGGATCGAGCCTCGCATCGGGCTCCCTGCTCAGCGGGAAGCCTGCTTCTCCCTCTCCTACTCCCCCTGCTTGTGTTCCCTCTCTTGCTGTCTCTCTCTCTCTCTGTCAAATAAATAAATAAATAAATAAATAAATAATCTAAAAAAAAAAAAAGTGGTGAGTTCCATGAGATAACAGATGTTGCTGGGTCAACTGGATAGCTGTGTGAGGGAAAAAATGAGCCTTGACTTTTGTACCTCACAAAATAAAAATTAAAGAGACAAAGCCAACATAAATGTGAAGGGGAAAATCTAGGAGAGTCCCTTGATGGCCTTGGAGTAGACAAAAGTTTCCACAGAAAACACTAAGTATAAAAGAAAAAAAATGATCTGGACTTCACTAAAACTGAAAGCATCTTTTCTTCAAATAACACCATCTAGAGACAACAAGAGAAAGTATGTTCCAGACTACAAAAAACGATGCTCACAACGCATGTTATCTGACAAGACATGTACCGAAATCACATAAAAGATTCCTATATATCATTCAATTATTATATAAAGAATTCCTAAAATTGAAAAGAGAACTCATTAAAAATGAGAAGATTAGGCATATCACAAAGGAGGATCTACTAGCAGTCTGTACACATGAAGAGGGACTTAAGCCATCTCTAATCAACAGGAAAATGCAAATAAAAACCAAAGCAAGACCCTATCACATATCTGCCAGAATGGCAAAAATTAACATGACTGACAACCCCAAGTGCTCATCAGGATGTGGATCACCTAGAACTCATACACAGCTGGAAGTATACGCTGGTATGATCTCTTGGGAAAACTGGCAGTGTCTCCGACAGCTAAATATACATCTATTCTATGACCCAGCAATTCCATTCCTAGTTGTATACACAAGAGAAGTAAGTATATAAGTCTATTAAGACGTACACAAGAATATTCATAGCAGCTTTATCTGTAAGAGCCCCAAACTGAAAAAAATCCAAAGGTACATCAACAGAAGATATAAGTAAATTGTGGTATATTGGGGCAATGGAATACTATATACCAATAAATAGAAACATATAATTGATTTATATTGTGTTCAAGAATAAGCAAAACTGTAGTGATAGAAGTCAAAACAATGGTTATCTTTGGAGAGTGGGTATTAACAGAAAAGGGGCATGAAGAATCTTCTAGGGTGCTGGAAGTATCTCATCAGGGTGGTGGTTATGATTGTATATATATGTAAAAATCTACTGAGCCATATACAATAAGGTTAGTGTACTATTAAGATTATTATAAATGATATATCAATTTAAAAAGTGGGGGTGGGGTAAGAGGGGAAAATCCCACAAAGAAAATTCCAGGCTCAGATGGCTTCACTGTGAATTCTTCCAAACATTTAAGAACAAAGTAAAACCAATCTCAGAGAATTTAAAAGAGAACAGAGAATGACAATTAAGAAAATCTGAAAGTAGTTAAGACTGCTTATGCAATATTAAATAATTATTTCTAATTTTCTTAGGCTGGGTAATTTACTGTGATATAAAAAAAATAAGTCCTTGTCTATTAGAGATACCAAGTAAAGGTGAAACAATAGGAAGTCTGGGATTTGATTTAAAATACTCCATCTCCGTCAAAAAATAAAAAATTGTAGGGGTGATACATGAAACAAGCTTGGCAAAATAGTGAGAACTGGTGAAGCCGAGTGATGAGTACATAGGAGTTTGTTATCCCACTCTATCTTGCACGTTTTCTAAGATTTATATAATACGAAGAAAAAAATAATGTAAAAATTCCATTAACAACATTTTCTTGAACATGTAAGAGAGAAGAATGAATAATCAAAGTCAAAGAATAAATAAACAAAAACTAAGAAGCAAAAGACTGGTGATGCTCCTCATAATGACAGAGGAACCTGAAGGGATGATGGGAAAAATAAATGCTGTTTCCAATTGTTAAATTTCAGGTAAGAAAAACAACTGAAGTCCAACAGATAGCTAAGGACAAGGGACTGGCAGTCAGAGTTCAAGAAGTAAATTGGAAAGAAATTCAAAAACACATCTCAGGTGAAATCAGCAAAGCACCACAGGTGTGGCAGTGAAGAGTAGGTGGTCTAGAGTAAGAAGACAAAGATCAAGTGTTGGCTCCAAATATTACCAGCTGTGTGATCTTGGGCAAGTGACAACTTTTCTGAGACAAAGATTCCTCATCAATAAAATGGTAACCACGTCACAGGGATCTATTTTAGACAGGATAAAATGAAAACATGATATAAAATGTAAAGCCCTATAAGAGATCAGGGGCTGGGGCGCCTGGGTGGCTCAGTCGTTAAGCGTCTGCCTTTGGCTCAGGTCATGATCCCGGGGTCCTGGAATTGAGCCCCGCATCGGGCTCCCTGCTCAGCAGGAAGGCTGCTTCTCCCTCTCCCGCTCCCCCTGCTTGTGCTCTCTCTCTCCTGCCTCTCTCTCTGTCAAATAAATAAATAAAATCTTAAAAAAAAAAAAAGAGATCAGTGGCTGTGTTTAGTAGTTCAGCTCCCGAAAGGAATACAAAGAGAAGCACAGAAAGAGAAGGTTCAGAATGAGCCTTGCAACACAATCAAGATTAATGATCAGAGAAGAGAATGAACAAAGAACAGCAAAGATTAAAGACAGAAAAACAATCTAAGAAAGATAACTTAGGAGCAAAAAGTGTCAAGGAAGCCAAGATGAGAAGTATCTAGATTGGGGGAAGAGGGGCAAATATAGCCAAAAATTAATAATGAAGTCAAAAGGGGGAAGCAATTTCATATACTCCTGCCAAGAAAAATATGAAATCTCTATAAAGGATATTCTCTGAACATGAAATTCTATCATCTTATGACATGTGCCATTTAAGAAGTGTTCTGTCATATTGTTTATCAGTACCTCTAAATAGAAGGCAGAATAGGTAACAATGCACATATTTTCTTTCCGTGAGAAGATAAAGGAGTTAGATGAAAAGAAGTGATCCTGTGGTTTCTACAAGAACATGGTAAATCATTATGCATTCTTTCTAAATGACAAACACAAGAAAATTAACATGAAAACAGTTCCCATGTAAACTCCTGGGAAATAACTGTGTAACTGACACCAAAGCGATATTTTTAAAAGGTGAGGTTTTCCTAAAGTAGACAACTATTTACCATTTCACCTCCCCCCCAGAGCAGCTGACAAGTTTTAGTAAGCAACAGCCAACTAAAAAGCACTTTTCCCTTTCTCAAGTGATTTTAAAAAATTTGGTTAAGTAAGCATTTTTAGATTTCTAGAAGAGGCAGAGTAAGGTTTTACAGTGTTAGCTGTAGTTCATGTCAGAGGCACATCACTTAACTGAATGCTGCAGAAGAGAGCTAGGTAATGTCAGTGCTATTATGAATATGCCATTTGCAGCAATATATCATCCCTATTTATTTCAAAAGGGATTTTTATGCATTTGTGTTTCCCTTAAAAAGACAATACAAGCACAAATCAACCAAAAAGAAAAAAATTATCTAAAAAGGAACCACTTAAGACTATTAATCAGATAGAGACCTTATGTAAGAGACTGTTTCTTTTTTATAGTTTAAATACTGGTTCTTGTGTTCTAGAAAGGGCTGTTTTTATTTGTTGATTTGTGTCACTTCCCCCCTCTGAGGGTCAAAAGCTATCAGGAGACAGGGTAATCTAAATGGCATATAAATATGGCTACAGAGGCAAGTTAAAAAGAAAATCCCTATTTATTACCCAAACTTAACAGACTGGGAGATGATACACTTAGAAGTCAAATGTCACATCTAGAAGGTTAAATATGCTTGCCTACAGGAGAAACTCTCTACTGTTACAAGGCCTAATCCTTATGAAGCCTCAACTTCCTTTGGGTGAAAATCACAGCACCTGCCCTAAAACCAAAGAGTCAACTCAAGTGAAGGCTAATGAATCTCAATAAACATTTGCTTGGATGTTGTCCTTTCCTTTTTTAGTATGTCCTTTCTCTCTCTCTCTCTCTCTTTTTTTTTTTTTTTTGATGAGTCTGATAAAGGTTTAGCAATTTTATTGATCTTTTCAAAGAACCAGCTCCTGGTTTCCTTAATCTGTTCTACTGTTTTTTTGGTCTCTGTTTCCTTTATTTCTGCTCTAATCTTTACTATTTCCTTCCTTCTACCAGCTTTATGCTTTGTTCTTTTTCTAGTTCCTTTAGGTGTAAGATTAGGTTGGAATTTTACTTGCTTCCTGAGTTGGCCTCAGGAAGGTACTGCTGTAATCTTCCCTCTTAGAACAGTACTGCTGCATCCCAACTCTGTCTAAATGCTCTAATCAAAAAACACAGGGTGACTGAATGAATAAAAAAGCAAGAGCCACCTATAGGTTGCCAACAAGAAACTCACTTCAGACCTAAAGGCACATGCAGACTCAAAATGAAGGGATGGAAAAACATTTACCATGCAAATGGATGCAAAAAGAAAGATGGGGTGGTAATACTTCTACTGGACAAAACAGACTTTAAAACGAAGACTGTAACAAGAGACAAAGAAAGATGGACACCACCTAATGAAGGAAACAATCTAACAAGAGAATATAACAATTATAAACATTTATGCACCCAAAATGGGAGCACCTAAATAAATAAAGCAACTATTAATAGACATTAAGGAAGAAACTGACAGTAGTTCAGTAACAGCAGGGGATGACACCCTACTTATATCGGTGGATATTATCATCCATACAGAAAACCAACAAGGAAGCAGTGGCTTTGAATGACACATAGGACTAGATGCTTTTTAACAGATATATTCAGAACATCCATCCAAAAACAGCAAAATACACATTTTAGTGTGTATTCCAAGTGCACATGGAACATTCTCTAAAACAGATCATGTCTTAGGTCACAAAACAAGTCTCATAAACTCAAAAAGGCTAAAATCGTATCATGCATCTTTTCTGACCACAATGGTATGAAACTAGAAATTAACCACAAGAAAAATCGAAGGAACATAAATACATGGAGGCTAAACAACATGCTCCTGAACAATGATTGGTTCAACCAAGAAATCAAAGAGGAAATAAAAAAAATACATGGAGACAAATGAAAATGAAAACATAACTGTCCAAAATCTTTGGGATGCAACAAAAGCAATTCTAAGAAAGATAAGAGCAATATAGGCTTACCTCAAGGAGCAAGAAAAATCTCAAACCTAACCTTATACCTTAAGGAGCTAGAAAAAGAACAAAGCCCAAAGCCAGTAGAAGGAAGGAATCTAGGCTTTTAAAAACAATCCTGCAAATATTATTTCATTTTCAGCTTTATAGCACAAAAGGAGTATCTGCTAACTTTATCCATAAGCTTCATAGAAAGTTACACTAAAGGTAGGGGCGCCTGGGTGGCTTAGTCGGTTAAGCTGCTACCTTGGGCTCAGGTCATGATCTCAAGGTCTTGGGATCCAGCCCCACGCTGGGCTCCCTGCTCAGCAAGGAGTCTACTTCTCCCTTTCCTGCCGCCCTCCCACCCCCCCGCCGCTCTCAAATAAATAAGATCTTAAAACAAACAAAAAAGCTAAAGGTACATACTATAGACTTTCTTCCAAATTTTCAGCCCTGACAAAATTTCTAGCCTCATCTGCAGACTTAAGCAACTCTCAAACTTTATCAGTTTAGGTCTTCACCATTTTCTTAAGCCATTATCTTACCTACTCCAAGATTAGAACACAGAGGGGCCTTTCACCTATTATGTTTGTGCTCACTAGTATTCAGATGGAGCCCCCAGGACAGTTTAGCAGGTTTGCAAAATGCACAGCATTTTCTAGACTATAAAAGCGTGAGGAAGACCAACTCTGTCTAAACAGTTACTTCTCAGTCAAAACCTAGTTCACCTGCTTACCTCCCATGGTGTATTGGCAAGTGTTTGCGATGGATTCCATGACTTCCTTCCACAAAAGCATTGGGAGGCTTATGGTACACCGAAGCCAAAGATCCAATGTGGCAGATCAGCTCATCCAGCAGAGTTGGCTCAATAAGATCTGTCTCCTCAGAGATCAATGGCTTCTCAGACAAGACGACTTCTTTGGCTGTGACAGGGTCCGTTGAGAGAAGGCGCCAATAAATATAGCCTCGGTCTCGAAGGTCAGGATTATCAGAATCCTAATGAAAGGCAAGGGCAAGAAGGTTTAAATGGAACTTTTCTCCATACAGAAACCCAACCTGCTTGATTTATTATCAAGGCAATGCTGCAGTGATTTATAAGGAATTGGCTCTTAAGATATTCAAACTCAGGTGCCTGGGTGGCTCAGTTGATTAAGCGTCTCCCTTCGGCTTAGGTCATGATCTCAGGGTCCTAGGATCCAGCCCCACACTGGGCTTCCTGCTCAGCTGGGAAGCGTGTTTCTCCCTCTCCCTCTGCCCCTCCCCCTGCCCATGCTCTCTCGCTCTCTCTCCCACCCTCTGTCAAATAAATAAATATTTTTAAAAATAAATAAAAAATAAAAATAAAAATTTTAAGTCTTCCCAAACATCCAACCGTTCCCCACTTTAACTCTCCAGTGTGGTATGTATTCTTCCAGAAAGCTCCTAAGCATACATATATTCATTTTATACAAAACCAGTTTCACATTATATATACTGCACTGCAAGGTGCTTTCCACATTAGCATATACACCTGCAAATTTCCCCTGTATATATATAGCACTGCATCGTTATTGACTAATGCCCTATCCATGGACATTTAGATTCCTGCCTCTTTCTCCCTTTTTCCTGCCATTCATTCATTCATTCATTCATGCATTCATGTGATCATTACAGAGTGGAAATGAATACCCTGGTATCTACCTCTCAGAGTATGTGTGTACATGGTGGCATGTATACCCATGCTGTTCCAGTGCTACAAGAGTAAGTCCCTGTTTCAGTTATCTGTATTTAAAACACACAAAGATATTTTCTTCAAAACTGGGCCAATCTGAGGGCTTACATGTGAGCTTCTAAGTAAACAGATGAACTGGTTCATGATTTAGCCATGTAAGGCACTTAGCACCCAGCTTAATATTGGCAGTGAACCCAATGGTTTTGACTACATGGTTTTAAATGGTTTTTCTCAGTTTATATTGTTTAATTTGCATCCACAGTGGATTACTGGTTAAAAACAAAAAAGCATAAAGAACACCAAGATGTGGCAAGTTAGTTAACAGAGTATCAAAATGGTAAACATAACTGAAAATAATCTTTTTCTTTAAATTTTACTTATTATCACATACATAGGTTGCATCATTGGAACAGAAGTGCATATATATATATATATATATATATATATATATATATATATACACACATGCATTATATACCATATCAAAATGTTTGTAGTATTTGCAATGCCAGGGTTATAAAAAGGAGACAGTGATAGCATCCAATTTACATGATTTCTTTGTTTTTGAGGAGTTGGGTAATTTGTTTATAAATAGCAGCCTGAAACCTCCTCACTTAGATTTTCATTTGGAAACAGAGTTTGAACATTATAAAACATAAATAAATTGATTTGATTTTTTAAGAGAGGGGAATACAAGTTTCTCAAAATAACAGGTCAGGAAAGCAATCCCCACCCCAGCTTTTGTTGATACATAAATTAAAAGTTAAATCTTAATTTATATATTCAATCCCCAAAGCACACCATTTGAAATTTGTAGACTGTGCTTTTTATTATATAATTAAAATGAATACTGCACATCACTCGACTGGGAAAATTCAGTCTTCTGTCTTTACAAATTAGTAATATTCTTGAGGTATTAAACTTTATAATACAATTTAATAATATACTGATTAAAATACTTTTTACTTCAAATTATTTATTTCCTCTATTATGCACATATTTAACCAAATCGCAAAAAAAAAAAAAAAATCCTGTGGGGATTTACAAAATTATGTAAATTATAAAAAAAGTTTGAGGGGCGCCTGGGTGGCTCAGTCGTTAAGCGTCTGCCTCCGGCTCAGGTCATGATCCCAGGGTCCTGGGATCGAGCTCCACATCAGGCTCCCTGCTCCGTAGGAAGCCTGCTTCTCCCTTTCTCACTCCCCCTGCTTGAGTTCCCTCTCTCTCTGTGTCTCTGTCAAATAAATAAAATCTTAAAAAAAAAAAAGTTTGAATCCCCCCAACAAATTCAAAACACGGGCAAAATGCTGCACATAGAATCACTGGATTAATGATTAACACTGGGGGTGCCTAGGTGACTTAGTTAAGTCTCTTTTTTATTTTTACTTTTTAAAGATTTTATTTATTTGAGAGAGATCAAGCACGAGTGGGGACTGGGGGGAGAGGCAGAGGGAGAAGCAGACACCCCACTGGGCAGGAAGCCTGATGCAGGGCTCAATCCCAGGACCCTGAGATTGTGACCTGAGCTGAAGGCAGATGCTTAACAGACTGAGCCACCCAGGTGCCCCAGTTGAATCCGACTCTTGATTTTGGTTTAGATCATGACTCAAGGTTATGAGATTGAGTCTCATGTCGGGCTCTGTGCTGGGCATGGAGCCTGCTTGAGGTTCTCTCTTTCCCTCTCCCTCTGCCCCCCTTCTACCACATGCTCTCTCAAAAAATAAATAAATAAAAAATAAAGGGTATATACACTGTAAATTTAAATAGACACAGACTTTAAAAATATAGTCCTAAAAGAAATGAGTGCAAATTTTCCAAGACCTAAAGTTAAGAGCAGGCAAAGATCTCCACTGTTTGAACACTGCTATTCTGAGGGCTGATTTGTTCGGCCTATTATAAGCTGGCCTTCACTGCCTCACTATTCATCTGGAGGCCACAAGAAATCAGGCCCAGTTAAGACTTGGGACATGAGGGGCGCCTGGGTGCCTCAGTCATTAAGCGTCTGCTTTCGGCTCAGGTCATGATCCCAGCGTCCTGGGATCGAGCCCCACATCAGGCTCCCTGCTCTGCGGGAAGCCTGCTTCTCCCTCTCCCACTGCCCCTGCTTGTGTTCCCTCTCTCGCTGTGTCTCTGTTAAATAAATAAAAACTTAAAAAAAAAAAAAAGACTTGGGACATGAAAACAAACTTTTTATGATTTTAGGGTGCCATTATGTGTTTGGTGGCTCACAAAATTTGGTTTTGGATCGCTTTTCTGTTAGCCCCATAGTTCCTTGCCAGAATCTGGAAATTTCTAAAAATTAAATCTGGATTTCTAAAAATCTGAGAGCTTCCAAAATAATTCTTACCAGGGAAGCTCTTAAACTGGACTGTGTGTCAACACTAACACACCAGGAAAGCCACTCAATGGCAGATTCCAGGGCCACATCACAGATTTTCATTATGTCAGGAGCAGGCCCAGGAATTTATATGTCCAACAAGCAACACAGGTGATTTTGATGGTGGTTTCTAGTTCACAGAGAAGTCTTCAACTTAATTTTTCTTTCATATACTATACAGGGTAATTATTAAAGTCTGAACACTTCTGTGTATATTCTTAACTAATTCCTCTCTAACTACCAAAGCAAAGAAGACAAATCTTTAAAATGAAGCCTTGGATTCAAGGGTTCATTTTCTTTTCCCCTAATAATATTTCTACTTATACCACCACTTTATTTAAAATTAGAAGCATAAATATTTCACATATACTTTACTGAATTCTCAGCACAGGTAAAAAACATTATTAATTAACTCTCAGATGGGAGAGGAGCAGTATTTTTTTTTTTAAAGATTTTATTTATTTATTTGAGAGAGAGAGCACGAGAGGGAAGAGGGTCAGAGGGAGAAGCAGACTCCCTGCCGAGCAGGGAGCCCAATGTGGGACTCGATCCCGGGACTCCAGGATCATGACCTGAGCCGAAGGCAGTCACTTAACCGACTGAGCCACCCAGGCGCCCTGGGAGAGGAGCAGTATTAATAAGAAATTTGCTCAGTCATGTCCTGAACCGGGGATGTGGCAGAAACAGAACCCCATCACCCAATTCAAACTAACACAACTTAGCAGATCACACTGCCCTCAATTTAAATTGGTACCAGCCAAAAGTATTAGGTTCAACAGCTCTTCCTGCCCATGGGTCTTGTCCCTGTGCTTTAATAAAACCACCTTTTTGCGGGGGGGGAGGGGGGATTAGGTTCTTATTTCACAAACTTGAGGGGAAAAAAAAAAAGAGAAAAAACTTTCAAGAGAAATTTTATATATATTTATATATAGATATATGCACAATAATAATTACATACATATACGCACAATATATAAATGTGCTTGTTCTTTATGCTAACTCCTCAGATCTCATTAACTGGACAGAAAAGGCAGGGCTAGGGAAATGGCTTAATAATTACTTATAACCAAGTATGAAATAATCATCCATAATGATCTAAAAACTACTAAGTTCACTTGTATGTATGGCTTCTGCACAGTAGTGCTTCAAGCAGGGAAGCAGGGAACGTGTAGTCTCAAAGTCATCCTTGACCTTCAGACTAGAGAAGCAGCACAGCACAGCAGATAAGGGCAAAGACCCTGAAGCCAGGCTTCCTGGGTTTGAGTCCTAGCTCTGCCCCATACTAACTGGGCCTATGTCCCTGTTTCTCAATGTATAAAATAGGAATGAATAATACTGAGGCACCTGGGTGGCTCAGATGGTTAAGTGTCTGCCTTCGGCTCAGATCGCGATCCCAGGCTCCTAGGATCGAGCTCCATGTCTGGCTTTGGGCTCAGCAGGGAATCTGCTTCTCCCTCTCCTCTGCCCCTCCCCTGCTCATGGTCTCGCTCTCTCTCTCTCTGTATTGCTCTGTCACAAATGAATAAATAAAATCTTTAAAAAAATAGGAACAGTACAACAGTAGCAACCCTTATGAGATTAAGTTAATAGGTAAAGTGCTTACTAGAATGCCTGGTACATAGTAAGCACAATACAAATGGTTATTATTAAAGATTCTATACTAGTCCTTGTACAAAAAGTCTAGAATCAGGAATATCTGATGGTTTACTTATACCCTGCCCTGTCCTAGAAAAGGACTTAGCAAAGCTTACAAAAATGTATCCAAGGCTAGAGAGCCTAAATCAAACTAGAAACAGAAAAATTCATCTCACAATGACCTACACATTTTCTACAGAAGATCCTTAAATTTGATTCTAAGGTTTCCAACTGACATGAACAAGAAATCTAGTCAGGTAAGCCATTCAGATGGGCAGTTAACTACATACCAATGCTTAGGAGAATCCAAAACTGGTTAGGAATTTGTCTGATGGGACCTCATAAAGAAAAACAACATATAAATGGAGTAACAAATAACTTTGACAACAGATCCAAAGAGGACAGTTTCTCATGACAACCCTTACTACAAGATGACGGTATCCATATAATTTAGTAAATGAAATTCTATTAGGGGTCAGGTACAATTCAGTCTAGATAGCCAGCCCTCTAATAATCTGGCTTGATTCAGTGGTGAATTTCAACTATTTGTAAGAACAGAGAGTCCTTGTATCCTTTAAGCAATCCTCCCTAAACACTTTATCTCAGGCAAGTTTTGATAAATACTAGGAGATGTTAAGATTGAGTTTGAACTCTGACAAGAATCCAAGATACAGGGCGCCTGGGTGGCTCAGTTGGTTAAGCGACTGCCTTCGGCTCAGGTCATGATCCTGGAGTCCCGGGATCCAGTCCCGCATCGGGCTCCCTGCTCAGCGGGGGATCTGCTTCTCCCTCTGACCCTCTTCCCTCTCGTGCTATCTCTCATTCTCTAATAAATAAATAAAATCTTAAAAAAAAAAAAAAGAATCCAAAATACAGCTCTAAGGCCTTTTAAATACAGACCCATAAGCCTTACACAGGAGATGGAGATAGGGTTGAGAACTTGTGAATACAAGAGGAACCTACCAAGGACACTTGCTTGATTATAAGACTATCCCCATCTAGAGATGAGCAGAGAGAGAAGGCCCAGATTCTCTTCAGAAATTTGTTTTAAATCCATCTTAACACAGATCCAAACGAGTGATCAAGGGTCTAGACTAGGAAGTCTAGAATGCTCACTTCAACAAGGTAATATTAAATATCCGCTGCCTTGATGGTTATAGAAACTGCTTTGCTTCAGGCAAAGGAATATGTTTAAAAGGGAAGTTAAAAAAAAAAAAATTCAAAGAACTCTTAAAAATAAATTTTAAAAGATGTAAAATTAGTAATAGCAAAGATGACAGGTTAGAACTAGGCAAAATGCTGTGAAAGGATTTTAAATTTTGATAAAATACCACTATAAAGAGATGAGTAAGAAAAATGATAAACTGAATATCTGACTCAGATTCCTATGTAGACACACACCTGAACTTCCAACAGCCTGCTACAGCCAGCCTGTTCGTAAATTCAATTAAGAACATAACTAAATTATGATGAATTGATGATTACTCTTCTAGTTACACTAGATAAAATAATTATTTTGATCTCTGTGGATCTAAAATGGTGACCTGATCTCTATGGCCGGCTGCCACATTCCTGAAATCAGAACTCATCCTAGGGAGGACCAAAAATATCCAATAATTAAGGAGGCAGCATAAGCACTTTAAAATTATTTAAAGAGACAGGCAATCAACTCTAGAAGGTAGAACAATACCTGAGACCTCTGTCAGGGCATTTACCAGCATTACATTGTACTTTCATTTGAAACTAAAATTAAGTCCCCCAAAAGGAGTGAGATTCAAGTGAGTCACCCAGTATTATGAGACTCAATGTCATTTTCACATAGTAGGTCCTTCATTGACAGTAAAAAAAATCTTAAGTTCAATTTTCATGAACTGTCATAAAGACTGGAGTCAGTCAATTCACTTAAAAGCCACAGAACCAGCTATAATTCAGTGGTATAAGAGACACTGTTTTTATATTTTAACAGGATCTAAAGACTGCACCCTTTCCAATTAAAACCTCTCCAAATAAATCTTCTTAGAGTTTCCTAATTTCCTAAATATAAAACCAGACAAATCAAACCCACGCTTTTTCTAGATTTCATACCTGTGTTGCTAAACTCAAGACTTGCTGTACCAGCTCCTGTGTTTCTGATGGTTTCTTAAGAAACAGCTTCACGATGGCAGTAAGCAGAGTAAGCTGCACCTAAGGGCATGACATAATTTAACAGTTAAAGTGAAAGGCATTTACATTATTCCCTACCATCATTTCCAAAGTAGTGCTTACCCATCTATGAATTACTATGGGGGTTTCCGATTCTGATTAAGAGACAAAGGCTAAAACTCAGCCATTATCAAAAACAGCAGGTCAAAGGTATTCATCAATTAAGAACTTAATAGCCTCTTATCCCAAATTGCATTTTTGGCATCAAAAATTGCTTATTTATTAAATCCCTTATTATTTACTTCCGCCAAAAGATACAACTTAGGGAGAATTAGGGAATTATCTGTCATACTAGGGCAAGAGCCAAAAAATAGTAAAATCGCACCGGATCAGAGCTAATTAAGAGTGGGCTACAGGCTTGTATGTGTTCCTTGTAGACGCCCATTAAAATTACTATGGCCGAATTACATACATGACCTTCAATGTGCAGTGAGTGCAAATGCCAGGGGAAAGGAGTTTTATAATTTATCTGCTTCTGTGGGCCCGTGGCTCCGAGGTCAGGTCTCTCCATTTGGGTAGAGGAGAGGCAGAAGATGGGAGGAAGTCTAACCACCCACAGAGAATCTTTCCAAACTGCACATGCCAGACCTCACCCCAGCCCCAGGTGAGAAACCCTGCTGTAATGAGCCACAACCATCAGGAATAGGAACAGGTCATCTTCTTCTGGTGAGAGAAAATGAAGAAGTGCTAACTACTGCTCTCAGCAAGTAGTTGTTAAAGCGTGGTTCTGGACCACTAGTAGTAGCAGCAGCATCCTGAACCTGGTAAGAAATGAAAATGCTTAAGCCCATCTCAGACCCAACAAGTCAGAAACACTAAGGATGGGGCCCAGCAACCTGTGCTTTAACAAACTCTCTAGGTTCATTAAAGTTTGAGAATCACTGGTCTAAGGCAGATTTGTCCCACCAGAAATCGGCACAAATGAAAAGATGAATTTATATATAAATTCTCTCTCTCTCTCTCACACAAACACACACACACACACACGAAAGTGCATAACCTTTACTTTCCCTGAAATCTTCCCCAAAAGATCAGACACAGGACACAGATGAGAACTTACCTGGGTGCTTTCATCATGAAAACCCTCCAGGAAGCTCTCTAGTAACTCATCTGCATTGTCAATTCTCTCAGCATATTCTCCCACAATCCAAATCATAGCTGCTCGAGCGTCTGGTTCATCCAGTGAGTCTAAGTTCTCACACAGAGTGGCAATGATACTTTCATACCTGATTTAACAAAATGGACTATGGTTACATTGGGCACGAATGAGAACTGTATTAAACAATGAAGGCTAAAAACAAAACCACCAACGAGGTACCCTAAACCAAACCACCAAACTATAAAGGCTTTTGTCAAGAGAATGCAGAAGCTTTAAGCCAGAAGATTATGTCTTAAATTTCCCTTCAATTATGTTTTCATAACTGGACCATAAGCTGTTATAAAAATGCATCAGATATTCTTTTCACAAGGAAAAATTAACCTGTGGTATAATACCACTAACATAATTTCTAACACTCTTTCCTGTAACTAGATCAGAGAATTTTCCTATCTATTATTCCATTTTGCCTTCATGGTAGAGGAACAAAAATTCCACTTTACTTTTAGGAAAATGGAGTTAGACAACAACAGCATCCAGACTAGAAACAGTAATTTTGTCCACTAATCCACTAATCCTGCTTTTTCTGGAGATCTTTATGTTCTTTCCTCCCAAGGCACCCACACTAATGACTTGTTTCTCCAAAGAAACAAATAATTCAAGTATTTATTTTCATTTGCACAGGCCTATAGTGCTCTCATTTTTACCATGTTGAATCCATCTCCTTGGCTAATGTAGTTTTAAACATAAAAATGACAATGTGGGGATGCCTAGGTGGCATGGTTGGTTGAATGTCCGACTCCTGGTTTCAGCTCAGGTCATGATCTTGGCGTCATGGGATCGAACGCCACATCAGGCTCCGTGCTCAGCAGAGTCTGTTTAAGTTTTTCCTCCCTTTGCCCTCCCTCCTTGCTTGCTCGCTCTCTCAAAAATAAATAAATCTTTTAAAAAAAATGACAATGTGTAGTAAATTAGATGTAGACAACTGAATAGTACATTTAATTGTTTGCCCTACTTCCACTGATTAAACCAGGTCCTTGATAGCACTTTCTTGTAATTAAACTGTCATAACCCTTTATTAATAGAAACCAGAAATGGGCACATTTCTCTGCTAATCACAATGAAATATACATCTCCACCCTTAATCTTTCTAAACTTAGAAACCCAACTCTCCTCTTTTCTGGGAGAGTGGTCCTTTTCCCAAAAATACCACTTCTAAAATTTAAAAAATATATATATAATGCTTAATAAACCACTACCTTGCTAAATACAGTATTTCATCTAATTCTGAGTCCACCACTAAGCTAACTTATTGCAAGTTGCTTCATTTGACACTATCTTTAAAGACTAATCAGAATCTTCAGCACAACACATCTCTATGATTATAAGGCAAAATGAGATTTAGGATGCTTACAAGACCTGCTCTTATTTCACCCTTTCAGATCCCTTAATCACTTGCCTTCAAAATCAAACCTAATGAACTATTTTTGCTTCATAAATAAGAGGACTCAATGTGAAAAATCTGTGGAGTGAAACTGCAGATTCTGCATGCCTTTATGGGAAAAGCTATAATACTGCAGAAAACGACAGAGACTAATAATTCATCACATGCTCTATAATTTTCTACAAAGTAGTAGGTAACATGCAAAGTAAACAGTGCAACTGTTACCTTCCTGGCTTCTGCGATCATGTGGCTATTAACTTACCATTCAAACTGAAACATTTATTTCTGAGAGTGAAAAGAAGTACAAATATTAATTATGCCTGCTAACAGGCATAAACTGAAATATGCCTGGACAATCTGTAATATGTGGGCTTTCTATTTAATAGTAACGTCACCAACAAAGAATTTGGTCAACTTCAGTACATGACAGTTGACTGTCATTCAGCTTCAAATCCTCTCAAAGTAATAAAGCAGGATGAAAAATCAGGTTTTGATCCCTGTGCTAACCACCTGATATAATTTTTTAACATTTAAAACATACTTTTATGTTTTTTAAAAATTATTTTTCATAATAAAGTATCCTATTTTAACAGGATTTTTAACAAAGTATCCTATTATGCCTAGTTATATTACAAAGTATAGTTCTTACCTAGCCAATTTCAAAGTGCCTTACTTATACATTTCCTAAATGATTTGAGGAAGAAGGTAGAAGTATTTGGACATACTTGTTGGGGTATTTGCGAAAGATGTCCCTGATGACGACAATTGCCTCTTGAACCACATAATTTACTTTGGTCTGGATGAGATCAAGCAATGTGCTTACACAGCGCTCGGCAGATTGCTACAAAGAAGAGCAAAATAAATGAGAAGTCAGATGATCTCTCCAATAATGCAACCTCAATATAAAGATAACTTTGAAACGTACAGGTGCACCAACTAGACTAGACTAAAAGATCAGGCACTTAATTTGACCAAGCTACACTAGAGGCTAGGCTATTTGATGGAGATACACAGAAGTTCCAGATACACCCCAAATTTTATTCAATGTAAAATATATCGACAGATAAGTTGATTCAAACAAAAATAATCATCTTGGATAGCCACGCAGAACAGAAATGAGAAGAAAGAATGAGTCAAGGTAGGTGGGAAGAAGAAAGAAAGAATAAGCCAAGGTAGGTCATGGGTAAGTGGAGACAGAAGAAGGCATCCTTTGAACCTCTTGAAATGAAATTGCAAAATTGCATATCTGCATATAAGTATATTTTCCAGGGAGAGGGTCCATAGCTTTCATTACGTTTTCAAAGTTATCTGTGACTCAAAAAACTCTAAGGAAAACCTGCCATCTTCTGAACTATATAACTGAAAGTCTATGGCCTTAAATTGCAATTTTCCCCAGCCTATAGTTCATCTACAAGATTTAATCTATTAATCTTTTATTAATGAAGGGACTATGGGAGAATACAAGTGATAAAACTAATATACTGCAACTATAAGTCATAGTTTTTAAAAGGAGAAGGGTTTCAGACAAGAGATCCTAAAAATCAAGGACTGATTTATCATGTATCACAATGTACTATGACGGGTCACTCCATTACCTACCTCCTGATAAGATGCAATAGAAAGTACACAGCATTGCCTAAGAGGTACTTTTGCCTAACGCTGAACATGAACATTACCAAATCTCTAAATTTAATTATCTAGAGGGGATGGCAGAATGAGAAAAACAGTATCACTAAAATACAACCAGCCAAATCCACACTCTGGGAAATTGTACAAGCCTAATGACCTAGTCCCTTTAATAAATGGCACCAAAAGTAAGTAAAGACTTAAGAGACATTAACCAAATGCAACGTGTGAATCTTCTTTAGATTTTTATTTGAACAAGCCAGCTGTAAAAAGACACTGACACAATTAGGGAAAACTGAATATGGGCTGGATCTTCAATGAGATTAAGATTTATTGCTAGTTGTTGGGTACACTAATGGTATTGTGACAATATATTTTTTTAGGGACCTTCTCTGTTAGATACACACACTGGACTACTCTAGTAAGAGCCTACCTGGGATCCGCAATAAAATTCAATAGCACTCCACTCCCTGAAGGAGAGGGAGAACATAAAAGCAGTTAACATGTCGATAGTTGTTCAAAATGGATGATGTGTACATGAGAGCTCATTATCAACTTTAGTGTATGCCTGAAAACTATGATAATAAAATCTTTTGAAGGTACTAAGTTAAACCACTCCAAGCAATTTAATGAAAACAAAATTGCATCTTGAGGTTACTCATCTGATGACTCTATTGCTCCATGAAATGACTCTGCCATCTTTTATGTATTTTTTCCAGTTTTGGATTCTATTTTATTCATTTTTAGCTAGTAATTCCTGTGCAGTTAATGCAACAGAAAAGTAATTGGTAAAATTTAAATATATAAGTTGTGATAAATTATAAAGTATATAGGATAAGGCTGCTTTAAGATGTAAATTATCATAAATGAAATAATACAGATACAGTGATTAACACAGGGCTTGATAGAAAGCCTACATTTAGTGAGCCCTTCCTATCACTATTAGAATAGAGACAAAAGGCCATTTCCTATGATGCATCAGTATTCGAAAAACATTTAAGTCTGGGACAGTAATTCTCAAGCAAATTGTCATCTCAACCATACTGCTTTTTGATTAACAAAAAAGAAAGCCCACCATTATTACAGCAGTATGGCAGAGGGGCAAGAGTAAACATCCAATCACTGTTCAGACAGAAAAGTCCAGAAACAGAGAAATACATACGCACTTATAAAATTCAGTATGAGACAAAATTTCTTAACAGTGGGGAAAGGATTTGTTCTGGTGTTTGATCCTCACCCTCATATTTTTCACCAAAATTCTTTCTAATTGTTTTAATTATTAAAAATATCTTTAAGTGTAAAAAACCAGAATCTTCACCATAAAAGTAGACAATAATAGTGAGTTTTAGTTTGAGGTGAAGCACAATCTTCTACGGTGCCACTAAATAACTCCTGAGAAAACACTGAGAAAACAACTCACCACATAAGGAAATGTAAACTTCTGTGCGTCGAGATAGTAAATGAAATCGAAAGGAAAACAAATTGGGAAAATAACTGCTAACAAAATGAGGGATTGATATCTTTAATTATAAAGGATTGTTTTTAAAAAACCAATGTGGAAAAGCCCATTGGAAAAGGTGCACAGGACGCGAACAAGCAATTCCAAAGGACTAACAAATGAAAACAGCTCGCCTTCACTAGAGATCAAAGATTTGGCTACACGAAGTAAGTCAGTCAGAGAAAGACAAGTATCATATGATCTCACTGATATGTGGAATTTGAGAAACAAGACAGAGGATCATAGGGGAAGGGAAGAAAAAATGAAACAAGATGAAACCAGACAGGGAGACAAACCATAAGAGACTCTTAATCTCAGGAAACAAACTGAGGGTTGCTGGAGTGGTGGGGGGTGGGAGGGATGGGGTGGCTGGGTGATGGACACTGGGGAGGGTATGTGCTATGGTGAGCACTGTGAATTGTGCAAGACTGATGAATCACAGATCTGTACCCCTGAAACAAATAATACATTATACGTTAATTAAAAAAAAAAACTTGGCTACAAAGTCCTCTTTATACCACTATTTGGAAAAAGAGCAGGAACTTTAAGGTACTACAAATAAGAGGAAGGTTAAATAATGAAGCAATCAAACATTATGTCTATAATCCATTAAAAATTATGTCAAATGTTAACAGTAACATGGAAAAATGTCCACGTATAATTCAATGAAAAAGGCAGACTACCGAATAACATTTTTAGGATGATCTCATTTTTGTAAAAAGTACACCTGTGTATGATGGACTACATAGACGAAGACTGAAAATCACATCCACATCATCTCTGGGAGGGTGGAATAGGTAGGAGGAAACAGTGTTCCATTTTCATTTAACTTGTCTTTTTTTATAATTTTATTTAGTAAACACATATGGCTTTCCTAACAGGAAAAATATAATCTTTGTTTTTAAATCAAGGGATGAATATGGTGGCTAACTGAACAAAATAAAAATAAATAAACAAAGGGATGAGATACATATCAGTATCTTAGCTTGATTTATAGAAAGTAGAAATAGTGAACACCAGAGAGCAGAAGACTAGGAAGTTTAGAACTTACTGCCTTAATCTCTCTCAAAGAAATAAAAGCATTTGATTTTATTTGGAAGACTAAGAAGGACCAGGGGTTTATCTCCTCCTTAAAGAAGTAGGTATACACTGTAAATATATACAATTTTGTCAAATCATACCTCAATAAAGTTGGGGGTGCGGGAGAGTAAAAGCTACTAAAAAAAAACAGACAAAAAAGAAATAGGCAAAAGTTTCTGAAAAAACAATACTATAGGATTACCTTTCCAGTGCTCTTTATTGATTGAGCAGCTTACTGCTTAATCTTTAACCTAACCAACTGGAACAAAATTATGTATTTTTTTCACCTCAGGATACTTACAGCAACATAGAAACACCTGTATTTACAGTTATGATAAAAATACAACTCAAACTCTTAAAGACACCTAAACTTTCCAACAGGCCCTGCTCTCACAGCTAAGCATGACACTAAAATTCATTTTTTTCTCATCTGTCATATCTTTGGAACCAACTACACATTAAAAAAAGGGTAAGATGCCCTGAAACAATGCAGTAGCTTGGTTCAGAGGCTACCCAGGAGGTCTACTACAATCCCCTCACTGGTTCATCCCCCTTCCCATGAATGCTTAGTTAGAAACAGGCAATCATCACCTCTCCTGCCCCAATGACTGTATTTGGGTCAGGCAACTCTTTCCAACTGATGATAACCTTCATGATTGAAACAGGTATAGGAAAAGCGCTCCAGCAAATGCAGGCAACCTAAGAGAACTGGAAGGCAGGAACCTTGAAGGCTGATCTTAATCACTTCCAGACAAAGTTCATTCCTCACATACTCTCATATTCCCACCAGGGCACCCTGAGTCAAAGGTGAAAGCCATCAGAAGTTTAACCCTTCCAGAAGATTATGGACTATTTTTCCATTAGTCACAATACATGGCATTAACAGCCATCCAGATGGAGAATGCTTTCTAGTAATTCCAGGGATTGAAAATCTCTTTTAACTTTGGAATGATACAATTTTGTATGATTCTTTAGAGCTTTGCCAAAGAAGTCAATAAGACAATGACAGTCCGGCAATGAATAGCACAAAATTACTCTTTATGCTATCAAAATCTCTCTGAAAATTAAGTAAGTAAGAAAAGGAGTAAGAAAAGAAAAAGAAAAGAGAAAAGAATGTGAAGAGTGGTGATAAAAAAAGATGTATCAAGATCCAATAATCAGAAATCCCCATTTCTCAATGGAGCAACAGAACGTATTAAATACCTGAAGCAACTAGGCTATGAGAACCAGTAGAAACCAGGATGAATTAACTAAGTCTTGCTCCAACAACTGAACTGCTGAATGATTTATCAGTGGTAATTGACATGAAGCAGCCCTGTCTCAAATAAAAACAAGGAAGGCCAATCAGGAACTTGGTTTTCATAGATGCTTCTCTGACACAGCATCTGTTTCCTTCCATTCCCAAGAAGTACTGGACAGACTGTACAAATTATTTTAGTATCCTTGAGAAATCATATGGTCCAACCCTCTGACTCTAAGCAGAACTGCATACAGTCAAGCAGCAAGAACAAATAGGGAGCTCTGAATCCACAACATCATAGCAAACAGAGGCCTTCATTAATTCCAACACATTTCTGAATGATGAACAAATGGAGGACTGGAGATTGATGAAGTAGGGCAGTGCAAGTTGTAGCCCATAACACCTACTGGAAGGCTGCAACCAAGCTAAAAATCAATCTGCCCTCAAAGATCACAGAGAAGCTCTTTCAGAGGACATTGAAGTAAAGATCAACTCCCTGCCCTAAAGCAGAAACCTGTTAGTCAGTAGCCCAGCCTACGCCCACAGAAGTCCTGATTGACTTTTCTCTCATTCTTAAATATAAATGGGTTGCAATTTATTATATGTGTGCTATACACCTCAATGAAAAAATTATATACAGACATGCAATGGTCACCATTCGATACTCCAGATAATTAAATTTAAACTGCAGACACAAAACACTGTAATTCATATCCCCAGAGACTCAAGAAGCTATTGCAATCACACAAAAATGAATGCTGTGAGAGAAGTACCAATAACAAGAAAGAGTTATGAAGAGAGGCCCCATGGAATGATGGCTGTGCAGAGGCCAAACAAGCAATAAGCCGGACTGGAGCAAGTGAGAGGACAGAGGACCAGAAGACAGAAGGGTGCCGGACAAAAGGTTTACACGTTTGATACTATGCTTGAAAAGCTGGAAGACAGGGATGCCATGAAGACACACAATGCAAGAAAAAACGAAAGGCCATTATAGAAACTCCAGAAAAAAACAAAAGACTCTATAAGAAAGAAAATATAATCATTTGTATTATACTGGCTCTACTATTTGGTCATAATAGGGGTAGAAAGTTTTGCAAGCCTTTAGTTGACAGAACAATAAATGAAGGCATATTATCTCAATTTACAAAGATAATCAATATAGGAAGGAAAAAACCTCATGATATAACTATTGGAGAATAGGAGGGTTCAAGTAGGAATGGTGGGGTACATGAACTGTTACTTAACTCACAGCACAAAGTTAATAGATAATATCTGTAATTGGTAAATCAATAAATACCATATTATTTAGAAATATGGAAGCAGCAAAGTAACTGAAACTAGAAGAAGTTAAAAATTATTCCCTCTAGGAATTTTAACTATGTGTTTTATTATTTTAATAAATTTAAAAAACACATTTTAAAAAAAGGAGTGAAAAGAACACTCTAAATCCCATAATGTGATCCCAACTACCATCAGACACTTGCCTCCACTTTGATGGCACACCGTCCGATGGCCCGCACAGCCTTGCGAACAAAGTCAACATCCACCTCTGTGGCATATTCCTTTAATTCTGCCAGAACCTGTTAAAAATCCAGGAAGTGAACAATCAGTAAGGATTCTCAAACAGCAATTTCATGGCCTAGCAGCTTCTGAAGGCCAGACCTTAAGATCTAAGTGATTTATAAACTTGAATCTGCTTTAAGGCTGACCTGAGCAATGTTGGCTTGGGATGCTAAACGAATCATGATGTCCAGTTTCTCTAGTTTAACATAGATGGGATCATTGTACTTCACAAAGAAGACTTTGATTTCCTGTTTCAAGATTTCAGGCCTGTGGTACACAGAAACACATGATAAGGAAGGCGAGATGTAAAATGATATATCCTTCTAAGTCTGTATGAATATCTAATCTGTGCTCCAGCCACTTCACCCCACTCGCCAAACCTCACACACTTCCTTTATACCCCTCTAGCCAGTTTCTCATTTGGCAGACAATTTTTAAGGGCTAGGGTACATATTGCTAAGAACTGCTGGAAGAACAACAATCTGGCTCTAAACTATGGCCTAAACCATATGAAGTAGGCACTAGCTGGTACACTATCAGGAGGCTCATGAGAAAACAAACTAAGCTGCAGAGCAACACCAAGTGTTTACCACAGGAACACTCCAAAAGCAACTGTTAGCCTCCTGATCCTGGCCAAGCTGCTCTGCCATACAACATTTTCATTTCCATATATTAAAAAGAACTTGATAATGGCCTCTGTAATATCGGTATTATTAAGCTTAATTCAAAATCACAAACACTGTAATCACCAATTCATTGTTTCCCAACCTTTTCTGGACAATTAGATTGATATTCCTCAGGGCGACGTACTGCACCTCTGGCTCCCCAGACAGCAAAGTGACAAGTGGAGGGGCCAACTTTTTCAGCAGCATGTTGTAGTAGTCAGAGTCCTTGGGTAACAACTCCAGAAACTTCATTAGGACTTTTACCGCTGAAAGCACCACTGCTGAGTTGGCATGAGATAGCCGGGGAGTCACACGCTCACAGATGCTGAGGGCAGAAAAGGAAAATTAACATCTTGAATTATAATTTCTTTGCTCAATCCAGCCCATAGCGTACTGTGTCAGAGTCCCATGGCCCAAGTATCAAGAAACTAGAGAATCGGTTAGAAAACTCAAAGCTCCATGTGTAGACAAAACTGGGATCCTACACTGCAGAAGCTTCATTCCCAGCAAACTACAGACAGAGCAGGGAAATCAGAAGACTTCAGGAAACCAAAATAAGGGATGCTCAAACTGGAAGGAAACTAGGCAATACCCCAAACACTTGAGGCTCACACCATTTACCCTCCTGTTTTACAGTCTTCTCCATCTCCCCATATTACACAAGGGCTCCCTGCCTTTGGTTGAGAGAACCCATTTCTCCTCAACCTACAGGATGTCAAATTAAGTTCTGAGAGTTACTTCATAGTGAGAGATATCAACCGTGACTGAAGGTTTCATAAGATGCAGGAGGAGGTGAGTTGAGCAGGAAAACAAGACAACGCCTTACCTTCATGATAATAAGGAAATCTCTGAAAGGCTTTTTAAGTAACAGAACACCACTGCAATATTCTCCCAAACCCTTCCCCCGTTCTCCTAGCCCCTGCCTACCTACACTTAAAGGTCTCACTAAATCTTGAGTATGTAATTATCTGTTGAGGGTTCTTCAGAAATTAACCTAATTTTGATAGCTCTTGGGCAACTGAGAGGCTAAGTGATTTATATTCAGTTAAGGATTCAGGATAAGTAAGTGGGGTTTCTCTCCCTTCCTCCAGTATCTAACTGGCTGACTCCCTGATTTCCCTCAGGTCTTTATACAAATGCCACCTTCTCAGCGACCTTCCCTGACTACCCTTTTACAAAATACAATTCCTCATCCCCAAATGCCCAGCATTTCTTAGATCTCCTCCCTACTTTATATTTCCTGTTAGGGCTTATCATCCTCTGACATATTATATATTGTATTATATATACTTTTGCCCCATCCCTCAGAATAAGTGTTCCATGAGGGCTACGATTCTTTTTTTTTTTTTTTTTAAGATTTTATTTATTTGACAGAGCGAGAGAGATAGCAAGAGCAGGAACACAAGCAGAGGGAGTAAGAGAAGGAGAAGCAGGCTTCCCACCAAGCAGGGAGCCCGATGTGGGGCTCGATCCCAGGACCCTGGGATCATGACCTGAGCTGAAGGTAGACACTTAATGACTGAGCCACCCAGGTGCCCCAAAAATGAAAAACTTTTTAAAAGCAAGCAGGGCTACGATTCTGTCGATAGTATATCCCCAGGGCCTAGAACAATGCCTGGCATGCAGCACAGACTCAATAAATATTTGCTAAGTGAATGTACAAATAAGTGTGAGATGTCACTGACCAATAAAAAATAAAATTCTATATAAAGGTCTTTCCATAAGATATTTGTACTTTTTTTTTTTTTTAAGATACTTGTACTTTTGATAATGGAAAGAAACGATCAGGGTGAGCTTTAGTTAGGTTCAGAGGGAACAATTTCCCAGACAAGTGAAGAGAACTTACGTTATGGTAACTTGAGCTTCAGCCAGGCAAGAAAGGTTCCTATCTACCATAATTAAAATACGTCAACTTTAACAAAGAGCCAACAGTTCTTCCGAAGTACTTTACCTAGTACAGTGCCTATATATACAGAACGCGCAATAAAAACTGGTGGTAATTCCAACTCTGTAAACTAAAATGTGTGTAGGTGCACATGAAATTTAATAGTCAATTTGTGAAGGTCAAAGACAATTTATAACAGTGAACTTGGTAAAGGGCTGAGAAGAACAATCCAGGGGTGCCTTCCAAATTCTTTTCCAAATTCAAACTGACGTGATTTCTGTATCTAATGAAAGACACCATACGTTTTGCGGGCTTCAGTACATTTTCTCTACTACTGAATTACAGGTATAGTTCAGCTCAGTAACTAGTATCAAGCCACTTACTATGTATCTAATAGAATAAAAAGTTTGTCACTACGATGGGACACTCAAAAAACCTTTGTGTGCCAAATGGCCAGAAATTGCTGTATGGGGGATGTGGGACAACCACGATGAGGGATATTTTAGCAGAAGGTAACTGTAGTATTCAAACAAGAAATGAAAAATACACATCTTTTAGGAAGAGCTATTTTTGCATGGTTCAATCCACCACCTAAAATGTTCCTAAATCCAGTGAGAAAATACCACAGGGATAGCAGTATCTACCCCACAAGCCACTCATCTTTGCCAACACAAGAGACCCTTATTCTTTTTTTTTTTTTTTTTAAGATTTTATTTCTTTATTTGACAGAGAGAGACACAGCGAGAGAGGGAACACAAGCAGGGGCAGTGGGAGAGGGAGAAGCAGGCTTCCCACTGAGCAGGGAGCCCAATGCGGAGCTTGATCCCAGGACCCCGGGATCATGACCTGAGCCGAAGGCAGACGCTTAACGACTGAGCCACCCAGGTGCCCCAAGAGACCCTTATTCTAATACAGACAGTAGAACTTATTTAAATAGGCAAGTCTCCCAGATACTATCCAGGAAAACAGAACTGACCTCTGAGCCTCCCGGTCATCTTTAGGGTTGTAATTAGACAGGCAGTCCAAGATGAAAATCTGGCCCCATTCAGTGCACTCATTCAGGGCTGTCAGCAGCTTATTAATGTTCTGTGGGTTCAGATCAAGTAGGTTGCTGTTTGGGTGAGATTCACTGATTTCAGATAATGCTGCTACAGCATTAGCCACCACCTGGGAAAGAAACAGACATGACCCTGATTTAGCAAGAACAGTACAATTATAAACAAATACTTAATCTTCTCTGGATCACTTCATAGATCTCAACTCATAACCATTCCTGAACATTTTACCTAGTCAGCTAGAAACATAAACTGCTTTCAAAACATGTATTAAACCACCAATGATGGCCTATATAGCTTCCTGGTGGTGAGGAACCCAGAATTAAAACAATTCGTTTATTAGCAGATAGTCACACATAATTTACCATTAAAACAATAATTTTAATAGTATTCAACCCTATCATTAGAATCAAGACATATGAACAGTTTTAAGATCAATGAAGTTTAAACATGTACATTAGCCCGGCAAAGGACCAAAAGTTTTAGAGCTGTTTGGGCATGTATGGGGCGGGGGGGCTGATACTGTCAATCATGTCATGAGTCTCAGAGTAAGAAAATGTGAGCTTGAAACCTTAGTTCACTACTGAATGACATGCTGGGAGATGTTCCTCATCTGAAAACTGGGAATAATTTAATCCACCTCATAGAATAGTTTTAGTTTAAGGATCAAATCAAAAAAACACATGTATAAGTGCTTTCTATAAAGCTTTAGGCAAATTTTAGGTGGTACTATTACCATAACTCATCAAGAGTTGCACTAAGTTGCACAGTTTTTCACATTAACATCTCTGAAACTGAGATGCATTTTATAATCAAAGGCATGTCAGTTGAGGGTGCCTGGATGGCTCAGTCAGTTAAGCATCCGACTCTTGGTTTTGCCTCAGGTGGTGATCTCAGGGTCATGAGATTGAGTCTGTGTGGCCCTCCAAACTCAGTGCGGAGTCTGCTTAAGACTCTCTTTCCCTCTCCCTCTGCCCCTCCCCCGCCAATGCTCACATGCGCACTCTCTCAAATAAATCAATCTTAAAAAAAAAAAAAAAAGGTATGTCGGTTTAATAGGAAGCACGTTTCTTTCCAAGCAATACAGAAAATAATAATGCATCTTATAATCAATGCCATCTCAGAATCAATGAAATACAGTACCTCAAATACGATCTTTCAGGCAGTATGATATGTGAAAAACTGCTACCGAATATAAGAAAGTACACTTGTGGGGCGCCTGGGTGGCTCAGTCAGTTAAGCAACTGATTCTTGATTTCAGCTCAGGGCATGATCTCAAGGTTGTGACATCAAACCTTGTGTCAGGCTCCACACCAAGCATGGAGCCTGCTTAAGATTCTCTCTCCCCCTCTACCACCCCTACCCCCACTCACATGAGTGCACTCCTTCCAAAAAAAAAAGAAAGAAAGAAAAGGAAAAAAAAGTACAACTGCATCCTGACTTACAGATCTGGGAATCCACGTTACAAGAAAAAAAGTAAACACTCTTTATGAAAATTATAGAGTATTTCTGATATAACTAATACATTTACAGTCAATGACGTTTAAAGTAATTTAAAAATTGCAAAAACACCCAAAATAAAACACGCATACATACAAAGAAAACTATCCTATGGCCCTATACAAGTGAATCTTAAAGCCACATTTTTTTTAACGTAATCTCTATGCCCAACGTGGGGCTTGAACTCAGCCCCAAGATCAAGAATCGCATGCTCTACCGACTGAGCGAGCCAGGCACCCCGAAAACCACATTTCACAGTGAAGCTCCGAGAAGTTACTAAAGACCAGCAAGGTAAGGCTAAATATAAATATTCTCTAAGTATCAGTGAGATGTGATAAGAGATAGCAGCTTCAGTAATTACACACATTAAAATGTTCTCAAAAACATCAACTCATTTCTTAATTCTTACTGAAGTGCCTTGCTAAAAGCTTGAGAAACTAAGAGTTGTATAATTATCCTTTCGCCAACAAGTGAAGAAACATAATAGCCACAATTCAGCTACTGATTTTAGTAGCCACCTTATCTGAGTAGTCTGTAGATTATCCCAGAAGATAAATGTCTAGAGAATATGATTTTTTTAATCAAATAATACACTTATGACAATATTCATCATTATGTAAAAGGTATGATGTCACAGGGTGCCTGGGTGGCTCAGTCAGTTAAGCGACCAACTCCTGGTTTCAGCTCAGGTCATGATCTCAGGGTTGTGGGATTGAGCCCCGAGTCAGGCTCCTCGCTCAGTGCAGAGTCAGCTTGGGATTCTCTCTCTCCCTCTCCCTCTGCCCCTCTCCCCACTCGCATGCACACGCTCTCTCTCAAATAAATCTTAAAAAAAAAAAGTATGATGCTATGAATGGAATCATCTTGAGCTATAATTTAGTGATCATAAAATTCTAAGATGAAAAATCAAAGGCTCCCTTGTTAAGTCTGATTATAGATAGAATATTACTGTTATTAAGAAAAATCAGGAGAATTTTCTAGTCCACCTACCACATGGTACCATGTATAAAGTTCTTTTCTGACTTCATTTTTGTTTGCTATCATCAAGCATGGGATTTAGTGACAAATAAAAGGCATAAAGAGTGAAATACTAATCCCCTGCATCATCTCAGGTGCTTTACATGCAGGGAAAAGAGATTCCCCACATCCTATACACCTGATAGATCTGATTATGGTATAAAGGATCAAATATTATATGGGAAGACCAAATGCCTGTTTTCAAATATAACTGCCACCATAGGCCCAATCTTAGTTACTGGCTGTCCAAGATAAAAGGTCCTACTACAACTTACCATTTCTGCCAGTTAAATTATTTTAATGTAGGGCGCCTGGGTGGCTCAGTTGGTTAAGCAACTGCCTTCGGCTCAGGTCATGATCCTGGAGTCCCAGGATAGAGTTCCGCATCGGGCTCCCTGCTCAGCAGGGAGTCTGCTTCTCCCTCTGACCTTCCTCCCTCTCATGCTCTCTTCTCTACCATTCTCTCTCTCTCTCAATAAATAAATATCTTTAAAAATAAATTATTTTAATGTTAAAAAATTATATGTTAGATATAAAGTCTGTTAATAGGAAATGTAGAAAAAGAAAAGGTCAGAATTGAGGGAATTAAAAAAAAGCAATGTGGAGGAAAGAGAACAGAAGGATGCTGAACAGAATGAACAATTAGAATTCCTCTGTCATTACCATAGGCAATTGGAAATTAAACTAAGTGTATAAATGTGGCTAATGAAGTATATGTTCTGGTGGCAAAACAGGCAATTTCCGCTTGTTATCACATTAAAACAAAAAAGGAAATAGGGAAAAGTAAATCTAATTAAAAGATCCAGAGACCAGATTACAGGATTATGTTTATAAAAGCCTGCATTGAAAAAAGAGATCACTGCCAAACAGCTACTGAGCCAATGGCCAACTAGAGAAAAACGCATCCCCAATAACAAAATTCTGTTCCTCTAAAACTTCAAGTTCCTTCTCTTCTACCTTTCCACTTTTATCTCCTAATCCTCACAGGTTGTTATGATTTCAGAAACATATGAAGGTGGGCCCATAGGGACTGCTTAGTGTTCTCCTGGTCTCATCCTAATGGAAACTTAAAATAAGCTAGTCACACTGAATCTAAAGTAGACAGAGAAAAAAGACTGACTTCAAGACGGCAACTGGGTGGTTAGGGTATATAGGCAACTCACCTGTCAGTGTTTATGCTCTGTTTCTTTGGAATTTTGTATTATGTACATAGCACACATACTGTTTATTTCTAAAAATAAATTCTAAAAATAATAGATTGAAACTTAAGATTTACTTCCTCTTTCTATTACGACTTCTCCCAACAATAATTCAGTATCATAAAGAACAAATCTAACCCCTGCAGTAACTGCTTTAATATACCTGTGTATTAAAACAAAGGTTATGTCTCTTTCACTTGAACCATCACTTTGAATTTGAACTAAGATTCACATGCATAACATTTCTCCCCTAGAAAACTAGCATTTCTCTTAGGAAACATTGCCAGAAAGAGAACAAGAACCTTTAACTACAATCTCAAAAAAAAAACAAAAACAAAAAACTACAGTTCTCAAGTCTTTTTTTTTTTTTTTAAGATTTTAAGTAATCTCTACACCCAACATGGGGTTCGAACTCACAACCCTGAGATCCAGTGTAGCATGTTCCACCAACTGAGCCAGTCAGGCACCCCAGAAAGGAGTTTCCAAAGAAGTTTTGCTTAAAAATGGATTTATGAACTGAGGGTTCTAGAGGGGAGGGAGGTGGGGGGATGGGTTAGCCTGGTGATGGGTATTAAAGAGGGCACGTTCTGCGTGGAGCACTGGGTGTTATATGCAAACAATGAATCATGGAACACTACATCAAAAACTAATGATGTAATGTATGGTGATTAACTTAACAATAAAAATTTTTTTTTTTTTTATTTGAGAGAGGGAGAGAATGAGAGATAGAGAGCACGAGAGGGAAGAGGGTCAGAGGGAGAAGCAGACTCCCTGCTGAGCAGGGAGCCCGATGCGGGACTCAATCCCAGGACTCCAGGATCATGACCTGAGCCGAAGGCAGTCGCTTAACCAACTGAGCCACCCAGGCGCCCAACAATAAAAATTTTTAAAAGTGGATTTATGAATAGGGTTTCTTAAATGAGTTTTCTCAATACATCAGTTGATTTATAAAAAGTTGGCATCTAGGTTATAAAGGAAAACATATATACCGTAAAAAAAAAGTTTCTTTTATGCATCTTGCCTCCCAATTATGGTGTTTCTTGGGGAGGCTGCAACTAAACATTCCTCCTCCCTACTCCACCACTGTAGACCTAATATGTATACTTTATACAGATATTAGACACAAACATCTATACACATACTTATGTACAAAAGCATACATATATAGATGCATATAAAATCATGCATATAAAATGCCCCGTTCCCGGGGCACCTGGGCAGCTCAGTTGTTAAGCGTCTGCCTTCGACTCAGGTCATGATCCCAAGGTCCTGGGACTGAACCCTGCATCGGGCTCCCTGCTCAGCAGGAAGCCTGCTTCTCCCTCTCTCACTCTCCGAGCTTGTGTTCCCTCTCTCGCTGTGTCTCTCTCTGTCAAATAAATAAAATCTTAAAAAAATAAAAATAAAAAATAAAATCACATTCCCTACTAGACAAATGTTTCTCTGCCTTAACTACAGACTTCTCTTCAATGTGATAGTTCCTTATGGACCCTTGGAGTCCGTTGAGTTTTTTTTTTAAAGTAAGCAATTTGTGATTTACTTTATACTCTATCTAATACAGAAGGCTGTACAAAGAGATAAAAGACAGTAACTGCTAAAACATATTGAACACTTACTATGTGCCATTAATCCTCACAGCAACTGAGGTAGTTGCTATCAAAATCCACTTATTACAGATAAGGAAACAGGGTTTTGTTTTGTTTTTTTAAGCCTTATTTATTTATTTACTTATTTGAGAGAGAGTGTGCCTGCACAAGTAGGGGGAGGGAGAGGATCTCAAGCAGACTCCCTGCTGAGTGCAGAGCCCAATGCAGGACTCAATCACAGGATCCTGAGATCATGACCTGAGCCAAAATCAAGAGCCAGATGCTTAACTGACTGAACCACCCAGTCACCCAAGGAAACAGGCTTTAAAAATGAATTTATAAATCAGTTTAGAGAAGTTAGTGACTTGCTTAGTAAATGGCTAGAAAGGGATAGTGCTTGACTATGAGCTAAAGGTTTGTGTCTGATTCCAGTTTCTGAGTACTCATCACTCTGCCTCTAGTATTTACAGAAGTGCCAAGAACTGCGAACTCCAGCTGGCAAAAAGGGAAAGAAAAATCAGAGCTGGGGGAGGATAATATAATCAAAACATTATTTCCAGGCAAAGGTGACATACAGATTTAGACAAGGAGAAAAATGTATTCTTCTACTTTATATATTTCAGAGATAATCCGATCCTGACAGCTCCTATATTTACTATCCAGCTATAAAATCTGATTTATGAAGCTACCCCTATCTGATATGCACCAATTGTGAGGACATAAATTTGATCTTCTTAAAAAAAAAGCAAGCTGGAGCTGCAGATATCGTTAAAATAAAAATGATCCTGTAAAAAAGTACTCTAGAAGGGAAATGAAGATCTACAGAAGGACTGGAGTGTCATAGACAGAAGCTCCTTTGTAAGAACTCTCCCACCCATTTCCCCGTCCCTTTGAATGACTTTCATTCTGCACCTCCATTTCCATACCCTCAGAACCCAAGAGAGAATTCACTTTCCAGTACAGTGACTTCCCCCTATTAACAAATTACTACTTAGAGGACTTTCATTTCCAGCAATGACCTTCAAGGTCACACACTCCGAAAAGACTTATACTTCAGTTTTCCTGTTCAATTTACAATCCTTTGGGCTGGTACCCCTAAAGACTTAATTAAATCAAGTGAAAGCGGAATAATTGACCAAAATTATTATGCTGAAATATATAGGTGGTACATATTTTATCCTCTTAAAAATCAGCAACATTAGGACTCTCGCTTTCTCCTTCACAGAGCTGCCCCAAATGAGGTATTAAAGCACCAGGCAACATGTATTTGTTCTAAGCATGTTTCAGTCGTTATTGGCTCCTTAAGGACACAATGACTATGTGGTACCAGTTAATTTTTTTCCCCTCAAATAAGTAAAACTTAAAGCTCATACTTTAATCCAGCACACATCCAGAATGCCAGCAGATAATATGCCAACTATATTACGTTCTATAATGTGCCATCTTTCCCCCTCTTCCTCCCAGGAATAAGAAAGTTGAGTCAACATAGCTCATTATGACAAGAAGGTCTGAATACATGGTAACAAGATTTACAAATAAGACTCAGTAAAATTCATTACTTAAAGTGGCTTAAGATACAATCCGACAAAATGCAAAGCCAAAACACTACAATACAAGCAGGTATCTACAAGTAGACAAAAGGCACTCCTAACAACCAGAGTTACTTCGCCCACAAACCCTAAGATTATACCAGAGCAAGCTGCAACATGAACAAAACAAAAATTTATTATCACACCACTTATTAGCTCCCTTTTGAGAGCAAAGTAATCCCTGCCACAGTAAGAGTCTTGAGATCATCTTAAAGGGGACACTAAGAAAGGAATGAGCTGTGATCTTTTGGGGCACTATGTACAACAGATCCAGTTTTCCAGAAGTTGCTGATGAAAACTGCTTTAAAGGTTTATTCTTGAGGGGCACCTGAGTGGCTCAGTTGGTTAAGTGTCTGCCTTTGGCTCAGGTCATGATCCCAAGGTCCTGGGATCAAGCCCTACATCAGACTCCCTGCTCAGCGGGGAGCCTGCTTCTCCTTCTCCCTCGGCCATTCCCCCTGCTTGTGCTCTCTGGTCTCTCCGTCAAATAAATAAATAAAAACTTAAAAAAAAAAAGGTATATCCTTGAATAATTACCTTTTTAAAAGTAATTCTGCAATGATGTAGTAAGTAACACTGTAAATATACCTAGGTTCATTTGTGGGTAAGCTGTTCTCAGAATTACCCTAAAAAGGGCGCCTGGGTGGCTGTCATCAGGCGTCTGCCTTCGGCTCAGGTCATGATCCCAGGGTCCTGGGATCGAGTCCCGCATCGGACTCCCTGCTCGGCGAGAAGCCTGCTTCTCTCTCTCCCACTCCCCCTGCTTGTGTTCCTGCTCTCTCTCTCTCTCTGTCAAATAAACAAATAAAATCTTTAAAAAAAAGAATTACCCTAAAAAACAATGGCTGGTTTTAAATAACATATACAAAAAATTAAATCTTTTAAAAGTAAATTTGCAATGGAAAGATTAACCCTTCTAAAATTATTAATATCCAACTCCACAATGACTATACAATATAGACAATAAATAGTAGTTATCTTATGAAGGGCTTCCTCTATACCATGTTTAAGATTAAGTGCTTTGCACCTCAATGAGATACCACCTCACACCAGTCAGAATGGCTAAAATTAACAAGTCAGGAAACGACAGATGTTGGCGGGGATGCGGAGAAAGGAGAACCCTCCTACACTGTTGGTGGGAATGCAAGCTGGTGCACCCACTCTGGAAAACAGTATGGAGGTTCCTCAAAAAGTTGAAAATAGAGCTACCCTACGACCTAGCAATTGCACTGCTGGGTATTTACCCCAAAAATACAAATGTAGGGATCCAAAGGGGTATGTGCACCCCAATGTTTATAGCAGCAATGTCCACAATAGCCAAACTATGGAAAGAGCCAAGATGTCCATCAACAGATGAATGGATAAAGAAGATGTGGTATATATATGCAATGGAATATTATGCAGCCATCAAAAAGGGGAAATCTTGCCATTTGCATCAGCGACATGGATGGAACTAAAAGTTATTATGCTGAGCGAAATAAGTCAGAGAAAGACATGTATCATATGATCTCACTGATATGAGGAATTTTTTTTTTAGATTTTATTTATTTATTTGAGAGAGAATGAGATAGAGAGAGCACAAGAGGGGGGAGGGTCCAAGGGAGAAGCCGACTCACTGCTGAGCAGGGAGCCCGATGCGGGACTCGATCCCGGTACTCCAGGATCATGACCTGAGCCGAAGGCAGTCGCTTAACCAACTGAGCCACCCAGGCGCCCTGATATGAGGAATTCTTAATCTCAAGAAACAAACTGAGGGTTGCTGGAGTGGTGGGGGGTGGGAGGGACAGGGTGGCTGGGTGATACACTGAGGAGGGTATGTGCTATGGTGAGCACTGTGAATTGTGCAAGACTACTGAATCACAGACCTGTACCTCTGAAACAAATAATACATTATATGTTAAAAAAAAAAAAAAGGGAAGATAGTAGGAAGGGAAAAATGAAGGGGGGGGAATCGGAGGGGGAGACGAACCATGAGAGACTATGGACTCTGAGAAACAAACTGAGGGTTCTAGAGGAAAGGGGGGTGGGAGGATGGATCAGCCTGGTGATGGGTATTAAAGAGGGCACATACTGAATGGAGCACTGGGTGTTATACGCAAACAATGAATCATGGAACACTACATCAAAAACTAATGATGTAATGTATGGTGATTAACAATAAAAAAAGAAAATATGTAAACAAATTAAAAAAAAAAGATTAAGTGTTTGCAAGCCCTCTATCCTTCAATGTTCACAACAGTCCTACAATAGAAGTATTATTTACTACCTTCACTCTGTAGATGAGGATACTAAGAAGTTTAGGGAGCTAAGAAATGACAGAACCAGGGGTGCCTGGGTGGCTCAGGTGGTTAAGCAACTGCCTTCGGCTCAGGTCATGATCCCGGAGTTCTGGGACTGAGTCCCACATCGGGCTCCTGGCTCAGTGGGGAGCCTGCTTCCCCCTCTGACCCTCTCCCCTCTCATGCTGTTTCTCACTCTCTCTCTACCAAATAAATAAATAAAATCTTTTAAAATAAAAAAAAAAAAAAGAAAGAAAGAAATGACAGAACCAGGACACAAACCCAAGTCTTTCTGGCTCCAGAGTCTGAGTTTTAACCACTATGCTATATAGTACTGGAGCGGGGGGGAGTAACATTTTATAATTACAAAGCACTTTTCTGTTTTTGAGATACTTTTCAAAAAGAGGGAGTCAACTCTTTATAAAAAGAAGTGATTAAATGCAATTTGGTATTTTGGATTGAATCCTAGAATAGTAAAAGGACATTTGTGTTGAAACAGGTGAAATTCAAATAAAATCTGTACTCTAGTTAATAATAATGTACCAATGCTAATTTCTTAGTTTTGACAAATGTGCCATGGTTATATAAGATGTTAACATTAAGTGAAACTGAGTGAAGAATATATGAGAACTTTCTGTACTATTTTTGCAACTTTTCTGTAAATCTAGAATTATTCCCCCCAAATGAGATTAAAAAAAAAACTTTAAGTTGGTAATAGTTTACACAATAAAAACTGATAATGAATTTTTTAAAAGAAGTGAGAATCACAGAAAGATTTCCAAAGTTTATTATAAAGAAAAACAAAAACATCTGCTTCTCCAGTAAGCAGAGACACAAAAGAATTCAGATCGACCGGTGGGAAATTCAAGAGCTGGGCAGTCAGCCTTATATCAAAGCAGCCTTCAATGATTCTACTTACTCCATCCCTGCAGAAATTAATGGCAGATCCTCTTTTAGTACCAAATATAACATTACTCACTGGGGGGAACCCAGACAAGACTGAATATATTACCTGCCACATTACTGTTATTAAGTGCCTACCACATACTGACACTCTCACACACACCTAAAATTCTACCAGCTCTACAACTCCTTTATGGACTTCTGGCATGAAGAGCATTATCCAGGTCTAACTTCACTTACGTATGAAATTTTACTTTAAAACTCTCCTACTTAATATACACTGAGAGAAAAGAGAAATCATTAAAATAATAAATTAAGTGAGGTCATTGTGTTTTTCTATGTGTTCTAGGCCTATCTTTAATAGAAAATTTAACATAGCCCACAAGGACATCATTTATATTTGGATAAAAATCCCTGCATTTACAAAATGATCTAGAGACTTGAGTTTTCCAATACATATCATCTCAGATTGACAACAAACCACAACACAAGTTTCTAAGGCCTAAATGAAAACTATAATGATCAGAAAGTACGCAATGTTAGCTCTGTTCCTCCATAGCTACAGTTTATTAAGCATTTACCAAATATCAGGCATTAAATTTTTAAATTACTCTTCATATTCAAAATAATCAAGTAAAGTAGGCATTATTACATTCATTTTACAGATGAGGAAACTGAAGCTCATTTTAAATAACTTGCTCAAGGCCATGTTTCTAGTGAGCAGCCACACCCAGACTCACAACAGCTGCCACTCTGGCCCTCAAGGCCACATACTAGCTTCATAATCCAAATTCTTGCAATTTAGCACTACTGGACTTGGGGATGGATAACTGTTTGCCGTAAGGGGCTGTCCTATACACTGTAGGATGTTTAAAGTATCTCTGGACTCTACCTACTAGATGCCAGTAGCACCTTTCCCATTAGTTGTGACAACCAAAAGTGTTCCCACATATTATCGAACATCCCCTAGGGAGCAAAATCGCTCCCCATTGAGAACCACTGCCATGATACCACGCTGCTTCTACATGCTGGTGTTGGGGATGGTCACCGAAAAGATGTGACCGCCAATAGACCTGTGAGCTGGGACCCGGCCCTTGCCTTGGAGGCTTCTCATCCTATGCCTGTCCTTGGAATGGGATTCTGCTTGTCTTTCACCTGGCATACATGACTGAACCCAGTTAAGGCCTCTTTATAAACTTTTAAGATTTGGCAGGCAGGGGGCACCTGGGTGGCTCGGTTGGTTGGGCGACTGCCTTCAGCTCAGGTCATGATCCTGCAGTCCCAGGATCGAGTCCCACATCGGGCTCCCTGCTCGGCGGGGAGTCTGCTTCTCCCTCTGACCCTCTTCCCTCTCGTGCTCTCTCTCTCTCATTCTCTCTCTCTCAAATAAATAAATAAAATCTAAAAAAAAAAATGTTTAAAAGATTTGGCAGGCAGGGGTGGGTCAGATGGTTAGGCATCTGCCTTCGGCTTGGGTCATGGTCCCAGAGTCCTGGGATCGAGTCCCGCATCAGGCTCCCTGCTCCTTGGGAGCCTGCTTCTCCCTCTGCCTCTCTCTCTCTCCCTCTCTCTCTCCCTCTCTCTGTCTCTGAGTAAATAAATAAAATCTTTAAAAAAAAAAAAGGATTCGGCAGGCAGGTGGTGGGGATCCATGCTGTCTTGCTTTTGCCCAACGCAAGCCTTGTATGTAAGCTCTCTTTGCTTATTAGAACTGCCACCTACCAACCTGGAGTAGCCTGCCTCTTTCTCTGGTCTCTCTCTGCCCTCTGCATAAAAGGGGCTGCTTTCAGATTACACCAGGGAAGCTCCCAGGAGGGTTACAAACCAACAGCTGGCTAGCATACAGTTAAAGTATACACTTTTTCTGAGAAGAGGTTATTTTTCATAAAACAGCTTTCTAGAATAAGTTCCAATCAAAAGAAACTGGAGGTTTTAACTAGAACCTTTGCAAAAGGCTATTGTGGGTCAAGCTGAGGCAATTCTGAGAACATACTCCTTGTCCAGAACACTCAGCAAACAGAAACAGGTTTTTTACTTATTTAGTACTTTGTGCTTTGGCAGACAGGTGCAGAGCAGTGCAAGAGGGCTTCCTGGGGGCAGCTCTGAGAGTGATGGAAGCAGAACTGAGAAGGTCTGGAAGACAGAGATCAAAGGGATAAAGTCCCTAAGCCAACGGGACTCAGAAGAACAGAGTTCACAAACAAAAGCAAACACTGCTCAGGGAAGGCTGTTGAGAAAGTCTCCGGAGTGGCAGACTCTAGCATGAACATGTTAACTGGAGTCAGAATACCTCAAAAGCCTCAGAGGGAAAAAGCTACAGAATAGTCACTATCACTCAAAAACACTTTTTTTTCTCGTAAACATACACTTAGTGGAAATTTTAAAAATTCTGACATCTGTGAAGAAATCACGGGAGCTATTTTCCTGTAGCTCCCAAGTGGTTCCTCATGCTGAATACAGGTTTACTTTCGAAATAACAAATAATAAAATCTGCATCTGAAAATAAGTTTGGCTCTAATTCTCTCAGAAAAGACTGTACTATATGAGTTTATACAGCTATCAAAGGAATCGGGACATTTTAATTTAATATTGTAGCCTAATGTCTACTTCATGATTACAGGATCAGCAGCCATCACTCTCGTGAGCTCCCGTCAGCCTAGTACTTGAAGATGTGCTTTTTTATGCAACAGCTCAATA
This sequence comes from Eumetopias jubatus, assembly GCF_037043125.1. Classification (NCBI taxonomy): domain Eukaryota; kingdom Metazoa; phylum Chordata; class Mammalia; order Carnivora; family Otariidae; genus Eumetopias; species Eumetopias jubatus. The sequence continues at coordinate 119,877,453 of NW_028274816.1, forward strand.
AATACTCCCAACACCTGTCTACGATGGCTCCCCTCATTCAACAGAAGAGGGAACAACCCAGGGAAGCTGAGCTAGAATTTAACAGAGAATTTTTTTTTTACTTCAAAGTTTATCTTTTCTCTTTCAAATAGTATTTCACTGAAAGACTGCCCTAACTGGTATAAATGGCATAACTGCAGGAAAATGAGGTGTGAATTCCCCTCCCCCGCAAAAGGGAATGAGAACATATTAAAGTTCTCTTACTGGCAGCAAGGTACACTACCGCCAAGAACCAGCCTGAGATCCACATAACACCAAAAGTATGTAGATCTTGATCAACATTCTCCTCTCAGATTTCAAACTCACTTCGGCAGCTGTTCCTGTGCTCTCACAGCTAGGATGCCCTTCTGAAGTGAGCCATGAGAAAATTCCTAAGGCAGAACCCCTTGGAAACTGTTGTTTGTTTTGCAAGAGATTCTAATATTTGCTGGTGCAATGCTGCCACCACGTGGAACAACTTCTGAAAAAGTGGAACAAAATGACTCCTCAAGAGCAGTGAAGAGGACTCCTACCCATCATCGGAGTAAGAGGACTCAGGATTTCCACAGTAAAACAGATCATTAAAGGCCTTCACATGTTCAAAATTTTAACCATTTTGAGAAAATCAAACAGTTCTAAATGTGTATGTGTGAATATACATACTTAATCCTATCGTATACACACATCCATGAAGGCAGTGACTAGTAATGGGTATTGGGACTCAGGACTAGGTTAGAATCCTGGCTACACTACCACTAGCTGTCTGACTTTGGGAAAACCTTGATCTCTAATATGGAATAACCCCTGCTTCACTGGAAAGATATGAGGACTAAGTAATACACTGTAACTAAAAGCTTCTATCTGGCATAGGATGCAATTAAATTTAAATTCCCTTTTTCCCAGGGACACATGGTCATCATAAGCCTTAGGAACTTCTTAGGTGTTTTAGCTACTACACCTTAATTCATGCACTCCTCTGTTCCCTATCAACAGTACCTGACCCAGCTGACAAAAAAGGAAAATCAGTGGTCTAAATGTTAGTTTTAACACTTTTTGGTAAAGAGCAGGACATACGGTTTGAGATGAAAAGTATGGGTTCAAGATGAAAAGTAGGCGTGTATGTCTGCTGGCTATCTTAATCCAAGCTTTTCAGTTCTTCACTAAAACAAGCATGAAGAGTTTAAAAAACTGATTTGAATGTAAGCCCAGGATAAGAATAGGGCAAGCAAGGCACAAATTTAAGGAGGCACCCCACTTTCAGGCTTGTGCGGGTACAGAGTTGACACCTGAATGTGAGTACCACCTTAAATTTTGCACCCTGTGTGCCTTGTTAGTTATCAGTTGAACAGTATCAGGGAAAAGTTCTGCACTAGAAATCTGACAAGAATCAGAAAGATTTTCTATTTAGAGGGCAATAGGTCCAAAGGTAATTAATGCTGATACCTGCTCTAGGAAAACTGGCAATAAACACAGTAAAACTACAGTCATTCCTGAAACAGTCTCTCAAAATCTACCAATTAACCTTAAATATTCTCTAAAAGTTTTCTCAAAGATAACTGTGAAAGTCCCTCCAAATCACCTCCTGATTTGTTGTGTAAAAACAGGTTAAGAAATTTTAAGAGCAGGGTGCCTGGGTGGCCCAGTTGTTAAGCATCTGCCTTCAGCTCAGGTCGTGATCCCAGGGTCCTGGGATCGAGCCCCGCTTCGGGCTCCCTGCTCCGTGGGAGGCCTGCTTCTCTCTCTCCCACTCCCCCTGCTTGTGTTCCCTCTCTTCCTGTGTCTCTGTCAAATAAATAAAAAAATCTTTTTAAAAAAAAAATTTTTAAGAGCATTATAGTTTATTATAATGTTATATTACATTCAAAAAGACCCATTGACGTGCTGCCCGTTTAAATTCCGTATATGTAGATATGGCGTGGGAGAAAACAGCTAAAAACAAGACTGGCACGTGTTGATAATGATTGATTGAATATGGTGATGGTAAATGGGTTCATTTTATTTATCTACTGTTTTCATTCACTCTAATTTTGAATGTTTGAAAATTCCCATAAGAAGTATAAATAAATATATGTATAAGTACATGTATTATTTGAAAGTATGGTGGGCTGGACAAAAACCAGCCCCTCCTCCACAATGAAAACTTAAAATAAGTCAAATTAGGCTTGTTCCAGATCGTGTCATCCTCTCAACTGATCTGGAAAAAAATCTAAGCGCTTGGGTACAACAAACAAAACAAAAAACCTCTTTACTAAACCATTAGATAGCCCCTATCCCTGACCATCTAATTTTATAGGTTCTATTCTGAAGAATTTACATTGGCATAAAAATGCCTTTTCCTCCCCAAACTGGAATTACCTATGAGTTAGAACTCATTTTCACCTCACTCCACTCCACATTCTTAGCCCCACTGAGTATTTGAGTGCATGATATCCCATTCACCTGGAAGCCTGAAACCTGGAGCATGGAGCCCAAACTCTAATCTTCTCATTTGTCCTCAAGTAGAACATTTCAAAGACAGGTGCTCAGGGTAACAGTGATTCAAAAGCAACACCAAAACACAACTTGGGACCAGTTAAACATTCTATAAAATAGATACTAATGCCTTATGACTTTCTTTCTTTATGGAATTAAAAAAAAAAAAAAGGTGCCACATGGTCCTACTGGAGGGAAAAAAAAGGAAAGGTTGACTCTTCTAATACTGGTGGTGATACCTATCAGAAGTCATGGTTTCAGCACATACACACCCACACCAGTTTCTGTGCCCAGAAGGTAGCTATAAGATTCCTGATGGTAGGGGCGCCTGGGTGGCTCAGTTGGTTAAGTGACTGCCTTCGGCTCAGGTCATGATCCTGGAGTCCTGGGATCGAGTCCTACATCGGGCTCCCTGCTCAGCGGGGTCTGCTTCTCCCTCTGACCCTCCCCCCTCTCATGCTCTCTCTCTCTCTCTCTCTCTCATTCTGTCTCTCAAAATAAATAAATAAATAAAATCTTTAAAAAAAAAAAAGATTCCTGATGGTAGTACAATAGCACCTTAAAAAAAAAATGTGGCTTGCTTCATCCTTTGACCTTGATACTAAACTTGACGGATAATAAACAGAAGCCAAGGCTACTCAAAGAATAAGAGGAACCAAATGAAATATCAAAGCAGAGATCTGAGCACATGATTCGCAAGTGAGAAACAATGTCTATTTCAAGGCAAATTCCAAGTCTATTTCAAAACGTTCAACAAAGAAAGTATTCAGAGGTGATCCACTGATTAACTCAAAGTTATTCACCTCCAAGTAAACAATGCATTAGGAGAAGAAGTGGCCATATCCCTCCATCTTCTCAATAATGGTACCTAGTGATCAATCACTCCATTCAAATGAGCTCCAGTTACTAGCACAGTCAACATACCACTTTCTCCCCTTCATTATATGGACAAAGGTAAAAATATTAATAAGAGAAATAAAAGGCCCCCAAACTTTAAGGTATTATGTTCTAGCTGCCAAACATTTAGAACATAAGTTGGCAAAAAGAATTTGTCCTAGAATTTTCCTGAAGAAGAATACATTACAATAATCAGGCACTAAATATAACTTGGTTTCTATTCCCACACTACCAGAAAAGACCACAAACATCTAAAGAAATTATCTTTTTAAAACTGATATAAATTTAAGGTAAAACCCTCTTAAAAAATGATGAAAGAACCAGTTTCTGAGCAAATACAGGGTAGGTATGATACAAAGGTTTGCTTTAAGACCCTTGTATTTTAGTACTTGGTTTTCATTTCAGAAAACACCTACTGTGTGAGGACACACAGAATTCATGTTTCTCATAGCTAACCTATGTTTCAATGCCCGAAACGTTTGTTTTAAACATGCTTTTTAAAGGAACCCACTGTAAGTACTGCTCTCTTTATAAAAGCAGAGGTTTATTACCATTGGATTTGAATCTGCTATGAGATCCCGCAGAGAATCCAGAAATCCCTGATCTTCCACCATTTGGGCATTGATATCATGGAGTTTTGCCACACAGACTGCTGCTGTTTTCCGAACATAGGGATCTTCATCCTTCAAGCACTTGCGGAGAGGCTCACAGAGATATTCTGTAATCTTGTCCACCCGGATGCACCCCATGGTCCTGACTGCTAAGGCCCGAATTAGAGGATTGGGATCTTCACAGTCCTAAAAAAAAAAAAGAAAAAGAACAGAAAGGAAGGAAGAAAGGAAGGAAGGAAGGAAGGATGAATCATTGACAACTACAGGTGTACATGGTGACTAAAAGTAAACAGTCTAGTTTCTATAAACCACAAAAGAATATTTCCTTAATGTAAGCTTCCAGTTATATTCTACATCAGAACACTCATCTCCCATGCTATTGTTTCCTAAGTACAAATCTTAGTTGCCTATTTAAGAGCTTAGGTTAGGAATTCATTTAACTGTTTTACAAGCACAATGAAAAAATGCCCAGCAGGATTCATTCCAGGACTAGGCAGAAGCTTAGTAAGCTGGTATTACCATCCCCTTGGCCATTAGTGAACATGCCTTAACAACAGGGAAAAAATGAGGAATTGGAAAGATGTGTCCTACTCCAGAGTCAGGCTCCAAATACCAAGCAGAAAGAAAAGAGGGCTGGACTTTCTGGGGTCTATAGCCAAGAAAGCATAGGAAAAGAGAAATTGGTTTAGGCCTGATCTAAGTTTCTAGAGTTAAACAGCAGAGAGGGCCCTCTGGGGTACATTCTTTTTTTTTTTTTAAATGAGGGGTTTATTTTAAAATAATCTCTACACACAACATGGGGCTCAAACTCATCACCCCAAGATCAAGAGTCGCATGCTCTACCAACTAAGCCAGCCAGGCACCCGAACACTCTCCTTTATTAGCAAATGCTTCCAAATACACTACAAAGAGAACACTCCTTAAATTGCCCTACATTAAAAAATTTCTTTAAACGTTATAAACCTATGTACATGCTAACTTCCAAAAAACATAAACTAAATTATCTTCCCAATGATGTAGCCCATCTATGAACCACCACACAGAAAGAACGAAATGTCGTGGGGTGCCTGGTGGCTCAGTCGTTAAGCGTCTGCCTTCGGCTCAGGTCATGATCCTGGCCAGGGTCCTGGGATCGAGCCCCGCATCGGGCTCCCTGCTCCGTGGGGAGCCTGCTTCTCCCTCTCCCACTCCCCCTGCTTGTGCTCCGTCTCTCGCTGTGACTCTCTCTGTCAAATAAATAAAATCTTTAAAAAAAAAAAAAAAGAATGAAATGTCATGTTCTCTGATTCTGTACTATGTAGCTAAACATAGGAAGAGAACAAAAAGTCCATGAGAAGAAAGCATATTGTTTATTTTTCAAAACAGTCTAATAGAAGCTAATTTTAGAAATGCTGTTTTTGTTTTTTTAATGGAGACTAAATTTCTGAGAGAAAAAACACTAGTTAAAAAAAGATACATATTAATAGAAACAATCTCATTATTATGTCTATCAAATCTAATGACAGGAAAAATTTGACTGCATATTCAATAGTAAGAAATTTTTTAATAGTCAATTTTTTTAGGATGTGACAATGGTATTGTAGTTATATTTAAAAAAGAAACCTTGGGGCGCCTGGGTGGTACAGTCGGTTGAGCATCGGACTCTTGGTTTCAGCTCAGGTCATGATCTCAGGGTTGTGAAATCGAGCCCTGAGTCTGGCTCTGAGCTCAGCGTGAAGTCTGCTTAAGACTCTCTCTAATTCTGCCCCCGACTCCCCTCCAACCCCACACTCCCCGCACACGCACTCAGTCTCTCTCAAATAAATAAATCTTAAAAGAGATCTTATTCTGACAAATGTAAGGATGAAATGATTCTCCATCTTTATGATGTTTGGGATTTGCTTTAAAATTATCCAGTAAGAGAAGGAGTAGGAGTTAGGAAAGCATGTATGGGGAGAATAAATTAAATAAGAGTGGTCATGGGTTGGTAACTACTGAAACTACAAGATGGGGATTTAGGAATTTATAATACTATTTCCTCTACTTGAATATGTTTCCATAATAAAAAAAAAAAATAATCAAGTGTTAAGACCTATTAAGTAAAAAAAACCAGAAGTAGTCACTCCTGCAGTTTCCACTACTTCCGACCCATAAGCATAGTTTCTCCAAAGATAAAACTTTAGCTAAAGCCCAGGTTGTCAGCCTGGGAAGGTAAAACACTGAGGTTTCTTCACCTGGCTTTCTTCTCCCATCTGGCAAGGATGCACCAAAACCAGCTAACAGAAGGCTCTCCATATGGTTTGAACTGGAGAACGAATGCTGGCATAAAGAATGCTTAAAAACATCAACACTCCTAGTCACTGCCAGTACTTCTCTAGAGGTCCTCTTTTGGAACAGAGGTGGCTTATTTGCAATGCAGACGTTAACTATATCAAGACACACTTCTGAAAAGGTTACTTGAGGTAGATGAGAATGGTCTTGAGTTCCTTGGGGGGGAGAGATGTTACCTTCACAAAGCTGTTGACAGCCATGATGGCCATGTCTGGCTGACTCTTGGCGTAGTTCATCAAATAGAGATAAACAAGCTTCTTTAATTCCAGGTTGTCAGTTTGCATACAGTTCACTACATCTGGAAAGAGAGAACTGAGAAGAGAGGAGAAAAGAGAAAAGGAAAATGAATAGATGTTGGTGCCAAGCTACTGGATCGAACATGAAGAAATGGCCTTATTTTACAAAGTGATCTGATGCAAGGAAAGATGTCCCCACAGTGATAACAATTAACACTGAAATGAATTTCTAAAGAAACTATAGTCCTGGTCCCAAGAAGGTCTCTAAAAATAGATTTAAGAAACTTTTCATTATGAAAATTTTCTAACAAAAGTAGACAGAGCAGTATAATGAACCCAATGTATCCATCACCCAGCTGCAAAGAAGCTTAATACACATCCAATCTTGTTTCATACAGATCCTCAATCCATTCTTCCTTTCCCCATCCCTATCCCATCTAATTGCTATGGATTTTTTTTTTTAAGTAGGTTCCACCCCCCCACATGGAATGGGGCTTGAACTCACAACCCTGAGATCAAGACCTGAGCTGAGATCAAGAACTGGACACTTAACTGACTGAGCCACCCAGGAGTCCCTGCTCTGGATTATTTTTAGCAAAATCCTAGACATCATATAATTTCATACATATTTTAGGGCATATTTTTAGGAATCTTGTTTTAAAAAACACAATCTTTATCACACACAAAAATTAATAGTAATTCTACATATCAATTCATTGCAGGTTCAAAGCACTATGGTTGCTATACTTTTAAATGTTCATATTCTTCTATTCTTGGCCAGTGGGAACTTAGCTAGCTTCTGAGTCCCTGTGATGCAATCCTGCATTTTCACCAGTTTCCTCACTTTCTGGTAAGACACGATGCTCTATGCAGGATTACTAGGTATATTTCTAATCTCACAACTGAAACCAATCATTTTTCTAGGGAGTCCTGATTCCCTTCTAGAATTTATTCTTAATGTTACAAACTCAGACAAATGAAAATCTGAGTGTCCTCCAATATAAAAGGAGTTTACACTTTTCCCAAGTTCAAGTCATTTCATGATTTACTACTCTCTTATAAAGCCAAAGGAGAGTGGCTTTAGTTTGGAATGGCTTCCAAACCATTAGTTTGGAAGGATAGCTTATGATTTGCCGTTCTGTTACCATCTATCTCAGAGGTTGGCGGACATTTTCTGGGAGGGCAAGAGAGTAAATACTTTAGGCTTAGCAGGCCAAGAGGCAAAAAAGTTGAAAATATCATATAAGTAATTATATAACAAGAGAGAAACCAATTTACCACCATTTGTTGATGAAACTTAAGCATAATATTTTTGTACTACAGATCTAATGAGAAGATTAAAATTTTGGGGGGGATAACATTTTGTTTAATTGGGGTTAAATAAGAATACCTTATTAATTCTTAATTAATTCTTAATAAGAATCTCTATTTTTTCTGCTTCTTTGAGCTATCTAGGCACGGTACATATCCCATCTCCTCCAAGAAGGTTCTTCAATTGTTCCTATTTACATAGATCTCTCTTTTACAGAACTCTTATTGCCTTTAATATATACATTCTAGTACCTAATTATAAAGCTGTATTTTATTATTCCCTAATTTGTCAAACTTTGGGTCTCTTCAACTAGATAGTAAGTGTAATGAAGGCTGAGAGACATCTACTATCCTTCTAAAATTACAATATGTGGAACAGCGTAAGTACAAGATAAATCATCAGCAATTAACAGATTAACAAGTAGTATTTACCAAGCATACAAATGGAAACTCAAAGAGGTTTAACTTTTCTAGGATATAGAAATAATCCTGGTGAGAACACAAAAGCCCCACTAATGAAGTATGTTGACTTTTACCAGTTCATCAGTACCGATGCTCTCAATCCAGATTTATTCCTCGGCAAAAATAGCCCATCAGTGACTAGATCAATCCTGGGTAGGAAAACCATGGCCTGTCCATCAAATACAGCCCACCACTACTTTTGTATGAGCTGTAAGCTAACAGTGGTTTTTAGGTGAACATTTAAAACTCATATGATGATAGAGAATATTAACTTTGGACCCCAATTAAACAAAATGCTATCCCCCCAAAAAGAATTCTAATCTCATCAGATCTGTAGTACAGAAATATTATACTTAAGTTTCATCAACAAATCGTGGTAAATTGGTCCCTCTCTTGTTATAATACTTTCAATTTTTTTTTTGCCTCTTGGCCTGCTGAGCCTCAAGTATTTACTCTCTTGCCCTCCCAGAAAAAGTCTGCCAACCTCTGAGATAGATGGTAACAGAAAAGCAAGTTAAGAACCAAATGCTTTTATTTTAACAAACAAATCTCCAACAACAAAAGCACCTCAGCACAACAGCACCTGAAGCACAAGAAGATACCGGAGTTATTAATTGCCACCATTTCTACCTGGGCCCCTGATCTGGCTAGGGGAACTGCTCTCACCCTCCTGGTCAAAGGAAATCCTTCACACTCTAAAAATTATTGAGATTCCCCAGAGTGTTTTTGTCCATGTGGGTTTTACCTACTGATATTCTGCGGTATTAGGAATTAAAACAGAAATATTTTAAAACACTGATCCATTTAAAATAGTAAATGTATTTCATATTAATATTTTAAAGCAAAAATTTTGTATTTTTTAAAAGATGCCACTGTTTTACATTTTTGCAAATCTCTTTAATGTCTAGTTTAAGCAAAGACAGCTGGATCTTCATATTTGCTCCTGCATTCAACCTGTTGTAGGATATTGTTCTGATTGAAGTATAAGAAGAAAATCATACACATATATTAATGGGAAAAGGGAGTATTTTAACAGCTTTTTCAGATTAACTGGATATTCTTTAATTCATTAAAGCTAGACAAATGCTTTGTTTTTCTTTTTTCTTTTTTCAGTCCACAAATGATAGTTCCCTAAAAGTTAGTTAGCTCAGTTGGTTGGCTCAATGGGTTAAGCCTCTGACTCTTGGTTTCAGCCTAGGTCATGATCTCAGGGTCATGGAATCGAGACCCTTCTCAGGCTCTGTGCTCAGTGTGGAGTCTGCTTGAGATTCTCTCCCTCTACCCCTTCCTCACTTGCGCGTGCATGCTCTATCCCTCTCTAAAATAAATCTTAAAAAAAAGTTAGTTGCAATGTGGAATCTGAAACCGTATCAAGCTTTTAATACTTGACTGCATTAAAATCCATTCGTTTATCACTTATTTTGACTGGATCTTTTACCCATGCATAATTTTGTGATATATGCACTGGTCATTTGGAAAATATTGGTTGAGTTATGCAGATCTTCCCAATGATGACAAATTTCATAACAGTAAATAATACATTCATTAATTTCACCACCAAGCTCATCAGAAAAGTCTGTAAGTAAGGGAAGCTGTCAAGCTCATGTTGTGAGATACAAGTTTTCCAACAATCTAATTTTTACTTTAAAGCTCAAAATATATCTACTGTCACATTTTTCCCCTAGAAGTGACAGGTTCACTTTGTTCATTTTTGATAAAATGTCTCCCAAATACTGAAGTCTGATTAACTATAACTTGTCTATCATTCTTTCACTTAAAAATGGGGTTCCCAATTCAAATAATTGTGCAAGGGCCTTTCTCCAAGTCAACCATCACACTTTGCTATACAGAAGTGCTTTATGCATAACTCCTACTTTATCACATGGAATATTAAAATGACCTATACTCAAGGTTCAAGGCTTAATAAATTAAATTTTTAATGCTTCAAGAAGAACAGTCCCATGTGAAACTGCCCTTTTTTCCTGCAAGCATGTAGTGGTGACAAATATAATGACTACCGTTACAGTTTGGCACTGCTACCTTGATTCACACTAAGGCACCAGCAGTGCAAATGTCAACACAGTAAAAAAGGCAAATAATACCCAAGTATTATTATAAGGATAGCTTTGACCTCACAAATCCCCCAGAAAGGATCTTGCAAATCCTCAGGGGCCTGTGGATAATCCATACCTATTTCCAAATGGTCTGGCTGAATTACAGGGGGAAAAAAAGACAAAATGGACTTTGTTAACATTGATTTTCATCTTGAATTCAGCAACTGAATCTACAGTTGTAGAGTTAAGGACACTAGCTTGAACCGATTAAAAGAATGTATGAGTTTCTGCTTCTCAGTACACTTCAAGCATCTTCTAAAACTACTTCAACGGCAGGTCTGTAACTGTGCCAGCTCTCAGGAGGTTTTAGGCTAGATCTCTATGCAACAAAATCAAACTGGTTTCATTTTTCAAAAAAACTTAAGTCACAGAGTTAAAGTAAAAGCAGCTACACTTCCTCATGATCTTTCAGTGGGACAACCTTGTTCTTATCGATTCTACGATTACAACAATTAAACGAAAAGCAGTAAAAGCCATAAAATAGGGTATGGGTCTAAAGTGACCGATTGCAGGAGTGTTACCCTTACCTAACGTCCTTCCCCACAGTCATGGCAGCAATCACTTTCTTCACAGCCTCCTTCCTCTTTTCTTTCTTTTCATTGTTGAGTTCAGCCTTTAATTCAAAGATTTCTCCTACAAAAGAAGAGAACAAATTGGTGAGATCCCAGAACCAGAAAACTAGAACAGAATACTACACTCTGTACTAAATAACATGACCGCTGACCAGAGGCAGGACAGCAACTGAAGAAGAGAATTTAAAAATTATAGGAGAGGTACAATTCAAATCTATAGAATATTAATTGACCCATTGATAACGATACCACCTCTGAGGTTACGGCCAGAGAAGAAGATGAAATCCAGATCTTAGGAAGTGTAGGAGTGGGGAAAAAAAAAATCTCACAATATCTTACTATAATAGGGGAGAATGGCATCTGAGTGATGATGATCTTCCATCAGAATTTCAAGGTTCCAAGGAAAAAATAAATGTAGGCACAAAACAGGTTCACAAATCTGTTTTCAAACCAAAGAGATGCCATATATCAGCTCGTTCACCCACTCTCAACTTTACCAATAAAGAACTGAGGCTCAAAGATCACAGACTGAATTAGTGACAGAGCTGCTCTTAGAACTGTGTCTCCTAACTGTTGAATCCAGAGGTTTCCAACCTTGGCCACACACTAATATTACCTGGAAGGTATTTAGAAATAACAACACACAGGCTCTACTCTGGACCAAATAAATCAGCATATCAAGAACTCTTACATTCATATTTTTAAAGTTCCTCCAAGTGATTCTAATGCACAACCAGGGCTGAGAATCCCTGCTCTAATTAGCACTTTAAGAAGCTGAAGGGCTTCAAGGACCCATCCTATTCAATCGATCTAACGTAAACGGTAATCTTGAAGCTTCAAGAATGGTACAAACCAGAGTCACTTCTAAAGGCACAATCTTGAGTGAGTGCTCAGGCCCTGCACTGTGAAATGCCAGGGCTGTCATCACTATTTTAAGGATCAGGTTCACCTATCTTCAGAAAGCTGGAGCTGATAAAAAAAGAAGGTAATAATCCTCAACCGGTTTTAAAAGAAGAAAGAAAATACACCACTAAGCCCATGAAAAAGTTGGCTACTCCCAGTTCAACCTTCCACCTCTACCCTTAAGCTCTTCCACAATACTGCCTCATTTTCCACCATGCTTATGACTGTGCTTGATGTTCATAAAACCAGACCTCATTCCCCAGTATAGAAAGAGTGGGGATAGCAAACTATGTGATCTACTAAAGCCTTCAGATGGGAAGGATGAAAGTGGTAAGAAACACAGAAGATGAGCACTAAAAAAGCTTGTTACGTCAATATCCAGTGCCAGCAAGGCAAACCAATTAAAGTTACAAAAATCGGTTTTATTTAATCAACAACTGCAAAAATAGCACAGCCAGAAAAGCTGGCCCCTTCAGAGTCATTCTCCTCTCCACCAAGTCCTCTGCTGCCAAATCCAGCTCTTAGGGTTCCCATCATTTACTTCTAGGAACAGTAAAGGACAAGCAGCAGGGTTTCAAAAGTCTGAACTGTGAATAGCAGCAGGAGCTGAAGAATCAAAACAGGATGTAACTGAAACTATTCCAATTCTAGCATAAACTTAAAGAATATGTTCCAGCAGCAGTTCTGGTGGGTGTTGCAGGAAGGAAAAGGAACACAGTCTATCCGTTTTTTAAAATGTGGTATTTACCCAGCCATGAGTCAATCTGTAGGTCTTAAACTTTTACAAATCCCTGAATTAAAAAAGGTTACCAGGATTCATTACAAGAGGAGGTTTGAAGTGTTAGGTGAGGTTTCTTTCTTTCTTTCTTTTTAATTAAAGATTTATTTATTTTAGAGGGAGAAAGAAAGGGAGAGAGGGAGGAAGAGAGAGAAAATCTGAAGCAGACTCCCCGCCGAGGGTGGAGCCTGATTTGGGGCTCAACTGCACAACCCTGAGATCGTGACCTAAGCCGAAACCAAGAGTCAGACACTTAACCAACTGAGCCATCCAGGTGCCCCAAGTTAGGGGAGTTTTTAAATGACATCTTTTTATGTCAATATAGACAGTATCTTGGTCATCAAAGCACACAAAATGTTAACAGAAGAAATAAATACCATTTCAGAAAGTCAGAAAAAAAAGCTGAAAATGAATGACAAGCAGGGTTAATGTTTTTGTAAAGTGTAATTATTTTTTTATTTTTTATTTTTTTAAAGATTTTATTTATTTATTTGAGAGAGAGAGAGAGAGAGAGAGAATGAGAGAAAGCACAAGAGGGAAGAGGGTTAGAGGGAGAAGCAGACTCCCTGCTGAGCAGGGAGCCCGATGCAGGACTCGATCCTAGGACTCCAGGGTCATGACCTGAGCCGAAGGCAGTCGCTTAACCAACTGAGCCACCCAGGCGCCCTGTTTTTGTAAAGTGTAAACAATAAAGACAGAGAAGAAGTGGGATGGGAGCCAAGGAGGGCACGAAGTGAGACACGGTATCTCATACATACAACTTTATTATTATTATTATTAGACATCTTTTTTCCTTCTCCCCCTAATCAAATCTGCTAAGCAATGCTAGTGGCTAGCAATGGTTCTCAACCTTGACTACACATTATAGAATGTGGGGAACTTTAAAAATTCTGCACACCCAGGCCATATCCCATACCAGTGAAATCAGGGTATCTCAGGTGGAGGGACCTGAACATTAGTATTGTTTTACATTTCCTTGGGTGATTCCAATGTGTAAGCAAAGTTGAAAGCCACTGACTAGTAGTTGATAAAATTAAGAAACTCACTATGGAGTTTTCCATATTGTTAAAGAAGAGCTTATTTACCCTTATATAACTCCAAATGACCAGAACAGGACAGATATGCTTACTTTCTAGAAATGTTTTGGTGCTCTTTGTTCCCTCCAGGCCACCACAGGGTGCCCTCCTCTATTTATTTATTTATTTTTTTTAAGAGTTTGAGTAATCTCTATGCTCAATGTGGGCCTCAAACTCACGACCCCAACGTCAAGAGTCGCATGCTCCAAGGACTGAGTCAGCCAGATTAAAAAAAAAAAAAAATTTTTTTTTTTTTTTAAATCATTTCAGGGGCGCCTGGGTGGCTCGGTCGTTGGGCATCTGCCTTCAGCTAGGGTCATGATCCCAGCGTCCTGGGACTGAGCCCCACATCGGGCTCACTGCTCTGCGGGAAGCCTGCTTCTACCTCTCCCACTCGCCCTACTTGTGTTCCCTCTCTGAGTCTCTCTCTCTCTCTCGGTCCAATAAATAAAATCTTTAAAAAATAAAAATAAAAAAAATCATTTCAATCTTAAAAGTTGCAAGATTTGGGCACCTGTGTGGCTCAGCTGGTTAACTGTCTGACTCTTGATTTCAGCTCAGGCAACGATTTCAGGGTCCTGGGATTGAGCTAGAGCTGGGCTCCACACTCAGTGAGGAGTCTGCTTGAGGATTCTCCGCCTCTCCCTTTTCCTTTGCCCCTCCCCCTGCTCTCCCTTTCTCTCTCTCAATTAAAAGCTTAAAAAAAAAAGTTGCAAGGTTCCCCAATTGTTAACACTGTGCCACGTTTTCTTGATGATACTTTCTATATACTTACATGTTTTTTCCTGCAGTAAACTGCAGCCATCATGTCTCTTCAGCTCTAAATGTCAGTGTATAATTTCTAAGTATGATTATCTTACTAATCATAATGCAATGATCCAAATCAGGAAATTTAACATTGACACACCATCATCTAATCTATGAACTTTATTCAAAGGTTTTGGTAATATCCTCCATAGCAATTTTACCACCGTCCCCCTCAGGCCAGGATCCAATCCAGGATCATATGTTACATTTACTGTCATACCCTTTCAGTCTTCTTTAATCTGAAACAGTTCTTCAGCCTCTGTCTTTTAGGATACTGACATTTTTTAAAGGCATAGGCCAGTTACTTGATAGAATGCCCTCAGCGTTGGTTTATCACAGATGTTCCTTCATGATTACATTGAGGCAATGCATTTTGACAGGCATAATTCTTAGGGGATGTTATGTTCTTCTCAGTCCATGACGCCAAGAGACAAATAATGTTAATGTGTCCTATTACTGGTGATGTTAACATCAAATACTTGGTTAAGGTGATAAACACCAGGTCCTGACACTGTAAAGTTACTATTTTTTCCATTGTAATTAGTAATTTGTGAAAGGAAACTCTGAGACTATTTAAATGTCCTGTTCCTCATCAAACTTTCACCTGCTAGTCGTTTTAGCATTCACTGATGACTCTTGCCTGAATCAATGATAACTATGATTTATGTGTATATATGTATTATTCAATGGGTTATAACCCACTACTATGACCACCTTTTTTACTGGTCAAATTATCTCAAATTTGGTGACTGGAAGCCCTTTCAAACTATGCGGGTCCTTGACATGTCACACCATTTTTTAGCACTCCCTAGCTTTCTGGCATAAGATGTTCATGTTCATCTTGTACTTTCCCTGACCCACCCTGGAATCAGTTATTTCTCCAGAGAGTTCTGCTTCCTTTTAGTCTAATGATATTAAGTAACCAAATGGTACTAGGTGTCCTTTGCATCTACTCTGACTTGAAGGAAATTAGGGTACTTAATCAGAAACTCCGTTAGTGTTGAGAAAGCGTGACTCACACACAGTAGATGCTCAATAAACATTTTCTGAATAAATAAATGAAATGAGTAAGTCAAGGGAGAAGGACTCTGTGTTCTTCAAGACCAAACTTTGTTAAATCTGGAGACAGGAGGCTGAGGCTAGGAAACTACATTGCAAGAGAAACAAGAAAGATAAATTCTGGGGCAGAGAAGGTGTCCTATTTCAGCCACCGGAAGAGAGTAGAAAAGGTCCATCTGAGAAGGAAAGTTATTGGAGAGTAAGCAGGAGGATAGTTGGTGTCATCAGTAAATATAAGTAATATAAGTAATTTATCAGTAAATATAAGACTGCTAAATACAAAGCACAGAATTCTAACCCTGGAAATAAGTAAATCTCAGCTGAGGACACAACAGGCTGAGAAGAGCAAAACCTGTCTTTTTTGAAAGGAGGGCCATCTACAGCACTAAAAATGCGCTGTTATTTAGGAACAATTTTATAAAAGATGAGGAGGTTGGACTTTCCCAAGAAGAATCCTTAGTTCTTAGCCCCACAGCCATATGTAAAAACCAGTATTATCTTTTTTTAAAAAAAGATTTATTTTGAGAGAGCGCACGCACACGCACACAGGGAAGGGGGAAAGGAGAGAATACTCAAGCAGACTCCATGCTGAGTGCAGAGCCCAACACCAGACTTGATCTCATGACCCCAAGATCACGACCTGAGCCAAAAACAAGAGTCAGATGCTCAACCAACTGAGCCACCCAGGCACCCCATAAGACAGTATTATATTTCTGATTACAAAGACAATAGGGCTAATAAATTCAAAGCTATTTTCAATAATCCACAGTCTGTGACCTAAAAATCATGGATTTGACTCTAGAGGTTCCCTGTTTTAAGTACAAAGAATATATTTAGACAATGCCCAAACAAAAGAATGAGGTAGATCTATATGGAGGGATATAAAAATATCAAGTCTCAGTGCGCCTGGGTGGCTCAGATGGTTAGGTGTCTGCCTTCGGCTCAGGTCATGATCCCAGGGTCCTGGGATTGAGCCCCACATTGGACTCCTGGCTCAGCGGGGAGCCTGCTTCTCCCTCTCCCTCTGCCTCTCCCCCTGCTCATGCTCGTTCTATCTCTGTGTCTCAGAGATAGAAAATCTTTAAATAAAATCTTTAAAACAAGTTTCTATGCACTGTTGCATGACCTCTCTTTGTTAAAGATAAAAAACTGTTTAATCGTATGGATTAATACTTGCATTTATATGCATAGAAAAAGACTAAGGATATACCCCGAGTTCACCTCAGGAACCAGAATAAGGAGAAAGAGAACTTGCATTTTTACTTTTTACGCGATCTGTATTGCTTTAATAGTACTCTTTGTTATAAAATATTTCCAAATTAAAAAAAGAGAATGAATGTGCTGCTTCTTCCTCTTCTGCCTTCCTCACATCTACCAATCTTCAATGATCAAAGTTGGATTTCATCCTCTTACCATAACAGAACCTTCAACTCAAAATGATGTGCATCACAGCCCTATCTTTACAAACCTATCCTTTAATAATTTATTCAAATACCCTTTTCTGTACAAATAATAGATCCCCAATGAGACAGTCTACAATATGCATATCTGAAGAGGTCAGGAACATTCTAGGTGGGACAATCTTACACTACAACTTTTGAAGAAACTCAAAAGAACTCAAAAGTTCTTTGATCAAGCTTTCGTACTTACCTTTTTTATTGGTTGTGAAGTACTTGGAGTCAGTCATGGTTTTGGATTTTTAATGTGCACCTACAAGAGAAAAAAAATTCCTTTATCCAAATTATTGAAGTCCAGCAAGGCATTTGATTAAAGAACATTTACAAGAATTTCTGTACTAAAAAATGAATATTTTCTTCCTTACCACAATTACTGGTGATTCAAGAGATGCAAAGATAATAATTAAGAATGTTAACTCTTGCCTCAAGGAACTAACTGGGGCAAAATCCATAGGCTAAACGGAATGAACTGATAATCTATTATGGCCTTGTGATTTTATCCATAATTGTCTCCTCAAAGCCTCCAAGACCTAAAGCTAGACATTTCTGCAAATACATCTTCAATGAGGTGCTCAAATATTTGAGATAAGAAAAAGTTTGTTTTGAAAGATTTCCCCATTACTTTCTATTCAGGAAAATCTGATTTACTCCCTACTTCAAGATGAAGTCATTCCAAAGTATGTATCCTGAAGCAATGGTAAGGCTGAAAGAGAAAACAACTGTGCCAACCTATTCACCATTACATGAAACTCTTGAAAAAAGGAATCTCTCTCAGAATAAAAAGCCTACATTAATAGGACAATATTCTTTCACAACATATCTAGAGGCAAACATGCCTCGTACGTGGATTTTTTAATTATAGTTTTCGTATTTCCAACACTCTAACCCCAAAAGGATTCACAAATAAATATCACTTTACAGTTAAAAACAAGGCAAAAAAAAAAGATATTTATTCCGTCACATTGCATACAAAAGAGAATCAGAACAGGCGTTAAAACTTAAAAGATCATGGATCCCAGCCTCAAGTTAATTGGAGAATTAATCCAACTGCCACATGGTTCCAGTAGTGAAACAAAAATGGCATGGACCGGTCACATTTCTCCCCCAAATAATGAGACAATGTTTTCTGATTTAAGAAACTCTTAAGACTTTGTCCAAGGTACTTGATATCTTTAACTGTATTAAAATTTTCATTTAATAATATTCCTTCTGCACTCAAAAATGTGTATCTTCTTCCTCACCACCCTCATTAACAATAGTTATCACCAAATTTAGGACTGATGCCTGGCGCCTGCTCATTGTCAGGCCAAAACAACATGGGTGATAATACATTTGGCAAACAACAGTAAATATGGATCAGAGAGAAAAGACCTAAGCAATAAACAAATCAATGCAATTAGAAGAAGGAAAAAGAGCCAAATAAACATGAAATAATGAAACAAGCCTGGCTCAAATCTGATCTCTACAATGTGCTACTTAGCTAGCCTAAGGGAAATTAGACTCAGCTGAGATCTTTCCAAGTAGCTACTATTTACAGTCCTGATCCTAATGTAAGAGTGCTTTAGGTTGTACCAGAATTTCACTGAATTACCTTCTTTAAAGGTGTGAGCTAGAACTCACAAATATAGAATACAGAAATTCCTGTTTTGATAGTTGTTATAAATAAAAATTAGCCTGTGACAGGGGCTTGCCTTATGCAATATTTTCATAATGCCTTTCTAGCAAAAATTCAAAGAATGTTATAATCATTTAATCCATTCACAATGTACGCTAAATGTGAAATGGGCAAATTGAAGAAAGGAGTCCTTCATGTATAAGATCTGGAATAAATCTGAAGTTATCATGTAAGAACTTACACATACAAAGAGAGAAACCAGTATACAGAAATGATTACTAGAACCTGACAGGAGAGCCATAGCTCAAGGCCATTATGGTCTGTCTAGGATGTTATTATGCCATTTTAAATCCAACAGAATTCTCAAAACTTAAAACTTACTTAGGATTTAAAAACAAAATCTGCTTGGAATTTTTCACCCAGTTTCTTTGAAAAAGGGCACAAAAGTTGTTGTTTGCTGAAGATCTCATACACATATACACATATTATTCTTAACAGAAGTCTAAACCACAGTCTGTTAAACATAAAATTAACCCAGTCTTAAATTCTACCTTTATTAGTGACCCACACATTTCACTATCTCCCTTAAACTTCATTGTCGAGGAATGTATTTCTCTCCTATTCATTGTGAGCCCTGTGTTCTTAACTAAAGATTAATGTACCCACCCACAATATTTCGGGGAAGAGAGACAAGTAATCTTAGCTCCTAAATTAAGAATCCCTTCCTTTTTTTTTTTTTTAAGGATTTATTTGACAGAGAGAGAGAGCGAGAGCAGGAACACAAGCAAGGGGAGAGGGAGAAGCAGGCTTCCCGCCAAGCAGGGAGCCCAATGCGGGGGTCGATCCCAGGACCCTGGGACCATGACCCAAGCCAAAGGCAGATGCCCAATGACTGAGCCACCCAGGGGCCCCAAGAATCCCTGCTCTTAAAGAAAGGGAAAAACCTATCACTCTTAGCTTCCACTGTTATAAACAATAGTATTAAAGTATCCCTTACCCGGACTGACAGGGAAACATTGTATTGTCAGTTCCTGACTTAAACCGAAAGAAAATTCTAAGAAAAATGAAAAGTCTAAACAAAAACAAGTGGGAAGAGGCGGTAGTTGCACAACACTGTAAATGTGCTAAATGTAACTGAACTGTTAACTTTAAAATGGTTAATTTTATGTTATGTGAATTACACTTCAAAAAATTACATAGGGGGCGCCTGGGTGGCTCAGTTAAGCGTCTGCCTTCGCTTCAGGTCATGATCCCAGGGTCCTGGATGGAGCCCTGCGTAGGGCTCCCTGCTCAGCGGGGAGTCTGTTTCTCATTCTCCCTCTGCCCCTTCCCCCTACTCGTGCTCTCTCTCTCAAATAATCTTTTAAAAAATTACATTTGTATTTTTAATGAGATAATCACATGCCAAAGATGAACATAACCAGGGTCTCCAAAATGCAGGATGGTGAAAATGTGGCCTGCATTGAGCCAAAGGAAAAGCAGCCAAGATAGACCTGAAAAAAATAAAGTCAAATATTCGCTGAAGAGCCTCAAAAACCAAGCTCCTCCTGGAAAAAATTTTCCTTTTTGTTCCTACAGGAGAACCCCAGGAAAAAGTAAAGCCATCATGGAGCTTGAACTCATACCACCTTTCCACCTGACTGTTCTAGGACCTACAGCGTGGCCTCGGAATACTGCTAAACGATGAAGCACGCACGCACTCTTACCTGTCCTAGCCCGGTGTGCGATGTCACTGCATTTTTCAGAGAAATCCTCCCTGCACAGGATGATATATCTGGATTTAACACAACCTAGTTTCTACCAAATATAGGTTGTGAAAGACCCTTCTCTTCTATTCCTCCCTCCTTACAGTGCCCCTAAAGAAAATAAGGCCAAAAAAAAAAAATTAATAGGGTCTTGATTTCAAATGGCTCTCTGGGAAATGGCAGATAAATTAGACTTGGTGAGGGGCGCCTGGGTGGCTCAGATGGTTAAGCGTCTGCCTTCGGCTCAGGTCATGATCCCAGAGTCCTGGGATCGAGTCCCGCATCGGGCTCCCTGCTCCTTGGGAGCCTGCTTCTCCCTCTGCCTCTCTCTCTCTCTGTCTCTCATGAATAGATAAATAAAATCTTTAAAAAAAAAAAAAAAATTAGACTTGGTGAGGCCACTAAATCCCTTCTTTTCACACAAAGTTGGCTTTACACAGTTTGGTGCTCATAGCGAAAAACTGGCTAGAGTTAACCCAATTATAGAGCAGAAAGACCAGACATCTTTTATTAAAAGAGTGAGGCACTGAGATTTCAAAAAAAATTTTTTTTTAAGATTTTATTTGACAGAGCACGCGCACAAGCAAGGGGAGCAGGAGAGGGAGAAGCAGGCTCCCGGCTGAGCAGGGAGCCCCACACGGGGCTTGATCCCAGGACCCTTATATCATGACCTGAGCCGAAGGCAGACACTTAACCGACTGAGCCACCCAGGCGCCCTTCAAATATTTCCATAATTAGATATTTCAATGCAAATAGTGTCTTCCATTATCATTTAGCTTATAAGAAATCACAAGACACCTAATTGCAACAGACACACCTGTGTTTTTTTTTTAAGATTTTATTTATTTTAGAGAGATTGTGTGGCGAGGAGCAGCAGAGGGAGAGGGACAAGCAGACACTGTGCTGAGCTCAGAGCCCAACATGGGGCTCCACCCCATGACCCTGAGGATCATGATCTGAGCAGAAATCAGGAGTTGGAGGCTCAAATGACTGAGCCACCGAGGTGTGCCCCCACACCTGTGATTTCTATTTATGTCAGACTACAAAGTAATTTGTTAATATTATACAGTAAGGGGCGCCTGGGTGGCTCAGATGGTTAAGTGTCTTGCCTTTGGCTCAGGTCATGATCCCAGGGTCCTGGGATTGAGTCCCGCATCGGGCTCCCTGCTCCTTGGGAGCCTGCTTCTCCCTCTGCTTCTCTCTCTCTCTCTCTCTCTCTCTCCCCCTCCCTCTCTCCCTCTGTCTCTCATGAATAAATAAAATCTTAAAAAAATATACAGTAAGAAGTTCAAAGTTTTACATCCAATTTTTTAAAAAAGATTTTATTGAGCGAGAGAGAAAATGAGCGGAGGAAGGAGCACAGGCACAAGCAAACTCCCGCTGACCATGGAGCCAGACACAGGGCTCTATCCCAGGACCCCGAGACCATAACCCGAGTCGAAGTCAGACGCCCAACCCACTGAGCCACCCAGGCACCCCTAAAATGTAATATTTTTAAATATGGATGTTTAAGAGGGGGGGAAGATGAAGAACCGGGCTTTCTTGAGTCTCAACTCACAGAATGTTAGCTTTGTGTTAATTTTACCACTCAACTTTCAGTGAGGCTGTTTGCAGAACACACTATCCTTTCTGCTTCCTTGGGAGTTTAAACTGTTAAAATACCTGCAAACAGTTCTCACCTTACCACCACGCTTAGTCATCACTGGAATGTATTACACGTTTTCTTGCACAGCCGCATCTCCTTCATCTGCTGCTTTCTATTATTACTTTGTAAGTGTACCCTGAGGCTAAGCAATACAGGCATACCAGAAAGGTCATTAATCATTTAAATTGTTCCTCATTCAGACCACTTTCTTGGTCATCCCGCCTTTTCTAAACTTACTGCATTTTACTTTTTTTTAAATCACAATGATTATCATAACAGCATCTGGCATTTAAAACACACTTCTTTTAAAAATCAAAGTTTAACGAAGCATCAACACTTTATCCACACTGCTTCATAACGAAACAGCCAGGTGAGTTCAATAAAAGCCTCCCCCCAGGTAGAAGACTGCTCTGAAAACAAACAGCATGAATTATTTGGATTCAAAGAATACGGAAATAACAGGACATTCCAGTTTCTTTACCTCTGGTTTAGTCTACAGCCTTTCTCAAACCAGATCATTCCTGCTAAGCCCAGAAAGAAAAAATTCGGGGCTAAGATTTACCCCTACTTGCTTCCCCCTCCCCCCCAACATCGGGTCTGAAGGTTTCTTTTCCCTTCCCCCAAGTGTCAGGAATTCCTCCTCTGCCCCGGGTGGTCGAGATTCTAGGGATATATTCTTCCACTACGAGGTGGGAGAGAGGTGTCGCTTAACCTCAAATTACGGGAGACGGGCGAGTTTTGCCCATCAACGGACAAACCTGAGGGGGAATCCCTTTGCCCTTCTGCTTAGCTGGACATGTCCCAGCCTCTGAATGAACGACGCCAAGCGGGGAAGAAGGAAGGTTCTCCCGTTTGGCCTCCAGCCTCTACTGGCCACACCCCTGGCCTCTGGCCCCAACCCCCGACCTCGAACATATCTTACCTCCGGTGCCCCCCCAATTCCCAGCTGCCACACCCGAGAATTCCCTCGCCACGCCAGAGCGGTGGAGTCCCTTTCTCCAACCCTCCTCCTCACAACGGTCACACCCGACGGCTCACTTCATCCTCAACGGTCACGCTCCTAGGATTTCTTCTTCCCCCCACCAACCTCCAGCTCAACCTGAGGTTCCCTTCCCGTCAATGAGGGACACACCCCGAAGTTAGCCGCCTTGAACTCACCGGAGGCAAGGGTGGGGGTGGCGGCAGCAGCCAGAGAGCACGGCCCGAGTGGTGTTGTAATGGTTTCCTGCACGTCACGACTCCTCCAGGTCTAAGCCACTGCGCAAAACCCACTTTGCCAGGGACAAAGATGGTGGACAGGAAACTCTGACGTCAGAGAACCTCGCCCCGTCGCGTCATCCCCGGGCGCGGGAGAACTAGAAAGGCGGCTATCTCTGCCGCCTTGGAGACGGGCAGGTTGGTTTTTTGTTTTTTGTTTTTTTGCTTGGAAGCTGGCGACTGGACCCAAGAGGAAGTTCACTGGCTATGCAGAGGGATCTATTAAACAAACTGACGTTCTCTGGATTTGTTTCCTCGCACAGGAGTTCCTTAGAACTCTCACAGAGAGAGGATGAAATATCCTGTTCCTTTTATTAAAAAAAAAAAATGTAAAAGCTCAGCTAATTTTGCAGGCCAGTTCAGGACTGTGGACAATGGTGATCCAGCCCAGGACTATCCATGGGCAGTGGGACCAGAGGAAAGTGGTGCAAGGAAAACAGGTTTAGACGGCATCAGATCTGAGTCCAAATCCCTGCCTTGAATATGACTGGGAAATCACTTAACATCTCCTTAACCTTAGTCTTATCTGTGAAATGAAGCCAATGATCTAACTCTCTCTGGCTTGTGAAGTTTAAATGGGATAATGTAGGTAAAGCATCCGGCTTATAATAGGAGTGCTTACACAAAAGTTACTTTTGGAAACCAAGGCCTAGAAATCTCTGTACCTTTCCCTCAATTTTGTTGTGAACCTAAAACTGCTCTAAAAATACTAAGTCTTTAAAAAAAAAAAATGTGGAGAGCGAGAGAGCCTGAGGCAGAAGTTGAGGAAACCAAAATGCAAAGGGGACTACAAAGTAGAAAGGGAGAAGGAAAGGCAAGTGGTTATAATGTTTAAGTATGTTTTTAGAGTTCTATGAAAGTAAGAACTATACCAATCTGTTCACTCCTCTATCTCTGAGACCTAGCCCACCTCCCCAAAATTTGTTGAACGCATAAATGTATGAATGGTCAACAATTACAGTTGCTATAGAGAGGAGGAGGGAGGGCTGAAAAACGTCCAAGGATTTAGCAACATAAAGGTCTTTGATGTCAGGGTGCCTGGGCGGCTCAGTCAGTTAAGGGACCAACTCTTGATTACAGCTCAGGTCATGATCTCAACGGTTGTGAGATCGAGCCCCGCATGGCTCCGCACAGGGCATGGAGCCTGCTTAAGATTCTCTCTCCCCCTACTTATTATAAGTAAATAAATAGTCTTTGATGTCTTTGCTGGGACCATCAGTAGAGATATGAAGGCAAAAGCCACGCTGCAGAAGTTTGAGGATAAATGGGAGGTGAGGAAATGAAAACAGGAGTTATGGATAACTCCAAAGAAAATATGGCTGAAAAAAGCATATAGGATATTTGAGAGAAAATAGCAAGGATTTTTTTTTAAGTTCTATACTCATACATTTTTAGACTATCTTCTTAGCAACACCATGAGTTCAATGATTGTTCCTACCCATAGGACTCCTAAATCTCTATCTCTAGCCTTGACCTATTCCCAACTTCACCACCAAATTACTAACCACACTGATGGAAAATTCTGTATTTACGGCCCACCCAAATTAAACAAATCATGAGATGAGGGAGGAGGGGTGTTGGAAAACCTGGTTCCAGTTATAACTCCCAGGAATCAGAGGTGCATTTTGTAAAAGAGATGCTACCAGAAAAATTTTTATTAAAGGACTTTTTTTTTTAAGATTTTATTTGACAGAGAGAGACAGCAAGAGAGGGAACACAAGCAGGGGGAGTGGGAGAAGGAGAAGCAGGCTTCCCATGGAGCAGGCAGCCTGATGTGGGGCTTGATCCCAGGACCCTGGGATCATGACCTGAGCCAAAGGCAGACGCTTAACGACTGAGCCACCCAGGCGCCCCTAAAGGACTTTGATCCATATCCCTCTCCTATTCAAAACCTTTTAACAGCTCAATGCCTAAGTCCAAACCTATCCTTCCCTCAGTTTCTCCCTTCTCTATGCTCTTTAGTTTTCTCATCTGTAAAATGGGGAAATATTTATATCCAATCATAATATTGTTATAAGGATGAAGGGAATTAACACGTAAAGCACTTAGAACTATGGCTGCACATAGTATGACTATATAGCATTTGCTACAAGTGTGATTATCTCAATAAATTACACTAAATTGCTCAAGCTAGAAACCTGGACAGTCATTCTTGATTTCTCTCTCCCTTAATGGTCACATCCAAACCATTTTCAAGTTGTCAATCTACCTTCAAAATAAATCTTTAATTCATCCAATCCCGTTTCACCTCGTTAATCTAAACCACCACCTACTGCCTGCGCTACCAGAAACCTCAACTTTCCTCCCAACCATTATCCATACAGCAGCTGCTTTATATAGATACATTATCTCTAGTCCTTGAAATTCTGTAAGGTAAAAGTCTTTTCTTTTAACTTTTATTTTTTTTAAAGATTTTTTAATTTATTTTTTAACAGAGAGACAGCGAGAGAGAGAACACAAGCAGGGAGAGTGGGAGAGGGAGAAGCAGGCTTCCCGCCGAGCAGGGAGCCCGATGTGGGACTCGATCCCAGAACGCTGGGATCATGACCTGAGCCGAAGGCAGACGCTCAACGACTGAGCCACCAGGCGCCCCCTGTAAGGTAAAAGTCTTCTATCAACGTGATTTTCGCTGGCAGGTTATTTGGTAGAGTAAAAAACACGTTTAGAACTGTAAGATTAACTTGCAAGATTTTATTGAAACAAACCCAAACTTTGTTTTTGAGGATTCTCATTGTGCAAACCAATTGTCTTTATACCATAAGGTCCTGTAAGGCAGTGAATACCTTTTATTCCTATCCATTTAGCACAGCAGTGGGGAGGGGTTGGAAAGAAAGAGGAATGGTTGAACTTTAACTCATCGAAATTCAATAAGCCTGTATAAGCAACTCAAACGAGGCAAAGTCGCACACAATGTAAAAGCACTTTGCAAACCGTAAATTACGTTAATTTTCGTATACAAACAGTGAAAAGTACCATCTGCCAAGCGTCCCCTGTTCATTCTAGCTAGAACTCAAGATCCCTCCTTCTTGGCAATGTATTCATATCGCTATGACACATTCAAACGTGTACGAGAGCAGGAACCATTTCATCGAGTGCGGCAAGTGCCTAGTTATGACTGAACATAACTACACGTAGAAGACAGTTAATCTACCAGCTAGAATGGAGTCATGGAAAGTCATCGTTCCCAGTTCTAACGAACTGCAGGAACCTTTTTTAATATTTTTAATAATTGGCAACAAAGCTAAAGGCTTCTATCCCCGGCTGCGTCCCTCCAAATCCTTCCTGGAAGGCGGCAGAATATAAACTAACCACCACCCCCGCCGTACGCACAGAGAACTTCCGTACTTCCATATTGTTTTTTGTCCCCCCCGACCCCTAACTAAATCGCCCAAGGGAACACAGGCCTCAGCAGCAGGCCCCAACTCTTGGCTCCGGGTGTCAGACGTCGCCGCGGCGCCCCAAACACCTTGCCAAAAAGACCTCTGCAGAGGGAGATTCAGAGCTATGGCTTCCCACAGAGGATGCGAAGCAAAACCAGCTAAGCAAAGCCTAAGAAACGAGCACAGGTTTACACTTTAAGCCACGCCCCCAGGGACTTGTTTCAGCGGGAGCGGAAGCGGAAGTCCCAGTGGGATCATAGAGTTCGCTAGTTCCGGTTCCCCGGCCACGTTCGGGGCTAGAGCGCCTCCCCTCCGTCGGCCGTCCCAATCCCCGGCCGCTTCTATTTCCGGGTGCGGCTTCTGTCATAAAGCGGAGGCCTCTCTTCAAACGTGGCGTCGTGGGTCCTTCACGCCTCGCCTGGGGTCCGCGCGCAAAGATAGGCGCGGACACTTGGCAGCCAACAGCTGGAGCCAGTCCTCGCGTACCGGGTCCGCACTGGCACCTCTAGCACCTCAGAGCTGGCTGGCTTTTAAGCCCTCACGATTGAGATCCCGATTCGTAGCCTCCCGGACTACAGCTCCTGAAGGGAGCACTCCTTCGCCCATACCTGTACCCCATAGGCATGCTCTGCCCTCGCAGGTGCATTTGATAAATCACCCCTACCCCACACTACCACTTTCAGCTTAATTTCTGCCACGTCTGCCTTAATTTCGTTCTTAACCGCCTTAATTTGAGACACCCCCCGCCCCCGGCTCCAGAAGAGGTCTTCACCCGCCCCCCGCCCCCAGTTCTGTAAAAGAGGAGTTTTGGGTCTCTTGCAGAAAGATTACCTTTAAGACTGAGCACCCGTTTGATAACTAAAAGAAGTTCATGCTTACTAAAGAGTTTGTGGGCAAAGCGAAACCCAGCGCACACAGGAAACTATGGCTGAACATGGGGCTCACATCACAACTGCTTCTGTGGCGGATGACCAGCCATCCATCTTTGAGGTGGTAGCACAGGACAGTTTAATGACAGCCGTGAGACCTGCTCTTCAGCATGTGGTCAAGGTAAGGTATTAATTCTCGGAAAGGTTTTAGGGACGACTGGGTAAAAACCAAACCAATAATTTGAGTTTATTTGGTTGCCTAGGTTTTGAAATTGCCAATTAGCGTATAATTCATATCCTATGATTTAACAGTTATTGAGTCCCTGTTATGTGTAAAGCCCTGTACTGAATACCCAGCACTTCAGGGAGGACAGGGCAGACCCCCAAAAGAAGTGACTAGTTTAAACCGAATGTATCAGAATTCAGAGGAAAAAAAAGGAAATGTGAATACAATGCATAGTAATTATTAAATGGAATGAAATTCATTTATTAATTTACTCTGCTTTAGGTTCTCGCAGAATCAAATCCTGCCCACTATGGCTTCTTTTGGAGGTGGTTTGATGAAATCTTCACCCTGCTAGATCTTTTGCTCCAGCAGCATTATCTGTCTAAAACCAGTGCCTCATTTTCTGAAAATTTTTATGGCTTAAAGCGCATTGTAATGGGGGACACACACAAGCCTGAGAGATTGGCCAGTGCCGGTCTCCCAAAGAAGCAGCTTTGGAAGTCAATTATGCTCCTGGTTCTTCTTCCCTACCTGAAAGTGAAGCTGGAGAAGCTGGTATCTAGCCTGAGAGAAGAGGATGAATATTCTATCCACCCCCCTTCTTCCCGCTGGAAACAGTTTTATAGAGCCTTCCTGGCAGCCTACCCATTTGTTAACATGGCATGGGAAGGCTGGTTTTTTGTACAACAACTTCGATACATCCTAGGAAAGGCTCAGCATCACTCACCATTGCTGAGGCTGGCTGGAGTTCGGCTAGGTCGACTTACAATTCAGGATATACAAGCTCTGGAGCACAAAGCAGCTGAAGCCAGCATGATGCAGCAACCAGCCAGGAGGTAAGGCTTTAACATTTCCCAAAATCTTTCACAAAGAAATTCTAAAATCTTAACCTAATTTTATGAAACTCACCTTCCTCAGTGTACTTTGAGGTATTTCATAAATCACAGAAAAATTCTTGTGTCCGTAAAACAAGAGTTGCCATCCTGGTAACCTTCCTTATCACACTAGCTACATTTTTATGCATGCTTGCTGTGTGCCAGGCCCTGTGCTAGCTGTCTGCTTTACATACATTATCCCAATCCTCCTCACAACTCAGTGAAATAAATTCATTACCTTGTTTAACACCTGAGGAAACTAAGACCTAATAGCTAAGTACCTTGCCAAGACCACACAGCTAGAAGGTGGCAGAACTGAGATTCGAGCCAGATCGACAGTTCTCAAGACTTTCTAGTTAATGTTTGTGTTCTCCTACAAGTTCAAAAATATATTCCTCAATATTGCTGTTTTTTGTTAAGTGAGTTGTCTTTTTTTCCGGACTTACTATCTTACACACACAAACACACATTTATCAACGTCTCACTAGTTTCTTTCTCAAAACGCAAAAACAAAACCCTCGTCATTAAATACAAAGTTTAGCTCCTATACTCCCAAAATACTGTAGGTCAGAAAAAGGAAATAGTTTAGAATAGATACTAAAGGAGACAATGCCAATCTAGCAACTACTCAGTCTCCAAACTGAATCAGTGATTCTGATGAAAAGTTTAAGAAGTACATTTGTATTAGTCATTCTGTGATCATACCTAAATAAACAGTTTCTCCTTTGCCTCCTTGTTCTATTCCCCCACCAGTGTTGGTGAGAAGATAAAATCAGCTCTGAAGAAAGCTTTGGGAGGTGCTGCCTTATCCCTCTCTACTGGCCTTTCTGTGGGAGTATTCTTTTTGCAGTTCCTTGAGTGGTGGTACTCATCTGAAAATCAAGAAACCATCAAATCACTGACTGCCCTGCCTACTCCACCACCACCTGTACACCTAGATTACAATTCCGATTCTCCTCTGTTACCCAAAATGAAGACTGTGTGCCCATTGTGTCGCAAAACCCGGGTGAATGATACTGTTCTTGCCACCTCTGGCTATGTGTTTTGTTATCGCTGTGTATTTAATTATGTAAGGAGTCACCAAGCTTGTCCCATAACAGGTTATCCAACAGAAGTGCAACATCTAATTAAACTGTACTCCCCTGAGAACTGAAAGGGATTAGCATTTTATCTCACAACAAAATTATTGCACTATAAGGCTGAGAAACTGATTTTCAGCACAGTACATGGCACTATTTGAGTCTTCTCATCCCCAATTCGTAATTATATGAACTTTACACAACTAGAGTTGACCTTGAATGACATGTGTGTTAACGGTGCCAACACCACCCCTCCAGTAGAAAATTCACATATAACTTTTGACTCCCCCAAAACTTAACTACTAATAGCCTACTATTGACCGGGAAGCCTTACTGCTAACATCAACAATCAGTTAACACATATTCTGTATGTTAGATTATATACTGTATTCTTGCAGTAAAGCTAAGGAAAAATTAAAGTCGTAACAGAAAATACATTTATAGTACTGTACTGTAAAAAAAAAATCCATATATAAGTGGACCCACACAATTCAAATCTGTGTTCAAGGGTCAGCTGTATATGGATTCTTTAAGAGGATATATCCATTGATCTAAACCTTTTAACTTGCTCTCTAGACTCCTACTTAAGAGTTTAGCAAGCTGGTTAGAATAAGAGAATCAGGATTGACAGGGGACATGAAGGTCAGTGTAGACGAAGTGGATGAAATAGGATAGTACAGAAGCTTTTCCTTGAAGAACAAGAGGTATAGAAGCTCTCAGGAAAAACCCAAGTTAGACCTTATAAAAGTGGGTGATGGGGAAGCAGCCCTTTTCTTGAGAAAAGAAAGCATTTATCTGCCTATGAGGAAGAACTTTATCAGTTTGCAAACAATGTGAAATATGGACCTGCTCTTTACAGAAATACTTAGAAACAGTTTAGAAAAACAAAGCACCTTCCATATACTGTGAGCCACTTGTTAAGTAGCATCTGCTATAGTGTATCAGCTTTTAAGTAAGATTCCTTTATGAGCCATACTTATCTTTTCTTGGGCAACTGGTTAAAGAAAAATAGGGGTTGAACGTATATATAGAGCAGTTTGAAGATTTCAGTGTGAAAGCAAAACAAATAAGCAAGAGATGACATAATATACTGATTTAACTTTGTGCAAAAGAATCTTAATAAGCTTTTCTTGCTGTTAAGAGTTTGCTAAATGGGCACGAATTATTCTGGCTATTACTAAGTTTCTATGAAACGCTTAAGTAAATTTTAAGAATAAATGTTTTTGGCAAAGAGTCATTCCAAGTTGTCATGATTAAGTGGAAACAAAGATGACTTGAGGTGGAGGTGCCTGGGTGGCTCAGCTGGTTAAGCAGTGTCCAACCTTGGTTTCGGCTCAGGTCATGATCTCAGGGTCATGAGATCAAGCCACACGGTGGGCTCGACCGCTCAGCGTGGAGTCGGCCTGGGATTCTCCCTCTCCCTCTGCCCCTCCCCCGGTTTGCCCTCACTCTCTAATAAATAAATCTTAAAAAAAAAAATTACTTGAGGTGTTTAAAGTACATTTTTCATTCAGACCACCTTTGACTTTGAGATATTTTTGTATTGACATTTCGCTTTTTTTTTTTGCTAATCCAATACTTGGAGGAAAAAACCTCTACTGCAACAGCAAAAATTCAGCTTTGTGTGAAAGACCCTGTATTAGAAATACTACAGGAACATTTAAGGTGCTTATGTAGCAAAATTCATGCCACTGGATTGTCAGGTTGGTGAAAATATATGGGTAGAGGAAGGATGAAAATAAGTGCCTCTGCTGAGACAGGTGTTTTCTAATACTTTAACTCATTTAGCAATTGAAAGCATATTTTCTGATAGCGTAAAGTTGATAAAATTAAACTTTGAAATGGAATAACCCATGGATTTGAAAATATTAACATTTTTCTGTACCATAAGAAGAATATAATGGATATTTGTTAAAGTTCTTGTTAAATTGCAAGATTTTACCAAAACACCATAGTTAATTAAACAAACATTTTTAATACAGTAATAAGTCAATAAGAAAACTGAACCAGATTCAGGATTGAAATAACGTAGTCCTCCACGAAGATATCAAAGCCAGATTTTTCACCTCAACCTAAGAAGGAAAACATGAAAGTATCAGCAACTCAAAAGACTATAAAAGAAACACTCTTATACATAATAAAATCAGTATCCAAATACATGAGAACATTCCAATCTGGGAAAACCACAACCAGAATCAGCTCAGAGAGAAGATTAAGGAATCATACCCTGGTCAGAGCCAGAACTGAGGCAATGGCAATACCAGGTCAGACTATACTTCACTCATCATCGCATCATTGCATTTCACATCCTTATATACCTAAGCGCAGTCCAACATTATTTTCACATCCAAGAAGACTTAGGTTAACCTATGAAAAAAATAAAGGCTTCTATATAGTTAAGTTTCAACCATGGACTTCCAATAAGCAGTTCATTTTCCACTATGCTTGCTTTAAAGACTCGGCTGTACAAGAAAGCAAACGAACAAGTTTTGGTTTGGAGGAGCTTGTTTTTGAAATACAGGAATGGAGAAGCATTTATGGTTCAAAAACAACTTTTTTTAAAGATCCCAACCAACATCATGCATGACAAAATTCCAGAGATGTCTGTGAAGGGATTTATAGTCTAATTCTAAAGCAAAAGCTTTAGAAAAGATTTTCTACTAAATTCCATTATAAACTCCTGTTCATTTAATATACAATTTGATTTACAATTCTGCCAATAAAGATAAAAAGTATAGTCATAAAGTTTTTATACTGGAATCTTCTATCTTTTAAGAGTGCTAGACCCAGAGAGGCTATGTGTTGCCAAAGGTCCACAGCAAATTTACAGTAGAGCTGGAAAGAGAACAGAGGTCTGAATACCAGATTTATATTTTTCCACTACCAGCTAAATATGAGGTTTACTTTCATTTTTCTCCAGACCATTGGCAACATAACAGAAGCAATGCAGGGGCGCCTGGCTGGCTCAGTCAGTGGGGCATGGGGCTCTTGATCTTAGGGCTGTGAGTTTGATCCCCACGTTGGGTGTGGAGGTTATGTAAAATCTTAAAAAAAAAAAAAGTAATGCAAAAGTCTAGATAATTCACAACCTGGATAATCGATTTCTGAATAAGAAAGTTGACTGCATTTCATTTATTCTAAATGACACTCTCTGGTGGTATGCTATCACCAACATGGAAAAGTACTTAGGTCACAATGTCATCCTCCCCAGCCTATCAGCATGGTATTGTCTGTACCTAAGTAACAATTCTGGAGACAGCATGTGCTTCCTTCAGCCATCTATAAATGTCAATAGATCGATACTCCTTAGTTAAAAACTGGCAGCTGTTGTTCTGTGTTGGCCATTCAGCAACTAAACTCCATAAAAAGAGAGAAACTAACAAAGTGCCTGTTTTACAGGGGTTATGATTGATCCGTTAGCTCATCACTCTCTACAGGTGAAGTACATGTTATAAATGAGGAAAACAGGGGCACTTGGGTGGCTCAGACGGTTAAGCGTCTGCCTTCGGCTCAGGTCATGATCCCAGGGTCCTGGGATCGAGCCCCACGTTGGGCTCTCTGCTCAGTGGGCGCCTGCTTCTCCCTCTCCCTGCCTTCCCCCTGCTTGTGCTCTCCGTCAAATAAATAAATAAAATCTTAAAAAAAAAAAGAGGAAAACAGAGGCTGAGAAAAACTTAACTTTGTCTAAAAGCATAAAACTGTCTAAAAGCAGAGCTCCAAGTGAGCTCCCACCATACACCGCAAGCACACATCCCTAGTTCTCTTCCTCAGCACACTCTGCTGCATCTGGAGTGCCTCCCCCAACCCTTGCTATCTGGAGAACGCCTAAATTATATAACCCTACTCAAACGTCGCCTTCTCAGTAGAGTGGTCTCTAACCCCCAGTCGTCCTCTTCTGACTCCCACACCCCTTCTCCCCACCACAGCACGCATCACACGTCACTTATTCACCCATGCACATCCCCCACACCCCGTCTATCCCACCAGCCCCACGACACTGAGTTCCTACAGAACCAGGGCCGTGTCCTACTGGCCTTTGCATCCGTTACACTCAGAACGGTGCCTGGTACGGAGGACGAAGGTCAATAAATGAACGTTTAATTCAGCCAATGGGCGACCCTCCCTCCTAAACCTTACCTTCCTCGACTATAATATCAGCACAAAAATAAAGCCAACTTACCTCCAACACTGCAGGTGGGTAAGGAACATACCTCAAGCATCTCTAAGCCCTCCCTCCCCAAGCTTCTACCTCATGGCTGTCCCCACAGCGCCCGGCGCAGGACACCCAGTGCTTACATACAGTGGACCCTCAACAAAATAATGATAATAAAGTCCAACCCCCAACTTCAGCAAAGACTGAGAGGAGCCGTTCTTGCGGGGAAATACGAGTAAGGCCGAAGCCAGGGCATAAACCAAAGTCCCAGACAGGAGTCCACAGCCCGCTTTCTGAACTCCTCAAGCTCCTTCGCCCTATCTCAGGAGGCCTGCAAACACTGATGGCAGCCGACCCTCGGCCTTTTGGTCCCCGGCTACACCCGGTCCCGGTCCTGCTTCCCGCTTCCCGCTTCTCGCTGGCCTCGGCCTTGCTGCCCCGCCGGCGTCCGCTAGCCCAGTAAAGCCCTCATGGAGCAACCAATCCTACGGCCGCCAGCGGGTCACGTGGGCAACAGCCTTTGTCGGGAGGGGTGAGAGGAGCAGCCAATCGGAGGGCGAGGCTGACATCAGGGGGTGGAACGGGCCGGGAGGCGGAAGGGCCTTTCGCGTTGCTTCCTCGCGTGGGGTCTTTGTCCACAGGCTAGTTGGTTTCCAGGCTCTGAGCGGCTCCTGCCTGTCTCCAAGCTCCCTCCCTTGGACCTGGGACGTGTGTGGCCCGTTGCCGGCGCTTTGCTTCACAACTGCAAAGGGCATCCGAGAGAGTTGTGCCTTGGCTTTCCGGGAAGAATTACCGATTCAGATAGTGATCCAACGGGATTTACTGCGCCTGTTCGATTCCCGCGGGAGGGCTAGGGATTAGGGTGGACGGTGGAGGAATATGTCCCTCTCGGTCCAGGGAACTCTTTGGCTGGCCGGGCGCTTGGACGCTTCCTAAATAAGCAGGAGGTGCCGCAAGAAAAGTGCAGCTAAATACCAAAGAAATGCGCAGGAAAGACTTCTTGGGAGAGGTGGCATTTGATCTGAGTCTTGAAAGATGAATAGGTTTTAAAAATCAGGAGATTCTGGAAGAAGGAATAATTTAACGCCCGAATTAAATGGGAAAGCGTGGGGGAACTTACAAATTTAGGGAAAGTCGAAAAAGTGTGTTTCAAACTTCGGTGAGTTAGAAACACCAGGAGGAAATTTAATAATGTATGTGTCCTCTAGCATCAAAGACAACAAAAACCCAAAAATGCCTGGGGCACAGCTCAGACATTACTGAATCAGATATTCTGGGTTTGTACCCCAGGCAGATGTATTTTTAAGAGATGCCCCAGGGATGATTCTGATTTACACCGAAGTCTGAGGACCACTATTAGTGTTAAAGAAAGGGGGTGGTAGGAGATTTGAAAGACAAATCAAGACTTTGTCAAGGATGGTGGCTTGCTGGCTGTGTAGATTACTCTGGTGGAAATGGGAGATTTGAAGATTTCAGAGTCAGAGGAGATCGGTGGTCAGAGCTCTGCTTTAGGAAATTATATGCAACTGTGTTTTTAAATAGATCAAAGGAAGCAAAATGGAAGAACGGGAGCTATTGCAGGTGATTGCAATGATCTAGGTTGAGAGCTAGGTGGCCTATGAAAGGCAGGTGAGGAATGTGATGAGTGTCAGCTAGGGATGGGTAGAAGGTGTCAACCTAAATAGGGAAACTGAGGCAAGGTCAAAATTGTCAAAAAGATGAGTTTATTCAGGAATAGCAGAGGAGTTGCAGTTCAAGACACCCAAACTGTAGCAAACTACAGTGAGTCCCTTGAGGGTTTGGGGTAGGCTGTATTTATGGGCAGGGAATGCAAGGAAGAGAGAGCTCAGAGTCTGTTAAAATAAAAAACAAAGGGAGACCAGCTTTGAAAACTCACCAAGCAGACAAAACCAGTCCGGTCATACAAACAAAACTCAATCCAGCTCATTTTACAAGGCCAACCCCACCTGGGTCATTTCTTGTTCAGACCTCTGGAAACCACAAGCAAAACTTCCTAAGGTTGATATGAGGCAACCCCTGACCAACTCCCTATCATTGAAGAAAATTCCAATATCAGTTTTCTGTAAACCACACATCTATGGGAAATGAGTTTCTCAGTCCTTAAGTTTTATTTTCCTGAAGGCACACGTGTGAGATTCTTCATTTTATATCTTCCGGTTCCATTTTAGATGCAATTCTTTCACAAAGGACATGAAGAAATACAAGAGAAGAATGGAGAAAAATGGAGCGTCTTCTGTAGCAGACCTATAAAGGATTTCCATTGTACTTTAGAGACATGGGAGGTTAGACAGTGAAGATAATGGTCTTTGCATTTGCTATTTTTTTCTCCCTGGTTTTCCCTTCCTTCCCCATTTCTCCCTCTCAACCAGGTACATTTTTTTTTTTAAGATTTTATTTATTTATTTGAGAGAGAATGAGAGAGAGAGAGCACGAGAGGGAAGAGGGTCAGAGGGAGAAGCAGACTCCCTGCTGAGCAGGGAGCCCGATGTGGGACTCGATCCCGGGACTCCAGGATCATGACCTGAGCCGAAGGCAGTCGCTTAACCAACTGAACCCCCCAGGCACCCTCAACCAGGTACATTCTTACTTGCGGGTTCCAGCCCACATACCATCACATTTATGAAATCTTATTCTCACACGCATAGTTATTGTCACTCCTCAGAACACCTGGAGCACCCTGTTCATCTGTTGTTAGTGCTCCAGAGTGGCACTAGGGTATAGTGGCCATGCATGTGGACTACATTTGCAAGCTGTTCTAAGAGTTGAATGAGCACATAGAGAATGCATAGCACATAGAGTACTCACCTGATGTTATTATATATGTCACACTGCAATGAGTTAATACATGTTTTCCCTCTCTAGATTGTGAGCAGGACATGTGTCTCATTCTGGCTAACAGTAAGGCTGCATAGCAGAGTGATGGTAAATGAGATTTGGAATTAGATCAACAGGGGTTCAAATCCCAGCTCTGTTACTTACTAGGTGTGTAGTCTTGAGCTTTACTTCCCTGAATTCAGTTTCTTCATTTATAAGATGGTGAAAATAATGCATGTCTTACAAGTTGTTATGGGGACAATTTGAGACAATCACAGCTGCAAATCTGGCCCAAAGAATGCAGTCACTAAATGGCAGGTTTTATTGTGATGTGTAGCCCCAGAGCATAGTGTCACGTACAGAACACAGTAAGTGCTTCATAATTGCTTATCAAATGAAAAATTGCCATTAAATGCCAGGCACCACACTAAGCTCTTTATGTACATCGTCTCATTTCATTCTCACAAGAATTGTACAGAGAAGGCATTATTATCATTTCCAATTTATACAGAAGTCATCTGAGGCTTAGATTTGCATAACCAAGGTCTCAAAGCCGGTAAGTGTCAGAGTAAGGGTTTCAACATCTTTGGTGATCAAAAAAAAAAAAAAAAAATAGCCGATTGAATGAGAGAATGAAAGTTAAGAGACTTACCCAGAGTCAGTTAGTGGTGAGGGAGAGCCAGCACCATTGCTCTTGGTCAGTGTGCTCTCCATAGTCTTGGAACCATCTCTGTGAATGAACTGAGAGTAGATGGAGGCCAGTATTTGGCAGTTTGTGTCTAGTATGTGCAAGGGCTACGTCCTAATTACCCCTGTTGATAAACTGAAGTGCTTAGTGAATAAACACATCTTAAATAAATCGGAGGCTCTAGTGTTTAGCCAATTGGCAACAGCACGACCAGATCTCCCAAGACCTAAGAAAAAGTACTGTCCAAGCTACTGATTTCAAGTTGTTTTGTATCATGGACATTTGCATTGAGGTTATTAGAGTCAGGATGTGAGATCCTCTCTGGCATGATAACCTAACCATTCGCATCCAGGGGGCTTAACTAAGGAAATTCAAAGAAGAAGGAAGAGAAACTCACTGTGTTCATTGTTCACATTTTCCCTCCTCCCAGTTTGGTTCCCCAAAGTGCACTGAAAAAGAAGGAAGAGGAAGAGTAGGAGGAGAAGAAGGGGGGCAGGGAGGAGGAGGAGACAATCCGGTTCCTAGTTTTTCTGCCCAGATAATGTTCTTCTTGTTCAATGGGAAGGAAAAGGGAGATGTTCAGGTAGATTTCTGATTTTGAAGACTCCTAAACAATCCCAAATCCCAAACTTGAAAGGCAGCAGGAGTATGAGCTTTTGTAGTAGGCAGACCTGGCTTTAAACCCCCACTCTTCCACTTACTGGCCGTGTAATCTTAGTCTCCGTGTGGTATGCCACACTCCCTTCCTGACCCCTCGCACCCCAAAGCACATGTCCAGTAAATGACGGTCATTATTATCTTTCTAAGCATAAGTAACATCAGAAGGATTTCAGTGTGAGAGAGAGGCTGAGAGTTAAGGCAGGTGACAGAACTAAAAGTGAGACTGAATTTGGAGGTGAAGTGAGTGAAAAAGCCGAAAGGACTTTGGAGTTTATTACGTTGCCGTGCTGATGATACATCATAGCATCTGTTCTGTCTCGTATCCTGGAACCTCTATTCAGCCAAACAGGTACAAAGGGTAATGCCAGCAAAGCAGAAGCTGGTAGGAACAGTAACCTCAGTTAATTTAAAAAACTAGGAACGTCCAGAAGCCTACATGAGAATGCCACGGCACGATAAACAAACCGAAACAGACACACAAAGTTGTTTGATGGTATGATTTAGAGCGAGGGAAGTATATTCGTTTCCCTTGGCTATTGTAACAAATTATCACAGGCTTGGTTGCGCAAAACAACAGAAATGTATTCTTTCACAGCCAGAAGTTTGACATCAGTTTCACAGGGCAGAAATCAAGGTGCTGGCAGGGCTGTGCTCCCTCCAGAGGCTCTAGGGGAGAATCCACTTTGCGCCTCTTGCAGCTTTCAGTGGCTGCTGGTCTTCCTTCTCTTGTGGCCACATCGCTCGCTGGACTCTCTGTCTCTTTGGTCACGTTGCCACCTCCTCCTTTGTGTGTATCACATCCCTTCTGCCTCTGTCTTAGGAGAACACTGAGCTGAACGTAGGGTCCACCCAAATGATCAAGGGTAATTCCCTCATCTCAAGATCCTCACTTAATCACATTTACAAAGACCTCTTTTGCTTGCAAGTTAAGACTTACAGGTTCATAGGGCGCCTGGGTGGCTCAGTTGGTTAAGTGACTGCCTTCGGCTCAGGTCATGATCCTGGAGTCCCTGGATCGAGTCCCGCATTGGGCTCCCTGCCTCAGCAGGGAGTCTGCTTCTCCCTCTGACCCTCTTCCCTCTCGTGCTCTCTATCTCTCATTCTCTCTCTCTCAAACAAATAAATAAAATCTTTAAAAAAAAAAGATTTACAGGTTCGTAATCATCATCTTTGGTTGCTGTTATTCAGCCTACTACAAGAAGCTTGCTCTAATTTTTTTTTACATTTTATTTTTAAAGATTTTATTTATTTATTTATTTGAGAGAGACAGACAGAGACAACGAGAGAGAGCACAAGCTGGGAGAAGAAGGAGAAGCAGACTCCCTGCCAAGCAGGGAGCCCAACTCTGGGCTCGATCCCAGGACCCCCGGGATCATGACCTGAGCCGAAGGCAGATGCTTAACCACTGAGTCACCCAGGCGCGCGCCCCAGAAGCTTGCTCCAATTTAACCAGCATCCCCAAATGGGATAACTCTCATCTGTTTGTTTGTTTTCATTTAATTCGGTTGTTTTAATTATAAAAACAATTATGTTCAGTGTACACATTTGGGAAATACAAAAAAAAAGTTAAAGAAAAACAAAAAGGAAAGGAAAAGAAATTAGATAAAAAAAATCATGTGTACTCTTCTCACCCAGGAAAAGCCAGCCCCTCACCAATGAGCATTTTTCTAGGCTGGGTCTTATACCCAACAAAAAAGGAAGAACAGGAAAAAGAAGGTAAAGGTAAATACGATAGAACAAGTGATTTGGAGGCTAATGGAATAGGCTGGTAATTCTCATAACGGATATATACAGGGGAGCCTAATTTAAAATAAATGTAGAACTACGAAATGATGAAATGACATTACCT
Source organism: Eumetopias jubatus (assembly GCF_037043125.1). Classification (NCBI taxonomy): domain Eukaryota; kingdom Metazoa; phylum Chordata; class Mammalia; order Carnivora; family Otariidae; genus Eumetopias; species Eumetopias jubatus. The sequence continues at coordinate 119,917,412 of NW_028274816.1, forward strand.
GGGGCTGGAGAGGCCTAAGTGCAGGTATGCGGACGTGACACTCCGCTCTTCAGAGGTGGGAAGTTTAGCTTTGGCCTCTCACTCTAAAACCCCTGAATGTGTCCATTACCACTTCATTCACTCCCAGAGGTCAGAGCCTGGCTTGCTAATCTGCCCTGTCATAGGCTTTTCTCGAGTCCTTATCAGCCTTCCTCAGTGTGTCAATGTTATGAAGACTAGGGGAGTCTGGCAGAGTCCCTGCTCCTCCCAGGCTGATATCAAAGGGCAGCAGGAGCTATGACAGAAGGCAAATATTTAGACCAGAGCCAGATGTGGAACTGAAACAGCAAGAGGAAAAGCAAGAGTATCAGGTAAAAAAAAATTTTTTTTTTTAATCTCATCCATCTCATCTTTGGGGTAATTTATGTCTGAGAACACAAAGGGCTTAGTAAAAGAGTAGCTAACTTGTAAACTTGTAAAGGACAGTGGGTGAGAAATTTGGGGAAGTTTAGAAAGGATGTTCGTATGGAGCTAGAATCTCAGAAAACTTTGTATCTATCATAGTCCTTATCAGCATCCAAGTGACATCAATGAGACTTGGTAGTCCAGAGAGTATAGGTCTGCTAGTTCAAAAGCAATTTGATTTGTTCTGTGGGCCCCAGCCAGTGGAAATTTTAGGGAGACAAATTATAGTTGAAAAATCAGGAAGCCATTTCTAACAACTGACAGAAAATAGGAGGGTCTAATTTGAGAAGTACTGAGTTACTGGTTGCTGGAGGTGTTCAAGCAGTTGCTGGAAAGCAATTTGTTGGGAGTTGGGAATACTATAGAGAGGACTTAAGAATCAGACAAATGGGGGCACCTGGCTGGCTCAGTCGGAGGAGTGTGTGACTCTTAATCTCGGGGTCATGAGTTCAAGCCCTATGTTGAGTATAGAAATTACTTTAAATAATTTTTAAAAAGAGAATGAGATAAATGGTTAGGCCAGAAGATCTTTAAAGTTCCTTCCAACACTTCTGTGATCCTATTATATCAATAGAATGTTATCAGAAATTTCTCTAAGAGCCATACTTTTACATTTACCTAGAGAAGATGCTCCTGTATGAAAAAAAACAATTCATCAGGTTGATTCTGGTTTGCCTGGAGGGAGTGAGAAGGCAACCAAGAGCAAACTAAGGGCAGAGGAGGGTAGCCATCCTGTGGGATGCCTGCTTTTTTCCCCTTGGCGGGTACAAAGAACACCCACATGGCCTCTGCTTGGTGAAAATCAACAGAAGAAATGGCTCTCTTTTCCTAGAGGAAGAATTTTGATTTGGGTTAGTAAATATTTTGTTTTGCAATTAACAAAAGCTCAGGGGGTTGTTTCTGAAACATTTGCTGCAGAGCCCTGATTTCAATTTGGGCGGCTGTTCTCTGGTCTGTGAAGCAAAAAGGAGATTGACCTCAGTTTAATGACTATGTCCCAAAGTCTCAGTTCTCTTCCAAGTCTTAGAGGTTCCCATGGCCCAGGGCAGAACTATTGAGGAGGGAAAGAAAACTCCTGCCCCTGCCTCGCACTGTGTATGAAGAAATGTATTTTTAGAAGAAGCGTTGAGGAGGGCGCCTGGGTGGCTCTGTCAGTTAAGTGGCTGCCTTCAGCTCAGGTCATGATCCCAGGGTCCTGGGATGGAGCCCCGCATCAGGCTCCCTACTTACCGGGAAGCCTGCTTCTCCCTCTCCCACTCCCCCTGCTTGTGTTCCCTCTCTCGATATGTCTCTCTCTGTCAAATAAATAAATAAAATCTTAAATTATATATATATATATATATATATGAAGAAGTGTTGAGGAGCCACACTGATTTCTGCATTTGGTATCAATAGACATTCTTTCAGGAGTAAAATTTTTTAATTGTATAAAATAGGGCATAAGGAAAACCAAGTTTTATGTTTGTTTTTATAGCAAGATCTTCTACTTCACATATACCCCAGGACTATCCTCCCTTAGTTCTCTATTGCTTTCCTTCCTTTCCTCTTTGAATTATAAATAGGAGCATCTTCTGGTTTCAACCTCTGTTTCTGCATATTCTCTAATAACTTGCTCTGGCTCCCATGCCAACCCATGCCCTTTAGATCCGGGCTCACTGTTGCCGCTTCCTGATTTTAAATAAAAAATGACTAAAAACTTCAGCAATGTAATTGTCCATGATGGCAAAATATTAAGCATTCATCTTCATCTATGCCTGTTCATGCTGGAAAGGCTTGGAGTCTTGGCAAAGTTGTTAGAGAACAGTAATATCAGAGATTATCTCCAATACTGAAATGTATCTCCAATAATTTATGACTTCGAAGAAAATATTGTAATCTCTGGGATACTTGTTAATGTAGAAACCACGTTTCTGTCCAGGTTATTTACTGGAACCTCTTCTGTGTTACCATTTGGAGCACAGAGGGGCTGCTAGGATGGCCGGCCTCCACACCGACATGGAAATGCTCTACCCCGAGACAGTTGTACGCGTGGGCAGGGTGACTTTTGGAGAAGAGAACAGGAAGAAGATGACCAATAGCTATCTGAAAAGAACCGAGAATAAGAAAATCATCCAGGCCACGTGTGCCCTGTTAAACTCTGGAGGGGGTGTAATCAAAGCAGAGATTGATGATAAAACCTACAGTTACCGATGCCACGGGCTGGGACAAGATCTGGAAACTTCTTTCCAAAAGCTCCTTCCTTCCGGTTCACAGAAATACCTTGACTACATGCAGCAGGGGCACAATCTCCTGATTTTTGTGAAGTCCTGGAGCCCAGATGTTTTCAGCCTCCCCCTCCGGATCTGCAGCTTGCACTCCAATCTCTACCGGAGAGCTGTGACCTCCACGGTCAACCTGAACACCGGCAGTGCTCTGGAGCTCCTCAGAGAGAAGCAGTCTAGAGCCCAGAGAGGGAGCTTGGGGGTGAAGGAACTGAGTTCTCAGAAAGTTCCTGACAGGGACATTCAGGAAGAGGAAGACATGAGGATTTCTGCCTCAGAGTTGTTTCAAAAGGACAAGCTCACGTATAAGGAGAAACTCAATTTTACCGAGTCAACCCATGTGGAGTTTAAAAGGTTCACCACCAAAAAGATTGTCCCCCGGATTAAAGAAATGCTGCCTCATTATGTTTCTGCATTTGCCAACACCCTCGGGGGATACCTCATTTTTGGGGTCGATGATAAGAGCAAAGAAGTGTTTGGATGTAAGAAAGAAAAAGTGAACCCTGACTTGCTGAAAAAGGAAATAGAAAACTGTATAGAAAAGTTGCCAACATTCCACTTCTGCTGTGAGAAGCCACAGGTGCATTTCACTACCAAAATCTTGAATGTGTACCAGAAAGATGTCCTGTACGGCTACGTCTGTGTGGTTCAAGTAGAGCCCTTCTGCTGTGTTGTATTCTCAGAGACCCCGGATTCCTGGATCATGAGGGACAATTCTGTCACAAGGCTGACGGTGGAGCACTGGGTGGCCATGATGCTGGGTGTTCAGTCAGGTAAAACAGAAGGGAAGTCGTGATCCCCTCTGCAGGGAGGAGCCCCTTCTATGTCCTCTGTGGCTGTTCCGTCAGGTATTTTAGTTGAAGCAGATAAGCTATTTTGCTTATAAATATTCTCCCATTACAGGGTTTTTTTAAAAAAATATTTTCAGTTCCAGGGTGCCTGGCTGGCTCAGTCGGTGGAGCGTGCAACTCTTGATCTTGGGGTTGTGAGTTCGAGCCCCACATTGGGTGTAGGGATTACTTTAAAATCAAATCTCAAAAAAATATATGTTTTCGGTTCCAAAGACTCAGAATATGAACTCTCTGAGGTCAAGAAATGCTTGGGTGTTAGTCCACTTTGGGAAAGTTTTCCCATCAGCCACGAGTTAGTGAAAGTTCCCTTTTATTCACGGTAACTGCCTGTTGAAAGAATTTTGCAGGCTGATATCCCTAGTCAAAAATGTGCACCGACAGTGTCACTCTAAAAATGGTGTTTGAGAGAAACACTGTTTAAGGATGACTCCACTAATTCTTTCGAGGGAAGCTTGTTGACAAACTTGAATGGTTCTTGTGACATTAGGAGCTAACACCTTTAACCAGTGGGCTTAGGGCACCACCAAGTGGGGGGAAAAACGATGCAAAAAGGAGATGCTGGGCAGGGGTGGGGGTGGGGGAGGTCGACTCCTAGCGGTTTCACTTACCTTGCAGTCTGGTTGGAATCAGCCCTGGTGGTTTCTAATCAATCCATAAAGGACTTACAGGCTGAACAAAGCTTATCAGTTTGCCTTTACGGTCAATATGTTTCAAATTTGATAAATGAAGCTGGGATCAAGACTTGAGTGATTTTGGTGGATCATTCTCCTGTCCTCAATTGGAGTTTACTTTTCTCATATACACACCCCCCAAACTACTTTTCTCATATACACACACCCCTGCCATTTTCTGTTCCATCTAAACCTTGAATGGGGGCTTAAACACACTATAACAATATAAAAAAATACTGTGCTTAACTTTTTCTGATTCTGCCCCCCTCGCCCACTCTAAGCCTTTCCTCTTAGGGATGACTGGGAATCAGAATATCAGAGTTAGAAGGAAATGTAAGGGTCACCAGCTCACTTTGGCACGGGAGAGAAGATAAATGACTTGCCCAAGATGAGTCACACAGTGACTTAGAAGATGGGTGACCCTGCTGGACCCCAGGCTTCCTTTCCTAACCTATGTGAACTGTTTGAGGCATAGAAACTGTGAGTGTCTCAGGCACGATGCACATATCATGTCAACAGTAGTAAAAGCAATAGAACGAGTTTTCTGGGGCACCTGGGTGGAGTCGGTTAAGTGTCTGACTCTTGATTTCGGCTCAGGTCATGATCTCAGGGTTATGAGATTGAGCCCCGTGTGGGCCTCGGTGCTGGGCGTGGAGCCTGCTTAAGATTCTCTCTCTCCTCCCCCTCTTTAAAAAAAAAAGAAGAGTTTTCTTTTTTGTCTGAAACAACGTGCCATGTATTTGCTTAGCAACTTCCAGTCTGACCACCGACTCCAGCTTTCCCATGAGTGCACCAGCTCCATCAGCACTGGGAAGCCCATCATCTCCCATTAAAGTCCTGGAATTGAAGGGGCCTCTGCAACAACGTCTGTTTCCAGGTATTCCCTCTTGATTTCAGCTGAAGGGACTGTTTTCTAAAATTCGTTTGGGGTGCACCTGACTGGCTCAGTCAGTACAGCCTGTGATTTGATCTCCGGGTTGTGAGTTTGAGCCCCACGTTGGGCATAGAGTTGATTAATAATAAGTTGGGAGGAATTGGTAGCAATTAGTCCAAGGCTTTCTCCTTAGAGGAGGTCAAATGTAGGATTTAGCAGACATAATGGTCCTGAAATAATAAATATAATGACCCTTGCTTCTCAGTTGTTGTATCCACACTACATTTTTTGTGCTTTGGGGTTTCCAGTCACATATGGCTTTTGTTCTCCAAATTTGAGAGAATTTAATCTAAATTCCTTAAGTCTATACCATAAGAGAACTGCCCCCGGGCTTTCCAATGAGAAGGAGGTGAGCCATGGGGTCACCTGGACTCTTCCTAAAGCAGAGCTTCTCAAACTGAGCACTATTGACATTCGAGCTGGACAGTTCTTTGTTGAGAGGGGCTGCCCTGGAGGGGAAGAATGAAGGGGACTAAATCGGAGGGGGAGACGAACCATGAGAGACGATGCACTCTGAAAAACAAACTGAGGGTTCTAGAGGGGAGGGGGGGTGGGGGAGGGGTTAGCCTGGTGATGGGTATTAAAGAGGGCACGTTCTGCGTGGAGCACTGGGTGTTATGCGCAAACAATGAATCATGGAACACTACATCAAAAACTAATGATGTAATGTATGGTGACTAACATAACAAAAAAAAATGTAATGAAAAAAAAGAGAGGGGCTGCCCTGTGAACTGTTGGATGTTAAGCAGCATTCCTGCCCTCTACTCACTATAGATGCCCGTAGCACCTCTCCAGCTATGACAAAAAATATTCCAAACATTGCCATAGGCCCCCCCCCCCCAGGGGGCAAAATTGCCACAGGTTAAGAATCAATGTTCTGAGGGCAAGTTCTTACTTCCCTAAAGCATCAGGTTCACACACACACACACAGAAAAACCCTTAGCAGGAAGGAATACCTTCCTCGCAGGAGTGGACCTCTTCCGGTTGAGGAGGGGGTGCTAGCAGGCTTTTCTGTGCAGACTCCTCCCTGCTGCCTTCCCCTGTACGAGAGCTGCCAGAAATGGGAACTTCAGAGTCCTGGCCTGTGAAGAGGGGATACTTTCTTTTTAAGAAAATATTAATTAATTTTTAATTTTAATTCCATTATAGTTAACATATAATGTTATATTAGTTTCAGGTATACAATACACTAATTCAGCAGTTCCATATATTACTCAGTGCTCATCAAGATAAGTGTACTGTTAATCCCCTTCACCTAATTTATCCATTCCCCCCCCCGCCCACCTCCTCTCTGATAACCATTTGATTATTTATAGTTAAGAGTCCATTTTTTGGTTTATGTCTTTTTTTCCTCCTTTGTTCATTTGTTTTGTTTCTTAAATTCCACATATGAGTGAAATCATATGGTATTTGTCTTTCTTGGACCGACTTATCTCTCTTAGCATTATACTCTCTAGATCGATCCATGTCATTGCAAATGGCAAGGTTTCATTCTTTTATATGGCCGAATAATATTCCATTGTATATATGTACCACATCTCTATCCCTCCATCTATCGATGGAGACCTGGGCTGCTTTCATAGTTTGGCTATTGTAAGTAAAGCTACAATAAACAGGGGTGCCTATATCCCTTCCTATTAGCGTTTTCGTGTTCTTCGGGTAAATACCCAGTTTTGTGATTACTGCATCTCTCTAGATATGTCTCCTGAGGCAAGGGAAACAAAAGCAAAAACAAATTATTGGGACTACATCAAAATAAAGAGGGGGTGCTTTCTTTGTACCCAAGGAAACCCACAGTTCCATGGCTAGATTCATTTCTTCCTCTGATGTTGCAGGAATACTTACAATATGCTTTTGTAAATTTTAGTTAGTAACTTCTGTCTCTTGCATTTTCAGTGACATGGGAAGAGATACAGTTTAAACCAGAATCCCTCTGTAAGAAGCTCTTCTCAGATCATAAAGGACTCAAGGAATTAATGAAGACACAGATATATCCTTGTTCTCAGGGGATTGTGATATTTTCTAGAAGCTGGGCTAGTGATGTTGGCTTAAGGAAAGAGCAGGATGTCCTGTGTGATGCTCTCCTCATAGCGGTGAACAGTCCCCTGGTACTCTATACAATCTTAATAAACCCTGGTTGGAATGGAGGGCTTGAGTATGCCCAAAATACTGCTCATCAGTTAAAGCAGAAACTGGGAACTCTTGGTGGTTACACAGGGAAAGTGTGTGTTATCCCGAGGGTGATGTACCTGCCCAGCACACAGCAGAGCACTGGCGAAATCCTCGTGCACTACCCCCAGTCCTACAGGCTTGCCACCAAGGATGAAATGGAAGACTTGTTGCAGGCCCTTATCGTAGTCTCACTGTGTTCTCGATCTCTTCTGAGTGACCAGCTGGGCTGTGAATTTTTCAACTTGCTCATAGAGGAGCAGTGTGAGTTGCTTTCAGAGAGCCTTCAGGAGACACGAGAATTGTTCATCCACTGCTTTCCGGGAACCAGGAAGACAGCCCTGGCCATAAAGATCATGGAGAAAATTAAGGATTTGTTCCAGTGCAAACCAAAAGAGATCCTTTATGTTTGTGAAAGTGACTCCTTAAAGGATTATGTGACGTAAGAATTCCACTAACTCAGCACAATAAATATTTTTAGTCAGTCTTTTCCCCAGTATCACAAAAGTTTAATTTGTGTTTTTAGTTTTAAGACTTTGCAATGCCTTAGCTGCAAAAATGTGAGACCCCAAACTGTATACACATTTCCAAATGATCAGGTAGTTGAGCTATAAATGGGTACTTTGCAATGCCTGGGCTTAAACATCTCATTACAAATTAGCCAACTATACATCACCTTACGTTTCTCTAACTAGAAACATTTTTTTCCCCTACAATCTCTGGCCTTCACTTTAAGAAAAGAAGAAATAAACTTATCTTGCTTTATATATACTTTTTGCTTGATATTTAATGCTTTAAAGTCAAAGAGTATTTTAGTTCATTAGACATGATACCTAACAGGAGCTTGAATTTAAATACCATATGATTTTGTTTATAAAATATTTTCATTCGTTTGACTTCTGAACCAACAATTTCAGAAAACATGCAAATCTGCCTCTGATTTAAATCTTCACCTTTCAATTTAGTAAAAGAAATGGCTGTTATACAAATCCAACAAATGAGGGCAAACGCGTTTTATTTTTTGGTTTGGTTTACCTATTTATTCAATAAATCTTTTCTGGGTACCACTTATATGCTAAGAATGTGTACATGTAGTGTTAGTGGGTGAAAAACATATTGAAGACCTGGCCATAAAGCCTAATAAAGGAGACAAAGAAAAAAATAAGCAATGTGAGTGTTGTGCAATTAGTATGATAATAAAGATATGCTTATCTTAACTTAGGCTGGAGGTTGGTTAATAAATAGTCACTAGGGAAGGAGATCCTTGGGCATACTCTTAAGAAGTCAGTAGAAGTGGATAAAATGAGGGCTTTTTAAGCAAAGGGCACACAGCAAATGCAAAGGCACATGAGAGAATCAGAATGGTGGGTCTGACTAGGCCAGTGGGGTGGGGCGGAATGTGGCAGGTGATGAAGTTGGAAAGGAGGTAGATGCCAAATTGTGGAGGATCTCATAAACTGTGCTAATGACTATGCATTACAGGTAAGTTAAAACATATCCCAGTCAAAATGCAGATTCAACAAGTATCTGTTGAAGCCCAGGAGGAGGGGGCTAAGAACAGTGCTTTTCTTCAAGAAGTCTACACAGTCTAAACTGGGAGAGAACGTGAGTAGGTGTGATTCAAGGCATAGGGAGTAAAACCCCAAGGACTGTATATGTAAAATCAGGAAATCTGTAGGAATGAGTGATATTAGTTGGATCCAAATTAGAGGAGGCAAGAAACAGCCAAGTTATGTAGCCAAGTTATATAAATATATAAGTTTTTTAACAAACTTGGTTATATATACTTATAAATTTATATATATTTATTATATATATATTAAACATGGTTATTTCCCGTCTCCTCTAATATGCTGAAACATACTGTAAAGGAAAATTGAGCTAAGGAAACACAGTAGCAGTTCCAGAGAGGCAAAGCCCAGTAGATTTGTTACCCTCTTGACATGTCCCAGAACTCAGCAACCTCCTGATGTTTTCCTTACAAAAATCTAGAGAGGCTTTGGTTTTTACTACAAGTAAGTGGGGGAAATAGGACTTGCTTTAGAGGAATTTGTACTAGTTCATACCTCTTTTGCACATAAAATTATGTCTCTAGGGACCTGTTCTCCAGTTCTAAAAAGGCCAGAAAGTTAAGTAATGGTAGTAACAGGCATAAATTATTTTTGAGATTTCCTTTACACGTGATAAGCTTGTCTTCAGGGTTTGCCAAACAGCAGAAATAGACTAGTAATAGAAATAAAATCTCCTACCTGGGTTCATTTCAAAGAGTTTCACATGCAGATTTAGTTAGATAACCCCAAAGAGTAAGGTTTGCAATTATGTATTATTCTCTCTGTCAGGTCACTTGTAAGTAGAATGGTTTTGTTGTGTTCATGATACCACTGAATCAGTGAACGAGCCTCTAGATGAGAACTAGACTCTGATTCCAATCCACGTAGGAATGAATACACGGTATTCCCTTTGCTTACATGCCTGAAACCTTATTCTCTCTGGCATCCTTACAGCCAACAAACCACCTGTCAAGCTGTGACCCGGAAGACCTTCTTACAAGGGGAGTTCCTAAAGATTAAGCATATAGTGATGGACGAGACTGAGAATTTCTGCAGCAAATATGGAGACTGGTACTTGAAGGCCAAGAGCATCACCCATCCAAAGGTGAGGGGAGCTGGAAGTGAAAACCTTCATCGTGGGATTCTCTGGATTTTTCTGGACCCTTTCCAAGTCCGTCATGCAGATATTAATGGCCTCCCACCTCCATCTGCTCAGTTTCCTCGAAAGACAATCACCAATGGGATCCACTGTGCTCTAGAAATAGCAATGGTCATGAAAGAAGAAATGAAGAGGATCAAAGCCAATCCACCCTCCAGCATGTCCCTAGACACACTGTCCTTGTTCAGGGAAGCTGCCTACGAGGAAGCAATGTGTGCCCAGGCCCTGCCTGGGGTGTGTGAGACTGAGACTAACCTGACTATGGAACAGATTGTAAAACGGGTGGCAGAAAGGTGTTACGACCTGTTCCAATGTGGCTATCGGCCCAAAGACATTGCAATTCTGTGCAGGAAAGGGGAGGACAGAGGACGCTACGAGCTTGCCCTGCTAAAAGCAATGGAATTATTTGAAGCTCATGGAGCAACAAAGGTTGCGTTCAGCCAGGCCTCTGGTGTTTGGGGCAGTCGCATCATTTTCGACAGTATTCAGCAGTTTTCAGGTCTGGAGAGGAATATTGTATTTGGGCTTAGTCCAGAATGCGCCCTGTCAGAAGAAGCTCATAAGCTCTGCTTTGCCTCACGAGCCATTAAACATCTTTACCTGCTCTATGAAAAGAGGGCAGCTTTCTGAAAATTAGTTTAACAATAGTCAGCCAGAAAGAGCAGAGTCCCTTCTCCCAGGCACCTTTTCACGTATTATCAGTGGGGAGATCAAGGCACAGTAAGTATGGCGTGGAGCCACAGAAATGTCTTTCGGGAGTGACCCTTCCCTTCTGTGTGCTGTCACTGTTCTCTTCCCTGTAAAATCCTAGCAGATTGATTGAGCCTCTGGTTTTCCTAGTCCAGTCCATCTTTCAGGGACCAGAGGTTCCCCTTCGATAGAGAACGGAGTGTGTGACATCCCCTGCCAATGTATCTGCAGTGAGTCCCCAAAGTCTTCAAGCCAAACCAATTTCCAAGGCTTTGCATGCTACACCCTGACTTACTCCCCTAACACATCTTTGTTCTATCTCCTCTCCCAGGATGTCTAAGGCACCCCAACCTTGCTGGCCTATGTTGGGAGTGGTGGGTAGGATGACTTCCCGGCTACTAACTTGGGGTATCTGAAGGGCAACACCTTGGTTAGCACCTCCTACTGGCTATGGGTCTCAAGCTTAATGGGCCTAGAACTTGATTTCCTCTTTGTGCTAAGTATGGCTTAATCTCTTGGGGATGGATTTATGCTAATCAAGCTCACAAAAGACCAATGCGCAGATGAAAATCTCACTCTGCCAATTTACAGTGAGGATTGTAGTAATAGGTGGGCCAGAAGCTTTTGCTAATCAGTATATTCGCTAGTAACCCAGGAGGCCAAATTATATAAGCATAGCTTTGCGGCGATGGTAATCTCATTCAAATGTATGAAGACTCAAAGCATTGTTAGACTATTGCGATCATCTCTAAAATAGGAATATTTTGACCACAAGAACTAGACAGGTCAGGTTTACAAAATAAAGCAAATTTAGAAGGCAAAGGGTGACTAGGTATTCCATATCCTCTGCCTCAGCTGAAATTGCTCTTCTCCCCTAGTTTCTAAACTTTCCAGGTTGACCACCAGCCTTCTTCCTCACTCCTCCCAACACACACACACACACACACACACACACACACACACACACACACACATTTTGCTCCCATTCATTCTCCACCTGTTGATACATTCACATAGGCTCAAAAGTGCTTATACTCTGCTGCTGGCCTGGGAAGTGGTCTGTCTCTAAGAGGCCTTTGCGCATCCCTGAGCTCTTCTGTTATGATTTGCTGTTAATGTTACTCTAATTCTGAGTTTCCAGGGAGCCTGGAAGGCAACTCTACCACCTACACACCCCCCCACCCCTGTACACACTCCTGGCTACTTGCTGTGCTCTCTTATCAGCCTTCAAACTCTTGTCTGCCCCTCTACCTGCTGAAATCCTTGCTTGCCAGTCAAGTCCTTGTTCAAATGCCCAACTCCTCTAGTAAACTTTCACCACCCCCTACCTTAAATTTGGTCTCCCCTTTTGCAGCCATTCTGTGGCTTAAAAGACTTCTGATGATAGTGCCAAACTCATTCTAAATTGTGCCAGAGAAGTAGCTGTTGGCATCATGAGATCTTTGCAATATCTTCCTATCACGTCTTCTTTCCAATGTATGGGAAATAGAAATAAAAATCAAAGTTCCCTTTCTCTAGTAGCTCCCCAAATAGCGAAGCCAATGCTGTGCTCTTCAACGCAATCTCACTGTCCTGTCTGTAATGATTGTTACGTTGCTTTGGAAATACTCCGATTTCCAGATTGTTTTTAATTCTGGAAAGGTTTAGGACAACCTTATTGATACTGGAGAGGCATGAATGCAAAAGAGAGTGTGGAAGTAGTCCTCTGGCTATAATTTCAGATAAAACCTATCATCAGCTTTCCAAGGGGTGGGAGAGCAGGCAGGGCTTGGAAAAGCATTCCTAGCAGCCTTTTTAATTGCCCAGGCCACCAGATAGGCCAGTCTGAACCTATGGGCCAGCTGTCTCGGCGAATGGATTGAACAGAAGAACTTGTCCCCTGACTCTTGCTGCTTCAATTACTTGACATTTCCTCCTTTGTACCTTTCCTTGGGGTTTTGGGAGTACTTTGGGTGGGAGAAATAAAGTTCAACAATTAATTAGCTTCTGATGAAGGAAAGATACCAGTGCATGAACATTTGGATAATGGGAGATGTGTGAATTCTCTAAAAATAAAGAGTCAAAAGTGGAGAGGGATTAGGGGAATAGAAAACAGGGGCCCCTGGGTGGCTCAGTCGTTAAGCGTCTGCCTTCGGCTCAGGTCGTGATCCCGGGGTCCTGGGATCGAGCCCCGCATCGGGCTCCCTGCTCCGTGGGAAGCCTGCTTCTCCCTCTCCCACTCCCCCTGCTTGTGTTCCCTCTCTCACTGTGTCTCCCTCTGTCAAATAAATAAATAAAATCTTTAAAAAAAAGAAAGAAAGAAAACAGGGAATTGCTATATTTTAGTCATAAGCCTCAGTACCATTCAACTTTTTAAAACAATATGTATATATTATATAATTTGATGAAATAATTCATTTTTAAAAGAATTGTTTTATGTATCGAATTGGAGAGTCTATCAGTTCTTAGTCTCCTCCAACAGCTCAGTTTGGCATAAAGTAGAAAGCCTAACTCAGTGGTTCTCAACCCTGGCTACTCATTAAAATCATCTGCCCTATGGCACAGAGGCTTTTAAAAAATACCTGTGATCTGGGGTGTGGGGGTGGTGCAGATGGTACAGTTGACTGAGCGCCTGACTCTTGATTTCAGCTCAGGTCTGGATCTCAGGGTCGTCATTTCAAGCCCTGTGTTGGGCTCCACACTCGGTGTGGAGCCTACTTAAACAAACAAAAAAAACCCAGTGATCAGACCAAACAGTCAACCAATTAAATAAGCATCTCTGGGCATCAGCTTGAGCAACTATATTTATTAAAAGTAATCCAGATGATTCTAATATACCACCAGGTTGAGAACTATTGAGCCCAAGTCTGTTCTTTTTGTCCTCAAATAGATGTATACACATATTTCTCTTCCCATCAGACCTTGAGAGTAAGGATGGTCACTTATACATTTTTATTTCCCCAAATGCTACTAGTGCAGTGCTTCAAATATGGTGAGTCCTCAGTAATTATTTGTTGAATGGACTTGCTGCTTTCAGAAAATCAGAATCTGCTAGGGACAACGCCTCTATTCACTGATGTGGATATCTAATTTTGGAGCCTTCAAAGAGGTCAGTGTGGAGAATAATCAGCACTGAAACAATGAAGAATAAGAGAATGAAGGAATTTAAACTGTTTTTAGGCAAGGGGTAAAATTAAAGGTCCATGTTGCTGGAAGTTCATTAGATTTGAGTTTGAGATTTGGAACTGGTGGGGACTGAGAATAATTGACTTAGAAATCTACTTTTCTACAGACTCTTAATATACTGCATAAAACAATTCGTTTGATGAAATAACTTACTGTTATAAGCATCTAAAACTTACTTTAAAAAAGAAGGGTGGTATATAATTCTATTGTGTAAGTTTAAGAAATGGACAAAGACAAAATTAAAAGTTCTTATGTTATCCAGGCATACCTTTTTTTTATTTTTGCTTATTTATTTCCATTCTTCATTGATATACAAAAAATGATCAAGTTATACAATTTTATATCCTGTGTGCATTTTCTCCATTGAACCTTTTTGTGAAGCATTGTTGTAGATTGCATTATTGTTCCTAATACTTCATCACTCTCCGTGCTATACTTTTTGTAGTTCCTAATATTAGAGTGGGAGGATATCCCCACCCCACCCCGTGATGTGGGCGTGGCCATGTGACTTTATTTGGCTGATGAAATGTCAGTTGTGATGTGCACAGATGCTTTACTATTTCAGCAGTACGCCTGTTCTCCGGGCTTCTGTTCCTGCCATGCAAAGATAGGTCTCAGGCAGCCCACCAGTCACTGATGAGTGACAGATGTGAAATGGGCTTACACTCAGCTCTCAGCCTGAAGCCAAGTTCGACCGATCCTGACTAGGTTAGCCAAAACCCAGCTGATCTACAGATGCATATGTGAGAAATGCCTGCTTAGTATTGTCCACCTGAGATTTCAAGGTTTTTGCAGCATAATATTCCAGGAGATTATAATTTTACACTATCGAAATTGAGCCAGGCACATAGGCATACAGCCTTTTCTTTCTTTGGTATGTATAAATCCCCAGAGATGAGATTCCTGGATCAAAAAGGTGGCCTAGATAAAAGATTCACCTCATTTATGTAGTGTTCTGATGGGAAGTGGATAGGAAAGGCCCAGGGACTGTACCTGACCATGCAGATGTGTTGCCTTAAATAAAAGAACAAGATGCTGACATCAGATTTGATGACAAAAGGGCACTGGTGTCTCAGAAACAGGTGCATGGAGAATAAAACCAAGGCTCATCACCCTAGCCCAGGACCTAAGAGGAAGATCTTAACTTGGAGAATTACAGATGGGAACATTGTACAACCTTAACGTGATATGGAAAAAATACTCTGGTCACTTAAAACCTATGTAGGGTACTATCTCAGAGAAAAGACAAGATAGGATGTCTCTGACCATAAATAGGACTTTTTTTCTGAAGAGAAACTGTAGCATGGAGAACACCATTTAGGAAAAGAGGAGGAAGTGGAGAGGTAAACTAGATTTCCTAAGAAGCTGAGCTGCCTCAGTTCCCCCAAGGTTTTGGGGAGACTGAACATTAAATTGTTTTTTGAGAAACTTCAATTGGAAATAAGTACAAAATTTAAAATAACTGTATGTTACTATTAATCAAGCTTTTACTACATACAACTAGCAACTAATGCTGATTGCGAATGCTTTGCCTACATTCTCACAGTCTCTGAGGTAGCTACACATTATCTCCATTTTAGAGATGATAAAACTGAGGCACAGAGAATTTAACTTTCTCAAAGGTACATGTTTGGTAAGTGCTCAAGCTGGGTAAATAGACTCTTTGATATGATAATCTTAACTTGAGGACATATAAATACTCTGAAAATACTCTGGAGGCAAAAAATACTCATATTTGCTATCAGGATCCTCTGTCAAGCTCTCATCTCTAGAAATCATTGGTCTCCATCGTAAGGGAAATAGCTGACTAGTCTATACTGTTTCCTATATTCAACATCTGTCACTTTTCCCAGAGGCTCTGGATCATTCTGGAAAAATCTGAATTTCTTCTTCTGTAAAGCTAAGGATTAGATTCAGGTCATATTCCCGACGCATCTAAGGTCAGGCACTCCTAACAGGGACTGCTGTTGTATCTTGTCTTCTCGTACCGTGACACTGGAGGTGATTTAGAATGTAAAGTCCCCACCTTCCTTTAAAATCCCTTAGAATATATTTATATCCATTTCTGTCTATCTATCTATCTATCTATCTATCTATCTATCATCTATAAGAGTAGATCTTGCTGGTTATCAAATGAAATGGGCATCTCAAAAGTTTCAGGAACAGTGTTTTCCCTCTGAATCTACCTCCCCCATAAAGGGAAGAGGAGCCTTGAGCTGCCTACTCAATATCTTCAGTTGACAGAGGCAACATGATTTTGGAATAAATTTTCAATAAATAAGCTTCAAAGAAATAAGTTTTCAATTTTGTTCCTTCTTTCATCTCTGCCTAAAATGGAAGTGAAGAGTGAGGAATTAGGACATAGCTACTATGTGCTTTCTCTTCTTATTGTTTACGGCTTTAGAATTATCTCAGGCTATTTGCATTTAAAATCCACCTTCAGGGGTGCCTGGGTGGCTCAGTCAGTTAAGCATCCAACTTGATTTCAGTCAAGTCCTGATCTCAGGGTCCTGGGATCAAGCCTTGCATCACGCTCTCTGCTCAGCGGGGAGTCTGCTTCTCCCTCTCCCTCTGCCCTTGCCACCACTCATACTCTCTCTCTCTCTCTCTCAAATAAATAAATAAAATCTTAAAAAAAATAGAATAAAACAGGGCACCTGGGTGGCTCAGTTGGTTAAACGTCTGCCTTCAGGTCATGATCCCAGGGTCCTGGGATCGAGCCCCACATTGTACTCCCTGCTCAGTGGGGAGTCTGCCCTTCCCTCTCCCTCTGCCCTGCCCTCCTGCTCGTGCTCTCTCTCTCTCAAAATAATACATTTAAAAAAATAGAATAAAATAAAATCCACCTTCAGGGGCTCCTGGGGGGGCTCAGTCAATTAAGCGTCTGACTCTTGATTTCCACTCATGTCATGATCTCAGGGTTGCGGAATTGGGCTCCAAGGTGGGCGTGGAGCCTGCTTAAGATGCTCTCTCCCTCTGCCCCCATGCCCAGCTCACTCGTGCTCTCTCTTCTCTCTCTAAAAATAAATAAATAAAATATTTAAAATCCACCTTCACCCCTGCTTTAATCAGGGAAGGCTATCTTCTTGGCCCAATTATACAGCTTGGAAGAGGCATGCGTTGGGTAGGGCTAGGGTAGGGGTAGTGAGGGACCCAGGGGCTTACTTCCAAAACAGCTTGATATGACAAATACACACCATCAGCCAATGGCTTATCCATCAAAATACTTCTACAGCTCCGTTCCTGTATCCTCTACTCTACAAGATTAGAGCTAACCTACAATAAGTACCACGTCTCAGATGCTGTGCAAAATGTTTTAAACATTGTATCTTTTATTCTCCCAGCCACTGTTGAATTATATATAGCAGCCCCAGGTAAGGTAGGATAAGGTGGTGTTCAGGGCATGAGTGCTAAGGGTCAGCTTGACCCTGGCTTTGTATTCTAACTCTAAATTGGCTAGGTGACCTCAGGCAAGTTAATTTCCCCCTTTAAGACTCCACTTTCCTGGGCGCCTGGGTGGCTCAGTTGGTTAAGCGACTGCCTTCGGCTCAGGTCA
The DNA here is from genome assembly GCF_037043125.1 of Eumetopias jubatus. Lineage (NCBI taxonomy): Eukaryota > Metazoa > Chordata > Mammalia > Carnivora > Otariidae > Eumetopias > Eumetopias jubatus. Next base: position 119,934,862 of record NW_028274816.1, read on the forward strand.
TGATCCTGGAGTCCCGGGATTGAGTCCCGCATCGGGCTCCCTGCTCAGTGGGGAGTCTGCTTCTCCCTCTGACCCTCTTCCCTCTCGTGCTCTCTCCCATTCTCTCTCTCTCAAATAAATAAATAAAAAATCTTAAAAAAAAAAAAGACTCCACTTTCCCGTCTGTAAAACAAGGATGAAATTCATACCTGTGCCTTAGATAAAGATGAGGATTGAAATAAATAATACATTTAAATAAATGTGACCAATGGGTAGAAAGCTCTTGATAAATTTTGGCCCTGATTAGATTTAATTTAGCTGAGGAAGCTGTGACTTAAAGGTAAATACCTTGCCCAAGATCACAGACCTAGTAGATTCTGAACCCAAGATCTGAACCCATGTCCACCTGACTCCAAAGTCCATTTTAGCCTCTATGCTCTTCTGCCTTCCTGTACAGCAAAGCCAAAGGCATGAGTCTCCATATTGACAGGAATTTATTTGATTTGAAACTGAGACGAGGATTGGGTATATTTAGAATATTTGTGATATTAAGCAACAGGGTGATTCTCCTAGATTTTTTCCTACAAAATCAATATGATACCTAAAATGACTTACATAATGGACATGTTCAGAGAAAAGCACCTTCCACACTAATAAACTTCAGAACTATACCTTTCCTTACTAGGTCTGTATAGTGACATTACAGAAAGATTCAAAGTAGAGAGGGACAAAAGAAAAGTCATCTCCATTCCTCCCATCGTGTCACACAGCTGTTCTCGTTTCTGCTTATTCATTTCCAGTGTCAGTCGGCGGCAGATATGTTTTAACAGAGTTGTAATCACAGTGCACATTCCATTTTGTATCCTGTTTGGCTTGATTGCTTGCACGCCCTCCTCATTCTGTGGTCTCCCTGCAGTAAGTGCAACAGTTTCCACGTTGCAGCTGAGGGAGGGGCGACTCCCAGCACAGCAGAGACCCTCAGGTGTCCCTGTGGGTTTCTTGGCCCCGTCTACCTGAACCTCTGCCCACCGAGAGGAATATGATGACCAGCCAGTAAAAGATGCAAAAGCTCTTGAGCAAACTCCGTAAGATACTGGGGTGGGAGTGAAGGGCAGACATTTGAGGGAACTCCGCAACGGAGTAACACAATTAGGACAGAAGCATTCTTCTTCCTTCCTTTGCCCACAGGTCACTGTGGGAACCTGGCTTGGGGGGTTGTGCCCTCCCCAAAGAGCGGCAGTTGCCAGGTACACTGCTCCGGAGGTCTATAAAACCAAACTCTGTTTGGCCAAAGGTACTTAAAACAGTGCTTTCCAAATTTGCCTGACAAGAATCACCTGGTGTGATTGTTAAAATTCCAGATTCCCTGCCCCCCACCCCCATATCCCCTCAGCTCTAGGGCAGGTGCCTAAGCATCTGTACTTTGGAGACCATTTGGGAAGCATTGTATTGAATGTTGAAACGCATGTGGCCAATGCCTGGATGACCGGAAGAACACCACCCATTAAAATTGCTCCACAGGAATGACTACAGTTTGCATGGGGCTGAGCTTTAAGGCATTCATGTACTTGTGTGGATTTCAGAGTCAGATGTGACAAGGCTCAAATATGGACTCAAGCACCCAAATGTAATCTGGGCAGGTTAACTGATTTTTTTTTATATAAAATGGAAAAAATAACATTATATACTTCAGATGGTTGTTATAAAGATTATGTGCTTTTGTGTGTGTGTGCTTGGCACAAACCCAAGTGTCAAAAACAGTAGCATTAAACCACTACTAAATTTCCAGAGCCTTGCATATGGTCAAACTGTGACTAGGAGAAGTTATTTTATCAACAATGTTACTTCACCCTTCTGAAGGGCTTAGTTCCTTCCCAGGTATAAGGAGGAAATATGAAATGCTTATTAGCACAGTGTTTGGCCCAACACTAATCCTCTGTGAACAGTGGCTATTAAGACATCCCCTGGACTCTGCTGGGTTTTTCTCAGTGGACGCTTTTCAATTATGATTTTTTTAAAAGGCTGTGTGTCTCTCAGCTAATTTGTGGGTTGGAATACTTTTGTGCAATCAGATAATTACCCACTCTGTTTGCCACATGTAGGCAATGTCATGAAGTGATAACCCTGGCCAGATTTGGTACAAATTGGATTTGGGTGGCAATCTATAATACTAGTAATTGCTATGACAGTCCACCATGAATAGTAAGCCAATAGACAGTGATAATAAGAGATAGAAAATAGGAGTCTAGCAGTTCCTGAACATGGCTGACCATACAATCACCTGGGCATCTTAAAAATACTATTGATTCAGGGGTGCCTGGGTGGCTTAGTCATTAAGCATCTGCCTTTGGCTCGGGTCATGATCCCAGGGTCCTGAGATCGAGCCCCGCATTGGGCTCCCTGCTCTGCGGGAAGCCTGCTTCCCCCTCTCCCACTCCTCCTGCTTGTGTTCCCTCTCTCGCTGTGTCTCTCTCTCTGTCAAATAAATAAAATCTTAAAAAATAAATAAATAAATAAACTGCTTTATTAAAAAAAAAATACTATTGATTCAGGGGCGCCTGACCCTCCTCCCTCTCATACTGTCTCTCATTCTCTCTCTCTCAAATAAATAAATAAAATCTTTAAAAAAATACTATTGATTCATTATTTGATTCTACATGTCTGAGAGAGGAGCCCTAGAATCTGCATTTTTTTTAAAGATTTTTTAAATTTATTCATGAGAGACAGAGAGAGAGGCAGAGGGAGAAGTAGACCCCCTGCTGAGCAGGGAGCCCAATGTGGGACTCGATCCCAGGACCCCAGGATCATGACCTGAGCCGAAGGCAGACACTCAACCGACTGAGCCACCCAGGTGCCCCCTAGAATCTGCATTTTTAAAAAAGTGTTGTGAAAGGTTCTGACGGGCAGCCAAGATTGGGAATTAATGATCTAGCTCATGACATCTCAAACTCAGTTCCCTCTGTGCACGACACCTTTTCTCATAGTTAAAAATCCATATTGTAATATTCTTGCAATCTCTAAGGATGGACACCCAAAAGAAACCAAACAAACCAAACAAAAGTTCAAGGGAATTGTGACTTGTATAGACTGTGGAAGGAAGTTGCAGATCGAAGTGGTAAGCAGAAGAAATTTAATCAAAACAATTTTAACAGCATCAGCAGCCAAATCAATAAAAGGAAATCCAGCAGAAATTTCAATGGGGTTTAACTACAACTGTTGGAATTATAGAAGCTACTAGAAAAAGTAAGTGAGAAAGTCAATGAAATGCACTGTTTAATTCCCTATCTGGCTCTAGCATTGCTTTTCTTGATTGCATGAAACATTTCTTGAGTAACGGGCTTATTTTACAAAATAAAAATTCCTCTCTCCCACTCTATTTCTTCCTCTCCAATTCCACTCCCCAGGGATTCCTCCTTAATAACAGTTTGGTGTGTAATCCAAACAGGCTTTTCTGTGGCATCGTTCTCCTTGTGATAAACAGTTCCTTTAGAGTCAAACCAGAACTAACTATACTTATTAAAAATGGTGAATTTCTATTAACAGGAAACAGCTTGCTTTTCTTCTTGAGATGGGGAAGGCAGGCATTAAGAGGTAAGACCATTCTAATTTAATTTTCCGGGATATTGAAACCTGAAAGACAGGAACATGTCTAGCCTAGTTTTCCAAGAAATTGAAACTTTAAAAAGAAGGGAATTTTCTGGGCCCCTGGGTGGCTCAGTTGGTTAAGCGACTGCCTTTGGCTCAGGTCATGATCCCAGAGTCCTGGGGTCAAGTCCCACATCAGGCTCCCGGCTCAACAGGGAGCCTGCTTCTCCCTCTGACCTTCTCCCCTCTCGTGCTGTTTCTCTCTCTCTCTTAAATAAATAAATAAATAAATAAATAAATAAAATCTTCCAAAAAAAAGAAGGGAATATTCTAGTTTGGTTTTTCAGAGAAATCAAAACTGGACACTCCTCCTGGACTTACTTTTGTCCTGGGGCTCAGGTTTACTATCCATTTCTTCTCTTCTCCCTTGTCAAGCTGCAGACACCCAAACAGATCAGATGTCCAGGAGCTTTCTCTTCAACACCCCGACTCTGAAGAATCTTCTTATTACCGAGGTAAGTACAGACTGCCTGGAGAGACCTGAGCCATGCCTTTTCCACAGAAAGAATGGTCACTAAAAGGGACCACAAAACTCTAAGATGAAAATCCAAGGGCACCTGGGTGGCTCAGTCAGTTGAGCAACAAACTCTTGATTTTGGTTCAGGTCATGATCTCAGGGTTGTGAGATGGAGCCCCCCTTCAGGTCCATACTGATCGTGGACCCTGCTTAAGATTCTCTCTCTCCCTCTCCCTCTGCTTCCCACGCCCCACCGCCCTATCACTGCTTGCACTCCCTCTTAAAAAAAAAAAAAAAAAAAGGAAAAGAAAAGAAGAAGAAAAAAGAAAAGAAAAAAAAATCCACTTTGTGGCTATAGACCCTTCTAGATACATCCACTTTAGGCAAGAGAGGCTGCGATGGGCATGTTACAGCCACACTTTTCCTGAATGACTAAAACAGACAGTGAGGGGCGGAGCAAGATGGCGGAGGAGTAGGAGACCTGGGTTTCCTCTGGTCTCAGGAATTCAGCTGAATAGGGATCAAACCATTCTGAACACCTACGAACTCAACAGGAGATCGAAGAGGAGAGTAGCAACAACTCTCTGAACAGAGAAATGACCACTTTCTGGAAGGTAGGACGTGCGGAGAAGTGAATCCGAGGCGATATTCAGGAGGATAGACGGCGGGGGAGGGGGCCTCCGTCGGCCGCTTCTGGCAAGTGCTAGAGCCGCGGAGCACAAAATCGGAACTTTTAGAAGTCGGCTCCGCTGAGGGACGTCGCTCCAGTGGCTAAGCGGGGGTGGAACCCTCACGGGACAGTGTGGTCTCAGGACCCTCGGGGTCACAGAAAGACCGGGGGAGCCTGAGTGCGGCACAGCTCCCAGGTATCGGAGCGGGGAAGCTGGTTGCAGAGACGGAGCCGAGGCGCGGGCTCTCAGCTCGGGGTTGCCATAAACTGTGGTCCGCGGCCCAGTCGGGCCACTGCTCCTGCAGCAGGGACCCAACAAGCGGCAGATCCGGGGAGACTCCCCTTCCTCCCCGGGGAGGAGCGGCGCGGGAGCGCACCGCAGGGATCTGCTGGGTTTGGAGACTCCACACGGGGTCGGGTGCCAGAGATAGAAACGCTCGGTCACAGGCCGGGTGAGCACGCAGTGCGGCCGGAGACTGGGGACGAGGGAGTGACTGACTGCTTTTCTCTGGGGGCGCACTGAGGAGCGGGGCCCAAGTTCTCGGCTCCTCTGGGCGGAGATTGGGAGGCCACCATTTTCACTCTCGTCCGCCAAAGCTGTACGGAGAGCTTGCAGGGAACAAAATCTCTGGAGAGCAAACCCGAGCAGCTTGCTTAGCCTGGACCAGCAAGGGCGGGGCAATTCCACCTCCAGCAAAGACATTTGGGAACCACGGCAACAGGCCCCTCCCCCAGAAGATCAGCACGAACAGCTAGCCAAGACCAAGTTTACCGATCAATGACAATGTCAGAACTCCAGCGCTAGGGGAATACTGCACATAGAGTTCATGGCTTTTCCCCCATGATTCTTTAGTCTTTCAATGTTAATTTTTTTAACTTTTTCTTTTTTGGAATTTTTCTTTTTCCCTTTTTCAACCAACATCTTATCAATCCCTTTTTAAAAATTTTTTTTTTATTTTTCATTTTTAGAGTCATATTCTATCCCTTCATAGTAGTTACCCTTATTTTTGGCATATATATATAAGTTGTTCTCTCTTTAAAATTTTGAGATACAGTTTCTTCTAACAGATCAAAATATACCCTAAATCTTTAGTGTATGGCTTTGTTCTAGTATCCTGCCCGATCACATTCTCTCCCTTTTTTTCTTTTTTTTTATATCTTCTTTCTTTTTTCAAACAACTTCTTATCTTATCAATTCCTTTTATAAAATCTTTTATACTTTTCATCTTTACAGTCATATTCCATCCCTTCATTGTATCAACACTTATTTTGTACATATGTAAGTCTTTTTTTCTTTAAAATTTTGGGAGGCACTGTCTTCTAACAGACCAAAATACACCCAAAATCTAGTGTATGGCACTGATCTAAGCACCAGCCTTATCATATTCGATCATATTCTGTTTTTTTGTTCTGTTTTTGTTTGTTTTTATCTTTTTCTTTTTTTTTCTCTTTCTTTTTTCTTTCTTTCCTTTTCTTTCCCCCTGGTTTCAGATCTTTTCTGATTTGTTTAGAGTACATTTGCTGGGGACGTTGTTACCCTGTTAGCATTTTGTTCTCTCATTCATCTATTCTCCTCTGGACAAAATGACAAGACGAAAAAAAATCACCTCAACAAAAAGAACAAGAGGTAGTACCGTCTGCCAGGGACCTACTCAATACGGACATTAGTACGATGTCGGACCTAGAGTTCAGAATCATGATTTTAAAGATACTAGCTGGGCCTGAAAAAAGCTTGGAAGTTATTAGAGAAACCCTTTCTGGAGAAATAAAAAACTAAAATCTAACCAAGTCGAAATCAAAAAGGTTAATGAGGTGCAATAAAAAAATGGGGGCACTACTGCTAGGATAAATGAGGCAGAAGAGAGAATCAGCGATATAGAAGACCAAATGATGGAAAATAAAGAAGCTGAGAAAAAGAGAGATAAATAACTACTGGATCACGAGGGCAGAATTCGAGAGATAAGCGATACGATAAGACGAAGCAACATTAGAATAATTGGGATCTCAGAAGAAGAAGAAAGAGAGAGAGGGGCAGAAGGTATATTGGAGCAAATTATAACAGAGAACTTCCCTAATGTGGGGAAGGAAACAGGCATCAAAATCCAGGAGGCACAGAGAACCCCTCTCAAAATCAATAAAAATAGGTCAACACCCCGACATCTAATAGTAAAACTTACGAGTCTCGGAGACAAAGAGAAAATCCTGAAAGCAGCTCGGGAGAAGAGATATGTAACCTACAATGGTAGAAATATTAGATTGGCAACAGACCTATCCACAGAGACCTGGCAGGCCAGAAAGGACTGGCATGATATCTTCAGAGCACTAAACGAGAAAAATATGCAGCCAAGAATACTGTATCCCGCTAGGCTGTCGTTGAAAATAAAAGGGGAGATAAAAGGCTTCCAGGACAAACAAAAACTAAAGGAATTTGCAAACACGAAACCAGCCCTACAAGAAATATTGAAAGGGGTCCTCTAAGCAAAGAGAGAGCCTAAAAACAGCATAGACCAGAAAGGATCACTGACAATATACAGTCATAGTCACCTTACAGGCAATACAATGGCACTAAATTCCTATCTTTCAATAGTTACCCTGAATGTAAATGGGCTAAATGCCCCAAACAAAAGACACAGGCTATCATATTGGATTAAAAAACAAGACCCATCAACATGCTGTCTGCAAGAGACTCATTTTAGACCCAAAGACACCCCCTGATTGAAAGTGAAGGGGTAGAAAAGCATTTACCATGCTAATGGACACCAAAAGAAAGCTGGGGTGGCAATCCTTATATCAGACACATTAGATTTTTTTTTTTTAAGATTTTATTTATTTATTTGAGAGAGACTGAGAGATAGAGAGCACGAGAGGGAAGAGGGTCAGAGGGAGAAGCAGACTCCCTGCTGAGCAGGGAGCCCAATGTGGGACTCGATCCCGGGACTCCAGGATCATGACCTGAGCCGAAGGCAGTCGCTTAACCAACTGAGCCACCCAGGCGCCCGAGACACATTAGATTTTAAAACCAAAGAGATGAAACCAATAAGAGATGAAGAAGGACACTATATCCTACTTAAAGGGTCTATCCAACAAGAAGATCTAACAATTGTAAATATCTATGCCCCGAACATGGGAGCAGCCAATTATATAAGGCAATTAATAACAAAAGCAAAGAAACACATCGACAACAATACAGTAATATGGGGGACGTTAACACCCCTGTAACTGAAATGGACAGATTAAGCAAAAGATCAACAGGAAATAAAGACTTTAAATGACACACTGGACCAAATGGACTTCACAGACATATTCAGAACATTCCATCCCAAAGCAATGGCATACACATTCTTCTCTAGTGCCCATGGAACATTCTCCAGAATAGATCACATCCTAGGTCACAAATCAGGTCTCCACTGGTACCAAAAGATTGGGATCATTTCCTGCATATTTTCAGACCACAATGCTTTGAAACTAGAACTCAATCACAAGAGGAAAGTTGGAAAGAACTCAAATACATGGAGGCTAAAGAGCATCCTAGTAAAGAATGAATGGGTCAACCAGGAAATTAAAGAAGAATTTAAAAAATTCATGGAAACCAATGAAAATGAAAACACAACTGTTCAAAATCTTTGGGATGCAGCAAAGGCAGTCCTGAGAGGAAAGTATATAGCAATACAAGCCTTTCTCAAGAAACAAGAAAGGTCTCAAATACACAAACTAACCCTACACCTAAAGGAGCTAGAGAAAAAACAGCAAATGAAGCCTAAACCCAGCAGGAGAAGAGAAATAATAAAGATCAGAGCAGAAATCAATGAAATAGAACCCAAAAGAACAGTAGAACAGATCAATGAAACTAGGAGCTGCTTCTTTGAAAGAATTAGCAAGATTGATAAACCCCTGGCCAGACTTATCAAGAAGAAAAGAGAAATGACCCAAATGAACAAAATCATGAATGAAAGAGGAGAGATCACAACCAACACCAAAGAAATACAAACAATTATAAGAACATATTATGAGCAACTCTATGCCAGCAAATTAGATAACCTGGAAGAAATGGAGGCATTCCTAGGGATGTATAAACTACCAAAACTGAACCAGGAATAAATAGAAAACCTGAACAGACCTATAACCACTAAGGAAATTGAAGCAGTCATCAAAAATCTCCCAACAAACAAAAGCCCAGGGCCAGATGGCTTCCCAGGGGAATTCTACCAAATATTTAAAGAAGAATTAATACCTATTCTTCTGAAACTGTTCCAAAAAATAGAAATGGAAGGAAAACTTCCAAACTCCTTTTATGAGGCCACCATTACCTTGATCCCAAAACCAGACAAAGACCCCATCAAAAAGGAGATTTACAGACCAATATCCTTGATGAACATGGATGCAAAAATTCTCACCAAAATACTAGCCAAGAGGATCCAACAGTACATTAAAAGGATTATTCTCATGACCAAGTGGGATTTATCCCTGGGCTGCAAGATTGGTTCAACATCCGCAAATCAATCAACGTGATACAATACATTAACAAAAGAAAAAACAAGAATCATATGATCCTCTCAATAGATGCAGAAAAAGCATTTGACAAAGGACAGCATCCTTTCTTGATCAAAACTCTTTTCAGAGTATAGGGATAGAGGATACATACCTCAATATCATAAAAGCCATCTATGAAAAACCTACAGCGAATATCATTCTCAATGGGGAAAAGCTGAGAGCTTTCCCCCTAAGGTCAGGAACGCGGCAGAGATGTCCACTATCACCACTGCTATTCAACATAGTATTAGAAGTCCTAGCCTCAGCAATCAGACAACAAAAAGAAATCAAAGGCATCCAAATCGCAAAGAGGAAGTCAAACTCTCACTCTTTGCAGATGATATGATACTGTATGTGGAAAACCCAAAAGACTCCACCCCAAAACTGCTAGAACTCATACAGAAATTCAGTAAAGTGGCAGGATATAAAATCAATGCACAGAAATCAGTGGCATTCCTATACACCAACAACAAAACAGAAGAGAGACAAATCAAGGAGTCGATCCCATTTACAATTGCACCCAAAACCATAAGATACCTAGGAATAAATCTAACCAAAGAGGCAAAGAATCTGTACTCAGAAAACTATAAAATACTCATGAAAGAAATTGAGGAAGACACAAAGAAATGGAAAAACTTTCCATGCTCATGGATTGGAAGAACAAACATTGTGAAGATGTCAATGCCACCTAGAGCAATCTACACATTCAATGCAATCCTCATCAAAATACCATCCACTTTTTTCAAAGAAATGGAACAAATAATCCTAAAATTTGTATGGAACCAGAAAAGACCCTGAATAGCCAGAGGAATGTTGAAAAAGAAAAGCAAAGCTGGCAGCATCACAATTCCGGACTTTAAGCTCTATTACAAAGCTGTCATCCTCAAGACAGTATGGTACTGGCACAAAAACAGACACATAGATCAATGGAACAGAATAGAGAGCCCAGAAATGGACCCTCAACTCTATGGTCAACTAATCTTTGACAAAGCAGGAAAGGATGTCCAATGGAAAAAAGACAGTCTCTTCAACAAATGGTGTTGGGAAAATTGGACAGCCACATGCAGAAGAATGAAACTGGACCATTTCCTTACACCACACACAAAAATAGACTCCAAATGGTTGAAAGCCTAAACGTGAGACCAGAGTCCATCAAAATCCTAAAGGAGAACACAGGCAGCAACCTCTTCGACCTCAGCCGCAGCAACTTCTTCCTAGAAACATCACCAAAGCCAAGGGAAGCAAGGGCAAAAATGACCTATTGGGACTTCATCAAGATAAAAAGCTTTTGCACAGCAAAAGAAACAGTCCACAAAACCAAAAGACAACCGATAGAATGGGAGAAGATATTTGCAAATGACATATCAGATAAAGGGCTAGTATCCAAAATCTATAAAGAACTTATCAAACTCAATACCCAAAGAACAAATAATCCAGTCAAGAAATGGGCAGACGACATGAACAGACATTTTTCCAAAGAAGACAGCCAAATGGCCAACAGACACATGAAAAAGTGCTCAAAATTACTCGGCATCAGGGAAATCCAAATCAAAATCTCAATGAGATACCACCTCACACTTGTCAGAATGGCTAAAATTAACAAGTCAGGAAACGACATATGTTGGCGGGGATGCAGAGAAAGGGGAACCCTCCCACACTGTTGGTGGGAATGCAAGCTCGTGCAACCCCTCTGGAAAACAGTATGGAGGTTCCTCAAACAGTTGAAAATAGAGCTACCCTACGATCCAGCAATTGCACTACTGGGTATTTACCCCAAAGATACAAATGTAGGGATCCGAAGGGGTACGTGCACCCCAATGTTTATAGCAGCAATGCTCACCATAGCCAAACTGTGGAAAGAGCCAAGATGTCCATCGACAGATGAATGGATAAAGAAGAAGTGGTATATATACACAATGGAATATTATGCAGCCTTAAAAAGGAATGGGATCTTGCCTTTTGCAACCACATGGATGGAACTGGAGGGTGTTATGTTGAGTGAAATAAGTCAATCAGAGAAAGACATGTATCATAGGACCTCACTGATATGAGGAATTCTTAATCTCAGGAAACAAACTGAGGGTTGCTGGAGTGGTGGGGGGTGGGAGGGATGGGGTGGCTGGGTGATAGACATTGGGGAGGGTACGTGCTATGGTGAGCGCTGTGTATTGTGCAAGTCTGTTGAATCACAGATCTGTACCTCTGAAACAAATAATGCAATGTATGTTAAGAAAAAAAAAAGAAAATAGCAGGAGGGGAAGAATGAAGGGGGGTAAATCGGAGGGGGAGACGAACCATGAGAGACGATGGACTCTGAAAAACAAACTGAGGGTTCTAGAGGGGAGGGGATTGGGGGGATGGGTTAGCCTGGTGATGGGTATTAAAGAGGGCACGTTCTGCGTAGAGCACTGGATGTTATGCACAAACAATGAATCATGGAACACTACATCAAAAACTAATGATGTAATGTATGGTGATTAACATAACAAAAAATTAAAAAATAAAACAAAAATAAAACAGACAGGAGAACTGGGACTCACCTTTCAGCTGAGGCCAGGGGTGCAGGATGCAGGATGCAGGATTCCAGTCCAGACAATCTGGCAGAGGTCTGAGACAGACAGTGTTGTAGAGGGTAAGAGAGCTGACAGGTCAAAGATCTGGGGAACAAACTTTCCCGTGGGATGGGACGGAGTTAGTGCACTTGTGGAAGCAAAGGGTGTTAAGATTCTTGTCAGTTACCCAACTGTTTGATCTCTATGGGAAAAGGTTCCTTGTTTTTCCTAATGTATACACTGTTTCACTTTCAGGAGGCACTTAAGCCATATTCACCTGGGAGGCTCTGACCTAGGTGGATTTTTCCAGGTTGTTTTTGCAAGTGTGTCAAAATACATTTGGCTAGGGGTGCCTGGGTGGTTCAGTTGGTTAAGCGTCTGCCTTAGGCTCAGGTCATGAAACAGGGTTCTGGGATCGAGTCCCGCATCGGGCTCCCTGCTCAGTGGAGAGCCTGCTTCTCCCTCTGCCCCTTCCTGCACTCGTGCATGCATGCGCGCTCTCTCTCTTGCTTTCAATCCCTCTATCTCAAATAAATAAAATCTTAAAAAAAAATACATTTGGCTCTTTTGTTCCCCAACATTAATTAAACACACTGGAAAGTGAATTTGCCCAACTTTATCGAGTTCTTTCTTTAAATCCTATTGGAGATGGGGCACAAATGAATATATAATTACAAATAATTCAGCAGGTGGAGAGTAAAGAAATATTTCCTCTGTAATAGGAATATAATCATCTGAAACAACAGATATTTATTTTACTAGAGGCAGGCAACACCTACCTATATTCTGGGTATTTTCTCTAGACATCCATCAACATACTCATTTTTACAACACAAATATGCTTTTCTTACTTCAGCCATAAATGTAAGATGATTTTTAGACCCACGTCAAACGAACTATTTCAATATGTGTGTGAACAACAAACTGCTGGAGACCATAATTAGAGCATTGAGGTGGGAGAAATAAAGAAATCAGAGGAGGTCATCTATTACTGTTTGTATTTCTGATCAGGCATAAGTTTTCTGACTTGTGTCTTCATCTGTGAAATATAAGATAGTATAGCATGATGCTGGGGAGCAGAGCCAGGTCTAAAGATGTGGGTTTCCTCTATCCAGTGTCTTTGTGGATTGCAGTTTTCTCAGAGTCCCTCATAAGCCTACTTCCCCTCACCACAGACCACTCCTTACATTACCATTTCCAAACTGCACACTCATTCAGACACACAAACACTCTCTCTGGCTCCCACAACTCAACCTACTTGCGTGGCCCCTAAAACCAGAGCCCAGGGGTGTATGTGTGTGTAGACTGATGTTGCCTCAAGTCTTTTTCAAATTAAAACAAAACAAAACAAAACCTTCCTGTTACTATCCTAAAATAATGCTTCTCTAGAACACTTTGTGAATATTATCAAACAGATTTTTGTATTTGAGACAATTTTGACTTTCTATTAATTGTTCATGTGAGATTTTATATTAATTAATGGTTTTCTTGTACAATCTTGTATCCTGGGATAAACCCAATTTGGGTTTGTGTGGTGTATGTTTAATAATAGTGATGAAAATAAACTTATATAGGTACAAAACTATATGACAAACACTTCTTTTGTTACCCCAGATTTTTGTTACCCCCTTGCCCCAAATTGACAGTTGCTGGCATTTTGCCATAGTTACTTCAAGCCTTTTTAAGATTCAATAAATAAAATACTGTAGATAAATTTGAGGCCCTTTTTGCCTCCCATCTCCAGTTTATTTTTCTCTCCTTTTCTCAGAGGTAACCAATATTCTGAGTTTACTGCATATTTTATGGTCTTTTTCACACACACTGTTTTACACACACCTATCCAGGAACAATATGTAACATTGTTGTGTGTGCATGTTTAGCTGATTAAGGTGGTATAATTCTATATGTATACCTCTGTAACTTGATTTTTTAACTCTATATTTTTTTTTGTTTCTCACATCTATGTCAATGTGTGTTTAGTTTATTCTCTTAAAAGTTATTCCTAATATTCCCTCCAATAAATATTAGGGCATTTTGGGGTACCTGGTTGGCTCAGTCATTAAGGGTCTGCCTTCAGCTCAGGTCATGGTTCCAGGGTCCTGGGATCAAGCCCCATATCGGGCTCCCTGCTCCATGGGAAGCCTGCTTCTCCCTCTCCCACTCGCCCTGCTTGTGTTCCTCTCTCGCTGTGTCTCTCAAATAAATAAATAAAATTTTTTAAAAAAATAAGAATTTGGGGCGCCTGGGTGGCTCAGTTGGTTAAGCAACTGCCTTTGGCTCAGGTCATGATCCTGGAGTCCCGGGATTGAGTCCCGCATCAGGCTCCCTGCTCAGTGGGGAGTCTGCTTCTGCTTCTGACCCTCTCTCCTCCCGTGTTCTCTTTCATTCTCAGATAAATAAATAAAGTCTTTAAAAAATAAATAAAAAATAAGAATTTAAAAATAAATAAATAAATATTAGGGCATTTTATTTCTCCATTCCATTATTGATGGACAGTTAAGCTATTTCCAAAATTTGGTGTTCCAAAAAGTGCTAAAATGACTATTCTTGTCTCCTTGTACACATTATTACTTTTTTTTTTTTTTACTAAAGTACAAACCAAAATGTGGAATTGATGGGTCAAGGTTATGTAGATTTCCAGTTTTAGTATAAATTACCAAATTTTCTCCACAATGTTGCACCATTTTATACTGCTACCAATAACGAATCAGAGTTCCAATTTTCCTGCATCTTGGTCAATACCTCATATTGTCAGGTTTACAAAGGTCTCCAGTCTGAAAGGAATGAAATGATAACTCCTCAGTCTTCCTTTACATTTCTCCAGTTACTCTGAAGCTGAGCATCTTCTCTTGTATTTATTGACCAGTTATGTTTCTGCTTCAGTCCTTTTCAATTATTTTCTCATGTTCCTATTAGATTGTTTAATTTTTTTATTTGTAGACATTCTTTGTATATTCCAATGCTAATACTGTCATTTATGTGTTGCATTTATATCCTTTCAACCTATATTTGTTTCTTTTAAAAAACTTTTTATTTTGGAGGCACCTGGGTGGCCCAGTTGGTTAAGTGTCCGACTCTGGATTTTGGCTCAGGTCATGATCTCAGGGTCCTGGGACTGAGCCTCACATTGGGCTCATGCCAATGGTGGTGCCTCCTTGAGATTCTGTCTCCCTCTCCCTCTAAACTACAGCCCCCCTGCTCACATGCAAGCATGAGCTCTCTCTAAAAAAAAAAAACAACAGGGTGCCTGGGTGGCTCAGTTGGTTAAACAACTGCCTTCAGCTCAGGTCATGATCATGGAGTCCCGGGATCGAGTCCCACATCAGGCTCCTTGCTCAGCGGGGGGTCTGCTTCTCCCTCTGACCCTCTTCCCTCTCGTGCTCTCTGTCTCTCATTCTCTCTCTCTCTCAAATAAATAAATAAAATCTTAAAAAAATTAAAAAACACAAAACGCACACACACAAAAAAAACCCTTTTTATTTTGAAATAATTATATATTCACAGGAAGTTTCAAAGATATTGGAGAGAAGTCCTGTGTACCTTTTAGTTTCATCCAATAGTTACATCTTATGTAATTATAGTACAATATCAAAACCAGAAAATTGACATTGATACAAGGGTACAGTTTTATTTTAAATATGTGTACCTACCACCCTAATCTAGAACAATTCCATCACAAAGATCTCCCTTTTGTTACTCCTTTAGAGTTATATACATGCATCTCCCTCCACCACTGTCCTAACCCCTGGCAACCACTAATCTTTATTCTAGCTCCATAATTTTCTAATTTCAAGAATGTTATATAAATGAAATCATAAAATATGTGACTTTTTGAAATTGGCTCTTCTCACTCCGTATAATGCCTTTAGGATTTATCCAGTTGTTGTATCTATCAATGGTTTATTCCTTTTTATTTCTGAGTGGTATTTCATGGTAAGGATGTGCCAGGGTTTGCTGAACTATTCATCTATTGAGGGACACTTTGGATGCTTCCAGTCTGCAGCTATTACAAATAAAGCTGCTATAAATAATTATGTACAGGTGTTGGGTTTGCACAGATTTTCATTTCTCTGGAATAAATGCCTGGGAGCGCAATTCCTGGGTCATATGGTAAGTGCATATTTCCTTTTTTAAGAAACTTTTCCAAGGATGCCTGGGTGGCTCAGATGGTTAAGCATCTGCCTTTGGCTCAGGTCATGATCTCCAGGTCGTGGGAATGAGCCCCACGTTGGGCTCCCTGCTCAGCGGGGAGTCTGCTTCTCCCTCTCCCTCTGCCACTCCCCCTGCTTGTGCCTCTCTCTCTCTCTCTCTGTGTCAAATAAATAAAAATAACATCTTAAAAAAAAAAAGAAACTTTTCCAGAGTGGCTATACCATTTCACATTCTCATGAGCAATCTATGAGAGATCCAGTATCTCTGCATCTTCACTAGCATTTGGTGTTGTTGCTCTTTCTTTTAGCCATTCTTATAGGTGTCTAGTGACATCTAACCATGGTCTTAATTTGCATTTCCCAGTGGTTAGCGATGTTGAATGTCTTTTCATGTGCTTATTTGCCATGTATATCTTCTTTGATGAAATGTCTCTTCATATCTCGTTTATTTTCTAATTGGATTTTCAAAAATTAACACTTTCTTTTTCTTTTTTAAAATTTTTATTGTTATGTTAATCACCATACATTACATCATTAGTTTTTGATGTAGTGTTCCATGATTCATTGTTTGTGCATAACACCCAGTGCTCCACGCAGAACGTGCCCTCTTTAATACCCATCACCAGGCTAACCCATTCTCCCACCACCCTCCCCCTAGAACCCTCAGTTTGTTTTTCAGAGTCCATCATCTCTCATGGTTCGTCTCCCCCTCCGATTTCCCCCCCTTCATTATTCTCCTCCTGCTGTGTGGGAAACAGAACGCCACAACGACCACTGGTGCATGTTCGCTCAGACTCCGAGATATCTGAGAAAACTCAAGATTGCAGGGTTAAAAATAACCCGAAAGGATCAGAGTGAAATGCCCTTGGAACATGTGTGGTCAGTTCTAACGTACGCAGCAGAAGATGTTTAGTAGATAGGAAGCCAGCTATAAACAGCACACTGGGCACTCCCCTCTTTGTTCCTTTATTCTGTTTTAAAGATTCTTATGTGCTTGACTAATCCTGGGTACGTGGAGGAATGTGCCTTACTACGCCCCTGCTGTAAATCATTATAGATCTATATCACTGTAGAAGGTATATAAGAGTATGGAAAATAAACCTCGGCACCCCGGGCTGTTTGCTCCAGGTCCCCTGTGCCTCGCTATACTGTCGTCTCTCGTCTCTTTTTCTCAGTTCCTTCGCCGCCCCAGGTCCCCAACTCTCAGAGGTCGACAACTGGCACCGGAACAGGGACCTGAAGCCCCTGTCGAGGAGTGATTGGCCAGCGATAGGAACCCTACAGAAGGTGGTAAGTAGGAAAGTTTATTGCAGGGTTATGGGGCAAACAAATTAAAAAACATCAGGTTTTGCTGCATTGATACATCATTTTCTTAAAGAATACGGAGCTAAAGTTACTAAGCAGCGCATAGAAAAATGTTTGGAAACAGTAGTTGAATATAATCCTTGGTTTCCGGAAGAAGGCTCCTTAGATGAGGAGACTTGGGTCCGAGTAAAAAATAATGTCTTGAGGGCTATGAGACAGGGTGAAACGATTCCCCTTTGATTTCTGGCCCATTTGGGCTTTAGTACGAGTGGTGATCAATACTATGGAAACTGGGGATAAGTTATCCCTGGCTAGGTTGCTAAGGAAACCACCAACTCTTTACATACATATGAACTAGACGATGAGACTTTAGAAAAGGCTAAGACTTTTTTTTTTTTTTTTTGGGAAATGGGGGGGGAGACGAACCATGAGAGATGATGGACTCTGAAAAACAAACAGGGTTCTAGAGGAGAGGGGGGAGGGAGGATGGGTTAGCCTGGTGATGGGTATTAAAGAGGGTAGGTATTGCATGGAGGCCTGGGTGTTAATACACAAACAATGAATCATGGAACACTACATCAAAAACTAATGATGTAATGTATGGTGATTAACATAACAATAAAAATTTTTAAAAAAAGAAAAAAATAAAGTTTCCAGAAAAAAAAAAAAAGAAGGCTAAGACTGAAAGTAAAAAAATTTTCGCAGCTTCACAGTCCCGGCCGTCACCCACGGCCCCTCTGCTTTTAATGGAGGACCCCACCGAGGATGATCAACCTCCCTCCACAGTAGATTATTCCCTCTCAAACGACCCTCTCTAGCTCTCTCACCTCTTGAAAAGGAACTCCCAACGGCAAAGGGCTAATGATCTATTTATGGCTTTCCCCATAGACTGAACAGAGGCTGTTGGTCCTGTCTATGAGGGATTAGATTTAAATACCTTAAGGGAACTAAAGAAGGCTTGCCACTTGTATGGACCCACAGCCCCTTATACTATAGAGATTTTGAAAGCTTGGGCAAATTCTGGAGAGTGGATCCCTTATGATTATGGGATTAATGCCCGTGCTTATGGTTGCACGGGCTTGCCTTAAGTCACAGGATTTATTACAATGGAAAATGTGGTTATTGGATGCCGCCTATATGAAAGCTCGGGCGAATCGGGCTAACCCAGCCATGCATCATGTTTCTTTTGAAATGCTCACTGGCTCTGGCCCCTTTTCAGATGTTCGAGAGCAGTTGGTCAACACTCCACCTGCAGCTACAGCGCAGGTATCTGAAATTGCCCTCACAGCTTGGGAAAAGCTAACCCCTCAGGGGAAGTGGGGCAAAGTTGTATAAAAATTGTGCAAGGCCCTACAGAAGCATATACTGATTTTATTTCTCTGCCTGAAATGGCTATTGACCGCCAAGTCGATAGTAAACCTGCCAAAGAGCACTTGCTAAGACAGCTTGCTTTTGAAAATGCTAATGAGGACTGCCAAGCAGCCATCCGGCCACATAGAGAAACAGGAGGCATTCTCGATTATCTTTGTCTATGGAGAAATATTGACACTCTTACGCATCAAGCTCGGATAGCCTCCCTTCAGCTCACGGCCCCTTCCGATAGAAAAATTGCAGGCCTTAGAACAAATTATTCAAGAGCAATTGCAGACAGGACACATAGAGCCTTCGCAATCTCCTTGGAACTCTCCAGTCTTTGTTATCAGAAAAAAATCAGGTAAGTGGAGGCTCTTAATACACCTTCAGAATGTTAATGCCGTCATGGAGCCTCTGGGTGCCTTGCAGCCTGGGTTACCTACTCCTACAGCCATTCCCAAACAATGGCCATTGATAATAATAGATCTTAAGGATTGTTTCTATACCATAGCCATTCACCCTGAGGATAGGGAGAAATTTTGCCTTTTCTATTCCAAGCACTAACAACAAGGAACCGATGAAATGATATCACTGGACAGTTTTGCCACAGGGTATGACTAATTCTCCTACCATGTGTCAGTATTATGTTGGCCAGGTCCTCATAAGAGATCATTATCCTCGATCCTATATCATTCATTATATGGATGATATTTTGCTGGTGTCACAAACTGAAACTGAATTACAAAATGTGTATCAGGCCACTTCCCAACATTTGACTTCCGCCGGTCTCATAATAGCCCCGGAGAAAATCCAAACTACTCCAGCATCTTATCTAGGCACCGTGGTAGATAGAACCACAGTGAAACCTCAAACAATGCAAATTCGTAGGGATACCCTCCTTACTCTTAAGGATTTTCAGAAACTCCTAGGAGACAGTAATTGGATTCACCCTATTCTGGGGATTCCAACTTATAAATTACAAAATTTATTTAACACTTTACAAGGTGACTCTGCTTTAGATAGTCCTCGCACTCTAACTTCAGAGACGGAGGCCGAATTACAGTTTGTTGAGGAGCGATTAAAAACTGCCTTTGCTTACAGGTATAATGATTCTCTCCCCTGCTTCTTCTTATTTTCCCTACCCCTCATTCTCCGACTGGTGTCTTAGAGCAAGAAGACAAACCTCTCGAATGGGTGACTTTACATACAAAAACGTCTCGAACTGTTACTCCATATCTATCTCTTGTCACTTCACTCATTCTCCAAAAGCGTTCTATTCAAATTCTTGGTTTTGACCCAGCGCTCATTGTTTTACCTAACTCTTCCACATCTTTTAAGGAAGTCCTTCCCTTCTCTGCTAATCTGCAAATAACTCTTGCTGATTATACTGGGTGCATAGGTTGCCACTATCCATCAGGTAAACTATGGGACTTCCTAAAGCGCACTACCTGGGTTATAAATCGCGTGGTTCCTAACATTCCAATCCCCTCAGCTCCTACATACTTTATTGATGGCTCTTCCTCCGGGCACGCCGGAGTCTGGGGCCCTGCTATTCAGCGCTCCATAAAAACCCCTTACACTTCTGCTCAACAAGTCCAACTTGCAGCTTGATTGTTCTTATCACAGAATGTTTATCATCCTATAAATATCATATCTGATTCCACTTACGTAGTTGGCAGTGTTGCGCCTTTGGAAACAGCTCTTATTTCCCCAACTCATTCTATCATTAACCCTCTGCTTCAAGAACCACAATTAGAAATTCAATCTCGAACTCACCCTTTGTTCATTACTCATATCCGCTCTCATTCTAACCTCCCTAGACCTCTTACACAAGGGAATCACTCTGCTTATTTACTGGCTACTCCTATCTTTGAAACTCCACAGGCAGAACATGCCCATCTTCATACCAACGCCAACCGCCCTCATTCGCACTATAAAATACCCTTGCGTTCTGCCAGGCAGATTGTCTCTTCTGTCCTGTTTGTCGACCTCTACATTTAACTGAGCATCCAGAGGGTGTCAATCCCAGAGGCATAGCTCCTGATTGTATTTGGCAAATGGACGTTACTCATTTCCCACCTTTCGGACGTCTCTCGTATATTCATGTTACAATAGACACCTTTTCAGGATTTCTTCATGCTACTCCATTGATGGGAGAAAAGGCTGGGCACGTTATCTCTCATTTGCTTGAATGTTTCGCTATTATGGAGTTACCTACTTGTATCAAGACAGATAATGGCCCAGCATATACTAGCAAAAAGTACAAGAATTCCTTAAAGAATGGCAAATACAGCATATCACAGGTATTCCTTATAATCCTCAGGTACAAGCTGTAGTGGAAAGGGCACATGCCACCGTTAAGAAACAACTGCGTAAAACTATTTCTAAAATGAAAGGGGGAATCTCCCCCCCGAGACGTCATGGCGCAAACCTTATTTATTTTAAATTTTTTAAACTTACCCCAAGGAGAACCATATACTAGAGCTGACAAACATTTCTCGCCAGCCTCAGTCTGAACTCAGGACACACCCATGTGGATAAAAAATGAGGAAGATAATTGGTTGCCCGGGAAATTAATTACCCGAGGCCCTGGTTATGCTTGTGTCATTCCAGATGGATCCAGTCGAGCAATTTGGATACCTCTTCGGAAAGTCCGGCCTAGGACCGGCGATGAAGACGACCCTCAAAAAACAAACGAGTGCCCAAAATCTCTATCACAGAGTGCTTATGACAGCTGCTAATTTGAAAAAAAGAAAGGGGGAGCTGTGGAAGCAGAACACCACAACGACCACTGGTGCATGTTCGCTCAGACTCCAAGATCTCTGAGAAAAGTCGAGATTGCAGGGTTAAAAATAACCTGAAAGGATCGAGTGAAATGCCCTTGGAACATGTGTGGTCAGTTCTAAAGTATGCAGCAGAAGATGTTTTGTAGATAGGAAGCCAGCTGTAAACAGCACACTGGGCACTCCCCTCTTTGTTCCTTTATTCTGTTTTAAAGATTCTTACGTGCTTGACTAATCCTGGGTACGTGGAGGAATGTGCCTTACTATGCCCCTGCTGTAAACCATTATAGATCTATGTCGCTGTAGAAGGTATATAAGAGTATGGAAAATAAACCTCGGCACCTCGGGCTGTTTGCTCAGGGTCCCCTGTGCCTCGCTATACTGTCGTCTCTTTTTCTCAGTTCCTTCGCCGCCCCAGGTCCCCGACTCTCAGGTCGACACTGCTATCTTCTTCTTCTTTTTAACATATAATGTATTTTTTGTTTCAGAGGTACAGGTCTGTCTGTGGTTCAGCAGTCTTGCACAATTCACAGCGCTCACCATAGCACATACCCTCCCCAATGTCTATCACCCAGCCACCCCATCCCTCCCACCCCCCCAGTCCAGCAACCCTCAGTTTGTTTCGTGAGATTTAAGAATTCCTCATATCAGTAACACTTTATTTTTCAAAGTAGTTCTAGGTTTACAGAAAAATTGAGCAGAAAGTATAGAGTTCCCGTATACTTCCTTATTCCCCTTCCAATCTCCCGTTATTAATATCTTGCCTTAGTGTGGAATTTGGTATAATTGATGAAACAATATTGATTCATTCTTATTTATTAAAGTCCAAAGTTTACATTAGAGTCCACTCTTTGGGTGATACATTCTGTGGGTTTTTGACAAATGTATAATGATATGTATCCACCATTGTAGTATCATGCAGAACAGTTGCACTGTCCTCAAAATCCCTGTGCTCAACCTAGTCTTCCTTACAGCACTCCCTCCTTCCTGAACTGAGGACAACCACTGATCTTTTTACTGTCTCCATCATTTTGCCTTTTCCAAAATGTCATACAGTTGGAATCACACAGTATGTATTTCTATCCCTTTAAGTATTTCCATGTTTAATCAGATCAAAGTGAGGGAGTGTCTTGCTTTAAGATAATTGTGACCTGATGGACTGAGATTTCCTATACTGCTTAGTGAACTGAAGTCGATGCCCCAGTTGGATCCCAGTATTTCTGATGCTGAAGTAATATAGTTCAAAAAGCTGTTTGCTTCTTGTGAGGTGGTAAGGATATGCTAAGGATAACTAAGGGAAGTAGTTGCCTTTGAAAAATAGCCTATCTTCAGAAGATATTAGAAAATAAAGACAGGAGGGCACCTGGCTGGCTCAGTCAGTTGAGCATCCGCCTTCAGCTCTGGTCATGATCCCAGGGTCCTGTTCAGCAGGGAGCCTGCTTCTCCCTCTCATCTCTGCTCGTGCTCTCTCTTTCTTTCTCTCACGATCTCTCTTTCTCAAATAAATAAATAAAATCTTAAAAAAAAAGAAAAGAAAGAGATGAATGTCTCTCAAATCCTATGGTTATATTGATCAGTTTCAACATACAACTAAGAGCTCATATGAATCTGATAGAGGGCACTCTCTAAGATTTCCAGGGGAAAAAAAAGAAATTAAGGGGCGCCTGGGTGGCTCAGTCATTAAGCATCTGCCTTCAGCTCAGGTCATGGTCCCAGGGTCCTGGGATTGAGCCCTGCATCGGGCTCCCTGCTCTGCAGGAGGCCTGCTTCTCCCTCTCCCACTCCTCCTGCTTGTGTTCCCTCTCTCACCGTGCCTCTCTGTGTCAAATAAATAAATAAACTCTTCAAAAAAAGAAATTAAGCCAAAATCTCTAATCCTTTAAATATATCAGCACTTTAATAAACACTTTCCACACATGGAGAAAAAAAGAATATAAGCTCAGTGGTCACCCTATAAACAGGACTCTTCAAAACTTGCACAAACACATTAAATGCATTAACAAATTTAATTTTCAGAAGCATGAATTTTATGTTTTCTACTTGAAAAAAATTAAAATTGAGAAAATACTTAAAGGTAAATACTACACTCGAGAATAAACATGAAAATTAATGCAGAAATAAGAAATAAAACTTAAACAATATTCCATCTTTCTAATATAAACCACTCTCTCTAAAAATTTTTGAATTGAGAAATAGGAAAAGTTGACTTCGAAGTATGGTCTTATTGCTGATAAAGAAACAGTATAGGGGCACCTGGGTGGCTCAGTCGTTAAGCGTCTGCCTTCTGCTCCGGTCATGATCCCAGAGTCCTGGGATCGAGCCCCGCATCGGGCTCCCTGCTCCGCGGGAAGCCTGCTACTGCCCCTCCCTCTGCTTGTGTTCTCTCTCTCTGTCAAATAAATAAAATCTTTAAAAAAAGAAACAGTATATTTAAATCAACTTTAGGCCAGAAATTAGTAGTACTTTAAAAATTTAAGAATCCCTTCTTTACTAATACTTTTTCTTTTAATCCTCTACACAGAACTTTATTAAGGGGGGGAGGGTAGTGGTAAGAGAAGTTCCCTGCGTTGAACAGATTACATCGTGCAGTGCTAGAGCGTAGAGGGTGGCGCTGGGGAGTTCAGGGAGATTTTAGAGAGCGGTCCTGGCCAGGAACAGTTGGACCTGTCAGGGATGGAGGTCAAGGGAACCAGGGTCTCAGAAGCGGCCATACCGGTGGTCTGGGGAAAGTCCTTGGTTTCCTTCTCGGGGACAGTGGCTAGTATGCGACCGCAGGGGGTGACTAGAGTTCCTGGGTGGCATCAGGGCAGGTGCACAGGGACTGATCTCCGGATTGGAGATCCAGACTGGTCTTGGGTTTGGGGGTTTAGAGTTCCGGTTGATTTTGGACTTAAGACTTAAGCGCTGGTTTCGGGACAGTGTTCAGGTCTCGTCAGCGCCCGGGGGCTTGCACACACAACTGATGTCGGAGGTTCCAGAAGAGGGACCGCGGATGTATGAAGTTGCAGAGGCCACCGCGGGTACATTCGTCCACTGCCGACAGCCTGGCTCCGGGTAGTCGCGACAGGAGACCGCTCAGCATGACAAACAGTCCGCCCAGCCGAGTTCGGCCGCGGCTTGCTCTGCACGCTCCCTGCGCTGAAACTTGACAGGGACATTGCCCACGAGGTTGTTGCACACATTCATCTCTTCAATCTCTCCGTACTTTATCTGCAGCTCCGCGAGTCATCGCAGTGTTCCCGCACCTCCCTGTCGCTCATGTGACAATGCGGTCCGTTCGCGGTCTGGGCGGTGTTTTTGGATTCCGGTGCGGGTGGAAGTCAGTTCGTTGTGAAGCCGGGAACATCGGCCCCGGTGCTGGCAGGCCCCGATTTGTCCTTCTCAGTCCCGAATATCGAAGCTAAACACCCTCCAACTCTGTCTTACTAATACTTTTAGTGGAGATTTCTAGGACTTTATTATTATTTGGTAAAATGAATACAAGGGAATTAAATTTAGTGCTTTTAACTAAGGTATCCCCTTTGTTACAACTGTTCCTGAATTCAAGGTATACAAAAGGATCATATATCCTCTCCTTGATTTTCCATGGTGTGAACTGAAGAAACGAAGAAGTCATTCTCAAGACTTTTGGATTGCTTTGGAATTTCCAAAATAACTCCACTTGGTTACTAGCTCAGATGATTGTATTAACTCTACTAAATAAAAAGGGTAGTTTGTAAATGGACAAAGGAGGGAGAGGAGGGGAGATCGAAACGAGAAGGTGGGGGGAGGGAGGGAATATACCAGACTCTTCAGTTGCAGAAATGTTTCGTTTACTACGGTGGGAAGTAGATACGCGGGTGGTGGTATGCCTTTTTGTACGTCTGAAATATTTCATAATAAAAACGTAACGAATCATTCTTAACTTCATTCCCCCACCCCCCAGGGGTGACCACACGTGGTATCGCTCGGTCTATTTCGGGGAACTGGACGTACCTACAGTTCGCCCCGCCGTCCCCCTTTCCCTCGGTGACCGCTACTCGGGGGGTGGGGCGACCTACGCCTCCTGCGGGGGGCGGGGTCTGCGCTTCCAGTAAAGGGCGGGGCCCCAGACATGCCTCCGCTTCTCCACTGGGAATCGAAATGCACGGGGCGGAGGCCTGGGTGGCTCAGTCATTAAGCGTCTGCCTTCCGCTGGGCTCATGATCCCAGAGTCCTGGGATCAAGCCCTATGTCGCCTGCTTCTCCCTCTCCCACTCCCCCTGCTTGTGTTCCCTCTCTCGCTGGGTCTCTCTGTCAAATAAATAAATAAAATCTTTAAAAAAAAATGTACTCGGGCTCTGCATTTCCGGACCATTCCCGCCGGCCAGGAAATGGTGGGTGGGCACCAATCTGTAGCAGGGCGAGCCCCAGCTCAGCCCCCTGCGGAGTCTTGCGTGCGCGGGGACTTTCAGGTCCCTGGCACCGAGGGCCATGCGTTGGGTGGGGTTGGGGGTCGACTTGCCCTTCTGGGTTTTGGTGAGCCAATCTCAGCGGGAAGAACGCGACTTCAGGGAAAGTTCGCTCACAATGAGCTTACAGTCTATTTCTTAATATGTTTGCTTTTTAAAAAACAGGTGTCTTGAAAAAGAATTTTAAAAAAAGCTGTCTTGACGTATAATTAGCATACAGTAAACTGCACATGTTTAAAGCAAACAGTTTGATGAATTTTGACATATGTCTAAACCCTTGAAACCGTCATCGTAACCACATTTAAGACAAGGAACAAAGCGGAGCTGGCTGGCGGAAGGAGATTGAAGCACTCTTCTCCCGCATAAAATTTAAGGACGCACAATTCCTCTCCACGACCTCTCTGCTCCCCCAAAAAACCTCTCAGTAATCAGGATAAACACTATTGTGGGGCGCCTGGGTGGCTCAGATGGCTAAGCGTGTGTCTTCCGCTCAAGTCATGATCTCAGGTCCAGGGATGGAGCTGCACATCGGGCTCCCAGCTCTCCTCCCCTCTGCCTGCCACTCCCCCTGCTTGTGCTCTCTCTCCGTCTCTCTTTCTCAAATGAATAAATAAAATCTTTAAAAAAAGATAAACACTATTTTAAAAATCAAAATTCATGCAAAATTCACAATGAACAAAATATCAAAACTTTATTTTTTAAAAATATTTTATTTATTTATTTGACAGAGCGAGGGTGAGAGCGAGCACAAGCGGGGTGGGGGTGGGGAGCGGCAGGCAGAGGGAGAGGGAGAAACAGGCTCCCCACTGAACAGGGAGCCTGATGGGGGCTGGCAGACTGAGCCACCCACGCACCCCATAATATCAAAACTTTAAATACAGGATCCAACCCTGCAATTGCACATGGCTGCCTCACTCGCTCCACCCTAGTCCTTGTCTGTATCAGTTCTCTCCCTCTTCCACCTCTCTCTCTTTCTGTGTCCTAAATCAGGTGACTGTGAATTGTCTGCTTCTGGATTCTCTTGTCTCCTTGATCTGTGGGTCTTCTGCATGTCACAGTGTCTTAATATTAGAGCCTTATTGTTCTTCAAGATTGTTTGGCTATTCTTGCCTTACCGCACTGAGGTCTCCAGTACAATGTTGAATAGAAGTAAAAATAAAGATCACCCTTGTCTTTTTTCTTTTTCTTAAAGATTTTATTTATTTATTTGAGAGAGAG
This sequence comes from Eumetopias jubatus, assembly GCF_037043125.1. Lineage (NCBI taxonomy): Eukaryota > Metazoa > Chordata > Mammalia > Carnivora > Otariidae > Eumetopias > Eumetopias jubatus. The sequence goes on from NW_028274816.1 coordinate 119,961,935, forward strand.
AAACAGTATGAGAGGGGAGAAGGTCAGAGGGAGAAGCAAGCTCCCCGCTGAGCAGGGAGCTTGATGTGGGACTTGATCCCAGGACTCCAGGATCATGACCTGAGCCGAAGGCAGTCGCTTAACCAACCGAGCCACCCAGGCGCCCAAGATCACCCTTGTCTAATTCTGAAACTCTAGAGGAGGGTTTTCAATATTTCCTCACTGGGTGTGATTTTTAATAGTTTTTATTTTGTAAGTCATCTTTATCGGATTAAGGAAATTTCTTCTTCTTCCTAATTGACTAACAGTTCTTGTTGAATCTTTGTCCCACTTTAGAACATGAGATACTGGGGTAAACTGTAATATTGTTCAGCAAGATTGGTACCCCTCTCCAGAAGCAGATTATAGTTCTCTGACCCATTGGCATTAGGATCGTCAATGTGACTTGTTTTGACCAATGAAATAAGAGATGTAATGTGTATTATTTCTAAACAGAAGTTTAAGATGATTTTTCTGCATCTGTTGAGATTACCATATGGTGTTCTTTTGTTCTATTAATGTAGTGAATAGGCTGATTGATTTGCAAATATAAATCACTCTTGGATACCTAGAGTAAACCTTTATTTGTCTTGATGTAATATACTTTTTATATATAGCTGTATTCATTTTCCTTACATTTGATTAACATTTTTTTAAAACTTTATGTTTAGGAGAGAGGTTGGTCTGTAATTTTCCTTTAACATCCTTATCAAGTTTTGAAATCAAGGTTAACTGGTCTTGTGAAAAGAGCTAGAAATTGTTCTCTTTTCTATTCTCCAAAAGAGTTTGTGTAAGATTGGTGTTACCTATTTATGAGAGAGGTTGGTCTGTAATTTTCCTTTCTTTTAACATCCATATCAAGTTTTGAAATCAAGGTTAACTGGTCTTGTAAAAAGAGCTAAAAAGTGTTCTCTATTTTATTCTCCAAAAGAGTTTGTGTAAGATTGGTGTATCTCTTGAATAGTGTTCAGAGTAAATTCTCCCAGTAAAAGACAAACAAAAAACAAATAAAAAACAACTACATGGACACCCAGGTAAAAACTACATTGCTGTGATGTTGAGCCATTAGATATGGCTTGTTCCCAAGATCTGGCCAGTGGGCTATAATTGGAAATTATGTGTGTAATTTTTGCATTGTGCCCTTAAAAAGAAAGTGTGACTCTACCTTCTCTCTTTCCTGCTAGCTGAACTGTGGACAAGATACCAGAAGCTGGGCAGGCATCTTGGGGCACGGTGTGGTAAACTGTAATATTTTCAACAAGGTTCGTGTCCCTATCCAGAAGTAGATCATATTCTCTGCCCCACTGGGGTCAGGGCTGGTAATGTGATTGGCTCTGAACAATGAAATATGAGCAGACATAATGTGTATTAGCTCTAAGCAGAATTCTTAAGAGTCATTGAGTGGTTCTGTCATGTTCTTTTTCTTCTGACATAAAATGGGCAATATTCCAGATTCAGCCTGGGTTATGAAATGAAAAAAGAAAGACAGTAAGAAAGAAAGAAAGAAAGAAAGAAAGAAAGAAAGAAAGAAAGAAAGAAAGAAAGAAAGAAAGAAAAAAGAAATTAACATTTGTTGTTTTAAGTCACTGAGACTTTTGGGATAACTTGTTACTACAGCAAAACCTGGCCTGCTCTGATACAGAAATGGGTGCTTAGGGGGAACACTGCTAAACAACAACAAAATGTATTTTAGTAATGCGTGGCTTTGTTTCCAGGGCCAAACAGTGTGCAATGAAAAAGTATTACTGGACGCTGGGATGGCAACCTATGTTATGCAGTAGTTAAATATTTGACAAAACAATCACCTTTAATCCCTTCGAATGAAGATAATGTGTTAAGTGAGCCTGTGAATTTTGAGTAAGAGATCAGGAAACAGGTGTTAGTAATTCACCTTGGTTGCTATTTAATAAGATAATACGGAAGGAAAAAAAAAACCCTGATGTGCTTAGAAAAGCATTTACTTGTTTGCAAGCAAGAAGGAAAGATGATAGAGTATAAACCCTTTTGAACTGTTTAGGGTAGAAAGTTGCAAATATGTTTCATCTCCAACTAATAAAAGAAATCTAGGAAGGTCTTGTGGTGACAAAGACAAATTCAAACTCAGCCTCCTGGCAAAAATGCAGTTAATGAAGTGGCCATTAAGCCTCTCATTGAAACCTCTGAATCAATTAAGTTGGCAGCAAATAAATTCTTTCAGTGGACAAAACAGCTTGAGAAAAGAGCCTGAATGCATGGGTCTCCTATGGAAGGCTGTTAAGCTCAAGGTACATGTAATTAAATCTACAGAGAGAAGTGTAACTCAAAAAGAATTATAGGTATTGGTACATGGAGTAAATTGGAGCCAAAGAGATTCAAACAACAACAAATATGTTTTTGATAAAGGTAAATTGCCAAAGAGCCATAATCTGGACTGAAAAAACAAAAACTCTGACTCTGTGACGTTAGACCCATTCTGCGGGTAAATGGTGTGTTGAGAAAGTTGCTCAGCATCCAAGGAGGGCATAGTTCTCAACTCCCTCTTTAAATGTGAAGAAGATGTTGGGAAAGGAGGAACTCCTTGAGGGTAAAATCAAGAACCATAGGGAATAATGGAAGGAGGAACCACTTACTGAGAGTAAAATGGATCAGGGAACACTCCCCACCCCAGGTAGGAAGTCTTCACAATTTCTGCTCAGAAGGATTTGAGAATTTCTGTGGACCAGTGACTATTCTGTCCCTCCCACTCTTCCCCTGTCCAGGTTGGAGGTGAGGGACTGAGGTTATCCCATTACCGTTCCAGCCAACTGGAACTGGAGTTGGCTGTAGATTATCATCACTCATATCTAGATGAAAAAATTCTAAACAAAATTTTAGCAAACCAAATCCACCAATATGTAAAATGATAATACATCATGACCAGGATGGCTTAAATTAGGAATTTATGTTGATTCTAGCATTAGAAGATCAGTGTAATTCATGACAGATTGAAGGATCAAAAGAGAAAAATCATATAATCATCCAAATAAGATGGTGAAAAAGCTTTTGATAAAGTTCTGTATACTCCTTCAGTAAACACAAGTGTATTTTCACCTACGTTAACATTACGTTTTTGCAGCTTTAGGTTTGTCTGATGTTTTCTTACAAGCAAAATTGTTAACTATAAACCCATTGTTTATCTGAGAGAGATATATATATACACATACATAAATAGAGCATAAAGTACTCAGCAGGGCTAGTTACTTGGATTTCTTGCACAACTATTTAGCTTTTTGGGGGCGCCTGGGTGGCTCAGTTGGTTAAGCGACTGCCTTGGGCTCAGGTCATGATCCTGGAGTCCCGTGATCCCGGGATCAAGTCCCGCATCGGGCTCCCTGCTGAGCAGGGAGTCGGCTTCTCCCTCTGACCCTCCCCCCTCTCATGTGCTCTCTCTCTCTCATTCTCTGTCTTTCAAATAAATAAATAAATAATCTTAAAAAAAACCTATTTAGCTTTTTTTCAAGTTTAACATGTAACGTTTAAAGGCAAATATGGAGAGACCTATGTGTTTGAAATATAAATTATATGTGGATTAGCATGCACGTGTGTATTATTAAACACGCAATGAACTGACTGGTAAGTGATATCTAATTGTATGGCTAGCAATGTAATTTATTTAGATTATATTTTGGTACAGAGTAGTGCACGCTAACCTATGCCTCTGGGTCCTCTTTAATGCCTAAAACTGCCTAGAAATTTCATCTGTCTTAAAAAATATATATATATTCGTACTGTCTATGCACCGTATCTCTACTGCTGTCCTATATTTATTATTTTTAAATATGTGTCATATTTACTACTTAAGTATGAATCCATGGTATTCTGGTTATTTGTTCTTACAATCCTCTGGGGAAAACCTGCTTATCACTTCAGTGGTTTTGGAGTTTGCAGTTTCATAATCGGTTCTTTATTTCATGATTTTTGTAGCTGACATGAAGTTATCCAAGTGGAAAAAATGAAAATAAAAGTGATTTCACTGAAAAAAATAGTTTGATACCCACTCGTGATAAAAACTCTTAACAAGGGCACCTGGGTGACTCAGTTGATTAAACAACTGCTCAGGTCATGATACTGGAGTCCTGGTATCAGAGTCCCACATTGGGCTACCCCTGCTCTGCGGGGAGCCCGCTTCTCCCTCTGCCTCTGCCTGCCACTCCCCCTCCTTGTGCTCTCTCTCTGTCAAATAAATAAATAAATAAATCATTTAAAAAAAACTCTTAGCAAATTAGAAATATTAACAAACTTTTGGAAATCGACAAAGAGGATTTACAACAAAAACATACAGCAAACATTTTTCATAGTTAAAAAAATCAGAAAACCAGAGACGTCCCCTTAAGATAAAGAACATAATTAAAGTGACTACTATCATCACTTCTATTTAGTGTTGCCCTAGAGGTCTTAGCTAATCCATTTGTGCAAAAAAAATTTTTTTTAAGGGTATAAGATTTTGAAAGGAAGGTGATTTGATTGGCTATGGTAAAATAAAAAGTGCAGAAAAATCATTAGAACAATGAGAAAATGTGTCAATTTGTCGGATCCCGAGATCTATGAGTGGAAAACAATTGTATTTATATTATCGAACAGGTAGAAAGAAATTTTTTAAAGACACCATTTAAAACTGCCTCAAAAATTACGAATTTAAGAATATCTAGGGAACGACTGTAAGATCCTTACAGATAACTGTATATAACTTCATTGTAAGACGTTGAAGAAAATGTAAATAAATATGGAGATATAGGTATATATTTTAAAAGATTTTATTTACTTATTTGACAGAGTGAGACACAGCGAGAAAAGGAACACAAGCGGGGGGAGTGGGAGAGGGAGAGGCAGGCTTCCCGTCGAGCAGGGAGCCCGATGTGGGGCTCAATCCCAGGACCCTGGGACCATGACCTGAGCCGAAGGCAGATGCTTAACGGCTGAGCCACCCTGGCGCCCAAATGCGGAGATATATTATGTTCATGGACTAGAAATCGTAATCTTATAGAGATGCCGTTGTCTCCAAGCTGATCCATAGATATTTACAGCAAATGTAGCCAAAAAATTGTAAAAACCATAATGATGAATAAAAATTAAAAGTCTGAAAATATCGGGGCTGCCTTCGGCTCAGGTCATGATCCCAGCATCGTGGGATCGAGCCCCGCATGGGGCTCCCTGCTCCGTGGGAACTCTGCTTCTCCCTTTCCCAACCCCCCTGCTTATGTTCCTGCTCTCTCTCTCTCTGTCAAATAAATAAAATCTTTTTCTAAAAAGTCTAAAAATATTAAATTTGAGAAGTACTTAGAGAAGGAGAGCACGTATACGCTCTGTGACATAATTGGATCTGGGAGATGACACTTGAATTCAAAACCTTAGCTAGCCCTTCCTACTGTGGAGTCTGAATCTCAGGAACATAATGTTGATGGGAAAAGACAGTCCCAAAAAGAGGTCTGAGAAGACAAATTATCCCGAAATTCAAGTTGCATAAACAAACAACCGTTCATTATACTCGTGTAACCTGAGGGTCCGGAAGGAGGACAGGGCACAGTGGGGGAGGCTTATTTATGCTTCTTCATTCACTTTCAGCTTGGGGTGGCTTGAAGGTTGGGATTGGCATCGTCTGGAGCACATGTCTGCAGTTGAGGGTAGGGAGATTTCAGCAGTTGAGGGTTCCTCCGGCATCTCTCGCTATCTTTCCCCCGCCCCCCCACCCCTCTCTCTCTTTCTGTCTGTTTCGCCGATCCTGTTTTAAAACCTGGCTTCCGTGCATTTCAGAAGCTGTGGATTCTGGCGACAGGTCTTGGAAGTGTTGAGCTGGAGAAACATGTATTACCATAATTACCATAAAAAGGGACCTGAGAAAAGCAAAGTGGCGGGAGGGCTGTATCTCCTCAGAGAAGGCACTGGAGCCGGGTTTGGACTAATCTCCGATGGCCCCAAAGTGCTCTTTACACCTCTAGAGATGTGTGCGTCGGAATACGCCTCCCGCGGAGCAGCCAGCTCTTTGCCCCTTCGTCCTCTCTGCGCTTTAACCGCAGCTCTAGGCCGGTCCCCAGCGGCAACTGCGCTTTTAGGCGAGGGGACAGTATTTGCTGCTCCGGGACAGTGTTTGCTGCTCCGGGGTTGCGAGTAAAGCTGGAAAGGTCCGAGTACAATCACCCCGTTAGGAGGCGGACACTTCGTCAGTGGTGATGAAACAAATAACACTCGTGCTAAAGCAAGAGGCTCGCTCTACTTTGCACGCGCTGGTGGGCAAACCTGTAACGTTGATTGGTGAACACACAGCCGACTCTGCAAATTTCCGGGATAGCCGCGCCAAGGGCTGGAAGGGAACCGGCGCTCCATGCAAATTTGCGCCCTGATCGGGCCCACTCAGCAAGTGACCAAAGATAGGGACGACAGCGCGGGCCTCGAGGATGTCTTTTTTTTTTTGTTTTTAACTGGTCTTTTTTTCTTACCGTACAGAATGTAGAAAATACAGATAAGTGGCGCCTGGGTGGCACAGTTGGTTAAGCAGTGCCTTCGGCTCAGGTCATGATTTCATGTGGTCCTGGGATCGAGCCCCATGTTAGGCTCCCTACTCAGTGAGGAGTCCGCTTTTCCGACTCCCACACCCCCAGCTCATGCTCTCTCTCTCTCACTCTCTCTCTCTCAAATAAATAAATAAAATCTTTAAAAAAGAGAGAGAGAAAATACAGATAAGCAAATAGGAAAGGAGAAATCTGTCTTCTTTCCGAGATAGTCACGGGCTTTTTTTATTTTTTTAAGTAATCTCTACACCCAAAGTAGGGCTTGAATTAACAAGCCCCATAGCAAGAGTCACGTGATCCTCCGACTGAGCCAGCAGAGTAGAGCACCTAAAGTCACTAGGATCTCAAAAGTCCTAGCAACTAGTAGGCCGTTTGGAGAGGCTGAGGGGCGTTGCCATTCCCTGGGTGCACCGCCTTAAAGCGCGCTGCCGAGTCTCTCGCTCACAGACCTGCGGGCTCTCCAACTTGTGAGGAGGCGGGCAGCCCCTGAGCGGCGCGAGCGGTTAAGTTTGCTCCCCTCCACTGTCAAATATTCAAACCTCAACTTCTTCTCTCCCTGGGGTCTAGTCGGCTGGCTCCGGGAAAAGGTGGGCGCAACCAGCACAAACCCCTCCCACACCCCGCCACCTCCCCGGGGGCTTCCCGGCTGGTTTTTCTTTCTTTCTTTTTTTTTAAGATTTTATTTATTTATTTGATAGAGCGAGAGAGAGCACAAGTAGGAAGGGCAGCAGAAGGAGAGGGAGAAGCAGGCTCCCCGCTGAGCAGGGAGACCGATGCGGGGCTGGATCCCAGGACCCCGGGATCATAACCCGAGCGGAAGGCAGACGCTCAACCATCTGAGGCGTCCCTCGGCTGGTTTTTCTCCCGTCTGGGGATCTTGGCTCCCATCTCGGTAGCAACTTCTACTAAAAACTGCCGGCCCTTAAGGACTGGGGAGCCGGGCTTTTCTCAACGGGTGGTCGGCGCAGGAAGTTAGTCCGGGAAAAGGCGGGATAAAAAGCCTTGGGCGGGGCCGCGGGGCCGGGAAGCCAGGGTTCTGTGGTGCTTTTCTCAGCCGGTGATCGGGGCAGGACGTTAGTTCCCGAAAGGGCCGGATAAAAAGCCTTGGGCCGGGCCGCGGGGCAGAGAAGCCAGTAGGCTGATTCCCTATGCTCAGAGAATGCCAGGCTAATCAGTGAAGGACTTCCCTGGCATAGAACCAGTCTACAAAACTGGAACAGGTGGCTGTTTTTTCAGATGACTGATTTTCAACAAAAACTCACAAGGTATAGAAAGAAACAGGAAACATGGCCAGTGCAAAAGAAGAAAGTAAAATGGCAAAACCTGTCCCTGAGAAGCCTGGATGTTAGACGTACTAGATGAAGGCTTTAGGAAAACTCTTAAGTATACTCAAAGAGCTACAGGGGGAAAAATAGACAAAGAGCTAAAGAAATCAGGAAAACAGTATATGAACAAAATAAGAATATCAACAAAAATAATAGAAATTATAAAAAGAAAGAAATTTTGGAGCTGAAACATTCAATAGCTGAATTGAAAAAAATCATTAGAGGTGTTCAACAGCAGATTTGAGAAGGCATAAGAAAAAAGTCAGTGAACTTTTTTCAGGACAATTGAAATTATCAAAGTTGAAGAGGAGAAAGAAAAGAATAAAGCAAAGACTTGGAGACTTGTGGGATACTACCAAATGGACCAATAGACCCTTTATGGGAGTCCAGAGAGAGAAAGGAACAGAGAGATTATTAGAAGAAATAATGGCTGAAAGCTTTCCAAATTTGATGAAATATGTGAATCTACAGATCAGAGAGCTCAATAAATTCCAAGTATAATAAACCCAAAGAGACCCACCCACATCAAGACACATTATAATCAAACTGTCAAAAGCCAAAGCCAAAGTGAATCTTGAAAGCAGCAAGAGAGAAGCAACTCATTATGTGCAAGGGATCTTCAATAAGATTAATAGCCAGTATTTCAGCAGAAACACCGGAGGCCAGAAGGCAGTGGGATGATATATTTAAAGTGCTAAAAGAAAAAATTGTCAACTGAGAATTCTATATTTGGCAAAACTGTCTTTCAAAAATAAAGAAATTAAGATATGCCCAAGCAAAAGCTGAGGGAGTTCATTATCAGTAGACCTGCCCTACAAGAAATGCTAAGGGGAAGTCTTCAGTTTGAAATGAAAGGATGTTTGGCAATAATTCTAAGCCATGGAAATATAAGTCTTTGGTAAAGGAAATACATGGACAAATATTTTTTAAAGTATCATTGTAATTTTGGTTTGTAGCTCCATTTTTAAATTTTCTACAAGATTTAAAAGACAAATGCATAAAAATTATAAATCTGTGTTAGTGGTACATGGTATATAAAGATACAATTTGTGACATTAATAACATAAAGTGAGGGATGAGTTGTAAAGGAGTAGTTTTTCTATGCAATTGAAACTGGTATCAATTTAAGACAGATTGTTATAACTTTAGGATGTTATATGTAATTCCTACGGTGACCACACACACACACACACACACACACACACACACACACCCCTATAGAAGATACAGAAAATGAAATGAGAAGGGAACTGAGACATGTAACTACAAAAATCAATTCACCAAGAAAGACCATATTCTGGGCCCTAAGGCACATCTTAACAAATCTAAAAGAAGAGAAATCATGCAATGTCTGTTCTCAGGCTATAGTGGAATTAAACTAGAAATAACAATATAATTGGAAAATCCCCAAATATGTGGAAATTAAATAGAATACTTCAAAGTTACACATGGGTCAAAGAAGATATCTCAAGATAAATTAAAAATTATTTTGAAGTAAATGAAAATGAAAATACAACTTACCAAAATTTGTGAGATGCAATGAAAGCAATGCTTAGAGGTAAATTTAAAGCATTTAATGTAAGAAAAGAATAAAGATCTAAAATCAATCGTCTTAGTTTTCACTGTAGGAAACTAGAAAAAGGTCAAATTATATCCAAAGTAAGCAGAAGAAAAGAAATAATAAGAGTTAGAGCTGAAATCAATGAAATTGAAAACAGGAAATCAATAGACAAAAGCAACAAAACCAAAAGCTGGTTCTTTGAAAAGCTCCATATAATGGATAAGCCTCTAGCCAGGCTGAGAAAAAAAGAGGACACAAGTTATGACTCTCAGAAATGAAAGAGGGGACATTACTATAGATTCCATGGAATCAAGAAATACTATGAACATCTCTATGCCCATAAGTTTGATAACCTAGATGAAATAGACCAACTCCTTGAAAGACTCAGTCTGTCAAAACTCACACAAAAGAAATAGACAATCTAATAGGTGTATATGTACATTAAAGAAATTTAATCAACAGACAGACCCAGTTGGGTTCATTGATTAATTCTACCAAACATTTAAGGAAGAAATTGTACCAATAGAAGCAGAGGGAATACTTTCTGATTTGTTCTGTGAAACCAGCATTACCCTAATGTCAAAACCAGAAAATGACATTACAAGAAGAGAAATCTACAGACCAATATCCAATAATTTAATTGATCATGTAATCCATTACATAACAGGCAAAGGAGAAAAATCACATGAGCATATTAGTAGATGCCAAAAAAAACATTTGACAAAATCCAACACCTATTTATCATGATAAAAACTCTCAGTAAACTAGGAACAGAGGGGAACTTCCTCAATTTGATAAGGAATAGCTACAAAAAGCTTACAACTAACATCATGCTTAACGATGAGAAACTTGAAACTTTTCCATTAAGATCAAGTATGAGGCAAAGATGTTCCCTCTCACCAGTCTTTTTCAACATTGTATGGGAAGTCCTTGCTAATGAAACAAAACAAGAAGAGAGGACAAAAATATACACATTGGAAAGGAAGAAATAAAATTGTCTTTGTTTATAGACAACACAATCCTGGAACTCCTGGAACTAATAATTTAGTAATAATTATAGCAAGGTTGTAGGATACAAGGTTAATATGCAAAAGTCAATCACTTTCCTATATACCAGCAATGAACAAGTGGAATTTGAAATTCAAAATATAATACCATTTACATTAGCACCTCCCCAAAATGAAATATTTAGGTATAAATCTAACAAAATATGTAAAAGATCTATATGAAGAAGACACAAAACTCTGATGAAAGAAATCAAAGAGCTAAAAAAAAAAAAAAAGCAATATTCCATGTTCATGGATAGAAAGACTCAATATTGTCAAAATCTCAATTCTTCCCAACTTGATCTGTATATTCAATGCAATCCCAATCAAAATCCCAGAAAAGTATTTTGTGGCTATCAACAGACTGATTCTAAAGTTCATATGGAGAGGGAAATGACCCAGAATAGCCAACACAATATTGAAAGGGAAGAACAAAGGTGGAGGACTGACACTACCTGACTTCAAGAAAGTATTGTAGCTTTAGTAAAATTACAGTTGTCAAGGCAGCATGGTAGTGGTAAAAGAATAGAAATAGATCAGTGGAATGAATGGAGAACCTGGAAACAGACACATATAAATATGATCAACTGATCTTTGATAATACAATGGAGCAAAGATAGTCTTTTCAGCAAAATTGTGCTAGAACTACTAGACATCCACATGTAAAAAAAAAATGAATCTAGACATGGACCTTATACACTTCATAAAAATTAACTCAAAATGGATCACAGACCTAAATGTAAAATTCGAAGTTATGAAACTCATAGAAAATAATGTAAGAGAAAACTTAGATGACCTTGGGTATGGTGATGACTTTTTAGATACAACACCAAGGGCATACTCTATTAAATAAAGAATTTTTAATCCATTAAAATTAAAAATTTCTGCTCTGGAAAAGACAATGTTAATAGAGTGATAAAACAAGGCAAAGAGTGGGAGAGAATGTTTGCAAAAGGCATATCTGATAAAGTACTGTTGTCTAAAATACACAAAGAACTCTTAAAATTCAACAATAAGAAAATAACCAACCCCATTTAAAAATGAGCTGAAGACATTAATGTCTCACTAAAGGAGATATACGGATGGAAATAAGCATATGAAAAGATGTCCTACATCATATGTCATCAATGAAATGCAAATTAAAACAATGGGATACCACTACATACCTATTAGAATGGCTAAAATCCAGAACGCTGACAACACCAAAAGTTGACAAGGATATAGAGCAGCAAGAACTCTTATTCATTGTGGGTGGGAATGTAAAATGGTATAGCCACTTTGCAAGACAGTTTGTCAGTTTCTTATAAAACTAAACATACTCTTATTATGCAATCCCTCAATCTTGATCCTTGGTATTTACCCAAAGGAGTTAAAATCTTATATCCACACAAAATCTGCACATGGATGTTTTAGCAGCTCTATTCATAATTGCCAAAATTTGGGAGTAATCAAGATGTTCTTCCACAGGTGAATGGCTAAATAAACTGCAGTACATCAAGACAAAGGAATATTATTCAGCACTATAAAGGAATGAGACATCAAGCTATGAAAAGACATGGAGGAAACTTAAATGCATATTACTAAGTGAAAGCAGCCAGTTTGAAAAGGCTACATACTGTGGGATTCCAATATGTGACACTCTGGAAAAGGCAAAACTATGAAGACAGTAAAAAAAAAAAAAAATCAATAGTTGTCAGGGATTGGGAGTTGGGACAAGATGAATAAGTAGAGCATGGACGATATTTAGGGCAGTGATAACACTCTGTGTGATAGTATAATGATGGATATGTGTTATTATACATTTGTCCAAACCCACAGAAAGTACAACACTAAGAATGAACCCTAAGGCAAACTATGAGGAAAAATTAGTTAAACACAAAGGAAGGCAGTAAGGGAGGAAATGAGGAACAAAAAAAACTAACACCTACAGAAAACATACAACAAAATGGTAATAGTAAATCCTGCCCTATCAGTAATGACTTTCAATATAAATGGATTACCCTATACAAGCAAAAGACATAGATTAGTAGAATGATTTTAAAAAACAGGATCCATCTATATGCTGTTTACAAAAGATGCACTTTATTTATATTATATATTTTAAAAAGATTTATTTATTTATTTGAGAGAGAGAGTGTGAGCAGGGGCAGGGGCAGAGGGAGAGGGAGAGAATCCTCAGGCAGACTTCCCGCTGAGCATGGAGCCCAACACAGGGCCTCGATCCCAGAACCCTGAGATCATAACCTGAGCTGAAATCATGAGTTGGACACAACCGACTGAGCCAACCAGGTGCCCCTATTTTATATTATTTTTATTAAAAAAATTTTTATTTGAGGGTAGTTGACATACATGTCACATTAGTTTCAGGTTTCCAAATAGTGATTTAACAAGTTTCTACATTATGCTATGCTTACCACAAGTGTAGCTACCATCTGTCAGCATACCTTCTGTTAAAATATCATTGACTGTATTCCTTATGCTGTACCTTTTATTCCCATGACTTACTCATTCCATAACTGGAAGCCTGTATTTCCCACTCTCCTTCACCCATTTTACCAATTCCCCCCATCACCTTCCCTCTGGCAACCAACAGTTTTCTGTATTTACAAGTCTCATTTTGCTTTTTGTTTGTTTGTTTCTTTCTTTCTTTTAGATTCCACATATGAATGAAATAATATAGTATTTTTCTTTCTCAGTCTGACTTATTTCACTTAGTATAAAACCCTCTAGGTCCATCCATGCAAATGACTTGATCTTATCCTTTTTTATGGTTGTGTAATGTTACAGTGTGTGTGTGTACCACATCTTCCTTATCCTTTTGTCTATTGATGGACACTTAGGTCATGTCCATATCTTGGTTATTTTAAATAATGCTGCAATAAACATTGGGGTGCATATATATTTTCAAATTAGTGTTTTTGTTTTCTTTGGGTAAATACCCAGTAGTGGAATTACTGTGTCATATGGTATTTTTATTTTTAACTTTTTGAGGAACTTCTTTCTTTCTTTCTTTCTTTCTTTCTTTCTTTCTTTCTTTCTTTCTTTCTTTCTTTCTTTCTTTCTTTCTTTCTCTCTCTCTCTCTCTCTCTCTCTCTCTTTCTTTCTTTCTTTCTTTCTTTCTTTCTTTCTTTCTTTCTTTCTTTCTTTCTTTCTTTTCTTCTTTCTTTCCTTTCTTTCCTTTCTTTCACTTTTTGAGGAACTTCTATACTATTCTCCACAGAGGCTGCAACAATTTACAATCCCACCAACAGTGCATAAGGGCTCCTTTTTCTCCACATCCTTGTCAACACTTGTTATTTCTTGTCTTTTTTATTTTAGCCATTCTGACAGATGTGAGGTAATATCTCATTGCAGTTTTGATTTGCATTTTCCCAATGATGAGTGATGTTGAGCAGTTTTTCATGTGACCATTGGCCATCTGTATCAAAAGACTCACTTTAGATGTAAGGACATGCATAAGTTGAAAGTGGAAGATGGCAAAGTTATTCTATGCAAATAGTAACCAAAAGAACAGAGGTGGCTACACTAATACCAGACAAATCAGACTTTAAATCAAAAGTGGTTATAAAGGACAAAGACATTGTATAATGATAAAAGGATGAGTTCACCAAGAAGTTGTAGTAACTGTAAACATGTGGGCATCAAACATCAGAGCTCCTAATTATATAAACCAAAGATTTGGTATAATTCTAGGAGAAATAGATAGCTCTACAATAATAGGTGGAGTCTTAATTTGGATGAGATGAATTGGGAGGAACACAAACATTCAATTCGTAACAGTTGTTCAGGAATGATCAGGAATTTATAGAGACAGAGGTGACATTCACAGCTTATAGCTGAGCCTCTGTAGGATACTGGTCCAGCAGCAGTAGACATGAATATTTTGACTCCTTTAAAGCCTTTCATAGGCTAGTATAGTGATTACTACCTGTGATGGACTCTCCTCTCAACTGTCTTTAGGCCATCTTTAGCAAAGCCGTGATCCCAATACACAGAAAAGGGAGAGAACTAATGGATTAGGGATACTTATACTAAAACAGACATCTTGTATATAAGAATTTTACCTCACTAGAAATATGGATATCTGATAGGAAGAGGGTACAGTAATTTGGCCCACCTTGCTGAAGATGAATTGGCCAAAATTTGTGAATCTAATTCATGCTTGCAAGATGGAAAAATTACTAACATGGCATATTGCTGGATGTCTTTAGACCCCCAACTGAGAATCTTCCTGAAGGACTCCCCAATAAAAGGAGGAAATTAAGGTAAAAGTTGGAATTATTAAAAATAAAGTATAAGGGGTGCCTGGGTAGCTCAGTTGGTTAAGGGTCTGCCTTTGGGTTAGGTCATGATCTCAGGGTCCTGGGATCTAGCCCCTTGTCCAGCTTCCTGCTCAGTGGGGAGCCTGCTTCTCCCTCCACTCCTCCCTTGTTTTTTTCCTCTCTCTCTCAAATAAATAAAATCGCTTTAAAAGTAAAATGAAATAAAAGTATAAGTAATATATAAAATTTGGTTCACTGAGAAGATCAAAAACATAGATAAGCTTCCCAGAGGGGCTTATTTAAGGAAGGGAGAAAGAAAATTATATAATATTAGGGATTAGAAAGCGGATATAAACACAGATAAAAATGAGATTAAAACAATTAGAAGAGGATCATATAAAACTATGGCAAAAAAATGGAAAATTTCAAAAAAAATTGAAAATTTCAGGGCGCCTGACTGGCTCGGTCTATAGAGCATGTGACTTTTGATCTCGGGGTTGTAAGTTCAAGCCCACATTGAGTGTAGAGATTACTTAAAAATTAAAAATAAATAAAATAAATAAATTGAGGGGCACCTGGCTGGCTCAGTTGGGGAAGTGTGCAACTCTTGATTTCCGGGTTGTAAGTTTGAGCCCCACATTGGGTATAGAGATTACTTTGAAAAAAGTGGAATCCTTAGGGAAAAAATTGAAAACTTCACAGGAGTAAAAATTATTATACTCTTAGCTCAAAATCTGTCCAAAAAAAAGACTTTACCCTGTATCCTTTCCATAACATCCAGTGGAATATACACAGCAAAGGATTTTGCTGGGTTTGCCTCACAGTACAGAATTTGCTTTCTCCTGCTCAGGTTCTATACTCATGGCTCTTGTCTTTTTTGTTGTTGTTGTTGTTGTTGTTTTTTACAGGAAAGGATTTCTGCTTGGAAATTGAATGGCTACTGGGAAAATGAACATTAGTGTTGATTTGAAAACTAACTCTGCTGAACTGGTTTTAGGTGTGGGAGGAGTCGCTCTTGGGGAGAAGAATAGGAAAAAAATGAAAGATTGTCAACTTAGAAAAAAGCAGAATGAAAACATCTTACAAGCTATGATTGCTTTGCTGAATTCTGGAGGGGGAGTGATCAAGGCTAAAATTGAGAATGAAAACTATAGTTACCCAAAAGATGGAATAGGGTTAGATTTGGAAAGTTCTGTTGGAAATATTCTTCCATCTGTTCATAAATACCTACACTTTATGCAGCAAGGTGAATATTTTCTAATTTTTGTCAAATCATGGAGCTCAAAAACCTCTGGTTTACGAATTGTCACCTTGAGGTCCAATTTGTACAAAAGGGATGTAACATGTACAAATATCATGGATGCCACTGCTACGTCAGAGTTCCTCAGAGACAAGAACAAAACTAAGGGGAGATTGTATAGATCTAAATTGTCTCCAAAGCAGAATGCACAAGTAGAGAGTAACGTGAAGGCCTTGACTGATGACTTTTTTAACAGGACCCAACTTAGGTACAGAGAAAAAATCCCCTTTGCTGAATCCACACATGTTGAAATGAAAGCCTTCTCAACAGAAAAGTTGTTACAACGCATTAAAGAGATTCTCCCTCAATATTTTTCTGCATTTTCAAATACTGACGGAGGATATTTGTTTATTGGTTTAAATGGGGATGAAGTAATTGGCTTTAAAAGAGAAGTGAGTGATCTTAACAAGTTAGTTTCAGAAATAGAAAAATCCATTAAAAATTTGCCTGTCTATCACTTCTGTAAGGAGAAGAAGGAGATAACTTACTCATGCAAATTCCTTGAAGTATATAATGAAGGCCATCTTTGTGGATATGTCTGTGCCCTCAAAATAGAGCCATTCTGCTGTGCAGTGTTTGCTAAAGAGCCAGAATCCTGGCATGTGAAAGACAACAATGTGCGTAAGTTTACCATAAAGGAATGGATTTCCAACATACTGCCTGCGAACCCAAGTGAGGAAGGGAGATTAGGAAGGAGGCTCCGTAGGGCTAGGATGGCAGGTAGGTTTTCATTTGGGATTTGGGGTGACATCATAGTCTTCATATTTCAACACCTAATTTACTAATGTCTGGTGGATACAATCAATCATTCACTGTCTTATTTTCCTCTACCCACTTAGAGGATAGCTCTTCCATACAGAAACCACATTACCTTCTGTCAGTAACACAAGCTGGTGCAAAGATCCAATTAACCCTATTTTTCTTCCCTACCATCTCTTTACTCACTTCCAGTGAAAAAGCCTGTTGAATCCTTTTTCTTTCTGAGCTCAGTTTCAGTAACTGACCATTTCTTGCTGTCAGGACCACTTGCCTCTTTTATTTACCTTTCCTTCATCTGTCTTTACACCTATTTATTTCCCTTAAAAACTCTTCCCTCTTCCTCTTTTTTTTTAAAGATTTTATTTATTTGAGAGAGAGAGAGAGAGAGTGTGAGAGAGAGAGAACATGAGTGATGTGAGGGGCAGAGGGAGAAGCAGACTCCCTGCTGAGCAGGGAGCCCAATGCGGGCTGTAAACTGAAGGCAGACACTTAACTGACGGAGCCACCCAAGCACCTGCTTACCTCTTCCTCTTCTGTCTTTCCATCTGGGGGCCAAAATGTAACCCTAAGTTGGAGTGAATAAGAAAAAGAATAATGCTGGTATTTTATCTGATTTTGGAAAAGGAAAGCCTCAAATAAAGTTAGACTGCACTAGCAACTTTAAAATCTCTGAAAATGCAAGGTTCTTCCTTAGAATCTGCAAAACTCAGCAGTCCTTCACTAGCTATCTCATCTTCAAATTTTAATTGCCTTTAAAGTGAACCCAAGTACATGGCAATATATTCGATGACTCTTAATGCATTTTTCCTATTAGTTTTCATTCCAGGTACAGTGTGTTCCAGCCCCATCAAGGATTAAAATGTATTAAAATTGCAATTTGTGGGGTGCCTGGGTGGCTCAGTCAGTTAAGCATCCAACTCTTGATTTCAGCTTAGGTCATAATCTTGGAGTCATGAGATGAACCCCCGCCTCCAGCTTGCTGGGCATGGAGCCTGCTAAGATTCTTGCTCTTTCCCTCTCCCACTGCCCCTCCCCTGTGCTCTCTCTCCCTCTCTCTCTCAAAAAAAAAAAAAAAAAAGATGTTGAAAAAGGCATTAAAATTGCAATTTGTGGGGAACCTGCCTGGCTCAGTTGGTAGAGCATGTGACTTTTTTTTTTTTAAGATTTTATTTATTTATTTATTTATTTAGAGAGCAGGGGAGGGGCAGAGGGAGAGGGAAAGAGAGAATCTCAAACAGGCTCCACACCCAGCATGGAGCCTGATGTGGGACTGGATCCCACATCCCTGAGATCATGACCTGAGCAAAAATCAAGAGTTGGATGCTTAACCGACTGAACCACCCAGGCGCCCCAGAGCTTGTGACTCTTGATCATGGGGTTGTGAGTTTGAGCCCCATGTTGGATGTACACATTACTTAAAAATAAAATCTTGGGGGCGCCTGGGTGGCTCAGTCGGTTAGGCTACCACCTCTTAACTTCAGCTCAGGTCATGATCTCAGGGTCATGTGATCCAGTCCCACATCAGGCCCTGTGTTGGGCGTGGAGCCTGCTTGGGATTCTCACTCTCTCTCTCTCCCTCTGTCCCTCCCTGTCTCTCTCTCTCAAAAAAAAAAAAAACAAAACTTAAATAAAATACAAAATTGCAATTTGTGTCTGACCTAGGAATCTAACTACAATATCTAACAATATTTCTATTGGGAAAAAGGGGTTAAATCTAAGCAGACTTTTGATATACTATGCGTTAGTTAGATGGGGGAAGGGTCTCTCATGGCAGATTAAGAATGTGGTTTTTTATTTGTTTGTTTGTTTTAAGATTTTCCTGGGACAGAAAAGATGATCTTCCAACAACAAATATCAACGCCATTATACAGTCGTAAATCTGTTTAGAATTTGGAAAATGAGCAGCTGAGATATCACTTTCCAGGTAGTTTAATTCTGACTTCTTTGTTTGTTTGTTTTTCTTTTTATTAACTTAAATTCAATTAACTAACATATAATGTATTATTGGTTTCTGAGGTAGAGATCAGTGATTCATCAGTCCTTTTTTTTTTTTTTAAAGATTTTATTTATTTGAGAGAGAGAGACACAGTGAGAGAGGGAACACAAGCAGGGAGAGTGGGAGAGGGAGAAGCAAGCTTCCCGCTGAGCAGGGAGCCTGATGTGGGGCTCGATCCCAGGACCCTGGATTCATGACCTGAGCCAAAGGCAGATGCTTAATGACTGAGCCACCCAGGCGCCCCTCATCAGTCTTATATAATACCCAGTGCTCATTACCTCATGTGCCCTCTGTAATGTCTATCACCCAGTTACCCCATCCCCCCACCTCCCTCCCCTCCAAAGACCCTCAGTTTGTTTCATATGATTAAGAGTCTCTTATGCTTTGTCTCCCTCTCTGATTTCATCTTGTTTTATTTTGTCCTCTCTTCCCCTATGATCCTCTGTTTTGTTTCTTAAATTCCACATATCAGTGAGATCATATGATAATTGTCCTTCTCTGATTGACTTATTTCGCTTAGCATAATACCCTCTAGTTCCAACCAAATCATTGCAAATGGCAAGATTTCATTTCTTTTTTGTTTAATTTTATGTTATTTTAATCACCATACATTACATCATTAGTTTTTGATGTAGTGTTCCATCGTTCATTTGTTGCGTATAACACCCATTCAGTACGTGCCCTCTTTAATACCCATCACCAGGCTCACCCATCCCCCCACCCCCTCCCCTCTAGAACCCTCAGTTTGTTTCTCAGAGTCCATAGTCTCTCATTCTTCGTCTCCCCCTCCAATTTTCCCCCCTTCATTTTACCCTTCCTACTATCTTTTTTTTTTTTTTAACATATAATGTATTATTTGTTTCAGAGGTACAGGTCTGTGATTCAACAGTCTTACACAATTCACAGTGCTCACCATAGCACATACCCTCCCCAATGTCTATCAACCAGTCACCCCATCCCTCCCACCCCCCACCACTCCAGCAACTCTCAGTTTGTTTCCTGAGATTAAGAATTCCTCATATCAGTGAGGTCATATGATACATGTCTTTCTCTGATTGACTTATTTCGCTCAGCATAATACCCTCCAGTTCCATCCACATTGTTGCAAATGGCAAGATTTCATTCCTTTTGATGGCTGCATAATATTCCAGTGTGTGTGTGTGTGTGTGTGTGTGTGTGTGTGTGTGTGTGTGTGTGTGTAACTTCTTTATCCATTCATCTGTTGATGGACATCTTGGCTCTTTCCACCGTTTGGCTATTGTGGACATTGCTGCTATAAACATCAGGGTGCACATACCCCTTTGGATCCCTACATTTGTATCTTTGGGGTAAATACCCAGTAGTGTAATTGTTGGGTCATAGGGTAGCTCTATTTTCAACTTTTTGAGGAACCTCCATACTGTTTTCCAGAGTGGTTGCACCAGCTTGCATTCCCACCAGCAGTGTAGGAGGGTTCCCCTTTCTCTGCATTCTCGCCAACATCTGTCGTTTCCTGACTTGTTAGTTTTAGCCATTCTGACTGGTGTGAGGTGGTATCTCATTGAGGTTTTGATTTGGATTTCCCTGATGCTGAGTGATGTGGAACATTTTTTCATGTGTCTTTAGCCATTTGGATGTCTTCTTTGCAGAAATGTCTGTTCATGTCTTCTGCCCATTTCTTGATTGGATTATTTGTTCTTTGGGTGTTGAGTTTGATAAGTTCTTTATAGATTTTGGATACTAGCCCTTTATCTGATATGTCATTTGCAAATATCTTCTCCTATTCTGTTGGTTGTCTTTTGGTTTTTTTGACTGTTCCTTTTGCTGTTTGAAAGCTTTTTATCTTGATGAAGTCCCAATAGTTCATTTTTGCCCTTGCTTCCCTTGGCTTTGGCAATGTTTCTAGGAAGAAGTTGCTGCGGCTGAGGTCGAAGAGGTTGCTGCCTGTGTTCTCAAGAATTTTGATGGACTCCTGTCTCACATTTAGGTCTTTCAACCATTTTGAGTCTGTTTTTGTGTGTGGTGTAAGGAAATGGTCCAGTTTCATCCTTCTGCACGTGGCTGTCCAATTTTCCCAACACCATTTGTTGAAGAGACTGTCTTTTTTCCATTGGACATTCTTTCCTGCTTTATCGAAGATTAGTTGACCATAGAGTTGAGGGTCCATTTCTGGGCTCTCTATTATGTTCCATTGATCTATGTGTCTGTTTTTGTGCCAGTACCATACTGTCTTGATGATGACAGCTTTGTAATAGAGCTTGAAGTCTGGAATTGTGATGCCACCAGCTTTGCTTTTCTTTTTCAACATTCCTCTGGCTATTCAGGGTCTTTTCTGGTTCCATACAAATTTTAGGATTATTTGTTCCATTTATTTGAAAAAAGTTGATGGTATTTTGATAGGGATTGCCTTAAATGTGTAGATTGCTCTAGGTAGCATTGACATCTTCACAATGTTTGTTCTTCCAATCCATGAGCATGGAACGTTTTTCCATTTCTTTGTGTCTTCCTCAATTTCTTTCATGAGTATTTTATAGTTTTCTGAGTACAGATTCTTTGCCTCTTTGGTTAGATTTATTCCTAGGTATCTTATGGTTTTGGGTGCAATTGTAAATGGGATCGACTCCTTGATTTGTCTCTCTTCTGTCTTGTTGTTAGTGTATAGGAATGCCACTGATTTCTGTGCATTGACTTTATATCCTACCACTTGACTGAATTCCTGTATGAGTTCTAGCAGTTTTGGGGTGGAGTCTTTTGAGTTTTCCACATAAAGTATTACATCATCTGCAAACAGTGAGAGTTTGACTCCTTCTTGCTGATTCAGATGCCTTTTATTTCTTTTTGTTGTCTGATTCCTGACGCTAAGACTTCTAGTACTATGTTGAATAGCAGTGGTGATAGTGGACATCCCTGCCGTGTTACTGACCTTAGGGGGAAAGATCTCAGTTTTTCCCCATTGAGAATGATATTTGCTGTGGGTTTTTCATAGATGGCTTTTATGATACTGATGTATGTACCCTCTATCCCTATACTCTGAAGAGTTTTGATCAAGAAAGGATGCTGTACTTTGTCAAATGCTTTTTCTGCATCTATTGAGAGGATCATATGATTCTTGTTCTTTCTTTTGTTAACGTATTATATCACATTGATTGATTTGCGGATGTTGAACCAACCTTGCAGCCCAGGAATAAATCCCACTTGATTGTGGTGAATAATACTTTTAATGTACTGCTGGATCCTATTGGCTAGTATTTTGGTAAGAATTATTGCATCCATGTTCATCAGGGATAGTGGTCTGTAATTCTCCTTTTTGATGGGGTCTCTGATTTGGGGATCAAGGTAATGGTGGAGTCATAAAACGAGTTTGGAAGTTTTCCTTCCATTTCTGTTTTTTGGAACAGTTTCAGAAGAATAGGTATTAACTCTTCTTTAAATGTGGTAGAATTCCCCTGGGAAGCCATCGGTCCTGGATTTTTTGTTGGGAGATTTTTGATTACTGCTTCAATTTCCTTGCTGGTTATGGGTCTGTTCAGGTTTTCTATTTCTTCCTCGTTAAGTTTTGGTACTTTAGACGTCTCTAGGAATGCATCCATTTCTTTCTGATTGCCTAATTTGTTGGCATATAGTTGCTCATATGTTCTTATAATTGTTTGCATTTCTTTGGTGTTGCTTTTGAGCTCTCCTCTTTCATTCATGATTTTATTTATTTGGGTCCTTTCTCTCTCTCCCTCTCTCTTTCCCTCTTCTTCTTCTTCCTCTTTTTTTTAATGAGTCTGGCCAGGGGTTTATCAATCTTATTAATTCTTTCAAAGAACCAGCTCCTAGTTTTGTTGCTCCTAGTTTTGTTGATCTGTTTTACTGTCCTTTTGTTTCTATTTCATTGATTTATGCTCTAATCTTTATAATTTCTCTTCTCCTGCTGGGTTTAGACTTTATTTGCTGTTTTTTCTCCAGCTTCTTTAGGTGTAAGGTTAGGTTTTATATTTGAGACCTTTCTTGTTTCTTGAGAAAGGCTTGTATCACTATATACTTCCCTGTTAGGACTGCCTTTGCTGCATCCCAAAGGTTTTGAACAGTTGTCTTTTCATTTTCATTTGTTTCCATGAATTTTTTAAATTCTTCTTTAATTTCCTGGTTGACCCATTCATTCTTTAGTAGGATGCTCTTTAGCCTCCATGTATTTGAGTTCTTTCCAAATTTCCTCTTGTGTTTGAGTTCTAGTTTCAAAGCATTGTGGTCTGAAAATATGTAGGGAATGATCCCTATCTTTGGTACCTGTTGAGACCTGATTTATGATTCAGGATGTGATCTATTCTGGAAAATGTTCTTTGTGCACTCAAGAAGAATGTGTATTCTGTTGCTTTGGGATGTAATGTTCTGAATATATCTGTGAAGTCCATCTCGTCCAGTGTGTCATTCAAATCTCTTATTTCTTTGTTGAACTTTTGCTTAGATGATTTGTCCATTGCAGTCGGGGGGGGGGGCTGTTAAATACCCCTACTGTTATTGCATTATTATCGATGTGTTTCTTTAATTTTGTTACTAATTGGCTTATATAATTGGCTGCTCCCATGTTAGGGGCATAAATATATTTACAATTGTTAGATTTTGTTGGATAGACCCTTTAATTATGATGTAGTTTCGTTCCTCATCTCTTATTACAGTCTTTGGTTTAAAATCTGATTTTTCCGATATAAGGATTGCCACCTCAGCTTTTTTTGATGTCCATTAGCATGGTAGATAGTTTTCCACCCCCTCACTTTCAATCTGGAGGTGTCTTTGGGTCTAAAATGAATCTCTGGCAGACAGTACATCGATGGGTTGTGCTTTTTTATCCAATCTGATACCCTGTGTCTTTTGATTGAGGCATTTAGCCCATTTAAATTCAGAGTAACTATTGAAAGATATGAATTTAGTGTCATTGTATTACCTGTAAAGTCACTGTTTCTGTATATTATCTCTGTTTCTTTCTGGTCGCTGTTACTTTTGGGCTCTCTCTTTGCTTGGAGGATCCCTTTTAATATTTCTTGTAGGGTTGGTTTGGTGATCACAAATTCTTTTAGTTTCTGTTTGTCCTGGAAGCTTTTTATCACTATTTCTATTTTGAATGACATCCTAGCTGGATAAAGTATTCTTGGCTGCATGTTTTTCTCATTTAACACCCTGAATATATCATGCCAGTCCTTTCTGGCCTGCCAGGTCTCTGTGGATAGGTCTGCTGCCAGTCTAAAGTTTTTACTGTTATAGGTTACAGACCTCTTGTCCGCTGATGCTTTCAGGATTTTCTCTTGGTCTCTGAGATTTGCAAGTTTCACTATTGTATGTCAGGTGTTGACCTATTTTTTATTCATTTTGAGGAGGGCTCTCTGTGCCTCCTGGACTTGGATGCCTGTTTCCTTCCCCAAATTAGGGAAGTTCTCCACTATAATTTGTTCCAATATACCTTCTTCCCCCCCTTTCCTCTTCTGCAACCCCAATTATTCTAATAATGTTTCACTTTATGGTATCACTTAATCTCTTGAATTCTCCCCTCATGATCCAGTAATTGAAAATCTTTCCTTTTCTCAGGTTCTTTACTCTCCATCATTTGGTCTTCTATATCACTAATTCTCTCTTCTGCCTCAGTTATCCTAGCACTTAGAGCCTCCATTTTTTATTGCATCTCATTAATAGAGTTTTTTATTTCAACTTGATTCAATTTTAGTTCTTTTATTTCTCCAGAAAGGGATTCTCTTGTGTCTTCTATGCTTTTTTTCAAGCCCAGCTAGTATCTTTATAATTGTTATTCTGAACTCTAGTTCCAACATTTTACTTATGTCCATACTGACTAGGTTCTTGGCAGTCAGTACTGCCTCTTCTCTTTTTTGAGGTGAGTTTTTCTGTCTTGTCATTCTGTCCAGAGAAGAATAATGACCAAGAGAACAAAATACAAAAATGGCAACCATGACCCCAGAGAAATATACACTAAGCAAATCAGAAGAGACCCAAAACCAAAAAAATAAAAATAAAAAAAATTTTTTTAAAGAAAAGAAAAAAAGCCAATATTATCAAACAGGTGGACGGAATAGAGCAATACACTGGATCCTGTATTTTGGTCCGTTTGTTAGAAAAGTTAGATCCCAAAATTGTAAAGAAAGAAAAACCTACATAGTACAAAGATAAAATTAAATACAATGAAAGGATAGACTGTAACTGTAAAAATGAAAATTAAAACACAAGAAAAAACAAAAGAGAAAAAAACAACAACAAAAAAGGAAGGGATATAAACAGACAGGTCAACAGAACGGTGCAATACACTATATCCTGAGTGTATCTTGGTCAATTTGTTAGAAGAAACTACATCTCAAAATTGTAAAGAAAGAAAAACATATATATACAAAAATAAATACTGAAGGGATAGAATGCAACTGTAAAAATGAAAATTAAAAAAGATTTTAAAAAAAGAGTTGATAAAATAAGAAATTGGTTGAAAAAGGAAAAAGAAAATAAAATTAAAATTGAAAGACTAAAGAATCATGGAGGAAAAAACATGAATTCTATATGCTATATTTCCGCAGGGCTGGAGTTTTGCAGTTCTCATTGATTGGTAAATTGGTCTTGGCTGGATGTTCTTGCTGATCTTCTGTGGGAGGGGCTTGTTGCTTTGATTCTCAAGTGTTTTTTCCCCAGTTGGAATTGTATCGCCCTTGCCAGGGGGGCAGGCTAAGTAAGCGGCTCCAGTTTGCTCTATGTGGTTTTTGTTCCCTGAAGGCCTTCCACATGTCTTTAGAGGATGAGAATGAAAATGGTGGTCTCCCAATCTCCAGCCCCAGAGCCAAGAGCTTGGGGCCCCACTCCTCAGTGCACCCTCAGGGAAAAGCAGTCAATCACTCCTGTCTCCTTGGTCTCCGTCTGTACTCCATGCTCACGTGGCCTGTGATCGAGCATTTCTATCTCAGGCACAAGACCCTGCTTTGAGTCTCCAAACCCTGAAGACTCCTGTGGTGCACTCCTGAGCCGCTCCTCCCAGGGGAGGAAGGCAGAGGTCTTGCTGGGCCCCTGCTCAGAGGTCGTTCACTATTTATGGCAACCCTGAGCTGAAAGCCCTCTCCTGAGCTCGCTGTTTGCAGCCAGCTTCCCTGCTCCAATGCTTGGGAACTCTGCTGCACTCAGGCCCCCATGGTCTTCCTGTCACCCCAAGGATCCTGAGACCACACTGTCCCACCTAGGACTCCACCCGCTTTGCCACCTGGGTGTCTTTCAGGCCAGGATATCCCTCACTGGAGCAGACTTCTAAAAGTTCTGATTTTGTGCTCCGCTGCTATATCACTTTCTGGTAGCTGGCTGATGAATGCTCCCTCCCCCACAGTTTATCTTCCCATATATCACCTTGGATTCACTTCTCCACACCTCCTACCTTGCCGAAAGTGGTCACTTTTGTATTTGTAGAGTTGCAACTATTCTTTTCTTATATCTCAGGTTGAGTTCTCAGGTGTTCAGAATGATTTGATAGCTAGGTAGCTGAGTTCCTGGGCCCAGATGAAACTAAGGTCTCCTACTCCTCTGCCATCTTGGTTGTATCCTAATTCTGGCTTCTTTGGACTTGATGGTGTGAGTATGTTCCAACCTCCCTTTCTTCACATCAGCACCACCTTGAAATTTGTCATCAGAGCTCATGTGGGTGTTAACAGGCATACTTTGGTGTTCTTAGTCATTGAATATATCAGAGTCTAATTCTTTAGATTTTGATTAGACTTTTCTTGGTGTAATACGAACTGCTTTAATTGAAAGTAAGAGTAACAGTTTAGTTTAAACAAAAAGAGAAGTGGATCATGTCACCGGGATGTCTAGATTGAGATGCAGCCTCATGCACAGCTATATTCAGTTACTGGAGAAATGCCATCAATACTCAGCATGTCTAATTTATCTGTTTTTGTTATCGTTTGGGGGCAACATGTTGTTTTCTGCTATTTGAACAGTGTTACCTTGAATATTCATTTTCAGTCTTCTGGTGCATATTTGCAAGAGAGTCTCTTGGGTGCACAACTAGAAGTAGAATTGCTGAGTCAGGAGGTATGTGAGTGTGCAAGTACTAAGATAATGTCAAATTATTTTTTAAAGTAGATGAATCACTTCAGTCCCATCAACGGTATATTAGAAATGCCTCTATCTTCTCCAATTGTCAAATCTCATCTTTCTTCTTTTCACCATCCTTCATCTTCCCACTCAAATAGGTACAGAATGGTATCTCTCTGTGGTATGTATTTTCCTGGTTATTAACTTGGTAAAGCATCTCTTCTCATACTTATTGCCCATAAGTAAGTCTTCTAAGAAATGCCCATTCTGTCTTTTGCCCATTTTTCTATAGGGCTTTTGTCTTTGTCTTTTTCTTTCTTTTTTTTTTTTTTTAAGATTTTATTTATTTGACAGAGACAGACACAGCGAGAGAGGGAACACAAGCTCGGAGAGTGAGAGGGAGAAGCAGGCTTCCCAGGACCCTGGGATCATGACCTGAGCCGAAGGCAGACGCTTAATGACTGAGCCACCCAGGCGCCCCACTTTTGTCTTTTTCTTCTGATTTGTCAATGTAACTTACAGAGTCTAGAATCCAAATCCTCTTTTGGTCCCTGAATAGTTCCACTTTCACCCATTGATCTGCCATGCCACCACCAGCATATTATTAAATATATCTATATATAACTCTTATTTCTAGAATCTCTTTATGTACCCTCAGTCAATTTACTGGTCCTTAAATACACTTCACTGTCTTAATATTGTAATTTCATACTAAATAATCAGCAGCTGACAGGGTAAACTTTCTTTCATTCCTTTCCTTTGAGAGTGTCTTGGTAATTTTAGTCATTTACTCTCTCCTAGAGATTTTAGAATATAAATAACTGCTACAAAAAAAACGCTTGCAGAATTTTGATCGCAGTTACATAGATCTATAGATAGTTTGGGAAAGAAATGATATATTTATATCCGTTCATTTTTGTCCTCTACCATAGGAAGTCTCTCCATTTATTTAGAACTTCTTTAATGTCTTTATTTTTTAAAAAGTTTTATTTATTTATTTGAGAGAGAGAACACAAGCCGGGAGGAGGGACAGAGGGAGAGGGAGAAGCAGATCCCCCACTGAGCAGGGAGCCCGATGCGGGGCTCGATCCCAGGACCCTGAGATCATGACCTGAGCCGACGGCCGACACTTAACTGACTGAGCCACCCAGGCGCCCTTCTTTAATGTCTTATAAATTTCTGTGTGCAAGTTTTGTCAATCATTTGTTACCTTTATTACTAGCTTCTTCTACTTTTTTTGTTGTTGTGAATGATGTTTTTCTTTAAAAGTTTCAATTTATCATTGTTTGTTGCTGGTGTGTAGAAATGCAACTGACTTTACAAGTTGATTTTATATTAGACCACCTTGCTAAACTTTCTCTTTATTTTTAATGATTTGTCCCTAGATTCTTTTTATGTTCTTTATGAACAGTATACTGATTTTAAAATGTTGTTTCCTTATGCTTTTCGTTTTTTCCTAATCTTTTGCTTTTAATTTTTTTTCGTGTCTTAATGAACCCATGAGGACTTTGGGTATAATTCTAAATGGAAATGGTCTTACGTCAGATCTTTTTTTTCCTTTTTTAAGATTTTTATTTATTTGTCAGAGAGAGAGAGATAGAGAGCAAGAGAGAGGGAGAGCATGAGCAGGGGCAAGGGCAGAAGGAGAAGCAGGCTCCCTGCCAAGCGAGGAGCCCGATGCAGGACTTGATCCCAGGACCCTGGGATCATGACCTGAGCCAAAGGCAGACACTTAACCAACTGAGCCACCCAGGCATCCCTTACTTCAGATCTTAAAGAGAATTATTTCTGTGATTTTCTCATTTAAATTGAGGTTTACATTAGGTATTTTTGAATATACCATTTATTAGATTAAGAAAGTTCCATGATATTCCTAGTTTAGTAAATGATTTTTCTTTTTATCATGAATAAATATTGAATTTTATCAAACATGTTCTGTTTCTGTTGTCACAAATGTTTATCCTTTTCATTTGTTAACTGACAAATGACATGTTAGTATTTTATATTAAACAATTTTTGCATTCCTGGAACAGATCCAGTTGGATATTGGAGTATTAATCTCTTTAATACACTTTTATTCAGTTTACTAATTTTTTATTCAGAATTTTTGCATCTAAATTCATGCATTGTAGGGTCTAATAATAGTCCTCTCTCTTTCTTTATTTAGTGTTTGAATCAAAATAACAGTGAAAGCAGAATAAGTTGGGGATATTTCCTCTTTTTCTATCCTCCAGAAAAATTTATATAAATTGGAATATGTTGTTTGAGATTTTGGTAGAACTTGCCTGTAAAAGTATCTGAGCCCTTTGTGAGAAGATTTGTAACTACTATTTCTAATTCTTTAATAATTAAAGGACTACTCAGGGTTTTTGTTTCCTTGAGTTGATTTTGGTAAATTATATTTTTAAGGAATTATGATTTCAGTAGCTGGTATTTCCATATCAGTCTGATCAGTCTGACATCTCATCTTTTATATCCTTATTTCAGGCTTTTTCCCTAAGAGAACATAAAATTTACTTATTTTGTGAAATAAGCACTTTTAAAACAGTTTGCTTTTCTTAGATATCTTATATGTTAATCTTCTGTCTTGTATTTCACTCTAAAATATTTTCACTAACTTCTTTATGAGAAAATGTGGTATTTAGGACCTATTAAAATAATATTACGTCAAAGGGATTCAGAGTGTCCCAACCTAGCCCAAACTTAGGGAGGGAGCTCCCCTTCCTTAGAAATTCCTGAGTGACATATAAACCCAATAGAAAATGACACCCATAGTGACCTGACCTGGAACACATAACTTAGACTATAAGTCTACATGGAGACTTTCCTTTGACTCAAGCCAAATTAGAAGGAGTTTCTAAAACCTGAGTGTTCAGCTGAGTTGCTGAATATTTATTGTTGAGATTTATTTCTAGCAATTCCAAGTCTTGTTGCTTTTGGAATGAAGTTGTTCTGTCATCATGTATTCTAACTATGAATTGCTGTTATATAGGAAAATACTACAGTTACTATATTTACTATATCAATCCACTATCTTAGTAATTGTAATTGCTTTTCAGTTATTTCTCCTGGTTTTTTGGCACACCATAATAAAGTTAATTTGGTTCATTCATTTTCTTTTTAAGATTTTATTTATTTATTTGACAGGACACTGGGATCATGACCTGAACCGAAGGCAGACTCTCAACAACTAAGCCACCCAGGTGCCCCAATTTGGTTCATTCTTTTCCAGTATTTGTTATTTCTTTTCTTTCAACCAGTGCTTTTCTAAGATTGTGAAATATGCCTACAGAAATGAACATGAAACTAAATGAACAATATAATGAAACAGTTGTGTATAAATAGCTGTATATCTATCACCCAAATCAGAAAATAAATCATCAGTATCACCCTAAAAATCTCCTGTGTTCTTTCCTGGTCACATCCCCACCCTGAGTTACCTCCATGCTAATTTTATGCTAGTCACATTTTCACCATTCTTTATAATTTTATCTTCTATGTGCTCATCCCTAAAAATACAGCTTTGTTTTGCTTATTTTTGAACTTACTAAAATGGAACTACACTGTATATATTGTTTTTGTGCTGCTTCCTCATTCGAGATTATATTTGTTAGATGTTGTGTATAGTTCATTAATCTTCCTTGCAATAAAATATTCCTATGTGAACATACAACTATTTTTTTTATAAATTCTACTGCTATGTTGATTTGAGTCATACCCAGTTTGATCTGTTATAAAGAATGCTGCTTCAGACACCCTGTGGGCATTTGCATCTATTTCCTGAGCACAAGTGGAATTGTTGGGTCATAGGGTATTTGTATTTTTTAAAAAGATTTTATTTATTTATTTGACAGAGAGAGAGCCAGCACAAGTAGGCAGAGCAGTAGGCAGAGGCACAGGGAGAATCACGCTCCCCACTGAGCAGGGAGCCTGATGTGGGACTCTATCCCAGGACCCTGGGATCATGACCTGAGCCAAAAGCAGATGCTTAACTGACTGAGCCACCCAGGCACCCCAGGGTATTTGTATTTTTAACTTTAGTTGTTAATGCCAAAATGTTTCCCGATTTACATGTTTACCCAATCTTCCACATCCTCAGCCATACAAGATAGGCAACATTTGAAAAACTTTAAATAGGCCACATTTAAATGTTGCCTGTCTTCTAGGCACCTATAGGTATTTTGTTATAAATTTAATTTGCATTAATTTGTTCTTTGGTTACTAATGAAGTTGGGAACTTTGTCATATGCTTATTGATTACTTGAAATTCCTTCTCTGAAAAATGTTGCTTAAAGCATCTTTGTTTTGGTTTGTCTTTTTTTCTTATTGATTTGTAGGAATTAAAAGTATAATCTAAATACATGTCTTCTGTGTGTTGTTTATGTTGTAGATCTCTTCTCCCATTGCATGACTTTTCCCACTCCCTGTGTTTTGTGTTTTGATGAAAAGAAGTTCTTAATTTTAATGAAGTCATATTTATCATTTTTTTCCTATAGTTTTCTTTGTGGAGATATATATATGTGTATATATACACATATATATATATATTTTGAAGATTTTATTTATTTATTTGACAGAGAAAGACACAGCGAGAGAGGGAACACAAGCAGGGTGAGTGGGAGAGGGAGAAGCAGGCCTCCCGCTGAGCAGGGAGCCCGATGCAGGGCTTGATCCCAGGACCCCGGGATCATGACCTGAGCCGAAGGCAGACACTTAACGACTGAGCCACCCAGGTGCCCCTGTGGAGTTATTTTTGACTGCTAAATGGTTCTTTAAAGATTACAGTATTCAATTTTACTATTTATTCTTTAGTCAATTTCAGCAAGTTATATTTTTCTAGAAATTTGTATCTTCTAAGTGTTCAAATTCAGTGACATAAAATTGTTCGTAATAATCTCTTACAATTTTTCATTGTCTGCAGGATCTCTAGTGATGTCTTGTTTTGAATTCCTGATATTGATTTTTTGTACTTTTTCTATTTTTAAGTTCTTGGCCAGGCATGCTGGAAGACTCACATTGGTATTGTTTTCATTATTCTTTTCCAAGAACCAACTTTTGACTTTATTTATTGTGTCTATTGTATGTATCCTTTTAAAATTAGGTTTTGCTCTTGTTTGTATAATATCCTTTCTTTTTTTTTTTAAATCTGGTTTTATTTTTAAATTTAACTCTATGCCCAACATGGGCTCAAACTCACAATCCTGAGATCAAGTCATATGCTCTACCAACTGAGTCAGCCAGGTGCCCCTCTTTTTCTTTTCTTGGGTTTATTTTGATGTTCTTTTTCTTGTTTCTTGAGATGCTTAAGTCAGTATTAATCCTTTTTATCCCAATATAAGCACTTAAAATATTCACCTCTATGTCCTATTAAGTAAAATTTTAAAATTAAAATATAGCATACGTACAAGAAAGTGCAGAAGCCATACACACTTGATAAATTTTCACAAAGTGAACATGCCTCTGTAATCAATATCCATATCAAGAAAATAAAACATTACAAGCACTTGAGAAGCCTCCCTCCTGTATTCTTTAAGTCATTATTCTACAAAAATGCAATCATTTTTCTGACTTCCATATCCATAAGTTTGTTTTGCCTGTTTTTGAACAGTTGTTGATAAATACCTCTTAACTTTTTAATGTCCATAGAAACTACAAGGACGTCTTTTTTATTCTGGATATTGATAACTTATTTTTTCCCTCTTTTTTTCTTGATAAGTCTTGCTAAGTGTTTATTTTATTGATCTTTTCAAAGAACCAACTTTGGGGTGCCTGGATGATTCAGTCAGTTAAGTGGCTGACTCTTGATTTCAGCTCAGGTCATGATCTCAGAGTTCTGGGATCAAGCTCTGCATCCAGCTCCCTGTTGGGCTCTGTGCTTAGCAGGGAGTCTGCTTCAGGTTTCTCTCTCTCTCTCTTTCTCTGCCCCTCCCCCCTTGCACATTCTCTGTCTCTCAGATAAATAAATCTTTTTTTTAAAAGAG
Source organism: Eumetopias jubatus (assembly GCF_037043125.1). Classification (NCBI taxonomy): domain Eukaryota; kingdom Metazoa; phylum Chordata; class Mammalia; order Carnivora; family Otariidae; genus Eumetopias; species Eumetopias jubatus. The sequence continues at coordinate 119,994,738 of NW_028274816.1, forward strand.
CCAACTTTGACTTTGCTGATTTTCTCTATTCTTATTTTTTTAAGATTTTTTTAAAAAGATTTTATTTATTTATTCGAGAGAGTGAGAGAGAGAGCACAAGATGGAGGAAGGTCAGAGGGAGAAGCAGACTCCCTGCCCAGCAGGGAGCCCGATGAGGGGCTGGGAGTTAAATAGTTAAATAGTTAAATTTGTTCTATCCTGGGACTCCTGGATCATGAGCTGAGCTCAAGGCAGACGCTTAACCGACTGAGCCACCCAAGCACCCCTAAGATTTTATTTTTAAGTAATCTCTACACCCAACATGGGGCTTGAACTCACAACCCTGAGATCATGAGTCACATGCTCCAACAACTGAGCCAGCCAGGTGCCCCTCTATTGTATTTTTTCTTTCAATTGCAGTGATATCTCCTCTTACCCTTATTTTTTTTCCTTTTTAAAAACTTGTGTGTGTGTGTGTGTGTGTGTGTGTGTGTGTGTGTGTGTGTGTAGTTTGCTGTTCTTATCTGACAATAAGGCTGAAAGCCTAGGTAACTGATCTTAGGTTTTTTCTTTTTCAAGAAATTTATTTTAGAGCCATTGATTCCTCCCCACTCAGAATTATTTTAACTATACCCCAAAGGTTTCATATGTTGTGTTTTCATTTTCATCTAGCTCAAAATATTTTTTTATTTCCACTGTGCTATTTTAACTTATAGGTTGTTTGAAAATATGTTGCTTAATTTTCAAACACTGGAGATTTGTATTGATCTTTCTGCTTTTTTTGATGTATTACCTATTGCCATGTAATAAACTCCCCCAAAATGTAGCAGCTTAAATTATCAAGAAACGTTTATTATGTCACTCTTTCAGTGGGTCAGGAATCTGGGAGTCGCTTAGCTGGGTGATTCTGATTTCAAGTCTCTCAGTATGTTGCAATCAAGCTATGGGCCCCATCTCTTTTAAAGGGTCAGCTGGGGGAGAATCTATTCCCAAGCCAGCAACTAAGGTTGTTGGCAGTCCTCAGTTCCTCTTTGGCTGTTGGTCAAATACTTTAGTCCCTCCCTACATGAATCTATTCTTGAGTTACTTGAGTATCCTCATGGAATAGCAGCTTCCCCCAGAGTGAGCAGTTGGGGTAGGGGGTGAAGAAACATGTTCTCTAGTCTTTTATAACCTAGTCTCACTATCACTTCTGCTATATACTTTTGGCAGAATTCTGGTAAATGTGGAAGGGGACAAACACTTAGGCTAAGTTCACTAATTGTGTTGTTCAAATCTACTATGTCCTTACTGATTTTTGTTGTCTGTCTCTGAAGATTTTGTCTATCAGTTAGTGAGAGAAGTGTGTTAAAATAGTCAGCTAAAATTATCTATATCTCCTTCTACTTCTGTCAAATTTGCCTTCTATTATTTTTTTTTTAGATTTTATTTCTTTATTTGAGAGAGAGAGACAGAGATAGTGAGAAAGAGCACAAGTGGGGAGGAGAGGGAGAAGCAGGCTCCCTGCAGAGCAAGGAGCCTGATGCGGGACTCAATCCCAGGACCCTGGGATTCATGACCTGAGCCGAAGGCAGACGCTTAACTGACTGAGCCACCCAGGCGCCCTGCCTTCTATTATTTTGAACCCATTTATCAGGTACATACAAATGTGTTGTATTTTCCTTTGACTTGACTCTTTTATCAATATAAAATGGATTTTCTATGTGAACAACCCTGCTTTCTGTTAATAGAAAAAGGTATTAGTATTTACTTTCTAATTTTAATAATTCTTATTTCTTCACCTTATTACACTGGCTAGGATTAAAATCTCAGAAAAATGTTGAATACAAGAACTGAAAGTAGAAAATTTTCTTTCTCAATCTTAAGGAGAAAGTGTTCTGTATTTCTTTTCTTAGGTGCCCTTTATCATATTGATTAAGTTCCCCTTTATGTCTCATTTTCTGAGAGTACTAGGGAAATAATTTTATCAAATGCTTTTTCTGGATCTATTGAGATGACCATATCCCCCCCCCCCACCTTTTTCTGTTAATATGGTTAATTATATTGGATGGTATTTTTTAAATGTTAAACATACCTTGCATTCCAAAATAAACCTCATTTAGTCATGTCGTATTATTCTATTTATATATTTCTAGATTCTGTTTGCTAATATTTTGCTGAGAAATCCTTTTTGTCTGTGTTCATGAGGGATATTGGTCTGTGGCTTTCTTTTCTTGCATTGTCAGGATTTGGAATCAGAATTATTCTAGCCTTATAGGATGTGCTGAGATATGTTCATTGTTCCTAGTTTCTGAAAGAGTTTGAGTAAGAGTGGTGATATGTTTCCTTATATATTTTATAAAAATCACTGTTGAAACTCCCTGAAGTTTTCCTAATGGGAAGATTTTGGTAATGAACAAAATTTGTTGAATAGATATAGACCTGTTCAGATTTTCTGTTTTTTCTCATGTTGGTTTTGGTGTTTTATTTTCATAGATTTTGTCCATTTCATCTCATTTGTCAAATATATTGGCAAAAAATGTTTATAAATTGTGTATAGCATTCTCTCTCTTTTCTTTTTTTAGAGTGAGAGAGAGCAGGAGTGGGGAGGGGCAAAGGGAGGAGAGAGAATCTTAAGCAGGCTCCATGCTTAGCACAGAGCCTGACACGGGGCTCAATCTCACAACCCTGAGATCATGACCTGAGCCAAAATCAAGATTAGAATGCTTAACCGACTGAGCCACCCAAGCACCCCTATAGCATTCTCTTTTAGTCTTTTAAACATGTGTAGATCTGTGCTGATACAGTATTTTTATTTCTATTATTCATCTGTGCTTTTTCTCTTTTTTGTGATGACTCTTGTAAAGGGCTTATCAATTTAATTTAATTTTCAAAGAACCAACTTATGGATTTGGTAATTTTATCTGTTGTTTGTTTTCATTGATTTCTGTTCTGCGATTATAACTTCCTTTCTTCTACTTACTTTGGATTTGTTAAAGTGGAAACTAAGATCATTTAATTTTAAGACTTTTCCCTTTTTAACACAAGCTTTATATTTCTCTCTAAGCACTACTTTATTTGCATCCCACAAATTTTTATATGTTGAATTTTACTTATTCAGTTTGAAAGTTTTTCTAATTTTCCTTATGATGGATGTTATTTAGAATTTTCCTGTTCAATTTTCAAATACTTGGGGATTTTTTAGACATCTTACTGTTACTGATTTCTAATTTAATTTTACTGTGATCAAAGAATATACTCTGTAAGACTTAAGCCTTTTGAGTAAGTATCTGACAGCCGTGAATCCCAACCTCTTTTTCCTCAGCCTAGTAAGACTGCTGATTTCTGCTTGGGCTCTATTCACCCATTACATGATATAGAAAGTATCCTTAGGCCAAAAGCTGGGGTGAATGTGAAGCAACTTCCTGTGCTTCCTGTCTATCAAAGATCGTAAACTTTTAAGTTGTGCTTGTATTGGTTGTTCCTCTGATCTTCAAATCACTCTTATTTATTTTGTACAGCTTTCATAGTTGTTTTTGGTGGGAGGATTCTTCTGGGACAAGCTACTTTGTCATGGTTGGAATTGGAAGTTTCCCAGTGATTTAAAATTTATTCTAATTATTGTCACATCTAGTGCCACCAGGAAAGAGATATTCTGGAAGCCCTCTGCAAGAAACTGTTCTTACAACACAAAGGACTTGCACAATTAACATGTAAAGAAATGGGCTCTGTTGGTCCAGGGACATTGATATTTTCTAGGACCTGGTCTTTGCATCTGGGCTTGCAAAAGAACCAGAATGTAATCTGTGGTGCTCTTCTAATTGCCCAGGGCTATCCACTAGTCCTACATACCTTCTTCAGGGTACTAAATAAAGAGTTAACAGGCTACTCTTTGCAAGCTGCCTTCACTTTAAAGCATGAACTGGTAAAAATGGGTGGTTACACTGGGAAGGTGTCGTGCCAAAGATCTTCTACTTGAGTGAAGAGCTTTCCACATTGACTGAAGACAATGCAAGTTCTTTTCACTGATATAAGCGCCCAGATATTTTATCCCGAATCCCACAATCTTGAAACCACCCAAACAGTAAGAGACTTGAATCAGGCCCTTTATACAGTCCTGATGACATTTTTTGAGTGACCAGTTTACTTCTGAGATTTGTCAACACCTCTTAGATGACCAGTATGAAATATTTTCAGAGGAATGACACAAAGATGTTTAAATCTTTTCCAAGTCTCACCTGAATCATGGCAACTGGACCAGACTACAAAGATGTTTTTCATTGTATAATCAATGATATCTTTAATTCTGTAAAAATATGCCTTTGAAAAACTTTGCAAGGTAAGAAACTTGTTGGGATGTTAGAAAATCAAGTTAGTCTTTGCTTCCTCCTAAATGATCTTCATAGATGTTACTTAAGGGTTATTTAGGAACATTAATTTGTTAATCATTCTGTGCAGTTTCTTATTTACTCTCTGCATAGTTCATGGATAGATTTTCTTCCAGTTTTAAATTGGGGAAAATTGCAATACTTTTATTTTTAACAACAACAACAATGGAAATTTCCCAGGATGTAGACAGAAAACCTTTATTACTTAGAAAAGATTGGGGCACCTGGCTGGCTCAGTTGGTAGAGCATACAACTCTTGATCTCAGGGTCATGAGTTTAAGCCCACATTGGGCCTAGAGCTTACTTTAAAAAATTAAAAAAAAAAAGAAAAGAAAACATCATCATTGATGACGCTCACAATTTCCATAATGAAAATGAAGAAGGTAAAATTTATTATCCCTTCCTTCAAAATCTCTTGATCTTCATGGACTACCTTTACACTCTTCAGGTGGAGGAGTTACAGCTTTTTTAACTGCTCAGCTAGCATCGTAAGAACTCACCAGAATGGTCACTTTCTTTTTCTGTAAGCAGTTATGAATAAGGTGAATTGAAAAAAAATCCAGAAAATTCTCTTTAACATAGTTTTGGAGGAAAACAGCCAGAGCATTAGTAGAAACCCTTTCAGACAATGACTATTTTCATCAAGAAGGGGAAGGAACACCAGAGTTTGACATTTTCCAGTCATCTAAGATGAGCTGGGAGACTAAGATGAAGCTTAACAGAGCTGGATGCACCTTTGACTACGTGTTGTGGATCCATGTCTAAGACATTCAGTTAGGATGAATTTAGTGGGATCTTGGAACAGAGAAGAGAACCCAGGTTCACCAGCAAGGCTTCAGCCTTCTCTATCACTATGTTCAATGCCAGAAGAAGTAAAGCAATGCATACAGAATTCTGGGGAAAATTAAGTTTTACATAACCATATTTTACCAAACCAAGATATCATTTGACTATGAAGTAAATAAGCAAACACTTTTAAAAAAAGATTTTATTTATTTATTTGAGAGAGAGTGCAAGCATGAGCAGGGGGTGGGGGGGAAGGGAGGGGAAAAAAGAAAAGTAGAGGAGAGGGGGAAGCAGCCTCCCCACTGAGCAGGGAGGCTGATGAGGGGCTGCATCCCAGGACCCTGAGATCATGACCTGAGCTGAAGGCAGACACTTAACCAACTGAGCCACCCAGGTGCCCCAATAAGCAAACACTCTTATCAAAGAACCTAGGGGACATAGTTCTCTAATATCTTCTTGAAAAACTACTTTGTAGTGAAGTCCAGCTGATGAATTTATGAACCAAAATAAAGAATAAAAAAAAAATGTATGAACACACTTACTCCCCGAGTTTCTCCAGTGCCAAACCCCAGCTGTGTTTCCCCCGCCCTGCCCAGCACAACAGGCCAGCTGCCAGGGTGCAGACCTTGCACGGAGCCCTTACACAAACTGCTAGTGTTCAGTGATGTGGGCATAGACAAGACCAGCATCATCAAGAACTACATGCACCAGAACTCCTCGCACTACCAAGCCACCATTGGCATGGACTTGGCACTCAAGGTTCTCCACTGGAACCTGCAGACCTTGGTACACCTGGCACATTGCAGGTCAAGAACGATTTGGAAAAATGACAAGGATCTATTACCTGGAATCTATGAATTGTTTATTGTCTTCAGTATCAGTAGGCATCCATATCTGAAACAGAGGCAAATTGGAAAAAAAACAATTTGGATTCAAAGTTAACCAATGGGGAAAAAAAGAATTAACCAATGGCAACCCAGTTTCAGTGGTTCTGCTGGCCAAAAAAAAAAATGTGACCATGGGAAGAATGTGCTGATGAACAATGAGACCAGTTCATGGTACATGATATTATAGGATGATTTGAAACATCTGCAAGGAAACTGTAAACACTGATGAAGCCTCCAGATATCTGGAGAAACATATTAAAATACACCCAGGATTTTAATTTATTTTAATTTATGGAGGTAACAGGGAAATGTTTTCTAGAAGGCATAAGGGGAGGGCTGTTAATCTATTGGAATATTTAATGTCTTATTTTTATTGGTAGTAACACAAGTATGTTTATGAAAATGTATTGAGCCATACACTTGTGATATGTATACTTTTAAATATGTATGTTACACTTAATAAAAAGTTGAAATGGAATATAAGTGAATTGTCATGGAAAGAAGGCTTGAATGCATGCACACGCACACACTAGTAGTATTTGTATGTGACCAAGGGGAATGAGTGATTATGTCAGAGATGCAGGGCAGAAGGTCATGGTGGACAACTGGAAGGATTAGTAGAAGGCATTGCGAGTGAGTTGTCCTTTCCCCAGGGGATCATGACGTTGACTAATATGAGGCAGATGCCTTTGGGGGAAAGCAATAATCTTCATTGATTTTTACAATAGCATAGATAGTAGTAACTTCTATCAGATTTTCCTTTAGGCATGGGAGTATAGGGGTATACAATTTGGCAGAAAGCAAGCAGTATACCAGGATCATGGGCTAGGCAGACAGTGAACTCAGAAACATAATAGAATCTCTAATATCAAAAGAAGAAAAAGCAAAAATTTCCTGTGTTCAATTTGCTCCTTAGGAGATACAGTCTATGGATGTTACTGAAGCAGAGGTTTTAGTGTTTGAGGCTGAAGTTGTTCTCTAGCACAGGAGGCGAAGTTATCTACCACAGCAAGGTCTTGGGCAGGGGTGGTGTTGTCTGAGGCAAAGTCATCTCCAACCATGAGTTCTTGGCCAGGACAGTGTCATCTCGGAAATGGGAATTAGGCATTTTTTCTAAGTGGGTACCTACTTGGGTTGCTGTAGGTCTCAGCATTAACTATATTTGCTTGAAACAATGGCTTGCTTGGAGGGTTTGGGCCTCTGGATTGTAAAGCAATGAAAGCACCCAATCTGTGCTAATAAGATCAACAGACATCAGGTGTGTAGGTAGGCAGCTGCATTTGATAGGGTTTTTTTGTTTGTTTGTTTTATTTGCCTGTTTATTTTGTGGTGGAATTTTTAAAAATATTTTATTTATTTATTTGAGAGAGAGAATGGGAGGGAGAGGGAGAGAGAATCTGAAGCACATTCCACGCTGAGCAGAGCCAGCCGTGGGGCTCGAGTCCCCAAATGCAAGATTGTGACCTGAGCCGAAACGAAGAGTTGGATGCTGAGCCACCCAGGCGCCCCTATTTTGTGGTGGAATTTTAGGCTCACATGAGTGCGATATCAGGTAAGTAGCTGCCTGTCCATGGGATAATCAATGTTAATTGGTCCCAGGAGAATGTGCATCCTGGATTTGGCCTTCAGCCTTTATGGAATGGGGCAAGATTGAAAATTTATAAAAATAGGTTAAGGCCCAGGGTAAGATAAAGACATATCTAGAGGACTACTTATTGGACTGGAAATTTAAAAGGAATTATTTGAGGAAGTCATTGTTTCTCAGTTAAACAGGCTATTTGGACCTACTAGGAAAATGAAAGTTCTATTGAATGCCTCCTGCAAGAGCCCAGCATTGTTTATTTTGCCAAGTGAAATGTATGCATTGTTTATTACCAATAAAGTCTATAACTCTGAAGAGACTAAGAGTGTTCTGGCAAGATCTCATATTGTGGCTTTAGTATATGTAGAGCCACAGATGATTTTGATTTATATTTTGAGTACCTGTGAGGTAAGGGATTTATGGTCCTTGTCCCAAACACCAGCAAAAACAATGAAGCAAAAAAGTCTGGTGACTTCAAATGTGAATTGTAGGATATGTTGTTGCCCAGGAGCCTATTCTAGAGGATAGCTGAATGGTTTTATAGTCTGCAGCTGAGGGGTTATGTCAGAAAGCCATATACATCATCAAAACTTATGAGCTAGTGCCACCCGGGTGGCTCAGTTGGTTAAGTATCCAACTCTTGATTTCAGCTCAGGTGGTGATCTCAGTGTTGTGGAACAGAGCCCTGTGTTGGGCTCTGCATTGAGCGGAGCCTGCCTAAGATACTCTCTCTCCCTCTTCCTCTGCTCTTCCTCCCCACCTCCCCCTGCCTTGCTCACTCACTCTCTCTCTCTCTCACATGCACATGCACTAAAAAAAAACAAAACAAAAAATTTGTGAGCTAAAGAGACACTGTCCCTGTGACAGCCTCCCAGGGGAGACAGAGGCAAGTGGGACATGGCCTTCTAGCAATACCTCCCATCCTCCTGTGTTCTGGAAGGATCACAAAGCATTCTGTCAAGATTCAGATTGGCTGCAGTTTAAGCCTTTGCCTCTATGGCCTCAGTAGACACATTCCAAAAACCATAAGTAAAAAATAAAAACACCAAAAACCAGAGTGTGACTCCTTATACTCCTACCCCATTCTTGCCCCAATTCAAGTCTTTCTGAAGCAAAGGCAGACTGAGAAAAACTGCATAGAAGAGAGAAGGAAGCTAATGACAGAAAAAAATGTTGACCTAAAACCATCACCAAGGGATGCCTGGATGGCTCAGTTGGTTAAGCATCGGCCTTCGGCTCAGGTCATGGTCCTGGAATTGAACCCCGCACTGGGCTTTCTGCTCAGTGGGAAGCCTGCTTCTCCCTTTCCCACTCCCCCTGCTTGTGTCCCCTCTCTTGCTGTGTGTCTCTCTCTGTCAAATAAATAAATAAAATCTTCAAAAATAAATAAATAAATAAATAAATAAATAAATAAATAAATAAAACCATCACCAAAAAGACTTAGTGAACTCTAAGTCTGAAAATACTTTTAAAAAGTATCATGGTAGATCAGAGCACGTATTATAGCTTAAGGACTTAATAGATAATGGAAGCTATGGATACATTTAAAGTAGTGATCAGAGGACAATTCATAGCATTAGATACTTTTATCAGTAAAAATGAAAGAATGGGAATAAACAAAACCCATTTAAGAAAAAAATAGAGGGATACCTGGGTGGCTTAGTTGGCAAAGCCTCTGCTTTCAGCTCAGGTCATGATCCCAGGGTCTTAGGACTGAGTCCCGCATTGGGCTCCTTGCTCAGCAGGGAGTCTGCTTCTCCCTCTGCCTCCTGCTTGTGCTTGCTCTTTCTCTCTTTCTCTCTCTGACAAATAAATAAGTAAAATATTTGGGAAAAAAAGATAAAAAATAAAAAAATAGTGTTCCAGTCTAAGATGGCAACATAGGAAGCACCTGAGCTCACCTTCTCCCATGGACACAATAAATCTACAGCTACACATAGAACAATTTCCTTTGAAAGAAATCTCGAAACTAGCCAAGTAACTTCTATGTATCTGGCAAATAAGAAAATGTGTCAATAGGAGTAGAAAAAGCTGAGACAGACTCTCACCATAATCCCCACAATCCAGCACCACAGCACACAATTGGAAGGGAACTTGCAGCTCCCAGCATGTCCCAGCATGAGGAGTAAAGGGTTTGTGCCCAACATCTAATGTGCCAACTTTTCAGATTTCCACCAGAAAGATGGGCCCCCAAAACATCTAGCTCTGAATGCCAATAAGGCTTGCCTCCAAAAGACCCCGAAGACTATGGCAAATAAATAAACAGTTCTTAATAGGCTCACAGCAACTCACTGTGGCTGTTTCCTCCAGGGCTCAACACAGGGAGAGTGGACAGAAATGTTTATCTCCTACTCTATCCCTGAAAGAGTCCTATTTGCACACTTTAAAACCTGCTGCCCGAGAGTCAGGCTTCTAATTTAGCATAAATCTAGGAGTTGGCCAATCTTCCCTAGAGACTGGTGAGACCCGTGAGCACCATCTCCACATTCTCCCTCTGGCTCATTCAAGGTTGCTCCCTTGAAGGAGCCTGTGCACATGTCTGGTGCCCTGGTTTTTGTGGCTTATGTCCAGGGGATGCATGTCTTCATTGCATGGCTCTGGTGGCCAGCAGGGCTGGAATTTGCAGGTCCCACAGGACTGTAGCAAATAAAGAAACCTTTCTTAGCCAGCTATCCACCCAGGGCTCAGTACAGAGGGAGCAGATGGAAATGGCCATCTCCCTGCCTTTTCCAGAAAGAGAGCTTTTTTTTTTTTAAAGATTTTATTTATTTATTTGACACAGAGAGAGAGACAGCGAAAGAAGGAACAGAAGCAGGGGGAGTGGGAGAGGGAGACACAGCTTCCCGCTAAGCAGGGAGCCCAACGCGGGGCTCGAGCCCAGGATCCTGGGATCATGACCAGAGCCAAAGGCAGACACTTAATGACTGAGCCACCCAGGCACCCCAGAAAGAGATCTTTAAAAGATTTTTAAAAGCTTCTGCCTGAGGGTGCAGGTTTCAATCAGCCTGCATCTAGGAGCTGACTGAGATCCTCTCTTCCAGAGCACTGACAGGTTTGGAACATCCTCAACTACTATGAGCCACAGAGAACAAAGAAAGTAGTGTGGACAACCACAAGGTTTGAGAGACAATCAGGAACTTGGTCCAGGCCTGAACAATAAGCTTCATTTCTTACATGAGACCAAGACTGGAAGAGGTAGTTGGGTTTTTAAATTTTTTTAAAAGGATTTTATTTACTTATTTGAGAGAGTGAGAGAATGAGAGCATAGAGGGAGAGGGAAAGGGAGAAACAGACTCTCTGTTGAGCGGAGATCCCTATGTGGGACTCTATCCCAGGACACTGAGATCATGACATGAACCAAAGGCAGATGCTTAAATGACTGAGCCACCCAGGCACCCAAGAGGTAGTTGTTTTATCTAATGCACAGAAACCAATATAGAGAGTCAAGGAAAATGAAGAAACAGAGGAATATGTACCAAACAGAACAAAACCCCAGAAACAGAGCTTAATGAAATAGATGTGATTTGCTGATAGAGAATTAAAAATAATGTTCATAAAGATACTCACCAACATCAGGAGAACAATGCATGAACAAAGGGAACATTTCAGTAAAGATATAGAAAATATATGAAAGTATCAAACAAAAATCACAGAACTGAAAAATATAATAACTGAACTGAAAATTTCAACAGAAGGGTTTACAACACACTTGATCAGGCAGAAAAAAGGATCAGCAAACTCAAAGACAGGGCTGAGTAGCAAGAAGAAAAAAGAATGGAAAAGAATGAAGATAGCTTAAGGGATTTATGGGACAACATCAAGCAGACCAGTATTCATATAGGAGTCCCAGAGAAGAGAGAAAGGAGCAGAAAACTTATTCAAAGAAATAATGGCTGAAAACATCCTAATCTAGAGACACAGAGAGCCATATCCAGGAAGCTCATGGAGTTCTAAATAAGTCAAGCAGAGAAAGACAAATACTGTATGATCTCACTTCTAAAACGAACAAAAAACAAGCTCATGTATATAGAGAATAGATTGGTGCTTGCCAGAGGTGGGGGCTGGGGATGGTCAGTGAAATGAGTGAAGGAAGTTAAAAAGTACAAACCTCTAGCTATAAAATACATAAGTCACAGGATATAATGCACAGCATGATGACTCTAGTTAATAATACTGTTTTGTATATATATTTTTTTCAGAGCAGATTTTTTATTGTTATGTTAATCACCATACATTACATCATTAGTTCTTGATGTAGTGTTCCATGATTCATTGTTTGTGCATAACACCCAGTGCTCCACACAGAATGTGCCCTCTTTAATACCCATCACCAGGCTAACCCATCCCCCCACCCTCCTCCCCTCTAGAACCCTCAGTTTGTTTTTCAGAGTCCATCATCTCTCATGGTTCGTCTCCCCCTCCGACTTACTCCCCTTCATTCTTTGTTTTGTATATATTTTTAAGATTTTATTTATTTGAGAGAGAGAGAGAGCATGTGCAAGCGGGGGGGGGGGCAGAGGGAGAGGGAGAAGCAGACTCCCCACTGAGCAGAGAGTCCAACACTGAGATTGATCCCAGGACTCTAGGATTATGACTCAAGCCAAAGGCAGACGCTTAACTGACTGAGTCACCCAGGCGCCCCTGTACTGTATATTTGAAACTTGCTGAGAGAGTAAATCTTAGAAGTTTTCATTATGAGAAAAAAGTTTTCATTATGTTACAATATATGGTGATTGATGTTAATTGGACTTATTGTGGGGATCATTTTATAATATATACAAATATCAAACAATTATGTTGTATAACTGACACTAATATAATGTTATATGTCAATTATACTTATTTTTTTTTTAGGTAATATGTCTTTTTTTCCTTTGGCTTATTTTAAGATTTTTTTTCTTTGTCTTTGGTGTTTAGCAGTTTAATATGATGTGACTGTGTATATTTATTATATTTATCCTGCCTGGGATTCACAGAATGTCATAAATCTGGGGCTTTTTCTTTGTGTTATTGTTTTTGGAATTTTTCAAGCATTATCTCTTAAAGAAAATATCTCCCTTAAACTCTCTCACATCACTGTAGGATCCCCAGTGAATCTACATTTGACTTTTTCACTGTGTCTCATGTGAAGGTTACTCTTTTATCTGAATTTTTGCTCTTCTTTTTCCCTCTGTATGCTTCAATCTAAATATTTTCATCAGTCTTCTAGTTCACTAATTCTCTCTTTTGTTGTATCTAATTTTCTATTAAATTTCTGTTATCATATTACTTACTTCTATAATTCCTATTGGCATCTTTCTATAGATTTAATTCTTTGATGGTTTTCTTCATCTTGTCATTTATTTTCTTCCTCTTTTTCTCTATTTTCTTTTTTTTAAGATTTTATTTATTTGACAGAGAGAGACACAGCGAGAGAGGGAACACAAGCAGGGGGAGTGGAAGAGGGAGAAGCAGGCCTCCTGCGGAGCAGGGAGCCCGATGCGGGGCTCGATCCCAGGACCCTGAGATCATGACCTGAGCCAAAGGCAGATGCTTAATGACTGAGCCACCCAGGTGCCCTTCTTTTTCTCTATTTTCTTAAGCATATAAGTAATAGCTTTTTTTTCCAGCCCTTGGTGATAGTTCCAATATTTGGATTACCTTTGGTCTATTTATATTGTATTTTCTTTCCTCTTGGTCTTTGGTCATGTGCCCTGTATTTTGGCATGCCAGGTAATTTTCAATTAAATGCCAGATGCTGTGTATGAAAAAACTAACGGATCTAGATGATACTGTCTTCTCAAAAGAATTCACACCTTTTTTGCAGGGTGGATATAATAGCAGCTGATTATCTTAATCCAGTTAGAGACTTAGCTGACCCAAGGATAGGTTTGACACGTTGAGCTATCCAATTTGACTTTGCCAATCTCTGATTTGTTTAAAGCAAAGCAAAGCTGGTTGCCTCAGCTTTCTAATGCCTTGTATATTATAACTGTCTCGTCTAGCTGTTCTCAGTGAAAATGTTAGCTTGCCACAAGTGAAGCTGTATACCTCTTTTTCTTTTACCTCTTTAGTAAAAATTTTCAAAAAAATTAATTTTAGTAGTGATAACCAACACACTCATTTGATTACATTTTAGTAGAAAAGAGTATAATTTTTATCATAGCTCAAAATATTTTTATTGTGTACAGTACTTGCTAGCCATCTTAATGTACCATAGGTACCCAAAAAGTACCCAACTGAACTATTTTTCTTCCTCTCTTCCATGTTTAAGGAGACTAGAGATGTAAAAAATTAAATTCAAATAATGATTCTAAACTGGATTTTTGTTATAAAGGACATTACTGGGACAATCAACATAATTTTAATGGCATCTAATGATTAGATGGTAATCATGTATAAATATTAATGTCCTGATTTTGATGGTTGTATTTTGATTATTTAGGACAATGTCCTTTTTGGTAGGTAAAACATTCTCAAGTATTATAGGATGATGGGCATGATATTGGCAACTTACTATACTTGCAACTTTTCTGTAAATTGGAGATTATTTCAAAGTAAGAATTAGTAATAAAACTCAATTCAAGTGCCACCTTATTTAGGAATAAATCCAATCCTCACTGACTTCAAAAGTACCTCTTCTTGGTGTTTCCATATGGCCCATGCATTTGTTTCCTCATTTCACTTCATAGAATCATAATTATATTTTTGTCTCTTATTATGCCAGTAGATTATGATCTCTTTAAAACCAGGAACTGTGTGGGCGCCTGGGTGGCTCAGTCAGTTAAGCGACTGCCTTCAGCTCAGGTCATGATCCCAGGGTCCTGGGATCAAGTCCCACATCAGGCTCCCTGCTCTGCGGGGAGCCTGCTTCTCCCTCTCCCACTCACCCTGCTTGTGTTCCCTCTCTCGCTGTGTCTCTCTCTGTCAAATAAATAAATAAAATCTTTTTAAAAAATAAAATAAAAAAATAAAACCAGTAACTGTGTTATATTTATGTTACCAGCATCAAGCCCAAGAACTGGTATAGGATAAGCCCTCTAATATTAATTGAATTATTATATATAATGATGATTGTCACCTTGTTTGAGGATTTTCTAATTTTTCCACTTTTCCACTTCTTCCCTTTCAGATACCCCCACTCCCAAGCCAATGCCTTCAATTCCAGCTAAGTGTCAATGATTTCAGCCAGATTGAGCTTTCTATTGCATCCTCCTTCATTGAACATCCTTAGTATACACTCCCAAACTTGCTCCCCAGGCTCTGCCAACATACACTGATGAGGTGCTGGAACTTTGTGTTCAGGCTGTCTCCTCCTAGAATAGGCCTTCACTTCTGCATCTGGACTACTTGGGATCTAGCTTACCATGAGATGGGTTGGTTCTGAGGAAAATCATCATCAGATTGTGAGGCAGCTAGCCTAACTGCAGTTGTTTAGCTCTAGAAAGCCTTTTTGTTTGGGAAGTCTCGTTCCCTTAGTCATAGTGTGGCCAACCTGTCAAAAGATATTTGGGCATCCAATGTTCTCACTCAGCATCTGCCCAAATGTCCTTATTCCATATCTCAAGGTCTCACTTCTTCCACACAGTGCCCTTCCCATAGTGTAAGGGACGTGGTGTGGTTGCAGATTTAATTGGCACTGAACACTCAGGCCCTTGGCTTGGTGCTGAGCCATAGCTGCCCAGCAACTCCAGAGGATGAGGAACTCTTCCCAAACTGTGAAGGCTTTGGGGTTTTCTGTGGATCTTTTCAGCTGGATAGTTTTTCTCTCAATGTCAATTTTTTCACTGTGTATACTTCCTGGAGCCATCAGAAAAAGCCAGCTTACTCTTCAATTTTTATAATTATTATTTTTTAAAGATTTTTATTTATTTATTTGTCAGAGAGAGAGAGAGCACAAGCAGGGGGAGCGGCATGCAGAGCCGGCAGAGGGAGAAGCAGGCCCCCCACTGAACAAGGAGCCTGATGTGGGACTCGATCCCAGGCAAGACCTGAGCTGAAGGCAGACACTTAACCAACTGAGCCACCCCACCATCCCTATAATTATTATTGTTACCAGAGAAATGAAATGCCACAGTCACATGATTTCCCAAAGCCCTGCTCTCCACCTTCACTTTGTGCTTTGCCACTCCTGAGGGTAATGATGCTGCCATGTGCATATGTAAAACTATTAACTGATAGCTTGAAAGGGCACCCACCCAAATCATGATGATTTTTGCTGCCAGGTAAAGGGGAGAGAAATTGCATGGGAAAGAGAAGAAAGGGGAATTCAAATTTTGCTAAGGCATTTTCTTTCTTTTATTTTAAAAGGAAGCTAGAAGCAAATATGAAAAAAAGTGTTAGTACTTACAAATCCTAGTTGGCAAAGTTTTATAATATTATTTTTAAACTTTTTGTATTTTTCAAAATTTATCCCTCCCCACTCCCCATACAAAACTAAGAAAGTAAGTCATAAAACTGTTACATCAAAAGTACACATACACACACACGGCAAAAATCACATCAGTAAATACTCGAAATCATTACATTATATAAAATCCAAAAGTCACAAAAAGCAAAAGCTGTCTTTTACTCATCTGTGTTCCCCTGATGCTCACTTGTCCTTCCCTAGAGCCAAACACTATTACCAATTTTTTAGTATGCTTCAAAAGATATTTAATGCATTTAAAAGCACATACCTATATCAATTCTATAAGCAAAAGATAGGCATTTTTGCACATGTTGCTTTGTTCTATATACAATGTAGAAATGGTCTCCCATCAATACATATAGAGATCTCTTGTTCTGTATGGCTTCATAGTGTTGCAATGTGTTGATATGCCCTAAGTTAATCAGTGGATATCTACTATTTTGCAGTCTTCTGCTATTAGAAATAAAGTGAACTTCAATTAACTGTACAGAAGTAATTTCATACATGTTTGAGCATTTACATAGAATAAATTCCTAAAAGAGGAATTGCTCGGTAAAGGGATATGTGCATTTATTTATTTTTTAAAAAAATATCTATTTATTTGAGAGGGAGAGTGAGAGAGCAAGAGCTGGGGGAGGGGCAGAGGGAGAGGGAGAGGGAGAACGAGGGAGAGGGAGAGAAGCAAACTCCCCACCGAGTGTGGAGCCCAATGCAGGGGCTTGATCCTGTGACCCCGATGCCATAGCCTGAGCCGAAATCAAGAGTCCAACACGGAACTGATTGAGCCACCCAGGTGCCTCAGGGAAATGTGCATTTAAAATTTTCACAGTTGGGATGCCTGGGTGGCTCAGTCAGTTAAGTGTCTGCCTTTGGCTCAGGTCCTGATCCCAGGGTCCTGGGATGGAGTCCCACATCAGGCTCCTTGCTCAGCGGGGAGCCTGCTTCTCCCTCTCCCTCTGCTGCTCCCTCCACTTGTGCTCTCTCTGTCAATTAAGTAAATAAAATCTTTAAAAAAAATTTTGTTCACAGCTTCTGCCAGATTGTTCTTGACAGAACTTTATGGCAATGTATGATAGTGTTTTCCCCCTGCCAAACAGTAAAACCATTAGGTTTGAAATTAATGATTTTTTTTCAGTCTAATAACTGAAAAAGACTAATGTCTTATATTTTTTAACTGATACTTCTATATCATGACTAAAGTTTCTGTATGTTCAGGAAATATTTTAAATTCCTTTACTATGTTCTTCCACATTTGGGTCTTTTGCCAATTTTCTTTTTAGGAGCTTAGAATTTTTCTCTTTGATTTGTAGAAACTTTTTTTTAAAAATAAGGAGCTAACTATTTGTCTTTGAATTTTGTTGCAAATATTTCCCCAGTGTGTTGTTTCTTGAACTTGTTGTGGTGTTTTTGCTACAAAGATAATTTTGTTTAAAATAGTCAATATTTTCAGGGTGCCTCAGTCACTCAGTCAGTTAAGCATCTGACTCTTGGATTCGGCTCAGGTCATGATCTCACAGTTGTGGGATTGAGCCCCACATTGGGTTCTGTGCTCAGTGCAGAGTCTGCTTCAGATTCTCTCTCTGCTCTCTCCCACTCACTCTCTCAAATAAATAAATAAATAAATGAATAAAATCTTTAAAAAAATAATAATAAAATAGTCAATATTAAAAAAATAGTTTTCTTTCATGCTTTCTGATTGAGAGCTCTATTTAGGCCTTCCCTATACTAAGATTATAAAAATAAATGTCCCACTTTTTCTTCATGTACTTCTGTGGTTTCCTTATTTTTACACATAAGTATTAGGTCCATCTGGAATTTATTTGGTGTCAAGTGTGATGCATGACACAAGCTTAAATATTTTCAGATAGGTCCCCGAGTCATTTAACATCATTTATTGAATAATCCACTTTTCTCCAACTAATCTGAACACAAGCTTTAAAATATGCTACATTCACACACATAGTTGGATTTATTTTTGGACATTCTAGTCTGTTCCATTGACCTGCCACACAGCAGAACCACATCGTTTTAATCAATACCTTTAAAATACAGTTTAATATTTGGTAATGTTAATTACCCTCAGATTTCTTCCTTTTTAGATTTTTCCTGGATATTCTTGCTTTTTATCTTTCAATGACTAAACTCATTTCGATGCTTCAAGGAAAGATCTGTTGGTATTTTTATTGGAATAACATTAAATTTATAGATTACTTAGTGAAAATGTGTAATTTATGATTTGGGGTCTTCTTATCCAAAAACAGTCTGCTTGGGGCACGTGGGTGGCTCAGTTTCTAAGCGTCTGCCTTCAGCTCAGGTTGTGATCCCAGGGTCCTGGGATAGAGCCCCACATTGGGCTCCCTACTCTATAGGAGGCCTGCTTCTCCCTCTCCCATTCCCCCTGCTTGTGTTCCCTCTCTTGCTGTGTCTCTCTCTGTCAAACAAATAAATAAAATCTTAAACAACAACAACAACAACAACAACAACAACAGTCTGCTTTTTATCGGTTCCAATTCTCTTTGGGTTCTTCAGTTTCATTTCATAGCTTTATTCACACAGAGTGTGTACATTTCTTCTTACAGTTATTCTTAATTTATCTTTTTTTAAAATTACTACAGGACTTTTTTCTTTCATGATAAATTCTAAGTGGATGCAGTTTGCATATATGAAGGCTATTGAATAGAAAATAATATACATAGATTAACTTTACGTTTTACTGATTTATTTGTTCACCCTTCTTTCTTAAAACTACAACTTCCTTCTCAGTTCATTTTTCTCATGCTGGGTACATTATTCAGTGAGTCTTTCAGATATAGGTCATGACTCAAAAAAAAATCCCAAGGTGTTGCAAGCCTGAAGATGTATTTATTTTGCTGTCAATTTTGAATGATAGTTTGGGGAGAGAAGTCTAGGTTCAAAGTTGTTTTTCCACAACAGTTTGAACCTACTGCCCATATTCTTGCATCCAGTCTTGCTAATGAAATAGTTACTGTCAAATCCATTCTTCTTTTTGTAAATTATCTAAACTTTTTTCTCTTTAGGATTAAAAATATCTTTAATGTTCTGAATCTTGATGGTAGTATGGTACATGTTGGACTCGTCTATTCTGCCCATTATTCTGGAACCTATTTTAGTCTAGGGAGATATGGCAGTGGTGCTTTTGCCCCCTGAGGGACACTTGGCAATATCTAGAGGCATTTTTGTTTGTTGTAGCTGGGAGTAGGGGGTTGCTGCTAAACATCTTATAATACCCCAGAAAGCCCCCCACCCCCAACAAAGATTTATCCAGCTCAATCTGCCAATAGTGCCAACAGTAAGAAAGCCTGAGGTATGGGTATTTTAGTTTGAGGCCTAGATGTGGCCACAAGGAGGTCAAATGGAATTGGCCTCAGTCTCACATTAAGTTTCTGGCTGTGAATCCTGACTTTGCAGTAGAGTTGTTGTCCTGGGCTTGTGGTGGGGCCAACCTCTGTCTATTACTATAGTTTACCCACTCTTCCCTCCTTCTGCAAATGCCTCATAGTTTTTGGTCCACAGAGAAGTGCTTTTGTTATTTTAGAGCATGACTATATAATAATGCTTTAAGATATCTTTTCCATTATTTCTATGAATTCTGTTTTGAGAGAGAGAGAGATTTCAACA
Organism: Eumetopias jubatus; assembly: GCF_037043125.1. NCBI lineage: Eukaryota > Metazoa > Chordata > Mammalia > Carnivora > Otariidae > Eumetopias > Eumetopias jubatus. The sequence continues at coordinate 120,014,367 of NW_028274816.1, forward strand.
TGTGACCTTTGAGGTCTTTATACAAAGGTACAAAGTCAATAAAATTAATTCTAGCAATACTGAAAGAAAAAAAGAAGCAACACATCACCCATAATCCCAGCAATCAGAAACATTCAAGGTTAAAAATATACCAGAAAGCAGGTTTTTTTAATATATCACATAATCTATAAGAACAGCTAGACAAAAGTAATTATATTAAGTGGAAAGATATTATACATACTATTTAAAAATTATTTTCACATTTTACTTGAAATGAATGGAAGAAAAGGCAACTAATAAAATTGAAGAGCTGAACTACATAATATATTTCTTAACCTAAGAACTTTTAGCTACTAAAAGATCCAACATTAAAACAATTAAATTGAAAAAAGCAATTAAAATGCTTGGAATCATTTTTAAAGTTACATTAAAATCTGTATTAGTATTAATCAATTCCTTGCCATGAAAGATGACGTTAGCATTTAGAATTCTTCACTCTCCTTCCTGACTCCCTAACTTTTGTTGATTACCATAATGGGCATCTGTTGTTTCAACCTACAGAACATCCTCTCACCCTATACTAGTAACCAATATTCTTTCCATGTTACATCGACTTTTGGAGATTTTCAACCAAGGGGTCTTTGCTATGGTAGCTAAGAGTGGAGTGGAGTATCCACACTAGGCAAATACAAGTCTTTCACTGTAATTTGATCTTCATAAGCCAAAGTAAAGAAAATGACTGGAGCCAATTCCTACCAGCCATCTAGATCCTTGGATCTTCCCAGGTACTAATCTTCTCTAAGGCCTATTTGGTCAGCTTGTCTTTGATTCTGTGAGTGGTCCTCCCTCATGATTCCAATAAATTCTTTTTGTTTTTGTTTAAATTGTCCAGAGCCTGCTTTTGTTCACTGAAACAAAAAAAAAATCTATGTGATATAAAAATGTTTTTACTTTGTCAAGGTTTATAACAGTATTTTCTGTAATCATAATTCCTATTTATCTTAGTTATACACAGGTGAATGGACTTAAAGTCCAATTACCATTATCCTTTATTTTCACATATTGCCTGATTTAGCTAGATTTCCTCACTGAGTAATTTTTACTCAAGAATACTTAATGACAAACAATGAATCATGGAACACTACATCAAAAACTAATGATGTACTGTATGGTGACTAACATAACATAAAAAAAAGCACGATTAATGAGTTATGTATTTATAGAATTCTTTCCTATACAAAAATATCCATGAACTTCCTTTGAATTAGAATGATATTTTAGCTAGATTTAATATTTTTAGGTCAAAAATTTTCCCCCAAGAACTTTATACATATTGCTTCATTGTCTTAGTGGAGTAACAGGGATCATATTTATCCTCACTTTGCAACTGCAAAATCAGACAAAACATATGAAATGACAGGGTTCAGTGAAGAACTGATCCCTGAGATATGGGAAATTAATGAGGTGATCTCTATTACTGCCTCTGTTTACTGCCTATAGAGTTTCTAGGCTGCAGTTCAGAAAGGGGAAAATTTAGGTACAGTTTGGCAATCTCTGTGAAGTGAATAGACAGAGTTGGGACTTTAGGGAGGCCAAGGAAACTAGACTTTGTAGGGCAGAATACCAATGAAGACAGAGCTTCACAAAGAGAAAATTCTAAAACCTGCAAAGCATCCCCTTTGAGTATTCAGCTGAGTACTTATCAACTTGTGTCTGTGAGGAAATGTTTGAGGATGAAGAAAGACCCACCCAAAAGTATTAGAGGGAACAATCCTTGGAGCTCACATAGATCAGAAATAGTCCCTATTCCCACCAACCAGAGTGAAAAACATCAAAATTCACAAGGCATTAGGTAAGAGAGTACTCAGAAGAGTTTTGCCTCAGTAGGTGTAAAAAGTTAACCCTAGATTAAATGTTGCTCTGGTTCTGTAAAACAAAGCTTAAAAACAGGATCCAAAAAGATCAAACTAATTCCAAGTAACTTAACCATATCTCAGACCAAAGCTCAAAAGTACTTGTAAGAATACAAAAACATTCAGCATCCAATAAGGTAAAACTCACAATGTCTGGCATTGAATAAAAAATTACCATGTATGCAAAGAAGCTAGAAAATACCAACCATAGAGAGGAAAAAAATCCATTTGAAACTAACTCAGAATTAACACAGCCAATATAATTAATAGACTATAAGGTTGAAATAGACATTATAATTGTATTCCATATGTTCAAGAAATGGAAGAAAGATTGAACATATTAAGTAGAAACAAGAAAAATATTAAAAAAGGATCTGAATTAAGCTTCTAGAAAAGGATTAGAAGATGAAACAATGTCTAAGATGAAAAATACACTGAACGGTATTCATGGCATATTAAACATTGTACAAAGAAGAAAAAAATAGTGAACTTGAAGACAGCAACAGAAACCAGCTGATATAAAACACAGAGAAAAAATTTAAGGCACAGAGCATCAGTGAGTTGTGGAACATAGTCAAGTGGCCTGATATACATATAATTGAAGTATCTGAGGAGAAGAAGGGGTATAGAAAATATATTGCAGGAAATAATTGATGATGGATCTTTTTAAATAAAATAAGTTCACCCCAATAAAAGATAAATCATGTAAAAAGAGAGAGAGAAAGAACTGAGAGAAGAACTGAAAAATTTTCAGTTAGTGAAAACTGTCAACCCACAGACCCAAGGAGTTTTCAACAAATCTCAAGCACAAGAAATTTTTTTAATTACCTAAGGTCATTATAATTAAATCACCTAAACCAATAATAAAATCTTAAAAGCAGTCAGAAAATGATACATTGTGTACAGAGCAATAAAGATGAGGATGACAGCAGATTTATTGTTGGAAATTATGCAAGATAAAAGACAATGAAGGAATATATTTAAATAACTGAAAAACAAAACTATCAATCTAGGCCTCTACCCAACAAAGCTATCTTTCAAAAACAGAGGTGAAATGCTTTTTTCTGTACATACAAAATCTGAACGAATTCATCAGCAGCAGATCTACACTATAAAAAATGAAGAAATTTCTTTGAGTAGGAGAATGATGCAAGATAGAAATCTGGATTCACACAAAGGAAGGATAACCATCAGAAATGGTAAGTATAAAGAATTTTTTTTCCCTAAGTGCTCAACATCGCTCAGCATCAGGGAAATCCAAATCAAAACCTCAATGAGATACCACCTCACACCCGTCAGAATGGCTAAAATTAACAAGTCAGGAAACGACAGATGTTGGCGGGGATGTGGAGAAAGGGGAACCCTCCTACACTGTTGGTGGGAATGCAAGCTGGTGCAACCCCTCTGGAAAACAGTATGGAGGTCCCTCAAACAGTTGAAAATAGAGCTACCATATGACCCAGCAATTGCACTACTGGGTATTTACCCCAAAGATACAAATGTAGGGATCCAAAGGGGTACGTGCACCCCGATGTTTATAGCACCAATGTCCACAATAGCCAAACTGAGGAAAGAGCCAAGATGTCCATCGACAGATGAATGGATAAAGAAGAAGTGGTATATATACACAATGGAATATTATGCAGCCATCAAAAGGAATGAGATCTTGCCATTTGCAACGACGTGGATGGAACTGGAGGGTGTTATGCTGAGTGAAATAAGTCAATCAGAGAAAGACATGTATCATAGGACCTCACTGATATGAGGAATTCTTAATCTCAGGAAACAAACTGAGGGTTGCTGGAGTGGTGGGGGGTGGGAGGGATGGCGTGGCTGGGTGATAGACATTGGGGAGGGTATGTGCTATGGTGAGCACTGTGAATTGTGCAAGCCTGTTGAATCACAGATCTGTACCTCTGAAACAAATAATGCAACATATGTTAAGAAAAAAGAAAAAGAAGAAGATAGCAGGAGGGGAAGAATGAAGGGGAGTAAGTCGGAGGGGGAGACGAACCATGAGAGAGGATGGACTCTGAAAAACAAACTGAGGGTTCTAGAGGGGAGGAGGGTGGGGGGATGGGTTAGCCTGGTGATGGGTATTAAAGAGGGCACGTTCTGCGTGGAGCACTGGGTGTTATGCACAAACAATGAATCATGGAACACTACATCAAAAACTAATGATGTAATATATGGTGATTAACATAACAATAAAAAATTAAAAAAAAAGAATTTTTTTCCCTATTATTTAAAACTCTTTAAAATACAAGTGGCTGTTTAAAGCAAAAATAATATCAACGTGTTGTGGTATGTATAACATATATAGAAGTACAGTGTGTGGCAATAAAGCACAAAGCCTGGGAAGGAGAAATGGAAGTAGAGTGTTATAAAGTTCATGAAATGGTATAATATCACTTGAAGGAAGACTGTGATGAGTTAAAGATATATACTGTAAACCCTTAACGTGCCACTAAAATAACAAAACAAAGAGTTATAATTAATAAGCCAATAAAGGAGACAAGATGTAATTGTTTAAAAATACACAATTAAGCAGGAAAGACTATCCAGTGGGAAAAAGAGTCTCTTTGACACATGCTGTTGAGAAAACTGTCAGCTACATGGAAAAGAACAAAACTGGACCACTTTTTTTACACCATACACAAAAATAAACTCAAAATGGAATCAAAGACCTAAATGTCAGACCTGAAACCATAAAAATCCTAGAAAAGAGCAAAGGTAGTAATGTCTCTGATATCAGCTATACCAATATTTTTCTAGATAGGTCTCCTGAGGCAAGAGAAATAAAAGCAAAAATACACTATTGGGACTACATCAAAATAAAAAGCTTCTGCATGGCAAAGGAAACAATCAACAAGACTAAAAGCCTTCCTACTAAACAGGACAAGATATTTGCAAATGACATATCTGATAAAGGGTTAGTATCCAAAATATATAAAGAACTTATACAATTCAACACCTAAAAAACAAATAATCCAATTTTATTTTTTAAAATATTTTATGTATTTATTTGACAGAGAGAGAGAGAGAGAGTGAGCACACAAGCAGGGGGAGCAGCAGAGGGAGAGGGAGAAACAAACTCTCTGCTGAGGGATGGGGACTTGATCCCAGAACCCTAGGATCATGACCTGAGCTGAAGGCAGACATTTAACCAACTAAGCCACCCAGGCGCCCCTAAATAATCCAATTTAAAGACAGTGATCAAAATTACTAACATCATTAAAAGAATAAAATGAAAAAGAATAATGTAATATGGTTTATAAGAAATTACAGTTTGTACCTTCTGATCTTACATTTTGAACTATTGTACAACCGTTTCTGGCCCATAAAAGGGCAGACACATGACCCCCCTCCGCCCTTCCTACTCTCCCAGTGCCTCTTACTCAGGCATGTCTGTGCATTGCTGTATTAAAAATAGTGAAAATATCTGAGTCCACCTGGCACACATGGCTCAAAGATCTTCTCATGACGTCTTCCCTCACTAAGCACTTCCCCAACCATGTTGAATAACCAGCTTCTCCCTCTATCTACTTACCTACCTATGTGTAAACACACACACACACACACAGAGTCTCTGCAGCTCAGGCACCTCTAATCACTACTCTGATGTCCCTCATAACTAACCGAAATTCTTGTACTTGTATTTGTGTACTTAGGTATGATTTACCTCTGCCCCAAAGAAGGAATCTTGTCTATCTTATTTTCTACCCTATCATTAACCCATTCCCCCACCCCAGCACCTAGAAGAATATACGCCTCAGAGTGAGTGCTCGTTAAATATTTGATGATTAAATGTTTAGGTCACCTGGTTTCATGGTTAACTAGAGATGAGAGCTACCTAATTGTTTCTTAGACTGGGATCTTCCTGTCAAATGGAAACCTTCAGAATATAGAGATGTTTCTTCGCCCTGGAAGCCAGACAGAGCAGAAGATTGTGGAAAACAGCTGGCTCGGCTGCTGTTGGATTGAACCCAAAAACGATGTTTCTTTCCAGGCCTGAAAATCGTCGGACACTGTCCAACACAATGTGATTGGCCATGATATCTGATGCATCCTTGATCTGTACTAACAGGTCAGATTCCTCACTGAGCTGAGATATTTTTCTTTTCCTCATTGCTCTTAGGAGCTTATCTCTATATTTTTCCACTTCACTTGCTTTGCTGAAAAGCACAGCAATGTCCTTGGGAGAATAACCATTCCTAAAGAGAGACTGACATTTCTCTGCTACTTGGACAACCATCTCTTCCAAGTCCAAGTACTCCATAATCTCAAAGTTGCCTGGAATACCCTGAGCCCATTTAGCTTTACGAACCATATCCAGGGACCCCAGGGGGATGTTAGGTGGAGGATTTTCTTTGACCTCCTGCATTACTTCTTGCAGGTAGTTAGCTATTGGATCTGCATTGCGGACCACTCTGGTGAGCTCTTCTCTTGGATACTGGGCTTCGAGAGCAGGGAGGCCACTGTGGCTCAAGTGGCTGGTCTGAAAGTAGTCCAGAAAGATCCAGAGAATTCCTGGGCAATCGTTTTCTCTCTCAGTGATGTTTTTTGCCTTCTCATACCAGTCCCCGTCTTCAATACGGAAATTCTGAGCTTCATCAATAATGATGTGCTGAATCTTTTGAAAGTCATTTTTCATGAAGGTTTTCCGGGTCACTGCCTGGCAGATGTTTTTCTTGCTGAAAATGTAAGAAACATAGTCAGGTTTCCCCACTCAAACAAAGGAAGCCAATTCTACCCCCCCCCTTTTTAAAGAGGGGTAAGGGGCAGAGAGAGAGTGAGAATCTTAAGCAGGCTCCACACCCAGTGCAGAAGCCAATGTAGGGCTCGATCTCACAACCCTGAGATCATAACCTGTGCCAAAATCAAGAGTCAGAGGCTTAACCAACTGAGCCACCCAGGCACCCATCAATTCTACTCTTAAACTCTTCTAGACATAGTAAATACAATATGAATTTTAGCAAGTGAATTTAAAGCCAAACCAGTCAAAGTTACTCCAAAAAAAGAAAATGGATATAGTTAGGCTGCATACCTCACAAACTTCCTCAGGGGCTGATTTTCACAGATGTAAAGAATGTCACTTGGTTGACAGTGAAAAACATTCCTGATCTTCTCCATTATCCTAAGAGCCAGGATGGTCTTCCCTGATCCAGGTAAGCCATGAATAAACAGTTCTCTGGTCATGCGAATGTTCTTTGACAGCAACTCATACTGTTTATCTGTGAGTATGTTCAAAACCTCAGAGCCCAGCTCTTCACTTAAGAAAGATCGGAATCCAAGCAAGACTATCACAAGGGACTGTAACAGAGCTTCCACGTGCTGGGTGGTTCTAAGGTTATAGGACTCGGGGTAAATTGGCAAATCTGAACAATGAAGAGTCTCTGCTGTTCTATCAGGATTCAGCAGGAAGACCAAGGGAGTGATGCACAATTTCCCAGTGTAGCCACCTGTGTTCACCAGCTTCTGCTTTAAGGTACGGGCGACTGTCATAGAATAGCCCATCCTGCTTGCATTGCACTCACTGAGGATGGTGTAGAGGAGTGGGATGTTGTTCTGGGAAAGCAGAAGAGCATCACAGATTACTCCCTGCTTCTCTGGCAGACCCAAGTCCACAGCCCAGCTTCGAGAAAAAATCAGTATTCCTTGAGAGAAACGGCTCATTTCCTTATTTATTAAGTCTCTGAGTCCTTTATGTTTTGAGAACAGTTCCTTGTAGAGGTTTTCTGGAGTATACACCACTCTGTCTGATAATACTAAACAGGGAAAGAATTGGAATAAATTAGAGAATCCCAAGACAAGCTAGTAATCATCATTATATGTAATAGATTCACTCCATATTTGGGCCCAACCATGTATCAGTACTAGCATGCATTAATAATGAAAAGATCAAGCAATTCCCAGTCTGCTGGAGCTGATAATTGACTGGCATAACAGAGAGAAACAATAATTATACAAAGTGGTAAATACAATGGGAAAGAAATGCACAGAGCATTATGCAATTACAAACGAGAGGTACACCTTGAGAAAAAAAAAATATGAAAGTCTTTATGAAAAAGGAGACACCTGAGCTGCTTCTTAAGGGATGGCTGTGAGTTAGCTTTCCGAAGGATGGGAGAATAGAGAAACAGGCAAAAGGGGACTCATGAGTAAAGCACAGAGACAAGAAACAGCAAGGTCCATGCAAGAACCTCCAAGAAGTTTGTGTTGTGAAAAGCACAAAGGAGGAAATGAGGATGGGGAACAAGGCATTATAGTGCCATCTTAACACCTGGCAACACTGACTAGTGTTAACAATACTGTGTTATAGGTGGGAGGAGCAAGATGGTGGAGGAGCTGGTCTCAGGAATTCAGCTGGATAGGGATCAAACCATTCTGAACACCTACAAACTCAACAGACTGAAGAAAAGAATAACAGCAACTCTATGAACAGAAAAGCGACCACTTTCTGGAAGGTAGGACGTGCAGAGAAGTGAATCCGAGGCGATATTCGGGAGGATAGACGGCGGGGGAGGGGGCCTCCGTCGGCCGCTTCTGGCAAGTGCTAGAGCCGCGGAGCACAAAATCGGAACTTTTAGAAGTCGGCTCCGCTGAGGGACGTCGCTCCAGTGGCTAAGCGGGGGGTGGAACCCTCGCAGGACAGTGTGGTCTCAGGCCCCTCGGGGTCACAGAAAGACCGGGGGTGCCTGAGTGCGGCAGAGCTCCCAGGTATCGGAGTGGGAAAGCCGGCTGCAGAGACCGAGCCGAGGTGCGGGCTCTCAGCTCGGGGTTGCCATAAACCGTGATCCGCGGCCCAGTCGCGCCACTGCTCCTCCAGGAGGGACCCAACAAGCGGCAGAGCTGGGGAGACTCCCCTCTCGCCCTGGGAGGAGCGGCGCGGGAGAGCACCGCAGGGATCTGCTGGGTTTGGAGACTCCACACGGGGTCGGGAGCCAGAGATAGAAACGCTCGGTCACAGGCCGGGTGAGCACGGAGTGCGGCCGGAGACCAGGGAGACGGGAGTGACTGCTTTTCTCTGGGGGCACACCGAGGAGCGGGGCCCCGAGTTCTCAGCTCCTCTGGGCGGAGACTGGGAGGCCACCATTTTCACCCTGGTCCTCCAAAGCCGTCCGGAGAGCTTGCAGGGAACAAAAGCTCCTGAGAGCAAAGCCGAGCAGATTACTTAGCCTGGACCAGCAAGGGCGGGGCAATTCCGCCTCCAGCAAAGACATTTGGGAACCACGGCAACAGGACCCTCCCCCAGAAGATCAGCATGAACAGTCAGCCAAGACCAAGTTTACCAATCAATGAGAACGGCAGAACTCCAGCGCTAGGGGAATATTGCACATAGAATGCATGGCTTTTTTTTTTTTTACCATGAGTCATTAGTCTTCTTTCTTTTCTTTCTTTCTTTCTTTCTTCCTGTCTTTCTTCTTTCCTTCCTTCCCTCCTTCCTTCCTTCTTTCTCTCTCTCTCTCTTTTTTTTTTTTTAAGATTTCTTTATTTATTTGACAGAGAGAGACAGCGACAGAGGGAATACAAGAAGAGGGGAGTGGGAGAGGGAGAAGCAGGCTTCCCACCGAGCAGGGAGACCAATGCAGGGCTCGATCCCAGGGCCCTGGGATCATGACCTGAGCCGAAGGCAGCCTCCCAACCAAGTGAGCCACCCAGGTGCCCCTCTTTAGTCTTTCAAAGTTAATTTTTTAATTTCTCTTTCTTTTTTTCTTTTTCTATTTTTTTAGTTGAATTTTTCTTCTTTCCTTTTTCAGCCAACATCTTATCAATTCCTTTTTAAAAATCTTTTTTAATTTTCATTTTTAGTCATATTCTATCCCTTCATTGTATTTAACCTTATTTTTTGAAAATATATAAGTTTTTCATTCTTTAAAATTTTAGGAGGTAATTTATTCCAACAGACCAAAATACATCCAAAATCTAGTCTGTGGCTCTGTTCTATTCACCAGCTTGATCATATTCTCTTTTTTTTTTTCCCTTTCTTTCCCCCCCAGTTACAGGTCCCTTTTGATTTGTTTAGTGTATATTTTTCTGGGGTTGTTGTTAACGTTTTAGCATTTTGATCTCTCATTCATCTATTCTCATCTGGACAAAATGACAAGATGGAAAAACTCACCTCAAAAAAAGAACAAGAGGTGGTACGGACTGCCAGGGACCTAATTAATACAGACATTAGTAAGATGTCAGAACTAGAGTTCAGAATGACGATTATAAAGATACTAGCTGGGTTTGAAAAAAGCATAGGAGATACTAGAGAACCCCTTTCTGGAGAAATAAAAGAACTAAAATCTTACCAAGTCGAAATCAAAAAGGGTATTAATGAGGTGCAGTAAAAAATGGAGGCTCTAACTGCTAGGTTAAATGACACAGAAGAGAGAATTAGTGATATAGAAGACCAAATGATGGAGAATAAAGAAGCTGAGAAAAAGAGAGATAAACAACTGCTAGATCACGAGGGGAGAATTTGAGATAAGTGATACCATAAGCGAAACAACGTTAGAATACTGGGATCCCAGAAGAAGAAGAAAGAGAGAGAGGGGCAGAAGGTATATTGGAACAAATTATAGCAGAGAACTTCCCTAATTTGGGGAAGGAAACAGGAATCAAAATCCAGGAGGCACAGAGAACTCCCCTCAAAATCAGTAAATATAGGTCAACAACCTGACATCTAATAGTAAAACTTACGACTCTCAGAGACAAAGAGAAAATCCTGAAAGCAGCTCGGGAGAAGAGATATGTAACCTATAATGGTAGAAACATTAGATTGGCAGCAGACCTATCCACAGAGACCTGGCAGGCCAGAAAGGACTGGCATGATATATTCAGAGCACTAAACGAGAAAAATATGCAGCCAAGAATACTATATCCAGCTAGACTGTCACTGAAAATAGAAGGAGAGATAAAAAGCTTCCAGGACAAACAAAAACTTAAAGAATTTGCAAACACCAAACCAACCTTACAAGAAATATTGAAAGGGGTCCTCTAAGCAAGGAGAGAGCCTAAAAGTAACACAGACCAGAAAGGAACACAGACAATATAGAGTAACAGTCACCTTACAGGCAATACAATGGCACTAAATTCATATCTTTCAATAGTTATCCTAAGTGTAAATGGGCTAAATGCCCCAATCTAAAGACACAGGGTATCAGATTGGATAAAAAAACAAGACCCATCAATATGCTGTCTGCAAGAGACTCATTTTAGACCCAAAGACCCCTCCAGATTTAAAGTGAGGGAGTGGAAAACCATTTCCCATGCTAATGGACACCAAAAGAAAGCTGGAGTGCAATCCTTAGACAAATTAGATGTTAAACCAAAGACTGTAATAAGAGAGGAGGAAGGACACCAAATCACCCTTAAAGGGTCTATCCAACAAGAAGATCTAACAATTTTAAATATCTATTCCCCCTAACATGGGAGCAGCCAGTTCTATAAGCCAATTAATAACAAAATCAAAGAAACACATCAACAATAATACAATAATAGTAGGGGACTTTAACACCACCCTCACTGAAATGGACAGATCATCTAAGCAAAAGATGAACAAAGAAATAAGAGATTTGAATGACACACTGAACCAGATGGACTTCACAGATATATTCAGAATATTCCATCCCAAAGCAACAGAATAGACATTCTTCTCTAGTGCACATGGAATAGTCTCCAGAATACATCACATCCTAGGTCACAAATCAGGTCTCAACTGGTACCAAAAGATTGGGATCATTCCCTGCATATTTTTGGACCAAAATGCTTTGAAACTAGAACTCAATCACAAGAGGAAAGTCAGAAAGAACTCAAATACATGGAGGCTAAAAAGCATCCTACAAAAGAATGAATGGGTCAACCAGGAAATGAAAGAAGAATTTTTAAAAATTCTTGGAAAGAAATGAAAATGAAAATACAACTGTTCAAAATCTTTGGGATGCAGCAAAGGCAGTCCTGAGAGGAAAGTATACAGCAATACAAGCCTTTCTCAAGAAACAAGGAAGTTCTCAAATACACAACCTAACTCTACACCTAAAGGAGCTGGAGAAAGAACAGCAAATAAAGCCTAAACCCAGCAAGAGAAGAAAAATAATAAAGATCAGAGCAGAAATCAATGAAATAGAAACCAAAAGAACAGTAAATCAGATCAACAAAACTAGGAGCTGGTTCTTTGAAAGAATTAGTAAGATTGATAAACCCCTGGCCAGACTTATCAAAAAGAAAAGAGAAAGGACCCAAATAAGTAAAATCATGAATGAAAGAGGAGAGCTCAAAACCAACACCAAAGAAATGCAAACAACAATAAGAACATATTATGAGCAACTCCATGTCAGCAAATTAGATAACCTGGAAGAAATGAATGCATTCCTAGAGATGTATAAACTACCAAAACTGAACCAGGAAGAAATAGAAAACCTGAAAAGACCCATAACCAGTTAGGAAATTAAAGCAGTAATCAAAAATCTCCCAAGAAACAAGAGCCCAGGGCCAGACGGCTTCCCAGGGGAATTCTACCAAACATTTAAAGAAGAATTAATACCTGTTCTTCTGAAACTGTTCCAAAAATGGAAATGGAAGGAAAACTTCCAAACTCGTTTTATGACTCCACCATTACCTTGATCCCCAAACCAGACAAAGACCCCATCAAAAAGGAGAATTACAGACCAATATCCCTGATGAACATGGATGCAATAATTCTCACCAAAATACTAGCCAATAGGATCCAGCAGTACATTAAAAGGATTATTCACCACAATCAAATGGGATTTATTCCTGGGTTGCAAGGTTGGTTCAACATCTGCAAATCAATCAATGTGATACAATACATTAATAAAAGAAAGAACAAGAACCATACGATCCTCTCAATAGATGCAGAAAAAGCACTTGACAAAGTACAGCATCCTTTCTTGGTTAAAACTTTTCACAGTGTAGGGATAGAGGGTACATACCTCAATATCATAAAAGCCATGTATGAAAAACCCACAGCGAGTATCATACTCAATGGGGGAAAACAGATTTTTTTCCCCCTAAGATCAGGAACATGGCAGGGATGTCCACTATCACCACTGCTATTCAACATAGTACTAGAAGTCCTAGCCTCAGCAATCAGACAACAAAAAGAAATCAAAGGCATCCAAATAGGCAAAGAGGTAAAACTCTCACTTTTTGCAGATGATATGATACTTTATGTGGAAAACCCAAAAGACTCCACCCCAAAACTGCTAGAAATCATACAGGAATTCAGTAAAGGGGCAGGATATAAAATCAATGCACAGAAATCAGTTGCATTTCTATACACCAAAAAGAAGACAGAAGAAAGAGAAATTAAGGAGTCGATCCCATTTACAATTGCACCCAAAACCATAAGACACCTAGAATAAATCTAACCAAAGAGGCAAAGAATCTGTACTCAGAAAATTATAGAATACTCATGAAAGAAATTGAGGAAGACACAAAGAAATGGAAAAATGTTCCATGCTCATTGATCAGAAGAACAAATATTGTGAAAATGTCTATTCTACCCAGGACGATCTACACATTCAATTGCAATCCCTATCAAAATACCATCCACTTTTTTCAAAGAAATGGAACAAGTAATCCTAAAATTTGTATGGAACCAGAAAAGACCCCGAATAGCTAGAGGAATGTTGAAAAAGAAAAGCAAGGCTGGTGGCATCAGAATTCCGGACTTCAAGCACTATTACAAAGCTGTCATCATCAAGACAGTATGGTACTGGCACAAAAACAGACACATAGATCAATGGAACAGAATAGAGAGCCCAGAAATGGACCCTCAACTCTATGGTCAATTAATCTTTGACAAAGCAGGAAAGAATGTCCAATGGAAAAGACAGTCTCTTCAACAAATGGTGTTGGGAAAATTGGACAGCCACGTGCAGAATGAAACTGGACCATTTCCTTACACCACACACAAAAATAGACTCAAAATGGATGAAAGACCTAAATGTGAGACGAGAGTCCATCGAAATCCTTGAGGAGAACACAGGCAGCAACCTCTTCGACCTCAGCCGCAGCAACTTCTTCCTAGAAGCATCGCCAAAGGCAAGGGAAGCCAGGGCAAAAATGAACTACTGGGACTTCATCAAGATAAAAAGCTTTTTCACAGCAAAGGAACAGTCAACAAAACCAAAAGACAACTGACAAAAAGGGAGAAGATATTTGCAAATGACATATCAGATAAGGGCTAGTATCCAAAATCTATGAAGAACTTATCAAACTCAACACCCAAAGAACAAATAATCCAATCAAGAAATAGGCAGAAGACACGAACAGACATATCTGCAAAGAAGACATCCAAATGGCCAAAAGACACATGAAAAAATGTTCCACATCATTCAGCATCAGGGAAATCCAAATCAAAACCTCAATGAGATACCACCTCCCACCAGTCAGAATGGCTAAAACTAAGAAGTCAGGAAACGACAGGATGCAGAGAAAGGGGAACCCTCCTACGCTGTTGGTGGGAATGCAAGCTGGTGCAACCCCTCTGGAAAACAGTATGGAGGTTCCTCAAAAAGTTAAAAATAGAGCTACCCTATGACCCAGCAATTACACTACTGGGTATTTACCACAAAGTTACAAATGTAGTGATCTGAAGGGGTACGTGCACCCCGATGTTTATAGCAGCAATGTCCACAATAGCCAAACTATGGAAAGAGCCAAGATGTTCATCGACAGATGAATGGATAAAGAAGATGTGGTATATATATAATGGAATATTATGCAGCCATTAAAAAAATGAAATCTTGCCATTTGCAACGATGTGGATGGAACTAGAGGGTATTATGCTAAGCGAAATAAGTCAAACAGAGAACACAAGTATCATATGATCTCAACGATATGAGGAATTTGAGAAACAAGACAGAGGACCGACCATAGGGGAAGGGAGGAAAAAAATGAAACAAGATGAAACCAGAGAGACACATAAACCATAATAGACTCTTAATCTCAGGAAACAAACAGGGTTGTTGGAGTGGTGGGGGTGGGAGGGATGGGGTGGCTGGGTGATGGACATTGGGGAGGGTATGTACAATGGTGAGCGCTGTGATTTGTGTAAGACTGATGAATCACAGACCTGTACCCTGAAACAAATAATACATTATAGGTTAATAAAAAAAATAATAAAAAAATACTGTGTTATATATCCGTAGGTTGCTAAGAGAGAACGTAAATGTTCTCACCACACACACACACATACTCGGTAATTATGTGAAGTGATGTTTATGTTAATTAACCTAATTGTGGTCGTCATTTTGCAATATATACATGTATGAAAAAAATCATGCTGGGGGTGCCTGGCTGGCTCAATTGGTGGAGCACGCAATTCTTGATTTTGTGGTTATGAGTTTGAAACCCCCACTGGTTGTAGAGATTACTTAGAAAAATAAAACCTTTTTAACCAACTGAGCCACCCAGGCGCCCCGAAAAATAAAACCTTTTTAAAAAAATAAAACATCATGCTGTACACCTTATACATGATGTTAAATGTCAATTATATCTCCATAAATCTGGGAAAAAAGCCTAGCAAAGGTTATAAACTATATGATGTGTCCTACACGACATTGTGTGAAAGGCAAAATGATAAGGATGGAAAATAGATCAATGGCTGCTGAGGGCTAGGGATTGGAGAGTTTGACCACAGAGTGGCAGTGTGAAGGGGTCTTTTTTGGGTGATGGAATTATTCTGTATCTTAACTCTGGTGGTGGTTACATGAATCTATATATTTCAAGACCCTTAGAACTGTATAAGAAAAAAGTCCCTTTTATACATGTAAATTTTAAAATTAATTTTTAAAAGTGTTCTTTAAAAAAAAGTTTTGGCTTTTTTATATGTAGAAAAAAGTTTCTTAAACTTTTTCACATCACAATCCCAAATTTGGAATCTAAGCAGATCTATGAACCTTTGCCCCAGAAAAAAAAAAATCAAATAAACACAAAATTTGAGTTTTGAATCCAGGGTAGGGGGAAGAGACAAGGATGAACACAGATTTCTGTGCTTGGCTGGATGCAGGATGGACTCTCCGATTCATAGAGATAATGTGGAAGAAATGGCAGAAAAAGAATACTTAATACAGAATAATATGCAGAATATACAGGAGAAATAGAAGATTGTCAGAGTGGAAGATTGATTTTGGAAATGCTCAGTTTGGGATACCTGTGGTACATTGAGTATTTAGCAAGTAATTGGGCATACCAGTACAGTTTGTCTGGGATCAGACAAATACTAAAGTTTTTTTTTTTTATTAAAGTGGAATAAACTGGGAGTGCCTGGGTGGCTCAGTTGGTTAAGCATCTGACTCTTGATCTCAGCTCAGGTCTTGATCTCAGGATCATGAGTTCAAGTCCCACATTGGGCTCCATGCTGGGTGTGGAGCCTACTTAAAAAAAAAGTGAACTAAACTAAGGGCTTCTCCTCTTACTATTTTAATTTAACATCATTTTGGAATTGTTGGCCAGTGAATTAAACCAAGTAAAGAAATAACATGTATAAATATAGGAAAAGTTATTTCAAAATTATCTTTATTTTTGCATTAACAAGATTATTAAGTAAAATGTCTGGAAATGGTAAACTGTATATTTTTAAACTAAGAGCTTTCTCACATGCCAGCAATTCACAATCAGAAATTATTATCATACAAAGATCTGTCTAGTAATCAATTAAAAAATTTTTAATTCTAGTGTAGTTAACACACAGTGTTATATTTGTTTCAGGTGTACAATATAGTGATTCAACAATTCTCTATTAGGTGCTCATTATGATAAATGTACTCTTTTTTTTTTTTAAAGATTTTATTTATTTATTTGACAGACAGAGACACAGGAAGAGAGGGAACACAAGCAGAGGGAATGGGAGAGGGAGAAGCAGGCTTCCCGCTGAACAGGGAGCCCGATGCGGGGCTCGATCCCAGGACCCCGGGACCAAGACCCGAGCCGAAGGCAGCTGCCCAACTGACTGAGCCACCCAGACGCCCCATGATAAATGTACTCTTAATCCCCATCACCTATTTCAACCATTTCCCCCCCACCTCCCCTCTGGTAACCACCAGTTTGTTCTCTATCGTTAAGAGTCTGTTTTTTGGTTTGTCTCTTTTTTTTCTTCGTTTTGTTTCTTAAGTTCCACATAGGAGTGACATAGGTATTTGTCTTTTTATGACTGACTTATCATTCTAGGAATAAAATTTAACATATATAGTAACAATACAGATAAAACTTTGAAACAATTGAGAGATGTATCATATTTTGCTGATTATAAATGTACTTTAACATCTCTGAAATCAAGATACATCTTCTAATTTAATTGGTTAATATTTTCTCTTTTAGTGGTAAATAAAATAATAGTGCAATATTGTTTTCTTAAGTTTGATGAAATATAGTAAAAGAAGACTTTAATTCAAGTGGCCAAACATCCCATGTTCAACTATAAGAAAATTCACTGTTGTAAAATGACAATTCTTCCCCCAAATCATTTATCAATTTCATGTAGATACCATCAAAATAACTTCAACCTGTCCTTCTCTTTTTGGTGGAACAAAATGATTCTAAGCTTCTTCTAGAAGAGAAGTGCCATGGTAATACAATTTGGGGAAAGCATATTCTTGTATATGTTTTGAATTACAATTTGGCAATGCTCACCTAAATTTACAAGCGATTGTTACTACTTGGAATTTATCTTTAAGGAATACCTCAAGGCATTTTTAGAAAAATGTATATTGTAGCATTGTTTAAAATAGAAAAAATTAGATATATAAAATTCTATAAAAGAAAGGACTGGTTAAAGAAGTTGTAGCAGGGGTGTTTGCAAAGTTCTATATATATATTTTTTTTACCTAGGTGGTGGTTACACAGGATTCACTGCATAATAACTGTTTTTTAAAAGTGTTATTTATTTAAGTAATCTCTACATCCACTGTGAGGCTCAAACTCACAACCCTGAGATCAAGAGTCACACACTCCCCCAACTGAGCCAACCAGGTGCTCCTCACTGCCTAGTTATTTATTAAGTTATATCTTTGTTCTATGTACTTTCTGTATGTATAATGTATTTCACAATAAAAGTAGCTAAAATTAATAACATCCATGTTTAGGAATACTATGAAACACTATACAATCAATAAAAGAATTGGGTAAATCTATGAGTAAGGTACTTACATATCACTCAGATTCAGCCTTGTGCTTGCATATATTTGTAGTACATTCATTTTCACCACTGAATAATATTCCACTATGTGAATATACTACAATATATTTATCCATTGTTATGACAATAGATAATTTGGTTGTTTCCTGTTTGGGGCTATTACAAATAGTAATCTATGAGAAGTCACAGGGATCTCTCCAATTATATACATCTGATGCACACGTACACATTTTGCACTAGAAACTAGAAAGAATTACTACCTGGTAAAGTATGCAAATGACCAACTATACAAGGTAATGTCAAATTTGTTTTCCAAAGGGATTAAGCCCACTGAATTCATAGCAGCAATGTACAGCAGATTCTGATACTCACAACCTCTCCAACATCTGGTATTTCAATTAAATGGTGTAAGATGGTATCTACTTGTGGTTTTGTGCATTTCGTTCATTGCTGATGGCTTGAACATCTCTTCATAAGTTCATTGGACATATGCATTTCCTTTTCTGAGAAATATATCTTTATCACTATTGTTCATCTGTCTACTGGATGGTTTGTCCTCTTAAAAAATTGTGTAAGTTCGTTATATATTCTTGATACCAATCTTTTGTCAGCTACGTGGATTTGCAATCTTCTCCTAGTTGAATCTTTTCACTCTCTTTAAGATATCTTTTGAGGAACAGAAGTTCTTAACTTTAATGTAGTGAAACTTATCAATCTTTTCGTTTAAGGTTAATACTTTTACATCTAGTTTAGGAAATCCTTTCCTATCTCAATGACACAAAATTACTCATGGATATCTCTTCCTCTCTTTCTAAAAGTTCAAAAGGCTTGTTCCTGACATTTAAGTCCTTAAACCTTCTGGAATTGATTTATATAAATAGCATATATATATATAATATAAATAGAAGTCTAGTTTTATTCTCTTTTGCATATGAAGGAACAACCAACACATTCCAAAGCAACCAGAGATTAATTACCTGGAAAGTAACGTTTTTGCTGTTCTTTCAGACATTCAAAATTCTTATGAGTGCACACAGTCCTGCTACGTGGTGTGCTGGATGACAAACTCAGTGCAAGGACCATCTCAGAAAATCTGGAAAGATCTTAGGAAACAAGAAGCAAGAGTTCAATATGCAAAAAGGCAGACGCCAACTTATAGCTGAGCTGTGTTGCAAAGCCTTTCACTTCATCTTGGAACTCAAAGCTTTGGCCTGCAGATCCTTGTGTCTACATCCTAAGTCAGCTTAGGAAAGCCTACTTATATCTTGGGGGAGTGGGGGGATGTACCAGTATGGAGCACTAGTTTTCATTTTTCATTTTAATTGTATTCTATTGAAACAAACTTTATATTTTTAGAATGTTTATGTTTTTAAATGTAGTTTTAGAAGGTAGAAAGGTCAATAGATACAGATTTCTGAGAAGACTCTGAAATGGACTTTGTTTTTCTGGACTTCTGGAGAAGTTATCACTAATTTATTTTGTCCAATTTCATCCTGGGCTTTCATTTTCCAAGGGGGATGCACATCACCAACACTTGCTTTGGTTTATCAGTCATGGTTAGCATCACATGTGCTCTGAAAAGGAAAGGTCAGAAAGGAAGGGGCCAGCCATGGATAGGTCGTATTTGAGTTCAGAATGGAAGTGGGGCAATGAGAAAGGGAGAATGTTTAATTCAGGCAGGGGAAAAGTGGCAGTATACTCAGGCAAATGGAAAGGCAGGGAAAAGTGGCAGTAAGTTAAAGAGGACACATATGTATGTGTGGAAGAGAATTTCCTAAATAATTAAATGAATTCATATTCAGAAAGGAAAAGAAGAGACCTGAATAAGAACACAAGAAAGGGTATGAAAATAAAAATTACTAGGTCAGACAGCCCCCTGCACCAACCTCTAGTAGGTCTACTAGCCCAAGGCAACATCTTTTTGTTGAATGCTGGGTATTCAAAATGGGCAGAGGGAATGAAGTGCAGTGACCTACCAACTGTAGCAATTGGAAAGAATAAATCAAGCATCTGCAATTCAGAGAGTACCTCTCTTTCCCTAGATTCTAAAATAATATCCCCCTTCCTCCCTCCCCACCTCTCCCCCTTGCCCCCAGCGAACATTGCAATCATTGTGGATTCTTCTCCCTGACCTGGATCAGCCTCCATCATCCAAGCTATCCATTCCTTTGTGACCAGCTGTTTCACACGATTGTCCTTCACCTGCCAGGAACTTGGCACTTTGGCAAACACTGCACAGCAAAATCGTTCCACCTTGATTGCACAGACATATCCATGGAGGGCCCCTTTATTGTGCACTTCAAGGAATTTGACAGCATATTTTATCTCATGCCTCTGTGTACAGAAATGATGGACAGGTAGTTTCCTAATACAGCAATCAATAAAATGAGGCAAGGCGACAAGATCTACTTTCTCCTTTTCACATCCAATGACTTGCTTGGTCTCATCACACACACCAAAAAATATATACCCTCCTTCGGTGTTTGCAAATGCAGACACACAACTGGGGAGACTCTCGTTAAAGCACTGGGACACCTCTGTTGAGAACATTTTAAATTCAACGTGGAGGGACGTAGTAAAGTTGAGCTCTTCTAGGAACTGAAGGTGAGTTCTAGCAAATAAAGCAGCAGCTGAGGCCCTTATGTTACCATCATCTTGTACACCAGCTCGAACTTTCTGGGGACTTAACGAACTGGAATCATTAGTATTCACAAGAGTCTGAGTTCTCCCTTTGAGGAACGCCAGTGCTTCCTGAGAATTCATGACATCAGTCGATGCTCTGTATCTGTGGTACAGATTGGAGGACAAGGTTGCCAGTCGTACACCAGAGGCCTCGGCATTCCATGACTTCACAAAAATAAAAAAGAGGTCCCCCTGCTGCATCTCATCTAAATAGCCTTTAAAAATTGAAGGCATTTTCAGTCCTACGCCATGGATTTTGTAATTGTAGTCTTTGTTCTCAATCTCAGCCTTGACCACTCCGCCACCAGAATTCAGCAGAGCACAGATTGCATTCACGATGATTTTACTCTGTTTCTTCTGCAGTTGAGGCTTCATGTCGTTCCTTTGTTTATTCCCAAGGATGACCTTTCCTACATTTAAGACACATTCGGCAAAGTTTGTTTCCAAATCCACCTTGACACTCATCTTCTCGGCACTTGTCCCGTTCCTATCCTGAAAGGTTCTCCTAAAAAAACAGGAAGACAGAACATTAGAATAGGACAAGACGAGGGAAAGTGAGAAAACCGACAGTTTGAGGCCACTTTTCTGAAGCTGGTCACTTCCTTTCTGCCCACAGAGTTTGAAGCCAGGCTCATACATGAAGTAAGTGTGGAGGACAGGGGGAGGAGCTAAGTCTGCCGGAAGCCCACTACCACCAGAGAAATGATCAAGAGGCTATTTTTATGCTATGATTTTAGTAACTGTTTGTACCAAGATCTCTGAGGGCAGTGTCTCCCAGTTCACCTGCAGAAAACAAGAAATTGTAGATACATGAGGACTGAAGCTGGAATGCAAATGGAAGGCTTTCACTGTCAGAGGTGTCTCTGGGGTGTCTTGATGTTTATTGCTTTTCTTGGTGCTCTTTCTCCTCCCATTGAGACCTGGGCAATTCTTAGATTATTTTATAGCCCAATCTGAAGAAGGAGCAAATCTGATTGAGTTGGTAATTTGTCATTGTTGCTATGGAACAGACCCTTTAGGTTTCCCTGGTCCAAGCAGTTCTCATCTCATGCAAAAATATATGTAAATTAAATATAAGTATATATACAATTTGTTTGAAACTAACAGACAAATTATTGACTGTTTGGATCAACCAAGCTGGCGGGTACAGGTGGGCTTTTGACATTTCCTAAACTGAGTGACAGTGTGCAGACACACCATCTTTGCCAACCACACCTCAGGACAGAAGAGCAAGTGTGAGTGATGCACATCCCCACAGCTGCCAATATTTGATTCATCCGTGGCAACTGAGGAAAGAGAAGGAGCAACTAGACCAACTCACACATCATTACACAATCCTCTATCAAGGGTACTTTGCTGTGAACGAAGCTGTCATGCTATCTGACACCGCCCCCCCCCCAACTTCCTTCCTCAAAAGCTCGATGCAGGGAACAAAAGATCCAACCCAAGAGAGAAGCAAACACAATCCCCTGGACAAGTGTGAAGGGAGACCCCAGAGTGACAGCTGTGGGGCAGGCCTAGAAGATCACCAGCCAGAATGGGAGCAAGATGGCAGCAGACTTCAGTAGGTGGCACGTGAGACTGTACAGCTGATGGACTGCTTAATGAGTTAGTCAGCTGAAGAGGTAGAGAGTTTGGGGGTGGATGAGTAATAGGAACTTAGGAAAATATGTAAACACAAAGATAAGACAATAACTCTAAGTTTAAAATGAAAAATAGTATAAAGGAGAAAACATAGCCATAAGCCATGATATGGCATAGCTGTGAACAAAATGACAATCATAATGTTATCAACTCTCAATATTGTTCTGATCAGAAATGGTATCATCATACTGGCAGGATGTGGGGAGAGAAAGGGTAGTGAAGTGTGAAAGGGTAGTGAAGTGGGAGGGAGCGAGATCAGCTCTGGAAAAAGACAGTATCTAAAAGGGGACAGGGGAGATGTGTGAGCATGAGCATGTTGTTTAGAAATATACTTAACATTGCTTGAAAGAAAAAGCCAAAGAGGCAAGAGGTTGCCTAGAGAGCAGAAGAAGGAGGCAGAATAAAGGGCCACTGATTTTCTCACTATGTCTTATGAAACTTTGACTTTCAAAACTAAATATAAGAGACTTCCACTCCCAGACAGAACAGAATACCAGGGACCAGATTACTTTCCTGTCTGAAACAACAAAAATACTTTTAAACAAATAATGGCTGGAAATTTTCCAAATTTGATGTAACGTGCAAAAAATTAAGATCAAGATCCAAGATATTCAACAAGCTCCAAGTACTAGAAACACGAAAACTACACCAAAGTGCATCAAAATTTAGTTGATTAAAGCCAAAGATAAAGAGAAAATCTTCAAAGCAACCAGAGGAAAAAGATACATTACACAAAGAACAGAGAATGACGTTAGAAGTTTTTGTCAGAAACAAAGCAAAAAGATAATGGATCAACATCTTTAAACCAATGAAAGAAGAAAAGAGAATTATGAACCTAGAGTTCTATACCCAGGGAGAATACCTTTCAAAAATTCCGTTAATAACAAGAAGACCATCAATTTTTTAAATGGACAAAGGACTTGAACAGATGTTTTTCCAAAGAAGAGGAACAAAGACCATTAAGCATGTGAAAAGGTGCTCAATACTATTAGTCATTAGGGAAATGCAAACCACAACCACAATGAGATACCACCTCACACCTATTAGAATGGTGATGGTGATGATGATGATGGTGGTGGTGAGAAAATGAAAATAAGAGTCAGTGAGGATTTAGAGAAATTGGGATCAGCATACACCGCTGGTAAGAATGCAAAATGATGCAACCATTGTGGAAAGTAGTTTGGAGATTCTTCAAAAAGTTAAACAAAGAATTACCATAAGACCCAGCAATTCTACTCTAAAGTACATACCAAACAGAATTAAAAACAGTTACTCAGGGAGGCGGCACAAAATGGTGGAGGAATAGGAGACCTGGATTTCGTCTGGTCTCAGGAATTCAGCTGGATAGGGATCAAACCATTCTGAACGCCTACGAACTCAACAGGAGATCAAAGAAAAGAATAGCAACAACTCTCTGAACAGAAAAGCAACCACTTTCTGGAAGGTAGGACGTGCGGAGAAGTGAATCCGAGGCGATATTCGGGAGGATAGACGGCGGGGGAGGGGGCCTCCGTTGGCCACTTCTGGCAAGTGCTAGAGCCGCGGAGCACAAAATCGGAACTTTTAGAAGTTGGCTCCGCGGAGGGACGTCGCTCCAGTGGCTAAGCGGGGGGTGGAACCCTTGCGGGACAGTGTGGTCTCAGGACTTTCGGGGTCACAGAAAGACCGGGGGTGCCTGAGTGCGGCAGAGCTCCCGGGTATTGGAGCGGGGAAGCCGGCTGCAGAGACGGAGCCGAGGCGCGGGCTCGCAGCTCGGGGTGGCCATAAACTGTGATCCGCGGCCCAGTCGGGCCACTGCTCCTCCAGCAGGGACCCAACAAGCGGCAGATCCAGGGAGACTCCCCTTCCTTCCCGGGGAGGAGCGGCGCGGGAACGCACCGCAGGGATCTGCTGGGTTTGGAGACTGCACACGGGGTCGGGAGCCAGAGATAGAAACGCTCGGTCACAGGCCGGGTGAGCACGGAGTGCGGCTGGAGACCAGGGAGACAGGAGTGACTGCTTTTCTTTGGGGGCACACCGAGGAGCGGAGCCCCGAGTTCTTGCTTCCTCTGGGGCGAGATTGGGAGGCAGCCATTTTCACTCTCATCCTCTAAAGCTGTACTGAGAGCTTGCAGGGAACAAAAGCTCCTGAGAGCAAACCCGAGCAGCTTGCTTAGCCCGGACCGACAAGAGCGGGGCACTTCAGCCTCCGGCAAAGACATTTGGAAACCACGGCAACAGGCCCCTCCCCCAGAAGATCAGCACGAACAGCCAGCAAGCCAAGACCAAGTTTACCGATCCAGGAGAACGGGAGAACTCCAGCGCTAGGGGAATACTGCACATAGAATTCATGGCTTTCTTACCATAATTCATTAGTTTTTCAAAGTTAATTTTTTAACTGTTTTTTTTTTAATTTTTCTTTTTCCCTTTTTCAACCAACATCTTATTAATCCCTTTTTTAAAAAAAAATTATTTTTCATTTTTAGAGTCATATCCTATCCCTTCATAGTAGTTACCCTTATTTTTGGCATATATATATATATATAAGTTATTCTCTCTTTAAAATTTTGAGATACAGTTTCTTCTAACAGATCAAAATATACCCTAAATCTCTAGTGTATGGCTTTGTTTTAGTCTCCTGCCTGATCATATTCTCTCCCACTTTTTTCTTTCTTTCTTTTTCTTTCTTTCTTTCTTTCTTTCTTTCTTTCTCTTTCTTTCTTTCTCTTTCTTTCTTTCTTAAATCCTCTTCTTTCTTTTTTCAAACAACTTCTTATCAATTCCTTTTATGAAAATTTTATAATTTTCATCTTTAGAGTCATATTCCATCCCTTCATTGTAAGAACCGTTATTTTATACATATGTAAGTCTTTCTTTCTTTAAAATTTGGGAGGCACATTCTTCTAACAGACCAAAATACACCCAAAATCTAGTGTGTGGCACTGACCTATTCACCAGCCTGATCATATTTGATCATATTCTGTTTTTTATTGTTTTCTTCTGCTTTTGTTTGTTTTTATCTTTTTCTTTTTTTTTCTCTTTCTTTCCCTTTCTTTCCCCCTGGTTTCAGGTCTTTTCTGATTTGTCTAGAGTATATTTTCTGAGGACGTTGTTACCCTGTTAGCGTTTTGTTCTGTCATTCATCTATTCTCCTCTGGATAAAATGAAAAGACAAAAAAAATCACCTCAAGAAAAAGAACAAGAGGTAGTACCGTCTGCCAGGGACCTACTCAATATGGACATTAGTACGATGTCAGACCTAGAGTTCAGAATCATGATTTTAAAGATTCTATTAGCTGGGCCTGAAAAAAGCATGGAAGTTATTAGAGAAACCCTTTCTGGAGAAATAAAAAACTAAAATCTAACCAAATCGAAATCAAAAAGGCTATTAAGGAGGTGCAATAAAAAATGGGGGCACTAACTGCTAGGATAAATGAGGCAGAAGAGAGAATCAGCGATATAGAAGACCAAATGATGGAAAATAAAGAAGTTGAGAAAAAGAGAGATAAACAACTACTGGATCACGAGGGCAGAATTCAAGAGATAAGCGATACCATAAGACGAAACAACATTAGAATAATTGGGATCCCAGAAGAAGAAAGAGAGAGAGGGGCAGAAGGTATATTGGAGCAAATTATAACAGAGAACTTCCCTAATGTGGGGAAGGAAACAGGCATCAAAATCCAGGAGGCACAGAGAACCCCTCTCAAAATCAATAAAAATAGGTCAACACCCCGACATCTAAAAGTAAAACTTACGAGTCTCAGAGACAAAGAGGAAATCCGGAAAGCAGCTCAGGAGAAGAGATATGTAACCTATAGTGGTAGAAATATTAGATTGGCAACAGACCTATCCACAGAGACCTGGCAGGCCAGAAAGGACTGGCATGATATCTTCAGAGCACTAAACGAGAAAAATATGCAGCCAAGAATACTATATCCAGCTAGGCTGTCATTGAAAATAGAAGGAGAGATAAAAAGCTTCCAGGACAAACCAAAACTAAAGGAATTTGCAAACACAAAACCAGCCCTCCAAGAAATACTGAAAGGGATCCTCTAAGCAAAGAGAGAGCCTAAAAGCAGCATAGATCAGAAAGGAACACAGACAATATACAGTAACAGTCACCTACAGACAATACAGTGGCACTATTTTCATACCTTTCATTAGTTACCCTGGATGTAAATGGGCTAAATCAAAAGACACAGGCTATCAGATTGGATTAAAAACCAAGACCCATCAATATGCTGTCTGCAGGAGACTCATTTTAGACCCAAAGACACCCCCACATTGAAAGTGAGGGGGTGGAAAACCATTTACCGTGCTAATGGACACCAAAAGAAAGCTGGGGTGGCAATCCTTATATCAGACAAATTAGATTTTAAAACAAAGACTGTAATAAGAGATGAAGAAGGACACTATATCCTACCTAAAGGGTCTATCCAACAAGAAGATCTAACAATTGTAAATCTATGCCCCTAACATGGGAGCAGCGAATTTTATAAGGCAATTAATAACAAAAGTGAAGAAACACATTGACAACAATACAATAATAGTGGGGGACGTTAACACCCCCCTGACTGAAATGGACAGATCATCTAAGCAAAAGATCAACAAGGAAATAAAGACTTTAAATGACACACTGGACCAAATGGACTTCACAGACATATTCAGAACATTCCATCCGAAAGCAATGGAATACACATTCTTCTCTAGTGCCCATGGAACATTCTGCAGAATTGATCACATCCTAGGTCACAAATCAGGTCTCAACCAGTACCAAAAGATGGGGATTATTCCCTGCATATTTTCAGACCACAGTGCTTTGAAACTAGAACTCAATCACAAGAGGAAAGTCAGAAAGAACTCAAATACATGGAGGCTAAAGAGCATCCTAGTAAAGAATGAATGGGTCAACCAGGAAATTAAAGAAGAATTTAAAAAATTCATGGAAACCAATGAAAATGAAAACACAACTGTTCAAAATCTTTGGGATACAGCAAAGGCAGTCCTGAGAGGAAAGTATATAGCAATACAAGCCTTTCTCAAGAAACAAGAAAGGTCTCAAATACACAACCTAACCCTACACCTAAAGGAGCTGGAGAAAGAACAGCAAATAAAGCCTAAACCCAGCAAGAGAAGAAAAATAATAAAGATCAGAGCAGAAATCAATGAACTAGAAACCAAAAGAATAGTAGAACAGATCAATGAAACTAGGAGATGGTTCTTTGAAAGAATTAGCAAGATTGATAAACCCCTGGCCAGACCTATCAAAAAGAAAAGAGAAATGACCCAAATTAACAAAATCATGAATGAAAGAGGAGCGATCACAACCAACACCAAAGAAATACAAACAATTATAAGAACATATTATGAGCAACTCTATGCCAGCAAATTAGATAACCTGGCAGAAATGGGTGCATTCCTAGAGATGTATCAACTACCAAAATTGAACCAGGAAGAAATAGAAAACCTGAACAGACCTATAACCACTAAGGAAATTGAAGCAGTCATCAAAAATCTCCCAACAAACAAAAGCCCAGGACCAGATGGCTTCCCAGGGGAATTCTATCAGACATTTAAAGAAGAATTAATACCTATTCTTCTGAAACTGTTTCAAAAAATAGAAATGGAAGGAAAACTTCCAAACTCATTTTATGAGGCCACCATTACCTTGATCCCCAAACCAGACAAAGACCCCATCAAAAAGGAGAATTACAGACCAATATCCTTGATGAACATGGATGCAAAAATTCTCACCAAAATACTAGCCAAGAGGATCCAACAGTACATTAAAAGGATTATTCACCATGACCAAGTGGGATTTATCCCTGGGTTGCAAGGTTGGTTCAAGATCCACAAATCAATCAACGTGAATACAATACATTAACAAAAGAAAGAACAAGAATCATATGATCCTCTCAATAGATGCAGAAAAAGCATGTGAAAAAGTACAGCATCCTTTCTTGATCAAAACTCTTCAGAGTATAGGGATAGAGGTTATATACCTCAAGATCATAAAACCCATCTATGAAAAACCTACAGCGAATATCATTCTCAATGGGGAAAAACTGAGAGCTTTCCCCCTAAGGTCAGGAACGCGGAAGGGATGTCCACTATCACCACTGCTATTCAACTTAGTAGTAGAAGTCCTAGCCTCAGCAATCAGACAACAAAAAGAAATCAAAGGCATCCAAATCAGCAAAGAGGAAGTCAAACTCTCACTCTTTGCAGATGATATGATACTTTATGTGGAAAAGCCAAAAGACTCCACCCCAAAACTGCTAGAACTCATACAGGAATTCAGTCAAGTGGTAGACAGAAATCAGTGGCATTCCTATACACCAACAACAAGACAGAAGAGAGACAAATCAAGGAGTCGATCCCATTTACAATTGCACCCAAAACCATAAGATACCTAGGAATAAATGTAACCAAAGAGGCAAAGGATCTGTACTCAGAAAACTATAAAATATTCATGAAAGAAATTGAGGAAGACACAAAGAAATGGAAACACGTTCCATGCTCATGGATTGGAAGAACAAACATTGTGAAGATGTCAATGCTACCTAGAGCAATCTACACATTCAATGCAATCCCCATCAAAATACCATCCACTTTTCTCAAAGAAATGGAACAAATAATCCTAAAATTTGTATGGAACCAGAAGAGACCCTGAATAGCTAGAGGAATGTTGAAAAAGAAAAGCAAAGCTGGCAGCATCACAATTCCGGACTTTAAGCTCTATTACAAAGCTGTCATCCTCAAGACAGTATGGTACTGGCACAAAAACAGACACATAGATCAATGGAACAGAATAGAGAGCCCAGAAAATGGACCCTCAACTCTATGGTTAACTACTCTTCGACAAAGCAGGAAAGAATGTCCAATGGAAAAAAGACAGTCTCTTCAACAAATGGTGTTGGAAAAATTGGACAGCCATGTGCAGAAGAATGAAACTGGACCATTTCTTTACACCACACACAAAAATAGACTCAAAATGGTTGAAAGCCTAAACGTGAGACCAGAGTCCATCAAAATCCGAAAGGAGAACACAGGCAGTAACCTCTTCGACCTCAGCCGCAGCAACTTCTTCCCAGAAACATTGCCAAAGACAAGAGAGGCAAGGGCAAAAATGAACTATTGGGATTTCAGGAAGATAAAAAGCTTTTGCACAGCAAAAGGAACAGTTAACAAAACCAAAAGACAGCCGACAGAATGGGAGAAGATATTTGCAAATGACATATCAGATAAAGGGCTAGTATCCAAAATCTATAAAGAACTTATCAAACTCAACACCCAAAGAACAAATAATCCGATCAAGAAATGGGCAGAAGACATGAACAGACTTTTTTCCAAAGAAAACATCCAAACGGCGAACAGACACATGAAAAAGTGCTGAACATCACTCGGCATCAGGGAAATCCAAATCAAAACCTCAATGAGATACCACCTCACACCCGTCAGAATGGCTAAAACTAACAAGTCAGGAAAAGACAGATGTTGGCAGGGATGCGGAGAAAGGGGAACCCTCCTACACTGTTGGTGGGAATGCAAGCTGGTGCAACCCCTCTGGAAAACAGTATGGAGGTTCCTCAAAAAGTTGAAAATAGAGCTACCATACGATCCAGCAATTGCACTACTGGGTATTTACCCCAAAGTTACAAATGTAGTGATCCAAAGGGTATGTGCACCCCGATGTTTATAGCAGCAATGTCCACAATAGCCAAACTGTGGAAAGAGCCAAGATGTCCATTGACAGATGAATGGATAAAGAAGAAGTGGTATATATATACAATGGAATATTATGCAGCTGTCAAAAGGAATGAGATCTTGCCATTTGCAACGACGTGGATAGAACTGGAGGGTGTTATGCTCAGTGAAGTAGTCAATCAGAGAAAGACATGTATCATATCACCTCACCAATATGAGGAATTTTTTTTATTTTTTATTGTTATGTTAATCACCATACATTACATCATTAGTTTTTGATGTAATGTTCCATTATTCATTGTTTGTGCATAACACCCAGTGCTCCACGCAGCACGTGCCCTCTTTAATACCCATCACCAGGCTAACCCATCCCCCACCCCTCTCCCCCTTTAGAACCCTCAGTTTGTTTTTCAGAGTCCATCATCTCTCATGGTTTGTCTCCCCCTCCAATTTCCCCATCTTCATTCTTCCCTCCTGCTATCTTCTTCTTCTTCTTCTTCTTTTTAACATATATTGTATTATTTGTTTCAGAGGTACAGATCTGTGATTCAACAGTCTTGCACAATTCACAGAGCTCACTATAGCACATACCCTCCCCAGTGGATGGGGTGGCTGGGTGATAGGTACTGGGGAGGGTATGTGTTATGGTGAGCGCTGTGAATTGTGCAAGACTGTTGACTCACAGATCTGTACTTCTGAAACAAATAATGCAATATATGGTAAGAAAAAAAAAGAAGAAGAAGATAGCAGGAGGGGAAGAATGAAGGGGAGGAAATCGGAGGGGGAGACGAACCATGAGAGACGATGGACTCTGAGAAACAAACTGAGGGTTCTAAAGGGGGAGGGGGTGGGGGATGGGTTAGCCTGGTGATGGGTATTAAAGAGGGCACGTTCTGCATGGAGCACTGGGTGTTATGCACAAACAATGAATCATGGAATACTACATCAAAAACTAATGATGTAATGTATGGTGATTAACATAACAATAAAAAATTTAAAGAAAAGAAAACAGGTACTCAAATCTGCCAGATTCAAATAGGTCATGAATGTTCATAGCAGAACTATTCACAATAGCCAACAGGTGGAAATAACTCAAATGTCTATCAGCAGATGAACGGATAAACAAAATATTCTACAATCCATTCAATAGAATATTTTTCTGCCATAAAAAGGAACGAGGCTGAGTGAAATAAGTCAGTCAGAGAAAGACATGTATCATATGATCTCAGTGATAATGAAGAATTCTTAATCTCAGGAAACAAACTGAGGGTTGCTGGAGTGGTGGGGGGTGGGAGGGATGGGGCGGCTGGGTGATGGACATTGGGGAGGGTATGTGCTATGGTGAGTGCTGTGAATTGTGCAAGACTGCTGAACCACAGACAGACCTGTACCTCTGAAACAAATAATACATTATATGTTAAAAAAAAAAAAAAGATAGCAGGAGGAGAAGAATGAAGGGGGGGAATCAGAGGGGGAGACGAACCATGAGAGACTATGGACTCTGAATAACAAACTGAGGGTTCTAGAGGGGAGGGGGGTGGGTGGATGGGTCAGCCTGGTGATGGGGATTAAAGAGGGCACATTCTGCATGGAGCACTGGGTGTTATAAGCAAACAATGAATCATGGAACACTACATCAAAAACTAACGATAATCGTGATTAACATAACATAAAAAAAAGGAATGAGTTACTGATACATGCTTCAACACGGATGAACCTTGAAAACATTATGCTAAGTGAAAGAAGCCAGACACAAAGATCACTGTTATGGACTGTATATTAATGTCCCCCTAGAATTCATATGTTGAAACCCTAACCCCGGGGCGCCTGGGTGGCTCAGTCATTAAACATCTGCCTTCGGCTCAGGTCATGATCCCAGGGTCCTGGGATCGAGCCCCTCATGGGTCTCCCTGCTCCACGAGAGGCCTGCTTCTCCCTCTCCCACTCCCCCTGCTTGTGTTCCCTCTCTTGCTGTGTCTCTCTCTGTCAAATAAATTAAAAATCTTAAAAAAAAAAAAAAAAAGAAAAGAAAAGAAACCCTAACCCCTATTGAGATGGATTAGCAGGTGGGTAACTAGAGGTAATTAGAGTGGCTCCCTCATGATGAGATTAGTGTCATTGTAAGAAGAGACCGAAGAGAGCTTGCTTCCTCTCTCTCTGCTCTTTCCACCATGGCAGCTGTCTGCAAACCAGGAAGAGTTTCCTCACCAGATACCACATCTGCCAGCACCTTGATCTTGGACTTCCTAGCCTCCAGAACTGTGATAAATAAACGTTTGTTGTGTAAATCTCCCAGTCTATGGTATTTTTGTCATAGCAGCCTGAACTAAGACAGTTAAATATTATAAAATTTCATTTATGAGAAATATTCAGAATGGATAATATCATTGAAACAAAGAAGATGGTTGATTGCCAAAGACTAGGAGAACAGGGGAATGGTAAGTAGCTGCTAAGTTGGGTTTTATCCGGGTGTGATGAAAATGTTTTGAAGCTTGATGGAGGTGGTGGTTGTACAATATTGTGGATGTACTAAATGCGGCTGATTTGTTCACTTTAAAATGGTTAATTTTTGTTATGTGAGTTTCATCTCAATTTTAAAAATTAATCAAAAAAAGGGAAATAAAAACTTTCTCAGACATATAAAAGCTGAAAGAATTTATTAAGAATGCAGTGTAAGGGGCGCCTGGGTGACTCAGTAGTTAAGCGTCTGCCTTCGGCTTGGGCTCCCTGCATCGCGGGAAGCTTGCATCTCCCTCTCCCACTCCCCCTGCTTCTGTTCCCTCTCTCGCTGTCTCTCTCTCTGTCAAAAAATAAATAAAATCTTTAAAAAAAAAAAGAATGCAATGTAAGAAATGGTGAAGAAAGTCTTCAGTCAAGTGGAAAATGATACTAGTTGGAAAATGAATATACACAAGGCAAGGAAGACCACTGGAAATGGTAACTACAAGGGTAAATAGATAAGATATTTTAAAGATTTAACGCTCTCAAAGAATAAAACTGGAATACTAACATCAACTGATTTCAATTAATTAGCTTATTATACAGTTACAGTAACCAAGATAGTGTAGAACCAGTATAAAGACAAATAAATAGATTCATGGAATAAAGAGTCTGGAAATAGACCCACATACATACGGATAGGAAGTGTTAATTTTTTTCAACAAATAGGATTGACACAATTGGATATCCACATAGGGAAAGAAATGAATTCATATTTGACACCATTTACAAAAATGTATTTAAAATGTGTTACAGACCTAAATGTAAAACCTAAGACTATGTGGAACTAAGTGAATACTGCCCAAATACAATAATGAGAGGCTATTTATGGAGAGCTCACTGTAACAAGGGAGTCAGCCACCATCACTTGTGATGGCAGAGACTCAAAAGCAGGCAGAGGAATGGGAAAGCTTTATAGTGAGAGAGACAGAGAGAGAGGGACAGAGAGAGAGAGGAGGTT
This sequence comes from Eumetopias jubatus, assembly GCF_037043125.1. Taxonomy (NCBI): domain Eukaryota; kingdom Metazoa; phylum Chordata; class Mammalia; order Carnivora; family Otariidae; genus Eumetopias; species Eumetopias jubatus. Next base: position 120,047,887 of record NW_028274816.1, read on the forward strand.
CAGAGATGCTCTGATCTGAGATTGGTCTTCTAGGGAAACTGGAAGTGAGCTTACTAGAAGTGGTACATCTTCTGTGACGGTTTGGGAGCCTGTTTAGCTTTCTTTGTTTTGTTTTGAGTTGGAAGTGGAGACAAATATCAGAAAAGCTGGAATTTATTAACTAAGTCCTAGGGCGCCTGGGTGGTACAGTCAGTTAAGCTACCCACTCTTGGTTTCAGCTCAGGTCATGATAGGGTCCTGAGTTGGAGCCCCTCGTCAGCTCTGTGCTCAGTGCGGGGTCTGCTTGAGTTTCTCTCTCCCTCGGCTCCACCTCCAACCTTGTGCGCGCTCTCTCTCTCAAATAAATAAATCAATCTTAAAATTAAAAAGAAAAAAAATCAAGTCCTGACCACTTTTGCTGCGAGGGTTGTAGTTTTGCTTCCAGAGGTGGTTGCTGCCATGTTGTGGGTCAAGAGTTCTGTGTTTAGGGGCTCCTGGGTGGTTCAGTAAAGTGACCAACTCTTGATTTCAGCTCAGGTCACTATCTCAGGGTTGTGAGATCCAGCCCCTTGTGGGGCTCTGTGCTGGGGGCGGAGCCTGCTTAAGATTCTCTCTCTCCCCACCCCTTCACATGCCCTCTCTCTCCTTAAAAAAAAAAGAGTTCTGTGCTTACATATGGTTTGGCCAGTGTCCATTTATATATTCAGCCTCTCAACCTCAAAACTTCTAGAGGCAAACATAGGAGAAAATATTTTTACCTTGGGTTTGGCAAACATTTTTTTAGAGATGTTACTAAATGTACACTACATAAAAGAAAAAAAATAATATACAATGGATTTTAAGAACATCTTTTTGAAAGACACCCGTTAAAAGAATTCATTCTTTTGTATTTTCAAATACAAGTCGTGACCAGAAGAAAATATTTGCAAATGATATATCTGATAAGTAATTTGTATCTAGATTAGATATAGGACCCTTGGAAGGGGAGAATAAGAAAACAGAAAACCCAATTTAAAAATGGATAAAAGATTTGGACAGATATTTCACCAAAGAAGACATATGGAGAGCAAGTAAGTACATGAAATATTATTCACCATCATAAGTCATTAGGGAAATGCCAATTAAAACGACAATGAGATAGCACTACACACTTATTTTAATGGCTAATGTGGCTAACTATACCAGCTATTGGTGAGGATACGGAGAAAAGGGAACTCTCATAGGCTCCTGGCAGAAACATAAATACAACCATTTTAGAAAAGAGTTTGGTAGTTTCAAACACTTACCATATGACTCAGCCATTTCACACCTAAGTATTTCCCCATGAAAAATGAAAACATAAGTCCCTACAAAGACCTATACCTTAATGTGATTGGTAGAAGCCACAAATTAGAAAGAACCCAAATGCCCACTAACAGAAACAAATTTGGGTTGTCCATATAATGGAAGCCTACTCAGCAAGGAAAAGGAGAGAACTATGGGTACCCACAACATGAATGAATCTCAAAATAATTATTCTGAGTGGAAAAAGCCAGACAAAAAGACAGTACATATCATAGCTACTTGTATAAGGGGAGCACATCCATTTGTATAAATTTCTAGAAAATGCAAACTAATCTATAGTGACAGAAAACCGTGGCTCAGGGTGGTGGGAAGGACAGGAGAGTGGGAGGTGGGGGTTATAAAAGGGCACTTTGGGGCTGATAAGCTATGTTCACTATCTCAACTGCAGTGCTGGCTTCAGCTTGTACACTTTAAATATATGCAGTTTAGGGGTGCCTGGCTGGCTCAGTTGGTAGCGCATGTGACTCTTGTTCTTGGGGTCTGAGTTCAAGCCCGATGTTGGGCATAGAGCTTACTTAAAGAAATATATGTGCAGTTTATTTTATGTCATTAATAACCCAATAAAGCTATTAAAAATTACATGAATGATGGTGAAAAGATAAGTAAAATGTATTTTTATAATATATATAATTAGCTCAAAAACCAGTGGGAGATCGATGTGCCTTCTATTACTGAAATTCTTCCATAGATACTATATCTTTGATAGAATTATTTATCAGCATCCCAAATTGTGCTACACTCCAGATGGACACCTTGGTATGTCCCATGCTCAGTTGCTAGTAACAACCATCCCACCCTGTCTTTTCCCTTGCAAATTGTGGATTTGACTTACCAGGCCTGCCAAGTCCCCTCTCAGTGGCAATCAGCAGGGCCTCCTAACTGCCAGTGAAAATGACCTCAGCAAAACGAGAGAAAATGCTCTCCCTTCCAATACAGGTGCATAAAAGCAGGAAGTACTGAATTTCATAAAGTTGCCCTTGTAGATTTTTTTTTTTTTTTTTTTTGTCCTAGCAGGGGAATCCTCTAAAGAACCTGGTCTTCAGAGACTGTTGCTCTGGCGTATGGTCATGTCCATTAGCCTGAAGAGATACTATAACTATGAATGGTTATATACTTAATGTCTTGTCGCTATGATAATAATACTGAAATTGATTTCTGTTTTCTGATAGGCATAAACACTTGTGCATTTTCATAATCAGGCCAGGAACCGACCATCACATTTCACTCTTCTTTGATTTGCAAGTAGGTACTAAAACTTGTGATTGTTAGTTTTCTTATTTAAACAAAAGAGTTGAAAAGTTTTGTGACATTTTAAGGAACACGTCGGACGCGGGACGCTCAGGCTTAGCTGCTCCTGTGGCTACAGGAACTTCCTTCCGCTTCTGCCCCGCGCAGACTGAAGAGGAATCAGTTTCTCTTTCCTTGTAAGGCAGGCATAGCCTCGCCAACATTAGCCAGGGCCCCCACCTCCTTGTAGAAGCTTCGCTCTGAGATCTGCCATCAGTGAGGGGCCACCGTGTCCGGGCATCCCCTCCCACCATCACTCGTTCTCAAGGATTCCCTTCTGGGTCCTACCACAGTCGTGTGCAAAAGGGGGAATGGAGTCACTCACAGCAGCCTAGCCTCTGTAGACAGAATCCACGGGGGTCCTACTGGCCACTTAATGGGGGATACAGGGCTTCCCCAACCGTTGCGGGAGTCTTCCCACACTGCCCGATGCTGTTCTTTCAAGACTGACGTTGCAAGCCAGGGCCTCACAGGCATCCTCGGAACACAGTCTCTCGTAATAAAATGGACACTGACCCTATTTATCCGCAGGCTACAGCCTCACTGGCTTCACCTTCAGGGGCCCCGGAAACTGATTTGGTTCTTTCCTCGAAAGTTCTTCGCGCTCTTAAACAATGGGGAAATATTACCGAGCTCGGTTTGGAAAGATCTAGGCTGTGAGGCCGCGCGCCTCACCCTCCTCCCCTGCGCACCTGGCCTTCGCAGCCTCCTAGCTTGCGGATCCCCCACTGCTCCCCTGTCGTTGGAAGTTTCTACCGACAGCAGACCAAACGTCCGGAGCGGAAAGGAGCTCAGGTGAGCTCATGGAACCCGCGCAGACCTAAGAAGGGAAAGAAGCCGAGCTTTTAGAGGATCTGTGCAAACGAGCGCGGGGGAACTCCTTACCCGCCGAGGTTTCTACTATGCAGACCTCCTCACTTCGGAAGTAGGCGACGGAGCCTCCCAAGTCCACAACCGAGACCTTGACTGCGGTGCCCCGGGCCTTATATCCGCTGAACTGAGCGATACCTCACAGGGCGGGGCACCGCGCGGGAAACAGTGGGACAGCCCACCAGTATGGTTTCTGCAGACCCGGAAACCCAGTTCTGCAAGGACAACAGCTTTGGTTACATTTGGTGGATAGAGGTGGGGTTTTTTTGGAGGGGGGGGGATCTTTTTTTAAGATTTTATTTATTTATTTGAGAGAGAGAGACAGAGAGACAGAGATAGCGAGAGAGATAGAGAGCATGAACTGGAAGGAGAGGGAGAAGCAGGCTCCCCCCCTGAGCAGGGAGCCCAACGCGGGGCTCGATCCCAGGATCCTGGGATTATAACCGGAGCCGAAGGCAGCCGCTTAACCGACTCAGCCACCCCGGCGCCCCAAGGGGGATCTTATTTATCGTTTCTCTGTTCGATTAATTTTTTGAAGCTTACAGTTCTCACCCCGCCCACACACACACACTCTCCCTACGGCTTTCAGTCCTCCCCAGCGGGACTCCAAGCCCTTCCCCGGCGGCCCAGCCTCCCCCCGCGCGCTCCGCAGTTGTCTCCTCCCAACACCTCCCGCCCCTGAATTCCCGCTCGACTTGCGGCATCCGCGGCCGGGGATCTGCTTCCGGGAAGTGCGGGGGTGGGAGCGTTGGGTCGAGCGGTGGGCAGAAAATTAAGCCTCCGCTTTCTCGCGTCCCGCTTCCCCACCTCAATTCGAGAAGTTTGATTCCGCCTCCTCTTGCGGATGCTTTACTTCGTAAAGGGGTGATGACCGGACCCCGAGAACGGCCGCGGGTGCCGCCGCTTGGGGGAGACCCAAGCAGCCTCCGACGATAGTATTTTGGTGAAAGAAATAAGAAATTGTCCTTTCGATTCGTCTGTCCCTGCAGACAAGACCCAGGTCTTGTGCAACACCGTCAGTTTTCAGTTCATTCGTCCTAATTTTATTCCCGAACATGTTCTGGGAGCTCTCGAAAGGTCTGGCTTCGCGCGGGACTCTCTGGACCCCAGGGTGCGCACTGCGGCGCGGGGCACCCAAGGAAGCGCGCAGCCGGCCCAGGGGGGCGAGGAGTCGGATGCGGGAGACTGATCCGAGCCCGCGCCCCCAGGGGCCGAAGTAGCACTTGGAGGCCCCTGAAGCATTCAGCCCCGTCCTGACTCCAGCTGCCCTTCTCCGGGAGGGACCTCCTTCTGTATTCCTCCGCCCTCTTAAAATTCTGGCAAATGTTTGTTTCTCCATCTCTTCACTCCCAACTCCCGAATCCAGCCTGAAGGACCGCATGAACCCTCCCAGCAAACACTCTCCCACCTTCTCGCCAGGAGCTAGAGGTCTCTTGGGCTGCCTATGATGCCTGGGTCAGGCGGGGACCTGGGCTACCACAGTCTGGCCCCCGGGGCGCTTGCTGTTTCGCTCACTTCTCAAGACCGGGTTAGGGATCAGGCCCATCCAGACCCTTTGGGCATGGGGAGAGTCCGAAGCTTTGAGATAAGGGGCTGGAGGAAAGTCATTGTAGGACTTGAGTCTACCTTGCTGCCCAAGAGCATTCAAATCTATGCCCAGAAAGGATTCGGTCACTCTCAGCAGGGTACTCTGTAGACCCAGGACAAGCCAAGGAGACAAGGAGGCTGGCCAGTTACCAGAAAATCAAAGAGGAGGGACCAGTCTGGAGGACACAATCTGTGGTCATCTCTGGGGTCCTGCTTTTTTTTTTCTTTAAGATTTTATTTACTTATTTGCAAGATAGAGAGAGAGAGAGATTGAGAGCAGGGGGAAAGGCAGAGGGAGAGGGAGAAGCAGACTCCCCACTGAGCAGATCTGTGGCTTGATCCCAGGACCCGGGGATCATGACCTGAGCGGAAGGCAGACACTTAACCGATTGAGCCACCCAAGCAACCCCTAATTTTTAAATGTATTGTCAAATATCTGAGGTGTATGGAAAGTACGAAAATAATGATTCATTGAACTCCCATGTATTCACCACCCAGCTAAATGATAAAACATTAGCCATACTTTTGTGTACCTCCCACTGGTCTCATTCCCTCACCCCACCTGTGCCCTCCTCACCTGATAACCAATACAATTTTCTAAATTCTAAGTTACAATCCTCATAGAATTCTGTATACTTTTATGACATATGTAGATGTCACTCATACATGAGTCTCACACATTTCCGTACACTTGAGCCATATGTAAACAGTATCGTATTGTATGTAGTTGGCAGAACTTGCTTCCAACTCCTTAACGTTTTGTTTTAAAGACTTACCTAGATCTTTCTAAATTTTACCCATGCATCTAGACCTTTCATTTCACTGCTGTATGAACCGGATCTTTCCTTCTCACCTTTCTATCCACCCCCTTTGGTGCCCAAGTTATCCAGGTCTCCTCAACTTTTTCTAGAAAAGACTTCAGCTTCCACGCACTTTGGAGTCATAATTACCACAGCACTACATCTTCATTTCTGGTTCCAGCCCTACTCTCCCATTCCCCCTTCCTGATCTTGAGATTCTGGAAGGCCTGGAAAAGGGGAGTAATGCTTTGGTGATATGTTGTCCCTCTACTAAGTTTTCATCTTTATCCCTTTGTTTGTCTAGGGTAGGAGGTAAGTAAGGGCAGAAAGTGATTTATTCTTCATATTTACTCAAGATTAAAAGTAAAACTCTTGGGTTTGCTCTGTCCAAGAGTAGGAAATGCCAAGAGCCACTATTGGTCACACACACACACACACACACACACACACACACACACACACACACACACGGTTAATGCAATCTTTACATCTTTTTTCCTTCAACAAGCTAAGCAGGGAGCAAGCTAAAGAGAAGGAACATATCACCTTAGAAGAGATTAAAGAGACATATCACAAGGCACCTGGGTGGCTCAGTTGGTTAAGTGTCTGCCTTCGGCTCAGGTCATGATCCCAGGGTCCTGGGACCCAGCCCCGCATCCGGCTCCCTGCTCAGCTGGGAGCCTGCTTCTCCCTCTCCTTCTGCTGCTCCCCCTGCTTGTGCTCTCTCGTGCACTCTCCCTCTCTCTCTCTCAAATAAATAAATAAAAACTTTTTAAAAAGTAAGTAAGTAAGTAAGTAAGTAAATAAATAAATAAATAAAGGGATGTGACACCTTGGAAGGTTCAGGCAGTGTCTCATGGAAAGAGAAATGCTGTATTAAAGAGAATCACTTCCATGTGTGGGTGACAACTGCCAGCACATGAGGCTGAAGTCACAGTCAGGTTGGAGGCTGCATGCCATGGTCTGTAGATCGTAGTCCATAGAAAACCCAATTCATCTCCCCATGAGAGATCCGGGGAGACTGACGCTGGGCTCCATGCTCAGTGACATTGTGGCTGGTCAGACTTTTCCTAGGCAACTGAGAGCTATAGTTTTAGCATAGAGCCTTATCAGTGCTGCCACAGTCTTTCTTTCAAACCTGAGTAACTTGTTTATAATATTCACTTTTCAGGCAAAAACCCATTTCCATCTTCTTCTTTTTTACTTTTTGCAATAACAACAGATTCTTTAAAAAACTTTTAAGATTTATTTATTTATTTTAGGAGGGAGGGGCAGAAGGAGAGAATCTTTTTTTTAAGATTTTATTTATTTATTTGAGAGAGAGCATGAGTGGGGGGAGGGGCAGATGGAGAAGCAGACTCCCAGCTGAGCAGGGAGCCCGATGCGGGGCTCCATCCCAGGACCCTGGGATCATGACCTGAGCTGAAGGCAGTGAAGGCAGACGCTTAACTGACAGCCACCCAGGCGCCGAGAGAGAGAGAGAGAGAGAGAGAGAGAGAGAGAGAGAGAGAGAGAGTCCGTCTTAAAGAGACTCTGTCCGAGTTGAGTCCCAAGCCCAATGCAGGGCTCTATCTCATGACCCTGAAATCATGACCTGAGGTAAAAATCAAGAGTCAGCTGTCAGCTGCTTAACTGACTGTGCCACCCAGGTGCCCCTCAATAAAAACATATTTAAAAAATAAATCTTACATAAATATTCTTATGATTTTTTAAGAACAATGTTTGCCATTTGACAAAGTGGGGTGAAACCTCACCACAACAACTTTATTCAGAGGAGGGATGAGGCATCCTTAACAAGTGTTTATACAAATCACACACATGAGAGAAGATGGTGGGGAGAATCTCAGTTCTCTGGCCCTCAGCACCAACACTGAGATCCAAGAGCATCCTGAGGTTGTCCCAGTGGGTGATTATACTCTCCCTGAAGGAGCCCAGTTGGTATGTGTCCAATGCTCTACTTGCTTTTGCAGGTATAGGAAAGTGGCTCAGAATATTCTCTCTGTACCCTCCCTCAGATCTTTAGATCACTGAGAATGAGTGTGGGAGGCAGAATAATGGCCTCCCAAAGATGCCCACACCCTAATCCCCAGAACCTGTGAGAGATGTTGTTACAAGCCATGGGGAATTAAGATTACAGAGATAATTAAGGATGCTAATCAACTGACCTTAAAATAAAGAGATTATCCTGGATCATCTGAGTCTGTAATCACAAGGGGCCTTCCGTGTGGAAGAAGGAAACAGAAGGGTCATTGTCAGAGTGGTGTGCAAGGTGAGAGAGACTTGACCAGCCACTGCTGGTTTTGAAGATGTAAGGGGGTCATGAGTCAGGGAATGCTGGCAGACTCTCGGAGCTGAAAAAGCCAGAAAACAGATTCTGCCCTAGACCTCCAGAAAGGAAGGCAGTCCTCTTTACACGTTGATTTTGGCCCAGTGAGACCCAACCTGCTCACCAATCTAAATGTTATAATCAGACATTATGTACAGTAGCAAATATGCAACACCACCTGAGGTATTCTAGCAAATCACCTCTTCCTGCCAACACACACACACACACACACACACACACACACACACACACGTCATTGAACCGAAATGTTCAATCCCCTAATAGCCATTTTTTAAATCTTTTTATTGTTATGTTAATCACCATACATTACATCATTCGTTTTTGATGTAGTGTTCCATGATTCATTGTTTGTGCAATAACGCCCAGTGCTCCATGCAGAACGTGCCCTCTTTAATACCCATCACCAGGCTAACCCATCCCCCCACCCCCCTCCCCTCTAGAACCCTCAGTTTGTTTTTCAGAGTCCATCCTCTCTCATGGTTCATCTCCCCCTCCGATTTACTCCCCTTCATTCTTCCCCTCCTGCTATCTTCTTCTTTTTTTTTCCTTAACATATATTGCATTATTTGTTTCAGAAGTACAGATCTGTGATTCAACAGGCTTGCACAATTCACAGCGCTCACCATAGCACATACCCTCCCCAATGTCTATCACCCAGCCACCCCATCCTTCCCACCCCCACCACTTCAGCAACACTCAGTTTGTTTCCTGAGATTAAGAATTCCTCATATCAGTGAGGTCCTATGATACATGTCTTTCTCTGATTGACTTATTTCACTCAGCATAACACCCTCCAGTTCCACCCACGTCGTTGCAAATGGCAAGATCTCATTCCTTTTGATGGTTGCATAATATTCCATTGTGTATATATACCACTTCTTCTTTATCCATTCATCTGTCGATGGACATCTTGGCTCTTTCCACATTTTGGCTATTGTGGACATTGATGCTATAAACATCGGGGTGCACGTACCCCTTCGGATCCCTACATTTGTATCTTTGGGGTAAATACCCAGTAGTGCAATTGCTGGATCATATGGTAGCTCTATTTTCAACTGTTTGAGGAACCTCCATACTGTTTTCCAAAGGGGTTGCACCAGTTTCCATTCCCACCAACAGTGTAGGAGGGTTCCCCTTTCTCCACATCCCTGCCAACATCTGTCGTTTCCTGACTTGTTAGTTTTAGCCATTCTGACTGGTGTGAGGTGGTATCTCATTGAAGTTTTGATTTGGATTTCCCTGATGCCGAGTGATGTTGAGCATGTTTTCATGTGTCTGTTGGCCATTTGGATGTCTTCTTTGGAAAAATGTCTGTTCATGTCTTCTGCCCATTTCTTAATTGGATTATTTGTTCTTTGGGTGTTGAGTTTGATAAGTTCTTTATAGATTTTGGATACTAGCCCTTTATCTGATATGTCATTTGCAAATATCTTCTCCCATTCTGTCGGCTGTCTTTTGGTTTTGTTAACTGTTCCTGTTGCTGTGCAAAAGCTTTTTATCTTCCTGAAATCCCAATAGTTCATTTTTGCCCTTGCCTCCCTTGTCTTTGGCAATATTTCTGGGAAGAAGTTGCTGCGGCTGAGGTCGAAGAGGTTGCTGCCTGTATTCTCCTTTAGGGTTTTGATGGACTCTGGTCTCACGTTTAGGCTTTCAACCATTTTGAGTCTATTTTTGTGTGTGGTGTAAGGAAATGGTCCAGTTTCATTCTTCTGCGCATGGCTGTCCAATTTTCCCAACACCATTTGTTGAAGAGACTGTCTTTTTTCCATTGGACATTCTTTCCTGCTTCGTCGAAGAGTAGTTAACCATAGAGTTCAGGGTCCATTTCTGGGCTCTCGATTCTGTTCCATTGATCTATGTGTCTGTTTTTGTCCCCGTACCATACTGTCTTGATGATGACAGCTTTGTAATAGAGCTGGAAGTCCGGAATTGTAATGCCGCCAGCTTTGCTTTTCTTTTTCAACATTCCTCTAGCTATTCGGGGTCTCTTCTGGTTCCATAAAAATTTTAGGATTATTTGTTCCATTTCTTTGAAAAAAGTGGATGGTATTTTGATGGGGATTGCATTGAATGTGTAGATTGCTCTAGATGGCATTGACATCTTCACAATGTTTGTTCTTCCAATCCATGAGCATGGAACGTTTTTCCATTTCTTTGTGTCTTCCTCAATTTCTTTCATGAATATTTTATAGTTTTCTGAGTACAGATCCTTTGCCTTTTTGGTTAGATTTATTCCTAGGTATCTTATGGATTTGGGTGCAATTGTAAATGGGATTGACTCCTTCATTTGTCTCTCTTCTGTCTTGTTGTTGGTGTATAGGAATGCCACTGATTTCTGTGCATTGATTTTATATCCTGCCACTTGACTGAATTCCTGTATGAGTTCTAGCAGTTTTGGGGTGGAGTCTTTTGGCTTTTCCACATAAAGTATCATATCATCTGCAAAGAGTGAGAGTTTGACTTCCTCTTTGCCGATTTGGATGCCTTTGATTTCTTTTTGTTGTCTGATTGCTGTGGCTAGGACTTCTAATACTATGTTGAATAGCAGTGGTGATAGTGGACATCCCTTCCGCATTCCTGACCTTAGGGGGAAAGCTCTGAGCTTTTCCCCATTGAGAATGATATTCGCTGTAGGTTTTTCATAGATGGCTTTTATGATACTGAGGTACGTAGCCTCTATCCCTATACTCTGAAAAGTTTTGAGCAAGAAAGGATGCTGTTCTTTGTCACATGCTTTTTCTGCATCTCTTGAGAGGATCATATGATTCTTGTTCTTTCTTTTGTTAATGTATTGTATCACGTTGATTGATTTGCGGATGTTGAACCAAACTTGCAGCCCAGGAATAAATCCCACTTCGTTGTAGTGAATAATCCTTTTAATGTACTGTTGGATCCTCTTGGCTAGTATTTTGGTGAGAATTTTTGCATCCATGTACACATCAAGGATATTGGTCTGTAATTCTCCTTTTTGATGGGGTCTTTGTCTGGTTTGGGGATCAAGGTAATGGTGGCCTCATAAAACGAGTTTGGAAGTTTTCCTTCCATTTCTATTTTTTGGAACAGTTTCAGAAGAATAGGTATTAATTCTTCTTGAAATGTCTGATAGAATTCCCCTGGGAAGCCATCTGGCCCTGGGCTTTTGTTTGTTGGGAGATTTTTGATGACTGCTTCAATTTCCTTAGTGGTTATAGGTCTTTTGAGGTTTTCTATTTCTTCCTGGTTCAGTTTTGGCAGTTGATACATCTCTAGGAATGCATCCGTTTCTTCCAGGTTATCTAATTTGCTGGCATAGAGTTGCTCATAATATGTTCTTATAATTGTTTGTATTTCTTTGGTGCTGGTTGTGATCTCCCCTCTTTCATTCATGATTTTGTTAATTTGGGTCATTTCTCTTTTCTTTTGATAAGTCTGGCCAGGGGTTTATCAATCTTGTTAATTCTTTCAAAGAACCAGCTCCTAGCTTCATTGATCTGTTCTACTGTTCTTTTGGTTTCTATTTCATTGATTTCTGTTCTGATCTTTATTATTTCTCTTCTCCTGCTGGGTTTAGGCTTCATTTGCTCTTTTTTCTCTAGCTCCTTTAGGTGTAGGGTTAGGTTGTGTATTTGAGACCTTTCTTGTTCCTTGAGAAAGGCTTGTATTGCTATATACTTTCCTCTTAGGACTGCCTTTTCTGCATCCCAAAGATTTTGAACAGTTGTGTTTTCATTTTCATTGGTTTCCCTGAATTTTTTAAAATTCTTCTTTAATTTCCTGGTTGACCCTTTCTTTCTTTCTTTCTTTCTTTCTTTCTTTCTTTCTTTCTTTCTTTCTTTCTTTCTTTCTTTCTTAAGATTTTATTTATTTGAGAGAGAGAATGAGAGAGAGAGAAAGCACATGAGATTGGGGGAGGGTCCGAGGGAGAAGCAGACTCTCCGCCAAGCAGGTAGCCCGATGCAGGACTTGGTCCAGGGACTCCAGGATCATGACCTGAGCCGAAGGCAGTCGCTTAACCAACTGAGCCACCCAGGCACCCAACCCATTCATTCTTTGGTAGGATGCTCTTTAGCCTCCATGTATTTGAGTTCTTTCTGACTTTCCTCTTGTGATTGAGTTCTAGTTTCAAAGCATTGTGGTCTGAAAATATGCAGGGAATAATCCCAATCTTTTGGTACCAGTGGAGACCTGATTTGTGACCTAGGATGTGATCTATTCTGCAGAATGTTCCATGGGCACTAGAGAAGAATGTGTATTCCATTGCTTTCGGATGGAATGTTCTGAATATGTCTGTGAAGTCCATTTGGTCCAGTGTGTCATTTAAAGTCTTTATTTCCTTGTTGATCTTTTGCTTAGATGATCTGTCCATTTCAGTCAGGGGGGTGTTAACGTCCCCCACTATTATTGTATTGTTGTCAATGTGTTTCTTTGCTTTTGTTATTAATTGCCTTATATAATTGGCTGCTCCCATGTTAGGGGCATAGATATTTACAATTGTTAGATCTTCTTGTTGGATAGACCCTTTAGGTAGGATATAGTGTCCTTCCTCATCTCTTATTACAGTCTTTGGTATAAAATCTAATTTGTCTGATATAAGGATTGCCACCCCAGCTTTCTTTTGGTGTCCATTAGCACGGTAAATGGTTTTCCACCCCCTCACTTTCAATGTGGGGGTGTCTTTGGGTCTAAAATGGGTCTCTTGCAGATAGTATATCGATGCGTCTTGGTTTTTAATCCAATCTGATAGCCTGTGTCTTTTGATTTAGCCCATTTACATTCAGGGTAACTATTGAAAGGTAGGAATTTAGTGCCATTGTATTGCCTGTAAGGTGACTGTTACTCTATATTGTCTGTGTTCCTTTCTGGTCTATGCTGCTTTTAGGCTCTCTCTTTGCTTAGAGGACCCCTTTCAATATTTCTTGGAGGGCTGGTTTTGTGTTTGCAAATTCCTTTAGTTTTTGTTTGTCCTGGAAGCTTTTTATCTCTCCTTCTATTTTCAATGACAGCCTAGCTGGATATAGTATTCTTGGCTGCATATTTTTCTCGTTTAGTGCTCTGAAGATATCTTGCCAGTCCTTTCTGGCCTGCCAGGTCTCTGTGGATAGGTCTGTTGCCAGCCTAATGTTTCTACCATTGTAGGTTACATTTCTCTTCTCCCGAGCTGCTTTCAGGATTTCCTCTTTGTCTCTGAGACTCGTAAGTTTTACTATTAGATGTCGGGGTGTTGACCTATTTTTATTGATTTTGAGAGGGGTTCTCTGTGCCTCCTGGATTTTGATGCCTGTTTTCTTCCCCACATTAGGGGAGTTCTCTGCTATAATTTGTTCCAATATACCTTCTGCCCCTCTCTCTTTCTTCTTCTTCTGGGATCCCAATTATTCTAATGTTGTTTCATCTTATCATATGGCTTATCTCTCGAATTCTGCCCTCGTGATCCTGTAGTTGTTTATCTCTTTTTCTCAGCTTCTTTATTTTCCACCATTTGGTCTTCTATATCGCTGATTCTCTCTTCTGCCTCATTTATCCTAGCAGTTAGTGCCCCCATTTTTTATTGCACCTCCTTAATAGCCTTTTTTATTTCGATTTGGTTAGATTTTAGTTCTTTTATTTCTCCAGAAAGGGTGTCTCTAATAATTTCCATGCTTTTTTCAAGCCCAGCTAGTATCTTTAAAATCATGATTCTGAACTCTAGGTCCGACATCACACTAATGTCCGGATTGAGTGGGTCCCTGGCAGATGGTACAATCTCTTGTTCTTTTTGTTGAGGTGATTTTTTCGTGTTGTCATTTTGTCCAGAGGAGAATAGATGAATGAGAGAACAAAATGGTAACAGGTTAACAACGTCCCCAGCAAATATACTCTAAACAAATCAGAAAAGACCTGAAACCAGGGGAAAAGAAAGGGAAAGAAAGAAAAAAGAAAGAGAGAGAGAAAAAAAGAAAAAGAAAAAGATAAAAACAAACAAAAACAGAACAAAACAAAAAAACAGAACATGATCAAATATGATCAGGCTACTGCATAGATCAGTGCCACACACTAGATTTTGGGTGTATTTTGGCCTGTTAGAAGACAGTGCTTCCTAAAATTTTAAAGAAAGAAAGACTTATATATGTCTAAAATAAGGGTTGATACAATGAAGGGATGGAATATGACTGTAAAGATGAAAATTATAAAAGAATTTATAAAAGGAATTGGTAAGATAAGAAGTTGTTTGAGAAAAGAAAGATGATTTTAAAAAAAAGAAAAAGAAAAAAAAAGGGAGAGACTGTGATCAGGCAGGAGACTAGAACAAACCCATACACTAGTGATTTAGGGTATATTTTGATCTGTTAGAAGAATCTGTATCTCAAAAGTTTAAAGAGAGAACAAGTTATATATATATATATGCCAAAAATAAGGGTAACTACTCTGAAGGGATAGAATATGACTCTAAAAATGAAAAAAAAATTTTTTTAAAAAGGGATTGTTAAGATGTTGGTTGAAAAAGGGAAAAAGAAAAATTCAAAAAAAAAACAGTTAAATAAAATTAACTTTGAAAAACTAATGAATCATGGTAAAAAAAAAAAAAAAAAAAGGCCATGAATTCTATGTGCAGTATTCCCCTAGCGCTGGAGTTCTGCCGTTCTCCTTGATCAGTAAACTTGGTCTTGGCTGGCCGTTTGTGCTGATCTTCTGGGGGATGGGGGCCTTTTGCTCTGGTTCCCAAATGTCTTTGCCGGAGGCCGAATTGCCCCGCCCTTGTTGGTCCAGGCTAAGCAATCTGCTCGGGTTTGCTCTCGGGAGCTTTTGTTCCCTGCAAGTTTTCCGTACAGCTTTGGAGGATGAGAGTGAAAATGGTGGCCTCCCAATCTCCGCCCGGAGGAGCTGAGAACTCAGGGCCCCACTCCTCAGTGCGCCCCCAGAGAAAAGCAGTCACTCCCGTCTCCCCGGTCTCCGGCTGCACTCCGTGCTCAGCTGGCCTGTGACCGAGCATTTCTATCTCTGGCACCTGACCCCGTGTGGAGTCTCCAAACCCAGCAGATCCCTGCGGTGCGCTTCCGCGCCGCTCCTCCTGGGGGAGGAAGGGGAGTCTCCCCAGCTCTGCTGCTTGTTGGGTCCCTGCTGGAGGAGCAGTGGCCCCACTGGGCCGCGGATCACAGTTTATGGCAACCCCGAGCTGAGAGCCCATGCCTTGGCTCTGTCTCTGCAGCCGGCTTCCCCGCTCCGATACCCGGGAGCTCTGCCGCACTCAGGCACCCCCGGTCTTTCTGTGACCCTGAGGGTCCTGAGACCACAGTGTCCTGCGAGGGTTCCACCCCCCGCTTAGCCACTGGAGCGACGTCCCTCAGCGGAGCCGGCTTCTAAAAGTTGTGATTTTGTGCACCGCGGCTCTATCACTTGCCAGAAGCGGCCGACGGAGGCCCCCTCCCCCGCCGTCTATCCTCCCGAATATCGCCTCAGATTCACTTCTCTGCACAACCTACCTTCCAGAAAGTGGTCGTTTTTCTGTTCATAGAATTGTTGCTATTCTTTTCTTCGATCTCCTGTTGAGTTTGTAGGTGTTCAGAATGGTTTGATCCCTATCCAGCTGAATTCCTGAGACCACATGAAATCCAGGTCTCCTACTCCTCTGCCATCCTTCTAATTGCCATTTTAGACATAACACGGCATAGGGGGAAAAATCAAATGGCACCACAAAGAGGCAATCAACTGAACCATGAATGTGAGAAGTTCAATGGGATAAATGAACTGGATTTTTTAACAAATAACTGGGGAGGAAAGAGACGGCTCATGCTATAGATTAAGACAGACTTAAGTTACCTATCAACTAAATGCAAGGTGTGGGGACGCCTGGGTGTCTCCGTCAGTTAAGTGTCTGCCTTTGGCTCAGGTCATGATCCCAGGGACCTGGGATCAAGTCCCGCATCAGTCTGCCTGCTCAGCAGGGAGTCTGCTTCTCCCTCTCCCTCTGTCGCTCCCCTGCTTGTGCTCTCTGTCTCTCTCTCTCTCTCTCTGACAAATTAAATAAATAAATAAATAAATAAATAAATGCAAGGTGTGGACCTTGTTTGGTCCCTGATTTCAACAACCACAACAACAAACTGTAAAAACCAAACATAAAAGTGTAAAAAACCAAAAAATCCAATGAAACAAAAACTTGTGACAATTAGGGAACTTGGACTGTGACTGACTGGGTATTAGATTATAATAAAAAATGATTAGCAATTTTGTTAAATGTGATAATGGCATGGTGCTTATACATTTTTAAAGGTCTTTCCCTGATAGAGATATATGCTGAAACATTTATAAGTAAAATGAAATGCTGACTAGGATTTGCTTTAAAATTATTTAGAAGGGGTGCCTAGGTGGCTCAACTGGTTAAGCGTCCAACTCTTGAATTCGGCTCAGGTCATGATCTCAGGGTCGTGGGATCCAGCCCCACATGGGGCTCTGAGCTCAGCATGGAGTCTGCTTGAGATTCTCTCTCTCTCTGCCTCTGCCCCTCCCACTGCTTGCTCTCTCTCTCAAAATAAATAAATAAGTAAATAAATAAAAACATTATTTTCTAGTCGTATGTTTCCATGAAGGTAGAGAGATGCTTCAAGTCAGGACTACATCAATTTTATTCCTTTTTTTAGTGGGGAAAAATATTGGTTACTGTTGTCTCAGAGAGTTGTGAAGTATATATTCCCTTGATTTTAAAGTATAAACTTGATGAATTTTGGTATTTGTGAGCTCATCCTCATGCTGAAATTTTAAAAGCAATTGAGCTGGAACTAGACTCAGCTACAGTGGAAACTGTAAATAAGTTTTAATGGTCTGTTGCAGCAGAGGTTTTAGTAGAAAATTGGTTCAGAATATTATTAGTCAACATAAACAATGTATATTAGTTTCCTGCTTGAGGCCTTGAGTTGTGTATTATTTTTATTCTCTTAAATCTACTTGTAACTAACCATTAGAGTTGTTCTGCCCTAAAATGGCTAGATAGCATTTGGGGCTGATAGGTTGTCTACCACAGCGTTCTCTCTGCAAAGGAAAGAAAGACATTATGGCAGTTAGTGTCTTCAGCCAATATGGTTTGCAGGTCTACCTGGGAGCTCTTTAAAATGGGATCTGTAAGCACTAAAGAGCTTGGGGCAGTGGAAAAACCAGGATCCCTGGAGTCAGACTGTTTCAGGCACTGAAGCCCTGGGGAAGTTATTTGACTTCTTTGAGTTTCACTCTGTTCAGTGTAAACAACACAGACCCACCTCTCAGAGCATATAATGAGCGTTTGTAGAAAATACATTATAAGGTGATTCCACTCGCACCATATCAAGTGTGAAGAAATTCACTCAGCAGGGAAGTCTTCATTTTTAAAATGATTTTTAAAAAGCCAAAGCAAATGAACTAGATTAGATCTAAGATCGGATTAAAGGTGTCTGGGGCTTTTAATTATGAATTGTTTCAAGGAGAAGAAACTAAGTCCAAGGTAGTATCAAATTTGAAACACCAGTGGGAGGAAGTCAACGAGCAAAGAGGACCAGGCTTATAGGGGGACACATGAAGTTGAGTCTGAAGTGGGTTCTCCCTTCCCTGGCCCTTTCTTTGCTCTGAACTCACATACTTCCTTTCATTCTGAGGTTTGTTGGTTTTTAAATATACATAAATTATTTTCCATTTAGTGTTTATTATTGTTATTTTTAGTAAGCTCTTTTTTTTTAAGTAGGCTTAGACTCATGACCCTGAGATCAAGAGTCACACACACCCTGCACTGAGCCAGCCAGGCACCCCTATTCTGAGGTTTTGAAACAAAACAAAACAAGGACAGTCCCTGCAACAGCTGGAGAAGCTTTTGAATTTTCTCTGAAATAGGAACTGACTTGACCAAAAGAATGACTTCCTGCATGTGCTGTACCCATTCAAGATAGAGAAACGACCCAGAAGATTCCTAGGGCAGTGAAACTACTTTGTATGATACCACAATGGTGGACACAGGTCATTATACATTTGTCCAGACCCATGCACGCTAGGACACCGAGAGAGAACCCTGATGCAAACTGTGGACTTTGGGTGGTAATGATGTGTATGTGTAGGTTCATCAGTTGTGACAAATGTGCACTGTGGCGTGGAATGCCCACAGTGGGAGAGGTTGTGTGTGCATGGTGATGGGAGGTATATGGGAACTCTGTATTTTCTGCTCAATCTTGCCATTAACTTAAAACTAGTCTAAAAATAAGGTATACTCATTTGAAAATAAATGTTTAAAAGGGAGGCACATACAAAAAACAATAGTAATAAGGTAACTGACTTTACTTAGCCAATACACTTCCTGGTTGCGCTGTACCCATTAAGGACTAAATTATCTTGGTGGTCTAGTGCTCAACTGCAGAATTTCCTCTTATTGGTGGGGGTGCAAAATGTGTTACGGTCCCCCTGACAGGATGTCTTCATTTATTCTGGTATCTGTAAAGTCTGTATGAATCACCTAGGGATCTTGTTTATAATGTAGATTCTGATTAAGTAGTTTCGGAGATAGGTCTGAGATTCTGCATTTCTGAGAAGCCCCTTCATGCCTGGAGAATTTAGAGAACGTTTGGCAAACATGCATCCCCTTCCTTGCCTAGACTACTGCCTTTGCTGCCTGCCCAGAAATTCCCTATTAAAGAATGGTTCCTTTGAATAGTAAACACATTTCTCTGGTCAGTAGGATTCTCTTTTCTCTCAGTCTCGTTAGTGCTTTGCTTGAGGTTCTCGTGGAACAGAGCACATTCTTTGGCCATACTTGTATCTGTGTATATATCTTATTCCCTCACCCTGCCCCTCTCTACCTCCACTATCCCTAACCCTATGTTCTCACAGATTCCTGTGCTTTTCATTCATAGTCCTTATAACAACTCTGGTTGAATCATTATTTACATCGTTGCTTTTATGGGTGTCTTCCCTACTCAATCAAAAGCTCCATGAGGCCAAGTATCACATCTGTATTGTACAACACCGTATTGCCGTCAATACCACAGCACCTGGCATGCAGCAGGTGCTCACTGAATATTTGTTGAACAGACTGTGAGGTTCTTGGGAACGGAAGCTTTGTATCCCAGCACAGGGCTCTGCACATAACAATTCAGTACATAATTGCTGACCTAATGACAACAATCTCAGGAATGTTCAACAAACATGTTCTCATTCACTCAAGTCATTCAACAGGAATCTATTGACTAGCTACATAAGCCATGCCTGATTCTGTCATCAGAGATCTAACAGTATTCAGAGAATATAAATGTAAAAATAATTCATTTTTTCAAGATGGAGTTCTCTATCCTTGATTTAAGTTCACCTGTTTTTTAGACCAACAGGTCCTGAAGGCCATGGTTTACGCCTTTATAAAGGTTTTTAGGTAAGGAAGGTTTTTATGGAGGTTTTAAGGTTTTTAAGTGTCATATTATTAACTCAGGGATGGGGAAAGATGTGGGAAAGGAAGACTGAAGGCACAGAAAGCATTTGAGCGTGTTGCAACCATGCAACTGTGAGATGGTGGTCTGGGCTAGAGGAGAGGCTGTGGGGAGGAAGAGACTTGCATGGATGTGGGAGATATTTAGGGAATAAAATGAACAGAACAGAAACAGAAGCAAAGATGGACACATGGGACTGCAACAAACTTGAAAACATCAGAGGACACAATCACCAGAGTGAAAAAGCAGGTTGCAGAACGGGAGGAAATGTTTGCAACTCACAGATCTGATAAGGGGTTGATACCTAGAACATACAGGGAATGTCTACAACTCAGCCACCAGAAAATCAAATAACCTGGTTCAAAAATGGGCAAAGCATTTTATTTGCATGACATACAAATTACCAACAAGCATATGAAAAGATGTTCAGTATCACTAATTATCAGAGAAATGCAAATCACAACCACAATGAGGTCTCACTTCACACCCATTAGGGTAACTACTGTAAGAAAAACAACAACAGGGGCACCTGGGTGGCTCAGTTGGTTGGGCGACTGCCTTCGGCTCAGGTCATGATCCCAGGGTCCTGGGATGGAGCCCCGCATCGGGCTCCCTGCTCTGCAGGAAGCCTGCTTCTCCCTCTCCGACTCCCCCTGCTTGTGTTCCCTCTCTTGCTGTGTCTTCTCTGTCAAATAAATAAATAAAATCTTAAAAAAAAAAAAAGAAAAACAGCAACAAAAACCAGAAAATAAAACAAGCATTGGTGAGGACCGGGAGAAATCAGAACCCTTCTGCAGTGTATGGGATTGTAAAATGGTACAACTATGTGGAAAACAGTGTGGAGGTTCCACAAAAAGTTGAAAATAGAACTATCATATGATCCAGCAATCCCACTTTTGAATATACATCCATAAGAATTGAAAGCAGAATCCTGAAGAGATATTTGCACACGCATGAGCATAGTGGCACTATGAACAATAGCCAGGAGATGGAAGCAACCCACGTATCCCTCAACAGATGAACAGATAAACAAAATGTGGTATACACACATACCATGGAACACTGTTCAGCCTTAAAAAGGAAGAAAATTGTGTCACACGCTATATATAACATGATGAACCTTAAGGACATTACCTTAAGTGAAATAAGCTAGTCACAGAAAGACAAATACGGCACAATTCCACTTACACAAGATAACATAGAGTAGTCAAATTCATAGAGCCAAAGAGCAGAATGATGGTTGCCAGGGGCTGGGGGAGGGAGGAACGAGGAGTAGCTGTTTAAGGGCACAGGGTTTCAGTTTTGCAAGATGGAAAAGCTGTGATCTATTTCACAATAATGTGAATATATTTACCACTACTGAACTGTAGATTTAAAAATGGTAAGTGTTACGTTGTGTGGTTTTTTTTTTTTTTTTACCACAATAAAAAAAAATGAACAGGATGGGCTAGAAGGGGAAACAGGAAGACTTACACACGATGGGTCTAAATTTCGAGAGGAAAGCCTAGGATGGAGATACAGGTACACAACCAACCTGGAGAAATGGAGATAGAAGAGATCACCCAGAAAGACCGTGTGGAAAAATGAGAAGAGAATATCCTCTTTAGAACAAGGGCTGAAGAATACTCCCATCACAGGAAAAGGAAATGAGTGAGAATTTCAAGATAGCCTTCAAAGAAGATTGAGAACGAATGGAACATGGAACGGGGCGGGGGGAGAGACAGAGACAGAGAGAGAGAGTCCTATCGAGGAAGTCCAGGCAAGTAGGTGTGTTTCAGGGTGGAATGAGTCAACAGTATCAAAGGAGTACAACAAAGTAATGACTAAAGAATGTTCACTGGTAAATTGTATACAGTACACGGTGCATCATCAGTGACCCTGGCCAGGCTGGAGGAAGAGGGTAGTGGGTGTCAGGATATCATGGTGGGTGAATTCTCAGAGTCTACATGAAAATGAAGGCCAGAACATTCACAATCATACCCTTGTCTGATAGAGACCCCCTTCGTGAAGTTATATTTGTGACCATCTTGTATACTAAGGATGTTTGAAGATTCTTTAGAAAAAGTCTCAGTTGAGACATCTAGGCTTCAAAGCTTTAAATTTTTCGTGGTGTATTGGAGCCTCGAATTTAAGCACATTTCATGTTAGTTCATTGTCAAAGACACTATATGCAAACTGGAAACTCTCCTCCATGTGTAAAAGGTCTTGAGTCATTTGTCAGAAGAACCTCAGCAGATTTTATCACCATCTCTTATCCTTTTAGGCCTAAAGGAAAATTACTAATTTAGTGATAAGTAAATTTTTTTTTCTAAAAATAAAGAGTTAGAGATTTTGTTCTATCTAAGTATAAACCAAGAAGTTTGAGAAACTAAATGGAGTGGAGAGATTTTCAAAGTATGAACAAAACCAAAATTAATTTCATAAAAAATCAAGTACTCAGATGAACCTGCGCAGAAAGAAAGAAAAAAAAAAATCAGGAAACTCACCAAAGTATTTTTTAGGAGCATTGGCCCTTTCGGGGTTAGAAGAGAACTTTTCAAACTCTTCAAAATATCATATAATTTCTAGAGTTCTTTGCGAGATGGTAATTTAGCGCCGGCTTCTGGCTCCTATCATCAAGATCAACCCTGGAGGAATTATAGAAATATCATGGATGCTAGAATTGACCAGGAAAAGTCTGAGAGCAACCCCTGGGAGAAGGCTATTTTGAACCTCTCTGTGTGTGTGTGTGTGTGTGTGTGTGTGTGTGTGTGTGTGTGTAGAGGTAGCTGCAGCCTGAGGCCAAGGGGCCTAGAATAACTGTAGAAGGTAATTAGGAGGAAAAAAGATTAGATAGATAGATAGATAGATAGATAGATAGATAGATAGATAGATAGATAGATGATAGGAGAGAGGGACAGAGAGAGAGAGAGAGAGAGAGAGGAGATTTGGGTTCTACTCTGCCTCCTCTACCCCACCCCATACACATGATTGCCAGGAGCAATGGTGCAGGAGTCCATAGAGATAAAACCAGGGCAGTAAGGACGATGAGTTAGGGAGTGTGTAGCCTCAGCCCTCCATCACCCCACCCTCCCTTCTCCAAACCCTCAGAGAGAATGATTTACTAAATAGGAAGTGCCCCCTTCCAAAATCTTTCTGGGGTACTGAAAATAAAAGCCCTGCCCTGAGGAGTGGCTTTGCTTGGGAGAGTTATACTAAACCGAAGTGTTTAACCATGATTTCCAGGTGTCTGATTCTGTTCACACTAATGCTGCTTTCCTTCACTCTCTTTGAGTTCATCCAGCTGATGTGAACTAGGATCTGGCTCTTGGCATTGGCCCAGCACAGAGTGTCTGGTATCTCCAGGGGAACCTGAGGCCCCTCACCAAAATCACAACAGCCCCTTGTACCAGACTATTTACCGAGAAAGTCAACAAAATGGGTTGGGTATCATTGGAGGCAGTTATTAGAAGAGTCGGACCAAGAATTTGAAATAAATGTAATAAATAGAGTACAAGAGATAAGAAGACATTAGAAATATGAAATGAGAATGGAAATAATAAGAACCAAGTGGAACCATCAGGTAGGGAAAATATAATAGACAAAGAACATAAGAGATGAGATCAATCACAGAATGGAGAGAGAAAACACTGATTCCTGAGTTAGGTCATCAGATCGAGGACCTCTTACAGAAAGAAGCTGGAAAGGATAAAGAACTAGAAAATATAAAGCAAGGTTCAAAGATATAGAGAGTAGGTAAAGAAGCCTCATCTGGGAGCACCTGGGTGGTGAAGTCTGTTGAGTGCCGGACTCTTGGTTTCAGCTCAGGTCATGATCTCAGGATTGTGAGCGAGCCCCACGTCAGGCTCCTCACTCAGTCGGAGTGCGCTTGGGACTCTCCCTCGCCCTCTGCCCCTCCCCTGCTGCGTGCTCTCTCTCTTTCTGAAATAAATAAATCTTACAAAGGGTGGGAGGGGTGCCTGGGTGACTCTGTTGGCTAAGCATCTGCCTTTGGCTCAGTGTCCTGGGATCGAGCCCCTCATTCGGCTCCCTGCTCAGCAGGGAGCCTGCTTCTCTCTCTACCTGCTGCTCCCCCTGCTTGTGCTCTTGCTCACGCTCTCTCTGTCAAATAAATAAAATCCTTAAAAAAAAAGGGGGGATCATCCAGATAATATTAGTCCCAGGTGGAGAGCAAACCACTCCCCTCCACAGTCCCACTTTTTCCTTTTTTTTTTTTTAAGTAGGCTCCAAACCTGCATGGAGGCCAACACCAGGCTTGAACTCAGGACCCTGAGCTCAAGACCCGAGCTAAGATGAAGAGTCAGATGCTTAACACTAACTAAGCCACCCAGGCACCATCTTTCCCCCGCCACTTTTTCCTTTCCTTCACACACACACACACACACACACACACACTCCCACCAGGACATTAGTGGAAAAATTGGTGACATTTCAATAATGTCTATAATTTAATTAATAATAGCGTACCGATGTTCATGTCCTATTCTGACTCATTCTACTATGATTTTATGATGTTCATATTAGGGGAAACAGAGTGAGGGACCTAAGGAGCTTGGTACTATTTTTATAACTCTTTTCGGTCTAAATTAGTTCAAAATCAAAAGGTTTTTAACATTTGGTGTCCTACATTTTCCGGTTTACTTTCTCCCACTGGTAAACCTACAGTCAATGTTCTTTTTTTTTTTAATTCTGGAAAAACAAGAGGAGGAAACATAGATTTTATCACCTACAAACTGTTAGCATAGTGATGTATGCTATCTCGTCTTTTTTTTCTAAGAAAAAAAATTTTTTTTTGCAGCGGATTTTTTAACGTTTCTTTTTGCTGCTCATTGAAGAGGCAACTCTAAGATCCCACCACAAAGACATCTATGCTCTCTTCTTGAAAATTGTCCAAAAGTGAGAATGAGAAAAGAAATGCCGGGAGGTACACCAGCAGACCTCAGCGTTGGTGAGGAAGGGCTAAGGGCTGCCGAGCTCAGGAGACGTGAGGACACCAGGAGAGAGAACGTGCAATTGTGGGTTTTGGCACAACCACCAAATGAGAAGTTCTCTGCGTTGAGCGAGCAGCTTATAGACCTTGAGGAGGAAACTCCATCACCAGCTGTTTGAACAACCAGATGGGCGGCAGAGGTGAGTTTCAGGAGTTTCCCTATCTCTGGGTTGACAGCAAGCGTTGCCAAAAGAGACACCTCATCTTTACAATCACTCTTCAGGGCTGAATAACATCTGTGGAAGACAAACCGCCCTGCTGCTGCCAATATTTAGCTTCAAAAAGAGGAAAGCTGGGATGCCTGGGTGGCTCAGTCGTTAAGCATCTGCCTTCAGCTCAGGTCATGATCCCGGGGTCCTGGGATCGAGCCCCGCATCGGACTCCCTGCTCAGTGGGGAACCTGCTTCTCCCTCTACCTGCTGCTCCTCCTGCTTGTGCTGTCTCTATCTCTGGCAAATAAATAAAATATTTATTTAAAAAAAAGAAAGAAAAGAAAAGAGGAAAGTTACACCAATCCTCATAACAGTTATAAAACCCTGTGCCCTGTTTCCTGTGACCAGGGAAAGTTTGGTGCCCCCCAAGCATTGCCCTGGACCCTTCCCACAATATAGAGCTGCAAGCAGTTCAGTCCAGAATACAAGGATCGAACCCTGGGGAAAAGCAAAAAGAAAACAAACGGATAAAAAAGCCCCTGGATACGTGTGAAGGGAGAGCCCGGGGATGACAGCCGGGGAGTGGCACTAAAGGGTCCCCAATCAGGACCCAAGGGCAGAGGGCTCAAGGGGAATATGTCCTGAAGACAGGAAATCTGAATTGACGTTAATGGATGGTATACTTTAATGTATTGACACTTAATGTGATTAACAACAAAAACAAAACGTTTCCTCGTTTGAGGCAGAGGATTTGGAGATAAGTTTGTGTCACATACATAGAAAACTAGACAAAAAGTAAGATGATTGTAAATTCTGAGCAAAGCAGAAAATTGTACGGGAAGTAAAATGCGGTCGTAGTATATCACCTAGCCCAGCTGTGACTAGAGAGTCATAACAAGGCAAATGCTGAATATTTTTCTAACCCCAAATGGTGACATTGGTAGGATGTGGGGACAGGAAGCTAGGGAGGGAAGGTAAATGAACTAAGTCTTTCATAGACAAATAGATGGTATGTATACAAAACTGAAAATGGCACTGTTTGGAAACGGAGGTATATACCAAAAGAAATATCAAAGTGTTCGCCTTTGGGGAGCAGGAAAGAGGGCAGGCAGGAAACTGCTGATTTTATACTAAAGCCTTGCAGAACTATTTGACCAACTTGCCATGTGCATAATGCAACTCTGATTTTTTAAATTTATAAATATTCTTATTATAATATAATTATCTGGAAAGTAGTAGGCAGCATGTTGTCTGCTATTATGGAGTGCTTTTTTCCATATAAACTGGCTCTCTCTATAATCTGTGTTTTATAGTCCCATATTCTTGAATGTAAAAGGCCACACACTTGACAGTCCAAATAATAATAATTCTGACCCTCTTGCATCTTCTAAGTTTTGAGTTTTGGGGATCTGGCATTTGTGTTCTCCAGAGCAACTAGTGAAATTGCAGTGCCTGGCCCTGAAAAGTACCATGAGTATAGTTTTCTGAGTGTAAAATAAACAGATTACGTCCCTTTATAGCTTAGACTAGCCGGTGTGACTCAGCTTGGCTGAGCTGTCTTTCCAAATGCTATTTCTAGCAAAGGAGAATTGTGTGAACACCCGGACTATAGAGACTGTTGCTGCGTCCCAAGAAAGCAAATCCCGAACTGCTAAAAAGCCCGCTCTCTGGATGTGTTGTTTAACTAAATGATGTGCAATTCTGACAACATTTAAATCTACACCTGTTTTCCCGGACGTGCTATCCACTTGCAAAGTTGCTTTTTCAAGCCAGGAGAAGGAAGGAGAGCATTTCCCTGTCTCCCATATGCATGAAGATAATAAAACCTCTGCTTCTGCTTAGTTTCTGAGGAGCATGGGAGTTTTGTGTTTCATTTAAATTAACATTTCTAACCCGGAACTGCTGTCAAGCTAGGGGGCTGACCTTCTCTACTGGTTTGGGCGCTGGGAACCATCACCCCACCCCCATGCCACCAGGCGGAATCAGTTCCCCTGGGGCCAACCAGCATATGCTCTGCTCTCCCAGCCACAGGTGACACCAGCTCGGCAGCAGTGGCTTCTCCCTCATCCCTTCCCGTGACCTCTATTACCTTTTTTTTTTATTTTTAATGTTAAGAGTTTATTTACAACACTCCTTTGTTGTACAGAAATATGTAAGCTCAGTGTAACCGGTAGCCGTGGATAGTTATGACTTATTCATCAACCATTGTAAAGCCTGAGGACACTTTCTTTTTTTTTTTTTAAAGATTTTATTTATTTATTTGACAGAGAGAGAGATAGCGAGAGAGGGAACACAAGCAGGGGGAGTGGGAGAGGGAGAAGCCGGCTTCCCGCTGAGCAGGGAGCTGGATGTGGGGCTCGATCCCAGGACCCCGGGATCATGACCTGAGTTGAAGGCAGACGCTTAACGACTGAGCCACCCAGGCGCCCCATGAGGACACTTTCAATTTGTTGGTACAAAATCCCCAAACTTGGTGGACGGCAGAATGTCACAGGAAATACGCTTTTTGGCTGGGTGCATCGGTATCCTGGGGTCTGTACCACAGGCATGTTTTGGGTTTGTTTGTTTTTTTTTAATAACTACCAACTTCATATGAGCCACCCAATCAATCCTAAAGAAGGTCCTAGCACTTTCCCTTCCCAGACCCCAGGGGATATCCTCAGCCCACTTTTCAGTACCCCCAGACTCAGGCTCTGCCCTAGATGATTCTTTTCTAGCTCCCCCACCCACCATGAATAGATGGGAGAGGAAATCTTTCTTCAGGCAGGCCTCAGTCTGTGGGACCATACCCGCAGGAGTATGGTTGATCTTTGGGCTGGGATACACAGACTTTATGGGGTAGCCCAGCACCTACCCGCCACACCCAATGCTGTCCTTCCAAGGCGGTGACTCAAAGGCAATCATCTGGAATACAACCCTTTGTAATAAAATCTCAGGAACCTGTTCGTACCCGAGACTCAAACCTACCTCATTTGGCTCCCAGAACCTTGGCTTACGGTGTGGCTGTTTCCTCTGAAATCTTTCACATTTTATGAAAGATTCTGTGAACCAGGAGGAAATCTCTTACCTTGGTATTTCGATGGATATTGAGAGGGAAAGAGCCCGCTGACCTAGGAACCCCAAAGGTCAGTGCCAGAGAGCCTACTGGCAGAACCACATAGACAAGGGAGGTGACAGAGGTGTCTTCCTCCTTATGGCTTGGTATTTTACTGTATTGGAGCGTTTCCCTTATCTCTATCCCCTTTAGAGGTTATACAGTCCTCCCGGAGATTACTGTGTAAGCTCTCGGTCTGTGAGTAGCACCACAGATGCACCTGCAACTCCCCTTCTGGGCATCTCCCTGCTCTCAGAACCTG
The DNA here is from genome assembly GCF_037043125.1 of Eumetopias jubatus. Lineage (NCBI taxonomy): Eukaryota > Metazoa > Chordata > Mammalia > Carnivora > Otariidae > Eumetopias > Eumetopias jubatus. The sequence goes on from NW_028274816.1 coordinate 120,075,986, forward strand.
GGGAAGGAGGGACGTCCAGGAACTCTGGAGACTCGCGCCTCACCGAGCATCCTTGGACCTGTCCCTGCAAAGGGCCCTTCACTGTCACCCCTGGCTGCCACTGCCTCTCTTCTATCATCCCGAAGCCCCCCTCCTTTCTGTGTGCTCTGGGCTTCCCAGTGCTCGCAGGTGGTGGCATCTGGCTTCATGCCCTGTCCACCCACCCCACGGCCCTGGTCACCCCGGCCTTAAGGCGTCCACGCTGGTCTTTCTGGGGCAGTCTCTGCAGAGTCTGGAGCCAGGAAGCGACCCTGCCTGGCCAGGAGAGTAGTTCGTGGGGCAGTGCCTGCCTCAGCAGTCCCATCTGGCTAACAGTGATCAGGAGGGAGCCACTAGACCTCTGAGGGGTGGGGGGAAGCAAGGTTTTGAGGCCCTGAGCTAAGTTGCTGGAAGAACCTCCCTACCCGTTTACCACCCACTGCGTAGGCACCTCCATGGAGGCACCAGTGTGCTCCAGCCTCCTTGTACCCCAGGGGGAGGCTGCCCAGCTAGGGTGGCATGGAGGTGGGGGGCACCGAGCAACAGCAATATCTACCCGATCTGGGCATCCATGCCTGTTAGGACAACAGTGGTGGCTAAGGTGGGTGGCCCCGGGTGGCCTCCCCACTCAGGCTCTCGTGCCCTCACCCCAGGGGCACTTCCAGCGGATAGGTTCCTGTTTTGACTTGTCCAGATGTGCCCTGTCCCCTACCCAGGGAAGGAAGTGAGTGTTGGCACGGTGGGGAGGAAGTAGGAAATCGAGCCTCCGACTCTTCCCCTTTTGTCTTAGTGATTAATTTCTCTTTTTTAAAAGGTTTTATTTATTTATTTGTCAGAGAGAGAGAGAGCACAAGCAGGGGGAGCCGCAGGCAGGAGGAGAAGCAGACTCCCCGCTGAGCCAGGAGCCCGATGCGGGACTCGATCCCAGGACCCTGAGATCATGACCTGAGCCGAAGTCAGCTGCTTAACTGACAGAGCCACCCAGGCGCCCCTTATCACTGAAATTCTTAGAGCGGATGTGTCAAAGGCAGAGTTTCCTAGCCCCTCCAGGAAGCTGGGATTCAGCGATAGATGGTAAAAGGCGCTGGTGTTGGGGTTCAGGGAAAACAAAAACGAACAAGTATTTCCTGGGCACACACATGGTGCCAGGCCCAACAGGCCCAAGAAGGCGAAGGCGGGAAGGGCTCAGGAGCAGGCTGCCCGCAGAGCTGATTGACCTGGCGTCTCTTGCGGACCACGCACATGGTGGGGGCTCCGGGGTGGTTTAGTCCAATCCCGATTCCACATGCTGCTCTCACGGGCGCCCCCCTGCCAATCCACCTTGCAACCTCGGCATACAGAAGTTTCTTCTTTTCACCACTGCCTGCTTTCCTGCCCAGAAGCCTTAAGCCTTAAACACACTGAAGCCAGATGGCCGCCATGTCTTAGGGGAAATTGCAATTTCATTAATGCCAATATATCCATTTTCTATGGACATTGGGGTTACTTCCACTTAGAGAACGATCACAAAAAGTGTTCTCTATGAAAACCAGCACAGCTCAACATCCGGATATGATAGCACTAACTTCTTTATTCACACACCTGTTAGATCTTACCTTACCACAAAATCCATTTTCCAAAATACAAAGAATTCAGCCCATTATCCTGGCCTTTGGAATGGGTACTGAAAGAATTATCCAACTTGTCTTCCGAATCACAGATGAAAATTATTCTAGGAATTTCTGGAACATGATAGATGTAAGGAGACAGCAAGAGAGCCAATGAAACATCCAAACTGTCCTAGGGCCAAGGGGAAGGTCGACAACTCAGGGAACACTCGTCTTTCTTTTATATGGAGACTTCATTGTCACTGCTAAGATCACCCACTGAAATGACACCCCTTGAGTTCCCAGCTTAGGACTCTTCATACTACAGGACCAGCCCCAGCAGCTGTGTGGGCCCCTAAGACACTGGTTTAATGAAGCCATAATCCATGCACTTGATGAGACATTCCCGGGCTGTCTGCACCACCGCCGCCTTCTTCTCATCTGGCTCTTGTTTGCCCACGACAGTCAGGATCTCCAGCAGCTCACTCTCCACCAGCTTCTTGGCCAGCTCAGCATCAGCTGCCAGCAGGTTATAGGCAATGACCAGGCCCCGGTGTTGGACTGACAGCCGGTCGTGCAGGCAAAGCCGCTGGAGGATCTCCAACCACTGAGTTGTCTGGAGGGCAGAGGTGGATAAAGAAGGATTAGAGAAATCAGTGGAGGGATGGCGGAGGGACATTTGGGACAAGGTAAACAGAAGGCAAGCATGTATCTGGTTATGTGCATGGGACTCAACATACGCCTACCTGAGCCCATTGGGACTAGCTCACAGATGCCCACCTCCTTACCAGAGCCAGGTGGGAACCCAAAAACTAGAAGGAACTTGACATAATCCAATCCCTTTCATATTATAAATGGAGAAACTGAGGCGTAGGAAGGGGAAGTAACTCAGCTATGATCACACACGCGAAAACAGTAGAGAATAAACACCCACCTGTCCATTTTTTTTTTTAAACATCTGGAGAAGCAAAGGGACAGACCCACTGCATGCCTGATTGGAATAGGGATGGAGGGTGTTCAGAAAGGAGGATTCTAACCCTGGGCACACGGGCAATGCCTGCTTCTGCCAACCCAAGTGCCCTTAGAGACATGAGCTCCAGGCACGCCTGGGGCTTGCGCTCCACCAGTCCGGACTGCAACTGGAATTAATACTGGAGTCTGGAGCACAGCCTCTCCTCCATCCCTCCCCCATCCCTCTTCTCCATTCCCAGTTGTGAAGCAGCCCGACTACTGTGCATGTGGAAGGCAGGACTCTAGACCATCTGATCACCCCAAGAGACAAGAGTTGGAGCTAACAATAGAACCAGGAGGCTTGACTTTACAGAATTCAACAGAGACACATGAGCGGCAGAGAAGAATAGTTATTGGTATGGGTTTTGGAGTCAGAGAGACCAGCTCAGGTCCCAGGTTAGTCACTTACCAAATATGACCTTAGATCAGTTTTTTAACCTCCCCAAGTTTCAGGAGCCCCTCCATCATCTGGTATACCTACTTCTTCACATTGTGATGATTTAGTGCATGGACAGAGCTTAGCACGGGGGCTGGAGCATAGTAAGAGCTCAACAAAGAGAAGTGGACAGAGATGATGATTTTACCCACTAATCCAAGGATTTCCCCTTTGCTTCCTTGTACCTGTTACCTCACCCTCCATTTGTCAACAGGGACAGCTTCCTACATGGACCACTCTCAAATGGGGAGACAGGCACAGAGGGGAAGAAAAGACGAATTATTGGCTTTTTGGCTTCTAGGCAGATTTTGTCAAATCTGCACCAAGCCTCCTACCACAAGAAAAGGAAATGAAAATCTATCTAGCTGTGGTAGGATTCAGGGAAGGTTTAAGGTTGATGGGTAATATAACAGGTCCGTGCCATTGCTCCCAGGCACAGAAATGTAGCCAAGATTTCAGAGCCCCTCAGGAAGAAAAGAAAGAAGTGGCCAGGAGACGGTCAGCAATACTGAAGGATTCCAATCCCTTCCCAACTACCTGGCAGTGTGGCCTTGGGCTAGTTACTTTTCTGCACTCAGTTTTCCTCTCCGGTCAATAGGGATAATAATAACCATACCCACCACCCAGGGTTGTTGGGAGGATGGAATAACTTAATAAATGTAAACGTTTAGAGCATCATCTAAAGCCCAGGAAGTGGGTGAGTCACAGAAGGCCCTGTGGGAGTCTGTTGATTGAAGTTGTGTGACCAGTTACTTCAGCAGAGGCCATTGTAGGGCGGGGGTTTCAAAGTGTGGTCTCCAGGCCAGAAGCACCCCACCTAATTTACTGATTCATAATAGCTAGGGGAAGTATTTTAACCAGCCCTCCAGGTGACTCACCTTACAGTTTTGAGAAATTTGCCTTAGGGGGCAATGCTAAAACCCAAGGACCAACCAGGAAGAGCTACATCTGGCAGAGAGACCCTTCTCTGGTGCCAGACAGCATAAGCACCTGTGCAACTCAGAGAAGGCATGTGTGCAAACACACACACACACACACACACACACACACACACACACACACACACACACACACACCTTAAACTGACTACCTAAAAGAGCCTGCCAGGGGAACCTGCATGGCTCAGTGGGTTAAGCGTCCGACTCTTGATTTCATCTCAGGTCATGATCTCAGGGTCATGAGATAGAGCCCCACCTTGGGCTCCCTGCTCAGTGAGGAGTCTGCTTGAGGTTCTCTCTCTCTCCCTCCCTCCCCCCTGTGTGCGCTCACTCTCTCTAAAATAAATAAATCTTAAAAAAAATAAATAAGAGCCTGCCTTTAAAGCAAACGAGTACATTTGAATTGAGATGCTTACATTTTTTGTCTTCAGTGGAGTTGATGCCCACAAACTAAGTTCAGTTCGGTGAAATGAAGACATTTTCATTTTGCACTGCCATGTTCGTGATTGCGCATATACCACTTTGCTGAGACAGCCACAGTCCCACCAAAGGATCTGAGCATCATGTTCACATAAGAGGATCTGCCATCTCTTTGCCAAACCACAAGCTCCCTACGGTACCCCCACCAAGTCCATGGTCTTCTTGGGGAGCTCGGGGGTGCCACAGCAGTAGCTAGTGTTAGTGTGGTCCTCCTTGTTATCATTCTGAAGTACTGAGCTATAAGCACCACCAAAGTCACTGGGTGAAACTACAGTGGGAGGGACCCAAGTTAGCTCATGTGGGAAGTCCCCACAATGGATGTAAGAGGCCACACAGTGTAGACCCTCCTTCTAAGGTGGGAGGAACAGATACCCGGGGACCTGAAAAGTGTTAGCATGGAGGCTGGTCTCCCCGCAGAGGATCACACAAGGCAGTCCCCTTCCTGCCCCCAGGACCCACTCTCACCACTTGGGTCATCTTGAGGCACAGTTTCTTATGTGCTGCCGTCAGCATGGCCAGCGCCCCTGCGGCTGCATTCTGCACCTTGTCATCATCCTCCCCGCAGAGCAGCACCACCAGCTTCAACCGGTCATTCCCATCAGCCAGGAACCTCTCCTGTACCTATGGGAGCGAGGCAGGTACGTGGCTCAGACAAAAATTACCCCACCTGCCAGCCTGGAGAGGGAAAGAGGCACCTGAAGCCATGTTCTCTGACCCAAGATTCTTCAGAGCTTTCCTTTGAGCAGCTGGCCCACACCACCTCCCCCAGGAAGTCTCCTCTGATTAGCTGGATAAAGGGGCTATAAACTTCTCCAGGTACAAAGTTAAAGAGATAAGGATAGTGCTACCACCCCTGTTTGCATTCAGCTACCCACACCAGGGGAAAGGGCAGGCACACACCCATGAATGGCAGATGTTGCCCAAAGAGCCATGTTTCACTTCTCTTTGGGGAAGCCTGGTATGCTTCTCCCACAACAGATAGGCCTTCAGGGTCTGCCATAAAATGACTTTGCAGTCCCTGAAGGCGCAGGGGTTGGGCAAGAGCAGGGGACAGAGCGAGAGCTGCTGTACCATTCAACCGGAGAGGGATGAGCTTCCCAAGGACCCTAAAGCCAGGAGTAGAGCCTCCTAGGGCCCAGGGCCCTGACATGTCTCAGGGTTCACCGATCCCCACCACCACCACCTGCTCCACAGTAAAAGCTGGTTGGTCACATTTAAGGGCATTTTGTTGGGTCAGGTTTCCTAGAAGTGGAGCTCTGAAAGGGTCAAAGGTCGGTCATGGCTGCCCAGGTTATGACCCTCCCCCTGCATCTCCCTGAAGCCGGAGCAGTGGTCCTCAGAGGCAAGAGGATGACAGAGATGGTCAGTGCATGGGGCACAGTGGTGACTGGGAAGCAGATACCCCCAAAGGACTACATCCCTCTCCTCTCACATGTAGATGTGGCCATAAACTAGTTCTCATCATGGAACGTGAAAGGAAGTGATAGGGGTTGCTTCCAGGCCACCATGGCGGAGAACCATAGGGGCCTTTCCTGTGGTCTCTCTCCCCATTCAAGTGGAGACCACTCCCAGAGTGGCAGAGAGGGAGACAATTCTTTTTTAGGGTGGGGGGTTGCGGATAGTTCTTGATGGTCGAAGAAGCCTGGATCCAAGTCATCGCTTAGAAGAAAGCCACTGGATCCAAACGTGAGCAAGAAGTGATGTGAGTGAGAAATGAATTTCTATCCTGTTGGGACCACTGTTTATTTTGATTGGGGTTGTTGTAGCAGCTGATGTTCCCAGAGGAAGCCTGTCTCCCTTTCCCATCGTCCCTCCCCTCCGCTTTCTTTGGATATACTCTCTTCTCCCACGAGGCTGCCAGCCCCCCAGGCCAGCCTCAGGCCAGCTCCCCGGTGGATCCTGTTTAGATTGACTGACTGATTGACTGATTGATTTGATTTGATTTGATTTGATTTATTTTACTTCAACAGGCTTTCCTTGGTTGGGTTTTCATTCTATACCAGTGGGAAGATCCAAGACCTTGAGGTAAGAATTGAGAGAAAAGAGAGCGGGTCTCCCACTAAGCCCTATATGAGGGCCCAAAAGGGCCACTTAGCCTGTGTTCAAGAAGGGCCTCAGATTTGGCCCTATTGTTACCTCTGATGAGGTTATACCTACAGGCATAGCATTACTCTGGCAGGACAGAAAGAAGAAGACATTCATTCACCATATGGTTATAATTTCTCCCCATCACTGGACCGTGAAGCTATTGGCATGTTCTGAATTCATTTTATTTATATAAATCCTATAATTACTCTGTGAAGAACACAGTTATAGTGCACTGCAGTTTCCAGGGGAACAGCAATAGTTCATTAAATGTTAACATTTAAAATATCCTGGGGCGCCTGGGTGGCTCAGTCGTTGGGCATCTATCTGCCTTCGGCTCAGGTCATGATCCCAGGGTCCTGGGATCTAGCCCCGCATCGGGTTCCCTGCTCAGCAGGAAACCTGCTTCTCCCTCTCCCACTCCCCCTGCTTGTGTCCCCTCTCTCTGTCAAAAAATAAATAAAATCTTAAAAAGATATATTTATTCTAAAAAAAATTTAAAATATCCTAAAATTGTTTGTATCTGTGTTTGTTTTTCTCATTTTTTTATGTATGGGGAGCTTCAATAAAATGTAAGTGGTCTAGCCTCTTTTGGCCTCTAAGAGGCCCTGGTCTTACATCCTTCTCTGCTAAAAGATTATTCAGACATAAATAACTTAGGGAAATAGTACCTTCCATCTCACTCAGCTCAAGCTAGGGGTTAAACCCTTAGCTAGGAACAATACTATTTTGTGTGTTTTCCTTGTCTCCTTGGTACATGTATTCTTCTCAGGGTCCCTACAGGGAAGGGGGCTGCACTCCAGGAGAGATACAGGGGTTCCTGGGTTCTCTGGCAAAAGGCTACCTTAATACCACTGTAACCCTCAATCTCATGCCAGGCCCTGCTGTGTGGCTTGACTCTTCATGCCAAGATCACTCCCCGCCCCCATCCTGAGCCCGCCCCCATCCCGAGCCCACCTCACCTCCTTGTTCACCACCATATTGCACATGCATTCAGTGGCTGCCTGCCGCAGCTGGTCATGATTCTCGAACATGTAGTTCTCAATGTCAGGCAAGGCCCTCTCCTTAAAGATCTTCTGCCTAGGGTGTCAGAGGTGGGGAAGGGAGGCCACTGAGTCCTCCGTGGTGAGCATTTGGAGTTTTTGGCCACCCAAGGGCCATTCCGCCCTGCTGGTGTTTCCCTCCCACATCCTCAGCCAGCATGGTTTGGATGACATTGATCCTGCCCCCCAGTTCCAGGAAGGGCACCAATGGGCATAAACTAAATGACAGCATAGCATCCTGGCCATAGCCATGGGGTCTGGGATGAACATGTCAGCAGGCTAGATTCTTCTGGGTTTTTTTTGCTGCAGAAGAGAAACTCTTTCTCTCCTGCTGGACATGAAGCCAAGAAGATGTGAGGTCTGGAGTGACCCTTGTGATCGTGACAGAGGGGAAGAATCCATTTGGGAATTAAGACAACACAGGCAGGAGAAGTGGACGGAAGTGGGAAAGTGGGGAGTAGTAGGGAAAGTAAAGAAGAATAGAAAGTAGGGAAGGGGGAAGCTTTGTAACGCCTGCATCAAGCCGCAACCGCATGTGGTCACCCCAGACTTTTATTTACATGAGTCATTAAATTCCTTTTATGCTTAAAACAGTTGCAGTTGAGTTTTCTGCTCCTTGCAACTGAACGAATTGTAACCTAATTCTCTCAACCATCCCCTTGCTCCCAGGAAGGAATCCCCACCCATCCATTGGGTATCTTTTTTACCACTTTAGTCAGAAAGAAGTGTCTTTATGATCTCCTTTGCCTTCACACGTTCACTATGGGCTAACTCAAATCCCTTCCACTGCAAGTGCCTACCCGCCTTCGATCCTGTCCTCAGAGGAAAGCACACACACTACATATGAAACATTCTGAGGCGCCTCCCTCCACACCCGCTCCCTCCCTCCCCACCTCACTCACCGGAGTTTGTCACTCCGCCCAGACAGATTCGTGAGGCCCAGGAGAGCCTCATAGTTCTGGAGCCCATCCCTCTGTGTGTCCAGGAGACTCACGAGAGGCCGCACCACCTCATACACCTGTGTGGAAGGGTCAAGAAGTAGGTCGGGCGGAGACCATGTGCCCCCAGACCCTACCATTTATAGGTGCCCCGCTTTAGAATTTCCAAAATGCTTGTCCACCCGCTGTCTGATGCAGCTTTCACAATGACCCTGAGAAGCAGGACTGTTTCCCTTACTTTGCAGACGAGATAACCCCAGTTTCTAAGAGGACAGTCCTGTTAAGTCAGAAGCAGAGCCAAGCCTGGAGTCCAGGCACCTCCAGTTCACTGGCCTCTGTGTGATGGCACCATGCCCCCTCCCAGGCTGGGGGTAGGGTGACAAGGGGAAAGGTCCCTGGGAGCAGAGGAGACTCCTCCCATTGCCCCATCCCACCTACCCCGGCACCTGGCACCCACCCGTTCCCCCGGGAAGGCGATGTCCGGATTAGAGACGGCGGCGATCTTTGCCAGAGCGTGGGCGGCCTTCACCTTGCCCACGTCCGTGCCCTCCAAGGCCAGGGGAATCAGTGCCTGCAAGAGAAGGCACGGTCACTCCTCCGTTTTGGACACCGAAGGCCTCTCTTCCCACCCTCCCTCTCCAGCTGTCCGCCTCTGCAGTACAAGCAAGGCTTGAGCATCACAGAGAACGATTAAATACAGAATCAGAGATTCACTCCCTTGCTTCCCGGCACACTTCGATGTCTTCACCTACACTCTCCGCCACCCATCCACACTGCTGGTTTTTGGAGAAACAAATGGATCTGTGTTGATCCCCTGACTTAAGTCAAATCTAATCATCACAGCAGCCACTTCCTGAGTGGCTACTATGAGCCAAAACTTTAAATGTATTTTCTGTAATCCTCGTGACATTCTGCAGAGTGATTGTGCAATTCCCCCCTCCCATTTTACAGATGAAACTGGCTCGGGGAGATTGAGTAATTTGCCCAAAGTTCTGCAGCTAAAAAGGGGACAAGCAAGAATGCAAAGATCAATAGTCCACGGTCTGTGCAACTGTACCAGGCTTCCTTCCAAGAGCAAGGAGGCTAACTGGGACTCCACACCATAAAATCAGGCAGAAGACAGTTTGGGGCCATTAGCGACAGGACAGTATTCCGGGAGGTTGGGTTGGGGCACAGGGTACATTATTCTTGGGCCAGGCAAAGAGCAAGCGCGCGCGCACACACACACACACACCCACACACACACACACGCTCCTCCCCATGGATCACCTTCTAGGATGGCAAACCTTATCCCACCAATTACCTTGCCACCACCTTGAGCCACAATGGTTCCTCGGTCTTTAGGGTTATCACAGAGTGCCAGGAATACCCTGTAGGGCGAGGATGAAGGACACAAAATGTGCACCCTTCCCAGGCACCCGCAGGCCAGCCAGTCAGACCTGGTGAAGCTCTAGAAAGTGCTGCACCTGCCCCCAGCATTAGCCACCTTGGCCAATACTGCCATGGATATAAGGAGCTGGGAAGAAAGTGAAGCCAAGTGAGGCTGCCAAGAGCCACCCCCTCCCTATTTGGGGAGACAACAAATGGCTCCTTGCTGCCCATCAGCCAGGAGAAAATCTTCAACCTGGATGCACCCCAGGACCTCCATGATCTGGCCCTTGTCCCCCTCTCCAGTCTTACTAGCACTACTCCCTCCTGTGCACCCCATGTTTCAGACATACTGTAGGAGAACCCCATCTCATTCACTCCTTCTCCCTCTGTCCTCAGTGTCTGTAGATGCTGTCCCTTCTGCCCAGAACCATTCCTCCCTGGCATTTGGGTGGCTCCGTGTCTCCCCTCAGGGTTCCACTGAGTTGTCACATCCTCCAGGAAGCCTTCCTGGTTTGCCCTCCCACCTACCTCCAGCCTGGCTTGTGCTCCAACCAACCCTCTGTGCCGTAACTGGGAGGCTGTCTGCCTCCTCATCACACTGCACAGAAACTGTGCCTTTTGTCTGTGGAAGAGCAGGTGCCCCACAGGGCCTGGGAGACAGGTAACCAGGATGGACAGTGACCTCTTTCCACCCAATGCAAACGTCCACCTGTGATCCCTGCCCCGCCACGTCACTTTTCGATGTTGATCCCCTTCCGTCTCCTCTCCAGGCCCCCCAATGACTCATTCGCTCATTTACACCCTTGCCACCTCTATCCCCGCCCAGCCTCCCGCCCGCAGACCCCTCGGACCCCAGCCCTGGCCCGCTGCAGCCCCACCTGGCCAGCAGCTCTTTGGTCTGGTCGGTGAGGATGGCACTGTCCGCTTTCACCATGCAGGCCAGCGCGGAGGTGACCCCAGCCTTCAGAAGCCGCTTCACACGCATGTCTATAAAGTCCTTCTTGTCCTGGGGAGATGAAAGGGTGGCGGTGGGGAAGGAGCCTGGGCACCAGGCCAAACTATATGGGAACCAAAGGTGGTGCATTTCTGACTGCTAGTGGCAGGCTGAATGATGGCCCCCAAAGGTGTCCACATCCTAAACCCCAGAACCTGTGGCCGGTACCTCACACAGCAAAAAAAGGACTTTGTAGATAGGATTAAATCAAGGATCTTGAGACAGGGAGATAATCCTGGATTATCTGGGTAGGCCCAACATAATCACGAGGGTCTCAGCAAGAGGGAGGCAGGAGGGTCGGAGTCAATAATAGGTGTGGCAACAGAAGCAAGAAGCTGGAGTGATTTAAGGTCACTAGCCAAGGAAGGTGGCTTCTAGAAGCTGAAAGAGACAACGGAACAGATTATCTTCTCAGAGCCTCCAGAAGGAACCAGCCCTACTGACACCTTGACTTTGGCCCAATGGGACTGATTTTAGACTTCTGACCTGGAAATAGGTCAGCACCGGAAGTTTTAGAACTGGAAGATAATAAGTTTGTGTCGTTTTAGGCCATTACGTTTGTGGCAATTTGTTACCGCAGCAATTAGAAACTGATATACTCTTCCAGATTCCCTTTGCCCAAACAACAGCCAAGGGGGTGTCTGGCATGTTCTCCTCTTCCTTGCCCCCTCCCCCACTCCCAGTACAGAGCCTGAGCATCTGGTGTGGCAAGAAAATCATCCCAAAGATCTTCATCTACAGAGAAGTGAAATCGAAGAGATCATCCAAAACCCTAGATGACCCATACATTCCTTTTTTTGCAAAGGTTGGCTTTTTATTGGCAGGGGGAGTGGCGAAGTTGGATTGGGAAGTTGAGGGATTAGGCAAGAGGGAGAGGGGCTAGGGAGCAGATAAAGTTGACATAACAATGGATTGGGTTGTGCTGGAAATGCAAAGTCTGCCCCCGGGGTTGAACAGTCTCTACAGATAATTCTTGAAGTGGCTGGGAACAGGCTGGCCGTCATGGGCAATCTCTAGAAGCCACATTTGAACTTTACAGCAGAAGAATATGCTATATACCCTTGCCTGCATGAACCACTATGCAGCTTTAAAAACTGATTCCGATAAATTAAAAAAAAAGGGGGGGGCACCTGGGTGGCTCAGTTGGTTGAGCAACTGTCTTTGGCTCAGGGCACGATCCCAGAGTGCTGAGATCGAGTCCTACATCGGGCTCCCTTCTCAGCGGGGAGTCTGCTTCTCCCTCTGACCCTACCCCCTCTTGTGCTTTCTCTCTCTCTCTCTCTCTCTCAAATATATAAATTAAAAAAAATAAAATCTGAAAAACTGATTCCGAGAATGACATAGCAGGTGGCAGGGATTAAGGAGTGCACTTGTGATGAGCACCGGGTGATATATGGAAGTGTTGAATCACTAAATTCTACACCTGAAACTAATATTACACTGTATGCTATCTAACTGGAATTTAAATAGAAACTTAAAAAAAATAATGGCGTAGCAATATGGAAAACACCTATTTTCCCAAAATTGGGCACAAAATAATAACAACATTCTGATTATAACTATGAAAAGAAAAAAGATGCACAGAGAAAAACAGCCTCTGGTAGGTAATATAATATACCAAAATGCTGATAGTGGTCAAGGGGAGATGATGTCATTATGAGTGGTCATTTTCTTTTCTCTGCTGTCCACCTTTTTGTTTGTTTTGCAATGTGGTTATATTACGTTGACCATTTAAACAAATCTAAATCTTTTACAGGCTAGAAATACAATGCATATACATTCATATTTAAACCACATACAAAGCATACCCTTGAGTGCAGGGGATCCCTGGGGTGGGCCCCAAGGGGATTTGTGACATCTGGGCTACTGCTGATTGGCATCTCTCCCCCTCTCATTATTCCTACTTAGTACCCATATCCCCAAATCTAGATATCCTAGGAAACAAAATTTCTATAAGTGTTGGAAACATGAAATACACTGTCTGAGGTCCGCGAAACCAACAACATAAACGTTCATCATGGCTCCGTTTGATTTTCAGACTACAAATGGCTGGATCCTCACCCTTCACCCCACGTAAAACATTAAAACTAGGCGGGGAATGAACACCACTTAGTGGGGGAAATGTATCCATGATCCTCTTCAATTTTTCTGTGTCCTATGCCAAGCCCTCCCAAACACACACACACACACACACACACACACACACACACACACACACACACACACACACATCACCACCTTTCTGTTCACCTCTCTGGCAGCCTGGTGACAGGGAGCCCTCCAGCGTCATCCCTAGCCCTACCTTAGGGTGCTCCTCGGGCACGTGCTGCTTGGAGAACTTGGCGAGCTGCACCAGCTCAGGGATGACCTCCTTGACATCATAGCTGTTGGTGCAGTTCACCAGGGTGGTGGCCACTGAGTACAGGATGGTCTTATCAGCAGTCTGGAGTTATGGGGTGGGGGTGGGGGCAGGAGGGGAAAGGCAGAAAGGAAACTTTAGAACAAATCTCTGCTTCCAGGACGGCTCCCTGGCCGGGCCGGTGAGTTGGTTTGGGAGGAGTATGGCTGATGCGGCCCAGCTTGGGGAAGAGCAGATGGCAGAAGAGGAAGGAGGGGGGCGGAACTGGGAGCTGGCTCGGCTCATGCGGGGTGGGCAGAAGTTTCTCCTGCACCTGCAACAGCTCCCCTGAGAGCATGGGTGGGGGCCCCCTGAGTGTGCAGCTTACTCGGTGCCTCTTTCAAAAACCCAGGCCAGCACGCTTTGGTGGGGGTGGGGTAGGGGCCGGACACCTCTGGTCTGGCCCCCGGGGAAACTCCCTCCCTCCCCTCCTCCCTTTGGTGGTGGAAAAGAGCCAGGGCATTAGCCCAGCAGAGGAGGAAAGGAGGCTGGGAGGTGCTGGGAAGGAGGAAGGGACCCAGAAAGGGCTAAGCACTGCCTCGCAGTCCCTCGAGACCTCACTTCCTGAGGGTCCCAGGAAAAAAATACCATCCTCTTATTCATCTTCCCACTGCCTGGAAGCCATGAAGAGTCATGAGCCCATTTTATGGTCAGGTAAAACAAGGGCCAGACAGGGGGAAATAACCAATCTGGTTTACATGGGTAGGAGGGCCAGAGCTGGGATGAAGACACAGGAGCCTCATTTCCCAGGTTCAGCGGAAGACCCTGTGAGCCTGAACCCAGGAGACCTTTCCTGAGGCCAGAGGTCAGGGCCACACTTGCCTTGGCCAGCTCAAACATGGCCTGCAGGGCAGGGATGTCCTGGACAAAGTCGTCTTTCACGTCGGCATCTAGCGTGAGGTAGGCCAGGCCCTCCACTGCCCATCGCCGGGTCCGGGTATCTATGGATGCATTGCACAGCCACCTGGAAATTGGAGAGGAAGAGCACTGGGCAAGGGTGCTGGGGCTCAGGTCAAGAGATGAAGCCATTTCAGGGTAGTGGGTAGTAGGTGGGGGGCCTTTCATAAGGCGGCGTCCTCTGGAGCACATCCCAGAGAGGGGGTGGCGGGCCTGGGGAAGTAGGAGCCCCTTACTTGCGACACTGTTTAGCCAGCTTCTCTGTGGACCCTTCAGCAAACTGCCTGAGGCCGTAGTCCGTGCCTCCCGCGGAGCCAAGCTTACAGAGTCCCTGTGGTGGGGGGGGGGGAGAGGCTTGTAGAGTCAGACACACTTGGGGACGAAAGACCTTGCTCAAATAAGTCCCTGTGGCTGGAACACTTTGCCCCTTTACCTTTGCTTGGACAAACCTCTATGCCTACTACAAAACCCGGCTCAGGGGTCACCTCTTCCAAGATGCCTTCCCTGAGGCATCCTTCCCTTCTACGACAGGGTAGATGCTCATGAAGCAGGACTTTTTTTTTTTTTTTAAGACTTTATTTATTTATTTGTCAGAGAGATAGAGAGAGAGAGCACACACAAGCAGGGGGAGTGGCAGGAAGAGGGAGAGGAAGAAGCAGGCTCCCCGCGGAGCAGGGAGCCTGATGCGAGGCTCCATCCCAGGACCCCGGGATCATGACCTGAGCCGAAGGCAGACATTTAAACATCTGAGCCACCCAGGTGTCCCACAAAGCTGGACTTTTGCACCCTGCCCCTTTCTATCACCATTTGGACCCCACTGATGTTTAGTGTTCTGAAGAAAAAGCACAAGACAATACTCATCTTATCTGAAACTGCAACGGTGAAGGTTATTCTCGCACAAAAACTGGCACAGAAATCAGACCTTGTGGGTAACAAATTTAGATGTGCAGAATTTTACCCAGGAGAAATTGCACTCATATTAGGAAAATGTGCCTTCCATAAGAGAAAACTCATGATGGCAGAAGCTATAATTAGTTCTTTAAAAATTGATATAAACAGGAAAACACATCAGTGTCTCAAATTGTCACTGTAATGGTATACAAGCAAAATACAAGACCCATGAAAAGACTTTCTGTAAAAGGAAATCGGAAACATTGAAAGAGGTGACCTGTGCCATCCAGAAACTGATTAAGGACACAAACTGACTTTTTAGAGTTTCTCTGAAAATATTGGTTGGACAGAATCTCCTCAGGGTTAGCGTCATTCAAAAGCACGGAGGCAAATGTCCCCGGGGTTATACAGTAAGGGCTCGCCATTCTGAATCTCCGTTCTCAGAGCCTCCTGCTTTTCACCCTGCTCTGCAGGGGCCCGTGGGTGGGTCCGAGTGCCCCCTACAGCGTGGGCTTCTCCCAGATAGGGGCCATGCCCCGTTCATCTTGGCATCCCTGGTGTCCTGCACCATATCTGGTACCAACACTCACCACCAGTGTGCAGATCTTGATCTTCTCGTTTTTGGTGGTCTTGTAGATATCTTTGAGCAGTGACACGCCATTGGTGATGATGAAGGTGGCGCGGTTAAGCTTGGTGGACGCGTGGATGAGGGCCTCCACAGCCACCAGCTGGTCTACCTCGCGCTCCGAGCCGCACAGCGCTACCATCAGCTCCATCACACCTTTTAGTCCTAGCAGCTGATTGCCCAGGTCAAAGGGGCCTTGCAGGATCCCTGACACCGTCTGAATGGCAATCACGTTCTTGTCCATGTCCTGGGGGTCAAACTTGCCCCTAAAACAGAGGGTAAGGTGGTCAAGAGAACTGGCTGAGGTGGGTGGGAAGAGTGTGGGATTTGGGGGCAGACAGACTTGAATTCACATCCCGGATCCACCACTCATGTGCTGTGTGACCTTGGGCAATTCACTGAACCTCTCTGAGCCTCAGTTTCTTGATCTAGAAACTGATGGTATAGTACTACTACTTATCAGAGTTACGGTGAGGGTAAGTGATATAACAGACATGCCATGGGTTGTGTCCCCAAGAAGCACACTCAGATGGATGGGGGTTGACATGTAGGAAGTTTTTGAAGGAGAGCTCTTGGGATCAGCTCAGGTTGGAGAAGGGAAGGAAGCAAGACTGGGCAGAGGGACACGTTGGGCTGCAACTCAGTCAGCATAAAGCCTCAGCCTGTGATGAGTGCTACAACCATTCCAGAGTTGTTTCCAGCTGGGGGTAGGGGTAGGGATGAGTCATTGGATGCTGGCCGCCCTGGGGACTGTCTCCAGCTGAGGGAGGTCCCAAAGAGAGGTTACAGGCGAGGGCTATCAGTGCACGGGTTTCCCAGCAGCTGGGATGTCTAGCGGGACAGTACTGCAGCCACACCAACACGGAAGGGCATACCGTGGTGCCTGGCACACGGCATCACTCTGCAGTGTGACCAAGTCACACGGTAGCCTGAGCTGCTTGCTCCCCCATCTGGTCCCAACCCTCCCCCCCACCCCACTAGCAAATGAAAGGTCTGCCTTGCTTTTGGAATCGACTCTCTCTACTCTATGGGAGAATCTCCATGTGAGGATGTCAGAGATGACAAGTTTTCTGATCTTTCCATGATCTGCCCAGGTCGGTCTGATGTGAGGGACCAGAAGTGCATAGTGTGATGAATGGGAAGAAAGAAGGCGGCGTAGTCTGGACAGGAGAAGGCCACACCAAGCCAGACTGGGAGACCTGGGCTGTGATCCTTCGTCTGCTGCTGGCGGGCTGGGTGACCTGGGCAAGTCCCTGTGGGGGAGAGGGTCGGCTTTGGAAGCTCAGAGAGCCCCTCCAGTTCTGATGCCCACTCCGTGCCAGGGAAGCCAGAGCCTTTCATAATTGGTCAGGGTCTGCCCTCTCGGCTCCTGCCACCCGCCCCAGCCCCTGCCACAGCGCCTGGTGAAGTAGGGTGGCTTACACCCTTGGGGAGGGCCCACCTCAGGCACCTCTGCTGCAGGAGGTGACCCCACCCGTTCAGGCTCAGTGACTGATCCAGGCAGGGATGGAAGCTACGGGATGGAACAGGAGCTGACAAACTTTGGCTGCTTGGCCAAATTTGGGAGGCTGAGAATGGTTTTTACAGTTTAAAGGGGGTTTTTTTGTTTGTTTGTTTTTTGTTTTGTTTTGTTTTTCTAATAAGCAACAGAGGGCTGCACATCCCACCAAATGTAAAATATTTACTCTGGTCCTTTAGAGGAAAAGCTTGCCAGCTCCTGGAAGGGAGAAAGGAAAAGCAGAGTGTCTCCACCCTTCCCAGACCTGGGATACTTTTTAAACTTGTAGCTTCCTGAGCCACAGCCCAGACTACTGAGTCAAGCGGGGCGGGGGGGGGGGGGTCCCAGAATTCTGAATAATTGACAAGCATGAGGATCATTGCAATAAACGGTTAAAAGATGGTGTAGCAGTGAGAAGAGAAGGAAGGGGACACATAAAGAAAAACAGAGACTCGGAGCATCTGAGTCACAGCAATGGCAGAGTGGTGGTGCAGGGACCAGAAGGCCACTGTTGAGGGTCCCAGGCTGCTGTCTAGGCTCCACGAGACTGCAGAGTGCTTAAAGTCTCGACAGCGCCGGGTCTCCGTCTCGGATAAGCTGAAATTTGTTCTTTCAACTGCAGGCGCTTGTGATAGGTTTAAAATAAGTCCAAAAATATTTTGATGCTCCTCTGTGCAACAGGTAGAGCCTAACTCTCTCCTCTGAAATGTAGACCACCCCTTATGGCTTGCTTCTCATGAAGAGAATGTGGTGGAAGTGATCGTGTGTGACTTCCAAAGCTAGGTTATAGAAGACATTGCCACTTCTGCCTTGTTCTCTCTGATTCGCTCACTCTGGGAAAGCCAGCTACCACATGGTAATGATACTCAAGCAGCCGTGGACAGGTCCACACCAGGAGGAACTGAGGCCCCCTGTCAACAACCAGCCATTAGAGCGCCCCATCTTGGAAGCAGATCTTCTAGTCAAGCCTTCAGATGATGGCAGCCCAGGCCAACATGTGCCTATAAGTTCCTGAGAGCCCCAAAGCCAGATCCAGGCAGCCTAGCCACTCCCAAACTGCTGTCATATTGTGAAAGAATGAATGGTTACTATTACTTCAAGCTGCTAAATTTGGGGGTGATTTGTTATACAGCCATCAATAACTAACACAGAGAGTGATCCCATGAGACTCACGTGATGTACTCCTCACAGATCTTGCGGAAGTGGTCGCGCTCTGGGTCACAGCGAAGGTCATCGTAGAGCTTGTTGATGAGGATAGAGGCCAGCATGCGGGTGTTGTCGGTCAGAGGCAGGCAGGATGGCAAATCTGGAACCTGTCCCACCACCTTCAGGATCTTCCTCAGACCTGCAGGACAGATGGTGGTGGATCTGCTGGCGTCTGTCCTCACAAACACACCATCTTGTTTGGTTGTCTTAACACCAGCTTCTCTCCAGCGTGCCTTTAGGCAGGACATGGCTTACCCAGAGTGAAGGGCACTGGCATGGGGCCAGGAGACCCACATTCTACACCTGACTCCGCCCCTAGGTGAACAATTCACCTCCCGCTGTGGGTGGGCCTCTATTTTCACATTTACAAAATTAAGACGAGTTGATCTCAGAGGGCTGTACAAGCGCTGACATCCTGTGGGTTGATGTATAACGTTCCTTAAATACTATCTGATATTCTCTCTTCCTCAGGCCTCATTTCTGTAAAATGGGAACCATACTCTACCTACCTCAGCGTTTGAGGACTCAATGAGATCATGTACGGAAGCCACCTGGGGCCAATCCAGACATGTCATCATCACTCAATGAACATTTATTTTTTATTTAGTAAATGCTACATTTGCTATTTATTATTACTACCTCTTCTCCTCTCTTCTGTTGAAAAATCTTCACTGACTTCCTATTACCCATTAGGCTAATCCAATCATTATATACCTGTTGAATAAATGAATGAATACGTGAATAAATAAATTAGCACCTTTTAGGAAGCGAATACTGAAATAAAGGATGCAATCCTCTCCTCAAAAAGTTCACAGTGCAATAAGGAACAGTCATATAAAGATTACAATAACCTGTGATAAGGACAGGAGGTGTGATAAGGACAGAGTTGTGACACCACAGATGGGGTAATTCGCTCCAACAAAGTTAAGAGCTGTAAGTTATTCTGAGCACTTACTATGTGCCAAGAGCTTTAGACACGTTACCTTGTTTAATCCTAACAAAACCCCCCTGGTTAAAAATCATTATTCTCATTTTTTTTTTTTTTCAGAGCAGAAAAACCAAGACACGGAGAAGTCAAGTAAGTTGCCTAAGATCATGCAGCTGGTAAGTGACACAGCAAGGACACCGTCCCAGCCATGCCTGACTTCAAAGCCCATGATATTAACCGTTATGTCATGCTGCCTCTGGGACAACTGAAAGCCTGACTTCAGAGCCAGGTTTTAGGAGTGGCTCCAAGTTGGTCCGACCTTAGCTGGCGCAGGTGAGCAGGGAGGAGGAGCACTCAAGGTAGATGCTAGGAGGCAATTAAAAGTGCTCAGCAGTATGTTTTCTGTCGTGCACACTTTACCACCCCACAGAAGCACTGGCAGGGCTGGGGAGTCATGGAAGGGGGTTGATGAACCAACCCAAACTCCCCAGCCTGGCTCTCAGAGAGAGCCACTGAATGCACCTGCTCTACCGGCCACCACCTCCCCAACCTCAGCCCCCACGCTTCCCTTCCATTCTCACCCTTGCCTTGAGCATCTCATTCCTCTTCTGCTAGAACACTCTGGACCTTGTCCTCAGCCATCACCACCCCTCCCTGAACCCAAAAGCTCACTTGAGGCTGGATGTTCTGATGGCTCCCCAGTGCAAGTCTCCCAGACCAGCTCGTACAATGTACTCCCAATGTACTTTTTACACTAGTAAAGAGGCAGCTTTTTACTCGTGTAACAGGATTCGCGAGTCCACATTATTTTTACCCAAGAGCTCTTTATTTTGGCGCCTGGAATAACAAATATTGCTCCCCACCTGCCCTCGCCATTAACTGTGTGGTTGGACCTCGGTCCTAGTGCAGAAAGAGGTCTGTGGCTCCCCTTTGAAATACACGCGAAGAAGACCAGGACTGGGGAGGGGAGGGGAGGTGCTGAGGGAGGAGGTTTTTATAAGCTCGAGTAATCTGTTATGGTACACTTTGCTGAGACCTGTGAAAACCAAACAAAAGATCCATTTCAAAAGGGTAAAGCGAATCTGAGCCTTTAGAACAAAGGATGGTCTATGCGCTATTAAACCTGTGGAGTTCCTCACAGTAGATTATAAAGCCATGGGTATGACTCCCGAACAATTAAGTTGATTTGGGAGAGGTGTAACACCCTGGAGCTGACCAGATAGATAGGGACTATCTGCTAGAACCTCATTCCTGTGCTTTATATATAGGACACTTGATGTCATTTCTCCCTTCTAGGAGGCCCGTGGAGTATTTTGCCAACACCGAGACTTCAGGAACGTTACCCCATGGTTGGGGGAGTCCTGTTTGTCTTTGGCACGGTCCCCCTTGGTGAGGCAGCTCTGCCCAGGTGTTTTCCAGTGTGTCTGGACATTTTCTGGGTGTGTTCAGGCCCTGAATTCAGAGCTGCGCCTTGGTCTGTATCTTCACCAGCCCCTGGTGGTTCCTAACTGCTAATGCCTTGTCCCAGGCAAGGGCCACACTTTTTCTGTTTTCTGCTCAGCGCCAGAGACCCTGGTGCCCACTCGAAAGGCTGGAGTGAGCCCCCGGCCCTCCCGCCTCCTCACCGTTATCCACCACATAGATGGTACGTGAGTTGTCGTGAATGGCGAGGTCCTTCCTAGGGACATTCTTATTGAGCAGGTTCAGGGCCTGATCCCTGCCCTGGCCAGACACCTTCTTACTGACCAGCATGTCGAGCAGGTGGCTGGTGATCTGCTTCAGGTCCTTCTTGGTGTCTGAGGAAGGAGAGGACAGGGGTAAAGAGAGAGGACGGAGTCTCAGATCTATAGGACGAGCAATGGCAGAGGCTTCCAGAAGGACTCCGGAAATACGGAATCCACTGCTTCCTGGATGTTGGAATTTCCCAGGAGGGTATAGTATTGCCCATCTCACCCCCCAAAAGGGGAGAGAAATCCCTAGACGATACCCCCAAGTGGCCCTCCAGCCACTCTGCACTGCGCCCTGACTTCTACCGCAGCTCGCGCGTACTTGAACAGCTCTGGTTCTTAGAAAGTTCCTTATTCCTAAGCATGACTGGCAGGGAGCCAGGGACACTTCATGTAGCTTTTAATAACCTGATTTAACAAAATGTTTTCCAGAAAAAAAATTCATACTCCTTACAGACATCTTACTCCCTGCAGATCCAGGCATGCCGGGAGCCTGAATTCAAGCCTCAGATGGGATGCCACATCTTCCCTGCCCACTGAGGGATTAAAAGGTAAATGCTTTTTCCTGCTTTTGCCCTGTCTGACTTCTCTACATCTTAGGGAATTTTGCTCTCATTCTAAGGTTGGAGCGAAAGGCAGACAGGGAGGCAGGCGGGCAGGGGGGAGGCAGGGAGGCAGGCAAGGAGGGAAGCAGAGAGGCAGGGAAGCAAGCAGGTAGGCAATGAGGGAGGGAGTCAGGAAAAGAGGTAGGGAGGCAGGCAGGCAGGCGGAAAAGGAAAGATCTCCCACAAATGTCATATAAATGAAGGATGAAGGTTGAGGCTATCTCTAACTGGACAAGGAAAGTCATCCGTGGACATGATAGCTTGTTTTAAGATAAGGGTGGGTCACAAGGGTGAGAGAACCGACTTATTCTGTGAGGCTCCAGACAGCAGAACTGGGCTCAGAGGGCAATGGAAGCTACAAAGAGATGGATTTGAAATCAGTTTCTAGAAGAATTCTTTAGCAGAGATGTCCAGCAGCTCTCTACTTCCCAAGGACGCTGTGGCCACCAACAGAACCACCTCTTTCAGGGTCCGCCCCTTCCACTCTGGCCCCAGGTTGGTCATGGGACTTACAGCACTCCTAGCAGCTTAAAAGCACTTGTACGTTGGGGCTGGTCCATTGAGAATGCGGCCACCATGCTTGACAGACACCCAAGCTGCCCACTAGAGAGGCCAAAAAGAGAAAAACCAGGGTGTCCTGGCCAACATGTCCTGTTCGCCACCAGCCGTACGAGCGAGGCCATGTCGGACCCCCCAGAGGTTCTAGCACAGGAAAAGAATGACTTGCTGACCATTACGACAATAAGTCAGAACCACATCAAGAACCTAGGGGGCAGCTGGGTGGCTCAGTTGGTCAAGCGTCGGCCTTCGCTCAAGTCATGACCTCAGGGTCCTGGGATCCAGCCCCTAGTGGGGCTCTCTGCTCCGCAGGGAGCCTGCTTCTCCCTCTCCCTCTGCCTGCCGTTCCCCCTGCTTGTGCTCTCTCTCCCTCTCTCTGTTAAGGAAATAAATACAATCTTAAAAAAAAAAAAAAGACTGGAAAGACACATCTGGCAGCGATAATAATTATCTGGAGGGGGGTTTACAGGTAGGGTTTTTTTTTTTTCATCTTTACATATGTCTAAATTTTTCCAAAATTTTCCAAGAAGTCTCTGTTACTTTTTTCTAGTTGTGCTAAAACATACATGAATAAGATTTATCATTTAACCATTTTTAAAAAGATTTTATTTATTTATTTGACAGAGAGAGAGAACACAGGGAGGTGGGGGAGTGAGGGGCAGAGGGAGAGGGAGAAGTAGACTCCCCGCTGAGCAGGGAGCCCAACTGAGCCACCCAGGCGCCCCTCATTTTAACCATTTGTAAATGTCTAGCTGAGTGGCATTAAGAACATCCACATTGTTTGCTGCCATCATCACCATCAATCTCCAGAACTTTGTTATCCTGTAAAAACCAAAACTAAACCACTCATTTCCTCTTCTCCCAGCCTCAGTGACCACCATCCTCCTTTCTGTCTCCACGATTTGGACTACTCTAGATACCTCATATAAGTAGAAGCAAGCAGCACTGATCTTTTGTATCACTGGCTTACTGCACTCCACATAATGTCCTCAAGGTTCATTCACGTTGTAGCCTGTGTCAGAATGTCCTTCCTCCTGAGGGTTCTAGAGGGGAGGGGGGTAGGGGGATGGGTTAGCCTGGTGATGGGCATTGAGGAGGGCACGTTCTGCATGGAGCACTGGGTGTTATGAACAAACAATGAATCATGGAACACTGCACCAAAAACTAATGATGTAATATATGGTGATTAACATAACAATAAAAAAATTAAAAAAAAAAAAAGAAAGTCCTTCCTCTTGAAGGCGGAATATTATTCCATTGTGTGTATAGACCACATTTTATCTATCCATTCAACCCTGTGTGGACGCTTGAGTTGCCTCCACTTTTATTTTTATTTTTACTTTTTAAAAGATTTTATTTATGTATTTGACACACAGAGAGAGAGAGAGAGAGAGAGAGCACAAGCAGGGGGAGCGGCAGGCAGAGGGAGAAGGAGAAGCAGGCTCCCCGCGGAGCAGGGAGCCCGAAGCGGGACTCGATCCCAGGACCCTGGGATCATGACCCGAGCTGAAGGCAGATGCCTAACTGACTGAGTGACCCGGGCGCCCTGCCTCCACTTTTAAGTTATTGAAAATGATGCTGCCATGCCTCTTTTACTTTTATAATTAGAAAATAAATATGAAAATAAAACCAGGCCACCTCCACATACAGGGACTGAGCCGTCAGAGGAGGCAACTGACTCTCCCTGGCCCCCGCCCCTGCGACAAACACAGAGGACCGCCTCTTACCTAGAACCAGGGCTTCGTCCTTGCCTCGATGTTCCCGTTTGTCCTCTCCTGACAGAGAGTCAATGATGGCCTGGAGCAGGTTGCAGACGGCCAGAGACATCTCCTCGTTCTCCACGGCCATGAGGCCACAGATTCTGTCTACCCGGACTGCATGGAGAATCACCGTGGCCTAAACCGCCAGCAAGACCCACCATCAGCTGCCTGCCCCTCTCTTCCAGCTGCTGAGCAGGTGAGGAAGTAGGGGATGACCCTCCCCACCCTGCCCGTGCTGGAGGGAAATAAGCCCAGGCAGCCAGTGCCTCGTGGGGCCCAAGGTCTGGGAAGGCCTGTGACACAAGCCATGCCTCTTTCCAGAGGCTGAAAGCTGGGCTGTCCGACACGGGAGCCACCTGCCACCTGGGAGCCATTGAGCACGTGCAATGTGGTGAGTCCGCATTGAGATGTGCTCTAAGCGTACAGCATACACTGGGTTTGGAAGATTTAGTATGATAAATGCCAACCATCATAGCCTTTGTATTCAGCTCTGCCTCATAAACCACTTTCAATAACCTTATCTTTGCATAAAAGCATTTCCAGCTTGAAGGGAAATGCAGAGGATCAATCTCTCCGTTGAAACCAGGACCATACAATCAAGGATGGGGGGGGGCACACCTTAGACTTTGTATGAGGGTCTGTTTATGCCGGCCGCTCCCAGCCCACATGTCACCCTAAGCCCGAGGCCCAGGCCCTCACCCTCGCTCGGTGGCCACTGCACATGCCCGACAGTGTCCGCACGGCAGCCAGTACCAGCTCGGGCCTCTTGGTGTCCATGAGCTGCAGCAGCAGGCCCACTCCGTTGTTTTGGAAGATCATCTGAGCCCCTGCTTCTTCACGCCCTAGGACGATGAGGTTGTTGGCAGCCTGAGGGGGGAGGACACAATGAGGGTCACAGAGGAGGTGGGGGTCCCAAAGTCTTGGCCAGGGGCCGATGCAGGGGCTGGTGCAAGGACTCGATTTTCTTTTCTTTGCTTTTTAAGATTTTACTTATTTATTTATTTGAGAGAGAGCCAGCGAGAGAGAGAGAGAGAGAAAGAGAGAGAGCACGAGCAGGAGCAGAGGGGCAGAGGGAGAAGCAGGCTCCCCGATGAGCAGGGAGACGGATGACTGTGGGGCTCTATCCCAGGACCCCAGGATCATGACCGGAGCTGAAGGCAGATGCTCAACTGACTGAGCCACCCAGGCACCAGGACTGGATTTTCAAAACATCTTTATACTGGATTCTTTCCCTGTAATCAGACTCCTGGAGATGTAGCCCAAGAACATGATTCAAAAGAAGAAACAAAGTAACTTGCATAAAGCCAAATTGGATGAAATATAGTATAGCCACTGAAGTCATAAATAAAAAGATGACCCAGCAAATTGGAAAAAAAGAAAAAGAAAAACACTGGTAAGCAGAATCCAAATAGTAGGTTCACTCTGATTGCACTTACATTAAAGCAAAACTGTGTATATATGCTTATGGATAAGGACTAAAAAAAATGCATTGAAGTGTTAAATTAATTAAACAAGGAGGCCCTTAGAATGAGTGGCTTTAATGCCCTAGCAGCTAATGTAAGCAAACACAAACGTAAGCCTATAATGTCTGAGTTAAGAAATCAAAACTTAAGGGCACCTGAGTGGCTCAGTCGGTAAGTGTCTGCCTTCTGTACGGGTCATGATCCCAAGTTCCTGGAATTAAGCCTCATGTCCGGCTCCCTGCCCAGCCGGGAGCCTGCTTCTCCCTCTTCCCTCCCCCCCTGCTCATTCTCACTCTTTCTCTCTCTCAAATAAATAAATAAAATCTTTTTTAAAATTTTAAAAATTAAAAAAAAAAATTGAAACGTAAGAACAACCATTACAGCCAACTAGGCTTTCCCAAGTAACGTAACTGCTTAAGCTATAGCCAATCAAATAATCTGGCTGCTTTGTTTCCACCTCTTTTCTATAAGTCTTTCCCCCAGCTCCTGTGGGTGGAGAGCTCCTAACCACTTCCTGTTTGGGTGCTACCCCATTTGAATAGATTTTGTCCAAATAAACTCAACATTATTAACACGCCTCGGTTTATCTTTTAACAGAAGTGTTTTTACATGGAGAATTCTTTTCCTTTAAAATTTTCCCTTGAATATGGTTTTGGCATTTGGGGTTTGTTTGTTTATCTGTTCAGGACAATCTGAAGTTACAGGGGTTCTCAGGAAGGTGGAAAGTGGTGGGCAGAGAGAGCAGGAAATGGGTCTTGAAAGTTCTGTGTGAGTACTGATTCTGCGATGTGCTAGCTGTGTGAACTTGGGCAAGTCATGGCACCTCTCTGTATTCCAGATTCCAAAATTAGGCAGTTGAGCTAGAAAGTTCCCCAATGTCTTCCCACTCTAAAGCCTTGAGGACACATATACCTTAAATGGCCCCAGACCAGGAGAGGAGACCTCAGCAGGACCTGAGAAGCTGGGGTTGGAGGAAGAACTCGTGAGGCAGGAGAAGGTAAGCAAACAGAGGAGGAGTGGAATGCTGGGGAGGAGATGGACGAGAGAATCCCAGACAAGCGCCACCAGAACCGTCGTCACTCTACCAGTCAAGGGCTTTGTACTTGTCCAGGTACATTTATCAATAACAACTCACTAAGTCCTCACAACAATTTGTTATAAAAGGTATTTGCATATTATATGGACTTATTGACCATAAAACTAACAAAAATTCCTCAGGCATTGTCTGTCAAATTCTTATAAATCAAAACATTCAGATGTTCGGGGCGCCTGGGTGGCTCAGTCGTTAAGCAGCTGCCTTCGGCTCAGGTCAGGATCCCAGGGTCCCGGGATCGAGCCCCGCATCGGGCTCCCTGCTCAGTGGGAGGCCTGCTTCTCCCTCTTCCACGCCCCCTGCTTGTGTTCCTCTCTCACCGTGTCTCTCTCTGTCAAATGAATAGATAAAATCTTTATAAAACAAAACATTCAGATGTTCAGTTTGTTTCCTCTGAAGAAAGACCAGAAGGGAACATTAAAAAAAAAAGGCAACAAATTTGGCTAAGAGGATGGTATCATGAGCAAATATTTTCATATTCAGGATGAATTTTTGCAATAATTTATAATGGAATAGAACATTATTTTAACATGCCATTTTTAACGTTCTCAGGGTGGAAACCACGGTATGGCAAGTGAGGCACTTGCCTTGGGTGAAAATTTACAGGGACATCAAAAACCTCAGCAATCGAGATAAATAGTATCTAATGCAATATTTTAAAATATCAAAATCAATGCAATGTAACGCAAAAAAAAAAAAAATCCATGATGAACAAAATATCAAAAATTTAAATAAAGACTCCAACCCTGCCACATGACTCTCTCCTCCTCAGTCTCACTCTAGTCCTGGACTTTATAGCCGGAATTAGGGAATTTTCCAAAGTGCTTAAACTTTGGCTTATTTTTGTTCACTTTTTCCAAGAGGCCGCCTTCCTCCCCCTCCCTCTCCCCCCCGCCCCGCCAACCGCCAAGCAGTCTGGGAGTCGCTGTCCAGAGATAGGGGCGGGCCTGCAGCGGAAGCAGAGTTACGGGGGTGGGTGCCCCGCGTGCGCCCTCTGCCGGCCGGCCGGTTTCCCAGCACGCACCTTCTCCAACTTGTCAGCTTCACTGTTTTCGTCCAGGAGGATCTCGAACATCTTCTGTACCCTGGAGTTCGTGGAGAACTGCACACGGAGCTGAGGAGAGAGGAGGGAGTGGGGAAGGAGGCAGGCAGGGGTCCACATTCCAGGTGGCTCAGTAAATATTAGGGTATCTCCTCGGGGCCCCTACGCTGTCACCCATTCATTCAACAAACATTTGCTGAATAACTCTTACGTGCCAGACACTATTGCAGATGCTGGGGGGTAGAATGGTGAACAAAATCAAGTCCTTGCCCCACAAGGCTGGCAGTCTAGTTAAGTTCGCTATCCCACTGGGTCATCACAAGTCTTGGAAGGCTACAGATCATCACCCCAATTTTGCAGTCTAGTTAATAATTAGAACAGAACTAGGTGTCTAGGATCAGAAATCTGAAGCAGTTTTGAAGCATCTCTTCACACAGATTAAAACCGTTATGTTTGGATGTCTCATCCCCTCACACCCCCAGCCCCAACTCCTGTGCTCTGACTCCACCATAAAATGACCCAACTGATCACCACCCCCCCTTTGTCAGCTCCTTCTGTACATCCTCCTCCTCTGTTCTGCTGGTCCACAGGCTTGCCTATTTCCATCCCGGGCTCATTTCCTCCTAGGGGGTCTCTCGTTAGCCACCTCATCTTGGGTCACTCCTCAGTTTGTTTACACAGCCCCTGAGTCTGCACTGCGGACAGTGTGCTGGTGGCATGGGGCTGCCCCAGGCACCGAGGAGTTACTGAGTCTCGGTGCAAGGAGCTTAGTGATCAGTTACCCTCCTGCGCTTACAGAGGGGGAGCTGACACCCCAAGGGATCCCTGAGAAAATCAGTACCTAAGCCAGGACTAGGATGCAGGAGTCCTTACCTCTGATCCAAGCTCTCCCCACCCCACTCCATTTTCCTAGAAAAGATTTCCTGTTCCTCCTGGCTCCTGACTCTCTATCATTCAGCAATACCCTCTCCTCAATACTGCCTTTGTCCTCCTAGAAAGAGAGGAAGATCATGTTACATACATACTAAGTTACAATTTTTTTTTTTTAAAGTCTCCACCTGAAATTTAAGAGAGCCATGTTCTGGTCCTGACTGGCTTGCTCCTTCAAACAAGCACCTCTGATCATTCAAAGATGGGTGGATGTGTGCATCTGCTTGGCTGTTCTACGACGCCTGCCTGTGCCAAGTGTTCACTCCATCCAAGAGTGGGGAGGTAGGGTTAGACCTCCCCTGATGGCCTGCTTCCCTAACTTGTCCCTACTAGGAGTGAGGGGAGGCAGGCCAAGGCTTGTGCGAAGGGGTCCAGCTCACCTTCTCTTGGATGCTGGTGTTCAGCCTCCTCAGTGTCTCCTGAAAGTTTTGGTTTCGTGGCTCGAGGGTGGCACAGCGCTGCACGTCCTTGAAGGCCTGGTCCAGCTTCCCCAGGTGCTCCAGTGCCTGGCATCGCCGATACAGAGCCTTGATGTCCGAGGAGTTGATGTCAATAGCTAACGAAGGAGACAGGGACGCCTCAGGGGCCTGGGCTGCAGACCACCGTCCTCCCTTCCCTGCCACTGTCCCCAGTTCCAGGGCTTCTGTGTCTTCAGTGGAGATTATCCACCCATGTGGACTCTCTGGCCCAAAGCTCCCCTTTGTCAAGGAGGCAGTAAGAATCATAGTCTCAAGGTCAGAAGGGAGCTTAAGGGCCATCTCATTTAGCGCCTGATGCTTCAGTCTCTTCTACGTCATGATCCCCGCCAAGTGCTCATCCAACGGGTACTTGCATACCTCCAGCAGTGGGGAGCTCCCTCCTTCTCAAGGCAGCCAAGCAGCTCCATCAAGAAAGCCCTTCCCTCTTCCTACCTGAAATACATCTCCCTGTGAGTTTGCCCTTTTGTCCTAAGTTCAGCCCTGGAACCCCTGAGTTGAAATCCAGTCCTTCCTCCTTGTGACAGCCTCTTAGGTATTTGAAGGCAGCTCTCCATCCCACCTGGGAATTGCCTTCCCCGAGCTAAATATTGCCACTTCCCTCAACTGCTCTTCAGGGGTTGTATTTCCAGGCCCCTCTCCAGCTGCTTCCCTCCCTTCTGAACTCACTTCAGACTCTCTTTCTCCTAAAAGAATAGTAATCAGATCAGAACCCAAAAGCTGCAGCCAAGAGATGTCTTCCCATTTTGATGATGCACTTAAGCCTAAGTTGAAGCTAAAGCTAAGTTTAAAGGTTTTTGGAGTTGTTGTTGTTGATTTTAATGTTCATTTCTCCCCGGTCCCTGTGGACTGGGCTATTGCCTCCCTCCTCCCCTCAGGGAGCCTGATCCCACAGAGTGAACTGGGCCATGCCCTAGTCCTGGGACCGCAGGAGGAGCATACCCTAATTTACAACAGAGCGTGTGTCATTACCATGCCATAAGGATTTTCAGAAACATCTTTTAACAAAAGTATCTCCCTTGACCTATGATTTAATGTATAATGCAAGTTGCAAAAATGCAAAAATTTAGGGATGGCCTCTCTGGACATCTGAAGCCTGCCTACAATGCCTAGGATGACATTACGTGATCTGTAATTCCTTCAGTTGATAAAGAGCCTCTTAGACAAAACAGGGATGCTGGGGGGTGAGGGGCGGAGGTTGGGGGAGGGGCGCTCACCTCTTGAGGCATCTGAAGCCGCCTGAACGTAGCTTTCCTGAGAAAGGGGGGAGAAGAAGGAGCCGGGGTTAAAGTGGGTCCAACGCGGAGGCAGCCCGAGAGGGTTTGCTGGGGAGTTGCTGGCTGTCGGGGGCCCAAGGGCGGGCCCCTCACTCGCTGGGCATGGAGGAGTGGATGAGCTCTGGCATTAGGCAATCTTGGGTCTGAATCTGGGCTCTGCTGCTAATTACCTGGGAGATCTTGGCAGGTTATGGAGCCCTCTGAGCCCTGAGTTTGTCATCTGCGATATGGGCACGAAACGGTAGCTAACTGGGCTGTTAGTAAGATGCCTCGAAATAACATTTAAAAACCCCTGGCGTGATGCCAGGGCCCACTAGGCTGACTCCCAACTGGAGGAATTTCTGTCTCCGGGAGGAGTGGGTCAGGCAGTGGGTCCAGGAAAGCAGTAGGAGGTGCCCTCCTCCAACCCGAGGGGTCCGGGAGAGAGGACTGGAACAATGGACAATGCCCATCAGGCTGGGGGGCTGCCTCCATACCCCTGCCTCCCAGCCCTGGCCCTCAGCCTCCCGCCCTGCCCGCTCCAGACCGTTTTCAGGCCACAGGCTGCCCGGTTCCGATAGAGTGTGGCCAGCAGTGCCTTATCCTTGGTCAGCTTCAGGGCCTGGCTATAGCTCTTCGTTGCAGCCTTGTAGTCTTGGAGCTGGAAATGCCGGTTCCCTTCCTCCTTCAGCTGCACCGCTTCGGCCTCCGCCATCTGTCAGGACAGGAGCAGCTCCGTCTGGCCAGCCCCTTACTCCAGACCCAGGGCTGGACTCCTGGCCTGAGGTCTGGAGCTCCAGGGTCTCCTCCGACCAGGATGGAAGGCGAGGGTTCTGCCTGGAAAGGACCCACCCCCATCACCCCTGAATCCATCCCCCCCAGGAGGACTTGATACATTTGCTTGGAGATTAGCATGGTTGAGGGAGTCTCAGGGTCCCTGTGCCTCCCCCTCCGTCCCTCCCAGCAGGACAGATGGCGCCAAAGGCCTGAATTCTCACTGCAAGCCTTACAAGTTCTTCTCGGTCCCCCTTCTCCCTCCCCAGTCTGGGGCACCCCCCAGGGGGGCTCACTTGCTTAGAGGACAGTGCTCCTGGTCTGTTGTCCTGTGATGCTGCTCCGCTGAGCTCCCTCGTGAACCCCCGGACACCAAGCCTTAGTCTGTCCCCTCCCCCACCCAAGAGGCTTTATCATCCCTGCCAGGGGCTCCAGACCATATTTGGCCACAGGGGCAGGTGCCCCTGGAGTCTGTCATTGATACTCAGGGCCCTCCCCTCCCCAGACTGGACAGTCGTTACCACGTGGGAGCGCTGACTAACCTGTGCCCCAGCGTCCTGTTCAGGGGCTGTCCTGGACTCAGGCACTCATACCACAAAGAGTGAGAGAAAGATCCAGAAAGGAGGGAGACCCCCTCCCTAGGCACAGTTATAATGCCCCTTGTCCCCGTCCACCCCAGATAAACAACCTCCTCTCCCTCCCCCCAGCCGCTGCTATTTTGGGAGCCGAGTGACAGCTGAGGGGCTGACAGACTTAGAGCAGCTGCCCAGGTCCAGGACCAACTGGAGACTTCCAGAAATGCACTTCTGGAGGGAGGAGGGATGGAAGGGGGGAAGAGAGTTCCTTCCCCTCTTCTACTTGCCCACAAGTCCCCTATCCCTCCGGCACTCATTGCTGAAAAGGTCCTTCCTTTTCCAGAAAGACAGAGCGGCTTGCAAACTTGGTTAAGTGCAAGTGGGTGCTTTCTTTCAGTGTGCACGCCTTCTCCTGCATCCACCATCTGTATGGAGTGGATGCATTCAGTCTACCTCTCCCATCACACTGGGAGCTCCCGGACGATGGGCTCTGCATATCCCCCACTAGACTACGGTCTTCTCCTTGGGCGAGAGCTGGGTCAGTCTAGGAATTCCCTGAGCCCAAGGACTGTAACCCCGCCCCCAATCCACCTGGGAACTCTCCTGGCAAGCTGAGTCTCGGAAGGGGGTCTTCCTGGGACAAAAACTGTTTTCACCACCAGAGCAGGTCTCCCCTGGGGCAGGACCTGTTTCTCCCCATCTGACTGAGGGCTCCTGAGACAAATTTGAGTCTATTCCTACATGGACTCAGAACTCTTTCGCCTTCCAGTGTCTCCAAACCTGGGTCATGAACTCCCTCCCAGGGGGCAAGAACAAAGGACAGCATCTCATACAGTTTGGCTGTCACCCCCCCCAACCCCTCAGCCTGGCACAGAGCCTGGCAGAGTCAGTGCCCAATGCGGGTCTCCTCAATGAATGAATGGAGGAATGAATAGTGTCTCCATGCTCATGCTTTGCTTCACTTACTGCCATTTTGGCCCCTCCCCGCATATATCCTCAAACCTACCCGACCAGGGCAGAGAAGTGCACTGAAGAAAAAGCATAGGTGGGTCACCCACACTGGATTCTGCTCCTCGCTCTGTAACCTTGGACACAGCTATGACTTGGACAAGTTCTACTACGCCTCTGGACCCAAGGCTCAGCCCTGATGCATATTTGTCTGATGCATGTTTATTGGCTGAATAAATACATGAATGAATGTAGGGAGGGATTCCCTGCCATCGTGGTGTCCTAAACCCTGAGCCCCTTTACGGGGCAAGCTCTCTGTAGCAACGAAGTCAGGTGATAAAGGATCCTGCCACTGGCAGAAAACTCAAGTTCTCTGACTTTAAGGTCCAAAGGATCTTAGATTCAAATCCCGATTCAGGGGCACCCGGGTGGCTCAGTTGGTTAAGCATCTGCCTTTGGCTTGGGTCCTGGGATCAAGCCCCACTTCGGGTTCCCTGCTCAGCGGGGAGCCTGCTTCTCCCTCTCCCTCTGCCTGCCACTCCCCCTGCTTGTGTGCGCTCTCTCTCTTTCTCTCTGTGTCAAATAAATAAATAAAATCTTAGAAAACAAAACAATACAAAAAAAATCCTGATTCAGTAATTCACACCCCAACCAATTCTTAAGCATCTACTATGTGCCAGGAAGTGTGAATGACAGTGGAAGCCAAGACCACTTGTGAGGACAAGAATTTGTGTCTATTGTGTTCACTTACATATTTCGAGCGGCTATCAAAGTGTTTACACAAGGGCTCAACAATTTTCATTGGATGAATGGATGAAATCATTCCATGGATCTGTGATTTCTAAATACAAAGAACACCAGGATATTTTGAAAAAACATATAATGGGGAAACATAGCATTGTTTCAGAGAAGGTTTCCTGAGTAAATGATTACATGAGTTAATACATGTAGCGTTCCTAGAACAATGTCTGGCAGAGACATTTGCTGAATGAATGCATGCATATTTCAGGCAAGACCTGAAGAATGAGGAATTGTTCCTGTCTTCGTCTGCGTGGGCTGCTGTAAGAAAACACCACAGGCAGAATGGCTGGAATAAGTGAAATTTTTGAAAAATAAGCATATTTGTTCACAGTTCTGGAGTCTAGAAGTTTAAGATCAAGGTGCCATCAACATTGGTTTCTGGTGAGGCTTCTCTTCCTGGCTTGTAGATGGCCACATTTTCACTGTCTTCACATAGCCTCTTTTCTGTGTGAGGAGGAGGCGTGGGGCAGAGAGAGAGGGGGAAAGAGACAGAGTGGGAGAGATATAAGAGATATCTCTTATAGGGACACCAATCCTATCGGACTAGGGCTCCACTCTTATGCCCTCATTTAGCCTTTATTACTCCCATATAGGCTCTATCTCCAAATACAGCGACCCTGGGGGTTAGGGCTTCAACTCATGAATTTGGGGGGGGGGGATACAATTCAACCCATAAGAGTTCCAGACAGAGAAATCTGCAAGTACAAAGGCACTGATGCAAGAAGGGTCATGCCTTGGAAGAACTAAGAAAAAGCCAGAAGAATTCGATCTTAAAGAGAGAGGAGTGGCTGGACAGGTAAGTAAGGCTGAGTGGAGCATCATAAGGAGTTTGACCTTTGTCCTGCTTATAATGGGAGCCACTGTAGGGTTTTAGGTTGGACAGTGACCCACCAGATCTTTGGTTTGAAAACATCACCCTGGTTGCAGTGTGGAGGATGCTCAGGAAGATGCAAGAGTGGAAACAGGGAGGCGAGTGAAGAGGCTGTTGTATGCAATCACAGTGACTCAGGCCAGAGTGTGAGAGAGGAGATGGGGAGAGATTCGGGACAGGTTAAGGAGGCCAGATTGACAGAGCTTGAGACCCCTGGGATGTGGGCAGAGCTCCAAGGGAGATCCCAGGTTTCTGGTAAGAGCCCCCATGTTAGCTGGTCTCTGCCTCAGCTCCTCATCTGTAATGTGGGGCCAGAAGGGTTTTTGTGAGGATTAAATGAGTTACATGGGTAAAGCACTTGGAACAACGCCTAACACGTTGCTATCATTCCCATCATAGTTGCTATTGCTTTACAGTGTTGAAAACAGTAGACACTTTTTGCTTTTGCACTCAAGAATTATGAACTGATTTGATCCATTTTAAAAAATAGTAATTTCCGTCTTCAAGCGAACAGGCTCTGGTTTTGTAAGCCGCCCCTGCAAGGTTGCTGCTGCCAAGCCAATTCAGTCTTCCGCCATTTCCTGTCTCTTGAGTTTGGGGAAAATCAATAAACCGCTCAGAGCCTCGATTTCCCCATCTATGAAGTGGGGCAAGAATCCCTGTTCTACAGAGACCAAAGGCCGTTCGTATCCCGCACTGCACTGGGAGGGACTGAATGGGGCTACGGCCACCTGTCCAACGGGAGGCTGTGGAGGGAGGTACCAGATGCGCCCGCCGCCACGCCGGGCCGCGCACGGCGTGACACTTCCCCTCCGCCACACCAGGGGGCGATGTCGCGGCCTGCCGCGCCGCCCGACCCTGGGGGCGGCGCTCCGTCCCGCCAGAGTCTTTCTCCTCCACGTGTGGACGCGGGATGGCGGCGGCGGCGGCGGCGGCGGCGGCGGTGGGTGTGCGTGAGTGCGGGCGTGGGCACTCGGGTCCGGGGTCCCCGAGGCCAGAGGGAGGCGGCAGTGGGGGCTTTCCGGCCGGGCGGCGTGGCTGACCCCCCGACGCGCTTGTGCGCGCAGGATGAGGCGGCGGCGCGCGACGTGCAGCGGCTGCTGGTGCAGTTCCAGGATGAGGGCGGGCAGCTGCTGGGCTCCCCGTTCGACGTGCCCGTGGACATCACCCCGGACAAGCTGCAGCTCGTGTGCAACGCGCTGCTGGCCCAGGTGAGCGGCGGCCCGGGCGGGCGGCCCTGCCCTGGTCCGGCCCGCAGGGCATCGGGAGACCCAAGGTCTGGGGTTCGGGGGTCCCACTGCTCAGCGACAGTGGGTGAACCACCCTGGCGCCTCGTCCGTGGCAGGGCCACCTACTTCGGGGGAGAGTCAGGAGATCTAATCAGTGACAGCGCTTTGCGCGCCATCAGGGTCCATCTGGGGAAAGAGACCGCATTTTGAACGCATTGGATGCATCGTCAAATTCCTCGACACAGCTCCCCGTTAATATCCCCATCTTACAGGGCTGCCCAGAGGCATTCAGTGATTTGTACGGTGCTACGCAGTAGGTGGTAGATTTGGAATTGGAACTCCCGAATGTCAGATTCAAAACCCTCGCTCTTCTAAGCCAGTGTTTATCAAAATGCTGGGGCTTAAAAACACAGTACCTGGACCCCACCCCAGATTTACTACACCAAGACTCTGGGAGTGAAGCCGAGTCTGCATTTTTTCTTTTCTTTTCTTCTTTCCTTTCCTTTCCTTTTCTTTCCCTTCCCTTCCCCTTCCTTTCTTTCTTCTTTTTCTTTTAGATTTTATTTATATTTATTTGAGAGAAAGAGCACACAAGCAGGGAGGGGGGCAGAGGGAGAAGCAGGCTCCCCGCTGAGCAGAGAGCCTGAGGTGGGGCTCCATCCCAGGACCTCGGGATCATGACCTGAGCCGAAGGCGGATGCTTCACCGACTGAGCCACCCAGGTGCCCCCAGAGTCTGCATTTTCAACCAGTTTTTTCGATGCTGCTTATACATCGTAGGGCATGGTGTGGTGGTTTAGAAAACACTGCATAATTCTGTATATGAACACTAATTCAGGACTTTAATTTTTTTTCTGAAGCACTTAAATTAGTCATTAGCAATAAGACATTGGGCTAATTACTTGTAGCTGCTCTGAACCTCAGTTTTCTCATCTGTCAAGTGGGAGTATTGATGCCTACCTCCCAGGGTTGTTGTGAGATGCAGATAAAGGATTTTAAAGTACTATGTAAGTGTCCTGCAGTTACTCTTTGAGGATAAAAAAGGCCTTGCTCAGTGGGCATGGTGGGTGGTATCCCAAACAGTGGCTGAAAAGAATAAAGCTTCACCTGCCCACAGCTCAGTGGGGAGTGTTCCTGCCTGTCCTTTGATGGAGGAGTTGCTCTTTGCCATTGCCCTCCAGGAGGATCCCTTGCCACTGGCTTTCTATGTCCATGATGCCGAGATCATCTCGTCACTGGGGAAGACGCTGGAGTCCCAGGCCGTGGAGACAGAGAAGGTCCTTGACATCATCTACCAGCCACAGGCCATCTTCAGGGTCCGTGCTGTGACCCGCTGCACTAGCTCTTTGGAAGGTCACAGCGAGGCGGTCATTTCTGTGGCTTTCAGCCCCACGGGAAAGTAAGGATAGCTGCAGAATCGTGGAGTGGAGTGTAGGAGTGCAGCCTCTTGCTGGGGTGGGGAGGGTACCCCAAGTTACAATCAATAGGACCTCAGGCTGCCTATCATAGACCTGAGCTCTGGGCACAAATTGCAGGTTAGGGACATCCCCGGTGGGGTTTGGTCTTGAAGGACACCCACCTTGGAAGAATCCTTCCTGGACTTGATCTCAGGAGAGCTGAGCTGCGAGCTCCCTAGCTGGGTGACCCGGACAAGTCACTTTGTGATTTAATTCATCATCTGTGAAACTGAGTTTCTTTGCTTTTTGCAGTCATAACGAGGCTAATGAGCAGCTTCAAACCTGGTTATAGCTGTGGCCGTTCCTTTTAGAAAAGGAAGAGGAGAGAAATGGCCGCCTGGGGTTCTTCTCCCAGATGGGATCAGTGTTACATTTCTCCTTCTCAGAGAGAGAAAAGTCCAGCCCCAGATTCTATGCCCAGAAGACAGTTGAACAGGCGGCAGAAATGCACATGTGCAGTGTTCTGGTGTAGGCCCAACCCCTTGGCCCCACTGCAGAGGTCAGGTGGCCTCTCTTCTTCCCCAGGTACCTGGCCAGTGGCTCCGGAGACACTACTGTGCGCTTCTGGGATCTCAGCACCGAGACACCGCATTTCACATGCCAGGGTCAGTACTCACTTAGCTCTGTAGGGGGACTTAACCCAGTGGCGGATGCGCAATCATTTACTCAGGCCCTTTAGTTCCTGAGGAGGTTCAGAGCTGATTCAGCCCCTTCATGGCCAGTTAGCAGCGGCCTGTTTCTAGGTTGAGACCGCACCTTTGAGCAGGCTACATACAAACTGGACCAGAGAGTTAAGTGTGGGTTGTGGGTTGTGCTGACGGCTGGTAGCAAGGAGAACCTGACTTACATCCAGCCTCTACCACAGTGGTTCTCAAACTTGAGCACTTGACCATGCATCAGAATCACCTGGGAGGCTTGGTTAACATACAGATTGCTGGGCCCCACCCCTAGAGTTTTGGTCTCCTTAGTTCTGAGATGTGGCCTGAGAATTTGCATGTCAAGCTCCCAGCTGGTGCTGATGCTTCCGGCCGGGTGATCTCGTGTATGTAGGGCGTGCCCCGCAAGCTTCAGTTTTATCATCTGAAAAATTGGGGGAATCGTTCCTGCTCCATACTTTAGAGCTATCATGAGAATTATAAGGGATGACGTGTGCAAACACTTCATACCATGTATCGTGTGAGGAATTATTAGAAAGTGGAAGTATTATCTATGCAGCAGGATGCATGGCTTTAGCACTTGGGGTAGAGTCTCCCTTTGCCTAGAAAGCCTCATCTCTCCTTTGGTTCGACTGCTCATTTATTCCGGGACTAGTTGAGAAGTGCCAGGCACTGCTAGGCACTGGGAATAAAGACAGATGTGCTCCCTCCTTTCTCCCTCCCCTGCTTTCCTAGGACACAGACACTGGGTGCTTAGCATATCCTGGTCCCCGGATGGCAAGAAGCTGGCCTCAGGCTGCAAGAATGGCCAGGTAGGTGGTGGTCAGGGTAACTAGGCAGGGACTCTGGGCTCCCTTCCTAGGAGTTGGGTCAGATCAGGTTCTGGGGTCTTAGGGAATGATGGGTTGGGGCCAGTGGGCGGTGACCTGCAGTGGCCCAGGGACAGTTCGGGGAGGGTTATTGAGTAAGCCTCTGTCCTTCAGATTCTCCTGTGGGACCCAAGCACAGGGAAGCAGGTGGGCAGGGCCCTGGCTGGCCACAGCAGGTGGATCACGGGCCTGAGCTGGGAGCCCCTCCACGCGTAAGTGATACTGACGGAGCTGGGGGTGGGAATGAGGAGCTAGGGGCTCAAAACTGTCCTCTCCCCTGCTGAGGGGGCGAGATGGCCAGCCCGACCAACAGGAATGGTATGGCAGGCAGTGGGGTAAGTCTTCCAAGCGTGTGGTTGCTGCTTGAGAGGGGGCTGCTCATCATGGGGCCTGAGAGCTGCCTTGCAATGCAGCTTGATCTTGGGGTCAGGAAGCCTTCGCATCATTGTCCCTGGCCCTCGAGCTGAACATGGGGACGTGCTGTGGGCATTGCCAGGTCGGAAGTGAGGTCACATGTCCCCCTCTGCAGGAACCCGGCGTGCCGCTATGTGGCCAGCAGCTCCAAGGATGGCAGCGTGCGGGTCTGGGATACAACTGCAGGCCGCTGTGAGCGCATCCTCACCGGGCACACGCAGTCAGTCACCTGTCTCCGGTGGGGAGGGGACGGGCTTCTCTACTCTGCCTCCCAGGACCGCACCATCAAAGTCTGGAGGGCTCATGATGTAAGAGCCGGGAGGGTCCAGAACCCAAGCCTGGGGGCATCTCAGGCCACGGGATGCTGGGGCTAGAAGGCAGGTTGGCCGGTGGGTCCTGAGGTCCAGGTCGGGGAGGCACTTCGGGAATGGTGGGTCCTGTGGTTGGTGCTGCATGATAGTGGAGGTTCCAGTGTACATTAGCACGGGCCAGACGTTCCTGCTCTAGGAAGCCTGTTAGCTTTATGGAACCTGCTGTACCCCGGAGTTACTTGACTGGAGCCCATGTATTCCCACAGACTTCACTTCCTTCCCATGAAACATGCTTTCAGAAACCATGATCTGGCCCAGTACACTCATCTCAGACATGAGGAGAGACTTGAGCCCAGAGGGGTGATTCGATTAAGATCACAATGAATGAGGGTCCTGATTCTGAGTCCCGCATCACTGTCTTCTGGGGCTAACCTGGGGGTACTGGTTCCCTAGGGTGGAGAGTGGGGCGGGAGTGTGTCTGACCTGACTTCCTCTGCCCTAGGGTGTGCTGTGCCGGACTCTGCAAGGCCACGGCCATTGGGTGAATACCATGGCACTCAGCACTGACTACGCCCTGCGTACAGGCGCCTTTGAGCCTGCCGAGGCCTCGGTTAACGCCCAAGACCTCCAAGGGTCCTGTGAGTGGGCGGGAAGGAACCACTTCTCTGGCTTAATGTGCGAGATTTGGACCTGGGCCGGGGTGTTTGCTGTTGGCGTGGGATTTTCTAATCGGTCACCTCATCTCCTCCTCTCCCCTCCGGTACCTGGCCACAGTGCAGGAGCTGAAGGATGGGGCTCTGAGGCGATACAACCTGGTGCGGGTGAGTATGAGCCAGCTACCAGCATGCCCAGCTCTGTACTCGTCCCCCACTGGTCCCTGAAACACTGCAGATACCCGGGTCCCTCCCCCCTTTCCTTTTCCAGAAAGTTTTTCGTGGTAATCCTAGTTTACACTCCTAAAATCTTAACACATAGGGATCGTTTTAATCATTTTGTTTCATTTATTTGCATATCTATTTATTGCATTTTCTCTTTTTTTTTTTTAAGATTTATTTGAGAGAGAGAGAGAGAGTGCAAGCATGAGCTGGGGAAGGGGCAGAGAGGGAGAGAGAGAATCTCAAGTAGTCTCCTTGCTGAACATGGAGCCTGACACGGGGCTTGATCTCACAACCCCAAGGTCATGACCTGAGCTGAAACCGAGAGTGGGACACTCAACCAACTCAGCCACTCAAGTGTCCCTCTTTTTTTTTTTTAAAGATTTTATTTATTTATTTGACAGAGACACAGCAAGAGAAGGAACACAAGCAGGGGGAGTGGGGGAGGGAGAAACAGGCTTCCTGCTGAGCAGGGAGCCCAATGAGGGGCTCGATCCCAGGACCCCGGGATCATGACCTGAGCTGAAGGCAGACACTTAATGACTGAGCCACCTAGGCGCCCCTCAAGTGTCCCTCTTTTTAACTTTATTTAAAGTAACACATTTAAGGGCACCTGGCTCAGTCGGTTAAGCGACTGCCTTCAGCTCAGGTCATGATCCTGGAGTCCTGGGATCGAGTCCCTCATCGGCTCCCTGCTCAGCGGGGGGTCTGCTTCTCCCTCTGACCTTCCCCCCTCTCGTGCTCTCTCATAAATAAATGAATAAATCTTTAAAAAAAAAAACATTGGGCGCCTGGGTGGCTCAGTTGGTTAAGCGACTGCCTTCGGCTCAGGTCATGATCCTGGAGTCCCGGGATCGAGTCCCGCATCGGGCTCCCTGCTCAGCAGGGAGTCTGCTTCTCCCTCTGACCCTCTCCCCTCTCGTGCTCTCTATCTCTCATTCTCTCTCTCAAATAAATAAATAAAATCTTTAAAAAAAAAACAAAAACACATTTATGGGGTCCAAGGATCAAAGAACACAAAAAAGTAGGTAGTGAAAAAGTCTCCCATCTCTGTGCCCTTCCATTCCTTCTGGAAGTATCCTGTGCTGCTAGTATCCCGTGTTTCCTTCCAGAGACTTCATACTTACACATGCATACAAACCCACATACAAAATCCTTTTTTCTTTTGAGAGAGAGAGGGAAGGGGGTGGTTTGCAGAGGAGAGAGAGAATCTTCAGCAGGCTCCACGCCCAGCACAGACCCATCTCAGGGCTTGATTCTACGACCCTGAGATCATGACCTGAGCCGAAATCAAGAGTCGGACACTTATCCAACTGAACCATCCAGGCGCCCCAATCCTTCCCTTTTTTAACACACTATTCTGTACCTTGCTTTTTCTTGTAATTGTGTACAGTGATTGAAACCATTCCATGTGCATAAA
Source organism: Eumetopias jubatus (assembly GCF_037043125.1). Taxonomy (NCBI): domain Eukaryota; kingdom Metazoa; phylum Chordata; class Mammalia; order Carnivora; family Otariidae; genus Eumetopias; species Eumetopias jubatus. The sequence goes on from NW_028274816.1 coordinate 120,117,438, forward strand.
GCTTCGTTTTGGGGGCAGTGACTTGCCAGGGATCCCGTGTGAGTTGGTAGCTGGCCAGGCCTCATTTCTCCTAGCGCTGGCCTTTGTGCTGGTGTGGGGTAATCAGTGGTGTGTTTGCTGCCAAGGTCGGGCTTTCCTGTTTGAGGCCACGTCCAACACGGTGTGCTTTCTGCCTCTCCTAGGGCCAGGGCCCAGAGAGGCTGGTGTCTGGCTCAGACGACTTCACCTTATTCCTGTGGTCCCCAGCAGAGGACAAGAAGCCCCTTGCACGGATGACGGGACACCAGGCCCTCATCAACCAGGTGCTCTTCTCCCCTGACTCCCGCATTGTCGCCAGTGCCTCCTTTGATAAGTCTGTCAAACTGTGGGACGGCAGGACGGGCAGGTGAGTGAGGGCATGGAGAGGAAGGGCCCTAGTCCTCTGGAAGGAGCTTGGCTCTTTCACTTCCTGGCTGTGTGGCCTTCGCAAGCATCTAGACTTTCTGAGCCTTTGTTTCCTCTTTTGTAATATGCAGACCCTACCTCTCAGCTTCGTTTCCAAGGTTAAATGAAATGGTATATTTAGGACTGGCAATAAATGGGCACTGAAATGCTAGCTCCTTTCATGTCAAAGGAGAGAAATGATCTTAAGACGGCCAGGCATGTGGCCCAAGTGTAGGTTTGAGGTGTAATTATTTCCTGGCCCTCCTAAAAGCGTGGTCCACACACCGGCAGCTGCAGCCGCATCTGGGAGCTCGATAGCAATGCAGAACCTTGGGCCCCACCCTGACCTTGTGAATCAGAATCTGCATTTGCATAAGGTCGCCAGGTGGTTCCACTCCCATTAAAGTCTGAGAAGCACTGGTGTAATGAGGCACCGTGGGCTTGAGGTTAATGAGGTCATAGGAGAGACAGGGGCATGGGCAAGAAGAGAACAGGGATGAGGGAGACCCTTGCTGGGGCCACATGGCAGCCCTTGTTTTTCAAGACAGGAAGCGGGGTCCCAGAGAGGCCTAATCTTGTCCAAATAGACATAGCTCATCTGTATTGCTCTGAAAGTTCCAGGTGGGCCTGGCCCCCTTACTCCATGCCACCTGCCAGCAGGCAACTTGTGCTAGGGGGGTATCAGACAAGATGGGCTAAGCAGGTGGCTCCGTTGGATTCTAAGTCATGCAAAGTTGTCCAGGTACAGAGGCCTGGCAAGAGGCATTCTAGAAGCAGCTCATTTGGAAAAGTTTTATAAAATCGTTATGACCTTGGTAATGATCACACTGGGGTAGGGGCTAGGCAGTGAGGTTTTGTAAACGTTCCCCGGTAATTCTCATGGGCAGCTAAGGTTGAGAACCACTGCTGTGGGCGCAGGGGCCCCCTTCCGACATGTTTGAAGACCTAATGCCCATCATCACCTTTTCCTGGCCCAGGTACATGGCTTCCCTGCGTGGCCATGTGGCTGCTGTGTACCAGATCGCGTGGTCAGCCGATAGCCGGCTCCTCGTCAGCGGCAGCAGCGACAGCACGCTGAAGGTGTGGGATGTGAAGGCGCAGAAGCTGGCTGCGGACCTGCCAGGCCATGCAGATGAGGTATGGCTGGACCCTTGTGAGCAGAGGTGGGGTGGGCGGTGGGCTTGAAGCCTGGCCCTCCTGCCCCCCCCACCCTCCTCACTGACGTGCCTCCCCCAACCCCCACCTCGGGTTAGGTGTATGCTGTCGACTGGAGTCCAGATGGCCAGAGGGTGGCAAGTGGTGGCAAGGACAAATGCCTCCGGATGTGAGTGTGTGCTTGGCTCTCCTGCCATTAAGTCGGTCACTCTGCATCTTTCCCTTCGGGTGGAGAATTCTAAGGGCTCTCCAGGGGCCGAAGACTGTGTGGCATCAGGTTCTCTTGGTGGTTAAAAGGGAGGGCTGCGGAATTACAGGGATTATGGGAGATCCTGACAGTGCTCTCCAGGGGGCAAGCCCAGGGGCCCTCCAGCAAGAGGCAGTATAGTTCTCAGTTCCAGTCCTGGCTCTGGCTTTTTTTTTTTTTTTTTTTTTAAGATTTTTTTTTTAATTTATTTATTCATGAGAGACAGACAGAGAGAGAGAGAGAGAGAGAGAGAGGCAGAGGGAGAAGCAGGCTCCCAAGGAGCAGGGAGCCCGATGCGGGACTCGATCCCAGGACCCTGGGATCATGACCTGAGCCGAAGGCAGACACTTAACCATCTGAGCCACCCAGGCGCCCTGGCTCTGGCTTTTCACTGCGAAGTCTTAGTGTGGTTCACCTGCCTCCTGGGAGTTACCAAGCCTTGGTAGACGGGACGTTCCAAGATGGGAGGTGAACACACTTGGGAAGCTGAAGCGTGTGTACTTGTAGAGAATAGCTGTTTGCCATTAGATGCCCCCAGTGGACATCCGAGCAGCCAGGCCCTGGGATGAGGTCTTGGCCGGGGCAGGCAGTGGGTGCACCTGAGTTTGGGTAGTTAGAGCAGAGATGGTAACCAGGCTCTTGATGATTGAGTGAACCACAAGCTCTCCCCCGTCGTAGACTCCTGGGACTATATGGCAGCCTCCCTTTCCCAAGATGGGATCCCCATGCTGTTCCCTCCCCTTCTGCACAGATGGAGGAGATGAGAAATCCCAAGTTCTCTGGGACCCCCACCTGGACCTGCCGCTGCCAGCCACCTGCCCTGACACAGACCCAAGGCCAGGGTGGTGACCCTGCAAATGAGCATGGCCTGCTGCCCTTGAACAGCCCCCAGTGGGGTCCCTCCCCAGAGCAGGAGAGCGGAGGTCACGGGGGACTACCAGTGAGCTCAGCCGTTGGCTATCACTCTGTACCTCGCTGGAGGTGGGGGGGGCCACGCAATGACTGGAGCCCTGCTGCTGCCCCTTCTCCTTTCCTAAGTGTTCTTTTTACTCAGCGTCAGACCTGAGATTCTGTGACCTAATTAAATCACTTCTGTTTTGTGTGTTCGGGTTGTCGTTCCGTGTCCTAGAATCCCAAGGCTCACCTGAGGACTATGCTAAGTCAGTTTGTCTAACCCTTCCCTCTGGGCTGCACCAAAACCCTGCTGACCCCGAAGTTGCCTTTCGTCTCTTTCCCCCGTGCCTACGAGGGAGAGGCTGGTGGAGGCGGGGGAGACCGGCTGAAGCCCAGGAGAGTGGCCAGAGGAAAACCTGAGCCTGCGCTGTCCAGTGTGGTGGATGCCAGCCACATGCGCGGTCTCCGTTTCCCCGGACGGCTAGGAATGCAGTCCTGCGACGCTGGCATACGGCTGGGACAGCACAGATCAGACCACCTCTGTCACTGTAGGGAGCTGTGCGGGCCAGGGCGGCTCAAGGGCTGCTCTCCTCCGCGCCTCTCCCACATGGCACACCTCTCAAGGTCCCGCAGTGCGGCGGGCACTGTGCTGGACTCTCAGGGTACAGAGCGGAAGGCAACAGCTGTCCCGGCTGTCCCGGAGCGTGCAGGGGTGAGAGCTGCAGCAGCAGGAGGTGTGGCGTGACAGGGGACAATGGTTCTTTGGCCCAGGACGGCTTTCATGGAATGAAGGGAATCCCTACCGGGATGTCCTCAGACTCTCGACCAAGATGTTGCCTTCCAAGCATCCTGCCAACACTTGCTCCTGTTTCGATGCTCAGGCGATCTGCTCAGGGTGGATTCTAAGCTGTCCTTGTATGGACTGCCCAGGGCCATGGCTTTTTTAACCTCTTGTCCCTTCCCCGACCCTGCGCTCACGCTCCACTTCTCAGTCTCCACCTCTCATGTCCCTGCATGGAGGCTGCACGAAGGGCGAAGGGGGGCGGGGGGGGGGGCGGCGCTGACTGCCGAGGGCCTGCCCTGCACGGGCGCTGGTCCTGCCGTGTGCTCCTGTGAGCCTCGCAGTAAGCCTGCAGTCATGCTTGTAGGGTTCTCGCGTCCCTGAACCAGCCCAGGGAGCTTAAACAGTTTGTCCGTGCCCTCGCATCCCGGAAAAACCAGGAGGAAATCAGACCGTGCCCCCAGCCTGTGCACTTTGCACCCTGTCCTTCCAGAGCTCGAATCTGATGTTGACCAGCCACAGGCTGCCACCGCCTCTGTCCAGCTTTGCTGTCTTTCCTGGTCTTTGAGTAACATTTCTTCCTCACATGGGGACAGGGCTGATGTTGGCAGAGCCCAGCAGTAGGTGGGGATGGGATTGGCCGGCCACACTTGTGTTTCATGGCCCCTACCCCCCAACCTGGACTCCCTGCCCCGGCAGAAGCTAGGAAGGGGGATGGCAGCCAGCCCCACTGTTGGCATGAAACAGAAGTCGGGGTGCTAGGTGACCTGCAGTGCTTTAATGAGGGATCTGGACTGAGCCCGAATCTGGGGAGGGGGATGCCTAGCAGCTGTGGGCAGTGGCGGACCTGACCTGGCCTCTGGCGTCTCCAGGTGAGTGGAGCTCCTAGCCTCGGCCCCAACCCAGGGGTGGAGTTTGGGGACCACTGCCACCAGCCCCCGGGTGGGCTAGTCAGCAGTTCCTGGCATGGTGCTGGTGGTCCCATCTCATGATTCTGGTTCCTGAGAGCCCTGGGCTGAAGCTGAAGGTAGGCGAGGGGCTTCCTGGGGCCCTCCTTAGTAGGGAAATAGGTATTCCAGATCTTCGAGCTTCCGCATGTCCTCCAGCCTGAGGGACACTGTTTTCCTCTGGGGTTCCTTGCGCTGCACAGTGATCTGGATGGGGTTGTTCTCAGGGAAGCTGTTCAAGTCAGCGGCCACAGTTGCAAACTGAAATAAAACACAACCCCTCAGAATTCCTTCCCAGACCTGACCCTAGCTCAGCTCCTTGTTGGTCAGATGCGGTCTTGGATAGCCTTACCACCTACTCATGGGCACCCGAAACAGGTACAAACCCATGCCTTCCCTGTTGTGTGAGGTTTCCAACCCCAGAGCAATCTGTCCTCAGGCCTCCCCCCATGCCCCTGCCCACCTCCCTTCCCTTCTTTGTCCCCCTTTTGCCCTTTACCCCCCTTTTGAAGGGCGTTGAGGGAAACACAGGAATGTGCCCTTCACTCCCTGGCCTGCTCACAATTCTTGGTACTGAGTTGAAGAATTCCAAAGCTAACGGCATTGGAAGCTGGACATTACAGAGATGCTGGTGAATAGATGAGTTTGCATTCCCCAGTGGGCCCCAGAGGGGCTTAATCCTTCAACTCCCAGAAGAAAGCAGCCTGGAATTCATGCTCATTCTCCCAGGCAGAAAGCCAGCAGGAAGAAGAGCTGTGGGGGCATCAGGGTGTCCCCAGCCTCCAAAACCCCTGGCTCAGACCTCTCCCTGCTGCTCCCCAGCACCCCCCTCCACGGGCTCTCCTCTCCCAGTGCTCACTTTGTAGGGCTTGCACCACTTCCCCACCCCAGCTGTGTTGGCTGCACGGACGGTGAGGCAGTAAGTCGTGTTAGGCTTCAGTTCCATCAGCTTGACAGTGGTGCCCAAGATCTTGTTGAAGATCCATGGGCGATTCTTTGCCTTGGGTGGCTCATTGTCATTTGTCTTGGCCACCTCCTGCAACAGGACCTGGTAGAAACTGACCTGCTGCTTGCCCAAGGCATAGGTCCAGGAAATCTAGAGGAAGAGAGCCCCCCAGGCTTCCTCAGACCTGCTCCAGGCTGTCCTCCCTTCCCTCCTACCCCCAGCCATGGGTCTGAGGGCCCCACTCCCATCCCCTGCTCCTCCCGGGGCTGGGGCAGGGCTGATGGAAGGTGTAAGGCTTCCAAGGTGTAAGGTTCCCTGGGCAGCCCCACCCACCTCAGAGTGTACCCCATCCCGTATTTCTTCTAGACTAGTTGAGAGGGCCCTTAGAGATCATCTTGTCTGCCTTGCTCATTGCAGATGAGGTTACAGGTTCGGAAAGGGCGAGTGGCTGCCCTGGGGTCACACACAGTGCCAGAGCCAAAGTTCAAAACAGTAGCTCCAGAGCCCACGTACTTCGGGCTATGATGGTGGTTGCCGAGCCCGGCTAAGGAGCTCAGGGAGTTTTTACAACACTGCAGATTCTTGGCCCTGCTGCCTCCTGTCTGGTCTCCCATTCCCAGTTTCCCCTCCTTCTAGGCCAGTGGTTCTCAAACTTGAGTGTGTATCAGAATACCCTAGAGGATTTGATAAAATAGATTGCTGGCCCCCACAGTTTCGGATTCAGTAGGCCCGAGGTGGAGGGGACAAGAATTTAAATTGCAAACATGTTGCCATATGATGCTGATGCTGTTGGTGGTCTGAGAACCACACTTTGAGAGACTCTGCTCATCTGGGACTTCCAGATTTATCTTCCTAAAATACAGCTCAAATTGTATCCACCGTCGGATATAAAGCTTTGCAAGAGCTGTTCTCTACCGCTTACAGAAAAATCTATATAGTAGCCTAACATTGTAGGACCTCTGAAAAAATGACTGGACTAACTTCGCCCCTCTGTTCCCTGTCCTGGACTCTAGAAAAGTGCTATTCAACATGGGGTCCACCGGCCATCAGCACCATCTGGGAATGTTAGCGGTGCAAATTCTCAGGCCCCACCCAGACCTACTGAATCAGAATCTCTAGGGATGAGGCCCGGGAATCTCATTTTTAACAAGATGATTGGATCCGTAGGCACAGAAATGTTCGAGAAGCCATGAACTGGGACCTGGCTGTTTGCTCCCACATTTTCCCACACGTTGCTCATATCAGCCCCTCCCTGGAATGCCGTTCTCCCATCCCTGGATGTTTAGATCCTACCTCTGTGTCCCAGCTCAAATGTTAACCAAAGCCACCAAGCTTACTCCTGCACCTGGATGTAACGTTTCTTTCCCTCTGAGTTCCCGGTGACACTCGGTCTGAACTCTTCCTACAGCACCGCACCCATTTCCAGCTAGCACTGGAGTTCCTTACAGACAGGGCCTCTCTCCTGAGCCAGGAGCTCGAGGTCAGGATGCAGGTGGTAGGCGTCTTCACACTCCCTATGGAGCTCAGCTCAGTGCCTGGCACACGGGGGCGGCCAGGGAGCCTGCGCTGAATGCACCAAGAGGGAAACGTACCATAGCCGTGGAATCGCTGACGGTGTGTTCACAGATGAAGGGTGCCTCCGGCACATCCATGACCACAGAGGACTCTGAGGGGGTCGAGGAGGTGTCTGTGTCCAGCTCAGGGTTGTCAAGGTCCAGCAGGCCCCCAGGGGCAATTTGGGACTTCGACTGGTGGGGGCAGAGGGCCAGGTCCCTCTTTTCTGTATCCTTGCCCACGGAGGAGAAGCTGAGTTTGTTCAGTTCGCCCTCCAGCATCCCTGCGAAGAAGTTGCTGTTGGGCTGGGTCACAGCCAGTTTGATGGGATTCAGCAAGGTGGTTGAGATGGGGGAGATGCTGGTGTCGTCGGAACTGCATTCAGAGTCCTCCACTGGCATCGGCTTCCTGAGTGGGAGGGAGACAGGGGAGCCTGCTGAGGGAGACCACCCTGGCCCGCACAGCCAGGAAGCTCCCCAAAGGCAGGCCTTGCGCCTGACTCGCCAGAATCCCCAGCTGCTTCTGAATAGCTCAGAACATCCTTAGCACCCTGTAGCAGGGCATGAAACCCACCAGGGCACTTACTGAAAAATGCAGATTCCTGGTCCCTGCCCTACTTTGGGATGGGACTGGGGAAGCTGCTAAAGTATCTTTTTTAAATTAATTTTATGTATTCATTTGAGAGAGAGAGAGAGAGAGAGCAGAAGCAGGGGGAGAGGCAGAGGGAGAAGGAGAAGCAGACTCCCCACTGAGCAGGGAGCCTGACATGGGGCTGGATCCCAGGACCTAGAGATCATGACCTGAGCCGAAGGCAAACTTTTAACCATCTGAGCCATCCAGGCGCCCCTGCTAAAGTATCTTTAATAAGATCTTTAGACAATTCAGAGGAATGTATTTGGAGAACCATATTTGAGAAACACCGCTCACAGCTTAAATCCTCCTTCCACAGTGGGGTGCAAATACTCCTGGGGGAATGCCCAGCCAGTCTAGCGAGGTATGGAAAAATATCTAAAAAGTATCTAAAAGAAAAATAAGCTTTACTCATATTTACTTCTACTGTTTAACAGTAATTACTAATTTATTTACTTAGATTTTCTAACATTTAACAATATTAATATGTACCATGTAAAATTACCAATAGCACACATAGATTTACACATATTGGGGTAGATGCTCAAAAACTTTTCCTTCCAACCAAATTTTGTTAAATTATGAGATATTTTAGACATACACAAGATAATCAAGAATAATACATTAGGGGCGACTGGGTGGCTCAGTCGTTAAGCGTCTCCCTTCGGCTCAGGTTATGATCCCAGGGTCCTGGGATCGAGCCCCGCATCGGGCTCCCTGCTCCTCCCTCTCCCACTCCCTCTGCTTGTGTTCCCTCTCTCCCTGTGTCTCTCTCTGTCAAATAAATAAATAAAAATCTTAAAAAAAAAAACAACCTTATAAAAAAAGAATAATACATTAGCGGGGACATAATATACAGTAGGATAACTATATTGTCGGGCACCTGGGTAGCTCAGCCAGATAAGCGTCTGCCTTCAGCTCAGGTCATGATCCGGGGGTCCTGGGATCGAGCCCCGCATCAGGCTCCCTGCTCAGCGGGGGGTATGCTTCTCCCTCTCCCTCTGCCTGTCGCTCCCCCTGCTTGTGCTCGCTCTCTCTCTGTCAAATAAATAAAATCTTCAAAAAAAAATATCGTCTATTTGAAACTTGCTAAGAGAGCGGATCCTAAAAGTTCTTATCACAAGAGGCAAATCTGTAACCATGTGTGGTGACGGATGGAAACAGAACTTAGTGGGGCAATCACTTCATCACACACACACCAAATCATGTTGTACACCTTACACTGATATGATGTTATATGCCAACTGTATCTCAATAAAACTGGGGAAAAAAATGAAATGAAGGCATGATAAAGTGAGAAAATAAAGAATGAGATATTAAGCTTCCACTTAGCCACCATCCAATTTCAGAACGACAAACTCACGAGTATAGTTAAAGCCCGCTGGGCACTTCTATCCCCCACCTCAGCTCGCATCCTCCCGCTCCACGGTAACCAGTACAGCACATTTCAGATTTTCTGTGTATCATTATACATGTGTCTCTATAGGTTTGTGAGCGATGTCTGCTATCCTTAAGCAACATCGACTACTATTTTGCATATTTTAAAACTTCACATAAATAAATGGTATCATCCAATACATATTCACCAGCAGCTCGTTTTGTTTTGTTTTGTTTTTTTTACTCCCCATTGGTTTATTTAATTTTATTTTTTAAAAAGACTTTATTTTTAAGTAATCTCTGCACCCAACACGGGGCTCGAACCCACAACCCTGAGACCAAGAATCACACACTCCGCCGACTGAGCCAGCCACGTGCTCCAACATTGTTTGTACTGACACATGTAGCTTTGGTTCAGTCATTTTAACTGTTGTACATTTTTCATTACATGGATATTTGTATTTTTACCAATTCTTGGCTATTACAAAGAAAAACCTTGTACGTGTTTCATTCTATTTATTTATTTATTTACTGATAAAGTACAGAATCTAATAAGTTTGGCTTTCAAATCTTTTTTTTTACCTTGACCCAAAGTAAATACATATTACCTAGTATACTGAAACATACACATAAAACTAAAACACAGGACGCCTGGGTGGCTCAGTCGGTTAAGTGGCTGACTCTTGATTTCATCTCAGATCATGATCTCAGGATCATGGGATTGAGCCCCACACTGGGCTCTGTGCTCAGAGTGGAGTCGGCTTGTCCCTCCCCTCCTCCCCCCACTCATGTGCGATCTCTCTCTCTATCCCTATCTCTAAAATAAATAAATAAAATCTTTAAAAAAATACCTAAAACATTTCACAAACCAGTACTTACTCTATGTGTGATATGCTCTGGAATTTTTTTTAAGTTTTATTTATTTAAATAATCTCTACACCCAATGTGGGGTTCGAACTCACAACCCCAAGATCAGAGAGTCGCATACTCTACCGACTGAGCCAGCCAGGCATCCCATGAATCTATTTTATATTCACTCATTCAAAACAGCAGTGCTGGGGAGCCTGGGTGGCTCAGTCAGTTAAGCATCTGACTCTTTTTTTAATTTAAATTAAATTAATTGACATATAGCATATTATTAGTTTCAGAGGTAGAGTTCAGTGATTCGTCAGTCTTGTATAATACCCAGTGCTCGTGACATCACGTGACCTCCTTAATGTCCATCACCCAGTTAAGCATCCGACTCTTGATTTCAGCTCAGGTCATGATTTCGTGGTTGTGGGATCGAGCCCTGGGTCAGGCTCCCTGCTCAGTAGGGAGTCTGCTTGAGATTCTCCTTTCTCCCTCTACCCCTCCCCCAACTCATGTGTGTCTTCTCTCTCTAAAATAAATAAATAAATAAATAAATAAATAAATAAATAAATAAATATAAATAACAAATAAATAAATATTTTTAAAAACACACACCACCCCCCCCACACAAAACAGGAGTGCTGAAGTGGGCACAGAAAGCAGTTAAGCACTGAGCTATATGTTTGACAATTTTTTATGATCTTCCTGACAGCCCTGCTGGATGAGTGTTAGCCCCATTTCGCAAATGAGGGACTGAAGATCCCTGATCTTAATTAACTTGTCTACAGTCATATATCTAAGTGGTAGAACTTGGATTTGAACTTGGGCTCCTAGCCCAATATTTTCCTACCATGACATTTCCTACAAGCATCTGTCACTTTAGCCATCCCTGCTTACTTACAGGTCCCTTAGGGACTGGACGCCATATCCCTTTCAAGTAATCAAGACCAGCTACATAGTTTGTGGGGGCCCCTTCTTCAAAATTATTAAGAATTTCAAGACATTGACAGCCCCCTCTGGTTCCTCAAGGCGTCTTGTAGCACAGACCACGCCATATTATTCTTGCTTCTTGCCTAGCATCCCCAACACACACACACACACACACACACACACACACACACACACACACACACACACACACCTTCTTCAAAATTATTAAGAATTTCAAGACATTGACAGCCCCCTCTGGTTCCTCAAGGCGTCTTGTAGCACAGACCACGCCATATTATTTTTGCTTCTTGCCTAGCATCCCCAACACACACACACACACACACACACACACACACACACACACACACACACACACACACCAGGCAGAGAGCTCCTTGAAGGCAGGGGGCGTGTTTTGCCGCTCTGCATTCCCAGAACTTGAAATTGGGCCAGACACCTGACAGGTGCTCAGAGTTTTGTGGAATGAGCTAAAGAGAACCCAAAATCACAAGGAGGAACAGTAAACTTCAGGCTGAAGGCAGGCAGACTATTGGGGGGACCTAATCAGGCAGGTAAAGACAGCGAAACGGAGGAACGAGGAAGAGGCGCCATCAGGGAATGGAATGGGGTGTCTGAATGGGGGTGTGTGGGACTGGTGAGGACCACAGCTGGACTAAGCAGGAGAAGTACTGTCTGCAAAGCTCTGACGAAAACCAGGCCTTCTGGAGCAGAAGGCCTCCAAGCCTCCAAGAACTGATTTGGGATCAGGATTCCGTAGTGCAACCTACACACGTGCTCTTCCCGGGGAGTCCAGGGATGGGTTGTGTCAGGCCAAGGAAGCCTCATTTCTTCTTCAAGCCCCTCTCCCCGCCCCTCCACTCTGGCCTTAGGAAGGAGGAAAGGACCAGACTGTCTCTTACAGTAGATTGACGGTATCTTCCTGCAAGAAGTTAACCAAACTGCCCCTTGCGGAAAGTGGGAGTCCTTTGGTAGTGACGGTCCTGTTCATAGACTTGGGGTTTGGAAAGGGCTTCGACATTTGATTGAGTGCATTCAGAATGTTGAGGGTTTCCTTCTTCAGCATGGTCTCCTCCCCATCTCCCACTTTACATAGTGTCTCTGATGCCATCTCGTTTGTTTCGGACCACAGCCGTCACTACACAGCTGACAAGAAGCAGAGAGAAACTGGGGGCAGTGGACCCACCCTTAGTTAGGTGGGATGGGGGTGCAATGAGCTGACTTCATAATCATCACTGAGTGTAACAATTAAGGGCCAGCCTTCCCCTTGATCTGAAGCTGCTGCTACCCAGGGCCAATGGCAGGAGTGGGGTACAAAGCACAGACTACATCACCCCTTGGGCCCCTTCCAGTTATAATGCTCTGTGGTTACAACAGCCCTGCCTCTTTCTGAAGATCTCAAAATGCTTACCACCTGTTCCTTTCGGAGCTGCTCTGGGAAGGAGGAGCAGGGTGGTGAGAGAAGGCTCCTGGGTACAGTGGGAGGTGGCAGCGTCCCTGGGAAACAAGCAGGACTGAAATGGGTCTCTGGGAGTGGGGACTTTGTCTCTAGGATGCTGAGGCTCTATACCCAGAAATCCTAGGCAGCAAATCCCCACTATGTCGGTAGGCACAGGGAAAGTCCAGATGGCTCAGGGGGCTCACAGCCCACATACAGCCAGGTTTTACGGCTAGAACTCTAAATGTGCCACATCCTCACCACAAGTGTCTTCATGTGTTGAGTGACAATGGTGGGTGCCGCAGAGGAATACAAATATGGGCCAGACATTTTTCTGCTCGCAAGGAAACCACCTTACCATAAGAAAACCTATATACAACTTCGACAGTAGGAAGAGAGGCTATTGAAACAGCACTGGCTTTGCACTCAGATGTGGATTTGTCCACTCTAAGTCCGGCTCTGCACCTACAGGTTGTGTAACTTTTGGCAAGTGACTTCACCTGGCCAAGCCTCAGTTTTCGCCTCTGTGAAATGGGGACAAAACCAGCACGGGTCTCACTGGATTCTGAGGAGGTATCCCTGTAAAGTTGTGCTATGTCTTCCAGAGGACGAGGCAAAGCAAAGGACATCTAAAAATGCCAAATCATATTTTTTATGTTCCACATCAGCAGGGCTTTTGTTGTTGCTATTCATCCAAAAAAATACTCTTGTTTTTTTTCCTTCCAAATTAGAGATGCAGATGCCCTCTCTGCGCTCTGCTGCTGCTTAGCCCCTGACATCCAATCTGTAATTACCCAGTATCTTTGATTCCTCCTCGCTATCCTCATCACTAACGGGTAGGGGCCTGAGGTCACGGACGATCCGTCTGGCCGAGCTCCGCCGCCCAGCGTTTAAAACAGAAGCGGGCGCAGCACGGTCTCCGCGCGCGCCCGGGGGAGGCGGGTGGAGGCGGGTGCGGGCGCCGCGTGCGGGGCGTGGCGGGCCGGGAGCCGAGCACTGGGGGCGCCCGCCCGAAACGGCGCGGGGGCGTGGCGTGGCTCCGGCCCGCGCGCGGCTCCGCCCCAACCGCCCTGTCGCCGCGCGGCCAGCAGATGGCGTTGCAGGCCCGTCCCTGGCGCCTGGAAGGCGGAAGCGCGGCGAGGCGCGAGCGGCGGGGCCGCAGCGCAGCGCAGCGCAGGGACCCGGCGGCGGCCATCCCCTCCGCGCCGCCGCCTGCGTCCCCTCCGGAAAGGGGCGCCGCCGGGCGTGAGCAGAGAGCCCGGCTGGTGCCCGCGGGGCAAGCAGCCCCGAGCCCGGCGCCCCCGCGGCCCCCAGGGAACATGGGCGTGCTCAGGGCCGGGCTGTGCCCGGGCCTCACCCACGACACGGTCGGGCAACTGAGGAGCCGCGGGATCAAGACAGGTGACCGCGTGCGCGCCCCCCAGCTGGGCACAGCGCGGACTCGGCGTCCCCCGCGCCGGCGCACCCCGGAGGGGCCGTCCCCTCCGCGCTCTGTAGAGGCTCGGGAAGGCGGGAGTGGGGCCCGCCGAGCCCCGCGGGGAGGGCAGAACCCCTACCGGGTGCCGGGCGCCAGGGCGCCTCGCCAGGCCCTGCGGCTCTGTGTTTTACCTGGGCCCCCTGAGCCTGCCTGCCCCGAGGCAGAACCGTCACCCCACTTTAGGTAGAGGCGAAGCCCAGTGTGGAAAGCCCGGGCCTCCCTTCCTACCAATCAACCACGTGGGTTTTGTTTTCAGTGGTGGACCTGGTTTCCGCAGACCTGGAGGACGTGGCCCAGAAATGTGGCTTGTCTTACAAGGTGAGCTGCCCATCTCTACGGTCCAAACCTAGGTGAGTCTAAATGCTCACCCCTGAGCCAAAGGAGCAGAGGGTTCCCAGAGGTTGATAAGTAGGGTGGGGGGAGCGTATGAGACCCTGGGATTGCCCCCTCCTCTGGCCGGCCGTTGCAGAGTACCCTGGGCTGCTTTGGGCTGCAGCATCCCCGGCCCCAACCTGAGTTGCCCCTGCCCCTTCCGCAGGCCCTGGTCGCCCTGAGAAGGGTGCTGCTGGCCCAGTTCTCAGCCTTCCCCTGCAATGGCGCTGATCTCTACGAGGAACTAAAGACTTCCACTGCCATCCTGTCCACTGGCATCGGAAGGTTTGTATGTGTGTTTGGGGAGGACGGCGAGAGGCCAGAGAACAGGACTGCCTCCGGGGTGGCCTCTTAACGCCTGAGGCTAGAGAGAGCAGGGTTTTTCAAGTAGCCATGGGGGCAACATGGACAGATGGTCGGGACTTCTGAGGTCTCTCACCCTACAACAGGGTTTCTCGACTTCACACTCTGAACGTTTTGGGATTTGTAATTACTTGGTTGGGGGGGGGGGGCTGTGTCCTGTGCATTATAGGGTTTTTGGCAGCATCCCTGGCCTGTGTTCACTAGATACCAGTTGTACCTCCATTCTCCCCATGTTGTGACAATCAAAAATGTCTGGAGAGATGTTGCCAAATGACCCCAAGGGGGGCAAAATTGCTTCTGGTGGAGAACCACTATCCTGTAACACAAGATGTCAGTATTTCATTATTATTAGACCAGAACAACTCCGCTCTGGCCCTGCTTCCCACTTTACTTAGGGACAGGGCAAGAGAACGTGGCAGGACTGACACTCGCCAAGTGCCTCCTAGGTGCCAGCCACTGACATTAAGTTACATAATCTCTTCAGTGATCCTGCGCGTTGGTGATTATTAACCAAACTTGCCTTTAGCCCAAGAGGAGGGAGGGGTGAGGAGTCGGGGGAGCAGCCCTGGGATACCTGATCAGAACCGGAGTGTTCCCCATACTCTGCAGCAAGAGGGGCCAAGAGAGCTTCCGTGGAGGAGGACTCCCATTCCTCTGTGTTGTTCGGAAAGAGTTGGAAGACAACAGCCAGTTTCTGGCCAAGGGAATCTGATCTCTTTCCTGGCCTGTGTGTAATTTGATGAGGAACTCTGCCACCAGCAAGGTCTCTGGATCGGTTTGGCCCTTGCTGTTTCCCTGACACGTTCTCTTGGCAAGGTTCGCACAGCATGGGGCTTGCTCCTCCTGGGTGGGGGTCTGCAGCTGTTATCCATCAAGCACCGACTCTGTGCCTACCAGGTGCCAGGTATGTGCAGATGATAGGTGTACAAGTCTGGCACAGCTCCTACACTTTATGAGCGTGGGGCCTAGTGGGTAGATAGAAGAGCTGGTCAGCGGGAGAAAGGTGGAAGCATGTGTGGAGGCAGCAGAAGGAGGGACCGATTAACCCGAACCAGCCCTGGGGCTTCGGCTACTTATGAAACCAACAGGCAGAGGAAGCGCTTAGGGAGCAGTCCAGTGATATATGGACAGGTTTGTGGCCACAGTGGGTTGTAGCAAGGGAGATCAGAGTGGTTCCAGAAAGCCTTGTGGAGGAGACAGACCTTCTGTGAGTGCCTGTGGAGAGCCCGGCCCCGATCTTGCACTTCGCAGCACATGCTTTCATTTTTTCTCCACCACCACCAATGAGTGCGTTACAGTTAAACTCAACCGTTGGAGAGACGAGGAAGCTGGGGCTCAGTTTAAGTGGCTCGCTTAAGTTCGCTCGGCTAGTAAGTAGGACGCCGGGAGCTTGGGGCCACATCCATCATGCTCCTGACTCTGACTCCCCAGCCCTGGTGCCTCCCTCCCAGTGGGAGGCCGTAATGCGAAAGGGAGCTGTCGGCACAGGGCAGAGGTGTGCAGGGTGGACAGGACTGGGGAGGCTTGCAGGAGAGAGGCCAGGAGAGACAGCGGTGGTGGGGTGTGTGAGTCCGATCCAGGGCAGGTGACAGCAGGAGATGTGTTGAAATGAGGTACAACAGGCCCTGCTTCCTGGTGGGATGTAGGCATGAAGAGTCAGATCAGGCGCTAGGTCTCTAGTCCTGCTCACAGTGTTCTGTGGACACTGGACGGATGTAACTCTTAAAAGGGAGGCAGGGAGTTATGTAGTCAGACATTTGGAAAATGCTTCATTCACCCAAAGTAAACGCTTTTTTTTTTTTTTAAGATTTTATTTATTCATTTGACAGAGACACAGCGAGAGAGGGAACACAAGCAGGGGGAGTGGGAGAGGGAGAAGCAGGCTTCTCGCTGAGCAGGGAGCCCGATGCGGGGCTCGACAATATAGTAACTAAATACTACTGTTCTACTGCTTGTTTCTCTGGCAACATTTATTGTGTGTCTCCTCTGTTTCCAGCACTGTGCCAGTGTCCTTGCCCCTGGGTGCTCTGGGCCAAATGGGGACGAGAGACAAAAACAAGCACATAGAAAATAATCACCAACTCCCAGAACTAAGTGAATTCAGCAAGGCTGCAGGATACAAGATTAGCACATAAAAGTCAATTGCGTTTCTATATACTCGAACATGTGGAAATGGAAATTAAAAGGTAATACCATTTACAGTTGCTCCAAAGAAAATGAAATACTTAGGTCTACATCTAACAGCGGGTATAGGAGCTGTATGCTGAAAATTAAAACTTGCTGATGAAAGAAATCAAGAAGACCCAAATAAATGGAGAGACACACTGTATTCATGGATTGGGAGACTCAGCATAGTAAAGATGTCAATTCTCCCCAAATTGCCCTATAAACTTAATTCAGTTCCTACCAAAGTCCCAGCATATTTTTTTTTGTAAAAATAAAGCTTATTCTGATAATTACATGGAAAAGCCAATGACTTTGAATTGCTAAAACATTTTTTTTTAAAGATTTTATTTATTTATTTGACAGAGAGACAGTGAGAGAGGGAACACAAGCGGGGGGAGTGGGAGAGGGAGAAGCAGGCTTCCTGCTGAGCAGGGAGCCCGATGCGGGGCTCGATCCCAGGACCCTGGGATCATGACCCTAGCCGAAGGCAGACACCCAACCAACTGAGCCACCCAAGTGCCCCTGGATTATTTTTTAAGATTTTAAGTAATCTCTACACCTAATGTGGGGCTCAAACTCACAACCTTGAGATCGAGTTGCATGCTCTTCCAGCTGATCCAGGCAGGCGCCCTAACACTGTCAAGCTTTTAGAACAAAACGGAGGAGAAAATCTTTGAGAACTAGGGCTAGGCAAAGGGTTCTTAGACTGACACCAAAAGTGTGATCAGTAAAAGAAATATAAAATTTTTAATCAAGAAAATAAAAAAATTGAGAATTAAAACTTTTGCTTTGCAGAAGAGAAAAAGACAAGCTGTACAGTGGGGAAAATATTTGCAAGCCTCATATTCAACAAAGGACTTGCATCTAGAATATATAAAGAATTCTTAAGAGGCGCTTGGGTGGCTCAGTCAGCGAAGCGTCTGCCTTTGGCTCAGGTCGTGATCTCAGGGTTCCGGGATCGAGCCCTGCGTCAGGCTCCCTGCTCAGAGGGGAGTCGGCTTGTTCTTCTCTCTGCTCCTCCCCTCACTCATGCTCTCTCTCTGAAATAAATAAATAAAATCTTAAAAAAAAAATTTCTTAAAACTCCAACAGTGAAACAGTCCATTTAGTAAATGGACAACAGACAGGAACAGATATTTTACCAAGGAGAACATACAAATGTCAAATAATCACACGAAAAAATGTCAGACATCATTAGTTCTTAGGGAAATGCAAATTAAAACCACAATGGGGGCACCTGGGTGGCTCAGTCTGTTGAGCTTCTTCCTCTTGATTTCAGCTCAGGTCATGATCTCACGGTTGTGGGATCAAGCCCCACGTCTGTTTGTCCCTCTCCCTCCCCTTTAAATAAAATAGAAAACAACAACAACAACAACAACAAAAAACAACCCACAATGAGATACATTACTATATACCTACCAGAATGGCCACACCAAAAAATGGTGACAAGACCAAATGCTGTTAAGGATGTGGAGAAACTGGATTACTCATACATTGCTGGGGATAGTAACATGGCATAGCCATTCGGGAAAGTAGTTTATTGTTTCTTATAAAATTAACATGTGCTGCAGCCATCAAAAAAAAAAATGGAATCTTGCCATTTGCAATGACGTGGATGGAACTAGAGGGTATTATGCTAAGCGAAATAAGTCAATCAGAGAAAGACAATTATCATATGATCTCACTGATACGTGGAATTTAAGAAACAAGGCAGAGGATCATAGGAGAAGAGAGGAAAAAATGAAAGAAGATGAAACCAGAGAGGGAGACAAACCATAAGAGACTCTTAATCTCAGGAAACAAACTGAGGGTTGCTGGAGGGGTGGGGTGTGGGGGATGGGGTGGCTGGGTGATGGACATTGGGGAGAATATGTGTTGTAATGAGCACTGGGTGTTATATACAACTGATGAATCACAGACCTGTATCCCTGAGACAAATATTACATTATATGTTAATTAATTGAATTTAAATTTTAAAAAACAAAATTGTCATGTGCTTACCATACAACAGTTGTGTTCTTTTTTTTTTAAGAGACAGGGGAGAGGGGCAGAGGGAGAGAGAATCTTAAGCAGGCTCCATACCCAGCATGGAGCCCCGTGCTGGGCTCAGTCTCACAACCCTGAGATCATGACCTGAGCCAAAATCAAGAGTTGGACACTTAACTGACTGAGCCACCCAGGCACCCCTTTAATATTTTATTTTTTTAATTTAATTTTTTAAAAAGATTTTGTTTATTTATTTGACAGAGAGACAGCGAGAGAGGTAGTGTGAGAGGGAGAAATGGGCTTACCGCAGAGCAGGGAGCCCGATGCAGGGCTCCATGCATGCAGGGCTCCATGCATGTGGGGCTCGATCCCAGGACCCTGGGATCATGACCTGAGCCGAAGGCAGACACTTAACGACTGAGCCACCCAGGTGCCCCTAATATTTTATTTTTAAGTAATCTCTACACCCAGCGTGGGGCTCGAACTTCCAACCCTGAGTTAGAGAGTCTCACGCTCCACCGACTGCGCCAGCCAGGCGTCCCTTGGCAGTTGCATTCTTAGACATTTATTCCAGAGAAAGAAAAACAGGTTTACACAAAAACCTGTACACAGATGATCATAGCCATTTGATTCACAATTGCCCCAACCTGGAAACAGGCTTCGGTGGGTGAATGGTTAAACAAACTTGGTGCATCCATACCATGGGCTACTTCTCGGCAATAAAAAGCAACAGCTAGGACAACTTGGACAGATCTCAAGGGAATGATGCTGAGCAAAAGAAGCCAGCCACAAAGAAGCCAGCCACAACGGCTACATACAGTGTGATTCCTTGTATGTAACACTTTTGAAGTAACATCGTAACAGAGATGGAGAACAGTTGGTGGTTGCCAGGGATTCGGGGTGGGATGGAGGGGTGTGGCTACAACAGGGTGACTCAAGGGAGACTTATCGTGATGGAAATATTCTGTGTGTTGCTTGTGGTGGTTGCATAAACCTACACGTGTGATAAGATTGCACAGAACTGTACACACACACGGAACACCGGGGAAATCTGGATGAGCTCTGTAGACTGCACTGCGGTTGGCTTGTGATGTCATACAGTACAAGAGGCCACCATTAGGGGAAGTGAGGGGAGGGGTACATGGGACCGTCCTGTGCAATCTTTTTTTTTTTTTTTTTTTTGCAATTTCCTATGAATCTATAATTATTTCAAAGTTTAAAAAATGACGAGGGTGCCTGGGTCTGCCTTCGGCTCGGGTCATGATCTCTGGGTCCTGGGATCGAGCCCCATATCGGGCTCCCTGCTTGTTGGGGAGTCTGCTTCTCCCTCTCCCCGCACCCCCCCACTCTTGCTCTCTCTTGCTATCTCTCTCTCTCAAATAAATAAAAATCTTAAATAAATAAATAAATAATGACAAATTATGGGAAATGCTACCAAGGAAACCCGTAAGGGATTAAGGTCGAGAATGGAAGGAGGACCCTTTGCTGGGGTGCAGAGACCGCTGTGGAGAGCAGAGTGATCTTCAGGCTGGGCGTGAACAGATGAGGAGGGGCCCAAGGAGGAGCTTGTAGCCGTGCCCTCTTTCCCTAGAGATGTTCAGACCATCTCTGGACAGAAGCAGTGCTGGGAAGGAATGTCTTGCTTTTCTTCTTAGTTCCTACTCCCCTCTGTTCCCACCAGTCCGCTGGGTTGATTCTCTTCCTTCCTCTTCTTTCATCAGCCTGGACAAACTGCTTGATGCGGGTCTCTACACTGGAGAAGTGACTGAGATTGTAGGAGGCCCAGGTAGCGGCAAAACCCAGGTACATGGGCAGCCGGCAGCCAGGAGGACGTGGGGGGTGGTGGGTGGGGAGGAAGTGGGAGGGTGGGTGCATAGCTCTGGATCCCTGGGGGAGCTTCTGCCAATGTACTTGTGATTCAGAGAGATGGGTGGTGAGAAGTGGGGCTTGAATATGGCCAATTCGTGTCACTGGGATCTGGACAGGATTTGGTGGGGGGCTCCCATTCTGGGCCTTCTTTGGGGGCTCAAGTTCTCCCAATGCCTTGTCTCCTCAGGTATGTCTTTGTGTGGCTGCAAATGTGGCCTATGGCCTACAGCAGAATGTTGTGTACATTGATTCCAATGGAGGACTGACAGCCTCCCGCATCCTCCAGCTACTTCAGGCCAGAACTTCAGATGAGGAGGAGCAGGTAAGGGGCAGGAGGCTTGAGTTCCTTTGAGGTTCTGACACAGAAAGACCCCATTATCCCTTATATTGCAAGAATTTTGGCCATTTGGATGAACAGTCATTTCTGGCTTTGAAACGTGCTGTTATATTAATTCTTCCTGTGTTCTTCAATTCTTCCTGTTACGACATTATCCCAGCTTGGATGCTACCCACACTGATCTCCCAGGTGACCCAGCTCCTTGCACACCCTAACTCAGGGCTGGCAGGCACGCGGCATCTGTGTTTCCTTCCCATTATTTGCCATGGCAGATGTTCCTAATCAGACCTGCCATACTTTCCCACTGAGCTGTGACTTGGCTTTGCAGCTTGGCACCCAGGCAGCCACCACTGTGAGAACTGGCCCCGGAGAAAAAGCCCATTTGCCATCTTGGACCAGAGTCCTTATGTCTAGGGGTCTCTTTCTGCTCAGCTTTAAAATCCCTCTTTATCTTGGTTGAGCCCCTGCTCCCTCTTATCCAAAGCCCCTCCTTCTCCTTCCTACCCCTTTAGGCAGGAGCTCTCCAGAGGATCCAGGTGGTGCGTGCGTTTGACATCTTCCAGATGTTGGACGTGCTACAGGACTTCCGGGGTGCCATGTCCCAGCAGGTGAGCCTGTTGTTCTGCCCCTCCCTGCTTCACCCAGCTTGTCAGCGCTGTCTGCATGTGGGCAGGTGTCCTAGGACAGACTGTTTGGAAATGCAGATGTGCCATCTGGTGACTCCAGCTGTGCCTGCCACAGGATGGGATGGGATTCCTGGATGCTTAATTCCTTCCTGAGTGCCTCATTGTTTACCTGCCCATCTTCCTCACTAAACAGTAAGACCCTTGAGTGCAAGGATCATGTCGTATTCTTTTCTGCATTCATCCCTCCTGGATCAGTGAGGATTACTTTCAGCTGCAAGTAATAGAGTCTGTGTGACAGGCACTTGAACCTTGAGGCCATTTAATTATCTCTCATGAGTCTGGAGGTTGGCAGGTCCATGGTATCAGGGCTCCAGTTGGTGTGTCTGATTCTCTTGCTCTTCCCCCTCGTGATTGCAAAGTGGCTGCTATAGCTCTAAGCATCACGTCCTCGCAGATCAACACCCGTATTCAGGGCAGTAATAGATGGCCCCTTTTCTGCATTTCTTCCCTTTTATCAGGAAAGAAAAATCTTTCTCCAAAACCCACTAGTAGACTTCGCCTTACATCTAGTTGGCCAAAATGGAGTTTTATGTGTATCTTAGACTAGGGGTTGGGCCCACCTTCCATGACATCAGATTTCTGCCCACTACCTGAACACATCCAGAATCCTGTTAACAAGGAAGAGGGGTTTAGAGTGGCATTTGGGTTGGTACCCCATCTTACCTGCTGGGTGCTTAGACAGGATTTGGTGCACTCATTTACAGGCTATTAGATTTAGAAAGACATCTTAGAATAGCTCAACTCTTGTTAAACTTTCTCAGATCCCAAAGCATAACATGTTCCTATGGGCATACCCAAGACCGTGTGTAAAGTAAATGATTTCTACAAACTTTAGAACACTTAATAGTTGAACAGATACTTGCCATAGGAGCTGTAGCTGGTTATGACCCATGTGTTTTGAGACATGAAGTCAAGTAGCCCCGATCTAATCCAGCCCTCTCATTTCTAGAGATGGGGAGAGTGAGGACCAGAGAAGTTCAGTAAGTTGCTCAAAGTCACTACATAATTAGGATAAGAACTAAATCTCTCAACTCCCAGGTCAAATGACTTGTGTTTTTTTACTGGAAGACCATTATGATAGTATATATTCTATTATGGCATAACAAGTTACCACAAACGTAATGACTTAACACGTTTACTACCTCACAGTTTCTGTGGGTCAGGAGTCTGGGCACGGCTTAGCTGGGGCTTCTGTTGGGATCTCAGTAGTCTGTAATCAAGATGGCAGCTGGACTGTGTTCTTATCTGGAGGCTCAAGTGGGGAAGAATCCGCATACAAGTTCACTCAGGTTGTCACCAGGACTCATTTCCTAGGGGGTTCAGTGTCTTGCTGGCAGTTGTCCATGCTCCCACTGTTCTCTGCCCTGCGGCCCTTCCCATAGGCAGTTCACAGCACGGCCTTCATCAAAACAGCACAAGGATGAGAGCAAGGGGCACCTGGCTGGCCCAGTCGGTCAAGCCTCTGACTTCGGCTCAGATCACGATCTCAGGGTCCTGGGATTAAGCCCCTCGTTGGGCTCTGTGCTTGGTGGGGAGTCTGCTTCTCCCTCTCTCTCTCTCCCTCTGCTCCTCCCCTCACTCGTGCTCTCACTCTTTCTCTCTCAAATAAGTTAAATTAAAAAAAAGAAAGAGCAAAATGCAACATGCAGTTTCATGTAACATAACGTAATCTTGGGAGTGACGTCCCATCACCTCTGCCATATAGCATAGCCTCATCAAGAGAGTGACATTCCAGCACCTTTGACACTGTATTAGTCAGAAGCCAGCCACAGGACTCACCCACGGTTGGGGGAAGGGATTACACAAGGCTTGAATACCTGGAGGTGGAGGTCAAGGGGCCGCTTTCGGGTCTGTCTGCCACGGACGACCTGACAGCTCCATAGTTACCAGCAGTGAAAGGCCGGCTGTCCGCATTTTAGCCAGAGATTTTAACCTGCTCTCCCAGAGTGAGGAAGAGCTAAGCTGGTTTCAGTTTTAGCTTCTCTTCTTTTCTGCCATCCTGTCTTAGATGAGTGGATGACATGAGAGTCAGTAACTGGACAATGAAGGAAGACATGCAAAAGACCAGATTATGCCGAAAATCCAAGATTTGGCCCGCATGAAGTGAGAAAGAACGTTGTGGAAACAGAATCAGCAAATGACTTGGACATAAAGAGTAAGGGAGGTTAGGTCCAAGAAACTAGAATGATGCTAATGCATGTTTGGAGACAAAAGATGATGGTTTTAACAGATGGCTGTCTATATAGTCTGTATTGGAACTGCTTTAGATGCGGAAGATGAGGCCCTAGAGGCATGATCTAGAAGGAGACTGAAGTAAAGAGAAGGCTAACCCCTTCAGCACAGGGAGTTAGGAATTTGGAAAGGAAGCAGAAGAGGGAGAAGAGCCTGGCAAGATGGTGGTGGAGAAGGCTGGCCATAAGAAAGATGGCCGCTAAGAAAATTCAGGACTGGGGGTGCCTGGGTGGCTCAGTCAGTTAAGCATCCCACGCCTTTTTTTTTTTTTTTTAAGATTTATTTATTTGAGGGAGAGAGCGTGTGAGAGAGAATGAGTGAGGGGAGGGGCAGAAGGAGGGGGAGGGAGAGAGAGAGAATCCTGGAGCATCTCTGCTGAGTGGGGAGTCCAGTGTGGGGCTAGATCCCAGGACCCCGAGATCACGACCTGAGCTGAAATCAGGAGCCGGCTGCTTAGCCAGCTGCGCCACACAAGCACCCCAAGCATCCCACTCTTGATCTCAGTTCAGGTCTTGATCTCAGGGTCCTGAGTTCAAGCCCGTGTTGGGCTCCACTCTCGGTGTGGAGCCTACTTTAAAAAAAAATCTTGGGGCACCTGGGTGGCTCAGTCAGTTGAACACCTAACTCCTGATTTCGGTTCAGGTTGTGATCGCAGGGTCCAGGGATAGGGCCTGGGATAGTCTGCTTGTCCTTCTCCATCTCTTTCTCCTTCCCCTACGCGTGTGAGCTCTCTCCATCAATCAGTCAATCAATCAATCAATAAACTTTAGGGAAAAAAATCCTAAAAAAAATTCAGGACTGGGGGCCTGGCCGGCTCTGTGGGTGTAGCATGTGACTCTTGATCTTGAGGTTGTGAGTTCAAACCCCAAGTTGGGTGTAGAGATTACTTTAAAAATAAGTTAAACAAAGAAAATAAAGAAAATTCGTGACTGGGGCCACAGAACTTGGAACAGGGATTTCTCAAATTTAATTATTTTCGTGTATCTGTGATGTCCTGTGATTCAAACCCCCTCTATCCACCCAAGCCTTCAGTAAAATCTATTATACCTACAAATGGAGATGGGGAAAAAAGACCTTACTGAAATTCCATGATGCCTGCACAGCTGTATTTGGGGTTGGAGAACTTATTTCTTATCAGTTTTTTTTTTTTAAGATTTTTTTTTTAACTTACTCATTTTGGCAGGTAGGCAGAGTGCAGGCAGAGGGAGCAGAGAGCCCAGCGCGGGGCTCAATCTCTGGCCCCTGGGATCCTGACCTGAGCCGAAGGCTGATGCTTAACCGATTGAGCCACTCGGGCGCCCCCTTTACAGGTTTCTGATAGAGGAGCAAGCTTGCCCTATATTGGACGCTCCCTAGAGGCCAAATGGTTTATGTCCTCTGCTTCTCCCCAGGTGAGCAGTGCCTCCGTGACGGTGAAGGTGGTGGTTGTGGACTCGGTCACTGCGGTGGTCTCCCCACTTCTGGGAGGTCAGCAGAGGGAAGGTAAGAGGTGCGGCAGAGCCCAGGTCCGGGACGTGATCTTGCCTCCCAGCTCTGGAATGCAGTCCCCGGTCAGCCCAGTCCCAGGTGCCCTGCTGCCCTCACCCTGTGCTTCTCCTCCTCCAGGCTTGGCCTTGATGATGCAGCTGGCCCGAGAGCTGAAGACCCTGGCCCGGGACCTTGGCATGGCGGTGGTGGTGAGGATGTGGGCTTCGCCAACCTGCTGGTCTTATCTCTGCTCCCTGGGCTTTGCCAAGTTGGGACCTGACTTCGAGTTCTAGTTCCAGCTGTTTACATTACTTAAATGGCAACTTAACCCCCAACGTGGCCCTTTAGGAAAGGATCTTAGCCCAACTTCCCTGGGCCATCTAGAGCCCTGGACTGTGATGGGATCGGACATAAATAGCCAAGGGGTCAGGGACAGTCTTGGTTTTCTTTTTACTTCAAGACAGGTTTATTGAAGGATAACTCACACACAGTAACTTTCTCCTCATTTGAAGTTTGGCTAACAGTTACTAACGTATCTGCTCTTGTTACAAGGCACAGTCAAGATCTAGAATATTTCGGTTACCCCAAAAAGGTCCCCAAGCCCCAGACAACAACTGATTTGGTTTCTGTCCCTATAGTTTTGCCTTTTCCGGTGCTTCATAGAAAGGGATGTTTTTTGCCTCCGAAGTAACTTTTTCTGCTTACGGAGGACTTTTTTTAAAGTCTGCATGCTTCTCATAGGGTAAAAAATAGTTAAATATAGGAGTCAAATTTGTAGTAAATCTCCACATCCACAGAAAACATACTCATGTTTTTATATATCTCCGTAGAATCTCTTTTCTCTACATATATGCGTGTACTTTTAACCAGCTTTCCAACTCAACTGTAACCGTGTTTTAAAAAAACCCGACTCATCTCATTCCATTTCCCATGTCTTTAAATAGATGCTTTAAGAATGCCATTTTTCGCAGTTACATATTTTATTTAATACCTATGGTACAGGGGTCAGCAAACTTTTCTGTAAAGGGCCAGAGAGTAAATGGTCGAGGCTTTATGGCCATATGGTTTCTGTCACTGCTACTCAGCTCCGCCTAGATTGCGTGAGAGCCACCACAGAGAGGCCCTAAACAGAGGGCATGGTTATGTTCCAGCCA
This sequence comes from Eumetopias jubatus, assembly GCF_037043125.1. Classification (NCBI taxonomy): domain Eukaryota; kingdom Metazoa; phylum Chordata; class Mammalia; order Carnivora; family Otariidae; genus Eumetopias; species Eumetopias jubatus. The sequence continues at coordinate 120,143,739 of NW_028274816.1, forward strand.
AACTTGACTTTCAGAAATAATTTTGGGGCCACATTTGGCCGGTCGGGAGTAGTTTGCCAAACCCTGGTATCCCATAATGATCTATTTCTTGATTTGGGCCTTCTGGTCATTACTGGTTTTCCTCTTTTGTTTTCTTTTTCATTTTTTTATAAGTGTTCTGTAATTTTTTTTAAAAGATTTTATTTATTTGACACAGAGAGCAAGCGAGAGAGAGCACAAGCAGGGGGAGATGCAGAGGGAGAGGGAGAAGCAGGCTCCCCGCTGAGCTGGGAGCCCGACATGGGGCTCGATCCCAGGACCCTGGGATCATGACTTGAGCCGAAGGCAGACACTTAACCGACTGAGCCACCCTGGCACCCCTGGTTTTCCTCTGTTTTAAGTAAAACTCTGGGGCACTTGTTGGCTCAGTTGGTTAAGCATTGGACTCTTGATTTTGGCTCAGGTCATGATGTCGGGATTGTGAGATCGAGCCCCACACTGGGCTCTATGCTCAGCAGGGAGTCTGCTTGAGATTCTCCCTCTCCCCCTCCTCCCCTGTTCACATGCTTGCTCTCTCTCTCTAAAATAAATATATAAATCTTTAAGTAAAACTCCAGTGAACACCCTGATACCTAAATTTCTTTGCACATTTCATATTATTTTCTCAAACTCCTAAAAGTATAATTACAGAGTCAGGGATACACATTTTTTAAAATTTATTTTATTTATTTATTTTTAAAAATTTTACTTATTTATTTGAGAGAGAAAAAGGGAACCAGAGAGAGAGAGCATGAGCTGGGGGGTGGGGGGCGGGCAGAGGGAGAGAAGCAGACTCCCTGCTGAGCAGGGAGCCCGATGCAGGACTCGATCCCAGGACCCTGAGATCATGACCTGAGCTGAAGTCAGATGCTTAACCAACTGAGCCACCCAGGAGCCCCGGGAATACATACATTTTTAAATGTATACCACCAAATTTCCAGGAAGGTTATACTAATTCGTACACCCACCAGCAGTGTTCTTTTGTTCTTAAGTTGAGTCCCAGGGCCTCCCTCTCCTGACTTCAGGCTGTACATGATCACCTGCTTGTGGCCCTGGCTTAGGCAGTGGGGACTCAGTGATGAACAAGCTGCAGCCCCCTGCCCCTGGTTGGGGGGCTGGTGGGGAGACTCTCATCAAGGGATGCTGTGAGGCTCAGGTAGCCTACCTATGACTATCCTGGGCACCGGAGAACTGACTGACCAGATTACAACCTCCCTTTCGAAGCTCCCATGACCCCCTACAGGCAGATGTACTCCCTGCCACAAAGGGCTGGGTGGTATAGTCTCAGAATGCCTGTCTGCTGGGTTGGGGGTGTAGGAGGTGCAGGCCCACCACTATCTTCCCTCCAGCAAAGTGCAGACAGAGATGCTTATTCCCGGACCTATGCCCTATGACCTTCTGCTGGAGTCAAGCCTGAGGCATGGTGATTTCGGGAAAGAGTTGAGCACGAGTGAGGACCTGGGGTTCTAGTTCCAGACCAGCTGTCAATAACTCAGGGAGCCTTGGGGGAAGTCCTTTCTCTGTGTTGGGCCTCACTTTTCCCACTTGTAGAATGAAGCAGAAGGAACAGATATCCTCTACACCAGCATTATCAATCTAGAAGTCTTTGCTTCTTTTTGCCTCAGGTAACCAACCACATGACCCGAGACAGAGACAGTGGAGAGCTGAGACCTGCCCTTGGACGCTCCTGGAGCTTTGTACCCAGCACCCGGATTCTCCTGGACATTGACGAAGGAGCAGGAGCATCGGGCAGTCAGCGCAGGGCATGTCTGACCAAATCTCCCCGTCTGGTGAGCTGGCCACAGGGGAAAGGCAGGGATCTGGGCCCTTGAGGGTGTTTGTGTGCCCAGATGTCTCATAGAGGAATTCTTGGACGCTGAGACCCGGCAACCAAAGATGCTGCCTGCTTGTGTTGCTTAACTCGAAAACTTACCATTCCCTCCTGTCTTCTTCCAGCCAACAGGTTTCCAGGAGATGGTAGACCTTGGGACCTGGGCGCCTCCAGAGCAGAGCCCAGCATCCCAGGGAGATCAGATATGACTGTGCTGTTGATTGGGAAGGGGGGGCATCAAGCGCCCCACCTCTCTGCACACTAGCAGCTGCTGGTCACTGCCACCCGGTACTTGGGACTGCAGTAGAAGCTCTTGGGCGGGCAGAAGAGATATCTCTGTTTCCTCAGCTTCTGTTTCTGTGGAAACAGAGCTACAGGCAAGAGAGGATTTGGTGGTGGAAGGACCCAGAAACTCATGCTGGTGCCAAGTTTTCTTCCTTGTTTCTATCATATATGTTTCCCTGCGAGCAGAGTTCACCCTGGCCTCCGGCCTCTCTGAAGAGGCCTGCTAGTGACTGGACAGAACCCTGTGTGTCACCATCTTACCCACGCTCCATCCTCACACAGTGACGGAGCCCGGAAGCCTCTGCTTCTCTCTCTCTTTTTTATTTTGCCTCTGTTTTTCCATCTGTAAGATGGAGCTCCCTTTCCCCTAGCTTTGTCTTTGAGTTACTGGGTGGAAGCAACCTTGTAAATGCAAAGCCCTTCTTTATCCATGTCATGCTCTTAAAAATACAAACGGGAAATTCCTTGAGCCCCAGAGCCACCTGATTTCCCCCCAGAAGGGTGTTTTTCAGTTTCTCCTAGTGAGGTTCCAAAGAACAGTTCTTCCTTTTTTTTCCTCTTGCTTATTTGGTTTCACGCACCTGCATGCATCACCATGACTAGGTGAGACTGTGAACTTGCTGCAGTCCCAGGGATATAATTTAACAGGAAGGGAGGATGTGGCCACAGTGAATCCAGCTATTTGTTTATTATGCATGGTGCCCTGTAGGGCCCCTCCACAGTATAGAGGTGCCTCACAGCCAGAGGTGCTGAACCATGGCCTTGCCCATAAACAGACAGGAGAGAATTTGCACAGTAAATAGAGGCAGCTGGGAAAATTGATGCTGGCGTAAATAATACATGGCAAATCTAGTCCTTTATGCAGAAGTTCATTGCCGGTGGCTCTGAGATGCAATGTAATTCCCCTTCTCTTCCTGACAGCTGTACCACAACCTGGTGCCCTAGTGTATGAAATAACCCCCCGTCTGTTAGCGGCACTGTGGCCGTCCATCTGAGAGCTGTAGCCCTCGCTGGGGGGGAGAGGAGGACACCAGGGAAGGAATAATAAAAAGGCAAAGTAGAGAAATGATCAGAATTGTTTACTGTCCACATTTTTTAAAGGAAGTTCGCCTTTCTCGGTTAGAGAGCCTGTCGTGATTAATTAGTTGTGTCTTGGCTGCAGGAATAGGAGGGGGCAGAGTTCCGGGGGGAAGATAGGACATGAGATGATGAACATAGCAGAGACAGAAGCAGGAAGCATGGAGGATCAGGAGTGAGCGGCAGACCGGCTCCAGGGTATCTGCCTGCGTGAGGAAAGGGTTGGGGAGCCTAGGACTGGGGGGAGGCTGGCCCTGCTGCCTGCAGAAAGGACCCCAGGAGAAACGAACCTTCCATATCCTCATACCATGAGTGGTTGGCTCATTTCTGCAACCATCATAGGAAACGGGACGTTAAGCGAGGGGGTGGCAAATCCCTGCCACTCCTACCATTTGAGCATTTTGAGCCCCGGTGGTGGTGGGGGGGTCTCACCAATCTCCCAAGCATTCTGTTTTTGTGGAACTCGGGAGTGTTTTGCAGTTTTTCTCCGCACGGCCCTCCAGGCAGGCACGACCTCCTAATTGGAGGGGGCATTCGAGGTGGAGCCTGGTTGCCCTCTCTGCCCTGGGCAGATCTGCCATGTTCCCTCTATGTGGTGAGTCAGGACCCTGGAATAATGGAGTCTGAGAGGCCTGTAAAGACCATGTGCCCCACCCTGTCACTTAACAGAGGGAAGCTGAGGCCCAAAGAGAAGTGACGGTCCCCGTGGCAAAGCAGCAACCTAGGACTCCTGATTCCTAAGCCAGACTCTTTGGATCTCTGTGTTGCCTTTAGTTTGCCATCTGCACAGCAGTCTTCCCACCAGGTCCTAACCCCAGCTCAGGGTGCCAGGGCCATCACCACGTGGCCTCGCTGCTGCTCCAAACCACCTGTGACATCCTGCAGGACCTTGTCCCTCACAGCTTGCTTCCTCCTCAGACCTTGCTCTCAGACCAGAGCTTTCTCTCGCACTGCCTGCTGCCCCTGCACACGCCACTCGGGGCACACTGCACTGAGCAGTCCCCCTTGCGTGCCTCGGGCCAGGCTGCCTCGGGCCAGGCTGCCTCTTGTGCCCAAGCACCTCTGGCTTCCTTTGCTGATGGTGTTGGCCTCTGTGACTGGTGCACACTCACCCTGACAGCCTCCCTTTTTATGCATCAAGTATGGTCTAGATAGACATCAGAACCTCTCTCTACCACTCATCTTCCTGTGCATTTGTTGCCCATGAGCTCAAGAGCCATTTTTTTTTTAAAGATTTTATTTATTTATTTGAGAGAGAGCACAAGTCGGGCAAGGAGAAGAGGCAGAGGGAGAAGCAGGCTTCCTGCCGAGCAAGGAGCCCCGCGCGGGGCTCAATCCCAGGAACCTGGAGCATGACCTGAGCCGAAGGCAGATGCTTAGCCGACTGAGCGACCCAGGCACCCTGAGCTCAAGATCCATTTCAATTTTTCTTTTGCTCTTTGCATAGTCTGGGAGCTCAGTAATGGTTAACTACATGAGTGGGTGGGCTTTCATGCATTTTAAAGGTGGCAAAGAAGGAATGCAGGAATGTTTTTCTTCTGACCTAGACAGTCATTAAGTCCCCAAAGTATCTTTTTATGTATCTTTCTAGAGAGGATTCTTGTATGTCCCAAGTTTGAGATTAGACAAAATTAATATTGGGTCCCTACTGTGGGCTAGCACTTGATGACTTTAAGTCAGGCACCTGAACTCCCAAAGACTCTCAGGCAAAAGGTCCATGTATCATGGAGGCTGTTGTCTGCTGCAAGTAACAAAATCTGGCTGAAAGAGGCTACAACAGTAAGGACGTTATCTCCAGTTACATGAAGTCCAAGATTGGCTCATTCAGTGGCTCAGTGTGAAGGGGTGTAAAGCCCCTTTTCTCTTTCTGCTTTGTTCTCCTTTTGTGTTGGTTTTGTCTTCAAGCTCATTCTCCTTGTTAAGGTCTGGGTGTAGCCATTCTGAACATCAACCCAGACATGACAATATCTACAGGCAGGAACGTGGTCCTTGTGTCCTTTTAAGTTAAAACTCAGCTTCCAACCAAAGCAGACTTACCTCATATCTTATTAGTGCAGAATTGCTTCTTGAACCCACATTGAAATCATGGCAAAGGAAATTGGTCTATGATTGGCTCAGATCAACCAGAAAATAGCCCTGGAGCTGGGGCTAGGGACAGGCTTTCCTTAAGCACGTGCTATGGCCATCAGAAGGAAATGGGGGTGCTACTAGAAAGGAGGGAGTTGTGTGGAGGAATTGAAGTGTCTGCCGTAGTCCAGAAGGCAAGTTTATCAGGGCTTTCATGTGTTTAGGTCATGTATGCATCTCATTAGATTAGCCTTGTGGCATGGGGAATCATTCCATTTTACAGACTAGGAGTCCAGCAAGGCTGAGGACATAAGGCTAATAAGTGGCAGCACCAGAATCCAAACTCGAATTGTCTCATTCAAAACCCTACTTCTTTCCATCCTCATGCTGCCTTCAGCTATGAATATGTAACTGTTTTGATAAAATTCTTTTTTATATTCTACCCAGATAGTAGCCAAGGCTACACATCTTGACCTTTTTTCAGCTTAGCTCACCATAAAAAGCTGGATCAGAGATCTACTTTATCAGCTCTTTCCAATTTCCCCTAGGAAATGTATGAGAGACTGGTACACACATGGAGAAGGGAGATATCGTTGGTATTAAAGTGAACTGGAGGGGTACCTGGCTGGCTCAGTTGGAATAGCATGTGTCTTGATCTCGGTGTCATGGGTTGGAGTCCCACATTGGGTGTAGAGATCACTTAAATAAACAAAAAAACAAACTTAGAAAGTGAACTGGAGGTTTAGGGGAAAATAAATCTGAATAAAAAACAATGGTCATGGGGCGCCTGGGTGGCTCAGTTGTTAAGCGTCTGCCTTCGGCTCACGTCATGGTCCCAGGGTCCTGGGATCAAGCCCCACATCGGGCTCCCTGCTCAGCAGGAAGCCTGCTTCTCCCTCTCCCACTCCCCCTGCTTGTGTTCCCTCTCTCGCTGTGTCTCTCTCTGTCAAATAAATAAATAAAATCTTTAAAAAAAAAACAACACATTCTTCAGGGCACCTGGGTGGCTCAGTTGGTTAAGCGTCTGCCTTCGGCTCAGGTCATGATCTCAGAGTCATCAGGCTTCCTGCTGAGCAGGGAGCCTGCTTCTCCCTCTCCCTCTGCCCCTTCTCCCTACTCATGCTTTTTCTCTCTCTCAAATAAAATCTTTTTTTTAATGGTAAAAACAAACAAACACCTGAGATGTGAGCCAGGAAGAGATAAGGGATTTAGAAATGTGCATATCCCACTAGGTTTTTGCTGTGTTCTGGCATGGAATAGTACTGGGTAGAGTTAGTTCAAAGTGGTATATTGGGGAAGGGTATTGGAGAAGGCTCTGTGATGCATGGAGTTTAAATTAGAGCTAGTTATATTATTCATCACAGGTTACCCTCAGGGGTGCCTGGGTGGCTCAGTCAGTGGGGTATCTACTTTCAGCTCAGGTCATGATCCCAGTATCCTGGGATTGAGCCCCATGTTGGGCTCCCTGCTCAGCAGGAGGGTGTGATTCTCTCTCTGCCCCTCCCCCTGCTCATTCTTCTCTTTCTCTCTCTGCCCCTCCCCACCACCATGCTCACTCTCTTTCTCTCTCTCAAATAAATAAAAATTAAAAAAAAATGTTACCCTCAAAAAGGTGTCTCATTTGTTTTTTCTTGTCTTATCGCACTGGCTAGACTAAGGTACTAAGTTGAATAGAAGCACCCATGGCCATTGTCCTGGTCTTGTTCCTGAATTTAGTGTGCTGTTTCCAGTATTTTATCATTGTTCTGTAGGTTCCCTGTAGTGACCTTTTATCAAGGTAGAGACCTCATTGTGTCTCCTGTTTATCCTGCAGAGGGAGGCCAGGTACTGGCCATTACAGTGGCCATGCACAGAGCTCTTTCTCCCAGTCGATGGAAGGTCTGCATCCTGGAGCTATACAATTGTACTTCAGTTGCTGCACTAGACTGACTCCTTGAATAGCCTTTGAACCCTAGCCCTTCTCTGCCTCCCTGTAGTTTCTGGGTATAACAGCCTTAATTAAAGCCTGGGTTTTGCCAGAAGACAATGGGTCTATGCAGAAAAGAATACAAAGTCAAGGAACAAGATTTTTTAATTTTTTTAGAAAAGATTTTATTTATTTGAGAGAGAGTGAGAGAGCACAAGGAGGGGGAGCGGGAGAGGGAGAGGGAGAAGCAGGCTCCCTACTGAGCAGGGAGCCTGATGCCAGATGCTGGGGCTTGATCCCAGAACCCTGGGATCATGACCTGAGCCAAAGGCAGACGCTTAACTGACTGAGCCACCCAGACACCCCAAGGAACAAGATTTTTTACATCTCAACTAACTTGGTCTTAGCTCTGACACTTACTTGCTGGGTGTCATTGGATGAATCACTTAGACTCTTTAAGCCTCAGTTTCATCTACTGTGAAATGGGGAAAACAATGCTTGCTGCATAGGGTGCCTGGGTGGCTCAGTGAGTCAAGTGGCTGACTCTTGATTTCAGCTCAGGGTCATGGGATCGAGCCCTGCATCAGACTCTGTGCTCAGCAGGGAGACTGCTTGAAGATTCTCTCTTTCCCTCTCCCCCTGCCCTTCCCCTGTCTCTCTCTCTCAAATAAATCTTTAAAAAATAATAATGCCTGATGGATAGAATTGCTTTGGAGTCATATAGCTTATTTAAAGCACCAAATGCTTTTCCAGGCCTACAATGGAACTAAATGTCATATCATTGTGAGGCTTCCAATGCCTGAAAGGTACAGGTGACAGCTTCGTTCTGTCCAGGTAAGGCCAGCTTCATGGTAGTGTGACGAGTGCCATTGCACAGAGCCTTGTGTTTACTTTAATACTCTGAAGTATTTGGAAAATATCCTACCATTGATTTCTTAGGGAATAACTCCCTTAGAGTGTTACCTCTTGTAGAAAAATTGGGATTAGCATCTCGTGTCTGTTTATCTCTGTTCTATTCTGGGGTAATATATACAGCCTCTTTTAGAAAGGAATTCTTTATATTTTACATAATTTATTAGGTCCAGAGAAGTTACGAGGCTGGGCTGGTGAAATGGAATGATGATTTGGGGTTTTGGATAAGGAAAAGATCTAGGTTCAAAATGCATTCTGGCAGGGCGCCTGGGTGGCTCAGTCATTAAGTGTCTGCCTTCAGCTCAGGTCATGATCCCAGGGTCCTGGGATCGAGCCCCACATTGGGATCCCTGCTCAGCAGGAAGCCTGCTTCTCCCTCTCCCACTCCCCCTGCTTGTGTTCTTGCTCTCACTATCTCTCTCTCTCTCTCAAATAAATAAATAAAATCTTTAAAAAAAATGCTTTTTGGTCAAATTACTTGGACAAGGTAATGTCTCTGTCTCATTGGTAAAATCTGTGTTGCAGGGAAATTATATTTTCCTTATTGGTAAAATTATATGTCTCAGGGGAACTTAACAGATAATTTATGTAAAGTGCCTTCCACAGAATGTCTGGCACATAGTAGGTGCTCAATCACCATTAATTCTTTCAGCTTGTGCCAGAAGTAACAAAAATCAGGGCACTAGCACTTACAAGCCATGCTGCTACTAATAAAAGAAATAATATGATTTATTTTTTCACCACTGTTTGGGGAAAGGCATGTGCTTCATAAATATGTATTGGAAAGTACTTAGCAAATGAGTAGAAATAATAAAAATATGTCAAAGTAAACAGCTCCTATAAATATGTCACTTGGTAGACAAATTAGTGTTTTATTACTACTAAATACTATTGCTTGCCGAAAAGGATTTTAGATTACTTGCACAATGGGTGCATTATTGAGTGCCTCTGCAGAAGGGCACGCTAAAGATGAAAAATAGTGATGGTGATAATGCTAAAGGTGGAGAAAGGAGGAGTGTGGGTAAATGCAGCTCTGAGACCTCCTTGCTTCAGTGATATGTACATTATTTAGCAGCATTCCCATGATTTAACTGTAATATGGACCAGAGGACCCAGGAAAAAAAATGACCTCCAGAGGATGTCATGAATCTAAAGTCCAGTCATTGGGTCCAACCAGTGGATTGAGAGCACTTCCCTTTGGAACTGAGCACTCAGCTTGTAAACTGAGCTTACAAAAACATCTCTGGTCTCACCCCATCCTTGTTCTGGACCTATTAACTTTCTATACTATAATTAACACAAAGAGAAGGAGAGATCAGGTGGAGAATGCTGTGCCTTAATCACAGGTCACAAATCCATTTCAGAAATGAGAGGATGAACAATGTCCTGACATCTCAAGAGGAAAGGAACCAGATGGGGGAAAACAGGAGACAGTAAATGCCTTCATGGGGGGAATAAAGCCCTGGAGAGAAGCAGAGAAGACAGAATTCCATCAAGGAAAGTTACCAAAGTAGCCAGGTAGGAAAAAGATGAGGGGCGGGAGGCCTCTAGAAGGCCAGTATTTCCATGAGTTACTGGGGGTGGAAAGACCTGGTTTCAAATTTCAGCTTGGCCTTTTTCAAACAGTGTGGCTTTGGGTAAATTACTTAACCTTCAGATCTTCGTTAATAACATGGGAATAATAGTACTCAGTTTGCTGGGTTGTGAAGATTAGAAATATTATGGAGTGACAGTCCACATGTATAAATGATAGTATTTTTACGTCATTTTTTCTCATGATAGTCCTTATTTTAAAATGTAAATTGCTCAGAACAACTGTGGGAGGTTTCGATAGGAACCTAAAAGCAGAAGAAAATTATCACTAGACATGGTCAGAATAATGATTAGAATGTATATTATTTTCATGACTAGGTATTTTCTTCGTCCACACTGGCTAATGATCCCCCATGCAACGCTGGTGCTTTACAGTTTACTAAACACTTCTAAATGCATTAGCTCATTTAATCCTCATGCCACCCTACCTCCTAACAACCATACCAATTGTTTCAGGGATGAGGAAGCTGGAGTTCAGAGGCGTTAAGTACCTGCTAAAAAGTACATGGCTGATGAATGTCCGGGATGGGCTCCTGAGCACAGTCCTTTTCCTTCAACCAAGGCCTTCTCGGAGCAGTCTCCTCATCCTCCTAAGGTAGAGCTAACTAATGCTAGATGAGGGAGGTGCCGGCGAGTGAGTGGGACAAGCATGGGTTTTGATGTCTTACACATCTGGCTTCCAGCTACGGGACCTTGAATAAGCTAGTGGACCCTGATGGGCCTGGGTTCCCTCCATTATAATCTGGGGAACCCTCACCTGCTTAGAGCATTGTGGGGAGGAACAATGAAATATTAAAGTGAGGCAACCCGCAAACTCTTACAACGAAACGAGTTCAGGGATGTTAAGGGACTCGCTCAAGGTCACCAAGCTGGACCACCACCTAGCTGAGCCTCGCACCTGGACTCCAGCTCCCCGTGCAAAGTCCGGTGACCAAGGCAACGAGGGGCAGCAGATGCCCCGACACCAGGGAACCGACTCCTCCGCGGCTGGCTGCGGGGCTCAGGTTCAGTCTAAGCCAGCCCCGCCTCCGGCAGCCTCAGCTCCGCCAGGGGGCGCGCGCGGAGACCACACTCTAGCCCGCCGCGCGCCTCGCCCCTCTCTATGGTGGCTGGGGCACCGCGGGAGCAGAGGCGCGCTCCTGAGAGGGGCGGGGCCGCGCCGGGGGCGGAGCCGCGCGAGGGGCGGGAGCGGCCGGGCAGTGCGGCTGGCGATGGGTGGGGGGGCCGACTTCCTGGGGCCGCCCGTGAGGATGTCGCGACCGCCCCCCGGTGCCCCTCAGTCCCGGAGACGCCGCCACGGCGGAGCCCGGAGCCCCCCTGCCTGAGGCGCCCGCGGCCCGGATCCGGCCCCTCCCCTCCCAGGTGCGGACCGCCGGGCGGGCGGGCGCGGCAGGTGAGGAGGCGGCGGCGGCGGCGGCGCTGGGATACGCGAGGTGCCCGGCCTGGGTGGGGTCCTGGGGGAGGTTGGGGTGGGAGTGCGGCTCGACCTCGAGTCCCGGGTTGTGGTCTGGAGGCGCCTCCTCTGTGCGGGGGGCGGCCTGGGACTCTCCCAGCCTCGCTGGGAGTCTCGGCATCCGGGGTAGCTCGCACCTGTCCCATTAAAAGTCTCTTCAAAGAAAGCATTGCATTTCACCTGTGGGGGCAGTGACCCGAGACGGGTATCTTCAAATATCTCGAAAGCCTTACAGACCTGCAGGTTCAGTTGGTTTGTGGGGGAAAGATGCCTCTTTACGGCAGAGGAAACTGAGTCAGGTACGCGGCGGCCTGGTGCCCCCTATAAAGGAACTAGCTTGTCCCTGCTTCCTTGTGGAGGAGCCCTTGAGGCTTCTTGGAAGGAGGGGGCTGGAGTTCCGAGGCTTGGTGGAGAAGTTTGGGAATGTGGCCCCCCCCCCGACCCCTCCGCCCACTCTTCCCTCTAGGGATTTGCCCTCCGTTTATTTGAGGTGATGTGTGAGGTCGCCAATGGCCAAGACGGAGAAGGGAAGTGGGGCCCCTCGCAGCGGGCTGCCCCTGAGACGTTTGACCAGGCATAGGGAAGTATTTGGCTAGACCAGGGGAGTCAGCATGGCAGGCATCTGTCTGCTCAGAGCTTGATTTCGAGTTGGCAGAAGATAACAAGAGCATATTTTCTCCTTTTTGTTGGTTTGTATTTGTTCTAATGGGAGAAAACTGCTTGTGTAATCAAGGAAGATTGTATCAAGCTCCTCCCAGTCTACCTCAGGGAAGAATTATTGTTAGCTTGGAAATAAGGCTTTACCCACAACCGTCACTTTGCACCTTGACTAAAGGCCACAGTGACCTAATGAATCCACAGGTGCATGTGGCCTTCTAAGAAAGCAGTAAGTTCCTTATTCATCCCTTTTACAGGTGGTTTGAAGGACAGGGAAGACTTCCCGTCACTCCTGTGGCTACAGCTGCCTGGGGAGCCTTGTGATTTTCCCAGTGACGGTTCAAGTTACTGAAATGTGGCCAAGCTGTCCATTTTTATTGAGCCATTTTTCTAGGAATGGGAGTAGGCAAGGGGACACGGTGCTTTGCTGAGTTCTTATACAGAATTCCAGGGTTGGGAGGTGCAGTGTTGCTTCCTTTCTGTTCAGGGGATTTTAGGTTTGACAACTTCTTTATCCTTTTTTCCTGATTGTATTCTTTCACATTCAAGGACATAGATGATGGCAGTTATTTCTAAAACGTTGTGGCATATTTCCTAATAATTCTGGACTTCAGAGTACAACTCATAAACTACAGTTTATTTAGAGGTGTCTTTTTTTTAAGTTTGGAAATTGTGTATAACAATTGTAGATTGATGTGGCAGGGCTATATAATAACTTGATTGTGCTTGAAGAAAGTTTCCATGTAATCTAGGACACACACACACTTAATGTCTATATCTAGTTACAAAGATCAGCCCACTTAAAACTTACAAATTGGTCAGGTAGACAGCTGTTACTCTGTTTACATTGGGATCAAGGGCTTTAAATCCTCCAAATTGACTTAATTTAACCAACTCCTAAAATAATATGCACAGAAAAAGAGCTGTTCTCTGATTAGAAATTAATTTGTTTTTAATCTTTCTCATGGCCAAGCTGGTTGACATAACTGCTTAGCACCGTCTAATAGGAATGCATCTTTAAGGCCTCTTAAGATAGTGGAAAAACATTTTCTTTTTTCTTTTTTTGAAAAAGCATTTTCAATTACCAGCATTTAAAAAGATAAAACAGCAACAATATAAAAAAAAGGCACAATTTCTTCCCTCATTACATGTTCACTGTGATGTTTAATATAGCCACACCCATCTGTAAGAGTATTGTGCCTAGGACTTCCTGGAAACACCTACAGAAACTTAAGGAGTGTTAGGGGGATGATTCCACCTTGATTTTTTTTTTTTTTAAAGACTTTATTTATTTGAGAGACAGAATGAGAGAGAAAGCACATGAGATGGGGGGAGGGTCAGAGGGAGAAGCAGACTCCCCGCTGAGCAGGGAGCCCAATGCGGGACTCGATCCAGGGACTCCAGGATCATGACCTGAGCCGAAGGCAGCCGCCCAACCAACTGAGCCACCCAGGCGCCCTCCACCTTGATTTTTTATTCTTATAATAGAACCATTAATAGTGCTATTGTTTTAATGGTAGATTAGAGACTTTTATATCAGACTTGTACTGGCCATAGTGTTTATGTTTTGGGAAGAAAGTTTTAGCCTCTGCACCTTGGAATCTCATCACCCCTGCAATACAGAACTAAGTCATAACTTAGAGTTTAATGAGAATACATAGTTTAAATTGCTATTGGTGAGTCTCAAGGGACTAGCTGCTTCATCGTTGTTATTGTTTGGTAATGATTACTGGTTATTATTTTTGCTTGGTTACTGGTTATTGGTAGTGGTTACTTGTGTTTAGGTAAGAAAGATTTTGGCAATTAAAAGGACGATCTTTTTATTACCTTTTTTTTGGTCTTTTTTAATTGAAGTATAGTTGACACACAAGGACAATCTTTTTATATACAAACACGTGAACTCCCATTCCTTCAATAGGGAAATGGTTTGGTCATTTTCTTGTATTGTGACTTTATATTATTAACAGAGTTTTAAGTAGGACTTTTAATAGGACATGAAAGCCATCCCGGATGGGAAGGAATCATAGGCCTCAGCTCTCCCAGTTTCTGGGATTTATCGGTTGCCATGGTCAGGACAGTGGTTTTATTTAATCCTGTAATGCCATTCTTAGTTTAAATCTATTATCTTCCTTTCTCTTAATTAAGATGGTCATGAAGTTCCTTTGCTTTCTCTTCTGCAGGTTGAGTGTTCCACATTTTTGATGCATTTGGGCCTGTTAACATTCTGAATTGTAGCTAAACAGTTGGTTGAGAGAATCCTCCCGCATGATTTTAAACATTTTCCTTTTACAAAGCAAGCATAAAATCTTATGTTTCCTCTGGGGGAAAAGCAGCTTTTTGAATCTGATAGTAAAACCGAAGCTGGTTTTTCCAGCTTTGCACCAATTCGAAATCTTAACCTTTCTTTTCTGGTTGTGCCAATACAGTGATTGGTGACCAGTAGTGAATGATGCACCAGAGCTGTTGGGAGATCCTGAAGTCTTCCTGAATCAGCAAAAGATGGTCACATTGTATTCAGTGCAGCTTTTGGCCTTTTTAGTGTGTTTTATTGCAAGGAGTTCCCAAAAGCCAGGCGTTCCTTGGAAGCTGCAGTTCGCAGCTGAGTCACTAAGGGGTTCTTTAAAAGTACAGATTTCCCAGCCCCACCTCCTGGAGATTTGATTGAGTAGAAAAGTGATGACCAAGAATTTACATTTTAAAAACCACTCTGGCCTCTATTTCCAAAAAGCTCCCCAAGTGATTCTGATATACAACCAGGTTTGGGAGCCACTGCTGCATTGCTTTGAAATTCTTAAATGGTTGTCCCTTTAAAAGCATCATTATGTTATCCAGGATGTTTGATTTGCTAGAATAGCCCATTTCCTAGTCATGACAAGATAACAAAGAGCTTTTACAACTTTTATGTAAATTACTTTACAGAGAGGCCCCCCTCTGCTGTATTATCTATCAGGAGTCACGAGGGAGGGTTGGTGAAAGTAGCTTCCTTTATTTCCTGAGTGGACAAATGAATGGTAATGTGGAAACAACTGGAGGTTGGACTCGGTAGTTGAATCTAGTTATGATCAGTGTTGGGTAGGAGGGGTGCCTGGGAATTCTCCGCATGTAGGACTTAAAAATAAAACTTGCCAGATGTTTCACTTCTTCATAGCTGAAGCACTTATGGAAACTAATGGAGGCTTAATAGTCGATACAACTTAGTCACAGGTCCTTTGCTGAGTTCACGGAAGGAAGAAAAAGTGCTGAAAGTACAGAACCATCCGAGTTAAAACAGAATCGGGCACTCGATATGTCAGGGAATTAAACTTGGGAAAAGCCTAACAGTTTAGGAAATCGACAAACTGAGTTGAATCCCAGCTCTCCCGCCTCCTGGCTATGCTACCTCAGACCCCTTCCTTAATCTCTGTCAGCTTCATTTTCTTCATCCCCAAGATGAAAATCATACCTGGTGGAATTGTTAGGTGGATTAAAAGAGAGAAAATATATTCTTTGTACATTGCAGGCAACTCCATGAATGTTCACTTCTCCTACTTTCTGCTAGGATTTTTAGTCCGAAGGCTCAAGATGTCTTTCAAAATCTGGCTTTCTCTGTAACTCTTTCCAGGAGTATCTACTCTATCAGCTCCTTCATAGTCTATCAAAGAGTGAGGACTGAAGTTAGGAACTGGATGATAGGGGATGAGAGAGTCCTAGGGACTCAAAAATGTTTTTAGAATGAGTGGAGTGTAGCCATATATCCAGAGTTACTGTCCGCAGGAATGAATTAATAATCTCTGAGTTCAGCCATGTGCATCTGTCCATCTGGGTGGTAGCCCAGGCACTCCCATCAGGCCAGGAGGCTGGCCATTAGGGTGGCCCCGTGAAGTAGCAGCTGACATCCATCTCTTTCCTCATCTTCCTTTCTCCCTTTTGGTCTCTTTTGTTTCTCTTTCCCTCTCTCCTCCCTTCCCGTCTTTCAAAGGGCCCTTCCTTTCGACTTGCCAATCATGCCACAATAATCGCAAGCCAAGCCCCTGAAACTCCAGGCTAAAAGAGGTTGCTGGTTGCTAACACCTGTCTCTCAGCTAAATGAATAGGCCCTTTTGTGGGCAGGATGTTTAAAAAGCTGATTAGTACAATGCTGGCTTAAAGGACCTATTAATGATACCGCATATGTAAATCAGAGAGTGATTTAAAGCCATTTTAGAGATTTGTTTCTTATACTAGATATTTATTTTTTATATTGGATTATGATGGTTGAAATTTTATATCTAAACCATGAATCTGTTTATTGCCCAAACAGACTAATTTTTGTCATTTGATTGGGGATCATTTATATTCTAAAGAAGTTCCTACCCTTAAGGGCCTTCATATTGTTCAGCAAATGTCTAACTAGTGTGTAATACAATTAAAGTTTTGTTCACTGTGCTGCTGACATAATTAGTTTAATTTCTGCTCCTTATATATTTCTTTTGGCAGCTGGGAAATTAAAATACTAGATGTTGCATAAAACTGCTTTTTTGAGGGGGTGATTTTACTGTCGGTTGAATGGACTTAGGCCCCAGGGTACATTTTTTAAGATGTCTTATTCAACTTTCCTGTAATAGTCTTCTTTCTCTCCATAGAATTAATGTATTAAGACACATAATTGGCTATTTAAGCATTCAGAGGAGAGAATGTTTGGCCTTTACCCCGTGATTATATTTTTTTCCCTCCATCTCTTTTGAGGCAATGTGTGTAATTTTTGAAACCCCTAAGTATATTACACTTACATGAGCACGTGACCTTTTGCAAAGACTGGAGAATGGAGTGCTTTTCTCTGATAAGGTGTATTATGTAATTCCCTCCCCAAATCACTGCCCTGTTCTTTTTAGATCATAGCGTTTTCAGACCTGATGTGAGTGTGGAAAAGCTGTGATGCCTAGCAAATCCTCTTCACAGTTTCTCTGTGATACGTTTCACAGAAATGGCTCTAGTCTTCAGGAACAAGAAGTTGCTCTCAAGGAGACTTTACATTTAATTACTCTAATCCGCACTTCATTTCCTACGGGATTCTTGGAGAGATTCTCACCAGGCCGCGGATTTCATGGAGTCATGACTTACGCAGGTTTTTATCTCTTGTTAAGGCTTCCAACTTTTTTTTATGGAAAGTGACCTTGGTCTGGTAATTTCTCCATTGTCCTCGCCTATGAAAAGATAAGCAAAACCGTCTTGCTCCCTCAGCAGCCACCCCTCGTGCTGCTTTTGAACTCCTAAAAAATTTTGTTGAGCATTACTTGACTTTTTAAAGCTGGCCCTCTCTGGTGCTGCAGGTCAGGCTTCTATCTCCCAGTTTGACGTGCTCAGCCCTCTTCTGGAATTGCATATCAAGAAAGGATTTCATTGTTTCTGGGTTGTGGGGTGGTCAGGGCTCCCTCGGACATCCGTTTGTTTCCACCAGGCCGGTTCTAAAAGTAGGGGAAGCACACCCCCCATTTGAACCACCAGGAGCTGGTCTGACTGCTGAGGACGTTTTAACTGCCTTGATCCTCTTAAAGAAATGCTGCCTGGGGCGCCTGGGTGGTCAGTTGGTTAAGCGATTGCCTTCGGCTCAGGTCATGATCCTGGAGTCCCTGGATCGAGTCCCGTATTGGGCTCCCTGCTCGGCAGGGAGTCTGCTTCGCCCTCTGACCCTCCCCCCTCTCATGTGCTCTCTCTCTCTCATTCTCTCTCTCTCAAATAAATAAATAAAATCTTTAAAAAAAAAAGCTGCCTAATCATCCTGAAACTTACATACAGGAAGGTAGGCCAACTGGAGGCTCTGCTGGCCTCTGAGTGGTTAAATGTAATTGGTTAGTAATCAGCACCATTGTTTATTTGCAACTGCTGGATTATGTTAAGAGATTTGCAAAAAAAAAAAAAAAGGCTTTTCTGCTTTTCTTAAGTAAATGTAGCGTCATCCTCTCCCACCTCCTCCTCTTCATGTTTTACTCTTCATTTGCTTCAGAAAAATCTTTCCAGTCTCAGTCTAGATCACATGCGTACAGATTTATGGCACAGGAATCAATATGTTTGATCCTAAAATACATAGAAAAGTGTGTTGTCCCTCCAGGATTTTCTGTGAATCTCATCTTTTTTTTTTTTTTTTTTAACTTTAATGATGGTTAAGACATCTGCTGGAGAAACAAGCAGCTCTCATCCTCTTTCTGCTTCCAACCTTTCCCTAGGTCTTGAGTCAGTGGGGCCACAACGAATTAATTATACTTCCTCTTGACCATGCTAAATTATTATTTTACATGGTGTGGAAGAAGATTCACCAGAGCATAAGCCTTTATTTGAAAATGCTGGACAAAAGGAGCATTCTAGTTTGGAGAAAGAGCAGAGTGTTTTCTAGGGCTTGTTTTAGCAGGATTGGGTCAGCTGAAGTTCAGCTGGTCGGAGCAATCTGCAGTTAAGGACGGTTTTAGGAAGAGGGAGGAATTGTTTTTGCAAATTAGCAGCCGTTGTGTGGGCATTTTTGGATTTTACAGAGGTGCGAAGAGGGCGAGTCAGGGGCTAACATTTTGTACAGTGGGCAGGAGGTGGGGAGCAATAATGCAGGTGCTAGGACTTGCCCAGTCCACAGTGGAAAATTCCTAGTCTGTCAGTTTCTCTCACATCTGTCTACCTTTGTTTCGTCCTTTTGGGCACTACTAGATTCAGGTACCATTCTTGGTCATTTTATTTACTGATGGAAGAGTTTGCTTAGTCATTCCGAGTGAGAGTTGAAGTTTACCTTCACTAGTGTTTGCTGTGGAACAGGTGGGGAGAGAGGTGCCAGAATATTCCGAGAGAGTTGGACAGAGGCCACTCCACCTTGCTTATGACCCTCACCATGTAGTTGGACCCAGCACTCCCCGTGACTCTGAATCATCCACCCCCATGCCTACTGGTCTAGTTCAGGACTGGATTGTTGACATAGTTGCAGACCGGCAGCTTGATGAATAGGGACAGTGAGCCAACTAGTTACTGGGGGACATAAAAATGATAGTAATTCTGCTGCTTCACTTCCAGATGATCTTCATCAGATTCCTAAATTTTATTTATTTAATAAAATTTTTCATACAGCACATGAACATGTCTCTTGTACTACCAAAACTAATACTAAAAAGGAAAATACATTTGCAATTACATCTCAGTTGGTTTTTATTTGAGATGCAGGCTGTCCACACCTGCGCTGTTACTTGTGGAAAAGTTTACAAACAGCAGCCTGAGATCTTTCTCCAAACATAAAAATAAGCCACTGGTTTTATTTGGAAGGGATTGGTACAAAACTCAAGAGTTCT
The DNA here is from genome assembly GCF_037043125.1 of Eumetopias jubatus. NCBI lineage: Eukaryota > Metazoa > Chordata > Mammalia > Carnivora > Otariidae > Eumetopias > Eumetopias jubatus. Next base: position 120,162,818 of record NW_028274816.1, read on the forward strand.
GAATATCATGTCAAGAAAGCAGTTTTTGATGCCATAGAATGTAAATATTTACATGTATTTTAATTTACATTTGGTCTTCCCAACCAAACATCTTTTTTAAAATATTCTTTTTAATCTCTTTGCCCAACTTGGGGCTCGAACTCACAACCCTGAGATCAAGAGCTGTGCACGCCACTGACTGAGCCAACCAGGTGCCCCCACCAAACGTCATTTTTTTAAAATGGGGAAAATTTGGGGCACCTGACTGGCTTGATCTCGGGATCGTGAGTTCAATCTCTATACCTTGGGTATAGAGATTACTAAAAAAAGAAGAAATAGGGGCCACTGGGTCGCTTAGTCAGCTAAGCGACCCACTCTTGATTTTGGCTCAGGTAATGATCTCAGGGTCATGAGACCCCTGTCCGACTCTGCGCTGAGCAGGGAGTCTGAGATTCTTGCTCTCCTCCTGCCCCTCCCTTTATTGGCGTGCACTCACTCTCTCTAAATAAATAAACCTTTTAAAAATAAATAGGGCGCCTGGGTGGCTCAGTTGGTTAAGCAACTGCCTTCAGGCTCAGGTCATGATCCTGGAGTCCTGGGATCGAGGCCCACATCGGGCTCCCTACTCAGCGGGAAGTCTGCTTCTCCCACTGACCCTCTCCCCTCTCATGCTCTCTCTCACTCTCTCACATAAATAAATAAAATCGTAAAAATAAATAAACTTAAAAAATGGGGAAAAGTTGAAATTTGTTGTTACATATCACAAATATTATAAAAGCATATTAAAATATGCTTTCTGTAAGTTTTAACATCCTGATTTAAAAATATTCTTCATCTAAGATAATTTATCAGGGATTACACACAAATTATGACCTTTTTTTATTCCTAAAAACATTGGTAACATCATCTATTGCAGATCTCAATTTAGCGTGCACCAGAATCTCCTGGGCACTTGTAAAAAATCCAGTTTCTTGATTCCTAGCCTATACCTACAGAATCAAGGACTGAAATTGGGGATTCCGATGGCAACAACCACGATGATAGTGGTGATGATGTTGAGAAACTCAGAAATTCGGGGGCTGCCTTTATTTTGCAGAGGAGGGATTTAAGGCACAGAGGAATTTAAGGCACTTTGAACAACGTTGTTCTAGGTGGTTCTGAGGACAGTGAGATCATTTTCTTCTTTCTGCTACCTGTAAATGAAGCAACCAGCTGAGGGCTCCCATTCCTACTTGGGGGAAGAAGTTCCATCGCCTGGTGATTTGCTAGATCACAACCATAATTTTTATACTTGGAGATTAGGTGAGGGATGCTTACCTTTAATATGCTTAAGATTAAGTCAGTAGAACTTGCATTTGGTGTCTGTATCAGGAGGGATTTTTTTTTTTTTAAGATTTTATTTATTTATTTGAGAGAGAGAGAATGAGAGAAAGCACGAGAGGGAAGAGGGTCAGAGGGAGAAGCAGACTCCCTCCTGAGCAGGGAGCCTGATGCGGGACTCCATCCCCGGACTCCAGGATCATGACCTGAGCCGAAGGCAGTCGCTTAACCAACCGAGCCACCCAGGCGCCCTGTATCAGGAGGGATCTTGACCTCTTTTGACTAAATACTAAAAAAGAGTTTTCAGCTTCTTGGCCTTTATTCACCATTAATAAAGCTGCTTAAAGGTAGAAGACAAAATTTGGGGGCGCACAGTTTTTTTTGAGGCACTAAAGTTTGCTTTTTAGAAGCCTTTTATAAGTAGTCTAGGAAGAAGTATCATTTGTGTTGTTGCAATGTCAAAATGAATGTTGATACAGAGCAGGGGGGAAAATATCTCTGCATGCTTTGCATCCTGGTTTAATTGCTTAGTTGGATAAAATGTCAAACTTGATAGATTATTGGAGCTGTTATTTTGGTGGTTAAACAAAAATGAAACTGTTGTGGATGTTCGCAAAGAACAGTGCTCCCTGTGTCTTGACTTTGCACTGGAGAAAGTTTCAATTGTTTTGAAGCAATACTAGTTAGAAAATGCTGCTTCTGTCGCTCCTAGCACAGCTGTCTAAACTACCAGTTCTACTGGGGCCTTTGGACAAGCATTATTGAACAATTTTGGAAACAATTTATGTTTCTGATTCCAAAGTGTTTGCGGTTGTCCCCTGAATAGTTGGGACTCCTAGAAGTGGAGAAAGGTGTGGCATCTTGTCTAGATGATTCAAGTCCAAACTTTTTTTAAGTGTCTCTAGAACAAACTCCCATCTTTCTGACTGCGGCGGGGTGGGGGTTGGGGCTGTGAAGAGAATACTGCCTTCCCCCGTCAGTGACCATTCAGGAGGATGGCATGCTCTTGGGCTGTGTGGCAGCCTTCAGAGGATTTTGGTTATAACCTTGATTAAGAAAGAAGGATGGGGAATATGAGTGAGGGTACAGATGTTTTTGAAAGTCTGTGCCTGCTGTGTGAAGCCTTGAATTTTCACTTTGAACATTTCATTTGGTAAAGGATGTTATAAAACTGTCTTTACAAAACAGTCCCCTTTCCTATTGAAATCATATGTTGCCCACGAGAGCTTGGGAAGCATTAGGCATGCTCAGCAGGGTGTATTTTACTCATTCCATTGCGTAAAATGATACATTTTTCTGAATGGGATTCTGTGCATTCTTTGGTGGGAGTTAGGGGAAGGCTTACTTGTGTTTAAAAGTAGGAGAGAGCTTTGTGTAAGACTGACATTTCTTTTGCTGTGTGATACTTGTCTTTGTGCCATATTTTACCTGTAGAAGAATTACCAACAGTCGTCGTGTACTGGCTGTGTGCAGGGACTTTACTATAGGAACTTATTTCATCCTCCCCAGAGTTTATGAGGTGTAGATACTAGTATCTGTGTTCCAGAGATGTGAAAACACTGCACAGAGAAGTTAAGTGACAGGCCTAAGGCCACACAGTGTTTGAACCCTTCTGGCTGTAAAGGCCAGGCTCTCAATCACCAGGCTATAGTGGCCTCACCCCACTGGCTCACCTACGATGATTAACTTTTCAGAGCAGGTCTTCAGAAGTAGGTTCCATTTCATATAGTGGTGGGCTTTGAAATTTTTTATACATGGGCCTCCTTGTGTGGAATGTGGTTTAAAAATGATATTAATAATACTTGTTACGTATTCTAGTTTTAGTTCTGTTAGCACTAAAAGATTGCTTTAGAGTTTATTACTAATTCTAACATTATAATGATATTTGATGTATAAGCCAGTCCACCCTTAAAAGCACATTTGGCTAAGCAGCTAGAGCCCTGGCTTAGAGGAGAATTTGTTGGTGGCGGTTCATTTTTCAGTTTTTTTTTTTTCTTGTGGGGGGAGTGTCTTCCTGTTTGTCGATAGGCCTTCTCAGTAAAGTGCCTTCTACATAAGATGTATAGATGTTCTGGCCTCATGTTGTAAGTGGTAGTGGCATAAATGATGACAGACCTCTTTCAGGAAGAAGCCCTGATCAGTAGAGAAAGTAAAACTTTGCTATTCGGGCTTGAGACCCGTGTCTTGCTTCCCCTACTCTGAGGCCCTGTGAGGACTGGCCCAAAGAATCAGAGGAAGCATCCCGGAAAGTTTTTCTGCTAACCTCTCCCTCGAATTTTGGAGACTGCTCCTAAGACTTTTGTAAGAAAAGCTTGTGGTCAGAAGCCTGTCAGATGTGAGCTGCCCTGCCTGGTAACCACGTCTTTCACAATTTCCTTGTCTAATTGCTGCAGTGTTCTGATGCTTTTGATTTCAAGCAGGACAGTTCAGCTGAATGCTGAGCTGGGACTACAGCAGGCTTCACTCTGCGCGGAGTTACTTCTGCTTTTGGCTCATTACTCAAGGCTCAGATGCAAATGCAGGGAGGGATTGGGCGCGGGTAATGCCTGAAATGTTATGTCAGGTGGTTGGGCGAGCAACTGATCCATGCTTAAAGAATCTTCCCCCCTCAGCCCCCAGCATAGTAGGGACTGCAAAATAATAAGAAATGTGCTTTGTTTTACAAACTTTTCGCCTTTCGGGTTCCCCATAGTGATTGAACAGTGGAATGAGTAATTGCACTATGAGAGCCACATCATCCCTAATCCTTGGCAACCAGCGATCTCTTCTCTCTCTCTCTCTCTAATATTGTCATTTCTGAAATGTTATGGAAATGGATCATCACAATATGTGACCTTCTGAGATCAGCATTTTCCATTCAGTGCGATGCCCTCCAGACAAGTTGCGTGTAGCAGTAGTCCATTCCTTTTTGTTGCTAAGTGGTATTCTGTGGTGTGAATGGGCCGCAGTTTCTTCAACCATTCACCTGTTGAAGGGCATTTTGGTGGTTTCCAGTTTTTGGCAGTATAAATAAAGCCATCGTGAACATTTGCGTACAGGTGTTCTGTGGGCACAGGTTTTAATTTCTCTGGATTAAGTGCCCAGGAATGCAATTGCTGAGTCTGATGGAGAGTGTATGTTTAGTTTTTTAAAAAAACTGCCACACAGTTTTCCAGAGTGGCTGTACCACCTTACAGTCCCACCAGCAATGTAGAAGATTCAGTTTCTCCACATCCTTGCCAGCATTTGGAATTGTCACCATTTTTTATTTTAGCTTTTCTACTAGGTAGCAAATCTGGTTTGTAAGTTCATCGGATAACTTGATAAAACTGACCTGACTGATGAAGAGCAAAGATTTTTGAGTCGTGTGCTGTTAGCATGCTTCGTGGTTCTGCCTCTACAGCATTCAGTGGTCTGTTGAGTTGCTCTTTTATCCCCTGGCTGTGGTTTCCTTGAGAGAGGGAAGACCAATCAAAACTCACTGTGGGGCAAGCAAGAACGGTGAGCACGAGACTCGCGCCCTTTACCCGGTAGTACCTAGCACAGGGCTGCCAGTGAAAGTGAACAAACAGTGCTATCCTCGAATTATGAATTTCTGGTAAATTCTTTAGAAATGTGCCTCAATGAATATAGCTTTAAATACACTGAAAATTTGGCTTAGAATTGGCCCTACCAACTTGTTCAAATTGTTTCATTTTGTCGAGTGATCCTATTTCTGGTGATATTAATTAGCTTATACAGCTCATTTAAAAATACTAAAATAGCACAGAAGTGTACATATAAAGCAGAAGGTAAACATCACCCTTATCAGAAGTAACTACTATTAAATGGTTCTAGACTCTTTTTTTTTTTAAGACTTTATTTATTTGACAGAGAGAGACACAGCAAGAGAGGGAACACAAGCAGGGGGAGTGGGAGAGGGAGAAGCAGGCTTCCCGCGGAGCAGGGAGCCCGATGCGGGACTCGATCCCAGGACCCCGGGATCATGACCTGAGCCGAAGGCAGACGCTCAACGACTGAGCCACCCAGGCGCCCTAGACTCTTTTTAAGACTTTATTTATTTGAGAGAGAGAGCAAGCTTGTGCATGCACAGGTGTGGGGGGGAGGGGCATAGAGAAAGAATCCTCAAGCACACTCCACACTGAGCACAGAGCCCAATGGCAGGGCTTGATCTCACAACCCTGAGATCATGACTAGAGCCGAAACCAAGAGTGGGAGGCTTAACCGACTGAGCCACCCAGGCGCCCCAGTGGTTCTAGACTTTTAAGCTGTATGTTTTGTATATTTTTTTCACTCTATGTACATATCTGTGTGTGTGTTTGTGTAGTCCCCAACTGCTGTTCTCTTAATGCTTTTTTGGTTTTCAATGGATAATGGATTATGGGCATTTTCCCTGTGATTTTTTTTTTTTTTTTTTTAAGTGCTTCAGCCTGGGACCATGCTGCATTCCTTTCTCTAACCCTTTTTTTGTTTTCTTATAAAAGGGTTGAGGGGAGCCTGGGTGGCTCAGTTGGTTAGGCCTCTGCCTTCGGCTCAGGTCATGGTCCCTGGGTCCTGGAATAGAGCCCCATATCGGGCTCCCTGCTCGGCGGGGAGCCTGCTTCTCTCCTGCGCCCCCTGCTTGTACTCGCTCTGTCTCTCTCTCTCTCTCTCTGTCAAATAAGTAAATAAAATCTTTAAAAAAAAAAAAAGAAAAGGGTTAAGAGATACCTTTGAAAGACCTAAACAAAATATGTTTTATTCCTTGTTACATGGGTTTGGGTTGAAATAAGGTGGTAGCTTTATTTGTAAGGAAATCAGTGAAATTCTGGATGTTAGGATCTACCTATCTGCTTTATTATAAATAATGCAGGTCTGATTTTATGAACCTTGAAGAAAGCAAGAACTGTGAGCACAGTAATCTTTGGAGAATGTACAGTCCTTTGGGTATTAGTCTCCTCATCAAGTGCTTAGTCAGATGGAGTGTTTTCTCAAGTGCTACTGAAATGCACAGTTCAGTCTTTATTTTGAAATCTCTCCTGTCTTCTCTGTCTCTTCCATTATTTTGATTACCTTGATGGGATATTCAAGCTGTGCGGTCTTATCCTTTTATTTCCATAGCCTACATAAGCTAGTTTGAAGATTAACTGTAGGTGAACAGGTAACCTTAGCTACTTGGCTAGAAGTCACCCATCCACATGAAATACATGTGAACAAAGGCCCCCTAGGCTTGGGAACCTGCAAGAAGGTAACTTAACCTTGTGGCATTTTTAATGGAAACTAACGTGAAAAGTTGGTAAGTTTGACTTACTGGAGGTGGGGTGTGACTATAGGGGGTGGCAGGGAGCAGAGAGAAAGAAGAGAGTGTGCGTGGATGTATTTGAGGAGAAGAATCCAGAGGTATGCAGTAAAGAAGAATTGTGAATTTGGGAAATCTTTTGAGCTGAATGACAGAATTTTTGTTCTGAGAGCGTGGTTGGTTACTGGGGAATAGGGCCTGAGCTTACTAATCACTCCATTATAAAGCTATGGGAGTTGTTTTGGTGATGCGAGTTGGATGACAAGGGCCTTTCCCTGCCCTTCTGTATTAGCAGCTGGGGAAAAAAATGAAGAAATAGCTTTGTATAGGAAGTTACACTGTCAAGCGGTTCCAAGATTTCTGTTGCCAGGTTTCTATTTTTTTTTTTTAAGATTTTATTTATTTATTTGAAAGAGAGAAGGAGAGAACACAAGCAGAGGGTAGTGGCAGAGGGAGAGGGAGAAGCAGGCTCCCCACTGAGCAGGGCCCTGGGATCAGCTGAAGGCAGACACTTAACCAACTGAGCTGCCCAGGATGGCAGTTTGGTCGATTCGCTGACTTCCTCCCCCTGCCCCCCCATCTTGTTATTAGGGCCTCAGCCTGTGTCCCGTCAGCTTTGGACTCTTCCTTTTCCTGCAGGCTTGCTACTTTTTCAATTCCCGGACATTTAGGGATCTAGTATTTCAGTGTGCTTGAGGGAGGCAGTTGCTGTACCCTTGATATTGGATACCTTTCTGAACTATTACACCACAGCGGATAGTCAAGTGCCCACAATTACGTTATAGGACAGATTCTGGTAACTGTACCAGCAGGGACAGACTCACTTCGCGTGCCCTCACACAGCTCCGGGGCGGCGGGGGGAGGTGGGGGTTGTGCAGCAAAGTGTTGTGAGGCAGGTTGGGCCTCACGCAGTGCCAGTTTCTACATCTGAACGTGAAAGTGTCTCGTTAAAGATTAAAGGGACTGCCTGGTCCTTCTGGCCCCAAGATGGAATGATCCCCACCATGGCGATAGCGTTTGTCTCCCAGGAGAGGCCATTTTATACAGGAGGTTTGTGCTTCCAAATGCTACAGTGAGCCTGCGTTGGCTGATGCCGTGGTGATAAGTTGGCATTTGGGTACTTTGAAGACATATGAGCTACATAGCATCCCATGGTTTGAATTTCTGGGCAAAACTGCCTCATCAGGAAGTCAAAAGCCTCTACTTTCAATCCGCACCTTTGGGGAGGTTTTATCCTTTGTTTTATTTGACTATTCTGTTGAGTCAAGTGGACTTTAATTTTCACAGCCATAAAAATTCCATTAAGCCCCTTGTACTGCATCCCAGGTGTGAAAATGTCTCCGTATAATGACTGTGGGTGACAAAGAGTAGTTAGGATAATTGTCTCTGGAGTCTTGAAGAAAATAATGGTCCAATTGACAAAATAAATACAGTTCAATTGTTATGTTCTTGGCGGTTCTGGTGGGTAAGGGGACTAATGTCTAAGACCTACTCAGTGAGACTACTGTTCATTTTGGTGGTCTTTGAAATAAAACTTTTCATTCTGTGAACAGTCAGTGCTCAGGGAACATAGCTGTATGACCCATCTCAAAATATGCAAGGCCCACCTGCATCAGAATCACGTGGGAGAGGGAGTTCCTTATTGAAAATTCTGATTCTGGGGCCTCTCCATTTGTGCTAATCCAGAATGTCTGAGGGACTGGGATGGGAAATAACCATTTTTAATAAGCACCCCTGTTGATTAAGTACCCCTACAGTGGATTCTCGAGTATCCTAAAATTTACTTCATTTCTCACGTTTAATTTCTGTGATTTATTAGATGATAGATGTTTGGTTGATGCTCATTTGTCTTTTTTGAAGAGGAGGTACTTTAGTTTTTTTTTTTTTTAAACATTATAAGATCCTAGAACTCCAAAGGTTAGAATTTGGCAATGTCCCTAATTCTCAACAAGGTGAGACAGCCAGCCACTAGTTCCTGGAAACTTGGATTTATCAGTTCAACCCCTTCTCAATAAGAAAGGAGATGGACATAAATAGGATTAATTTGTTGAACAGAATAAATGTGCAGTATCATTTAGGATGTTAGGGAGGGGAAAGTAGGTAAAAGGGAGATGTTAAGAGAAAAGGGAGAGAAAGGGAAAAGATTAGTTCATAAAACGGTAAAAAACTTAAAGTTAACCCAATTTGATTACCAAGTGATATTTGAATGTGTTTCTTGCAAAACCAAAAAGATTCAAACAGGGAAATGATAATCTGCGATGGTTCTCCTCACCTACTAAATGGTGTTTATTTTAGCAGAATTAGGAAATTTTTTTTTTTTTTAAGATTTTTTAATTTATTTTTTAACAGAGAGAGAGACAGCAAGAGAGGGAACACAAGCAGGGAGCGTGGGAGAGGGAGAAGCAGGCTTCCCGCTGAGCGGGGAGCCCGACGTGGGACTCGATCCCAGGACCCTGGGATCATGACCTGAGCCGAAGGCAGACGCTTAACGACTGAGCCACCCAGGTGCCCCAGAATTAGGAAATTCTGATGCTTCTGACTGCCATATTGCTCTTTATATAATTCACATTTACTTCCTGGGAACAGTACTGTCTGAATTTTCTCATCCTTATTTAAAGTTCACTAATATATAGAACGCGCCAGAAGCTTCTAACAGTAATGTGTTTTTTTCAAAAGAGGTTTTCTGTCCATTTTGTACGTGTCTTGAGGGTTGCTCCATATTAGAATGTTTGTGACTTATCATCAACTACAGAAATATTTTTTAAAGTGTGGTCCATGAGATAATGGTTGCCAACTGCTGTAAAGACGCTTTTATCATTTGAAAAGAACTAATTAACACATACTGTAGGAAAACTTTAAACACAGCCATTTTCTGAAAAAGAAAACACTGAAAGGGAGGAATAAAAGAGGGAACATTTTATAAAACCTTATAAAAGCTCAGTGTGGCTATCCTACTGGAATAGTGTAATTAAGGGGAATTAAGCCAATTGGATAAATAACTTTTTTTTTAAACTAGCCCCTTGAAAAGGAATAGAATTAAGTAGCATAGTTTTTAAACCCAAATTCTGACGGTCTGCACATACATTTTTATTAACCTAATAACATTTATTGAGTGACAAGCTGGGTTGGCAGCTACATCTGGAGTTCATGCCACGTGGGACCCACCTTGAAGGATGGACAAGGCTAGGTGTGGTGGCCTTGAATGCCCATGCTGAGGAAGAGCTGATCGCCTTGGGAAGTTTTGAGCAGGGAACAGAAGGATCTGATATGAACTTTAATGTCTCTTTCTTGTCAAATGAAAAAAAAAACACAGAAAGCAAGGGCTTAATCTTTTGTTTTCTTTACGTAGCACCAAAGCCCATTCTAGCTGGTCAGTGCAAATTCAATAATAATTAATAGCTGTTGATGAGCCAGTCATTCTAGAATTGATTTTTTAATAAGCTGGCCAATAAATGAGAATCGACACAGATTTAGGGATTTTTCTTTTAAAAGCAAGTGTTAATACAGTTTTCACAGACTCCTGGATTCCTTAAGCATCCGGTAGGTGTGATGGTGGATAATGTGGCTTTAGCTGTGTGTGGCAGCTGATTAAAGCCTTCAGTTACTTCTGTGTTAATTAGAGATTCTGCATTGTCTAAGGAAATAGGTCAGGGATGGCCTAGTGGGGGGAAAAAGAACTGGGAGCCTGGTTAAAGCTGACAAAAATTCACTCTGATGATTTGACCTGCCTAGCGATGACGGGGCAAGTTCCCCATTTCCTCTGACCCAGAGGTTCTAATTTGTAAATGCAAAGTGACTTCTTTATCAGCCTCTCGGGGGAAATCTCAGGGCTGTGAACCTGCTACCTTCAGTAATCTTGCTGTCTTGAGCCCCGGGCTGTTCTCAAATGAAATTTCAGAAAGTGACCACTGGAACCTTCCAGGTAAGGGCTCCAGGGGCAGCCGAGCCACCAGCAGGAGGGCAATGAGGGACCTGCCCCCAGTAATCAGCACTGGATTTAAAAAAATCAGTGGGGCGCCTCTTTTCTGAGTCGCAGTTGATTGTGGTTGGCTCTGGCTGGGTTGTTTGGGAAATAGGAGTTTTGCCTCGCATGAGTCAGCACTGCCCTGGGTAAACTGCCTGCTCTGTTGCAATCTTGCTTACCAAAGATACGTCCCCAGGCGGCACCATTCACTTTGCCTGAAAGCTGCTGCTGTTGGTTCCTGAGATGAGGTCATCTGAAATGGCTCCAAGGACCTCAGCGGCAGGAACTGGAGGCAGCTTGCTCTCTGCTGTGGTCATGTTTTGAAACAGGCAAAATCAGGTAACCCCAGACTGTTTTCTCTGTTTCATTAGCTAAACCGAGCTGCAGGAGGAACTGGGGAAATCCTTTGTCTTCAGAATTGCCTTAGAAATTTGGGTATCTTAAAGTCAGTCCCTCAGCCCTTTGGAGGGTGTCTTAAGGGGAAAAGTTTCATTTCATTTGGGATCTGGATGTGGTTTTAGTCCTAAGTAGACCATTTATCATAGAAACCTTAGAGAAGACAAACATGTCAGGTTTACAGCTTTATCCATCTTTTGCTCTTGTATTTTCTGTCCTTTCTGTGTCTTGTGAGAAGTAGTTTAGTCAAATTAAACCATTATTAAAGGACAGGAGAGAAGCAAATGTATTTTATTGTCTATCTAATCATTGGGAATATTGAATTGTAGGGAACACTGCCTTACCGGTGAGTTTACATATTTTTCTCTGAGGTACTATGAAGAACCTCACCTCATCCCTAATTCTCTTCAGACTACTGCTCTATCTCCCTCCTGCTCTTCACTTCCAAACTTTTTAACGCTTAAGCCTCACTGCTAGGCAGTCGCCCCTCTCAAAGTTTGCTTCTGCTCCTTACGGTCTCCCCTCAAATGGCCCAGGTGTTCTTTCACCCCAGGCCTGTACACAAGCCCCCTATCTCTACAACACCCTGCCCCAGCTCCACCTAGCCGGCTGGCTTCAGCCCAGAAGTCACTTCTTCTATGAAGTCTCTTCCTATTCACCAAGACTGGATGAGAACTCAGGAGAACACTGTATTTACTCTGATCATAGGATATGTCGAGAATCAGTGTCTGTTTTGTTAGAATGATATCCATTTACTTGGCGCATAGTTGATTCTCAGTAAGGGTAGAGTGAGGAAGAACCTATACTGTACTCCCTCAACTCTGATCCTCTTATCAACACTTTGTTATTTTGGCTTCTGCCCACATTACCTTACTCATGTTTCCTGAAGATCACAAGTAAACTCCAGATTACCAAACTCAATGTTGTGGTTTCAGCCTCCACCTTACTTAATCTCGGCCTGGCATGTGGCACTTTTGGGCCATTCTTCTTTCCCCCAGTGACCCTCTTCATTTGGCTTTGAGGTTACTTTGTCTCTTCTGAGTTTACAGAGTGTCCTTCTATTATTTCTTTGCATTCTCTTTTGGCTATCCCATAAATGTTGAGAGGCTCCAAGACTTCACCTTGGGCATCTTTCCACTCTTCCCCTGCCACCCCCCTTACTCCAGGGATCTCAAATAGGCCCATAAATTCAGCTATCCTCAGTATGTTTAGCAGCCCAGCTGTCTCTCCCAAGCTTCAGATCCTTATTTCCAGCTGGATAAACTTTATCCAACTTACAAACGTACCAGAGTGTTCAAAAGGCATCTTAAATGGCATACGTTATCTCCCCCACCCAGTATCAGTTGGCTACTTGTATTGCTGTAGGTTTGAACTCTGTTAATTACGTCCACCAGGTCTTCCTCTTCATTCTGTTTATGCCTCACGTCACCTAAATATGCTAAATCTGTGGTTGCTAAGCGCTTTTGATGATATTATTGGAGTACTGTTTGATTGATGTGTGGCTTTTCTTCATTCCCACTGTATTGCCTTAATTTACTAGAGGTCATAAACTAGACATTTTGTTTAACCAGCCCAGTGGCTTCAGATTTTGTGTGTGAATACTTTGAGGCAGGGCCTGCACTCTTCAAAGATTACAGGTAACCATTCTCCCAGATGTTAAAGACTAAAGATAACACATTTTATCCACGTTGCCTCCAGGAATTTGAGTTTGTAACTTCTGGTTGAGAGCCTTATCAAATCTTTTTTTTTTTTAAGACTTTATTTATTTATTTTTAAGTAACCTCTACCCACAGTGTGGGGCTTGAACTAATGACCTTGAGAACAAGAGTTGCATGCTCTGCTGACTGAGCCAGCCAGGTGCACCTTCCATCAAATCTTGCCACTCCACCATAGGTCTCTCCCTGCTCCTGTCTCCTCCACATTGTTGCCAAAGTTACCTTCCTAAAGGCCCAAATCATTCTCAGGTTTTCAGAGTGCCATTGGCTTCCTGTTTTCTACTTAGCTTGATAGGTAAAGCCCTTCACGATGTGACTCTGTCCTAAATGTTACTCTTACCTGGCTCATCTCCCTCCTTTCCCCAGTCATTTCTCTCCTCTCCATCCTCACTGAACTGCTCCCATTTTCCCAGTCCCTGGCTATAGATGTTGTTCTAGGACTCTGTCTCTTCCTAGTGGCCTCCCTTGCTCTGACTCGCAAAGTACTTATTTGGACTTCCGCAGCACTGTCTGTTTCTTCCAGTAGACTCTTCCTTCACTGAACCTGTTCCTGGCCTAGGGACTGACACCATCAGACACTGGCTGAAGTGGGTCCCCACATTCAAACCATTAGTCCCAACATGTTTATTAGTCTTGGCAGTATTAGAAAATCCATAAGCTCTCTTGTTAGGTGGCATGTTTTTAATTCCTATTTGATGAACTTGAGCCCATGGTGCTATTCCATATATTTCACCTGAAATCATCAGGTAACCATCCAAAGTTAATTTGAAGATTTATTGGGCTTGCTGAAACAAACTTAGTTCCACAGTATCACCTAACATCTTTATAATACTTTACAAAATTATTTCCCTTGTATCATTTTATTTGATACCTACAATACTCTGTTGGGTAGGCTTTATTATGCCTATTTTACTGGTGATTATAAAGCTACTTTTGACATTGAAGCGTCCATTCAGGTAAGACTTCAGAGAGACAACATGTTTTTACATTGCATTAAGCAACTGGTTTGTCTCTTTGTAGTTAAATATACCCTATTGGGTTCTACAGAAAAAGTGCCTTTGCTTAATAGGCAAGTGCTAAAGATCTTGCCTTTTATAAGGCCACTTTACCATCAAGGTAGAAGGAGGTACCCAGAGCCTGCCTGACCTACAGAAAGGCCTTGACTGTGTTTAGAGAACTTGATTGAAATTAATGGTGTGCCCACTCCAAATTCAAGCTTTTTTATTGTGCTTCAAATACCTAGAATTTGTTAAAAACCTATTTCAGGGGCGCCTGGGTGGCTCAGTTGTTAAGCATCTGCCTTCGGCTCAGGTCCTGATCCCAGGGTCCTGGGATCGAGCCCCACATCGGGCTCCCTCTCCCACTCCCCCTGCTTGTGTTCCCTCTCTCGCTGTGTGTCTCTCTGTCAAATAAATAAATAATCTTTAAAAAAAAAATTCAATAATGGAGTGTCAAACCAGGTTGATGAGTGAAGGGAGTCAGCACAAGATAGAGTAAGCTGAGTGTTAAGAGCCCAAAACATTTCATAGTATTTTCAGTAAATGATTACATTTGTAGGGTAATAAACTTTTGTGGAATTGGATTATGGAAAGATGAACCATAAGGGCTAGGAAATAGTCTCTGTTAGATACTGGTATGTGGCATCCAATTTTGTCGTTCTCCCCCCACCCCTGCTGCCCCAGTACTTGAGAGGATAAAAATGATTAAAAAGTTTAAAAATAAGCCCTATCATTATAAGTTAAAAAAAAAAAGAATGATTTTAGCCTACAGAAGGAAAAGCTAACGGATGGCTTGATTACCATCTTCAAGTATAAGAATAGTTTTTGCCAGGGGGATTTTGATTAATTGTTCTTCCTGTACTTCAAAGATTTAAGAGGAAATGGGCTTAATTTGAAGGAGGAGTAATTGTAATGAATATAAGGAAGAGTTTCTTGTGATCATCAAAGCTGGGAAACAGTTGAATGATTGCTAAAAGTGAGTTGAATTTCTATTTCAGTTATCTACTACTGTCTAGCAAATCACCCTAAAACTTTCAGTGGCTTCAAATGACAGCCATTTTTTTTTTTAAAGATTTTATTTATTTATTTGACAGAGAGACAGCGAGAGAAGGAGCACAAGCAGGGGGAGTGGGAGAGGGAGAAGCAGGCTTCCCAGTGAGCATGGAACCTGATGCGGGGCTCGATCCCAGGACCCTGGGATCATGACCTGAGCCGAAGGCAGACGCTTAACAACTGAGCCACCCAGGCGCCCCAAATGACAGCCATTTTACGGATCATGGATCATGATTCTGTGAGTTATAATCCAGGGAAGAAGGACCTACCACTTTACTCCATGTGATTTCATTGGACTAGGGGCTCCAACATGGCTTCACTCACAATACGTGGGTCTCTGTGCTAGCTTTTGGCTGAGACATCTTGGTTCTCCTCCATGAGGTTTGACTCTGTCTTGGTCTCTCATCATTCATTAATCAATATTGGGTTCCTTTTATAAGGTGGTTGGCTTCCGAGGCAACCATAATGAAAGCCACAGGGCCTCCTAAGGCCTAGGCCTGGGAGTCCTGCGTCATGACTTGCCTCATTCTTTTGGTTAAAGTAAGTCACAAATGTAGCCCACGTCCAAGGGGAGGGAACTCAGTCCACTTCTGGAAGGGTAGAGTATCAACGTCGCACTGCAAAAGGCCATACAGTATGGTTGAGATTATTGTGACCAGTTTTGGAAAGTTTATCACACTTACCTTAGGGATTTTTTTTTTTTAAGATTTTATTTATTTAATTGACAGAGACAGAGAGGGAACACAAGCGGGGGGAGTGGGAGAGGGAGAAGCAGGCTTCCCACCGAGCAGGGAGCCCGATGCGGGGCTCGATCCCAGGACCCTGGGATCATGACCTGAGCCGAAGGCAGTCGCTTAACCAACTGAGCCACCCAGGCGCCCCTGACCTTAGGGATTTTTAATGAGAGACTAACTGATACATGTTTATTGAGTAGATGGTTTAGGCATTTGATTTACAAACTTGGCTGCATATCAGAGTCGTCTGGGAACTTTTTACAAGCATGGATTCCATAGTACCAGACATGTTAATCAGTATCTTCTGGGGGGTGGTGGCACATATGGGACACTCTATGTCCTTTCTCTCAGGTGACGGTAAAATGAGGATGGCGGTTGGGGAAGGGAACAGGACTGATCCTGATAGGTATAATATATAAGGCAGAATGGTAGGTGCCTTAAGATAGGCCTGCTGATCTCCTCTTGCTTCTGGGACCTGGCAGGTTCTATCCTCCAGTCTGCCTAGGTTAAGTTCTATCTCCTTCAATCAGCCCATCATTAAAGGAATGTTTTTTGATGCCTCACATTTTTTTCTTCTAGTTTCTAGTACTTTTTCCTTCCTAGCATTTTGTAGGTTATAATTTTTATAATTTATAACATTTGTGTGATTATTTGATAGAGAGTAGACAAAAATATGTCTGCTTTGCTTTCCTGTGTCTAACACAGTACCTGCCTCATAAAAGGCACTCAGTGTTTGTTGAATGAATAAGTGGTTGATTGAATACATGAATGAGTGAAGTGATTTGAATTCAGTTTTAAAGGTTGGTTAGAATTGTGGACAGGTGGAGCAAATGAATGGGAAATTCATGGTTCTGAAGTGGAGGTGTAGATCAAACTGCTCGTGTAATTTCGGAAGATGAGAGGAACTGGTTTAGGAAGAGATGAAGGGTTGGGTCTTGATTGTACTTGCTATGCTAAATTCAAGGTATGGATCCCTATCTAGCAAGCATTTAGAAACAAGATGCTGAAACTGAAGGGTGAGACTGATTCCGGGTATTTCAATTTGGGGTTCTCTGACTAAAGGCTGTGGAATCTGTTCATTCAACAAATACTCACCGAGCTTCCACCGTGTGCCACACAACTGCGTTATAGGGCAGGTGAGCAGAAGTCTGGCTGATAAGTAAGGAGCCAACTTGGTGAAAAGAGCTGTGGAGAATGTTCCAGGCAGGAAAGGAACCACAAGTGTGCAGACCTTGGGGGTAATAAGTAGTCTTTTTATTTTTGAGGAACTGAAAAGAGGACCACTAAGGGATTAGAGTGAGGTGAATGGGGGTGGGGAGCAGCATGAGGTAAAGCAGGAGAGGAAGACAGGGCCCACATCACACGGGGCTTTTGTGGGCTCTATGGGGAGTCTGAGCTTTACCAGAAAAGCATGATAGGAAGCCACTGAAGGTTTTAAAGCAGGAGAGTGACAAGCGGTGGAATCTGAGCACTATATGGAGAAGGAGTGGCAAAGAGGGGACCAGTCAGGAGGTGTTTGCTCTCGTTCTTGAGAAAGATAATGGCACACAGGGCAGGGTATGGCAATGTATATGGTGAGAATGGGCTATTTGTGGGATGGATTTAATTTCATTTAATTTTTTGAGAGAGAGCATGTGCGTGTGCATGAGCAGGAAAGGAGGGTAAAGGGAGAGGGAGAGAGAGAATCCCCAAGCAGGCTCCATGGCCACGTGGAGCCCAACGAGGAGCTTAATCCCACAACTCTGAAATCATGACCTGAGCTGAAATCGAGAGTCAGACACTTAACCGACTGAGCCACCCAGGCACCCCCAGATTTTTATTTTTTTATTATTTTTTTTAAATAAATTTTTTGGATTTTATCCATCCATTTGACAGAGGGAGACACAGTGAGAGAGGGAACACAAGCAGGGGGAGTGGGAGAGGGAGAAGCAGAAGCAGGCTTCCCGCTGAGCAGGGAGCCCGATGCAGGGCTCGATCCCAGGACCGTGGGATCATGACCTGAGCCGAAGGCAGACGCTTAATGACTGAGCCACCCAGGCTTCCCGCACCCCCCGATTTTTAAAAGAGCCAGTAGAATTCACTAGAGAAGGAGAGAGTGGTAAGTACAGAGCCCTAGGGTATACTCAGGGAGCAAAAAGGAGGAGCCAGGGAAGGACAGGGAGAAAGGTTGGTCTTGGAAGTCAAAGGGGAGTCAGCTACTGCACTTTCAGTGGAAACGGAAGGGGAAGAAGGAGCCTGCAGGAAGAACATGGGTAGGTCACCCATGGCTGGGGCTGCGGGGAGGTCAGAAAGGTGGAGGACTTAGGAAAAAGCCATGCATTCAGCCGTCAGAAGATCTCTGGTGACGTTGGAGAGAGGGCTTTCGGTGAAGTGGAGTGGAGTGAGCAAACACCTGTGTGACCTGCGGGTGAAACAGGGCACCAAAGCTTTGTGGGGGGAAGTAGGGAACTGAAGAGAAGGGAAGATGAGGCTGAGAGCTCGCTTCCGCAGACCTGCACGGAGAAGCAGGTGTGCCGAGGCTGATGTCTGCTGAGCACCGACCCCATGAGTGTCCCCGGGCTAGGA
The DNA here is from genome assembly GCF_037043125.1 of Eumetopias jubatus. NCBI lineage: Eukaryota > Metazoa > Chordata > Mammalia > Carnivora > Otariidae > Eumetopias > Eumetopias jubatus. Next base: position 120,180,799 of record NW_028274816.1, read on the forward strand.
ACCGCCCCAAGTCTGTTCTCTGTATCTTTGTTTCTAAAAAGGGTGCCTAGTAGTGTAGTGACTCCCAGAATGAATTTCCAGAGTCAAAGAATATGGAAGATCTTATTTTGGGGTCTGGGAAGGAAATACCAGAGCTAAGTTTTTCTATATTTTTATCTTCCTCTCTGAAATTTCTTTTTAGTGTTAGGTTTTAGATAGAACACAGCACATTTGTACAGTAGCCCTTGCTTAATTTGCTGTTATGTATAGAGATATTGGAGATGCGCTAATTTTTTTTTTTAACTGATGGTCAGAAATGGTGCTGTTCTGGTCTAAGTGAATAAAGGGGAGTGTTTGAGATGGAAAGGAAAGAAGAGGCAGAAAGGAGGAGGGAAAACCAACATGCCAAGTCGTCTGTATGTTGTTTTAAACCTGTTCAAAACCCTTCAGCGCTATTTCCCCCATTTTACACACAAGAATCTTGCCGAGGTCACACAGGTAGTTAAGTGGTGGAACTGGAATTTGAGGCCAGGTTTGTTTTACTTGAAAGCCTATCACCTCACTTTACTTCCCCTCTCCCCTCATCTGCTTGATGCTCTTTCATATTTTCCCATTTCATTCTCACATATTAAAATACCCATTTTACAGTCGAGGAATTGGAAGCAAAGGTGAAACGGGTCGTGGTCCCATATCTCATGTAGGGCACCAGCTGGACTCCTGATCTCTGTGTTCTTCCCATGGTACCACTGCCTCAAAATAAGTAGTCGGAACCCAACTGAACTGCTTTGGTAAAGTAGGTGAGGAGGTTTCTAGTTACTCAAAGGAGTGGAGGAGGAGAGGGGCTGAGCTTAGACAAAGTAGAAAACAGTCAGGACTTAGATCCCACTTTTTGAGCACTTAGTGTTGTTAAGGGCTTGCATTAATTACCTCATTTAGGTTCTTCATTTTACAGAAACAAGTAAAGATCAGGGAAGTTAAGCACCTTGACTGAGGTCACAGGGGAAGACTGAATTATGTCTAACTCCAGGACCCATGTCCTCAACCCTGCACAACGCTGGTCTTTGGAAAGTTGCTATGGAGACATCAACTAGAGATGAATAAAAGACTTCTGAGCCCAGTGGTGGCTTGGTCCCAGTTGTATGAATTTGTTGGGCACCCAGTAAATAAAGTCTTCTGACGTTTCTGTAATACTCGGTAGCTCAGGTGTGGAAAGGCTGGGGAGTTGGAAGAAGAACATAGAATAAGAGTTCAGTAAATCAAAAGAGGTCAATAAATCCTGCCTCGGGGTGTAGGACTGGTGGATTGCAATGGATTGTGTTGTTAAAGAAAGTTGTGTTTGAAATTCATTTTTATAATAAATGTAGTTCTGTTTGATGCAAGGTACCTTGGGATATGGAGGAAAGAATGCCAAGATGATAAGATGGGATCTTTGACCTCCAGAAGGTCAGAGAGGCAGGTAAAGTGCTTCGCCATAGTACGTGATTGAAGGGTATGGTGAAGTGAAAGGTGGAGAAGAAGTATAGGAAAGTTATGTTACACAAACTGGCTTGTTGCAGATTGAGGGTGGCAGTAGGTAGGGCTAGCCTGGTGGGTGCCATCTATTTTCTCAGGAAGACCCCTCAGGTTTTGGTCACTGTGTTTTAGGTCTGGTTCTCAGGTCACAAAATTTGTTTTGCTTTGTATCTGGAAATGATCAGTCAGTCTTTGGGAACAGCACTATATTCAGACTTGAGTGACTGTGCTCAGAACAGAATGACAATTTCTTACTCCAGAGTGAAAGAGGCCTTTCCTATTGACAGGATTCTGGATTTTGCTGGGGTATTGCTTTTCTGTATCAAGAGATCTGAGAAATGAAATTTAATAATAGCGAGCTTGCTTGGTGAGCATGGAATAATATGATAGAATACTTTGTGAGGAAAGTTAGAAAAAAGCTAAGGTTATTGATTGCCTACTATATGGTCGGTATTGTACTAAGTGCTTTTGCATACAGTAGGACATTTAATTCTCCCAGTGGGCCCATTATCCTCAATTTACAAACGAGGAAACCAAGGCTCTGTCCAAGCTGGTAAGAGGATGAACTTAGATTGGAGCCAAGTTCCTTGGATTCTAAGAGCCCATACCCCTAACTACTTCTATGTGTGGTTCCCATTTAAGCTTCATGAAAGAACCTTGTCCCACAGCAGAGAAGATGGTGTGTCACCTCGTTGCAGTATTTGTCTGCCTTGGGTGATTCTGGAGTCAAAATGACCCCCTCTATTTTTTCTAGATGTTTCTAAGTTTGTAGATCACACTTTCATGTGGTCACTTTTTTTTTTTTTTTAAGATTTTATTTTTAAACAATCTCTACCCCCAACGTGGGGCTCCAACTCACAACCTTGAGATCAAGAGCCACGTGTTCTACCGACTGAGCCAGCCAGGAGCCTATATGTGGTCATGTTCTTTGTTTAAATATGTTAATGCCATTACCCAAGCCCTTTTGTCCTCCTGTCTTGCTTTTAGTTTGGAAGACATTGCATCTCTTTGGAGGGACTTTAAGTATATCTGCACACATTGATTTTGCGTTAATTTTATTATTATTGTTTTAATTTTGTGGGTTCTGAGATTCCTCCAAGCTCCTAACTTGTCACCCTCCTTCCTTCCTTCTCCACTGGATTTAAACTCAAACTGGGAGTCTGACTTTGGAACACCTGTCTGGCTCCAATCCAGTTACCAATTTAGCTGTGGCTCTGTGGATTGCTAGCTCTTGTTATTAACGTCCCTCCCTTCAGGCCCACTTCTATCTCAAATCAAATCCAGTTACTCACTGTACCTATATGTCCTTGATTTCCTACTTGGGTGTCCTTGTTTCTGTTGTGTTTTTGGCTTGGAATGTCATTCTTCCATGAAGCCTCCTTGTCTGATCCCTCACTGGGAGTAATCACTTCTTCCTCTGGGTCTCATAGTAGAGAATTCTCTTTTATGTCTCCTTTATGGCACAGTATACTTTCTGCTATATATTTCAATAGTTTGTATACATGCTTTTATCTGTCCTACTAGACCATAACCTCATTGGGCAGATTTATCTGGTTGACGTTTTATCTCCTCTAGTGTCTAGTTCAGTTCCCTGCAGGTAACATAGTAGGCATTCGATGTCTGTTGGATGAATGGATAAGCAGAATTTAAGTTTCTGCTCATTAGTTTGGATTCCCCCCTCCCGCCTTTGCTCTTCTTTTTTTCTCATTTCTTTTTCTTTTCTGTTAAACTTGCTGGGCTTTCCCTTTCACTGACTCACCCAGCATGTCTTCACCACTCCCTTTTCTTACCCTGATTTTGCCTCATTCTTTTGCTATTAGCAGTCACTGTGTGGGAGGGCCACAAGCCGCTGGTCAGATTTTCTTCATCCTTTTGTGGCTTTATTCTGTCCAGGAATCATATGACCAGCATGGGCCGAGTGGTAATTACATTAAGATCTTAATAAAAAGACCATGGGTAAAGAGAATAGTCCTTAAGGTTTGTTATTTTGCCTTCAGTGGGAAACTTTCTGATCCACATTTCAAGGGAGAGGGAAAAGAATCCTTGTGTACTTGAGAGGTATAGATCAAGGCATATATTCACACTGAATTGTGGGGTGGTAGAGGTGTCTTATTTGACCAAAGAAAGAACGCTGGGAGCCACAGAAGCTTCCTCTAACTCCTAGTGTTGAATCCCGGAACTTTTTCGATAGCTGGAAGAAACATTAGAGATTTGTCATCTTACCTTCCTATTTTCCAGATGAGAAAACAGACCCAAGGAGGCTAACTGAGGGGTCCATAAAAACTGGGATATTCATTGTCCAGCATTTACTCCCAACACTGAATGTAGCTAGTGGGGAGAACTACTAGCTCTTGGGAAGTGGTGGAAATTTCACTTCAAGTGGGGGCTTCAGGTCTCTAAAACTGGAAAACTTTTGCTGACATGTGGACTCCGGTTGGTAGCTGGTTGGATTGGGGGTGCAGTGTTCACCAGAAGGGCCCTTTATTAACTGTTGTAATCACTCCTGGTGGTTCCCTTCCGGGGATCAGCTCAGTGGGGATTCTGGCTAATAGGAATATGTTCCTTCTACTTTTGAAAAGGGGCCCACGTTTAATAATAAAAACATTTCCAATCTTCCTTGCTCTTCCCAGCCCCCGTATTCCACGTTCTGTTTCAGGCTTAATTTTCTTATCTCAGCGCATATTTGTGTTAAGTTTTTATTATGTAGGTCAGATGTCATTAGGAAGCATAGGAGAGACAAAGTGGCTTAGAGGCTCGTGATGGGTTTTTGGTGCTCTTTAGGTGAATCTTTTCTACCTGACTGGTAGAATAATGTATTTTATTGTCCGTGAAATAGTGCTCAGTGAACCGGTTGTTGGCAGATATGAAAGGTTACCTATTTTGTGGCTAGGCAGCGGCAGTGTAATTAGATCGCCCAGAACAGGAAGTCAAGTGCAAACAGGATGTGCTTGTCTTTACTGTAACTTTGTGTGTCTGTGTTTTGAAACTTGGTGTAGTTAAAAGGTCAAGACTTCTAGTATTTGAGCTTGACTGAAGATGTCTCTGTTTCTGGTTTGAAAAGGAGTTAAGGCAACTAGTCCTTCACTGGCCTTGCCTTTGTACAGGTGCACATCTTTCTTCTAGGGATCAGGCCATTCTCCCTGGTGCATGATGGTTTTTCCTCACTTACACCATATTGCATCCATATGCTTTATAAAGTGAACCCCCTGAATGCCTGCTGGTCTGTTACTTTTGGTAGATGAGGGATCCAAGCTGTGCTTGGCTATTTATTTCTTAATAACAATAGGAAATCTTAGCCTGTAATTCACCAGCCTTTTAAATTACAGGTTCCTTTTGTTGGATTCCAGGATTTCTAGCACACCTTTTGAGTGTTTCCTGAGTGTGGTAGTTTACAAATTATCCTGGGGCTGTTTTAGTCTTTGAATTCAAAATTTCCTTGAGTGTTGGAGGCTGGATCTAATGCTAACTGTTGAACTGTTTTACCTCTATAGACAAATTTCTGGAGAAGAGATTAAATAAGCAGTTTGCTTGGAGGGGGGGGGATATGTCACTCAGCTGGTAAACAGTCTTAGGAACCCCTCTTTTCTGAATCCCCTTCTCATTCCTCATTGCTTCCCACTGCATGAAATCTGCTTTATTATGTTCATCAGCAGGCTGGATTTGAATAATCCTGTGGGGAATAATGTTGAGATCTGTGCCTTACCATAACCACTTGAGCTATTCCAGAACAGGTCTATTCTGATGGTCTCCAACCATAAACGAATGAATATGGGACAGGTGAAAGTCTGGGTAATGTTTTTTGTTTTTGTTTTTTTTTTTTTTTAAAGATTTTATTTTTATTTATTCGAGAGAGAGAGAGAATGAAAGATAGAGAGCACGAGAGGGAAGAGGGTCAGAGGGAGAAGCAGACACCCTGCTGAGCAGGGAGCCCGATGTGGGACTCGATCCCGGGACTCCAGGATCATGACCTGAGCTGAAGGCAGTCGCTTAACCAACTGAGCCACCCAGGCGCCCTGGGTAATGTTTTTTGTGCCATCTGCATCCTTGCCACATTGCAGACTATGCTTCCACTTTGTAATTCCAGGAGCAAGTAGGTAAAGTGGCACATCTTAGTAGCATCGATGAGAACAGCACTGTGACATCCTGATGTCAGCGCACGTGTTTCTTCTCTTGAATCTGTCAAGGAGCAGTGAATATGAGCCAGTCTGCACTCTATTGTGGGATATACCGGCAAAGAATAAAACCTGAAGACCAGGTTAAGCACAAGCGTTCTTCACAAGGAGAGAAGATGATGAGGATACGAAGGTTTTCTTTGTGGCATGAGGTGAACTGGAAATCTCCATTTCTGCTTCTTGGGATAGATAAAGGGCATATCACATCCTCGCAGGAGCAGAAAACATTTCAGCAAAGTCAGCATAATTTTCAGATTGAGATCAGACATTAAACCAAGCCAAAGGTCTGTGGGAGGAAGGGAGTGGTTGGTCTGGATTCATCGGATTCATCGCAAACTCCCATCTGACTTCAGTGCAGCAGGGCAGTTACCGAACACGGGCGGGTGGTGTTCGCTTCTCTGAATCTGGGGGCCAAGGGGGTGGAGGAGCTAAGGGAGAAAGTCTAAACTGGCTGCTCTGTGGGAAGAGTGACAGACTTATTGGCAATGTGGTAGAATTAGGAAGGAATCTAACAGGCTGGGCTGTGCAGAGGCTAAACCACCTCTGAGAGAAGGTCTCCCGGGCTTACAAAGTTAAGAGCTGGTGGGAGGGGCCTAGAGTGCTTTAGTTCTGGGAGGATCATTAGAGAACAACATTGAGGGGCGCCTGGGTGGCTCAGGTCACGATCCCGGGGTCCTGGGATCAAGCCCTGTATCGGGCTCCCTGCTCCGCAGGGAGTCTCCTTCTCCTTCTCCCTCTCCCACTCCCCCAGCTTGTGTTCCCTCTCTCGCTGTGTCTCTCTGTCAAATAAATAAATAAAATCTTAAAAAAAAAAAAAAAGAAAGAAAACTACATTGAGTCTGTTGTAAAGGTATCAGCAGGTCTTAAAAAAAGTAGATAGGGGAGAGAGCAGATAAATTCTGCCACTTTGAGAACCTTGAAAAAGATTTTCTTTATTTGTAGCCAGCTTTTTTTTTTGAGCACCTTTTAGGTGCTAAGCTCTGGAGTAAATGCTTGACATGCATTATTTTAATCCTTTCTATTCTTTAAATGTAGCAGATTCTGTTGTTTTTGAGGAAAATAAGGTTTAAAGGGATTAAATAACACCAGGGTTTAGAATCCTCGTTGAGTCCACACTGCACCGTACATTTGCCTGCAGTAACTTGTGTGCGGTCCACTTTGGAAAGGCAAACTGCATGATTTTGGCCCTAGACAGAACTCATGTCCCCAAGCGCTGCCTTTCCCCAGGGCATTGGTTGTGCCAGAGACCCGCTCACCATACGAATCCCTGGCCTCGTTAATGTTTGTTTTTTCAAAGGTTTTATTTTTAAGTAATCTCCACACCCAATGTGGGGCTCTAATTTACAACTCCGAGATTAAGAGTCACACAGTCCACCGACTGAGCCCGCCAGGTGCCCCTTCCTTAACGTTTCCATTCTGGTTACCCGGTAGTCAGTCAGTGGGATAGTAGCTCGTGAAAGCAGCTTCTTTGGTCTAGAAAAAGCCTGTCTGGTAAATCCTGTTTCCTGCACAAGAGTACAGGGGGATCAGGCTCTTTATTCTTGAGGAGCTTTGTCATCAGTTTTGATGGAAGAAGGATCCTGTGGTAATTAAACTGCAGGTCCGTTTATTCTGTTTTCAGCTTGTTTGAAGACTGTACTCTGAACTGCTTTCTTTCCTGATTGACTCGCCCTTTGGGGCAAAATGCCTGGGCTGAAATTAAATGTGTAGGCTTCTCCGCTGCAGTGTTCAATCTGTCATCTCTCCTGAAGGCCACACTAAGAAGCAGCCATTTAATTGGTCAGACCCCGAGGGTGAGATTTTGGCACAAGTCCATTGGTTAGAATTACTTTTCCCTGAACTTCGTAGCAGATGCCGAGGTCCCTCTGCAGATATTTGTCATAGACTAGTTGAAACCCGGGAGTTTTCAAGAACATTTATAACTTGTGATTATTGTGTATGTTTTTCACTTGTTTACAACAGTTATCACTTCAGGAAAAGAGCTCATTTATTACTAGCAGAAAGTGAAAACTCTCTCCTTTCCCCTTCTTCAAATTGTCATTTTAACACTTTGTGCTCTAAGACCCTCGGCTGTGGTTTCTTGTCTCGTCTTGCTTGGGCTGTGCCTGTCGGTCGCCACCAGCAAAGCTCTGCTTAGACCTGGGTGTATCTGGTAGAGCCTCTTCGATTTCTAGCATTTCTTGTCTCTGTTATTTTACTTCTCCATGTGTTGTTTTCACTGTAATTTGTATTCTTTGCAGTTCTTATCACAGTGCTGTGTATTCTGAACCAAAGCCGCTGGAAGGCCACTGAAGCCTTCTGTGCCTTCTCACGCAGGGAGGGGACGGACATGCCTGCTCTTGTTCATCCTTGAGGCTGTCCCTTTTCTGGCTTTCTAATGCTGTCATAACTGATAATTTTAACATTTTTCTGCTACTTCTGGAAACTCAGTCTGTTACTGTTCCTATTTTTCAAGTCATCTTAGCAGACACTAAAAACTTATCTTTAGCAAGTGTGAGGTAGGCATGTTCCTATTAGGCCTTTCCCTCGAGGGACTGCTATGGTTATTTGGGTTTAAAGCCCTTAATTTGCTCATCACCCTGGAATCATGACTGTGGCATTTTCAAGCATGAATTTGTGTCCCTTTTTTTTTTTTTTTAAAGCTCTATTGCTATTATCATTAGTAAGACTTCAAATACCTGGTGATCACACTTACCTGGCACCAAGGCTCAAAATTAAGCTGTAGACTCCTGTTTCACTCCCTTACCATGGGAGAATACTTGAATTTATACAAATTGTTAGCCCATTGATTAAATGCAGTGCTGCGAGCGTGCTCAACTCCTCAGCAAGTAATCCTGTGGGGCGGGGACCTTGCCTGGTTTTGTACCTCTCAGAGTCCCCGGGCTTGGAAGGGGGCTTGTCCGAAAGTAGTGCTAACCAGATAGTCAGATGAATTAAAGTTACCGGGAGGTGTCCGAGATGCTGGGAGAGCACAGACAGGGTCAGAGGAGGTTTTCCTGAGGAAATAAGTGCTGCATGAGGAGGGCTTGCGGGAGGTTCCTGAAAATCAGAATAAGCTTGGCATTTGAGGGTCTGGAGGACAGCAGCGGAGCTGGGGGCTAATAGCTAGGAGGGTGAGGCCCTGAGTGCTAAGGATTTGCTTTAATCATTATTTCATGGGCACCAGTGAAAACACATGTTCAAAGGAGAGTAATAGAGCATTAGGTAGTTGAGACAAGTCAAAAACCTTTCCTTTAGCTGGAACAGAGGCAGGCATGAATAGAAACTGAAACCTCTTAAATATGGATTAATATTTCTCTTTAGAAAGTTGGGGGTCTCTTCGTAGCATTAGTACCCTGTAAGTTTTAGTAGGTCGGAAATGCAGATACTTACTGGATGTATAAATTAAAATTGTGGATTCCCAGGGATGGCTTTTTGTCTGCCTCACCTCTTACGAGGTCCTCAAGTGTTGAAAGGGTGGCTTGGTGCGTCAGTGATGTCCATGGTCTCTCCCGCAAGCAGCTCATTTACCTGCTTTCCAGGCACACAGGCTCTGAGTTACTAGTGCTAATGGGGAGGGAGTTGTGGGTGGTGAAAGCATCCCCCTCTTTCCACAGGACCACCAATTAATCACCCTCTAGCTGTGTGACCCTAGTGCAGTTAGCCAACCCTTAGGGCCCAGCCTCTGGGTTTACAGAAGGAACATTTTAGTTTGGATGTTTGCAGGATTATTGTATTAAAATACACAACAGATGCAGACAAAACCACTCACTTGGCACATGTTAGGTGTTTTGTAGTGTTTTTACTTTTACTTAAAAAAACGATGTTTTCTAGGATCATCTGAGAAGGGTCTTCTGAACCCCTGAGTCTGAATACATTCTATTTCTCCCTTGTGTACCCCTTAAGTAACATGACAGGAAATTCTTTCACCTAAAACTTTGATCCTTTATATTAAAGTCTACCTTGAGAACTGGAGGGCACAGGAGTCCTAGTATCTTTGAAGTCTGACATCTTAGTGTGAATGGAGGCTCTGGGAGCTGGTTTGGAGAGAGGCAGACATTTAATCATTAGCCCCATGCCTTATTGTAATGCCTGCCATTTGCTGAATGTCTAGTACCATCTTCTGCTCTTTATGTAATGTTAGAAAGCTGGTAAAGGTGTGCTCCCTCTTTCTACTGAGCACCTACTCTGTGTCCAGCCTGTGAGATGTAGGTTAAGTTTATGTTCCACTGAAGCTCAGGAGGCCACTTTCTCAAGCTCATTCGGTTCCTCAGTATTAGAGCCAGGATTTAAGGTCATGTCTGACTGAGTCTAAGACGAAAGCAAAACATAGTTGGGAATTTTCATTTTAACTTGTCTATTTTCTAAAAATTGAGCCCCAAAATGAAATTCCTATCTAGGAAATGTGCATTATCCACTACCCACATCCTAAGGACTCCTGTGGAGGATTAGGATTTCAAGCCTTTGGAAATGTTTTCCTCTTCTGTGTTCCAGAACACAGTGGTGAACAATCCCCTAGGTCCAGCCCAGACACCACTTCAGCAGGGCTGCCGATCTGATTCAGGCCTTGGGTTCTAGAGTTCCACAATATACCTGTCTCCTCTGTGACTTAGGTGTTCGGAATTCTTTATTCTAAAGTAGATGTCTGGGAAATGATCTCAGTATCACAGAGAACACACTTCACTGTCACAGGCCCAGCAAGTACTGTTGTGTACTGCGACTCACTTCCTCGCAGATGCAACAGTTGCCTATTTCATGCTCATTGTGTTGTCACCAGCAGTTTAAATCTTCCCTGGTCAGGGCGGGCACTATAATAGGCAGGCTTACTGGAAAATTCCAGTTGTGACTCGGAGATTCTGTTTTAAATTAAACAGTTGTGAGGGATTTCAAATTTCCTTTCAAACTTATTTTTGAAAGTAAGCAGCCCTCCAAGTTCAGAGATGATTTTAAGTTTCAGGTGAGTTCTTAAGATGAGGATTGATTCTTTATTATGTGGGTGATGTGATCAGCTGTGCCAGAGTCCCACCCAACCTCATCCCTTAGGTGGTGGGAAACTCAAGCTTGGTGTGAACAGAGAGAGAAAGAGCAAAAGTCATGTTGGGCTTTCCAGCCAGTAGTCACTATTGAACATCTAGGCTGTGGCCATTTTATAGTTTTAACATGTTAGGTATCGATCACTTACTATAGGTTAGGCACTTTATGAATATTTTTTTTTTCATCCCTACACTTGCCTTCCAACAGAGAGGGATTATTCCTTTTATACAGGTGAGGAAACAGGCTCAAAACCTTAAGTAACCCATGCAAGGTTAGCTCCCCTTTGTTTTTGATAAAGGACTTTTTTCATAGTCCCTTTATGTCACTGTAAATGTTGACAAAATGCTCTGGCCCTAAGGAGAGATAACTAGTACTTGCCTCATTGGCTGTATTGATAAAATACTTGAAGGTTCCTCTGACCTCCGTTCATTGCACCAATTTGGGTGCCTGCTGTGAAGTGGCACTTGCTAGATGTGGATAAAAAAGTGAAGACAGATGGGGTCCCTGCCCCTGGAGGTTCCAGTCTGCAGGCAGACAGCCTGTAAGCAAACATTTATAATGACAGATTATGGGCAGTGCCCAGGAGGGCAGTGGAAAGGGCAAGGGGAGAGGTGTGACTGAGGGGGCTCCTCTCCGTGGGTGGTGTGGGAGTTGTGACCTGAATGATGAGGAGGAGCACTCCACGCAGGAAGGAGCTCGGAGTGCGAGACCGGCGAGAGGGCTTGAAGCTTAGTGAGCCAGGAGAGAAGCAGCAGGACATGAATGGGGAAGCGGGCAGGGACTAGTGGCATAGGCAGGGCCTTTTAACCATGCCAGGAGTTGAGTTTTCCTTCTAAAATGCAGTGGGTGGGGGGAGGTGCCTGTGTGGCTCAGTAGGTTAAGCATCCGACTCTTGGTTTCTGCTCAGGTCATGATCTCAGGATCATGAGATTGAGCCTGGCTTCAGGCTCCACGCTCAGCGGGGAGTCTGCTTGAGATTCTCTTCCTCTCCCCCTCTCTCTAAAATAAATAAATAAATCTTAAAAAAACATAAAATAAAATGCAGTTGGATTCCATTAAAGAGCTTTAAGTGTCTGTGTTGGGGAGAAAGAATTGGAGAGAGGCAAGAACGGAAGCTGGGAAACTAGTTAGGAGCAGTTCTTTCATCCAAGATGCCATTTTAGACTCTGGAATTACAATAGAGCGCAAAATCCCTGTCTCATGTGTTTTGTTAATTCTGGTTAGGAAAGGCAGTTCACAAGTAAGCCAGTCATATCAGTTAGTGCTCTTATGCATGAGATTAGAAAATGACATTTAAACTGAGGGGTGAATGGCAAGAGGGAGCCAACTATGTGGTATCCTGGCAAGAAGAGTCCAGGTGGGACTCTTCCAGGAGCAAATAGCAAGTTCAAAGGGTCTAAGGAGGGAAATGGGCGTAATAGATCAGAGATGGCAGTGGAGGTCACCGCGGGGGGACAGGTAGGGTTGAGAGAGGGATTTATGAAATCGTCAAGCTTAAAAATGGTAACCACAGCCACCTGACAGGGCTGTCCTTGGGAGACAGAGAGTGGACAGAGAGGGTGCCAAAGACAGCCTGGGAGCTCCCTACCTCACTGAAGAACAGAGGGAGCGGGGAGAACCAACAAGGAGGCTTTTGAGATAGGAGGCAAACCAATGGTGTAGAGCTGTGGAGAGTGTTTCATGGAGGAGGGAAGGGTTGCTCGTGTCTGGCACTGCTGGGAGGTTGAATGAGAGAGAGAGAGAGAGAAGTGGCACTTGGATCTGGCCACTTGGGATTCCATGGTGAGCTTGTGAAGAAGAAATTAGGTAGAATGGTTTAGGTGAGACTGGAGAGGGTTAAAGAGTGAATTTGAGATTGAGGAAGTGGAGTCAAGTATTTGGAGAAATTTCCATGTAGAAGAGAGCCGAGAAAAGGACCTTTACTGAGGTCAAAATATTTTGTTACTATGTTTTGCAAATATTCTACTAGATGCTTTAAAAAACTTTTAATGGAAATATGAGTAGAGAAGTATACAAATGGTGAGTATACAGTTTAAATTAACATCTGTGTATATAACTAGCACTCACACTAAGAAACCAAACGTTACCAGAAGCCCCCTTGTATCCCCTTCCATTTATTTTCCTACCCCCGAGGATAACCACTATCCTGTTTTTTTTTTTTTAAATAGATACTGATAAGCTTATAGCTATATAGGTTTTTTTTTTAAGATTTTATTTATTTGAGAGAGAGAAAAAGAGAGAGCATGAGAGGGGGGAGGGTCAGAGGGAGAAGCAGACTCCCCTCTGAGCAGGGAGCCTGATGTGGGACTCGATCCCGGGACTCCAGGATCATGACCTGAGCTGAAGGCAGTCGCTTAACCAACAGAGCCACCCAGACGCCCACCACTATCCTGTTTCTAACACCATAGATTAGTTTGCCTGTGTTTGAATTTTGTATAGACGGAACTGTTTAGTATGTGTTCATTTGTGCCTGTCTTCCTTCACTCATCGTTAATCTGTATTGCATGTATCACTAGTTTGTATATTCTCACAGCTGTATGAAAATACTGTCATTTGTTTTTCCATTCTCCTGTTGATGGACATTTGGACTGGTTTCCAGCTTGGGGCTGGGACAATCGTACTGCTGTGAACCTTCTCGTGTACTCTTTTGGTGAATGTGTTTCTGTTAGGAATTATACCTGTAAGTGAAATTGCCAAGTGATGGTGTATGTGTATGTTAGCACTTTATACTGTGTGTTGTACCAGTTTACACTGTGTGTGTACACGCGTGTTGTACCTGTTTACACTTCTGCCAGGAATAGTAGAGTTCCAGTTGCTTTAAATCCTTGCCAATAGTGGCTAGTATCCAGTTTTCCCATTTTAGCCATTCCAGTGGGCGATTGGTGTAACATGTTGGGTTGTACTCTGTACTTCCTTCGTGACAAGGGTGAGTTGTTAAATCTGGGAGATCTTGGAGCGTGCCTGTGTGCTGATGGGAAAGCTCCCGTCGAGATGGAAAGCAAAAGCTCTGTATACTCTGCAGCCCATTTCCCTGAGACTGATCGTTATTATTTGAGTTACTGTGGAATCAGGACGACTTCTTGTAGCCCTCAGAGCACCGGCTTCACAGTTGAAGTGATTTAGGGTCACATCTTGGCTTTACTATCCTCTAGCTCTGTGCTTTAACAGTTATTTGACTCTCAGAACCTTGGTTTTCTTACCTGAAAATGGGATGAAATCTCTAATGTGCCTTGCCGGATTGTGAGGATCACATGATAAAGGTAGACCCCAGCTCAGTGCCTGGCAGATGAGAAGCATCCTCCCAGTGAAGAATGACTGCTTTCTTCTTTTCTTCTCAAATCATGTAATTACTTATCCGTTATTTCAGAGAGGCATAGCTAAGCCATATTGATAGGCTTTCATAGCATTTCCTTTCAAAGTCATTGCAGTTGTACTTTAATTGCTTTTTTAAGGATAGTATACAAGATGAAGCAAAACGCATTCTGTATGAATGATCCTCAACGTGGACAACTTTTCCTAGTGCTCTTACAGCCCAGCTGCTTTGAACAATTCTGGGAATATGGTAGTGACGGCAGGCGGGCTTGCCACGGAGCCGCTTTCTCGTTTGCCACGTCAGAAGGGTACTTCTTTGAGGATTGTGGGCATCGTAATTAGGTTTTTTAAAAAGGATTTTTGTGAAGTCTTACACAGTGGGTTCACCCTAAGTCCGTTTATTCTGAGATCTTCAGTTTGTGAAAAGCCCGTTGCTGCAGAAGTACCTTGGCACGCAGAGCAGTTAATTAAAATCCAAATAGATTGGAGGAGAACCTTGGGGACGTGACTTTACTGCCTTAGATTTGGGTGGTTAGCAAGGTGGTTTGGAGCTGCATTGCACACTAGCACTTACTTTCCTAGGGCCCTCACGACATTCTTACCCTTCTGCTCCATGGGTCCGTTCTGACCCTTCTCTCCTCCTTGGGAAAGCCCATGACAACCACTGATCCGCTGAAAATGATTTGCCTGGGGGCAGGTGAACAAGTGGAGAAGTGACTGTCTTAAAATTACTTAGGATTCTAGGACTTAGTGGGGAGAAGTCACATTCTCTCCCTTCTTGCCTCTAACTATGACTGTACTCAGCCTGCCTGGGCTAGGTCATTTATCTTACCCTGTTATTAAAACTGTAATTTCCTGTTCCGCAGAGCTTTGTCTCCCAAGAAATGCCAGCATCCTTGTCAGGCTGACAAACCCTCAGGTGCTGACTAGCCGTCCTGGCCCCCGCCCGCAGGGCTCCTCCACAGGGAGGAGCAAGTTTTCTCATCCCCCTTGGCCTGACACCTCCCCTCTTTCCCTCGGGGCAGGCCCAGTGGAGGAGGCGGGCCAGGCCGGCTTCCAGCAAGCTCCGTGGGACAGAGGTGGGAGACTGCATTTGAGGCCAAAATCACCAAGTCCTCTTTTACGAGGAGGGCGAGGGGACTGGGGGTGGGGTGGGGAGAGTTTTAAGCTCTGCGAGAAGATTTGGTCATTTTCTTTCAAGATCGGGAGGCTTGCAGATCGGAGAGCGGAGTTTCTCCCAGTGTGGCCATAGGTAGAGCTCATCACACGCCCTGCAGCTGGTTCTGCTTCCAGCCCTTCGGCAACATCATCCGATGCCAAGTGTGCCTGTGGTCTGGCCAGGGCCAAGGGAGGAGAAAATGCGGCCAAGTTTGTATGGCAGTGTTCAAATGACCAACTCTTTCCTTGCACTCCTTGAAGTAACCCTGAATATAGTTGTTATTTAGGCGTAGCATTTTCCAGTTTGGCAAGAGAGTACTTTTAACTGACCCCTTTAGGAAATGGTATTTAAATATAGGTCAAAAAGTAAAAGCCTAGTCTCCTGACGTTGGTACCCCTGTTCGGCTGGGCTGAGCAAGTTTGTAGGTATTTTAGCCCCGGAGACTTTCCACCCACCCCTTTCTGTGCCAGTCCCTTCCCTGCGTATACGTGTGCCCAGGATAAGACTCAGCCCTCCACCTGCACGGGGAGGCCTAGGCAATAACCGAGGGGCACATTTCAGGTCTTCTCCCAGAGCCAAGTCCTTCTGAGCCTAGTAACCAGAGACTTGCGTAGGCTGACGACTTTTCTTTCTGAGCTCGTCACAGGAGGCGGTTCAGGTTAGAAGCAAAGTTGGGGCACCTGGGTGGCTCAGTTGGTTAAGCGTCTGCCTTCGGCTCAGGTCATGATTGCAGGGTCCTGGGATCGAGCCCCGCATTGGGCTCCCTGCTCGGCGGGAAGTCTGCTTCTCCCTCTGCCTGCCGCTCCCCCTGCTTGTTTGGTCTCTCTGTCTCTGACAAATAAATAAATAAAATCTTAAAAAAAAAAAAAAAGATGAGAAGCAAAGTTGAGAGAAAATAGTGCTGAGGGAGATAGGTTGTCTTGGTTCTCGGCTTGAGGAAGAGCTTTCTTCGCTCTCCTGCCCGGACGGCAGAGTTGAGCGAGACAGCAGGGCCTCATTGGGCCCGGAGGCCCCTGGGGGCCAGGACCTGGTGGGCATGGCTTTTGCTGTTCCCAGGGCCCAGCACGCCGCCGGCCGCCGGTGCTCCCTGCGCGCTCGGGAGAACACAGGAATTTAAACGACAGACGGCTGGCCGGCCTGCCTGCCATTATTTTCCTCTCGATTGCGCTTTACCAAGAGGGCCTGGCCCTCCTGCGGCAAAGTCCTCTTCGGCTCTTGGAAGAAATTGCCCCGCCAGATTCCTTGTGCGCAGGAAAAGTTTGTTTTCGTCTTGTGGTTAACTGCACCCCCCTCCTTGCCTTTGTACTTCATTCGTTCACCTTTGAGGAGGCTGTAAGCTTCTCTTGGATGACTTCTCTCTTCCCTCCGTTCCAGTCTCTGGTGAGAGGTGACCTTTCTCCTGCCCGCAAAACTGTCGGCAGGTCACCTTTCTTTCTTTCTTTCTTTCTTTTTTTTTAAATTTTGTTTATTTATTTGTCAGAGAGAGAGAGTGCACACAAGCAGGGGTGCAGCAGGCAGAGGGAGAGGGAGAAGCAGGCTCCCCGTGGAGCAGGGAGCCCGATGCGGGGCTCGATCCCAGGACCCTGGGATCATGACCTGAGCCGAAGGCAGACGCTTAACGACTGAGCCACCCAGGCATCCCAGCAGGTCACCTTTCTTTCTGCTCCTGGCCTTTACTCCCACCATTTGTTACCAGCTTCCCTTCCTCTGCAGGCTCATCTTTGGGGGCTCCTCTACAGTCGATGCATGCGTCTGCATCGCCGTCTTAGTGACCTGGATCCTCTTCAGCTCCGGCCCTTCCCTTCATGGCCAGAAGTTTCTTCAGAGAATAGTTTATCCTTGGGGTCTGTGCACATCCTCACTTCCCTGTCACTTTCCGACTTAACAGCTGTCAGTCAGCTTCTCTCTCCCTTACCTACTTGGGCCAAGAGCATGCTCACATTTTCCTAAAACTAGGTCCATTGGGCATTTTGTATTCCTGTATTCCACTCTCCAGGTCATTCAACAGCATCAGTCATTTCTTCTTGAAACTCAGAACCCTCTTCCAGATTGCCCACCTCTGAGCAGTCTTCCTGCCACTGTTGTGCTGGTTTCCCCCGCTAGCCCTTTAGGTTGGGCGCCCCTGGGGGTTCTCCCAGGCCATCCTCTCTGACCCCCACTGTCCAGTCAGTCTTTTGCCCTGTTCGGCTTTTCATGCTTCTGGTGGTCTGAGGATTCCCAGACTTTCGCCTCAACCAGGACTCTTCCCTTTGTGTGCTGTGTATCCACCAGCAAGTCCCCCGGGTACAAAATGCAACCCATCATCACAATTGCCCCACACAGACACATGCCTCGTCCTGAGGGCTTTGTTCCTTACTCCCCTTAACGATTCCACTCTGTGTCCTGTTGTGTAATTCAGAGACCCTGGGATTCGTCCAAGACTGTTTTCTCTCCCCCTTCTTCCACCACTTCCAATCCATTGACACATCCCACGAGTTCTGTGAGAGATCTGTCTGTCCCTTTCTCCTCCTGTCTTGCCTCTGCCACACCAGCTGTCTGCTTCCAGCCTGCCTGTCAGAGTGCCCGCTATAAAATGCAAATAAGATCACAAAACGTGATTACTTGAACTGCTCATTGTGTCCCACTGCCTGTAGGATAAAGTCCACGTTCCTTACAATGGTTTTTCGTGGCTGCTGGTTTGCCTGCCATACCCTCATCCATCCCACCCCTACTCTTGGCCCAACCAAACATTTTGTAGTTTCTTTAATGCCCTGTTGCATGCTGTTTGCTTTTTCTTGAAAATTCCTTTTACTCTGGGCTTCCTGATGAATCCCCAGCTACTCCAACAGGAGGATACGTGTGGCACATCATTTGAGAGGTCTTCTCTGGTCACCCCTCCGTCCCTGAAGAGCTGCTTGTGTCTCTATCTTCATAGCCCCCGGTACGCTGTACGAACCTCTGTTAAGGCACTGATTACTCTGAAATTTCTCGTTTGGGTTTTACATTTCTTGTTCCTCTCCTTGACCATGAACTCCTCAAGGGCAGATTCTCTGCCTTACTCACCTAGCGCTGGAAACAGCAAGGCATTGGCTTCACTAAAGGTTGCATGCCTGGGTGAGTGGAGATTCTGACAGAGGCCAGCAAATCACCCACAGCCTTGTCCCAAGGCCGTTTTGCTTCTTGCTTTGTCCCCAGCTCCTTCAGTTACTTGACCCATTCTGCTGATTTTGTCACGGATGTCCCTGTCTCTTTTTGGGACGAGTCCGGAGAGCCAAATGGTAATTGTGGGGAAACCTCTAGGTTTCCTTTTTATTTGAGCCTTGCCAGAGAAACTAGTTGAAGCATTGTTACAATGCCCGGAGCCACGACTGATCTTTATTTAGTGCCTCACAGCCTGGAGAATGTCCGGTGAAAAAGTGGAAGCACAGAAAGGGAGAACTTGTTCTAAAGATGTACGTAGTCAAGTGGGGCTTGGGCCCGGGTCTTCTGAGTCCGGGTCCTGTGTTCCCTTGTATTATCATATGCAGCCTCAGATGCTTTTGTCAGCAGCTGATTTAGAGAATTGAAAAATCCCTCTCTCCGAGGGGGGCCACGCTGCTATTATCACCCTTATCTTGCCAACAGAGAACTCATCTGTTTAACTGCTCTTTCCTTTGTTATTCCATGTGAACTATTCATTACAATTGTCTTCTGGGAAGTTAGAGGCTGTGGACAAGTAAGAGTGAGTCAGAGAGGAATGTTGATGTGTAGGAAACGGAAAGAATGAACACGATTAGTTAAAATTCAAATATCGCGTGATTCATTCAGTAGTCCTTGTTGAGCCACCTGTCTGCTGGGCACTGACCGACTGTCATGGCCCCTGTTCACACGGGGGCCACAGGCAAGCGGGGAAGACAGGTGTGGATCAGACCTGCCTATAAAAGTGAATGAATTCTAGATCAGGAGTCTCGGGAAGTGCTGCAAGCTAAAAAGGCCCAGGAGTCGTTGGGGGACTTGAGGTTATCGCTGTGTGAGGTTATATCTGTGTTCCCCCTGCTGGGCCTCTGGCTTCCTCTGTGAGATGACTAAGGTTGAACCAGCCAGCTTCTTGTTAGTGCTTTCCAGCTTAGCACGTCTCTGAACTGCGATTTAATAAAGGCACTTACTATAAGTCAGGAGGCAGAGAGCTGAAGGTACCGTTCTTTTGTGTGAACTGGTGATTGAGCAGTAACACTAAATGTTTCATTTATTATCTCTGTAAGCAGAGAGTTCAGGCTCCAGATGTCATAGAGGCTGCCGTGGTCTGCTGAGAAAAGCATACTCTTATCACAGCGATGCTCAGCGTTTTGGTGGACCCTTTCACAACTGTAGATTATTCTGACATTTGAGGGATTGGGTTTTCCTCTGTGATCTTAAAAAGTCATCTGTCCCTTTGTCCCTACTACGCATATTTGATATGTAAAATGGGAATCCTATTCCAAAACTTCTTAATAAATCCACCGAGGCACCTGTTCAGCAAGACGACACACATTAGTTGAGCATCTTCTGTGTGCACGACGCTATTCGGCTGCAGTAGACACAGGAATAAGTTGCCCTGCCCTCAAGGAATGTATGGTGTAGTGGCAGCAGGCAGAACAGAGAGAGGTGCTAAGGGACAGGTTTAGGTAGAATTGGAAGTACAAAGGTAAGAGTAGTTCGTGCTGTTGGCCGGCGAAGGGAAAATCAAGGGAGGGGCGGTATGGTCTAGGAAAAGAACGTTAGGTTTAGGGTCAGAAGACCTGGGTTTTCAGAATCTCCGTTCTCTGTATATTAGTGGTGCGACCTGGACTTCTCTGAGCCTGGGTGGCCCCATCCGTGTAAAGGAGATAATACCCCTCCTCTCCACGGTCAGCGTGAATATGGGATCACATGCGTGTGATAAAGTTCTATGTCTCTGAGCTCTAGGAGCAGGTTTGTGTCCCTGAATAAAGGGGGTTTCAGGCCACTTGTAATTGCTGAGTCCATTTTTTATTTAAAATTAGATCTCAGATTAAACCACAGCAGGGTTCAGCAACCTTTCAGAGGTAGTGCGCCAGCTCGGCATCCCATGTTGTCCTGGCAGATCTGGTGTCTGTGCTCTCCTCCTGGGAGCAGTGGCAAGTGTGGTGAAGCAGGAGGTGGCAAGGAATTTGTGGCCCCCGAAAACACGTCCTCACCTCGACTCCTGACTCTGGCAGCAGGTGTGGACTGAGTAGCCCTGCTCATGGGCGCCCTCGGGAATGGGGGAGTGGAGCAGAGGTGTGTCTTAACTCTGACCTTTCTCCCCTTCCTCCCTTGCACCAGATTTTATCATGTGGGCAACCTGCTGCAACTGGTTCTGCTTGGATGGACAGCCTGAGGAGGCCCCACCGGCCCAGGGAGCCAGGACGCAGGCCTATTCCAACCCTGGGTACAGCTCCTTCCCTTCCCCAACAGGCTCGGAACCAAGCTGCAAGGCTTGTGGGGCCCACTTCGCAAACACGGCCAGGAAGGTGAGTGTTGACTTCTTGGCGTTCTTGGCCGGCTTGGCCGCTACAACCTCAGCCCTCGGGCAAGTCTGCTGACCCCTCCACAATGCCTGCCACCTTGCCTTTGCGGTGCCAGTAACCCACACTGGATCCTTTCACAAAAGCATTACAGAAAAGCCACCCAAAACCAAAGCATCTCAGCGTCGATTTGGACCCAGACAGGCCTGAATTCAGACCTCAGCTCTGCTGCTTACTAGCTGTATGACCTAACCTTTCTGAAGATTCTTTCCCCCCATCTCTAAAATGGGGGTATAGCCGTCATGCCTATCTCACAGGGTCGTGAGAATAACATGAGGTGGGCTACCAAGGGCCCCAGCACCGTGCGGCATGCGGCAGACACTGGTGTCATTCCCTTCATTAGCTGTCGTCGTGAACGCCTGACTGCAGATTGGCTTGGTCTTTGTATCCCACGCAGTGCCGAGGACATCTCATGTACATCTAGACCCCAGCAGGACAAAGACTGGGGCTTCTTTCCTGTAGCGATTTCATGAGAAATGCTCGGCAGCTGTGTTTTCCAGATTAGCGAGCAGCAGGGGAAGTCACTGGCTGGGTGATGGCCTGTGGGTGTGGGCCATCCTTGCTCCAGTGCCCAGAGGCAGCCCATTCTCCAAGGTCAAGCACGACCGGGGCTGAGGGTGAACCCCGACCTGCATTCTGCATTTGTCTGCAGAACAGAGAGGTAGGTCTGTAGCCCTGGATGTGAGGTTAAAGTGGCAATGATGGGAAATATAAGAGGAGAAGCTACTTTAAAAAATTTTTTTAGAGAGAGAGAGCGAGAGAGGGAACACAAGCAGGGGGAGTGGGAGAGGGAGAAGCAGGCTTCCCGCTGAGCAGGGAGCCCGATACGGGGCTCGATCCCAGGACCCTGGGATCATGACCTGAGCCGAAGGCAGACACTTAGTGACTGAGCCACCCAGGCTCCCCGGAAAGCTACTTTTTAAGCTATGTGCTGTATGCCAGGGACTTTTGTGAGCAATTTAGATCTTTTGGTTTCATTTAAGCCTCACAGTAACTCTATGGTAGAGGTTTTAGGGTCCCTAAACTCCCATTTTACATATGAGACACTGAGGTTTAGAGTGTAACAGTTAAGAAAGAAAGAAACCGAATTTGTCAAGTTCCTGATAAATGGCATAGGAGAGATGGAAATACTCCTTTTCCGGCTACATAGGTAGTGGCCCAAGATCACATGGTTATTAAATGGCGGAGCTAGGATTCAAACCCAGCTCTTTGAACTCTCAGGCTGTCTCCCAGAAGACATTCAGCATGTCCAAATTCCTGCAGCCTGCAGTGCTGACTGACCACCCGTCCTTTTGTACCCACAAGCTGAAGGAGGATTGGCATTTTGCCTGCGCCTCGCTGTAGTGCAGTGAGGCTGGGCACGTAGCAGAGCTTTGTCGTGATGTGCCTGGCTGCCCCGGTCACCGTGAGGACACCACCGGAGAGGCCGCTGCGGGTCGCAGGGGACTGTGGTACAGCAGGCTGCGGTGCCGCTCCCTTTATACTGAGACTGGAAGATTGAGTCTATAGATGGAGGCCGAAGCAGGGACTAGAAGGAGCTCGGTGCCACATGGCCTCAGTCTACTCAGGGATGGAGACAGGGGGGTGGCTTTGGGATCTGAGGTGAAATGGAAGGAGGCCCAGGGGCGACTTGTCACATGCCCGGCACTGAGCTTGGCGTTTCACATGTCTTCTCTCTTTGAATCCTTAACGAAATATATACTATTATTTGTTCCCATTTTATTTATTTATTTATTTTTTAAAGATTTTATTTATTTATTGGAGAGAGAGAGAATGAGAGATAGAGAGCATGAGAGGGAAGAGGGTCAGAGGGAGAAGCAGACTCCCCGCTGAGCAGAGAGCCCGATGTGGGACTCGATCCCAGGACTCCAGGATCATGACCTGAGCCGAAGGCAGTTGCTTAACTGACTGAGCCACCCAGGCGCCCCAGAAATTGCTCTATTTAAGGTGGTTGTTTTAAGGACTCCTCAGGTGCATCTAGAGTCTGTTGGGTAGTCATAGATCTTACTGTTTTCATTGTTTTACACTGAGAAATGCTAGGAACAACTGCTGGCTGAAGTGGCAAAGTAATTAGCATGAAAGGAATAGGAAAGACCTTTGTTTAAATGAGGCAGCGTGAATTTGCCGTAGGTTTGTTTGAACCTTTTTATAAAAATATCATTTATAGTCTGTGGAGTAGGGAACAGAGAAGGAGCAAAGAGGACAGTGATGGTGACCAGGCTCAGGGACCAGCATGCTAAGCATGTTGAAAAGCATGTTGGGGCGCCTGGGTGGCTCAGTCGTTAAGCGTCTGCCTTCGGCTCAGGTCATGATCCCAAGGTCCCGGGATCGAGCCCCGCATCGGGCTCCCTGCTCCGCAGGAAGCCTGCTTCTCCGTCTCCCTCTGTCTCTGGTTGTGTTCCTGCTCTTGCTATGTCTCTGTCAAATAAATAAAATCTTAGAAAGAGAGAGAGAGAAAGAAAGAAGAAAGAGAAAGAAAGAAAAAGAAGGAGCCTAGAGGAAGGCCAGTGAGGAGGAGCCCCGCCCGGCCGAAGAGTCTGGGGAGTGCGTGTGTGGCCGGGTAGGAAGAGGGAAGGGCAGAGGCGCAAGGGCGAGCACGCCCCGCAGGTCCCTGACGTTGGTGCGGCCGTTTGCTGCTGGAGGTTTGCGTGTCCTCTCAGTGTGTCTGCAAGCATGTTGGCTCCACTAATTCATCTTTCAGGCCACCTGCTTCCTCAGTCGCGCGCGGTTTGCTCAAGTTGAGACGGATGTTTCCTTCACGCTTTCTGCCTGTCTGTGTTGGTAGCCGGCTTCTTTGCAAACCGGGAGCGCAGCCTGGAGCGCCGTCCTATCCCTAGAGGCCGTGTTTTGGATGCGGGCCGACTTCAGAGTCCCTGGTGCGCCGGGGGGCGCGGAGAAGCTGGGGTGCTGCCTTTGCGTTCTGGTCCCGCCTCCAATAAGCCGTGCATGTTTGAAGAAAGAATAGAGAGTTGTTTAGATCTAGCTGACGGAGCATCTCAGGGCTTTTTAATTGTGTCAGGCTAGGTCTTGTCAGACTGCATGGACTTGAGTCACGTTCCATGTCCTACAGCGTCTGACACTGAAGCCTCTTCCTTCCACTCTCAGCCATCCTAAACGCGTTTCATTTCCCGATAGAAAAACCTTCGATGTAAAGGAACCCCCAAGAGCCCCAAACGTCCAATTTCCACCTGAGTGGCTGCAGGTCCCAGAACCGTTATGATGCTAGTGCAGCCATGCATCCTTTTAAGTCGGCCTCTGAAGATTTTATGGTCTGGCTGTAACTAGAGAGAGTGGAGGGAGCTTGATATGTGTCCTTTCGAAACACCTTTCAGTATCCATAGTCACACCTGGGTGGCGAACATTCTGCCCGTTTCCCTTTCGACACGCAGGACACCTGGACAAAGCTAGGCACCACTGCCTCAGCTGTGCAGACTTCTCCAGCCCCGCACGAGTCTGATTTCGATTATGAGAATCTGTCTCCCGGGCATTCTGGTTAGTTTGCATTCAGTTTTCTCTATTTAGAAAAGAGGGAGCAGAAATAGGTTAATGCTCAAGTCACCAGAGGATGAAAAGTTCTTCATTTCTTTGAAGGACTAGTGAGTGTGCTCCCGGGACCATCCCCGTGTGCCCAGGAATTCTCTCTGCTGTGGGAGTGCGGCCTGCGCTCGGCTGGAGCAGAGCTCAGTCAGATGTCACTGTGCAGGCTCAGCCTGTGGTGCGAGAGGCTGAGGATTTGCTTCCTGTGAGTCGAGCAAGCTCTGGTGTGGTGTGGCGTGTGCTGTTGTGTGCCGACTGCGGGCTCTCGTGCGGCTGAGACCCCGCGCGCGCACAAAGGACGAGCTCCCCGATCGGCTCCAGAGGCTCCACCCCTTACCCGCCCCCCCCGCCCCCCCCGTAGCTGTCTATTTGTCTTGGATAGGCTGTTCTGTGCCACTGGATTCCCCGCACTCTGAGTGGGCCTTCCTGGGGTCCGGAAGCCTGGGCAAAGCCTCTGTGGATGGGGCACTGGGCGGGGGTTTGGCGATGGAGAGCCAGGCCCTGGACTGGGTCCTGCTGTCGGCTTGGGCGGGGCGGAGTCTGGCAGCATGGCCTGGTGGGAAGGGCGTGACTGTGGGCGTTCCACAGGGACAGGCTTTGAGCGTGAACCCCAGCTCTGCTGGTCCCTGCCTGCCCTTGAGTGCGATGCTTCATCTCTCTAGGCCTCGCTTGCTTTGTCTGAGATAGGGAGGTACATTAATAATTATTAGTGATGTAGTTTTTTTTTTAAGATGTTTTATTTTTTATCTGACAGAGGTAGAGTATAGGCAGTGGGGGAGGGGCAGGCAGAAGGAGAAGCAGGCAACCTGCTCAGCAGGGAGCCCAATGCCAGACTGGATCCCAGGACCCCGGGATCATGACCTGAGCCGAAGGCAGACACGTAACCGTCTGAGCCACCCAGGCACCCCGATGATGTATGTTAATACGTGATACAGTCATAGAGTAATACTTTGCGGGGTTGCTTTGAAAATTAAATGACAAGCTCTAGCACCTAGTAGCCTCTCAGTAAATTTAATCAATAATATGAATAATAATCACCATCGTACTTACGCATTTGCTTTCTATTCTCAGCAATAAAGTAGAAAAAAATCATAGTTCAGGATTTGAATCCTGGCTTCCAAAATTAGCTCGCGTTTCCTAACAATAATAATTAAAAGAGTTAATACTTACCCTGAAGAATCATGTGTCATATACGCTAAATGCGTTGTCTCTTAACTGTAGGGCAATCATGAGGTGTAGGTACTGTCATCACCCCCATTTTACAGATGAGGGAACTGAGGGCCAGAGAAACTAAGTTACACACCCAAGATGACACCATAAAGAAATGGAGGCAGACTAAATGAAAATGTGGTTTTTTTTGTTAGAATCGAAACCCTCTGTTTCTCTATCTGCAATGAAAAAAGTAAGTCTCAACTACAATAATGAATGTAGTGTCCTGGATGTGGGCACACAGGTGCCTACGGGGGGGGTCTGCCACCTGTGAGTGGTGTTTACTGAAATCAAGGTAGCTTGCACCCTGATGTACAGGAGGTAGCTTTGTATCAGCAGGAGTGATCAGGGGAGTCCCGCTAGACATGGCGGCCCTGAGCCCCCCTCCCGCTCTGTCTTGTTCTCAGTCTGACATGGTTCCCTCTGCCTCTTGGTCTAAGCAGCAGACCTGCCTGGACTGCAAGAAGAATTTCTGCATGACCTGTTCGAGCCAAGTGGGGAACGGCCCCCACCTCTGCCTCCTCTGCCAGCGGTTCCGAGCCACAGCCTTTCGGCGGGAGGAGCTCATGAAGATGAAGGTGAAGGACCTGAGGGACTATCTCAGCCTCCATGACATCTCTACCGAAATGTGCCGGGAGAAAGAGGAGTTGGTGCTCTTGGTGCTTGACCAGCAGCGTGTACTTTCTCAGGAGGGCAGGACTCGTGCCCCCCCCTTGTCCCCCGACTTCCCCGAGCAGCAGGCCTTCCTGGCCCAGGCTCACGCCGGCACAGTACCTCCTACCTCGGCAAGCCTCCCCTCTTCGCCCGCACAAGCCACGTCTGTGTCCCCGGCCCCGGCTCAGGAAAGCCAGCAGGTATGCGCCGGTTTGCGGCCCCTGCCTGTGTCTGCCGCTTTGCGGGCTCAGTCTGCTCCCCTGCCTGCACTGCGGCGGGAGGGGGGCGGTATGATTAGGGGAGACCCTTCTGCCTATTGCTGCAGGGATGTTTTCTGGACCTCAGATTCCTGTTTGGGTTTTTTTCAGAGATGATCATGCACGGTACCAGGTAATTTTGTGTTTTTAATACATACCTATCCCAGCTAGTCATTTTTTAAAAACTCGTTCCAGAAACATTTTGAGAAAACTCACTGTTAACTCTCTAAATGTGGTTCTGTTCAGACTGCCCTCTTGCTTACCTTTGTTACAGTCGTCTTAGTGGGTTGGGAACCATCACACGGCACAGAGGGAAAGGCACATGTCGAGGGAAGGGGGGTGGTCATGGCTTCTGTGGCCAGTCATTGCTTGGGCCAGGCATGGTTGGCACGCTCTCGAACGGGAAGTTGCCTTGTCATCGTCCCGGGAGGGCTCAGAAATGGCCAGCGAAGAGCGGCCTGTTGGCTGGACTGAGAACCGGGCAGGGGCCATGCAGAATGGTGGGTGCCCTCAGAAGGCTCCCGTGGGAGGGGGGGTAGATGCGCAAAGCAGCTGTTGGGCTCTGGTGAGGCCAGGAGACATAACCAGCGCGTGAGGGCTGATGGTGTCCCGTAGATAAGACTTCAGTGCCTCAGTGACCCTTTGGTGTATATGGCTTGGGCCATAGCTGGGGCATTCGGACCAATCTGTCGCTGACTCTTTGGTCACCTCAGGCAAACTTCGAGCCTTCAGCAGTGAAATGGGGCTAGTAATCCCAGGGCACTGTGGCTCCTGGCAGGCTGTTGGGAGGACTGGCTGGCATGACAGCAGCTCTGAAGAGCTGGGAGCTCCGTCTGGCTGGCGCAGCACCAGGGTTGTGTGCGGCGTGGCTGGCCGCGGCCTCCGGTGTGTGAGCACTGGGTCCCTGATTCAGCTCTGGCGGGCACCGAGGCATAAAGACTGGACCGCACTCTGCTCCCCTGGCAGCCGCGCTGTCCCCAGGCCTGAGGCGAGCTCTGCCTGGCGTCCGCCTCCCGTGCGGGCTTCTCCCTCGGCTCAGTGGAGCACTCCTGTCTGGGGTGGCCCAGGGCGTAACTGGAGGGAATTGTTTTTCCCTGAAGAACCTTCAGGTGGATTTTGCAATGAAAGCAGGGGGTTCTAAACTTCCTGTCGTTAACCAGAAATTCCAAACTTCTGCTACGGGTCCCACGCAGGTGCCAGCTCACATCCCCTGTCCTGGTGAGATCTGCGTTTGTCAAGCCAGGAGAACAGACGTGGGGAAGTCAAGTGACTTGTGCAGACTACCCGCACCTAGGATGCCAGTCTGCCCAGGGCGCCTGCGCCCCCAAGAGTTCTTGCCCTTTGCCCCTAGTGCCCTGGCAGTGGGAAAGAAGTGGGTGGAGGAAGCAAAATGGTGGACAGATACTATTTAAGAGATTTTAATTTAGCCAGTAGGCAAACTGAAGAGACGAGAGCATGCTTTGCAGTGGGACATCCAGTTTCTCTTCCTAGGGAAAAAAAAAGGACATACAGAAGCCCTTCCTTAGGAACAGGTTAGGCTCGGAGAGACTTTGTAACTCCAAGGTGACACCAGGAGACTGGTGGGTGCCACATTTCCATAAAGCTAAGGGGAGAGGGTGTGGGATGCATCCCCGTACACATATGCTGTGTGCATGCTCCTCTTACCACTTGGCATTTTGGATGGTGGTGGTGATTTCTACTTTCATTTCCACTATAGTTATGTGCTTCTTCTTTTTAAAGATTTTATTTATTTGACAGAGACACAGCGAGAGAGGGAACACAAGCAGGGGGAGTGGGAGAGGGAGAAGCAGGCTTCCTGCTGAGCAGGGAGCCCGATGTGGGGCTTGATCCCAGGACCCTGAGATCATGACCTGAGCCAAAGGCAGACGCTTAACGACTGAGCCACCCAGGCGCCCCGTGCTGCTTCTTTTTAAAGATTTTATTTGACAGAGACACACAGCGAGAGAGGGAACACAAGCAGGGGGAGAGGGAGAGGGAGAAGCAGGCTTCCCGCTGAGCAGGGAGCCCAATGCGGGGCTCGATCCCAGAACCCTGGGATCATGACCTGAGCCGAAGGCAGACGCTTAACGACTGAGCCACCCAGGCGCCCCGTTATTTGCCTCTTCTTAACCAGCTCTATGTTAGGCATCCTAATCTGGAATGAGTGGTTGAGGCCATGGGTGACTGGTTTCCTGGGACTGTGCCCTTTATTGGTGTTCCGAGAGTCTAAAGGAAAGGCCTGTGAGCTCAGACATGTCTTTGCTCCGGGCTAATACCAGGCCCTTTGCCTGGAGGGAGCAGTCGGTGAAGAGTGTCTGGTGAGGGGTTTGTGGCTTAAAGGGTGATGGGACGAGGAGGCTCACAGTTTGAACTACTGTTTGGCAAAACCTTTTGAGAAGTTAGCATTCCAAACTCCTTAAGCATAGACATCTGTCTTTATAGTTTTAGGCTAATAGATTCTTAGGTGCATTAAAATAATTTTTGACCAGGCTTCAAGATAGTTCTTAGTACTAGTGAGCGCTGCTGGTTGGAGCCCATTTCTAGAATGTGGGAGCAGTGACTGGACAGAGTGGTGAGGGTCTAAGAACTGTTTCCTCCGTGTCAGGGGAGGAAGCCAGGGAGATGTAGCATGGAGGCAGAAAGACATGGTGGGAACGATCTGTAAGAAAGCGGTGCCCATTGCTGCTCGGGGCAGAGCCCAGGACAGTGGGTGGGAGTTAATGGGGAGGGCGGTGGGGCTTGGTGTCCAGGAGAGACCGGATGGCCGTTAGAGAGCAGTCCTGCAGTGGCGTGGACCTGTGCTCTTCCTCGCGCTTGGCCTGTTCGAACTGAGACCACACTGACGGTGAGCGGCCTCTCATGCCATCCTGGTGGGGAGCAAATTAGCGACCTTCTTGTTTTGGAGTTGAAATCTGTTTGTGTCGTGTCTCTGCCTGACAAAGTCAGTACTAGGGAGCAGGCTTCTGAAATGCTATCGTTTGAGACACCAGGTTCCTGGGGAGATGGGAACGTGTTTGGATGTGGAATGAGCTGGGAAGAGGCCCGCATCTCTGTGCATGTGATGGCACCTTTCTCTTCCCACAGGCCAATGGCCATGTGTCTCAGGACCAAGAGGAGCCCGTCTACCTGGAGAGCACAGCCAGAGCACCTGCTGAGGATGAGACCCAGGTGGGGCCTCTGCTCGGGTCCGTGCCTTTGCGTTTGCTCTTTTCTCTGGTGGTGGTAGGCGGTGATTAGGACCCTCCCAGCGGACTCAGACATGCAGAAAAATCCGTGTGTGATGACAGTCCTACAGTTCTGTTGTCAGGGGTGGAGCTTAGTGTTAGCCTTCCAGATTAGCCTTCGAAGCTGTCAGTTGTTATGGCAGAGTGGTGAGCTCCCAGTGGAGACCGGGGAGCCTCGCGGCCCCCTCGTTTCTAGTCTCTTGACGTCCTGTAAGCTGCCGGTGGGCGGGCTCCCGGTGCTGCTCTGCAAATCTTGTTCTTTTCGTCTGCTGCTAGCACACAGTAGCCATCGTCACGGGAAAGAGGTCGGAAAATCAGGAGGAAGGATGAGCAGGGGTCAGGCCTCAGCCGTGGTAGGCCAGCCAGCGGGGCCACAAAGCTGTGGTCGAGGTTGCGCACAGAGGCATGTTCGCCAGGGAAGTCTGCCCCTTCCACAGGGCAGCAGCGGGGAGAGCAGAGACCGGCACCAAGCTCGCTGGTTTCTTGTGCTGCTATATTTAGTCTTTACAGGAACCCGGTGCGGTGGGAGTGCTGGGTCTCCTGTATGGAGGGGCAGACAGGCCGAGGCCGGGGAGCAGCTGGCTCCATAGTGTTTAGCATCAATCCGTGGAGGAGTCAAAATCAGGGCCATGTGACTCACACCGATGCCCCTTCTACTTGTCCCACTGATGGGTTGGTTGGGGGCTGGCCGTGCCCGAGCCCAGAACCACGGGTCAGGAAGAGACTGTGGCCTCTTTGGCCATGCAGAGCGCCATGCCAGGCACTCTTCCTGCCTCCGCTCCCGTTCTTCTTGAGGTCAGTCCCCGTGGGCACGGCCTAGTGAGTGCTCCGGGGTCCTCGGAGAGAGAGCTTGGGAGGTGAGAGCTGAGGCCACCAATCGCACCGTTGCCATTGCAGTCTGTCGACTCAGAGGACAGCTTCGTCCCGGGCCGGCGGGCCTCTCTGTCTGACCTGACTGACCTGGAGGACATTGAAGGTCTGACCGTGCGGCAGCTGAAAGAGATCCTGGCGCGCAACTTCGTCAACTACAAGGGCTGCTGTGAGAAGTGGGAGCTGATGGAGAGGGTGACGCGGCTGTACAAGGACCAGAAGGGGCTCCAGCACCTGGGTGAGGCGCTGTCCAGGGGGCACTTGCTCTCATTCTGCAGTTTGACGGCATGGCCTGACTTGGTTTCCGTGCGCTTAGCCAAGCAAGGAGTCACCTTCCACCTTGGCACCAGCTAATAATAGCTGCCATTTGAAGTTGAGTGCCAGGACCAGGCTAGGCTCCGTAACCATTTATTCAGTCCTCAGGGCGGCCTGTGAAATAGGCATTATTAGCACTACCCGCCCCCCCCCCCTTTTTAAGATTTATTTATTTGAGGGAAAGAGAGAGAGAGCATGCGTGTAGGGGGGGGGCAGAGGGAAAGGATCTCAAGTGGACTCCTCGCTGAGTGTGGAGCCCAACACGGGGCTCAGTCTCACCACCCTGAGATCATGGCCTGAGCCGAAACCAAGAGTGGACGCTCAACTGACTGAGCCACCCAGGCGCCCCTGGCATTACCCTTTTATTGTAGAGCCTGGGTTTCACTGAAGATTTCCTGGACTGAGTCCGTAGCCTTTCCCACCCCGTGTCACCCTGCCATCCCCGCTAGTACCTCAGCAGTACTGTTCTCAACAGTTGGGAGATGGAGAGGTGAACCCATGGCACAAGGGAAATAGATCTATGCTGCCTGAGCCTGGGCTTTCCCTATGGTCATTTCCCAAAGCATTCTACACAGTATCATTTTTAGGCGATGCCCAATAAGGTAAGTTGTCTAGGTTTGTGGTTAATTGAGTTTGGGGAAAAAAAAACAGATCTTCCTGGTAGATAGGAAAGGCAGAGAAGTCCTGCAGAAGAGGAGTGTGTTTGACTGTTTTAAACTAATTTCCTAAAATTTTACCCAGAACCTTCCCCTCCCCCCGACTGATTTAGCTCCTGCAATCAGCATTTTGATTCCTTGCCTGCTGTTAGTGGTTAAGTCCGATTCCAGGCTCTCCTCTCTCATCCCACTGGTTCATCAGAGTTGGGATGTCTGACCAGTCCTCTAGTCAGACTCACTTCCCTTTGGGGCTGTCCCCAGAATCTCCATAGCGTTGTGAGGTCCTGGGGAACAGGACATGGCCCCACCGGGGCACTCCATCCAGACTCCTTGGCTGACTGGAATAGCCGGTTCTAATGCGGGCTTCAGAAGCGATAGAAGAGGGTACTGTGCCCGTGCAGTGTCCTGCCTACGTGGCAGTGTTGTTCACGCGCGCCGGCGGAATCCGTTTCTCTAAGACCGGATCAGACACACCGGCAGGGGCTGTGCGCGAGCTCTCAGCATGTGAGGGGAGGGCGTGCGTCCGGCCGGGCTCTCCGCCAGCCGGGTCCCCAGGCCAGGGAAGCAGTCCGAGGGCGGCAGACGGGCTGGTGGGAGACTTTGCTCACGCTGTCACATATGCAGACCTCTTCTTTCTCTTTCCTTTTCAGTGTGTGGTGCTGAAGACCAAAACGGTACGTAGTTGCTTCTGCTTGGGACCATGCTTAGGCTCTGAGCTCTGGGGTCCTTCCCTTCTGCCAACCCTGCTTCCTCTTAGCAGTCTAAGAATTCTGAGCGTAGTGGCGTCGAGAGAGTGAGCTGGGGGAAATGCACAGGGAAGCAGGGCTTCTCAGCATCTTTAAAAATTCTCATTCTTGCCTCACCAGGAAGGGTGAAGAGTGGCAGACCCAGGGACAGCTTGATTTGCAGGTCTCGGGGCTGCCAGAGCTCGGGAGTGAGCATTTGTA
Source organism: Eumetopias jubatus (assembly GCF_037043125.1). Taxonomy (NCBI): domain Eukaryota; kingdom Metazoa; phylum Chordata; class Mammalia; order Carnivora; family Otariidae; genus Eumetopias; species Eumetopias jubatus. The sequence continues at coordinate 120,213,137 of NW_028274816.1, forward strand.
AAATATTTAGCAAAGTGAGTGATGGCCATGTGTCGCATCCGGTTCATTTTTCATACCCCTGCTGCTACGGCACTCCTTCCCTTACGGTTTTCACTCTGTTTTGGTCCGAGTGGGGAGGGTCTCTGTGGACCTTCAGGGAGATCACTTGGGATGCTTGACAACTTCTGGTACCAACCAGAAAGAAAGGGAGGTGACCTGAGCCTTGTTTGTACAGGGCTGGGCGGTGGCTAGAGCTGCTCTGGAGACAGAGCAGGAAAGGGGTCACCTGTGTGCTCTCTGGACACGAGGCGCATATACCACCTCAGCTGCTACACACCCATCAGTGTGTTCAAGACCACCAGGGGGCCTTCGGGGACCCCAGGACGCACTGCAGGCATCTGGCTGGGTCTGGGCTTCATTCTAAAATACCTTCTATCTTTTTGAAAGCTTCAAGGCTGTGTGGTTGTGAGCTCTTCCCCCAAGAGAGAATGTTCTCAGAGTAGCGTTGGGGGCCTGCAAACCATTTTAAAACTTTCAGAAGACTCCAAATTTGTTATTTGGCAAAAAGGCCTTTTGCTCAGAATGGGGCAGTCTTCCAGCTGTTAAATCCTGAAGAGTTGATTTCTTAGCTCCCCAAAACCCTTGTGGGTTCTAGCCCCCCACCCAGTACCAAGATCGGGCTGTTCCACTTGCTGTCTTCCCTTCTTTTTTGATTCCCTGGGGGGATACTGGTAACGGAGTCGGTTGAGTCTGTTATTCCTAAGAAAATTAATATGATATTCTATAATTCACTCCAGTTCAGTTATAGGTACAGTTCAGCCCTTTTCCAAACCCCTGTTAGGGCCAACAGCTGCTCCAGAGGGGTAAATCGGTTTCACTGCCTTTCACAGCTAGCCCCCCTAAGTGTTGACTTTTTGAATAGTCTAGGAAGCAGAAGAAAGTGCCGGGCAGCAGAGTACAGAGAATTCCCCTGTGGAGTGGGACAGGTGACTGGTACGAAGCCAGCTCCCTACTTACGGCTGCTCCCTGGTTCAGGCTACAATTTATAAAGATTTTATTATTTTGAGAGAATGAGAGAGCAAGTGTACAGGGTAGGGGGACGGGCAGAGAGGGGAAGGGAGAGGGAAAAAAATCTCAAGCCGACTCAGCACTGAGCATGGAGCCCCAGCTGGGGCTTCAGGCCACCATTTAAAACCTGCTGGGGATGGCTAGGTCTTTGGACACGAAGGTGGTTCTGTTCGCACTAAAGTGGGGTACTGGCCATGCCCTCCGCACCTCCCCGCTCACGTAAGCCAGCTAGCTGTTACTGAGAACTCTGTGCCCTGAGCAGTTAATATTGATTTGAGAGTCCCTGTCATCAGGCCTCTTGCCCAGAAGGCCTGCCTGCCTGGATTTGAATCCTGGCTCTGCTCAGCAGCTGTGTGCCCTTGGGCAAGCCACTTAACTCCTTGGCCTCAGTGGCCTCAAGGCTATAAAACGAGTAGTAAGAGTACCTACTTCGTAGTTTTCACGAGGATTCAAAGAGTTAAAATATGCAAGACTCTTAGGACCCTGCCTGGCACAGCATTCTACAAATGTGAGCTGTTCGGACTCCCTTGGGAGGTGTTCATTTATCAGACATTTTGAGAACCCCTGCCACGTGATTGGCATTTTCGGGATTCAAAGAGGAAGATCTGACCTCAGAGCATCCAACAAATACTAAGTATATAGTTGCAGAAATTGAGCGAATTGGTTGAATTAAGGAGCGCATAGAGTCATGGGGGAGCTAAGAAGTTAGACATTTTAATTCCATGTGAGAAGCTGGTGTGGGGGTAGCACAGAAGAGGGAGCCGTGATCTCTGCTGGGCTCTTCCACCAGGAAGCCTCCTCAGAGGAAGCCCTGGGGAAGGTTGTGGGACAGCACAGGGGCCCCCCAGGACCCTTGGCTGTATTCAGTTGGGGATAGGTTTACTGAGAAGCCTTGCGATCCTTCATGAGCCATTCACTACAGTTCCCTTTGTATCAGACTTTTTAGAAACAGTTTTTATCTTTTCAGCATGTTCTGCCTCGGGGGATAATGAGTCCCTAAGTGCCACTTACTCACATTACAGCCTCAACTGTCTGAAAATTCTTTGAAGCCTTGAGGACTCTGCCTTATTTAGCTGTCCTGTTCTGGGTTGTATCTGATCTCCAAGTACTTTGTTCTGCACCTCTACAGCCTGACCAGTAGAGGTGTGGATGAAACAAGGAACGGGGGCCTGATACCTGGAGTTCTAGCTGAGGGCAGTGTGTGGATTTGGGGGTGTGTCCGCAGCATGCCCCTTCTCTCCGTCCTCCGTCCCCCCACTGCCCCCTGCACTTACGGGCTTCTCTTCCCTCCACCCCTTCTCTGCCCTGTTTGTCCAGACGGAGCGGTGCCGCCCAGCATGGAAGAGAACCTGTGCAGGATCTGCATGGACTCACCCATTGACTGTGTCCTGCTGGAGTGCGGCCACATGGTCACCTGCACCAAGTGCGGCAAGCGCATGAACGAGTGTCCCATCTGCCGGCAGTACGTGATCCGAGCCGTGCACGTCTTCCGATCCTGAGGGCTGGCGCCGGCTTCTTCAGTGCCTTACAGGGATGGAGCTGGAAGGGTCTGGGCTCCAGATTGGCTAGCTTGCAGAGGGGCAGGCTAACAAGAGAATCTTCGAGCAAAGATGCGGTCACCTCTGGGCATGCCTGTCCTGCCTCGGCGGCACACCTCTCAGCCGGCAGAGCCCGAGGCTGGTGGGAACTGGTACAGATCGCGTGGGCAAGTCCCTGGTTCCAGTGATCTTGGGGTAATGATGGTAATTGATGAAGAGAGGATTTTTCCAGAACTTGGACCAGATCTTCCTCCCTTCCTCTGTAAACTTAACAGTTTTCCCCTTCCCCCCGCACCCCAGCCATCCCTGAGCGGCCTGTCTGCATTCCAACCGTCAGAAGTCCTGGTAGAAATGGTTCTCTTCCTCCCCAGCACATTTGGATTTCTTTCTGGTCTCTCTGGCTTTCTGTGGTTTAACCAGCTTTGCTAGTCTCTTGCTGCATTGCCTAACATTCGTTTCTTCAGATCAAAAAGATGTTAGCTTACCAGACCAATAGTGATCCTCCTTAGGACTAAATTTGGACCAGTAAACTTTCTCTGGTGAGAAATGAAACACAAATGCTATTGAAAAATTTCAAAGTCATTTACAGGTTGCTTCCTTAAGTGCTGGGATTGGAAGCAGTTGAGTCTCCTGACCGAACCTTGGGAGCCAGCAAAGAAAGCATCTGCAGGGAAGTTTGAGTCGTGTGTGTGAGATGGCCCGGGGATCATCTCTGCTGCTCTTAGGGCCTGTGCGCCATCCTTAATTTTAGTTTATGAGAAAAGGGAAAGTTTTGGGCGGAAGCAGTGGCTTCCTGCTTAACTTTGACTTCTCCATCACAAAGGAATTGCAGACGACTTTCCCCAGAGAATGAAGTCCTTCTCTTCCCCACGGAGGTTTTAAACAGGGTCTCACTGAAGGCATAAAGACTAAGGTGAGGAGCCTTGCTCTTCTCCAGCCACACTTTTTGTGAAGTTCCTGGAGACCAAAACTGAACAGCTAAGGGGTATCTGAAGGTACTGAATGAGACTGGATTCAGCCCTGGGGCAGACAGCTCCAAGTCTTAATTCCCCAGGTTAGTGGGGACTCCCTGCTCCCATTTCCTTTCTCAGCCTACTGACTTGAGGGCAGGTCTGGAAGAAGCATTCTCCAGGCCCTTTAGGAAAGACCGTACAATGAGTTGGATATTCTCAAGCCCTCTTAGGGTGGTTCTACCACTGGAAGAGCCAAAGGGCTTAAGTTTGCTGGAGAAGCTTAGCCAAGAACAGACACATGCTATCAGAAGGAGCTGTGTGGGCTGCCATTACCTGTGGGTGAGCTACGCAACCCCAATGCACCTGAGGGCCTTGGCAGGCCACCCCGCACCCCATCCCATCCCTGCTATGCAGTCAAGTTCTCTCAGACTGGAACCAGTCAGGATGTTGGAAAACAGTGGGAAACCTCCAAGGGGACCTGCTTATTGGTACAGACATACTTTGGCTTTCCCCCGTCATCAACCATTGTTCCCCTTTGGAGGAATGAAATTTATTTCGTAAAGTAGTTGTCAGTTGCACACTGGGCCACTTACCTCGACATCATACCAAGTCCTGGATGCTTTGATTCTGGGACAGCCTTTGTAGGAATCGGGCGAATCAAGAGAGAGGACTGCTTAGAGGACGTTTCACCTTTTTGCTGGACATAGTACATACTACAGTTTACAATGCCTACCAGTTCAGCAGAGGATTCAGCTACTTCTCGATTCCGCTGTGAAACAGGTCTCTCTCTGTATAATGCAACTCAGTTACAATCTAGTCATAACTTCAGGGCAGAAGCTGGCTCTTTCCCTACTTAAAACTTTTCACTGCTGAGGCCTTACCTCTCCCTACCTCCCACATTCCCTCCTAGACAGAAGTTAAAAATAATATCCTGAAGGTTGTTTAGTAACCTCAGTAAGAATTAGAACTGGTATCATTTGCTCAGTTTGGAGAAAGAACTTGCCCCTCAATCTCTTTTGGTGAAGGTTTCCATTCAGGAAAAAAGGTGTCTAACAACCCTGATTTGTTGTTATTCATCATTATTACACCAAATAAAGGCTGGGATCCCATTTCAGTTACTATCTAACCTAGGTAGAAAACTTTTTATGAGTGCTCTCCCTTGCCCCTCATGGATCCTTGGTCTTAATTATCATGCAACATCTTAATTCTTCCAGTTACTCTGTAGCTTTGGCTGTGATTGTTCTGAGATTTCATTTGAGACTTGTTTTAAGACTTGGGAGAGCCGACTGGTTCATAATGCCTTGGAATGGCTGGATCCGAGCTAGTAACAATAAGCTGTACGGGAATCCGTGCACTATGCTGTACGAATTTGAAATCTTTCAGATGTGGCTTATATTAAGATTCTCTCAGACTTCCTTGGGTGTTAAACCCAAATGTGTATTTTTTTTGTTACAGAGCTCTGCTTTATAATTTTGTAATAAAATTTCACTACAGATGCCTGTCTGATCTGGTGGAGGACACCAGAGGTCTGACAGTTAAGACTGACAAGAGAGTTGACAGGCCACAGGCTGGTCCCAGGCTCCTGAGAGACCGCATTAGTTGTGGAGGTGCTTGGGCCATGTGGCCATGTGGCCATTCCCGTTCCAACAGATGAGGAAATGGAAGTTCGGTCGTGTTTTGACTTGCTCGAGATCTCACAACTAGGACGTGGGAGCTGCCATGGCATAGCCTAGAGGATGGGAACTGTGTAGCAAAAGGACCAGCCTTAAGACCAAGGAAGAAACACCAAGTGAGGTCAGACGTTGACACTTATCGTGTAGAGATGGGCCTTAAAGATGTGGGTAGAGCGGACTCGGAGGCCAGCCAGCGTGCTCAGTTAAGTCTTCAGGTGACCCTGGGAGACCAATGGTAGCTTTCGGATACAGCTGCACAGCTGGTGTGCACACGGGCCTGTGTGGGGAGAGCTTGATTATGTGCAGATCTGCCTTGGAACTTGAGGGGAGAAGAGGAAGGAACCTTGCCCAGAGGCTGTGAAGGCTTGAGGCTGAGCTGCAGCACTCTGGCCTCCTTGTTCTGTGCGGCTGACCCGCTGGGCACCCAGGACGACCTGCCGTCCACTGCCAACCAGCAGCGTGAAAACAAAGGCTCAAAGGAGGGCAGGCCTCGAGCACGGTGCTGGGGAGGTTTAAGATGCTGTTGCCTGCGGGGGGCCGGGGGGGGGCGGTAATCCGTGGAAATACAGGATTGTAGACAATATAATCTCAGCAGCAAAGAAAAACACGCCTGAAAAAGACCGGAAGGAAAGAGACCGAACACCTTGAACAGGGAACTGGAGAACACACCCAGCAAGGCCGCGCCACTCCTGAGCTGCTCCCACATGGCTGGCGGGGCTGCGGTGGTGCACCCTGAGTGTAAGCCGCCAGTCAGGGCAGGGGGGCTGGGTCTAGGGCAGCCGGGTCAAAGGGCAGTGACAGTGTCCTTTGGCAGAATCCTAAGGGAAATGCTTTGTTCTGCTGCCCGGTCTGGCGGCTCGGCCTGAGGAGGGTGGAGCGGGGATGGAAATTTATGTAGGTCAGCGCTTGGAGGAGCGGTTTTGTCTCCACAAAGGGTGGATCGAAGACGGTCTTACTCCCCGTACTCACGCTAGACTGAACAGTGCCTATTCAAAAACACCAACGTGCTGGGCCAGAGTCAGGGCAGTACCAACCCCTCCTGTCTCTTCCTCCCAACATTTTAGCCGGCAGGTAGAGACCCAGGTCGGGTCAGAGCTGGCCCCCGGGCTGACTGGCCAGCAGCCTCCCGGCGGAGTACTACCTCAGCCGAGCACACTGGAGGAGGGCCAGGGGAGGCAGTGGTCCTCAATCTTAGAGGCCCAGACACAAAAGCGTGTTCCAGAGGTTGAGTCTCATTACCTTAACTCACAGGAGATGGACAAACGAGCCTGGCGACCTGTTGACAGCAAGAAAAAAAGAGAACAGACTCTCACGAGTCAGCAGAACTGAACTCCAGGGAGCCAGTCTGTGAGGAGGGGACCACCTGGGGGGCCTGCCCCAGCTGGGAGTGCGACAGCGACAGGCCGGCATGCGGCCGTGGTGGGGCCCTGCCGGGAGCCGGGGAGGGAAGAGGCCCGGGCCCAGCTCGACATGACTGTGTGCCAGGCCCTGTGCCGGGTGCTTCATGTAAGGTAACCTGAGTTCGTCTGCTCTTGGAAGCAGCCTGCAGATCCGGGGGCGGACAGAGGCCCCCATGTTGAGTAACTCAGATGTGAACCAGGCCCGGCCCGGCCCCGCACTGGCCAAGGGGCAGTTCGTAGCCACACGTGACCATGTTAAGGCTGAAGTAAAACCAGAACTTCAGTTCCTCAATTGTGTCAGCTGCTGAGCACCTGACGTGTGGCTACGTGTGGCTAAGTGTGCCTAGTTTCTTTTGGCCAGTGAAGATTTACAGGGTGTTTCCGTTGCCACAGAAAGTTCTACTGAACAGCACTCCTCTCCACGAAACTGTTTGCCTTTTATTCCAATAAACCAGCCTCGGGTGGCACAGGAGCCTTTCTTGGTAAGGAGGCTGTATAGGTTTTGTCCTCGAGTGGGTTTTTTAATCTTAAAGACCAGTCTTGTTTCCACATTTGGGGGAGGCAGAGCCTCCTGGAGTCCTATATCCCCCAGAGGAGTAGCTCTAATAACCTCCCTTTTCTTTATAAAGGACCCGTTTTCCTACCTGATCCTGGTTCCCTCCCTTCAAACTGGGACCCACACCCTGTAAGAGGAGAACACAGAGAATAAAGTCATAAAATTCATTTTGTTTTCTTTCAAAGGAGCCTTCATTCCTGGCGGAAAGGGCCAAGCTGAATACAAGTCCTGCCAAATAGAAGCAGCATTTCTGAAGGCAGTCTTTTAAATACAACTTTAAAAGGAGCCTGCACGTAAAGGGGCAGGTGGCTCTGCGGACGGAGCTTCAACAGCTCAGCGTCGCTCCGTGCCTTACCACTAGGGGGAGGACGAGGGGAGAAGGGGTGGAGGACCGGGTAACTGCAAGGTATTTTATTTATAGGAAAAAAAAAAAAACTTCTTTTAAAAGAAAACAAAAAGACAACCAAACCAGCACCCAGATCAAAAGATCTATGGTGAACCAGCAGGAGACACGGACTTCCCTGGCAGCACCCACAGCCCGAAGTCCCCTAAGTCCTGGCCGGGAAGAGACCAAGCCCAGCTGGTGGGTTCTGGAAGACGCACTGCTTGGAGAAGAAAGGCCATCCCCTCCCCCCCACCCCCCCCCACCCCCGTGTCCTTGCCGTCACCCTCCAGCCCACCGGCCCCCCAGTGAGTGCGGCTGAGGGCAAGGGAGGGCCACAGTCCTAGCAGGGGGCCAGCAGCCTTCGTTTCCGGATACACGCCCAAATCCACTCCGGGGAGACCTGCTGGGCCTCAGGGTTCTTGTCCCCGCTACCCAGCACGTGTGTGGCTGAGGCCATGTCAAACTCCTGCACCAGATCCCCATCGAATGCCACAAAGTAGCGTCTGAGGCGGCTGAAGTCTGGTGTGGAGGGTGGCAGGTAGAGCCGCACCCCTGTGAAGATGTCCAGCAGCACCTGCAAACACACAGCGGTCAGCCCAGGCCGGGGGGTGGGGGGGACCACCACCTCCCTCAGAGCTGACTGCAGGGAAGGACCAGGCATCAGAACGCCAGTCCCCCAGCCCCAGTCTAGAGGAAAAGGAGGCAGTGCTGGTGGATCCCCACACTGGGAAGCTGGAGAAGGGGAGAGTGGGTCTTTCCAGGCTCCATCCAGTGGGCAGGGCCAGTGGCTCCTGGACTCCGGGGTGCTGGTGGACGGGGCAGTGCGCGGCGCCCAGGTAGTCAGACTTGGGGGTCAGCAGCCCCGCTCTGCCGAGGACGGGGGCAAGGGCTTCAGGTAGGGAAAAGCTGGGAAAGACTGCCTGCTTCTGCTGGGGACTAGGCTGGGGGGCAGGAGAACCGTGTGGCTCCACCACGTGTACAGAGACCCAGTGTGTACCTCGGTACCTTTGGGCCAGCAGTCCCCCCGGGGCTGAGCCTAATTTCCGCATCCAGGAGGGGCCCAACAGCTGTTTTCAAACCAAAGACCAACAAGGGCGGGCACCAGGGGACGGCGCAGCAGGTAGGACGACACCCGCTCCCCGCGGGCTGGGTCTGTTTGGGCCCTGAGCACAAACTCACACAGCCGCACCACCCAGACCGGGCTCTGTCCCGTCTTTAATATAAACTGTGACGGGACCAGCAGCCCGGGGGCAGCCTGTGGCCTCTGTCACCCAGGCCGGGCCGCTCTAGCTCCCGCCCACCGGCGCGGCTCTCCTTCGGCTCTGTGGGCTGGCTGGCCGCCTCTGCAAGGCAACGGGAGGGCACAGGGTGGAGCGACCGTCCTGCGGGGCCTGCCCGGGCTGGGGGGGGGGGGGGTCTGGCCACTCGTCCCCACAACACCTCACAAAGGCCTCCGCTCCTCTCCGTGCCCATGGGCAGAGCCCCGGGCCCCGGCACCCTTCCCCTCACCTTGTCTGGGCACGGGGTCTCCTCGGGGGCCTTCCGCTTCCGGCCCGCCTTCACAGTCTGCTGCTGGCCTGCAGGGGAGAGCCCGGGATGGGAGCTCGGAAGGCAGGGGGCAGCCGACGCAAGGGCCAGGCCCTGGCTCTGCTGGGCGCCGAGGAGGCCTCTGGCTCGGAGGCGGCCTCTTCCCGGGTGTCACACGGGTGCTCCCCCAGGGGCCGGGCACGCAGGTGGGCTGAGCAGATTGGGGGGGGGGCGCCCACGGCTGGACACGCCACAGCAATGCGGTCCAGGCCTGCCGCGGTGGGCACGGCGAACCCCGTGCTCTGTCCTGTGAGCTCTGCGCCCGTGGCCCGCTCTTCACCACCCGCCCCCTCCCTCCTCTTACCGCCTCTGCTGCTGGGGCTACTCAGCCTCCCTCCTGCCTTCCTGGTGCCGGGGGAGGGCTGCTTCGGGGAGGCCCTGGAGGCCTTGCGAGTCCCCGCAGGCCCCGAGGCACCCCCGTTCTCTCCGCTGCTGCCCCCTGTGGTGGAGCTCCCCTCCTCTTGGGCCGCCACGGTGAAGTCGGCCCTCTCCTTGGACAGCTGGTACAGTTCCTGGGGGGGGGGCGACAGACGTCAGCGGCGCTCAACCCCTTCCCAGCCACCGGCCTCTGCAGCAGGATGGAGGCCCGTGCGGCCGAGGAACAAAGGAGACAGAGACAAAGGGCAGGGAATAGAAGCTGGCTTTCTTGGTGCTTTTCTGAACTCCGGCCATTTCTTGAGTCATCAGTGCAAATCACTGTTCTCTGTCCCCAGGTTCTTATCAGCAACGGAGACTACAGCCTGGGGCCCAGCCTGAGCAGGAGGGCGGAGGCTGAGAGCTGCAGAGTTCCCTCCTCGGGGGCCCTGAGGCCGGCAGCTCTCCCTCTACTGCCCTCCTAGCCCCATCTCAGCAGATGTGTGTGTGTGGGGGGGATGCTGCGTGCACACACACGCACGTGCACACACATGCATGCGCACACGGGGAAAGGAGAACGCGTGAGCAGGCCAGAGAGCCAGGGCTCCAAGGCTGGGACGGGGGTGGACACATGTGAAAGGGAGGCTGGCACCTTGAGTTGGGGGAGGTTAGTGGCAGATTTCCAGTCTTTATCATCACGGATGCGGGTGCAACGTGGGAACCGGATGGAGATCCCGTCGGCCGTGTGCGCCTCAGACTTGGAGAACTCAGCCCCCGTGATCTCCCACACGGCAGCTTTCTGTCAGGAGTTCAGTCGCCGGTTAAGAAGGCAGACTTGCCCGCCACCAGCAAGAAGCAACGCAGACTGGCACTGGCTGACGGGCGGGAGATGGGTCCTAGTCTCACTGCCGCTGCAGCTATGTGACCGAGGCAAGTTCCAGCTCTCCTCTGGGGCCCCAGTTTCTCTGTCAGTGCGTGGAAGGAATGGGCCCAGTCGCTTCCAGAGCAAACCATTTCTGCGTCTAGGGGATGGTTCATCTCCTCCTGCCCCTGCTAAGGACCATTCCTCAGTGCTGACTGGCCGGCCCATCCCTTGGCCGGAACAGTCCAGACCCCCAACCTGGGCTGAGAGGGCGTGCCTGTGGCGCTAGAGAAGCGGCAAGCTCATTCTGTGGCCTGGGGGAGCCCAGGCCACTGGGCTGGTACCTTTGGGTCTGGGACTATGAAGTCAGGATAGTAGATCTTGTTGATTTTCAGCCAGCCGGGTATCTTGCTGGGATCCTGGAGAAAAAAAAAAGATGCCATCCTGGGCCGTTCCCAAGCCAAAACGAAACGTAAACCCCCCTTTGTCAGGGGCTTGTGTGAAGAGGCAACTTTTCACAAAAAGCTGACCCTCACCCCACGGGATCCTCCCTGCCCCGAGAGGGTGTGGCCAGGGGGGCAGGCGGGCCAGCTTCCACAAGGTGGGCACGCAAAGCCTCTGAAGGCCTACTGCACTACTCCCACGGCCAAGCAGCGGCTCTCCTTTCTGCGGACACAGATGAACAATCCCTGTCGTCCGCCAAGCACAGCCAGGCTTGGGGACGAGGTCCAGTCCAGAGGCCCGGGCCAAGCAGCTCCCCTGCTCACCTTGCTGATCTTCACCATGTCCAGTTCCTTCTGCAGGCGGGCAAGGGTCGCGTCATCGTGGCCTCCTGAACACTTGGTGACTGTGCACCACTTCTGGCTGCTTGGGTCATAGCAGCCCATGAGGAAGATGGACATCATGCCACCTGCGAGGGGGGGTGAATTAAGTTGTGGATGGAGGCCTGGTGAGGGGCAGCCTGCTGGAAGGGAGAGGCCTGAGCCTTGGCATCAGAGTGCCAAGCTCACCTCCTAGATCTACCTCTTACTAGCCGTACAAGTTTAACCTTTACGAGCCCCATTTTCCTTTTCAGGAAACTGGGGATAATCGTATATAACTTGTTAGACTCTGGTGAGGAATAAAAAAAATTAAACAGTGTCTGGCACATTGTCGACTCAAGACCGCGCACCTTCCCCCCAAGTCAGGAGATTTTTGAGGTTTTCCCTGGGGAGAAAGTGGCCAGGCCCCCAGAAACTAGCTGACGGTGGGCTTCTTTGTGCCAGAGGGCATGGGATATTCTTGCCTGACCTCTCCCTGCCCAAGTCTGTAGCTGTCAGATGTCCCTGCCTGAGGTGACATGGGCTGGGTCGGGGCCCCTGATCCCACAACTGTGGGAGGCAGGATCAGCTGTGCCGGCAGACCACGCCAGTAAAAAGGCCAGCTACACCGAGTGGTGCCTTTCACAGAAGCAGCACCCCAGGGGCCGAGGCCATCCTTACCTTTGCTCCCTTGCCCATAGAAGGCCCCAAGGACCACCAGGTCAGCTGTGTCCGCCATGGCTCCCTCGTTCAAATAGTCTTTCTTCACCTTCAGCCAGTGCCGCTTTCCAGGCTCGTATGTACCCTGAGAGAAGAGCAGAGAGAGACTTCAGACTAGAATGGGAACTCCAGGAGGCTGAGATTTACCTTCTTGACATTTTGGCCTTACCAAAGTGCCCAGGCCACTCTGAGCAAGAGCCCTTAGCTCCCGGCCCAGGGAACATACACAAACCCAGCCTCCGGATCCAGGGCGGATCCAGAACAGAGCCCGTCAGGCCCTGGAAAGGCAGCCCTGCTGCCCCCCCAGCCCCGGCCGCCTCAGACCGCCACCGCCCTCTACTGGCCAGGGCGGGAAAGGCTGGGGGTGCCGAGAGCCTGTGGGAGCAAGCAAGCAAAGGGTGTGGGCGGCTCACCTTCACGTCCTTCAGCACCAGCCCTTCCAGCCCCTCTCGGATGACCCGGTTTATCATGTCGGCCAAGTCCGCAGCTTTCTGAGAGTAACAGAGAGACGCTGAGGTCGGTGTGAGAACAGAGAGCACCATGGTGGGGAGGTGGAGGTGGTTCCCTTTCGCACATTAGCAAAGCGCCCGCTGCAAACAACCCAACTTGAACACACTGAGCAAAGGGCTCGCAAAGCAGGCGTTCTCCCAACCAGAAAGTGGCTGCAGCCTTGAGACACAGGGAGCCCAGCTAGGAAGGATGTTTCAGGGCCTGCCCTCGTACGTGGAGACTCAGAGACAACCTACACACAGTGGCAGCCCCGTGAGAAAATGAGGACTCATTCTCCCCATCACATCTGACCAAGGGGCTCTCTGCCCTGCTTGCAAACCACTAGGCTACTGTCTGGGGTGGGGTCTTTGCTCACAGTGACTTGCTTCATTTCTGAGAACATGATCCGGTTGGGAATTTCAACCATGTTATCATGAAGAAACTTCCGCCGCTCACACAGAGGCCTAAGGGGGACGAGAGAGCGGAGGTCAGGTCAGGCCCCTCCCACCCCCATAAAGAGTGCTGAGGAGGGAAGCCCCCCAGCCTCACAGTTCTGCCTGTCGGGGGTGACAAGGGCTCCCTCGTGACCAAACGCGGGCAACTGTGAGCTGTGGGACGAAGCTACTTCATCCTCGTAGTTCGGGTTTCTGTCTCGGAGCTGCGGGAGGACTGGCCTCTAGCCCAGACCGTCTGGTCCCATATGCAAAACGACTCCCACTGTCATTTCTCATCCATGCAGCCGCCCCCCTGCCCCCAGGCCCAAGGCTGGCTGGTTCTCAGGACCAAAGTCCTGACAAGTTTCTCCCCTTCCCCTTTTCTCCTCCCCCCTCCCCCCTCAGTGACAGGGCCAGGGTGGGAGGGTGGGGGCAGGGACACATGTCTAGGTGTGCAAGGGATCAATCCTGGTTTCTCAGGCCCAAGAATCTGCATGCAGTGAAGTCAAGACCGCTAATTCTCCCTCAGACGGTCCCACCTCCAGGCCTCCTGTAGTGCCCAGCTTCCTGGCAGACACTTCCAAAAGCAACACCTGAGCTGAAAAGCACCTGCCTCGTGGCCCCTTGGGGGCTGTTTGTGGAGAGAGAAACTGAAAACCTACACTGTTCAGTCTGTTTCTCTCAACAGTCCACTTTGCTGGAGCACAGAAACGTCTGTGGGGATCTGGGTTTCCTCTCTGACTTAAGCTCTCAGGAAATGCAGTCAGCAAACTGGCTCTCACAGTGAGTTGAGGAGTTCAGTGTGTGGCAAGTGTGCGACCTCTCGGCTCCCTCCTCCCCAGTTCCTGGGCCCAAAGAGGCACAGGCTTCAGCCTCTTCCCCTTCCTCCTGTCCAGTCTGAACCCCCACCTCTCAACCCAGGAACCAAAAACAGATCTCTCACCTGTCCATCAAGCTGACATCATTGAAGTAGATACAATCAAAAACAAATAGGCAAACATTAGCATCCTGGAAGGCAGCTTTCTGTAAGGGAAAATGAGGTAGTAGATATACGAGGCCAAAAATGAGCAGGTGTAAAACGTGGACCCGTGAAGCACTGGACAGAACAGTCCTTCCTGTATGCTTTTGGAAGCCCCTGGACCACAAGGGCACCCGATTCTCAGTTCTCAATACTAGCTCCTTTTACGTAGAAAACAAAACACCCGTCTAAACTCAGGGCTACATTCAGAATCAGTCCAGAAACGAAGAATAAGCCCCACCCTGAATGAGTGACGGATTCCCCTCCGTCAAGAGCAAGAGCGCACACAGAAACACGCGCACGTGCGCACACCCGCTCGCTCCTGCACACCTGGCGCTGAGCCAGTACCTTGTGCACTCCCAGAGTCCCAAAGGGCAGCGGTTTGCCTGTCTTCGTGTCAATCAGGAGCACCTCAGAGTCCAAGATCATGCTGTGGCCCCCGGGGAAAGCCTGGGGGATGTAGTCCTTGAAGTGAGCCACCTGGGGGGGCAGAAAGGGGACTCAGGTGAGGGAGGAACAGGCAGCAGTGACCTAAAGCCGAGCCAGAAAGCAAAAGCCAGGCCCGAGAAGGGACACGGAACACCAACTTGCGGACGGCAAATTCATGTGCAAAGCAGCCTGAGGCCTTGGCAGCCACCGACAAGAGAGGAGAGGAGCGTCTGAGGCCCAGGAAGAGGTCGGCCTGGTGCAGCCACTCTGGGCCATGGAGGAGAGTTGGCAGGAAAAAGGAAGAAACAGGGAGCTGAGTATGCGGGGGGCGCGGGGGCAGACAAACGCGGGACGAGGAGGAAACACGGGAAGGCAGACAACTGTGAGGGAGAACAGGCGAGCTACAAAAAGATGGATGGAAAGGAGGAAATGAACCCCCTTAGGAGCAGCAAGGAAACGGGAGGGTCTCCGAGTGGGAGCTCAAAACCTACAGCCGTCTTCGAAATGATTAAGAGCGGATGTTTGCAACCAAGAGTTTTTCCCGACACAGGCGGAAGCCCAGTCTCTGAGAGTTCCAGACAGGGAGCAGTCCCACTGGAACCCCGGGCGGCCCCTGCCAAGTGATGCCAGCCCTGAGGGTCAGAGAGCATGACTGGGGCCTGAGTCCTCCCCTGGGCAGGGCACCCAGGCCCCTGCTACCTACGGTGCTCAGAGCAGGGGCAGGAGAGGTCTGTCCTGCCGTCCCGCTTGGCGTCAATGCCCAACCCAGCTCTTTACAAAGCACAAGTACAGGAGAGACCAGGGACAGCCGGTGAGGGAGAGCAGGGAAAAGGGCTCTAACTCTGAAAAGCTGGGCCCAAACTTCTGCGTAACAGAGGTGCCCCCTGGGCAGCTCCCCAGGAGCAGTTCCGGGGCCCCGCGGAGGCCAGTGCTTAGCTCTCCTCTGGACACCTGGAATGAAGGGCTCCAGCGGGAAGGCAAGGGTGAGGCAGCACGGAATCACGCAACTCATCCGCTCACCCCCAGGGCTCTGAGGAATGCAGCCGGTCCTAGCACAGAAAGTCCCAGCGCTCACAAGCTACTGGGGCCAGGTGTCCCAGCTGCTCCGCCCTGAGGAGAGTCCAAAGACTCACAGAGGCCCTGGGGGCTGAGAAGGACTGAGGGCCAAGGTTCTTCATGCCCCTTAACGAAGGACAGGAGTCTGCACTTTCGAATGTCCCCACTGGACTGCGTTCACATCAGAATGTAAGCCTCCAGGTGCCTCTGTCCACGATCCGCTGCTGTACACCCACCACCGAGAAGAGCGCCCGGCCCGGACTGAGCCCGTGATAAAGCTTTATCAAACAGACTCATGAATGAGCCTCACAGCCCTTTGTCCCCGAGCGGTGACTTAGCACTGGGGAGCGCACAGGACACGGAAACACAGAAGACAAGCACAGCGAGTCACGTGCCAGGTGAGCTCCCTGCCCCGGCATCACTGCGGGCCCTGTGCTGACTAACCCGAGTCTGGGCTCTTCGGCTGTCCCCGCGGAGCAGCCCTTCATTTTAAGACTCCAAAAATAAATACATTCCCTCAACAACTACAGGATAAACCCGACTGCGTCCCGGAGCTGAGATGACTACAAGGAAGCCTGGCCTTGAGGTTCTTCGGGGCAGGAAGGGAAAGAAGTCCCCCCAGAGAGGAAGGGACCCGTACCTTGTGAGGCAGGACAGGCTTGAGGCTGCGGCTGAAGTAGTTGAAGTGGTCCCCCTTCTTATGCACCTGCACTCGCTCCCCATCGTACTTGATCTCAGAGAACATGCCGTTAGGACACTTCTTCATCGCGTGCTCGATGGACTTGCAAGCCTCGGCCTTGGGGTGGGGAAAGAAAAGCCTGGAGACTTACAGGTGCTCTTCAATGGGGGCTGCTCAGCACAGACAGCCCCAGAGTCCAGGTCCCGGGGCCTGCCGACCAGAGGATACCCTCGGGCCAGGCTGCTGAAGAGGCGAGGGGCGTGGACAAGGCTAGGCAGTGCCCTATTCGGACTACAGCGTCGCTGCAGTGGACACGGGAGCTGGCTTTTTGAGGATCACGAATGCGATCCGTGTTAGAGCAAATAAAATTCCACTGAAACAGCATTTCGTTTTTCTTTCAGTAGTTCAGGATCCTGCACGGCCCTGGCTTGCTAGTAAATGCAGTACGCAGAGGGGAGGGCAGAGTGTAGGTGACAAGGAGGCTGGCAGGGCAGCAGAGGTCAGGGATCATTAGCAGAGGACCCAGGAGGGCTTCTGCACACCCCAACGTCATCCTGACAACCTGACGATGACCGACCATCCTGGGGGCGGGTTTCACTTCACTGCATCCTCGACGTGCTATCTTACGGGAGAGACACCGATTTCATTTTATGGATGAGAAAACGGACGCTTGAAGAGCGTAAGTCCTCACTTAAAGGTACACAGCTCGTGAAGGGCAGGAAGGATGCTCGAAGCTAGGCCCAACTCCAAAGCCTGTGTGGTTCACCACGAAGCGATCTAACCCACGCCACTCTGGGAATAAATGACAGGCTGTAGAAGAGACTCGAAGAAGAGTCCCTATAGAAGTCAGAAAGGCCACGAGTGCAGGTGCCGGGAGCCCTGTCCCGGGCATGGAGATCCCACTACTTGGGGGCTGGCTCTCCCACATTCCGGGTGAGAGAGGACACTTCCCCAGCCCAAATGCAGAAGTCTAATGGAAGGCTGTAGTATGTAACGCACGAGAAGGGCTCAGGAAAGGCACGGCACCCCACGGGAGCAGCCCCAAGGCTCTCACTAGGCAGGGCAGCACTGGTGGGGGCCCCCGTCGCACAGAAAAACCTAAGCAGAAAGGAAATCCCAGTTCTCGCAAAATGAGCAGAGCCTCAAGATGATCTTGGTCACACCTGGTCTTCATTCCTTAAGCTTCTTCTTTCCAGAAGAAAGAGGCCAAGGCCCCCTGTCCTAGGGAGCTGGGCTCTGCCGCTAACTCTCAGAGCTACTTTGGGGTAGGTCACAGAACCCCGGGAGTTACTTAACACAGCCACCCGTCTACAGGAAAGACGACCGGTAAACCATGCTAGGTGGATGCTTCAGAAAGTTTCATACAGCATTCACGCAAGGAATGAAAAACCAAGAAAGGCTAAGCAATTCCTTCAAGACTCTACAGCCTGCTGTTGGCCGAGCTGGGCCTCGAGTGCAGACATTTCTACTAGACCACACTGTTTTCTCCTTCGCCTCTACAGACCCACTGACACACACCTTTCCGCACGTGCTCCGTGCCCGGCCCCCCAGCTCACAAGGAAGGTTGGAGCATCAGAACAAAGCAGGGCCGGAGGAGCAGCCTTACCAGCATGGGCTGCACTGGCGTCATCAGGGAAGCCTGGACGCTCAGAGCTCGTCTCCGGCCTGGCTCCTTCTCCACCTCCTGCTCATTGCGGAGGACCCGCTCCACCACGTCCTGCAGGTTGCGCGAGGCTTTGAAGGCTTCATAGGCATTGGGGTCAAGGGCATCTAACCTGTCAAGGCAGACAGGAGCAAAGAAACAAAAACCACTGCCTTTGACCTCACTGCTTTAGATAGCGGTCAGTTCTCGCAGACAGGAGGGATCTCAATATAGGGCGAAGGCTTATGTTCCCGTCTAAAGGCTTCTGCAGGGGAAAATGCTCTTGGAAAACGCAGCAATTTTGAGATCCTGGGTCTATGTGGAGGCTGCCTTAGCAAAGACGGGGCAAGCAACTCATACTCGATTTACTGAACATATTCCATACTTTCAACTGCATGATAAGGGTATTGTGATGTTTTATATGAGAAAAGGGAGGCTGAGCGAGGTCAAGTGAGGGGCTGCACAGGAAGGAGTAAGGCAGAATCAAGACTTGAATCCAGACTGGGACTCTAAAGCCCTGACACCAGCTGGCAACAAAGGAAGTGGGCAGCTTGGCTGTCAGAGAGGGGCTGGTACTTACACGTGCTTTGCACCCGAGTTCATCTTCAGATCATGTTTGATCAACCTGATGATACACTTGAGGTCATTGGCTGTACACCTAGGGGTGAGGCACATTCAACTAGGTCTTTGAAGAGCTCTGGACCCCCAAACCTTCCTTTCCTGGTGATTCCATCTCCCCAAACCCATCCCCATCGGGCAGCTCCCCCACCTGGAGGCAATGTCCTGCAGGGCCTGTTGCTGCTCATCCTCCTTGGTGAGCTTGGAGAGCCGAAGGAGGAATTCATCCACCTCCTGGATAGTAAGGAGGCTCTTGACAGCTGGGGGGAAAGACTTGCTCTGCTCAAAGAAGACTCTGATGGTCTCCGACACGTCGCCCTGTCTCCAAAAATCAAAATGGCTGCAACCCCAGAGTGGCCAAGTGTATCCCCCAAACCCCCAGGACTAAAGGTGAACCAGAGATTTCAAACACCACTTCTGTCCGCACCTCACACATACTAACCTCATTCTTGGAGAATCTATCCCACCCCCAGTTCCTGGAAACGGCACCTCTATCCACCAGAGGATCTGGCCACCAACCTGCCTTGGCTGAGAGGTGACGCAAGGAATAATCCAGGACTGAGCCAATTTGATTCCTGTTAGAATTTGAACCTAGAGGGGCACCTGGGTGGCTCAGTCAGTTAAGTGCCTGACTCTTGATCTTGGCTCAGGTCATGATCTCAGTCAGGGTTGTGAGATCGAGCCCACCTGCCCCGTCAGGCTCACACGCTGGGCGTGGAGCCTTAAGATTCTCTCTTTCCTTCTGCCCCTCCCCCACATATTAAAAAAAGAATTTGAACTAAGAAGCAAATATGGTCATCAGATAAGGCGGGGGGGGTGCTTGGATATAAACTTTCCATGCTGCCCAAGCTGGAGTCATGAAAAAACAAAAGCTGAATGTTATACCAAGTTGTACTGGAAAAAAGCAAGAAAAAGCTGCGTCCAGAACAGCAAGCCCAGGAGAGACCGTGGGAAGTCTGAAATTCTGTCCCTCGAGATCCAGGCCTCTCGGGGCTCTGCAGGAGTAGGACCGCAATCCTCGGAGCCTTGTGCAACTGACGCCTGTCACCTCACATTCAGCTCTCATAAAGGAAGCTTGCCCAAATGGGTTTCAGTTTCCCAGAACAGTATGTGCCCCAACCAGAAAAAAAGAGGTTGCAGGTGCCTAGCTTGGGAGAACCCCACCTGGAACACTGCCTACCCTCCCTTTTCTCTGACCTGCTCTAGGTCTCGTGCCATATCATCTGGGTTGCAGTTGAAAATGCGGCTGAAAAGCTTCACGATCTGCTTATCATTCAAGTTGTAAACACTCTTAATAACACCCGGCAGCAGCAACTTCACTGTCAGGTACACGTCGCCGTGGAAACTATCTGGAGACAGAAGAACGGAGGCCTTCTTGAGAAATGGAGCTTAAACAAATACATAAACTCAAGGAACTGAGAGAGAGGTCTACATCGCTGTCTGGGCTGCCACAATGCCCTGTGAGTTTTGTTACAGTGACAGAGGCCACAGCATTTGGTGGCTCGTGGCTCCCAAGTCTACCTCCTCTGGCTGAGCTCCCACAGGGCAGGGCCACACTTCCAGTTCAGTGTCCCTGGTGAGGAGCACACTACAGATGCTCAGTGATGATTTGACAGATGAATCAAAGAGCTGGAAGATTCTATTCCAGCTGTGCCCGTGGGTCACAAAAACCTGATCAAACGTGCAGGATAGGGAACTTTCCTCTTCGTCAAATGCAATACGTTCTTCTGGCCTCCTGGGGATAAAGTAAGGGCAGAAGAAAGAGCGATACCAATGTGCTCTGAGCAGAATTCGCTGCGTTCTTTGTGGGGCCCCATAAGAAGTAAAAATGCAGGACTCTCTGTTCAAAATTATTAAGAATTTCAAGGGGCCCCTGGCTGGCTCAGTTGATAGAGCATGCAACTCTTGATCTCGGGGTTGTAAGTTTGAGCCCCACGCTGGGTGCAGAGATTACTTAAAAATACAAAATCTTTGGGGCGCCTGGGTGGCTCAGTCGGTCGGGCGTTTGCCTTCGGCTCGGGTCGTGATCCCGGGATCAAGCCCCGAATTGGGCTCCCTGCTCAGAGGGGAGTCTGCTTTTCCCTCTCCCCCTCCCCCTGCCCATGCTCGTGTGTGCGCTCGCTTTAATAAATAAAACCTTAAAAAAAAAATCTTCTAAAAAAGAGAGAGAGGGAATTTCAAAATGATATTAAGAGTATTAAACCACGTGTGAAGCCCCGTGCAGCTGTACGATTCACACAGCCATGAAACCGGCCATAGCTCTGAGCTCCTCAGAGGAAAAGCCCATCCAGGATGTTCTGGGCCCCACCTCCTGCTGAACCTCTCCGAAGAAAGTCCTGGATGATCTGGGTCTTCGTGTTGTAGCTAGGATTCTCAGCCACCATGGCACACAACTTCCGAAACTCGCGAAACAGACAATCCTTGTGCTTGGGGTCACATCTGCTTGAGGACAGACTTGCCTTAGGGGGAGGGCTTGAGCGGGCTCCCCCAGAGTTGTTGGGCTTGGCTGTTGGAGAGAAAAACACCAGGGATGATTCATCTGCCTTGCTGAGAAGGCAGGCAGGCAAACTAATAAGCACTCTGCTGGTACTCTATACGGAGCTTCACTCAAGCGCCCAGGACGGCCTGGGGGGTGGAGACCTTCACCTGTCGCACAGGCAGGGCACCGGGCGCCACAGCTGTTAGCAGTAGAGAGACAATGGCTTCGCACCCGCAGAGGCCCAGCTTCTTTATACAAGTGCTGCACAGAATAAGCGGACCTCAGAGCAGTGGTAAAGCTGCCCCCAGAAAAGTGGGGAAGAGAATGGAAATAGAAGCCAAGGGACATGTTAGTTGGTGGGAAACTGTCCCTGTCGCAGACTGTTGGGCTCAAAGAAGGCTTCAAGATGACCTGGTTCAATCTCTTCTCACTATGAGGAGCCCAAGGCCTGAGAGAAGGCATTCCCTCCAGGCCTCTGCCACTCCCACCCACCCCCCAACAACTTCTCAGTGCCAAAATAAAAGGCAGTCAGCAAGCAAGACGTTCCTCCAGACACCCCCAAATAACTCCAACTCTTGAGTGATCCTCTCTTCCCTTCTTCACAAAGCACGTTTCATCCTGCAAGCTTGCAGCAGAGCCATCAGCAAGTAGGCTGCTGATGTAAGCTTCCTCTTGTCTGGGGTCTGTAAATTATAAATCCATCCTCATCTCTGACCTGGCATCTGAAGAGGATTTTAGGGGACAAAATCTCCAAAGTGTCGATGTTCAGCAGGTTGCAAGACTTTAGAACACCCCATTTCTCTCAGCTCCTCCCAAATTTCCCTCCCTAGGACCCGGACCCTTCCAGGAACGTGCTATCCTTGTTGCCACCTGGACTCTTCTGGCTTTGGCCTACCACCAAACAAAAACAAACTGCAGAGTTTTAAAAATAACAAAACCCCCAGAAGAATCAGGCACTGTTTCTGTGATCTCTCCAGCACTCCTCATGCGAATACTGCAGGGTAAAGGACACAGGTGTCACTGTTCCCCCTTCACAGAGGTGGCCACAGAGGCTCCGAGGTAAAGCCACCTGCCCCTGTGAGCAAGCTGTCACATGACAGCACTGGGACCAGAACCCAGGTCTCCCAACTTCAAGTCTGTGCTTCTTTCATGCACTTAAAGCCACCTCTCCACAACTTCTGAGTCTGTGTGTTTGGCTTCACTTTCTTTACCTGAGTCAGTCACAAGAATGTCTCCAAACAAAAGAGGCAACAGAGTGCAGGGTAAAAGAGCACAGGTGTTGGGAGTCAAACCGACCTCACCGTCAATACTAACTCCATAATGAACCAGACATCAGCTTTCTCATTTGTAAGATGGGCCTCATAAAGTACTTCCCAAGGTTAACTGAAGAACAGACGAAACTACATAGGTGAAAGCCCCTAGCCCAATGCTACCTGTTATGTAAAGGCCATGCAGGACATCTTCCATACTTTCATCTCTGGTTTGGGCAAGTTTAGGGATGCAATTTCTCAAAATCCCTTCATTACCAAAATACAAGGAAGTTATAGGGCAGGTTATAATCATCTCCATCTGACCCAGGTGACTACTTCAAGCAGAAAAAGTCTTGAAAACACAAGTATCTTTTGCTGCAATAGAGATTAACATATACAGAAAAACGCTATACCAGTGGAATGTTGAAAATAAGCCATTACCTGCCTCTGCTCAGAGGGAAGCGAATTATGAATGAGGCTAGACAGCACGGAATTTTCACTCTTAGCCAGAATCCCAAATAGGATTCCAAATTAAAAGGACCATAAGAGCTAAAGTATCTTTAATCTCTCACCTGAAAAACCAGAAAATTTCCGGGGATTGCTATTGGTGACAAGTGAGGCACCTTTCACTGGAGAGGTCACCTGGCCAGTGGCTGTCAGCTTAGCCTGCACGACGGTTTTCTTCTTTGGTGTGCCTGTTGCCTTAGAAGACAGATCTGTAGGGCCCCCAAGAAAGGGAAAATATGTTTCAGTGAAAGATCCCTGAGAAAAGCTTCCAAAGCATTTAACAACTGCTCTTACAGCCTTGCTGATAAGTTCCTACCACGGCATTACTCCAAGGTTGCTTGTGGACTGGCTGATCTTTTTGAGTGGAGGCAGTGGGTAAGACAGTCCTGGGGGGGTTGGGGGGGGCAGTTCGTGGGACAAAAGACCCCATTACTCTTTACTCCTATTAGTAACTTATATTTTCATCAGCACTCTCCACCTCTTATCCCATATATAATGATATCCAGATCTGGGAAAAATCAGAACCCATACCTCCAAAGATAAAACCTGGGGACCTCGGCTCCATGGAATTAACCCCAATTTATAGATGAACTAAAAAGTAAAATGAAGATGGAGAACAGAGCATATCAGGTTGGCACAGGCAGGGAAAGCCCCACCCACCGTTTTTTGAGCTGTGTTTGACTCTACCTTGTTTTTCTCTTCCTCTGAAGGAGATTAGTCAAGAAGTGGCCAAGGCTGGGGCCTATAGCCAAGTCAGGGCAGAACGGGGAGCTTGAGAAAGAAGTATATGCAAAGTAGCTTTCTCTCCTGGAAGTCTCTCCTCTCAAAGAATAATGATAGATAGGTGCCCATTTTTACTTTTTTGCCCATTTTTAGAGCCACTGCCAGAGTTCTCCCACAGTGACCAGAACTATACTTAATTGAAGATATGAATATTAAAGATGAGCACATGGAAGGTCATAAAGGACTAACTGGATTTGGAAGTTTCGGTGTAAGATTTCTAAAATATACACACGTGAATGTC
The DNA here is from genome assembly GCF_037043125.1 of Eumetopias jubatus. Lineage (NCBI taxonomy): Eukaryota > Metazoa > Chordata > Mammalia > Carnivora > Otariidae > Eumetopias > Eumetopias jubatus. Next base: position 120,236,637 of record NW_028274816.1, read on the forward strand.
TATGTATGCGTGCATATACATGTATCTATGTGTGTATATGCATGTGTTTTGTGTGTAAACATGTATTTCCTAGTTCTATCTGCTGAAAGGGCTTAAAAGCAAAGATACCTCATGGCAACTAGGATACACAGCATCTAGATTTTGGTCTCGAAAGCCATTCCCCCAGTAATAGGAACCAGGATTCTTCAGAGAAATGGCTGGTTCCAGAGTTGTGATAGAATACATATAAGGTAAGCCTAAGAGGGGCACCCGCCTGGCTCAGTCGGTGGAGCACATGACTCTTGATCTTGGGGTTGTGAGTTCGAGCTAAACGTAGGGTGTAGAGTACTCAAAAATAAAATCTTAAAAAAAAAAAAAAAAAAGTAAGGTAAGCCTAAGAGCATACTGTTATGCTTAGAAAGTAAAGAAGTACTTTAAAACATTAAAAAAAAAAAAAAAAAAGAGGCAGCATCCAGGACGCAGAAACCAGCTCAAAGGGTTTCCCAAATGGCACAATATGGGACAATTAAGTATGGAATTAATAAAATACAGTAAAATTATAAGCCACCAGGAAAAAGTAATCCGTGAGTCCGTATGATAAACACTGAAAGATAAGAGGGGGTGATGGAAGATACTCTATTCAAAAATATCAATGTCATAAAAGAAAGACTATGGAAATGTTCCAGATTAAAGGAGGCCAAAGAGACAACAAAATGTGATACTCGATCCCAGATTAGGATTCTACAGTGGAGGGGAAAAAAGCTACAAAAGATATTGTTTGACCAATGGACAAAACTGGAATACAAATGGTGCATTAAAGTATTACAAGAAGGATCAATTTACCAGAGTTGATTGTTGTGTTATGGTCACGTGAAAGATTATTCCTATTCTTAAGATACACAGACTGAAGTATTTAAAGGCAAAGGCCATAATATGTGTAACTTACCCTACAATGGTTCAGGAAAAAAACAAGCTGTGTGTGTGTGGAAAGAGGAACAGTGCACATAGGAACACAAATGATAACGCAAAGAGAACAAAATGTTAACAGGTATGTTAGGTAAAAGGAATGTGAGCTTTCTTGGGCGCCTGGAGAGTTAAGCATCTGCCTTCGGCTGAGGTCATGATCCTGGAGTCCCGGGATGGAGTCCCACATCGGGCTCCCTGCTCAGCGGGGAGCCTGCTTCTCCCTCTCTCTCTCCCCCTCCTCCCTGCTCATGCTCTCTCAAATAAAATCTTAAAAAAAAAAATATGAGCTTTCTTCTTATTCTCACAACTCTTCTGTTTGAAATTCTTTCCAAAAAAATTAAACAAAAAAAAAAACTAAACAAAAAAGAAGGAAGGAAGGAAGAAAAAAAAAAATGGGACTCTACTCTCCTTCTCCTTTTTTCTCTCAGCACCATATGGTGAAAAAGCAGTAGTCCCTACCCACCTGCAATGTGCTGGCTTATCTGTTCCTTCTCATTGTCTTCCAGCTCTTCCCAGCCTTCCAGCTCTGTGAGGTCCTCGATTTTTTTTGTGGTAGCCCGGGCCCGCTCCAGTTTCTCAAACATGCATTTAATGTGATACCACTCTTTCATATCACCCCCGGACTCTGAAAAGGGGTTGGGCACCACTTTGCCGATCCGGCACACCCCCTTCACAATCTTTTCCTTGCACTTTTTGCAGCCCGCCGTGCCGCGCTTGGCATAGTCCACACAGAATCGTTGCTCGGCCATCTCACAGGGGCCACTGCAGAGTCCCACATGCGCCCCTGGCAAAACAAGGCAGGTGGCACGTGGTCTTAGATGGCCTTCCTGGAATGACAGAGCAAGCTTTCTTCTCTGGAGGAGGCAGTGCCCATGAAGCAGATCTGTTTCTGACCAATGGCTGAACTGTCTTCTGTCAGGCCAGTGATGTTGCTGTCGGAATAGGCACAGTTCTTTTCGCCTGAGTGCACGGAGGGTTGGTGGGAAGAGGATCTTGAAAGTCAAAGTCATACAGCTGCGTGAAAGAGTGAGACGCAAGAAAAGTGAGATATGAATGAGGAGCTAGGCTGCCACTTTCCCTAAAGCCCACAGTCCTAATACAGTCCATGCTGACTAACCAAACATTTCCCAAAGTATTAAAGATTTATTGCCTACAGGATGAAGAAGAGTTCCAGAACAGGAAAATTCAGTTTGCAGAAGGGTGTTCAAATATCTAATGTACACATGTACATCTAGTAAATCACAATCGAGAGAATCAAATCCAAATAAAAGCTTTTCTCAGGCCATCAGCCATACCCGATACTTAGAATGGATAATGACTCCTAAGTATTACAAGATCCTGAAGTTTCTTTTTAGTCACCAAGAAAAATTACATGATATTCGTGAAGTTTTTAACATGAAGTAGAACATATATATGCCATCCTCAGAAAATAAGTCACTATACAGATCTGTGATGTAATCAGATGACCTATTTTGAGAGGCAATTAAATGGAACCTAGAACCAGACTGCCTGGGTTCATATCCTAGCTCATTAGCTGTGTGACCTTGGTAGGTTACTTAACCTCTCCCTTCCTCAATTTCTCAACTGTCAAAATGTGGATAACAAAACTACCTAACTTGTCATTCTAAGAGTAAAGCCCCCCTCCTTTTTTTTTTTTTAGATTTTATTTATTTATTTGACACAGAGAGAGACAGCGAGAGCAGGAACACAAGCAGAGGGAGTGGGAGAGGGAGAGGCAGGCTTCCTGCTGAGCAGGGAGCCCGACGTGGGACTCGATCCCAGGACCCTGGGATCATGACCTGAGCCGAAGGCAGACGCCCAACGACTGAGCCACCCAAGCGCCCCTAAGAGTAAAGCCCTTAGAACAGAGCTGGGCATAGAGCACAGGTTCAGGACACATTAGTTCTTATTACCATCAGCAAAGCAGTTATCCGTTAAGCAGAGGCTCCCTATGTGCAATTAGCCTATTCACAATGTATCGCCTACAGGGAATCAGGGAATGCTGAAGCAACTGGATGGCAAGAAATCAAAGGAACTGATAAATCACCCCAAACGGAAGCAGGGATTATGTCCACACGGTATCCTCCCACCTTTTCATATTCATATTTTCTAAAGTATCTTCATCGTTATAATTTTAAATATACGGGAAATTATTTCTGGCCTGCACATGCTTTGCAGTGAAATTGTTATTGGTTTATAACGACAAGCAGGCTTTCCTTCCTGTTGAGGAAAGCAGGTGGATCGGAATCAGGGATGGGAGTGCGACTGTGACTGTCCAGTTCAGGGACTGTTATTTTTGAGAACTCCCTTAACTCATCTGCGTCTCAGTTTTCTCATTTCTAAATATGGAAAATAATACCTACCTCACGGGATGACTGGGAAAATTAAAATGAGTCTATGGAAGGGCTGGGGTGGGTGGGCTCTGAACTCCCTGAAACCGTATACAAAATGCACATAATTCATAAATGTACACTTTGTCAGAGAGACGGTCTACAACCCCGAGAAGTTCAAGAACTACAGAGGTGAGGTATGTGAGTCCGGCAGGTCCATCAGAGCAGCACAGAATGAATTTCCACACTGTCCTCCAGAGAGCGTTTGGGCAGCGCGCCCCCCCTTCCCGAAAGAGCCGGCTAGAGAGCGCCTCGCAGCGCCCCACCCTCCGCGGGACCCGAGGCCCAGGCCCAACTTGGCCACGAGGAGGCACCGTGCTGCTCGGCGCAAGCCCGTCTGCCCCGCAGCCGCCAACGGCCGCGGCTCAGCGCTTCCTCCAAGGTGGTCAAGAAGGAAACCGCTGGGGCCCCAACGCAGCCCGCGCCGGGAAGCGAGCGCCCTGCAGCCGCAGTTCCCGGGGTGGGGGAGGTCCTCCCCAACGCCTTCCGGGAGTGGGCAGGGGCTACTGGCCGTCGCGGACGCCCGGGGACGCCCGCGGAGGAGGCGGGGAAGCGAGTCCCTCGGTTCGGGCAGGCCGGGGGCGCAAGGACACAGCCCGGGGCTGCGGCAGGGAACGCGGCGGGCAGAGAAAGGCTCCCGAGCTCGCACCAACGACCACCGGCTTCGGCTCGGCCAGCGTGCAGACCCGGGCCGGCCAGAGCGGCCCCACAGGGGCCCCGGGGGACCCTCCCACTGGCGGAGCCGCGGGGGTCCCGGGGAGCTACGGACCAACCCCCGTGGGCTCCCGGGGGGCAGCCACGTCACGGAGGGTGTGCCCCGGGGCTCGGCGGGCGGGCACGCGGGGGAGGAGCCGAGGGGGCCAGCTCCCAGGCCGCGCCGAGCCCCGGGCCCCCGGGGCCCCAGGACGCCTCCCTCCCCGCTGCCCGGCCCTGCCGTGCCTGCGCCTCACCTGCCTTCCCAACTCCGGCGCACTCCGCAGGCCTCGCAGCGGGCGCCCCCAGGAAGCGCGCCGCCACGACGGTTGTAGCGCCTGTCTCTTTAAATCCGGGTCCTTGAGCCCGCCGCAGCGCGCAGGCGCAGAGGTCCGGGCCCAAGCTGCTCCACGCGTCCCCGCCCCCCACCTGCCACGTGGGCGGTGGTCAGGTTAGGCGGAGTGAGGCTTTGAGAACCGGGATGGGGCTTAGGGTGGTTCCCGGCTCCGTATGGCGGCGGAGGAAAGCGGAGGTGCGGTCACGTGGTGTCAGTTGGGCTCTCCCCCGGGCCTGAACTTCCGGAGGACCCACAGATTTGATCATGATGTTAGGGATGATCCAGTTCTTAAAGATAATGGTTGAGAAAGTGTATTGTAATGAGCTTGGGGAAGGCAAAGAATGCGCCTTTCAACCTATTTTTCTGTATTCCTTCTGTCCTGTGTCCCGCACAGTGCCTGGCACATAGTAAGTATTCAATAAATAGTATTGAGTTGAAAAGAGGCACTAGATATATAGATACAGATTTAAAGTGTAAAGGAGTGACGGGGAGAGTATTGGATTGTTCAAAGTGTAGTGTCATTTTAAACCTCAGGTCAACTTTTTGAGGAATTAGGATGGCTTTTTTTACAAAAGAGTAGCAGGCTCAGAGAACATAAGAGAGTTTGAGTTCGGGGTTTAGGAACAGCAAACAATCGGAAATTGTTAGGTAAGCCAAAATCAGATTCTGGAGGGAATTCTGTGCTATGTGAAAAAGAGCTTGGCTTTTATTATGTAGGGGATGGAGAACCATGAAGGGCTTTATGGAATAGTAACTACTTTCGAGGCTGGGTAGGGGAGAGACTGAGGCAAGGGAAGAAATTAAGAGGTTCTTGGTACTTGCTGGAGCAGCACATATACTAAAATTGGAACATACAGAGATTAGCGTGGCCCCGTGCAAGGATGACCTACAAATTCCTGAAGAGTTCCATATTATTAAGGAAGATTTTTTTCTTTATTGTATCTGTATGGGGTGGTGTATGCTAAGTAATCTTACTGTGGCATTCATTTCATTATGTAAGTCAAACCTTTATGCTATGTAGGCCTTAAATTTATGTACTGATGTATGTCAGTTACATCTCAATAAAGCTGGAAAAAATGTTTCTTGTGGTGATCCATGTGAGAGATGAAAGTGGCCTGAACACGCTCAGTTAGTTGGGATGGAGAGGAAGAGACATTTTTAAAAAATACTAAATATTTGGATTTTAAATTATCTTCTAGACAAAATACTACTCATTTACCTAAAGATGAAATGAGAATGACTTGAGTGAGCAGGTAGATAATGGTGCCATCAACTGAAATACAAAATGAGAAGTAGCTTTTTGAGATAAAAGGATGAGTTTTGTTTGGGTATATTAAGGTTGGCTGGTAGGTTGAGGACAACCACAGTCCCACTGTTTGGAGTGGGGCAAAGTCTCTAATGTGATGCAGAATGAACAAGGTCTTTGGGGTTGGAAGGTCCCTGGAGGCTCAAGTCCTACCTGGTAGTTGAGTAATCCTGAGTCATCCTTCTATCATTGCATTTACTACATTGTTTTGAGAAGCCCCTTGACTTTACCTTTTTCCGTAACCCTGTGCTGTCAAATGCTGTCATTGCTAGCCACATGTGGCTATCGAGCTCTTGAAATGTGGCTAGTCCAAATGGAGATGTGCTGTATGTGCAAAATGCACACTGATTTCAGAGATGTGCTGCCAAACAAAAGACTGTAAGATATCAATAGTATACTTATGTTGATTCACCTGTTAAGGTTATATCTTGGATATGTTGGGCTGTATCAAAATATGTTATTAAAATTAATTTCAACTGTTTTACTTTTTTGAAAATGTAGTGCCTAGAAGATGTAAAACTGCATACTCAGCTCACATGATCTTCTATTGGACAGCATTACGCTGGACTTCAAATGTTTGTGGAGGGTGACATCAGGGCCTTATGCATCTCTTTATCCTCAATGCCCAGTGTAGTACTGGGCTCTTAGTAGGCACTCAGCAAGTATTTATAAATAAACTCATGAGTGAATGGAATGAATGAAACTCTGAAAGGATCAGCTCCCTCAGAAGGATGTTTATTACATTGTAACTTTGACAGTGTTAGATGTTAATGAGCAAAAAGACTGAGGCTCTTTTTAAAAAAAATTTTTTTTTATTAACATATAATGTATTATTTGTTTCAGGGGTACAGGTCTGTGAGTCATCAATTTTACACAATTCACAGCACTCACCATAGCACATACCCTTGCCAGTGTTCATCACCCAGACACCCCATCCCTCCCACCCCACCCCCCACTCCAGCAACCCTCAGTTTGTTTCCTGAGATTAAGAGTCTCTTATGGTTTGTCTCCCTCTCTGGTTTCGTCTTGTTTCATTTTTCCCTCCCTTCCCCTATGATCCTCTGTCTTGTTTCTCAAATTCCTCATATCATTGAGATCATATGATACTTGTCCTTCTCTGACTTATTTCGCTTAGTATAATACCCTCTAGTTCCATCCACATCCAAGATTTCATTTTTTAAGGCTGCATAATATTCCATTGTATATATATATATATATATATACCACCTCTTCTTTATCCATTCATCTGTTGATGGACATCTAGGCTCTTTCCATAGTTTGGCTATTGTGGACATTGCTGCTATAAACACTGGCGTGCACGTGCCCCTTCAGATCACTACATTTGTATCTTTGGGGTAAATACCCAGTAATGCAATTGCTGGGTCGTAGGGTAGCTCTATTTTCAACTTTTTGAAAAAACTCCATACTGTTTTCCAGAGTGGCTGCACCAGCTTGCATTCCTACCAAGACTCAGGCTCTTAATGTTTGTTTTGCTTGATTACACCTCCAAGGAACCCCGAATCTTTTTGATTCACCCCCACCTCTCCCATCTCCCTGCTGTAAAATGGAACTAGGTGTGAAAGCTGGCATTTGCATTTCATTAGAGAAGTGGGAACTGCAACCAAGGAGAATGAAGTAATGTGCACTAGGCATAGCAGGGCTTTAGAACCACAGAGTTAGGTGTGAATGATGTTCCACCACTGGCTGTGTAAACTTCGTCTATTTTCTTAACTTCTCTGGGCTTCAGTTTTCATGGGGAAATGGGGATAAAAATACCTTCTAGGATTGGGTGTGACAGTTAAATGATATGATTGGTATTAACTTGGGAACTGCCTGGCAGTATTTCAGTAAATGTACATTCCCCTCTACTCCCCAGCCTGGATACATTCATATCACTGCAGGGTTGAATCCATCAGGCAAGTACTGAATGCCTCCTCTGTGTGAGGCACTATTCCAGGAAGTGGAGTAGCAGTGAAACAAAACAGACCAAAAAAAAAAAAATCTCTCCTTCAAGGAGTTCAGAGGTTAGTGTGGGAGATAGATAATAAACAGTAAATAAAATGCATAGTATGTACTCTGATGATGAGTGCTATGGAGAAAAAGAAAGCAGAGGAGGATAGGAGGTGCCAGGCAGGGTGGGGGTGGGGGAGTTGCCGTTTTAAACACAGAGGTCAGGAAGGCACCCCCCCCAGGTGACACTGGAGTAAAGACTGAACAGGATGACTGAGAGCCTGCATGGTGTTCTAGGGTGCAGGGAACATCAAGTAAAGGCCCAGAGGCCAGGATATATCAGTCATGTTAGGAGATCAGCAAGGATATGGGTGTGCTTACAGTGCAGGAGAAGAGCTAGAGATGAGGTCAGCAGGGTATCTGGAGACAGACCCTAGAGGGCCTTGTAAACAGAGGTGTTGCCGTTTATCTCAGGTAAAATGGGAAGCTAGTGGATTGTATTGAGCAGAGATTTGGGTTTTAACGGGACTGCTATGTCTGGCTGCTGTTTAGAGTCTGGGAGGTCAGTCAGTTGAATACTAAGTTGACTTAACACCAGGGGGAAATGAGGGCAGCTTGGGTGGTAACAGTGAAAGAGTAACCAAGTATTCATGTAAATATTTGTAAGTGCATTTTTCCAGGGAGCACTTTTATTGAAGTCTTTTTTTTTTTTTTAAGATTTTATTTAGAGAGATAGAAAAGGGGAGCAGGGGGAGGGGCAGAGGGAGAGAGAGAGAATCTCGAGCTGACTCCGTGCTGTGCGCAGAGCCCAACATGGGGCGTGGACAACCCTGGGCTCGATCCCAGAACCCTGAGGTCATGAGCAGAGCCGAAATCAATAGTCAGACACTCAACTGACTGAGCCACCCAGGCGCCCCTTGCTTTTATTGAAGTTTTAAAGCAATTCCATGATCCAAACCAAGGATCACCTTGGTGGCAAATAAGCAGGATATCTCCTACCTATTCCTAGTTATTCAAAGTCCCACGATTAAGTCCTTCCCTCAGACCTTGATGCTAAATCCTCCAGGGAGCTGATTCTGTTTGTGAGCCTCTCAGAGCTTCTGCCACCCCCCGTAAGACTGTAGCATCCCTGACCCAGTCTAAGCTCATTAGGATTGTTAACAAGAAAAAAAGAATGAGGGGAATGGGTAGATTCTGTTGTTGTTGTTTTTTTAAAGATTTTAATTTATTTGACAGACAGTGAGAGAGGGAACACAAGCAGGGGGGAGTGGGAGAGGGAGAAGCAGGCTTCCCGCGGAGCAGGACTCGATCCCAGGACCGTGACCTGAGCCGAAGGCAGACGCGCAATGACTGAGCCACCTAGGCGCCCCTCTGTTCATTTTTTTATGCTACTTACTATGGAAGCTTGGCAGCCACAGGCAGGAATAGGGGAAATACTTCACACCTTCCCTAGAGACAGTGTGGGGCACTCGTGAGGCTAGTTTGCACAGTGGATTCCCTTTTTAATAAGCTCCGGTCTATGAATCACATAAATCTCAGCACTGAGAGCCAATTTTACGCTTTGGTTTGCTTAATAGTCACACAATTAAAATAAGTTGTAAAAAACGGGGATGGTGTTTGCCAGGATAAATATTTAAAAGGGAACAGCTGTAGGAAGATGTAATAATTCAAATCAGCTCATGGCTCTTTATTTTCAATAAAGGCTATGGAGGTTGGTTCTTAACCAGTGGGGTTTCTTGGCCTCTCCTTGGAATATCTTTGTGCTGCAGCTGCCAGGGTGAGGTAGGACAGAGAGGTCAAGTGTGCCTCTGGGAATAGCTGGTCCATGACACAGAGACAGGGATGGGGTTTAGGACCCTCAACCCCAGGGTTGAGGTCACAGATAGAGAGTGAGGGAGACTCCAAGTTGTTACCATTTTCCCTAAACTTCTAGATTGGGTTTTCTTGTATGAAGTCCTGGTGGTCATATTTTTTTTAGCTGGCAGATTAATAACTTTCAAAGGGGAAATTTATTTTACAAAGCGATGAGCCTATTTGGGAAGTAAACTTAAGTTCTGTCCCCTCCACTGGACTCTGGGCTGGCTGAGAGGTAGCAGGGATACCAGTTGGTTTTCCAGCTTCGATATGGTGGTGATGGGGGAGCAGAAGGCTAGCTGAGGACAAAGCACAAGGTGACACCCTGCAACCTCCCCTCCCTGCTCCTGGGTGGGATATGTGTGACATTCCTCCGGGAAACTTCCAACTATCTTCATGTTAATAAAGCTTTGCTAGAGGAAAAAACCACCTTAGCTTGATAATAGCAAGGCCTCCAGTATCCTGAGAGTCTTCTTTACCATATGAAAGTCCTTTTGGACAGCTCCCTTTCTGCTTACCTCCCCCAGCTCCCAGTATAGAATGAGCCACCCCTCACACCCCCGGTGCAGCAGCTCTTGCTGCCTACAGGTCCTGTCCCTGCGCTTTAATAAAACCACCATTTTGCACCAAAGATCTCAAGAATTCTTTCTCGGTCGTCCCCTCTGGACCTCACCCCACCAAACTTCACCTACATTCCAAAACTGCATCAGTGGCAGAGGTTGAAGATGAGGTTGAATGCTTCTTTCCTTTCTTCTACCTCATATGCCATTTCCTTTATCCCAGGAGAGCTCCTACCCCTCTTCTCTCCTCTGGGAGCTTCTGTCCGCGCCTTCTTACCGAACCTTCTCGACCATGCAGCGCACTGTGCTCTCCCTCTCCAGCCTTCAGCTTCTGTCTTGGTCTTGGTGATAGTAAAGGAAAAAACTCAATTGTTTCCATTTATATGATAGACCGTGCTCTCTGAAAACTAAACTTCTGGCACCAGACCTGTGGGTTTTCTACATCGGGCAATGGAAGGGTTTCGGTTAAGGGCCCAGCCCCACCAGACTGCCTCCTTGCCCCACTTCAGATGCCAATCCCAAGTCCAGGGTATCACCTGTGCTTCTGCCTGACCACCCCTAAATCAGCTTCCCAGGGCCCCCTCCGCGGGTTTGAGAAATGTGGCAGAGCAGCTCACAGAACTCAGGAAAACAGTTTAGTGACTGGATTACCTGTTTGTGAGAAAAGGATGGAACTCAGGAACAGCCAAATGGAAGAGATGCGTAGGGCAAGGTATGTGGGAAGGGGTGCTGAGCTTCCATGCCCTCTCTGGACACGTCACCCTCCCAGCACCCCTGCTCGTTCACCAGCCTGGAAGCTCACAAATCCCATTCTTTCGGGGTTTTTATGGAGATTTCCTTACATAGGCATAATTGATTAAATCATTGGCCATTGGTGATTGAACTGAATCTGTAGCCCCCTCCCTTCCCAGAGGTGGGAGAGGGGTGCAGAACATTTAACCTAATCACTGGGTTGGTTCCCCTGGCAACCAGCCACACCCTTAGGGGGGCTTCCCAGAAGTCACCTCATTAACATAAACTCTGATGTGGTTGACAGGGGATTGTTTTGAGTAACGGATGACACCTTTATCTCTCTCACCTCTCTAATCCCTTAGGAAATTCCAAGGGTTTGGTTTTTTTATTTTTATTTATTTTTAAAAAGAGTTTATCCATTTATTTGAGAGAGCCAGAGAACGCGTGCAAGCACGGGGGCGAGGGTGGCGGGTAGGGGTGGAGGGAGAGGAACAAGCGGACTCCAGGCTGATGCGGGGCTTGGTCCCATGACCCCGGGATCACGACCCGAGCGGAAACCAAGAGCCAGATGCTTAACCGACTGTGCCACCCTGGCACTCCTAGAAAATTCCAAGGGTTTTTAGATCAATGCCAGAAATGGGGACAAAGGCCAAAATATATATTTCTTATTATAAACCACAATATCACGGTGACAGACAGAGATGGGAGGGCCTAAGGGAGTGCTCAGATAGCATAGTACCCACAAATAGTTTTAAGGCTTGGGGAGCAAACCGACTCCATAGATAACACACAGCTGATGAGTGGGAAAGTCAGACCATAGACTTGATTGCCCTCTTTCTGCTGCCTATACCAGTAGTTTAGTGAATAATTGGGTCCTGCTCAATTTCTTATACCACTTACAATACAACCAGCTTATAGTTATCTTGAACATAAGGGTCTTGTCTTCAGTCATTTATTTAGTAGTATTATTGGCCTGTACTAAAAGCATTACATGCACTGAATTCATTTAACTCTCTCAGTAATTCTAGAAGGTAGAAACTCTTAACTCTCCTTGTAGTGGAGGGAAAGAGGGGTGAGGTAGCTTACCCAATGTCGTGTAAAGAGTGATGGGCCACACTGCCCGGTCTAACTTGTTTCCCAGTTGCAATGTCGGGAACTTAAGTTGTTCTTCTTGATCCCATCAGAAACCACTAGAGAGTAAAATTGATTGCTGGTGAAATGGAGGAAGGGTGGGGCGGCGTGGACAGAGTCTGTTAACAAACTACAGAAAACACAGCTTCCAGCCCAGCCAACCTCTCTGAACAGCACCAGGTGTCCTTAACGTTGATCGTAAACTTCCCTAATCTTAATTCTTGTTATCTTGGGGGATCCTTTCCCATTTTCCACATTTCACTATTAAATAATGGAATAGTGGACCAGGAATCAAGTTCCACCTAGTCTTAATGTTAGCCATTGCTGAGTGACCTTGGAGAAGTCATTAGATGGTGGCAATGACAGTCGTTTTACCTCTGGGGTGTGTTGAGACTTGAAAACTGATGTGAAGGTTGTGCATAAACAATACTCTCACTATGTGAGTATAAGGTGGTGTTAAATAATAATGATGCAGGGTAACACTGGGGACTCTGGGATTGTTGCCTTGAGCAAGCTCCTCACTTCTTCACATCAGTCTCCTCGTTGGTAAAATGAAGGTATTATGTAACTTACACGGTTGTTTTGAGGATTAGAGACAGTGTGTATCAAACCCTCACACCGTGCACATGTTAGGAATCCAGTAAATGGTAGCTGTTGTTAATAATAACCTGACAACCTGGCTTAGTCGACACTCTCTTATAACCACATTTGGCAGAATGGTAAGCAAACAACACAGGCACACGACAAAAACATCAATAACCACCACCATCAACCACCTCATCAGTGTGGTTCTCTGAACTCCCCTAAAGGTGACCGCTGGCTCCCAAGGGCACATGAAACTGGCCAAACGCTGGTAGCAAAATGGAGGTACAACCAGATGGAACGCCTTTCCTCCTCTGAGAGACTGGGAGTGATTTCAATGAAGGATGGCCGAGTGCAGACTCACTCTGAAATAGCTTTGACTGCCAAGTGACAGGAGGAGGAAGCCAAGTGAAATGGTGGGTAGCAGAGAGAGGACTGAGGGCTGAGATCAGCCCGGAAGCAATGTGTCCTCACGGACTCTTTGATCTTACTCCGCTACTGATTCACTTTCTTCCTCCTTCCCTCCACTTCGGAGGCCTCTAGGCAGTCAGGGCTGCCCACACACTCCTGCTGACAATCTGGACATCCCTTTTGCTTGTTTGGTGCCATGAGGACGTCTGAGCGGCTAAATGCCAAGGTGGACCATTACACTCCAGAGGCTGTGGTGGATACTCCTCTTGGAGCAGGTGAGAGCCTCATGTGCCAGAGAAGGGAGACACTAGGGAGGAAAAGATTTCTCGGCCCTTTAAGCCGCTGAGTTGACTTTTGTTCTGGTTCCAACTTCCACGAGTTAGCTTGGTCTTTTTACCAGTTTTCCAAGCAACTTCCTACCATGTGGGTATTTTCATTCTGTAGATATTTATTGAGCTCTGTTAGTGCTGGGCATTATTTTAGGTTGTGGGCAAGACAGACAAGCTCCCTGCCCTTGTGGAGTTTATATTCTGGTGGGATAGAGACATAATTCATGTGCAAATAAACAAGCTAATTCAAGACAGTGCTAAGTTTAATGAATTCACAGAATGATGTGGCAGAGGGACAAGAGGTCGGGGTTGGGGGATGGCTGTTTATGCCTTCTGAGGAAGAAACATTAGGGCTGAGAACGGAATGGTAAGATTGCCAATGCTGTTTGAAGTCAGGTTCTGGGCAGAGGGAACCGCAAGGTGCAAGTCCTAACAGGGCACGTCTGAGGAACAGAAAGCTCAGCAGCCAGTACTGGGACATGGAGAATAAAGTGGGGGAGTGTAGCAGATGAAGATAGAAGACAGGTCGCTGCGTGGGGGCCTATGGATCACATTCAGCCCACATGGTGTTATTGAGATTTCACTAAAAACAAAAACAATCTTGTCATGCCTCTTGATAATTAAAAAGACTTGGCCATGCCAGGCTGCTACTGAATGATGATAATTGATTTCAACATAGAGCATTATGCTCTCCTGCCCTATCCACCCCCCTTTAGCGGGATTTGGGGTCGGTCATTAGCTCACAAGTAGTAGACATTTGAATCAGCAAATGCTGAGCACCATGTGAACTTAATAAGGGCCTGGATTTTTTTTTTCCCCCAAGTGTGATGGAAGCATATGATGAAGGGTTTTCAGTGACAGTGACAGTGACATGACATACATTTTTAAAACATCACTCTACTTAACTGTGGCTAGGGTGTGCATGCGAGAACAGGTTCTCTTGCACACTAACGCAAGAGATGGTGGAGACAAAGTAGGAGACAAAGTAGGAGACAGATTCTGGGCATATTTTAGAGGGAGAGCTGCCAGGACTTGGCTAATGCATTAGATTTGGGGGGAATGAAGGGGAATGAAGGATGACTCTCAGGAGAAGGGTCAAGGCTAGGGATATAAATTGGGAGTCACCAGTATAAAGGTAATAGTTAAACGCACAGGAATGGATGAGATCACTGAGGGAGGAACTGTAGACAGGAAAGAGAATGCAGAAAAAAGAAAAAAGAACATAGGATGCAGAGTTTTGGGATTTTTTTCCCTGTTCAAATTTAAAGCTTCCTTTTTTTTTTTTAAAGATTTTATTTTTTTATTTGACAGAGACACAGCGAGAGAGGGAACACAAGCAGGGGGAGTGGGAGAGGGAGAAGCAGGCTCCCCGCCGAGCAGGGAGCCCGATGCAATGCAGGGCTGGATCCCAGGATCCTGGGATCATGACCTGAGCCGAAGGCAGATGCTTAATGACTGAGCCACCCAGGCGCCCCAAATTTAAAGCTTCTCAAGTAATTCCTGATATACAGGCTACTAGATTCTTAGTATTAAAAAGCAATCTAAAATGATCTATCTAGCCACCATTCCTACCCATATACTTACTCAAATCCCCCTACACAAACATCCAGCCAAGTAGCCAGCCAATTAGTGCATCATTAACAGGAAACATACTATTTCCATTGAGACCTTGACTCCGTGTTCATTAGAAAGTGGTTTTTCTTCCTATCAAAATTTTAGGTGAGTATCTATACCTCCAGAAAAGGAGAGTGTTGAGAGTGAAGGGGCAGGGCACTATTCGTAATTACACCAAGACAAATGGGACTTAAGGTGGGCAAATCTTGTAAGTAAAAACAGTAATACTTTAGCCATCTGTCTCCAGATAGTCAATTGAACGACTTTAACAATGTTTAAAAGGTGAGATGCCACTTGTGTCGGTGAAATTAAAAATTTGGAGTTAAAAGAAGTCTCAAGAAAATCACCTGCTCTAATTACCTTAGTTTCAAAGAGGGAATTAAGGGGCATTGAATTATTAGACTAAAATCAAGTTAGCATGTGGCAGGGGGAGACTAAGCTATCTTCCTCAACTTACGATGGGTTTATTGGGATGTAATCCCATGGTAAGTCCCGATAAACCAATCGTAAGTTGAAAATGCATCTAACATAGCCAACCCACCAAACATCACAGCTTAGCCTAGCCTACCTTAAACGTGCTCTGAACACTTACATTAGCCTACACTTGGGCAAAATCGAACACAAAGCCTATTTTATAATAGAGTGTTGAATGTCCCATGTGATTTACTGACTACTTCACTCAAAGTGCAGAACAGAATAGTTGTGTGGGTACAGTGGCTGCCTGGGAGCCGTGGCCCACTGCCTCTGCCCAGCATCACGGGAGATTGTCGTACTGCCCCCCGCTAGCCCAGGAAAAGATTCAAATTCAGAATCCAAAATTTGAAGTACAGTTTCTACCGAATGTGTATCACTTTCCCACCATTGTAAAGTCGAAAAATCGTGACATAGAACATTTTAAGTGGGGGACCATCTGTAAAATACATACTTGTATTGCATTTCAGTTTATAAACCCTTCACACGTCATGTGACCTGAGGCATCTTTTTTTTAAGATTTTATTTATTTGAGAGAGAGAGAGAGAGAGAGGGAGAGCACAGAGGGAGAGTGAGTGGGAGAAGCAGACTGCCCGCACAACAGGGAGCCCAATGTGGGACTTGATCCCAGGACCCTGAGATCATGACCTGAGCCAAAGGCAGACACTTAACCGACTGAGCCACCCAGGCACCCCCCACATTATCATCACTTGGTAGTAGGGTGCACTAAGGTTTGGAGATGTGACTTGCCCAAGATCACTAACCCTTAAAATGTAGAGTGGGAACTTGAACCTGTGTCTTGTTTTCTCTTGCCAACTCCGCTGTTCTTCCTATTGCTCCATACTAATCTAGTGATCGTTACTACTAAATTAATTTTTCTCCTGGAGTTTTAATTCCACAGCCTCGTTTCCTGGTGTATAAAAAGTAGTCATTACTTTCATCATTAAAGGAAATACAAAAGTGAGAGTATTTTCCAAGTTGTAAGCCACTGGGCAAATTTACATTTCAAGGCTAGTTAGTTCAGCTTTTTTTCCCCTCCAGTTAGGGGAACTACATTAAATTGGTAAGTGAATTGGTGAGAGGATTACCTTTGTAGCATTTACAGTAACTCTAATAAATTGTTGGCTAAATGAAAGCGTTCTCTAAAAAGAGAAGAATGATTCGAAGAAATCCATGGGACTAAGTCTTACAATTTGGGAACGTTGGTGGGTTTGAAGTCTAATGCCAAAACCTATTTGACCCAGCTCAAAGACGTATAAAGGAGCTCTCCAATGTGTGGAGGATCAGGAAGGATCCACTAATTCCTGTAGCTTTTTACATTGATCAAAGACCCAACAAGGATTTCCTTGATTTTGCTCAGGGCCCCACCATTCATTCTCTGGGATACAAAGCGTGGGGAACAGAGCTTTCTGTCCCTCCTAAAAACCCACTGCTGTTTTTATGTATAGTAATGGCATTCCTTAAACTCCTTAACTGTTATAATTAAGGATTCAACAACCTCAAGGATATTCAATTGTTGACTTAAAAGTTCCAACTCCTTCGAGCATGGAGTTCAAGATCTTCCATAACGGTTCATAATCTACCTTTCTAATCCTAACTTCCACTGTTGTCAGGAATGAACATTCCACTCTAAATTGGTCTGCTATCTCCTGTGCATGTTTTTTCACTCCTACACAACTTTCTCTAAGTCTGTGCTATCCTTTCTTGTTAGCCACATATGGCTAGTACTTGAACTGTAGCCAGTCCAAACTGAGATGTGCTAAGTTAGATATACCCAGATTTCAGAAATCTAGAACCCCCTAAATGTAAAATACTTCATTAATGATATTTAAATATTGACTATATATTGAAAAGTGAATATTTTGGATATATTGGATAAAATAAGTTACATTAAAACTAATTTCATGTTTTTTACTTTTTCATGTGGCTTCTAGGAAATTGAAAATATGTATGTGGCTTGCATTGTATTTTTAAATGGACAGTGCTCTGCAAGATCAGCCTAGCCTCTTAAGCCAAGGTAAGACAGGGCCTACTACTCAAGCCCACCTTTGTATTCTCTCATTCTTAATGAAGTGATGGATGATAGAAAACTCTGAGTACCTGTGGGTTTATACATTTAAGGCAGGCATGCCCTCTGTTATACTGACAGCTCAAGAAAACAGACTTTCTGCCAAAGAGAGCAAGATAGTTAATATACTCAAGAAGTGTTAGATAACTTTTTCAGGGACCTACACTAAAAACCCCCAAGCCCTTGAATTTCATCTCCTGTTTTTCTTCTACCTCTAGTCACTAAAATGTTAGCCCTTCCTGTTAAAATGTTTCAACTTTATTCCTTTACTCTCAGTCCATAACTAATCAAAGTCTTGCTCACCTAGCTTTTTTAAAATCTAGTTTCCAAGTAGTCTCCCAGCTTCTTTCTCCCCATCCACATTCATTCCATCTTATATACTGCAACTAAAATCATCTTCCATAATTTTTTTTGCAAATATAATTTGTTAAAAAACTTCCACTTTTCCTACATTGCCGACAGAGAGAATTCTTTCATCTAGCATCCAAGTGAGGCTTTTTCATACCTTATCTCTTGGTACTATTCTCCATAAAACCTGAGCTTTAGAGCAACTAGACTTGGTTTATGTAAAGCGCTTAGAACCACATCTGTCATATATTGTAAAAGCTTTATGTTTTAGCTATTATTATTACCACTCACTTCCATTTGAGAATGCTGTATGCATTTCTACCCCTGGAACACTGCTAATTCCATTTTCATTTGAATACCTCTATCACTAAAGGGAAAAGGAGTGATTTTAAACAATCAATGACTGGAACAAGCTAATTGTTACTCCTTGAGAAAACAACTTATCCTCCCAACAATGGACAGAAACTCTGAACCCTAATTTACTATGAAATGTAATAAAATTTAAGACTGGATGAAATCTAAATATAAAGTAGTATTTCTTTTATACAATAGACAGTAAACTTATGGAACATGGTATTTGAAAAAAACAAAGCCTGAAAAAACATAAATGGGTTCTGGATTTAGGGCCACATAGCTCTCCAACTTTGGCGTATATCAGAATAACCTGGGAAGCTTTCAAACCTAAACAGACGCCTGGGCCCTGCTCCAGATTTATTGAATCTCTAAACGTAAGCCTCGGGCACACGAGTGTTTTAAAAGCTCCAAGGTGATTTTTATGCACCTTTTCAAAAGCTTGGTGCTTTCCATGTGCACCTACACCCAAGAATCACTGCTTTAATCAAGAGAAATATTTGGGATGTATCACCATGTGCTCCTAGTGCATGTTTTTAAAACAGAAACAGAATACTCAGAGAATTGATTTGCCCTGAATGACTTATGTGTTTATGAATAGTATTTAAAAAACAAAAACAACCCCGTCCCCCACCTTCCTGCAAAACACTCTTGAGTTGATTTAGGGGATTAGAAAAGAAAAAGTCACACATATCCCAAATACCACACTTGGTTTTCATCTAAAAGCTTGTCTGTTGGCTTGGCTTCTACTTATTTATAAATTTCAAAACAGAATTACTTAAGTAAATATATATTTAACTATATATAATATTTACAGCTTACAGATTTGACAATTCAAAATTATACACTTAAGTAAATGTGTGAAAAAGGTGACCTTTTAGTATATAATAGTTCAAAAATTTCAAAAACAACTTTACCTCAAGAATATTTTACACCAATTTTCAAAAGTGCTATCTTCACAGGCTCATTGTATCTCAACAACCCAGTTAGGTTAACAAATATCAGGGCATGAAATAACCAGTATCCTATCCAGAGACAGCACTTTTGGTACCACTGTAGAGGGTATGAAAATCTCGGGTCTTTGAAACCCTATAACAAAGCCCCTTTTACCCTCCAATCCTGAGACAACAAATCTTGTAGTTCTCCCTCATCATCGCTGTCAACATTCTCCTCTTCCTTTTTCTGAAGTTCTTTTATAGTCAGAACCTCTTTAAGCTTATGTTTTATTTCATCCTGGCGATTCCGAAGCTTTTCCACCCGACGGTAACATTCTATCTGCTCATCGATCTCCCCAATTTGCCGGTCCAACCGTCCCTCCTCATCCTCTTCGGCAACTATGGCTTCGGAAATGGTATTGACCTGTCTCATGGCCTTTTGAAATTCGTCCCACTCTTTGTCCATCTGATCCTTTGGGGCATCAACCTTTCGTACCCTAGCATCTATCTCAGGGTCGTCAAAAAAGCCTTCCGGTAATGCCTCCGCTGTGTTTTCTCTCCTTTCCACGACTTTTTCATGTATTTCTGCTTTCTCAATTGACCCTGAATGAGGAATTAAAGGGGCCTTGGGAGGATGTGTATCTGAGAAACCGCCTGGCAGCATACCACTTGTTGCCTCTCTCGACGAGGAAAGCGAGTGTTCCTTGCCCTGTGCGTCGGACGGCTGCTTGCTAGTGTCCCCTCTTTTCCCTTCTCCTCCCTCTTCCTCCTCCTCTTCCTCATCTTCATAATCAGGGAGTAAACCGAGTCCCGAAACCTTACTGAGGGTCGCTCTGGCGGACTCCTTCCCTGCTCTGTCAAAGTTGGTGGGCAAAGCGGATGTGGAGGGCTGTACCTGAGGCAGCGGAGAGGCCTTGGGTCTTTTGGCATCCTGGCCATCCGCATCCGACGCCTTCCTCTTGGCTGACTGAGGCCCTGCGCTGGAGGACGGACTCTGGGTGGCTTCTTTCGCGCCTTTCAGCTCGGCCACTTTCTCACGGTGCTGCTTTCCCAGGACGTGAGTCTGCCACAGGAGCTCGCTCTTCACCGGGGTGTTACACAGGGCACAGCTCAGCTGCCCCAAACGGTTGTACTTCGCAAATG
The DNA here is from genome assembly GCF_037043125.1 of Eumetopias jubatus. NCBI lineage: Eukaryota > Metazoa > Chordata > Mammalia > Carnivora > Otariidae > Eumetopias > Eumetopias jubatus. Next base: position 120,256,787 of record NW_028274816.1, read on the forward strand.
GAGATTCTATCCGTTTCCGATTGGTGCTCAGACGCTGCTTCTCCTTCATCAACCGCCGCAGTTCGTCCTGATTCACCACTCGCTTCCCCGCCGGAGTGCGAGCGGAGGCGGAGGACGCCATCTCGGCGCCCGGACCCAAGGTGATTCTGGCTTCCGTGCGGGCGAGGCCTGGTAACGTCATTTCCTGTCTCGGCGGCGATTGGCTGAGGCTCCGGAAGGCGGGCGGTGGCGCCGGGGTTTCTCTCGAGATCCGGCGTGAGGCTGTTTTTGCCGGCCGGGTTGCAAGTTAAACGGTGCTATGTCCGCGATCGAGGCGGTCAACCCCAACGCTCAGGTGGCGCGGGCCCAGGCGGCCTTGGCTGTCAATATATGCGCCGCCCGAGGGCTGCAGGATGTGTTGCGTACCAACTTGGGGCCTAAGGGCACCATGAAAATGTGAGATGGCCCGGCGGTTGGAGAGGCGGTTAGGGCCCGGGGTTTGTTGGGTGTCATGGCGGGCTCTGAGGCAGACGTTCCGCGAAGTGCCTGGAGCGACGGGATACCCTAGTTCTCATTCCTGCCCGGAGGTCACCCCTGGCCAGGGGCGGGAGGACAGCCTTCCGAGGAAAGGGCCCCGAGTGAAGCTGTGACACCCCCACTGCCCCACTTTCATTAACGTTCGTGTGCAGTAGAAACAGTTCACCTGGTGTCTCTTTAGAACCATAAGCCGTTTAAATCCCCTGCGCTTTGAGACTGTATGCGCATAGTTTGGGTTTCGTTTGGCAGTGTGCTGTAGTGGTAAGGGCACACAGGCCTTGGAGCCCGGCAGGCATGGGTTCAAATCCAAGTTATTGTCTAGCTGTGCGTCTTAGGCAAGTTATTGAACGCTCTGTGCCTACACTTCTTCCTATCTCTTCACCCTTTCAGCATCTATTTACTTAGCTTCAGTATTTTCTTTAGAAGAGTGAGGAAAAGAGGACTAAAATGTGTAAGAGGAGAAATATATTCTAAGAGGAACGAGCAGAATTAAAATTAACGGTAAAAGGGCGGTTGTATACCAACTGGATGCTGGGAACACAGAAATGAAGATTATATATAGCTATATATATGATCATATTGAGGAAAGGGACTAATTACTGATGGGAGTAGGGAGGAGAAGCCTCTCAGATAACAGATTTTTGATCAGAGCCTTGAAAGATAAAGTTAGAGTTCACCAGTTGGAAGTGGTGTGGGAGTGAAGGCCTTGTAGTAACTTCAGGAACAAGAAAGCCCAGTGGTGTAAATCCAACTGAAATGAAAACAAACATGATATATTAAGGGAACCACAAGATTTTCCTACAAGATCTCATTTGGTAGATGCCGCAGGACAAGTAGACATAAGCCAGATTGGGAAAGCTGAACTACGACATTGCTAAATAGTCCGGATTTTACCTTGAAAGTGATGGAGAACATAAAACTCATCGAAAGATTTTTGATCAGGGAGCTGACTGAGTCACATTACTTTTTAGAAATAAATATAGGGGCGCCTGAGTGGCTCAGTGGTTAAGCCTCTGCCTTTGGCTCAGGTCATGATCCCCGGGTGTTGGGATCGAGCCCCACATCGGGCTCCCTGCTCAGCGAGAAGCCTGCTTCTCCCTCTCCCACTCCCCCTGCTTGTGTTCCCTGTCTTGCTGTCTCTCTCTGTCAAATAAATAAATAAAATCTTAAAAAAAAAAATGTCATGGGAGGGGTAGATTCAAATTCAGAGATACCAGGATGCTGTCTAAGTAGTCCAGGCTAGAGATGTTGAGGACAGTGGACATGGAGAGGAGGGGGTAGATTGAAGAAATACTTAGGTTGTAGAGTTAAAAGAACGTGATGATCGAATAAATGTGAGGGATGAGGGAAGAAACTAAGTTGAGTGAGTGAATGGTACATTCTATCAAAATAAAAGGCCTGCAGGAACTTTATATTTTGTGGTTTGAGGCTTCCAAGCATCCTTCTTTGACCAAACTTCTGTTCATAACTCATCAGTTTCTCTTAAACTTGTAAATGCTTCATTTGGAATGAAATCACCATAGTCCATATGGGGAGAGGTGATTCTTTAGGCAGCACATGGTGGTGATTACCATGGTATTGGCCCATGGCACTTGGAAGTTTTGAAGCTCAGTTCTTTATATTAAGGATAGTGAGTGGCAAGAACTGAGAATGTCTTGCTTGACTCTTGCCATATGAGGTTAATACATCACTGTTTTGTGAACAGGCTTGTTTCTGGTGCAGGTGACATCAAACTTACCAAAGATGGCAATGTACTACTCCATGAGATGGTGAGCTGATGCTGCTGACTTTAATAAATCTTACTAAGCCTAGAACATAATACAGATTGTATATCTTTAAACCAAGGCTGTCAGTTAAATACTGCAGTCATGAGTAATACTTGTTGGATTAGACCTTAATAAAAGATGATTTTGATTGTTTTCAAATCTTTGTACAGTCCAAGTAATAGTTTAGAGATACTTCCAAATCAGTTACATCTTTTAAAGACACTGAATTGTGTTCTTTGTAATATGAAAATATAAAAAAAAAACCTTTGCAATTTTAATAAGTATATTCATCTTAGAGATGAAAGGATTTGATCTTATTTTGGAAATGTCATTGCATTCCAAAGCAAAGACTCTTAAAAATGTTCAAACCTCATTAGTTCTCAATCTAAAAAATTTGGTATTGACGTTTATTAAGTATTGATAATAAGAATTTGTGAACTTGTAGAATGAAGCTTATTTTTTAATTTTACTATTGGCCCTTAGGTTATCTTGTTTTCATTGGACTATTTTTTTTTTTTTTTACTCTCATTCTCTCTTTTAATCTGTTGCTTACTTTTTCCAGCAAATTCAACACCCAACAGCTTCCCTGATAGCAAAAGTAGCAACAGCCCAGGATGACATTACAGGAGATGGTACTACTTCCAATGTTCTAATTATTGGAGAGTTACTAAAACAAGCTGATCTTTACATTTCTGAGGTATTAGCATTTTACAGAATTCACATTCATGTGATACTTTATTTTGAATGGGGAATTGTTTTCACTTGTAAAATGGTTTAATTTTAGAGGGCAAAAGTAATTTTTATCAAGATACTTTTGGACAATTATAAATGGAAATAGTCATGAACTTTTTTGCCAAAATACTGCCTTTCATTGGAATTATATCCCACTTTTTAAAATGAAATATTTAAGATATATAAGTAGGTAAAAAATTAGCCATCTACCCATGAATAATGGCCTAAAAAAGAAAATATCACTGATAAAGTTGAAACCAAATTATGCACCTTTAAAAAAGAAATAACTGGAGAAAAATAACTGAAGGTTTTCACGTTATGAATTTACCTATCTTTCTAGTTTTATTTTCCTTATAAACCATCTACTCTAGTGAGACTCCTCTACTCTACTCACTACCTCTGAAATCACTACACCCATTTCTACCTCAGTGCCTTTGTTCAATCTGTATTCTTTTCTTGGCATTACTTATCTGTCTTCTCTGATTAAGTATTTGAATGTTTCCTTTCTTTCAAGGACCATTTCAGCAAAGCATTACTAGGTCAAAGTGCTAGAATTATTACTTCTTTGTGTTTCATTTAGTATTGGGAATTGTCTAGTAATTCAGTACCTGCAGTGTACCTCATTTAGGTACTTTTGGCTGTAAGTAGTAGAAATTTGATTAAAAATCATTTAAACAATAAATTATCTCCATGACAGAACATCCAAGGTTGGTTGATTAAAAAATTCTATTAGTCATCAAGAACCCTGGTTCTTTCTGTCTCTTAGTGCCTCCATTTACAGTGCTGTTTCATGATAAGGCTTATTTCCATCCTGATTATAAGATTATAAGTCAGAAGAAATTAGGAATAGCTGCTTCCTTTAGTAACAGTCAGCAGAAGAGTGCAAGAGAGAACCATTTGCCCAATTATGGAATATAAGTTCTTCCTTTATAATATGATTGGGACAACTTTGATCTGTGTCCATCCTAAATCAATAACAGGTTTTCGGGGGAATTGACTTATCTAATCAGTATCCACCCCTTGAGCTAGCTAGAGAGGGTGGCTTCCTCCGAAGACTGGAGGAAGAGATAACCTAAACAAAATTAGGGTTTTGTTAGGGAGAAAAAAGTTTGGGAAGGGGGAAATGCTGACAGACACTGACATAATTATGAAATTGTGGCAGTACAGTGCTAGAGCTAGGCACAATACATGATAGAAACACTGAGGAGGGAGGGCTTTCCTAAACTAACCTGAATTAGGAAGCATTTTCTGGAGGAAGTAAGACCTGGGTTAAATCTTCAGGATGAGAGGGAGTGAGCCAGAGGAAAGAGTGAGGGGTAAGGAGAATGACCTTCCAGCCAGAAGGAACACCATGAGCAGAGGCACAGAGAAGAGAAGCAAGGTGGTATGTATGTAAAGCTACAAGCATTTCGGTGTTGGCAAAGTTTAAAGTGATGTGGACAGGGGCGCCTGGGTAGCTCAGTTGGTCACCGGTCATTGGGCTCCCTGCTCAGTGGGGAGTCTGCTTCTCCCACTTTCTCTGCCCCTCCCCCACACTCATGTGAGCTCTCAAATAAATAAAATCTTAAAAAAGAAAGTGATGTAGACAGCAATGAAAGCCTGGAGAAGTAGATGGGAGCCAGATCACAGAGGGCACGTAGTATGCTAACCAAGAAGAATGTTCATGTTAACATATTAATGACTGATATGGTCAGATTAACATTTTAAAAATTTGGGTGACGGTTTTAAGGGAGTCAAGACTGGGAGATCCTAGTAGTCCAGGTGAGAAGTTGTGAGATCCTAGACTGAGGTAATGTTTTGAAAATGGTTCATAACACAGGCTCTAGAGTCAGGCTTTGCAGATTTAAATCCTGGCTCCACCTCTTAGTAGACTGGTGATCTAAGGCAAATTACATTATCCCTATAAACCTCTATTTCCTCATTGTGAAACAGAAATAATACCCACTTCATAGTGTTGAGAGGATTGAATTAAATAATACATGTAAAGCCCTTTAGATTAGTACCTGGCTCAAATGCTCAATAAATGTTAACTTTAAAAAATTATTGTAGGACTGATGTAAAAGAATGGAGGAGGGGAATAAATTAGACCTAGTTCCACCTTTTAATAAGTTTATGTATTTTTTCCAGAATCAACAATGCTATTTTTTTAAAAAATTATTTTGTTATAATGTCAGACCTAGAGAAAAGGTTCAGGAATATTCCAAAAAATAACATTTCTCTCTCATATATGCATATATATGATATATATATGTACATATTTTTTTCTAAATGGTGTAAGTTGCAGACATGATTGTCTAAATATTTTAGTGTATACTTTTTTTTTAAAGATTTTATTATTTGACAGAGCACAAGCAGGGGGAGCAGCAGAGGGCGAGGGAGAAGCAGGCTCCCCGCTGAGCAGGGAGCCCAACGTGGGGCTCAATCCTAGGACCCTGGGATCATGACCTGAGCTGAAGGCAGGTGGTCAAGTGACTGAGCCACCCAGGCGCCCCTAGTGTATATTTCTTAAAACCAGGATATTCTCTTACATAATCACAGAATGGTGATAAAAAACAGCAAATTAATATTAACATTGACACAATGCAGTAGTATAACTTACAGATTTTATTCCAGTTTTATCATTTCTCCCAACAGTGTCCTTTATAGCAGAAAAAAATCTAGGCTTATTCATTGCATTCAGTTGTCATATCCCTTTAGTCTCCTTTAAATTGGAATAATCTTGAGCTGTCATTTTGTGTTTTATGACATTGCTACTTTTAGAGTATAGACCAGTTATTTTGTAGAAAGTCCTCAATTTGGATTTGACTTTTTTATCGTAATTAGACTCAGGTTATGAACGTTTGGCACAAATACCATAGAAGTGCTTTAGTGTTCTTAATGCGTTGTATCAGGAGGCACATGATGCCTATTTTTCCCATTACTGTGATGTTAACATTTGGTGAAGGTGGTGTCTGTCTGTACTTTTCTCCAAATCAGTGCTGGTTCTTTTCCTCTGCATTAAAAGGAGTCTTTTCTTTTGTGCCCATTCAGAAGAGTACCACATGACAATGTGTCCTAATTTTTGGAAATAAAGAAGACTTTTGTAGTTTTTTGTACTGGACTTACAATTTTTCTGTAAGTTTGAGATTGTTATAAATATGAAGCACTGACGGGATGCCTGGGTGGCTCAATTGGTTAAGCATCTGCCTTTGGCTCAGGTCATGATTCCAGGGTCCTGGGATCGAGTCCCACATCGGGCTCCCTTGCTCAACAGGGAGCCTGTGTCTCCCTCTGCTTGTGCTCTCTCACTCTCTCTCTGACAAATAAATAAAATAAAAATCTTTAAAAAAATAAATATGAAGCACTGAAAAATTACTTTTATAAATTATATACATACACATATTTAGTGGCATTGATGTGGGTAATATTACTTTTTCTGGATATACCTGTTAATAGGAGAAGATTGTTACTTTTACTTTGGATGACTTACTTTATAATTTTTAGTTTTATGTTGATGTAATATAGGGCCTGCATCCTAGAGTAATAGCTGAAGGATTTCAAGCTGCAAAGATAAAAGCACTTGAAGTTTTGGAAGAAGTTAAAATTAACAAAGAGATGAAAAGAGAAATCCTCTTAGATGTGGCTAGAACATCTCTACAAACTAAAGTTCATGCTGAATTGGCTGATGTGTTAATAGAGGTATGTGACTAAACTTTTGCATTCAGAATGAGTATAGACTAATGCATGATGATATTTTTCTTTTTTCTATGAGATAATCAACCGCCACGTGGTTCTTTTGAATGTGAAGTAAAGTACGGAAGACAAACGTTTATAGACTTACTTAGAGACTAGACTTGATTGGTCAGAACAGTATGTGTGATTTTTTTCAAAAGTGTCATATTAAACCTTCTTTTAAGTTACCGTGAAAGTTAGGAGGGGCTTGGCTGCCTGTGGATCATCCCTTGTGGTTGCCATTGGGGTGACGTACTGGTCTCTTTAAACCTAGGGGTCCAAAGTTATGTGAGGTGACACATAGGAAAGTGGTTAAGCTTACTACTTTAATGAAGCCTGATTAATCTGATAGATAATATTCACATCTGGGAAATGCGTATTTGTTTTGTTTACTTCTAAAGGTAAAATGTATGTAATAGAAGGACAAGACTGGGTATTTTGGGAAGGCTTTTTCTTATTTTTTTATTTTTTATTTTTTAAATTTTTTATTGTTATGTTAATCACCATATATTACATAATTTGTTTTGGTGTAGTGTTCCATGATTCATTGTTTGTTCATAACACCCAGTGCTCCATGCAAAATGTGCCCTCTTTAATACTCATCACCAGGCTAACCCATCCCCCTACCCTCCTCCCCTCTAGAACCCTCAGTTTGTTTTTCAGAGTCCATCATCTCTCCTGGTTCATCTCCCCCTCTGACTTACTCCCCTTCATTCTTGGGAAGGCTTTTATCAGGTGGCTATAGTTTGATATCATCATTGTTCCTCAGCTTTGTACTTGAATATATTGGTTTATCAGGAATGATGAATTCATAACCAAAATCACAAGACATTGACATATAAATCAGAATGCTTTCTTTTTTTTCTTTAAATTTTATTGTTATGTTAATCACCATACATTACATTATTAGTTTGTGATGTAGTGTTCCATGATTCATTGTTTGTGCATAACACCCAGTGCTCCACGCAGAACGTGCCCTTCTTAATACCCATCACCAGGCTAACCCATCCCCCCAACCCCCTCCCCTCTAGAACCCTCAGTTTTTTTTCTTTTTTTAATAATTTTTTTATTGTTACGTTAATCACCATACATTACATCATTAGTTTTTGATGTAGTGTTCCATGATTCATTATTTGTGCATAACACCCAGTGCTCCATGCAGAACGTGCCCTCTTTAATACCCATCACCAGGCTAACCCATCCCCCCACCCCCCTCCCCTCTAGAACCCTCAGTTTGTTTTTCAGAGTCCATAGTCTCTCATGGTTCATCTCCCCCTCCGATTTACTCCCCTTCATTCTTCCCCTCCTGCTATCTTCTTTTTTTTTTTAAACATATAATGTATTATTTGTTTCAGAGGTACAGATCTGTGATTCAACAGTCTTGCACAATTCACAGCGCTCACCATAGCACATACCCTCCCCGATGTCTATCACCCAGACACCCCATCCCTCCCACCCCGCCCCCACTCCAGCAACCCTCAGTTTGTGTCCTAAGATTAAGAATTCCTCATATCAGTGAGGTCATATGATACATGTCTTTCAATCAGAATGCTTTCTTGATAATTTACTTTTTGAGAGAGAGAAATGACAAATGGACTGGAACACCTGAGTTGTTTCTGGTCGATTCCCCTTACCACTAGGAAAGCCTACTTGGCAAATCAGATTAAGATCAGACAATTTCTTGCTCAATAGAGTTCAAATAAAGACTGCAGTATTTTCTCCTGTTGAAGTACATGTATCGAGTGACCCAGAATCTTCATGTTATCTGGCTAGGCCCCCATTCTCTTTTGGAGTTCTAGAAACACTGATATTCTCATTATCCAGTGTTTTTTGTCATTATTCCCTATTAGGCTCCAAAACCAAATATCATGTTTTCTCAGATAAAGTTTTCTAAGGTATAGTTTTTTGCTTTATTTATATTTTAGGATGGTTATACTGTAGCACTTAATTTCTGTAATTAGTTGTTTTCATATTACTTTCTGCTAATAGGATGCTAAGCAATAGGATGTATTGTACCATGTTTCTCAGATTGTATGTCTCTGGGGATATGTGGCAGAATAAGTGAGACGTGTTTTTCTAGAGTGTCAATTTTACTTTGCAGTTTTGGGGAAAAACATTATTTTCACATTAAAACAAACATGTATATTACGGCATGATGTGGAAACTTTTCATGACAAAACACAAAACTTAAGAAATTTCATGTCGGTATAGCCAGCAAATTTTAGCTCTTACTTTACATTACGTTTCCTTCTTTTCCATTAATAAGTTCTTTGGTGGAAAAGTTTGAGTAGTATTGGTAGTAGAAAGAGTAGTAGCTTGGCATTCGAAGAGAACTGAATTCTAGTCCTGGCTCTGCTACTGCCTGTTAGACCTTGTTTTTAGACTGTAACTATTTCTTCTTCTTCTTCTTCTTTTTTTTTTTTTTTTTTTTGGAGAGAGAGTATGAGCTAGTGGGGGTTGGGGTCGGGGGGAGGGGCAGAGGGAAAGGAAGAGAGAATTCTAAGCAGGCTCCACGTCCGGTGCAGAGCCTGATGTGGGGCTTGATCCCATGACCCTGAGATTATGACCTGAACTAAAATCAAGAGTTGGATGTTTTACCAACTGAGCCACCCAGGTGCCCCTAAGACTGTAACTTCTTAAACTTCTATTGGAGTTTACTTATCTGTAAAATGAAGGATTTGGGCCTGATGATCTCTGAAGTTCCTTTAGGTTCTAAGGTAGTCATTGGCATTGGTTATTACTGGTGTCCATGACGAAGTATTTTGAGGCCTGAAGCCCTTTACCTGCTTAGTCTGGTGATTACTTGGGCCAGTGGTTTCTTTTAGTAGAACAATAATTTACTGTTCTCACTTGCTTCTCTTTCAGGCTGTTGTGGATTCTGTTTTGGCTGTTAGAAGACCAGGTTATCCTATTGATCTCTTCATGGTAGAAATCATGGAGATGAAGCATAAATCAGAAACAGATACAAAGTAAATTACACAAACTTTGATAATACATAGATTCTGGAATATTTGGTTTAGTTCAGATGTTTTTTCATTAATTTCCTTACTTTTATTCAACATCAGTCTATTAATTCAACATATATTAATTGAGGGGCGCCTGGGTGGCTCAGTCATTAAGCATCTACCTTCAGCTCAGGTCATGATCCCAGGGTCCTGGGATCGAGCCCCGCATCGGGCTCCCTGCTCTGCCGGAAGCCTGCTTCTCCCTCTCCCACTCCCCCTGCTTGTGTTCCCTCTCTCGCTGTGTCTCTCTCTGTCAAACAAACCAACAAACCAACAAACCAAACATATATTAATTGAATACTTACCCCGAGCCAGTCATGAAGAGTAAACAAAACAATTTCTTTCTCCAAGAAGATTATTTTCTAGTTGAGGGAGGTAATAAATACGTAAGTGCTAATAAAAGCTTGAAGAAGGTAGAGTGACTATGTGAGAGCATGTGTCTGATTTTAGAATGTTCGGGGAAGGTCCTTGTTCTAGGAAGCTAGAGAACTAAGGAGTATCTGAAGAAATAAGGGAGCTAGCCATGTGCATATCTGGAGGAAGAATGTTCTAAGCCAAGGGAATAACGGTCGCAAAGGCCCTGAGGCACAAGTGTGCTGGGCCATTTGTGTGCCTGGGGCATAGGAAGAGGAAAAAGGAGAAGGACAGGAAGTCGGAGAGGAGAGAAAGCCAGACAGTTGTCTGAATATGTGTGTCCTCAGAGTATGTGGCATCTTGTTGATTTTGGACTTAATGAATTTTAAACTTTCTCTTATGGAAAATTCTAAACATATATAAAAGTAGAGAGAAAAGAATAGGGAACTCCTATATACCTATCACTCATCTTTATCAGTTTTCAACATATGCCCTGTCTTATTTTTCCTTTTATTTCCCTTATATGCTCCTTTTTCCTCCCTCCTCCTTGCCCCAAACCTGGATTATTTTGAAGCCAATCCAGGTATCATTATTTCATTTGAAAATACTTTCTCATTTATTTTAATATATATGTGTGTGTTTGGGCATCTTTATTTACCTATTTCTTGGAGTTTTATTTGGTTTTTCTTAAATCTGCCATGGCACTTTTTATGGCGTCCTTTTCCCTGCAGATCTTTATAAACCTGCCTTATATGTTTTTTTTTTTAAAGATTTTATTTATTTATTTGAGAGAAAGAGAATGAGAGATAGAGAGCACGAGAGGGAAGAGGGTCAGAGGGAGAAGCAGACTCCCCGCCGAGCAGGGAGCCTGATGTGGGACTCGATCCCGGGACTCCAGGATCATGACCTGGGCCGAAAGCAGTCGCTTAACCAACTGAGCCACCCAGGCTCCCTGCCTTATATGTTTTTAAACATGTAGTTCATGTCTGACAATTACAATATTTGAAGTTTTGATTGTCTATTTCTGGTGTTTATTATATTTTGCTGGTTCTCTCTAACTGTGTTTTGTTTCTATATGTGCCACTCAATTGTGTTTGAAAAAAGTATTTGTAGAAATAATTTGAGACCTAGGATGAAGGTCCATTTTTGCACAGAGAATTTGAATTTGCTTCTTCAAGGAGCCCAGGGAATACTTTATTTTTTATTATTATTTTTTTAAGAGTCTCCATGCCCAGTATGGAGCTCAGTGTGGGGCTTGAACTCATGACCCTGAGATCAGGACCTGAGCTGAGATTCAGAGTCCAGGCACTTAGCCAACTGAGCCACCCAGGCACCCCAGGGAATACTTTAAATTAAATCCACAGCTTGAGGGCTTTTTTGTTTGTTTGTTTTTTGTTTTGTTTTTAATATCCAGCTAATTCCTTTTTTTCCTAAACATTTATTTATTTTAGAGAGAGAGAGAGCACACATGTAAGTGGGGGGAGGGGCAGAGGGAGAGGGAGAGACAGAATCCTTAAGCAGACTCCCTGCTGAGTGTGGAGCCCGATGTAGGGCTCCATCCCAGGACCCTGAGATCAGGACCTGAGCTGAAATCAAGAGTTGGCTGCTTAACTGACTGAGCCACCCAGGCTCTTCTTTCCAGTTAATTCTAACTGCTGTTTGGTATAAGGGCTGATTGCTTCTAGTTCATCCTTCTGGTTTATACCCTGAGTATGTTCCCCTTTGGGGTTCCTACTTACTGGGAAAAGTGTCTCCTATTAGACCTTCTGCCTCAGATGAGCCCCGAGCTTTTAATTCTGTCCCCTTCTCATTGTGAGGTTGTTGAAAACAAAGTTCAAATTTTCCTGAATTGTCTAATGACTTTAGGATAAGAGTGCCTGCACTTATTTTCTTACCCCTTGGAGTTCATGTTTTCTTTACTGTTTTATAGCTCTTCAATGTTTTTAAGGTTGTTTTTTTGTTGGACTTTTTTTGGGGTTTTTTTTGAGAGAGAGTGTGTGTGTGTGTGTGTGTGTGTGTGTGTGCGCGCGCGCGCGCGTCCGCGCACATGAGCCAGTGGGGGTGGGGTGCAGAGGGAGAAGGAGAAAGATCTTAAGTAGGCTCCATGCCCAGTGTGGAGCCTGATGCAGGGCTTAATCTCAGAACCCTAGGATTACGACCTGAGCTGAAATCTTGAGTCAGATGCTTAACCGACTGAGCCACCCAGGTGCCCCAGGGTTTTTGTTTTTATTTTTATTTTTTTATTTTTATTTGATTTTTTAAAAAGATTTTATTTATTTATTCGAGAGAGAGAGAGAATGAAAGATAGAGAGCACGAGAGGGAAGAGGGTCCAAGGGAGAAGCAGACTCCCCGCTGAGCGGGGATGTGGGACAGAGCACGATGTGGGACTCGATCCCGGGACTCCAGGATCATGACCTGAGCCGAAAGCAGTCGCTTAACCAACTGAGCCACCCAGGCGCCCGGGTTTTGTTTTTAACCCAGAATTCTTAGTTGCTTTTGGTGGTAAGGTTGGTCCAAATTAGTCTGCCATTGCTGAGGGCAAAGCAGTTCTTGACTGATATTTCAGAAGGATCTCTCTGGTTGTTGTGGGGAGAATGCACTGTGGAGCCGGGCACATCCCAGTGCAAGGGCAGAAGCCGGAGGCCAGTCAGGAATCTGTTGTAATTCAGGTGAGGGATGAAAACAGTTCAGATCAGGGTATACTTAGAAGAAGGAGCAATAGGATCTATTGATGGTTCAATGTAGAATGTGACAGATAAAGAGGAAGGATGTCTCCTGGGTTTTTGCATGGAGCAGCTGGAAAAGCAGAAGTACCATTTCTTGGGATGGAAAAGACTGGGAGGAAAAGATTTGGGGAAATAAATCAAGAGTTTAGTTTGGGAAATGTTATGTTTTAGATGCCTATTAGGCATCCATGTGGAGATGTTGAGTCGGGAGTTGGAGAGGTGTGTCTGGAGTTTAGAACAGAGGTCTGATCTGGAAGTATATTTGGGAGTTATCCGAGCATAGGTGACTTAAAGCCTATGAGAGGTAATGAGATCATCTGGGAGGTGAATGTAGATAGAAAAGAAAGTTTACTGTCCCTCTACTCCTCCTGCTCGTGTTCTCTCGCTCACTTGCTCTTTCAAAATAAATAAAATCTTAAAAAAAAAAAGAGGGTGTTTAAAGTTGAGCCCTGGAAACTCTGATGTTTAGAAATGGAGAAGACGAGGAGGATTTAGCACAGGAGACTAAAGAGGAGTGGTCACTGGTAGGAAGAAAACCAGGAGAAGGTAGTGGCCCAGAAGCTAAGATAGGAAACTGTTTCAAAGGGAGAATAATCAACTATGTCATATGCTGCTGAAACTTTGAAGAAGTTGTGGATTGAAAATTGACCATTAGATATGGAAAGGATTTAATGTTTTTGGTGGCTCTAGTGAGAACTGATTCAATAAAGGAGTGGGTATGAAAGTCAGACTGAAGGTGGGCTCCAGAGAGAAGGGTTAGGGAAGAAGTGAGGATGCAAGCTTACACCACTCCAGGGAGGTTAGCAGAGAAATGGGGCAGTAGCTAGAAGGGAGTATGGGAAGGGACTTGAAGGAGAAGCATTCTTTGTTTTAAAGATGGGAGTTATCATGGCAAGTCTGTATCCTGACGAGAATGCTCCTGGAGGCAGGAGGAATTGATGGCAGTAGGGGAATAGGGGCAATGCTGGAGCAGAGAGGAGAAATGGAGTAGAGTACACACATGCAGAGGAGCGTAGACAGTTCATTCATAGGAACAGAGGTTCAGGTTCAAGTGCAGGTGGATTGGTGGAGGTAGTGATGGGACAGTGTTTGTATTTTCTCAAGCAGCAATGTCATTTGCTGAGAGTGAGAGAGGGAAAGAGTGGAGACTTGAAGAGTGATGAATATTGAACGTATCGTTAGCTTGTTTCTTCCTAAATATCTTCATTTTCAGTTAGAAGTTGGGAGCGATTAGATTAAATTTTGTAGTTAGATTAAAATTTTGAAAACTTCCTTATAATCGTGTTTATTTAAAAAATTATTTCTTACTTTAATGTAGAACAAATCCTGGCTATAAAAGATTCATAAGTAGAAATACCATTCTCTAATTTGGTATAAATGAAGTTTTAAATGTTATAAAAATACTCTTGAAAGAAAATTTGGAAAACAGGAAAAAAGCCTCTCCCACCCCCAAATTATCTGTATTCCTACTGCCTAAGCATAACTTTACTCTAGGTTCCTTTCATTTTTTTCTTGTTAATACCAAGGTGCTTATTTTTTAAAAGAATAGTTATAATCATGCTTTATAGGTAGTTTGTTGTTCTGTGTTTATCAGCTACCTCTGTAAATAATTTTCCATGTCATTATATAGTTTTCATGACCACCAAATAGTTGGGTCATTTATTTGCTGAACAGTGCCCTATCGTTAGACATTTAGGTTAACAGTTTTTGGTTGTTCCATATAATTATTTTGAACAAATGTTCCTAAGAAACTCATTGTGTGCCTACCTTTCATTACTTGACCAGCTGTGTCATCTGTTTGAGCTACATAATTTAGAGAATAATTCTGGGTTAACTTTTCATTGTGACCTCAATGAAATTGCATTGAAGTAGATTTTCTTTTCCAATTTTTTTTAAAAGATTTTATTTATTTATTTGACACACAGAGAGATAGAGAACACTAGCAGGGGGGAGCAGCAGGCAGAGGGAGAGGGAGAAGCAGGCTCCCCGCCAAGCGGGGAGCCTGATATGGGACTTGATCCCAGGACCCCAAGATCATGACGCGAGCCGAAGGCAGACGCTCAACTGACTGAGCCACCCAGGCGTCTCTCTTTTCCAATTTTACTAGTTATCTGTTAGGCTTAAAGTTGGTGCAAGGAAACAATGTGTGTCCGATCTGTTAAAATTTTAAGAATACAATACAATCCTTATTTTATAATAAATTTAGAGTGTATATTCCAAGTAAGAAACATTACATATTTTTAATAGATTGATCAGAGGATTAGTTTTGGATCATGGTGCCCGTCATCCAGATATGAAGAAGCGAGTGGAAGATGCATTTATCCTTACTTGCAATGTGTCACTAGAATATGAAAAAACGTATGTGGCAGTTACTCTTTGTAAATTTTGAAATTATATTTTCTAAAAGTGTTTTTAATTTTACTTAATTGATTTAGAGAAAGAGAGGTGGGGGAAGAGCAGAGAGAGAGAAGGAGAGAGAGAGAGAGAGGGAATGAATCTTAAGCATGCATAGGGCTCAATCTCATGGCCCTGAGATCATGATCTGAGCCAAAATTAAGAGTGGGACGCTTAACCAACTAAGCCACCCAGGTGCTCCCTAAAAGTGTTTTTTAATCTCTTTCTTCCCTCCCAAATGTTTAGTGTAAACTCCTACCTTTCCCTCCTTTTTCTTCCATATTTACTAGCTTGTTTTTATTAATCTTTTAGAGAGGTGAGCTCTGGTTTCTTTTATAAGACTGCTGAAGAGAAAGAGAAGTTGGTAAAAGCTGAAAGAAAATTTATTGAAGATAGACTACAAAAAATAATAGACCTGAAAGACAGAGTCTGTGCTCAGTCCAATAAAGGATTTGTTGTCATTAATCAAAAGGTGAGAAAGAAAGTTCAGATTTTAACTATTTGTAAATGTTTTTCAGCATTTCTTGTAGTGTGGTCTGTGGATTCCTAGGAGTCTCAAAGACTATTTCAGGGAGTCTCTGAGGTGTGTCCACATTTGCAATGATCATGCAAAAGTAGTGCTAGGTAAAGCTGCTGATGCCTCAGTACAAATCAAAGCAGTAACGCCAAACTGTACTATTAGTCATTATGTTCTTTATTGCCACACTATCACACACTTGCAGTTTAAAAAAAAGGCAGTTTCATTTGAAAATATCTTTTTTTTTAAAGATTTATTTATTTGAGAGAGAGTGAGAGTGTGCGTGTGAACGGGGGAAGGGGCAGAGGGAGAGGGAGAATCCAAAGTAGGCTGGCTGCTGAGTGTGGAGCCCGACATGGGGCTCAATCCCATGACCATGAGATCATGACCTGAGCCGAAATCAAGAGTCAAGATGCCCAACTGACTGAGCCACCCAGGCAACCCCCTCACTGGAGAATATCTTGAAGTGGTAAAACTTATTAATTAAATTTTGATTAAATATGCATCCTTTTATAATTCTATGTGACAGAGTCTGAAATCTGCATATCAAAATATGGTTGTCTTGGGGGCATCTGGGTAGCTCAGTTTGTTAAGCGTCCCACTCTTGTTTTTGGCTCAGATCATGATCTCATGGTTGTGAGATCGAGCCCCATGTCAGGCTCTGTGCTGAGCTGAGCATGGAGTCTGCTTGGGATTCTCTCTTTCCTCTCCCTCTGCCCACCCCTGTGCCCCCCACCCCCCGCCCCCATGCACCCTGCCCCCCCCCCCCGCTCACGATCACTCTCTCTCTCAAAAAATTAAAATATGGTTGTCTTGAGGGAAAATTCTTGTGTAATTGAGTTGCAAACTGAACTAGCCACTTTTTTCATGGACTGCCATTTTTACTTTAAAGAATAATTGGCAGGGTGCCTGGCTGGCTCAGTCAGTAGAGCATGTAACTCTTGATCTTAGGGTTGTGAGTGCAAGCCCCATTTTGGGCAAAGAGATTACTTTAAAAAAAAAGAATAACTGACAGAAAATTATTTAGACATGGGTATTTGGCAGGCTTGTCTCAAAAAGAAAGAAGTGGTTCTGTTACTTCCAAGGAAAACAACTGACAGTATTTGTTGCCAATAAATTTGAGCTTTCAAACCAAAATTAAAATTTTGGAAAACTTGTATCTGCTGCTGTAAACTTGACCGCTTTCTAATGCTTAAGGGACTTTTCTGATAATATTAGTGGTGATATTAGCAAATGTATATTTTTGATATTGTATACCCATGAAATGTATCAACATTTGGAAGCTCTGCTTAACGCAGTGAACCACTGTTTTCTAAATGACTAAAAAATGTATGATTTAACAAAGTCATGCATGGGTAAATAATACATTCAAAGTGTAAGATAGGCAAATGGATTTTAATATGAAAGAGTATGAAAAGTTTGATAGGTTCCATATTTCACATTGACACTAACCTTTAAGAAACTATCATTTATTCAGTTTTGATACAGTATCAAAGAAGAATATCCACATTTATCTGAAAAGGCTATTAAAATGTTCCTCCATTTTCCAATACATATTTGTTTGAGTCCAAGTTTTAATATACTTTAACCCAAACAACATATCACACCAAATTGAATGCAGAAGAAGATATGAGAATCTAGATGTCTTCTATTAAGACAGACATTAAAAAGATAACAAAAATGTGAAACAGTACCATTACTTTAAGCTATACATTTTTTTGTTTAGGAAGGTATAGTAAGTTTTCACTTAAAAGATATTATTTAAGGGGGCGCCTGGGTGGCTCAGTTGCTAAGCATCTGCCTTCAGCTCAGGTCATGATCCCAGGGTCCTGGGATCGAGCCCCGCATCCGGCTCCCTGCTCAGCGGGAAGCCTGCTTCTCCCTCTGCCCACTCCCCCTGCTTGTGTTCCCTCTCTTGCTGTGTCTCTCTATGTCAAATAAATAAATAAAATCTTAAAAAAAAGATGTTATTTATGTTAACATAAAACGGGTTTATTATTTTGAATGGATTAATATTTTAAAATTTTCTCAATTTTAATTTATAATATGACAAATATAGATACAGGTCAGATAAACAAAAGCTTTTTTGGGTTCTTAATAATTTTTAAGAATGTGAAGCAGTGCTGAGATCAGAAAGTTTGAGAACTACTGGCTTAAGATATGCTTATAACTTTTATGCTAATTTGATTTTAGGGAATTGATCCATTTTCCTTAGATGCTCTTGCAAAACATGGCATAGTAGCTCTTCGCAGAGCAAAAAGAAGAAATATGGAAAGGTGAGCTTGCTGATTATTATGTATCCTGTTTTTTTTCTTTAAATTTTTATTGTTATGTTAATCACCATACATTACATCATTAGTTTTTGATGTAGTGTTCCATGATTCATTGTTTGTGCATAACACCCAGTGCTCCACACAGAACTTGCCCTCTTTAATACCCATCACCAGGCTAACCCATCCCCCCACGCCCCTCCCCTCTAGAACCCTCAGTTTGTTTTTCAGAGTCCATCGTCTCTCATGGTTCATCTCCCCCTCCGATTTACTCCCTTTCATTCTTCCCCTCCTGCTATCTTCTTCTTCTTTTTTTTCTTAACATATATTGCACTATTTGTTTCAGAGGTACAGATCTGTGATTCAGCAGTCTTGCACAATTCACAGCACTCACCATAGCACATACCCTCCCCAATATCTATCACCCAGCCACCCCATCCCTCCCACCCCCCCGCCACTCCAGCAACCCTCAGTTTGTTTCCTGAGATTAAGAATTCCTCATATCGGGTGCCTGGGTGGCTCAGATGGTTAAGCGTCTGCCTTCGGCTCAGATCATGGTCCCGGAGTCCTGGGATCGAGTCCCGCATCGGGCTCCCTGCTCCTTGGGAGCCTGCTTCTCCCTCTGCCTCTCTCTCTCCCTCCCTCTCTCTGTCTCTCATGAATAAATAAATAAAGTCTTTAAAAAAAAAAAGAATTCCTCATATCAGTGAGGTCGTATGATACATGTCTTTCTCTGATTGACTTATTTCACTCAGCATAACACCCTCCAGTTCCATCCACGTCGTTGCAAATGGCAAGATCTCATTCCTTTTGATGGCTGCATAATAATCCATTGTGTATATATACCACATCTTCTTTATCCATTCATCTGTCGATGGACATCTTGGCTCTTTCCACAGTTTGGCTATTGTGGACATTGTTGCTATAAACATTGGGGTGCACGTACCCCTTCGGATCCCTACATTTGTATCTTTGTGGTAAATAGCCAGTAGTGCAATTGCTGGATCGTAGGGTAGCTCTATTTTCAACTTTTTGAGGAACCTCCATACTGTTTTCCAGAGTGGTCGCACCAGCTTGCATTCCCACCAACAGTGTAAGAGGGTTCCCCTTTCTCCGCATCCTCACCAACATCGTCATTTCCTGACTTGTTAATTTTAGCCATTCTGACTGGTGTGAGGTGATACCTCATTGAGGTTTTGATTTGGATTTCCCTGATGCCGAGCGATGTTGAGCACTTTTTCATGTGTCTGTTGGCCATTTGGATGTCTTCTTTGGAAAAATGTCTGTTCATGTCTTCTGCCCATTTCTTGATTGGATTATTTGTTCTTTGGGTGTTGAGTTTGATAAGTTCTTTATAGATTTTGGATACTAGCCTTTATCTGATATGTCATTTGCAAATATTTTCTCCCATTCTGTTGGTTGTCTTTTGGTTTTGTGGACTGTTTCTTTTGCTGTGTAAAAGCTTTTTATCTTGATGAAATCCCGATAGTTCATTTTTGCCCTTGCTTCCCTTGCCTTTGGCGATGCTTCTAGGAAGAAGTTGCTGTGGCTGAGGTCGAAGAGGTTGCTGCCTGTGTTCTCCTTTAGGATTTTGATGGACTCCTGTTTCACGTTTAGGTCTTTCAACCATTTGGAGTCTATTTTTGTGTGTGGTGTAAGGAAGTGGTCCAGTTTCATTCTTCTGCATGTGGCTGTCCAATTTTCCCAACACCATTTGTTGAAGAGACTGTCTTTTTTCCATTGGACATTCTTTCCTGCTTTGTCAAAGATGAGTTGACCATAGAGTTGAGGGTCCATTTCTGGGCTCTCTATTCTGTTCCATTGATCTATGTGTCTGTTTTTGTTCCCATACCATACTGTCTTGATGATGACAGCTTTGTAATAGAGCTGGAAGTCCGGAATTGTGATGCCGGCAGCTTTGCTTTTCTTTTTCAACATTCCTCTGGCTATTTGGAGTCTCTTCTGGTTCCAGACAAATTTTAGGATTATTTGTTCCATTTCTTTGAAAAAAGTGGGTGGTATTTTGATGGGGATTGCATTGAATGTGTAGATTGCTCTAGGTAGCATTGACATCTTCACAATATTTGTTCTTCTAATCCATGAGCATGGAACGTTTTTCCATTTCTTTGTGTCTTCTTCAATTTCTTTCATGAGTATTTTATGTATCCTGTTTTTTAATAGATTAAATTGAAATGATCCCATGGTATTCCTTTTAGCTTATATGTAAACATTGTTGAGCAAAATAGCATACAGATTCCAAATGTTGTTTTTAATTTCAATAAGTAATGGAAGTATCAAAAATCAAGACTGTTAACCTACCTCAGAACTTTGTTGAAGTACAAAGAAGGTTTTTATCTTAAAACATTTTTTTTAAAAGGATGAATGGGCAGAGCACTGAGGATTTTTTTTTAAGATTTTATTTATTTATTTGAGAGAGAGAGAGAGAGAGAGAGAGCATGAACAGTGGGGAGGGGCAGAGGGAGAAGCAGACTCCCCACTGAGCAGGGAGCCCGATGTAGAGCTCATTCCCAGGACCTGGGATCATGACCTGAACTGAAGGCAGCCGCTTAACTGACTGAGCCACAGAGGCGCCCCTTCTTAACACAGATTTTAAAAACAATACAACACAGCAACAATGCAGTCTTCTATGTTAGATATCTTTTCCCCTTTAAGAAATTAAGTCTTTAGTGCTTTCTATAACAAAAGCTATGGTGATATATGTCATTTCAGACTCTCTCTTGCTTGTGGTGGAATGGCTGTGAATTCTCTTGAAGACCTCAATGTAGATTGCTTGGGACATGCTGGTCTTGTACATGAGTGTACATTAGTGAGTATCTCCCTGGGCAGGGGTTATAAAGTGAAGAGTAAACCTTTTTTTTTTAATACTAAATCTTTTAGTTCAGGCTTTACCTTTTGATGTCTGAATAATCCCCAGGACAGATTTTACAATTTATTTATCTGAATGTTTGTTGAGAGTTCAAATATAACTTAACTGCTTTTAACACATATTTAGTTATGTTTGATAAGAAAAATTCACATGAAGATTGGATTCTAATATTATAAACTGGGCCTTCATTTCATAATAACATTAAGTATTAGAGTTATATTTTCTTGGATTATCCTCTAGGGTGAAGAAAAGTTCACTTTTATCGAGGCCTGTGTTAACCCTCGTTCTGTCACCTTGTTGGTTAAAGGACCAAATAAGCATACTCTCACACAAATCAAGGACGCTATCAGGGATGGACTTCGTGCCATCAAAAATGCCATTGAAGATGGTAGGCTCTTTGTTGTAATGGACATGAACCTTATGTATATTTAAAGTAGTAATAAATCTATCATAAATATATATAGTATTTTAAAAGATATGAATGATTATTATCCTCTCACTTCATTTTGGATAATTTATAGTTTAGATTGTGAAGATTTTTCCATGGAATATTCTTAATAAGTATGCTGCACTTTTTTGGGGGTTAGATTTTATTTATTTATTTATTTGAGTGAGAGTGTGTGAGAACAAGTGGGGGGAGGGGCAGAAAGAGGAGAGGGACAAGCCGACTCGCAAGCTGAGCAGGGAGCCTGACTCGGAGCTTGATCCCAGGACTCTGAGATCATGACCCGAGGTGAAGTCAGATGCTTACTCGACTGAGCCACCCAGGTGCCCCAGTGTGCTGCCCTTTTAATTAACTTCTGTTTATGAAATGAAAAAGCACTTAATTTAATGCTATAGTATCATTTTTTAATTTTTAGAAATTTATTTTTAAAACCATTGGGGCTCCTGGGTGGCTCAGTCAGTTAAGCGTCTGACTCTTGAACTCAGCTCAGGTCTCAGTCTCAGGGTCGTGAGTTCAGGCCCAAGTTGGGCTCCACGCTGGGTGTGGAGCCTACTTAAAAAAGAGAGAGAGAGGGACGCCTGGGTGGCTCAGTTGGTTAAGCGACTGCCTTCAGCTCAGGTCATGATCCTGGAGTCCCGGGATCGAGTCCCACATCGGGCTCCCTGCTCGGCAGGGAGTCTGCTTCTCCCTCTGACCCTCTTCCCTCTCATGCTCTCTATCTCTCATTCTCTCTCTCAAATAAATAAGTAAAATCTTAAAAAAAAAAAGAGAGAGAAAAAAAGAAATTTGTTTTTAAAACCACGAAAAGGCTTTTACAGCTTAGAACTCATTCCATTACCTTAGGTGCAGTGTAATTTTAAGAAAGATTAAGAAAGAATATTAGCATGTATTATTTATTGATAATTTATAAACCAACTTCCTTCTAAAAGGAGTTGGAGTAGGTAATTCAATAAAAACACAAATTTAAAATAGAATAATAGGGGCGCCTGGGTGGCTCAGTCGTTAAGAGTCTGTCTTCAGCTCAGGTCACGATCCCGGGGTTCTGGGATTGAGCCCCGCATTGGGCTCCCTGCTCGGCTGGAAGCCTGCTTCTCCCTCTCCCACTCCCCCTGCTTGTGTTCCCTCTCTCACTGTGTCTCTCTCTGTCAAATAAATAAAAAAAAAAAATCTTAAAAAAAATAGAATAATAAGCACATGAAAAGATCCTCAACATAATTAGTCATTAGGAAAATGAAAATTAAAACCATAAAGAGATACCATTTCACAACTGTTATGATGACTATAAATCAAAAAGCTGGACAATAGTAAATGTTGGCAAGGATATGGAGAAATTGGAGCTGTCAACATTGCTGGTGGGAACTGCTGGAAAACAATAGGGAGTTCCTTAACAAGTTAAACACAGTTATTATATGACCCAGCAAATCAACTCTTAGGTATACACCTAAGGTATACCTTATTCTTTGATCAAATTGTTCCAGCTACATTTGTTGAAAAGATTCTTCTTTAACCAGTGAGTTAAGTTGCGATTGAAACTTTTCACTGAAAATCAGTTGTCCATATTTGTGTGGTTCTATTTCTGGGTTCTTATTCTGTTCCATTGATCTGTCTATCTCAATGTTAATATACTATCCTGATTATTGTAACTGTAATTGGGCTCTCTCCTCAGCAGGGAGCCTGCTTCTCCCTCTCTCTCTCTGCCTGCCTCTCTGCCTACTTGTGATCTCTCTCTCTGTCAAATAAATAAATAAAATCTTTAAAAAAATTAAAATTTCAATTTCTGATTGTTGTTAAGACATAGAAATACAGTTGATTTTTGTATATTGATCTTTAATTCTGTAACCTTGTTAAACTCACCTATTCTAGTAGCTTTCTTATAGATTTCATTGAATTGTCTATATAAATGATCATGTTGTCTGCTAATAAAGACAATTTTACTTCTTCCTTTCCAATCTGGGTAGCTTTTTTTTTTTTTTTAAAGATTTTATTTATTTATTTGACAGAGAAACAGCGAGAGAGGGAACACAAGCAGGGAGAGTGGGAGAGGGAGAAGCAGGCTTCCTGTCGAGCAGGGAGCCCGATGTGGGGTTCGATCCCAGAACCCTGGGATCATGACCTGAGCTGAAGGCAGACGCTTAACGACTGAGCCACCCAGGTGCCCCTGGATAACTTTTTCTTTTTTCTTTTTATTTCATGGGTTAGAAACTTCAGTACATTGTTGAAAAAATGGTGAGAGTGGGCATCCTTTCCTTGCTCCTGATCATAGGGGGACAACATTCAGTCTTTCTCTATTATGTATGATATTTGGCTGTAGATTTTTCTAGAAGTCCTCTGTCAGATTGAGGAAGTTCTCTTCTCTTGCTGAGTTTTTATCACGAATGATGCTGGATTTTACCAATTGCTTTTCTGGTGATCTATTGAGGTGATTATATGTTTCTTCTCTGTTAGATTATTAATGTGGTAAATTACATTGATTTTCAAATGTTCAACCAACCTTACATTCTTGGGATAAACCCTACTTACTTATGATGTATTATCCTCTATAAAAATAGATTACAGTTTTTATAAAATTGTGGATATGTATATATACACACACACACACACACACACACACACAATTTGTCATTTTAATCATTTTTAAGTGTTACAATTCAATGGCATTAAGTTACATTCTTTCATGTTGTTGTGCACCCGTCACCATCATCCATCAATAGAACATTTTTCATCTTAAAGTACTGAAACTCCATAGCCATTAAACAATAACTCTCTATTCCCCTCTCCTCCCGTCTCCCGGAAACCACTATTCTACTTACGGTCTCTATGAAATTGACTTTCTATGCACCTCGTTTGAGTGGAATCATCCAGTATTTGTCTTTTTGTGACTGGCTTATTTCACTTAGCATAATGTCTTTCAGGGTTCATCCATGTTGTGGCATATGTCAGAATGTCCTTGCTTTTTGAGACTGAATAACATTGCATTGTATGTATATACCATCTGTTGTTTATCCATTTATCCATTGATGGAAACTTAGATTGCTTCACCTTTTGACTATTGTGAGTAATGCTGCTATGTGTATTGTCCTTTCTGTATATTGGATTTGATTTCCTAAAATAAGGGGTATTTATATATTTTTTGCTTATAATGCCTTTATCTGTTTTTTTTTTTTTTTTTTTTTTGCTGTTAGAATAATGCTGGCCTCATAGAATGAGTTAAAAACATTCTCTCTTTAATTTTCTGAAAGTGTTGAATTGTTGTGTAGAATTGGTATTACTTCTTTCTTTACTGTTTGGTGGAATTCACCAGTAAAGCCATCTGGGCCTGCAGTTTTCTTCATGGGAGAAATTTAAGCTATAATCAATCTTTTTAATAGATACAGGGCTATTCAGTTTATCTTTTTTTTTTTTTTTTTGAGTTTGTGTCTTTCAAGAAACTTGTCTGTTGAGAACATCAAACTGCTGCCCATGAGCTAAATCCTGTTTGCTGCCTGTTTTTGATAAATAAAGTTTATGTGGATACAGCTATACCCATTCTTTTATGTATTGCCTGTGGCTCTTTTTGTGCTACAATGGCAGATTTGAATAGTTACAAAGGAGATGGTATGGCCCACAGAGCCTAAAATATTTAAATCTGGTCTTCTGCAGAAAGTTGCTAATCCCTGATCTAAGTTTTCAAATTTATTAGCATAAAGTTGTTCATAATATTCCCTTACTATTATATATATTTTTAAAGATTTTATTTATTTATTAGAGAGAGCACATGAGAGGGGGGAGGGTCAGAGGGAGAAGCAGACTCCCTGCTGAGCAGGGAGACCGATGTGGGACTCGATCCTGGGACTCCAGGATCATGACCTGAGCCGAAGGCAGTTGCTTAACCAACTGAGCCACCCAGGCGCCCTTTACTATTATACTTTTAGTGTCTGCAGAATCTATAGTGATAATTACCTTTTTCATTTCTGACTTTCATTCTGTTTTTTAACATTGTTCATGTTTATTTTATTGATTACTGATCCAATTTTTATTATTTTCTTTCTTCTGTTTACATTAGGTATCACTTGCTCTTTTCTAGTTCTTAAGGTGGCAGTTGAGGTCATTAGTTTGAGACCTTTTTTCTTTTCTAATGTAGGTGTTTAGTGATACAAGTTTCTTTTTAGGTATTGCTTTAGTACCGTCCCACAAATTTGGATGTGTTTTTGCAGAATGGGATCAGGGAAGTTTTTACACTACTGGTAATGTTCTGTTTCTTAAGGTGGGTGAGAGGTACATGAGTACATTTATTTGTGCATTTATTGTTTGTACATGTAAATATTCTTCTGTGTATATATAGTATTTCACAAGGAACTTAAAAAAGTTTTTTAAAATTACTTTTTAATTCTGGTATAATTAACATACGTGTTATATCACAAGAAACTTTTTAAAAATCTGAATGGGAGGCAAGGATGCAATCACCTTGTGGGTAGACAACTCTTTTGAGCAGTTATGTTGTACAGGGAAGCAGAGGAAAAGGCAAGTAATTAAAAAATGATGTGGGATAAAAGAGAGATTCTTTTTGTGTTGTTTTGTTTTAAAGATGGGTGATTCCAAAGCAAATTTGTTGATTCAAAGGAGAGTCATAAACTTCATAAAAACCGTATCAGCAGGTATAAAAGTCATATCCTGTTGTGAAAATTGATGGTTTTTTAAAATTTTATTTATTTTTATTTATTTGACAGAGAAACAGCGAGAGAGGGAACACAGCCAGGGGGAGAGGGAGTGGGAGAAGCAGGCTCCCCGCTGAGCGGGGTGCCTGATGAGGGGCTTGATCCCAGGACCCTGAGATCATGACCTGAGCTGAAGGCAGACACTTAATGACTGAGCCACCCAGGCACCCCGAAAATTGATGTTTTTAACCAGAGCTTTTGCCTTAGAATAATAAGAACACCTATATTTTTTCCTCAGGTAACAGTTTGGGTTTTGCTTCAGTACAGAAAACAGATACTATAATAAGTCACAAGAATTCTATACCAAAACAATGGCCACATTATCTTGGCCTAAAGTTTTTTTCAAATCAGATACTACAATTAGTTTCCTGTCTCCAAAATTATAAATAACTACCTTTTAAATGTAGTCATAAAGGAATAAGATGAAGGTGGAAGAAATATCTACTCTTCAATGAGATAAGCTGCTTATAGCCAGTTGTCTGTACCATGCCTAATTATTTAATGGTGTGTAACTTCAGGATGCTTCATAAGGCATCTGAGTAACCACTGAACTATGCAACCTACTTTATTTCTGTATATACTTAGATATATTTTAGGTGTTGGCGGTATAATTGAACACAACTTGAATAGCTAAGTACTTTTTTCTCTGGTGTTTCTATCTGGCATGCCTTGCCAATCTTTTCCCTCCAATAGGCTGTGTGGTTCCGGGAGCAGGTGCAGTTGAAGTGGCAATAGCGGAGGCTCTTGTTAATTACAAGCACAGGATAAAAGGAAGAGCTCGTCTTGGAGTCCAAGCTTTTGCTGATGCCTTGCTCATTATTCCTAAGGTACAACTATACTAATGGCCAAAGAACAACTGGTTGGACATAAGGGTGTTGGATTATAAATTGTCCACATTATCTAACATCAGAGTAGAAAGACAGTTTTTATTTGCATTTCCCCATGCAGTTTTGTTTAAGATAGGTTACAGCTAGGTGCAACCACTCTGGAAAACAGTATGGAGGTTCCTCAAACAGTTGAAAATAGGGCTACCCTACGATCCAGCAATTGCACTACTGGCTATTTACCACAAAGATACAAATGTAGGGATCCGAAGGGGTACGTGCACCCCAATGTTTATAGCAGCAATGTCCACAATAGCCAAACTGTGGAAAGAGCCAAGATGTCCATCGACAGATGAATGGATAAAGAAGATGTGGTATATATACACAATGGAATATTATGCAGAATTGTGCAAGACTGTTGAATCACAGATCTGTACTTCTGAAACAAATAATGCAACATATTTTAAGAAAAAAGAAAAAGAAGAAGATAACAGGAGAGGAAGAAAAGGGGAGTATGTCAGAGGGGGAGACGAACCATGAGAGATGATGGACTCTGAAAAACAAACTGAGGGTTCTAGAGGGGAGGGGGGTAGGGGGATGGGTTAGCCTGGTGATGGGTATTGAGGAGGGCACGTTCTGCATGGAGCACTGGGTGTTATGAACAAACAATGAATCATGGAACACTGCACCAAAAACTAATGATGTAATATATGGTGATTAACATAACAATAAAAAAATTAAAAAAAAAAAGAAGGAATGAGATATTGCCATTTGCAACGACGTGGATGGAACTGGAGGGTGTTATGCTGAGTGAAATAAGTCAATCAGAGAAAGACATGTATCATACGACCTCACTGATATGAGGAATTCTTAATCTCAGGAAACAAACTGAGGGTTGCTGGAGTGGTGGGGGGTGGGAGGGATGGGGTGGCTGGGTGATAGACATTAGGGAGGGTATGTGCTATGGTGAGCACTGTGAATTGTACAAGACTGATGAATCACGGATCTGTACTTCTGAAACAAATAATGCAATATATGTTAAGAAAAAAAAAAGAAGAAGATAGCAGGAGGGGAAGAATGAAGGGGAGTAAGTCGGAGGGGGGAAATGAACCATGAGAGACGATGGACTCTGAAAAACAAACTGAGGGTTCTAGAGGGGAGGGGCGTGGGGGGATGGGTTAGCCTGGTGATGGGTATTAAAGAGGGCACATTCTGCGTGGAGCACTGGGTGTTATGCACAAACAATGAATCATGGAACACTACATCAAAAACTAATGATGTAATGTATGGTGATTAACATAACAATAAAAATTATTGAAAAAAAAGATAGGTTACAGCTAAAGCAGGGAAACTTTTGGATAATAGCTCAGAATCCTTGTCAGAGTTTCATGAAATAACTAAATTACCCCTTTGCTTATCTCTGAGCACCAAAAGTTGAAGTAAGTCTGGAAATTTCCTTCAAAAATGGTTCATAATCATAATGAAAAAGTTTAGAACTTAAAATTTAACTAGACTTTGGGGTAGATTTTTATCTTGGTGGTGGTATCCAAAGTATTATCATCACTTTAAATTGTGGTTAGCGAGAACTTCAGGCTATTTGGCACTGCCAAATATGAGCATGCTTTTGTCATTTTCATATTATTACCTACAAAAGGAGAGAAACCAGATGTTCCCTGTATCGACAGCAGGACAGAGAACTACCATTAAAAGGAATGGTAGTCGTTTGCCTTAATCTGGTTGTGAACCACTAGAAACACAGAAGACCATGTCAAAGACGTTATTACCATGAATTAAAATATTAAGAACAGTGCTAGCAAAGTCTCTTTGTTAATTGCTTTAAAATTATTCATAATTTGTAGAATCTTTGAAAATTGGAGATCTATTTTTCTCTTTGCCTGAAACAGCAAAGTCAGTAAGTGATGATCCAGTAGTTGACACAAACTGGTAATCCTGGTATACAGTGATGGTTCCTTTTTACTTATCAGCTGTTGGTTTGGTACTACTTGGAAATAAACCTGGTTTAGAGTGCTGTTATCTCTATTCCTGTTGCCACAGGTCAGGACTCTCCTCATGTTGATGAGGGACACAAAGATCCTGAAAATATGTAGGGTTCCTTTAACAGGTGCCTAGGAAAAGCTAGAAAATGTGTGGCTGAAGGGACGAGAAGAAATACCATTCTACTGATTTTCCATTTTTTAAAATTATTTTTTAAAGATTTTACTTAGAGCACGAGAGAGAGAGCGAGTCAGCACAGGCGAGAGCCCAAGTGTGAGTGTACAAGCAGGGGAGAGGGGCAGAGGGAGAAGGAGAAGCAGGCTCCCTGCTGAGCAAGGAGCCTGATGTAGGACTCGATCCCAGGACCCTGGGATCATGACCTGAGCCGAAGGCAGATGCTTAACTGACTCAGACACCCAGGTGCCCCCTAATTTTCCATTTTTTAAAAAAGTTTTTATTTATTTATTTATGTAATCTCTACACCCAGAATGGGGCTTGAACTCATGACCCTTGATCAAGTCACATGCTCTTCCGACTGAGCCAGTCAGGTGCCCGCCCCTCTTTCCATTTTTTAAGAAATCTTTTGCAAGGAGGGAAATTAAGATAGTGGGGTGGGGATGGGGGACTGTAATGTCCTCAGAATTTAGTGTAATATACATAGGGAAAATGTTTAAGTAAATATAAAAACTGCTAGATACATGAAATAATAATTTGATTTAGATTAAGAATGGAATTCTTCAAAAGGAGATGATTACTGTATTATGAATATGTTTTCACAAGACTAGAGAGAAGAGCCTCATTTTTTATATTTGATATTCAAATATGTATGTGAAGATATTTCACCCGTATATTTATTATTATTTTTATTCTTAAAGGTTCTTGCTCAGAATTCTGGTTTTGACCTGCAGGAAATGCTAGTAAAAGTTCAGGCTGAACATTCAGAATCAAAACAACCTGTTGGCATAGATTTGGATACAGGTAAGAAAGTGAAGAAAAATTAGCTGCTCAGTAAAGAAAGAGGTTTACTACAGTGACCTAGAACTTATAGAAAGGGAGTGGAGATTTGGGTGACTTTAATATTTAAATTTTGGGTGCCTTTAATTTACTTTTGAACTTCTTTTTTTCTTTACTGAAGTTATTTTTTAAAAAATTTTTTATTGTTATGTTAATCACCATACATTACATCATTAGTTTTTGATGTAGTGTTCCATGATTCATTGTTTGTGCATAACACCCAGTGCTCCACGCAAACGTGCCCTCCTTAATACCCATCACCAGGCTAACCCATCCCCCCACCCCCCTCCCCTCTAGAACCCTCAGTTTGTTTTTCATAGTCCATAATCTCTCATGGTTCATCTCTCCCTCCGATTTACTCCCCTTCATTCTTCCCCTCCTGCTATCTTCTTCTTCTTCTTTTTTTCTTAACATATATTGCACTATTTGTTTCAGAGGTACAGATCTGTGATTCAACAGTCTCTCACAATTCACAGTGCTCACCATAGCACATACCCTCCCCGATGTCTATCACCCAGCCACCCCATCCCTCCCACCCCACCCCCACTCCAGCAACCCTCAGTTTGTTTCCTGAGATTAAGAATTCCTCATATCAGTGAGGTCGTATGATACATGTCTTTCTCTGATTGACTTATTTCACTCAGCATAACACCCTCCAGTTCTATCCACGTTGTTGCAAATGGCAATATCTCATTCCTTTTGATGGCTGCATAATATTCCATTGTGTATATGTACCATGTCTTCTTTATCCATTCATCTGTCGATGGACATCTTGGCTCTTTCCACAGTTTGGCTATTGTGGACATTGCTGCCATAAACATCAGGGTGCACATACCCCTTTGTATCCCTACATTTGTATCTTTGGGGTAAATAGCCAGTAGTGCAATTGCTGGATCGTAGGGTAGCTCTATTTTCAACTTTTTGGGGAACCTCCATACTGTTTTCCAGAGTGGTCGCACCAGCTTGCATTCCCACCAACAGTGTAGGAGGGTTCCCCTTTCTCCGCATCCTCACCAACATCTGTCGTTTCCTGACTTGTTAATTTTAGCCATTCTGACTGGTGTGAGGTGATACCTCATTGAGGTTTTGATTTGGATTTCCCTGATGCCGAGCGATGTTGAGCACTTTTTCACGTGTCTATTGGCCTTTTTGATGTCTTTGGAAAAATGTCTGTTCATGTCTTCTGCCCATTTCTTGATTTTTCATAGATGGCTTTATATTGAGGTATGTACCCTCTATCCCTATACCCTGAAGAGTTTTGATCAAGAAAGGTTGCTGTACTTTGTCATATGCTTTTTCTGCATCTGTTGAGAGGATCCTATGATTCTTGTTCTTTCTTTTGTTAATGTATTGTATCATGTTGATTGATTTGCAGATGTTGAACCAAACTTGCAGCCCAGGGATGAATCCCACTTGGTCATGGTGAATAATCCGTTTAATGTACTGTTGGATCCTATTGGCTAGTATTTTGGTCAGAATTTTTGCATCCATGTTCATCGAGGATATTGGTCTGTAATTCTCCTTTTTGATGGGGTCTTTTTCTGGTTTGGGGATCAAGGTAATGGTGGCCTCATAAAACGAGTTTGGAAGTTTTCCTTCCATTTCTATTTTTTGGAACAGTTTTAGAAGAGTAGGTATTAACTCTTCTTTCAATGTTTGGTAGAATTCCCCTGGGAAGCCATCTGGCCCTGGGCTTTTGTTTGTTGGGAGATTTTTGATGACTGCTTCAATTTCCTTAGTGGTTATAGGTCTGTTCAGGTTTTCTATTTCTTCCTGGTTCAGTTTTGGTAGTTGATACTTCTCTAGGAATGCATCCATTTCTTCCAGGTTATCTAATTTGCTGGCATAGAGTTGCTCATAATATGTTCTTATAATTGTTTGTATTTCTTTGGTGTTGGTTGTGATCTCTCCTCTTTCATTCATGATTTTGTTGATTTGGGTCATTTCTCTTTTCTTTTTAATAAGTCTGGCCAGGGGTTTATCAATCTTGTTAATTCTTTCAAAGAACCAGCTCCTAATTTCGTTGATCTGTTCTACTGTTCTTTTGGTTTCTAGTTCATTGATTTCTGCTCTGATCTTTATTATTTCTCTTCTCCTGTTGGGTTTAGGCTTTATTTGCTGTTTTTTCTCTAGCTCCTTTAGGTGTAGGGTTAGGTTGTGTGTTTGAGACCTTTCTTGTTTCTTGAGAAAGGCTTGTATTGCTATATACTTTTCTCTTAGGACTGCCTTTGCTGTATCCCAAAGATTTTGAACAGTTGTGTTTTCATTTTCATTGGTTTCCATGAATTTTTTAAATTCTTCTTTAATTTCCTGGTTGACCCATTCATTCTTTAGTTTTACTTTTGAACTTCTTAAAAGAAAAGGAAATTCTTTTATTTATTCTTTTAGGAAATAGTTTTTGACTGTTTGTTATTTGACTCTTGAGATTCACAAAGAACCTTCTAAGCTTATATTATAGCAGGGAAGGATAGGCAGTAAATAATACCCTTAACGGATATGTTCCCTGAACATTTAAGGAGTAGTAAATTCTATGAAAAAAATAAAAGAACCCTATAAGGATGACTGTGAATGCTAGCATGAGGTGCGGGGAGGGGGTTGCAATTTATTTATTTATTTATTTATTTTTAAATTTTTTTTTTAAAGATTTTATTTATTTATTTGAGAGAGAGAATGAGATAGAGAGAGCGCATGAGAGGGGAGAGGGTCAGAGGGAGAAGCAGACTCCCCGCCGAGCAGGGAGCCCGATGTGGGACTCGATCCCAGGACTCCGGGATCATGACCTGAGCCGAAGGCAGTCGCCTAACCGACTGAGCCACCCAGGCGCCCGGGGGTTGCAATTTAAAGAGAAAGGTGGGCGGGGTAGACCTCATTGAGAATACGTCTATAGAAAATAATCAAAGGAAGTAAGGAAGTAGCCATGCTAGGGAACTGAGGAAAGACTATCCTGGGTAGAGGGAGCAGCCAGTGGAAAAGTCAGTCTCTGAAGCTTTTGAAGAGGAGGAAGGAGATGTGAGAGGTAGTAGAAAGATCATGCAGGGTGTGGAGGCCAATCCAAGGACTTTGACTTTTACTGCGGTGGAATAGGGAGCAATTTTTGGCAGAGGTGTGACATGGCCTAATTACATTTAAAAGGATCACTCTGGCTATTCTGTGGAGAGGAGTCCACTGAACAACTGGAATGGCCATTAACCACATCAGAGAACTGTGGGTAGAGCAGCTTGTGATGGGGGGCAGGTCAGCACTGAGTTTTGGCAAAGTTAAATTCAAAGTGTCTGTAGACTTTCAAGTGAAATAGACAGTTGGAAGTATGAGTCTGGAGCTCAAGAAAGAGCTCTGGGTTGGAGATAAAAACAAGAGTCTTCAGAGTGTATATGGTTTATATCCATAAGACCGGATGAGATTACCTGGGGAGTGAGTGTAGAGAGAGAAGAAAAGAACCCAGGACTAAGTCATTGGCTACGCCAGAATTAAGAGCTCTGGGAAGAAGAGGAAGAACCAGGAAAGTCAAGAGAAAAGTTGCCACTAATGCAAAAGAAAAAACGAGGCTGAGCGTGGTGTCCTGGAAGACGGGTAAAGAAAGACTAGTCAGGAGGCCATGTTAAGTGTTGCTGATGCACAAGGCCTGAGAACTGACCCCTGGATTGGATTTGATAACATGGGGTCATTGTGACTTGGACACTAGTAGTTCTGCTGGTATATTAAACACTGTTAGAATATATAACCAGTATTAACAGAATATATCAAGATTGTAGTATTAAAATAGTTTGTTTTTACTTTGCAGGTGAGCCCATGGTAGCAGCAGATGCAGGAGTTTGGGATAATTATTGTGTGAAAAAACAACTTCTTCACTCTTGGTAAATTCATATTAATAAAAAGAGAAAGACTGTTAGGGACATAATCAGTAACTTTAAAACTTGTCTATTGTTTTTGCCACCCTATAGTGAAAAATGGTTAAGTGTATGAGAACGCATGGTATCCAGTTACTAACACTAGCTTCTGTCACTTTATAGTCCTTTTTCCATTTTACTTCTAGCAGTGTCAGATACAGGAAATGTTTATCTTACTGTTTATTTGAGGGGGAAGGGAAAGAAGGAAGTTTACTGAAATTGTACCATGTGTTTAGCAGGGAAAAGTAAATGATGTGCTAAAAATGAACTCAGATTTGCTGGTATATAAAATCAAATTTTTATCAGCAGAGGAGTTGAAATTATAGTACAAGGGGTGATGTTTGTATTTACAATAGCTTCATCTCATAATACCTCATACAACATCATTAAAGAACAGAGTACTTTTAGTAGCTGGAGATTGCTGGGGGGAAATGATGAGAGTGGGTTGGTAGGCTTTACTCACCGTTATCTTTTTCTTCAGCACGGTGATTGCCACCAACATTCTCCTGGTTGATGAAATTATGCGAGCTGGTATGTCTTCTCTTAAAGGATGATTGATTTCAAAATCAACTCTTCTAGAAGCTGAGATTTAGTGCATTTACATCAACTACCATTATATACCCTGAGCCATTCTTAATTTTTGCTCAATAAAAGCAGTTTATATTTGTTGGCCTTAGCAGTCTCAATAATACTTCATCAAGGTATAAAGAACACGAGAAGTACTTTCACAGTAAAGGAATAGTAATCAAAATATTTTCCCTTAAGAGTTCTAACTTTGGAGCTCCTGGTTGGCTCAGTTGGAAGAACATGTGACTCTTGATCTTGGGGTCATGAATTTGAGCCCTACATTGGGGGTAGAGATTACTTAAATAAGAAGTATAAGAGAAAAAGTTCTAACTTCCTATCCTTTATTGTATGTGTAATATGAAATAATAAGTATTTATTTGGTTTTCATCCCCAGTTCCTGGCACGAGCTTTTTAAACTTTTGTAGTTTCCTGAGTAACAGGGGTGATAGGAGCATTTTTTTGGTTATAGTATTTGGTCTTAGTTTCTGTTTCCAGGCATAAGAGCTTCTAAGACTATTGGAGTCTCCGGAACTAATGAGTGTCTTTTTGTATGCTAATTAGTGACTCTTGATGGGTCCTTAGGAGGGCACCTGGGTGCCAGAGGAACCAACCTTGTGGTTAGAGGGTTAGAACTTTCAGCCTCTCCTTACATCTCCCACTCTGCCCCTCTACCTCTAGGGTAGGTAGAGGGGCTGGAGTTTTACTAATAAGTCATGGCTATGTGATGAAACCTCCACAAAAATTTCTAAACTATGGGATTCATTGACCTTCCAGGTTGGTGAACACATCCATGTGCCAGGAGAGTTGGCCCAATCCAACCCCCCTTGGGACAGAAACTCCTGTGCCTGGGAACCTTCTGGACTCGCACTATGTACGTCTTCATTAGGTTGTTCATTTTTATCCTTTATAATGCCCTTTATAATAAGCTGCTAAATGTGTTTCCATGAGTTCTGGGAACTGCTGTAGCAAATGATTGAACATGAGGAGGGGGCCGTGGGAACCCCTGATCTGTACCCCAGTTGGATAGAAGTGTGAGTAACATGGGTACCCACTACTTGGAATTGGTGGGGCAGTCTTGTGGGACTCAGCCCTTCATCTGTGGGGTCTGCTCTACCTCCAGGTAGTCAGATTGTAGAACACCCACTTGCTGTCTGGAGAGTTGGAGAATTAGTTGGTGTATGGAACCCCCACACACATTTGGTGTCAGAAGCGTTGTGAGTAGGGGAAGCAGTGTTCCCTTAGTAGGCTACTGCAGTTTTCATAAAATAGAATCTACTGGGATTCTTAGACCTTTGGACAACTTTCAGTGAATAAAATATAGAGCACAAGTTTTGAGTATGCAAGTCGGTCCCCGGTTTATCAACTTCTTACTGCCACCCATTCCTCTTATAAATATGACATCACTTTGTGATTATAGCTAGGTTTCATTGAGACCTGACAGTTTATTTCGCGTATAATGTATTACATTTTATCTGGCTCTTTGGTATATATGATCAGCAATGTACACTTCTGTGCTCTCTGACCAGGTGGTTAAATGGAGCAGGTCTCATTTGGAAAGTGGTGGGGGGGGGGAGGCAGTGTTGGCACCAACACTGGGAAATAATTGTTTTTGGCTTTGAATGCAGCTCTTCTGTATCAGCAATAGCTTTCTTGTTTGAAACACTGGAATTAATCTCTTGTACTCTTTATTATCATTAGGCTGCTTGTAGTTAATTTTTTTCCATGGATGCAAGTTGATAAGAGATTAAAATAAGGCAGGTGCATTTAATGGAACTTTGGCCTGTTAGTGCATATAGGAGGTTTATTTAACTATTTCCGGCCTTAGTTGAAAACCTATACTTTTATACCCATTTCCCCCCTGACTTGATATGTCGTCAGCATCTTTCCAAGTTAATAACCATGCTTTTGAGCTATAATTTTTTTGTGGTTACGTGACATTTGATTGTATGGCTATTCTGCGATTTATTTAATTCTGTTTTCAAATTTTTTCCCCACTGAAAACAAACATCTTCCTTTTTAGTTTCTGTCCTTGTTTTATAGGATAGGCCTTTTAAGACATGCATACCATGCATACTGCCAGACTTTTTTCTACATAAAATGTTTAAATTATGAAATATTTTAAATATGCCAGAGGACAGAAAAAATACAAACTCCTTTGTATCCTCCACCTATCTTTAACAAATAGTAACATTTTGTCATGTTTGCTTCAGAGTTTTTTGTTGTTAAATTGCCACCCTTCCCCACCCACACCCCATCATATGTTTTTCCTACCTTTTCTCCCTAGAAAAAGACTGCCTAGAGGTAGTCTTTGATCTTTGATATATATCATCCCCATGCACTTAAAAAAAACCTTTTTATATGTATGCATATGCCTGTAGCAATGTAAAATTATTCTTTTTGGGTTTTTAAAATGTAGAGAAAATATGTACTTTTCTTTTATTTCCTACTTGACATATGGTTTTGAGATTTATCCATTCATTAATTTTAGCTGTTTTTGAGTATGCCAGTGTATTTCTCTACTATAATGTATTGATCCATCAATGGACCTTTGGTTATTTCTAATTTTACATCATTTTAAACACCACAGCATTGAATTTCTGTGTACATGTCTCTTTGGGCACATTTATGAGAGTGTTTCTAAAGATTATACCTAGAAATGGAATGACTTGGGTTTAGCATTCCTCATCTTTATATTTACAAAGTGATTATGCCAGTTGACGTTCTCCCCTGCAATGTATAAAACTATTGTTCCATGCCCCTACAACCTTACTAAGTCTTAGTATTTTTAAAGTTTTAATTTTTGCCCATCTGAAGGGTATAAAATTATAGCTCATCTTAAGCAATTGCCTTGATTACCAGTGTAATTGAACATATTTTCATAAATCTGTTGGTCATTTTCCATTCTACGGAATTGCCTACTCACATTGTTGACCATGTTTTTCATTGGATTTATCTTTCAGATTGGTATATGTGGGGCTCTCTCTCTGTTCGTCTATCTTCTGTGTTTTACAATATTTTCTTCCAGCCTGAGGCATTCTCACCTTTGCAAAGTACACAGAAAAATTTGATACACATATTTTTATTTTATAGACTGAAATTTGTCACTTTTTTCTTTTCATTTTTTTTGTGTCTCTACAAAAATTCTCTACCTCAATAATAAAGATTTTTAAAATATTTTATGAGTTTTCAAATTTTATCACATTTAGGCCTTTAATTCATCTGGAATTTATTTTTGTGTATAGTGTGTGTTGTGGATCTAATTTTTTCCCCCCACAATGCCAACCAAGTGTTCTCAGACTGGCTAATTTATGTTATCACCTCTATCATATATTGCATTCCCTTAGGTTGACCAAATTTTAAAACTTGCATTTGTTTCTGGTTTAAATATTTTGTTCCCTTGGTCTGGTAGATTGTTATTATAATAATATTGCTTTAATTCTTAAAACTTTATAAAAAAGTTTTGATATGTGGTAGGTAGGATGGTCCCCCAACCCCTTCTTTATTTTCTTCAGAATTGTTTTGGCTATTCCTGGATCTCATCTTTTCCTTCTTCCATATGAATTTTAGGATCAGCTTGTTGAGTTATGTGTTTTGATTAAAATTGCAATAATTTTATAGGTGATTTCAGGATGAAATAAATATATAAGTATAAATACACACCTCTTACTCATAAATATTTACTATCCCTTCATTTATATCTTACGAAGTGCTTCAGTTGTTTTATTTTTATTTATTTATTTAAAAGATTTTATGTATTTATTTCGAGGGAGAGAGTGTGAGCGGGGGAGTGGCAGAGGGAGAGGAAGAAAGAGAATCTCAAGCCGACTCCATACTGAGCGTGGAGCCCGATAGGGGCTTGATTCCACAATGGTGAGATCATGACCTGAGCCAAAATGAAGAGTTGGACGTTGAACTAACTGAGTCACCCACCTGCCCCAGTGCTTCAGTTGTTTTAGATTAGTAAATGTTTTGTTTTCAATAAAGCTTTAGATGTTTCCCATAAAAATGCATTGCATCTTTAGCTATATTTATTCCTATGTGTCTCATTTTGGAAGTTATTATGAATAGGATATTTTATAAAAATTGTACTTTTT
This sequence comes from Eumetopias jubatus, assembly GCF_037043125.1. Classification (NCBI taxonomy): domain Eukaryota; kingdom Metazoa; phylum Chordata; class Mammalia; order Carnivora; family Otariidae; genus Eumetopias; species Eumetopias jubatus. The sequence continues at coordinate 120,295,186 of NW_028274816.1, forward strand.
AATTGTTTGTCATTGTACTGTAGGCCCTTTATGGAGTCTTCATACTGGCTTTTGTATTCCACAATCTTGCCAAACTCTCTTATTAGTGCAGTAGTTTTTCTGTAGCTATACAGGGATAAGTCTGTTCCTATTTTTTTTTTTTTTTAAGATTTATTTATTTGAGAGAGAGAGCATGAGTGGGGAGAGGGACCTCAGGAGAGGGAGAGAGAGAATCCTCAAGCAGACTCTTCGCTGAGCTGGGAGCCTGATGTGGGGCTCAATTCCAGGACCCTGAGATCATGACCTGTGCCAAAATCAAAGGCTGGCCACTTAACTGACTGAGCCACCCAGGTGCCCCATCAGGTAGCATAAATTCTTTATCTGTGCCTGAGCATGAGTGCAGACTTTGGGCTTCAATTTCTTGAAGGAGCCCTGAGCAGAGCAAGTTTCCTTATTGCTTTATTGTTTCACTTGGTAAGTGGGTAGAGTTTGTCTAGCATCATGGAGAGGTGGCCTTTCCAAGGCTCTTCTTTCATTTAGGGGTCTTCAGGGGTGGCCTTGTTTCTGTGTGGGCATTAAAAACTTGACATGTAAACTAGATCTTATTTTCCTGGGCTTCTACTATTCACCTTTAGAGTTTATCACTCTGTTTGGGTTTCCTCGTGAGGAAAATCTCCCTCTCTTTTAAGTTCAGTATAGTTTTTTTTTTTAAGATTTTATTTCTTTATTTGACAGAGCCAGAGAGCACAAGAGGGGGCAGTGGCAGAGAGAAAGGCAGAAGCAGGTTCCCCGCTGAGCAGGAAGCCCAATGCAGGGCTCGATCCCAGGACCATGACCTGAGCCAAAGGCAGACACTTAACCAACTGAGCCACCCAGGCGCCCCTGTAGAGTAGTCAACTTTTAAGTATGTAAAAAAATTCATGACAATTCCCTTAAAAATAAAAAAAAGACTTTATTCCAAGTTTGTTTCATAAACCTCTCAGTTCCAGTCAAAGTTTCATGAGCCAAGAATCGTTATCCCCCTGTCTGCCATTCTCCTAACAGTTTGTTTCTTACCTATCTTTTTTTTTTTTACAGTCCTTTCCATAACAATAACTCTGTCTTTGAGATCATTTTATTGGTACCATCACTATTGCTTTATGTTTTGATCCTTTCTGATAGTCATACATTACTATCCTCCCAGCCTCCCACAATACCACTGCCATCCCATGGTTTTGGCTCTTGAACATAATTCAGTTTAATATCTCTTAAGTATCAAGGTCTTGTAACAATCCATTCACTCTTCCTTTACAGCTGCCTGTATAAATGTCAGAGAAATCTAGGGGAACAGGAATACAATCATTAAGGACATCCCTGGTGGCTCTGTAAATAGACTTGCTTTCCTTATCCTATTCTAGATTGAGGTCTTTAAGCTTATCAGCGAGGAAATCAAGTGCCTCATGAATTAATCTTCAGTCATACTTTTCCTGGCCAGATCTTTAGGCTATACAGAAAGGGACAGAAATGGGAAACTGGAAGATCAGTGTTTTAGAGTTTAGAAGATCAGTGATTCAGTGCTTTAGTGAAAAACAAACATGCCGCTAAGCTATTTCTAAGGATTGCCTTGCACCATAGCCTTGATTATGCATTTTTTTAAAAGATTTTATTTATTTATTTGACAGAGAGAGAGAGCGTGAGAGAACAAGCAGGGGGTGCAGGAGAGGGAGAAGCAGGCTCCCCGCGGAGCAGGGAGCCTGACGCGGGGCTCGATCCCAGGACCCTGGGATTATGACCTGAGCTGAAACCAAGATTCAGACGCTTAACCAACTGCACCGCCCAGGAGCCCCAATATTAGCCTTTTTTTAAAAAGGAGACTTGAGCATCTGAGTTGGGACCTTTACTGAGGGGGCATTATATTTGAGGACTGAGAGGGAAGTGCCGGAGTGCTAATATTCCCCCAGAGCCTACAGGCGGTAAGGATGGTTTTCTCATGACCAGATTTGCTGTCTTCTCCATGCTCAGTAGAGTTCTTGATGGCACAGAACTTAGCTGATGACAGTCACAATGAGCATGAGCAATGACTGCTGTTTCCTTCCTTCTGAGACTTTCTCAACATTTCTCAGTTGCTTAGTCCCAGAATCAGCTGGCATAGCCCTGGGTCTGCTCATTGCCTGGGCCAGGATGGAGCCAAGTGTCTTGTTGGACAAATAGCCTGTGGGCCTATATCTGGCTCCTGCCCATGCCTTGGAGATAAATCTAGTTGCAGAGGTTAAGGAATAGGTTTGGGCCATATGCTTGCCTGGCAGGGGCTTCACAAAAAGCTCAAGATGCATAGGGTAAGGCTGCAAAAGCAGTGAGCTTGAAATAGCTTTCCTATTGTCTGTTCTTCTGTAGCCCTTGAGTTATACGCAAGGGCCATGAGCTGTATGCAGTGTTTGTTGGTGGAGGTGCTGTTGACATATGGGAGGCACCATTCATTGTGCTTAACTGTTCTATCTATTGTAGGATGTTTCCCATTCCCGGCACTCAGGCAGTATACCCCCTTTTCTTATGACAGCCAAGAATGGCCTTGCATTTCCAGATGTCCTCTGGAAGATGTACCACTGAAGAAAACTCCAACCATTCAGGAATCTATCCATTTGTATATCTTTTTTTTTTTTTTTTTAACGTGGTTCTTTGTTTTCACTAAACTTCAGCTTCAAGAAGTACTCTTTTCTCCCTCACCCTTGATCTGGGTCAGAGAATGTGATGGGCTATCCTGTGGGGAGGACAGTGTTAGAGACTCCCTCAGTCATGGAGTTGTCTTTGTGGAACGGGGTTGTGCTGGCAGTTAAGAATGCTGGCTCTGGAACCAGAGTGTGTTAGGTCATATTCTGTCTTGACTATCTGTTAGCTGTGTGACCTGGGCGCAGTTAGTTAGCCAAAGTTTTCTCATCGTTTAAAGAGGGATAATATTACCTACCTTACAGGATTGTTGTGGGGGTAAGTTAGTATATATAACTTGTTTACCCAGTGTTTGGTCCATGTTTTGTACTTAATAGCTGTTTAGCTATTGTTTTTATTACCATCAGTGGTATGTATAAGAGAAGGGTAGTTTGTGACATAAATAGAATAAAATCAACTAGTGACAATAACCTGCAAGCTTCTGGCTTTAGCTGTTAGAGTTCAAGAAGTATCAACATTGCTTTGACAGTAGGACCAGGATCATGCTGCCTGAAGGCAGGTTGGATGCTTGAGAGTTTTCCAGCGGGGTGTGTCAAATGAGTGTTTTCTTTCCTGTTTTTCCACTGAACACACTGTTAGTCTCTACCACAGACTATGACGGTGAAACTTGTGTGGTTTTTTTTGAGAGGGGGGTGGGTGATGTTCCTGAAAGACCATAAGGCCTATAAAGCCATTTTCCCTACAGTGTAGGGAAAGTATTTCTGCCTAAGCACTGCGTGACATGAGCTGAGAGTTCTTTTCTGTCACTCCAAATTAAATTTTCTAGAGATGCAGGCTTGACTTTATGCATACATGTAGGTAAGCTGAAAGAGTATGGTTTCAAGGCACCAAGAATGTTATGGCACTCAAACCTTTCTACCTCCTGTGGCTAAAATTCCAATATTAGCACTTAATTCTTTTTATTAAGCATTATCTGCTTTCTGGGTTTTTGTTTGAAATGCAAGTGTGCAGAAAAGAGTTAACATAGCAGGCCTGATTCTTGTCCTTTGAAAGGCCTGCTTCTAGGGTTGGTTTCTGGTTGGCATCTGGTCACTTGGATTTTGGGAGTGTTCCCACTACCCTGACTGATAAGAGTGGCTCACTGTGCCTCAGCTAACCTGTAAACAATATGGTTTGTGCTGAACATTTGCTTTCTTTCTGGGATTCTGGAACTTGGGTTTATCTCAGGCATGGGGTCCTGATGTGACCAGCCTCCAAGAAAAACCCTGGGTGCTGAGTCTCTAATGTCCTTTCTTGGTTGGCAGCATTTCATATGTTACAGTTTCTCGGTGCAGGAATTCAGAGCATCCTGTGTGACTCCACTGGGAGAGGGCCTTTAGAAACTTGCACTTGGCTTCTTTTGCTGATTTTGCTTTGTATTTTTCTGTAATAAGTTATAGCCACAAGTATGACTGTATACTGAGTCCTTTGAATCTTCCTAGTGAATCATTGAACTTGGGGGTGGTCTTGGGGTCCCCAACACAACAGTATCCTGATGTCACAAGAAAACTACAGAACAATATCTGAGCAAAAATCTTCAATGAAATATTAGCGAGCTGAATCCAGTATCTTAAGATTATATACTATGTCCAAGTGGGATTTATCCCAGGAACGAAAAGTTATTCTTACATTAACAAATCAATTAATGTAATATACCATATTAATAGAATAAAGGACAAAACCCATACAATTATCTCAATATAAACACACAAGAAAAATCACTTACAAGTTTCATGATACAACTCACCAAAGAAGGAAACTCCCCTGATAAAGGCCATCTATGAAAAGATGTGGTGAAAGCCTGAATGCTTTCCACCTCAGATCAGGAATAAAACAAAGATGTCCACTTATTCTTCTTTGATTTAACAGTGTTAGAGGAAGAACTGTGTTCACAGACTGCATTATCTGGTCTCTAGAAACTCTAGGGAATTAATAAACACAAGTTGTCCTTAGAGAAGAGCACCTTGTCAAGTTTGCATGAGAATGAGTGTAGGGGACTTTCTACCGGGAGTCCTGAAAGAGCCTGGCAACTTGGGACTTGGGAGACTTGGAGATGGAGGAGGTGTTGAATGGGAAATTCACAATCTGCCCGCTGCCTGGTATGTGGTTAATTGATCTACTAGAGTGCATAGGTAACTAGGAAGACAGTCTGCTCTGATGTGTATCCGTAAGACAAGAGCAGGGAATGTAGGGGTTGTTGGCTGTTTAAAATTCTGCTGTAATGCCTGTCTGTGCCTTCTCATGAATGACTGAGTGTGAACAGGGCTCTTACCAGAGGGATAGGAGAGGCATGACTTTTGGAACCAGACAGACTCAACTTTGAATCCTACTTCTTTCCCTTACTTAGCTGTGGGATTTGGGACCATGCCTCAGCCTCAGTTTCCAAATCGGGATGATGGCAATAACTACTGTATCTGTTAAGACATGCATTTGACTGCCAGCAACTGAGATGAGGAATAATAATTTAAGCAATAAAGAAGTTTATTACTCACTCATGTTCAGAGGCAGGGAGATCAGGCTTGTATAGTGGTTCCTCAGTATCATCCGGGACCCAGGACCCTAATTTTTTTGTTTCACAATTCTGAACATAAGATTTCCATCCTCAGAGTTGCCTTTATGATCCATGATGTCTGTTGGAACTTCAGCCATCATAACTGAGTTCCAGGCAGGAAGTAGGAGAAAGGGCCCACCTCGGTAGTCTCTTCGATTTAAGGATCTTTTCCAGAAGTTCCACACAATGGCTTCTTTGACATTTTGTTGGCTACAGTTTAGTCTTATGGCTATACCTAATTGCAATAGAGACTTTATTTTTTTTTTTTTTCCAAGTACCAGTCATCTTTTATTGGATGTTAATTCTGAATTAGAATATGAAAGGATTCAAGGGTGCCAGGCAAAGGTCATGGTCAGGAATGCCGAAAGTGCCTCCACACTGAGCCCTCTTCAGAGGTACTTTCGGAGCCGATTGTGTTTGAGTTCCTTGTAACAACGACAGTAGTTGAAAAGCACATAAGCTGCCAGCACCATAGAAATCCCAGCAACGCCCCCTTTCTTCACATTGACATACTTGTTGTAATACCTGTAGTAACCTCTTCGAAATGCTCCAGCAATGCCCTTAGGGGTGAAATCCCGCATCAGTATCCAGCTGGGCAGCTCTCCTAGTTTCACATCCATGAGCTTCTTCTCCTTCACTGGTACGACTAGACGCCATCTTGGAGTCCCGGGTGTCCGCTCTCTGCAATAGAGACTTTAAAATGTGGTCTTTAGTTAGGCTCATTGACACTCTTTTTTTTTTTCTTTAAAATTTTTATTGTTATGTTAATCACCATACATCACACCACTAGTTCTTGATGCAGTGTTCCATGATTCATTGCTCGCGTACAACACCCAGTGCTCCACGCAAACGTGCCCTCTTTAATACCCATCACCAGGCCAACCCATCCCCCCACCCCCTCCCCTCTAGAACCCTCAGTTTGTTTTTCAGAGTCCATCGTCTCTCATGGTTTGTCTTCCCCTCCGATTTCCCCCACTTCATTCTTCCCCTCCTGCTATCTTCTTTTTTTTTCCTTAACATATATTGCATTATTTGTTTCAGAGGTACAGGTCTGTGATTCAACAGTCTTACACAATTCACAGCGCTCACCATAGCACATACCCTCCCCAATGTCTATCACCCAGCCACCCCATCCCCCGATCCCCCACCACTCCAGCAACCCTCAGTTTGTTTCCTGAGATTAAGAATTCCTCATATCAGTGAGGTCATATGATACATGTCTTTCTCTGATTGACTTATTTCACTCAGCATAACACCCTCCAGTTCCATCCACGTCATTGCAAATGGCAAGATCTCATTTTTTTAATGGCTGCATAATATTCCTTTGTATATATACCACCTCTTCTTTATCCATTCATCTGTCGATGGACATCTTGGCTCTTTCCACAGTTTGGCTATTGTGGACATTGCTGCTATAAACATTGGGGTGCATGTACCCCTTCGGATCCCTACATTTGTATCTTTGGGGTAAATACCCAGTAGTGCAATTACTGGATCGTATGGTAGCTCTATTTTCAACTGTTTGAGGAACCTCCATACTGTTTTCCAGAGGGGTGGCACCAGCTTGCATTCCCAGCAACAGTGTAGGAGGGTTCCCCTTTCTCCACATCCCCGCCAACATCTGTCATTGACACTCTTGATAAAATCAGAGTTCTCATTCTGTAGAAGTAGGGGAGCGTGGCATGGGATAGGCAAAGCAGTCCCAGCCCCATCTACCTTGCTGAGCAGGCTGATGGAAGGGCTCTGTGATGTCATGCACAAAAAAACCAAGCACAGAGCGGGAGCTCATCAGTGTTCTTCCCCACCCCACCCCCTGGCTCTCACTAGCTGTAGCCAGGAATAAGATGAATTTCCTTAGGGGGCTGAGTAGAGGATATAGGTGACAAGAGCACTAACCAAGGGCTCCTTCTAAGGGCAGTGCCTTTCCCCATGTTTGAATACTTGGTTCAGTGCCTGCCACTTCATAGATGCCCGTAAGTGCTTTTGGATGAATGAAAGACCATGGGATTTGGAGTTAGGCAAACCTGGTACTTGAATCTTGTCTTTGTCACTTCCTGGTAAGGTTACTTAAGCTCTTGACTCTCAGTGTCCTCATCTATAAATTGGGGATGAAGTAGTTACTTCACAGCCCGTGAAAGGATCAAACAGGAAAGCACTTTGTGAAATTCCCAAGCACTGAATGGATAGCATCATCATTGAATTTTATGGGGAGAAAAACAGTATGGGAGGCAAAATTCTTCCCCTGAGCCCCCCGCCCCCTTGCTCAGCCTGCTTCTCTTCAAGCCATCTTTGCCCAGGTTCCTGTCCCTACATAACCATAAGCGTGGACCATAAAGCCAGCCAGCACGGACTGGCTCTCCGCTCTGTCCCTAAACTGGTTGGTACTTAACTACTCTGTGCCTCAGTTTCCTCATCTATAAAATACACAGACCGCAAAGGTTTGTTGGGAAGATGAGGAGACTTGATACAAAGCTTTAAGAACAGTTCCCTGCACATGGTGTTAGCTGCTCTTTTTATTTGGCATTCTCCTTCCTCCGCCTGGCACCTGGTTTCCACCCGATGCTCTTTTCCCTTCTTCACTGCAATTCACATCCTCTTGTCTCTCGTGAATAATGAAGCACCTTTTCTCCGGTGCCTGCGGCCACGTAGGCCACCCTCCCTCACCACCCGCTTCTCTTTGGCGATGCCTCAGTGGATGACAGAGAGTTTGCCTCCTTCTCCTCCTCCTCCTAGAACCTTAAGCAGCAGTAGAGCGTGAGCTTGGGAGGGGGGTTGTTGCTGTGGTGGAATGGGAGAAAGGCTCCTGTCAGGAGGGCTCTCCTGTATCTCCAGCCCACCCCCATGACTGTGGTCTAACAGGCCTTACCCTGCACCACCCCACCCACCTCTGCAGCCTCAGCTCTTCCTTCCCCACCCCCATCACTTTTCTTTAGCCACACTGGGCTCCCTGCTGTACCTCCAGCTTGTTTCTGTCTGGGGGACTTTGCTTTTCTCTCAGCCTAGAACGCTCTTCCCCCAGGCCTCTGCATGCCCTACTCCCTCACTTAATTTAGTCACACGGTTTTTTGTTTTTGTTTTTTTAATTATACTGCCTCCTGCTGTGTTCTGTATTGTCTGCTTTATTTTTTCTCAGACCAAGCATTACTACCTGATATTTCAATAAAGTGATAATTGTTAATTGTTTATCTCCCCTGCACCAGAATGGAAGATGCTTTTTTGTCTCCATCTGAGTCCTCAGTGCCTAGAACAGTCCCTGGCACATAGGAGGGCTCTAGGAGCTTTTGTTGATGGAGTGGAATGCTGGTTAATGCTGACCTTTCTCTGACCATTTTTTCCTTTTTGAGCCTAAGGTTGGGCGTGAACTCTGGGGTGAGATTGGGTGGGGAAGGCTGATTGTCACCTGGTGGGCTTCAACATTAAGGCTTGGGGTGCTGTTCTGGGACCCCTGTTTTCTCTCCTGGCTCCAGATCCTCTGCTCCTATAATTAATTAATTAATTAATTAATTAATTTGAGAGAGAGTGTGAGTGAGCTCGAGCAGGGGAGGGGCATAGGGAAAGAATCTTCTTCTTCTTTTTTTAAAAGATTTTTATTTATTTGACAGCCAGCCAGAGAGGGAACATAAGCAGGGGGAGTGGGCAGAGGGAGAACCAGGGTTCCCACGGAGCACGGAGCCGGATGCGGGGCTGGATCCCAGGACGCTGGGATCATGACCTGAGCTGAAGGCAGATGCTTAACGACTGAGCCACCCAGGCGCCCCAGAGGGAAAGAATCTTAAGCAGGCTCCATGCTCAGCATGGAGCCCGATGTGGGGCTCCATCTCCATTGGGCTCCATCTCATGACCCTGAGATCATGACCTTGAGATCATGACCTGAGCCAAAATCAAGAGTGGGTGGTTTAACTGACTGAGCCACCCAGGTGCCCCCTCTGCTCCTGTAATTAAAGTTAGTTACAATTAGTTTACAAAGTAACTTCATATACATTGTCTCCATCTTAATATTCACAAAGATCAAACAGTTGACCTCAGGTATAACTGGTCACTGTGTGAACCACTTGCCCTCCCACCCTCCTTTCTTTATGGCATGCTGCTACAGCGCAGAAAATCCAGGGTGCAAGAATTTCTCATCCTCAGGGCAGGCCCAGGGCTGCAGGCCAGGCTGGCCATGGAGAGGCAGGGCTGAAGGGCAGGGCTCCTTCTCCAACTTGGGCATCATCCCCTGGCCCAGGGCCTGCTCAGAGCCAGCCTGCTCCACCCCTCCCCAGCCTCGACATTTTGCTGCAGGCTATTAAGGGCCCCCATCTGCACACCTCTCATTAATTAAAAATGCTACAAACCATCTGTTTGAGAGGAAGCCTCAGAGAGGGGCTGCCTGCCCGAGGCTGCATTTTGTCATACCTCTCAACTTTAATTGAAAACTTGATTTTAGAATAAAACCCAGGCCCATAAACCCTTCTTGCTGCCGGTGGCAGTGATGGTGGAGGGGATAGGCCAGGTGAGCCCCTAGGTAACAGAGGCTCTGGGCTCCCGGGGTGGTGGTGCTGGGTAAAATTTAGGAGCTTGCGTTAGCTAGCTTATCAGAGAGGGTGGAGAGAGGAACAAGGCCAGAGATGCAGGGGTGGCCCAGCTTAGTGGAATACACCTTGGACATGAGGGGAGCCAGGAGGCCCAAAGCATCTCCTAACTGCCCTGACTGTGTGTTGCCAGACCACTTCCCCAAGTCAGCTACTTCCCCTCCCTAGGATGTTGGAGTCGGGATGGGTCCTTGGCTTTGTGCGATGGGATGGTTTAGGGATGAGGGCCTTCTCAGGGAGGGGGGGCAGACCATGGCTTTTATCCTGCTTCCGACTGCTTCCTTCCACCCTCGGTCTCTCTTCCCATTGCCCCTGTCCTGCCTGTTTCCCTGGGAACATTTTAAAGGTTTTGAGGTCACAGTCACTTATGAGGTGAGGGCAGAGGGTGATGTAGATTTCAGCCAAGGCTTGATCCCCTGGGTACTCTGCCCCCTGGCTGGATTTCTTGGAGATGGGGAGGGCACCTCCCTGGCAATTGAACAGATGGCAGTCCTTCTCCCCCATCACATACAAAAAGCCCAATGGTTCACTAATGACATTCTTTTCAACTGCCTCCCTGGTGCACCCCCTCGCCCCAGCAAGACAGAACAGGAATTATTATCCCCGTTTCCCCATTTTCCAGAAAATGAGACTGGTGGCTAGGCATAGAAAGAACCCAGAACCCAGGCCTGGCACAAGGCCAGTTCTCTTTCTGCCCCATCCCACTGTCTCTTCTGGTCCTTCCCCTGTGGGTCTTGGAGCAGAGGGAATGATGGGGGCAGGCAGTGTACTCTGAACCTGATGCAGAGCTCCGTCCCTGGTGAGGGTGACTATATGACAGCCAGAAGCAGCTACTTTATACCTGTGTCCCCAGGGCCCACTGTGGAGCCTCCTACAGGTCCTCAGTCATGTGTACTGAGTGCAGAGGTGAGTGAATGGATGGATGAGGGAAAGAAGGACGGAAGCTCTTAGCTCCTCTAAGGCAAGCCATTCTGGCAGCCTCTGAGACTTAGACATTGGAGTGATGCAAGCCAGGAGAAATCACGGGTGAATCTGGACTAGCCCAACCTGCTCATCTTAAAGAAGCGGCCCAGGCAGGAAGTGACAGGCCTGGGGTCACAACCGCACTTCTGGAGGGTCAGGCCTGGAACCCACATCTCCTGACTTTTTCTCTTTCCCCTCTTGCCCTGGGTAGGGATCAAGGCAAGAGGATCTGAGCTGCTTAGAATGGGCTTCACATCAAGTCACGCCAGCCTCTCTCCATCTAATCTCCCCAAATCAATTTGCAAAACTTCTATTAATGCTGTCAGGAAATCTGCAAGCTGTTTAAAGCCAGGGCAGCGCAGTAACTGCCAGCAGAACAGCTACCTGGGGGGAGACCAACACTAATGGCATAATTAAAGATTAGTGTGGCCTTGGGCAGTTCAACAAAATTTACCTTTCTCAGCAACTGTGGATAGAAGAACTTTGAGTGGTGGGAGAGCCCCACACTCACCAAGGGCTGGGCCAGGTGGCTTTGCACCTCTCTTAATACTGTGCTTATCCCAGGGCGCCTGGGTGGCTCAGTCGTTAAGCGTCTGCCTTCGGCTCAGGTCATGATCCCAGGGTCCTGGGATTGAGCCCCGCATCGGGCTCCCTGCTCCACGGGAAGCCTGCTTCTCCCTCTCCCACTTCCCTGCTTGTGTTCCCTCTCTCGCTGTGTCTCTTGCTGTCAAATAAATAAAATCTTAAAAAAAAAAAAAGAAGTTTCCTTAAAAAAATAATACTGTGCTTATCCCCAGGAGGCTGGCATTTTCTGGGGACAAGGACAAAGAGCAGCAACTTGTTTTACCAGGTAGAGTGAGGTTGATCCAAAGAAATATTGTAGAGCAGGGCTTCTCAGATTCTGGTGGGAAGCCACACCACCTGGGCATCCTGTGAATGCGAGTTCTCAGCCACAAAGGTCGGGGTGGGGCCTAAGACTCTGCATTTCCAACAAGCTTCCGGGTGATGCTTGTGCTGCTAGTTCTTGGAACACATAGTGAATGGCAATGCTGTAGAGGTAAAATCCAGAGATGAGGACAGGAGCTATAGCTCAAACACTCCTGAGCAGTAGAAGAGGCCAGCCACCCAGTTGTTTTATTGGTGTTTCCAAGCCAGCCCCGAAAGGGGGTTCTTTTTTTTTTTAATTTAATTTTATTATGTTATGTTAGTCACCATACAGTACATCATTAGTTTTTGATGTCGTGTTCCATGATTCATTGTTTGTGCATAACACCCAGTGCTCCATGCAGAACGTGCCCTCTTTAATACCCATCACCAGGCTAACCCATCCCCCCCACCCCCTCCCCTCTAGAACCCTCAGTTTGTTTCTCAGAGTCCATAGTCTCTCATAGTTCGTCTCCACCTCTGATATCCCCCCTTCATTTTTCCCTTCCTACTATCCTTTTTTTTTTTTTTTTTTTTAACATATAATGTATTTGTTTCAGGGGTACAGATCTGTGATTCAACAGTCTTACACAATTCACAGTGCTCACCATAGCACATACCCTCCCCATTGTCCATCACCCAGCCACCCCATCCCTCCCACCCCCACCACTCCAGCAACCCTCAGTTTGTTTCCTGAGATTAAGAGTCTCTTATGGTTTGTGTCCCTCTCTGGTTTCATCTTGTTTCATTTTTTCCTCCCTTCCCCTATGGTCGGTCCTCTGTCTTGTTTCTCAAATTCCTCATATCATTGAGATCATATGATACATGTCTTTCTCTGATTGACTTATTTTGCTTAGCATAACACCCTCTAGTTCCATCCGTGTGGTTGCAAATGGCAAGATTTCATTTTTTTTAATGGCTGCATAATATTCCATTGTATATATATACACCACATCTTCTTTATCCATTCATCTGTTGATGGACGTCTTGGCTTTTTCCATAGTTTGGCTATTGCTGCTATAAACATTGGGGTACATGTACCCCTTCAGATCACTACATTTGTATCTTTGGGGTCTATAGCCCAAATACCCAGTAGTGCAATTGCTGGGTTGTAGGGTAGCTCTATTTTCAACTTTTTGAGGAAACTCCATACTGTTTTCCAGAGGGGTTGCACCAGCTTGCATTCCCACCAACAGTGTAGGAGGGTTCAGGGGGTGCTTTCTTACGTGGGAACGATGGCACAGGGCTTAAGACAGATAGCTCTGAAAACCCAGCTGTCCCAGTTCGGGATCCTGGCTCCAGTGTTCAGTGCCCAGAAGATGGAGATAGTAATTGTAGCTACTTTATGGAGTTGTTACAAGGGCTAAATGAGATCATTCATTTGAAGTATTGGTTCTGAGCATGTAGGAAATGCTCTGTGTCACTGTGAGATTTCTTTTGAGCCTCAAGACAGTTTGCACAGAAAGGATATTCAGAGGATACTTGTGTTTTTAAAAGGAATATCTAATTCAGTAAAGTTATAAATTTTATAAAAATCCAGTTCTTAAATTTTAAGATTTAGCTTATAATTTTTTTCCTTTTATAAGTCTACCAAAATTTAAGTCATTCGTTAATTAATTAATTAATTAATTTAAGATTTTATTTATTTATTTGACAGAGAGATACACAGCGAGAGAAGGAACACAAGCAGGGGGAGTGGGAGAGGGAGAAGCAGGCTTCCCGCAGAGCAGGGAGCCCGATGCGGGGCTCAATCCCAGGACCCTGGGACCATGACCTGAGCTGAAGGCAGATGCTTAACGACTGAGCCACCCAGGTGCCCCTTAACAGTCATTTAAAGGGGCCTTTGGGTGGTATTTGTTCCATTTACAAAGTTAGCCAAACATCCTCAAATACTTGAAAATATCATTTGATAAATTTAATATATTTCATTTATTTTTAAGTATTATGATTTATTACCTAACTGACAAATCTTTCCAAGTAATTAAGTAATTCTTATAAATGCAAAGGAATCTTAAGTTATCTTAAGTGTTCTAACACTTAACATATATGAATTTTAAGATGATTTTTTTCACCTTAAAATCACAAATCTAACCCAATTTTTAAATTATATTTTAGATTGGAACTAAAGGCCAACTTGCTATTCAAATAGGCCAAATTCTCAAAACATTGCAAAATACTCAAGGTGCCAATATGCATGGGCCCTTTAACATCTAAAAATATTCATCCCGTGGGTTTGAATTTCTATCCTTGAGGATACTTCTAAACATTTCTATATTTGAGGATGGAAGATTTTTACCCACTAAGGAGATAATTATACCTTCCTAAGTGGTTTTGGGGGTCACCTTCTCAGACAGTTGAGGTTGCATAATATTCAGAGTTATCGGCCATGACGCTGGCTGGATTCTTTTTTTTTTTTTTAAAGATTTTATTTTATTTAATTGACAGAGAGAGACAGAGAGAGAGGGAACACAAGCGGGGGGAGTGGGAGAGGGAGAAGCAGGCTTCCTGCCGAGCAGGGAGCCCGATGCGGGGCTCGATCCCAGGACCCTGGGATCATGACCTGAGCCGAAGGCAGTCGCTTAACCAACTGAGCCACCCAGGCACCCCGCTTGCTGGATTCTTATCAGTGGCCTTGGTGGAACCTGCTCAGCTCCATACTGAGATGCTCTGTCAGGAACTCTATAACGTAAAGAAGGAGGTGGGTACGCAGTCTGCACCCCAGGATTAGGGGCCTTCATTAGGCAGTTCTTCAGTCCACTACGGAAATGTGAGACCCCTCCTAAGCCACCACAACTTGTGGTCAGGCTTTGCATTGGTTGGCCTCTTGAGATACTGAAATATTCTCTTGTCCCCAGGCTTCGATAACCTTTGGCCTTGAGGAGATGCTGTTCTGTTTATATTCTTTCTATTTCTTAGGTTCACACTTCCTTAGATAAGAAAATAGCATCCTTTGGGAATTCTGGTTCTCTCGTGATTTAACTTTGTGGTTCCAACTCCCAGGGTCGTGCTCTGATAAATCAATTTTAGCACTAAATTAGGATTATCGGCACTGATCATCTTAAAAGGAAGGTGAGACGGTCTCTGTGCAGATCCTAGGATATCCAGGAGGATGCCACACAGTGGCCCCCAGCTCCTCGGTCCTGAGCACTTGTGGTTGCTTCTCTTCTGGATGTTTAAGGTGCAAAGGAAGGATCATGAGCTCAGGGTCTGGGTAGAGACCTCGGGCAGTACCTTCACCTCTCTGAGCTTCAGTTTCCTCTTGTGTGAGATGGGGATTGTGGTATTTCCTTTGGTAGGGTGATCAGGAGGAGCAAATGAGAATGAATAATACGGTGTAATACCTGGTACATTGTAACTGCTGCAGAAACTTTCGTCCTTGTTCCTTTCCCTTCTGTCCGTTTTCACAATAGCCGCTGATTTCCATATATCTCCATAATTACAGGCAAGAGCAAATCCAAGCTGACAGAGCAGACAGCGTTGTCTTCAAAACACTAACCATGGCCACTGTCCACTAGGGCTGTCTGGCTGAGTGAGAATGTCACCCCAAGGGCAGGGGCTCCCTCAGCTCAGACCTTGCAATGTAGGTGAATTGGCCTGGGTCTGGGGGTGGCAGTTGATCTGTTTTAGGGAGCCGTGGCTGTTTCTTCACAGCCCTCCCTAACCCCACTTGGGCCCACTCCACTCCCACAGCCTCCCCTGCAGCACCCTCCTCCTGGGCACAAATTGGCATCCCTAGGGTCATAGAAAGAGCGCGGGTTTATGGAGTCAGACAAACCTGAACTTGAATTCCAGTTCTGCCATTGATTGGCTGGAGACCCAGGCAAGCCACGTCACCCCCCAGGCCTCTGTTTCCTCATCCACAATGAGGGTTACAGAAAAAGCCCTGCTTCACAGGGATGGCGTGAGATGAACTAAGATGATGGAAGCTTTGGAAACTGGAAAGCCCTGTACACATGTTTACTGTAAGGACCATTGCAGTATTAGAATGCCATCATGAAATGGACATTTTTTTCCTCCCCATGTCACTTGCCTTTCTGAGGAGCAGAAAGCACAAATGCCTCGTTCACCACAAAATCTATAGCCAGAGTGAAGCCTTTCCTTGTCCTTGCTCCCTGAAAGCCCAAACTTTCCCCTATTCGAGTTTGTGGAATGCTGTAATCTCCGTAGCTAGTGGCTTATAGGTTAGTGTCCCCCATTACACCATGAACCCTGGACTGTGTTTCTCTTTTCTGTCTGTCCAGCATAAAACGGGGCCTGACTCAGTGGATACTAGTTGAGTGAAAAGCATGATTCACATGCTATGTGCATAGCAGAGCAAGCTACGCCCTGTCTCCCCAAGAATTTCATTTCCAGCCATCTTCCCCTCTGAGTCTCTTCCTGGACTCCACTGGCCCTCCCACAGCCCCTCCCTGGGCTTCTCCATCCCTCTTCATTTCAAGCCTGGAACCAGATGCGCAGCTCCCGTTCCCTGCCTGAAGGATTAAATGCAGTAATGAGAAATGTGTTTTCCTATTGTTTTAGGAAGCTGCATAGGGCAGGGGCGAGGGAGGGAGAAATGGAATCAGAGGCAACAATTTATCTTGTGCTAAAGGGACTGCAAGGGTTCCAGGAAGCTGTGCTCTTACTGCACACCTCTCCCCCAGGCCTGACCCTTCCTTTACTGGGAAGGTCATTGGCTGGGACTGCGGGCAGCCCAGGTGTGCCCACCCTTGCGTCTGAGGGGATGGGGCTCACTGGCCCTGGATGGAATTCTGATCCTGCTCAGGGACCTCTCATTGTGGGAGCAGGCAGGGCACCTCACTTCACCCTGCCTGCCCCCTGCCTGCCCTCAAGGCCTTTGTCTCGGTCTCTTAGGCATTGAGGTGTCATAGAGAGTTGCAGTAGGAAGGAGGCAGGAGACAATTGCCATTGCTAGGTATGTCACCTCAAGCCTGTTTGCCTCTCTGAAGTAGGGATAAGGACAGAAATGTGTGCCTCACATGGGCGGATGAGTCCTGTGAGTTGGCCCATGCCTCCTAAGCTCCAAACCCCAGTTTTGTCCCTGTGCTCGGAAAGGTTCTGTCTTTGGGGCTGATTCACAATGACAGATACATAGAAGAAGCTGATGCACACAAGCCAGGATGCTACCCTGTGGTTCATACAGAGAAATACAACTGCCAGGTGGACAGAATACCTACCACATACATGTGGCAGGGCTGATGCCACAGAGACCTAGGCCCAATGTGGGCTCTGCCACTTACCTGCTGTGTGAATCCCTCCCAAGCTGGAGCCTCAGTTTCCTCTTCTCTCAACTGGGAAGAATAACAATACCTCCCTGATAAAGTTGTGTGAGGAATGAGGAACTATTATATGTTAAACGCTTACCTCTGTTCGGCATTTAGAAAACATCACAGCAGTTAGCTGTTACTGTTATTATTAGCTGACCTTTAACCCATTGCTTGGGAGATTTTCCAAGAAAGAAGGAATAGCTCGGTCTGCTTAGCCAAAACGTTCCCAGGGCAAGAGCTGGGGTGGGGTCTTCAAAGTTTGCTTCTGGGAAAGCCATTCTTTCTGTTCCCATTTCTGACCAAGCTGCTGTGCATGCTGGACAGAACACAACTGGGGGAACCTGGATGGCTCAGTCAGTTGAGCGACTGACTCTTGGTTTCGGCTCAGGTCATGATCTCATGATGGTGGGATCAAGCCCCACATTGGGCTCAGTGCTCAGCGTGGAGTCTGCTTCAGATTCTTTCTCTGTCTCCCTTCCCTTCTGCTCCTCCTCGCTCCCCCTCTCTCCCTAAAAATCAGTCAAGTCTTAAATTTTCTTTTTTTTGCCAAATTGCCTTCCATATACATTTTGTCAATTCACCAGCAAAATGTGACACTTCCTGTTTCTCCAAGCATGTTCTCAAACTTTAGTAAAAAAATTTTTTTTCCAGCTTTACTGAAGTATAATTGACAACTTTTTTTTTTCAATGATGGATAAAAAGCCATAGGTATTGTGCTTCAGATTTTGTGTGTTTCCTTGTTAATGAGGCTGAGGATCTCATGTCATATGTCTGAGAACTATTTTTGTTTCCTTTTCTGTGGATTGCCTGTTCTTTACCCATTTTTTCAAACTGGGTCTTTGTTATTTTCTCATTCATTTCTAGTTCTCTAAGAAATGAGGCCTTTTTTCTGAAATATGTACTGAAATATGTTCCCTTGACTTTATCATTTGTCTTTTAATTTTGTTCACAGTTTTTTTCATGTAAAATAAATAATTTTAGGTAGTTGAATTGATCCGTCTTTTATGGTTTCTGGGTTTTATGTCCTACTTAGAAAGGTGTTTTTCCCACTTTCAGATTCATTTTTTGGAAGTACATTTGTGGTTTCATTGTTTACGTTTAAATCTGGGATCCATCTGGAATTTATTTTGGTGCATGGAGTGAGGTAAATATCTAACTTAAAATATTTCCCAGATGGCTAGTTCCTCAAATAAGAAGAAATAGAAGTCCTTCATATTTGAAATCAAACCCAAACAAATCAGAGGCTGTGATTTGTTTGAATTTGTTTGAATTGAGCCCAAACAAATCAGAGGCTGTATTTGTTTGAATTTGTTTGAATTGAACCCAGGCAAATCAGAAGCTGTGATTTGTTTGGGTTTTCACAGATGATAGGACCCACAGTAATCCTGGGTCCATACTGAGCATTGCGAGGCTACAGTGATGGAATGTGTCCACAAAGTGATCTCCCAGGGCCCAGCCAAGGGACAGGCATTTGCTACAGGAATTTTCCTGGGGCCCGGCAAAAGATGACTTAGTTAACACTTAGCGTTTACCACGGGCCAGGCAGTGTTGTACGTGTGTTCTAGGTATTTGCTCATTCAGTGCTCACAGCATCACTAGGAACTGCTGTTATTCCCATGTTACCGACTGAGGTTTGGAGGGGAGAGGTGACTTGCCCAGGCTCTCACTCCAGAGGAGTGCCCCAAACATAGGCTCTGCTGCCTTTCATAGGGTATGAGCAGTGATAGCACCCCAGAGTCTGAGCCCGGAGCTTCCCAGCTGAGGGTGGTGGGGTGAGCAATGGAGGCCCTATCCTCCTGCAGGAGCACATCAGAATCTCCTTGGGAGCAGGGAGGAGTTAGCATATGAAAAAGCAACTTCAGTGTTAGGATCTTTGGAAATGGAGCTCCTCTTTGAAAACAAAATTTTGTTTTGGAAAACAAAAAATCCTCTACATTTTTCATAGTGTAGGTCACTGAGAGGGCATGAGATCTTGATGTTGCTTAAACAGAGGTGTATATTTAAAATACACATATTGTGGCGCCTGGGTGGTGGGGTCGGTTGAACGTCTGACTCTTTTTTTTTTTTTAATTTTTATTGTTATGTTAATCACCATATATTACATGATTTGTTTTGGTGTACTGTTCCATGATTCATTGTTTGTTCATAACACCCAGTGCTCCATGCAGAATGTGCCCTCCTCAATACCCATCACCAGGCTAACCCATCCCCCCACCCTCCTCCCCTCCAGAAACCTCAGTTTGTTTTTCAGAGTCCATCATCTCTCCTGGTTCATCTCCCCCTCTGACTTACTCCCCTTCATTCTTCCTCTCCTGCTATCTTCTTCTTTTTCTTTTTTCTTAAAATATGTTGCGTTATTTGTTTCAGAAGTACAGATCTGTGATTCAACAGTCTTACACAATTCACAGCGCTCACCGTAGCACATATCTTCCCCAATGTCCATCACCCAGCCACCCCATCCCTCCCACCCCCGACCACTCCAGCAACCCTCAGTTTTGAATGTCTGACTCTTGATTTCGGCTTGGGTCATGATCTTGGGGGCCTAAGATTGATCCCTGTGTTGTATTCTATGCTCAGCGTGGAGTCTGCTTGAGATTCTCTTCCTCTGCCCTTCCCCTCCATTCGAACTCTCTCTTTCTCTCTCTCAAATAAATAAATAAAATCTTTGAACATATATATTAAGAAACATTGGTCCAAACCAATTTGCAGACAAGAAAATGAAGGTCTAATGAGGTGTCCAGGGTGGTAGTTGGGGAGCATGCCAGCTTTAGAGTCAGGGACATGAGAGATTCAACATCGAGTCCTACTAACTGCGTGACTTTGAGCCTCCCCCAGGGCCCTCTCAGACATATCCTCTCCTGTAAAATGGGAAAAAGACCACCCGACTGTCAGGGTAGGGGAGCCAGGAGGAAACAAAGTGGCCCAGCTTGCGCTGCACGGCGGGCTCTGTCCCCATTACTGTGTGGTAGAGGCAGGCCTGTACAGCAGCTGGGGGCACAACCCCGCGCCTCATGCCCCGGCTGACGTCTGCTGAGCAGGTGCGGCTGAGTGAACCCCGAGGGACCTGCTTGCTGCCTGGTTCTCTTTTCTGTTTCCTGCCGCTCCGCTGACCCCTTCCCAAGGTAGCACTGCTGAGCCTGGAATGAAGCTGGGCGGGGGGGTGGGGTTCCCCCTCTTCTGCAGGGGTGGAGTCGGGCGCTCTGTGCCAGCGAGGAGATGGTCAGTGGGGGCTGGGAACCTGCCAGGGAGCTGCTCAGGAACTGCGGCTTCTGTTTGGAAATACAAATTGCTGCAGATTTGTCATCTCTGGAGAGAAACTGCGTTTGGTAATTTCGATGTTTTTCATGCTTTGGTGCTCAGGTCTGTTTAAAGGGAGGGGAGAGTGCGCAGGGCCTTGGTGGGGGGGAAATGCAGGCTGAAAAGTGACCAGGAAAAGCAACCTGGGGCCCTGATGTGTAGGAAAAGGCTCCTCTCCCCATCCTGATGGGTGGGCCTGCATTCTGGGGCTGAGCTCTGGGGTGTACGTCACCCTCCAGCCCTGGTCCTGGCTGGGTGCTGGCCTTGGTATACTGTGGCTGTTTTTACAGAAATAGCAACAGACTCAGACCAGGGGCCAGAAGTCTGGCACTGTCACTGTCCCTTGCTGGTGGCTCTGCCTCCGGGTGGAGGCTTGGGCCAGATGAATCAAACCTAGTGATTGGTCGATAAGAGTAGCTAACAAACACTTCGATAATAGCACTTACCCTCTGCCTAGTGTTACTCTAAGGCCATAGGTCTATTAACTCGTGAATCCTCATAGCAACTCTATGAGGAGGGTACTATTATTTCCCCTATTTTATAGATGAGAAACCTGAGACACAAAGAGGTTCAGTCACTCGCCCGGGGTCACACAGCAAGTTGGCGGCCAGAACTCAAGTCTCTTGATTCATAGTCCTGAATTTATTGCCAATCGTCATCTGTGAAGTCAGTCCAAGTGCTGACCCTCCAAGACCAGGTGTTGGGGGAAAGTAACCATGGTGTTTTAAATCAAGGAGGATTGTTGTGGTCCACCTGGTTAATCGTGGGTGCCTCCTGAAGCAGGTGAGACTTGGGGAACAGTTAGGATGATCTGAGAGGTTGATGCCTATGTGCTGGACAGCCCTGGCATATGACCCTGCATAGGCAAAGGCTGGGCAGCTGGAGCAGGAAGATTAGGCAGAGGGGACTTTGGGCCGCTTAGCCATCTGGGAGGCTTGTGTGAGGAAGAAGGGGAAGAGATATCAGTAGGCAGAGCACTCGCACCTGGGCTTGTTCATTTGTTCATCTGTTCACCAAGCATTTCTGCGGTCTCTTCATTGCAGTCCTTGGGTGCTGGGGCTATAGAAACGGGTAAGACCCGGTCCTGGCCCTGGACCTGACTGTCATCTTTGCAAGACAGGTTGGTAATAAGCTCAGTCATAGTATTGTATGCTCAGGGCTCTGGTAGTTGGAGGTATCAGGGGACCCGGGAACTCAGAGGGGAGGCACCGAGCCCAGGCAGGGGGTGGAGGGATGGTTAGGGAAGGCTTCTGAGAAGAGGTGACTTCGGGGCTCAAGTATGCGGAAAAGGGGCAGTTCCCCTAGAGGTCCTCATATTGGCATGGTGGGATCTGCCACCCCCCCCCGCCACCGGAGAGCTTTTATTTTTTATTTTATTTATTTATTTATTTCAAGATTTTTATTTATTTAGTCATGAGAGACAGAGAGAGAGAGAGAAGCAGAGGGAGAAGCAGGCTCCCAAGGAGCAGGGAGCCCGATGCGGGGCTCGATCCCAGGACCCTGGGATCATGACCTGAGCTGAAGGCAGACGCCTAACCATCTGAGCCACCCAGGTGCCCCACCGGAGAGCTTTTAAAAGATGCTGGTGCCCAGGCCCCGCCCAGACCCATTGAATCAGAATGTCCCCTTGTGATTCTAACGTGCAGCCAACAGTGAGAGTGGCTGAACTGCAGGGAGAAAGGAGGAAATGATGATGGGGAAGGGGAGAACAGTGTGAGGCAAGGGATGGCGTGGAGGTGGGAGAGAGGGTGGCATGTTCCGGGGGCTGCAGACTGGCTAGCAGGTGCTGCAAAGCCGAGGACGGGAGGATGACTGCAGGGAGAGCTATGAGGGCTGCAGGCTGGGCCAGGGTGGGCACACACCCAACAACACAGCTTCTGGTGTCCTGGGTATGGCTCTCCATGCTGCCAGCCCGCCGCATGCCCTGCACCCATCCTGCGGGTGCTGGCCACCTCGGTGAGGGGCAGGCGTTCAGCTAATACCTCTGTTCCCCTCGCTGCCCCTCCATGGAGTTGTCAGGCTTGCTGCTAGCTGTGTGCAGAGCTTACCTTGCAGAATGGTGCTGGGTCAGTAATAGAGAGCCCTTGGCTCCCAGAGGCAGCTCAGGGCTCGCTGGTGACTCACTCTTTGACTCTTGTCTCCTCTGGGCCTCTCCTGTGAGTGGCGCTTTCCCCAGCCACGGCCTGACTCCTGTAGATATGGGGGCTCCGAAGGACTGCCAAGGGCAGGCCAGCTCTCGGGGATTCCCCGGGCCAGAGTCCTGAATGGAGTCGGAGAAGACCACTCTCTGTGTCCTCCTGGAGGTTCCTGGGCTCAAGCAGACAGATGGAGAGTGAGCTGATACAAGCATTCTCAGAGCTGGGGCTTGGGGCAAGCCCAGCACCGTGTGAGGGCCCCAAGATACAGACAAGGAGCTGACTTGTCCACATGTCACTAGGGGAACCAGTGGTGATCATCACTAATCCACAGGCACATCTTTTCGCTTCTTCCCCAATAAGGGGTCAGGGACTCTGACCCTGAAATCCTGGGCCCTAAAACACTATGGGTGTGACTGTTGGCGTGGAGGAAACTCAGCATTAGAGGGGTCGTCAGAAAACCCCTCAGCTGGCTTCAGAATTCCCTTCGACATGTCAGAGTTACTTGCTCTGTCCCACAGTTGGCTGATGGCATCTGGTTACCAATGATTCTGATTCAGCACAGACCATATTCAGCATATGCCAGGGGCTTTTTACACGTGCTGCCTTATTTAAGTGTAATGGCAACCCTGTGGTGGGTATTGTTCTCCCCGCTCTACAGATGAGGGGACTGAAGCACAGAGAGGGTAAGTTACCCAAGATGGCTGGATAAGCGGCCGAGATGGTCTGGAACCCAGTCAAGGCCATCCCTAGAAGGACTTGCTTTTGAATGCATATGGAGCACTGAGTATGTACCTGGCTTTGTGTTAAGACCTTCTGAAGCAATACCCCACTTCAATGCTTTCCAACACCAAACGAGGCAAGAATTATTCTTTCTCCTAACAGATGAAGAAACTGTGGCTCAGGAGGGAAGTGGTAGAGCTGATATCCAAACCCAGGGTGAAGCTGCCATGTCAGGGCCCTGGCCTGGCCACGGTGGGTAGGCATACGCTAGCCCCTGCTCATGTTGGCTAGCGGTGTTCCGGTTGGTGTGGGCATGCGCTCCTTCCTACGGACACATTCCAATTAGGCGAAAGAGCAGTGAGGATGTCTTTATGGAAATGGGACTTTGGGCTGTAGGAAGCAGAGACATCTGCCTTAAGGAAGTGCTCTGGTCTGGGCTTTGCTGCCCTTGTCCTGAAGATTTCCCCTGGGGATCCCCCATCCCACTGGTTCCCTTCCAATACTTGCTCTCCCCACTTCTCTGCTCTAGGCAGCCCTGAGGGTGCAGTGCTGTGCCCACTTACCCGTCTTCCCCAACACTGGACTGACCAGGACCTCAGGTGCAGCAGGAGGGATTCCGGTTGGATCCTAGGAGGCACTTCGGGACACCTAGGAGTTGTGGGAGGGTGCATGTGGGATGGGAGTTTTTAAGGCCCAGAGCCAGCAGTAGGGACAGGGAAGGGGGTGAGGTGGTGGTGCTGGGGGGGAAATGTTCTCTGACCCTGCTCTTGGGGAGAGTTCTGATTTAGAGTTTATGTCCCCACCTCCTTCCCCAGTCCCGCATCCAGGTGCTGGACTTGGAACCCCTTCACCCACACTGTCTACTCTGAGCCTCCTCCTAATATCCTTTTAAGTGGATTTCCCCCAGCTTCAGGGTTTGGGGGTGAGGCTCAGGATCCCAGCCATAATCCAGCATAGAGACTCTGACACCCCACCCCACCCCAGTTTACAGAGATTTCATGTTTCCTGAGCAAAGCAACCTCCTCCCCTGACTGCCTTTGGGGGGCAGCCTTACCCCACGTACCCTCTGTAGAGCCCTGTGGAGCCCAGTTGCTCTAAGGGTTAGGTTAGGGCTCCTGGAGAAGAGGCAGAAGAGCTGGACCCTCTCCTCCCTTCCCTTGGGCCTGTGAGGGGGGAGAGGAGGGGAGATCACACCCTGAGGGTAACCAGGGGCACAGCTGGGATGTGGGTGGGAGCACCTGGGGATTCTGAGGGGCACCTCAGCCTGGTCCAGGGGAGTAGCTCTCACCCATAGTCCAAAGCTCTCCAGTGCCAAGGAGAGGCCCTGCCAGGCCCCCCTCTGCAGGGCTCTTTTGGGTGCCCTGGATAGGACAGTTGGTACAGATGTGGCAACGGGGAGAGGAGGTAGGGAGCCCAGTAGCCGGCTACCTGTGCAGGGAGAGATGGACCCTGTGGCAGGAGGTGTGAGGCAGGGTGTGGCCGATGTCCAGCCTCTAGTCACCTCACTGCCCATCCCCCAGGGCGCCCAGGCCCTGGAACCCAGAAATGCAGGGGATGGGAGGGGACTTGGGTTCAGGAAGACAAGGCTGGGAAAGAGTGGGAGTCAAAGGGAAAGGGCAGTGAGAAGACACGGCTCAAATCCCTTTAGCCAGGAGACCTCTGGCTTTCTGGCCCTCAGGGGTGCAGCGTGGAGGGTGGGGTGTGGAAGGGGGGTACGAGTGGGCTGGGGTGTGAGGATGCCTTTCCTCCAGGGCTGCTGGATTAAGTGAGAAGTGAGGAAAGCGCTTGGCCCATGGTATAGGGGCTCACCCAGGGGAAGCTCCCTCTGGCCATCTTGTCCAGAGAGGCTGACTCCCTGATCTTTCTCCCGCGAAAACCGCAGCTCTGGAAAGGCAGCATGGAGCAGAGTCTGGAGCCACACTGTCCTGCTTCACAAGCCGGCTGCAGCCACACACTAGCCAGGTGTCCTCGGGCAACTTATTTAACCTCCCTGTGCCTCAATTTTCTCATCTGTAAAATGGGGTAATAATAATTCCTACAACGGAGGGTTGTGCTGAGACTAAAATGAGTTTTTAAAAAAGATTTGTTTATTTGAGAGTGAGATTGTGCACAAGCCAGTGGGAGGGAGGGGCAGAGGGAGAGGGAGAGCGAATCTCAAGCAGACTCTGCGTGGAGCGTGGAATCTCCACGCTCAATCTCACGACTTGATCATGACTTGAGCTGAGAGCAAGAGCAAGAATCTGACACTCAACCGACTGTGCCACCCTTGGCTATCCCTAAAAGGAGTTTGAATGTATGTAAAGCACTAAGGACAGTGCCTGCTCCATGTGAGCACTCTGTAAGGGTGCATACCATTGTCACTATTAATTGTCACAGTTCCATATACGTGCATGACCTGGGCTCCCTGTAAAAGCTTTCCCTTAAGTGAGCTGTTTGAATTCTCCACAGCAGCCTCTGAGACAGATCTGTTAGGACTCCCACCCATTTTACAGGTGAGCACATGGAGGACCCTGCAGCTGCCCTCCAGCCTGGGGCCTCTGGCGAGCCAGGCCCCGAGCTTTGGGCCGGCGAGGATGTCTCTTCTCCCTCCAGGTTGCCCCTCCACGCGGGCCAGTTTGCTTAGTAGCCAATTAATTGCAAGCAAAGTTATTTGTTAGCTTTGATTTAATATTGTATGTTAGTATCTTTTCCCACTCATCAAAACAAAATAAAAAATAATAATTAAAAAAAAATACAAGGGAGGCAGGTTCAAGGCTCCTGGTTCGGGAAAGGGACTTAGAAGCATGGGCAGCTGGAGCGAGGGGAGGGGAAGGCAGGGTGAGGTGCGCCTGTGGGGCTGAGCTGGGAGTTTCAGCTGCCTCTGAGGCCCTGGGCTTCCCTTTAATTATGATTTGCAGGTGGCGGGGCACCTGGGGTAAAGGCTTTCATCTGACAGGTGAGGCTTATCTCCTGGAGCCGGAGAATTGCCTCTGTAATTGACCAGGATGTTTTACCTTTGATGGTGTCCCCTGGTAGTCTGAGTCCTCGCACGAGGGACCGTGGGCGGGGGGTGGGTGGGTGGGGGGGGTGGGTGAGGTACAGGGGGGGCATTGTCAGTTTCAGCTGAGCCTCAGGTTCTTTGCATGCGGGGCTCACATGGAGCCTAAAACCCAAACAAGGGGAGGGGGTCACTGTATGGTGAGGCGGGGTGTGAATGTCCAGGGGGCTGGTATGGGTAAGAGCCTGCACTCCAGAGTCAGACAGGTCCAATTTGAGGACTGGCTTTGCCACTAAGTAGCAGTGTCACTCTGGTCACCTTAATTAACCCTCTGATCTTCCATTGCCCCATCTGAAAATGGGGCTAATGGTGTCCATGTGACATAGTTATTGTGAGGGGTAAATAGGATAATGGGTGTAAAGTGCTTCATTGCTGCACCCAGCACCCTTGTAAGTGCCCAATTAAATGTTAGCTGTACTCATGGTCTATGCATGTGGTGTGCTCTGCGTACCCAAGCAGCGCCCAGCTTCAGGTGGGTTCTGCCCCGGGACCTCTTATAGTGCTAGATCTGCAAAGGCTTGAGATCCACCCTTCTGAGGGCTCCCCTCCCAGGCAATGGGAAAACCGCATCACCGCCCAACCTTTCTTGAGCACTTGCTATGTGCTGGCACTGGGTGCCCTGCTGTCAAGGGGCGCAGTCTCTTGGGTCTACAGTTATATCACAGGGTGATGGGGAATGGTAAAAGGGGGGGCATCATAGTGGGCACTGAGCAGGGAATGATGAACCCTGGATTATGGTTGGTGCGTGGCTTCCCAGAGCGGTAAAGCCCTCCACATTTGCTCTGTGCATTGAAGGAAGATTTGGGGGCAGGGTGGGTGGAGGGTTTTCCTGAAAATGAACTAGCATTTGCAAAGGCCTGGAGATAAGAGTCCGGGCAGCTCCCCCACTTCATCAAGAGCACTCAGAAAGGCTCCAACTACAGTGAAAGGACACATCCCAGGCTGGGGGATGAGGAGTTGTGGGGGCTGTTCAGGGAAGTCCCCTTTTTTTTGAAGAGGCAGTGGGAGGCCAGGTTTGACAAGACTGGTGACATGACCTGGGAGCTCGGGAGGTGGCTCTTCTGTCTGGCAGAAGGGGATTTATTTAAACAAAAGAGAAACAGGAGGGTGAGAGTAGAGGAGGAAAGCGAGACCATTGTCTGCTCTCTTTCCTCCAATGCTGAGGCAGAGGGTGAGGGTTGAGGGGGCTTACCCACCCCCTCACCTCTGGCTGGGGCTGTGGCCCTGGGGGTGAGGGTGGGTAAGATGCTGAAGAGACACTCCCCGCACATGGCAGAGGGGCACCTGCCAACCTGAGCCCAGGAGCCTGTTTTCAGGGGAGTGAAGGACCCACTTGTCAAGCTTGGAGGGCCTTTTAATTAGTTTTACAAGAGGCCTCCATCTCTGTGTGTCTCTCTTCACCAAGATTCCCCAGGGAAGGAATGAGGTAGCGGGGAGACGGGTGCAGCCGTTCAGAGAATTTCTCCAACCCCTCATGCCCGCAGAGTTTGCCTCTCTGATTTTTCCTCTTGCGTCTTGTTTCCCCTAGAGCAGAGATCCCCCCCTCCCCCAGGACCAGAGCTGGAGGAAGGGAGGCCTCTGCCTACCAAAACTGAATGCTGGATGCTTGTGTAGAGGGGATGCTGGGTGGTGGGAAGCGTGAGGGCGGGTGGCCGTGTACTTCCTAGCTTTGCCACTGACCAGCTCGGTGGATCGGGCCGTGTCCTATATGCTCCTGAGCCTCACTGTTGGAATTTACAGGTGGGGCAGTAATGCTCATTGTCTGGCTCGCTGTCTGGAGTCATGTTGGGGATGAAATAAGATGTAGATGAGGCATCTAGCACAGACCTGGCAGGGTCCAGTCTTCAGCTTTGCCACAAGCTGGCCAAATGATGTCCAGGGGAAGTGTGAGGTGAGGGGTCAGCCTTGCAGAGGTCTGTTAGCAGGTGGATGAATTCCTAGGTAAGGCCGTCAGCCTTTGGGGTATATTCCTCAGCTTTCAAATCTGCTAGATGGGGTTAATAATATATTTACTTCATAGGTGTGTGAAGACTAAATGAATTATATGTAATAGTGTTTGGCTATAGGGCTTAATAAATATTAGCCATTATTACTGATTTTATTATTACTGTCAGCTAGCTGCTGAGGCAAGCTCTCCACCCCAAGGATTGGGTCACAGGGGTCAGAATGCAATAGAACTTGGCCTTACGAAGGAGGTGGGAGGCCAGAGAAACTATTCATTAGAACCCCGGTCCAGGTCAAAGTTGGAAGTGCTAGGTCATGCGACGGCCTGATGGGTTGTCTAGTCTGGGGTCTGTGTGCCCAGGGCTGGTGTGTGGCTCCCTACACTCCCCCCCGCTTCAGAGTTCTCTCAGTGTATTTCCTGCTCACCTTGGGTGCTAGCTGGGGAGCGGGGGGCGTGGCGGGCGGTTAAAGCTCCCAGGCCAGGAACTCCTGCATCCCCGGTGCCTCCACACTGGCCTCCCATGGCCGCTCAGAAAGGAGCAGGCCCGGCTCTGTGGGAGAGGTGATGTCAGAGGAATGGGCCTTTCAGCCCACCTAGAGCTTCAGGGACTTTTTCTCACAGAGGGACCGTGCTGAAGAGAGGGGCTGAGAGGACGGAAGTGGGAGACAGCAGACTCTGCGGGGGGCCCAGCTTCTGATCTCACCGGCAGGTACGATCATGGCCCTTCTTACCCTCAGTATCCCTGTATTCGCCGATTCATGGGAGAGGAAGACTTTGTTGGTGGGGAGGGGGGCACCCAAACCCTTACCTCTGTCCACAATTGGGGTTACGTCTTTAGAGTTGTGCCTGCTGGACCAGTGGAAGGGGCAGTGAAAGCCGGGATGCTGGGGAACAGGGGTCCCTGAGGGAGAATTCATCACAGGGGGCTGAGGAGGTCCAGTCTTGACGTCTGGCTGCTGTACATGCCTGAGGCCTGGAGGGACAGTGGTTCTGGGAACAGGCGTGTGGCTGGTCATCAAAGCCCTTTGAACCCAGTGGCAGTGGTAGCCTGAGTGTCCCCAGAGAGAAAAAACAGTGTGTATGCCAACTGACAGAGTCATTTCATTTACTTTCTAACCCATTGGGGCCCAGACAACACTGCGGTGGGCCCCTTCCTGCCAGCGCCTGAACATAACAGAGATTGAGGGAATGTTCTTCCCACCCTGCATGAGAATGCTGAGTTCTTAGCACCGTGCCTGCTACAAAGTAGGTGCTCAAACATACTTGGTTAACGTAATGATAAGATTAAAAAAACAACCCACCTCATTTAGTGAAGGGTTTTGTTGCAGCTAATTAGCAGAGCAATCAAGAACGTGGAAACCCAGGCCTATTCATGAGTGAGATGCCCCTGGGGGCTTCCAGGTATGGGAGGGAGTTGGCAAAGGATTGAAATCAGAGCTGGCAGGTAGGTGCTTGGAGCTATCAATATTTGGGTGGTGTTCGTGCCATTCGCGCCCGCAGGCTGGTGAAGAAGGGGTCATCTCAATGTTCTCTGGATGAGGGAGAAAATTAGTTTGTCCACTGGAGAGGTGGGGTCTAAGTGAGGGAAATGGAAGTCATTTGGCAATGCTGGCACAAACTTTACACCTTTATGACTCACATTTATTAGTTTTTCCTTTCTCTTTTCCGCTCATCTTACTGATGCACTCACGCGTTCCGAACGTGTTCATGTAGCTCTTGACATCTGGGGGCGTGGCCCCCCCGTGAGGAAGGACCAGCGGGTCTGCCAGCGTCCCGACTGTGGGGGCTTGTCTCCGAGGGAGACGTGACAGGCCAGAGAGCCCGGAAAAGGGTTATGATATTTCCTTTCTCATCTTCCGGTGCTTGGCACTCTCATGGTCTTCTCCCTCTCCTCCTCAGCAATGTAAGATTAAAGACTGTAAATTATTCATTCCCAGTTGAGTGGAGCACATTTCAAATCAGGGCTTCCAGGCATCTCGTCTCAGAGTTGCTAAGGGCAAAGGCCCACATTTTTGGGCCAATCATCTCTGTCAAGTCAAAGCCCAGAGATCCAGAGCCAGCCCTGCCTGCACCCTGGCCTTCACACCTGATTTCTTCCTGTTCAGATTTCCCGGCCCACCCCCCCACCCCCCAGCCCCCGAGGAAGCTCAATTGTCAGTGTGACCACCTCCTGGGCACGTAGCTGTGGCCTGTGGGCTCCAGGGTTACTGTTGCCCAGGGCCCTCAGGCTGTGCCTTCCGGTGGGAGCAGGGAGCCTGCGCATTTGAGAGGAGGGCTTCAGGTGTGCTAGGCATGGGACAAGCAACAGTACTGACAAGCACTTCAGGAAACAAGCACTTCTTCGTGGAAGAGCACGAGTCCAAGTACTTGTTGCATGCGCTCTGAGTATTAGCCATTCTCCCGAGCACTGTCTCTATCAAGCCCCACAACAACCCGAGGAGATAGGGACTATTTCTATTCTGCTTTTGCAGACGAGGAAACTGAAACTCAGAGAGGTCAAGTGACTTGCCCAAGACCACACAGCTGAAAGGGAGCCAAGCTGGGATTTCATAGCCAAGCAGGCTGATGCTAGAGTCTGCACAAGGCGCTGTTCTGTTAGTTTGTTTATCCTTACAATGACCCCAGGGAGAGATGGGGAAACTAAAATCTGGAGAAGATAGGTGACCCATTCCGGGTCATGTAGCTTGTGAGGGGCAGAGCCAAGATTTGAATCCAAGGCATTCGAATTTAGAATCCGTGCTCCTTCCACTGCTCTCCCTGAGACCAATGGACAAGCTGACATTCTAGACACACTTATGAAGGGAGGAAAGGAAGGGGCACTTGCAGACCCTGGGAGCCTCGGCCTGTATGCTTGGGTGGGGGTGAGGGCCACAGGGATGGATCCAGGCTTTTTGGACTTTCCTGAGAATGAATTTCAGTAGATGTGTTTGTGATACGGATTCAATCTCACACCACCACCATATAAAGATTCAGAACTGACAAAGGAGAAAAACACAGATGCCTCCTATCTGAGCCATTGCTTATCATTGAGAGTTTATCTCGAAGAAGCAGAATAATCATAACACACAGCCCCCACATGTGCTGATTCGCTTGGTTGTATGTTTTATTTGATTACAACATGACTTAGGGCACAGTGCTATGGCTGGCTTGCTCACAACTGAGAAATAGAAGTAGAGGCACCAGGAGGGCCCAGGAGCATCAGATACTGAGGTTGGTGCTTTAAGAACGTATTAATCGACAGAGACCATTGTGCAGCCCTTCCGGTGTGCAAAGCCATTCCACGTGTCCTCTTCATGGGCCATCACAGCAACCTGGGGCTTTTGTCCCAGGGAAGGACTGGTCAGAGGTTTGGGCCATTCACAGAGGGTAAGGAGGAAGGGGAGTAGGGTGAAGGCAGTGTTTGGCTGCTGTGCCACGTGTTTACAGGGCAACCTTATCAAATAGGGAAAAAATCATTAACCTCATTTTACAGATGAGGGAGGTGCCGCTGGAAGGGGCCAAGGTTGCTGTACAGTCAGTAAGGGAAGGAGCCAGGCGGGCTGATGCTGGAGCCTGTACCTTTCTTGCTTGGCTCTTCTGCTGGACACCATCTGTCGGCGACCCAGGCTTCCCCTTCAAGAGACTGGTGGGCAGTGGGAATGAAGGGTCCTCCGGAAGGAGGGACCCATCTATGATGGCCTCAGCCATCCCACTTAGCCTCTCTGGGAGCCTCCAGGAGTGAGCAAATGATATGTTCTCTCGAAGGAGGGCGTCTGGCTTGTCCCACACTATGTGCCACTCTATGTCTCTAAGGCACACTTCCCTCATCGCTAAAGTAATGATTTCCCGATCTGTCTCAGAGGCGGCTTGAGACTTGTGGCCCAGGCCTGGAGTCTTTGCATATGCCATTCTCTTGCTGGAAATGCCCTCCTCTCTCCTCTTCCCCTGATTGGGTCTTTTTAAACTTTCAGCTGTCAGCTTCAATATCATCCTCTCCGGGAGGCACTCTCCCCTTCTTCCCCCGATGGACTGGCCTCAGCCCCCACCTCCGTCAGTCCTGGGGGCTTTCCCTGGCTCCTCTACCATCCCAAACCTTCCTACGAGACCAGCCCTACCTGTGTATGAATTATTCAGGTAGAGGCTGAGGGCTCATTATGGGGACAAATATTCCAGCAAAAGCCATCTGGAGCAGAGAGAGAGAGTGGGGTAGCATTTAGTGTCAGGAAGTGATTTCCCGTGGTAATTAAATACTCACACCAGTGTGTGTGTGTTGGGGGTTATATTTTATCACTGTTCCCACCCAGGGTCTAATCTAGCCTGTGTCACACCAGACTCCTGGGTCTAAACAGAGTAACATACCCCGCTTCCCGCTTGAGGGGGATTGATGTTTTCAATTAAAAAAAAAAAAAAAAAAGAGGAAGAATCAGGGCCTCTGCGAGCTTCCTGAGAAATGATGGGAGTAGTGGGGTCAAGGGGAGCTGATTATGTAGATGTATTTAAGCTCTCAGCAGGGAATGGATGGTTTCCATAAACCTGCTGGGGGCCAAGACCCCCACTGTGTTTGCTGGCTCAGATGCAGCTGGGTTTTTTTTTTCCCAAGTTACAGAGGAAGGGGATGAGCAGGTGCTCGGGATAAGGGGCTGCCTGTCAGGTGGGGGACCTGGTGGGGTGTGGAGAATGGTGGGAAGGGCCCTTTCTCTTCTGGAGCACACACTCAGCCCCTGTCCCCATAGGGGTGTGCCTCTAGGTGACACCCCACCGGACAAATTCTAACTTGGTCTCTGCTACAGACATGCTGTGTGGCCCTGCTCTGGTCCTCTTGTCTTTCTGCACTAGGTTTCCAGTGCGTAAAATCAGGTGAAGTTCTAGAAGCAGATGGTGGTGATGGTCGTACAACAATATGAGTGTACTTACCTATACACTTAAACATGGTTAAAAGGTAAATTTTGTTATGTATCTTTGCCACACACACACACACAACTCCAAAAGAAAAATTAGGTGTATCTGAAGTTTCTTTCCAGCCTTAATGCTCTGTGGATTGATGATCCTGGATTCAAAGAAATGCCAAGAGTTTTATCATTATTCAATGAACAAGCTATGTGACCTCTGCTAAGTTCGTTTCCCCCTCTGATTCTACCTCCTTTGGTGGTGGCACAGTAGTTTCTCCAGACCTGGCTACTTGCTTCCCCTCACTGTTTTCTGTAAGTCTCCTGCCATGCCCCTGAAGTTTCTCCCCTCCCCAGAGGCTGGAACACACCACACTGCTTTGGTATTTCCACCATCATTTTTCTTGGCCTCTGTGGCTTCTTCTAGGGACCAAGGGGGACCTCTGCTTGGCTGTTCGTTGAGCCATTGAAAATTTCATGGATAATTCAGGAACACAAATCAAACAGGAGGCTGGAAGCTCTGGATTTATGAAGAAAAGTGAGTCAAACTTAGCAATTTATGAGCAGTTCAGAAGAGCAGCATGGTGGGGGTAGGGGAAGACTGGAGGACTGGCCTAAAGGGCTGGAGGGCATAGTTAGGGGAGGCGGAGGTGGGAGTAGGGCTGGAAAGAGTGTAGCAGGCCTGGGCCTAAGCACCCAGACCACTAGCTTTGTGGAAAGTTGTCTGTGTCCTGGCCAAACGGGGCAAGTGGAGTCCAATGAGGGGGCAGGGCTGCCTCAGGCTTCAGAGGGAGTGGCCAACCCCCAAATCTAAATTTGGTACCAAGGAGAAGGGAGGTGAGGGGAGGGGGCATATTCTCCAGCCTTGGGGCAGTACTAGGCTAGAACTGAGAGGCGTGGCTGGCCTGAGAGAGGGAGAGAGACCCTCAGTTGTACACATGGCTTCTTTGAGGCTTTTCCAATATCCCTGGGTGGGTGGTGGGGGGAGAGAGGGGAACCCTCAGTTTGAGGGTGGTGGTAGACTCCATGTAAATCCAACCCCATGAACCCAGGCGGACATTCCAAAGGCTATCCCCAAGGTCAAGGCCCCAGAAATTTATGGGTCCCAGTAGAAGTGGGCCAGGAATCTGACTGGCTTTGCTCCCATGGCTAACCAGTAGCAGTTGGTTCCTGCCATCTCCCCAGTGTGGTTCTTGCTGGATAGTCCCACCTTCTGTCCAGTTCCCCTTGCTTGGGATGAACTCCAAGAAGTGCATTTGCAGATAAGTGGTCTAATAGAAATGGCTATATCTGAGGATCAGGGAGGGAGAGACAGGGATGAGCCCCCAGTAGACAATGCTTGACAGGATGACATGTAAGAAGTCACATCACCTATTAGGGCTCAATTTCCTCATCTGAAAAATGGAAATTCCCTTCCATCAGCCCCTTTCATAACTCATAAAGCTGTAGTATGGATGAAATAAAATTATAAATAAATAAAATAAATAAAAATAAAATTATGAATGAATGTGTGCTTGGTATCCTCTAAGGTGTTGTGTCAAGGTGGTGGATTCTCTTAATTTTCCATGGGAAATTTTTCATGGGAATCTACCACAATCACTTCTTCCCTTCCTTTTCTTCTTCAGATTTCCAATGTCTGAAATGAAGAGATTAGATAAAGTCAACTCTTAGTCCCCTTCTGACTTGAACAACATCTGACCCTTTGACTGTCTTGGTATCTCAGTTCTTGATCAACATGTTCCTAGTTAAGGGTGGGGCTTCCAGGGTCCAGGGCTTCTAGTAGGCAGGATTTAGTCCAAACCGCCATTTAATAAGATGAGGTCTAGGTAGGGAGCAAAGCCCTACTTAGTAGGGCGCTATTGGAGGTGTGGCTGGACGTGTGCATTTGAATGACTTAGACGGGTGGGGCTGTCCCTTAGAATATATCAGAGAGATTTCCCCAGAACTCCAGTCCTTTAATGTAAAACATTCCCATTTTAAGAACTGAAGGAGGAATGAAGGAGGTGGCGTGTGAAGGGTTTAGACTCAAGAGGTAGGGGTGGAGATGTACTATGGATCTGGGAATCATTATTTAGAGTCATTGAGTTCATACTACATTCCAAAGGCTGTTCGAGGCATTTTCATGTTCTTATTTAATTTGGTTCCATGATAACCATGGGATGAAGGTGGTGTTATTTTCTTTTGGCAAATGAGGAAACTGAGGCTGCGAGAAGTAAAAGAATTGTTCGGGGTCACACAGGAGTGGTAGAGCTGGGTCACAAACCAGGCCTATCTGACCTCAGAGTTGGAGATTCTCCTACAAAGTGATATCTTATTCCAAGCCCACTTTTGTGTCTGGTAAGCCCTAGAGTCATCTCACCATTGGTCTTCATTGATTTCTCTTTGAAGATGGTCACATTTTCCTGTTTCTTCATATATCTAGTAATTTTGGATTGTATCCTGGACATTGTTAATGAACTATTAGACTCTAGATTCTATTATATTCCTCTAAAAGACTGTCAATTTTTTGTTTTTAATTTGATTGAACTCAAACTTCAAACTCTGTCTCTCATATGGTTGGCAGTAGCTGAAATCTCAGTTCAGTTCACTTAATTTTAGCTGGCGTTTTTGTCTTTCCTGTGCATGTATGTTGAAGGATCAGCCAGAGATTTGGGCAGAGATTATACAAAGAAGTTGGGGCTTAATCTCTGCAGCTCTTTCCTTTCTGGGGTTTCTGCCATCACTTTCCAGCTGCTGTGTTCACCCACATTTTCTCTGTTTCTTTGAGCTACTATGATTTCAGACTTCCTATAAATTTAGCTATCCTGTTTGACACCAACTATGGTTTGTTCTCAGAAAAAATGCTTTCAAAACATAAACTACACCCTTGTCATTCTTCCAAGTATCAATTCCTCTGCAATTTCTGCCTGTTTGTTGTTTTACCAGTGCCTCTGGGTAGTTTTGAAATATTTTATACAGAGTTTGTAGTTGTTATCTGTGGGAAGACAAGGCTGATAGGAGTTACCTGACTCTTTGGAAGCCTTGTTCTTCTTTTGAGCATGTAGTTCCTTCTATGGCTCTTACCAGGTGGGTTTCTTTTCTCTCTCTCTCTTTCTTTCTTTCTTTCTTTCTTTCTTTCTTTCTTTCTTTCTTTCTTTCTTTCTTTCTTTCTTTCTTTTTTTTCTTTCTTTCTTTCTTTCTTTCTTTCTTCTTTCTTTTTCTTTCTTTCTTTCTTGCTTTCTTCTTTCTTTTTCTTTCTTTCTTGCTTTCTTTCTTTCTTCTTTCTTTCCTTCTTTCTTTTTTTCTTCCTTCCTTCCTTTCTGTTTTTAAGATTTTATCTATTTGTTTTAGAGAGAGAGGGAAAGTGGGGGGAGGGGTAGAGGGAGAGAATGTTCAAGCAGACTCCCCACTAAGCATGGTGTCCAACATGGGGCTGGATCTCACAACCCATGAGATCATGACCTGAGCTGAAATCAAGAGTTGGACACTCAACCAACTGAGCCCCCAGGTGCTCTGCAGGTGGGTCTCTTCTTAAAGGTATATCAGGACTATCAGAGTTTCTACGAATCTAGTCTTCAAGTCATAATAGCACGTACTTATACCAACAGAATGATGTGTTGTAATTGGCTCTTAGAAATGTTGTGTAGCTGTGTCCAGGACAACCTTCTGAGCAGCTTTGTGTCATGTGCATGTTACGTTCAATATCACCTTCCTTGGGAAACAGTGCTTCTAGGCTGCAAGGGGCATCCATCCTCAGATCACTGTTCCAGGTACCATGATGCCGGGAGTTGGAGGGGCAAGCTTTGTCCCTCTCTCAAGCCCATTTTTGGCAAAGTCTCCACCGGGAGGGTAAGAGGGGTCAGGAGGGAGAAGGATGCAGATTCCCCAACTCGCCAATGTCATCCAAGTGTATGTCTGCTTAAACTTTGCCTTAGGGAGTTTGTCAGATGGCCGCCACCTGTTTAAGTTCCCCCAGACACCTTCTGGAGCTGCAGGTGTGTGCCGAGGGCTGGAGGAAATTGGCTCTTCCCCAAAGTTCCTTTTCTCTTTTGTTGGTGATAACAGAAAAGCCAGAGCATGATGGAAAAAAATCCATGTGCTTTAAAAAATATTTCTGCTTTGTAGAGGGTTGTTTGTCTCCCCCTTTTCTTCTTTAAAAAAAAAAAAAATCTCTTGTGTGTCAGAAAGATGAAGCCAGAAGAGAAATGTCCTTTTGATGGCTGAGAATTATTGTTTTAAAGGCTTTATTTAAGCTGCTCTTAACAAAACTCAAGCATCTGGCTTGTGGTGCCGGTGTGCCAACTTTCAGCTTGAACGGAATGCACGGAGATGGCAGGCTCCCAGGCTGGAAGGGAGGAAGGCAAAGCCTGCTGTGGTCTGCTTGGCTGATGTGACTGCTGTGGCCACGGTCTGCCCTGGGCCTCCTCCATGGGGCAGGGGCAGAGGGAGAAAATCACTTTCTTGAGCATGTTTTTATGCTGGAGACATTTTGCTAAGGTGACTGTGTCTGTGCCAATCTCTCAGGACTTGAGCTTAAGAGAAGCTGGGCTGGGGGGAGAGGAAAGGAGGGTTGTGTTTATCCAGCACATCTTCTGGGCCAACCACTGTTGGGTTCCATTCTTACAATGACTCCATGACGTAGGTGTTTCTGTCCTTTCCTTCCCAGTAAGAAAGCTGGTTAGAACTTGCCCAGGTTTACCCAGGTAGCAAATGGCAGAGTCAGGAGTCAGTGTGAAGGCTGTGCATCTCGAGCCTGGGTTTCTTCATGATCTCTGGCTGCTTCTCACATGAGCCCAGCAGGCTGGCTTCTCCAAGCCACCTGCTATCTTCCTCCCTCTAAATGGAAGGGGCTGTTCTCTGACTTGGGGTGTAGGGAAGGAGGAGAGAGGCTCTCACTGCAAGTGACTTCCCTGATGATTCTGTAGCATCAGAAATAGATTCTGTAACCTAAATTTGTGTGGGGGAGGTTTATGAGGCTGTGCCCTCAGGAAGCATACAGTGTTCCAGGCTGGACTTCTGGCCTTGCCCACCAAGAGCTGTGTAATGTTGAGCAAGTTACTTGACTTCTTTGAGCCTCAGACTTCTCGGGTGGGGATAAGACTACCCACTGGAAAGACCCTAACTAGAAGAGCACATAAGAACCCGTGGCTCTGGGCTTGCCACAGGAGAGGTGCTCAGCAAGTGTTGGTCTCTCTTCTCCTCTCGAGCTGTGAGAGGTCTGGGTTTTGGCCCCAGAGCCAGGAGTTGAGATGCAGAGAGCTCTAGGAAAGCAAGGGAGACTAGACTGGGAGGCAGACACTTTGAGGGGCTTCAGCTTCATCAATTGATTGGTCAGAGAGAGCCAGTGTCCAACCTGGTGAGGAGGGCTGGGTGAGAGAGTGGGAGGCTCAATGTGGGGCTGCTCACATGTCTCCTACCTGGTAGGCCCGAGAGCCTGGAGGTCTTCCTGCTGGAAATGTCCCTTGGAAGCCATCATGTCCAGCTTTCATGTTGTATAGGCAGGGAAAATGAGGCCAGAAAAGGAAGAGGCCTTGGCCAAAGCTCTGTAGCAGGTAGGAGGCAGAGCTGGGGCTTTGCCTCGTCTCTTCAGCTCTGAAGGCAGGGCTGGGTGGGGGAAGGCAAGTGTAGAGTGGCACAGCCTGAGGGCACTGGGGCTGTCACTCCCTAGCTACTGCATGGCTCCTAGGGCCCAGCGGCCTTTACCTGAAGCCGGCGGGAGTTGGGGGGCGGTGGTGGTGACAAAGAAGCTGGAGTGGCCCCCGCTCCTGCTGATGTGCTTCTGATCTGCCTGTGAGCATTTGTTTGCCTGTTCTCTGATCACTGTGTGGGCGGGATCTGCCCATTAGTATTTCACACCCAGGGTCTCAGCACAGCCAAGCAATTAGGATGCCCAAGATCTGAATCTCTTGCTGCTGCCTCTCAATGTACTCAGGAAAGTTTTCTCTTGTTTTCTTGAGCCTCAGTGTTTCCAGCTGTAAGATGGAGGCAGGTGACCTGCCTTGCAAGATAAGAGCGTTGGAGAAATGCCTAAATTGTGCATTGGATACCCTAGAAGTTAAAACAGATAAATATAGGGCATCACTGTCATGAATTGGTGATTTGGTCTTTTTCTTTTCCCTTCCCTTCCCTTCCCTTCCCTCATTTCCTGACATATGTTGAGCATCTGAGAGGCCTGGTGTAGTGATAAAAGCCAGGACTGGGAGATAGGACTGTGTAATAGAATTTTGCAGGAAAAGGTGAGTATGTTTGGAGAATTTCTTGAGACCTCCAGGAACCCGGGGAGGCATAGGAAAGAGTGGAAGGAAAGTATATAAAAGATAAAGTGGCCATCAGATAACCCAGGAGAGGCTGGAGGGGGGGAGTTCAGGGGAACATTGGGTCTTCACTGTGCTGAGGGGACAGGGAATTCTGTATCCTTTTCTATCAAAACAAGACACCTGGGGGTCCTTTTGTCCAAGCTTACCCCAAGGAGCTCAGGTAGCAATGGCTGCTGTAGGTCCTGCCGTCTGGGATCTTCTCTGGAAGTTCCAGGGTCTGTGCTGTGGAGCCTGGGGGAAGGGACATGGCAGGAGGCATTTTCATGGTCTAGATCCCAAGGCAGCTGTCCTGGTAGGCCTGCCCATGGATTCCTCCAGCGCCCAGTCCCCTCTGCCCTGGCGTTCTGTTCCCACTGGTGGTTGGTTGGGGAACCGTCTCTGCTTGAGCACTGGGATTACTCAAAGACAAGGACTTTGTCATGTCATCACATGTAGCCTACCTATGGCTGATCAATGTCAAGGCTGAGGCCATGTAAAAGAGCCAAAAGAGTAAGGATGTTACAGCTGATTAGATCTGAGTTAGAGTTCAAGTCTGCAAGTTTCAAGCTATGTGACTGTCATAGGTCAGGTTCCCCTAGAAATAGATTCTGTAACCTAAATTTGTATGTGGGAGGTCTGTGGGCGTTGAGTGCTCAGGAAGCATACCCATAATGGAGTGAGTGAGAGAAGCAGGATGGGGCAGAGCAAGAAGTTGAATCATGGTATAGTTGCAACAGAAGCCTCAGCCAATCCCTGGGGAAGTCTTAGGGCCGGAATGGCCCTTGGGTATTGTCCCAGACTGAAGCAAGGGAGCCGGAGCTTTGTACCCCCACTGACCAGTCATTGGATGTAGGCTTCCTAGGGAAGGGCATACACTTTGGCAAGGCAGCTTTTAGCTGAAGGAAATGCCTGAAGCAGGACTCAGCAGTCAACAGCCCTGCTGCTGGGGAGGTGAGCACCTCAGCCCTGAGGGGACAGCTGGGAAGCACACCACATCATCCATCACAGTGACCTTGGGTAAGCCCTTTAGCCTAACTGAGCCTCAGTTTCCACAGTTGTGAGATGGGGATAATTGATTTAGTCGTTCAGAAGTTCTTTCAACTGTTGGGAAATACACATCAAACAAGACAAAGCTCCCACCCTCAGGAAGCTGACATTCTAGGTGGGAAGAGAAATGACTAGAGTCAGAGAGTGTTAAGTTCCAACCAGAAACCTAAGACACTAAGGAGATAGGGACGGCTGACTTGGCCAGTTCTCTGTTTTATATAAGAAGGGCAGAGCGGAAACCTGAAGGAAGTGAAGGAATGCACCATGAGACCATCTAGGTCAAGATTTCTCAACCTTGACACTATTCAGATTTCAGGTTGGATAATTCTTTGTTGTGGAGACTCTCCTGTACATTGTTGGATATTTAGAAGCATCCCTGGCCTCTACTAGATACCAGTAGCATTCTCTCTCCAGTTGTAACAACCCCAAATGTCTCCACTTAGTGTCGGATGTCCCTTGGGGGGTGAAATCGTCCCCTGGTTGAGAACTACGTGTTCACAGGAAGAAAATTCCAGGCCGAGGGAATAGCAAGAGCAAGGGCATTCTTGTTACATCCATGCAACAGTGAGGAGGCCAGTGTGGCTGGAGTGATGTGAGCAGAGGGGAGAAAGGAAGCAGAGGGGAATGGAGAGATGGCAGATCATCTAGGATCTTATAGATTATCAGGATTTTGGCTTTGACTCCCAAGTGAGAAGGAAGCCCTTGGAGGGTTTTGTGCAAAGAAATTATATGATCTGGCTTACATTTTAAAGGAATTCTTCTGGCTGCCCTTTCACAATAGTGATGGAAGATTAAAGACGAGGTTTCTGACACACAACAGGTACTCAATAATTGGGCCTGTCA
This sequence comes from Eumetopias jubatus, assembly GCF_037043125.1. Classification (NCBI taxonomy): domain Eukaryota; kingdom Metazoa; phylum Chordata; class Mammalia; order Carnivora; family Otariidae; genus Eumetopias; species Eumetopias jubatus. The sequence goes on from NW_028274816.1 coordinate 120,336,290, forward strand.
TCCTCAAGAACAGGTGGAATGTGCCCTTTGTTTGCATTTAAGGTCATTGTGCAACTTGGTTACCATCCCATCCCAGGTATATTATAGTTGCTTTTTTGTGACTCAGGCCTTGATGAAGACCCAAGAGTGTTAAGAGCTAGAAGGGGTTTTCAGGAGAGTGGAACCCAAACCACTTATCTGAGAGAAAAAAACCCTGAGCCTAGGGATACGAAGCAACCTGGACAAATCCACCCCCTGCATCACTGGCAGTGCTAGGGTTAATATCTATAGAGTTGCTCTTTGGGAAAGAAAGTCTTTGATGGTGACCTAATTTGTGCTGCCTTATGTGTGTTTTTTTTTTAATTAAAAAGATAAAATTCAAAGACAAGAAGAATGTGCTCAAGGCTGGATGGGCTTTTGCACAAATAAAGGATTTGACTGGAAAATTAGTTGTAAAATAATAATAATCAAAAGATGGGTTTGGACCCCATCTTCCTAGCAGGAAGCCAGATTGCCAAATCAGCACCTGACAGTGATTTCTGAAGCTCTGGAGCAATCATTTTGTTTTAGCAGAAGATGGGCAGAAGGAATGGTTGCTGTGAGACCCACTTGTGGCCACCTTTGTGTTCTTGGGCTTAGGTAATATTTCTCTAATGGGCAAGTCACATTCTTAGATGGGATATGGAAGCAGAGGTAATCTTGAGTTTGACCCCATTGACTGATGTTCATCGTGGTGTAGACAGAGCCTGAACATAGGGCCCAGGGCTCTGGACTTCATTAGGTCACCACTGTCTGGTTTTATTACTTTGGTGAAGTCATGAAATGTTCTGGTGCCTCCAATTGCTCATCTGTAGACCAGAGACTATAGTTTCTCCCCCTTTTCAGGGTGATATAAAGAGAAAAACACTTTATCTCCTAGTTTCTCTGCTTAGTGCTTTATATTGAATGGGTACCTGATACACATTTGTTGAAGGAACGAATATTTACAGGGAAAAATGAAGTCGTGTATGGGAAATATTAAAGTGAAGCATGAAGGACTTTGTAAGACTCTCTTAATACTACTGGGTGAGTTCCTGGTCCCTGGTAAGTTGATGGGTCCTAGATTGAGAGGTTCCTTTTATCCATCTACCTGCCACAGGCCACACTGTAGAGTGTACACACTTTTTGGGAGGAAGAATTTCTCTTCTGTGTTTTGTGGCCGTTTGGAGCAGACTTGCTGAGTGGTATCAGCATTTGGGATAGGGTAGCTCCATTTTATTGCCAGAGCCTGATGCCTGGCCATTCCTGACTCCCATGGGCAGGGGTAGGAGTTAGCATTCTCTCAGGGCTTGGAGACCTGCCCAAGTTCAGGCGGGACTGCGGGAGTCCCTGCTCACGGCCCTCAAAGGAAGCTTTGTGACTTGGCTCTGCCAGTTACTATTATGTATTCATGGGTAAGTTCCTAGCAATCTGCCTCATTTTTTTCAAATGTAAAATGGGTTTATTGTGGGCAACAACAACAAAAAAATAAATACATTGGACTTGGACTTCATCAAAATGAAAAACCTTTGTGCTTCAGAGGATCCTCTCAAGAGAATGAAGACAGCCCACAGGATGGAAGAACATATTTTCAAATCATATATCTGATAAAGGACTTGTATTGCAAATATATAAGGAACTCTCACAACTCAATAATAAAAAGACAAATAACCCAATTAAAAATGGTCAAAGGATCTGAATAGACACTTCTCCAGAGAAGATGTACAGATGGCCAGTAATCACATGAAAAGATGCTCCACATCATTAGCTATAAGGGAAATGCAAACCGAACCCACAATGAGATAGCACTTCACAACAGTAGGATGACTATAAAAAGAGAAAAAGACAGATACTGACAAGTGTTGAGGACGTGGAGAAATCGGAGCCCTCAGACACTGGAGAATGTAAACTGTTGCAGTCACTTGAGAAAACAGTCTGGCAGTTCCTTAAAAAGTTCAACATGACTTACCATATGATTCTGCAGTTCCACTCCTGTGTGTATACACAAGAGAAATGAAAACATATGTCTACATAAAAACTCGTACACCAATGTTTATAGCAGCATTATTCATAATAGCCAAAAGGTAGAAACAAACCAAATGGCCATCAACTGATGAATGGATAAACAAAATGTGGTCCGTCCATGCAATGAAATATTTTTCAGCTGTAAAAAGGAATGAAGTACTGATACATGGTACAACATACGTGAATCTTGAAAACATGATGCTAAGTGAAAGAAACCAGTCACTGAGGACTACATACTGTGTGATTCCACTTATATGGAATGTCCAGAAGTGGCAGATGTATAGAGACAGACAGCAGATAAGTGGTTGTCTAAGGCTGGGGGCATGGAGGGGTTGGAAGAGTGAGAACTAAAAGGTATGGGTTTTTTGGCAGGGGGGTGATGAAGGCATTCTATGATTGTGTAGCCGTCCTCTGAGAATATACTAGAAACTATTGATTTGTGGACTCTAATGGGTGAATCATATAGTATGTGAATTATATCTCAACAAAGCTGTTACCAGAGAAAAATGGGGTATAAGTAGGTCTGCCTCTCAGTTTTGTTGGGGGGTTCGGTGAGATAAAGCACAGCGTCTGGTATATAATTAGCTCCCACAATATGCTAACTCTTTTATTATTAACATTATCACTGGGCTGTTGGAGATGATAGGAGATAAGGGACAAACTAGTTGGCATAGTTTCTGACATAATTGGTGACTGCAATGTTAGTGCCCATTCTGTGCTGCTTTGTATAGGCAAATTTGGGAGAGGTAGGGAGACTCCCACTGAATCCAGGACTCTGGTCAGCTCTCCCCTTGGAGGGGATCTTTATGGCTCCAGCTGGGAGATCTACCCTGGGAAGCAGCCAGGGGAAAGTGTGGTTTGGGCCCCATAATAGGTTTGTTAAAACCATAGACCTTTACGTTTCTCTGGAGAAATTCAAAGCGACATTTGTGGTTCTAGCCCAGTCTGTCAGCCTATCTCTGTCTCACCTCCTCTTGTCCCCCTTCCTCATCAGCAGTTTCTCCTCTTTGTTCTGGGATTGCTCAGTAAGGAACTGAATTATTGTTTTTATTAATGGGGCCCCCTGAGCATTTTCAATTTGAATCCTTCCCTGTAGCCTAAGTCTGTCTCCCCAATTTCTCTTTGTAGTGCAGATTAGCTACATGGAAGGATATTTTACATTATTTTGCTTCCAGGAGGAATGGGGAAGACAGGGCTGAGCTGGGGTTTGCGGTGGGAGGCTTGGGTGCAAAGGTATTAGTTTTAGTGGTTTTAATTCTCTCCCCCACCTCTGGTCCAGGCCAGAGCCCTGTCATTCACCCTCTTTCACCTCTAGTCTTTCCTCTATCTCATTCATCAGTTCCAAACGGTAGGTGTGGGTGTGGTGGGAGGGAGTTATGGGGTTGAGGGGAATGGCACACATGGTTTCCTATATTTCCCTGTAGTAAGGCCTAGTACAGAGAGGGGTTTCAGGGTCCCAGTTTCACATAGGGCATGTGCATGCGTGTGTGTGTGTGTGTGTGTGTGTGTGTGTGTGTGTGTGAGAGAGAGAGAGAGAGAGAGAGAGAGAGAGAGAGAGAGAGAAAGAATGAGATTGAGTGTAGTGGATGCTGTGTGTGCTGTACTGCCCAGATGCCCCCTTCAGGGCTGAATCATTCATTCCCCCAGCAGATGGCTCTCAGTTGAGTTCTCTGGGATTGCTTCAGCCAAAAAAATGGTTGACTCACCCAAGGTCTTACCCCCTCCCAGGGATGGTCTGCATCCAATGACTGCTCACTGTGGGGAGGGGGAGATATAAGGGATTAGCCCCTTCCTTAGAGCAGGACAACTTTGAAGGGCCACGTCAGCTCCATAACTCTCTGTGCGATCTGCTGAGGCCTTAGCTATTACTACATCACAATTCAGTTCCTCCCTCCACCCAATCCTGCCTCCTTCACTTCTGACAAAGAGAAAAGCAGCCTCTGACATCCAGGAGCTGGCCCTGTATTCACATCTAGGCTGTTAGAAACCTCACAGGACACTGGACAAGACAGAACACAAAACAAGACCACACTGTAATCTCATCTAAGCAAGGACAAAAGCATGATCCAAACCACAGAATACGAAACATCCCCCTATCCTGACTAATGTGAGTGATGCTGCTTCTTTACCAACTGTAACTTAAGCTTCACTTCGTTCTTCCTTCCTTCTAGATAAGATTTATTAAGACAACCGATCATAGAATTACCCTTGCTTGCTAATAGCAGCCAATTCAGAGAAAAGTCTTACTTCCTTGGACCATCCCCCAAATCACCTACCATGAGCCCCAGTCCTGTAATAAGCCCTTTTTAACACTTTCTTGCTGAGATACCCTACAGGTCCCCATGGCATCTGGTCTTCCTCATTATAGCAAGCAATAAACCCAACTTGTGCACCTGCAGAGGTGTTTCTTGAAGTCCTTGGCTGGAGGGCATTGACACTCCCCCATGGACATTGATCCCAAGGAAAGTCTCAATAAACTTTCTGAACATGAATCTCTTTCTTCAAGTCTACCTAAGTCAGTTTGAGAAAGTTAGTGCCAGGAGTGGTCCAAGGAAGAAACCTTTGAAATGATCTTGGAACTGAAGGGCAGAAAAAGCTGAATATCAAGCCTAGTCTGTTACTCCAAGGTCATAACTATGACTGGGAAGGAGTGGGCCTGCCAGGTTTGTGATTGGAACATCTGGGTCAATGCATTTGAATATCATGAATCTTCAGATCCTTTTGGTCCCTTTGGGCTTGCTCTTCCCTGTTAAAGCACAAGAATCTCCCCTGCTCTGCTCTTACAGAAGTTGATGCAGAGGCCTTTCTTGGACAATATGCCCTGCTTTCTGGATCTACCTTCACTTCTCCTCTGGCTACCACACCAATAAATAGAGTTAACATATAGCCTGGCTAGGGGAAGTGCTGGGCCTGCTATAAAAGGAAAGGGACTATCTACCCTAGTTGTTGCAGACCCAGATGACACTTTGAGCAGGGGTGAGTATGTATAGGACTGGATCCCTTATAGTGCAAGGGGGATAGGAGGCACTCATTCCCCCAGGTGCTGGTAGCTCTCAGCTGAGTCATACTCCAAAAGCTTCCCTCACTTGAAGAGTGAGTGCTGCTTAGCCTTCCCCAGCATAGGCTATATTCAACAACTGGACAATGGGATGCAGAGGTTAAAATTCCTGCCCCTCTCCACAAGTTGGCATGATTCTGAAGAACAATTTCAACTCTAGAGATATTTTTGGGATCAGCTGACACCTTTATGGCAACTGCATTACAGATCCCTCTGCCCATTTCTACTTCCTTCACCCTCTCCTCAGGGTGGATCCATGGGCACTCTCATAAATTCTCTGCACGTGAATTGCAGTTTCAGAGTTCACTTCCTCAGGGAATCCGACCTTAAACAATGAGAAAGAGAATTAGAAGAAAGAAGACATAGAAAGCAGGAATGGCAAAAGGAAAGACATAGAACCTCTGGAGCTATGGGTCCCTCCCTGGAACTTCAACCAAGGTCAGATGTTCCAGCTCTTTGCTTCTGTGCAGAAAGCCCTGCAAGGAGTGACAGTGACTCCCCAAGTGACATAAAAGGGCAGCTCTCCATTAACAAATAGAAGGAGGGCAGAGCTGTGGAGTAAGGACAATGGGAAAACATGATAGAACGCTTGGAAATAAAAAAATATTGTTGAAATAAAATTAAATACAGCATTGGAAGGTAAAAGTTGAGGTTTCTTAGAAAGTAAACAAAAAAGGAAAAAGGCAAGAAAAGTGAGAGAGAGAGAGAGAGAGAAAAGAGACCCAGAGGAAGAATCCTGAAGGTCTAACATCTGAGTAATAGGAGTTCCAGAACAGAGAAAAGGGAGGGGTGAAGATTATCAAGAAACAATGCAAGAAAACCTTCTAAAGCTGGCAGACTTGAATCTACATATTGAAAAGGCCTATTAATATTAGGCCCATTGCTATCCATATGAAAAAGAAATTAACCTTCATCCTGACCATATACAAAAATTAATTCAGGATGGATCAGAGCACTAAATGTGAAAAATAAGACAATAACATATCTAGGAGAAAAAAAAAACCCGGAAGAAAAGCTATATGTCTCTGGGATGGGCAAAGATTTCTTAAATAAAACACAAAAACCACTAACTATAGAAGAAAATATTGCTAAATTTAGGCCCTATTAAAATTAAGAACTCCTTATTTGGAACCACAAAAGACCCTGGCCATAGAAACCCTGAATAAGAAAAGCAAAACTGGAGGCATCAAAATTCCAGACTTCAAGCTATATTACAAAGCTGTAGTCATCAAGACAGTATGGTATTGACACAAAAACAGACACATAGATCAATGGAACAGAATAGAAAACCCAGAAATGGACCCACAACTATATGGTCAACGAATCTTTGACAAAGCAGGAAAGAATAGCCAAAGGAAAAAAGACAGTCTCTTCAACAATGATGTTGGGAAAACTGGACTGCGACATGCAGAAGAACGAAACTGGACCATTTTCTTATGCCATACACACAAAAAAATTCAAAATGGATGAAAGACTTAAATGTGAGATAGGAAACCATCAAAATCCTAGAGGAGAACATAGGCAGCAACCTCTTTGACCTCAGCCATAGCAACTTTTTACTAGACACATCTCCAGAGGTAAGGGAAACAAAAGCAAAAATGAACTATTGGGACTTCATCAAGATAAAAAGCTTCTGCACAGGGAAGGGAATCATCAACAAAACTAAAAGACAGCCTATGGAATGGGAGAAGATATTTGCAAATGACATATCTGATAAAGGGTTAGTATCTAAAACTTATAAAAACCTTATCAAATTCAACACCCAAAAAACAAATAATCCAGTTAAGAAATGGGCAGAAGACATGAATAGACATTTCTCCAAAGAAGACATCCAGATGGCCAATAGACACATGAAGAGATGCTCAACATTACTCATCATCAGAGAAATACAAATCAAAACCACAATGAGATACTACCTCACACCTGTCAGAATGGTTAAAATTAACAACACAAGAAACAACAGGTGTTGGTGAGGATGAGGAGAAAGGGGAACGCTTTGCACTGTTGGTGCGAATGCAAACTGGTGCAGTCACTCTGGAAAACACTATGGCAGTTCCTCAAAAAGTTAAAAATAGAGCTACCACATGATTCAGCAATTGCACTACAGGGTATTTACCCAAAGGATACAAAAATTCAGACTCGAAGGGGTACATGCACTCTGTTGTTTATAGCAGCGTTATCAACAATATCTAAACGATGAAAGAGCCCCAGTGTGGATAAAGATGAGCGATGAATGGATAAGGACATATATATGTCTGATAAAGTGTTTTACACACACACACACACACACACACACACACAGGAATATTACTCAACCATCAAAAAGAATGAAATCTTGCCATTTGCAGCGACGTGGATGGAGCTAGAGTATATTATGCTAAGTGAAATAAGTCAGTCAAAGAAAGACAAATACCATATATTTCACTCATAGGTGGAATTTAAGAAACAAAACAGATGACCATATGGGAGGGGAAGAAAAAAGAGAGAGAGAGGGAAGTAAACCATAAGAGACTCTTAATGATAGAGAACAAACTGAAGGTTCATGGAGGGGTGTGGGCAGGGGATGGGCTAAATGGGTGATGGGTAATAAGGAGGGCACTTTTGATGAGCACTAGGTGTTGTATGTAAGTGATGAACCACTGAATTCTCCTAAAACCAATTTTGCACTGTAAGTTAACTAACTAGAATTTAAATAAAAATTTGAAAGAAAAAAAATAAATTAAGAACTCCTCTTCTGTAGAGACAATATTGAGAGTGAAAAGCCAAAGACCTGAAGTATTTGTAATACATACACCCAACAGAGAAGGTTGAGTATAGAGTATATATAGAAATCCAAAAATTCACAAAGTAAGAAACTTTTGTTTTTAAGAATGAGCAAAAGATTTACAAAATAAGTCACTAACAGAAGTACAAAAATGGCCAATAAACATATGCAAAAGTGCTCAATATTGTTAGTCATCAGGAAAATGCTAACTAAAACCACAATAAAATATCTCTACATCCCTACAATGGTGAAAATAAAATGTCTGAGAGTAGGTTGAGAACGGAGAGCAAGTGGGACTCTCAGGCATTGCCACTGGTAGTGTAAATTTGCACACTACGTTGGAAGGCTGTTTGGCAGCATCTACAAAAGCTCGATGTATGTCTACCCTGTGATCCAACAATTCTGCTAAATGTAGCCTGAAGGGACATGAATACTTATTTCCCCTGAAAGACATATGCAAGAATATTACAAAAGTGGCTCAAAACTAGGGTGCCTGGGTGGCTCAGTTGGTTGAGCAACTGCCTTCGGCTCAGGTCATGATCCTGGAGTCCCGGGATCGAGTCCCTCATCGGGCTCCCTGCTGAGCAGGGAGTCTGCTTCTCCCTCTGACCCTCCCCCCTCTCATGTGCTCTCTCTATCTCATTCTCTCTCTCAAATAAGTAAATAAAATATTTAAAAAAGTGGCTCAAAACTAGGGACAGTTCCAAATGTCCATCATCATTTGTATAAATAACTGTGGGTATATGCTCACAATGGAATATTATGCAGCAATGAAAAAGAACCAGCATTCTCTACATGGAACAACATGGGTGAATGTTAGAGACATAATGTTAAGAAAAAGAAGCCAGACACAGAAGGGTGTACATTGTTAAAGTCCACTTATGTAAAACTCAAAAAAGGCAAAGGTAGTCTATGCTGGTAGGAGAGAATAGTGGCTACTCTTGCAAAGCTACTAACCAGGAGGAGGCGCGGAGGAACTTGTTGGGTACTGGAAATGTTTGTATCTTGATATATATTTGTGTGGTTTGCAATATGCAAGTTAGAAGATTACATGTAAGTTCCAACTTAAAATAAGAAAGGGCCTATCGAGTGCACAACACAATAAATGGAAAGAGTCCATATCAATTTTTACATTATTGTGAGTCAAAACAGCAAGAGAAAAGAATATTCTGAAGATTTCCAAGAGGGAAATCAGGTCACTTACAAAGGAGCAAGAATCAGATGGGCATTAGACTCTCATGAGCAATATCAGGTATCTTCAAAATTCTGAAGGAAATTATTGTCGGCCTCTGATTTCTATATTCAGACAACCCACCATTCAAGCTGCAAGAACCCAGGAAATTTGTGTCCCGTAAATCCTTTTTAAAAAAGCAATGTGACGATGTGTTACAATATTAGAGGAGTAAACCGCGAAAGGGGGAAAACTGGGAAGACAAGAAGCTGCAGATAGAACCAGAAGAACAGGGATGAATTCCAGGGTAAGGGCTAGAGAGCACCCAGTCCAGATTGAAGCAAGAAATCCAGCGGCCAGGAGTGGTGGTCCCTAATGAAAAGGGGAACTGGGTAGAATATGCTCTATAAAGACTCTTAAAAAGAATTGGGAATATGATAACGACAACCAGGACAAAAGAATAAAGACAACTGCAACTTACAACTGTGCGTGCTTGTGTGTGTGCAAGCACGCGTGCACACCCACACACACACACAACTGTGTCTGAAAGAAACCATAATCCTAGTACACCACTCGGGTCTGCAAGGAGTAGTCTTTTTTTTTTTTTTTTAAGATTTTATTTATTGAATTGACAGAGACACAGCGAGAGAGGGTACACAAGCAGGGGGAGAGGGAGAGGGAGAAGCAGGCTTCCCGCCGAGCAGGGAGCCCGATGCGGGGCTCGATCCCAGGACCCTGGGATCATGACCTGAGCCGAAGGCAGACGCTTAACGACTGAGCCACCCAGGCGCCCCAGCAAGGAGTAGTCTTTACCGAGGCACAAATATGTAAATGCTTTTCAGTGATTTTTAACACTTAGAATCAATTTGAAAGACATGTGTTACAGAATAAATGTAAATGTTAGCAACTTTACCAATATAAAAGTAAAAGTATGGAGACGGCAGAAGTTAGGAGGTAGACTGGGAGAAGTAAGGTGAAAGCAAGGCTGGGAATATTAATATTCCGTTTACGAAATGCAGATTTTTCTTTTTGCCAAGTGCCACTCTAGAGGATGGAAGATGCCAGGGGTAACTAATGATGAACGAAAAAGAGAGATATGGCAGGAAGGGGGATGGCAGGGGTGTGAGAGAGATAAATCCTCATCTATTACAGTAGTAAGTCAATAGACTGTGTCTAAAATTGATGAATCAAGAAATATCAGCAGAAGCATATTATGTGGAAAAACGGAGGTAAATATAGGAAGAGATGTTTTAAAAAGACACGGCTGCCTAGGGGGAACAGAGCTGGGGGTAGGAAATAGTTTAGCAGGATCCTGTATTTAAACTTGTGCATATATTATTTCGCATAAAAACAGTTTCTTTTTTTTTTTTTTTAAAGAAGACAGACACAGGTCAAATCGAGGACAGTTTTTTCCCCTAAGGACAATCAAGGCATCAAGGAGCCTCCAGGCAGCCCCCACCTGGAACAGGACTTGAAGTCATGGCTTCGACGTCTGGGGGCTGAACTCAGTTAATTTTTATAGGAGCAGGGATTTGGGGACTTTGAAATGTCACTAATTTTCATGCCAACGCTTCTCTGTGATAAACTTCATCCCTCCCCCACTTCTCCTCAAAAATACAATTTTCAATAAATAGCAAGCACTGCGGATCCTAATGAAACAGTAACAAATGTTATATCTTCATGGGATCAGGAGAAATAACAAAGGGTAGCGTAGGGAGGGGCTTGGAGTTCCCAGAGCTCCTGAGATTTTATTAAAAATCCTTTAAGTTTCGTGTGGCCCATTAAAGCGATTCTCCTGCAAAATAATTAAACATCATTCAGAGTCGTTGCTGCTTTATTAGGAGGATGCAGTGCCTAAGCTTTTACAGGTGAAATGTGTATTTCGAGTCTGTCCAAGACATGGGGGAAGTGGGCTGGCCTGGGTCCTCACCCTGGCTCCCCTGCTGGATAGCTGTATGGCCTGGGGGACTCTTACCACTTGGGCCTCAGACTCTTCATCTATAAAATGGGAGAGTTGGATTAGATCTGTGTTTCTCATCTGCTTTTTTTTGTTTGGGGGTGGGCAGATTTCTCTCCCTCCACAAAATGCACAGCCACACACACAATTTTATAAATAATTTCATGGCTCCCTCATGCCCATCTATAATCTTCTAAGGTCATTTTAGCTTGGGTACTCCAGGATTCTATTCTTTTCCTTCTCTATGGCTTACGGCTTACAGCAACTGGCTCCTGTTTTAATCATCGCTATTTTAGTTATTTTAACAGGGTGAAGCAGAGTTCTTCATGAAAGTCCTTGCCCCTCCCCAGACACAGTTTTTCACCAAGCACTGGCTGGTGATACACGGAGGCTCCCCGGACTTACAAACTTAGAAACACCCTGTGTGATCAGCCAGATGGCCACTGCTGTGCCCACTTGTTCTCTTTAGATCTCCCTGGGGGAGACCACTTCTTTGGGACCCCAAGTCCCTGCTTCTGAGAGAGGAGGTCCTAGCCTTCCTCCCTAAGCTGTGGTGTCTCATTGTCAGGGCTCCTGGGCCAACATCTGCAGCCCCCCTTGTGATTCTATGCCCCAAACTCTCCCCGTTATACTGCCTCTGGACTCCAACTAAGCAACTAATTTCCTTTTCTCCCTCCAGACTGGGAAGGCCCCTGTTCCTGGTTCTCCATCCTGCACTGTGTCCCTGGGTGTGCCTGGCTGCTGCTCGTTAGCCCAAAATACCTTTCTTGGAATCCAAGCCTACTGATAGTATTTAGAAGACTTGCTTTGGGAAGCGAGCTGCCATGGGGGTGGGGGTGGGGGCCCATGTAGCAAGTTGCTGAGGCCTTCATTGCAATAGCCTGCGAGAAACAGAGTCCTGCCAGTAGCCTGGTAGGTGAGCTTGGAAACAGATTCTTTTCTTTCTTTCTTTCTTTCTTTTTTTTTTAAAGATTTTATTTATTTATTTGAGAGAGAATGAGAGAGAGAACGAGCACATGAGAGGAAGGAGGGTCAGAGGGAGAAGCAGGCTCCCTGCTAAGCAGGGAGCCTGATGCGGGACTCGATCCTGGGACTCCAGGATCATGACCTGAGCCAAAGGCAGTCGCTTAACCAACTGAGCCACCCAGGTGCCCAGAAACAGATTCTTTTCTAAGCCAACCATCAGCTGAGACTACAGACCCCGGTCTGACACCTAAGTTGTAGCCTTGTGAGATACAGTGGCTTGCAGAGGGCCCAGCTGAGCTGTAGCCAAATTCTTGCCCTACAGAAATAGTGTGATAGTAAATATGTGTTGTTTTAAGCTGCTAAGTTTTGGGGTCATTGCTGTATTGGTTATGGATAACATAATGGCCAAGCTGGGATTCGAAGCCAGGTCTGTTTGGTTCTAATGTTCTGGGTTGATCCTGTTGCGGCTGCCTCTCTTCATCCTTGCCCCTTAGCCCCAGTGTGGAGGAGCCCTTGGTAGTTGGCAGGGCCTGTAGCACCTTGGCTTCCAGTTCCAGGGCTCACCTAGGCAGTGGCAGATTTGGGGGACAATTACATAGTTCAGCCTGAAGGCTGACGGGATGGCTAGTGAGGGAGTGCTGGACCAGGAGCCAGGAGACCACTTCTCATCCGAGCTTTATCCTAACAAGCCCTGTGACCTGGGTCAGGCCTTCCACCCTTTGGGCCTCTGTTTATCTGCGTGTCAAGGAGGTAGTTGGTTGAGAACATTGTTAAGGTTCATTTTACCTGGCTCTTCTGAGTTAGAGATGGATCGTCGGCAGTGCCAGGTCCAGGGTAAGTATGACCTCACCTGTAGGAGCTTGAGGTATGGACAGAGGCTGTGCAGCTGCCCTGTTTGAGTCTGGAGAGGGGGCAGTTATGACTCAAACCCCTGGTAGGGGTCCTGCCTTGGCCCCTGAAATTCCTATTTAACCACCATTTCCCGGGAGACGTTCAGTGACCTTTGGGTGGGGAAAGCCCTCTGAAGTGGAGGCTTTGTTCCCAGAGCAAAGTGCAGGGGCAGTGGGACTGCATGTGTGTACATATGTGTGTTGAAAGGGGTGCTAGATCACTGGGCTTCAACAGGGGGCATTTATTATGTACAGGGGAATGTGCTAAATGGGGGCCCATCCTCCTAATGTCTTCTTTCAGTTCCCTGCCCCTGGGGTGATTTATGCAGCTCCATTTATACTCTTGGGAGACTAACAGAAAAGTTATTCAACTTCTTTCTTTTTCTTTCTCTTGCCCTTTGCTGTGTCTAGGCGGGGATGGGGTGAGAGGAGTTCTTTAGCATCTCTAATAAATTATAGCTGTGGATGCTCATACAGGTTTCTTTTTTAATTTTTATTGTTATGTTAATCACCATACATTACATCATTAGTTTTTGACGTAGTGTTCCATGATTCATCGTTTGCGTATAACACCCAGTGCTCCAAGCAGAACGTGCCCTCTTTAATACCCATCACCAGGCTAACCCATCCCCCCACCCCCTCCCCTCTAGAACCCTCAGTTTGTTTCTCAGAGTCCATCGTCTCTCATGGTTCATCTCCCCCTCCGATTTCCCCCCCTTCATTCTTCCCCTCCTGCTATCTTCTTCTTCTTCTTCTTTTTTTTTTTATAACATATACTGTATCTGTACCTCATACAGGCTTCTTTGCTGTCTTTGAGCTGCATGGAGTCTTGGGTTCAGAGGGATTTGCTTTAATGCTCCAAGGAGGCAGAAAAACAGAAGGCTTAAGAATGCAGGCTTGGACTATGGGTATTTACCCCAAAGATACAAATGTAGGGATCCGAAGGGGTACGTGTACCCCAATGTTTATAGCAGCAATGTCCACAATAGCCAAACTGTGGAAAGAGCCAAGATGTCCATCGACAGATGAATGGATAAAGAAGATGTGGTATATATATACACAGTGGAATATTATGCAGCCATCAAAAGGAATGAGATCTTGCCATTTGCAACGATGTGGATGGAACTGGAGGGTGTTATGCTGAGTGAAATAAGTCAATCAGAGAAAGACATGTATCATATGACCTCACTGATATGAGGAATTCTTAATCTCAGGAAACAAACTGAGGGTTGCTGGAGTGGTCGGGGGTGGGAGGGATGGGGTGGCTGGGTGATAGACATTGGGGAGGGTATGTGCTATGGTGAGCACTGTGAATTGTACAAGACTGATGAATCACGGATCTGTACTTCTGAAACAAATAATGCAATATATGTTAAGAAAAAAAAAGAAGACGATAGCAGGAGGGGAAGAATGAAGGGGAGTAAGTCGGAGGGGGAGACGAACCATAAGAGACGATGGACTCTGAAAAACCAACTGAGGGTTCTAGAGGGGAGGAGGTAGGGGGATGGGTTAGCCTGGTGATGGGTATTAAAGAGGGCACATTCTGCGTGGAGCACTGGGTGTTATGCACAAACAATGAATCATGGAACACTACATCAAAAACTAATGATGTATGCTACCTAGAGCAATCTACACATTCAATGCAATCCCCATCAAAATACCATCCACTTTTTTCAAAGAAATGGAACAAATAATCCTAACATTTGTATGGAACCAGAAGAGACCCCGAATAGCCAGAGGAATACTGAAAAAGAAAAGCAAAGCTGGCGGCATCACAATTCCGGACTTCCAGCTCTATTACAAAGCTGTCATCATAAAGACAGTATGGTACTGGCACAAAAACAGACACATCGATCAATGGAACAGAATCGAGAGCCCAGAAATGGACCCTCAACTCTATGGTCAACTTATTTTTGACAAAGCAGGAAAGAATGTCCAATGGCAAAAAGACAGTCTCTTCAACAAATGGTGTTGGGAAAATTGGACAGCCACATGCAGAAGAATGAAACTGGACCATTTCCTTACACCACACACAAAAATAGACTCCAAATGGTTGAAAGACCTAAACGTGAGACAGGAGTCCATCCAAATCCTAAAGGAGAACACAGGTAGCAACCTTTCGACCTTAGCCGCAGCAACTTCTTCCTAGAAACATCGCCAAAGGCACGGGAAGCCAGGGCAAAAATGAACTATTGGGATTTCATCAAGATAAAAAGCTTTTGCACAGCAAAAGAAACAGTCCACAAAACCAAAAGACAACCGACAGAATGGGAGAAAATATTTGCAAATGACATATCAGATAAAGGGCTAGTATCTCAAATCTATAAAGAACTTATCAAACTCAACACCCAAAGAACACATAATCCAATCAAGAAATGGGCAGAAGACATGAACAGACATTTCTCCAAAGAAGACATCCAAATGGCCCACAGGCACATGAAAAAGTGCTCAACATCGCTCGGCATCAGGGAAATCCAAATCAAAACCTCAATGAGATACCACCTCACACCCGTCAGAATGGCTAAAATTAACAAGTCAGGGAACGACAGATGTTGGCGGGGATGTGGAGAAAGGGGAACCCTCCTACACTGTTGGTGGGAATGCAAGCTGGTGCAACCCCTCTGGAAAACAGTATGGAGGTTCCTCAAACAGTTGAAATTAGAGCTACCGTTTGATCCAGCAATTGCACTACTGGGTATTTACCACAAAGATACAAATGTAGGGACCCGAAGGGGTACGTGCACCCCAATGTTTATAGCAGCAATGTCCACAATAGCCAAACTGTGGAAAGAGCCAAGATGCCCATCGACAGATGAATGGATAAAGAAGAAGTGGTATATATACACAATGGAATATTATGCAGCCATCAAAAGGAATGAGATCTTGCCATTTGCAACGACGTGGATGGAACTGGAGGGTGTTATGCTGAGTGAAATAAGTCAATCAGAGAAAGACATGTATCACATGACCTCACTGATATGAGGAATTCTTAATCTCAGGAAAGAAACTGAGTGTTACTGGAGTGGTTGGGGGTGGGAGGGATGGGGTGGCTGGGTGATAGACATTGGGGAGGGTATGTGCTACGGTGAGCGCTGTGAATTGTGCAAGACTGTTGAATCATAGATCTGTACTTCTGAAACAAATAACGCAACATATTTTAAGAAAAAAGAAAAAGAAGAAGATAACAGGAGAGGAAGAAAAGGGGAGTATGTCAGAGGGGGAGACGAACCATGAGAGATGATGGACTCTGAAAAACAAACTGAGGGTTCTAGAGGGGAGGGGGTGGGGGGATGGGTTAGCCTGGTGATGGGTATTGAGGAGGGCACGTTCTGCATGGAGCACTGGGTGTTATGAACAAACAATGAATCATGGAACACTGCATCAAAAACTAATGATGTAATATATGGTGATTAACATAACAATAAAAATAAAAAAAACTAATGATGTAATGTATGGTGATTAACATAACAATAAAAAATCAAATCTGAAAAAAAAAAGAATGCAGGCTTGGAGGCAGACCATTGTGTTTGAATCCTTGCTCCAGCACTTCCTAGCTGTGTGACCTCAGGCAAGTTACTTAACCTTTCTGAACCTGGGTTTCCTCATTCTGTAAGATGAGGTCAAAAGTACCTGGTCGTCTCATAGAGTTGTTGTAAGTGCTAAATGCGTTACGGTAAGAGGCTCGGCATAGTGCTGGCATATAGTAAGCAGTCAATAAATGCTCATGATGATGAGCATCCACAGTCCTGAGATGTGATTGGCTTGAAGTCTGCTGACCTTCAACACTGCTTCTAGTAAGCCGGGTTACCTGCTGTCTCTCTGTCGAGTGCTGTTGTTCTTCTGAAGGTGGCACTTTGGCTCCAACTGGATGTATCTTGAATGTGTCCTTCAGTCTTTTCCTGGAGGCAGCAGAAGCGGGAGGAGGCAGTGGGGGAGAGAGAAGAGAGCATGGTGCTGGGAGCCAGAGTGGGAGGCCTGGCTCCTTAAGCCCACCTCTGCGTGTCTATTTATAATTCCCCAGGGGTTTTTGCTTTCCTCACCTCCTTCTTTCCCCATCTGTACGTTGGCATTTATCAACATGTGTTAGGCTTTGTTCTCACGTGACAGAAAAGAAAAACGAAGGCTCAGAGACAAAGTGGCTTGCCCAGGGTCACATGGCTAGAAAGAAGTAGAGCTGAATTCAAATCCTGATATTTGGGCCTCAATCTAGGACCTTGACCATTTTCCCAGGGCTTCAGGCTCCAAGTGACTCTGGGTGCATCTCCCTCTCTAGCCCTCAGTTCTCTTGCCTGGAAACAAGGTGTGAGGCCCAGATCATCCCTGACAGCCCTTCTGGCCTGGGTTTCCTGGCCCCAGGTGGCGCCCAGGTCTGTCTGGTTCTCACATGGGAGGAGCAAACTTCTCCAACTTTCTCTGGCTTGGTTGCTGATGGAAAGTTTCTGCCTTAGTTAGCTTCGCTGTGCCTTTTGGAGGCTTGGGCCCTGGAAGCTGAGTGTCGTTCTTAATTTTTCAGAAACCCGTATATCCTCCGTAAGCAAGAAATCCTCTCTGACAGGTGAGAAATGCCAAAAATTGTTTATTGCTCTTTGCTTTAAATCTGGAGTAGACAGCAGGGTTTGGGAGGTGTCTCTAGCTGCTGAAGGCAAATCTCTGTTCACTTTCGGGTACAAATGCTTATATCTTATCTAGCTTCTTTAGGGGCAAGGTGGCCCCTGGGTCAAGGATGGGGAGGCAGGGGTTGCATGTCCCAGGTCCTCATTCTTCCACAAAGTTGCCGACTGGCTTT
Source organism: Eumetopias jubatus (assembly GCF_037043125.1). NCBI lineage: Eukaryota > Metazoa > Chordata > Mammalia > Carnivora > Otariidae > Eumetopias > Eumetopias jubatus. The sequence continues at coordinate 120,353,904 of NW_028274816.1, forward strand.
TAGAGAAGTCTCATCTCCTTGGAGCATCAGCTTTCTCATCTGAAAAATGGGTTCACGTACACCCTGCCCCATAAAAACAGTGAGGTTGTGAAGATCACTCAGGACCTGAGAGAATGCTTGAATTCATGGAATTCAATACTGCTGGTGATGGGGATCACCTGGGGGCCGGGCAGGAAGGGGAGGAAAAAAGCAGCCAGAGAATAGGCAGAGAAGTTTCAGAAGTTTTCACAGAAGCAGGATGCTCAGCCGCCTCTCCCAGGATTTCCAAGATTTCTTCTTGTGTGGGTTCTTGCAAAGTTTCCACACCATCTCTGTACAGCGTCTTTGGGGCAGACTGGTAGGAAGTTACTGCTTACGCTCCAGGTTAGACAGGAAGTGAGGAGGGAGACGAGCGCTTGCTGTGTGTTGGTCACCAGGCTGTGGACTTGGCCTGAGTCTCTCCATTCTCCTTCAGCAACTTTGTCCATTTTGCAGATGAAAAAACTGAGTCTTACCAAAACTGGCATTTACACAGGACCACAGAGTGGCAAGTGGCAGAACAAGGATTGAGGCATCTGTGTCCCCTAGTGTCCTTCCCCGTCAAATCATAGAGCATCATCGGGAAAGTTCACTTTGCAGGTGAGAAAGAACTTGAATGGCATCCCCAGAGCCCTGGCTCTCTATATGGCTGCAGTTCAGTGAGAGCCAGCTGATGGTCCTTGTCTTGGTTCCTTGTCTCTGTGGCTGGACATGGGTCAGGTCATTGGTCTTGGAGTCAGAGCTGTAAGAGGAGGAAAGAAGGGCTGGTGGGGGTGGAGTGTGTGCCCCGTGCAGCCTCTCACCATCGTGGATGCCTCTACCATACCTCTGCCTCTCCTTCCACCAGGCCAGTGGACTCCTGGCCACATGTGGCCTCTGGTCCAAAGAATTTCTCAAGGTGGGGTCACAGCACTACTCATTACTCAATTCATTAATTCATTTACTTAGATATGCATTTGAGAAGCATATGTTAAGCCTGACTCTGAGTCAGACTCTCGGCTCAGCTCTGGACAGTGTGTGTGTGTGTGTGTGTGTGCACACGCATGCCTACAAGACACTGCTAGGACTCAGTCTCCCAGGGAGGCAGCCTTGCACGAGGGGCTGGAGTAGCAGCCTGTACTGGACAGAGCAAGACTACCAAGGAGGGCAAGGTCATCTCTTCAGTAGAAGTGGTGGGGAGGGGCTCTCAGGGAAGCTGGCCCTCCCCTCACTGCCAAAGCTACCCAAGGAAGTTTACTTCAAATGCAACACAATTCACTGAGCACCTGCTAGGTATCAGACCCCACCTGAGGTGCTGAGGAAGGATTCAAAGATAATCCAGACCCCGTGGTCTCTGCCTTTGTGTGGTCAGGGATGTCCCCCAGCCATCAGCAAAGTGTCGTTTCTGGTGGAGGGGATACTTTTCCGACCATCCTTTGCTGTGTGGACTAAGGTGGAATCGCTTATTGTCTGGAGCTGGGGGATATGTCAGATGGGGCAAGACCAAGACAGGGGGACCAGTTAGGTGACTGTTGTGTTTGTATGGTGAGCGATGACAGGGGTCCAGATGGGGGCCTGGGCAGGGAGGCAGATGCTGTTGGTGCTCTGCCCAGGCCCCTCTGCACTCACCATTTCCATGCACCCAGACCCAGGGCCGCCACCTCTAGCTTGCAACCTGGGGCTCTTTGCCCAAGGCTTTCTCTGCCAACTGGAACCCACTTAGCCATTGCAGCAGGGCGAGATAGCGTCCACTGGTTATTGGCAGGAGTTGGTGGAGACAAACCCCCGCTCCCTCACTCATCGGGCAAGATTACCCTGAGGTGTGTTCTGACTGTCCCTGGAGCCCCGTAGTTGTCTTCTGTGAAGCCTGCTCATAACACATTCTGTGTTGGCTTCACTCTTTCCCTGTTTCATAGCCCAGCTCTCCTCCTGATACTTCCTGGGGCTGCCTCCTAAATAACCATCTCACGCTCAAATCCTGGCCTCAGGATCTGCTTCTGAGGGAGCCCAGCCTAAGACACATAACAACGAGGACAATGTGGCTGGTGAGATCCAGGTAGCCAGGTCTGATGCCACCACATAATTGCCGTATGGTCTTGGGCAAATCGCTTAGCCCTCCGAATTTGAGTGCCCTCCCCAGTGATGCCACGGGGTGAGGGGTGCTGTGGGAATTAAAGGAGCAGTGCTCCCGACCCCTGGTAGATGTGGAATAAATGGGAGCTATTACGATTATTATCTCATTGTGAGAAATTGGAAGGCAACCTAGATGTCCAGTTATTGAACTGAGATATGTGTGTCCCCTAGTGTCATGGAGCCATTGTCAGTGGGGAGGGATGGGGGTGGTGGAAGGCAAAGGAGGATGCTCTTTAAGACAAGTCAGAGAGAGCCAGATGTGAACGTGGAGGAGGAGGACATCTGCCCGGACGCTGGATTCAGGCCCCACTGGCCTTTGGGGGAGTTGGGCTCCGGGAGGGAGATTCTTGATTTCCCGGGAATGGCGGTAAGTCTAGTGGGGGAGCTGTGGTGGCACAATGGCTGATAATCCCAAGGAGTTTCCCATGACACCGTGAGCATCCCTGGTTCCAGGGTTCTGGTCCACCTGAGACTCGGGTTCGCTCAGCCCTGGAGTCCACCTGCCACGGACCTGAACCCCCCAACACTCAGTCATGTAGCCTCATCTCATGGTTGCTCACCCCACCCCCTTTTGTGCTCAGGCTTCACTGGGAAGTATTTATTATATGTCAGTGTGATAAATGAAAAGTCATATTTTACTGTGAATTATCCCCAGCCCATGTGAAGCACAGATCTATAGCCTAGAGAGTTATTAAGTGCTTACCAAGGAATGCTATAAAAATCTCATCATTTTCCCCAAGGGCTGCTCCCACCAGGGAATGGGGAGGGAAGGGGACTGGGGAGAGAGGGGCCTGCTGCTTCAGTTGTGGGAGGGGGACAGGGAGGGGTGACCAGGCCTGGTCCGATTGCTCCGCTCAGGGAAGATACCCTGGGTGGGATCCTGGGGTTCCTGGCTTCTTGTGTTTGGCTGTGACTTTGGGTGCAGTGTTGGAGGCCTCAGCTACTGTATTTGTAGCCAGCACTGTGGGCAGCAATGGTATTGAAAGTTGTGAGCCACAGGCCACATCTGATGGCGGCTGACAGCATAAAGTTTAGTACGGTAATGAAATGAAGCCGACGACAAAGTGAACTTGACTCACATGTCATGGAACTGCTGAATTAATTGTACGATGTAGAGAGGCCATATAGTTTAATTTTTTGTCTGATTAGGAACCCCCATGTATCAGCCAGGCTCCCAGCAGGAAACAGATGGCACACTCACATTAGCATAATTCCAGGAGGGTTTTAATAAAGGAACAATTTACAAAGGTGTGGGCAGGGTGTAGGGAAACCACAAGGGTTGGCGCTGTGCCCCCAGGGTTAGTAACCGTGATTCCCTGGCTATGTCCCCCCTTGGGCTGTGAGGGATGAGAGAAAAGAGCAGAAACCAGAAGCCAGAGGTCCCCGGGGCTGTGTGGTGCAGGCGACTCCAAGGGGAGCTGGGACCTTCTGTCCTGAGGCCCAAAGTGGCCCTGCAGGGAGCGAGCATGGAAAATACATACCCTTCCTCTCTCCCGTGCCCTGCCAGGGCTCCCACTGGCCAGGCCCAACAGAAGGTGGAGGGAGTTGGAGCCTGGGATCAGGGGTCTATGCTGGTCAGCCTCTGGGGGTGGGGGCAAGGGTGAGGATGGAGAGGGGATCCGAGAGGTGAACAGAAGGGACCCAGCCAGCCCCCCATCGAGGCTGGCTTCTGCTTGAATATTTCAGGATGGGGTGGGTGGGGAGAGGCATGTGGCCTCCCTGAGCAACAGGTCCCACTGTTAGGCTGCCCTAATTACCCAGGAATTCTTCCTTAGAGGGAGCCCAAGTCGACTTTCCTATAAATCCTTCCCATTTAACAACAAATACAATCGTTACTAGGCTGCATCTGAGAGGTAAATGGTCAACAGTCAGTGTGACTAGAGTTAGTATCAATTGTTCGCTTTGCACGACCTACCCTCGGTTTTTATAGCTTTTCTCTTTATCTTTGGTGACTCTCCTGTATTTACAAACAATGATGCTGATGTTTCCACCAATTCCGTGCGCCACTGACGGCACACGGAAGGTCTGTGTTCTCACCCCGGGGCACTTGCTGAAAGACTAATAGAATGGTTCCAATATTCCGATTTGCAAAATTCCCTGTGACCCTGTGAACTCCTGCCTCCCTTTATACCAGGCATGTTTTCTCCTCCTGGGCCCTGCACTGAGTGGCACATCCAGGGAGGCAGACCACGGACACCCACTTCTGAGGCCGAGGGCCACATGGGACGGGGACCTTTTCCAGAACCCAGAGTCCCTGCTGACCACGCCCACAGACTGGCAAGTTTGTCCTCCAGACACTGGTATGTGAGGACCAGGGAGGGCCATGGTGGATGCCTTCACCTATTTCTTTTTCAGCTGGGCACCTTCTTCCCAGCCACTATCGCCTAAAACCCCATGTTCATCGACTCTGGGGATCTCATGAATGGGAGGTACCCTAGAGGTCTGACTCTCTTTCTGATGCAGACCCTTGAGAACAGGCCAGGATGGTGGCCCAGTGTCTGGTTGAATACCTCGAGGGATAGGAAGCTTGCTACCTTTTAAAGATAGCCTGTGGATGATGCTATAGAAGCTGGGATGATTATCCAGTCAAGGAGGGTCCTGGTTGTTTTAAGGGTTTTCCCGCTAATGAGGGTGAACACAAAGTGCAAAGAGAACAGCAGAGACATGAATGACACAGGCTATTGGGGTGCCTGGGTGGCTCATTCAGTTAAGCGTCTGACTCTCGGTTTCGGCTCAGGTCATATCAGGTTTGTGAGTTTGAGCCCTGCATCGGGCTCTCTGCTCAGCGAGGAGTCTGCTTGAGATTCTCTCTCTCCCTCTCCCTCTGCTCCTCCCCCTTCTGCTCTCTCTCTCTCTCAAATAAATAAATAAATCTTTAAAAAAAATGACACAGGCTATCACAACTGTGGCTTCTGCTCTGTCTTTCCTATCTTGTTTCAGAGAAGGCCAGGAAGGCAGTTTGCCTTCCACTCGCTCCCCGTCCTGGAGCTCATCAACCTTCCCCACTTCCCATCAGATCCAGCTCCACAGAGTTTCCTGCCCCCTCACCTGGCCCGAGCCAGCTCTAAAGCCGCAAAAGTGGGGTGCAGCACTCGGAGAATCCGGATTTACCCTCCCAGCTGCCTTACCCATCATTCTGGGGCCGCTGCTCCCTGCCAGGTCCACTTCTGTCTCTGAGGCCTGCCTTCCTCCCAGATCTTCCAGGCTGAGCTCTCCAAACCCTCCTCTCTCCTGGGACTGTGCCACCCCCCGCCCTCTGCCCTCTGTTAGGTAGCAGTGGGCTTCCCCACATTGGACCCTTTGCTTCTGGGAGCTGGGAAGACCTCTGGGCCCTGAGGAACCTGGGCAGGGTGGGGGAAGTGGGGCAGAAGGTGGAGAAGGCAGCTGGTCTTCATAATAAATCCTTTGTCCTGTCAGGGAAGCACCCACCCTCTTCCTCTCCCTCTGCTCCCCACCCCTGCTCCCACGTGGCTGAGCCCTCCCACCCTCCATCCCTCCCCCACCACTGGCACTCAGTGGCTGGCCCATCTCTTCTCCCGCATACGCCACCCTGTCAAAATCCTTGATACATTTACCTCATTAAGAAGATTACATGGATAATGCCTGTTATTGTAGAACAATTAGAAAATATAGGCAAACATAAAGAAGATAAAAGTCATCCACAATCTCTTGGCTGGAGATAACCTCTGTTGAATTTTTGGGCGTAGAGGCAGTCCCCAACTTAGGATGGCTTGACTTATGGTTTTTCCACTTTATGATGGTGCGAAAGGGAGAGCCATTCCATAGAAACTGTCCTTTGAGTTTGGCATTTGGCTCTTGCCCCGCGCTAGCGATATGCGGTATAGTCGTGTCTCATGATGCTGGGCATCGGCAGGCAGCTGTGGCTCCCAGGCAGCCTCGTGATCGTGGGGGAAGCAGCTGAGACACCGCAATGATTCTGCACCCCTACGGACATTCTGTTTCTCACTTTCAGTACGGTATGCAGTAAATTACACGAGATACCCAACACTTTCTTATAAAGTAGGCTTTGTGTTAGCTGATTTTGCCCGACTCTAGGCTAACGTGAGTGTTCTGAGCATGTTTAAGGTGGGCTAGGCTAAGCATGATGTCTGGTAGGTTACAGGTATTAAATGCATTTTCGACCTATGGTATTTTCAATTTATGGTGGGTTTATTGGGATGTAACCCCACTGTAAGTTGAGGAAGATCTCTATATCCTTCCAGACTTATGTAAAAATATTTTTCTCCCTTCAAGAATGGCATCGTACCATACATATTATTTTGCAACGTGCCTTTTCCCTTGAAATATATGTGCACATTCTTCTACGACAATAAATATCCACCCCGACATTGCGGTTTATGGCTGTACAGTGTTCCGTGTGTGCTCGGGGCACAGTTGAGGGTTTAATTCCTAGGGTGCAGGGGATACAGGGTGGAGATTGCCCCCTCTCCCCCCAGTGGATGCAGTCTGCCTCATTGCTGGTCTCTTGGCAACTGCCCCATTGCCCCCTGGACTTTCCCTCTTGGCCGATTTCTAGGATTTTAGCCAGGACTTGCTTGGGGAAGTGTTTTATTCTCCCTGCCTCCTCCCTCTCACTTCGCCTCTCATCTCTCTTGCACCTTTCATCAGTGCTGCTGTTCAGAGGTCTGCCACTCTTCGGGGGCCCTAGCTGGTGTTTTGGTAGAGTGGGAGTTGAATGCTCTTGGAATTTTCAGCCAATAGAATTACTTATCCCCCCTTCCCTAAATGTTTACATGTCCAAATTGCCCCTGTCTTTCAAAGGCTCAGGTCAGAAGCCACTTCCTTCCAGGAAGCCTTCCTTCTCCAGGATACTCAACAGTATTTTGTCTTTACTCTTATCCTGGCTCTGCTACTTATTAGCTGTGTGATCTTGGGCAAATTACTGAACCTCTCTGAGCCTCAGTTTCTTCATCTGTAAAATGAGCATAATACTAGTATCTATCTCCTATGATTTTGCCTGGTAAACAGTAGGGACTCCATAACTGTTAGCTGTTGGTAATATTAGCAATCGTAACTTCTCTATTGGACTGCAAGCTCCCTGAGAGCAGAGACTGTCTTTCTTAGTCATCTCCTGGTCTTACCTGTGCTCTTCATTCCCAGGACCTAACGCAGGGCCTGGCACCTAGATAGCATGTATCACTCACTCCATGAATAAGTGAGTTTGAACCCAAATCCCGATTTGCAGACCAGGAGGGACCATAGCTTACCAGGATCAGACAGCAAGCTGGTGGTGGGGCTCAGAGGTCCTGCCTTCCCACTGAATCTCCTCTGCCTGGCTGGCCTCTGCACTGATGGAGCCTATCTCCTTTCAACAATGGTTAGTTGTGTACAGAACTGTTTAGGGGCATTTGGTCAGAAGGCTCTGGTGGCTGGAGAGCTCCTTCTAAGAGCCTGATTCTGTGGTCCCAGGAGGCTAGGTGCCCCTCCCCCCCCAACATCCCCTTATTCCCCTGATCCTTAAACCTCTAGTCCTCCCTTCCCCATCAGTCCTCTGCACGTGCGGAAATGGGATGGACCCCTTGTCCCTTCCCCTGGCTCCAGCTCCCTGGCCCTTTCTTCCACCCCTGCACCTGTCCCTTGGCTGCTGAGGTCTGTCATTAGCAGATGTGGTCAGTCTGCACACTTCATTACACGTGGTCATGAGTCAGGCAGCTGGGAGGTCGGGAGCCCAGGAGGGCTGTGGGCATAGCATGGCATGGCAGAGATGGGGTGGCAGGGAGACACTGCTGCCCAGCCCAGAGGTAACTGAAGTGCCTGGAAGGGACGTGAGTGTCCGATCTTTGGCCTTCCAGGTGTCTGGCTCAGAGCTGAGGGACACAGGGGTGGCTGGGCTCTGGGAGCCTCCTGGGAGCAGGGCAAGTGTGGCAGTGGGAGAGGGGCAGGGGTCTGTCTTAGCATACTTTGGGCAGTGACTGCCCATCTAGCATGTTGAGGGAGAGCACGGCTAGGCTGTATTCTGGGCTCTCTGAGCCACCCTCCTTGGTGGACAATCCCATGGGAAGAACATGTGCTTTGGAGTTTTGAGTCTTGGCTCTGCCATTTCCTTGCTATGTGATCTTAAGCAGGTCATTTGAGCTCTCTGAACCTCAGTTTTCGCATCTGTAAAATGGGGCTAGCCATAGTGACTTCATAGGGCTGTGGGGATTAAGTGCAGTTATTTGTGTGCCTAGCGAAACCTCAACAAGTCTTAGTTTCTTCCTACATCCTTTTCACTTTTTGGCACTTCCCTTCCTTCTCAACAGAGTGAGACCTGAGGGCCCAAAGAAAATCACAACTGCCAGGTTCCCAGGGCCCTGTCTACACCCTGCTCAGTAAGGTTTCACCAGCCATACCCTCCCCCGAGCCAGACTAGGGTCTAAGAGTTAAATCCCCTTTGCTCCTACTCTCTGCCCACACTCCTCCTAGGGGCCAGGCTGCTGTCTTCTTGCTCATTCTCCCACAAAATTAAAAGCTCCTCCCTAAGGCAAATGCCCAGTTTGGGGAGACTGTGGCTCCTGTCCTGGGGCCTTGGGAAGACCAGACTAATATCCTGAGGTAGGAGAAAAGGCTCCGTGATGACTCCTCCAAGCCCAGACCCTCTCTGTGGTATAGACCCCCAATGGAGAAACACAGCTGTGATTAGCACTCAGGTGGCTAAACCCCTCCCTTTACAGATGGAGACAGTGGGGGACAAATGGGCAGTGGCTTGCCCAGGGCTGAATAATGAGTGCAGGGGTGGCTGAACTGGGATCTGGAACTAGTTTTCCCAACTCCCAACCTGGAGCTCCTGATGCATCTTCATCCAACATCTGTGTGTCTCTTATTGGTTTCGAAGCCCTGGGAGGGCTCTCAGCCTTAACCTTGACCCCTTCCTTTGGGCAACTTGGCTTCCAGAGCTGTGCACAGGGTATGGTTGGTGGAGCTATGCACTGAAATTGGTTCAGGGTCTCTGGGGGCCACCATATTCGGGGCTGATGGTTTTCGAAGGTGGTAGGAGATTTCTTCCTTCGCTGAAGCACTTCAGGGCCTTTCCTAGGTTCAGAGAGCTGGAAGTTGAGCAGAGGGCAGGGTGGGGTGGGTGTCTGGGGGGAAGGGTGCTCAGTGGTGCCAACTGATATTACAGAGTTACATCCTCTGTGTCTTGTTTCAGTTCAAAAAACATAAAAATGGCCCTATCTCCTTTACCCCTGCCTAGGTTGGTGGAAGCAGAGGTTTCCAAAGGGACAGATTTTTAAAAAAAATTTATTTATTTATTTGAGAGAGAGAGAAAGGAGAGCATGAGTTAGGGAGGAGCAGAGGGAGAGGGACAAGCAGACTCTGTACTGAGTGCAGAGCCCGACGCGGGACTCCATCCCATGACCCCGAGATCATGACCTGAGCCCAAATGGAGTTGGACACCTAACCGACTGAGCCACCCAGGGGCCCTCAAAGAGGCAGATTTAGTTTAATTCCCCACCTGCCTGTCTGCTTCATGGGCTGAGGTGGGAGGGGGGTGTGTTCTATTCTCCTTCTCCACCCTAGGAGCCACCAGCTTTAACCTTTCCTACATGGCAGGCTGAGGGCAGGGTCCCCCCGTAAGGAAACTTAGCATACACTAAGGGTGTCAGTAAAAGCAAGACATTTAGCTCTGATGAGTGTGTGCATCACGGAAGCTGTGTTTGAGAGTTCAGTGCTGTTTTTAGTTGAGTCCCTTATGATGGGTGCAGGTAGGGCAGTACCACAGTCTTTTCAGAGCTTGGTGCTTCCAGAGGTCTCATCCTGGCTCTGAACAGATCCATTTGAGGATCACTTGAAGGCTATGGACACTCTTTCCAGAAACTGCAAATATGTACAGACATTTGGTGTGTACTTTCAGACTTCATAATGTCTCCCTTTGTTTAGAACCCTTGTTTCAGAAGGTGGAGTCACAGCACTTCCCCTGATAAAGCAGGGTAAATTGACCTGCCAAAGGGATAGAGGTAGGGAAGCATGCTTTCTGTCCTTATTAGTGCCTGGATTGATGTGGGAGACATATCCTGCCCTGGGCGAGCTCCTGGTCTGATGGGGGAGGCAGTCAGTGTTCATGGACTGAAAAGCGATGAACAATTAGAGAATGACCTAAACTCTTTGGGGGCTGAGAAAGGGCCAGAGCTTGAGTTGGAGGGCTGGGAAAGAGATGAGCATAATCTGGGAGGACTTCCTGGAGAAGGGGTTGAGGCTGATTCAGAGTGAGGGAAGAGGTAGGGGAGTCAAAGGGAGGTGGTGGGATGGTATCTGTCAGCGTGCATGCCCAGGTGTTGGTGCAAAAGCCAAACCCAGCTGAGTTGCCAAAAAAGGCATGAAGCCCCAACACATCTGCACTGATTTACGGGGTTCACCTTTAGGAACATCTGCTCGTTTTCTCCCCTGACAAAGGAAAACAGTTTCAAACATAAATCCTGTAATGGCTTGGATAGATTTCTCCACCCCTCCTTCTGCCTGATTGCAGGGCCTGAGGGTGTAGGAAATGTGTTGTCTTGTGTTTATCGCAGCCAAGCAGAGCTCGGGGTGGCAGGCCTGACAGCCTGGTCATGTGGAGGTGATATACGGAGGTTTGAGAGAGAGCCCCAGAGAGGAGACTTGGCATTCGTCCTTCAAACACAAAGTCACGCTCGTTATGTATGTATGTATGTATGTATGTATGTATGTACGTATGTATGTATTTGCTGCACGGGGATAGCTTGCTTGCAACTCTGTTGTGGGCACGAAGCACACACACTGGGAGAGGAGACGCTGGGGGCCTGCTCACCTGGGTGTCCCTAGGAAGAAGAAGCCAATGACCCTGGTGTAGGGTAGTCCTTGCTGGCCGAGCAGATGGGTGACCCTGCTCTCCTGTTTTTGTTTGTTTGTTTGTTTGTTTGTTTTTCCAGGACTGTTCCATGGGTTTCAGATTCCTATGACTCTAGAATTCTGTGCTGCTACTGTAGACTCTGTGATTGATGCTAGGGTCTTTGACTTAGGATTGGGACAATCCAAAATTATTTCCTCCATCAGGAAGTTTGTGATTTTTTTTTTTTAAATGAGTCACAAGTTCTGTAGGATTCTTTCACTCTGTAGTGATGAGAAAGGATCCATTTCTTTCTCACATCCTGGAGTTCCCTCTGCTGGGGTCTGCTGTTGGGAAGGAGGAAAGCCCAGTTGTACTTAATTCTTCTTTAATATCCTTGGGATAGGGGGAACCCCAGAGTAAAACCCACACCCAAATTCTTTCTTCTTGATTCTGAAATCCGTAGCATGATTCTTCTATCACTAGACCCAGTTTTACCTTTGTAACGTCCCAAGTGGCATCTTCCCTCTGGTACCTGAGAATGTCTGGTCCCTCACTCTTTACCCTGGTCCCCACTGTTGGGACTGCTTACAGATTTTGGTGCTCTCCGCTTGGTTTTGATCTCATCACTTGAAGGGGAGCACGGTGGGGGGCCTTGTGAGGAATACTCATCTCATCGTTGAACCAGCCTCTTTGTTAGAAAGGCCACTCCCTCTTGCCATAGCATTGTTCTTTTCTTATTAGAAGTGTGAGTCAATTACCTCCTAAATCCTTTGTTTAGAAAAACCGTCATTTGAATACTTGGGGGACAATAACTACAGGAGGCAAGAAAAGCCAGGTTATACTCTGGTAACGGTAACCTGCTGATACTAATGGCATAATACATTGAAGGCTTCCCTCTTCCCTTGAAAAGTCCACTGGGCAATGGCCTCCGAGTGGCAATTTGACAATCTGGCCTGCTCCTGTCTCAGCTCAATTCCACCATCTCACCACGTGGCCTTCTTGGCCACAACACGGGAGGGACCCCCAGGGGCAATCACGTCCTTGCTGTTCGGGGCTTTGTCCTGAAGTGACAGACATCTTTCTGCCCACAGCCTCTTGGCAGGGCTGGCCCCAGCCGGGGTTCCCGGACGACTCGCTCAGCATCCCATCCCTGTGGTCTTTCCTGGCCCGGTCCTATGGGGCCGCTTGGGAGGGCTGGTGGAGGGCCGGGAGCTCCCCAGGGCCTCGCGGCTCGGGGTGCGAGGGCCCGGTCCCGGCCAGCCTCTCGCCTCTGACTCCCTCCATCCAGGGCATGAGGGCCAATTAGTCAGTGTGCACCGTTATGCCGCCTTAAACAACTACTTTAGATGCAGCCAAGACGGGCAGCGTGTGGCAGCCGCGATGGACGGCGGCAGTTGTAATTGGCAGAGAATTCGGGGAAGGACAAATGGGAGGCTTTTATAGTCAAGCAAACCTCAGGATTGAAATAACTCTGCTAATTGTGCTTCGCGTGCTTATTAACATGACTTCAGACAGTCAGTAATGCCCCCCCCCCCCGCCCCCAGTCTGCGGGTCTCTCTCTCTCTCCATTGTCTTTGGGATTGAGAAGAAGAATGGTGCTGTCAATCCGTGACACCTACTATGTGCCGGGCACCCTTCTGACTATTTTACGTGTGTCCCCTCTCGGTTCTCAGAGGAAACCGAGGTGCCAGACAGCGGGGTTTCTTGCTTGGGGCTCAGCAGCCTGGAGGCCCTGCTCTTCACCGCTGCGCCCTGAGATCAAAGCGGATTCTTTGTGTAAGGCAGGGCCTTCTCTCCTCATGTCTTGGAGATCCGAGGAGATGTGGAGAGAATTCTGCGGGTCCGTGAACTTGGAGGCGAAAAAATCCCATCTTTATTTTCACCAATCTTTACCTGCAATTGAGTCCTTTCCTTTAGTATGAATGCAGGGAGCAAACCGCAGTAAGTAGAATTAGCAAAACTTGGGATTTGTCACCGATAGAAATCACAGGCATTTTCATATCAGATTACATTTAATATCTTGAAAAACTATGTTTGCTCAGCACTACTTCCTGCCACTAGATCTTGTCATTTAATGCATTGTTAAGGAGGTACATTTATTACTATGAATGCACATTTATTTGTTTATTTAAATTTTTTATTGAAGTGTAGTTGACATGCAATATGGTATTAGTTTCACGTGTACAACTTAGGGATTTAACATTTATATCTATTAGGAGTGATCACCGCGAGAAATCTAGCGACCACTTGTCACCGAGCAAAGTTGTTAGATATTATTAGCTATATTCCTTATGTTGTACGTTGTATCCCCAGAGCATACATGTGTTTTAAAAAAGTCTTTCCATAGTTACTACTTTGCTATAATTGGTTCCCTTTGCAACTGTACATGCTTTATGTTTTTAAAGGCACCATCCCATAGGCTTCACCAGACTGCCAGAGGCTTCCAGAGCACAAAGAAGGTCGTGAACCCTTCTGAGAGGTCCTCTCTGAGCCTCACTCACTCGCCCCAGAAACCATTTCATCTGGAAGTGAGTGGGTTACATCCTGGCTGACGCTCTTCCTATTTTATATGGAGCTAGCAGCAATTCCTTGAATGTGCCAGGTTCTCTCTCTTTTCCACACCTTTGTGCAAGCTGTTCCCCTTGCCTGAGCAGCTGCACCTCGGCCTCCACCCCATCACCTGGCTCCTTGGGTTTACTCCCATCAGCTAGAGTGCAGGGCCTCTTCCTGCCTCTGGGGCGGCCCCCCTGCTCCTCCAGGCTGGGTTAGGGGGGGCCTCCCTTGTGCCTCCCCAGGGTAAGCTCCAGCATAGTAATGATCCCATTAGATCGGCTTAGAACACGCTACCTTTGATGGGGCACTTTGGAAAGGCAGCCTTCTGGAACACCGAGGTGCTGGCCAGAGGCTTGAATCTAGGCTACCTGGGCCCCTACTCTGCTTTCTCCTCTGGATGACCATGTGGCCCTATTATTGCCGGGTCGGCTTTAAAAATAACCCGAGTGACTGTGAATTTCCTAAAGTGTGAGTGCAAAGACTGTTGGGGTCACGTGTCTGGATGGTGCCACAGCCCTCAAGCAGAGAAAGCTAGTGGTGTCGCTGGGGCGGGAGGACCTTGCTTTTGTGAAGAAGGTCTCTAGTAGCCGTGCGGCTCTGGGGACAATGCTGCGAGTGTTTCGGCCCTGGGCGGCAGCTTCTGTTCCTCACAGTGTGTGGCCAGGACCCCTTCCTGCCAGCTTGCTGTGAATGCCCTCGCTGCAGCGGCTGCAGGAACTTTCCAGGCATGTCGCCTGGAAGAAGGCCTTTAATCCTCATAAGCCCCTGAGAGGGAGGCTCTGTTATCTCCGTTGTACGTATGAGGAAACTGAGGCACAGAGAGGCTCAGTGCCTCGTCCAAGATCACACAGTGGTTGAGCCAGGAGCAACATTGCCACACTCTGATAGTGTAGCCAGCACTCCAAACACCAGACCTGTTGCATTGCGTGTGAGACACCCGCTGCAGAAGGCCTTGCATAATTCAGAAACTTGCCTAATTTAAGACAATTCCTGACATGTTGGTAGGGGTTTCCGTTTATCAGCTAAAGTGGCATTGCCATGTGGTGAGCACAAACACGGTTCACAATTCACTGGGCCTGCCAGCTTCAACATTCTTCATGCTTAAAATATATTTGGGATAGACATTATTTAAAATTTTGCATATGAAGTGAGACTTTATTAATATCTTTATCACGGTGTCAAATCCACATATACATGATCTCATAAAACACGAAGGTGCTATGCTGCTGAGTAATTGAATTTTAATCTGTCAACAGAGGCTGGACCGGGGGCTGCTGCAGGGAAGGTGTGCCTTTATTCATGTGTGTCCCTGTGCCTAGCACAGTGCCTGGCACCCGGCAGCAAGGGGTTACGGGAACACCGTCTAATTCAAAGCAGTACAGTTCGAGTGGTTGTGATTTCTTCTTTGGAGGGGAGCCATCTTTAAGCTTGTATTTCTTAGTAGTTTCGTTCATCCCGGATTTACTACCTCTTTCTTTTCCATCCTTAAAAAGGGGAAGAGAAAGAAGAGACATCAGTAACTGATAATGAAAAGGGACAGGGACAGAAGATTTGAGGATGAGCAACAGGGCCAGCGTGTCATCCTAAAGAATGGGGTCTTGCATGTTTAGGGCACGGGCGTGGTTTATGTTTCGGTCAGGGTGTCTGCAGCAATGGAAAGCCAATTCTGCATAACTTAGCAAAAAAGGGGATTCGATTTCAGGTTCATGAAGCTAACTGAGGCCGGGAGGCTAGTCTTGGGGGACAGCAGGAACCCAGCGGCTACTGCTGAGGAGGAAGTAGGGAGAGGACATGCTGCAGGCCAGCCTGGTCAGGATGCTCCACCAGAGGTGACCCCTGACCCCAGTACACGCAGCAGGAGGTTTCCTAACAGGGAGGTTGGGTGCTAAAGGGAAGGGGATGTGAGTGCTGGTGTAACAAAGGGGACATGTGTCCTTACTTGCATCTCCAAATAATCCGGTGGAGGAGACAGTGAAGGTTGTCTAATCCCTCCTTATGTCACCGATGAGGGAATGGAGTCCTGCTTCATTTCCACTTCATTTCCAGTTGGTGACAGAAGCAGGACCAGAGCCCTCTCTCCTGGGTGCTCTGTGCAGAGAGGGGGCAGGAATGTTTTAACACTTTAAAGACCTTCAGAGCACCATCAGTCTTTATCATGATGGGTCAAAGGCTCTCTTGTCAACATGCCCTGATGGGGCCTCCCTCCCTCTCACCCCAGTTCCCTCAACCCAGAGGATGGAGGGTCTGGGATGGCCCTGGTCCACTCTAGTGGGTAGAGGGCACTCACACCTGGGTAGGATATATAGTCATGGTGGTCCCTAGCCAAGCCCACCCCTGCCATGCTTCCAGGTGAGCAAGAATGAGGATGGGAGGAAGGCCCCAAAGGGTGAAATAAGAGGGAGGGACATCCTGGGAATATATAAACCCTAGGTTCATGTGGGAAGGACATTTTTATGTCCCCTTGAATGCTACTTGCTATAAATATATGAATCCCCACTAACTTCTACTGCCAGAAGAATACAACCACTGCCCATTCTTGCCAATTCACTGGGCTTTATCCTGGGTGTGGTTAGGGGAAGGGCAGGGAAACTAAGATTAATTGAACACCTATTATATGCCAGACTTTCTACTTAGATAATCTCATTTAAACCAATATTTCTACCAGTCCCGTGAGACAGTTATAATTACCTCATTTTATAGTTGAGGAAGCCAAGGCTCAGGTAAGCCTCCCAACTGAGAAGGGTAGAGCCCAGGGCTGGCATGGTGACCCCCAACTCTGATTCTCATGAGGGTATGTGTATTAGTCAGGGCTCTCCAGAGCAACAGAACCAATAGAACATATATATATATTATTGATTGGTTGTAAGAAATTGGCTCATGTGATTATGGAGGCTGAGAAGTCACAAGATCTTCAGTGAGCGAGCTGGTTGCAGGAGAGCCAGTTAATGTCATTCCAGTTCAGGTCCAAAGACCCAAGAGCCAGGGAGCTGATGGTGTAAGTTCCTGTCTGAAAGCCGCTGGTCTCAAGACCCCAGAAGAGCCCATATTTTGAGTCTGAAGGCCCGAAAAGACCAACCTCCCAGCCCAGTCAGTCAGGTAGGAGGAGTTCCCTGTCCCTCACCCTTTTTGGTTCTATTCAGGTCTTCCACTGATTGCTTGAGGCTTACCCACGTTAGGGAAGACATTCTGCTCTTCTCAGTCTACCAGTTCAGGGGTCAGTCTCATCCAGAAACACCCTCACAGACACACCCAGGAGAATGTGTGACCAAATGCCTGGGAGCCCTGTGGCCCAGTGAGGTGAACCCACAAAATGACCCATTGCACTGTGGCACCGGGGGACAGTGAAGGGAGGGGCCTTGGAGGCTGTTCTATTCCCTCTTTGCAGAGGAGGTTTTGAGAGGGAGTAGACTAGTGTGTGTGTGTGTGTGTGTGTGTGTGTGTGTGTGTGTGTGTGTGTTAACCCTTTTCTCTGCCCTTCCAGAGGAGGATACTTAAGCATTCCCACCACACAGCTAGCTCAGCGACGCAGGGGGAAGCCAGATCATCCTTCTTGCAGATTAACTCCCCAGGGCTGAGTTCTCCCAGCCAGAAACAGTAGCCAGGGCTCCCGGAGAGGGGAAGGAGTCAGTAGGGGACCCATCATTTCTTATCCTGGGCCTGAACCAAGCCTGCAGCCCTAGTCTCCCTCTCCTTGGCAGTGTGGTCACAGGCCCGGGGTTTGGACTGGGAGCCGGGCCTGAATGGTTTCTGGCACAGAGACTGCAGGCCTCCTACATGCATTCTCTCCTCTTCCTCTGTAGGAGCCCTGCACAGAGCCACCCAGAATAAAGACTACAGTTCCCAGCGTCCCTTGTCAGTAGGTGCGGCCCTATGACCGACCTAGGGGACAATGGGCTAGAAGCAGATATGGTTTGTATACCTTCCAGGAAGTGTCCTTAAAGGGAGGGTGACCTTCTGTCCCCCAGTTTCTTCTGTCTTGCTGGCTGCCATGCTAGCACCGGGGTGGCCACGGTGGGCCATGAGGTAGACGTAGGAGAGGCTGTGATGACAAGGCAGATAGAGCTCAAGTCTCTCACCCCGGAGGCACCGTAAGAGCCCTGGACCCCCACCTGGGAAGTGACAGCTAAACTCCATCTGGATTTTTATAGCCCCTCCCTTGCTGCAGGATCTGGGGCAGTGGCTCGGCCTTTCTAGACCTTGGTCGGTTATGGAGAGTGATGACTGCATGTGGTGTGACCTCCCATGCAGGGGGTCAGGTGTGAGTGGGCAGTAGGGAGTTTTACCTCCAAAGGGACAGGACGTGGAGAGGCCGGGGGCTTGGTTCAGCGTTAGCTGTTTGGGAAGAAGGTGGCGGAGTGAATGGGGAGGCAGTCTGGAACAGGGCCGACTCTTGGGTTGGGTACTTGCGAGTCAAGTGACCTTGGGCAGCTTGCTCACCTCTGTGAACCCGGATGTCCTCGTCTGTAAATTAGAGATGGTGACGCCTGCTTCACAGATTGTGCGAGAATCAGAGACAATGTGTGTAGGGAGCCCGTGCTCTGTGGGAGGCAGGTGCTCTGTGAATAGTAGCTCTGACTTTCATCACTGGGCTGAGGGTCCGGAGACCTCGATTTTGGGGTGTGTCAGTGCGGTCATGGACAAGTCACTTAACTCTCTGGACCTGTTTACTCACTTGGAAAATGGGAGAGGTGGTGATCGGATTGCATGAACTCAGAGGGTCCTTTTCAGCCCTGGTCGTTGATCTAGTCACCCTCTGCCCACACTTTACAGGTAGTAAAACTGAGGCTTCATGTGGCAGAGGCAGCTCGCCGTGCTCCCCTTCCAGTGTGGGGGGAGTTGGGGGAGCAGCTGCCCCCCAGGGGCGCATCGCTCTGTCTGCTCACAGAGGCAGTGTGAGCCGAAGGCATGTGTACTGCTTCTGGGCCAAGATGGTGAACACACAGGTGTGTCTTTCCCACCCTCTCTTCCCCTTCCCCTTCCTGCCGGCTGGAAGTCTAGGCCCAGCGCAGCCTGGGAGGTTTCATGTTGGAGATGGCAGAGCCCGCCTTGGCCTGGTCTGTCAATGACCGTGGGGGGCCTGGTGCACTGGCCCCCTCCCCCGCCCAGTGCCGCTTTGGCCTTTGTGTGAGCAAGACATCACTTCATTGAGGTTTCGGGGTTCAGCCAGTGTCATCTTCACCAATACAGTCACGAGCTAGAGTGACTTGTCTAGAATCTGTGTCTTCTCTCTGATTCTTGGTGGCATCCTACTTGGCGGTCTAGTCTTCTCAGTTAGTTTTCCGGTTCCTTGAGAGCCAGAACTGTGGCTCACACCGCCGTAGGCTGATGACACCCAGCACCGGTTGCCTCTCATCCACCCACAGGGATGACCTACCTGCCAGGACCAGGCAGTGGCCATTAAAGACTTGGTAATTTGCACTGAGCATCGACAGGGCACCCACCTGAGTCCTACCAGGCTGCAACCTGACCCCACAGATCAGGTGCTGTACCCTGCTACATCCCTGGAGGCCCCAGGGTGTGGGAACCCCAAAACAACAGACAAGGGAGCAACTAAACTCTTGGACGAGGGAAGCCTGATTAGGGCAGGACCCAAGGCCATGTGGATCTAGGAGAGGCATCTGTGAAACGGGGGATACTTTGATACTTTGTGGAATTGAGGACGGACATCTGGATTGGGGCCAGAGCCCTGATCTGACTGCAGCTCTGCCCCCAACTTGTGTGTGACTTACAGAAGCCCAGGGTCACCAGAGAGTTGGTGACAGGAGCAGAGACCAGAACCCAGGCTCCCCTCCAGCCACGGATGGGTTCTTTCTGGAAACCACTGCCCCCTCACTCTCTCTTCCCTCCAAGCCTGGGCATCCCTGATTAGGATGCTAATGGAGGGAGGGGGTGAGGAAGCGAGGGAGCTGCAGAGTGGGGAGAAATACCTGGGGACTGGGGAGCCAGTGGCTAATTAAAGGCTCCATGTCAAAGAGGAATGCCAAGTAGGTAATTTCCATGCCATTTGAATAATGGGAAAATGTTTACCATTTCTCAAGTTTGCTTGTTGAAGAGAGAGGGGAAGAAGGAAGGAGGGAAGAAGATTGTGGCTGGAGGGGCCCCTCCATGCTACTGGGGAAAGTGGGGCAGAAATGCTCCAGGGAGGCAGAGGGAGGCAGGGAGCAGGAAGGGGCCAATATTCTGCCTTTCTCCAGAAGGTCCTGAGAAGTTCCTAAAGCCAGGCTAGGGGAGAGGGCAGCCATGCAGTGTGATGGTGATGAGTTGAGGAGAGTTGAGGAGAGCCCTCCCATGGCTGTGCCACACTTCATAGTTGGCATCATTTGTCCCCCTGAATCACCTTGATGGGCTGTGGAATAAGCGAGGAATGAGTGACGGTGATGATGGTGGTGGTGGTGATTCCTACCTTAGAGGTAAGTAACCAAGCGCTGGAGAGCAAGAACGAATTGCTTAAGGCCACATTTGTGCTTTTATTCATTCATCAATTCGATGAAACAGTTTCTTGGGGAAAGAGTGCATGCCAGGCCCAGTGCCATGTGACAGAGGCCGTGGATGAGGAAGACATGGCCCTGCCCTCCGAGAACACAGTCTGGAGGGGAGATGGGGAAGTGAAGGCACACATCACTGGGTGCTATGGGTGCCAGGGCCAGACGGCCTGAGCCCTCTTGCCTGAGGCAGTTGAGTGCTTCCCAGAGGGACAGGCATTATGCTGAGGTTTCAAGCAGGAGCTTGCCAAGGGACCGAAGGGAGGAGCATGTTCTATGCTGTGGGAACAGCACATGCAAAGGTGTAGAGTCCCAGGAGGGCTTTTCTTGTCTAGGAAACCGTGAGAGGCCCAATGTGAGGGGACAGTAGGGCTCTGTGGGGTGGGGTAGGGTGGGAATGTGGGTGGAGTGCTTGGTGGGAGGGGCTGAGGCCACAGAGGCAGATCCTGGACACATTGTGGAGGGCCTGTGTGCTTTGCTAAGCCACGAGGATTTGATCTTCAGGCTACAGGGTCCTAGGGAATGGCTGAGCAGGTGCTGGTGTCACATGGCCAAAGCTACTGCTGTCTCCTTGCTGGAAGCCAACCCTAAGAACCTGGTTTCCCAGCCTATCCTGCCCAGCCCAGGCTCCTGGGCTCCTTCAAGTCATGGGGGCCCATGAGTAGAAAGCCAAGCCATGGGGTAGAGGGTCCTTGCTGCTCTGGCCTGTTCTTTCTTATAGCAGTTACCTGTTGATGTATAACACATTACCCCAAAACTCAGTGGCTTAAAACCACAGGCAACATTTATTGTCAATCATGCTTTCTGTGGATGAGACATTTGGCAATAGCCTAGCTGGGGTTTGGCTCTGGGTTTCTCATGAAGTTATGGTCAAGATGCTGGCCCCGGGCCGCAGTCATCTGAGGGCTGGACTGGGGCTGGAGAGCCCACCCCAAGATGCCCCATTCCAAGATGGCTCCCTCATATGCCTGGCCAGTTTGTGCTGGTGGACCTCTCCAGGGCTGCTCGGGGTCCTCACAATATGGTGGAGGGCTGTCCCCAGTGCGAGAAAGAGAGAGTAAGTGGCAGTGGCAATGTCTTCAATGACCTAGCCTCGAGGTCACACGCCATCATTTTGCCACAGCCCCTTGGTTACGTGGCATGGAAGATTACACTAAGAGGAGATCCAGGAGGCGAGGCTCACGGGGGCCATCTTGGAGGCTGCATACCACTCCATCCTCCAGGAAATTGCAGACAGCAGCTTCTGAGGCCGCAGTAAGCAAGCCCGCTGGGGAGATAAGGTGGTTTCCCTGGAGAGGGAGGGCAGGTCTCACCTGGCTCTGCCTCCAACTTGCTGTGTGATCCTGAGCAGTTTCCCAAGCTCTCTGGGCCTCTGTTTGCCGTCTTTTGATGTGGGAAGAACTCGTCTGCTCTGCAGGGCTGGGAAGGCACAGAGGACCCAGTTTCTGAGGGATGGATGAGAATTACAGAACATGGAGTCTTCTCTCTCCTCATCCTTAATCCCGTTTCTTCACACAGTTGGATAATCAGTTTTCCTGGAAGTCTTTGTGGCAATTTGCATAACCCCAAAATAAGCACGGTTCCTTCCTTTAAGCTAACTCTCAGCTGTAAATATCCAGCTGGCTTTGTGCATTTGAATCAGTGTGGTTTAACTTTCCTCTCCCAAAGGTCACCTCACTCCCTGGGTGGCTTGGAGCAGAGACAGGACCCTGTGTCAGCTCTGCTCACTTCCCTCACGTTACCCCAAGCACTAGTGGTGTGGCCGATGCCCGGGGGTCAGGCCAGGCCAGGCTAGCTGTCCTCTGCTCTCCTTCTCAGCTCTCCTTTGTGGTGAGAGGGGAAGGGGGTGCTTAGTGGTGAGGGTCTCAGGATGCCAGAGCCAGAAGGGACCTTGGGGACATCTCATGCAACCCCTCCATTTTATAGATAAGACTCAGAGAAGGCCAGTAAGAGCCCACTGTCACACAGCAAGTAGAGAGCAACACTGGGCCGAGAATCAGGTCTCTGGACCCCATGCAGAGCTCTTTCTGGTCTTACCACTGGGCATGCCCGGGAGGTACTCTGGTTATTCTAGATGGGTCCTGGGCCACCATGGCTTAGGCACCCCCATCTCTCTAAGAGAGGCAGGGCAGGAGCCAGGGCATGCAGGGCAGGTGCAGGGCGTGGGGCAAAGATGCTCTCAGTGTGGGCCAGCCAGACCCACACTTAGTGGGCACACGGCGGCGGGGGAGGGGGGGGCGGGTTATATACAAGGGAAGAATAAGAAGTGGACCAAATGCTTTGAAAACTCTCAAGGCTTTCAAAACTCATGCTCTTTCCTCAGAGCAGGAAAGAATCAGAAAGCTAGTGCAGAATGACCTAGACTCCATGAACCTGGGTGTAGAGGGCCTTGGAGGTTGGCTTAAATCTGAGAAGCCCATGTGAAGCGGCAGGGTGAGTTGATTCCCCAGTCTGCGGAATGCAGAAATGGGCAAGCCAGGAAGAGGCAAAAAGGCATGGCTCCTCAGTGGGCCACCAGCTGCTTCTCCCACCTGGCTACGGACATCCCTGATGCTCACAGCATTGGGGGGCCATGGTCCTCTCTGGCATGGACCACCAACCAGCCCTGTGGCCTGTGGCCAATGCTTGGTCATTCCTCTCCCCTAAATTGTCTTTCACTGTGAGATTAGAAAGGCAAATCCACTTGGGTCTTGTCTTGAGTAAACCTTAATCCCAAGGAAAAAAATCTGCTGGTGCTAGGACAGTATCATCCCAGGTGCCCAAGAGTAAAGGGCTTCTGAATTATTCAGGCATGAAACTTCTCCCATAGACTAGAAACTCCCCAAGGGCAGGGCTGTGCCTGTCACCAGATGGCAGCGAAGAGGGCAGGAAGGAAGTCACATGTGCTGAAGGTCTGTTTGTGCCAGGCACACCCTACCTTTGTCTTTTTTGTTTTTTGGGCAGCAAAGCAAGGTTTATTGAGTGATAGTACAAAGCTCCCAAAGAGGGAGGGGACCTGAGAGGGTTGCCTGGACCTTTCTCTTTAGTTGAATGTTCCTGGTGTGGGAGAATTTCTGTCTCCATTTAAAGGCCAAGGAGACTGAAGACCAGAGAGGGCAGACACTTGCCTAAGTTGCACAGCCAGTTTGTGGCAGAGGTAGGTTTGGAAGCTGGGCTTAGGTGATGCCAAGGTCTAGGTGCTTTTCCGACATGGTACAGGCAGGAGGCGTCCCACCCTCCAACCCCTACCTCTGCAGTTGCTGGCCTTGCCAACATCCTTAGGGAGCTAGGGAAGACAGGGGCCCCCCAGGGCAGCTAGATTTGCCACCTGTCCAGGGCTGGGTTAAAGAGAAGCACTAACACTAATTGGGGAGCAAGAACCCCAGCATCTTTATTTCTTGTCTCGGCTGCTTGGACCAACAAAAGACCTTTGTCTTAGTTGGCTCAGTGACAGCATCATGTCATGCTCCTCCTGCCTCCTTCAGCCTGGCTCCTTCTCGGGGCTTTTCATGCTCCCCCTGACTCCCCATCACCATTTCATACACAGTCATGGACAGGAGACCT
Organism: Eumetopias jubatus; assembly: GCF_037043125.1. Classification (NCBI taxonomy): domain Eukaryota; kingdom Metazoa; phylum Chordata; class Mammalia; order Carnivora; family Otariidae; genus Eumetopias; species Eumetopias jubatus. Next base: position 120,377,400 of record NW_028274816.1, read on the forward strand.
GGGAGGACTGCCTAGCCAGCTACCAACTAGCTGTGTTATCTTGAGCAAGTTGCTTAACCTCTCTGGGTCTCAATTTCTCCACCTGCAAAATGGGGGTAGAGGCTGGAGCAGATGTTTGCTAAGTTTCCCTGGTGGCTTCCTTCCCATCTTGATCACTGGTGTTTGGGAGGGCAGGGGCAGGGGCAGAGGGAGAAGCAGACTTCCTACTGAGCAGGGAGCCTGATGTGGGGCTCGATCCCAGGACTCCTGGATCATGACCTGAGCCAAAGGCAGACGCTTAACGACTGAGCTACCCAGGCGCCCCTCACCACCTGTTTTCTACCACCCACCCCGTGCCAGCCCCAGTCCTGTCTGGCCGGGCTGCCCCTACCGAAGCCCCTGCCTGCCTTTTACAGTGTGACTCAGCCTGGTAGCATTCAGAGTATGCCTCGACGCTGTGCACGGTGATCCTCATATTCAACTCAGAGAGGTCTGGAATTTTGGACAAGAGCAACTTGTCCAAAATTCCACAATGAAGTGGCAGAGTCAGCATTCAAATCCTTGACTGCCTGGCTCTGGGACAGTGCTTTCCTCCCTGCAACTCAAAGTGAGGTCCATGGAGCAGCGGCATGCATCGCTGGCGCTTGTTAGAAATCAGGCCCCCCTGCAGACCTGCTGAACCAGGGTCTGCATTTCAGCAGGATCTCCGGGAGACCGTGTGCACACCAGAGGTGGAGGGAAGCACTGTTCTAGAACTCTGCTTGCCACGCTGGCTTCTAGGTTCCAGAGCCACTCGATGCTTTCTGGAGGCAAACTTACAAGATGTCAGAGCCAGAGAAGCCCTCAGATATCTTTAATGCTGGGGGTTTCACCATTTGAGCTCCGTGGAGCCCTGGGGTTTCCAGAGGTATCTTTGTGGCTTCTCTGCTGTACGTAGGTGCCCATCAGGCAGGACTCGGGAACTCCCATGCTTGCTTAAGCACTTACCCTTGGATTAGGTTTATAAACTCATGGAACACAATTTCATTGGAGTGGGTGTGATTGTTAGGGTCTATTGACTAAAAAAATTCTTTTTAAAAACATGTTTTATTCCATCCTTCTATTTTACAAGTGAGGAAATCGATACTCAAGAGAGATGTAGGGACCTGCCCAAAGTCACACAGAATCGGAGACCAGAATCCAGTGATATCTGTAAGGATTGTTTTTTGACTGCAATTAGCAGTAAGGTTGAACTACAGAGACTTGTGTAAGTAAAGAGTTTCTTACAAGAAGGTCGGGTATAGTTTGCTGAGGACTGGTACCATGTCCAGTTCAATGAGGCATCAGTGGCCTTGGCTCTTCCTGTTTTCCATTTGCCTGCTCCCCTCCTCACCACAAAACCCCCAGCCTGGAACCTTTATCCTCATGGAAGAAAATGGTTGCTATTGCTCCATATCTTCCATTCATGTTCCAGGTGGGAAGAAGAAGGATGGATGAATGAGCAGAGGGCATTTTTCTAGTTAGTTTCATTTTTTTTATTCAGGGAAGGATGCCCTCCCCCGAGGCTCCTATTTGTTGCAGGCCAGAACTGGGTTACATAGCCACACCTAGCTGGAAAAGAGCCAGGAGTAGGGGAGTGGGAAACGGGCTTGGGTGAAACCATCTGATGGTGAATACTTCCCTACCTAGGGTTCCTGTCCTGGTAACCCGAGATTCTTTAGGGCTCAGAACGGCAGCCTTTGGGATGGGATGGGATGGGATATGTCTGAATCAGAGAGGCATATATGCTCAAACCTCGGGGCTTGATCCCCCCACCATCAAAGTGGTCCTTTATGGGAACAATTTGGTATGGGGACTAGGGATTTGCTAAACAAAGACTTACATACTTGGGGGCTTGGGGGGCAGAGGGACTGGATTAGAGGGAAAACCACAAGGGCTAATTCTAATTCTCTGACTATCTCCACTGCTCACAGCCCCTAATGAAAACATGTGTAAGAAAGCCGCGGGGTTAATTTTGCCGAAAAAAATTCCAATAAAGCTCCATTAGATTTTCACGTTAAATTAATGTAATGGATGCTTAAAAGCCATGCTAATTCGGTTTTGTTATTAACAGGAATGTCAGGTGGATGGGATCTGGCCCAGAGCTTACATTTTTTCCGGGCCACCTATGGGAGATGGATTTGTCAGTGGTCGGGAAGCACCACACCATCTGGCCCCAGCAACCCAGCTCCCGCTCATGCCTTGGAATGTCTTTAGTCATTTAAATTCATTTGCCTGGAACTGGAATATTTGCTTCACCAAGATGACAGGCAACGAACTCTGTTTTCTTTTGGTTTTTACTTTTATTTTGGGGGATATTTCCAAATTTTCCCTCCTAGGAGCTGTCCTAATGTTTCTGCTAGGGACATGACTCTGATGGGTTCCTCCCTTGCTCAGAAACCTTTGATAGCTCCCTATTGGGTATCAGATAAGTCCAGAGTCTCTGACTTGGCATTCAAAGCCTTCTGGGATTTAGCCTCTCCATTTGTACTAAGGGCAGGCTCCTCGCTGAACTTGGCCTTCTCAACTCCCCTTGACTTTGATTATAACCCCCCAAACCCCATCATCTCAGCCTTCCAACACTAGTGCTATTCTTTTCATTTTACAGATGGCAAAACTGACCCCGATCCCTCAGATTCCCTTACATAAGGCACCTGGCATGTTTTGGGTGCTTAAATAATTCTGTCTCACTTTTCTCCCTTACTCTGAACCTGTCTGCTGGGCCAGGCTGGACATCTTTAGGGTGGCTACCTGTCCTGCACCAGGGCTTGGGACTTGGGAATTCCAAATGCCACGGGGCATTTGGGAAGAGGCTCTGTTTCAGAAAGGGGAAATATGCAAAGCCAGGATGAACAAGAGAAGGGAAGGCCAGGGCCCCTGCTCCTCCCATCATCCTGGGCTCTCTGGGCCTCAACACTAGAGGGAGCTTGCATATCTTAGGGAGACACTGACCCCCAACCCCAGGCTCATCTGCCTGTTTATAGGGGCTAAAACCTCTGGACATGATTGCCAGCTGTGGGGAGGAGCTGGCAATGCATCTGGGGCACTGGGGCCTGTGGCACGTTGCAGGTCAGAGGTGGGCTGGGGGGAGCCTCCGCCCTGCGGGAAGCTGAGCCCAAGTATGGCCACTCATGGGCAGAAGGGGGCCCAGGGTCACTTTGCAACTGTCCTAGTCCTACATCATAGTCCATGCCCGCCTCTGAAGGTTCAAGGACATAAACCTCTTCTCCAGGGCCACTGGTCTCTCCAATCTGAACTAGGACAAGCGAGAGGTCATTTAAACCTCTTCTTTCTCTGTTCTTTGGGATCTCTCATGTCTATGTCTGACCCATGGGGTTGGCCATTCCCCCTCGGGGGTGAGTTAGATTTTCCCTTTAGGGTCACCACCAGGTTCGGGGTGAATCACATGGCATCTGACATGAGGGCAAGGGGGTGGACTTTGGTGCAGGGGTGAATCTCACGTGTCAGCAACATTGCCTGAAATGCAAAACTACACTGGCCATCAGTAGATGGCCTGACTCTGGTGCACCATCAGTGGAGATGATGCGAGGAAGGAGGCCCAGGCCTTCCCCAGCTGATCCATGTATAGTCCTCCCTACCCCCCACTAACTCTTCTTTCTTAATGAAGGCCATGTGGCCTTGTGGAATTTGCCCCTGAGCCTTTGTATGACAGGTGGCACCCAGATGGGACCCAACTTGCCTGACACCCTTCTCCATGAACCTTCTTTAAATGCCTGGGTAATCTCTCTGCCTCATAAATCCTGCCCAGATGGCAGCAAGGAAGTCCTGGCAAAGATGCATGAACCCAGATGCCCAGGGTCTAACAGAAATGAAGGGGGAGAGGGGGAAAGGGAGAGGGGGAGGGGAAATGTGCTGGGGATCTGGGAGCAGAGGGTATGAATTACTAGCCTGTACAGGGATGGAGGGAAGAAAGAGTCTCCATGCACCAGGATGTGCCCTGCCCAGCCCAGTCCAGGCCATCTGCACTGCCACTTCCATCCTGGCGTTTGGCACAAGTGGGCACAGTTCTGAGTACCTCTCAGAAAGGGGGGGGCGTTGGTCCAGCCCACTGCCTGGGGCCACTCAGGCCTCTACTTCTTGGTGCGCAGCTTGTGGCTTGTGAGGTCACTGAACAGGAAGGTGAGAGAACAGGAACTAAGGAGGCAACACTGCAGGGGGATGCCCGTGACACCTAGGCCTTTCTGGGCTGGGATGTGGGGAAGGGGAAGGGAGGACCAAAGGCCAAAGTGTCTCCGGAGGTCTCCGTGCCTATGCTCTGGGTTAGAGGCTAAGCCCCTGGGGAGATGAACCCTTCCCCTGGCTCTTCCTGCCCCCTGCAGCAAGAAGAGGCAACAGGGCATTGAAAAGAGACATGAATAAGGTGGCCTATGTCTCTTTCCTAGACTTTGGGGGTTAGGACTCTCCACATGACCGATAGAATAGGAATCCTAAAGTTTCTGTCTATTGCCTTCCCGACAGCCACCCCTCTGCCCACTTCTTTCTCGCTATCAGAATTCAGATGCCAGCAGCAATGCTTTTCAGGGGAGGCTGGGACCCTCCTGGCCCCAGGAGTGAATCCTGACTGATCTGAGCCAAAAGTGACAATCCCATTTCCTTGGCTGGTGATGTTCACGCACGGGCATGACGTGCAGTTCTGGCCAGTGACAACTAAGGGGAAGATTGTTGGTGGAGAAGGGGTATTTCTGGGAAAAGCTTTCTGAGATTTGAAAAACTGGCTTGCCAAAAAAAAGCAGTTTCTCCTGCCCACCACCTTAGGATGTTGTTAGGTGAGGATGTGATGTCTGGAGCTTTGGCAGCCACATTAAGATCACAAAGGAAGTAGTTAAAATGCTGAGGAATGAACAGAAAGAGAGAAAGAGTCTGGGTTCTGGATAGTATCCCAGGACTCAGCTGAATTAACCAAACTTGGAATTGCCTTACCTCCGGACTTCTTAGTGTAAGAAATTATGAGCTCTTTACTTTTAAAACTACTCATAATTGAGTTTTCTATTGATCGTTGCTGAGAGCAGCCAACCTCATCAAATTTCTGAAGTTAGGATGAAATAATTTGGACTGTCTGCTATGATTCTCTCCTTGGGGGCAATGAAAGTATCTCTGAGCTCGCTGGAGGCTTAGCTTAGCTTAGCTGGAACAGCCTCCTTTTCCTCTGGGCAAAAGTTGCTTAAGAGTCTGGGTGTGGGAGCCAGAAGAATTGGGTTCAAATCCCACACCTTTATGCAGGCACTGTGTGACTTTATGTTAATTATTTAAACCAAGGGTTGGCAAACCTTTTTTCTGTAAAGGGCCAGATAGTGATTATTTTAGACTTGGTGGGCTATACGGTCACTGTTGGAACTGTTCCACTCTTGTTTTAGTTTGAAAGCAAGCCGTGGATAACACACAAATCATTGGGCATGCCTGTGTTCCGATAAAACTTTATTTACAAAAACAGGTGGCACGCTGGATGTGGCCTGCCGGCCATGGTAAATCGACCCCTGATTAAACTCTCAGAATCTCAGCTTCCTCAGGAGGAAAATGAGGCTAATTTCTGTTTTCCTCATGGGCAAATCTGCGCATCAAATGAGTTGACTTAAAACTATCACTACATAAAGTATAACGTGCGTGGGGGCCCCCTTTCCTATGAGAATCAAAGGTCCTGGCACTCAGGGATGGAGAAGGGCTTGAGTCTACCACCTACTATTGCTGTGTGACTTTGGGAAAGTAACCTAACTTCTCTGAGCATCACTTTCCTTCTCCCAAAGTGGGGATGCTAATACCGACTTCATACAGGGTTGCAAGGGTTAAGTGAATAACGTGTCTAAAGTGTTGCGCAGATTGAGTACCCAAGGAACTGTAGTGAGTGTTATTAATGAGTAAAGCCCCTGTCTTCTGACCTGGCAGATTCTTCTCTCCCTCTACCCTTGTCTTGACATTTGGTGAATCTCCGTTCCTCCCATGGACCCCAGAGCCCTTGGGGGCCTGCAAACCTCCCCCTGCCGTGCACTCTCTCTCCCTCCACCACCCACCCAGTGCCCTCCCCCCCACACCCGCTTTCCCATTTAACAGAACGAGTAATTAACAATGTTAATTCTAATCTCATTTGCTAATGAAGGCAGTCTAATTGCACTGTAATTGGCAGCGGCAGCAGCAGAAAAACACAAAATAAACCCTGCGTGGGTAATTCGGTTTAACTTCTTTATAATTACCTTGCAGGCTGGGACCCAGGGGTTGTGAGTGGGATGGGGAGGTTGAGGAATTAGGAGAGAGGGGAGTCAAGACCTGAGGAGGGGGAGAAAGGGTGAACAGAGCCCTTCTCCTGCCCCACACTCCTGCTTATCATGAGACCTCTGAGATAAACTTCCTTCTTGATTCCCATTTTCTCCTTTGGTGAGTGCTCGCAGACCTCTTCTGCAGGCTGACTTTCAGCTTGTGACTTGCGGATACACCAGATACACCGGGGCGGGGACTTACCAGCCCTCCAGTACAGTTAGGAGCCCACCTTTCCCCAGTAGCACCTCTATGAGACCGGAATGCAGGCCCCAGATCTGGCCCAGCCTGTCTTCCCATCTACACTTCACAGCTCTGACCTGATATTCCAGACAAACCCAACTGTTGGTCATGCTTCTGCACAGGTTGTGTCCCCCCACATTCCCCTTCACCCCCTTGGACAACCCACCCCTTTAAGCCCTGTGAAGGAAGTCTTCCCTGACCCCCAGAGGCTAACTCATGCTCCTTTTCCACTTTGTGTAGTACAAACCTGCACCATACCAAACATCCCAGTATTTTACCTGGGCCTGTTTACTCTTTGCAGGCTTTCTGTGTCACTAGTTTGTGTCATTTTATTTATGGACCGCCCATGCCTTGCCCAGAACACATGCTGGATTCTACTTTTGTAGAATGCTTGAATGAGACGTAGGTGACCTTGGAGAACATTTTGGAAGCCTATGGCAAGGCCCTGGGTTCTGGTCCTGGCTCTCTGGCTTAACCCACTGTGGAACCTGAGGCATTTCTCTGTCTTATGAAAGGCTCATACTCTATATTATAATCCCTCCTTTTCCACCTGGTCCCAAAGTCGAGGACTTCTTGCATTTTCATGGTTGAAATTCTTTCTCTCTTCCAAAATAAACAAACAAACAAATAAATAAAATGTAAAAGTTAGCCAACCTCATATTATCCATTCCAGGCCATCTTTGTCACTGGATGTGAAGTTTCTGCCTCAACTTTTTGCGCATTCTTCTCCATTTCCTCCAGGTAACCTCGCTCTGATGTTGAAGGTTCTGCATAAGTAAGTAAACATTTTCTCTGGACCCTAATAGAATGTCTCCCACATCTCAGCCAACTAAGCCATACCTTAATAGCATCCCCTGCCCAGTATTGGAGGAAAGGAGTACCCCAGGTATTTGCTCTGCTTATACATATAATCATTTCCATAGCAACCAGCTGTGATTTAGGAGGAGCTAGGAACTGCTTTCAGTGAAGGGGTGGAAGCAGAGGAAATCTAGCATTTCTGGTCTAAAGAAAGCACTTTAGAAGGAGGGCCCTTCTTCTGAGCCTGGAGTCCCCCCACACTGTATCAGACGTGGGCGTCGGCTCTCTGGGTGTTTATAGGCATCCGTAGTCTCTTGGTTTCATTCTTTCTTTGAGACCTCCCTCGTGGCGTCCTCCATCCTGTTCTTACGTTCCCTGGGTGGAGCTGCAATCCTTAATCCTGGGGTTTCTTTGCTACCACCTGGAAATCTCCTTGGCTTCTCTCCTGTCAGGATATCATGTTCCCCGGTCCCCACAGCTCCATTTTTACTTGGTTTATGCTCTTATTTTGGTGCAGCATGGGAGATACAATTTCTGAGACTGATTATGAAAAATTTAATGCCATGCAGCTTCCTGATCTTTTTTATGTAACCAGACTTTTTCCATTTCTCTCTGGTGGCTTTAATAATTTCATCCTCAGTGTTTTGAAATTTCCCAATGAAGTGCTTTGGTATCAGGGGCCCATTAATTTGGAAACTCATATCCTTCAGTGGTAAGACATTTGTTTATGTTACTTTTGTGATCATTGTCTTACCTCTGATTTCTCTCTCTTTCTGTATTGCCTGTGAGTTAGATGTTGGATCTCCTGGACTGATTTTCTGAAATTTTTAATCATTTTTCTCCTGTATTTTATTCTCACTCTTTGTGTTCTGGGAGATTTCCTCAATGTTATTCACCAACCCTCCAGTGGAATTTTCTCTCTCTTTTTTAAATTCCAAAGTTCTTTTTATTTCCTGAATGTTCTTTATTTTTTTTTGTATTTTAATAGGAACCTGTTCTTTTTTCAAGGGTGCAGTATCTTCTCTTCTACAAGGATAACTGTAGGATTTTGAGATATCCTCCTTCTTCCTAAATTGCTTCTGTTTGATCTGAGCCCTTCTCTCCCAGTTTTTTTACTCTCCATCTTTTATATTGGATGCCCTGGATTCCTGGAAGGCCTGCGTGCACGGGCCCTTTGTGTAGCAAGAGGGTGGAGGATGTTTGGGGGGACACTTGCTCTCGGTCTGTTCTTGGGCTGTACTGTTCCTTCCGAAAGGAGTCCCCCCCCAAGCTCCAGCCTGGGTGGTAGAAGCTGTGCTGCCAGTGCTCAGGAAGTTGAGTGGGCGTAGGAAGCATGTAGACTTTTCCTTAATACCTGTTTTCTGTCATCACCTTGCCCTAAGTGAGGACTTGTGTTCTGGAATTTACAGCTCTCCTCTCTTATGAGGGAGAGTGGGGGTTGTGTCTGGAGGGTCTGACTCCTTCATATGTAGACTTTCAGTCAATGCCTGACTTGAGCCCTGCTCTCAGAAGCAGCTGGTATTCCTCATACTGGAGACTTTCTGGGCTTCTGCCCTAGGAACCAGCCAGGTCCTGGGCTTCCCCAAGGCCAACTTAGGTTTCAGCCTTTTGTGGCCTCCTGAGTCCGTTATTATTCACCCATCTGCTCCTCAGCCTTGGCAGTTTTGTTGCTGTTGCCTCCTCTCCTTTTCTCCTGGTCTGGTTTATGTCTTAACAAAATCCCTTAGTCATTTTAGTGGGGTGTTGGGGGGAAGTGAGTTAAAGAGCGACTTCCTTGTGTGTGCACAGCACTTGAGCATTTCTTTTTTTTAAGATTTTATTTACTTATTTGACAGAGACACAGCGAGAGAGGGAACACAAGCAGGGGGAGTGGGAGAGGCGGAAGCAGGCTCCTGCCGAGCAGGGAGCCCGAATGTGGGGCTTGATCCCAGGACCCTGGGATCATGACCTGAGCCAAAGGCAGACGCTTAACGACTGAGCCACTCAGGCGCCCCATCACTTGAGCATTTCTGCAGTCCATCCCCATCCAGCCTCTCATTTTATCTGTACAAGCGCCCAGTGGACCAGGAAGGGAAGGAGGTTTTCTCTACCACGTTTAGCCAGAACTCTGAACATGACCCTTTCAGCAGCATTTAAACAGAAGTGAGCAAGAGTTGGAAACAGAGGTGAGGGGTGGTTTCACCAGCATTGCCCCTGCTTCTCCATGCTCCCTGTGTGGAATTTACTGAGAAGTGAAATGCCATTGGCAATGTGGACCCAGTGGGAAGAGGAATTTGGAATCAGAGCTGCTAGAAACCCTGGGTCCAGGGCACCTACAGTAAAATTGCTTTGATGTAGTAACTGATGATGTGAAAATTAAAAGTTTGAAAATCAAAGGCAAAGCCTGATAGTGATGTGGGAGGCATTGAGGGGGGCCTTTGGGACTTCTTTCCTCTTTCCTCAACTCCTGTTTTTCTTTCCGGGCGAATCATTTCTGCTTGTTGGCACGTGTGTGTGTGCATGTACATACATACGTGTGTTTGCATGCCTCTGTGTATGTGTGTGAGCACACCTATGTGCATACATGCATCGGTGTACATAGTGCATGTATGTGTTCATCTGTGTGTTTGTGCACATACACTTATGTGTGTATGCATGCACTTGTGTGTGTGTATGCGTGTGTATTGGGCAAGAGTGACAGTCTGTGAATTTCAACTTGGTAAAGTGGGAAAGTGAAGGATGTAGAACTGGATTCAAGGACATACCTACTCATGTTATTATAGGCAACTCTTTTCTCTGAGTCTCTACTTTCTTATATATAAACTGAGATTTACGATGTCAAAGCTGGATACCACATGTGGGGTGGTTATTGTGAGAGTTCTTGGAGCATATATGGGGCAACTTTGTAAAGTGTCAAGGATCATGCAAATGTCCTTCCTTCCTTCCTTCATTCATCTGAGACATACTTTTTGAGTTTTCCTACCAGGACCCCTGTTCTGAGGAATATACTTTTTCTTGAGAGAAACAAAGACTTAGGCAACCTAAGATACTGTACAGAGCCTGGAGGAGCACCAAGGCAAGCACCGGACCCAGCAAGAGGAGGAGGAGGTGGCCCCTTAGAGGTCAAGGTTGGAAATAGGGAGGGGGGTGCATGAGGAATTGATATTGCAGACAGATGGAGGCAGGAGTTCTGGGTTAAAATCACTTTAGGCAGAAGAGCAGAGGGACAAAGTTGTGGATGTGAGAGTGTGTGATCGCTCCAATTTACCGGGAAGTCGGTCTCAAGGGCCTGGGCACCATGATACTCAGGTCCATGCCCGCCCTCCCACTAGGGACAGTCAGGCCAGATCTGGGCAAGTGTTCGCTCGGGGGTCATTCTTTGATTCACTCTTGAATGTAACAAGCATTTATTAAGCTCCTACTCTGCTATCGCAGCTGCAGGCCCTGGGGATGCAGGAGCAGTCCCACGCGGTGGACCCCAGAGCTGCGCAGGCCCCTTCTCGGCAGCCCTCCTGCAGGTGCACCTTCCAGGCTCGGGCTGGCTGGGAGGGTTCTCTCAGAACAGTGTCACTGCGGAGTTTTCTGCTGTTTTATCCCCTTCCAGGGGAATGTCTGCCGATGGCTTTTACGATGCCGAATAAGAAGGCTTTTTTTCCCCTTTAGATACTTCTATTCCATCTTTAAAGGATGTACAGTAAGGGTGAGAACATCTTGATGAAGTCTCTGCAGTAAACAACCCTTGGATCCCTCTTTGATGCAAGCGGAAGGACAAAAGTACAAGGCACGCAGGAGGTAGCCTCCTCACCTTCCTCATCTTCACTCCTCACGGGGCTCGGGCTCCGTGAAACCACAGGCAGGTGGGGAGGGTCTTCCCCTGCTCCGGAGGAGGGATGGTGGTTCCTCCCTGTGGCCCCTAGGGTCCATGCTTCCTAGCCCTTCTCCCTCCTCCATGGGAAGGGGCGAAGAAGGGTGGTTGGCCACCTCTGGTGCGTGCCACACGCTGTGCCAAGCACTTCCCTCGGTGTGAGAGGGGTAAGGGGTCAGGACTCTGGATCTGGTCTGCTTGAATTTGGCTCCTGCCTCCCCTGCTTGCTAGCTGTGAGACCTCGGCCAAGTCATTTGTTGCCTCCATGCCTCAGTTTCCTCATCTGCAAAATGGGAATAACAACCGTGCCTACATGACTAGAGCTGTTGGGGTGAATACGTAAATTCTTGCAGGTAAAGCCCATAGAAGAGTGTCTGGGGTGCAGAAAAATGTTAAGGAATGGCCACTATTTTCTTATTCTTATTTCATCTTTGCATCAGCTCGGCAGGCCCCGGCCACGTGCTCGTCTCACCTCCCAGCTGAAGGCTGGCCAGCCTCTTATCTGGGCCTGTAAGCAGGCGTGAAGCTGAGTGGTCTGCCGACATCAGCCAGTGGGACAGCAGGGGACAGTGGGGCTGAAGGAGAAGTCCCTTCTCTGGCATGCAATTCCCCAGAATTTCTACTCCCTAAGGAATCATTCTGGGATTTCCTCTGGGAGCTAGAAGGCAGGTCCGGAAGGGGGGGGGTGACTTCCCCAAGGCCAGCGTTGCCCCAGCACGAGCCAGGGTCTGCCCTCCACCATCTGCACTGCCTCCTGGTCCCAGACTCCTTCTTCCCTGAGGGACACCAATTGGGTGTGGATGCATCTGTTGGGGTGCCTCAGACTGGAGAGGTTGCCCCTCGCTTCCAGACTCGGGACTGTGGCAGGGGAGGGGTCCATGGTGGTAACTAATGTACATTCAAACATGTGACTCGAAGCAGCGCTGTCCCATGTGTCGTCGGTGGCGGGGTGGGGAGGTGGCCAGGGCTCTGGGGTCAGTGATGACACATACCCGTGTGGTCTGCTGGACTGAGGAGGCGCCAAAGGCTGTTTTTAATGAAGCTGTCAGCTGGGTCGCTGGGCACTGGGGCGCAGACTGGGCAGAAAATCATCAATTTAAACAGAATATGAGTCAGAGGCTTGGGAGGGGTGAGGGCCTGGGATCAGCAGGGGCAGCACCGGATGAGTCTGTGGGGAGGCCATGGCACCACCGACAGGCTCAGCTCCGGTGGCCCGAACCCCACTCTCACCCCACCCACAGGGGCCCCCCTGTGCTGTTCGGGTCAGTTCAGCAAACCTGTCCTTGGCATTGGCTCTGTGCCTGGAGCTGAGCCAGTGCTGGGAACGGAGACAGGAGATGCATCCCTGCCCGCAAGAAGCTCGGTCTTAAGGGGGAGACAGTTGCCCAAGTAGTCCATGATTTTGGCCATGAGAAAACTGCAGAAGAGGGCCGACTCTGGAGCTTGACTGTCTGGCTTTTGGTCCTGGCTTAGCTCCCTCCTAGCCTTAGGACCTCACGCAAGTTACCTAACCTGGTGGCGCCTTTGTTTTCTCATCTGTAAAATGGGGTGGGCTATAACGGGTTTGTGACTGTTATTGTCATATAACAAGCCCCCCAAGCTCAGGGGCACAAACAAGAACCACATTATTGTGTGCTGACAGGTTCTGTGGTCAGGAATTTGGGCAGGATGCAGTGGAGATGGACTGTCCCTGCTCCACAATGTCCGGGACCTCAGCTGGACGACATCATTGTTTAGGGGTGATGAGCATGCTGGGCTAGAATCATCTGGAGGCCTCTCTCTCACGTGTGACTCCAAGGCTGGGCTCAAGTGGGGACTGCAGAGCAGAGCGTAGACTTGGACTTCTCCCAGCATGGTGGCTGCTGAGAGGGAGCCTCCTGAGGGGAAATGTCTGGACAGCAAGAGCCCAAGGTGGAAGCTGCGTGATCTTTCGTGACCCAGTCTGGGAAGGCACCCTGTATCACTTCTGCCCCACTCCGTTGGTTGAGGCAGTCACAAACCCATCTAGGTTTAAGGAGTGGGGCGGTGGGGGGGGGGTGCGTTTTCAAAACTGGTACTCTACACGTAGCACTGAGTTATTAAGTTAAATGAGACACATATAGTGGGTCTAGGATAATGCCTGTAAGCACCCAGTACATGTTAAGTATTATAATTAGTGCTCTCGTGGGGAGGAGGTGGTAAGGAAAGGCTTCAGAGTGAAGGTGGTATCTGAGCAGGGCTTTGAAGGATGAATAGGAGTTTGCTGTGTACCCTAGTGAACACAATTCACACGGAGGGAACAACTTAGGCAAAATGAAAGAAGGCTTGAGACAATGGTGTATTCAGGGAAACCATGAGTAATCTGGCGTTGCTGAGGCTCTGAGGGCAAGGAGGAGCGGCCGATGATACGTTTGAGGGGTGGTGGGCTAACAGGAGCCAAAGCAGCATCTTGTGGGCCCGACTGACAAGTCTGGGTTTTGTCTTGAGGGTGTCAGGGAGCCATGGAAGGTTTCAAGCAGGGGAGTGACATAGCCGGGTTTGTCAGAAAGATTATTCTGGCAGCATTGTAGGGGACGGGTTGGCAGGGTAAAAGCTGATGCTGGGGACCAGTGAGAAGGCCATTACAGAAAGAGATGAAGAGGGTCTGACCTAAGTGGGTAGCCGCGAGGACGAACCAACCAGAAGGATGCAGAGCCACTTAAGCCATAACATGAGCTGGATTAGGGGTAACTGGAGGTAGGAGGAGAGGGAGCGGCCCGGTAGGGGCGGGTCTGTGGCAGGAGGGTCAGGCTGGATGTGGGTGGGTAACATTGACCTTGCTCCTGAGCAGGGCCAGGGGAACAAGGTCAACACGCAGTCTCCTCATTCAGGCCTGATGTTGCTGCTGCCTCTCTGGAGGATGCCTTCAGCTCACCTCTGAATCCTTCCAGATCGACTCCGGCCGAATGGCTTTGGGGTCCAGCTGGCTGTGGAGGTGAGGGAGAAAGAGGAGTCGAGGGTACCCCCTCTTGAGAGCAAGGGCAGTATCTCATCCCTCCTGTGTCCCAAGTTTGGGAAGCCCTTCCTGAGAACAAAGGGTTTCTCTTCTTAGAGCCCTGCTCCAGGCTGAGTTCCAGAGTGTTGGTGACCTTGGCTGGGTGTGGCTCAGGCTCAGAATGGCAGAGTTCCAGAGTATTGGAAAGGGAGAGTCCTGGGAGGAAGCCCCAAGTCTGGCACTCGACAGGACTGGGTTTTAGTTGTGACTCTGCTTCTTGGCTGTGTGGACAGGGCACTGTGTAGGATGGAGGCCTCCATGGCCTCCATGCCCTCACCTTCCCCACAGGATTGATAAGGGGGCTAAATGGGACTGCAGATGGGAACAGTGTGGGGGGGGGAATATATATATATATATTATTGACCCTTGAACAACATGGCTTTGAACTGTGGGTCCACTTATATGTGGATTTTTTTTCAATAAATGCAGTACAGCGCTGCAAATGCATTTTCTCAACATTTTCTTTTCTCTCATTTACTTTGTTGTAAGAATAGAGTGTGTAATACATCTACAAAATATGTGTTAATTATTTGTTTATGTTCTCAGTCAGGCTTCCAGTCCACAGCAGGCTATTAGTAGTTAAATTTTGGGGAGTCCAAGGTTATGCGTGGATTCTCAACTGCATGGGGAGAAGGGGTCAGTGTCCTAACTCCTGAGTGATTCAAGGGTCAACTGTAAATATGTACATATGTGTGTACATCTATAGCTATTTATCTATCTTATTAGAAGGACTTGGCTCACACAGTTACAGAGGCTGAGAAGTCCAAGATCTGCTGGTGGCAAACTGAAGATCTGGGAGTCAACAGTGTAAGCTCTAGATCAATGTTCAAGCTCAACAGTCAGGCAGAGAGAGTGAATTCTTCCTTACCCTGCCTTTGGTTCAATTCAAGCCTGCAACAGATTGGATGAGGCCCACCCACACTAGGGAGGGCAAGCTGCTTTACTCACTCTATTGATTCAATTTTTAATCTCGTCCAGAAATACCCATGCAGACAAAACCCAGGATAATGTTTAACCAAATATCTGGGCATCCTGTGGCCCTGTCAAGCTGACATACAAAATTAGCCTTCCCAGAAGAGATTGCTAAGGGTTATGCTGCAAACTTGTGGCAGGCCTAGAGCAGGGTCTGATCCAGTCAGAGATGGGGGTGGGAGGCAGAAAGCAGAGATTTTTGCCAGTATCTCTACCCCATGGCAAGAGGACAGAAGTGGCCTTCTCCCCAGAGAGTGCTGCATCTGCAGCCAGTTGACCTGGGTTCTAGTTCTGGCTCTGCTGCTTTCTAGCTGAATGGCCCTGGACAGTCATGTCTTGGGGCCCCGGTTTCCTCCTTTGTGTAGAGAAGGTGTGATGTGAATCTATGACTCGTTGGATGGCCATGTCACATGTGACAGCATGATGAGGGAATTTGGAGCAGGAGACTCACATTTAGCAGAGAGTGTAGAAGAGGGCTCAAGATGCAGCTGGAGCGTGCCTTCCAGAGCCACCAACTCTGTGTCCTTGCAGGAGATACTCTCTCTGCACTTGAGTTTCCTTAGCAAATGGGGATCCAGTGAGATAATGCATTCTAAGTGCACAGTGTGGTGTGGAGCTCATGCAGACCTTCCAAGAACATTAGTCATTAGGATTTGTTGAGAGCCTTCCATGTGCCATGCATCTTATTTATTTTATTTGCATAAAATCCTCAGCTCATCAGATCATTCCAATAGCCCAAGAGGTGGTGTGGCAGAGGCAAGACTATGTGCTCCACTGTTTCCTTTTCCTCCAGGACAGGCAGTGGACTACACTTCCCAGCCTGCCCAGCAGTGGGGCCATGTGACCTCAAGCTGGCCAATGGAATGCGGGCAATGTAATGCGCTCTCCTGCTTCCTGGCTGGCCCCCTCAAACTGCCCGTGTGAGATGCCTTGTGTTCTCTCTTTCCTCCTCAGTTGGTTAGCTGTGGAGGGTCTAAAGCAGTGGTTCTCAAACAAGGCAATTTTGCTCCCTCTTCCGCTGGGGATGTCCATTTGGCAATATCTGGAGACATTTTTGGTTGTCAAAAGTTGGGGAAATGCTACTGGTGTTTAGTGGGTAGAGGCCAGGGATGTTGCTAAGCATTTCAGGATGCATAGCACAGCCCCCACTACAAAGAATTATCCAGCCCCGATGTCAGTAGCACTGAGATTGAGAAACCCTGGTCTGGAGGTCCCAAGGCCCTGGGGTAGTCTAAAAAGAAGAACCTGGGTTCTTGAATGACTGTACGGAGCACAACTCTCCTTCTTCCAAAGTGTAGACTTCAAGTAAGAAATAGGTCTTTAAACCACAGAGATCTGAGGGATTATTTGTTAGAACAGTTGGCCTGCCTTGACTAATGCAGGTGGCTACTGCTATGCCCATTTCATTGATGAGCCAACTGAGACCGAAGGTCATAGAACTTGTAAGTGACAAAGTACGGGTTTGAACGCAGGTTTGCCCTGCTCTAAAACCCATGCTTGCCCCAGTGTTTGTGTGGCCTCTTTTCAGCTCCTGGTTTTAGGGAGAAGCCTCATCATCATTTCTTTCCCCTCTGTCACCTCCTCCAGGGGATTTAGGTGCAAGCAGCAATAGAACAAATCACTAAATTGCTGCCAGGCTCTTCTGCTCTGAGGCCTCCTGCTTTTGCATGGAGCACGCTATCCAGGACAAGCTGGCTGAGCCCTCCTATCCCATCCCAGGCAGCCCATGTTGGTTATCTGTGACACTGGATACCCCCCTAAAAAGAGCTGGTGCCCACCCCCTGCATGTGTCCACTGTCCAGTGCATGGAGCCCCGTCCCATCACAGGCTTTGCCTCCTGAGCCAGCCCCCACCTGCTCCAGGTTTGAATTTCCGGGCAGGTGTCTGGAGGCGTCTTGGCTCCCTGTTAATTTCCTGACTTGGCTTCCTGAAAGGCAGAGGGCTCGGAGGTGTCTGCCTGGAGCGATGAGGAGATAGAAATGTCTGCTCTGGCTTCCTGCCTGTCTGTGGGGACACCACTGCCCATCAGCCCACCTGAGGGCCCCTCCCCTCACAGTCCAGCCACACAGAGGGAGTTGAGGGTGGGGGCTGGTGAGTCTAGCTGTGGGTGGGCTGCAGAGCCTCATCAGGGAGAAACACATGTGTTTAAGCCTCCAAGAAATGTGTGTGTGGGGTGTGTGTGTGTGTGGGGGGGGTGGCGTGTTTACCTACACCTATGCCCCTAAGGGTTTACCTACACCTATTTACCTATACCTGTATTTACCTACACTTTACACTAAGAGTTGTAGGAGCCGCCAACAGGTCATTTGGTGCAGAGGGTTTTTCTGTGCTAACCCAAATTAGCACCGTTCCAATGCTTTTTAGGAAAGGAGCCCCCTCTTTTACTTACATAACTCACAAGGGTGAACTCAAGCCTGTACCAGTTCTCTGATGGGTGGGAAGTCCTTCCTCCAGTCTGCTCCAAGTTCCTCTTGTTGCAGTCTGTGTCCATTGTCTTTATTTTGTGGAAATAGATGACATCTTTTTGCCTCCCTGATGTTGGTCCTGCAAGTACCTGAAAGCAGAAATTGAGCTCCTCCTTCAAAATACTTCCTAGATTCTCTTTTGCAGACCTAGCAAACCCACCTCCCCTTGCCTTTTTCACAGATAAAGATGACTTTTGGGGACATGCACAGTAGGAAAAGTGTGTCTGCAAGTTTCCCTTCCTTTTTGAAATTCTTCTCTCCTTTAAAAGTCCCCGTGGCTGCTGCCGAAAAAGCATAGACTTTGGGAGCCAGGCAGACATGCATAACTCCTGCATGCTCATTTACGGGCTGGGCAACCTCAGCAAAGTTTTCTAACCTTTCTGAGCAAGGCTCCATTCCTGCACTTTGCACTGAGCAAGTCCCAGAGCGTACGCTTGATAAATGTTTATTTCTTCCCCCTACCTTCCTCCTCACCTTCTCTCCCCACCAACCCTGGGAATCAGGTGCCCATGCTTTCCACCCCACCTCTCTCCTACTTACTCTCTGGCCCTCAGCTGCTACTGCTGAGAAAGGATCAGATGTGCTCATGCCTCACGCCAAATGTGATCGGCTGGGTGCAGGTTTAGCATGGGCCAAGTGCGTTAGGGAAACTAAGCAGTCACGGTAGACATCCCAGGCACCAGCCATGGGGTGGGTGAAAGAAAAGGGAGCTTTCCACCCCCGAGTCACTGAGTCACTATCCTGGTACCTTCTCTGTGGGCTTTTGTTGGCCCTGACACCTCCTCTCTTAAAGCTGTGGCCACAGTCCCGCCTGTCATCAAGATGTGCTATGATCTGGGGTCACTTGATTCCCCTACAGCAGGATGCCCTGGGTTTTCTTAGAAACTTAGAGTATTGTAGTCATTTTCCAGATAGGAAACAGACTCAGAATGGGGCCAAGATCTGCTCAACGCTTCCTTGGGTGGGGTGAGACCCAGGTATCCCGACTCTGAATCCTGTGCTGTCTCCACTGTGCTAGTTAAAGGTGAAGACCAACTGTGGCTCTTACTCCCTGGGAACCAGGAGGTGCAAAGGTCCCTGAACACAGCAGGGGCTTGAGGATGTTGTCTAAAGAGTTCCTTCTCTGGACACCTGGGGGGCTCAGTGGGTTAAGGGTCTGACTCTTGATTTTGGCTCAAGTCATGATCTCGGGGTCCGGGGTTGGAGCTGTGTTGGGCTCCCCTCTCAGCAGGGAGCCTGCTTCTCCCTCTCCCTCTGCTGCTCCCCCTGCTTGTGTGTGCTCTCTCTCTCTCAAATAAATAAATAAAAATCTAAAAAAAAATGAAGAGTTGCCTCTCTCCTTTTCAGGAGGAGAGAGAAGGTCCTGGCATCCCTGAGCAAAGGGGCTCTCGGGAGGACCACAGCTCATTTTCCTGAAGCCTAAGGTAGCATTAAGTTCTTATATCTGCAAGCAGCCTTTCAAATTGGCTACTGCTACTGCTGTCTGTGTGTTACATAAATCCTCACAGAGACAAGAAGCAACTAGGGAGCGGGTGGGGAGAGAGAGAGAGAGAGCGCGCAGAGATTCAGGGAGAGGGGGACAGAGAAAGTGAGAGCTAGAAAGGGGGAGATGGTAAGACACAGAAACACATTCAGATACAGAGACAGGTCGCAGGACAGATGGGGAAACAATAGACTGAGGAGAAGAGAGAGGAGAGACAAAGCAGGAGATACATGGAAAGCAAGTGTAAGACAGAGTGACACACAGACAGATGTACAGAGTGAGGCAGAGAAAGCAGGAAACAGGGAGCGCATGGATGGACGGCAGGCAACCAGCCAGCCAGCCACACACACAGAGACAACAATAGAGGCCAAAGGAGAGAGAAAAAGACATCGAATTAATTAGAGACACAAAGACATAAAGCAAGCAAAGGGATCCAGAGAGATGAGTTTTCTTTTCTTTTTTAATAGATTATTTATTTGACACAGAGAGAGAGAGAGAGAGAGAGAGAGAGAGAGAGTGAGCACAAGCAGGGGGAGCAGCAGAGGGAGAAGCAGGCTTCTGGCTGAGCAGGGAGCCCCATGCAAGACTCTATCCAAGAACCTTGGGACCATGACCTGAGCTGAAGGCAGACGCTTAACGACTGAGCCACCTAGGTGCCCCAAGATGAGTTTTCTTTTTGCAAAATCTGGAGTTTTAAACTGGTTTGCACATGAAGGGGAAGAGGAAGCGTTTGTTCTTAGAATCATGAAGAAACTGGTTTGGGTGGAGGAGAGTTCAGGGACCAGAGGAACACCTGCTTGGAAGTTTCCATGTTCACTCACACTTGGGCTTTGCAGGAGCCCTGTGAGGTCGGCAGACAGGGATCGCTGTCTCCCACATTTGGAAGGTGGGAGACTGCAGAGAGGCAGGGAGTTCCCAAGGCTTCCGCCAGTAAAAGCCAGTGGTGTTTGCACCTGCACGGGCCGTGCTAAAAACTTGCCGGGCATCTCTGGGAGCACTCCCGGGGAGGCTGACGGGTTATGGAGCTCTTCTGGATTCTGTGCCTCATGCATCTTCTCACGGGTGGGGGTGAAGGGTACTGCAGAATGAGGGCGAATTTGTGATCCATACCAGTCTTTTCCGTGTGGGTCGCCTGTGGTTGGAAACTTGCCTTCCCCCTCCCGGAAGTCAGAATTCTCTCCCTCTGGGTAGGGTAGTTTCGAGCATTAGGTGCGTCGAATGAACTGTGTGCTTCCTGTCCACCTAAAATCCCAGCCTTGATTTGACACCCGCCTTTGTCTGAGATGAGATGTCCAGTGCCTCTGATGGCAGCCAGGGACTTTGAGAAGAAACTTTCCTTCTTCCTGCCTCCGCCCCCATTCATTTCCCAAATGTTCTGTATGTGCCAGGCAACTGTTGGTTGTAGGTACTGAAGGATTCAGAATGAACAAAACCAGTAAAAAATAATATAAAATAAAAAGATAAAAAAGACACTTTGCCTTGCCCCCAAGGAATTTACATTTTAGAGGGGGTGACAAAAACAAACAAAATCAATTTTTAGAATGGCATTATTAATGATGACTCATGTTATGCAGTACAAAAGTAAAGCACAGAGGGGAGAGTAGGGGTGTTGGTGGTACAGTTCATAGATGGTGGCTGGGAAGGCCTTACCTGGCCGATGACATCCGAGTAAGGATCTGGAAGTGGGGATGGGCATGTGAATATCTGTGTATGTGCAAAGGCCCTGAGGCAGGAGGTAAAGAGTAGCGAGGAGGCCAGTGTTTCTGGAGCTGAAAGGATGCAGGGGAGAGTGGTAGGTGATTAGAGCAGAAGACCGTGAGGACTAGACCACACGGCGCTCTGTAGGTCATGGTCGTGACTGGCTTTTACCCTGAGTGAGACGGAACCATTGGAAGGTTCTGAGCAGAGCAGTGCCCTGACCTGACTTCGATTTTAATGGGATTGCTCTGATGGCTGGGTTGGGCCTCGTGTGAGGAGGGCAAGGGCTGAAGCAGGGAGACAAATTTTTCCACATTAGCAAGGCTCCGTGAGGCCACAGGATGAAAAAGCACCGTTTCTGCTCTCAGAGTGAGTTGTATGTGATAGAAGGTGTGGGGTTCATGGGGACAGCTGACCTTTACCTCTATGTGTATGTCCCAGAGGGAAGAAAGGGCTGCACGTGCAGTGCAAGCTTCTGAGTTAGGTGTAGGAGGAGAAAGCAATTGTGTTAAGTAGATAGTAGGTGTTGAGCACTGTTCCTACCAATACAATTTAATTTAAATCATCACACCAGCTTATGAGGTATTTTCTCCTCTCTCTAGACAAGGCCCCTGAGGAGTAGTCAAGGAGCTTGACTGGGCTTCCGCAGAAAGGCGGGAGCTTGGCTATAGAGTCAGCCCACCTGGAAAGGCCTGATTTGTAGCTCTGGGCTTGATGCCTCACCTGGATACACGTGCCCTTGGCCCCACAGCACAGAAGCCCCAGGGCCTGTTGGTTCCTCCCAGCTGCCTTGGCTCCCTGTCTCCTCGTCCTTGAGTGAGCGAGTCGAGCTTTTCCCTCCTTGGGAGCCTCGCACAAGCTGTTTTCTCTACCCGGAACACTCCTCTCCAACCCTCTTTTGCAGGCAAATCCCACCCCCTGTCAGGTCTCAGATACCAAGTTGCCTTCTGGGGGAGAGGGGCTTCTTCACACCCCTGTGTGCGTCAGCCTCCCCATCCTGTGCCTTACACAGCACCTGGGATTTTTCCTTCAGTGCTCATCCCTGGGCAAAGGCAGGAATGGGAGAAGGGGGAGGGTTGCTCTCGGGGGTGAAGTGGGATGTGAGGCATCGGGGGCCTGGCAGGGTCAGGAATGGTCTGCTGCTAGTGATGGGGAAGGCTGGGTTCAAGGACACGCGGGCCTGGTGGGGTCACAGGCGCAGCGTGCTGTGGGCAGATGTCTGATACCTCTTGGCATTCTCAAGCAGGGGGTGTGGGGGAGCTGGGGACGTGGGGCCTGAGAAAGTGAGAGGCTGAACTTGGGCAGAACCCATCCCATCTCCCAACTGGACCCCTCCCTGTGAGCCACAGCCCTTTCCCATAGGTAGGGCAAGGCATTAAAGGACCCCTCTTTGCTTGCCTTGCTCACACTCTTCCCGGCAGCTGGAGAAATGGAGGGAGCCACT
The DNA here is from genome assembly GCF_037043125.1 of Eumetopias jubatus. Lineage (NCBI taxonomy): Eukaryota > Metazoa > Chordata > Mammalia > Carnivora > Otariidae > Eumetopias > Eumetopias jubatus. The sequence continues at coordinate 120,399,624 of NW_028274816.1, forward strand.
CAGCCTGGGCTCTGTCGGCTGCCATGCAAGGGAACTGGGATCATCTCTTCCCTTGTTGCCCCCTGCACTCACTGTCCCTCCCACAGCGGCCCCACAGCTCCCAGCTCTTCCTACTGGACTCTGGCGGGGCTGTTGCTGGTAGAGGCGGTGGGTGACGGTGACAGTGAGTGACTTTGGAGCAGTCAGGGCTGCCCCACCTCTCCTCTGGGGAATCTCAGAAAACAGCATTGGAAATGGAACGTGACCTTGGTTGCAAGGCATAAGAGAAATAAGACCTCAGACCAAATGAAATCAGGGAGCAAGCTCAAAAGAAGTCAAATTCCCTTTTCTTCCTTTTTAGTCTCCTATGTTCGGTGCCCATGGGACCCTGAGCTCTGAAAGCACCTGCCGGGTCTCAATCCTAGCAAGTGGGGGTGTCCTGGGGGCCAGGGCAGGGAGACAATGCTTGTAGGTAGTGAGGAAGGTCAGTGTTGGCGAAAGACAGTTTTTCCTGGTCTGGTCTCAGGCGCTTTGCTTTTGTTTTTGTTTTGTCGAGAGAAGAGCTGCTCTAACATCGTGCTTATTATTTCTGTTTCTTCTTTACTGGAGATAATTGCGGTTGGGGCTGGTTTCTTGTAGTAAGGCATCAGAGAGGGGTACAGTGGAAGGACCGGGCCAGGCAGTAGGAGATTGCACTTTGCCCTAAACGCTGTGTGATCTCAGGTCATTTGTCCTCTCTGGTCCCTGTGTCCATGGGGCTAGGTTTGATCCGTGGACCTCAGGCCCCTGGAATGTGACAGGTCTGTACAGCAGAGGATGTGGCCAGACCTTCTGGAAGGTAACTCTGGATTCTTTGGGAGGCAAGGCCTCCTGTGGCCACCAGATCCTGCGTGTCTCGTGTCCTCTCCTGCTGAGAAACTCCAGGCTGGTCTCCCCTTGCCTGGCTCACTTCCCCTGCCTGGGCATCCTCAGTGAGGCCCTGACCTCCATCTGTTTCTCACTGCCTGCTGGGAATTTCCTTCCAACAGTGGTGGCCTCCATGAATCTCAGCTCCTCCAGGGCTAGAAACACTTCATTTGGCAGACTGGAGGCTCCTGATCCCTGCTTCTTTCTTCCTGACCCCCTGGCCAAGGATAAGTGTGGGAACAGATGGAAATGTCAGATTTGAAGAAGGATGCTTCTCTCTGAGGCCTGGATATCTCTGCTTCATGGTGGTGGAGGGGGGATGGGCTCCCTTGGGAGAAACTGGTTCAGAGGGATGCTGTCTCTGGGGTTGGTAGTAGGAACGAGCACCAGGGGCTAGAAGACAGGGTGCTCGTCCTGGCTTAGGTTCTAACTCATTCTGAGCATCTCTCCTCTTTCTGGACCTCAGTCTCCTTATTTGTAAAATGAGGGGATTGGACAATGTCCGTATTCTCAAATGATCATTCCTGGGTGGCTGCCTCAGAGCCACCTGACTGCTTGTTAAAAATGCAGAGGACCGGTGCCTTCTGTAGACCTTCAGCATCAAAGCTTCTGGGCGAGGGCCTGGGAGTCTGTATTTTAATAAGTCCCACCCGATGATTCTGATGCACGTGAAGTTTGACCCTGACTGGAGCAGATGACTCCGAAGGACCCTCCGACATTGCCGTTCTCCCAGCCCGCCTGCCTCGTGCTCTGGTGTGTGATGGAGTGTTCAGTGCCATGTACAAATGTTGCATCACATGATGTCCTGTAGGAGGATCTAGGGAGGCCTCTCTCTCTTTTTTACAAAAAGGGCACAGCGCTTTTTATTTTCTTTCATCCAAAAAAGAAGCCCTGCATTTCTGGGAGGGAGATGCTAGGTGAGGACCAGATGCCTCACCTAGAGAAGAGATCACGGAGAAGGAAATAGTCACATCTCCAGGAGATGCTGTGGGGGACAGATTGGCCTTGTCCTGAGTGACCTTGGGGGCAGGTGCAGGGCTGTATGGGCGAGTGGGTAAGGAGGCAAGTGCTTTCTGGCCACGAGAGCTGCAGGCTGCCTTCTGTGGTGGTGAGTGCCGGATCAGGGCCAAGGGTGGGTTGACGTGTGCTCTCTTGGGGGAAATATGGTGGAAGAGGCTCAAGCAGCAGATGGCTTTGAAGGCATTTATGAATTTCATGAAAGTCAAGTGAGCTTTGCCTGCCTAGGATTTAAAGCAATGTGCGCACACCCTTGCACACACATGCTCAAAGAGACACTCGTGTGCAAACATCCAGACACACGTGTACATGTACTCACAAGTGCACGTTTGCCTACGTGTGGCAGAGGCATGTTCCCACATGCAGTGTGTGCACGCGAGAATGAATACATGTGCAAACACACATGGACAGGCGTGTGTTTCACACGCGGTACACATCTGTCTCAGCTTCTCTCCTCTGGCTGTTTGTTTCCCTCCCCACCAGAACCCGGGGCCTCCCTGTGTAGCTTCCAGGCTGGTCTCTGGAGTCAGAGCCTTGTTTAATCTCCATTAGCTCTCTTATTTCCGGCATCAAATTAAAAGTGTGACCAAAAGTTAATTATTCTAATTCAATTTGGCCCTAATGCGGTGCATGCGTGTTGGGAGGTCCTGGGCGGAGGTGAGGCTGGGTGTGGGCAGGAGGAGCCCTCAGGATTTAATACGCCTTAATGATTCTTACAGGAAAATGCCCCAAAGCCTTTTTTCCCTCTGCATCTTTCCCTGCCACTCCCCCAGTCTAGAATTCTTAGAAATCTCAGGGTGCTCTTGGGAGCTTGGCTCTGGGAAATATTTGAGGCGATAGCAGTCCTTTCTCTGGAGGCCAGAGCAGAGGTGGAAAGGGGTGTGTGCGTGTGTGTGCATGTGCATGCGCACACCCAACGTGTGTGTGCTGGTGGAGAACACGGTCCAGACTCTCATGTCAAAAAGTCTCTGGAGAGCTGAGCCAGAGCTTCTCATGAGAATACACTATTGAAGCCCCTGCTGAGCCTTCCCCTTGGATAAAGCTAAGAGAAATGAAGATTACTGCCTTTGCTGGACACTTGGGAGCAGCCAGCCCTCTTTTCCTCCAGCTCAAATTGCTTTTCAGATCAGTCTCCGGCTCCTGCCTCCACTCCCCAGTCAGACTTGCCTGTTCATTCCCCTCCCTCTCCCGCTCAGGAATAGAGATTTTGGGCTCAAATCCAGCCTTCCCTAGTAACTAGGTGTTCCCCAAACACTGAGTCTTCCCCCACATGTGAACATGGGGCCCTTGATGGGTGCTGGGCTGGGAGGAGCTGGGGTGGAGTTGGGCTAGACAGTAGGTTTCTAGATCCCAGCCAACAGGATGGAATTTGGCAAAGTTTTTCCCTGCCCTTGATGGTTGGGCTGGATTTATGATTTCTGGTCATCCTTTCTCCTGCTTCCTTTTTTCGCTCTTCCTTCTTTTCCTTCTCTTCTTTATTCTCTGGAATTATGAAGATGGTGAGGAGTGGAGAGGAGTTCCCAGCAAGGGATTCAGCATGAGTAAAATTAGGGAGAGACAGAAGGCAAGAGAATGGACCATCCTAGCTGGAGGAGGATTGGGTGAGAGAACACCAGGGGGTGGGACTGGACAAATTGTGAAGGACCTTGGGTGTCAGACTATGAAGTCCTTCAAGTGTCTTGTTCATTATTGCATCTCTAATACCTGGCACCGTGCCCAGCACATAGTAGGTATTTAATAAATATTTTCTGAGTAAGTGGATGACATTGTCCTGTAGGCAATGTAAAGCCTGAACTTTAGCCAACTGAAGCTGGCTGAGGGGTAGAGTGGCATAATCCAGACATGTATTAAGTGCCCATAAGTTTTACAGTGGAAAGGGAATGGGAGTTTGGGTTCTTGCCCTGGAGGAGCTCACTGTCCAGGTGGACAGCTAATCCACTCATGCATGAAGGATTCTAAGGCAACTTATGTGAGAAATAGCACAGACATGCTGAGGGCCACCAAAGTAAGGAGCATATAGTTGTGAAATACATTAGGGAAGGATTCTTGGAGAAAGCCAGATGGTGTTTTGGATTGGTGGAAGGGTGCTGACAGGGCACTCCTGGTAAGGAACAGCCAGAGCGAAGGCAGGGAGCAGTAGATGTTTGTTGGGAGGGGACAGTGAAGAGACTGACTCGTCATGTTTAAGATCCTAGAACCCAAAACCCTTCATTTTTTTCAGAGCAGCGAACTGAGGCTGAAAAAGGGTAAATAAGAAGCCCAGGGTCACACAGCAAATGCTAGGAGGACCAACCTTCGGGCCCTCAGTCCTATGCTCTTTCTTCTACACCATGCCACCAGCTACCCTTTCAGGCAGAACATGGAGTAGAAATTTAACAAACCTAGTCACAAAGTGTCAAGGAAGGAGAAGAAAATCCCCAAACTTTGGTGCCCTTTCTGGGCATGTGCATCATTCTAAATGTCTTACATCTTCAAAATGTTTTCCTTTGGAGATACTAAAAAGATCTTGGGCATTAGGGAGTAAGGAGAGAGAGAGAGAGAGAGAGATGGAGAGATGGTGTAGTCGGGGGCAGAGCTCCATCTCAGTTTGCCATATGGTAACCCTGGGCACCTGTCTGCTTGACTTTGACCTTGACTGTGGAGGTAGGTAGTTATGCACAGTGCAGGCTCACTTGCTCCCACTCTGGGATTTAGGAACTTGGGCTAGAGCTCTTTATTTATTTATTTATATATAAAATATTTTATATTTTATTCTTTTGTGGTCAAAGTCTTCCCCGTTATGATGGCTTTGGGGTAAGTTTTGCTATTCCTTCGACTGACTCCCCACTGGCTCAGACTTTGCAGTATGTGCAACATATTTCTGGCCTTGTTTCTGGGACCTCTGCTGTTTTTTTTTTTTTAAAGAACAAAGCTGTTCTTTTACTTCCAGGGAGTGAGTACAATTTGCCAGTTTCTCCAGAAAGATAGTGCTATGAGGAGTGGTAAGGAATAGACTATGGGGGCACTTCTCATTTTCCTTGATACTTGTAAGAAAAATATCAGAGTCAGAGCCTGCCACCAATTGTCTATGTGACCCCCTTCTCTGAGCCTCAATTTTATTCCTGGGAATATGAGAGAATTGGACCAGATTTTCTCTAAAGTGCATTTTAGTTTTAGCCATTTAGAATTCCATATTTATGCCTCAATTTCTCCCTTGGTCAGAGATATTTATTGAAAATTTCTTCTGTATAAAATACCCTGCTTATTTTCCCTCTCCACCTCCATACATGGAACGACTTAAAACACAGTTGCAAAGTAATGTATCTCATTACACATCTCATTACATAAACAATGAGAGGGAATGTTAGCATTAGCATCTTGGTTAAGGGCATGGGCTCTGGAGGCAGACCTCTCTGGTTAGAATCCTGGTTCTACTACTTATTAGTTTGTGACCTTGGGCTAGTTCTATAATCTGTGTGGATGTCAGTTTCCTCATCTTTAAAGATAAGGATGTTAATAATACTCATCTTAGTGGGTGCAGAGTACCTGAGGTTATCTAGGTAAAATGCTTAGCACAAGTCTTGGCACATAGGAAGTAGTCAATAAATGTTAGTAATTCGTGTAATTATAATGACTGCTTTGCTATATATCACAGCATTCTCCTGCCTAAAATTCCTCATCTCCTCCCTCTCTGTCACCCATACCTACAGTCCAGACCACGTAATGTGGCTCACAGTGTTCCCTCAGACATGAGCTCTGAGTATATTTTGAGTTCCCTGTCCCTCTCTCTTCCAAAAAACCATGAAAACTTTATGCTCTAATAATACTCAATGGCTAACAATTCTCTGAAATTATGACACCGATTCCTCATCAAATGTCTTTGTATAAGTGATTACCTTTGCCAGGAATGTCTGTCCTCACCTTTTTCAACACCTGGTCCAGATACCCCCTCATCTGTGATTTCTCTAACCCTTCAAGCAGGGACCACCACTTTCACTGGGGGAAATGATGGGCCCAGAACTCACTTGTCATCAGATGGATTCCCCTGGAGCTGACAGTATTTACTAATTTACCTTCTTTTTTGTGAGCTACCTGAGAGTGGAGACAACTTCATTTTTATTTCTATCCCTGGTGGTAAATACAGTGCCTGATTTCACTCTACTCCCAGCCAAGCCATATTTCTATTGCACATAGAGCTTAGAGTTGGTGCTTAATGAAATTTTCTGAGCTTTGTGTGAAACACTGAAAATGGATGTTGGGTATGTGAAGAGCAAGGGACAAGTTGAATGGTATTGGGGGTGGAGATGCAGGAATAATCCAAGAAGGTTTACTGAAAAGATGAGTCTTGAGCTGGTTTTAGAAGCTGGTTCAAGATCTCCTTCATGGGAGCAGGTGCCTTTGGGGGCTTGTACCAGGTATCTAGGTCCCTACTTAGAAACAAAGGAATAGATGATTTGCTCACCTAATCTTCATGCTCAGTCTAGGCCCCATCACTAATCCTTTCTTTGTTCATACCTAGAACCTGGGCATTACTTAGATTGCTCTTTCTCTCTCAACCCCTGTATTCTTCCCCACTCCAAATACCAAGTCATAGGTTTAACCTCCAAATATTTCTCCAACTCATTCACTTTTCTCTCTTCCCACTGCCACCACCCCAGTCCAACCTGCCATAATTACTCTTTGCCTGGATTCTTGCAATACTTTTACAGCGGATGTATGTGCATGCACTCTAGAACCCTCTTTCAGTTAGAATTAGTTTAGAGTATGAGTAACAGAGACTCAAAAGTCTGCAGGTAAGCAGTTCAGGGCTACTCTGGTGGCTCTCCAGGTGAGCAGTTCAGGGCTAATATGGTGGCTCTGCTCCACAGCATTGTCAGGCACTGCAGCTCCTTTTTATTTTAGTGCTCTGTCATTTTTACTTTGTGACCTCATGAACCAATATGGATGCTTTAGCTCCAGCTGTTATATCTGCAGTCTGGCCAACAAGGAGGAGGACAGTCCCTTTAAAGATACTTCTTGGATAGTGCTTCCAGCACTTCCATTCACATCCCATTGGCCAAAACTGAGTCATATGGCCACACCCAGATGCAAGGGAGACTTGGGCTGGAGTCATGTGCCAATTGGCAGACAAGAAGCATCGAGGAAGGAGGTGAGTGGTAGCACTGGGGGCCAGTTAGTGGCTTCTACTACAGAGCTCTACAACAAATTCATCATCATTTCACTTTCCTGCTTAAAACCCTCCGATGGCTTTCAGATTCTTTTAGGGTAAAATTCAAAATCTTAACACAGCGTACAAGATTATGATCAGATCCTACCTTTTTGGCCTCAAGTCCTTCCCCAAACCCTTTGTGTTCTAACCATCTTCTTTCTCACCTTTGGGGGCATCAGTGGGGACCAGGAGTCAGCGAACAAATGTCCCCACACTCTGTCCTTAGAGAAACAATTATAAAGTGCATCCCACATGGTTCTTCAGAGGATCCCAGCAGGGCTGAGCCTAGTTGCCCACAGTGTAACCAACTCAACAATGTAGCTTTATTGGTTTTTCTCCTTCCATGTCTCACTGTCCCTACTCTGGTTTCCTTAATCTGGTTTGCTGGGATCATCTTCTAAGTAAACCATCTCCCAAGACCTTGTCTCAGGTTCCACTTTTAGGGGAACCTCAAGTAAGACAGTTAATACTTGAAGTGGTCCTAGAATGTATATACTCCACATGGGATTCTGGAGTACCCCTTACCAGTGAGCTGGCAATAGGGACTCCATTATAGGTGGCTAGTGGGGGGTGTGAAAACCTCTGATGTACTGAAGTATCCTAATTACTGAAGCTTTCACTTAGTGGATTGGGTTAGGTACAGTTAGAGGTCACACAGTGCAGAAGCCCAGGCCCAGGAGTTAATGATAAGAGAGGCAGAACTGCAAAGGAGACTGAATGTGCAATCTCCAGTCCTCCTAGGCTCAAGTCAGGTCTGTGATAGAGAAGGAATGAGACCCCAAGAATGGATAGGGACATTGGATGATGCACCTGAGAACACTGAATTCCCAGATTCCCCTGAACCCTCTCGGCTGATAACAGTAGTCCCCTCCCCTTTGTTAGACTATGTCAGCATCTCTTTGTCTGAAGACCATGCAGAAACCTCTTCTGAGGTGGCTAAGTTGATGTTTGTCCAACCTCAAGATCTTTCCTTCATTTCCTACCCAGATCAGTAATTAGAGTCAGGTCTTAGCCTAGCTCAAGGGAAATATAATCTCTACTGTGGGAGGAAATGGCTTTTTCACTGAAAGAGTTGCAAAAGGACCTGGCTAATATATGACAGTATGAACTGGGAAATCTGTATGGGAGTGGAATTTGGGGGGTCAGACTTGGCATGGGGTGGAATATAGGCGGAAAGAGATATGCTGACATAGGGACACTCCCTCATGACTCAGGATTTGATGTTCTAGAGAGGACTCCTGGAACCAGTCCTAATCTGCTGCTGGGATGGCTCCTTGAAGATGTCAGAATAGCCTTGGCAGAGCACTGAGGAAGGGGTCAGAAGGTTCAGAGAAGTGGATGTATTAGAATGGATTTATTACATGAAACCAGGAAACCACCACCTAATTTATGTGCCCTGGGAAGGCCAATAGAACACTCACCATTAAATTGATAAGGAATGCACTAGTGAGGGAGGCTGTAGCACCATTGAACTGCTCAGTGGTGGCTATCTTCTGGAGGCCAGGGCTGTAGTGGGAGATGCAGCCATAAAACTGGTTCCCTGTGCAATGGGGATGAGAAGGTTCTGGACTAGCTGAGGTCTGGTGGTGGCAGTCATCATCAGAGGCAAGGTGGACATAATGATCATAGTGGGAAGCAGGACCAGAATGGCCAACAGGGTGTCTTGACACACAGGGAGCTGTGGTAATGGCGAACATACTATGGTATTCCTAGGGACTAAATAGGTAGGTGGCCAGTTAGGGTATTCCATGACTTGTATAACCAGGAAAAATAAAAAAACCTGGTTATCTGATGGTCAGTATCAGCCACTGCAATAGAAAAATATGATTTCTCACCCATACTCCAAATTTGAGCTAATTCTCAGACCTAGTGTTCATCAGACGGATGGAAAGACCAGGTCCTCTTGAGGAGAAACTTGCAATGCCACCACAAGTATATACAATAAATATTCCCTTAATTCTTTCCCAAAGGAGCCCATGACCATTCACCGAAGAAAGAGGAATGCCCAGACCTTTTGGGGAGGATTGAATACAGGGTCTGAACTATCAGTGATGTGAGGGGACCTGTAATACCATCAAAGTTCCCCAGTTAGACTGGGGGTATGTGAAGGCCAGGTGATAATGGAGTCCTGCCTATGCTTACCTTACAGTACATCTCATAGGTCCATAGGCTGTTGCTGTGGTCATTTCTCTGACCCTTGTGTGCATTATTGGGATGGATAATACTTATTCATTGTCAGAATCCTTACATTGGTGCCTTCACCTGTGGAGTAAGAGTTTTTATGGTAAGAAGAACCAAACAGAATGTCCTGTAACATCCCCCTATCTAGCCAAGACAGAAAGTGAAAAGTTATCCAAGTGGAATTGCAGAGATTAGTGTCACCCGCAAAGATCTAAACGATGCAGGTTGGTGGTCTTCATTTAACCCTATTCAGTTCACCTGTTTGGCCTTTATCCTCATTAGATTTGATTTGTTGTTCCTGTTTACAGGCTTCCATTAGTATTATTTTCTGAGGGACTAAAGTGTGCCTGACTTATCCACATGGGATCCCATAAAAACATCATCTCAGACCAAGAGACTCATTTCATGGTGAAGGAAGTCAACATGATCATGAGACATGTTGGTGCTGTGCCTCCAATAGCTAGAATACACATGTCTGGGAAACAAGGGATGGAAGTAGGGTTGGGTCTAGCATTTCCAGTAACCTTTGTGGAGAATGTGTGCTTTCTGTTGCCACAAGTCTAGGCTCTGGTTCCTGTGGGGGATCACTTCCATTAGGAGATAACATAGGGGTCCACTGTGAGTGACACTATGTGTATGCGTGGTCACTTTGGGCTCTTCATATAAGTGGAATAGCAGGGAAGGAAGAGGTTGGGGTAATTCACTACGATTTTCATAAAGCTGGGTCTGGTGTTATCTAATGAGGGGAAGGAGGACTCTGTCTGGAGCTCAGGGATTCACTGGGACATCTTTTGATGTTTTCATGCCTGATGATAACAGTGAATGGGCTATTGTAGCAACCATAGCATGATTAGGGCAAGGCAACGAAGGGCTTATACGCCTCAGGGAGCAAACAATCCAGACCAGCTGAAGTCTGACTGAGGGTGAAGGAAATACAGAGTAAGTGGTAAAGGAATGAATATCGATGGTAACTTTAGGACCTGCTACAGCAGTTGGTACTGTACCTTGATCCACTAACCTTCCTGCTTAAAGACTTTTTTTTTTTTTTTAAGATTAAGGCCAGCTATATCTTGAAAATTCAGTGACAAGGTGCACTTATTTTGGGTCATGAGCAGATCTGAGCACTACAAGGGGTGGACTGTAGCAGACACTTCTTGTGCCCCATGCCACATTCCCTCAATTGACCTGATTTCAGTGCAACTCTGGTGGACAGTTCTGGGCATGCTGCCAGCATCTTATCTCAAGCCTGCAAAGTGGTGTCTCTGCTTTTTTGATTCAGGGCTTTCTCTGAAGCCAGAGAAGACTGTTCTGCCTGCACATGTGCAGTGTGGAAATGCAGGAAAATGAATACCTCTGGGGGTCACTCTGAAACAACGGGGACAGGAGTCAGAGGTGAAGGTCCCAGCGTCTTCCCTTCAAAAGGATAATTCTTTTTTTTTTTAAGATTTTATTTATTTATTTGAGAGAGAGAGAGAATGAGAGACAGAGAGCACGAGAGGGAAGAGGGTCGGAGGAAGAAGCAGACCCCCCGCTGAGCAGGGAGCCCGATGCGGGACTTGATCCCGGGACTCCAGGATCATGACCTGAGCCGAAGGCAGTCGCTTAACCAACTGAGCCACCCAGGGGCCCCGTCAAAAGGATAATTCTGAGATTCATTTTGCACGGTTATTCAGAGGGTCCTGAGTTTTCTCTATAAGTAACTAGTTCAGTAATCTGTGCTTTATTGCTTTTTTCCTTCTCTGTCTCACTCCCCTTACTCCCTGGCTCTGGTTTCCCAAGATCATCTCTCAAGTGAATTACCTGCCCCCGAGGATCTTGTTTCAGGCTCTGTTTTGAGAGGAACCCAAACTAAGAACCCAAACTCATTTTCTCCTTTGAGCTTATATAATTCCTATTCAGATTTTCACCTGTGTTACTTCTTCCCAAATTCTTCCCCAACCACCAGGTCTTGGTAAGATGCCCCTCTTATTATGACTACACTCCCAGCACCTAATAGAGTACCTGGTCTATAAAAGGCTCTCAGTAAATATTTGTTGAACAAATGGCTCCCCCAGTGGACTCCTCCCAGCAGGAGAAGAATCCCTGAAGACAATTCTGAGTCTTGCCACCCTTTGACACAATGCTGCAGTCCCCAAATACACCAGTGCTGGCTCCCCGTGTGGGACAGAAGTCCATTATCTGCTCATATCAGGCTCTAATACTCCTCAGCAAGGGGCCTTGGTAACTAGGCTGGATAAGTGCTGCACAGAACACCGTCTCCCCCCCTCCTTTCCTCCTCCTCTGCTCCCCTCCTCTCAGCCAGCCACATTAAGTGAGTAAGTAATGAGAATGGCTAGAAATTGAATTTTATGAAAAAGTAATCTGCAGCTTAGAGAACAAGCAGGGAGGAAGGGGGAGAGGTTTGATGAGATGGGGGAGATGATTTTAAGGGCCGTCAGAGGGAATGAAGGAACATGGGAGCCGACAAGCAGAGTCAGGTGGGAGAGTTATTCAATTAGGGAGGCTGTGACAGTGGTGGAATTTTGTCCCCTTCTTCTGTTCTTTTCTTTTTTTCGCCATCCTTTTCATTGTATCTATGGGTATTTTGTTTTTGTGTTCGTGGGGTGGGGGACTAAGACAGAGATGGGCAGTAGGTGGAGGGCAGAAGATGCTCAGACTGTGGGATAAATTACTCTGCCTGAAACTCAGAGAATACTGGCATCTGGGGCATCAGGAATGAACAAGGGGAGGAGGCAAGGAGCTGAGGACATACAGGGATGGGTGAGGACATGGAGTGCTAGCATGGCCGTGACTCACCCCATCCCAATTTGGCCTCCCTCCCAGATGGCCTCCCTGGTAGTCCTGGGCCAGTCATCATTATGGGTGAGCCACACTGTGGGACAAGTTGTGGTCAAAGGAGGGAGCAAGCAAGGCTACGTACTTACAGGGAGAAGAGCATATTTGTCATGCATCCTATGATGTGTGAACCCCTCACTGGGTGTGTCTGTGAGTGATCACGTTATATCCTGACAATGACTTTGCAAGGTTTCCACTTTCAAGATGAGTAAAGTGAGGCCTGCAGAGGTTAGCTGAATTCCCGGACACTCACAGTTGGCGAGATAATCAATTCAATCATGGAAGACTGAGAGCTGCCTGGCTATACCCCTGGAATTGTGCCAAAGCCCATGCTGACCAATGTCTGTGCTTGTGATTAGAAGGCGGTCACTTTAGGGATGTGATTGTGATCAGGGCAGACCTGAACCCTTGCTGTATTGCTCACAGTTAACCAACCTTCCTCACATGCCTACACACACCTCATGTGCCTTGCCAGCAGTCCCCCTACCTTTGTGTCTTCTTACAAGCCCCCCAGACCCCCTCTCTGGGCTTCAAGCCTCTCACTCACACACCCACGTGCCCCCCAACTCCCCACTGCCATTTGCAAACAGCTAAGTGGAGCACAGCTTGAGTTTGATGCTTGGTGATGATGAGTTTCCCAGCAGGGGAGGGTTTGCTTTGCAGAGACAAAGACCAAAGCAGCAACATTAAATCTTCCTGCTCATCCATGCTCAGAGCTGCAAGGAGGCCCAGACAGCCTTCTTTGGGAAAGCAGCAATGGGGTAGAGCCAGAGCAAACAGAAACCCCAGGGGGTTAAATGCAGCGATAGAAATGCCCAAAGCAGGGCTGATGGGATAATGGAGGTGGGTATACGCATAGCCCTTAACTGGTGGATGAAAGGACAGAACCGCAGAGGGAAAAGGCCACAGAGAGAGAGACTGGGAAGTAGGGGGCTGGCTTCTAGCTCTGGCTCTGCCACCCAATCATGGGATGATTTTATGCTTCAGAATTTTAATTCCACTTTTTTTTTTTTTTATGGGAGGGGAGGATTGGATTACTTTTAACTCCAAGGAAACTAGAGTTTAACTAGCCAAAAAAGCCATGAACTGTTCTAGGAAAGGGAGTATATTTTAGCACAGTTACTATGGACAGAAGGGACCCGATGATTTATTCACTCTTCTACGGTATAACCAGGCCTTATGCTAGGGCCTGGATGCACAGTGGTGAGCAACACTCGTTTGCACCTTGCTTCCTAGAAATCCTATTCTAGTGGGGAAGGAGATATTAGTTAATAATCACACAAACAGCTATCTCCTTATAACCACAATTTGTGCTCTGAAGGAGAGGGGTGAAGTGCTATGGGACAGCACTGTATGGAGATTTAATTTGGACTCCGAGTTTGGGGCAGCCCTCCCTCTGAAAGTGATGTTGAGGCTGAACTCTGAAGAATGAGCAGGAATTGGCCCTGTAAAAAGTAGGAGCACAAAACTTCCTGGGGATGGAGCCAGAAGCGAGCTTGTCTGGTTTGAGTAGTGGACACAAGGTGCATGTGGCTGGAGCACGGGGAATGAGGGGCCACTGCTGAGGAGGAGGCTGGGGTGGTAGGTGGCACCTGGAGTGGCTAGGGCTGGTTGGCTAGGGGGTGGAACTGTCCTTGGTGCTGATTGAGAAAGGGTGCTAAGGCACCAGGGAGACCTTGGGGATAGTCAGAGGGAAACCTTGTGGCTTCAGAGTAGGTGGGCAGTGGGCCCCCTCCCTACAAATCCCCCAGATCACTCTTTTTCTGACCTTTGTGCAATGTGACATTTCAGCGTCCTTGATACTTGTCATTATTTGGAATATTTTATAAACTCACCTCCTATCACCATCCTCTGAGGGAGCTGGGGCAGGAAAGATATTCCCTGCTGTAAGAAGGCAGAAAAATGAAAAACTTAGTGATTTTTTTCATAAAGAAAGTGAGGGGTTTGGAAACCATTAGCCAACCATCTCCTCCAACTGTTTACACATTTATGTGCAGGATTCAGAATCATAGGACATAGGGAAACTGTGGCCAGGTTATGAGAGAGAAACCTAAAGGTGCACAGGAAGGTACCAGAAAAGAGTGAAGTGGGTCAGGCATAAGAAAACTGAGGGATACAGTAGGGAGAGGTGAGGTCTGGGGCGAATTGGAGAGTGCGCATCCTGTCTAAAGGAGCAGTGGTTATGCAGCAGCACATGGCAGTTGCCATGAAGGGATGTGGGCCCGCTGTTGTCCCTGTATTTTTATTCATTTTTTATTTTTTAAGAAGATTTTATTTATTCATCTGACAGAGACCTATGGCGAGAGAGGGAACACAAGCAAGGGGAGTGGGAGAGGGAGAAGCAGGCTTCCCGCGGAGCAGGGAGCCCGATGCGGGGCTCGATCCCAGGACCCTGGGATCATGACCTGAGCTGAAGGCAGATGCTTCATGACTAAGCCACCCAGACGCCCCCACTTCTTCCATTTTTAAAGAGGCACTACAAATTTGGATTTTTAGCTGAAAGTTCCTATTGTCTAAATATCACCAAATAATTGAATTTTAAAAAATTTCCCTAGTCTTGTGAGTCACACAGAAAATGTCCGTGAGGCCAGTGGGCCTCCAGTTTGCAACCCCTGTTGTGGTCTACTCCCTCTCTTTGACAGATGAGTATATGGCTCTAGAGAGAAGATGCAACTTGCCCAAGGCGTCAGGGAGTACATGTTATCAGGGACTAGAATGTACCTTCTCCAATTTGGAGTGTCTACTACATGCTAGGTCCAGTGGACACAAAGATGTGTTCAAAAGACATAGTCCCAGGCCTGGACGTGCTCATGGTCTGGTGAGGAGCAGGCCCACCCCCTCCAGGACACAGTATGATAGTTGTTAGAGGTTGGCCCTAAGGAGGCACAGAAAAGTCACATGCATACTGATAGGATGGAGCTATTCCAAGAGCTTTATAGTTTCCTGCAGCCCAAATAGGCCAAAGGTCCAGGTGCCCAGCTTCCAGGGTGTGTCTCTATGCCGGCAGGCAAGTGCTGAGGGCGAGGATCACCACTCCTCAAGGTAAAGCCTGGGATGCAGGAGTGCAGGCGGGAGTGTCTCTGCTGTGCCTGGCAGAGGCATGGCTGTGCCCGCAATTTACAGCCTGCTCTCTGCTGCCTAATTGCACCATCAGCGCTTGGTGTCGCAGGGCCATGATGAGGATGGATGGGCTGCAGTTATGGGCCTAATGGCTGCAGTAAAATGTGGTATTTACAGTGTTAAATAGCCCAGCCCACCCATACTTGAGGGCCACCCTCCAGCTCCATTTTGGGGCCAGGAGCTTGGTGCATCTGGGCTGGGTTTTGAGAGAAGCTTGAGAAGGGGCTCCCCACTCTGTCCCCTGCATCTTCTCCCCAATGTAGGCAGCAGAGCTCTGTGTTGGAAATATAGGCCTGGCACTGGTCTCTTCCCCTTCTCTCTCTGGGTCTCTGAGCCAACTGGCAGCTCTCCATGGGTAGGACTGTGCCTTTACCAAAAGGCTGGGGCTCCCCCAAGGCAAGAGCTATGTCTCCCTGACAAACTGGGGGACTCCCACTAGGTAAGGCTTTATACCCATTATCCTATTGGGGGCTATATCTCTCTCATCAGACTTGGGGCTCTCTGGACTTGGGGCATATCCGTTTTCCATGAGACTGACTTCTCTAAGAGGATGTGCTCTGTCCCCCACCAGAGTCCCTGGGGGTGAGGACTCTATGCTTTGGTTCTTTGTCCCTTTAAGCTTTCAGCTTGCTCATCTATGAAGTGGACTCCCAATGCTCTTTGGCAGGTTTTGTTTGTGTTTTGTTTTACTTTTAGAGTGGGCATTCAGCGCTGCTCCTCAAAGCATGGTCTATGCCAGCAGCCTGGGCCTCACCTGGGAGCTTGTTAGAAATGCAGTGTCAGGCCCTACCTCAGACCTGTAGAATCAGGGTCTGATCTGAACACCATCCCAGGTGACCATCATGCACACTGAAGTCTGAGAGGTATTGATTTAGAAAACTCCTAAGACAGTGCCTGACATATAGTGGCCTCAATACTATTTGTTTCTCCTTCACCCTTTCTGGTTTCCTGGTGTCTGTGTAGAGACATTGTAGTGGCCACCAGGGAGTGGAGATGGGGAGCCAGTCTCGGGGGCTGGGCCAAGGTACATGCTCAATAAATACTTGTTGAATGCAAGAAAAGACCATTGCATCCGAGCTCTCCAAATCATCCACCATGCTCACTAGACTTTGGCCCCTGCCCTGTTGTTCTTTCTCTCCTGAGTACGTCCCCTCTTGCTGGCCAGAGGAAGGGTTTAAAATCTAAGGGCCAGCAAAACTTCCTTGTCACACTGGATGGTGCCTGCTCAGGCCACATCCCTAGGGATCTGGCAGAGGAAGGGTAGTGGACAGGCATTGCGGTGCCCTCAGAGAAGGGACTCTAAGCCCCTGCACACGGCCTCAATCCACTCTGAGGAAAGGGAGACGAGCCCCTGTAAAATATGTGGGCTCAGAGGGTGTGCCTCCTGACCTCACACTCAGTTCAAGAGTCTCCTTTGCAGGGCCCCTGATGAGGCAATGCCAGTCTCTGCTTGAGCATTTCCAGTGCTGGGAAGTTCCCTACTTACAGGGCAACCTCTCCACGTGTGGCATGCCCTCATGGCTACCAGGTACCTGAATGACTGTATTTCAGTTCAATGCAACTCAAACAAAATCAGGGCACGGGGCGAGGCTCTGGGAAGAGACATTGTTTTCAGGGAGTACTCGGGAAAGAGGGGCAAGTTAGACTCTTCTAGCACGGAGCAGAATGTGATTATGGGTTTGATAGAGATACCAATGGTCTGGGGACACGGAGCAAAGAAACCGTTATTGTTGTGGGTATGGAGGGAATCAGGGAAGCTGCATGGAGGAAAGGGTATTTGAATTGGACTTTGAAGGCTGGGTAAGATTTCAGTGGATGTGTTTGTCCTTCTTGGATGTCTCTCAAATCCTTTCCTCGTCACCATGCTCGCTGCCGCTGCCTTGGTTCTAGCCTCAGCCCTTTTAACCTGGACTAGTCCCAGTGGCCTCTTAACAGTGGCCCACCACTCTGTCTCTTGTCCCATCCCCTGGAGCCATCCTTCACTCAGCCGCCAGGGCAAGTGTGTGCTCACAGCCGTCAGTGGCCCAAGGGAGGTGGGGGTCAAAGCTATCCCTGGAAATTGCAGGCTGGGAAATTGCATAGGGCCTGGCCAGGCACCGTGAGACCCTGGTGTTCCTTGTCTCACCACTACTCCCCTACTGTTCACCATCCAGCAACCACACACTGCTCCAAGCTTCTCCAACGCGTGTGTTCTTTATGACTCTGAACCATTGCGCATGCTTTTCTCTTTGCTCCACACACCCTTCCCTCAGCGGTCTTATCCAGCTGCTCAATCTCTCTTTGGCCTTCGGGATCCAACCCTATACTGCCGGCATCCTTGGTAGCTCTGTCCCTACCGTCATGGCCACCACACTATTTTTAAATTACTTTTTGGGGAGATGGTCTTCTGCTATATTAGGCAGCGACTTGTTAATCTCATGTTATTCAGTGTTTTACTAGTAATGCCAACAGTAGGTGCTTATGCATGTTGAAGGCACAGATGACCAAGTGAGTGGCATTCCAGGCAGAGAACCCAGTCTAGGCATGGGTGCGCAGAGGTGGGACGATGCGGTGAGCCGCTCGCTGTGGTTGGAACAGGAGGTGAGGGAGGACACAGGCTTACAGGCAGAGGCTGCAGCCCTCTGGATCCTTATCCTGCCCTCTGGGAGGGCCCTTCAAGCCCTGGGTCCTCCGCCGGAATGGGTGGGATCCACCAGCCGCTTCAGCCTCCGCCTTCCTCACTGAGATCCCTCCCCAGAGACAAGGGGGAGAGAGATGACTCCGGGGTGGCAGTTCTCAGATGCATCCTTCCCCAGCACAGGGCGCACGCTGCCGCCCGTATGTCAGGGGCTGTGTTGGCTTGTTGCTTGCTGGAAGGGGAAGTGGGGAAGATAATTGTGTCTCCTAGGGAGGAAATATGGGCTTAGGCAGCAGCATCTTTCTTCCAGCTTTGGGAGAAGAGATGTCTACTCAGCATCCTTCCCCAGAGTGGAGTGGGATAGGGAGGAGTGTTTAACTCTTTCCCTTTAAATGCCCTTTGCAAAATCAATTCCCAAAGGTGCATTGTGCCTAAGGAATTTGGAATCATCCAAAGAGGTGGTGGGGGGAGAGTTCTTGCCTTGGGGAGGGCTGATGGCAGGTGGGGGATCACAGTTGTCCAAGGGGGCGGTGGGCAACTGGAGCAATATCGGTTGAGAGAGTGGTCATGGTGTTCATTTTAGTCTTCCACGTTTATCCCACTGTCATCCTTGTAGATTCTCCTGTTTCACCCAGCCCGGGGCACCTACTTCCTGTTTCACCCATGGGACTCTGAGCCCTGCTCCAAAGCCGGAGGCTGGCTCAGAAGGTACAGGAGGGGCTCTTGCTTCAGGCCAGGCAGCCCTCCTCCATCACTCAATTAATTTGATTTCCAAATGAGTTTATTCATGCCATTCTCCTTCACGGCCCCAATCTGCAATTTCCATTAGTTAATGATTGTAAATTGCTAAGTAACGAACCACTTGGTTGTGCTGCTATTATTAATGTCTGGGAGTGGACCTAGATCAGAATGGGGGGGGGGAAGGTTCATTAGCCTTGTGTGGAGGGAATGGGGAGGGCAGAGTGAGGGCATAACAACCCTCGGGTCCCATTTTCTCACCAGCTTGGGAGGTAGGAAGCCTTGGGATCATGGGATACCCCCTGGTGGTGGCCCCAAGATCCTGGGTGTCAGGGTTGGGGACTGAGGGAGGTGGGGGTCAAAGCTATCCCTGGAAATTGCAGGTTGGGAAATTGCATAGGGCCTGGCCAGCCGGAGCAGTGAAGTGATCCAGCAAGATTGCTGGTGAGGGCTGTGGGTGGGGGCGAGGCCGGGCCCCCAGCACCTGCTGAGAGCAGACTCAAGGCACTCAGAGTTGACCCAGCCATTCATGAAACATCCACAGAGTAGCCGGGTTGCAAGGCAGCTCACATTACATACTTAACAGGGACATGGCTCTAGGGCCGCCGGAGGTTGAGGAAATAGTTTATTCTGCCTGCAAGAAGCTTGGAGGTCTCATGGAGAAAGCACTATTTGAACAGGAGTTCTGAGGGTGGGAAAGACCTAACTGATGGGGAGTGAGGGAAGGGCATTTCTGGAGGAGCTTCGGCAGAGCGTATGCTAGCATGTTCTGGCAGCAGCGAGGGACCCAATGTTGCCAGGGTGTATGTGCACACGTGTGCACATGTTTGCAGGCACGTGTGGGGCAAGTGAAGAGCAGTGAGGCATGAAAAGGTAAGCTTGGTGAAGTGGGCAGTGGCCAGCTTGGAGCACAGCCTGGCATGGTGGTTAAGGGTGTAGGTTCCATATGGGTTTCAATCCCAGCCCTGCCACTCATGGGCTGTGCTCTGGGCATGTGGCTTAACTTCTCTGAACCTCATTTGTAAAATAGGGATAACAGCAGTAGCCACCTTACAATAAAAGTTGCTGTGCGGATCAAATGAATTAATACACATGAAGTGCTTAGGATGGTGCCTGTCATAGAGAAGGTGCTCTACGAGGTCAGCTATTATTATTTATTTATTTATTTATTTATATTATGTTAATCACCATACATTACATCATTAGTTTTTAAAAAAATTTTTAATTTTTAATTGTTATGTTAATCACCATACATTACATCATTAGTTTTTGACATAGTGTTCCATGATTCATTGTTTGCATATAACACCCAGTGCTCCACGCAGAACGTGCCCTCCTTAATACCCATCACCAGGCTAACCCATCCCCCCACCCCCCTCCCCTCTAGAACCCTCAGTTTGTTTTTCAGAGTCCATCGTCTCTCATGGTTCGTCTCCGCCTCTGATTTCCCCCCCTTCATTCTTCCCCTCCTGCTATCTTCTTCTTCTTCTTTTTTTTAACATATAATGTATTATTTGTTTCAGAGGTACAGGTCTGTGATTCAACAGTCTTGTACAATTCACAGCGCTCACCGTAGCACATATCTTCCCCAATGTCCATCACCCAGCCACCTCATCCTTCCCACCCCCCACCACTCCAGCAACCCTCAGTTTGTTCCTGAGATTAAGAATTCCTCATATCAGTGAGGTCATATGATACATGTCTTTGTCTGATTGACTTATTTCACTCAGCATAACACCCTCCGGTTCCATCCACGTCGTTGCAAATGACAAGATTTCAGTCTTTTTGATGGCTATATAATATTCCATTGTGTATATATACCACATCTTCTTTATCCATTCACCTGTCGATGGACATCTTGGCTCTTTCCACAGTTTGGCTACTGTGGACATTGCTGCTATAAACATCAGGGTGCACGTACCCCTTCGGATCCTTACATTTGTATCTTTGGGGTAAATACCCAGTAGTGCAATTGAGGTCAGCTATTATTATAATTATTCTGTAAGAAATACAGTGCCACCGCAAGATTTTCCAAGGAGGACAGACATGGTCAGAGGAACTGGAAACAGAGGGCCCAGAAGGGCATCCAGAAATGGGGTGTATTGGGTTCTCACAATGACTGGGGGCCACTAATTAATGAAGATATTAATTAGGATGGGCCAGGGGTGCTAAGTATCTTGTAATGTGCAGGACATCCCAATCAATGAAGAACCAGATCCCCCTATGTGTCAGTGATGCTCCTGTGGGAAACTCAGCTTGGATGACTAGCTCTGGCTCTGGGTGCAGTGGGCTTGGAGAGGGTGGAGGTCAACTTCAGCCCTTGGTGCATGTGACCACGTGCTGGGCTGGCGGTCTAGCAACACAAACTTGCAGATGTCACTCCTTCATCCTTCTTTTCTTTCTTTTCCTCTTTTTTCCCTCCTTCCTCCCTCCCTCCTCCATTCCCTCCCTCCCCCACTTCTTCCTTCCTCCCTCCCTGCCTCCATCTCTTCTTTCCTTACTTCCTCTCCCTTTCTCTTTCTTTCTCTCTCTCCCTCCCTCCCTCCCTCCCTTCCTTCCTTCCTTCCTTCCTTCCTTCCTTCCTTCCTTCCTTCCTTCCTTCCTTCCCTCCTCCCTTCCTCCTTCCCTTCCTCCCTCCCTCCCACCCACCCTCCCCTTTTCTCTCTCCTTTTCCTTTCCTTCCCTTCCCTTCCCTTCCCTTCCCTTCTCTTCCCTTCTCTTCTCTTCCCTTCCCTTCTCTTTCCTTTCCTTCCCTTCCCTTCCCTTCCCTTCCCGTCCCTTCTCTTCTCTTCTCTTCCCTTCTCTTTCCTTTCTTAAATACTGTCAAATTCCAGGGATACAATGGCAAACAGGTCAGCATCTCATGGAGCTTCGTTCTAGAGGGAGAGACAGACAAACAGGCTGTGATGGGGAAGTGCAGCATGGGAAAATTTAAAAGTGAATCTAACCCAGTTCTGGGCTCTGTGCTCAGACCTTTGGACTTCAAGGAACAGAGATTTCCCTCAAGTTATTCAACAAATGGAACTTATTATAAGACTACAATCACAGTCTGATAGGAATCCTATGGGAAGTACCGGATTCAGGCATCCCAGTCATTGGATCCGGCAAAAAAAGTCCGGGTCCGTGGCAACTATTGGATCTAGTTTTCTTGTCTCCCCAGCAGCATCGAGCATTGCTGGGGTGTCCCTCTGCCGAGACATCATCAATATGGCTCAGCTGTGCCCCACATGGGGGCTTTTGTCTGGCTCTAGCAGCTTCTCCTGCTTTCAATAGCTTTCTTCTCCTTTTCTCAACATCCGAATGCCTCATGGTTTCTACTGAACTTGTAACCTTAAGTCACTCCAGGCAGCCTCATGGCCTTAGCAACTTTGTGTATCTTCCAGTTCAAATTCTGTGAAGAGAATCTGACTAGCTGAGCCCAGCCCTTTTAGGGAAGGCCTTTCCCAAGTTGGCCACCTCTGAGGAGCCCATGTGCGGTCCAGGTGGCTGTGACCTGGCCACGCGGTATGTGCCCGGCCGGCTCAGCACGGCAGGCTTCACTGTCTTGTCCAAGATATTGGGCGATGTGTTTCAGATCCACACAGCCTTCTTGTCAAACAGTCAGTCCCAAAGCAGCCTAACAGGATCCTACAACCACACGCATGGTGGCAAGGACGTTGTCTTTCCTTCCGAGAATGGCGATGACCCAAGTTGTAACTGTAACCAGAGGTGAAATCAGACAGCCCCTCTAAGAGCTCCCCTCTGAAAGCTCTGTTCCCCCAAACTTGTCTAACTCCTGCTGCCCTGATGGCGAAACTCCAGATTTTTGTTCTGGCCATATTTAGCCTTGAGTCCACCGGCATGAAGGCCTGAAGAAGTGGGACATAGCACGATTTTCCAGGGACTTATCCCTGGCAGGGCTCTTTCCTTTCCTGGAATGTAGTCTGGTAGAAAACACAAACTTGGGCATCAGGTGGTGGCTCCATCCCTTACCTGGCTTCCTGAGTCTCAGTTTCTTCCCTTGCAAAATGGAGATCCCAGTACTGACATCAGAGGTTCCTCTTGAGTGGCTGGCCCGTGATGCTGCTCTTATGCTCTGCTTAAGGCCCTGCGTCCTCATCGGTTCGACATGGGGGTGGGAGTGGGGGTGGGGGAGGGACAATATGATCCCACCAGGCTCACAGCCATGAACCTTGGACTGATGAAGCTGGGAGGAAGGAGTGGAGGGAGCTGAAGGGGATGGGCCCATCTCACCCACAGAGCTAATCCCTGTCCTTTCCTGCAGTTCTGTTGTGCTCTCCACTCAGCTCGACCCAGTGCCTGTCGTCCACCCTTCTGATTCAGTGGCACATGTGGTGCCTCTGCTTGGCTCTGTAGGCTGCCTATCTCAGTGTGCACCAGCTCCCTCTGCACGGGAGGATTTTCATCCTTCTTCCTGGGCCTGGAACCAATGACTCTGGTTATTTTCCCTAGATGTGCTCCCAGGAAGCTTGATATTCACTGTTTCCTTCCCCGTGTCTGTCTCACTTTTTCTTCGTTTCTCTGTGTGGTTCCCTCTACTTCTGTCTTTGGCTATGTTTTTGTGAGGACTCACGGCTGAGATGCAGCCACAGACCCTGTTCTCACTTCTGCCGAAGTCTCAGGGAACTGGGTAGACAAGTGGAAGAACTTCCTGACATCACATGTCGGCAGGGCAGTTTGTTGACCATCCTTCCGAGAAGGTGGTTTGCGGGAGACAGACGCTGAGCTGCATGCATGTCTCAGGGGAGCCGGTGGGGGGCGGGCATGGAAGGGGAGCTCAACGGGATTTAGGACACTCTGCTCCAGGGATTTGAATGCAGCCTTGTTCTCCGATCATCATTCTCCTCCATTACTGTTGGATAACTTAAAAATCTCAAAATTTTGACATTAAACGACTCTCGGCGAAAAAAAAAAAAACCACCCCATCCCAATTGAACAGTAAGGATATTTTCATCTCTCCTCATCTCCTGCAGCCTTTGTTAATGCACACATTTGTTTTGCTTGGTGGTAACCAATGTGTGAAGACATTTTCTGCCTTTTCTGCTTATCAGTATTTTACCTGAACGTTCCTCTGTATCCGCTTAGTCTACAGAGGTGTCTTTTTTAATAACTACAGCACATCAATATGACCACTGTTCGCTTACCACTGTAGTTGAGCATTTGAGTGCCGACCAAATTTCCAATCTTGCAAACAGGGTTGCCTCGAACATTTTTGTCAAACTGCTTCCCCCTACCCCCTTTCCTTTGGATTATTTCCCAAGGGTTGATTCCCAGGAGGAGAATTACCAGGTCAAAGGGTACAAATAGTTTTGTAGCTTCTTTTCCACACTGCAGATTTATCCCCCTGTGGGTAGACTTGAGTGGTAACACTACCACCAGCATCCACAGGGACGGAACAGTGGGGGCGAGGGCTTCCATTTCTTGGAACTAGAGTCTGCTCCCAACTTGGTGTGTGATCTTGGGCAAGTCGGTTCCCCTCTCTGGACCTAGGTTTTCTTGTCTGTAAAATGAAGGAGCTGGATGAGATGATCTGTAACGAGGGACACTGGACTGCAGGATGATTTGAATGGTAGACAGTGGAGCGTCAAGCTCCTTGGGGTTTGCGTTCCTTTCCTCAGCAGTGAAGACAAAGCTGGGGTGATTTGTTGTTTGTGTTTCAGATGGATTGTGTCGTGCATGTGTGTGTGGGATTGGGGTTGTGCTGGGTGCTTGGGAGATGTGGCATGGCTATCTTGGGGCCCAGTCACCCAGCATCTCTTCTGGTTGGTCAACCCATGCCATGTTGCTGGTTAAGTATGTTGAATTTTATCCCTGGGCATTCAGGAAATGTTTGGGAGTCAGAACCAGGTTTGAATCGTACCTTGACACTTGTCGGCTTTGTGGGATTCGAGCAGATGACTTAGTACCTTAGTTTCTCATCTGTAAAGTGGGAATAGAAATACCCACCTCACAGATTGTTCCAGAGAGTGAAATGAGACAATTCATGTAAAACGTTTGGCAGTGACTATCCCGCTGGAGCCAGACCAGATTAGTAATATTTTCCAAGGACCTTGTGCCCTTCCCAGTCTGGTGTCATACTTGTCAAGCAGGATGCCCATGACCCACATTACGGCTGTCTCCTCTCCTGAGGAGGACTGAATGGGCAAGGATCTTGCAAGGTGCCCGGGAAGGGCCTTAACTTCCTTGGGGGATAGCCCAACCCTGGCCTTTTCTGGATTTGGTTCATGAGGAGCCCGGAGCTCGGCTGGCTGTCTGGCTGCTCTCCTTCCCTCTGCACTCACCAACTCCTTACAGAGCTTCTGGGCCGCCACGGCAGTTGGAGGGGTCAGAGACTCACAGGGCCCAGCCAGCATGGCGGCAGCCTGTGCTGGCTTTCCTCCATCTCCAACTCCCAGTCCCAGCCTTTGCCCGTGTTCCAGCCATACTTCTGCCTTGTCCTGGAGCCTTTCCCATAACTGTGGGCTTTCAGAATTGGGAACCCCTGGAACAGTCTCCAGCTTCCTGGAGAGCCCTGAGCCCATCCTCAGAGCCAAGCCCCTGCCACTTGTGACTTGCTCCTTTTTCTGCTTTGGCTACAGGTGTGCAGCCAGGCTCTCCCAGGTCCAGCTGCTTGGGATCTCCCCCTCATCCATCATGGTCTGTAGATTTTCCCAGAACACTTGCCTTGCCAGTGTCTCTCTCCCTCCCCACCCCTGCCATGGGATTGTCTGCTTGAGGAGAGAAGCTGGTGGAAGGGCCTCCAAGGGATGGCCCATCCACTGGGAGATGAAGCCAGGGCCCCAGGCCAAGAATCTTCCAGGCCAGCAGGTTTGACAAGGGTGGTAGCCTGACTCTGGACAGTAAGTCATGGAAGGTATTGAGGGAAGAGCACAGGGACTTCTGGATCTGGGGCCCAATGAGGACTTTCCCGATGGCACAGGCAATCCCCCCTCCCCCCACCACCTGCTGTTCTAATGCTCGGACCATATCACAAGAACTGTGCTAAGTCCACGGACGGACACTGAGGACAAGATGAGAGGCCCCCATAGAGCTTATGGGCTAAGATTCAAGTCCTCACCCTCCTTCCCACACAGTCACTGTCAAGCCCTTGTGTCCCGCTTGGCTCACAGAACCAGCCTCTGTAAGTGCCCACCTGTGCCAGGGACAGAAGGACTAAGAAGAGGCAGGGTCCTGCTGCTGCCTGTGGGGGATTTTCTCCATACCGGGGGTTGGAAACCTCCGGCCTGCGGGCAAATCTGGTTTACCGTCTGCTTTTGTACATCAGCTTCTCTTAGAACACAGCCACGCCCATTGCGTCTACAATGTCCATGGCTCTGTTCCCTCTGCGATGGCAGAGGTGAGTGAGTGATTGTGACAGAAACTCGATGGCCGGTAGAGCTTGAAATATTTACTGCTGGCTCTTTAGTGTCTCCTCAATGTTCGGGGAGCAAGTCGAGCCCCCTGGAAATTCAGGGACTTGCTGTATACAGGCTGTGAGGGGACAGTCTGAGGGCTGCCTGGGCCCAGGAGGGCCAGGCTGGAGCTAGCAGCCCAAGTGCAGATGCCCAAACCCCTCTGCTCACCGGGCCCCCTAGTGAGCTGGGCAGCCCCCGCAAAGGGGAGGTATTCCTCACGCTCCACTGGAGCCTTGGGCCTCCCCTAACCTCTTTGCACACACTTCCTCCTTCATGAGTGGAGGGAACTTTGGGGAAGAATCTGCCCTGGTCCTTCCCTTGTCCCTGCCACCCTGCTCATTGGGTTTCTTGCAGACAGGAGCACTGTGGAAGGAGCAGCCCACGCTGCTGAATCATGTGTCCTCTCTTGGTCTCAGTTGGTCCAACTGTAACATGGAGACAAGAAGATTGCTGGGTTCTTGGCTCTCCCAGAAGAAAGTGCACGTCATTCTGTAGTCAGGATGGCTGTCAGCGGAGTTCTTTTATTGGGGAGGAGAGGGAGCAGGGTCTCTTCAACCAGAGACCCATGGTTTTTCCTATAGGGAGCCCAAGGCAGTAGGCTCCCATTCCTAAAATGTGTCTTTCCAAGTAATGGAAACAATGTAATTCGTAGCCTCTTTGTTCAGGGTGTTAATTAACTTGTTTTTTCTGAATACACCTTTTTCCAGGTACAGCCCATCATCTCTAGGGTGCTGGCAGGAGGAAGGCAATTAGATCCTCGTTACTGTGCAATTAATTATGGCTTGGAAATGGCTTAAGGAGGCTGGGGGGAATTCCTTGACAGCACCAGCCCCAGGAAGGGGTCTGGCTTAGGAGTAGGTGCTGAGCTGAGCCTCATTTGTGGGATTGGAGAAAAGGCTGTGGAGCTCAGTTCAGGGCATTGCCGAAAGGCAGATCTGAGCACCTCACTCCCCGGCTCAAGATCTTTCAATGGCTCCCTAGTCCCTATCAAGTCAGACCCAACTCCCTACCTGAACATTGAAGGCCATCTATTACCTGGCCTAAATCCATCTTTCCAGAGTTACCTGCCATCACAGCTTCCCATAGTCCATTTTCCAGGCAAACAAGGACTCAACTACTTGAATGCGCTTTCCATGTCTTTGCCCACACTCTTTCCCCACCTGGGGAAAGCTCTCTGTCTTTTAGCTTGAACGGCGTGATCATCCTTGAAAATACCTACTCCTTCCTGGAGCTTTTCCTAAAGGGCAGGAGGGGTCTTAGAAAGAGTAAGGGCCTTGGACTTAGATAAACTTGAACTCAAGTAATTAACCTCCTAGAGCTTCAGTGCCTGACCCTCCAGTGCTCTCGGTGCAAAGGGGACCCTGGGACTGGCCTCACAGACAGCGTGGGACAAGTGCCCAGCTTGGATGAGTCTCCTTTGTGTGCCCTCCCCGCCCCCCGCGCATGCTCATGTTGTGGCTGTTAGCATTGCCTCTGTGGGAATGTTCACACCTCACTGGATCACAGGCTCTGCTTTTTTCAAACCAGTTTCCGGGGCGCCTGGGTGGCTCAGTTGGTTAAGCAACTGCCTTCGGCTCAAGTCATGATCCCAGGGTCCTGGGATCGAGCCCGGCATCGGGCTCCCTGCTCGGCGGGAAGCCTGCTTCTCCCTCTCCCACTCCCCCTGCTTGTGTTCCCTCTCTCTCTGTCTCTCTCTTTCTCTGTCAATTAAATAAATAAAATCTTTAAAAAAATTTTTCAAAAAAAAAAAACCAACCAGTTTCCATCTTTTGTCTCCCCTGTCCTTCACATCAGTCTGCTGAGGTGGGCAGCTGCACTCGGGACACCCGGTCAGAGAGAGGGTCCAAGGTGGTGGTTCTCAGTGACAGCCCTGTTGCCCCCTAGGGGCCATTTGGGACCACCACCATAATCAGAGGGGGCCGGGCAACCTGCAAGGCTGGAGAGGCTTCCTGTCCTGCCAGATGTCATGCCCGTGAAACATGGAGTGTGTATTTGTCTGGGGCTAGAACTGAACTCTGTGTTACTTATTTTTCCACTATTTTGGGGCATGAATTTATATATATATATATATATATATATATATGTATAATTTTCCAGGAATGTAACAACCAAGTACAATCAAAGGAAGGTTGGACTTTGTTATGATGAGTATTTTACTAAGAATTGTTCATCAGTTGGAAAACCACATTGTGGATGGCAAGACTGCTCATGGAGTCTCAGTCCCCAAAAGAAGCTACAGAATCTATCAGCATTTGTAGGTTTTGTGTTCATGAGGCATTCAGATGCAAGCGTTTGACTCCTTCCTGGGTCTCCACGGGTGCTCAAGCTCAAGCATGCGCATACTGAAATAAGTATTGTTTTATTATTATCCCCTCCACTTATTTCTCCTTTATAATACAATTAGGGCGTTTAAAAATTATGTATGGAAGCAGGTTGTATTCTCTGTGAATTCCATTTCGTTTCAAGAGTGCATTCCCAAATGTTTGTTATAAAAAGGGATGATGATAAGCCTGGAAAAATTCCTGGTTGGGCCCCATCCCTGTTTGGTGAGGACCAGGGACCAGGTGGCACATGAAGGGGGGTTGGTGCATGTGGCTTCAGACCCCTCCTGCACCTCCACTGCTCTGTGTGTGTGCACGTGTGCATGCGCGTGTGAGGACATGACTGCCACGTGTGGATGTTTTGCAGGGTGTGCCCGAAGCTGAGCCAGGCTAACTGTACTCCTGAGTGGCAGGAGTGTGTGTGCACGGCAAGGCGGGCCCTGGGAAGACACACATGGTCCCTGGGGCACACCTGCTCCTGGGTGCCCCTGCGGGAGCCGGGAGCCAGGCTGGTCCCACTTGGAGCCTTTCTTTCTTTTTTTTTTTTTTTTAAGATTTATTTATTTACAGAGCGAGAGAAAGACAGAGAGACAGTGAGAGAGGGAACACAAGCAGGGGGAGTGGGAGAGGGAGAAGCAGGCTTCCCGCCCAGCAGGGAGCCCGATGCGGGGCTCGATCCCAGGACCCTGGGATCATGACCTGAGAGGAAAGGCAGACGCTTAACCACTTAACCTAACCTACTGAGGCACCCAGGTGCCCCGCATATCAGGTTTCAGTCTCCAAACAGTGAGGTGTTTGTCTTGGCACTTGGGAGGGCAGGGAGCTGGGCAGTGCTGGGAAGTGCTGGGAATATTAGTACCTGTGTGCTCGTGCGTGTGTGTGTGTGTGTGTGTGCACGCACACACGTGTGTGCACACATGCACCTGCTCATATGCATGTGTGTAGGGATGGGCTATGGGATGGAAGGGATTTACACAGGTGTCTTTGGATGATGATCTTGAACTCCTTCTCAGGCCTGGGCCTGAAGTGGGTCAAGGTCCTGCCTTGTGGCCCATCATTTCGGGTTGGACCAGCCAAGGCAGGAGCCCTTTAGGGTATTGCTAGTTATAGGTCCTTCCACTCTGTAACCTGGCAGCCTTGTCCTCATCTGATCTCCTACCCACCTCTTTCTCCCTGAAGAGTGGGGAGTCCTGCTTTGCTGCTGAGGACTGTGGGGCGGGGGCTGGGGGTTTGGGGGGCAGTGGCGTGGTTTGAGGTGATTGTCACTAGGGGCTGGTGCTAGAGGCTGCTGGAAGCCGATGCCTTGATCTCCTTCACAGATGATCTCCGTGTGTGTCTCCGTCGGAAATAGCCCTCCTGTTCCCCTCTCAGAGTCAGCAGGAGAAACTTTCAGGGGAAGGCCCCTCCTGCGTTCAGAAGCCCAGAGGCTGGAAGAGAGCCTTTCATCAAATTGTTGGGCCCATGTCGAATGACACATACTTCTACCAAAAAAATTATTTGTTGTTGAAATTCCAAATTAACTGGGTATCCTGTTTTATTTTTGAAATCTGACAAACATGGAAGGGCACCTGGTCCACCAAAAGTGGGCAGTGTGATGTGTTTTGCTCTTGAGTGTGGCCAACGGGGCTTCTGAACCTTCTCGTCCATAAATGGTACCATGATGACAAGGTGGGAGGCTGAGGAAGACCGTGAGTTTTAAGACTTGGGTCTGACAGCCTCCCAGGCCCCTCTTTTGCTTCTGGTGTATCCCAGAGGCTCTGGGCTGAAGGCCAGGGCTGAAGAGGACTTTAGAGTTCACACAGCTTTCCAAGCTCAGCTGATCCCCATTCCTGGAAGGACTGATTTCCCGAGACGGGGTTTAGGCCCCTGCATGATTGACAAGCTATGAGGTGACTCCAAGACTCACCTGGGACAAGGAGGGGCAGACCCAGGCCAGTGTCCCCACTGCACCAAGGAGGAAACGGAGGCAAGACCACACCGTGAGCTCTGGCTGAGGCAGCTCTCAAGCTCAGCTCTCCTGCTTCCAAGCTGGAGTTACAAGACCTTGATCTTGCTGCCTCATCCCGAGCAGGAGCCACAGGGAGAGGTGAGGCACCGTGCAGAATAGAGCATGGAGGCCCTGGAGAGACAAGGCCTCTGTGAACCCAGGGCTGTGCAAGGAGCTCAAACCCTTCATCTTGCTGGTGCCCCTCCCCAGCCTGGATTCTCTCACACCAGCCCCCTCCGCACTGCCTTGCGTGCCTCGCTCCCACCACCAGATCCTGTTCCTCTCACTGCCCCCTTTCTTCCTCTCTGCCTCCTCCTCATCCTCCTGGACATACATGTCAGAACTCAGCCATGCATCCCCAGTGCCCAGTGCACTTCATATAGTAGGTGCTCAATAAGTAGCTGCTGAATGGATAGATGGATGGACGAAAGGACCCTGAAGTTAGAGTCAGGAGACCTGGATTCTTACTTCAGCTTGACCCATGATGGGCTGTGGGTCAAGGACAGATCATTGAACCTCTCTGGGCCTCCACTGTCTACTCCCCAAAGCTGTTAACACAGAGTCAATGAGGAAACACTGGTGACTTGTTATTTCCTTATTAATGGGGTCTCCTTGGCCCTAAATTGTCAGGACATTTTCTTCCTTGTGCTTAACTGCCTGTAACCACAGGACAACTTGCAGTCACATCTTGTGTGTGCCTCATCTTCCAAAAAAGACAGGCTCCAGAGACTCTGCCATCTGTCCCCAGTGAGCACCTGTCCCCTCAAGTCCCCAGTCTGAACCTCCAGTTCTGCCTTCTCTCCTAAGCTGTCCTAAGGCCAGCCACCCATTACCTGAAACTCGACAGGACAGAATCTAAGCTCGGCATCCTCTTCTCCAGGCCTGCTTTCTGCCCCTTGGTGCTCCTTCTCCTTGCAGAATGGCCCCATCATCCACCCAAGTGTCCCAGTGGAAACCCAGGAGGCAGATTTTCCTTTCGGTCTCCGCCACACACAGCCACCGAGTCCTGCTGACTCAACTTCGTACGGTGTTCCATCACACAGACCTCGGCCATGGCCTCCAGGCTTCAGGGCGAACCCCTCGAGGCCCGCTTCTGAAATGTGCTTCTGATCCCGGCACTTTCTCATCTCCAGTCCTTCAGTGTCTCCCTATGTTCCTTAGGGTCCAGTCCAAACCCTCTCAGGGTGCCTTACCTATAGCCCGGCATGTTCTGGCCCCTTCTGCCTCTCTAGGCTCAGCTTTCAACACTCCCCTGCCCCCTGACTTCAGACTCCTGACTCCACTGTTCTGAACCAACTGCCTGCAGGCGCCTGAATTTGCTGTCCACTCTCCCTCTGCTGGACCTTTGCGTGTGCTCTTCCCTGCCTCTTTACCTGGCTAACCTCAATTCAAACTTCAGGTCTCTGGTTCCTGGAATCTTGCCCTGACCGAAGCCCCCCAACCCCAAGGCTCAATTAGGTGCTCCTTCTATACAATTCTACAGCACCAGGCTCTTATCACATCTTAGTAACCTTACCGATGCGCACCCCAGTGTGTTGTCGGGTCCCGTGTATCTTCCCCAACAAACCGTGGGCTCCTTGAAGGGACCGTGTCTGGTTCATCTTTGTGTCCTCAGTGTGTAGCCCTGTGCCAGGCACCGGGTGGGTGGAGGCAGTAGTACACAGTGGTTAAGAATCCAGACTTTGGCCCAGCGCCATCCAACATGGCAGCCACTTGCTGCATGTCGCCAAGGAGCACTTGGTGATGTTGAGAGTCCACACTGGGAATTGAGGTGACTATAAAATGTATTCTGGATTTCGATAGTTTAGAATGAAAACAAGAATGTAGAGTATCTCATTAATACTTTGTTTTATATTGATTATATGTTGAAAGGATAAAATTTTGGATATGATGGGTCAAGTAAAATATCTTACCAAAATTAATGGCACCAACTCATTTTACTTTGTAGAATGGGATTCTTAGAAAATTTAAAGTTACACACACAGCTCATGTTATACTTGGATTGGACAGTGTTGCCCTGAGCTCCACCCCCCTCCCCAGGTTCAAATACCCACTCCATTACTCATGGGTCACATGCCTTGGGCAAGATGCTTAGACCGTCTGTACCTCAGTTTTCACATCTGTAAAATGAGGATAGTATTCGAATCCTCTGCGTAGGATTGTTATTAATATTAAATGAGTTAACTTGGCTCTGCAGATAGGAAACCCAATATAAATATTAACTGCCGCCATGGTGATTACTCAATTAACATCTGTTGACTAAAGCATTGAATTCCTGAATCCTAACCTCCTTGCCTTCACCCTATCCCCACAGCTACCACTTATCTGTCATTCAACATTTGTTCAGCAAATATTTATTGAGAAACTACAATGAGTCAGGCATTGTGATCGACACTGCAGGCAAAGAAGAACGCTTAATCGATCAATTAATTAATTCAGTGAATCTTCGGGTAGCATATCTTTTGTGCCAGGTGCTGGCTGGGCTCTGGGATACACAGAGGCTGAATGATGCCCTCCGGGCACACGGAGGAGACAGATCTCAGCAAGGTCATGGCTGGTACTCCGGGCTGTGCGTGGGGACAGTGTGTCGCACGGGGTGATGGAGACAGAAAGGATGGACCAAACCCAGCCCGAGAGAGGAGGGCGTCAGAAACGCTCCCTGGAGGGGGCGACTGCTGCGTGAGGAGGGTCCAGCCGGGCTGGGGGGCCGCGCCCGAGAGAGGAGAGACATTTCCTCCACCATCCATCAGATGCTGAGCAGAGAGAAGCAGGGTCACACAACTTAACCTGAGCCGCACAGCCCACATCAATATCAGTCGAGGCGGCTGTTTGTTCCTAAGTGGACAAGCCAGCTGGTTGATTGAATTTTTCACTCATCATTAGGATGTTGAACAGAATCTAGAAAACACAGCCCTGCGGCCAGAAGCCCGGGCGTCCCTGGGCTTAAGCTTGGGCCCCCAGACGGCAGTACCCCTCGAGCTCCCCCAAACCCTTAGAGCCAGGCTCCTCTGCCGTTTAGCGCACAGCTGGGAAGTTAAAAGCAGTTTAGCAATAATTCCACCTCCGCACTGAAGACTTCCAGTGACTGTTAATGAATTTAAATGCTGGGGATTTTCTCTGATGCCTCATTGCATATGCTCCTCACATTAAGATGCTAATGAGGGATCTGTTGGACAGAGGCTCTGGAGCCAGACCAGGGACGGTGGCGGGGGTCAGGCTGCCGGCTGGCCAGGCCTTTTCTCTTTTCTTACTGGCGCCTTGTCAGTGAACTCAGGTTAACTGCCCGGGGCCTCCGTGGGGACTGAAATTCCATCAGCTGGGGCCGACTTGGGCTGGCTTACAGAGGGCTTCTCTTCAAACCAGAAGGCTACCGGGCACAGGCCTTAGTAAGCGAACAGGGGAGTTGCTGAAGACTCCAAGGCCTGGGACCCTGTCAGAGAGGCTGTGCTTTCGTCAGGGACCGAGCTGGCCCGTGGGGAGGGCGTGGGCCACAAGTCCATGTTCTCGGCAGGCTCCCGTCTTGAAGGGCCGCACGGGTTCTCATCGGTTCCCTCTGTTGGGATGGAAGTGGCCTGAGAGATGGTAGGGTGGGAGCAAGACAGGAAGGTGTGCAAGAGGCGTTGACCCTGGCCCTGAGTGGCAGAGGGGCTCTGAGGCTGGGGGCGGCCAGACCATAGTAGGTGCTGTTCCTGAAGACAGCACGGGAGGTAGTTGGCCGCCAGGCCCAGGGGGGTGGGGGAAGGAGCCTGGGCTTCCCTGGTCTCTCTCCTTTCTGACAGAAGCCAAAAGGAAGAGAAAGAGAGAGGCAGGAGACAGAGGGGAGGTAGAAGAGGAGAGAGGTTAAGGGTGTCCACTTCCGGGGCCAGGGAGCCTGGCTCGGGTCTGGGCCCGTCTCTACCACTTATGAGCTGTGTGATCTTGAGCCATAAGTGACTTAAGCTCTCTGTGCCTCAGTTTTCCCATTCATGAAATGGGGATAATAAGAACACCTGACTCATTTATGAAGATGATATGATCAGTTTTATTTGTCAGTTGTACCTGAATAAAGCTGAAAGAAACTTAAAAAAAGAGAGAGAGAAAATGAGTTAATGTATGTTCGGTGTCCAGCATGCTGGAAACACTCAGTTTCTTAGAATTATTTTTATTAGTGGCTGAAGTTGTCCCTGACCAATGTTGGGGTTCTGTTTCCTAAAGAAGAGACTGGGGCAGTGCAGAGAAGCAGGGGTCCCCGCCAGGAGGTGCTGGGAAGGGGCTGTGAGGCCCCAGCCTCCTCCCTCCCTGACCGCTACCCCCACAGCGGCTGCTAGCTCCCCCAGAAGCCACTTCCCTTGGCTTCCTGCAAATCTACTGACAATTTTGTAAATTTGCTTAAGGATTAAAGTAATAAGCTGCTTCTTCTTGGCTCCCACAACTGTACAGGCTGGTATTTCTGTGCTCTGGGAAATGCCTTCTGAGGCAGCATCTGGAGGAAGTAAAGCCACTTTCAAGCTTACCTCCTCCTCAGGGGTGGCCCCAGGATTGACCTCGGTCCTTCCTTCTACATTTATGCTCCTGTTCTCAGCACCCACACCTGCCAGTGGGGTAGAGGGCAGGGGACCTTCTCACTGTCTGAGCCTGTGGGAGTCTGTCTCTGGATGTTTGTCTTCCTTCCTCAGACTGGGTTGTTGACCTCAGAACTCCGTCTCCCCCATCAGATTGGGAGCTTTTGCAGGGTAGCATCTGTGTCTCCTCCATCAGACTGCACTTCTCAGACCGGAGCCTCCCACACCTCCTAACAGGGAAGTTTAGGGCCCAGAACCCTTGCCACCCCCAAGTTCTTCTGAGAGAAGGGGGCAGAGGAACTGGGGCTGGCAGGGCTCCTGGACCACCCTGTTATGGACATTCCCTTACATGGCACAATCCCTGTTAAATACCAAAGGTGGGAAGGATCTTGGGGGTTGAGTGTGGGGGTGTTCTATCCATGCCACCTTCCTCCACATTTAGGGCTGGCGGCTCCCAGGGTGAACACAGGGTGATGTGGACAAGAGGCTCCCCACAATCTAAAGATGGCGCCCGGGTACCACGCCCAACAGCAGCATGAGGCTGTGCTTAGGGAGCAATGATGCTATGGCCTCAGTGGCCTACTTCCCCACTAATACCAGGGCCAGGACTCGCTCAGCCGGGGTGGGGGGCCTCCCAGGTGGCTGAAGCTCTGATTCCCTAGGACTACTCCCTGTCCTCCATCTCGGTCTCTGCTCCTTCTACCTCTTGCCACACATGAACTTGCTGCCGAGTAACTGGAGCTGGAGAAAGGGCTGCATTCATCCAGCCACTGTGCTCTGAGCCTTTGATTAAGGGTCAGGGGGTTAACTTGTTGCCATTCAACACGCGGGTGGGCCTGAGGGCCTCTTGACCTCTCCTCTCCCAGCCGGTAGCTCTGCCACGAGAGCAGCAAATGAGATGAGGACATCTTGTGGCTCTGGGGAGGCCCGGGAAGAGAGAAAGTGGGGAGCAGGGCCCCTCCATTAGTTACCAAGCTTCCCGTACCCCAGCTCTGTCCCCGTACCTGAGGGGCACTCAGCCAGGGCAGCCCAGCCCTTCCCAGGGAACCTCAAGCTCCAAGAGAACCAGGTCTGACTTTTCTACAGAAGTTCTGGTGGTGAGCGTCCAGCCTGTGCTTACATGCTTATAGGGATGGGGAACTTACTACCTCCTCGTACAGTCCATTCATTTCAGAGTGGGACAGTTCTGTCCCTTAGAAAGTTCTTTCTTGTGGCACCTGGGTAGCTCATCAGTTAAACGTCTGCCTTCGGCTCAGGTCATGATCCCAGGGTCCTGGGATCGAGCCCCACATCGGGCTCCCTGCTCAGTGCGGAGCCTGCTTCTCCCTCTACCCTTCCTCCCCTGCCCATGCTCTCTGTTTCTTACTCTGTCTCTCTCAAATAAATAAATAAAATCTTAAAAAAAAAAAAAGTTCTTTCTTATCTCAAACTGGAATCTATCTCCTGATAACACCTATTCCCCAGCCTGGTGCTGGCCTTTGCAGACATGTCGAATAGGACATGTCCCTTTTCTGTGACTGGCCTTCAAGTGTTTCTTCCTTTCATGAAAGCATTCTCTCTTCTCTGCTGTCTAGACACTTCCGCCTCTTGCCCTTCTCCTAGACACCCCCCGCCCCATGGACTTTGGAGTCCAAAGACCGTGGTCCCTGCTCTTCCATGTAGCAACTTTGTGCTTTTGGGTATAGCATTTCACGCCTTTGACGCTCAGCGTCTGGATCTATAAAATGGGGACAGATTGGACGAAAATGGGCAAGAAGTGTCTTGCACAGCGTCTGATGCAGAGTAGGTCTTCGAGACTTGATGGTCCCTTCCTCTATCCTCTACAGAAAGCGACCCCCTGCCAAATCCGCAACCTCACTCAGACACACACCATCGCTGGAGGGCCATTTCAACTTCCTCCTGTCTCTGTCCCAGCCAGGTTCCCTCCGTCTCTTCTCCGCCATCCATGGGCAAAGGAGACACTCTGGGCTGCGGTCTGACAGTGGCCCCTGCTGACACTGAACTCCTCCAGCTGCTGCACTTGGGTGTTCTTTAGGTAATGCTGGCTACCTCCTCCTCCTCCACCTTCTCCTCCGGCCTGAGGAGCCCCGGCGGCCACCCTGGGTTCGGCAGGTACAGGGGCATACAGCGTACTGTTTTCAAAGGATGTTTTAATTACCCCTGGAGGCAAGCCTGAGTTATAGAGCCCCACAGGCATGTGACACACGCTGTTTATGTTCTGCCTTAAGTCATTGTATCTTTGGTGAATTATGCAGTCTTGTGGAAAAATACAAGTTTGGTGGTGGTACTAGAGATGCTAAGGAGGTCTCGCCCACCTCCTGGCCTGTGTGTCCACCAGCTACACCCTCGAGGTGGCACTGGCAGCTTGGGGCGTGCGCTGGTGTTTCCAGAGGGCTCCTCA
The DNA here is from genome assembly GCF_037043125.1 of Eumetopias jubatus. Lineage (NCBI taxonomy): Eukaryota > Metazoa > Chordata > Mammalia > Carnivora > Otariidae > Eumetopias > Eumetopias jubatus. The sequence goes on from NW_028274816.1 coordinate 120,436,849, forward strand.
TCATCATCCATCTGCCACTCTGTCACACCAGTAGATCTCCTCCGCGTCCCCATTTTATCACTTGGTCCAGCTGATGCCTTCATTTGGGACTCTCCCCCTTCCCAGCAGACCCCAAGCAGAGGATTGTTTAATGCACACAAATCCCTCCCATCCCTGTACACACACCCCTTTACCACAACTCCCATCCGTAGAGGAGTCTGTTTCCCCAACCCCGGCGTGGCCTGTGACTTGCCTTGACCTACAGAATGCAGCAGAAAGGGTGTTGTTTGTGATCTGGGGCCCAGGCCTCAGGAAGCTTGCAGCTTTGTCTGGAGGGGTCATAGGAGGAAGCCAGTCTAGCTAATGCAGAATGAGAAATCGGGAGGAGAAGGAAGTCTCCCTGGCCAACAGCCAACACTGCCTGCTTGATATGTGGGTAGGGTCAGCTTTAACCTCCCAGCAGAGTGGACCCTCCAGCTGAATGTAGCCAATTGAGCAAGACTCTGGAAAACCTCAGAGGAACTGCTCCCAGACTCCTCCCTACCCAGCATCAGGGGAAATAAGAAATCACTGCTACTTCAAGCCATCTGGGGGTACCCAGCTTCTTCTAGGTTCTGGGAAGAACACGTTCATCTGCCCTCTGGTGGCTCACAGTTGGGTGAAAGAGACAGACATTCTCCACGGGGACAGCACCAGCCTTTAGGGAGAGTTTTGGGAACAAGTAGGGGCATTTTCGATGGTCACCGTTACTGTAGGAGATGCTCCTGGCATTTACTGGGAAAGGCAAAGGCTGCTACAAGTCCCACAACAACGGGATAGCCCTGCACAATCAAGAATCACCAGGCATCCTGCGTGACTTTCTAATATCCTGGTTGACATTCATGGAGGGGAAAAACCTGTTTATAATTATTGGGGCCTGGAACCTAACTTTGTCTTGTCTATAAACACAAAGCATTTGTGTCACGAATTTAATATACACTGAATTTCCCAGGAATACAACTACTGTGTAAATTGAAGGGAGATTGTACTTTATTCTGTTGGAAACATTGCCAGGAGTTATTCATCATTTTTGGAAAATCACATTTCCGATGGCAACGCTCGTTGTGGTATTTGCGCTCCAGACACAACCCCTGAGTGTCAGGCTGTATTTGAGACTGAGGCCCTCCCAGTGACCCAGCGTGTGGGGACAAGGCTCTGATTCTTCACTATGTCTCACATTGTAGTCGAACCTAAGCATTTACATATTGAAATACATATGTTATTATAAATGATCTTCATTTTACTTTTCTATTACAGTTAGGACATTATATTGACTTATTTTCAAATGATGTGTCTAGGTAGGTTATACTATCCATGAATTTCATTTCAGCATTGTGAAGGAGCCATTACAAAGTATTTGATATAAAAGTCGGGGGGGGGGATTTGATAGGGCCGAGAGCTAAAACAGCATTTCATGCCAACGACACTACCATGAGGTAGTGTCTGAACATGAGGCTTGGGGGACCTGAAAGAGGATAGACTTTTAGTCGGAGTGGGGAACGCTGGAGAGGTCGAGGATCAGGGAGGACTTCACAGGGGAGGTGACATGTCAGCTGGTCCCACAGGATGAATCCATGGAGCTCGTTATCCCCCAAACAGTTCTGAAGAGCGGACAGGCAGGGAGTCAGTGAGCTCTTGGTAACTGTTGGTGCACGAATGAACATTTATGCTGTTTCACAAATGAGCAAATTGCAGACTGACGCTCAGGTTAAATGACTCACCAAGATCATACAGTTCTGAAGTCCCTGAGCTTATCACATATTTCCCCAGCGAACAGTTTTGGCCCACCTACAACATGGTGAGGACATATAGGCACTGCCAGCCAACATACACTTCCTGCACGTCTACATGGTGGCAGTACGGTGGGTCTCAGGGGGAATAAGACCCTCTTGTGTGGAGGAGATGGAAAAGAAACGTATCAGCTACGATTGTCAGCCTTGGCGCTGCTGACATTTTGGGCTAGACAATTCTCGGTCATGGGGAGGCTGCCCGGTGCATTGTAGGAGGTTTAGCAGGGAAGAGGGAAGAGAGTTTCCTCCACTCTCCTTGCCCTTGTCATCGGTGTTACCGCTGTCATCATCGCTTCTGATTATATAACACTTCCACATGCCAGGCACTGTTCTTTACATAGACTGACTCACTGACTCCTCTCAAGCCCCTTCCGAGATAGGTGCGGCTGTTGTCTCCATTTTGCAAATGGGGAAACCGAGACACAGAAGAAGCAGCAAAGATCTTGAGCGTAGCACGCTTTAGGGGCCAAATGATGGTCAGTGTGGTTGGCGTAAACACGAGAGGGAGTGGTGGGAGATGTGTTGGGGGCGAGGAGGCCAGATCACGAAGGTCTTGTGGGCTTTGTGGAGGGGATGCTGGGGTGGGCTGCCCTTCTCCTCCAGCAGCAAGAAGCTCTCAGCTAAGACCCTCTCTAGGAGCTGTGGTTAGCTCAAGAGAGCTGCCTGGTCCATTCTGGGTGGCACCTTGTGCCTCGGGGGAGAGAGCCCACAGCCGTGACAGGTCAAGGTGGGAGTATAAGGCTTGACCACCTTGCCCGGGACAGCTCTGAAGGGCCTACCCCTGCCTCAGAGCTCCTGTGGGTTTGGCTACAACTATATCGAGGTTCAGCCTTACCCCCCACCAGTCCTGCTTCCTTCTCTTTCCCCACAGGCACATCCCGAGCATAATCCCTGGTAAATTTTCTGCATGCTGTTTTCCATCTCAGGGTCTTCCCGGGCGGGGGGGGGCGGGGAGCCTGATCTGCCAGTCATGGTCAGGTATTGGGGGTTTTACTCTGCTTGCAACAGGAAGCCATTGGAATGTTTAAGCGGAGGGGCGTGCACAGTGGGACCCGTTTACATTGGGAATGTTTGCTCTGGCCGCTGTGTGAAGCGGTGGGGGGGGTTAGGTGAGGGGGAGAAATAATAGTGCAGGCGAGAGGGTAATGGTAGAGGTGAGTGATAAATGGTCGGTTGGGGGATGTGTTTAGGAGTGGGAGCCAGTAGGATTCACTGTCCAGTGTGACAGAAAAAAGTATCCAAGGATATCTCTTTGAGTATTTGAGCCACTGGTCAATGGAAGTGCTACTGCCTGAGATACAAAATGTGTGTAGGGAGAAGGAGGAATGGATTCGAAGCAGAAATCGAAGGTTCTTTTTGGACAGGTTGAGTTTGAGATGTCTCAAAGATTCAAGGGCAGATGCTGAATGAGCAGGTGGATAAGTGAGTCTGCAGATCAAAGGGACGGTCGGAGCCAGAGCTATGCATGTGAAGGTGGTCAGCACCCAGATGATGGATAAAGCCGTGTGAGTAGATGAGAGCCCCTGAAGAGAGTGGGTTCATACAAAGCATAAGGGGGCTGGGGCACCCCCAGATTTAGGGCCCACGCAGAGGGGAAGCCGGGACTGGGGATGGGCAAGGAGTGGCCCTGAAGGAGAAAAGCAAGGAACGCAACAGTTTCAAAGAGAAGGAGGGGTCAATCACGAGGAATACTCCCCAGAGGTTATAGGAGGCGAGAACAGGGAAGGGACGATGGGCCTTTGCTAAGTGTGGGTTATTGGTGGCCTGGATCACGGCTGTTTCAGTGGACAGGTGGCAACGAAAGCTGATTGGAGGTAATGAAAGAACAGGGGGTGAGGAGCTGGGGAAGTGAATGTGTACGACTCTTTGCAGGAGGTTTTCTGTGAAGGCAAGTGGGAGAGATGGGACACCTGCAGAAAGGGATGGAGGGCCCCTGGTGGCATTTCTATTTACTGATTTTTAAAAGTTTGGGTTTTTTTGTTTGTTTACTTAAGTAGTCTCTACACCGGACGTGGGGCTCCAACTCACGACCCTGAGATCAAGAGTCGCATGTTCTTCTGACCGAGACAGCCAGGCGCCCCTCCGGTGGCATTTTTCTGACACACTATACGAAGGCACGCTCGTGTGGTGATGGAATGTTCCAGCAGAGCAGGGAATGGGGACAATGGTAGAAGCGACGGTTCCTTGAGTTGGCAAGAGGGGGTACAGGGAGCCCAGTGGGGGAGGCTGGTGACAGATGGGAGCAGAGGCTTGCCCTGCGTTATTATGGAAAGGAAGACTGAGGAGGTGGGCTGAGATGCCGTGAGAGGTGAGAACAAGGGAAGCAGAGTGGGGAAGACAGGCAGGCTTTTAATTTCTGAGTCTATTTTTCTCCTGTGAAACACGAGACAAGGTCACGGGGTGAGAGAAGAGGGGTGAGTAGCGTGTTAGAAATTTGAGGAGAGATGTGAGAAACGGTTGTCTCAGGCAGTGGCGAAATGAATTTTCCAGGGGGCTGTCGTGGGAGAGCCTGGTGGTTTTGAGCGCCCATCAGCATGAGGTAGGTCCAGCCATCATGCCTGCCTGATTTTCCTTCGGGTTTTCAGCTGTCAGGGGCCGGCACAAAGCAGGGGGGTTGTCGGGTTTGATCACAGGCAGGGTCGTGCCAGGTAACTTGGAAAAGGCAGAGAGGGACAAGGGTATGGGGGGCTCTTGTCGCAGGACGGCTGGGGCGCTGCCCCGGGGAAAAGGTGGAAGGGCGTCTCGCGGAGCTCCGTGCACTGCCAGGATGGGGTGTCAGAGTGGGCCAAGCGGAAGGAGAGGGAGTGATGGCCAGAGGGTTCTCAGACGTTCCCAGATCTCAGGGAAGGCACAGATGAGGTGATGGGAGGTTCAGAGAAGGAGTGTCTGTAGGGAGGGAAGAAAAAGTCACTGGCGGTGAGGAGATCAAAACACCGACAGGTGTATTGCCTGGACCTTCTTCCTGGATGCTGACTAATATCAGGGGTCTGATGGAGGGGAAGAGGGTGAAGGCAGTGTTCAACTCACCGGCGCACAAGGTCTGTCCGAGACTGCAGGGGGAGGGGGCCGGGTGGCACGTGTCTGTGGCTGCGCCCTTCCAAGAAGTTAAAGGAAGAAGCTAGGGACACTGCTGGGAGGTGACACTTAGAAGGGGGTGCCTGTAGTGTCAGAGTATATAGGCATCACTTGAAAGGGCTGCAGGAGAATGATGTTCTCGGAGAACCAGTCTTCTCTGAGCAAGAAGGCCCAGAGAAGCGTCAGAGCAGGGGCAGAGGAGTAGTGCATTTGCTAATGACCAGACGGGATCCAGAGGGCTTGGCGGGAGGGCCTGGCATCTGGGAAGGGGTGGGAGATGGGTTGGACTAGGCCATGGGCAGGACCACATTGGGATTAAGCCCTGGGCCAGGCCAGACGTCAGAGTGCATCAGCAGGGGGCTGATGGGCAGGGAGCAGAGGGGGGTGAGACCTATGCTAGGCTCTGTCCTGGAGGCCCTGTAGCTATTCTGTCCTGTGGCAGGGCTTTGGGCGCCTGAGGGATGGCAGAGGTCCCCCCTACGGGCAGCTCTTGAGGCTGAGGCTGGTGGCTTGTGGGAGGGCATTGTTGGAAAGGGGTGGCAGCTGGGAGCCACATTCCTTTATCTTCTTGCTCTGACCAAAACTGGGTTTTCTCCCAGAACGCTGATGCCCCGGCAGCCCTTTCGAGGGACTTTATCTCATACTGTACCTCTTGGCCAGGGGTGAGATCCATTTCCTCCTTGCTCAAGGGCTTCAGGCTTCCAGGTGCCCTCCCCCAGGGAGAAGGGGCTGACCTCAGAGGTACTCAGCAGCTAAAAGCAGGTTTTTCCCCCTGCAAGTGGCCTGCGTGTCCGGCGCGAGTCACCAAGAGAGGAAGTGGGCCCCTGCCTCGGACGCAGGGCTCCAGGGGCTAGGCTGAAAGTTTGTTTGGGGTCAGGGGCCTGAATTTGACCTGAGCAGGCAGACAAGTCTTCTTGGGGAGCTGAGGGTGTGGAGCCTGGAGGGCAGAGCGCTGCATTCTCAGCGACAAGGATGGGGAGGAGCAAAGACTAGAACAGGTGACCCGCCGCCAGCCACATGGTTCACTCACTGATGTGCAGACAGTGGGGAGGCACGAGAGCCGAAGCTGGGGGCCACATACATGTCAGATTCATGTTCTAGAAGCTTCCCCTCAGCAGCGGCGTGGGGATGAGGGAGCAAGAATTGGTGGAGAAGAAAGCCGTGTGAACCCAGAGAGAGGGTACCACTTTGAAGATCGAACTGAGAGCTAGGAGTGAAGCTTTCAGCTCCCAGCCTAGTGGGCTCCTCACACTCCATGTGCCTGGGGCTGGGGAAGGAGCCTCTTTTTCTGCTGAGCGCCTTCAGCTTCCTCTTAGCTCCTCTGGGCTCCCTACCCGCCTTCACCTAAGGTTCCTCCCCAGCCTGGAGTCTCACTCCCCAGCTTCCCCCCGCCCCCACCCCCACCCCCAGCCAATGGGAGCTGGGGGTTGGGTGTTGCTGTCCTCGTCCACACTCTGAGAATCCTGGGGCTTGGTCTCTGGCTTTGCGATGGAAGGGAAATGGGGGGATTGCTTGGGGGCAGGTCTGAAGGTCCCTGTGTCCACAGTCAGGCTTGCTGGGGGGGGGGGACCTTCTGACCAGGCTCTGGCCCCACTCCCCATGTCCCTTAATCCCCAGGGCTGGAGCCAACTTGGCTGACTGTTTCCCTGCTGCATAGACAGAGGTGTCTGAGTGCAGATGGCTTTACTGGGATCTGGCAGCAGTGGGGTGGGAGGCCCCAGGGTGACAGCTCTCGTGCTCATGGCCTCCCTGACCTCAAGTTCTCCCGCCATGTCGTGGCTGGAGGGTGAAAGCCTGACTCACAGAGGGGGCATGACTTGTACCAGGTGACACAGCTTCTCCCCGCCTCCGGACTCAGAGGCTGCTCTGCGCCCCTCCCCAGCTCCTGCTCGGCTGCGGAGGGCGGGCCAGGCGAGGGGACGCTCAGCGTCTGGCCTGGCTTTTCATCTCCGTTCTGCTGCTAGCACCGCAGGTGCTGCCCTCACCTGAGCCCACCCGGAATCACGTCACCTGTGTCACTGCAGCTCCCCCAGGCGGGCTTCTTTGTGCCTGATTCACAAACACGGAAACTGAGGCTCAGAGGGGTGAACTGGCTTTTCCAAGGCCATGTAAGTAATAAGTGAAAGAGGTGTGTTTGAAAACCAGGCCCTCCTGACTCCAAATCCAGCGCCCTTTCTGCTGCATGGGGCCGTGGTCTCTCATCTGGTCAATGGTGTCGGGACGGTTAATCTAGAAATTTCCATCCTGGTCTATATTTCGTGGTATCTTGGGGCAGCGGGCACGTTCGGAAGCAGAACTTGTCATGGAGGGAGCGGGGTGCAGGAAGGGGCAGGAGAGGCTTTCAGGCTGGGTCCCCCATTCTCTCATTCAGCTTCTGACATTATTTCCAAATGAGGTATTTCTCCTTGTCTCAGAGATACCCCGAGAGGCTCAAAAGAACTGCTTATCCTATAACACAACACTTGGTCCTATCACCAGACCACACCATCTGCAGCATATTATGAATTAATTAAAAATAAACCTGTAATTATCGTGTTAATAGAGCAATTATATTACATTGTAATTTTTGTGTGAAAGCATTAAATTGTTAAATGTTATGCTGTAATATATGCCACGCTTTCTGTAAGCCCACTGCGGCAGAGTCTTCATTGTTTGCACACACCGGGAACCTCACACAATGGAGGAGCCTCCGAGGGGCCCCGTGGTCACAGGATGTGTCCCTGAGCCTGGTCTGAACGCCGCTGGGGAAGGAGGCAGGCTCTGTACTTACTGCCCTGTGTTCTTTTCAATTATTTCTTCCTTGCAGAGAGCTGCCCTTCACCCCAGCCTGGAAGTCCAGGCTATCAAAGGACCTGCCGTATCAAAGCAAAAGGAAATTGGAAAAGGGGCCAGAAGCCCTGACTCCTGCGTTTCTCTAGTGGGCCTCGGGCAGGGTCGGAGGTCAGCCTGGTGGGGACATGTGGTCCGTCAGTGGAAGACGTGGGTTTGCGGGGCCGGGGGCCCAGTGTGTGAGTGCGAGGAGGGGGCGCCCAGACAGGAATGGGCAGGAGATGGGGATGGCCACCATGTGTTCGGCTAGCCAGAGCCCAGAATAGTCACCGGAGCTTCCTGGAGGAAGTGGTATACTGTCCCAAGCCGATCCAGAATCTAACCTGGAGATGGTAAAGCCCCTCCTTCATCCTCCTCTCAGCAGCCATGTGGCACCCGTCTCATCTCCCTCTGGAGGGTGCTCTACCCCAGGAAGAATTCAATTAGTACTGCTCCTGCCCTCTCCCAGCTTTTATCCTCAGGAAACACATAACCTCATGGAGAAAGAAGCTTCACTTGAAGGCTGGAACCCTAGGCTTGCAGAGCTGGACTGTTCACTTCCTTGCCATAGTCCCCATGCCCCCATTTTACAGAAGAGTTAACTGAGGCTCAGAGTAGATCAATAACTCTCCATCTGGTATCTCCCCAGTGTTCCATTTTCTCAGATTTCTGGGGCGTTGGAAGGGTGAGTTTGGGGTGGGGGGATGGAGGTCAGGAGGCTGAGGCCATTTACACTTACTTGGAGTTCTGGCTCTCCAGTAGTGAAGCTTGTGGAGAGCTGGCTGTGTACCATACCCTCACCATAATATCTGTTCCCCGTGTTCCGCTGTGCCACAAGCCAGCTCTCGGGGACACCGAAATAGTACAGTGAGGCTGGAAGTGACCTCAGGGAGCATCTCCATCCCACTCTCCATCACCCCACTTCTCTGCTCCACTTTATTTTCAGAGGAGGAAACTGGGACCAGAGAGGGGCACTGACTTACCCAAGATCACACAGCAGGACCCCAGGAATCCTAGTCTGCACTCAGTGCAACTTCTGTCTGTCTCCACCCCGCACTGTACCGGCACTTCCTCCCCAGCTGCCTCTCCTGTCCCATGTACACCTGCTTGGCCTCCCATCTGCCTTCCTCAACTCCTCTCTTGAATTTTCAGCAACAAAAAGATGGCTCCCTAGATGCCACCCAAGCCCCAGGGATATTGTTCGGATCCACTATACAGCATTCGACAGTTTACTGTATGCCTGGCAGCCATATTCTCAATTAGCTTTTTGTAGCATGCTGTGGGCCAAGTGCTGTCATTGTCCCCACTTAACCCCAGAGAACTTAGGGGCAGTGTTAAGACTTGCCCTCAGAGTATTTTTGGAGCTGGAGGAGGTGTAGGACACTGGCTCTGGAGCTGAACTGCTTGGGTGTGAGTCCAGGCTTGCTTTGTCCTGGCCACACGTGACCCTGGGCCAGTCACTTGCCTGTAAAGGGGAGCTCATAATTGTTATCGTGCGGGTTATGTGAGTTGATTCATTTCTAGCACAGAGGAGGGCCTGCCAAAGAGAAAAACCTCCATAATATTAACCCTCATCATTATGACGGTTTGGGGGGGTCTTTCTGCCTGTCTACTGCCTGAATGGCATTTTCTATTCATGGTGGGGGCCTCATTTGCGTTGGTTCTCCCCTCCAAGCCCCGTTTTGCACAAATGTGAGAGGGGCAGTGGGAGGTGACCAGGCACCTCTGTACTTCATGCTGGACCAGCTTCTACCACTTACTGTGTGAGCTGGGGAAAGTCACTTTCTCTGAGTCTCAGTTTCTTCATCTGGGAGATGGGGAGAGACCTCACGGTGCTGTTATGAAGACCAAATGAGATTGGCTGTACAATGTTAGTAAGCAGTCATAATATTTACGGTGGGATTGCTGACCAGCAGGTGAGGAATTTGTCTGAAAGGAAAGGAGTGGTCCCAATGGGAGAGCTTCCTGGAGGCAACAGATCCCAGCTCCCAGGCCCCACGCTGGCTCAGATATCATCAGTGTCCTGGGCCAGGCCCATGTTGAGGAAGCGCCGGGCCCCCAGTGGTCCCTGGTTAGGCTGAGGTCACAGCCCCTGGAGTGGCCCCCATCTCTGCCCCAGACAGGCAGGGCTAGTGGGAAAGCCACATAGAGCAAAACCTAAAATCACAGCAGGCCTAACTAGGTTTTAAGTAACATTTGCTTCTAAGTACTTGTTTCTCAGAAGGAGGAGGGATTCCGGCAGTGCCAGGCAAGCAGTTCATCATGTTTAAACCTTTCCCGCCCTCCCTTTCCGCCTCCCTCCACTGCGGTGGAAAACCCAGTTCAGCCCAGGGCTGTGTTCAGGCTTAGGACTGAGTGTGGAGGAGAGGAAGGAGAAAGCTCAGGAAGCTGAGTGCTCCTGTGGGAGCACTTGAAGCTGCTTTGCCTCTCTCCCTCTCTCCCCTGCTTCTTGTACTCATTCATTCACTGGATCGTTCATCATTCACGCATTCCTTCACTTGTCCATCGTCCTGTCATCAGTCCCTTGGCGTTCACTGAACACAAACTGATGTCAGAGCAAGTTCTAGCTCCCACGTCATGGAATGGACAAATGCACCTGCGGTTCATGCACTGCGGTCTGTTCAAGGTCCTGGCGACCGGCATCTCAGCCTCTGGAGGCCGGCAGACCAGGTTCAAGCCCAAGTCTGAGCTCTTTCCACCACTCTGTGCTCTTCCCTGACCATTCTGCCTCCTCAGGGTCATTGGCTTCAGCTCGCCATCCCCAGGCCCATGCCCTCCTGTCCCATACACCTGCTTGGCCTCCCATCTGCCTTCCTCAACTCCTCTCTTGAATTTTCAACAACAAAAAGAGCCTCCAGGCTCACTGCCTGTACTGCTAGCCTCCTCCTAACTGGCCTCTCCCTCCTCTAATCCGCTTTAGGTGTGGTTGCCACCTAATTTTGCAGTCCAATGTGTCACCGTCTTGCTCAAAAGTCCCCAGCGGCTCCCCACGGTCTGTTGAATAAAGCCCAGATTTTTAGTCCTGGCATCCAAAGCCCTCAGTTTGTTGCTTCTAACTTACTTCTCTGGTCTTATCTCTGTCTTTCCCATTCATGCACACTACCTTTCAGAAAAGTGGGCCCATTTCCTCCCTCCCAACCACCCCATTGGACTTCCCTCATGGACACCTCATGGTGTTTGCTGACACTTTTCCCTTTGCTCGCGGTGCTCACCATGTCCACCGGTACACATCTCACCTGTATTAAAGGCCCTGTTATGTGCCACTTGCCCCATGACTCTTTCCCAGGTCCTGCCCCTCCCCTAGCTAGAATCATCTCTCCCTCCTCTGGGTCCCGGAGCACTTCACCTGAGCCTTGGTTAGGACCCACAGACTTTGCCGCATGGAAGTTAGGGACACGTCTTGGAGTTCCTGGAGGTATGCGGCATGGCTTGGCCTTCTGTGCTCCTGATAGGCCTTGCACAAGCCGTGCACGCAGCAGGTGCTTCGTTATCTCCCAGTGCCCTTAGTTTCCTCCTGCCCACACGCTCCTCTTCTGGAGAGGGCCCCGGCCTTGGAGGCAGTGCAGTGGGCTGGCTAGTGGCACCAGCTCTGGGCAGACCAGCTCTGGGCAGACAGACCTAGGCCGGCTCCACTGACTAGCTGGTGACCTTGGGTAATTTACTTACCTGCTCTCACCTCAGTTTCCCCATCTGTACAAGGGCAGATATCGACGGTAGTGATGTCACTGAGTATGATGGTGCGAAATAACGCGTGGGAGCCCCTAATCACAACACCTGCCACTCTAGATAAACTCGTTCCACCACTGCCGGCTGCGTGGTCTCAGGAAGTGAGCTCACTCTCTCTGGACTTGACTTGTTCATCTGTAAAATGGGAACCGTAATCTCTGCTGGCTTGATTTGGGACATTATTGAGATCAGATGAGGTGGATGTTTTGTGAGTCAGTGGCTGTGAATGGCAGAATCCCAGCTTGGTTGTTTAGCGAAGAAACGAGGAATTTCATTGGTTCACATAACCCAATCAGAGGAAGGCCAGACCACTGGATCTGGGCATCTGCTTTTCGGCTCATTTTTGTCTTTTTGTACACACGACTTCATCTTGGCCAATGAGAAAGGCTGCAATTCTACCCACTTTCTTCTGGCCTCGTGACTGAACAGGAGGGAGGGCTCCCCACCAGCCTCGAAAATACTTGGGGAGAGCTCTGATTGGACGAGCCTGGTCACATGATCGTTTGTGTAGCAGGAAGAGGCATGAACGCAAGGTGCAGGGGGAGATGCAGTTCCCCGAGGCAAGGAGAAGCTGTTCCTAATGGAGGGGATAGAGTACTGTGCAGGCAAGTGGAATGGATGTCTCCTTCAGAGTCCAAAGCACTTCACACATCCATCTGAGACGCGATAAATGAGCACTTCCTTGTGTCTAGCACTGGGCTGGGCCCTGAGAAAATGAAGATGAGACGCTGTCGTTGCCCAGAGCGCCCCCTAGTCTAGCGAGGGACTTCTGTAAATTAAAATTGCCTTTACAGGATTGGTGAAGTGGCATTATTTCCATTCCTATTAATATACGGCTTTGAAAGTTTGTGAGAATCTCTAGGAGTCAAGAGAGATGGGAGAGAAGGAAGATCGGGATAGGAAATCACAGAGGCTAAGAAATAGATCACTTAACAGTTTGTAACAGAATATTTTGCACATAACTGTCTCATGCCATCCTCACAATAACCTATCAAAGTGTCAAAAACTGACCTCTGTGCTTTGGAGCCAAAGTGTAAGGAGAAGACAGTTTGGGATAAAGAGGAACTTTCTTGCTTCGGGGGCAAAGGAGGCTGCACAGGCCATGGCCTTCAAAAACTGCAAACCCTACAGGAGGAAGGGGCTGGGGTGGTTTATAGGGAAATACAGGATCTAGCTGGGTTTGACAGGAATTGTGTAGGTGCTACCAGCCTCCTTCATCACGTTTTTAGGGTGGTAGCGCGTTCCTGAAACAAAAGGCTAAGAAGAGAGGAGGCGAGCTTTGCGGCAGAGAGGAAAAAGATTATTTTAAAATTGAGCTTCGCTGAAGCATTAGTGTGGCCATTTTGATTTTTGTTCAACTTTATGCTTTTAAGCGGTCTCAAAAGTAGGAAATATAATGAGCATTTTAGAGGTGAAGGAAGAGAAGCTCGGAGAGGAAAAATGATTCCCAGAGGTCACCTGGCTAGAAAGTGGCAATGCTGGGATTCGAATCCTGGTTTGTCCCAGTGGCACTGCATGCTTTTTGCTCAGTCCCGGGAAGTGGCAGGGGGTGGTTGGCCAGTCTTGCCTTAGAAATGTCTTCCACTCCTCCTTAGAACAGCCGGAGCATGCTTAGGAAGAGGTTGGGGCTGACAGCTGGGAAAAATCAAGAGTGGAATGGATAAATGGCCAATAAAGAAAATAATTCAGTAGGCAGGATTGAAAGGAAAGACCCTGGCAGGGGTGTGTGTGGGGGGGTCCTGCGCATGAGTCCCCTCCTCCATCTCCTACTTCATCCTTTCTCATCTTCAACCCACTCCAAATGGCAGATTTATTAGTTTTAATTAACATCCCAAATGCTGGGAAAACGTCCAAATTCCAGCTCCCGGCATCACAGGGTTTCCGCGGGTGGGGAGTGAGGGGGCGGTGCCAGGAATAGCAATGGGGGTGGGGTGGGGGAGGGACTGCGGGAGGGGCGGTCCTCCCTGCCTGGACTTGGCCTGGGACTCCTCCACCCCTCGTCCTCTGGCTCCAGCCTGACCCAACCTTGCTGGAGTTAGGACGAAGCTGGCTTTAGGGGAAGGCGAGGCCCAGCCCAGTGTGGGATTAATGGGGGTTGGGAGTACTTGGCTCTGGTCTCAGCTCCCCAGCTTTGTGACCTTGGCCAAGCCCCTTGACTTCTCTGGGATGATTGTGAAATTCATCTGTGAAATGAACAGGATGATTCGAAGCCCCCTAAGAATCTTGGCAGCTCTAATTTGTGATTCAAAGTTTCTTCCAGATCTTCTAACAGCCCTGCTTTCCCAACTCCTCCCCTCCAGGGAAACTCCTTGGATTCCTCTGTTGGACTCTGCTCTTCTCTTAGGATGGTCTTCCAGTTTGGCATCTCCACTCCCAACCCAGATCCATTGCCTCCTCTTGGAGTCATGAGCACCCACCACCCACCCCTTTGATGTCTGTCAATACTGGGTTTGGCCTTGGCTCCATCAGCCTTTATTGGGCAGGGGTCTCAGGCAAGTTTGCACTTCTGTTTCCTCATTGCATAGCGGGGATGACAATGCTTGCTTCCATGGGGGGTGTGTGTGTGTGGGGGGGTAGAGGTGGTGGAAGTACAGCCAATACAGTGCTGGGTACGTTGATCAACCTGGGATCCACCCGTGACCACACCAGGCTGGGAGTCACCCATGGGCTCTTTCCCTTTGGGAGCCACTCAGAGCAAGGCACAGAGGGAGAGGCTGCTGTAATTAGGGGACCAGCAACGACTGCTGTGAGAAATTCTAGTCCTTGGCAGAGACCGATTTGTAGGGAGCTCTTTAGATTCCAATTCGACCCTTTGCCCGCAGTGCAAGCCCCTCATCCTTAGCTTGGCACTCTCTCATGCTGTGCTGAGATCATGCAAAATTATTCAACTAAAATCATCCAGCAGGAAAAGCAACCGAGCAATCACAGTTTACTGCTGAGAAGCCATGGCCTTAACCCAGGCTGGGCAGCAGGAGCTCAGCGGGGCTGAGAGGCCAGCTTGTTTTAATGTTTTCCAGAGATGGGAATGTAGGCCCCGCTGGGCTCCTCTCCTCCAGCAGGTGCTTAGCGGTGAGCCCCAGGACTGAGTGGCCAGACAGTCTGGATTCACCTCAAGCATCAGGCCTTGTGGGTGGCTTCAGCAAAGGCCCCAGGCCTTTCTGAGCCCCTGCTCTGCCAGTTGGAGTTGCTGGTATAAGTTAAGGAGTTTGTAGCTCACACCATTGTTCCTCGGCCCAGATAAGAATGTCCCCTCTTGGGGTCTTGAGGGCAATGGGGAAAAGAGATAGAGGAAGAAATGAGGGTTAAGGGTGAGAGAGCAGGAACGGTGAGGAGGACAGGTATAGGAGGATATCCAGGAGTATTGTCCATGGGAGCACAGTTAGGCATCTCTGAGTGCTGTGCCTTGTTTATAGGGTCCTTACTCCAAATTTGTGTGTATCTCTCCATCCCCACCTGGAATGCAGTGGAGACCTAGAGGATCCTTGGTCATAAATGTGCTCACTTCTCAACCCCTCCCTTCTCTCAACTGATCACCCATCCAGCCATTCATCCATCTCCCTACCCACCCATCTATCCACCCACCCGTCCACTCATCTACTCACCCATCCATCCATCCACCCAACCATCCACGTATCTACCGACCCACCCATCCATCCATGCATCCACCCACCCATCCATCCACCCACCCATCCACTATCCACCCACGCACCCAACCATCTATCCAAGCATCCACCCAACTGTCCATCCACCCATCCATCCATCTATCCATCCATCCACCCATCCTTCCACCCACGCAATGATCCACCTAGTCACCCACCCAATCATCCATCCATCCACCTGTCCACCCACCCATCCATCCACCCATCCACCCACCCATCCACCTGTCCACCCACCCATCCATCCACCCATCCACCCACCCATCCACCTGTCCACCCACCCATCCATCCACCCATCCACCTATCCACCCACCCACCTACCATCCATCCATGCATCCACCCACCTGTCCATCCAACCATCCATCCACCCACCCATCTACCCAGCCAACCATCCACGCATCCACCCACCCATCCATTCACTCAACCATCCACCCACCCAACCATCCACCTGTCCACCCACTCATCCATCCATCCATGCATCCGCCCACCCACCCATCCACCCACCCATCCACCTACCCTCCCACCTACCCACCCATCCATGCATCCACCCACCTGTCCATCCACCCAACCATCCACCTATCCACCCACCCATCCATCCACCTACCCATCCACCATTTATAATGTTCACATTCCATAGCAGCCTTTTTGCAAAGGAAAAGGAGGTGAGACATAAAATGTTAAAGTCTTCAAAACCAAGCTCCTCTCCCATCAAACCTCCTCTTTCCTATCTTGGATTTTGCCTCTGCCATCCACTGAGTTGCCCCAGCTGGAAACCTCAGCTTGTTCTCTGCAGCTTTGCCCACCCCGTCACCACCCCCTAGCCCCCCCCCCCCCCAGCTCTCCCTTTCAATCCATTTCACCTTCCATCACCCTGACTTCCTTTGGTGATTTCTCTCCCCTCCATTCATCAACACCACCACCTCCTGGCCAGGGCAGGAGGGAGCCAGACGCTGGGAAGAGACTGACTTCCTTTCTTGATTCCAGGCCAGGACTGGGCATGGGGGGAGAATAAAGAGCTGTGGAGTCAGACAGGCCTGTTTCTAAGCTTCCTTCTGCCACTTGCCAACAGTGTGACTTTGAACAAGTTACTTCAACTCTGAGCCTCAGCGTCTTCCTTTGGAAAATGGGAGTGTAAATATTGCTTCCAGATGTGTGAGGAGGCTGATTCAACCAGACATTGAGTGCCAGGTGCCCCTGCAGTGCACAGCACATAGTAGAGGCTGCACCTTTCCACCTCCTCTTTTCTCCCTGTCCTTTCCACAGGGCTCCCTGTACTCTCCCTGTGCTCCCCAACTGTCATGCTGCAGAGGGGTTGCTGGATTAGCCATCCCAGGACTGGCACAGGCAGAGGACCAGAAGTCACGTCAGAGCTTGTGACAGAAGGAAAGAAGAAACCCTGCTTGGCTTCTGGGTTCTTACTTTTTTTTTTTAAGGGAAATGCTCAGAACTGAACAAAATTCTTCCTGGCAGGGATAGGGTATAAGCCTGGAGAACCCCAGGGCTCCCCACAGATCTGTGGGCAGGAAACCCCAAACTCCATCTCCAAGGCAGGCACAAAGAGGCTCCCCCTTGTCACAAGCGCCCAGGGCTTGGTGGAGGAAGGACACCACCACTTCCCTGGAATGAGGAAGAAGGAAACAGCGCCCTGCAAAGGTGTGTCCAGGTGCTTCTGATCCCTGCTCCTCAACCCCGCACACATAGAGTCCCCCAGCAGAATTTTTTTCCTACTGGTTTAAGATTCTAGACTGTTATGGCTTGATGGGTCCAATCCTCTACTTTATGGATGAGGAAACTGAGATCTGAGAGGGGAGTGGAACTGGAACCATGCCTCTTGCTTTTCAGTTCAGTGTTCTTCAATCCCTGAGTTTCCTGGTGAGTGGGCTCAGTACAGGATAAAAAAATGTCCTCCCCTAAAAGCCAGGATGTAATTTCCCTGAGCAGGGCGGGGGGTGGGGTGGGTGGGAGGCAGCTGGCATGGGGATGGGTGGCTTCTGACCACATCTTATTTCCTGGGGCCCGAGAGGTGGTTTCCTGGGTGTTCACTTTATATAACTCATTAAGCTCTACAGTTACGGATTATTCGCTTTTTGGTATTTGTGTTCTATTTCACAATAAACAAGGGTTTAAAAACCTCAATAAATCTCACTGAAATCAATTACACATACAAAAAGAATGCTAAAGAGGCCTCAGGTATGAAGAAGACCCCATCCAAGTTCCAGTCCTGGCAGATGGTCTGTGCCAAAATACCCTCCCCGGGAAACAGGTGCTGCTGCCCTCACCGCTCACCCTTGCCATCCAGGGAAGTCAGCCCTGGGCTGGAGGGTGTGGGGTGGGGCAGCACATTTGCTAAGAGCCCCTGTTCTGCTTCAGGAGGGCTTATGGTTATTGTGGTTCCTGGTTAGGGGTTAGGTGAGGGTGCCATGAGGACAGGTTTGTAAATGCCATCCCTGGCCTCACCCTCAAGGCCATGCCTACTCTAAGAACCCTCTGCACTTCTGATCTTTCAGAGCAGCGGTTGCTAAAAGTCTGGTAGCCAGGGTCCCCTCTGGGTTCTACTTTCCTTTTCTGTAAAATGGGAAGATTGAGGGGAGGTAAAACATATCTTTTGGGAGCGTTCCCAGAAACCCCTCGATTCTGTTCACCAAGGGGAAGTATGCCATCCAAAGGCCCAGAGATGTCATTTGACTTTTCCAAGATCACACAGCGTTCAGTGCAGCCCTGAACGGAGGACCCTATTCCCAGAACTTCTCAGGGAAGTGTACCTCCCCCCTTCCCTCCTCTCCTGTGCCCTCGGCCTGGACCCTGGTCGGGCACAGGGTAGGGCTCAGCAGCATTGCTCGCTTCTGTCCCTGGTGATGCAGGGCTGGCCCTGAGCACTTGGGACTTTAAATTTCCTGAGATTTAAGGCCAGGCTGGCTGGTGGCCTCTAGCTCCCCAGGCTGTGGGCGGGAGGAGGGGGTATATGATTCATCTCTCCTCTCCTGGTGCTTAATAAGAACATGGCTATAAATGTAACCAGGCCATTTATGAGCTCTGCGGGCCTGCCTCTGGAAGTTAGCCTCACAGTTGGCTTCCGGCCTGGCTCAGCCAGTGCTGCCGCTCCCTGCGGAAGCAAAAGGGGGTTCCCTCCTCTGGCCCCTCCACCCCCACCCTGGGAACCACTAAGCCTCATCAAGTCGGGGTGGGTTGGCTTGGATATTATTAACTCAGTTATTATTATTAATTTGTTCAGCGTTTGCTAAGCACCTACTAGATCTGTCAGGCACAGTGCTAGGGCCTGGAGACACACTGATGGGTAATTTCCAGTTCTGGCCCACAGGAGCTTACTGTGTCTGGTGGAGACCCACGGGCGGGCCGATAATGACTCCTGTGACAAATGCTCTGACAGCCCTCAGCACGGGGCCATGACCTGTTACAGGGCGGGGTGGCCAGGAGCGAGTCCCTGAGGGAGCCGACTGCAGAGACCAAGGTGTGTGTGTGGGGGGCTGTCCAGTTTAGGTGGGGAGGGGGGTATTCCAGCCAGAGCGAGCAAGTTTAGAGAATAATGGTTTACAAGTGATAGGGAAGGAAGGGGTTGGGGAAGGTGTGACTGGGAAGCCAGTGGGGCAGGGCCACACCTGGGGGTCTGGCCTTTATCCCAAGGACCAAGAGGGGCCTCTAAAGAGTTTTAGAAAAAGACAGGGGCAGGGGTTGGGAGGTGTTCACAGGAGTACCTTAGAAAAGATCTCTCTGGCTGGTACACAGTCAGCTCCAGCCCACCATCAGATGATATCCCCTTGCTCAGAACCTCCCAAGGCGTGCCGCTGTGCTTGCAATAGTCCCTGCATCCTCATGTGGCTTGCAAGGCCTCTGGCGACGTGGTGCTGCTTGCTTGACCTCCTCTATCGCGCCGTCCTGCGGCTGCTTGGACCACGGAGCGGGTCCCCACTACAGAGCCCTGCCCTCGCCTTGCAGGTCCTCTGCCTCCCTCAGTTAGGTCTCTGCTCAGCTATCATCTCGTCAAGCCGGCCTCCCTGACCGTCCTTGTGGAACCCCTGACTCTGCTTTCTTTTCCTCCAAAGCACTTATCTCTTCCACATGAGATATTATTATAGATGATGCACTTACTGAACCGTCCTCGGTTTCCCTAGCTCATAGGTAGGCCCCACAGAGGCAGAAATGCTCTCTGGACTGTTTTGGATCCCAGCACCTAAAACATGTCTGGCCTGTGGTTCACCTCAGATATTTGTGGGTTGAATGAATGGATGGGTGGAATGGTGGTCAGGCCAAGGTCAAGGTCAGGAGGCATCTCAGGAGAACAGGAAGGTTGTTGGAACCTCTTGAGGGCTCCCCGGAGGCTCAGGAGGCTGCTTCTCCCTGATGGGCTCTGGCAAAGCTAAATTCTGCAACAACAGCCCTCCCCCTTCCACACACACGCGCTACACGCACAGTCCTCCCCCTCACACACACAGCTCTCCTCCTTACACACAAACACACACACTCCTCCCTCGTACACACACAGAGTCCTCCCCCTTCCACACACTCATGCACATGCACTATAAAAACTATTTTATTGTCTTTACTGTGTTTGATCTTCACAACTCCCCTCTATTTTGATGGATGCAAAGACAGGATAATGCTCTTTCTAGGGCTATCTTGAGGACGAAATGAGTTAATATATGGAAAATGTTTAGATCCGTGCCTGGAAAATGGTAAGCCCTCTCATATCAGCTTTTTGTTATTTTGAAGGCACTGAGAGGTGAAGTGACTCATCCAAGGTCACACAGCTAAGAGGTGTGGGAATGGGAGGGGCTCATACCAGGTCTCCTGACTCCAGCCAGTAACCTTTCCACTTCACCTTGTTGCTCCCAAGAATTCTCCCCTATCTCCCTCTCCCACCCTGGCAATTGGGTGTGGCTAAGCCAGTCTCAAGCCCTGTAGATGCTGCAGAGGGTTCAGCTGATCCACAGAGAATCCCATACACTCACCAGGAGCTGTCAGCAGGCTAAGTCGCAAGCCCCAGGTATCACAAAGGGCTTTTTCAGTCCTTAGGAACCTTCTAGCTGTGAGTTCTTGAGGTCTGCCCTAAAGGGGGGTTTCTGTAATGCCCAGCCACTGGATGACTGCATGAAAGAGGGAGATGGAAAAAACCAGTCAGACATTCTGTTTGCTGCTGTGACGACCAGAACTGACTGGCCTGGGCAGCTGCCCAGCCAGCAAGCACACTTGTGTGCTAGACCACTCCACTGTCTCCCAATTGGTCTCCTTGCTCCCCAAACCTGCCATGCTTCCTTTCCCCCTCATTGTCACCATTCCCTTTTCTTTTGACCCTTCTCTAATGAGTTCAGAGTTTCCCCATCTGGGGGAATAACTCACACCATATTGCTGGCCTCTGAGTGCCTTTGGGCTCTCTCTGTGTCACAGAGGGGCAGCGTGAGGTCTCGAAAGGACCACTTGTTGAGGCCCACCTGGTGAACTGACCAAGGATAAGCACACATGTTTGGCAGGGGAAGCAGAGGAAGATCCCCACCTGGACCTGCTGACTTCTGGTTATGCAGTTTTGAACAAGTTTTGGAACCTCTCTGAGCCCCAATTTCATCCACAAAATAGGAAGAATAATACCACATTGGCTTGTTTTGTTTTGATTTTTGAAGGTAGGATGAGACAACAGGCATAAATCACATGCACAGTGCCTGGCGCTAATAAATGCTCTGTATATGTTAGTTCTCACCCTTCCACAAATATAGTAGAGGGAGTCGAGTTGGGGGAGGGGTGGTGGTGGTGAAAAGCTAAAAACAAACAGAAAACCCAGCAAAAGACCCAGACTCCAGGAGCAGTCCAATCAATGCAACTGCAGAAGCAGACCATGCTATCATTGCTTAACCAATTTTGCAGAGGAAAAAAAAAATCAAAGGATGGCTACAAATGAAAAACAAACAGAGCAAAACCAATACTCATTTATCTAGAACTAGTTTGCTGTCAGAGGAGGTTCAAGTCCTTCTGCCCAAGGACCTGTCGATTCCAATTGTGCAGAAAGATGACAGGCAAGAGATGCACTCTCTTCCTCAGCCCTGGAGGATGAAGGAGAAGAAGGGAAGGAGGTAGTTTAGCCAAAGAAGCAAGGTGGCGGGGGGAGGGGGGCAGCCAGCCCGGATGATAGAGATGTCAAGCCGCTCCTGTGAAATACCGTGTGAGCTTCCCTCATCTGGCTGGAGTGCATTGCTCAGTTTGCAGAGACATGGCCCAGAAGGTCCCAGAAAAGCAGAGCCATTTACTGGCTGAGGTGTGAACCCCTTGGCCCAGAAGTTTCCAGAAAAGCAAAGCCATTTACTGGCTGAGGTGTGAACCCCAGAGCAGGGCTGCCACGAACTGCTGGGCAAGTTGTACACAGCACAAAGACTCCCAGCCTAAAGGACATGTGGAAGCTGAGATCCAATGTGTTTTCCCTTAGGGTCCTGGTCTGATGGGGTGACCTGGGATATCCTTCCTATCTCTGGAGGTCAAGGCATTTTATAACTAGCTCTGGGCTCTTTGGAAGGTCCAGGCCATGGGACTTCTCTGCTGGGCCAGATTGGAACCAGGGGCATCATTGGGGAGTAGATATGCTCCTGGCTTTGACCCCAGGCTGCCTGGGGGATTCTGGTGCTGCCACTCACTTACTATGTGACTTGGAGAAGTTAGATATATGCAATATGTATCTAATATATAAGACAACTATAACGTAAATGGATGAAGATAAAGGAACATAGATAGTGGTAAGGTTCCACATTCTGCTTGAAGTGATAAAATAATGATTCTAAGTAGACTGAAAAGTTAAGTCTAGAGCAATCACTAAAGAACATTTTTTTAAAAGATTTTATTTATTTATTTGAGAGAAAGAATGAGAGAGAGAGAGAGAGCACATGAGAGGGGAGAGGGTCAGAGGGAGAAGCAGACTCCCTGCCGAGCAGGGAGCCCGATGCGGGACTCGATCCCGGGACTCCAGGATCATGACCTGAGCCGAAGCCAGTGGCTTAACCAGCTGAGCCACCCAGGCGCCCCACTAAAGAACATTTTTAAAAAGTTACACAAAGAGATATAGTAAAAAGAACTATAAATTAAGATAGAATTAAAAAAAAGTTTACTTAACCTAAAATAAGTCAGAGAAGGAGGAAACAGAGAAACAAATAATAATAAAAAAAGAATAGAAAGATTAAAAAGGAAACTGATCAAATGGTAGATCTAAATCCAAATATATCAGTAGTTACATTAAAAGTAAATGGCCTAAACACACCGATTTAAATGTAGAGATCATTAGAATGGATTGAAAAAACAACTCTGACCCAGATATATGCTATCTACAAGACACTCACATCATATATATATTGATATAGATAGGTTACAAGTAAAAGGGTGGAAAAACATATACCATGCAAATACTAACCAAAAGAAAGCTTGGTGGCTTTATTAAGATCAAAGTAGACTTCAGACCAAAAAAAAAAAAAATCATCAGAGATAAAATTGGTTTTTACATAATGATAAAAGGATCAAGTCATAAAGAAGACAAAAGTCTAAATTTGGGTGCACTTAACAACAGGTTCAAAATACATGAAGCAAAAACTAACAGAACTGAAAGGAGAAATAGACAAATCTGTAATTGTAATAGGAAATGTTAACGCTCCTTTCTCAGTTATTGATAGAATTAGTAGACAAAAAATCAGTAGAACTGATTCAATCAACTGGATCTAATAGGCATTTGCAGAACACTCAAAAGTAGAATATACATTCTTTTCAAGTGCATAGAACATTCACCAAGCTAGGGAATATTCTGAGTCATAAAACAAATATTAACAAATTTTAATTGAAATCATGCAAAGTATGTTCTCTGAGCATAATGGAACTAAACCAGATCGGTAATGGAAAGATAACAGAAAAAATCTCCAGACACTTTGAGTCGAAAAACATACTTCTAAATAATCCGTGAGTCAAATAAGAAGCCTCAAGGGAAATTAGAAAATATTTTGAACTGAATGAAAATGAAAACACAACATATCAAAATTTGTGGAATGTAGTAAGGCAGTAGTTAGAATTTATAGCATTAAATACTTATATTAGAAAAGAAGAAAGCTTTCAAATCATTAATCTTAGATTCCATCTTAAGAAAGTAGAAAGGGAAGAGCGAAATAAACCCCAAACAGGTGGAAGATAGAGCACAGAAATCAACACTGTTGAAAACAGAAAAACAATTTTAAAAATCAATGAAACCAGAAGCTGGTTCTTTGAATATATAAATAAAATTGATAAATCTTTAGCAAGACTGATAAAGAAAAAAGAGAGAGAGAGAAGACAAAATCACGAGTATCAGGAATGAAAGAAG
The DNA here is from genome assembly GCF_037043125.1 of Eumetopias jubatus. Classification (NCBI taxonomy): domain Eukaryota; kingdom Metazoa; phylum Chordata; class Mammalia; order Carnivora; family Otariidae; genus Eumetopias; species Eumetopias jubatus. Next base: position 120,460,257 of record NW_028274816.1, read on the forward strand.
GGGTATCACAACAGACATTAAAAAGATATTAAGGGAATAATATGAACCACTCCAGGCACATAAATTTGAGAAGTTAGATGAAATGTACAAAATCCACAAACTACCAAAACTCACCCAAGATAAAATAGATAACCTAAATAGTCCTATAATTCATAAAGAAATTGAATTTGTAAATAAAAAAATCTCCAAAAAAGTAAATCTCCCAGTCAAGATGATTTCTCTGGCAAATTCTTCCAAACATTTTATAAAGAAATAACACAAATTCTACACAATCTCTTCAAGAAAACAGAGAAGGAGGGAACACTTCCCAATTCATTTTATGAGGCCAGCATTATCCTAACAACAAAACCAGACATAGAAAGCACACAAAAAGAAAACTATAGATCAATTTCCCTCATGAATATAGATACAAAATTTCCTAACAAAGTATTAGCAAATTGATTCCAGCAATACATAAAAAGAATAATACACCATGACTAAGTAGTTTATCATGGGAGTGCCAAGCCGGTTAAACATTTAATTCTGACAATAACAAGTGGGGGTGAAGATTTGGAGAAAGTGAAACTCTCATACATTGCTGGTGGGAAGGCAAATGGTAGTCAGTCCAGAAAACAGTTTGGCAGTTTCTTAAGTTTCTTAAACTTAATCAATGTCAGCCACCATATTAACAGTCTGAAGAAGAAAAACCAGATAATCATATCAACCAATGCAGAAAACACATTTAACAAAATTCAGTAGTGATTTATGATACAAACTCTTAGGAAACCAGAAACCTAAGGGCATTTCCTCAACCTGATAAAGGATATCTGTAAACAACAACAACAACAACAACAAAAAACCCTACAATTAACATCATACTTAATGGTGAAAAATATAATGTTTCCCCCTAAGATTGGCAACACGTCAAGGATGTCTACTGACCATTGGAAGTTCTAGCTGATGCAATCAAGAAACAAAAATAAATAAAGGCATACAGATTGAAAAGTAATAGAATAGAACTATCTCTATTCCCAGACCAAATGTTTGTCTATGTAGAAAATTCTAAGGAATCTACAAAAATAAAAACTCCTACAACTAAGTTGCAGTTTGGCAAGGTCGCAGGATACAAAATCAACACAGAAAGATCAATCATATTTCTATATACCAGCAATGAATAATTGGACATCAAATTTAAAAACAGTATCATTTACAATAGCTCCAAAAATATGAAACACTTATATATAAGGTTAACAAAACACATTAAGAGTTCTGTATACTGAAAACTACAAAATAAAGATAAAAATATCAAAGAAAGCTTTTTAGAAGAAAGCATGGGAGAAAACGTTAGTGATTTTAGGCTAGGCAAAGAATTCTTAGCTATGACATCAAAAACATTATGTATAAAATGAAAATTTGATAAGTTGGATTTCATCAAGATTAAAAACTCTTACTAAATGAGATACTGCTAAGACAAAACAGAGGCTGGGAGCAAATATTTGCAAGTTACATATCTGACAAAGGACTTGTATCCACAATATATAAAGAACTCTCAAAACTCAATAATAAGGGGCGCCTGGGTGGCTCAGTCGTTAAGCGTCTGCCTTCGGCTCAGGTCACGATCCCAGGGTCCTGGGATCGAGCCCCGCGTCGGGCTCCCTGCTCAGCGGGAAGCCTGCTTCTCCCTCTCCCACTCCCCCTGCTTGTGTTCCTGCTCTCGCTGGGTCTCTTTCTGTCAAATAAATAAATAAAATCTTAAAAAAAAAAAAACCTCAATAATAAGAAAACGACCCAATACAAAATAAGCAAGAAGTGTTTCATCAAAGAGGATATATAGATGGCAAGCAAGCACATGAAAAAATGTTCGGCATTATTAACTACTAGGAAAATGCAAGTTAAAACCACAGTAAGATCTCATTACCCACCTTTAAGATGGCTAAAATAAAAAAATACTGACAATAACAAGTGGGGGTGAAGATTTGGAGAAGGTGAAACTCTCATACATTGCTGGTGGGAAGGCAAATGGTAGTCAGTCCAGAAAACAGTTTGGCAGTTTCTTATTAAACATACATGTCATACAACCCAGCAGGCCTGCTCCCAGGTATATTTACCAGAGAGGAGGGAAGACTGTAGGTGAGCATAGCAGCTCCATTCATAATCACCCCAAAGTGGAAACAACCCAATTGTCCTTCGGCAAGTGAATGGATGTGTACGTCCACGCAATGAGACACTCCTCAGCAATAAAAAGGAATGGACTATGGACACACGTACCACTCTAGATGCTTCTCAAAGCCATTATGCTGAGTGAAAAAAGGAATCTCACAAGGTCACACGTTGTTTGGTTCCATTCATATAACATCCTGGAAGAATCAAAACTATGGTGATAGAGAACAGATTTGTGGTTGCTAAGGGATGGGAGTGGGGAAAATGTGGAAGTCCAGGGGGGCAGCAGTAGGGACTCTTCCCTGGTGATGGACTGCTCCGTTGCCTTGGGCACATGAATCTATGCAGGCATTAAAATTCATGGGACTATAATCAAACAGAAGCCAATTTTATTCTAAGTTAACAAATACTTTTTTTTTTTTTAAAGGAGATGGGTTGGGGGAAGAATGAAAAGGGTATCTGTACCTTGGCAGGCCAGCATGTAGGAGGCCCCAGGGATGAAAGAAATCGAGTTGCAGAGGGATGTGAAAGCAGGGGTCCAAACACCTCTCCCTGGTCCCATTCCAGAGCCAAGCCTGGGAGGTCCTAAGTTTTCCTGTCATAAGAACACAGTTTCTGTTTTGATTGTCACTTCCCATTGTCACCATCCCATCGGGTCCTGCTTGGGAGCCCTGGGAAACCCATGTTTATCTGACTTCACACATTAAAAATATCCTTCAACCCCGCAGGGGCATTTATCTCCTCCTCTCGCCTTCCTCTCGGGGAGACTTCTCCGGCTGCTCCAGCCATAGCTGCCCGTGTTAGAAGCCAGGTGGCACTTCCGTGTTTCCTTTCTCACCTGACTCTGTCAGTCGATTAGAAGTTCCTCAATATATTTTGAATCTCTCTGGCTATCTTGCCTAACCCAGGCGGCAGGCCCTACCTCCCCCACCCCAGCCTCTCCTTGCTCTTCCAGCCGCAGTCCTGCTCCATCCCTCCAGGATGCTCTTTCTGGGGCACACACCTCACTTCCCTGCTTAGAGCCACAGCGGCTTCTGGTGGGGATGGTGGGGGGGGGGCGGCACAGAGGGGTGGGAGAGATGGGAGGTGGGGGGCACAACTTCTTCCTTAGCCTGGCCATGTGGGGTCTGGCTCCTTCTAACCTCAGTTTCCTTGCAGCCTCTCTAGCCAACGCCTCTCTATCTGGAGCCCCATCCATTCCTCCCCTCCAGAGTTCTGTCCCTACTGTTACCTGTGCCTGGAATTACCTCTCATCCCCTTTGCTTGCCTAATTCCTGCTTTTCTTCCCATCTTGGACATATTCTCCTTCCGGCAATTTTCCTTGACCTCATCCTACCAGGGATGGCTCATGTACCTGTAGTGTGAGTTTTAAGCTTTTCATTGTCAGGGCATCCGTTTCAAAAGACATCCATCTAGAACAAACATATTGCCAGCTGTATGACCCAGCTTCTAGCAAACAACCAGATGAGGAACTCGGCTGCCCTCCCTCATGAAGGCACACTCCGTCCAGAGTTGGCCAGGCTCTGCCCTGTGACTGATGGCTCGGAGTCCATCTGGGCAGTGGGGCGTGGGGGTGGGGGGGTGGGGTGAGATTCCCGTGCCCCTCTGCACCGCACGCCATCTGTGGCTGTTTTTGTAGCTTTATGTAGCAGGAGAATTCCGGATTGAGCCAGAAGCCCGACGTGCCAGTGTGGGCTTTCCCACTAGCTCCCACGGTGACCTGGGATAAAGCACCGCCTCTCGCCAGACCTCAGTTTCCCACCTCTGGGACGGGACGCGTCAGGCCTGCGCAGCCTGTGTCTTCAGAGGGCCTGGTTGAAAGGTCCCAAAGCTGGGGGAGAAGCTGCAGCCTCGGATCAGTGGGATGACCCACAGGACGGGCTCCCAGGGGCTGCACATGCCCTCTCTGAAGGCACTCGGCCAAAGCCACGCAAGGCGAAGGCATGTTTGTGTGACGGCTGAGGACCCCCGGTCCCCCCTTCTCTCGCACCCCCTCTTAATTGCAGGGTGGGCAGCTGCCATCTCCCCCTACCCCCTTCCCTCGCCTGCCTTTGTTCAAACCCCTAATTTGTCAGTCAAGGAAGCAACAGTGCATTAGCAATGGGTGGAACGTGCCAGGCAAAAATGTGGCGTTCATTCAGCCTGGGGCCCGAGTGGGGAGGGGCACTGAGTTATTTCCCTGCCTGGGGAGCTGGAGACCGGGGTGGTGCCTTTCCCCCTCACACCCTTGCATGTCTTCACCCGGAGAGCATGCTTCCGAACAGGGGCAGGCAGCAGGCACGCAGTGGGTGCTTTGCTTTCCTCTGACAGTTGCCTTTAATAAAACATGACATTAAATCGGAGCTCGGAGGGGATAATTGGAGCCATTTATCATGACTGCAGCCAGAGAGAGGGCTGGCTTACCGGCACAGAGGCTGGTGACCAGGCACTGAGGGGCGAGCTGAGCACCTGAGGGCCAAGGCTGTATGTGGGGGTGGGGGGGCACACCAGGCAGAGGCAGGGTCTAGATTTGATACTCTGACCCTCCCACCCAACCCCAGGGTTTTTAGCAGTGTTAAGGACCATCCCTTTGGCCTAAGCAGAGGCCAGGAGGCCAGCTCTGCTGCCAGATGGGAGACATTGGAATCCTGACCCCACTCCTTACCACCTGGGCAAGTTCTCTAACTTTCCCGAGGCTTGGTTTTCTCATCTGTAAAATGGAGATGGTTAGTAATACCCACATCCAGGGCTGTTGTAGAGATGATGTGAGCGCATGCATTGGAAGTGTGTAGCAGTTACCTAGCACACAGGAAGGGCTCAGGAAACATTAGGTGTTATTTTATTCCTTTAGCTGGCCGAGGGAAGCACGGAGCGTAGGATGGGTGCCGCCCACTTCCGGGGTGAAAGTTCACCATTAGGAAGTGGGGAAAACATGAGCTTCATCCTCAGGCAACCATCTGGGCACTTTCAACCCTGACCACTCAGCTCCTTTCTCACCGTGAGACTGTAGACAGGTCACACAACCCCTCTGAGCCTATTTCCTCTTTGCGCAACGGGGACGTTCAACAGCCACCTCACGGAGCTGTTTAAAGGTTCCAGTATGAGTGGAGGTATAGCTTCTAGCTCAGAGCTAGTCACACTGTGGGATTCACTGGATTTGTGTTAAGGCTCTTCCTTTCTCTCTTAGAAGAGAATTGCCTCCATTGTTAAACAAAACCTGCTATCCCTTAAGGTATGTAGAGGGCAGGGTTGGGGAAGGCAGATCAGTCAGACTCAAGTGGTGAGTCTGGCTCAGGCTCAGCTGGCTCCAGCACTTAGATTGCCTTCCAGCCCCACATCTTAACCTCTGTCCGTACCATGCCCTTGGTAACAGGACTTTGCCGTTCCTTCGACTTAAGGGGATTTCAGTTCCCCTTGACTCTGGGCCATGGAAGGGGTAGAGTGATAGTGTGAGCGTTCTGAGTCCAGTCCTTACAAGACTTTGTGTGGTTTTGCTTGCTTTCTTGCCTGTTTGCCATTCTGTGAGAAGGACTATCTAGCCTGCTGGCCCAAGGAGGATGAGAGCCATGTGTTACAAAGTCAGCCCAGCCGCTACTGTTCCTACAACAGAGTGGCCCACCTGAGCCTGCCCCAGCTCAGCCAAGCCCTAGCCGATCTGCACGTCCACAGGAATAGAAGCTTAGTGGGGTGTGCTGCTGCAGCGTTGTGGTTGGCTATTGCACATAAAAGCTACCTGATACACCAGGAGCGCTCCCTCTCCATCCCTCAGTCTTCTTTCTCAACAAGGTGCTGCCCCTACTGTGGCAAGTTGACCACCAACATATCCAGCTTACCTCCAACACCCGAGACACCCCAGAACAATCCCCAGTGGGTCCTATAAAAGTCTAGGACCTGACTCTCATTGAGTTAGATTAGGTCAAATGTTTATCCTCAAACAATTATTGTTACCAGGGGTGTGGAAATCTTTGGCGGGCCTAGGTCATGTGCTTACCCATGCAGCTGGGGCCTGGGGTCAACGTAGAGCTCTCCATCAATCCACATGGACCAAGAGGTGGGAGAGGCCATTCCCCAAAGGAAATCAGGGTGGCCTTATCAGAACAGGGAGGAATGGATGGTAGGCAGGCAAGAGCAACAGATGTTCACTACAGGAAGGCAGGGAGGACATAATTACATACTCAGGAAGGAGAATTTATGTGTATTGATGGCTGATTGAATAAGCAGAACATGACCCTAAGGTTTCTAACTGGTAGAGGACCGGTGAGGTCATCTGCAAGAAGAGACCTAGCTGTGAACAGAGGAGAGGGAAGACTTCGGGACAGAATCCCCATGGCTTATTTGGAGGGGAAAACAGTAATCCAGCCTGGCTAGATTGGGGGAGTTCTTCCTTTGTATTTAATTTTAGGTTCCAGAAAAGTCTCAAGAGAAATGGGGCATTTCACATTCAACAGGCCTCCCTGACTCTGTGTTTTTAGGACTAATGAAGGTTATTCCAGAAAGCTTGTCCCCAGTAGGCGGGATGGGGTAGGACACACTTCCATGGAGGAATCCGCACCTTGAGAAGGGGCGCATCAGAGTCTTTGGGGCTAGGCCAGGATATCCAAGATCAGTCCTGATGCCTGGCCCCAGGGGCCGGGATGGTCGGGCACCAAGACGGGGGCCTGGACACCCAGCTGGACTCCCTTCTGTCAGCAAAGCTCAGGCGGGGTTCTAAAGCTGAGATGTGGTCTCTGAAATGTGAGCGGTAAGCATGTCTACCATGTTGCTTTCAAATGTAGATGGACTGGATTTGATCTTCTGGGATGTCCCAGGAGATCACACACTGAGGAGACAGCTGTCTGCAAGCCAGGAGGGGAGCTCTCAGAAACCAACCCTGCTGCCCCCTTGATCTTGGACTTCCAGCCTCCAGAACTGTGAGAAAAGAAATGTCTATTGTTTGAGCTACCTAGTCGGTGGCATTTTGTTATGGCAGCCCAAACCGAAGACTCTGGGAGAGAGAGTGGCAGTAATGGAGCTACCTGGGCCAGGTGTTTACCAAGTATCATTCCATGTGACCCTCAAGTGACCTCTCGGAGGAGGGGTTATCACTCTCACTTTCCAAGTGAGGAAACCGAGTCCTGGGGGCCGGGTCTGTCCGACTCTTTCCACGTCGACATAGTCCAGACCCAAACTACCGATGGCCTGTGGTTCTGACAGAGGAGGACCTTGGGGACCCTGGTGGTCTCACAGAGATGCCAAAGGACCTCCCTCACCCATTTAATTTCCTAAAGAATTGTGCAAGGTAGATACTGTTGTCCCATTTTATAGCTGGGGAAACTGACTTTTGGAAGAGTTCAACGTCTTGCCCATGGCTCCATGGCTGATAAGAATTTGAACCCATGCTTCTCTGACTACAGGTCCTGCATTTTGGACCACAGACCCAGAAAACCCCTTGTGGAACATGCTCCCCAACAGATGGGAGCCTGCCTCCTCCAGACTGATTGTACTCTAATCAATGTCCCTTAAGGAAAATGGCAGCCGGCACTGCGACACGTGGTGCCAGGCCCATCGGAAGCCACGGCAGAATGCAAGGAAGATCTCAGGGTGCACCAGGTCAGAGAGGAAGTGGCCCCTCGCCCTGTCTTTTCTGGATCTCATCTTCCTCTTGGGAAGTCTCTGACTCTGAACCACCCCCGCCCTCTTGGTGGCCGAACTGCTGTTCACCGCCCCTGTTACTCTCTCCGTCGTCCACCAGCCCTAGCCACTCTGGTCTTCAGAAAGCCAAGCCTCTTCCCCTCTTCCTGGGCCTTTGCCCACGCCATGCCCTCTGCCCGGATGGTCTACCCCGACTCCAGATCGTCATAGGACCAACCGCAATGACAGAGGTGTCAGCTCCTCTACCATCTTCTCTTAGGGCCCCTTCCCGACCACGTCCCCTAAATCTGCCACCCGCTCCCATCTCTATCACTTTATTGTTTCCAGAACACTCTCATGGCCAGGCGTCATCTTGTTTATTTACTTGTTTGCTGCTCTTCCCACTGTCTCTGCCAGGGTCCAGAGCAGCTTAACGTCTCATTGCCCAGTAAGTAATAGTTGAAAGCACAAATGAATGAAGGGCCCTTAAGGTGGCAGCAGTGGGGAGTGGGCTGGGGAGCCACAGATCCCTCTTTGGGAGAGTTGCACGGTTTGATGGTGCCCTGGAGATGGTGGAGGCTGCTCCACTTCGGAGATGCTCAGCAAAGGAGCAAATGGGCTGGTGTGGACACAGCCTGTGAGGAATGTGGCCAGACCTGGGGAGCCTAGCCCAGCTCTCCCATGCCAGGGAACCCTGGGAGAGGCTGTTCACTTTGCAGGAAGCTTCTCTACGAGGCTCCCCTCCCAGGGCTCCTCCTTGGCTCCTGGGCTGAGTGGGGCCAGGCCGGGCCGGCTGATTTCCGCTTTATTATGTTATGATGATTTCCCCCCCCCGGAATGATTAGGCTTTAATAAATAACATTTCTCTCCGATATTGTGCCATCATTAATTCTGCTTAGCTCTCCTCGGAGAAAATTTTGTGGAAACATTCTCAGTGCTGCTATTTAAAGCTAAATTAATTCTGCTGATTATTTCTGTCCAAGTAGATTTGTGCCCAGGCGGCTGGGGCCAGCCCTGAGGAGAAGCGAGGTGGGTGCTTGTCTCTCTCCCCGAGGCCATGCCCAGGGTCTCTGATCGCCCCTTGCTGCACAGAGCGCAAGCTTGAGTCCTCCCTGGCAGGGGGAGGAAAGAGCGAAGGGGGCCGGGATCCCGATTTGGGGGGCCCAGGTCCTCCCAGCCTCACCTAAGGTGAGGGCAGTATTGGGAGGATCCATCAGCCATTCTTCCTATCACTGGCCTCACAGAGGCTTGTACAGGGGCCCATGTCCTTACAGAAGCCTCCGGTGTGATGCTGGGCTTCATCGGAAGAACACGGGAATCTGTGAACCAGAACGGGGTCCTGCCAACCAAAGCTGAGCGCAGTGTAACCCACTAGGTTTCTATGTACCAATTCCGGGGTGCTATGTCCAGATCGGGGTTCTGAACCTCCTGGGAGGACTCTGTGCAGCCAAAATGAGTTCTAAAGAACAATGAGATTGGCAAACAGCGGTCAGGCAGACAGCAGGGTCCTGAACCCCAGAGCAGGTGTCCGAGTCAATGATACAGGTGCAAATCTGCTGACTTTTCTCTAATGGGGCAGGGCTGTTAGAGCTCAGCAGGTTTCTCTGTAACAAAGCAGGATTCTGTGAATTCAGATTCCTATGAAATCACCAAGGGTTCGGCACGACTAGGCATGGTTCTGAAAAGAAAAGGCAGGATTCCGTGTAACAGGGTGAGTTTCTGTAGCATACAGAATCAGGGTTTCTGTAGAATACAGCTGGTCTCTGGATGTCAATATTGGAATTTTTTTTTTTTTTTTTTTAAAGCCAAGAGCAGAATTCTGGGAAGCTGAGTGGAGTTCTGCAGAATCAAGTGGAATTCTGCATAAGAGAGCTGGCTTCTAGGTCCATGAAGAGGGCTCTGTGGCAAGAATGGGATTTCTGATAACAATGGTGCAGTTACGCATTCGGGGGCCAGAAAGCAGATTTTTATGATGTATAAAGACTGAGATCCAGATAAAGCAGGGCTCTAGCAACAGAGCAGAGTTCTGTAAGGGCTCCAGCAGATTCTCACTTTCGATGACCAAGAGCCTTGCACGCGTGCTCTGTGCCATGGTCACAGTCCTGGGTGGCAGAGCAGGGCACAGCTCACCTTGGATGGTCTGGCCCAGGTCCGGCGCCTGCATCCTGGCTGCAAGGGAGACTGGGAATGTGACTATTTGACATTTTTAGTGACTATGGTGGGAAGCTGCTCTTGCCAGAGGAAGTAGGGGACTCTTTAACATAGCAAGGGGGTTCTAATATAGATGAGCCAAAAAAGAATGGCCAATTTCCATTGCATCTGGCTTCCACTGTGCCAAGTCTCCCCAGCCCCAAGGCCGTTGCTCGTGCTGTTTTCTCTGCTTGTCTCCCCTCCGCCCCATGGCCCTCCTACCATGTACCTGCAAACCCTCCATGTACCCGCAAACTCTCCATGTACCCTACGTCTCGATTTAAACATCGTGAACTCATGGAGCTTGCCCTGACTTTTCTCATGCAAACTGTTTACTCAGATACAGCACCTTATTCTTTTCCTTCCTTGTACTTACCACACTGAGTATGTACATATTGATCTGAGTGTTTGTCCAGCTCTTCTCCAAACGCTTTGTCACCCCTGTGCCTGGGCTTCAGCTCCTTAGAGAGATGGTCCCTAAGTCTCCACTTCTGGCCCCCCAGGCTGCATCCCGGACAGCACCCCCTGGAGGGCATGCACACACTTAAGTTCCCTGTGTCCCAAACTGGGCTCGTCATCCTCTTAGATGGGCTCACCTCACAATCACGCCATGTAACCAGCTCTGTCATCATCCTTCCATCCTCCAAACAACACATGGACTCTCTGCCTCCATGTGTTGCTAACCCGGTCTGTCCGGTCTTTATGACCCATCAGTCTGCTCTTCCCCTGCCCACCCTCAGGCAGACCCTTCCCCATGTTCTTTTGCACTCCTTGCAATTGAGCTGTAGTGGCAGGCTGTGGTGACCCAGGAAAGAGAGTGTTATCATCTCGATGGGGGGACACCTTCCATTGCAATACAAAGGCCTAGGGTAGCAGGAGCTTCAAGAGGATCAGAGCTGATTTTCTTCCCATGTTTATAGGCTGGTCATGAGCAGTCCAACTTAACATGGCAGCCCCTTGGCATTGGGGATCCCCTCTATCTGACTGTTCTCCCTTCCTCCGGGTGCTGCCCTCCTTAGCATGGGCAAGACGACTCATCAGCATATCCATTGGGTCTGCTTTCCCTCCAGTTAGAAGGGAGGAGATGGAGCAGTGGAGAAGGAGGGCCAGCCAGCCGTCTTCCTCAACAGCATACTCAAGAGTTGCACACGCCACTTCTTCTCACCCACTGCTGGCCAAATTTAGCTGCAAGGTAGGCTGGGAAATGTGCTTGCTTCTGGAGGGCCATGTGCACAGCTAAAATCCAGAGCTTTCCACCATGAAGGGAAGAGGGAAACACGATGGGCAGTCTCCGCCACACAGGTTTAAACACTAAAATAGCACAGACATGAAAAGCAAGCATCTACTGAGCCCCTGGCCGGCACGCACTTTCATTTGATCCTCAAGACCCCATTGCAGGGGGAGTGTCCTCTCCTTTTCACAGAGGAGAACACCAGGGGGAGGAGGGGACATTAAGTGACTCACGCAGGATCGCAAACCTGAAAATGGCAAAATGGGGTCCAAAGTGCTGGCATCTGAGGCCGGAGCCCGGGATTTACCCATCACACCACACAGGAGGGATGTTCCAGGGAAGGAGGGACATTGCGGGTTTCTCCCACAGCCCTATTCCCAGCACCTCAAACAAGAGGGGTGGCTCATGAATATTTTGGGACTGATCGGATCTGCTTCTTTCTGTTGGTGCCTCGACCGACCAGAGAGGAGGGACATCCAACCTTTCCGGCAGGAGGGCCTTCCCATTCCTGTGGGAGTGAGCCAACAGGGTCTCCCGTCCCTTACTTACCCCTCCCAGCCCGGGCACCCGCCCTGTGTCTCCACTTTCCCCGCTGCGTGCGTGGCGGGGCTGGTGGCAGCGGGGGATGCATTCCTCTGTGAGGTCTGGTTTTCAAGGGTGAGAACTCAGCTAGAAAGAACGCTTGCCATGGTCTCCTGGACCTCGAATGGTCTCTGCACCTCCCTCTTCATAGAGTCCTGCTGGGAATGAGAGGCTGAATAGTCCGAGGGGGCTGTGCCCTCTCTAGTTCCCTCCCGACACGTTAGTAAGAGGTGACATCTCTCAGCACCTTACCACGTGCTGGCTCTGTTCCAGGTACTGCATTTACTTCTCACCCGGTCCTATGAGTCGGGTGCTCTTTTTAGTCCTGTTTTATAGACAAGGAAACCGAGGCACAGAGAGGTTAAGTAACTTGCAGAAGATCACACAGTAAGTGATGGAGCTGGGATGAGACCCCTGTAACTCTGCACTGTAACTGTGTAATGTACAGCTAGATGGTCAGACACTTTACAGTGTACAAGGCCCTGTTGTAGCTGTGGTGTATTGTCATTCACCTTGAAACTCATTTGCCCGAGAAGGAGACTGAGGCTCAGAGGGGCTAGCTACGCTTCCTGGTGGACCAGCTGGCCGCTAGGCTTCTCTGGGGCTCCACGTGGTCTCCAGTTGGTGGAAGCTTGCAGAAGAATCTGATCCTGAGCGTCCCTTTGGCTCTGAAGGCAGCTGTCTGGCTCGTCTGCCTCCTTTCCCTCCAGAGGAGTTCCCCGGCTCTCCTTGGGGGCCACCACCCCCCCCCCCCGGCAGCCCTCTCCGCCTTCCAGCTGTTCCAGCTGGGCACGTGTAGGGCGGAGTGGTGGTGGATGGTGGGCGTTGAGTGGGGGAGGAAGGCTGTTTATTTATGATGTGACAATTTTGATGTATTTGCTAGGGGGGAAAACACCCCAGCACTGCACAATTAAATTAAAGCCTGGCGGATGTAGGCGAAGCTCGTCTACAGCTGACTTAGAACCCAGTAGATTGGAGAAAAACAACAGAAATGGCTGTGGCTTCAGTCCCTCAGCCAGGCAAGGCCCCTGCGGCTCTTGGATGTTGCTCTGGACAGGTCCCAGTTTGCCCAGGTGTGTGCCCTGACTACGACCCTATTTATGGGGGGTGGTGGGGGCCTTGAGGGGGGCCACGGTATGTGCTTATTGTCTTTCATGGTGCCATGGGCCTTCCCGGGGCATCAGGGAACAAAAGGCCTCCATATTCTCTCTGGACTGCTCCATCTTTTCTCTGGTGTCCAAAAATGTGGCCATTACAGTCCTCTGTCTCATCTGAAATATGGCAACTGCCTCCTACCTGGCCTCCCTGCCGCCAGTTTTGCCCGATTAGATCACTCTACACTCAGCTTTTATTCTCCTATTTGCATGGATCCTAAATGTGTTAGCATGTCATTCAAATTAGTATTAGTCAGACTTCTGCTATGATAATGCTGTATAAGAAACAACCCCCCCCCTCCAAATCCCAGTGGCTTACAATTCACAAACACTTGTCTCACTCTTGCGTCTTCAGGTGGGCTGGGGCAGTTCTGTGTCAAGTCTGTGACACATGGCTCCCATGCTGGGTTCAGCAGCTGCCCAAAGCATGCCCTTCTATGGCAGATCACAGAAGCGCAAGGTGCCATGCTGAACCACATAAGCTAATTTAAAGTCTCTGCTCACATCAAGTCCACCAGCACTTTATTGGTCAAACCCAATGGGGGCAGGGAATATACGCCACCTCCTTTAATAGAAGGAGGCAAGTCACATGGCCGAAGGAGCAGATACGTCATTCTATTATAAGGAGGAACTGAAGAATTGGGAATAATAATCCAATCTGTCACATTCCTTTATAACTGTGGTTCTCAAAGGTGCAGTCTTGGGATGGGTATCATCAGCATCAGCTTGACCCCACCCCAGACCTACTGAGTCAGAAATCTGGGACTGGTAATTTGAGTTCTGATAAGGCCTCCAAGTGATGTAGGTCATAGTTTGAGAACCACTGCTGGACAACCAGGCTGTCCCCCCCCCCTTTTATTTTATCCCCGATTACCCTAAGCTACGCCCCTCCCTGGAGCCTTTACCTTCTCTCTCTTTTGGAATGCTCATTCCTCCTCCATCTGGCAAATTCCTGCTCATGTTTTAAGGCCTGAGCCAAATGTCTCCTCCTCTGGGAAGCCCTCCTCCACCCCTACCCCAGGCAGAATTAATCATTCCCTCCTCTGTGTTTCCATAGGATTCCTACAGATAAACTCCATACGGTGGGCCTTGGATTGTATGACCACTTTGTGTTTGGGACAGGGCGTCCTCCGGGGCCAGGACTCTGCCTTATTGGCTGTTTCATCCCCAGCACACTACATACCTCGGGCACACAGTCAGCCCCCAGTTACTGTTCAGTGATTCTGTTGCTGATTTTCAGGTACCCTTGCTGGGCTGAGGGGATGCAATATTTCTGCCTCAGGAGCCCGGGCTTCCCAGAAAGTTAGGTGGTGATTGTGGATGGAGGGGGAATCACGGGTGAAGATGGCGATGGTCGGGACAACCCAGTCTGGGCTCTGCTCAGGCTCCAAGTGTTGAGTCGCGGGGAGGTCTCGGAAACATGGGCATGGGCAGAAAGCAGATGAGGACAGCATCTGGTGCCCAGATGTCAGCAGCTGTCCTTGCTTATGGCAAATTTGGTAAAGGCTCACCCAGTGACTTTGCAGGGCTGGAAAAGCTCTGATTGTTTATCAGATGTTGGGAAAGCTGATCAACCTTCAGACTGGGGAATCTCGGCAGAACTACCACCCCTATCACACTAGGGACTTGTCTGAGGCAGGGCTATGTCTCCTCTGTCAGGTTGGTGGCTCCTGGGCAGTATGAGTTTTCTCTGCCCCACTGGACAAGGAGAACCTTTCCTCTCCAGCTGGGCTGTATCTTTCCCATCACATGGAGGGCTCCTGGTTCAGGGACTGAGTCCCCCTCTCCAGACTTGGGCATCCCTGGGATGGGGAGGGGTGTGTCCTTTTTAGTCCTCTGCCCAAAGAAGGAGGCAAAGAACTCCCAATTCACTTTCAATAGCAGAGATCCTTGTAAGGCTCTGCTCCCTCAACCCACCCATTGCTCTACCTTCAAACCCAGCGCATCTCCAGATGAGCTTTCTCCTCCCTTCCCCAAAACACTGAGAGAATGAACAGTCAACCCAAGGAGGAAGAGATTCCGGTGGCCCTGTGGAGGGATGGGAGTGGGGGCACCGGGTGCGGGGAGGAGGGTTAGGTGCAGGCCAGGAAGAGCCCCCGGCTCTCTGATCTTTGCCTTCCGGGCTGACAGGTACATTTCAAGGGAAACTGAACCTGCACCTCTCAGCTTCATTTGCTTTTAACGCATCTGGTTGGCAGTGGGCAGGCGGCTTTTGATGTCTGCGTCTTGGTGCCCAAGACTTTTTAAGCCTCTCTTCTTTGAAGCCAAGGAGACTTGTGTTTCTGCCAAGGAGTAAATAAACTTGCATATCCTCCAGTGCCTTAGTCGTTGGAGATCCAGCTCCCAAACACCCTGAGGCCTGGAGGCCCTTCTCCATTCGCTCAGCCTGCCAACGGCTTGTGGGGGACTTAGCTCTGGAAAGCTTTCAGAAAACTGTCTTTGCTAGCATGGGATCGGGAGACGCCGTGGGAGATTTCAGGATTGGGTTCACCAAGTTCATCCTTCTAAGAAGCAAGGGAAGGGGGCCTGCATTCCTGCCAGGGCTTTTCAGTGGGCGTTTAGCTTCCCCGTGATTTACTCAGTGTCCCCATTTCCCCCCACCTCTAAAGTCATCCTTAAAATGGTGTTCTTGTTCGTAATATGATCAATTGATGATTTCTCAATCTCACAGAAAGCGTGAATAAAGCACCTTTAGAAAGCTTTGTCGTTTTTATTGATCGGAAAGCACCTTCACGATAACAGCAGGTTTGCCATGCAAGGTGGCTTCTGTGGCAGAGCTTCCTTTTGGAACAAATTGGTGCCCTGAGCCCCTCCTCATAGAAATTTTGCAAGAGACACAGGAAAACACCTAGGCCGCCCCTCTGCCCAGTCCCACTGCCTCTGCTTCCTGGCCCCCAGTCTGATCCCTGCCCTGTCTCTAGTCCTCTTGAGACTCTAAAGGGAGGAGTCCCACTTTGGGCCTTGACCTTTGTGAAGGCAGCTGCAGTCATTGCTCTGGTTGGAGCAGTGAGGGGCTTCATGCGGCCTCCTTCCCTGTTCACCCGGCAGGCCCATGGACACTGGGATTCGGGGGTCTTCTGATGTCTGGATGGTTTCCAGTGCTTTAGCGGGGTCTGGGACATCTCTGTGTCCCCCTGCCCACTCTCTGTGTACCCAAACATCTCCATGAGGGGTGGGCATGCGGCTCTCAGCGTCTGGAAGGAGGTAGAACCTGAGCCTAGTGAACAGGGGTCGTGGGGGTTCTGAGAATAGAGGGGGAACAGCACTGCTCTGGAAAGTGGGGCCCTTGTGTTTGGTTGGGGGAGCCTGAGCCTGGGGGAGACTCCATCCTAAAGGCACAGTTCTTTATGGGGATGGAGGGGGCTGTTGTCAACTATACCATAGTGTCAGAAGCAGGGACAGCTGGAGACTTTGGCCCCAAGAGCAGAGAGTGGAGTAGATGGGATTAGCTCCCTTTTCATTGTTTTATGGTGACCCAAGTGGGCAAGGCAAGCAGGAGGAGGAGCTCCCTGGCTCCCAGAGGTCTGAGCCACGGAATGAGAGTGATCTACAGGATGTCTTTGATGTGAGCTGTAAATTGACAGAGCCTCAGCGGTCCCCAGCTAAACTCCTGTGACCCAGGGGAAGGTGCAGCATGGTGGTGGTGGTGGAGTCGGGACCTGGACTTGGGTCCCTTGACCTTCAGCCTAGCGTCTGAGCTCTGACCATTACAGGCTGAACTTGAGAAAACACATCCTGACTCTGACAGTTGACACAAACACAGGGGCATCTCAGAGTTGGCTGACAGAGAGCTCCAGGTAGCTCAGCAACCAAGGGCAGCCAGAGAGAGCCTCACCTGTGAGTCAGGGAGGACGACCCTGACCTGCGTGCGCCCACCTGGCCTGAGCAGAGGCTCCCTGCAACTTGGAAGGACGGCCTGTGGAAAGTAGGCCTCCCTGTGGAGCCGAGGTCACTGGAGGAGGGCACCAGGCACCAGCCTTCTGCTTAGAATAGACATAGACTCATTATCCAGCAAGTACCTATCAGAATCCTGAAGATGTGCGGTTCCCCTCCAGTACCTTCAATCACCACCCTGAATGCGAGCGGAAACTTAAAGCAGGCGTCAAACCCACGCAGATGGAAGCTGACAGCTGTCTCCAGCCTGCCCTGCGCTCCCAGCTCAGCCCATTCCCAGGGCTCAGAGACACCTGGCTTGTGAGGAGGCGGTGCTTTGTCCTCACCAATGCTGGCCTAGCTGGGGGAGGAGGAGGGGGCCCCGGTGGTTGGGGGTGTGAGTGTTGGGGTCCCTGACATGGGAACTCTGACCCTGGTGGGGCTGCGACAGGTCAGGGGTGCTCACACCCATCTCTCATTTAACACAGGGTTGCAGGAGATGACATGTGGGACGCCTGGCACCCAGTAAGCTCTTTATCAGGGCAGTAAACCTACTGTATTCCTAGAGCTCCATCCTCCCAGCTGCTGGGGCCTGTCACCCCCACACAGACCCTGAGGAATAAATGTTGCTGGCCCAAGGCAACATTAATCCAGTCCTCCCCTCGAACCCCAACAGGGGCCCAGGCTTCTCAAATGGCCTATGGGGGGAGGAGCTCCCACCAGGTGTGGGGGTGGGGCAGGATGTGAGTGCCTTTTCCTCAGCTCCCCTGGCTGGTGGGCTTGGCTAAGCCCCTCCTCTTCCCTGAACCCCAATTTCTTCACCCACCAAATTCCAGGAGCGTTGGCTGGGGGGCGGGTTCCTGATGGTCATGCAGATGCAGGCCTCCTGGGCTCTTTGAGCCTTTCCTGGAGTCCCCGGGGTCCCAGAGGTGACAGGGTAGAGGAACGCGGATTCCCCATCCCTCAGACTTCCTCTCAGGAAGGAGGGATCCAGGAAGTGGCCCCTTCCATGGGTCCAATCTGCTGGGTAACTGCCAGGAAGCCACATGCCCCCTCCGCATCAGCTCCCCCCCACCAGGGGCACGGTCCATGTGCCTGCTGACACCTCCAACAAGGGACGTTTGATCCAGGGCTTCTGCTCATGCAGTGTGATGTCGCAGAAAGAATATAAGTTTGGGGCCAGACAGACCTGGGTTCAAATTCTGATTTGGCTACTTCGAGGCTGTGTGGCTTTAGACCAGTCCCTCCTCCCATCTGTGGCCATAAAGTCGGGACAAGAGTGCCTTCCTCACAGGGCTGTTTGGGGATTCAGTGCAGCCCTGGGCATGGACCGCACCTGGGGGCTTGGCACTGCTTATTTCTCAGTCAGGGTTAACCCCCCGCTCCCCGGGCACCTGGCCTCAGGGTGGCAGGAAGGTGAAGCCTCCACTTGGGGCTCACGCTGTGCCCGTCTCCCCAGGACCTGGGCCTTCCCTGCCTGCGTCTCTTCCGTGAAGCCCCAGCTGGCAGCAGAAACCCCAGGCATGGTGCCTTTCAGAAGCAAGGCCCAAAGGCCAGATTTGGTGAGGAAGTCCTCTTTGAGGGATTTTCATTTCCCTGTAAACATTTCTGTCCAGGAACACGGAATGAGGCACCGACGCGGAGGCCTGTTCTGGGAGCCAGGCCGATGTGAAAGCTGGTGCTCTAGTTTCAGAGCTGTGTGAGGAGGGGAATCCAGATCCAGGGCTGTTCCAGGAGGCCTGGCTGCCAGAGCCTGGTGCCCTCTCCCCTGCAGCCCCCCTGCATCAGGGGGAAGGTGGCCAGGTGAGGAGGGATAACCACAGCTCAGAGCCAGGCTGCCCTGGGCGTGACTCCCAACTCAGCCACTGGGGAGCTGTGCAGCCTGGGGAGACGAAGTTAACTTCTCTGAACTTTGGTGTCCTCACTGCAAGATGGGGACAACCACAGTTCTCTGAGCACATTGGAGTGCAGATTAAATGAGGCAAAAATCTGTGCGTCTTCGCAGCTGAGAGCCCGATTCATAGTAGGTGCTTAATGCATACTTGTTTCTTTCCTCCTATTGAGACTTTTTTGTTGAACTTTGATGTAAGGCAATTTATTGTGTTTGATACTGAGGACCCAACAAGGAGTAAGATCCAATTGCTACTCCTCCGGATGCCACAGTCCAGTGGGAGGAGCCCTCGCCCCCTTCCCCCAACCCTTCCCGGCCCTCCCTTCCTGCTTCACTCTGGGGCTGCAGGTGGGGACACGGGAAGTCATGTTGGAAGCTCAGAAGGGCTGAAGCTGGCGCTGTTGAAAAGGGACTGCTTGGGGCACCTGGGTGGCTCAGTCGTTAAGCGTCTGCCTTCAGCTCAGGTCATGATCCCAGGGTCCTGGGATCGAGCCCCGCATGCAGCGGGGAGTCTGCTTCTCCCCCTGTCCCTCTCCCTCCCACTCCCCCTGCTCATGCTCTCTCTCTCAAATAAATAAATAAAATCTTAAAAAAAAAAAAGAAAGGAAAGGGAATGCTTATAGGCCCAAGGTATATAAGCTGGCGGTCCCTGTGTCCCTAATCCCCAGGCCTTGTCTTCTTTTAACCTCTCAGTTGAGTGAGGTCCCTTTCTAGGGCTGTGCTCCAAACCCCTTCTATTTTGAGCCTGGCTGAATATAGGTAAAATCCCGGGCCTGTGGGGCACCCGAAATGGCTGACCTTTGCTCCCAGCGCTGAGTTTCATCCCCTTCCTCCTGCCATTCAGGACCCTCACTTCATTTCCTTAACCAAGCAGAACTCAAGGTCAGGTTAAAAGAAAAAAAGTTTTTTTAAAAAAGAACAGGAGCAGGTCTGGCTCTTCAGCCAGCCTCAGAGTCGGGCTGGCGCTGAGGTTTTGTGTTGGCAGGGACCATGCTGTCCCTTGGAAAGGCAGGGGAGGAGGCCCGCGGGCGAACCCCAGGGGCCCACTGCTGCTGCTTGCTTATTACACAACCTCGACTAAGTCACTCCATGGCCCTCGGTTTCCTCATCTGCAAAGTTCATCTGCAAAAGTCGGGGAGGATGAGATTGTGGACTCCCACCTGCAGAAACCCTTGCCACCCCCTTTCCCTGCTCGCAGTAGCTCCAGCTCTCCCGAAGAGCTCAGGGCCCCCCTGGGCTTCCGAAGAAGGGGCGCTGGGGAAACCAGGGTGACTCCTACCTAGAGGGGGCGCTGCAGGGTCTCCAAGGCCCTTTCACATCCTGGCTCCTGACGGGGACTTGGAGGTGTGACTGTGGCATGATGCGCCTGGAGGTTTTGGAACAAAGAGACCGGAGGGCATACGTCACCTTGAGTGCCGTTCGGGAGCTGGTGTTCTCTTGCATTCTCGCTGGAGGCACGGCATTTACTCCTGCCACATTGTATTTGCTTGGACTGTCTGGGATGTCCCCTTTGGGAATGGCCATCAGAGCCCCTGGGAGACTTGGGGTGGGGGACCCACAAAAGCATCAATCCAGGCACCAGACTTGGCTGGTTCTTCAAATCACACCCTGCTCCCTGTGGGAGCGAGGGGCCGCAGAGCCTGCCAGCCGCACTGTGAGTCACGGATCGTGCGGTGGGGAGAGGATGGGGGTGCTTCCCCGACGCTCCCACTCTCCCTGGCCTCCACCCCATCCCTGGCCTTTCTGCTGCTCTCCTTGCTTCCATCCTCCCCCTCTCCAGGTGTTCCCCCCGTCTTCCCCGACTCCAGGCCCTCAGAAACTGCCCAGTGTGCATGTGATCCGTTCAGCCTGTGCCCTCCACATCGCCTGCCCCAGACCCCCACTCCAACCCAGCACCCCACTTGCTGTTTTATAAACTTGTGTTTCATTTTCATGCTCACCTGGGTGCCTTTGTGGATGTGGTTCCCTGCCTGGAATGGCTTTCTGTCCCCAGCTTCTGAATAAGAAGGGCCAGCTTCTTATTCAAACCCGAGCTCAGGCATTACTGACTCAGGACCACCCCCCCTCCCCTCTTGCTTCCATCCAGCACAGGTCACAGCGTGGCATCTTCCTTCTGTGGGCTTCCATGGCCCGCCTCCTCTGTGAGACCCACAAGTAAAGAATTATTATGATTTTTTTTATTAAATCTTTGTATCCCCAGGGCCTCGAACAAAGCGTGGCAGAGTGTAAGCGCTTGACAGATAACTGTGGATGCATCCATAGAGAGAGGGTGCAGGCTGTCTGGAACCTACCAGTATAGGGAGAAATGAATAATATACATGCTTATTGTTTACTATGTGCCAGGCATTTTAATGACAACAGGTGACATACATTGTGAGTGTATACTGTGCAAGCAGAATGATATTTATTCCTCACAATAACCAACAGAGGTAGATAGTTCCAAGATCCCTCTTTTATATAGACATGGAAACTGAGGCACGGGGAAATACCAGCACTTGTGACAGCTTATTCACCAACTCAGGCTGTCTGCTTCAGAGCCCAAACTCTCTGCCTGGCTCTGGGTCTACCCATCTCCAGTGAGGGCACTAGTTGTGAGGCCTGGAAACATCCCGAGGAGCACCTGCCATTGTCTCTTCACATAGCGGGGAAACTGAGGCCAGGGCCAGGAGAGCCTTGCTGGGCCTCCCCACCCTCGCTGTCGGCCATATCTCTTGCCTGGCTTCCCCCCTCCTTGCCCCTTTTGTCTTCCTCTTCAGAAAGAAGAGACGGGGGTCCCTCTGCCCATCCTCAGCCCTGTTTCCAGGCAACTTGTTTTCTGGGCAGCGCCCCTTGGTGCGGCGATGTTGCCATGGTGACCACAGTGGGTACAGGTGCATCTTCAGGATGGTGAAGGATGCAGCTCCAGTTCCTTCCCTCTGAGAGACTCAGGGGTGCACAGATAAGTCCTCTGGCATGCAAGCTCACCAGGCACATGCCAAGGGAGGACAGAGTTAGGCTTCTGGTGGGGGCGGGACTGAGACTGGACCGGGTGGGAAGGGAGGGTACAGGACTCAGAGCCTGGTTCATGTGAGCGCAAAAAATTCTCCTCCAAATTCCTGCTTCAGAGTCCAGGGCACCAGAACATCAGCACCTAACCCCTGGCCTCATCTTCCCAGATCAAGGAAGAGAAAGGGATTTCATATTCTTTGGAGAAGGAGTCACCTTTTTTCCCCCCTTTTTTAACTTGAAAAATACATGAAAAATACAAACCCCAAGGAAAAAGTCACCCCCCAGTGCTACGACATAAAATTACACAAAAATAAATTAAAATTGACACTCCCCTCCAAAGTAAGACTTATTACTCAGAGGTTAAAAACTAACAGTTTGTGAAAACTACTTACTGATTATTTCTATGCTTAGACAGATATATCCACCTCTCTCTAAATACATTCATATCTGTAAAAATATATTGTATTAAATTGGAATCATACTCTACAAATTGGCTTACATCTTGCTTTTTTAACGTCACAATGTATCCTGGAGATTTTCCGTATCAGTTAAGTATTGATCTATTTTATATTGCTGAGGAGGGGGTTAAGAGTAGAGAAAGAGGAAGCCTGAAGCAGGGCAATCCTGGGGGGCTCCCTGGAGGAGGTGGGGGGGTGACTGATGACCTGAGCAGAGCAAGGGGATGGTTACAGCGACAGAAAAATCGTGCTTATTATAATTACAGTGTGCCAGGTATGGTAATCCCATCATCCCATTTACTTCCCTCACAATCCACAAAGGAGATCTGATCCTCCTATGTTTACAGGCACAGAAATGAGGCCCAAGCTCAGAATGCTGGGATGTGGGGAGAAACCAGGACCTGATGCCCAGCTGGCACCCGCCACGCCTGTGGGGTTCCCCCACCTCGGGTAAGGCCAACTGTGCAGCCCCTGGTGTGTGGGATCTGGGGGAACCCCTTCCCCTTTTCCCAGCCCCCTCTGTCCTTTCTCTTACAGCAGTCAGAGCCAGGTGGAGCTCTGCGCTCCACAGAGCACTTTGGAATTCATAAAATGGTAATTTATTGAACAAGCCTTTGGAGAAGGGAAGTAATGAAAACCGCTGTATAAATTACGAGGCCATTGGTGTTATATGGCTAACAGCTAATGCTGTTAGTCCCCGGAAGGGTGCTGGGAGCCTCCCCCAACTCCACCCTTCTTGGCCAAGATGTCAGCCCCTGGGGAAGAGCCTCCAAGAACAACGGGCCGGTGGGTCCATGAGACTGACAGGCTTTCTCCTGGGCTCAGCTGGGGAGGCACCTCCTCGCCGCGGTGGAGAGAACCATGACGGGGCCATAGTGCTTCGTGGACGGACAGGGGCCGCCCGTGTTGGGCACGCATCTGTTGGGGTTCTTACCACTGCTGCACCTTCTCAGTCTGAAGGTCCCCGTTATCTTTCCTTCCAACATTTTAATTCCGGTGTCATGATGCATCTTACATGTAATGTAATGTAGCTCCCCTTTTGTCCCTGAAAAGCTGTTAACTTGACTTTCCCTTAAAATCAATGGCCTCTTAGAATTGAAGAAACATTACATTCTTGTTGCTCTTGTTGTTTATGGCCATTAGAATTTTGCAGGCCTGGATGCCACTACCTGGTCCTTCCCTCACAGGAAACCAGTTCCTTGGGCGGGGGGTGGGGGGGTGGGGAGGGCCTGTGCCGTGGGACCCTGAGCACGTGGCCTGCAGGCTGAGGGTTTTCCCCGGATGTGGGCTTTAGGGCTACAAAGGGGCAAGTCCCGCTGCTATCTCTGGGCCCTGACTTACTTCCCCCATCCGCTGGGGACGACTGCTCTAGGAAGATGTGATGGATTTGTCAGAGACAAGCAGTGCCCCTGCCATGCAGGGTCCCCCTGACGCGTGTCCTTCTGGTGGGGCCATGAGATCCTAACCTGAATGACGCAGATGGTGGTGTCTGTGAGCAGGAACCCAAGGCTTTGGGGGTGGATCGTCCTCCTGTCTGGTGACCCATTTCCACGTGGCCCGGGGAGTTGGCCAGAGTCGCCACTTGCGTTTGTGGGAATTTCGTTCTCACTGGATTCTCGACTCCCCTCCAGGAAACAGAAAGGTCACCTCACAGAGATTCAAGTGACAGATAGAAGAAATGAAGCCCAGAGAAGGTAAAGACCTTTCCACACAGCACATCCTTGCCAGGCCCAGAAAGGAAGGGATGTGTGGTCAGGCCACTTCTCTGCAAATGCCCTGCTCTAGCTTTCCTGGTTTGGTTACTTGGGAAGAAGTGGGGGTGGAGGGGAGGAGGGGGTAGTGCTTGAGAAGACCTGGGGCCTGGCTGCTTTCTGCTAATGGCCCTCCAGGTTGAAAGGCAGCTGGGACTTAGGCCTTACTCTGGGCTTTCGCTGTGTGACCTTGGGCTGATTGCATACCCTCTCTGGGCCTCAGTTTTCCCATAGAGAATTTTGGTAAATAAACTGGTTTCTAAACCTATTTGCAAATTGGAGCCACTAAGGCAGGTTGTTAAAATACAATTCCCTGGGCCCCACCCCCGGCCAAGCACCTCTGGGAGAGGGCTCAGGAACCCCTGAATTTAACCAGCTTCCCAGGCAATTGGAAGCAGTTAATGTCTGAGTTGATATTTGGGTACCCTGGGCTGGGTGGCCAGGAGGTGGGTGGGAGACTGTGTGAGCCTGGTGGGAGTGGGATATGAGGAGGCATTACAGACAGGGGAGCACGGGAGGCGCAGGGCTGGGCTCCAGAACAGCTGATGTTTTTGTCTCTTGGCTGGGTGACCTTGAGCAAGTTACTTAACCTCTCTGAGCTTTTGTTTCCTCATCTCTAAAAAGTAGGGTAATAATTCCCTGGAAGGGCCGTTGAGAGGATTAAATTCTATGATTGATGCCGGGAAGATTCCTATTTCCCCCTCGGACCACACATCTCCCACGTCAGCCCGGCCCAGCTTGGCCCACCCCGTCCTGTGGCCCTGACTAAGTCTGGCTCCCATCTCTGTCCCCTGGAATCTGGGGGGCCAGAGGGTGAACGGCAGGGCCAAGGAGGGCGGCGGTTGGGGGGGCTTGGCAGAGGAGGAGAAGGAGAGGAACAGCAGAGAGAAGGGAGGGAGTGGAGAAAGGCGGAGGGTCCTCTGGGGACTGAAATATGGTTCCTTCATTCCAGAATGTGCTTCTTAATCAACTTAATGGGCCTCTGACTGAGCAGGGGCCTCGGAAGCTAGGAAAGATGGGGATGGCAGCTGAGGCCGCCCACTCGGGGCTCCCACGGAGGGTTCCGGGGGCGGGAGGGAAGCCTGGAAGCTGGGCTGGCTGTTGAGACCTTCACCATTCTCACTCCTGACCCTCGCCCCAGCCCGGGCCTGGCTCCTCCTGGATTTGGTGGGAACTGGGAGCCCCTGACCCTGGGCTTTTGATTTCCGACCTCTGACTAGCTTAGCAGCCTCACGAATCCAGGGTGTGCTGGAGGGAAGGTGGAGAAGCCCACTGTGGGATGGGTCAGGGGTCATGGTCACGGCCGGAGCACCCAGGGGTGACTCAGTTGCCATCAATCAGAGGAGCTCCAGAAATGTCCTGTAGGCGGCGGCATTGATTCTCGGCCTGAGTCAGCGGTGGTGCCAGCTTCCCGAGCAGGGAGCCTTGTGCCTCAGGGGTGCAAAGGTGGGAAGTGGGGCCGCCATGGTTCTCTCCACTTCCTCTCCTTTCTCCGCCCCACCCCAGAACTACCGCCCATGAGAAGGAATCCAGCATAACGGGTCTCCTGCTCAGGGTTAACCATTCTAGCAAGGTGACTTCTCTCAGGTGGCTCCATTCTGAGCCTTGATCTTCCCGACCTTAAAGTGGGGATCCTGATACCACCCTCCCAGCAGCGAGGGAGAAAGGCGGTGAGTGAGCGAAGCGTGAAGCGCAGAGTGGGTGCCCTAGACACCTTGGTAAGATTTGATCCACCGGTCGGGGCCTTCTGCAGATGTGGGGAGGCGTCTCAGACCTGGCCAGGCAGAGGATGGGGGCGCCCGGGTGGCAGGGTGAGGGCGGTGTGGGGAGGGGAGGGATGGAAGCAGGAAGACGGAGCTTTCCCCAGGTGACCGGGCAGTGTCCTTCCCGTGTAGGAGCGGAGGAATGCGTGTGTTCCATGCGTGGCGCACCTGACGGGCTAGCAGCCCAGGGACAGGCTGGGATCTTGCGCTGCCCGACTGCGTCACGGCCTGAAGGGCTCCCGGCCATCCCTTTGGGGGTACAAAGGCCAAGAGGGCCAGAGGACGAGATGGGCAGGGTCAGAGCAAAACCCTAAATCTCAGGTTCCTGGTCCTGGGTGCATCTTCTACCCCATAAGTATGATGGCAATGATGGTGATGTTGACGGTGATAAAAACAGTAGAACCAGCGAACGCTTACCGAGCATTTTACTAAGTATTGCACCCACATTCACTCATTCACTCCTCACACCAGCCCTATGGGGTCGGTGTTACGCATTATTCCCATTTGACTCCTGAGGGCACCGCGGAACAGACAGGCCTGGTGATTTCCCAAGGCCACAGAGCTGGATGTGGCAGAGCTGGGATCCACACCTGGGCCGTGTGGCCCATCATGGCCTGCACTGCAAGTTCACGGTGAGGCGCACCCACGGTCCCTCCTTGCCCTGGCCCCCCCAGCTCCTGGCCTTCGGCTGCCCCGGCACAGACCTGGGGATGGGGTAGGGGTGGAGGGGTGGGAGAGGCAGGGCCCCTCTGTCTGGGGCTCCTGCCCCGAGATGATGAAGCTGATTGCCTTGAGAACATTTTTTATCTCCCCGGTGTCAAGCCCAGAACAGCCAGGGAGACAATGGCTGCAGGAATCGCATTTGTTAATCTTGCATTCGTTAATTTATTTTATTTTCCATCCTTAGAATTAGGACGAGCCTCTTGAACTCAGTATGCAAATGTATGCAAAGCAAGATGAACAGGCATCTTTAAAACCTTGGCACTTTGTTTCCCCTCCTTGCATTAGTGGAATTGCTGCTCTCCCCAGCCAGAGGGTGGAGGGGTGGGGGCGGTGGGCAGGCCTGGGCGAGGGGGTCCTTTGTCACAGTCCACAGCAAGTTTCTGTCCATGAACTCATCTGGCCCTCCCTGGGACGCTCTGTAGCGGTGGGGCGGGGAGGGGGGTCGTCCACATTTTACTTAGGAGCCAATGAGGCTCAAAGCAGTGAAGTTACATATGCTCAAGATCACATAGGAAGGAAGGGGTGGAGCTCAGGCCCGGGGTTTGGATTCCAAACCCCATTCTCTTTGCTCCGCATGCACACCTTCTCCCTCTGTCCACGGCCTCAGCACTAACTTCTTTCCTAGCCCTCCTGCAGCGGGGGTCCTGTGGCTCGGTGGCCTGGCTGGGGCCAAGCTGGGCCTGTGGCCCTTGAAAAGTAGCATGCAGGGAAGGACTTCTGAGGCCTCCATCCCCCCGCAGTCCCCAGTACCTTCTCCTACCCCATAGCCCTTCCTGCAGTTGGCCTTGGCCCCTTGGCCGGGCGGTGGAAAGAGGCTCCGACTGCTGCCCTGCCCTCCTCCTGCCCTCCCCACAGAGCCCAGTGGAGCGGGTTATTGCTCGCCAGGTGTTTAGCAATCTCTCAGATCAGAGGCCTTGGCCTAATTGCTAGAAAAGCCTCCCTCGGCTCCCCAGGAAGCAAAAGTTGACAGATTTCCCAGCAGCATTCATGTTGCTGGAGGGGAGCTGGAGAGAGAAGGAGGAAGACAAAGATAATCAGAGAGGGGCACAGAGAGAGAGAAGTGAGTATCAGGACTTGCGGGTCTCCTGAAAGGGGGACCCTTCCTCCCTCCTCACCTCTCCCCCTCTCTATCTGCTCCTCCACCCTCTCTCCCTTAATCTACCTGGAACCCAGTTGCAAAGCTAACATCCTGAAAGATGAGGACAGGGCAATAGAAGGGCCTGGGGATTGGCGTGGGGCAGTGCGCTGGGGTGGGATGGCCAGGGAGGGTGGGAGCAGGCCCCTGGGAAGAGGCAGAGAACATCAGGGAGTCTGGAGGAGGCCATGCAGGCAGGGAAATGGTTCTGCATTCTTTAGAACAATCCCCACAGTGGGTTTGTGCAAACTCTGAACCCTGAGCTGGGAATATTATCTAGCCCGTGCCCTGCTTCCCTGCTCGGACGGCCCCACCCTTGCCCAGAGGCCTCCCCGTCCTTAGACCCAGGAATGAGGAGTTTGGAGGCCCAGGAGAGGGGTCATGCAGACAGAGGAGGACTGCCTCCCTGGGCATCTTGCACCTGGTTCCTGCACCACAGAGCCTGTTGCTTGGAGAATTGTGCCCAGGCCCAAAGTCAGACTGCAGTCTGGTGTCAAGGGAGAGGGTCCCACCATCTGTTCTGCAAAGAAACAGATACCATCGGCTCAGCCAAGTCAAACAGCCTGGATGAAAACAGGTTCTCCCGGAATCCCAGCACCAACAGCCAGCTTCTCAGTGAGCGATAGGGGGTCCTGGGCAGAGGGAACCCCAAGAACCCTGCCCGGGGGCATTAGCGAGCCTGCCCTCTCCAGAGCAGGTGTGCACCAGCAGGCAACCCACCCCCATGACGCTTCCCCCCAGCAATCCCCTTCCCTTCATTAAATTGTTCTCCAATGTCAGGTTTTACTGGGAAAGAATGAGAGGGAGTTTGAAAAATAAATAAACATTAAAAAAAATAAATCAATAAATAAGAGAGCAGGCCACTCTTTTCCCCTTTAATTTTTTAAAGGAAAAATTAATTTTCCCTTCGCCTAAGTACCTGTCACCTTAAATTAATGTCTGTGAGAGCGAAAATGATGGAGAAGTTGGGTCATTAGGCAAATTTTAATTAGAGGCTCAGATGTCCTTTACTAATAAGATGCTACATATATTTCCTTTTGTTCTTGCCTCCTGACTGCCAGGACATCTCTGCAATGTAACTGAGGCCCCCAGGGGGCCAAGGAACTGGGGCCTTGGGGAGATGGGTGTGGGGCAAGGGAGGAGAATGGTGGGGGCTTTTTCCATGCAGGGGATGGGAGGGCAGGGGTGGGGGCTTGTGGGGAGAGGGGTCCACGCGAGGGCCCAAATCAGCTTCCCTCTTCCTAGTGTGTGTTGTGTGCATGCATGTGTGTGCAAAGAGACTGTGTAGCAGAGATCACCGGGAGGGTTCAGAAGCCAGACTAGTCCAGATGCACATTTAAGCTCTAATTATGTATCCTTGAGTGGTTACTTAACTTCTCTGTGCCTCAGTTTCTTTGCCTGAAAAATGAGGATAATGAGTACCTACCTCCTATAGGGGTTGAAATGGTTCGACTTGACTTAATAAACCCTTCGAACGGGGCCTGGTGGTGGTAAGTCCTTGATGTTGGCCACACCCATGTGCTGGGGAGAAGGTGTGAGGGCACACATGTGTGTCTTCGTGTGTGTGTGTTACATTTCAACGGAGACAGCCCTGAGTTTGGACTCAAGAGACATGACTTTGAGTTGGACATAGGCTACTTTCAGTCTGGGTGACTTTGGTAGGTCACCTTCCTTCTCTGAGCCTTTTTAGGTTTGCCGTCTGCCAAGAGGCTCAAAGATGAGACCTGGGACTCTGGCTGTCTGTCCCTGGGCAGGGCAAGACTCTGATGAGACATGAGGCAAATGCTGGGAAGCAGTGGCCACAGGTCAGGAGGAGTGTCTGCTCACACCTGCCCTGCGGCAGTGCCAATCAGCATGCAGGACGGGATGCGTGACCTGCCTCTAAGCAGGCGTGTCTGTCTGTGAATGTGGTCAGGGACAGGCTCTTTAAAAGGCTCCCTCTGCATCCCTCAGGGAACTCCTCTGTGCTCTTCCTGATCAAGTCCTTCTTTGACTCTGCAAATGGGCGTCATTTCACCCAGGCCCACGCTGGCCACGGTGCGGGCACAGAGCTCAGTGGCCCCTCCATGGCCTGGTGGTGGTCAGGGACAGTGGCGGATGCAGAGATTTAGCACATCCTACTCTTCTCCGTCCGGATCTAATATGCTCAGGCTCAGGGCTGGGACATGATTCAGCAAGAGCTTCTCTTATCTTGTGGGAACCCAGGCCTGAAGGACCCCCTAGACTCCTCTGGGGACACGCTTGTCCATTTCTGGGCTTCAGTTCCCTCTGGAAGCCATTCAGCACAGGGCAGGAGGACACACTGGCTATGAGCGTCACCCTGGATATTCTTGTTCCCCCCAGCCATGTTTGGGGAGGAAACAGAGAGGGGAAAAGTGCACAGGCTCTGTGCATATTAAGCACCTACCTACATGTTCCGGGCTGACCTGTTTAATTCTTTAACCACTCCAGAGAGACTATCATTACCGCCTTTCCCAGAGGGAAACATTGAGGCTGGGTAATTTTCCTAGGTCCCTCTGGTTTTAGTTCTTTCCTTTGTAGATAAGCATGTAGGCTAGTGGCAGGGCCCTGGGAGGGTCAGAATGTCCCACAGCCTCTGTGGTTGGCAGGTGGTAGGGCTCTGAGCAGCTATGTGCCTTCAGATGAGCCCCTTCCCCTCTCTGGGCCTCCATCTCCCTCCGGTGCTGAGAATCAAATGAGCTCTGGCAGCTTTTCCTGAGACCAGGTCTGGAGGACTCCCTGGAGAAGAACAATAATGCAGTGTTGAGGGGCTGGTGCAGGGGGTGGTATGGCTGAGTTGAGGCTGTCACTCCCCCTGACTCATTGGCCCTAAGTTCATCTTTGGGGCACGAGGTACAAGCGAAGGGCAGAGCCATTGCTGGGCCATTACTCACCAAGGCAACACCTTGCCACTGCTGGCTCACTGGACCCAGCTTCCTGCAGAAAGGAAGGGAAATTGCACTCATTTTCCAGGAATAAAGAGGCCAGCTCACTGACCTGCCAGTTTCCTCCCACCTTTGCTCTGTTCCTCCACTTGGTTGTATAAGGACTTCTGCTACCTCTCAGAGATGGGTGGAAAGACACCCCCCCCCCCAACAAAAACAAAAACAAGCAGTGGGGCAGAGAGCTCAGAAGTGGGGCAGAGACCTCGAAGTCCTGCTCATCAATCCCTCCTTCCCCAGCTTACTCTGGGGGGGAGGGAGGTAGGGCACTTAGGTACTGGCAGGAAAAGTAAGGGTGGAGGCCCTCTAGGGAGATCAAATTTGCTGATGGGGTTGAGAAGGAGCTGGGGGTGGACTGCAGGTGAAGAGGAAGTCCAGACTAGGGAGAGAGAATTCACTTTTTTGATCATCTGTTGCGTATGAAGTTCTTCTACACATGCTATCTCATTAAATTCCCACAATACCCATCATCAGCGCCTTTTAAATACTGAAACAGACTCAGAGAGGTTAAGCGATTTGCCCAAGAACATAGAGCTTCTCAGGTGGCAGGGTAAGGATTCGAACACCAGCCCTGTCCGACTCCAGAGCCTTTTCCACTCTCCCAAGATGCCTCTCCCCTGCTCAGGAGGTGGGAGTTCTGAGTTTTAGACATGGAAGAAATGTTACATTACTATACATATCTCTCTAAGCCCATATTTACCAATCTGTAAAATGAGAAGATAGACTAAATGATTTCTAGTCTCTTTTAGCACTTTCTGTGCTTAAGAGGTGAGTTTTGGGGCTCCCCAACCCAGAGTTAATAACCATGAATGGCTTGGAAGGGGCATCAAGGCATCAGGGCTGACCTTTGTGATGAGTGGATTAGAATGAAATCTTTTTGGCTCTCAGGACTTCATCGTTACCACCTTCAGACACAGAGTACTTTGTCTACTGGTTCTAGCTCTGCAGACGTATGCCTGCCCCCAGGAAGGGAGTAAAGAGACAGCTCCATCTCAGGGAGCCAGCAGGCAAGGACACATGAACACTTTCTCTGTGACACAAGAACCCTTGTCTCCAAGCCCCAGACCCCAATTAGCAGCTTAGCACCAAAGTTCCCAAGATGCTTTCCTGCCTTTGGATATACCAAATAATGGAGATGTTTCTGGGGCTGGGATGAGGGGGATGGGAGTTAAAGATGTGAACCTGTAAAAATGTAGAAAGAGAGATTTCAGACTCCTGGGTGTTGCACTTCCTTCACACTTTTAGGAAGGTGTCTGGCTCCTGAAGGGACTCCTGGCTCAAGTATAATTTTCTTGTAATTACCCCCCTTCCTCTGAGCTCACACCATCATTGTTAAGTATTGAGGAGTGAGAGAAAGAGACAGGGCTCTGCCTCCTGGAGGAGACCAGTTCTTGTCCTGTGGGAATGTGACTCCATGAGGGAGACAGAGCTCCCAATGGGGAGGAGTGCCTAACCCAACAAGGTATCATGGCTGCCTCCCTTAGGACATTCTTGGGCTGGTGAGGAAGATAGTATCCTTGTCTAGTGGGGGGCTGGTCTGAAGGAGTTAAAGGGACTGAAGATGGAAAATATAAAGTTCAAATGCAAAAAGGTGAAATAACTGAAGAAGAGCATTCAACTTGATGCTGGAGGGAAGAGGGAGAGAGGTAAGTCACTCTCAGGGAGCCCAAGGATAAGGTTGAAGGGTGTGTGTGTGTGTGTGTGTGTGTGTGTGTGTATGTGTGCACCCACACATGCAATCACATGCCCTTTCTAATTTTGTTTGACAGAGGCTGTAACAAGGAAACCTCAAGAAAAGGATTCTCTTGTCCTGTTCCTCATCATCTGGGGCAGAAAATCTCAAATTGGAAACACACGTATAAATATCATGCCTCCTTCTACCAAGTTGAAGTTGTTAGACTTTGTACTCTTTGTTGAGTTATGAAAAAAGGTCTGGAAGTCAAAAGAGCATACTTGGTCACTGTATGACTTCAGAAGGCTTCTTTCCCCATTCTGAGCCTCACTCTGGTTGACTGAATTTAGAAAATCCCTCAGATCTTTTCTAGTTCCTGACATTCTTGTTTGTGTTTTGCTTTTCCTCTTGTGAGTCTTCTCAACCAGCTTCCTGGAGGAGGCAGGCTCTGTTTGTGGTTCTGAAGACCATGGGGCCAATGAGAATCACCCATCTGGCCCAATTACAGTCATAATTGAAGTAATCTGAAGTTCAAGGGGCCTTTGCCTTCTTGGATTTCTGAGGCGGTGTTCAAAGGCTTGTATATCTGAGATGAGTGAGGCACAGAAGGGAGGACAGAAGAGAACCTATCATTCACTCAGTCCTCAGGAGAATCCTGTGAGAAGGGATTGTTATTATCAGACTAGTTTTACCAATGTGAAAGCAGAAGTCCAGAGAAATGAAATATTTGGTCCAAACTGACCAGTTAGCAAGTGGTAGATCTTAGTTTCCAGTACAGAATCCATACTTCTTCCACTCCAAAATGAACGGCAGAACAGGGTTAAGAATAGAATGGGCCTACAAGAATCTCTTAGTGATTCTTGTAGTGAAGGAGACAATTTTATATACATATTTCCCATCTCTTTCCACCTGCACCCCTGTCTTGGTTGCAGCAGGCAAAATACCAGGTTTCTCCTCAGAGTGAGTCCCATCCTTCTCCTTTTTCTGGAGAGTGAAGCTGGGTGGGGCTTCTCCCTCTTTATCCTTGCCCTCCAGATCTCAACTATGCCTCTTGAGAGAGTTTTTGTCACACCAAGTGGCTTTGCAAGATTGGAAATGTTCAAACAGCCTGCTCTGCTCCACAAGGGTCGTTTGGCAGGCTCCCTAGAATAGTAAATCTGCAGGTGGGGAGGCGTCCTGCTGGGACCAACTCTACTCACCCAATAGCTCCTGCTGAAGCCATTCTTTCCCCACTTCTCACCTCTACATTGTGTGTAGGGATTATGTGAATAGCAACAGTGTGTTAAGGGGGAAAAGCCCCCTCAAATGCCCAAAGGAAAACACTTTCTTGAAAATGTTGGAAGTGTGATGGACTTGTCAACATTATTCGAAACCAATTGCATCAGTTGTGAAACACAAGTCATGATTCTGTGTATTCCGCATCAGTGTAAAAATTGCTAAAATGTCATCAAGAAAGGAAATAAAAGCAAAGGAAGCTGGATGAGAATCTCCAGCATCCTGGGTTTAGGAGGAAACAATCAGGATCCAGTTTATAAGCATGAGTCAGCACCACGGACAGAGACAGAAGCTTGTTACCGGCCCTCCTTCCTCTCTTTTTAATGATGCTGTGCCTGTGGCTAAGGTCAGGTCCTCCAACTGGCTGGCCTCCTTCTCCTGACCCCTGCCTTCCCTCTTCCCTAGCTTGGGCATCTCCTGGGGGCTGCGAAAAGCTGGCACTGTCCTGGCACACTTACAGGAGGAACTTGCTACTTTTCAAAGCTCAGGCCTCCGACACGGAGGGCATCTGGGCTGCTCAGGCCTCCTCCCCACAGGGTAGGTGACCTTCTTCTTTGATGAAGGAGCAGGTGGGTTGGTTTGGCTCTGGTGAGGAGTTTTGCTGTGACAGGTGGCCTAGAGCGATTGGACAGGAACCCTCTCCCTTCCCCCCACATCCAGGAGACTCTGGCTACAGGGAAGAAGGAGAAAAATTAAAACTACAGTTTATCATAAAATTAGGGCCATAGGCTATAGCAATGCAACAGCTACATTCATAAATATAGAGCCCATTCGATAATCGAATAGGTGATTTTACATATTAAGTAGAAACACTTATGTACAGGTAACAGAGAACAACTCCTGTGCTTCTGTTTGTGGCAGTAACTGGCCCTTTATGGAGTTCTTGTGGCTGCTTACTGGGGAATGGACAGAGGTCTGGGATGGGGTAGGTCAGTGTATATAAAACTGTGGCCAGCCTCCAAGAAGCACGAACCCAGTGTTCAGGTCAGATTGGTAATGCTCACTCTGGGACATAGGAAGCAGGATGTTGTTTGCTTGTTGTTGTTGTTTTTCTAATGAGCATTTTTATTAAGTTTTGCTCTGTGGCATGCAATGTAATCCTATCTGCCATCTTCCGATGAAATCTTCAGCAAAACTGGCTTCACTTGCTAAGACTTTATGATGTACTTAGATCAGCTGTTGGAGTCTTGGCTAAAGTTCTAGGCCCTCCTTAAGGGTGGGTGCAAGTTGCCAACAGAGGCTATACCTGGAGCTCTCAAACTGGTTTCCATCTCTAGGTAATTTAAAAGTGGTTCAGCATAGAGCCGAAGCAGAAAGATCCTTTGTCTTGAAACACAATGAATAATGAAAGTCCTGTTGTGTTTCGTGAGCTATCATCAAATGTGATACTGCTGTTCCGTAAGACTGGAGTTTTTTGGTGGCAGGTTATTTTTCCTCCTAGTCCTTCTGTTTTTCCTGGCTCCAGCCTCATCAGTAGAGTACCTCTTTCTGCTAACTCCAAGGACAATGCCAGCCTAGGCTCTTCCAATTGCCCAGGTTCCAGCTTGCCACATGGAAACAGAATGTTTTGAAGTATTCCTTGGGTTTTTCTCCCCCCACCAACCCAATTTTTATTCAGTGAGTCATGGCCACTCTCAGCATTCAGAATGCAGCTCTAGGGCTGATTTTTGAGCTTAGGCTCCTCTCTTCCCATCTGCTAAGAGTTTCTATGGCCTCCTGATCTGTCAGGGTGGGTCACAAGGCAAAGGTGAATTTGTAGAGTAGGGTTTTTTTTTTTTTTTTTGCTCCCTAAGTTCTAGAAAAGGCAAGAGGTACAGTTCACAGTTATCCAGAAATGTCTCTGACAACTAGTGATACATTCTAATCTCTAAATTCAACAAACATTCATTCAACAAAATTCAGTGAGCACATATGGTATGCCAGGCTCTGGACACAGGGGTGTAAAGCGAGTTAGACACAATCCCTTCCCTCAAAGCGTTCCCAATCTGATGGGTGGGGGAGTTGTAAAGGTAACAAATGACAATGTAGTAGAGGATGTGTAACAATAAGACTATTACCATGTCATTATCTGGAGGCTAACTAATGCATTACCTGTGGCTAAAATACTTTAGAAACTGGGATGTGCTTAACTCCCACAAAGGGACCTAGAAGAGGTGATTAGTGCATATTGAGACCTCTTTTGTGAAGGGAGAATGTCTGTGATTCCATATTAGAGGGTCATATCTAAGCCCCTACCTCTGCCCCAACTGGAACAGCCCACTTCATCTTCTCCATCCCTACTCCAAGCTTTCTGATCCCAAGGTTAACGCCTTTCTGTAGTTACACTCTGTAGTTACACTTGGTCACTGTATGACTTCATATGCCCAATTTCCAAGCCCCTTCTGAGAAGTGAGCACCTCTGGGTCCAGTGTCCACCTACCCACATGATAACATGTGATGGAGGATTGACTACAGCTTTGTTTTATTTGTGACTCAGCTCTATTTGTGGCTTCCTTCCACGCCCTTGTGTTCCATTACTCTAGTTAATTGAGATTTAGCCATTTATGTAAGCAGCAGAACTATCCTGGGGGAAGAGGTGAGGATCTCTTGCTGGAGGACTCCAGGAAGTCTTTCTGAAGGAGGGGAGCTGTGTGATATGGGACTTTGAAAGATGTAGAGATATATAATTAGCTTGGTTTCATATGTATAACTGTTGTAGGATGTGGAGGCTGGTGTGGAGTAGGTAGCTGACTTTCCCTGTTCTACCTCCCTTGTGTCTACTCTGGGGAGGACCCTGACCAGGCTTATGCCACAGAAGACCCTGAATATCCTTCCACTGTCAGAAAGGATGGCAACCCAACATTCTGTGAGCTGGCTCTTGTTTGCATTTTTCAGAGGCAGGAAAAGTCATACCCTTCCCTCCTCTCTCCTGCAAAAATTATTTCAGCGATCTATATGGCCAGGAATAATCTAAGTAAGTCCACAGAACTTTATAGTTTATGAGACTTTCCACTTGGGTGTAAGCAAAGCCCTATAGAATGGACAAGTTGGGAAAGAATTGTCAGTTTCATTTTATAGACAAGATGCTTGGGCCTCAGAGAGACTGCCTTAGGTGGCAAGCTGGGACAAGAACTCAGGTCTCCTGACTCCAAGGAAGGACCTTTTGGTTCTACTAGACTTGAAGCTCTACCTCAGCCTAACCTGAATACCTATTGCTGAACATGACTCTCACTTCTTCATTCTTGGTCTTTGAGAGCTTCCACAAGGGGGATCCCCACATGATTTGAAATCTCCTGGGTTTAGCCCAGATTTCCTGAATGATGGTGATAGCTGGCACTTACTAAAAGCCATTTGCAGGCATTGTTCTAAATTCTTCACATATATTAACTCATATAGTCACACAACTCACTCTATGAGGTCAGTACTATTATTATCCCCACCTTGACAAATGGAAAAATTGAAGCACAGGAATGTTAACTAACTTACTCAAAGTGGCAAATGGCAGACCAGGCAGCCTGCTCCAAAGTCTATACTGTTAACCACTACACCACACTGTCTCTGGAGGATGATGTATGTTCAAGCCCTCGTTCTGCATTTACTTGCAATGTGACTTTGGTTGAGTCACTTAACC
Source organism: Eumetopias jubatus (assembly GCF_037043125.1). Classification (NCBI taxonomy): domain Eukaryota; kingdom Metazoa; phylum Chordata; class Mammalia; order Carnivora; family Otariidae; genus Eumetopias; species Eumetopias jubatus. The sequence continues at coordinate 120,497,223 of NW_028274816.1, forward strand.
CCTCTGGTACTGAGTTTCCTTCGTTGACAAATAGCAACAATACCTCACATTCATATGGTACTTTGCAGTTTACAAAGTGCTTTGTCAGGCACCATCTCATTTGATCCTCACAGATATCAGTGAAGATGACAATATTGACTTTACACATGAGAAAGCCCAAGGTTAACTAGTATGCACTGAAGTAAGCCCTGGAACTCAAGCCTCGGTGATCTCCTTGATGTGGATTATGTGTGTCTTGGACTAAATGCTATCCAAGAGTCCTTCCAGCCCTTATCTTCTCTATGCTGGGAAAATAAGAATCTGGGGTGGTCTCAGTCAATTTGGGGTGCTATAATAAATTACCATAGATCAGGATGACTTACAAACAACAGAAACTTATTTCTCACAATTTTGGAGGCTGGATGTCTGAGATCAGAGTTCCAGCATGGTTGGGTTCTGGTAAGAGCCCCATTCTGGGTTGTAGACTACCTACTTCTTATGTCCTCACATAGTGGAAGGAGGGTGAAAGAGATCTCTAGTATCTCCTTTATAAGAACACTAATCTCCTTCATGAGGCTTCTACCCTCATGACTTAATCACATCCCAAAGGCCCCCACCTAATACCATTACACTGTAGGTTAGGATTTCAACATATGAATTTAGGGGGGGACACAGACATACAGTCTATAATAGGGGCAATAGTGAGCCCTTAGCTTGGGGTAGCCCAAGCTGGTGGTACAGATAGCCGCTCCTTTGTACAGAGCACTCAGACATCTGAAGCCCTCCTTTGTAATCCCTCACCAACCACAAGGCTTAATGGGAACCTCCCACAGACCATCCTCCCAGTAGAAGCTGACTTTAGAGAACAGCCATGAAACCACCTCTCGACCTTCTCTTCCTCAGTCTGAGAAGCCTCCTCTCCGGTGCCCTTTCATTTTTTTTTCAGATATCAACCCTGGGGATGGCCAGGAAGCATCTCTGAGCTGAGGCTTTGTCCCCAGAGAGGCAAAGGGAAAAAGGGCAAAAATATAAAATAAAGATTATACGGAAGAATTACCCTGCGTGTTTCTCCCATCTCCCTCATCTCCCCGTGTAAATTACCCTATTATTCTGCTCCCTTAGGACTCCTGATCGTCCTTATTTCTTCTTTTGAGCTAAAGTCATTCATGCAGTAAATTAGTTCTTTGCTTCGAAACGGCTCTGATTGTAGCAGTTGCCCCCACGAGCAGCCAGCACCACATCCCCCGGACAGTTTCCCAAAAAGAAGGAGAGAAGAAAGGAATAAAGAAAAAACCCTCAACAACTCTCCCTTCCTCCCACTCTATTCACATGTATGGAAAGACATGGGGTGCCCATTTCCTGGGAAATGTTTTCTTCGAAAGGCAAGTAGGTGTTGAGAGGGAGTCCAGATGGAGTCCTAACTAAGAAACAACTCAAGTTGGACATGGCCTGAAAACTTCCACTCTGCTGTCTCCCCTCAAAAACCAAACCTTGGTCTAACCTTGGGTTACCGGGGAAGCAGTATAATAACATAGAGGTTAAGGACCCAGTTTTGGTGACAGACCCTCCTGGACTGAGTGTTGGATTCTGCCACTTTTTAGCTGTGTGACCTTCGGCAAGTGTCCTAAAAGATCTTAATATGCAAGTTTCCTTTAAACATTTATACATATTCATTTTATTTTTATATCTGACTATCCATCAAGTATTTATTTAGTGTCTACTATGTGCCAGTTTCTGTTGTAGAAGTTGGGCATTCAACAGTAAACAAAACATATAAAAATACCTGCTTTCATGCAGCTTACACTCTAGTGGGATAATTGCAATATCTGAGGTCAAATGATTTGCAAGTAATTTCTCTCATTCTGTGGGTTGTCTTCTCAATGTTTTGATAATGCCTTCTGATGCCAGTACCATACTCTTGTTTACTATGGCTTTGTAGTAAGTTTTGATACTGGGGAAATATGAGTCCACTGACTTTGTTATTATCTATCAAGATTGTTTTGGCTGTTCAGGTTCCCCTTACAACTCCACATGAATTTGATGATTGGCTTCTTCATTTCAGGAAAAAAAAAAAACGCTATTGGAATTTTGATAAGGATTGCCTTGAATCTGTGGATCACTTCGGTTAGTATAGGCATCTTAACAATATGGTTTTCCTACCTATGAACATGGGATGTGTTTTGTTGGGGAGGGAAAATTTTCCTCTACCCTTTGAAGGTCTTTTGGCTGGTCTAAGAATTAAATTGACATGAATAGATTACAAGAGAAAATCAAGTTTAGTCATGCACCTACAGGAGCTCTGTAAGAATGTGAGGCCTCCAGGCAGTCAGGCAGTTGGGGCTTATATGCCATCTAGAGCTAAGGAGAAGGGGGTATGGGTCTGCGACTTCGAAGAGAAGGAAGACAATTCACAGGAGGATGAAAAGGAGTAAATATTTGGTAAACAAATATTTGCTGGGTTGTGCAGAGACAATGAAACACAGAACAATTTTAACATGACTTTGTAGGGTTCCTTCCTGTCTACCACACCTAGTTCATGTTATACTGTAGTCATCTATGCTGATAGCCCTCTTCCTGGAACAGGTCCCCTCTCTAAATTTCTTTTAGGCAGTTAGAGCGGAGGCAATAAAGAAAAACTTCTTGAGTCTTCTATTTCTTAAAAGTAATCAACATAAAATAATTCACATGCCAAAGAGATACATTTTGGGGTAGTAAATTTTGCTCCCCTAAGTTTCCATTTAGTTAGGCCTTCTTTAATTTCTTTTGGCCATTTTTGTGGTTTTCAACGTATAAGTCTTTCATGTCCTTGGTTAAGTTTATTCCTAAATATTTTATTCTCTTAGATGCAATTATGAATTATTTGGTTCTCTTAACTTCCTTTTCTATATTGCAGGTATATAGAAACACAACTGATCTTATACCCTACAACTGTGCTGAATTGCTAGCTTTCTTGTGAGTTATTTGGGATTTTTATACATAGGGGATCATATTATCTATAAACAGAGGTAGTTTTACTTCCTTCTTTCCAACATGGATGCTTTTTATTTATTTTTCTTGTCTAATTGCTCTAGTAGTTAAGTAGCAGTGATGGAAGTAAGTATCCTTGTCTTGTTCCAACACCTGTCTCTTGAGTTGCCTTGCTGCTTCTTACTCCTTGCCCTAGTTTCAGTAAATTTGGAGGGGTAGATGGGACTATCACATATTTCTCTTACTTATGTTGACCCTGGAAATGCACTTAAGTCTGCTTTTGCAGGAGCTAGTTGTTTTGTAGTGAAAGACCTCTTAGGTTATTTAGTTTCCTATCACTGGAAGCAACACAGGATGATGCTTTCAAAAACTCTGACATAGAAAACGGGAGATTACTTCTTGTGGCCTAGCTTAATGGCCCTCTCTCCCTCTCACCCAGAATAATAAAAACAAGCTGTATTATCACACTAGAAAGTGAGTCCCAAAGAAAAGCTGGGAGTTAATCAAACTTATAGGGGTCAGAGGTTGGGGGAGGCTCTGGGAGAAACTGGCTTGAAGGATGGGAGATGGATAGATCTTGTATCCCATACAATAACCAAGTTTGTTCCATTTCTCAGCCAGGTGTCTAGTGTCCAATCGTGCAACCCCTTGAAAATGTGTCATCAGTTGCTAGGGAACTTACCCTTGAGAACATGAATCATACTTTAAGCTGTGCATCTGTATATTCATGAGATGGCGGGGGTGGGGGAGAGAGAGAGAGAGAGAGAGAGGGAGAGAGAATGAGATATGGGGGAGATATACTAGTTGTCTCATGGAGTCCTCTAAAGAAGAGAAGCTCTTCCCTCTCTCTCTTTTGCTGTCTGTTCTTCTTCCTGGGGCCTCAGCACCATCCCCCTTTCTCTGGATATCTGGGCACACCCCACCCTCAGTTCCTGTGAGCCCAGGTGTGTGAAGGCGGATGTGTTCCCACCTGCCCAATAAGCTGTTGAGCGCTGTGACCTGCTGCCAATGCCTGGGGGTGACGTTGCCCAGCTACAGTTGCTGGGGGAACCTCAAGTTAGAATTTCTTCACTTTAGGGCGTGTAAAGTCTCAATCACTACACTGAATTAATGTTGCTTTTCCCTGGCTAAATGTAAGTGAGTGTCGGCTTCTGGGATGATTGAAGTTAGAGCGTTCCTGCTTGGATACTGTCAATCACTCCTCCCTCACTCCCTCAGCCTACACAATCCAAGTGGGAATCATGGAGGAAACACAGGAAACCATTGGCAGGCCTCTGAAAAGCCCCTATCAAATGGCAGATGCATCCAGGGAGGCCTTCTGATGGTGGAGTTAGTCCCCATCCTGAGAGTTCTTAAGCAGATGGAAAAGACAACTTCTAGCCTAAGGTAGCTCCTGGTGTGATGGGGAAGACGTAGGTCCTATTTAAAGTAAGCACTTAGTCTGATGGGGGATACCTAGTCCCTGCCCTGGGAACCTCCGGTTTTATGGGGAGGACACTCTCATTGGGAGATGGAAAATGTGATGGCACCATGCTGTCCTTCAGATGTCCTATTGGATAGGTGTGATCAGGCTGGCTCGGGATGACTGTTGACAGAGAACTCCGGGGACTCATGCTGACTGGCTTTCTGACACACAGGGGCTGTAGAACCCTAGCTGAACCTTATTTCACCCAGGAAATCCTGACCACTCCTTCCTGCTCTCACCCCAAGGCAGTTCTTAGTTTTTTCCATTCTTGACCAGCTTCACATTCCCTCTTTGGACTCCCCTCCCCCCAAAGGTTTATTATAAAATTTTAAACATGAAAAGAAGTGTGAGTACTCACAATTGAGTATTCAGCATGTAGATTCTCCAAATCTGAACATTTTGCTATATCGCCTTCAAATATCTATCCATATATCTACCCTTCAAGACATCTTATTTTTGGTATATTTTAAAGTAAGATGCAGACCATCAGTATATGTCACTCCAAAACACTTCATCATGTATATCATTAAGCAGAATTCAGTTTTTGCTGGTGGTTCTTTGTGTGTGTGAATGTGTCAGGGGGTGTTAAATTTATATCAGTGATACGGTAAAATACACAGATTATAAGTATATTCTTCCAGAAGATTTGACAAATGCTTACACATGTGTAACCCAAATCCCTATCAAGATATGGAACATTTCTATCACACAGGAAGTCTGTTCATGCCCCTTTCCAGTCAATCACTGTTCTCATCTTGCAGAAGCAATCAGTTTTCATTTTTAAAAAAATCTTTCTAGAATTTCATGTAAATGGAACCAAATAGTACGTACACATCATGTTTTGGGGATTTATCCATTTTGCTGCATGTGTTGATACTCTGTTCCTTTGTATCATTAAGTAGTGGTTATAATTTGTTTATCCATTTTTCCCGTTATGAGGTATTGTTTCCAGTTAGGGGCTACTGTGAACAAAGCTTCTATGGATATTCTCGTAAAAGTATTTTTGTGGATTATGTTTTCTTTTCTTTTGGGTAAATACCTAGAAGTGGAAATGCTGGGTCATAGGACAGGCATACATTTAGTGCATCCATCTTATTTTGAAATGTCTGCTCAAATATTTTGCCCTTTATCAGGTTGTTTGTGTTTTTATTGTGTTTTAGTTCCTTATTTGTACTTGATATAATTCCTTTAATGGACATGTTTTGAAAATATTTCCTCTCAGTCTGTGACTTGTTATGCATTTTCTTTCTTGGATAGGAAGTAGGGATTTATTGGTGGGTGTGAGTAAGGAGGGGGCGACGCAGAAACTCTCAGGAGTGCAGGGCTCACCATTTGTCCAAGGGGGTCACAATTGGGATGTATTTGACCCTACAGCCATCCAGGATAAACTGCTTTTCAGCTGCCCCGTCTTCAAATTCATCTGTGTTAAACTTGGTAAAGCCCCACTAAAGACCCAGGAGATGTGGGTCACCTGGCCACCTGGGAACTTGAACTTGGCTCTGTGAAGGGCTTCAATCACATGCTCCTTGTTCTGCAGCTTGGTGTGGATGGGTGAACCATGGTCACTATGCCCTGGGGCTTTCCAAAGGCACCGAGTCTGGAGCCTAGACTGGAGACAGCATGAGGTCAGACATGCATGTTCACTGGAAAGTGTGGTCTCCAAAGTCCCTTAGGACAACCCCTAGGAGCAACAGGCTGCATTCACTACTGAGGAGGCCACTGTGCGCAGCCACTGCACACCGTCATTTTCTTAACTAAGTTTTTGATGAGCAGAAATTTTTAATTTTTATAAAATCTAAATTATGATTTTGTCCTTGGTAATTATTATTTTTTGCCTCCTGCCAAAGAAAATTCTGCCCATCTGCAGGTCATGAAGATACTGTCCTATGTTTTATTCTAGAAGCTTTATAGTTTTAGCTTTTACATTTAAATCTATCATTCATCTCAAATTAAATTTTGTGTATTTTGTGAGATAGGGATCAGTGTTCATGTTTCTCCATATTAATAGAGAGTTGTGCCAGCCACACCTGTTGAAAAGACTGCTTTATCCATAGGATCGTTTTGGTTCCTCATTGAAAATCAAATGACCATATACATGTGGGTCTGTTTCTGGACTCTCTCTTGTGTTCCATTGAACTATACGTATCTCTTTACACTACCATCCTGTTCTGAAGATTGTTTACTAGCTTTATAGCAAGCCTTGAAGTTAGGTAGTGTTAAGTCCTCTAACTTTGTTTTTCTTTATCAAGATTGCCTTCAATATTCTAGGTCCTTCGCATTTCCGTATAAATTTTAGAATAAGTCTATCAAGTTTTACAAATAAAGCCTGCTAGAAAATGGGATTGGGATTGTGTTGCACTTGTAGATCAAATTGGAGAGAACTGATGTTTGAACAGTTTTGAGTCTTCCCAGAAGAAACATTTATTTAAGGCTTCCTTAACTTATCTCAGTATTTTTAAAGCAGTTTTCAGTGTGTAGTTCTTGTACATCTTTTGTTAAATCTATTCCTAAGTATTTTTTGATGTTTTTTTGCCTTACTGTAAGTGAAAATTTTAAAAAATGTCTTTTTCCAATGATTTGCTGCTGGTATATGGGAATATAATTGATCTATAAGTATTGCTCTTTTATCTTGTGGGGTTTTTTTTAGATTTTATTTATTTATTTGAGAGAGAGAGTTAGAGAGAGAGAACAAGCAGGGGGAGGGGCAGAGGGAGCGGGAGAAGCAGGTTCCCCATTAAGCAGGGAGCCCAATGTGGGGCTCGAATCCAGGACCCAGGGATCATGACCTGAGCCGAAGGCAGCCACTTAACCTACTGAGCCACCCAGGTGCCCCTTATCTTGTGACTTTGCTAAATTCATTTATTGGTTCTAGTTGCTATTTGTAGGGATTGTCTACATAAAAAAATCATATCCCCTGTGCATAAAATTTTATTTCTTCCTTTCTGATCTCTATGCCTTTTACTTCTTTATCTTGCCTTATTGCCTTGGCCAAAGCCTCCAAAAAAATATTAAATAAATGTAGTGAGAGTGGACACACTTGCTTTGTCATAGATGTACTTTATCAGGTTGAAGAAATTCCTTCTCTTCCTAATTTGCTCAGATTTAAAAAAAATGATGAACAGGTGTTGGATTTTATAAAAACAGTCATGGTTTTTCTTCTTTATGCTCTTAATGTAGTGAATCACATTAATGAGTTTGAGTGTTCAAACAATATTGCATTCCTAGGATAAACCTACTTGGTCATGATGTATATTTTTGTGTATTACTGGTTTTATTTGCTAATAATCTGTTAAGGATCTATGTTCATGAAGGATATTGGTTTGTCTTTTTTTTTTTTTTTTTCTTTTTGTAATGCTTTTGTCAGGTTTTAGTATCAGGGTTAATCTAGCACCATGAAACAAGTTGGGAATGTTCACGTTCCTCTATTTTCTGAGTTTGTATAGGATTAATATTATTTCTTTCTAAAATGTTGGATCAAATTCATAGTGAAACCATCGGTTATGGAGTTTTGCTTGTGGGAGGGTTTTTGATAACAAATTAACTTTAATAGATAAAAAGCTACTTAGATTTTTCTAGCTTATCTTGTGTCAGTTTTAGTAACTTACATTTTTCAAGGAATATGTCCAGTTTGTCTAAAGTTATTTATAATGTTATTACCCTTCTAACATCTGTGAGAAGTGTAGTAATAGTCCCTCCTTCAATAGTCCTTCTTAAGTCCCTGATATTAGTAATTGTGTTCTTTTTTTCCCCGCATCAACCTATGGACTCTCCCCTACTCCCTACTTTTTGTTTTAACTAATGCTCTTGCCTCTGACTTTTCTGGAAAAGTCAAGGGTGGACCTCCTAGGCCACTCAGTCCTCCACTCTCTAGTTCAGCACGACTTTATCTTCTCTCTCTTCCTTCCCTCCGACCTTAAAAGAAGAATCGTCATTGATTCTTGCTGTTCGAATGCTCCTCTGACAGGGAGTTCATGTCCTGAACTCCCGTTAGGGTTCCACTATTCCCAACACAACATTTTTCTTGATCCTTCCCTCTTTCCATATTGTGGCCCACACGGCTATCTATGCCATGCTGTCTTTAGGCATCTCCAACCTCAGCTCTGGATCTGATAGTCCCAAGTATCAGAGGGACTTGTAAGTCTAGAACATGTTATGTTTCACTCCCTGGTATTTTCCTCAGGCTTTCCCTCCCTGTGGAGTATGTTTCCCCCACAGTCTTCCTGGGGAACGTTTACACAGTTCTTGAGTAACTTCCTCCTTGAAGTCTGGTGAAATCAATCATTTCCTTGTTCTGCGGTCTACTTGGACTGCTACTGTGGATAAAAGCGTCTGTTATACTTCATTGCATGCATTGGTTGATGTCTTTGCTTCCTCCACTGATACCATAAAGTCCCTGGGGCAGGAACCATGTCTATTTATATTTATATTCTTAGGGCCTGACACACTGTAGGCTCAACATATGTTTGTTGGCTGCATATAGAACATTCGCATTTTGTGAAGGTCAGGGTTTCCAATGTGGAACCACATGCCCTTCCCCCACCAGTCCTTCCTTCTCCTACTCTCTTAGTCCCCCCCCTTTCTTAAAAGCGTGATGTCACTGGTGAATCCTTGCTCTTCATTATTTGCCAACTTCTGCTCTGCTGAGTCCTTTTCTTTTGCTTCCTATCAGTCTCTGTTGTCTCCACTAAATTTTGAAGCAGCATTACATTACTCATGGACCACTACCTCAAAATCCAGCTCTTGGACTTGCCCCTTGCCCCACTCTAATCCGTCCTTCCCACCACCCAGTGATTTTTCACGATATGAAAAATGGGACTACATCAAAATAAAAAGCTTCTGCACAGCCAAGGGAACAGTCAACAAAACAAAAACAACCTACCGAATGCGAGAAGATATTTGCAAATGACATATCTGATAAAGGGTTAGTATCCAAACATATCAATTGTAAAAACCCCCAAATAATCCAATTAAAAATGGGCAGAAGATATGAACAGACATTTCTCCAAAGAAGACAGACAGATGGCCAACAAACACATGAAAAGATGCTCAACGTCACTCATCATCATGGAAACTCAACTCAAAACCACAATGAGATATCACCTCACATCTGTCAGAATGGCTAAAATAAAAAACACAAGAAACACACAAGTGTTGGCAAGGATGTGGAGAAAAAGGAACCCCCATGCACTGTTGATGGGAATGCAAACTGGTGCAGCCACTGTGGAAAACAATATGGAGATTCCTCAAAAAATTAAAAATAGTATTACCATATGATCCAGTAATTCCACTACTGGGTATTTACCCATGGAACATGAAAACACTGCTTTGAAAAGATGTATGCACCCCTAGGTTTATTGCATCATTATTTACAATAGCAAGGTATGGAAGCAGCACAAATGTCCATCGATAGATGAATGGATAAGGACACACACACGCAACGTAAAAAGAATGAAATCTTGTGATTTGCACCATGAATGGATCTAGAGGATATAATGCTAAGTAAAATAAGTCAGTCAGAGAAAGACAAATACCATATGATTTCACTCTTATGTGGAACTTAAGAAACAAAATAAACGAACAAAGGAAAAAGGAGACAAACCAAGAAACACTCAACTACAGAGAACAAACTGATGGTCACCAGAGGGGAGGTGTGTGGGGGGATGGGTGAAGTACATGAAGGGGATTAAGAGCACACTTATTGCGATGAGCGCTGAGTACTGTATGGAAGTACTAGATCGCTATACTGTACACCTGAAACTAATATAACACTGTATGCTAACTCTATTGGAATTAAAAAATGTATATCAGGGAAAAGCTTCCCTTACTCTTCATCACTCACAGGACAAACCATAGCTCCCTTGAGTGCCATTGCTTTCCAGGTGCTGCATAAATGTTAGCTCAGTGTTACTTTTTAGGGGCATGCGTTAGTGTCCTGGTAAGGATAAGAAAACTGAGGCTTAGAACCGTAACTTACTCAAGGTCACTCGAGTACTAGGAGGAAGTGGACCCAGATCTCTGCCTTCCCTGGCAAGCTTGAACCTTGTTTCCTAATTCTCCTCTCTCCCCACCTTCAGGCAAAGATGCCTATAGTGGAAGCCCGGACAAGTTATTCTTTTTACTTTTTTTGTGATGCAAGGGCTGGCTTATGCTTTGATTACCAAGGCATCTACTTCAAAGACCGCGATCTCACCATCTGGAATAAATACTTAGCTGGCCACAGGCTGGATAAAGAGCCAGGCCACCTCCTCCAACCGAGACTTCTTTGTTTTAGAGATCATGGCTGATTTTGATAAGTGACCACTGGGGCCACTAGTCTTCTCTCCTCCCTGTGCTTTCAATTCCCACCTATATATTTTAAATTCACCAATAAAGAGTGAGCCTGAGAAACCCTCAGCCTCCAACCATGACCCCAATAAAAACAGAACCCCAGTCCAGACGGGCTCTCTCTCCACCTGTGCCCTCGCTGTTTGGCCCCAGGTGTGCTGTGTAATTTTCAGGTCTTATAAGTAATAATCTCTCTCTCTCTCTCTCTCTTTTTAAGTTTCCTGATGTTTGTTGCTGAAGTGTGTCTTGCAATCATAACGAGAACCACAAGGGCTGATCTAGTCATGACGTTGGTTTGGAAAGGGGAGATGTCTGTGGGAAACTCACCCAGGCCCAGGTGAGTGCCCCCAGGCATTTCTAGCCCATAGCATTAGGCTGTTGGTTGAGACTTCACACACACACACACACACACACAAATGCCCTGTAGAGAAACCCTGGGGCCTATCCTTGTGTGTCCTTCACTATCTTCCGGAAAGGCCATGTGCTGCTACCTTAGGTCTTGGCTCTCATTGATCCCCTTTCCAGAATGCTCCCTCCCCAGCCCCCACACCCATTTCTGGACACTTGTCAAATTTCCACCCCTCCTTCATGCCTCATGCAGCTCTCTCCTCTTCCAGGAAGCCTGACTGGTTATACCATCGGAGATATCATAACCCTTTGATCGTTTCTTCCTGAAGGTGCTGGTTGCCTAAACTCCACATAAGCCCTGCAAGAGCAGGTGCTCTGCCTTCTATTAGCCAGCACAGGGCGGGTTCTCACAAATGCTTCTTGTCGTTGAGGGTTTCCTGTTCACCTCAGAGCTGGCTCATTCGCTCACTTGATCTTTGTTCCCCCCCCACCGAGCTTTACTAAGATTTAATTGATATATAATATTGTGCAAGTTTAAGGTGTATAACGTGATGGTCTGATACGTTTATTATTGCAAAGTGATCACTACAGGAGGGTTAGTAAACACTTCCATCACCTCACATAATTACCATTTTCTTTTTATGGTGAGAACATTTAAGATCTACTCTTTCTGCAACCTTCAAGTCTATGAGATAGTCGTCACCATGCTGTACATTAGGTCTCAAGCTTATTCTCCTCGTAACTGGAAGTTTGTGCCCATTGACCGACATCTCCCCATTTCCCCACCTCCCAGCCCCTGGTAAACATCAAGCTACAATCTGTTTCTACAGGATTGGCTTTTTAAAATTCCACTACAGTATTTGTCTTTCTCTGCCTGACTTATTTAACTTAGGATAATGTCTCAGATTCTATCCATGTTGCCACAAATGACAGGATCTCATTCTTTTTTAAGGCCGAGTAATATTCCGTGGTATATATATATATACCACATCTTCCTTATGCAGTCACCCATAGATAGACACTTAGGTTGTTTCCATGTCTTGGCTTACTGTGAATAATGCTGCAGTGACCATGGGAGTACAGATATTTCTTCAAAATTCTGATTTCATTTCCTTTGGCTATGTACCCAGAAGTGGGATTGCTAGATCGTCAGATAGTTTTAATTTTGTGACGACCCTCCATCCTGTTTTCCATAGTGGCTGTATCAATTTGCATTCCCACCAAGAGTGTACAGAGGTTCCATTTTCTCCACATCCTAGCCTGCGTTTATTATGTTTTGTCTTTCCCCACCCTCCAGCTTTATGGATGTATAATTGACAAATAAAATTATAAGATATTTAAAGTGTATGTGTGATGATTTGATATGCGTATATGTTGTGAAGGGATCCCCCCATCAAGTTAAGTAACACATCCATCACCTCACATAGGGCATTATGCTAAGTGAAATAAATCAAACAGAAAGACAAATACTCTTTGCCATCACTCATATGTTGAATCTAAAAAAAAAGAGTGGAGCCCATAGAAATAAAGAGTAAAAAGGTGGTTGGCAGGGACTGAGGAGTGGGGGAAATAGGAAGAGGTCGGTAAAAGGGTCCAACTATCAGGTATAAGATCAATAAGGTCTGAGGATCTAATGTATAACACGTGACTATAATTGATAACGCTGTGGTGTATGACTGAAATTTGTTAACAGTAGAATGTAGATGTTCTCACCCTCCCAACAAAAAAACACACAAAATCCCGAACAGAAAAATCCACTTTGATCTTTAAATAGGCCCTAACAAGAATCAGTCATTGAGAAGGTGACCTAGAGCTGAGGCTGGTGACCTAGGATGCCGGGGACGATGATGTGAGCACATAGGTCCTGGACACTTGTTCTGTGCTAGGTTCTATTCTAAACCTTTTACACGGACTGTAAATTCAATCTTCACAATAATCCCTTGAGGTAAGAACAATTATTAGCCTCATTTTACAGATGAGGAAACAGAGGCACAGAGATTTTTTTTTCTTTTAAGAAATTTGTCAGATGGGGGCGCCTGGGTGGCTCAGTCGTTAAGCGTCTGCCTTCGGCTCAGGTCATGATCCCACGGTCCTGGCATCGAGTCCTGCATCAGGCTCCCTGCTCAGCGGGAAGCCTGCTTCTCCCTCTCCCTCTCCCCCTGCTTGTGTTCCCTCTCTCACTGTGTCTCTCTCTCTCTCTGTCAAATAAATAAATAAAAATCTAAAAAAAAAAAAAGAAATTTGTCAGATGGTAACTACACGTGTGGTGGGCAGAGCATAACCTATAGAGTTGTTGAATCACTGTATCATACACTTGAAACTAATGTAACACTGTGTGTCAACTATACTCAAAAAAAAAAAAAAAAGGAGAGAGAGAGAAATCTGCCTGCCATCACACAGTGAATGGCCAATCAGGAGCCAGGCATCTTGGCTGAGTCCAATCCAAACAGCTGGGGAGCTCCCGTTCCTGCGTAGGTTTACTCATTACAGACTAATAATGATAACCACCACTTATTGGGTACTTAATATGTGCAATATATTATTCTAAGCACTTTAGATGCCTTGTTTCACTTAATCCTTTCCCCCCAAAAAGTCCTATGAAGCCGGTATTATGACTCACATTTCACAGGTGAGGAAATAGATGTTTAGAGACAGTTAACTTAATCAAAGTCACAGAGTAAGTAAGTTGCAGAGCTGGGACCTGAGCCCAGGTCTGTCTGTCTGAACTCCAAAGTGCTTGCTCATAACTGTCCCATCCCGCTGCCTCTGCTATCACAAGATCTCAGAATTAGAAGAGCCGCCTTTACAATCTCCTACTTGTTGTGGAAGTTGTTCTGTTAATCTCTGACAGAGGATCTTCCCCGCCCAGTTTGAATGCTTCCAGGGGTGGGGAGTTCACTCCCTCCTGGGGCAGCCCACCCGTGGTTGCACAGGGCTGATTGCCAGAGGACTGTTTTTTCCAACGAGCCCAAGAAGTCAGTCTCCCTCAGTCCCCAGAGAGTCCCTTCCAGAACTGCCTCTATCCCCATCCTTCAGGACAGACTGTGTGTTCCTCCAGCTTTGCCTGTGGGAAGATGGAGTCAAATTTCCTGGGCCAGACAGGGGCTGATTGGCCTAAAGTTGTGCATTGGGGGTGGGGAACCAGGATGTAGCAGGCATCCCTGGGAAGAGATGTTCTGGGTCTTTCATCTTAAGTGGTTTCTGATCTGTCTGGCTGAGCCATTGCCTAGAGCCACTCCTGTTTAACATTCGCGTAGACTCCAGGCTGGGCTATTACAGGAGTAAATCACCCGGGCCTGACTTAGCCCCCCACCCAATCCCAGCCCCCCAGGACACGTAGCTCCCTGGTCTCCATGGCAACAGGACCATCTGTTCCACACAGCATCCCAGGCCAGGAGAAGTTCATTCTTTCCCAACTCTGCTAAGTTATGGGTCACGCAGGAAGAAGTGGGAGAAAGGAGCCTCAGGGGAGGAGGGTGGGCTTTCGTAGTTCCTTGTGATTCCGTTTAGAACAAGGCAGCCTGTCAGAGCTGGAAGAGCCCTTAGAGGTCCACTGGCCCAACACCCTCACTTTATGTATAGTCACTGGCTTGAGAGAGGAAAGTGGTAGTCACACAGCACGTTAGGGATAAAGCTGGGGCTAGCGGGTAACCAATAAACATTTGCTAAATGAATGAATCATAGAATCATAAAGAGTTGGAGGCAGCCAACAGATTATGCCAAAATTCTCATCCAGTGCATGCAAGTGTCCAGAAATTATACTCTACAACAGATGGTCATCCAAACTGTGCTTGAATGCTTGAATTGAGCTCGATCACTATCTTAACTGCCTCCATTACTGGCCACCGTGAATAGAGAAAGCTTCTACCACATACTGAGTGGAAGCCTGAATGCCTGTCTGTTTACCCGTAGGTTGTAATTCTGTCCTTTGGAGCCACAAAGATTCTTCCAGCCCTTCGCCAGTGATGTCTTGTTTGACTAGCTCTGGGGGGAACATCTGAGAAGAGGTGATTCTTCATCTTCTAGGAGTCTTGGGGGTGAAGTAATTGACCAGAGGTTGAGTGAGAGCTAGTTAAGAGTGCCCTGGCCCTGGGGTGGGGGCAGTTGTCTTCTATCTCCTCTGGGTGCTTCCCATTTTCCTCCCATCTGGTGGGCTGGCCCAGCCCATCTCTTGTCTGTACCATCGGCGGAGTAAGTTTCCGAGCTGCCTCTTTTGCCTGTCCTGCTGCCTGCCCCGGCCTCCCAGGGACCTTCGGTCTCTGTTAAGGCAAGAAAGCAGCCCCCTGCCCAACCTCAGGCCCAGGCCTTGTGCATGGGTGGAGATGGTGTCAGGTCCTGAGTCCCCAACCCAACCTGTCCCCCCCAGCTCCTCCACAGCTGCTTCAACAGCCTCCGTGATCCCCGGTGTGGAGGCTGGAGAAATGCAGAAGCGACAGGACATCTCTCACCTTCCTGCTGTAGAGACTCTGTTCTGTAATTTGGGGGGAGCTATGAAGCTCCTCCAAACATTCCTGTTTCCCTTCTCAATGCTCTTAGTGCCTTGTATTTCCTGCAAGAAGCTCCACGTGGGGAAGGGCTTGAGGGGGGTGGGCTGTGGGCCATAGTTCCACAAGGGGGGGTCACCTTGGCAGACGGGGACAAAGGAATGAGTGTTTGGGGCAGGAGGCAGAGTTAGGGCTGAGAAAGGGGCAGCAGAAGGTGATTTGGGGAGACTCTCCTCTTTCCTTCCTTCCCACGCACCTTAAATTCTGCCCCTTACTCCTATTCTTCCAATGAGGCTAAGAAGTTCAGAACCGTAACAGACCATCCTTCCTGGACCTCAAAATAAGCCAAATGCTTTTGGGTGGATTGATACCTGGATTCCCTCTGCCTTAACTGGGAGCTTGCCCTCCACCACAGGGGGCAGTGGTTTAGCCAATCAGTGCAGGCATGCAAATGAGAGAATCCTGAGTAGCCTTTTCCCTGGCCATTCATCGGCAGAGTGACACCCTCAGCTCTATGATTGGTCCATCACAAGACCGAGCTTGGGAGTTCAGGCTGTTATTTTCTTTAATAACTGGGCCAGTGGGCAGGGGAGGGAACACAAGAGTCGATAATTAGAACACACCCCCACACACACTTTCAGTTTACTTTGGAATGCATTATATCACAATTTTTGCGTCCTATTTGACTTCAAATGATGCAACAATTAGTTGACTTTTGTTAGGTGGTGTGGGGGATTGGGAGAGGTTGAGAAGGGCAGCCAGGGACAAACATGGGATGGATATGGTAGCTGCCACCGCCACCCCTACCCAGTCACACTTCCCCACATTATGTCCTGTCTCCTTTCTGATTGGTGTCAGACCCCTCTCCGTTGCCCCCTCCCTCAGCTGTGTTCACTGAGACCACTCTGACATTTAGCACCAAGGCCTCGGGTGTGCCCTGAGTGGGGCTCTGTGTGCACAGACCAGACATGAAGATGGATTGTTCCCTGCAATAAATATCGACTGATTCATAAATCTGGTTGCCAGATTCAATCAAAGTCGCTGCCTGCATAATCCAGGAGCATAAGACCCCAGCTAAGTCTGTGCTGGGCCGGCTGATTCCCAGCGGAAGATGTTGTACAAACGTCAATGTCTCTTAGCTCCGTGCAACCTGGAGGCTGTGTGCGGGGGCCGGGAGAACAAATTTTCCCAGCCGAGAGGGCAGGTGGTGAGGACAGAGTGAGCCAAGGGGGGCAGAAGGTTCCACAGGGCAGGACTGCCACTGCTTCTCCCTCACCGTCCCCTGGCCTCCTCAACTCCAACCTGTCTCTGTAGCAAACCACTGTCAGCCTGAACCTAGGGAATGCTGAACATCTGGACGAAAAGCATAGCCAGCCAGTCCATCACTCAGATGTTTCTAAATACCTAGAGCTTTGTACAGGGGGAAAAAAATAAACCACCTTGACAATGATGATTTTTCACTTTTCAACCAGATGTTGGATGTCAGGAAAATACAGCCTTGGGGGCCCTTAATTGCTCTTTCTTAGAACCCCCTCTTATTGGCTTGGGTCCCACAGCCCCTGTGAGGAATTTAATAAAAGGGAGAAGGCAGTTGCTCTTGCTGGCACATTCCTTTTGGGTGCTTTGGGGAGGTTTCTACTTACACTGTGGCTGGCTGTGTGGCTGGTGCCACTGGGGTTATTTGAGGGGGAGATAGAGGGGACCCGCCCCACATGCCCTCCTTTACCCCTCCAGCACTTGGACCCAGTCCCCACTCACCTTTGCTCTCACTCATTCCCTCGTGAGGCATCCTTTCATTTTCTTGCTTTGTGCAGCCCTTCTGCTCTTGTTCTCTTCTGGGCTCAGAGTCAATAATCCAAAGTGCTCTCTCATCCCCTGCCTATTTCAGGAGTGACTCCGAAACCAGCCCTGCCCTGCCGGACCCTGGACAAGGCTGGGTTCCCTGTGCTCCTGATGGAGGAGGGGCAGGGCCGGGAGGGTACAGGAGCCGGGGGTGGTCAGGCCAGGGGCTTGGGGAGGGCCTGCGGTAGGTATAGCTGCTTAGAACGTGGGCTAGGCTGCCGGACCCTCTGGGCTCTCATCCCAGCTTTGCCACCAGCTCTGTGGCCTCAGGCGGTCCCCTGAGCCTCAGTGCTCTCATCTGGAAGACAGGGGTGGTAATAGCGCCTGCCTCACAGGATCGTCGTGGGGTGAAGTCGGTTAGTGCGTGAACGAGCCGGAGCAGTGACTGGAACAGGACACGCACTCGGGCGTTGGTGGGGACTTCATTCCACCAAGTGTGTGGAGCCCCCAGAGGGCGCAGGTCCCTGGCTGATGCACGGAGGCTGCAAGTCAGTCAGAAATAGTCCCTGTCATGCTCCTCGGTGATGTCCATAATGACTGCAGGCAACGGGCAGAGGGCAGGCCTGGGTCAAATGTTCCAACCGTTTGGAGAGTCAGGGAAGGTCTAATGGACAGAGGGAGGATGGCCTTTGGCGGGGTCCCTGGAGGATGAGTGAGTCGTTATGACTGGCGTGGGGGGGCACTCGAGGAGGGGGCCCTAGCGTGAGCAAAGGCACGGAGATGGGAAAGCACAGGGTCTGGAGAACAGAGGACGAGAACGGGGAGCCGAGCTGGGAAAGGGAAGGTGGCGCTAAATCGTGGGGGTTCTTGACTGCTCTGGGAGGGACTGTGCCCAATCCTGTAGGCAGCGGGGAGCCATTGAAGGATCTGCAGAGGGGTTGGCCATCAGAGCCACGCGGTGATATGGTCTCTCTGGCGGAGGTGTGACGGCGGAGAGAAGGGGGGAGACTGCAGAGGTGGTGGGGTGCCCCGGGCCTGAGCGAGGCCCCGTGGAATGGAGTGGACAGCGACCCCACTAAAGCGAAGGGTGGGATCCCGAGAGCTGGCATACGCCACCAGGAGAAAGAGGGTGTGGGCAGCGGGGCGGGACACACACGTGTCTTTTGGTGATTACTCAGTTTCCCTCCAGGGAAGGGGAGCAGCCGCCTCCCTCCTGGGGTAAGTCGTGGAATTTGGAACAAAACCCTCCTAAAGCCATGAAACGTTAGAGCTGTTGACACCCAGAGAGACCACGTGCCTCAGCCCTTTATTTCCTGGGTGCCCGAACGAGGTCTCCAGAGGGTGGCGAGCCTTCGCTAAGCGGCAGAGCAGGAGGAACCCACCGCGGCCCCCGCCCGGCCCAGCCACTGAAATTCTGTTGCAACCAAGTCAGTTCCTCAGAGGCGGGCCGGACAGCACTGCTCACAGGGCACCAGGGAGGCGCGCGGGAGGGCAAAGTGAGAGCGGTGCTCGCCCCCCTTCCAAGAGCCTGCGCTGCAGCGGGAGAGAGACCCATGCAGGCCCAGCCACACGTGTGATCGTGCAGCCAGAATTCCAACAGCATGAGGTGCCGCCGCCTTCCAGCAACTGCAAGATATTCTAGGCAACTCGAGCTCTCCCGCTCTCCCCCTCTGCTTTCCCGGCAGTCTCTGGCTGCCTGTTAACTCTGAATATCTTTTTCTAAATTTTTCCCTCTCCTTTCCCTCCCTCCCTCCCTTCCTCCCTCCCACTCACACCTTCCGTGGCTGGTCTGGACCCTCCTGATCGAATAGAAGCATATGCTGCAGTGGGGAGAAATGGGCAGCCATAATGACCATGATAATTGGGACCACCCGGCGGAGATTTCCTGCCTGGCCCAGCCTGACTCCCGCTACCCTCACTCACACACTTGTTCGCAGTTGGGTGGTTTTACAGATGCCTGGATGTGACATCTTCTTGTCGCTTCCGAACACCAACCCAGACTGTGGCCCAGGTGGGGCTGGCTCCCACCTTCAGAAGGTGAAAGACCCAGGGATGGTGCACACATGTGCCAGGCACGGTGAGATGCTCCAGGGACAAAAATCCCTGCCCTTCCAGAGCGCGTGTGGGACTGACAAACGCATACATACATTAGGACAAAATATATTATACTAGATGGCCGGAGGTATTAAGGAGAAAAGGCGAAGAAGGGGAGTTAGGCCATGGTGGGGTTGACTTGCAATTCTAGCTGGTGTCGCTGGAGGGGGGGGGCGGTATTTGAGTCAAGACCGGAAGACAGTGAGCCAACCATGTGATGTCTGAAGGACGTGCGGGCAGAGGGAACCACAACTGCGAAGGCCCAGAGGCAGGACTGAGCCTGCGGTGTCTGAGGAATGGGGAGGTGGCCCATGCGACCGGGGAGGGGCGAGCAGCAAGGACGGAAGTAGGACATGAGGTCCAGTGATGTCACAGGGCCCTGGTCATACAGGTCCCTGGTGGCCAGCACAGGACTGTGGGCTTTTCCTCTGGCTGAGTTCCAAGCCCTGGGAGAATCCTCCTAAGACCCAAGCCCCGAAGGAGAGCAGCTTCGATGTTCTCCACCAAGAGCCTCCTCCTCCTCCCCCCGTTCCTCCTCCAACCATCCAGAACTTTCTGGGATGGAAGTGAGTCCTTCCGTGTTCCTGGTGCAGTGTGTGAGTTTCCGTCTAGTTTACACACCTGTTCTGGGGGCGTCCAGGTGCCCTGGCCTCGGGGTGGCGGGGCTGTCCACACAGGCAGGGTGAGCCTCTGCGGGGAGAGAAGAAAGGCCAGATCCCAGGCGAGCGTCTGATCTGTGGGTGCTGCGGGCTGGGGTCCACCCCAGCTGGAAGCAAGGTCAGCTGTCTGCTGCCTTGCTCGGACCTAGCACTTGTGACAGACAGCGTTGTTTTTTTTAGTGGATGAGATGATCCCCAGCCCTACTCTGACCCTCTCCACCTGGCTCCTTCCCAGCTTGTGGGATATCCAAAAATTGAATCCGAGGGTAGTCTTGGGGAAGAGCGTGGGCTCTGAGGCCAGACAGCTTGCAGTTCTAGATCTACCATATGCCTGCTGTGTGATCTTGAATAAGTTGCTCAGCTCCTCTGAGCCTCAGTTTCCTTATCTGTAGAGTGGGCAGGGTGGAATGGTGCCGCTGTGGGAGGGCTGGATATGACGATCGTGCCTGGCACGTAGCAAGCCCTCAGGGAACCTCGGCAGCAGCCAGGACAAGGGTAGATCCTGGGGTCCCAGCCTCCCTTGGGGGAGTCAGGGAGGCAGAGGCCCGAGAGCCACTACTTCTCAGTGCCCAAGGCCCTGCTTGGGGCCCAGAGGGCTCTGGAGGTGGCTGTGGTTCTAGCATTACGGGTCACCCAGGGACTGTCCTCATTACTGTGCTATACTCTCTGTGCGGCTTCTGCCTTCTCTCAGGTGCCACTTGCTGGTCCAGTGACCTCCTGCTTTTCTCTTTAAGTGCATGGTTTCTGCAAGTCATAAAAAATGACCATGTGTAGCAGAGGGAGGAGAGAGAAATCCACACGAGGGGCCTCAGGAAACGTGGGTTCTCGCTCTACCTGTGCTGGGTGGCCTTGGACAGGTCACCTCTCCTCCCTGGGTCCGTGCCATCATTTCTATAAATGCTCCAGCTTGGCCCAGAGGATCAGGGGGTCTCTCAGGCTGGGAAAAAAAAATCTATTCTGAGGATCAAAAAATAAATCAAACCGAAGTCCTAGTGCCAAAGTTGAAAGCCTCTCATCTGTGAAAAGAGGGTTTAAATTACCCTGTGTTTAAAAAAGAAGGGAGAGGGAAAAAATTAATGGGGCTTAGAATGGAAAGTCCAAGTGTGACCCGCTCTGTGGGCAAAAGGGGTGGGGAGGGCAGGGTTATTATCTTCGGGCATCTGAGCTTTTGGAATCTGTAATCTCTGATTTAAAAAGTTTTGCAGGTGTCGGGAGAGGGTGGGGGAGTTCCAGATTAGGTGTTAGAAGGGGAGGAGGTAGGCCCCAGAGTGCGAAACTGGGGAAGATTGGGGGCAGGGGGGACAGCTGGAGGAATCGGGCCAGATATGTCTGGTCTGAGGGCGGGGGTGGCTGGGAGGCTGGGCCGGGCTGGTGAGAAATTTTCTCAATCTAGAGAAAGAGTAAGTTTTGCTGAAGAAATCCTGGCAAATGGTTTTTGCCAGTGAGGTAGCCTCACAGGCCTGGCTGGGTTATCAGAATTTGCATTTGCTTCCCCCTATAGAATTTGCTCGAACATCAATGCTGGCCAATTGGGGTCAAGGTGAGGGCACGAAGGATGTGCCCAGTGCAATTTGGGGCCAGGCAGGACCGAATCAGGCTGTGTGGGTAGAGCCAGGACGGGCCAGGAGTGCGTCTTTGGTGGTGGCCATGGTGTAAGAGGTGGGGTATGGGGCCATCTCAAGTGTTTGGGGGACAAGTGTCGTTAACCAACTGGAGGACTGGAGCAATCAGGTAACCTGGTGTGGACCACGAAGGACAAAGATTTGTGGGCAGGGTGTTCCAGGTGGAGGGATGGCATGAGTCAAGGCTTGGAGGCGGGCAAGTATAGGTCTGTTGGAGGAACAGGAAGTGGCGCAGTGTCAACCATTGCTTCTAGGCCTATTGCTCATTTTAGAGACCCACGGCCCTCTGAAAGGACACTCATGTCTAGGGAACTCCAGCTCTTGTTGGCACAGCTGAGCCAGCCAGAGAGCCCTGCTCCTGGGAATTGGGAATTTGGACTCAGAACTGGTCAGATGGATGGTGAGGAGGTGAGCTGACAGGAAGCTCATCATGGGAGCAGGGACTGGGGGCAGACCAGGTAAAGTCGCCCGCCGGCCCAGGTTATGGGCCCTGAGTAAGCAGAGAAAGCTGGTGTGCAACGAGGAGCAGGAAAGGGTAGCAGAGAGCAGAGGGAAGTGGACATGGACCCTGGAGACCCATGCGAGGTGTCCTGTTCTGCTTCCATTAAACTCCCTTGACTTAGTACCGGTGGGTTTATGTTCCTGGCCGCCAGCGACTCCTGCTTGCTACAGGATGGAGCACGTGTGCTGGGGAGGCGGCAGGTGTTAGAGAGGAGTCTGAGGCGTTGGGGGCCAGGCCGGGCAGGGCTTTGAAGGGCAGGTTTCCAGATCCCATGTAACTCTGTAGGTCATATGTGGACGGAGGGTCACTGAAGTTTTTGAGTGCCTCAGAAGCCCAGATGTAGTGGAAGGGAAGGGGACGGATGGACCCTGATGTGAAGGTCTTGAGTGTCCCCAGACAGAGCCTCAAGGGCAGGAGGCCGCTCAGAGAGTTGCCGGGTGCTCCTTGCAAGGCATGGGCCCAGATCCCCAGTGGATGAAGGAGGCACCTTCCATCAGATTCCCTAGCCTGCTCCCTCCCCCCAGGACTGGCAGTCTTGAGGAACCTGCCCCCAAACCCAGTAGCCCCCAGCCATCCACAGGTTCATGCCTGCCCAGCCCAGCCCACGAAAACAAGAGCCCTCCAGCTCCCAGCACGGTGGTAACAAAAGAGCTGGGCATTTGGATTCTGACGGATCTGGGTTCCAATTCTGGTTCATACTTAAGAGCTGTGTGACTTTGAGCAAACCCCTTAGCTTCTCTGAGCCGCAGGGACCTCATCTATAAATTTCGGTCGATAATCTTCCCACCTGGAGTTGTCCTGAGGATTAAATGAGGCACGAATGTAAGAGACCCAGCACTTGCCTGGCACACTGTGAGTACCCAGAATTCTCTCCCCCCCCCCCCGCTTTCCTCCCGCAGGGGGTAGGGCTGGTCACGTCCACACTGCTGTATTAATGTGCTGTAGAGTCCAAGGTCTCCCCTCTCCAATGACGAGGGTGCGCCTGGCACTTCCTAAGTGTTTAGTATGTGCTCATTGAATAAATGAATGCGAGTAGAAATGATTCCTGGAGATCCCGTTCCTGGAATCCAGAGGCTACCGCCTCTTCACTTAATTCTTCCTTCTCTCCACCATGAGCGTCCAGTGTGTGGAGCTGGCCCTCTGCTCCGTCCGGGGAGACCAGTTCCTTGTCTGCTCTCAGCTGGCAGAGTCCCCGGGGGGTTGGTCCAGCTTCCAGCTACTTCTCATCTCCTTGTCCAGTGGCCTCTCCCACTGGTGTCTGGGTACTGTGTTCCCCTGCCCCCCCGCCCTGTCCCCACCCCAGACTTTTGGCTGAAGCTTCCTTCCTCCCTCGTGCTGGGTCCCTCTGAGGCTGTGAGTGGCCCCAAGTTTGCCTCCCACCCTATAACTTGATATCAGTCTTGCTGTCTCTGATACCCTATCCTTTCCTCTTTCACCCCCTCAACTCTCTCTCCTCAGGGATAACCACTGTTCAGAGCATGACAAGTGTTCCTCCAGACCTTTTTCTATACATAGCTTAAAATCCTTCCCTTAACATAAAAGCCAAATCCAGACTGTAGCTGACAAAACCTTTTCTGAACTGGCCTCTGCCTTCCTCTCTGACCTCACCCTCCCTTCCTCCCCTGCTCCCACCACGCACACACCAGGCTTCTGTCTGGCTTCCAAACACAGTAAGCTCCTTCCTACCTCAGGGCCTTTGCACGGGCTGTTCTTTCTGCCAGGAACCATCTTGGCCTCATGGTCACATGACCCTCTCCTCATACTTAAGTTTCGACAAAATGCTACCTTCTTCTTTTACTTTCTTTCTTTTTTTTTTTTTTTTAAGTTTTATTTATTTATTTGACAGAGCCAGAGAGCACAAGCGGGGGAGCGGAAGGAGAGGGAGAAGCAGGCTCCCCACAGAGAGCAGGGAGCCCGACGCGGGGCTTGATCCCAGGACCCTGGGAGCCAAAGTCAGACACTTAACGACTAAGCCACCCAGGCGCCCAAAATGCTATCTTCTTGGAGAAGTCTTCTCTAGCGATGTTCCCTATTTTTTTTCACAGCATGTATTACTGTTTAAAATTACGAACTGCTGATTTACTTATCAATGGTCCATCTCTCTCTCTGGAATATAAGTTCCACGAGGGTGGGGCCTTACTTTTTTTTTTGCCACCCTGTATTCCCTAGTAGCTAGATGAGAAACAGCGCACAAAGCTCTGGTGAATATCTGTTGAAGGAATGAATCTTTCTGTGTGTGTGTGTGTGTGTGTGTGTGTGTGTGTGTGTGTGTGTGTGTGTGTGTGTGTGTTCATTTAGGTAAAGTGGGAACACACTGTAGGTTTTTTTTAAACTTGCTTCTTTTGCTCAGCTGTGGGGCAGGGCCATCTTCTACCTCCAGGGTTCACTGTTTGTCTGCCTGTCACCGCTAGTCTGAGTGCTCCCAAGGCAGGGCTCCCCCAGGGAGGAGGGGAAGGGAGAGGCAGGGGTCTGCCTATAGCATCTCACAGATCTGGCTTTGGTCCTGCCACAGGCTAGCTCCGTGGTCCCGGGAAAATACCCTGGAAGCTTCTGTTGCCTCAGCTGGGGTACTGATGGCTCTCACTTTGCTTTCCAGCTGCTGAGGGTGAGTGACAGCGTGATAGGTGAGTGACAGGCCAGGCCCAGCTGGCTCAGGATAAATGGCCCGCAAACCAAAGGAGGGCTTTAGCTGGATCTGTGGCACCAGGTGCCGGGCTGTAAACACAGAGGGTGGCCCTGCCCCTCTGCCCCCACAGCCCTGGCCTCTGGCCTCCCACCTCTGTCCCCTGGGCAGGGAACCCGAGGCCCCAGGTGGAAGTGGAAAGGCTGTCCCCAAGGAGACCGGACAGTCCCGAGCAGTCAGCCTGGCCAACTCAGCAGCATCTGCCTCTCTGCTGGGAAAGCAAAGAACGAAAACAAACCTTGCTGTCATCATGCAATTAGTGGAAATCAAATAATCCCAAGAACAGATGAGCCAATTAATAAAGGAGCAATGGAAACTAACAGAACCACGGGGCCTGCGAGGAAATGTTGCGCAAACACAAACAGAGCCGGACACTGGAGGTTGTCGGGAGATGGCTGGGCTCTGGGCTGTGGCCCGGGGCGGGGCAGGGGGGGCTGTCTGAAGGTGCCCTGCCACGGGGGATCCTCTTGGGCCCAGTCCAGCCCAAGAGGGCTGCCAGACTCACTGAGGAGACATGGTCTCTGCCCTGGAGATTAGGGATTCGAGTTTAATTAGCTGCTGTTATATGTCAAACCCGGTGCAAGGTATTTTTACACAACAGTAATTCCCCAAAAGTTATTACCTTCAACTTGACCATCTCGTTTGGCATAAAACCCAAAGCGCTCCCTCCCATGGCTCGCCAGGCCCTACCCACTGTGGCCCCCATTGCCTCTCCAAAGTCCTCACCTACAACTTGCTTCCTTCTACCATCCTGGTCTCCCTTGTGCTCCTTAAGCACTGCAGGCACACTCCTGCCTCAGGGCCTTTGCACTTACTGTTTCTGCCTGCCAGGAACATGCTTCTCCTAGACATTCACAGGCCTTGATCCACTCACTTCATTTTGCTCAAATGTCACCTCATCCTCGAGGCTTTTCGTGACCGCTGTTCCTAAAATAGCACCCTACCCCACCCTTCAGTCCTCATTCCCTTTCCCTGCTAACTTTCCTCCATAACAATTATTCCCACCTCCTGACCTTTTATATGTTGATTTGGTTCTTTCCCATCTCCTTCCTACTAGAACATAATGTGCATGAGAGGAAGAGTCCTTGCTTTATCCCCCACACTTAGACCAGCATAGAGTAGGTGTTCCACGCATAGGTGTTGAATGATGACACAAGTGAGGCACAGGCAGGTGAAGTTACTTGCCTAGGATCACCCCAGCATTAAGTGGCAGACCTCCTCACCCACTAGCCCAGACCCTTTTGCCCTCACTACACGGTGTTCCAGGCTCTGTGGCTCCTGGCATGATGTAAGCAGCCAGGGGCCTCCCACATGTGCCCGGCATCCTACCCCCGGCACGGTGAATGTGTTGGGTGAACAGCAAAGGGGAAATAAGGTTGCAGATGGAATCGTTTGTTAACCGGCTAAGCTTATGAAGAGGCAGAACGTGACCCGTTATGCACGTGGGCCCAGAGTAATCACAAGGGTCTTTCGATACAGAAGGGGAGGGCAGAAGAGTCGGGGGGGGGTGTGATGGCAAAGGCAGGAGTGAAATGATTCAACGGGAGGGTTCCGCAGGCCCTCACCACCCAAGCTGGGGATCTCCGGGGGGCTTCTAGAAGCTGGGAAAGGCAAGGAAGCAGATTCATTCTCAGAGCCTCCAGAAGGAACCCAGACCTGCTGACACCCCGATTTCCACCCAGTGAGACCCGTTTCAGACTTCTGACCTCCAGAACTGTAGGATATTAAATCTGTATTGGTTAATACACATCATGTCCAGAAGGTGCCCGGTCTAAGGGGGCGCAGGAGCCTGAGCAGAGGAGGTGGCTGGGCCTGGGGACAGCACAGGGCACAGGCCCTCAGTGAACCCGAGCCCCTCAGGACTGGGGGGTGGCCCCCCCGGGGAAAGGGGCAGCCCTGTGGGCTGGGGGGAGGCAGTCAGGAGGAGGACTCAAGCCTGTACCCTTGGCCTGGTGGCTGTGGTGGGGCTGGGGTGGAGAGGTTTTTCCAGAGCACCGTGGAGCCATGCCCCGGACCCACAGTCCCTCAGTCATTGCAGGGCGCTCTGTCCGGATCCCGTGTTTGCCTTTGGCTCGCCATTACGCACACACATACCCCAGTGGGTGCCACGCGCGGTGGACCTCAGCCCCTGGCCTGAGTGAGGCTGGGGGAGGGTTGGAAAGACAGGCCAGCCAGGCAGGGAGGCGGGGAGCAGCAAGGACAAACTGCGTCACTCCCCGGTCTGGGGCAGACATTAAAACCTGTCCCAGGCTGCTCCTCAGAGGCTGACAGGATAGAAGGGAAATCCTGACCTGAAGGCACCGGGTAAGAGGCACAAGGCCTAATCACATACTGACACACGGCCCAGTGTGCAGGGGCCAGGGAAGGGCTCAGGCCCCGGATGTGGCCAGGCCGGAACCCCACGTGTGGCCCTGCTCACACTCACCCGGTGTCCCTGGGCACGTTTGTTGCCGGAGCCCTCTTGGCTTCTGGCTTCAGTTGCCACATCCATAAAATGGGGGACAGTGACTCAGGTCCACATTCCTTACCTGGCATTCAGGAAGCCAACAATCCCTGAAAACTGAGCTGGTTTTCGAAACTCATCTGGTGACGGACTTGATTTGAATTGACATGAGGCTGTAAACACGGAGTTTACTTACTTTGCTTGATGTGAAGAGTCACATGTCTCACTGCAGATACGTTAATGTATTTGATGATGGGATGCACCCCCGGAGGCTTTATCAAATAAACATTTTATGCACTGAATTACTTTTAAAACATCTGGTTCCCAGGGTTTTTGAAGACGATTTGGATCCATTGCATCCACCCTATGGGGCTGAAAGGAAGCAGTCTTCTTGGGGCCCCTGGGACGCTGTGGACACTCAACAGATGCTCAGATGACCCCTGTAAGGAGGAGGTAGTGTTCTCATTCTACACATCAGAAAACAGAGCCTCAGAGAGGTTAAATAACTTTCCCAGGGGCATCTAAGAAGCAGAGCTGCAAGCAAACACAAAATTCCTGGGCTTAGTCACTCTACAAGTCCCTGAATTAGAATGTCCACCATCAGGTGACTCGTTCTTCCGAGAGTCAATCCAGGCTGAATTCTATCCCATGACTTCTGCCCTGTGCACCCCCACCTTGGTCCTACTGGACACAGGACTTAGAGAAAGGCTGGCTGGAGTTCCCGGCTCTTCCTTTCTCACCAGGTAGAGGTTGGGAACCCATAACTTCCACATTCCCGGATGACCTGTGTGCAGAGAGCTCTTGAATGCCAGTCCTGGGAAAGTGCTCTGTCATCCATGACCCTTCCCTCCTGGCTGCTTTTACCAAGGTCTCTGGGCGTTGGAGGTGCAGGCTCTTGCTTACTCATGGCTGTAGCTGGGAGTAGGGGTGGGGTGCGGGGGTGGCATTGAGGCCCCTCTTTGCTATCTGAAGTCTGTGTGACTTCTAAGTTCATAGAGTCAGGGAACTGTGGGGTGCTTGGGGGTCAGGGAGGGCTGGCTGGAGGTGCCTTGGCACCAATGGACCACCTGGGGCCACGCGGGGGCATGTCTCGTGAGGCCAGGGTCCCCAGCGAGGCTCTCCGGCGTGTCTAGGCAACAACATGCAGTATGAATGGAAGGCCTGACGGCAGTGGGCGGTTCAGGGAGCCAGAACAGCCCACGTATGGATCACCCCCCAGAGAGTCAGGGGAGATACGGGTGCCTTGTGCCCGACAACACCCAGAGTGTCCCCAGCGATGCTCAGGAGCCCAGCCGCCAGAGGTGGAATAGAGGCCAGAGAATAAAATGGATGGTAGAATCAGAGTCCATGAGAATCTCGGTTGATTGGAGCAAACACCAGAACTGGACAAGATGAAGCTTAACAGGGGCCAAGGGGACATCCTGCTGTGGGTGTCCCAAGAGCCAAGGCAGGGCCCAGTAGCAGGAGGGACGATGACCTGGGGGCTTTAGCAAATAGTCAGACAGCAGACCCCAGGCAGCAATGATTCTTTTGCGGGGGGAGGTATGGATGCGCAGGCAGGAGATGTTCTCCTGGGCTCTGTTCACACAAGAGCTGCAGCCAAAATAAGGGGCGAGATGGTTCTTCTGGGGCCAAGTCCAGTTCCTAGTATAAGATTCAGGAAGGGTATTGACAAAGTGGGACGTCCACATCCAGGGGTGGCCCCGGGGGTCTGGAGCCTGACTCTATACATCAGGGTTTAGAGTTAGGGATAAGAAAATTCCTAAGGGGCACCTGGGTGGCTCAGTAGGTGGAGCGTCTGCCTTCAGCTCAGGTCATGATCCCAGGGTCCTGGGATCGAGTCCCTCATTGGTGTGGTGGGGGGGGGGGTCCCTGCTCAGCGGGGAGCCTGCTTCTCTCTCTGCCTCCCCCCACCCCAGCCTCCCCTGGCTTGTGCTCTCTCTCTAGCTTACTCTCTATCTCTCAAATATATAAATAAAATCTTACAAAAAAGAAAAGAAACTCCCTATCTGAGAGGCCCTGTCCCCCGTCCGGTTTTAGACAGCTGTGACCAAGAAAGCCTCAGGTCTAAAGGCTGTAGGGCATCATGGAAAAACAGGAGGGACAGGGCCAGAGACAAAGCACTTTGTGAACCGTTAGGAATGCCAGGCTCAGTCAGGCGTCTGTTGGGACGAAGATGCGCTCTGTGGGTGGGCGGGCGGACTCAGGGCAGGGCAATGGCCCAGGTGCCCACGGGGTGTCCCTCCCAGTCCCTCAGCATGGCTGTGAGCCACCCCGGAGCCAGGAAGAGAGGAGCAGGGTGGGGAGTGGGGCCCCGGGGACCCGCTCTGTCTGAGACCGACTGGCAGCCTTAGCTAGCTCCGAGGCCCTGGGAGGGAAGGAGGCGGGCAGGGGCCTGGCGCAGCGCACTCTCCCTTTTAATTACCCCCTCGGCCTAATTGGGCTCCCAGCCTCCCCTCCTGCTGTGAGGAAGAGGCCTTTGTTTGCCGCCTGCATGTTTACCAAGCAAATGGTTTTTAAAAGCTTCCATAGACACAGAGAACCCATTTAGGAGGCTCTGCAGATGAAATTATTTATAGAGATGAATGGTTATCATTCCCATGCCTTTAGGAAATCAGGAGCCATATGCCCAGGCGGGGCGGGGTGGGGGGGGGGCGCGCCTCTGCTCGGCTCCCCGCCTCCCCTGCGCTCCTGGACAGTCCCTGGTCCCGGTCCTTTCTGTGTCCTCCGCGTCTTGTCTGTTTCCCCTTCGGAGTTCCCTGTAGCTTCCTGCGCCTCTGCTCTCCCCCGGCCCACCGTCCTGCTCTTCCCTGGTCCTCTAGCCCCTGCTTCTCTTGGCAGGCTTCCTCAGCTCTCCGTTTGCTTTTGTCCAGGTGTCTCTGCCCCGCTCTGTGTTCTCCGTCTCCCTGAACCTCTGGCCCTCCTTTCTCTGCTTCTGTCTTTGTAAGCCTGTGGCGCTATCTCTCTCTCTCTGTCCTCCATCTTTGTGTGTGTCTCTCTCTCTCCCCCATCTCTGTCTCTCTCTCTCCTCTATCTCTGTCTCTCTCTATCTCTCCAACCTTTCTGTCTCTATCTCTCCTCCATCTCTCTGTCTCTGTCTCTCCGACATCTCTGTCTCTCTCCTCTATCTCTCTGTCCCCCCTCCATCTCTCTGTCCATTTTGCTCTGTCTCTCTGTCATTTCTCTCTCCTCCATGTCTTGGTCTCGGCCCCTCTTTTTCCCTCTCTCTCTCCCTCTCTCTGGCTGTACCTGTGTGTTTTGTCTGGCCCACCACACTGGGCTACAGGCAGTGGGGGTGAGTCCCTCTCTCCAAGGGTCTCCTAGGCCATTGTGAAGCCCTGTGAGTGGCTGGTGGGGGGGTGGGTTCCTGAATGATCTGGGCCTGGCTGCCTCGGCTGGGGTGAGTACATCATGGCTCCATGTGTGCGGGGTCTTGAGGGTGGGGCCCTCTGCTTCCCCTGCAGAAACAAGGCCGAGGAGGGGAGCAGAGAGAGACGAAGCTGGGAGCCAGAGCACCCCTCAAGCCCTTGCTTGTCCTCAGGCTCAGACTCCGCGGGATAGGGGGGAAGTCCTAAGAGGGTATGGGAGGCTCCAGGGGTCAAGGATTCCAGGAGAGCTCTTGGGAACTGGGCAGCCTTTGTGAAATTTCTCTGAGATCGGGTCCACTGAGGCCTGCCCCAAACAGTGCCTGCTGTCCACCAACTAAGCCTACCAAATGCACCCTAGTCCTTCCCTCCATTCTGATGGGGACCCTCAGGGATGGGAAACCCTACTGTAAGCCCGCTAGTCTGCCTTCAGACAGCTGTGCCTGAGGAAGCATCAGCTCTACACTGAGACACTCCCAGCTGGGGACTCTGTGTCTGGAAATAGAGGGTCAAGCAAGCCCCTGCCTTTGGGAGGGCCTGGTCCAATGCGGAAGACGTCCACCTGTGTGGCCGTACTGTGGTATCCCAGAAAACAGTGGTGCTTGGAGAGTGGGGAGAGGCTGGGCTCCAGTGCTGATTAACATGTCACTAGCCCTGTGCCCTGGACTAGTCACTTGGCCCTTGAAAGCCTGGTTTCTTCCTCTAGAATATGATTTGGTGATAATACATCTCAGGGTTGATGGCAATATGACATGGTGATTAAAGCCCAAACTCAGGGTGGGCGATCACTAAAAACCCAGGTCCTAAGTCATATTCCCCCTCTTCTGAGCTGTGTGGTGTTAGGCAAGTTACTTAAGCTCTCTGAGCCACGGTTTCTTTCTCTATAAAATGGTGATAAAAATAGTCCTTTTCACCATAGAGCTGTTGTGAGCACAGTTCAATAGGATCGTGCATGCACAGTCTTGGCTTGGACAAGTTACTTAACCTCTTGGTGCCTCAGTTTCCTAGTGTGTGCAATGGGGATAATAATGGGACTCACCTCCCATGGTGGTGAGGGGGCTAAGTGAAATAGCACATGGAAAGCACTACTGCTTGGTAAGGAGTAGGCACCGCCTGAGGCTCACCTGTTGTTACCAGCACAATGCCTGGCCTGCAGTAGGATGTGGTCCCATCCACACCCCACCCCCCACGGACACTAACCCGCTTCCTCGGACGCAGGGAGCTCCCCTTTATCCCTGCCCTGTCCACTCTGACTGGAAAGAGGGGAAGCAGGGGGCTGTGGTCTCCTGGGAAGATCTCTGTCCACATTCCTGCTCATCCATCCATCCACCTGCAGACTTGCAGCTGGAGCCTCCAAAAAGCTCTTTAATAAGCCCCCATGGGGGCTTTCAGATCACCTGCTTCCCAGGAGGCCCACGTGTTGTTCCCAGTGGGCTCGTGCAGCCCAGAGGAGGTGGGGAGGGAATGGGGTAGAGCATCCTGAGCGGACGCCCCTAGGTGGAGGAACCTCTTGCCCCCCACGCTTCCCGGCAGGGGTACCTGGCGTTCCAAGCCAGCATCGGGAGCGGTGTGCTACCCGCGTGGTTCCTTCACTATACGGGGGTGGACACACCAAACTGGGCACGGGACTCCTGAGATTTGGGTGGCTGGGCCTCTCTGGTCATCCTTATTGTCCTGCCTGATCTGCTCATTAGATGGTCCTGCCCTTCTCCCTCCCTGGGCAATCGATGAGGGGAATACAAATCGGGGCTGTGGGGGGCCCGCGATTCTGGTTTTCTGACTTTGTACTTGAACTTACGTTGAGACATTTTGAATCTCCTCATCATCTGGACCTCAATTTGCCGGTTTATAGGATGGAATTAACAACTCTGACCCCACTTAGCCTTTTATGGGGGGGTGGATTAATAATTAATAACCATACTGATGCCAGCCAGCGTTTATTCAGAGTTTAGTGCGTGCTGGGCATCGTGCTAAGGTCTTTTTGCATGGTCCTATTTACTGCTCGCAACCTTCTGGGGTAGGGGCCATTAGGGTCCCCGTCCTCCATGTGTGAAAGCAGACAGGTGAAGCCCTTGGCCCAAGGTCACACAGCGAGTAATTTGTGGAGGAGCTGGGGCTCCAGCCTCGCTCTATCTGATGCACTTTCCACTGAACCACACTGGGGGTTCTAAAGACCCAGGAACTTTGGTGGGGAAGGGTGATCATTCCCAATCTGGGGAAGGAGGCCCCAGTGTAAGGAGGTCTTCCCAGGGGACGCTGTGGCATGGAGGCAGGCCAGCTGCCCTGGAGTCTGGAGAGCCCTGCTGGGGCCTCTCTTCGGGAGGGAGCCGTGACGTCTTTCCATGTTTCTGTTAGCAACCACGTGGTGCAACAGCCATTGGGAGAGCTCACTAGAAGTCCCCCGCTGCCTTGGTCATGCCCCATGAGCGGTACTGGGACTCGTCAGACAAGTGGGGTGCACCGTGCCCCTAACCCCTGCCATCCCAGTTTCCAGATGAGAAACTGCCAACCATCTTGGGAGTATTAAAGGATAATTTATTTTGAAATAGTACCATCATGATTCCCATAAAAAAATAAAGTGAACATGTGCCAAGATTGTACTTAACTCATTAATTAGTGAGGGACCCCAAGAGATGTCACAACCTGTTCAAAGGAGAATTCAAAGTACCTCTCATATATAGTCAAATAAGGTGTGCTGGAATGAATTTATGAATAGATGCAAAAACTGGCAAATCTAGTCTGTACCCACACAACAGCAAACAATTGCATGCCTCCGAAAGCAATTTGCATTTCTATGGGCAAGAATTATTTGCGTTATCATCACTTGGGATGTGAATGACAGCAGGGCAGGGGTCCAGGGAAGGAGATCAGAAGGGCCCCACGTTTTCGCATTTGCCTCCCTGCACTTGGCTGGCCCGCTCCAGGTGGGCGGGCATCACCTGCAGGTGCTGTGCATGGCGCACCTGTGCACAACCTGGAAGCAGGCTGAGCTGAGCAGCCCCTCCGAGACCTGCGTTTTTACCTGCTGGTGAGCAGCTTGTGACCTTAGCGCTCCACCCAGAATAGTCAAAGGGTGCCTGTGACCCCCAGCCCTGGAGGTGCCCTCTGCATTATGGACAAGAGGCCATGGGGGGCAGATCTAGGAGGAGGTGGAGAAAGGAGGAGGAGCCCTGGCTGGGATGGCAGGTTGGGGAGGGAAAGTTTGCAGGGAGAGAGGGCGAAAAGCTGAGAGGTGGTTTGATAAGGAAACAGAAGTGGCAGCCCAGAAATCTGGGGCTGAGGTCCCACACTCAGCCCTGGCTGCCTGGCCTTGGTGGGTGGAGCCTTGGTTGAGGGGGTGACCTAAGATCTGCAGGGCCCCATTAATTCTGACTTCTCTGTGGGTCTGGCGGTACCCAGGAGGGCGCTGTTTCCCAGACCTGCCACTCCCTTCCACGCCTCTGAGCCTTTGTCCATGCTGTTCCCTTTGCTTGGAATGCTTCTCTTCCTTGTCCGCCTGACAGAGTCCTATTCCCTGGCAAGGCCCGTCCTTGTCAGAAAGGCATCTTTCTTTACCGTTCCAGACTCTTCCACGCACCATCAGCTCCTCGTCCCTCGGCTGTGCTGGGTTATGAGGTGGTAGGTAAAGAACAAGGGACTTGAGATCGGACAGACTGGGTCTCAACTCTGGCTCTGCCACTTACACGTGCTACCTCGAGCGAGGCTAGACTCTCTGAGCCTCAGTGTTCCTGGGTCTGAAAACGGGACCATTTCATTCCAGTAATGGCACCCACCTCCAAGTGTGGTGATGTTTCCGGGGATCATGCTTCGTAATCCCCCCGCCCTGTCCCTGGAGCCCGTGAGATGTTAACACACACCTGTAAGATGGCGCATGGCTCTCCGGTCACCGCGGTCAGTTGTGACCATACGCCCCACCGAGCCGGGCTGTGTCTCATTTACTTGTGTGCCCCCATGCTGTGTCCAGTGCCTGGACCTTCTCAGGCTCACAGTGAATCCCAGTAGGATGCAGTGATTTTGGAAATAAACGGCAGAAGCGGAGCAACGGGGAAGGACTGATAGGAGGAGAGGCCCAGGGGGCAAGGTGTGGAGGTCTGAGCTGCCAAGAGGAGCTGCCGGGGACAGCGTTAATTAGCTTGGGAGGGAGGGGACGGGCCCAGCCAAGACAGGCTGCTGGTAGGAGAGCTGGCATCTGGTTAGGGACTTATCTCTCAGGGCAGGAGCCCTCTGGATTTTCTCTAGGACACGGGAACTCCCTTCTGGACATTCCCAAGGATGATGTAGACGGGGGTGTGTGTGAGACTCAATCCTTGGCTTTCTTGAAGGGAAAGAAAAGAAAACTTGATGCTCATTCCAGGCGGCTCCAGCTAGGAAATGCTCTCACCCTTCTCCCTGAGATGGGGACCAGGGCAGGAAGGAGCGACGCACTTACTAGCTTCTTTCCTAGGGCTGCCTCAGAGAAAGGCAGCTACTTGCTTAAAGTCACACAGCAAGTCGATCCATTCGACTTGCATGAGCTCATTTTACAACCACAGAGTTGCAGGAGGTAGGGAGGACAGAGCAGGTTCTTTGCATTTGACAGATGAGAAAATGGGCGCTTGGAGGAGGCAGGCACAAGCCCAGGACCAAGAATGAGTCAGCAGCGGAGCAGTGAGCTCGAGCTCGGGATCTCTGTCTCCTGTGTGGAGCCGGAGGCTGTCCCTGGGCCTGGGCGGGGTTGTTCCAGAACAGCTTATAATCAAGCTTGGTGACGGGAGCCGTCCTGTCAGGGCTCATGCAGGGTTAGCTCACCCCACTGGCAACTAGCGTGGCAGAGTCCCAGGCTCCCAGGCTGCTCTGGAAATGGAGGGGCCAGGGGCTGCCAGGTTTGTTGGCAATGTGGCAGCCCCACCCTGGGAATGGGGAGAAGATGGCATTTGGGAAGCGGCGTTGGGCAGGCCTCCGGCATCCTGAGCCCGCTCCTGGCAGTGCCCTCTTGGGTCCCAGCTGCTCTGGGCCTGTCCTGCTGCCACACAGGGTCCATCCTGGCAGCTGATCCCAAGCCTGGATGCTGTTTAGAGGAGCCACCTCTTCCCTACCCTTCGCTACATTACAGCGAGGAACCAATTCACCCCATCCCTCAGGGGGCGGGGCAGGGAACCCAGGGGCCCTGAGCTTCCAGCCTGCCTCTGCCCCGCTCACTCCCTGTTCTAGCTGCCCGTCTGCTAGGCCAGGCTATGCAGAGGCTCTAAGGGCAGGTGAGGGGGGTCAACTCCCCTCCCGCGGGGGTCCTGGATCTCCCAAGCAAAGGTGGGAGGATGGGGGGCAGATGAACACTAACATTTACTCAGAGTCTGTATGTGCCTGTAGACATCATTAATCCTCCAGAAGACCCTATGAAGTAACTGTCCTTGTTCCCATTGTACAGACCGGGAAATAGGCGCAGAGACACTAATTCACCTGGACAAAGTCATAGCTTGTAGGCGGTGGAACCAGGACTCAAATGCAGCCCTCAAGCTCATCCCTCCCCCATCTCCTGGCCCCCAACAGAGAACTCTCAGTGGGGGGAGGTATAGATGCAGTGACCAATGACCCATCTAACCTGATGCAGAAGATAACAGAAGGGAGAGTAAGGTGCCCCGGGAGCTCAGGGGAAGGGGCCCAAACTTCAGATGGGGCCAGCAGGGAAGCTTTCTCACAGGGCAGGCCTTTGGAGCTGGGCCTGGCTGAACAGGTAGGGACATCTTCAGGCAGAAGAAAGAGCCAGAAGGCTCTGCTCTGGCAGAGAAGGCAGCAGCAAGAGGGCTTGAATGTCCACCTAGAAAGTTTGGGCTGGATCCTGTAGGCTTTATCCCTTATGGATGTGACTATTTGATTAAGATCTGTCTCTCTTCCCAGTTTGTAAGCTCCCTGAGTGTAGAGGGCATGTCTTTTATTTATATCTCCTTCCCAAACTTGGCACACGGTGGGCGCACAATAGATGCTCAGTACATCTTTGTCAGTCGAATGAGAAGGGCCTGTTTGAGCTTAGAACTCAGGACCCCTCGCTCTGCCCCTCCCTTCACTTCTATCCCACCCACCCTGAGCTTTCCAGCCCTTCCTCCTTTGTAAGGGATTTCTCCTCTGGGGCTGAGTCACACCACCCAGCTGGGCTCCTGAGCTACGGGGTAGAGGCTCATGCTTCGGCCCCTCTTCTCTCCCTCCTCGGCCCACCCATGCCTGCCATCTGTGGAGCCCTGGGCAACAGTGCAAAGGGAGGCCCACATACCACACGTCTAAATACCTAAATGTCATCGAGACAGCCATCCAACTGGCAAACAGACCTTCGTAATGACAAAACTGCAAAGAATGTATGAGGCTACGGTGGTAAAATATCAAACAATTTAATGATGACTATGCATGTCCCGGAGTCCTGTTGGTGGGTTGCTGTCTGGATGAGTAATAAAATAAAAACATATAGAAGAAGCTGGACACCAAAAAGTAGATGATACAGGATTCTGTTCATGTGAGGTTCAAGAACAGTCAGAATGCACCTGTGGTGACGGAAATCAGAACATCAATTGCTTCTGGGAGGCGGGTTTCAGGGAGAAGGAATATGAGAGACCTGTCTGGGGTCTGGGGTTGTCTTCTATCTAGATGCGGGCGTTGGGAGAATGGGAATATACACCGACCCAAACTCATCCAACTGGACACTTAAAATGAGGGCGTGGCACCATAGGTCAATTATACCTCAAACACAGTAACAAAACCCAGTAACATCAGACTCATGAGAAAGTTAGAACAACTCAGGATTAAAAATCACACAAAAATAGCTGTGCACAATGCTTAAACTGTCACGTAGTTACTCCACAAAATTTATTTCTCCTGCCATCATGTCAGCAAATCACCAATTTTGCAATCAGGATTTTTATATAATTTGTGTTCTGTTTACAGGAATGGTCTAAGGCAAACTTTTCTGGTAGAAATAACATGAGTCAAAGATGCGAGTCACATTTATAATTTTCTAGCAGCCACATTTTAAAAAAAGAAAATAAACTGGTGAAATTCATTTTAATAATGTATGTTATTCAATCCAAGGAATCCAAAATGTTTATTTCAACAAGTAATCGATATAAAAACTTATTGACATAGTTTGTGTTCTTCTTTTTCTTACTGGTCTCTCTCCAGAATTTGGTGTGTATTTTACACTTAAAGTACATCTCAATTCAAACTGGTCACAGTTTAGGGGTGCCCGGGAGGCTCAGTGGGTTAAGTATCTGCCTTCCGGTCAGATTGTGATCTCCCAACCCTGGGACGCTCAGCAGGGAATCTTCCCTCTCTCCCTCTGCCCCTCCCCACCACTCATTCTCTTGCTCTCAAATAAATAAATAAAATCTTAAAAAAAAAAAACTGGCCACATTTCAAGTGTTCAGTTATTATATATGGAGTGGCTACTGTCTAGGACAGCTCAGCTAAAGGATGAAAAAAATAGCAATCTTACTCCAATCTTACTCAAATGTACAAAATTCGAATATATTTTCATTAAACTCTTAAGTTCAACTGATAGAAAAAAATTCAAAAATTAAATTTTTTCATGTTTTTTAAAAAGCAT
Organism: Eumetopias jubatus; assembly: GCF_037043125.1. Lineage (NCBI taxonomy): Eukaryota > Metazoa > Chordata > Mammalia > Carnivora > Otariidae > Eumetopias > Eumetopias jubatus. The sequence goes on from NW_028274816.1 coordinate 120,535,507, forward strand.
GCAAAATGATTGATTAAAACCAAAAGATGTAATTACCTATTGTAATTATATATTACAATTAATGAATATCAAAAATTTAAATAAAAATTACATAATAAGGAAATTTTATTTTAATTTTTTGGAAAAGATATTTATCATTCAATATTTTTGTAAAAAATTTTATAAGAAAATAGCATTAACTGTTCACTTTTTTGTTATTGTAATGAATCAGTATCATGCTTTTTACATCTCGACCTGCCTATAGACCGTATGATTAATGTGAATTGCTCAGCGTAACAAACTGTTCCTTAGTTGCTGTTCAACTGTAGCAAATACTACACGTAACAACTGTAGCAAATACTACAGGTAATAACTTGGTAATTGTGAGTACTTCCAGAACCATTGATTGGAGCAGTCAAATATAGCTAGAAAAGGACACTTGGCGTTACTTGGAAGCGATATTTGTTTTTCAAGAATCTATTGCATTCATGCCATCTAAGAGCAAGGATATTTGAAAAGCTAATGAATTCTTTTTCTTGGTTTCCTAAGGGCTTCCACGGCTCTATGCTTTTCCACGTTCCCCATTCCATCAAGTGGAGCATGATGTCAGCGGCAGCAGGTCCCAGAAAGCTTCTCAGATATCTGACTGTTGTTGTTTATTTTGCAAACCTGGAGCAAACGATGTGGGTGGGGAGATGCATGTTCCTGGGGCCCTCACTGGGCAATCACGAGGGCGGGTTTTAGGATTATGGGCCATCTGATGCCGGCACTGAGCATAATGTTCCTGAGTGACAAAAGGTGCCCTTGTGTTCTTTATGGGGGTGTGTATGTAGTGAGTTCCAGCAGCTAGCGGCCTGGTTTTATAAATAAAATTGTACCACAGTCACCCCAATTTGCTCAGGGATTGTCTGGGGCCGCTTTCTAGCTATAAGGGAGAGACCACACTGTGTGGCTTGCAGCCCTGAAATAGTTGCCATCTGGGGCTTTAAGATAATTTGTTGACCCAGGGCACGGTCTTGCCTGGGTCTGAGTGGTTCTTCTCCTTGGGGCTTCTTGAGCTGAGACCTCACATGCAGTCCAGATTCATACCAGCCTTCCGCTGTGATTGTGAGCCTCTTAAAGGAGGCGATCTAGGGGACCAGGGAGGTCACCCAAAGCAGGTCCTCCAAATTCAATTCTGAGGGCCTCAGGTCTTTTCTACAGTGAATTTGCTCCCTGCATGGCATTTGGGATCATATTCTCTCCTTAGTGAGGCCAAAGTAAGCAAGGGGTTGGGGCTGACCAAGATAATGGTTCTTTTCCTTCCCCGCTTCTGTCAGCCCCTCTCCATCCCTTATAAGAAGAGCCGTGATGGAATTTCCCACAATTCTCCACTCTCCTCTGAATGAGCCGAGCTGATACTAAGCTCTGTCTCCTGGCCCCAGTGTCCTGGACAAGGGATGCTGGTGAGCTGCACCCTTGCCTGCCTGGGGAAGCCCGATTCAGCTCCAGAGGATGTGCCAGTGTGGCCAGAGATGCGGGGTGAGTAGATAAATGGCAAAGTGTTGGAGTGGGGGCTGCTCACCCCTATTGCAGCAATGGTCACAGTAGCATTTTGTTTGATTCCATACCCATCTCCTCTAGTAGATGCATCGTTCTTGGTCAGCCCCGTTGGGCCCACACAGCACCCGGCACGTGGCGGGTCCCCAGTCAGTGCCCGCGGTCAGCCATCTTGGCATGTTGTTCAATGCCAGGCTTATAGGTATGGGTTACAAAGATGAATCCAATGGGGTTGTGCCCTCAAGTAGCTCACTGTCCAGTGGGGGAGACAGAGAGACTAGCAGCTTGGGTCCTCAGTTTGAGGGCAGAAGCCTCAAGGAAGAACTCGCTCTGAGAGCTCCAAGTAGGACGCCATAATTCAGCTTGCAGGGATGGGAAGCCTTGGGCAAAAGGTGACAAATTAGATGACTTTTTGAATGAATGCGTGAGCAAATGAGAGATGAGGGCCTAATGCTAGGTCTGTGAACTTCAAAAACGTGGGAGGGGATTGTTTCTGAAGTTTTTTAAGTTGAATCCGTTTAAAATGTTCCTGGGCTGAAAGAGGGGAAGGGAGGCGAGGCCTGGAGGGAGGGGCTGAACTGGGAGTGGCTGCCGGAAGCAGGACGACCAAGGCCAAGGGGATGGGCTCCTGGGCCTCCTGCCCAGACTCACCGGGCAATCCCCACAGAGCCGCCAGCCCAGGAAAGTTGTCGCTGCGGGTCGGGGAGAGAGATGAGCTGTCGCAGCGGCTGGAGAACAAATCTCTTTTAATTTTGTTCTTTGGAAGTAGGGGTGGGGTAAGGCCAGTGTCGGAGTGAGAGATTGGCTGCGTGAGTAATGGCCATGCCATCTCCACTAACACCCCTGCTGAGGGATGAGGAGAGAGAGAGGCCCCCTCCCCTCGCCTTTCCCGGGGCTTTCCACCAGGGCACAGGGAGGGACTTCTGTCCTCCTGGCCTCCACCTGGGCAGGCAGAGGCTGGCCATCTCAGAGAGCTGAAACTGGAAAGGTCCTTAGGAACCATTTTCCAAGAGCTTCTGAAGTGGCCTCCGTGGAGTTTTAAGGAGGAGTCCATGGGAGCGTCCTCTGGGGTCCTCCACTCCCACTGAGAAGCAGGTGAAATTTTGTATGTGTAGGAATTTGTTTTAGAAAAGTGGTGGGGGTACATTCGTAGTTTTCCTTGGCTTCTCTGAAGTGTTCATACTTCTCACCCCAAGTTAAGATTCTGCCCTCTTGCTTAGCAGATGGGGAAGGAGAGCGGCTTGTTCCGTGTCCCACGGCAGATGTGTGGATCCTGGGGGCTGGGGCTGTATTCATCTTCATCTCCCCATGATCTCTGCTAAAGGGAGGTACCGAATGAGAGAATCCCGGTCTCCCCATCTTCCCTTCACGGCCTTTCTCCTTGTGAACCACGGGGTGGAAGGGCTGGGGGGGTGAGAGGCAGGGGTGAGACCAGGGGGTGCTAGCAAAGCCTGTTAAGGTGTGGTGTGTGCATGAGCTGCCCCACCTGCTTCCGCAGAGGTTAAGAGGGGTGGCGAGGGGGCTTTGGTGCTCCAGGAGGCAGACTGAAAGCACCTGCAAGGACCCCTCAGCTGGGGCAGCCTATCTCTGTACCCCCCCAAAAGACACCTGTGTGGGGCAGGGGGAGGGGCGTAGGGCAGCCTCACTGAGGGGTGAGGCGACCACAGGTTGCGGTGGAGGCCAGGTAGGAGGATGTTGTAGAGGTCCTGGTGAGAAGTAGGAGGAGGGAGGACAGAGAGAAAGAGCAATGGAGTGGTCGCCGTCCCCGGGGGTGACAGAGGGGGGTAGGGGCGACTTCATGCTGGTGCTGGGAAATTTGAAAATGTGGAAAGGGATTGCTCCTGAGGGTTCAGACTATATCTAGCCCTAGTCCCTGCTTTGGCTTCTTGTCACTCTAGGCAAGACTGGTCTATGGGTTGGCCTCAGTTTTCTCGTCTGTCAAATGGGAAATAACCATAGTAGCCTCCCTTCTGAGCAAACAGGGCCAGAAGGCAGGCGGCGGGGCATGAAAGCACTTTGAGGCCTACGGAGAACAGATGTGGGGTTGTTGACAAGCCTTCCAGAAAGGCTGCGTGGGAAGAAGCGATAGGGCTGGGGGGGACGGGTCAGGGCAGGGCGGGCCAGAGGAGGAAGCACCCAGCTCCGCGCACGGTGTCTACTCTACCTGCCTCGCCCAGAGCACAGGCTACTTGACAAGAGCATCTGGCAGAGCCTGACAAGAGGCGGCCTTCGACCGGGGAGGGAAATGGTGAACTCTGATTTTCTGCATGTTCTAGCCCAGTCCCCGACTGCCCTGGAATACAGATAACTCACCACAGGGGAAGATGGGAGGAACGAAGTCCAGAAATAATAACGGCTGCGGGAAGCAGAAGCGGGATAAGAATTATTCCAATGTTGAAAGCCAAATTGCTCGTTAAGATCCATACTCAGAGCAGTGGGAGAAAGGGAAATAAAGCTGGGAGGATCTGGGAAGGCTCCCCGGAGGAAGTGGCTTGTGTGCTAGCTCTAGGTAGGATCCCGGGAGGGACAAGGGCAGAGGCACAGCCCAATGCAGGGGACCACACAGGCAAAAGCAGGGCATCAGGAACAAGGGGGGGGGGGGCCCAGCCGTTTTTTTTTTTTTTTTTCCTGGATCCATCTCGGAGGCGAGAGAGGTCACGAGGTGGGCTCATGGTTCAGCTGACTTCCTAACTTTTGCTTCTTGAGGGTGTGTGTGACTCCACCGAGGGTCCCACCCCGTGGGCGCCCACGACTGGGAAACGCATCCCAGTGCTTTCTGTCAGCCTACCAGCCCCTGCGGGAGGCCCGCTGAGCTGGGCTCCGCTCCAGGCTGTTCTCCGAGAAGCTCGCCTGTTTACCACTTCGCTGCAGAGCAGATGGATGACGCGGAGGCCACATTTTTCTCCCCGAGCAGCGGGGAAAATGAATCTCACCAAGTGCTGCCGACACCATCCTACCAGGTTCCACATCCATCTCGGACCGGGGCCGCTGACGGAGCACCGGCCTGTCCCCCAGCCGTGTTCTGGGGCCCAGGAGAGAGAGTAAGACAGAGGAACATTCCTCCCTGCGGCTCCTTCTCTCCCCACGCTGGGCCTCCGACCTGGATGGCCCTTGGAAGCAGACGCGGCTCCAGGACAGAGGGAAGACGGGCTGTGGTCGGGGGAGAGGAGATGGAAGGCTTTGCATTCAGGCCTGATAGCCTTACACAGTCTTAAAGCGTGACGCAGGGCTGTCAGTTCACTGAAACCCCAAAGGTTAAGGCCTCCGGGGATGAGGCAGCTGGCTAGATGGGACAGTGGTCTGCAGACCCCGATCTGAATCCCGGCCCCTTCCGTGAAGTTCTGGGACTTGGGGCAAACCACTCTACTGCTCTGGGTCTCGTTTTCTTCCCAGATTGGAAGGGATTCCTCCCAGTGTTTGTGAGTGATGACGCACTGGGGATTGAAAGATATGATACGGATTGTCCTACCATTTATCGAGCACTTACTGTGTGCTTTAGACTCTATGGAAAAAGAGGGCTGATCTTCACAGGAACCTTGGGTCGAGGCCAACTTCAGCCCCATTTTACACTTGGTGTAACTGAGATGCTGATTCGAAGTGACTTTCGAGAAGGAAACGGCAGCCCCAAGACTCAAACCCAGCCCTGTCATCTCCACAGTCTTTTCTTCTTACTCGATGTTGTGCCCATCCCAGGGCGCAGGGACTCTTGGGGGCCTGGAACTTGGGGAATCTCACGGAGAAATACATAATTGAAAGGAGGGATTTGAGAGTCTTGAGAGAGCCCTTGGGGAAAGCATTCCCATTCCGGGACTCAGGTAGCACCTCGCGTAGCTCTCTCTCTCAGTGGGCCCCAGGCCCCCGCCGCCCTCTTTCCAAGAGCTGATCTTCTGGGGCCACTCTCTCAGTCCCCATGGGTGCACACTGGCCCCAGGAGAGAGCCCACACTCCTAGTTCGGCCCCGCCTGCCTCCCCAGTTTGCCTGCTGAGTTCCGGGGTGGGGAGAAGCCTTATGCCGTCTCCCCAATCCCCGGGCCCTTCTCTTACTTCTCGGTCTCTCTGGAGTCGGGGTTTCCTTCCTTATGCTGTTTCTAGAAGAAAGTTTGACCTTCCTGGGGCCTTTTCTATTTGGCCATTGGACTTTGTTCGACCTCCTTCCCTAGCCCTCGGGAAACCCTCCAGGCAAAAAGGTAGAGCCTATTTTTACAGGAGACTGAGGCACAGGCAGGGGTGAGCCTGAGCACTCGAGGGTAAGGCTTCTTCCAGTCTGGTCTTTGAGCGCAGCTCTGGCCATGCCTGCCTAGGGCCTATGGGTTGTGGGTGGGCCAGGGAAGGCAGGCACCGCCCACCGTGTCACTGGGGACCGGCTGGGGCAGCCTCTCTGCCTGTGGGCCCTGGTGGGTGAGAAACAAGGTCGATGCACATTCATTGCCTTCCAGCAGAGGGGCCTGGAGGACAGAGTAGCCCAAATAGAATCACACACCCTATCCCGGTGCACAGTCTCATGGGGGGACCGAGCTTCAGGCCTCGGAAGGGGAGGGGAATGGGGAATGGAGTGGGGAGCCCTGGCGGCAGGCCCCCCAGCCTGTGAGCACAGTCCAGAGAAAGGCCAGTGTGAGATAAGCTCCCTGCCATTAGGCTGGGCCTTATCTCCAACCTGCAGATCTCTATCTCTGCCCGGCTGCATGCTTATGGCCCACAGTGGTCCTCTGAGCCCTGTACCAGGTTGAGGAGTGGGAGCAGGGTCTGTGTGGCCTGGCAGGCTGCTCCCTGGCCTGCCTTAGCTGAGGGCCTGCTTCTCCGAGCTGAGTGTCCCTGGCCTTGGTTCCAGGGGCCCGCTCTCTCCAAGCATTCCTATCCCTTATGATGTCACCTGGACCAAGATTAAGTCACTCCACCCCTCTCCTCCTTGCACACACAAAAGAGTCAGTTCAGACCTCCTAGTTTTAGAATAGCTCCAAGGAATATCAGTAAAGGGTCTGTCCTGAAGATGATTTTAAATGTAGGTATTATGACACCAGCCTGTATTCAGATCTCTTTTGGGTTGTCAGACCAATTGATTGAACCCTTCCTGCCCCCAGATTAGCAAAACATCAATATCTTTCTTTTAGGGACTCCAAGCTTCTCCTCCAAATTGTTGAAATACCCCAGAGAGGTGGCTCAGTCTAAGAGGGAAGTCCCACATCTAAACACCAAGCTGAAAAAAAAATGGGAGTATCATATGGAGAGTCAGATCATGTGTCATATCACTTTAGAAAATTCATCTTTCCCTGGAAAATGATAAAATAATAGCTAGCATTTACTAAGGTGAACCGCGGGCCGGACACTTTCTGTTCTTCACATGCAAGAACTCATTTCATCTTCTCCAGAACCCTGTGAGGTGAGTGCTGTCTTGTCCCCATTTCACAGACAGGGAACTGAGCTCAGGGAGGAATCGATTTTGCTGCTTTCCATGGCAAAGCCAGATTGGCTGGGGTAACCCCCAAGTCACTTGGGGTCCCTTCCTGTCCAGCCAGCCTCAGCGGGACTCCTTCCATCCACAGGAGAGGTCTTAATCTCTCCAAATCTCTGTCCCCTTTTCCCACAGGAGTCTTCATGACTTCTGTGCAAAGAATATCAGCCCAGAGAACCAGGGAGCACCCCACCCCCCATGAGGCTTCTGGTCCTAGGTTCTACCTCACTAGGCACCAGTCCAAAATAAATCATTTCATTAGAGTTAATAACATAGTCCCTTTAACTGCAAAGTGTTTCCAAATAGAGGGCCCTCCAGTCTGCTTTAATGAACAGATAAGAATCTTTGTAATTAACTCAGTGATGGCTTGCGTGTAAATGGGAATGCTTCTGAGTGCCAGGAGACTATTTACTCATTGTTTTAAGTATGGGGTAAATATGGCAGGGCAAAATATGCTCCTGACCAGCCCTCCCTCCAACAAGGTCCTATGCAGTCAACCAACACCACCTCCACCTCCCCACCCCCCCGCCAAGGTTATTTCTGCGGATGGGCAGCAACGCCTCTTTGCAGAGACCCCCTGGGTACACGAGAGCCCAGAGTGCTGCCTGTCTTCATTCCAGCCCCTCTTCATTAGGCCCACCGTCCTTCCCTCTGCAACTCTGGGCCTCCTTTTCCTCCCTGAGGGGCAGAAAGGGTTGGGGCCTCTCCCACGCCTGGACAGCGGCGCTTTCCCCAGCAGCCTGGGGCTTCTCCAGGGTCACCTGAGGGAGGGTCACTTCCTCCCCTCCTCACACCCGTTCCTCTTCGTTGGGTTCCCGTAGAGCTCCCTCCGTTCAGCCAGGAGAAATCCATCCCACCTCCCAAGCCCCTGAGCGCTGGGTCCTGACTTCCCAGCCATCTGGTAGAAACTACCTCATGCCTCCCCTCAGAGCCACCGACAACCCTGCTCCAGGCTGCCTCTCTGGATTCGTGCCTGCCTTCCACGTGTACTTCATTCCCTCTGCTCTGTGGGCTAAGTGCATGCATCAAGTACTTTGGGCTTACTTGCACCTGTTTGTATGTCTCTCTGAATACACGATGTCTTTTCTTCAGGGTGTGACCAGTCTCCCTCATCAGACGGGGTGTTTGTCAAGGGCAGGTGGCTTGTTCTCCCCCTCAGATTGGGAGCTGCTGTAGGACAGGGCGTGTTCCTCTTCTCTAAGACTGGGAGCTCCCATGGAACAGAATCTGGTCTCTCCCCTCAGACTGGGAGCTCCCTGAGGGCAGGGGACAATTCAAGCTCTGTCCTAGCCCCGCGACTCACTGCCCCTCTGGCACGCGCAGGATAGTCACCATTCCCACCCCCGCTTTGCTCCTCCACTATGCTCTTCCCACCCCAACACGGCAAATGCAAACCCATAGTGGCATCAGGTAGAGGATGGCAGAGCTGACAAAGCTTTGAGGATAGCCGAAGACCACGGAAGCCTGTGACCCTCCCTCCTTCCCCACAGTAGCTCTATCTCTATGGAGGGGGAGGTGTGACGTGGCAGGGCTGGGTGGTGCCCAGGGCTTCACACCTAAAGACACACAAACCATCAAGATTGAAGGCACTCGAGGGGCCATCTGGCCCCTGGATTTTAGCTGAGGGTCCTGGCTTATTCCACACATGGGGCTCAGTCCGTGGCTGAGGGAGAACCCGCACCAAACCCCTGGGCTCCCAGCCCGGTGTTCTTACCTCTGCATCGGAATGATCCTCTGAACTCCAGGTCCCCGAGAGGTGGGCATTGTGGGGCAGTGGGAAGATCTGGAACTTGGAGCCATGTAATCCGGGTTTGAATCCTGCCTGACGCTGTCTGCTATTTATGTGTTCGGTGCCATGAGACAGGTCGTATAATGCTCTCGGTAGGGGAGGGACTATTGTCCCGCTAACAGTGACAGCGAGGCCATGGTGCTCACAATGTTCTGTCTGTCCCCCCACACTACCCATGATCTATGCCTTCAGCAGTGGCCCCACAGGCTGCCCCCATCACTGAGCACATCGAATCTTTAGAGACCCCTCTTTAACCCCTCCCAACCTCCAAAGCTCTGCAACCTCATTCCCCTCCAACTGCCAATGTTGCCTAAAGATGTAGCAGAAAGAGCGTAGATTTGTGGGTGCCCGCCAGGTCACTTCTGAGCTGGAGGCCATCGGAAAGTCACTCGCCCCCTCTGTGTTCCTATCTCTTTAACATGGCAGTTATAATTCCTATCTATCTGGACTCTTGTTGGCGATATAGGTGTTGAAACCGTGGGGCCTCGTGAGGGAGGTCACTGGACACTGCCTAGCGGTAGTGATTTCCATGTTTGTCCAGTTGGGGAAACGAAGGCCCAGAACTGGCGACAGACTGGCTGAAGGTCACACAGCAAATGTGCTGTCAGACTCCGGGAGTCCTTGCCGACTTGTCGTAGGAAGTATCCTCCCTTCGAGTGAGGGTTTCCTTTCTCTGGCCCATTTATTGCATTTTCAGCGTTCTCAGTTTGGCTCCAAGACCTCTCCCTCTCCTCCCGAAGCCTTCTCTTAAGGGGAGCATCGTGCCTGGCACTTAGTAGGTGCCTGTGAAGATTTGTTGAAGACAGGCATGGAAGCACATGCAGGGCTGGGGTGGGCAGGGAGCTGGCAGGGGGGTGGGGGGTGGGCAGGGAGCTGAGCACTGGGGTGGGCACAGGCTGGAGGCCATTTTTCCATCCCTCCGGCTCTGCCTTTGCCGGGCCTGGCTGTCTGAGAAATCTCATTTTGCCAGCAAGCTGATTCATGGGCCTGGGGTCCCGGTGTTCCCTGAGCAGCTCTCTGTCAGTAACTATTCTTTACAAGGTCCCTCGATTCGTTTTTGGGGTTGCAGACAAATTTTTAAAGGGAAGTTCAGTGCCAGGGCCATTCCAGAGGGGCTGTTAACTTAATGTCCTGCCTTGTTCCCTCCAAGCCTGCTCCCTCTTGAACTACACGAGGGTCAAGACTTGCCATTTCTAGCAACTGCTTCTGAGTTCTCGCATTTGGACAGGGGGTGAGGAATGGAGAGGAAGGGGCACGGATTACAGGACAGGGAGGCAGGCAGGGCTCCGGCTCCATTATGAAGTTTGCTGGGTGACTCTGGGCCAACGGTCCCCTTCTGTGGGGTTCCCTGTGTGTGAAAGCGTGGGTGCTGACAGACACAATTACGGTAGCATCCACTTTGTCTCCCGGAGTGGCCTTGGTCTCCGAGGTTCATTTGGGCAGGAGGTCTCGGTGTCCAGCAGTGGCTCATATCCCCTCCCCCTGTTCCCCATGCGGGACAAGGCGGTGGGCAATTCCACAGCCGAATGCCACGGTGTCCACCCAGCTCTGTTCCCGCTGCCCTGGTTCTTGTCCCTTCTGCGGCAGCATCCTCCGAACTGGTTCCCCTGCCCCCCCAAATCTTCCTTCCATCACCAGGTCAGAGGGAAACAGTCTGAACCTCAAGTCTGAGCCTGACCCCCCAGTCCATGCTGAACCCACCACACTGCCTCTGGCCTCTGCAACTTTGCATGTGTGTTTCGTGTTTCTCCCACCACTGGGGACTCATATTCCGGAAATATGTGCATAGAGAAACAAAGGAAACATGCACAGAGATATGGCAGCAAAAAAAAAAAAAAAAAAAGCACGGGGCATGGGGTATGCGGCCTCCGGGCCTTCATGCCCACTGGCTTCCCCTCCTGGAATGCCCTTGGCTCCGTCCTCAGCAAACCCAGTATGAGAATGTCTCCTCCCTCCTTCTTTGTGTCCCACCAACCCACGGTGAAGCTATCACCCATGGCATCAATCATTCCAGATAACCGTGGCCAGCTGACACGTCCATCTTCCGAGCAGGGCTGGGGCTCCTAGGGGGGCAGACCCCTGGTTTTGCCTCCATGCTCCCCGGGAGGGCCCGGTGCACAGTAGGAGCTTAGTGTGCTGAGTAAACCAATGGATCCTGAACATTAAGGTCTGAGAAACTCCATTTGCTGAGAGCCTCTCCGAGCAGGGGCTGTGCTAGGAGCTTTGGTCCTCACAGCACTCCGAAGGCTGCCATGATCCGTTGAGCAGATGACTATGGACGGCAGGCTTCCTTCCATGGTGGGCAACAGCATGTTGGGGTGGGTGCCAATGCAGCCCTAGGCCTGTCCCTGGTCCCTTGTGGGACAGATGTTGGTGGCTGTAGCCCCCTGCCTGGGGCCCTGGAGGCTGGCCAGGCAGCCTGTCCCCACCTCCACTCCTCGGGCTACTGCCCGTTCTGGGGAGTGGCGACCCAGGGCCATGGGAGGCCCCATGCATACACACAGGCCAGATGTGCCCTGACAGGCTGTGGGCTAGCCCTTGGCCTGCTGAGAGGGAGAGGCCTACCCAACGGCCTTTGCTCTCTCTTGCCTGGCTCTCTGCCATAGAGACCCCCAGGCTTTCCTCCATGGAGACGGGAGGCCTCCCTGAGCAGTGACAGTGACAGTGAGCAGGAGGGACCTGCTCTGGAGGATGGGCTGAAGGTGGAGAAGGAGTCCAGCGTGAGCTCAGGTGTGCACACCAATCCCTTCCTGCCCCTCTCCTTATTCTTCTGTGCCCCTCACCCTGCCCAGCCTTTTCTCTGGAGGCCCTGAGCCTTGCCCCACCCTCCCAAGTCAATCAGGGCAACTCCTAGAGGAGTGCCTCTTTGTTTTTTTTTTTTTTAATTTTTTATTGTTATGTTAATCACCTTGAGGAGTGCCTCTTTGTAAGGGCACTTTCTGGGTCAGTGAATCCTTCATCTCCTGAGGCAGGCAGCCCCTAAGCCCCAGAGGGTCCAAAGGGACGTGGATGTTGGAGGAGCAGAAGGACTGTAGCCCGGTTCCGCTGCGTTTTGATCTCATGTCATTTAGCGTGTCCACCGTGTGCGGGTGCATGTGCGTGTGCACACACGCCCAAGGACGAGACACAGAGCCAGGCACTATGCACTTTCTGTTCTCCGGGAGCTATTGCTCTGGTCCAGTCTGGTCACCCCCATTTATTTAAGAAAATCTGACACAGTGGTGGGTAGAACCCAAGAGAGAAGGGGCGGTGGGCTGGGAGGGGTAGGGGAGATGCCCAGCTCCCTGCTGCCTTTGCCCGTCCCAAGGTCCTCCACAGCATCCCCTGGTACCCTCTCCCCCTCTCACCAGATTCCGCTTCCTGGGGGGATGGGTGGCTGCCCCTGCAGAGAGGAAGGAGTGGTCAGCAGAGCGGGAGGGGCAGGGCTAAGGCGCAGTGTTGACCTCGCTCTGGGCTCAGCAGGGGGACCCAGCCTCCCTGGGCCACCCAGACCACAGTGCTGGGGTGTGGCTTACTAGGGGCAGGCCCGGGGCTCCTCCCCATTTAGGACCCTGCCCACAGCTGGTGGGGACAGAGGAGGGAGTCCTGAGATCTCAGGAAGGTGCCCGGCTTGGCCCAAGACCCCTCTGTAGGGTCAGCTCCCAGGTCCTGGGAAGGGGCTGGGGAGCACCTGGAAGCCAACAGATGCTACAAGTGTCCCCCCATCCCCCCGATAGTTTGTCCACAGCAAGATCCTTGGCAGGGCAGGCAGCCGCCGCCTCCCCACCCTGCAGGACAGAAATCCCTGAATAGTGGTTTGAGAAAAGTCTTTGTGCAGCTTGTGACACAAGACCCCCCAAAGCCCCCCCCGGCACAGGGGGAAGACAGGGGACGTGGGGGGGGGCAGGGGCACAGTGTGGGCCCGCCTCACCCCAAGCTTGGCCTCCATGCCTCACTTTTGGGGCAGGGGGTTGTGTAAGATGGGAGGAGGTCTGGAAAGGGTAGAATGAGGGCTGGGATTGCTTTCCTCCTAGCAAGCTCCTGAGGAAGGAGCCCTCCACCTTCGGTGGCAGAATCGGGTACGGGGTGAGGTGGCGGGAAGGACCACGGGGGGTAGGCTGGCCGCCCAGCACAGAGCAAAGCTGCAGGGGCAGGGAGTACAAAATCCACTTCAGCCGGCCTGCATCGGTGTGAGCAGGGCTCCCGGCCGTGGCCCACGCAGAGCGCACCCCCTGGGCGGACGGCGCCTCTATGCCACCTCTTTGATTCTGCGCATGTAATTGTGCAGGTCTGGGGGCGCGGTGGGCCGCGTGGCGCCCGCCACGTCTGGGCAGCCCCAACCCAGGTCCTCTTCGTCGTCCTCCTCCCCCTCGCCGGCGGGCACTGAGTCATAGCCGAGCTCCTCCGTGGGCAGTGCGGTGAAGGTGGTGAACTTGACCCGCTTGCGCTTGGAGGTGGGCGAGCTGGCAGCGTCCTCGGCCTGGTCCCGGGCCGAGCCGCCCGAGGAGCCGTCGCCCCGCCCGTGCCCCTGGCTCTGCACGCTGCTCTGCGAGCTGCCGCTGCTGGGGTGGTCGCCGTGGCAGCAGGCGGGCACGGTCTCCAGCGGGTTGCCCGTGGGCGGGGACAGCTCCCCCTGCCCCCGCAGCGGCTGCCCGTTGCCCAGGAACACCCAGTGGTGAGAGTGGTCCATGCTGGTCTGGCCCTCGGGCGGGATGCGCTTGTGCCGGTAACGCAGCACGAAGACGATGCAGTTGATGAGGAAGACGAGGATGGCGAGGCAGAAGACGCCCAGCAGCGCGTACATGCCGATCTCCAGGTCCGTCAGCCCGCGCGGCATCTGCAGGAAGCCGGTGGGCAGCGGCAGGAAGTCTTCCGTGGGCGGCACGGCGGGGCTGGCGGTGCCCGGGCCCGGGGCCTCGGCTGCCGGCACCGCCGTGCCGGGTGGGCCGGCTCCCCGGGCCTCGTCCCCGCCCCCACCGGGGCCCGGCTGGCTGGGCCCCGGGTAGTCGTAAGTGGGGTCCTCCTCGTCCCGCCCAAAGTGCACCCGCAGACCCACGGGGGTCGTGGCCAGCACACTCTTGCGCTTGGTTTTCTGGCAGCTCTCCGCGATGGTGAGCTCGGCCCGCAGCAGTTCCCCTGCCCCCTCGGCCTCCGCCACCACCAGCGGGAAGGCCCGGTCCTGGGTCACCGTGGCCACCCGCTCGTCCAGGCTGCTCACCAGCAGCCCGTAGTCCCGGGGGCTGTAGAGGGAGAGGGGGGCGGTGGTGCCATCACTGTAGGAGAGCCAGAGGCTCAGGAGGGCTTCCTGGAGGAAGAGGAGGAGGAGGAGAAGGGGGCAGGAGTCAGAGAGCTAGTCCTGGCTGGCTTCACCGCTAGGTGCTGAGCAGATGCCGAGCTCTGTGAGGACAGGGACCGCAGTACTCTGGCTCCCGGCTGTATTCCCGGCACTGCAACTGTGCCTGGCAAGTGGCAGGGGCTCAGGAACAATTGTGGGAGCAGGAAGTCCTCCTCTGGAGGTTGTGGGCAGGGTAAGGGGTATGTTGTGGCCTCATACCGCCCGAAGAATTTCCCTGTCCACTCATCCTTCTCCCCCTGATGAGCTGAACATATGTTCTGCCTTGGGTCTACCTCAAGTCCCTTTTGCTGCAGGAGGAACCCCGTATCTCCATGCCTGACCTTAGGATCATCCCCATTAGACATGTGGAGATTGACAACACATACCCCACCCCAGCATTCTCCTCTGTTAAAACATCCTGAGAAATGCCTTCCCTACAGGTGAGGAAGCAGGGCTCTCAGAGAAGGGATTGGCCTGTGGTCATGGAGCAAGTTAGGGGCAGGGAGACTCTTGGGTCAGTGCTCAACACCTGCCTTCTTGCTCCCTGTGCTCCTGCCTGTCACCTTTCCACCTCTGTCTTGTGCCCCCGGGTGTGGGGCTGCAGCTGGGGCTCCAGAGATGGGTGGGGGTAATTCCTAGGGGTGGAGGCGGCCAGACTCCCTGTGCAGATGGCAGGGGAATGGGGTGGGCCAGGTGTGTTGGGCACCAAGGGTAGACAGACCTTCCATTAAAGCCTGAATTGGGGGGACTGATGGCACAAGGACAAACTGGAGTTTCCTTCTTCCTTCCATACCCCAAGCCCCCAGGTTGGCAGGCTGGGCATCCGGTTACCTGCTTGAGGAAGCTGAGGGTCTGCTGGGCGGCTGTGGTGGCCAGGATGGTGTGGCTGCTCCCTGGGCTGGGCCGCAGGGAGAGGGCGAGGCTGGCCACCACCTGGGCCTGCAGCTGTGTGATGCTGACCTTCTCCTCCGTCACTGTTAGCAGCGTCTCCCCAAGCACAGACTCTGTCAGTGGGGACACCACCTGAGGCAGAGTGGGGCAGGGGTGAGCGAAGGCCAGGAAAGCAGCACCCCCAGGATTCCCAGCCGCGGAGGAGTCCCAGCGCTGCTGGAAGAGAGGCCCGGAGCACAGGGTGGGGGGGTGGGGTGGCGGGGTGGCAGGGTGGGGGGGTGGCAGGCTGGGAGGCTGGACTCTTAGGCTCTGCCTTAGGGCTGCAGCTGGAAATCAGGGTCCAAGGGCTCACAGGAGCCAGGCAGGAACACAGATGAGAAGAGTTAGGCAGAATTTAAGGTAAACAATAGCCCCACACGGTGATGAATAGCAACTGGGGTTTGGCCTCAATGAGAGACAAAAGGGAGTGGTGGGGACTGTGGCAAATAGGAGGACTCGTGCTCATGTAGGGGGGGCACCAGTATTGACTCCAGCCAGTTACTGCCAGGTGGGAATGTAGGCCCAGGGTTGCCAGATTCATATTTTGTAAAACCGGAAGTCTAGATTTTTAAAAATGAGAGAGCTGCCAATTGTTTCAATGTTGGATCAGTTGCTTTACACATAAATACATCTGCAGGCAGATTCTAGCCAGTGGGTCACACTATTCACCATCTCTTAGAGGGATGATTTCTACCCAGGCACCCAGGTGTACAGGAGAAGGGTCAGCTTTGAGTTCCTAGGTCCCTGAATTCCCATTCCTGAGCCCCCCCCGCCTCACCCACACCTGCTCTCCGGGACCACACCGAGCCTTACAGGGTTGGTAAAGGTCGACAGGGCTTGCGGGGAGATCCTTTGCCAAGGGGAAGTGAAAGGAGCTTACCACTGATGGTGGGGTTTCAGGCAGGGGGGGTGGGGGCGGGCTGAGGGGCAGAGAGTGTGTTGTGGGGGCCTGCCGGGGTTGATCCCAGAGGCCGAGGCCCTAGAAACCCTGTCCCAGGGACATCTGTGTTCTCTGCCCACGCAGTGCCCCTGTGCCTACCTTGAAGGGGGTAGTGCCCGGCTCCAGGCCAGCCAGCGTGCTGCTGTCCACCATGCGTGCCACTCGGGGGTCCCCCACCCGCATGAAGTCGCTGACCAGGTCGGTGACCTCCACCAGCCAGTCTGGGCCCAGCATGGGGACCACCTGGTCGGCGCCCTCGGACGACGTCGTGTGGAACTGGGTGAAGACCTGCAGGGTGGCGTGCTGGTACTGCAGGGTGCAGCCTCGACTGGCGCTCTGCCGCCGCTCCTCCTCCTCCTCCTCCTCGTCCTCACTCTCCCGGGCCGACCTGGGGTGGGGAGGCCGGGGCTCAGGGCTCCTCCGCCTGCCTCCGACCTGCACAAGTCACCTCCCTCACCCGTGTGGGCTACGGGCTCCTCCCTGCCTCCCGTGGGTGGGCGCTGGGCACACGGCAAGCCTCCCCCCTCCCCCCAGTCCCATTCCTTCTGTCTCTGACCAGCTCGGAGCCAGGAGTCCCCAGCCTTTTCGCTCCTAGAAAGGTGCCTTCTTGCCCCCCACCCCCACCCCTTGGCCCTCTCGGCCTCTGCGGGGTTTCACCCATGCCTGACAATAGCCGGGGTTGGATCCTGACAAGCGCGGTCTCTTTTTCAGCGCTAAGCCGGCGCCTGGCCCTGTTCTCCGCTCTAAACTGGAGCAAAGGCATTCCTCATTCAGAGGGCCAGACCGCTTGGCTGGGGGGTGCCCTTACAGCTGGGGGCGAGCAGAACTTGGAAGCGATGCACTTGGATATTTGGCTGAGGCGATTTCCAGGCACTGCGTGGAATGTGTGGCCTGGTACCTCTTGCTGCTTATAGGAAAACCCAAGAGGAGAGAGGTAAACTGAGGAAAGCACCAGTAAGCAAAAGGGAGCCAGGACTGGATGATTCGGGAAATTCAGCCTATCCAGGTTGCCGAAGATGCTAAAACCAGGAGATCCACGGTCAGGAGAGCATGCTCTGGAGAGAGCGAGCCAAGGACACGGCTCATGGTTTGCTACTGCTGTGGATGAATCAAACAACCACAATACCCATTCACAGAGGGCTCTTTTACCTGGGTTAACCCATCCTCACAACCACGCTGAGGTAAGTGTCAACGTGCCCATTTGCAGATGAAGAAACGGGGCGCACGGAAAGGTTAAGTAGTCCAAGGTTGCCCAGCTAAGGAAACAGCAGTCAGGATTTAAACCCAGCCTGTCTCCCTTCAGAGTTCACCACGCCCTCATGACTCAAAGCTGGCCTGGGAGCTGGGCCCAGGGCAGAATCACAGGCCCCCTCCCAGACCCACGGGATCAGAATGTGCACTTTAATAGGCTCCTCGGGAGCTCATGTGCACGTTCAAGTTTGAGAGGCTCTGATCCACACGGTCTGGCTTTTCCTCATCTCTGCAGAATTGAACTGAGCCCAGCTCTCCCTTGGCCACAGGCTTCTCCCCCAGCCCAGCCCCTCTCCTGTCAGTTGCCCGCCCCTCTTCCTTCCTCTGCCCTGCCGGCTCCCCTCTCCAGCAGCAGAGTGAGGGGCGAGTGGAGCGCATGCCCCAGAGATGTGCACTCAGGTGCGTGAGGCGCCCCCGCCAAGGGAGCCTGGTGTGAGTCGCTGTATGCCTGGGCTGAGGCACTCACGAGTGTGCCCCTGCTGTGCACAGGCTGAGGTACATGTATGTAGGTGTATGTGCTTCTGTGTTGCGCGTCTGCTCCATTTTGTCTGTGGCCTGGCTACTCTCTCACCCTGTCTTCCCAGCCAACTCCCTTCCACTCATTCTTTAAGACTTAGCCAAGAGTCACCTCTTCCAGGAAGCCTGCCTCGACTTGTTCTAGAGGAACAGGCGGTTCTCTCCTTTGTGTCACTTGATTCCCCACACAGAGGGCTTCCTGTGTCTACTGTGTCCTGTGGCACATACAGGACAACCTCCCTGATAGACCCAGAGCTTGGCTGGATCAGGCACTGGCCACACTCACCCCATGTCTCAAGCACCCACCTGTGCTTGGCAACACAGTAGCTGCTCAATAAAAGTTTGTTGATTGCCTAACCGACCTGCAGCCTGTGTACACCTAGGGCCTTATACACATACGTGGATCAGACCCTGTGCCAGGGCTGTGTCCACCTGTGAGTCTGTCGAGTATCCACTGTGTGTGTAAGGCTGTACCTCCGGTCGGGGAGGATGGGTACCCTCCAGCCCTTCACTTGGCTGAGGCGTGCATCCGAGAGTTCAATGTGCAGGGGCAGCTTGGGGACCCAGACTGTCATTTCCAGGGGGGCATTGAGGATGTCATAGCGGAAGGTGACCCTGGCATTCATGGACCCGCGTGACTCCTTTCCACTCACAAACACGTAGTCGCAGCTGCTGGATACCTGGGGAAGGGAAAGGAGGTTGGTTGGCACGGCTTGCCCTACAGGGCCTCCTGTGGGCCGAAAGGGAGGACCGGGGGTGGGGGGAAGCACCAGATTTATTTCCCCTGGGAGGTGTCAGCTTCGGGTGTCCCTGCTCCCATTATTTCTTCACAGATCATCTCTCAGCGCTTCTATGGGAGGTGTTTGCTCCCTGGCAAGGAGCCAACATGCACCTGACTTTATAGGAGACTGTTTCTTATGGGGCAGACCACACCTCAGAGGAGCCTTCAGGCTGAGGGGCCCCTAGGCTGGTGCTCTGGCAGAGGTGTCTTTTGGTGGCATCCTCCACAGTACAGAGGGGCATGTCCTGAACCCATGATTCCTCCACGGCCCATGCGGCCCTGCGGCTGCAGGAAAATAAGCAGCTGGTTCATTTCAGGTGCGGGGACGGTTCTAGCCAGGGGTGGAGCTGGGGATGGGGAGAGGAAAAATTAGGACAGACAGGTGGATGGCTGCTACCAGCAGGTGCCGCTTTTACAAATGCATGGCCACCAGGACCGCAGCTCATATTCCTAGAGGTTCCTTGGATGAGCACGTGCCTGCTGAACACATCTCGGGGGACACCTGTGCCAGTACTCAGGACAGATGTAGGTGGGTTGTGTATATGTCAAGTGTGCCCAGTATGTACCTGGCACACTCTGGAGTGAATCTCATGTGCAGTGCATTGAGGTGTTCCTGCTGGTACACGCCCATGGGTGCACACCCTCGCATTTGGGGAGGGTCTAATCATGCGGCTGGTGGGGCTCGTGACATTCTGAAGGCTCTGGTGGGGGGCAGGGAGGGTGCTGGCACGGTGGCTCATCTCTGATGAGCCCCTGGCTATTCCCAAACTCCTGCTAGCTCCCTTAACCATCTCGGATGGGGGGTGGTAGGACGTGGGAGAGGAGCCCTGCCAGAAATGCTCATTTCCCACTTTAGAAGGCAGAGAATTCCATCTGAAGGCTGGTAAATTCCATTCCGAGTGTTTGCAAACTCCATAAAGAACCTGAGTGTATTTCACTGAGAGTGGAAACAAATTCCATTTAGAATCTTTGTGAATTCCCTTTGGTATCTAAGCAGTCAAGACTTTGTTCTGGTCCACTTTGTGGCCGGAGCAGGGGAGTGGGGGAGTCTGGGGGGCAGAAGCAGGTGCTGGATGAGGGCCTTTGAGAGCAGGTCCGTTGTTTTTTTTCCTGTCCCAGCCTGCCAGCCCTGGAAAGCCCCACGGGCCTGGGCAAGGCTTCTACTCTGCTCTGGCTCAATTGGGGGGCATTCTTCCTGGGTGGGGGAGGGATGAGGTGAGGCTCCAGCTCCCCAGACCTGAGGGATCTGGGGCGGAATGTGGAGAGAGAGAGTGCACACACCCCAGGCTAGCCCCAGTTAGCCTGAGGGAGAAGGACACCCACGGCCCACTCCTCCTGCTCTCCTTCAGACTGAGCTATTTACAGGCTCAGGGAACAGACTCCCTTGTCTGATCATCTGATTTGGGCACCTGCTGGAGGCTGGCCTGATAAACAGCTCACCCACCACACCGACACCAGGACTGCCACTCCCCTGCGTCACTGTCTGTCCCACTGCCTGAGATGGCTGTCTGAAGGGGCAAATCTGGAGGCCCTCCTGGGGAGGTGGCAAAGTAGGTCATTTGAGTCAGACGGCTGTCCCGTTTGTTGGGCCGTGGAGACCTGGGGCCCGGAGTGGGTCTCTGGGGAGGGAGCTCTGGGAGGGGCCCGCAGGAGTTGGGGGATTTGGGGTGTGTGTGCCCTGAGTGGGTTCTTCCTTACACAGCCTTCACTCCTGGCTTAACTTCTTATACAACCTTCACTCCATGCTTCCGGGGCTTCCACTCTGAGCTGAATCTCCTCCATTTGGGCACCAGCGCCTGGGTTCAGGGCGTCAGGGTGTGTCCTTGAGGCCCCCCCTCCCCCGCCCCGGTTGCCTTGCCCCGTGTCTGTCCAGGCAGGGGCTCCATCATCACTTGCTATACTGGGTTGAGCTCGGGCTGTCAACACTGCCTTCTCCCCTCTGCCTGACAAACGGTCTCTTTCATATTCCTGCAGGAAGCCCTCCAGGACCAGTAGTACCCGGGGCTTTTCCTCACCCCCACCAGGCACGGATGCCTGAAGCTATTCCCACTGGCACCTTCCCCCCACCCCCACCCCCGCGTTTCTCCTCCTTTTGCCTGCAACAGGAAGCTGCCTGGGATGCCAGTTCCTCTCTGGCTTGGAGTTCCACTCCCCCTGAAGGTCTGAGGCCTTCTTCCCAGGGTCCCCACCTCCAGGAAGCCCACCTTGATGATGTCCTCATTGTCAGATTTGCATTCCACCAAGGCAGAGACATCTAGGACAAGGCCAGTCACCTCGATGGCGATGACCTTGACCGGGATGGCCACTGTCCTGCCAGTCAGGATAGCCGTGTTGATGATCTCGGTGTCCTGCAGGGAGGGTGGGGCTCTGCTGAGTGGGGACACTTGTGGTCCTCCGCTCTCCTAGGACACGCCAGCCAAGGCCCAGGCGCCTGGCTGCCCCAGTCCTCAGATGCACAGCCTTCCCCTGGGGACACCTGCACACGTGCGGAGAGGTGCAGCCGCTCAGTCTCACGAGTCTTCTCAGACACTCTGCTCACTTGGCCTCCTGCAGTAGCCTTCTGGTCTACCTCAGCCCGCTGCCAGGAAACAGTCCTTCCCCAGTCCCCCATCATCTTCTATTGACGCCTTACATGCTCCTCCACATTCATGGAGTCACATCCAACACATCTGCCCAGCCATTCCAGGCACCCCTGGGCTGTTTGCAGACGATTCCTCCAGCCTTACCACCCCATGGCACCCTTCCCCAACCACCGCGCCTTAGAACAAACTACTCACATTCCCATCACCACACCTTTGTCCGCGTGATCCCCTGCCTAGAGCACCCTCCTCACCGTCTCTGGTTGTATGAGCCCTTCCTTCCACGTGTCCTTCAAAGCTCAACTGCACGGCCACCTCCTCCAGGAAGCCTCCCCTGAATGGCCTCTCCACGGGTGACTTCTTCCACCTCTGTCCCCCCGAGCATCTGCTGTCCTACTCCAGCACGAGGCACAGAGCACTGCCTGCCTCCAGTGAGTGTGTGTGCACACACACACACACACACACACACACACACACACACACCCCTATACTCACAGGCACACCTGGGTGCAGGAGGCAGTCACACACTCAGGCACAGGCCCACACGTACACACGCATTGATCCACACGTATGCTCAGCGGGGCACATGCTGGTCGTGCACATGCACCCGCAACAGACGCACGCATCCACTGGCCAGTCACCACCCTGCTCACCATGGCTAGGGGCAGGATTGCTTGGACATCCCGCTGGATGACTGTCAACTCAGTGACCGCCCGCTCCAGGTCAGGCCGGGCGCTGGGGCCGCGGTAGTCGATGTGCCACATGATCCTCCGCTTGACCGACTGGCTGGTGAAGTTCTCCATCTCAAAGTCCAGCTGCAGGATCTCCAGAGGCCCCTGGCCTTCCCTGCAGGGTCGGGGCAGGAAGCAGAGCCCAGGAGGAAGGGCTGGGAGCAGCCCAGGATCTCTGAAATCCCTGGTGGGGCCCCCAGCCCTCCTCGGCAGCCTGCCTGCTGGGGACTTCTGAGCCTTCTCCAGCCACCCGAGGTGCCCCAGCCTGGACCTCAGAGTCCCCACCACCTGAGCGCCTGCCCTTCTGCCAGCCTGGCTTCCTCCATCAAGAATGCCCCCACCCCTTCCAGGTGCTGTCCTGCAGAGAGGACAGAGGTGCTTACCAGGGGGGCAGTGGGGTGCCCTGGGCCCAGGCCACATCCACGGTGGCTGTTGAGTGCTTTGCCCCAGTCAGCAGCTCCGAGGTCACGTGCCACTGACCACTCCGTGACTTGGTGCCCAGAAGGGTTACACCCTTCTTGGCCTTCACCCTGGGACAAAGAGGGAAGAAAGAGAGGGAGACGGTCAGCCTAGGGCCCAGTGGCTGCCCACCTGGCCACTCCCCCCGCCCCCGGCTGGGTGAGTAAATTACCCCAGTAAATTATCTTGGACTCAACACTGGAGATGAACCTGGGGAGTCTGGTATCATGTAGCTGAAACCTCTGACCCTCCGTGGAGGCTACAGTTGCTTCTACCATATCTCTCTGCCAAGTTCTTACCAAATCTCTACTTGCATACCTCAGTGACAGAGTAGTCACTGCTGCACACATCTAATTCCATTCTCAGAAAGCCGCTAAGGACTAGAAATCCCTTTCCTATATTTAGCTGAAGTCTTAACAGTCATGGGTTCTGCTGGGGCAAGAGAGAACAACTCTCCTTCATCTCAACTGGAACAGTTCTTTGGACAGCAAGAGGGAAGCAAGTGTTCCCTGAGTCTTCTTTTCTCCAGGCCTAAAATCTCTAGTTCCTCCAATTACTGCTTTCTGCCATAGTTTCAAGTCAATCTTTGCAACTAGGGTTCAACCCTTGCAACCCTCTTCTGGACACTGAACACACAGGCGTTGAGGCCTATACTAAATACAACACTTCAGCTGTGCTCTGATTAATACTGACTAAAGCAGAACGGTGACCACCTCCTTGATTCTACATGCTCTACTCCTATTAATGCGGCCCAAAATCTGTGATGAGTGATTTAAGTCATATTCACATTCAGGTATTAATCATTGAATCAGGTCTATCCCTCCAGGAATATCTGAACTTTAAGGTGGTACACTCAGGAAAGAGGGCGATACGTCACTCAAAGAAGCTGGAGGTTAATGGTGATGTTTTGGGTCCTAAGCATAATGTCTGGGGTGGGGGGAATATTTTGGTGGGGCCTTGATACGACTTAAGGTATTTCTGAATTCGTAAACTGTAATCCCGTTCAGGGTGTAGAAAAGGCTGGGACTCCTGAAATGTTTTCTCCCATCTCCAGGATTGGGCAAATGGCCTGACACATGGACAGACTCCTGCTCATCTTCTGGCTCCCAGCCAATGGGCTGCTCTCTGGTCTCCATTTCTTCTCTTTGGCCTGGGTCTCCTCATCTGTAAAATGGGAGAGTTGCACCAGCTAACATCTAAGGGCCCTTCCAACTCCATTCTATCATTTTTGATACCTATGCTTGTGGGAACTGACATTTCTCCTCGACTATTTCTGTGAGCTACAGAGGTCGGGCAGAAAATTTTGTTGTCATCAAGCTGATGAGAATACAGGCTTAAGTAAATAAGGTGTCTTCCTGAGGTTTCTCAAGCGATAAATGGAAGAGGTAGGATTAGGGTGCTGGCCAGGCAGGCGTGGGCACACCCCTAAAGGGGGCGAGCTATGCATTTGACCTCGGAAGGGAAGGTAGACCCCTCTACCCACAAGCCCCCTACCTGAGTGTGAAATGCTCCACACTGGGGCTGGAGGGAGAGGAGGAGTTGGGGGCGAGGTAGAGGAGGATGCTGAGCACCTCCCCAGGCTTGAGGGGCCGATCTGGCAGGCGGATCATCAGGTTGCTGTCCAGCCTGTGCTCCTGCAGGGTCCTCCTGGGGGGCGGGCGGAACAGGCTGATGCTCCCGATGCGCAGCAGTGGGTGCTGGGTGGGGCTCTCGGCGCGGGCGCTCGGCCCCGGCCCCGCCCCCCGACGGGCGCCCCCGCAGCCCCCCGACGCGTCCGGGGGGTGGAGGGTGTAGTAGAGCTCAGCCTGCTGACTCTCCCCCGCGGCCTCGGGGTCCAGCCCGTCCGGAGACTTGCGGCGGGCGGCGGGCGGCGCGGCGGGGGCCGGGGGCCCGAACCAGGCCAAGGGCAGCTCGGCCCGCACCAGGCAGGTGGCCAGGCCCCCGCTGAGGCGGCAGGAGCTCTTGACCTCCCGGGCGTCCCGGAAGGCGTGCAGGCGGACACAGGGCAGCCGCTCGGTGACGCCGAAGTCGTCCCAGTCGCGGCCGGCCACGTAGAACAGCACCTGGGCCACGGGCTGCGAGGCGGGCACGCGGGCGCGGACGATGAAGGCCCGCACCTTCCAGTTGACGGTCAGGCGCTCGGGGATGTCCAGGGTGCTGGACGGCTGCAGCAGCTCCCGGGCCACCACCTGGCTGGTGCTGAAGGGCCCCAGGGAGACGTTGAGGACGGGCAGCTCCTTGGTCTGGAACACGACGAAGGGCTCGGAGCGCTGCAGGGAGCCGTTGGCGAATGCAGGAGGTGGGGGCCGCGCGTCCCGCAGGAAGAAGGCCAGCCGCGTCCGCGACAGGCGGTAGCTGACCGGCAGCACTGGGCTGGCCTGCGGCCCCGGGGGGCTGGGGCTGGCCGGGTGGGAGCGGCCGGAGGCTGGGGACAGACAGAGGCAAGAGCCCGGAGGGGTCAGCAGAGGCTGTGCTGGGGCCGCAGGGCACCCCAGCCTCCCACCCCGCAGAGGGCATCAGCTCCGAGCCCGCCCTGCCTGTGCTGGCAGGACAACCGTCCCCTCGCCATTGCCTCTTTTGCCCCAGCGTGGGGGTGGACCTAATACCAGTGCAAAGCACTGTGAGGCTTTAGAGAGGTTTTATTCCCCGGGCATCCTCGTCTGAAAAATGAAGATAAAATGGGTTTCTGCCTCGAAGTGCGGTTGTGAAGATTTACCAAGTAGTGTGCAGAAAGGGCGGAGGGCAGAGTGTGGCGTTGGGAAAGCGGGGACTCTTGCCGTTACAACCTGCTCAGCGCTCTGCAGGCATTAGTTTGCTTGATCCTCAGATGGATCCTCCCAGCTAGGTATTCTACCATCTCCCTGGATTCAATCCGTTTTCTATCAATAATTTCTCTTTTTTGAGAGCCTATTCTTGTATCTTATAGGTCAAGGTGAAGAGTGCTTAAGTAACTTACCCAAGTCACGTGAGGGACAGGGGCCAGAACTAAGATTCGAACCCTGGGGCCACCTGACTCTCAAAGCCAAGCCCGTTCCTGTACCAGCTGCCTCAGATGGTGCAGGGCCCCCGGAGATCCCTTATTTCCCCCTACTTCCTCCCCCGACGCCATTATACATGCAGGGAACTTAACCCCAGTCTCCCAAACCCAACATGGGCCTTGGATCTGATGTCTCTGGTCCCCTCCCCACATCCGTGCAGGACCCTGCCACATTCTAGCAATTCCACCTGTTGACTCTGTAGTGTGTCCCGAGCTACCCCCGTCCTCCATCCCCAGAACCCTGCTCCGGTTCTGGCCTGGATCCTGTTGCTCTGACAACGTAACATGGCACGACTGGGTCTCCCTTCTCCCCCTAACTGCCTCCTTGGCATCTCCTCCCCTCCACAGCAGCAGAGTGATGTGTTTGTCCTGGACACAAATGGGACCTTGCTGGCTCCTCACTGCCTGCTCAACTCCTGTTGGACACTGTCAAGGAATAGGAAGGAACAAGATGTGGGGGTTCGAGGTTTGAGAAGCAGTTCTGGATCTTTCCATGGACCCCTGAGTCACTTTCCTCACCTTTAAAAATCAGGGTAATAATAATGTGCTGATCTTGCAGGATGTGGTGCTGTCATTGTTCTGTTTTCGAGAATCAAGTAAGAAAGCACTCAATTGTGCAACACAATGCCAACGTCTGTAAGTATTATGAAAGAATCGCTCCCTTCTGCTTACAAAACAAAATCCAAACTCACCTTGAGCCTGAGTGTGGCCCTCAGGGTCCTCTACAGTGGGGTTTCAGGCTCCCCTTTCCCCAGGACTGCTCCCTCCAAGTCCCCGCTGCCAGCATAACTGGATAACTTTTGGCTTTAGCACTCGCTGATGCCACCTTATCTCCCCTCCTTTGCTCATGCTGTGCCCTCTGAGTCAAATCCTCTTCTTTCCTAACTGTACACATCCAGATGGGAATCCTTCTCCGAGGGCCAGCTCCAATGCCACCTCCTCCATGAAGCCCTCCAGGATATGACCTCAATTCCTGCGATTTTCCTTCTTGGAGGGAACCTCTCATCCTGTCTTGTATGGAAGCTAGTTATCTGTGCGTCTGTGCACTGAGCAAGCCTTCAACAAATCATGGCTGATTTACGCTGAGTGATTTGTGGGGACCTGTGTCCCAAGGAGGAGACTCCTAATCAACGCTATAGTGGTTACTTGCAGTTGATGCACATTTATCATTTTATCACCATCAATGAAACCTTGACAGTTCTACAAACCTTCACAGCCAATTCCTCATAAAGGCAATGAACTAAAAATTCCCAGCTCTGGAGACTCTGGTGGCTCTGGTGTCTATGTCCTTTTTTTTTTTTTTTTAAACCTGTGGTTTAATTTCCTCATTCAAAGAGGTATTTGGCTTGGGGCAGGGCATTGGCCCTTTGGGTCAGGTGATCTAAGAGGAGTGGCACCTGGTCTCATGTACCTACTTAGGGCTCTCTCTGAGCGGCCCTTAGGACCAGCTGGGGAGACCACCCATGGGGGCGCAGGCCATGCTCTGACCCCCAGACTGCTTCTTCCATTCCCGGGAGAACGCTGTTCCTGGGCCACCCTCCCCCCCTGGATGCTCTGCACCCTGCAAGGTACACCGGCTGCCAGTGGTGGCGTACAGGAGGGCAGCCAAGTTCAAGAGGAGGACAGGAAGATGTCTGGAGAGATGGGGAGAGCCTTCCAGGCTGGAATCCCCACCCCACAGTTACCCCAGGAGTCTCCGAGGTATCCCCTGCCATCGGGGTTGGGGGGGGAAGGCTGGCCCGAGTCACACATGTTGGGGTCCAGGGTAACAATCTGAGCCAGGGCACAAGGAGCCAGCCAACTGCTTTGGAAGCAGCAGGAAGCAGGCAAAGATTTCAAGACTCAAGTTCAAGGTTCTCCCTGTGACACTCGCTGGCAAGTTACTTCCCACGTTGGGCCTTGGTTCCCACATCAGAAACTGAGATGGTGACACTGGCCCCCTCACAGGGATGTTGGCTAAGAGGCCAAGGGGGAGGAGGGGGGCACTGGTCTGTGTGGGGGGATGGCCAGGGCTGAGATGGGGAGGGCCACCGTGCGTGTCCCGCTGGGCCTGGAGAAGGGCAGCTGCTGCAGCTGGAAGTGTTCACCACCCCCCAGGCTGGGGTGTGCAGGATGGGGCTGCCCAAATCATAACCACTGGCCCTGCCTTGCCTACCGTCCCCAGGACATCCCAGAGGCTGCTGAGTGGCGCTTAGTCCCCTCGGACTCTCTCGGTGGGCCAACCCCACGGTGGGCCATCTGGACCCCTGGGAGGCCCAGTGGGGGCAGGAACCACCAGGCGGGCAGCAGATCGGGGCACGGAGGAAGGGACTGGACACCACGTTGGCATGCACCCCTCTGCCCTCAGTAGATTTTTGTGGAATGAGTGGGGCTCTCGGAATGAGCTGCCCACCACTGACTGGGGTGCCGTGTGGGGTAGGAGTGCCTCCTCCTACAGCAGAGGAGATTGAGTGGCCGCTCAGGGGGAGGGGTCCTGGCGCAGGGTCGGTAGCCTCGCAGATAAGGAGTCTGAGTTTCTGAAAGGGGGAGCTACTTGTGTTAAGAAAACAGCTTGCTTTCAGAAAGGGGAGCCAGAAAAGACAGTATTGGGGTGCTACGGTTTTTGTATTTATGTCGTCGTGACACACGACACCCCCTCCAGTCACCACCATGAGTCATTCTCTCCTCCGGGGCCCTGAGGCCTCCTCTGTGGGGGAGGCGAGTGTTTCTGAGATTGCAGCACTAAAGCCCTGTTCTCCTGTGCTCACTTACTCTGGAGCCTGAGTAAGGAGTTGCTTGATCTCTCTGGGCCTCGGTTTCCCCAGGGACGTGGGAGAGGACCTGGAAGTGTTCTGGGGTGGTGGGGGCTGGAGGGGAGGAAGGTGAGACCTGCGGAGCTGTCGACAGACGGGTCAGGTTTTCAGGGACGCTCTGTGGGAAGGTGTGTGCACGCTTGTGTGTGTGTGCAAGCGTGCACACTAGCCTGCACCTTGGCATGGAGCAGGGCCCGGCCCGGGGAAGGAAGGACCACAGATGGGGGAGGGGAAGATCTACACAGATCCGAGGTTGGGCAGGTCCAGGGGTGGGGGAGAGGTGCTGTAGGGGTGTGACGTGGGGACGTGGTAGCCCGGACCCCCAACAGAGGGAGAGCTGCTAACCCGGGCTGGGGCACACCTGCCCCTCAGGCCGCACACCAGGCGGCCCACACGCAGCGGGTCTTCAGGCTTGGCTCTGAACCCCGGCCACGCTTGGGCCCTCACCCTGCTCCCCTTGTTCCGCAGCGCACTTGCCCTCCAGGCCCCCACCTCCCGCTCTCGTGTCCTGGGCCCCGCTCGCCCTGCACACCGGGCTTGGCACTGTGTTCCTGTCAGCGGCCTCGGCTCCCCCCCCCCCCCCGGAGCGGCTCCCCACAGAGGAGCAGCCAGGCTCCCCTCTGTGTACACAGCCTTGGGCCTCCTGAGGCGTTTGAGCCCAGCCCTGGGATCCTCTCCTTCTAGAAACGGCTTCTCTGCATCCTCTCGGGTGCGTGAGGGGTGTTACGAGTTGATTTGTGACCCCCACGCTGACTCATTCATGCAAGGCCTGACCCCCAGGACCTTGGAATGCGGCTGTGTTTGGAGACAGGGCCTGCAAAGAGGTGATTAGAGTAAAACGAGGTCCCTAGGGTGGGCCCCAATCCAATACGACTGGTGTCCTTGCAAGTAGAGGGGATCAACACTCGGACGCGCAGCGGGAAGGCCATGGGAAGACGCAGGGAGAAGGCGGCCATCTGCAGGGCAAGGAGAGAGGCCCAGAGCAACCCGGCCCGCTGACCCTCTCGCCTCGGACTTCCAGCCTCAGTGCTTCTAGCACTGAGAAGCAAGTGTCTCTTGTTTTAGCCCTCCAGCCTGTGGTGCTTTGGGAGGGCCGCCCAAGCAGACTCACGCAGGGGGTTGGCTATGTGTGCCCCCTCGCAGCCTCAGTTTCCCCAATGAGAGGAGACACCGTACCAGGGGAAAAAGATGGGCTGGGGTCGCGCGGGTCTTGCACACAGGGATAATGATGGTGGCCGAGGCACTCCCGGCCCCTTCCTGACACCATACCTCGCACGGGACCCTTCCCAGCTGATCCGAGCAAGTTCCTTCCCACAACCCCGGAAGGCACACCCAGCTCTTTACATGGTGGTAACCGAGAATGGGGTGTCTGTGCACTCCACAGGGTGGGAGGATGCACTCCCGTCCTCCTGGAATCCACCCCCCACGACCGCCCTGGGCCTGAATCTGCCCAGCCCCTTGGGGAGCACCAACCCAGGGCCGCTCCGGGGTTATGCTCAGCTGAGAGGCGGCAGCCTTCGTTCTCTCTTGTTCCAGAAAGAGATGGTGGCGTGAATAGAGGCTTCACTGGCCCTGTGTACAAGGGCATTGGACTGGACCCACGAGCACCCAAGAGAAGAAGACAGGAGATGGGGTGTGGGGTCCCCTCATCCTTCCATGCCTGGTCCTGGCACTGCCTCCCCCCACAGCCACCTGGGTGGTACTTTGCTACTCCTTGGCTCTGTCCAGCCCCGGCCCCGACTGACCTGGAGCGTGGCCCTGGTGTGAGTGTGACCTGCAAATGACCATCTAACTGTTTCCTCCGTCACTTCTGTGAATGCCCCCTGCAGGCAGGATGCCGGCCCACGCACCCCTTCCCCTGTGCAGAGACCTCTCAGGCCACCCCCAACACCAGAAGGCACCTACTTACTTACGCTTTTGCCTTTCCAGCTGGACTGGGATATGGGCAGACACTGGGTTCACGAATCTCCCTTCTACCCTCTTATAAGGCCTGGGGCACCTGTGCAGGGCAGAGGCCCTCCCTTCTCGTCTCAGGCCGGCTGTTGGTGTCTGGGAGCACAGCAGGGACCTCTGGCCACCCCCACAAAACCTTCCCACTTTCTCTCCAGGCACACAGGCCAGCCCCCGCACCCGCCCCCCAAACCAATTGAAAATATAAATTAATCTACATGGAGGCTAGAGCCAGGCAGCCTGGGAATGGGGGTGCCTCTGGCCATCTCCCTGCTTCTAATCAAGATCAGATACCTCCTGCTTCTACCTCTAATTGTCCCCAAATTAAAACTAATCGCTGGCAAATCAGAAAAAAAAAGATTGTCATTAGCTTTGGTGAGTTTGAGGCTGAGGGACACGGCAGGGTGTGCTAGTAGGTAGGGCCTGAGGGCGCTGGGCTGTGCTGGGAGCGGGCTTGGTTACTCCTGTGTGTGTGTGTGTGTGTGTGTGTGTGTGTGCGTGTGCGCGCGCGCACGCGCACGAGCAAGGGCCACACCAGATGTCAGTGTCGGGGGACCCTTCAGCTGAACTTGCCTGAATGTAAGATTCAGCAGGAGCAAACAAAACAAGAGCAAACTGACTCTAGGGCTGGACCCAGGCTTAACACAATCCGAATTGCCAGAGGAGAGACCTGACCGTCTGTATGTTTATCAAGCATCCCAGGCCTTGTTATCACAGGCTTTGGAAAACAACAGTGCTAAGCAGGAAGGGTTGGGAGACACTGAAGACTGTGACTTGTATGGCATAATTTGGTGCTGCTGACAGTGGATGATGAAGGACCCAGAGTCTAGAACAGTGCCTGGCATATACAAGCGCCAACTCTATGAATGGATGAAGGAATGAATGAGAGGCCTCAAGAGACATGGTTGCTGCAGGTGGCAAGGATCCTGGGGTCCATTTGTCCACTGTCAAGAGGTCAGGAATGGCCTTTGTGCAGTGACCCCCACCCCCCACCCCCAGCTCAAACCTCTAGGCCCACAGCAGGGGTGGGACTTCGGGGAAAACATCTCTGGCCCAGGAGAGCTTCAGGGAAGGAAGCTCCCCCTTGAGGGTGCCTAGAAGAGGGCTCTGGCCAGGAGGAGAGGTGCCTGGATTCCAGTCCTGCTCTTCCTTGGCTAATGGGTTAGATCTCACCAGGGCAAGCATGCCATTTCTGAGGCCCCATTTCCCCATCAGCAAAACGGGGAATCATCAACCAATATACCAGGTACACGGAGCCTGGTGCCAAAGTTGGAAAAACCTGTCTTGAGGGAGGTTTTTTGTTTTTGTGTTTTAAATTAGTGATATCAGTATTAGCAACGGTTTTAAGGAATGGGACATCCGCACACCCTACTTACTGTCAGAGGGTACACTAGACAATTTTCCAGACAGCACTTTCAAAATATGCTTTAAAGGCCTTGACACTGTTCATGCTCCTTGTCCCAGGGACTCCCCTTTGGGAATCCGTGCGTAGACATCAGTTCAAAGATTTATGTAAAAAGATATTCACTGTGATGTTACATTTATTAGTAAAAAATTAGAAACACCTAAATGACCAAAAGCAGGGTATGGTTAAGTAAAAGCAAATGCTTAAGAATGGATGTGTGCAGCCATTATAGGTCTAGTTTTCAAAAAAAATCATTGACTCCAATGGGAAAATGCTCACAAAATAGTTTGAACTAAACAAAGAAGGGTGTAAAACTGGCTAAACGGTGTGATACCAATTTTACATAAAAAGATGTAGACACTGGGAGGAAAGACATCAAAATGCTAATGGTGGTTATATCTGGGGGGGTGGGGATTATGGATGATTGTTATTTTTTACTTTGGGCTTTGATGTATTTTGCAGTTGTCTGCAATGAACGTGTATTGCTTGTAAAATTAGAAAGGAAACAATAAATGTCATTAAAAATGAAGGAAAGTGTTTGAAGTTATTCCAAGATTTTTTTTTTTAAAGCAAATTGGGAGAAAAAAAAAAGAAAAGAAAGAAAGAACCTGTGTGGTTGGGGGGGCACACAAACCCCCGCTCAGATCCCAGCTTTGACACTTCCTCGCTGTGTGAATTTAGGTAAGTTACTTAACCTCTCTGGGCCTCAATTTCCACACCTGTAAAATGAGGATCCTAGAACCTATTTCATAATGTTGTCATGATTAAATAAGCAAACTGCTGGTACAGAGTCAGTGCTCGGTGTTCATTCGTTTATTCATTCAACACTTACTGGTTATTTCATTCTGAGGAGAGAAGTGCTGACCTGCTTTTCTCTAGCACTTGATGCATTGTTTAGCTCACAGCAGGTCTTCTGTCAGTGTCTGTTAAGTTAAAAAGGAGAAGTACGGAGATCATAGGTGCGTGGAGCAGAGCGTCCCAGGGAGCTCAAAAGTGGCACAAGGCTGGAAGGAGGACTAATTTTGGGGGGCCCTGAAATACAGCTCCGGCAAATCTGCTGTGTGACCTCAGGCGGTGTCCTCCCTTCTCTGGGCCTCACCGGGGAGAGGCGGATAGTCCCTGCCCTGCCTGCTGCATGGGTGACCTAGGTGTGGACAGGTGCCATGTGTGCAGGGAGTCTGGTGGGTTCCAGACCAAGCCGGGGTCAGCTGGATAAAGGGGAGCTGACAGCTGGGCCCGGTGGGCCCCGAACACTGCCCTCCCCTATCTGCTAGGACAGGGCTTCCACATCCTGGGAAATAGTTTGGGTCTTGCACAAAGATGCTGGGCCCAGGGAGCCAGCAGGGGATTAAACCCAGCCCCAGGCTCTGCTCATCAAGCCCAGCACCTAGTGCAGAAATGCTTCTGTCTTTCTCCGAGTTGACAAAGATGCCGTATAGGCTGGTCTATAGAGGTATGTCCCCACCCAAGGCTGGGGCTGCCCTAAACCGCCTCTGTGAGGAGGAGCCCAGCACAGGCATGGGGGCTTCCCTGAGGTCTGGGGCCTGAGCTGGGCACCCTCCCCCTGAGTCCCACTGTCCCTCCCTCCCCCACTTTGCTATGCCCCTTCCCAAGGCAGCTCTGTCAGGGTGGGGCTGTCTCCCTCTCAACTCCCACACTGAGGCCCCGTGTGCCTGGGAGCCCTGGCTGGGCTGGGAGCACCCGGTGTGTGTAAGGACTAACCGCTCCCGTCGTGGGTCGTGGAGGGCGGGCTGGAAGCAATCGAAGCTTCCAGAAGCCGATAGCCCCCAGGTGGCTCTTGCTCTCTTCCTTGGAGGCTGTAAATGCTGGGGCGGCGGCTTCCCTGTACTGTCACACCCCCTGCGACACCTGGCTGGAAGAAGCTTGGGGAGGGGCCAGTGGGAGGCGCACCCGTCCCCCACTCTGCCTCAATTCCCCGCGGCCTGCTCACTGCAGGCGCACCGGTGATGGGCCACCAGGTCACCTCCTGCGTCTACCCGGGAACTCCCTGTCTCTTAGCTGCAGGGACGGCAGCGTCCCTACCCCAAAACGGAGGGTCAGGAAGGCTCTCCTCAGTTGGGCTCTGCCACTTATCAGCTGTGTAAACTTG
The DNA here is from genome assembly GCF_037043125.1 of Eumetopias jubatus. Taxonomy (NCBI): domain Eukaryota; kingdom Metazoa; phylum Chordata; class Mammalia; order Carnivora; family Otariidae; genus Eumetopias; species Eumetopias jubatus. Next base: position 120,569,058 of record NW_028274816.1, read on the forward strand.
GGCGAGCAGCAGCTGAGCATGCCTCTTCCTCAGTTTCCTAAACTGTCCCAGGGGGTGAAAAGGAAACGCACGTGTTGTAAGATGACCCATAAAGCCCTTCAGCCAGGCCTGGCACACAGTCAGCCTTTTTAAATGTCAGCTTTTGTTTGGGAGTTACTGTCCGCGTCACGGAACGGAACCCACACAGCCTCCTGAGTCAGGGCCCAGGGATCCCCCGAAACCCAGCGACCGGCTCCCCTCCTCGCTGTGTCCGAGCCTTCTGCTGCTTTGACTGGGGGTGACCGGCCTGCTGTGAGGTGGCTTCCTTTATCTCCGGCCCCCAGCACAGAGCCATGAACCAATGAATGACCGGGGGGGTGGTGGTCCCGGGAGGTCGTGCCTACTGGTGCACGTGTGCGCGCACACGCGCGCGCGCGCACGCACACGCACACAGGATCCGTACCCGTCTTTCCCTTGCAGGCACCCCGCCCTACCCCTATCCTGAGAGGGCTGTCCCAACCGGGACACTCCTGTTGCTCCCTCAGCCCAAAATCCTTCCCTCCACCAGCTGTGACCCATCATCTTTGAGAATAAGGAAGGAAATCAGAGAGACGCAGGAGGAAGAAGGGAGGGGAGGAGGACCCACTGGTGGAGGAGAGAAAGAACCAAGCTCCGCTAAGGCAGGGGCTAGGAGCTCAGGTAAGTCGGGGGCTTCCCAGGGGCCCAAAGGAGGGCCAGGGCCCCAGGGGTTCAGGCGGCCACCACCCCCAAGGAGCTGCCGCTGGGAGGGCCCTCCTTGCTGGCCCTGACCACCTGGTCCTTCTCCAGGGTACCTGAAGCCCGGAAGGAAAGAGCTGCTCAGTCGGAGACCCCCTGGAGCCAGGGCTCTTGTGTCCTGGCTCCCTGCTGGCCCCAGGGCCACCTTCCTGCCAGCCCCGGAGCCTCGGAGCCAGAAGGAAGCGACTAATGGTTTCCTGGTCCTGAGAGCCTGGCTGGGCCCGCTCCCTCCCTCCCCCTTCAACCTCTGCTCTCTCTGTGGGATGCCATAAGCTACACCGGGGAGGCCAGAGGGTATGGAGTCTCTGGGCCCATGAAGAGAGGGAGGGGGAGAAAGGAAAGTCCAGGAGGGGGCAAGACAGACCTCCTGGGGGAGTCAGGATGGTGACCCTGGGGCTGGAGGAACCTGAGCGCAGAGGCAGCGTTCCTGGGCTGGGTGAGTCCAGGAGAGGAGGGGTTATCAGCTTCAGAGACAGAAGCTCGGTCCCTTCCAGAATGCGCAGTGGCCCTGGCCCCCGTCCGAGTGCCTGCTCTGGGGGCCTGCCCTTCGGAGCTGTGAGTGTGTGTCTGTCAGTCTGTCTGCATCTGTGAACTCAGGACGGGGACCAGAGGCTCAGACAGGCTGGTGAAGACAAGGAGGCTTTGTATTTCCAGGAAAGCATCCCTCACCCCCGGGGAACAGCTCTTTTATTGATTTCTGAAGATCCGGAGGGGACGCCATCCTCACCTCTGCCCCCTGCCACAACTCAGGGCGAGGGCAAACCTCAGTCTGCCCAGCTGTAATGGGCCTGATGAGAGGTCCCCTTTGTGGGAGAAAGGGCTGGGAGGGGGGCTCCGGGGTGGAGGAAGAGGGGTGGGGGGATCACATGTGGTCAGGTCTGGAGATTCCTAGTGGCCGTGGGGCTCAGAACAAAAGGCAACTGCTGAAGTAGCCCCTGGTACGCGGCTGCCCTGTCCACCTCGGGCCGTGTGAGATGGAGGAGCTCCCCACCTACACCACCCAGAACCCCAACTCGCTCCAAACACCCCTGTTTCTGGGATTTCAGGAAGACCACAGGTGCATGGGGGAATAGGGCAATGGAGTCCCACTGCTGTGCTCATGGGAGGGGGCTTTTGCCGACAGAGCCCTGCTCTGCCAGTCCGGTCCTCGGGCCTCGAGCAGGGAGGGGAGGGCCGCTAGAAGCAGGGTGCCCTCCAGGGAAGCAGGCCTGAGGGAGGCGGCCCCCCACGAGGTCACACCCTACACTAGAACTGCCCCTGCCCAGGGCCTGGAAACCCACGCTTGACCTCCTTGGCTGGCCAATCTGCCCAGACCTCTGGTTCTGGCTCCCAGGAGGGCTGGGGAGGGGGGACAGCGGAAATGAGGCAAGGGTGAGGAAGCCCTGGCGGGGGGGGGGGGGGCAGTGGTTGGGAAAAGGAGAGAGAGAGCTAGAGTCAGGAGAAAAGAGGGGAGGTAGAGGAAGAAACCAGGAGAGGGAGAAGGGGCGGGGGAGGGAGGCACACCTCAGCCTGGCGGGTGCTGGGGGGGGGGGTGGAATGGAAGGATGGGGCAGGGGGGTGGGCAGGGGGCAGGGGTGGGGTACACGGGGCCGCCCGGCCTGGGAGCTGCAGCAGGAGCTGCGGGGGAGGGGCTGCTCTCTGAGTTACACTAAATGACTAATGTGCATTATCCTAATTATAGCGGAGCAAGCTGAGCCTTCCCACTGGCGCAACCGCCCGCATCTCCTAATAAACAATTAGCCGCAAACAACAGAAAAAGAAAGTGTGTGTGTGTGTGTGTGTGTGTGTGTGTGTGTGTGTGTGTGTGTGTGTGTGTGTGTGTCCAGCACGTGTCTCCCTGCCCTGGGTGGGGGGGAGTTTGGAGCTGGGCCTTGGGAGGGGGGAGGCTCAGGGACAGCTGGGGAACTTCATCACCCCCGCAGCCCACTCCATCCCAGTCTGGGGGTCACGGCTGCAGAGCACAGAAGGGCCACAAAGGGCAGGGCAAGCTCCTGGGGGGCCCCGGCCCATCCTTAGAGGCTGCCTATGGAGTGCAAGCACGGGGCTAAGTGTGTCACTCATGTCCCCACAATAAATCCAGGAAATAATAGCTCTCTTTCTGCCAATGAAGGAACCACAGCTCAGAGAGGCTCAGAGGCTTGCCCCAGGCCCCCATCAGGCCTCCTGATTTCCCTGGCCCCGGCCTCACTTCCTGGGAGCACTGGGACCTGGAAGTTGAGGACCCGGCGTATGGACTGACTGAGCTGTGTTTCCAGAGCCGCTCTGGTGGCGGGTGCTATTATGAACGCAGGACTTGCGGCTCATCCGCAGCGCATGTGTACGAGAACCATTTCTGATGTTCTGACAACAGTCCCGAGAGGTAGACTTTCCTCTGATCCCGTTTTCAGGGACGCCTAGTGACAGGAAGGTAATCTGTTCACAGGCCCAGAGATTTCATGGCAGAACAGGGGTCAGAAGTCAGACTCCAGGGTGGGGCGTCTGTTGGGGCAGCATGGCTGGGCCCTGGGAGCCAAAGTCCAGAGTTTCCAACTGGGGAGGAGAGAGCCACCCACAGAGGGGCAGAGCACATTCCAAGCCAGTCTGGGCATCCGGACCTGGAGGAGGAGCCCAAGATGGTCCTAAGGCTGAGCCTTGGCTGGGTTTCCCCGACTCAGTTACAGACTGTCTAGGGCCTTCCCTAGGGAGCCTTCGGTGGCCCCCAACTTGGGGCCTTGGGAACTGGGAGGTTGGGGAGGGAGGCCCCTTCTTGAGCTGGCCCCTGGGCTGGAATATATGTGTGTACTGGATGTGGGGCAAATTTGGGGACCAGGGCATTTGCCACCTGCAAGGAGTGACTTGGGCCTCAGTTTACCACCTGCAGATGAGTAGTCTGGCCCATCTGTCTTGGTTTGCTTGGTGTCATGGGTTTCATACGGACAGTCCCTCAGTCCTGGGCAAACTGACAGAGCTGGTCACCTTAAGAACTCCTTCTAACCCTCTAACCTTCTAACCATCTAACCATCCCTTCCTGCTCTGCCCCATAGGGTGCTGATAGGGCCGAGACAGAAGAACAACAAAGTGTGCAGGGTGACTGCGGGGCCTGGGCCAGTTTCCCATGGGTGGGTGGGGTGGAAGGTGGGAGCCTTGGGTGACCGGATCTGCCTGCCAGTTGGGGGGAGATCAAGCCACTTAATCTTTGGGCCTCAAATCCCTCACCCACGAAATGGGGCCAACAAAACCCACCTATATACGGGTGTGGTGAAGAGTAGATATGGGAATCCATACTGAGTGTTCTCACGGACCCCAGCTCTCAGGTGCCCCCCATCACCCCTGTGGAGCCCTCCTGATCTGCTCTGCCCCACCCTAACTGCCCCTCAAAGCCTAGGCCCTCTTGTACCTGGTTTCTCTTGGCGCCACACTGACTGACTGATGGGCAGTCATCTAGCTGAGGCTCCATGGGCATTTCTAATCCAGGGCAAGTCGGGGGTCTTCAAGACTCTCTGATTGGAACCACCCACTTTACAGGTGAGAAGACTGAGGTTCAGAGAAGACAAAAACCCTGCCCCAGGTCTCAGGGCTCCCGCCTCCCCCAGGGACCACGCAGCCTCATTGCAGCCCATTCCTCCTCCTTCTGGGTGGGATGCTTTCTATCTTGCTCCCCGGGCCGACATCCCCAGGAGTGTTTCATTCCCACAGTCCCCTGCGTTGTGCGTCTCTACGTGCTCTTGAATCATCTCCCACTCCCCACCTCATACACTTGGGTCTGGGCCACTCCAGCCATGCTCTCTGCCTCTGTGCCTTTGCAATTCTGTTCCCCCTGCCTGCGATGCTGTTCCCCACACACTCTGCTTGGTAGGTGTCGCTTGCCCTTTGACTTCTCCCTAGTGTCACCTCCTCTATGATGCCCTCCTTGACCACCCCCAAGGGAGGGGGCTGGGAGACGAACCCCAAGGCTGGGTTAGGCACTTCTGAGCTGCTTGCCTCCAACATTCTGCGTTTTTCTTTGTATGGCGACTGTCATTTTCCAGGTTTTGCCTTCTCTCAGACCGAAGCCTCGCGGAGGGCAGGGCCTTTCACCTTGAAACCTGACTGCCCAATACAAAAAGAGTACTCAGAGATACTCAACACGTAAATATTTACTCAGCCCCTTCTCTGCTCAAGACCCTGCTGGGAATTGCCAGGGAGACAGAGATAAAGAAGATAGTTTCTGCCTGTAAGGAATTTACCAGCTCACAGGGAGGCCAGACAGGTATATAAATAACCATGCTAAAAGGTAGGAAGTGCTGTGAGGCTCAGGGGGAACCAGATGCCCTGGGGGGAGGAGGAGGGACAGAGTGGCAGGGCGTCCTAGAAGAATGGGAGAAATGGATCAACTAAGGAGTGTGATGGGATCCAGCAGGGTGGGGGGCTTCCAGGCAGAGCGAGCAGGGTGGCAAATGGGGCCAGGGATCAAGGTAGCTCTGGGCTGGGTGGTATGAAACAGGGAGCTGGGGAGGATGGCAGGGTGACAGTGGCGGGGGGTGGGGCAGGGAAGGGGAAGGGCTTTGGGCGCCAGATGGAGGAATCTGGGGATTTTATCCCAGGGGTTTTCTAGCTGTATTCCCTGGAGCCCTGGGGCACTGCAGATGGTCTGAGGCCCTACAAGGCCCAGGGTGGCCCAAGGAGGGGGTTGCTACAGGGGTCCTCAGTGGCTTTTGTAGTCAGGGATTTTCACAGAGGCTTTCACAGGCGTCATAGCTTTTAAGAAGTTCGCCCATCATGCCGAGGGTGATGGGGAGACACTAGGGTTCTGGAGCAGGGCAGTGATGCCATGAGGTGGTGCCTGGCCTTATCTCTCAGCCCCCTCCCATACACCCTGCCCCCAACATAGGCTCAGGACAGCAGGGCAAAAGCAGGGGACCTGGATGAAGCTGCAGCTCTGAGGGGCTGATACATGGCATGAGAAGCAAGCCGCTGCAGTTGTAAAGAATTTCCGGAGCTTATGTTATTGCAACAACCTTTTAGGTGAGCCTGAGCTCCAGGCATCCTCAGGCAAAGGGTCCAGACTCCTGGCAGGCACCTGCCCTGGCCCCCAGCTCACCCAACAGCCCCCCGCTGCTCCCAATGGCCTTTTTCTTCCTCCTCTCCCGCCCCGTCCCTGTCCCCAGTCTACTCGACACCAGCCCTGCCTGCTCTGTCTCTTGAGCCCCTGATGGGAGGGCAGGAGGACTGAGCACAGGGCCTTCCCCATCCACACCTGGAACGTGCTCTCCCCTCGACTCCGTCAGGAAGTCTGCGTGGGCTGCTGTAAACCAAGACTGGTTGAGGGATTCCTATTGCTCATGCGGAAGAGCCCGAGTTGAGGGTGCCTGTGAATCTGAGTCGTAAGAAGAGAGCCGTAAATGCTGAACTATGTCTGCTGTGAGGGCAGGATGGGGACACAGTGGCCCCTGCATCCGTCTTTAGTGTCCTGACCCTCCCGACTCCAAGCACTGAGATGGGGTATTCAATGAGACATTTTGAGCTTCCCTACAACCCTCAGATTCCAGAAGAGGCCACACAAGAGTAGATGACATCTCTTCCGTGCAAAGGCCACCTGCTCCCCGATCTCTGTGGAAGAGATGCGCTCTAAGGCCTCTACGGTCCTAATTCTGCAGGTGGTTCTCCGGGCGCAGCGACTCCGGTCCTCCTTTCCGAGAGGAAGCCACAAGAAGGCAGATAACAAACTCCCACTCTCAAAAGTCCTTTGCTCACTCCAACTTGGGGGCGACTGTGAAGTCCCGCTCTGAAGGTCAAAGTTTGAACTTGCTGAGTGCAGATGTGCTCACCGCTGACTCCATCTCGGGGTGTGGGATTAACAACAATGGCAACAGTGCCGTTCACGGACCCCTTCTGTGTGCCAAGAGCTTTAGGCACTCTTTCTTCCATTCTCCCACGGGGGCACGCGTCCATTATCCCAGGGTTATACAGGAGGACACTACGGCCTAGCCATGTCCAAGTTCATGGCTAATAGATGATGAGTCCGGAATTCAAACCCAGGTCTGACTAGCACCAGAGCATCCCAAGATGTCCTGGGGAAGAGATCTGTCTGTTGCCCCAGGAGGCAGGAAGGTTAGGACACCTCCCAGGAACAACTATGATTCCCTGACCCAAACACCTGTCACCTCGTGCCCCTGTCTGCCTCCCCTGTGGTCGGCGGTCCCTTGGGCGTGAGGACAGACTCTCATCTCATCTCTGTATCCCCAGGCTCCAGTGGACATGTAAGTGTTCCTAAATATTGGACTAAGATTAATGAGTGGAATTTTGGGGCAGGCAGACTTGGAACTAAAAATGAGTTGCTAATTTCTTGGGGTCTGAGCTGCCTAGCAACAGAAGGAACGGCCTTGTGGGGGAAGTGAGCTCCCCATTCCTGGAAGGATCCCGGCCACCTGAGGCTGACGATCTCCCACAGGGGCTTCTGTGCAGGCAGAGGGTTGGCCTGGAGGACCTCCCAACCATGAGATTTTGTGAGGCTACTGTTCTTAGGAACTGCGTCTGCTGTGTAGAGCTGGAGGAAGAGAGGAAGGAGTAAGGGAGAGGAGGAGAGAGGGAAGGGCTGACTGGGAGAGGCAGAGTGGGGAGCTGTCCTTCAGGCAGGGCAGGTACAGCCAGGCAGGGCAGCTGGGAGGGCAGCTGGAGAAATTCAAGCAGTCACGTCTCTGCTCTTTAGGGGAGGTCATGGGGTTGGGGTGGCACACTGCCCCCAACCCCAGGTGGTCCAGTCCCTCCCTCTCTCCAGGGAACACAAGCACAAATGCAGAGTATGAGCCTGGGTCCCATGCCTCCCTGGGCACGGCCTGTCCCGTCCCTGGGCTCCAGTTTCTATGCCTGTGATCTCTGGGGCCCTTTCCGGCTCTGAGCCCAGCTCACTTTCTCCCTGGGTGGCAGACGGAACGGTTGGTCTCGGTTCTTCACTGCCCTGTACCCAGCCATGGCCTTGTGTAGGTGGGGTCGACTTCCCCACCTTCTGATTTGGAGTTTGGTCATGGCACTTGCTTTGGCTAGTGAGATTCTAGCTAATGAAACACACACGGAGGCTTGAAACGTGCTTGCACTGTTGGGTCTTTTCACCACGAGAAGAATATGCCTCAAGTAGCACCTGGTCCAAAGAGGATGCGAGAAACGTGGAGGGACCAGAGCCCAAACAGCAGCTTGGGAGTCCAGGCGGCCAAGCCCAGTGCAGAACAGCCAAACCCCAGATACCCCGGCAGACTCACGAGAAAGAGGCACCCCTCGACACAGAGGCCTGTGTGCGGCCTGATCGTGGCTGGAGCTGACTGATAATCGTCCCTAGCTGCATGGAGTCCTGGTGCTGACAAGGAGCTTTGAAAGGTCGTCTCAGCCCTTCTTCTGCCAGTTGACAAGCCCACAGCTTACCGGAGGCACAGGGCAGTCCCCTATCTGTCTGCAGCCTGGGTGGAACAGCAGGATGGGGTCAGGCTGCCCTGAGGCTAGGGGTGTATTTGGGGGAGGCTGGCACCTCATCCAGGCTGGCTCTGGAGGACAAGGGAAGGGCCTCCATAGGAGCCTGCCTGGAAGGGGCAACCCCTCCTGTCCCATGTGACCATTGAGCTGGGGCTGCCGAGCTCACCTGACCCCCTTATTCTAAAAAGAGATACCTTCGCTGGGCCCAGCGGTGAAGAGCCATGTAGTTCTGGCGCTGGGCTGAACCTCACTCATCATATGGTTCATGCTCAGAGGGCCCCAATTGCCCGTGTGACAGTCAGGAAAGAGGGACCTGAGTCTGCTCACTTAGGACTTCGTGGCTGATTACATACAGAAATGCAAGCAGCTCGTCAGGCAGCGAGGACAGGCACATCCCTCTCAGCGCTGCCCATGCACGCACGACCCCTTCAGCCTCGCCCCACTTTTCTGGGCAGTTCTGGGCAGCGGGGTTGCCAACAGTGGGGGTCTGCAGCTCAAGTTTGGAAGAAACCTGGCTTTGAATCCCAGCCCCGCTTTTCTCCAGCTGTGTGACCTCAAGCAAGCTGCTCAACCTCGCTGAGCCTCAGCCACCTGTCCGTTAAAGGGCTGACAATAGTAATGGATGCTTCACGGGGCTGCCGTGAAGATGGGAGGGTACGATGCCGGCTCTGTGCGCGCCCGGCAGATACGTGCTCAGTAATAAATGCTAGCAATTGCTATTAATAATAAATCACTCTCGTCAGACTTAGGACTTTATCTTCCCGAAAATGCATTTGTTCCTTTATTCAGTCCTTCAAAGGCTTTCCGCGTGCCAGGTGGGGGAGAGAGAGGTCACCATTGGACTCTGAGGGGGACAGACCCACAGGTAGCTAACTTGGCTGCTAAGGGTATATAGGGCAGGGAATCACGGGGTCTGCCTGGGAGGCTCAGCAGGCCCCTCCGCTGGGGCGCGTGAGCAGGATTTTGCCCGGAAGAGCCTTGGCTGGGTGGGTGAGCACGGTGACATGGGGCACTTGGGATGTGGTGAGTTCAGGCACCAACAGCCATCTGGGTGGGGGGAGCACCCCGAGAGCATGTGTTTAGCAGGAGAGGGCAGAGGGCAGAGCGGTGGGTAAAGGCACAGGAGAATGGGCGAGGCCAGATCAGGGCTCCGGATGCCACCGTGAGGAGCTTGGAGGATTCCATCCTATACCTGGGCAACGGGAGAAGGAGGCTGGTAAAGGCAGGAGCGCGGTGGTGACATGGGCAGATTTTCATGTTGAAAACAGACCCCCTGGACACAGGATGCAGTTGTGGTGGCCCGGGGGAGAGACGTGGGACCCGAGTGGGGTGGTGACAGTGAGGAAGCAGAGGACCCTTCCTGAGAAGCCACTGTGAAGCCCAGACTCATGGGCCCATCTGTCGGAGCCTGGCCCCAGCTTCACAGCCCAGCTGCTGTGTGGCCTTGGGCAAATTACCACCCTCTCTGGGCCTGCTTCCTTGTCGGCAAAGTGGAGACAGTACTGGTACCCACCAGAGTTGTTGGGAGGATTCAATGGGTTAATATGTGCAAACCCCTTAGAAAAAAATGCCAGGTCATGAGTAAGCACCAGCAGGTGGCAACTGTCTCTCTGTCACTTTATAGCAGCATTGCCAACCAGACCCCAGGCCGGGTGAGGGAGGAAGGAGGCAGGAGAGGGAGAGGTCTAGATGGTGGGCACTTTGCCCATTTTGGCCTCCGGGTGGAAGGAGGGCAGCTCCACTGAGGGAGGCAAGGCTCAGGGGGGTGACCGGGCCCGGTGGGTGACCGGAGTGAGGAAGCCGTGCCATATCCCGAGCAGACGTGGCTGGGTGGCTGGGTCTGGCGCCCAGGGCTCCGAGCATGGCTGAGACGGCCGAGGGGGAGGACGGCCCCCCAGGCATACGGCTGAGAAGGCAGGGTTGGGGGGGGGCGGTGCATGGGGACGTCCAGGGGAGAGAGCTGGCCAGAAGAGCACAAGGCCACAGATCACACCCAGGGAAGGAATGGCCCCTGCGGGCTCCCTCCAAGGTCGGGGCCAAAGTCCACTCAGCATCACCACCCACCTCGCCCTGTGTCCCCCATCCAACGGATGCCTATGCAGGAGCAGGCACGGCACACACCCTCCCTGCCCATGGCACCTCCCACAGCGTGGCAGTTTAGTTAATATGACCAGGAAGGCACCACTTGGCTAAGCCTGGGAGTCCTCAGCTGGCTTCCATGGAGCACATGTGCATGGTGTGCTGGCCACTGAGCCGTCTCCTCCTTTGTGACCTCTCTGGGCCTCGGTCTCTCTCCCAGGAGTGATAGCAAGGGGCTAAGCTGGCCCCTCCCCGGGCCCCTTCCAGCCCTGACAACCTCTGCCCCAAGGCCACAGGTGGTCTGTGGGTCTGTCACTCCAGCTGCCTGCCCTGGGGGCCCCCGAGACCCACAGACTGGACAATCTGAGGTCCCTCACATCCGAGAGGCCACCCTGGCTTATCATCGAAGGGAGTGTCCCAGGAGAGGACACCTGGGAGGTGAGGGTCTCCTGCATTCGTCACTGTCCTGCACCCTGACCCTCACCCACCCTACTTCCTGTCAGCCAAGATGCAGCCCCAAAGAGCACTTCACGGAAGAGCTTAGCACCAAGAAACTACCTCTGGGCCCCGCAGAGGCCAGCTGGTCTACCTCCATCCTTGGTAAGCCAGGCCTAGGCTAGGGGACAGGTCTCACAGGAAGACCTCCTCCGGAGGCCATGTCCCCACGTGGCCTTGCACAGCTGCCTCTGGTGGTCTGCACCAGCACTTCTGGGGACGTGTCCCGAGAGGTGATTCTCTTCTCTCTGCAGATGGTTCACTTACTTCAGCCCACTTGGACCTGCTTCCCCATCTTCTGCCCTTGGCATAAGTGATTCTGGTCATGAGGTGGGTGAAGAAAGCCATGTGGTAGGGTCTCCAAGGGAAGCTCAACTCATTCCATGGTGGACACTGACCCTGTGTGTGGCCTGCTTCCAGATTCTCTTCTCCTGCCCACCTCCCCCAGAAACCAGTGCCCTGGGCGATGCCCTCCCTCTGCCCTGAGTGTTAGGCCCAGATTGAGTCCAGGGGGAGGAAATCTGAGCCGTAGTGGCTTTCAGGAGATATGTGAAGGCATGGAAGAGAGAAGGGCTCCTTCCCCTCCACCCCCCCACCCCTTCTAGGATGACTTGTCAAATATTTGTGAGAGCTGTAGGGCCCTAGCCCAACTTCCTCTCCAGGTCCGGAGTTGGGTAAACTGAGGCCCAGAGGAGTGAAGGGGCCTGTCTCAGCTCCCACAACTCATGGTAGATGGAGCTACGTGTTGGTCTAGGGACCTGGCCTCCGACCCTGTGCTCGCCTCAAGTGCTGCTACCCCCACTCCTCTTGTGGGCGAGGCCAAGCCCGGGTACTCACAGGGCCCAGCTTCCGGGCAGCACTGTTGTCCCTTCCAGAAGATGGCTGTTCTCTCCGTGACTGGGCGGCGAAGCAGAGGCAGCTGGCTTTTCTCTAGAGACACTGATTTTTGTCTCCACCTCCCTTTTCTGGTGGAAGGTGGAGCCTGATAGAGTGGTGAAGTGGTTTCCAAACTGTGTTCCTTGGCACCTCTTAGGGGCACAGACCGAGTGCCTTAGGGAAACTGTAGGGTCCAAATGGTGTGGGGAGAGGGGCACAGGACCAGGCTCCGAATGCCAGGCGCAGGTCCTTCTATGCCGCTAACTTGGAGCCATCTCCTCCCTGGAGGACCCCTAATTGCTCACCTGTGGAGCAGGGATTAACCCTGCCTGACCTACCTTATGGGGCAATTGCAGGGGTGACAGCTGTGGAGGCCCTCGGGAAACGCACTGGGAGGGGTCACAAAGTTCAGGACTGTCCCTGAGCCTGGGGCTTTGGGATGGGGGTAGGAGAAAGAGGCCAGGGCCCTGCGTCCTCCTTCCCTCTGCACTGCTTCCTCCCTTGGAAGCCCCAGAGGGACCACAGCCAGTACAGAGAAGGGACTTCAAGTCGACAAAGACAAATTGGCTTAATTGACCCAAATTAGCAGCAGGGAGGGCCCTGATGGCCCAGCTGCTGGTACATTAAATCACTGTCACCCTGTGTGGTCAGGGACGGGCCCCCTCCCCCAAGGCCATCAGGGTCACCTCCCCTGTGAATGGCCGCTTCTCTGGAGTCCTCTGGCAGCAGGAAGTAGGGCTGGGACTTTGGGAACAAAGACAGCCTTCGGCCAGAGGTCGGAACACCCTGCAGAGCTGAGCCCGGCACGCAGGAGAGACACCCTGGTCTGGGATGGGGCCGCCTCAGGAGCTGAGTTCTGTGGCTGCCCTTTGCGGCTGACTGGCCCACAGACGGACCATCATCCCTCCCCTGAGATGCTGCCCCGCTCCTGCACTCTAGAGGCTCAGCGGAGGGAGGGCGCTGGCCAGGCCTCTGGACCGGCCTCTTCCTCTCTGTCAGTTGTCCCCCTCATTCCTTCATGACTCTGGGATGATGATCAAGTCGGGGTCTCCTGCAAACCTCCAGAAGGTTGTGAGCCAGAGCCCTTCTTGGTGTCTGGTGACACCCTTCCCAGGACTCTGGTCAGCTGTTACCGCCCACATCCTGTCTCCTGAGAAGGCAGTAAGGACACTCCTCCCCACCCCAGCCCCCTTCTGGTTTCTGCCTGCTCCCTGGTGGGGACCGTCCCCTCTCTCTTCCCACAGCAAACACTGTTAGACACCCACCGTGAGCTGGGCCTGGGCTGGGCCTCCAGGTCAGGGGCCTCCCGTGACCCCACGGCCTCCCTGTCCCAGCTCCCCAGCTCCAGCTGCACCTTTTTTTCTGCTTGGGATCTCCAATCTGCCAGAGCTGTCCTTGCATGCCCTGTGGAGGCCGTGTGTGCAAAGGACCCTGACGTCTGTGTCCTTCACAGCTGCGTCCCGGGCCCCAGCTCTGCCCTGGCCACTCTAACCCCTGGCCCTCTGCCTGCCCCGGACACCTCAGCCCTTCTCTGGCTTCTCTCCTCAACCACCACTCAGCCCCCCTCCCTCTGACTCCTCTCTGCCATCTCCACAGACGCCCCACGGAGTTCAATCCGGGTACTCAGGTTCCATCTCAGCACAGGCCCCAAGGGTGGGGCCCGTGCTAGGCTCACTGGGAGCGGAACATTCTCTCCCTCTCTCTCTCTCTCTCTCTCTCTCTCACACACACACACACACACACACACTCCAACTGATAGACGGGCTGCTTATCAAAAGTTCCCTGAAAATTGGGTATTAGGACCTGGAAGCACATTTCAACGCCTTCCTCCACAGAGCCAGTGTTATCAACAGCAGTTCTGTTCCCAGGCTAGCCCACCAAACGGAGGTTGCCTATAATGTGTCCAAAAAATATTTATTGGGCACCTACTAGGTGTCTCATGAAACTGAACAGTGGTTCTAACAGTGTCCCCTTGAGTTCTGCACCCTGAAACAGAGGACTACGTGAGAGAAGGAGGAGACAAAAAACAAAACCAAGTCTCTCTCTTCAAATCACTTAAAAATAGGAGATGCCTGTCCTTCCTATCACCTTCTCTCTCCCCTTCCTCCTTCCCAGGGCCTCCAAGCCCCCTCTGCACAGGACCAGGCATGGCAGCAGCCCCCCCACCCCGGGCTCATCCCGGTTCTAGAAGCTTTATAAGATGCAGGTTCCTGGGCCCCCTCCCCAGCCACACAGGTCAGCAGTTCTGGGCGGGTCCTGGAAGGGGACACCTGCCTACTGCCAGCCCTCCCGTCTTGGTCTAGTACTGCGTCTCAGGGATCACCTGGGAGCCCATGCTGCACCCCAGACCAGTGGCTTCAGAATCACGAGGGCTGGGACCCAAGGCACAAGCATTTTTTTTTTTTTTAAAACTCCTGAATGTGTGGCCAAGATTCAGAAGTGCTGTCTGAATTGTTCTATTTCTCTTTGTCTCTCCTTTCCCTACACCTGAACCGCCAGACACCATAACTCACACCTGCCCCCTCCCCCTTCTCACTCCCACGTCTTCTGGGGACCCACGTCCCTGCCTTGATGATGACACCTAATTCCATACACCTGGAGTCAGACCAAGCAAGTGTCTGCGGGACCTGGGACGAGGAGTCCACATCTTGGGTCAATCAAGTTTGGCTGAATGGGATCCCGGAGGCTGGAGGCCAAAGGCTGTGTTCGGGCCTGGACAGGATTGCCCTGCATCTCTCCCAGCTGGGGGGCCCGGGGTCCTGTGGGTTACCACTTCCCCAGCCCCGGAAACCCTGCACTGCTGGGCCAGCGCCGGGGGACCCAGCCTGGGTCCCACGAGCTCATGCCGAGTGCAGGCTCACAAACCCAAACCGGTGGAAGGTGATTTCACATTTGTAACAATTACTCACTTAATTGGGTTCCAATTAAATTGGAGAGGAAGCTAAGGGTGGTGTCTGTGCTTACTCCCCTCCTCCCTCCTTCTGTGCATCAACGAGAGCGCAGGACGGTGACAAACGGGCTTTATTCCATCTGGAACAATCCGCCTCCTGTCAGGGGCGGGCAGGGCTGTCCTGGGGCCCCACCTGCCGCCTTCTGAGCAGCTCTCATGCCTGCATTTCTAATCAGAAGCTGGACCCATTCAAGGGTCCTAGGGGGGGCTGGGTGCCCAGGCGGGAGCCAAGTCTTCTCATGGGCTTCACCCACACCAGGGAGGCTGAATGTGGACCCAGGGGATCAGGGGCAGGGAGGTGGAGGGACTGCCCCCAGTTGAGCAGCACCCATCCAGGCAGAGTGGATGGGGCCGCAGGGATGGATTAAGGAGACCCCGGGCTTGCCAGTTGGGCTCACTAGGGTGTCTCCAGGGCCATCCCCCGGTGACAGGGGAAGGTGGGGCAGATAAGCCCTCAGGGAGACACCCTACTCTCCATTTAACCCATGGCTCTTTGACCTACATCATCTATTAACTGTATTATATATGATTTATGTAATATATATTATATATTATGTATTTCCCTGGCCAGAAAAGAAAATTACTGATTGAGTCCAATTCTGTCACATCTGAGAAAGGGAAACTGAGGCCCAGAAGGGGAAAGAGACTTGTTCAAGTCCGTGCCACCATTTTAGGGCCTAGTTTGTTAGGATCAAGGTCTTCTGGTCCTGATCTCAGCCCTCTGTGGCCAAGAGATGGTCAGGGCAGTGGGTGGGGGGCGGGGGGGAACTTGCAGAGAGGTTGTGGAGTGAAGGATGGGCCAGGCCAGTGTCTCCGTGGAAGCACCTCCCTCCTGCCTCTGACCTCTGCTCCCCAAGAGGGCCCCCTCTCTGGTCCACACTGCAAAGAGGCCAGGAGGTCATGATGGTGACCAGGGGCTGAGGCTGGGCTCATGTCCCCAGGGGATGCTAGCTCATCCCCTCTGGCTGGATACCCTACCCCCAGGAGAACCAGGCTTGTGCCTGGGGGCCCTGGTCACAGGAGTACCTCAAAGGGGCCAAATCTGTGGAAATACACCCACCTCGTCAGTGTCTGGTGCACAGGAGATATTTAGGAAAGCTTTGTACAATGAATAAATGAATGAATGCTTGACTGAGTCATGGAAATGGAGCCCAGTCTAGGAATCAGGCAGGGCCTAAGCTCCTAATGTGGGGTGAAGGAAATGAGGCTCTACAAAGAAGTGGTTGCAGAACAAAGGAAGTTAGCCCTGCCCAGAGAGAAGCCCCTGCTTGATGGGGCAGGCACAGTCTCTCCTGGGAAAGCCTCTCATCTGATGAGAGAGGCACTGTCTTCTCTGGAGGAGCCCCAGACTGATGAGGGAGGCACAACTTCACCCTAGGAGAGTCCCCAGCCTGGTGGAGGAAGGAAGAATGTGTCTGTCCTGGGGAGCTCCCTGTCTGATGGGGGATGCATCTGACTTGGGCGGCCTCCTGCCTGAGGGAGGAGGCAAAGCCTGGTCTACGAGGCCGTGCTCCCCCTTCCTGGGTTAAGGGGCAGAGAGAGGGCTCTGTGTCCGGGCAGGAAGGAGCTGGGAGCGGGGACCAGGCAGGAGGAGAGCCATCCACATTCTGGTCAGGCAGCCACTCGCTGAGTTATTATTATTTCTTTCTTTTTTTTTTTTTTTTGAGCTACTTAGAGCAATTTACAGAAATCATTTAGGGGCCGTTTAGGGAGAAGAGAAAAGATGAAGACTTTTAAAGGCAGGGCTCGGGGATGGTTTTATGCAGATCAGCTTTGCAGGGCTGCCAAGGAGAATCTGGATTCTGAGGGGTGTGGAGAAAGGGGAGGGGGCCTGCAGGGTTTCTGCTCTGACAAATCTCCTGCTGGGGTCCCAAGGCAGCAGCCCGGGACCGAGGAAAGGGATGGGTGGGGAGCATATGTTGGGCAGATGGCTGAGACACATGAGGATAGAGGCCAGCACCAGTGGATGAACCAGTCACTTTGTGCCTTGGTTTCCCCTTTGGTAACTGGGACATCTGCATGGGTGAGTTGACGGCCCTGGGACCATGCTGAACGGGGTTGACACTTCCTCTATGATATCGGGGTGATATCATAGGGGGCCCTTGGACCTGGAGCTGCAGACTCAGGAGCTAGGGCCCAGCAGGAGTGGAAGGCACAGTGTCCAGAGAAGAGGCAAACTTCCCCATCTGTGACCTGGGCCCGTCACTTCTCCTTTCTGATCCCCTCCTCATCCGTGTAGTGCGGATCAGGATCGCCCATGTCACAGGCTGGGCTTACGTGTGATAAGGTGATAGAGTGTGTGCTAGCCATTTTTGAGCTGCCCAGGGCACCACGCTCCTTGGTCTTGGTGGGGAACAGTGGCGAACATCAGGGGTGAGAGCCTGACCTTCGAATACCCCCTCCTCCTGCCCACCCTCCAGACAGGAGAAATTGTTCTTTGAGGGCTGAACAGGGACCTAAGTGACCTACGCTGGGCTGGGACCAAAGGCCTGAACCCGATGCCTGGGGGATGCAGGTCACTTGCGTGTGTATCCACGTGTGGGCGTGTGATGTGGCAACAAGAGAAGGGGGGAGGGCGGATGGAAGGAAAATAAGAAAACAGGTCGCACATTTAGCACAGCCTTCCCCACAGTTCACATTTCACGCTGTTTGTGATGTGATTATTGGAGATGAAATCTGGTTACTCTGTGTAAACCCTGTGCCTGCTGGGACAGATCCCCCAGATACAGCCGCTGGGGAAGCTGGACGTGGCAGGGGTACCCAGATCCGTGACCAACTGGCTTCCTCCAGTGATGGTTGGCCTTGCTGCCTACCCGCTCCCCACCCCCCCGCCACCTCCAACACCCTCATGCAAGACCTCTGAAGACATATGACAAGCCCACTGGGCCGGGCATCAGGAACCTGGGTCTTAGGTGTGGCTTTGCCCCATCGCTGCGTGATCTGTCCCTTTCTGGACCTTCGTGTTCTTATCTTTCAAAATAGGGATGGCTCAAGGATGAGAGGGGGGCCTGAAGCTCCCATCTAGCTCCCCTGACCCAAGGCGCTCTGACTTTAAGTATCTCGCTGCACTGAGCGGCCCCTGTGTGCCACGGTGCAGGAAGGATTTTAGACAGCACCAGCCTTCAGTACGCTCATCAAGCACGGATGGAGCGCCAGCGGCAGGTAGGGCGCTATGCACGGGGGTCCCCACTGTCTGCCTTCCCTCCGGCCAGAACTTCAGTAGCGAGGGTAATAATCTATCTAGTATGTCTTGTCTGCCCGGCATCCAGACAGAGCCGGGGCTGTCATGCACCAGATCCTGGAACCCCCGTGACCTCAGGTGTAGGTGCTGTTTGCAAGGAGGTTCCCTCGCCGCTCAGCTGGACTCTCTCCAGCACTCGGCAGGAGCCAGGTGGGCGCGGCTTGGGGCAGAATGGCCACCCCTGCTGCCACTGGGGCTCAGCTCACCAGTTCACAGAGACTTGGCCACTGATTGTTGCAAAATGACAGGACACTGCAGCCGCCCCTCTGCCACCCTGGCATGGATCCTACTGCACAACAAGTGTTTGTATCCTTGTCCCACATCCGTCGGTGACCGTGTGGTCACTGCTGCATGACCACTGTTCGTCACAGCACTTGGCGCGGAGTAGGTATTCAAAACCATGTGCTGAACAAAAGTATCGTTACCGTTTCCTGAGCATTTAACTACCATCCAGGCGCTGCTCCAAGCACATTATGCGCATTTATTGATTCATTGCAACAACCCTATGAGCCAGGTACTCTTGGTCTCCCATTTTATAGATGTGGAAACTGAGCCACAGAGCAGTGACGTAATTTTCCCAAGACCACAAAGTTAGGATACGGCAGATGAGTGTGGGAAGGAAGGAAGGAAGGAAGGAAGGAAAGAAGGAAGAAGGAAGGAAGGAAGGAAGGAAGGAAGGAAGGAAGGAAGGAAGGGAAGAAATTATTTCTCTCTGGCCTCTGTCACCCATTTAACTCCCAGATCTCTTGTCCCAGTGGCTCTCTGGGGAGAAAGGCGAGAGGAGGGGAAGGAGCAATGTTTTTATTCTTTCATTCCACACATGTGTACTGAGCATCTCTTGTGTGCCGGGCACGGATCCAGGCTCTGGGAATGAATATAGCAGCGAACAAGACAGCCAGGGTCCCAGCTCTCAGGAGCTTCCATCCCAAAGGGGGTGTCAGTCCCTGATCCGGGAGACACATAACTACATACCATGTCAGGTGAAGGGAGACAGTGGGGGGCAGAGTGAGGTGTGGGCAGGGCTAGCGTGGATAGGGGATGGCCAGGGAGGGCCACTCTGGGACATGCATTTGAGGGGAGGCCTGAAGAGGGTGGAGGCATGAGTCACGCTTATTGGGGGGAAGAGGCCAGATGAGGGGCAACAAGAGACAAGTCGCTAAGGCTCGGTACCTGGCGTGTGTGAGGACAGCGAAGGACAGGGCTGGGGGGCCCAAGCGGTAGAGAAGGAAGATCCGGCCAGGAAAAGGGACAGATCATGCCAGCCTTGTCACCCACCGTGAAGACTCTGGCTTTCCCTCTTAGTGAGGTAGAGGGTTCTGAGCAGGAGAGTGACTTGATCTGATGCATGGTTTACAGGATCTCAGGGCAGAGACGGAAGGAAGGTGGCCTCTGGGAGGCGGCTGGCAGCCCCTGCATGGATGGGTCACCGCGGCCAGCATGAGTCACGCCAGGGCTGGGGAGGAGCTGAGTAGGCTCGCGTGGGCAGGGAATCTCCAAGGACTGCATTTGAAAGGCCAGTGGCCCAGCTCACCAATCCCAGGGCCCCTGAAGGAAGCTCCCGGGGAGACTGTGGTAGCGTCCTTGGGGCGCACCTGGCCCTGCCCTGTCCAGGACTGCAGCTACCCTCTCGACCTTGCTACTGAGCAACTGAAATGGGGCTAGCTGGAATTGTGATGTGCTTCTATAGGAGTTAACCACAAGAGACTTCGAAGATTTAATACAGAATTAAAAAAGAAACAATGTAAAATAGCTCCTTACTAATTTTTATGCTGATTACATGTTGAAATGATAACCTTTTGTATATATTGGTTAAAATATATTAAAATTCATTTCACCTGTTTCTTTTTACTTCTTCTCTGTGATAACTAGGAAAATGTAACTTATATAGGTGGCTCCAGGTCTATCTCCATTGGATTTCAGAGACCCAGAGACCCACCTCCAGCAGGAGGAAGGCTCTGTCTGAGGCAGGTGGCTGGCGGAGCCCAGAGGAAGGACACGGTGGGAGGCTGGGGAGACAGGGGCTCTGTGGGTGGGTCGGGTCATTTGACGTGACTCCTAGGGGCTCACAATGAATAAGAAATGGTTACAGTGACCTGTACCAAATTGTGACTCCCCAGCAGGGTGAATGACCTCGGTTACCCTGCCCCCAACTGCCCTACAGGACGGGTTTGCTTTTTTCCCTCCTATCTGCAGATGAAGAATCTGAGACCCAAGAGGGAGACGAGGCAGCTCTGGGACCAGGATCTGCACGGGCTTTGGGCTGCAGGATGCATCAGAGCAAGTGTTTCAGGAGCACCCCGGACTCCGCATCTATAACCCCAGACCTATTTTTGGCAACGGTGCAGAACTACCGTGCAGGCAATGCAAATATCCACAAGCCAAAGCCTCACCAGCCCGGTATGACCCAGGCATTGCGGTGGGGCCAGATGTGGGACCCAGGAATGCCTCCCCCACCCCAGGACGGGAAGAGGAATGGAGGGAGGGAGAGGGGCTGGCTACTGGCCACTGCTGTGTTTAAAACAGGCAGCATGTTGCTAGGAGGCATCAAGGGTAAGAAAAATAAGACCCCAAACAAAACAAGACAGAAAAACCCAACCACCAGAAAAGTGATCTCCGGAAAGTCTTTGGCACCGTCTTAACCGTGCTTCCCAGCAGTGAGGCCTGGCTCCAGGCAAGAAAGGAAGGACACAAACCGAGCCTACCATGTTTACGGAGCCCTCCAGCAGGCCCACAGCTTTTGTTCTGGGCACTTCCATCCTTGCACCCTTGCAGCAGCCCCGCCCCAGAGAGGTGACGCCATTACTCCCATTCTGCAGATGGGGAAGCCAAGGCTCAGGGAGACAGGCAGGCAAATGCTTCTGGGTCACCCAGCTGCACTGCAGCGGGGCTGAGATTCAAACCTACATTTGTGTGACTCGAAAAACCTACACCATTCTCTGAGCTGAAATGGCTTCTTCTGAGGCTTTCCTGGGGTCCAAGCGCTGGCTGTGACCCCTGGGGATCTGACCCCTTGGCTTCTGGCTGCCAGTTGGGCTGGGGAACGAGGAGAGAGGCTGGGCATTTGTTGAAAAAACTGAGGGCGATCTCGTCTCTCTCACTTCTGCTACCAGGCCACGTTCCCCAGGACTCCTGACATTCATGGACCCCCAGGGGGTCAGAAATGGTTGTGGGCCTTAGGTGAGTCCCTTTGGCTCTCTGGGCCTTAGCTGCTGGGATAATCAAGACAGCTCCAAACAATGAGCCTTAGACTGCAGGCTCTGGACCTCACATCTGCCATCAGATCTCAACAGAGGCGGGAACCAAGGAGTAGAAAGAAGTCAGGCCATGGGCAAGCGGCCTAAGTCAGCACTCAGATCTGTCTCTCTGGTTCTAAGGGTGGGCTCTTTGCCATATGGTGGTACCTCTTATGACAGCTAGTGGTCACTTCCCATCCCCAGAGTCCTCACTCAACAGCGTCCTTCAGCATTGCTCCAATCTGCAAATTGTCCCCAACCAAGTCATTGCAGAGAACCCGGCTTTGATCACGTCACTCCCTCACTCCAGAACACTCAGTAGCTCCCCAGCACTCCAACGGAACATAGGGTCAAAGTTATGAGGGGTCTCAAAAGAGCATCCAGGTAAAGAATTACCAACCATATACCCTGCATTTAGCCCCCTGTGCTGCTACTCCTTCCTAGGCAGCCGTGGTTCTCCCTTGTTGGACTGAATTTGTAGGCCAAGAGCCATTTTTGTCCTGTGTTTCTGTCCCCCCCAGGGTATCAGACACACAGTAGATGCTGACTGATTAGTCTTCGGAGGCAGAGCTCTCAAACCTTGTTAAGGCCTCCTGAAGTGGTACCTCCTCTGGGAAGCCTCCCCTGATCTCTGGACTAGTTATGAGATTTCTCCCTCCATGGCCCTCTTCATCCCTCCCGACACACCTATGACTGCCTTGTACCACAGTCTGTGCAGACACAGCTCATCTGCCTGGGGCAGCCCCCTTAGAAGCCCCTCCTGGGACGGGCACCGTATTTTCTTCATTTTTACATTTAACACAGTGCCTAGCATGCACTAGCAATATTAATAACAACAACATTGACAGCCATCATTTTGGGGCACTTAGTATGTGCCAGGCACTATCCTCAGTGTCTGACATGAAACACGGACTCATGTATGTAATCGTAACAATCCCGGAAGCTGGGTACTTTCATAATCATTTGTAGATGAGTAAACTGAGGCACAGAGTCACACAGTGACAAAGCCAGGCCGGTTGGTTTTCGAGTCCAGGGCAGGGAAAAAGTGAGGGTAGAGGAGGAGAGCTATGAGCATCAGGACTAAAACAAAATGGAACAAAGTCTACTCCTGGCCCCATGGGAAAGATGCCTGGTGCTCAGCACAGGGTGGGGCACATAGTAGGTGCTCAGTTAACTGAAGTGATGACTGAGGTAATCAGATAATTCAACAGATGCTCTGACACAGGCTTGTGGTCAGTGGGGGCTAGGCTGGAGGAGGGCTGCAGGGCCTGAGTGCGGAGCCCAGCCCCCTGCACGATGCAAGTCCCCCCACTGCTCACTCCACCACCTCCCCCAGCTCCAGCCTCCCTTCTCCAGCATTTCAGACCTCTCATGCATGGGGCAGGCGGCTGGCAGTTTTTCTCCTGCCGAGAACAGCCACAGAAAATTGAGATCATTTCTCTGCTGTGTTGGCAGCTGAGAAATGGTAATTTTTCCTATTTTCAATCCGAGAGTTCCTTCCTATTGGACAAAGGCCCCATACCACCTCGCTCTCCCCAGGAGGGACAGGGCTGGGGAGGGTGTGGTTCACCACCCGCCCCCACCTCCCCTCCCCCCGCCACCCCGGGACAGGTCACCTCCCGGCCTAACGGGCGTGGGCTGCAGTGGTCCGGCAGTGGCAGGGGCTGGTGGTGGAAGGAGGGGCCCCCAACCGAGCACTTGCAGACATAAAACAGGGACAGGTAGAGAGGTCAAAGCAACAGGTAATCCCGAGTCTCTGCAGGCCACTCAGGGATCCAGGGAAATGGGGTTTTGCTTTCCCTGCACACAGAGCCTGCACACATCCTGGCTGTCATCCTTCCCAAATCAGAGTGGTGTAAGATCGCCATCCAAACAAGTGCTTATAATCCCCCTTGCCTTTGGAGTGAATTTTTTGCAAAAGGAGACAATTAGTTAAAAAATCAGAATCTGTGAAACAAACTGAGGCTAGCTCAGCCTCCCAAATGTCCCAGCTGAGATGAAGGCGCTGGGGTCTGGCTTCTGCCACGGAGGCGACAGTGGGGGTTTGAGCAAGAAGAGGCCGGGGAAGCACCCAGTGCTGCAGCCCCATTTTAAAGACAAGCGGTCCAAGCCCGTCGGAAGAGGCCAGGACAGCCACACAGTTCCTTCGGCTGGGCAGGGCTGGACATCAGCTTGGCCACTCCTTGGATGGTCTCTGCTGCAGCCGGTCCCCGGCACACCCTGCTCCTGCCCCCCTAGCATGGGGTGGTGGTGGAGCAGCAGAGAAGGCTGCCACAGCCAGGATTGTGAAGGTCAGTGGGCTAAAGGGAGTAGACAGAGGTCCCCTCCCTGCGGCACTGAGTGTGTGGGGGGCAGTCCCTGACCCTGTAGTTTCTGGAGCTCTGCAAGCCTGCAGCTGTGGGTCAGCTCAGGTCGCCCCTGCCCTAAACTCTGCTATGGCTCCCCCTTTCACTGAGCCTACAAGTCAATGTTCTTACAAGAGCCTCCCTCGCCCCGACCCATTCCCCGCCCCCATCCTCTCGCAGTGTCCAGACCCTCTGGCCTCCACCCCTCGGGCCTCCTTGCTGTATCTGAATGGTTAAGCCCACTCCTGCCCGAGGGCTGCCATCTGCAATATTCGCATACTCAGTGTGCTTCCTCACCTCCTGCAAGTGTGCTTAATGACAGTCTATTAGACAAGCATTCATTCTAAACTGCACAACCCCTCCCAACACATACACGCATCCCCAATGCCCTTACCCTATCTTTTGTACTTTCCTTAGCCCCCTTTTGCCTTCTAACAGATGCTATAATCCACTTATTTAACATATGTATTACTTGCTGTCTGCCTTTCTCCCTGCCTTCCACAAGGATACAGGCCCCAATGAATACAGAGATTTGTGCTATACTCCCTGATCGCGACAAGTGCCTAGAACAGTGCCTGGCCCACAGGAAGCACCAACTGAATACTCACTGAGGGACAGGGAAGATGTCTGTCTATGTGTGCAAGTATGTGCACAAGGGTACATTCATTGACTCATCTGACAAATCATTAAATGCCTATTTTATTCCAGACATCCCAGTAGACCCCAGGAATACAGCGGCAGGGAAGAAGCCACACACCGTCCAGGTCCACTCAGGCTACGGCCAGCAGGGAGGCCATGCAGTACGGGTATACACAGGGCAAATCGGCAATGAGTTGCAGAAGGCAGTGGGTCTTTGTCCATCTGAGAATCAGGGTGGGCTTCCAAGAGGAGGTGTGGTTACATTCTGACCTGAAGGCCGAGTAGG
The DNA here is from genome assembly GCF_037043125.1 of Eumetopias jubatus. Lineage (NCBI taxonomy): Eukaryota > Metazoa > Chordata > Mammalia > Carnivora > Otariidae > Eumetopias > Eumetopias jubatus. Next base: position 120,593,380 of record NW_028274816.1, read on the forward strand.
AGACAGGTATGGGAAAATGTTCTGGTCAGAGGCCACAGCACGTACAGAGGCTCTGACATGGAAAGGAGCACCATTCATTCAAGGCACTGAAAGAAGCCTAGAGAGCAAAGGGGGAAGAGGGGCGTGAGATGAGGGGGACCCACTGGGGTGTATGGGTCCACATGTCTGTCTGTCCATGTCTGTGCTTCTTCCCTGTATGTGTGAGATGGGGAGGTACGGCAAGAAGACTTCCGTATTCAGGGTCAGAACGTGGGACCTCAAGAGCTGCTGTGGCGAGGACTCTGTGGAGCCTCAGTTTTGCTCTCTGTAAAATGGGGATCTACTGTGGAGATCCAATGAGAGGGTGGATCTGAACTCCAAGGAGCTGTTCGAGCTCTCAAGTGTGTCCGGGTGTGCCCATGACTGAGTGGGCGTGCATACGAGCGTGCGCCTGTGCCTCGAGCTCCCAGCGACACTGTTCTCCTGCCGTGACAAGTCTGCTGTATCATCTGTACCAAGCCACCAAAAATATACTTGCTCCTGGCCCAGAGCCATGCTCTCCAAGAGCCCCCGGGGGCAGAGGAGAGTGGAGGAGGAGGCCTGCAAGGTGGAGCCCTACACTTCTGGGCAGAGGTGACCCTCTTGTCTCTCACCGACAGGCCGTCACCAAGCAAGAGGACAGAGGCTACCTCTGAGGGCTGGGGCTGTGCCTCCTCCATCAGACTGGGGCCTCTCTGGCATGAGACTGTGTCTCCCTTGTCATACTGGGCACTCCTGGGGGGCAGAAACCATTTTCCCTTCTCTCCGTTTCTCCCTCAGAAAAATAGAGAGGCTGTCACTCAGTGTAGCTGTGGCTCATTCTGTTTGAGGGTTGGCCACCTCTGGGGCTGTGTCCCTGGGCAGGGCTTCAGGGTTCAGGGTGTCCTGGCTGCCAGGGGGCCTGCCCTGTAAGGTCCGACGCCGTTCAGAACTGGATTCTTGGGTGGAGATGCCTCTGAAAACCTCGACTATCATGAGTGTCATCCCGATTATCTAGGTGACCCTGGGCATATCACTCTCCCAGCTCTGAGGGCCCCAAGGTATGGGCCTAGGACGTGGAGACAAGCTGCAGAATCCACCAGCACACGTGCACCCTGCGCCCTGTGTCCAGCGTGGACAGAAAAGGAAGAGTCCCTCAAGAGAAGCAAGCAACCAGTTGTCCATCCTCACAAGCCAAAAAGGTGTGGGCAAGAATGCAGGAAAGGAATGCACGAGGGATTCAAGGTTGATAAAAAGCAGAACTTTCCAAAGGCAGATAATCCTCTAGACAATTTAGGCAAAAGGGATTTTATTCAATTACCTTTTTCACCTTTTTCTGCACTGAGTTATTTGTTCTCGCATTCATTCCCTCCTGCAACAAGCCTTGAGTACCGGGCAATCGCTTCCATCATCTACTTCATCCTGTTGGGCTGTGTGCCAGACCACAGGGGTGGATGTGTGGGCGGGGGGGGGGGGGGGGGGGGAGGGGGGCTGGGGAAGGAGGGGCCGAAAGGGGCAAACACCACAGAAGAAAGGAGAAAATGACTTCTGGCCTCTCCCGCCTGTGTCCCCAGAGGGGCTTGCCCCTCTCTGTTACTGCACTGGCCTCACCTGGCTCGGTGTTTCCCTCCCCGGGGCGGGCTGTTTGTCCAGCAGTAGCCAGCCCAGCGCTGGTGCTCCCTGATACACTGCCCCATCCTTGGGCACAGCTGGAGTATGGCAGAGCTGGCCGAATTGATGGTCAGGAGGCCCACTTTTCATGTCAAAAGACAGAAAAGGAAAAGAGAAAAAGAAATTCATTTTCTTAAAAAAAACAAACAACGCACCACAACTGGTTCGTTAATCTCTTATTAGAATTCTGTGCTGAGTACTGGCAAAGAAGAAGTAAGGAGGACCCTGGGGAGGGAATGGGGAGAAAGAAAGTGACCCCTTGTTAGCATCTGCTGGGGCCATCAGTGGAGGGAGGCCCCTCGGGGGGCGGAGAAACATAAGGGACGAAACAGCAGGCTTGTCCATCACAAGAAGAGACGCGGAAGGGGGCGTGCCGGGCACTGTACCCTCCTTGGCACAGGAGGAAAAAACTCAGAGAGGGAGATGGCTTTACTGTGGTTGCACAGCAAGTGGATGACAAAGTCAGGTTTTGAATCCTTGTTTCCTGTCTCCTGGGGACTCTGATTTCAAACTGCCTTGAATCTCAGAATCTGGCCCTTTTTCTAGTCTCCTCAACTGGACTTCGAGCTCATGAAAGAGAGCTGAAGATCAAGTTCCGGAACCCCTCCAAGCTCCCCTGTAGTGCTCGCCGAGGCCTATTACCACCATTGTGATTGGCTATCCTGACTGGTTGGGACTCCAGGTGGGCCTGAGGCCAGAAGTGTATCTTTGGACAAAAAGCCTCTGGGAGATGGGATAGCAGAGGTGGCAGGATCTCTGCAGAGTGGCCCGGAGCAGACCACCCAATCCAGGAACCCCCTTTAGGCTCTGGTGTTGGTTCTGATTCCAGAACACACCCGCAGGGTGACCTTGGCCAGGCCCCTTCCCTCTCTGAGCACCCAAGTCCTCATCTGCATGAAGGTGGGGGTGGTGGCTCTGTGTGGGTCTTTCAGTTCCAGGTTGTGGATGGACATCACCATGGGTAAGGGCAGCAAAGCCAGCCCTTCCACTATCCCCACCATGCAAGCCCCCTGCCCCGCCCCGTGCCCCCGGCGCCAGCTGGTCAGGCAGACCCTGGTGGTTGGAGTTGGTGCCTCTAAGGGTCTCGATTTCTGACTTCTGCAGCCTCACGAGCACTCACTGCCCATCTCAGGCCTGGGGGCCATCAGTTCCAGACAGGCCCCCAGCAAGGGTCTAGGAGATGCCCCAGGTCCTCCCCTCATGTTCCAACGTGGCCTTACCTCCTCCAGCCAAGCACTGAGTTATCCTCAGGATTCTAATAAAGCTCATTTCTGCCACCAAGTTTATAACACATCCCCACCTACTGGTCTTAAACATAACAAGGCTGCGTTGTGGTGTAGGGCTCCATGTGGCCAGGATGAAGATGGGTGTGTGTGCTTGCAGGGGGAGGGGGGGAGCACCACTCCCCACTCCCAGCAGTGACGGAGCATCCCAAAGGTCAGTGCTGACCCTGTTCTGTGGTCCCTCCTGCCTCTCCAAAGGAGCCCAGAGCTTGGGTCATCAGTGGGGTGGGGAGAGCGTGGACCCAACCCACCGGGGAAACTCGAGGTTGCCAGGTTGCATGTAAGGACACATGCATTTGAGGTCATGTAGTCAGAATGCCATGGGACACTACACTCATAACCTCTGGAGTGATGTTATAACATGTCACTTTAGATATGTGTACCCTTTATGTGCCTCTCAAGAGGGTGTCGTATGGCTCTACCCCATTCCTTTGCTCTCTTCCTGGTGTCTCTGCCTAGCCCCTCCTTGTCCCGGCTTCTGCCCCACGCCCCAGAGCTCCCTTTCCAATTGTCACTGGGCAATTGAAACAACTCTCCATACAGAGTTGTCTTCCCAGCCCATGCATTTCTTCTGAGCACCTACTATGTGTCAAACGCTGGAGAAAGGGGCAAAAATGAAGAATTTTAGAGCAGCACCTGCTCTAAATGCAAGGATGTGGAGACCAGGATGGGTGCACACATAGATATGCCCATGCCCCCCCCCACACACACACGTGCACACACGCACGCACACTGTGGCCCCGGAGGAGTGCTGGGAAGGTGGCACGAAGAGCTGAGGCTGCACTGGAAAGAGCACTCGCCTCTGTTACAGGGTGGGGGCCGCTGGTGGGAAGCCAAGGGGGAAGTGAGGCAGCCTCCCTGGAGGAGATGAGGTTGGAATTGGGTTTCGATGTGTGGGTAAGGACTTCTGGAGGCTGGTATTCCAGAGGGAGGAGCTGCTGGGCACAAAAGCAGAGAGGCAGGGAGGTGAGTAGGGTGATACCTCCTAAGATGCATGGAGGATGCCGGGCAGGCAGTGCCTGCCCCCGAGGTGAAGATGCGGAACGAGACAAGATCATATAGGGCCTTTGATTCTGGGGGCCAAAGAGAGGGGATCCTTGATCCTATAGGCAGCAATGAAGGTTACTGAGTAGGAGGCTGACATTATCAGCTCTACCACAGACTTCACCAGCACCCTACCCCCCTAAACTCCCATTCAAACTAAAAATGGAGCAGAAAGCCTCCCCAAAGGCCAGATGCGGGAAAGTGGCCTTCTCAGATGTTCTCTGGCAGAAGCCTGGAGACCAAGAGCAGACTCTGGGCTGCCACCCCACAGGCTGAGCTGGGCCCTGAAAGATAGTGGGGCTCCGTTCACACATGGTATCTGCCCAGTGGTCCTGGCAGAAAGGGAGAAAGGAGAGGGAGGGGAGGCCACACTGCTTGTGGAAGATGGGGAACATGAGGGAGACAGCCCAAGGTCACCCTGCTCGATGGCGCCAGAGTCAGACAGCAACCCAGGCTATTTGGCTCCCAGTCTGGCTGTGTGGTCAGAAGTCTGTGGGCTCAGTAGCCTGCCAGGCACCAAAACCTGCAACTCCCCCCTCCCGAACCCCAGCATCTTTGAAGAGCCCAGAGATCCCAACCAAGAGCGAGCTTGAAGTGAGATGAAGTCCATGTACCCTTTTCTTGATAGAGGAACGGTTTGGGTGGGTGGGTGGGTGTCAGGCAGCCTTGAAGGAAGAAGGTCCAGGGAAGATGGGTTTTTTTGGGGGGGTGGATCTTCTGTGATTCTGGCCTTATCTATCTTTGGGGGGTGTTTCTCTAAGATTTGAGCATCTGCTGGCACCCTTCCTCGAGGAAGGGGAGGTTGAGGCACGGGATGGGGACTCAGGGAAGGAGCTCAGAAAGGGAGCCAGATAATCAGGAAGGGAAAATGCCTGCTCAGTGGGGGGGACTCCCGCCCCACCTCTGCCAACAGCTTCTTTCAGCTCACCAGCCAGCCAGCCCTGGGTCCTGTGTGTACTGGCACCGGGCTAAGCACTGGTTGTGCAGAGGGACAGTGGAGAATAAGCCCACGGGTTGGCCTCCACCACTCCAGTACTAACAGGGCACAGGGAAGACAGGGACATCTAAGGAGAAAATGAAGCAGATTGCTAATGCTCCAGAGAAGCAGCACCAGGAGGGAAGGCCCTACTGGGGCTGGATCTTAGGAAGCAGGCAGGATTCTGGCACATGAGGAAAGAGAAGGGGTCTTTAATGCCAGGCTTGAGGGGTTGGGAAGCTGGGCAGTGAGAACCTAATAAGAGCGTCAGAGCTGCCCCCAGGTGGGGCCACGGCTGGGTTTTAGAAAGGGAACTCAGGCGACAAGACACAAGGCGCAGAGTGGGGCAGAACCATGCCTAGACCCAGGCCTGAGCTCAGTTTCCTCCTAGGCGCTCAGACCCCCTGCTCACCAGGGCCGGGTCCCCAGCGCAGCCCCTACAGCTCCAGCGCGCAGACCCGCAGAGCCCACCGCCCCACCCCCTCCCCGCCCTCAGTCTTGCACACCGAGCAGAGATTTCTGGTTCCCAGCTGCATTCCCCCTGCCCCCACCCCCTCCCGCTGCCCTGCCCATCCTTCTGATAAAGAACTGAGCTTGGCTGTGTCTGGTGAACTGAACTCCAAACAGCTCTCATCCCACGGTCACCCCCAGCCGGGAAGAACCAATCCACCCTGGAGGGAGGTCAGCCTGTTCCCCACCCCCTCCTAACCCCAGGACCCTAGATTCCTGGAGCCGATTCCTTTCCTTATTCTTCCAACCTTGAGAACGCGCCTTGGTCGGGATGAGAGGCAGCTAGTTAGAGGCCGTGGGCGCGCTCAAGGAGCTCGGGCAGGCTCCTCAGGACTGGGCAGATGCGGGCAAAAGCTGAGCACGACATAGCGAGGGTCTTGCATCAAAACGGAGAGCCTACTGGTCTCTCCATCTAAGTCCCTCTCCAGCCTGTCCAGGCTGGGTGCACCCCTCAGCAGGGGGCAACAAAGCCCCCCCACCCCCACCCCCGTTGGGGAAATGTGTCCCAGGTCTTCTGGCTTCACGTTGGGAGGGGGCAGAGGGCCTCTCTTTTCCATTCTCCTCCTCCTCCCCAGCTTTCTCCCTCCCCACTCGGTCAGCGCCCCTCGCCTCCTGGAGCGCCTCCAGCTTGCAGAAGGCCCGCTGCAGCCTCCTCCCGTCGGATCGGAGTTTCCACTCTGGGGGGCTGTTCAGAGACCCTCTCTGTCCCCTACCCGTACCCCTGCTGTCCCACTGCCAGAGCGCACCAACCCCGGCCCCTCCCTCTCTCACCCCCTTTACCGCGGAGCCCCGGGCGAGCCTAGGGAGCAGACGCAACAGATTGCAGAACGCGAGAGCGCGGAGCCCGCTCCCTCCGCGCGCCGCCCGCCGCCCCGGCCTTGCGCCCGTGGCCCAGACCCCCGCCCTCCGGGCTCGGCTAAGCCGGCCATTTAGATGCAGCTCACAGGACGGCGGGCGGCGAGGAGCCGCGGCTCCCCGGGCCCCCCGTCAGTCCACTTCCCTTCCCGAGGACCGCCGCAGGAAGCGAGGCGGCGGGCGGCGCGGCCCCGCACCGGCCTGCGCACCAGGGGCGAAGACACGATCCCCGCGGACCCAGCCGGCCCCCAGCCCCGCCGGCTGCGGGGGTGCGAGTGGAAGGAGGGGCGGCCCGGACACGATCTAGCGGATCCCTTGGATCCCCGCAGATTTCCGTGGGCGGACACGCCCCCAGACTCTCGGGTTTGTGCCCTTCTTCTGGAGTGCCCCCCCCCGCCCTTTTCTGGGGCCGGGTTCGGTCCCCAGGGCGGGGCTCGCAGCCTCCGCTCCCGCCAAAGGGCTGGGGAAGCTGGAGGTAACTCGAGCTGCAGCCCGAGATGCCCGGCTGGGAGCGGCGGCTGCGAGTCCGGGGGGTGGGTGCTCGTCTTTCTCCAGTCTCCTCTGTGCCCCCTCCAGCGGCGCCCGCCGCATCTTCACTCCCGAGTCCGCGCCGCGACACTTACCGTGGGCGAGCAGCGCCGAGAGGCAGAGCAGGGCGGCGCCGCCGCGGCCCGACATCCTTGGGGCCATGGCCGAGGTGGGAGTGGGAAGGGGCCGAGGGGGCAACAGTCGTCGACGACTTGGCCCCAGGCTGGGCTCGGTCACATCCAACTCAGGGTGGCCGCGGCGCCCGAATGTCTCTGCGCCCGAATGTCTCTGGGGGCCAGGGAGTGCAATTCGGGGACACTTTGAGGGGAGGGGGCGTCCCAGGCGCGGCCGGCTACACCCTCGGAGCTGGTAGGGGCGCAGCTCCGGGCGGGAGGAGCCTCCACCTCCTGGGGCTGGTGCCCCCTGCAGGATCTGTGCGGCGAGGGGGGAGCCGCACGTGCGGTCCCGGAGCCCAGTGGCCACCGGCGTCTCGGGGACTGCCTAGAGCCAAGTGCTGGATCCCCCAGCCCCGAGGCCCAGCTCGAATCCGAACTCGCTCGAGGGTGCAGATTTCCGACGCAAGCCCCAGTTTCTTCGGTTTCGGTAGTAACCCCACATAGATAGCGCGGCTTCCTTCCTCCAAGCGCCCTGCAGCAGCCCCAGCATAAAAATCCCAGGTTAGGTGCAAATGAATGATTTCTTTCGCAAAGAAAGAGAAAATCCAGGCAACTTTAATCCATCTGGAGCAGGAAAAGTTTCCGTGCAGTGCTGAGACCGGCGACGCGGGTCGCCACCACCCTAGGCGACGCCGGGACAAAATGCTCGAGGCGGGCGGCCAGCGGCTCGTCCCCTCGCAGAGCTCGCTGCTCGGCTCCAGCGCGCTCTCTCCAGTCTCGACCAGGGCCCGGGCTTCACGCAGGCTGGCTCAGCGCCGCCTGCCCGGGCAGCGGCTCCGCGGCTGGGGCGAGGGTGGTGCGGCCGGAACGGGCTGCCCCATGGAGACCCGGCTTGAAGAAGCGGGGGAGCGGGACAGCCGGCTAATGCGCCGGACCCGCGCCCTCCCTGCCCGGGGCGCCGACTCCAGCCTCCCGGCCGTCAGCCGTAATACGATGGAGAGGGGCTCGGCCAGCCCGCGGCGGCTCCGGGCCGTCCCCCTCTCCTCCCAGGTCTCGCTGTTTCAGCAGACGGGCGCGCAGCTCCGCCTCGCTCGTCGCCTTCCCTGGGGGGACCTGCACAAACCTTGAACTTTTCCGGGGTTCAGGGTCTCCGACGTCTCCGTCTCCCCGCCGCCCCCGGCCTGTCCCCGGACGCCCGCTCGGCCGCTGTCTTGGTGCAGCTGGGCATTGGCTCCCTCTCTCTCCGAGTCAGTTTGGGCGAGCGGAGCGCCGCGCCAGCCCGGGCTGCGGGCGGCGAGACCCGGGCGCCACGCCAGGGGCCGGGGCACCCGGCGCCCGCGCAGCCCGCGGCCAGGAAGACGGCAGCTGGTATCTAGGGGGCCGAGCGGAGAGGAGGTGCCGGCAGGGGGGCCGGCTCCCCATGGACGTGTGTGTGTGGGGGGAGAAGAATCAAGGAGCAAAAAGCGAGAGGAGGTGGGGGGGGAGCCACAGTTGCACGAAGCCGGCGCCGCCGCCGCCGCCGCTGCCTCCTCGGCGCTCGCGCCGGCTGCTCCGCCGTAAATGACTCGAGAGAGACACACACACTCGCGCCCGCCCGCCCTCCTCCCCCGTCCGGGATTCAGCGCCCACCCCGGCAGGAGCGGGCGCCGAGCCTGGCGCGCCCGCTCCCTCCCCCTCCCCTCCCAGATTCCCTGTGGTCACGTGGGCCCGAAGCGCGCGGCCCACGACTCGCGCGCCTCGGAGACCCCCCCCCCGCCACACACCGCTCCCCGCCTCCCCGGGTCCACGTGTCCATTCCGCATTCCCAGCCTGGGGGCGCGCGCGGCTCCTTAATGAGACTCGGGCCGCGGCAGACCTCGCGATTCCGTTCGCCTCTCTTTTATGTTTTATTTTTCCTCCCCACTGTAGGCTAGCGCTGGGGCCCGAGTGGGGCCGGCCGGCTGCGGCGGCTGCATTTCCCCCGGGGTAGACGCCACCGCAGCCACCGGTGTCCCTTTTGAAAGGAAGCACGCTCCTCGCCAGGCGCCCGCCGTGCTTTACAGCCGCTCTGCCGGAGGCGCGGGGAGGGGGCACCCTACCCCCAACCCCCAGAGTCTGTGCGGGGCTCTCGGGGCCACTGGGTGGGAACCGACCGAGCTGCCGCGCCCCAGCCCCTCCGCCGCGCGGGAGCTCGCCGGCTCAGCTCCGTTTGGGATGGATCCGGGGCGCAGCTGGGGGAAAAACCCGTCCGCTGCTGGGGGTGGGGGGGCGGAGCGGAGGGGACGTGCCTTCCTACAGGTTGTTTTGCAAGCCTTTAAAGGGACCTGGGGTGGGGGTGGGGAACTGCCCCTCCTGCACACTCACCCAGGCACCTGGTGACGAGGGGGAGGGGAGGCTGGGGTGGCGTCTTTCCCGCCGTCAGGCCGGTTCCATTAGAGCGCAACCCAGATCAGACCCGACAAGTCAACCGTCAACCGTCAGCCTGGCGTTCGATCAATGGCAATGATTTTATAGCATCCTTGGGTATCGTGCCCCAACCCCCAGGGGTCGCATCTCAATCCCACTCAGCTAGGGACGGACAGGGTCTTCAATCCTATGGACATAGCTCTTATGGGCCGGGGTGGGGGGCAGCACGGTGGCTATGGATCTTGAGGGTCACTCCCTCATACTTCTGCTCTCAACCTGTCTGAGAGTGTGAGGTGAGGTAGGTCGGAGCAAGGCCAGCTGGGGTGCTCAGTCTCTGCCCCCCATGTACCTGACTCTGCCCCAGACGTCTTGACCCTGTGAGTTTCCTTTTCATCCCGGAAAGTGACATCTTCTTTTTGGAAAATAGGCTTGGAGCCTCCCTCCTCCCTGGCTGCTGGCTGTTGTGCCTCAGAACTGGGGCCTGCGGAGAGCCGCTGGTGCCCCTCCCCCACGCCCACATCTGTCTGGAGCTCTGAGGTGCAGCTAGGGAGGGCTGGTCCGGCTCGGGGAGGCCCTCGGGATGGAAGGTGCTGGAGTCATCAAGGAAGATGATTCTCATTAGGCCCCTAATGCCTGATGGCAATTAATGTCACCCAAGGGCTTATTAACCATCCCACTGAGAGGCAAGCCAGCAATCAGGCTCCGTGTGCGGGAGAAAGGGGGAAAGAAGCCATCTTCAGAGATGGGGGCTCCAGGAAGAGGAGGAAGGAAGCAGGAAGGTCTTCCACTCCTTCCCACCTCCCCAGCTGGAAGGGGCACAGGGCCTGTAAAGAGTAAGTCTAGGGGAGGGACACAATTGCTTTTCTGAGCTGAGGGCACACTGCCCCCAGTGAGGTGGTCCAAGCTGTCTTCCACAGGTGTTTGCGGCTGACATGGGTCAGCAGTTTCAGCCCATTCTCCCGGACTTCTCTGGAAACTGAACCCTGTGTTCTGGTTCTTCTCTCTACCCCCTCCCCCCCCAGCTCTTAGGTGAAGGGAAGATAAGCCTCCCTTCACCCACTCCGTTTGCCCCCCCTCCTTTCACCACACTTTGGTGAATATCTCCAACATCACAGGGCCACCAGCCCTGCTCATGACAGAGAGCAAGGTAGATCTAGCCGGTCCTCATGGAATTTACATTCTAGAGGGGAAGACAGGCATTAAGCTTACGGATTGATCACCACTGTTATAAGTTACAGGGTAGCATGCATTTTTGCTCTTATGGCAGAGACTGAGGCCCAGGGTCAGGAAGGGGGGGCGGCCTGCTATGTCATTTGAGTCCCAGGTTTTTCTGGTACCCCCTCGGTGGATCTACCCTTCACGGACCAGGAGCCTCCTGCCCGGGCAGCCGGTCAGATTACCGTCTGTTGCTCCAAATGGCAATGTATCCTCCCTGCCCTAGGGAAGCAGAGGGCTGCTGACAGCCCACCCGGGGCATAAAATGCCCAAATTACTGCAACCCCTGTGCCCCATGGGCCTGTTACTCTTGGCCCTAGTCCTACCTAGTCCTTCTTTCTAGGACTCAGGGAGAAAGCGGGTGACAATGAGGTAGACAGCCTGCTCACCCAACTATTCCAATCCCATGTGTCATTTACCTGGAAAGGGGGCTCATGGCTACCTGCAGTCCTTTTCTACCAGCCCCACAGCCTGCCCTGCCCTCCCCTGTGAAGTCTACTTGTGGAGCCCACCTGGAACCCGGGTAGGAGGTCAGAGGAGCAAACCCAGGGGGAGCCCAGCCTGGAGGAAGGGTCTGGCGTATGTGAACTCTTCTGCCCCAAACCTTATTCATCCTGGTGGTGGCATCTCCTTTCCGCTGTTCCCATTTTGTTCGGGGCCAAGTATCTTTCCAGCCAGAGGACTGGCAATCGTTGGGGTTTTCCTAGATCCCCAGCTCCTGGGTGGCGCATGGAACAGCCCCACTCTCTGGCCAGGCAGCCAAACAGCAAGTGGAGGCGGGGGTGGGGGGGTGGGGGGGGTGGGGGCTCTGTGTCAGGTCCCTGTGCCCGCATGGGTGTTTCTGAAGGACCCAGGCTGAAACTGGCACCCACTTCCCCCACTGCTGGACCTGCCACCATGAGGGACCTGTGTTTCAGGATGCCTGCCAACAGGGATAGGACAGGCCAGTGTGGGACTTCACCAAGGGGAGCTCACCATTTGTGGGGAGTTCCCGGGATTCCCCTAGAATCCTAGTCTGGCCCTGCTGGCGAGGGGCTCGGTGATGTCCTAATCTAGGCCTCTCGTTTTCCAGCTGCCAAACTAGAGGTCGTTCAATTCATTCATTTTCTTAAATTAATTCATTAATTCAGTAATTTTATTAAATACTTTGACCTTTTTTGTTGAGCTCTAATTCTGTGTGAAGCATTGTGCTAGGTCCGGGAACACAGAGGTTGGATAAGACAGATGAGAGCCAGATGGGGAAGTTCAAGAGCTTAGTTCTACAAACCCATATTGAGTGCCTGGTCACATTAATAGCTAACATTTGCTGAATGTTTTTGATATGCCAGGCATCGTGCTGGGCATTTTGCATGCATTATCTGGATGCTCACCACAACCCTGTTCAGTAGATACTGTTCTTATTGCTATTTTCCAGAGGAGGAACCCGAGGCTCAGAGAAGGTAAGTGTCTTGCCTAGGCTCACACAGCTAGAGAGTAGTTGAGCCCCAGCTCAGTAACCCGTGTAACCACTTTTACTGTGAGATGTTAAGTTCTCACGCTTCCGTGTGTCAAAGCTTTTGCCTCTGGCTGGAGAAGCTCATGGTCCATGGGGGCACCAGACACAAACAGGCCATTCAGTGCTGGGAGGGTAGTGCTGGGGGGGCAGTGCTGCGGAGGCTAGCTCAGGGGCTCTGGGGGCCCAGGAGCCTCTGATGCGATGCTTGGGTAGTGTTCTCTCCACAGCACCATGCTACGACTAATTCCCCAGCGTGAATCCCCTGCCCCAGTCAGGCCAGGCCAGCCAGCACCCTCACCAGACATGTCCCTCCGCATGCAGGCTCATTCCTCTCCCCACACCTTGGCTCCTGCTAACCCCCTGCCTCCTTACCACTCTTCTTCACCAGTTAAAATCCTGCCCATCTTAATGTGTCCGCTCAGGGGCCTCCAATATGAAGTATTCCCAGATTCAGTGTGATATGGATACATGGCCTCATGAGAAAAAGGTAAGGAATCAGCCAGGGTCCAAATCCTGACTGCATTACCCTCTTCTCAGTTTCTCTCTCTGTCCTGAGCAACCAGTCTTTACTATACAGTTAATCCCCCGCAGTGATGGGGTCATATTCTCATCATGAGGATTATGATCAGAATCCACTCCCTTCCTATTCTATAGATAAGAAACCCAAGGTCCAGAGAGGGCTAGTGACTGGCCCAAGGTCACACAGCCAATTATTGACAGATAGGAAGATAACCTTGTGTAAGGATAGGCCCGGCTCCCTGCCCCACAGTGTGGCCATCCCCAAAGTTTAACCACCTGTCCCAGTCCTGCTGTGGCTTGGGAACCAAGCTTCTCTTTTATGGAGGGAATGAAGCTCCCCACGTCACTATTTTGGGGGTTCAGCCCTGATTCGGTTCAGCTCAGACCTTGAGTTCGTTTTGTAACTGCATTTACATACTCATTCACTCATTCACTCATTCCATTTCACCTTAGACACCTGTTCCCCTCTGAAGCCTTCCCCAATGCTGCCCATACCCATCCTTATTCTGTGCCCCTTAGAGGGCCTTGTTTCCCAAATCTAAGCATGCATGGCATTGTGTCGATGTGTCTTCTGTTCTCTATAAGGGGGAGACCCAGGAAGGCAGGTACCACATATCCGTTGTCCCCACTGTATGCCCCTGGAGTGGCATCTGTTGGGTGTTCCATTAGTGGCTATTGAATAAAGGAATTATTGACCACCTACTATGTGTCTGGAGCTAAGCTAGTTGAATAAAATGGTCTCTGCCCTCAGAGAGCTCGCCATTGTTGGAAGAGGTAAGTGGGCAGACATAGGGATTATGAGGCAGGATAGCTGGGGTGCTTCCAGAGAGGGAGGCACAGGTGCTGTGGGGGCTGGAACGAAGGGCATCTAGCTCAGGCTAGGTCTTGGGTATTGCAGGAAAAGGGAGGTCTTCCTGGAGGAGGTGAGCTTTGAGCTGCTCTGAAGAAAGACAAGCTAGGCTATGCTAAGAAAGTGTGTGTGTGTGTGGGGGGGTGAGAAACAGAAGAGGCTGATGCAGGAGGAGGGTGCAGCTTTCCTAAGGGCCTGGAGCTGGAGGAGTAGGAGGGCGGATAGGGTGTGATCGGAAAACAACAGGGCTGGGGCATGGAGAGCTGGAGTGGCGCAGGAGAGGGAGGCTGGAGGGGCAAGCCGACACACAAAGATATATGCCTGTGATGACACACACTCTCACGTTATATTCAGTTACACACAACTTCACACATACACGAGCAAAGACACTGAGATGCTTATAAAGCACCTTAACGGTGCATGCGTGTGCACAGCCCCACATGCATGCACACCCCCCCAACTCTCTTCAAAATGAGTTTGCCCCCCGAAACCATCTGTTTACAGTCTTTCTAGTTTCATTTCCCGAGAGCACTCCACCATCGGTTCCTCGTCAGGCAGCACACTCTTGCAACCCCCACCGTCTGCCGGCCTTACCTCTAGCTGGCCCCCTTCCCTTCCTCCCCAGGGCACACACTGACAGTAAGCTGGGCCCACCCCTGGGCTCCTGGCCAAGGGTGGATTTGGACTCCGGCCATGAGGGCTGGGCTCTGCTCTTCCATCTTTTCCTCCCCACCCCCCACATGGCTTCACTTAATTCCAGGGCAAAGCTCTGATCAAATGTGAAGCAGAGAAACAGAGAGCCAGAACCAGAGAGAGAGAGAAGGAAATGCAGAGTGAGCAAGCACAGTCTCTTTGCCACGGCCCAGCAGCTAAATGGCAGTAAACTCTTGGTTTTCCTACAACTCACTCAACTTCTCTTTTGTTAGCCAACTTGGCTACCAGGTGTAGGTAGAAGAGGAAGAGCCAGGGGCCCAGCTCCTCCGCAGACCCTCCCAAACTGCCGTGATGCCACAGAGGTATCGAGCCAGCTCTGCCAGGCTCCTGGGCTTGGCTATGCCCGGGACTCCTGCTTTGGGTGGAGAACGCCAGGCTGGGCTGCTGGGGAAGCTGAGAGGGGGAGCCAAGTGTACTGAGGACTGGCAAGGAAGCCCTGACCCCTTAGGCCTGTGAGGCCGTTCCGGGTCACCTGGGAGGTCTGTGCGTGTTACAAGTGGGGACAGGAGACCCCGCGCCATGGGCAAAGCACCTGACTTCGCACAGGGAGCTCATTCAGAGTTGGGATCCAAACTGAGGTTCTCCTTCCTGTGCCCTTGGGAGGGGAACCCTTGGTTTAGTTTCCCACCCCACCCCCAAATCATTCTCAGCTTCCTTAGGTCTCATTCTTGCCAGGGGGCCAGCTCCCCGTGTCCCACTGCCTGCAGGATCAATTCTGAATTTCCCAGGTTTGCATTTAGTGCTTGGCACCCACTTGCTCCTCAACTTTTAGCCACTCTCCCTCTAACGTGAGCTGTATACTTCCCTGCCTTGGGGCCCTTGGCCTGTTCTTCTCTCTGCTTGGATTTTTCCTCCTTCCCCATTGCCTCATGGAGCCTTTTCTGCAAAGCCTTATTCCTCACTCCAAATGGAATCAGTCACTGTCTGCCTTGCAGTTAGGATTCACCTGATCTCTTAGTTTCCCCTATTCACTTATAAAATCCTTAAGGACGAAGATGATATCTTAGTCATCGTTAAGTCTCCCACAACACCGAGCACAGTTCCATATATGCATTAAATGTTCAGTAAATGTTTCGTGAACAAATGAATGAATGAATACATGAAGGGCAGAGGGGCAATGGCTCAGGTACTTCCTATCCATCACCTCTTTGAAACTTCACTGTGATGCTGAGTGGTACATAAATATCCTCCCCATTGGGTGATGAGGAAGCCGAAGCCCAGAGAGGCAAAGTAACTTGCTCACAGTTGCACAGCTTAAAAAGCAGAGGAGCTGGGGTTCGATTCAAGTCTGTCTTCCTCTAACATTTGTGTTCTTTTCACCTGCTTGGAGCACATGGATGATAAATGTCCTCTGAGGCTGATCTCCCCAGGACTTCTCGTGCTTATCGTCAAAATCCATCAGCAGGGGACACTCGAAGAGAGTCTAGGGTGACTGCAGTGTCTTCTTCCCTTGGAGACCGCCCCCCTCGGGCTAAGTGAGGGCATCCTTGTTTCCAGCTCACCATTGGTCTTTCAGATCCTCACGGACAGCTACCAGGGGCCGTCTAGTGGGTGGTTCGGAACCTAATCCCTGGAGCCAGACTGCTTGAGATCAAATCCTAGCTCTGCTGTCTACTAGCTCTGTGACCTTGGGCAACTTACTGAACCTCTCTGTGCCCAGTTCCCCATATCTAAAATGAGATTATTGATAGTACCTACCTTGCAGTGTTACAAAGCGCTTCGGAGCAGTGACTGGCTCATGGTAAATCGTGTATTTGCTATCATTACTATCCACACCATGTTCCTTCTCTGGGATGTAAGCCCCAAAGGGCTTGCCTTCTTCCTTCTCTTTCTGAGAAGAGTGGTCTCCATTTTTCCCTGTGTGTTCTTGACGGGGCCTCTAAACTCTCTAGGCCTCCTATGTGAGATAAGGAAGCAAAATTGGGCAGGGAGAACAGCTCCAAGGAAAAGCCAAATCAAAGTGACTTTTGTGGTGACAAATGCTTAATAATAACTTTACAAATCCAGTCGAATTACTATGAATAACAACGCTCCTTTTTTTTTTCTTGTATGGATACCGCTCCCATCTCCCAGAGAGCACGCAGCTACAACCCTGAAATCCACCCAAAAGAATCATTACCGGGAAAACAAGCTAAAAATAACCCCAAAGGAAGCAGTGTGAGCTCAGAAGCAGTTCTTTGGAGGTGGAGGGGGGGTGTCCAAGGAACTCTTCTATTGCTTCTGGGGTAATAGAATAGAATTCTTAAATCTGGAATTGCTTTGGGAGGTCGGGCCTGTCTCCCTGCCCCCACACAGTCCGGGCCCCTAGGTTATCTTTGGGATGGCCCCTGGGCCTCTGGCCTCCTGCCATCTTCGAGTGACCCAAGGAGGGCTGTGGCATGTTGGGGCTCTGCTTCTGGTCCCGCTGCTCGCTTGGTTACTGCCTTGTGGGACCTGGCCTCCCTTTTCCCTCCAGGGCCAGGATCCCTGAGCTGGCTGGGCTGCCTCTCTGCCCCATCCTGTGAGTTGGCCTGACCCAGAGGCTGCTCCCCACCACTGAGGTTCTCCCTGTGCCAGACAGCCTCACCGTTTGCTCCTCAAAGCAGGTCCCATTTTCCAGGTAAAGAAAAGAGGCTCAGAGAGGCTGAGTCACTGGTTCAAGGACACATGGGAAGGAAAGCACAGAGTTGGAATTCAAACACAGGCAAGTCTTCCTAATGCCAAAGATGAGAAGCGTTCCTTTAGGAAGTCCTGAATTGAGGAGCTCTTCCTCTCCAGGGCCCACATGGGGTGGGGCACAGGGGGGCACTCAGGATGTGGCAGAGACCATGTCTGCCATTCAGATGGAGTTTCCCAAGGCAGGTGCTCTGTCTCTGCCATCAGGAAGGATCTATGTTCCCCTTTAGGCCTGGGGCATCCCCTTGGCAGGGCCTGTGTCTCTCAGACAGGGCTTTCCACAAGTAAGGCGATGTCTCCTTTACCAGGAAGAGGGTTCCCAAGGGCAGGGCTCCCCACTCAGCCTGGCACTTCCCCCAAACAAGACCATCTCCTGTCCGCCTGGAAGAGGCCTGGGGGCAGGGGTCTCCCAGATTAAGGGCTGCCTCAGGGAAGGGCTGGAGCTGCCCCATCAGGCAAGGGCTGCCCTCACCAGGGGCCCCACCCTCCTCAAACCAAGTCCCTCAGACCTTTTCCCTTTCCCCTTGCTTGCCACTTCCTTGGGATTCCAGAGTTCCTGGCTGGCTGGTTACAGCCCAACTAATGGGAAGAGCAGAGGCATAAACATGGGGCTCCCCTTGGTGGGGCCCAGGACTGTTTTTCTCCTCCCAGGGAGATGGATGCTTGTCCCTGGGAAGGCTGACGGCTTCTCTTCCTCAGAGTGCTGCAGTCCTCTTGATTGAAATGTGTCCCTGTGGTGATGAGGCCGGCTCTGGGCATGGGGGCTGCTGGTATCCCCTGCCTGGCCTGCAGGCTCCGTCCGTCTGGGGAAGATAGATGACGTTATTCCAAGCCGAGATGATGCAACCAAGGTCAGAGTGAAGTGTTTAATTGGAATGTCAGGGGCCGGGGCCTGGCTCTGCCGAGGTGATTGATTCCCTGGCGGTGCCTGTCAGAAGCGCAGCCGCGGCACAGGGGAGGAGGTGCGGGCAGCCTGTGAGTGACCCTGGGGAGGCCAGGGTGGTGGGAAGCTGCCAGCCCCTGTCCGCTCTGCAGTGAGGGCCACCAGTGCGCCTCCGCATCTGTCAGTGGCTATGCCTCCTGCAGAGGGGAAACTGAGGCACCAGGAGAGACGGTGACATAATGGGAAGTATTACATGAGAATGCTGGAGCTCCAAACCTCAGCCTTCAATCCTGGCTGACAGCTCTCTGTCTCCCTTCTGCTCTCAGTCCTTCCTTGGTTTGGGTCCTGAACCCTCCCTGTGCTAAGAGGAGGGCCCTGGAAGAGGGTGTGGTTGCCCCAGGACGCGGACAGGAACCGGCTCATCCTACAGCTTCCCCTCACCCCTCTGGCTCCAGCCTGCCGAGGATTGGTCGTGTGGCAACAGAGTTTAGAAGCCACTGACCTTCATCCGCAACGGCAGGAAACTCTTTCATAGTCTCCAGAGACTAAGTGGTCACTCCCATGTGGCAGAAACAAGCAGAAGGCTGGGTTTGGGGCCACCCCACGAGCAGCCCTCTCGCATCCCACGGTGGTCCTGTTCCAGGAGTCGAGGAAGAGCCTTGGGTAGGAAGCAGGCAGCCCTGTCCATCCTGCCTGCCATCTTAGAAAGCCGACTGCAGGGCAGTGCGGATGGAAGGAGGCCAAGGCGGGGGAAACATGAAGTGTTCTTGGGTATAAAGAGCCATAGGGAGTGCGCTCATGCTCCTTGCCTGGGTTTAGCCGTGAGTCCAGGGAAAGCACTGGCTGCGGAGGTGGTCAGGGAAGGGTTGCTGAGGCTACAGAGAGAGAGGGGACACTTGTGCTCGGGATGGAGTGGCATCTGCAAAGGAGGGGCTGGAGGAGATGGGAAAGCTGAAGGTCTGGAGCTTGGATCTGCAGTTTGGGGTAATTTGAAGGGGAAGTTGGGATTGGAGGACTGGGCTTGCAGAGGGTGGAGAGAAGTCCCTGGGTGTGAGGTGGGGGGGCTGCTATCTCCGAAGCATACCCACTGTTTTACATCTCAGTCTCAGAAGGCTGGATCCAGGGCATTACACTGTGTTACTGTGAACATGATCACCACGGTCACCATCACAGATCACAGTGGTCACCCTCATCACAGCTCTCATGACCACCATCACCATTGTTCCTGTCATTCTACCACCACCATCGCCACCATCGCCATCACCATCATTTATAACCATCATCATCATCACCACCACTATCATCATCATCACCACCACTATCATCACCATCACCACCGCCACCATCACTACCACTGCCATCATCACCATCACCATGATCACCACCACCACCATCACTACCAGTACCATTACCAGCACCATCATCACCATCACCATGACCATCACCAGGGTTATCATTATCACCGATCATCAACCATTGCCCTTGTCCTGCCTTCCATTACTGCCCGATGCCTTACAATTTATTCCAGAGCACTTCCATATCCTTGTTCTAATGAGAAATTAATCAGAAGCTTGTGAAGCAGGCAGGGTTGCTCTGATTATCTCCATTTCTTAGCAGAGGAAACTGAGGCTGTAAGTGACATGAGCAAGGTCCATGCTCATGGACCAGCTATTGCTAAAACTGAGTTCTTGTCCACTGGCCCAGAGCTCTTCTCACTCCACCTTGCTGCTGTAGGGTCACAATTGCCCTCTCTCTCCTGCACATCCTGCTCCTACTCGGCATCAGCATGAATTGGCGACGAAGACTCTGGCTTTGGTAAAACAAGAGAGGCTTTAGCCACAGTAGTACAAGCTTAGGTGTATACCCAGGGGCAGGCCTCTTCCCCTTGGGCCCCAATTCCCTCATTTCCACAAGTACATTTGGGGTCTGATGAAGTCTAAAGCCTCTCTCCACCTGTTAGTCTGTGATGGTGCCACAGAAAAAGTCCTAGAAAAAGAGAAAGAGATAGAAAAGGACAGTGACGTGGAGACGTAGACACACGTAGACCAAGACAGAGCCAGAGAGACCTAGGGAGAGGTAGCTGGAAGACTCATTAAGATCCAGGAAGATATGGGAACAGAGACAGAGACAGGAAGCAGCATCGGGGCTGAGACCCCATCAGAGGAGATCAGGAAGCCAGAGCCTAGGAGGAAAAGCCCAATGAAGCAGCCACTGCTCTGTGTGGCGCTCTCTGTGCTGCGCCCCTGCCCGATTTCAGAGCGAGAGGTGCCTGAAGAAGGGGCGGCCCGTGCGGCTCACCTCGGAAGGGCTGTGGCTGTGTCTGCAACTCCCCCCGCTTCTGTGCCTGCATGTCTCTCCGCGGGTGGGGTTGCTGCTTTGGAATTCTTCCATCCGGACACCAGGAGGGGTGTTGGGACTCCTCTCACAGCTTTCTACCTCCCTGTAGCCTGGGCCCCCGTGGCCGGGAGGTTGCTGACTCAGCTACCTCTGGCCGTGTCACTGCAAGTCCTGAAAAATGGGATGTGGTGGCAATGGGGCTCGAGGTGTAGGCTGTGTCCATATGGGAGCTGGGGTGGGGGCCTGTGGGGGCTCCCCACTCTCGTACACAGAGATGTGGATGGCTTCGTCCCTCTTGCCAGGCTCCCGTGTCAGCTTACAGCTACAGAGCCTCTGCAACACCGGACTCAAGCTCAGCGTGGGCACCAACTCACACAGTGATCCTGAGCAAGACTCTTGCCCCTTATGTACTTGGAGAGGCGGGGAGGGATGAGCTCTACCTCCCACCAGTGGGGGGAATGCTCTTCTTTAGCAACTAGCTCCCATCACTCTGCTCCATGCCCCAAAGCCCCTGCTTTATGGGAAGACGGGCCAGGGCTGCCTCCCTGCCGAGCGTTCCAGCAGGCCCTACATGGCCAGGCACTCGGCGGGGTAATCGCTTGCATCTATCTATCATCTGTTTAATTCACAAATCCAGCATTATCACATCCCCCCCTTTAGGACCTCTCTATGACTTCCCATTGCTCTCAGAACGGAACCCGAGTGTTTCCATCAAGGCCCCCTGGGAACTGCTGTAGCGCTAGACCTGGAGGTGACGGGCCACTCCCACCTCACCCCTGCCCATGCTAGCCTCCTCTCTGCAGAGCCCTTACTGCAGGGGCAGCCGCAGGGCCCCCTCCAGGTTTTAGCTGGCTGGACCTGGGGTAGGCCTCCCTCCAGGGCAGGCAACCCAAGGCTGCAGGAGAGTCCAGGAAAAGGAGGTGTCCTGGAGAATGAGCACAAGCGGAGAGGGGGGCACGAAGCTAGGAGGATGCACATGCTCCAGGCGAGAGGCTCGGTTGGACCCGGGCTCTGCTAGGGGATGGCCAGCAGTCTCCAGCTCCCAGGTGTCCCAGCAGAAACACCGCCAGCAGCAGAGGGAGGGACCCAGCAAAGCAACACAGATATGTATTCCCTGCTTGCTTTGCACTCTTGTTTCCCCCACTCACTCCTTTCCTCTGGTTTCCCACTGTATGTGTTAGCCACAGAGGACCGTGTTCTCGGAACACATCATGCTGTTTAGCTGTTTTGCACACGCTGTGCCCTTTGCCTGGAATGCCCTCTCCCAGCTGTGCCCAGGACACTCAGCCCTCAGACTGCCTCCTCTGGGAAGTTTTCCTGACCCACCCCCTGCCTCGCCTGCAAAGTTGAGCACTCCCTCCTCTCCCCATAGGCCCCTGCAGTTGCCCAGCGGTGCTTGGTCTCCGTCTTCCCTGTTAGACTGAGAACTTGCCAAGGGCTAGGACCATGGCTTTCATCTCAGCATCCCCAGGTGCTGGCACAGGGCCTGGTATGCAGGCAGCATTTGAAGTTGTGTTGGACAAATGAATGGCTTCAGAAGTTCCCGCACTGACAGTGGGAATGTGGGAGGAAGGTCAGGTTGGGGTGGGCTGGGGATGGAGGGTGAGTGGGGTCTGGCAGGCTAAATTTGGGCTGTCTGAGGCTTTGGACACGAAGGTGCCCAGGACGAAAGGGGCATTTGGGTCTGGAGCTGGGGAGCAGGTCTGGACTGGGGAGAGATGTGGGAGCTGCACATTTATGGGTGGTAGCTGGAGCAATGGGGTACCTGCACGTGCTCAGGGAGAAAGAATAGAGGAGATAAGGCAGCTGAGCAAGGATGGGCTGGAGGACAGACTTCCCCCTTTCTCCAGCTACCTGAGCTGGGTCTGCCCACCAGTCGTTCTGGGACCAAAAGCAGCCAGCTACATTTTGTGGTGGAGGGAGGTGCTCCGGATGAGGGGGTCTCAGCTGTTCGGGACAGCTATGTCCCTCCCCCCAGTCCCTAGGTTGCAGTGGATGACAATTTTCCTCCATTAATGAGCATGCAGACAAGCCACTGAGATTTTTGTTGGCTCACTCTCTACCGGGGAGCCAGCATCCCCCCTTCTCCTTCCCTGGCTGGGCCCTACCAGTGAGGGTGGATCTGCCTCACTACAAGGTATGATGGGACTGCAAAAATCCAGTGACAGCAGTGGGAAGCCAGGGGGAAATAGACTGGGGAGGGCAAGGCCAGGCTCGGAGGCTGGGACCAGGGTGGAGGACAGGTCTCTTCAGTGCCTTAGCCCTTGGGAGAAATAGCTACCATGTCTGTAGTGCCCTCTATGTGCCAGGCCTGGTGGCAGGCACAAAGAAGTGCTATCTCTACGACATCCTTTCTGGCAGGGAGCTTGCTACTTTATAGATGAGGAAACAGGCTCAGAGAGGCTATGACCCTCCCATAGTCACACAGCAGGAAGTTGCAGACCAAGTGCTCAAATTTAGGCCTCTGGGACTCCGTAGTCCAGATCCTTCTGGAAATTCACACCAAGAAGGAACATTTCACAGGACCGGGCACCCTTGTCACAGAGGCTGGATCCACCCCAGGAGTTGTGGCCTTGGGACCGCGTGCACCTGGTGTCCTGGCTCTCCTCTTTGGAGTCATCATTAGCATTGCTATGTAGTTACTACTAGCTGCTCCCCGCCCCTCCTACGTAGTAGGATTGCACTGCCTGGTCACCTCGAGTGGGGCTCTGTGTTAGTTCTGACTCCCGACTTGTGAGCAGAATTGACACCTCTCACTTCCAGGCCAAGCACAATTGTCAAAGTGAGACCCTCCATGGTAGATGACTGGCGACAGGAAAGATGTTAGCTGCTCCATCAGTCTGGGGCCCAGTGATGCCTGGAATCAGAGTCCCTTGTTGACTAGTGATGGATATCAGTGTGAGCAAGAAATAACGTGGCTTTCAGACACTGAGATTTGGGGGTTACTTGTGGTGTGGTGTAGCCGATTATGACCCAGACGCACTTTTTCCTCATTGCTGTAAAGAGGCAGGTAGGCTTCCAAAGCTCTGCCCTTGCGGGCCCCGGGGCCATCGTTCCCTGAGCACTTCTTCAGAAGGACTGCGGGATGTGTGGATGTTCTCACCAATGTTAGATTTGGATCCTGATGCTGCCCTGAGTGTAGAATCTGAGAGCCAGGATTTCTGGGAGCTTCCCAGCTCTCGGATGCTGCCATCAATGTCGGTAGATAGCTCCGGAGCTTACCAGGACTTCTCATGCTCATGTGTATGCCCAATCTCTCTGAAGGAGACACAGCCATTCCCATTTCCCACACAGGCTGACTGGGAGCCAGAGGGAGTAAGGAACTTAGCCAGGCCACCACTCCTGGGGTGGATCCAGCCTCTGTGGCAAGCGTGCCTAGTCCTGTGAAGCATTCCTTTCTAGTGTGACTTTCTGGAAGGATATGGACCGTTTGAGTTGACAGACCAGGAAGCAGAATTCAGATTCTTGGCTCCATTGCCCTTGGGTTTCCCATACCATAGACCAAGAGGAAAGCCTAGGTTCCTAGGAAAGAATGCAAACCAGTGAGGAGGTCCTGACAGCCAGTGAGAAAATCTCCTGCAGGTGGAGACAGTAGGAGTCAAAGGGGAAAACCCAGTACCATTCAAAGGGCCTGGAGTTCACGTTGAGGGTGGCTGGGGGGTAAGCAGGCTGAGCTGGCAGGGACTCCGCAGGGACTCTGGAGCTGCCTCCTGCTTTGCCTTACTCTATCTCTTTGTGCCTCATTTTTCCTCAACCGTGAACTGGAGCTAATGACAGATCCTCTTTCCTATGGTTGTTATGAAGATAAAATAAGATAACATATAATGAAAATTCAGCAGTAGCTGGATCTCATAAGTGCAAAATAAGCATCTGCTCTTGTGTCGTCATCATCATCATCCCTCTCCACCCAACCACCATTGTTCTTATGACCTTGGATAAGTCACTTCTGCCCCCTGGGCCTCAGCTTCCTTACTTATGAAATGGGGGCAGGAAGTGTGCGTAAGCTCTGTGATAATTACAGAGTGTATTGCTTGTTCCCCCATGTGCTTGGTACCATTTCTAAGTTCACGACCTCGGTTAATTTTCACTCACCCCCTCCAACATCAGCTGGTAAATAGAACTGGGTTCCACCCCAAACGGCCTGACTCCAAGGGAGTCTATTAACCACTACCCTACAAGCTTTACACTTACTGTGTAAAGCCTCCTGGGGGGTGGCGGGTTGCTTGTGCAAGACAGCGTGTGATGCTGCTGGGTGGGTTTAGGGCCTCTGATAGGTAAACTGTATTTGTAATGATGTGCAATCTGTTACGGCCGTGTGTGCTTGTGTGCGCATGTACTTGTGTGTGTGTGTCCCTGGGACAGATCATGCATATGTTCTGCGAAGGTGTTGGTCCACCTGTGATACAGTTTAACTTATGATTATTGGTCTCTGTGTGTTTAAGTCACAGGTACATTTGTGGGTGTGATGCCTTGTGAATGGCGTGTGTATAGGTGTTACTGTGTGGGCTGTATGTATTCGTGATGATATGTGAGTTATGTGGTCTGGTTGTGTATGTGATAGAGCATTGGGTGTGTGTGTGTGTGCATGGGTGAGAAAGAGAGAGTTGGCATGCGCTCTGGATATGAGTGTGTGGTGTGTATCTGGGTGCCATGAGTGTGTGTTCACATGTGCATCTGTGTGAGAACCAATAGGCTCTGTGTGTGTGTGTGTGTGTGTGTGTGTGTGTGTGTGTGTGTGGCTAATTATGTCCTATATGCAGGGTGCTGGGTGTACTAGCATGTGTGCCAGTGGGCTGAGGGCCCTGTGTGTGTCTCTGAGAGCCAGAAGGCCGGTGCTACGTGGGTTGGGGAAGCTGTGAGTGAGAGGGGTTTGAACAGGCTTCCTGGTTGGCCTAGCTCCAGCGCTCCCCTCCCAGCCTCTGCAAACACTGCCTGGCAGACGGGCTGAGTTTTTATACATGTGGAAACAGCCCTCTAAATATTTACCCGCCAGCCTGGTGCAATGGCCTGCTTCCCTTCTCTGCCTGCCCTCTGCAAGCAGAGCCCCAAGTGGGAGCTCAGCTTTCCCGCCACTCTGCCCTCTGCCCTCCCTGGGGCTTAGCCCAGGTCCCTGCTTCTTCCCAGGAGCAATGAGAAGGGGAGCGGAAAGCCTGAGAGCAGCCCAGCTCTAGCCCTGGGTTGATCTCGTTTGCACATCTCTCATGCCTGCCACCACATCCACTCAAATGAACAGACATACTCTTACACGCGCATGGACATCCCATTTCTGTTGACCTCACTCTCATGCTCGCGTACACCTGAACTCATAACCTTAGCCTTGACATTCACTCCCACCCCCTTTCATGTGCCTGCCCTTCACCCTCACTCTGCTCTCAGCCCTGCCCATGCCCGTAGATTCAGGCTCCTCCTTTTCCACCCTCTCCGGTTCTAGAAACTTCTTCCCATACTGCTCAGCCTCCTCCCACCCTGTTCACCAGGACAGAGAGCCTGTAGGCAGCACCTGCATCCTCAGAGCCAGGAGATCCTAGCCTGGCCAAGGCAAAACTCTATCCATGGTTCTGAACCATCCTATTGCCAACGCACTTTACTCCTCAATCTTGGGATAGCGGTGGGAACTCTTATGTAAAAGTTTTCAGGGATTCTGAACGAGTCAGTAGTAGGAGAAAAAAGATTGCATATGCATGCACATGCACACAAAGACTGAGAGACAAAAGAGAGGGGAAGAGATAAAGGGAGACAAAGAGGGAGAGACAGAAAAGGACACAGAGACAGAGGAACACACACACACACACACACACACACACACACACACACACACACAGAGGCAGACAGATAGGAGAAGCCACTGGAAAGTCAGAAATGCCGAGAGATTTCCATAGGGCGAAAAATGGTTTTTGTTTTGACACCACTTTCAAATCATCCTATTTACTAAGAAGTCATATTATTTTCCTCTGGGAAGTTGGGGGAATACATGCCCCCTGATTCTATCTGCTGGAACAACAACTAATTAAGGGCAACCCTCAGATGTATGTTGCAATTCCCTGCAAGGGCTGGGATTCATTTAAAAGGGGAGGCTGGTGTAATCCTGTACACAGACTTAGGATCCGTAATAGGGCCGTAATGCCCTCCTTAATCCAGGGCTGGCATCCTGGCAGGGTCCTGTCTTCCCATGCCACCCAGGTCTGCTAATCCCTCACCTCCCCCACCTGCCCTGGTTGATTAGGATTTTTAAGGTCAGACATCATCTGGGGGAAACAGCTCAAAACAGACAGACCCCCTGCTTGCTGCCTGACCATATTTGACATCAAGGCATGTGCTTGGCTCACATCCCTCCCCAACTTCCCAGTCAAGCTGGCTTCTCCCACCCTTGCAGGTGACTCCCACGGGTCACTTTCCTCCTGCCTCGATTGTCAGGCATCTTTCATGTGCTGGGCACTCTGCTAGCCACAGTGAACACATTTAAGCCTTGCAATTACATTGGGAGGTAGTGGTTATTCCCAGTTGACAGATGAGACAGCTGAGACACAGAGAGGTTAAGTAACTTGCCTGAGGTCCCACAGCTAGTAAGTGGTTCAGCTCGGGGTCTAACATCCTCTTTGAATGGGTTTTTTTCTTGAAGGTTGGGTGTGTAACATCTTCTGCTGGCAGCTCTCCAAGGGTCACACTGTGTGGTTGTGAGACAGCATGGGTTTCAAAGTTAGGAGTCCTGGAGGTGACATGGAGTTTCCACATGTTCTGATGGGATCCAGCTGGGGCCGCTCGGGAGTACCTGAGGAAGTCAGGGGAGGGGAGGTGGCCGCAGCAGCCCAATCTGGGCAGGCTGAGTGCATTCAGCCAACCTCGAAATGCCACGGCCTCTGGCTGTAGGCGCGGGTGCCCCTGTCCACAGCAGCAGAGCCCGGGTGGCAGGGCGGAAGCCCGGCTAATGGCCATGTTTATAGCTCAAAGCATTATTAGCTCTTAGGAGCGCTCAGCTCTCGCTTGTTGTCAACAGCTGAGCTTATTGATTGAGTGACTTGATGTTTTTGCTTATTAAGTGCCCGGGAGTGTCGGCAGCTTTGGGCCAGCCTTCCCTGTAGGGAGGACTATGTGAACAGGGGGGAGGCTGTCTGTCTGCAAACACATTCCAGCCTTGCTCATTTGTTTGGGCGCATGTGTTGGGATGATGGTCCCATGTGTGTTCCCGCATGGTTTCTGAGTGCAGCTTTAGGAGGAGAAACCTTGTTTTCTGTACACAGCAATCAGGGCGGCCCTGAGGAAGGGGGCGCTGGGATTTGGATTTGGAAGGCCTGGCTTTGAGTCCTGGCCTTATCTTTCCAAGCTGCAAGCTTGGACAAATCCCTTACCGTCTCTGAGCCTTGGCTTCCTTATCTGGAAAATGGGGATTAAAATAATACCAGCTTTGCCTACCTTTGAGATGGAGAGTTAATGAGGTATGCAGTTTGTAAACTGTAAAGTGCTGCACACATGCCAGAGAGTATAACTATTATAACTACTGGGAGCTGAACTGTGAGGCTGTAATTAGGTTTATGTTTAGGCAACAGGTTGGCAGAGTGGAAAATGAACAAGGGGAGTCCTAGGAACCCCAGCTCTGAGGGACCTGGGCGAGGCTTTGCAGCTCGTAATTTAAGAAACCACTAAAACTGGGCACCTGGAGACCTGGGTTCCAGGCCTGGCTCTGGCATCCCGGCGCTGTGCAGCCTCAGGAAAGTTGCTTTCCTTCTCTGGGCTTTTCCCTTCCCATCAAAAGAAGGGCTCTAAGCTCAATGGTCCCTAGGGCCCTTTTCAGCTTTGCCTTTTCACGCCTATAGGAATCACTGAGTCTTTTCCATCCATATGTGTGGACATTGGTGGGAGTCACGATATTCTATGTCCAAAATATCCCGTGTAAGTTGCACTGTGCATGTGCGCAGGGTTCGGATGCCCCCGAGCTAGTGTGTATTGGCACTTTGACAGCCCCCCCATGCCCCCCCACTGCCCGAACACATATGCGCCAGCGCATTTGCTCCTTGTTAAGGCAGAGGGGCTGGAAAGCTAGCTGACCGCCTGGACTCCGGCGGCTAATGACGAAAGCCCGTTTTAATAGCTGATAACAAGATGGATCCATTAAAAGAACAAATTAACTGCAAACCAAAAGATTACTTCTATTCTGCTGGTGAAGGGCTATGGAATGCCAGCTCCACTTGTTAAATGAGCCCCCCAGCCCCCTGCTTCCCCAAGGGTGGCTGCTATCTGGATGAGCCTGCCAGGTTGTCCCTACCTTCTTTTCTTATGAAAGTGCTTCTTGCTCCTGTTCAAAGCCCTGCATGGCTACCTCCTCTGTGATGACTCCCCGTTCTTCTGCCCTGGTTGGAGGGAGCTGCCTCCCTCCTTGCTCAAGCACCCCAGGTCTCGGCTGAATGAGGTGGAAGCTGACCTTCCTTGACTTACAGATTAGTTCTGTAGGTTTCCCACCTTTGATTCTGCTCTCCATCAGGGCGGTACCTGTTTTTTTGTTTTTTTTTTTTTCCTTTTGGATGGCTTGGTGGTTCATCCGTTCACACATTTAGCCAGTGTTTTGAAGACCTCCTGTGTGCCAGACGGTGTGCTAGGCCCAGTCTCTGCCCTGGAAGAAGGGCACACTGAGAGGCAAACCTCTTGTGCTGTGCAGAGGGCCCTGCAGAGGGGAGGGAAGCAGAGGAGGGCATGACAGGTCCCGCTTGGGGAGGTCACCGAAGTGGCATCTGAGCAGCATCGTGAAGCATCTGTGTTCTTCAGGGGGTGAAGGACTCTATGTCAGGGGACCAGCATGGGTCTGACATGTGTAGAGCTGATTTAAGAGTAGGACCTGGTAGAGGGTCTTGCATACAGTTGGTGCTCAATTAATGTTTATGGGGAAACGAAATGTTTATGAAGTGTCCCTTATAGGCCAGGCATTAGCAGGTGCTGGAATGGCAGCCTCCATTTCCTCATCTGTGAAATGGGGATAACAGTGTGACTTCCCTCAGAAGGAGAGAAGATATGGATATGATATGCCTGGTGCATGGTGCCATTAGGAGGCAGGCAGCCTAGAGCCCTGGCTTCTCCCACCCGGGGAAGGCTAGCTCTTCCTTTCCAGAGCAGGAGGGAAATCAATCTGTCTGAGGCCAGAAGGCCATCCTAGGTGGGCAGAGGAGGCACTGTTCCAGGCCTCTGGGCCTTTGCATGTGCTGTTTCCCCTGCCTGGAGTGCCCTTTCTACCATCTCATTGTGGAAAATGCTCACTCATTCCTTAAAGCTCTGCTAAATATGCGCTGCTTGGGGATGTTTCTACCAAGTCTCCTTGGGGTGGATGAATCCCTGCTTCTCTGGGTTCTTGTGCATTTCCTCAATTGTAAGATGCCATCAATTGTGAGATGCACCATCGATTTAATAATAGCTTTAGGGAGAAAAGAAACCCTGCTTTAAATGTACATATCTGCATTTCAGTAATGTGCAAATGTTTTTGCGAAGTGCCTTTTAGAAACAGGGAAATGCAGTAGATGCTTCTTTTGTGGTACAAGGGCCGCAAGCACTGATTTCATTCATTCATTCATTTATTCAATCAATATTTATGGAGCTCGGTTCCAGGCACTGAGATGGAGCAGTGAACAAAACCAAGTCTCTAACCTCATGTGGCTTATGTTCCATTGGGAAAAACAAGTAATAACCAAATAAAAATCTAATGTAAATAATTTAAAAGGAAGGTCACAGTAAGAGCTTTGGGAAACATAAGGCAGGGTAGGAGGATGGGGAGGGATCAGGGATTGTTCCTTTTTTTTAAGATTTTATTTATGTATTTGAGAGAGAGAGAGAGGAGAGAACAAGCTGGGAGGAGGGGCAGAGGGAGACGGAGAAGGAGACTCCCTGCTGAGCAGGGAACCCCACATGGGGCTCCATCCCAGGACCCCAGGATCATGACCTGAGCAGAAAGCAGATGCTCAACCGACTGAGCCACCCAGGTGCCCCAGGGATTGTTCTTTTAACAAGGGTGATCAGGGAAGCCCTCTCTGGGGAGGGGACATTTGTGCAGAGACTTGAACGAAGGGAGGGAGGGACCCACATGGGGATTTGGGAAGGAGCGTTCCAGGCAGAGGGTATGGAAGGGCAAAGACCTGGCGGTGGGACTGTTCCTGGTCTGTTTGAAGAAAAGGTGGTGTGTGTGTGGCTGGAGAGGTAGGAGTGAAGGGTGGTCCTGGCATATGAGGTCAGTGTGGCCAAAAGGGACCCGAGACAAGGGAAGGTTTGGGCTTTTTATCCTGTGTGATGAGAAACATTATCTCTTTGCAGAGGGAACCCCTATGCACCTCAGGCCTATCAGACTGTAAATTCTCTGAGTGCAGACAGGCCGGCCCTTAGCATGGTGCCTGGCATATGATACAGAATTGTTGAATGAGTATCAGTGGCCTTCACCAGCAGCCCCTCCCTGGGATGATAGGCTGGGGGAGATCCCAGGGTCCTGGAGGGAGTGTGGGTAAGGCTTGAGGCAGCAAGGGGGGCCCTGGCAGGAAGGACCCACCTGCTGAAATACACCAGCCGCCAATGCCCAGAGTCGAGGGGGAAGGGGGTGGTTTCCACTGAGGCCCCTGTGTTAGTCATGTCTACGTGCCCCATGGTACACAGAGGCTTCTCTGGAATGGAGCAAGCACGGGCCAAAAATCCTTTAAAGGAGTAAGGATGAAACTAGGAAGCCGTTATCCATCTGCGGTGCTTTCCAGTTCAAAAAGCCTTTCACATGTGTGTTCCTATCCAATCCACACTTCCAGCCCCTCTGGTTCTCTTTTTACAGTTGGGGAAACAGGCTCTGGGAGGGTCAGGAAGTTGCACAGTAACACGAACAATCACTGTACAAGGTCTCTGCTCTGAGTCAGGACCCCTGGACTCTGTTCCCAGCTCTGCCACCTGCTCACGGGGTGACCTTGGGCAAGTCACCACCCTCCTGGGGCCTCCATTTCCAAGACTGTCAAACGAGAGGGTTGATCTAGATGTTTCTCAAAGGCCCACTCTAGCTTGGACATTCACAGCTGTGTCTTTCAGGGGGAGGCACGAGGGCAAGTCACCGCACAGGCTGGACTTGAGGCTGACATCCTCCTTGAGGGGCTGCAGGCATGGGGATGAGTGGCCCCTTCCTCTGTAAGAGGCTTTTGCCCCAGACCCAGCATCTCCGCCAGGCCAGTAAGCCCCTGCTTCTGTCCTCAGAGGCACTGCCATCTGCCCACCCAGCCAAGATGCCTGGAGTTGCCCCTCTGCCTCCCTCCCACATTCCGCCACCGTGGCCCTTTGCCTGCCCTTGGTGACTCTTCCCAGGGGTTGCTGGCCCTTCTCTCTTCCTGCTCCCTCCTGAGCCAGGCCATGAGCCTCCTCACCGCTCCGCCTGGCCCCGGGCCCCCTCACCTCTAATCTATTCTCCACACATCAGCCAGAGCCGTCTCTCCAAACTGCAATTCTGGTCATGTCATCCCCCAGCTTAAAACCCTTCAATAACTTCCCTTTGCCCTCGGAACAAAGTCCAAACTCTTTAGCATGCTCACAGAGGACTTTGTGGCCTGGCCACTGCCAGCATCCACCCTCCACCATCCCTCTCTCCCTCCCTCCTCCCCTTCCAGCCCCAGTTCTGCTCCCACTGAGCTTTCCTTAGCTCTCTGAACATGCCACGTCCATCCCCTCTCACCTCCCCCACCTTCGCACATGCTGTTCCTTCTGCGGGAACACTCTTCTCAGGTCAGTATGGCCCCCGACCCCGACCCCCGCTCCTGCCCTTCACATTTCATTGCTCTTCAAGACTCCGCTTCAAGAAACCTCCTCCTGGAAGCCCCTGTCAATCCTGCTCTTCGCCTGGCCAAGCCCCCTTGGGTGCACGCATCGTGCAGACTACAATCATCTGTCGCCTGGCCTGTGAGCTTGTAGGTAGGG
The DNA here is from genome assembly GCF_037043125.1 of Eumetopias jubatus. Classification (NCBI taxonomy): domain Eukaryota; kingdom Metazoa; phylum Chordata; class Mammalia; order Carnivora; family Otariidae; genus Eumetopias; species Eumetopias jubatus. The sequence continues at coordinate 120,625,323 of NW_028274816.1, forward strand.
ATCTCATTCAGCTCTGCATCTCCAGGTACTATAGGTGCTCAACAGATATTTGAAGTGGGGGGAAGCCCCGAATGAATGAATAAATGGATGTGGAAGAGTCCACTTACATTCATTCATTCATTTATTTCTTCAACAAATATTTGCTGATTACCTATTAGATGCAGGGGCTGGGGATGCAACCCTGAGTCTGACAAGCAGGGCCCTTGCCTTATGGAGCCTGTGTGTCTGCAGGCAGGGGAATGGATATGTCTCTCTTCTATCTCGGAGGCTTGGGAACTTCTGCCTGAACCACTGAAGAAATCCTTTTGAGTTAAGAAAGCAAGACAGGTGCCCAGGCTGGGTGGAGGCTGGGGCCAGGCCCAGCCTTGCCTGCTTCCTCTCTGCCCCTCCTGAGGCCGTCCTAGCCTTGAAAGAAGATCGCTCCCCTTCTCCAGGCCCCGCCCTCCCTCTTCCTCCCTCTCCTTTCCCTTGGCTGTTCCGTTTCCAACCAGGCAGCTTAACTTAGGCCTCCCGGTTGGGCTTTTAATTTGGATTTATTGCCAGCCGTGATTGTATGTTAAACAAACTCCAGGCGATTATTAAAAACATGATTATCACAGTTTATTGTCTTGCTAGGTCCTCGGTGGGTGTTCTCATGCTGAGAGCCGGTCCGGCCTCCTGATGCTGAGGGATGAGGTCCTCATCCTTTTGGGTGAGGACCCCCAGAAAGGATCTGCCCTCCTTCCTGGCCTTGTCACACCTCTGAAGGAGGCCGGAGGCCTTGGGGACGTGCAGTGATGTGGCAGGGAGAGCCCTAACCTGGCCCCTGGGAGGCCTCGTGCCAACTCACCCCAGGACTTCTTTGGGCTTTAGTTTCCTCTTCTGCAAACTGGAGAGCTGGCCCAGATGACCCAGCGCTCTGAGGGCTGGAGTCCAAGTGTCCCTGGGGCTGGAGGGACTGCTCTGTGCTCCACAGGAAGGCTCAAGCCAGGGACACTTACAAGGCATCCAGGACATTTCATTAAGCGTGTCGGGTGAGATCTACCCAACCTAATTATGCCGACCCCGGAAACATCCTCCTGAGATCAGGCAAGCTGGCTGCTGTTGGCAAAGTCACCTCTGGTTTGGGGGTCCAAGGGACACATCCAGACTGTGGCATTGGCAAGATGAGGCGGGTGGAGAAGAGAGAAGGGCTCCTGGCTTGGGAGCCACGACCCTGGCTTCTAGTCCCAGCTCTGCCACTGACCGACCGACCGAATGGCCTTGGGCAAGTCATATGTCCACTTAAGCCCTCAGTTTCCTCTTCTGTAAAATGAAGGGGTAGACGGGTCAATGATTTGCAAACTTTAAAAAATTAATGGTGGGTCTTTTTTTTTTTTTTTTCTTTCCCCAAACAGACTTTCCTATAGCAGCCAAAGATACAAGGCAGAGGTGGGAAGGAGCTGCTTGGAAGCCTAGAGCCGAGAACCTGGCCCACCGATCTCTCCCTTGGTCCTTGCATCTGCCCAGTCTGGAATGCTGGTCTACCCCGCCAGCTCTCGATGCCTTACTTTAAAGACAGTCGGGATGCCGCTCAGTCTGCTTCCCGGTGTGCCCCCTTGACCCTCCCCACCTCCCATTAAATGGGGAGGGCAGACAGGCTATACTCCCACTTGGGGGAAGGTGAGGCCCAGACTGCTGAAGGGGGGGATGGTCTCTCAGAGCTGAAATCAAACCTCCTGACTCCTTTGTCTCCAGTCCCTCCACCAAGCACACAGGGCAGAGGTGGGCAGAGCACCCGTGTAGCTCCGGATGCCCACATGCCCGCACAGCCCGCCGGCCTCCTGCCTTCCTCCCCCATTCCACCTCCACTTGGCTCCTCAGGCAAATGCTTGGGCCAATCCCAAGCCTGATGAATCTTTGATGAATTCTGAGTAAAGGCACTTTTAAAAATTCAGAAAGGTAGGGAGGTGTCAGGACCAAGGGAGGCGAGATGCTTCTGCTCTCCTCCCATCCTTCTCCCCACGTTGGTCAGCTAGCTTAACCCCGGGAGTGTGGGGCTAGGGGAGAAGGGCAGGATGCAGCTGAGCCACCCAGACCAAGAGTGCCTGCAAAACAAGGCCACCTCCCTCGAGAAGGCTTCCTGCTAGCCCTTCTGACTGAAGCAGAGGCAAATTCTAGAACTGGTGGCCATTAGAGATAGAAACCACTTAGAAATACGATCTAAGTCAACCTCCCTGCTCTGTAAGGAGGTAAGGAAAGTAAGTCTCAGACAGAGGAGGTACATGCCCCAAGTCAGGCCCCAGGTGGCCGTGGCAGGCCTGGATCTCAGACCCTTGTCTCCCAGGGCAGTGCTGAACTCAGAGGCTACCTCTGGACCCACGTGCCTGAGAGAGGCTTCCTGCTCCACATTCAGAGCTTTGCATTTCAGTTCATCCCTGACCCAGCAGAGCCATGTCCATGATGTACAGGACCCAGGGGACAGCTTGGCTATCTCTCAGTGAGAGCTGGAAGGGCAGAGACTCTGGGAGGTGGGAGCAGAATGAGGCATCTCCCCCCTGCTGCTGGTTTTCACTGATGCTCAACAATGCCCTCCAGCCCTCGTCCCCCCAGTCCTCAAGACTTAGCGGAACTGGGTCCCTTTCCCCCTCTGTTTATCCCCAAAACCCTCAAGTTGACTTTCTGTGGCTTAATTTCCTCTTCGCATCTGCTCCCGATGGCTCTTTCAGCCCAGTTTGGCCTCGATGAATCCATGCCCAGATGGGTGCAGTCTTCCCAGCTGACAGCTGGATGTAGAGGGGTCACTATTCCAGGTTCCAGTCCTGCCTCGACCACTCCCTAGCTGTGTGACTGTGGGAGGTCACAGACCTCTCTGAGCATCTTTCCTTCTCATTAAAATGGGAGATGCTGAGGATGACATAGGATGAAATAGGGGAGACCGAGCCTGATGATATTCCCATCACCTTCCAAAATCTGGTCTCCAAGTCCTAAGAAAGTCAGGACATTTCTCACAACTTTGTTCATGATCTTCCTTGAATCCCCACCACGTGTGATGTCCTTAGGAATCCTCCTAACCCAAAGAAACTGAGTGTTACTGGAGTGGTGGGGGGGTGGGAGGGATGGGGTGGCTGGGTGATAGACATTGGGGAGGGTATGTGCTACGGTGAGCGCTGTGAATTGTGCAAGACTGTTGAATCACAGTTCTGTACTTCTGAAACAAATAACGCAACATATTTTAAGAAAAAAGAAAAAGAAGAAGATAACAGGAGAGGAAGAAAAGGGGAGTATGTCAGAGGGGGTTAGGAACCATGAGAGATGATGGACTCTGAAAAACAAACTGAGGGTTCTAGAGGGGAGGGGGGTAGGGGAATGGGTTAGCCTGGTGATGGGTATTGAGGAGGGCACGTTCTGCATGGAGCACTGGGTGTTATGAACAGACAATGAATCATGGAACACTGCACCAAAAACTAATGATGTAATATATGGTGATTAACATAACAATAAAAAATTAAAAAAAAAAGGAATCCTCCTAACCCGGGGGCAGGGAGAGCTGCCCCACTGCACAACTCAAGGGGGCACCGTTCATACTACTGAACATGCAAATGGTGCCCCCTGGTGTTGTGCGCAATCTTCATGGCTCTATGTGGTGCTGCCCTCGGCGAGAGGCAGGTGTGGAAAATCTCAATCCTTCATTTCTCAGAGGGAAAACTCTATCAGGTTTGTTTTTCTCCTGCTGACGTTCCATTCCCTTCTCTTGGCAGTGATACCTCCTATCTTGTCTGGTTCTCTGTGTTTTGAACTTGACTCCCAGAGCCGAGATTTCGACTTGATTCCTATAATTTGGACTTCAGCTTTGGAAACAACTTCTCCCTTCACCAACGTGTCCTGCTTTGATTTCCAAGCATGTAAGATTCTAGAGACACATTTTTTGGCCTATTTCAATTGCACATTCGTAGGACTTGTAAATATAAAAGGGGCCCATAAACTGAGAGATGCTAGGTAATGGCTCAAAACAATACGTTTTATATCAGAACCTGAAGAGTGGGCCCTCAATCGGGCCCCTGGTTTCGCATCCTCCAAGTCTTCGGATCCAAGGTGAGATTCTGCACGTGCTTCTGGGGGAGAGGGGGGCGTCTATGTGCCTGGAGCCCAGATCCACATTTGTATTTATATTTGGAACCCTACCACTTCCCCCCGCCCAGCTGTATGACCTTGGACGTATCATACAACCTCTCTGAGTCTCAACTTCCTCTCAACAAAATGAGGCTAATATTACCCACCCACCTCACGGGGTTGTGGGACAGTAAAATGACCGCCATCGTAAACTCCCTGAGACGTTAGGTCTTGCCCCCCGTCCCCATATCACAAAGGAGAAAGTGGAAGCTCAGAGAGGTCAAGTCAGGTTTCCCAGAGACAGCGGGGATTCACCCTAGACCTGCCTGACTCTGAAATTCATGGTTCACCCGCTAGTCTAGCTTGACGGTACGCACGTGTTTTCCGCGTATGTGTGTGCTAAAAATACACACAATCCAAAACCTAGCATGTTAGCTGTGTTAAGCGTACAGGTCAGTGTAGGGACCTATACTGTACATTCACACTGTTGTGCATGGATGTACCACCGTCCATCTCTAGAACTTTTTCGTCTTCCCAGACAGAAACTCCATACCCCAAAACACTAACGCTCCGTTCCCTTCTGCCTCCAGCCCCTGGCATCCACCATTCTACCTCGTGTCTCTGTCAGTTTGACCACTCTAAGATCCTCATATAAGTGGAATCATCCAGAATTTACCTTAATTTACTATTAAGGCTGAGCACTCTTCCCCCGCATTTGGGTGTGTAAGGATAGGCTCTAATGCATGTAATGGACCCAGTACATGGTGGGTACAAGTCCTGCGGTATTATCACCGTTGGTCCTTATTATCTAATTATGTGACTGTTTGAAGCACCTGCTGCAAAACTCAATTCTTCAATAATTTACTAATGGCAATGACAATAATGAATACCCACCAAAAAGAGAAATCCTTTCCTTTATCCCGTTTCAGGATTTCCCTGGTCTGGTGGGCTCAAACTCTTGTGTCTCAGGAGTCACCAGGGGAGCTCGTTAACTATCTCAGTGTCTGGTGTCAGAAAGCTCCCCGAGGTCTGAGGTGCACCAAAGTCTGAGCGCTCTTATCCTGGTCTTTGAAAATTTCCCTGGCAGTATCTGGCAAGCTGCCTCAAGACCAAGGTCAGCAGGATGTGAGGACAGAGGAGGGGAAGCCCGGAGCTTCTGAGCAGCTTCTCCGAGACCGCAGGCTCTGGCTTTGTGACTGACCCCATTCTGACTTGCCTGTGTTGGACAAGCCTACCCTTTCTGGGGGAAATGTCGGACACAAGAAATGACCTATTCAGACCTGCAGTTGGAACTCAGGCAAACAGCTGTGTTCCTCTCACCTCTGGCCACCCTGTGGGTCAGGAGGGGATTTTCAGGTGGAGGCTGGCATAATTAAGAGCTTTGCTGAACACGCAGGATGGGGCTTTTTGTTTATAACTCACTCATATGGACTGAATGTTTGTGTGTCCCACCCCCTCCTCCAAGAGTCATCTGCTGGAGCTCTAATCCCCAGGGTGGTGGTACGAGGAGGTGGGGCTCTTGAGAGGTAATCAGGTCATGGGGTGGAGCCCTTATGGTGGGATTAGTGCCCTTAAAAAAGAGTCCCTCGAAGTGATCTGACTCTCTTTCTGGATCATGTGAGGACACCAGGAGAAGTTCAGGCAGGAAGTCAATCCTGGCTGAGATAGGGAATGTGCTAGCATCTTCAGCATCCCCTTGCCCAAACCAGGACAGCCAGGGGCCCAGAGCAGGGTGGAGAGAGAGAGAGCACTGAAGGGGCAAATGGAAGGCATCTGGCGCACTGGCTTCTGCCTTTCCATTTGCCTGGATATCCTTCTACTCGCTCTCCCTCGTGGGACTGGCAACCTTATACTGATCCTTCAGGACTCAGCCCAAAGCCACCTTCTCTGGGAAGGCTTCCCTAATCTCTGCAGGCAGAGCTGGATCCTTCTGCCCCAGGAAGCTTGCTGTTGTAGCCTTGTATCCACTGCACAGTTGTGATTGAGACCTCTGTTCGTTCATCCCGTTGCCCAGGGTCTTTTTGGGGTGGAGGGAGAAGGCTGAAAGGCTCAGATTTACTCATATAACAAAGATAGAGTTAAACAGCACATTGTGGCATTTTTATAAAATGATCGCATTTTCCTTCTAAGAATCACATTCTGATTAACAATCCTGTCAGTTACTGTGAAGCACAGTCCCAGATTTAGGCTTCGGTTTGTTGAATTGGTCTGGAGATCAGCTAGAGATTTTGAATGTAATAAGATTTTGAGTTACGAAAATAAGGCAGTCAGAATGTTATACAATTCAGGATTCAGCAGACAGTCTTTCCCAAGCCCTCCACCACTTCCTTCCCATTGTCTTGTTTTCCCTGTAGCCTTCAGGTTAGATGTCCTGGGTAATGTCCTGGCCTCGAGAAGCTATATTCTTACTGGAAAAAAGAATTACTGTGTTACTTTAAAATCAATAGTTTTGAAAAAGAAAAAAAAAAAAAGAAGTATGAAGTCCACTTGCTTATTCAAAATGATGGTTCTCCCAAATCGTGCTGTGTTCTGCAATTCCGACTCGGGATTCTGTCCTGTGACTTTGTCACTTCCCACGGACATGACATCGATAGAAACCAATACACATAAATGAAAATGGCAAATTATTGACCACTGTGGATGTGGCTTAAAACGCCCCTAAAACACCTGGGATTATCTGTTAGGTATTCCCTGATTTCAGGGTCCACATCCTTTGCATATGACAGATAATCACTTCTAGATGCCCTCCAAATGGTCCGTTTGGACCACTCAAGATTGTTTCAGCGGGCATGGATGGAGAACCTACTGGGTGTCCGGAACTGCGTCCATGTGAGTGGCGCCCCTTGGAGTGTCAAATAGGAACAGCACAACCTGCCGAGTGGAGGGAAGAGTTAGGTTCTACCTGTGGACTTTTTTTTTTTTAAATAATTCTTTAATTTTGGAATACGTTTAGATTTATTGGAAAGTTGCAAATATAGTACAGTATAGTACAGATTGTTCCCATATACTCCCCACCTGGTTTTCGGGGCTCTTCTTGAGAACGACCTGGAGAGGAAATTCTCACCGGTCCCAGCACCAGAATTGCTTATGCCTCTCCAGAGTTATTCTCATGCTTTAAGGAACACTGTGAATTGCACAACATTGAGGCTTTCTCCTCTTGCACTGACTGCTTGGAAGCTCAGAGACAAGCATGCGGCTCCATTCCAGCAAGGGTGTGGAACTCCCGGCAGATGTCTTGGGTATTAGCTTTGTCCTTGCTTTCACCCTGTTCTTCCGATAGCATTTTTCTTTCCCCGTTTACTTAATTTTCACATAGTTTTTCTGTGTTGAGCTTTGCTGGCCTCTTCAAATCATTTTTGGAACACGGTGAAGGCACATATAGCTGGAAAAACAGACCATTTTCTCTGAGTTCCCCAGGTGCCTGATGCAGGCTTCTAGTTTAGCATTTATCATGTTTTATTATAATTGCTTGTTTACGTGTTTGACTCCCCCACTGGGCTGTGACTGCCACCTGGCTTCCCCATAGCTGGACTCCTCTGCAGAATGGAATATGTCAGGATGGGCTGTTGCCTGAAGCACATTTTTCAGACCCTGAGTCTACCACTGCCATCCTACGCCTGTCCTACACAGGACACCCCCACCCCCCCGCGCATGCATGCACGTGGGCTCAGAGGCAGGCTTAGCATTTCTCAGCATCTCTCCTGCCCTGATGGCTATTCTATATGTGCCACTTTGAGGCATGGGCAGACAAAGCTGGTCAATACCCAGAGGGAAAGAGAATCAAGAACCAGGGCCCGAGAAGATGGAGAGGGAAAGTAAGGGTGCGGACTCTTTTCTCCTCCTGCTCAGCCCCTGGGTGGCACCTCTCCCCTTCTTCCCTCCCTCGCCCTTGGTCATCCAGGTGATGGGGTAGGGAGACCACCATGACCAATGGAATCACAGGATCCCACGGTTGTAGGCTCAAGATTATTCCCGTCTCATCCAGGAACTCAATTTGGGCCATTCTCTTACCCAACTATCCCCTTCCACTAACCCCTCCTCATTGTGTCGAAGGAGCAACTGAGGCCCAGAAAGGGAGAATGATTTCTTCAAGGTCACACAGTGAATTCAAGGTAGACCTACCTGGGGAGTGAACTTTGTGCTCCATGAGCATCATGCACAAGACTGAGCTGGTGGGGGGAGCAGTTCAGGGATCAGGGAGCTTTCCTAGGGCCCTGGAGGCAGCCACCCAAGGGGCTTGAAGGCTGGTCGGTCATTCTGGAGAAACTCTCTTCTCTGCCCTGCCCCCACCGTGTGATTCTTCCTGGAACTGTGCAGATTCTGGAGGTTTGTTTTGAAGGAGGGAAAAGAATGACAAAGGGGCAATGTGGAGGGGGGGGTGGATGGAGGGAAAGTTGGCCCAAGTGAGTTCCTGTGTGAGGTGGGAGAGAGAGACTTGAACCATCTAGAGCAGACCTCCAGGGGTCCTGCTGCCCCGGTGAGGCGAGGCGGTGGGGAAGGGGAGGGCGGGTCCTTCTCCCGAGAGCGTGCTGTTGCTTGGTACTGCTGCCAAGTCCCAATCTTTCAGTTGTTCTTTTTTTTTCCAAGAGAAGCTGAAAATCTGATGTTGATGTGAACCCCAGAGTTTCACATTTGACAACCGATTCAAAAATTTAAAAGCTCTGTGTGAATACAACATGTGGACCTTATTTGGATCCCGATTCAAACAAACCACCTGTGAAAAGACATTTTTGAGGCAATTAGGGAAATTTAAATATAAATGAGGTATAGGTGCTAATAAGGAATTATTTTTCATTTTGTTAGGGGGATAATGCTTGTGTGGCTCTGTTTTTAAAAAGTCCTTATCTGCTAGAGAGATGTGCTGAAGTATTTATGGGTGAAATAACGTGATGTCTGAATTTGTCTTAAAATACTTCAGAAAATACAATGTGTGTGGGGGGACAGATGACACGGGATTGGCTAAGTGGTGATAGTTGCTGAAGCTGGGTGATGAGTTCATGTGGCTTCATTGTTCTAGTCTCTGCTTTGGGGGTATGTTTAAAATGTCCCTCAAAACAAACTATTGGTGGGCTGGTTGGGGCTGAGACCACCATTTTTCAACCTCTAGTCTGGGACTTTCCCACATAAGGCACAGAGTACCAGGGTGTGAAAAAACCCCAGAGATCGCACTGGTCAGAGGTTGGCAAACAATAGCCCTGGGGACCAACTCTGGCTTGCCGCCCATTTTGGGGAGGGTCAATAAAGTTTTATTGGGACACATCCATGTCTGTTTGTTTTTATACTGTCTCTGATTGCTTTGGTGCTGGGACAGCTGAGAGGAGTAAATGAGATGGAAAGCCCTGTATTTTGGAGAGCCTGAGATACTTACCATCTCACACTTTACAGAAGATGGGGTGTGGAGACCCCCAATGCAGATCAACAGCCATCCATCCTTAGCAGACCCTTGTGCCACATCTTCCAAGCCCAGGGCTACTACTGTGGGGCTGGAGCGAAAGTGGACCCTGCTGGTGGAGGGGAGGGGACCCAGGAAAACTGGTCTCGGGGATGGAATGAGGTCAGTCGCACATAATTAGAGCTTTGAACACCCGTGCCAGAGCCCGTTGACATTCCAGCATGAACCAAGGGCCACTCTGACTATGAGGTTGCATGAGGCAGGCAGGGAACTTGGGCTTTGGAGCCAGGCAGGGCTCATGTCCAATCCTGACCCTGTCACTTAGTGCCATGGCCAAGTTTATGCCTTAGTTTCTTCTTCTGGAAAATATAAATAAGGTATAAGCTTGTGTGGCAGATTAGAGGTACTGATATTTGCATATTGCAAACAGTAGGTGTTTAATAAACGGTAGATATTATTCCTACTATATTCCTGTGCTGTAATCATTGAGCTTTTGGACCATAAAGACTCAATGTTACTCAATTTTATTGTTAACCTGAGATATATCCTCTAATAAAAGGAAATAAATGTGGATTATAGAGCATTTGCATCACTACTGTTGAAGGCAAAACAAGACGTTTATTGATCTTTTAAGAGAAAACAAAAGAGAAAGTTGTATTCGTGCATATAAAAATGCCATGGCTCTATGTGAGTGAGATATGTGAAGTTAACGTCTGATGCCAACTGCAAATAAGTTTTCACATGTGAGCGTACATATGAAACTGTATTCCTTATGTAATCTAGTTCAGAAAGTTGTAGGAAGATTCTGGAAAGCTTCCAGATATATGGTAGGGAGACCATGGTTTGGCTTGGTCTCTCTAGATGTTGCCCAGGCATCTAGGATACACCTAGGGATGTTGTGGAAAGAGGAGACAAAGTATCTAGTATGAAGTACCCAGCATGGTGCCTGGCTTTGTTAGATGTTCACCAGATTTTAACTCCACCAGTCCATCCGTCCTTCCACCATCCACAGTTCATCTGTCTTCTGTTCGGCCCCATCCCAAACGCCCCACATTTGGCCAATGGGGCAAATAGTTTGGTTTGCTGGAGATGTATCCTGTGTTCATGTTTTTTCAGATCACATTTTCCAAACATTACTCTAAACACAGATTCTTATTTGGTAGCCCTGAGAAACAAGCTCTCGGGTGATGCCACATCTTTGTCACACATTCAATGTCAAGGGTGTAGATGTTGAGCAGGGTCTCGACCTTGACGCTACTGACTTTTTGAGCCAGATAACTCCTTGTTATGGGCCTGTCCTGTGCTTCTTAAGACCTTTGATAACCTCTCTGGCCTTTGCTTCTTAGTGAAGTGACAACTCCCCAGGTTGTGACAACCCAAGTGTCTCTGTGTCTCTAGACATTGCCAAAAGTTCCTGGGGGTGGGGGGAGCAAGCTCAGCCCCCTCCCCCAAGTTGAGAACCATTGGTGCAGAGAATAACGTATCCCCAGGCAACGGCAGGGCTCACGCCACTCTCTACAAACAGCCCCCCCCCCCATTACGGTGTGCAATTGGACATTGAGTGCCAGTGTTCGGATGACAGTGACAATAATAGGGATGATGGTGTCAATGACGGTGGCTCCCACAGAGCCCCACGCCCAGGACCTGGTCTTAGTTTTCCCACTTCCTTAAGGCCCCCAAAGTCCTGCTGACTTTGATTACGCTGCTTCGCCCCAGGTGTACCTGCCAATGCATCCCTGATGCTCACTGTCATTTTGACCGTATGTGAGGCTGTCGTTGCCATTACCCACACAGCAGAAGGGCAGGTGTTATTACTTTTGCTCTATAGATAAGAGAACTCTTCAGTGTGAAGTGAACAGTCCAGGGTCACAAGACATCTTGGAGCCAGAGCTGGGGAGCTTCTAAGATGTCACAGCTGTCCCCGGAGGAGGTCAGTTTAACCATTTTTCCCCAGAGGGTGAAAGGTTGCCATCCTTCCCTCTTTTCCTCCTCGTCCTCTCGGCCAAGGGTCACTGGAATAGTAATGCCTGGCCATTACGAAAGATCATTTAAAGCATTTTGCAAGTAATTACTCTGCTGGTCCTTCATGGCAACACCTCAGTGGTTATAGAGATGAGGACCTAGGCATAGAGAGAGTTAAATAACTTCCCCGATGTTGTAGAGCTGGGAAGTGAGAGAGGCAGGACTCAAACTAGGGCGGTGTGCCTCCAGAGCCCACGTGCTCTGTTGCCCGTGGGTGCCTGAGGCTGACCACATGCCTCCTGTCTGGATGGAAGGCTCCATACCTCCAAGGTGGGTGTTGGAAAGAGGAGGCAGCAGGGAAATGGGCCTGCCTGGGACTCCATTTCACCTCATTTCAAAGGTCCCCTTTCTGATTTTGGCTGCTGTCCCCTGCTGGCCTCATGGGGATGCAGAGCCTTTGGGGACGCACCGGCCCTGCCCTGGACCAATGGCCCTTCTCTTTACGCTCCACAGCAGAGCCAAAGAGAGAGTAGATGAGCTTTAATAAAGGCTGTAGAGGGTCTTGACTTGAGAGGGAGGAAATAGGGACGATAAGGAGGCAGACTCAGCTGCTGGAACTTGAGCAAGTCATTCCACCGTTCTGGGTCTCAGTTTTCTCACCTGTATAAGGGGGATAAGAATGCTCAGGTTTTAGGATCAGGAAGACTTACTTAACGAAGAGCTCGGGTAAAGCACCTGTGTGGTTGTGGGCACCTGATTTCCTTAGGTCCTTATGCCTGTGGAGCTGGATCCTGGGGGCTGGGGGGATCAGGGCATTTCCACATTTGGGTCCCTGAGTTTGTCCTCTTCGCATGTCTGACACCACTCTTGGAGGAGTAGCTCTTGCATATCATTTCCCAGAAATAGTTTAGATTCCATCTTGCCCGGGGGTCGAGTGAGGGCCCTCGGGAGCTGCAGGCTCCTGCCACTAAGTACTCACATTTAGGGCGGACACCGTGCATGGCTGCATCTTCCGCACCCCGAGATGGAGGTCCTGAGGTGCAGGGCGCGGTCTTGCTCCCCAGTCCGTTCCCTACTAGCCAGGATGGCTCCTACCTTGCAGGAAGCACTCAAGAAATAGATTCAAGGATGGGAAGTAGAATGTCAAAGCTGAAAGAAATCTCAGAGGACGTCCAATCCAGTAATTCTCGGTTTATTTTTAACCTCAAAACCCTTTCTTTAAAGGGAAAGTTTATGCAGAAGTCCTGGTCTATATATAGATAAAAGCTGCGCTGTTCTGACCACCGTGGTGTGGGCCGGTTCTCTCCCTGCTTCTGTCTCTCCTTTCCAGCCATCTTTCTGGAACCCTCGCTGCTGTAGGGAGCCGAGTTTGATGCCCACCGATAACCCGTCAACTGTCCATTTAACAGATGGGGAACCTAAGGCTCAGGAAGGAGGGGAGGCGTGGGACTTGCTTAGTGTCACGGAAGGCACAGTGTGGCTTTGTGGCTGGATTCTAGCTCTCTGCCCCGTCCCCCTTGAATGTAAATCTCCCAGAACCCCGGGCTTCGAGTGTGGTTGGAGAGCTGCAGGTGTCTCTAAATGCCTTTTTCTCTCCAGCAGTGCTGACTGCTCTGGATTCGCACAGAACAGCGTTGCTATCATGATCATGTTAATCATTAACTGGGGGAGGCATTGGGGTGGAGGAGAAATGCAGAGGTTTGGGAACCTGCCAGAGTAAGTCAGGCTTTATTATTATCATAATAAACTGACACACTCCCACCTCCTCAAAGGAGCAATTTCTCCCAGGTGGAAGGGATCTGTTCCTCTCCCATTGTCTTTAAGCCTTTCCTCTTTTCTGCCTGCCTCCTTACCTTTCCCCCTTACTCAACCATTCACCAACGCAAGATGCAATGGGCTTTTGGTTATTTCATTGTTTCTCGATTTAGAAAGCGGCCGCTGCGTCCCAGGCCCTAGACACAGAGTCGCCAGTGATAAAAAGACTCAGGCCTAGCATCCAACGTAGACCCACGGAGAGACAGGTAAGCAGTCGGTTATGCTGGACTGTGCTAGGTGCTCCAAACCAAGACAGTGGGAGTGCTTGATTACCCATTATTGTTATGGTGACCCCATCTTCCCAGGCCCCCACAGGACACCTGCTCTGGCAAGAACTCATATACCTAAGGGGACAACAGTAGATAGAACATAGGAAGTTGTGACAGTCACCAAGAACGGGTGCCTTAATGATAGCATGGGTCTAAATTTACTCGACATCAGAGTTACGTGCTTGGCGAGTGTATTCCCAGGGGCATGCTCAGAATATGTCTGCTGCCTTGGCCTTTTGATCAGACACCACTAAGAGTCTCTGTGTTTGTTTTCTTCCTTAATGAAAATTTGGGAAAATGTCGCCCTTTTCTAAAGCAAATAGAATTGGATTTTGGTCTTTACAGCACCCACAGTTAATGTCATGTACTTGTGACAGTGTTTCTGTGTTTCTGACGGCTGGATACAGCTGTCCCCCCCGGGGAGGAGGTTTCTGTATGGGTGTCTACCTCCCTCACTGCTGAGACAGGAAGTTCCCTGAGAGCAGGAAAGGTGTCTTAATTTGTCTTCATTCTTCTATCCTCTCCAGTGCCCAGTACAGCCCTTAGAAGGAGGTAGGGCTTAACCAGGGCTTGTTGAATTGAATTATTGAGGAGACAGGCTTGCAAAGGGATCTAAACAAACAGAAGAACCAACCCCTGTGATTCAGTACTGCTCAACCTGTCACTTGGAGGCAAAAATCCCCAACTCCCTCAGACGGATGGATGGGAAGGAGCGCATAGACAGACGTGGGGAGAGAAGGATGTGCCAAGCACCCTGCTGGGCACACATAATCTCACTCACTCCTCCCCGCATTGCAGGAAGTGCTCTTACTGTCACAGATGAGGAACCAGGCTCATTGAGGTCCAGGCTCCCCAGCAGGGAAGTGGAGAGTTGGGACAGGGGGCCGTGGCCTGCCGGTCCCCAGTAAGTCCCCAGTGTGTGGGGACTGGCGCTGATTGGGTCAATGTTGCCATGACTCGTCTTGTCCCCTTACCGCTTGCAGTTCCTGGAAACAGCCTGCGACCCCCTGACCTCCCGAATCGGGTAAAAACAGTGGCTATGGAAACCAAAGCTAAGACGCCCTCTGAAGTGGCATTTACTTCCTTACTAGTCGCAAGTTTCTGAAAGAGGGCAACGTGCAGATCTGACGGAAAGCCTTTGAGCCATGGAAACCTCTTTTCCTGGAAAAATGCTTTTGGTTACAGGAGGGGATCTTGTTCCTGTGGCCTGCTCTCTGTGTGTAGCTTCTGGCCCACAGTCTGTCCTTGGTTCCTGTCTTGTTGAATGACGAAGGAAGGAGGCTAGGCTTGAATGACTGAATTGTTCTAGCTGAGGCCTTTCTCAGCTCTTCTCTGTGAACGCCTGATCTCAGAGCAACCCCGAAGGCCAAAAAGAATGAGAAAAAGAAGGAAAATAGGAAGAAAGGAAGGACGATGGAAGAAAAGGAGGGGGGGAAGCAGAGAACAAAGACGAGCACCCCTCTTTCCTCTGCCCTCCCTCCCACGTACATTTTCTAGGAATAAACTGCCATCCTGTGGACTCCCCTTTGTTACTCGGAGTGTGGTCCATGGACCAGCAGCATCAGCATCCCTGAGGATTGTGTTAGAAATGCAGAGTCTCAGGCCCCACCCCACACCTCCTGAAAATCAGAGCGTGCACTTAGCAAGGTCTTCAGGAGATCCTCAAGCACCTTAATGGCTGAGAAGCGCTGGGCTGCTGGGACCTTGTCTATTCCTTTATGAGGGCAGGAGGGTGTCTTCCACATCACGGGAAAGGCATTGGAGAGGGTTTGAATGCAAGGACTTTAGGAATGGAGAGAGAAAGCAGCTTGGTAGGAGACCGATAGTGATTATTGGCCTCAAGACCAAAGTTGATTGAGCGTTTACTACGTGTCGGACACTTGGATACTCACGAGCTCATTTTATCCCCACGTCAACCCTATCAAGGATCTACCATCCTTATTCCCATTTCAGAGATGAGCATAGGCAGGGGGCTGGTGAGCAGCCTGGCAAAATCACACGGGGGGATTTGAGATCCCACGGTGACTCTGGTTTCCCTTTGTTCTGTGAACGCCCAAATGACCTTGATCTCCAGGCCAGCCTGTTCCCTGCTTTCAGACCTGAGGGAACAATGCCCAGAGCCTCCTAGGAAAGCAGGCAAGGGGAGGAATAGCAAATATACAAGCCTGCAAGGTCCTTTGGAGCTGTGATGCTCTATTTCCAACGCAACAGAATCATTTAACTGATAAACATGGAAGCAATGTCAAGATGGCAATAAATTGCCCCGCTATCCAGCCAGGCCTTTGTGTGGTGTTCAAAAGAAACTAATTAAAAGAATTTTTCTTTAAAGTATGTTTGACCCAGACATTTCCCACATCAGCCTAGGAAGCCAATCCAGTTTGAAAACTTGGTGTGAAGCTTGAATTATTAACACACGCATGGAAAATGGTGTTGCATATTTGCCTTAGAATGTTTTGGGAATGGGGGAGGATTAAATGCATCTCTTGAGGATTCGAGCTAGGGGAGGCACGTGGGGGTGAGGTAAAGCCGAGAAGCCTGTGAGTGTGTGTATGCTTGTAAAACATACATCATAAAACTCGGCACTTTATCAGAACTCCCGCGTTCAGATGACTGAGACAAATTTTAAAGAGAATTTTTCACAGCTAATACATAAAACATGATCCCCACAGTCTCCATCTTTAAACAGCTTTGTTAAATAGTCAGTTGAATGACATCCCCCTTGCTGCCAGGAATCCAGTAGAGAATTGTATTTACATAGGGAATTTCACCTGATCATTTAGAACCGCTTGGAAAACATCTGTCTGTTGAGCCTCTCGGCACCCTTGTGAGAGCTCTGCGAGCACTCCTGGCTGATTTCTGCCCCCTCAATGCCGTGACAGTGACTCCATGAGAAGTGGACTTGGCAGAGCCAGCTTCCCAGCTCGTGCCTTCCAGGAGAGCTGGCCCAAGGCCACTCTGACTCCCGCTGGCCAGGCTGCTGGGATGCAGGGGACCCGTGCAGAAACGGGGCTGCTGCGGCTCCTGCCACCACCCATGCTCACCGCTCCAGGGTTCATGGAGCTGACGAGCTGATGTGGAAACTCCAACAAGCTGGCGTCTAAATAATGATGGTAATAATATGAGTAGCTAATGTGTCTTGCTTAAATGTGCCACCAGCACCATGGGAAACACGTAGCAGGGGCTGGTCCAGCCTAGCCTAGCAAACCTTCTGGGTCCTTCTAGGGTTATCGCTACAGCACGGCTGAAGACATTGGGGTCTAGAGAAGTGAAATGACAGGCTTAAACCCACCTTTGTCTGCTTTAGTCCATACTCGGATCCATCATTGTGATAGACCAAAGGACGCCACAGGTACAGGGGGCTTTGACAGAGGGAGGAGACGGAGCATGATTTTTTTTTTTTTTTGATGTGTAGATATCTGTATATTTTCAACGTGTGCATTCAGTAAATGCCTCCAGTCTCGCTTCCTCTCATTCAGCCTTGAAGCAGAAATAATGCCCCTTTTCCCCCTTAAAATAATCAGTAGCTGGTTACGTGAGGCAGCTAACATGGTGGCCAAAACACCATGGGTGATCAATGGTGTTCCTTCTCGTTTCTATTTACAGTCCGCACACACATGCTGACACTCTCTGATTTCATGAATCAATACATTTCTTGAAATCATGCTGGAAGAAGAATCCTGAAAACATGGATTGGGCAGGACCATTGCAGTCATCAGTTTAAACAAGGCTAGCCATATCAGCAGAAGCCATGAAAAGCTGAGGTAGCTAGGATATAAAGGTAGTAGAGGGGCCTCTTAGGTGGGGTGCCACAAACAGAGTGGTGGCTGGGGAGCCAAGTGGAGAAAGTGAGGACCCATCTCATATTTTGCTGTGGGAATGGTGGCCAGGCTGACACTGAGAAGAAAAATCACTCATGGCCCCAGGGCTTCCATGTACTGTTGGGCAGGCTTCGCACTTCGACCTCCAGGGGGTGCTATTCTCACCCACCATCTGGGGAGCGGCCGTCCTGATCACTGCACAGTCAGGATGGCTATGGGCCTTGCAAGGACCATTTACAGAGCTCTAATAAGAATAAAACCATGTGATATGGGGACGTGGAGAAAACACAGGGCAAAAATTGGGATTGGTTTGGGTTAAGGGTATCAAGGAGGGATATTAAAGCTATGCCCTGTTAGTGAAGCAGAATCTCAACAAGTGGAAAATAGGGAGGGGGAAAGTCCAGGTGGCTCCCTCCTCTTCATCCCTTAAGACTGATCTCACACCTCTCTGCTCTTGGATGACTTCGGACACCCCCCCTTTTTCTCCTACAGCACTGGGCTTACTGGATCCTAACCTTTACCACACCTTTCTGAAACAGTTCATTCACAAGTCTCCCATGGGACCCCTACTACCCAGTGCACTCCTCAAGCATGAACTACGCCTTTCACAATGGGGTACAAGTCCTAGCACGAGTGTTTGGGTGCATAGTAGGTCCTGGCACATAGTAGGTGCTGAGTGGACCAAGTAACTCATTTTTGAATGAGTGACGCTGGTACATTAGGGATGCCAACAGAGGCAGGGTGGCCGGTTTGCAGCTAAGAGATGCCAGTGTCCTTAGGAAGGGCTGCAGACCAGGGCGAGAAAGGGCAGACCTTCGGGACCACTCAGCCGTGAGCAGTGGGGAGAGAGGAGAGGACGCTGAGTGATGTCAGCCACCCCATGTGGACCTGGGGCCTGCGCTCATGAACCTGACGCACAGCCCGGGGCTCCGAGCCAGGTGATGGGCTCCTCCTGCCCTGTGCCCTGAGCTTCATTTGAAGCCTGATGATTTTTTAACAGCATGCGTTCCCCCGAGGATCAGGATCCAGGATGTGCCTCTCTCCAACAGGGCAGAGAAGTGGCTGCGAGACAAACAGCTTTTATCAGATTGAAAAATTAATATGTGAAGCAAAGCCAATGCTGCTGGGCATTGCTGGACATAGAGAGGCCAGAGACCCAGTGATGTTTGATGATTGACTGGCAGACAAAGCGGGCAGTCCTCCAGGGCCAAAGGCAGGGCCTCTCTGTTCTCCAGTCTCGGCTTGGAGCGGCTTGGAGCGCCCTTTCCCGAGCCTCGGGCCAGGTTTGTTCCTCAAGGCCTGAGAGGCACTGACCGCCTGCTCTCCTCTTCTCACTGGGGGAAATCAGACCCTCAGGGCGATGCTCCTCCTATGGCCCCCACCCACCCCGAACCTAAATCCCATTGACCCATCCTTAGCAGAATCTTAAGTAGGTACTTTGAGAGGTAGTGTAGACAGTGGGAAAAGCAGGCATTGGGAGGGAGACACGTCTTTGTCCCAATCTTGGCTTGCCAATTCCGGGCTGTGTGACCAGAGGCAAGTCATTTAACCTCTCTGAGTGTCTGTCACCGAGGGACAATGAGTCTTTCCCAGAGAGTTGTGGGGATTCAGTGAGATAGCGTCCATCAGTCAAATGCCTGGCACCTGGTGAGTTCCCAAGAAATTACAGCTGTTATAAATGGTTATAGCCTCTCATCTACTCTGGACCTAGCTTCGCCCTGCTGACTGCTGCCTGAGATGCCCTCTGCACCCCAGCCTCCTCATCCTTCTAGGCCTAGGCAGAGGGCCGCCCGCTCCAGGAGCCCCTGCAATGCCTCTCCCTGTGAGGAGGACGCCCTCCCGAGGTCTGAACGCTCCAGTCTCTCTCTTTTGGCCTCAGCGATCTTTCCAGAGTAACTAGTGGCTGGGAGCGTGCCTCATGGATGCCCCCGGCGGATCTGTGCTCACAGCATGCAGGAGGAGGTAGAGAGCTGCAGGGCCGGGAACGGGGTGGGGGCAGCCCCTCACGAGCACTTTCCAAGGGCCCTCCTTTCTCTGAGGGGCCGGGCCGGTCCCTGGGTGGGTCTGCCTGGGGTCCAGCTGTGGTCTCTGGCCCCCCACCCCCACTCCTGGTCCACAGAGGGGCAGGAACCAGTTCGAGATGCCCTGCTGGTCTCAGCTTCCCCTCTGCTTTTCGCACACCCTACAGGTATCTCCCGGGGAAGGCCTGCTTTCCAGCTCAGAGGCCCTCTCCGGGGGCATCAGGAGCAGCTTGCTCCCCTCCTGGCTCAGTAAAAACCCTCCAGATGCTCTCTATCCTCCTTTGCTGGCATTATCGCTCTCGCTCTTATCTCTCTCCCCGGAAGGCTGAGTCTCGCTTCCCCTGCATGGGAGCCGCATAATCCTCACGTTAATCCTGTGCGCCCCTCCGAGGGGCCTTGGGCGCTTGGTGGGCTTTATCTCAGCCATCCTCCCTCACTGGGATGCGCCTGGGAGGAAGCAAGGGCAGGAGGAGCATCTTCCCATTTCACAAATGGGGAAACTGAGGCACAAGTCACCTGGGCTTTCCTCCTCTGCCAGGCGCCCAGAGCTTACCCCAGGAGGGACCCATATGCCCGCTGCCCACCCCGGGCCCCCCCCCCTCAGCCTCACTGGCCTCTCTTCCCCTCTCCATGGCTTCACCCTCCAACCCAGAAACCCCTAACTCCTTGCACTGGCTTCCGCCCTGCCTTCAGGCCAATTTTGGGAAGTTCCCCTTACCCTGTGCCCAGCCCCTCATGTCTGTCAACCATTTTTTTGGTGCCCTGCCATCTGCCTCACCTCATTTTAGCAACCCTGGAGTCAGGGGATCGCACGCATTGTCCAAGGGGCTGCTTCATACTTTTGTACTTAACCGGGGGTGTGATCCTGGGAGCTTCGGAAATTATAGGTCAGTGTGGCAGAGCCGGTGCATGGGGGATGCTTCGAAGGGAGCGTCTGTGCCTCTAACAGAGTCTCAGAGGGGTCTGTGGCTGCAAAAAGATTAGGAGCCATGGCACCAGCCTGCGAGGGATGGAGGTTGCCTGGGCCCACTAAAGAGCTGTTGTCTTGTAAGCCAGTGCAGGCAGGGGGAGCCCCGTCTGGTCGGGGTGCGGCCTCTGGGGAGGCTGCTCTGTCTGGCTCTTCTCTCTCTCTCCGACTTCAGCTCCAGACCCACCTCTGCTCCTCATCCCTTGCTTTCTCTCCGGGACCAGATGCTGGCACACAGGTTGGCTTCTCCCTTGTGAAGTCAGCTTCTCCTCATCTAGATGCCCGGGCACTGAGCCACTTCTGGGCCTTGGTCTCTCTGAAAGCAGTACTACTTAGAGTGTGGTCCCTAGACCGGCTTGCTGAGCAGCACTTAACCTTTATCCATCCAGACAGTTCCTTTTGTCTCCCCGATTGTCCCTTTCCCCTCCATGTCCACCTGCTGGGATCCTGTCCATCCTTCAGGGCCCAGCTCCAAGGCCACTTCCCCCAGGAGTCTCCCTGGCTGGGAGCTGTCCTTCTGATGGCCCCAGGACCAGCTTCCTCCCTCCCTCCCTCTTTGACGGCAGTGCCAGACTTCTGAGCACTGGAGGCAGAGGGGTGTTTTCTGCACCCAGCAGGGCTTGGCACAGAGGAGGGGCTCAGCAAATGCCTGGAGTGTGCTCGGTCACTCTGAGAAGAACTCACTTGTACACGCTCACTTGTACATGCATTTCTTCAACAGGTGTATCAGGCATTGGGCTGGAGACAAAACAGGGAGACAGAAGGAGTTGTTGCCCTCAGAAGCTCCCAGTCCAGGGAGGGGAATGGACAGCAGGGTGGGCCCTGGCCACGGAGTGAGTGATCACTGCCGGGTTGGGGATGGTGGGCTGGGGGGCGGTCAGGGGGCAGGTAGAGGGTATCCTGAAGGCACATTGTGGACGTCAGGGAAGACCGCCCAAAGGACGCAGGGTCTAGGTGAGCCAGAGGTGGAGTGGGCGGGGGGTTGGGTGCTGTGGGCATTAGGAGCAATGAATGTGCTGGCCACCAGGGAGGGCATGTGTGCAAGGTGGGAGCGAGCGAGTTCCGGAAGTCATTGTCATGGTTTCTGTGGGTCGGGAGTTGGGTCAGGGCACAGCAGGGAGAACTTTTCTCTGCTCCAACGACGTCTGGGGACTTGGCTGCAGAACACAAAGGCCAGGGCTGGATTCTGTCTGGTGCTGAATGCTGGCGGTCACCCTGGGGGCCTCAGTTTCTCTGCATGTGGGAATTCTTCACGTGCGCTCCTGGCTGAAAGTGCCTGCCAGGGTGGACTTGAGCCCAGGGCTTGGTCCTTGTGCGTGGCCTCAGGTCTATGCCTGGAGTCCCCCTACTGTGTGTTGTGGCCTGTCCTAACTCCCTCCTGCTGTAGATGCTGGCTGATAGCCACCTCCCCTGGGAAGCCCTCCCTGATCTCCCTTCATAGGGCTGTCCACTGGCTGTCTGCGTCCAAAGTCATTTGTCTCCCCTGTCTCTCCCGCTAGCCTGGGACCACCTCGAGGATTACATCTTAATCCTGTCTGATTCCCCACTGTCTGGTATACAGAAGGTACTTGATAAATGTTTGCTGATTTGTAAATGAAGCACGAGAAGGCTGGGCTAGCCACTTCCTGGCCGGGTTGGAGTGGAATTGGCTCTTCGGCTTATCTTTGTTGAGTCTGCCTTTTAAAGCCACATTCTGCTGGCCTCTAAGCTCACTTGGGTCAAATATTCATACCTATTATGGTGGCTCCTTCCTTCCCACGTGCTTCCACTCCCGTCCCCTTCAACTTATTCTCTGCAAAACAATTGGAGGGACTATATCAGATTTATGTCACATGAGGGCCCTCCCCAGCTCCGAACCTTCCAGTGGCTCCCACGGTAAGTAAAGCGCACACTTGTTACCACAGTCTCCAGTCCACGAGGCCCTGTGGGGTCTGTCCTTTGCCTCCTGCTCTAACTGCATCCCCCCAACCCCCCCACCCCCACCAGTCCCACCCCCATATTCCGGAGATACGGACTTCCTTTCTACCTGAACATGCTAAACTCCTTCCCACCTCAGGACTTTGCATTTGCTGTTCCCTCTGCCTCGAATACCTTTCCTTCATGTCCTTACTTGGCTGTTCAGCCTTAACACTGAGACCTCAGCTCAGATACCACTTCTTCAGACTTCCTTGAAACACTTAGCTTAAGTGGTGTCCTCACCCTGGTCACTCTCTCTTCTGGCACGCTTTCAATTTTCTTCAGTCATTATTCTCTGAAAGAATCTAACTTCTCCACGGGTTTACCTGGACGTTGCTGGTCTCCTTCACCAGAGTGCTGGCTTGCTCGGGGCGGGGTCTGGTCTTACTGATGGCTCGACATAGCATTCAGAACAGGACGGACATGTAAATAATCGTTGGAAAAAAACAAATGCAGACCCATTGTACAGATGGGAACATCTAGGCAAAAGCAGCCTGCTGGCTGAGGAGTCTGTGGCCCTGGGCCTCTAGCCCTGCTCGCCTCTCCCTGCTGGGGCACCCCTCCTTCCCTTCCCACCCACCCGTCCTTCCTGGCAGTGCCAGGAGCACTCGTGCCCCATGCCGGGAGCACACCTTCCTCTCCTCTGCAGCCTGGGCTGGGAAAGGTTGATGAGTGGGAGAACACAGGCAGGCAGCCGCAGAACCGTTCCAAGAAGTGAGAGAGATCCCGGTCCAGGGGGAGAATTAAACTCCCAGCTTCAGGGAGAGGTGAAAACCAGGCAGTTGTCTCAGCCAGCGTGGAGTGGGAGGGAGGATCCTCTCCCGGGGTTATTGATGGATCCGATGCAGACCTGCGGATTATGCTCTGTGCAGGCTTCCGTGCCAGCCCAGTGCAGAGCGGCTGGGCCCCAGGAGGAAAGATGCTCGCCAAGGAGGGGCTGGCTTGCTGGCGTACTCGCTCCCACCCCGGGATTTATGATGCTGCCCTTGAGCGGGAGTCTCTGACGGGAGATATATCGGCCTGCTTATCTGCCGGGAGTGGGCCCTCCCGATGAATCTGAGCAGCTACTGTGGCAGCCCCTGGGCGGGAGGCAGCGGGAGATCTACAGCCCTCTCTCCTGGCCTGAATCCCTCCACTCTGCCGCCCACGGACCGACAACCACTTAGCTGGGACAGGAAGGCCCCGACCTGCCTGGTCCCTGAGCAAGAATAACGGTTGGTGGCCAAGAAGGATGGCGCTGCTCGGCTCTGTCCCGCTGAGCCTCTGGGAGGACAGTGGCGTCCTGTTGTCTGTGGTGGGGCCCTGTGAGGCTGGACGCTCCCGACCGTAAATCCCGCCATGCTCCAAACACAGAAGTCCAGGCCCCGGGGAAGGGGCGGGCAGGGAGGACTTGTGTTTTGGGATCCTCTCCTCAGTGCCACATCGGCAGCCTGGAGGAGGGAGCCCCATGAGCCGGCTCCCAGAGATGCAGGAGCTGAGACTCCGAGCGGAGCCAGCGGCTCCACTTAGGAGCACCACGTGCATCGCACCGGCTATCCACTTTTTCTGTTCACCCAAAGGGGCGGACATCGGGCTGCATCTTAGAGGGTAGGACCCTGAGCCTTAACAAGGGGGCAGCAGGGAGAAGGAAGGACAGGCCGGCTACTGCTTGCATCCTCCTGGGTGCAGACTCATGCTTAAGTTCTGTGCATGGGCCCCACCAGCATCACTTCAAGTCCAGGACGTAGGTAGGTCCTACTCTCACAATGGGATTACTGACAAACTGGGGTCAGGGTGATCCGGTAACAGCAGGGGCCAGATAGAGCCCATCTCTCCTATCTCCCAGCCAGACAGAGGTGCTTCTTTGGGACCACACAGGAATGACTTTCTGGCTCAACATCAGAGATCAGTCAGTGGCTTGGAGCAAAGATCAGGGCTCCAGGGCCCCATCGCCATCTATACCCCAGCCAGTGCCAGAACGGAGCTGGCAGGACATCTCCCCGGGATTCCTGTCTGTCCCTCTCCTGGAGCCTGTCAGGCTGGCTCCTCCCCTCCTCCCAGCTGAGCCAGCCCTGGGAGACTTACGGTAAAGGCGCTTTGATCACTGAAACCCTGGGGAGCTGCGGGGAGTGGGAAAGAGAGAGTGTGTGAGAGCGATTTACATCCAAAGCCAGATCAGAGATTCCCCTTCTGCTTCGGTGATGCGGGGACTTGTCCCTGTCGGGTGGCAGTGACCAGGCAGATAAAGCAGGAGTGGCAAGGCATGAGCCTGTCATTAGGAGAGGTAATTGGGCCGATGGGCAGGTCTCCCACGGCCTGGCTGTCATCCCTCCAACAAAGCTATCACTTTTTGGGTGGAGAACCAAACCTCCCCTTTAGGCCAACTCATTAGAATCGGAGCACCTCAGAGCAAGCAGGTCCTTAGAGATCACCACCTGGTTACAGGAGGGGAAACTGAGGCTTGGGAGAGAGCAACGTGCTCCAGAGGATCTGGAGGTCTGGGCAGTGCTCTTCCCATGACAGCAGAGGAAGTTTGGGGAAGTAGTTAAGAGCACAAGCTCTGGAGCCAGGCAGGGCCCAACCCTAGGCTTGCTGCTGTGTGACCTGGGGCAAGTGTCTCAACATCTCTGTTCCCTCACAGGATATATGTGGATGGGGACCGCCGTTACCATGTTGTTGTTGGTGGTGGGGGGCTTCATACTCAAAAGCCGAGCAGACAGGGGAGGAGGTGTGGAGCGGGCGGAGGGCGGTGTGTGGAGGCAGAGTGTGGCACACGCAGCTTTATCCCAGAGCGGCGGGGCCCCAATTTAGGGACGGCTTGGCAGTGCTGAGCTCCTAGGGGGAATCGGATACTCAGATTTAAGCTGAGGGGAATTATCCCCATCTTGCAGAGGAAATGAGAAAACGAGGTTTCAGAAAGTTTACGCATCTTGCCCTGTTACTCAGCTGGTGAGAGGCAGGGCGGAATTCGAACCCTGGTCTCTCGGGTTCTTTCCATTTTGCTGGCGGCACCTGAGGCCAGCCTCACTTTCTAGGGGTGCAGGGCTTGCAGGGCCGGGGATGGGTAGCCTGACTGCATTTAGAACCTTCTAGGAGGCTGAACCCACCCTGCCCTTGCCTGGATGGGACCCCTGCCCCCCTGGGGCTCCCTCTTGGGCACGGCCCTGTCCTGCTTCACCCGAGAGGGAGCCAGTGGCCTGGCTCCCTGGCTGCCACTTGTTTCCCGGGAGACAGGTGGGGTTGCTGTGGCCCAGGCTGGTGCTGAGGGAGGACACAGTCTCCCTTCTTCCACTGCTCCTGCCCACGCTGTGGATGTTCTTGACTTAGGCCAGCCAGCTCTGCGCTTCTGACTGGAGAATAACACAAAACAGGATGGCGTTTCATAGTAAATTACTTTAATTTTTATGGTGCTGTGTGCTGTTTCCTGACAAAATAACTCTATTTAGTTTACAAGTGGAATTTTTTTCTTTGGGTGTTTTGGTTCTCCATCCCCCTGCACCCCTGCCTTACCCTTCATGCCCTCACCTCGTGCCTGCCTCACCCTCACAGAAGAGATGGAAACAACTGAATGCCCTTCAAGTGCTACTATGAGTGATCTGGGACCCCCAGAGGGGAGGTGCCTGGGCCCAGGTCATGGGGGGGTGTTGGCTGGACCTCCAGGGGCAGGGTGAATTCCATACGCCAGCCCTGCTTCCCACAGATGTGCAGGTGGGCAATGGGCTCAGCCCAAGTTGGGGTGCACTCATTCTGAGAACAAGCAAAGGCCTGAGGGCCAGCCTTCAGAGCAGCCCCCAAATGCCCTTCCCTAATGTCAAGGCAGAGTGGGGGTGCCCCGCCCTCCCCCCTTGCCCCTCAGGCTGCCCTTTGGGGATCCATCTAGTCTCTTTTATTCTCAAAGCTAGTATTTGTTGGGAAGGAGGTCCCTTTGAGGCCATCTTTGAGGTTCTTGGTAATTTGACTCGTATGTAAAGGCAGGGGTTGTGGGGGTACCTGGGTGGCTCAGTCGGTTGAGCGTCTGCCTTCGGCTCAGGTCATGATCCCGGGGTCCTAGGATCGAGTCTTGCATCGGGCTCCCTGCTCAGTGTGGAGTCTGCTTCTCCCTCTACCTCTGCTGCTCCCTCTGCTTGTGTGTCCCCCCATAAATAAATAAATACATAAAATCTAAAAAAAAAAAAAAGGCAGGGGTTGTGGAATTGTAACACCTCATAGAGTGCTAGCTCATTTAAAAATCAGCTAGGGTGGGTGGAAAAGAGGTGGAGCCTCAAAGCCCCTGGGGAAATCATGGGTCCCACGTCCATCTAGCCGCACCCCTCCATCCCCCATGATCAGGGAGCTAACGCAGTTTGATGGGCATTAGGTGAGGCGTTTTAAGCCCTCGTAACTCCAAGTGTGTGAGCAGAGGCAGGTGGCGGCCCCAGGGAGCTTGTTAGCAATGCAGACACTCAGGCCGCACCCCAGATTTGCTGAATCAGAATCTGCTGGATAACAAGATCTCCGGGTGATTGCACGCACACCAGAGTCTGAGAAGGCCTATTCGAAGCCATGCTTATAATCTTCACCAGCCCCACTTCACGGATGGAGACGCAGAAGCAGGAAGGGTGAGTGGCTAGGCCTGCAATGCTGTTGTTGAGTTCCTGGGCTGGGATTCAGACTCGGATCTCTCTTAACTCCAGAGGATTTCAACAGGATGGGATGGGAGAGAAGGGCGTTTGAGGACAAAGGATGGCTTGAGCGTGGAGGTAGAAGACTGCAGGAGGGAGCTCAGGAGCAGACTGGAGTTACTTGGAAAGAGGCGGTGGGAAACTATAGAAGATCTGGGAGCAGAGAGTGGTCACGAAATCTATTCACGGGTGGGCGGCTCATCACCCCAACAGGCCTTGCAATGCAGGCGAAGCCCCCAGGATAGGCTAAAGGCATTTGGGAGCTGTAAGACTGAAACCTGTCTGTGACCATTCCCCGAGGCTCCTGGCTACCGGTCAACTTCTGGCCTCAGACCTGGTTGCTGGTCTGAATTATCCAGCCCAGTGTGGAGCTGAGGGACAGGTGGGCAGGCTCCTGGGCGCTGGGACTGGAAGGAGTCAGCGGGGTCAGTGCATGGGGAGGTGGATTCATGTGCCCTGAGTCATCTCTTCTCCAGCAGAAACACCTGCTCTTCCATCTGGGCCTTGGGGGCTTCTTTTCCTGTGCCACCTTGAGTCTCCTCTGTGCCCCTCTGTGCCGCTGCTCTGACCAAGGTGCGGGGCTCGGAATGGACCGTGGGCAAGGATTCTGCCTCCCTGTGTTCTGGGCACCCTCTCTCTAGTAATGCAACCCAGTTATAGCGTGTTCAGCAGTGAGCTCATGATGGAGGGGAGTACTGGCCTCAAGCATGGTGGAAACATGGGAGCTCCAAACAGGAGCTCGAGGTGCTTGTCCCAAGGGTCAGCTCAGACACAGGGCCACTGTCCACCCGCCCACCTTTCCTAGTCATCTCACCCCCCCCCCCCCCACCATGAGTCAGCATCTGCATGGCTGACGGCAGCTCCTAAGCCACCAAGTGATTTCAGAGCCAGTGGCTCTTAGGACAGCCCAATGAGATGGGTGGGTTTGATCATCCCCATTTCACAGCTAAGAAGATGGGGGCCAGGAAAGCCCCAGTGACTTATCCAAGGTCACAGAGCACAGAACAAGGCCTGGAGCTGAGGCCAGAACCCGGCAGTCTTGACTTTGAATCCACAGCTCCTTCTACTTTAAAACCCTGACTGAGTTTCTAGTCTGAAAAAAATGGGGTGCTTTCTAGAACATGAGATGCTGGACTGAGGATATGTGCTTGGGGAGCCTTGTGTGTCTGGTGCGGAGCCCCGGGTCTGGCATGTCCTGGGTATTCTAGAGTGGTTTGTAGACCCGCTTGTACCTTACTAGGCCGGGAGGTCCCCGAGGGAAAGGGGGACTTTAAGCGCCTCCACTCCTGGCCCCTCCTCTCGAGCCCAGCACCGTGCCCAAGAGAGGAGGCATGCTGAGCAGGTGTACGGACGCCTGAGTGCCGACACAGAGCAGCTCCGGCTCTGTCCTTGTCACCCGCCTGCCACCACCCTCTCAAGGGCCGCTCTTCTGCCCCCATCTTCTGAGGAGCTCATTTTCTACTCTCTCACTTCTCCCTGATTCTAGAAGCCCTTTGTCCTCTTCCCATGCCTTGTACCCTTCCCTCAAGGCTTCCTTTCCCCCCACATCTCCTCTTTCTGACCCAGAGCCATAAATCCTTAAGCGGCTAGGTATGGAGGTGACGGTGGGTGTCATGGGACGGGGCCACTCGGAGCTGCTCTCTGGGCCCCATCGGGGTTCAGTGGCCAGTCCACCTCTCAGTGTGGGCCAGCCTGGAGTGAAAGGAGCCTTGGCCTGCAGCCTCTGCTCCCAACACACGGGGCGAGCTTGCCCGGTGGCGAAGGGTGTGCACTCTGGAAAAAGCCTGTTGCAGGAGTTCTGGCTTTGTTCCTCTTAGCTGTATGACCTGGGGCGGGGGGCGCGGGGGACGCTGGGTGGCAGAGAAATAAAAATGGGGGAGAGGAAAAAAGTATTTGCCAAACAGAGCCTTGGAGTTTCTCCTCCTGCTTTGGGGCTCCTCAAATATCTGACTTCTGGGGGATTTTCTTCCCTAACTACATCTAGGTCAGTGGCTGGGACAGAGTGAATGTTGGGCTGCCTTCATAAAAGTATGGACAAGTTACTCTACTTCCCTGGGCCTCAGTTTCCCCATCCATAAAATAAAGGGGGGTGTGCTCTCTGCTCCCCGAAGGCCCCTCCGGCTCTGGCATTCCAGGATTCCAGCTCTGGGCATTAACGAGCTCTGCTTGTCTCTCTCCCTTTGTGGCATCTCAGCAGAGGGTCATGTGCAAGATTCATAAATAAATGGGTAGATAAATAAATAATGCCTTTTATTTGTGCAGCGTTGAATAGTTTTCAAAGTGCTTTCTCATCCATTAATTATCTCAATCGAGGCTTGTGCAGGCCCTGGGAAGTAAGCAGCCCGGGGATTATGACTTCCATGTTCAGAGCAGGAACGGGAGATTCGGAGAGGCAAAGTGACTTGCCCAAGGTCACACTATTATTTGATGTCAGGATGAGAAGAGGTGGAAAAGAGAAGCTGAAAGAGAAAAGAAGGTTGGTGGGGGTAGGGGTGTGGCTGGTCTGGGTGGCAGAGAGCAGAAATAAAAACATGAGAGAAAGAAGGATTTGCCAAAGGCAACCTCAGAGCTTTGGAGTTTCTCTCCTGCTTCGGGGCTCCTCAAATATCTGACCTCTGGGGCACTTTCATCTCTTACTGTGACTCGATCAGTGGCTGCCTCGGTCCAACCTTTGGCTAGGAATTAGCAAAATCTTAGGCAGCATTAATAGGGTATGAGGCTCACAGTAAAGGAGGTGAAAATCTCTGTGTGAGAGCCTGGTATCCACTCCTAGCCACCACGCTTTGAGGTGGACTTTGACAAACTGGAGGTGGGAGGTGAAGGGTGAACCCTGAACCATCTGGAGCAGAGTCAGAGGAACTGGGCTTGAGGAGGAAAAGGCTGGGGAGTTCTAGCCTTGTCTTCATCCCTTAGAAGGAATGTGGATTTGGCTCCAGGAGGCCCCAGAGGGCAGAGACTGGACTGGTGGGTGGGTGGAACCAGGGCCAGTTTTAATTGCAACAGGGAAAGAAGTGGCTAATGTCTGCTGTGCAACAGTCCTGACCACCCCCACCCCACCCCCAGACACCTTGGCTACCCCGTTTCCCAGCTCTCCCCTCCGTCTCCGCCAAGCTCTTCCCAGGCTGCAGGTGGGGGTGGGCCCTTTCCCTTGTCACTCTTTCCAGGGACTGGACTCCCTGAGGGCTGGGCAGGGCACAGGAGTCCCTGCCCTGGGTGAAGGCTGACAGCTGAGGGGCTTGCAGCTTTGGACAGGAGTCATTCAAGGCTCAGTGCCTGGAAGGCTGACGGGAGCCCCACAGGGCTTGCTTCTGATAACAGCCCTGGGGCAATGCAGGATTGAAACACTCTCTCGGGGCCTGGTGCAGCTGGTTGTCTCTGAGACCAGGGCCACTGTGTGGTGGGGGGCGGCAGGGGTCAGGGTGGGGTAGGCGGGTGGGGGTGCTGGGACCCTGAGAGGAGATAGGGAACGGGAGCTCCAGGTCTGGGGGGCCCGGCACCACCTGTCCAGGCTCAGTCTGGAGCCCGCTGCCCTCTGAGCCAGGTGCGCATCCTCAGATGGCATGAAAACAGGGCACTTCTCGTGGGTGTTTGGAAATCCTGAGCTCCCCCTTGAAGACCACCCTGAAGGGTGGCAGGGCTGGATCTTTGAGAAAGTGGGAACCAGAGGTCTAAAGAAGTCGCAGCTTGTCAGCGCTAATCAGCTTCTGCTCTCTCTCTGCTGGGGTCTGGGCTGCCTCACAGGGAGAAAATTTACCCCTAAGAAGCTTTCTCGCTCCTGCTGCCTCTGTCTCAGGGGCTGGAACACAGGGCCCACCTCCTTAACTTGGCGCTCTGTGGCGCCTCCATCCAGCCCCATGGTCCCACTTCTGCAAGGGCAAGTAGCTTCCAGAAGGGTCCTGTCTCTCTCTGATCCGGTTTTTCCTCTCTCTTTGTCTTCTTCTCTTATTTTTTCACAGCCATCGCTCTGGGGGCCCCCCAACTTCTTTCCTGCTCTCAGCCCCATGGCTGTGAGGACCACAGAAGGCAGGGATAGGACTGAGCGGGAAGGAGTGGGAAGATGGGGTACAGCGAGGTGTTGGGCCTGGTGTCTTGCTCCCCCTCACCTAGGGGCCTTGCTCAGATTTAGCAAATAAAAACACCGGACGGCCAGTTGATTTGAATTTCATATAAACAACAAATAAAAAATGTTTAGTATAAGTGTATCACATACAGAATTCAGGATATACTTATAGTAAAATTGTAATTGGTGTTTATCTGAAATTCAGACCAACCGGGGTTCTGTGTTTTCTCTGGCAGCCCAAGTCTTGACTCCTTCTTCCTTCTGCCTCTGGGAATGCCTTTGAGCATCTCCCTGGCTGGGAGGGAAGGGTCCTAAATCCCAGTCCTAACCACTGATAATTAGGAACCAAGGCCCCATCGCCCAACAATGGATAGTCAATGAAAACTGATGGCCTTTGGGAAGCTTCAGGGTAGCCTCCGACCGTCAGGGGATTGTAGTCATCATTGTCTGAGAAAAATACATGTGTGTGAAACTGTAGGCATCAGGCTTAGTGATGCAAGGTTGGCCCAGAGAGGCGGACCCGGTGGGAAGCAGCGCAGCAGGCCTGGGCGGAGGCTTCCAGACTCCTCTCGGTGCTCTTCTCACCCTGTACATGTCTCGAAGCAGGGTCAGTGCCCTTTCTTATTTTGCTACACAATGAACTCAGCTTTGGTTTGACCCTCAGGCTGGGTACATGTCGGGGTGGCTGATGAGGCCCACGTGCCCGCTAGCAGGAAGCTCCAACCTTCTCCAAACCTGCCTGATCTTTACCTTGTGCTCATTCTCCTCGCCTGTCATTCTCTTTCTGTTATTTGCGTCTTACCTTGTATCTTACTCGTCCTGTAAGACTCTGCTCAGATGTCTTTGCGGCCCCTTCTAAGCCCTCTCCACGCTCACCCTCCCCACGTGCACCAGCGGACTTGGTGACTTCCCTCCTGATGCCCGAGGGAGGGATCGCGCCTGCACTGGGCAGAGCACTCAGTGCTCTGAGGCTGCCTGTCTCTCCCTCCAGCCGCAGGCTCCTCAAGGACCCGGACTACGGTGGGTACAGCCCCCCAGTGTGCACAGGGGACGCACCATGGTCCTCAGCCTGCGCGGCTCAGCTTTACTGTCATCTCTGCACTGAGACCTCCCCACCCACCTGTTTCAAGAAGATTCTCTGATTCTCCTACAGCACCCTGTGTATTTGCTTCATGGGAAATCAGGATCTGTAATTTAAATACAAATGTGTTCTCCATGCGTCTGTTTTCTATTTCCACTTCTAGAGGACCAGCCCCAGGGCCTATCTGTCTTGACCCGTGCTGTATGTCCAGCACCTAGAACAGAGTCTGGAACACAGCACGAGCTCAGTGGAAATGTACTGAGTGAGTGAGTGAGTGACTGTAGGTGCCTAAGGGACATCTTATGGCTTCCCTGGGCCAGTACCCCTCCTCCCTTCTCCTGGTGGCCACACTGGGATTACCGTTTGGGGAGGCTTCTTCTCTCTCAGTCTGTGTGGCTCAGCAGCTCTGACCTCTTCCCCATGGAGCCAGGCCCACAACCCACTCCTGGCCCAGCAGAGCATTCCTCTCCCCGACTGGGGCTGGGCATTGGGCCAGGCCGTTCCAGGGACACCCAATCCTGGGACACTTGCCGCCAACATAGTAGGGTGTAAACCTGTTGCTGCCAGTGGGGAAAGTCTGTCTGGGAATGATGCCCACAGAGGGAAGCAGATCCACGGGATGGAGAGACGAGGATTTCTGGCAACACTGTTGGAGCGCCTGGATCTAGACGTGCCTGAAGCTACCCCTAGCCTTTCCAGCTACCTGCCAATAAATTGTCTTTTCTGCTTAAGCTGATTTGAATTGTAATTTATTATTCCAACCAGAATAGTCGTCGTTAACGCAGACTGGAGAAGTATCTTAAATCATCCTTTTTATTCTCATCCAGCATCTAACAGGGCCTGGCATGCAGTAGGCACTCAATAAACATTCTGAGCGAATAAATGACTGCAAGCACTTTAAAGGGATGAATAGTGTCTAATTTACTTTAACCGTTTTTCCTTTTTCTATGCAGGCAAATGTTCAGTATACATTACGCATGCTATGAATGTTACTTGATCCCAGTTAGATAAGATTCATCTCCTCTTCTCTTCCTCTTCCTCTACGAACGTCCTGTTAATAGAGTTCCTGCCCGTCACCCCCACCTCCCTGATGGCTCCTGAGTTCTCATTCTCTTGTTCTTCTTTCAGTTAATAATCATGATGATTTGCAATCTATCAACCAGAATAGGTCCATGTCCGTGGGCCCCAAATAACCTGGGGGGAAAAGTGAATACTAATAACTAGTCATAGATGTTTCCTACGTAACGGGCTGATGGAGGTATTCACCCGCCACGTTGCCGATACAGGCGGTTCTGTTTCACACTCCCGTCCTGGAAGCGACAGGAACCAGAGCACCCAGAGAAGTTCCCCTGGTGTTGCTGCACTCCTCATTTCCTTGGGAAGCGGGACATGATCTCTTGAAGCGGTAATGATGCTGAGGATCCTCTTGTCTTCCTTGGATTCTAGTGTTAGAAGAAGACCAGCCATTAAAAAGAGAACTTGATTTCATCAAAAATTTCAAACACGTGGAAAAGTAGAGACAATAATATAATAAGCCACCATCTTCTCATCAACCAGCCTCAGTAAACTCCTGGAAAAATCTTATTTCCTCTCTACACCCACTCCCGCCCGCCCGCCCTCCCACCCCCAATTACTTTGAAGCAAATCATTTTTATGGAAATATTTTGATACCCATTTCTAGATGATAAACATAGATTAATTAATCTATTTATTTATTTTTAAAGATTGATTTATTTATTTTAGGGGGGAGGGGCAGAGGGAAAGAATCTTTCAAGTGGACTGCCCGATGAGTGGGGAATCCTAACATGGGGCTCAATCCCACGACCCATGAGATCATGACCAGAACTGAAACCGAGAATCAGATGCTTAATTGACTGAGCCACCTAGGTGCCCCAATAAACAGTTTTTTAAAACCATAATACCACTATTCCCTGGTGGTAGGTCGTTATACTGTAGCATAATCCCCAATGAAGTGTGTCTGTCAGTGATAATACCTTAGTGTAGACTCCTTCTACATTGACTCTGGGCTTGACAATGTGAAACTCTTGGTCAATGGGACAATGACAAACATCATACAAGGCAGAAGCCCAGAAAGCACTTGTCCTTTGGGCTTTCCCTTTCTTGCCTCTTGCTGCAAATGCTTCTGCCACCATGTGAAGAGCCCAAAGCCTCCTTCAGAATGAGAGACCCTGTGAGGTGAGAGAGTGGGCACAACGGTTCTTATTGAGTCCACACATGAGTGGTCCAACCACACTGCATGGGACAGACTTGAGCCATCCCCATTGGCATCTTACCCAAACCAGTGACTCACAGAATCACGAGCAAACAAGACAGTTGTTGATCTAAGCCACTAAGTGTTGGGGTGGCTTGTTACGTGGCAAGAGCTAATTGATGCACACCCAAGACGCTGAACATTAATTTCTTTTTTTTTTTAAAGATTTTATTTATTTATTTAATTGACAGAGAGAGAGAGAAACAGCGAGAGAGGGAACACAAGCAGGGGGAGGGTCAGAG
This sequence comes from Eumetopias jubatus, assembly GCF_037043125.1. Classification (NCBI taxonomy): domain Eukaryota; kingdom Metazoa; phylum Chordata; class Mammalia; order Carnivora; family Otariidae; genus Eumetopias; species Eumetopias jubatus. The sequence continues at coordinate 120,659,889 of NW_028274816.1, forward strand.
GGAGAAGCAGGCTTCCTGCCGAGCAGGGAGCCCGATGCGGGGCTCGATCCCAGGACCCTGAGATCATGACCTGAGCTGAAGGCAGTCGCTTAATCAACTGAGCCACCCAGGCGCCCTGAACATTAATTTCTTAATTTCATCAAATACCCAATTAATCTTGAAATCTCTTTGATTGTCTCATAAAGTTATTGTTCGCCCTTTGTTTATTTTTTATTGGGATCCAAGAAGGTCAATATACTTTGATTGATTGATACGTCCTCTTGCGTCTCAAAGTCTATAATTTCCACTTATCCAATATATATATATATATATATATTTTCTCTTGGAATATGTTTTTCAAAGAAACTGGGTCCTCTCTCCTCTCTCCCATAGATTTCCAAAATCCAAATTTGCTGGATGCTATGGTGCCATTTAATGGGTTCGGCTGTCCCTAAATTTCCTGTAAACTGGCAGTGAGTTAGATAGGGAAGCTTGATCAGATTAGGCTTGATTTATTTTGGTGTCGTGTTCCTCCGCAAGAGGGGTCAATACCCAGGTGTCTTTTGGTCATGTGACCCTCTCCCAGATCGACGTTCCTATTAGTTTTTCTAGGACAGTACCCCAGTCACTCACTCTTTGTCAGCCATGATACTTCTATAAAGATATATTTCTCCTTATAAAGTATTCGGTTACCAGTGGTACCACTTGTGTGAGGAAAAGCAGGGTAAATGCTTGATTCTTTCCCTTTATTTCAGTTTTCTGAAGAATGAGTTTGTTTCCTTGGATCCTCCAGGGGTTTATTTTATTTTTTTGAGTATCATTATGAACTCATGGATTTAAACATTCTGCTGTATTTTAATATAGTGCATTGTCCTTATTGGTGCTTAAATTGCATCAGCTTTGACCAGGGGGAGTCTATTCAAGTTGGCTCCCAAGTCATTTGATATAAATCCCATAATCTTTGATAATGTTTGATAGTTTCCTTGTTTCTGGTATAAAGATGTTCTGGCTTAACTTGTACTTCTTCCTGTGCCAGTCTTAGAATTAGCCTTTTCTCCAAGGATATTCGGTTTCCTTTTGACAAAGTGATGCATACTATTTCACAAGTAGGAAATCTTTGATGATGTTTTTTTTTTCCCCCTCCCTTTAGAACAGAAAAGCCAGAAATCTTCAAGGAGGTCAAGTTACTTGGCCCACGTAGGTGGCTTTCCCTGAGAGAAGTCTGGAAAATTCTACCAGGTAAGAGTGTATCATTCTTGTGTTTGCAAAAAGCAGTAGTCAAGAGAGATGACACTTTTTGCTGATCCACTGATTGCCATAATGAAGAAGAAATCTTATCTTTGTAAATGAAGGAACAAAAAGAGTGATTTCAGAGCTGGTTGATTCTCAGAAGGGGAGACGCTCAGAAGCATGACTTGAGGTCTGAGTCCCAACTGGGGGCCTGGAACAGAATGTACACAACCATCATGGGGAGGCTGAGCGGTGCCCTGGGAGGCACTTACAAAGCCGGGCAGTTTGCTTTGTGAAGGCCTGCTTTCTCATCTGAGCACCGGAGATTAACTACTTCTGAACCCACTTTGAGGATGCAGTGAGGTGATCATACAGAGACGTGTACTGCCCAGCCTGCAGACTCTCTTGCTTTCCCCATTCTCACATCCCTCTATGCCCCCAGGCTCTTTCCATCAGGTTCTGCCCCCGAAACTAAAGGAGTGTCCAAAAGCCCTGCTTTCTCTCTCAGGAACAGATTGAGAGAGAGAGACCGAAGGACTGTGGGACGTCTTTGCCCAGAGGCTCTGGGTCCACCAGCTCATACAGTCCTGGGTGGGGTCCAGGAGGGTCTAGCGTTTGATCCTGCTGGGACATGGGCTGTTTCGGGGCCTCCCTGACCTCCTCCTCCTGATGACTATAAAGAAGTTGATGGTGCTAGCAATGGTAATTATAGATAACATTGACTGAGCACTTTGCATGGGCCAGGTTCTGTTCTAAGGATTATATATGTGTTTCTCTCTGTTCGAGCCGCCATCAACTCTCCTCTGGCAATAGCTTCTAACTGGTCTCCCTGCCTTCACCCCTGCTGCTCTACCGTCCATTCCTCACGGACTGTCCAGGAGGAACCTTGAAAACATGAGTCAGATCATGTCACTCCTCAAAGGCTTTCCATGTCTTCCTGTCTTACTCTGAATAAAAGATAAAGCGCACATGATGCAATACCGGCCTCTCATCATCTGGTCCCTTGCTACTTCTCGAGCTCATTGTCACCCTTTCCCCATCCACTGGAGACACACTGGCCCCCTCAACTAGTCCTCAACTCTGCCTAGCACACTCCGTCCTCAGAGTCTTCATCCGTGCTGTTCCCTCTGTGTGCAATGCTCCCTGCCCCGCCCCATTCTCTCGTTTTTCCTGGTCTCTGCTCACACGCTAGCTCCTCAGCGAACACCCTCCACCGCGCCCTTTCCCTGGTCATTCTGAATAAAATAGCCCCTTTGTGCAGTCAGCTTGCAGCTCCTTTTCTTCATAGCATTCCCACCACCTACCGGATTATGTACTTACTCTCTCTTACTGTCTCTGTGCCTACCTTGCGAACCTCACGAAACTATGAATTTTTATGCACATAAGTCAGTGACAGGTACATAATAGATGAGCAAAAAATATTTGGTCAGCGAACAAATAAATATTAACTCACTTAATAATCCCAATAACTGTCTGAGGTTTGGTAGGTACTATTATTTTTCCATTTTTACAGATGAAGAAGCCAGGCTGAAGCTATAACTGACGGTAACCAGCAACGGGCAACGTGCGTCAGATCACATAGCAAGTAAGTGGAAAGATGGAATTGGCTGATCGGGCTGGCAGGTGGACACCAATGCCGAGAATCTCCCTTACTTCTTTCCTCTCCTCCTCCTCCACCATGGGAGTTTAGAGGGGATTCCCTTTTCCTCTATACCCCTCTGTGCTTCTGCCCTAAACCCATGTGTGCCTCTCTGCCCTGGATGTCAGGTGGGACAAAGTAGATGGAAACCTGAACCCTTGCCCTCCGTGCCTGGGCAGTCAGCTCCGTGTATGCTCTGCTGTCCCAGCAGGATTCTCCATCCCTGCAGAGACCCACCTGCTTCAGCCTGACCCCCAAAGACCGCATCCATGGAAGATGAAAGTAGCTGAAGGGGCAAGGAGGCAGACTTGATCACTTCTTTGCTCACCCTGAAAAATCTCCCATCTCCATCCTGGAGACCGGAGATGCGCAGGGATGTAGGGAAGGGGGCGGGGGTACCGTCTTGCAGCAGGATGGTTTGACTGGGTCAACTTGGTGTCACTATTTTAACAGAACTCTGTCAACATGGCCATGTTAACAATTTCTTTTTGGCTTTTTGTTTTCATTTTCTAAAATATATTTTTAAATTCACACACAGAAAATTTTGCTCTTTGTAGCGTTTGGTTCTACGGGTTTTGACAAATGCAAAGTGTCATGTCTCCACTACCACAATCATGACACAGAAGAGTTCAGTCACTCCCCAGATTCCCATGTGTTGGCCTCCTGTATTCAGCCTCTCCCCATGAGCCTCTGCTTGGCAATCATTGATATGTGATCCATCCCCCGTAAGTCCAGAAAGTCATAGAAATGGAAGCATATAGCACACAGCCTTTTGGTCTAGGTTTTTCTCACTCAGCGAAATGCATTTGAGATTCATCTGTGGCCTCCTTGCCTGTATCAGTAGGCTCATTTTTATTGTTGAGTAGTATTCCATTGACAGGGATACACCACACTTTGTTTATCCATTCACCCAAGGAGGGACATTCACATTGTTTCCAGGTTTTGGCAATTAACTTACAAAGCTGCCCTATAAATTCATATGCAGGTTTCTGGGTGAACATAAGTTTTCTTTTTCTTGGGTAAATACCGAAAAGTGGGGTTCCTAGGTCATGTGATAATGTATGTTTAACTTGATACGAAACTGCCAGGATGTTCCCAGAGTGGCTGTATATTTCATAGGAATGTTCTAATCCTCATCAGCTTTTGCATTGTCAGTTTGAAACATTTTTTTAAGCCCTGCTAGGAGGCGTATTTTGGCACATGACCAATGATGCAGAACATCTTTTTATCTGCTTATTTGCCATCGCTAGATCTTCTTTAGTGAGGTGTCCAAATGCCCCTTTACCAAAGTTGTTGCCTCTTTTGTTTGTGTTAAATTGTCAGGCATCTGGAACAGCTTTGATCCTTTGCCTGAGGGGCCTGGCGGAGGGCATTGTTTTAAGATTGCTCCACCCAAAATCTTTGCCACAAGTTGAGAAGATGGGGGTGGGGGGAGTGGGTGTTATCCAGAACTAAGAAGGACAGCACCTCTATTCTATTTTTAGTAGCTGTGAAAATTCTTCAAGGCCATCTAGTCAATCTTCCTTCTCTGCTTTTTTCGAAATAAGAAAACAGAGGCCTAGAAAGAAGCTTTTGCCCAGATCCCACGGCTAGAAAGTTCTGGATGTACAAGACCTGAGCTCTCTGCACCATTGACCTGCGGTGCTGTGGGAGATGCTGAAGATATACATGTGGTCCCCTCCCTGGGAAGGTTCTGGGGGTAACACAAACAGTGCAGGACAATCCTGGGAAGACCCATGTGGACATGGCATTTCCAGGTTGCTGATAATATTGGAGAAAATGAAGAGAAAAGATGGAGTTAGTTGAGCAAGGCTTCCTGGAGAAAGGGAATTCTGGGGTCCAGTTTGGAAAGGACACAGGAAGTCCGTGGGCTTGTCACTGTGGCTGTGTGTGCAAGCTCAGTCTTGTACGGGATCCCATACCAGGTGTGCTCACACCGTACGTGGCACAATGGCCATCTTCTTCATCTGGTAATAAACAGGAGCAACCGTAAGGCTCAAAGTGCGTTTCTGTTTGGTACGTTTTTGTGCTGTTTTCCATTCTTGCTTACGTCTGCGTATTCTTCCTCACTCTCAGGTCTGCAACCTCAGGTGGGGAGCAGTGAGGAGACCCCCCCTACAGCCCAAACTGCAGCTGCCAGCACTCCAGTCCAGTGAGCAGTGAGCTTCTCGGATTTGCTTCTAGTTGAAATCAATATTTGCTGAGAAGGATGCATCTTAATCTCAGCGGCCTGTTCTCTGGGCGAGAATCGCTCTAAAACAAACCTCCAAACCCACAGACTTAATGCATCCTAGTTCAGTTGTTTAGTAAATCTTGCTGTATGGAGAAAAATCCATTAGCTGACAGGGGCAGGGATGGGGTGGGGGCACAGGAGAGAGCACGAAGGCCCCAGCAAAGCCTCGGCAGCAGCGGTGGGACCCGGAGCATGTGGACCCAAGTGAGGCGTCAGCCCCGTCCCAGGGCCCCAGCCCAGGACTTCCCCAGCCTGCCGCAAGCCGGGAGACACAGCCAGTGTGTCACTGCTAGAATGAATGGGAAGTGGGATGAGACCCCTTTCCCTAGTACCTGCCTGGAGAAGTGTTTTCTAATTGCCAACTGTCCCATTCTAAATCTACAAGGAGGCTATCGATTTTCTTTTCAGCAGGACTGGGGGAAAGCAATCATTTACCCCAGAACACAGGCTTTAATGAATCCGTGAAGCATATGAGGTCACCCTGATTACATCTTCCTCTGACAGCCTGGGATGGCTCCGCAGCACTCAGAAGACTTCCTGAGTGAGGAGCTTTTCTAAACCCAGGTCCCTCCCTCTCCTCTCACTCTGCTGAGTCAGGGCGTGGTGCTGAGCTTTTCTACCTGGAAGGCAGGAGGCCTGGGGTGAGGCCCAGTCTTGGACCCCTTGTGGGAGAGGCAGCCGGACCAGGTGGGCTCAGCTGTGGGCTCCAGAGTCATACTCACCTGCATCGGTGTCCAGCTTTGCCAATTTCTAGTTGTGTGTTTAGGCAGCTGCTTTCACCTCCCGGAGGCTCAGTTTCCTCAAGAATCCCTACAGGGGCAGAATTGTTGTCAGGATACAAGTTCATATATTTAAAGGATCAGACATAGTTGGTAGGCAAGACAAGGTAATGGCCACTTGGCATCCCCGTTTCTCCTGTCTGTATAATGGACTGGATTCTCTTTGTTTCACAATGAATTGAGGACTGAGAAGGAAAGGATGAACTTACCATGGCCTGGAAACCATCAGAAAAGGTGGTATAGGGGCGGGGATCCTTCCACGGTCAACGGCAGGAGATCAGAAATGAACTCAGCATAAAGGAACAGGATCTACAGGCAAGAGTGTGGAAAGCAAGTCTCTTTGCCTCAGAAGGGTCTGGTCCTGGCCCACTGGCCACAAATGAGGACCCTACATGTTTAGATTTTCTCCTGATCTTCCTGATGGCACACGCAAAACTCACAGGGGCAGCAACTTGCCTGGGGTCAACAGATAGCTGGTAACCCACGCCTACAGATGCCAGGTCCCCAGATCTTTCTGCATTGGTAGGTTCTTGCCTTCACCTGCCTCATTTTGAAGTTCATCCAGGCCACCCGATAGCAGGCAGGAGGCCGCCTGAGTCTGGAAGGGGAGATGGAAACTGAGGTGGTGTTGATGAAGGGGGAGGAGGGAGCAGGGAGGAAGAGGTATATTTTTACCTTGAATTATTTTTATTAAATGTCACAACGGCTTCACAGCGCTTGGGATCCGACTAGACAAATCAATGAAAATAATTATAGTGAACATCCTGCCTTCCCACTTCCCTCCTCCTTCCACTCCCATGGCTCCCTTGGACTAACAGAGAGGATGGCTAGCTCAGCTTTGCACTCTAGCCCGGGGCGGTGGGGGCAAGGGCAGCGGCCCCCCTGACCTCTGCCTCCTCTTTGCTTTGTCTGCTGGCAGCTCAGCCTGACTCAAGGCTTGAATCTTGGAGAGAGGAACAGCTCCAGCAGCAGGAGGAAAAATGAGCCAGAGGCCAGAAAGAGACAAACAACTCCTACAGGGATTTAGAAACTGAGAAGAGGGCTTTTATTCTTAGAACCCATTTATGGCTTAGAAATAAACCTTCTAGCAAGCTTTATATTTCTAGTCAGGTGACAAGATTAGTTGAAACCACACGAATGAAATCTGTAGGAGTTATCCAATCATCTGCCCGTCCATCCATCCACCCACCCACCCACCCATCTACCCATCTATCCATCCATCCATCCACCCATCCAGCAATCTATCCACCCACCCATCCACCTATCTACCTACCCACTCATCCACCCATCTACCATACACGCACCCACCCATCCACCCATCCACCCACCCAGCCATCCACCCACCTGCCCATCCATCCATCCATCCATCCATCCACCCATCCACCCATCTACCTACCCACCCATCTATTCATCCATCCATCTATCCGCCCATCTGCCCCATCCACCCATTACTTACCCATCCATCCACTCACCCGTCCACCCATCTGCCCACTCATCATCCAACCACCTATCCACCAACCTAGCCATCTGTTCTTCCACTCATCCACCCATGCACCCATCATCCATCCATCTACTCCTCTATTCATCCATCCATCCATCCATCTATCCATCCATCCATCCATCATCCATTATCCATCCACTCATCTATTCATCCATCCATCCATCCATCTATCCATCCTTTTTCAAACATTCAGTAAACATTTACTAAGGATCTAAAGGAAATGACATTGTAGTGGAAAGGGCTCCATAGCCCCAATTCACATCTCACTCTGTCATTTTAGAGTTTGTTATGTGTGTTGGACATCTTCCATTTGTTCTCCAGACGCACTCTCCCTGTCTGTGCCCAGGGAGGTTGACCTGCATGGGCTGCATCAGTAGGCTCCCTTGCCCCTTGCTTCTAGGTGAGTTCATCCCATGGAGAGCACCAGTGGGAGATGAGAAGGAGAGAGGTGAGCGAGGTTAGGGTTTTTAATTCCCCATCTTCCTCCCTCAACTAAGATCATAGGTCCTGACAGGTGGTTCCCTCCACACAGTCCTTTCCATCCTTTGTTTCTGGGAATCGTTTCTTCAGGTAAAGGCACTTACTGTTATCTGCCCTCAGGTACTTTCATATCCCTTGCCATTTTCCTATGCCTTGTTCAAAGTTTTGCAAATAACCCTTTTATTAAACTTTCCTCAGGTTTTTTCGGTTCCAGTTGGCCATTAGCTTCCTACTTGGGGCCCAGGCCGATACAGATACACTGTGTGACCCCGAGTAAATGATTTTATCTCTTCGTGTCTCAATTTCTCCATGGGTAAGATGGGAGCATAAAATCTGCTTTGCAGGGGTGTCGTGAGGCTCAGGGAAGATAAGGGACTTGTCCAAGGTTGCATGGCTGGCTAAGTGACAGAGCCGAGAAGTGAAAACTGAGATATCTGGAACACAGCCCCATCTCCTCATTATCTCCTAGGATCTGGGGCTCTTGGGTGGTGGCCTTGGGCACTGCAGGGTTGGGAGCAATGGAGGCTCACATTAGTGGATCCTCCCAGATAGGCTGGATTGGTATCTTGCACTCATCACTCAGGTGGCGGCTGGAGGGCCTAAGAAGGGGAGGCAGTTAGCATCCTTCTTCCCGTTCTGTAGGGCAAGTCTATCAGAGAGCCTGAGCTGTCAATTCCATTCAATGGCAGCATTTGAGAAAAGGATGCCCTGGTGTTTGGCTGACAAGGTCAAGGAGGTACTGTCAAATTTCCCTTCTTGTCTGAGCAGATGGGTGAAGGGAAGGGGAGCTAGTATTTGTTGAGAGACCTCCATGCGCCAGGCACCTTACAAATAAATTCTTCCATCTAATCTCCCAGCAGTAGAAGAGGTAGGAATTCTCATCCTTAGACTTCAGGTGAGAAACTGAGGCATAGAAAGATTAAATCTCATGCAAGATTCAGCCAATAAGGGGTGGGGTAGGTGAGGGACAACTCAAATCCAGTCTGTCTACCTGCATGGTCTCCACTCCTCCTACAAGCTAGGACAAACAGAAAGAAACAATAACCTGTTGTATTTGCTCAGCAATTTGTATTTCTTTCCGCATCTTCTGGGCCTCTAGCCCATCAATTATGGTTTTCGTCTCTCCTGCATCTTCAAGCCTGGGCTCTTCCTTGGCTCCTTCTCCTCCACCTAAGAAGGTGTTTAAGTGTTCTGTGTCCTTGAAATATGTGCTCACTCAGCCCTGCTTTCTCTACCGGTCACCTCTCTTTCTTGCCCTACCCCACTTCCTCACCTGCTACAGCCAGCCTTCTGTCCCCATCAAGCCCTGCCCAGCGAAGGCCACCAGTGACCTGCTGGTTGCCAATTTCAATAGAAACTATCTTGTTTCATCTTCTCCAGCTTCATTCATTCAGCAAATGTTGTTGGGTCCCTACTATGTGCCAGGCACGATTCTAGGTTCTAGGGACAAAGTGGTGTGGATGGAACAGAAAACCAAATCCCGGCCATTGTGGGGCTTTCATTCTTGTTGGGTTGGGGTGACAGACCACAAGCAGGTAGAGCAGCTCTTTTAGCTCTAACCCTCTCGCCGGGTCGTGTGACTCCCTGACCAGTTTTTCTTAGGTCTTAGGTGAGAGCTCTCGGTCCCCTTCCCTTTCCCACCTGTGGAGGCCGATCTGCCCCTTGGCTCTGTCCTCAATCCCCACATCCCTCACTCAATCGCTCCCCAGCTTCAACCAACTCAACCCTCATGACTCTTGAATCCCTGACAGCCCAGCCATCGCTTCTGTGCCCTAGATGTGTTTATCTGCTGCCTTCTTGACTCTTCCATATGGGTGCCTCACCTCAAGCACCCCTTGAGCACACCATATCCTTAACGGAATATTCCCTTCTGCCCTCCCCATTCCGTACTTTCCCTGTATTCCCAGGCCGGAACGACAGACTCCACGTCCTCATCTTTTGTACCCCCTGCTGCTGCTCTTCCAAGACCCAACGCCTGCCAAGCCGATTCCTCCACCACCACGACCCCACTCTGTCACTCATGTGGATCACCACGGCCACCTCCTCGTGCAATCTCTGCCTCTACACACACACACACACACACACACACACACACACACACACACACACGTTTGTTCCCCGCCCCCCGGCCTCTAGGGGCGTGATCCTGTACACATCTGCTTCTGAGAGTTTCCTGTCGGAATTGCCCAGTGGCCTCCAGGCGCTTCCAGACACTAACTCATATTTCCAGCTTCATCCACCATGCCCTCTCCTGGGCACCGCTCCTAGCAGTTCCAAACTCCGCACTGTCTCCCCAAATCCCTTAGTGTTTTCATGCCTCTGTGGCTTCCTTGCAGTGACTTCTCTGCCCTGGGACCTCTCCCCTGACGGTGCCTGATAAACATCTTCTTTTCCTATAAGATCTCACCTGAAGCCCACTTGTTTAACAGGCTTGGCTCAAGCTTTCGGGGGTGGGGGGAGTAGTTACCAGCTCCCCCCTCCCCAGTTCAGAAACCCTGTGTTTCTACCCCTGTTTCCTCACTGGGCATCAATTTGTGCCAGGCATTGTGCTACATTTTATCGTTCCAGTCCTCAAAACGACTCCAGGGGGTAGCTAATCCTCTTTCCGTTTGGAGGTGGGACAGTTGAGGCTGAGGCAGGTCGAGCAGTTTGCCCCAGATCTTAGAGCACCCAAGGGCTGGAGGCAAAGCTAGAACCCAGGACTCTGGGATTTAGAGCCTCTCAGCCAGGTGGCTTTTCCTTTAATCACGCATCATAATCTTTTGTTTGTGTTTGCTCCCCCACTATATTCCTTAAGAGCAAGGGCCGTGCCTTTCTTTCCTTCCTCTTCTCTGTCCCCACTGCCTGACACAGTACTTGGCATGTGGCAGGCATCCACAGGGCGTGTGTTGAAGGGATGTGTGCACATATAAATAAGGGACCCCTGATGCCTGCCCTGCTCACGGTCTCACGGAACCCTCACAGACACACTGAAAATGGCCATTTAACGTCTTGCTTTCTCAGCTCTGGAACCTGAAGCATTCCTGAGGGCAGGGAAAAATCTCGAGCGGCAGCTTTCTTGTTTCTCTGGATTCGAGAAATCCCACACTTAGAGCTTCAGGCTTGGGCTAGGACAGTTCCAGCAGAGACTTGCCAAGACACGGGAAGCTGTCCGAGTGGATGAAGTGTTGTTTCCAGAGCTAATAAAGCCGAGGTTCTCGCTGCATTCTCCAAGGGGGAGAAATGAAGAGTGCGGCTGTAGCCCTCATTGGCTCCAGTTGAATAGAGAGCCCAGGGTCAGTCCCGCTGGGGTGTGATTTGCCCCCCCCCCCCCCCCAAACATCCACTGAGTGCTGATGGTGTGCTCGGCGCTGTTCTAGGCCTGGCCAAGTTGCTGAGTTAATACCACTGCCTGATTGTAACATCAAGGGAAATGAGCTCTTCAAAAAAAAAGCAAGCAAAATGTGCTGCTACAAGTAAGGGGACAAAGATCATTGTGGATGCATATGAAGTCTATCTGACACTGTGTATAATATATTTTCAATGTCAGGCAACTTGTTAGCTTCCTAATATGTGTATCCTGGGATGTTTGCAAATATGTTACAGGGCTCGGCAAACAGCTCGGCAGGCGTGCTGGAGAGGCTGCTCCCATTTTAGGCTGTTGTTTAATCTGGGGCTTTTAAGCTCTCTACTGCCCCGGTTAACCTGGGCCTGGTTTGGTGACCCCCCCCCCCCCCCCCCCCAGAGCACCGTTTCTCGTTGGCATCCTTTTCGTCACGGGGGGGACAGACTGTCAATGCATCCGTCTGCTCAGCTCAGCTCCCAACAGAGCTGCAGCCCCATGGTCAGGCTGTCCTAAAATCCTGGAGTGCCAGGGCTAAAGGGCCCTTTCTAGAGCGTCAAGTCCTATTGCCCATTTTACAGCAGGGTAAACTGACGCCCAGATAGGAAAGGCACTAGCTTAAAGTCACTGGGGCAAGGTGAAGGCAGAAGTAGGGCTAGATCCAGGCCACCCACAGCATTCCTGGACATTCTGTTTGGTGGTCAGAGTTTAGGAAAGAGGCTGCATCGTCCCAAGAACCACTGCATTTTTGGCAGAGGCCAGAACCAGACATCAGGGAATGAAGGGGGAGACGGCATCCATTTCTCAGGCCTCTGGGCAGAATAAAAGCCCCCCATCCCTGCCCCCATTCTCCTGGCTGGCACCTTGTCTTTCAGAGCAGAAGGTGTGAGCCCCAGCCGCCAGCCACAGGGCCTGCTGGGATGAAAACTGGAAGCTTGGTGGGGGCAGGTACTGTCCTTAGCTCCTCTCTCTGGCTGACTTGCTGTCCTCTGGCTTAAGGAACAGAGCCTGGAGGACGCACCCCTCTCAAGGAAATCCCCACTTGACTTGGTTTCCATAATCTGCCTGCAGATCTTGCCTGGTTAACCCGGTGGGTCATTTTAATTTTCCAGAAGCTTTTCTACTTCCCTTGGATCCTTAATCAGGTAAGGGGATCTGTGTATGTTTGTATGCGTGCGTGCGCGTGCGCGCACGGGTGCCTGGGCTCACTCGGCTCTCAGCCCCCACTTTTCCCTCCCTCTCCGCCTCCCACGAGCGAGCTCCTTCTCGTCCCCTCCGTCTCCATAATCACTTCCCATCTCTTCCAGAATACTAAATGGGGTCTGGAGATGGGAGGAAGGATGAGCGAATTTGCAATGGGGAGCCAGCCGTCATAGCTGTCTTCCCTGTTCCCCTTGTCTCTTCCCCCATTATTCTGGAGGTGGATTTGGCAAAGTGTTTTCTCGGAGGAGGGACAGGAACTTCTTTCCCCCGCCCCTTTGCTCCCCTCTGGAAGTGTGCTTCTGCCCCGCCCCCCCCCACCTTCCTGCTCTGTTGTCACTGGGTTCCCACAGTGCTGCCTGAGCCCAGGGCTGCCCGTGGTCTCCACCAGCTCCGGCAGAGGGGAACATAACAGGGAAGATGCATAATTGGACGAGGAGGGATGCCGGTGGCTGGCGGGTGCGTGGCAATGCCCCAGGAGAGAGAGCCCGATAGGACGCCTCTGATAGCTTATCTCCTAATACTTGTTGTTTGGAGCTGTTGTCTTCCCCTCTAAGCCTGTCTGCCTGGCCAAGCGCGACGCGGCTGGTGTCAGCAGCCTCCTCCTGCCGAGCACGCTCAGCTCCCTTCTGCCGTGGAGGGCTCAGCATCCCTGCTGTTAGGGGGCATTCTTCTGAGGCCGTGGGGGTGGCAGGTGGAGGGGCTGGGGGCTTGGCTCTGCACAGCAGGAGGACGGGGAGCTAAGGGGACTCAATGCTTTCCTGGCCAATCTTTTCTGGGGCCCCAGCCGTCTTTGTTCCACTGTGTCTGGCATGGTGCTTGGCACACAGTAGGCACTTAATAAATGTTTGCAGTTCTGAACTGAATTATCTGTTGACAGCGTTGGGCTGGACCAGATCACTCCAGGTCCCTTCCAACCCTCAGGACTATGGCTCTGATACAGGACAGATGCATATCTCAGCACAGCACACGGACCGTTCGGGGCACTGCTGAGAACCTCAGGTGTTCAAAGCCCCGGCTCTGTCTCAGGAGCTCACCTCATGGGTAAAGTCATAGGTGAGAGTGCCAGGGGCCGTTCAGCATGGATCAGCACTTGCCCTGTGTTTTCCCACACTCGAAGGGCCCTTGGAGAATCATCTTGCCTTACCCCACTGTTTACCAATTATGTACTGGAAGCCCCAGGATGACTTTGCCCAGGGCCTTCCATCCACTGGAAAGAGTTAAGAGGCACACTCGGGGTGGATGACTCCCGGTATAGTGCCCTCTCTATAACAGCAGGTTGCAGAAGAGTTAAGACCTGGACGCAGGAGACATACTTGGCTAGAAAGCTGGGTCAGGCATAGGTGGGCACTTGGGACTTACATGACATCCCCTAAGGATTCAGGAAAAGAAGGCACATCCCAGCTTTGGTGGCCTTTCATCTTTAATGGTTTGTCCGTTCCTTTGTTTATTCGTTCATTCGTTCATTCATCCAATGAAGATTTCATCAGCACCTTCTCTCTGCCAAGTACGGGGAGTTAACTAGACTGAGTCCTTGCTGGACAGGAGCTTCGTTCTGACTTCAGGTCGGCTATTTCTGGCTCCCCACCTTGGCCCTGCATCTCTGGCCTTGCTCTCTGAGGATCTTGGCTGCCCTCTGGATAACATCGCTGCCTCTCTCAGCACCTGGGAGACCTGTTCCTGAGCCCATACGGACAGCACTTCATATCTGGCCTGTCCCTGCTTTATGGATGGAGCCCAGGCCCTTTGCCCAGTGTGGAGCATATCCCAGCTGCATGGCATGTGCACACCCCCTCCCCACCAACCACGGATGCCAGGAGTGTGCCCCCTGGATCACCTGGAGCCCTTATCCTTCCTGTGGACTCAGCTGTGCCCAGAGCAGGACGCTCTCTGTCCCCAGGGAGAGGGGAATGTGAGGGAACACTCAGACGAACTGCTCTGACCTTGGATCCTGGCTCTTACCCACTTTGGTGATCAATGGCCTGCCTGGTATCTCTGTTGGAAAGCCATTTCCTCTGGGATAAGGGTTCTTCTAGGAGGGGAGCGCTGTCTCCACAGTTGTCTGCCTACTTCCTGGCACCACAGTGCCCCCGCCTCGCCTGCCCAGAACTCCTCATTTGGCCTGCTCCTGCTGGTCGGCCTGGACCTCCTCCCATGGAGACGGCGGCACTGCGTGCTCTCTGACTGAAGCCATCCGTGGTCTGGCGCGCAAGCCTGTGACCCAGAGCCCGCGGGGCAAAGCCACCTCCCCAGGCATCTTCATGCATGTCTGCAACGCCAAGTCCAGGGGCACAGGTAGGAAGAAGTGGACTGACACTTAGCAAGTCAAGAAACACCTTCCTGTCCCGAGAGCTGAGGCCGCGTCCATGGTCACCCTGGAGGGTGGTCATGCTCCGGCTGATAGCTTGTCTCTCCCTGGGAGTCTTCTGTTGGGCTGGGAGTCTCTGAGCTGCCTGTTTTGGGGCCGTGGGCAAAGGTGCCTGGGGGGTAATAGGCAGTCCTATTAGCATTGCCCCTCCCCAGCCTCCCTCCCCCTCCGCCCCAGGCTCACTCTGCTTCCATTATTGGCGGGTGAAGTGGAAAATAACCTGGCTCTTAGGGGAATGCACGTCTCTGCTCCTTTCTCTGGCTGCTAATGGAACCAGCAGCTGTCCCCAGCCATGTGTGGCTGGCCCGGCCCTCGGAGACTGGGGGGTGGAGACCAGCCTGGGGAAAGGACTTTGCTCAGTTCTGTTTCCCAGGGGGCACGGAGCTGACATCACGCAGGGAGCACCGAGAAACAGCAATTGATTTGGAGGTGGAGACTTGAATAGAATAATCGCAGCTTTCATTTACTGAACACTGCCTGTGAGGTAGGCAAAATGCAGGTTGTTCCAGTTGCATTATCTCATTTAATCCTCTCACCAAGCCTGGGCGATAGTTAGGGGCCTGCTATCATCTTCCTTTGTGGGGACTGGGGCTCAGAGAGGTTAAGTAACTTGCTTATTCTAGTCACACAGCCAGAGAGAGGCAGAGCTGGGATCTGGACCAGACCTCCCTGACCCCGAAGTTCTTTCCTCATGCTGCAGGAGGGCTTGGACAGGGCACAGTGTGCCATAGCTCCTAAAGCACCTCGGACCTCATTCTGCCTCGGATGGGTCCAGAAACAGGCAGGAGAACTGCCTCCCTGAAGGGCCCTACTTCCCCGGGGACGAGGCTTCCCGGGGCCGCCTGAGACATCAGGGAGCCAGAGACAGTTGGAATCCTGGTTGAGGGACCACGTGGGTCATGCTCAGGAGGCCAGGAGTACGTATCACACCTTTCGAGTGGTCTTTAAAGTCCCTTTTGCCTTTTGTTTACAGTGGTTCTACACAAATCGTGTGCCTGTATCTTAACCTTGGCTGGGTTGCGCACCTGTGTGGGGCTCAAGAAATCCGCCTCTGGAAGGAACCCCCAGAGATCAGCCCCGTGCCGAATGAGTGAGGTGAGATGAGGCTGGACATGTCCTTGGAGGTGGACAGTGGAAGTTCCGGGGCCAGCCAGAGCATGACAGAGGAAGAGGGTGAGGCACCGGGAGCAGCCTAAGGCCGTGTTGTCCTACAGGGAGCCCAAGGCCGGCTCCGCACCGCAGGTTGCTTGGCAGGGGCTCAGAGTGGCTGCTTGAAGGGTGCTCAATGAATTCTTGCATCAAGAATGAATGGGCTCCCTACAGAAGACTTACTCTTCTAACTTGGGAACACCCCTTGCATAAAAAGGAAACGAATGCCTGTTTTTTGAGCATCTGCTATATGTCAGGCATGCTGATATAGGCTATCTCAGCTAGTCTGGGCCTTTTGCAAAGCAGGGCATTCTCGCCTCCACAAGGGCTCAAGAACAGCCCCGCTGCCTGCTGGAGTGCATCCCCATCTGTTTCCCAGTCCTCCTTGGGAGCCAGGTGGAGTCCATTCTCCGTCTCCAGCTTTAGCTGGTTCGCTCGTTCCAATCTTCCACTTCTGTGACTGTGCCGTGGTGGTGTTGCTTTTGAAGCCACATCCATTCCCTGAAGGGTTGGAGCCACAGGTGGCGAGGTGCAGGCTGGTACCTCCTGTGCATGCCCCGTGGCCCCTGCGAGTGTGCCTTGGAGCTCTCCGTGGAATTGCAGGGAGACAGGGGCTCTGGGACCTGGGACCTGGGCCCCGTGCTTCAGTCCTGGCTGCCCAGCTTCCTGTTTTGCTGTGTGATCTTAGACAAGCCGTGCCCCCACTCCAGGGCTGGGTTCCTGATGCTGAAAGGCCATAGGGTCAGGGAAGGGCTCAGTGCCTCTCCCATCTGGCCCTGCATCTCGGTTCTGCTCTGTGTTTCCCTCTCCTCACTACCAGCCAGTTCACCGCATGGGATTGGCAACTCCGGACCCTGCCACGCTCTGGCTCTGTGACCCACTGGGCAAGTTATTAACCTCTTTGAGCCTCAATTTCCTTATCCATAAATGAATACCCACCCTGTGGGCTGTCCTGGGGATTAAATGAGATAACGCCTGTAACCAGGGCAAGCGCTCAGTTCAGGGCCTGGTTCGGGGTGGATGCTCAGAAGAGGCCCAGCTGATGTGTCTTGGTCCCCCCCCCCGCCCTTGTCCCCACCACCATCATCGTCTTCATGGGGAGGCAGGACAGGGATTCCTGCTGCCACCTCTCTCAGCTCCCCGACAGAGACAGAGCCAGCCCCAGCAGAGAGCAGGGTGGATGGGCCACCAGAGCCTGTTCGGTCTCCTTGGAAGAAGCCCCTCTGCTTCTGCTCGACCTCACTCTTCCCAACCATCGGTGTGTTTCACCCACTTTAAGTTCCACTGTCATTTGCTTTGATCTCGTCCAAGCCTATCTCCTGGAGCAGGGGCAGAAGGACTATTTGTCTCTGAGTTCTAGGAAGGGGAAAGAGGATGGCCAAGGAGAAAGCAATATAGATGGGCCCAGAATACCAACCATGTCCAGCCCAGGAAATAGTCCTGGGGCAGGGGCTGGTACAGGAAAAGAGGGGACGGGCCGGGCCTGCTGGCCATGCTACAGCCCGAGGCCCAGGACCTGGAAGGCTGGGAGGATTGCTTTGCTTTCCTGTTCTGAGAGGTGGACAGGTGGGACCAGAGGATCTTGAAGGTCTGTTCCAGCAGTAGCATCCTTGGGGCCTATGGGCTGCTGACCGAAGCTGCCTGCCTCCTTCAGTGGCTTTTCTTCCTACCTCATCCCAGCCTTGCCATACCCAAGGGCCCCAGGCTTATAATTCAGGATCCCCTACAAACTCAGTTACTGACTGGCATTCACCCCTCAGACACCTCAGGGCACCCCTCGACGGCCTGTGGCTGTTTGGGGGAGGACAGCAGGGTGCAGGGCCTGGAGATCAAGAGTGGCCAGATTGCACAGTGGAAAGAGCTTTCAGCAGAGGCCTGGGTTCTGGACCTTGGATGTTAGTTTCCTGGATGACCCAGGAGGAGTCAGATGCCCCTCTTTGGGCCTCAGTTTCCCCATCTGTGAAATGGGAGAGTCGGGCTTATTGACTCCTGAAAGACTTTCAGCTCTATTTATCTAGCTCTCTGTACTTCTTAGAGGCCTCAGACTATGGCCATGGTAGGGATGTCTAGGTTCCCAACTGCTCTGGACCCCCTTCCTCCTCTTGGACGCCAAGACCCTTCTCTGCAAAGTAGGATCATTACTCTTTGTCTTCCTGCCCCTGCCCCCTTCTCCCTGCTTCCTGCTTCTCTTTTATTTGTGTCTAGCTGTGGAAGGTGCTGTGTTAGACCTGGTGGTGTGAGTATGGACATGAAGGTGGACAGATATCTCCCCTCAGATGCACTCCTGGCGAAGGCAGATCCGTGAGCATATAACCACAGCATGGTTGGGGAGGAGGGATGTATGCTGGAGACTAGAGGCCACGGAGGAAGTGAGAGGTCTGGGAGGAGGCCACTGGGAATCTTCACAGAAGAGGCACCAGAAGTGGGTCTTGAAGGATGAGCAAGAAAACTCCCTGTTAATGAGGGAGAGAGCATAAGGACATCCGGGCGTAGCAAGGAGCGTGCACAAAGCAGGGAGGCCTTCAGGAGACAAGACCTAAGGAAGGAGTTTCTAGATGGTTGGAGTGTAGACTGTGTCCAGCGCAGGGAAGTGTGGAATGCTGAGCTATGGATGAGCCAGAAGGGAGGGTCTGGCCCCGATCAGGGAGGACTTGGGACTTTATCTGTTGGTTATGAGCCATGTGTCTGCGAATGATCTCGGTGATAATAATGGCTAGCACACACAGCACTTATTCTATTTCAGAGGCCGTTCTAAGCATGCAGTACATGTTCCATTTTACCCTCCTTCACCCCCAGGAGATATATACAAGTAACATCCCCATTTGCCCGATGAGGAAACTGAGGCACAGAGCAGTTAAGTTATTGCTGAAGGTTACACAGCTGAAAGTGACAGGGAATCAAATCCAGTTAGTCTGGCTCCACAGTCTGTGCTCCAAGCCACCCAAGGGGGCGGTGGGGTGGTGGGGTGCAGCCCCAGAGGGTGCCGGCTGCCCCAGGGCTGAGGGTTTCCTCACCAGGTTGTGCCCTCCTCCCGGCTGGACCACTGGTCACCACTTACCCACTCCCTTGGGCAGACAGGTGAGGGATGGAAGCCAGGAGCCTGGGTTTGGGGGGAACATCTGTGCCCAGTTCTGAACATGTACCTCCATTTTGATCTGATTACTCTCATCTTCTCTCTGCTGGCAGGAGACGGCACCTGCTTTCCAGTGTCTTAATTAAGCTGCATTTTTGTTTTTATTTACTTAGTGCCCGGATGGGAAGAAGTGTCTCTGGTGCACAAATGAGGAGTAGCAGGTAAAGAGATGGGGTGATACTTGCAAAGCCTCACTTTCTGAGCCAGGGGGAGCCTTGGTCCCTGGCAGGTACACCCACAAACCCCTGAGACCTCAAGGACTCCCCACTGACTACCTGCCCTAGCCAGGCAGGTCCACATTCCCTGATGCCCCGGGCAGCCTCTCCTGGATTTCAGTCGGAGTTTGAATCTTCCCTTCACTGTTTGGTAGCTCTGAGACCTTGGCTGAGATACTTCATCTCATGGAGCCTCAATCTTCTCATCTGTCAAATGTGGTTAATAATACTTGTCTTTCAGAATGAATGTGATCTAGGGGGTGCCTGGGCGGCTCAGTTGGTTAAGTGGTTGACTTTGGCTCAGGTCATGATCTCAGAATCCTGGGATCGAGCCCTGCATGGAGCCCCGAGTCCAGCCCCACTCAGCAGGGAGTCTGCTTGTCCCTCTGCCCCTCCCCCTGCTCGTGCTCTCTCTATCTCAAATTAAATAAATAAAATCTTAAAAAAAATGAATGTGACATAAACGATATTCCATTAAGCCTCGAACCTGGGGTCAGCACATAATAGGTGCTTAAGCACTTTCTCCATGTTTTCTGTTATGCCCCCGCAACTTCCCATGAGGTCTGTACCATTGGCATCCCCGTTTTCCGGATGAGGAAGCTGAGGCACGGAGGGGTGAAGTGACTTGCCTAAGGTCAGGTGGCAAAGGCTTCCCCATGCACCTGTCTCTCCTTCTGTCTGGACCATCCTTCCGCGCGTGTCCTGCCCTCATCCAAACTGGATTGCTCGCTGCTCCCATTTCCCCGCCATTGTGCCTTTGCTCATATGGTCCCCTCTGCCTGGCTCCACACTTTGGAGGTCTGTCTTTAATGCTGCCCCCTTCAGAAAGCTTTTCCCGATTTGTTGACAGAACAGAATTTCTCTCCTTGCTCTGAACTCGTGTCTTCCTTGTATTTTAAATCTGAGGGTTTGGGCTCAAACCCCAGTTCTGCTCCCTAACTGCATGCAGGGTGTGACCACAGGTGAGTCACCTGGTTCGGATCCTGCACTCACCTTTGGCTGTGAGGCCTCGGTGGTTGATTGAAGTGAGCCTCTGCTTCCTCTCTGTTATTATGAGTAGAAATACTCGCCAAAGTGCCCAGCACCATTAGAAATGGCTCCTGGATTCTGGAGCCAGACTGCCTGGGCTCAAATCCCTGCTCGGCTGCTGAGGATCCAGATGACCTTGGCAAAGTTACTCAGCCTTTCCGTGCCCCAGTGTTTCCATCTGTGGCATGAAGATGCTGGTAATGCTACCTAACCCACAGTATTGTTGTGAGGGTGAAATGAGATAACACAGGCAGATCATTTAGAAAAATGCCTAGAACTTAGAGCACAGTAAGCAATGAATGCTCCAATATCTTAGGATTGCTTGGGGATTGAGACTGTGGAAGTGCTTCGTAAATTTCCAAGCTCTGGACCAACACAAGGTATCGATTTTTCTCCTTCTGCCTTGGACTTGGGCCATTTGTGCCTGGCCTCATCCCTCTCAAGGGGCAGGGATCAAGGCCCCTGGTGCGTGGTCCCTCCAGAGGCTTTGTGTTAAGCCCTGTGATCAGTAAGCATGAATCAGGCGCCCTGCTTGGGCAGGCAGCCCTGCCTCGGTTTCCTTGAGAGTCCCAGTTGCGCCCCCCTCCCCCCCGGGAGCTGAGGTGAGCAGTTAGCCTTCTGGCCGGACCCCAGCCTGCTGTTTGGGGGCTCCCTGTCAGCATTGCTGAGGATGCCTGCAGTGCACCATCCTGCTCAAGGGCTGGGGAGGGTCCACTGCAGAGTCAAGGCCCGCCTGGCAGGAGGCAGGAGGAAATCTCTCAAGACCCCCACCCCCGCCCCCGCTCTGACCTGCCAGAAATCCAACCCTTCTAGGGGCCCAGAGACCTCCAGCTTGGCCTCTCCAGCTGGGAGCTCCCCTCAGGGCCCCCTAGGCAGGGGCAGGTGCTTTGCGGAGGCAATGGAAGGGAAGGTGGGTGCGGGAGAGAGGGTCCCCCCCTTCTGCTGTTGGCATTTACTGTTCCAACAGGTCATGGAGCTGCGGAGCTAATTCGGAGAATTGCCGAGGCAGCAGCAGCCACTGTGCGCTCGGCCAGCCCGTTACTCCACGGCCAGGGGGCTAACCTGGAAACGTAGCACCGGCCCACTCATCATGGAGGCTGGGGGCAGGGCGGAGCCTGGAGAGAAGTCCCTGCGGTCGTTTGCTCCCGGGAGGCAGACTCTCGCTGCTGTTGGGGAGACCTGCACATCGGGGTTCAAATCCCAGCTGTCATTTAGCAGCACAGGGACCAGCGCAGGTGCCTTTAATCTCTCTGAGCCTCAACTTCCTTATCTGTAAAATGGGCACAGTAACAGTGCTTACTTTATAAGGCTCTTGGAAGGATTTTAGCAGATTAGCATGGAAAGCACCGGCCAGTGTGTGGGGTGCAGCGAATATCAGCCTGTAACTCTGATTGGGAGATGGTAGATAAGATGCCCCTGTCTAAAGTGGCTCAGCTGGGCGGTTCAGATTCTGTGGGACTTAATGCTTCCATCTGGGTAGATGACATGGAGATGTGTTTCAGGATTATTCTCACTTTGTTTTCACAGTTTTTTTCCCAATACTGTGTTGTGCCAGGCTGGGGGCCAGTGCTGAGACCAGCTTAAGACAACTTGAACAAGACACAGCCCCTCCCTCTCTCCCTCCCTCAAGGAGCTCAGCACCCCTCTCCCCCCTCTGCAAGTCTGGTTGGTTGGGGATGTGGAACCATGGGATTAATGGAGAAGCCAAGGGAGCAGGGCGTGGAAGTCCAGAGGGAGGGAGAAACTAGCTCTGATGGGGCCCAGGGCATCCTTGAGGGGGTGACATATGCAGGGCACAGGATAGGGCAAGGACGTGCCCAGAGTGGGTGGGGTGATCCCAGAGTGGAGAGAGTGTGAGTCTGCAGTTTTCCTGGGGCCAGACCATGGAGGGCCCTGAATACTAAACCTAGGACCCAGGCTGCTATTCCCCAGCAACAGGAAAAAGACCATCTGATGTGGCCACCTCACCCCAGGAGGTGGGGTGCAGGCTCAATGTGTATTGCACTGTGAGGACAGTATACAACCAGTTTGCAAAACTTGATAGTCTATAGCTGCTGTGAGGCTGCTGGGTGAGGGGGGCTTCCTCACATTTGGAGAGGATTCTCCATGACACAACAGGCTTTGCGGAAATGGCCTTACAGAACAAATTTTCTTGGTGTCTGTTTTTTGTTTTTTTAAGGAAATATACTTGTTTAAAAGATGTGGCAAATCTCTGCATTGAGCTCCTGGTCATAGTTTCTTTCTTGGTTTAAAAAAAATTTTAATTGCGGTTAAAACGCAACATAAGATTTCCCATCTTAGTCACTTTCAAGTGTATAGCTTAGTAGCGCTAAGTCCGTTCGTTTGCATGGTTGGGAAACCAATCTCTAGAACTGTGTCATCTTGAAAACTGATTGAGAACATCTTGACAACTCTAAATCCATTAAAAAAAGCAACTTTCTGGGGCACCTGGGTGGCTCAGCTGTTAAGCGTCTGTCTTCGGCTCAGGTCATGATCCCAGGGTCCTGGGATCGAGCCCCGCATTGGGCTCCCTGCTCAGCGGGAAACCTGCTTCTCCCTGCTTGTGTTCCCTCTCTCGCTGTCTCTCTTGAAAAAAATAAAATAAAAAAAGCAACCTTCTATGTCTCCCTTGCCCCCACCCCTGGAAACTACCATTCTACCACTCTGCCCAGGTCCCTCCGATAAGTGGAATCATGCAGCGTTTTGTCCTTTTGTGTCTCGCGTATTTCATTTAGCGTCATGTCTTCATGGTCCATCCAAGTTGTAGCACAGGTCAGAATGTCCTTCCTTTTAGGGCTGAATAATATTCCGTCATATGGACGTACCGCCTCTTGTTTATTCATTCGTCTGTTGTTGGGCACCTGGTTGCATCTACCTCTTGACTATCGTTGGAGTGCTGCTGGAAACATGAGGGTACAAATACCTGCCCGGGTTTCTGCTTGGTCATTCTTTCTCATCCATACCCAGAAGTGGAATCACTAGGTAAGACGGTAATTCTGTTTTTAATCTTTTAATGACCCACTATACTATTTCTGGCCACAGACTCTTAGACTGGGGAGGAAGTTCAGAACCACACACGCCTGCTTGGGGACAGGGACAAGGAGCCCAGCAACGGAGACTTCTTCCTGCTTGTCATGTGAGTCGGTGGCCCAGTCAAGATCAGAAGTGGGGTTCTCGGTGAGTGCCTCTGGTACCTTGAAAGGCAGCTACGGGAACGCCTCACGGAGGCATGGTAATTCTGTGGATGGGGACGCAAGAGCTCAGAGAGTTGCGGGCTCCTGATGCCCGTGGGCAGGTGGGCAGGTGGGCAGGTGGGCAGGCAGCCTCCTGGCCCATGCGTTCTAGCTCCTCAGGGCTCTGGGAATCTTCCCCATTCTGAGCTTCAGATCTCGAGGCAGAGCCTTTCCCTCCGGTCTCCAAAGCCCTAGCAGGATGGGGCTGGATGGTGTGGAAACAGCACGGCACAGAGACCCTAGGCCTAGCTGTGTGACCCCAGGTGAGTCATTCTCTTTTTTCTGGGCCTCAGTTTACTCTCCTGTAACAGTTGAGAAGGGGCAGAGGAACTCCTGGGATCCCTGTAGCTTTGTTCCTCCCCATCCGAGGCAGCCTCGGTTCCTGGGGTGTGTTCACCCACTCCCTCTGGTGGAGGCAGGACCCCGGCTCCCGGGTTCTCTGCTTTACGGGAAGGGGGGCAGATGATGGCCCTGGGGGCAAGGAGCACTGCAAAGAGGGTGGATGGGAACCAGGCATCCAGGCTGCCCAGCCAGGAGCACCCCACACCTTGCCTCTATGTCCTCGCCATGCCTGGGAAAGGCACGGGGGATCCCGGTCCCTGCTGAGCCTCTACCGTTTGCCCCCAGGAGTCAACACTGAAGACCAGAGGGGACAGCGACCCCAAAGGCCTTCATCCTCCAGCTCTGGGGAGGGCCCTGCGCCCTTAGGGTCAGCCTGTCAGCCTGAGCTCATTAGGGATGCATAAGGTTCAGTATGTGAGTGAGACCCAGAGACGTCTGGGTTTATAATAAACGTCCCCTCCCGCCCCAGCTGCCTAGCACCATGGAAACATTAGGTGGTGGCCAATAGCACTTCCTTATTACTGAGCACTTAGGCAGCTGTTCTGGGCTTTTGCCCAGAGAGCCCTCCTCTCTTCCCATCCAGCCGGCCCGTCTCCTTACCCAGGCTGCCTCCTCTCTGCTTCAGCCAGTTCTATCCTGAGCTGCCCTGCCACCTGAGGGTCGAGCACGAAGGGCAAGTCCCTCACAGCCACACGGAGGCGTGGTGGGCTAGCATGGTCATCGTGACCCCAACATTCCAGAAGGCAGTGTAAGACACTCACTCAAGGCCACACAGGTGGTAAGTGGCAGAGCCAGGGCTGGACCCCAGGCAAGTTCATGGAGTGACCCGAGTCCTTGGGCAGCCTCCTGGCCTGCTTGGAGCTGCCCTGGGGAGGAGAAGGAGGAATTTGGTTCCAGCAAGATCAGTGACTAGATGGCTGGTTCTGCTTTAGAAGCAGGCCTTGCTCACGGGTGATGGAGACCGCAGGCCTGGCCTGGGATTCCGGGATGGACTCTATCCCCAACAGCTGTGTGGCCCTGGATCAAGCACCCAGCTTTCTGAGCAGCTGTTGCCCCATCCTTACCCTGGGAGTCAAAACCCCGGGAACCATCCTGCCTGGTGCGGCCGTGAGCCCTGTGCCGTGAAGAGGGGCGGGTCTGAGGAGCCCCTACTGTGGGTGGTCACTGTTTTACCCATTTCGGTAGAGCATGGTCCTCTCAGGAGAAGAGAGAAACTGGAGAGCTGGAGTCCTCTGAAGGCAGACCTAACTCCCCACCCTGCAAGTTCCGGAAAAGCTTAGCCTCTACCACCTCTAATCCCAGCTGGAGGGGACAGTCAATCGTCGCCCCCACTCCCCACTGTCTTATTGTCATTGAGGTCAGAGCCTGAGGAGCCTGACGGACCCACTTGTCTAGCCGCTGAGGCCCAGAGAGGGAAAAGGGTGGGCACAAAATCACACAGCAATCAGTGGAGGAGTGTGTTCCTTCTGGGTTCCAGGCACCTTGCCTGTGCTGCTGGCCTCGGGGCTTGGCAGGGGATCTGCAGACATCTTTTTTTTTTTTTTTAAGATTTTATTTGTTTATTTGAGAGAGGGAGGGAGAGCAAGAGTGAGAGAGAGCACAAGTAGGGGGAGGGGCAGAGGGAGAAGCAGGTTCCCCGCTGAGGTTCCCGGGGCTTGATCCCAGGACCCTGGGATCATGACCCGAGCCGAAGGCAGATGCTTAACCGACTGAGCCACCCAGGTGCCCCAGACCTGTAGACATCTTGACCTTCTCCCTGGGTGAACATTTGCAGCAGGGGTCACCGCGGAGCGCCTGCATGCCCTGTGATGTAGGCTGGGAAGACAGCAGGGAGGGATGGAAGAGGCTCCCGAAGGCCCAGAGAGCTGGCCTTGCTGACCTGAGGGACGGACGAGGCCCTGCCATTCACCATGTGCCCAGCAGTGACCTCAGGGCTGGGCCAGGAGCTGGGGATTCGGATCATGGTGAAGTGATTATCCTGGCCATCTCCTGGTTCCCATTTTCCAGTTGAGAAAACTGAGGCTCGGTGAGGTTGAATGGCTTCCCCAAGGCTGCCCTGCTCTGATTCTGCACGGAAGTCAGCTCTCCCGGCCTCCAGAGCCCCCACCTTCCCTGCCCTGTGTGCTTTCAGGCAGGCCCAGGTCCGGGACTCAGGTTCTGCCTGGCTCTGGCTGCTGCCACTCTCCTGGGTGGGGCTGTGCTGTACCTGCTCTCAGTGACCCCTTGCCCTCTGGGCTCTGGTCAGAGCCTGGCCACGCTGGGCCCCCCGGGGCCGCCCCTGGTGAGTGGTGACGTCAGACTTAGCACATTGTCATGCCACGGCCACCCCCAGGCTGCATCAGCAGCTGCCTGGCTGAATAATTCATCGAACCTTGTTTACTCTTCCTGGCTGTTAGTGGCTCTCAAAAACCCCACCACAGTCTCCTCCCAGGTCCAGCTGCCCTGGCCTCCCCCCGCCCCCCACCTCTCCAATTTGGCCACTGGAAAGATGCTCCAGGCCGGGGCTGTGTGCATTGGCCATGAATTATTCAGTCCTCATTTGGCTGGAGCCCGGGCCGATATTGGGGCTGGAGGAGAGTCCGGGCCATGCAGTTCGTCCCATTTGGGGCCGCGGGGAAGGCACATGTGGGAGACAGAGAGATCTCCATTCCCATTGCCATCTGAGCTGAAACCCGAGTCCTGTTGGATCCAGAGTCCTCTGCCAGTTGTGAGCCCCAGGGAGCCACGCACCTCAGTGAGCGGTCCTCAAGCTTGAAGCACAGAGACGCGCATGTAGCTCACCGTCAGGCTTCTGGGCTGGTGGGATGGAGTGGGGGGGGGGGCATCGCCAGGCCTACATCCATCAGTGAGGGGATGACACATTTTTTCAGAGGGCTCAGGAGTCCGACAGCCTCGATGTAAATCCGGCTCCAACTACCTCGCGGCTGAGTAACCTTGGGCAAGTTACTTAACCTCCCTGTGCTCCGTGTTTCCATCTGCGAAATGGGGATAAGAGTGCCTGCCATGGGCAGACTGTCGTGCAGAGCGGACAAGATCATACCTCTAACATATCGGGATGTGTCGCAGGTTCGACCCATATACACCACCATGTTTTCATTGCGCGGCTACTTGTTTGCCTTTCCCACCATCCCCAGAGCTTTCTGTAAGAAGGCCTTGGGTTGCATTTTTCTCAGCAAGAGAAAATTGTCCTTTTCTCCAAGAACTAGTCCTCAGGTGGCTCCTAGTAGATGCTCGGTAAATGCTTCCTGAATGAATGAATAAATGAATGAGTGAGGAGTTGCTCTCCAAAGAGGCAATGGGCTGATTTATGGACAGTGTGTAAGCTCCTATTGCCAGGAGCGTTCCACGGGGCCACAGTTTGCTGGGCACTTCACAGCGAGGAGGGATGCCCTGGTTAGAAAGGTGCTTCTGCAGCCTCCTCCCCTCTCATTAAGCTGCAGAGACTTTCAGATTTAATGAATCCATAGGGGCTGTAGGAGTTGGTGGTGGTAGGGGAGGGTGATGTTGACGATGATGGCAATAAAAGGGATAAATCCTATGACAGGAGGTGGGGTGAGGTAGACAGAAGAAACAGCTGACCCCGTGGTCCAGCCTATCACATATGGTGCTCCTCACAGGCAAGGAATTACGGCTTCTCTGGATTCCTGCTGCCTGGCCCTCAGTAAGCGCTCGGTAGAAGTCTACTACATGGCTGAGTGTCCCCAGTCCTTAGACAGTCGGGCAGACTCAGGACTTACCGCTTCTCAACCCAGCACACAAACGCCTCAGTCTACCCCTACCTAGCTTCTGTGGTCCTTCTACCTTATTCTTTGCCTCGGTTTCCCCAGCTGTAAAAATGAGTCTCCCAAGTTGCCCATCTAAACTGGCTAATCCTGGCCCCACTGGGCCTAGCCTGGCAGGACCCCTGGTCATCACGATTTTGGCAGCCACAGACATGGGGGGCTACACCCACGCTGTGGAGCACTGATAAAGTATTTTGATATTTCTGTTGCTTTCAGAAAGACAGCTTCCAGGATTCAAAACCAGGTGGTGCTGGTCTTTTTTTGGAGGTACTAATTAATAATTTAACTTCATATAATGATAATTGTGTCTTGTTGCAGTTTGTGGATTTATGATTATCTCATCCATCCGGTGTCTGGTGCTCAGCATGGAGCGTCTCTCCTGCTGTCTACGGGAGTGTGCTTCTGGGAGAATCTCCCCACGGGGAGAGGGACTGCGAGAGGCACCTGCATGGAAGGTCTCCCAAGCCCATTTCCTCGGCCCAGCTCCTGGAGTCTGCGGGGTTGGACAGCTTTCTGCAATCTTTCAAGGGCTGTTTTGCCTGGGAACAGAGGATGTAGCCAGTGACCTTTCAGCTCCACTCACCATGGTTTCTGTGGAAATGGGGACCAAGAGGAAGCCCAAAGTCAGCCTGTTGCAGCGGGAAGGGCCCTACGAGAATGTCACACCCGGCACCAACGCTGCCCCCTCCTCAGTTAGGGGAACTGAGGCTAGAGACGGGAGGAACTGGGCTGGGGTACTGGGGCAGCCGGTCATGGAGCCATCCTAGAACCCCGGTCTCCCACGCCCAGCTAAGTCCCATGGCCCTTCAGTATGTCCCTCCTCCACAAGCTGACCCATCCTTCCTACCCCTCCCCCGAACACAGAGACTGGCGCTTGGTGGGGGTGGCCCAGGTTCATTTTGCATGGAGGTGAGGGGGGAGACCTCGGGCCCCTCTTCCCACGAGGGTTGGGGACCAGAGCACCCTGACTGCTTTTCTTACTGGCAGGGGACAAGTGGGGATAAATCCCCGAAAGAGGGATTTGCGGGCATGCCTGGGAATCCCTCCTGAATGCAAGCAAAACTCTTTCTCGGCCTCGGGTTCTCACCATCAGGAAACATCCTGTCGTGCAGAAGTGAGTGTGGCTTAGATTCACCTCACCTGGAAGGGACCGCGGAGCTAGGACCAGGGCTAGGGAGAAATGAGGCGGCAGCAGGATGCAGGGGCCAAACGCTGGAGGGCCACGGCTGACGTCATCTGCAGTCTCTGAAGGGTTTGAAGCCGGGAATGGTCTGACTCCTTTGGGGAGACCCTTGGCCTCTAGGGGCTTCCGTTCGTTCTCTCCTGATACCAGGGAGAGTGTTCTGGGAAGACAGCAGGGGCAGTGTCTGTGCCCAGACTGAGCACAGGGCTCCGCTGGGTCTCCTCTGACACAGGACAGGGCTATGGAGTGGGGTGCCACTGTTGGGCTCCTTCCCTCCGTCCACCTCGGTCTCAGTTTCCCCTCTACCCAAAGCTGGGCTGGGCACCAGGTCCCAGGTTGACCTCAGCCTATGCTAACGAGATGCTAATGTTCGAGACCCGATTGGCTGTGGCATCAAAGTATGTGGGGACCCTCGTGACAGCTTGAGAAGCCCCCCAGCCACTCTGGGCAGCTTGAGCTCTAGGCTGGGATGTTTTCCCAGTAACTGTACCTGTCACTTCTCATTAGAGCTGGTGCCTACCGTACCTGCGAGAGACTGGTGGGGCATAACTGGCTGTGTTCTTCCCCAGAGCCCCAGGAAGGCTGGTGCCAGGTCTGGTGGGGTCCCGGGGGCCCCCAGAAGCTTCCTCAGTGTCAGGATCGGGTCTTGCCCATTCCAGATCCCCTTGGCTGTGACTCAAGTACGAGATCGCACAAGGACCTCACATGCTCAGAACGACATGGTGACATTTCTTTGTTTTGACTTCTCTGTCCGGGGCCTGGGACAGTTTGCATTCAGACAAATCTCAGTGGTGACACAAGCTTTCTCCCCTAGATGCTTAGAATTCAAGAACCTTAGAAGGTCAGAACCGAGCAGTCCTTAATGATTAGCAAATGCAGGGGATTTTATTTTTAGCATTTGTTTTTGGTTTGCCTTAAAAATTGTCCAAATAATATATCTGCAAATAAAAAAGTTCTTTTTTAATACCAAAAGGCTTATAAGAAAGAACAGTCTTTTCCTCACCCTTTCGCCTTCTACTCTTGCTTTTCACAGGGATGGCTTATTTTTAGCCCTTTCGGCGTCCTGTTTGCTGTGCGCCCTCGTATTTTTAAGTAATGGGAGTACAATGCTGTTTCTGGCTTTATCAGTTTTAGATACCATCTATTGACTTCCCGCTATGGTAGGCAAGGATTTCACTCTGATGCCCACCTGGCTCTGTCCCTTCCTCCTTATACAGATAGACTGTACGTTTTAGTCAAATCTAGAACATGATGACGATGCTGAGAGGCAAGCAATGGGTTATGATTTTTTTTTCCTCATACTTTTTTTTCTCTTGTGGCAAAGAAAGTTGGTGTTCTTCAGACGGTCTGTCTGCTCAGTACATTTCTCCACTTCTGTTCCAGTTAAGTAGGGGGCGTGTGACTAGAGTTCTCCCTTTGGGCTAGGGCCCTGAAAAGGCTGTCTGAGTCTTCTATCTCTCTCTTCCCTCACGAGAGGAGACCTTGCTTGCAGGGCCTGGGTTCTATGGGGTCCTCCAAAGGGAGGACTGACTGGCCTATACAGGAGCATGATGTGAGTGAGAAATAAACTCTTATTGTCTATCACTGACATCTAGTATTAACCACCGGGAAAAACGTACCCAGAGGTAACAAGCACCTCACATTTACAACTGCATTGTTTTTAAAAGATTTTATTTATTTATTTGACAGAGAGAGAGAGAGAGAGAGAGAGAGCACAATCAGGAGGAGTGGCACAGGGAGAGGGAGAAGCAGACCCTTCCCTAAGCAGGAAGCCAGACACAGGGCTCGATCCCAGGACCCTGAGATCATGATCTGAGCCGAACGCAGACGCTTAACCAACTGAGCCACCCAGGCGCCCCTCAACTGCATTGTTTTTAAAATTTTTCCCAAATGGTGCATCAAATCTGCCATATCATTATTACCAATATTTTGTTCACAAGCGTTGTCTTTTGTATCAGCTCATCTATCAATCCCTCCTGTTTCCCCGAATTCTTCCCTCCTGGAGCCCTGAATTTCTTGTTTCCATCTGACTTATGACTCCGGAGGAGGCCTGCTGCAAAGTTTTTATCCCGGGAGTGTCCCCTGCTAGCCTCCTGTGCCGAATCTCCTGTTTCCTGGATTCTATTTTTTTTTTTTTAGAGCCATGTCCCACTTTGGCTGGAGCATGTCATCTGTTAGCTTATAAGTAAAAGGGTGTGCCAAGTGAAGTTTTTGAATCCTTCCTTATCTAAACAAATATTTATATTCAACTTATATCTTAATTGTGTGTCTAGGTATAGAATTCTTTATTGAAAACAATTTCTCCCAAGAATTGAAAAGAATTCACTGCTTTACTGTTACCTAGTAGGCGGTGTTGCTCTTTAGAAGCCTTACACCCATCCTGACTCATATTCTTTTCTATGAAACCTGTTTTTTTTTCTTGCTGAAAGCCTTTAGGATCATCTCTTTGTCCTGAGGTTCTGACATTTTACAGCAGAATGCCTTGGGGTGGATCTATGGATTGTTCTGGGTACTTTGTAGGTCCTTTCATCTGGAGGTTCTTATCTTTTAGTGCTGGGAAATACACTTGAATTATGTCTTCGATAATTCCTTTCCTTCCATTTTCTCTGTTAGCTAGGTACCAGCTCCTGGTTGATATCTGCATGAATTAACCATGGCTGCAACAATGTTACTTTAGCAAACCCACCCAAAACTTGATGGCTTAAAACTAAAGTACTTATTCTCATGGATTTGTGGTGGAGAGTCACTGATTTAGGCTGAGCTTGGTTGCGTGGCAGAGTTGACGGGCCCCCCATACACCTGGGAAGAGTTAGTGGGGGCTGATCTAGGATGCGGTTGGCTGGTGGAGTGTAGCTCGGCTCCAGATGTGTATCACTCTCATTGTGGGGTCAGTGGGCTAGTCCAGGCATGTTCTTGGCCTGGTGATGGCAACGAAGCAAGAGCCCAATCCCATAAGAGCTTTCAAGCCTTTGGTCACACCCTTTGCCACTGATGGCCCAAAGCAAATCTGATGGCGGCACCCCAAATCAAGAGACCTCTTTAGTGGAACAAACTGCCAAATCACATGGCAAAAGGTTCAGATGTTGGAATGAGCAAAGAATCAGGACAATCAATGCGATCTACTGCTGTCCTTTAAATCATATATTTTTTTTTCTTATATTTCCACATCTCTTAACCAACTGAGCCACCCAGGCGCCCTATTTCCACATCTCTTCTACCCTACTTTCTAGAAGATTTGATGAACGCTGTTTTACAATACATGTTGTGTGTTTTATGTCACATTTTTCATTTTCTTTCTTTTTTTTAAAGATTTTATTTATTTATTTGAGAGAGAGAGTGCACAAGCAGAGGGAGTGGCAGAGGGAGAGGGAGAAGGAGAAGCAAGCAGGGCTCGATCCCAGGACCCGGGGATCATGACCTGAGCCTAAGGCAGACGCTTAACCGACTGAACCACCCAGGCACCCCATGTTTTTTATTTTCTAGAGCTCTTTCCTGTTCTCTAATTTTTTCTTTTTCATAGCATTCTATTCCTATTTTATGAATGCAATGTATTTTCTCTTTCAATTAGAATATTTGTTATTCTGTAAGGTTTTTACGTTTAGAAAACAGTGTACAATTCCTTACATTATTTCTCTCCACGCCCCCCCCCCCCACCTCCTCTCTGGGTCATGCCCCTGCCATTGTTCTGCTTGATCTTAGTGGTAAAAGCTCACAGCGTGGTGTTCTAGAACATAGACTTGGGAGTGACCACCTAGGCGCATTAGCTCAATTGCATGGCTTCCTAACTAGATAACTAGTCTTGGGCTTGGCTTTTTTCTTCCTCAGAGTCCTCATCTGTAAAATGGGAAGAGAAATAGTAGCCTACCTCAGGAATTATTGGGAGTGTTAGAAAAGTCACCACATGGAAAGCACCTCGAAGCATTCATCCCTTGCACCTGGCACGAAACCCTAATTACCCATTGTCCATGGTGGGGTCTCTTCTCAAATAAATGTGTGATACTGAGAAGCTGAGTGGCAATTTAGTGTGGAAGTTTGTGGAAAGGTGGACTTCAGTGTGGAGTCCTGGGTGGGGCTTCTGCTCTTACAACTGGACATCATATTGGTATGTTAAACTTTTTTTTTGTATTCATAGCAATTTTTTCCCCAATAAAGCAGGCCAGTGAGGAGTTCTATGACTTATGGAGCCTGGGGTTCTAGTGATTTCTGTTTAGATTTCCATGTAATCCCCCTTTCCATGGCAGCCCATATGGAAAAGAGGGAAACAGAAGTGCCCTGTTGTGGAGTGGGGTGGGACTTGGAGACCCCCACTTACTCCCTCCACACCAGTATCCCTTGGAGACGTTGGATCTCCAGCCCTCGCTTTGAAAACCCTGAGACACAGCCATCCCCACCCTCATTTGACAGAAGACCGAGAGCCCAGGCTAAGAGAGCAAAATGTCTGGCACTTGGCCTCTGACCCGCAGTTCAACACTCTCCCTTCCACACTTCGTTACTTCTGAGTAGAGGGTATGTGATTGATTTCCATTTCAATGTTTCAGAAAAGTTAAGGTATAATTTCAACTTCCTCCCTACAAACTCTGGCAGGATCTAGCATCTCTGACTCTATCTTGACATTCTGTTCTCATCCCTGCCACCTCTGGGGATAATGACAAGGGGCCGGGAATTGCTACCTGCCAGGGACAAGAGCTCTACCTTTTATTTGTCTTAAAATGTTCTTTTCCCATAACGCGGCCTCCACCAGCCTCTGTGAACTGAGCCCCCACTCGTTCCCTTCGGTGGGGCGGGGGGGGGGGACGTCCCAGTAAGCAGTGCCTTTGTACCCCCAGCCCACACTCCTGCGCATCTGAAGAGCCTCCCAGGTCATGGGTTCTAATAGCCAGACACAGTCAAGAACACCCCATCCTTCTGTTTCTCCGTCTCGGGCAAAATTCTATCTTATTTCAAATTTCAACATGAATGCTGCCTTTTTGAAGAAGTCTTGTCCTGAGTAAGTTTCTGATTGCTTGAGTTTCATTTATTCTTCTGTAAAATGGATGCACAGGACATGCCTTCCTGGGTTTGGGGGAAAATCAAATATGCTCACATAGGAGTTGGCACCGTGCTGGTCACACACACACACACACACACACACACACACACAGAATGGCTCAGTAAAGGTTAGCTTTTATTATTGTGTATGTATCTATTGCAAAAGTGTCCCATTCTGTCTTTTGCTGTAAGTCTAACTTCTCCACCAGATGGGTGGGTCTCAGCTCTGCGCATTAGAATCACCTGCGGGGTGGGGGGTGGGGGTGGCTTTTTTTTTTTTTTTAAGATTTATTTATTTGAGAGAGCGAGAGTACATGAGAGGGGAGAGGGTCAGAGGGAGAAAAGGCTCCTCGCTGAGCAGGGAGCCTGATGCGGGACTCAATCCCGGGACTCCGGGATCATGACCTGTGCCGAAGGCAGTCGCCTAACCAACTGAGCCACCCAGGCGCCCTTGGGGTGTCTTTTTAAAAACATGGTTGCCTGGGCCCCCTTTCAGATCAATTGACTATGAATCTTTGGCGACGGGGCCCAGGCGCCAGTGTTTTAAAAGCCTCCCAGGCCAGGATTCTATCAGATAACCAGGACTGAGAATGCTGAGTTGGCCCATCAGCCGCCGGAGAGCAAAGACCAGGCACTGCCCATTTTTAAATGTGTGATATTGTGACTTATACTAAGAAATATATATTTAGTCTTTGTCCCATTTCAGACACAGAGATTTCCTAAAACGCTTGGAATTTCCTCAGTGATTAGAGCAAAAATTATCCTTTTTTTAATTCAAATTCAATTAGCCAACATCGTTAGTTTCAGATGTAGTGTTCAATAATTCATCAGTTGTGTATAACACCCAGTGCTCATCCCATCTCGCGCCCTCCTTCATGCCCATCAACTAGTTACCCCATCCCCCCACCCTTCTCCCCCAAAAGGTGTCTTTTTTATGTCAATGAGGTGAATTTTGGAAAGCCCCTAAGTCACTTAAGGAGAGGGGCTGGTTACCAGGGAACCAACCCTGTGATTGGAAGGTTGGAACTTTGAGTCCCTCCTTAGCTTCTGGAGAGAGTAGAGGGGAGGGGCTGGAGATTGTGTGCCATGACCATTGGCCAGTGATTTCACCAACCATGCTCATGTATTGAAGTTCCCGTAAACCCCAACAAGGTGGATTCTGAGAGCATCCAGGTAGGTGAACATGTGGCAATGCAGGGAGAATGGTATGCTCCGAGAGCATAGAAATTCTGTGCCCTTTCTGCGGACCTTGTCCTGTGCATCTCTTCCATCTGGCTCTTCTGGAGTTTTATCCTTTCATAATAAACCAGTAATCCAGCAAATAAAATGTTTCTCTGAGATCTGTGAGCTGCTCCGATGAATTCATCAAACCCAAGGAGGGGGAGCGTTGGAACCTCCAATCTACAGCTGGTCAGTCAAAGCACAGGTGACACCTGCGGGGGGAGGGGGCGGAGGTAGAGGAGACAGTCTTGTAAGACTGAGTCCTTAACCTGGGGGATCTGAGGCTATCTCCAGGTAAACAGTGTCAGAATTGAGTTGAGTTGTAGGATACCTAGCTGGTGTTGGAAGATTGCATGGAGGGGTTGGGTGGGGGGAAAACCCCATACATTGGTACTGGGTGTCGAGTCGTAATATCATACACAGCACCTTGAATCCCGAATTCCGTAACTGTTGAATGGATAAATGAATGAACACATGTTAGAAACAGAGTCAAAGCTGGAATGAGAGGACCTTTGTGGTTGAGGGTTTTGCCTTGAGGTTAATCAGGATCACACCAGACCTGGCTGGCTGACCGGGGTTCCAGCAGAGGGCCCTGGGTTGTCTGCACGTGCCTAAGGACTGGGGCTCTGCTCCCAGGTCTGGGGATCACTCACCTCACAAAGTGCTTTCATTAGACCTCATCACAATCCCACGAGTAGGCGCTATTCTTTCGTAGTCTTCCTATGACCCCATTGGACGGAGGAGGAAATGGTGGCCCAGAGACACTGTGACTTGCCATCCCCTCCCTACCCCCACCACTGTCTCCCAGTCAGAGAGCGGCAGAGCTAGGCCATGGAGCTGTGTCTCCTGATGCCCAGTCCTGTGCTTGGAGTGCGGCTCAGAGCCACCAGCACTATCTTCTGGGAGTGAGTCATGCAGGGGGGAGGCAGAGGAGGGGAGAGTCCTCCCTGAGGAGGTGGCTCCAGGGCTGTGGTTTCTCTTGGGGACACGCGGGAGGGGGGCCTGGGGAAGCTTTGGCAGTAGTAGAACTCCTGTGTACATGCACACGTGTGTGTGTGCGCACGTGCATGCACGCATGGGCATGTGTGTGCGTGCGTGCTATTGTGTGCAGCTCTATGTGTGGCTGTGCTTGGGTACTTCTCGCTGTGTGTGGTGTGTGTGGCTGAGTGTGTGTGCCGGCCATGACGGCTGCGCATCACGTGTGCGGCCATATGGCATGTGTGTTTGTCGTTGCCTTGTTGGGTGTGTGCCGTGACCTCAGAGCACCATGAGCTCCTCGGAGCCAGCTCCTGGCCGTTGGGAGACCAGCTCCGCAGCCGGGAGGTCAGGGACCCAAGCGGCCACCCCTCCTCAGGGCTGAGCTCTGGTGCCCCTGGGGGGAATGCCTCTCTGTCCAGGGCCCCATAACTTTCTTCTCCCTAGCCCCACTGCCCCCACCAGAGTGGCGTCTTTCCAGAGAAGAAGAAGCAGGTAAGGTGCACAGGCGGCTGCCTGTGGCTTTCCCTGCCTTGGCCCCCCTCATTGCCTTGCCCCTGCTGAGCCTCCTCATCTGCCAGGCTCGCTTCTGTAGGAAATTTCCCTGGGCACCTCTACTCCCGACTGCGTGTTAATTGCTTAGTCTTCAGCCTCCCCATCTACCTCAGAACTGGGGACAGGGTCACCTTGCCACATAACTTTACCCCTGTCTGAACAGGAGGTAGGAGGGGCTGAACAGGGGAGCAGGCGGAGGGGTGCTATGGCCACCACAGGGAGGACACTAGGTATGAGGGCCTCGATACCCAAATCTGGCCCTCCGCCCGTCTTCCTTCCTCCACTCCTGGATTTAAAAGTGCAGAGGATCCATCTCAGGACTTGAAGATCCTTGAAAAGATACAACCCCTTAGGTGCCCAGACACCTGTAGGGGATGTGCCAAGCCTGTCTCAGGTTGGGGAAGGGGTCTTTTCCAGGGGACAGCATGAAGTGGAGGGGTGGTGGCCCAGAGGGGCACCTGCTTGGAGGTAAGGAACTGGTTTACATGGGCGAAGACCTCTTCCTCATTTTGCCTCTCATTAGTGACATCTATCCCTCCCTTGAATGTGACTATCCTCCCTCCCCAAACTCACAAATTTGTCCCTTCCCACAGAGCTCCCTGTTGCTCGTGTCTCCAGGCCTTATACGTACAGGGAAAAAATGGCTTCGTCCCACGTCCTTGGCTGTTCTCTTATTGTGCTGAGGTAAACTGAGGCACAAGGTAGGAATCCTTTCTTTCAAAAGCAGATGGTCTTAATTCCAGTTCTGACCCTGTGGCCATCCTGCTGGGTGACACCGGGCCCATCATTGCTCCACTCTAGGTTTTGGTTTCTTTACCAATAAAGGAATCAAAGACTTTGCCAGCATCCCATGCTCCATCACAGTGTATCACCGTGGTGTTCCAGGGTTCTCCTGTGCACAGACCCAGGCCTCCGGGGCCAACCAACCGCACAGTAAAGGAACTTCTTCCAAGAGAGGCTCAGGAATCATCAGAGGCCCTGGTGGTGACGGGGGACCGTGGTGGGGAGGAGACAGCTTCCTGACCTCGACCTCCATCTCCAAGGACAAGCCAGACAGCAGTGGTGGGAGCATCGGAGTGACTGAGATCAGAAGTGGAGAGGTGCACAGGTCAGGGCAGGGTCCAGCACACTGTGAGCCCCTGGGGCCCGTCTGGTCCATCTCTGTCTCTCTAGCTCTTAACATCCTGCCTCCTGAGAGCTGATGCTCAGTGCATCTTTGTTAAAGAGATGAGTAACTGAATGGAGAAGAGAGGATAAATTTGGTTAGATAGCCAACTGAGGGGAGAGGACCTTGGATAAATTTGGTTAGATAGCCAACTGAGGGGAGAGGACCTTGGGTTGCTGGGCTAAGTGGAAGAATTGAGAGGAACTAGAGGGAAATGATAAGTTAGGATGAGGCTAGGTTATGCTGCGGTAACAAACCAGCCCCAGATCTCAGTGGCTTAAACTTAAAAACAAAGTTTTATTTCTCACTCATGCACAGGTGTCTATGGGCTGGCAGCTTCCATATAGACTTTTCTCATTATGGTGATTCAAGCACCTAAGAGGATGCAGTAGCCACCAACCTGGGCATCATTAGTCACTATGTCAGAGAGAAGAGAACTTTGAGGTCTCACCTTAGCAATTAGGTAGCCTGAAAGTGACACTTTCACTCATACCCCATAGGCCAGAACCAGTCACATGGTTACTTTGGTTTATGACTCATTGGTCAGAACTGATCACATGATACCTCCAACAATGGAGGACCAGGAGATACAATCTTATCATGTGCCTTGAAGTCAGAGAGATGGGAAACACTTGATGAATGGTACTAATGAGAGCCATTGAAGAGTTAGCCATGGAGAACCAGAAGGGGAGGGGTGTAGTTGACATTCCAGATCTTCTGTGACCCATATTCCAGAGCTCCAGGCCTGTGGGTGATGTTCTTGTAAGATCATAACATCATGAACTGGCTCCTGGAAGAGACAGGGAGAAGGCAGGCTGCACATGAATTGAACTGAGCACCAGTTGTGTGCCAGGCTATGCTGAATGCTGGGAACACAATACCCTAAGGGAGCCAACAACTATCTAAGAAACAGTAAAGTACAAAATAGCATAAGGATTTGAAGTCCTAGATCCAAGGTGGAGAGTGACCAGTCAAGGAAAGAAGAGGCAGCATGGTCTGTGGCTATACTGGATGGTTGCTGCATTCACTACTGTTGCCTCAAGGTTGGGGCTGCCCATATGAAGTCAGAGGTCGGTGCAACTGCATGCTTTCTGGTTCCCTGCCTCTACCTTCATCCAAAGCCCTCAAAGATTAGAAGCCTGGGGGAGAACCAAGGACTCACTCTAAAGTCTTTGGTGTGCATGAACATTGTCTCAGTAATGTGCTTTTATGAATGGGAATGTTTCATTTTGATTATATTTTTATAGACATTTTCCTGGTGACCTTGTGCCATCCTTGTTCTGAGCTCCTAATCCAATCAGTAAAAAGACCAAGATAAAAACAGAGAGTGACAGAGAGAGATGGGGAGGGGAAGGAGAAGATTGAGAACACTGGACCCCTTAATTTGGGCAAGATGGATTTGCTTTTCCGTCATTTGGATGGTAATCCATCCCTCTCTTACCAAATCTGACTTTGTGTACTTTGGCTTGAACTGGGAAAATCAAAGTCATGGAGTGTTAAAACTTGAGTTAGTACTAAGTATAACGGCAACAGAAGAAGAGAGATGAGGGGAGAAATTACACTTATATGCTTGCTGTCTTCAGAATGAACCCAATGTCCTTAGCTTGGGTTGAAAGACCATAACCCTGTCTTTTCCTCTAGCTTCCCCTTCCCTTTGACACCCACCTGCACCCCACACTCTAGTTCTAGGCTGCATTTCTTATACTTACCCAAACATGGCTCATGCCTCAGTGCCTTTGCATTCACCGTGTTCCTCTGCCTGGGATGCCTTTCCCAGTCACCTATTTGGAAAATTCCTCCTCCTTCTTGTGATCATGCCTCAAGTGTCCTCTACTCTGTCAACACCTGTCTAGGCCTCTTCCTCATTCCCTGTGTGGTCTCTTTCTGGTTACTACTGTCTTTTGTACAAATTTGCACAATTTGTACAATTATTGTACCAAATGACAGTTGTTTCTGGGCAGGTCTCTCCTCCTGGGCTGTAGAGTCTTATTCCGTTTTCTGTACTGAGCATAAGACCTAGAGCACAGCAGCGCCTTGGTATACATTTAGATAATAAATTGAGCGAACGAATGTGTGAATGAATGAATGAATTGGAGAGCATCTGAAGGGCTACCTAGTGTAAGCTCCTCCTCAAAACCAGAAATCCTTCTATAATAGGGGTCAACAAACTATCCTGTGGACTGAATCCTGGCAGATGCCTTTTTGTGTGAATAAAGTTTTCTTGGAACACAGCGATGTCTATTTGTAGGCATATTCCTTATGGCCACTTTTACCCTACAGCAACAGCATTAAGTAGTTGGGATCATATGATCCTCAAAGCCTATAGTATTTTCTATCTGGATCTTTACAGAAAAGTTTGCCTACCCCTGGTCTATAGCACTGGCTCTTAATCTTTTTTTTTTTTTTTTTTTTGATTAGAGAAACCTTTAAGAATCTGATAAAAAGTTTTGAATACATGCACAAGTACAGAACATTTTTCATTCAGTTTCATGAGGACCAGTGCTCTCTAGAATCCCACCCATCCATCCCTCAGGGATCCGTGGACCCAAGGTTAGAATTCTGTTGCTAGTGAGGCTGGAGCTGAGAAAGTGATGGAAAACGTGGTGTAAGGTGCCTGGCACGGAGGTAGGAATAAAAGTCAAATCTCCCAAAAATCAAAACTTCGAACAATGATAATGCACTGCCCTACAGCATCCATGACATATAGTTGGCCATCTTGTGTATGGTATCTTCCGTTCCATGAAACTCACTACGTGCATCACACTGTGCTCTTGCAAGAGCGCACAGTTCATGATGAAAACTCATCCTCACACTCAGCTGAGCTCTTGCAACCAGAACCCACTGGTCCTCCTGGATGTTGAGACCTTGGTCCAGTGGGCAGAAGCTCGTTTTCTTAGCGATGAGGAGAGGGAAGGAAAAACGAGAAGGCAGAGGAGACCCTGCCTGCCCTGATCTTCCCGAGGAGAGGCATGGCGAGGAGGGGGAGGGAAGAGGAACCAGGAGCATTACAATTGATCAAATGCAGTCTTGCTTCCTTAAAAACAAGGGGTGGCGGGGAGAATGTGTATGTCTGGGAGTTAATGAAGTCATGAGCAATAGGAGTTAGGCCTCTGGGAAGCAAATTGAGGGCCAAACGAGCTCATTTTTTAGCAGAATTATTAAATTAGTAGTTGAAAGAAACACATTAGACATTATGAATCTTGCTTTTAGCAGAGCCCTTGATAGAGGGTTGCACAGATGCTCACTAAATTCATTCCACCCAGGATTGGAAGGGGTTGGCATCGCTAGGCTCCCCGGTGGGAGGGTTGGGGTGGGGGTGATGTTTAATGAGCTTCTGGGCAAGGCACTGTCTTGGGAGCTTTAGATCTACTGTTCCATTTAATCCCCATAGCACTCAGCAAATAAGGGGTGACTTTCTTCATTCCAGAAGGGAAGAGGAGCTTGGAGAGGTGTGGTGCTCAGGCAGAATCAGCAGCTGAGCACATGGTTGAATCCTGGTCTACCTTAGTCCAAACCCAGAGCTCTTGTCCTGGGGGTCAGAGATACCTCCCTGCCAGTTGCTCCTGGGGTGCCTTGGAAATGGAGCAAAGGACCATGGAAATCAGTCAGGTGGGGGGCGGGGATGGGATAAGAGCTGGGACAAAGCTGGAGCCAGCAGGGAGGGCTGAGAGCTTCAGGTGGTGCTGAATCAGAGGTAGCCAGGAAGACTGGCCCCGGGAGCAGGGCTGATTTTATCTGCTGCATTGAGAAAGGCATGGCAAATGCATAGGCATTCAGAGAAGGGCAAGGGTGTGGAATCCATGTTGTGGTGAACGGTTGAGTGAACAGAGCTGTGCCATTTGCTCGTGATATTCAGAGACTGGTCCTGGAGGGTGCTGGAGACTGCTGTGGTCTCTGAGTCATAGAGCTGGGTCAGCGATGGGTCCTAGGAGGCAAGGAGACCTTGTAAGGAATGAGCTCCCCAACCCTGGAGACATTCCAGGAGCCGGCACAGCACGGGAGGAGGGTCTGACTCCGGGTAAGATAAGAGATTGGCTGAAGTCTCTCTAAACGCTACAGTTCTCAATCTCCTGAAGTCAAGCATGAAGAAGGATATTCCAAGAGCAAAGCTCCTCAGAGATTCCTGCAGGATTTGGGGAGTGGATTGGGACAATCTGTATACGTCTCTGAGATCTGCTAGTGACCAATCGTGTGCTTGCACACAGAAGGGAAGGACTTAGTGGCCCCTGGAGGCTCCCTCTAGTCTGAGGATTGCTCCCAGGCAGTGGGGTGACTGACAGGGCTTTCCAAATCCTTCCTGCATGGGGAGGGGGCTTCACTTTCAGAGAATCTTCTCTAACACAGAGAGCCAGACCCATCAAAAATAGGAGAGGAGAGGGAAGGCAAGGGAGGAGGGGATGAGAAGGGGCAATTGTCCAACTCACCTGCCTACAAACCTTTCTGGAGGCTCCTAGTGCGTATCAGACTCTCAGACAGACAGGAAATGAGCCATGGAGGGCCCATAGGGTGGTGGGCAAGGCAGGGCATGGCCCCAATCTCTCTCAGGCAAGCTGGACACAGCCAAGGGCCCCGGAAGAGGACAGACAAGGAGATGGGTTTGCTCAGAGCCACCAGTGACCTCTCTTCTATCTGGGACAGTGATAGGTGTCAGTGAAGTAGTGATCTTCGTAACGTGGAGGATTGGACTGGAGGAAGCTGGAGGAGAAGCACTGCAGGGACAGTGAGAGGTGAGGGATGGGGGAAGGGAGAGTGGGGGGGGGCACAGCCACATAGATAGAGGGACTGGATTTCTATG
Source organism: Eumetopias jubatus (assembly GCF_037043125.1). Classification (NCBI taxonomy): domain Eukaryota; kingdom Metazoa; phylum Chordata; class Mammalia; order Carnivora; family Otariidae; genus Eumetopias; species Eumetopias jubatus. The sequence goes on from NW_028274816.1 coordinate 120,702,425, forward strand.
TACTTTGAATGCCAGTCTGAGTTCTTCATGCTGGAGGCAGCGCGGTGCCATTGAAACTTTCCACGGAGGAAAGGGTCAAGATCAGAATCATGTGGCTCCTGTGTGGAGGCTGAGACCGGAGGCCAGGAGGCCAGGGAGGGGGTCAGGGCAGAATCCAGAGATACGGGCAGCCTCAGGTTGGTTGCTAAGAAGAGCTGTTGAAGAGCAAATATTCTCAGCATGTGTGCCTGTGTAAGCACATCTCCAGGTGAATGTTTACTTCTCTGAGTGTACACATTTGGGAGCGAACATGCTTACGTGGATGTGTTTGCCAGCGCGGCTCAGGGTGCGTGAGTTTTGTCTTGCTGTGGAGGAGTGTGCGTGCCTGCCGCAGAAATCGTGACGCTTTGATTGTGCCCATGAATATGTGTGTGTGTCCCTCACCCACTTTAATTCCATCTTTTGCCACCACCCCTTCAAGTGACATGGACACTCTACATAAGACACCGTGGGATGGGCTGTGTCCATCTCCTTTGGGCTTCCCCACCCCCACATGGTGCCCATTGCCATTGCCCACTCTTGACCTTGAGTTCTTAGATGACCTGGTAACTGCTTTGACCTGCTGGACTAGTGCGCCTCCTTCCTGTTTCCTCAGCAGAGGGTAGGAGTGTGCTGTGTGTGAAGCCTCTATTACTGGTTGTAGGACAGAAGAGGACCCCTCACCACCATGCCAAGGCTGGTCCTACACCATTCCAGACAGGATCTCCCAAAGGCTCTGGCCTGGGCCACAGCTGCCTTGATCCTGCTGTTCCTGAGACCTGAACCAAAAGGCGTGTCCCAACCTGCTCTGCAGGCAGCCTGCAGAGGGTGCGAGAGGCCTCACTCAGGCCACAGAGTCCCAATCCTGGCCCTGCTCTTGACCTACGAGTTGACCTTTGGTTGGACCTCCTTGTAGCTTCAGTTTTTCAGGGTAGAATGGGGCCAGGCTGTCTCGCTTGGAGCTCCATTAGAGGTTTGGGGTAAAGGTAACTGGATTGTTATCCACTCTGCTGAAGTGTGTGGGACTTTTGTGGCTGGTCTTGGTTGGGAAGTCCTTTATCCAGAGGTGTGCTGATAAATGGTTAACACCCGGCTGCCTCCTTGCAAGAAAAAAGCCTCGATCTGCAGTTTCTGCCAATTTCTCTGGTGTAAACACTCCTACTGTGGCTGATTTCAGGCCACTGGCATGAAGCCACAGAACGTGGAAAGAGCGATGTGGACAGTTGGATCTTGCTGGTCGGGGCTCCAGCTCATCCCTCCCTTTATCCTCAACAACCACTGACAGCCCAGTCCGAGGAAGAATCTAAATCAAAGGCAGGCAAGTGGCAAAAGGTGCAGCTAGGGTGCCGAGCACTGAGGCTGAGCAACTGGTGAGTCTATAAAGTGAAAAAAGAGCCAGGAAGTGAGGCGCTTGGAGGATGAGCAACAGTTCGGGAAATGTGACGTGCAAGTGGGGCCAGGTCAGGCGGTTCAGGACAGAAACTGCGTTCTGCTGAGTGATGCATGGACAGCCCAATGCAGCCAGAATACATTATCGCCTCCTGCTGTTCCCGGACTGGGACAGGGAGGAGGGTGTATGTGATGATGAGGGAGCGGGCAACTTAGGCAGGTGTTCCCTGAGCACCAGGGATGACGTCTGAGCAGGCTGAGCCAGAGAAGGGCAAATCCAATTCTGTAATTGTTGGGGCATCAATTCTGGTGACGGTCCCATGAGGGTGATGCCAAGGGCCCGGGGAGGGGGGATGCCCTGGCTGACATCATCTGCTATTTCTGGGCCAATTCACAGCCTCCTCCAGTGGGAACTTCCTTCAGGACATAAATCACCCCCATCTTCTGATGGTTGCCTCATCCTCCCAAGAAAACAGGGAATCCACGTACATGGGCGTCCTCTGGAGATGACTCGGGGAGTGGAGAGAATAGTGTGATCCTGAAGTCACGAGGCCCCAGGCGCAAATCTAACCTCTGCCCCTTGTTAGCTGAAGGGCTTGGGTCAAGTCGTGTCACTTCTCTGACATCCCATTTCCTCAAATGGATAAGCAGGGGTAGAAGTGCCACTGCGTGAGATGGTAACTGTGAAGGGTCCGGCTCACTGCAGGTGCTCGGCGAACGTCAAGTCTCATCTCCTTCGTTTCCCCTCTCTTAGAGAACATACTCCCAGTGGCCAATCTGTGAAAGCTCCCAGAAAGTGAGGCAGATTCCCTTTCTGGTCCCTGGCCTGGCTTTGTGGTGAGTGGCCCCCAGGGGTGCGGGGCAGGAGGCTGCCCTTCGGGAAGGCAGAGAAGGTGGTGGAATGACGGGGACTGAGGCTGCCCACCTGGGGGGGCAAGCTGGCCCTGCAGGGGTGTGCAGGGAACATGTTGTCTCCCCACCGTGCTCGGACTCCTTCTTAGGAACTTCTCGGCCAAGCAGGCCTCGGAAGCCAGGAGAGAAGCCTGGGACCTCAGTGGCACAAGGCCCCTTTCTCCAGCAGAGACACCTGCTTGTCTTGCCTGTCAAGGTGTCTGCTGGACTCAGTCCCTGCTCCGTGCCTGGCTCTCTGTCTTTCTGGCCTAGCTGTGTGTCCGTCGGACCTCAGGAAAGACTGTGAGACTTGTTCCTGCCTGCTGGCACTCATTTCTGCAGAAGGCCACCTGACTTCCTGTCTGTCTGTCGGTCTGCCTGCAATCTGCCTTCCCATCCCTCTGATTGCAGCTGACTCTCTTGCACCTGGGCTCCCTTTTATGATGTCTGGGTGACAGAGAGGTGATAAATGAGAGTGAGCGAGTGACAGATGGGGGCACACATACGGGGGATGGAACCCGTGCACACACAGAAGAGTGACAGTTGGGTTGTCTTCTTTGAGACAGGGTCCCTCAGGGTCTCCCCGGCCCCAGAGGGGTGCCCAGAGCACCATCCATCTCACCTCAAAGTACCGTCTGTCTGCCTCCCTGACCGCAGACAGAGGTATTCCCTGCGGAGGCCCCAGGGGCGGGGGTGGGGGGTTGGGGGGGCGGGGCGGGGAGGGACAGTACCCATGGCAACCAATGGAGAGGCACATTTCAGCTCAAGAAGGCTTGTAACAGTGGAGCTGTCCAACAAACAAAAGGGGCTGTTAGTAAGGTAGTGATCTCCCTGTCACTGAAGTCATTCAATTACGGGCCGGCCACCCACCTGTCAGGGCTGCTACGGTGGGGATCCCCGAGTTAGGAATGGGATGAAACTGGGTGGTGGAGAAGGGCCGACGTTTAAGATCATGACTGGTAGCACGGATCCCCGTAAAGCGCTTTCCACGGTGCCTGGCAGATGGGAGGTTCTCACAACCAGAGCGGCTGTTGGAAGGAGCTTGGATGAAGTGACCTCGGCCCAATCCTGCAGCCTTCGAGCTGGAGAAAGACGAAAGGCCAATTAGTGGCAACAGGTTATGAATAAACAGGAGCTGGGAACTTGGGATAATAAAGAGCTTCCCAGAATAGGAATGTCTCCATCTCCCTCACGCTGATTTGCATGGCTCCCGCAGGCCTCCCTCCCCTCTTCTAACTCAATTTCAATTTCAATTTCAATGTCAATAACTTCCTTGGCACGACAAGCAGTCAGGGGTTGCCAAAGTGAATTGGAACATTGAGTTTCAGAGTCTCGGACCAGCTCGTCCAGCCAGTGTCACCGTCCCCTCCTAGGTCTTCCAAGCCCTTCCTGTGCACACGCCTCATCTTCTGTGCCCTTTGGGGAGACTTATTTTAACCCTCCCCAGCTGTCTGTAAGGTTATTTGAAAAAAGATGCACTACCTTGTTTGATCAAGATATTCAAAACCCGCAGTAGCCCGTGGGATGTCATGTGTCCATGCAATGTGCTGGGGACAGAAGGCTAAAGAAGCCTTAGCCCCTCTCTCTTGGGACCCCAGCCAAGGGGGGAAGCGGATGAGAAGCAACAATTCCCATAATGCGGCAAGTGCGCTGATAGAGGGGAACAGGGGGCTCTGGGACACAGAAGTGGGGTCTCTGAACCAAGGTAGAGCAGAGGAAGGTAAGGAGTGGGGGGGGCAGCTTCGTGGAAGAGGCAGAATGAGAGGGACTTCTGAAGGACCCTCAGATGGCAGGCCACCGAGTTCCTTCCCTCATGGGTCAGTGATGACTGGGATGTCACCATTATTACAGCCCCCTTCATGTAAGCTGTAACAGCTCTTGGCCCCACACAGTGCTGGCAATGGGCAGAGCCTCCACAAAGGTAGGGTGTGGCCTGGAGGAGGGAGAAGGGGGTAGGAGGGATCCAGATAGATACGGCATGAGGGAGGTGGGGCCTGAAGCGCAGGAGGGGCCGTGGGGGTGCACGGTGGCTGAGGCCCCCAGCGTGTCGGTCTGGGACCTGTAGCAGCAGTGTGGCGCATCACGGAGCACCCATCTGGACTTGGCGCCGTCAGAGAGGCAGAGGGCCCGGAGGGAGCGGAGCAAGGGTACTGGGAGGCCAGGAGGCACAGGGGCACCAGCCCGAACGCTCGGGCTCAGAGACAGGAGCAGCCCCGGAGTGTGAAGATGAACAGGCGGTGGGGCGGGTGGCGCTGGCCTTGCCAGCTTGACATCTCTGCCCAGCACCAACTGGGGGTCATCTGGGGCCGCTCCCTTGGGGAACCACAGTTCAGGGAGTCAGACAGACAGGGGCTGGAGCTACCTTGCCAGGAGGGCACCATGAGCAGGACCTTGACCCCTCTCTTCCCCCCCTCCTTTCCCCAACTGGACTGCGGAGAATTCTAATGGAACACGGCTCCCCACCACACCACTACGAAGAGTAGGGGCTGCAGGGCAAAACATCTCTGCCATAGAGAGGACATGGGTGCTGCCTCTAGCTCTCTTTCCATAGCCTTTGACCAGCAGAGAAGAGCCCCCGGGATAGACAGCCCTGGGCAAGACTGACTAACGCTCACGGGCCAGGAGGGGTCTGTGTGCAAGTCTGGTGGGTTGCCCATGGGATCATGCTGAACTACGAGAAGCAAACTCCTCACCAGAAGTTCCCCCAAACTCTGGGTTCTGGGGACCCCTCTGCCACTGGGTTGTGAACATTTGCAGAGGTCACAACCACCCTTGGTGCCCCTCTCGGGCTTTCTCTTCTCTTCTCCCAAGAAAAGGATGGGCAGGGAGGACCCCCAAATGGGTCTGGTAGAATTCTGGAACTTTGGCTGACCAGCTGTTTCCCATACATCCTCAACAGCCCTGTTTTCTCAAACTGCCCATTTTCATCCCAAAGGAAGGAACGGTCCCTGCAACAGAGTTTGGAAAAATAGTTGACTACATGTCCTTCTGCAAGATTCTCTCCACTCCTGCAAGTCTCAGTGTCTATAGAATCTAGAACTTCTTTTCTCTTCCTACATGCCCAGTTCCGTGTCACATTTTTGATCCCACAGCTCCACTGTGGTGTGGGTATGAATTTCCCCACTGGCTGATGAGGACCGTGAGGTATGGGCCAGCTCAAGGGAGAGGGGGAGGCTTCCCTCTGGCCCACCTCGTGCAGATGGGAAGGTGAGGTAGCCCTGCTCCAAGGTGTGACATGGAGGTCAAAGCTCCATTGCCTGCTAGTGCCCTTGAACGGGGCACTCCCTGCCCCCCCTTCTCTTGGGAAAGGCCATTGGGGAACATTATGGGGCAAGGACAAGGGGTGCCAAGGGCTGCGGAAACCACCAACATATAACTGGAAAAGCTAACTCCTAAGAGTTTGGATCCATGTAGGGCTTACCCCGTGCAGAAGTACAGAGCTGGTCTGCCCAGGATGGAGGTTCTGCCTGTGGGTCTGTGTGTTATAGTGGAAAGGAGCTAGCCAGACTAGGGTTCAAATCCTGCCGCCAGGAAACTCTCTTAACTAACCCAACTTCACTGATGTCTAGATACACTGACCTCTCTATTCCCCTCTAAATCCGGCCAGCAGCAGCCTGCACACTTGGGCAGGTAGATGATAACTTTCCTTTCTCGTGTGCCCATGTTACGTGTGCTCCCGAACCTGTTTATGTCAGTTGTGCAGATAATTTAACCAAGCATGAATAAGCCTAGTGAATATGAGTGCAGAAAAGAGTTATGTTTCTGTGGTAATTAATTTAGTGCTTTGGGCTGGTGGCTAAAAAGTTGCTGTTGAATTTGGTGTGGGCAGGACTCTCAAAGATCTGAAGAGAAAGAAACCCCGTATGAGGAGGCTTGTGTACATCAATTGCCTTGCAAGGAATCAAAGCCAGAAATCTCTTCGGGGACATTCGTGTGGTCTCCATTACGTGCGATCTCGAGCAGCCAATTCACCTTCCTGAACTTCGTATTTCTTGGCTTTAAAATAAGTATAATAGCTCCTGCCTCGTAGAGTGTTCTGAGGAACAAAGGAGCCACATGAGGTCCTCTTGCTATCTTTTGTTCTCTTCTGGATGATTCCCTGGTCCTCTCCCTGCCATGCCTGCTTTCCCCCGTCCGGTGTTTCTGGGGACTTCATCTGTAAGTTTGCCCTTGAGCTAATCAGATTGTGATTAGAATTTAAGGCATGGACCTTCCCTGAGAGTGACATGGTTAAGGAGGAAAAGCCCTTTCGAGGAGTGGCGGGGGAGGGAGACGCCCCGAAGTGTGACAGTATGAGGTGGAGAATCTCCATGGTGTTCCTCTGATCACAGTTCCTGTGGTCTAGGGGGAGGCTGTGTTTATTTTTGCTGAGGTGTCACCTGGCCATCTTTATACCCTTGCTGTGATGCACCAGTCTCTAACCCATCCACCTGGGGTGGGGGGGCAACTCGGCTTCAGACTCTTGAGCAACCTTATCCCCAGCCAGGGGGTAAGGAAGGAAGTTGAGGCTGGACAGAGGAGTTTGGGCACTGCTCAGCTTGGATCTCTGTGGCTTTGCCTCTTGCCCAGGACTTGAGAGCTAAGGAGAGGTGTGACTCCCCGACACCTGCACCCCTGACAGGCTCCTGCTGGTCTGCTCAGGGAGGGAGGTTCTGCCTGTGGCTGGCTTCAGCGGCTCAGGTTGGCTGCTCCGCGGGAGTCTCCTAGCACCTCTCATCTGACACCTCATGCTCCCAAATCCTGGCCCACAGAATCCAAGCGAGCCCTCCAGAGGGATCAGCATGTGTATTCATTTCCATTCTGAGGATCTGACCCCGCTGCGCCCACTGTTGCCCGGCGCTCAGCCCACTGGCCCCGAGGCTCTGCCCACTGGTTCATCCCCCAACTCAGCCAGACGGGCCCCAGCTGGAGCCTCAAGGCCGAGCAGCTCTTCTGCCGCCAGGAAGCCCGTACCATATGGGCCCTTAGATGCCTAGAGCCCCGCAGAGGCACCTACGGAACGTCTTTGTGTGTGGGCACCGGGCAGGGGTGTGGTAGAGGGAACAAAGGAGGCAGCAGACAGCGACATCTCATCTGTTTTGCATTGGCTTCTGCGTTAGGGACAGAGTCAAGCAGCCCTGGGGTCATCACCGATGAGTGTGAAATCTTGGTGTGCCCTCTTAGCTCTCGTGAGCCTCTGTTTCTCCATCTGCAAAGTGGGCATGATGGTGGCATCATCTGTTTGTTGAGAATAATATCAGAAAGGTAATGTCTGTAAAGACATTTTCCCCCTATATGTGACCTGTTCTTGTCAAAGAAGTGAGGGAGACAGTGTAAAGAAACAAGAGCTCTGCCATAGCCTACTGGGCCGAGAACGGGCAGTGCTCGACCACAAGAGTGACACCAGATTGTCCCTCCCGCTAGGGCAGCAGACTTTCTGCCTGTCCTGGGAAACCCGCTCTAAGATTCGCCTCCTTGGCTCCTAGCTTGCCGATCTTGACAGAGTTTTCAGAGTTAGAGCAGAGAACCCATTTTCCCTTAGGCAAGACTGAGGCCTAGAGAGTAAATGACTTGTTCGAGGCCACATAGCAGGCCAGGGATGGGGGGAACAGATTCTCAGAGTCCCGACTCCCCGGCGCAGGGCTAGGCTATGCCAGTACGCCCGCCGCTCTGCATCCTGGTGTTGGCGTGCAGGACGTGCGGTGGTGAGGCTGCCTGGGCCTCACAGGGCAGCCCGGTGGGGGTGCTGCTGGGCTGTCCTGGCCTTTCCTCCTGGCCGTGGGCATGGGTAGGACTGCACTCTTCCTGCCGACACCTGGAGCAGCTCCTTGGGGTTTTTCTCAGGGAAATAACCCTTCCAACCCCATTACAGAAGGGAAAAGAAGCAGAACGGGAGGAAGGAGATAGGACAGAGAGAGACAAGACCCAGAGCGACCTAGAGAGAGAGTGATTCATTTACTCCTTCATTCACGTGGGCCTGACATTCAGCCAGGATGCACCAGTATCCTGTTAAAATGCTGACATTCTCCCATCTCTGCTGCTAAATAGTGACTTCCCAGAGCTCTGTGAGCAACACTTGAAGCTGAGGATCATCCTTCAGGATCTCCTGCATCCCCCCCACCCCCCCATCATTCAGAAACGAAAAGGTTAATTCTTGGCCTACAGGGACCTGGGGCCCCTGCTCCCTCTTCCAGGGCTGGTTGTTCAGTATTTTGATTATCGTCACTCTCACAGATGCAGGCAAACACTTTGAAAATGTTGGATGAGATAGAAAGCATTCATCTGTGAAATGCCATTATTCATTCATTCACTTACTTGCTCATTCATTCATTCAGCAAATGTTTAGTGAGCACCTAGTATCTGCCCGGGAAAGGGCATGGAATCGGGACGCTGAGCTGGGTAACGTGAGGTCTCTGCTCACCGTCTTGCAGGGGGCTGGGAGGTGGGGAGGGGAAGGAAACATGGCGGGGGGGGGGGGCCAAGGCCATAGGCCGACGCCCTGGCTTGGAGCAACAGTGAAGGAGGCTGTGAAGCCCATGGGGAGGGGCCTCCGAGTTCGGCTTGGAGCTGTCAAGGTTCTTCAGTTCTGTCCAATTATCCACTAATGACTCACAAAGAATAGATTAGGGCAAGGACGCTTAGTTATCAAGCAGAGAAGTGAGGGAACGCTGAGCGGCCCGTGACAGGTCTCAGGGAAGGCCGACAGGGGAGGAAGGGAGGAGGTGGGCTCCAGCCCACCCTTTCCTGGACTATCTTGGGGGCCCGAGGCTTGGGGGCCGCTGTGGGGGCTGGGCCGGGCCGCTGAGCCTGGGGCACCTGGGACCAGAGTGGAGCTCAGGGTCTGGGGAGCGGAGGAAGGTTGGGACATCGGGGACTAAGGTGGGAGGGGGAGAGGGATGGGGGTGTGCAGAGGGGTGAGGGAGACCTCCTGTGCTCAGGTCTCTGCACCGCATTCCCCCGCCCCCCCCCAGCAGGACCGGTGCCCTCAGAGCCAGGAGTCAGGTCTGTGGGTTTTGTCTGTTGCTGGAAACCGTGGTGCTGGCCCTTACTTGAGATTGCTCTTGTCTCAGCCTGGGCAGAACACTGGCCCTGCTGTCCCCTCTAGTTCCATCTGCTCTCTGGTATCTGGGTCCCCACCTTGCTCCGGGCTCCTGCGGGGGTGGGGGACGTGGGAGGGAGGAGTTCCACAAGGCCACATCCAGAACAACCACAAGCCGCATCTGCCTTCCTGACACCAAGGTTCACGGTCTGTCATGTGTTCTTCGTGTTCGCTCGTGTGATGATCCCAGCCGGCCTGGGCCAGGTCCATGAGGCACGCCTTTCCCACGAGGCCCAGGAGGGAAGTAGGGCTCAGATAGGTGACTTGATTTGTCCGAGGCCTCAGAGGTGGTGCACCAGAGTTGGGTCTTGAACCCGGGTCTGTCTGCTTCTCCCCAACCTTCTCTTCAGAGCTCACTACTGAATCGTCCGTCAGGCCTGAGGCTGCAGGTGAGGAGACAAACCCGAGCTTTAGGCCTACATGAGTGGCTAGGCCTGACTCCCCAGCCCAGGTCCTCCTCCTCTAGCCTCACTATACTCAGCTTGTGAGGAACCTCTGGCTCCCGGGGCTGGTGTTCCCAGGTGCCCATGATGCCCTACAGAGTAATATTCTGCAGCCCTCCAGGGACTCTCTCTCTCCTGGTACCCCAGCATCCCCTGCCTCTGTTACATGCCTGCTACCCTCTGGGGGCACAGGTGCCTGGGACAGTTGTCACCTCTTTATGTCAGCTCAGCGTGCTCGAGACCCTGCCTACACAGAATTTCGGTCCCTCGAGCACACCGTCTGCCCGCCCCACCTCCCCACCTTCTGCCTTGCTCAGACCATGGGGGTCCCTACAGCATGATGCTTGCCCAGACAATCAGGGCACGCGGGCAGACTGAGGGGTAAGAGGGGTGCGTGTGGGGCTGCCCGGGAGGTGTTCCTGGCCCATGGTGTGATCATCTTGCTGAAATTCCACATGCTCTCAGTTAATGCCCACACCTCTGGTCCTCAGACCCTGTGACCTGGTCCCCTGGTAAAAACACATCTCTTGTCCTTCTGCCCTAACTCTCCTGAGCGTCTGGGTCTTGACCTCTGGCCTGGGTCTGTGAGACTTAAGTCCCACCTGGGAGTCCATGGTCTCTTGTCTGGCACCAGGGGACCCGGGACACAGGGTCTGAGTGGCTGACGGTTTGCATAGAACCCGAGAGGCAGATGCATTGGTGTTAGCATCGAGGAGCTCAATATTCTAGCCACATAGGTGATCAAAAATTATAAGCAAAAAAATAAAAATAAAAATAAAAATTACAAGCAGAGGAGTGACTCAAACCCAACCTCCTCATTGTGACAGGGTTTACACTAAGAGCAACCCTAGGAAGTGGGACACTCCAGAGGTGGATTCAGATCCCAAGAAAGCAGCTTCTTCTCCTCCTCCAGTTGACACGCCCCAGGCACCCAAGATAGAAAAGTGACCAGTACAGCAGCTTAGGCCTTCCAGAAGGATCGTGAGTCTCCCCTGGTTGTCCGGGTTCGGGATATCTTGCTAGCCTAGGTAGAAGCATTTCCCCCTTGCCTCAGATTCTGTTCCCTCCTCCATTCCAGCAGCAAATCCAAGATGCCTTCCCTCAGTTCTTCCCTTTTCCTTTCTAAGACCTTGGCTGGGGTTCTGACACCCTGAGGGCTTGGTTGGGGCGAGGTGGTATTCGAGGCTCCGGCGTTCTGTTTGCTTGTTTGCCTGAGGACCCTGGGCTGGTGTGGGTGTTATGGGCTGTGGGGACGGTGGTGGTGGGAAAGTAGAAGGGAAAGAGTGCGATGTGTGATGCCCCGTAAAAGCAGGACAGGTCCTCTCCACCTGCAGCGGCTCAGCCTGGGGGGTGCCCATGAGCTGTTCTCTTCACAGAAGCCAGAGGGAGCTTTCCAAACCCCCAGGCTGATCGTGGCACTTCTTTGCTCAAAATCCTTCAAAGTCTCCCTGTCTCCCACCAGACTGAGCTCAGACGAAGGGCTCCAAGGCCCTTGGTGATCAGACGGAATGGAAGAGGCACAGGCCTGAGAGCCCCCCAGTCTCTTCTCTCTGCCCACCGTCTTCCTCCCACCTCCTGTCTTCTCCCCTTGACCCGACTCCTCAGTAATCATTCAGGACTTCACACGCCATCTCCCCTGGGATGCCCTCCAAGCCCTCCGAAGTTCAGGCAGGTCCCTGTCACCCTCTCTGACGGTGACACACTCATCCACTGAGTGTCTGTTGCCTCATGTCTCCCACGAGATGCTGAACTTCAAGAAAGCAGGGATGTGCCTTACTTAGAATGGTAGCCCTAGTGTCTAGACGCTTGCTACTCAAAGTGTGGTCCGTGGCAGCATCAGCATCAGCATCATCCAAGACCTTGTTAGAAATGCACAATCTCAGGTCCCATCCCGGACCTACATTTGAACACTACCTGCATGTAAATAAGATACAGGTGATTCATGTGCACAGTAAACTTTGAAAAGCTCTGAGCTAGCCAGGGTTTGGGCCAGAGTAGATGCCCAGTCTTTCTTGAGTAAAGGAAGAAAAAATATGCCCTATTTCTTGAATAAATGAAGAATGAGGTCTGTAGTGAGTGACAGGACAGCACTAGGCTTCTGCCTGCAACAACCCCATGGATCCTGGAATGGCTGGGAGAGAGGAGGGGCAGGGAGAGGGGTGACAGCATTTGTGTATTGTGTACCCTATGCCCAGCTCACACACTTTAAAATACATTGTTTTGTTGAGGGGTGCCTGGGTGGCTCAGTCAGTTAAGCGTCTGCCTTTGGCTCAGGTCATGATCCCGGGGTCCTGGGATTGAGCCCTGCGTCGGGCTCCCTGCTCAGCGGGGAGTCTGCTTCTCCCTCTGCCTCTGCCCCTCTCCCAGCTCCTTCTCTCTTGCCTTGCTTTCAAATAAATAAAATCTTAAAAAAATTACATTGTTTTGCTGAAAACCTTATGACAGTTGGATCACTACCTCTTGTTCATAGATGCGGATATGGAGGTGTAGAGCAACTCGTTATGGACCACATGTTTGTGTCTCCCACAAATTCATATGTTGAAACCCTAATCCCCAGTGTGATGATATTAGGAGGTGGGGCCGTCAGGAAGTAGTTCGGGTCATGAGGGTGGAGCCCTCACGAATGGATTAAGTGCCCTTACAATAAGAGACGGGAGAGCAAGCCCTTTGAGCTTAGGATGCTGGGTAAGGGTCTTCTCCTGCTCTCTGCTCTTTGCCGTGTGCGGATGCAAGGAGACAGCCATCTGCCAACCAGGAAGCGGGCCCTCACCCGACACTGGATCTGCCAGCACCCTGATCTTGGACTTCCCAGCCTCCAGAACCAGGAGGAATCACTGTTTGGGATGTAAGCCCACCACTCTATGCTATTTTGCTGGAGCAGCCCAGGCTGACGAGGACACTTGTCTGAGGTCACAGAGCCGTGAGGGCCAAAGCCAGGGTTCCAGCTGGAGGAGTGAGAAGAGTGAAGGCAGGGCCAGGAAGGGATGTGCTATGTAAGGGCCTTGCTGGGCCAGGCCCAGGGATTAGCTCACTTCAGGAGGGAACTGAAACCTGCTTTCATCAGAAGGGGCAGATGGGGGGAGACTTCGAGTGGAGGCCTGAGCGGGTTTGATTTGTGGCTGAAATCCCAGCTTCCACTCTGGGGGCCTCTGGCTCCCTCCGCCTGGCTGGGGCTTGCTCTGTTTTCTCGGTGGTGCCCTCTCCCCTTCCGTGTGGGGAATGTATCCCTCCCCTGGGCTTTCCTGCAGCCCACGCCACCCAGGCCACATTTCCCGAGCTCAGCACAGTCTGGACGCCTTCCCGTCCCTGCAGGGCTCGGCCTGGGGCAGGGCCTGAGTTCCTGAGTTCACCAATCCCTCCTTCTTCCCTGCATCTATTGCCTCGCCTGAGAGGGCTGGAATCCGCCCAGCAGCAGAATGTGAAACCTGGGGGACAAGACTGAGTCTAACCACCCCCCCCACGTTTTAGATGGGGCGTTGAGATCCAGAGACGGTGGCACATTTCTCGGGGTCACAGGCCAGGCCCGGGCGAGTCCAGCTGGCTATTTCTGGTTCCCGTCGCTCCGGCAGCCGGCTCAGAGCCTATGTCGGAAGGGTGCCCACAGGTAACATTTGCTATTTTTATTATTAGCTATTATTTATTGAATACTTACCATCTGCCTGGCATCGTGCAAAGCACTTAACATACATAATCACATTTTATCCTCATAATAACCTTATGATTTATTTACTATTCTTACCATTATCATTACTAGTATCATTTTTCAGGCCGAGAAACGGAGGTTCTGAGAAGTGAAGTAACGTGCCCCAAGGTGCACAGTGAAGCCACGAGGATCTGAAGGCAGTGTCGTGTGACCCCGAGCCCTGCTCTGCTAAATGTCCTCTTGAGTGGGTTCGCCTCAGACACTCGGACCCATGTCACTGCGCTACAGTGAGGGCAGCGTCCTGGGTCTCTCTGAGCAGTAGGGACTTAAGGATCATGGCGGCACTGCCCTATAGACATGCAGTCTTACAGGAACACACCGTTTGGTCTACAGAGTTCTCTTGCATCCTTCACATAATCTCAGTGATACAATAAACCCACAGAGCTGCAGAGTGGATGCTTTTCCCATTTAACAGGTTAGGAAAGTAGGCTTAATACCCCAAGGCACCCAATGTGTTGGCGCCGGGGTGGTATTGCTGATGTCATGACAACACAGCACACCCTGCCTGGGCTCATGATAAATGCAGGGATCGTCGGAGGCCCTGAGCATAAACCTGCTGGGGTGTGCACACCCAGCGGTGCTTGACCCCTGCAGTCTGCAAGACTTCACACCTCGGGTGAGGCTGGGCCTGGAAAGACACATCCGTCCCTACCCCCAGGATTGGTCTGTAAAGGAACCGGGAGTGTGGAATAAATCCCTCCCCAAACCTATCTGGGATTTCTAATGCATGCTGCTCACCAGCCCTCACCGTCAGCAGATACCGATGGAAGGAGCCATCAGTAAGGGCAGGGACTGGTCCAGCCTCTGTTACCGATTAGCTACGTGGCCTTGGGCAGGTCCCTAATTTCTCTGAACCTTCGTTTTCTTGCCTATAAGGAGGAGGAATAATGCCTACCCTGAAGATCCTTCAGAGATTTTGTGAGGGTAGGATGGAACGATATAGACGAAAGGCCATTATGAAGAACAAACCCTGTATTTATGGAATAATGATCTCAGGCATAAAAACTGAGGCTTGGGGTTGCTGTATGGGGAGGCAACATTTATTGAGCAACTATGAGCACTTCCTAGACGTTATTGCATACCACCCTCAACACAGCAATTCAAAGAGGTATTAGAGGCTTTTCTGCCACTGATCCTGGCCAAATAGCTCTTAATAGACTGACCGTCTCACAGATAGGAACTATAAATTCTGAGCAAAATATTAAAAAAAACAGTTTTCAGAAGGAGAGTGACTTAAAAGCAGACAAATTTCAGAGTTGGGGGTAGGAAGTTATTGACACTTGGGAGAAGAGAAGGGCAGTGGGTGAATTTCTCAGCTTTTACAAGTTTAGCCTGAGGGCCCGCCGCAGTCGGCCCGTGCTGGATGGCTAAAACCTGGGTAGAAACCCGTAGTCATACGGGTTTGAAGAATGAGGGGATAGATTTCAAGGTAACTACAGAAGGTGGAAAATGAAGGAGGAAACTCAAGAACCAGCGAAGGGAACCCCAGATTCTGGGTATAAACTTTGCCTGAAAAAATATTGTCAACCTCTGAACCAACGCATGTGTGTAGGATAGAAGCCCCGTTGTTCAGCAAAGCCCAAAAGCAATTGAACAGAAATTTCAGCTGCGATCCACTAAAGGAGTGATAGCTTTGCAGGGGACTGTTCAGGCAAGTTACCTACTAAACTAAATAAAGAAACAAACAACCCCAATACTCTTCATAGCAACACGAAGAATCCAAAGTCTCTACAGCGCTAGCATGCACAATATCCAGAATACAGTCCAAAATTGTTGATGTAAAAAGAAACAAAACGGGATCCACAGGAGATAATTAGTGGAGATGAGTCCTAAAGTGACCCAGAGCAAAGATTTTAAAGCAGCTCTTACAATTGGGCTCAAGGATGTAAAGAAATTATGCTCACAATGAATGTAAAGATAGAACTAATCTCAGCAAATGAATGAGTACCACAAAAGAGAACCAAATGCAAACTTCAGACCTGGAAACTATTTCTGAAACAAAGAAGCATGATAATCACCTTTTATAAATAAAAGACATTCAGGTTCCAAGAGATTAGGTCATTTCCTCAAAGTTACACTAGGAAGTGATAGTTTGGAATTTGAATCCCAAGTCCATTTGGTTTTTAAAACTATTTTTCCAACCTAATTAGGTGGGATTTAGAGGCCAGCAGGAGTCTGTAGGAAATTGAAAGCGGTACGTGGACTATTCTAAAACTGCAGTGAACCAGCGGACCTTTCTGGAAGACTTCGCTGTTGTTCCCTGAGAGCAGCCCATGGGACTATCTATCCATGGTGGTGAAATCTGTCCACTATCCCAAACTTCCGTGTCTCCCAAACACTTTCTGATTATTTGCACCAATGAGTGGAAAGAGAAGTAAAGATAAACCATAGCAGCCCATGCTTTAGAATCTATTCATTTTGACTTTCAAGACTAAGGCAATATATTGTCCTACCCATTGCTGTCCATGGGTTTTGCCCATGTTCTGCCTAATTTTTTTGTTTGTTTTGCCTAAATCTTATCCTTATGGACATGGATAGAGAGTGAGGATCTTCATTTATTTATGCCACCTTCCTATAACTGAGATATAGTTAAATTCGGTTCCTATTTGGTGAATTTAGTAATATGCCTAATGCTGTGCATGGTATTGTGGACGGCAGAGAAACATGAGACCCAGGACTTGCTCTTCAGGAGCACCCACCTGAAAATGAACACAAAGAAGCAGCAGGAGCACGGCCAGGATGTGAGCTCAACGTCTACTGTGTGTTCTTAGAAGACCCACGTTTTGGGGCTTCTGTGAATTGGAAGCAATCACACAAGACTTTCTGTAAAAGGTGGGATATCACCTGGTCTATAAAAACTAAGCTCAGGAGAGGAAGGGAAGAGATCATTCTGGGGAATAGTAGGTGCTTAATAGATATTTATTAAATGAGGGAATCAGGGCAAAATTATTTTCTTCTTGGCTATTTTTAAGAATCTGTCTTCTAAAATGATTGTTTAAAATATTAAAAACAGGCTACTTTATCACTATTTGTAATAGCTCCAAACTGGAAACTCCCCGAATGCCCTTCAACAATAGAGTGGATAAATAAATTATAGTATGTTCACACAATGGAATACTCCCTAACAATGAGAAGGGGCACTCAGCGATGACATGCAACGTTATGGATGAATCTCAGAACAACAATGGTGCCCAAGAGAAGGAATACACCAAGGAGGACATATTGTAGGTTTCCATTTATACAAAGTACAAAAAAGAGGGAGAGCTAATATACGGTGTTTGAAGGCAGCGGGGGACTTGGGCGGCAGTGAGTGGAAGGGGCACAAGGGGAGCTTCTCAGGGTCTAGGGAGGTTCCGTTCCTTGGTCTGAGTGGTGGTTACGCAGATGGTTCTGTTTTGAACATCTTATTAAGCTGCACGCTTATTATCAGTGCATTTTTCTGTGTGCATGTTGTATTTCAACAAAAAGTTAACAAAAACAGGCTATGTTCCCTAATTTGAGTTCCCAGACCCCAGGCTCTCTTGCCCTTTCTCATTGATATCAGATGCCATGACCTTCTGAAGACAGTTTTCAAAGAAGGGCCGGGGTCACCCCTGCTAACACCGGGAGAGAAAAGACAGAGAATCTTTGCCTCCACTTAAATAATTGGGAAACTGAGGCCTGTGGACAGGAAGTAGCTTGTCCTTTGTCACATAGTGAGTCAAGATAAGAAACAACTTTGGTCTTCTGGGAGTCTCCTTCCTGTGGCCCAGATAATAAATACCTTCTCAGCCGGACCCACCTGAAGAGACCAAGGTTGTCACAGGAAGTTCAAGGCAATGGAGGGGGATGTCTGGAGGTCATTCCCACTGCCAATGCCAATGCCATTCCAATGTCCCCACTGCTGGATCCAAATAAAGTGGCGTCTGGAAGGTCCTGGGCCTGCCACCTGCTTTTGTGAAATCTGAGTGAGCTGGCTCCTCTCCCTGGACCCAGGACCTCAACTGTAAAATTGGAGATTGAACTTGATGACAAGACACAAGTGTCCTTCCAGTTCTAATATCTCAGGGTCTAGATCTAATGTAGGGCCATCAGCGTTCGATTAAGCGCAGTCGCAACTATTCGCTACCCTCAGGGGGCTGTGCCGGGTTAGGGTTAAAGAAGGAAGTCCTTAGGACATTTTAAAGCATTCATTTATTCCTTCATTCATTTGTTCTGCGTTCATTCCAGAACGCTTCATTGGGCATCTGCTTTATGCTAGGTGCTGTGCTGGGAATGCAAAGGTGAATGACAAGGTCACTATCTTTGAGGAGCTTATATTCTGGGAGGGATACAGTAAATGGTTGTAAAAAGTATGACATGTGTTGCGCATATATAACTGATCTATATGTGTGGATGTACAGAAGACCTGATTCTTGTTTTAGGGGTGAGGTTAGGCCCGGGGGGCTTGCAAGAGGAGGTGGTATCTGAGCTGGACCTGGAAGGAGGAGGTCAGATTGGGGCAATGGAGGTAACGATCATATCCTTGACAAAGAGAATAGCATACCTAGAGGCAAAGGAGGAGAGCAGAAAAGGCCTGTCTGTGTGGCTAGAACTTGGAGTGGGGTGGGGTTAGGCTTGAGCTCTGAATGTGACCACAGCCACCAGAGGGGTGGTGGTGGGGCTCCAGGTCCGGAACGAGTGGGAGACTGGGGGAGGTGGCAGGGGTCAGGGAGGGGCCCTGCTCCTCACATTCCTCTTTGCCTTCCTCCCGCATTTGGATGAGTCTCGGGTTTCTGCCTCACGTCCCAGCCCCCTGAGGCTCTCTGGTCAATAAGCTCTTTAAAAAGCCAAAGAGAGGCAAGATCAATGCAGTTGCCATTGATCCTGCTTCAGTGGCCGATTAGTACCAAGGGCTTGGCTGGCCCAGGAGCTCCTTGCTAATGCACCCTGGAACTCAGATTAAACTGGGAGCACCCAGTGGCCCTGGGGAGATCTTCTGCCCTCCCCATACATCAGAGGGGAGTAGCAGAGGAGGTCCTGAACCCCATCCTCCTGGGAACTCTTTGGCCCCAGACAAACATCATGCATCCCCTAGGCAGACAGCAGCCATCTGATCATGTCACTCCCTTGCTTAAAACCTTCCGATGTACCCCATTGCCTTTGGGGTCTGTGCAACTCCCTCATAGGGCATGCGTGCCTCTGTGATCTGGCCCTGGCTGCCTCTTTCAGTCTTATCTCACGTACTTTCCCATCACCCTCTGAGCTCGGTCCAGCGGGACTGCCTTCAAGTTCTTCCAACTTGCCATCATGTGGCAGGGGGTCATCTATCATTTCTCCCGGAAAGCCTTTCCTGAGCCTCCCCTTACCACCACCACCACCACCACAAAAGTCTGACTTAGGCACCTTTCCAAGGTTCTCCCTGTACTTTCCTGAGCAGAGCAAAGATGAGAATGTACCGTAATTGCTGATTTTCTTGTCTCATCCTGACTGCAGATGAGAATTGCTTTGGAGCTTCAAAAACAAAACAAAACAAAACAGATTCAGTTTCAGTTGGTCTGGAATGAGGCTTGAGTATTGATGTTTTATTACCCCCTCCAGGAGATCCTACGGCACCCTTGTGGCTGAGGGTCACTGAGTTGGAGCCTAAGCTCTGAGAAAGTAGGGGCGACACAGATCATTTCACCCTTCTTTCCCTGGCACCCAGCCCAGTGGCCGGCACATATCCATGCCCAGTGCACATTCACAGAATTGCCTGGCACGGGGCACCCCCACCGACCGGGACTGCCTTGTCTTCCCATCATTCCTTCCCTCTGTTGGACGACACCAACAGGGAAGGGTTAGCTCTTAGAGTTGACCAGGGTCATTTAGGAGGCTCTTCTGTCCCACATCATATCACATTTAATTCTCAGTTTGGTTCTTTGAGGCAGGAGGATGGATGAGTAATCAAAATCTCATTTTGCACAGGGGTCCCTGAAACTCAAAGAAGGTAACTGACCAGGCCTGGGTGCCACAGCTAAAAACAGACAGAGCGAGGATCACACCCCATCTTCTCTCTGAATTTTTTTTCCATGAGTCTTGCTACCAGGGACTTTCTTGGGCTGCATGGAAGCCTCCTCTGCGGCCATTACTCCTGCAGCCACTGTCCTTGGTCCTTACCCTATCAGCTCCCCTTCCCTGGGGCAGCCTTCCTGCAGTGGAAGGTAGAGGGAGCCCCCAGTTCCCGTAGCCTCATGGAGGCTGGCATAGTGGCCCAAGAGAGCCCTGGCCTGGGAATCGGGAGAACTGGGCTCTAGGCCAGTCTCTGTCACCCACAGGTACTGTGGACCCTTCTTCCTAGAGCCATCCTTGCAAAGTAGGGACTAAGAACACTGAGCCATGGACCCCATAAAGCAAGTAGGGATCATAGTCCTCAAAGCACTGTCAAGGAGACTTCAAGCACACGTCATGAGGGGTGCTGTGCAAGATCATTACAAGGAGAACGCTCTGGGTCCAGATACTCGCCCCACTCCCTCCTGAGCTTTGGCCTCTGAACTGGCCTTCCTGCCTTCCCCATCTACAAAAGCATCTGCTCTTCTCGGCTCTGCCCACAGTAGCCTGGCAGACTGGCACGGGACACCTCACTGACATGCTCCTTGGTAGTTTACTTAGATGTAAGAGCTTATGAAGTTCGAGACTGAGATGGAGCTGTTTGAACAAGGAGGGGACATCAGGGAGGGTCTCGCCCAACTGTGTTTCCCTGGGGGCTTTGAGACAAGGGGACAGGGCCTCTGTCTGGCTGGGGTGGTGGGAGGCCTGCGCTCCTGCTGCTCTGGGAGGTAGAGAAGCTCCTCAGGAGCACCCATCCCTCTGCTCAGAGGCAGCGGGACACCCCAAGGCAGGAGAGCACAATGAGTTTGACAGCTCAGGACTCACAGGGACCCTTCCTTATGGCAATGGCCTGGATTGGGGAGGGGTGCTGGGAGGGGAAGATGAGAGAGAGATGGAGACAGTGGTCAGGAGAGGGCCATTTCCCCCTTTCTGAGTCTTGGAGGGGGATGGCCGTGCTAAGGGAACCCAGCCTAGTGAGACCCAAGTTGGGGCCAGGACTCCCAGGGCAGGAATGCTAAAGTGCAGAGAGAGAATTAAGGCCAGCAGGCCCTCAGGCTCCATTGCCCCTCACCTCTCCCCAAATCACATTCAGTATCCTTGGCACCAGCCTCTCCTGGAGCCATGGCCCCTTGGGTCCCAGGGGAGCAGACAACACTTGGCTTGCAGCATGTAGGATCATTTTTTAAAATTTAAAACTAGTTTATTCCTTGTGATGTCAAGGACACTAAGGGAACCAGGTTGGATCCTGCTTCAAGAAGAGGAAATTTTCTGGGGGCGCCAGGGTGGCTTAGGCGGTTCGGCACCTGACTCTTGATTTTGGCTCAGGTCATGATCTCAGGGTTATGAGATGGAGCCCCATGTTGGGTTCCGAGCTGGGCGTGGAGCCTGCTTAAGATTCTCTCTCTCCCTCTGCCCCTCCCCACAAGAAGAAGAAGAAGGAGAAGGAGAAGGAGAAGGAGAAGGAGAAGGAGAAGGAGAAGGAGAAGGAGAAGGAGAAGGAGAAGGAGAAGGAGAAGGAGAAGAAGAAGAAGAAGAAGAAGAAGAAGAAGAAGAAGAAGGAATTTGCTTGATAATCTGGGCTTTAAGACTTTGCTGGGAAAGCCGGGAAGGCTCAGAGATCCAGGTGCCCAGGAGGCCAGGGTGGGAGAGTCCAATCTCAGAATTCGTTTCTCTTTAATATTTTTGCCCAATTTTTTGAAGCTCAGATATACAGAATCTGAGTAATTACCGCCTTTGTTATATTCTCTGCATGGTCCATGTTCAGTCAAATTTTTCATTCATACACTCATGTTCAAAATATAATACTTATAAATCCATCACTCAACATAAAAGCTAACACTTTGATAATGATCACTGCTTAATTGTATGACTTCCTCTGGCCCATCCCATGGCTGCCTTCCTCCTTCCAAAGTAACCATCATTCTGAATCCTATATCTGCCACTTATTTCCTTTCTTTGTTACATACTTATTTTATTACATCTGAATGTTTTCCAGCTCTCCTGAATTTTTGCTGATCCCCACCCCTTCCCCTGTTTGGGGTGCCTGTATTCATAGAATACAGGAAATGAGATGTGGGTTGCTCCATTATTTTTAGCTGCAATTAAACTCCATTACTGAAATCACCTTGGCCTCCAGTGGTCTCTGAAGGTGGGGGGAGGGGTGAAAGGGGGAGGGAAATTCCCTGTCCAGAGAGGCCACTATTTAAGGAAATGGTGTGAAGGCTGTGCTTTGCTGGACAGAATTTAGGAGGGTAGGCTTTCTGGATAACTCCCCTCCTTCCAAGTCCTCCCTTAATCCATCCTTGTCCAAAGCCTGGAGCCTTATATAACTAGTGTATCCTCCATGATTACCCAGAGCTGCTCCCCAGAAGCCCAGGGTCTGGCTAGCCAAGTTTATTCTCAGTGATTCCAGCCAATGTCTGCCCTCTGGAGGGCACAGAGCGGGTGCCTCTCCGGGGCACTGCTTGAGACGTAATTATCAGGATGGAGGGTAGCCCTAGTGTCATACCCGGAACCGGCAGCAACCGCCCCCACCCCAGGCTGCTTCACTGCCAGTTTGCTAGCCTGGGGCCCTCCAAGATGTTCATAGTGAATTCCCCCCCTTGTGGCTCCTCAGCCTGAGAACCAATTTTATCCATGAGTAAGTCTGCATAATCCTCTTCTGGTCCCTGTCCACTGCTTGGGGAGGCTCCACTGGGGGCGGGGAGGGAAGCTGCCTGGGCTGGTAGAGCCTGAGCCACTCCTGGGGCACAGAGGGAACCTGTGGAAGGACAGGTCTGGCCTCAGCTGCCAGGACAGCCAGCCATCCCCTCCTGGTGGAGATAGCTAAGCACTCCCCCTGGCTGATCAGCCCATGTCCCTCATTTCCCCCAGGAGGAAACAGAGGCATTCACCAGCCCAAGGGAGGTAGCTTTGAGGCCACTATCAGGACCCCTTCCCACATCAGGTTTTTAATCTAAGTGGATTTGAGGTGGAATCCTGCTGGGGAGCATCTCCCCTGCACCCCCTTCTCCTCATTAAGGCTGAAGGGTGGGGGAGGGGAGGGACACACTGTGCAGAGCTTGAGATGCAGCCGTGGGCCTGGGAGCTGAAGATCCCCCAAGCCAGAAGGGTTTTTAGAGAAAGCCCTACCCTCGATGTATTGATGGGGAAACTAAGGCCCACAGACGGAAGTCATTCAGTTAAGGCTTCCTTAAACTGATCTGGCAGGATAACACCCACCCGTCACTCGGACCTCGTCTCCTATGAGCTTGTGTCACCCACTTTGAACCCTGGAGTCCATGTACATGTCCCCTTCACTGGGGAAGAGTCCTTCCCAGATGTCTGTTACCCCGGACTGCCCCACAGCCCACTGGCTAAGCACAAGGGCCGGCATGCGTGGTTTGGGGGTCAGGTCTAACTCTGCCTCTCTTTACTGTGTGACCTCAAGCCCATGGCACAACCTCTCCAGGCCTGTTTCTTTGTCTGGAAAGCCACAGAGGTGCTGATCATTCAGACTCGTTGTGAAGTTTGAAGGAGATGCTGCAGCCAACTCGCCACTAAGTGCTTGGCACCCAGCCAACAGTCAAGAAATCCCAGTGGTTATGATAGTCGTTGGGCCGGTGCACTCCTATTCATCCCTCACAGCCCTGCCCAGGTATCCCTTACCCTGTGAATGAAAAAATCCCTCTGATGGCCACACACACACACACACACACACACACACACACACACACACACCTGGTGTCTGGCCCCACTGACGCAGCTTCATCTTGGGCATCAGTCGCTCTCTCTTGTGGCTGCTTTATACATTTATCATCTGCGGGAATGTGAGCTCCTGAGGGGAAGGGGTGCATCTCCTCCCACGTCACCTGCAGGCAGTGGCGGGGCCAGGGCCGGGCAGTTGGCGTCTCAGGGGCAGATGTGGGATGGGGCTGTCCTCACTTGTCGGTGCCCACCCATGACAAGCTGGGCTCCCCTCCTGTCCTTTATGCCTCATCTTCCAGTCCAGCCTCCAGGTCTGCATTTGGTGGCCTTCGCTGCCCTCTCCTGACCAGAGCGGGCAGGACAGTGCCTGGGGTGGGGGTGGGGGGCCGGGCAGGGAGAGTTCTGCTTCTCACCACACAGCCGTCAGGGATCCCTCTGTGCCTGGGGCCTCCACCCCTCTGAGCCCACGGGGAAACCAGCCCTGCCTGGGCCACAGGGGAGCACAACCCCAAGTCAGTGCCGGCCTGTCTCACCCCCAAGCCCCCCTCTCTGGCAGGTGGCCTCTGAGAGTGACCCCTGAGCCGCTCCGTGCCACACACAGGTACCAGACTCACTCGCACCCTCCCGGTCATCTCCTGCCTTCCACGGGGAGTGTGACAGATTGAAAGAACATGGTTCCAGCTAGGAGAGTCCTATAATTATCAACTGCGGATTATTTTAATTAAAATGCTTTGCATCCTCAGCTCTTAATTTCTAAAATGATTATAAATGTTATTATTAAAGAAAAATCCTTGAAGTGAGATCCATAAATCTCAGCCTGGGCTGAGATGACAGGGGAGCTGATGCAGCAGAGGAGGCCCCGCCTAGGGCTGAGGCTCCAGGGGAAGCCAGGGCAGGGAAGAGAGAAGGGAGGTGAGGTGGCCAGAAGAAAGAGACCGGAGGAGGGAGAGGCTCCAGGGGCACCCCTCCCATTCCACCCTCTGGATCATTAGCATTTGGGACTGAGAAATCAGACCAGATCTGGGTTTGGAACTTGCCTCTGCTGTTTGCTGTGTGACTTTGGGCAAGCCAACGAACCTCTCTGAGCTTTGAGTTTCTCGTCTAAAGACGTTTTCATCTTTCACGTTTCCCATAGAAAGAATAAGAAAATGGCCATCTGGTAGGGCCAGTTTGCGGCAGGTTGATAATGTGTATAAAGCACTTGTCACAGAGTAGCTATAGCATAGCAGTTTTGGTTGACTCTGGCCCCATCCTTAGGAGAGCCCCTGGAATACTCTTACTTCGTAGCTCTCTCTCCTGGTGGCCATTCGCTCATGAGAGGTGGCTGTCCTCCCGCTCCAGAATGCCAAGGAGGGGGTCTCAGAGGCATGATTTCTGCCAGCCGGAGCCAGGCCCCCAGGGCAGGCCCTTCAGACCCCTGCAGTCCCCATGAGGGAGGGGCAGGGCCGGAGGAGGCCAAGGGGCCAGCCCTCACGCTTGACATGCAAGGAGATGGAGGCCCAGAGAGTGAAACGTCTAGCCCAAGGTCACTCCGCAAATTGCTGGCCGGTCATTTTACCACTTTAGCAGATGGCTAAAGCCTGCCTTTCTTGTTTATTTTAAGCCTGTAACGGCTTAAAATTTGTAACGGCTGAGCACAGATCACCTGAACCAGGAGGAGACAATGCCAACGATGACACGGATGAGGGGGACGAGGAAAGGGGCTGGTGGCAGTGGGAAGAGGGTGGGCACTGGCCTGGGGGTCACGGCGCCGGGCCTCCGCCCCCAGCTCTCCCGAGCTGGCTGCTGTGACAGCCTGGGGCCCACCCCTTCTCACCCTGGGTCTTAGCTCTCCCCTGGGGACAATGGGGATGGTCATCACTGCCCTGCTGACCTCCCGGGCTGGTGGTGAGGATAGGATGAGATGATAGATCTGAAAGTGCTTTGTAAGCGGGAAAGCGTGAAGCAAATGTAGGAGATTACTAACATTAATATTAATGAACTCGCTCGTAGCTGGCTACTAGCCACTGCCAGGACGGGAGATGAACTTTTCCAAGCCTCTGTCAGGTTTGCAGAGGGGCGATTCTCACGTTCCTGTAGATCTAAGACCTTGAGGAAGAAGGACCCTTGGGGATTTTCAGCCAAGGGAGCTGGGGGAAGGGGCAAGAGGGCCCCCTGTCCCCTGGTAGGCATAGCGACAGAGAACGCTGGCTTTGGCATCCAGGCTGATCTTTCCTGGGGCTCAGGAGGCACCTGGGCTGAGGGCTGGGCCCTCTTCTGTGGACCAAACTGAAGGCCGAGGGGCTTGCTTCCCTATTGGATTCTCTCCCGTGTTCCATCCTCAGAAGGCTAAGCTAACCCATCCTTCCTAGGGAAAATTGCCGGGTTAAAGAGATGAGGATGGAGTCAGGCTCCTGTACCCTCTCTCTCTCTAGCATGTTCCTCCTCCCCCTCGCACATGTGGTGGGCCTTGCTTCTCTGAACGTAGCTGTGCACAGAGTTGCTGTGTGTCCTGGGCTGACTCTCCGTTCATTCCCTGCCCCCCCCACCTCCTCCCTCCCTCCCTCCCTCCTCCTCTCCTTCACTCATATGCTCAGTAGAGGTTTGGTAAATGTCTAAGATGTGCCAGGCACTGTGCCGGGCACTGGGGGGAGGGACGAGGTGAAAAAGACCCTGTCCCCCCCGTCGTTAAAGTTCAAGGGCTGCCGCAGGAGCTGGTCAGGAAGTGCAAACAGGCCCCACGTCACCTGCCGGGGCTTGCAGCTGCAGGAACAGACTGGAGCCTGGGGGTAAGGAGAGATTCTCAGGAAAGGTTTCTTGGGGGAAGTTGTTCTGAGCCAAGTCTTGAGGGAGGACATGTGACATTCATACCCCATCACTTAACCCAGATGGAATATTCCAGCTTCTTGTCTCACAGAAGAAGGAAGCGTAGATCTTCAGGCTTGGAGGAGCTCCCCTTCCAGCTAAATCCCCAACCAGCCACAGTTCCTGCAGATGCAGAGCCCTCCACAGCTCCTGCCTTCCGGGGTTGGGGATTGGAGCCCAAAGGTGGGGCTTGAGACCCTGCCCTGCCTCAAGCTCACTGGATTCCACGCCGGAAGGATGGGACCAGACTGTGAGGACTCTTTGAGGTCACCATTGTGAAGAACATGCTGTAAAGGGAAGGGCATGTTGTCATTTCTCATTATTTTATTATTCAGTTACTAGAAGTGTTGTGATGTGCCCAGCAGGACTGATGGCTGTCAAGCACCGCTGAATATCATTCCAGGACGCGTTGATTTATTTTTACCAATCATCAGGCTTAAGGATGTGAAGATTTACAAGATGTCTGTGAGAGAGAGAGAGAGAGAGAGGTCTGTGTGCTGGCTTTGGTACAGGGAGTCCTGTGCACCAAGGGTCCCACATGCACTTGTGAACTGTGGTGCACACACACTCCATCATTTCTGCCCCTTGACTCTCCACTCTTGACAATGCACACCACTCATCCTGTGAGCATCCTGAGTAGCCCCAGCTCACACCTGCTTTGTTCCTGGGGATCTGTCTTATTGGCCCCTCAGTGGCACCTAGCATCCTGGCCCACGTACAGACCTAATGCCCACTTAGAAAATTGTCCATCAGTGCAAATCACCCTGTTAGAGGTGGACTTTGCCGGAAGCTAGGACAAAGAGTCTTAACTTCTGCACAGCGGAAGGGAGAGAATATTCTGGCTGGTAGGATTCTGGAAGAAGAAAGTGTGTTAGCTGGACACTGAAGGATCATGGGCCTTCCAGGCGGAAGGGACAGCATGAGCAAAGACACAGAGGCAGGGGAGGGTCGTGCGAGCCTCGGGAAGGGCAGCATGGCCGAGGTAGAAGAGCATGGAGCAAGAGATGTTAGCCGTTGTTGGCTGAGTGTCAGCTTTGTCCCAGGAGCTGTGCTGGGCAGTCCATAGGCCGGGGTCACCAAGAACAGCAGTTGGAGATGGGCGGTGTGGCTGAGCTTGGTGCAGAGGATGCCACCAGGTGGGCCTGGGCTTCTGGGAAGTGGGTCTGCAGCTGTGTGTGCGGTGGGCCTGGGGGAGGCTGGAGGTGGTGAGAGCTGTGGGGTGGCACCTGGGACAGCTTGGGAGAAAGACGATGGGGAGGTCAGCAAGGGCTTGGGGGCCAGAATGGAGAGAGAGAGAGAGGCAATGATGGCGTGGCGGGGAGACAGCAGACTTGGTGATTGGACACCTGGGCCCACTCCATCCCTCTGTTTTGCTGGCAGAGAGAGAGTTGGTGAGAAGCACCACTCAAGGAGGCCTGCTGTGTGTTATATGTGGGGTCGGCCAGGAGCCCATTTCACAGATGAAATGATGGAGGCGTAGGGATGTGTGTGACAGGCCAGAATCTCGGGTGAGGACTCAAGGTCCCACGATACAACCAACGCTGGTGGCAAGTCTCCTCCCTCCCCCTGGCCTGCCGCTGGCCCTGACCACCCTCCTCTGCCCTCCCCGCTAGTTCCGTGCCTGCAGCCGGGACCCACCGAGGCATTGCTGTGAGTCCAGGAGGAAGGTGAGAGCTCCTTTCTGGCTTCTTGCCCTCAAAGCGTCCAGGGCTTTCTTTGTAGCTGATTGCTCTGCAGCCTTTGATATGCAAGAGGGGCTGTGGGGCGGGGGGGGCTGTCCCTGGCCACCAGCAGAATTAGAGGTCAGGCTTCAGGTGAAAAAAGCTCCTTCCTTCTCTCTCCCTCTTTTTTTCTTTTTTCCTTTCCCCACCTCCTCTTCTGCCTTTTTTTTTTTTAAGATGTTATTTATTTATTTATTTATTTGAGGGAAAGATGGAGAGAGAGAGAGAGCACAAGTGGGTGCAGAGGGAGAAGCAGGCTCCCTGCTGAGCAGGGAGCTCAACATGGGGCTCAATCCCAGGACCCTGGGATCCCGACCTGAGCCGAAGGTAGATGCTTAGCCGACTGAGCCACCCGGGAGCCCCTTTAAAGTTTATTTTTAACAAGGGATTTGAAACCAGATTCGCAAAGCTCTGGGACAGTGGGAGATATGGGCTGATGCTGGGTGGCTGGCGAGAGGAGTGGTGTGAAAGCAGATCAGGATCATGACAATGTTGCTGTGCACCGACTGAGTACCTACTAAGTGCAGACCTCAGGCTGGGGGCCTGACTGCCCTCCGTCCTCATCACCCTTCCACAAGAGACTTGTTATTCAGTTTCCAGGTGGGGAAACAAAGAAAAAAGTAAGGTTCAGAAGCTCGCTTCAGGTCATACAGCAGGTAAGGGTCGAGTCTGGCTGTGCCCCCCACCTGGACTGGGACCCCTCCCAGATCCCGTTCCTATGTGAGCTCACAAGCTTAGGGGCTCCGATCTTTCTCTGTCCCTCTCACCCCCAGAGAGATTCCTGGGCAAGGAGAGATGAGCCTCGCAAGCCTGAGGCGGTCCTTCTGGTGGTCCAGGAGGGCCTGTTCGGGGTGGTGGCGGGGAATCTTTCTCCTTTGCTGGCCCCATCCTGGGTAACTTGGGACTTTAAAATCAGAAGGACATTGGCTCCACTCTGTGCAGTTGGTGTGTGACTAAGGAGAAGAAAACCCCACACTGGGGATCCCCGGCATCCTGGTTTTCTGCCCCCTCCCCCCACCCCGTGATCGAGGAGGTGACTAGTAATTTCCCACCACTTCCGTGGGAGGAGCAGCACAGGGTGGGCAGGGACAGCGTGGGGAGGTGTAAGGACCCCATCTCTGGTGTCTAACTGACCCCAGTGAACTGTGGCAGGGGCTTCCCATTGCACTTAGGAGAAAATCCAGCACTTCTAGAGCTGCCACGGCCCTGCCTGGTCTGGATCTGCCTCTGTCCCTACCTCACCTCCAGCTGTACCCTCCCCTGCACAGATCCCACCAGGGCTGGCCCTGACGCCAGGCCCTTTCCCTGCTCAAGGCCTTTGCACATACTGTCCCCTCCTCCTGAGATACCCCTCTTCCACTTCTGGATGGCTCCTCTTCATCATTTGGGCTGCACTCATGGCTGATTCTGGCCCTGCCGTGAGGATAGGAACCAGCTCTGTCTTGTACACCTTTGCCTCCCAACTGCTCACCTGCAGCCTGGGGCCAGCTTAGGCCCCCCGGAAGCACCTGTTGACAAATCATTGAATTTAAGCTCCCTGCACCTGCTATTTCTTCATTTGCAAGAGGGAGATGGTGACATCTACCTCACAGGGTGGCTGTGAGGGCAAAACAGGAAAGGGCTCGCATGAGGTAAGCACTCAGCAAACACCAGCGCTAGTCATAGGAGTGCTCATTCTTGGGTTGACCCCAGTTGGCTGGCACATTCACGCATCTTGGAAACCTGCGATGGGGACCGTGAGACTCCGAGCTGTGGCTGAGACTATCTCCCGGGCAGGTGGCCGTTGGTGCCTAGGGGTCCTTCCTGCTCCGTCCTAGCTTCCTGCCGACCATGGGCCTTCACATGGCTTCCCATTGCCTCAGCATCTGTAGGGTGATGAAGACCTTGGAGGGAGCCAGCAGGGTGTGGGGAGGCTTCCCACGAGGAACGGAGAACTGTCCCCGCAGGGCCCCTCTCCCTGTAACTGGCCATTCAGGGCCCATCCTCTGCCTTCTCGATGCCCCGTCCCACTTGCCCTTCAGCTGACTTCCCTCCCTTACTAGGGACATTTGTATGAGCAGAGCATCTCCAGTGACTGCCTTCTTACCACCTGTTCCTGTGGCTCTCTCCCCACCTGAAGCCATAAATACATATGCAAAAGCCAGTATATTAATTTGTGTTCAAGCACGGAGCTGGGGATGCTGCCGAGAAGGGGGATTAGGCGGTGGCGGTGGGTGGAGGCAATAGATGGCTTGATTGCTTTTACCTGTTGCTAATTTGTTAGGCAACAATTCCTCATTTGTGTTTAATTGTGCCCAGACTCAGAGACAGCAGGACCCCGGCCTGTTGGATGGTCCTCAGGTGCTTGCATGGGGCGAGGGGTCAGGCGTCCTGCCTGGGAATTAAATGCCAGAGTCCGGAAATGAATGGCTATTCCTAGTTCTCTCTTGATTGGACTCTGGTCCCTGTCCCTGTCCCTGGCTGGGCATCAGGACCCTCTGAGCATATGCAGCAGCAAGGAGGGAGCTGAGCTGGGGCCAGCAGGCCTGGCCCTTTCCTTAATTGGCTGTGTGACCTTGGGTGGGTCACTGAACATCTCTGGGCCCCATTTGCTTGACTGGGAAATGAGTATCATCACATGTGCCCTACCCACCTTGCAGGGTTGCTGTGAGTGTGACCAGAGCTAATAGATCTCGGAGCACTTTGACATGTGTATTGCTCTATTAATGGTGAGGCATTATTTGCTAGCGGAGCGGTTAAGAGCTTGGATTCTGGAGTCAGCCAGGCCTGGACTGAATTCTGACTCTGTCACTTGTAAACGGGAGGACTTGGGTGAGATACCGGAGCTTTCTGTGCCTCAGTTCCTCACCTATGCTGTGGGGTGACCATAGTCCCTGCCTCCGGGGCTGCCAGGAGGAGCACGGAGGTCACGGCAGGCCAGCTCAGCCCAGCTTTCCCGGGACACAGCCCATCCGTCCAAGCTGTTACTGACCTGCTACTGCTTTTCTTTCAAGCCTTGGCTTCCCGCCTCCCATTCTGTGCAGCCTGCTATGGTGTGGCCCTCCTTGGTGTCCCCTTCCTGGTGGAAAACTGTTGGGGGTTACTTCTCTCCAGCAGCTGCAACCTGGTGGGTGGCAACAATCTGGGGCCTGTGAGCCTGGCACCTAGAGGACAGCCCATGAGCAAACATGGCCATTTGGAAGCATCTTCCGGAGAAGAGAAGAGCCACCAATCTCCCCCAAATGGGGGAGCTCGTGGACCCTCAGGGCCCTCCGAGTGGTCCTCGGTCCCACCCACATCCGGGCCCCCTTCTCCAACCTTCCTGCTGATCCTCTGGGCCCCAGATACACTGCCAGGAAAGTGCCTTTCACTTACGGGAACTAGAATGTGTTCCCACCGCTTATATTTCAAGAGTCCAGCTGACACACCTCCATACCTTGCAGACATCTCAAGGACGGTGTGCAGGAACTTTCTTTAAATCAACCTTCTCTGTGTTGGCCTCCGTTACTTGCTGGCTGTGTGACCTGGGGGCAAATCCTTTAACTTCTCTGAGCCTCAGTTTCTTTTTCTGTATAATTGGGAGGCGGTGGGGAGGGGATCCCTGGGTTATTCCCAGGATTAAATGCCACAATGTATCAATATATGTAAAGAGAGCTCCTCGGTGTCAGGCACAGAGCCGGCATTCAGCGGTCAATGATCAGTGGAGGGTAAGTGACAGGGCTTTCATTTGAAACCACAGAGAAAACAAGGCTTATGAGTTTGTCAGGGAAGCATCCTTTTGAGAAGCTGCTCAAGGGGTTATTGACTGAGAAGTCATCTTATCTCTCCTTGGCCTTTGAATTTCTCTCAGGGAAATGTGCAATTATTAGAAGAGGTAAGTTGATGGGGGGAATGGAAGGTGGCAGAACGCTCTCATGGGCCAAGTGGTGAGAGGGACAAGCCAGTGTCCTGGGGGGAGAAGGCAAGAGCTGTGGCAGGGCTGGGCGGGGGTTCCCTGATGCTTCTGTGTTGGGGGTGGGGAGAGTGAGGAGGTGGGGGGAGGTGGGAGGGAGGGGGAGGGAGGAGAAAGGAGGGGAAGGAGAGGTGAAGGGGGAGGAAGAGTAAGGAAGTGGGGGAGGGTGGAGAGATGAGGGAGGTGGGAGGGAGGGGGAGGGAGGGGGAAACGTGAAGGGGGAGGGTGAAGAAAGGGAGGGAGGGAGGGATAAAGATTCTGCCTTCCCTTTCCATCACCTCTCCTTTCCATGGCATCTGTCCTTGTCCTCTTGTATTTGGTTCTGTATCTAAACAGCGCCCTCCCCAGACATCGCTCCCCTGTGCCGGGCCTCTGAGGTTCGCTCCGGGGAGCACAGGTGGACAGTCTCAGGAGTGCCTCTCCTTGGGCAGCAGCCTTGCAGAGAGGGCTGCGCTGCCCATTTCTCTCGGGCACTGCCCCGTTCCTCTGCAGGGGCGACGGGGGCGGGCATCCCCAGGGCAAACCTGCTTGGGATGTGGAGTCTCTCTGGGACCATCTGGTGACTTGGGGCCAGTTACAAACCTCTCTGCTCCTCCTGCAATGCACCACGCACGATCATAATAGAGGAGAATATCTGCCTTGCAGGAGCTCCACTGTGCAAAGTATGCAGCGCAGAGCCCGGCCGGCGGGGCTGGGGCCGCACGAGCAGGGGCCAAGAGCCCTCCAGCCCAACGCGGGTTCAGGCAGTTGGCACAGGGGCTTCGCCGCTTCGTGGCAGCATCTCAGTGTGTGTGTGTGTTCACACACAAGGCAGATATGTGTGTGAAACCAGCTCAGGACTACAGAGCTTGCTTACCTAAGCCGGCTAGCCCCAGGGAGGAGGGATTCGGGATATTACTGAATCTCTCTCATGTTCACCTAGGGTCTACCCTTGATCTTTTAACACACGCCTCTTCTCCAAGTCTTCCTAGACTCCCTCCCCTACAGTCAGGGAACCAGGGAAGGAAAGAAAGGAGCCCCAACTCGGGACCAGGTGCGGTACTAGAGGCTCTGAGCCCCTTCCTTCATCTGACATCACCATGGCCCTCTGGGGCAGGTAGTAGTGTGTTTTGTTGTAGGTGAAAACACCGAGGGTTAACAAAGTGACTTGTCCACCGCCGCGTGGCTAGTGGAGCTGGGGTTGGAACCCAGCCCGCCCTCCTCTTGATCACACAGGCTCCCCTTTCTCTCAGCCCATGGGATTTTCATGCCCACAGTAGCTGCAGACTTTCCCATCCTTTGTGACCCAGAAGCCACAGAATTCTATGAGAGCAAGACTTCTGTGGACTTTCAAGCAACTTCCTCCCTTCATACCATTTACTCCCACTATGTTCCATTCCACGTATATTAATAGTAACCTAGATGACAGCAAAAAATAAAACAGACCAACTCAGGGTGGAGGGTGAGGGGTAGGGCCCTATGTGTACATGACCAAGAGAGGCTGTGGAACCCACAGGGACCTGCCTTTACCTCAACCCCAAACTTGCCAGTGTCTACCAAGATGTGGCTGCTCTCGGAAACCCAGCAACCAGTTGCTTAGAATGTGGTGTTGGGTTTTTTTATCAGAACCTGGTGGGGAAAATTAGTGATAGGACAGTAAGAGGCTTGCTGGCAGCTTGGGAAGACCAAGGATGGTGACGACCCATTCAAAATCATCTGTTTCAGAGGGACAAAGCCGTTCTCAAAGGAAGGATGACCCCAGGGCAAGACAGAAGCCCCCCCACGCCCCCCCCGCCATGCTCTCATCTCAGGGCCTCTGGCTCTGCATGCAGATTAGACACACCGAGTCTGGGCGAGAGCTCAGCACCCGCGGGGCTGTGCACGTTCTGTGGGAGTTGATCTGTGCTTAATTTAGGCACGCCGGTGCGCCATGCCAAAGTTTCCATCAGCTCGTGGAGAAGTGAGAAAACAGGAGTGAGTGTTTCAAAAAGCTAAATGTACTCATTTTCAACAGGATTGTCCTTTTTTCTGGGATTCTATCTTTCCCCCCTTGGTGTCAAAACATCCTTTCATCTGGGGAACAATGGTGATACTAGACTTGATTTCTTGCGTGTCTGTAACTTGGCAGAATACAAAGCTGGCAATTCTATGTTGAATCCTCCAATTTTATCTTTAAAAATTTTGCTGAACTACAAAATCCTAAAGTCTGAGGACCATCGGGTTGTACTTTGTCAGTTATCATTTGTATCAACTCTCTTCTCAATCTCGGGACCATTTTTTTTTCTGCTTAGCACAGACATTCTTTGAAAGTCAAATACCTCAACCCTGTGCTTAAGTTTAATAACCCCCCCTTTTTTTTTTTGGTCTACAGGGTAACAGGCATTATATTCCACATGCACCATAATTTGGAGAAGAAGATATTTCCTTTACAAGATTGTGTCTCTTTGCTTTTCTGTATCTGTTACTGTGACTTGGTTTGAAGAGTGTTCATTCCTATAAAAAGACCCCATAGGCCAGATTCAGTGGTGGGAGTGAGAGAGAGAAGGAGGGGTTTGGAAGGGTGGGAGGGACAGACGGAGACCCTCAAGGTATCCTGAGACCTTTAGATAAAGCAAAAGCTCAAATCATAGGTGAGAGACTGCCAAGTTCCTAGCCCTAGGAAGGGCCAGGCCAAACCAAGTTCAAAGGGCAAGGTGGGGAGAACACATTAGAGAGATCAATAAGGTTCGACGCTAAGAGAATCTATTAGAGTATGTAGTAGAGAATGATATTTGCAAGGAGTCCCTGACCGCGATGGTCAACCGTCAGGGTGGAAGCTCCATGCATTACTTGGTGGACGGTGCAAGGTAAGAAGCCCAGGTGCAGAGACTGCTCATGTCTCTGGTGAGCAAGAGTTAGACTGCTCATGTCTCTGCAGTGGGTGTCCCTATGTGTTATTAACACCTGTTGCAGTAGACAAAGCAGGGGAGGGCACATGATTGGTAATTCTTGCATTATCACAACCACTATTGTAGTGCAGAGTAAAGGACCTACTTCCTTCTTCCTTTTGAGAGAATTTTGCTGGGGAGCTCCATTTCTTCATGCTCTACTTTTTTGCCCCCACCCCTACTAATGCCCCTGCAGGGAAGAGGAATTGTGATGTGATAGGTCAAGTTCTGGACTCTCGTAGGAACATTAGAAAGTGGGCAAGATCCTGCACCCCCCCCGGTACTTTGTGCATCCTCGGGGATGCACATCACAAGGACCCCTCTTTCTGTGTTTCATGTGGAGACTGTAAGTGGACAAGGCAGGCCTCAAAGACACAGGCCTGGCTTTGTCCTCTGGACCCCACATTGAGTGGATGAGTTAGGCCTACTTCCAGATTCAGGGGAAGGAAGGAAGAAGCCACGTCAGACCTCTAGGCCTCCACCATGTTCCCCAATTCAGTTATACCAGGAACACCTACATTGGGGGTTTTTATAGGAATGAACACTCTTCAAAGTAAGAAAAGAATCCTTTGATTTCCATGCTGCTCATGTCTCCTGGCGTTAAATACTAGCTCTCTGCTGACGATCCTCTGGATCTATAGATCCGACAGTCTACTTGGCATCTCCTAAGGCCATCTACGGAGCACACCTAAACGAGCCGCCGGTCTTCTCTTTCCAGACTTGCTGCCCTGCTGTTGGTCCCATCTCAGTGAATGGCAGGTCCCTTCCTCCGGTTTTCCAGGCTGAAGACCTTGGTGTCATTCATGACTTCCTTTTTCTCTCTGCCTGCCTTCTGTCAGCTGACAAAATCTGTCAGCTCTGCGTCTCACAGGTATCCAGTCTAAGCACTCGCTTCTATTCCTACTGCCCCACCATCATCTCTTGTGTCATGGGTCTCTGGGGAGCCTCCTGACTCATCTGCCTGCTGTTTTTGCTTCTACCCTTGCCTCTCCCCGCCAACACCATGGGCCGTTCTTGACCAGAGTGGTTCTGTGAAACTGGAGGTCAGACCATGTCACTAAGCTGCACCAAACCCTTTAATGCTCCTTAATGACACTCTGTCTCTCTGTCTCTGCTCTCTCTCTCTCTCTCTCGCTCACACACACACACACACACACACACAGCCCTTCCTATGACTTACAAGACCCAACAAGGGCTTGGCTCCCCCTTACCTCTATGACTTTATCTTCTATTACTTTCTTCCTCATTTTCTCCCACATTGGCCTCCTGGCTAGTCCTTGAATGGGCCTGTCATGCTCCTACCTCAGGGCCTTTGCACACACACTGTTACCTTTTTCTGAAAAGCTCTTCTCCTCAGTACCCATGTAGTGAGCTCCTTCGTTCCAGTCAAGTCTTTACTCAGTGGGGTCTTTCTGACTGCCTTCTCTGAGATCTCAACCCCGTAACATTTTATATCTCCCTTTCCTGCTTTATTCTTTTTTCTTTCTGGAAGTTCTCTCCATCTCACCTTTTACACACTTTGCTGTCTCGTATATTGTCTGTCTCCCCAGCAAGAATAGAGGTGCCAGAAAGAGTTTTAGCTATTTTGTTCACTGGTCCCTGTTAGAGTTCTGGGTACAGTAGCCACCCCATAAATATCCATTGGAAAACAATGAGTCAGTGAAGCCATGCAAAGGTGCTCAACCTCATTAGTCCTTAAGGAAATTCAAATCAAAACCACAACAAGATACCACTTCATCCCACTAGAATGGATATTACAAAAAAGACCTACAGTCACAGGTGCTGGTGAGCATGGGAAGAAGCTGGACCCTCTTACGTGGCTGCTAGGATTGTAAAATGGGGCAGCCCATTTACACAACAGCATGGCAGTTTCTTTAAAAGCTGACATCAACTTATGCTGTGACCCAGCGATTTTACTCCCAGGTGTCTACACAAGAGAAACAAAGAACTGTGTCCACACAAAGACTTGTATGCAAATGTTCACAGCAACGGTCTTTGTAGTGCCCCCGAATGGAAACTCCCCAAATGTCTATCAGCAGGTGCATGGCTGAAAAAAAGGCAGCATACCCATACAATGGAATACCAGTCGGCAGTCAAAAGGAGGGGACTACAGATATGAAATGGATGAACCCCAAACGTGTGCAAAATGAAAATAGTCACAGGGCACTGTATATTGTGTGATCCCACTCGTGTGAAACGTCCAGAAAAAGGCAAAGCTAGAGAGGAAGAATGCAGATTTGTGGGTGCCTGTGGATGGGGTGGGCTGGGTTAAATGGGTATGAAGGATCTTAGTGGGGTGATGAAAATGTTTAAAACTGGGTTGTTGGTGATGCTTGCACAACTTAGTAGATCTATGAAAAAATCATTGACTTTAATGATCAAACACTTAAAATGGGTGAATCGTACAGTGTGTAAATTATACAGGCAAACCTCATAGTGGTATGAGGTTCGGTTCGAGACCAGTTCCAGACCTCAATAAATCAAGTATCGCAATAAAGGAAGTCAAGTGAATTTTTGTTTCCCCATGCATATAACAGTTATATTTACACTCTACTGTAGTCTATTAAGCATGCGATCACATTATGTCTAAAAAAATCAATGTATTTACCTTAATTAAAAAGATACTTTATTGCTTAAAAACATGCTGTCATCCAAGCTTTCAGTGAGCTGTCATCAGTGATCACAGATCACCATAACAAAGATAAGCATAATAAAAAGTTTGAAATACTGCGAGAATTACCAAAATGTGACATAGAGACATGAAGTGAGCTGTCGGAAAAATGGCTCCACATAGACATGCTTGACGCAGGGTTGCTGCAAACCTTCAATTTGTAAAAAATGCAATTATCTGCAAAGTGCAATAAAGTGAAGCATGATAAACGAGGTATGCCTGTACCTTAGTATTGTTGGTTTGAAAAATGAATGAATGGATGCTCTTGTGCATAGCACCCTTGCTCAGGAATCCTGGGGAAGTTGGGAGCTGGGGACCAGGGCAGGGTCGGGGTCCCTCCCATCTGACTGCCAACTTGGATTGGAGGGCCTCTCTGCTCACACAGTGGGAGCAGAACTGGGCCGGGCAGGAGCCCCACAAACCCTTGCTGCTCGTGGGGCCCTGTGGGCCTCAAGTTCATGGCAGCTTCCCAAGCCAGGCCTGCCTGTGGAGTCTGAGGGGGGAGGGAGGGGGAAGCAGAAGCAGATGGGGAGGGGGCCCAGCAAGGAAGATCTGGAGTCAGCAAAGCCTTTGGAGAAACAGAAGGGCAGCCAAGGGAAGAAATAAAAGCTGTGGAGAGTCTTGGGGCCGCCAAAGGGAATAAGAAGGGCGTTTTACAAATATATCAGGGGAAAAGGGATCCTTGAGAGCCGCCTGGCCCATTAATAAATGAGAAGGGAAATAAAATTAATGATGATGATTAAAATGGCTGAGCTGCTGAAGTGCTTTGTAAAATTGGTCTTTAACAAGGAAAAGGAAAAAAAAATCCAAAGGATGGGCAATTAGAAAGCGACAGAAGCCTTGTCAATACAGTTGATGAAAGGTAGGAGAGAGAATACTTAGAAAAATTGGATAATGCCGACCTAGTCCACATCTCCGTGTCTGGATATAGGCCTTGGGGGCTGAAGAGGATTGCTGAGGAGATTATTAAACCCTTGGCAGGTATTTTAATTTTATATATGTATGTGTGTGTGTGTGTGTGTGTGTGTGTGTGTGTGTGTGTGTGTATTTTTCCCCCCCTTTGAGGAAGGAGGCAGAATCAATGAAAATGCAAGAGCTCAGGATAAAAGAGGGAGAGGCTTTCACTGGGCCTGGCTCGGTGCATCATACTTGCGTCATTCAATCCCCCAGCTGCACCGTGTGCTTCTGTGATTAGCACCCTTTACAGGCAAGGAAACTGAGACCCAGAGAGTTTCTGTGACTCCCTGAGATAACACAACCAGCAAAGGGTGGTGGCAGAATTTGAAGCCACATTTTTCTCTTTTCTTTTTTTTAAGATATTTATTTATTTATTTATTTATTTATCTGAGAGAGAGAGAGAGAGAGAATGAGAGAGAGAGAGAGCATGAGAGGGGGGAGGGTCAGAGGGAGAAGCAGACTCCCTGCTGAGCAGGGAGCCCGATGTGGGACTCGATCCCGGGACTCCAGGATCATGACCTGAGCTGAAGGCAGTCGCTTAACCAACTGAGCCACCCAGGTGCCCTAAGATTTTTTTTAATTTATGAGAGAGAGAGAGAGAGAGAGAGAGAGAGAGAGCGAGAGAGCACGAGTGGGGGAGGGGCAGAGGGAGAGAATCTTCAAGCAGACTCCCTGCTGAGCGTGGAGACCCATGCGGGGCTTGATCCTATGACCCTGAGATCATGACCTGAGCCAAAATCAAGAGTCGGGCGCTTAACCGACTGAGCCGCCCAGGCACCCCTTGAACCCAGGTTTTTCTGATTCTAAAGCAGATGCCTCTGCCCTCTACCAGCTACTGATTCTAACTCTCAATATTCAGTTCCACAGCCAGTGACCTGCTGCCAGTGATGGTCCTTTGTCCAAAGCCTTGGGATTCTGATGCCAATGACAGAGAAACATTTTGTGATGTTCAGGGAGGTTTTCATTCATATGTTGAAGAAAAAGAAATAGGGCAGAGGTTGAAGAATGTAGGCCCAGGGGAGTGAGGTGTCAGAGTCATTGGGGATGTATAGGTTCCTAAAGTTCAAAGTCCTTATCACACTTATGGGAAACTGAGGCCTGGTCGGGGGGAGAGGGGCTTTCCCCAGGTGACAGCAGGAGTGGAAGCCATAGCCAGGACTGTTGGCCTGAGGTCCGAGGCTATGCTTTCTGTACTTCTTGGCTTAAGTTTACTATTTGCCCCTGTCGTTGACTTCTGTCCTGTGACATCCAAAGACTGGCCTTGACTTTGATTTTCAGCTTTGGCTCTGTCTTCTACCTCTGCTTTGGTGCCCTAACCTGCGGTTCCTATAATGGCTATTTTAACCTGACATGTTGTTTCTGTTGTTGTTTTGTTGTCCTGATGCCTTGGGGCAGGTGGTGGGGATGACGGTGGGAGAAGCTTGTAGAACTCGTCTCTCTCCTGTCCCACCAGGGTCCTGTCATTCTGGGGTTTTGTGCACAGTGCAATGGGAATCTACCTGCGACAGATTAAATTACTGGCCCTGATTCTTTACTCATCTAGCCTTTGCCATGGCTTCATCTCATGTAGAGTTTATATCCCTGTTTCTTGACTTTGGGCTTCACCGTATGACAGTCAGTGAGATGTTAGTGATGTGGCAGAGCAAAGACCTGAAATGTCCTTGCAATGCCCACCCCAGCCGACTCCCAGTCTTTCAGGGAGAAGCCAAGCTGTCCCAGGAAGCAAACTGGCCAAATGAACCTAGACCAGCCAAATTTCAGCTGAGCCGAATATCCTTGAAAATAAATGTTTATTATGGCATGCCACTGAGATTTTTTTGTGGTTGTTTGTTATGCAGCAGTAGCTAACTGATACACAGTCGTCTACATAGTATGCCTTAACAGATCTAGAGTTCCCACCTAAAATCTCTTTTTGCATCAGTTAAATAAAAGCAAAACAAATCATGAAGTACCCACTGTGTGACCATTTCCAAGTCAGGCATAATGTGTTTAGAAGTTTTGGTTACTGTCTTCAAGGAGCTAGCCTGGGGGAGATAAGCAGGGAGGTAAGCAGATTGTTACAAAATATGATGTCAAGGAAAGTTTTCAGGAGGAAAAAAGTCCTCTCCGTCGAGTCCTGGAGGAGAAAGAGGAGAATCAAGGCACAAAGTGCCACAGGCTTGAAGGAGCGAGGCTGTGAAGCAAGTCGGCACATGGGTGGAGCCCGAGTCCCTTTGTGAGTCCCAGTGTGGAGAGGCGGACAGAGCCTGGGTCCAGCTCAGACATTTTACAAGTCCCTCACCAAATGTTTTTATCAAATGAGGCATCAACAATGGCAATTTATTACCAGATGATGAAGTCCAGGGATACTCCATTAAATTAAAAAGTGGCACAAGAGGTGATAAAACTCAAAAAAACTCAAAGGAAATAAAAGACTCTGGGTACTGTTGCAGATGGAATAAACGAACAGTGTAATCCAGGGATGCCAAAGGCACAGAGGTAATTACACACTGACACCTGCTCCCAAAAGTCAGCCTGGGCTCTGGGAGGCCTGGCCCAGAGTACCCCAGCATGGCCCTCACCCAGATCTCTTCTGAGCTGCAGACGCTTCCCTTCGGGGGTCTCAGTTCTTAAGTGTCACTTCCCCTAGGACATTCTGGGTGTAGTGCTCTCTGCAGCGGGGAGGCGGCTGGGGATGGTGGGGAGGGGAAGGTGATCAGCCTCCCTGTCCATCTGACGCTGAGCATGTCTCCTCCTCAAGGTCCGCCCCCTCCTTCTAGCACTCCCCCTCCAGGAGTGAGGGGAGCCAAGCCTAAGTGTGTGTGATTTCAGAGTTAATCTGTCTACACTAATGTAATATTGACGGCTGTTAAATATTCATGGGACGTTTTAGCTGGCAGGTTTGATGTCTCCAGGCCCTGTCAGCCGCGAAGCTGCTGGTGGGCTCTCTTGGCTGGTCACTTTGTGCTCCTGACCACCTCTTCGGCACCCAGAGATTTCCAGTGGCTGCAGTGGGTGGCCTGATGGGAACCTCTCTCTGCCCCCGGGTCCCAGGGAACAACCCCCAGGTCTGGGACTACTGATTTGCTTGCTTGTATGGAATTCGGGGGGGCTGCAGCTTTGGGGGTGGGGCTTGGTGGGAGATGAGCCACCAGTGTAGACAGGTGCCACGTAGGGAATGTGGCCTGGGGCGCGGGAAGGAGGCTTGACTCGGGTCGCTTAGAGGCCAGGAGGTGTGTTTTCCAGCAGGGACTTCTGGGGGTATCCTTCCTTCGGGCCAGGCTCTGAGGGAGGCGCTGGAGAAAGCTGGCCCCCAGAAGGAATCCCTGCTCCCCGCCTAGAGTCCAGTCTGGTGTGAGGAGACAGTCCTGCAAAGAGCAGTTATGACCGTGAGGGCAAGTGTTATGATGGTGGGGGTGGTGAGGACTGGGCTCTTAGGCAGGGGTCCCAGGAGGACACCAACCAGGCTGGGGGAGGGGGCGGTCGGGGCAGGCTTTGCAGTGTGGGACCTCAGGCAAATGCCTGAGAGACAAGCCCAAACTGGGCAAGTCAGCACAAGGGAGTCTGTGTGGAAGGCAGCTTCCACACAGAGCCGGACTTGGGTGAGGGCCCAGATTCCAGCAAGAGGTCTGGAGGCTGCAAGGCAGAGGGGTGCAGGGAGAGGTTAGGGAGGGGAGAGCTGGGGAGGGGAGAGGTGCGCAGTCTGCAGGAATGAGGGTGCATGGCCCAGGAGCCTGGGCTAGGTGCTGCTTTCCTGGTC
Source organism: Eumetopias jubatus (assembly GCF_037043125.1). NCBI lineage: Eukaryota > Metazoa > Chordata > Mammalia > Carnivora > Otariidae > Eumetopias > Eumetopias jubatus. The sequence goes on from NW_028274816.1 coordinate 120,744,451, forward strand.
TCTCGGCCTCTCCATCCCTTCATCCTCCGCCTCGGCCTCCACTCTGAGCCCCAGGTGAGGCTCTTCCCCGCCTGCCCCAGAACTTGCTCCAGCTCGCCTGCCTGTGGGGGAGGGCTGGGGAAGGGAGGGTCGGGAAGGCCAGGGTCAGAGAGCAGGACTCAGGGAGGCTGGTGAGCAACAGGAAGTACCCCGGAGTGGGGCCAGCCTCTTCTGAGCCCTGTAATCCCTGATTTCTTGGAGGGCAGCTTGTCTCCAGGCGAAGGAGGCCGGCTTCCAAGGCACACATGCCAGTGGGTCAGCATCTAGCCATAGACAGAGGTCTCCCTGTGGCCAAGAGGAGGTACCCAGGGTCCTCCCTGCCCCACACCTTCCCTCCAGGCTACAGGGCCTGTGGCTGGCCTCATGCACCTCTGTGTGTCTTCCCACCTCAAAACAGGCCGGCCGGAAGTGTCTGAGAGGGCCACTTCCTTCCTGTGTGTGCAGTTCCTGTTGTGTGGGGTCCCTGTGGTCCAGGGACATATTACCTAAGTGACCACGTGTATCAGCTCTCCCTCAACACTGAGGTCGTGCCCTGACTCTACTGGGCCTCTCGGGTTGGGTCCCCAGGCCTAGGACCCTGAGGCTGGGGCCCCGAGGCTGAACCCCTGAGGCTTTCTGCCCTGAGGGCCTGCAAGAGGCATTGACCTTTGGGCCCAAGGGGATCCGAGACTCTGGAGCGCTTCCCTTTGGGTGACACCAGAGACAATACCACAGTAGCAACAAGAGCTTGTTTGCCTTAGCACTTCTCAGCACTACAGCGTTTGGTCCTCACTCAACCCTACCAGCTAGGTGGTTCTGTGAGGCACATTTCACAGAGAAGGAACCAGGAGGATCAGAGAGGTTGAGAAGCTGTCCAGGGTCACACAGCCAGGGTGGAGCCGGCATCTGAAGTCAGGTGTTCTAACTGGAGTCCTCGCCTTCGGTTCTATGTCAGGCGTTCTCAGATGTCCCCAAGACAAAAATCCCCTGGGGAGCCTGTCAACATGTCTACTGCAAGTCCCTCTTGGGACACGGATCGGGCCAGGTAGGGCTTCTGCTGTGCTGTCACCTGTGGGGCTGGTGGGCTCTTCCCCCTGGACCTGGACGGTGAGGAGGCGAGTGGGGATTCAGCTTAGGAACAGAACCCCTCAAGTTAGGACCCTGACTGCTTGAATGTTGAGCAAAGTTCTCTTTAAGATACCAGCCTGCTTCAGAGCTGCTAATAGAACTGGGAAAGGGTTTGTGCTCCCTTTGGCTCAGAGCCATAAAGCAGAGGCTGTTAGGTATTAGGCTGCCCTGACTGGTGGCAGCAGCCGAAATCAAAGCTGGGGTGAGTCGAAGGAGGGACTCGGGGTCTGATATGGGGCTCATTGCTTGGCTACCCACCCCCTCTTGATGGAAACAGAATCAAGAATGAGCTGTGCTAGGATCGCCTCTCGCTAGCTGTGAGCCCTTGGGCAAGCAACAGATTGCCTCTGAGTCTCAACATTCCTGTCTGCAAAATGGGCTCATAATATTACTTCCCCAACAGTATTATAAGCATCCCAACGAAATGTATGAAGCACCCAACACCAGCAGTAGCCAAATGTTACATAGCACTCCTGGCATGTCAGTCACTGTTCCACGCACTTGACATACGCTAACTCCCTCCATCCTCACGGTAGCCCTTCCCGGCTGCTCTTATTACTGCCCTCTGTCTCCAGGTGTGAAACTAGCATGGAGATATTAATGCATTGACCTGTGGTCCCACAAGTGGAAAGTGGGGAAGCTGAGGCTAACCTGTGGGACTCCAGAATTCATCCCCCCTTTTTTAAAAGATTTTATTTATTCATTTGACAGAGAGAGAGAGAGCACAAGCAGCGGGAAGGGCAGCAGGCAGAGGGAGAAGCAGGCTCCCCGATGAGCAGGGAGCCCGACGTGGGACTCGATCCCAGGACCCCAGGATCATGACCTGAGCCGAAGGCAGACACTTCACCGACTGAGCCACGAGGCGCCCCAGAATTCATCCTTTTAACCCATCATTGGTGTCCAAAAATGTGAGTCTCCCATCTTTCCCTTTTCCCAAACGTTGGGGATATTTGGTGTCCTGTTTTGGACACAGGTGCCTCTTCTGTGGATGACGCTCCTCCCAGGAAAGCCCACTGGACCGAAAACAGATTTCTCCTGGGTCCACTAGGGGCTCTGCCGCAGACGACTTCGCCTCACTCGCTAGGTCCTTTGCTCCCCACTTGACACTAAGACCGAGCGAGCGTGTGCCCTGCCCCGGGGACACACAACAGCAGACACTAGCTGTGAGACCATGACTGGGGAGCAAAGCAAAGGCAATAAGCCAGAAATGAAGCAAAATATAAAGTATCTCAGCATGTGCCAACTGCCATGGGGAAGGAGAAAGCCGAGACGGAGGCTAGAGGGGTGGTCGGGGACGGCTTGGCGGGGCAGGTGCATGTGAACCGTGACCCAAGCTGGTGAGCCACGGGGTGTGGGCGAAGAGGGTGCCGGGCTGCGGAACCCCAGGAACAAAGCCAGGAAGCAGGAGACGGAGGAGAGCATGTGGCTGAGGGAAGGGAGTTGGAGATGGGGTTGCAGAGAGAGCGGTGAGGGGAGCCGATCGCGGCGGGTCCCGTTGTGAGGTCTTTAACTTGTATCTGAGAGCTGGAGGCCACCACGAGATGGAATTCGTATGCCATTCCGTGGAATTCATATTCCCTTGTTGAGCAGTGGCAAGACCTTGCTTCTCTCAGGTGAACGGGGCTGCCCTGGCGGCCATGAGGAACAGAGTGTAGGGCGAGGGAGGGGGTGGAGGGGTGCTCAGCATGTCCCGCTGACAGAGGACGGTGGCTTGTCACGGGTGGTGTTAGCGTCCAAGACGGTACGGAGTGCTCGGATGATGACATGAAGGATTCTGAAGGGAGAACCAACAGTGTTTGCTAACAGATTGGATGTAGGATGGCGAGAGAGGAATGAGCCTCAGGGTTTAGGCTGGGGCAGCCCGAGGGACCGGGTAGCCGTTTACCCTGGTGGGGGAAGAGTGGGGCTTGTGCAGAGGTGCGGGGGAGTCAGGAGCTCAGGTCTGGCTCTGTTAAGACCCAGATGCTTCCGTGGAGGTTCAGGTAGACAGTTGGGATACACACCTGAACTTGTCCAACTACAGATGTGAATTTGGGGGTTTATCAGCATATGGGTGGTATTTAAAATCAGCCCACTGAATGAGATCACCCAGGGAGGAGAGATGGAAAAGGGTGGAGGTCTGAGGATGGAGCCCTGGGAGCAGGGATGTTTGTAGAGCAGGGAGAAGACAAGGAAGCAACAAGGGAGACTGGGGCTCTGGCACCTCAGCCCCCAGAGCCAGGGAGGGACCCCAGTGCCCCTGTCTTTCCAAGCACCGGCTGGTCACTTTTCACAGGCCTTTTCTGCCCTCTAGTGGTCATGATTGGGAACGCACCGAGTGAGTTCAATGGCGCTGGAGAGCCAGACTACCTTTCTGGGTTCCTTCTGGGTTTCACTTGCTCATTCAGGGGGCAGTTTCTACTGAGCACCTACTATGTGCTGGGTACTGACCAGTGCAGAAGAGAACTAAATGCTCTCTTGGAAGAAAAGGCACACAAACACAATTGTAAGACAGTGGCTCTCAGCTGGGGGTGGTTTTGGTAATGTCTTTCTAGACATTAGCTAGGTGGGGGTAGATGGGTTGTCGCTGGCATCTAGTAGGAAGAGGCCCAGGATGCTGCAGAAGATTTTATAATGTGCAGGACATCCTCCTACAACAAAGAATTATCTGGTCCTTAATGTTAACAGGTGCTGAGGTTGAGAAGCCCAGATTCAAGACATGTCCAGTGCTATTAACAGACGTATTAACCAGAACATTTGGTTGCAGAGAAGAGAGGAATTAAACCTGTCTTTGGAGGCAAGGAAGGCTTCACTTCACAGGGAATGTGTGGTTTCAACTCGTCTTGAAGGATGAGTAGGGCTTCGCCAAGTAGAAAGGAGAGAGATATAGATGATAGAAACAGGGTCAAATCATGTCCCAGGAGAACCTAGAGAGGCCACAGGCCCAGGTGTGTCTGGCACAGCCCTGCTGATGCAAGGTGTGCCAGCATCATTGTTCAGAGAGCTGTCTTCCACTCAAATGTGTTCCAGTTGGGACGTTTGTGTATGTGGTCATCCTAGACTCAGCAGGCTCAACGAGGCTGGAACGGTGCTGGAGACAGATGGGAGCTGGGTCATGAGGGCATGATAAAGTCAGGCAGAGGGGCTGGGTTTTAGCAGAGAGCAATGGTACCCCACTGGTGCGTGCAGGCAGGAGTCTCTTTCCTCAAGAGACCAGAGCAGAGGGTGCCATAAACATCCAGAATAGAGAGGACAAGAATCGAATCACAGACAGAAACAGAGACTCTCCCTTGTGCCCCTGTCTTGGGTGAGGGTTGGAGAGAATAGGGTTAAATACTCCCGCTTTAGGACAAATGAAAACACTCCCAGCGCAAGGCACCGGGCCCCAGTCATTTGGCCTCCTTCTGCCTTGAGCTGGCTCTCCCTCCCTACCTGTCCCAGGGAGAGGTGCTGATTGGGTTAGTGCGAAAGCAGGGGTTGGGAAAGTTGGTGTCGGCCAGAACTTGGCTGCAAATGAGCCGTGGGACCTGGTCACAGCTCTGCCTGGCTTTGGCTTTTCCATCTGCACCAGGAACAGGAGGACAGATCCTCCCTAGGACCCTTCCAGTTCTCAACTCCTATGTTCTTGCACGTTCTACTCGCAGGTGCCTCTGAGAGGTGGATTCTGCTGCCAGACGGACCCGATTCTGGAGTTTTGCTTTCTGACCAGCCGGTGGGACCCTCCTCCCTTCCAGACCTGAAGTCTTTAATGAAATGAAGACAGGTTTATCCCCTTGGAGAAGGCAAACCTTTAAGATATGTATCACCAGGTGCTCTGCTGGGGCGCCCCGAGAGTCACACCTGGAATCTATGGTTGTGAACTCCCAGGAGGCTCTCTTTCTGTGGGGTCTGTGCCCCAGTGTTTCCAGGTTTTGGTTCTGGAGAGTGGGTAAACAGGCTTTGCCACTGGAAAATCAGAAAGGGCACAGACCCAAGAGCCATTAGAGAGAACGCTGTCTTGCTATTTACAGATGGCTTAACTCGAGTGAGCAGAGATGACAGCAGATGGGGTCCAGGCAGCCCCGGGTAGGCAAGGGCTTTCTATCCAGACAACCTCGCATCCGTGTACAGAGAGTGACTCATAGCCCATGGGCACGGCAGAGTGGCTGGGTCATCCCCATGGATGGCACTGGGATCCTGGGGGGAGTTCATTCAGCAAGTTTCTGGCTGAGCACATGGGGCAGAGGACCTGGGCTTTCTAACTCCTGTTTCGGGCCGTATCCCGACACCTTGTCTTTGATAGAAGAGGATGCTGTCCTTTAGAAGGACACATGGATCGGCCACAGGTCATCTAGCTACTGAGTGAACTATCTGGGGCCATATCTGACTGGCCTAACAGGGTATCCTGCCTCCAGCTGGGCAGAGGGGTAGTGATGTGGCTTAGTTCAGAAATCAGTTGTACGCATATGTGTCTTTCTCTATGCATATCATGAGCCAACATCACCAAAACTTTCTTCCACTCTAAAAACACAAAGAGACTTTAGAAAATAAAGCAAAATTGAAAGAAAAATGGCCCCACTGCTCAAGCATTCACATTTGGGTACATTTACTTCCTTCGTTTTTCCCATATGTAATTCTTTTTCCTCCCCTTTCATCTAGTTGAATTCATATCGACTCTACAATTTCACGCCTTGGTCTCACTCACTATCGTAAGTATTTTCTGTGTTGTTATACGCTCTTCCTAAGTGTCATTCTGAAGGCAGCAAGCTCACTGGACTGACTCCTGATGGTTGGACATTTAGACTGTTTCAGATTTTTCATAGCTACACCTAATGCTTCAAAGAGCAGCTTTGGGTAGGATGGCTTTGAATATTTAGGATGATTTTATTGGGCTGGAATTTGAGAGAGAGAGAGAGAATACTGATAACGTGCATTCTAGGTGCTCCAGTGTTTGGCTTTCCCGTGGCTGGCCCAGCCTTGCGGTCCCATGCAGAAGGATAATGGGTCCCCTCTCCTCTTTCTGCAGCCTTTCCTGAGTTCTGTGTTGTTTTTTTATTCTCATTACTCCCTCATGACCTAGAAATTATTTCCTAAGACCCCTCCATTAAAACCTATCACATTAGCAGGGATACTGTCTTTTGAAAGTGAAGGGAAAAAATCACATCACAAAGTATATATATATTTTTAACTTTTTTATTGTTATGTTGATCACCATACATTACATCATTAGTTTTTGAGGTAGTGTTCCATGATTCATTGTTTGTGCATAACACCCAGTGCTGCACGCAGAATGTGCCCTCTTTAATACCCATCACCAGGCTAACCCGTCCCCCCACCCCCCTCCCCTCTAGAACCCTCAGTTTGTTTTTCAGAGTCCATTGTCTCTCATGGTTCGTCTCCCCCTCCGACTTACTCCCCTTCATTCTTCCCCTCCTGCTATCTTCTTCTTTTTTTTTTCTTAACATATATTGCATTATTTGTTTCAGAAGTACAGATCTGTGATTCAACAGTCTTGCACAATTCACAGCGCTCACCATAGCACATACCCTCCCCAATGTCTGTCACCCAGCCACCTCATCCCTCCCACCCCCCACCACTCTAGCGACCCTCAGTTTGTTTCCTGAGATTAAGAATTCCTCATATCAGTGAGGTCCTATGATACATGTCTTTCTCTGATTGACTTATTTCACTCAGCATAACACCCTCCAGTTCCATCCACGTCACTGCAAATGGCAAGATCTCATTCCTTTTGATGGCTGCATAATATTCCACTGCACATCACAAAGTATACTGATCAAAAATGGATTATACTGGTTTAATAAACTGAAAAGCCATTGGCATCAGCTGTAGCTGGATCCAGGTGCTTCGGCAGTGTGATCAGGACCTGGTTTTTCACTGATTCTTAGCCCAGTTCTGTTGGTCGTTCCATCTTCAGGTCTTGCATGCTGTCATTGGTTTCAGCCTGCCTTTGTCTAGGCCTGCAAGAGAGAACAAGATTTTCTCCCTGGTAGCTCCTACATAAGCCCCAGAATTCACTTTGATCGGACTAACTTAGGTTGCTCGCTCACTCCTGAGCTAATCGGTGTCATCAAAGATATGTCCTGACCTTAAGCTTAGTGGACATGGATGACATGCTTTATGCCTGGGACTGGGATTCTCCTAGAGCGCATAGATTAGGAGAGATGCTTGGGGCATCGATTATCACAAGAAAAGAGAGTGGGTACTGGACTGGAGAACACAAAACACTAGATGCTACTCTGTTTGGGAAAAGAATCTTGTCTCAGAAGCCTAACATTTTGGACCTGAAGGGTCCTGCACACACATCTTCCTACTATCCCAAAGAGGACCCTCTGTTACAACCTCTCTGAGAGATAGCCATTCTAATTCTCTTTGCATCCTTCTAATGATAGGGAGCTCACCAGTATCCAAACCAACACACTCCACCCCAGGATAGCTGTGGCTGTAAAAGAATTAATTCTTCTCTCCATTGAGTGTTCAAATCTGTCTATCCATCTAACTGTATACGGGCGCTGGCCCTCCCGGACCCATCTGGAAGACCCTCAGATATGCAAAGACTGACATCACAGCCTCCTGGGGTCTTTTTTTCACTCCACGAAACAGCCTCTCGACTTTGTTGTATGTGACTTGGTTTCCTATCTCTTCGCCGTTGGTTGGCTTCCTCAGAGCTGTTGATCAGAGTCAAGAACTGACCGTGAAGCTGAAGTCTTGAGAAGTCTTTAGTCAGATATCCAAGCCTCCTCTTTAAATACCTGCCCAGCCGTGGAGGGGGTTGGTTCCAGTTCAAGTTGTCCCTTCCCTTGTGGCTCATGTGAATTGCTCTTTTAGCCAATTTCAGGGCTCTGAAAGCAAAAGTAACAAGCCCGACCATGTGTGTTACTAAAAAGGAGATTGATTACATTTAACTGAAGGGATCCTTTTCTAGGAGGAGCATTTTATGTACCAGCCACATGCAAACGGCGCCCACTGTTTGGTCAAGTGCATGGGCCTCCCTGCAAGCTCCCTCTTCTGCTACTCCTTTTTTGGGTGCTCAGAGCTGGTCTCTGCTTCTGAGATCACATCCAGCACATTATGGATCCAGTAGATCATGGTTCAGGTAGCACATAGATGGATCATCTTGTCTTGGGGACCCTGCAGCATTTTGTGCAGCTCTGTTTACTTTGTGTAGCCCTAGGGGGCTGCCATTCAAGAAAGCCACCAACCTCCCCTTGTTGGCCAGCCTCAAGCATATGATACCACCATTCCTCCAGGCACCAAAAGCAAGCGAGGAGTCAGTGAAATCATCCATTGGCTGGATTCCATTAGAGTCAGAGCTGGGTGGTTACGGTTTCAACTCTCTCTGCCATCTGAGTGGGTTAAGGTAATCCTTGCTGCTGTAACAAGTAAACCCCAAATTGTATAGCGGCTCAGAGGTGACAGAAGCTATTTTTTCCCTCTGTCACAGGTCTGGTGTGTGATCAGGTCATGTTGTCTCTGGGCTCCAGGTTTCTGGATGTTCTAGCACCTTCAACTCAGGGCTTCCAAGAGGATCCAAGGGGTGTCTCCATGTCAGTCAGCCAGAGAGGAGCACCAGCAAAGAGGAGTGTCCATGCAAGCTGTGTACGAGATGTCCTGGACATGGCACCTATTTTGCTCATCTCCCCTTGGCCTGGGCAGAACTTAATCACCAGGCCACGCATGACTGCAGGAGAGACTGGAAATACAGTCTAGCTGTGGGCAAAGGGCAAGAACCAGATTTTGGTGAGCAGAGAGCAGTCTGTGGCACACAGTCCCAATCCAAGTTACGAGCTTGGACCATTCAAAGAGGAAGCCGAGGACATGGGTGCATGTCAGCAGAGGAAGGGTGGCCGGGCAGGCAGGTGAGTGGGCAGTCCCTGTTGTTGGTACTGTCCCGCTGAGACTCCCCTCCAGCCATGTCTGGAGCACTGGTTCCATCTAGCACCCTTGACTGACTGTGACCTATTCCCAGGACAAAGGTAGGGGACCTGGTTTGTGCATAAGCCCCAGAGACTTCTTGAGTCACTGCCTTCCATTCATTGCTTCTCTCACACCCACGATGTGCGATTTAAAGGCATCATGATAGCATCATCTGGACAAATTTTGAAGCCGCTGCTGAACCGCTTGGGATGTCTGAAAGCTTGTTGGGCAAGAGAAACTGATTTGTAACTTGGAGGCAGGCAGAAACTCAGGGATGGATTTCTGATAACATGGTGTGATCGATGTATAGCATTTCCTGACTTCTCTTAACAACCCTTCAGCTGCCACGACTCCATCTCGTCAGCTCACTTCACATTCACATTCCTTTTCAAAGGATCATCTCAAACTCAAGTATCTTTTATAGACTCTCAGCCTACTCAGTTGGCTGTAATTATTGCCTTGATGATCAAGTTGAAGTTCCACTTGCTGCTGCATGACAACTTGCATAGGAGAGACCCTCTTCCCAGGCAGCCCGTGCGGTAGTCCAGCATGGTCCCCCAAATTCTCTGACGCCTCGATGCTCCTGACTCAGCTTTCTTCCATGAACCCATCTCTGGAAAGGGCTGTCTTTCAGAGAGCCCTGCTCTGCTCAGATGACAGTAAAGGGGGATGGCTTTCTAGGCTTGTGGCTGTGTTTGTCACTTTGCATGCTTACTGGTTACATGCAAGGTGTACCACGGGCAGGGGAGGTCATCTCAGCAGACAGGGGGACTTTTTTTGAAGTCACAAGTTCATGCTGATGTGTTGATAATCACACCATTTCACTAAGCCCTTCTTTTCTTATTATCCCCTAAGAACCCCTTGATTTTATGTTCTGGTTTCCTTCGCAAAGCTCCCAGCTCTGCGTCTCACACACACACTAGTTTCTAAATGCCAAGCTGTACATTGTCAAGCCAAACTATATGTTGAATTATAATAATGCCCACAGCTTTCAAAACAATCAGCATTCAAATGCCAACGTGTGGCTGCTTGCTCCCATGATTTCTCATTGATGACATTCTATACACCGCATGTCTGTTAATATTTATCTGAGCCAGGGGACTGCATTGCTGATTACTTTTTCCACTTTACTAAATTCATTAACAATGGTTTACACATCCAGCACATTCAGGAAACCTGCAACAGGGCAATTCCACTTAGGATTCCATGATTCCTTTTAATATGGTTGGATCTTATCCAAGCAACCTTTTAAGAAAGAACACTCCATGGTAAGTAAGCTGTAGACTATATAAAGTAAGAATCCTTTCTTATTTAAGAGGGCTTTCAGGATAATCTTATTCACACAGCATACAGCACAGTGAGACCATCTTTACCCAGGGCAAATGGATCTAAATGATTCAGTGAGGGAGGTGGGTGGTGTGGGGAGCGGGGGCAAGGGGGCCGATTGAGGGCGGAAGGTAGTGATAGGAGATGGCAGGGTTGAGTTGGCCCTGGGAAGACAGTTCTGGGTCCCATGAAAGAATTATCCCAGACTCTTCAGGCCCTACAGATCTAGTGGAATAGAGAAACACACACCTACCCCAGGTCTAGATGACCACTGCCTAAACGATGTTATTCCCTCTGCATGGAACACGCTTTCTACTTCTGCCCAACCTGTGAACTATCCTAATCCAGAGTATGAGGATCTATGATCTACCATCCACACCCTTTTCCCTCTGCACACAACACCTTATCTACACCTCTTGTACCATTTGCCACACTTGATGGTAGTATGGGTATGTACGTGTCTTTCTGCCTCTCAGCCTATCTTCCCTTTTGACCATGGGCTTTTGTGGGCAGAAAGTGTTGCTTCTGCATCTTAACATCCTTAGTGTCTGGCATGTGGTCAATACTCGATGAATGTTGAATGAATGGTTAAAATTAGTAACCAACTCATCATGAAATCTTAATGAACATTAAACTCTCGGGGAATTTCATCCCATCTGGAGTCTCTTCTTTATCAATATCCAGGAAGACATTTGATATGCACACTAATGATGACCATGCATATTTCATAGAAACATTCCAGAATCCACCAAACCCCCATATTTGTCATTTATAATGGCATCATGTTATTCATGTTGTTAATGGCACTGTGTCAATACATTCTGTTTTGCTTGGTCAGCCCCCTCTTCTTTGGCCTTTGGGTTGTTGGTAATTTCTGGTTATTATGGGTAATGCCACTATAGATGTGTTTTCCTTTCTTTCGGGCTAATACCTTGGGGTTTGTTACCAAAGAGAGAATTACTAAGTCAGAGAGTATAAACAGTGGCTCAGCTTTCATTCAAGTTGCCTGATTGCTTATGTAAATTGGTCCAGTTTTTCTAGAAAGCAGTGCTGAAGGATCTGCTTCCGCCGGCTGCCAATCCTGGGTTTTCCTCCTATTTATTTTTGAGGCTTTAATAGGCATGTAATGGGACCTGAAAGTTGCTTGGATCTAAATTTTATTTCATAGCTGGCGAGATCGCACATGTTTCCACATGGTGATTTACTACCTCCATTTCCCGGTGTGATTCTGTTCATCTCCTTTGACCACTTATCAGGGAGAATCACACAGCAGCCCATCCATTACCTGTTTTTGGGCAGTAAGCAGACCTGGGAAGGGGAATGTGACAAACATAATGAATGCCACTGCTTTCCTTTTAATATTTATTTTTATTACGTTGTGGTGCAAAAATTTTCATTCTTATATGTTTGAACCCATCCATCAGAGCCCTGATGGTATCTGTTTCTTCAATAGCTGGGAATTTATCTCATCGGTGGCAGCCCGGATAGCATTGCCTTGTCTCCAGGTTTGTCACAGATTAATGGTATGAGACAACTGAACTTGACAGGCATGCTGTATGAATTTAAATGAACTTTCCCCCAGCCTGTTAGCCAACTGTCCCAGCGATGTTTATTAAATAACAATTTCTTTCCCCAAGGTGCTCTTTTGCTGGCCTACTGTTAGTTTTACTAGGGCCCAGATTCATCTCGGGGAATCTCTTCCCCGTGAACTTTGCTTTCGACTCAGCGCAGGATGGTTGCAGTGATGGACAAGTCACATCTTAATCGCTCAGGAGGGATCGGATATCATTGCCCTTAAAAGATGAATCCTTTGATGGTTCTCCACCTGGAAGAATAAGCATCCCACACTCAGAATCATCGAATTCTATTAGAGGACTTGTGGAGATTTACACTGGTATTGCATTCACTCTATATATTGACTCTGGGACAGAGCATATGTACTTAGGGATTACAATTAGACCACAGCTAGAAAGTTCCCCAAAGACCTCAGAGCTTTAGGCAAAGGGAAGACTCAAGTTTCCTTCAAATGGGCCTGACCTGGGATATGTCCCAAGGTTAGTTGGTCCCAAAGCTGATCATTTTGAGTAACATGGTTTTTCTGTAGCCTCCCCCACTCCCCACCCCAGGATGGGGATCTGGACATATCCGGAGCAAGGAGACCAAGAGGGAATCTTGACTACACCCTATGAGTTCTATGGTAAAGGTGTTGGTGGGTGGGTGGTGTTTGGGGTGGGGATGGCAAGAGAGGATTCACAGCCCCTCCAATCAGTCTGGAGTCATGGAACACGACTCCCACTATTTTAGCACCAGTATTTTCAATTCTTCTGCCCAAGTGTCTTTCAGTTACACTCTCCTGGCAAAGCCCCCACCTGTATACCTTCTCCTCCATCACCCCTGGGCTGCTGAGCACACCTGAAGGAAGACCACACAATCACCCACATTGATGCTGCATAAAATTCATGGTCTCCAAGCTCAGCAATGTTGGGGAGTCTACTCTGCTTCTGTGGTCTGCATTCTCTCTTCCAGCCCACCTTTCCTTTCTCCTTCCTGTTCCACTGGGAGCAGTGTCCTCGCTCAGGAGTGGATCTATTCCTCCTGGAGCTCACAGCTTCCTTCCTGAGCAGGGACCTCACTCTCCTTATTATATGTTCGCTGTCTTGCGTCCTCAAACTCCCCTTCTCTGTTACTTCCTCCTCATCAACGCTTAAATATACTATCTCCATTGTTTAGATGTTTTAGGACTTGAACGTTCTTCTCATAGTCAACATAACATACAGACAGTAGGTAAACAATAAGGGAAGATCCTCTTCAGCGAAGCCATGTGATCCCCTTTAGCCATTGTCCTCTTCGTCCCTCCTTCTCTATCACAGGCACAAGCTTGTCTACACCTCTTGTCTCATTCCTTCAATTGCAACTAGCTTCTCAACTCATGACCTTAAGGATTTTTTGCCCTTATTACTCCACGGAAACTATTTTTTACCAAAGTAACTAATGGCTTCCTTATTTCTAAATCCAGTACTCACTTCTGAGTTCTCATTTTCTTGACTTCCAAGCAGCCTATGGCAATGCTATTTTCTCCCTGAAACACCCTTTTCCTCTGACTTGGGAATAGCCTACTCTCTTGGCTTTCCACCCTCCGAAGTGGCCCTCCATTCTCAGTCTCCTCTTTTGGCTTCTCTGCCTCTGCCTGGTCCTCCAACGTTGGTGTCTCTCAGGGTGCTGTGTATGACCTTGATTCTTCCCACTCGACACTCTCTTCCTTGGCCATCGTTTCCATTCTTGTGGCTTCAGTGGCCCTCTGTCTGTGTGTGGATGACTTTCCAGTTACATCTGCAGGCCTGTGACACCTCTGTCCTGAATTTCCTGTCCCTACTATGAGCTCTGGAACTGGAATGTCTGCGTATGAAACTGCCTCTGCTATGTGACCTTGGACAAGTGACTTGACATCTGTGCCTCAGTGTCCTCATAGGCTCCTAGTGAAGGCTACACTGAGTTGTTGTCATTATTATTAGGAATAACCAACTGTTTGCTAGAATGTCATCTCCTTCAGGTGACCTGAAGACATATTGAATGTTCCTGCCCAAAGCTAACTTCCCATGTTTACCTAGCTTCCAAAATCTTTATCTCCCCATGTGTTCCTTTCCTTTTTGGTGGATGATACCACTGAAGTCCCCAGACATCCTGGACTGTCCTTCTATTTTTGTCTCTGTGGCCAACCAATCACCAAACCCATGCATCTACCTCCTAAGCATCTGTCCTCATTCCATTACCCACCTTCGTGGTCTCCACCCTCACTCTGGCCACCATCATCTCTCAATTAAGTCTGCTGCACGAGCTCTTCAGTCCCCATTGCTCTGAAAATGCAAACCCCTTAGCATGGTTCACGGGTTCCTATCTGGTGTGGCGCTGCTCATTTATCTCTCTATGCCCCTCCCACCCTCTAGCATCCAGCCACTCTAAACGTGACCGCCTTTCTTACACTCACTATGACCTCTGGCATTTTCACCTGCTGTTCCCTTTGCCTGAAAGTCTTTTCCCTGTCCCCTTTTTCCTGCATTACTAACTACTCATCTTTGGAGCTTCACATAAAAAGCCATATCCTCCAGGTAACTTCTCTGATTAACTTCCCCCCCCCCAGTGCAGGGGAAGAGATACCTAGTCCTTTATGCTCCCACAGCACCCTGTACTTCACACATCACTGGGTCCCCCTTCATACCAGTCTGTTTAGAACACCATATTCCCCACTAAGTATCATGACACTCTTGTTCACTCCTGTATATCCAGGACTTGTCATATGGTAAGTATTCTACAAAATGTTTGTGCTCCATAGCTATTTGCTGAATAAATATATCATTCTACATCCTGTGACAATATGCAGGCTCCGTCCATGCTCTTCAATACGTTCCTCTATTTAACACCTTGTACTGAATAGCAGGCTCCTTCTCTCTTACTCATTCTCCTCTAAATAATTCCCGGTCCTTGCTGCTAAGAAGCTCAGTGTAATGCTGGAGATGTACAAGGAAACAGGTAAAGACAGTGGGGGTAACACAAGGTGATCCGTGTATAGGAGAATCAGCGATATGGGATGGAGGCAGAGAAGGGGGTGGCTAAATACTTTCTGGAAGAACTGACCTTGAGCTGAGTTTTTGTCTTGTTTTGTTTTGTTTTTTAAAGGAGGAGCTGGATGGGAGTGGAGGAAAGGAAAGACGCTCATGTATTATTGCTCATATTCTTCTACATGCCAAAAAGCAGCTAGGCAGAGACAACCCTTACGTCTACTTCCACAGACAATTTTTACACCTTCCATCAGCTCCATTTCACCGGAAGACGTGATGCCCACCTGGGATACTGAACACCGCACCCCTTTCTCAAAACCCCTTCAATGTCCTCACTCATCTAAATAAATCCAGCGGATCCTGTCGGGCAAATGCTGCATAACGGATGCTACTAATGTCCAGTGCACGCCTGTCTTCACTCATGATTTCCCCAGACGAGGGAATGGACGTGGAAGAGGTGAATTGTTTTGAGGAGGTTGCACAGAGCTAATTAGAAGCACAGCCAGGAGTCAACTCCAAGGACATGCTCTTTTCACCACATCCTGCTGCCTGCTACATTTTTAAACACACATGTGCTAAAGAGTGATAGTTTGATGGGGTGGGGTACAGAGGAGCAACACCCAAATCTTGAACTCGAGCAGTTAGCCTTCCTGGCTAGATTCTTCATGAAACGTGTCACTTACTAGGAAACAAGACAGTTATTCAATAAGAAAAGACAGAAACATTTTGCTTTCCTTACCCGAAGACTGCAGTTCAGTGAAGTTAGAAATAAATCTCACAAACAAGAAGGGGTTATCCAGTCACAGAGAAGTTAGCACTCCTAAATGAAGCCGTGGAAAGAGAAGCAATTCAGAATAGAGTATTTAAAGAACAAAGATATAAACACAGCATAACATATAAATTTATGGGATGCTGCCAGGCTGGTACTTAGAGGAGAAAGTATTGCTCATGATGGCCTCTATTAGTGAGAAAGAAGAAAAATCGGGAATTAAGTCTCTACCTAAATAACCCAGAAGGGGTACAAATTATCAAGTGAGAGGAAAGTGGGAAGAGTAATAAACCCCCAAACAGAAATGAATAAAGCAAAGACATAAAACTGAATTTGAAGCACAAGTTAAGACAGTGCCTTCCTAAACTGACAATGCATCAGAATTACCTGGGATGCTTGTTTGGACCATGAATGTTCTGGCTTGAGCTCTGACCTACTGAATCAGGCTCATGGCAGGGCAGGGGACTGGAATCTGCATTCCTGGCAAATTCCCCTCGTGACCGTTATGCACCCACTATACTCATCTTTCTATCCTCTGGTGTTGAGAGCCATTGTCTACACTGATTCTCTCATGAGACTTGCGGGGTCCTTGGCCAGCATGACTCTTGGTAACCCTCATCCTCTCTTCCCTCCATATGGTGGGAAGAGCTAGGTCACAAGGGGACTCCAGCATCTGGACGCAGCTGATTGGTCTAAGAGTGGACACTTGACCCGTGCTGGGCCAGTGTGTCCTCTCTCTGGAACTTTTAGATTTGGAGCGTGGAGAGTTGCATGGCCTCCCTCTCATGGGCTGGATTGTTATCTATGAAGCAATAAGTGCCCTGCCACCATATCTCCCACCCTGTGGGGTAGAAAAGTGGAGAAAGCTGGTCTTTAGAGAGAGAGAATCCTGAGGGCAACATATGGAGAGAAGCATAGAGGCCAGAGAGAAGAGGAAAGCCAGGTGTGATTCAAATACTTGCTTCTTTTTGTCCTAAGACCCAGTCACTTCCTGCCCTTGGAAGTGCACTTATATTATTTTCCCTCTATGTGTAAGCTGGTTTGAGCAGCATTCCTGTCCCATACATCAAAGGAAGCATAGCTAATTCACACATTTACTTAGTTCCTCTCTCTCCAGGCACAGGCTCCCAATGTCACCACCCACTCTCATCCTTCCAAAAGAGAAGAACGTAGTTGCAGGAGTCATACCCTCTGTGCCTTGGTGACAATGATGGGTCTTGGTATGATAGAGATCCATCCTATGACTCAGACTCTACTTTCTTCTCTGTGACCTACCTTTCTGCTTCTCAAGGTCAAATCTGATTGTGCGGCCAAGTATCCATGGAGACAGGCACAATTTGCAGCAGCAATGAGCAAGATGGCCCATCTTTTGGAAAACTGTGGAATAAGTCATAAACCATATAGAACCTATATTCATAATATTTTTAAAAATTGAGAAAACACTGGGCGCCTAAGTGGCTCAGTTGGTTAAGCCACTGCCTTCGGCTCAGGTCATGATCCTGGAGTCCCAGGATCGAGTCCCGCATCGGGCTCCCTGCTCGGCGGGGAGTCTGCTTCTCCCTCTGACCCTCCCCCCACTCATGTGCTTTCTCTTTCTCATTCTTTCTCTCAAATAAATAAATAAAATCTTAAAAAAAAATGAGAAGACACACCTAGTGGGAGGTGTTGTCAAAGGAGTCATCACCAAAGATTCAAGAATATATGCTGACTATAACACTGAGACTGAGGACAGTGTTAAATCTGGGTATTCTGCAATGAGTAGCATGTGGTCACTTCCCCTGGAGTCTGACCGGTGGAAGAGGAGGCATACACGTGAAGGAACAGAAGGAGTGTGGAGGTGGGGTCTCGCCTCTAGCTACTGGTGCTGTCAGAAGAGGCCACCTGGAAGAGGAATCATTTGTACCAGGTCTTCATGAGTGAGCTCACAGGCAGATCAGGCAGCAGAAAGAGCTTGTGGAAAGGCACGGCATGGCACTCAATCATCTGGGTCACTGGAGACTGGAGGGCCCATTGGGGAGCAGTGGGGATGAGGCGTGCAGGGGCAGGTGGAGACCACATTTGGAAGGCCTTGTGTGCTCTGCTCTGGGGCTTGTACTTGATCTTGGTGGTGAGAGAAAGCTGGGAAGGGTTTGAAGATGGGGAATGATCTTGACAGATGTGCAGTTATTAGTGCTATTTCTTAATTATTTCTGGCTCTCCTTTCTCGGCCCTTGGTGGCACCGCATTTCTGGGCTTCCTTGTCCTTGGATGGGATCACATGAATGCCTTTGGCCAGGGAGACATGAGTGGAAGTGACATCTGTTATTTCCGGGTCAAGCGTCTCATTGTTGGGGTAAGACCCCATAGAGTTCTCATTCCCTCTTTCCTGGTAACTGTCAGTGTTCCAGATGGTGACTGCTCCTCCTGCCCCGGGGGTGGGGAAGGGAACAGAACCCTTGGAAGCCCTCTGCTGGACATGTAGCATCAATAAACAATCGTTCTTTTTAAGCACTGAGATTTGGGTTGCCTGGGACCACAGCACACCCTGGCCTGTCCTGACTGGTACAGCTAAGTCATCATCCATCCCCAAGTTGGGAGTGTGTGGGAGGATGGTGGCGGACAAGGCTGGGCCTCTGTCCATGCCAGTGGAGGACATGGAGGCCCGGAGGCCCTCAGATGGGCAGCCCAGGGATCGGCCAGCAGCATCACCCACATCTCATCACCCATATGACCAATAGTCTTGACCCCCTTGATGCCAACCACCCAGTTGCTCCTTGGAGAAGTATGAAATTCTGAATATGATGATGAAAAGTGAAAAGTGAAGGCCTGGGGAGATTATACACAAGGAAAAACCTTGACTTGAAAACAAGCACATGAACTTTGAAAATGTGAATCTCCTCCCAGCTAAATACATAGAACCAGTCCAAAAAATGGCATGCACGAATTTTGAAAAGTGTGATTGAAGAAAAAGGATCATAGGAAGCAAAATATAAAGGCAAGACAGCAAAATATAGTGGGGGAATAGGGACTCCAGAGTCAAAGACGACCCCCTTCAGACTCTGCTTTCAATGTTTACAGTATAACCTCCCCACGCTCACCCTTCCCTTCACCTTCTGTTTACTCAATAAATACTGATTGCCTCCAGCATGCTTCTGAGCCACTGAGCCACTGACTCGGCCCTACGTGGAACTTACAGTCCAGGGGCACCCACACAAGAATGTGGGCTCCCCATCTGTGCTGCGGGAAATGCACTCACCTGCCGGGGGCTATGAGCATGGGGTTAGTGCATAAAATACCTTGCAGGGTGCACAGCAGCCCACAGATGCTAAACCGATGGTGACTAAGAACATTAAAATGTCAGAGACTGGTAATAGACCACAGGATGTTGTAGAAAAAAACCCTTCTGCTCAATAATCATCGGAGATCCATGCATTATTTAGAGTTTACAAGGAGGCTATTTGTAACATTGGAAGTCACGATGGAAACGGAAAGGAAATTTGGGCTCCAGACTCTTCACTCCAAAACACTTCCTCCTAAGCCCACACAGGGGAGTCTGAACGTTTTATTACAGATGATTTGGCCCTATAACATGGGGAAGACGGAGAAGGGTTAGGAGGAAGGTAGGTGGCTCATCAGGCTGTTCATTTGAGAACTGGTTCTCTGGTCTTTCAGCCTGACATACTGGGGCTACCTGGAGTGCCCTGAGCAAGCTGCTTCCTCCCTCCCCACCCCTGAAGATGGGAGGACACAATACATAGAATTTAGAAGACATATCCCAGGGAGCTAGACCCGTCATGTGTCTAATTACAATTTGTTTTTAGGAGGGGAAACAGTGTGGACAGAACAGGAGCTTCAGAGTCATGAGCATTTGGAGTCAAATCCAGCTTTGTGACCTGGGTAGGTTAATGAATCTTTCTGGGTCTTGGCTTCCCTCCCATAAATACATTTACAAGTATGAATATGTATATACACATACATATGCATAGATTTATGCAAAATACATATTCATGCATGTTTATGTGTATATATATGTAGCTGTGTGTATACCAACATACACATGCACACACAAACACAGCCTAGCACAGTGCCTGATGCCTGGTCAGCACCTGGAAAGTGCTAGTACCTTTCTGTATCTGGGAGGGCTTCCTTAATACTGACCTATGGTAGCTATGTCAGGTTCCATGTGATCTGAAGAATAGTAGCTGTGGGGTCCCTGGAACCATTCTCCAAACACAATTCTTTCATAGCTTAGCTGTTAGAATTCGGGCGCCAAATTGTCTCCCCAGATGCCATTTGACTGGGTACCAAGATAGAAGAGGACATCAGATAGCTGACAAAAGATGCTGTCCCAGGCCAGAGAAAGGGCTTCCCGCCGGTCAAAGTCACCCCCAGATCACCCCAGCCCCAGGCCAGCCCTGACCATCTCTGTCCTAGTCTCTAAATCATGTAGTGAGAGCCAAGAGGTCAGAGGCACAAAGCTAGGGTTCTTGGTTACCTTCTCCCTGTGGCTTTCAAAAACTTCTAGACTTTTGTCTTGAAATTAACATAAATCTGCCCATTGGAAACCATATTGTCCATTTCTGAGATTCAACTAAGGAGACGGCCAGGGAGTAGCTTCAGGAGGGCGGTTTCTGGAACCCCTACTAACCAAAGCCAGACATTCTGAGCAGGTAATACAAACCCAGCTAACCCCTGGGATCATCCGGGACGCACAATAAAATGCTGATTTCCAGGCTGACCCATGGGGATGTCAGGAGTGGTATGTGATGGGACAGTAGAAGCTGTCGTTTCCCCTGCTCTGCTAGGGCTTCTGATGAACGGCTGGCTCTGGGAACCTCTGCTCTACAGCGGGGCCAGGTCCTTCATGGTGTCCCGATGAAACAGGATGGGCTCCCTAGAAGGGCTGCGGCCATGACTCATCGGTGGCCACCTTCACTTTCTCCACCGATTGGGTCCCCTCCTCCCTGGGATTGATGTCACTTTCATCCTAAATTCCCTGCCCTTTCCCCTTGCCTCCGGCAAGGGAGGAAGAAGAGCTAAGATTGGCTGAGTGCCCAGTAAGAGGCCAGGTCCTGGGCCAAAGGCTCCACTCACGTTATCCCATTTGATCCTCAAAGTACACCGATATCTAATGGCGTTTTGGGATAAGCAGACCGAGAGTGAGAGAGCGTAAGTAGCTGGCTTTCTTGGGCACACATGAATCTGAATCTAGGACAGTATGGTTCCAAAAAGCAGGCTCTTCCTCCTAGACACCATGAGTGACAGACAACTTACATTTCAAATTCGGTCTTCTGCCTACTCTGGGAAAAGGGGTCAGGACATGAAACAGGAAGATTAATCAGTAGGATCTTGTATTAAGTCAGGTGGACAACGACCTGCTCACCCCATTGCGTTCTCATAGTTATCCTCTTAGGTTGATACTATTATTTCCTCCATTTTACAGGTGGCCGAGGGCTCCCGAGGTTGAGTAATTTACCAAAGGGCACAAAAAGCTGGCATATGGTGGACCAGGCAGTCTGGCTCCTGAGCCTATGATCTCAGGTACTGTGCTGCCTCTTAACCAAAATCGTGGCCTCCGAGGTGGAGAAGAGACAGAGGGGTTTAATGGCACTTAAGAGAGAGAAGTGTCAGGATTCAGTGGCTGGTGAGATGGGGCTGGTGAGGGAGAGGAAAGAATCAAAGGTCACAGCTAGGTTCTGAGTGGGTGACCAATGGACCCAACTTCCCTCATTTGTAAGTGGGGATGAAGACAGGGAGATGGTTCGCAGAGGGTGGAGGAGATGATAAATTAAGTTTGGGGCATACTGATTTTGTCAAAGCCAAATTTGTGTGGATTCAGGAAATAATCGTAATTCATCCATCCACTTAACACATATTTATTCAGTGCTTAATCTGACAATGTTGGGGGCCAGGCCCTGGTCATGCATGGACCAAGCAGCCCGGCATCACTTCCAGGCTAAAGCCTCCCGCTCCTGAGAAACAGACCCTCATCTTGCCCTGTTTATTTTTGAGACTTTCTCCGGTATCTTGTTCCATCCTTCAAAATTTCCACTCATTATCAATCATCAGTTATCAATCACCGATGACAGAGTCTGTGGCTAGAATGACATTTCCACCACTCAAAGCCACAGATGGCTGACTGCCATTGTGTGGCAGGGAACTTTGTGCCAACTCAGGGTTTCTGCGTCATGGGGGAGAAGTCAGGGAAGACTTGGAAATTCTTGTCTTTTTGCCCATCTTTTCCTCTTGCGAAGCCCAGTGCCGGAGACGAGAAAGGCAAGGTGCTTGCACTTCTGGGGTTCTCGGGCTGGGGAGGGGAGGGAGCCAGGGTTCTGACACGGGGAAGGAGTAGGCTGCTTTGCAAAGAGATGGTTACGAAGAGTTGAGGCTGATGAACTAAATCTGCAAACCCACTGAGCTGGTATCCAATTGTGCTGTGGGGGATGCCTATCCTGGTGTGGCGAGGAGGAAGACACATCCGTGGGCTGTGTGATGTGGGCAGGTCACTTTACCTCTCTGAGTCTCATTTTCCCATGTGTAAATATGATACCTGCTTTGTAGGGATAATATGGGGATTCCACAGGAAACTGGTGCAAAGTATTTGGCATGTAGCAGAGCCTTTCCTTCTGTCAATCACTTAGGGGTTCTTGGTTAGCAACGGCTTCCCATTTCAGTGATGCTGGTAAGCCACATGACCTTCTGTAAGTTTCTATGGTTGTGTATGTAGGTGACTTTTTATATTTTTATATGGGTATGATAAATCTATGTAAGACTATCTCTATATATATGTTTTAGATTAATTTTCTGCAAAGGAAAAGGAATGAGATTTACACTGGTGTGGGTTTTTTTTTTTTGTATAAATGTACAACATAGTTCTATTCTTCAGTATTTTACATTTCAGAAAAAGAACTTCCAAAAAAGCTTTCTAAAAATTATCCATATTCCTTAGACATGAACACATGTCAGTGTATCTTTCTCTCCTTCTCTACACATACTCACAAAGTTTCCCATGGTGACATCATTGTCTAGTCACTGTTTTATGCTTTTTGCATTTTAACCATTTCACAAGTGCTTGTGTGTGTGTGAGAGAGAAAGAGAGCGAGAGCAAGAGAGAGAGAGAGAGAGAGAGAGACTTTTAATGCCTTTGTATAGAGAAGATCTGAGGATTTCATAATATTCCATCACATTGACATTCAACTAGTTAGGAAAACACTCCTCAGTGCTGAACATTTCAGTCTTTGCCTGTGATCTTTGGTGGATAAGTTAAGAGCTGGGGATAAGCCCCTTCTTCTGATAATGCCTGCATCCTGCTGGGCACGTGGAGAGATCTCTTTTCCTAAGCAAGGGCTCATTCTTTCATTTTGAGCCCCCTGCTAAAGGATTAGGGTTTGATTTCAGAACTCAGGCTGTTTCTTCCATTCTAGACCGCATAGGCAGACTTTTCCTGTTTGAGAAGCAGAAGTAACAATCTCAACTGGCTGTTCCTTAAACCAGAAAAGAGGAGATTTAATACATTTTAGCAAAAAGACAGAATGTTCAAAGGCGTGTACAGCTGAAAGCAAGGAAAATAGCCACCGACCTGGACCGAGTACCATGTCAGTGTCAGGGGCTCTTCTAAGCAGGTTGCGTCCCCACAACAACCTGACGAGTTGGTTACAATTTTTATCTCTGTTCCTCAGAAGAGGGAGTTGAAGTCAGAGAGGTTAACTGATGCGGCCAAGTTCACAACAACCAGGAAGTGACTTGAACTTGGGTGCCCAAGAGCTCAGGTCTAGGTTAAAATCCCAGTCTTTGCCCTCTCTCTGCCAGAAACTCCCCCTTCTGGGGTCACCAGAGCTGCCCAAGACTCCTGGTCTTCCTCAGACTTTGATGTCCGGGTTTCTCTTTGATGCTCTGAAATGCCCGTTTGCCCCTGACACCTTTCCTCTGTACCCAAGATACCCATTCATTTGTTTAACACATATTTATGGAACAACTATTTGCCAACCACTGTGCTGAAAAAAGAATTGAATTGGCTTCTGTTTCTGTCACTTATGACCCAAACCAGAGACACCTAGTTATCATGTTTATTTCACAGGTATGAACGTGGCGGACAAGGAGGCACAGGTGAGCCTAGACTAAGAGCCCTTCGCCAGTAACAGAGGAGCTAGGAAATATACCCTTGTTTGAGCTCTTTTCATGCTACTTCACCAGGGGAGAGAATTGTCAAAACTTGTCTGCATTCTGCTAAGACCAGAAGGAACATGAGAATACTGTGCTATCCCAAAAAGGGGGCGCTACCAACCTCCTGGGTAAGATTGAGGAATTTGCTGATATTCCTGACCTTTAAGGAAGTAAAACAGAGTAATTATAAAAATGGACGTTGGGGGCCAAGGAACATGGGCTCAATGCTTCTGGGTAGATGACCTTGATTAACTTACCTTGTGAGCCTCAGTGTCCTTCTCTGTAAAATGAGGATAACTATAAAGATAACTAGCACTTGGGTTGGTCATGAGGCTTCATTGAGATAATGCACGTAAGTGCTGAGCTCTGCATGTCTGGTGTAGAGTAGTTGCTCAGTGAGTACTGTTGATGATGGTGATGATGGCAGAGACCAATGCAAAGTTGTTCGTGTTGGCAGATGCACTATGGGCACCCACGTGGTTAATACTAAGCAATTCTATTCAACAAGTTAGCCTGCTTAGTTTCCTAGTGGCTATAATTTATGACTGTGAAGGGGATGATATTGGTGTGTGCTGTGCGGTGGGTGAATGGTCAATGGTGGGTACCTTCATGTTATCCAGGTAAGGTTGACTTTGCTATAGTCCCGGCTGACAACCTCTGGGGAGCACCAGCCAGGTACGTGATTGGGCCCCGCAGAGCATCCAGGTGGCTTTGCAAAGTGTAATGGGCTGGGCGCAAGGTATTCCAAAGCCTGGCATAGCAGAATTAGTGTGATGTTCTAGGTGAGGCGGAGACCCCACTCAGAACCTTGGAGTCTCACCGTAACAGCAACATCTTTGCTAGGGGTTGTTGGTCTTTCAACAAAAAACAGAGATTCCCAGCCCACCTTGGGTTCATTTTGGAAGCTACCGTGGGTCTTAACTGCCATGCAGTTGCTATCAAAAAATCTCAGCAACGGGGGAAAGCGGTCTTCCCGTCTTCCTTGGTCCTAGCTTGCCACTGGGGATGAGAGTAGGGGAGAAAGTCCCCACCCAAGGAGTGGAACAGAGCTCAAACCCAGAGGGAAATCCCTGGCAAGTCTTAGGGGAGGCAAACCACTGAATCTCTGTAGCTGAGCTGTGCGTTAGAACTGTCCCTCCGCCTGGACCACAGCACAGCAAGTCCTTGAAGGACAGCCACAAAGGCAATTTTTTTTTTTTAAATCTCAGTGTTATTGTATAATTTAAAAGCTTAATATCTTATATAATAAAACAGTCATATATTATTTAAATACTCTTTTTCCCCTACAAAGTATCTGGGGGAGGCAGAGAGAGAGAGAGAGAGAGAGAGAAAGAGGCCAAGATACAGACAGAAGTAGAGAGAGCCTTCAAATATCATTTAATGCCTAAATGTCACAGGTTTAAAAAATTCAACAGAATTCTCATGCATTCTTTCCCCATAGGGTGCTACCTTTTAAACAATGACCTTTAAAAAAACTGAAGCCAACAAACAGCCCTGATACTGATGGCGTGTTCTTTATCAGGCTGGGCGGTCCACCCGCTGACAGGAAGAACTTCATCAGCCCAAATGGTCAGTGTGGGGGGCAGTAGATCTTGAGATCTAACAGATTCTCATGGACCACATCTGTCTGAGGTGATTGAGTCCTTGGTTCTTACAAGATGAGATGGTCTAAATAATTATGGTTTCTTACAGTTGTAAAAATTCCAGTTTGACTGTCTAGCTGTCATGATTTATCTGAAGGCTCTGGGGAGAGGCAGGGTTGGAGCACAGAGTAAACTATAGGAGAACGTATCAATTACATTGCACATGAGGACCCCCCTAAAGATCTCAAAGAATGGCTCAAAAGCCAGGGCTTCATAGTGGAAAGGGCATGGCGCTTGATGTCTGAAGGCCTGGGTTCATGCCTTGGTGTCATTAGTAAGCTCCCAGAGGGAGCTGTAGGGCCAGACAGAGCCATCTTTCCAGATAATAGATGCTTTGCAAGCGTACCGGAGAGCAACCCTCTTTATATGTAAATATAAATGGAAGGGGTAAGAATTCTTAAAATTGGAACTTTGAACAACTGCACACTGAGACTGATAAATTCTTGTAATTAATATTAAACATCTTGACACATGCAAGTGACCGCCTCAGCCCAGACTCGTGTGGGATTAGACCAGCTTGGGTCAAGTTTCAGTGGGTCCCGGGTGAAGTGAAGAAGGATCTGTGTGGGCTGTACACATGGAAATAATTTTCTTAGCTAAGGGATTCACTAATTGCTGGTGAGGAGGAAGTGGAAATCAATTATCTGAATTTTATGCTATGCAGTATGATTACAAAGATTCTATTCTCAGTCCTTTGCCTATCTTCAAATATGGCTGCCCTTTAGGGTATTAAGAAAAAGGTAAACTCTGGAAACAGTTGTCTCCAATTCTTTTCTTCCATTCTCTCTTGAATCCATCCTGATAACTCTTGCAACGGTCCCCAGGGACCAAAGCCAAATCTAACGGTCAATTCTCAGTTCTCATTCTCTTTGAACTCTCAAAGGCATTTGGCTTGGCTGGTGACCCCTTCCTTCCCGAAATACTTTCTTCCCTTGGTTTCCAGGGCGCCATATTCCCCTGGTTTTCTTGTTGCCCCTGCACACACCCCATCCTCACCCCCACTGTCCCCGTTCCTTCTCAGTGTTCTCTCCTGGCTCTCCTCACCTTCCCGGCACTTACACAACAGAGAATGCCAGGGCTTCATAATGGACTTTGTCCTTTCTTTAACTACATCCAATCCTTGGTGATCTGACCCAATGATACGGTTTTTTTTTTTTTTTTACTTTTTTTTAATTATTATGTTATGTTAATCACCATACATTACATCATTAGTTTTTGATGCAGTGTTCCATGATTCATTGTTTGCGTATAACACCCAGTGCTCCATGCAGAACGTGCCCTCCTTAATACCCATCACCAGGCTGACCCGTCCCCCCACCCCCCTCCCCTCTAGAACCCTCAGTTGGTTTCTCAGAGTCCATCGTCTCTCATGGTTCGTCTCCCCCTCCGATTTCCCCGCCTTCATTCTTCCCTTCCTACTATGGTTTTGATAACCATCTCTAGGCTGAACCATAAAAAATCACCATTTTGTAAGTCAAAATAGCTGAATATCTGCATTTTCATAGGATTAAACCCAATGATTCCCAAATGTGATTGCCTGTGAACTTCAGATACCTCCATCTACCTGTATACTGGGCTTGATCTTTTCTCTTGGATGTCAAAGAGGTATTACAAGCATGGCTTGACCCAAACCAAAGTCCTGATAATCCCCTGCCACCACCCTGTCCCTCACCAAAACTGTTCCTCCTGCATTCTTGCTTATTTTAGTTAATGGCAATTGCATTTTTTTTTTTTTTTTAGTTCTGTAGATAAAAATCCTTGGAGTTATTCTTGAATCTTCCATTTCTTGGACAACGAACAACCACTCCATGTGTAAACCTTTTTGACTCTAACTTCAAAATATATCCAACCCTGACAACATTGACCATCTCCACCACATGTTGGCTGAGCCATTATGTCTCGTTTGGCTTATGCGGTAACTTCCTACCTAATACCCTTGCTTCTGTCTTTGCCCCCTAAAGAACCCCGGGGACTCCTGTGAAAATACATTTAGATCATGTCAATCCCTTGCTCAGAAACTTTGACTTACTCAGAATGAAAGTCAGAGTTCTTACAATGGCCTCCCAGTCTCTGTAGAGATCTGGTCACTGTTTCCTTCCTGGACTTAACCCTGGACTTCTCACTCTCACCCACTGCAGGCACACTGGCTCCTTGTTGTTCCTCCGAGATGTGCTTCTGCCCCAGGGCCTTTGCACTATCAGTTTTTTCTGCCCAGAATTCTTCTCCCCTGATAGCCATACAGTTCCCTCCCTCATCTCCTTCCAGGCTTTGCTTAAATGTCACTTTTTCGTGAAGCCTTTCCTGACCACCCATTTCAGAAGTGCAGCCATCCTCCCAACTTTCTCATATTCATTTTGTCTCTGGTCAGTCTCCCCACCAGAAAGGAGGTTTCTCTCCATGTTTTGCAACACCCAGAACAGTATTGGGATGTAGGGGCGTCCAATCCATTTTTGTTGGATAAGTGACTAGGTACCGGGATCAAGCTATTTGTTGGAGGGGGGATGTTGTCAACAAAGTTTCAGAGAACTGTCTTATTTTCTCAAGTCAACAAGGAAATGCATCCAGGCCTGAAAGCAGCTACATCATTATATTTGTCATTATGCTCTGAACCCACTCTTTCTACTCCCTGCCACTATGTATCAGACTGTGTGCCAAGTGCCATGCATACCTCAGGGGTACTTACTCTCATGGAACTTCCATTTAGTGGAGGAGACAAATACCAATCAAGTAATTGCACAAATACGTGCACAAGTGGAGCTCAGATGAGTGGTGCAAGGGAGAGATCCTCAGCGCAATAAGAGTTTAATCAGGAGGATCTGGGAAGGCTTCTCGGAGGAGGTGACAGTTGAGCTGGGACTGATTGGGGGGGATCTACTCCTCTGAGCACACTGACTGGTGCAGAAGTGGGCATGGGACTCCTGTTAGGCCAGTGACTCTCGCCAGCCCACCATGCCTGGGCATTGTCCGACAGGGTGTGGGAGAGAGTGATCCTTTTCTTCCAAGTAGCTGGGCTTTTGGCCGATGGTGGGCACATCGTTGTGGTGTGAGGGTCCTGTCTGCTTGGAGGAAAGAATCAAGAACGTACATGAAGAGATGGGCTGGATCGCATTCTGACAGTGGGGGAGGCCCCTGATCTGATGTCCCCCCAAGTCAGTTCTTTCCCTGGGTTATATGAGCCTATCAACCAGGTCAGCAATTTAAGGGAGCACACACAGTCTGGGGCCTCTCTGCCCCTCGAAATGCGGGCTTCCTGACCAATCCTCCCCACTCCGTGCGAGGAACGGTCAGCCGTCTACCTCAGGCTGTCTCCCAGGTGTCTCACCTTTTCTAAAGGGATGGTCAGGGTCTGGAGAAGAAAACTCTCTAGGCCCAAGATGAAAGAATGATCCCAGAATTATCACTAAATGCTTCTTTTTCTTTTTTTTTTTTTTTAATCTCTTACTGCAGGTACTTCCAGGTATAAAATACCAAAAACTCGTAGCAAAAAGTGTCTCTCTGTCCCCCAAGTCCCTAGGTCCTCTCTTTAGAGACCGTTTCCTACACGGCCTTCCAGAGGAGTTTCACACATGGACAAGTGAATGAACAGATCTGAGTGCCCATGATTTCACAAGAGCAGTTTTGTGCTATGCACACTGTCTGTCACTTACCCTCTGTCCTTGATAAACTTGGGATGTTGTTCTGTATAAGCACGCATCGGTGCACATAAAGTGGTCTCATTCTTCTGAACAGTTGCAGAACATTCTATTGCATGGAGGTAGTTCATGCTTACCCAGTTCCCAGTTAATGGATATTTCGGTGTTTCCAATATCTGCAATTACTAAAGCTTTCTTGAGTGTTCAAACGATGATACATACATCTTTGGGCCTATGCACAGGGTACATTTGGGGATGTTTTCCCCGTAATTTTCATTTTCTCCTCCTGTGGATCTGACATACGCTCCGTCTCCTGGCCAGGAGAGGGGGTGTAATTGGGTGCCGGTCATAGAGTGAGTGAGGAGCTAGCTAAGTCAGCATGAGAACCCAGATGCCTGGTCTCCCAGTCCAGCATGGGCCTTGCCCACCTTCCTCTGGCCTCTCTGGAAAGGGGTAGGAGTGGGACTGGGGTGGGGGGGGAGGGTGGTCACACCCCAAACTGTTGATAAGCAGGGTACCAAGGGAAGGGCCCGCCAGGGGTGTCTAGGATCTGGGGAAGAAGATGCAGGGCCCAGAGACTGAATTTAGGAGTGGAAACCAAAGGCAGGTATCCACTCTTTCCTTCTTCCGTCATAACAGAACTTTCTAACTGAGCTCACGGCTACACATAAAAATCACATTTTCCAGCATCCCACTTGACTAGGCTCGGGCTCCCAGGCTAAAGAGGGATGAGTCCACGATAGCTCGCAGCAACCCTTGTGAAAAGGTAGGATATGAACTCATTGCCCCTCTTCTCCCTCAACCTGCCCTGCTGCCTGGAAGGCAGGTGCCCTCGGTTTGGGTTGTAGGATGAAGGCCATACCTTCAGGATGGTAGAGGGGGCGCTGGAAGCAGCCTGGGTCCCTGACAACTTTGTGGAGTGGAGCTCACTTAGCACCCTAGACCTCGTGCCTCCAGACTTTTACCGGCGAGATTAAAAACTCCTGTGCTGACGCCGGGAATGTTCCGGTTTCTTTGCACAGCTGAGTGGAGTCTTAGCTGATGCAAAAGTCTAGCAGTTGAGCGAGCTGGGTTCTTATGCTCATGACTGGATTGTGCTGGGCTACCTGGGCTCCCTTTGCTGGATCACCTGTCAGCTTGGTCAGCAGCATCCATTGGAACCATGATCGTGCCACGGACGAGCCTGATGAGTCAGAGAACCTGGGTAAGGTACGTGGCTTGATGCAAAGAACCCCCTTTCCTGGGCTCCCGCTTTTCTCATCTGCAAAATGAGAAGTTTGGTCAGAAAATCTCTCAGACCCCTTGCAACTGCAATGATCCTAGCTCTGGACCGGACATGTGACCTGGATCCCCTTCCCTTCCCATCTCTGCCCCCATAACTGCCCACACCATTTCACGGGGGCCTCCCTAGTCAGCCTTGTGGGTGTCTTCTCTGCTAAGCTCTCGGAGGTCAGGCTCTTGGTCTTCCTCATGGTACACCCTTGTCTAGCTTCTAGAATAGGGCCCTCAGTGTAATGAGTGTTCACGACACATTTGTTGAATAGATGATCTTGTGGCTCAAGACAGGATGAAGACAGAGGGGTCAAGAAAGTTCTGACAATGAAGAAAGTCACCATGTGGGGTTCTGCCTACCCTCGTGTGGCTAGTCTGACAGCAGTGGCCTCCCCTGGGAACAAAGTGGACTCATCGGGGTCCTGGTGTAAAGGAAAGAGTGTGGGTGTTGAAGGTAGACAGGTCACTCTGGCCCTCATCAGCTGGTGGCCTTTGGCACTTTGACAAATTTCTTTGAGCCTTAGTTCTTTCTTTTTTCCTAGGGGACTACTATGCCTGCTCTTCAGGCTGCCTGTCTCAATGAAGGTGCTCATGTCAGCTCTTACTGTAGCCTGTGGTATGCGGGGGGCTTGGGGAAAGTCCATTCCCTCCCCCGCTCCTACACCCCAGAGTGTCCTTGCCACATCCTGTCGGGGGAGGGCAGAGACCGGTGGCTGCTTGCTTTGGCGGGGAGAAAGCATGAGTGGTCCCTAGAACAAACTTTCTTCATGTACCTTTGGATTCAGCACCTTCAGTCCTATACTTTTTGAGTTCATTTTCATACCGTGATCACACACTTCAACATACCAGCAGACAGAAGGTGCCACGTTTAAGGGGACCTGAGCTCAAGATCACGGCCATGAAGTTCCTTTTGGGTCATCAACTTCTTCCTGTCAGATTACCTCCCTGATATCTGTCACCGGTGGGGGTGTGTACAGGACCAGGCCGAGGGGCCACAAGCCAGAAGCAGGTGGTGGCAAGAGTAAGTAGCCCTCTGCGACAGGGGTCTGCGCCAGGCACTCTGGGTCCCAGACTGAGGCCAAGGAGTGAGCCCAGCAGCGAGGCAGAGTCTGGGGATGGAGCAGAAACCAAGGGAGGGACTTTGGAGGGGAGAATGAATCACCACATGCTAGACTCTAAGGTGTGAACAGAGGCCCACAGACCTGGGGCCTGATATCCAGCCCGCTGTTTACCAGCTGTGTGACTCGAGCCCATCCCTTAACCTCTCTGAGCTGTTTCCTCTGGAAATGGGGATAAAAGCATCTGCATGTTGTTGCGATTAGTGAGAGCGCATGCATTCCAGCATATACCAGTGGGTACTATTCTTATGGCTGTATTTTCGTCTGCTAAGTGCGCAGGAGGTAGGTATTATCACCCCATTTCAGAGATGAGAAAATGAAGTCTCAGGAAGGTTAGGTTTGGGCTACAGCCATAGGCTGGAAAAAGACACAGCTGGAATCTCCCCAGATGTTCCTGCTCCCCTTGCCCCAGCCCCTGCTGCTTCCACTTTGACCTGGTGGGAGCTGGGGAGAGAGAGAGGGGCCTAGAGCTGCGGTCCACCCCCCCACCCCCTGAGCAGCTCTGCCTCTGAGGCAGAGCTGCTCCCACAAAGGGTTTCCCTCTCTGACCTTGTTGCTAATTTCGGTCTCTGCGGGTTGGTCCTCCTCAGTCACACCTTCCTGTGAAGTCCTCCTGCCCCCGCCCCCTAACCACACCAAAGGCAGGGAGATATCCCTGGTAGGGCACTGGGCAGGGCTTTGCCCAGGCCTTTTATTTCTTTCCTTCAGAGTACTTTATCTTCCTCATGCCACCCCTCCCTCCCAGGTGCTTTGTGACCATCACTTTCTCCTAGTGTGGACTCCAAAGAGAGAAGGAACAGAGTGGGTGAGTGACTTCCCCTGGGCTGCACAGCAGGAACGTCTCTGTGGGCAGTCAGCTCCTCGGTGGCCATCTTGGGCAGAAGGTGACAGAAAAAGGTAAAGACCCCAGCCCCATAAGTTTCCCATTCATCTTTGCTCCATGCATATCAGAATCTCTCTCTGTGGCTGGGGAAATGCCCACCTTAGTTTTATAGGAGGGATTTGGATCTTCCCAGGCATCTGAACCTTCCTCCACACCCCTTTCCCCTCTCCCTCACACTGCCCACAGATCCGTGCCCTCCACCACAGGGAAATTCCAGTGCCTGCCTCCTGGTCTGTGCTCCGCTCTGATTCGCACCACATTCTGTCATATACACAATGTCCCACCATTACCCTGTGCATTTGGTAGTATGATCATCCTTATTCTAGAGATGAGGACACTTGAAGTTCAGAGAGGTCTCGTGACTCACTGAAGGTCAAAACCCTGGTAAACTGTAAAGCTCAGCTCCAGACTCAGGTCTGTAGACCCCAAGCCCAGTGCTCTCTCCACTGCAGCCTACATGGGAGGGGGTCAGCCATGCTTTCTTCCACTCTCCTGATGAGTTGCTTTTCTTAAGAATACGAGCACCACAGTTGACATAAGTTGAACATGGACTCTGCCAGGTGTGGCGCTAGCTCCCCCAATTGTCACACCATCCAGAGCAGTAGATACTGTCATTGCTTTATAGCCAGGGAGGCTGAGGTCCAGAGAGACAAGGGACTTGTCTACGGCTACGCATCTCATAGTTGGCACAAGGATGAACTTGACCGTGGTTCAGACAGCCCCAGTGTTTAAGGATGGGGCTACCTGTGAAAGAAAAGCATGGATCTGAGAATGCTGTAGGCATGGGTTTAAACCTCCTCTCTGCCTCTGTCCAGTTGATGCGGGGAGGGTGTCCCACCAGGGGCTCCTAGGTGTGGAAGGTGTGGTTGGGTTGTGTTGAGGCAAGAGAGGCATCCAGAGATAAAGCTTATTATAGTCTGGCCCTGGGTGCAGAGTAGGGGCTCAGTTAACTGCCTTCCTTTCTTCTCTTTCTGGGCTTCAGCAAGGGCCTTCTGGCCTCGGACTCTGGGGAAGCATCTCGACCTAAAGGAAAGTGATGTTTCGCCAGAGCGGAAGCAGCCTCCTTCCTGGGACTTCTTGAGCTTCCTCGACTTTGCTCCGTGTGGCTATGGAAAAAGCTGTGACTCGTGCCTTCCTCCCTGTTTTCCAGCCTGAATTTAGTCTCCTTCTCCTCCCTGCCCACCCTGGCGTTCCTCTCCCCGCCTCCCTCTCTAGCACACTGCCCATACGTTTTCACCATGGAAAAGTCCTTCTGCCTGAACTCTTATCTACTTCCTGTGGTTAATATTTGGGCAGAGTCTCTGAGTGCGCACATTTGTCTGAGTCACGGTCCCCTCCCCAGCTCCCACTGACGCAGCAATGGGCTTCTCTTGGTCTCCTTCCTGTCCCCACCCCCCACTGAGGTGAGCTTCTTCCTGTCCACTCTGACCACCTCCCTCTTCCTTTGTCAGCAGTCCAGGGCCTCTGAGGGAGGGCGGGGTGAACTCCAGGCCCCCACTCTCTCCAAGCACCTCCTCGGAGCCAGGCACTATGCTAAGCACTTTCTGTGTACTGTCTTTCTCTCACAATATCACTGTGCGGTCATAATCATTTAGCAATTGCTTCCTCTTAGAGGCTCAGGCAAGCTAGGGAATTTGCCCCCAAATCACAGAACCAGTAAGTGGTAGAGGTAGGACTCGAACCCACATCTGGCTGACTCTAGATTCCCAGGCTCCTAAACACACTGCCTCATGTAATATTTGGTCCTGAAGCAGACGGAAGAACAGACAAGAATCCTTAAAGCTGGCGGAGTTTGAATACCTGCTTGCTCATTCAACTTTCTGGGAAAATTTGGCTCCTTTGCATACACTTTGAGCCCAAAAGTAGCTCTGGGATTTCCCAGAGAATGAAGAGGGCCACCATGTGTGGGAAGGAGGAAGTGTGAATTTTCAGGGACCTGAGGGGCTCTCAGAACTGAGGGCATCAAAGCCTGGAGTCCAGAGGTCCTGGGGAGGGTTTCCCAGTGACCTAGAGGTCAATGACTTGGACTGAGCTGCTTGTTCCCTAGCAAACCTTCACCGAAGGACATCTGTGCACCTGCACTTTGCCATCAAGAACTCCTGGCTAGCAGGAGAGCCCGACTTGGCCACAGCATTGACAGGGCTGGGTGACAAGGGTTATGATGGCAGCAGGCAAAGAAGGGACTCTGGTAGGTTTAAGGAAGGCTCCAAAGAAGGTTAAGGGCCTGCTGTCCCCAAAGGCCACCAAATCTAGCGCAGCATGATGGCAGGTCCGAGGCTGTGTGGTTCAAATCCGTGATCTGCCATGTCCGACCTGGGGGGATCTCCAGCAAATTTTCTCTGAGCCTCAGTTTTGCCATCTGGAATTAAAAATTATCATATGCATTTCACTGGAGTGTTATGGCTATTAAATAAGGTGGTGTTGTAAAACTCCAAAAGGTATCAGATGCGACTCCCTGCCTGCATGCCCACCTTGCCCCATCATCAAACAGACAGGTGCAGGAACCGCCTTCACCAGGGCCATGGGTGTTGTTGATGGCAGGATACTCAGGTTAGGCAGTATCTCTGGGCTGTCTTCTTTTGTCCTAATCACAGAAGGTTTTAGGGAAAAGACTGAGGATAATTTGGGGCCATCCCATACCTCTACTTAAAAACAAAGCAAAGAAAAACAAACAAAAAATAAAAATCAAAAAACAACCCCCCAAAAATGGGTCTGTTGATGGGGAATTGGGAAGTTTAAAAACCAAAAGATGCCATTTAATTCCAAAAGGGAGACTTTCTAGAGAAGGGTTAAGAACACAGAATTCTGGACCCAGACAATCTAGGTTTGCTTCTTGGCTCCATAACGTACAAGATAAATGAACTTGGACAAGTTATTTATAATGCCAATAGTCTTGTATGGGGCCTCACATTCCTTGACTGTGGAATGCTGTTCTTTTTTTTTTTTTTTTCAAGATTTATTTATTTATTCTAGAAGGGGGGAAGGGGCAGAGGGAGAGGAGCGAGAGAATCTCAAGCAGACTCTGTGCTGACGGTGGAGCCCAATGTGGGGCTCGATCTCATGACCCCGAGATCATGACCTGAGCCAAAACGAAGAGTCAGACACTTAACCGGCAGAGTCACCCGGCGCCCCGGAATGGTGTTCGTCAGGATCTTCCTCCTGGGGAACACGTGGAGATAAAATGAAGTAAGGTAGCAAGGAACTGAGCACACAAGGTGGCATGTAGAAAGCTCTCAATTAATGTAGCTGGTTCTGTAAAGCTGCTTGGAAACTATGACTTAACCTTTGAGGATGGCAGGGTGGATGGGTCCCCTGGGGGGCCATCCAGATGCACGGTTTCACCTGGGGAGCTCCAGGGTGTGTGGAAGTGCTCTGGAGGCCCCTCATCAGAGTCCAGGGAGGGCAACCTGCCCTTCCTCTGCCTCTACCCCCATCTGTTTCATAGTTTGGGGTTCCCCTTTTTAATTGAATCTAGCTGCCACACATTGTTACATTAATTTCAGGTGTGCAACACAGTGACTCCACATCTATAGGTTTTGCTGAGCCCACCACAAGTGTAGCTCCCATCTGTCACCATGCAGCACTATTATGGCACCATGACTCTGTTCCCCATGCTGTGCCTTTCATCCCCATGACTGATTCACTCCATAACTGGAGGCCTGGATCTGCCACCCCCCTTTACAGTTTGGGGTTCTCTTTAAGAGTTGTATGGATAAAAGTGTAGAGAGGAGAGAAGTTCTGTGGTTTCCAAAAAGTCTGGATCTGTCCCGGTGATTTCCAACTCCTCCCCACCCCATGAGGACCTTTGGACTATCTTTTGCCCGTGGATACTTATTATTATTTGCATCCACGGTCCCACAGTGCAAGGTATGCTCAGATCCATATAAACATATTCCAAAAGAATGCATGCTCAGGAACATGGTGTCAGCAAAAGACCCTCAGATACGGATACTCCATAGCACATGTCTTCTTTGAGGCATAAATGTGGAAGCGGGTACCCACAGAGAGGTGATCATATACTCAGGCACATATATATGTATCTAGATACACGTAAGCACATGACATGCACGCACACACATGTATACGCTTCGAAGCCAGTTTGACCAGTTCTGTCCCCGGAAAAAAGAGAACTGAGATTTATAAAAAGGAAAATTACATCAATAATAGGATGCAAGTGCATTCTCACTAAATGGGCAAAGAAAGGGGGTTGTGGGGACTGGAATAATACAGCCAATCCTGAGAACAGATTTTTCGTAAAACAGATGTATTGATGCATTGCTGCTAACAGAGTAAACTGTTATATTTCTTTTGGAAACATTTTTCCTG
This sequence comes from Eumetopias jubatus, assembly GCF_037043125.1. Taxonomy (NCBI): domain Eukaryota; kingdom Metazoa; phylum Chordata; class Mammalia; order Carnivora; family Otariidae; genus Eumetopias; species Eumetopias jubatus. Next base: position 120,781,157 of record NW_028274816.1, read on the forward strand.
TATGTTCCTGTAGTCAGATTCATACCTCCTGTTCCTATAATTCCACTTCTAGGAAGTTAATCTAAAGAAAAACATCACAAGGTGAAAATGTGACTCAGAAAAGTAGTCAAAAATAGTGTTATTTGGGTGAGAGTGGGAGCCAGACAGATGTCTGTAATTAAATCATGTCCTTTCAGTCTGAGGGAATATTTTTCAGTCATCACAATGGCAATTATGGAGACCAGGGGGCATCACAGAAAATAGTCCTGATAAAGCCAATGAAAAAGAACAGCCCGGAATTTGGTGTTTGTCTAGGAAGAGCTAAGCAATGCAGAGTGAAAAAGGAACAGTTCTTTGAGGGCGATAGGACCCTTATTGATTTGTTTTTTTGTGTTTATTTTCATGTTGTTATAAAATGATTTCAATTCTAGAAGCTATCTGTAGCATAAAAGATAAACCCAACCTAAGCCCGCCTGGTAAGTGCAGCAGAGATTTAACCCATTTGTGGATAATGGAGACTTAGCAGCTCCTATGCATGAGGAGCCATATATTCAGACACGCGCACGTGGAAGAACGCCACGCGTACATTTGACTTTGTCTTAAATAACAAGCTACGAACTATCCATGGTTATTCTTCCAAGTCCTACACTTGAGTATTTAATCTCTATTTAACACCCGGGTCTGACCTTACACTGATCTTCCCAGATACGCAGATCTCTACGCTTGGTGGAAAGAGTGGTCTAGAATCGGTAGGGCCAGAGACCGAGTCCTTGACGCTCCGTGAACTGACTCTGTAACTTTCCGCCACAGTTGTGAGGATTCACTGAGAAGATACCCTGTTGTGGGCCGTGGCGGATTCTCCTTACCAGCGCTTCTCAAAGTTTAGAAGCACCAGCATCACTTGGGAAAATGTTCCTACAGAGATCATCGGGCCTCACCCCCAGAGTAGCATAATTTTCAGTAGGTCTGGGGCGGGGCCCAAGAGTCTGCATGTCTACCACGTTCCCAGGTGCTGCCAACACTGTGGCCCCGTATGGAGAACCAGCTATAACTGCTCTACAGCTATTATCTCGTCGCTCAAAGTAACCTTACTTTAATTATCACTCCTGCTAACCAAGGGGACGGAGAACCTGTGTGTCTGGCAGATCATTGAACGCCCTTTGCTTCATTGGATCTGAGATAGAGTGATGAGATTATTTCCTCTTTCAAGGACTAAAGGACAGAATGGGTATGAAAGGGCCAATCCAGATACTGGTCAAATTTGCTTTGATACATATACCAGCACGCACACCCCCACACATACCCACACCTCCCGTCCCCCAACACACACACTCCTCTATTGTGGAGACCGCCTGCCTGCCTGCCTGCCTTCTTCAAATAGGAACCCCCTGCAGTGTCAAGCCCCTGCCCTTTCTTTTTGAGCTAACTGAGGTGCAGCCTACCTTCATGGCTCCTGCTGTCACCAGGGGGGCTCAGCAAAGAGCATGCATTGCTAGAGACTCCGTAGAGGCACCCGGCTTTGTGGTCTCAGGCTTAGACTGCGGTTCCCCACCCCCACCCCCCGACCCCCCATGGGCTGCCTGGGCAAGCCCGGTACTGGGAGCGTGCAGATGAGCAAGAGAAAATGCCAGGTGTTTGCTGAGGCTTTGGTAACCTCCCCTTTCTTGTGGGAACCAGAGGGCAGGTTTGATTCAGCATCTCCTAGCTGAGCACATCTACCCCTAACTCTGTGATGTGGGGACGACCGGGACTCCAGAGTCAGACGGGCCTGGGTTTGAAATCGGAGCTGCTGCGTGTAGCCGTGGGCCAGCATCTCTGTGCCACTCTGTTTCCTCATCTGTAGCCTGGGGGAAAGAACACTGACCTTCCTTGGGTAACGGTGAGGGTTCAGTGAGCTCGCAGTGGAAGAGCAGAGCCTGGTGCTTGGCGGAATGCTTCCTAGAACTTGGTGATTTGGCTCAAAAATATATATGGAAGAGTAAAGGGGTAAAAATTGCCAGCACACTTCTGGCTGAAAAGTAAAAAGCAAACAATCAAAGAGACAGAGAGGGGGAGACGTCACTTTCCCAGAGACCATGACTTATTATGAGTTACAAGTCAATGCAGCGATTGGCCAGTTGGCCAAAGGAATGAAATGAGACAGCCTAGAAACAGAACCACCTATGTATGAAGCCATCAAATGTGATCTAGTTTGTTTGTTCTGTCAAGGGGGAAAGGAGAGACTGTTCAAAATTAGGCCTGGAAAATTGCCGATCCCTTTGGAAAAAAGATTAAACTGGATCCTTACATTATACTATATACAGAGATCAAGTCCAGATGCTTAAATGTTTGAAAAAAGCTTAAAAAATTCTTTAAAAAAAAAAGATTTCATTTATTTTTTGACAAAGAGAGAGAAAGTGCACAAGCAGTGGGGGAGGCAGAGGGAGAGGAAGAAGCAGCCTCCCCACTGAGCAGGGAGCTCGATGTGGGACTCGGTCCCAGGACCCTGAGATCATGACCTGAGCCAAAGGCAGATGCTTAACCAGCTGAGCCACCCAGGCACCCCCAAAAAATTCTTAATGGAAAACTGAATAAAAAAAATTTTTTTAAACTTTGGGGAAGGGAAAGATTTCTTAAATAAGACACAAAAATGTTGACTATAAAAGGAAAGATGGATAAATTTTTCTGTATTAAAACTGTGAGTTTTTTCTTTCCTTTTTTTTTTTAAAAGATTTATTTATTTGAGAGAGAGCTGGGGGGAGGGGCAGAAGGAGAGGAAGTCTGAGGCAGACTCTACGCTCAGCACAGAGCCCGGCGTGGGGCTTGATCTCACTACCCTGAGATCACAAACTGAGCCAAAAGCAAGAGTCGGCTGTTTAACTGACTGCACCACCCAGGTGCCCCAAGTTTCTTCTCTCAAAAAGACAGCTCAAAAGTAAGCTACAAATTGGAGAATATGTTGTAATATACATACTAATGAATGATTGGTACAAGAATGTGTCAAGAGCTCCTTTCTATCTGTGGGAGACTCAATTCTTGTTTAATATGATTTGGAATATATTCCCTACATCATTGGCTTTGTTTGGGCTCGGCCCTGTAACTTCGTGAGCTGGTATGACACATGCCATATCCTAGCAGAAGCTTTAAAAGCATTGCAAGTTTCTGCCAATCCACTTTTTCCTGGACCCCGCCAGGAGCATGACATGTCCTAAGCAGGAGCTGTTTCTTCAGTGTGGGCCCAGGAGTGGGAAGGCAGAGGGCAAGGATCGGACCTGACCTATAGCTCAGAGCAGAGATTCAACTGACCTGTGGATTTGAGAGCAAAAAAGAAATGCTTCTTGTTATAAGCCACTGATATTTTGGGATTGTTTGTTACTGCTGCAAAAGCTGACCATTACAGAAACTAGTACCTAGAAGTGGAGTACCACACTCACCGAAGAATAAAATGTGTGGTTTTGACTTCGGGGCTGAGCGGCAAGCAGCAAAGAAACTATTATAGGGAACTGGAAGAATGGTAAGCTATGTCAGTTGGTAGTAAAATATTTGGTAAAACATCACATGTGATAATTTGGAAGGCAGTAAACATACCGACTAAATGTACAGCTTTGGAAGAGGTTTTGAGACAGAATGTTGTTTGTGTGCGTTAGTCACCATTTGTGGCCTCTTATAAGGTTCCTGAAAGAGAAGAATTGGCTTCTTTGCAAGAAGCAGAGCTGAGAGGGAACACAGAAAGTCTAGAAATTCTGGGGCTTCCAGAGTTGGAAGATGCAATCATCTCTCATTTCCAACCTCTTCAGTTGTAAGATATTCTCAAAATCGGACGCAGCTTTGGGAGCAACAGTGAAAACAAAGGCATCGTTATGAACACTCAGCCTTGAGGTCAAGACCAAACCAAGGGCATGACTCACAGAAAAGAAACTGGATCTTATAGAGCTTGACAGTGTCAAAGTAGTTGACATTACAGCTAGAGAGAAAAAGAAAGGCATCGCTCAAAGTTTGGCTACTGACACTCCAAAAAAGTTTTTGAGAGAGTTGGCTTGCCAAAAATGCTGCTGGCCTAGACTAAATGGCACTGACTTTTCAGAACAATAAAATGACCTTGGGCCCCAGCATTCTACAGGCAGGAAGCAGGCTGATGGTATCAATATGAAAAACACAAATACTCAGAAGAAAAATGTCAAAAAACAGGAACAGGCATTTCACAGAAGTGTTTACTTATGGCTGATAGACAAATAAATGTTTAACCTCACTGTTGGTCAAGGAAATGCAAATCCAGATGGAAAACAATGTCAGTTAAAAATAATTGGTTAGCAAAAATTGAGAACTCGATGGTACCAGGTGCTGGAGAGAAAATGGATCTACACCATCTACTCTGCTGGTATTTTCATGCAGCTGCTTTGGAAAATGACTGGAACAATCTCATAACAATAAATATTCTAGACCAGAAATTCTCCTTTTTTATATATGCTTAATAGAAGTCTTGCATATACAAAAATGTTCAGAGTTGCACTGTTTACAGTGGCAAAAATCTGGAAAAACTCAAATGCCCATCAAGAGGAAGTGGATGAAAAAAGAGGACTATACTTAAGCAATGCGGTATCATACAGCAGTTAAAACAAAGGAACTGCTGTGGCACTCAATAACAGGAATGTATCCCGGCAAACAAAATACGACAGAGCAAAGAGTAAGTCCCAACAATTATAAGCAGTATACTTTACTACTTTTGTAGTAAGGTACAATTAACCTAAGTAAAACTATATGCATCTTAGAAATCCATCTAGATTAAGGGATGCCTGGGCGGCTCAGTCAGTTAAGCATCTGCCTTCAGCTCAGGTCATGATCCCAGGATCCTGGGATCGAGCCCCGCATTGGACTCCTTGCTCAGCAAGGAGCCTGTTTCTCCCTCTGCCTCTGCCTGCCACTTCTCATGCTTGTGCTCTCTCTCTCTGTCAAATAAACAAATAAAACCTAAAAAAAAAATATTAAAAATCTTTAAAAAAAAAAGAAATCCATCTAGATTAAAACTATAGAAAAGGGAAGGTGAGGGAAGTTGGAACCCACCTACTGGGGGTTGGAGGACTCAGGCAGAGTAGAAGAAGGAAGACATGGTAGGAAGGAGGTTATTGATAAGGTGCTAGCTTTTGTTTTATGTGGTGGTTCACGTGGGTTTATGGGGTTATTAAAAACAAGCATTAAAAACAGACTCTTGACTACAGAGAACAAACTGATGGTGACCAGAGGGGAGGTGTGGGTGGGGGAATGGGGGAAATAGGTGAGGGGGATTAAGAGTACGCTTACTTCGGTGAACACTGAGTAATGTATGGAAATGTTGAATCACTATATTGTACACCCGAAACAAATATAACACTGTATGTTAACTGTATGTAACTGGAATTAAAATAAAATTTAAAAAAAAGAATGAAAACTGGAAACAGACAAAAGTCCATCAACAGTAGAATGCACGAATTGTACCATCATAAGTAGAGTACTAGAGCTGCAGAGAAAATTAGTGGACTACTACATATATAATATGCATGAGTCTCAAAAGCATCTTGTTGAGAAAAAGGAAAGCAAATCATAAAAGAGAACACACTGTGTGATTCCATTTATATAAAGTGCAAAACTGAAAAAGTAAAAAAAAATACACACACACACACACACACACAGTGTTTAAAGATACTTAAGTTGTAAAACCAATAAAGAAAATCAGGAGAATGGTATAATTAAAAAACCAGAATAATGGTTACTTCTGGGGTTGGGTGAGGAGCTTGGTCAAAGGAGCGTACAGGGCTCATAAAGTCCATTGATCAGGATCTAAACATGAAAAAAATGAAACCATTTGAAGAATTTGTATCCCAGAAGGGGGGAGAAAAAGAAGTGAAACTTTAAAAAAGATTCTGATTGCTTTCTTAAAATCATAGACTATTAGAGTTAAAAGCATCCTTAGAAGTTGGCTTGTTCTACTCCTTTATTTTCCAGATGAGAAAACGGAGGCCAGAATGGGGGAGTGAGCGACCCAAGTCACCCAATTCCTGAGTGGCTCAGTCCAGCTTGCTCATCCTGTAATCCTCCTGTCTCACACACCCTGGCCAAGGCTCCCTCCTTCTTGACTCTCCCTACAGTAAGCTCTCCATTAGTCCCACTCTGCTACACACACCTGGGTCCATCCCCTGTGACACACCTGGGTCCATCCCCTGAGACACACCTGGGTCCATCCACTGAGACACACCTGGGTCCATTCACTTAGCACCGCCCCCCCATCCTTGGAAGCCACCAGCACCTCTTGCCCAGACTTCTGCCATTGCCTCCTGACTGGTCATCCTACATTCCCTCTTACTCTCCCAAAAATCTGTTTTCCACATAACTAAGAGAAAAATCTTATTATTATTTTTTTTAAGTCTGTTCTTCTCCCTGACTAAATTTCTCAGCTGCCTTCCCAACATACTTTAAATATGATTCAGACTCATCACCGCCTACCAGGCTTCATATGTGGGGCTCCCTGCCTTCCTCTGACTTCATTTCCTACCAATGTCCCCCCACAAGTTTTATATGCCACCCTCATTGACTTTCTTTCTGGAACAGTCCAGGCTGGTCTCTGCGCATAACAGAGGCGACCAATCCCTGCTCACATCACTTAGCTAGGCATTCCATCCCAGTGCCCACCAGGTGACTTCAGCCACTGAAGCCCGCTCTGCCCACAAGCCGGACTGGACAGAAGTGTCAGGGAGCAGCCCTCACCAGTAGCCAGCAGGTGCTGGAGTACAAATACCCCCACTCCCTCGCTCCTGGGTGGGATGACCCAGGAGCTTGCTTTGCACTGTCTCCCGCAGTGTCCCCTTGGAGGTTGAGTTCCAGTCACCCATGGGGGTGCTGTCCTGATATCCTTTATTTAGTGTTTCCTCCATTCTTGTTTTGTACCCCACCCCCTTACTCATCCCTCCTGCACTTCCCAAATAAAATACCGTCACTTCGATCTTTATCTCGGGTCTTATTTAGAGGCCAGTGTGTGTAAGCTAAGACACCACATCGGGCCTTGGCCCACTTGGCTCCCTGCCTAGAACGTTCCACCCCTCCATCTTCATTTCTTCTTGTCATTCAGGTCTCAGCCCAAATGCCAATCTTTTAGTCCCCCTCTAGTCATGTGCCTTTGTTGTGTTTCTTCAGTGACTTATCCTATTTGAAGTTATCTTGTTTATATAACGAGTCTTGAAGATGATGTCTCTGTCTCAGGGTGTTAGCTCTACAAGGGCAAGTGCCTGTGTACCCTGGTTGTGTCTCCTGGTTCCCAGGACATTGGAGAGCATCTGGCACATAGTAGGCATCCTTTAAAGATTCGTTGACTTGGTTAATGAGTGCTTTTTGCTAGGAGGGATGTCAATGACTGTATCAGGAGTAAGATTTACAGTAGCTGTTTGAGTATATGCATTTATAATTGACCCAGGAATTGCTGGCATGTAAATGGACATTGCGATTGTGTTTGTGAGTGGTTGGTTCTCTTTTGTGGGCTTAATCTGCTTCCAGCTACTTTAAAGTGCTCACAATCGCTCTGCTAATTACGAATCCCGATAAACTCTCCATTAAAGCATATCTTCTAAGAACGTCCAGCCCAATAATACTGTTAGAAGGAATTATGTATGGTTGAAAGTAGGAAACCACATTTATTTAATAAGTCTTAAGTTCAGCTTGCCTTTCCGACGATGTACTTGAATTCGCAAAGCCACACGCACTTACCTGCTTTGCTTCACGACACAGGTCAGATGTTAGCAGGGGCTAGCCCCAGGACATAGAGAGGTGGGGGACCACAAGGAATGCTCTGTGTGCAGTCCTTTGGAGAAAACTCATCTTCTTATGTGCCTTGACCCATCCCATGTTCACCTGTCATGAAGCTGCTGTGACATGAACCGCCCAGGGTCCCCCCGCTTTGCTGAGGGCACTCAGGTGGAGGCAAGCATATGTGTGTTATTAATCTCTATGTGCCTTGATTTCCCTGTTTGTAAAATAGATTTATAATAACGATTCCATACCTTGTTGTGAGGCTTAAAGTTGCACATGGCGTGAGGGACCAAGCAAGCCACAAATCGCTGTGAACATCTAAAGACTGTTGTGACTGGTAGTCACTGCTTTCCTGCTTAGAGACAATCCCATGTACATGAGACTTGTCTCAGTGGTCAGGCTGTCACTCTTCAGGTCCATGAAATGACCAGAATATGGAAGAATGCAAAACTCAGGTGTCTCAGGGTTGGGTTGCAGCATTGTGGAAAAGGCAGGATTTTTAGATGCCTGGAAGTCCATGCAGAAGCAGGACCATGGCCTGAGAAAGCTAGGGCTTTGGGGAGGGCCTCGGAGCTGGGGAGTGAGTGTGCGCGTGTGCACATTTTCGTATGCCTCTGAGAGCACTGTGGACCTGAGTGATAAGACTGAGGTTTTGGGCTCAGTCCCGTAAGGTTCAAGTCTCTGGCTCCATTTAGGTGTGGGCCAGCTCACTAGGTCATCTCCATGTTTGTTAGCAGCACCGTGTGCACTGTGTTGAGGCAGGAGCTCAGAGCCTAGACAAGAAGGCGGGCTTGGGAACGGACAAGTTACGTTATCAGGCAGTATGTGGAAGCACAGGGAGGGATGCATGGTGCCTGAGATCCAGGGCAGTGGAGGGCTTGGGAGGAAGGGAGAAGACCTCACAGAGCAGGTGTTTTTGAACGAGAGCGGACACTGACCAGGGGGTGAAACAGGCAAAGGCTACTCCCTTAGAGAGAAGCTCATGTGCAAATACCAGCATGTGGAATCCAGGCTGGGGACACAGAGTGTATATACAGGACTATAGGTGGTATAGGTCATGGCCAGATCAGGAGGGATGTTATAGGATAAGCTAAGCTGTTTGGATAGCACCCAGGGGTGAGTCTCTGCCAAGAGGAGCTGCAAAGTATTGGTTCAGAATTGGACCCACACTGCCTGTGTGATGACTAGCTGAGTAATCCTGGGCAGTTCCTCTGTGCCTCAGTTTCCTTATCTGTGAAATGGAGTATTGCCCCTACTTCCAGGGCGTTGACGAGCATTAAACAGGCTAACACATGTGGAGTGCTTAGAGCAGTGCCTGTCACACCATAAAGATAGCTATGAACTCTGTCATTCCTTGGAGGACTAGGGCACATCAAGATTAAGGGATGAAGAGAGGGCAAGGAGTCTCTAACCAAGTTCGGAGGAAAACCAGGAGGGCCATCTGCCTTAGAAGCCAGGGCAAGAGGAAGTTTCCGGAAGGGTGAACAGGTTCAAGGGTACTGGGAGGTCAGGCAAGGCAAAGCCAAGGGTGCCTCTGACTTAGCAGCAAGCAGGTTACCAGTGACTTTGGCCACTTCGGTTTTGGTGATGTCATAGAGTCAGAGTCCAGTGTGCAGCATGAGAAAAGGTAGGCAGGAAGGAGCCTGAGCCAGGGGTAAATCATTTCACTGTTCAGCTGGGGAGAGACGCAAGCAAGGCGCAGCAGTGGTAGAAGCATGGGAGGGTTGGTAGCCCTCTGTTTTGCCAAACACCCATTCTACCCCACCATTGTCCGCTGTGAGGCTCATGACCTCTGGTCAGCTAAGCAGGGGGAAAGATTAGGATCCACAACTTCTAAATAAAGACACTTCCGTAGGCAGAAATCAAGAGTGGCAGAGCTGGGACAAAAGCCAGGCGACTCATTTCTTCTTCCTTTTCAAGATGCTGGTGAGATTGCGTGCAAGAGAATAGGCCAGAGGGCATGGGGTGCTTAGCGCCATCTACCAGCTTTATCACCCCTGGTTCTCAAAGGACCCATCCGCTGACAGTGGGCAGAGGAAGGTGCTGACAGATTCCTTTCACGAGCACCTAACACATGCTGGGCGCCCAACATATTCCATCTGACCGAATCACATCCTATCTGGGTAGGAGAAGACTTTGTTGAGATTTCCAGCTCCGGCTGGAAAGGGTGGGCAGCGTGGGCCTCAGATCGGCAGAAGGAACACTGTCAATTTCTCCCATCTGCCCCTTCTCTGAAATCCCTCCTCCGCCACGGTAGATCTGGTGGGTCGGCAGCAGCTCTGGTCTTTGGTTCTGCTGCAGGGGAGTTGGACTCTGCGCTGGAGGCCTTTGCACATGGGTCCATATTAACCTCCTAAGACAGAAGCGCCGTGAACCCAGTTTCAGCGATGATGACTGAGAGCTTCAAGAAGATGATTAGAAATAAATAATTAAAAAAAAAAAAAAGAAGATGATTAGAATTGACCTGGTGCTAGTAAATGGCAACCTGGATAAAATGCAGTGGTCTGGACCCCATGTCCAGTGCTCCTTCCACCACAGTAGAGGAGTGGAGGCCAGAGACCTGGATGTCCTAGCTCTGCTGGCGTTCAGAGTCCTCGGGAGCCCAGGGGGCCAGACCTGGTGATGGAAGCATCCCTGGGGGAGGGCCAGCTCAGAGCGGAGCCCTGGAGCCAGGCCGGAGGAACACGGACAAAAGGGCATCTTTGCCTAGGCCAGCCTGGGCTCGCAGGGCTTCAGGCACAGGATGTACTGGGAATTGGGCTGTGGGCTGTGGTGGGGCCCAGGCTGTCCACCTGCCACCATGGGAAGGGAAGAGCGCCCCGGGGGCTTTCCCAGCAGTCTGTCAGTGTGTCACCTGAATCACAAGTGGCATTGTTGATTCTGGTGGGCATATTGTAGGGTCATATTGCTGCCACTTCCTGCCTGTGTCTTTGCCCTGCAGGGTGGAAATGCTGGGGCATTTTTTCCACCACTTCCTGCAGAGTTGGCACCATGCCCTGGCCTCCAGGTGGGCTGAGGGCTTTCCAGCATCGTAGGGGCCCTGATTGTGCCCACCTTCTCTCTCTGGCCACAGCACAGCTCTTCGAACATGAGCACAAAGCCAGAAAAGCACAGAGGAAGAGCCAGACCTGGGAGTTAAGAGGTGGGGCTGTCTTCAGGGCTCTTTCACTGGGTCCTCATGTGACAACTCACTCTTCCTTTGGGGACCTCCAGATCCTCATCCATAATGTGAGATGACCCACCCCAATTCTTCCTAGGGGGTCTTCCTGCTCTGTGGATGTTGGGGTCCACAGGGAGAAGGCTGAAAGGGCTGGTGTTCTGCTGGGTGCCGGCTATCTGTGGTGTGCACCGGACCCCTGCCAACTCCTTGAATACTCACCAGGACTTTGCAAGGTGGATATTTCTGATTCAAGGCCAAACAGCTCAGGAAGCACAAAACCGAGTCTATGACACATTTGGAATCCAAACCCAGGTCTTGCCTTCCAGGCTCCTTTGAACTTCTGACTTCTGGGTGCTTTCTAAGTTCCAAAGGGATTATTTTAAATGTGGCCCGTGGCTCCTAGGATGGGAGGAGGGGGTGGTGTGGCTCAGGGCCTACCATCAGCCCTATGAGGCTCTGCTGTCTTTGATCCTCACCAGAAGGGAAGGGTGACCCCCCCCCAGCAGTCCACTTCAGTGTAATAGGTCTGATCCAAGGACCAGTTCCACTGGGGATGGATGAGGAGGCTGGGGCATGGGCAGGAGTCTGCCCGAACTTAGAGACTCAGAGTCGTTAAATGTCAAGCCAGAGAGGGTCTCAGTGGGCCTCCAGGCTAGAGGCTTCGGATGGAGTGCAGTGGTGGGGCTGGCTTATCTGGGGATCCTCCAATTGCCCTGGGTTCAGAATAGCCTCCCCCACCCCCCAGAGAGGGGTTCTAGCGTGTGTCTTTTGATAAAAGCTTCCCAAATGATCCATTATGAATCTCATCTCTGGGGAAAGAGTCTCTGATTTAGGCCCACATTCTCACTTTTTAGGTGAGGGAATGGAGGTCCAGAGAGAGGCGGTGACCTGCCCAAGGTCCCACAGAAAATGAGCAGCAGGGCCCAGAGAACTCGTACCCTGATTTTTACACGGAGCCCCACCTCCTCACTGTCACCCCTTCTGGACTCGTTCAAACCTCCAGTCCTCCTGCCTTTTCCCACTCATTGTGTCCTTCAGCCTCTAACAAAAACCCTCTGGCCAAACTACAAATGTGGCTGCACCCCTGTACTGAGCAAAAGATTGCTTGGGATGCTCTCCTGCCAATAGAGTCAAGTCTCCAGGCCTGAGTCTCGTAAACAGGATCTTGGGAAACTTGTCAGGTGGTCCTACCGCCTTCCCTTCCAGCCATTTCCTGCAGCCTACACGCTTGCCCCCAAGCTCTGGAGACACCACCCACACACTGGCTGTGGACCAGTGTCCACCAACACCAGCACCACCAACGTGCTGTGAAGCAACTGTTCATTTGTTCTTAAGAAGTATGTCACATCTGTTTTCACGCAAGCCTATTACAGGTATCATTATTACCCCGATTTAGACGTGGGGCTCGAGGTGGGGCAACCAGGAGAAGTCAGTCTTCCACGCAGTGCACAGAGTGGGGCTGGGGAGGCTGGAAGCCAGGCGTCTCCCCAGAGCTCACTCCACCCTGTCCACCCCCGCCCAGCAAATGCTGCCTTTATCCTCCCTGCCCCGGTCGAGATGCCACCTTGCGCCCCACCCCCCCACCAGGACCGGGCATGCATAGCCTCTGGCCTGCGCATGGTGACAGTCCTGGCTTGTCTGTGCCACTTGCTGGTTTTTGGGTCACTTTCCCTCTCTCTAGACTCCGGCTCTTGTAGTCAGGTCTCCTCTCAAACCTGACTGCCTGCATAGGAGCTGACAGCGCAGGCCCTCGGAAGTGAATGAGTGAATGAATGAATGAATGAATGCCTAAGGAACAGAGAGCTGGCCCCAGGATCGGTGCCCATCACCACACTCAGAAACTGCAAACAGCCTGATGTCCATCCCCGTGTGCCAGGCAGGAGAGCCAGCACACGGTTGTACCGACAAGCACAGGATTTGGGCCAGGGGTCCCCATCCTCATCTGTCACTTGCTACCGGCCTGAGTCCTGGAAGGTCCAGGGCTTCTATGTCTCATCTGTGGCATGGGGACAACCACAGTGATAAGACCTCTCCTTCCTCCTTCAGCAAGCAGTCACTGGACACCCACCCTGAGTTTGGGCACAGGGGCATGAAATGCAGAGACCACGGTGGAGGGACTCCTGCCCTCTGGGAGCTTCCAGACCAGGCAGGTGTGGGGACCCCCAGGCAGTGAGAGGAGTGTGAGCTGCCTGCCAGGAGGAGTGAGCTCAGCTCGCCCTGGGAGCTCAGGTCGGACCACTGTGGGATGGAACAAGGGGCCCAGGCAGCAGGGCGGTGAAGTCCCAGGGCGTGTGCCAAACAGTGACAGGGACCCATGGCTAGAGCTCTGTGGGCCACATCAAGCAGGACTTCGTAAGCCATGCCCAGATGTCTGCGCCTCGCTCTGGCACAGTGGGGCGAGCTCCTGTCAGCTCCGTAGTTCAACAGCTGTGGACGCACATGGAAAAACCAGTGACGGTCCCTGCGGTGATTCTTCGGGTACCCCAGGTTTGCCTGTGGCTCTGAGAGAAGTTTGATGTCTCCTTCATGTGGTCCCTGAGAACCAGATAAGTGAGGCCCCCTGAAAAGAACGAAAGTGCTGGATGTTAGAGAGAAACAGGGGACGAGGAGACCCAGGCAGAGGGAGAGAAGTGTGGAAAATATCAGATAAGGGGGCGCCTGGGTGGCTCAGTCAGTTAAGCGTCTGCCTTCGGCTCAGGTCATGATTACGGGGTCCTGGGATCGAGCCCCGCATCGGGCTCCCTGCTCAGTGAGGAGCCTGCTTCTCCCTCTGCCTGCTGCTCCCCCTGCTTGTGCTCTCTCTCTCTCTGTGTCAAATACATAAATAAAATCTTTAAAAAAAAAAAAGAAAGAAAGAAAGAAAAAGAAAATACCAGACGAGGCTTTGAACTCCAAGGTGTTTGGGTGCTGGGGGCCGTGCTGTGGGCTGGCCTCCTGCTTGCAGGAGGATCCAGGGCCAGTGCAGGGCTGGGGGCCAGAGAGGGGGCTCTGCTCACGTGGGCAACCCCAGAAAGCTTGCCTGGGTGTCGGGCAGCACCGGGTATAGAAGGGAAAGGGACCAGGAAGCAGTTCTGGGTGGGGAGGTGGTGGCAGCGCCCAGGTCATGGGATAAAGCCTCAGACAATGTGTCTCCTTTGGAGCACTTCCAACCTACCGTAATTCTCAGTGCCTACCTCCCCAAGCAAGCTGTATGCCCACGAGGGCAGGGCCAGTGTCTGCCTTGCCCTCTGTATCCCCAGGAACTAGTGCATAGCAGGTGTCTCACAATGATTTTGAATGATTCAAATTTCTTTCCTGTTCCTCTCCCCTCCCTCCCTTCCTTTCTTCCTCCCCTGTTCCAAGACCAGGTGAGAAATTTCATGTAATCCTTCAAATAGCACGAAGCTGGGTTAAGGTTTTGGGAGCTTGTCTTCAGAATAATGGGGGTAGTTTGTACCCAAGGAGCAGGCAGCAGATTTCATAATGATGGAACTAAAGCTCAGGAATGTTAAGTTCCTTGCCCAAGGTCATGTAGCTTAACAAGAGGTAGGGCTGAGATCTGACCCAGTTATCTTAGAATCCATAACATGCTTCCTCCCTAAGTGAGGGAACTTGAAAGACTTGGCCCCTGAGATGGACTAAGCTGGGGTAGGATTTCTGCAGCCGTGCTTCTGGGCAGAGGACTCGTCCCCATGGGCTTCTGTGTCCTGGTCGGTGAGGATCAGGCTGAAGTGTACCTGGAGAGCAAGCAGGCCGGGCCAGGTTCCAGTCCGTTCAAGGCCACTCTTGGGCACCCCTGGAGGAAATGATCTTGAGATGGATCCACACCGGCTGAGCTGTCTGGTCTCTAACCATCCTCAGTCAGTGGGCAACTACTTCGTAAAAGATAACTAATAAGAAAACCTTCTGACAAGCACTTCCCAGTTTTCAAATCTCTCACTAAGGAAGGGGTTATACTGGGCTAGAATAACTGGTTCAGTGTTTGGGCTGAGGATTTCTCGTCTATCTGTCCCTCCCATGCCACCGTGCCCCATCTCGGGCAAGTGCAAGCATGTTTTATTGAGTTAAGACTTGGCGCTCGCTTTTGTGCAGGCCTATAGCAGAGGACGTCCAGTTGGGGTGCGGGTGCTACCCCTGTGGAGCCCGAGGTGTCTGCCATCAGAGCCTCCAGCCGGCCTGCCCGGTGTGAGGGGAATGACTAACTCTTTCTGTTCCTCTTTTCCCGTCCTGGGCTCACAGGGGCCACAGTGAGGGAGAGGAAGAAAAGTAAGTTTCTAGAGGGGCAACCCCGTCCTTTTCTTGCGTGGCCCAGGCAGCATGCCTGGGAGGAAGGGAAGACCGAGGAATTTCCTGGGTGACCAGTTGCTTCTCTCCGTGTCCCAAGTGAGTCTGAAAGCCCTAGGGTTACACGGTCACAGTCAGCACCTGTATCTCCCTTCTCCCCCGGAGACCTGCGGAAATGATGGTAAAGGAATACACACGCGCCAGTCTGCAAGGACAAGGAGACTCACAGAGCAGAAACAGCGGGTTAGTGATTTCTAGGACTAGCGGTACTTTATGGGAGGCAGACAGAAGCCGGCGGGATGCACGGGAACTGGGGCAGAGCAGCGCATAGCTGTGGTCCTTGCTGGGCGTGTGTTCTCAGAGGCGGCCACGCGTGGAGCTCACATGATCAGATGGCCTCAGTGTCCACCGTCCCATCTCCGAGACGAATTCTCAGTATGCCCTTGGGCAAGTCTGTTTCTTCTTTCCAGGGCTCCTTTTTTCCCATCTGTAATATGGAGAGACCATGCTAGACACGTGATTCTTCTGGTGCCTGAATTTCCTGGAGTGTTTTTCCCCCTCAACATGGATAGGCACATTAAGTTTTGATTCTGATTCTGAAATGGGGCCAGGACATTTACCTTTTTTCAAAGGCTCTCCCAGGAAGCTTCAAAAGCCCCTGTTGCTGATGGTCTTTGAGGGCCCGTTCAACTCTGACACGTTGGGACTCCCCCCTCACCCCACCCAGCTGTTAGTTTGGAGAATACACCGGGGCCGGGGTGGGCAGGTGGCAGGGATATAAGACCTTCAGGTGGGAGGTCCAGGCACAGGGGGCTTCAAAGGAGGTTGAGTGCCCATCTGCTGGAGACAGCAGAAGGCTCGATATGGGGACAGCGGCATTTGAAGAGGGTAGAAAACCCACGGAGGGAGACAGGGAAGACAGGGCCTTACAGGTGGAGGTCACCGTGGGAGCATTATCCTAGCAGTAAGAAAGTCGGTGGCATGTTCAGGGCACTGCAAGTATTCAAACTTGGAGACAGACATAGCGTGAAGAACCACGAATGTCCAGGTGAGCACCTTGGGTGTCATCCAGTTGGCAATGGGAGCCATGCAGACCCTCGAGCTAGAGAACGCGTGATCAAAGAGATTAGCCTCGCCAGCTCTCTATGGTTACATCATGCCTCCTGATTGTCATACAGGCGTTCGGCCCAGCCACCTTTTCTGGAGCACCTACTAAAATGCTCTTCATACCAAGCACGTCTCACAATGTCTCCATGACCCGGCCGCGTCAGAGCTATACAGGCACACCCCTTTCCTGCCATTTCCCCACCCATCTCACTCTCCTGACCCCACGATCCGGCTCCACCTGGCATCTCCGGAGGAGCGTGCTCCCTCCATGCCTCCCTGCCTGTACGCAAGCCCCTTTTTCTGGTGGCCTGCCCCTTCCCACTTTAGCCCTTCTGCAGGAGGCTCTGCTTGGAGAGCATTCCCATGGGAGGCCTCTCTGATGCTCCTGGGCAGCTCCTGGTCCTCCCCTGGCCCCTCCAGATGGCACATCTGCTGCTGACCTTACGCAGTGTGGCTTTTACTTGTGCATCTGTGAATCGAAAAGTCAGCGGCTTGGGGTCAGGCACTGCCTCTTGATGGTAGCTATCTTTCCTGGGGCTCACTGAGGACCCGGAGCAGAGCAAGCTGCTAAGAAGCATTGAGTGATTGAAGAAAATAGAAATAGCAATGATCTGGCCTGGGCCCTTGACCTAGCGAATCTCACTGAACTCTTATCGCGGTATCTCTTTGGGGCACGTGTCACTCTTTCCATCTTGCCAGGCATATGTGACTGGGGGTCTGGGAGTTTGGGCAACCGCTGATCTGCAGGCCTGGGATTCAACCCAGGTATGCCTCAGCCCTGGCCCCCCTGTCCCCCAGGTTCGGAGCCAGCAGCTTCAGCCCAGGATGGAAACACGTGGGGTCAGAGAAGCCACACAACTTCCTTTCCCTCACCTCTCTCCACTTCCCACTTAGCTGGGACAACTCCTACTCATTTTCTCAAGATCCTTATCTGCTCCTGCACTCGGGGAAGTTTCCCCATCCCTCTCACACCACCCAGGAGAGGTGGTGGGGGTGAAGGAGTGTTCCATGTGGTCACTGGGTGTGAGTAAGTATCTCTCCTCCCTGTGACTTCCCCACCTCTGCACCAGGGCCTGGGAAACCCCACTCAGGTCTTCGAATAAAAGGTCCGGGCACTGCGGGATTAGCCAGGGACGAGCTCTTAGCTTCACCAGACACATCGAGACCACTGTCAAGAGGTCTGAGCCACACTGTGCAGGATGAAGCTCGTCACCATGGCCCTGGCGTGCATGCTGCTGGCTGGGATGTGGCTTCGAGACGTGGACGGCAGGAGCAGTGAGTGTGGTTGGAGTCACTTTGCTCCTTCGGGGGTGCGTGGGGGGCAGACACCCAAGCAGGCACTCTGGGCTTGTGGGCAGGGCTCACCCTGAACTCAATGCCTCTGTCTCTCCTCTGGGAAGAATTCCTCGTAAAAAGGGTGAATGGAGAACTTGGATGGGGTGGGAGCAGGTGTCTGGGCGAACACAACATCTGAGCTGCTAGTTTCAGCAAAAGGAAGCCCTGCCTCATCCAGGGAGCTCTGAGGCTCTTTAGGCCAAATTCGGAGGCCTGCGGTGCAGAGGAGGGACTGGGTCTTGCTTGCACCCAGTAACAGATAACAGGGAGATCCTGAAGTCAGGACTAGGACTGAAACAACTGGCTTGTCACTGTTAGGCAAGTGTTGGGTCAGTGACTTGGCCAAGTCACTTTACCTCTCCAACTGTGCATTTCCCTGTTGGTAAAATGGGATTGATAATGCCGGACCTCAGGGCTCTTGAGAGAGGACTGACCTCTCTCTCCAGGCACATGGCACCTGCTAAGAATTCCAGGCACATGAAAGACGTTGTGCAAACAATAAAACGAGAAGCAAGGAACCAGGATTAGAATTCGAGTCTCTTGGGGATGGGGTGTGGGAGAGAGTGTGCAAACCCGCACAGTGGGAGTGGGAGCCCGGACAGAGCTACGGGCCTGGGTAGAGGGCATTCTAGAGAGAGGGTGGGAAGCCTCTTAATTCCTGGAAGCTCTTTCCTTGTCACTCCATCAGCTGGAACTCCTTGAGCAGTTCCTAATCTGGCCCCAAAGCCATGGCCCATGGTTGTCCTGCACGCACCAGACTCACTGGGCCCACCGAGTAGGGGTCCAGAGCCCTTGAACCCAAATATTGGGCCAGAATCTTGCATTCATGGTGGGATGTCAGAACTGGAAGCACCTTTAGAAATCAGTCCAAAAAGTCCTATTTGACAGACAGGAAGTCTGGGGCCCAGGCGAGGGCTCATCCTGATCAAAGCACACAGTTGGTTTGTGGGGAGCTGGGATCTGAACCCGTGTTCCGACCCTCTGCCTACATACAGAACTAGGTGACTGATGACACAGACGCTGGGCTGGATGTGGTCCCCAAGCCTGGGCCTGTCCCCAAAAGGGTTTTTGTTTTTTTTAAACCACTTGGATGAGAGGAATGAAGTCCAAGTTAAAGAAACAGATGCAAACCATTTTTGTGCTTCTCTTCTAGTGCATGTGTCATCCTCCAACTGTTGTTTCGTCTTTGTGGAGAGGAAGATTCCCCAGAAGATAATCCAGTGTTATAAACCCACCAGCTCCACCTGCTCCCACAAGAGTCTAATGTGAGTGTTCCTACCCTGGTCAGGAATTCCTGACTCCCTCCTCCGGAGAGCGGAAACCAGCCCGCCTGGAATTAGATGGCAGACGCTAGATGGCGCTGATCCACCAGATTCAGGTTTCTAAACCTGGAGAGAGGCCTCCAAAATCTGGGTGCAGAGCTCAGCATGAGCGCTAGGGGGAGCGCCGCGCTTCTTAGCAGGTGCCAGGAGGGATGCCCCGCTACGCTCCTGCAGTGACTTGTGTTTCTCGGAACCCCAAGGCGCCGAGTATTATATCCTAATATTTTATGCCAGAAGAAGGAATTGCTTAAAAGCTCTAGGAATTACTGTGTAGTGGGAAAAGTTGAGGGGGTCATAATTATTTCCTGCTTCCGGATTTGCCAACCTAGAGTCTTAGGTGACCCTGGGCCAGTAATTCTTCTGCACCTCATTATATGGGTACTCCTCTGCACCCCTTATCTGTGAAGTGGAGTAAAAGTGATAGCTGCATCACAGGGTCATTACAAAGTTAGACCAAGGTGGCTTACCCTCGCTACTCGGCATCTATAAAGCATTCATGTATATTATCTTGGCTAACCCTCTTGGGCACACATTTTCATTATCATGAACACCGAAGTTCAGGGAAGTAGTGAGATTTGTCTGCGATCACCCAGATAATTAAAGTTAGAATTGGTCTATAGTTTGGTTGGACAGTAACCAAGTTAAAGAGGTGGGCAGGTCAGAAAATAAATACACACACACACACACACACACACACACACACATTCACAGTGAATCTAAAGCAATGACTGAGGGTTCCAGATAGACATAGACGCATGAAAAGATGGATCAAGGGCCCTCAGAGATATTCTAGGAGGGAAATTTCCATACTAGCTAATCCTTAGAGTGTCTGCAGCCTTTACTCTACCCTAATACAATGAATCATGCTCTCCAGAAAAGGGAGAAACTCAATTTAATTAGCTCTCCCTGAAGCTTGTGTGTTCCTTCCAGCGTGCATGCCACAGGTCTCCCGCAATGACTTCATTTTACAAGCCCAGAGCGAGTAGCTTGGGGGCACCCCAGAGTGGGGGATGGGACTTGTGTGTGGCACCCCGGGGGGCAAATCCTGTGACTCAGCTCCTCCTTTGTTCTTTGCCCACAGAATCAAGCTGAGGGGCGGCAGAGAGACATGTGTCTTGGAGACAGCCTCATGGGTTAAACCTCATTTAAAAACTATGAAACCATGCCCGCTAAAGTAAATGTGGGAGGATTTCTTTCCATCCTGGACTCCGAAGACGGCGTGGCTTCACCTGTCCCCCCCAGCCCCCCACCCCACACCAGTCCTTCTGCCCAGCTTTGCCAGGTCACGGAGGGTCTGCTCAGTCCTGATAAGCTATGTTGTTGCACTTTATATATTTAAATGTTAGAATCTTCGATCCCTGCCTCTCTGGGCTTCTTGGATCCCACAGGGACTTCAGGGTATAAGCTTGATTGGCAGTGAGAAGCTGGGGCCAGGGGCAGGTGGAGGGGAGCGGGGAGACATGTTGAAACTGATGCCCAAAGAACTGACTTCTTGTCCAAAAGAGCCAATAAATTGCTTACACTTCTCACTTGACTGACTTTGTCTTTGGGGGTGGGGATGAACTTTGAGTCAGGGCCATGATGGAGATTCTGTTTCCCCTGGCAGCAGGGGAAGGCACAGTGAAGCAGAGAGTGGGAACCCAGGGTTGGGGTTCCAGAAGCCACAGCTGGCCTAGCTAGAGGGGATCTTGTGAGGTCATCCACCTGTAAGATGTTGCTAGCCCCATTTTATAGATGAGGTGCCTGACGGTTGGCGAGGGACAGAAACAGGTCTGAGGATACAGAGCGAGTCAGGGTCCGATCTGGTGTTAGAGCCCAGGGCTCCTGCTTTCGGGTCCAGAACTGTCTCCTGTGTCCCAAGTTGCCCAGTGACTGCCTGATACAGCAGGGGGGGGAAGGGACCCTCTGTCTACCGGGCAGATCCTGCAGAGCCAGTTAGCAGGACCTCCTCTCGTCCAGGCATGAGCGGATCCTAGGTCTTACAGAGAGTCCAGCCCAGCTCACGTGCAGGAGGGAGGCAGTCTTGGGGAGAGAAGGAGAACCTTTCGCCAACATCTGGGAAGCAGAGACCCTGCCCCTGTGGGCCCCCAGGGAGTACAGCAAGTGAGGGAAGTGACTTGTGGATTGCCAGAATCTCAGGACCGGCCCCCTTTTGAGGGCCGGCTCGGTGGCTTTGGGGGAGAAGTGGTGCCCTGTGCTGAGAGAGGCGTCTCTCCTTCCCCCAGCATTGCACGTGTCACAGATCTTGGCTGTTCTTCTTCAACCGCCTCCTCCCTTCCGCCCCCCACAAACCCCCTGCTTCCTTCTCCTCCCTCTTGCTGGGGCCACTGTGGAGCAGGGAGCTGTGCTTAGCTCTCCCTTGCCAACTCCATCCTGCCCACGGCCACAGGCCACTTTGCCTGGCCTGCCGCTGCTCTCCACCCTCTGAAGGTCCCTCCCTCCCGCCCTCAGAACTGACTCCAAACTCTGCACCTTGCTATTCCAAGTCCTCTACAACCACACCTCCAGCTTCCTTTCTAAAGCACGCTACCTTTTCTGTTCTAGAACTTAAACACCGACCATAGGGGATATTTCCTCCAGGCCCTCCCCTGTCCTTTCCAACTTGAGCCTCCTCTAGAAGAATCTTTGCTATGACTGTGTTCTGGTATCCTCCAGGGTCGATGCTAACGAGGACCGGGTCATCTCGTTTTTCCCCTGGGTCATTCCAAGGACCACTTGGAGTGGGGAGGCACGGGGGCCAGAGACCACTTAGAAGCTGACGCTAGGGGTTGGAGTCATTAGTCTAGAACATGCTAGGCTGCTGAGTCGGGCCCCCTGCAACAGTCAGATGAGCCCAGCTCAGCCACCAACCACCACGAGGTCCTCCCCACAGCCAGCCCCCTCTGTCAGCCACCTGCCCCCACCTTGGAGCGCCCCCTACTGGTTGGAAGTTACCCTCCCCCAAGAAAACACCACCATGAGAGATTTTATTTTATTTTTTTCTCTTTAAATTTTTTATTGTTATGTTAATCACCATACATTACATCATTAGTTTTTGATGTAGTGTTCCATGATTCATTGTTTGTGCATAACACCCAGTGCTCCACGCAGAACGTGCCCTCTTTAATACCCATCACCAGGCTGACCCATCCCCCCACCCCCTCCCCTCTAGAACCCTCCGTTTGTTTTTCAGAGACCATGGGAGATTTTAAACACGATGTACTTTCTGCAAAAAGTCAACAATCTTACGAATGGCATTCTCCTTTCTGTAATAACATATTTAGCTGCTCCTTGCTTTCACAAGGCCCTCCCCTCCCTGGATTGGAGTAGCCCTTCATCTCCATGATTTGTAGGCACACGCATCGGCCGGGGAGTTAGGCAGGAGACAGATCCGCTGCCTGCAGCTTTTACAAGGGATGGAACCCTGGCTGATGACAGGAAGCAACTGGCTCAAGGCCTTGCTTTAAAAAAAAAGGTCCCCAGTATTCAAAATAAGCCCCAAACCAGCAACAATTCAAATAACATTAAATATTACTTAACACATAGTACATCTTTTGCATCACAAAACAGCACACTATTTGAAACTATAGTAAAATTAGTCCAGGGTCTAGCTGGGGAAGCTGGAGGAGCATAAACAGTCGTTCGATTCTCTTACTTGGCTTGGTCTTGGTGTGGCTTGAAGAGTTCAAGTCCGCAGGGTATGAGGTTTTTGATCGAGGTGTTTCACATAATCCTGGACCCACTTCTCCTTTGGGTTGGCACAGATGGCCTTGGCTAGTTTCGTCCTGAAGCTATGGATGAAAGAGGCCTGCACAGTTAGGTGGAAATCAGGGTTTTACCCAAGCGATGCCTCCCTGGACTCTCAAACCTGCCTGGTCCACCCGCTAGAGGGGAGGGGTCCTCTGTGGGGCGGGACAGGAGGAAGCTGGGGTGTGGAAAGAAGGGGACTCTGGAAGTAGTCACTTTTCTCGGAGGCCCCAGAGAAGCTGGCCTGGCCTCAGCCAAAGCAAAGTTGAGACTGTGAGCTAGCACCCATTCAGGGAGCAGGTGGAGGACCCGGCCCTCTCCCGGCCTGTCTATGATGCAATCATAGTCTGGTAAAATCTTACCCCCCGAGGATAAGATCCCGAAGTGGTCTGATGCCTGTCTTCTGGGGTGGAACTTTGGATCAGGGGACGTGGGAATGGGGTGGGGTGTGGTCAGGTAGGGGATGAGCAGGGTTTTTCTACCTACATGACAGCTTGCCGGGGACAGTGGCTGCTGGTGATTCGATAGCTCTCCAGCTTCCGCAAGGGGATCTTCTTATTGTTAAATGTGAAACAGCAAGTGAATAGGGCGCTGAGTGCATCTAGAAATAAGGTCACAGAGAAAAAGCGTTTTAGGAGGCGCTAGGTTTTCATCAGCTTGAATACGGCAGGAAGTGCCTGTAGGGAAAGGGAAGGAAAGAGGTCGATGTGGCTCTTATCCACCTCAAGTCCAGCACTCCTGGCCCGGAGCCCTGAGACGGGGGGGAGGACTAGAACATCGCGGCTGCGCGGTGGGGATGCATCGTTGTTGACCGGAGAAGGCCGGTGGGACAGGTCCTGGCTCCGGTGCTCCCGATGCAGCATTTGGGAAGCTCAGCCGGGGTCAAAGAAAAGGCCCTGGGTTTGGAGCGAGCGGCTTAGGTTTTCCTCTGGCTCTGCAATGGCTGGAGGTGGGTGGGTAGGACCCCTCCTGTCCCCAACTTGGCCTTCAGCTTCCTGTCTTTAAAATTAGACATTCAAGTGAAGCTCTGAGGACTCCCACTGCTGGAATAGGCTCAGAAGTGGGGCACTTCAGCCTCGGGCTTTCTAGAAGGAGAAGAAAACAAAAAGGAGGGGAGCGAGCGGGAAGGAGGGAGGGAAGGGCTTACCCGGCTGGGCGAGCACCTGGGGGCTGAAGGCGGCGGCTGTGAGCAGCAGGTACAGAAGCGTGGCGGAGACCTTCATGTCGGGGGAGCAGGGAGACTGGGCATGAGCGAGAGCTGGGGGTGTCTGGGCCCGTCTCAGCTTCTCTGCCATGCGGGTGGCTCTGCTAGCCTTTTAGAGGAAGCAGAGAGGGTGGGAACTCCCAGAGGGATGTTTGCCTGGGCAGGGTCATGGTCAAGTTAAGATGCCGGGCACTCTTGAATGTGCTGACCTGGAGATTGGCTGCCCGAGTTTTCCAGGAATTTCAAGCAGGAAGTTGCGGGCTGCTGCAGGGCAGGCACAGTATCCTTCAGCTGCCCAGGCCACAGAGAGGAAGCCAGAGCACAGATGTGCCACCGTTGGCCATGGGAGTGATCCGCGGAGCTGTCCCGTGGGTTGCTTTCTCCACAACCGGAGAAAGAGCGCCGTGCGAGGGCTTTACACGGGCGATGTGTTTAGTCCTGACTGGGTGTATCCCGTTATCATCATGCCCATTCACAGATGAAGACGCTGAGGCGTGGGGACCTCAGGTCACTGTCCCAAAGCCTTGTGGGAAGTGAGTGGTGGCACCAGAAGAGAAAGCTGGTCTGTTTACATACGATCACCACGGCCTTTCCCACTGTCTGGGGCACGGAAGATTTTCTCCGAGCAGTTTTATGTGGCAGCGTCATACCTGAGATGAATCAAAGCCCGCTTCTGAAGCCAGAGGCTCCTCTTGTCACATCTTTGTGTCCCCTTCTGCCACTCAGGCCCAGAGGGCTATGGTTTGAAGCCCGCTGATTTGTCCAGGCCCCTTGTTTTCTGGAAGGACCATGGAGTTTCTAGGGCTCCTGCCGGGAAAGAAGTTGCAGGGTAGAGCAGAGCGGGCTCTTTGCTTCTGTGCCTGCCACCCCTCCCCCCTGCAATGAGCATGTAGATGAGCTGGAGCTTGGGGTGGGCATCCCCATGGGTCCGGTGGGAGGGGGGCAGCCTGGGACTGCAGGAGACCACCTGGCAAGACACTTGGCCTGAGCGATCCATTCCCCATGCTCCCTCCTGGCTCCCAGACTTTGCTTATGTTTTGCACCTGCCTGGAATCGTTTTCCCTCGGCTTTCTAGTCTAGTGGGTCTTTCCCCTCTAGCAAAACAAGTCCAGTGAGGGTAAAAGCACAGAAATAAAAAGCTAGGATAAGTGAAACAGAAAATCATATGCATTAGAAAGGATGGATGGATGCTCAAAATCAGTTCTTGGACAGACCTCTAATGCTCTCCTGAGACTGACCACGGAAAAAAGCAAAAAGCACAGATCGCCACGGCAGGATAAAGGAAGAGGGTGTTGCCACAAAGCCCGTGGACTCCAGAAGGAAAATTGGACCCTTATGCCAAAAATTTAATTTAGATGAAACGGATGATTTCCTAAAAAATATAACTTACCAGACTGCCAAAGAAAAACGAAAAAAAAAAAAGAGTAATTCTAAAACTACTGAAAAAATGGAATCAGTCATTGAAAATCCTCCCACAAAACATCCTCTGGCTCCAAAGCCTTTAATAGCTAGTTCCTTCAAGCGTCCCAAAAACAAATAATTCCAGTCTTACACAATTTGTTCCGAAGAAAATCAAGAGCGTGCACTCCAACTCATGTTACGAGTCTTATGTAACTTTGACACAAACACTTGTCAAAAGTGACATGAGAAAGGAAGCTTGTCCCTACGGACACACATTCTATTTTTTTTTTTTATTTAAAGATTTTATTTATTTATTTGACAGAGAGAGACACAGCAAGAGAGGGAACACAAGCAGAGGGAGTGAGAGAGGGAGAAGCAGGCTTCCTGCCAAGCAGGGAGCCCGATGCGGGGCTCAATCCCAGGATCCTGGGATCATAACCTGAGCCGAAGGCAGATGCTTAACGACTGAGCCACCCAGGCGCCCCACACATTCCATTCTTGTCCATCCTCTTCTCTGGCGCAGGAAGCCAAACTATGTGGATTGCATCAGCGGGACTGCAGGTCTTCTGGCCTCGGCTTGGGCTTGGGCACTAGGGAGCTCCTCGAGGCGTGGGAGAGGTGAGGGGCTCTGGGCCTCAGCCTGGACGCAGCCTTCAACCAATGGCTTTCATTTCTCTCTGGGGGGCAAGGTGGGGATGGTATCCCCCGTCCTTTCGTCCTTGGGTCTAGAGGCAGTCCCACATTGTTACTAGCCTCAGAGTACTAAAACACCCCTTTGGTTTCTCCACACTCAGCCCACATCTTGCTAAACAATCTCTTTATCAATCCATTCCCAGATCATTCAAATTTAAGTGTAATCTATTCTTTACTAGGACGCTGACTGGCATAGGTTTGGGCCCAGGACCAGAAGCTGCTCCTGGAAATTGTCCTTCTACATGGGATTCTGGAATTGGGTTGCTCATCTAAGCCGGTTCAGAGACTTGGAATCCCCAGACCAGGAAGACCAGGAAGGGCCTTGCAATGCCAGGTTGCCAGGTGAAATACAGGATAGTTGGTTAAATTTGAGTTTCAGATAAACAGTGAGTAATTTTTTTAGCATAACTTTACCCTTGGCAATATTTTTTGCTCAATCTGGAAACTCATAGGCTTCGCTAAGCCTTCCCCAGAGGAGCCTGCTGTCATAGAACCAGGGTGACTCTGCACTGGGGAAAGAAATCCTGAGACCTTCTGGGATTATTTGATGATGGCTCCAAATGGATGGTATCCTCTAGAGACCTGAAAATCCACTCAGGCCCACCGGTCAGAGTGGGAGCTTATGGAGATCGGACGCCAGTTACTCAGTTGTGTTTAGAGCAGACGTTCAGCTAGCTCTTTTTCAGCTCAATGATCTTTATACAATAGAAGTCTCCCAGAACTACAGAATCTGTAATTTTAGAATCATTTTGTTGCTGCAGCGTCTTGGCATCCAAGCATCCTACAAGCTGTCTCCAGTAGCTCTGGGAAGTCTTAGCGCCCTGCCCTCTTAGATCAGAACATCCTGGAATTGGCTTCACTACGCAATGTTGTGGTTTTCAGAGGTCTGTTTACCCACTGAAGTCTATTCTCATGGAATAACTTATTGGCAAGCCGGGATCTATCACCACTTAAAACTAAAACTGTTCAGGGAAGCAGAGCTGGGACACCCTGGATTTACCCTTCTCCCTGTCCATCTCATTTCATTCTTTAAAGCTCTAAGGAATATTCAGATAGTACAACCTTTCCACTCTACAGAACAGATCTCTGACTGCAGGAGTGGCTAATGAGCAGGGAGTGAGCCAACACTAACTAGCATTCTCTGCCCCCCTCCCCCCTAGGCTGGCTCTCTCCAGAGAAAGGCAAGCCTACAGAGGAAGAGAATATCACGTTTGTAGCCCTGGAGGACGGAGGTCCCTCCACCACTCCCAAAAACAGTGCAAGATTGCTTCCTTACTCCTTCCTTCACACCACCTTCTCTCCTATCTCTGTATTTGCTTATAGTATTCCATCCACCTGCAATGTCTCCTTTCCATCTGGCCCCAACAGGAATCATCTGAGGCCTGGCTTAAATTGTGTCTGGTCGTGGGATACCTGGGTGGCTCAGTCGGTTAAGCATCTGCCTGTGGCTGGCTCACGTCATGATCCCGGGGTCCTGGGATTGAGTCCCGAGTTGGGCTTCCTGCTCAGCAGGGAGCCTGCGTCCCCCTCTGTTGCTGCTCTCCCTCTGCTTGCTGCTCTCCCTGCTTGGGCTCACTCACTCTCTCTCTCTGAAAAACAAATAAAATCTTTAAAAAAATTGTATCTGGTTGTGAAGTCTTCCAGCCTACACAGATTTCACAGGGAACAAAAACTTGCTCTGAAATGGATGGTTTAAAAATTTTTCTTAAATAGAAAACCGAAGGACAAACCATAAAGGAAATTACTGATAAATGGACCATATTAAAATTAGGAGACTGTGTTCATAGAAAAGCATCTTTAAGGGAGTGGAAAGGAAAACCACACAGATTATGAGAAGGTATTTCAATTTGCACACCTGACGATTCTTATTCAGAATATAGAAAATACTTCTACTGATTCATAATAAAAAGAAAAACTACAAATGGACAAAATCTAAATCTAATCATTCTAAAAATGGACAAAAGACATGGTCTAGAAACTCATGATAGAAGATATCCAACAAACATTTGAATAGATGCTCAACCTCCTTAGTCATGAGTAAAAAGAAAATTTAAACCACAACTATGTGGATTATGGGGAATTATACTCATAAGCAGAATGGCTAACTTAAAAAGAATTAACAGAAAGAAGTGTTGCAATGCCAAATGTGGAAAAACTCTAGCCATCATACATTGCTGGTGGGTGTGGGTGTAAATTGATGTGATAGGTTTGAAAAATATTTGGCAGTATTTGAACAAGGGTTTGGTGGTTGAACATATACATACCCTATGATCTATGTGTATATTTCTTTTTTTTCCTTAAATTTTTTATTGTTATGTTAATCACCATACATTACATCATTAGTTTTGATGTAGTGTTCCATGATTCATTGTTTGTGCATAACACCCAGTGCTCCATGCAGAACGTGCCCTTCTTAATACCCATCACCAGGCTAACCCATCCCCCCACCCCCCTCCCCTCTAGAACCCTCAGTTTGTTTTTCAGAGTCCATCGTCTCTCATGGTTCATCTCCCGCTCTGATTTACTCCCCTTCATTCTTCCCCTCCTGCTGTCTTCTTTTTTTTCTTTTTTCTTAACATATATTGCATTATTTGTTTCACAGGTACATATCTGTGATTCAACAGTCTTGCACAATTCACAGCGCTCACCATAGCACATACCCTCCCCAATGTCTCTCACCCAACCACCCCATCCCTCCCACCCCCCCACCACTCCAGCAACCCTCAGTTTGTTTCCTGTGGTTATAAATTCCTCATATCGGTGAGGTCATATGATACATGTCTTTCTCTGATTGACTTATTTCACTCAGCATAACACCCTCCAGTTCCATCCATGTCGTTGCAAATGGCAAGATCTCATTCCTTTTGATGGCTGCATAATATTCCATTGTATATATATACCACTTCTTCTTTATCCATTCATCTGTTGATGGACATCTTGGCTCCTTCCACAGTTCGGCTATTGTGGACACTGCTGCTATAAACATTGGGGTGCACGTACCCCTTCGGATCCCTACATTTGTATCTTTGGGGTAAATACCCAGTAGTGCAATTGCTGGATCGTATGGTAGCTCTATTTTCAACTGTTTGAGGAACATCCATACTGTTTTCCAGAGCGGTTGCACCAGCTTGCATTCCCACCAACAGTGTAGGAGGGTTCCCCTTTCTTCGCATCCCCGTCAACATCTGTCATTTGCTGACTTGTTAATTTTAGCCATTCTGACTGGTGTGAGGTGGTATCTCATTGAGGTTTTGATTTGGATTTCTCTGATGCCGAGCGATGTTGAGCACTTTTTCATGTGTCTGTTGGCCATTTGGATGTCTTCTTTGGAGAAATGTCTGCTCATGTCTTCTGCCCATTTCTTGATTGGATCATTTGTTCTTTGGGTGTTGAGTTTGATAAGTTCTTTATAGATTTTAGATACTAGCCCTTTATCTGATATGTCATTTGCAAATATTTTCTCCCATTCTGTTGGTTGTCTTTTGGTTTTGTGAACTGTTTCTTTTGCTGTGCAAAAGCTTTTTATCTTAATGAAGTCCCAAGAGTTCATTTTTGCCCTTGCTTCCCTTGCCTTTGATGATGTTTCTAGGAAGGCGTTGCTGTGGCTGAGGTTGAAGAGGTTGCTGCCTGTGTTCTCCTTTAGGATTTTGATGGACTCCTGTCTCACGTTTAGGTCTTTCAACCATTTGGAGTCTATTTCTGTGTGTGGTGTAAGGAAATGGTCCAGTTTCATTCTTCTGCATGTGGCTGTCCAATTGTCCCAACACCATTTGTTGAAGAGACTGTCCTTTTGCCATTGGACATTCTTTCCTGCTTTGTCAAAGATGAGTTGACCATAGAGTTGAGGGTCCATTTCTGGACTCTCTGTTCTGTTCCATTGATCTCTGTGTCTGTTTTTGTGCCAGTACCATACTGTCTTGATGATGACAGCTTTGTAATAGAGCTGGAAGTCCGGAATTGTGATGCCGCCAGCTTTGCTTTTCTTTTTCAACATTCCTCTGGCTATTCGGGGTCCCTTCTGGTTCCATATAAATTTTAGGATTATTTGTTCCACTTCTTTGAAAAAAGTGGATGTTATTTTGATGGAGATTGCACTGAATGTGTAGATTGCTCTAGGTAGCATTGACATCTTCACAATGTTTGTTCTTCCAATCCATGTGCATGGAACGTTTTTCCATTTCTTTGTGTCTTCTTCAATTTCTTTCATGAGTATTTTATAGTTTTCTGACAGATCCTTTGCCTCTTTGGTTAGATTTATTCCTAGGCATCTTATGGTTTTGGGTGCAATTGTAAATGGGATCGACTCCTTCATTTGTCTCTCTTCTGTCTTGTTGGTGTATAGGAATGCCACTGATTTCTGTGCATTGATTCTATATCCTGCCACTTGACTGAATATCCTGTATGAGTTCTAGCTGTTTTGGGGTGGAGTCTTTTGGGTTTTCCACACAAAGTATCATATCATCTGCAAAGAGTGAGAGTTTGACTTCCTCCCTGCCGATCTGGATGCCTTTGATTTCTTTTTGTTGTCTGATTGCTGTGGCTAGGACTTCTAATACTATGCTGAATAGCAGTGGTGAGAGTAGACATCCCAGCCGCGTTCCTGACCTTAGGGGGAAAGCTCTCACCTTTTCCCCATTGAGAATGATATTCACTGTAGGTTTTTCATAGATGGCTTTTATGATACTGAGGTATGTACCCTCTATCCCTATACTCTGAAGAGTTTTGATCAAGAAATGATGCTGTACTTTGCCAAATGCTTTTTCTGCATCTATTGAGAGGATCCTATGATTCTTGTTTTCTTTTGTTAATGTATTGTATCTTTTGTTAATGTAATGTATTGATTGATTTGCGGATGTTGAACCATCCTTGCAGCCCAGGGATAAATCCCACTTGGTCATGGTGAATCATCCTTTTAATGTACTGTTGGATCCTATTGGCTAGTATTTTGGTGAGAATTTTCGCATCCATGTTCATCAAGGATATTGGTCTGTAATTCTCCTTTTTGATGGGGTCTTTGTCTGGTTTGGGGATCAAGGTAATGGTGGCCTCATAAAACGAGTTTGGAAGTTTTCCTTCCATTACTATTTTTTGGAACAGTTTCAGAAGCATAGGTATTAATTCTTCTTTCAATGTTTGGTAGAATTCCCCTGGGAAGCCATCTGGCCCTGGGCTTTTGTTTGTTGGGAGATTTTTGATGACTGCTTCAATTTCCTTAGTGGTTATAGGTCTATTCGGGTTTTCTATTTCTTCCTGGTTCAATTTTGGTAGTTGATACATCTCTAGGAATGCACCCATTTCTTCCAGGTTATCTAATTTGCTGGCATAGAGTTGCTCATAATATGTTCTTATAATTGTTTGTATTTCTTTGGTGTTGGTTGTGATCTCTCCTCTTTCATTCATGATTTTGTTGATTTGGGTCATTTCTCTTTTCTTTTTGATAAGTCTGGCCAGGGGTTTATCAATCTTGTTAATTCTTTCAAAGAACCACCTCCTAGTTTCATCGATCTGTTCTACTGTTCTTTTGGTTTCTAGTTCATTGATTTCTGCTCTGATCTTTATTATTTCTCTTCTCCTGCTGGGTTTAGGCTTTATTTGCTCTTCTTTCTCCAGCTCCTTTAGGTGTAGGGTTAGGTTGTGTATTTGAGACCTTTCTTGTTTCTTGAGAAAAGCTTGTATTGCTATATATTTTCCTCTCAGGACTACCTTTGCTGTATCCCAAAGATTTTGAACAGTTGTGTTTTCATTTTCATTGGTTTCCATGAATTTTTTTAATTCTTCTTTAATTTCCTGGTTGACGCATTCATTCTTTAGTAGGATGCTCTTTACCCTCCATGTATTTGAGTTCTTTCTGACTTTCCTCTTGAGATTGAGTTCTAGTTTCAAAGCATTGTGGTCTGAAAATATGCAGGGAATAATCCCAATCTTTTGGTACTGGTTGAGACCTGATTTGTGACCTAGGATGTGATGTATTCTGGAGAATGTTCCATGGGCACTAGAGAAGAATGTGTATTCCATTGCTTTGGGATAGAATGTTCTGAATATGTCTGTGAAGTCCATTTGGTCCAGTGTGTCATTTAAAGTCTTTATTTCCTTGTTGATCTTTTGTTTAGATGGTCTGCCCATTTCAGTCAGGGGGCTGTTAAAGTCTCCCACTATTATTGTATTGTTGTCAATGTGTTTCTTTGCTTTTGTTATTAATTGCCTTATACAATTTGCTCCTCCCATGTTCGGGGCATAGATATTTACAATTGTTAGATGTTCTTGTTGGATAGACCCTTTAAGTCGGATATAATGTCCTTCCTCATCTCTTATTACAGTCTTTGGTTTAAAATCTAATTCGTCTGATATGAGGTTTGCCACCCCAGCTTTCTTTTGGTGCCCATTAGTACAGTAAATGGTTTTCTACCCCCTCACTTTCAATGTGGGGGTGTCTTTGGGTCTAAAATGAGTCTCTTGCAGGCAGCATATCGATGGATCTTGTTTTTTAATCCAATCTGATAGCCTGTGTCTTTTGATTAGGGCGTTTGGCCCATTTACCTTCAGGGTAACTATTGAAAGATATGAATTTAGTGCCACTGTATTGCCTGTAAGGTGACTGTCACTGTATATTGTCCATGTTCCTTTCTGGTCTATGCTGCTTTTAGGCTCTCTCTTTGCTTAGAGGACCCCTTTCAATATTTCTTGGAGGGCTCGTTTCGTGTTTGCAAATTCCTTTAGTTTTGTTTGTCCTGGAAGCTTTTGATCTCTCCTTCTATTTCAATGACAGCCCCTAGCTGGATATAGTATGCTTGGCTGCATATTTTTCTTGTTTAGTGCTCTGAAGATATCATGCCAGTCCTTTCTGGCCTGCCAGGTCTCTGTGGGTAGGTCTGTTGCCAATCTAATATTTCTACCATTATAGGTTACATATCTCTTCTCCCGAGCTGCTTTCAAGATTTTCTCTTTGTCTCTGAGACTCGTAAGTTTTACTATTAGATGTCGGGGTGTTGACCTATTTTTATTGATTTTGAGAGGGGTTCTCTGTGCCTCCTGTATTTTGATGCCTGTTTCCTTCCCCACGTTAGGGAAGTTCTCTGCTATAATTTGCTCCAATATACCTTCTGCCCCTCTCTCTCTTTCTTCTTCTTCTGGGATCCCAATTATTCTAATGTTGTTTCATCTTATTGTATTGCTTGTCTCTCAAATTCTGCCCTCGTGATCCAGTAATTGTTTATCTCTCTTTTACTCAGCTTCTTTATTTTCTATCATTTGGTTCTATATCGCTGATTCTCTCTTCTGCCTCATTTATCCTAGCAGTTAGTGCCCCCATTTTTGATTGCACCTCTTTAATAGCCTTTTTGATTTCGATTTGGTTAGATTTTAGTTCTTTTATTTCTCCAGGAAGAATTTCTTTAATAACCTCCATCTTTTTTCAAGCCCAGCTACTATCTTTAAAAATCATGATAATGAACTCTAGGTCTGACATCGTACTAATGTCCGTATTGAGTAGGTCCCTGGCAGACGGTACTACCTCTTGTTCTTTTTGCTGAGGTGATTTTTTTCATCTTATCATTTGTCCAGAGGAGAATAGATGAATGAGAGAACAAAATGCTAACAGGTTAACAATGTCCCCAGCAAATATACTCTATACAAATCAGAAAAGACCTGAAACCAGGGGAAAAGAAAGGGAAAGGAAGAGAAAGAAAAAGAAAAAGAAAAAGATAAAAACAAACAAAAACAGAACAAAACAAAACAAAAAAAACAGAATATGATCAAATATGATCAGGCTGGTGCATAGATCAGTGCCACACACTAGATTTTGGGTGTATTTTGGTCTGTTAGAAGAAAGTGCCTCCTAAAATTTTAAAGGAAAAAAGACTTATATATGTACAAAATAAGGGTTAATACAATGAAGGGATGGAATATGACTGTAAAGATGAAATTTATAAAAGATTTTATAAAAGGAATTGATAAGATAAGAAGTTGTTTGAAAAAAGAAAGAAGATTTAAAAAGAAAAAGAAAAAAAAAGGGAGAGAATGTGATCAGGCAGGAGACTAGAACAAAGCCATACACTAGTGATTTAGGGTATATTTTGATCTGTTAGAAGAAACTGTATCTCAAAATTTTAAAGAGAGAACAACTTATATATATATGCCAAAAATAAGGGTAACTACTATGAAGTGATAGAATATGACTCTAGAAATGAAAAATAAAAATGTTGTTTTTTAAAAAAGGGATTGATAAAATGTTGGTTGAAAAAGGGAAAAAGAAAAATAAAAAAAATAGTTAAAAAAATAACTTTGAAAGACTAATGAATCATGGTTAAAAATCCATGAATTCTATGTGCAGTGTTCCCCTAGCGCTGGAGTTCTGCCGTTCTCAATTGATCGGTAAACTTGGTCTTGGCTGGCTGTTTTTGCTGATCTTCTGGGGGAGGGGCCTGTTGCCGTGGTTCCCAAATGTCTTTGCCGGAGGCGGAATTGCCCCGCCCTTGTGGGTCCAGGCTAAGCAAGCTGCTCCGGTTTGCTCTCAGGAGCTTTTTTTCCCTGCATGCTCTTGGTACAGCTTTGGAGGATGAGAGTGAAAATGGCAGCCTCCCAAATCTCCACCCGGAGGAGCTAAGAATCAGGGCCCTGCTCCTCAGTGCGCCCCCAGAGAAAAGCAATCACTCCCGTCTTCCCGGTCTCCGGCCGCACTCCGTGCTCACCCGGCCTGTGACCGAGCGTTTCTATCTCTGTCACCCGACCCCATGTGGAGTCTCCAAACCCAGCAGATCCCTGCAGTGCGCTCCCGCGCCACTCCCCCCGGGGGAGGAAGGGGAGTCTCTCCAGCTCTGCCGCTTGTTGGGTCCCTGCTGGAGGAGCAGTGGCCCGACCCTGCCGCAGATCACAGTTTATGGCAACCCCGAGATGAGAGCCTGTGCCTCGGCTCCGTCTCTGCAGCCGGCTTCCCCGCTCTGATCCCCAGGAGCTCTGCTGCACTCAGGCACCCCCGGTCTTTCTGTGACCCCGAGGGTCCTGAGACCACACTGTCCTACGAGGGTTCCACCCCCTGCTTAGCCACTGCAGCGACGTCCCTCCGCCGAGCCAACTTTTAAAAGGTCCGATTTTGTGCTCCGCGGCTCTAGCACTTGCCAGAAGCGGCCGACGGAGGCCCCCTCCCCCGCCGTCTATCCTCCCGAATATCGCCTCGGATTCACTTCTCCGCACGTCCTACCTTCCAGTAAGTGGTCGCTTCTCTGTTCAGAGAGTTGTTGCTATTCTTTTCTTCGATCTCCTGTTGAGTTCGTAGGTGTTCAGAATGGTTTGATCCCTATCCAGCTGAATTCCTGAGACCAGATGAAATCCAGGTCTCCTACTCCTCTGCCATCTGGCTCCGCCTCTATGCGTGTATTTCTACCAACCCCCTTCATCTATCATCTATTATCTATCTATCTATCTATCTATCATCTATCATCTACCTGTACATTCTTGAGTTTGCACCAATACCTCTAATTTCAGGTCAAGACAACATGTGTTTTGGGGTTTTTTTTCCCTAACCTTCTGACATTCCTATATTTTGTCTATGGAAACTTCTCTAATA
Organism: Eumetopias jubatus; assembly: GCF_037043125.1. Classification (NCBI taxonomy): domain Eukaryota; kingdom Metazoa; phylum Chordata; class Mammalia; order Carnivora; family Otariidae; genus Eumetopias; species Eumetopias jubatus. The sequence continues at coordinate 120,816,661 of NW_028274816.1, forward strand.
GTAAGTGACTTGACTTACATTATCTTCAATACATTTACTTATTTGCTAAATCCTTATGTCAACATTCTCTTAGTTATGTGGCTAACTTAGTCTCAATCTTGCTGGCCCTGACTTGGGGGTCACCCTCTTGGACCCAGTCCTACAAAATATGCTAGTTGAGTCTATGGTCTTGCCCCAGCCCTGGTCCCAAAGAACACACTGGGCAAGTCCCTGAATCTGGTCCTAGCCCCAGCCCTGGTGAACACGCCAACTAAATGCCCAGCTCATGTCCTGGCCCTGACCCAGTAAACTTGTCTGTTGAGATCCAAGCATTGACCAAAGGGAAGGAGAACAACTATATGAAACCATTACCAAATATTGACTGTATGAAACCATGACTCAATAAAGCAGAGCCTGAGAGAAGGTTCCTGTGGGCAGATAGTTCGTTTGGAAATGATCCCAGGGGATCAGGACTGAGTAGGCAGCAGAGATGAAAAAGGAGGAGAAGCCAACACAAGTATGCATAATTCAGGTCAGCTTAGTGGGCAGTGGGGACTGATTCTTCTGCGATTACCTGATAAGCCTATGGAACGGCTCCCAGAATCAACCTCTGGAAAGAAGGGTGGTAGAAGTGTTTGAACATCTGCCTCCATCCTATGTTGTTGGAAGGTTGTCACCCAGAGTGTTCCCTCCCCCACACACTTCTGAGCCTTGGGCAACTGTGTAGGCTGAGCCAACTCTTGACCTAAGAAGGAACCTTAAGAGGAGCTTGTGGGCGGAAAGCAAGAAGTGAGGAGGACAGTGGCAGCAGATGTTGAAAGAGTGACCTGAATCACAGCCTGCAGCAAGCTGTGAGCTGAGGGTGAAATCAGAGGTGTGCCCAAGAGGATGCATGCCATCTTCAAGTGACTTTCCCAGTCTTCACCCCTAGTTGACAAGAAATAAATGGGTTCACAAATATGAACCACTCAGTATAAGGAGGCGGATTTTCAAAGCACTGATATTCAAGTTAGGCTGTGTAAAACATCAGTAACGTGAATGAGATGACACATCACTTAAGATAATTATGTCTAATGTCGTGCACAAAGTTCGTTGTGAGTTAAATATAACGACACAATCCCGGAGTGCAGCTACCTGGGCAAAGCTTGGGGAAAACAAATGGGTTGTAGCTTGCTTGTGGCCTGGGTGTCAGTTGAGGCTGAGTCCTCATGCCTTTGGAATTGGGGATTCGTGGTGCAGCTCTTTCATGAAACCCTGGGCCCAGACCTGGCTAGCCAGCTTGTCCCTGAGGCTGTGAAAGAGAGTTTGGAACTGGATGGAGACTTTGTGGCCGGAAGTGCTCCTCTTACCCGGCTGATGCCCAGCTGCCTTATTGCTCCTGGGGCTTGGGCATGCTACCTTGAACTTTAGTGGAAAGCTTATCTTCAGACAGGCGATATATCTAACTTGCAGGTGTTTGCCAATAGGCTGGGCTCCTGGCTGGCTCGATGATTGTAATCTAAGTGCTTTACTTCCCCATTCTACCCTAGCCAACAGGCACGGCCAAGTTTCCAAGAGACGTGGCTCCTAGAACTGGAGAGGGCTTGTGAGGTCATCTGCCAGGTCCTCTCGCTTTCTGCCTGTGACACAGTACAACCTACACTTTCGTATGTAGCACCTTAATGCCAGATAAAGAGATTGACATTGACTTGCCCTAAGTGACACAGAATCAGGGTCAGTTCTAGGACCAGAACCCAAGTGCTGTGCTTCGAGGTGTACTGAAATTGTGGCATCTCTCCACATGATCACCAATGACAGGCTCTGCAGAGCTGGGTCATCAAGGAAACAGTCCTCTTTCCTTCCATGAGGGGTCTGGTCTTGGTGCCTTACTATGGTGGGCCTCATACCTGAAAATGAAGCCAGCTATGCTCATACAGTACAAGGGACTCTCGACCCTAAGAAGCTATTAAGGAAAGGAGGTCCCGTGCCTTCAAACAGATGCTTGCATATTTGGGGGATTGGAGCTGGAGATAACTTCATTCTGTGTGTCAAGGGCACCAGCCCTCTAAATAGGTGCATTGTGAGGTTATAAGAGAAGGTCTATATCCCGGGTCAAATGCTTTCCCTCTCCGACATTTGACATACCACTCCATCTTGCTCATTCTACCCACATCACCCCCACCACCAGCCTGCTTCACCTCCCTGCACCATTACAGCAGCCTGCCCTCAGGTTCTCCCTCCCACACTCCACCCCATCCTTAGATACGAGCTTATTCTTCCTCACGCGCACCTTGCATGACACTTTCCTTCTCTCCTATTTCAAAACTTTTAGTGCATCTTATTTTTTTCAGAGTCCAGCCAGATGGGATTCCTCCCTCTGCCCATGCTCTTGCTTCTCCTCCTGGACCAGCTCTGAAAAACCTTTTCATTTCCCATTGCATGTCATCCTTCAAGACCAGTCCTGTTGAAGATGCTTCAAGAAAAAATCTTAAAAGGGTTTCTAGGTTGTAGACATCTAGGTTCCTCTAGTTTTACTCTTAAGATAGTAGTCTGGGTTTGAGGATTAATGAGATGGATAACAGTTGGGGTTATGGAGAAAAGTTTGAGGCAAGAGGAAGACTGGACAAAGGGAGGTGTGAGAAGAAAAAAAATGGGGAGGTGATGTTAGGGGCTGGAGCCAAAGGGCTGGAATACCCTGAACCTCGGTTGCATCTAAAATACTTCTTAGAGGATGGCCCCTAGACCCCAAATTGCCAGTCATTGCTGCCATTTTCTGCCTCCCAGCTAAATGTGACCCCATGAAAAATAAGACCAAGTAGTTTATAGTTATATATATTTTTTCTTTGAAAATTCCATAGTCATTAAATAACATTAATTTCAACCACACTACACAGCAGACGTTTGATGTACAGGAGCGCTGATTCATAAGAATACAGAAATGTTTCACTCTGCTGATTCATGGAAGGACCTCACAATACTATAGACACACTGGAGGGAGAACAATGACATCCTTGCCAGGAACTTGACTGAGCTCCCAGAAAAGATAACATGCCACTGGCTTCTGTGCTTTACATCCACTAGGATTATATCAGATAAAGTCAAAACATTAATAAATATAATTAAATATGATTTGAGAAATGTGCCTTAAATTATTATACAAGGTGCCTCTTGTTGTACACTGTAATAAAATAAGATCACTCTGCACTTGGGGAGAGTTGGGGGAAAATAAGTAAGATTTTCCTCATTTCTGTCTCTTGGTCCAGATGCGAAGGTTCAAGGCTTCTGGGTTTGGGACTTTTGGTCCAGGTGCTTCATGTTATCCTGGACCCACTTCTGCTTGGGGTCAGCACAGATCTCCCTGAATGCTTTGGTCTTGAAGCTGTTGTGGAGAGAGAGGGCAGTTAGATGGAACCCCTTGAGGTGCCTGTTGGCCCCTATACCTGAGGGGGCCAACCCTCTTGCTCTCTGGGTAAGGGGGCTGGATGGGGCTAGGTGGGAGGGGAAAGATGGGAGGAAGGGCTCAAAAGGAAACTGCTTGTGCTGTCCCAGGGGAGGCCTTCAGGCTGCTGGCTGAAGGAACTTGGATGATCTGACCAAGCTCCCGCGGGCTCAGTTTCTCCATGGGGTAAGGGCCCCTTTGGATTAGATGGTATATTTATCTGACTCCTTTGGGCATGAATCCTGATCTCTTTCCCTTGTATAGAACTCAGAACTTTTGGCAGGGGGTGCTACAGCACAGTCCACTTACATCACAGCTTCCTGGGGACACTGGCTGTTGGTGACCCTCGTGTAGCTCTCCAGCTTCTGCATGGGGACCTTCCTTTTGACCATATTGAAGCAGCAGGTAATTGGGATGGAAACCGAACCTGAAAAACATTTTGCAAAGAATGAGAGTTACAATGCATCATAAGCATGCATTTGCACGGGCAGGTGAAGGTAGGAAAAGACAAAGCAAACACACAATTTCCAACTAGGACTGAATATGCCCAAGTCCAGTGCCTTAGTCCACATTCCACAGATAAAATGGTGACCGGGAGTCGATTTCCTCTGTGGAACTATGGGGCTCTTCACTGTTGACTGGGAATGGAGAAATGACACCAATCCTGTAGTGTCATTAGGAGGGTCTACTGACCCAAAACCTCTGACACCAAACAGATAAACTCTAAGACCTTGCTTCCCAGCTTTCTGTCCCCACAGGCTCTAAAGCCAACCGTGTCACATGCTGAGAGGCCTCTGGGTCGTTTTCTTCTTTACATGGCCACCGGTACACTGGCTGTAATCCAAAATTTGAAACCCCAAGCAATAGTTTTCTCCCCCTCTGCTCTACTGCCTGAAATGTCCTTCGCATCCACAATGAGAAACAGCCCCCACATCCCCAAACGATGTGAGGGTCGTTGAGGTAAGTGGTTGCACTTTGTCTCTTCCCCAAGCTGGTGTCAGGAAGGACCATGGGGACTGGCCTTAGCGACCCAGGCATCTGGTTCTGCCTCTGGTTAACTACCGTGACAGCTCTTCTCATCACCTTTGTTGGTTTCACTTTCTCCATCTCTGTAATGTAGGCTATGCAGCAAGCATGGGATGACTCACGCACGCTGGGATGATAGTAACAATAGTTTCAGTGGTAATCCTTAGGAAGCGAAGGCCTTACCTGGCTGGGAGAGCACCTGGGCGCTGAAGGCGGTGGCTGCGAGCAGCAAGCACAGAAGTGTTGCAGAGACCTTCATGTCGGCGGGGAGCAGGGAGCTTGTGTTGTGAGAGCTGGAGGTTTCTGGATCGGTCTCAGCCTCTCTGCTCCTCTGGTTGCTCTGGACACCATGCCTGCCTTTTATAGAGAGCAGAGAGCATGGGCAGGGCCCTGAAATTGGACTTGGAATATGCTGAGTAGCCACCAGATCCTGGGGGTGATTTCCAAATACTGGAAGAAGGAAGCTGAATAGTTTCAACTGTTCGCTTAGACTATGTGGACCAGAGGTAGAAGGGAATGTGTCATGCCTAGCAAAATGTACGAGGTGACTTCACTGGACTAATAAGGTCTATGATTTCTGTGAAATGGAAAATGATCTTTTGGAAAAGAAGAACGGAAGCTGAGGTCGTAGTGGAGTGAAGACAATCAAAGGCCTGGCCCTCTCTGGGGCCTAGGGGGCCTAAGAGGGAGCCTTGAGTCTTTGCCTGTACTTTCTATCAGACTCAGGTCCCTGGCATCCTAAACTAGTCAGGCCCTCTTAGACCCCCACACAGGTAGCCTGATGGAACCCTGGAAGAACGGTGGAATCCAGGAGAATCTTCAAGTCTCAATGCCCTGGAATCTTACGTTATGGAGCGTGAGAACTGGACAGCACATACTGATCTTGTAGGGTGGTGGCTTCCAAATATTTTATTTAGAAGCTAAAGTTTCTTTCCAGGTGACATCATATGGAGAAGCCTGATATTTCATGCAGATTTAGGTAGAATGGGTCTGAGAAAGGCCTTCAGTTCCCTTTGTTTACACACAGTACGGGCGGGGGAGGGGAGGGAAGGGAAGGAGCTAGGCCTGCAAACCACTGACCTCTTGTGCTCTCCTCCCTCACGTGTCTGCCATTACAGGATCATGCAGAAATTACACTGCCCTGAAGCTCTCCTGTGCTCCTCCCCTCAAATCTTTTTACTATGATTACGCTTCCAGAATGTCATGTAGTTGGGATCATACAGTATGTAGCCTTTTCAAATTGGCTGCTTTCACTTAAAAATATGCATTTAAGGTTCTTTGTGTCTTTTCATGGTTTGGTAGCTCATTTCTTTTTACTGCTGAATAATATTCCATTGTATGTCTATATGGTTGTTCATCCATTCATCTATTGAGGGACATCTTGATTGTTTCCAGCTTGGGGCAATTCTGAATAAAGCTGCTATAAATGCTTTTATGCAGCCTTTTGTGTTGATATAAATTTTTAACTCATTTGGGAGTGTGACTGCTAGATCATATGGTAAGACTTTATAAGAAGCTGCCAAAGGGTCTTTCAAAGTGCCTGTACCCTTGTGCATTCCCATCCACAGTGAATGAGAGTTCCTATTGTTCTACATCTTCATCAGCATTTGCTATTGTCAGTATTTTGGATTTTAGCCACTCTACTGGGTGGGTAGCAGTATCTTAGTGTTTTTTTTTTTTTAAGGTTTTATTTATTTATTTGACACAGAGACAGCTAGAGAGGGAACACAAGCGGGGGTAGTGGGAGAGGGAGAAGCAGGCTCCTGGCTGAGCAGGGAGCCAGATGCGGGGCTCAATCCCAGGACCCTGGGATCATGACCTGAGCTGAAGGCAGAGGCTTAACGACCGAGCCACCCAGGTGCCCCGGTATCTTAGTGTTTTAATTTGCAATTCCTTGATGACATAGGATGTTGAACATATTTTCATATGCTAGTTTTTCATTTTGCGTATCTTCTTTGGGGAGGTGCCCTAGTGAGATCATTCACCTATTTTTAAATCGGGTTGTTTGTTTTCTTATTGTTGAGTTTTAAGGTTTTTTTTTTTAAGATTTTATTTATTTGACAGAGAGAGACACAGCGAGAGAGGGAACACAAGCAGGGCGAGTGGGAGAGGGAGAAGCAGGCTTCCCTCAGAGTAAGGAGCCCGATGCGGGGCTCGATCCCAGGACCTTGGGACCATAACCTGAGCCGAAGGCAGACGCTTAATGACTGAGCCACCCAGGTGCCCCAGTTTTAAGGGTTCTTTGTGTATTTTGGACACAAGTCCTTTAACGGATATGTGTTTCACAAAGATTCTCTTCCAGTCTGTGGCCTGTCTTCTCACTCTTTTAATGGTGTCTTTCACACAGTAGTTTTTCATTGTAATGAAGTCCAACTTATCAATTACTAATTTCATGGATCAGGCTTTTCATGTTGTATCTATGAAGTCATCACCAAACCCAAAATTTCTTCTATGTTATTTTCTAGAAGTTTCATAGATTTGAATTTTACATTTAAGCGTATGATGCATTTTGAGTTAATTTTTGTGAAAAGTGTAAGATCTGTATCTAGATTCTTCTTTTTTTTTTTTTGTAGATGTCCAGAACCATTTGTTGAAAAGCCTTCCTTTTCTATTGAATTGCCTTTGCTGCTTCAATATTGATTCTTTCAATCCATGAACACAGTATATCTCTCTATTTATTTAGTTCTTTAATCTTTCATTAGAGTTTTGGTCTTCTACATGTTGATATTGAACATATTTTTCTTAGATTCATTCCTAAGTACTTCATTTTTTTGGTGCTTATATAAATAGTATCGCATTATTAATTTCAAATTGCAATTGTTCATTGTTGGTATATAGAGAAGTAATTGAGTTTTAAATATTAACTTTGTAGCCTGAAACCTTGCTATAATTGCTTTTTAGTTGCAGGAGAGTTGTGTGTGTGTGTGTGTGTGTGTGTGTGTGTGTGTGTGTGTGTGTGTGAGATTCCTTTTCTACATGGACAATTATGTTTTCTACAAACAAAGGCAGTTTTATTTCTTTCTTCTCAATCTGTATATCTTTTTATTTCCTTGTCATGTCTTATCACATTAGCTAGGACTTCTAGTATGATGCTGATTAAGGGTGGCTAGAGGGAACATCCTTGCCTTGTTCCCAGTCTTAGAGGAAAAGCATTTGTTCATGATTAAGAACGTCATTTCAGTGTTTAAGCATCAACAAGTGTGATGTCAGCTGTAGGCCTTTTGTAGATGTTCTTTATCAAGTTGTGGAAGTACCTCTCTATTACCTTGTTTGCTGAAAGTTTTTTCATGAATGGATGTTGGATTTTGTCAAATGCTTTCTACTGGTATCATCATATTGATATCATCATAGGACTCTTTTTCTTCCTTAGTCTGTTGATGATATGGATTATATAAATTGACTTTCAAATATTGAAGCAGTCTTGTGTACTTGGAATAAATCCCACTTGGTTGTGTTGTATAATTCTTTTCACACATTATTGAATTCTATTTGCTAGTACTTTGTGGAGGACTTTTGCATCTACGTTCATGAAATTGGTCTGTAGTTTTCCACTGGTTCTTCCAGGATGGCAGCTTTTTTATCACTTTGGGGACAGTCTCCCTGCCAGGTGTACCATGTAGCACTGAACCCTGTGGGGCTGTGTTGGCTAACAGTCAAGTTTGCATATATTTTTCATTTGGAAATAAAGTCACTGCCTTACAAAATACCCTCAAGACCTCGTTGATTTCTCCTCTGAGCTGCCTTAATATGGAAAGTGCATCAATGCACGGATGACAGAAAGAGTAGTGAAAATCATAGTTCTTGGGAATCAAAAAGGGTTAATAAAATGAAGGGAATTAAGTGTCATATCCTGAGTTTAATCCTGATTTAGCCAATAACTAGCCAATGACTTGGTCAATGTGACCATGGACAAACTTTGACTCTGAGATTCATTGTCCTCATCTATAAAGTCTGGGGTTTTGACAAGTCCAGGGATGGGAAATAGTTTTCAATCATGTATTAGCTTGATAGATTTATGGTGGATAACCAGTAAGTTTTGTTGGAAAAACCAACCAACCAACCAACCAACCCAACCCAACCAACAGCAAGTCTTTAATTTGGGTTACTGAATATAAAGTCATGATTGATTATTGATGTCTGCCATGGGTACAGCAATGGGAAGTGATACTTCCTATGTAACACAATTTCTATTCCTGGGTTAAATAATACTTAAGCTCTTCTGTAACTCAATTTGTCTATGATTATATGCAAAGGATCCAGTCAGAGACCAGGGAGGCGAGGATGACAGGAACTGGCAGGGCAGTGTTCTCAACTGTCAGTCTTAGGAGAGGCAGAGTAACATGGTAGTTAAAATCTGGATTTGGATACTAGGATTGCTAGCTAATATCTGTGTCAGAGAAGACTCAAGTAATCAAAGTTCTTTATAGTTTAAATTCCTCACCTATTCTTTGTTTTTCTTATGTGGAAATCGAGATTACCGAGAATATTAAATCATCTGACACCAAAAACTTACTTTGCAGAGTGAATGACATATGGTAAGTGTTCAATAAGCTAGCTATTATAGAATAGTCAAATAAGATGAGTGCTGTATCTAAAACAAGCTAGGAAGGGACTCCAAGTGTGGTTCTTGGTCTCTTGCACAAGTTCTCCCTAAAATTGCTTCCAAACAAAGCTATGCGGTAGGGACAGGCCTCCGGGAATGCCTGTGCTATAGATGAAGAAAGAAAGGAGTCTCCCAGAAACAGAAAAGAACTGGGGTTCTAGGGTCCTGCCATGAGCCAGAAGAAAGGAATGTTGTGGGGCCTCAGAGGAGATGGGGGTCAGATCCTAGGGTTGACATGCCAAAGGGCACCAGGGTCTTAATTCTACGGGGAGTTCAGAGATCTTAGCCGATAAGTCATGTCGATTATGCAATTTCCCTTTCTTGTTTTTCCTTTTTTTAAACTGAATTTGAGAAATCCCAATATAAAAAGTTAAAACGAAACTTTAGACCATGCGAAGTCAGCAACCGTTCTACCCAGCAGCTTGGCTGTGTGGTTCAAGGAAGCGGTCATTCTGCCTCTTCCTTTTCTTTTCTCCATGGTGCTTTCCCAGTGAGCATATTCTTAAAGCAGTTTTGGCAACCCACCTACAGCTCAGGGGCTGTGAAGGAGAGCTTCTCTACCTGTGACTAGCAGGCAGGAAATGAGCACCCTGCTATGGAAAGAGATCTGAATTCTTGGGTGGTTCTTGAGGGATGTGATGAGATGGGAGAGCATCCTGGGAATCAGAATTGCTGCCTCCATTTTCCAGCTCTGTTCCAAGTGTCCCCAGTGGTCACAAAATTATAGGATGCATTGGAAGAGACATTTGCATTGAATGTAGTCCACTTTCCTCTTTACAACAAGAGAAAGGATTATAAAAGTGAAATGATTTGTCATGGGTAGTACAGCTACATGACAAACTGAGACCGGTGAATGCACATGTCTGAATGAAAGCCATTATGCAATTCAAAGTTAGAAGACAAGGACCAGGCAAAAAACTGCAGACAGGTGCCCAGAAAGCCCAGGGACCATCTAATGTCCTGGTCCCCTGATCTGCCTATAATATCAGGATTCTCTGGGCAATTGTCAATAAGATATGCCTTAACAACTTCAATATAATGACTCAGAATCTTTGGAGATGAGATTCTGTTTTTAAAAGGAATCTGTTTTGGGGCGCCTGGGTGGCTTAATTGGTTAAGCGACGGCCTTCAGCTCAGGTCATGATCCTGGAGTCCTGGGATCAAGTTCCGCATCGGGCTCCCTGCTCGGCAGGGAGTCTGCTTCTCCCTCTCGTGCTCTCTATCTCGCATTCTCTTTCTCTCAAATAAATAAATAAAATCTTAAAAAAAAATAAAAAAAATAAAATGAATCTGTTTTTAAAATGCTCAAAGTTGATCTTTAGCCACAGTGAGTTCGGGAGCCATTAACCAGCTCAAACGCCTCATTTACAGATGTGTAAACTGAGGCGCAGGGTGGGAAAATGATTTGCAGAGAGTTACTCAGACAATTTAGTAAAGAACCAATGCCAGAACTCAGAGATGCAGTCATCATGCCCAGTTATGCATTGAGCCTCTTTGTTTGGTGCCTGTTACAGGCAGGGTCTTATTCTAGTGGAGGCCCCAGGATCTCCAATGTTTTGTGTCTGTAAGTCCATTTTGCCAGGAGAAGGGACTGTGGGTCCAGCTGGAATGTCAATGATTTCAAGGAGGATTCCTTGATAGGTCTTAACAATAGCAGCATGAACAGATTCTATTTGGGCTTGGGGACATGTACCTTATCTCACCAAGCCCCTGACATCTTCATTCCCACTCAATGCCCAAGATTTGCTTGGCACAGAGGATCTTCTGAGACTCAATAAATTCCATGGAACTGACTGGAATTTTAGGATAAACTCTTGAAAGGTATTTGGGGATAAGGGCTGGGTGTGAGGAAGAGAGGTAAGTGGGGTCGTTAGGCTTAATGTGAAGGCAAGACTGGGCTATTTTGGGAACGAGGACACTGTCTTAATAATAGTGAGTTGTTCAGTTGCTCCTGGGTCTTTGCGGGCAGCCACCGGGATATGGATAGAAGTCTCTGAGCCTGCTCTGCCAGTTATGTGGGGGGCATCTGCTGTGATCCTGGGTTCCTGGTGGGCTTGATAGCATGGATTCTAGGTACTGCCTCACCCTACTCTGTCTCTGCTGGTGACCATGGACCAGTGTGATACAACACAGCTCAGCATCACATGGGGTGCCCTTTACTCAGCTTCCCGTAGCTTCTTCAGTAATCACTGAGTGCAGGGCTCTGGTACTACTCCAGTCTGTCCTCACTTGGGCTGTTGGAGTCTTTATCACCAGGAAATACCCTGGTCACCGTGGCAGGTCAGAGACACAGATTCTTAGAATACCTCTGCCTGGGGTGACACATGTCATTTCTGATTACAGTTTATTTATCTAAGTGGGTCACACAGCTTGCCTGTCGTTGAGATGGCATAGAAGTCTAATCCTACCCTGGGACTCAAGAACAAGAGCTGAAAATTTCAGGGGATGTCTCTGGTCACCCTCAATGCTCAATGGTATCCACCTCAGTTTATTAACTGCTGAATTTGGTAAAGAAGTGACTATTCTGTGTGATATTCCTCGATTAAACAATTTCTATTACTTCACATTCAAAAAGAGCCCACTCTTTAAAAAAAATTTTTTTTTGTTTTAACCTGAGCCAGATTGGTGGATCTAGTTCCGTCATCTTTAGTGCACCTCATAGCATCCTAAATTAAACGTGATGTATTATTTTTGTCTCCCTCCCCCATCACTGACTTTCATGTAAATGTCAGGGAACTTACTAATGACCACCATGCCACGTTATCCACATCAACTCTGTAAAGTGGGAACTTACTATAAAGCCCTTAATGGATATAGGTGTTAATTGGTCCTTAGGGCAATATTTTGATTTTATTATTTATGAAGCTCCCAATTAAACTTATGAAGCCCAAGAACCGCTACATTAGTAACAATCAAGCACAGTGAAGGAGTCACTGTGCCATAAAATGTCCCACGTCACGTACAAAACAGCCACCGTCTTGTTTATATCAGTATTTTTTTAAATTGGGACCATGTAGTCTATCTAATTTAAGAATATATATTATACTCTATAACGTTCTGGACCAAACAGGCTTTATGATCTTTATATCAAAAATAACAGCTGGTTTTTATTTTTTAAAGATAAAAATGCAAAACATGAAGTCCGTTGTAGAAACTTCAGGTCAGTATAATACACACGATTGTATTCCGCCACATGAATGTATGAATTGTATGCATGCAAATGTGAATCATCCCCCTCAAGGCATCCGCCAACACAGGTGCACGGAGGTGGGCGGTCACAGGTCAGCCCCATCCCTTTGGCAGCGGGGCTGGCCTCCCTCCAAGCTAGGGATCGCCAGTGAGAGATTGTTCTCACAATTTACAGCTCCCAAGTGTTCAAGTTCATCTTTGTCATGTTTAATTCAATTGTTTTTCCCATCCCGATCTCTGAGGTTGCTCTCACCATTCAGAATGGCGGGGTTCTGATGTAACTCTGTTTTGCTTACCGGGGCTATTGCCATCCATGGGAATATGGTGCTTCCTGCAAATGGAGTCTGTCATTTGTAGAACACACTTCTTTCACGCATCTCCAACCTTGCCAAGACTTGTCTAAGAACGACTTCTGGAATGTTTCCCAGGCCCAGACTCTGACATCTTCCCCAATTCAGAATAAGACACCAACGGACTTCTAATGGTTTTTAATGATTGCACACTCTTTGTAGGATACATAAAAAAAGAAACAGAAGTACCTAAAAGAGAGGATGGAACGTGTCTGCATTTAGGGTACCAACTTGTCCTGGTCAAACCTGGTCAACCAAACCATGTCTGGAATTTCTTGTTTCTAGCACAAGTCCAGTGTCCCTGGAAATCTCTCAGTGCCCTCTCAGGAGGGACAGTTGGTCACCCTATTTGTGTTTTTTTTTTTTTTAAGATTTATTTATTTGAGAGAGAGAGAGAGAGAGAGCACACATGGAAGAGGGGCAGAGGGAGAGAAGCTCAAGGATACTCCCCGCTAAGCACAGAGTCCCATGCAACTCGGGGCTTGCTCCCATGACCCTGAGATCATGACCTGAACCAAAACCAAGAGTCTGACGCTTACCTGACTGAGCCACCCCGGCGCCCCGTCCCCATTTGTGTTTTAAATACTAAGATTGAACTTGAACTGGTATTTTTGTTCATTTTATTCATTTCTTCTCTCTTCATTTCTCTTACATATACATATGTAAGCATATTTGTGTATATATGTGTCTTTGTATATTTACACACACCCATTTTTCCATGCACACATATACAGACCTAATGTACATATGATATTCACAGCTCTCTTTCACGTAAAATTGGTCATATATTCTTCTAAATCATTAGATATCCTGCAGTTGCTTAAATTTTAAAGGCTTCATACTGGTCCTATATATGTGTGTGTGATATATATGTAATAAAACATTTCATAATAGTTGAGTATATATATGATTTGTTTTCACTTTTAAAATAATTTTAATTAACATTATGATGAAAAAGCCAATTTAAAAATCTTGATCCATATCTATATTTATTTCTGTAGCTGTAGAATTAGTATATCACAAGGTATGAAATGCTGAAGCTTTGCATATTGCCATATCGCTTTCTAGAAAGTTTTACCTTGGACAACATTTATTATTTACAGTAAGCAGAATAATGGACACCACCCTCCCCCTTCTAACTCTCTGCTCCTAGTCCCTGGAACCTGGGATTATGTCACCTTACATGGCAAAGGGCTCTTTGCAGATGTGAGTCAGGGTACGGACCTGGGAGGTGGGAGAGCACCCTGAATTCTCCAGGTGGGCTTGATCTACTCACACAAGTCCTTAAAAGTGTGGACACCCTTTCCTGCTGCTTCAGTGACAGGAAATGAAAGGAGAGATTCATACTGAGGTGGACTTGGCCCACACTGCTGGCTTTGAAGATGGAGGAAGGGGGCTCTGAGCCAAGGATTACAGCAGCTTCTAGAAGCTGGGAATAGCCCTTACCTGAAAGCCATCAAGAAAACGAGGTCAGTCCAATGACCCAAATGACCTGAATTCTGCCAATCACCCAAATGGTCAGGAAAACTGATCCTCCTCTAGAGCTTCTGGAAAGCAACACGGTTTTGCTGACACCTTGATTTTAGTGGGATGAGATGGATGGCCGACCTCTGACCTCTAGCCCCGTAAGATAATAATTTTATGTTGCTTAAGTCATTACTCTTGTGCTAGTTTATTAGGACAGGAATAGAAAAGCAATACGTTATTCTTTAAAAATGCCTGACGCTTTGTTAGTAAAATATTATCATGTGTACAGGCAAAACTAACCTATAGTGATAGGATTCAGCCTACAGGTTCCCTTCTGCAGATATCAATTGGCAGGGACAGGAGGGGGTTTGGAAAAGTTCTACAAACGTTGACCTGGCGGGTGGATATGTGGAGTATCTGCACATATAAAACTGACTTTACTTTATTGAACTTTATGGCAGGAACATATTACCTCGATACGAAGAAAGTGAGGAGCACCCATTGTAGTATCTGCTTCTTCAAATTTTTATTATTGGTTGGTATGATCCTGGGCGTGCTCAGGGGCTTAAGTTTTTATCCTGTGAACTCTCTGATCGTCACCTTAGTTTAGGAGTTCATTTATTTTTCTTATTCATTTATCCAAGGCATGACTACCTTTTGTGTCCATGCATTGAGAACACGGCATCACCTCTCAGTGATGCAGCAGTTACAGAATGGGACACATATCCCTGACCTCAGGATTTCCTTTTTGAAGAAAACAGAACTTGAGGCCTTCAGGATGGCAGATTTTTTTAAGTTTCTGGGACTGTCCCTGCGGATTGCATCACACAGCACTGACCCACACAGAACACGCAAGGCCACCACTCCGCTGAAAAAGTCCCAGATGTATTTATTTTCCAGCGATGTGGCTTGGTACAAAAGCCAAGAAATAGAAACAGCAGTGGAAGTCTATTATGAGGGTGGGTGACAAGTGAGTTTGTAGAAAAGCAAGCATAATCCTGGCCTGTCTCCCAAGTAGCTATGTGACCAAACTAGATTTGGTTAAGTCCACCCTGCCTCATCTACACAATGTGGGGATGCACAAGATCAGGGACGGCAAATAGTCTAAGTGCAAGTGTAAACCCAAGAGGGCGGTTGGAAAAACAGTGAGGCCTCACCTTGCTCTATGAGAAATAGTGATGTGCTTCTTTACTGAAGTTCTCTGTGGGCACAGGGTTAGGGATGACCCCAGCTTGGGGACATGTGGTCCATTTCTAGTCCAGGAGACACCTACGCTCCCCTCTATTTTATTCTTCTTGATTATCTGCTTGCAACGGGTCCAGTCGGCGACGCGGGCATCTAGGAATCGGCTGGAAAGAATTCTTTGCTGCTTTGTTCTAGGACCGGCAGGACGGTGGTTACGGTAATGAACTCTGGAGCCAGACTGCTGGGTTTTGGATGCTTATTTCCACTTCTGTGTTTCAGTTTCCTTATCAGTGAAATGAGTGTGAGTTAAACACGTTGACACAGGGAAAGGGCATTGAATAGTGAGTTGTTGGCATATGGTAGGCACTTAATAAGTTAGCTGTTATGCATATTCATAACAAGTGGGTGCGGTGATCAGAGGAGGGGCCCTGGGCATGGGCTACCAGACCGAAGTGTTCCCCTGGCTGTTTTCATGTTTCCTGATGAGGACAGGTGGCAGAGGTGGACCCTCAGCAAGACCTGTGCTGTCCATGAGGAAATAATGAATCTCCCGGATATAGGGAAGAATGGGGACCCTGGGTCTTCAAAGGAACCAGAGGCACAGAATGCTCTGGACACAGAAGGAATGGGAGACAGATCCCCAGGGAGAACAGACACTGGGAGGCACCATGGCCAAGTTCTGCAGGGAGATCAAAGACTGTGGCCAGCAAGTCCCCTTGATTTCGCAATTTTCCTCCTTTGGTTTTGGTTTTAACTTGGATTTGGGAAATCTTAGTGTGAAAAGCTAAAACGAAACTCAGGATTGTCCAAGTTTCTGCAGCTGCCCCCTTCCCAGGGAGGTGGTCACCCTGCCCCCTTCCTCTCTGTCCTCCTACTTTGTGGTTAGCTGAAGCATGCACCACCATGCGCTTATCCTCTAGGAGCTGGACGGCGAGACTGCGGGCTAGACAATAGGTCAGTAGTGGACAGGGATAGAGGAGCATAGGAAAGAAAGGAGTCTCCTGCAGTGGAATCTCATCTCCATCTTCGTAAGTGCCTCCCAGGGAACATCAAGGTCAGGGTCAGGTGGAAGAATATCCTGGAATTAAAGGTCCTGGCTACCCTTTACAGCTTTACCCCAGATTTACCCAGAGGTCACAATATCGTAGCAACAATGGGGAGAGATATTAAAAGAAGACGGTGAAGTCTTTTCCGGCAGGTTACAAAGCCAGCCCATGATGAGCCCAGGAGCGGTGATGACCAATGGCGTATAGGAGAGTCAAGCAGGTCATTACAAAGACTCCCATGCAATTTCAACACAGAGCAGGCAGGACCAAAAGGTGAGAGCACGAAGGAACCTCAGGGAGCATCCAGTGCCTGGTCCCAGAGCAGCCAGTGCTGCAGCTCCCCAGGGAAACTAGGTAAAAACCTGAAAGAGGCAGTTTTCCAGAAGCCAATGTCCTGACCCAGCATCTCAGAAGAAGGCCAGGTGCAAGGGAATTCTATTTGCCATCGTGCACGTGGAGCTCACCTCACCCCTCCCCGCCCTTACCATGCCCTACCTTCTGCCCCGGGCCGGAGTGATTTCTGAGTATCAGTACACAGGATGATGTCTTAGTTATTTGTACTCCAACCCACTGTGCGCTCTTACACTTGGTTGGAGCTTCCAGGTCCCTCCTGATGGGCATTCAAAGATGAGATCTTGGTGGCAGAAGGCACACAGAACTATTGGACCTGGCAGGGGGATGAAAGAAGTTGATCTGGTTGCTAAGTGCTCTCGGGACTTTGGGTGTCTTTGGGGGGCTTTGATAAAGACTCTGTCCGGGCTGGCAATGGCCGAGTTAGGAATGGGTTCATAGTAACCCAGGCCCTGAGTGTAAATTTGAAACACTTTTCCTTTCATCTCTTCCCCAGCCAACGCACATAATAATGTTTTGCCAAAGAGACATGGTTTTTAGAGCTGGGCGAACAGGTGAGATCACATGCCAGATTCCCTCATATCCTGCCTGGGATACAGCATCCTTCCCGTTTAATGGAGAGGAAAACTGAGCCCCAGAAGGGGAACTTGATATGCTTAAGTGCATGGGGGAGTCAGGGCTCCTTCTGTAATCAGCACCGATGCCTCCTGCCTCCCAGGCCGGGACTTTTCCAGTGCCCCAGGCTGCCGAGTGTGCTGTTATCCATGGCAACCATCTCTCCCCGAGACTGCCAGGCATGAGACCTGCTAGTTTGTGTTTAGCTTTGCTGAGGAGGCTGGTCCTCCATACAAGTAGGTCCCATTTTGGAAAGAGGAGCTGGCAAAGTTCATGCACTATGGTGGAATCTTAGGGGGTCTCCCAAGAAGGGTAGATGCTGTCCCTTAAAATGCATGTCCCTAAATCTCTGTGGTTGGGGTTTTGGGGATAGTGATGGAAGACACTTGGGTCTCAGGTGAGCATGTTCTTAAAGACCACCTTTCGATGTCGGGGAGCTGGTTGTAGGACGGGAGTCCCTGGCCTTCCCTCTCCGTCCCCTACTAAATATCTTCAGGAAGTCCCGGAGTTTTCCATACTTTCTAAAATCGCCTCCTCACTCCCACCCTCCCCATTACTTCTTGCCTGAATCACGGCAGAGACCCGCCCTGGAGCCCTCCTTTCCACACCCTATCCTGCCCACAGCCGCCCCCACTTTCTCTTGCTCAGACACACTTCTGATTATGGCATTTCCCTTCCCTGTGGGCCAAACACCTTCAGTATCTTCCTCTTGCCTGCAGCATTACACCCCAACTGTCCCTCTTGACTTTCAAGATCCTCTAAAACCTGACTCCAAGCTTGCATCCTAAACTTTCTAGAGCTTTCTCCTATTCCTGGACCAAACCCCAGCCAAGTTCTGCTTCTCACCTCCTCTTCTCATTAGCCATCCTGAGCCAATGCTGAAGAACATTCTCCTCTCACCTCATCCCCTCGTTAAGACAGATCCTTTTATGCCTCTTTTTCAGTGAAAAGTGTCACTCGATTATTAAGTCTATTGTCCTCTAGCCTTCCTCTGAGGTCTCAGCTCACAGATCAGCGTTTCTTTGGGGGTGGGGATATAGATGTGTGGGACGATTAGAGGTAAGAACATTCCAAAGGCTATGGCGGTCAGTCAGGTGGGAGGCTTCCAGAAGCGGCGGGCAGCGGAGGGAAGGGACACAGGATGGGTGCGAGCTGGCGCTGGGTGCTAGACCAGCCCTGCCTGTCTTGAACTTGTGTGGAGACCTGCCATGTCAAGAGGCCACTCATCAGAGCATGGCCCCCACTTCCTAAACCCGTGAAGGTGTCTGGGTTTGTCTCAGCCTATCTACTCCTCTGGCTACTCTGCCCAGTTTTTATAGAGTTGCGATCCATTATTTTATAAGAGATGGAGAGTTAGGGGGAGGCTGGGGAAGCCTATCCCTTGGCAGGATCACAGTCATGGAATGATGAAATGGGATCTGAAAGCTGCAGAGTAGGCACTGGGCCCCGGGATGGCTTCCAGGATGTAAGAAAGGGAAGCAGAAAATGGACGCGGCCCATTTTCCACCCAGTGCCGGGTGGGAAGGCGGGGGGTAAAAAGGGGAGGTGTAGTCAGCCCCAGTCGAAGATCAGGAGATGTTGGTGTTGGCTCATCTTCAGGGTCCCCCTTCCTCTTCACTGGAAAGTCTGTGTTCCAGAAAAGAGGAAGAAGGGGAAGTGGTCACAGGAGAGAGGAGCCGCTCCTGCCAGGGGCTCAGCGCTGTGCCTGGATGCCCACCAGTGGTGCGAGACAAACCCTGCTGGCCTTGCTAGAACCCAGGACCGTATTAAATTAGAACCTTGGCTGTGGATGAAGGATTTCAGGAATCCTACAGTTCTAAGGGTCTTGGATCTTTGCATCAGAAGATTATCAAGCTGGGTGGCAGATAAAAATTTCTGAGCGCTGTGGTTTTCCAAGTTCCCTGTAGTTGACAAAGCCTTTCCCCAAGTGAGACTGTAGGGGGAATCCCAATCTATCATCCAGGGCAAGTGGAGCGATCTGTATGATGCAGAAGTTGGGGGTCCCTGTCCCTCACAGCCAGAGCTCGGACGAACGGCTCGGCGTGAGATGCACTGATCCATTTAAACTCCTCTTCCGCCGCACACACATGGAGACAGGGTTTAGGAGGCCACAGCCATGGACCGGCTGTGAAGACAGCCCCTACGGGCTTTCTAGGTGCTGAGGATTGGCTCCCTCTAGTGGACGGTTGCTGCAGACGCGGGAAATTTTGTTCTCCCGGGCCCTAGAACACTGCAGCGAACACTGACTTGGACGCATTTGAGGAACATTTGTCCAGATACCCCTGCATTCTGTGCTCATCCCTGCTTTTGGCTAGGGTCCCTCTGCCCCAGCAGACAGTCTTCAATGAAGATCTACGAATGACACATGGATGTGGAAATGGCACAGGGGCTCTGCCCAGGGGGGACAGGACACCTCTTGTGGATGTCACATCAACAGGTCAAGGGGTATGGTCTTCAAATTATGCAGCTCCTTCCCTCCAGGAGCTTCTTCAAGGTAAAGGCCCAGAGCACTCCTGTCCTGGGACCAGGGGAAAATGCCTGCTGTGTCTACTAGATTTTGCCTGTGCTCATCCACCATGGGATGTAGGAAAGGATGAGGAGTAGGAAGCTGGAGCTCAGTTTCCCCTTCTGGAAATGGGGCTAATACAAGTTGTGAGGGTTAAATGGATTGATGCATGACAAGTGTTTTGGAAGAATGACTTCTAGCATACACAATTTCCCCGCGTCTGCACCGACCGCCCACTAGAGGGAGCCCTCGCATGGACAAGCCAGGCTGGGCTGTGGTCACCCTGGTCCATGAGGATCGTCTCCTATACAGTGTCTTGTGTGCGTCGAGGGAGAGTAAGCTTTGTTTTGTTTTGTTTTAAGACTTATTTATTTGAGAGAGAGACAGAGAGACAGAGAGAGAGGGGTGGGGGAGGGGAGGGAAAGGAGAGAGAGAATCTCAAGAGGACTCCCTGCTGATGTGGAGCCTGATGTGAGTCTCCATTCCAGGACCCTGAGATCATGACCTGAGCCGAAATCAAGAGTCAGGTGCTTATATATGTTAAGAAAAAAAAGAAGAAGAAGAAGATAGCAGGAGGGGAAGAATGAAGGGGGGGAAATCGGAGGGGGAGAGGAACCATGAGAGATGATGGACTCTGAAAAACAAACTGAGGGTTCTGGGGGGGATGGGTTAGCCTGGTGATGGGTATTAAAGAGGGCACGTTCTGCATGGAGCACTGGGTGTTATGCACAAACAAAGAATCATGGAACACTACATCAAAAACTAATGATGGAATGTATGGTGATTAACATAACAATAATTAAAAAAAAAAAGAGTCAGGTTCTTAACTGACTGAGCCACCCAGGCACCCCCAGTAAGTTCCTGATAAGTTTATCAGTCATGACTTTTAGGGAGTTCAGAAGAAGTTGCTGGGAAGGGGCTCAAAGTGTAAGACAATGGATTTCTCATAATTCCTCCACCAAACTGACTCATGGTTTCGAACTGAGACACACTGTTGTGGGCATGGTTTTCCAGGAATGTCTGTGTTATGGAAAAGGAAACAGGAGGAATGCCAGGTAGAGGGAGGATGTCCTAGAGGAGTCTGGAGACGGAGTGATGCCCGCGTGACAGCTGGGTGAGTATTCAGAGACGCAGGGAGAGGGGGGCTATTTTCATTTTGCGGCATCCACCCCCAGACTTCAGCTCTATGGCCTCTGGGGAGCTTCTGCGTGAAATGTTAACCCCATCTCTCTGACCATCTGGGGTCAGCAGCTGTTCAGTCTGGCTCAGCTGCCTTCTGCAAGGAGGCACCGTCTGGCTTCCTTCTGTGTTCTCTCGGTGACCTCCGGGCCAGAACCCACCTAAGGCAGATGTGATTCGCATCGCTGCTGGTGTGTGGATGGATAGAAGTCTGTGATCAGGAATGACTCTGCTGGGAGATGAGTCCCCTGTCCCCTTTGGAAACAGCTCCTGGCTCCCTACCTGGTCCCTAGGGAGGGATTCCCACCTGGGGATCCAGACTCCCAGCTTTGTTTTATGGCTCTGACTTAGATTTCCCCTGAGCCCACACAACTGGAGGAAGAATTAAATAGGACCTGAGAACATGTTGTCTTCTACCCTCTCCTTTCCAGATGGAAAAACCGAGGCCCAAGGAGAGAAGCAAAATCTTTTAGGCCACGCAGGGTATGAGAGGCCTTTCTGTCCCAGAGCCCATGTCCCAGCACTCACGTCTTCTGCTGCGTTGTGTTCTCTCGATCCCGGGGCCTCCGTTCTCCCTCTACAGAAGAGAACTTCTGGCATTTGCTCCCAGCCTTTCTCAGAGTTGCTTGGAACTGCTTGGAAGGAACATTGTACAGACTCATTTTCCTGCAGAGCTCAGCACTGCAGATGCCTTGTGGTAAATAATACACAGTGATGGCTGTTTCTGGTGCCCTCGTGCTCCATGCCAGGGACTGTGGAGTGTGTGCGTGTTCTTTAATTTAATCCTCCTGATCAACATCTGAGATGAATGCTCTGCGCTGCTCGGGATAAGGATAAAAGAACGAGGCTTAGAGAAGCTAAATGTTTTCCTCATGTGGGACAAAGCTCGTGAAAGTGAGAGCCGCCTCTCTGTGCAGACATGCCTTTGAACTACGCCAATCACACACCCACACGCCTCTGTTATAGCGCTATTTCACCAGCATCTCAAGCGATCGGCTAGTGGCAGGCACGTCAATCTCCACTTTACCAGTGATATCAAGCAATTTGCCCGAGAATACACAGCCAGTCTGGGGCAAACCAGAGCTGAAACAAGTCTAGGGAGTAGAATAGGGGCCCCAAGTCCCCCTGCCCCCAACCCTAACACATTGAACTGGAGTCTTTGGGGAAGATATATACCCTAAATCAACTCATTAATACTGCTGTAGGCCCAACAGGTAAAAATCACAGATCCAGGTATCAAGAGGAATGACCCTACTTACCATCACTCCCAATGGCTCACTTGGGGGACCTTGTGTTTCCTGTCCCTGCAACTGAGTGCTCTATGGGTTCAGAAGTCCTGGTTCCCTAAAGAAGAAAAGCCAGGGATTACAGAGGAGTCTCATTAAACCTCAAGCTATGGCTACACTCTGTCTTGATAGACTTGCAGTCTAAGAGACCCACAGGCAAGGAGAGGAAGGAGTCACCGTCCCGGCAGGGCAATGAACCCAGGCCATCAAGAGGAGGCGGAGCTGTTTTTTACCCGATGGGGGCAGGGGAGACTCAGTTTGGCTCCCAGGTGATCCATTTGGATGGATACCTGTGGGTACACCTTCACCCAACTTTGATGGTGTCACAGCCTGAGAAGAGCGTGATGACCAGGGACTAAACTCCTCAGGAAGGAGGGTCTGAGTCAACCCTGAAATCACACCACCTAGACCAGGGGAGGTATTGGCTGAGGTTGAGGGAAATCTAGAATGAGTGTTCGAGGAAGGAGTAATAAGTATCTAAGATTCTTTTTTTTTTTTTAAGATTTTATTTATTTGACAGAGAGAGAGAGAGAGACAACGAGAGAGGGAACACAAGCAGGGGGAGTGGGAGAGGGAGAAGCAGGCTTCCTGCTGAGCAGGGAGCCCGACGGGGGACTTGATTCCAGGACCCTGTGATCATGACCTGAGCTGAAGGCAGACGCTTAACCGACAGAGCCACTCAGGTGCCCCAGTATCTAAGATTCTGATCTTAGTTTCTCTGTGTGTATGTGTGTGCGTGTTCCAAGCAGTTCTCCAGCATGTGCTGGGTGTTCTGCAATTCCACTCACTTCTGACATGATCTACCTGGAGATAGCATCAGATTTCACAGGTTAAGGACTCAGTCCTACAAGACTGCACATACCAATTGCAAGTTGAGGTTTGTCACCTCTGCTTCTGACGGACTGGCAATAGATTAGAGGTTCCAACAACGCCCCTCCTCGGGTTTGATTAATCTGCTAGAGCGGCTCACGGAACACAGAAAAACACTTTACTGACGGGATTACTGGTTTATTATAAAAGGATTTCGCTCAGGAAAAACCAGATGGAAGAGAGCCATAGGGCAGGGTATGGGGAAAGAGCATGGGGCTTCATGCTGTCTTGTAGGGCACCATTCTCCCCAAATCTCCACGTGTTCAACAACCAGAAGCTCTCTGAATCCTGTCCTTCTGGGGTTTTATGGAGGCTTCATTACATAGTCATGATTGATTAAGCCACTGGCCATTGGTGATGCCTCAATCAATCTCCAGCCCCTCTCCCCTCCTTGGACATTGGGGGTCTGGGACTGAAAGTTCCAACCCTCTAGTCACATGGTTGGCTCCTCCAGTAACCAGCCCCCATCCTTGGGTGTTTTCCAGAAGCCACCCTATTAACATAACAAAAGACGTCTTTATAGCTCTCATTACAGGAAACTCTGAGGGTTTTAGGAGCTCTGTGCCGAAAATAAGGTTGAACATTAAAAGTATGTGTCTTATTATAAATCACAACATCACAGTATTTTTTACAGCCTCAAGACCAGCTGCAGCAGTGAGGAGGGGGGCTAGTTCACCCTACTAGCCTTCCTCTTAGATGTTTCATGAGAAAAAGAGTCTCAACAGATTGCCAGAGGAGAGTTCTAGGACCTATTGTATAACTGAGTGGGTGCACAGCACCAGGGCTGGGGCTTGGTGGATTTCCTGGTGGACTGCCAGATCCTCCCTTCCAGGACTGGAGTGCTACTTCCCCAGCTACCGAGTGTGTTGGCAGCTAAATGCTCTAATCTGTTTCTTCATAGGAACTGCCCTTGGCTGCTGAGGGCTGGATTGCCTGGAGTCATGCTCTTTTCCCAGAACAGCCTGCCTCAACGACAGATTGATACAGGGTATAAAAGCCTGGGTCTTCCTGCCCATTTGGGTTATCCCAGTTCTAAAGCTTCCTGTGGGATTGGCCAAGACCTGCATTGTGACTTCTACAATACACGTTCTCTCTTTTGGGTCCTGCTTGCTACACCCTCCAGTACTCTCTGCGTGACAATTGCCATCAAAGAGTTTGCTCCCCAGAGAAACCATTTGATGATATCCCTGGTTCTGGGTTGGGCATCTGTGTGCCATCAGAAGACTTAAAGACCCCCCAATACTTTGTACCCACACTTTCGTACTCCAGTGGCAGGTGATGCTGTGCCCAGTTGGAAGTGAGCTGGGTTTAGAATTCCTTGAAAGAATAGATAGAGGGTTTGGCATCAGGGATGTGAGCAAATTCTATTTGGTTTTTCACAAATGGAAGGTACTTCTTCCCATCTGCTCTCTCTTCTTGATCCCCTCTTCAAGACACCAGCGGGTCTGCTGACCCCAGTGAACTCTCCTGTGACCACACCCTGGTGGTCTGCTGGGGCCTGCCTCCTAGACATGCTGACATTGGGAGGTGCCTCCCTGATTAGCATTCGGGGCTGAGGTCCGCTAGCTTGCGGAGAGGCAGGGAGGCTTGCTGTCCATGAAGCGAGGTGCAGTGATTGCTCTGAATGGGAGCCATTCTGCAGTATCCCCTAGAACCTCTCTGCTGGCTCCTGGGGTCCATGCTTCCACCTGAGGCTCTCACAGAGAAGCTTCTGAGAAAGGCTCAGTCAGAAAGAGCATAGGCGTGCCGGGGACCTCGGCCTACCTGAATTGGGAGCCTGAGCACAGAACCTTTGCCCAGCTTTCCCTGCTCCCGTCGGTGGAGATAGTCATGGGTTCCAAGAAAAGTGCTCTCAGAGCAGATATTGTGAGGTCCTTTGTTAGATTTCTTAGTTCCCTCCATAAAACTTGATTATTCTCAAATACTGGTTGGGGTTATCAAGGCCCAAGGTAACATAGCGAGAGACAGGTTCCGGGGATAAAACAGAATTCACCTGTCCCCCAGGTCAGTCTTCTTCCTAGTGACTCACATCATCATTTATATCACCTTGTGCCACAGCCACCGCACATAGTGACCCAAGGTTGGCTTCGGTGTGAACGGTGCCCCTTGGAACTATGTGATGCAGTGACCCTGCTGGATGGAACACAATGGAGGGGGCCATCAGCCCTCCAGATAGACAGCCTCAGACCACGTGAGGTTACACCAGTAAGGCATCTATGACCCTTTCCCGCTAGGGTGACCAGATGCTTTGGGTTAGTGTTAATTGACATATGCTGTCCCAGCATAATTATTAATGGTGCATCCTTTTATTCTCAGAAGTGTCCTGGGGCACCTGGGGGGGCTCAGTCGTTAAGCGTCTGCCTTCGGCTCAGGTCACGATCCCAGGGTCCTGGGATCGAGCCCCGCATCGGGCTCCCTGCTCGGCGGGAAGCCTGCTTCTCCCTCTCCCACTCCCCCTGCTTGTGTTCCCTCTCTCGCGTGTCTCTCTCTCTCTGTCAAATAAATAAATAAAAAATCTTAAAAAAAAAAAGTGTCCTAATTGGGGTGATAAAAATGATATGTTCACATGACATGTTCAGCTTACTTATTATTCTGAGTGGAGCACAACAAACTCCTCACCTTTCTAGACTGACTGGCCTCAACTTTCCTTCCCAGATTCCCCCAACTGCTGCACCTAGACCCTGACCCTAACACCTTCCCAAAGGGCTTCCACCCAATTTGATAAACATAACACATTCTAGGCATTTGCCCAAACTATACCTGTATCCTTTCTACCTAGCCTGAAATACCTTTTTAAAAAGCTCCTGCACTTGTCCATCCATCAAAACCTGGCTTGAGTCCCAGGATGAAGCCTCTCTCAGTGCCTGTAAAGCCTTAGTCTCAATAAACCTCTTGCCAAAAGCCATCTAGACTTCCTCTGATTTCCCAATATTTGTATTGTCTCTGTATTTGTGGCTGGAGGGTGATCAGGGAAGGTCAGGCACAGTGAGAATACCACAGTTTGCAGCAATAGGCTGCTGGAGAGGCTTGGGACAAGTGTGAGGTTGGCCAAGGAAGGCGTGGTGATGAGGGTTCTGCTGAGTATGTGGCTCAAGTACTTTGGGTCTGGGAAACTGCTCTTGGGGGCCACAATCAGAGGGATGGAAAGTGTGTGTCTGGTCCTGTCAGTTTTACCCTGAATCTCTTTGAAGACCAGTTGAGCCAAAAGGCCATTTGTCAGGAACACAACCCCTTCCCGCCACCCCACAACCATACCCCTCACCCCTACTTCCATCTTTCTCCCCGCCAGCTCAATATAGATTCCCCACAAATATTACAAGTGAGAGTATAATGAAAAATATCTGTTTTTATATATTCCTAAAATAACATTTCCTTTCATTTAATTTTATGAATCATACCCTTGGTTTATAAGAGCAGTGTTTTCTTAAAAATACAAAACATCTTCATATGGATGATCCTTGCCAGGACTTCTACAAGATTCTAGGGAGGTATGGAGGAGAGGAGTCACATTACTCATACTTTGCGAGGATTGAGTTGGGCTCACAGAGCAGAAGGGACATGACCGAAGCTTTATATTTTAAAAATGACTGATATTCATGGCAAAGAAGTTTTAAAATGTCCGTAACTTAAATGCAGTGTATTTTATTAAAATTATTAAACAAAAGCTATTCCTTTTGGAATGACGATGAGATGATCTCAGAATGAATCTTAGGATGACCAGGGAAAATGAGTGAAGCATTTCTCAGGCTCTGGTTTGGCTTCAAAAAAGTCAATGTTTATGGCTTTGATTGGGTCTTGGGCCAAGTACTTCATGGCATCCTAGACACTCTTCTCCCTGGGACCATATCCCTTGGCCTGTTTGGTAGGTGGGAGCAGAAACAATGAGAGGGATCCTCTTCAAAAATTGTGTCCATCTAACTCTGAACCTTCCAGGACCATCTGCCACAGGGCAAAGGGGCTGCCATGGGAGAGGAGGAAGGAGACAAAGGAAGGAAGGGAATCTGGGGGTTAGCTGTCCCTCTTGATGGCCCGGGAAAGCCATCCTTGTGCATGACTCAGAGAAACTAGTGTAAGCCGAACAAGCCTTCAGGCAGGGAACTAGGAGTGAAGATTTCCAGTTGTGAAAATTCATGGATTGGATTATAGAGGTTGAACTCTCTGAGTCCACAACTCCAAGTAACTTTGACACAATCCTTGTACTTCTGCCCCTGAGAAATGAATTTGGGGGCTGGGAGAGGGTGAGATTTTTCTAATTATATCACAGTTTTCTGCTGCTGGTGATTCTTCTGTAGCTCTGTATGGATGGAGGACTTCCTACTGGCCACATTAAAGCAGCAGATGGTTGGAATAGAAGCTGAATTTGGGGGAGAACTAAATAGGAAGGATGAGCCACTAATGATATGTAGATATTTAAAAGCATGACTTTGTAAGAAAGGAAGGATGTTTCAGAGAAAGCAAGGAAATGTAAGGGGAGCAGGTAGAATCCATCTGTTCTGAGGTCCTGTGTCTCTGCCTTTGATTCAGTGTCCCCAGCTGGGACCCATTCCCACCAGCAAGGGTATGGTAGAATCTTGGTCAATGCAATAAGCTCTAGTTCTGTCACTATGAGGAACTACATGGCTATGTGATAGTCATAGTACTGTTCACCAAATAGTCTTCATTCTCTGCTTTCTGGACAGTTGGTAGACTTGCATTTCTTGGTCACTTTTGGTTGATTGGAACCATTAACTATTTTTGATCAATAACTGAGAAAACAAAGTGGCAAGTGTTATTTTTGAGCCAGAGTGTGTAATTGTCCATGCAAAATCCCAAGAACTTCCTTTTCCTTTATCACGGGAAGCAGCTATATTCCCTAGAGCAGCTGTTCCTCAATCTAGAATCCTGAGTCTATGAGGCTAAAGCTCTAGCCAATATGTTATGGATATTTGGCACAGTGAGGCACTAACCTTTGTTGTTTTAAGCCACTGACAATTTAGGATTGTTTGCTTCCATAGCATGCATTATCTCATTTGGATTGATACATGCAATAAATCTAAGACATCACAGGATGGAGAAATGAGTTATGATACAAACACCCAGACCGTTTTCCTGAGCAGAGTCAAACATGTCACCTTGAGATTCTACCGGGACCTCATTCCTCTTTCTAACCATTGCTCATGAAAGCCGTCTTAGAGTTTGGTAAAAATTCTGGGTCTATAATTAAAAGATTTTCCCCCCTCTGCTAGTAACAAAAAAGGGCTCTGTGTCACCGTAAGAGAGGGTCTTTCTTTTGTGGGTCTCATCCCCGAGCACTCCAAGGGCAGTCGGACCATGGATGCACACAGCACCATTTTCAGTCATGTCAGGAAAGAACATGGGGACTGGCCTCGGTGGCCCAGATTTCTAGCTCTGGTTCTTCCACTCATTGTGAGGTCAGGGCACATCTTGTCCATTCATGGGACCTGTTTTCCCATCTTTAAAATTCAGGGCTTGCAGCAAATCTTTGCACATTCTTGCTGCTCTGATTGTTCTTGAGGTGCTCAGCTTTTCCGTGGGGAGAGAGGGGCTTACCTGGCTGGGCGAGCACCTGGTGCTGAAGGTGGCCACTGTAAACAACAGGCGCAGAAGTGCTGTGGAGACCTTCAGGATGGAGAGTACAGATGCGAACTTCAGTGTGCCAACTGGGGGTTTCTGGCTCAGCCTCTCAGCAATGCTGGCTGTTCTGCCTGCTTTTAAAAAAGAGCAGAGATGGTGGAAGCTTCGAGGGAATCCTTTGTCTGGCCAGGGTCATAAGCAAGTCAGGAAGACAGACACCCTTAACTGCTGACAAAGTCCCAGGTCCCAGCAAGTTAACAGGACATAAGAGGAAAACTAGGGTGTGTGTATATGTGTTTTGGGAGGCACTAGGCACATTTGTCATCCATCCCGGGGCTCCAAGTGTAGAATGTGTGCGTATGAAATGACTGAGCTTGGACAGTAATCTTAAAGGATCGTCTTCTTTTCTTTTAAATGTTTTTATTTAAATTCAAGTTAGTTCATGTAGAGTGTAGTATTAGTTTCAGGAATAGAATTTAGTGACTCATCAGTTGCATAGGACATCCAGGGCTCATTACGTCGCATGCCCTCCTTAATGCCCATCACCCAATGATGTCACCCCCCCACCCCCCACCCCTCCAGCAACCCTCAGTTTGTTTCTTAGAGTTAAGAGTCTCTTATGGTTTGACTCTCTGTTTTATTCTTATTTTATTTTTCCTTCCCTTCCCCTATGTTCATCTGTTTTGTTTCTTAAATTCCACACATGAGTTAAATCATATGGTATTTGTCTTTCTCTGACTGACTTATTTCACTTAGCATAATACCCTCTAGTTCCATCCACATCATTACAAATGGTAAGATTTCATTCTTTTTGATGGCTGAGTAATATTCCACCACATATATATACCACTTCTCTTTATCCATTCATCAGTCAATGGACATCTGGGCTCTTTCCATATTTTGGTTATTGTGGACATTGCTGCTATAAACATTGGGGTGCAGGTGCCCCTTTGGGTCACTATATTTGTATCTTTTGGGGAAATACCCGTAGTGTGGTTGCTGGGTCATAGGATACCTCTATTTTTGGCTTTTTGAGGAATCTCCATACTGTTTTCTGGAGTGACTGTACCAGTTTTCATTCCCACCAACACTGTAGGAGGGTTCCCCTTTCTACACATCCTTGCCAATACCTGTTGTTTCCTGAGATGTTAATTTTAGCCATTCTCACCAGTGAGAGGTGGTATCTCATTGTGGTTTTGATTTGTATTTCCCTGATGTCATTTGGATGTCTTCTTTGAAGAAATGTTTGTTCAGTCTTTTCTTCAAATTTTTTATTGTTATGTTAATCACCATACATCATTACTTTATGATGCAGTGTTCCATGATTCATTGTTTGTGCATAACGCCCAGTGTTCCATGCAGAACGTGCCCTCTTTAATACCCATCACTAGGCTAACCAATCCCCCCAGCCCCTCCCATCTAGAACCCTCAGTTTGTTTTTCAGAGTCCATCGTCTCTCATGGTTGGTCTCCCCCTCTGATTTCCCCCCCTTCATTCTTCCCTTCCTGCTATCTTCTTTTTATTTTTCTTAACATATATTGCATTATTTGTTTCAGAGGTACAGATCTGTGATTCAACAGTTTTGCACAATTCACAGCGCTCACCATAGCACATACCCTCCCCAGTGTCTATCACCCAGCCACCCCATCCCTCCCAACCCACCCCCACTCCAGCAACCCTCAGTTTGTTTCCTGAGATTAAGAATTCCTCACATCAGTGAGGTCATATGATACATGTCTTTCTCTGATTGACTTATTTCACTCAGCATAACACCCTCCAGTTCCATCCATGTCGTTGTAAATAGCAAGATCTCTTTCCTTTTGATGACTGTATAATATTCCATTGTATATATATACCACTTCTTCTTTATCCATTCATCTGTCAAAGGACATCTTGGCTCTTTCCACAGTTTGGCTATTGGGGACATTGCTTCTATAAACATCGGGTTGCATGTACCCCTTTGGATCCCTACATTTGTATCTTTGGGGTAAATAACCAGTAGTGCAATTACTGGATCGTAGTGTAGCTCTATTTTCAACTTTTTGAGGAACCTCCATACTGTTTTCCAGAGTGGTTACACCAGATTGCATTCCCACCAACAGTGTAGAAGAGTTCCCCTTTCTCTGCATCCCTGCCAACATCTGTCGTTTCCTGACTTGTTAATTTTAGCCATTCTGACTGGTGTGAGGTGATATCTCATGGAGGTTTTGATTTGGATTTCCCTGATGCCGAGCGATGTGGAGCACTTTTTCATGTGTCTGTTGGCCATTTGGATGTCTTCTTTGGAAAAATGTCTGTTCATGTCTTCTGCCCATTTCTTGATTGGATCATTTGTTCTTTGGGTGTTGAGTTTGATAAGTTCTTTATAGATTTTGGATACTAGCCCTTTATCTGATATGTCATTTGCAAATATTTTCTCCCATTCTGTCGGTTGTCTTTTGGTTTTGTGGACTGTTTCTTTTGCTGTGCAAAAGCTTTTTATCTTGATGAAATCCCAATAGTTCATTTTTGCCCTGGCTTCCCTTGCCTTTGGCGATGTTTCTAGGAAGAAGTTCCTGCAGCTGAGGTCGAAGAGGTTGCTGCCTGTGTTCTCCTTTAGGATTTTGATGGACTCCTGTCTCACGTTTAGGTCTTTCAACCATTTGGAGTCTATTTTTGTGTGTGGTGTAAGGAAATGGTCCAGTTTCATTCTTCTGCATGTGGCTGTCCAATTGTCCCAACACCATTTGTTGAAGAGACTGTCTTTTTGCCATTGGACATTCTTTCCTGCTTTGTCAAAGATGAGTTGACCATAGAGTTGAGGGTCCATTTCTGGGCTCTCGATTCTGTTCCATTGATCTATGTGTCTGTTTTTGTGCCAGTACCATACTGTCTTGATGATGACAGCTTTGTAATAGCGCTGGAAGTCCGGAATTGGGATGCCGCCAGCTTTGCTTTTCTTTTTCAACATTCCTCTGGCTATTCGGGGTCTCTTCTGGTTCCATACAAATTTTAGGATTATTTGTTCCATTTCTTTGAAAAAAGTGGATGGTATTTTGATGGGGATTGCATTGAATGTGTAGATTGCTCTAGGTAGCATTGACATCTTCACAATGTTTGTTCTTCCAATCCATGTGCAGGGAACGTTTTTCCATTTCTTTGTGTCTTCCTCAATTTCTTTCATGAGTATTTTCTAGTTTTCTGAGTATAGATCCTTTGCCTCTTTGGTTAAATTTATTCCTAGATATCTTATGGTTTTGGGTGCAATTGTAAATGGGATCAACTCCTTCATTTGTCTCTCTTCTGTCTTGTTGTTGGTGTATAGGAATGCCACTGATTTCTGTGCATTGATTTTATATCCTGCCACTTGACTGAATTCCTGTATGAGTTCTAGCAGTTTTGGGGTGGAGTCTTTTGGGTTTTACACATAAAGTATCATATCATCTGCGAAAAGTGAGAGTTTGACTTCCTCCTTTGATTTCTTTTTGTTGTCTGATTGCTGTGGCTAGGACTTCTAATACTATGTTGAATAGCAGTGGTGAGAGTGGACATCCCTGCCGCGTTCCTGACCTTAGGGGAAAAGCTCTCACCTTTTCCCATTGAGAATGATATTCGCTGTAGGTTTTTCATAGATGGCTTTTATGATATTGAGGTATGTACCCTCTATCCCTATACTCTGAAGAGTTTTGATCAAGAAAGGATGCTGTACTTTGTCAAATGCTTTTTCTGCATCTATTGAGAGGATCCTATGATTCTTGTTCTTTCTTTTGTTAATGTATTGTATCACGTTGATTGATTTGTGGATGTTGAACCAACCTTGCAGCCCAGGGATAAATCCCACTTGTTCATGGTGAATGATCCTTTTAATGTACTGTTGGATCCTATTGGCTGGTATTTTGGTGAGAATTTTTGCATCCATGTTCATCAAGGATATTGGTCTGTAATTCTCCTTTTTGATGGGGTCTTTGGTTTTGGGATCAAAGTAATGGTGGCCTCATAAAACGAGATTGGAAGTTTTCCTTCCATTTCTATTTTTTGGAACAGTTTCAGAAGCATAGGTATTAATTCTTCTTTAAATGTTTGGTAGAATTCCCCTGGGAAGCCATCTGGCCCTGGGCTTTTCTTATTGGGAGATTTTTGATGACTGCCTCAATTTCCTTAGTGGTTATAGGTCTGTTCAGGTTTTCTATTTCTTCCTGGTTCAGTTTTGGTAGTTGATACATCTCTAGGAATGCATCCATTTCTTCCAGGTTATCTAATTTGCTGGCATAGAGTTGCTCATAATATGTTCTTATAATTGTTTGTATTTCTTTGGTGTTGGTTGTGATCTCTCCTCTTTCATTC
Source organism: Eumetopias jubatus (assembly GCF_037043125.1). Lineage (NCBI taxonomy): Eukaryota > Metazoa > Chordata > Mammalia > Carnivora > Otariidae > Eumetopias > Eumetopias jubatus. The sequence goes on from NW_028274816.1 coordinate 120,849,628, forward strand.
ATGATTTTGTTGATTTGGGTCATTTCTCTTTTTGATAAGTCTGGCCAGGGGTTTATCAATCTTGTTAAATCTTTCAAAGAACCAGCTCCTAGTTTCGTTGATCTCTTCTACTGTCCTTTTGGTTTCTATTTCTTTGATTTCTGCTCTGATCTTTATTATTTCTCTTCTCCTGCTGGGTTTAGGGTTTATTTGCTGTTTTTTTCTCTAGCTTCTTTAGGTGTAGGGTTAGGTTGTGTATTTGAGACCTTTCTTGTTTCTTGAGAAAGGCTTGTATTGCTATATACTTTCCTCTCAGGACTGCCTTTGCTGTATCCCAAAGATTTGGAACAGTTGTGTTTTCATTTTCATTGGTTTCCAGGAATTTTTTAATTCTTCTTTAACTTCCTGGTTGACCCATTCATTCTTTAGCAGGATGCTTTTAGCCTCCATGTATTTGAGTTCTTTCCGACTTTCCTCTTGTGATTGAGTTCTAGTTTCAAAGCACTGTGGTCTGAAAACATGCGGGGAATGATCTCAATCTTTTGGTACTGGTTGAGACCTGATTTGTGACCTAGGATGTGATCTATTCTGGAGAATGTTCCATGGGCACTAGAGAAGAATGTGTATTCCGTTGCTTTGGGATGGAATGTTCTGAATATGTCTGTGAAGTCCATTTGGTCCAGTGTGTCATTTAAAGTCTCTATTTCCTTTTTGATCTTTTGCTTAGATGATCTGTCCATTTCAGTCAGGGGGGTGTTAAAGTCCCCCACTATTATTGTATTGTTGTCAATGTTTCTTTGCTTTTGTTATTAATTGTCTTATATAATTGGCTGCTCCCATGTTAGGGGCATGGATATTTACAATTGTTAGATGTTCTCGTTGGATAGACCCTTTAAGTAGGATATAGTGTCCTTCCTCATCTCTTATTAGTTTTTGGTTTAAAATCTAATTTTTCCGATATAAGGATTGCCACCTCAGCTTTCTTTTGGTGTCCATTAGCATGGTAAATTGTTTTCCACCCCCTCACTTTCAATGTGGGGGTGTCTTTGGGTCTAAAATGAGTCTCTTGCAGACAGCATATCGATGGGTCTTGTTTTTTAATCCAATCTGATAGCCTGTGTCTTTTGATTGGGGCGTTTAGCCCATTTACCTTCAGGGTAAGTATTGAAAGATATGAATTTAGTGCCACTGTATTGCCTGTAAGGTGACTGTTATTGTATATTGTCTGTGTTCCTTTCTGATCTATGCTGCTTTTAGGCTCCCTCTTTGCTTAGGGGACCCCTTTCAATATTTCTTGTAGGGCTGGTTTCGTGTTTGCAAGTTTCTTTAGTTTTTGTTTGTCCTGGAAGCTTTTGATCTCCCCTTCTATTTTCAATGACAGCCTAGCTGGATATAGTATTCTTGGCTGCATATTTTTCTCGTTTATGCTCTGAAGATATCATGCCAGTCCTTTCTGGCCTGCCAGGTCTCTGTGGATAGGTCTGTCGCCAGTCTAATATTTCTACCATTGTAGGTTACATATCTCTTCTCCCGAGTTGCTTTGAGGATTTCCTTTTTGTCTCTGAGACTCGTAAGTTTTACTATTAGATATCAGGGTGTTGACCTATTTTTATTGATTTTGAGAGGGGTTCTCTGTGCCTCCTGGATTTTGATGCCTGTTTCCTTCCCCACATTAGGGAAGTTCTGTTATAATTTGCTCCAATATACCTTTTGCCCCTCTCTCTCTTTCTTCTTGTTCTGGGATCCCAATTATTCTAATGTTGTTTCGTCTTATCGTGTCACTTGTCTCTCGAATTCTGCGCTCGTGATCCAGTAATTGTTTATCTCTCTTTTTCTCAGCTTCTTTATTTTCCATCATTTGGTCTTTTATATCGCTGATTCTCTCTTCTGCCTCATGTATCGTAGCAGTTAGTGCCCCCATTTTTTATTGCACCTCATCAATAGCCTTTTTGATTTAAACTTGGTTAGATTTTAGTTCTTTTATTTCTCCAGAAAGGGTTTCTCTAATGACTTCCATGCTTTTTTCAAGCCCAGCTGCTATCTTTAAAATCATGATAATGAACTCTAGGTCCAACATCGTACTAATGTCCGTATTGAGTAGGTCCCTGGCAGACGGTACTACCTCTTGTTCTTTTTGTTGAGATGTTTTTTTTCATCTTGTCATTTTGTCCAGAAGAGAATAGATGAATGAGAGAACAAAATGCTAACAGGGTAACAACATCCCCAGAAAATATACTCTAAAGAAATCGGAAAAGACCTAAAACCAGGGGAAAAGAAAGGAAAAGAAAGGAAAAAGAAAGAGAAAAGAAAAAAGAAAAAGATAAAGATAAAATCAAACAAAAATGGAACAAAACAAAAAAAAAACAGAATATGATCAGGCTGGTGCATAGATCAGTGACACACACTAGATTTTGGGGGCATTTTGGTCTGTTAGAATAAAGTGCCTCCCAAAATTTTAAAGGAAGAAAGACTTATATATGTACAAAATAAGGGTTGATACGATGAAGGGATGGAATATGACTGTAAAGATGAAAGTTATAAAAAAATTTATAAAAGGAATTGATAAGATAAGAAGTTGTTTGAAAAAAGAAAGAAAAAAAAAGCGGGGGAGAGAATGTGATCATGCAGGAGACTAGAACAAAGCCATACACTAGAGATTTAGGGTATATTTTGATCTGTAAGAAGAAACTGTATCTCAAAATTTTAAAGAGAGAACAATTTATATATATATATATATATATATATGCCAAAAATAAGGGTAACTACTATGAAGGGATAGAATATGACTCAAAATGAAAAATAAATTGTTTTTTTTAAAAAAGGGATTGATAAGATATTGGTTGAAAAAGGGAAAAAGAAAAATTAAAAAAAAAGACAGTTAAAAAAATTAACTTTGAAAGACTAAAGTATCATGGTAAAAAAACCATGAATTCTATGTGCAGTATTCCCCTAGCGCTGGAGTTCTCCCGTTCTCCTTGATCGGTAAACTTGGTCTTGGCTTGCTGCCTGTTCGTGCTGATCTTCTGGGGGAGGGGCCTATTGCCGTGGTTCCCAAATGTCTTTGCCGGAGGCAGAATTGCCCCGCCCTTGCCTGTCCGGGCTAAGCAAGCTGCTCGGGTTTGCTCTCGGGAGCTTTTGTTCCCTGCAAGCTCTCGGTACAGCTTTGGAGGACCAGGGTGAAAATGGTGGCCTCTAGTCTCTGTCCCCGGAGGAGCCGAGAACTCAGGGCCCCTCTCCTCAGTGCACCCCCAGAGAAAAGCAGTCACTCCCGTGTCCCCGGTCTCTGGCCGCACTGCGTGCTCACCCGGCCTGTGACCGAGCGTTTCTATCTCTGGCACCCGACCCCGTGTGGAGTCTCCAAACCCAGCAGATCCCTGCGGTGCGCTCCCGCACCGCTCCTCCCAGGGGAGGAAGGGGAGTCTCCCCGGATCTGCCACTTGTTGGGTACCTGCTGCAGGAGCAGTGGCCCAACTGGGCCGCGGATCACAGTTTATGGCCACCTCGAGCTGAGAGCCCGCGCCTCGGCTCCGTCTCTGCAGCCGTCTTCCCCGCTCTGATACCTGGGAGCTCTGCTGCCCTCAGGCACGCCCGGTCTTTCTGTGACCCCGAGGGTCCTGAGACCACACTGTCCCGTGAGGGTTCCACCCCCTGCTTAGCCACTGGAGCGACGTCCCTCCGCGGAGCCGACTTCTAAAAGTTCCGATTTTGTGCTCCGCGGCTCTATCACTTGCCAGAAGCAGCCAACGGAGGCCCCCTCCCCCGCCGTCTATCATCCCAAATATTGCCTCAGATTCACTTCGCCGCACGTCCTACCTTCCAGTAAGTGGTCGCTTTTCTGTTCAGAGAGTTGTTGCTATTCCTTTCTTTGATCTCCTGTTGAGTTTGTAGGTGTTCAGAATGGTTTGATCCCTATTCAGCTGAATTCCTGAGACCAGAGGAAATCCAGGTCTCCTATTCCTCCGCCATCTTGCTCCACCCCATGTTTGTTCATGTCTTGAGAGGATAATTCTTAAAACTCTGCTTTCTCTGAAATGAAACATCTGTAGTTGGGGGTGAAGCAGGAACCCAAGGGCATGAAGATGAGGAGATCCAGGAACCTCCGCCTCCCCGCCCTGTCCCTGTGTTTACGTGGTGGTCTTTAGGATTTGGAGGCCAGGAAGGTGTCCTAAAATTCCTGCTAGCTTCCCCCACCCCAGATATGGAGAGATCTCAGTAGTTCTGAATATTGCCAGGCTTCTGGTTATCCAGGAATGTAGCACATGAGAACCTTGCCCACATGATTCAATCTCCTGGTCGTAGGCTCTGAGACCCTTTGGATTTTACTGTCCTAAGACATGACTGGATCCTTCCTAATAATCTTGACTTCCTGGGCATTCTTGATCCAGCTTTACTGAGGCATAACTGACAAATAAAGATTGTCAATATTTCAGGTGTACGGTGTGATGGTTTGATGTACATATATATTGTGATTACATAATCAGGTTAACTTACAGGTCCATTACCTCACATAGTCAACTTTTTGCTGTGGTGAGAACACTTAAAATCTACTTTCTTATCAAATTTCAAGAATATAATACAATGTTACTAACTATAGTCACTACAAAGTACATTAGATTCTCCTAAACGTATTCATTTTATAACTGAAAGTTTGTACACTGTGACAAACCCCTCCCCAGAAAGACAAATCAAAACCACAATGAGGAGAGGCGGAGCAAGATGGCGGAGGAGTAGGAGACCTAGATTTCGTCTGGTCTCAGGAATTCAGCTGAATAGGGATCAAACCATTCTGAACACCAACGAACTCAACAGGAGATCGAACAGGAGAGTAGCAACAACTCTCTGAACAGAGAAGCGACCACTTACTGGAAGGTAGGGCTTGCGGAGAAGTGAATCCGAGGCGATATTCGGGAGGATAGACGGCGGGGGAGGGGCCTCCGCCGGCCGCTTCTGGCAAGTGCTAGAGCCGCGGAGCACAAAATCGGACCTTTTAGAAGTCGGCTCGGCGGAGGGAAGTCGCTGCAGTGGCTAAGCGGGGGGTGGAATCCTCCCGGGACAGTGTGGTCTCAGGACCCTTGGGGTCACAGAGATACCAGGGTGCCTGAGTGCAGCAGAGCTCCCAGGTATCAGAGCAGTGAAACCGGCTGCAGATACGGAGCAGAGTCGCGGGTTCTCAGCTCGGGGTTGCCATAAACTGTGATCTGCGGCCCAGTCGGGGCACGGCTCCCCCAGCAGGGACCCAACAAGCAGCAGATCCGGGGAGACTCCCCTTCCTTCCCGGGGAGGAGCGGTGCGGGAACGCACTGCAGGGATCTGCTGGGTTTGGAGACTCCGCGCGGGGTCGGGTGCCAGAGAGAGCAACGCTCGGTCACAGGCTGGGTGAGCACGGAGTGCGGCCGGAGACCGGGGACACGGAAGTCACTGCTTTTCTCTGGGGGCACACTGAGGAGCGGGGCCCCGAGTTCTCAGCTCCTTCAAGTGGAGATTGGGAGGCCACCATTTCTGCCCTGGGCCTCCAAAGCTGTACCGAGAGCTTGCAGGGAACAAAAGCTCCTGAGAGCAAACCGGAGCAGCTTCCTTAGCCCGGACCCACAAGGGCGGGGCAATTCCGCCTCCGGCAAAGACATTTGGGAACCACGGCAACAGGCCCCTCCCCCAGAAGATCAGCACAAACAGCCAGCAAGCCAAGACCAAGTTGATCGATCAAGGAGAATAGGAGAACTCCAGCGCTAGGGGAATACTGCACATAGATTCATGGCTTTTTTTTTTTTTTTTTACCATGATTCATTATTTCATCAAAGTTAATTTTTGTTGACTGTTTTTTTTTATTTTTCTTTTTCCCTTTTTCAACCAACATCTTATAAATCCTTTTTTAAAAAAAAAAAAAACATTTTTTATTTTTCATTTTTAGAGTCATATTTTATCCCTTCATAGTAGTTACCCTTATTTTTGGCATATATATATAAGTTGTTCTTTCTTTAAAATTTTGAGGTACAGTTTCTTCTAACAGATCAAAATATACCCTAAATCACTAGTGTATGGCTTTGTTCTAGTCTCCTGCCTGATGACATTCTCTCCCTTTTTCCTTTTTTTTTTTTTCTTATATCTTCTTTCTTTTTTCAAACAACTTATCTTACCAAGTCCTTTTATAAAATCTTTTATAATTTTCATCTTTACAGTCATCTTCCATCCCTTCATTGTATCAACCCTTATTTTGTACATATATGTCTTTCTTCCTTTAAAATTTTAGGAGGCACTTTTTTCTAACAGACCAAAATACGCCCAAAATCTAGTGTGTGGCACTGATCTATGCACTAGCCTGATCATATTTGATCATATTCTGCCTTTTTTGTATTGTTTTATTTTAGTTTTTATCTTTTTTTTTCTTTTTCTCTTTCTTTTTTCTTTCTTTCCCTTTCTTTTCCCCTGGTGTCAGGTCTTTTCTGATTTGTATACAGTATATTTGCTGGGGACGTTGTTAACCTGTTAGCATTTTGTTCTCACATTCATCTATTCTCCTCTGGACAAAATGACAAGACGAAAGAAATCACCTCAGCAAAAAGAACAAGAGGTAGTACCGTCAGCCAGGGACCTACTCAATACCGATATTAGTACGATGTCGGACCTAGAGTTCAGAATCATGATTTTAAAGATACTAGCTGGGCTTGAAAAAAGCGTGGAAGTTATTAGAGAAAACCCTTTCTGGAGAAATAAAAGAACTAAAATCTAACCAAATCGAAATCAAAAAGGCTATTGATGAGGTGCAATCAAAAATGGGGGCACTAAATGCTAGGATAAATGAGGCAGAAGAGAGAATCAGCGATATAGAAGACCAAACGATGGAAAATAAAGAGGCTGAGAAAAAGAGAGAGAAATAACTACAGGATCATGAGGGCAGAATTCGAGAGATAAGTGATATGATAAGATGAAACAACATTAGAATAATTGGGATCCCAGAAGAAGAAGAGAGAGAGAGAGGGGCAGAAGGTATATTGGAGCAAATTATAGCAGAGAACTTCCCTAATGTGAGGAAGGAAACAGGCATGAAAATCCAGGAGGCACAAAGAACCCCTCTCAAAATCAATAATAATAGGTCAACACCCCGACATCTAATAGTAAAACTTACGAGTCTCAGAGACAAAGAGAAGATCCTGAAAGCAGCTCGGGAGAAGAGATATGTAACCTACAATGGTAGAAACATTAGATTGGCAACAGACCTATCCACAGAGACCTGGCAGGCCAGAAAGGACTGGCAAGATATCTTCAGAGCACTAAACGAGAAAAATATGCAGCCAAGAATACTATATCCAGCTAGGCTATCATTGAAAATAGAAGGAGAGATAAAAAGCTTCCAGAACAAACAAAAACTAAAGGAATTTGCAAACACGAAACCAGCCCTCCAAGAAATATTGAGAGGGGTCCTCTAAGCAAAGAAAGAACCTAAAAGCAGCAAAGAGCAGAAACGAACACAGACAACAGACAGTTAACAGTCACCTTACAGGTAATACAATGACACTAAATTCATACCTTTCAATAGTTACCCTGAATGTAAATGGTCTAAATGCCCCAATCAAAAGACACAGGCTATCAGATTGGATTAAAAAACAAGACCCATCAATATGCTGTCTGCAAGAGACTCATTTTAGACCCAAAGACACCCCCAGATTGAAAGTGAGGGGGTGGAAAACCATTTACCATGCTAATGGACACCAAAAGAAAGCTGGGGTGGCAATCCTTATATCAGACAAACTAGATTTTAAAACAAAGACTGTAATAAGAGATGAGGAAGGACACTATATCCTACTTAAAGAGTCTATCCAACAAGAAGATCTAACAATTGTAAATATCTATGCCCCGAACATGGGAGCAGCCAATTATATAAGGCAATTAATAACAAAAGCAAAGAAACACATTGATAACAATACAATAATAGTGGGGGACTTTAACACCCCCCTGACTGAAATGGACAGATCATCTAAGCAAAAGATCAACAAGGAAATAAAGACTTTAAATGACACACTGGACCAAATGGACTTCACAGACATATTCAGAACATTCCATCCCAAAGCAACGGAATACACATTCTTCTCTAGTGCCCATGGAACATTCTCCAGAATTGATCACATCCTAGGTCACAAATCAGGTCTCAATCGGTACCAAAAGATTGGGATCATTCCCTGCATATTTTCAGACCACAATGCTTTGAAACTAGAACTCAACAACAAGAGGAAAGTTGGAAAGAACTCAAATACATGGAGGCTAAAGAGCATCCTACTAAAGAATGAATGGGTCAACCAAGAAATCAAAGAAGAATTAAAAAAATTCCTGGAAACCAATGAAAATGAAAACACAGCTGTTCAAAATCTTTGGGATACAGCAAAGGCAGTCCTGAGAGGAAAGTATATAGCAATACAAGCCTTTCTCAAGAAACAAGAGAGGTCTCAAATCCACAACCTAACCCTACACCTAAAGGAGCTGGAGAAAGAACAGCAAATAAAGCCTAAACCCAGCAGGAGAAGAGAAATAATAAAGATCAGAGCAGAAATCAATGAACTAGAAACCAAAAGAACAGTAGAACAGATCAACGAAACTAGGAGCTGGTTCTTTGAAAGAATTAACAAGATTGATAAACCCCTAGCCAGACTGATCAAAAAGAAAAGAGAAATGACCCAAATCAACAAAATCATGAATGAAAGAGGAGAGATCACAACCAACACCAAAGAAATACAAACAATTATAAGAACATATTATGAGCAACTCTATGCCAACAAATTAGATAACCTGGAAGAAATGGGTGCATTCCTAGAGATGTATCAACTACCAAAATTGAACCAGGAAGAAATAGAAAACCTGAACAGACCTATAACCACTAAGGAAATTGAAACAGTCATCAAAAATCTCCCAAGAAACAAAAGCCCAGGGCCAGATGGCTTCCCAGGGGAATTCTATCAGACATTTCAAGAAGAATTAATCCCTATTCTCCTGAAACTGTTCCAAAAAATAGAAATGGAAGGGAAACTTCCAAACTCATTTTATGAGGCCAGCGTTACCTTGATCCCAAAACCAGACAAAGACCCCATCAAAAAAGAGAATTACAGACCAATATCCTTGATGAACATGGATGCAAAAATTCTCACCAAAATACTAGCCAATAGGATCCAACAGTACATTAAAAGGATTATTCACCAGGACCAAGTGGGATTTATTCCTGGGCTGCAAGGCTGGTTCAACATCCGCAAATCAATCAATGTGATACAATACATTAACAAAAGAAAGAGCAAGAATCATATGATCCTCTCAATAGATGCAGAAAAAGCATTTGACAAAGTACAACATCCTTTCTTGATCAAAACTCTTCAGAGTATAGGGATAGAGGGTACATACCTCAATATCATAAAAGCCATCTATGAAAAACCTACAGCGAATATCATTCTCAATGGGGAAAGGCTGAGAGCTTTTCCCCTAAGGTCAGGAACGCGGCAGGGATGTCCACTCTCACCACTGCTATTCAACATAGTATTAGAAGTCCTAGCCACAGCAATCAGACAACAAAAAGAAATCAAAGGCATCCAAATCGGCAAAGACGAAGTCAAACTCTCACTCTTTGCAGATGATATGATACTGTATGTGGAAAACCCAAAAGACTCCACCCCAAAACTGCTAGAACTCATACAGGAATTCAGTCAAGTAGCAGGATATAAAATCAATGCACAGAAATCAGTGGCATTCCTATACACCAACAACAAGACAGAAGAGAGAGAAATCAAGGAGTCGATCCCATTTACAATTGCACCCAAAACCATTAGATACCTAGGAATAAATCTAACCAAAGAGGCAAAGGATCTGTACTCAGAAAACTATAAAATACTCATGAAAGAAATCGAAGAAGACACAAAGAAATGGAAAAACGTTCCATGCTCATGGATTGGGAGAATCAACATTGTGAAGATGTCAATGCTACCTAGAGCAATCTACACATTCAATGCAATCCCCATCAAAATACCATCCAGTTTTTTCAAAGAAATGGAACAAATAATCCTAAAATTTGTATGGAACCAGAAGAGACCCAGAATAGCCAGAGGAATACTGAAAAAGAAAAGCAAAGCTGGCGGCATCACAATTCCGGACTTCCAGCTCTATTACAAAGCTGTCATCATCAAGACAGTATGGTACTGGCACAAAAACAGACACATAGATCAATGGAACAGAATCGAGAGCCCAGAAATGGACCCTCAACTCTATGGTCAACTTATCTTTGACAAAGCAAGAAAGAATGTCCAATGGCAAAAAGACAGTCTCTTCAACAAATGGTGTTGGGACAATTGGACAGCCACATGCAGAAGAATGAAACTGGACCATTTTCTTACACCACACACAAAAATAGACTCCAAATGGTTGAAAGACCTAAACCTGAGACAGGAGTCCATCAAAATCCTAAAGGAGAACACAGGTAGCAACCTTTTCGACCTTAGCAGCAGTAACTTCTTCCTAGAAACATCGCCAAAAGCACGGGAAGCCAGGGCAAAAATGAACTATTGGGATTTCATCAAGATAAAAAGCTTTTGCACAGCAAAAGAAACAGTCCACAAAACCAAAAGACAACCAACAGAATGGGAGAAAATATTTGCAAATGACATATCAGATAAAGGGCTAGTATCCAAAATCTATAAAGAACTTATCAAACTCAACACCCAAAGAACAAATAATCCAATCAAGAAATGGGCAGAAGACATGAACAGACATTTCTCCAAAGAAGACATCCAAATGGCCAACAGGCACATGAAAAAGTGCTCAACATCGCTCGGCATCAGGGAAATCCAAATCAAAACCTCAATGAGATACCACCTCACACCCGTTAGAATGGCTAAAATTAACAAGTCAGGGAACGACAGATGTTGGCGGGGATGTGGAGAAAGGGGAACCCTCCTACACTGTTGGTGGGAATGCAAGCTGGTGCAACCCCTCTGGAAAACAGTATGGAGGTTCCTCAAACATTTGAAATTAGAGCTACCGTTCGATCCAGCAATTGCACTACTGGGTATTTACCACAAAGACACAAATGTAGGGACCCGAAGGGGTACGTGTACCCCAATGTTTATAGCGGCAATGTCCACCATAGCCAAACTGTGGAAAGAGCCAAGATGCCCATCGACAGATGAATGGATAAAGAAGAAGTGGTATATATACACAATGGAATATTATGCAGCCATCAAAAGGAATGAGATCTTGCCATTTGCAACGACGTGGATGGAACTGGAGGGTGTTATGCTGAGTGAAATAAGTCAATCAGAGAAAGACATGTATCACATGACCTCACTGATATGAGGAATTCTTAATCTCAGGAAAGAAACTGAGTGTTACTGGAGTGGTTGGGGGTGGGAGGGATGGGGTGGCTGGGGTGATAGACATTGGGGAGGGTATGTGCTACGGTGAGCGCTGTGAATTGTGCAAGACTGTTGAATCACAGTTCTGTACTTCTGAAACAAATAACGCAACATATTTTAAGAAAAAAGAAAAAGAAGAAGATAACAGGAGAGGAAGAAAAGGGGAGTATGTCAGAGGGGGAGACGAACCATGAGAGATGATGGACTCTGAAAAACAAACTGAGGGTTCTAGAGGGGAGGAGGGTAGGGGGATGGGTTAGCCTGGTGATGGGTATTGAGGAGGGCACGTTCTGCATGGAGCACTGGGTGTTATGAACAAACAATGAATCATGGAACACTGCACCAAAAACTAATGATGTAATATATGGTGATTAACATAACAATAAAAAAATTAAAAAAAAAACAAACCACAATGAGATACCACTCCACACCTGTTAAGATAGTTATCAAAAGAGATGAGGCATAATGAGTTAGAGAGGGTGTGCAGAGAAGGAAATGCTGGTGCACTGTTGGTGGGAATGTAAATTGGCACAATCACTGTGGAGAACAGTATGGAGGTTCCTGCGCATTTCTATAGCTACAACCCTTTTCCCCCAAATGGAGTGAAATAGCAAAAGCCTATATATCAAATACCCTGTGCTGGAGGGGTCTTTTTGCTGCACAATGGGTGGTCCTCCATGCCCTCACCTCCCCAAGGGTTCAAGAAACACATTTGGAAACCAGCAATCTAGCTCACCCGCACTTCCTGAGCACACATTCTAGACCAGGTGACTGGTAGCTAAAAATATCAAAGAGAAAGAGGAGACAGGAACCCAGCATGTATCCTTTTTGTGCACAACACCAGATCTCCTAATAGGAGATGGCGAGGAAGAGGCGGTCTTTAATGGTATCACTGTGATGAGTTATAGAATTGAATATTGGCATGGAGATGCTGCAAGGGTCTCCTGGTTTTTCCTGCATGCTCAAAAATCAAATTGATTGATTGGTACAGGTTGCAGAGGGGTGTGTTGAGAAGGATTCTGAGGCTTGCCTTGGATTAATAGAAGACAGTGTGTGGCTGACTGGTGATGTCTGTCATGGGCACAGGATTAAGAGAGTGTCCTTACTGGACCGCATGGTCTCTAAGCTCCAGTCTAGAATAATTGGTCTACAACTACTCAAAAGGGAAGCAAGTAGATACCAGAAAACCTGGACCTTCCTTATTCTCTCCTGCTCAACTCCAGGTGAGGTGGTCTAGTGTGGACTCTGGAATCATGGTCCTGAGTTTGGAGGATGGTTCTGCCACTAACTAGCTTTGATGCCATGGACAACTTACTAACCAATCTCTGCTAGGTTAAAATGGGGAAAATCATGCCTACCTTAGAGGATTATCGTGTGCATTGAGTATATGTGTGTGTATATATATATATATATATATATATATATATATATATATATATAGTGCTCAGAAGAGTGACCAGATCACTGTAGTTGCTTAGTAAGTGGAAGTTCATGATTATTATTATTATTATCATCATTATTAGGAAATGGGGCAGATTTTGCCAGACAGGGGAGCTAGAAAAGGACTCCGTGTCTGGCCAGATGGCTTTCTCCATATCTTCTCCCCAGTTTTCTCCCTGCTTCCAATGCTACCCTAGGGGTGGTTTCCAGAAATGCCTGAGTTGCACTTGTGGGAGATGCAGGGTCTCAAAAATTGTGCCCAAACAACGAAGTTTGGAATGTTCTTGATTTTGGAGGTGTTTGGCTGATGTGGTTGAGCAATTACGTTTCATTAGTAGGAATAATTTTGCAACTGCTGGGTGTTTAGAGGGCCTTATCAGCAAGTGACTTTCCATTTTTGTGTTTTCCTTCTAGGACTTTGGATTTAACCTGGACCACAGACACCTCGGTGGGAATGAACAAACTGAATCTTAAGACGTCCCAAATTCAGCAGCTGTTCCATCCGGCTGCTTGGCTGTCTCTAACAGTGGGAGTAGATTCTCCAGCTGTTTTGTCTTTCTTCCTGGGGAGTTTCTTACTTAGAAGTGACCTAGGTTAGATCCACTACTTTCTCTGGTCTGGTTTCTGATAAATATGGGGGTTGGTGGGGAATGACTCAGTGATGGGAAGGAAATGAGTTCTTCATTGTGAAAACAAAATCTTAGCTTTCTGAGTGTTTTCCAAGGAAGGATGAATGACCAGTGGAAAAGGATCCCAGGAATCAAGACTCTGGGGTTTGTTTGTTTGTTTACAACTGTATTCTAGATTTCCTCTAAGAATGCAAAGTTATACACAGAATTGAAAGAGACATTAATATTAACTTTATTCTAACCCTATCTATTTTTTTAAAGATTTTATTTATTTTTAGAGAGAGAGAGAGCAGAGGGAAGAGCACGGGGAGAGGGAGAGAGAGAATCTCAAACAGACTCTGCATTGAGCATGGAGCCAGATGTGGAGCTTGGTCCCAGGACTCTGAGATCCCAACCTGAGTTGAAACCAAGAGAGGGGCACTCAACCGACTGAGACACCCGGGTGCCCCCCAGCCCTATCTTAAAAAAAAAAAAAATAGAGACTTGGAGACCAGTGACAAAATCCCTAAGGCAACATGGTGCGTTTTAGGCTGAGCCTGATTCTAGAACCTCTGTCTCAGGATTCCCCATCTTGTGAAACCTTTACCACATGTAGCCCCTGGACACCCCTTTCCCTTGTGCAAAACAGAACCAAGTAGTGTGTGCTACCTCTCTCTCTCAAGGGTCACTGAGACCATGTCTACAGTATCTTGTTACTTTTGGAGGAAGATTACCCCAAATATATGTTAGCATAAAAATTCTAACAATGTATCTAACAAATAGCAAGTTCTCAGTAGCAACGCGAGCTTACTCAATGTATGCAAGCACTATATTGCTTCATTTCCTGTGGGTTCACTTATTTAATCATCCCAACAAACCTACAAAGTAGGTATTCCAATTAAGTTCATTTTAAAAACAAGACAACAGAGGCTTAGGGAAGGTAAGCAGCTTCCTCTTTCATGAGGTCATTTATAAAAGTAAAGCTTGCTTCTCAGAGTTGCCCTGAGAAGAAAAAAGCTCTTTTGTTTAAAATATTCTTACTGGTTATTACATTATCTTGTATAATCCTCTTGGGGCTACCAACTTTAGTCCTTTGTATGACGATGAAAATGGGGACAGATGGTGAAAATAATTCCCGGCATCAATTGGTCAAAGTAACACTAGCCTATGCTTCCATGACAAGCACAGAAATCCCAGCAGCTCACTGCAACAGGTATTTCTTTGTTGTTCATGTCACAGCCTGATATTGGTCACATAGCTTGCCCAAGGCACTCTTTTCTGAGGAGTGACTCAGCGATCCAGCTGCTTGTAAATCATAGCCAGCATCTGGAACACGTGGCCCCCAAGTTCACCAAGGCAAGGGAGAGAGAGTTGATAGATTGTATAGGGGGCTTTAAAGAACCAGGCATGGAAGCAGCTTCTACCACATGTGTCTCCATCTTGTGGCCCTACATCATCATATGACTCCAAGTGTAAAGAAGGCTGAGAAACACAGGAAGACTTGGTAAATGCTAATAGCTTCTATGCAGTCTGTCCTTTGCTCAGTGCTTCTCAACATAGGTTAACGCAATCAACCAATCCCCAAGAGAGACCAACCCAAAGTCCTATAAAGTCATTGCATCAAACTAAATGTTCGGGATCTCTGGATAGTAAGTGGTCCTCTCTGTCAGGTGAGGGCATGGATCTACTTAGTCCAGTGACCTCTGAACTAAAAGACCAGTTATTTGACCCTGACATAATATTTCAAGTTTGAAGAGGACAGTTGCTTGCAACCAACACCTTCATTCGTGGAGGGGAAGATGGTGCACCAGTGGGCCAATGCTCTTTAGCGATCCTGCAGTCCTTGAGGCAGATGTTGTATAAGTCCCTCACCCTTGGTTAGGCTTGATTCTGCAATCTGGTGAAGCACTTTGTCTTTTTGATCTTGGCTCCTGATTGCTTTTGTGAGGTCCTTCCTTCTACATTATTTCCCTTGGACACCTCTGAGGTGGGTTTGGAAGGGGGATATTCTCCTCCAGGGCTCTGCAGCCTTGGAAGATGATTTGCTACACTATAGAGCTTGAGGTTTGTTTTCATTTTGAATGGTCAATGGCTTCTTGTTTTCAGTGCAGGCTCATTCATGATTTTATTGGCACTATAGTCTAGCTCTCTTGAGAACTTAGCAGGCTTCTGATCTCTTTCCACCCAGCCAATTCCATATGCCAGTAGCCACAGCCCGTTGCTTTCTAGGTATGCTTCTCAAATTATTTTTCTGCCTTTTCCTCTCTCCCCATTCCTCTTAATGAGGCTTGAAATACCAGGCGACAACTTCAATCTGATTTTTGCCCTAAGTCACTTCGTCCAACTCAGGAGTCTTTTGTTTGTTTGTTTGTTGACTGGATTTTTATTACTGAACTCTTTTTACTTTTTTCCCCTTAAATTAAACCTTTCTTAATGTTTGGGACCTACAAATAGATGACTTTTCCAACAATGTAAGATTCTGAATTTGTGGACTTTATTCCATTTCATTTTTATGTTAAAACGAGTCAGTGCTTTCCTGAGTTCATCTCTTTCTTTCAATAGCCTGACCAATGCAGACAAAACCAACCAACGCATTACTAATGCATATTTTAAAAACTCTCTCCTTGGAGCTATAATTTCAGCAGGGAGGACCCGACAGCTTTGACACTTTGTAACAAGATTCTCCATCATTTCAACCTGAGGTAGCTTCCTCACTGCCTGCTGCCAAATGTCAAGTCAATGCTACACATTTTAGGTTTCTACTGGCAACACACGATCACGGTACCAATTCCTCTATTAATTGGGGTTAAACTAGGCTCCCCACTTCAGTGGCTTAACCTAACAAAGGATTATTTCTTTAGCCTGTCACAGAGCAGGGGCCAAGCGGCTCTCCTCTAGTGGCTTAAGGACATGGGCTGCCTCCATCTGAAGGCTGAGATTTTTGGAGCATGTTGCCTCCAAGGTCAGCATGACAGAGGAAGAGAAGCCCAGAAGTATGAGCTGTTTATGGGGAAGTGGCTTACATCATTTTGGTCCTCACCCAGTTGGTTAGAATCCAGTCATATGGCCCTAAATAAATGCAATGTAGGCTGGAAAATGCAGAAGAACACATGAACATGTGGTGGGCATTTACAACTTCAGCCATTCTAAGGCTGGTGCATGCCCAACAGCCAAGTTTAGGAGGTGGGAAAGTTCAGACCAGAGGCACTCTTCATGTCTAAGCCAGAGATGCATGTCAATCCCAGAGACTGCACTGATCTGAAAGAGGACATCAGGGTGTACCCTTCAGTCTTCTGCAGACAGGGCTGGGAACTAGTTAAAAGGTTGGAAGGGGCACCTTGCCCACCCAACCCTCTGTATTAGAATCTTTAGTGATGGTACTTGGAAATCTACATTTTTATTAATATCTAAGAGATACTGATGCCAATATGAGAGCCATTGATCTACCTAAATCTCCATGGATGGGGGCCCAGTCAGGAAAAATAACTTGTCCTAATTTACTAGGTATATTAATTGTACACACAGTCTGATTTTTAGTACCATTAAACTCCATGCCCAGTTATGTATCAGCTTCTGTTCCTGGTTGTGGTTTGGAATTTCTCTTTAATGCTGTGTCCAAACAGGCCCAATGAGGACAAATGAGTTCAGAATTCCTTGGAAATGGTAGGATAAGCTTGACAAAGAGAGTGTGATCAGATCCTTTTTGGCCCTGGGCACATGGAACCCATCTCTTCTTGCCCATCCTACTACCTGACACTGCTTGATATTTGCCTGCACCACAGGGCTAGCTGCGTTTCATTGTACTATGGTATCTATCTATTTCCTGTCTATGCTTGGTCAGCCTACTGTAGTTCCCCACTGGCATTTAAGATTACACTCCTTACTGATGTTTGGGAATGAGGACTATCGGGCTGGAGGGGGCGCACAGAAAGGGCTGTTGGACGTGGCCTGAGCATCCATAATGGCCTGAGCACCCACGAGTCACCAGTGAATTTTCTGCTTGCCATCAAAGTGTCTTAATTCTCCTGACACCTTGAAATGTCTATGGGAGTTTTGATGTAACCCTCTTTCTCCAAGAAGCTCAGCTTAAGGTTATCAAGAGTTTGTCAGTATGCTGCCTTGTCCTACCCTCCTTGCTCATACCCTTCACACCCTCCTCCTACCCTCCTTGCTCTTCCTCAACCTATAGAGATAGAAATCTTTAAAACATGTGGTTCCCAGATGTGGAAGGGAACCTCTGAGGTCATCTGTTGATTCC
Organism: Eumetopias jubatus; assembly: GCF_037043125.1. Taxonomy (NCBI): domain Eukaryota; kingdom Metazoa; phylum Chordata; class Mammalia; order Carnivora; family Otariidae; genus Eumetopias; species Eumetopias jubatus. The sequence continues at coordinate 120,867,294 of NW_028274816.1, forward strand.
CTCCCTGGTTCCTCAATGCAGGTGATACTTGTATTATTCTGGATTCAAGGGTTAGAAGAAAGAAAACCAGCCAGCTGTAAGACTGATGCAACAGCTGAGGGGAGAGTCTGTTGGATAGGGCATGGGATGGTGAGAAAGGAAATGATTTTGGAAAGAAAGGAAATGATTTTGGAAAGAAAGAAGGTATTTGAACAAATGGCTGAAGCTGATGTCAGCTAGAGCTGCAGAGCTTGCTAAACCTGGCCCCAGCCAACCTGACTCTCCTTGCCATGCAGGTGAGCCCAGCCTCCGGGCAAGCCCAGAGTCCATCATATGCCCACTCCCCCGGAACACAAGCTCCACCTTCTGAAACCAGCTCTCCTCTCCCTGGTACTCCCACCAGGTTTATCTTGTCCTTTAAAAAGCCATCAAAGTCAAGTTTTTCCAAAAATATATTTTATGTGAAAATTCAAGAGCTGTACATATAAAAATATTCAGTTCTATAATAATATTATGGTTTCATAGGGACATCCCCTCTTAAAACTTCAATATATGCGTATTTGCATGGATTCATGCAAGTAATTTCACAATACCACAGTGAGGTAGAGAGGAAGAGAGCGTCCTGCAGTTTTTAGGGGGTTGAAGTGATGTGATATGTCCAAGGGTGTACATTTAAAACACATCCAATTCCAGAGCACATTAAATTATTAACACACCCTCCGCCAGAGTGTTACTTAAGAAAACTATGATTCACATTATTACACAAATCTCATATGCCCTAGAATTGTAATAGAATAATCTCAGAGGTATGTTGGAAAGGATAGGGAATATAAATTGTTTCCTGAGTACTGGCTTGGCTTCATTATGGGCATGAGTGTTCACAGCTTTGGGGTTTGGATTTTCTTTTCCAGGTACTCCACGAGATCCTGGACCCACTTCTGCTTGGGGTCAGCACAGACCTTCTTGGCCAGTTTGGTCTTGAAGCTGTGGGAAGAGAGGGCAGTTAGAGTACACTGAAGAGTCAACCTGGGAGTGTGATCCACTCTGTGGGAAACCTGCCTGACCCATTAGCCTGGGGTGATGGAGGAGGATGGAAGGAGCCTCAGGGGAAGGAGCTACATTTGCCGGCCCTGGTGAAAGAAACCATTTTGTCTCCTGGATGAAGGAACTGACATCTGAACCAACACCTGGACAGGGAGTTGAGACTGGGAAGTCTCTATTTTCTCGAATTCACTTTTCCCATAAAAAAATTTCTGGGATTGGATTAGAGCTGGTCTAAGCATCTGGGGGTTAAATTCCAACTGAAGTCTTATAATAACCCTATCCACTGCCTGGGAGTGGAACTCAGGATCAAGGTTTGAGTGCGGGTGGTCATGGCATCACCCACATCACAGCTTCCCGGGGACAATAGCTGCTGGTGATTCTTCTGTAGCTCTTCAGCTTCCGGATGGGGATCTTCTTAGTGGTAAATCTATAGCAGCAGGTGGTTGAGATATTAATCCCGTCTGTCAAAACAACAACAACAAAGGCTATTTAGGGTGCGTGCTGGGACTTTCTATTTATAAGTTAGGGAACGGTAAGGAGGAGAGTCAAAGGAAAGGGAAGCTGCCCACCCTAAGTCCTGCGTCTCCGTCCTGAAACTCTCAGTCTCATTGGTACCGACTGTAAATTGGAAGGATACCACTGCTAACTGAGAGCAGAAGAGGAACTGGGGACAGCTCTGGGTGTTGTTAGGAGGGGCTCATAGAATAGTCCAATTCCTCAGGCAGCAGGACTGCAGCTATGGGTCCCCCTCTAGGCTCTGAGCAACCTATGCCTGGTCGTGAGTTTCCCTGATCCCTGCGCTTCCTCTGTGGAGCCCTGTCTCTGGATGCTGGACTTGAATGAAGCACCATCCAGATTCTGGGTCTCCTCCTTTCCCTTCCACCACATCTGGAAATGCCCTGCACACCCTCCGCCAGAGGCCCCCTCTTTTGGATCACCCCAGTCCCCCCAAACACTGCTACAAGGAGCAGAGGCAGTAACTGTACTGAGGGGATGAGTGTAGAGCTGGAGTCCTGGAAGGACTGGATTTGGGGTCCACAGCTGGAATTCTCGAGAGCAACCGTGTGATCAGTTTCACTCCTTGTCCTTCTCTGACTCTCCTGATCTTGGAAAGCAGTCACAAACAGGAGAGTATGGGTCATCCTCCTGCCTTGGTGGCCCATGAGAACCCAGAGATGTGGTGATGGGCTTCGAAGGGAAAGAGAGAGGGACTTACCTGGCTGGGCGAGCACCTGGGGGCTGAAGGTGGCAGCTGTGAGCAGCAGGCACAGAAGCACTGCGGAGACCTTCATGTCAGCGGGGAGCAGGGAGACTGGGCGTGAGAGCTGGAGGTTTCTGTGTTGGTCTCAGCCTCTCTGCTCCTCTGGTGGTTCTGCCTGCCTTTTATAGGAGCAGACAGGAATAGAAAGAAAGTAAGTGGGTGATAGGCAGGACTTTGTTCTGAATGAATCACAGGGTGGAATGGTACATCTGCTGAGCCATTACCCTGCCCTGGGGAAGATGTTAGGAAATGAGAGAGAAGGCATGATTGATGTTGGCCTGCCTTCCATCCAAATTCAGGGCTGGTGTGTGAGGCGGGGGCTATGCCCAAGCAGTATGTGATCTATGACTCTTACTAAGGGTTCTGCTTTTTTGAAATGAAACGTCTTATGTAGAAAAAGAAAGGAAGTAGGATTACCAAATCAAAGAGATGTAAGGGATTTCCCCAGTTTTCCTTTCAGATAACATGTCTAGGACGCCAGGTTCCAGAGAAAGGCAATAAAATTTTGGCTAGGCTTTACAATGAACTAAAACAATTCTTTACCGCTTTAAATCCTGCTGGCTTTTCTAAAACCCAAAGAAGAATACAGTAATAGAACATTAGCGGAAAAATAGGCTTCAGTGTTCTTAGAATAATACCTAAAATTATAGTGTCTATTCTAGTAATCAATTGCTGTATAACAACCCATCTGAAAACAGTGACTTGAAGCAATAGCAATCATTGATTTTGCTTTTGGATATAGGACTTGATTGGCCTACACCAGGCAGTTCTTGCTCAGGGTTTTTTTGTTTTGTTTTGTTTTTTACATCTTTGCAGTTGGATGATGGCTGGGACTGGGGTCGTCTCAAGGCCTTCACTCAATGTCAGGTGTCTGAGCTGGAAGGTCTTAAACAGCTGAGGGTTGGATCAGATGGCACCTTCTCTCCCTCCACCCCCATCTCTCCAGGGGTCCCTCTACATAGCTGGATATGGATATTTTACATAATGGTTTAAGGCTCCCAGGTGCGAAGTTAGAGAACATAGACCACATTTCTTAATTCAAGGAGCATAAAAGAATTTGCAGACGTGTTCTTTTCTTTAAATTTTTTATTGTTATGTTATCACATACATTCCATCATTAGTTTTTGATGTAGTGTTCCATGATTCATTGTTTGTGCATAACACCCAGTGCTCCATGCAGAACGTGCCCTCTTTAATACCCATCACCAGGCTGACCCATCCCCCACCCCCCTCCCCTCTAGAACCCTCAGTTTGTTTTTCAGAGTCCATCATCTCTCATGGTTCGTCTCCCCCTCCGATTTCCCCCCCTTCATTCTTCCCCTCCCGCTATCTTTTTTCTTTCTTAACATATTGCATTATTTGTTTCAGAGGTACAGATCTGCGATTCAACAGTCTTGCACAATTCACAGCGCTTAAACCACTATCTGCTCCATAGGCTGCAAGGCACATAATAAGATCATGGAATGTTGTCATTTTTAAAATATCATTCCAAGTAAAACAATAGAAGGGAAGCCAAATTTAAGAACAAAATCAAAGTGAACCTGTGCAGTTTGAAGCAGAGACAGGAGTCTTCACATCCCCCTCTCTCTACACACACACTACAAGCTCATCAGCCAGTTGCTGATGATACATTAATGAAAAAGGGGAATGATGAGAAGCCCTTAGATTTGTCCATCTTTTCTACTGTTTTTCAGTCTTTATTTATTTCTGCTCTGATCTTCATTATTTCCTCCCTTCTGCTAACTTTGGGCTGAGTTTGCCCTTTTCCTGGTTCTCTGAGGTATAAAGTTAGGTTTTTTATTTGAGTTCTTTCTTTTTTCACCTTTGTCTCTTATAGCTTTTGGCTTAAAGTCTATTTTGTCTGTTATAAGTATAGCTACTCCTGTTCTCTTTTGTTTTGTATTACTCTTTTAAAAGATTTTATTTATTTGAGAGAGAGCGTGAGAGAGAGCACGAGCTGGGGGTGGGGTGCGGGGCAGGGGGAGAGGGAGAAGCAGACTCCCCACTGAGCAGGGAGCCCGATGCGGGGCTCCATTCCAGGACCCTGGGATCATGACCTGAGCCAAAGGCAGACGCTTAACCGACTGAGCCACCCAGGTGCCCCACTCCTGTTCTCTTTCGGTTTTCATTTGCATGGAATATCTTTTCTATCCCTTCACTTTGAGCCCATGTGTGTCCTTCAAGTTGAAGCGAGTCTCCTATAAGAAGCAAATAGTTGGGTCTTTTTTTTTTTTTTTAATCTATTCAGCCATACTATGCCTTTTCTGGAGAATGTAATCCATTTATATTTGGTGAATATTGATAGGTAAGGACTTGCTAATATCATCTTACTGTTTTCTGTTTTGTAGTTCTCTTGTTCCTTTCTCCCTCTCTTGCTGCCTTCATTTGTGAATTGAGGTGGTATGCTTTTATTCCTTTCTCTTTGTCTTTTGTGTATGTATTGTAGATGTTTGCTTTGAGGTTACCATGAGGCTCACATAATACATTTTACAGATAAAACAGTCTATTTTATGCCTATTGCTTAACTTGGACTGCATACAAAAATTTTACCCTTTTATCCCTCCTTTTATGTTTATGTTACAACTTAACCTCTTTTTATATTGTGTAACCATTAACAAATTATTGTAGTTATAGTTATTTTTAATACTTTTGTCCTTTAACCTTTATAGTAAAGTGTTTAATATAGTATCATATTACAGTATTAGAGTGTTCTGAATTTGACTACTTACTTAGCTTTCCTAGTGTGATGTATATGTTTTCATGTTACTAATTAGCATCCTTTCCTTTCAGCATTTCTTGTAAGGCAGGTCTAATGGTAATGAAATCTCTCAGCTTTTGTTCGGGAAAGTCTTCAGATTTCCTTAATTTCTGTAGCACAACTTTGCCAGGTAGAGTGTTTTGGTTGGCAGTTTTCTTCTCTCAGTGGTTGATTATACCATCCCACTCTCTCATTACAGTGAAGTTTCTGCTGGCAAATCCTCTGATCACCTTTCAGGGTTCCTTTGTAAGTTACAAGTTTCTTTTCTCTTTCTGCTTTTAAGATTCTTTTTGTCTTTGGTTTTTGACAGTTTCATTCCAATATGTCTTTGGAGAAGAGCTTTTACAGTTGAGTTTGTTTGAGGACTTATGAATTTCAAGAACTTGGATAGTGAAGAGAGGCCCCTGCAGGTTCCACAGCCAGGACTGATACGTGTATGCTTTTGACCTGGTAAATGGGGGGGGGGGGTAACTCCTTCCTTGGCGTATGGTGCCAGATCCCAACAGCCCTCAAAAAGTCCTTTTGTCCATGGATAGGTGCAAAATTGTTGTTTAGGGTGAGATATGAACAAGGGACATCTTATTGGCCAACTTACTGACTCCAGTCCTCTTTCTACTACTGTTTTGTGGTACACAGGTAGTACCATTTTATTGTATACCACTTTATTCCTTTATTTCTTTTATTATATATTTTTTAGTTATTTTCTTCGTGGTCACTCTGAAGATTACCATTATCATGAATAACAGCCTGGTTCAGATTAATGCCATCTTAATTTCAATAGTGTAAAAACTTTGATCCTTTGGAGCTCCACCCCCCCCACCCGACTTTAAAGCTGTGATGGATGGAGAAAGGGGTCATGAGCTAAGGAAGGCAGGTGGCCTCTAAAAGCTAGAAAAGGCAAGAAAGGAGCGCCTGGGTGGCTCAGTCGGTTAAGTGTCTGCCTTCGGTTCAGGTCGTGATCCCAGGGTGCTGGGGTCAAGCCCCATGTCAGGCTCCCTGCTCAGCGGAGAGCCTGCTTCTCCCTCTCCCTCTGCCTGCTGATTTGCCTGCTTGTGCTCGCTCTCTGTCAAATAAATAAATAAAATCTTAAAAAAAAAAAAGAAAAGGCAAGAAAACAGATTCTCCCCCAGAGCCTTCAGAAGGAATGCAGCCTTGCTGACTTATTTTAAACTTCTGAACTCCAGAACTATAAGTTAATATATTTGCATTGTTTTAAGCCATTAGGTTTCTGATAAATTGTTACAGTAGCAATAAGAAACTAATAGAGACTTCGATACCTGGAAGTGGGTTACTGCTATAACAAATACTAAAAAAATGTAGAAGCAGCTCTGGAATCCAGCAGAGGCTGGAAGGATCTTGAGTATGATAGAAAAAGCATAGATTTCCTGGAACAGACCTTTGACAGCTACAGGAAATGAATACACCACACTTGGCATTCCTTCTTAAACAGGGCCTCTTGCCAATGCTTCGTGCTCATAGTTTCATCATGCAAAGAGCAAGGACTCTCATGCTTAGCTGGAGAAAACAAAAATGGATTGAAGATGTCCTGAACCTAAATAGATGTGGCTTGGAAAGGGAATGTGAGGAGATTACTTTTGGGCTTGAGCACATAGGTTGACCTGCTCTCGGCCATCCCTCCTTCCAGAACCTCCACCTCAAATCTGCCTGGCCTTAGAGGGTCTGATGCTCAGTAAACTGTATGGGGATGTACCATTTGCTTGCGCTCCATTCCTGTCTGCCTCCTGGCACCCACAACAACTAGGGATTTAGTCCTGGTTGGCAAATGAGGCTGCAGACTGGAAGGGTGGAGGAGAGGCAAGGAGGGCTGTTGGACATGGCATATGGGTCAGTGAGTTCCATAGAAAGCAGCCAATAAATTGCCTGCTGCCCTATGTATCAGGGTACTTAGGGAGTGTTACTTGGAGCTTTGATGGAACCCCTCAGCCTGAATCAGGTACCCTGGACTGGCTTGGGAATGTGGAAAAAGAATCCCCCTTCTTCCTCTCCAGCTCCAACTGGTAGAAATGGAAGTTGTTCAAGGCATGCACTCCTAGATCCTAGAACCTAGGTTCTGTGGAGTCCCTATTTGTAACACGTTATCAAATTGACTATGGAATAGTCAATCTGCCCTGAATGACAGAGTGAGTCAATGCCAGTGCTGGGATTAGAACTTGAGTGTCCCTGCCAGCCAGGGTTTTCCCCAGCTACTGAAGGCACTGCCTGGTCTAGCTTGATAGAGTAACCGTCTCCCCACCAGATTGGACTGATGAATCTGCACATTTACCATGCAGAATTTATTCAATAGGGCAAGAAATCGGGGCATCTGAGTGGCTCAGCCCGTTAAGCATCTGCTTTCGGCTCAGGTCACAATCTCAGGGTCCTGGGATGGAGCCCCACGTGAGGCTCCCTGCTCAGCGGGGAGTCTGCTTCTCCCTCTCCCTCTGTCTGCAACTCCCCCTGCTTGTGCGCCATGCTTTCTCTCTCTCTCAAATAAATAAATAAAATATTTTTAAAAAGTAGGGCAGGATATCTGCTTTCCTTAGTGGAAGGGCTGTCTGTGCCTAGGGGGATCAAATACCTCCCACGTAGGTCAAATGCCATGCAAGGGAGTATAGACCTTAGGTGGATATTCAGGAAAAAAGAGACCCATCCATATAAATGGGTGATCCCAAGCTCCTTGGATTTAAATGAGGATAGTGGTGGAGAGAAGTACATTCTGATTTCAGGGAAACTTGTCTCCTTAGAATGTGGGTTGTAGAAGGGACTTCTATATCTTAGGTCACAGTTCCTTCTCCTCCATCTAAAATGCACAGGGTTTCACTCTACCTAGTTCATTCTTCTCCAAAGCTGCTTCTCAGGCTCCATAGTCCGGCACTCCTCCTCTCTTGCCTGGGTCATGGCATTAACCTCACCTTGTCCATACTTCTTCAGACTTGTATGAAGCCAATAAGTTACATTTACTGACTCACTTCTGAACCTCCAAAAATGGCATGTCCTTCCTCATTGGCCCAGACATTTTCAACATCTCCTTTTAACTTATGAGGTTGAGTACTGACTTACCACACTGACATTCAGAACCCTTTACTCAACTTTCTTTTCTAAACTTCCCCATCCCTTGACACAGACATGGACTCCAGCTCCCATCTTCTTGGTTTTTACCCTTTTTTATGTACACATCATCATCATTTCTACCTCTAGGTATTTGCTTGCACTCTTCTTTCTCCTCTTCTAAGGTCTTATTTATTTATTTGAGAGAGAGAGAGAGAGAGCGTGCAAGCATGAGCGGGGGTGGCAGGGTGGGGAGGGAGCGCCACCCTCTTTTTTAAGATTTTATTTATTTATTTATTTATTTATTTATTTATTTATTTATTTATTTCAGTGTGGGGGAGTTCTTTCCCCTCTTCTAAATGATACTGTACTTTTTTTCTAGAAAAATCTCGTGCATTCGTCAAGGATAAGTTGACATCATATCTTCTTTATGAAGTCTTAATCTAACCATCTTATCAATGGTCGCTTAATCTCTCCTTGATTTCCCAAAGTCTGCAGTGTCTGTATTACTCTAAATTGGAGGAGTACCTGGAGGGGTCAAGAATCCCAGTTAGGGGGCAGTAGCATTAGATTTTGAGAGAGATTGAGGGCAGGGGTCAAGGGCTGTGAGAAAGGAGGTAGGGGTGTTGCTAAACAGGTGACAGGGGTAGCTGGGATCTGGGCAGTTGGTCTCGGGGACTGGAGTGGTAGGGCTGGAAAGCCTGACTAGCTCCTGCCTTAAAGATTCTTCTATAGGCGCTCACATGAGCCTACCCAGTCGAAAAGACCAGGGCCAATCCACATTGTCACTCCTCCCAACACGAGCCCACTCTCTGCAACCATGTCCTCCCTCATCACCGAGATAACACTCAGCTTTTTAATTTCCTTCAAGAAAACACCAAAAGCCGGGTTTTGTACAAAAATATATATATGTATATTGATCAATAGTTACAGAATATACACTTCCACAATAGCATTGTAAGCAATCCTTTAGAATTTAAAACATAGTCTTGTATTAATGATCCTTGCAAGGACCTTCACACCACCCTAGGGGTGGAACTGGGGCCCCCAGAGGAAAGCATTTTTTTCCAAGTCTCCATATTTTAAAAAAACACTAGTATTTATGGGAGATGAATTTAAAACATCAATAACTTAAATAAGATTAACATTACTTAAGACATTTTGTGCATATCAATAAACAAAGTCTTATACTTTTTGAAATTATAATAAAATAATATCAGAGGGCATTTAGGGAGAGTTAGAAGAAAATAAATTAGTTTCAGATTCTTTGGTTTCAGAGTGAGTATTCATGGCTTTGCAGTTTGGGTTTGGGTTTTCTTGTCCAGATGTGCCATGGAATCCCGGACCCACTTCTGGTTGGGGTCAGCACAGATCTCCTTGTTAAGGATGGTCTTGAAGCTGTGGGTGAGAGAGGATACCGTTAGATAGAGTTCCAGTGAGATCTCGGCCTAGGACTCCAGCCCATCCTGCCTCAAGAAGCTGCCATGGGAACGAGAAGAGGAAGGCAGGTAGTAAGAGGCAGCTGTCCCAGGTGCAGCCATCCTGACTTCCCGCTAAAGAAATTGGGAGGGTCTGCATAAGCACCCATACAGAGAATGATGTTGGGAGTCACTTTTTGCCTTGTGGCCTCAATTTTCCCATTGGGCACCTTTGGGTATTAGATTAGATGACCTACACCTCTGACTCTAAGTTTGTAAGGCTTTCTCCTTGCTCCCTGAGGAAGAAATGGACCAGGGAGGGCTGGGGTGCTCAACTTACATCACAGCTTCTTTGGGACACTTGCTGCTGGTGACTCTTTTATAGCTCGCCAGCCTCTGCATCGAGATCTTTTTATTGGTGAGTGTATAGCAGCAGGTGACTGGAGAATTAATTGCATCTGGAAATAAGACCACAAAGAAAAAGCATTTTAGGATGGACTAGATTCTTCTGATCTTAATCATGGCAGAAAGGAGTAGTAATGGGAAGGCAAAGAGAAGTCAGGAGTAGAGGCAGGACCCATAAATCCCAATATTTCTGCCTATGCTTCAGAGCTAGAATGTCATACTAACTCAGTTTCCTCTGCTTTATAATGGGTGCATAGCATTGATAATGAATGGAGGGAAGGGGGAGCCGTTAAAACTAGATAATTCCTGGGAGTGTCCTTAATCATTAATCCTGGGAGGAATGAATAATCCAAATATTCAGGGTCAGGGAAGATCAGCTCAGGGTCCCCCTCTAGGCTCCAAGTTGTGAGTTTCCCTGATAACCCACTGCCTCTGCGGAGCCCTGTCTCTGGATGCTGGACTTGAATGAAGTACCGTCCAGATCCTGGATCTCCTCCTTTCCCTTCCACCACATCTGGAAATGCCCTGCACACCCTCCGCCAGAGGCCCCCTCTTTTGGATCACCCCAGTCCCCCCAAACACTGCTACAAGGAGCAGAGGCAGTAACTGTACTGAGGGGATGACTGTAGAGCTGGAGTCCTGGAAGGACTGGATTTGGGGTCCACAGCTGGAATTCTCGGGAGCAACCGTGTGATCAGTTTCACTCCTTGTCCTTCTCTGACTCTCCTGATCTTGGAAAGCAGTCACAAACAGGAGAGTGTGGGTCATCCTCCTGCCCTGGTGGCCCGTGAGAACCCAGAGATGTGGTGATGGGCTTCGAAGGGAAAGAGAGAGGGACTTACCTGGCTGGGCGAGCACCTGGGGGCTGAAGGTGGCGGCTGTGAGCAGCAGGCACAGAAGCACTGCGGAGACCTTCATGTCAGCGGGGAGCAGGGAGACTGGGCGTGAGAGCTGGAGGTTTCTGTGTTGGTCTCAGCCTCTCTGCTCCTCTGGCTCCTTGGGCTGCTCTTTCCGCCTTTTATTGAGGGCTACGAGGGTGGAGCTAAGAGAGAAAGTTTGGCCCAGGGCAGCATCATTCTCAATGAGTGACGAAGTGGAATCAAAAATGTGCTGAGCAAGTGTGGTGCTCCGGGAGGTTTCCAGGAAGTAGGAGGGAAGCAGTGACTCTGGACTGGGTACTTTTTCCATTTGCTGCTAAGACCAACAGATGTGGAGGGGGGCAGTGTGCAGTGATGTCCAGAGAGACCACAGATGTGGACAAAGCAGATTATTCTGAGGAATTCCACTTTCTCTCTGAAGTGAAAACTCTGCAGGAAAAGAGGAAGCAAGGAAACAGAGTTCACGAGAGATGACAGCATCTCAAGCTCCCCCCCAGCCTACCCCTAGGCAACAGCCCATGAGGTGTTCAAGCCAGGAAGGGGTCCTGATGTCTTGGCGGGCTCCCCAGCAGTGTACCAAATCAATTTGCTTCTTAAAATCCGGGATGGAGGCACAATCAAAGCTTAGCAGAACTATAGGATTTTGTAACCATAGAACTGAGTTCTAAGAATCATTGGGTTTAAGACTTGGAGGAAGCCAGATAGATCATATAGTGCTACAAAGAAATTTCCATGTCATACTCATACAGTGCTTACTCTGGGCTGCGAATATCCTAACCCCTTTACAAATGCTAGGGCTTTCAATTCTCCAGCCCCACCCAGTACGTATTGTTAATTCCCATTTTTACCGATCAGACAACTGAGGCACAGAGGGGTTAAGTAACCTGCCAAGGTTCCCAGTGCAGACCCCACTGTCTGGACATCACCATTGTGATGCATCCTCCAACTGGCCCTCGGTAACATACCTGGGTGCTCTCTGTCCTCTACATCTGCCAAACTAGCAGGCATCTAAAGGTGAATGGAGAAACATTCCTTGTGGTTAAGTCACTATGGGATTTGGACTCTGTGGTTAGCAGAGCAGGCAGCCCCAGGCAGCAAGAGCATTCCCTGCTGGGGGGCTGGTATCCTACGTCCTTTCTGGATTCCCAGGGAGCCTGAGTGAGTAGAACAGTATTAAGGAAGGATTCAGAAGCCTGCCTTAGTGCTGGGGCTCTGCCTTAGATATCCTCAGAAACCCCAGAATCACCGTCATAAAACCTTAAAGACCTTCACACTGATTTCAGCAAATTCCCTTCTTTTGCAAATATGATAGGATTCCTTGAGACCTGTTAGTGGCTGAGCCAAGCCGGAACCTAGGATTCTGGTCTCAAATCCCTCATTCCACGGCTTTGTGCTTCTGAGCTTGCTTTTGCCCGGTGGGCATGGAAGGATCTAGTGACTCTTCTTAATGGATCTTGGAGACAACTCTTATAAAATGCATGGAGCTTCCCAGAAGAATACTTGCCAATCACTACATTTGTAATAAGAAATGGGTCCTGCTGAGCGCGGGACCGTGTCTGGTCCACAGTCGGTGGTCAGTAATGGCAGGGAAAAGGGAGAACCGCTGGTTTGGAGTGCCTCCCAGCAGCCAGGCCCTGTGCTGAGGTGCTTCCCAGCATTGTCTCAGTTCCCCAAACCACCCAGCTTCCTTGGGTGGAAACTGGAGGTGAATGACTTGTCCAGGATCTCACAGGTAATAAATAGCAGGTGGAGCTGAGCTCCCCACCCAGGACACTCTGATTCCAGAATCCTTACTCCCAGGTGCTAGGCTTATGTCTCATGACGGATGTTGGTTTCCTAGAGAATCTGAGAGCAGAGACTCTGCAGAGAGACCACTCTAGACTCTTGGGTATAATTCAAAAAACTCAGAATGAAGAGAGAACAAGTCAACACGTGTGCTGTTTTGCTTCTACCTCTCCCGGGGCCTTATTTTCATTCTGCCTGAATCTTGCTAAGTCCTCTAATCCCCCCGCCCTCATGGAAAGCCCTCTGTCAAAATTGGGCTCAGTGCTCTGCCAATGCTCAATCCATTCTTCTTCGACGAATAAAGATGTTTTATTCATTTTTTGGAATGTAGACTGTGCAGTTTCACCCAGGTATTCCCAGACCACCTCACCTTAACTTCCCTCATATTAATGGAAACCCTTCCCTAGTCTCTAAGAGTGTCCTCTGCCATGGGCTGGGAGGATTGCATCCCGTTTCCCAGGGGAACCCACCCATTCTTTGGGTTCTGTCCGGGTTAACAGGTTAAGGATGCTGAGATCCTGGTTCAGCCATGTCATGGTCAGACTTAGGGCCCTGGAGCCAAAAAATCTGGAGAGATGGCGTGCTCCCACATCTTCTCCTTTATGCAAGAAAACCGTATTCTGGAGGCGGGGGGTGGGGGGTGGGCAACAGACACAGGGTCACACAGGAAGTCTTCTTGGCTTTTCGGAGTATTTAGATGGACCTCTGACTCTTTGAGGCTAAGTCTCTACTTCCAAGAAGGATCATCAGTTTTGGAAAGTGACTTGGTCTCTGCAAGTGTGAGACAGTAAACAGACCCAATCAGAAGAGAAAGTCTCTTGATAGCCATCTCCCTCCCACCTCCATGGTCAAGCAGAGATGCTCGCCTCAGCCAGAAGGTCAGTCACGGAGGCGGAGAAACACGTGGAAATTCCCACTCTGAGGCAGCTTTGGAAGTTCCCGGATCCCGTGGAAAATAATGAGTTTGGCTGGAGCCCGCATTCCAGATGCTGGGCCTGGGGCCAGGGCCATCTCATGTGGGGCTGTGCTGGGAACATCCCAGCACAAGATCTGGGTTGGGTCCCTGCTCAGGAGCATACCAGGGAAAGGCCCAAAGAAGGACATTGAGGGAGGCAGGGTCAAGGTTTGGCAGGTCCCTGAAATATACAACCCCCCTGGGCCCCTGCCCATCCAGTCAGAGATGAGGAATGGAAAAGTTCTTCTTGGTGAATAATCTCTTTTCCTTCCTTCCAGCGGGCTGGCTCCCCACAGGCATCCTCCACGTGGACCTTTGTCATCACCCCAGACTCCCACTCACTGTCAGAGGTGATGGAAAGAGGAACTAAGACTGAGCTTTCTAGAAATATCAGAAACCAACACCTAGCCCCCTGCCTCGGCTCTCTTCGGCAGATCCCTTGTTCCCCCCTCCCCATTTAGCACGGTGCCCCCTTGCCTGTGCTTGCTGTACCCCTTGCCCCCACTCTGCCACTCAGGCCTTTGAGTGAGACCCACAGTGGGTTCTGTACTGGTCAGGTCCTTCCTAGACACCTCCTCCAGGCCTCCTTCCAGGTTAGCTCTTAGCTCTAGGGAGACCAGAGCTGATTTTCCTGGGCCCCCAACTCTGTGACTCCTGTCCTTTCAAGGACTAGAAACCTGTTCTTTATTCTTGTGCAGAATGTCAGATGAGCACAGGACCTTAGAGATCATCTCCCTGTTTCCTTGATGAGGAAAGCGAGGCCAAGAAAGAGGCAGTGGTAGGCCTGGGATGGCATGGAAGGCTGATAGCAGAGTGTGTGTCCATTTCTGGGCTCTCGGTGCAGCACCCTTGTTCATAGCCTGTACTGTCTCCCTAGCACAACACTCATGCAGTTAGCACCAGGAGGGGGACTAGGGTAAGCCAACCAGACATGAAGCTTTTTTTCCAGAAGAGATGATTAAGTATCCATGGGAAGTGGGGCTGAGTTTAGTTCACTCCAAGCTTCCAGCATGTAGGAATTTCCTGTGTCCTGGGATGGATCTGTCCCAGGTTTATTTGCATGCAGGAGTCAAGGATACTACCTGGGGGACAAGAAGGGGTGCATGGTGGTGGAGGGTGGTTGGCAAGGTGGAGATAGCCTTTGGAAGAGAAAGGAAAGATTCACCTACTGTGGCCTAGGTTGGTTTGGGGGAAAGAGTGGTGTCCCAGCCAAGTCAGAGGCTTGTCACTTAGACTCCCCTCTGCGCCAGCCCTCATGGAACAGCACCTGAGCCCTGCAGTGAGGGGCTGCCGTGGGCGAGGGGGTGAGTGTAAGTAAACTGTTGGGATAATTTCAGTGTGAGATGCCGCAACCCCTCTGAGAGACTATAACCAAGGGTAGCAGAGCAGGGAAGAAGTCACTTTCCTCACTTGGGGATCTCATGGCCCAAGGTGGCCTGAGCAGTGTCGGGGGTTGGGGGCAGGTAAGCACACTTGCAGTGTCCTTGTGAAGGTGCTGACCTGAGGGATGGACCTTAGGGACACAGAGGTCATGAAAAGCAGGTGGGTAGAAACAGAGAAACATTTTACAGCCTTTACTGAATCCTTGCTTTAAAGGAGAGTCTAGAGACAAACAACAATTGCAGACTGGATAGATGCAGGGCTGTGAGTCCCCGCTACGAGCTCTGGGAGGGCTACATGGTGGTGGTGCCTTTAAGATGGGCACACGGGTTGCAGGTTCTGAAGCTTGGGGGATTGTTTGGTGGGGGAGGGGCGCATTTTGGAGCCAGCTTGCAGCCACTGCAAATTTAAAGCCCTTGCACATCCCCCTGGGATTTTGTTTGAGTACCGATTCTGATCTCTGGTCTCGGGTGGGACCGAGATCCTGCGTTTCCAAACAGCTCCCAGGTGATGCTGATGATACTGGGCCAGCGTCCCACTAGAACAACCTTAAAAGGGCCAAGCGCGGGAAATTCTGGTCAGGTGTGGGGAACAGTGAGCAGTTCATCCTGTCCAGACCACAGTTCTTATCTGGGGCTCTTGGCTAGGCTTCAAGAACCATCTGGAATTGTCTTCCACATTTATGTGATTGTGTATTTCTCTGGAGAGAGAGAGAAAGCATAGCTTCCATCAGATTAGCAATAGTATCCATGACCTCCAAATAATTAAGTACCACGGAACCCATCAAAAATAGAGAGTTCTGGTCTTCACCCCAGACCTGCCGAATCACAATCCGGAATTTTACGATGTAAGGCTATATATTTTTTTTCCAAGCTGTCCCTCCCACCCCTCCCAGCCTGTGTTTGGGCAACCCTGGACTGAAGTGTAGGCTACGCAAAGCAGGGGCTGTGCTGGCCAGGCTGGGTGGCCCTAACAGAATAAGGCACAGGTAGAAAAGAGTAAAGAAACAAGAAGAGAAAGAGCGGGAGAAGGGAGAGGAAGAAGAGGCCCCTTGGACTTGTGGAAAGAGCCCCAGGTGGTGTCAGAACACCAGGGCCAGAGGCCTGGCTCTGCCTCTGTCTGGCTGTGTGGCCTTGCACAAGTCATTTGACCTCTCTGGGCCTCTTTTGTAAAGTGTGATTAGTAAGACAGCTGTTTTCAAGGTTGTCATGAGACTTGCATGAAATAATAAGCCAAGGGTGCTTTGTAAGCATCGTGTAAAGAGCTGTGTCACTCTGAGGACCCGGGCCAACTACAGTGGGCAGGCAGCCTAGGGTGCCCATGCCCGGCCTGGCAGCAGGTGCTCACACCTCCACCTTCATGACTGGCTGTGAAAGTCCCTTGGGCATGCATATTATAATGCAGTGAGGTTTCGATTTCCTAAGCTCTTTCTCATCCCTGTTCTCCTGTCTGCCTGGTTAGAGGGAGAGCTTTGGGAGGCTGACAAAAACCTGTTAGGGATTAGCAGCCACAGAATCAAGTTGGGGCCTTGGCTTGTCACACAGCCGGCTCTCGCTGGAAGCTCATGTTCCCACAGGCCCCTGTCCACCCTCAAACCGTGTGTGGCTCTCTCAGCCTCCCCCTCTGCTTCCAGAGCCCTCTGTGCCCCATCCCACCTTGGGGCTCTTGCCTGTGCCGGATCCCAGCCCCCAAAGCCGTGTCTTTCATGCAGTAGGTTCTCCATAAATACCGTTTGAACCTATAACTGGTCCAGGAATCTCCAGTCATTTCCCCAGATACCTGAACTGCAGGACGGTTTAGTATCAGACAGGGAAATGAGTAGAGAAACAAGACTGTTGGTTTCCCGAGTTCCCCACGGCTTCTATTTGGGCAAGAGGTAGTGGCAGGGTTGGGGGGGACAGTGAAGAGGCACTAGCCAAGAGTGATTTTCAGGGGCCACATGGATCCTTCTTTGGGGACGAACTGCTTCTCTCTTTTGGTTGCAAAATGCCGCATCCTGAAAAAGGAAACTTCCCTTGCCACAAAAAGCTCCTTCTTGGTTAATGGTTTCGTCTGGCACACTGTTGTGGCCCCAGGTTGCAAAGCTTTGGCTCCATTCACAAGCTTCTTCTGCATTTACTGTAAATCAGAGCCCGAGAAGAGTCTGAATGACCAGGCAGATGGTATCTGCCTAGGGGAGGGAAGAAGTTGAGGGGGACAGTTTCGCAAAGCACACACATCTTTTTTCCCGACTTAAATGCAAGGATTTAAAACAAAGCGTTACCCAATCATTCAACTTTGCAACTTATATATTGCTCAAAAATGGAGCCAAGGGAACGAGAGAAACTTTGCAGGCACATTGCTCTCCTGGGAGCTATTGGTAATGGGGTGGGCAAAGCAAGCAAGCAGGGGCCACACACAGTTATGGGCAGGGACCCTAGCTTGTGTGTTCACTCCTGCGTCCCCAGCATTAGTCCCTAGCATTGGGTGCATCACCACCTATGGGATGAATGAATGAATTTGGGGAAAATCAGAGCTGCGGGTGCCATTGAGATTCCTCCCTGAAAATCCCTGCCTGACTTAATTTAAACTGGGGAAAAGAAAGTTGCCCGGGATTTTGGTGCATTCCCAGTCTGCATTTTGGTGCAGATGAGCTTTGTGGATCCCTATGTGTGCTGTGGGAAGTTCCTGGGGACACAGAGCTTAACTTTTTCCAGAGAGACTGCCAGCTACTTTTTTCACTTCTTTGTTTAGAGAAATCTTACTGAGGCTGGAGAAGTTGGCACTCATTGCATTGTAGATAGTCACTCATTGTCCTGGAGGAAGTGAGGGAAAGAAAGTTTGGCAGCCAAAGGGAAAGACTGCCCCTCCTAACACCCCTTGCTCTGTAGAACTGGACATGGGGGAAAAAATGGATACATTTGCTTAAGGACCAAAGGCCTCCTAAGGGGAGAGGAACCAAGGCCCCTTCTTTTGAGTCCAAAGTGATTAGACGCTCTCCCTTTTGAGGTGGTCATCATGCTTTAAGGGCATAGACAAATCTGCCAGCACCCCAGCTTTGGGAGCTCCAGCGTGGCACCGTGGCCAAGACTGGAGGGGGCATAGTGAGAGCAAGGAAGAGGGACAGACTGGGTGGTGTGGGGACAGTAATCCACAGTCACGGGCAGTGCCAGAAGCAATGGCAGCCAAGAGCCCTGGCCACTACGCTTGAAATTTAGCAGCAGGACTTGGCAGCTGGAGTGAACAGGTCCCCAGGGTTCTTGGGAACTATGACAAAGTTGGAAGGGGGTGCTTAAGCCCAGACTGTGAGATTTCCACCTAAGCAGGACAACTTGGGGTTCTGGTGATTAACTGAACATAATAAAGGAACTGAGAACGATTTGCACCCCAAGATGACAAAAAGGACTATGTTGGCTACACACACATACACATTTCTTTGCTGTAGATCGTTCACTATTCCAGCATCTCACAAGCTCTCGATAGAGTTAGGATGTACTTACATCCCCAAACTATGACACGCTTTGCCATGACACAATTCTGGTTTCATGACAATGATTCCCATTAGTTTTAACTATTTACCGAATGCCTTCTAGAACTTCTGTGTAGTTAACGAGGAAAGATTTCAAAATTGTGGGCCATGAGGCACCCGTGATTGTAATTCCTTGCATGTGTTTTATGATTCATTAAATGCTGTGATGCTAATAAGAGCATTGCAGTGTAGATGAGGCCAGTATTATCACCCCCATTTTACAGATGTGGACATTGAGGCTCAGAGGTGGGCTTGCTCAGGGATGAGGGAGCTGGGAAGCAGCAGGGCTAAGACTGAAACCCAGGTGTTCTAACTCCAAGGCCAGTCTTCCACATGCCCTTCTAGTCCTTTCCTTCTGCTTATTGTCCTTTCCCTTCCCCCTAAAGCTCACCTCTGTTCACCATGTCCACGGAAGCCTTGGTAGGGAGTTGGTGTGTCAAGGGAAGGTAAAGATCAGGGGGTGTAGAGGAACTAATAGGGAAGTCCTCCACCAAGTGCTGGGTCCCTCCTCGAGTGAATTCATCACCACGTCATTTCAGCCTCTGCCCCGTGGCCACTCTCTAGACTTTGTCATCTCCCTGAACTTCTGCATTTCATGGAGTTCATCTTAGTAATCCATTTCTTTGACCACAGGCTTCTACTTCCTTCCCCTTCAGCAACTCCGCAGGCCCTGTGTCAGCTCCTCCAAGGCCCTCCGCCCCTACCTGGCTTCCTTTCCTTCCCGGCTTGCTAATCTCTTATTTCTGTGGGGTTCCTGTCTCCCCCTGGGCCAGTGCCCCAATGCAGGACATCCGACGGCCCCCTGATTCTTGACGCTTAGGGCCATCAGGCTGGCTGGAGTCTCGCCTTCCTGGATGAGCACGCGAGCCACACCGTCCATCACACATGCCTTGTTCTCTCCGTCCCCCGAACCCCACAGAGGCACAGCACCCCTCACTGGGCCCTGGCATCTCAGGCTCCAGGCTCAGGACACAAAATAACCCTTGGGGAAGCAGAGACTGTGCAGCGGTTAGAATTCCCTCCGTGCGCACCCCTGTGCCCATACCAACCATTCTCGTGTTATCACCTCTCTTCTCTCTCGCTGTAGAAGAAGGGCTTGTCCCTCTTGTTGAAGGGCACTGATCCATCTACATCCTTGAACTCCTGCAGACTTTTCCAGAACCTGGCCCTTCCATGAGCTCCATGCGATTCCTTGCTCTCTGTTTCTACTCTTCATTTCCCTTTCCCCAACCGACATGCTCAGGTCTTCATTGTTCAAAATAATGTATTTCCCTTAACCCTGCCCTCCGTCAAGCAATGCTGTTCTCTCTTTCTTTCCTTCTTTTCCTGGAAAAAATTCTTTAAAAAAATTATTTATTTGAGAGAGAGAGAGAGAGAGCACAAGCCGGGGGTGGGGGAGAGAGACAGAGAGAGAAGCAGGCTCCCCGCTGAGCAAGAAGCCCCCCCACCCCAGGACCCTGGGATCATGACCTGAGCCAAAGGCAGATGCTTAACCCACTGAGCCACCCAGGCGCCCCAACCTGGGAAAAATTCTTGAATAACTGATCTCTATTTGCGGTCTCTATATTCTCACCTACAATTAATTCCTCAAGCTATTGCCATGTACTTTCTACATCCATCGCTCAGCTGAACTCCTTATGGTCTCATCAGGG
The DNA here is from genome assembly GCF_037043125.1 of Eumetopias jubatus. Taxonomy (NCBI): domain Eukaryota; kingdom Metazoa; phylum Chordata; class Mammalia; order Carnivora; family Otariidae; genus Eumetopias; species Eumetopias jubatus. The sequence goes on from NW_028274816.1 coordinate 120,887,365, forward strand.
ACCTTCTTATTGCTTCCTGCAGAGGAGTCTTCACAACTCTGATCCTGGGGGATCACTGCCGTGTTACCGCCACCTGCAGCCCACTCTTCCAGGAAATGTTGCCCACCGTTGTGTCTGAGGCTCTGTTCTCTTTTTGTGTTACTCCCCGCTGCTTCCTTGGACACTGTGCTCCCTGGTTTCTCTGCTCCCTGCGTACCCGGGTATTGCTCTTTGCTAAGGGCTCATGCTTCTATTCCCACTCTTCACGATGGTTTGCAAACTGGTGGCCCATAGCTTGGTTCTGTTTGCACAGTGATTAAAAAGAAGACAATTGATTGCTAACGTGTAAAATTGGGTGGTTTCTCACTTAAAATTTTTGACGTCTGGTTCGTCTTGGTAGAATTGAATCTGGCAACACTGAGCCTGCATTCCCACGTGGCAGCAACCCATGAGGGCGGAGCGGCAGCTGTCCCTTTGGATGGAGCATCAGCTCCTGGCTTCACCAGAGATGACCCACCCCCCAACAGCTGTTCTGTTACCTGTTGCTGAGCTCTTTCCACTCACGTATCTTCTCTACCTGGCCCCCGTGGTAGTTGAATGTGCTACCCTGGGTCTAGACTCTCTTCTGGACTCCCACATTTAAACTCTCATTGTCCAACAAAACACTGCAGGCAGGCTCTAGACTAGTATTTCTATCAACCTACTGGGCATTTACCCCTGGGTGTCGCCCACTTCCAACGAGGACATCCTTCCTTCTTGGTATCTCCCCTTTCCCTCCCTCTCTTCCTTCCTTTCCTTCTTTCAACCAAGATGCATTAAACCCCTGTGGTAGATGCGACCTCTGTACCCAAGAGGACTTCGCAGAATCAGTTTGGTTGGAAGATGGGGTACAGGACCGTGTTGGGGTTGTGCTTGCATATGAGACACATTATTCTCCCTTAGTTTATTCCTTCGGGGTGGCTTTGGGCAGAGAGTCTATGGAGAATTATTTTTTAAGTTTTTATTGAAATTCCAGTTAGTTACCCTACAGTGTGATATTAGTTTCAGGTGCACAATGTAGTGATTCAACAGTTCCATACATCACCCCATGCTCATCACGACACGTGCCCTCCTTAATCCCCATCACCTGTTTCCCCCATCCACCCACCCACCTCCCTTGTGGTCACCACAGTTAAGGGTCTGTTTCTTGGTTTGCCTCTCTCTCTCTCCCTTTTTTGAGTCTATGGAGAATTTTTTTTAAAGATTTTTATTTATTTATTTGACAGAGAGAGACACAGCAAGAGAGGGAACACAAGCAGGGGGAGTGGGAGAGGGAGAAGCAGGTGCCCCGCTGAGCAAGGAGCCCGATGTGGGGCTCGACCCCAGAACCCTGGGATCATGACCCGAGCTGAAGGCAGTCGCTTAACTGACTGAGCCACCCAGGTGCCCCAGGTCTATGGAGAATTTTTGAGGAGGGGTTTTAAAGTTCCCCAAATCATGCCTTGATGCTATCTCCATGCTTCTGCTGCCAGGCACCACGGTCAGTGTGAGGAGAGCAGATACATCCTGACCCCAAGCTCCTGGTCTCATGCTGCTCCCACACCAGTCTCACCCACCAAGACTTCACCTGCCTGCTCACAGAGATGGCCAAGCTTGAAAGCAGAGCTTTAGACTTCCCTCCTCACCTCCTGTCACATCCATTTAGCCTCCAAGACCTGTCCATTGCGTTTCGGAGGCATCTTTGGCAAGCATTTCCTCTTCCTTGGCTCAAAGGACCCGCCTTTGTTTAAATCCTATTAAAACAAATATGATTTCCTGCCAAATAGAAGCTCTACCATCTGGTCCATCCTTTGTGCTGATAGCAAATCGATCTATCCCAAGCCATCAATCTGGTCTGCCAAGAGAGTTTCAGCAGCTCTCTGTATTGACTTGATAGAGTCCAACTCCTTCCTACGGCCTGACCGCAGCATACCTTCCAGATCACATCTCACGAATCACTTCTTTCAGTTTCTCTAGGCTGTGGTAACACCTGATGGCCCATTCTCCCAGAATCCAGGCCTGGCACACATGGTTTCCTCTGCCTGGAATGGTTGCTGGGCTTTCTCCCAGAAGTCTTTCCAGACTCCTTTTGATACGCAATCCTTTGTGATCCCTTACAACATTACACTTTTCTTTCTATGACACTGGTTGCACCTTGTATTTTAAAGGTTCTTTATATGCTTATCTTCTGCACCATGCTGTAAGCGAGGATAGGCAGGATCCATCTAATCTCTGACTTTATCCCAGCACATAGGAGAGTGCCTAGCATTCATTCATCCATTCACCATTCATTTATTCATTTAATTAACAAGCAGTAATTAAATGCCTAGTCCGTGCTAGACAGGAGCTCTGTACTAGGCACACGTTCACTGAACACTTGAATGGAGAGCCTGGGAGTGGTTAGACCTCAGCTAATAAGGGAGTTAAAATGAGAAAAAATCTGGCTTGTATGTTTTGACTGTATTTTGACTGGGTCTGAGCTGCCCTGGGCATAGCCCCAACAAACGCTTCCCACTGACTCAATGTAATACCTTGGCTGAGTGGTTAGCTAATTGGGCCCTCAACTGTAGAAAGGAAATGATAAAATTCTGAATCTCTGTGTAATGCTGAGGTGTCTTTGTTCCATCTCTTCTTTACTTCAAGGGCAGCTGTGGAGGAAGGAAGTATCTCAGTTCTGGAAATTCCCCATCGGATGGGCTATTTGGCTTCGTGCCCGCAGGTCAGAATTAGCATCATTCCACCTCATACCCATAGCAACCCTACAGGATGAACAGGTCAGGCACAATGATGCCATCACAGAGAGAGGTCAAATGACCTGCCCAAGGTCAAATGCAGGAAGGTACCGGAGCAAGGTTGGAAGGAAACAGGTCTTCTGCATCTGCTTTCTGCTCTGGTTTGGACCCTCCAACGCTGCTTTGCTGGGCATCCTGGTGAGAAGTGGGTCTGGACACCCAGCTTAGAACCCCAGTGTGGTCTATGGTAGGCTCTGCTCTCCCATCTCGGCCTAAACCACATCCTCCTCATTCCTGTTTCTCGGATGTGTTTTGCAATGTCATCCTTCTTCTCTTCCTCACTCTGGGCCAAAGATCAAGATCCTGGTTCCCTTTCTAGTCATCTACTTCTACTGCTCAGTTTTTCTTCCAGTGGTTTTTACTAGTTCTCCATTTCTCTTTCTCTCTCATTTCATTTTTGTCTCCTTGGGACTTATCATCCTAATGGGCAGTTTCCATTACATTAGACATCCCGTTTTGAAGGATGACATAAGTTCTTCCAGGAGCGCTATGAGTTTGTAAGCCTTCTAAGAAAAAGAAAGTCATAAAAACCCCTCTCTCTTCCGTTATTTGCATCTGGCAAAACAAACAGGATTCACACCTGGCCAGGGCCTGCTGGCTTCTTAGCCAGACCCGTGGGGAAATCAAGAGGCAGATCTGACTCTAGACTTTTTTCTCCAAGCCAACCAGAGCTCAGAGTTGCTAACACCCTCTAATCTTAAGAGGCCACCCTGCCTCCGGTGGGTGCAGCCACAAGTAGGAGGGCTGTTTGATGTGAGCCTTGCAGCTCTGGGGTGAGAATAGAAAGGCGCCGAAGGGCACCTTTAGCACCCACGTCACGTCTTGCCCACTGAGGATCCTAAAGCCTAAGGAAGCAGTGACTTACTCAAAGTCACACAGCAAATTAATGACTACTAATTTAGGCTGCCACCTAGGTCTCTGATTCCTTTTCTGGGAAGGAGTCTTTCCTCTCCTATAAGGTTCTTGGAGCATCAGGGGCCTCTGGTAAGTGAGTTGCAAAATGGATTCTGGATAAATCCCTCATAGTCACTTACTTGATGCTTTTAAACTTGAAGAAGATGCCTGGAGGGGGTCATATCGCTGGGTCACATGCTGGCCACAGAGTTCTTTACCCACATGGGTTCGGCCATCTGAAGCACTGGTGACAGAGACTGAGGCATGGACATGCTAACCGTTGGTCATTCACATGCCTGTCCCCAAACTGCAGAGCCACCCACCCATGTCATAGAGTGGGGAATGCTCCAAAGCCAGCAGATGATCCATTCCCAAAGAAAAGCCATCCTCAAGGTTGCCTCTCCCATTACTATGGCGGAAGTACAGTGCACCTTACAGCTGGTCAAAACGGTTTGCATATCATCTCTCATTTCCCAGCTCCACACTGGCCTGGGGTGATAGACACTCTATGTTCCCCTTTGCCAGGTGAGAACTCAAGGTTCAGAGAAGTTAAGCACCTCAGACAAGGCCATGTATCTCAAACCCAACAGAACTAAAGCTCCGAATCTGGGGCTTTTCTGCTCTCTTGCTCTCACACACAAATTCATAGTAATAAAGCTCATCTGTCATGAGCATCTTCTGCAGCCTTGCCTCCTCAGATCCTCACAGCAAGCTGGTGAAGTCACCCTCACCGAGGGTCAGTGGTTAAGTAGTTGAAGTGGGCCGCACATTCAGGGCATGTTCCACGGCCCGAGCTTGCCCAGGCCCCCAGCCCTGAGCAGAAATCCCCAGCTCTGTCCCCAGGGAGCCCTCCAGGCCTACGGGCCAGACTGGGACTTCCTGCCCAGAGGTCTCTCTCTCTCTCTCTGCTGACTCCAGCTGCGCCTCTCGGAGAGAGGGAGAGGCTTTGTGTTGGAGCAGACTGGGGCTTCCTTTCACCCTCACCTGTTCAGGACCTCCACTCTCCCTATAGGGAAGCTAAGCCAGGAGCGGATAGGCGGTGTTGATTGGCAGTGTTGATTGGCTCTTAGAGGAAGATTGCATGCACTCATTCACTCACGCACTCACTCATTCATTCATCCCCACATCCTTTAACAAAGCTCTATCAGAGATCTATTCTGCGAAAGACATTATTAGCTCTTTGGGGGTCTTGGGATTGGTAGAGCATGGCAAGGACTTCAAGGAGTTGATTTTTGGCTCAGCAGATTGAATAGAAAACTGTCAGTTGTCCTGGGCTCTTCTAGCTACAAAATCGTCCCTGTCCAGTCCGGCTCCTTGCCATCCTCTTCTTTGGGTTCTTAAAATGCTTTTCCTTGGTACAGCAAGGCTCCCGGCTGGGCTCTCATCCTCCATCCCAATGTCGAAAGACTGAGATGCCAATCCAACTGGGTCTCTTCCATGCTGAGAATCCCTCGATGGTCCCCCTGTGCCTTCAGGATGAAGTCCAAGCTACTCAACATGCCTATCCAGAACTTGGTCATGGCTCAGTCCCTTCCTCTCTCTCTAGCTTCAACTATCCTTTCAGGCTTCAGACACCCTGGCTCCAGAAAGGCCATATTGGTTTGCAGGTACTTCCCCAAACCCCTCCACCAAGATCACACTTCTGGGTCTTTGCACAAGCCGTTTCCTTTTTCTGGAGGATCTTACCCTTCTTCACCAGCCAACTTCTACTCATCCTGTAAAACCCAGCTCAGAGGCCCTTTCCTCCTGGAAGCCAAGGCTAGAAAAGATGCCCTTATTCTACATTTCTACAGCATCGATGTTTACCCTGAACAAGCGTTTATCTATTCTATTGGTCTTGCCTCTCCCGCCCCATTTATCTAGGGTCTCCTGGTTCCCTAAGACATAGATAATGCCTGGACCAAGACAGTGCTTAGTAATGTTCTACTGAATGAACACAAGGGAAATTCCAAAGAGAGAAACTTATTTATCTTCCTTGCTCCAAAGCAGCTTGCAAAATGCAGCCAACTTGGTCCACCCTTGAGGGTGTCTGGAGCTCAGAAGGAAGGAATGTGTCTATGATTTTCTGGAGCACAAAAGGGTCACTTTCAAGCCTACAGATGTGGCAAAAAGAAAGAGCAGCTGTTGATCATTGTAACTGGAAAAGTCCACACGCTTTCCTGTGGCTTTTTGCTGCAACATGGGTCCTTGGACAGTTTTCAAGAGGAAAATAACAAGCTATTTGACCTTTCCCACTTGCTAGCCAGAATTTCTCTCTCTCTGCTCCATGCCCAGGGTTTCAGTCGAGGATCATTCTGCTCTTTCCACTCCAGGGCAAACTGAAGGCTGGAACTGGTAGGACCAGCCCTGCTCACAGGTGTCTTGCTGGCCCCGGAAACTGAGATCCATGTACTTGCCACATTTTAAGTGTCTTGGAATCCAGAGAGAGCCACTGAGCTCCTCAACTTCTTCATTGCTGCCCTGCCATGGATTCATCCTCATTGCAGAAAAGTGCTGTAGAGGGAATGACAGTTACCAGCAGGCCTACCATTTCCAAGGAAATTAGAAGAGATGGGATATTTCCATTGGAAGCTTTACATCTTAATTCGTAAAAATAATCAGAACATCCCATGGGCTAGATACTGGGTCCATATCGACTCATTAGACAGAGGTACTGCCTGCCTTGGTGAAGTTCACCTCTAATTCTCTTGGAAGATGGAAAAACTGGTCTGGGGATGTAAAGCGACTTGACCAAGGTCATACAATCAGCTGAAATCAGAACTGAAATTAGAATCTAGGGTTTCTGACTCCTGTTTGTGTGGTCTTCCCGTGGCACTATCTTGATAGCGGACAGTCTATGACCTCACTCTCTAGCCACCTGACCCTGTGCAGACCTGTCTGGGCCCATCATCCTGATTCAGACATGTCACATGTGCGCCTGAAGAGACTTTGCTACAGTAACTCAGAGGCCCTTGTGCGCCTTGGCCTGCCTCCAGCTAGTGCTGGTCCCACCTGCCCGGTGAACCCAGACCTCACCAGCCCACTTGTAACTCTGGAGATTTGGCCTGCCCACCCCATCTCCCTCTTCCCAGCTTCACCTCCCAGAGCCCAGGCTTGGTGCTAGATGAGAGCCCCTGTTCAGAAAAATTCGGTCTTAGTCTTTGATTTTGGGGGTGTTTTTTTTTTTAACATCCCGACATGAATGAATAGAAGAAAAAAGATGGCATTCATCCTAGGGGTACATGATACCGTTGCAGCTGAAATTTGTGTGCACATGATCAAACTCGGATCCAAGCACCTCATCCACCAGTGGGTCCCAAGGGTCTAGAATTCTCCTTGTTAGGGTGCCAGTTTTGTGATTTTTCACAAGTCTTTGTAACACCGTTCTCTGACATACCTAGTGGTTTTCTTTAAAATGACTCATTTTTTTTTTTTTACTTAAATAGATGTGTTTTGAAAGGAAACATTTTATAACTGCTATAAATGTGAAACCAATATTACTTGCTATACATGCAATCAAAATAAGCATCATTTTTCAATTGGAACTGGATGCAGTTGCCTGCTTATGTTCAGAGCTCTGAGCTTACTCTTGTTGAAGAGAAAGAGACGGGCAGGGAGAAGGGAGAGGAGGCTGGTAAGTGCTGAGGCTTTCTTCTTGATTGGATCAAACAAATTAAAAGACAGCTGAAAAGTGAATGTCCTTTCCTCCTAGAGATTCACTGCTGTTGGATGCCCTGGTCTCGGGGAACAGTGGGTTAGGGTGTCATGCCTGACACAGGTCTCGCCCGGGCTAGTTATCGGACTGACTGTCACCCATGAACACAGCATGGGGTTCATGGAGCTGATGCCCCGACAGTGAGGCTTACTGAGGACCCACACATCTTGGTGAGGGCACTTGGGGTAGAGCCAGCCGACCTGGGCCTGACCAGGGCGAATGGCCAGGCAGTGTGGGGACAATTGGGCTGAGGGCAGGGTGTTCTTGGAGAGCCAAGGTGGTGATAATGGGTGATGGGGAAGCCCCAGGAGAGGTTTGGCTCACTTCTGATCTGCCGAGCTGTGGCTCCGGGCGGACTCTGGGAGGTCAGGGTGGGGGAGCTGTTTGTTGTCCCCCTAGGAGGGGACTTGGGGAAAGAAAAACCTTGCCAAAGGCCCTCTGGGTGGCTGTGTAGAGGTCCTCACATGAGCCTTGGGGAAAGGCCCCGGGGCTGGAGGACTTCCTCTTATAAGGGACAGAACAGCCCCTATTTGCTGTGCATTTCACAAAAGAGAAGGGAAACTTCCCAGAAAAACCACATGAGATGTGCTGACGGTGGGGCAGGGGAGGTGAAGGAAGGCCGCAGAGTGCGGTGGATAGAGGGCGGGTCCACATCCAGCATCAGGAGGGGAGACGCCAGCGGGACCCCACTCACCAGGCACAGAGGCCAGGATAGGGCAAGCATTTGCTCCTTTAAACCTCATCGTTTAATCATTAATAAATAACACGGGAACAGACGGAGGCCCAGAGCGTTTAAGCACTGATGAAGATTGCACAGCTGGGGAGAGGTAGAGCCCGGAGCCGGGCCACATCTTCTGCCTCCAAGTGGAGAGTGTCGACTGGCCTGGTTCCTACGTGGCTTGGTTCCCACGTGGCTTGCCGTCCCTCTGGAGAATAGCTGAACTGTGGGGAAGGCGAGGCTGCAGCCTCTAATAAGTGTAAGTTCACGGTCAACCCCCACTCCTCAGACCTGCTCTGCACTCACTTTTATGCATCTTACCTTACTTCTGTGAAGCTACCCGCCCCCCGCCCAGGAGCATGTCCCCCGAGGCTGTGAACGTGGTGCTCATGCACTGAGGTCCTTCTGGCCTCCCTCTCATTCTAACAAGGATCCAGACCACCAGAGTACCTGCAGTGGCTTCATCCCCCGCTCTGGGTGGGGAGAAGCCCCAAGAGACCGGGGAGCCTGAATGACAGCTGGGAGGAGGGGCAGTGTGGCTGGGTGGCCTCACCTCTGGCCACTGGGCAGCTCCACAAGTTGGGCTGGAAAAAGGCCAAAGCAGTGATCTGCCTTCAGGTTCAAAGGACAGGCTTATTCATGGGGATGATTCTGCCTTTTAGGGACGATAAACACAGCTGGGACTTTCCCAATTTCAGGGTCTGGGAGGAAATTCCAGACTTTCTCCGGAAGGCTGAGAAAACAGAGGGACTCTGGCCCTTTGGAAGTGGGGACATGCACAGAGGAATCAGGGTTTGGCTTGGATGCCTGGCAGCGGACATGCACAGAGGAATCAGGGTTTGGCTTGGATGCCTGGCCCCAGCTTCTTCAGGAAGCAGTGAGGAGAGGGCAGCAGGGCAGGAACCATTAGGAAGCTTGTTGTCATGGCTGAGCTTCAGTCCCTGGCTCTGTGGGGCCATGAGTGTGGGGCTATGTCTGGCCCTGGTGTTGCCTCACTTTCCTTCTCTCCCCCTGCAGAGAACTGAGCCAAGGATGTTTGTGAGACATGACCTGAGAAGACAAAGTCCTACTGTGTTTGTTCCATGACCTGCCCCGGGGGGAACCCCCTTCCCCTAGTCCTATCTCCCCAGTGGCAGGGACGCATGTACAGCGGCCTGCGTGCTTTGTGCGGGAGTTGGCATCTAGGGGCTCCCATTGTAGAAACAGCACATTGTCCTTTATTAAGATAGGGCCATAAAAATGTTCACAGCAGCACCTTTACTTATAGAACGGGAAACAAGCAGAGTCCAGGGCAGAATGAATGAGAGAGAGAGAGAGAGAACCAGTCATGTAGTTAGTAGGTGGTGGAGGTAGACTCCCACACCCACATCTGCTGGAGCTCCAGGTCTGGGTATACTGGGTGACATACAGCGAAAACCCTGAGCTGGAGTTCTCAGGTTCTCAGTTCTCGGAGTCTGGTCGGGAGGCAGAGGAAGGGAATGGGAGGCGAGGAGGCCTGGGGAGCAGGGGCGGAATTGCAGCTCCTGGGGGGGGGGCCAGGCCAGCCATCCTCGGGCCAGTCCAAAGGGAAGCCCCCTCCAGCAGGGACAGCCCCCTGCGTGGGTAACTGAAAGGACTCTGGTGCGGGGGGGGGGGGGGGGCAGGCGCCCATTGGGGATGGTGGGCAGACAGCCTGTCAGTGCTGTTTACACACACAGGGGGTCTTTCCAAGTCAGGGCTCGCACAATACAGGGTGAGGGAGGATGAGCTGGAACAGGTTCTTGGCACTTGGTATGTGGCTACGAGGTGCAAAAATATGCAAGGAAAGAAAGAAACCATCACCGTTTGCTTTTCTTTTTACTCCTCCCAATACCTGCAAGAAATCCATTTTGCAGCCCCCGGGGAGTGAACCCTTGGCCAGTTGAGTGTTCGAGTCCACACGGCTGGTGAGGGGCACATCCAGGGTCACAACCTGTTCTGCATGACCTGAAGTATGTCTCGGGGCAGCTGTCACCTTCCTGTGTGTGTGTGCATGTATGTGGGGGAAATGTTAAGACAAATTCACTAATACTTGTCCTCTGGGATGGCTGTGGACAACTCGCGGGAGGTGCTATGCGTTCCGAAGGAGACGCCTCATTCCACGTAGTGGCTGGTGCGGAGAGAGATGCTAGGAAGGATGCCCACTGCGGGAGGAAGGAGGGTCACATGTACAAAACACTGAAAAGATCTGCTTGGACATCTCTCTCTTCCCCTAAGCCTTTGTCCAGACCGTCAACAACCGGGACCCAGGCACGGCCACTCTCGAAGTTTCCTCGAGCACCTGATGCAGACCGGAGCTTCTCAACCCTGAGCTGGGCTGAATCGCTGACCAGAGCCAAGGCTTCAAGAGGAGAGAGTTGACCAGAAAAGGTCTTGACTTTGAGTGTGTTCGGTAGGATGCATTTGGATTCATTGCTCATCACGTGAGTCTCTACAAGACAGTCAGCACTGTGTTAGATATCGGGACAGGGTGAAATGTTAAACAAGGAACAGAGAGAAGAGAGAAGAATTGAGATCAGGAGGGCTGGGGACGAAAAGCAGAGAAGAGAGCAGGACTCGAGTCGATTGACCTGTGTCATCTTAGTTAGGGGCATTTTATTTAATCCTTGCAATGTGCATGTTCAGTGTGTTCTGCTATGTTTGCAGTTTTACTGATAGGAATCTGATGGTCAGCAAGCTTGGATGACTTGCCCGAGGTGATCAGGCCAACATGTGACATATCTGCGGTATGCTCCCAAGACTGCTTGGCTACGAATCCATAGTTCTGTCCCCTTCTCCACTCTTCCTCCCAAGATGTTCTGCACACTGATCCCTTCACCAGAACATCCTACAGAGCCGACTGTCCATTCCATTTTACTGACAGATACCTCAAAGCCACCGAGGCATCAAGAGTAAGTCTTTCAATCTACTCAGTATTGGAGGCAGAGACCTGAGCAGGTAAAGGAAGTGGACTATATCATTGGGAGAACAAGTGTAGAGCTCCCTGTCTCATGTTTTGGTGGTCACCACCCAGCCCCAGAAATGCGGCTTCAATTCGAATCCTACGTTTTGTCTTTTTCTTTTTTTCTTCTTGATTTGGTAATGCAAGTAGAAAGGCTATATATAGCAGCCTTTAATACAACACATGCCACCACTAGTTTTTCCGTGTCTCCAAGTCACTGTGTGTGGCTTGGTCTACTTAGTTCCAGATGCCTGAAACTACTTAGAAGAGTCAGGTCACAGGAGTGAATTTAACCTCAAACCAGATCATTGGGTCTGTAGGACATAACCTCTTTTTACACTGATGATTCATGTATTGAGCCAAAGTTGGGGTTTGGGGCCTTCGAGAGCCAAGAAGTTTAGTTACTGTGTCTTCTCATCTCTTGGAGATGGTTCTTTTTTGATTGAGCTGGGTTTTACAAACTGCATGTAGAAAATTGAACACTTGACACTCCTTCCTTCATTTATTTGAATGTGTATTATGCTCTTGCCATTATCGTGAGGAACAAGGAAAACTCCCGGACCTCAAGGTCCTCAGGGTCTGTGGACCCCCAAACAACTTGGCATATCCCAACATTATACCTACTGCAATGAGAGTTTGTATAGCACCCAGCATCCAGATTTGCCAAAGGAGGAAAACTTCAGTTTTGAATTTTCAGAGCCTAGGTACGGCCCTTGCCATATACGAGGGGTTTACTTTGGGATCTAGTTCTTTTCTGTTGAGCCAAGAAGGCCTCAGGGGACCATCATACCCCAGCTAGAAATAGGTAAGCAGTCGGGACAGGTGCGTGTGTGTGTGTGTGTGTGTGTGTGTGTGTGTGTGTGTGTGTGAATCAGAAGGGGGTGATCAAACTTCTTGAGCTGAAGCCCACTGACGGAGACAATATGATAAGTCTCCCAGGACCCATCCTTCTGTTGTCAGATGGCTCTTCCCTCAGAGATGTTGTGAACTAGAAAGGACACAGGGCTGCCGGAAATGTTACCTTTAAGACAGTGGTGACTGTGGTTGTCTCCGTAGGCCTGGCGGCACCCCTAGCCCTCATCAGCTGCCTGCACAAGAAAAGAACCATGATGTTAAACCACGAAGGATTTTCCAACAAAGTGGTTGAAGGGAAAAAAAAAAGTCACCTGGGCTTCAGAAAGGGCAGAGGCCAATTTCTTCCAGTCTGGAGCACCAAGTACAGCAGAATTTCCCGATTTCTCTTGTCTTTTCTTCTTGTTTGTAAGGCCACCTTGGGGCTGTCTGGCCTGTGGTATGTACCAGCTGTCTGATGCTGTGATCCCAGAGCTGGACAGGGACCATCCCTCTCCCAGCCCCTGTCCTCTCCCTGCCAGAGTCTGATAGAGTCTCACACGGTTCTAGAGAAATGGCCGTTCACCAGTAACTAAGAGAACAGTGAATGGCGAACAGAGGAGGAGACCTTCTCAACAATAACTGTTCTCCCCACCGGTTCCCAGCTCAGCTAGTACCTGCACCAGGGAAGAGCAGAGGGAAGGGGACCCTCTCCGTTGGGTTTTCGATGTGAGTATTCTTTTTTTTTTTAATTTTTTTATTGTTATGTTAATCACCATATATTACATCATTAGTTTTTGGTGCAGTGTTCCATGATTCATTGTTTGTTCATAACACCCAGTGCTCCATGCAGAACGTGCCCTCCTCAATACCCATCACCAGGCTAACCCATCTCCCTACCCCCCTCCCCTCTAGAACCCTCAGTTTGTTTTTCAGAGTCCATCATCTCTCATGGTTCGTCTCCCCCTCTGACATACTCCCCTTTTCTTCCTCTCCTGTTATCTTCTTCTTTTTCTTTTTTCTTAAAATATGTTGCGTTATTTGTTTCAGAAGTACAGATCTGTGATTCAACAGTCTTGCACAATTCACAGCGCTCACCGTAGCACATACCCTCCCCAATGTCTATCACCCAGCCACCCCATCCCTCCCACCCCCAACCACTCCAGTAACACTCAGTTTGTTTCCTGAGATTAAGAATTCCTCATATCAGTGAGGTCATGTGATACATGTCTTTCTCTGATTGACTTATTTCACTCAGCATAACACCCTCCAGTTCCATCCACGTCGTTGCAAATGGCAAGATCTCATTCCTTTTGATGGCTGCATAATATTCCATTGTGTATATATACCATCGATGTGAGTATTCTGTACACATGTGTGAACGTGTGTGTTGGAGGTAGAAAGAGCCACCATACTATGCCACTAGAGTCCCGAAGAGAACATGGAAACAAGAGTCACTGGGAGACCTGGTCTTTGGGTTGCCAGGTATCTGCTTTCAAGCTTGGCTGGCAGTTGAGAGAAATTTCCAGACCAACACAAACTTTCCCATATCCTAAAATGGGTATGTTATTATTTGCTTTCACTTAACCACAACCTTCACACTGCCCTGGGCCTTAGTCTCTTACTCAGAATGACATGATGACAGATATGAAAAGAAAGATGAATCATCCTCAAGTTTTGCTCTTTTGATCGATAAAATACCTGGTGTGCACACAGGCTCTGATTTGTGACTTCTGTTTTCAGCCAACTCATCAGAGTGCTCTGAGGTCGAGCTGACATTCCAGAAATTAACTTATCTATCTGCAAGAAAGGACACGTTACCGTGAGAGTCTGTAAGGGATGTACTTAGACTTCAATGTTCCACGCGACAGGAAGGAATGAGAAAGGGGGTTGACCGGAGGATGATGTGTGGCAGAAAACATTACTGCTATCACCGTCTTTTACACAACTCTCTGAGGGCCACACGGATGCATTGCCATCCTGTGCCCCAGGCCTGACCCCTTTCATGAAACTCTGGTTTTTCAGAATGACCTGAAGGCTTTCTAAAAATGCAGATTTCTGGGCTCTTCCTGTCAAGATCCATTAGATATATGCATCAGGGAAGGTAAATTGTGCACCAGCCGTCCCACAGTTTCAAAGGCTGAACAAAATCGTGATTCATTTTTTAAGCCACAATCCAGTATGGGTCAGTGGGGGTGGAGTTCTCTATTTCTCATGGTTATTCCAGGACCCCAGACAACCCTGTCTGGAGCTCTACCATTCCTTGTAGCCTCAGAGTCCACAAATAAGAGAATGAAGTGGGGTTGTGGAGAAGACACACCTGCTCTTAATTCCTGCAGCAAAGAGGTGACCATATTCCTTCCATTCACCTCCCATTCATGAGAACTAGTTCCATGGTTCTATGCAGCGGCCCCGGGGAAATAGAGTCTAATGCCCAGAAGGGAAAGGGAACTTAGCCAGTCTTAGCCATTATCTGGGATGGGGACATGCATATTATTTATTACAAGCATCCTTGGCAACTCTAACAAAGATGGCGTGGTGCCCATTTTCTTGAGAAACACCTATCCCACAGACACCTGTGTGGGTAATAGCAAGTGGGTGCTAATCCACTTTCAGATTGTGGAGACTGGCTCATAGTGGCAGAAATGTAAATGCACAAAGCAAACATCCAGAGTGATCTAGTGTTTTCAGGACAGTGGTTCTTGTTGGCACCATAGCTCCCCAGCTGCAGCTCGAGCCCACAATTCTACATCTCAGGGACTGAAAGACTCCATACATCTCTCTGGGACTTGCGTTCTTCATCTATAAAGTGGGAACATGAACACATTACATCAAATAAGTCAGTTGAAGTGCCTATCACATAACCCGCCATGCAGTAGGTGTATAATAAATGTTACAAGTATTTAACACAGGGTGGTCAAAGGGTTACAAACTTTCAGTTATAACATGAATACCTTATGGGGTTGTAATGGACCACATGGGCACTAATTGCTAACAATACTGTATTATATGTTTCAAAGTTGCTAAGAGAGCAGATATTACAAGTTCTCATCCCAGGAGAAAGGAAGTGTAACTATGTGAGGTGGTGCATGTTGAGTAGACTCACTGTGGCAATCATTTTGTGATACACACACATATCAGATCCTTATGCTTACACCTTAAACCAATACAAGATTATATGTCAGTTGTATCTCAGTAAAACTGGGGAAAAATTATAGCAAAACTTAGAATTTTTAAAAACTTGTATCTACCACTGTGAGCTTGATAGTTTCCCGATACTTAAAGACTTCGATGATGAGATTGGTGGTGAGATTAGTGAATCTAATTTTTGACACTATGTAATAAAATCTGTCAACATTTGGAATGTCTGCATAACTCCATAAAGCAATAATTTCCAAATGACCAATGTTTAAAGTTTTTTTTTTAACTTGGTGAATGCTTTGATCACAATTCAACATATTTATGAAAGAAGGTTTAGTCTACTTTAAACTAATGAGAAGATTTTACTTATTTTACTAGAAAGTGCCAGAATGAAAAATAAACAAATAATCAAAGTTCTAGACCCAAATAAACAAATACGGGAAGGATTATTTGGCTCATAGGAGCCAGATCAGATCCTCTTGGCTGTTTTGTTATATTGGTTCAATGCAGCATGTGAGCAATTTTTGGAAGCAATGATTGCATGCTACTTTTCCAAAATACAAAAAAAAAAAAAAGTTTCATGGATATAATTCTGGCCCTCTGTTCACAAAAGAAATGGGATTACTTTAAGTGAATTTTTAATTTTAACATAATATTTCTTAAAAGGGACTGTTAATTGGGCAGATATCCAAATAATGTCTGAATTTCTTGTACTTTTTTAAAATTAAAAATTGTTTTTGTAGTTTCTAACTTTCTTTTACTTTTTAATGTTTTGTAGCTGTCAACACTCTGAACTTTGGAGCCATGCAGACCCAGGTTCAAATCCTCATGCTACAGCTTACTAGCCCTGGGGAATAGGAGAAAGTCTACTTCACTTTTCTTGACCTTCATTTTCTTATTTTTACAGTGGAAATTGATAACAGTATCTCCATGAGGTTATTTTGATGATTAAATGAAGTAACATTTTATGAAGTACTTAGCATTGTGCCTGACCCCTAGGAAATACTCAGTAAATGTTTGCTGTTATTTTATATACCACCATCAACTTTGCTGACAGATAACCAACAATCATCCATCCTTTTTTATTTTTAAGATTTTATTTATTTATTTAAGAGGGAGAGAATGAGAGAGAGAGCATTAGAGGAGAGAGGGTCAGAGGGAGAAGCAGACTCCCCGCCGAGCGGGGAGCCCGATGCGGGACTCGATCCTGGGACTCCAGGACCATGACCTGAGCCGAAGGCAGTCGCTTAACCAACTGAGCCACCCAGGCGCCCCAACAATCATCCATCCTGATTGTTATCTGAAGGAAGACCCCTTAGATCATGAAGACGATGTTAGTAGCAAAATAGCATACATAAAAAGAGAAAAGGGGTTTCAGAATAACAAACAAAATACTGCAAAAGCTGTGTTTCACATAGGAGAACTTATATTTCTATGATAGGGACTAAGCAATCTCAAAAACCAAGACAGGAAATAGTCAATGTACATTATAATTAGAACTCATCTCTTATTTCAGATGTAAAATACTCCATATCTATTAATTTATCAATGATTAATTTGCATTATGTAATCTACAGAAGAAATTTTCCATACTTCAGATGTTTTTTCTAAATCATTTTCTCCCAGTTCTACTTAGGTATAATTGACAAACAAAATTATAAGAATTTTTTTTTTAAATACTTAAAAAAAAAAAGTATTTAGCAGAGGGCTGGGCTTCTATGGTTCTAGGAGAATGATGAAATCCATAGTCCAGGAATGGAGTAGATCCTTCTAATTCAAAGTGTGATCCACAGGGCGCCTGGGTGGCTCAGTTGGTTAAGCGACTGCCTTCGGCTCAGGTCATGATCCTGGAGTCCCGGGATCAAGTCCTGCATCTGGCTCCCTGCTCATCAGGGAGTCTGCTTCTCCCTCTGACCCTACCCCCTCTTCTCTCTCTCTCTCTCACTCTCTCTCTCAAATAAATAAAATTTAAAAAAATCTTTAAAAAACAAAAACAAAAACCAAAGTGTGATCCACAGACCAGCAATCTTTTCATCACCTGGAGTTATTAGAAATGCAGAATATCAGGCCCCACCTATGATCTACTGACTCAGAATCTACAATTTCACGAGACCTTCAGGCGATTCTACCATTTGACAAGATATGCACACAAAGAGAGATCAACTCTGGCCTCTTTAGCCTGAGTCCCTGCATTTGAGGAAGATACAGTTAAGAATGGAGTGTTAGGGGTGGGGTCAGCACAGATGGCCTGGAAGAGAGCAGATGGTGACAGTCATGCTGGGAAGTTGTGATTTGCACAACTTCACAGACCTATTGGGCTGTCCTTGACCTTCCAATTGAGAGCACCATTTTGGAGCTATCCTTCCCTATGTCTCTCACCCAGGTGTTTGGTCTATATCTTGCTGAGACCCTTCTTTTATTATTTCTTAGAAAAGGTATCTCTTCTGGTTTTGAGGTTGAGGGATGATCAAGGACAGACATGGGCCCCTAGGAAAGTTGGACATGGACTGAGTGTTGAAACTTTTGCGTCCTAACTGGAGATGCCAGGGCTCTAGAGAAGATTGTGGCCCCAAATAGTTATTATGGGGGGGTACAGATATGTTACACCGATAAAAGATTGAAAACAGATTGGACAAGACGTTGAAATAATGGAGGGGAAACCCCACAGTATATATCCTTTGAATTGTGTGTGAAGAAGTAGCCCACTCTTATGGGGCTGGAAGACAGCATAAGTCAGCAATTACAATAATAATAAATGTAGGATCTCTGTCTCTCTCAAGTTATCTACATTCTGCTAACTACAATAAAAACAAACAAAATAGCAACCTTTTATTTTTACAGAGCTTTACAATTATTTATTTATTTATTTATTTATTTATTTATTTTCGCAAATATTTATTGAACATATATTGTGTATCAGAAACTGGGCCAGGTACAAGGATTACAATGGTGAACAAACCACACATAGGCACATCTCTATGGAATTTACGCTGAAGTGGGTTTCCACTGTAATGAGTTTGCTTAAGTTCCTTTGAGCATTTACTATGTGCCAGTCACTGGGCTAAGCAAAGTAGTCCCCCCAAGGAATCTTCAGAACAATTCTGAGCTTGGTGCCTTTATTATCTCCTTTACCCAGATAAGGTTGATAGGAGTACCCAAGGCTCAAAAGTTCAGGTGACTTTCCCAAAGGGATTTAAATAGCTGTCGGTGGGCCAACAAAGAACCCAAATTCTTGACTGTCAGATGCTCATCCATTATGACCTTGATCTGTACATATTCTGACAATTAAAATGGACTTGAGCCTTGAAGATGGAGTAGGGTTTTGGAGACAGAGACAAGCATTCCAGGAACTGGAGCTTGAGTAAGTGGGTGAAGGTAATGAAATGACAGTACCCCATGGGGATGGGGGATCATTTCTGGAATTAAGAGCTGAGGCCTCTGAGTGAAGTCTGCCTTTCAGAAATGACAGACATTGCCTAAGGTGGCTAGAGCTCAGCATCTGCAGGTTCCATTGCTGGAAAGGTGGGATTGGTCCAGATTGAGGAGGTACTTGAATGCCACGCCAAGAAGTTGGTCTTTTATCCACTAGGCATCAGGGAACCATGAACACATGAAGGGTGAGGAGGCCAGAGTTCTTCTGAAGGAAGATCTCTCCTATGGAGAGATGGAATATATTCTGACACAGTGTGGCAGGGAGTGTGAGCAGTATAAAAAGATGAAAAATTGGTTAGAGAGCCATTGCCATACCCATTCCCAGCCACTCTGCCCTGTCAGATAGTGAGCTAACTACTTCTTCCACACGGTAATGTATGTGTGCCTTCCCAGGAAACCTGTCAAGATGCAGATTCTGATTGGACAGGTCTGGGATGGGGCATGAGATCCTGTCTTTCCAACAGGGTCTCAGGTGAGGCAGATGCTGCTTCTTTGGGGACCACATCGTGGGTAGCAAGATGGAGAAAGTGATGACAACATATGTAGGGACACAGAGCCCCTACTATGTGTCTGCGATTTTGCTGGGTCCTTTGCACTCCATGTTCATTCAGGTGCTTAAAAACCAAGAGGCAGTTAGGATTGTTATCCCTATTTCACTATAAAGGAACTGGACCTCAGAGGGCTTAGGTAACTTGTTTAAAGTCACATAGACCCTTTAGCCCAGTCTCTCTGCCACAGAACAAAATGCAGACAGAGAGCCCATGAACTTCTTATTACATTTAGGTTTTTTCCGTAGAAACCCTGTCACCACATATTAACCATGAGAAAGATTCAATCATTACTCACATACAGAAAAAGAAGGAAGAAGCAGTTTTCTCTTTTTATCTTGTGACCGAGAGGGGTGCCTTTAAGGAACAGGCCTGCATGAATGGCAGGGGAAGATAGGGAAGTCTACAAGATCGGTGAGGTAAGCGTCTTTAAAGGCTAACACTGGATGCAGCATCTGGTTTCAGTGGGGAGGAAGCAACCATGATAAGCCACAGTGGGTGGGCAAAAAGCCATGTTTCTTTTTGTAAATGCTCTTGGCTGCGGATGAGACCTGGCAGGCAGCCCAGGAATGTCTCATTTCTACGGTGGGGGAATTCATGATACAGAGAGCACTCCAGTTGTGTTAAATAATTGGCCATTGCAACATTCATGCCTGGGGTTTCCCGCTTCCTCCGGCCAGATCTGGAAAGCTAATCAAAGGTCATAGAAGGAGGCGATGTTTAGGGTCCAGGCTGAAAAATTCCATGGGAACAGCAAGAGGCAGAGGCTGAGGAGGACTCCAACTGTCTCCTCTCACTTCCAGAAGAGGCTCGCTGCCATTATTTGTGCTGGCTTGGCCAGGAAAGAAGCCAAAGTAGATTTGACCCGCAGGGCAATGCTTGAGAGTTGACTTTTGGAGCCCAGTACCTGGGGTGGCAGGAAAGGCAGCTGTTTGTGAACCACTAGTCCTTCATCAAGATATCCAAGCCTCACCCTGGACCTAGTGAATCAAAATTTGGGGAGTGAGGATGGATCTTTTTTTTTTTAAACAGTTTTTCCAGGTGATTTCTATGCACTTTGAAATTTGAGAACTACTCAGGCTCTATTAGCAAAATGGGGAACATGGACAATATAAAGAAGAGAATATAGGCACCAGGTCAGAGAAACCCAAAGTTGTGCCCCATCCCTATAGCAACTAACAACATGACTTTGCATGAATCACTTGACCTCACTAACTCTCATCTATAAATGGGTTTATGACGATCTCTGCAGAGGATTGTTGGGAAGGTCATATAAGGTATGGGGTCTGCAAATGCCTGCTTCACATCAGGTGTCCCAGAAATACTCAGGGACTTAATTTCAGCATTTCCCAGGCCCCAGTCTTGTTTCTTGTTGAAATGGCCTCAGGTGCTCATATACCTAGGACATTTGCAATTGGTGGGCAGAAGAGAATAGGGAGATGGGAGGAAATCAGACGACGTAGTAGGATTTATCTTCATTATAGCTGATGCTTTGCTTTAAGATGCTTTGCTTTAAGATGGATGTGACCATCAGGGCCTCAGCAGTCTGGGACATGTGTTGACTCCAACAAGATGCATCTTAAAAAATGCATTTAAAAAAGACACAGGCATCAGTTTAAAAAAATAAGTAAATAAAAGGCTTGGGAAAGATATTGGCTTTGTGATCCACAAATTTAGGTGCAAATAGGAGGCTCTGGATAGTCCAGGTCGTCCCACAGTGTGGCATAGCTAACAGAAAACGTGCCCTTGGGCTTCATTACAAGAGGTACAAGCTTTGAAATGAGGCAGTAAGAGATGCTTTTTTTTCTCTCTGCTGGTCAGAGCAGCTTGTGACCTTCTCACGCTGTGGGTGGTGGGGGGAGCAGGTATTATCGTTAGAGGAGAGGAAATATGGTAGTGAAGGAAGTCATGTCTTTGGGGAATTGTTCAGGGAGAAGGGTGGTTTAGCATAAATAAAAAGGGGCAATGCAATGGTTGGTTGTATGCAAGATCTGAAAGTACTGATTGGGGAAGTTGGGCTGAAGAAACAGAATTAGGGACAATGGGTGGAAACTGCCAAGACACAGACTTCATTTCCTTCATGGAAGAACCCAATAATAGCTGCTATTTTTGAATTGTTCTACTGAGTGTGCCCAATGGCTTATGTCATCAACCCTCTGACAACCTTGCCACCTAGGCATGCTTTTCTCTGTTTCTTAGATGAAGAAATGGGTTCAGAGAGAGGAAGTAACTTGGCAAAGTCATGCAGATCAGAAGGGGGGGTAATCAAAGAGCTAAACTTCTAAAGACTCTTCTTGTTCCCCTGTGCTGGCCTGTTTTTCTGACAAGCAGAGGGGTGGGAAGGAGGAATGAGTTGCCGTGGAAGGTAATGAGTTCTCTGTCCAAGGATTCCGTGGAAGGGATTCAATGAAAGTTGATCCTAGGAGTTAAGATCTTAGACTCTGGAATCATATGCCACCTTATAAGTAAGCCATTTGCTGAGGTTTTCTTTTGCTGTTTCATAGACCTACTATAGTCTAAGTGCTTGTCAGGGGACCAAGTACCTGTAGTGGGGACCAGCAAAAGACAGCTTTTAAGATGGCCTAGAGTCATTTGTGATGGCCTTGAAGTTTCCCCCCAGGCCCAAGAATGCACAGGCAGTTTTGGCTTATCACACGTGGGGTGAGCCTTCCTTCCTCCATTCTTGAGATTCCTTAGAATTAGCTTTGACTCTAAGTCTCTATGACCAGGTGCTTGCCAACTCCCATGAGCTGACCTTTCCATCTCAAACTTGGTGTAGAAGGCTTCTATGCCGGGTTAAAGCCAGGATTACTTACCAGTGAGCATAGAAGAGGGATACCCGTGAAAGTTGAAGGTATCTTGCTGAAAGAGCATGACTTTGGGAGCAGAAAGAGCATGACTTTGGGTTTGAATCTGTGTCCTTCATTGTTTGAAGGGGAGCTTATGTAAGTCACTTAACATATTTGAGCCTCAGTTTGCAGATCACTGAATGGGATTATCAACACCTAACAAAGCTATGCAGAATTGAGAAGGCGTGCATATGCATAGCACTGTGCATAGGCCAGGGAAGTCTTAAAAGACCCTAAGCTCTCACCTCTGGCTAACCTTGAGATACTAAACAAGCAGGAGGTGAAAGCTAAGGTAGAATTGTAAACACCAGCTGAAGTTGAAGGTATGCTCCAATGCACACAGAGCCCTTTGGCAAAGACTGGGAGACTTACTGGTTCCAGGCATCTAAGGAAATCTTTGTCCAATCACTATTTAACAACTAAGCTAACTGAGAAGAGTTTTCAGTGGTCATGCATAACAAAAGTGCAGACTTCATAGAATTAGTTCAGAAAGATCACTAAACAAACAAAAAAGAAACAACAAACCTTGGGGGGAGGGGAGAATCTAATTTTCACAGTTGCCACATTGTATTATTTAAAATGTCCAGATGCCAACAAAAAATTGTGAAACATGAAAAGAAACAAGAATGTAGGACATATACACAGTGGAAAAAAAAGTCAATATAAACTATCCTTGCAGAAGCCCAGATGGACTTCTAGACAAAGACCTTAAATTAATGTCTCTTAAATATGTTTAAAAACTAAATGAAATCATATCTAAAGAACTAAAGGAAAGTATGAGAATGGTCTCTAAATAGAGAATATAAATAAATATATAGGAGTTATTAAAAACAACCAAATAGAAATCCTGAAGTTGAAAAATACAAAGAAGTGAAAAATTTCCTAGGGGAGTTCAACATCAAATTTGAGTAAGCAGGGGAAAGAATCAGGAAACATGAAGATACGTCTATTGAAATGATCCAGTCTGAGGAATAGAAGGGGAAAAAAAAGAGAGAAAAAAAATAAAAGGACAGAAATTTGAGACATACAGGTCACCAAAAATTGTACCAACACACACAGAATGGGAGTCCCAGAGAGAAAGAAGAGAGAGAAAGATGATGAAGGAATATTTGCATATGTATAATGGCCTAAAAATCCCCAAATTTGATGAAAAGCATTAATCTACACATCTAAAATGCTGAACAAACTTCAAGTAGGATAAATGTAAATAGATCTACAAAAAGACACATCATAATCAAACTTTCAAAAGCCAAAGACAATGAGACAATGTGAAAGCAACAAGAGAGGAGAAATTCATCACATATAAAAGATACTCAGTAATATTAACAGCTGATTTATCATCAAAAACTACATAGGCCAGGAGGCAGAGGCTTGATTTATTCAAATAGCTGAAAGCAAAAACTGTCAACCAAGAACTCTTTACTGGATAAAACAATCTTTTAAAAGTGAAGAAGAAATTAAGTCATTCTCACATACATAAAAACTGAGAGATTTTGCTGCTTAGCAAATCTGTTCTACAAGAAGTACTAAAGTGAGGGGCACCTGGGTGGCTCAGTTGGTTAAGCATCTGCCTTCGGCTCAAATCATGATGGCAGCTTGTGAGATAAAGTCCCGCACGGGGCTCCTTGTTCAGCGGGGAGTCTGCTTCTCCCTCTCTCTCAGCCCTCTCCCCACTTGTGCTCTCTCTCTCTCAAATAAATAAATAAAATCTTTCTAAAAAAGTACTAAAGTGAGTCCCTTCAGGATGAAATAAAATACACTAGGCAAAAAATAGAATTCACATAAAGAAATAAAGACTGTCAAATGGAGGGGGGCGGAGCAAGATGGCGGAGGAGTAGGAGACCTGGATTTCGTCTGGTCTCAGGAATTGAGCTGAATAGGGATCAAACCATTCTGAACACCTACGAACTCAACAGGAGATCGAAGATGAGAAGAGTAACAACACTCTGAACAGAGAAGCGACCACTTACTGGAAGGTAGGACGTGCGGAGAAGTGAATCCGAGGCGATATTCGGGAGGATAGACGGCGGGGGAGGGGGCCTCCGTCGGCCGCTTCTGGCAAGTGCTAGAGCCGCGGAGCACAAAATCGGAACTTTTAGAAGTCGGCTCCGCGGAGGGACGTCGCTCCAGTGGCTAAGCGGGGGGTGGAACCCTCGCGGGACAGTGTGGTCTCAGGACCCTCGGGGTCACAGAAAGACCGGGGGTGCCTGAGTGCAGCAGAGCTCCCAGGTATCGGAGCGGGGAAGCTGGCTGCCAAGACGGAGCCGAGGCGCGGGCTCTCAGCTCGGGGTTGCCATAAACTGTGATCCGCGGCCCAGTCAGGCCACTGCTCTTCCAGCAGGGACCCAAGAAGGGGCAGAGCTGGGGAGACTCCCCTTCCTCCCCTGGGAGGAGTGGCGCGGGAGCGCACCGCAGGGATCTGCTGGGTTTGGAGACTCCACACGGGGTCGGGGGCCAGAGATAGAAATGCTCCGTCACAGGCCGGGTGAGCACGGAGTGCGGCCGGAGACCGGGGAGATGGGAGTGACTGCTTTTCTCTGGGGGCGCACTGAGGAGCGGGGCCCCGAGTTCTCAGCTCCTCCGGGCGGAGATTGGGAGGCCACCATTTTCACCCTGGTCCTCCAAAGCTGTACTGAGAGCTTGCAGGGAACTCCTGAGAGCAAACCCGGGCAGCTTGCTTAGCCCGGACACACAAGAGCGGGGCAATTCAGCCTCCGGCAAAGACATTTGGGAACCACGGCAACAGGCCCCTCCCCCAGAAGAGCAGCATGAACAGCCAGCAAGCCAAGACCAAGTTTACCGATCAAGGAGAACGGGAGAACTCCAGCGTTAGGGGAATACTGCACATAGAGTTGATGGCTTTTTTTTTACCATGATTCATTAGTTTTTCAAAGTTAATTTTTTTAACTTTTTTTTTTGAATTTTTCTTTTTCCCTTTTTCAAACAACATCTTATCAATCCCTTTTTTAAAAAAACATTTTTTATTTTTCATTTTTAGAGGCATATTTTTATCCCTTCAGAGTAGTTACCCTTATTTTTGGCATATATATATAAGTTGTTCTCTCTTTAAAATTTTGAGATAAAATTTCTTCTAACAGATCAAAATATACCCTAAATCACTAGTGTATGGCTTTGTTCTAGTCTCCTGCCGGATCACAGTCTCTCCCTTTTTTTTCTTTTTTTTCTTTTTTCTTTTTCTTTTTAAATCTTCTTCTTTCTTTTTAAAAACAACTTCTTATCTTATCAATTCCTTTTATAAAATCTTATAATTTTCATCTTTACAGTCATCTGCCATCCCTTCATTATATCAACCCTTATTTGTACATATATAAGTCTTTCTTCCTTTAAAATTTTAGCAGGCACTTTCTTCTAACAGACCAAAATATGCCCAAAAGCTAGTGTGTGGGACTGATTTATGCACTAGCCTGATCATATTTGATCATATTCTGTTTTTTTTTTGTTTTGTTCTGTTTTTGTTTGTTTTTATCTTCTTTTTCCTTTTTTTTTTTTCTCTTCTTTCTTTCCCTTTCTTGTCCCCTGGTCTCAGGTCTTTTCTGATTTGTATAGAGTATATTTGCTGGAGACATTGTTAACCTGTTAGCATTCCGTTCTCTCATTCATCTGTTCTCCTCTGGACAAAATGACAAGACGAAAAAAATCACCTCAGCAAAAAGAACAAGAGATAGGGACCTACTCAATACGGACATTAGTACGATGTCGGACCTAGAGTTAAGAATCATGACTTTAAAGATACTAGCTGGGCTTGAAAAAAGCATGGAAGTTATTAGAGAAACCCTTTCTGGAGAAATAAAAGAACTAAAATCTAACCAAGTCGAAATCAAAAAGGCTTTTAATGAGGTGCAATCAAAAATGGGGGCACTAACTGCTAGGATAAATGAGGCAGAAGAGAGAATCAGCGATATAGAAGACCAAATGATGGAAAATAAAGAGGCTGAGAAAAAGAGAGGGAAACAACTACAGGATCACGAGGGCAGAATTCGAGAGATAAGTGATACAATAAGACAAAACAACATTAGAATAATTGGGATCCCAGAAGACGAAGAAAGAGAGAGAGGGGCAGAAGGTATATTGGAGCAAATAATAGCAGAGAATTTCCCTAATGTGAGGAAGGAAACAGGCATCAAAATCCAGGAGGCACAGAGAACCCCTCTCAAAATCAATAAAAGTAGGTCAACACCCCGACATCTAATAGTAAAACTTACGAGTCTCAGAGACAAAGAGAAAATCCTGAAAGCAGCTTGGGAGAAGAGATATGTAACCTACAATGGTAGAAATATTAGATTGGCAACAGACTTATCCACAGAGACCTGGCAGGCCAGAAAGGACTGGCATGATATCTTCAGAGCCCTAAACGTGAAAAATATGCAGCCAAGAATATTATATCCAGCCAGGCTCTCATTCAAAATTGAAGGAGAGATAAAAAGCTTCCAGAACAAACAAAAACTAAAGGAATTTGCAAACACGAAACCAGCCCTCCAAGAAATATTGAAAGGGGTCCTCTAAGCAAAGAGAGAGACTAAAAGTGGCACAGATCAGAAAGGAACAGAGACAATATACAATAACAGTCACCTTACAGGCAATACAATGGCACTAAATTCCTATCTTTCAATAGTTACCCTGAATGTAAATGGGCTAAATGCCCCAATCAAAAGACACAGGCTATCAGATTGGATTAAAAACAAGACCCATCCATATGCTGTCTGCAAGAGACTCATTTTAGACCCAAAGACACCCCCAGATTGAAAGTGAGGGGGTGGAAAACCATTTACCATGCTAATGGACACCAAAAGAAAGCTGAGGTGGCAATCCTTATATCAGACAAATTAGATTTTAAACCAAAGACTGTAATAAGAGATGAGGAAGGACACTATATCCTACTTAAAGGGTCTATCCAACAAGAAGATCTAACAATTATAAATATCTATGCCCCGAACATGGGAGCAGCCAATTATATAAGGCAATTAATAACAAAAGCGAAGAAACACATTGACAGCAATACAATAATAGTGGGGGACTTTAACACCCCCCTTACTGAAATGGACAGTTCATCTAAGCAAAAGATCAACAAGGAAATAAAGACTTTAAATGACACACTGGACCAAATGGACTTCACAGACATATTCAGAACATTCCATCCCAAAGCAAAAGAATACACATTCTTCTCTAGTGCCCATGGAACATTCTCCAGAATTGATCACATCCTAGGT
Organism: Eumetopias jubatus; assembly: GCF_037043125.1. NCBI lineage: Eukaryota > Metazoa > Chordata > Mammalia > Carnivora > Otariidae > Eumetopias > Eumetopias jubatus. Next base: position 120,914,448 of record NW_028274816.1, read on the forward strand.
CACAAATCAGGGTCAACCGGTACCAAAAGATTGGGATTATTCCCTGCATATTTTCAGACCACAATGCTTTGAAACTAGAATTCAATCACAAGAGGAAAGTCGGAAAGAACTCAAATACATGGAGGCTAAAGAGCATCCTACTAAGGAATGAATGGGTCAACCAGGAAATTAAAGAAGAATTAAAAAAATTCATGGAAACCAATGAAAATGAAAACACAACTGTTCCAAATCTTTGGGATACAGCAAAGGCAGTCCTAAGAAGAAAATACATAGCAATACAAGCCTTTCTCAAGAAACAAGAAAGGTCTCAAATACACAACCTAACCCTACACCTAAAGGAGCTGGAGAAAAAACAGCAAATAAAGCCTAAACCCAGCAGGAGAAGAGAAATAATAAAGATCAGAGCAGAAATCAATGAACTAGAAACCAAAAGAACAGTAGAACAGATCAACGAAACTAGGAGCTGGTTCTTTGAAAGAATTAACAAGATTGATAAACCCCTGGCCAGACTGATCAAAAAGAAAAGAGAAATGACCCAAATCAACAAAATCATGAATGAAAGAGGAGAGATCACAACCAACACCAAAGAAATACAAACAATTATAAGAACATATTATGAGCAACTCTATGCCAGCAAATTAGATAACCTGGAAGAAATGGGTGCATTCCTAGAGATGTATCAACTACCAAAATTGAACCAGGAAGAAATAGAAAACCTGAACAGACCTATAACCACTAAGGAAATTGAAGCGGTCATCAAAAATCTCCCAAGAAACAAAAGCCCAGGGCCAGATGGCTTCCCAGGGGAATTCTATCAGACATTTAAAGAAGAATTAATATCTATTCTCCTGAAACTGTTCCAAAAAATAGAAATGGAAGGAAAACTTCCAAACTCGTTTTATGAGGCCACCATTACCTTGATCCCCAAACCAGACAAAGACCCCATCAAAAAGGAGAATTACAGACCAATATCCTTGATGAACATGGATGCAAAAATTCTCACCAAAATACCAGCCAATAGTATCCAGCAGTACATTAAAAGGATTATTCACCATGACCAAGTGGGATTTATCCCTGGGCTGCAAGCCTGGTTCAACATCTGCAAATCAATCAACGTGATACAATACATTAACAAAAGAAAGAACAAGAATCATTGGATCCTCTCAATAGATGCAGAAAAAGCATTTGACAAAGTACAGCATCCTTTCTTGATCAAAACTCTTCAGAGTATAGGGATAGAGGGTACATACCTCAATATCATAAAAGCGATTGATGAAAAACCTACAGCGACTATCATTCTCAATGGTGAAAAGCTGAGAGCTTTTCCCCTAAGGTCAGGTACGCAGCAGGGATGTCCACTCTCACCACTGCTATTCAACATAGTATTAGAAGTCCTAGCCACAGCAATCAGACAACAAAAAGAAATCAAAGGCATCCAAATCGGCAAAGACGAAGTCAAACTCTCACTCTTTGCAGATGATATGATACTGTATGTGGAAAACCCAAAAGACTCCACCCCAAAATGGCTAGAACTCATACAGGAATTCAGTCAAGTAGCAGGATATAAAATCAATGCACAGAAATCAGTGGCATTCCTATACACCAACAACAAGACAGAAGAGAGAGAAATCAAGGAGTCGATCCCATTTACAATTGCACCCAAAACCATTAGATACCTAGGAATAAATCTAACCAAAGAGGCAAAGGATCTGTACTCAGAAAACTATAAAATACTCATGAAAGAAATCGAAGAAGACACAAAGAAATGGAAAAACGTTCCATGCTCATGGATTGGGAGAATCAACATTGTGAAGATGTCAATGCTACCTAGAGCAATCTACACATTCAATGCAATCCCCATCAAAATACCATCCACTTTTTTCAAAGAAATGGAACAAAGAATCCTAAAATTTGTATGGAACCAGAAGAGACACCGAATAGCCAGAGAAATGTTGAAAAAGAAAAGCAAAGCTGGCGGCATCACAATTCCGGACTTCTAGCGCTATTACAAAGCTGTCATCATCAAGACAGTATGGTACTGGCACAAAAACAGACACATAGATCAGTGGAACAGAATCGAGAGCCCAGAAATGGACGCTCAACTCTATGGTCAACTCATCTTTGACAAAGCAAGAAAGAATGTCCAATGGCAAAAAGACAGTCTCTTCAACAAATGGTGTTGGGAAAATTGGACAGCCACATGCAGAAGAATGAAACTGGACCATTTCCTTACACCACACACAAAAATAGACTCCAAATGGTTGAAAGACCTAAACGTGAGACAGGAGTCCTTCAAAATCCTAAAGGAGAACACAGGCAGCAACCTCTTCCACCTCAGGCACAGCAACGCCTTCCTAGAAACATCGCCAAAGGCAAGGGAAGCCAGGGCAAAAATGAACTATTGGGATTTCATCAAGATAAAAAGCTTTTGCACAGCAAAAGAAACAGTCCACAAAACCAAAAGAGAACCAACAGAATGGGAGAAAATATTTGCAAATGACATATCAGATAAAGGGCTAGTCTCCAAAATCTCTAAAGAACTTATCAAACTCAACACCCAAAGAACAAATGATCCAATCAAGAAATGGGCAGAAGACATGAACAGACATTTTTCCAAAGAAGACATCAAATGGCCAACAGACACATGAAAAAGTGCTCAACATTGCTCAGCATCAGGGAAATCCAAATCAAAACCTCCATGAGATACCACCTCACCCCCGTCAGAATGGCTAAAATTAACAAATCAGGAAACGACAGATGTTGGCGGGGATGTGGAGAAAGGGGAACCCTCCTACACTGTTGCTGGGAAGGCAAGCTGGTGCAGCCACTCTGGAAAACAGTATGGAGGTTCCTCAAACAGTTGAAAATAGGGCTACCATACGATCCAGCAATTGCACTACTGGGTATTTACCACAAAGATACAAATGTAGGCGTCCGAAGGGGTACATGCACCCCAATGTTTATAGCAGCAATGTCCACAATAGCCAAAATGTGGAAAGAGCCAAGATGTCCATCGACAGATGAATGGATAAAGAAGAAGTGGTATATATACACAATGGAATATTATGCAGCCATCAAAAGGAATGAGATCTTGCCATTTGCAACGACGTGGGTGGAACTGGAGGGTGTTATGCTGAGTGAAATAAGTCAATCGGAGAAAGACATGTATCATGTGACCTCACTGATATGAAGAATTCTTAATCTCAGGAAACAAACTGAGGGTTGCTGGAGTGGTGAGGGGTGGGAGGGATGGGGTGGCTGGGTGATAGACATTGGGGAGGGTATGTGCTACGGTGAGCACTGTGAATTGTTCAAGACTGATGAATCACAGATCTGTACTTCTGAAACAAATAATGCAATATATGTTAAGAAAAAAAAAGAAGAAGATAGCAGGAGGGGAAGAATGAAGGGGAGTAAGTCGGAGGGGGAGACAAACCATGAGAGATGATGGACTCTGAAAAACAAACTGAGGGTTCTAGAGGTGAGGGGGTGGGGAGATGGCTTAGCCTGGTGATGGGTAATAAAGAGGGCTCATTCTGCGTGAAGCACTGGGTGTCATGCACAAACAATGAATCAAGGAAGACTACATCAAAAACTAATGATGTAATGTATGGTGATTAACATAACAATAAAAAATTATTTAAAAAAAGAGTGTGAAATGGAATGTATTTTTGTTTACATTTTTCTTTTTTTGCATTTTTGTTTGTGTTTGTATTTTTATTTATATTTTTCTCCTGATAAGAGACAGCTATATAAAGCAATAATATTAAATACATTTTGATATACATACAATGTATAAAGATGTGATTTGTGTGACAATAATAGCAAATAAAACCCTGGAAACCACAGGGGTTAAGGAATGAAGTTACATGGAAACAAACTTTTTTATATGCTACTGAAATTTGGTTGACATTAATATAAACTAGATTGTTATAAATTAAGATGTTAATTGTAATTCCCAAAACATGCAGTAAGAAAATAAATTTTAAAACGTATAGTAAACAAAAACAGGAGAATTTGAATAATTCATTAGAAAAAGCTAACACAAAAGAAGATATAGAGCAATAGAGGAACAAGAGAGACATAGACTAATAGAAAACAAATGACAAAGTGGCAGGTTTAAGTTTTATTTTATTGGTAATTACATTAAATGTAAAGGGATTAAACTCTCTAAAGCCTGAGTTTGGCAGGACTGCTTAGCAAAGTATGATCTTCAAAGAAGATATAAAAAGAAAAGATAGAAATGTCCAATAAGCACATAAAAGGATGCTCAATATCATTAGTTATCAGGGAAAGGCATATCATAACCACAGTGATATACTACTCCATACACACAAGGATGGTAATAATAAAAAAAGATGGGCAATTACAAGGGTTGGGGACAGGGAAAAATTAGAACCCTCGTACATGCTGGAGAGAGTGTAAATGGTGCAACCACTATGGAAAGGAGTTTGGCAGTTTCTCCGGTACAGAGTTGCCATAATACCCTGCTATTCTACTCTGGGTAGCTACCAAAGAAAATTGAGAACATATGGCCATACAAAAACTTGTACACGAATGTTCCTAGCTGCATGATTCAAAATAGCCAAAAAGTAGAAACAACCCAAATGTTCGTCAACTGCTGAAGGGATCAACAAAAGTTGGTAATCCTTACAATAGGATATTATTCAGCCATTAAAAGGAATAAAGTAGCAACGTACTACAACATGGATGAATCTGGAAAAACATTCCACTAAGTGAAAGACACCTATTACAAAATGCCACATATTCCATGTGAAATGTCCTGAAGAGGTAAATCAGTACAGACAGAAAGTAGATTTGTGGTTTCCAGGGGCTGGGGATGGGGACAGTGGCTGCTAATGAATATGGAGTTATTTTTTGGAGTGATGAAAATATTCTAGAGTTAAATGGTGGTGATGGTTGCACAACTTTGTTAATACACTAAAACCACTGAATAAGCATGAATATTTATGGTATGAATTACTTCTCAATTAAAAAAAAAGCCATGAGATAATGTATGGTAGATCCCTGAATATTACTTGGCACATAAGTGATAGTCAATGAGTGTTTCCTTCCTTCCTTCCTTCCTTCCTTCCTTCCTTCCTTCCTTCCTTCCTTCCTTCCTTCTTCTCTCTTTTTCTTTCTTTCTTTCTTTCTTTCTTTCTTTCTTTCTTTCTTTCTTTCTTTCTTTCTTTCTTTCTTTCTTTCTTTTTCTTTCTTTCTTTCTCTCTCTCTCTCTCCTTCCTTCCTTCCTTCCTTCCTTCCTTCCTTCCTTCCTTCCTTCCTTCCTTCCTTCCTTCCTTCCTTTCTTTCTTTCTTTCTCTTTCTTCTTCTTTCTTCTTTCTTTCTTTCTTTCTTTCTTTCTTTCTTTCTTTCTTTCTTTCTTTCTTTCTCTCCCTCTCTCTCTGTCTCTCTCTGTCTCTCTTTCTTTTTTTTCCTTTCTTCTCCCACCATATTCTCTAAGAGGTCAATTTAGACTGCTTACCTCTGAGAGTCTCTGCCAGGTGACATCAGCCTTTTGGATGGAGAAGTCAAGTTCATAATCTCCATTTCCTGAAAGCCTAACCTCAGGCTCACTTTCATGATTTACAAGCAAATCTCAGATCATCAGAACTGGAAATCACTCCCAGGTCCTGTGGATATTGTCTATCCCTCAGCAAGCATGTCTGGAGGTACTGCACCCAGAGGTGTGAGGTCCCTGGGCCAGACCCACAACCAAGCTCTCACCTGGCCCCTGGGCTTCTATATTCAATCTTTTTTTGTGTCTTTCCTCTTCTGCCTTCCTCCTTCTTCTTCTGGGATTCCTTGTGGCCCTGTCCAGAGGTGGTACAGGAGGTGTGATCAGGGGCCAAGCAACACTAGAAGAGTAGTGAGACCTGTGTCCTTGAAGATGTGTGTGCAGTGACCCAAAAGAAAAAAGCAGTAGTACAGAAAAACCACCAGCATCCCCCAGCTGATGGCTGAGGAAGTAAGGCTGCTCCTGCACTGGGAAAACACTCTCAGGCCCCCTCTGTCCAGCGTCCCAGATCTCCAGGCCTCATCAGGAAGGGAAGGGCTGGAAAGGAAGAGCTCATTTCTTCATGTAAGAATGTGGAAAAGGAACTTGCTGGCTGGAGACAACTTTTACTAGAGAGGCATTTCAGTTTCCATTGGTGGGTGTAAGGACTGGGGGACCCAAGGGAAGGAACAAAGCAGAGGTGGAGGAAGGGACTCAGTTCTGAGAATGAAGCCCATGATGTGGGGCAGGTGGGGTCTAAGTTGAGACTGGCCCAAGAATGGACCCTGATACTAATCATGCATTTCCCCTTTTCTCCTGCATGGAGCCTCCTGGGACACCTGTGCGGACCATGTGACTGAGCCCCCTGGAGGGAGCTGTGGAGTGGGGCATGCCAGGGGGAAGTGGCAGGTGGGAGAAGGAGCTGGAGGGGTTGGAGGGAAAGCTCAGAGCAGCCGTTCAGCCTGAAAAGTGGAAAAAGCCACATGGAGAAAGTCACATCTTGGGGATCCTAACCCTGGGAGGTGGTGAAGCTTCTGTCCTCTATGTGGGATGGGGTCTCGAGTTATGGCAGAGAGTCAAGACAAGGTAACCTCAGCGGGCTGCTGACCACAGCCCTGATGGGTGCTGGATTCTTCTGAAATCTCAGAGGACTTCTGGAACTCTGAAAGCTAGAGTACAAAACGGTGTGTGTGTGGCCGTTTACCCCAAATTCCCATGAGCTACAAATGCTTCTTTGCCACCGGCTTCATTCCAGTCTCCTCCCGTGGGGACCCAGCACCACCATCCCTCTCCCCCCGTACACACTCCCATCCCCTCCCGTAGCGGTTCCAATGTGCATAACAACACTGGCAAAGGCCACGGGAGGCTTGTTGCCTACCAGCTGTATGCCATGGCCATTGTCGCTCCAGACAGGACTCTGTTTTGCCGAAATACCACTGGGGCTTGGCCAGGACAGATGAACAAACACAATCTGTAGTCCGCATCTCCAGCCGAATCCAAGGAGCTGGAGGGATAAGTTCCCATGTGCTTTGAGGAGTGCTTCCTCCCCACTCTACCCCCCCAGACTTCAGGTGCACTTGGACCCCAGGTGGGGCGGGTAGCGGTTATCTCCTCCCTTTCCAGGAACGGGTGATACAGACGTTTAGCATTGGCAGTGCTGGATTCATTTCTCCGAAAGCTTCTGTCTCTTGGAGGCCACCCTGACTTCCATCAGCCTCAAAGAAGAATAGACACACCCGAGTACTTGTTTCTGCTACAACCTCTACATTCACAAGCCAGGTATGACCAGAGAGCTGACCATCAGCTCTCCACACGTCTAAAATTCCGGGTATGTATCTTCAACAATTGGTTTGGGGACATTGAAGATCTTGGGCCCTAGGAGAATCTTTATGGGACCAGTGCTAATGCTTTCACTGGCCCTGTCCCCTCAGACCTGCTAGAGATCCCCACCGAGGTGAACGATCTCTCCGACTTAGCCAGCTCGCCTCGGGCTGCATCAGCAACGTGAGGACGATATAGCATTGTGGTTATGAACCCACACTTCGGTGTCAGTCTGCGTGAGTTGAAACCCTGGCTCTGTTGGGCTTAGACAGGGTAACCCTGAGAAGCTTCCTTACACACACAGGTCTTGTTTTAGTCATCTATAAAACAGAGATAGTGGCACAGGTCTTCCAGGCTCTTGTGGGGGTTAGATGTCTTCATCTATGATGCCTGCGCCTTATGCCACATGACCAGGCTCCCTTTCTCCCTCCCCGGCAGGCTCTTCAATCCCCTTCTGTTCTGCTCGGCTGGCCCACATGAATCTTCCCTGGAGCTGACTTTATCTTGCCATGCCCTCCTATATACCTGAGCCATCATAAACATCATTTTATCAAATACAGTGAAAGGCCCTCTTCTAGGCCCTCAAGACCCTCCAGGATCTGTCCCTAACCCACCGGTCCAGCCATTCCCCACGGGACCCTCCATCTGATCTAGCCAGTGTCTCTATTCTCTTAAAAGCTCCTCACTCTTGCCAAGACTGTATGCTGCCCTTCCTCCAGCTCCTCAAACCCTATGCACTCTGGAGGGTCAAGGGCAAGAACCCCCGCCTCAACAGAAGTTCTCTCTGACTAAGCAAAAATTCTCTGCTACCCACATGCTGATTAGTCACCCACAGAATTCTGCCTCTGTGGTTTTATTTTTTCCTGTACTTGCAAATGATCTTACCCCCAACACACGAGCTCTTGGCAGGCAGGCCCTGTTGCCATAGTTTATGTGTGGCACTCAGTAGGTACTCAGTAAGGGCTGGCTGGCTAGGCAGAGGGACAGTCCTGGGTCTTAGAAGACTCCTAAGAGCTGGGGACCCAGGAAGAGACAGCAGTGAGCCCCTGAATGCCCCTCTGGCCCCTATGGAACAACATGGTGGAGGAGGAAGCCATTCTTAGCCACCGCTGGGCGTTTGGAAGGAGCAGGACTGATAAGCCCTCTGCAGCCAGAAGCCTCCTCTGCAGCCCCACAGGGTTTGATTAAACAGCCACGTAGTGAATAGCCCGCTGGTTAAGGGTCTGAGGTTCCAACACTGGCCCCCACTTTTACTAACAGTGTAGCCTTTGCTCTCTCAGTGCCTCAGTTTCAACACCTGGCTTTGAAAGGGGAATAGAAATAGTCCCTGCCTCGCCTGGTTGCACTGATTCAATGAATTAATGGAACGTTCCTTCGATGAGCACTCAAGAAGTATCAGCTACTCTTGCTCAACTCTGCATCAATCATTCTGTCCTACAGGCTTGGACAGTGTTCGCTGGAGAGAAAAGTCAGGCTCGAACCCCATCTCTACCACATCTAGCTCGGTGCTGAGGACCATAGTGTCCCTTTCTGGGATCTATTTGCCTGTCTGCAGGATAAAGAAACTGGTGTCCTCGATGCAGGGTTGAGGCAGCAGGAGATCCTGCCTACAAAGTGTGGAGAACAGTGCCAGGCATACGTGGGGCTCACGGATGTGTTCCCATCCTCTACCCAGTAAGTCTCCCTTTTCTGCCTGTCAGGGATAGCGGCAATTGGAGGACAGAAATCCTGAGGCGACGCCCAGGACACAAAAGATCCTGAAAATTCAATTTGGTGTCCTTAAAAGTTGATGTGGGCCTGCTGCCATCTGCTGGATCGATTAGGAATAGCATTCCTCGTGCTCTCTGATGCCACCTGGTGGTGGAAGAGGTTTGTAATACAGAGCGGATCTTCCGCTCTGACTTGGGACCCTGCTCCTCCCCTCTTTCTTCCAGTGATTTGCCTCGGCCACCCCACCTTCTTTCAGTCTGTCTGTATATGGAGTACTTATCGTGTGCCACGTGTGGTCTGAACTGCCATGAAAAGATAAAGGAGACGGAAGCAATCTGGCAGAGATAAGTGGTGCTCATCCTTCAATCAACCTAAGAAATACCTGGGAAACTTATTTTTTTAAATCAATTTTATTGGTGTACTAATAAAATGAATGCAATCTAAGTGTACATCTTGATGAATTCTGACAAATGTATATACCCATGGAACCATCGTCCCAATCAAAATACAGACCATTTGCCTTACCTCGGAAAGTTTCCTTGCAGCCTTTTGTAGTGTGAATAAATCTGAAGATCTAACTGGCTTTATTAAGCAGCATCCCATCTAGCAAGTAGAGAGATGCTCCGAGTTGTACAAAATGAAAGGTTTTCATAGGGAGGAGGGTGGATCAAGCGTCTATTGGCAGGAGAAAAGAAAGGATTGTTGCATGTCTTGGGGAGAAGGGAAAGGCAAGGTTTTTGTTTAATGTGGATTATTAGATTTTTAAAGTAGATTATGTAGATATTATGTAGATTTTGTGTAAATTATGTAGGTGTGTAGATTATGTAGCTTTTTAATGTAGTTTTTTGCAGATTACTTCACTAGGTGCAGACCAGGAAATTTCGGATTGATGGTTAAATGGTCACATTCCTGGGATAGGTTGAAATTGCAATTAAACCTCGGTTTTCCTCTGTAAGGGGCAAATGACTCTATTTTGGACTTGTTCCTTCCACCCCAGGCAATCTCTGATCTGGTTTCTCTTACCAGAGCTCAGTTTTGTCTCTCCTAGAACTTTATGTAAATAGAGTTGAACAATATGTATTCTTTTGTGTTGGCCTTCTCTGGCACAACAAAGTGTTTTGATATTCATCCATGCTTTTATATGTATCAGTAGTTCATTTCTTTTTATTGTTAAATGGTACTCAAATGTAGAAATATAACAGCTTATCCACTCTTGTTGATAGACATTTGGGCTGTTTCCAATTTCATACATGCTATGGTGCCTAAGATTGCAGGAGCATTTGTGAGCAAGTCTTTGTGTGGACAAATGTTTTTATTTGTCTTGGGTAAATTTCTAGAAGTGAAACTGATGGGTCATCAGGGTAGATACAAGTTTAACTTTATAAGAAACTGACAAACTGCTTTCCAAAGCAGTTACTCAATTTTACACCCCAGTATGAGAATTCCAGTTTTCCAATACTCACTAGTGATTAAAATTTTCTTTTCTCTTTTTTCTTTTTTTTTTTTGTTTGTTTTACTTTTAGTCATTTTAATGTGTGTGATGTATCACATTTTGGGTTCAATGTGTAACTCTTTAATGGTTAATGATGTCCAGCATCATTCCAGGTGCTTATTGGCTATTTGTATATGTTTTTGAGGAGTCACTATTCAAGTTGTTTGCCCATTTTTATTATTGACTTGAAACAGTTACTTTTATATTTTGGATACAAGTCATTTGTCAGATGTATGTATTTTCTACATTATGTGGCACTGCTTTTCAGTTTCTTAGCAGTGTGTTCTAAAGAGCAGAAGTTTTCAGTTTGAAGTTCAGTTTAGCAGTTTTCTCTTCCTTCCTTCCTTCCTTCCTTCCTTTTTCCTTCCTCCCTTCCTTCTTCCTTCCAGAGGTGGTTAGTGATTTTTCTGCCCTCTTTAGTCAGTCTTTGCACCGTTAAAAAACAAAATTCAACCGAGTAACCTTGAAGATCTAATTGGCTTTATTAAACGATTCATGAATTGGACAGCATCTAACAAGTAGCAAGTAGCTCCAAAGGGTTATAGAAAGGGAAAGGTTTTTAAAGTCAGGACAAAGAAGTCATAAACAGAAAAAAAGGATTCTTTTAGGTGAGGTCACCCTTTGAGGACAAAAGGGTTTTGTTAGATGGATGACCTCATCTTCTCTGGGGACATGAAGAATGCCATGTAACAAACTACCTTATTGGTGCTCAACAGAAGCTTCCTGACAGAGCAGTTAAGACTACATTTCTGGGGGAGGTTGAAATTGTAATTAGGTTAGATGTTTAGATTAGGTTTAGGTTAGATCCTCAGTTTGGTGATGTGGCCTAGCATGAGTGATTGCATTTTGAGCCTATGGTTTTCTTTTTAACGGTAGCAGGGTTAGAAAGATTGTCTCCTGTTTTCTCTTTAAGACTCTATAATCATCATTTAGTTTTTATTTAATGCTTCATCTTGAATTAATTTTTGTGTATGCTGTAAGGTAGGAGTTGAGGCTTCTGGATACCCATCAAGCCAGTACCGTTTGTTGAAAAGCTTACCTTTCTCCACTGAATTACCTTAACCAAAGTAGACTGACCATACACGGATGCGTCTATTTCTGACTCTCTGTTGTATTTCACTGATATACTTGACTATGCCAATGGCACGTCTTGATTTCTGTAGTTTTATAGTAAATTCTGAAATCAGGTACTGATTAATTTTGATCTTTTATCATAATTGTTTTGATTATTATAGGTCCTTTGCATTTTCAAATAAATTACAACTAGCTTGTCAATTTCTATAACAAAGCCAAATGTAATTTTGGCTGTATTTCATTGAATTTCATAGATAAGTTTGGACAGAAGTGGTGTTTAACCTTCTATTCCACAAACATGGTATGGCTTTCCACTAATATTTTGGCTCTCTTTAATTTCTCTTTATATTCTCTGGTAGTTTTCAATGTAGATGTCTTATGTATATTTTGTAAACTTTATCCCTAAGTATTTCAAGCATTTAGATACTATTATAAATGATATTTCTTTAATTCCATTTTCCATTTGTTTTTCACTAGTATATAGAATTACATTTTTTGGTATATTGATTATACTGGGTATCCTGAATCATCGTTAAATTCACTTAGTAATTCTAGTGTTGTCTTTATAGATTCCTTAGGATTAAAAGTCACAATATCTGGGAATAAAAACAGCTCTATTTCTTTTTTTCTGATCTGTATGTATGCCTTTTATTTATTTAACTTGCCTTATTATTCTGGCTATGATAGCCAATGCAATATTTACAAGTAGATCAGATCCTTGCATTGGTCCTACTCTTCAATGGAAAGTATTTAATTTAGTACTATTAGAAATTTTGTTATTTGTAAATTTTTTTGTTATATTGCCCTTTATCAGATTGAGGATGTTCTATTTTATTTTGAGGTTATAGTTACTTTTTTAAAAAGTCATGAATTGGTGTTGAATTCATCAAGTGATTTTTCTGTACATTTTGAAGTGATCATCACATGATTTTTCTTTTTTTTTAATGTGGGGAATTCATTTATTTTTAAATGTTGAAAACCCCTTGTACTGCTAGAATAAACCTCACTCAGTGGTGATGTATTATTTTTATATATTATTTCTTTGAGAATTTTTGTGCCTATGTTCATGGATAATACTGGTCTCTAATTTTCACTTTTTTATTTTTTTTTTGTAGTGTTCCTAACAGGCTTTGGTATCAAGGTCTTACTGGACTCATGAAATGAGCTAGGAAGTGTTTCTTCTTCCTTTATTTTCTGAAAGACTCTGAGGAATCCTGCTATAGAAGCACACGCCTTGCACTAGAAGATTCTCAGCCATGTGACTTTGGACAATTAAACTCTCTTGGGTTTTATTTCCTCATCTGTAAAGTGGAGTTGGTACTGTCTACCTAGCTTGGTTGTGGTGAAGAATAGATGGAATGGTATCTGGAAAACTGCCTAGTAGTGCACCAAGTGGGCCCTTGACACCTTGAGAAGTATTTTGTTCATTAACGTGATTATTATCATATCCCTGAGGGACTGGAAACCTAGCACATGATGATTCTCAAGGTCCTTTCTGCTGTAAAATTCTGACACTCTAGTCTCTCAAAGAACTTAATGCTGAACCATTGGGTCACTTTTGCAGAGTTTTGATTTCAGCTGTTAATTCATGTAATGCACAAGAGTCTCCAAATGTTGTCATTATAGATCTCATTTCTCCCTTTCACAGGTGAGGAAACTGAGGCTTGCCAGTTGGGTGATTTGCCAGAGGCAACATGGTGCCTTGGTTATCATGACTCTTTCTGCAGCCAGGGTTCCGGGCAAGGCAGCCAGAGGGCTGGAGAGGTGCTGGTTCTCCACTTCATGGCCACTAGACGGCCCTTCTCACACTGTTTGGGGATCCCCTCGAGAAAAGACACCTTTAGAGGTTCCCAACAGGAAGACTCAGGTCATGCAGAGAGTTGTATTCTCTGTCCCGTTGTGTGACCTTAAGCACATTTCTAACCTCCCTATGTCTCAGGCTTCCCATCTGGAAAAAGGATCCACAACAGCCATTATTTCTTGGATAACCTAGTGTAGGCTGGAGGCTGTACTGCATGGCTTACTTAGTCCTCTGAAGAACCCTGTGAAATCATGAAAATATGAGTCACAGGTAAGAAAAGTGGGGTCAGAGAGATTAAATAATTTACCTAATTTACTGGAAAGATCCAGATCCAGAATTGAAACCCAGGAATACCTGACTTTCTTCCCACATTAAAATTGACCAAATTGTATATCTTAAATATGGATAGTTTCTTGTAAGTCAGTTATACCTCAGTAAAAAAAAAAAAAATTAGGCAGAATCCAGAATTAGGTGTAAAAGTTGAAGAGAGCAAAAACACCAACAACAAGTAATACATTCATAGGAATATATATGTGGCAGCATTCATCCAGTGATACGCTTAGGATTTGAGGATTTTATTGTATATAAAATATGCCCGAATAAAGTAGTGCTGCATCTTTTTTAAAAAAAGTAATTAAACCTCAACCATAATTCTCAAATATCACCTGAATCTCTTACTGGCAGAAAAATAACACTAGACTGCATCTAAAATGAATCATTCTCTCAACTCCTACTCACCTTGAAAAAAAAAGGCTTTTTTTATTTTTGCTTATTATAAAAGCGATACATGCTCATCATAGGAAAATTAGAAAATACAGATAAGCAAAAATACAAAAATAAAAGGCAGCCTTGGTTCTATGTTCAGATATAACAAGATTTTACACTCTGGCTATTTCTTTCCACTACTCAGTGCCTGTGTATTGTGTATTCATGTATCACTGTGTATTCGGATGTATAGCTAATTCTATAAAGTGCACGGAATTTCAAAAAATGGGATCTTGGGGCGGAGCAAGATGGCGGAGGAGTAGGAGACCTGGATTTCCTCTGGTCTCAGGAATTCAGCTGAATAGGGATCAAACCATTCTGAACACCTACGAACTCAACAGGAGATCGAAGAAAGGAATAGCAACAACTCTCTGAACAGAGAAGTGACCACTTTCTGGAAGGTAGGACGTGCGGAGAAGTGAATCCGAGGCGATATTCGGGAGGATAGACGGCGGGGGAGGGGGCCTCCGTCGGCCGCTCCTGGCAAGTGATAGAGCCGCGGTGCACAAAATCGGAACTTTTAGAAGTCGGCTCCGCGGAGGGACGTCGCTCCAGTGGCTAAGCAGGGGGTGGAACCCTCGTGGGACAGTGTGGTCTCAGGACCCTCGGGGTCACAGAAAGACCGGGGGAGCCTGAGTGCGGCAGAGCTCCCATGTATCGGAGCGGGGAAGCCGGCTGCAGAGACGGAGCCGAGGCGCGGGCTCTCAGCTCGGGGTTGCCATAAACTGTGGTCCGCGGCCCAGTCGGGCCACTGCTCCTCCAGCAGGGACCCAACAAGCGGCAGAGCTGGGGAGACTCCCCTTCCTCCCCCGGGAGGAGCGGCGCGGGAGCACACCGCAGGGATCTGCTGGGTTTGGAGACTCCACACGGGGTCGGGTGCCAGAGATAGAAATGCTCGGTCACAGGCCGGGTGAGCATGGAGTGCTGCCGGAGACCGGGGACACGACTGGCTGCTTTTCTCTGGGGATGCACTGAGGGGCGGGGCCCCGAGTTCTCGGCTCCTCCGAGTGGAGATTGGGAGGCCACCATTTTCACTGTCATCCTCCAAAGCTGTACCGAGAGCTTGCAGGGAACAAAAGCTCCCGAGAGTAAACCTGAGCAGCTTGCTTAGCCCGGACTCACAAGGGCGGGGCAATTCTGCCTCCAGCAAAGATATTTGGAAACCACGGCAACAGGCCCCTCCCCCAGAAGATCTGCACGAACAGCCAGCCAAGACCAAGTTTACCGATCAATGAGAACGGCAGAACTGCAGAGCTAGGGGAATACTGCACATAGAATTCATGGCTTTTTTACCATGATTCATTAGTCTTTCAAAGTTAATTTTTTTTAACTGTCTTTATTTTGGAATTTTTCTTTTTCCCTTTTTCAACCAACATCTTATCAATCCCTTTTTTAAAAAATCTTTTTTATTTTTCATTTTTAGAGTCATATTCTATGCCTTCATAGTAGTTACCCTTATTTTTGGCAGATATATATAAGTTGTTCTCTCTTTAAAATTTTGGGATACAGTTTCTTCTAACAGATCAAGATATACCCTAAATCTCTAGTGTATGGCTTTGTTCTAGTCTCCTGCCTGATCACATTCTCTCCCCCCCCCTTTTTTTTAAAATCCTCTTCTTTCTTTTTTCAACCAACTTCTTATAAATTCCTTTTATAAAATCTTTTCTAATTTTCATCTTTACAGTCATATTCCATCCCTTCATTGTATTAACCCTTATTTTCATACACATATAAGTTTTTCTTTCTTTAAAATTTTGGGAGGCACTTTCTTCTAACAGGCCAAAATACACCCAAAATCTAGTGTGTGGCACTGATCTATGCACCAGTCTGATTATATTTGATCATATTCTGTTTATTTGTTTTGTTTTTTTGTTTGTTTGTTTCTATCTTTTTCTCTTTTTTTCTTTTTTCTTCGTCTCCCTTTCTTTTCCCCAGGTTTCAGGTCTTTTCTGGTTTGTTTAGTGCATATTTTCTGGGGACGTTGTTACCCGTTTGCATTTTGTTCTCTCACTCATCTATTCTCCTCTGGACAAAAGGACAAGATGGAAAAAAATCACCTCAACGAAAAGACCAAGAGGCAGTACCAACTGCCAGGGACCTAATCAATACGGACATTAGTACAATGTCAGAACTAGAGTTCAGAATGATGATTTTAAAGATACTAGCTGGGCTTGAAAAAAGCATGGAAGTTATTAGAGAAACTCTTCCTGGAGAAATAAAAGAACTAAAATCTAACTAAGTCAAAATCAAAAAGGCTATTAATGAGGTGCAATCAAAAATGGGGGCACTAACTGCTAGGATAACTGAGGCAGAAGAGAGAATCAGTGATATAGAAGACCAAATGATGGAAAACAAAGAAGCTGAGAAAAAGAGAGATAAAGAATTACTGCATCACAAGGGTAGAATTTGAGAGATAAGCAATACCATAAGACAAAACAACATTAGAATAATTGGGATCCCAGAAGAAGAAGAAAGAGAGAGAGGAGGGCAGAGGGTATACTGGAGCAAATTATACCAGAGAACTTCCCTAATTTGGGGAAGGAACAGGCATCAAAATCCAGGAGGCACAGAGAACCCCTCTCAAAATCAATAAAAATAGGTCAACAACCCGACATCTAATAGTAAAATTTACGAGTCTCAGAGACAAAGAGAAAATCCTGAAAGCAGCTCGGGAGAAGAGCTATGTAACCTACAATGGTAGAAATATTAGATTGGCAACAGACCTATCCACAGAGACCTGGCAGGCCAGAAAGGACTGGCATGATATCTTCAGAGCACTAAAAGAGAAAAATATGCAGCCAAGAATACTATATCCAGCTAGGCTGTCATTGAAAATTGAAGGAGAGATAAAAAGCTTCCAGGACAAATAAAAACTAAAGGAATCTGCAAACACGAAACCAGCCCTACAAGAAATATTGAAAGAGGTCCTCTAAGCAAAGAGAGAGCCTAAAAGCAACATAGACCAGAAAGGAACACAGACAATATACACTAACAGTCACCTTACAGGCACTAAATTCATATCTTTCAATAGTTACCCTGATGGTAAATGGGCTAAATGCCCCAAACAAAAGACACAGGCTATCAGATTGGATAAAAAACAAGACCCATCAATATGCTGTGTGCAAGAGACTCATTTTAGACCCAAAGACACCCCCACATAGAAAGTGAGGGGGTGGAAAACAATTTACCATACTAATGGACACCAAAAGAAAGCTGGGGTGGCAATCCCTATATCAGACAAATTAGATTTTAAACCAAAGACTGTAATAAGAGATGAGGGTCTACTTAAAGGGTCTATCCAACAAGAAGATCTAAGAATTGTAAATATCTATGCCCCTAACATGGGAGTAGCCAATTATATAAGGCAGTTAATAACAAAAGCAAAGAAACACATTGACAACAATACAATAATAGTGGGGGACTTTAACACCCCCCTGACTGAAATGGACAGATCATCTAAGCAAAAGATCAACAGGGAAATAAAGACTTTAAATGACACACTGGAACAAATGGACTTCACAGATACATTCAGAACATTCTATCCCAAAGCAACAGAATACACATTCTTCTCTAGTGCCCGTGAAACATTCTCCAGAATAGATCACATCCTAGGTCACAAATCAGGTCTCAACTGGTAAGAAAAGATTGGGATCATTCCCCGCATGTTTTCAGACCACAGTGCTTTGAAACTAGAACTCAATCACAAGAGGAAAGTCAGAAAGAACTCAAATACATGGAGGCTAAAAGCATCCTGCTAAAGAATGAATGGGTCAACCAGGAAATTAAAGAAGAATTAAAAAAATTCATGGAAACCAATGAAAATGAAAACACTGTTCAAAATCTTTGGGATACAGCAAAAGCAGTCCTAAGAAGAAAATACATAGCAATACAAGCCTTTCTCAAGAAACAAGAAAGGTCTCAAATACACAACCTAACCCTACACCTAAAGGAGCTGGAGAAAAAACAGCAAATAAAGCCTAAACCCAGCAGGAGAAGAGAAATAATAAAGATCAGAGCAGAAATCAATGAAATAGAAAGCAAAAGAACGGTAGAACATATCAACAAAACTAGGAGCTGGTTCTTTGAAAGATTTAACAAGATTGATAAACCCCTGGCCAGACTTATTAAAAAGAAAAGAGAAATGACCCAAATCAACAAAATCATGAATGAAAGAGGAGAGATCACAACCAACACCAAAGAAATACAAACAATTATAAGAACATATTATGAGCAACTCTATGCCAGCAAATTAGATAACCTGGAAGAAATGGATACATTCTTAGAGATGTATCAACTACCAAAACCGAACCAGGAAGCAATAGAAAACCTGAACAGACCTATAAACCACTAAGGAAATTGAAGCAGTCATCAAAAATCTCCCAAGAAACAAAAGCCCAGGGCCAGATGGCTTCCCAGGGGAATTCTACCAAACATTTAAAGAAGAATTAATACCTATTCTCCTGAAACTTTTCCAAAAAAATAGAAATGGAAGGAAAACTTCCAAACTCTTTTCATGAGGCCATCATTACCTTGATCCTCAAACCAGACAAAGACCCCATCAAAAAGGAGAATTACAGACCAATATCCTTGATGAACATGGATGCAAAAATTCTCACCAAAATACTAGCCAATGGGATCCAACAGTACATTAAAAGGATTATTCACCACGACCAAGTGGGATTTATCCCTGGGCTGCAAGGTTGGTTCAACATCTGCAAATCAATCAACGTGATACAATACATTAACAAAAGAAAGAACAAGAGTCAAAGGATCCTCTCAGTAGATGCAGAAAAAGCATTTGACAAAGTACAGCATCCTTTCTTGATCAAAACTCTTCAGAGTATAGGGATAGAGGGTACATATCTCAATATCATAAAAGCCATCGATGAAAAACCTACAGCAAATATCATTCTCAATGGGAAAAACTGACAGCTTTACCCCTAAGGTTAGGAACGCAGCAGGGATGTCCACTCTCACCACTGCTATTCAACATAGTATTAGAAGTCCTAGCCATAGCAATCAGACAACAAAAAGAAATCAAAGGCATCCAAATAGGCAAGGAAGAAGTCAAACTCTCACTCTTTGCAGATGATATGATACTTTATGTGGAAAACCCAAAAGACTCCACCCTAAAACTGCTAGAACTCATACAGGAATTCAGTAAAGTGGCAGGATATAAAATCAGTGCTCAGAAATCAGTGGCATTCCTATGCACCAACAACAAGACAGAAGAGAGACAAATCAAGGAGTCGATCCCATTTACAATTGCACCCAAAACCATAAGATGCCTAGGAATAAATCTAACCCAAAGAGGCAAAGGATCTGTACTCAGAAAACTGTAAAATACTCTTGAAAGAAATTGACGAAGACACAAAGAAATGGAAAAACGTTCCATTCTTATGGATTGGAAGAACAAATATTTTGAAGATGTCAGTGCTACCTAGAGCAATCTACACATTCAATGCCATCCCTATCAAATACCATCCACTTTTTTCAAAGAAATGGAATAAATAATCCTAAAATTTGTATGGAACCAGAAGAGACCCCGAATAGCCAGAGGAATGTTGAAAAAGAAAAGCAAAGCTGGCGGCATCCAATTCCGGACTTCCAGCTCTATTACAAAGCTGTCATCATCAAGACAGTATGGTACTGGCACAAAAACAGACACATAGATCAATGGAACAGAATCGAGAGCCCAGAAATGGACCCTCAACTCTATGGTCAACTCACCTTTGACAAAGCAGGAAAGAATGTCCAATGGCAAAAAGACAGTCTCTTCAACAAATGGTGTTGGGACAATTGGACAGCCACATGCAGAAGAATAAAACTGGACCATTTCCTTACACCGCACACAAAAATAGATTCCAAATGGTTGAAAGACCTAAACGTGAGACAGGAGTCCATCAAAATCTTAAAGGAGAACACAGGCAACAACCTCTTCAACCTCAGACACAGTAACTTCTTCCTAGAAACATCACCAAAGGCAAGGGAAGCCAGGGCAAAAATGAACTATTGGGATTTCATCAAGATAAAAAGCTTTTGCACAGCCAAAGAAACAGTCCACAAAACCAAAAGACAACCGACAGAATGGGAGAAGATATTTGCAAATGACATATCAGATAAAGGGCTAGTATCCAAAATCTCTAAAGAACTTAACAAACTCAACCCCCAAAGAACAAATGATCCAATCAAGAAATGGGCAGAAGACATGGACAGACATTTTTCCAAAGAAGACATCCAAATGGGCAACAGACGCATGAAAAAGTGCTCAACATCGCTCGGCATCAGGGAAATATGAATCAAAACCTCAGTGAGATATCACCTCACACCCGTCAGAATGGCTAAAATTAACAAGTCAGGAAACAACAGATGTTGGCAGGGAGGCGGAGAAAGGGGAACCCTCCTACACTGTTGGTGGGAATGCAAGCTGGTGCAGCCACTCTGGAAAACAGTATGGAGGTTCCTCAAAAAGTTGAAAATAGAGCTACCATATGACCTAGCAACTGTACTACTGGGTATTTACCCCAAAGATACAAATGTAGGGATCCTAGGGGGTACATGCTCCCTGATGTTTATAGCAGCAATGTCCACAATAGCCAAACCGTGGAAAGAGCCAAGATGTCCACCGGCAGATGAATGGATAAAGAAGAAGTGGTATATATACACAATGGAATATTATGCAGCCATCAAAAGGAATGAGATCTTGCCATTTGCAACGATGTGGATGAAACTAGAGGGTGTTATGCTGAGTGAAATAAGTCAATCAGAGAAAGACATGTATCACATGACCTCACTGATATGAGGAATTCTTAATCTCAGGAACAAACAGGGTTGCTGGATTGGTGGGGGGTGGGAGGGATGTGGTGGCTGGGTGATAGTCATTGGGGAGGGTATGTGCTATGGTGAGCACTGTGAATTGTGCAGGACTGTTGAATCGCAGATCTGTACTTCTGAAACAAATAATACAATATATGTTAAAAAAAGAAGAAGAAAAAGATAGCAGGAGGGGAAGAATGAAGGGGGGGAAATCGGAGGGGGAGATGAACCATGAGAGACTATGGACTCTGAGAAACAAACTGAGGGTTCTAGAGGGGAGGAGGTGGGGGAATATGTTAGCCAGGTGATGGATATTAAAGAGGGCACGTACTGCATGGAACACCGGGTGTTATACGCAAACAATGAATCATGGAACACTACATTAAATACTAATGATGTAATGTATGGTGATTTACATAACATAATAATTTAAAAAATGGGATCTTGGCATGCTCGGCAAGATGGCGGAGGAGTAGGAGACCTAGATTTTGTCTGGTCTCAGGAATTCAGCTGAATAGGAATCAAACCATTCTGAACACCTACGAACTCAACAGGAGATCAAAGAGGAGAGTAGCAACAACTCTCTGAACAGAGAAGCGACCACTTACTGGAAGGTAGGACGTGCGGAGAACTGAATCCAAGGCGACATTCGGGAGGATAGACGGCGGGGGAGGGGCCTCCGCCGGCCGCTTCTGGCAAGTGCTAGAGCCGCGGAGCACAAAATCGGAAATTTTAGAAGTCGGCTCCGCTGAGGGACGTCGCTCCAGTGGCTAAGCGGGGGGTGGAATCCTCCCGGGACAGTGTGGTCTCAGGACCCTTGAGATCACAGAAAGACCGGGGGTGCCTGAGTGCAGCAGAGCTCCCAGGTACCGGAGCGGGGAAGCCGGCTGCAGAGACGGAGCCGAGGTGCGGGCTCTCCGCTCAGGATGGCCATAAACTGATCCGCGGCCCAGTCGGGCCACTGCTCCTCCAGCAGGGACCCAACAAGTGGCAGAGCTGGGGAGACTCCCCTTCCTCCCCCGGGGAGGAGCGGCGCGGGAACGCACCGCAGGGATCTGCTGGGTTTGGAGACTCCACACGGGGTCGGGTGCCAGAGATAGCAATGCTCAATCACAGGCCGGGTGAGCACGGAGTGCGGCCGGAGACCAGGGAGATGGGAGTGACTGCTTTTCTCTGGGGGCGCACTGAGGAGCGGGGCCCCGAGTTCTCGGCTCCTCTGGGCGGAGACTGGGAGGCCACCATTTTCACCCTGGTCCTCCAAAGCTGTACCGAGAGGTTGCAGGGAACAAAAGCTCCTGAGAGCAAACCCGAGCAGCTTCCTTAGCCCGGACCGACAAGGGCGGGGCAATTCCGCCTCCAGCAAAGACATTTGGAAACCACGGCAACAGGCCCCTCCCCCAGAAGATCAGCACGAACAGCCAGCAAGCCAAGACCAAGTTTACCGATCAAGGAGAACAGGAGAACTCCAGCGCTAGGGGAATACTGCACATAGAATTCATGGCTTTTTTTTTACCATGATTCATTAGTTCATCAAAGTTACTTTTTGTTAACTTTTTTTTTATTTTTCTTTTTCCCTTTTTCAACCAACATCTTATTAATCCCTTTTTTTAAAAAAAAACATTTTTTATTTTTCATTTTTAGAGTCATATTTTATCCCTTCATAGTAGTTACCCTTATTTTTGGCATATATATATAAGTTGTTCTCTCTTTAAAATTTTGAGATACAGTTTCTTCTAACAGATCAAAATATACCCTAAATCACTAGTGTATGGTTCTGTTCTAGTCTCCTGCCTGATCACATTCTCTCCCTTTTTCCTTTTTTTTCTTAAATCTTCTTTCTTTTTTCAAACAAGTTCTTATCTTATCAAGTCCTTTTATAAAATCTTTTATAATTTTCATCTTTACAGTCATCTTCCATCCCTTCATTGTATCAACCCTTATTTTGTACATATATGTCTTTCTTCCTTTAAAATTTTAGGAGGCACTTTTTTCTAACAGACCAAAATACGCCCAAAATCTAGTGTGTGTCACTCATCTACGCACTAGCCTGATCATATTTGATCATATTCTGCTTTTTTTGTATTGTTCTGTTTTTGTTTTTATCTTTTTTTCTTTTTTTTCTCTTTTTTTCCCTTTCTTTTCCCCTGGTTTCAGGTCTTTTCTGATTTGTATACAGTATATTTGCTGGGGACGTTGTAAACCTGTTAGCATTTGGTTCTCTCATTCATCTATTCTCCTCTGGACAAAATGACAAGACGAAAAAAATCACCTCAGCAAAAAGAACGAGAGGTAGTACCGTCAGCCAGGGACCTACTCAATATGAACATTAGTACGATGTCGGACCTAGAGTTCAGAATCATGACTTTAAAGATACTAGCTGGGCTTGAAAAAAGCGTGGAAGTTATTAGAGAAACGCTTTCTGGAGAAATAAAAGAACTAAAATCTAACCAAGTCGAAATCAAAAAGGCTATTGATGAGGTGCAATCAAAAATGGGGGCACTAAATGCTAGGATAAATGAGGCAGAAGAGAGAATCAGTGATATCAGTGATATAGAAGACCAAATGATGGAAAATAAAGAGGCTGAGAAAAAGAGAGAGAAACAACTACAGGATCACGAGGGCAGAATTCGAGAGATAAGTGATACGATAAGACGAAACAACATTAGAATAATTGGGATCCCAGAAGAAGAAGAGAGAGAGAGGGGGGCAGAAGGTATATTGGAGCAAATAATAGCAGAGAACTTCCCTAATGTGAGGAAGGAAACAGGCATCAAAGTCCAGGAGGCACAGAGAACCCCTCTCAAAATCAATAATAATAGGTCAACACCCCGACATCTAATAGTAAAACTTACGAGTCTCAGAGACAAAGAGAAAATCCTAAAGCAGCTCGGGAGAAGAGATATGTAACCTACAATGGTAGAAACATTAGATTGGCAACAGACCTATCCATAGAGACCTGGCAGGCCAGAAAGGACTGGCAAGATATCTTCAGAGCACTAAATGAGAAAAATATGCAGCCAAGAATACTATATCCAGCTAGGCTCTCATTGTAAATAAAGGAGAGATAAAAAGCTTCCAGAACAAACAAAACTAAAGGAATTTGAAAACACGAAACCAGCCCTCCAAGAAATCTTGAAAGGGGTCCTCTAAGCAAAGAGAGAGCCTAAAAGTGGCAAAGATCAGAAAGGAACACAGACAACATACAGTTAACAGTCACCTTACAGGCAATACAATGGCACTAAATTCATACCTTTCAATATTTACCCTGAATGTAAATGGGCTCAATGCCCCAATCAAAAGACACAGGCTATCAGATTGGATTAAAAAACAAGACCCATCGATATGCTGTCTGCAAGAGACTCATTTTAGACCCAAAGACACCCCCACATTGAAAATGAGGGGGTGGAAAACCATTTACCATGCTAATGGACACCAAAAGAAAGCTGGGGTGGCAATCCTTATATCAGACAAACTAGATTTTAAAACAAAGACTGTAATAAGAGATGAGGAAGGACACTATATCCTACTTAAAGGGTTTATCCAACAAGAAGATCTAACAATTGTAAATATCTATGCCCCGAAAATGGGAGCAGCCAATTATAAGGCAGTTAATAACAAAAGCAAAGAAACACATTGACAACAATACAATAATAGTGGGGAGACGTTAACAACCCCCTGACTGAAATGGACAGATCAACTAAGCAAAAGATCAACAAGGAAATAAAGACTTTAAATGACACACTGGACCAAATGGACTTCACAGACATATTCAAAACATTCCATCCCAAAGCAACGAAATACACATTCTTCTCTAGTGCCCATGGAACATTCTCCAGAATTGATCACATCCTAGGTCACAAATCAGGTCTCAACCAGTACCAAAAGATTGGGATAATTCCCTGCATATTTTCAGACCACAATGCTTTGAAACTAGAACTCAATCACAAGAGGAAAGTCGGAAAGAACTCAAATACATGGAGGCTAAAGAGCATCCTACTAAAGAATGAATGGGTCAACCAGGAAATTAAAGAAGAATTAAAAAAATTCCTGGAAACCAATGAAAATAAAAGCACAACTGTCCAAAATCTTTGGGATACAGCAAAGGCAGTCTTGAGAGGAAAGTATATAGCAATACAAGCCTTTCTCAAGAAACAAGAGAGGTCTCAAATCCACAACCTAACCCTACACCTAAAGGAGCTGGAGAAAAAACAGCAAATAAAGCCTAAACCCAGCAGGAGAAGAGAAATAATAAAGATCAGAGCAGAAATCAATGAACTAGAAACCAAAAGAACAGTAGAACAGATCAACGAAACTAGGAGCTGGTTCTTTGAAAGAATTATCAAGATTGATAAACCCCTGGCCAGAATATCAAAAAGAAAAGAGAAATGACCCAAATCAACAAAATCATAAATGAAAGAGGAGAGATCACAACCAACACCAAAGAAATACAAACAATTATAAGAACATATTATGAGCAACTCTATGCCAGCAAATTAGATAACCTGGAAGAAATGGGTGCATTCCTAGAGATGTATCAACTACCAAAATTGAACCAGGAAGAAATAGAAAACCTGAACAGACCTATAAACCACTAAGGAAATTGAAGCAGTCATCAAAAAATTCCCAAGAAACAAAAGCCCAGGGCCAGATGGCTTCCCAGGGGAATTCTATCAGACATTTAAAGAAGAATTAATACTTATTCTCCTGAAACTCTTCCAAAAAATAGAAATGGAAGGAAAACTTCCAAACTCATTTTATGAGGCCAGCATTACCTTGATCCCAGAACCAGACAAAGACCCCATCAAAAAGGAGAATTACAGACCAATATCCTTGATGAACATGGATGCAAAAATTCTCACCAAAATACTAGCCAATAGGATCCAACAGTACATTAAAAGGATTATTCACCATGATCAAGTGGGATTTATCCCTGGGCTGCAAGGCTGGTTCAACATCCGCAAATCAATCAACGTGATACAATACATTAACAAAAGAAAGAACAAGAATCATTGGATCCTCTCAATAGATGCAGAAAATGCATTTGACAAAGTACAGCATCCTTTCTTGATCAAAACTCTTCAGAGTATAGGGTTAGAGGGTACATACCTCAATATCATAAAAGCCATCTATGAAAAACCTACAGCAAATATCATTCTCAATGGGGAAAGGCTGAGAGCTTTTCCCCTAAGGTCAGGAACGCGGCAGGGATGTCCACTCTCACCACTGCTATTGAGCATAGTATTAGAAGTCCTAGCCACAGCAATCAGACAACAAAAAGAAATCAAAGGCATCCAAATCGGCAAAGAGGAAGTCAAACTCTCACTCTTTGCAGATGATATGATACTGTATGTGGAAAACCCAGAAGACTCCACCCCAAAACTGCTAGAACTCATACAGGAATTCAGTAAAGTAGCAGGATATAAAGTCAATGCACAGAAATCAGTGGCATTCCTATACACGAACAACAAGGCAGAAGAGAGACAAATCAAGGAGTCAATCCCATTTACAATTGCACCCAAAACCATTAGATACCTAGGAATAAATTTAACCAAAGAGGCAAAGGATCTGTACTCAGAAAACTATAAAATACTCATGAAAGAAATTGAAGAAGACACAAAGAAATGGAAAAACGTTCCATGCTCATGGATTGGGAGAATCAACATTGTGAAGATGTCAATGCTACCTAGAGCAATCTACACATTCAATGCAATCCCCATCAAAATACCATCCACTTTTTTCAAAGAAATGGAACAAATAATCCTAAAATTTGTATGGAACCAGAAGAGACCCCGAATAGCCAGAGGAATGTTGAAAAAGAAAAGCAAAGCTGGCGGCATCCCAATTCCGGACTTCCATCTCTATTACAAAGCTGTCATCATCAAGACAGTATGGTACTGGCACAAAAACAGACACATAGATCAATGGAACAGAATCGAGAGCCCAGAAATGGAACCTCAACTCTATGGTCAACTCACCTTTGACAAAGCAGGAAAGAATGTCCAATGGCAAAAAGACAGTCTCTTCAACAAATGGTGTTGGGACAATTGGACAGCCACATGCAGAAGAATGAAACTGGACCATTTCCTTACACCACACACAAAAATAGACTCCAAATGGTTGAAAGACCTAAACGTGAGACAGGAGTCCATCAAAATCCTAAAGGAGAACACAGGTAGCAACCTCTTCGACCTCAGCTGCAGCAACTTCTTCCTAGAAACATCGCCAAAGGCACTGGAAGCCAGGGCAAAAATGAACTATTGGGATTTCATCAAGATAAAAAGCTTTTGCACCCCAAAAGAAACAGTCCACAAAACCAAAAGACAACCGACAGAATGGAGAAAATATTTGCAAATGACATATCAGATCAAGGGCTAGTATCCAAAATCTATAAAGAACTTATCAAACTCAACACCCAAAGAACAAATAATCCAATCAAGAAATGGGCAGAAGACATGAACAGACATTTTTCCAAAGAAGACATCCAAATGGCCAACAGGCACGTGAAAAAGTGCTCCACATCGCTCGGCATCAGGGAAATCTAAATCAAAACCTCAATGAGATACCACCTCACCCCAGTCAGAATGGCTAAAATTAACAAGTCAGGGAACGACAGATGTTGGCAGGGATGTGGAGAAAGGGGAACCCTCCTACAGTGTTGGTGGGAATGCAAGCTCGTGAAACCCCTCTGGAAACAGTATGGAGGTTCCTCAAACAGTTGAAATTAGAGCTACCATTCGATCCAGCAATTGCACTACTGGGTATTTATCACAAAGATACAAATTAGGGACCCGAAGGGGTACGTGCACCCCAATGTTTATAGCAGCAATGTCCACAATAGCCAAACTGTGGAAAGAGCCAAGATGCCCATCGACAGATGAATGGATAAAGAAGAAGTGGTATATATACACAATGGAATATTATGCAGCCATCAAAAGGAATGAGATCTTGCCATTTGCAGCGACGTGGATGGAACTGGAGGGTCTTATGCTTAGTGAAATAAGTCAATCAGAGAAAGACATGTATCATATGACCTCACTGATATGAGGAATTCTTAATCTCAGGAAACAAACTGAGTGTTACTGGAGTGGTTGGGGGTGGGAGGGATGGGGTGGCTGGGTGATAGACATTGGGGAGGTTATGTGCTACGGTGAGTGCTGTGAATTGTGCAAGCCTGTTGAATCACAGATCTGTACTCCTGAAACAAATAACGCAACATATTTTAAGAAAAAAGAGAAAGAAGAAGATAACAGGAGAGGAAGAATGAAGGGGAGTATGTCAGAGGGGGAGACGAACCATGAGAGATGATGGACTCTGAAAAACAAACTGAGGGTTCTAGAGGGGAGGGGGGTAGGGGGATGGGTTAGCCTGGTGATGGGTATTAAAGAGGGCACATTCTGCATGGAGCACTGGGTGTTATGAACAAACAATGAATCATGGAACACTACATCAAAAACTAATGATGTAATATATGGTGATTAACATCACAATAAAAAAATTTAAAAAAATGGGATCTTATCTTAAAAATTCTTTGATAATTTACTTTGAATACATATGAGTATTCCATGAAAGGCTTGCTATACCAATGAATGGTCATCTAAAATACAAGTTTTTAAATTCAGTCCCATGATGCCTTGGGGTTCTTTGGAAGTGTCTCAGGTGCTGGGTGCTGGTGGGGGGCCGGGAGGGGAGGGAGAAGAGAAAAGTCAGGTGGGGGGCAGGACAGAGTGCAGGCATGTGAAGCCTGCATCTGCCACTACTACTCAACAGATCCACTTTTTTATTTTTCAAATATTCATTTCGCATGTAAAATTTCATTTAAAGGAATTCCATTGCCAAAAATAATTTAATAAAGGAAATTGGAACATCATTCTAATTTCTGCCTAATTTCTTTTAAAATGAAAAGAGCTTGTTTTAAAAGCAACACCCACACAATTTTCAAGATTCAAACAATTCCAAAAAAAAAAAAAGTCATCCATTCATCTCCCTACATGACATTTTGGAGTGTATGTGTGTATCAAAATGCACCATACATATATTATGCCCCGTCTTTTTTCCTTAACACAGCTTATTCTCCGCTGTCGTTTGTTGGTCTTTAAAAATATGATTCTTGACTGTTTACTCTTTGTGTTATGTCATTAGGTTTATTAATAGAGAGAAAAAAGCTTCCAAGTTAAATTTAAAGATTAAGGAGAATCGGGTTTTCATTTTTAAATGTGTAATTTTAACACACTGAATATCCGTATAAACATTGCAGATTGAACCCTGTGCACATAAACAGCTCCTCCCAGCTTTAGAAGTCCCACATACATTGGCAGATCTTCAAAACTAGAAGAGCTTCTTGAATAGATGCCCTTAATGGTAAAGGAAAGTGTGATCAAGAATCCCCAAAGGTCTGAGGGAGGGAGTAGTTTCAGAAGCCCCTCTTAGACCCAAAAGGGCTTTGGCATGGTTTGCTTTTCCCTAAATTTAATGACTGAGTATTTTTCCACCCCGTGATTATTCAACCAGTCTCTTCATCATACACACTTAGTTTGTGTCAACTGTTGTTATGATTACAAAATCATAAACAGGGGTGCCTGGGTGGCTCAGTTGCTAAGCGTCTGCCTTTGGCTCAGGTCATAATCCCAGGGTCCCGGGATCAAGTTGCACATCAGGCTTCCTGCTCAGTGGGGAGCCTGCTTCTCCCTCTCCCACTCCTCCTGCTTGTGTTCCCTCTCTCGCTTTCTCCCTCTCTCTGTCAAATAAGTAAATAAAATCTTAAAAAGGAATCATAAACAGAAATGCAATGAATTTCCTTTTATGTTACTCTTTGTCTGCATCTCTGTTTCTGTAGGATTAAATTCTACAAGTAGAACTTTCTGGTCAACTAGATAGGTATTTTATGACTTTTTCTATATTGCCAAATTAGCTTTCAGGAAGGAAGTACTAATTTAGAATCCTATAATTAATTCCTTTGTGTACCAAGGTATTTTCTTGGCTTTCTATTGTGTTTCATTGATCTATATTCTTTTTTTTTTTAAGATTTTATTTATTTGACAGAGAGAGACACAGCAAGAGAGGGAACACGAGCAGGGGGAGTGGGAGAGGGAGAAGCAGGCTTCCCGCTGAGCAGGGAGCCTGATGCGGGGTTCGATCCCAGGACCCTGGATCATGACCTGAGCTAAAGGCAGACATTTAGTGACTGAGCCACCCAGGCGCCCCATCATTGATCTATATTCTTAATCTTATGCAGATACCATTATTGTATCATATTGTATTGTATTGTTATGGCTTTATAATATGTTTCAATATCTGTTTTCCTTGATTTCCTTTCATCACTCTTTTTCTTATGAATGTTTTTAATATGTTTTTAATTTTTTCTTGAAGTGCAATACATGTTGCATCTTGAAGGGTGCACATGTTGCCTAAGTGAACGACCCAATACATTTTCACAAAATGACCATATTTGCCCGATGAGCAGGGAGATCAAGAAACAGAATATTAGCAGCATCTCAGAAGTGCCACCCAGTGTTGAGCTCTCTTCCAGTCCCTATCTACTCTAAGAGTGACCACTATGTAGACTTTGATCAAAATTGGTTTTGTTGGGCACCTGGATGGCTCAGTTGGTTAAGCAGGGAGTCTGCTTCTCCCTCTCCCTCTGCCCCTTCACCCCATGCTCTCTCTCTCCCTCTCTCATTTCCTCTCTCTTTCTCTCAAATAAATAAATAAAATCTTTAAAAAATTGGTTTTGAGCTTTATATAATAAGAATCATATCATCTGCCCATTTTATGTCTGTCCTCTTCAACTTTACATTTGGGAAATTCATCCACATTGTTGAAAATAGCTTTAAATTGTGTATTCCCATTGCTATTTAATCTTCCTTTATGAGAATATGCCATGGCTTATTTATTCATTCTACTGTCAATAGTCATTTCAGTAATTTCCAAGTTTGGGTCTACTACAAATAATGCTGCTATGAATGTCTTAGTACCATATGTGAACATAGGCATGCAATTCATCAGTGTACATACATAAGTATGTACTTCTGTTCTGCCTACTCCTGGAGGTAGAATTACTGGGTCTTAGACTAAGTTTATGTTTGGTTTTTGTAGATACTGCAAAATAGTTTCCCAGAATAGTTGTAGTGACTTACAATCCTGCCAGCAGTGTAAATGAGTTCCAGTTACCCACACTCCTGCCAACACTTAGCATTTTCTGTCTTACTTATTGAGCCATTCTGGCATGAGAGGTATTGAAGTATGCATTTCCATTTCCGTGATGACTCATGAAGCTAAACACATTTTGTAGCTTTATTGGTCCTTTGTATATCCCTTCTGGCTAGCTGGGTCTTCTCATTTCATTGGGTTGCTTTTTTTTTTTTTTAACTGATTTGTAGGAAATCTTCATATATTTGGGATTTGTGTTCATTGTGATGTACGCATGTTGCAAATATCACCTCTTAGTTTCCAGGTTGCCTTTTTAACTCTTTTACTGTCATCTACTACATCCCTTTCTCTGTGCTGGTTAGCAATTTTTATGACATGTTTAAGAAATCCTTGCCTTCTCCAATGTCACAAACAGATTTTCTCATACAATCTTAATGGTTTCAACCTTCACATTTAGATATGCAATCCATCTGAAACTGATTTTTTGTGTGTGATATTCCATATAAATATCCCATTGGCCCTGAACCATTTATTAAAATGACTGTCATTTCTCCGCCACATTGGAGATACACACTGTGTGTGAGAACACTACACAGCAACGAGCATAGACAATTTCAAGCTGGATTCAAGAATATGGATAAATGCCACAGACATAAAGTCAAATGGAAGAAGACAGACACAAAAGGGACAGGCAACATGATTCTTTGCCTGTCATAAATCAGGCAGCCATAAATGTGTAGGACTGTGAACTGTTTTCTTCCATATTAGTTTATTCTTGTGTAAATACAATAATGTTTTAATTATTAAAACTTCAAAATAGCTCTTACTATCTGGTAATATAAGCCTTCTAGCTTTGTTCTTCTCCAAAATTGCCTTAGAAGAGGCACTAGGTCCTTTCCATTATCATATAAATTTTAGTATCAGATTATCAATTACCACACATAAACCTGCTAGGATTTTTGTCTGGGATTGCTCTTGTCTGTTTTTGATCTTCCAAATCCCTTTGGAAAATCCCTTTGGAGTCTTGATTTGGATTTTATTAATCCCATGATTTAATTTGTGGTATATTGAATTCTTTTTTGATTATTTCATTGCTGTGAATATTGATTTCCCCACAAGACTATTAGCAACTTTTGGAAAATGTCCCGGCCACATAATTCTTTTGTTTTCTGCATAATTTTATGGCAACCTATAGAGCCAAATAGCATTTAATGTGTGTTTATTAACTAGACCTCATAGATTCTTGCAAAATGACCTTGCCAAATGCTTTTCTCAAATATTCCAGGATGGATGCTCCTTGGCTTCTGACTTAATTCATTTGGCTAAATCATTCAAGTATTTATTAATTCACCTAGCAAAGCAGATGGCATAGTCTAATCTTAAATGGATATTGACACACAGAATATGTTCAGTATTTAGGCATCTCCTTTTTCCCTCGGTCCAGTAAGGGCAGTGAACACAAAACCAACTACCTAAAATGTCATCTCTTTAGTGCTAGAGCTTGAGAGCAAAGGAGTGATTAACTCTAGCTAAGAAAGTGAAGTTGATCAGTCTTCGTGAAGTTAACAGTAGAGCTGAATCTTGAAGCACGAATAGAAGCTCTCCAGACACTAGGGTCCAGGAGTCCAGGAGAGGATGGGGAGCATTCCGTGTTAAGAGGACAAAAAGACACAAAAGCATGCAAATTCACCCCATGTCAAAGGACCATGAGTGGTCTAGTATGGTCGGGGCAGAACAGGATGGAATGAGAGCTAGGTGAAGCTGGACATTCAGGATGGGGTCAGACCGTGAATGGCTTCTTAATATATGCCAGTGATTCTTTTTACTTTATTATCTGAGTGTTGTATAACAGAGTGTCATGATGGGATTTATGTTTAAAAATCGTGCTCTACTAGCACTGAGGAGGGTGGACTGTAGAGTGCAAAGGTAGTTAGGAGGCTATTGCTATAGTCCAGGGAAGAGATAAACAGAGGCAGGAAACGGAATGGTGAGTGCAGGTTATTCTAGAGGCGAAATCAAAGACTTGGTAATTGATCAGGGGTATGTAGGTGAGGGGAGGGCATCTGGATGTCTGGGTGCAGGTTATGGGATGTCACTGTGCTAAGCTCCAAGCTGCACACTTGGATGATTGGGTAGAATGGACCAGCTCTTCTGAAAGTATGCTGAGATGTACCTGTGATCGACAGCTGTGTGAAAGGCACCGCACAAGGCCGGTGGGGCTGTTTTATTCTGTCTCCGAATAACCACATTTTGCCATGTGATTTCATTTTACAGGATTCCGAGGCTCTTATGTTAGTTACCACTGCTCTCCTGGAAAGAGAGAAGAGAGGTTATTTCAGAAATACAAGCCCAAAGTAAAACATTCTCTCCCGACCACTACTCTGAAATTAGATTCGTTGGTCAGATCAGATTGGCAAGGAGTTTTAAATCATTTAGCACAAACTGCTCATTTGGTAGATGAGGAGGCCAAGTCTAGGAGGGGAAGGATGTTGTAATAACCAGTAAGTGGGGTCATTGGGTACACCCAGATGTGGCGGGAGGCAGTCAATCAGCATGGTAAAAAGTAAGCAGTCAAATGGGTGTGGACAGTGCCACCTACCAAATGTGCAGTCTGGAGAACATTGACTTTTTCTGAGACCCGGTTTGCTTGACTTTGAAATCGAGTTGTGAGCATTACATGTGCCACGTGTACGGTCACAGCGGTGGCATACCCAGATGCCCGGGGCACGTCGGTGATGATGGAAGTGGTAGAGAGGAAAGTGATGCTGATGTCGATGATATGGGTAGGGGCTGGTCTTTGGCATCAGGACGCCTGAGTTAAAATGTCTGTTGTAGTTGTTTGACCTTGTAAAAAATGATCTAACCTCTATATCAACTTAACTGTGTGTAAAACAGAGACCATCACCTCTCTCTTGCACTATTTTGAGAATGAAATCAAATAACACATTCATTTAAAGTACTTAGCCCTGTGCCTGGCACGAGGAAGGTGATCGGTCATGTTTGCTCTCTGTCCGGCAGTCCAAACCTCTTGCTTCATCACCTTCTCTTTCCCTTTCCCTCTCCTCTTCCTCCTCATCCTTCTCTCAGAGTGGACCTTATTTTTTATTTAACACTATATCGCCATTTATCCGTTCATCGCAAATCTGGAAATGTGTGTTGCCATGATTGTTCCTGAGGCCCGTCTATCCTCTCATTTCCGCGGGTGGGAATTCATTATCCGCAGTGTCTGTCTGTCCCTCCTGGGGCTCGCGGATGACCCAGACCCTGCCATTCTGCTCAGAGCTCCCTTGGGCGCTACCTTCAGGACAAGGACCCTTCCTCGGGTTGGGGGGAACAGTCATCCTCCCTCAGAGGTGAGGTGGGGCGTGTGGCCTCCCACTGGGCCCCCTCATCTCCATCTTGACAGCATGTGGTGGATATAATGAATAATTTGTTGTTGGGAGGCCTTTGGCAGTTCCCTTGCTTCAGCAATTAAAACAATATTTTGTCTTTGGGGCTGTGTTTTGGTGGTGCTCCAGGAACGAGAGTGGAATGAAGACCTTCTGAACCTCCTCTCCGGACCCAGGTTTGTTTCCCTCATGTCATGGGGGAAAAACCTAATGAGCCATATACTCAGGCATCTCTTGTAAAAGCAGCAGGTACCCCAGCTCCCATGCGGATGTGCCGGCTTGAGGGCTCGCTGCGGCTGAACGTGACCAGAAATCAAGTCAGGGATTGTCATCAGAGGAGGATAAAAGGTCAGTAACCAATAAGGGCACATCCTGTGGCTGACAGAAGTGCATCACAGAACTGGCAAGTACCAGCCGAGTGTGTGTGTGTGTGTGTGGGGGGGTGTGTGTCCATCTTTTCTGGAATGGCCAATCCCATCTGCCTGCTTTTATGCCTTGATATCCCCAAAGTTGAGCCCCCAAACTGCAAAGAGCATATATTTATTGCTTTAATTAAATGACTAGGTTTGAGGATTTTAAGAGAAAATTGAAGACACCCAAGGTGGGGGGGGGTGACAAAATCAGAGATGGGAAAGCTTATACCAGAGAGAATTGGGGTCACATAGTTCTCCAGTTTCCTGGATTGATGAATGAAAATAGCACTGGGGTCAATGGAGGGAGGAAGGAGGATGGGTCCAGGAGGGGTACAAACTTGATTGTAATTTCTTTTCTTATAGAAAAACAAGGAAGGAAGAAGAGAATAAAGGAAGAAGGAAAGAAGAAACACCAAAACTCACATCTTTATTTTGTTCCCAAATGAATTCCATTAGACTCGATATGTCATTCTAAGTACGCCTGAATATAGCTGTGGATTTAGATAACTCTCTTCTCCTCTTCTGACCTTTATTACGACTACAAAAATTCTGTGTGCGAGGGATAAATAATGCATGCTTTCAGCCAAGAAAGGAATGAAGACCCAAGCAAACATAGCAGAATAAAGTAAGCAACATTCCTTTCTCTGGTATGTATTTTAACTCCTGACCCACTCCCACCTCCACCCTCACTGCCTGCCTGTTCCTACCCACCAACCAGGACCCCAAAACCTGGAACAAAGTGCTAGACACCATAGGTTTGGGGGTCAAACTTGCATTTAAAATGCTTATAGCTATGGGGCGCCTGGGTGGCTCCATCAGTTAAGCCTCTGACTCTTGATCTCGGCTCAGGTCTTGATCTCAGGGTCATGGGTTTGAGCCCTGCATTGGGCTCCACACTGGGAGTGGAGCCTACCTAAGAAAACGCTTATAGCTATGATACATCAATTATGTGATCCTAAGAAAATCCCCCACGTCTCTCCTCCTTGGTCTTCTCTGTGAAATGGGGATACCCAACTTGGTATGCTCTGGTCAAAGGCTTTGGAGAGATAATAAGTGAATATGTATGTAAATAAACCTTTGCAACTGCATCCTGGGGAACAAACAGAAGAAAGGAGGTGTGTTCTGGTCAGCTGTGAGCCTCAGACATGAGAGAAAAGGTTGTAGGCAGAGGGGGCACCTTCTCAGCCTAGAATTACCTTGAAGGAGTCATTGAGAGCCTAGAAAGCCAGTCTTGGCTTTGGATCCTCCAGCTGGCTTCTGCGGCAGCAGAGTGAATGAAAGGTCTCTTACCATCTTTAGAAGCCAGGAGCTTCCTCTTCTTGCAGTTATAACAGGAACAGAGGAAGGGACAGAATGGAGCCAGAAGCTCAGGCTGAACTCAAATTTGGACAGTACACAGGATTATGTGTCTGTCTGCATGTTTCTGTTTCTCATTTGTGCCTGTATCGTGCGGAGGTGGAGGGACAGGGACCCGTTTCCAGTTGGGCTTTAACAAAGACCCTGAGCCTTGACCCTCAAGCCTTTGGGGTAGAAAATGAGGTGGGAAAGGCAATGAACCAAGAGCAAAGGAATACAGTGTGGGTACTTATCTGTGGGAGGAAGTTGGAAGTCATCACAAAAATGAAGAGAGGGGACTGCATGCTCATTTATACATCACCTCCAACTCCCCAATTACACACCCAATAAAGAGTTGGATGGTCAGGCAAATGGTTTAAATATATGATAAGAGGACTTGGGATTAACACACAGTGCAGGAGGAGGCTCGTCTAGTCTTTAGAAAACCGTGGGAAGAGGTGTCCATGCGATATGTCTTCCAGAGCCTTAGCCCCTGCTTTTCTGTGGGCATTTCTGTTGACTTCTGGACAATTCTTCAGCTCCCAGTGCCTTGTCACTATGTCCCTAAAAACACTAAATTTCAGAGATGGGAGAAAACTCCAAAGATGAAGGAAGCAAGGTCTGATAAAGGGAGCAAGCTGCTCTAGGACACAGTGAATTGGATTCCCAGGGCAGCACCACACCTGCTGCCCATTCCGGTGACCTGTCCCCATTCGCGCCATCTGTGCTTCCACCTCAGTGCTGTCCTTTCAATGTGTCTTCTGTCTGTGATTCTCTGTCTTCCTCCTAGACTTTCCTATACCCCCTAGTAAACTAGTCCTCAGAGCCTCAAGTCCCTCTAACGTTGACAGATCTAGGTAGAAAGGGGATGAGTCTGCCTGGTAAGTAAGACCATCCCGCCATGGGTGGGATGGTTTTGATTTACCTGGTGCTCGTCTCCCCCCCACCCCCAACCCCACGGCTGGTTTTGAGATCTGTGGAAAGATGAGCAGGTCAGGCTCCCCTGTGGGCTCTCCCTCCATGCCCCTCTCCGCTGCTGCCCCAATATAAGACAGCAAATGGTTCTGTATAACCATTGGGGAACCCCCTTTTTTGTTCCCATTCTAGTTTCCCCCCCATATTTCAGAATGACTACCTCACAGAAGGGATCGGTCTGGAAGAGGGGCACAGACTAGCTCTGCATTGTGAACCTAGGACAGAGGTGGGATGAAAATGTGGTAAACCATGGCCAGTTTGAGGATACTGAAAACCTCAGGGCTTTTGCCCAGAGAAATCCTTGACTCTGGATGCAAATGGTAATCGGAGAACTAACTCAGGGGTTGCCTAATGAAGCTGTGGAATCCGCTTCTTCCATTCTTACCTCCTATTAGATGCAGCTTTGCCATTTCCATGGCAACTGGGAAGCTTCTTGGGTTTCACTGATCCATCGCTTGCGGAGATACGGGAGGACGACTGGATGGGGTAGGTAGATACGGAGGCAGAGCTGTGTAAATCTTCCCATTTTATCTTCGCCCTGGGCTCTGGCAGGGCTACCCCCACAAGCAGGTGCAGGAACGTAAGGATCATTATTCACTGTGTGACTGCAGGGCCCCAGATGCCCATCCTGAGAATCATAAGCATGCTTCGAGGGGCTAGAGATCAGCACTAGAAACACTGTGTTGTTCATGTCTGCCCTTAGGGCTCCTCTCCTCTCTGCCCATCTTTCTCCTTCCTCCTTTCCTTCCTTTGGCTGCTCCCCTTTGGCAGAGGCCAAGCCTAGTGCCAGTCAGGGGAGAGGCATCCTGTTCTCTTGCTGAGGACCGGGTGATGTGGAGGGAATGGGAATTGTGTAGAGGTGAAGTACAATGCCTACTTCCCAGCTGTGTGACCTCGAGCTTCCGTTTCTTCCCCAGTAAAACATGGATGACAATGGCTCCTCCTGAGACCTGTTGTGAGGATTTGATGAGACAGCAAGCTCCTTGCGGGGAGGAGGCCAATTTGGTTCACTGTCGCATCTCCCAGGTCTTGACGGGGTGCCTGCGACTGAGCAAGCTGTCAGTAAATAGTCAGGAAATGAATGCCAAATGAATAGATTTTTTCATGCATTACATGCCTCCTTAGACATAAATATATTAACTTCCTGCTTAGTGCATCATGCTAATCACTGCTAGAGATGAAGGCTTTGAGGACTTAATGATTTTTGAAGACTATATTCAAGGTTAAATTATGAGTCAAGTCAAGACTCTAAGCTGCTGGAAGCAATTTCCTCATGTTTCAACAGTTTACTAAAGCCTCATCTGCTTTATTTATTCAAAGCCCACCGGCCCCTCCCCCTCACCTTCCACCACGTACGGATTGTAGCAGCCCGCCCCCTTTTTTTTCCCCCAGATTTCCCTGGAAGGGACGCAGGCGCAGAGAACACAGTTTAAGGCTGAAGGGCCCGAGGCCCTGTGTTTCAAAGGGAATTAACTAGAGGGTGGGTGGGTGTCTGTTCTTGGCACCAGTCCCCTAATCCTGAATTCTGCATTTACTCACAGCGTGTGAAAAGAGGGGAAAGGGACACTGATCTAGAAATCAGCCCTTCTTCCAGGTCCATCCACAGCCTAGTTAGCTCCTGAGCCTCATCCCCCCTGAGGCTCCACGAAGGGCTGTCTCTTAGGGGATGGCGGGGGCGCGGGTGACAGTGGAGGTGGCTATAACCATCTTGGGCTGCTCAAAGGCGCTGTTCCCTGCATATGTCTCTGTGCCCATCCTCTTGTTTTTCCTGGCACCTAGGATTTCTCTCTCTCTCCCTTAAGGCATTCCTGACGGGGCAGGATTTGGTTAATCGAGTACAGAATTTCCATTATGTCTGGAGTGATCTGGTAGTGGAATGACATCTTCCCTGGAGCGAAAGCTCCTCAGGCCTGTGCTCTGTTTTGTTTTGTGTTTTGAAAAACGAAGCCTGGGCACTTGCTCATGTACAACTGCAACTGTTCAGGGGAAACCCCTGTAGCCCTCCCCTGTGAAGGAGCACCCAGCAGAAAGCATGGAGCAGACCTTACGGAAGGCACCCGTGCTGCTGTGGGAAGTTTTAAGCAGACGGTGTGCATGTTGTTGGAGAATTTACTGGAACTTGAGCAGAAGCTGTCTCTCTCCTCATCGTGCAGGGGTCTGGGGAGGTGTGGACCGATTTCAAAGGGCTCGCAGGATCGAATGGGGCCCAGGAGGTAACCCCAACCCTAGAGCACGGGATGAGGGAAATCAACAGGTTGGAGAGTGGTGGCCGTCACCAAGCTCCCAGACCAGTCAGGGAGAGCGGCTGAGGCTCGGTGTGTAAGACTAGAAGCTTTTCAGCTCGACTCCCCTGTACCCCTAGAGGTACGGGCCCAGGGACAATGGCTGAGCACGTGTGTTTGTGAACTAACAGAACTGTAACCTTGGCCTAGGCGCAGTGCCCTGTGTAACAAGCGGGGCTGGCACCTGCGGGCACCCCTTGGTGGTGGTGGGCCAGGGTCTCTGGACCTACGTGAGACCACTCTTCAGCAGTGACTTCTTGTGGTGAGAGGAGCGATTGCACTTGTAGTCTGAGGAATCTGCTCTGCTCTTCAACAGACTCATAAAGCCCTGGGGCTCGTGGATCCGCAGAGGTAATGAATGAGGAGGAGGAAAATACAATAACATCAAGAGGGAGGAAGATTCTGGACTTCATGCCGGTTAGGAGAAATGGCTTGAGTGATTCCTTTCCCAAACAAAACCATGTGACTGGAATTGTACCCCACATTGGTGAAATAGGTCATAACCGGTTGCAAAACTTATACAGTGCAGGATGCTTTGTATTTACTTGGATTTCAGTACACGTTTGTTGAATCGAGAGGATGGACTGAGGGGTGAGGGGATAGAATTAACATTCATTGAAACCCACGCTCTGAAAGAAACTTCAGATACTTCTTCAATTAATTCCTCACAATCTGGTAAATATTGTCATCCTCACGTCACAGGTGAGCCATTCAAGAGTCCATATACAGTAGCGGACGGTGGAGACAGTACTTGGACCGAGAGCAGACTCCCAGAGCCATGCGGGTCCTTAGACAGGTGGGTTGCTCCTGGGCATCTGCTGCAGCCTCGAGCACTGAGTACTGGGAGTGATTATTTGGGTCGGCCGAGAGACAGAGGAGACCTGGGATTCTCGTGATACTGACTTAATTGAAGCAAAACCCAGAAAAGCCTTTACAAAGTGAGAAACTCTGGTTTTCTCCAGAGAGTTAGGATCTGGTATGAGGATGATGGTGCTGAAACCCCCCGCAAAACTCACCAGCAGTACCTACGGGGGAGATGTGAAGGGAGAGCGGAATAAAGGACAGAAAGGAAGTCAAAAGATGTTTGGATTGAGAGCCAGAAAAAAAAAAAAAATTAAGCAGGGGTGTGGGAAAAGAAGAGAGGACAAGAACCTCTGAAAGAAACTGAAAAAACTGATATATTTAGTTTAGTCAACTGAAAGAAACATAAAGTGCATATAGGTGATTTTACAAGGAGTCCTGCCAAAAATCACAGGAGGTTCATTATTTTCACCCTCATTTCCTGCGATCACACTTGACCGAGGGCATCTGGACTGGAAAGGACACCGTTGCCCTCAATACCATGTTTACAGTAACTAATGACCTCTCTCGAGTATAACTCAAGTTCCTAGAATACAGTTGTAATTCTAGAAGCCAACTGGCTTGGTGTAATGGCCTCTACATAATTGTTAGTGATTTCTGCTCTGTTTTGGCAAGGCATGCAATCCTTAAGGTTTGTTTCTTTTGTTTTTTTTGTTTTTGTTTTTTGTTTTTTATCAGAGCAAATGTGACTGTTGGCAGCTCCTTTGTGCAGAAGCACTAGTTAGACTGGACCCGAGGAGGGTGGTAGCCGGGATGGCCTTGTGTGGATTATACCCAAGTACAAGGGAGTCAATCCGTGAATATTTGAATATAGGGTGAGTATGTGCGAATCTTCGTGGGTTTTTTTTTTTTTTTTTGAGTCCATACCTTTTTTATTCCTAAGTGGTTTTGAGCCTTTCTGATGTGTTTAGCTCTCTGCTAGCCTTTGGGGATATAATGCTCAATAGGGCATGTGTTGTATCCTCAAAAATCTTATGGTTAATGAGACGATTCTGTTTGAGAGTGAGGGCACTCAGATGCTACAGGCCTGACTTTGTTAATTTTAAAGAAATTCTTCCACTTCTGGTTGGATATCTCTGTTTACATAGAAGACTATCAGACCCAGAGATACTTTTGGAAAATCAAGAAGCACAACAGTTTTTTTTTTTTTTTTAAGTTTCATTCATTCATTCGACAAGCATTGAGGGAGTCTCAACCACATGTTAGGAGCTGGTTTTGGTGCCAGGAAAGTGAATAAGGCAGCCCCAAATCCTTATCTTGTAGGAGTTCATATTCTAGCTGGGGAGGCAGACACCACAAGAGAGAACACAGTAGTATAAGAAATATCAGGGAGGTGACCTTGGGACAGGTGCAACACATTGAAAGGACTTTAGATTGTACTCCGAGATGGGGGAAGTCGGTAATTCTGCTTCATGGTTCTCTCATTTTGTTTTCAGACAAACAGACCTCTTAACCCTTTTCCATTTCTCCAACCACATTGAACGCCACTTAGGAGTCCTTCTGACAGTGCACACCCACGCACCATTTCCGAATGCTCACAATTCTATCA
The DNA here is from genome assembly GCF_037043125.1 of Eumetopias jubatus. NCBI lineage: Eukaryota > Metazoa > Chordata > Mammalia > Carnivora > Otariidae > Eumetopias > Eumetopias jubatus. The sequence continues at coordinate 120,956,374 of NW_028274816.1, forward strand.
GAACCATGGATGAATGAGTTCACTTCCATGCTCCCGGGGTGCTTCATCTTCGAGATGAACATCCTGACGCCTGTGGGCTTCTGAATGTCAAGGTGAAAACGGATGTGAAAACAGTTGAAGACCAGTGAGGGCCTGATCACTGTTTCTTCTGGAAGCAAAAGAAATTCCTTTAAGAGACTCTTTCCGGGGCTTAAATAGACACAGGTTTAAAGTGCAGATCCTTGTGCCCTGTGTTCCCACAAAGGAGGGGGCCTCTGAATCATAGCAGTGTCAGAGGAGGGAGGGCTGCAAACAATGCATTATTGGGGGTAAGTGACTCTATCAGAGCGTCCCCCCACCAATCTTGGGGGAAAGACCCTGAACCCCCTGGGAGAGTCCTCTCCTTGTTCATGGGTCCTAGCTGGACCCCAGCAGGTGGATATTAACCCTTGCACTGCTCACCTGCCCTCATGTTTAAACCCTGGTTCATGACTGCACACCTGCCATTTTGCATGGGGATGGAGTGGGGGCATGGGGACCAGACAAAGATCACAAGTCCACAGGGGTGACTCCATGTCACCTAGCTCCCCTTCTGACAATAGTAGTAATAATAATGAGGGCGTTCATAATGGCAGCTCTAGCTACTGAGCTTTGCTTAGACACTCAGTGCTTCACACATTTTCACTCATCAGATTCTCCCATCAGCCCTATGAGTGGGTACTTTCATTATCCCCTTTTACAGATGAGCAAATCAAGGTTAGACAAGGTACACAGCATGCTTCCAGTGACAGAGCTAGCATGTGGTAGATCAGGACTTAAACTCACAGCCATCTGGTGCCAGCACCTGAACCTTTGACCACAGCCCTCACGGCCTCATCAGGTGCATGGACAGCAGCGTGATTCAGTGACCCTGGACTCTTACAGAAGCTCATTACCACACCTGCAGTGGGGTCGTGGGCAATTTACTTACCTTTGAAGGCTCAGTCTCCTTTTCTGTAAAATGGGCAGAATAACCTCACAGGACCAATTGGGATGTTGGTCTGTGTGGAGAACTTAGTGAGACATTTCAACGTCAGCGGTATGCAGCCCAAAGAACTCACTTGATGTACAAACAGTAGGTGGTTCCTTTAGAATTGGGATTGCCACTCAAGGGGATTAGGCACTGGCATTGTTTTATTTTTTTATTTTTTTTTAATTTTTTATTGTTATGTTAATCACCATATATTACATAATTTGTTTTGGTGTAGTGTTCCATGATTCATTGTTTGTTCATAACACCCAGTGCTCCATGCAGAACGTGCCCTCCTCAATACCCATCACCAGGCTAACCCATCCCCCCTCCCTCCTCCCCTCCAGAAACCTCAGTTTGTTTCTCAGAGTCCATCATCTCTCCTGGTTTGTCTCCCCCTCTGACTTACTCCCCTTCATTCTTCCTCTCCACTGGCATTGTTTTAATCAACGACTTCAAGCTCTATTGGATTATAACTCCTCCTTATAGGACCACTGGTATCGTTACTTTGAGTGAAGACTGGATGTTTTGGTTTCAGGTGGCAACCTCGGAATGTTTTCCCAGCAAAGTTAATTAAATGTACCCAACGCTCTCCATGCACCTTCCCCATCTTTCACATAGCCAGGCTTGTAATTTCATGTGATTTCCCCTGATCTATTTTTATACCATCACATAATAATTTATCCCCTAAATATATCCATCATCCAGGATTTGCATTTATTTTTTTATTAAGTCCCTTGCCTGTCTCCCATAGTTTAATTGGTGTTTATTTCATTCTCTGAGTAGTGGAGGGCATAGAATGACAAGACGTGGGCCCAAATTCTGGACTTTTGCGGCTTGCCTGCTCTGTGACCCGGGGTAATCCCCCCATTAATCCGGGTCTCATCGTGCTCATTTATAAATGGGAGAGACCTACAAGGAAGGGTTGTTGTGTGACTCATAGAAATAAAGGTAGTGTAATGCAATAGCAACACAAGGGGCGGTCGTGACAAATGGTCCATCTTTGTGTGGGGTAATCGCGTATCACCGAGTCCTCAGCGCCATGCATGCGGTGATAGGCAATGCCGTAAAGACAGTAGATGCGTGGTCTGTGGAAGACAACTGGCTGGCTCCCAGCTCTTCCTGGCAGTGCGACTCTGGACACATGATACAACATTGCTATGCTTCAGTTTAGAGACGGAACACCTATACAGTGAAGATGATAATAGCACCCACCTCCCTGCTCTATATTAAGATGCACTCAGTGGTTCTTAACTGGGAGTGATTCTGTCTCTAGGAGTCTGGAGATGTTATTGGTGGGGGTGGGATGCTGCTGGCATCTGGTGGGTGGAGGTCAGGGATGAAGGTCATTATCCTACGATGCATAGGACAGCACCCCCGTGATACAGAATTATCTAGCCCAAGATGTTAACGGTGCCCAAGTTGAGAAACTCTCATTAACTGAAACAATCCAGGTAAATTTTGGCATAGTTATTGGCACACTGAAAGTGTCTCTCTTGAGGAGTAAAGTTGGCTATATTTGGAAGCAGCCAAAAAATATTTTAATGCCAGCCTCAGCACTGGGATGAGAACCTTCATGCTAATTCCACTGGAGGTCCCCTGCATCCACCTGGCTCCATCACAGATCGATTCCCTTGTGCCAAATGTGTGCACAGCAGTCCTGCTCATCCACCTTCGGCTCTGTGGATGAAAGAACACAGCTCAGTTCCTCTTTCAGTCCTTCCTGATGTTTATTACCATGACCTGACCCACAGAACATGCTCTGTTATGGTCAGTAAAATCAACAGCTGCCTTAGAGGTGGTTGGCAATTTGGTTTTGGAGTTTGGTTGGCAGGTATTATAGAGAGGTATAGATGTAGGAGTCATTTGTTCAAGAAAGAGGGCGGGGCTCTTGTAGGAGGTGCTGATGGATGAATGGGGGAGGGAAGTTCATCCTCCAAGGACAACTGGCTTTATCTGGAGATGATCCTCACTCCTCAAAACTCACAGAAAAATACACTTAACCTGAAAAAAGAGCAGAAGTTTCTAGGTCTCCAGAAGACCAAAAGCTCTTCTCTGGAACAGAAGCTGGAAGAGTGATTGTTTGCAGGACCACTCAGGGATAGGTCTGCAAGGGACCACAGGAGTCATCTGGTCTTTCTGCTCCCCCAAGGAGGAAATGGATTCAGCAAAATATGTCTGCAAAATAGATATTCCCACCAGAGCTCATGGGAACATGTCTTATCGAGCATTATATCTTCACAGGCTAGTGGAGAACTTGATACACCGGAGATACTGAATACGTTGTAAGTAACCCTATCAGAGTGTCCCCCCACCCATCTTGGGAGAAAGGCTCTAAACCCCACTGGGACAGTCCTCTCCTTGTCCACGGGTCCTAGCTGGACCCCAGCAGGTGGATATTGACCCTTGCACTGCTCACCTGCCCACACATTTAAACTCTGGTTCATGACTGCACACCTGCCATTTTGCATGGGGATGGAGTAGAGGCATGGGGACCAGACAAAGATCACAAGTCCACAGGGGTGACTCCATGTCACCTAGCTCCCCTTCTGACAGTAGTAATAATAATAATGAGGGCGTTCATAATGGCGGCTCTAGCTACTGAGCTTTGCTTAGACACTCAGTGCTTCACACATTTTCACTCATCAGATTCTCCCATCAGCCTTATGAGTAGGTACTTTCACTATCCCCATTTATAGATGAGCGAATCAAGGTTAGACAAGGTACACAGCATGCTTCCAGTGACAGAGCTAGCATGTGGTAGATCCAGGACTTAAACTCACAGCCATCTCGTGCCAGCACCTGAACCCTTGACCGCAGCATGGACAGCAGCGTGATTCAGTGACCCTGGACTCCTCCCAGAAGCTCATTCCCACATCTGCAGTGGGGTCGTGAGCAATTTACTTACCTTTTGAAGCCTCAGTCTCCCTGTCTGTAAAATGGGCAGAATAACTTCACAGATGAAACGAGGTGTTGGCTCCCGGCTCATGTTGATTCCTTTCCCTCCATGAAAATGCAGTGTGTGCAGAGAACTTAGTGGGGCATTTCAATGCCATGTCCCCTGATATCCCACAATCCAGAGCTCTCTCTGCAGTATGCACAGACCTTTGCTCTGCCTACCCCCTGGGGACACCTGTTGGTTTGCAGACTAGCACCTGTACAGAGGGCCAGCAGAGACCTAGGAAAGAGGCAGACCCCTCCAGATTGGGAGGTGGCAGCTTTCACAAGCAAGGGAACTTCCTAAAGGGGCTTGTCTCGGAAGCCGCAAGATGAGTACACCTCTGCATCACATGCCAGGGTCTTCAAAGTTTATACAGAGGCCTGAACTAGGTTCAGTCGCATATACCACTTAGATATTCTCAACAATGCCTTACTCTCAAGGCTGTGTCCTTGAAAGCAGCTCCCACTGTGGGAATGGTGGGCAGAGCGAACATTCCAAGGACAGGGGAGGGGCTGAGAAGCTTTCGATTGCCTGGGCCCAGTTCGCTGGTCAGCTGGGGGTCTCTCAATGACCTCCCCCAACAACAGAAAAATGCTGTCTCTTAGTTATTGGCGTCCTCCAAGATTGCTTTATCAAAGTGCCTAGACCAAAATTAGCAGGCCATCAACCCATGCTAAACTGCATAATCAGACACAGAGAAAGGAGACACGGATATAGGCATCTGTTTATATTTATATATACACAGAGAGAGTGAAAAGACACTCACCTCATTCTCTTTCCACAAAAGCTCCTGAAAATCTGCCTCTGGTGGCTCTTCTGTGGCCCTCCGGGTGACACACCGGGACACCCAGGGGCGGGAGGGACCTCCGTGGCGCCACCTTCTGGCCAGGTTTTGGAACTTCCTCCAGCCCCCATGTCCCGCCCATCCTTCCAGCCCTCATTGGCTTTCTTTTCCCTGGAACCGCTTCCTCTTGTCGTGGCCAGTGGGCGACCCACGGCCACGCTGCTTCTCTGTGTCCTAGCTCCCTGACGTGTCTGCGGAGGATGCTTGCTTAGAATAATGGCAGAGTGGAAAGAACCTAAAATCTGGAGTCAGGGAACCAGGACGTGAGCCCCAGACCCTCCTACTGTCGTCCCGGTGTCCTCCAACTCTCTGAGCCTCAGTTTCCTTCTTCATACCATGGACAGCGTGACCCCTCTTCCGCTCATGGAAATCAAACAGGATAATGCCTGCTGGACTGCAGCACATCAAGTGAGATACCGACACAAGGTAGTATTAGTGCCTCGCCAGGGAGACGAAAGGCTCCGTGAAAGCAGGGGCGGTGCCTTCCAGGTCTTCCTTACGCCCCTGCAGTGCCCGCCACACGTGAATACGCGCGTCATGAATTTGTAGTCGAATGGGTCTAAATGCAAGAAAAAGACGAACATGATTATGACACAGATGCCTTGCTCCTTTGTGCTCCATCCTGTTTTTCTCCTTCTCATTCCCATTTCATTAATTTCTCGTTGCTTTATGAAAGAGGGAGGGGGTAAATACGTTGACTTTAAATGAAACAGGAGAGACAGAAAAGTCATCAGAGGCAAATAGGTACAGAGGTGAGGCACACTGATCCACACACACTGGAGCGCTTCTTAAAACAGCCGACGGGTGAAGACAGAAGGCGAGCGGGGTGGGGGGCTGCTGACGTAAGAGGGTGGGTTGGCGGGCGAGACGGGGTTCATGAGGGTTCAAGGAGGCTGTGTGATAAGCAAAATGACCAAATTATGATAAAATACCACCTCCGCCAACCACTTGTTCCTGACGATCAGAAGCCGTTCTAACCAGGAGCAGGAGGAAGTTCCCCTCGGCAGGAAGGCAGGCCCAGCTCCTAGGCACCGCCTGTATTTCTGGGCTGCTCTTGTCGCCGCCAGCTCACCTATGGCCCAGGGGGCACCGATAAAGTTGTCGTTGAAGGCCTGTCTGTAGTGGGTTGACTTCGGGGCCCTCTGCACATGTGTCCTCCTGTGTAAAGCAGTTGGCTCTGGGGGTTGGGAGAAAACGAACGGTGATGCGTTCTCTCTCCTCCTTCCTTCCCAGGGGAGAGAGGAGCAGCGACAAACTCTGGCAAGAGGACATGGGCAGAGAGAAACCCACAATAAAGAGTATTTAGAGAGGGCAAATATAATATGGAGGATGGACGGGTAGTGGGGGCGTGGAGGGCGCTTTCATGCGCTGTGGAGAAGGGAAATGACATAACATTAAATCAGGAGCCAGCGTCTCAGGGTCCTGGGTACCTTCTTTTACTCATGGGGTAGCTTTGAACCAAACCCGCTTTGTTTCATATGAGAGGGGACTTTTGTGTCTTGAACCAGAGGGACTGGATAGGTCGGGTATGCTCCCAGAGTCTCTGCTCAGCCTACCTGGACGGATCAGGGCTTAGGTGACTAAGGGACTAGGGGTAGGTGTGTCTCATGGAAAGTAAACACAGTGAAGAGAAAGGAGCCACTGATTCACTACTAAGGGGGTGAGTATTCATATCACAAACCAATTTTTGGCTGTCAAAAAATTGATTGAGGGTAAGGAAGAGTTTGGAGGCCCTCCTGTGATTGTCTTCCTTATTTCACACTGGCAAGCATTTATTAAGCACCTACTGTTTCAGTTATTTCTTTATGACATCATTATCCCATCAGATTAGGAAAGCAGAGAAAAGCTTGTATGGGAAATGTCAAGGTCAGCTGTCCATTTAGGCAGCGGTAGTGAAGATGGAATAACCCGTTCATCAGGTAGGTAAGCAGTACTCCCTTCACACCTGACCTCAGCTTCTATCAGCACCATTTTTTTTTTTTTAGTAGTCTGTGAAGAAGGGAGGAGAACCAAGTCAACAGCCTCCAAAGTCAGGATTTTACATCCAAGAACCCCAGCCAAAGTTCTCCAGGTGCTCGGTCCCCTGCTGAATCCACCGGCTCTGTTTCCCGTGCGGGGCAAACAGTGGACAGGGTTGGGGGGTAGGTGGGCCCCCTCACCTTCCTCAGGAACTGGTTTCAGGACAGAGCACAGGTTTCTCAGGGTCGGAAGAGGGTCCCCATTCTTGCATCTCAGAGAAACAGCCTCAGCTTCGGAGGTAAGGGAATTCTCACATCACAGAGGACCTTCCGAGCCCCCAGGCTGGGGTACAGCCTCGGACAAGCCAAGCAGGGTGTCTGCCCCTGGGGGTGGGGGTGTGAGTGGAAGGGGGCCCTTTGTTCCAGGGGGAGTCATAGATAATTCACAAGGAGATGAGATGAATTTCAAAAAAATGATTAGTACTGAGAAGAAAAGGAAACAAGTGGTGGGTTCGTGAGGGGGATGGAGGGTGGAGACAGGGAGGCCAGCCAAGTCCTCTCCGAGCAGGTGACATGTGAGAAGAAGTCAGCCATGGGGGAAACCTTTCCAGGCAGAGGGAAATGCCAGAAAACTCCGGAAAATGGCTTGGCATGCCTGATAGATAGGAGGAGCTCCTGGAATGTGGGTGATTCTGGTGGGGTTCCCATTCTGCCCTCCATAATCCCATAAAGGAAGAGAGCCTTCCCCACCCTGAGAGATTCTGATTCAGGGGGGAGGAGGGGGTGGAGAGAGGATGCAGCAGGTCCCTGCATGTTTAACAAGTGTTGGGTGATTGGGATTCACCTGACCCTGTCATCACAGCGCTCTGGCAGATGGTGACGTGGGGTTAATGACCAGAATCCCAGAGTCTAACTCATTTTTATCCCATTAACAAGGCATTTATGATTTGGTCAAGGATCGTGTCAAATTGTAGTGGCACAGAAAGCTGGTGCAGGAGGAGACCTCCGCAATAATTTAGCCCAAACAAGGAAACAGCACAGAGATGTTACATGGTTTTCCAAAGGCCACACAGCAAGTTAAATCCATCCCAGAGCTCATATCAGTTGGCAGCTGAACCCCAAAAGTCCTCTCTGTGTGGACTGGCTTCTGTAGTTTTCTCCTGGAAGGAAAAAATAAAACCACTAGAAATAAAATCTCAACAAGCCACACATTGATTGCCCACCTTTGCTTCCTGCCCCTCCCTGGCACACCCTTCGTGACAATATGCTAAGCGTACATCGAGGCACTGAAATAGGATTAGCGGTTGTATGAGGTGTTTATTTATAAATCAACCAACAATAGGACACACCTTGGTTTACAACAGTTGATCTTTAACCTTTCTTTAGGGCAATGACAACAAGTCAGGAGAAAATGTACACTGAGGCCCCTCCAAGTTTGAAATAATAATGCCATGTGTATATTAGAAAAGAACGTATCTTTTTTTTCTTTTGATTAGGGAGTGATGGTACAGTAATGCGTACCTAGCACATGTTACATAGGAAATTAGCATTCGAGCCCATTGTGCATCTCAGCTTTCTGGCCCTCCTACCTGCCACCATTTGCAGGAAGCGGCAGGCTGCCCTTTGTGTCCTCACCCTCCCTGGGCTGCAGGCTCTGGGCCAACCTCAGAGTCCCCAGGGTGGGAAGAAGGTCCCTCTTGTTGGATCTCAGGAAAGCAACATCAGTGTCAGAGAAAGTGCATTCATCCATACTTTCATTTATTCATTCATAAGTGAATACATTTACCAGAGCAAAAATCTCAGCACATTGTCTAAAGTGGGGAGTTAAGTAGCCTGATTTGCAAATGAATTTATCTGGAAATGTCCTTAACATTTAGCCATGCACTTAATATCTTGCTTTCATTAAAAAAATAAAAAATAAAAAAACACAATTACACAAAAACTAGGGCAGAGCCTGAACGTTTGGGCCAAATAGACCCAATCTAAATCCAGTTCCCACATCCCCCATACGTACCCACCATGCCATCGGATTAGGTGCTGAGAATCAGATCAAAGAGGAAAATGTTTAACCAGTGGAATACCACAAAAACATTTTTAAAGATCCTGAAATATCTGATGTTTGTATATAAGCCATACTGCTAATTGCAAATGAGTCTTATCTCATAAAAAAGGGTCCTTAAGAAGAGCTGTGTAGAAACATTTTATTTGCCATCAGGTTGAACTGCTATATTTGGCAGGAAACCGGCATATATATTAGGATTCTTGGAAAGACCGACAAGTACCGGTTTCTGATAACTTAAGATCAATTTGCCTTCAAGCCCCTTCCTGGGGCTCCCTGCTCAGCCCCACGTGTCACAGGCTGGTCGCTGCAGAGCTGTCTCTGTTCTCCTCCCACATGTCAGTAAAATGGGCTCATGACATTGATGATATAATGTTAACATGTAAAGACTTGTCTCTGGGGCACCCTGCAGACTATGCCTCGAGGGAGAGAATGGGGGGGCGAACCCACAGAAATTCAAGGTCCAGGCACTGTGTAAAGTCTTGGGGATTCATTTGGTCAGGTAAGACTCGAGTTGTGTCAGAAGCTGTGGTTGGTAAGATGCAAGGTTACCCAGCCCCTAAGAATATGAAGGAGGTGCAAGCCTCTGTAGGCCTTTGGGGGTTTGGAAGGACTTTTGCTCCTCACCTGGCACAGCACCTCCATCCCTTATGGGCATGTGTGGGACAGGGGGTAGGAGAAAGCAAGAATATTAGTGAAGCCAATTACTAAAGTCCGGGCATCTCCCAAGCAGGGCTACCTTTTGAGCTAGATAGGTCTATGATTCCAGAAGGGAGGGGTGGAGCACTGCAACAGAGTGCAGAAGGAGAAAATACCCCTAAGATTTGGGTCCCAGCCCTGGAAGCGGTCAGAAACTTGATAGGGCCCCACGGAGCACCAGCTTCGAGCAGTGTGCACGGTGATCCTCCAGGTGGAGCCTCTCACTAAGGAACAGCATATCACGGTAAGAGCTCCCCCTTCTATCATGGGATGGGCCGAGAGCATGTTCTATCCACTCCCTTCAACCAAGTTCAAACCCCCACTGTGATCAGAAGGCCAGGCCTATTCGCAGCAGAGGGGCAGCCTGTGGACCAGCCCACGGTTTCTAGAAATGTGGGTGCCACTAGGCCCTGTAGAGTGCCTAGATCCTCCAGATGCCACCCTCTCAGTTCCTGTAGTGGTCCCTGTGGCCTGTAAGAAGGGAGCAGGTTGAAGTTCCTGCTGATGCCTGGAAACAGTGGGCTGAACTCAGGGTGGTTTGCTTGGGATCATTTGTGAGTCCTGGCCATCGGCCCTTTGCACCGACTGACCGTGGGACTATTCTAAAGGGATTAGCCCAATGGCTTGGACAAGGGGAAGCTGAGAGGTGGATGACCATGAACAAGCCCTCATGAGGTCAGTAAAGGTGGAATGACATCTGGGTTCACCTGCAAGAGCCTGAGGCAATCCTGACTTCCACCTCTCAGCTCACAGTGCTCGGACATCCGGTGCCAATCAGGATGCTGCTTCCCTAGCCCAGGTATGAGTCTTAGCAGCTGACCCTTCAGTCGGTGTAGCTGATTAGGTGCATAGGAAGAGTGGCCACTGTAGCTCCCAGGTGGGCTGACATCTTACCAAGGATGCTGGATTGCCCTTGAAATACTGTGACTTGGTTCGTGCAGTGCCCACATGTTCTGTGTGTTCTAAACAATGCCCGGGGCTCCAGCCAAAGGGGTCTGGAGCCATCTACCGGATGGTGAGAGATGGGAAAATTGCTTCTACTGGCTCTCTCCCTCTGCATGAGGATTCTGAATATGCCCGGTTTGTGTGGACACTTGGCCTAACTCGAACTTTCTCTTACCGCCACGAAAACCAGGCTGCCACCATCAGAGGATTAGAGAAGCTGAGTACCACTTATGGATGCCTGTGCCAAATACACCGTCATCAGGGGTCACATTCCAAAGGTCATAATGTGCAAGACTGGACCCAGGAACAGGACATCTAAAGCAAGTTTCAGCTCTCCTAAAACCTGCAAGCAGCTGGCATAGTGGAAAGAAAAAAAACAGAGTACTAAAGCAGCGGACTACATTACTAACAAGTAAAACCACTGTGGCCAGGCGACCTGAAGTACTGTCCCAGGCTTTCATACATTTTTTTTTGAATGATTAACAAATAGGGTCTGTTGTTCCATATGCCACAATGGGGACCCTTACTGAGACACCCAATGCCATAAGGTATGGAAGTTTCTGGAAATAGCCTGGACTCTTCTCATGGATCAGTGTGCTATGCTGCTGAAAACACCAAGTCTCATCATGCCCAGGAGAGGGATTATCTACTGGAATTTGCAATAAGACATCCCACCAGGATGGGTGAACTGCTTTGCACCCCTTGGTGAGGGGGAGCTACTCACATCTCCGTAGGGATCCTGCTGTCCCACTGCAAGCTGAACCTTTTGAAAACATTCTACCTGGAACGGGCACTATCGAGAGGGGACAACGTGGGGGGTCTCGGTCTGGCATATCCCGCCCCTAGTCCAATTTCTCACACCTCCTCCCCTGCTGCCTCCCCTGCCCACACGGGTGGTACAAGCAGCCAACATGGCGTCCCTCAAGCTGCCAACCTCCCTCTCCTCGAGGCCAAGTGCACACGTTCTCTTTTCCACCGGTAACAGTCATTTGGCCACTGTCTTTTCTCCTCCACTGGCCTGGAAGACAGCACACGCAGAAGCCCTTACTAAATTCACCCAGCAAGGCTTAAGTGGGAACCGGCAAAGCCTGTCTTTACCGAATGCTGAAATGTCTAATGGGAAAAGCTGTCCTCCAAAATAAGATGGCCTTGGACAGTACTGCCTCGCAAGGAGGCCCCGGTGCCATTATCCAAACAGAATGTTGTGTGCTCATACCTGATGACTCTGCTGATGTCTCATCTTTATTAAATCATACGAGGACACAAGTGAGTGTCCTGGGGGATCTGATCCCCAACCTAGGGGACTTCATAAATCAGTGGCTCAGATCACAGGGCTCTTCGGGGCAAAAAAATTATTTTGGAGATAATTATCTTAATTTGTGTTTTCTCTTGCATGCGCCTATACTGTTGCTGTGGTATCTAGCTCAATGCAGCTGGATAGCTGCCCAAAATGAGCCACCTCCATGCAGGTGAAACCCCCTGCTGACTGCTGGGGAAAAGGTGCAGGAGGAGGGGCCGGTGGGGTTAGAAGAACCCGGCGCGAGGGGTGAAATTTTGGAAGGGGTGATTGAGAGGACGTGACCGCTGCTTAACCCCGAGCTTGACCCAGGGCAATCAGAGGCTCCTCACCCCCTCCCCTGTCCTTGAAATGTGCATTCTGCTTGCCTTCCCCATGCTAGAAGGTGCCCAAGGACACAGCTTTGAGGGAGTGAGGTGTTGTTGAGATGGTATATGTGACTGAATCCAGTGAAGGCCTCTACATAAACATTTAACGTTCTGGCAAGTGGGCGTGGAGATGTATACAACTTGCAGAGCTCAAGACAAGCCTCGTTAGTTAAATTCCCTCACTAATAAAACCTACCATCTACTACTCGGGAGAGGTCTGCCTCTTTCTTGATCTCTCCTCACCCTTTTTGTCCAGGGGCCAGTCTGCAAACCAAGACCGCCTCTGCCTACACTGAACCCTGTGTTATCAAGGGTAAGAAATGTGTCTTATTCCTCTTTGTTTCCCCCAAACCAACATAGTGTCTGGTGCAGTTGGTACGCAGTAAGAGAGAGAGAGAGAGAGAGAGAGAGAGAGTGTGTGTGTGTGTGTGTGTGTGTGTCTGTGTCTGTGTGTAATGGGGGAAGTAGGATAGAAATGCTTGTCCCCTTCCTACATGTGGGAAGGAGTGTTTGGATCTGCTTTCTGAGCCTGTGTTTCAGAGGCAAGCATGCCTGAGTTCAAGGCCCAGCTCCGGCACTTAATAGCTGTGTAACCTGGTGAGGGCACCTCACTTCTGTGAGTTTCTTATCTGTATAATAGAGGTAAACAAGAACCACACACACCTGTCAAGATGGCAGGGAGGGTGAAGGGAGATAAGACAGCCTCACACAGGCCTTGACAGAGGATAGAGTCTTATTTTTGGCCTCCTTGTTTTGCAAACCCTCTGCCTATCTAGACGCCGGGGTCTGGGAACTCTGAGACGGCACATGGGTGAGGTGGGTTAGCCTCTCCCATTTGTGCTTACTTGCAATTTTTCTGTGCTCTGAGCTCCCAGGATCAATACACTGCTAATTCAATGCCACACATTTATTGCCTTGGAGAGCATTCTGACACTGCTCTGTTTGGATCTGGGTTAGCAAGAGGGCAAATGGGATAGAGAAATATTATAAAGCAGATACAAACCAGGAGAGACATTCCCGAGGCTGCTTTCTTCTCAAATGCCTTCCAAGGAGTATTTAAGCTTGGCCTGCCCTGGGGACACCAGGATGGCTCAACAGGGCGCCTTCGTGTGGCTCTGCCCCAGCTTGGCTGTGTGCATTGGGTTGGCCACTGGAACTTTCTGTTCCTTTCCTCCTGATGGGATTTAGCATCACGGATTGTATAAGGTTCCAGCTATTTGATCCCTGGCACGGGGCAAGTCACACCCATCCACCAGCAGGGGCTGACTTCCAGGGGATTTTCAGGAAAAGGAGGTAGGTGGCTGAAACCCCAATCCTTTGCTCCCACCTCTATCTCCAGCTGTGCTTCCATCTGGCAAATCCTGGGGCAGAACACACACACACACACACACACACACACAGCCCAAAGGGAATGCAGCCAGCCCTACCTGGAACCCCAGCTGTCTTTCTTCTTCAGATACAGAACCTTGGGACAGCAGTTCCGGGGAGAGGGGGGGTCTACTTGTTGCTCTTTCTCTGGGTCTCCAAGGGGCGCTGGGCTCTTCCATCTGAGGAGGGGCTCCTCCCTCCCTGGAATGTTCCCCTCCCACTCTGCTGGCCAGCGGTAGAACGCACTGTGGTTTTAGATCGCTCCTTACCTTCCCCACATTCCGCATCTCCCCGCTGGAGACCCCAGGCTGAGTGTGACCTGGGAGCAGAATTCCCACAAAGGAATGTTTGTGCCTCCCTGCATCCACGGGGAGGGGTGTCACGTCCTCACTTCCAGGGCCAGTTCCCCACCTTCCCCGAGTGGCCCCCATTAGCTCCCTCCGAAAATGGCCAAAAAGAAACTTTCACTGTGTCCCCGCCAGCCCCACCCCCACCTCCCACCTCCCGCCCCGCCCTGCCCCCCTTCCCACCCCACCCCACCCCACCCCACCTCACCCCCGCAGCTCGGCAAGGGGGGGGGGAGGAGGGGAGGAGGCCGGCTCGCTCGGCGCCCTCTGGGTCTCGCCTTACTTCCGGGAGGCGGGGTGGGGGGGAAGCGAGGCCCGTGGAGCCCCCGCGTCCTGCTAGCCTCCGGGTCCGCGCCTCTCCGCGGTCGCGCGCTGCCTCCTCTCCCGGCCCTGGCCGCGGCCCGCCGGCATTTGGAATTCCGCCCGAGAGAGGGGGCCTGGAGGAGGCGGCGAGGAGGGCCGGCGGCCCGCGGCGAGAAGCAGAATCCGGGGTCCAGAGCGGCGCCGGGGAGCCGAGCGGAGCGGAGCATCGGCGGCTCGGGAGGCTCCGCGCTGCGCCCGCCCGCAGTGCATCAGCGTGGCCGCGCGACATCCCCGGGATGCTCAACGCGGGGCATTATGCACTGGTTAACAGGCTCCGGGCTGCTGAGCGACTTGTTTGAAGCATTTTCTCCCTCGCTCTCGCTTTTAATCTTGTCTCTAGTGGCGTGTGTAGGGGGGAGGACTTTATTTCCATTGGCTAAGCTCTCCCTTCCCACCCACATCTCTTCCACATCACCTTGGTGTCTCCCTAAATAAAACCAGCCCTCCTTATCGCCTGGAAAAAATCAGGAGCTAGAGTTTGAATGGGTTTATATAAACACTCACCCCTGGCAGCGTGCGGCTGGGCTCCCAGGATAAACTCAAGGCGCCTGGCCTGATGCTTGCCTTGCCGTGTTCTCTCCCTTGAACGTCAAGGTTTGAGCGGAGCCCGAGGACTGGGAACTCTTCCCTGAAATTGGATCAACCTGAAGCCAGTTGCGGAACTGCACAGGGTCCCCATGGACCTCAAGGAGAGCCCCAGTGAGGGCAGCCTGCAGCCCTCGAGCATCCATATCTTCGCCAACACCTCCACCCTGCACGGCATCCGCCACATCTTTGTGTATGGGCCGATGACCATCCGGCGTGTGCTCTGGGCTGTGGCCTTCGTGGGCTCCCTGGGCCTGCTGCTGGTGGAGAGCTCCGAGAGGGTGTCCTACTACCTTTCCTACCAGCATGTCACCAAGGTGGATGAGGTGGTGGCCCAGAGCCTGGTCTTCCCAGCTGTGACCCTCTGCAACCTCAATGGCTTCCGGTTCTCCAGGCTGACCACCAATGACCTGTACCATGCTGGGGAGCTGCTGGCCCTGCTTGATGTCAACCTGCAGATCCCGGACCCGCACCTGGCTGACCCCACGGTGCTGGAGGCCCTGCGGCAGAAGGCCAACTTCAAACACTACAAACCCAAGCAGTTCAGCATGCTGGAGTTTCTGCATCGTGTGGGCCACGACCTGAAGGATATGATGCTCTACTGCAAGTTCAAAGGGCAGGAGTGCGGCCACCAGGACTTCACCACGGTGAGTACTTGGCTTTCAGCTCACTCTTGCGCTTGGTTCTCTTGAGAAGTGCTGCGCTGGGGGGATCTCTCTGTGCTTTGGAGCAGGAGAGAGAGTGTGGTGTCTGAGTTGAAGGCCAAGGGGACAGTTGACCGGAGTTGTTGGAACTGGTCGGAGAAGTGTGCCTGCTGGCATGGGGCACGGTTGTCTGGTCAGATGTGGAGGGTGAGTGGGGGGCCTGCGGTGGGGGATTGCTCCCCCAGATGTGCTGAGCTGGCTTCCTCCCAACCAGAGGGAGGAGGCCTGAGCTGTCCGTTGTCCAGGGCACTTGGTGTCTGAGCTGTGTGATTGGAACAGCTTGTCATTGACGAGGTGGCATTTTCTCTCTCTCTCTCTCTCTCTTTCTCTGCTCGGAAGTGGCATCAGGCACTGCATCCTGTGGGCTGGGCTGGAGCTAAAGCTGCCAGAGAAGGGGGTGTGGGGCCCCAGACAGCCTGGGTGGTTCCAGTGGCTTTGGGAGCTTGCTGGAGCAGGTGATGCTGCACAGGGGTGGAAGTCTCGGTGTTTCCTTTCCTTGTGTGGATTCCGAGCTCTGTGTGGGGAGAGGAGAGGCCGGGGGACCCCGGGTTTCCATCTGGTCTGCTGGCAGGTCGGAAGCAAAGAGATGTCCAGGGTGCTTGGGCCCAACAAGAGCGTGTAAGTGGAGGCCCGTGTGTAGGAGGATGGTCAGTGAGGTGCCCGTGAGGGTGAGGCGGTCCAGGCTGGCTCGTCTGGGAGCTTCAGCTTGAAACTCAAAGGCTTGGTTTGCTGTCTGTGCAGTCGCTTACCAACGTGGTTGCGAGAGGAGGGGTGTGGGGAGGGGGCGAGCAGCTGTGGGATTGGAAAGCCTGGAGGAGGAGTGTGGAGCTGAGTAGAGACGAAAGGCGGAGGGGGATGTGGCTCACGTTCAGGATGGGGCTTCCTAGAGGGGCAGAGAAGGGATGGGAGGAGAACCGTCGCTGCCAGGGTTCTGTGCCCAATTAGTGGACTGCTAGGCATCACTTGGCATGCGGGTGACCTGCGACTGCAGCTGCAAGACCCCTCCTTGCTTCCAGGCAAGTCTGGGGCATCGGGGGCTGTGGGACCATCTGGAAGCCCAGGGTGGCTGCTTTTCGAATAGCTGTTTTAGGGACGACCCAGAGCTTTGGAGTCTCAGAGCCTTGAGCCAAATGCCCATGGTAGGTTCTGGATGGCAGGTGCAGCAGTTGCAAAGGAACTGGACTCTGTCATGAGCACGTGTCTGGGCCCTCTGCCTAATTGAGACCTGCCCCACCTTGCTGATAGTGTCTCCGTTCCCCATCCGCTCTCAGATCCACTGCCTGCCGGCCTCTCGCTCTGAGTTTCTGTTAATGCCACAGCCAGGCTCTGCCTGCAGCCCCTGTGCTAGCAGTTGGCTGCCTGTGATTCTGGAAAAGCCCAGAGTGCTGGGGGAGGAAGGGGCATCTCCCCTTGCATCCCATAGAGCTCTGTTTCCTGAGGGGAGCTGTTTTTACTCTCTGTTTCAAACACTGTGAGGGAGAGCACAACAAAATCAGTGGTCGTGTATTTATACTAAAGAGGAAGAGGGTCTGAGCTGAGGGAAGGGACCAGCCATACTGGAAGCTCTTCTAAATGGAGCAAACAGGACCCTAAAACATGTCATGCACAAATGATGTCTTAGGTGGCTTGAGAGAGAAGGGGACAGTGCCTCATTCCTGAACGCTGAGACCATCCCTGTCTCCCATCCGTGCTTTCTAGTGCCGTGGTAACGCTCAGCCTCACCACTGCACCTTGCAGCTCAAAAATGCGCTCAGCTGTTCCTCTGTCTGCCTGAACACACACGGATCACACACAGAGAGAAGCTACTGTCGGTAGCAGACCCCGGGCCAGGTTCTCCCATCGGTGGCAGACCCCCGGGCCGGGTTCTCCCGTCGGTGGCAGACCCCCGGGCCGGGTTCTCAAGCATCCTCATAACTGCATGTCCAACTAGTGGTTTCCTCTCAGTTCATGATCAAGTTCCATTTCCAAGGAAAGGTTCTTTGACCCACGGATGCTGTTTTGCACTTGGCCCATCGTTTGAGTTACTGGAGTCCCAAGAGGCCAAAGATCAGGCCTTCAAGCCTTACCTGGGCCTTTGACCTCTCCAGGATGTCTCTCAAATAGTAATGTTGCTTGTGGATATGGTTTCTTACATAGTGAGTGGCATGTCATTATCTGCCATCCTCACCAAATCCAGGACTGATCTGGCTGTGTGTTCCCCCTTGAACTAACCCTCAACGTATGACCTCCCCCAGCACTGAAAAGGGGGTGAGCCTCAGGGCTGGATCCCCAAGCTGTTTGGGAAGTGTCAAAAAGGGCTCCCAGTCCAGGAAATCCGGAGGAGGCCCCAGGTGAATGGCTGATCTTTCTCACCCTTTGATCGCAGCAGGAAGCCATGCTGAGCCTCTATGAGAGGCGATGTGGCACCAGGTTTGTTCCAAGACCTTGCAGTGAGGGGTAATCCTTCCCACGCCCCCTTGGTATACCTGTCCCTTTTGGCCTGGGGTACAGTGTGCTGATTCCAAGGCTCTGGTACCCACAAGAGGGCAGAGAACCTTGCAGGTAGTTATGGGAGAAGTCTAGTTCACTGGCATTCTCACTCATTCGTTCTCTCTGCTGCTCATCCCTCTCCATTTGGCTTATTTGTTACGCCCTGCCTGGGTTTGTCCTGTGCTGGGTGGCTTCTTGCTTTACGTGCTATGGCTGACGTATTAGAGAAGTATGGGGGAGGGGTGGTCCCAGGTGGATCGCTTTTTCTGTTTTTCTTTTTCCATGAAGCATACCTAGTGCTATCTCCAGGGTTAATGCTTTTGCAAAAGCTTTCTTATTCCAAGTTCTTAGCTGGTGTGCAATGAAGTGCATAATGCCTTTTAATTAGTGAATGAGCCATGATTCTAGCAGAGGGAAAGGCTGTTTGTGGAGGTTAAAAGTCCTAGGAAGCCAGGTGTGGAGTTCGGACTGCCGTGTGAGCAGGTGTGCTCCATGCTGATGCAGGTACACTCCTAGCCCTCCCCTGGGACGATCTGAATGCAGATAGGCACGTGTTTGTCCTTCCAGGGAAAGCAGAATAGGGCTTGGTTCCATAGTGCCTGCTTGGGGGAGATTGCCCCACTGACCTCCAGTGCACGGGTGGATAGAGGTCTGGATGGTGTGTCTCTGGCTGTGACGGTGGATGATCTAAGGTTACGATTAAGAGCCACTATCTTGGCTTCAATGGGTTTGAATCCCATCTCCATCATTTCCTAGCTTACTCCCTATGCTTCGATTTGGTGATGTAACATCTCCTATTAATACGTGACTCTCTAACTCACAGGGTTATTGGGAGGAGGAACCGTGTGAGACACTGTATGTGAATGTCCTTTTGTACTTTGTGACAACTGTGCAGATGGAAGGCCGGGGTGGGGGGCTTTCTCCATGTCAGGAGGAAGGTTATTATTGCCCACTGCACCTTCCCTGTTTGCAGCCCTCCTTAGGAGTCCGGTGATGAGTCATGCTGTGAGGATGAACCCCGGGGGTGGGGGCTGCTGCTTTCTCTGTTTGGAGCCCGGGGTTAAAGCCCAGGTGGGATTTCTTAGAGTGGAGGTCAGAGCTGGGTTCAATAGCTAACTATTGCTGACAGGGGACAACTTCATTGTTTGTGACTAGCACGTGACTATTTCACATTGTTTCTCTGCTCTTCACATTGGGGTTCATCTGCCTCCAAGTTCAGGAATGCATAAATGATCCTTCAGTTGGCACTTTTAACTCGATTTCTATAGTGGTGTGTGTTTGGGCTTTAAACTTGAGATTTCTGGGTCTCCTGGGTGGCTCAGGCGGTTAAGCATCTGCCTTCGGCTCAGATCATGATCCCGGGGTCCTGGGATTGAGCCCCACATCCGGCTCCCTGCTCAGCGGGGAGTCTGCTTCTCCCTCTGCCTCTCCCCCTTGGCTTGTGTTCTCTCTCTCTCTCTCAAATAAATAAAATCTTTAAAAAAACTTGAGATTTCTTCGGAAAGGCATTTCTTTCTTTTCTTACTGAAAGAGCGATCTCTCCACAATGAGATCTTGTTAGAGGCACATCTATGGATCTTATTCATCTGTATCACATAGCGTTACAAAGATGTAGAGGGGAGGGTTTTAGGAAGCTCACATGCTTGGAATTCTTGCCCAAGGCTGGCGGATCCACAGCTAACCTCTCAGTATTTCTTGTTACACAAGGAGCAGGTGCGTGAAGACTGGGGGCTTTGGGGAGAGAGCTGAGTTGGAATTCCACCTGTACCCCCATTCACTGTGTAATCTTAGGCAGGTTTCTTAGCCTCACTTTCCCCATTTTAAGAATCAGAACAGTAATACCCACCACTCGGAGTTGAACTGATCCAGGGTGGTAGAGTATGCCAAGAGGCCAAGCATGGCAGACGACTGGTACATACAGTATGGGCCCCTTGCTCTCCGGCGCGGCCCATGGGAGTGTTGACTGGGCCTGCGCTAGATGCTGGCTCTCTTGACTCCAGGCCAGTGTTCTTCCCACTCTTCCTTACTGTGACTCACCCACCAGCTTTGGAGCACAGGCAACTGCTATGCTCATGGACTTCTTCATTCTCACAATGCTTAGATTTCCACTTTTCCCCGGGCTTTGGTTCCTGTCAGTTCTGCGGCCTGAACATCCTCTCTTTCCCCACCCTCTGGGCTTCCACGTTGCAGCTCATGCTACTGACCTCCCCCCAGGAAGCTCGTGCTGCCCTGGCCCCTGCGAGGAGCTGAGTGACCTGCACAGGAGGCCCAGAGCTTTTATTACAGTGTGTCGTGTTACTGCATGCACGGTCGGTCGTCCCTCTGTCTACCCAAGAGAACACCTGCTCGGCAGCAGTTATAATGCCCAATCAGGGCCTTGCCATTGGAGAGCTCACCGCTCCTTTCCCATCCCCTCTAGATGGAGGGCCAGTTGAGAGCAGGCATCTCGGCTCATCAAACGGGTTCTCTGCACACACAATGCCGAATACAGACCTGCAGTTGTTGATTACAGGTTGCTTTCTGTTTCCTGAACTGACCCAAAATCCTTTGTTCGTGGGCTCTTCTGACTTACTTTTGGCTTTTCACCCCTCTCTCTCCATGCTTATTTCTTTAAATCCGACGCCTCCTTTAAAATCCAGCTCTAATATCTCCGTAGCCTCTTCCAGGAAACCCTTGCCAACCCATCCCCTCCATGACAGTAATCCAAATGAATTTCTTCCTCCTCTGTCTTTGAAAGAGCATTTTGGCTTCCTCCTCTGTCAGAGCACTCACCGTACCTTTCCTAGCCTTAGACTCATAAAGTGTTTATGCTAAAAGAGCCCTCAGAGATGATTTGATTTAATACCTGAATTCTTTGACCATGGATAATTTTTATACATTGCCTATTTCTGTCTCTCTTCCCTGTGAGACATGATGTCTTTCCTGACCTTGTATTCTCAGGGCTTAGAACTGCTTGGCACATGGTAAGCTCTCAAACTGTGTCTTCCAAGTGTGTTAAGTGGGCTTGAAGCTACTGGTAGGTAAGGTGACACTCTGGCTGATATAAAGGGAGATAACAGTGTTTCAGCCTCCTTCTCCAGCATAGGTATCTGGGATCCCACCTGCACCGGGATGACGAGTCTCATCATTGTCATTATTTTAATAATACACTTTCAGATGACAGAAACAATCCATGCTCATTGGTGAACACTTGGGCAGTGTGGAAAAGAATAGACAAGAAAGAAAAAAATTGCCTACAGTAGTATCGCGGATGCAATTACATGTATTATTTTGGGGCTTGGGAGTGGCTCCATCTGGTCACACAATGTGTGCACGTTTGTGTGGCCGCGTGCATGGGAACACACCTTCTGTGCATCTGGTGCCTTGTCTGGCAGGCAGCACATGCCCAATCAGTGTCAGCTTGCTCTCTTCTTTTTGAGTCCCTGGGGTAGTGTACAGGGTGTTAGAGATTCCCTCAAAGGTCCACTTAGAGTCAAAGCAAAATCCAAAGATAGGTCTGATCAATACCCCTCTTGTAGGCTGGGTTTTGTTTTCTCTGCCAGAAGCACTGGGGATAATTTGTGAGAGCCAGTGGTAACCACCCCTCTTAATTCAGCCTCCTTGGATCTTAGGTTCATAACCGAACGCCAGTTACCCTCCTTTGATGGCACTTGATTGATAATCCAGCTGTGCATTGACCTGAAGCCATCATGGTCCCACCGTTTATTGTATGTTTGCGAGGATGAACCACATATGTGCTCATTAATACCAAATTAGATCTCCCGACCCTGCTTCTAGATGAGGCCCAACCTATGACTATGCGGAGCCATGAGGACCGTGGACCACGAAGACCATGAGATTCTCTTTGTACAGACCATTCCTGTCTGCCTCAGGATACGGGTGTAGACCCTAACTCTCTCCATCGCCTGTGAAGTCTCTGGGCTCTATGACAGATGGTCTAAATTGCACTTTTATTCCTTGAGGTGCTTGGAAGTCTTGTGAGCATTTGCCATGTTGTTGGAAAAGTAACCACTGCCAAGCTGAGTGAGGGATTTTCCTTGGTGCCACTTCTAGTTTGTAGGACATTAGGTTGTGGCTCTCTGGAAGGAAAGCTTTCAGGGGTATATTGAATTCTCTCTGACGTGTTGGATGGATTGGGCAGTGACTGGGAGCTGACTGTTAACAGTGACCCACATCACCTACTCGCAGAGATAAGTTAATACTACGGCACAGGCCACAGAGCTAGAACCTCGTTGCTTGTGTGGTGAGTCTATATGTCCTTAGAACTCCAGAACTGCTGATGGGAAGAAGCCATCCGAGGGCTTGTTGAATTGGTAATAGGTCCCTTTCCCCCTCTCTATGGTGGTCCCCTTTTCCTTCCCACAGAAACTCCTCCCCTTAATGAAGAGGGGAGTTCTAGAAATTTTTCTGCAAAGCGAATCCTAGTTTGCTACTGATTTCTATAGAATGAGCTGAAATGGGATCCCATTAGAAAAATCCCCCAAAGGCTGAATTGGCAGCTTTTAGCACCAAGTTTGCTGTCAGAGCTATTGCTCCATAGAGCAGTTCATATTTCGAAGTACCAAGGATCCCGTTCTCTCCATCAGACCAAAAATATACTGCCGAGGTCAAGAGCTATCTGAAGGTATGCTGTGTGTTTTCTCTTTTTTGTCCGAGTGTTTCTGTTTGATGGAACTGGGTTGAAATAGCAAAACTGGACTGCAGGGCCATTTGACCCACAATCTATTATAACCTGGAACTAATGGCCTACATCATCACCCCTGTAAGTGTGAAATTCCATTGATCACATTTCTCCCATGCAGTGGACTTAACACTAGTCCATACAGACTGGCCTGAGTGGTTACTGGAAAGCAGATGCCTCCAGAAATACATGTTCATTATTTGACAAATCTGAAACTTGGGATAGAGGCTTATCAGGTTTAGCTTTATTTGGGAATATCATTCCAAAAAGTGTCATCCTTGGATGCTAAAGCATCTTTCTATCTCCCAGAACTTTTATTTTCTCTTGACTCAGGTATGCTCTGTATTGATTACCTCAGTGATCATGGAAATTTATACTCAAGAAATCAAGCACAAGACACAGGAGGAATGTATTTGCCTGGATTTATTGACTTCCATTGGTTGAGTCATACAACGTTGGGCAAGATAATTAGCCTCTAGAAGCCTCAGTTTCCTCATCTGTAAAATGAGGGGGTTGAACAGGGTGGTTCTAAAGGATTTGCCCACCTATAGAATTCTACTGCAATTAAAGTATAGCTTTACTTTATGTTTACTTTTCTGATCCCACATTTGTTCCCTGAAACTTTTAACTTTTAACTTCTATTTGGAAGAGGGAGCTGATGTTCTTTTGTAACCAGATCTACTTATCCATTTATTTGTTTATTTTATTTAGATAGATTTGTGCAGTGGAAGCAGAAACACTCTGATATGCTGAGTGGCTATAGTGGGGTAAAGGGAGGCACAACAAAATCCTGTCCATGAGCCATTACGTGTGTGGCTGCAGCGTATCGGTCTGACTGAAAGTTTCCCTCGCTATTTCTGTGCTTGTGAGCAGGGATGCACATATGAGTTAGCAAAGACATCTTCGGAAGATGCTGCCCAAATCCCCTTTGTTGCTGCTAGGGGTACATATCTGACCACTCAAATCTGTACCAATGGCACCACCACTCCTGGAAATAGCTGGGAAGTTATTCACCTCCCCGCCCCCTGGGGGCAGCCAATGGCCAGCGACTAACTGATCCAGTACAAATTGCCCACCATCTTGCCTCAAGATGGAACAACTTTTGGAGCACTTTGCACTCCAGAGTTTCCCATGGAATCAGGCTGAGCCGGAATTCTCCTGTGGTTTCAGCATCTTTGCTTATTACCTTTTCTCCCTTGCCCATATCCTGTGTGCCTCACTCCCTGAGGTCCTTCCCTCAATAAATCACCTGAATGAGAAACCCCATCTCAGGCTTTGCTAGGGAATACAACCTATGTGGTGATGAGTTCAGCTTCTCTGTCTTTTTGGTAACATAGGGAATCACCTAGGCATATGGACCTATGTCTGGCTTAGAAAGAGGGAAATGCCTGTTTCAAAAGTCTTTGAGGCTTTGAACTTTCTAGATCTGTGTCCTCAACGGGGGCCCGTAACAATTTCCAGGGGAGGTTATTTTGTTTTGTTTTATAATTCAAATGAGCATCTTTCTAATTAGGATTCACACCTCGGGGCACAGCTGATTTGTTCCTCTTTGGAGCTTCTTGCCCAAGGAAAGCCCTTCCTAAGGTTGCCCGTATCCTCAGAGCTGAGTTATTCCTATTCTCCCAGCTGCTGCCTACCCCAAGCCTCTCACATTCTAGCTCACACCTTCCCCAACACCTAAATCCTCATCTCTTCCCAGTTCTGCTCTGAAAGCTTCCCTTTCTCATGCCCCTCCCCCAGCCAGCCTTCAACCGCCATTTCTCCCTTGATGTGCATCAGTCTGGCTTTGAGTCACAAGGAGGAGACTTTCATGTTGGCCGTAGCTCGGGCCCATCTCTGATGCAGGGGGTGGTGAGCGATGTTTGGCTGACCGGGGGTGATGCTCTTCATATGTCACCGAAACCATGAGTGATGAGGAGCATAGGAAAGAATGGAGACTCATTAGACTGCAAAGGAGAGTGGGTGACCCAAGGCCGGGCTATTGCCTTCTGCAAACCCTTGGAAGGCAGGCATAGGGAAGAGGAGTGAAGCTTTCTCTGTGCAATGCCAGAGGGCAGAGTTAACCCCAGTGCAGGTGGGCGGCAGAAGTTCAGAGAAGTGGCTACCGGCTGATTGGAAGGAGCTGTCCTGGGAGTTTCAAGGACCCATGACCTGTCAGCAGCTCCAGCCTAGGCCATGACATTGCTTATTGCCAGTGCTGTAGGGGTAGATCAATGTCAGATGAAGAGTTGGATTTATCGGCCTCTAAAGTTACTTTCAATGCTGAGCATCCTTGCTTTATTTCCTTCCTGAACAGATATTTGAAGTCAGAGGTGAGGGTCATTGGCATTTGGCCTTGGAAACAATTGATAATAGATGCAAGCCAGCTCATCCAGCCCGCAGAACCACCCCATTTCCCAACCCCGTGTAGTGCCGAGGCTGAGTGTTTCAGAAGCCAGGGATAGAAGGGTGCTGTGGGCCAATCCTTGCAGACAAGAGAGCAGATATTCAGTTTGTCCAGCCAGGAAGTGTGTGGATATGGGTGGCCAGACCTTGGGGTGGTTGTTCAAAGACCTGGCCTCCTGAAGTGAGTATGCATGCCTTCCTTGAGAAGAAGTTCCCAGAGGAATTTGTCATAAGTTCCAGGCTCTAGATCCAATCCTAGAGTGCAAATCTTGGGTGTGGTTTGGTCTGGCCTGGTGTGGGGTCTGGGGAGACTGGGAGGTCTACAAGAGCTTTAAAAACCCTTGGAATTTCCTGAGGGATTGAGGTGAGAGGAGCATCTTCTCACTCTTCCTTATTATGAATAAAGTTATTCATAATAAGGGTCTTTAAACCATACCTGATTTTATGCGAATGAAGTGATTGCTTTAGGATGGAGGCTGGTTGCCAGAAGAGCCAACCATCTGACCAGAGAGAGCTGGAGATTGAGTCAGTCACCAAGTCCAGTGATTTAATCCAGCATGCCTATGTTAAGGAACCTCCAAAGAAACCTCTAAATTAAGGGATTCGGAGTGCTTCTGGGTTGGTGAATACATGGAGGTGCTGTGCGGGTGGTGTGCCCGGGGAGGGGGGTAGGCGTGGAAGCTCTTGCCCCTCCCCCATATCTTAGACACAACTTGAATTGTATCTTATAACTAAAACAGTACCAATAAATGAACTTTTCCTGTGTTCTCTGTGCCATTCTGGCAAATTATTGAACCTGAGTAGGGAGTTTTGGGAATCTCTGATGTATAGCTAGTTGGTCAGAAGCGTGGGTGGCCTGGACTCGTAACTGGCACCTGACGTCGGGGGCAGTGTCTTGGGACCAAGCCCTTAACCCGTGGGGTCTGCGCACACTCTGGGTAGTTAGCATCAGAATTGCTTGGCATGAAGAGAAAGGCCACGGATTTGGTATCAGAAGTGAAGGGTTCTGGGAGTCAGAAACAGAGCTTAGTAATGACCCTGGGCAAATTATTGACCCTCTCCATGCCTCAGTTTCCCCATCTGTTAAATACTAATAACCCTGGCACTTTCCTCATAGGATTGTCTGCAGCCATGGAAGGAAGTGATAGAAGTGAAACTTCTATCCAACGGGCCAGATGTAGAGGGCCCACTATTTTGTGGCTGTTGTTATTTTTATTATGACTAAGATGAGCTGGTGATAAAACACAGTGGCAGAGCGATCCAAGAGCAAAAAGATTTGGGGGGAAATCCATACTGACATCAGCAAGTCTCAGGAGTATGGGGAATGAGGCTGCAATCAAGCCCGGCCCTCAGCTCCTGCTATAAGCTATAAGCCACTGGAGACACTAAGACTGTCCCAACTAGAATTCCTCCTGTTTGGTCATCCCTGTGTGGTTTACCAAACCTGTGAATTACTAGCATTTTCCGAGCACAGAATGTTCAAAGTCAAGCACCTCACGTGGAATGACTCACTCAGTCTTCACAACTGCCCCGGGAATGATGGGCTATTGGTAACTCTTTCTTGCATGGAAAAAATTGGGGCTCAGAAAGGTTAGATGACAGGACTGATGTCATTTAGCTAGGAATTGGTGGAACTGGGATTTGAACCAGGAACTCTGTTTCCAGATCCTGGACGCTTTCGTTACAAGATGCTAGTGAGCCTCTCGATGACTAGGAAAGTGGAAAAGGTAACGAAGTGTCTGTTTCCCAGTTGAACGTGAATAAGGCTCAGAGAGGTTTGGTGACTGGCACAGGGTCACTCAGCAAGAAAGTGGCACTCGTGGGGATTAGAGTCATGCCTTTTGATTTCCTTGGGGTGTTTTCTGTAAAGACCTCAAGCTTATTTGTACAGGGCTGAGCTGCGTGAAGTCAGGCCATTTGTCAGTGAGTCTTCAACTCCAGATGGTTGGGGTTTAGGCCCAAGGTCCCTCAACTTACCTGCGTCCTCCCCTGGGTACCAGGAGCCTGGCAGCTGCCAGACCTGAAGCCGAGCAGGAAGACTGCCCGGTCTTAGTTCAGTAGGCGCAGGTGGAGGTGCCAAGCAAGCCCACAGCACCCTCTTCAGGAAAGTCGAGAAGCTGGAGAAGTCTCTTCTTGCCAGGGTGATACTTGGGATTTCGCCAAGTTGCCAGATGGGGAGCTCAGGGGTCTGTGCATGTGATTCTGCCCTGCCTGCCCTTTCTGCCTCTGCTTCTGCATTTATTTATTTATTTATTTATTTATTTATCTATTTATTTATGTATTTACTATTTATTTTTAAAAAATTATTTATTTATTTATTTGAGAAAGAGTGAGCTAGGGAGAGAGAGCATGAGTGGTAGGGGGAGGGGTGGAGGGAGATGGACAAGTAGACTCTCGGCTGAGCAGGGAGCCCGACGCAGGGTTTGATCCCAGGACCCCAGGATCATGACCTGAGCCGAAGGCAGACGCTTAACCGACTGAGCCACCTGGGAGCTCCTGCCTCCGCATCTTAAATCGGACTCTGGGGGGCAGAAAGGATGACTTCGGGAGAAGCAGATGTGTTTAAGGAACCGGGTGGCTAGAGCTTGGCATTGAGAGCTTCCACTTCTGCCTCTGAGCCAGTGACTTGAATTTGAACGTCCAGTCCAGGTGTGCTCTGACTGACAAATTGGCAGGTGACAGAAGCGTACATACAGTGGTTAAGAGCTGGGCTCTGGAGCCAGACTGTGTTGATTCAAATTCTACAATTATAGTTGGGCCAGTACTCAGTCTGGTTTTGGGAGAACTGAAGGATCTGTGAAGTATGTCACAGTAGACCTCAACCTATCTGGGTTTCTTCTCCCCCTTTCCCTCCTGTCATTTCCACCCACATGTCAACATTTTGACTTCTCCTCCAGGACTCTAGTCTTCCGTTTTTTCCCCTTTCTGTGGCGTAAACTGAGGCTTTCCAGTGGGAGTCTCTAGAATGCGTTCTCCTGTGTTTTCTCCTCCCCCACGGGGGTGGCAGACGGGGGACCTCTCTCCAGAGTGGGAGCCATTGTGACAGGGCTCTCGCATGTCCCCCATGATGATGGAGGGCATTCCAGGTTTCTGCCTTCTCCCTGAGGGCCCTGAGAGGGGTTTGTCCCTCTCTTCATGGAACGGAAGAGAAGGCAGGGATGAGAGAGAAGCCTCTCCATGAACTGGAAGTAACTGTGCCTTCTAAAGTTTGGGCCAAGGCTACTTCTGCCTTCCTGGAATGATTTCTTAGCAGAACACCTTCCATCCCCTGGGCCTGCTAGCTATTTCAGGGACATTTTAAGTGGCTATTAACAAATGTTGAATTATGGCTGCAAACCTCTGGGAGCTCAAGTGACATTCACATGAATCACAAGTGAGCTCTGTGCAGTCGAGGCTGCCACAATGGGCTGGGATTAAACAAACATGCGCCATTGTTCTCTCCAAAGCAACAAGGCAAGAACACTGCTCCGTGGACCCCGTGATCTCAGGCAGCGTGCCCCTTAGAAGCAGGATGCTGTCCAGGACACAAGGCTCATTGCTGCAGGGCAGACAGATGCTCTTTGGTTTGCAGAGAGGCGTATTCGAGCTTCATATCTGGAGGTATTTACCAACAGTCGGCGTGTCCGGGGATATGCCAGCCCATCTCAGGGGTTATGAGCTGCCCGGAACATTGATTCAACAAACATCTCCTGAGTGCTTCCTATGTTCTGGGCTAAACTCTAGAGAAACGGAAATCAGTAAGGCCCAAGCAGGAATTCGAGGTGCTCAGTCTAGTGGGGAGGCTGAGCAGTAAACAGATTACTTGACTCTAAGCAGCCGAAGTTTGCACAGAGTCCAGGGGCAACACCGGGGAGGCTCCGAAAATCTTCTAACAAGAGATGATATGTATAATTTTTTTTAAGATTTTGTTTATTTATTTATTTGAGAGAGGGAGAGAGAGGGAGAAACAGCATGAGAGGGGAGAGGGTCAGAGGGAGAAGCAGGCTCCCCGCTGAGCCGGGAGCCTGATGCGGGACTCGATCCCAGAACTCCGGGATCATGACCTGAGCCGAAGGCAGTTGCTTAACCAACTGAGCCACCCAGGCGCCCTAATTTTTTTTTTTTTTTGAAACAATTTCAAACACATTGCAAGACAAGTTCAAAGAACTCCTGTGTGTCCTTCCCCCGTATTCCACTGATGTCCTCTCTGGCCAGAGGACCTCATGTAGGGTCACTCAGCTGTCAAATCCCCCGGTCATCAAAGCCCCTAGTTTTCAAATTCCCCAAAGCCTCCTTTACTCTGAAACTGTTTCTTAGTTTCTTTCTGACTTTCATGACCTTGACATTTTTTACAATTCAAGGGCAACTATCTTGCAGAAGGATTTTCTGTTGAGGTTTCCCTCTTGATTAGACCCAGATAACGAATTTTTGGCTGAATTTTTCAGGACTGATTCAGGATTCTTCTCACTGCCTCCCATCCAGAAGCACATGATCCCTATTTGTCCCAACACTTAACTGTGTTAATTTTTATCACTTGATTAACATGGTGTCTTCCAGGGAGACACTTTGAGACCATGTAAAGCCCCATTTCTCAACCCTCTCTCACCCTCTGGCTTTATCATCATTGATTTTTCTTGCCTGAGTTATTATAGTGATGCTTGCCAAATGGTGATTTTCTAATTCCATCATTTCATCCACATCTATTAGTTGACTTTCTAAAACACAGACGAGCTCTCTCTTCTCCCTTTTTATCCATTTATTTATTTAAATCAATGTAGTTTCAGTTTCAGATATTTTATTCAATGGGTTATAATCTTTAATCAAAATCTCTTATTTTACTCAATGGGTTCATATCATTACTTATTTTGAAACTCCAATTTTCCCGTACTTGGGAACCTCTTCAAGCTGACTTTTGTGTTCTTTTGACATTTCCCCGCAACTTTTGAGCACTTTTGCAGTTTCTGGCCCAGCTAGATGTTCCAGGTTCATCTTTGGCTCCTTTTAGTGGGAAATACTGTTTAGAACTAAGATCCAGGTTCTAGGCTCATTGCAACTAGGGTGCCCCTGCTCCCTGGCTCAGTGGACAGAACTAGGATCTTGACATATACATTTGCATCTACAGCGCAAACCATGACCTCACACCAGTACTTCCTACACCCAATGTGGGGCTCAAACTCACCACCCCAAGATCAAGAGTCACATGCTCTACCAACTGAGCCAGCCAGGCTCCTCTCACACCAGTACTTCTTCCAGTTCTGATCTAATACCAAAGGGTTCATTCTAGACTTTTCCTATTTCCATATTAGCCCCTCCTTTCTCCAGCAGTAGGAAACCAGCCTCCCATTATCTTATCTACTTGTTTGCTCTATTATCTCTTTTAAAATTTTTTATTGTTATGTTATTCACCATACATTACATCATTAGTTTTTGATGTAGTGTTCCATGATTCATTGTTTGTGCATAGCACCCAGTGCTCCACGCAGAACGTGCCCTCTTTAATACCCATCACCAGGCTAACCCATCCCCCCACCCCCCTCGGATAAAGAAGGTGTGGTATATATACACAATGGAATATTATGCAGCCATGAAAAGGAACGAGATCTTGCCATTTGCAACGACGTGGATGGAACCGGAGGGTGTTATGCTGAGCGAAATAAGTCAATCAGAGAAAGACATGTATCATACGACCTCACTGATATGAGGAATTCTTAATCTCAGGAAACAAACTGAGGGTTGCTGGAGTGGTGGGGGGTGGGAGGGATGGGGTGGCTGGGTGATAGACATTGGGGAGGGTATGTGCTATGGTGAGCGCTGTGAATTGTGCAAGACTGCTCTATTCTCTTGAATAGAGACCATCTCCCTCTCCACTGGGCCCCTGCTCTGCTTGGATGCCTCCTCACCTGGGCCCTGTCCTCAGGGGCTACCTTCGGGCCAGACTCTAGTACCCACCTTATGTGCGTTCTGCCTGCTCACCAGCTGCCTCCCGTTCTTACTCAAATTTCCTCAATTGTCCCCCAAACATTTTTACAGCTTTTTAACTTTAGAAATGCAGCATCCACTCAAGATATAATCAAGATTCGTGTGCTGCATTTGGTCCTCCTGTCTCTTTAATCAAAGAGCTCTCCCCCAACATAGCACACACGGTTTTTAAAAATAGCTTTATGGGGATACAATTCTTCTATCACACAATTTATCCATAGAAAGTGTTAAATTCAGTGGATTTAGTGCATTCACAGTGTTGTGAATTTTAGAACATTTTCATTACTCCAAAAAGGAACTCGGTCCCCATTAGCGGTTGCCATTTGCTCCCCTTCTTCCTCCATCCTCCCCCCCCCAACTCTAGCCTCAAGTGATTACTAACCTGTGGTCTGTCTCCACAGATTTGCTTATTCTGGACACTTGCTACACATGCAATCATACGCTACAGTATGTGGTCTTTTGTGATAGAGCTTTTGTGTAGCACAATGTTTTCAGGGTTCATCCATGTTGTAGCATGTGTCAGAACTCTATTCCTTTTTTTTCCCAAATGATGGTCCATTGGATAAATGTGCCTCATTTTATTTATCTTCATCAGCTGGTGGACGTTTGAGTCGTTTCCATTTTCGACGATTATGAATAATGCTGCTATTCACACTTCTTTTAGTAGTGACTTCTGGAAGAGAACAGACCGATGGTCTTATCCAATCGGATTATTGCCTTGTGATTTCACTTAACCTGCTCCTTCTTTCCCTGCATTTCTTGTAAACTGGGAGTTAGGTTTCGGGACTTGATGAGATTGAGGGTAATGATTTTGGCAAGAGGACACCACAGACGAAGCTGTAGACCTCCTATTGCATCATAGCATGAAGAGCGTATTGTGTGGTTGTCGCACTCCTTGAGATGCTACTTCTGATCATGTGGTTAAGGTGGCACCTGCTGGGTCTCTCCGTTGCATCATCTCTCATGATCAGATTATCCCTATCATCTATGGGATGATAGATGCTACGGTACCCTGCAAATATTTTGTTGACTGTGATAGTTGAACCGGAATTAACGGTTTCATTAGAGGTTGCAAAATAGCAATTCCCCTGTTCTATCATTCTTTCTACATTTATTAGCTGGTGTTCCTTTGTAAAGAAGAACATTCCCTCATCAGCCAGGGCCCAGATACAGTTCCTCCTGTGAAGGCGGCATGACTGCTTCTCATTGTCCTTCAATTGCCAGTTTTCTGAGGATGGAGTTGGTGTAGTAATGCCATGCTGGGCTCTGAGGGATGGTGAGTTCCCAGACGGACCAGGGGTAAGGTGTTCACCAGAGAATGTTCGTGAGTGGGAAGGGAGCGGGAAGGTCAGTAGGACTCCACTCAGTTGTCGTCAGGGCAACCACAGACTCCTTCCAGATGCCATGGTACCCCAAGATGGGGATGTTCATCTTTTAGACATGGTTCTCACTGGTCCTGTGCCTGGGCAGGCCTGGAGTGGAGGTGGCAGGCCTTAGGGTTGGTGGAACAGGCTGTGACAGCACTCTGATCACAGGGCGCCAGGCAGGTTATGAAGTGTCAGCTGTAGGGATCCTAATTCTTTGGCCTGTCCCTTGGTATCTTGTCACTTCCCTGGAGCCTCCCCGGGTGGATGCCTGATAGTGGTGCGACCTTGTCCCTGCCTCCGGGGAATTCCTGCAGCAGCCCCTCTCAGTGGGGGCAGAAGAGATGGGGCAGAAAGGGAGATCTCACACGTGGATCCTATTTCATTGAACTACCTTTAAATGAAGCAAGCACCTCATCTGCTGAGCATTTGCTCCGTGCTAGGCAATGTTGAAAGCGTGTCCCAATGATGCAATGAGGGAGGTCCTTTCCTCCTCCCATGTTGTGTAGATGACTGAGGCACAAGAGATTAAGGAAATCACCAGGGTCTCAAAGTTCCTGATCCCATTCATTCCCCTGTTCTGCCTTTTTAGGCAGTGCATGGCGAAGAGCTTCTCCTGGGAGGGGGCACTGGGCCATGGCACCCCTGGGGCAGTGTCCCGTTTCCCTGCCTCCTCCTGTATTTCCCTGTGTACCTGGATGACTCCACAGCCCTCTGGCTGTCAGCCTGGAAGGGGCACTTCTGGGTGCAAAGGGGGTGGAGCGGGGAGGGGCTCCCAGTGGGGAGAGGCAACCGGTGGACACAAGTATGACTGTCCCCAGGAACCCATGGCATCACGGCTCTGTCCCTCACCCTGCACCCCCGCCTGAAATTCCACAAGCAGAGGTGGCTTCTTTCATACAACCTGATCTCTGCCTTGCCTGCACAGGGGCACTACTTACCTGGCATGCTAATGAGCTCAGAAGATTAACATGGAACATGGGCAACGATGATTTCACTTGATGGATTCAAGGCTACCTTCCTGGGAGAATATTTCAGTCTCTTTGCCGGGAGATCATCTCACAACCAAACAGTACGTGATGACTACGGTCTCAGCTGTGGAGAAGCAAATACATATCCACAATGTGTAATTTATTCAACTTGCTGTTCATTCATTCATTCATTCATTCATTCGTTTTGCATTCCCCGAGGGCCTACTTTGTGCCAGGATGGATAAGGCACATCCCCTGCAGGCGAATGTCATATTTTTAGAGGGATGCTGATACATAAATATAGACTTTTAATTAGAACAGTCATGAGAGAATTATCTCTACGGTGCATGGCAGGGGAAGTGCCCGGGAGGACTGGAAGAACTTTATGAAGAAGGCGGAATTTTAGCTCAGCCTTCAGAAGGAGCGGTGCCTGTGAAGCTCTGCGGCAGGTGGGCCTGAGGCATGCAAAGTGTGTGCTTGGTAGAGTCAGGAGCAGGAGGGAATGTTGCAACCCTAGGACAGAGACTGGCTGTGAGGGACCCCAGGCTGTCTGCTGTAGATCATGGGGAGCTACTGCGTGTTCTGAGTGATGCCATCATGTTGTCTTTTTTTTTTTTTTAATTGTGCTTGGCAGCATCCTAGTGGAACACAGTTTAGATAAGAAAGAGGTCACAACAATATGATTGCTGTTTGATTGTTTTGTTATTCTTTATTTTTTAAAAGATTTTATTTATTTACTTTGAAAGACAGAGAGAGAGAGTGCATGAACAGGGGGAGAGGGGCAGAGGCAGAGGGAGAAGCAGGCTCCCCGCTGAGCAGGGAGCCCGATGCGGGGCTCGATCCCAGGATCCTGAGATCACGACCTGAGCTGAAGGCAGATGCTTAACTGGCTGAGCCACCCAGGTGCCCCTGTTTTATTATTACTTAAGATGTAAGAGTCCTGCTTTTATTAGACTCTTACCTTTTATTCCTTTCTTGGTGGAGCTCAAGTCCTTGGTGTGAATTACTGACTCTAGCATAGAAACAATACTCGGGTATTGAAAAATAATAGAATCATCATGTACCAGGAGAAAGCATCAAGGCCGAAAGGGAAGATTACGGTTTACAATTCTCAACCTTGGTTGCCCGTTGGAATTACTTGGGGGAGCTTTAAACCATACTAATGTGTGGGTCCCACTCCAGAGACGTCTGGGTTGAAGTCCAGGCATCGGGAGTTTTCAAAGCTCACTGGGTTAGTTCAAATGCTCAGCCAAGGTTAAGCACTACTAGTAAGAGAACCAGCAGCCTGGAGAGTTGGTAGCAAATCCCAGTGCTAGGTTTTGCTGACTTGTCTTCTCCCACCGAAGTGCTCGCGCTAGCCCGGGTCCTTAGTCTTGTCCTCTCTGTAGTTCAGCTGGTGTGCCTGCTGCGTTCATGTTCACAGCCTGCCAGTGACCAGCAGGCACACCTGTCTGCCACCGCTTGGCCACAGCGCACAAATGCAGTTCTCAGCTCAGCCTGGCCAGGCAATCGCTGGCTGAGGCCTTCCTGGCCAGAACTCGGAGAAGCTGTGAGCTTCTGCTCTTGGAATTATTAATCAAGGGCTTTCCAATTTCCCCAGCAGGAAGAGCCTTTATTTTAGGCAAAGTATCCCATTTGTCTTTGGAGCTCTGACAAGTCTGTCTGTGGGGTCTCAGGCTTCACTCTCTGGTTGCCAATCTCTCAGTGCTGTCTGCGGCTGGTAGCTGTCCAGTAGGGTAGGATTCCAAAGGTCGGGATGCCGTTCTTTCTGCCCAAATGAGGGGCACGGACTGCAGGGACCCCAGAAACTACTGCCTATGTGTAGGTTAGGGGGCCGAGGGGACCAGAGCAAGGGTGGGAGCTCAGCGCTCAGCTGCCCACTCTTGGGAATGATTGGCCGCCTGTC
The DNA here is from genome assembly GCF_037043125.1 of Eumetopias jubatus. Lineage (NCBI taxonomy): Eukaryota > Metazoa > Chordata > Mammalia > Carnivora > Otariidae > Eumetopias > Eumetopias jubatus. The sequence continues at coordinate 120,991,574 of NW_028274816.1, forward strand.
TGTCCACCAAAATGGTCAGCTGCAGGGCTTCCTCCTGAGGTCAGACCTCATTAATCTTGGGACCATCATGAATGGAGACCTAGCTTCTGGGGTACGTGGTGCCAACTGGCATTGAGAAAAAGGTGAGGTCTCTTGCTGACCTAGAACCTCATCCCATCTCAGAGTCTTGTTTCTGGGCTGTCATGGTGCTTGAGCCCTGGCTCTGTGGGCCTTGCTGCCTCATCTCTACCATGGCCGTCCTCACACTCATTTGTCCGACTGCACCCTTCCTAGGTGTCAGGCTCTTGACCTATGTGGCACGAACCATCTGGCCTGCCCCTAGGGAACTGGTCGGGGTGACTGTCCAGTTTTAGTGAGAAGGCGGTGTGGTTCCTTTCTGGACCTTGGGGAGCTCACTGAGGCCATTAGCACTTAAGGACAGACGCTGTGCCTGGGGGTGGGGGAGCGGTCACAGAGGGAACCGACCACTTATAAAATTCCAAATGCAAATAAATCATCATTTACAACTCCCAAACCTTTGGTACGAATGACTCCATCATCCTAAGAAGCTTCAGGGTGCTTCCTGTTGGGGCATTTCCATAGGGCCCAGGATGCTCCTGATTCTGTCTGCTGGAGGGAATGCAGGCTTGTCTATTCTTGGGTTTCCTTGGCCTTGGCCGGCACTAGTCTCCCCATTACAGATATAAAGGAGGAGCACTCCTTCAGAATCAGAGAATCAGTACCCAGAGGCTGATTCCAGCACTCATCAGTTATGTGAACTTGGTAAGCTTCTCCGAGAAACAGTTTCTTTGTCTCAGGGTTTCTTGGCCTGGGCACTATTAACATTTTGGACTGGATTCTTTTTTTTTTTTTTTTTTAAGATTTTATTTGAGAGATAGAGAGAGCATGAGTGGGGTTGGGGCCGAGGGAGAGGGAGAGGGACAAGCAGACTTCCTGCTGAGCTTGGAGCCTGATGCGGGGCTCGATCCCAGAACACTGAGATCATGACCTGAGCCGATGTCAGATGCTTAACCAACGGAGCCACACAGGCGCCCATGGACTGGATACTTCTTTGTGAGGAGGGACTGTCCTTCATGGTGGGATGTTTAGCAGTATTCCTGGCCAGTAGTACCTCTGCTCCACCTAAGTTTTGTCTGCCCAGTGTCTCCTGTGGGGTGAAATTGTCCCTGGTTGAGACCCACTGGTTTGTCTGTAGATTGGGATAAAAACCCAATCTATCAGAGGTGGTCCTCAGCTGTAAATAAGTGTGCTTTGCAGGAGATAGCACTTGGCACACAGCAGGTGGCTTCCACAGGCACGGTGAAGCCCAGGGAGGCTGTGGGCTCCTGTGGCTCCCTCACAAGGACAGCTTTCCCTGTTGGTGCCAGGCCCTTCCAGGCTCCCCGAGCCAGGGTAGGGTACCAGGCTCACTGGCACCCTTGCTCCCCTGGCCTGTGGCCCTGCATTTGAGTGCCTGCCTCCTAGGCTTCCGTCCCACAGCCCAGAGCCACGGCTGCTCCTTGGGGTGTGGCCTGATGTTCTGTAGGCCGCCCCACAGGGCCAGACCACCCCAGGGCCCTTCCAGGGCACTGGTGATTCTCAGGAGTGTGGTTCCTTCCAGCACCTCTTTAGAAGGGAAGGGGAAGAGAAGGACCTAACATTTACCGAGCATTACCATGGCTCTACCCCCACCCACCCAGAGGCACTCTCTCCTTGCTCTGTACCGTGTAAAGAAGAGTAGAAAATCACCAAGAAAAAAACAAGATCCTTGGAGGCAGAGAGACCTGAGTTGCTATCCTCTCATTGCCTCTGCAATGAGAAAATGTATCTCTGTCCATATCCTCTCTCACATATATATTTACGTCCCCTGTAGTGCAATATGTATCTCATGTATTATGTCTCATATATATGATAGCATTAGTATGAATGTTTAATTACATCAGGTAATAGAAGCTGAGCACAGGGTCTGGCATATAATAAATAGGAAACATTTGGTATTTATCATCTTCCTTTCAAATGATCTCCATTCATTCTCACAGTGAAGGGAGGAGGCAGGTATTAAATTGGGGTGACCACAGTCAGGCCCCTGATGGGTTAGACTGGGGCTTAGGCCTCTCTCTGGAGGAGAATGTGTTTCTAAGGAGGCCTTGCGTTCCCTCTGCCAACTGAAGAGGCCAGCTATTCGCGAGCTTCTGGAATGGGTGGTTGACCATGGCCTGCTTTTCTGAGCCCTCACAGTTTTTAGGGAACACTCATGTGTACCCTCACCATCTGATTCAACAGCCCACTGTGGTGGGGCAGGCAGGTGCTTTATAGGTGAGCAAATTCTGCTTTGTAGGTGAGCAAATTCAAGCTCGAGGAAGTTGGGGGGCTTTTCCAAAGTCATGCTCTGGCAAGGACCCCAATCCAGATAACCCCGACTTGTCATCCCTCTTATTTATCATGATGTTTGTTCCCTGCATGAGGCATTAGGATCTTCCATCAAGCTCTGGGGTGCAGAGCAGGGAACCTCAGATTCCAGGAAAGCACTCACAATTGTCACAAAAGTTCTCAGAACACCCTCCCAGACAGCCAGGGGTCCTAACTTCCCCCAGTACAGAAAGGGTTTGACTCAGGGTAACTCACCAAAGGGCCAGCACTCAGACTTTCAGACAATCTGTTCCGGATTCTCAGACCTTCCAGGGGCCTCTTCTTCACCTGGTCCCATGTGAGCAATGGTCCTCAGCAATGGCCCCTGCCCAGCCTACCCTAAGGGAGATGAAGGAGTCCTCGTCTGAAATATGTGTCCCTCCCCTTTGTGATAGAGTGTGAAATACCTCTTGGGGATCTGCGGAGAGGATTCAAGCTTAGGATGATGCCATCAGTTGGCAGTCCTACTGACCACTGTTGGTGCTGTCAGGGGGCCACAGGCTGGCCTCCCCCGAGGGACAGTGGGGTGACACAGTGAGGGCTGGCTGTGCTCAGGTCCTGGCAGGTGACAGCTCTGAACTGGAGTGGAGCTGGGGACAGAGACCTTTCTGTGGCTCTTTATAGGTCCTGGTGGTCGAAAGGGACGAGCCTTATCAGTACGAGGATGACTCCTCTGGGGCCTGGGCAGTGGAGCTGTGGGGGGGCTGGCCATTTCTTTAGGGGTATGATGGCTAACTCAGAATGGGTGTTTCTAACTGGTCCCTCGCCAGCTTCTCTCCCTCTCATCCCCATTATTCAGCACTCTTACTGGCCGTGTCTAAAACTCAGTTACTACGTCACCACTTTGCTGTCCTCAATCAGTGGGGCCCTGGTGCCTTCCCGAGGAGTGTCTCCAGGCTCAGTTTCCAGCTCTTTATGACACATACCCTAAACTCCGGTCAGACATGCAGTGTGCTCTTTCCTGAATGCTTCCTTTGCCCATCGACTCTTCACCAGTGCTCATCCTGTTTGTTCTTAGAATGTACTCCTGTGGAACCCCCTGGCATTCATTTGTTGAAAGTCTACTCCTCCGCCAACATCCATTTCGATGAAACATTTTCCACGAGGCCTTCCCGAGCTCTACTTGCTCCCATATGCACCTCAGTGGATCCATGGTTTCCCTCTGTTGAACCCTTCTTCCTCTCCCAGGTCGCGCACCAGAGTTGCCTTAGAATATACTGATTGATAAACGCCCCTTACCCTTACCTCCATCTCCTCCATTCAAAAGGCATTTGTTGATCATCTACTATCTTCAGGCAGTTGCTAAGGGATGCACCCGTTATACAAACATCATGAATGCAGGGCTCAGCCCCGGGAAGCTTGCAGCCCGGATGCGAAACAAGCCTTCTAACACATTTATTATGGTGTGATAAGCACCCTGATGGGGAATTCCAAAGCTCAGAGGAGGAAAGGTTTTCCTCTATTTGAGGAGACATTTGGGCCCCGAAGCCTCCCAGAGGTCAGAAGCATCTTTTGGACAGGGACTGTGTATTTCACGTCTATTCCTTCTATGCCTAGACTGGCATCTGGGACACAGAAGATGCTCAGGACATGCGTGTTGCATTGGGAAGAGGCAGATCTAGGTTCTCCTTTGTCCAGACTCGTTGGAGGCCCATTACAACGGTATTGTAACTGTTTGCGTGCCTGTCTCCACATGAGCTGTGATGCCCTGGAAGGCAGGGGCCGAATCTAATTCATTATCTTCAGAGTCCACACAGAGTAAGCGTGCGCATCAAGCTTAGGATGATGCCATCAGCAAGCTTGTGCGTGGAGCTTTGCAGGGTGAAGTAATGGGCGACAATGCTGTCCCCTAACTGATCCTACTTGGAAAGTATATGAGAGGTTGTGTTAGATCATTCTGTCTTTCTTAATGTGTCTATTCTGGTCCTTTCACAATGTGCCAACGAATGAATTCCCCAATCCCACGGACAGCCTGAAGGGTGCAGAGCCACCCTTATAATGAAAAGGTGCAACTTAACACTGTGGTTTTATTGTCACCCTGTTGGGCCCACCTGGCTGTTGGATGGCAGTGCTTCCTGCCCCATGGGGCCAGCTACCTTCTTAATTGGAGCCCTCCCAGCTCATCAGCCACCCGCCCCCCCCCCCCCGTGAGATAGGAAGTGGTGTGTCTGGGAGGGTGACAGGTAGCGTTAGCCTTCATTCTGTACTTGATTCACTCAGAGCTCAGCTTCTGGATTTCGAGAAGCATTGATATGGAGGCCCAAGAGGATGGCATGTGGCTTTGGCAGGGACTAGTATGCCCTGTTTTGTGTATCAGTTTGAGTATTCAATAAAAGGGTTCTCTGGCCAAGAAAGCTCTACAAAGATCTGGATGAAACAAAACTGTCAACACTTCTTTACAGCAGGACTTATCAGCACCTTTACTATGAATCTTTTGCATGCACTGTGCATCTCTAAGAGGGCGTATAATAATTGGTGATGTTCCTTCTTAGCCGACAACCTTTTAATACTCCAGAGTAAACTTTTGGGAATTATTCATCCCAGGTCCAGCATGAGATATGGGCTTCTAGGACTGTGGGATAGGTTCTTAGCCCATGATCAATGTGTATATCAAATGTAGTCCTATGATACCAGGATTTCCAAAGCTGATTCTAACAAGAATTTTCTAGAGTTTTTGGATTTTATAGGATAAACAAAATCAGAAAGGGGATTCTCTGCTTCAAATCATGGAGAGGCCAAAATCTTGTGATATCCTCTCTTAAGAGCAGGTCTAGGCTAGTTGCTCTGGTTTCAAATATATTTTGAGTTGAAAATAGAAGAAAAATAAGAGGACGGTGATTTAAGCACAAAGAGGTCGTAGGATTGTAGAGCTGAGAGTGACAAAGCTGGCAGCCTGGTGACCTCACTTTGCAGGTGAGGAAAAAGTCCCGGAGACAGCAGTGACTTGCAGAGTAAAACACACGAGCAGGGGTGAGGGCTGGGTCCAGGGCTTCCTGTCCGGCACTGGTCAGTGGCCTCAGGGGCACAGCGCTTGGCCCCGGAGTCAGGCAGCGCTGGGGTGCTGGTCTACCATGACTAGTGGGCAGTAATAAGCTCTGCCCGTTTCCCCCTGCTGGGAATGGGGTGATGCAGGTCCCCCCTCGTAGGGTGGTGTGAGCAGTTGCTGGGATAAAGGGCTATCACGTGCTCCACATAGTGCTTGACGTGTAATCCGTGTTTGATAAATGTGAGCTATTAAAAACTAGGTTCATCAATGTTTCATCTCATAGTTCACAGGCCCTTGAACTCTGGGGGAGGGGTATGCATCTCTGTGCAGACTGATGTTAAGATTATTTTCCTCTTTTTGGTTTATCTGTGTTCACTTTGTGAGGGAGTCCAGGAGTTCACAACCTAAGGAAGCACCGGTGAATATTCGTGAAGAACTAGCCCAGCCCCCATGCAGATCAGGGCGGGGCCCCAAGACATTCTAAGGTGCAGCCAGAACTAGCCAGAGCTAGATCACCCTCTCTATGGACATCCCCTTCCCCACCCGGCCCCCCAGGAAAGACCCCGACTCTATTTACATCCGCAGGGCACCAAGCAATGCTTTACCCAAAAAGAGCGCTGGAGGCGACCGTTAATAGTAATTTCTTCATCTAGCACCCAGTTCCAGTGCTAGAACCACTCCCCACAATGTGAGGCCAGTGGGGTGGGGGTTGCTCATCTTTCCTGGTTTACAGATGAGGAAACAGGCTCTGAGAAGTGACCTGCCTGAGATCATGCGGTGACATAAATCGACCCCCCTTCACATATCAGGTTGAGTAAGTGTGGATTGCAGGGGAAGGCAGGTGGCTGCTTCCTCCCTCCCTCCCTTCCTGTCTGTCCTTCCTCCTTCCCTTCCTTCCTGTCTGTCCTTCCTCCCTCCCTCCCTTCCTGTCCTCCCTTCCTTCCTTCCTATCCTCTACACCCTTCCTTCTTTCTCGTTCGTTCTTTCTTTTTCTTTCTTTCTTTCTTTCTCTTTCTTTCTTTCTTTCTTTCTTTCTTTCTTTCTTTCTTTCTTTCTTTCTTTCTTTCTTTCTTTCTTTCTTTCTTTCTTTCTTTCTTTCTTTCTTTCTTTCTTTCTCTCTTTCTCTCTTTCTCTCTTTCTCTCTTTCTCTCTTTCTCTCTTTCTCTCTTTCTCTCTTTCTCTCTTTCTCTCTTTTCTTCATCCCCCCACCCCTTCTCAGACCTTTGCTAATACTACACAAGGTGTAAAGCACAGAGTGATGCTGACCATCTTCGTTACAGAGCATGTTTGTGGTGGTCTGTGTGCCCTGCATGCCCCATGCGATCCCTCACCTAATTCTCACAGCAGCCGTGTGAGGGAGGAGCTATTAGAATCCCCTTTTGACACATGAAGAAATCTGAGGTTTGGACAGGTTCTAGCTGGTCAAGCGGCTAGCACAAGACAGAACTAGAATGGGGACCTCTGGGGTCCAGCCTCCTTTGCCTGAAGCCTGGGATGCTTGGCACAAGAAAGGCCAGCTCATCCACAGGCCACTTTGAGACTTAGGTTCCCCGAGCCTGCACTCGGAACACCACCCCAGCCTGCTCATCGCTCACTGTGCTCCCCTCCTGGAATGCGACGGGTCCTCACATTCTTGAGTCCAGCTGCCTATCTGTGTGGAGGATTCCAGTGGCATCTGGCTCCTTGTTGGGGCCCTCAGCATTGACCAGGTGGAGGAGGAGCAGAGGGAGCTGGGGCTCCTGGCTGACCTCCCAGAAGGGGAAGGAGTATGAGAAGAGGGGCCCCTGCACCCCATGTCTTCCCTTCTGATGCTAGCTACTTATTTGGAGGGCAAAACTCATTGCTGCATAACTGGTTTGGGACTGCGCTTTAGGGTGGGGTTGATGGTCTGGAGAGAGGAAGGGGCTGCACCCCCCAACCAGACGGAAACTGCTGGTAGCAGCCACCCACCGTGGCCTGGCATTTCAGTTGGCTCAGAACAAATTTGCGATTATTATAGTTGGAGGAGATCCCCAAAGACCATCCTGTTCTTTGCTCTTCAGAGTTCAGAATGAAGCTAAGGAGAGAGAGACCAGCAGACGTGGGAGTGGGAGGCAGCCTGTGGGGCCGGGGGGCAGGCAGTGTGGACGCAGGGAGGTCCAAGCCCGGTGGTAGTCAGTCCCCACTTCTAGCTAGGGAAGCCCCAGACCTGATGCCTGTCTCCTCTGTTTCTGCTCACAATCCTCTGGCTCCAAGTGTGTGGGGTTATTCCTCACAGCAACTCGTTCTCCAGCTCTCGGGACACCAGCTGGGTGTCCCACAGTCCACCTGTGACAATAACTACTAGAGTTGGTGCAGACCCTGCGGGTTAAAAGCTTTGTCCCCCGAGACTGTCCCCTGCTTCAATTGCCAGTGCGAGGCCCGGCCCCCCATGCTTCTGACCAGCCGGTTGCAACTCAGGGTTCCCACTACGCTGGAATGACTCACAGGACTCAGAACTATTACTGGCTTATTTTATAAATGATATAACTCAGGAACAGGCAGATGGAAGGGACACATGGGGCAAAGCCCAGTGGAGGAGTACAGAGCACGCCACGCTCCCAGCCCCAATGCGTGTGCCAGCTTGGAAGGCAGCCCCCTCTGGGGTCCTCATCCATCCTTGCGGGCCTGCTGGGTTGCGGGTACCTGGTCTCCGCTGTGGCTCCTCAGTTCGGGGCACGGGGCAGTGGGCTACCCTCCCCATGTCCACCTGGGAGGGTCGTCTGAAAATTCTGACAAGGGGTCCCCTCATCGCAGTGGCTCAGCAACAACCACAATAGACGTCAGTTCTCGCTCGCACTGCAGACCATCAGTGCTCTGGAGGGCAGCCCTCCTCATGATGATTCAGGGCCGAGGCTCCTCCTGTACGGTGGCTCTGCCTCCCCCAGGGCCTCCTGTCCTCCCCTGGGTCCTCTGCATCCTGCCATGAGATGGTGGCAGACACGCCAGGCCTCGGGTGCCCCAGCCCCGAGCTGACCCACTTTGGCGTTCACACTCCGCCGAGCAGAAAGCTCCGTCCCAGGGCCCCACTCTGCCACAGTGGGGGCTGAGCCACGTGGTCCAGCTGTGTGCTGGGGGGGGGGCGGTGTTAGGAAGTGTGCGTGGGGAGGGCCAGCTGCCTCTGTCACATGGTCTCCTCCCGGCTCCCTGCATCCATGTGTCTGAGCTCCCACCAGGCTCCTCAGCTCCAGGAGCACCTGCCCACCCCCCACCCATGGCCAGGTGGCTGTGGCATGGTGGGGACACCTGGGCATGAGAACACGGTGCCAAGGCCTGCTATGCGTGGGGCTGTGAGGAAGTCCCACAAGCTCCATATACGTGTCTCCTCCCTGGTAAGGTAGCAATAACCACCCTGACAACTCACCATCCCTCATCTGTTAAATGGCACTAAGTGGGAGCGGAGGTGACCTTGCCGGGACGTGGCGGCCACAGCACCCCCCACTGGAGCAGCCTGGCACTCGAATTTGAGTGTTACTTCGGGCTGTTGCCTTCTGAGACTGGTTCTTCGGTGGTCTGGAGATTCCCAGAGCCACCTAGCACCCTTAAATAAATTTCTTGTCTGATTAAACTTAGCTAGAGTGGGTCCTGTTGGGTTGGTGTTGTCCCAGGGTCGCACTGAGACCCCTGGTGTCCTGGTCAAGCACAGGCCTGTGGCTCTCATCATCCACACCCTACTGTAGTTCAAAAGAGAAACAATAGAAACCACACGCACACAGGCACCTGGGATATACTAATGGCAAGGCCGGGCCATCCAGCAGACCCTGGCTGAACAGGCAGGCAGACGGGGCAGACGCGTGCAGGGGTGTGTGGTGTGGCAGGAGTGCGGTGATCGGGGCACGGAGGGGCGGGGAGCTCACTGGAGACCCTGGGGAATAAGTGTGCAGATCGGCTTGTGGGGCAGCAAAAGCTTCACAGGGAGGGGACTGCAATGTGAAGGGAGGGTATTTTCCAGAATAGCGAAGGACAGGCATTAGAAGCAGAGGGGAGGACATATGTAAAAATCCCAGTGGATGAGTGAACAGAACACATTCCTGAAAGAACTGGGAGAGAATCACAGTAAACCGTGACATGGGGGAGGGGGGCCTAGGGAACAGAGGCTGAACAGGCAAACCAGAGTCAGATTAAGAAGATCTTTGGCTGCAAAAGGAAGAGGTTTGGACCTGATCAAAAAGGCACAGAGAATGCAATGAAGGAATATAGGTAGGGTGGTGGTATGATCATATTTGTGTTTTAGAGAGCGCTCCCTAACAACAATGAGGAGTAAGGGTTGGAAGGGTCCAAAGACCACTTGTAAGACTCTGATAGTAATCTGGGTTTTAAAAGTGCTATTGTACAGATCAGTCATGCTTAGGTGCCCGAAGCAGCTTTCAAACTACTCGTGGAAAGCATATTAAATATTATAGAATTACAAGTGATAACGCTCATTGAGCTTTTACAAGGTGCCAGGCATGGTGCTAAGCATTTTCCATATATTATTTCTTTTACTTAACTTCTGTGCCTCAACTTTCTTATCTGTAAAATGGTGAGAAAGACAAGGGCAACTTCACTGAGTTGTTTTGAAGATAAATGGCTTAATACCTGTAAAGAGCCTTGAATGATCCCAGCCCAGGTCAGGCCTTCTATAAAGGCTTGTGGTCACTCAATCCTCTGAGGGAGGGTGACCTCATTCCATTTTATAGATCAGAAACTGAGGCTTGCAAGACCACTTAGGCTATGCATCGTAGCTCCAGGGTTTAGACCTAGACTTTCTGGCAGCCACCTCCGGGTTCTCAGCCAATACACTACCTGTGTGGTTGTTGTCACTGTCACGATGACTCAAAGATCTGAGCGAGAGGCAGGTGCATGACCAAAGTGACTCCCAGGGGCACCCTCACGGCTCAATAGGGGGTACCTTTGGGGAGCTGGCTGCCATTCCCAGGAGCCAGCCCTCTCCCTCTCCCTGAGAGTCTGCAAAGGGAAGGCAGGGGAGGAGGCAGCAACAGAGCTAAAGAGTCTTCCTGCCACCTGGCCTGGGTGGGTTCCCACTGGGTTCCTGCGTGATGGCCCCAGCTTGATCTCAGCTCCATCTAGCTTGCAGGGCCACTGGGCCAGCCTAGAACCCATCCAGGCAGGTGGAAATCCTCTCCCTTGTCCCAGGACCAGCAGGGAGTTTCTTCATGGGCAGGATTGTCTGCTCAGAGCTTCCCATCTCCCTTGGAGTGGGCCACGTAACAGGGGATTCTAGATTCTTCTTCTAGCCTGAGTGAGACTCATCTGCCAGCTTGGAGCAGTGGGAGCCCTGGAAGCCCACAGAACCGTTGTCTGGGGGTGGGGCAGTGAAGCCAGGCCCCATGAATTTTTGATGGACTCCCCTCCTGAAGATATTAGTGTGCCCTTGAAGGCGGATAATTGAAATTCATATTTGGATATTCTATTACTTTGCGATATTCTTTATGAGGCTGCTTTGTGTTTCCTGGTGACTTGGTTGCAGCTTTAGTGACTCCATTATGGAGAAATATATTGATTTGTCAGGGTGGTGTCAGGGGCTCTGCTCTGATGAAAATTGATTTATCTCTCTCTGAGCAGCTTGTGTTTTTAATTCGTCTTTGACTCCAACAAGGCACGGGGTGGGGGGTGCGTGCGAGGAGGGTGCCGCCCCTGCCAGGAGCGTTCCCCAGCACACGCTGTAAGTAAAGGTCGGGGTGCAGCCCTGGCTCTGGTTTTATGCCCTGTGCTGAGGAGATAAAAGAGCTCCTCATTTGCCTCTGCTAGTGTTCATAACATTTGTGTTCATTCTTTCCCTCCCCTGACACTGACACACATAGTTGAGTGTGACGGATGAGGACCATAACTCGAGAAGCCATCGGAGAATGGCACTCTCTCTCTCTCTCTCTCTCTCTCTCTCTCTCCAGCCAAGAAGCAAGTCGATATTGAAGTGGCAGCTGGAACTAGGGAGGTCTCCACTTGCATTCCGATGAACTGCAGGGAAGAACTTTTAATTGTGACATGTCTCTGATGTCCTCGTTCTGGCACTGTGGTGGCATCTGCATGTCCGGACTAGACCCTGTCCTCGGCCACTTTTTGGCTGTGCGTGCTGGGCAGTTAGTTACTTCATTTCTCGGAGACCGGCCTCCTTAGTCATAATGGGGAGATAACGATGCTAAGCTGCTGGGGTTGGTGGAAGGGGGGGATGAAACAACGTGTGTAAGTTTTTAGCCTGTTGCCTGGTCCCAACCCATAACAGTGATTATTGAAAGCCAGTAAGTGCAATAAATAAAATAAAATGAAGTAATTACTTGTTGGGCACCTGCTCTGCAACCCTGTTGGCTTTGGTGATATAAGCGACAGAGATGGTTCCTGCCCTGCAAGGAGCTCAGTCTAGTGGCAGAAACGTGCTGGGTCAAGGTGACCCTATGACAGTGCAGGGGTGCGGGCACGAGACTGGGAAGGGCAAGGTTAGAGAAGATTTCCTGAAGGAGGTGATATCAGAGGTAATTTTGAAGAGAGAGTAAGAGTTGGTTAGGCAAAGAAGAGAAGCAAGGCTGACGCCAGGGGCAAGGCTGGGTGAAGATCCTTCAGTGCAGAAAATTGTTAGAGGTTGGAATATTCCAGTAGGCTTGGCACAAAGGGTGCATGTGAGTGTGGTGGTGGCAGGTGATTCCGAGGTGATGGTTGCAGCGCTCACTGTCATGGGTCTGGAACTAGACTGAGATGCTTATACCCCGTGGTCAATGTCAGAGGATTACACCCCTTGGTCAATGTCCTGAAGACTCAGAGGAACCCCTCAGGGTTTTACAGGGGGAAGCGTGATCAGATTGGTATTTTGGAAATATCCTTCCAGCCACCATGTGGATGTATAGAGGGATGCTTACCCGAGGGAACCCGGAGCAAGAACGCTTACTTGAAAGTCTCTGTAATAATGCAGGTGTGAAGAGAGGAAAGATTAAACTAAGGGTATGATGTATGATGGCGGGAATGAGTCAGACGAGGCAGGGAGGTGAGTCAAGAGGGAGGGACGTCACTGGGGTGAGGCTGGCTGCGGAGGCTTAGGAGAGAGAGGAGGCCAAGTCGTTGTCCACTGGCGGGGAGGAGAGTGGGTGTGTTATCCCCAAATGCCTTAATGTGTGTGTGTGTGGGCGGGGGGAGGGAGGTTCACAGAGGATTAGATCTTGGAGCTGGGCCTTGAAGAATGGGTCATATTTGCGCATGTCAGGGAGGCTGGTTTTGCAGGCACAAAGAAGATAAGGAGAGAGATTATCTTAAGCATTATCTGGGGGCTGTAATACATTTAGGAAGTACATACAGAAGGTGGACTATGATCAGGCCAACAAAACAGTACTTTTATTCACATCATCTCGCTTGGTATTCCCAGTAACCCCAGGTAGAAGAGATCTTAGTCCTATTTTCAGATGAGAAAATAGAGACTCTGGACAGGGTTTGGTAATATGTCAAGCTTACACAGTTAGTAAAAGATGGAGCTGGGGCTCAACCCAGTGTCTTTTGACTCCAAGGCCTGTGGTCCCTCTACTCTGTCTCCTTTATTTCTCTTCTCCCTTTCTTCAGCACTGTGATGAACATTTGCTTCCTTAGTAAAACCAGAAAGAATTCCATAGGGTTGACTGGGTGGGCCCAGACGGGGAAGAAGCTGGAGGCAGCTTATAGGGTGAATCTTCTGATTTCAGGCTAGCGTCTTTCCTGCCTCAGCTCCTGGGGCCCCAACATGAAGACTGTGGAATGGGCAAGGGGAAATTTCTGCCTAGTACACTCCCATGAGAGCTTACCCAGCTATGCTCTCAGTGGACACAGCCAGGTCAGGATCGATGCCTAGTCCACGTTCAAGGTCGTGTTAGGCTATTCCATACTTTGAGGCTTGGACAGCACAGCCCTGGAGCACCCATTCCCTGGATGAAAGCAGACCATTTCCACATCTCATAAGACCTGTAGAGAAGACCAGGATTCAGAGAAGCAAGGACACGCTCACTTGCACTCAGGGGAGGAGTTGACTCAGCAGGCTGGAGTGCGGTACCCAGGAGGCCTCAGCCTTCAGGGTCAGGCTGTCTTGCTCTGTTTCCCGACCCCGACCGGCATTCTCTCCAGGACAGAGGACCTGGTCAGAGTCCCATATCCGGGAACGCGGCCAGAGGCACATCCTGCTGACAGTGGCTGGGAGTTCGGTCCATATGTCTAAAGGGCAGGGCTTTATGACTGCATTTCATCAACCTCAATGGAGATCTTCTGGAAGAAGCTTAGGCATGGGGAATTGTAGGGAATTGGTCCTTGTCTGCTGAGAAGTTCTTCACACCACAAACAGACAAATACGTTTTTGAAAAAGAAGAAGAGCATGCTGCTAACCATGACAAGATTCCTTTTTTTGAGTTCTCACAGTGGGCCTGATGTTACTCTGAGCCTCTTGTGTTACCACTAACTCGTTTAACCTCTTGGTAACCTATGAGGTAGATCAATATACCCATTTTATAGATAACAACTGAGGCTTTAGAGAGATTAAGTAATAGGCCCAACACAGACTGTTAGGGACAGGGGAGAAGATTTGGACCCAGGGCTGCCTGGTCCCTGGCTATGTGCTCTTAACCTCTATTCTGTGCTTCCTGACATGCAGCCTAAGGAGGGGTCCTGAAGCCTTAGGGGAACTCTCCATGTCTGGTATCTAGCTAAGTGGGGGCATTAGAGGGTGTCATTTAAGGGCACAGTAGAGCTGATTTTCATTCCAAGGCCCAGGCAGAAGAATGTCCTTGAAAGCTGATGGAAGATGTGCCCCTTGCTGTTATTTATCTAACCTCGCCCGGAACCTGCTCCTCCTGTGTTCTCAATCTTGGTTAATGATGACGTTAGCCATTCGATCTGCAAAACCAGAAACCTCAGTCATCCTCAGCTCCTCCCTCCTCTTCAGGGCCCCTCCCCTGCCATCCGTCACCAGCCCTGCAGATTCTATCTCACACAGGTTTCTGGAATCCAGCCTTTCTTCTCTCCACTCCACAACCACCAACCACCGTCTGAGGACAGAACTTGAGCATCTCTGCTCAGGATGATTCCAATCACTTCTCTTTAGCTCGAATTCCTTAAATGAAGTCCCTCCCACATTGGACCCGAATTCCTCAGGTCACCTCTTCTGCTATTACTCTCTACCAGCCCCAAGCTCCAGGGTACTCTTGTTCCCCCCAAATGATGTGCCCAGCCCCAACTCTCAGTCTTTCACGAGCTGCTTCCCTTGCTTCAAATGCCCTTCTTCCCTTTCAGTGCTGGAAAAATTCCTATTCATCTGTCAAGGCCCCACCATGTGCCACTTCCTCTGGAAGTTCTCTCAATTCCTCCACCCCTGGGAGCGCTCCCTGTCTCCTCTGTACCCTGGCATCACTAACTTTATATATCTGACTTACACAAATTGGACTGTTCTATAATTTACCTGATTACATCTCTCCCACCAGAGACAGTACCTTATTTCTCTTTCTCTCCACCTCTAGAATAGTGCTCAGGCCGTAATCTATGCTAAGTAAAGTGTTGTCGAATAAATGGTTGAAAACCAAAATAGTTGAATGGTTGATGGTTCACAGTACACACACACACACACACACACACACACACACACACACACACACACACACAAGGATTGAGATTTCTTGAAATTGGCTTAACAAATCAGGAATTCTGGTTACTGCTCAGAAGTCTGTGTCTTTAACCCAATCATGCCATGGAAGAGGTAAGACATGCTAACAATACTCCTGAGCTTGTTGATGGCATCTTTCAGGTACCTCCCCCCACCAAGGAGAAAGCAGGTGGTATAGGGAAGGAAAGCGGGCAGCAGATATTTTCGAGCCTTCATGAATGCTGCTTGGTAAGAAAGAAAATAAAACGCCACCACCAGAATCACGGCCACCCCCTGACTACAGTGTAAGATTTAAGTCAAACGGCTCTCTCCATGACCTCGTCAGGAGCCATCTGGACTCTGAACATGATCTTTGACGAAGTGGTTTGGGTGTTGACCTATGCTGTTCCACTTCTGCCTCACATGATTTCCCACCCTCCTTGGGCTCCTATCTCTAGGTCAGGGCTGTGGAATCCATGTGGAAGGAGTGCTCCCCATTCTGTCCTGCAAAATCATTCTGTGTGCAGGGAACATATTTCCACGTAGATACCTAGATGTGCTGTTTGAGCTGTATTTATAAAACCATGGATACACGAATCAGGGAATGCTGGTCCAAGTCACATCTGAGATACAGTGTTTTCAACTTGTTAAATTCCTGGATGCCACATGTTTCAAGGAGCACCGTCCAGATGACAGAAACCAAGATGGGACAGGTAGGGCAGCTCTAGGAACAAAACCATATGAGGAATATTTGAAGGAAATCGGAAATGTTTAGCCTAGAGAGACTTGTAAATATTGGAGTTAGCCAAACCCAGAAGTGAAGGAGAGCAAGATTTCTAACAAATGGATTGATCAGTAAATGAAAAAAGAATTTGAGCCATCCATGAATGGCCTTCATATATTCAGCATGTTTGGAGAATTGACTGTTGTCTCCACTCAGTACTGGCGGAGCCCATAGGAAGAGGTGGCTTTGGGTGGTGAGCTTCTTGGGGCAGGAAGAGTTTGACTGGCTTCCTGTCATGGGTTCCAGTACTAAAGGGATGATTGGGAATGATGAGTTCTAGTGTGCTGTGATTCAAATGTCCAAAAATTCCCTAAGGGGAGGTCTAGTCGTGCCCCTTGTGCGATCCAGAATCCTGAACGCGGGACACTGTGTGCTCTTGTTGTGGGATGAGTGGCTAATGCAATGCATGGCTATCTCTCTCCTAGCAACACAGTCCCGGCATGTATTGGAGCGGGGGGTGACCAAGCTAGTGGTTGTTTCCCGTGCCCCAAGAGACCTTGACAGGAAGAGGGCTGAGATTAAAGCAGAATGAATTTGGCTCGAAGTAATGTGTTGACCCCCAAGGGGACCGGTCGCTGAAATGAGCATCTAAGGGAAGCTTGTCTCTCTGTCCCAGGTGATTCCTTGAAATCTTCTAGGTGTCTGAGCCTGTAAGACCGTAATCATCGGGAGTACGGTGTGCTCATTAGACATAGCCCTGGGCTATAGAGTCAGCGTCGGACAGAGTTATTCAAATTGCCCTGATAACTGTTGGACTTGGCAATCTTAACTGGTCGTCCTGCCTCCTACCTTTTCTTCGTCGTCCCCCTGCCTACGGCTCTCGGACCTTCCTAGCAGTTGTCCAGGGAGATCTGGGGAATAGCCGTGTCTGTGCCTCCACCCTTTGGATTATAGGACAAACCTGTCGCACACCTTTCAGGATGCCTGCCTCCTGGTTTTACCTCACCTCACCCTCCCTGTCCTCAACACAGAAACATCGTTCAGAGGGAGAGAATGATGTGTCAGGCACTGGGCTGGTTCTAGGACATGCCTGGCTTACTTTTAGTCCCCCTCCCCACAAGATCTTTTCTGCAAATGGGGATCTAAGAACCTAGGAAAGTTGCCCAAAACACACAGCTGGCCGGTGCCAGGGTCAGGTTCAGTCCAGGTGTGTGTGTGTGTGTGTGTGTGTTTCCTGGACTCCAAATCTAGTGCTCTTCCTATTCCATGGGAAAGAGGGATAGCCCGTGAGGCAGCCCCTCTCCTTGCTTTCATAGGTCCCCCCAGGGCTTCCCTGGCTGGGTTCTGAGCGGGCAGACCATGCTGTCTTCTGATGGGTGAACGCCAGGTGCGCCTCCCTTTGCTGTGAGCCAAGAGCTGTTCTAAGGAGTGGTTTCGAGTGTGGCCATTGAAAACACTGTTCTCGGTCCTGGCACCACGTCTGTTTCATTCAGCTTGGTGCAGGCAAGACGGAGCAGACAGCTTGGACAACTGCTCTGCCAATTTCTTCTTGATCTGAGAGCATCTGCCCAAGGGAACAGTGTGTTCTGAGGAGCCTTAAGAACAAGCATCATAGCCGAATGAGAAATCCTGCCTTCTGACTATCTCTCACGTCTCCCCTGGGGTCACCATTCCTTGACTGTAGTCGGTGCTCAGCAAATAAATAATGGGCAATTAAATGCAAGTCGGGAGCCTCCATTTCCTCCTCTTTAAAATGATGGGGGTAACGGTGTCTTCCTGGCAGGTGGCGAGCACCCAATCAGCAAGTTCATTTTCTTCTTCTTCTTCTTTTTTTAAATTTAATTTTATTATGTTATCTTAGTCACCATACATCATTAGTTTTTGATGTGGTGATCCACGATTCATTGTTTTCGTATAACACCCAGTGCTCCATGCTCTACGTGCCCTCCTTAATACTCATCACCATAGAGAGAGTGAGAGAGGGAACACAAGCAGGGGCAGAGGGAGAGGGGGAAGCAGGCTCCCTGCTCAGCAGGAAGCCTGATGACTCTGAGATCATGACCTGAGCCGAAGGCAGACGCTTAACCAACTGAGCCACCCAGGTGCCCTGAAGAATGTGTGTGTTTTTTTTTTTAAAGATTTTATTTATTTATTTGACAGAGAGAGAGACACAGCGAGAGAGGGAACACAAGCAGGGGGAGTGGAAGAGGGAGGAGCAGGCTTCCCGCAGAGCAGGGAGCCCGATGCGGGGCTCGATCCCAGGACCCCGGGACCGTGACCTGAGCCGAAGGCAGACGCGTAATGACTGAGCCACCCAGGCGCCCCTCTCCATGCTGTTCCTTATGTTCCACAAATAAGTGAAACCATATGATAATCGACTTTCTCTGCTTGACTTACTTCACTTAGCATCATCTCCTCCAGTCCCATCCATGTGGATGTAAAAGTTGGGTACTCATCCTTTCTGATGGCTGAGTAATAGTCCATTGTATATATGGACCGCATCTTCTTTATCCATTCGTCTGTGGAAGGGCATCTCGGCTCCTTCCACAGCTGGGCTATTGCGGACATCGCTGCTATTCTTCCGTGATTGGTACTTGCTGAATCTTTGATGATACTCGTTTCCCTCCACCGCACCACTTCGGCTTCCCTCGCTGCCCGCTTTGGGCCGAGGCTGGAAGCAGGGGGTGCCTCTCCGTTCACCGCGGCTGAGGGGTCCGGAGCCACTGTGCACTTAGGGCCCGCCGCTCAGGGCCCTGGTGGAGGTTCAGCAGCCAAGATGCTGTGGACCAGAGAACCATTTATCCCTGGAAACCCGTCAGTGCTTCCTTAGCTCCTGGGAAAGTGCATTTCATTTCTCATGCCTCCCCCTCTCTTCCGTTCTCCAATCCACTTGACCCTGCCCCTGATTTGGGAAGTGGGGACGTGACAGAGAGCAGCCTCGAGCTGAGTGAGCACAGATGCCCAACCGTAAGACCACACAGGAACATTTATAGGTGCACCTTGTTAAGTGTCTCCTGTGCGCTTAGCAATATTGAAGCTAGGGGAATCTTCCCCTGACAATCCCCCCACACAAGAGCTTACAATGTCTTACAGAGTGAGGACATTCTTTCTAAGAGGCTTCAGGGAGCATCACTGCCCAGCCTGTAATAAGGTCTTATCTTGTAAATGCCCAGAGGACCAAGGAAGGGTTAGTTTCACATGCTGGTTTCACCGCAGAGCCCAGGGATTAATATATAATGCATTCAGTGTTGGTGAAGCATCAGATCTGTGGCTGGTTTGAGCCGAGAGTGTTGCTGGCACGGAGTGAACCTCCTATTTACCCACCTCCCTTGGCTGCCCTGTGAGCATGTATGTGAGCGTGGGCTGAAAGGTTGCTTCCTGATCAGCTTCGCTTTGCATTCGGGAAATCTGTGGAAGAGCTTGGGGGTGGTGGAAACTTGAGAAGGACCATCATTTTACTTTATTTTAATTTTTTCGTTAATGAATTTATCATGGATGATGTTTTTGTTAATTTATCAAAGTGGGCTCAGGGTTTGTGGTGTTTTAATTTATTGAATTTGCGTTATGTTGTTGTGAAGTTAAAAATTACCCTCACCATTTTACAAATGAAAAAGACTCTGAGATTATATAGAAGTTGCTCAGTTTCACAAATTTAGAATGTGAAAGAGCTAGTAGTCAAATTCTAGTCTTTTCCATTTTGAACATATTATTCTTTTCTACCCAAACTGGTGTCTGTCTTCAAATACAACTTCATAACAATAATGGATATTTTGAGAAATTACATTAAGTTACTAATATCTTAAAAAAAAGAGTCTTGTATTTTCTAAGTTCCCAGGAGCATTTTTTTCCATATGGATATGCATTTTAATATAGTTATAATTATTACATATGAATATTTTGTATTCTATTCTCTTGTCTTGATGTTATATGATATGCTTTTCCTGATATTGCTAAATAGTCTTTAAAATTATCTTTTGTAAAGAGGCAAAATAATCCACTGGGTTAATTTCCCATAATTTACTAAAATGTTCTATTATGAGTCACTTTCCATCACTTTTTGCTCTCATGAACAATGCTGCAGTGAAGATGTTCATGCATAGTACTCCTTCTCCTGAAGCAGTATTTTATAGAGGAAGGAACAGGGGATGGGACTCAGGCAGACTGAGTTTGAATGCATTTTCTCCATCAAAATGATGCTGTGGCATCAGAGAAATCATTAGCCATTGTCCTAACTTCCTCATCTATAAGATGGGAATAAGAATATGTGTCAAAAGGCTGATATGCACAATTGATAGCATAGTAACTGTAAGCATGCCTAACCCATGACAGATAGGTCATCAATCTGAGCCCTTCTCTCCTGTTTGGAAAACCCCATAAGTAGAGTATGTGAGTGCATATGCTTTTGTGTCTTGTACCTACTGCAAAATTTCTTTTCAAGAGGGTTAGAACAACCTCTGCTGTCCCCAGTAATATGTGAAAGTACTATTTCACCACAAGCTCACAAGCAATTGATTTTATTATTTTTGGTGCCCATAGTTTTGAAAGGGCAACAAGATAGAAATAAAAATCAGCTGTATGCTCTTTACTTGTGAAGACGCTGGACTAGATGTTTACACAAACGAAGTCACACAGCTTTTGAAGGGCAGAGACTGCTTAATGGCCAGCAAGGCTTAGATGTAAGTCCCGTGTGACTAAGCAGATCCCCTTGAACCAAGCGATGGATGGGATATAAAGAATGTATTCTTGGCAGGAAACATTATCTGACCTGAGCATGGGTGGCCGGTAGACATTGCAAAACCTTCTTAACTGATGATTTTGTTTTTAAGGGAGGACTTGTCATCACATAAGGAGGCTTAACAAGATCCTCTTCCAAATTGGATTTGACATGTGCCTGGCACTCAGGCAGCTGAGCCCTCCCTCCCCAAACGATTCTTTGCAGCTACAGCCCAGGGCAGCAGGGCTCTGCCCAGCCTGCTGCTGACACAGCTGCTAACCCCAGGCTAATGAGCGGTCTCGAGGCGGGGGTGGCGGTGAGGCAAGGGCATTGTGGACAACTAGAGCGCCCTGAACCACAAGCTGGGAGGACAGTTGTTCCCTGGGCGGCCAGAGAACGCAGCTTTCCCAGAGTCGTTCCTGGATCTAAATCGGGCCAGTGCTCTAGGTCCTATCCCAATCTGAGCAGGATGCCAGAGAGAGAGAGAGAGAGAGAGAGAGAGTTGCTGAGGCCGACTTGATGCCCACATTCTTGTGTTCAGTCTATAAACGCACATAGGAAGATGGGCAGTACTGGGGGACTGTCTTCTTAGGACATGTCTTCAAGGTGGTTTTGATGTTTATTCATTTTAATTTGATTTTACTCAGGAAAATGATTGGAGGCAAAGGGTACATTGGGGGTGATTTGCCTTGGATGTTATTTTTATCCATCCATATTTTTATCCAGCCAGGGGTGGTTTTGAAGACCTCAGGCCAAAATGCGATTTTAAAAAAATGCTATGCCACCCCATCACACCCACACACTGACACATCTACTTAGTCATAAATCTGTATAGTATCAGGATAGATAGACAGATCGATAGCTAGGAAATTTTTTCAGTATTAGAATACCTAGATTCCTGTCTCATCTGTGATAGCTGTCTTGTAGGGCACTTTACCTAATGCATCTGATTTTTCATTTTTCAACTTAAGAAATGAGAATGGGCTCCTGGGTGGCTCAGTCAGTTAAGTGTCTGCCTTCAGCTCAGGTCATGATCCCAGGGTCCTGGGATCGAGACCCGCATCAGGCTCCCTGCTCCTTGGGAAGCCTGCTTCTCCCTCTCCCTCTGCCTACTGCTCCCCCTGTTTGTGCTCTCTCTCTCTGTCAAATAAATGAATAAATAAATAAATAAAAATCTTTAAAAAATGAGAATAAAGTATAGGAACGGTCAACTCCCCAAAGAGGAAGTCTTAGTGGCCAATGTGTACATGAAGAGATGTAGATTTATACAACAATGAGATTAATTTAAAACCTATCAAAGGACAAAAATGTTTGTGTGTGTGCGTGTGTGTGTGTGTAAGGACGTTGATCAACATGAATTCTCATCCACTGTTGATGAAAGTGTACATTGGCAAAACTACTTATTTAGTAGTCCTACAATGAATAGTTACATGGTTAAGACAGATGATCCTCACATCCTGAGAGAACCAGAAGCTTTGTGCTTTGGTTTCTCCTAGAACATACACGTACATGGGAGACATGCACAGGAATTCATATTTTGGTATTATTTGTCCAAATGAAAAATTGTAAACAGCCTAATGGCAATCAACAGCAGCATGCAAAAGTAGTTTTGGTATATTCCTACAATGATGTATGACAAAGCAGAGATGCTGAAGGAATTGGAGGAAGCTTTAAGGAGCTCCCATTGACCACATTTGAGACATTTGAGCCCCCAAATAATTAAGGATAGTAATAAGTAATAAGCCCTGCAAAAGTAGGAATTTGTGAATCTACATTCTTTTTTTTTTTTTTTAAAGATCTTATATTCATTTGACAGAGAGAGAGCGAGCGCACGAGCAGGGGGAGTGGCAGGCAGAGGGAGAAGCGGGCTCCCAGCTGAGCAGGGAGCCTGAGGTGGGGCTCAATCCCAGGACCCTGGGATCATGACCTGAGCTGAAGGCAGATGCTCAACCCACTGAGCCACCCAGGCGCCCCATGCATCTACATTCATAATTGATGATAGAAGAAGAGATGGATTCAATGCATAGATTAACACATGCATACATACGTAGATATATACATGTATGAGAAGGGAGGCTGCTTGTTTACATTAGAATGCTGTGGGCAGATTGGCTAATCTGGAGGGAGTACTGGAGTTTGGAAATCATTATTTTGCAACCATCATGGTAAAAATGGGTAGGGAAGAATCACCAATGGATATTAAATCTAGGGGGTAGTTTTGATGAGAGCAATATTTACATGATTTTTAAATGTCTCCCGTGCACAGATTATTAGTTGAAAGGAAAAAAAATAAGTATATACTGAAAAAAATGGCAGCACCTTGACTGAGTGATCAAAATTAGCATCACCAATGAAGAACAGATGGACATTGTGTGTCTCCAGATGTGATATCCTAGGAGAGTGTATGACCTTAATTTAATCATGAGGAAATATCACATAACCCAAAGTGGATAACATTCTATTACAAGACAGAAGGGCTATAGTCTTCAAAATGTTATTGTCATAAAAGACAAGGGAAGACTGAAAACACTTCAGATTATCTAAAGCTAAAGAAACTTGATAACTAGACAGGATCTTGTACTGGAAAAGAGAAGTATGCTGTAAAGGACATTTTTAGGCAAACAGATACAATCGGAATATGGATGGTATATTAGTTGGAAATATATCATGAATGTAAATTATGAATTTGATAATAGCAGTGGTATTCCTACTCATGGAAATACACATTTTTAAGTATTTAGGGGTAAAGATCCTTGATGTATGTAAATTACTCTCAAGTGTTTCAGAAAATAATTACACACACAGCAAATGAAGAGAAATATTAATAAAGATGAATCTGTATAAAGGATATTTGGGTGTTCTTTATACTGTTTTATTTTTATAACTCTTTGTCATTATTTATTTTTTATCATTAATATGTGAGAGACACAGCTAAACCAATGGTTAGAGGAACAAATGGTAGCTTTGAATGTTTATATTAGGAAGATGGGTATGCTCTAGGAGGACAAAAAGAAAAACCAATTAAGTCTAAATTAAGTAGATGGAAGGAAATAATAAAAATAAAAGCAGATACCACAAAAATAAAAAAAAAACAGAAAAGAAAGGAAACTGACAAGGTCAAATTAAAAAAGTAAATTTGATAAACTCTTAGCCAGACTAAATACAAGAGAGAAAACACAAGTTGCCTATTAATTAATATCATAACAGGAATTAAGGAGTGACTATCACTACAAATCCTACAGGTTTTAAAAGGACAAAAAGGGAATATTATGAAAAACATGCCAACAAATTCCACAGTTCAGATGAAATGAACAAATTCCTTGAAAAACTCAACTGACCAAAAACCCAAACTGACATAAGATGGTAATAGAATTCTGAATAGCTCTATACCTATGAATGACATGGAATTTTTGAGGGGGAGAGAGAGAGAGAGAAAGAGAGAGCAAGTGCAGGGAATGGGGTGTGGGGAGGGGCAGAGGGAGAGAGAGAATCCTAAGCAGGTTCCACACTGAGCATGGAGCCCGATTTGGGGCTTGATCTCATGACCCTGAGATGGTGACCTGAGCCAAAATCAAGAGTCCAACGCTCTCAATCAATGGACTGAGCCACCCAGGCACCCCTGAATGACATTGAATTTCAAAATCTTTCAACTAATAAACTCTAGGTCCCAACAGTTTCCCAGGTGAATGCCATCAAACATTTAAGGAAGAAATAGTACCATCTTATAGAAACTCTTCCAGAAAATAGAGGAAGAAGAAACAGGCATTAACTCATTTTAGGAGTTAAACCACGGTAAAGACATCGCAAGAGAATAAAATATTCCTCCCTAGATGCAAAAATCCTTAACAAAACAGTGATAAATCTTTTGACATATATAAAAAGCATACTACATCATGATCGATTAAAGTTTATCCCAGAAACACCAGTTTGATTCAAAAATTAATCAGTGTAATCTGCCAGATTAATAGGCTGCAGTAGAAAAACCATATGATTGTCTTCATAAATGGGGAAAAAGGGGCACCTGGGTGGCTTAGTCGGTTAAGCATCTGACTATTTTGGCTCAGGTCATGATGTCAGGGTCATAGATGAAGGCCCGTGTCGGGCTGCACGCTGAGCATGGAGCCTGCTTAGGATTCTTTCTCTCCCTTTGCCTTTGCCCCTCCCCCCACTCACGTGAGTGCACGGCTTTCTCTCTCTCAAAATAAATAAAACTTAAAAAAAAAAAAAAAACAGGGGCACCTGTGTGGCTCAGTCGTTAAGCGGCTGCCTTTGGCTGGGGTCATGATCCCAGGGTCCTGGGATCGAGCCCCGCATTGGGCTCCCTGCTTGGCCAGAAGCCTGCTTCTCCCTCTCCCACTCCCCCTGCTTGTGTTCCCTCTTTCACTGTCAAATAAATAAATAAATAAATCTTAAAAAAAAGAAAAAATGGGGGGATAAAAGCATTTAACAGTATTCAACACTTATTCATGACAAAGATTCTCAGCAAACTAGAATAGATCTCTTCTAGCAACATTCCAGAATACTCAAACTGATAAAGGGCATCTACAGAGTACCTCCAGTTAATACTTAATGGTCAAGCACTGAGTGCTTTCCCCCTCTGATCAGAAAAAAGGCAATAATGTTGAATCTTCTATTCAATATTGTATGAGGGTTCTAGCCTGTTCGATGATGCAAGACAAATAAATAGTGCAAAGATTCAAAAGGGAAAATTTAATTCTACTTATTTATACTTATAAGCAAAATTGTATTTAATTAATAACGTAAAGAATTCAAAATCATAGCATAATATCTGATAAGAAAATCCTAAGGAATTAACAAAGAAACCCTTAAAACTAAACCCTTAAAACCCTGAGCATGGAGCCCGATTTGGGATTGAGCCTGATTAAGGAGTGACTATCACTAAAACTATTTAAATGGATTTACCTGTATTTCAGGATACATGAAGCACAAGCAACAATCGGTTATATTTCTATATGTTGACAGAAAACAGGAGGGAAATAAAATTAAAGTTTTATTCGCAATATTACAAAAATTATGCTGAGCAATAAATTTAACAAAAATGTGACAGCCCTCTCTACTGTGAACTATAAAACATTGCTAAGAAAAATGAAAGAAGGCCTGAGTGAATGGGAAGATGCACCCTACTGATGAGGTGGAAAATCCAATATTGTTAAAATCTAAAAATTTTCCACAGTGATCCATAGTTCAACATAATTCAAATCAAATTCCAAGAGGCTTTTTAAAAATAGAAAAAGATAAGCTGATTCTAAATTTATGTTTATATTATAATTTATATGGGAATGTAAAAATGCAAATGATCTCGAATAGTCAAAACACTCTTGCAAAGAAAGAACAAAGCTGGAAGACTCACACCCTTGGCCTTCAAGACTAATCTAAAGCTACAGTGTTTAGCCCAGTTTGATATTGGCATCAGGGTAGAAGCACAGATCGATCAGCACAGCAGACCAGAGGGCACATACATACACATATATATGGTGGGTTGATTTTTGACAAAAACAACACAGTAATTCAAATAGGAAAGGAAAGTCTTTTCAACAAAAGCTTCTGAAACAACCAGATATCTGTGTGGTGAAAAACATGAGCTCAGTCCTGTACCTCACACCACACAGAATTTAACATTTGATGGATCCTAGATCTAAGTATAGAAGTTAAAATTATGAAGCTTTTGGATGATTCACAGGGTAGACAAAAATTTCTAAGACAAAATTAAAAACAAAACACATTGTCAGTAAAAGAAAAAGAAATCATAAATTAGACTTCATAAAAATTAAAACAAAAACTCTGGTCAACAAAATATATCATTATGAAAAAATGAAGAGACAGACGTGAAGAAAATGTTTCCAAAACCTATTTCTGACAAAGAGCTTCTATTCGGGATATGTAAAGAATTCTTTCAACCCAGTAATGGAATGACAGCTTGATAAAAAGAGGCAAAAGTCTTGAACAACCAAACGCACTTCACAGCAGGAGTTGGTGAGGATGTGGAACAACTGGAAGGCTCAGACACCACTGGAGAGAAAATAAAACGGCACAGCTACCTTGGAAAACAGTTTGGTGATTTTTCTTTAAGTTAAAATATCCCGACTCTTTGACCCGGCAGTTCTGCACCTTTATCCAACAGAAATGCAAACAAGTACCCACAAAAAGTACTGCATAAACATGCTCACAGCAACTTTATTCACAATAACAGAAAACTGGCAACAGTCCAGATGCTCTTCAACAGGAGAATGAATGGACACATTGCTAAATTCAGACAGTGGAGAACTACTTAGCAGTGGAATAAAGCCATCTATTGATACATGGGAACACCACGGATGAATCTTGGAGATGTAATGCCTTCCCCAAAAGGGATACAAATGGCTGTAGACTCCATGAGTCTCTTTAGATGAAGTTATAGAAAGAATGTAGCCTAAGGTGGCAGATCAAAATAGTGGTTTCCTAGGATGCAGGGATGGTGGAGGGGAAGACGACTTTGGGAAAAGAAGAAAACTTCCTGTAGAGGTGAGCGTGTTCTACATCTTGATAGAAATAGCAACACAGGATGTATCTCTTTTTGAAAGGTACACAGTTAAGGTTTATGCGTTCAAATGTGTGTAAAATTTATTTCAAAGCAGACTTGTAAACTATCATTGGGTGAGGGGAGGTAGGGGTGGCATCAGTATGGGTGAATCAAGAACACGTGAGTATTGATGATTGGAGCTGAGTGGTAGGTACCTTACACTATTGCATTTCCTTGTATACATATGAACTTTCCCCTAATAAAATGCTTTCCTTAAAAAAAAGCAAGCTGCTGGAGATGTACCAGTATGTTATCATTTGTGTCAAGTTTGAAAGCATGTATAGAGGAATATACATTGGTTATAGGTCTATATTTTTGTGTTAATTTTTTAAAGATTTTATTTATTTATTAGAGAGAGCACACACGAGTAGGGGGAGGGGCAGAGGGAGACGCAGTCTCGATCCCAGGACCCCGAGTTCATGACCTGAGCCAAAGGCAGACACTTAACCAGCTGAGCCACCCAGGCACCCCTGTAGTAAATGTTTTTAAAAACATGTGGAAATCACAACACCTGATTTGAGATTAGTGGTTCCCATTGGATGGCACAGAAAGGATTCAAAGGCCTTTGTGATATTCTATGAATTCATTAAATTATTCTCTGTACATTTTTAGACTGAGATATTTCATTAAAAGTGCGGGAACCATCTCTAGCCTAGAGAGAGGGAGCCTGTTTGTTACTGAGAAGGATGTAGTAATCTCTGCCCTGCTCAACTTTGAGGTGAGCACTGAATGGAATGTTAAATGGGGGAAAAGTGCTGTGTAATCTGTCAAGCATAATCAACTGCAGAGACTTTTGGGGAAAGCTCGAGGGGCTTCCAGACCTCTAAGCACTATTGTAGCATACTGCTTTACTAGCCGGGGAGCTCCTTGAAGGAGGCGGGGGTCGTGCCTTCCATATCTCCGTGTCTCTGGTACTTAAAATCATGCCCGGCACGATTGGGATGCTCACCAGATTTATGGAAGGAAGGGATGGATGGTGTCCCCATCCCCCCCAAAAGGCTGTGGGGGACTAGAAGGTGCTAGGATTATTTTAACAAGTGACAGCAAGGGCTGATGTGAATTATAGGTCAGGCGTCTTGTAAAGGCTCTATCAGGATGAACTCATTTCCTCCTCACAGTAATTCTATTGGTTGGTTCTGTTACTATCCACCCCACTATACAGCTGATGACACTGAGGGACAGAAAAGTTAGATTTCTTTTCCAAAGTCACACAGCGAGTACTAGAGGACGAGGGGTTTGACCCTAGAGCCCTTATATTTGACTCAGAGACCCTATGGCCTTTTATGATCAAGTAAGTTTGGAGGTGGAGCCCTGACAGTGGGGGCAGATCTGGCTCCAAGTGTGGGGCATGAAGGAACCCGGCAGGGTTCTCTTTCAGGGAGGAAGTGGGGTTTTCAATGTAGAGTGGGGGGTGGGTGCAGGCGACACCCAGGAGGACAGATGGTCTTGGTGTCCGGGAGCCCTCAGCCGTCTCGTGGACGTGAATCCCTTTGGAGGAGAACCATCTCTCCTGAGTCCTCCATAGTCCTTCACGGCTATGTCTAGGCATCTCTTAGAGGCTCTGAGCCATCCTGGGAGCTGGGGCTCCTCTGGGCTGAAGATGCTGAAGTCTGGGGACGGCAACTCCAGGTAAACAGGGCCTGCCCTGATCCTGTTGCCAGGCAGAATGAATGCAATGTGTTTTAGTAATGAATGAGTGATTAATAGCAACTGCTTTGGAGAATTATGTGGTGACGAGCCTTACCGTACCATGGAGCTGAGTATAAATGATGCTGGAATGCATAATCGGGACGTTAGCATCTGTTACAAACTGCATTATAAACCTGGCTCCATAATGCCGCTTATCCACACCTCCCTGACATGTTATTATAACACCTCTCTTGAGAATGGATTGGAGGGAAATGTAATACCTATTTTTTTAAAGATTTTATTTATTTATTTGAGAGAGAGAGAATGAGAGATAGAGAGCACAAGAGGGAAGAGGGTCGGAGGGAGAAGCAGACTCCCTGCCGAGCAGGGAGCCCGATGTGGATGTGGGACTCGATCCTGGGACTCCAGGATCATGACCTGAGCCAAAGGCAGTCGCTCAACCAACTGAGCCACCCAGGCGCCCGGGGAAATGTAATACCTGTTAATCACCAATTGATAAAAAGAAGAAGAGGACTGTTAAATTAAGGAAATGTCCACGCAGGCTTTCTTCCTCTTCCCGCCATGGCTCTGGATTCTGCCCTGTGAGGCCTGCAAGGACTGTGTTCCCTGTTCCCAAGGTGAGAGAGTGTGCTCTGGATGGAGGAGCCCTGCAAAGCAGGCAGCAAGTGTCTGGGAACCTGAATCCTTTAGCGCCCCGCTTCCCCCAGTTGCTTTCCTAAAGCCTGCCCGTGTGTTTGGGCTCCACTGGGCCCACCAAGCACACTGACCACTCCGGGTCATGGGGAGCTGTTTGTGGTCCCCAGGAACTGACAGGCTCTTTCTGGGCCATCATCCTCTCCTCCACCAGGCTAATCTGCTCATCCTCTAAACCTCTGCTTGGTGTCACTTCCTCCACCAAGGCGTGCCAGCTCTCTTTGGTCCTGTTCATTCCATCAGCCTCATGCATCACACAAGTGGATATGGAAATTACTTACCTGCCATCTTCTTGGCTGGCCGAGAGCCCTTAAGAGAGCGCGTCTTACCCACCGTGGGTTTTCCAGAAAACAACCTAGGATGGGGCATGGGGTAGGTGCTTCCCAAAGGCGGCCACAGGCAGGGACATTTAGAGATATTCCTATACAGTCTCATCCTAATGGGACTCATTCATCTGTCTGTACATTGAGCACCTACTGTATTTTCTCCCCGGTGTTGTGAACAGAACGGCAATCAAAGCAGCCTGAATCCTGCTTTTGTGGAGCTGGCCTTTGGGTTGAGGGACTCTTAGGGAAAGAAGGGTCGCCAGCCTGTGAGCGTTGTCTCCCAGCGCCCTCCCCTCAGCATATTTCCCGTCATACTTCACATTCAGTTCCGATGCCATGATCTATAGCAAACCTTCCATCTCCAACCCAGGGCAAAGTTACAGGATTTCCCTCTGTCGGAGATGCACACTCTCGCACATTTGACTGTTGTTTTTTTCTCCACTGGGAATTTACAATATTGACGTACGACCCACGATGGGTTCATTCGATGTGGTCAGGTTGCCTTTTGCTGCTGGCTATTGTCAGGTCAGGAAGCGCCTCGCCATTAAGGTGTTTCTCGGTGAGGGATGCAGGAAGCACCCGAGGCCTGTGCTTTTGTGGGCTTCGTTGGCACGGTGGATGCACTGCTCGCCTCATTGTGTCTGGTCACGTATCTTTCTCCCTTACTGGACTGTGAATTCCTCAAGGGCAGCCATGTCTGATTCAACCGCAGTTTTCCTTCAGCTTTGCACCTGTGCCCAACACCCTGCGAGTGCTCATTTCTCTTGGGGACTAAAGCAGTGCGTGACATCATGGAGGGACACTCTCCTGCCTTCCACACGATCAGGTCTGGCAACTTCTCTTTCCTATGTATCCTTTCAAGTTCACCTCCAGAACCACCTGGGTAGTGGATGGCTGAGCACAGGCTGACCACATACTGGTGGGGGGATCTGCACACGTGAATCCTGGGGCCTCCGATGCCCGACCTGCAAAATGGACCTAAGGCACCCACCTCGTGTAGCTCTAGGGAAAGATAAAGTGTGATACGCACCATGTACGTTTTCACAAGCTGGGTGGCTTAAAACAACAGAAATGTGTTCTCTTACAGTTCTGGAGGCCGGAAGTCTGACATCAAGATGTTGGCAGGGAGCCATGCTTTCTTCAGTGCCTCTAGGGGAGGATCCTTCATTGTCTCTTCCGGCTTCCCGCGGCCTTGGATGTTCCTTAGCTTCGACAGCGCAACTCCAATCCCTGCTTTATCTTCCCAGGGGCCGTATTCTCTCTCTTACAGGAACACCGGTCATACTGGATGAGGGGCCCACCTGACTCCAGTTTGACCTCATTTTAGCTTAACTAATTGCATCCACAATGACCCTACCTCCAAATAAAGTCATTCTGAGCTGCCCAAGGTTAGGACTTCAACAGATCCGTCCGGGAAATGCGGTTCAATCCATCACACACACAGTGTGTTCTAGCGAATAATCATCTCCTCCCATCCCCTGTGCCCCCAGTTAGGCCAACCCCGCCTCTTCTTCCTGCCTCCTCCGTCTTTCCCCCCTCTCTGAGGCATCTCGCTAGGTATCTTGTTCAGAAAGAAGGTGCTGCTTTCCTAACCAGGAGGGAAGCTTTTTGAAGGTTGAGTTGTAAAAGATGCCCTTCTAGCATCTGAACAACGGCTTGGTATGTCCTGCGGTCTCAATATGTGTTTATGGATTGTTTGGTAACAAAGAAGCGGAAAATATTGATCACATTTTCTGCCACACTGTCCTTCCCTCTAGAACGCTTCCTCTGGGTTCTTAGAGGGGAATTATCATTCTCATTTCAAGGAGCCTCCTCTCCTAGGACCTGCCAGGAGAAAATGAGTTTAGAGAGTTGGCGGTCTGACCACAAACAGACACCACCCTAACCGGGGCCTCTGTGATCTCTCATTTGGGTAGCTGTCTTTGTCCTGCTTCCTTTTCAATCCAGTCTTTGTGCTGCACTCAGAGATTTTTTTTTTTAAATTTTTATTTTATTTTTTATTTTGCATAGACCCTATGGCCAACGTGGGGCTTGAACTCACGAACCTGAGATCAAGCGTCACACGCCGTACCTACCGACTGAGCCAGCCAGGCGCCCCTGGATGGATCTCTTTCAAACAGATAAGATAGCATCATTTGCACTAAGTCCAGTGTAGTTGTGTGTTTTTAGGGCTGGAGGTTGCACATGACTGGTACTGTGCCTGGGTACAATATTGTGGGATAGATATTTGTGGAAAGTTGAAGGGATATAGTTAAAAAAGATTTAGGCATAGAGTAAAAAAAAAGAAGCTAGGGTTCCAACCCTGGATCTTCCACATATGAGATGTTTTACTTTGAGAAAGACACCTGATTTTTCTGAGCTTCAGTGTGCCTGTTGATACAACTGAGGATAGTAAATGCAGATTGGTTTCAGCTCAACTGAAACAATGTGGGCGAAGAACCAAGTACCCTTCGCAGCACATCGTCGATGTTTATGGCCTATCAGTCCCCTTCCTCACCTCCCAGCCTGTGCCTTTCCCCTCACGAGTCCCTCGCCGTCCCTACCTGCTTCCCCCACAGGTAATTATCTGTTCTTGTTATCTCTATTGCTTTTCTAACTCTGTGTCTTGTGTGCCGCCATCTCCCCAACTCCTCCCGTGATGGGGTTCCTGCCTTTCTCATTTTCTCATGATTAAAATAAAGCATCCTGGAAAACTAATTAATATTGCAGAGATGAAGGATGCAGTGTTGCCGGTCCCAGCTCTCCACTGAGCGCAAAGCACTTACAGTGAAACCCGCCAGGCTGGCTATTTAGAAGAAAAAGGATTTATTTATCAACAAGAGGGAATACAACCCTTTTATAATGCAGCCCCTAGCCTGCCTTTGATGGTGCTGCCAGCTTCAAACCCCAGGTGCCTGCAAAAAGGCCAAGAGGTGAATAGACTCCTGCCAAGGAGATGGACAGCATGGAATCCCCTGGTCTCTACTGGTCTTGTCCACTGTGCCACAGGGGGTGGGGGGCGTCTCTGTCCGCCTGGCCACATCTCAACCCTCATTCCATGATGGCCTCCCTCATGACACCCAGGGTGGAGCCACGACCAATAGAAAGGGTCCTGGAACAGGAGCCGGAGAGCAGCAGGACTGGAAGCACCAAGAGATCATCCTTTGTTATGATCCCGTTTTAGATATGGACAAACTGAGGACTCAGAGGTGGGACATGAGTTACAAAGTGGCCACGGTCCCAGAGCACAGGCTTCATGCAGGACCCTGACTAATCAGCCGTGCTTTCCTCCAGGACATTCCTTCCTTATTCCTTATTGTACAGCCTTGCTAAAGCCCTCCCAGCCGTTATTATCTTGAACTGCAAACCTTTGCATAGGTCCAGCTGAGCTGGATGAGCGGGGACACCGTGGTTTTTCATTCTCTGCCTTTGTGGAGCCTAGAACAGTACTTTGCACACAGCAGGGATTTCATATTTATTAAATTAGTTTGCTAATGTGTGAACTTGGTGGCATTGCAATTTCTTCTCATGCGCGTGTGATCAAATGGGTTCAGGGAGGAATTTCAGTCTGACGGGCCCGGAGTCATGACCCTTGGAGATAATTTTTCAAGGTTTCGCTGAAGCATCCCCACGTTAGCCATTGCTTCATGATCCCGAGTGACTTGTGCTGCTGAGCCCAGCCTGGCCACCTGGGGTTCGAGTTGCACCACACGCTCACTGACTGTGGAACTGTGTGCCTCGGTTTCTCCATCTGTCATCATCATCAGCCCAACAGGGACGTTGTGAGGGTCGCACTGGAGGGTGGCATCGGATCATATGCCCAGTGAGGAGGCAGTGTGCACAATGGTTAGACGTGACCATGGGAGGGGAGGCCCGTCCGGCTGCGGGGTCTGTGACGTGGCCCTCCGATTTGGTTCGGGGATGCCGAGGCTGTGGCTGTGGTTAGCACACAGCAAATGTTAGCTGATTTTTGTCACCTGATGAAGCTAAATGACCTAACCTAGGTCGAAGGCTAGTAAAGTGGCAGAGGCAGGGAAGGTAAAGGAAAGTGCATGTGTGAGCTCTGTGGTCAGATAAACACAGACTGGAATCTGTGTTTTTGATGACAGAATTGATGACAAGTTCCCTTTCTGTGGACTCAGTGGTTTCTACTCCCCTATAACCTACTACTTGGCTAGAGTGTCCTCAGTTTCTCATAGCTGCATCTCAGCCTCATTTCTCCACCCCCCTGCTCCAGCAAACACCAAAAGTTCTCCTTCCTTCTCCCCCTTTTCTTTTTTATAAGATTTTTTATTTATTTCTGAGAGAGAGCACGAGTGAGCGCAAGCAGAGGGAGCTGCAGAGGGAGAGGGAGAAGCAGACTCTCCACTGAGTGGGGAGCCCGATGCGGGGCTCCATCCCAGGACCCTGGGATCACGGCCTGAGCCAAAGGCGGATGCTTAACCGACTGAGCCACGCAGGCGCTCCCCGCGCCCCCCGCTTTTTAAGAGTGCTTCGTGCTTTTTTCTTCTCCCGTCAGTATCTGCTCTGAGGAACAACACTGCTGTCGGACACTTGTCCTGCAGCGTGTGTTTTACAACCCAAAGTGACCTTACCAGGGAATGGGAGGCCCACGTCACTGTCTCCTGTAGGTGGAGAGGTCCAGGGGTCTAGCATGATGGGGCGCCTCAGGCTGACAAACGGCAGGAGACTGCCTTCACATGCCCCAGGTGATCGGGGTGCCCTAGTGTCCCTCCTGCGTGGGAGAGACCGGATGTCTTTGCTTCTTCGAGAGGACTTCACTAAATGGTGAGAGGCAGCTGTCAGTTTGCACAAGGGCCACTGAGCACCTGAGGATTCACTGGGATTGCTGTGGACCCATAGGTGGGGGCTTGGAGACATCTAGGTAAAGGGAAATACAAGTTAAGTGTGTAAATAATCCTGCTTCTCTGGGACCCCTTCTCCATAAAGCATTAGTTCATGCATCCATCTGGTCAACAAATATTTAAAGGGCATTTTACAAAGTTCTAGGTCCCGTTCCTGGGATGGGGCTGCAGCACTGAATGAGTCAGACGCAACCCCTACCTCTTGGAGCTTAGAGTCGAGTCAGGCAGGAGCCAAGGACGAGCTCGTGCAGCCAGGACAAGTCCTGTAGGACTTTGTGGGGCTTGGGGCAGGTCACTGACCCCGCACTTCCTTTCTGAAGATGGAGGGCCGAGATAAGAATTCCCAAGGGCAACTTTTTTCAAAGAAATGGAACAAATAATCCTAAAATTTGTATGGAACCAGAAGAGACCTCGAATAGCAGAGGAATATTGAAAAAGAAAAGCAAAGCTGGCGGCATCACAATTCCGGACTTCCAGCTCTATTACAAAGCTGTCATCATCAAGACAGCATGGTACTGGCACAAAAACAGACACATAGATCAGTGGAACAGAATCGAGAGCCCAGAAATGGACCCTCAACTCTATGGTCAACTAATCTTCGACAAAGCAGGAAAGAATGTCCAATGGAAAAAAGACAGTCTCTTCAACAAATGGTGTTGGCAAAATTGGACAACCACATGCAGAAGAATGAAACTGGACCATTTCCTTACACCACACACAAAAATAGATTCCAAATGGTTGACCGACCTAAACGTGAGACAGGAGTCCATCAGAATCCTAAAGGAGACCACAGGCAGCAACCTCTTCGACCTCAGGCACAGCAACTTCTTCCTAGAAACATCGCCAAAGGCAAGGGAAGCCAGGGCAAAAATGAACTATTGGGATTTCATCAAGATAAAAAGCTTTTGCACAGCCAAAGAAACAGTCCACAAAACCAAAAGACAACCAACAGAATGGGAGAAAATATTTGCAAATGACATATCCGATAAAGGGCTAGTATCCAAAATCTATAAAGAACTTATCAAACTCAACACCCAAAGAACAAATAATCCAATCAAGAAATGGGCAGAAGACATGAACAGACATTTTTCTAAAGAAGACATCCAAATGGCCAACAGACACCTGAAAAAGTGCTCAACATCGCTCGGCATCAGGGAAGTCCAAATCAAAACCTCCATGAGATACCACCTCACACCCGTTAGAATGGCTAAAATTAACAAGTCAGGAAACGACAGATGTTGGTGGGGATGTGGAGAAAGGGGAACCCTCCTACACTGTTGGTGGGAATGCAAGCTGGTGCAACCCCTCTGGAAAACAGTATGGAGGTTCCTCAAACAGTTGGAAATAGAGCTACCCTACGATCCAGCAATTGCACTACTGGGTACTTACCACAAAGATACAAATGTAGGGATCCGAAGGGGTACGTGCACCCCAATGTTTATAGCAGCAATGTCCACAGTAGCCAAACTGTGGAAAGAGCCAAGATGTCCATCGACAGATGAATGGATAAAGAAGAAGTGGTATATATACACAATGGAATATTATGCAGCCATCCAAAGGAATGAGATCTTGCCATTTGCAACGACATGGATGGAACTGGAGGGTGTTATGCTGAGTGAAATAAGTCAATCAGAGAAAGACATGTATCATACAACCTCACTGATATGAGGAATTCTTAATCTCAGGAAACAAACTGAGGGTTGCTGGAGTGGTGGGGGGTGGGAGGGATGGGGTGGCTGGGTGATAGACATTGGGGAAGGTATGTGTTATGGTGAGCACTGTGAATTGTGCAAGACTGTTGAATCACAGATCTGTACTTCTGAAACGAATAATGCAACATATGTTAAGAAAAAAGAAAAAGAAGAAGATAGCAGGAGGGGAAGAATGAAGGGGAGTAAGTCGGAGGGGGAGACGAACCATGAGAGACGATGGACTCTGAAAAACAAACTGAGGGTTCTAGAGGGGAGAAGGGTAGGGGGATGGGTTAGCCTGGTGATGGGTATTAAAGAGGGCACGTTCTGCGTGGAGCACTGGGTGTTATGCACAAACAATGAATCATGGAACACTACATCAAGAACTAATGATGTAATGTATGGTGATTAACATAACAATAAAAATTAAAAAAATAAAAAGAATTCCCAAGGGCAAAGCCAAGGTGTCAAGTCCCAAATCAGCTCCAGGAAGCAAGGGACTGGTCAGATAACAGGAGCCTAACCACAGAGCCCAAGCAGAGTGGCTTGGATGGGGGACATGGGGTGACGGTGTGCCCTAGAAAACAAAGGGAGGGACTGACAGATGAGCTGCAAGGCAACAAACATCTCCACACCCCTGTGTGGAGTCAAAGTAGGACCTGTTCACAGCAGCATTTTGTAAGGGAAAAACTATGGCAAAAGCCTCTATTATCTATTAACAGGAATGGATAAATAAATTATGGTGTTCTCAAATAATAAAAGTTTCAGCGGAGAAAAGTAATAGACCAGAGCCATCCATGTCAACATGGATGAATCACACAAAAGTAATGGTGGATGAGAATCCGCAAGCTGCGGAAAAGTATACTTATTTTAGGATAGCATTTATATAAAGTTTGAGAACGTGTAAATCAATTTTTGTTCAGGGATAAATAAACATGTCGTAAAAATATAAAGTCATTTGTGGGAATGATGAAGTCTCAGTTCTAGGTTTGGATGCCTTGCGGGTTGGTGGGGGGACGGTGTGGTCGAGAAGGCTGCCATGTGGGGAGGGCTTCAGCTGAACAGGCAATGCCTTATTTTCTCATTTCTGAGACGTCTGGCTGCTCATTGTATTCTTATTTATGTCTTTTAAAAATATGTCTCAACGAATGCATAATTAAAGTTTAGGTAAGAAGCTGGAGTGAGGCACATGATGTGCATTAGAGAAGGAGGGGCTCCTTTCTACCCCTCCTGCCTCTAGTCAGTCAGGCATCAAACTTGGGTGTCTTTCCAAAGCCTTCCTCAGAGGCGGGAGACAAGATGGCTCTTCCTGAACAGCCGCTGGCCCTGTCAACTCCCTCTCCATTCCACTCAGCTCTCCCTGGTTCAGTGCGGTGATTTGGGAAGTAAAGACAGGGGTAAGGCTTCTGCACCCCTGAGTACTCTTCTGGTACTCTGAAGTCCACCCGCTTTACCCTAGAGGCACAAGCTGTCCAGTGGCCCAAGGAGGTAGAGTGCCATTGCTAGCCAGTGGTGCTCCCCACCACTGGTCCACTGATGACTCCAACCCTCCCCATCTTTTGCCCGAGACCTTCTCTGTTGTGCTGCTTCTTGGTCTTAACATTGGCCCCGGGGCCAGAAGGTTTAACACCTTTGCTTACTGCACATGGTGTGACTTCATTTTTGGAGCCCTGGTTCCCAGGGTCCACTACCATCCCTGGAATAGCCTGCCCACAGCTCCTTCATGACTTGCCCCTTTCTTTCTCTTTCTCCTCCTACCCTCAGCACAACCCCAGGATACCACTGAG
This sequence comes from Eumetopias jubatus, assembly GCF_037043125.1. Taxonomy (NCBI): domain Eukaryota; kingdom Metazoa; phylum Chordata; class Mammalia; order Carnivora; family Otariidae; genus Eumetopias; species Eumetopias jubatus. The sequence continues at coordinate 121,029,555 of NW_028274816.1, forward strand.
CTACTCCCAACTTCCTGCCCCAGGAAAGTAGGGGAGAAGAACCCCAAATGTGCTCTCTTTCCATTTAAACAAGAGGTGTCCTTCTATGGTCTCTACAGACAAGGAAATCGAGGCCCCAATAAATCCCTTGCTCCAGGTCACACAGCTAATAAGGGGCAGAGCTGGGATTCCAGTCTGTGTTTATCTGACCACAGAGCTCACACATGCACTTTCCTTTACCTTCCCTGCCTCTCAGATGTTGGTTGGAAAGCTCCCAGTGGGCTTTAACCTCTCCCACATTGATTCAGTGCCATGGATTGGCTCCAGGGAAAAATCTTAAACCTGTTCTATTGCTCTCCTTCTTTTATTGGCTTCTTGTCACCTGAGAAAGAGAGGTGGTGGTGGGACCTCCGAGTCCCTTGCCTCCCGTCCCTACAATGGTATTTCTCAGAACATGGTGGGAAAGGACGCCCATGGAGCCATGCTTGCAGGGATCTTCCCACTCCTCAGTTTCCAGCTGCGTTATGGGGAGATGGCCAGACCACCCCTAACTACTGTCCCTCCAATCTGCAGGCCTCGGCCCCCCAACTTGGGACTGCCTCCTACGGGCCCCAGTCCTGGTCCTCACTGGCCGTGGAGGAAGGGCAATTACCCGAGGCCATTTAGGTTTGACCCACTCAGACCCTCTCTCTCCATAAGCTCGGCCTCGGTGGTGGGGCGGGGGAGGGGTGCTGCTGAGTGTTCGTAAGGTCTCTAAGAAGTTACAGACCCTTGAGTCATGTGAGAAGACACTTTTCTCCCCCCTTGGTTTAGAGGGATGGGGAGACAGCCAGTGTCTTCCAGCTGAGTCTGAAGGCTTGTTCCTGGAGCCTCCCCAATGCCACAGCCAGAGGTGGGCATGGATCAGGAATACGCAGCAGGAGAGGCTGGGGCTAGTGGCCGAGCCCTCCACCTGTTTGGAGGGCTCGTGCTTTCTCAGGCTGAATCTCGGCGGGGTACAGGCAGAATGGGGGGTATGTGTAGGTCGTTTCCCCTCATGGTTTGAGTTCACCCCATAATGAAACAAAATACAGATTCCTCTAAAGCATGAGCTGGGCTGAGTCGTGGAAGGAAGTTTTCCTGATGGAAGGAAGGTTGGATACCTGGCTGTGACCCGACACGCTTGAGTATCTCCTTGCCCCCACGTCGTACTGGCACGATTGTCAGAAGGCCTGATTCTGATTCCAGTGTAAGCCCTCACCCGTCAGAACACAGGTCTGTGGCTGACTTACTGAAGGACCCTGGACAAGTCACTTTACTTGGAACTAGAATGGGCGCTTTGTTTCTCAACTGGCTCTCTCTTCTTGGGTGGCGGGGGGGGCATCTGGAAATGTGTTTGTTTGTCATGTTGGGATTTATTTTCAGAGGAGAAAGGCAAGGATGTCTCCTTGCCATGCAAAAGAGCCCTCCACAAAGGGGAATCGTCCCCCCTAAAATACCAGGGGTGCCCGCCATGAGAAGCACCATCAGACTCTGCAGAGACCCTCCTAGCTATGATCTTGTCTGGTTGGAGGCCTGGGTTGCGAGGTCAGTGAGCTTGGGACATTGTCTTGCGGAAACCAGGACAGCCAGGGATGGGCTGACCTGGGAGCTATTCTGGGTTAAGGGCTGAAGGGCCTGGTGCAGCAGGCATGACTTCTGGGCTGTCTAAAACCCAAGCATTTGCGAGTCATCTGGGCGGACCACCCTGGAGCTGTGAGCTGAAAGCAGGTGGACACCACAGGGAATTTGGAAAAAGGGGAGAGGGGGCCTGAAGAGCTGTAAGATCAGAGGGCTAAGGGGATAGAACAAGGCATTGAAAAGAGCAATTTGCTGTGATCTGTTCTGCAGCAAATGGGGGCGGGGGGCCTGGGGCAGAGCAGGGAGTCAAGGGAGGCGTATTTTAAGGCGTAGAATCAATACTACATCTGTCCCTTTTAAATTCAGTTCCTTTTTCTAATAAATCAAGTGGAGCTGGGCTGTAGGGGCTTGTGGTCTGAAAAGAGCCTTTGGCTCATTAATTTCCATAGCAAAGGCAGACAGTTCAAGGGATCAGATAATTACTGGGCCCCCAGCAGACCGGGGCACTTTTTAACATCTAACTCACCTGGCTATCACCCTGGTCTCTGCAAAGCCCTTGGAATTGAGTGGGGGTGCGGGGTGCTCCTAACAAGGCATGACATTATCGCTCCCCAGTTGGCATGTCCATAGGTGTCACAGTGAGCCCTGGGTGAGGGCAGACGCCATGTCTGTCCTCAGTGGCACCGAATTTCAGCACCGGCACCTTACAGAGAGTTGGGCTTTCATCCTTACCGGCTAAGTGACTGATGTCTGCACACTGGGTATGGGCTGCAGGGAGCCAGACAAGCCTATCCCTGTAGACTCCTGCCTTCAGAAGATTCTTCCTGTTGGAAGAGCAATGCATGGAGTAGAGGAAGGAGCACAGGTGTGGAGTCAGGCTGTCCCGGGTTGTAAGGCCTCTGTGACCTGGGCTGATGCTTCACTGCTCTAAGCCTTAGCGGAAAAGCGGCAGCCGGGACGATGGTGGCCGATGCACGAAGTGCCGATCGCAGGGCCTGGGATACGGCAAGTGCTGAGTGTGTGGCCATGCTGAGGACCCGGTCGGGAAGTTGCCAGGGCATACTCCTGCCTGGGGCAGGCGGCTGTGCTGGATCAGGGATGCCCCAGCATGGGTTCAGGAGCTAGCCTAAGACGGCGTTTTCAGAAATCCACAGCCAGAGGAGCCAAAGACCGACAATGCAGTGAGCTTTTCGCAAAACGGAGTCTATTCCATTTAAGGGACGATCCTTCCATGTGAGATTTTCTTCCTTAGGACTCTTCTTTGGTGTGAAAATGTGGTTCTTTTGTGATAAGATGATGAGATTAGAAGGCAGGCTTTAAAAGTATATTCTTGCCTGGCAAAATAAACAAGTTTGTGGTCCAGTGCTGGTCCTCCATTGAAAAACCCCAAGTTCTGTACCTGGAATCCCAATGCCTAGAGAGTACCAGCCTTGCTGAGTCTGACATTGCTCTCATCTCTGGGAGGCAGAGTGGAGAGAGAGAGTGTCAGGGAGGGGACAGAGGCCTCTGTAGGCCTGGACCTCGAGAAGCCTCCCCAAGGCAGCAAGAAGGACTTGGACGTGGCCTTTAACCGTGGGAGGGTTTGTGTTGGCGGATGAAAAGTGTGTGGGTGTTCTAGAACACAGCTGGAGCAAAGCCTCAGGGGCACACATGAGCCAACTGTGCTAAGGGGTTGAAGTGGAGAGTTTGGGTCATGGAGCAGCATGTAAGAGCCAGAAATCCCCTGGGGTCTCTTCAGCAGGGGCGTGCCATTCTGGAAATGGGGTTAAGTAGGGGGGGTAGCTAATTTATGGAGCTCCTACGATTATTTCTAATACTGGCCACTTTCCTGAAACTATGCCGCCCAGTTATAGAGAAGAATGTGGAGGCTCACAGAAAACAAGGCATCAGGGTCATATAACTAGTAAGTGGCAGAACCGAGAACCTCTCAGGAGTGTTCAGATTCAAGAAGCTTTGAGAACGAGGGGTTGATAATTTAGGGGAAAGAAATACAGCTGATTTCCTGTATTTACAACTGAAATCCTGTTGGGGGAAGTGCTAGGGCTTGAGGGCCGAGCGTGGGAGCCCAAGTGGGAGTTAGAGGCTGCATTCCCTCCCTTTGGGATGAACTCTGGTGCTATGGGTTCTAGATCCCATCCTCAGCATGGGTCAATGGTCCCTTTGCTGGAGAGAGCTAAGGTCTTCTTTATGACCCTTCTGTTATTGCTAGGGAATGTATATCTGCAGTGCCCAGCACAGCGCCTGAATGAATACTTAATAGCCAGTAGATCCCATCTTCCTACTGGGACAGCTGGGTATTGGTTCTCAAACTTGATCATGTGTCAATAAACATCTGTCACCCTACTTTATTGTTTAACAATAAGCATCTGTCAGTAGGTCTGGGATGCCTCGAGGAAAACTAGATTTTTAACAAGCCCTTGAGGGGGCTCTGGTACCGTTGGTCCCTGGACCATACTTAGAGAAGCTTGGTTCCAGAAGGCTTGCATCTTCTGGGTTTTATGCCAGTAATTCGGGTTGATGCCACCAGAAGGGGCTAGGCAAAATTTCCCTGGGTTTAGGGAACCAAGACAATATTCTTGGGCTCTTTTTGGGAGGGGTCAAGGCTTCCTTCACTTTGGAGACAAGGGAAGCTTCAAGGAGCAGGTAGGTGAGACGAGGTGGTTGTTCCAGCTGGTTCCGAATAAAGGCCTATAAAACTGTCACACCCACCCCATCACTGCCATCAGCAGAAGAAGACAGCTGTGCGGCTGACGAGCCCTGGCCTACCCGTGAAAGGCCTGCTTTGTTGCCCACACGCTCTATGATATTGGACAGGACACATTCTAGTATCTGAGAAACGAAGGGGTTGTTGCTGGGAACGCTAAGGTGCCCGGGTTCCCTGAGGCATTGGCTAACCCTCCCTGTTTCCTTCTACCTGCCGTGAGGCCAGACCCTGCCGGTACTACGTCAGAGAGGGTTGCCCATCCTTCTCTCCCTATGTACCTCTCAGGCTGATGTCCTTTCATGAGCCTAGTGGGGGCCTCGCTTTCCTATTGGAAAGTTCGAGAAGCTGACCATTTGTGGTCTCCGGGGCCAGCTTGCCAGCATGGGGTTTGTTCTCTTTTCTCAACCATTGGGACCATTGGAGAGGCTCTTTTGGTGTGTTTTGATTTTCGTGCCAGGCAAGCTGGTCTGCTGTTGCCTGTGGCCGAGGAATCACGGTGCACCCAGCTGCCACACTGCATGACTCTGAGGGCAGGACTGGCTTTGCTCTCGGTGTGGATGGTGCCCCGTCGAGCTGTGTGGTAGCCATCTGGAGGGAGTCAGATGATGAGCCTTCCCTCTCTTGCCTTCCATCCAAGAAGTTGGAAATTTCCTTGCAGGTTCAAATGGAGGGGGAGATGCTTTTTCAGTTCTGTGTGGAGCCAAAGATCAGGGCCTTTTCAGAAAAATATAGCCTCCCCCATTCCTTTCCCAAATGGCTGACACCCTTTCTGCCACCAGGCCTGGGTGCGACCTGACAAACAGAAACCCAGGGCAGAAAACCCCTTATGTCAGTCCCTGCCCAGTCAGCCTCACGCAACTCTGGAGGCTTCTTACATCCTGCACCCCCGTCCCTCACCTACCTCACCCTGGTGCCCGCCCTGTGATATTCCAACCACCCGTTTGGGTGTCAGCTCCATGTTAGGTATGGGAGTGCACACATCAACAAGACATGGCCCTACCTAAAAGAACTTGACAGACCAACAGGACACCCAGAGATTCTGGTTGGCCGTGAGATGGCTTTGGTGGGGACGTGGAAGTTCTGATGGGGCAACAGGAGAGGCCCCTGATCTACCTGGGGAGACGGGTAAGCCTTCCCTGAGAAGAGGGGCCCTGGAATTGAGACTTAAAAGGTGAGGGGAGTTTGAAGGGGGACAGGGAGGAGGAAGGGAGGGAGGAGGGGGCCATTCCAGGCAGTGGGAATAGCCTGGACAAAGGCCAGGAGGCCAGGGAGAGCTGAGGGTTTGGCGAACCACACATTGCTTTTAGTATGACTGAGATGACAATCACATGGGCTGGGTGCAGGGGGGTGGGGGCCGGCAGGGAGTGGGAAGTGGCCGGAGAGTCAAAGCAAGACGCAGCCTGTATTCCATGCAGAGGGGTAAGAATTTCTATCCTGAAAACCGTGGGGACCTGCTGAAGAATTTTGAGCAGGAAGGTGACATGATCAGAATTGCATTTTAGAAATATCACACTCTGGTGGAAATGCTGAGAATCAACTAAAGGGAGGTGAGAACAAGGACTGATGAGCAGCCAGATGGTGATGGCAGAGTTCAGGTGAGGGGTGCGGAGAGCCCTGAGATAGTAAAGGAGCCCTGAGGGCCATCCTAATTCCCTTACCTTGACCTTGGGCAGGGAGATTGCTTCCTGACCTCCCCGGTGGGCAGCCAGGGAAGGGGCACTTCCTGGGGTAGCTTGAACTTCTCTGTGGGGTGCAAACCTGTGGGGCTCTTGTACCCTGTGTGAGCCGCTTTGCCCACAGGAGCAAGAACCTAGAGGCTGCCCTGGGAAACCCTGCTCCCAGGCCTGAGCTCCTGCAGGTACAGGTGAGAGGCACCGTGAGTGCTGGGGGCTGGTCTCCTTCCCCCTGGTTCCAGAGCCCCTTCCCCACGTTTCTATGGCAATCCCTTCACTTTGCTTTCCTCCTTCCTGCTTCTCAGATTGTCTCCCAGCACCTCCAGGGGTGCTAAGGAAGGGAGCTAATTACCTTGCTATAAATACCAGCCAGGGTGAGTTCCTAGGGCCCCAGACCTGGCTTCTCCTTCTCAGTGTCGCTGTGCTGGGTTGGGCAGTAGTGGGTAGGTGGAGTCTACACAGCAATGCACCCACACGTTTGTTCCCCCGCTCACTGCTCAGCTTGGCTGTGCTTACCTTCCCCCAGGGAGCTGCGCAGCGGAGTGGGCAGAAATAAACACCAGCATCACAGACGCCCAGGCACGGTGCTAGGCTCTGGGAATTTAGGACTGAATCAGAGCCTGGCTCTGCTTTCAAGGAACTCCTTGCCTGGGGGAGAAGATAGGTCTCAACAAGCAGTTCCCCTGGGAACAGGGAGGAGCCGTAAGTCGGCCTGCAGGAGGAGGGGAGGGCTTCACAGAGGAGGTGGCCGGTGTAGCTGAACCCTGAAAGAGTTGGTGGGCTGGAGATTGCCGGGAGGCATCCTAGACAGAAGGCGTGGGGCAGCAGAAAAACAGTCTTGTGAACATGACAGGGAGTAGAGCTGGCCCTCCGTGGTGCCTCTGGCCAGGGGACTTCCTGGAGGAAGGAAGGATTTGGGTCCCAAAATGCAGTTGGGACCTGGCTCAGAGAGTCCTTGTGCGCAGGGCTGGGGTTGCTGGCAACCATGGGAGGCTTTTCAGCAGCCATGTGGCCTGGTCAGATGCTTTGGAGGATCACTCCAGAAAGAGGCTGGGGCGCTCTCCCTCTGGTCACTTAGCTTCATTGTCTCAAAAAGGCATGCTTGGGGGGTAGGGCTGGCACTGGGAAGGGGGTGATGGCAATGGGCAAGGAATTACAATGAGGACACAATTAACATCTCACAAACAGAGCAGAAATGCAAACACCTCCCTGGAAGAGTAGAATTATGCGCAAGGGGGAGGGAGGGAAAAAAAGCCTTCCCCTAATAGCAATCCGACTTTCATTAGTTCTGACAGTGAAGGCTGCATCGCTGTGTGTGTGTTACATGGCAACCGTCTCCAGGCAGAGCCGCACCAGGAAGAGCGCAGGTTCTGAAGACTTTCAATCAGTCCCAAAGCTTAGCCAGACACAACATCTCGGTTGCTGGCTTCACAGCCTCTGCGGGCCCCTCCAGGAGAGGGTATGACGTGGGCAAACATTCCCCCTGGTGATGCTGGTGACTTGAGCGCAGGGAGCAGGGGCAGAAACTGCCTCCCTCCCCCCGGGGCTGGATGGCGGGACAGGTGCCCAAGACCCGGAGGGGGGCCTGTGGCTGCAGGACAGGGAGGAGGCAGGGAAAGCAAAGCTACAAGCAGTGGACTCCTGGGCTTCTGCCCTGTCACCCCCAAGAGGCACCCCTCACCTTCTCTAGCGTGCATGCCTCAGATAACACTGGCGGAGGAGGAGAGCCAGGCTCTGGAGCCAGAGGGCCTGGATCCGAATCCCAGGCACTCCCTTACTAGCTATGTGATCCTGAGCAGCTTACGTCATGTCCCTGGGGCTTGGCTCCTTATGGATCCCAGCGTCAGCAGGAGGATAAATGAGTCAGCCCATGGAAAATGCCTGCCTGCAGAACTGGCTCATGGTAGGGGCTGACCTCAGGCCCCTGGTCCCACTCCTACTTGGGGTACAGTGGGGTACAGTGGGAGATGCAAGCAGTGCACATTCTAGATCCCAGGCCTGCCACCTGCAATCCAACTGGAGGCTGGCTCCAGCGTTTTGTCTTCCAACGTTCCTCCTCTGCCCTTCCCGCTCTTCCTTCCTCACTGTCTGACTCTGGAGGCCACGGATGGCGAAGGCGTGGGGAGAGAGCAAGGGGCTTTGCTCTCATGCTCCAAAGGTGCCCTTTGGGCTCTGGTCCTGCTCCAGACAAAGTGCACCGGGCTGGGAAACACAGGGGAAACACACAGCACGGGACGACAGCTTATAAAGTGGGTGTTCATGCAGCTCGTCTCCACGACTCCGAACACCTGTCGAGAGCCCAGCCATGTTCAGAAGCGGGGCTGTAGGCACCCACGGTATTGAACGAGAGAAACAAGAGCTTCCCTGCTCCAGAGAGAGACTGGCCGTAAGCAATACACAGGACCAAGGGTAGAGAAGAGGTCAGAAAGTGATGGAGGGAAAGAGGAACCAGGGGGTGCGGGGAGGGAGGTTGCAAGGGGGAGCCTGTGGGATGAGGGGTGATTTCAAACGGGGGCAGAGTGGACCTGATGGGGGTTGTGGGGGGAAGGCAGCATGCGAGCAAAGATTTGAGAGAGGGAAGGATGTCTGGAGGAAGAGCATGCAGGGCAGAGGGAATGGCCAGTGAAAGGCTCTGAGGAGGCTGTGTGACTGGCACGTTCAAGGACTCGCAAGAAGGCCCATGTGGCTGAGAGGAGCCCGGGGGTGGGGGGTGGGGGTGGGGGTGGGGGTGGGCGGGGAGCAGCAGGAGATGTCACGTAGTGACCGGAGCTAGAGTGGGTGGACTCCTGTGACATCTCTGTATCAGGCCACAGGTACTGCCAGGGCTTGGGAGGGGCTCAGGGTGGCCAGCTCCCCTCCCCCCCGGAACAACTATATTTTCAAAATATTCCATGTACTGGGGTTCAGCGTAGCTTATTATTTAAATAAAGACATTTGCAACTTAAAAAGCCTTTGAAATCGACTGCTTAAGTTTTGTACCAGTGGGGAAACCGAGCCTCAGAAAGGGCAAGTGACTTGCTCAAGGCCACACATCCAATTCAGTGGAAGAAATGGAACTCAGAATTTGGGCCTCTGGAGAGGGCATTTTTTTTTTTTTAAGATCTTATTTATTTATTTGAGAGAGAGAGAGAGAGAGCATGAGTGGGATGGAGGGGCAGAGGGAGAGAGAGAGAAGCAGACTCCCCCCCTGAGCAGGGAGCCTGACACAGGGCTGGATCATCCTGCGATCATGACCTGAGCCAAAGGCAGATGCTTAACTGACTTGAGCCGTCTGTTATTTTTGTTATCTGTGTCCAAGCCCTGGTGGAGAGGCGTGGGAGGTGGCCTGAGGCACACAGTCCACACGGGGCTGTGGCTGCTGGACCCCCACATTCTCACACTGCAGTTCACTCAGCCTCTGCAACTTTGCCCTCGGTGTAGCTTCTACCTCCTTTATAAAGCCACCCCCCACTTCCTAGAGCCAGGAGTGGATCCTCTGTGAGGTGTCATGGTAGCTCTGAAACAAGTCTCACTGTCTCCCTAAGCCAGTGTTTCCGGCTCTGTTAGTGCTGAGGCAAGTTGCCTACTCACAAGGTTTAGGCTACCATGGAGTTTCATGATATATGTAATACTCTAGGATATGGTCTGGCACAGGAGAGGTGGTAATGAGGTGGTCAATGAATGCTTACTAAGTAAATAAATCATGACAGCCTCTGGAGAAATACTCTTCCAAGGACCTCCTAGCCCTCTCTGCAAGGAGGAGACGCTAAAGCAAAATGGGCAATAGCGTGGGCTTTGAAATAAAGAAAAGCCAGGTTCAAATCAAATTTCTTAACATACCAGAACCTCAGGGTTTGCATCTTTCAAATGGCAATAGTCATGACATCTTAAGACATTAGAAGGGATTACAGTGCATATAATGCTCAGCAGCACCTCCCTAGCCCCCCTGAGATGGGGCCTCGTGGGGGTGCAGAGGTCCTAGGCCGTGATTCTCAGCCTTGTGTATCGCAGTCACCTGGAGGGCTTGTTCTGCTTCAGTAGGTCCGAGGGAGAGCCTGAGACTTTGCATTTCTAACAAGTTCCCAGGTGATGTGGCGCTGCCCTTGGTGAGACCAGTCTTGAGAGGCCAGTGTCTTAGACAAGACAATTGTTGTGGGAAGAGAAGGAACTGAAGACCATCTATGGGCTTGATGTGCAGACCGTCCAGATGGAGAGACGGAGGTCTGTACTCCAGGCTGCGGTCAGCTGACTCCACACACGCCTGGGTGGCCAGCTTCTCTCCCTGAAGCTGCCTCATATGCGCTGGGGCTCCGCCCAACGAAGGTGCAGCCAACCGAGAACGTCTTCCCCTTCTTCGGTCCCGCCCCTTTTCCTTCCAACTGGATACCTTCAGGCCTCTGGATATGCTGAAATGGAGTGAACTCTGAAATGTCGAAGGAGGTAAACAAGAAGACAGAAAACCAAATAGAGATGAAGCCAAAATCAGCATTTCTAGGTTTGGAACCTTTCCCATAATTTCTGAGACAGCTGTCATCCTGGGAGCATTATGGGTGCCCAATACTTTACAATGATTCCATGAAAATGGATTCTCTATCTGCTGCACAACAACTTCCACAGACTTCAGCCTGGCATTCAGACCCTGTATGACTCGGGCTCCTACCTGTCCTAGCCAACCATTAAATACCTAGCTCTCCCTACCCCCTGAATTTTCTTCCCGTATATTTGGCTCTCTCAATTCCTTCCAGCTGAACTGTCCTTCTGATAAGGCCCTCACAATATCCATCTCTGTTTTTGGTGTTCTAAATCAGGGGTTGGCAAACTACAGCCTGTGGGCCAAATGTTACAGGCCTTTGCCTGTTTTTGTAAGTAAAGGTTTATTGGAACATAGACACACCCATTCATTTCTGTATCATCTATGTCTGGTTTTGTGCTGCAAGGACACTGCTCAGTAGTTACAACAGAGACGACCTGGTGTGCAAAGTCTAAACTATTTGCTATCTGGCTCTTTATAGAAAACGATTGTTGGCCCCCGTTCCAAATGCAATATCGTTTCCTCAGTGAAACCTTACTGGGTCCCACCAACTTACATTTGTCTCATTTTCCCCTGACACCTCCCAGTTCTTTGCTCTTCGATTATGTTACTTGTCATAATGTATCTTTCCATGTATCTTTTCTTCTTGTTGAATCTGTTGACACTGCAGTCTTTGAGATCCCAAAGTTTAGTGCCAGTGCCCACAAAGGTTATATTAAAAGATATTCCATAAAGTCATTCATAAAGCTCCCAAAGTGGGAAGCAATCTAAATGTCCAAGAGTAGAAAAAGGGTCAAATAAACTATGGCATAACCATATGATGTCTTGCTGTGTAGCAGATAAATCTGTTTCTTGAGGACATGTAATGGCCGGAGAGAAACTGTCCATCACATAAAGATTTTAGAAACGGTTCTAGCAGTTTATGCAATGCAGTCCTCCTCTGTAAGGAAGTAAATAGATAAATATGTAAATGAATTAATTAAGAAGACTAGAAGGAAATATACAAAATTTTTATTCCTCTCTGGGTAGAGGGTTATGGGTGACTTTCATTTCGTTATTTTATTAGTTTATGTATTTTTCATATATATATTTTTCTGCTCAGAACCAGAGGGAAAACCACAAGTTATTAAAACATGAGCCGCTAGCTCTGTCCTGGCTTCAGCACATTCTAACGCTAGGGCCTTAAAGAGTCATCTCGCCTCAGTTTCCTGATCTGTAAAATATGGGGCCAGATGGCTTTCTCTGCAGGGTTGTTTAACTGAATGTTGAGATCCCCCAGCAATCTGCAAAATGCCCTTGTCTCCAGCAGGCTGCTGCAGCAGCTGGGCCCTGGTGATGGCTGGGGAATGTCTGGGAGCTCCCAGAGACGGAGTTGGCCCCTTGAGGTAGAAGGGGAGCTATGATGCTGCGGAGCCTTGCTGAAGCTAGCGCCAAGTTCAGGTGCAGCCCCGCTCTCCCAAGCCCGGCGCCAGGACGGATGCCCAGGATGGGGCCTTGCCCGGAAGGCCCCGGCTTCATTTGGCCCAATGCCCAGTGGCTCTTATGCTTCATTTGCACCCTGCACTAGCTGTGCCCGCCGGAGTGGCCTGGTGCCTGCCCTTCCCCACCTCCCCCCCGGCCTGTTTTCTCACTGTCTCTCTGCTGTCTGTGCCTGCTGTCTTCTTGTTCCTTCAAACTCACACCTTCAGACTTCCACCGAGGTTTATTTTTTAATTTTTTCTTAGCCAGAATCTTTCTGCTCCTTTCTCTCTTGCCTGACTTGCTGAAAAAATGTCTTTGCCTGAGACCAAAAGCAATGATTTTCTGCTCCTTTCTTCCTTCTCTTCATCTTCCTCTTCGTTTGTAAACATCCTTATTGTCATTTTTACCCCTGATTATCAAGATAAGTTAGGGGGAGCCAGAGTAGATGAAGGAAATCAGTGTAGAGGCTTGTAAGCTGGTCTCAAGAGGTGGCCTGGCAGATGGAAAGACGTGGATGGGTTGGGATGGAGAGAATCGTACCCATGGGAGTTACATATGGGGAAGATGAGGCCCAGACAGGGGCTGTGACAGGCCCCAAGGTCATGCATCAACCAAGTGATGGGTCAGGGAGTCCAGGTCCATGTTCTGATAGGTCCTGGGCATATCCCGATACCTGGAGAGATCACTTGTCCACCACCCCACCTCCCTATGCTGTGTGCTCTCCAGGGACATAGAGATGTTGGCCCCATCCCAGGCCCCCACCCCCAGAGGGTGCATCGAACAATTTGTGCACACCTAAAAAGCCAGGAGGATCCCAACTGACTTTTAGACTTCTGAGAACTATGTCACACCCGCCTTCGGCTTCAGAACTTAGCCTTTGGGGGAATCTGTTGAGGACTGGGCCACAGAATTAGAAGGGCCTAGTTTGGTCTGGGAGTGGTGGGGATAAAAGTCATTAATCATCAGCCTCATACAAGTGGAACAGCAGACTCTATCTCTGTGGTGCTGTCCCCAATCTTCTCAGGGACTCACAGTCCCCAGCCCAAGTCAATGCCTGTAGAGCAAGGTACGCATCATGGATTTGTCAGTGAACCAGTGCAAGTGTAGACTAGCATTTAGTGAGCTAAATGACTGTTTTGGTTTGTGAACTGCTTATGAGTCCATGATGACCAGGGATGTTACTGGCCTTGCTTTCCATGTGGTGCGGTAGTGGTGGGGGAGGGGGTCAGCAGTCCCTCCTAGGAGCAAGTATCCTCACCCTGATACCGCTACGCCATGCAGGACTCTGGACGCCTATGGAATTCTCCAGCTCTGGCTCCCTCGGATGCTTCTCCTTGACGTGGCTCCAGAGAGGCTAAGTCTTAGCTCTGACCTCTGACTTTACCTCTCTTCCTGGACCCTGAGGGTTAACCTCCTTTGGGTTTTTTTTTTTAGAAGATATCATAGGGTATGCTACCTGTGGCTCAAGACGGAGGGAGAATCACATGCCTGAATGGATGGGGGTCTGAAAGGTAGCCAGCAGATCCCGCCTTGGCCTTGAATCTTTCCCACACCCTCATCATCTCCTCTCTGCAGAAGCTTTCAGGTTCTGTTTCCTTGGGTAGGCCAGAACAAAGGCCACTGGTGTCCGTAAGAGCCCCTCCCAAGGGGTCATCATTTTTTCTCTATGGTCACCATAGTTTGCCCACCAGTTTAGCTTAGATGGAGATTATGAACAGGCACTGCAGAAGCTATGCCAACCAAAGGCGGAAATCGCTTTGCAAACTTTCCCTATCTCAAGCTTCTTATTCAAAAACTGTCCAAGTTACAGAGATGTCCCATTTCAGATATCTTCCCCTGTAGCTCAGCCAGGATATCCTACCCCGTCAGTACACCTATTATGGGCCAAGCATGTACTTAATTGGCACTTAGTCCTGTTAAATGAATTTTATCATTGTCATTGAAAACACTGGGAGGTTGAGTCCCAGAGAGATTCAGTGATTTGACCTGAGGTCAAACAGATGGTTTTGTCACGTTGGGCTTCAGGCCTAAATCATTATTACTTCAAAGCCCCTGCTTTTTCTATGTTTGAAGCCTCCCTCTGTCCTCCTGTCATTCTGCAAAATGGTTTACCAGCTTCTGCTTGAAGACCTACTATGTTTAGAGAGTCCCTCCCACCCGGTTGGCCTGTGATGATCGACTGAGGTGAATGTTTTGCTTAGGCCCATTGACGCGTGCTTAGTCCTCCCTCCTTCCTCCTTCTTTTCTTCTCTTCTCCTCTCACAGTTTTTTAAGAACTCCCCAGGTGATGCCAAACCAGTGATTTGCATCTCTGCATCCACCCCACCTCCAGTACCTCTGCCTAGCCCTGGATGGAGCCCCTCCCCACCTCCTCCCCCGACCCTCCGCCCAGCTTCACTCAAGAAGGGACCAGCTCAGTGCCCCAGTTGGAGGATGCCCTGGCATCCTCATGAGGAAGCCCTAGGCTGGGAGTTATTTTCTCCTTTCCTGAGCTAACCAGTCAGCCATAGATCTCAGGAAAAAAAAAAAAAAAGCTTAGATTTTCAGCATTTGTCAATTTCTGTGGTGAAAACAGTCCCATCATGGCTGCTTCCAGGCTAGCAAGGTGACCCCGTTGCAAACTGAGTTGGGAAGAGATGAACATAATCAGCTCCCCTGAGCCACGAGGGGCAGCCTCAGTATGTCCCAGTTTCCCTTTCGGTGGGCTTTGGGTGAATTTGTTGTTTATTGTTTTTCATTTAACAACATATGAACAGCTTTTCACATTCGTTGTTTAGAGAGTACCCCCTCCTTTGGAATGGCAGCATAGTGCTCTGTTGTGTGCATGTACCCTACTTTATTTAATCAATCCTATTCATAAGAACAGAGAGGTTATTTCCATTCTAAAAAATTATAAATAACTTTTTGTGTATTTGTGCAATAGTCTCCTTTGGGTAATTTTTTAGAAATAAATCCTTGGGTCAAAATGTATTCACACTTACAGCTGTCATACAGTATGTCCTTTAAAAAGGCTATTCCAGTGTATGTTCCCACTAACAGTCTCTCAGACTGCTACTTCCCCCTATTTCACCATTAGGTTTGGCCATTACTGATCTACATCCTTTGCCTATCTGATAAGTTAAAAAAAATGTTTTTTAAAAGCTTGCTTTTCCTTAAATTTCAGTGGAAAAAAAAATCTTTTCACCTGTCTGTTGACTATTTGTATTTCTTTCCTCTAATTCTTTTCTCTGAAGTGTGTACTTGTATATGTTTGGGACTCCATATATCCAGTTATCACTACAAAGAAGTTCAGAGAACAAGTCATGTCTGCTTTAGTATTTATTCTACCTGAGAAATATTTATTAGTTTTCTACTATAGACTGCGTGTGGGTTTGTGCGGTGTTAGAAAGAAATATAATGCTAAGTTCTTATTTTTGAAAGTACTGAAAATCTATAATGAGAGAGACACGTGCACACCTAAGCCCAGAGCCTAGAGGACATGGCTGGTTATTGCAGCGGCCTGAAAACCACAGTGGCCAGTCTTCAGGTTTTAAATTGGAATTCTTGGTGCTTTTGCTTTGGTTGTTTTGGCATTGAGGTCAGGCGTACAGGTTTGTTTCAGAGCTGGGGTTTGATAATAAATAACCCTACCTGTAACCAAGAAATTGAAGACATCGTAAGCTGGGGGTTTTTTGGCGAGGGCGGGGGGGTGGTTTTGTTGACATTTTCTGGTTTCAAGTGCCCTGGAAACTATGCCAAACCAGTGATTTGCATCTCTAACTCTACCCCAAGGCAGTCCCCTTGGCCCCTTCTACAGATGTCCTAGAACTCTGAAGAACACTGCAGAAGTCCCAGCCAGTCCTCTGATTCTGTGGCTCAACTGTTCATTTGGAAAGGTGTCATTGTGGCAGATGCTGTGCCTGTCCCTGAAGCACTTGCAGGCTGAAGAGCCTTTGTGAAAATGTCTTGGCAGCCTACAAGGGAAGGATTTCAGCTGCCGAGCAAAGTTGGCTCTCCACTCAGGGATGGCCTCTTCACATTTACCTGCATCAGTGGTTCCCAGCCCAGGCCACACATTGGAATCACCTGGGGAGCTTTAAAAAAATCTGGATACCGAGTCCCCACTCCATGAGGTTCTGATTCAACTGGTCTGGCTGGAGGCCCAGGCAACAGTGTTTTTTAAGAACTCCCTAGGTGATTCTAATGTGCGGCCAGGGCTGGGAACCACTGGCCTGTGCAGATCACTGGGGGGATTTTCATGGAGATGAATGGCTTAATTACCTGGTGGTTGAGGATTGTTGCCTGTGTTGGTCACAGTGTTGTCTCCATGGTCCGTCGTCTCCTTAAATCCTTTGAGGGCAGTGATCATGACTTCCATCTTGAGATTTTCATCTCCCCAGCCAGGCCTGCTCTAGTCACTGTCGTTCTGTGGCTGAGAGTGTGGTGTAGACTCAGATTCCCTGAGCTCATACACCAGTTCTGTGATCTGGCACCTATAGGACCTTGGGAGAAAAAGTCAGCCTCTGCATGCCTCAGTTTCCTCACCTAAAGTCATGGATAACACTCGTACTATCTCAAGGGTATTGGTGGATAGAATCCCTTTCTTATAGGCAAAGTGGCTGGCCATAGTAAGCACTCAGGAAACATTATTCTCACCACTTGGGAGAGGGAAATTTCCAACCAAGCAGTTCTCTAGAATTTTCGATCTTGATTGCTCTTTTCTTGCTCTTCGTCTCAGCTTTTCTACAATTCCCATCCCCTTTGTTTGCCTCTCCATTGCCTTCCTCCTCTTTCTCAGAAGGCAGTGACAGGACTGTAGGCAAAACCCTCCCGCATTCCAGCGGCCTGGTTGTAAACGGTTGCTTTGAACAGCAAGCAGCCTGTAAGAATAGTTCCCCCGGAGGTCCTTCTCTATTGGGAAGCAGCAGAGAGGGATGTGTATAGGCTTTGGAAACAGATGGAAAATGGTTTGAGTCTTTTTTCAGCCATTTACTGGAGGGCAAGGTCCTTCATGTTACAGAGTACCACTTTCCCCTTCTATGAAATGCAGGCTGTGATACCTACCTAGCAGGAGACTGCAGGAGAATCCAAAGGATGTGCGTAGTGTGGTACTTGGTACATGATAAGTGCTCACTGAGCCTGAAGCCACTCCACGGAGTCCATGGAGAACCAGCTGGGTCTGCCCCCCTCCCCTCCTGTCTCATCTACCTTCATTCCTGCAGAGGGGGCAAAGGGGTCTCTGTTTGCTAAATATGTGGGAGGAATGGTTAATACATTATTACCCTGGGATCCATGGAGTCGGTTGATCTGGGAAGAGAAAGAGGAGAAGAGGATTTTACGGGCAGGACCCCAAGGCCTGCTGCCCACCTTTGAATTGAGCAGCAAGTGCTACAGGGATGGAAGTCTGACCTGAGGGTTCATTTTGATGATGCATGTCATCCCTGAAGCCCTGGGATCCATTTCACAGCAGGTGCTCCCGGGAATGAGGATCACAGAGATAAGAGATAAGAGGACGAGTCAGAAGATCTCGACTCAAGGGCTGTTCCTCCAGACTCTGTTGCTTCATCTATGAAATGGTTGTAATCTACAGCTGATAAACTCCGCCAGGCAGTTGTGATGATCCGGGGGGTGACACAAGCAACAGCACGCTGTGAGCTCTAGGAGGTTGTGCTGTTCTGTATGATTAGACCCCTGAAGAAGACTTGGAGGTGGATCTTACATAGGCAGCTTCTAGGAGCTCAGAGTCTAGCTAGAAGATGACATGTATAGAACTGATTCAAATCTATGGTAAAATATTAAAAAAAACAGTTGTGAAGTAGATACAGAGTTTGGAGAGTTGTTATTTTCAGGTGAGGGAATCTGAGAAGTATTCCTAGACTGGAAGATAGCTGAATTAGCCTTTGAAGAAAAGGTGGGATTTGGCCATGCATTGATGGGTAGAGATGTGTGTGTGTGTGTGTGTGTGTGTGTGTGTGTCTGTGTGTGTGTGTGTGTCCATCTGTCTTTGGTAGAGAGATCTGTCATGGCTCCTGGAGGAGGTAGTGGGAGTCAAGCTGCCCGGGCGTGTGGAGAAGTAGAAAGAATGTTGGGTTTGGAATCAAGCCAACAATGGTTCTATCTGGGATTTTCAAATTATCCTGCCCAGTACATTGTGAGGCTCTCATTTCCAGTCACGCACACTCATATTCATACTCTCAACAATCATTTATGTATTTAAAAAAACTTTTTAGAGATTTTGTTTATTTATTTGAGAGAGAGAGAGGGAGAGGGAGAGAGGGAGAGAGAGAGAGGGAGAGAGAGAGAGGGAGAGGGAGAGAGGGAGAGAGAGAGAAAATGAGCCGGTGGGGGGGACGGGCAAAGGGAGAGGGAGAAGCAGGCTCCCTGCTCAGCAGGGAGCCCGGTGCTGGGCCAATCTGAGCTGAAGGCAGATGCTTAACTTACTGAGCCACCCAGAGACCCCGTCTTAGCAGCCATTTAATTGCTACATCTTGTCAATTCTCATTTCCAAATAGTTTCTGAAGTTTTACCTTCCTCTCCCTTCCACTCCTATTGCCAAGCACGAATACTAATCCTACCTGCAGCCAGAATCCATCACCCCCTTGGTTTGGAACCTTGCTTCCTCACCTCCAGTTGCCTCCTACCTTCAGGTTTCTCTGTTGTATTCCCTCCACTCTTGCGGTCTGCATTGCCACTACAATCTTTCTAAAATACGTATCTGATCACGCCCTTCTCCCACTAGAACTCCAGTGATGGCTTGTGCTGCAGCCAGAATAGCAAGTCTGGTCATCACATAGGCCTTACCTACGTCTGCTGCCTCAGTCCTGTCTTCTCAAATAACCTCTCATTGGGTGTCAGCAGCAGCTAGCTTTGCCCCATCCCATGTCCAGATATGTTCCATACCAGCCCCTTTGCTTGGAATGCCCTTTCCAACATCCCCTTTGGGGAGATTTTTCATTTAATTTTCTTTCAAGACTCCATTTAGACTTCCCATCTTCTGAGCAGTCTTCTCTGACTTGCCTTAGAATATTAACAAAGTAGTATATCCAACTCTCCTGGGATTGACTTACATATCTAGGTGAGCCTTTGTGAAAGCAGTATCCATGACTTACCTGTCTCTGTACTCAGGTGCAAGTACAGGGCCTGGCATGAACTAGGTGCTCAATAAAAGCTTGGTGGTTCAATGAATTAATTAATAACTGCATAGGTAGTTTTATTAATAGCACGAACACTCACCTGTGCCTTCTACTGGGAAGGAAAAAAGAACCAACTATTACACATTGATTACCTGTCTAATCTACTCTTTGACATTTTTCCCCAGGGTATTTAAATGATTCATCGTTGTATTCAAAAGTTTAAAATCCTTTGGAGTGAGTTTTCACAATAATAGGTTGTTTCCCAAGATATTTAAATTATTCATCAGTGTATTCCAAAGTTTGAAATACTTTATAGTGGGTTTTCACAAGAATGGGTTGTTTAACCTAAGGACACCAGGGGATCCCAGCTGAGGTTGAGAAACTCAGTATATTCTGTGATTTTTGCAATGTGAGGAGCAGACAAAGTCAAAGTTATTCACTGAGGACTTGTAGGATACTGAATCCGTAGGCACTTTGGTGGAGGAATTGAAATACGGAAGTGAAAAAAAGTAGCTCCGTATTGGATATTAAAAATGAAATGCAACTGAATGAATCTGAAGATTTAATTGACTTTATTCAATGATTCATGACTGGCAGCATCCCACCTAGCAAAGAGAAAGGTGCTCCAAGAAGCTGTACAAAATGGAAGGGTTTTATGGGCTGAAGAGAGAAGAGAAAGGAAGTTTCTAACAAAAAGTGGATTGTTTCAGGCAAGGTCACCTTACCTTGAGGGAAGGTGGGGATCTATCAGGCAGATGACCTCACTACTACCAAACAGGTAATTCCAGATTGACTACTTACAGGTCACATTCCTGGGGGAGCTGAAACTGCAATTATGTTAGGTATTAAGTCTTGGTTTGCTGACATGGTGCTTAGCACAAGTGACTCCATTTTGGATCTGTTGTTTCTTTGTGAACAGGGTCAATCTATTGACTGTTTGCCTCGTGTGGGCCCTTGATTTGTATTATTGATCTGCTTGGTTATTCCAGAGCAGCTTCTTCACATTTTCGATTTTGTAGCCGTGGATTTTTACTTGATCAGGCATAGACGGTATCTGAATTGGATTTCCTCATGCTGTGATTCCATGCCCATGGAATACATTGCTTATCAACCACATCACTCCTTCCTGCCTGCTAATCCTGAATATGGTCTCGGAATCTTTCTTTGCACAGTGTTCCAGGTAGCTATTACTAATTTACCAGAGTAAACAAATTACCATGAGATAAAATCCATTTTCCATCTCTCTACCAGATTGTGAAGGGCATTTTTAGGGAGAAGTCTAGATCTGGGCAAGGTAGAAGATGCATGCAAGGGTAGCAGTGAGTCTGCCTTATCCCTGAGCTCCAGCCTCTAAGTGCCTGCTTACTGTCTACTCCTGGATGTCTCATGCATTGCAAAATGAAACCCTTGGATGCCCTCTAAATTCTTCTTCTTTCCCCACCTTCTCAGTTTCAGTAAAAGATCCTAATATGCAACCAGTTTAGTCAAGCTAGTCATTTTTGATGCTTCCATTTTTCTTACCTCCACATTTATTTCACCAGCAATTATTGATTGTATTCATCAATGCATATTTCAAATCTGCCCCCATCGAGTCTTACTATAATCCCTCCCCAAGGTAAGCCATCGTAATCTCTCTCCGTAAGTATTGCAATCGCCTCAGAACTGGTTTTCTTGCCACCATACCTGCCTCCCCTCCACTCTATTCCCAATACTTAAAAAAAAAAAGTAGAAATTAATTCCACTCCCAGGTATTTATCCAAGAGTAGCAAAAACATATGTCCCTGGAAAGAATTGTACCACATTCATAGCAGGTTTTTTTACAAAGGCCCCAAATTGGAAACAGCCCAAATGTCTATCAACCAGTTAATTGATAAACATATTGTATATTTACACAATAGAATACTAATCAGCCAAAAAAAGGGGCAAACTACTGATACACATAAATGGATGAATCTCAAAAACATGCTGAGTGAAAGAAGCCAGACGTAAGAAAATAATACTGTATGAATTCGTGAATATAACCTTTTAGAACAAGCAAAACAAATTTAAGATACAAAGTTAAAAACAAAAAACAGGCAAACAAAAAAAAAAAGTTAAAAACAGGGATGCCTGAGTGGCTCAGTTGGTTAAGTTAGCCAGTCTGCCTTTGGCTCAGATCATGATCCCAGGGTTCTAGGATCGACTGCCACATTGGGCTCCCTGCTCAGTGGGGAGCCTGCTTCTCCCTCTCCCTCTGCAGCTCCCCCAGCTTGTGCGCTTTCTCTCTCTCTCTGTCAAACAAATAAATAAAATATTTTTTTAAAAAAGTTAAAAATAGTCATTGCCTCTTAAGGTGGGGAATTGGTGGGGTTTGACTGTGAGAGGGACATGAAGGAACTTTCTGGGAAGATCAAAGTGTTCTGCGATTAGAATGTGAGTTTCATTTGTCAAAATAATACAGCTTAGATTCATTGTAAGTAAATTTTACCTTAAAAAAGAAAAATAGAACTGTAAAAATAACAATAAACAAGTGGGAGGGCAGGGAGTGGGTGGAAGTATGCTGTGCTGGAAAAATGCTGAAAATTGTTGAATCTGGGCGATGGGTTCATGGGGAGTCATTATACTATTTTGATTACCTTGTATATGTTTGACATTTTCTATAATAAAATGTTATTTTAAGCATAAATCAAATCTTACCTCTTTGTAGTTTAAAACCTCTTTATGGCTTCCTATTGCACATAGGACCATATTCCATGATCCATAGGGTCCTCTCCCATCTAGCTGCTGCCTACTTCATCTCATCTTCCTCCCTCCTCCCTGACTGTGCTCTTGTCCCACTGGACTGAGAGATACCAAAGCATGCCAACATTTTTCCAAATGTGGGGCTTTGGGCTGTATCCTTTCTTCTAATGGACTTCTGCCCTCCCACTTTTCACATGATTGTTCCTTCTCACCCTTCAAGTCTTCAAGGAGTCCTTTCAGTTGATACATTTAGGTTATTTGTCTCTTCACTCAAAGACAGACTCTGTGAAGACAGGCATAATGCCCTTCTCAATTGTCATTTGATGCTGACTTCCTAGAACCATGCCTTATTTCCCATTTTGTGAGTCTTCATGTACCAACTACTTCATCTCCTGGAGCCCTGGGGTTGAGCGTGTTCTTTTGCTTCACGCTGATCAGTACCATGGCCAGCAGCAATTTTGCAGGCTGTGGGGCAGAGGCTGTGCAGTTGGGACGAATGTCAGTTGGGACATGATAGGTATTTTGGCATGTTTTGGAGTCTAAAGGCAAATGTGTATGTGTGAAATGAAACTGGGAGGCCTCGGGAAGGTGAGCTCCTGAATGGGATGCTGCTGGTGTGGGTCCGGCAGCCCATCCTTGTACTGGACAGAATCTGGGAAGGGGGATGTCCCCCTTTCCCCACTCATTGCTTGGAAAGTGCCCTGTCCTATAAGCCAGGAAGTGCAAGTCTTGTCCAAACTCTGCACTAAATAGGCTTCATGGCCCCGGGCAAGTAACAGCCTCTTTGAGCTTTGCTTTCTTCATACTCTTAAATAGGGTACTCCACTGATATCAGTATTTCCCAAACAAAATCGTGCTGTAGGTCATAGATGAGTGAGAAGAATGAGGAGCAAAGAAGGCAAGGGATGAGTGAAGTGCAAACACTGTTGATGAAGCAAGGGGATAGGGAAACAATGGAAATTATTTGGCTAATTGATCCATTATTCTGCTGTTAGCAAACTGGACTAGAGAGCACCTAAGATTATTTACAGAGCTAGTATTCTGGGGAAGGAACGTCGGATTTACTCCTGTGCAGCTCCGCAGCACATACAGCTCCCACTGTACAAGGAGGTCTGCTCTGTCTGAGTCCTTCACCCTTGTCTGTTGTCTCCTAGGTTGGGGAAAATAAAGATCCTGGGGGCAGAGGTCCTGTAGGGACTTAGTCCTTGTCAGAAACTGATAGAGGAGGTTCTTTGGGCAGAGTTTTGTAGAGAGAAGAGTACGCCATCATCCACTTAATCTGTCAAACTGGTTTTTAACTCATTTGAGTCCCTAGACCTTGAAGGTGGCCCTCATCCAGGGCCAACGTCTGTGTGTACTTAAGCGGGTGGGCTCTGGAACCCGACAGCCTGGGTTTGAATAATTCCAGTTTTCCCACTTCTGTGCTGCTTGACCTTGAACTCGTTACTTAACTTCTCTGTATCTCAGTTTCCTTCTTTTATTTAATATTTCTAAATTAAATACAACCTGTCACACAGGGTCGTTGGGCAGATAATATGGCAAAATGCATGTAAAATATTTAGCGCACAATCTGGCATAGAGTATGTTCTCAATAAATGTCACCTATTATTGATATCACTGATACTGTGGGATGTTGCCTAAGTGGCGGTAATCAAGACTTTGGCTCTGCTTATAAGCTGGGAAATCATTTAGTCTTCTTCAAAAAGCTATATTTATCATGAAGAGTAACACAAGCAACAATAAACAACCACCACCCAGTTTTGCACATTTAGAGGCCACATAATAGCATGAGGCACCAGCGAAGACATGGGATGGTATTTGCATTGTCTTCAGCACAGGGAGCTCTTAGAGGGCCTGATTTTTATGAGTGTGTAAAATGCCTTGTGGACACATTAAACTTAATATATGATCATAATAACAATGGAGCCGCCAGCCTGAGACAGAGACAGCAACCCAGGAGAGCAAACTTTGGAAGCATAAAGCATGAGAAAGCAACATTATTTCACAGGGGGTGAGTGGAGGTTGAGACAGGAAGGGGTAGGGAATAAAGGGCAGGGGGTGTGGTGAGCGGTTGGAAACAGCAAGCCCTGTAGAGGAGCTTCATCCATCACAGTCCGGGCCTGGTGCCTGAGAACTAAATGAACGATAGCAATAGATGTGGGAGGGGCAGGTAGAGGGGAAGCGAGAGGAGGGATAGAAAAATGAGATTATAGGTAGGGTTATACCTAGGGGTGGGGATGACAGAGCGGTTGTGCTGGGTACAGGGATGATGAGGAAGTGATCGGGACCTTGTCCATGTGGTCCTATTTGCATGATTTACAATCCAAAGTTTGGATTTAGGACAGCAGAAGTCTCTGTTACTCTCTGGGCAGACTCAGACTTACCATCTGCAGTCTTTCCAGAGATGGGATTTTCAGAGGATTCTGGTGGCAGTATATCCTGGTTACAGGAATGATATCTATAGAGGGAAGGTCTTAGCATTTTGATCTCTGAGGTTATAAACCTGAAGATAAGGGATGGTGGAAAATGCCACATATAGAGACAATAGGAGGATTTCAAATGCTTCATGGCCCAGAAGCAATACAATCTGCAAGGAACAGTGGACTGTTTGTCAGCCAAATGGCTGGGTCAGACATTTTTCACCTTGTAATAAGGCTTGGCTTTTGCACAGAGCCATTTGCTTCCAGGAATGAATGGATGGATGGATGGATGAATGAATGAATGAATGAATGAATGAATGAACGAACGAACAAAAGAAAGAATGAATAAATTAAGAATGGGAACCAGGACATGACCTGTCGCCCATCTCTATTCTCTTAATACTGAGCAAAATATTTTCATGTAACTGGAAGCCAAAAGTTTTTCAGAGTACAGTGTTATTCAGAGTTAATGTAGACATCTAGCCCCAGAAGGAATAATGAACACACACACACTTACATGTACACACATTCTATTCAGAAAATACTGAGGATTTAAAAATTGATCCTGAGGATTCCAAACTTTCTATAGATTCAGTTTCCTTTCTCTTACCTTTTATTTTGGAGAGATGTCTCAACCTCCAAGGAATTATTCTCCAATCTTCTAATTTATTAACTTAACAGGTGCTCATTAAGTGCCAGACATTGTGTCAGGTTCAGAAAAATCCCAAACTGAAGGGGGTACGAACCTTCCCATCCAGAAGGCACACAACTTTTTAAGGAGAGTAGATCTATCCAACCTAACAATAACAGATAGTCAGCCTTTACTGATAAAAGATCTTCACAGTTAATATGGTGATCTCATACACCTAGTCTCTCCTCTGATCCTCAGATCACCAGTTCTGTTGCAGGTGAAGACATGGAGGCAGGCAGACGGAGGTTGTAATGAACCCAAAGATGCACAGCTAATAAATGGCAGAGCCGGGCCCCATGCAAGTGTTCTGATAACAGATCCTGTGCATTACCCACCGCTCCATGACTGCTCCAGGCTGCCAGGCTCTGGCACTGGTGGAACGTTTGGATTCACTAAAGGGAGATGAGCTAAGGGGATTAGAGAGAAGTCACACGTCGCCAGTTTGCTTGATGCCACGAAGCTCCTCTGAGAAAGGGATTAGTCGTGATGTTGCTAGTATAAAGCAAATTCCTCTCTCCTCTGCTGTTCTTGCGAATCTGGCTTTCCTGGATAAATCTACCTACACCCAAGAATTGCAGGAAAGCAATCGCACAATAAGGCGTCCCAATCTGGGGAGTGTGTTTCCCCCCAGTTAGCAGCAGAGAGAGCAAGTTTGATTTATGGGAATAAACACCCATCTGCGAGACCCGGCCCCAGCCCGTCTCATCTCAACCAGTCATCCGGACATCTACAGGCTGCCCTGCCCTGGAGAGAGTGAGGAGTTGCTGGGTGATTTCTTGTGTGTGCAGGATGGTGAACACAACTTACTTATGCTCCCATCTAGTCTGTGAGCTCCTTGAGTTTGGGGGAGATGGATTCACACTTGCTTTTCTTCTCCTTCTTGACCAAACATACAACAGGGGCTCAAAAAAGGTCTTTTGTGTTTCATGGAATAGGAATTAAAATTGAGGTCAGTTTTAGGAGGATTAAAATCCACAAATGGGCAGAAATTCCCCAACCTGGGACAAGTCCATGCATGGGCCCTGATCTCTGGGTTTTATGGTTCTTATACTCAGATTAAGCAGAGGTGACTCCAGAACGCTGTACAGCCAAGCAGGCTTGTGAGTAACCACGCCGGCCCTCACACCCAGAGAAGCAGGCCCTTTGGCCACCTCATCAATACCTGGCATTTCTACTGCGGCAGCCCTGACCTGTGCATGCATTTGCAGTTGTGAAAAATTGTTCAGCTCTCTGCCCTTTCCAGACTTGGTGACAAATAATCTGTACCACAATTTACACGTTTCCTGGCAATCATAAACTCTTGTCTCTTGAGGGCAAAGAAGCCAGGTTACATTCTCTCCTTTTTCTTTCTGGGCCCATTCTTTGCCTGCCAGGGCCCAGGCACATGGAAAGGTTCCAGTGCTCAGTTTGGGGATGGGGGTCCAGAGTGTGGTCATTATTTCAATATCTTTGCCTATTTGTGATAATTATCCCTTATTCTAGTCTGTTTCAGACATTTTCCAGCGGCTGAGCACTGTTATGTGCTGGAGCCTCAGATAGTTGGAGCCTTGACTCTGCTCTCACCCGTCCAGGAGGCAGGCAGACAGACAGAAAATCTCAGTGCATGAAAACACGTGTTCTTTAAGGTCCAAGATGAGCACAGAAAAGGAAGTAGTGATCTCCATGGGGCTGGTTTTCTGGAGGTTATCAGCATGGGATTCCTGGAGGAGGCAAATTCTCTACTGAGTTTTGAAGGATGAGTAGAACAGATCAGTTGAATAAAGGCAGAGAGAGGGACTTCTGGTTGGAAGGAATTGCATGTTTTACAGCATTTAGATATAAAATATTATGGTGGGTTGGATGGAAGGCAGTTTTGAATTGTATGACTGTTGGGTCTGACTGGGAGTTGGATAGATAGCGTCATCGAGGTGCTTGTGAATCCTGTTGTGTGTGTGGGTAAAGGCTTGATTGTGCAGGAGTGGGGGGCCAAGGGGAGGTGGGAAGCAGAAATAGGCTGTGTGAGGGCAGGGTGGAGGGTACACTGGAGAGGGATGAAATGTATGGCAGGCACCTGCCTCTGGGGCCAAAATCTTGGCCCATTTGGATCTTAGGTCCACCCAGGGAGGGCTCTACCACCATCCTGAAGTTTCAGTGTCTATGAAAATATTTACCATGGCATTTTCCTAAATAGTTTTCTTCTCTTAGACTATCACAGAAAATGATGCACCCATTAGAAGGGACAGTTATGGCCACACTGTATCTTCTCTGGAATTACTGGAATTTTGTTGGATTTGTATGTAGAAGCAGGGTTGCCAAGCACATTGGAAGTGGGCTCCATAAGTGCATCTACAACATGGAATGGTGCCCACTGTACTGCTGGCCTGGAGTTCCCACTTCAAGACAGCACCACCATGCCATCTCTTACCTGCATGGTATCCTGGTGGAAGAGTGCTTTCACTTAGAGCATCCCTCACCCTCACCCCTAGCCTATGTAAGAATTCTCATGAGCTGGGAGGAAAAGGAACAATGGTCCAGATTTATGGGTGAAGAAACTGAGATAGAGCAGTTAAGTGATATGTCCCAAGTCACTTAGCTGTTAAGTGTCAGAGCTGGACCTCAGACCCAGGTCTTCTGATTTCATATCCCTGTACCAAAACTTAGGACTATATAGGTTAAAAGAAAAGATTTTGAGATGATGGGGGATGGACCGGCTCAAGCAGTGATAGAAATAAATCAGAGAAAGAATAGAATATTTGTTGAGTGTCTCGGATCCATTCTATTGCATACCACTGTCTCTTCTTGGAAGCTACTGAGTCCTATTTCCTTATTTGAAAACAGAGGAATCTGAAGCCCAAAGAGGTGATATAATGTGCTTGCGGTCATACAAGTTAGTAAGTTTTGAGTTTATTTCTATGAACCAAACTTTAGAACAATGCAGAAAAATAATGTAGCAAGCTCAAGAGAGAGGATGGCAAGAGACCTCAAAATAATTGGGGACAGCTGACATTGGGGAACAGCTAAGGGAACAAGGAAGATTTATCTGGGAAGAGAGAGAGCTCAAGGTAGATATGTCACTAGACATGCTGTATGTGGCTCTGAGGAGGATCCATAAATCAAAGTGTGGACACTCCTGATGGATGGACTTTGGTTTACTGTAAGAAAAGACTTTCTAGAGTGAGAGCCATCTCAAACTGGAGCTGTGACATTGGCACAGAGAGAGCTCCTTGGCTTTGGAGGAGTTTAAAATCTTAGAGATACTGTGTACAATTTAAGCATTATTTGAGGTTGAGTAATGGTTCTTTCTAACCAGGAAAATTTCAGATTCTCACCCATCATTTATTGATTCACTAGAACATAAGCTCAGTCCAAGTGGGGACCATGCTTGTTTCTTTCACAACTTGATCTTCAGTTCCTAGAATATTACCTGACACAGAAGAGCTGCAGACTCAGAGTCGAGGCAGAGGTGCAAGAAAGTGAGTAGAAGTACACGAGCCCCTTGAGATAGAGGCTCAGAAAAGGCACATTGTCACTTCGGCTGCATTCGAGTGGCCAAAGCAGGTCGTGGGACCAGCCTAGATTCAGAGAGAGTGGGAAAACAGACTCCGCCTCTCGGTGGAAAGAGCTATAGTCATATTGCAAAGGGCACAGATCTAGGCGGAAGTGGGAAATTGAGACCTACACAATCTAGCTACACTAATCTTCCTTTAAGAGAGGCTGGGAAGGTCCTATCAGATGCTCACCCAAGTGACTTACCTGGTCTTGACCCTTCAAGGGTCATTCTGGGGTTTTGAGGGGCATGGCTGAAGCCTTACTGGTAGGAGCATGAGAGAAAAGGGACATCAGAGAAAATATTCAAGACCTAGGGTGAGGATGAAGGCAGGGGAGAAGGTGCAAGAAGATACTCAATTCCGATTTCTCACTGGTTGATTTTTCATCTGTGGTTCACACTGCACTTGGCTTCCTGTTACCCACTCTGATTCAGGACCATTTATTCAATCTCTCTTTTCCTCATTGTTATTCCCCTTTCCCTTCACCTGCAAAGTTCCCAGAGCTGGCTGGATGGGGATACCATGGCAGGAATTGTGGAGAGAGAGGTATAGAATGTGTCAAGAATACAGCAGAGGTCCAAGTCAGGGCCAGGATGGTTGCGGGGGGTTTTGAGTTAAAGTTGTAGAAAGGGGTTCAAGGATGTTGCAAAGTGAGGGTTTATGGTGAAGGTCACGGTGAGTATCAGTGGTCTAAAGGCTGTAAGGTCCATGAGAGTAGAGGCTGGGTCTGTTTTCTTCATTAATGTGTACTCTGTTCCTATACAGAGCAGGGGATCATTAAGCATGTGTTGAATCCACGGATGTATATATGCATGAATGAGTGGTCCTGGTAATGGTCAGGATTGGGAGCTGTATTCCGTTTAGAGGATGGTTAAGAGAATGGGCTCTAGGGCCTTGCAGATCTCAGTTTAATTATCACCTCTACCACTTATTAGGTGTAATGTCTCTGGCCTTCAGTTTTCTAATCTGGAAGAATGGGTCATACTAAGTATGACCTGAAAGGTTCGTTACAGGGACTCAGCATATTAAACTGTGCAACCCAATGGCTGGCATGGAGAGTTCTTGAAAATTGGTGGCTCTTAATGTTGGGAGTGGTGGGTTTGAAGCGTGTAAGTGGGTCAGCTGGGAGCAAATCCAATAGACACAGAGCTCTAGAAGGGACACTGACCCCTCAGGCCTGGAAGAACAGACTTGAGTCTGTGCTCCTTTTTTTCAACAAACTCAACAAAATCACCCGTAAAAATGTTATTAACAACAAAACAGCTTTTGCTTTTCTGAGCCCCAGATGCTATGTTTCCCATTCAGTACTACACAAAGCCATTTGTTTCCATGGTTTTCCATCTCTGGTACTTTGAGTGAAGGGTGGGGACTCATGGGGAGAGGAGGGACGCATGGAAAATAATTGGGCATTTATGAGTAAAATTTTACTCCCTCCATTTTGGAACCAAGCTGGCTCCGAGCCCTTGTTGGGGGGACATCTGCATGGGCTCAGCCAACCAGCATTGGCTAATTCCTTTGACCGCACATCCCATGACAGTGAAATGTCTTTGTGACAATAGGTTTTCAATGATCTCTTTTTCTCGGTTACTACCCAGTGTGCAAGCCAGAGCTTCTAACCGGAATCCAAGCCTCTAGGGACGGGCACCGGTGTTTATAAGGTTGTATGCCTGCAGCATTTACCTGTCTGGTACCTGTTTCAATTATCTGCCCCCAATGAAGTGGCTTTACAACCATTTATTTGCTTATAAATTGGTGTACCAGGCAGGATTCAGCTGGGTAGTTTCCGTTACCAGCCCCCAAATGAAGTGGCTTTGAAACTCATTACTCATCAATTGGTATATCAAGCAGGACTCAGCTGGGTAGTTCTTCTGCTCGTGTCAAATGTCATGTGGACATTTGGAGGCTCAGTTGGGCTTGGAAATCCAAAGTGGTTTCCTTCACATGTGTGTCCCTTTGGCTGAGATGCTTAGAACATTTGGGGGTGAACAAGGCACCCCTGTCTCCCCACTTGGTCTCTCCAGTAGGGTGGTCAGGCCCTTTGACCTGATGGCTCGGGGCTCCAAGAGGGCTAAAATGGGAGCTTTTTGGTCTCCCAGAGCCTAGACCTCAAACTGGCACAGTGTCACTCCCTTCACATTTCTGTGGGCCAAAGCGAATCACAAGGCAGCCCAGATTCAAGGGAAGGAGATGTGGATTCCAGCTCTTGAAGGGCAGGCAGAGTGTTGTGTGGTTGCAGGGACATGAAGAATTACCAGTGACCTTCCTGGCATAGGGACCACCCTGATACTCCCCCTTCTGCCCTCAGTTACCTCATTTGCAGAAGATCACATACCAGGCCCTGCAGGGGGAGGAGCCTGCCTGGAGGTGTGCAGACAGATAGGAGTGCTGAGACCAGAGCCCCCACCTCCCGACTCCACACTCAGTGCACGTGCAGTCTTGCTGTCATCTCCTTGGGAAAGACTGAAAATCTGGGAGTCCAAGCTGGAGTCCCAGGACGAGTCTGCGGAAGTAGAAGAAGGATTTGGGGGCCCCAGGTCGCAAAGAGGACTAGGTGTTGGGCTTCCATTAGGGGTGTTCATCTTGGACCACTGCCATAGAACCGGTCTCGTGTCCTGGCATAGCTGAGTGGCCATGGATGATGTCCAGTTCCTTCCATGCTGTAGGAGGAAGATATGCTTCAGGAACCTAGCTGTGTGAGTCTGGTTGTGAAGAGGGGTTGGGGGATGAGCATGGCAGTGCCTACCTGGGAGCCAGGTGGGATGACAGGCTGTGGCGGTGGCAGTGGCAGTGGCTGGCCGATGAGGTCTCAAGATCTGGAAGAAAGTATAAACTGTGCCCCGTCCACATTTACACACACACACACACACACACACACACACACACACCCATCTCGTTATTAACTACTTGCTATCAAAGCACCGTACACACAGTGAGAACCTTCCTCTGGTCTCCCTGCATGCCTGTGAGCCCCACTGAGGGCAAGGGCGGCCGTCGTGGTCACGTTTGGACCCTGAGCATGCATCTCAGAGCAGATGTTGAATAAAGGAATCAGCCCAACTGCGAGTAATGGTCTCCCAGAGGCATTTGAACTGCGGGAAGGCCAAAAAATGAGCAGCAACCCAAGAGGGAAGCCAAATCTCAGTTGGCCGGACATAGAGCTGAGCAGGACTCACCTGCTTGGAAGTCTCTATGAGCACTTCCGGACACATCCCTGGACACCACTCCTTCAACCTGAAATACATGGATCTGCAAAAGGCCACGTCCTCCGGGGACTCCCCAAGGGGAAGAAAAACATCGAAGCAGACAGACGAGCTCGGGATCTCCCTTCTCTGAGAGTTGTTATGCTCCCTTCACCTGAAAGGGCTTCCTCCTTCTCCAAGGAGATGTGGATCAGCGGCAGGCACTGGGATTGAGGTTCATCCCTGTCAGGGACCCTGTAAGAAGCAGGCTTCTATGAACCATGAGAGATGATGGACTCTGAAAAACAAACTGAGGGTTCAAGAGGGGAGGGGGGTGGGGGGATGGGTCAGCCTGGTGATGGGTATTAAAGAGGGCACGTTCTGCGTGGAGCACTGGGTGTTATGCACAAACAATGAATCATGGAACACTACATCAAAAACTAATGATGTAATGTATGGTGATTAACATAACAATAAAAAATTTAAAGGAAAAAAAAAAAGAAGCAGGCTTCCCCCCCAACCCCCCCGCTGCCTCTGAGCGATAGCCACATCCTATTTGCAGCCCTGGAGATTAAGGATGGAAATTTGACTTTTTAATTTTATTATTCTTGTTCTTCCTTCCTGCTTCATTAGAACCATGTTATTGGCCTAAAATACTGTATGTAAACGATGCTCTGAGGCCCATCTGGAAGCCCGGCTTCTCTGGGGATATAATTATGCTAAGCGACACTCACAAGGGACAGTACAATTTAGCTTCTACCTGGGCATCCTCTAGCAGCAAATCCCTCAGTTCTTGAGAGGGGACTGGCTGCAATCCCTTCAGGGTTCCTGCTTCTTGGTGTGTGTGTGTGTGAGAGAGAGAGAGAGAGAGAGAGGAAGAGGAAGAGAGATCTAAGGTATGGCCCACTTTCATTTTGTATGAGCTTTTGAGATAATTGATTGCCACTTTGCTGTGTCCTCAGCAGGGAGAGTATGCATGCTTTTGGAAGAGTAAAATGTCACCAATAACCAAAAAGAGAATAGAGGTGCAGGTGATGGCAAGACTTGGCCCTCTGCCTCTCTGTCCAGACTTAGGGCCAGACTCGGGTTAGTTTTCACACCTGGACAAGCGAGCAGCCTTACCCGGAAGGAGGGCCTTGGCCCTTGCCTCCAGCACTCTCCGAGGGCATTGGGCTCAAAGGCATCAAGCAAGGTTTCAAACTGCTTCCAGGCTTTGGCCCATTTGTAAGAAGCCTCTTAACTCCTGGGAGCCTTGGTTTCCCCCTGTGTAAGGAAACTAATAACCCTTACCCTGCTTATCTGCAGACTACCTGGGAGAAATCATTGTGTTAGTGAAGGTCAAAGTGTTTTGTGTTCATTCAAGCAAATATTTGCTGAAGGCCCACTCTGTGCGTGGATTAACAATTCTTATCTTTGCAGGGATCACGACCTTGCAAACTAAATTATGAAGCCCTAAACAAAGGCAAAGTTGTAAAACGTATACATTTGGATTCATCTTGCACGTGAAGGGTTGGGAGAATTCCTGCCAAGCCAAGGGTGCCCAGGTGTATGCCTCTCAACGCCCCCTCTTTCTTTTTTTTATTTGAGAAAGAGAGAGAAAGAGTGTACACAGAGGGAGAGGGAGAAGCAGACGCCCCCCTGATCAGGGACCCCCCCCCCCGATTCGGGGCTTGATCTCAGGACCCTAAGATCACGACCTGAGCAGAAGGCAGATGCTTCACCAACTGAGCCACCCAGGCGCCCTTCAAACCCCCTTTTTACTTGTTGCTAATCACGTTATTGCTCCTCTTGCTGTCTCCACCTTTCTCCCCCATGCCCAGCTCCTTTTGTCTTCTTTCTTCTTCACAGCATTTTTAGCCCCGCTGAACACTGCCCTTTATCACACACCATTATAACAGACCTTTAAAATAAACCTGGTAATGCCTATAGAAAAAAGGAGAAAT
Organism: Eumetopias jubatus; assembly: GCF_037043125.1. Lineage (NCBI taxonomy): Eukaryota > Metazoa > Chordata > Mammalia > Carnivora > Otariidae > Eumetopias > Eumetopias jubatus. Next base: position 121,063,074 of record NW_028274816.1, read on the forward strand.
CGGAAGTCGTACAGCTTAATGCATTATCACAAGAGGATGCAACAGTAAGTGAATCAAGGAATCCAGAATCAACCAGTAACCTGGGTGGCTGCTCATCACACCCCTCCAGTATTCGCCTCCCTTCTCCCTCAGCGGTAAGCAGGCTTACCACTACTTCTGTGAAATTGGGGAAAGTGTTCAGTTTCCCTGGGCCTCAGCTGTTGCATCTTGAAAATGGATGATCAGATCTGCCTGGCAGGGTATATTATATGGGGTATCATAGTCTGCTCAGACTGCCATAACAAAATACCATCTACTAGGTGGCTTAAACAACAGAAACTTATTTCTCACTGTTCTGGAGGCTGGAAGTACAAGATCAAGGCTGATTTAGCTTCTGGTGAGAGATTTCTTCCTGACTTGCTGCCTTCTTGCTGTGTCCTCATGGGGCAGAGAGAGAAAAAGATCAGTGTCTCTCTCTCTTCTTAAAAGGTCACATTGTTATCAGATTAGGGCCCCACCCTTATGACCTTGTGTAACCTTTTGTACCTTCCAAAGCCCCTACCTCTCTCCAGATGTAATTACATTGGGGTGAGGGCTTCAGCATATAAATTTCAGAAGGGACGCAATTCAATTTCTTGCACAGGGAATAAATGAGATCACTGATACAAATAGGCTTCATGAACTCTGAAGAGCCGTACCCATTTGGATGGTGGTAGGAGAGTACCGGGTGTATTTGACAAACCACAATGAGAGCTGAGTAGCCAGAGCTGAGGGAGCAATGGAAAGAGGGGAAAGAGAGCCAGAAAGATTCAGTCCAAGAAGACTACCTGCCCCGTGTGCGTGAGGAGGGCAGGTAGCATAGCAAGGGGAGCAAGAGAGCATTTCAGAGGAGCAGGGGCAAATTTTATGTATTCACTGAAGATCTGTGCTCATCTCCAGGACCACCTGTGAGAGCCAGGGCTCATCTGCTCCAAAACTCCTTCCAATGTTTTTGTTACTCCAGACATCTCCTCCTGTGAAGCTATGGTTAATGGCTGCTGGTGGAGAAAAAAAATAAAAATGTTCCTAGTAGAGTATGTAAATGAGATCGCATCCATGCATTATTAAAAGAGTAAATCCGTAGCCAGAACCAGATGTGTGTGAAGCAAGTTTGATTCAACGTGATGGCTTTACACACCAGTAGGACTGAAAGCTCCCTGAAGGCAGGACTCATGTTTGAGATGCTTCCGTGTCAGCTGCAGCTTCTAACGTAGTTCCTAGGGCGAGGTAGGCTCTGAAGATAGGTTTGCTGAAAGATAAAATCTCTCTAAAAGACATATATTGGGAAGGCAAAGAAAGGAGAGGAGATTCTCTTGGTTTGAAGCACCAAGTCCTGCCAACGGACAGGGGTGGGGTCCGACATCGGCTTCCATGGAGGCAGAGTGGGCTGCACGCACCTGTGCCCCCCGGGAGCTCTCTCAGCTCAAAGTATCTCCACTTCTAATGCCAGAGGGGAATAGATTCTACCACCGGGGTTTTATTCCTTTTTTTTTTTTAAAGATTTTATTTATTTCATAGAGAGAGAGAGAGCAAGCATGAATGGGGGTGGAGGGATGTGGAGGGAGAAGCAGACTCCCTGCTGAAAGGGGAGCCCAATGCGGGACTCGATGCAGGACTCGATCCCAGAACCCTGGGATCATGACCGGAGCCAAAAGAAGAGGCTTAACCTACAGAGCCACCCACGCGCCCTGGGGCTTTATTCCTTTGCATTTCTCTCTTTCTTCCATTTTGAAAGGTAAACCCACAGGCACACCAAATTCGGCATCGGCGACTCTGCTTCATTATTTCCAGGCTGTGTCAACTCACTTATCTCTAAACCTCATTTCCTCATCTGTAAAGTGGAATATGATAGCAATACTCACCTCCCTGGGCTGTTTGAAATGGTCCATGGAAGTAAAATAATGAATGTGCAGAAGGGTAGTTATTATTATTCCCACTTTAAAGGTGAAAATGTGACATGGGGAGACCCAGTGTCCTGGGCAGACATCTCCATCTGTTTTTAAGAAGCTAATCAGTACGTGCCTGCTGTGGGCTTGCTGTGGGTGGGGCTCTTCTGTTCTAGGTCCACAACCCTGAAGGAGATTGCAGTATGCCAAAGAAGTCGCATCTGAACTGACAGAAAGTGACACTAGCTCTCGGGGTCCCTAGAGAATTGCAAAAGAGCATGTGCTCGGGTTGGTCCGGGGAGGGAAAGTTAGAGTCTAACTACAGGAGTCTAGGAAGGTTTCTTGAAAGGGGTGGGTTCTGCATGGATGGAGAGGAAGGAGAATCCATCCCTTAAAAGCGTGAGCAGTGATGGCATCAGACCCATGACCGTGGAACCAGGCAAAGGTGTCTGGAAAGATGCCCGTGAATTTCAGTGATTGGGAAAGTGGAGAATGCTTCAAAGCATTCCTTCAGCTGGCAGCTCGGGGGGCATTGGGATATTTGGCGCTGGGGGCAAACTTGGCTGAGACCCGGTTCTCCTTGGAGTGCTTCTTCACCAGTGCGTGGAAAGTAGGAAGCTGGCACAGGCAGAAGGGAAAACTGGCCCGTTTTCCAGCCTCGGAGGACATGATCACCTTTCTTGGTTTTGTTTTATCATTTCGGCACCAGGTATGGCTAATATTTTCAGGGTTCTTATTAATATTTCATGGGAGCGCTTTCATTTTCCCCTTAAACATGTATTTAGAGTGGATTGCCACATTCCTAGGTAATTTGATTAAATCCAGAGGCCAATTTTCTTCTCTCTCTCTCTCTCTCTTTTTTGGTTTTACAACAGTCCACTGCTTTGATTTTATGAGGAACATCAATAGGGGAAAAAAGGAGTTGCTGAATAGAAATCTGCTTTATAAAGCAAAATATCTAGGCACTCATCTATTCATTTTTAAATAGGAGAATGGCTGCAGCTGTAAAAACAGTCACCTTCTTGTACTTTTATACACAGACACATGGATGTGTTTAAATGAAAGCGGGCGGCATCAGCCCACTCCTGGCCAGCCTTGGGTCTCTGCGAACACAGCCTCGTGCCGTTGGTGTGGGGACCGTCAGGTGTTGGCTCACCCCTGAGCCTTGCCTGCCTGGGTCTCCATCCCGGCGAGGCCACCAGCTCAGGGTGTGACCTCCCACACATGGCTCTCCCTGTCTCTGCCCCCGTTCCCTCACCTGCACAATGCAAAATGCGCTAGGTTGGCCCATGCGCTCTGGGAGGCCTGGTCCACCTCTGGCATCCCGGGAGTCAGCGGATCCTGAGAAGGACTTGTCTGGGGACTGCAAGAGCCACAGGGAGACAAACAAGCACATTCTTATTTAGTTCAAAGAAACAACCAAATTGATTAAAAGAACCGCTTTTATTGAGTTAGCCGTGAGTAGAGAAATCACGAGATGAGTGTTTTTGGAAACCTTTCTGCTTCCCCGTGTTGTTTGGAAACAATGAGCCTCCCCACGTTCCAGCGCAGTCTCTGTGGGAATGAGAACACCTAGGTGTGGAGGGCTGTTCCCCAACCCCCCCATCATTTCCAAGGCAGAGCACGGATCATCTGTGCGGGCCCAGCCTGTCTCCTGCTCCCCAAACCGCCAGACATTTACAGAAGCTAAATTAACTTCATGCATGGCTAGTGGCTGCACCTTCCAGCTGCCGCGGGGCTCCTGGTTCTCATTAAGACTTCAGGGCAGGCATGCTGCTACCGGGAATGCACACCTTGACACGGGGTCCAGGGGTGAAGGTGGCTGAGAGAGGAATCCGCCTTCCACAGTCTCTGCAGCGAATACTCCAAAGCTGCTATGGCGAGACTCTAAATCTGCAAGCAGTTACGGTTTGCTAAGCCCCTTCTGTGCACTGAGTTCTCTCTAACCCTCAGAATTCTGTGAGATCACACCCACCGAGCCCGTTTCACGGATGGGAAAACCGAGGCCGAGACGTGAAACCTCTTCGACAAAGTCAGACAGCTGGTAAGCCAGACTCGATCCTGGGAGAGACAGCATCAACATTTCCTGTTTCTACTGGTCTGTGTTCCCTCCGAGGCCCTTGTACGTACACAGTCTCATTTGGCCCTCAAGCCATTTTGCCGACATGCACGAGGACAGCATTTGTACCCCCACGTTTATGGGTGAAGCCACAGGAGGCTAAATGCCCAAGGCTAAAAGATGAGCAAATCAGGTCTAAAACTCAAATCCAACTCCTCGCCTCCTTCAAGTGGTCTCACAATTAACAGTGGGAAATAAAGAGTATTTAATAAAAATTAAAAAAAAAATTCCTTTAGCATGAATGTAGGGCTGGAGAGAACCTTACAGGTAATCTGAAGGAGGGGCTGGTAGGTCATCTGAGGTATGGGGAGGAACCCAGTGGACCCAGGGTCTCCCTGAACATTTTTGCAAGTTTGGATGTGAATATGTGTAAGTGCCTCACTCGGTGACAGGCATGTCCCCTGGGCAGTACTTTCTGTGATGGGAGGGTCTGAGGCTCTCTCATGCATGGGGATGTCCGGGCATCCAGCACAGTCTTGGCACACAAGCAGGTGCCCCGTAAATGGTGGTGGAATTAATCAGATTCTTAAAAAGTTCTGTGATGCTATAAATATCTGTGGATGCGTGAAAAGGCAGCAAGCGGATCTCAGAAATCATCCCTTCAGCCTTTTTACCCTCCAGATGCAGACCCAGAGGCCCAGAGCGAGCAAGGTGCTAGCCTTGGGTGTACTTGGGCAGGGCAGGTCTGGGAGCTGGGTCTTAGTCTCTGCGGGGAGCCCCCCCCCGCCCGGGGCCTCCTGCAGTGAGAACAAAGTGCTGTGCACCAGAGGCCCCAGCTTGGAATGGCTTGCATTCAGCAAGTCACTCTCCTTTGTGCAAAGGGAAGGTGCTAAAGTGCTTGAGAAAAGAGATTCTCTTAAGTAGGTTAAACGTTCCCCCACTCCCCAGACTCATTTACACTATTCATTTGCTCAGCAGACTGTGGCTTCCCAGATAGTACTCAGGTACACGCAGCCCTATCCAGGTGTGAATGGTTCTAAACCAGAAAATATTGGGGTCTGAAATCAGCCTTGTGCTCTATGGAGAAGGCGCTGTCTGGGTCTGGGTGGGCCGGAGGCTTGCACAGCATGCATCCCCCACCCTGACCAGGTTTCGAGCTGTCTCGGGGCGGGGGGGGGGGGGGGGGGGGGGGGGGCGGTCACCACAGGTACAGGCTGCTAGGAAACAGGCAGTGGAAGCCCAGGCAGAATTTCTGGGAAACAAAGAGTTTCTCTCCCCACTCCAACCATTTCTCTTCTGTCTGAGCCTTAACGAGCTTTTAGTGTCAGGAGGGAAAGCAGACGGGAAAGAAAACAGCCCAAAGTTGCTAATGGGATGGACAGTGAGCACGCGGCAGGAGTCCCTTCCCTTGGGGCTACCATCCTGTCCATGGTCTGCCTAAAAGGGAGGGAGGGCAGGGAAAAAAGCAAGGGACTTTATAATGAGGGAATTCTGTATAATCCATTTGTGCAAGTTTTGAGGATCCAGAATTAACCCTTTTGGCCTCATTAGTTGCTAAATGGTGCTGGGATTAATATCCCCACACTCGTTGGGAACAGGACGGGTTTGCGGCTGTTTTGGTAAGGGGAGTCTCTGGCCGTTCGCTCCGCAGTGATGTCAGAGTAAACAGCTGGTGGGTGCTGGGGAACCCAGACCTGCTGGATTTCCAGCTCCTTATATATCACAGCCAGGTTTCTGGAGGCCTGTTCCAAAGGTGACTTAGAGTTTACGAGGAAGGCAGGCTTGGGTTCAAATCCTGCCTGCATGAAGTTAATCAGTTTCTCTCTGCCTTAGTTTCCTTATCTGTAGAATGAGGAGAATGGCACCTGCCCCATAGGCTTTACTGAGGGTTCAATGAGATAATATCTATATGCTAGAGGGATAAAAGAAATGACATTAAACTATGTGTTTGAGGCCTTCCATGCTCCCTGGCCCCATCTGCCCGTATCTACCGACTAAAGAAATTGTCTCTGGAATCTACCAGCTCATATCATGAGCTTTTGCAGCAGTTCAGAGTCAGAATCTGAGCTGAGAGAGAATACACACATGCTGCAGACAGTATGGGAATTTACATCTCAAGGAGCCAAGAATGACGTAGGAAAGAGAAAACTAGAAGCAGAAGGAAAAGGGGGTGAGCATGGAAGAGAAGGGTGCGGGGGTAGGTCGACTTTGGGCTGGGAGGCATACGTAGAAAGGCTGTGGGAAGCTCTGAGGTGTGACCTGTGGGGGCAAGAGGAATGTAGAAAAATGTGTTTAACAAGAGTTGCAGATTCTAATGAACCACTTCTTTACTTCATATCAAGAAATCAGTAAAGATTGTAATTGCTTTTCAACTCTATCGTTTGCCAGGCTGGGTTTTCTTCTTTGGGGACCAGATCAGACTATGTGGGGTTCCAGAGTATATTTGGGTTACAGTTGAAGTGTCTAGCAGAGTGCTTGGCACATAGGAGATGCTAAGTAAAATGTAGTTATTAAAAGATGTAGAGAATTTCAAGGGTGAGTGGTCTACATCACTGCAACCGACTGTTTCACTTTCTAGTAATATTTCATTTAGGGAATGTTTTTTGGCTCTGAGTAGGTTGTGTAGGTGGGGCAGGAGGAGATCCCTGAATATAGGGGATTTGTGTCTAAACCCTGCCATGGGCGTGACCAGTGCTGGAGGGACACTGAGAGGGAGCGGGTTTGTTGTCATTAATATCTTGGCTGAAATTGAAGAGAATGCTGGAAATTTTAAGTGAGGAAAGAAGCAATCAGCCAAAATCAGGCTTGGGTCACTCACAGCAGATACCAAACAGAGGTAGAGACGAGTCTTAGTTACAATGCCTTAGGGGAGTGGTTTGCAATCTTGTTTGCATGTTAGAAGCACTTGGGGTGCTCTAAAAATATTAACACGTAGCCTCATTGCGTATCAGCTGGCTTAGAGTTTCTGTGACTGGACCTAGGCATCAGTATTTTTAAGAGATCTCCTCGAGTAACCTAATGCTGTGAATCTCTGCACTAAGGTGTTACAAATTCAATTCTGATCCCATCTGCTGACATCCCGGGTTTCTGAGACAGGTTTAGAGGAAGGGAGAGAACATGTAGGAATAGCAGGGGTTTTAGGCAGCAAGAGTTTCTTCTCTCAGGGGGATACTGTGTCCATTGCTTCAGAAAGACCTGCGCAGTTACTGGCAAGATTCAACTCAGGCGAAAGGGACTGGCAAGGGTTAGATGAGGGGGCAGGACCTCATTGTGTGTCTAGGTCCGATGATGCTAGATGCAAATCTAGAGCATCAGCCTTCTAGACTAGTGACAGACTAGTCACAAACAAGGTAGACATTTTTTTGGAGAGGTTGAAGCCTAGTATTTCTACAAGAGTGTAGGGCTCAGGGCAATGATGATGGGGGTGAAGGTGGTGGGGATAGAGGTGATGGGGTGAAGATGATGGTTGGGAAGTGGTGGGGGTGGTGGGGTGGAGGTGATGGGGTGGGGATGGTGGGTAGAGGTGGTAGGGTGAGGGTCATGGGTGGAGGTGCTGGGGTGGAGGTGATGACGTGGGGATGGTGGATGGAGGTGGTTGGGTTGAGGGGATGGGTGAAGATGGCGAGTGAAGGTGATGAGGTGAAGGAGATGGGGTGACCCTGATGGCAATGATGGGGGGTGATGATAAAGGTGGTGGGATGTGCTAGGAAGTGGTGGAGGTGCTGTCGATATTGGTGGGAATGTGGGCACTCATGCGTGGGAGTGATGGTGATAATGACATGACCCCCCATCTGTGTGATGGGCGTCCTGGGTGATAGTGACTTGGTGGGGACGGTATCGGTAGTAGAGTGTGTGTACCTGTACTGGTTTCTATTGTAGTGTAACTAGTTACTGCAAACTTAGCAACTTACCGTAATACCCATGTCAGTGGCTCTGGGTCAGGAGTCTGGGAGGGCCCCACTGTGTCTTGCACTAAGTTCCTGGCAATGCTGAGACCGAGGTGCTGGCAGGGCTGCATTCCTTACTGGGGGCTCTGGGAGAGAATCTATGTCCAAGCCCCCTCGGCTTGTCGGCCAAATTCATTTCCTTCGGGTTGTAGGGCTGTGGTCCCATTTCCAGTTGGCAAACAGCCAGAGCTACTCTTTGCCCCCAGAGGCGTCAAGCACCCCTTCTCGTGATTTCCATCTCATCCCCTGGAGCAGTGGTGGGTGTAGTTCCTCTCGTGATTCCCGTCTCTCTGACTTTTCTGTCTGCTGCCTCTCTCTGACTCCAGTTGGAGGAAGTTCTCTGCTTTTCAGTGCACAGAGGATGAGAGTGGGCCCACCTGGATAGTCTAGGATACCCCTCCCCGTTTTGAGGTCTGTAACCCTCATTACATTAGCACGTAACATACTCATGGGTTCCAGGGACACAGGCATGGGCATCTTTTCGGGGCGGGGTGCAGTGGGGAATGTTCTGCAGAGATGATGTGGTGGTGATGGTGGTGCAGGAGGTCCTCTCACTTCTGACGAAGATGTCCTTCCCCAGTGCCAAAGCAGGTTCTCACTGGCTCAGAGGCTGGGCATGATGGAGCTCCAGGGGGCACAGCACTAGAGGGCATGGCTGGCTGGAGGACTGGGCTGTGGGGGGGCAGGGAAGCTGTGCAGGAAGGGATGAGGAAGGCGGCCATATGTGTGACCTTCGTCAGTCCTCTTATCCTTCACCTTGACCACCACTGAGGTTGTCTGTTACATCTGTCTTCCTTTCCCCCTAAACTATTCTGGAAGCTCCTGAGGACAGAGTTGCTCTCATTCTGTCCTTCCTCACAGCTTTGAGCTCAGAGCTGGCTCTTGGTAAAGAGAGGAGGATGGGGACGTGATGGTTGTTGAGCACTACTATAGGCCAGGCATTTCTGTATTTATTCGCCAACTGAGGTGCGCATCAGGATGCCTCCTTTACACCCGAGGAAACTGAGATTTGGGTAGGTTCTGTTACTTGCTAAGTGTACTACAAGCAGCAGGCTGCAAAGCTCATTCAAAACCCAGCCTGGTTTTTGTTCTGTGGCTGTGTGCTGGCTTCCCCTGTAGCTGCTCAGTGGAGCCCAGTCCCCAAGCGACGGATGGAGAACAGGGAGAGGGTGCTCAGAGTGCTCCCCCACCTCGTGGCTTTTCCTAGTGCTGATCTGGGGCCCCGGGACTGCGGGAAAGTGGACAGTTGGCTACAAGACAGCTCTGTTCCTCGGTCACCAAGTCTGTAAGCGCGTTTATTTCTTTCAGCCTGTTTCAGGTAGATTTTCTCCAGATTTAATACATGAAACAAACATCGTGTTTGGCTGTGGACATTGGGAGAGAGGTGGGAGAGAGGCCCAATCAGTCACTGTGACTTCCGTGGCAGGTTCTCTGTGTGCGTATGGCACCCTGCCTTTGGCGGCTCCCACAAAGAAGGCTGGCCGGCCCTTGTCCCCATCACCGGAGGGCACACCGAGCAGCTGACTCTGCTCATCCCTCCCAAGCAGCAGGTCACAGCCACCGCCCCCCCAAGTCTGACATACTCCCCTCCCCACCACCATCGCCTTCAGAGAACGCACCCCTGGGCCCCCGACATGTCACAGCTGAAAGATAGTTTTTCTTTTTTCCAGGTAGTGTTTTAAAATTTGTTTAAAAGTATTTTTTTTTTTTAAGGCTAGAGCCCATTGCTAAAAATAGTCCATCATGGCGATAGCTGTGTTTCAGTAAAGTTGTTAAAAAAGAAAAAGATGCCAACACGGGAGAGGTTTAGATTGGAGCAGTCCTGATTGGAGCAGAGCAGTCCCAGATTGGCCTCCCATTGAGGCTTCGGGGGCTGATTGGCCCTCATTCTATTACTAAGGAAACAGACCCAGCGGTGGCAGGTGGGGTTCCCAAAGTCATACAGTCAGACAAAGACTGACCCTGGACCGGAAGGCTTGTCTTCTGACTCCTGGTGTGTTGCTCTATCCCTCGAGCCGGATGACTTCCCTCAGAAGGGGGGCGGACAGGTGGGTATTTGAACCTGGAGACATCTCGGGAGGAGAGGAAGCAAAAACGACACAATGTTAAGAACTCGTGGCCTTGGGGATTTCTCAAGGGATGCTCCACAGACTAAGCCTGAGGCCCCTGAGCATGTGTGAGGATTCTGAGCAGTCAGGGTGGGAGAGAGCAGGCGGTGAGGAGTTCTGTAGAAGCTATATCCCCATGACCTACCTCACTCATCAGAGCCAGCTCAGCCACACCCCTGAACTGACACCCAGTGCAGGGGCTCCCTAGGGCAGGCTGACCTGGAGAGGATCACACTTGTAGGTCTAGAATGTCAAAGCAGTTAGAACAAAGAGGCTGCCAGGGGACTGAAGCCACAAGCAGGGGGAGCAGGAGAGGGAGAAACAGGCTCCTTGCTGAGCAGGGAGCCTGACATGGGGTTGGATCCCAGGACCCTGGGATCATGACCTGAGCCAAGCCACCTGGGTGCCCTTGAGGCGGTTTTCTTTTTTAATCTTTTTTTTATTATTATGTTATGTTAATCACCATACATTACATCATTAGTTTTTGATGTAGTGTTCCATGATTCATTGTTTGTGCATAACACCCAGTGCTCCACGCAGAATGTGCCCTCTTTAATACCCATCACCAGGCTAACCCATCCCCCCACCCCCTCCCCTCTAGAACCCTCAGTTTGTTTTTCAGAATCCATAGTCTCTCATGGTTCTTCTCTCCTTCCGATTCCCCCCCCTTCATTTTTCCCTTGAGGCGGTTTTCTAACACAGCAATACATGAGGTACATTTCAGGTTTTCCTTTTCTTCTAATAAACTAAAATGTTAAACTCCCTGATAAGTATCTCAGGCTCTATAAATTTATAAAAGCACTTACAAATTTTGTGTACCCGTGGTCTTCTTCCATTTGTTTAAAAGTAATACATAGGCATGGCACACATATTCAAACACTCAGGAAGATAGGAAAAAAAAAAAAAAAGAGGCAAATTTGCCTTCTACATCTGGAGCCCCAGTCCATTTCTTCAAAGGCAAACACTGTTAGCAGTTTCTTCTGGATCCTTCTAGTAAAGGTACATTATATGTATGCTTGCATATCTACAGCTGTCGTAACATCTATGACCATCTCCTTTTTATTTACAGCAACTGTATCATCGGCACTGGTTTGCACTTTGATGCATTTTTTTTTCCTATTAATGATTTACGTCAAACCCCTTTGCATCATCTGGGACCAGTTTCACAGTGTCTCACTGTGAAGATGGATGTGTGAGGGGCGGTTACGTTGTTTCCAGTTTTGAATATACAGGCAAACACATCTCGGTAAACTTTTGTGTCTGGATATTGCTTACATATTCTGGATCAAAGGGCATGTTCATTTTACATGTTGACAGGCATATTTATCTTGGAGCTCCCCTATGGAAAGGGTTTCATGACCGTTCCTAGCAATATCTGCCTCTGCGTGCATACGAATGCATTATCCCATCTGAACCCCGCAATAGCATGTGAGCTGGTCATCTTTCCATTTTTGAGAAGGAAAAACTGAATCTTAGAGATTAGGTTGAGCATGCGTCCAAGGTCATACAACTAGTAAAAGGTTTTGTTTCCTTTTAACTTTCTCTCTCTCTCTCTCTTTTTTTTTTTAAGTTAAAAGCATTAACCTTCCACAGGGATCTAAGAGGCTGGCAAAACCCAAACCAAAGACATACTAAGAAAATCTCCTTACAAAAAGAGTGCAGAGTTATCACTGTCTTGTCTGTTTACTCCTTTGTGATCATGGAGGGACAGCTGATCTCTCCAAATCTTTAGATTCAAGAATCATGAAGACGTGGGTTCATTGCAGCGGCGCGTGGGAGCCGCTCCGAGAGGTGGGGAGAGGATGCTTCACAGGGGAGACCTGCCCTGAGGCCCCGTGAAGCACAGAATGAGCCCTGAAGAGCTGGCCACATGTTCCCCCGCGCCGCCCCCCCCCCCCCGACCGGCAGCACGGTGTTCCTTGGCCTGGACTCCAGGCTGGGGCTGTGGGAGATGCTCCCTCCGAGCCATGTGGCTCTGAGCTCATACCTCTGCAGGTGACAGGACTATGAGGAAGATCTAACCTGGGGTCTCTGCCCTGGCACCTTAGGAGTTAGAGCCCTTCTGTCACCCCAGTGCCACCCCAGATTTAACCAGGCAAAGAAGAGCAGAGGTGTTATTTGCAGGGGATTTAGGTGGACGGACATGGGGATAAGGGTGCTTAGTAATTGTGAGTACTTACTTTGTGCCAAGCATTCTACACAGCATGCCCCTTTGAAGCTTTGCATCAATACTGAAGAGCTGTTATTATTCGATTTCAGAGGTAAGGAAGCTGAGGCTCAAGAGCCTTGTTTTCAGAACTGGGCCTCAAGGTGTGGACCCGATTGGCAGCGAGGGGAGTGTGTTGTCAACTCGGGCTGCTCTAACAGATACCAGAGACCGGGAGGTTTAAGCAGCAAACACTGAGGTCTCACAATCTTGGAGGCTGGGAAGTCCAAGGTCAAGGTGCCTGCAGAATCAGTGTCTGGTGAGGGCCTGCTTCCTGGCTTCTTGATGGCCACTTTCTGGCCATGTCCTCACATGGCTGAGAGAGAGAGAGAGAGAGATCATCTCTTCTTATAAGGGCTGTAATCCCCTCCTGAGGGCTGCACCCCCGTGATCTGATTACCTCCCCCACCTCCAAATACGATCACCTTGGGGACTAGGGTTTCAACATAGGAATTTGGGGCAGACATAGTCAGTCTGTAGCAGGTTTCCTGGAACTCTGTGCTGGATGCTGTTAACCCCTGCCTGCCTGGGCCATATTTAGTGCTTGAAGCCCAGCAGGACTGAGCCAGCACCTGGTGCCTTTGGCCTGATACAGGAAGCCAGGAAGAAGCCTGCGAAAAGGAGCCCAGATTTAGGACATCCTTCCTTGCTTTACCCACTGGCCTGCATTTTGCCCAGGCGGGTTAATAGCATATCCAGTGTCTCCAACTCTGAGCAGTGGAGGCTAAAATTGAATCCAAAGTCCAGAAACTTTCTGCCTGATGAGGTAGGCAGAATGGCAGAATGGAAATGATTTTCACTGCTCCATCAAGCTGCTGTAGGGTGCCAGAATGAACCAAGACCAGCTCAGCAGGGGGTCGGCGGGGGGCGGGGAGAAAGAGAAAGGCAGAGTTCCTGTATGAAGTTGACTCCCCTCTGTGGGGTGGTGGCTGTCCCGGGGTCTTGCAGCTGGAGAGACTGATGTTCTCTTTGCTTTGAACCCACCTGGGGTGTCTCTCTGACAGTAATGTACTCAGCTCCTCCCCTCCATCGGGGCTGGACACTCTCAGGGTGCCTGGGTGATAGGGTGAAGGCAGCTGGAGTCGCTCTCCCCTGGAGGATTTCTGATACATGGCAGTGAGCCACAGAGTCGGGCGCTCCTTGCCTGGAGAGTGCAGGCAGATGGGACAAGGAAGCCAGGGGCAGGAAGGTGAGGAGGCATCATCTCTGCCCCAGGGGCTCTGGTGTGGGTAGAGCAACAAGCACAACCCTGCGGCCAGAGGCCTCTTCAAATCCTGCCTCTACTACTTCATCCATATGACCTTGCAAGTGACTTGCCCTCTGGGAGCCCTGGTTTCCTCTTCTCCCATAAAGATGTCTGTTTATGTAGTGTGACTGGCACAGAGAGGCCCTTGGTGGCTTCTCTTCCTGGCCTCCGAGCCTCGGGTGCTCCCTCTTCTTGTCTCAGAACAGCTCTCACTTCACTGGTGCACCCCTTCACGCATCCATGCGCCGGCACCACGCAAGGCACTGAGGTTGTAGTGATGATTCAAACAGACGCGGCCTCTCCCCTCTGGGATCTTACTGACACTGAACTGTAAGTACAAGGGTGGTGATTTATCAAGGCAACTGTTAGGAACTGTGAGAGCACACAATGTGGCCCGGAGCTGGCCCGGAGCTGCCCCGGGCAGGGAGCTGGGGCCTGGCACGGGTCCTGGAGGAGGACCTGGAAGGGGTGGGCCTGGGGGGCGGAGCATCTGGGCTGTGCAGTCTGTGTTCTGGATGGAGCCCTCAGGCCAGCTCTCTCCCACCCTCCCCACATGCCCACCCCCGGGGACAACCTCTCCTCCCAGCTCCCTGTGGACCTGGAGAGCCTCAGATAAGCCTTCCCTCTGGGTGTCCCCAGGATTCCGCTGCCAGTTGGCCCAGTCTGTCCCTCCTTCTTTTGCCTGGAGCTCCTAAGCACATCTGACTCTGTGAATGCGGTCTTCTCCATCTCCATCAGGACCTCTGCCCCAGGCCATATGATCAACTGTTTCAGGGAGGCTAGCCCGTCTCCCTCCTTTCTGAAGCAGGAGGGCTGCCTCCTTCATGTGCCTAGCCAGGTGGGGAGAGTTGGGAGGGGGGCAGGATGGGGGGAGAGGATTGCCCTGGGAAAAATGGTGCTTTCAGTTGTCATGGTAACTGTTGCTAGGTGTCACCAGGAACCCGCACTAGAGGTTGACCTTCCCAGTAGAAAGGCAGGGCTCTGAGCAGGACCTGAACTCTTGCCCTGGGCTGAGTTAGTCTGCTTCAGTCATTCATTCATGCATGCATTCATTCAGTCAACATTTGTTTCTCACCTGCTATGTACGGGGACTGTTGCGAGTCTCTGAGAATTCAGAAATAAATCAGTCTCTGTCCGCAAGGAGCTCAGGCGAGTTGTAGGGTGATATCGGACTGCACAAGGACTGTGCTGAATATATTCACAGGGTACGAGGAGAGCGGGGCCGGGGCCCCTAGCCCTGCCTGAAGGCTGAGAGGGCTCATCCGGGAACACTCCCTAGAGGGGGTGACGCTGGTGCCAATAACCAGGCAAAACTGCTCCCTCTCTGGAACTACTCAGTCCAGTTGTGGGAGATGCACATGGAAATTGGGGGGTAAAAATAAGCATCTCTGTGGTATTGGGTATGTGTGAAGGAGGGGCGAGAGAGAAGGCTGGCCAGGTAGATGGAGGTCGGATTACAAAATGTCTAAAACACAGGTCCTGGATCCTTCAGAGGAGAAGGTGCCGTGGGAATCAGAGCATGGGAATGGCAGGTTATAGCGGGAGGCACCTACCGACTCTAGACATGGGCCACGGCAGAAGGCCGGGGCCTGGAGGCTATCATGGGTGAAGCGGTCAGGCTTTTGTGACCACAGGAAGACAGTGGATTGGAGGAAATGAGAAGGAAGTCTGGACTGACTCCCAGACTCCTGGCTCGGGGCCAGGCGGTGCTGGGGGTGCAAACACCTGAAACAGGGGGACGGGGGAGCGGGGAGGCGGTGTCTCTGCAGGTCGCCTGCAGCACGCGTGGGGAAGATGGCTTAGCGGACATCTATGGACTGCACTGGCAGACACGAGGCCCAGGGATGCGTGTGGGCTCACATGAAGGCTGAGAAGGAGCACTTGGCGGGGGGGTGGGGAGGTAACCGAGTGAGCGGTGTCACGGAGCCAGGCGGGAGTGAGTCATGGGGGCAGATGCTACGGGGCTGGTCATGTGAGGACTGTGAAGAGTGTCTTTGATTTGGCAATTAGAGAGCTGCTGGGTCACACTCTGCCAGAGAGGTTTCTGGAGGCAGAGGGCTCCGGAGAGCCAGGACGGGGGGGACAGAGGCATGCAGGTGAACTTCCCACTCAAGGAGCTTAGCCAGCCAGAGAAGGAGACATGGGCTCGAGAGGAGGGCAGGCCATGAGGATTTCTGACCTGTGGGGAGCGCCAGTGTATTTGTGGGGGATAGAGAAGAGGCCATTGGAGAAGGAGGTTGAAAGCACGGAGCTGCAGAAGGAGGTGAGAGGTGACACAGTGTCGCCAGTGACCCAGATATGCGACTGTGGAGTTACATGGCAGGTAGAGTGTAGTTCTTGCCTTTGGGAGTGATCTGGGGCTGAAGTCTGGTCTGTAGGAGGGAGGAGGCAATGGGTATGAAAACAGAAGGGGCTCTGGGATGTGCGTGTGGTGTGTGTGTGTGTGTGTGTGTGTGTGTGTGCGTGTGTGTCTGACTGGAGGCATCCAGACATCTCTGTAGGCCCTGGTCTTGGTGGAGTTTTGGAGCCTGGAGTGTTTTGTTGGTAAAAAGTTCAGGTTTAGTCATCACTTGAACGAAATGGGTTGTGTGGACCGGTGTGTGTTTGTGTGTTGTTGGGGGTGGGTGTGTTTATGCTTGGCTCTGTGGGTGTGTGTTCATATGTCTCTCTATATGTCTGTGTAGGTCTGTGTATGTATGTTTATATGTGTCTGAGGAGGTGTGTGTGTCTATAGGTTTGTGTGTGTCTGTGGATGTGTGTATATGTATTTGTGTATAGGTCTGTGTCTGTGTGGGTGTGCCTGTGTGTACACTTTTGTGTGTACGTTTATTTGTACATGTGCTTGTGCATGTGTTTCTCGGCGGGCATGTCTGTATGTCTCTGTCTCCATGTGTGTTTGTGTGTGTCTGTGTGTGCTGGAGTGAGATCATGGAGCATGTGTCGGAGTTCAAAAGACCCTGAGATATCATCTAGGCCAATATTATCCCAGTTGTGCAGAAGAAGGGACCAGCCCCAGAGACACGGAGGAACTTACTCAAGGTCACAGAGAATACAAAACAGAATCGGCTGGACCCTGGTATCCAGGCAAACTGTGTACGTCTAAAGCTCCCAGGGTAGGGGTGGCTGAGATCTCTTCAGAAGGGGAGGCCACCAGAGGCCCTGTGGCTGGCTGGCGCCACGGAGACTGGCATTTTTCTCTCTCAGAACTTACTTGGATTATTTCAAAACATTGTCTCCCGGTCTGAACCTGGAGGCTCAGGCCCACATGGACCAAAGTGACCTGGGGACTCATTCTTATTTGGCCTGGACCCTGGAAAACACCGATTCTAACTGGAACAGAGCCCAGCCCTCTGCCCACCACCCTGACAGCTGAGGGCTGACACACTCTTGCCCACAAGGCCTGGAAGGAGCCGGGTTCCTGGAGTTTCCCTTGCAACGTTCATGCTTACAGCTCATGTGGGGCAAGCCCTCTCCAGACAGCAAGCTGGAGCTGGACAATGCTGCTGTTGTGGCTAAAATTTCATTTCCGCCTGGATGTTTCATTTTGCCATCTAATTGGGTGACAGATCAAGGTGATTTATAGGGAGCCAGCCTGCATGTAGTGTGACATTCTCATCCAAAATGTGAGCACCCTCCTACACCACCCTCCTTGACTGCTCTGACCTCACTTGATGGCTCTCCGTGGATTTGGAAATATGGCTGGTGGAAATCTGGCCCCCCCAGTCCCTGAATTCAGGTCATTTCCATTGACTCGGGCAAGAGCTGGTCTAAAATTCCTTAAGGCTGTTTTGTTTAGCATGAATGCCCCCTGCTGCATTAGAAGCCAGCACATACTTGAGGTCCGTGGTACCTTCTTCCCTCAGAGCCAGCATTAGCCAATAGAAATATAATGGGAGCAGGACGCCTGGGTGGCTCAGTTGGTTAAGTGTCTGCCTTCGGCTCAGGTCATGATCCCAGGGTCCTGGGATCGAGCCCCACATCGGGCTCCCTGCTCCGCGGGGAACCTGCTGCTCCCTCTGCTCCTGCCCCCTGCTTGTGCGCTCTCTCTCTTTGTGGCAAATAAAATAAATAAAATCTTAAAAAATATAAATATAATGGGAGCTTCACATGTAATTTCAAATTTTCTAATAACTGCATTTAAAAAAGGTGAAAAGGGAGAGGTAGAACAAGTGTTAACAGTGTATTTTGTAAACATGTCCAAAATCGTATCATTTCAACATGTCATAAATATAAAAATTATTAAGGTATTTAACCTTCTTTTTTGTACTAAGTCCTAGAAATCCAATGTGTATTTTGCATTTACAACCCTACTCAATTCCTTGGGGAGTCTCTAAAGTGCTCCCAGCCACATGGAACCAGGTTGTACTAGATGGTTCTGACCTGGGAGCTCTGGGCCTCAGTTTTCCCCTATGTGAAGTGAGGGTGATACTCCCTGTTCTTTAGCCTTCCCAGGGGTGTTTTCAGGGTCTCACAAAGTCAAGTGCCCTAAGCGTTCCCATTTCTAGAGCTCTTATTCTGAGAAATGCTAAGACAGAGTTACAAAATGGTAGGCTGTGTTGAATAGTCACAAATAGTCAGTGTTTCCAACACCCTAAATAGCAACATCTGTCTGTGTACCCTTATGTGGAAACCAAAAGTCTAAATCTGAGGTAAATCTGAATGGGAGGCCCTGGCCAAATATTCCTTCTGCCACCCCACTCCACCGGCTACTATGATAGGCTCTTCATATCTGAAAAACAAATACAAATGTTCTTTGCAAACCAAAAAGTGTAGTACACAGGCTTGCGATGGGGGGAGACCTGGGGTCCTCACATTTGGGAAGAAAGCACCAAGGATGCTGAGGGTTTGATTTGGGGTTGATCCTGAGGCCAGGTCTATGCAGGGCTCCACCCAGAACACTCTGGGGTTTCTGGGGCCCTCTAACATGGGGACTAAGCGTGTATGTGCAGGGAGGGATGGTCCTCTCCTTGTCCCAATAGCAAATTTCTAGATAGTTGTGGTTCCTCCTCACGTGCACACACACACACACAGACACACACACGCACACACTTAAGCTTGTAAGTTTTTCTCTCGTTTTTGCCTGATCATGGCATAGTCTGTGGACTGTTGCTGCATGCCAGCCATTTGCAGGGGGAGATGACCTTCTTGCCCAAGAATCACTCTAAGATTCAGGACAGAGAAGATGAATGAGTCCCTTCCCTGGGGATCATCTTGTCTCCGCTTCAGTCTTTATTCTTAATAAGATACAACTCAGCGCTATAGAAGGAAGAAGAGATCTGGAATAAAGAGGTCCCAGTTGAAGGCTTGGCTTACTAAGGAATTTCTACTTTATGGTCCTTGGTTTCTCCATTAAGGTACTGTGTCAGCTCCATGAGAGCAGGGGTCCTGCTTAGCACGGTGTCCGGGACAGAGCGGTGACCTCAGTATTTGGAGATTGATTAAACGTTGGCATCTATAAAATGGGATGAATAATGATACTTGCCCTCATCAATTGTTCTGAGAGCCAAATGAGGAACATACACACACGCGCACACACACACACACACACACGTCCCCAGCCCTATCCATGCCTAATGGATTGGCTATTTAGAAACTTAAATTAAAAGGAACAGGGTAGTTGAAGAGACTGCACCAGGTGGTTCAGGAGACTGAACCACGGTCATGGAGCATGGTAATGCAGATGTGGGATAAGGATTTAGGTCTTAGAGCAGCCTTGCCTTTCTTCTCTTGCCTTTGAGATTATCAGCTAGTTTCAAGTGTGTGTGTGTGTGTGGGGGGGGGTTCTTCTGTTGTGAGACACACCAAATACCTTTCACTGGGTGTCTATCTAGGAATCGCCCCTGGGCAATTGTAAAGTGTGCCTGCAACAACCAGAATCAGCAAACTTTTTGGGGGTGCTTTCGGCAGCCATTTGGAGAGGGGAGGGGAGAACAAGTTAGCGAAGCTCTGATACCAGCGCTCAGACATGCACGGTCTAGGAGGAGGTCAGGATGCCATTTCAAAGCAGTGCCGAGAAGGGGGGTGGCACAGTGTACAGGAAAGAGTGAGGCCAGGAGTCAGAAGATCTGGGTGCCCCTTCCAGCTCTGCTGTGAATTCTGATTGGTATTGGGCTGGTCACTTCCCCTCTCTGGGCCTGGGGTTTCTTCTCTGGTAAGGTTGAAGTTGGATGCCAGATGATGTCTTCAGGCCCTTTGAACACAACCTTGAGTTTAAGTGTAAGCAGCTCTTCTGGCCCTTTCGAACTTGGAACACAGCTCCCTGCTTTCTCTGCCAGAAGGAACACTGCTGTGTGCTCGGCTAGCAGTCTGGAGGAGTGAATTTCTGTCCACTTTCCAAGTGCATACACCTCCCCCGAGCAGGTAATTTAGCATCAGTGAAGATACTGAAGCTTGAGTTGGGCCGAAGGTAAGTTCAAAGGCTCCTCAATGACACTCTTCCTTCAACCTTAGAGTTGCCCTCGGCAGGTTGGTGTAGGGGAAGGCACTCCAGACTTAAGGTTAGGAGACTGGAACTCGAGGGCCAGTTTTGGTGCTGGGCCACTCTGACTTTCTCTTTCTGGGCTTCAGTTTGCCTTCCACAAGACAATGCTGTTTGCTTTGACTATTTCAAAGGGCTCTTGGCATGGTGGCCTCCCACATCATCCCCCCCTTCAGTAAGGCAAGGTCGAACTGGGGTGGGAGGACCGGCTGGTAGCCACTTCTGTGGGCAACCTGCTTACCTCTATAAAAAATCAGCACCAAATGGTCAGGTTTTCTTAGCTGCCAGCGACAAGCAGAGACCACT
Source organism: Eumetopias jubatus (assembly GCF_037043125.1). Taxonomy (NCBI): domain Eukaryota; kingdom Metazoa; phylum Chordata; class Mammalia; order Carnivora; family Otariidae; genus Eumetopias; species Eumetopias jubatus. The sequence goes on from NW_028274816.1 coordinate 121,083,328, forward strand.
CCTGATAGAGTAGCTCTTGAGCAAATATCAGGTGATTCATACATTCATTTGCCAAATGGACAAACAAACAAAAACAGCTAAGGAAACACAACCAAAGGAAACCCCACTGACTTGAGTTCTTATTGTACGCCAAGTACCATGAGCTTGACCTTAACTTTCACGGGACTGTCTTCTTCTATTTTTTAAGTCTTGGTGTAGAGGTCAACATCTCCAGAAGGGCTCCCGCCTATGAAAACCCTGAAAAGTAGCTGATAGGAGCCCCATTTTCAAGTGAGGAGCCTAGAGGTCAGAGTACTCATTTAAAATCAAATCCAATTAGGTCAGCGCCTTCCTGTCGCACCTCAAGGCCACCCACACACCGCGCCCCCATTCTCGCCATCACTCCCCACACTGGGCCCTTCGCTCAGGTTGCTCTGTGTGCTGCGGCTGCCCGCCCCCGCACCTCTGCTGGAGCATCACACACGCCCAGCTCTTTCCATCCTGTGAACCTGTGTGTGCTGGGTCTCCCTCCCGGGAACTCTCCCCAGCCCTTCAGCTGGATGGCTCCTTCAAAGCCTCAGGATGGCAGCTTAAATGTCATCTCCTCGGAGAGGCCTCTTAGGAGACTCCTAGGGAATCTCCTTCCACCAGTTAGTCTTTGTCGTGATGCCATCTGCATCCCTCATTACGCGTTTCAGGATTTGGATTTCTCTTTTAGATGCAGGCTCGTTAATTTTTTTGTTTTGTTTTGTTTTTTTGGTCTGTTTTTCTCCCACTTGACTGTAAGCTCCAGGAGGGCAGAGCCAGGACCATTGACTCAGTTGACGTACCTCGCGGTTAGCACGGCGCATGCGCACATGGACAGCAGGTGTGTTTAAAGGGCCCCAGAGATGTAAAAATGACTAAGAAGAAGGTCCTTTCTTTCCACGTTCTCGTGATCTCATCATGAAGGGACACACAAAGAGATGGCCACAGCCGAGATCGGTCTTTTCTCTGGCAGACGGGGTATGTGAATGCTCCAGCCTCAGAAGACGTAGCTGCTAACTCTGCAGGCTCGGGACCCTGCGCTGTAGTCGGGGAAGTCTTCCCAGGGGAAGTTGTGTTTAGTAACATCTTGAAGACTAAGTGGGGTTTTACAGGGTCAAGCCTTTCCAGGCAGGGGAATCAGTGCAAGCAAGGCCCAGGGGTGTTGTCAGCCAACAAGAATGAGGATTTAGAGAAAGGTGAATGTCTTCCTGTGATGTATACTCAGGCGCTCTTGAGGCAAACTCCAGGAGATGAGGTGGAAGAAGTGGCTTACATTCCTTATCCTGTGAAAGCGAAAAAACAGGTCAAAGAGGTTGAATCACTCGTTCAAAGTCTTGCAGTGCGTAGGTTGCCGAGCTAGGATTGGACCCCAGGACTCCAGACTCTCTGGAATCATGCCCCAGTTAGTTCACCAGAAACCCAGGACTTTTTATGGACTGGGTTTCTGGTGAACTAATTGGGGCATGATTCCAGAGAGTCTCAAGGTGTTTTATATTGGAACATTCCTGGCTGGAATCCTCCCCACTGCCATCCCAGGGAGGGGTCCTGGCCAGAAGTCCCAACGATCATGCCTTGAACTGTGATGACTCTCACAGGCGTCATTCACTCCTTCTTTCTGTTGTTCGCAAACTCACCAGTATTCACTGAGCCAGACACTACTTTTGGCCCTAAGGATAGAAAGAAGAAAGACTAGGGAGATGAATGATAGATGACAGTGGTATGTTTGTTTGATATGCACTTTGAAAATCCCAAGTCATGGGTTGTATGTGGATGTAACAGTTAGTGTCCAATAAGGAGAAAGAACCTGCTTGAGTTTTTTTTTTTTTTAACAAAGAGAATGAAATTAAGAGAATTATTACCTCGGAATAATGAATTGTTAACCAGGTAACTTAAAGGACAGAGGAATAATGAATTGTTAACTAGATAGCTTAAAAGAGAGAGCGGGAGAGAGCGAGCACACAATACGTTATCACAGGTAGAGTGACTCTAGGAAGCCACGGCCCCTAGGGGAACAAGAATATGTGGAATAATGAAAACTTAGAAGCTTGGAGGGGGTCCGCCGACAGAGGGAATACAATGAGGAGCGTTGTGAAACTGTTGGGAAGAACTAAAACCTGGATCCAACCGATGTTACTGGGTAGAATACGACTGCAGGGGTGAGTGAGGAGGGGGGAGGCTGGCAGGGAGAGGAAGGGAGAGGAAGTAGACAGGACGCCCCATCAAGCAGACTGGCAGGTGCAATTTCTTTTTCCTCCTCCCTCCTTGCAGGACCCCCCATCCCCTCCAGCAGCCAGGCCTCACGGGGGGCCGGTGGGCAAAGCAAGAGTAAGTCTTCGGGGGCCAGCATAAGGCAGAGTACGGAAGGGCAGGCTTGAAGCTGAGAGCCAGTCGTAGACAAGAATAGAGGCCCAGAATCTTGAAGGGGCTGGAGGAGGCTTCCTGAAAGTATGGCATCACTTTCAGAAGGGAGCCTCGGTGCCAAAGGGCATGAGTGGGACTCAGTCAGAGAGAGAGAATGGCAGGAGCCCTGGTACATGAGATGGGGACGTGGACCAGGGATGGGCAGGCGGTGTTCCCTCGCTGTCCTGCTCTGGGTCTCAAGCCTCAAAGGATAGGTCGGGATGGGGCTTTGCAGTGAGGACAGGGAAATGGCCTGATTGCCACACTTGCACAATTTTATTTTCCCAATTGTCCCGTGAATAAGGCATTCTTGTCTCTGTTTCACAAATGAGGGAATTAAGACTCAGAGAGAGAAAAATTTCCCTGCCAGTGCACAGCCCCAGTGGGAGCCATGGGTGGTGTCCCCTCTGGGAACGGCACAGCACAGCCTGGCCTCGTGAGGGGTTTGGCCAGCGTGGCTGGCTACGTGGCAGTCCTGCTCTGAGGCCACGCAGCTAGCGGGCAAGGTAGTGAGGAGTGTGGAGTCCTCTGACACATCCAGGATCTCCTTTGTTTCTCTAGGGCCCTTGAGATTCTATATAGGAAACGCTGAAATTACACATACAGATCAGCCCTTCTAGGGAGCAATATTTGAAATCTCATCTCCACAAGCCCCATTTCTTTTGCCATTGCCTTCATCTCTGGGGATGCCTGCATCAAAGGGGTCAATGTTGGCATGAGTAAAACTTCCCAGTGGCTGTAGGTCACCAAGTTTCCTAACCCCCAAACCCAGTGGGTGTCTGGAGTCAGGGAATTGGCCGAGCCCCTTCTGGTGGGCTCAGGGTCAAGAAGACACTACCTGCCACTGGATCTTGAGGGCCGGCTCCTGATTTCTCAACTTGTTTGAGAGTTCGCAAAATTCCATTTTTGGTGCTTGTTATAGCTAATTTCACACTTTGCTGCCACTTGTTATTAGGTGAGAAAAAATACAGGCCTGCTAGCAAATCCTCATTTAAGGAGAAATAAAAAACACATTGGCTCCGGCATCACTTAGGGAAAGAAGCAATTACTGACTAGAGATTGCGGAGTGTAACTCATGACTTAGGGATCCGAGGATGGGATGGGGCTTCCCTCCCACCCCCCGCATGGTGTGCCTTCCAGTGGTTTCTTTTGACCACATCCAGGTGATACCACACAGTGTTCTTTATGTATCGTTCCAGGTGGGTGACATCTGAAAAAACATTATCCAGTCCCATGGCCAATGCATCAGTAATTCACCATGTAGCTCTTCTTATAATTTGGGAAATGTTTCCGCAGATCCTGGCTGGCAGTGACACATATTCAGCAGTTTACAAGTAGCTACAGCAGCCTCGGGTCTGTGGGGGCACAGTGCCCTGGGCCTGGAGCCTCAGACGGCGCTGTCCTAGACTCAAGCTGGCCCCTTCATTGGATGAGGCACTCATAAAGCAGGGGAGAGTGAAGGCAATGGTCTGTTGTGATCAATGTTTAGGGCACTCTTCCGGGCCCTAGAGATACAGCGACTAATAAGGCACATTCAGAGCTTTCTGGGATCCCCTAATCTGGTTGGGGAGCCAGCTCGATAGAAAAGGATCAATCACTGTGTAAGGCAGTAAATGCCAGGGGAGAGGCGGAGACACGAAGTCCCTCTAGAACTGAGAAGGCGCATCCAGAACATCAGTCAGACACCATCATTTTCAGAGGAGGAGACGGAGGGTCAGAGAGGGGCATGACTCAACCACAATGAACAGCCACTGCAGGGCAGAGCAGACTAGACTAAAATCGCATGGTTCTGTTCTCTACCATTTGCAGGGCATGACACCATGCACATCTCGCTACGTTACGCCAATTTGTCTAAGTGTCGTCAACCACGTTTTGTGCAGGCAGAACCTGTGGCTCAGGGAAGCTAGATGATGTGCCACATTTTCGCAGCTGTCAAGCAGAGCAGTAGCTTGAACTCAGAGTCTGTTTAACTCCAAAGCCCAGGCTTTTGCCTCCATGTCTTGCTGATGGCTCTGGAGATCAAGGAGAGCCTCAAAGAGGAGGTGGTGCTTGTGCTGGCCCTTTAAAGGGAGAAAACCAGCAGCCATGCGGCGTGGAGCAAAGGGAATGGCAGGGGCATTCAAGCCTGGGGAGTTGGGGACAATGGCCATGCACTAGGGACTTGGAGGGAAACTGTCTTTAGCCTGGGGCCTTTGAACTCTTCGACAGAGTGGAGATGCTTTTTCTTAAATGGCCACCTAACTAAATCATCATCCTAGATATGAGCCAAAAAGTCAAAACCATACCAACTGGGGAGGGGAGAGCATCCTTGTAACCCAGCCTCTTATTAAAGGGATGGCCACTAACCTACCAATGAAATTTAATCCCTTCCCTTGACTCAGTCTCCCTGTGTTCAAATGGTAGGCACTGGGGACATTTGGGGTGCTTGAAGATGGGGGTCATGGGGGGCTAAGACTAACCTAGGAAATTTTCTCTAAACCAGTGGTTCTCAAATTTGGCCGTATTTTGGAATCATATAGGGATATTTAGAAAATACTGATGTTCAAGGAATTCACCCCAGGGATTCAGGACTGGGATGGGGCTGAGGCATCAGGTGATTTTTAAAAACACAGCCGAAGTTCATACAAGTTACTTGGGCAACTTTCTATTTCACTTGTGCATGCAGCTTGGCCTGAAACCTATCAGCCCCCACGTTTGCTGACTCTGATCATTCATTTATTCATCAAAATTCAACAGTGCAGTTCTTACACCCTAAAACCTAAGCACTGGGGATGTATGTAGTCAGTGATGTGCTAGTAAATATTTAAGAAGTAGCTTTCTGGGAGGCAACAGAGTCCTGATTTGTAATGTTTTTCAATTTCCCTGTTGTAAATACTCCCACCACGACCGGTTTCATGAAGTCATTGACCTGGGAAGAAACGCATGTCATTAGCTCTTGCAAACCAGTGCGAGCCGGCTCTCACACACTCCTGGGTAGGGCAATAACTGGCATGCATCCCTACCTACCTTAAGGAAGGCAGGCACAGCCTAGTTGGGAGAAGACAGAGGTGTCCATAGTTAGCAGAAATCTCAAGTGAGGGGGGCTGGATGGACACAAGTAAATTCAGCCTGGCAGGGTCAGGGAAGCTGAGTTTCAATGAATGCATAGTCAATCAGAGATAGACCTTAGAAGTCAGTTTCCTCAGTGGCCCCCCCACCCCTTTGTTTTCCTCTAAATCCCCATGATGTCATTGACAATCAGAGCATCTGACCAGGCTGAGCTAACTGGCATTTCACACTCAGAAGATATAATTCTACCTGAGAGAAGTCACAATTTCCTCAGTCTGTGAGGCATTAGGTCAGTAATACGCATAATTCTGCAACGTTTTCTAAAGTGGTGTGGATAGTTCGTGGGCCCTCAGTTTTCTGAAAGACCGACCTGGCCCAACCTTGTCACAGTAGATAATGAGAAAATGAGGCCTGGCGTGCTGGGAGTGCCGAGGTGCAACAAGAAACCAGGCACCCCACCCCCCAGAGCTGTGTCTTCACTATCCCACCATCGGGCCAGCCTTAAAGATCAAACACCTCTTGGACAACATTTTATTCATGTACTAATGCGAGGAACACCAGTTCATTTGCTTCGAACAAAAGGTTCTATGCAGAAAGGAAATCCAATCTCGCGTCTAAATTGCTCCCAATAAGCCCACAATTGGCAGCCCCGGTGATGATCCTCTCCGGGTATAATTGTATGAAAAATGGATGCATTCTCATAACCAAGAGGAAGGACCAAATCTGCCCCCCCAAGGGTAGTGGTTAATAATCTCATTAAGTTATTAGGGCAATTAGCAGAACTTCCTGCCTTGGTTGGCGGGGAGTATCAGCTGAGGCTATTTTGTGGAACATTGAGGGAAGCCAGCAGTCGGTGAACTGAAGAATCCTTCCCTGCTGGGTGATCATCCCCTGGAGGCCTGACCCTATGGGCCGGCTCTGAGCACCACCCTTGTGGGCTGTCGCCAAGGGCATGGTAGACGCTTCCTCCATGCAGAGGAGGTGGTGGCCCACCGAGGGTCACTTTAGGAGTGTGTGTGTGTGTGTGTGTGTGTGTGTGTGCATGCACATGTGACGCTGATGGCAGGATGGACTCTGGAGGATCTGGTGTCAATGATTCATTCAACAGGTCGGGTGGTGTCCTCGAGCATTCGGTGAGGCATCAGGACTCTGGGCTCTGTCCTGGCTCTCCACACCTAGGTGACCTTGTGTGAATCACTTCCCCTCTCTCTGTCTTTTCCTCGTCAGGAAAGCAGAAGAGGGTTTGAATTAGCTGAACCTCTGAGGCTCCTTCCAGGCCCACCATTCTGGTCTTTGCAGTGGCTGCTTGAGATTCAGTGAATAGGGAAAGAATATTTTTCCCTCTGCTGACACCCATCTTCACGCCTGTGAATTGATAAAGCGCAGATGGATCTTTCTATGACGGGCAGCCAACCCCGGTTAACCATGTCACGGCTGACCCATGTGGTTTAGAAATTATTCGTGTTGGAATCTAGAGAATCCTACACTCGCCGATCTACATTCTTTATCTCTCTACTTTTTTTACTGTAATGACCTAGAAATTTGGGGTTAGGATTTTTGGTCGAGTTCCTTGTCTTTGAACTATCATTTTTGAACTAATAACTAAGTGAATACTATTATTCACGGTTCATTTATTTGAAAAATGATTGTGTGTGTTTAATTCTTTGGGAGAGATCTTAGCGTTCTGGCTATTTCTGCATAAAATCCTCTAGGCAAAATGAATCACCCCCTCCTCAGTGTACCCACAGCCCTTGGTTCAGACATCTGATAGAACTCTTCTCCTTTGCTTCGTTTTCTCCATGTCTGCCACCTCCAAGAAACTGTGAGTCCTTCCCGGGCAGGTACCCAGTGTTTTTCATCTCAGGGTCCCCATTTTCACTGTGTCTGGCTCATAAATGTTTGCACAACCAAACCGAGTTGTTCTCCTTGTGGGAAAACAGAAGTAGCCAACTAACTGAAAATTTATCTTGGGTGCCTATCAGTCTTTGACAGGACATTTTCCTCCAAAAGGTAATTGATCTCAGCTTATGCTGTCTCAGCCTTCTGCTTGAGTCCAGTGCTTTCTGAATCTACAATGTCGGCTCTGAGGCCAACCTCAGCACTCCTTTCCATGACTGATAAATGTTAAGGAAAAAAGAAAGGATGTGTTGTGCATCTCTCAGTTTGTAAGTTGCCGGACAATTTGGTATGCGTCAGGCCTGAAAACAACCTGTCTTCGCCTTCTCTTTTTTGCAGATAAGGAAATAGAGGCTCGCAGAGGTCCTGATGCTTAGCTGGTCCCACAGCTAGTGAGCGGCAGGGCTGGCTGGGATTTTAACCCAGGTCTGTCTGGCTCTTTTGGCCATATGCTGTTGCTTCTCTGGATGTCCAGATGTAACTTCAAGCTCAGCATGCATTAAATCCATCTCCCCACCTTCACCCTCAAACCAGTTCTTCTTCTCTCATCCCTGTTCATTCAGACACCAGGTCAAAACCTCAAAGCCTCTTGGGGCTTCTGGCGCTTTTGCCAGCACCTCTGTAGGTGTCCTCCTGGGCTCACTGCCACTTTCCTAGGTTAGGGTGACTCACCAAACCCAGAGGTCTCCTGCAAACATCTCCTCATTGGTCTTCAGGTCTCCCACCTGTCTCTAACTTGTCTTGCATGCCACTGTCATACGAGTTTCTCTAAAATGTTACTTTGAAAATTTTACTTTCTTGATGAAAGTCTTTGCAGTGAGTCCTCTACCAGAATTGAACCCAAGCGCCTAGAATGAGGGGGGTGGGGGTGGAAAGCGCAATTTGGATCTCTAGCAATGGGTCAGGGGTTTTCACTGTGCTATTCTTATTTAATCCTCAATACAAACATCTGAAGTAGGTCCTTTCATTTCACTGCTCAGTGAACTGAGTTACCTGTTTCAGGTCACACACCTTCCAGAAGGAGTGGGTGTAGCATTGGAACCTAGGTGTGGGTGTTAATGCTGAGTGAAATAAGTCAATCAGAGAAAGACATGTATCATAATACCTCACTGATATGAGGAATTCTTAATCTCAGGAAACAAACTGAGGGTTGCTGGAGTGGTGGGGGTGGGAGGGATGGGGTGGCTGGGTGATAGACATCGGGGAGGGTATGTGCTATGGTGAGCGCTGTGAATTGTGCAAGACTGTTGAATCACAGACCTGTACCTCTGAAACAAGTAATACATTATATGTTTAAAAAAAAAAAAGAAGATAGCAGGAAGGGAAGAATGAAGGGGGGGAAATCGGAGGGGGAGATGAACCATGAGAGACGATGGACTCTGAAAAACAAACTGAGGGTTCTAGGGGGTGGGGGGATGGGTTAGCCTGGTGATGGGTATTAAAGAGGGCACTTTCTGCGGGGAACACTGGGTGTTAGGCACAAACAATGAATCATGGAACATGACATCACAAACTGATGATGGAATGTATGGTGATTAACATAACATAATTTAAAAAAATAGAAACCCCCCCCAAAAACTAACGATGTCATGTATGCCGATTAACATAACATAAAAAAAAAAAAGAGCACATTCTTTCCACCTCCTTAGCCTGATCCTGAAGAGCCCTTTCCCAGCCTAACCCTGCCCTTCCTTCCTGTGCTGCTCACCATGACTCCACTCGGATGGCCCAATTCCCTCTCTTCTGTGGAGACCTGTCCCCCTTGTCATGCTATTCTTCTGTAACATCATACCCCATCCTGGATGCCTGCCTTCTCCGTTGGGTTATAACCTATACATCTTTTGATGCTGAACTATTCTCTTGACTCTCTGGGGCTTTCCTCTTCCTCCCTAAGCTCCACGAAACCTGTCCCTGCTCTTCAACTTCTTACCATTACTACTCATTTTACGCTTCACTAGTGTTGCTCTGATTAATCATCATGTCTTACCAGCAAGAGAAAGGGCTTCAAATTCAGACAGACATGGGCTGCGTCTTAGGTCGGGTTCCCTAGGAGCAGTCTCTGAGGTGAGAATTCCTGTCCGAGTGATTTGTTAAGAAGGGATCACAGGAGAACCCGAGAAGGAAACGGGGGGAGGCAGGACAGAGGGGGAAGACGTGAGGTGAGGGAACAATGTGGGGCCAGGTCCTGGCTGAGCCCGATCCTGCAGGGGACTGTAGGGGGTACGCCTCCGAGCTTGTCTCCCCTGCAGGCAGTGCTTGGGGCCTCACGCTCCCGGCCATTATTGTCTTAGGGTCACTCCACGGGTTTTAACTCCCAGGCCTTTATAGCTGTCTGGGAGCAACGGCAAAAGGCCATAGTGGCCCCAGGACGGGCCTCCAAGGGACATGGCAGGAACAGGTCATCAGAAGCAAGAAAACAACCACAAGAGCTGGAGGAAAGGCCCACAGACATGATACAGAGGACTATAAGCAGTCTGGGGGGAGAGCAACAGTGTCTGCACGTGCATTTGGCAAGTGTCTTGATCCCTCAGAGTCTCAGTTACTTCAGCTAGGAAGTGGGCGGGGTAAAGTGACTGCCCTATCGTAGTCACTCAATAAATGTTCATTGCCTTCCTTGGAAGGAGCCTCATGCTTGATGTGTTATGTGCACGTTCCATACTATATGGTTATAGTCCAGTCTTAACTGTGCCATATTCTTTCCGTGCCAGGGTCTTCCTGTACACAAGCTCCCCCTCTCAATTCTCTTCTTGCCTCAGGTACTCTTACTGTCCTCTTTTGTTTTTATTTTTATTTATTTATTTTTTTCTGCTACCCTTAAAAAAAAAAAAAATCTCGCTTCAAATGCCACCTCCTCCAGGAAGTTTTCTTTGATTCCCCAGGCTATGTCACATTCCTTCTTGCTTCCCTCACAAATTGCATGCTGTCATAGAATATTGAATAGTTATTTTTTAAGCACTTATCACTGTTTATTATTATAAATAAATTTCTGTTATTTATTAAAAAAACGGGTGGCGGTGAATGTTAACTATAATTCTCGTGGAGATCATTTCGGAATACATGCACATATCAAGTCCTTATGTTGTCCACCTTAAGCTAATACAACATTATATCTCAGCAAAACTGGAGAAAATAAATCAATTGATTGAAAAAAGGAATCTCCTCTCTATTAGAAGTGATTGTCTTTTTGATCCCTTTATTACGGGAACCAAAGATTGATTGAATGAAGAGATGGTGAGTGAAGAAAGTATGCGTGAACACAAATGTTAAGCCTGCTGAAGGTAGAGCAGAAACCCCTGGGTTGCTCCTTGGCCCTTTTATGCAGCAGATGCTTGGTAAATACTTTCTGACTGGCTGCTAGATGAACTAAAGGATGCTGGTGGAATGGGATTCCCAGGCGTGCATCCCGGTCCAGGTTTATTACTGTGTGAGCTCTTAGTAGGCAAGTCAGCAGCTCCTCTGGGTCTCAGCTGCCCCACGTGACAAATGACAATCTCTCAGGGCCTTCTTGGTGGTGCCAGGCCCTGGCTCCCAGCGTGGATCATCTGGGAAGACCATATTGGAGAGGGTCGCAGAAATGGAAGATTATAGGATGGACTCCCGTCCATGGAGGAATCCTCCTGTCGGAAGAACAGATGCCTCAGGGAGCTGGGAGGAAGAGCCGGAGGTTGGGGCATGATCGGGGTGAAGCCTGGGGGGCACTGAGGGAGGAGGCAAGGATGAGCTGGCGTTGGCACTGGACCACCAAAACATGGTGAGGTGCTCACAGGAGCAACAGGTTGGTTCAGGACTGTGTCTCATCTGACTCTTCTTTTTCCCTGATTCTGGCGCAGGGGGCTCTATGTGACCTTGGGCAAGATAGCACATTCCCTAGCTTCTCGATTGCCTTAGCGTCCTCATCTGTAAAGTGAGGTCCATACGGTTGTAGGAATACATGTCCAGGGCTTAGAATAATGCTTGGCATATAGTAAAACTTCAAGGAGCGTGAGCTGTTGTTCCCAGTATGGATGCATTTGCTAAAACGGAAGGTGCCCTAGGGGCACCTGGGTGGCTCAGTTGGTTAAGCGACTGCCTTTGGCTCAGGTCATGATCCCAGAGTCCCGGGATCGAGTCCCACGTAGGGCTCCTGCGAGAAGCCTGCTTCTCCCTCCGACCCTCCCCCCTCTCATGTACTCTCACTCTCTCTCATTCTCGCTCTCTCAAATAAATAAGTAAATCTTTAAAAAAATAAAATAAAATAAAATGGAAGGTGCCCTGAACAGACACACAACTCCCAGGGGTCTGATGGTGTAGTTCAGCATTTGCCAGACACTGCTTTGTGAGGTTTGCCCCCTTGGTGTTGTGGGGAGTGTATGAGCTGTAAGTGTGGCAGACCTCTCTTTGAATCCCAGTTGCAAAGGTACTTAATCTCTCTGAGACTCTGGTTCTCGTTTGTATAATGGGGGATTAAGACTCACCTCAGAGGATTACTTTGAAGCTTAACTATGTATTTGTGAAGCACCTATTTCTTATAAGGCATGGTGTGAAACCCGGTGCCTTCTCTCCACCAGCAGTACCGGGGGGGCACTTAGGAGAGTGGGCAGTGAGCACCTCTCCTGTGACATTGTTCTTGCAGATTTAAAGATAAATTTATACTGTGGGTAATAAACTTATGGAACTCATCGCCCTGGGACCTGGCAAGGGATGAATATGAATAGGCCAGGAAGGATTTAGGAAAATGGATGAGGAGCTGGAAACTTGGTGAGTTATTATAGCAGCATTTCCTAGAAAATGTGCATTTAGGAATAATGGTCATGCTGAGATGCTCTGTAGGCAAAAAAAAAAAAAAAGAAAGAAAGAAAGAAAGAAAAAGAAAGAAAGAAAGAAAGAAAGAAAGAAAGAAAGAAAGAAAGAAAGAAAGAAAGAAAGAAAGAAAGAAAGAAATAGCTTCTGTGGTTAAAAACCTTTGGAGGATGATGCTTTCTATATTCCACTCCCATTAAGATCTTCACTTTCACATTGGTTCAATTGCTGATTCACCAGATACGTGGAGTGCCTACCGTATGCCAAGCATGGTTGTAGGCGCTAGTCAACCAGCAACGAAACACCAGAGATTCTTGCCCTTACGGAGCTTATAATCAAGTGGGCAAGACAGACAGTAAACAATGCACATGATAAATTCAGTTGTATGGTGTGATTGAAGGTAAGCATGCATTGAAAGGAAGAAGAAAATACAGACAGGTTAAAAGAGGGATTGCAATTGCTGAGGATGGAAGGTGGGGATAGTCCATTGCGCGGTAGGAAAACCTCCTCCAGAAGGTGGCATTTGAGCAAAGAAAGGGGCTGGGGAGTTCAGAGAGTGGACTGTTGGAGAAAAGACCCGAGGCCGGAGTCTGCCGGGCTGGTGTTCTCTGGGAAGGCCCGTGTGCCTGGAGTTGGGGAGGGTGGAGAGAAGGAGGCAGTGAAGTCCTGGGGGGCTGTGCTGGCCACTGTGAGGCCTCTGACATCGCTGCTGCAGACAGAGGAGTGATGTGATCTGACTTCCGCAGCGTGGAGGTGCTCCCAAAAGTATCTGACCATGGAACCTCTTTGGTTTTCTATAAAGCCTTTTACTATCTTTGTATAGATTATACCCCACTCCCTTCCTGTGGAGTTCAGATGCTTGTGAAGCTCAGTGTAGTGTTTCCCAGACCGTTTCACCTGTGCATTCTTTCAGGCTCCTGGAAGACCTGTGGGCATCTGGCTTCACCAGTATGCTGAAGCCTTTCTAGTTGGAGAGTGGCCCATGGCCTGCTGCGTCAGCATCATGTGGGGGTTGGTTAGAAATGCAGAGTGGCAGGCCCCGCCCGGACCCTGTGTTGAGGCAGTATAACTCCTAGGCAAGTGGAATTTCTAAAGTGCTGCTCTAGAGGACCCATGTTGAGAGATGCTGGATTAGACAGAAGGGGTGTGTGTGTGTGTGTGTGTGTGTGTGTGTGTGTGTGTGTGTGTGTGTGTTGTTTGTGTGCACGCGCAGCAGGGCAGCAGGGGTGGGGGGAGTGTAATGTGAAGAAGTTTACAGTAGTTTAGAGTGTTTCCCAAGTTCACATCTGCACTGTAGACTATCCAGGTGTTCCTGGAGCTCGCTGAGCTGGACTGTCCTCCTCACATCCCTGCGTGCCTTTAATGACTCACCATGGCTCAGGGCCTTTATTAAAATCTTTCTGACACCTGTTCAGAAGAAGCCTCAGCCTCCTTTTAGATTAATGAGCCCCGTATGTTTATCACCCGCATCTATATTCATACTGCCTGTCGCCAGTCCCCAAACGACTTTATCCTTCTGCTCTTAACCTGTGTCTCCTTTCAGCGTCTGGTACTCCGTGGGAAGACACGCAGACTCGGGGGACAGGGATGGTGCTTATGGAGGAGGTCAGCGTTAAAGATGATCCATGATTTTCCTCTTCCCTCCACTCTTGTGAAGCTCAAAAACGTCTCTTCCTCGTTTGGCAGCAGGCTCTAGTGGCAAGAACTCTCGTGTGTGCCTTGGGGCCGCATGGACTCCTGTTTGCTTTGCAGTTTCATTATTTCTTAGTCGTGTCACCTTCAGCGAGCCAGCTAGGTCCTTAGAGACTCTTTCCCCCAGCTGTGAAAGGGACGTACATTATCTGTCCTGTGGAGTGGTTGTAAAGACCGCATGCAAACATCCTAAGGAAATCCCTTTGGACTTTTTTGTACCAGGGACCTTTGGATCGTAGACAAGAGACTCTGATCATAGAAACTGGTAGGCCTAACAGTTGCTGGATGGTGTCCCTGTGTTTGATGGTATGGGATGGAACACAGTGAAATGGCTGGGCCCAGGAGTGGCGCCTCATTCCTGGTCATCTAGGTAGAGGTTGGTCTGGGCCTCCTGCCCAGGTCAGTGTGATGCAGCAGCAACAGCCTGGCTGCCCTCATGCTGCCTCCTGGGACCGGTGAGAGAGGCGTGGTCTCCTCCCCAGGAGGAGAGGAAGAGCCGACATATGCAGGTGCTCACGGGCAAGGGCCCCATGAGCCTCGATGGAGGTGACCGCAGCCAAGGAGGCATGGCGGCTCCGGCGAAGGAAACCTGGGCATTTGTTCTGAGCGTGTGTGTGCCCGGTTTTTCCTTATCGTTAGAAACCAAACTAGGAAAGACAGGTACACAAAGGTCTGAAAACCAAGTGATGATAGTCAGCAGTAGTATGGAAACACCCAGCCCCCGGCCTGCTGTCCCATTCGGTAGGGTTTCTCAACTTGTCACTCTTGACATTTGGGGCTAGAGGATCTGTGGTTGTGGGGGCTGCCCTGTGCCTTGTGTGATGTTTAGCAGCATCCCTAGCCTCTACCCACCAGCTGCCTGTAGCGCAACGCCAGGTCGTCGCAACCGACAATAGCTCCGTACCTTGCCAAATGTCCCCTAGGACAAGATTGTTCCCAGTTAAGAACCACTGACGCAGAGCGTGGCTCAGTCAAGGGCCCCTGTCTTCTCAATCCAGAAACCAAGCAAAATGCCACGGGAGTGGCTCATTAATTTTCACACCCAGCTTCTTCCTCCTGTTGCCTTGCAGGGAAATTGGCAGCAGGTAATGGACACAGGAACTCCAGGTGACCCTCATTGGACTCGGAGGTGGCCTCAGTGCCAGGGCCCAGACACTGCCCTGATCTCTTGCTGCTTTTCTGGCCCCAAATCTGGGCTCTAGAGCCCAAAAACAGTCAAGACAGGTGCCAGCCTGGCTCACTGGGGCTCTCGCTGACTGAAAACTTTCCTGGGCATTTTTGGCTATTGGGAACATTCCATTTCACATTGATTTATTATTATATATATTTTTAAAGATTTTATTTATTTTTTGACAGAGAGAGACACAGCGAGAGAGGGAACACAAGCAGGGGGAGTGGGAGAGGGAGAAGCAGGCTTCCCGCAGAGCAGAGAGCCCGATGCGGGGCTCGATCCCAGGACCCTGAGACCATGACCTGAGCCGAAGGCAGACGCTTAACGACTGAGCCACCCAGGTGCCCCTGATTTATTATTATATTTTTAAAGACACTGAGATTGAAGACTCATCCAGGGGACTCTGCTTGCCAAGACATAATTAGGAGAAAATGACAGAGGTAGTAAATATATAATTAACTCTTTTCTTAATGCCTTTTGCTGGCATTCTTAATCTAGCTGCACAGCCTGAGAAACTAGTTCTCTGGAATCTCCAGGCAACTAGAAACCAATTACCATCATGTTTGCACATTATGTTTTTGAATAACATGGCTACATGTTTATATGTAGGAAGTTAAGTGGGGAGCCATGAAGATAAACATGGGGGCATACATATTCTCAGCTCCTAATTGACTTTTGATTGATTGGTTGATTTAGTCACTGGTTTATTAATTCAACAAAGATTTAGTGTGCACCTACTGTGTGCCAGGCACCATGCTATTTCCATACTGCTAAAGTCTGCTCCTAACTTTAAGGTATTGAGTTCCAGAGCGCCTGGGTGGCTCAGTTGGTTAAGTGGCTGCCTTCGGCTCAGGTCATGATCCCAAGGTCCTGGGATCGAGCCCCGCATCTGGCTCCCTGCTCAGCGGTAAGCCTGCTTTTCCCTCTCCCACTCCCCCTGCTTGTGTTCTTTCTCTAGTTCTTTCTCTCTCTGTCAGTTAAATAAATAAATAAAAGCTAAAAAAAAAAAAAAAGATATTGAGTTCCAGTATATGTACATAATGCATAGCATGAGATGTCAGGGAATTCTCTCTCTCTCTCTCTCTCTCTCTCTCTCTATATATATATATATATATATATAGGTTCAGAGAGGTCAAGTAACTTGCCAAAAGTCACATAGCTGTTATATGATGAAGTTGGTATTTGATCCGAGGTCTGTCAGGTTTTCACTACCCTGTGCAATCTTCTTTCCAAGAATCCTTCCCAAGGAGGTGACATTTGAGCTGAATCTTGAAAGGTAAATAGGAATTTACCAGGTAAACATGACAAGAAATAGCGCCAGCAAAGACTGGTTGGGTGATGCTTCAAGAATTCCAAAAATTAAGTAGAGTCAATAGGTGCTCCAAGAGGAGTAGAAGAGGCAAGCAGGGTGGGGTGCAGCTCAAGGAGGGTCTTTTCTGCCAGCCCCTTCCAGAACTCATAGCAAAGTCTGGGTTGGGTCTGATGGGCTGTGAACCCCTCCCCCTAGGAGCTAAGAGAGCTCCCACTTGGAGCTGCAGCCTCCAGCCCAGCCCAATGGTACAAGTTACAAGGTGACCCTCAGTCCCATTAAGAAACCAGGCAGCACTTGATTTCACCCAGTAACTGTCTCTAGCCTTCTCTTGCCCAGGAAGCAGGGACCAGTTAATTGCAGGGTGATCGCCATGTTCTCGCGGAGCATTTAATGTAGCATGTAATTGCAGGGTAAATAAATACAGAGCTATTTCCAGCTCTCAGCCCCCTGCTGCAAGCCTGGTGGTAATTACGGCCGGGGATTGGCTTGGTGCAATTTCTGAGCGATGGCTCCGGGCCTGAACTGGGTCAGCCCTCAAGCAGGTCCTGTCTGCTCCCAGGAGAGCTAGGATATTGATCTCTCCAAGCTTCCCATCCATGTAGGCACCTAGGGCCTCGATCGGTGGCCCTGGACTCTTCAAGCCTCTAGTCCACACCTATATCCGGGGGTCCCCCGGCCTTCTGGTTGGCCCTAACTTTCCCTAATAGTAGTGGTTAAGATGTCCGGGCTTGGAGTGAGACAGAGCTGGGTTTGTATCAAGGTTCTGCCACTTACTGGCTCTGTGACCTTGGACAATCTGTTGCACCTCTCTCAGCCAAATTCTTCATCTATAACACGTAGTTAACAATAATATAGATGTCATAAAATTGTGAGGACGAAATGAGATAATGCACATAAAATGCTGTGTATGTTGCCTGGTCTGGAGCAAGTGCTCAAGGTCAGCTAGTCCTTTCCCCGCTTCTCCCCCTCCCCTCTCTTCTCTTCTCCTCCCCCTCCCCTCCCCTGCCCCCTCCCTCCCCACCTCCTCCTCTTCTTTCCTCTCCCCTCCCTTCCCCGATAGTTCTTTCCTGCTTTTCCTCCTTCCCTCACCCTCCTCCCTCCTTCCCTCCCTTCCCAGGGTAGCTGTGGACCCCAGGAAAGAACATACATTTTAGAGCACGAATGACCTGGGCTTGAGCCCTGGCTGCACCAACTACTTGCTATTGTGGCCTTCAAACAGTTATTTAACTTCTCTGTGCCTCCGTTTTCTCCTCTGTTGGGTGGGAACAGGAATATCTCTTTTCCAAGTTATTGTGAAGATCGAGGGAGGCTGAAAGGCTCTTTGTAAACTGCATCCGGGCAAGAGTGAGCCTCCCGCTCAGTGTTTAAGCGTGTGTCCTGGCATGGGGGCGGTCCCCCAGGAGGGAGACTACCAGAGGAGATTCTCACGCAGTCGGTTTATTAGGGAGTTCTCTTAGGTAACACCCGTGGAAGCGGCAGAGGAGAGGGGGAGCCAGGATGCCCCCGTCCATGGACACCTTGGCCGGGCACTGCAGGGACATATGAATATGGAATGAAGCTTCTGAGGGCTTTCCATTTGGGACAGGGAGTTCAGGCCTCCATACCTCCCTACCTCTCGGTGCTGGATCTTGAGCAAGGCAGCTCTGTGCACCACAGCAAACCCTGAAGTGAGCTGGCAGCCGAGGGCTTCCTGTAGGCGGTGGCCCCAGCTGCTGAGGCAGTGAGTCCTTCTTTCCTGAAGTGGGACCTGGGGAAGCATCACTGTGTCCGTCACAGGCCGCCGCCTCACAGCCCCTGGTTCTCAGAAAAGCACCTCGCCTCCCACTGTGGTCTCCGTCTCCATACTGGTGAAGGCCCATCTTCTACCACTTTCTAGCCTCTCCTCTCTCCTGACCCACTGAGTCATTTCTGGATGTTCTGGTCTCACCTGGGAAATAACTCCATTCTGTGAAAGCTGACCGTGGCCAAGTGGCAAGAATGGAGTGAAGACCAGACCCGACGCCCCTCCGCCCTGCTCAGCCTTGTCTTTGGGCTCTTGTGTCCTGAAAGTACGAGGCTGTCGGTGGAGGTGTGTCCTTCCATCCGCCGTCCTATCTGCCTGTGTTTGTGGATCTCACCTCTCATGCTTATCTCGGTGTCCTTGGGTTTGTGTCTCTGTTTTTTTTATTAGTAGTATTTTCATATTATCTGACTTGGCTTCAAGCCCACACCCCTGGCAGCTGCTGTGTGAGACTCTCCGAGGCTCGCCGGGGCTGGGGCTCAGCTCAGAATCCCAGGAATACTGAGTGGCCGGGGCCCCTGGCTCATCTGCATCCAGCAGATACGGACAAGGGCCTGATGGGCATGGGTCGGGGGGCTACTCACTTGGGACTACCCATGTGCGGAGCCCATTTGAATGAGACCGAGTTCCCCAAGTTCCTTGTTGTTGAGGGTGAGGAAGCAAGGATGGAGGAGTCTGAGCGTGAGGCTCGAACGTGTGGTTTGGACCTTGTAAGTGAGGGGTTAGCCATTCATAAGTTATGTCACCTTGAGAAATGGCCTTGGCATCCCTGAGCGTCCATGTGGGACAGGGACATTGGCTAACTTGACTGGCCCCCATGCTATAGAAGTGCCATCAGCAGGGGAAAATGGGGGAGTCCTTGGAGGAGGGGTTCTGTGTATTTTCCTGACCCGTGGAGCCTTTCTGTCCCCTCTTACCCTGAGGGAACCTGGTAGGATCCACACGGTACCCGAGGAAGTCGTGGCTTGGACTCAGCCCGGATGACTCCTTGGCTTCCCTAAGGACTCTGTGCGTGGGGGGGACACCAGGGTGAGAAAGCCCCCCTCCTGGGCTGGCTGGAGCTTGGCCGCGGAGAGGTGAGGAAGGCAGGGCCTCCGACGGCCTCGCCGTCGGCTGCCCAGGGAAGCAGGGTGCTGCCGTGAATAGCGTGTCCGCCACCCGCCGCCAGGCCCTGAGTGTGGCAGCTGACCAGGCCCCCTCACGCCGGGCTCCATCTTGTGCTCCTCAGACAGCACGAGCCAGGCTGCGCTCTGGCGGACCGCCTCATTGCCTGGGCCCCGAGCTTTAGAGGGCTTCTTGCATTCCTGCAGTCTGTGGTCTCTTCTATTTTGGCTTTCCCTGTGACCCACGTTCAGCAGTCCTGCAGGTGTGTGGGGGGCCTGGGAGTCCCACGCATGTGTTCTTACCCCGACCCCCCACAGCAGCGTTCACCGGCAGGCTCAGAACTCTTTGCTCTTTGCCATCAACACCCCTGTCCCTCCCCTCTCCCCAGGGCAGGGTTTGTGGCATGGGAAAGGATGATGGTACCCAGCCCCAGTACCAGAGTGACCCCAGGCCGGCCTGGGCTCCCTCCTGGCACACAGCGGCCCGGGCGCGTGGCATGCGCACTGCCAGAGACTTGCCCCACTGTCCCAGCCTGCGCCTCGCCACGTTTGCAGCTTGCTGTGGACGGGGGCTCTGTGGCAGGCACGGTTCCAAGCCCCTCTAATCATCACAGCAAACCTGTGTGTCAGAGGCTCTCCCTGTCCTCGTTTTGAAGCTGAGGAAACTGAAGTCTAGAGACAGGGCAGTGCCCCGCATGCCACAGCCGGTAAGAGGCAGGCTGGACCCCGTCCCAGGTGCTCTGGCCCCAGACGCTACCCTGGGCTGACCTGCTTGTGCTCTGAGAAGCTCGGGGCTGCCTGCTCTGCATGCCTCTCATCTGGCCTTGAATTCCCCCTCTCTCTGCCTCTGTGCCTGTGTGTATTTGGCAGATAGTGTGTATGGCTTCTTTGTCCGTCTGTCTCCAAGGGTTTCCTTTGTGTCTGTGTTTCTGTCTCTTCACCAATCCATCTGTCTCTGGGCCTTCATGTTCTTCTTACCTCTTTTGGGATCTTGATATCACTCTCGGGTACTTGCAGCTTATAAAGAGCCCTGCTTTTTCTGGTGCGTTCATGGTTAACATAAAAGAGATACGGGGGTGGGGGGAGGAAAGTTTCCAGGTACTAAATTCCAGAAAGTTCTCTTTGAATTCTTCTCCTCCCTGTCCAATAAGCCAGCCCAAATCCCGACTTCAATATTCCTGAGAATCTTGGAAACACTGGGGCAGAACCCAAGCAAGTGAGACCTTCAGCAGCTCTAGTCTAAGCAGCATTGGGTGCACGTACCCAGAAAAGAGACTGGCAGCCCTGGCTGATGCTGGCTCGTTCATCCACTCGACCCAGGGAAGATCTGGGCCCAGTGTGGTCTCTGCCATGAACTCAGGCACCTCTGTGCCTGCCTGCCTCTTCCCCACTTCAGCATCTCCGGGATGGGTACCAGGATATAGGGCACCAAGACTGCATCCCATGGACTCATAGATATACCAGGATCATGGTTCAAAATTTCCATGCCACACTGTGATGCAAAGGACTGGCAAGGCCAGCTAAGCCCCCAGGCCAGGCAGGCAGCTGCTGATGCTATGCTTCTAGGGCCAGGAAGTCCCTCTGGCCCCAGATGGCCCTCCATCCTGTTCACAGAGATGCAGGAGTCCTATAACAGGACCGGGCCTCCCCTTTCCTGAAAGGATCAGTGTCACAAAGCTACTGTTGGGATGGGGCACACAAGGAAACTTATGTACACTCAGGTGTAATCCACAGACATCAGAGCCTCCCCTGAGCACAGATTCTGATGGGGCCCGAGGAGCAAAGGCAAATAAGCAGGTATAGGTGGTAGGGAATTAGGGAAAGATGTTCCTTAGAGGAAGACCCCAAAGGAGAAGATTCAACAAACAAATGCCATGGCTATAAGACATAGGGAAGCACAATGCCTGGCTCATAGTAGGTGTTCAATAAACATTTGTTGGCTGAACAAATAAATGAGAGCAAAAGCCGGGCATTGGAATTTTGCGCCCAGCTTTTTCGTCTTTCTCGATTATGGTGAATTCAAAGTCATTTCCTGCTCCAAGGTTTAATTTTCACTTTCATGAAGGCGGGGAGCACCACCAGCTCCCCAGTTTTTATCAAACCGACCATTGCCACGATGCAGGCAGAGGTGCTTCGAAAGCAGCAAAAGCTGTGCTGACCCAGCGAAGCTTCATTATTCACCACTTTCCCTCCAGCCACCCCTGGGGTCAGCCCCCTGTATCCATCATCAATATCTAATGCTTTTCAGCAATTACTCTGGGTTAATTGGCTCAGGCAGCGCAGTCCATAGGAAATGCCCCTGGCGGAACTGACAAGCCCTCTTCTTGGTGTGCGGAATCTCTCTCCGGATTAAGTGTGCCTAATGCCACCGTTTGCGAGATGGGGGATAAAGAGAGCGGGGCCAGAATGCAGCTGCACATCATTTGTATCAGAAATACCAGGGGCCAGCTGCCGGGCTGTAATGAAATTCCAGCAAGCCTTGTTGACATTCCAGAGACATCGCCACGATGAGGTTAAATTATAAGCTGATGATGACAAGCAGACGCGCAGGAAAATGTCAAAATTAGCATGACCGAGCACAGGCACCCTCCTCCCTCCACCCTCTCTTTGGCAGACACACCTCTCTTTCCCCTGCCCAGTTTTGCCCCCAGGACCACATTGTTAAGGGGGTCATAGCAAGAGCAAGTTTGCTGGGGGCTTCCGGTGTCTGTCTTCTTTACCCTTCTCCTTGGACAGCCGGATAAAGGGACAACAAAGCGACCTCCTGATGACTCAGTGACCTCGGGCGTGTCACTGACCCTCTTGGAGCCTCTGTCCAGGGAGGAGAGTACTAGGTTCCTCCTGGAGCTGCTGAGGATTGGATGGGCTCACACATGGACAGCTTCAGGCGTGGTGTTCAATGCCACTCTCCTCCCCCTGCCCTGCCTCCTTCTTGGGCGCACCCCGGGCTCGTCTGTCAGGAGAGAGCGCTGAGAGGTTGCCCTACAGATGAGGGAGAAGCAGGTGGGGCTCGTAGGAGGGGTCCAGGCCAGGTGAGGACTGAGGGTAGGGACATGGATCCCAGGCCTAGGGAGCCTCCTGGGGACTGGGGACCCATAGGTGTGATTCCTAAATGTGATTACATGTGGCTGCACCTGCTATACCAGGCTGCCAAAATAAAGAGGAGGTATTTACAGTCTGAGACTGAATTAGACCAAGTCACACACACACCACCTAAAACTTGTGCCTGAATGATATGGTTAAACTCACTCAGCAGTTGTTTGAGAGGGGGATGAATGCCCCGTTTTAGAGATGATCCAAGAGGGCTCGTCCAGTCTGGGGCTCAAAGAAGTTAAGGGAGCTGGGAAGTAAAGATTGGCAGAGGGTCAAGGAGATTTCACGTAGAGGTGGCCATCGGAGAGTTCCAGATTTGGGGGTGTAGAAAATTTGGGGAAATCTTCCCTGAGGATGAAATATGGAGTGAGAAGCCTGGGGGGCTAAGAATGGGGCCTTGAGGTGGGGGGATCTTCATTCGGTGAAGTGAGGGGAGACGAGGCGCCTGAAGGGAGATACTGAGTGGGAAACATCAATGATGCAGAGACAGACCTTGAGAGAGTAGTGATGTAGGGCCCAACCAAAGCGATGGCATGTATGGGAGAGCAGAGTATCGATGGGACCAGAGAGATGGGCCCAGCATCTCCTGCTGAGTCCGATGGATTTTGGTGGGCTTGCCTGGACCTCTTTCTACAGCTTCATGACCTTGATCCCACAGGAGCAGGAATTATTAAATCCAAAAAATTGGTGTATCAAAATGATTTTCGGGTTCTAGCCCACTGAGTCCTGTCTGCATTTTTCCTTTGCTCTCCTTTGGCTTTTACTTTCTTAGAAAAGAGCTCAGGACTTTGAGATTTCTTAAAGAAAATGGTTCAGATTCCAGAGACCGGTCTAGAACACAGGGTTGAAAGGAGAGGTAAAAAAGCTGGAGAAGAGTGAGCTATACCGCCCTAGAGGAGGTCTCCCCCTGGGATCTCCTCCAGGAGGTCACATCCCCCCCTCATATGGGAGCCGTGATCCCTGCTTTCATTCAAGCTTCCTGCTCCCCTGTCGGCCAAGGGCTTCCCAGCCAGGGAGGTCAAGGATCCAGAGTGGGGACAGGAGACAGTATCAGAGTTAGAATCCATACCAACTGTTGTTAACTTATGGCATCAGTTTATACGCTCATTCGTTCAACCAAAATTCAGCGGGTGCCTCCCGTGTGCCGGGCACTGTTCTGAGCACTGAGAGCACAGCAATGAACAAAGCAGACACAAATGCCTGCCCTCATGGAGCGTATGTTCTAGTGGGGAAAAATGGCCAGTGCCCAGAGTATGTAAGTGAATTAGACAGTACAATGAGCCAATAGTGATAAAGGGCTAGGCACAAGAATGAAGCCAGAGAGGAGGACGGGAAAAGCTGCAGAGGCTGCAGGTTGAGATGGGGAGATGAGCGAAGGCTTTGTTGAAAAGGTGAATTTGGAGCCGACTTGTAGGACGCAGGCAAGGCAGGTGAACGGGTGGATGGCTGGCAAACCTGCAAAATCAGAACTAAGGCCGAAAAGGGGGCTTCAGAAGGGAGAGGAATCAGGAAACTCTGGGGGTCTAGGACAGAGGAATTCCTGAGCAGTATTTTCAGGAAAAGGCTTTATGGATGGATGGACTCCAGTATTTCTGTCCTAGGGGCCCTCGATCCAAGTCAACTTCTAGAAAAAGAGAGACCGTCTGGGTTTGTCTGAGTCTCCTGCCCACCGGCCAGCAAACACATCCTGATCCATACTCCCAAGCATGCCACGGGAGATGGCTCCCCAGGGGAAATCAGGCGTGTGGATGGGGGGGTCCCCGGCAGGCAAAAACAGCTAAAGTTGCTCTCCTCTGCTCTCCGCTCCCCTCCCCTCCACTTCTCTCCCCTCCCCTTTCTCTCTCCCCACCCCCATAATGGCTTTGCTGTGAGATAAGGGAGCTCAGAGATCATTCATTCTACTCCCTCACTTTGCAGCTAAGAGACTCAGGAACTGGGAAGGAAGAACTCAAGGTCACTCACCAAGGAAAGGGGAAGTTTGGGACTAGACTGCAGGATCCCTGACTCCCAGCCCAGAGTACTCCCCACTTCCCAGGTCTTCCCAGGGAGAACAGGATGCCTGAGCAGAAAGCATCTCATGGACTCTGCCCATTTTTCAGGTGGGGAAACTGAGGCCAGGCAGACATGGAGACAGTGGAGGGTAGCTCTCAGTAAAAGGCAGTGCCTGTCTTTTCAGGAGATTCTGGGGAAAGTCAGGCCTTTCCCTCCCCTGCACCAGGTAGTAGGAAGATGCACGGAGAATGTTCCTTGTGTTAAGCAAATATTTAGCAATCTCTGGGGGCAAGGACAATGGGCCTGGCAAGGTGGTCCAGGGCAGCCAAGCAGGCCCGTTTTGGTGGCACGAGCTCTGTACGAAATGCCGAGGATCACGGCAATACCCTGACCCGAAGGAGGGCCTATTTGCAATCTAGGCCAAACCCTATTTGCTTTAGTAAACCTGTGTATAAATGCTAGGCCACGGCTCATGCCCCACGGCGGCCTGGCTGGCCGAGCGGGCGCAACTGAGCCGTGGCTCTCTGTGTCTATATGTTCAGGAGGTTGTGGGATGCGAAGTCAAACACGCCCTGCGGCGGAGAGAGCACCGCGGAGCTCCATTTGGTGCGAACACAGTAACTGAAAATTAGAGCATTCCCGCCTGTCCTGCCCCTAGAATTTGCATCCCTGCTCTCCCGGGCGGTGCAGAAAGGAGCCTGCTCACCCCACGTGTGGGCCTGTTCCTGCCGTGAGCGCCAGCTTGGCCATTCTGCCAGGGCTCTTGAAGCTCGGCTATCCGCCCCCTCCCCCGTCCTCTCCCCCCTCACCGCCCCCCTACCCCCCACCATGGCAGCTTGCCCCCTTCCCCACTGAAGGCAAGACCCGGGGCCACGGCACTGTACTGATGACTTGTCTGGCTGGTATCTGCCCCCCTCCCTGGGTCCTGGATCCTTGGCATTTAGCATCTACTTCTGATCCCTTCAATTTAACACCCCTGGACCCTCCTTTGGTAGCCTGGAGGCGTGAAAAACTACCCTTCTTGGATTTAAGCCCATAAAACCCAAACTCACTGGATGTTGAGTATTTTTCCCTCTTCCCTGCTGGGTTGCTGTGGTGTATTATGTAAACGAACCCATCATCAGGTGGATAATGATCCCTGACTATATGTCAAGTTGTTGGTTGGCACCTGTGAGGGATTCAGGTGTGAATAAGACATGACTCTCTGCCTTTAAGACATCTTGGGCCTCAACTGGTAAATAAGGGGTCAAATGCTGCTGCTGATAGTATTAGTTTAACGCGTGTGAAAGTGTAGTTTGGAGTTCATAGTTTCCGGCATTACTCAAGCTTGCTGAGCGCAAGTTCCTCACCCGTAACCACCTCGTGTGGTTATGAAGATCCCATGAGCTGAGGGATGTGAGAATATTTGGCAACAGGAGGTGCCATGAGCCTGCTTGTTACTTTCACCTCTGATGTCTTTCTCAGTCTCGGGGCAGAATTATGGCACATGTCAACAGGTTCCCAACCCCATTTACATGGAGACAGGCAGAGGAATCCAGCCCCTTCCTCCTCTCCCAGCTAAACCATGGATGCAGATTCTTCCAGATCCATAGCAAGGGCTCCATCTGAAGGCGCAGGTTTGAGTCCCAGCTCTCTGTTGGGCTACCAAAACCCCTTTATCTCTTTGGATTATGACTTCCTCATAAATACAGATGTGACAGGTGGATTCCTCGAAAACTTTCTAATTCCCCATGTTTGTGTGTCCTTACCTCTAGATAGGCTTGCCCCCTCCCCGCCCCGCCCCGAGCCTTGCATTTCTGGAGAGTTCGTTCCAGCCAATGTAGTCTTGTGCTTCCTCCTTATCTCTCTTATTGCCCAGAGGAATTTTAATTATACATGTGAATGACGGGGCCGGGATAGGGATGGACAGAACGGCCACGTTCTAGGGCTGGCGCGAGAGTGGTAAGTGTGTGTGTGCATGTGTATGGACATGCATGTGTGTGAAATGCACCCCCTTGCAGCTCTTGGACTCGCCAGGGCTCTGCCCCAGCTGCTCAGGCCCCCTGAAGATTGCGGCAGAAGCCAGACTCAGGGACAGAGGTTTCTCAGCTCCTGCTCATTGTTTAGATTGTTTAGCCCAGGTAGGCTGCTGCATCGACAAGCCAGGAAACAAAGGTGGGAGGGGTGGGGGTGCTGATGGCCCAGTGGGCTTGGAGCCCCCCTGCCCATCTTTGGTTCTGTGCTTCGCCAGCTTCTGGGGCTAGCTGTAAGTCACTTCTGCCAGAGGGCTGGATGCCACTGTGTGCCTTCTGATTGACATGCACACTGCACAGGCGTCCTGGAGGGAAACATAAAGGAGAGGAGCGGAGGGGGCAGAGCAAGGGAGAAACACAACTCCGCATGCCCAAGCTTGGCTTCTCAGACTTGATGGACAGTCAACGAACCAGGGGGAGGCTGGCGACGTCCTTTGGAGGACTCAGGGCTGGCGAGTCGGCTGTCAGCACCAGTGACTCAGGATACCTGGGTTTATTCTGAGCATCACTCTGTCCTTTTGGGGGAGGGGCATTTCTGGCCCTCCTCTTTAACCAGGATGCGCCCTGGTGTCATGGAAAGAAGCCATTCCGAGCCTGTGGGCCTGGGCTGCTTTCCTGGCTGGCTGTGCACTTGCTCCCTGTATATAACTTTAGAAGAGCTGCATAGCCTCGGAGAGCAATTAAAGCTCTTCACCAGTACTCCTGGGGGGGACCTCCGTGGGTCTCTCTTTAGGGGTTGGCTTCCGGGGCTGATTATTGGTTGGGCTTCTCTTCCAGAAGCTGCCAGACTTCCTTCCGGCTCAGCGTGGTCCCCGCCACCCAACTGTGATGCCCATGATGCCCGCGCCACCTTTGAGGTTGAACTTGAACTGTAGCCCAGGGCTCGGCTCCGCAGGGGGGCGGCATGCTCCACATCCGGGATGCGGCCTGTCTCTGGGCTGTGTTTGAAGCACAGCATCCCTCTGAGCGGAGACTGAGCAGAGCCGGGGCCCAGGGAGGACGAAACCACTCGGAAAGTCTGAGTGGGGAACTGCTGTAGTCTCGGGAATGAGGCGAGGCATCCATCTACCCCGGCGAGTCTCAACTTTGGGTGACTTTGCCACCCAGGGGACATTTGACAATGCCTGGGGACAAGTTTTGCCTGTCATAACGGGAGATGCTAGTGTCATCCAGGGAGTAGAGGCCAGGGATGCTGCTAAACATCCTGTGACCCAAAGGACAGCTCCCACAACAAAGAATTCACCAGCCCAAACTGTTAGCAGTGCAGAGGTTGAGAAATGCTGATGTAGCCTGAGAACTGCCCAGGAAACGGACTAGTGGGGAGAGACAGGACTTTGGAGGTGCCGGCAGCTGTGTGATGCAGGGAACTTGGGCCCCCAGTCACCAGTGGGCCTTGCCCTCCCCTCCACAGCCCAGTGCAGGAAGATGCCGATCCATGGCGCAGTGCGGCCGATGCCCTGGGTGTCCTGCCATGTCCGCTGGGCGCTCCTCCTTGCCCTGGCTGCCGATGGCACCCCCATAGACACCAGTGGCTCTCCAACCCTCTGCTGGGGGCATCCCTTCTGCCCACAAGCAGGACAGGGCAGAAGTGCCCCAGAGCTCACACCCCTCCCAGGGGGAAGCTGTTGGCCATTGATGGTAAGAGCTGGGGGTAAATCTCCCCGCATGTTCTGCACTGTGTCCCAGAGATGCCATTTTGTCCCCAGGGTTCATGGGCTCGTTAATGCACCCTCTTCTGCTCCTTCCCTTCTGTCATCCTCACTTCCCAGTTTTTCTGCTGACGCTTCTTAGGACCACCCTGTAAATCGACTCCTTCATTCCCGTATGAGAGTTGGTTTCTGGGGTCGCCCCGGACCTGCGACAAGCAGCCCTATCTGTTGATCAGTGGATGCGCTTGCTCATCAGCCAGCCTGCCATTCAGTCAGCCCACAGTACTTCCTGAGAGCACTGAGTGTGCGCCAGGAACTGAGCACCTGTACCCACTTATAAATGGGGAAACCGAGGCTCCAAGATACACACACACTTGTTCAGAGTCCCTCAGCCAGTAAGCGACCAAAACCAGAACATAAAGCCACAACCCCTAAATGTATTTTATGTCCATTTTACCTACCAGTTCTCCCTCAACTGGCCATGCTCAGAATCACCTGGAGGGCTTTGTATAAACACAGATGTCTGAGCCCCATTCCAGAATGAGTCATCGTCTCTGGGAGTGGGGCCCCGGCATTTGTATTTTTAAAAGGTCCTATAAAGCACATGTGCACACAGATGGGGGAATCTGTGCTCCCCTTCCTCCCCTCATACACAGTGCCTGACTTATGAGCACTGGCTTCAGGATGAAGCCGGCGGAGAGGAAGGAAGCCCCCCTATAACTGGGGCTGAAGCTCAAGGCTGACCATACGGCATCACCCACACGCGCCCCTAGCCTACGAGGGAAGTTGGCACCCCATGGGACAAGGCCAGCTCCCCAGTGTCGATTTAACATCCTTACAGAATCATCTTGTCAGATTTCACATAGCCAGGCTGTCCTGTGGTTTTCCCTGCCTGTTTTACAGTTGGGGTTTCCTGCCCTGCCATATGGTGAGCCCTTGTAAGGCAGAGCGCTAATGGGGCTGCACGCCAGCAGATGGGCGCTTCCTGGCACACAAGTCCAAGGGTGCCGAAGCCCCCAATTCTGCTCTCACCTCTGCCTGCCCCCCTGGAAGGGTTAGAGGTTGAGGGATTTCAGGCTAAATATAGAGGGGGACCATTAAGAAACAGCATCCCCCCTGCCCTCCGCAGTCCCTCCGGGCTTTCCATGTGATGGTTTAATTGCTCTGGCAACCTCTTCCGTTTCTCCCTTGCCCTGCATGGGAAGCGGCAGCCGCCGTCTGTGGGGAGAGGCTGCTCTGGAGATGGGAGCAGCTTTTTAGAGGAAGAAGGAGGCTTCTTCGGGTCTCAGAACTCAGTGCACTCAGGGTTTACTTTCCGAGGTCTCCACGGGGTCTCTGCCCCCCGTGCGGTGCTCACTGGATGTTCGTGCTGGCTCTGGAACCCTGTGGCCCCTATTGGCAGGAATGGCATCGGGCTTGAGGTCAGGCAGACCTAAAGCTGAGCTCCGGCTTGGCCGCTGACAGGCTTTGGGATGGTGAAAAAGTCATTTAACTTTCAGGAAATGAAATGACAGGAAAGGCCACCCACTTTTGCAGGGCAGGTGTGAGGCTGAAGGGAGTGGACTTGAGTGGATGGCACACAGTAAGCCCAGGGTAGGGGGACCGGCCACGCGGTAGGTCCTCAGTACAATGGCTACTGTCAAGAGTTCCTGGGCTTATTAGCTGTGGGGCCTTGCTTTTCACATCTGTAAAATGGGTATATTAACAGTACCTACTTCTAGGACTGGCTGCATGGTCTTCAGGGCGGGCCCAGGGCAAAATGGAAATGTGAGGCCCTTGAGAAGTGAAGAATTTCAGCATAGTGACGGCGGAGCGTTAAACCAGGCGTGGGGTGCTTCTGAGCCCCGGCGCCCCAGGTGACAGCCCAGCTGTACACCGTTTACTGTAAAAGGTTGGAGTACAAGGGCCCCCACACCCGGCTGCCGGTCAACCACAGCAACAAGCCCTGCATTCTCCATGACGCCTCAAGACAGTCTTGACACAGTGACGTTCCACCTGACAGGCTCTGGGGCCCACTCAGGGCCGTCACTCAGTGTGAACAGTTGATGCCGTTTCTTTTGTTATTTGTTTCAAGATTTCAGAGGCAACAGAAATGCCCAGGCAGCAGAGACTTATTTGGCCGGCATGGGGGGGAGAGGTCGGGTGGGACACTCAGCACTTTTTTTCCATTTCAGAAACTCAAATGAGCCCCTCCCTGCAAAATTAACGCATTAAGAAGCGTATTTGGGTAAATGGCCCATAGTGGATTTTTCCCCCAGAAAGGGGAAAGGAACAGGTGGGTAGACCTCTCTCTTTGGACAGAATCTAGAGGGCAGGAAATTTTGTGCCGGGTCACCGTGAGCACCTCCAGCTGTATTCGTGCCATTGGAATCATAAATTTGATACGGTAGTGACAGGAAAAAAAAAAGGTCACAGAGCAGAGTTAGTAGGACAATGTATGTAAAGTGCTTATGACAGGGACGTGTTTCTTACTATTGCTAGCTAAGCATGAGATATATTGTGGGAGCAGTAAGACACAGACCACAGGGAGAAAGAGATTGCGATCAAATTTGATAAGCTTCAGGTGCGGGCTGCAGAGTTGGAACTTTGTAAGGTGGGGGTAACTGAAGACGCCTGGGTCGTTGCAAAGCTGTGTCTAAGAATCCTCATCAGAGCCTTGTGGGGGTAACGGAAGGGGGGCTGGTGAAGGGGGGGGTGACTCGCATATGAGTGTCCAGGGAGAGAAAAGAATGCGAAACACCCAAGAAACATCACTGCCGAGTGATCAGAGAGGGATGCCATTCAGCAAAATAGAGATTTGGGGGTATGGTGAGTTGCTTTGGGCCACATAGCATCTGAGGTGGCAGTGGGACACTGTGGTGTGATGCAAGACAGGCCTTTGGAAGTTGGGGAACAGGGCCCACCTTAGAGATCAGATGAAGACTTGGTGGGGGCGGGGGCTCTCATGGAAACCCACGTGGAAATGGCTGATGTACCAGAATAGATGAAATTATCAGTGCAGAGCACATTTCCAGATTGCAGGAACTAGGGATAAAATAGAACCGGAAATCAACTCTGTACAAAATTAGCAAGTGAAACCGGGAGCTTTGAATTGATCTAGGAAAAGAGGGAGGAGCTGAGAAAGTGCCATTCCTGCAGGGGAAGATCCCGAGCTTCTATGACCCTTAGTTTCTTCATCTGTAAAACAGGCACAGTATCATTCGTTGATGAAAAGATAAAATGGGGAAATGTGTGTAAACTACTTCTCCTACTGAGTATAAAGGTTAATGAGCAACGTAGTTTAGTCCCCTTCCCACTTTAGCCTCTGATTCTTGGATCTTTTTACTGAGTTTACATTTTATTTTTTTTACTGTTTTTTTTTTATGATGATTTAGGTATGTTTATTTTCAGAGTGATTTTGGTATTACATGAGCTACTTTATATACATATCTCCTCGAATCTTCACAAGATTCTTCCCGGAACATTGGTATTCCCACTTTACAGATAGGATGCTCAGAGAGGTTAGGTCGTTTACCCAAGGTCACACAGCTACAAAGTGTCGTGGTGGGATTCCAGTCCAGGGCTACCTCATTCCGGAGCCCACGCGATCTGGATTGCTTGGTGAGAGCAGGATAGAGGGGACAAATAACTTGCAGGAACTGATCCTCCAAAGCTTGGCTCTTTTCCAATCCACCTGCTAACGATACCATCTGCATAGGTATGCAGATGGAGACCCGAGACACCTTGTTCTACAGAATTGTTCATTGTAGGTAATTTGCTATTCTCATGTCACCAAAGTGCCTTGAACATGGTCACTCCCACGGACGGGGGCTCTTCTCCTCTCTACAAAGCCTGGAAGGTGAGGGACTGGCAGACTCGGTGTCTCCACAGCACCGGGGGAGGAGAGGACAGCAGGTAAGTGGCCAGAGCTGGGAGGATGAAAGCTGAGCTCTGTCCCTCCACACTTCCCACTCGCCCCTGGGCTGGTCACTCCCCTGTTAAAGAGAGGAAGGTGCCCCAGAGGCTTTCCTGTGATTCCGCAGGCCTCCTCCTGCTTCCTCGGGTGGCAGTTGGTGGGAGGCAATGCCATGAGAAGCAGCAGAGTGGGGTGGTAAAGGGCGCGGACTCTAGAGCCAGCCTGCCTGGGAACGAATCCAGGCTCTGTCACTTCCAAGCTGTGGGACCTTGCATGTGTCACTTAGCCTTTCTGTGTCCTCTTTAAAATGGGAGTAAGAATAGTACCTATCTCGTAGATAAGTGAACCAGCACAGGTGGATATTCATCATCATTATTATTATTTATTGGTGCTGTTGTTTTTGTATTGGAGGCCTGACCAGCCTGAAAAGATGCCACTTCTTCCATGAAGTTCTGTCCGTCTCTATGCTTCCAGGATTGTACCCACCCTTTCATGCCTGGCCTTGCATCACAGCTATTTAGGTGGCTGGCTTATCTCCCTGAGCGGCTGGAAGCTCTGAGAGGCAGGGATGGTGTGATGCTCCATTCATCTCTGTGTCTCATATGTGTGAAAACTCCACGGTGGAGGGTAAAGCCACAAAAGTTTGAGTCAGAGGTATTTGGTGTGAATCTGCCATTTGCTGTGTGATCCGAGGCAAGTTGCTCAGCCTCTCTTGAGCCTGGGTTCTCCCATTCATAGAGTGGCCTATGAGCTTGCACATGGGCATGATAGGCACTCGATAAAGGCCACCTCCCTCCCTCATTTTAAGTGGGGTAAGGGGAGTGGAATTCAGAGGCTCCTGGAAAGCGGGGTTCCCTCAGTACCCACCCAAGCACCAGTGTAGCAATGAGATCCATCAGCATATAGTCTCTTTAGCCAAGGAACCCAAGCTGTTTGGTTGGCAGTCAGAAGCAAATGATCATAGAAGGTCAGAGCTGGAGCGGGCTGTAGAAACAGCTACTCCAGTGTGGCTGCTTGGTTTCATCTGACGTGTTCACTCCAGTCAGTTGGTGGTGGTTGCCAGGGGCAACGTTCTGGGGCTTCAAGTGGGCACAGAGAGCTCGGTGATCAATTAGTAATGGCTGCCATGGGGCACAGCACTAGGAAGTTGGGGCCTGAGTGCTCTATAATTTTCTCTTCTGAGTTTATCTCACTGCTTCATCTTACAAGGAAGGAGACTGAACCTCAAAGAAAACAAATGATTTAGTTCTAGTCACCCAGTTACTGACTGACAGAAAGCATCCCACCCCCAGATTTTCTGATGCCAAATTCAGCGATCTTTCCATTAAGTCGGTTGTTACTTATAAAACACTTCACCGTTGTAATAATGTCTTATTGTCTTTTTTCAGTTGGCCTCTGCTTGCCTGAAAGTCAGTCACGTGCAGTCCTCCTGATTGGCTCCACCAGCCAGAGACCCATATTTGTGAAACCCTCAGCACTCCCACTACCGATATATGCTGAGTTTCACGTTTCCATGCAGACACTGCCAAATGATGACAGTGATGATGACGTTATAGAACACGTATTACATCTGATATACACAACATATATTCTAGAACGTGTACCCTCTAGAGTATATATGACATATAATGTACATATATGTGTTCTATATATTATATGTAATATATATTCTGTATATACTGTGCTTATATATCACATACCTTGTGCACAATGTTAACAGTAACAACTTAGTGCCCATCATGTATTAAATCCAAGGGCACGACTAGCCTGCCTCCTGCTCAGCTCCACTCCATGCATATTTAAGGCACTTCCACTCTCTGGGCTTCAGTTTTCTCGTCTGAATAATGAAAGTACAAGAACAGATGCTTCCTCTCTGTGCTGACATTTTCCTCTCTCTGTGCGTCGTATTGTCAGCACCTACTCTGTGCCCAGAAATGGGGAAATGGCACAGGACACATAGGAAAATGTGAATCCCCAGCTCTTTGCTCTTAAGGCACCCAACCAGACAGTGCACCCCAAATGCACCCAGAAAACGGTGCTGTAGTGTAGCGAGATGGACCGGAAAGGGAATGAGATAGGGAGACAGCAAGGCGTGGAAGGGGGGCTAGGCTAGTGCAAGTGTGGGGGACAGCGTTCGGCCGCAAAGCAAACCAGGCTTGAAGCCTGAATCCTGCACTGCTGAGGTAGGCATCCTTAGGCCAGGAGTCACTGGTCCCCTCTCTAGACTCAGCATTCTTACCTGTAGTGCTGAGTTCTTATTATACATGTTGCGGGGGACCTGGGAGGGCACAGAAGTGCGGTCTCAGGGATTGGTACAGTCGCAGCCCCCGAAGTCCGGATGTGGCAAGGAGTGAAATGGAAAGATGTTTGGGGAGGAGGAGAGTTGTAGTGGAGGAAGCCTTCCTGTAGGAGGTGGCTTAAGGTCAGCCTCCAGGAATGTGTTAGTGTGGGGCAAGGGATATGAAATGACACTAGTCATTTTTTACCCCCAGTTGTTCCCTCCTCTTTGGTCCTTATCTGTGCCTCTTTGGAATGGAGCATGAATATTAAGCACATTTTTCATACACTTTGAAGACAATCAGAGAGTGCTAGGAGTGCCCCAGTGGATTTCTTTCATATTTAAAGAGCATCCTGTTGGGGAGGAGGAGGCTGCTGCGTCCCAGTCATTTTCCCTCAGTAGCCCCTAGTACAAGCTGACAAGAGCATTTTATTCCTGACTCCCAAGGGATAACAGAGGAGATGCCCCATGCTCTCTACACACCCTGCAAAAATGTGTGCGTTTTACAAGGCGTTAGGAAAACTACAGAATTCACTGCAGCTCTGGGGTGAAGAGCAGACTGAACCAGCTCTTTTCTCTCCCTAGAACATCTGCCCTCGCCCTCCGTCCTTCCCTTTGGTCATTCATTTGTTGGTATTTGAGCATTGACTGGGTACCAGGCACTACATTCCTTCAGGACTCTATGTGGATGCCGCCTCCCCCAGGCAGCCTTCCTTGATATCCATCCCCCAGCTCTGCTGGGCTCCAAGCCCCTCCCCTGTGTTTCCAAAGCACTCTGTCTATTACATATCTCCCCTTGCTCTGTTTCTGTGCCTGCTTCCTCATTTGACTGTGTGCTCCTGGATCTCTCTCGCTAGCAAACGGTAGATGCTCAGTAGCTATCTGAGAGGCCCACAGAACTGGCCTTGGTTTCCTGAGTTGGTTTCTCTGGGCTGATTCTGACCTCTTCCCAGATGTGGAGGCTGGAAGGCAGATGTGGAGAGAGGCATTAGACTCTGAGGTTCCACGATGCTTCCCTGGATGAAGGGACAGCAGGGGGCTACCCAGCTCCCTTAGGTTGAGGTCTTTCCTCCCTCCCCAGTATGTCCCTCAATCTATCCAGCAAGACCAGGAAGGTGGGCTTTTTGAAATTCTGCCCTGCTTGAGCAATCATCACCTGAGCAGGCAATTATGCAAAGAACCCGGCAATCTTCTCAGAACAGCAAGCCTGCTCCAAAGGAGAAATGCAAATAGTAAACACCCATTTGGCTGCCTCTTCAAGGACAGGAAAATGCAGGCACCTTGCTTGCGCGGCCCCCATTACTATGCAGCTCAGCTTTAGCCAGGTGGTGGCAGAGGGTGGAATTTCCCATCATGCTCTCCCACTTCTGGGAACACCAGCCCGGATGTGCCCCCTGCTCTATTCTGGCCTTGCCTATTGACTGCTGACTGCATCCGCCTGCCAGGGGAACCACCCTCTGCCCCCCTGACATCTCTGCAGGTCCCGCAAAATGCCGAGGTGTGGCCCACCTCTGCACAGAGCACGTAAGAGCGTCCCCTCTCAACCGTGACCCCCCCTGGCCAGTGGCCACCCCTTCCCCCCACCCACGTGATTCATGGTCTGGGTGTCTCCTTAAAGATTCTTTTCCCAGTTGCCATCAAAGCTGATGACCTTCTTCCGGTCTTGCACTCTCACTTTTCACATGGTCTTCCTTGCCTTTCCTTGCCCTGTGCTTTCTCTTCCTGGCCCGACCTTGGCTTGGGTTTTGAGCACCTCACACGTGTCTGTGACCCAGCAGGTCTCCCAGCCCTGGTGTTGACATCCTTCACTCCCACCTCCCTGAGGCCGCCTGTGTTGTGTTCCTCATTCAGGTGTCCGGCACACAGCGTTTATGGGGCATCTGTCCTGGTAGAGTGGAGACGGGGGCAGTGTGACTGGCATGGAGCTGGCATCCTAGAGTGGGGCAGGCGGTGAGCAAACAGTTCCAAGCGTGCTGAGGTTAGAAGAAAGCGTGGAGACAGGGGCCCTGAGAGTGGGAGCCAGCCCCTTAGGGGCCAAGGAATGCCTCCCTGAAGCTGTGAGTTTGAGCTGATATTTGAAGGACTAATAGGAATTAGGCAGGTAAAGGGAGCCACAGGTATAGACGTCTGATGCAGGAGACAAGGTGTATTCCAGAAACTTATAGTCCAGTGTGGACAGAATTTGGAGATTGGGAAGAAAAGAGGTATGGATGGGGCCAGAGAGTGCAGCAAGAGCCTGATCCCTGAAGGCTCTGAAACTATGGTTAAAGCGTTGTGGGGTTCTATCCAGAGAAGAGCAGGAAGCTTCTGAAGGGCTTTAGCAGAGATAGTGTCTCTCCACGGATCTAATGATTCACTATAACTCCCCAGTCAAGTATATAACTCACTAACCCCACAATGTGCCTTGGTCAAGACTCACAGTCTGGAGAGATGGAAACCCCGCTCAGAGAGGCTTAACCAAAAAGGAAATGTGTTAGTTCCAGGATTGAAGCATTCAGGCATGGCTGAATCTCGGGGCTCAAATGTCCCTCTCCATCTCTTGGCTCAGATCGCCTCTATGTTGGCTCCATTCTCAGACTCTCCTTACAAAGTGGCAGAGGCAGAGATGGTGGCCAGCAGGTGCGAGCTGACACTTTACTGCCTTAGTTTTCATAGCAGAAATAGAGTGGCCCTTCCCCAGTAATTTCATTAAGGGCCCAAGATGGGCTCTGAATTTGTCCCACTTTTGTCTGATGCTCATTCCTGGAAAGACTGGAGCCAGGGGGTGAAATAGGCAGATGGATCCGGTTGGGTCACATGCCAGTCCCTGGATGGGGCAGTGCAGGGAGCCCAGGCAGAACCCAGGGACAGAGAGTGGAAGAGGGGTGGTTCCCCGAAGGAAACATTGAGTACTGGCACTAGAAGGTTGAGGAGTACATGCCGGATACCCAAGAACAGCAGGAGTCCACCCCAGTGACATGGTTTCTCAGAAATCCTCAACATAGTCCTTCAACTCCAGCCCATAGTCCCTGGGACCCCTGAGGACATCTTGCTCATCTTCATCTCTAAGCCTTTGTGTTGGAGGTTGCCTGGTCGGAAATGCACCTGGATCAGAGAGGATAGTCTTGGCATCAGACACTTCAAGTTCAGAGCTTTAGGTGTGTAAGGACAGGTGGATGTGTGAGCAGGGGCGTGATGGTGGGGGTGATGGGGGTGCTGTGATAGTGGCTGGATTCTCTGGAGGTCATTCCAGAACCCAAACTAGCTTCAAGGTTCTTCCCTAACTTTTTCCAGATGCTTGTTCTTTCTCTCCGGGACTGGCAGAGGGAGGGACAACAAATGCCCATTATGCTGATTGTTAGGCCCAGGTAAATAGGGCAGGCCCAAGGCAAGGTGACCCCTGTTTCTTTCCAGAAGCCTCTGTACTTGCAGAGGCAGGCAGCCAGCCCAAGGCAGTCAGGAAACCACAGGATGGGGGAGGTGGAGCCCATCAGAACCAAGACGAGCAGCTTCCCTGCCGGGCAGGTCACAAGTCTGCTGTCATGTCAATATTTGGGGGTCATGGCTGTTTCCGGGGAGTCAAAGGGCTGGGTGATGCCACAACCCTGACCTGGCCCTGTGACAGCCTTCCTCTAACAGTTGCTGGGATGCTACTCACTCCTCCCTTTTTTTTTTTAAAGATTCATTTATTATTTGAGAGAGAGAGAGCGTGCGGGAAGAGGGTGGGCGGAGGGAAAGGGAGAGAAGGAGACTCTTCAAGCAGACTCCCCGCTGAGCGTGGAGCCTTACACGGGGCTCAGTCTCACGACCCTGAGATCATGACCAGAGCAGAAATCAAGAATCGGACACTTAACCCACTGAGCCACCCAGGAGCCCCCTCACTCACTCCTCACTTTTATGTTTTATTTTTCTAAAGATTTTATTTATTTATTTGAGAGGGACAGAGAGTGACAGGGAGAGAGAGAGATAGAGAGAGAAAGAGAGAGAGCTGCAGAGGCAGGGGCACGAGCAGACTCCCCGCTGAGCAGAGAGCCTGATGCGGGGCTCCAACCTGGGACCCCGAGATCATGACCTGAGCCAACGGCAGATGCTTCACGGGGTGAGCCCCCCAGGAGCCCCTCACTCCTCACTTTTAATCCTCGTCTTCCAAACAGCTGAACCTCTTCCGTTTGAGCTACTCCCCCAAACCACTTCTCTGATCGCCTTTCCTGCCTGGGTCACTGCCCAGGCATTCCCTCAACGCGATGGCCTTCCTTTAACTTTCTAGTTTTCATTTACTAGCTTCTTCTTGAGGCGTTACTATGTGCCAGCTCTCTCCTTATGATTTGTTCTACCTTGTTTCATGGGCCCATTGCGTCTTACACCCTGATGACAGGCCCTCGACTGTCTTCTGTGGGTCAGTGGCCCCCCGGGAGACAGAACGACACCTGTCATTTGAACAGAGAGAACTTCATATAAGACATTTTGACTAGATGATCCATTTGTCCACCAGCTAAGTGAAAGAGTAAAAGAGAACACTAAGGTAGCCACCAGAGGAAACAGCCACCAGCCCTCCTGCTGAGGGAAACTCTTGCTTTTACCAAAATGCAGCACCCCCTACTGGGAGAACCTCACCAGGCCCCAGGGGACAAAGCAAAAGTGGATTTGCAGCCCCAGCAAGACAAAGTAGCACAAAGAAGGGCACGTTTGAAACTTAGAGACAATAAATAACTTAACTGTGACTTCTCACTGCCCATGCCGTG
This sequence comes from Eumetopias jubatus, assembly GCF_037043125.1. Lineage (NCBI taxonomy): Eukaryota > Metazoa > Chordata > Mammalia > Carnivora > Otariidae > Eumetopias > Eumetopias jubatus. The sequence goes on from NW_028274816.1 coordinate 121,122,155, forward strand.
CACTGTGCCTAGAGCCAGGTTGGCTAGAGGGTGGTATTGGAAAGACACAGAATTTGGAGTCTGTGGACCCAGATCCACTGCTGGATTTCAATGTGACTTACTGGGCAAGTCACCACTATCACTAAGCCTTCATTTCCTCATCTGTGAAGTGGGAACATAACCCCTTACGCTCCATACCTTTGATGGGAGGGAGAAAATCAGTGCACAGCAGTGTGTGCAAGGACCGTGGCTCGAGCCGACTTTCAGATAGAAGGTAGAGAGCTGGTGCTCAGTAAATACTTCCCCACAGAATAAAGTTTCAGTCTATTTGGGGCTTTGAACATCTTCTTTAAGCGCATATCCCTTTTTGGAGCCTTCAAAGTTCTTCTTATAAGCAAGAAAGGCACAAACGAGGCTTCGTGTCAGGGACACTTCCCTGACAATGAGAATGTTGTATGAAAGAAAGCAAGCCGTCTCTTCTTAGAGATGAGGTTCTGTTGCATAAGACATCTCAAACAGACTCAGGCAAAACACTCGAAGCTTTGTGGCGGAGCTGGGGGTGGGAAGTCGGAGGGAATCGGGCTGCCCTTGTCCTTGGGGATGAACAGCCAAAGTTGGTGAAGCTCTTCCCCACGTCTAATTTGGAGGCACATTTCACAGCTCCACTGGCACCGTGTGGGCGTCAGAAATGTTGCCTCTTCTCATCTTAATGATGTTTTGCTCTAACAGAGACATTTCTGCTCCTCGGAGCTCTGCTCACTGCTTCGAGGTAAGCCTCCTGGGATGCCCCTGGGTGAGAATGAGAGCTCGCTCCCAGCTTTAGGCGTAGAGGTTACCATGTAGCAGCAGGCAAAAATGGGGAGGGCCCCGAGAGTGCAGCCCAACTGGTCCTGTCCACACTGGTGGCGAGACTGCGGCACTAGGGGCACAAGCCTTCCCCTCCCCCCACCCCAGCCCTGATCTCAGGGCCAGGGAACAGTCCTGAACCACCTTTCATGGGCCACTGCTGCGTCCCACCTCCACAGAGGCAATGGGGACAGATGGACTGGGGATTAAATCTGCCTCAGTTCTCCCTTGGTCGTGTGACTTCGGATGATTCTTTTAAACCTCTGTGTGTCAGTGTCCCTAAGAGAGGTAGTATGTGGACAGGCTTAGCAGAGTGTCTCTCAAATGTCCTCCACCCCCTGCCTCTTGGGTTCCGTTCGAAGTCATCCTCAAGATCCTGCCTGAATACTCTCAGCAAAACACACTTCTCCTGAAGTCATCCCCGCTCCATGTAGACTGAAGAATGTTCCACGGGCCCCATTGTCCAGCAGATGAAATTGAAATCCCAAATGTTGGCGTATGGGGCCCGCTGACACCTGTGGTTTCCCGTTTTGCTCCTTCCTCCTAACCTACTCTTTTACCCCAGCCAATGTGGGCTGCATTACGATCCCCAGGAACGGCCAACATCCTTCACCCCCTGGCCATGTCCACAGTGGCTTCTCTGTCCTCAAACCGGCCTCCCTTCTCCACCCCATGCAATGGCTCGGCACGTTAGCACCTCTCTTTGAAACTTCCTTGGGGCTCACCAGCCTGATGTTTCTTCCTTCTCTGAGCTTCCTTGGGATTTTTGATTTTTTTAATGGGGTTTATATATGGCAGGATTTATATTTTGCTACAGATGAAAGAGGATGAGCTGATGGGTAAATACAGTAGGCTGAGGTTTGAGTCCCGAGTCTATCCCTGGCAAGTCATGGCCTTAAGTAAATTTGATTCAACACCCTTAGTACTTTATGGGGCTGTTGAAAGGATTACAGATAATGTATATGAAGTTAGGATCACAGTGTCCTATGGGTAATTATGGGTGATAAACGTACCCATAATTATTGTGCCTATACTGCTTTAGGTACATATTAAGCACTCTGACAATCTTTTGAATTGATTGAAGGTGCAGACATAGAGTCTGAAGGCAATGATATTGGACCTAAAAATTATAAATTGGTATTTTTTTCCTTTTTTTATTATTATGTTATGTTAATCACCATACATTACATCATTGGTTTTTGAATAAATTGGTATTTTTTTAAAGATCTATTTATGTATTTATTCGAGAGAGAGAATGAGATAGAGAGAGAGAGCATGAGATGGGGGAGGGTCAGAGGGAGAAGCAGACTCCCTGCTGAGCAGGGAGCCCAATGCAGGACTCGATCCCGGGACTCCAGGATCATGACCTGAGCCGAAGGCAGTCGCTTAACCAACTGAGCCACCCAGGCGCCCCTAAATTGGTATTTTTAAGAACTGGATTTATCATTTCAGATTATAAAGCAATATGTGCTCATTGTAGAAAATTTATAACATATGTGTGTGTTATGAAAAGGTAGAAAGAAGTCACCCATAATTTTACAAGTCAGTGGTAATGACTCTTATGTCATATTTTCTTCCAATTTTGCATGCATTTTATATAGGTGATCTGATACAAATATATAATTTTGTTTCCCATATTTGTATGTGTCATAAGTACAGTTTAGAAGCTACTGTTTAAGTTATCATATAAATAATATATAATAGTCAGAAAATAAATGCAGAAAATATTGATGCATTTAATTAAATACCTAAATCTAGCCTACTATTAATTTTTGGCTATATTTTTTCCGACCTTTTATGTTTGCATTTTTTGCCTATTTCAGATATCAGTGTTAGAGTAAGAGGACTTTTCTATGCCACGAAACAATTTTTTGACGTTTTTGATGGCTACATAGTATTCTACCATATAGCCATACCATAATTTAATTGTATCCCTATGTGTGATCAGTATGTTTTTCTACTTTTCCCACTATGAATGCATTTTTTTCTGAATTTTGGACTGTTTCCTTAGGAAAGGGAGTGTGATTTTATTAGTTATAAAAACCCATATTTTAATGGCTTATGAGAGAGTAAGTCTTATGTCACCAGAAGTCTGGAGGAGGGGCTGTTTCTGGACTAGTTAGTTCAGTGACTCAGTGATCTCATCAAGGACCCAGATATCTTCCAGTATTTTGCTCCTCTGCTCTCTTCAATGCATATTGTGAATGGGCGTCATGACAAGTGGTTTATGTATATGATCTACTTTCATGTTCATAGATACACTAGGGAGTGGTCCTGTTATCATTTCTATTGCCCAATGTACAGATGAGAACCCTGAGGCTTGGTGTGGCATTTTGCCTAAGACCACACAGCACCTAAGAGGTGGACACAGCTCTTCCTGGTGTCTCTTCCCTGCCTTCTTGACTTGGTGAATTTCAAGGCTAAGGAAAATCCGAAAGAAAGTCCAATGGATGCCTGTATTCCCTTCACCTAGACTTGCAAGTTGTTAAACATTGGCCACGTTTACTTCCTTTCACTCTCGCTCGATCTGTCTTCCAGTTGCAAGCAATTTGAAGACATCATGATTGTCGGGTATCTCTTTTTTAAACGTTTCAAATTGAAATATGCTACAGTTGCAGAAGTGCACTGCTTGTGTGTACAGTTTGACGCGATTCCACAGATTGATCCCAGCCAGTGCTCCCCTCCCTGAAGCCTCTTGAGGGTGACACTGAATAGAAATAGAAGTTTGTTCGGTAAGAATGTGGAGGGTCTGCAGCATCACCCCGTGGCCCCTGCTCTCTCCCTTAGGGCTAGAGAAAGAGACTTGTCACGAATACAAAGTACAAAGGGGGCCATACTGACATCCAGCATAGAAGGCATAACTAACTTCCGGTTCAGCACAGACTTTGTGGTCAGAGAGACCTGCACTGGAATCTCAGCTCCTTCTGTAACTTGCTGTGTGATCTTCATCAAGATGCTTATCCGTCAGCCTCCGTGGATCACTGTGGGTGGAGATGGAAGGAGATCATGTATATAAATCACTTATCGTGGTGCATAATACACAGCATGTGTTCAAGAAATGGGATCTATTATTGTTATTATTATTATTATTATTACTGGTTTAATAACCTTGCCAGATAGGTATTATTGCCCTTCCTTTTTTACAGGGGAGAAAACGCGCTCTGAGAGAAAAAACAAACCTATGACACTTAACTAATAAGAGGCAGAGGCAGGATTCGCAATTACGTTTTCTGACTCTAAACTTGTTGATCCCAGTGAATTGATCAGGCCTGGACAAATGGGAAACTAACTCATACCTCGGAAGATCCATTGGTTAACTGACAGCTTTATAATAGGAGAAGTAATTGCCAAGCAACCAGCGAGCTGGTGCCGGCCGGGTCAGCACTTTCCTCTTCCCGAGAGGAAAGTACAGAGAACTGCGGGGTGGTGCTGAAGACTGGAGCTTCCTTTGGGGTCACCCTGCACCCCAGGCCTTGCAGACACCCCAGAAAGCACTGGGCCCAGAGAAGAGGGCCCGGGGTCTCATCAGGAACTCTTTCCTACCCTATCATGTCTATCCCTCGGCCCCAGGGTGGGCTCCAGCCCTCTGCAGAGAAAGCGGGGGTGTGGGAAGTTATGGTCCAGGTGATGTCTGAGGACCCGCTGGCTTTGGGGCTGGGGACTCCAGGTCCCTGCTCATCGCTGCCTCAGCTCCCCCCAACACCTTCCCTTCAGTATTCAGGAGGGGTATTTGCTGTTCGTTTTTTTGTTTTGTTTTGTTTTTGTTTTTGTTTTTATAACTTACTTCACTATTACTTTATTACTTTTCAAGTGACAGGCAGCAGAATAGACTTCGTCTCGATACTGGCGGGCAGAACGTGGTCTGCATTGATGATAGTCTGATTTCATTTTGGTTTTGCTTCTTTTTGTCTTAGGGGGAGGAGGGGTGCCCCCCCCCAACGTCAGTTGGAGGAATGCACCATTTCCCAGCAACCCCTAGCTCAGCCTGGAAGCTGGAGGCCCTACCTGCTTATCACCTGCTGATGTATTTGGGCTGGGAGGGGAATTGCAGTTCCCTGGAAAGGGGGGCGCATGCAGCAAGGACATCTGATTGAGGCAGATGGCCCTGAAGAGTCTCCCCCAGATGCTGTCTGGGGGCACTGCTCACTGGCTCTCAGCCTCTCAGAGCCTGTGCCCCTGGTGGCCTTAGGTCGCTGAGACCCAGGCCACTGGCAGGGGGCAGAGTCAGGCCTGCCTCCAGTCCCGATTCAGCCACTGACCGAGGAGCAGAGCCTGGGGTTGACCACACCAGGCTTCAGATGAAGATGTTCTTTGATTTTGAAGCGCATTGCTAGCTTCTCTGAGCCTCCGCTTCTCCCCGGGAAATGTGGAAAGTGATTTCTGTCTTGGAGGATCATAAAATAAAGAACTGATCCTCACTGAGCTTTTACTAATCACCAGGCTCAGTGCTTGGTACTTTATGTGACTGTCTCTCAATTCGCACAACAGCTGGTCAGCGTTGGTACCTCATGAGAACCCTTGTTTATAGACAAAGAAACTGCGTATATGTCAAGGAAGGCTGGAGAGCGGGCCCAAGGAAGCCAAAGGAAGAGATAATGCATGTTTTGTGAACATTGACCTAATGGGTAGTTTTAAATAATCCTCATTAATCCTTTCGGCTCCTTGGAATAGAGTAGGAAATCCTAGGCCTCTGAGGCAGCATAGGAAGGGTAGAGAGTGTTTATTTTATAAAAACACATGCATTCATTGCGGAAGTATTGATTGAGTGGCTTCTGTGTCTGGCTCAGTGCCAGGCTCCGTAGGTACGAGCTGGACAAGCCGGGGTCTGGCCCAGGATGAGCTTCTGGACTGTGGCCATGGTGTATTGTGACATCTGTCCAGGGAAAGCCCGGGTCCAAGGAGCGGACACAGAGCTTGTCCCAGAAGGGGTGGCCTGTGAACGCCTTTGTTATCATACACACTCCCGTAATGCCGAGGGAGACGCCCCTCACATCGAGGGGGGGGGCGTTTGCAAACATGGCCTGTGGGCCAAACGTGGCCCACCACCTGTTTTTGCACGCCCCTCTTGCTAAGAAGGGTCTTTTGCATTTCTAAACGGTTGGGAAAAATCCAAAGAGGAAGATTATTTTGTGATACATGAAAATTATAGGACCAACTCAAATGCAGGGTCCTTTAGTGAAGACGTATTGGAACACGGTCACACTCATTGCGTATGTGTTGTTTGTGGTAGCAGAATGAGCAGTGGTGGTAGACACGATGTGGCTTGCAAACCAAAAATTTTACTCTTGGGCCCTTTGCAGAAGGGTGTGGACCTCTGCTATAAAGCATCATCGTCTTCCTTATGATCCTTCACCTGTGTGTGTGTTTTATACAGTTTGCGCTGTCTCCCCTCCAGGGCTTTGTCTGGTCCTCCCGAGCACCATGTAAGTGATTAGGCATTAACTGTCCCTCTTTTCAGATGAGGATCCAGGAAGATACACCGCTTGCCCAAGTGCACAGCTAGTAAGCAGGGGCCCCTGGGCAGGCCTTGGACTCCAGGTTTTCCAAGGCTCAGGTCTGCTCCCGTGTCCTGTGGGGGCACAGACTGCGTGTCTGAGGCCACGGCACCGTGTGGTCAGAGGCCGGCTGGCCCTGGAAGTGCAGGTCTGTGATCGTGGTGGGAGGGTGGTCATCACGGGGCAGGAGCCTTCCATCCTGAGGATTAGGTGACCTTTAGTATCTTTCAACTCTCTGAGCCATGGCTGTGTGATTTCTGGGCAGTGCCACAGAGGCCTGGGCCACACGCTGTCTCCAAAGGCTTTGGCCACAAGATGAGGCTCTGTGTGGGGTCTCACTCCCCATGCTCCAGCCTGACTCTCTGGAGTTCTGTAGTTCTGAGCGGGGGCTCTCTCGGAGGGTTGAATTTGTTTCTTTGCAGATGGAACTACAGTGACCCAGAGACAGCAGAGATGGAGATCCACTTAAAGGTTATCCGTCACCTCTGTTCTTCCCTCTATGCAGGAATGTCCCCATGGCCCTGTCAGAGCCCAGCCCTCGGTACCCACCCGGCATGGTGCAGTAGGATGGGCATGGGTTTTGGAGTCAGATAGACCCAGGTTCAAATCCCAATCCTGCCACTTACAGGCTGTGAGTGTAGGGCAAGGGGCCTCAACTCTGTCAGCCTCCATGTCCTGCTCTGCAAAATGGGTACAATAATAGTACTTAACCACTTAGGGCCAAGAGGGTGAAGGTGGAGGGTACAGCATCTCAAGTACCTGGCATATGGCAGGGTCCGGTAGATGTTAGTTATCACCTTAATTCATATTTAAAACAATGGGAATCTGAAAATATTTGAGAGTGCCTAAAAACTCATAGCATGTGACTTAACTCCATCCAAACACATAAGGAACAATATTGGTCCTTTTGATGGCCTCCTTTGACTAGAAATTAAAATCCTAAGCAGCAGCCTATCTCTGTGTTTGAGACTGTCCAAATATTTTAAAAAATCCATCTCTTTGAAGGATAGATGGAAAATTCATGCATCTCTATCTTCAGTGGATCCTGAGCTGTTGGACTACTAGCCAATCCCCTAGACTAGCAGGCACCTTTATTCTGTGACTTTTGCGTGTGAATGTCTCTCTGCGTGAATAACCCTTCTCTCTTTCTTTGTTTCATAGACTCCTATTCATCCTTCAAAACCCAGTTCAAAGAGAACCACTTCCATGAAGCCTTCCCTTGCACCCTCATTGATTCCTCTTCCAGGTCCCCTGGCACTTGTACATAAGGCGTGTTAGAACATTTAGTCCATTGTAATTTAGCTCACTGTTGATGTTGGACCTTTTAAGTAGAGTCTAAGTGGAGGCTGTCTCTGAGCGGTAATCAGAATAAAAGACCAGAGGAGCAGGGCCCTTTTCCTAGAGAATCTGCCCGTGCCTCCACAGGCATGCTGCTCTCACCCCAAGAGGGCACGCTGGGATGCTAGGTCTCCCCATGAGAGGGTGCTCGTAGTTTTCCTTTCCATCTGGACTAAAACTATGTGATGTTTATACCACTGTAGGGCCGATAAAACTGTGAATTGCTTTACAGTCTGCACATCAGATTTCATGTCTTCTAGTATTTCATGTCCCATCAGATTTATGAAACTTCCAGCTCTCTGTCTCACTTAGTGGAAGTCAGAACTTGATACCATGAGCTCAGGTGCAGGCACAGGGGGAGGCACATCCTTGGGCCTCGTGATGGGGGCAGAGAGGGAACGCAAGCTCCATCCTCTCCCCCTCCGCCCCACTTAGCCCTTCATCCTCCTGTGCTCCCCCAAACTTAGTTCGTCTGCTCCCCTGGCGTGGCCCTGCCACCCTGTCCTATGTGTAGGCCTGTCTCTGCCCGCTGCATCAGTGCCCTTGGCCCCTGGCTCCGCCTTCCCAAAGGCCCCACGTGGAAGCCTCAGGTGACACCCACCAGATAGGAGACCCTTCTCCATCTGTCCTGCCCACCCCCTTCCAGGAGGGGTGACCCCACTAGACTCTGAGTTCCTGGAGGGTGGTACATGTGTCTTGTTCACATTTGTGTGATCTCATGGCATCGAGCACTGCACCTGGCACATAGTGGGTATTCCTTGATTGTGAAATGAATGAATGAATGCGTGAAGGAACAAATGAATGCAGGGTGATGCCCAAGCTTCTAATGAGTCTGTATTGCTCAGAAGGGGTCTGATGGAAGGCCAAGGCTAACTGGTTTCCAACTTCTTCTAGCATTCAAAGAAATATTGGTACTTCTGTCATGGCCGGCAGCCCCTGGAACTTCTGACAGCCTGTGACTTCCCTCCAGCCTTGGGCTCCCCGATCCCATCATTTCACACCCATGGTGAGGTGGCAGGGGAAGGAGTCTTGAAAGACCTACAGTGGCGGCATCCCCAGCCCTCTGACGTTCCCTCAGTAACAGGTGGCGTGTAATCGCACAGGTCTGTGTGCAGAAGCTGGGGCTGGAGCAGCCACCCTGGCTGTGACCCACAGAGACCAAGGGGACCCGTGATAGGACCCAGCCCCTTCCTCCCAGTCAGCACTTAGAGGGCGTGTAGCACCTTAATCACAGTACTGATCCACATGCCCCATGGCGTGTTCCATGCTAAGGTATCTGCACTGCTGGGGGTGCCTCCCGAGCCCCACGAGAGGGATTTCCTTGTCAGAATCTAATTATGGATCTTTCTGCTCCAATCGCATTGTCTTGTCCACTCGGAGACTTGCAGCCGGTGGGCACGCACCCTATTTCTCACACTTCCTGCTGCGTTCCCCTGCACGACTGGCGCTCAGGCCAACTCTGGAAGCGAGCACATTGGGGGAAGCCTGATGCATTTGCTTTCCACAGAGGGCTGGGTCAGAGCTGGTTGCTTCCTGATGCTCACCCTCCAGAGAACTGAACAGACATCACAGTGCTCCTTTGGTCTTGTTCTTTTGCGGGACCCAAATGTCAGCTTCAGGAGCGATTTTGGGAGGAGGGGGACAAGGGAAGGAGAAGGGATGGCCACCCAGTGGGTCCATTTTGTGGGTGGCAGAGATCATCTCCAGATCTGCCTTGAACACTCGGCCCTCGAGGGATGGGTTCTGGCAAGAGGGACAGGGGTAACCATGACCACCATAGCTTTGGGTCTGCAGAGCCCTTTCTAGCATGCAAAGGACTCTCACCACTATTAACTCATCTCACCCCCCAGGGCAGCCCTCCCAGGGCAGCCCTGCAGAGAGGCAGGGCAGAAATGTTCCCATTTGGCCCACAAAGCAAACGTGACCAAGAGAGAAGGGGTTCTGATGGTCAGCACCTGATAGAACCCCGCTCTCTTGGGGCTTCTCCCTCTCCCCTGTAAGTTTGCTCCCATCCAGCTCCCTATGCTCTTTGCTGTGGTCTTGCCTTCTTTACCCACTTCCCTCTGCCTTTTATCTGTCTGCCTCTCTCTGAGCATCCGTGCTCTACCTATAAAATAGACACTTCAGTGCATCCCTAGTCATCAGCCTCCTCCTTGAGTCTGATGAGATTTGGACCTGCAAGTGCTTGCTAAGCAGATGCACTTATCGTCCCTGGCAACTGCTGTCGCTGTCCCCACGCTGAGCCCGAGGCTGCGTGGTACACTCGGCATTTCTCCCCCTGAAGCTCAGCCCCCAGAGGGCCATGCCTCCAGGTAACGAGGAAGCTGATATCAACCCCTGCCCCGCAAAGGAAATGCAAGGAAAATAAACAGTCTTAAACAGGCGTTGCTTGAAGGGGTCAATAAATTGTGGCTGAAAATTTAGAACTGTGGGCAAGTTCTTATGTAGGCTTTCAGACTGAATTTATACCACGTGGTTACCAGGAAACCTCCAGACAAGGATTTCATTTAGAGTGACTGGATTGTCTGAGGCGAACACATGTCTTATCTCGAACCCACCTGAGTTCTAGGATGCGCACATAGTTCCCATAGATAAAATTCTAAGGAAGTGAGCACCTGACAGGTAAAAATAACTCCATTACCAGGAAATAAGACACCCTGAGAGTGAACCAGAGGAAAGAACCACGGGACTTAACCTCCTGAACCTCGGTTTCCCTGCCAGTAAAATGGGCTCTGAACTGAGGTGGGATGAAATGGGAAAGTGTTTGCATCGAGTTTAGCACGGACCGGTCTGCACAACGGACGTTCAATGAGAGGTCATGGCTCTGATTATAGTCTCCATTGGCTTTTCTAATATTATCATTCAACGAATGTTGGCTCCCCTATCCCTTTCATTTCCCTATCATTCACGTGCAGACAAAAGGAGAGCAATATGCACAGAAGAATCACAGAATTTGGTATCAGGTGGTTTAGAGTTGCATCCAAGTCCCCTGGGGTCTGTCCCCTGGCCTATAAACCAGGCAGTGGCCTTTGCACGTTCTCTTGCTGCGCAAGGTTATTTGAGGGGGAAATGGCATGAGGGCTAGGAAAGCGTTTTGCAAACTGTAAAGTGCGACGCAAATGTAGCCTGCCCGTGATTTGTATTAATTTCTTCCATCTTCTCCCCCACGATGTTTCTGTCCTGAAACGTGGTGGGTGGAGTATTCAGGGATGAAAATGGGGAGGCGAGAACAGGGGGGAGGGGTGGTTTCTGTCCTCATTCTGGGCTTTCTCCATTGCAAGGCCAGCCTTCTCCCTGAGATTGTGTTCTGCCCCTTGGGATGAGGGGGAGGGGGCAGACCGATACCTTTTCTTTTTACTACCCTAGGAGCAAAAGAATCAAAGAGTGCTCTGGAGGTGCCTGGGGGGGCTCAGATGGTTAAGCGTCTGCCTTCAACTCAGGTCATGATCCCAGCTGGGGTCCTGGGATCGAACCCGGCGTCGGGCTCCTTGCTCAGCAGAGAACCTGCTTCTCCCTGTTCCTCTGTCTGCTGTTGCCCCTGCTTGTGCTCTCTTTCTCCCTCTCTCTCTGTCAAATAAATAAATAAAATCTTAAAAAAAAAAAAAAAAAAGCAAAACCAGAGAGTGCTCTGGAGTTCCCAAGTTCTGGCTTCTGGACTCGCTGTGTCATTCCCTCGTTGCGTGACCACAGGCCAGCCCCCTTTCTGGGCTGTAGTTTTCCCATGCATGAAATGGGGATGATACACCCACTCACAGTCGTGCAAGAATTAAGTGAGATTTCATTTGGGAGATTGAAAAGGGTGGGACTCACAGCCTCTATAATGCCTTGCAAAGTTGATGCGCTGAGGCTTTGGAAGAGAGAGAGAGAGAGAGAGACCCTTCTGGAATGGTGATGCCCAGTCATTAGTGGGGAGAGTGCGGGTTCTGGAAGCCGTGAGGGTGAGGACCTCCGAGGCGCTGTGAGGTTAGCCTGTGACACAGGGCACGGTTTCTAAAACTGGGGCGGCAGCTGGCGTCCATCGCTCTGCAGCGGAAGCAAAGAATAGTGCCTGCCTCCAGAGCTATCCGACTTGAAGTACATCTTAGCAACGCATACCGTCTTCCCCTGGCAAAATGTGCAGTCGGGAATAAAAAAAGCTTGACCCCTGACTTCGGGGTCCCAATCTGTCTCTGCCATTTGTTTCCATAGTGATGGTCACTGAGAGATGAGCTGCCACTCGCTCATCCGTGGCTGTCCCCCGTGCACATACCCTCATTGCCCAGTCGGAGAAACGATGGCCCCCGGGAAGCAGCACAGGAACGGGGAGGCAGCAGAGCTGGGCCCCTGCCCCGGCTCTTGCACTGGCTGCTGTGTGAGCGAGACCCCGTGCTTCTCTGGACCTCCGCGTCCTCATCCGTGAAGTGAACTCTCCATCCTTAGGTGACTTCCAAAAGAGCGAGGGCAGGTCTCTGCTCGGGTCGGGAGGAGCTGAGTTCCTCTGTGCCCGTGAGAGGGACTGAAGCGGCAGTGTTGCGGCCGCAGGATCACGCCTGCCAAGCTGGGTCCCTAAGCCTTGGGTTCCCAGCCCTCCGGGGCTCCCCCGCACCCGCCACAAGCACCCACCCTGCTCTTGCAGTTGCCTCTTTTGCTCAGGTTGCTCCTCCCCGCCTCGGTACTTTCGGACATCCTCCCTCTCTCCCTCATCGGTGACGTTCCCGTCCAGCTTTGAAAACTGGGTCCAGCTGCGGAACCTCCTTTATTTGTTCCTGGGCCTGCCTGGATTATATATTAGAGCCCTGGCGAAGCTCCCTGGGAACGTGTGTCTGTATGTTCTCTGGCCTCTTCCCACCCCAAGGTGCCCTGTGGTCACAGGGACACAACAGAACAGCCTTTCTCTGGCTCAAGGTAGAATCTGGCGGGGGACAGTGGCTCTGTCCTGGCCGGGGCATTCTGATCTCCGGGAGGACCCCCAGTCAGGCTGTGGCCGTCATAGAGCCTCTCTCTCCTGCCCCAGGGAGCAGCTCAGAGGCTGCTCCCCTCGGGGACCCCCTCCTGCCTCCTCCCGTTCCTTCGGCTCCTTTTCTCCACTCTGAGCCGCACGGGTGGGTACAAACAACCACTGCTCTCTGGCTTGGCTCGTTTCTGGGCCAGCCCTCCTGCCTCAAGCTCTTTGCCCACAGTGGCGAGGATGCTAGGCCAGAGACCTCCAACTCCACTCCGGCCCACTACCCTGGATGGAGCTGCATCTCTATGTCTGAGAGGTACAGGAGGCTGGGAGCACAGGAGGTCTCTACTGACCTTGCTCTTGGGGGTCCCCTTTGGGAGGAGCCGTCCAGCTGCCGAGGGCTGCTGTAGACAGAGTGGGATTCTGTGTCTGCCCCTGGTGGTGTAGGAGGTCATCCTCCCTTCTATGCCTCTGCCCCTTGTGCCTCCAACCCTGCCTGTATCCCGTCGAGCTCCTATCTGGGATGGGGCAGATCTGTTGCTTTTCTTCCAAGAGAGTCTGGCAGGGGAATGAGCTAGAAGAACCTCCTCCCTGCATTGGTTGGCAGCTATCCTTCGAGCTCACCCCTGAGCCTCTGAGGGGGGCTCCCTGTGGGGGCCGAGGTCCTTCTGGCCCACTGATGGGGGTCCCATCGTAGTTGGGTTCACCTGGATTCCTGCATTTGGTGCTCCTCTATCAGTGCCCCCACCCCCACCCCGTGCCCTTCTGTCTGCACGCCCGTCCAGGGAGATCTTGTCATTACCTCTCCGCTCATGCTGCCTCTCCTGGCTGGGAACTTCGGCAGGTCTTCACTGCACTGAGAATGAAATCCGAACCCCGCAACCTGGCCCTCAAGGCCCTCAGAGATCTTACTCCCTGCCTCCCTCTCTCCAGCCTTACTGCCCACGCCCTCCCGCCTGCTCCGGACTCGAGCCGCACTGACTTTCTGCTTTTCGACGTCCAGCCATCCATTCCGCCTGACCCTGTCATCATTTGGTTCTCAGGTCAGATGCCAAATGACTTGACACCCCAGCCTGGATCAGGCCCCCCGGTGTGTTTCTGTAAAATACCCCAGACTTTGCCTTCAGAGTCCTGGCCCAATTTGCAATGATTTGTGTCCTGTGATTATTTGAGGGATAACTATATCCCCCCCTCGACTGGAAGCCCTGTGAAGGCAGGAACTGGGTTCTGGTGGAGTTTTATCCCCAGCACTGCACCTATCACAGTGCCTTGTTATGTACAGCTTTGTGTTTGTTGGAAGGGAGGAAGGGGGTTGGCTCGAGGGAGGGAGGGAGGGAGGGAGGGTTAGGCAGGGTGGAGACCGTGTGCTGCTCACCTCCACACCCACAGCGCCTGGTGTCGGCAAACCGTGTGTATAAGGAGAGAGGCTGGCTGGGTTCCAGATGACCACTGAGTCAGGGAGATACTGCACGCAGAATGGATCTCTCTAGGGCTACTGTGAGAGACCCCAGCCACAGCTGACTGTGCTCTGCCTTTGGGCCTTGACTTGGGGTCCCACATCCTGAGAGCTGGCCTTGCTCAATGAGAAGGGGCACCGGATGATAGGGACGCTTCGGGAAGACCCCTTGGGAAGCTGTCGTTGCGGCCACGTGGTGGCCTGGGCTGGGCAGCCGGCTTCCGCGGGGAAGCCAGCATGTGCTCAAGATGCCCACAGAGATCACTGAGGAAACCGGCCTGATGCCCTGGCTCCCAGGGCCCGCTTACCACCTAGGAGGGGATGGGTGGTGGAGTGGAAAGCTCGTGGTTCTTGGAGTCCGGCACGCCTTGGACAGTGACCTACCGAGGACAGTGTCTCTCCCCCAGGGCTGAGGTGGGGGGGGCGCTTTCCTCTCCCTCCCCCTTTTTCATCCCCGGGGTTACTAACATCAAGCCCTCAGGATTCTCCTTGATTAAGTGATTGATACCTTGGTCTTCTTTTGGACCAAGGAGATCCCTGCATGATCAGCTGCTCCTAGATCCCCACGGGCAGCTCATCTCTGAAGGGCGCTGCTGCACCTGTTTTTTGAGCCAGGGTCAGAGGGTGGCATTGCTGGCCATACCCTGCTGTGGGCAGCAGCAGTCCAGACTCTCTTTAAGCCCCAGTGCCCTGGCTCCCCATGCCCACGCGCCAGCCCCTTGGCTTCATCCCAGCCCTGGAGTTCTCTGTGGGATTCACCCCGACTGTGGGAATCCACCAGTCGGAGCCATGTCCTCCCCAGGATCCAGAAGGACCCGCACGGTGGAAAGGGCCTTCTCTTGACTCACTCATGCTCTGTTTGCTCTTAATGAAGTGTGGCCAGGGAACAGGAGGAATTAGATCTGGTCCCAGCCTTCCTCAGGTGATGTGCCTGTGACCTTAAATAGCCTCTTCACTTCTCTGGACTTTGCTTGTCTCATGTGAAAAACAAGAGATTAAAAAAAAGGCAAACTCACTGGGCCTACAACCAACTGCTTCCAGTCCTGATTCAGTTACCAATGGGCTGTGTAGCCTTGAGAAGGTTACTTGACCCCTCTGATTTTTCCTTCTGCACTGGACTACTGGGAGGATTAATGAGTTAGTCATGGTATGACTGTATTAATTGTGAGGTATTCAACAAACAGGAGGAGGAGGTGTCCTTGCCGTATTTAAGGAACCTTCTGGTTCTACCATCTTGTGACACTGGCTGTAGGGAACAGCCAAATATTATGTCCCGTGCTGTGTGGAGGTGGCAGGAAGGGGCTGAGAGACCCAGCAATGCGCTGGTAGGCATGGTTCCTGTGTGCAGCTGAGATGAGCTGGGTGAGGGGCTGGCCCCCAGAGGTCATGGTGAGTGCGGCTGTGCTCTGGACGGACAGTAGGGAGGGAGTATAAGCCAGTCTGAGCCTAGGAGCTGAAGCTTCAGCCTCTCGGGGTTCAAATCCTGCCTCTACCCTCTGCTAACTGTGACTCGACATCTCCAAAGCTTCCATTGCTCCATGGGCAGAGTGGGGTTAATCATAGGGGAAGTGGCGGGGAGAATGGGAGATGGCACAGGGCAAGTTTACTTATTAAGGACATGGGAATGTTTTCTAAATCTCAGTTGTTACTATCGGGAGCATAGAAAGCATGACACCCTTTCCAGAAGTAGGGAGGTGGTAGGAGCTGGGCAGGGTTCAGGTCGCGCATGGTGTCCAGGCCCAGGAAGCGGCAGTGGCAGCCTTGGGGGGCATTGGGAAGGGGTGCAGAGAGCCAGGGGGCCCACGAGGGGACAGGCCCCACTGAAGAAGGCACCGACTCTGCCCTGCACCCAGCCAGGCCCAGGCCTGTCAGAGCACCAGCCCCCCACCTCCTGGCCTCCAGCCCCTGCAGCACCAAGAAGGCCATGTTGTCTTCCCCCTCTAGGCCAAGCTCCCAAACTCGCACACCTTACAGATGGCCGATAGCAGAAAACGGACATTTAGAAGATTTAACGCAGGAAGCCCCAGGAAGATATTTAAAGTTCAGGCAGCTCAGGAAACCCATCTGCCCTGGAGGTCTATTCAAACTGGGTCAGAAAAGGAAAAAATAAACGCATAGGCTCACACTGATGCTTCCCCAGGGATTTGGGCCGAGCTTGAGGCCCAGTTCCCTAAGAAACTCCTTCTCCCTGATCCTTGACTCTCAGATGTCCCAAGTCACCGTAAGATGAGGAAGCCCTGGCAGGAACAGGCTTGCCAGCCCTGAAAGTGAGCATCTGCTCTGGACCAAGAAGCCACTTCTGGTCATCTAAAATAAAATCCTAAAGGCAGTCAATAAATAAATAAGTAAGTAAGTAAGTAAGTAAGTAAATAAATAAATAAATAAAGCCCTTTATGAATGAAGTGTCTGTGGCTTTTGGATTTGGGAGAGACAACGTTGGGAAACATCCTGAATACCCGACAGGGGGCACGGGGCTGGTCAGGCAAATCACAGCGTCACCATGAAAACACTTTGTGCCAAGACGGTTCTGCTATCACAGAAGGTAGCAGAGGCCTGGGGCCGTGTTGAGGACGACCTCTACCAACCGGAAAGAAGTCTGCTGGAAAGAGAAAGGCAGGGAAGTGCCCAGATGTCTTTGGACTACAGAACCTCAGGTGGTTTTTTCTTTCCTTTTTTTCGGTTTGCTCCGAATTCTCCCTAACAAGTATATGTTGTACCCCGATGGAAACAAAACCCCAAACAAAGCCTGAGCTCGGGCTGAAGAGACATGTTTGCCAGTAGCAAGGCTGGGCCAGGTTGCTGCCCGCTGAGGTGCATTGAGGACCCAGCCTCCCCGAGTCACTGAGGCAGGAGAGGGCCAGACTGGAGGCCCCCTAGCTCTTTCCCCTCAGGCATGGTGGGGGGAGGGTGGTAAGAATTAACTGAGCACCTACTGCGTGCCAGTTCCTAGGCTTAGGCCCTTCATGGGCCCTGCACACATGGTAACGGTAAGAGCCATTTTTAACCCCATTGTGCGGATGCAGAAACAGAGGCTCACAGGGATGTGTTAAGGCTTCTTTCCTTCTCACGGCTTTAGAGAATGATGTTGATTGATATAGGATTGATGTCAGAGTTCAGCTCTTCATTCTAGAGTAGAAGAAATGAGGCCCAGACAGGGTCAGGGGGAGAGCATCCCCAGCAGAGGGTGAAGGTCAGGCTCAGCCCCTGTCTGGTCTCTAGACTGAAGCCCAGAATGCCAGACTCTGGGGGGCATGGACCCCTGAGATGGGGTTCTTCAAGCCTTTGGCTGGCTGCCAGGGTCCTAACATGATGCTTTGCCCTTGGGATTGGTGGATCTCTGACTACCCCCCAGCACCCACCCCCTGCCAGCCCAACTCAGCCTGTGCTTCCCAGCATCCATCAGAGCCTGTTTCCGAGGGGTCTTGTGTCTGCCTGGACCTGAAAAAGCTTTATCCTACACCCTGTTGAGAGAATCCTCCCTCCCTATTCCTCCTTCCCTGTTCTCACCTAGAGGGAGAAGCTCCTCCGGGGTGACAGCACTCTTTGCTTTCATTAAAGCTTTTGGCAATCATGCCAGGAGGTAACGTTTACTGACCACTTACGATGGGCTCTTTTCCTGCTCTAAATGCTCTGCATGATTATGTCCTGTAACCCTGCAGTGATCCTTGGGCTTAGGAACTTTCATTTCCCCATTTTACAGCTGAGGAGTCTAAGGCTCAGGGCAGTGAGTACACTGCCCAGGACCACCATGCATCCTGTGATGGGCACAGGTGGTCTCGCTTAGCCTGTCTCCTGGGCCACCTCTGCAGACACACGAGTTGTCCTTGAAAAGTCTCCAGAAGCATGCCAGGTGAGGGGCACTAAGGGGCCTGGTCCCTGGTACTTGATTTCATTGATTCAGTACCTATATGGGCCCCAGGGTAGCAGAGCGATTCAGAGCCCAGGCTCAGGGGTCAGACAGATATGGTTTCAAATCTCGCCTCTGCTACGTGTAAGATGTGTGACCTCAGGAAAGGCATTGGTACTCTCTGAGCTGCAGTTCATGATCTGCAAAGTGGGAATCAGGTTTTGTAGAATGCTAGGAAATTAAACAATTTCTTCTTTTCAGACTGCTTAGCCCAGGCTTAGCGTGGGGCATGGCTCTATTAGCATCACGGTGCTGGTTGCTTTTGGTATTATTCATTACTATTACTGATCGTATTCGTTATTAATAAAGAATAGCATCAGTTATTGATGCCATTGCCAGTTTCTACGGCATATGTTGGGGATCAAGGAGCATTAGGCCTGCCACTCCTGTGCTCTACGAACCCCAGCCTAGGAGCTGGGAGAAACAGCCAACAAGTTGTCAGATGCTATCATAGAATAGAACCACTGTCATAGAATAATGTTCTTTTCTTGGTAAGAGCAACTGACTGCCCAATGTAGGTTAGCTCGAGGAGGTGGCATTCAAGGGAGTTTTAAAGGAAGAGTAGGAGTATGTGGGGCTGAGAGGAAAGGGCAGGGCAGCAAAGGGGACTGAGTGGGAATTCAGCATAGCATGAGGGTTTGGGGGTTTGGAGAAAGGTGAGCAGGCCTGTCTGGCTAGAGCCTGAGGTGTGTAGGTCAGCGTTCCTAGGGACCATGCTGGCTGGGATGGCTCATTGGGACTAGATCTTGATATGCCTCAGAGAGCCTGCAGCTGGGGAGTCTTGTCCTTAGGCCACAGGGTTCCATTTTCACTCTAGCTTGATACCTGCTCAGACCCTTCTATCACGGATGAGGATGATGAGGGACCAGGAGGGATCAAGCTACAAGAACTGCTTGAGAAAAATGAAAGGAAGGGCATGGTTGAGACAGTAAAGAGACATGGCCGTGTGTGTGTGTGTGTGTGTGTGTGTGTGTGTGTGTGTGTGTGTGATAGGCTGAGGCAGAAAGAAAACAAGAGATGATGATTTTGAATACTCTTGCTTAAGAAGACTGAATCGTGGGTTCTACTAGAAGCATCTGGGGAACTTACAGACTGGACTTTTCAATAGGCAACTGGAAAGTGGCAAACAGAAATTGGTCTTGGAGGAGAAGTTAACATCTCTTCCTCCAGGAAGGCCTCCCTGCATCCCCCCAGAAGAGTCAGGTCCTCCCCCTGTGCCTGTGGCCTGTGTGCCCTTGGCACTTGCCTCCATCACAGCCCTGATCATGCTGTTTTAATGCTCTGTGGACTTGTAGACTTTTCACTGGACCGTGAACTCCGTGAGGCCAGGGGCTGCGTCTTCTCCATTCTTCTGTCTCCAGAGCGCAGCACGGTGCCTGGCTCACACAAGTGTTTGAACAGATGTTGCTAACGCAATGAGGAAATGCACATTTGAGTTTAGAAGTCAGAAGAGATGTCAGGCCGGCTGTGGCAAACCAGGGTTATTCTGGGTGAGCAAGGAGGAGGCTCCGGCCTTGGAGAACCGGTCCCCAGGGGGGGAGTCACCGCGGAGCAACAAGGCTTGTTGGCTTAGTCGTGGCCTTGTGGTCAGATTGCGGGCAGCTCTGCCAAGAGCGTGCTTAGAGCATGCTTCTTGGGAGATTTGGCTTCTCGAGCCACCATGACCTCTCATCCTGGAAGGGCTGATCTGGGGAATAGGAATCGGTCTTGCACAATGTGGCTGCAGGAAGCCAGTCCCAGAACAGGTGTCTGAAAACCATCAACTACAAGGAAGGAGCTGTTGACCTGAAAGAATCAAGTGTTTTCTGTTGATTAAAACAAATACAAAAACCAGCAACTGCCTTGAGAGTAAAGAACTCCTGGTCTCTGGAGGTACCCAGGCAGAGTGGGGGGTCTTGTCGAGGGGATGGGGTAGAGACTTCTTGCGGCTCTAAGGCTCTGAGGTCTGTTTCTGGCATCCAGAAGGGCCTTTATTATTGTTGTGTTGCTTGCCCCCAAGTGCCTTCTCAAAGGCTCCTGTGAAGCCAGAATACATCTGGGCTAGCAGGTGAGACCTCAGCCCCCCTCTCTCCTTTTAACCCACCCTGGCACCTGCTTCCCACAGGAACTCTCCAGAGCACATCAGAGTGGTCCTGCTGTCTTTGCTTATTTTCTTCCCCCACATACTTGGCCCTAGCCTCCTAGGCTGGGGCAGATTCCAGTGCGTGAGATCCTAGAGGCGGACACTTTGCACGTCACTAAGCCACTGTCCCTTCTAAGCTTGGTGCCATCCATGGACCCAATCCCTGCTCTGTCCTGTACTAACCTCTCTCCAAGCCTGAGTCAACACATCTGAAAAATGGCCTGATCCCCTTGACCTTGGGGGTTGTTGTGTGCGTTCACTGAGCAAGCATTCACTGGGTGTCTAGTATGTGGTGGACAATAGAGACAGAGGCTTCTTCTCTGGAGAGGGTAGGCAGTAAATGTGCAATTTCTTGTCAGACAGTGATAAGAGCTTTGATGAAAAATGAAGCAGAGTGAAGGGATGGTGATTGGTTCTAATCGAGATTAGGAGAGTGAATCAGAGGTGGCCTCTTTGAGGAGGTGACTTTCCAACTGAGAACTGAATAAAGAGAGGGAGAGAGTAGGGCAAAAGTCTGGGGAAGAACATTCTAGGCAGAGGGAACAGCACGCGCAAAGGCTGCACTGGGTGGGGGAGGACACCTGGGTGGCTCAGTCAGTTAAGAGCTGACTCTTGGTTTGGGCTCAGGTCAAGATCTCAGGCCCCACATGGGGCTCCTCACTCAGCGGGGAGTCTGCTTCCCCTCTCTCTTTCTCTTTGCCTCTCCCCCCGACTCGTGCACTCTCTCTGGCTGAAGTGGGGCATGGTTGGCCATGTTGGAGAAAAGCAAGACCAGGGTGTCTGGAGCAGAGGGAGAGCTGGGCCTGCGGGGGATGAGGTGGGGCAGGAGGACACGGCCAGCCTGTGCAAGGTCTCCAGGGCGTTGGGGGCCGGGGGCCTTCGGGAGGGCAGCCTTTAGAGCTTTTTGAGCAGGGAGCTCCAAAATCTAAGCCTGATTGATCTTTCCCTGTTCCTCTATTCACACAGAGCTTCCAATGACCTCTCCAGGCTACAATGCCTTTAAAACAGTATTGTCCAAGAGAAGTAGAATGCAAGCCACAGGTGCACTTTTAAATTTCCCAGGGGCTATATTTAAAAGGTAAAGCAAAACAGGAGAAATTAATTTTTATACTAGCTTTAATCCCATATATCCAAAATATTGCAGTTTCAACATGACATCAATTTAAAAATAATAATGGGATATTTCACTTTTTTATACAAAATCTTCAGAATCTGGGACGTATTTTATAGTTAGGGTCTATCTCTGTTCCGATGAGCCACGTGGCTACTGTATTGGACAGTGAAGCTCAGAGGGCATTCTGACCCACCCCCCCCCACCAGGCAGGATGCAGGGCTACTCTGCACGGGGGCCTGGGCATGGGAAGGAGGGGGATTGCTCATTGTGGATCACCGAGGGAAGGTGGCCTTGGAGTTGATCCCTGCCCATTCCAGGGAAGCCTGCCTGCCTGGATCAGCTCCATTTTGGGGAGGTAGAGATGATATAAATTGAGCCCGACAGACCCAGCATGACTCCTGTCTAATCGGTTCTGAGACTTTAATAAAATGCCTTTTAAAGGTCTACTGGAATCAGGGCCAGCATTACTTTCTTAAGGGAAACGTCGAGAACGCCGAAGAGCAATTGTGCCCCGTGCAGGTTTGAGGAGGCCCACTCCACAGCGTTCTTCTCTGAAGTTGATGGAGACTGGCCCACATTCAGAGGTCCCTCTAGGTTAATGAAGAACAATTGATCAAAGCATTCCTTTTCCCAGACTGCACCTGCCCCGCTGACTGATGGCTTGGAGGATCCTAAGGACCCTCTCAGAACCAGAACAAGACCCCAGGAAGCTGGTGTTGGCTACCAGGAGAGTTTGCTGAGGTGGGGAGTGTGCTCTGCTTTGCTAAGGGGGCCCCTGAGAGCTGTACCAGCCCTCCTGTGCATGCATCGGGCCCCGGGGAGGAGATGTGAGGCAAAATGAATGGGAGCTTAGAAGCAGCGAGTCGGGGCTCAGGCTTGGGCAGGGCAGGCAGTGAAAGAGGATCTGGCAATACTCTTCAGTACTCTTGTCTCCCTGCTCACAAGAAGAATAGTACTTTCATACTCACAGCATTTCATGCACTCACAGGCAGAGCTGGTGGGTCGGGGGCTCCAGTCCCCAGCCCCCATCCTCCCAGCCTGAGGCCATAGGGGATCCATATCTCAGCCTGCTGAGATACTGGGTAGGGAATTGCAGCGAACTGAGCCAGGGTTGTAAGCTACAGGTGGATTTCTGGAGCTATTTCTGGAAAGCTCAACATAGGCAGTGATATCCTTCTTATGTATGGTTACGTATGTTCCTTGGGGCCCAAAGGGAACATGAAAGGCACCAGGCCAGACAGTTCCCTCCCAGTAAGTCCTGAAATGTGAGAAGTGCAGGGAACATTGTAAGTGGTAAAATCCAGTCTTCACTGCACTGGGGATGAAGAAAGGATTATTGACCGTCTTACAACCTCTGTTCCTTCACGGCGTGGCATGTTTCAATTACTGTTACTAGCTGCTTGTTTTCCTTCACTAGCCTGCAGAGTTGTAGAAGGCCTCACAACAAGCTGGTCCCATGTAGCCCCTCCTGACAGTGGGGTCTGAGGGCCACCCCACATGAAGGCTATTTCTGCAGCTAGCTGCTTGGAGATGGGGCTGGGGTAGGGGTGGGCATGGGAGTGGTGATGGAGGTGGAGATGGACATGGGCATGGGGGTGGGGATGAGGAGGGGGTGGGATGGAGATGGGAGCAGGGGTAGGGATGGCGTAAGGAGGGGGATGGGAGTGGGGTGCGGGTGGGGATGGGGTAGAGATGGAGATAAACGTGGGGTTGGAGATAGGGATGCGGATTGGGATGAGGGTGGGGTTGAGCATGGAGATGGAGGACTATGCTGCCTTTAGCTCATTATGACCCAAGGTGTCTCTGTGGCTGTGTTCCCGAGCCACCACACCTTTCCCATTGTGATTTTGTGGAGGTTTTTATTTTATTGTTTTCCTTCCCAACACTTGTAATAATCTGGGCACTAGGCAGCACCCCTGAAGCTTAAGCTATTTTAGGCTAAGGTGAAGGAAATGCTTTGCACAGCAGGCAGTAAGCCTAGAGTCGAACGCACAGGGTTTATTACCAGGCAGGAAGGGTGCCCCCTCCGCGGGCAGAGCTGCCTGGGCCCAGGGCACTCCCGCCCTCCTAGGGCTTGACCCCCAGCCGCTGCCAGAGGAGGCTCCTGAGCCGACCCTGCTCCGGGATCTCCTGCCCCCAGCCTGTGAGCTGTGTTGTCGCCTCCGCCTGAGTGGGGATCGCAGCAGGGAAGCCATCACTCTGAAACCCTTCAGGGCCCGGGAAGGTGATAAATGCAAAGGCAATCGAGGGCTACTTGGTGAACATTGAATTAACTGGAAAAAATTAACTAAATGAGGTTGGTGAGTGAAATGTAAATGAGCCCCGGCTCAGCAGGAGCCAGGGAAAGGATCACAGTGGGAGACAGAGTCAAGTGGGAGGCTGGGAACTTGGGAGTGAGCAATAAGCAAATGCACCAAACCTGTAAACATCTCGCTCCGAGGAGCTGCTCCGAGGGTAGGCCAGGCAAGGGCCTGGACGCGAAGGGGCTAACAGGGAAGGAAGGGAAGGGCTCCTGCAGGTGCCCAGGTTTCTGAGAAACCAGGAGGGGTCTGGGGAGAGGGGGTTTAGGTCCAGGACCCGACACGCACCGTTCCCTTCGCCCCTCGTTGAAGGCAGGGCTATTTGGTGCTAAGAAACAGAGGTTCCCTCGGGCTGGCTGGAGTAAAAGCCTGGGAGTGGGTGGGTCATGACGAAGACACACAGACAGCAGGGGAGAATTTCACGGAAATCCAAGGACAGGCACTTGAATGCAGCCACATCTGGTGGGAACTGGGGCCAGGAACAGGATGGGCAGTGGGACCCCAGGCTCTGGTCCTTCAGAGCCTCCTCCTTTCCCTGGGAATCTGCTCCATTTTCCTGCTTGCACTAAGTGTCTCCAGCCAGTCACACGCAGTGCCTGCATCCCCACTGAAGCCACTGTCGGGCTCATCCCATGCATCCCCCACCCTACCCCCCACCCCCCGCCCCGTGCCCACTCCCCTTTCAGAGCCTGGAGCCCATTGCTCTACATTTCCAAGAGAGGCATCTCACGAATGGAGGTCCTCTTTTCGCAGTGAGGCTCCAGGCCCTTGTTTGCTGTCCATCTGTGGTTTGGCTGCACCGCACTGGGGCTGGGTGTTCAACT
This sequence comes from Eumetopias jubatus, assembly GCF_037043125.1. Classification (NCBI taxonomy): domain Eukaryota; kingdom Metazoa; phylum Chordata; class Mammalia; order Carnivora; family Otariidae; genus Eumetopias; species Eumetopias jubatus. The sequence continues at coordinate 121,146,460 of NW_028274816.1, forward strand.
TAGTCCCATCAGAGAGTGGAAGGCAGTGGGTGGTCATGTCATATAGAGCCCAGGTATGTAGTACGAGGGAGAGAAGCATGGCTCCCCTGGGGACGGAGATTCCCCAAGGGTGACAGTACATCAGAACGGCACTGTCCTCCTACCACGAAGCTGCTGGTAAGCTTCTACCCCCGTGGGGTGCGCCCACACGTTGCTGAGAATCTCTCCTGCACTGATCCCCCCACTGTCGCCTCGCAGGAAGGTGGTGTACCCTCCAGAATGTTGGGTTAGAACACGGGGAGAGAGCCTAAGAAGGGTCACCAGGGAGCAGCTAGGGAGGGACAGCTCTGAAATAACACAGGTTTCCACCCCAGGCCACGTTGTTCTGCCTCCGACCCAGTAATGGTGGCTTTCTCCAGTTGGCAGGGGGATAAACAAAAAAAGTAGGCAAAGACATCGAAATGCCTCCCAGTGAAGCTTTTCTCCCGTATGCTTTTCTTAAACCTTTGGTGCCTCCTACTGTTAGCCTGCGGTCACTCACTAGCGGATGATAAATGAATGCACAATTAGCAAAATTAGCAGACAAATATTATCAAACAGCTGTTAACTCATGCCTGGATTTGCTATCTTGTTTGTGTGAGAGTCGGCCCGTGTGTTTATGGCTGTCATCTGTTGTGGCTTACACATCATGTAGTCACAGCTAACGGACAACATTCTCGCTGTCCTGTCCCAGGGAAGGAGAGGCATAAGGGCTGTGGAATTGACTTAACTTTCTGGACTGATTCACTGATTCCCAACTCGGAAAGTGACATTGGGCTGGGACCTCACTTCTGAGCCTCAATTTGCTCATGTACGAAATGGCAATAAGTAGTAGTGGTGTTACTTCCTGAACCGTTTTTGGGAGGGTGGAGTGAGCTATTCCTTGTAAAGCACTGAGCATAGTGCTTCAAGCAGAAAAGAATAAGAGTGGCTTACCTTTGCATTTTTACAACTCTCAACTGAAGCAAATAACAGTATTTTTGCTTCTGTGATGAGGACGAAACTTTCAGATACTTAATCACCTAAACAAGTTCAAGAACCCATGACTTAGAATATCATTCATGGGGCTCCCAAAACACTATGGCAAGAGGTCAACCGATATGAAAGATCATCTTTCTGCAGAAAGATAATAATTTCTTGCAATTTGAGCCTTTTGCATCCAAAGAATCTTCTCATTTGGAGGCACACAAACATTTTGAGGCCCCCTAAGATCTTTTGAATAGAGATATGGGTCAAATCTGCCACCAGCCGGAGCAGGATCTAGAAATCCAGAAGGGCACCCACTCGGCTTCAGGTGGGTTGGGGATGAGGGGTACAAGAGGGAGAATGTTGGGGAGAGTGTTGACGGTGGATGGCAGCCTCCACGCCAGAGGGCCCAGTTGGGTCACCGCAGGTCAAACCGGAGCCCCAGCCCAGGAAGCTGTGGGCGTCAGGTCAGTTCCCAGGATCTGGAGGAAGCACAGATGGAGAGAACCTGGACCCCAGAAACAGCTGCCCCCCGCCACCAGAGTGACATGGGGCCAGTCCTACAACATGGAGCCGGGGCCTCTCAACCAGCCTGTCTAAGGGGAGGGTGAGGCCCTGAGCCTGGGGGTCTGGCTGGGCTGCAGTTGAGGCCCCAGCCCTGGGGAGAGGAGAGCTCCTGGGACCAGCGTCAGGCTCCTGAGAGGCCCAGTTGCTGTTTGCAGTCTTGGGGACTGAGTCTCTGTGGCCTTTCTTCTGTGCTCCATACACCAGAAGTAAGGACTCCGCGATTACCCGGATGCGGCGATGCCGTGGTTTTGGGCTCCTGTCTGCCTTCCTTGGAGGATGGAAAGGAAGTGCCATCGTGGGGCATCTCGGCTTTGTCAGCTGCAGTGTAAGTTAATATGGCGGTATGACCACAGCCCCTGACAGATAAGCAGGTGGGCTCTGGTAGGGTTAAGGTACCAGGCAAAGGTCACATAGCGGGACTTGAATTCGGGTCTGCCGCTTCCAGACTCTTTCCACTGCTATACCGAGGTTGGTTTCTGGAAAGGTCTGAGGCATCAACGCTGTAGCAGGTGACCGGAGAAGCAGGGAAGGCAGATCAAACCCTGGGTGCACTGACCCCCCCGGCTTTCTGCCCAGCTCAGAGGCCAGGGGGCAGCAGCTGAGGAGGGACTGTTATCCATGTGTCTGTATTGTTGTCACAAGGCTGGCCCTTTCTTCTTCACTGTCCCCTATCCCCCTGCAGGGGCTGAGCTCCAGTTGAGGGTGACTTAGAATGACAGCGTGCTCACTGACCCAAGGCCATGGCAGCAGGGAAATGAACAGCCTAGGATCGCAAGCAGCTTTGTCCAAACACAGATGCCCAACTGGCGCGTGCATCCACCGCTGCTCCCCGCAAGTCAGCAACCCAGCTGAGACTGAGTCAAAGAGCCTTCCGAGAAGGTTACAGCAGTCTCCACGGTCATCCCGTTCCTTCCGAGCTAGTCCCTAGACAACTGTGGGGAAACAGAGTTTTGCAAGCAGAAATTGGACTCTGTGTGCTCTGGAGAGGCTCCCAATGAAAGGAAGTGTGTGGCAAATCCTTCCGAGCACGACTGCATCCCTCCACCCTCTTATTTATCCACTTTGCAATGCCGAGTTTTTGCCCATGTAGTTACAGCTGCACGGGGAGGGCTCTCGTGTTCCCAATGCCACCCCGAGCTAATGGCCTCCCTTTAAGCCAGCGGAGCTCAAGGACGCGTGGGTGTGGCTGCTCCTCGGGCCTGCCCCCCACATCTGAGGAGCCCCACAACAGGCTCTCTTCTTCACAATGTAGTATTGGGGGCAGATATCACAATGTGTCCACCAGCTGCCACTTATTAAGGGCTTTCTAGGTAGGCCAGGCCCTGCGATAAGCATTTTATAAACATGTTCTCTGACCTGCCCCACAAACGTGTAACTCAGGTGTTCTAACAGGGGAAGAAACAGAGATCAAGGGAGTGGTAGGGCAGGGGAGCGTGTGTTCGAACCTGCTTGAGGTCACGCTGCAGCTGGTAGCGAAGTTGGAAGCCCAACCTAGCTCCCTCTGCCTGTGAAACCTGGGCTATTACCCAATAGCCTCTGCCATGTGGGTGCCCGGTGGGCATGAGGTATGGGAGACAGACGCTGGTGAAGTAGGGTTCTAGAACTCACTCTGGTCTAGCTGAGAACCCTCTGTGCCTTCCTGTACCCCCTTATCACATCTCTCCTTCTCTCACCTTCTTTCTGCCTGCTGATGTCCACTGGCGGTTCGAGAGCACTTGTAAACCCGTTTGGACCACATCTAGCGAAAACTCTCCAGAATTTTCCTTCCAACAGATGCTGGCCAGCGACCCATTCGCCTGCCCCAGTGCCTTAGAGCCAGGAGGGTGGCGAAAGGGGAGTCGTGTTCCACATAGATAATTTTAGAGCCCAGCCATGGGGATAGGCAACACGACTTTGTAGAAATGCTGTGTTTGGAGTCAGGCAATTTGGGACGTAGACTTCTCTTCTTTGGTACCCTGTGTGACCATGAGAAGTCATTTGCTCCTCGATCTCTTCATCTACTAAGTGAGCCCTTGGACTGGGTAATGAATAAATTTCCTTCCAACAGCCCCAGTCCATACATTTCCTATAAATGTGGCCGTATAGATGGATGGACCAGTCAGCCTTGGAAACTGGAAATATTCCTCAGGCATGGTCCACATTCGTCAGTCTGTCATCTGCCAGGGGACCAGAGGGTCTGAGAGAAATGGGTTCCATTTTTCCTCCTGGCACAGAGCTCTGGCTGGATTGGGGCATCACCCACTTTCTATCTTCTTATGGTAGGTGCTCCTTGGCTAACGACTCCTACAAGCGAATCCTGCAGGCTCCGGACCCTCGGGCATTCCTGTTTGCCAGCTCATTTTCATGGTTGTCAGAACCGCCTCCCCCCACCCACTGAAGGTTCTCTGGGGTGGGGGTGAAACAGTGAGGAAGGGCTCCCGTGTCTGCCGAATGCTTGAAGATGGAGCAAATGTGCCCAAAGTTTAACCTTCAGTGCATGTGTCATATGGCCTGGTTAGGACCACAGATCCTCAGCCAGTCGGGAGGCGGAGAGCGAGCTCAACCTTCTTAGGAACCAACCAGCAGCCTGTATAAAAAGGGGCTTTCTCTGTGGCCTCACCCTGTCTGAGTCCTGTATTTATCGCTCACGAGGTGGGGGAGTGTTGAGGCTGGGCATGTGAGCATTGGAACTCCACGGTTTAAATGCAGGCTTTACTTTTCATGATCAGTGTGATTTTAGGAAGTTAGCTAATAGAGCAAAGCCTCTTGTTTCCACATCTAAGAATTGGGGAGGGGGGATGCATTGCTATTTACTTTCCAGTATTGTTTAAGGATACAACTATGTACTATTTATAAAATATGTAGTATAGAACCTGACACATAGTTTCATATGTGTAGAATGTGTATTATTTGATTGATGTGTCAACGTATCCATGTCTGTCTCCCCCTGAAGAATAAGGATGTTAGCTCCTCGAGAATAGGGATCTTCTGTCTCAGTGACTGTTCTTCCAGCACCTAGGACAGAGACAGGTCATATCATTGAACAAGGAAACGGGGTTTGCTGGACCCAGGGTGGATTCCTGGATTGCAGGGCTTTCAGTGCTGAAATCAGGCCAAGTCCTGGGTAAACAAGGATGAGATGGTCACCCTACAGAGAAAAGAGGGGAGGGAGGAGCAAGGAGAAAGGGGTGGGGGAAGGAGGGAGGGAGGAAGGAAGGGAAAGAAGGAAGGAAGGAAGGAAGGAAGGAAGGAAGGAAGGAAGGAAGGAAGGAAGGAAGGAATTAATTCCCCACTTTACAAATAAGAAAACCAAGGCTCACAGAGATTACTAAATTTGTCCAAGACCCTGCCATTAACAAGTAGCAGAGCAAGAATTTGATACAACCTGAATCACCAAGCAATAACAGAAGCTGTAGATGTTAGCAGGTTCATTAACATAGCAAGGTATGACCTTGCTAATTGACCAACACTGCCTCAGTTTCCCCATCTGGGACACGAAAGTCTTGGACAAGTGCTCAGAGGTGGGCTGAAGGAAAAAAGCTTGTCCTTCCCCAGCCTTAGGGAGCTCCATTAGTCTGGAACCCCACGCAGAGTGCCCTGCATGGCTGAGGGTATGTGCCTGACAATGTTTCTAGACTTGTCAGCAGCTCTGGGCAAGCCCAGAGCGCTGATTCTACTTTGTCATCTTGAGGACCGCTGTTGGGTATTGGGAGGCAGAGGGGCCCGCTTCCGGTGGGAGGGAGGCAGAACATTTGAGAACGCTCATGTCTCTCTCTCTCCCATGAAAGTTCCCCATAATTAGCTTGGTTTGAGCCATTTATCTTGTAGACTCCCTGTTTTGTCAGAGATATATGCCAGGCCATCAGGGCTGATCACGCTGTGGTAATAAGTCCCCATCTCAACTCCAAAGCCCATTTTGCACAAGGGACCTTGGATAATTAAAAGCAACTCTATCATCTTTCCTCCTTAAGCACTGGAGTGTTTCCCAATTGAGGGAGCACCAGGCCTTCTGCTTGGAATTCTCCACAAATACCCCTCCTCTGATCTGCTGTCCCAGGCCTGCCCATTCCCGTCTCTAGAGAAAGCCTCACCTGCCTCCTGTTGGGCCTAGCTCCTCTTGCCTGGAAGCCCCTTACTTAGAGTTTGTACTGCTAATTTGGCATTCCTTATACATTGTCCCCTCCCCTACCGAAAGTATATTTGCCGCAGAAATGCTGCTAATAACAATGATTAATATTTTAATATTAACATTGATATCATTTTTTAAAGATTTATTTATTTTAGGAGGAGAAATAGAGCGGGGGGGGCAGAAGGGGAGAGAAACTCAAGCAGACTCCCTACTGATTATAGATCCTGACGCAGGGCTCAGTCTCATGACCCTGAGATCAGATCTGAGCCAAAACCAAGAGTCAGATGCTCAATCAACTGAGCCACCCAGGTGCCCCAGCACGGATATCATTTTATTATTCGGTATGTACCAGGTATCGTGCTAAGACCTCTACTCACGTTATTTTATTTAATCTTCACATCAATATATCAAGGTATATACTACTACAATTCATTTTTCAAGTGAGGCTCAGAGAAGTTAAGAAACTTGCCCTGAGTCACATAGCTAGTAGGTAGAAGAGTCTGGACTCAAACTCAGGTCTCCCTGACCACGCTCTCAGCTGCTTCGCTTCCCTGTCCTCTCTGGGGAGGGTCACCGCAGGTCCCTGCACAGTGAACATGGGGCATGGCTGATTAAATGAATCCTAAATGCACAAAGAGCAGTAGCAAACATTTACTGAGGGCTTATGGTAGGTCAGGCACGACTCTAAGAATTTTCCATGTCGAGTTGATGGAATCCTCCCATAAACTTTGTGAGTGAGGAACACAGGCCTCTCGCTGTTAAAGCCTGGACATCCGGGGCTAGGACAGAAGCTGCTGACTGGGTGTCCCTCAGGGTCCCTGGAATGTGTGAGGTGAAAGCGGGGTCTGGGGGATGATGGCATTGGGGGGGCACCTGCAGATCCCAGAATAGCCCCTTGCATCAAGACCTGCATCGGGGCAACCACGAGGCTATAACAAGACCACTCCAGCTCCGAACACTGGTTGTCATGGGTGGTGGACAGTGGTACGGGTTCAAGCCTTCACTCTGCCCTTCCACCTCTGCTCACCACCCTGCTGTCAGGAGCTGGCCCAGGCAGGAATCCTGGTCCTGGGAAAATCATAGCCAGGCTGACACCTTTCCACGACCACCTGGATCCAAATCTGCACCTTGCTGATTGCCCTGGAAGGAAAGCAGGGTCTCAGCTGAAGGTCTGAAATGGCCTGCTCTTCCTCCACCTCCTGCACTCATTGCCCGGGGCCTCAGACAGACGGCCCGCAGCCCCGGCCTGCTCAGGAATTCCAGCAAAGCCGACAGTGAGCACGCCACACCCCTGACCCATCTCAGGTCATCACATAGCAGCAGGGACACTCTGCCCCTCAGGTCCCCTAGACTGGCCCTTGTTGGCAGCCCGGACCCCAGGCTAACTCCCATCAGATGTCTCAGGATCCTTCAGGAACTCCAGGAAGACCCAGGTCCCCTCCGCAGGTGTGACTCGTGTGTCACAGCATCTTCCTGATGTTTCTCCATACTGCTAGCTTCTCTAAGTCAGTCTCTTCCAATACAGAGTTTGGAAAGTAGATGCTCTGCCTTGATCCCATTTCTGAACATAGAATCCTGTTTTCTCAACAGCTCCCATAGTTAGTGAAGGTATACTCTCTTATTCTTTCTGGGAAATCATTAATGGGTAGTTGTTTCCAACAATTTCCCTTCTTGGGGTTTTTTTGTGTATGATTTCTCCCAATCCACAGTTCTCCTCCAGGCTGATAGTTGATAACCCATAAATAAGTTAAAATGAAACTGAAGATTTATTTAAAAGAACCTGTGGGAAATCCTGAGTACTTTTTCTTAGGTAAACAATTCTTCTGTAGTGCAAAACAGTTGGCCCTATGTAATGCACATGCTTTGTGTAGGTAAGTGCACACTTAGCACTAATTGAGAAGCACTTTCTTAGGTGTTGGGGATGCAAAGATAAGTAAGAGTTTCTACCTTTAAAGAATTTGCAGACTAATTGGACAGATAAGGGACTTACATAAATATCTTTTTTTTTTTTTAGCAAGGGAAATGCAAAGTGTAGTTTCATATAAGGTGCTTTGGGAGAGGAGAGGAGAACTGCTAGGGTCCTCAGCAAAGAGTGATGGGAGAAAATCACACAGAAGTGTTACAAAGGATAGACAGGGTGTGGTCAAGGGGAGTTGGAGGGAAAGAAACAGCATAAGCCAAGCCTGGGAAGTAGGAGAAGATGGAAGTGCATGTCGTTCAACGTGACTTAAGCAGGAAGCACAAGAAAGCAAATTAAAATCAGGAAGACAGAGAGGGAATGAATGAAGAAAGCTCACATTGTTCAATACCGTGTGTGTGTATGTGTGTGCATGTACCAGGCTTAGGCCGTGTGGTCTGGTCACCTAAACCACTAGATTGCAAGGACCCTGGTCAGGGACTACATTAATTTTAATTTTGTCTTCCTCACAATGCCTGGCACACTGCCTGACACAGAAGAGATGTTGTAATTAACATCTGCTGAACTATGTTCATTGCATCCAAAGCCAGTGGGCGATGGTGGCAGTTTGGGGGGCGGGGAGGAGGAGGTTCATTATGAGGGACTTTGGCATTGACAAGATTCATTCAGAAGCAGAATCAGCGAGGGAGGGAGCTAGCGGGGTGGGAGAGACCTTTAAGGGAGCATTCAGACCACTGGGACATCCCCATGGGTGGCAGGACATGGAGTGGTAGACTGGAGGCAAGAACGGAGGTGAGCGGGGGTGCTGCAGAGATAAGAAAAAAAGAGGTTTGTGGATGAAGGGACTGGAATAGATTTGGGAGCAAAGGTCAGAAGTTGCAGTGAATTGTTCAAGGGTTCAAGTTCAAAGACCAAGAGAAGAGAGGTACCATTAGCAGAAGACTAGAAGTCAGGAGGAGAGGTAAGTGGAGAATTGGGGCTTTTGGGGAAGAGACAGCATTGGTGACATCTGAGGCTTGCTGGGCTTGAGGCCCCATTGGGCCACTGGAGGGGACGGTGTCCCCAGGTAGTGGGGAAAACAAGGCTGAAATCGCCAAAAGATCAAAAAAGGAATTAAAGAGGATCCAGACCAAAACTGTGGAAAACACCTATATTTTAGAAGAAGAGGAGCCAAGAAAACGTGTGATTAGAAAGGCAGGAGGAGAGGGGCGCCTGGGTGGGCTCCGTCAGTTAAGTGTCTGCCTTCGGCTCAGGTCATGATCCCAGGGTCCTGGGATCGAGTCCCGCATTGGGCTCCCTGCTCAGCGGGGAGCCTGCTTCTCCCTCTCCCACTCCCCCTGCTGTGGTCTCTCTCTCTCTCTCAGGTATATAAATAAAATCTTTAAAAAAAAAAAAAGGAGAAACTCAAAAAGCACAGGTTAAGGGGAGTCAGGGGAGGAGAGGGCTAAGGGAGCCCGTGCTGGTCGGCCCGGAGCGGTGCTCAGTGTGGAGAGGGACGACGTCCGGGGGACCCCTGTGCCACTAGCCTCAGCCGTCAGCATGCAGAGAACTGCTGCTGTCTCTTCAGAGCTCGCTACACCCACTTTCAGAGCAGCCCCATTTGCAGGCAGAGAAACTGAGGCTCAGAGAAGCAGAGAGCTTGTGCAGGGGCACAGAGATCGCAAGTGCCGGGGTCGGGGCTTGAACCTGCACTGCTCTCACTCCCAAGCCCAGGCGCCAGCTCATGCTCAGGACGGCCTCTGGAAAGAGATTGTCGATCGGCCGCTTCGGAGCTGCTCGAAGGCCGTATGAAATCGCTCTGTCTGCGGCAAGTCACATAAATCCCAAGGACCCAGCTTAAACCAAAGGGCTCAGTTAGCGGGAGGGGCAGCCGATAGGGGTGTCGTCGGGAGTGACGGCGGTCAAGGGATTCAAATGATGTTCTGGGGTCAAATTTTTCCTCCTCCTTCCTTCCGCTCTGTCTCCTCTAGCTTGGCTTTGTTCCCAAGCAGGCGCTTCCCTTGTGGGGGCAAGTGGCTGCTAGCAGGTGGAGGCCTGCTTTCTCTCCGCTTTTTAAATCCAACAGCAGAGAGAAAGTCGTGTGCCCATCCCTGAGCAAATCACCTTCTCCTATCCTTCACCCTTGAGTTCCTTGTGCAGCTCGGGCAAATCTCATAGGTTGAGAGTGGGAAAGGCAGTGGTTTCCAGGAGGAGAATTGGGGTATGATTAGGAGAGGCAGGGGGAGAGCGTGGTCCGTGCCTGTGTCCCCTGGCCGCCTCGGAGCCAAGCATGTCAGCAGAGTGGTGAGCGGAAGCCGGCATGGAAGCAGTTAAGAATTCTGAGTATGAGGGTAAGATCCCCTAGATGTTCATTCGAGAAACCCCAAGAAGCAGAAACATGGAAGGTTGCCGGAGGAGAGATGGGCAAATGTCATCTTGAATGTGGGTGCATCGGAGCATCTCTGAAGCCTGAGGGGAAGGCCCCCAAAGTGGGCCGAGAGACCTGGAGGATGCAGGAGACGCCGGGACTGTTCTCCAGGAGAAGGCAGGAGGGGTGCGAGGCAGAACAGAGCCAGTCCAAGAGAGGAGGGGCCCCATGTATGCTTCTGAGCGGGGCAGACAAGTGCAGAAGAACACGGGGAAGCTCCTGGTTGGTGCATGAGGGGCTTTCCTGGTGCAGGGCACACCCGAAAGAGCCCGCATCTCCAGCAGAGGGCTTAGCTTTGCACAGACGCAGAACCTCGCTGTGTGGATTAGTGGTTTGCTCTCTGGACATTCGCACAGACTCATCCTGTGGAGCGTGTAGCAGCTCCTCCTAACGCTTCCAGGAGACGGACCCGCTTGAATCGCCGCTGATGGCCTTGATATCTGGCAGGTCATGTGTGGCCTGCAGACGCCAGCGATCGTTGGTGCTGACCCTTCGGTTGAGGCAAGGCAGATCATGTGAAGAGTTCTAACCACGATGGCTGGTGCGCCTCCGAAAGCGTCTATTCCTAGGACATAGAAAAGAACAACCCAGGCTGGCGAGCATTCTTGTACACCGATCGCCTACGACGACTTGATAAGCATTTCTCTGCCTCTGGCCATGAGCCGGACAGCTCAGAGAACTACACCCTGCCCCAGCTTGCTCAGAATCTCAGCAGTGCAAAGCATCTCGATGTCATTGACAAATAAAAGTATTCTGAAGTCAGACTGGGGTGGAACCGGCAGTGTGTAACCTTGGGCAAGTAAGTCACTTCTGCTGGAGGTGCTGGACCATGTTTATGTGCCTCCCCTGACCTACTTAGCCCTAGATGTCCCTTGTTCTCCATCCCTGGTTTTGCTTCCCTGTTCAAAGACTCATGCCAGCCCCTCAGTCCATTTTTGCCATCATAAGGTGCTGGCCAGCATCACCATCTCCTGATTCCCAAATACCACAGATTGATTGAGCCTCCCTTGGGATGGGGAGCTGGGCTTGATCAGGCCTCCACTGCACGTGACGTGGAGGGAGCCACCAGAAGCCAGCACCCAGGTCCAACTCAGCCACATCCATGGAGGCTCTGGCCTCCCCACTGGCTGCCCACATAGGCTGGATAACATAACCGGGAAGGGTGGGGAAATGAACACCACAATGGGGCCAACTTTGAGCAGTAAGAGACAGAAGACTGAAGAAGCCAGCCAGTCCATTGCTTGCCTGTCCTAGCCACATGTGGAGGTCATCTGTGGCCTCTCCAGATCCATCCCATGTCGGGGAGCAACTAGTTGTGTTTTCTTGTGGGGATGTGGCTGGCTTGGATAGGCTCCACCTTGAAACCACCTCCCTTTTACCCTACTCCATTTCCCTTCTTTTTTTTTAAGTTTTTATTTATTTATTTGAGAGAGAGAGAGAGAGAGAGACAGCACGAGAGGGAAGAGGGTCAGAGGGAGAAGCAGACTCTCCGCTGAGCAGGGAGCCCGATGCAGGACTCGATCCCAGGACTCCGGGATCATGACCTGAGCCGAAGGCAGTCGCTCAACCAACTGCACCACCCAGGCGCCCTCCATTTCTCTTCTTTATGCTTCCCTGGGATTTTGCTCCCCCTCAGATGCAGTGTGAGCAAGTAAGCTTTGCCTCAGGCTCTGTTCTGTAGAGAACCCAACCCAGGCTCTGAGGTTTGGTTTCTGTATTTATAAAATAGAGTTAATGATATCTATCGCACAGGATTGCTAGCAGGATTAAATAAGATCATGTGCCTTAAACAGCTGGTCTAGAGGAGCACATTATAGGTGCTCAATAAATACGAAAAGTACCACTACCAACAATTATGACATGATGATGAGACTTACCATTTGGGGTGGGGGGTCGTCTCATAAATGCGTAGCATTTAATAATTTTATTTGTACCATTGTCGGCGGCAAAAATATCTTATGGATGGGGAATAAGACTAAGTGCCCTTTTTATGATGAATATGAAGAGGGATCTATCTACGTGCAGCTTATTTGGGAATCTTGTTGAATAATTAAGAAGGAAGGAGATGCTGTTTCAGATGTGTGATAGAGATAAAATTTGGTAGATTGGGCTGATGGGAGTGAAGTCCTAGAATTCGGTTTATCATACGAATCGGGAGACTCAGCATGTGTTAAAGGGGAGGGTCTTTGCTCCTTTTGATCCCCTGATAAACAGAGTAGCAGGAGATAAGAATCAAGAGAAGTCCCTCAGTGAGTGAACAATTTAACTTAGAAAGGAAGTGATTTGATTAGTCACAGTGGAGGTGGCCACGGGAGAGGCACGACAATTTCACCATTAAGCCAATTGGGTAAAAATAATAATAATAATAATAATAATAATAATAATAATGATATATTTATATGTATCTATGTTAAAGTTGCATTGTCACATCAGCAGAATCAATTTTGAGAAAATAATAGTAATAGCTAACGTTTACTGAACACTTACTACACGACAGGTGCTGTGCTAGGCTCTTCGCGCATGATCTCGTTTCATCCTCCTAAAACCCTTACGGTGCTAAATGATCTTGGCTCCCTGCAAGTCCACACGAAGAAGCTCAGAAATCTGTGCGAATTGGCAGAAACTTGGGGAGAAAAAGCTCTTGACTGGAAAAGTGATACGCTATAGGTGCTGCTAAAAAGGAAAGCTAGAAGAACGGGATCTGATAAGTATTGCTGACCACCTCTGGTTCCTCTGAGCGGGAATACCTGACAGTTGCCTTAAGCCAGAGGTTTCCACATTGTGCTCGCTGCCAGGGCCTTGACCGAGGGACTGCTGTTGAAGGGGATGGGGTGATGGAGGTGGCACTCAAGACCTCTCCTCCCACCCCGATTTCAGTGGAGAAACATAAGCATTTAGCACAATGGAATTCTGTGCACAGTTTGATTGGAACTCTGTGTTTCAGGCTTCCAGCGTTTGAAATGATGGGCATGACATGGTATTCCACTGATAAATGTAAATGTTAGCTTGCCTGAGAACACACTAACCCCTGGTCTAGGTAGTGAATTCACCGCACGTGCCAAGGGCAAGGTGAAATTGTGCAAAGGGCTGGATCTGCTTTGGGCAGACAGTGCTGCCCGTGCCCCGTTCCCCCTGGTATCTGTTCTAGTTCTCTCTGGTGCCTCTGAGTTTTAGCTGGGCTTGTGATCTCCTGCATACATAAAGACAACACTTCTCAGCCCCCCTTTGTGCATGGGTATGGCCATACGGCTAGGCTTGGCTAATCGGATGTCGGCAGAAAGGTTCCAGAAGCTGCCTCCCGTACACTGTTTCTTGGAACACCAGACTGACCGGAGCACATCCTGGACCATGAAGACAAGGAGGATGCCCTTGGGATGGTGCAGCCGGGAGCCAGACGTTGCCTGGTCCTGAGGCCTCGATGGCCCAGTCCCGCCTACCCCTGCGCTGGGCCAAGGGAGTCAGAGACCGGGCTACTTCGGCTCCCATGAGTGCGGGGTTTTCTAGTTCTGCCAGCCAACTGAATTCTGACTGGTGTGCTCACGTGTAGATTAGACCAAGGTTTCTAATCAAGGTGTTATCCTCTCTGTCTTTGCGTGATAAAGAGAAAAGCATCTTTATTCCTTCACTCTCCCTCAAAGGGATCCCCAGGGGGATTTGGCAACACTCAGCCTCACGTGGGGAATGCATCATAACCTTGCTAATGGGCACTCACTCTGGGCATGGCACAGACAGGGCCTGACGTGGTTCTTCGGGACCTGGTAATCAGGAGGCCAAGACACTGTGGCTACCTGTTCTTCCCTTATCCAGCCTTGCTCAGCTGTCTGTGGCTTTGTGCCTGAACATGCTCGTGCACACACTTGAAACCACCTCCACTCTCTTTCCAGACGACACATCCTCCCACCACCCTGTCCTAGATCTGGTCTCCGTGTCACCTGCTCGGAGAACCCTTCCCCAGTGCCCTGAAGTGAAACCCCACAAGGCTTCTTCATATTCCCATTATAGGTTTAGGAAGGTGGTACAATGTTCTGTTTACTCTCAGAGAGGCAGTCTATCACAGTTGATTATCCAGTGCTATTTATTGAGTGCTTACTACACACCAGGCTATGTGCTAGTTGCTAGATGGGCCATGATGAACAAAACAAATGCTCTGTCCCCTGCCCTCGTGGAGTTTATAGTCTGGGGAGAAAGACAATCAATAAAAGTACAATTAAAAATTGGGATCAATATTCTAAAGGAAAAGAGACTGGGATTCTGTGAGGAAGAGCCAGCTTGGGGATGTTTGCATCATCGTGATGGAAGACTCACATGGGTTTTATTATTCATGTGTGCAATCAGCCATGAAGAGGCCAGGTAGTGGTATTTGCCAGGTTTGGGTTTGTGCCTTGGCTATACCACTTCTTCTTAGCTCTGTGACTTGGGTCAGTTTATCCTAAGCCTGATAGGTAATAACATCTGTCTCTCATTAAGTCCAATGCACAGTGCCTGGCACACAGCAAGTGCTCAATAAATGCGATCTCTTGTTATTTTTGAGTGTCTGTCATCCATCTGGAATGGGGATACTCTGAGGGCAGATTCTTCTGTTCCCTTTAGCATCCTGGGTGTAGGATATATAGTTGGCACCTCTGAAAGTCATTTGAATAATAATAGCCAACAGGTGCTGAACTCCCCTGTGTGCCAAACGCTGTTCTTAGTAGTTCACGGGCAATTTTTTTTCAAGTTAATTACTCTTTTTAAAAATTTTTTATTGTTATGTTAATCACCATACATCACATCATTAGTTTTTGATGTAGTGTTCCATGATTCATTGTTTGTGCATAACACCCAGTGCTCCACGCAGAACGTGCCCTCTTTAATACCCATCACCAGGCTGACCCATGCCCCCACCCCCCTCCCCTCTAGAACCCTCAGTTTGTTTTTCAGAGTCCATCGTCTCTCATGGTGCGTCTCCTCCTCCGATTTCCCCCCCTTCATTCTTCCCCTCCTGCTATCTTCTTCTTCTTCTTTTTCTTTTTTAACGTATATTGTATTATTTGTTTCAGAGGTACAGGTCTGTGATTGAACAGTCTTGCACAATTCACAGCACTCACCATAGCACATACCCTCCCCAATGTCCATCACCCAGCCACCCCATCCCTCCCAGCCCCCCCCCACCACTCCAGCAACCCTCAGTTTGTTTCCTGAGATTAAGAATTCCTCATCAGTGAGGTCATAGTTCCTGGGCATTATTAACTCATTCAACAGTCATAACAATGCTATGAGGCTGATGTTACATGTACCCCCCCGGGTTACTAATGAAGGAACTGAGATCCAGAGAGATCGAGTCACTTGCTCGGTCTCAGGAGGAATCAAGTTTCATTCCTGAGCAACTACATCCCATTGCCTCTGCCGTGGGTGAAAGAAACATATCCATCATTTCAAAGAAATGCAGCCTCCTTTGGCCCATGTCCTTATTAGGGTGTAGGCTCGCAAAAGGTAGACTAATTTGGGAAATGCATCCCCCCTAAAATTATATAAGAATCATCTCTACACTCTGTTAACTGTGGGTGAATCAAGAAGCGAAACAAATAGAATTAAATTCTTCACCTCTCAGTTGGCATTAATGGGACTCTGCCGGGAGCTTTGGGTTCCCTGGCATGCATGTCTGAGCAGAAGCAAGACATCGCTCCCATGCTCACCCCCCCACCCCTTCCTGTCCCCTACCACCCCCAGCCCATGGGCCCCACACCCCATGCTCCCTGGTTCCTCCCTGCCTCTAGCGAGTTCTGCTATCTTCTTCCTGCTCTCTCTCTCTCGCTTGTTAAAACACCTTCACCCGAAGGCATCTGCAAGATGAGATGTGTGCCTGCCAACTCACCCTGGGAAGCCAAAATGCTGAAATTGCTTCTTTTATTTTCAAAAAAGTGTATGTTATTTGGAATGGAGAATGGCCTCACCGTGTCCTCGTGGGCCTCCCGTTCTGGGATATTTTGTTAGAAACTCCGGGAAAGGATAATGCCTTACATAGCCCTAGCTCCTCTTGTTACAGAAATTGGAATAAACTTCCAAGAGTGGAAGTACCGCTGTTGTTCTTTTGACTCATGTTCTCTGGGGTGTGGGGCTGCATCTGCCTAAATTTAGCTGCCCGTCTCAATTATCCAATTATGTAAGGAGGCATCGTGGGAAACTGTTGATGAGGCAAACCATAGACAGCCCCAAATGGTACTGTCAAAATGGTGACGTGATCTCCACACTCTCCATTCCACGGCTGATGGGTGGGCTCTTCGCTGTGACTCAAAGCTGAGCCTGGGCTGAGGAAATGGCGAAGGGAACTGTTCAGGGAACGTCGGGTAAGCAGTGGAGAGAAAGAAGGAGGGACTATGGGGTTAGGGCTAGAATGACCAAGACCATTTCACGACTCAATAAATTAATGTGTTGGGCGCCTGGGGGCTCAGTTGGTTGAGCGACTGCCTTCGGCTCAGGTCATGATCCTGGAGTCCCGGAATCGAGTCCCGCATCGGGCTCCCTGCTCGGCAGGGAGTCTGCTTCTCCCTCTGACCCTCTTCCCTCTCGTGCTCTCTCTCTCTCTTTCTCTCTCTCTCAAATAAATAAATAAAATCTTAAAAATTAATTAATTAATTAATGTGTTCATTGAGGTCCTACCAGGTGTTTACCTCTGGATTCGGCTCTAACCATAGGACAGCACATTAGAAGCCATAGGTCTGTCTTCAATTTCCGGTCCCAGCCATTTACTGTAGACTCTCTGAGACTCGGTTATTTATTCTGTGAAATGGAATGATTCTACTTCTCCTAGAGCATCTTAGCCAGTTTTATGTGGCTGCTGGTAATAGTAACTATTTAAACCCACCTCACTAGATCAGAAACTGTTGGAAGGATACAGTGGTATGTATTTTAAGGTACCCAAGGGCAGGAAGTACTACCAGCCCCACAGGGTTGTGGAATCAGGGATGGAGTTAGCTACGCTTTCTCAATCTCTTCATCCATCTCTCTCTCTCTCTTCATCTCTCTTTCTGCTTTTCTCTGTGTATTTGTTTAATTCATATCTGTCTGTCTCTGTCACTCTCTGTGTGTCTCTGTCTCCCTTTTTGCTTCTCTGTGCATACAGTGAAAAATAGATGCTACACTATTGTGTCCCTGACTCTTGGGTCTGTAACATCTCAAGTCCAGCAGTCATTGGAATTTGTGAGTTCCAATTATAAATGCTGAAGAAGGAGAATATGGTTGGCCCAGCCTTGCTCAGGGGATTGGACAAGACCATGTGGCCTATGGCCCATCCAACCTGGCCTGGAGTCAGGGCTATGAGAAGGAGCCTGGGTAGGCTTTCCAAGAGGAAGTGCCAGGGCAGAGAGCAATGGAAGGCAGCTCTGGACACTGGACTGCTGTAAGGAGCAAACAGGATTGGGGCACCTGGGGGACTCAGACTCTTGATTTCATCTCAGGCCATGATCTCAGGGTTGTGCGATCGAGCCCTGCATTGGGCTCTGCACTCAGTGGGAAGTCTGCTGGAGATTCTCTCTCTCCTCTCCGTCTGCTGTCCCCCCCACCCCATGTGCGTGCCCGCTCTCTCTCTTTAAAATAACAAATAATAAATCTTTTTTTAAAAAAAGGAGTAAACAGGATAATGGGAAATAAGCTCAGTACAGTCTGTGATGACCCTGTGCTCAGTGAGTACTAGAAAAATCCACTGCAACCGAAGCTTATGATTCACCGTGGGGGGCCTAAGGTGTTTTCCTGTCTTTTACTCAAGTCTCCAACACAATGTGCCTGACTGATTGTCAGCGTTCCATAAATGCTCGTTGAACTAAGCAGAAGGAGAGGAATGGCATTGAACAAGAGCCTACAATTAAAGCCAGTGTGGAGTTGAACTCTAAATTAGGGCACACTTTGAAGAGGCTGTTGTCATCCCGGGGTACAATGGAGTGGTAGGTCGGCAGCAACAGTTGGCAGAGGGTTCACGCAAGAGAAAGGGCTCCATGTTGCCTTGCAAACAGACACTCTGGGGAGGCATCCAGAGAAAGAAACAATTCAAGACAAACGAGCAGTGTGAGTGGACACTTGGAGCAGAGCTGAGATGAGCCTGGTGTGCTCATGGTGGAGAGAGGAATGACACGTGGGATCGAGTGAGAGAATGACAACGAAGCACAGTGGGAAGCAAAACCAGCGGACACACAGAGGTCACTTGTAGAGACCGTTGAGAGGAGAAAGTGGCTCCTTGAAGACAATTGCCAAGTGAGGCTGCTGGTCCCCTGCCTTCCCCAGCTCTGCTTAGCTGCAGGGGCTGGTCCTGGCTGGTTCCTGCACAGAAGAAAAGCAGGTCTTAAGCAGCCCCACTCCCAACTGGAAGAAGATGCACCCCAGTATCCTGGTGCCTGCTGCAGGCCTCATCTCATCTTTATGTGGCAAGGGCATAAAATAGGGCATCTGCTTCTGGGGTTCCTGACTTCTCTTCCCTGCCCAGACCCTGATTCCTAGCCTGTTGAGTTGAGAAGCCGATTCCCTGCCTTGTCTTAGCCAACCCCCTCCCCCAAGGACCAGCTCTTAGCTCTGTGTATCCAGCCGTTGGTAGGGGCTGATCACATTCTAGACAGACCCTAAAGCCAAGAGAGCATCTTTCACCTAATTGAAAAGAGACCCTGCCCCAGAGATCGGACACCCCAAACATGGGTCAGGCCAGCCCCAACTTAGGCATGCCTCTTGGACTCTGTCATTTAGAATGCAGAGCCTGTCAGCCAGGGTAGTCACTCTGTCTCTCTGTGGCCCCACTCAGTGCCAAGTGACCTGCCTGTCCCCAGCAGCCTTCCCATTAAGATGAAGCCAAGGCCTCAGAGCTGATGACAGATCCATTTTCATTTAAATAATGCAAAATTCTAGAGAAATGTAGATTGCCTTACATGATACTTACATTCCAACAGCCCTGGAGAAGGTGGCGGATAAAACCAAGAGTCTCAAGAGAGATTGAGTGAGGTACTCTTTTGCCAGCAGCATGTTCTAATATACGCCCACGTATTTATAGAACATGCAGTGAGGAAAGACTTTTTGTGCCTCTACCTTGAACCTATTAAAATGCCAACAGATTTCACACAAGTGGACAAGGGCACATGGTCAGCCTCAGAACAGGTATATTTTCACCGTGCCAATACGTTCCCTATGTTGCCCAGAATGTTAAGGGAGAAATATGTGATCAATAGTGATGGGGAGCCCCAACTTCACCGGGTGGATCATTCATTTATTCATTCATTCATTCATTCATTCGTTTTCTTCTCCAGATTTTTATTTAATTTCTAGTTAAGCTAACATACAGTGTAATATTGGTTTCAGGAGTAGATAGACCATAGGTCTCCTGCTTGGCAATGCATCCCAGGCACCTAACAAGGGAGTAGATGTCAGGCCAGTGTCAGCCTCTTTGAAGAACATCAGCTTGTGACCACCCTCACAGACTTGTCCTGGGTCATTTCCCATTTGTGTGATGGCAGACTGGCTTCTTTCCCTGCCCCAGCAGGGTGGGGACTGGCTTCAGGATACCTCGTCGCCAATCACCTCTCTCCTGTTTACCATTGTGGATGATGGCTGGTTGACTGAATGCTGTATCTGCAAGTTCAGGCCCCACATTAGCATTTCAGTCTCTCCTGTGTCCCCGCTTTACATATTATCTGCTGTCATACATCACCGTGCTGGAGTCCATGCACCGAGAACTCCTTATCTATGTCAGCACACGTCTCCGAAGCAGGGAGCAGGGGATGAGCATGGTGCAAGGGGGGGGGGGGCGGTGGGATGGGGAGCTCCAGCCTCTGCTGAGTGGGGATTGTCTTCTGTTCACTGTCAGAATCTGCAGTGAAATGGGGGGGGGGGGCAGTCATGGCTCCCTTGGATCTGAACCAGGACTGGTGTGAGCATCTGCTAGGGACCGTGCCTTCTGAATGCTCTGGTCCATGGTGTAGAAGAAAGAGCAGGGCCTTTCGTGTCATCCCCACATGAGTTCAGTCCCAGCTCTACCACGTCAGAGTCAGGAAAACATTGACCTGCCGGACGCCATGGTTTCCTCTCCTAAAGAGAAGAACTCTAGTAGTTACCTCCTGGTGAAAAACCATCTCTTAAACTAGACAGCTCAAGCAAATTGCCTGGTACACAGAATTGCTTCAACATATGTGTGTGTTTTCATCCCCATAAGAAACATCCCCATAAGAACTCAAAGCCTGTGCACATTTGGGATGATTCCTGTTTCTGAAATTCTCTATCCAACCCAAGATTCTCTACCCAATGGAAGATTTTTTTTTAAGGTTTTATTTATTTATTGGAGAGAGAGAGGGTGCATGAGCGGAAGGAGGGGGGCAGAGGGAGAGGGAGAAGCAGGGCCCCCACTGAGCAGGGAGCCAGACTTGGGACTTGATCCTAGAACCCTGAGATCACGACCCAAGCTAAAGGCCGATGCTTGACAGACTGAGCCCCCCAGGCGCCCCCCCAAGGGAAGGTGTTCAAGATGGCTTCAACCGGCTCGTGGGGGAAGAGCGTTCTCTAGCCGTGGCTGCTGGCCTTCTACTTGACATGCATTCTTGCCTGCAGATGTTCTGATGAAGTGCTAGGACCCAGAGAAGATGTAATGGCACAGCTCCTAAATTTCTTTGGGAAGAAGTCACCATAGTAACTGAGCCCAGAAGGGTAGTATGGCTTTTGCATCCGATAGCATCTGTGCTGAGGCCTCTCTGGAGGCTGTGGAGTATTCTGCGAGTCCCTCTCACTTCTCACTGGGAAGCATGCCACAGGTTCCAGAGGCCCCACTCCTCAGTCCCAGCAGGAACAGATGTGGGTGGGATGAATGTGGCGGTCCTTGTGGTGTCTCCTAAGTTTGCTCTCACTACCCACAGCACTCCTCTGGGTTAGACCAGTGGCTCTTAACCTTGGCTGCAAGATAGGGAGTTCTCGAGAACACTGATGCCACAGTTCTGCCTCACAGAGCACTGGAATCAGAATCTCTAGGAAGGGATCCCAGGGATCTGTATTTTTAAAGCTCCCTAGATGATTCTAAAGTGCAGGCAGGATGGAGGGCCACAGCGTAACCCCAGTGCTTTTCCAATTTTGATGTGCATACAAAAATTAGATCTCATTAAGTTGCAGCTTCTGATTCTGTAGATCTGGAGTGAAGCCTAAGACTCTGCATTTGTCTTGATGCTGATGTTGCCAGTCTGGGAGCACGCTGAGCAGCAAGGCTTTGCAGCCTTCCTCCCCACCGCAGCTGTAATTATTTAAACCCCACTGCAGATGCAGCCCTACACGCTGTCCTCAGGACCAACCATGAGCAGGAGAAACCTATTCAGCTCGAGTCCCTCTCCTGAGCCCAGCATTAAGCCCCGTGGCTGTGAGTCTTACCCATCGGCGGCAGGTGTTTTGGAAATTAGAAACTCATCTCCCATCCAAACCCCTGGTTGTATAATTCAACTTTCTCTTCCCAAGTGACATCATCTGCCCAAACTTGTATCCATAGAACACTGGGAAGCAAATATAAAACTCTTCCCTGTTTAAATTAACTGGGAATTCTGAACTGACTGAACTTGAAATTTGCATAGGTTTCTTTACCGTAGGATGTATCAGACATGCAAATAGGCGTTCTGAAATCTAAAGCGTGCGGCACTTCCCAAAGTTGTTGTTTTTTATTTTACTACAAAATACTTTATTTGTGGGACACCTAATAACATTTTGTAGACCCATTTTGGAAAATGCTACTTTAGATTTATTTCTACAGACGTGAGATAAGCGTAGGGATAGATGAGTATGGAGATTCCTGTTTGGAATTTCCCATCAGCATGTAAGAAAGGAGAACCCTCCATGGACCATCATAAATTGTTCATGCATCTGCAACCACAAGAGAGGAAGCCCAGGCCTGAGAAAAAAAGATGGCCAAAGGTGCTAATTTGCCATGATTTTGAGAAATAAGGGGGATAATTTTTATGGCTGCTGGAAAGGAATAAATTGCCACTACAGTGTTTATGGCACCAAGGAGAAAGGTTGAAGCTGAAATATTCCTGCAAAGTCAAAGGTCTTGGGAGACGGGCCAGTGGAATGGATGCTGCTCTATGGAGGGCATAATTTCCTTTCTTCATATTTCTTATTTTTTGGAGTATGAAAGAGTCCTGGGGGGCCCGCGAGCAGAGAAGACTACCGCGTCGGGTCGAATGTGCCATGCAGAATGTGGCAGGATGCTTGCTGTGATGTTGGCTCCTTCATGTGGATTTGACATTCATCTCCTGGAAATTGATGAATTGGGGGGGAATGGTAGCATTTTTAACAGTTCTGGCAGAATTTCTGCTCTTCTGTTCTACTCCTTGAAGACGCGGGGTCTTATGGCTTTTTCCCCCCAAAATGTAGGTTCCTAGTGAATTCTGGTTGGAAACTTGTGAGCCACTGATGCGTAGAAGGCCCAGATGATGATTATCTTGTGTTGACTGCTTATTTGCTGGCCCGGGGCTGGTCAGCTGGCCCGCTCTGGCACCTGCCACATCCTGGCCACATCTACTGGTGCGGAACCGTGGAGTCAGGGCACGGGAGTACCATTGCTGTCCACCACATTGCCCAAGTGGATGTTCCTCTGTGTAATTTTGATACTTTAAAACACAGACAACTTCAAAGTCAGGAGCCTCTGGCCTTAGCTGAGCAGGAAGGTGTGCATTTCAGGGTCGACGCTAGTTTACTTCAGTGTGAGCTGGATCTTTCGCCATAATGCTGGGTTTATTCTTGCGGGTGCTGTGTTGGTTAAGGCTTAGTTGCACTCATTAGAAAGAACTCTGGGTCGTTGAAGGGAAAGGGATTTATGACTCGGTTTTAGGTGGCTTACAAAATAATTGGCAAGGCTGAAGGAATAGGATAAGCTCCCAGGAATGATTCCCAGTCTTCAGAGCTCCTCATTTGGCTGCAGCCAGTCCTCCCTGCCACCCGCCACCCGCCCCCTGCCCCCCTGCAGAACTCAGATTTCAATTTCAGTCTTGCACAAGGGCGTCTGATTGAGAAAACCTAGAATCACGATCAGATCCCCAGGTCCAAGAGAGTCTGGGAAATGTAGTTTTCACTTTCCCAGTTTCTGCAGCACCAAAAGACACACAAAAAGCTCAGAACAGTTGCAGAGTGAGCAATCAACCAGCCCTGGGACTGGAGTAATGGGACTTAGCCACAATATCATTATCATTAAGTCAGTGATGAAACCCATTATAATCAGAAGGCAATCGTCCGAATGCCTGGAAATGCGGAAGCCCTGACTGGAACTGGCTGCCAGGGCAATTTTGCAGAGTCCTGGAAACAGATCAGTATCACTACACCTCTGTTTACCAACATTGTGGTATTTGCCACACCATCAGAAGTCGACCCTATTAGAATTCTGGAACTTAAAGTCATGGTGGGGACGAGCCTGTTCAGATCTCTCCTTTCATAGAGCTGATCACACAGTTGCTAACTCTTCGTGTTTTTTTTTTTTTTAAGATTTTATTTATTTATTTGTCAGGGGGAGAGAGAGCACAAGCAGAGGGAGAGGGAGAGGGAGAGGGAGAAGCAGGCTCCTCACTGATCAGGAAGCCTGACATGGGACTGGATCCAAGGACCCCGGGATCATGACCTGAGCCCAAGGCAGATGCTTAACTGACTGAGCCACCCAGGTGCCCCACCTAACTCTTCATTTTTAAATCTTGTCTCCCTCCGTGGAATGTGGCTTTGCAGGAACTGGGACCTGGTCACTTTTATATTCCCAGTGCTGAGCTTGATTCCAGGCACATGGTGGGGGCTACATAAAATCAAAGAAGGGAAAATGAAGGAAGGAATGGAGAAAGGAAGTTGAAGCCCACCTCAGAGAATTCAACCAGACACCGGCCTGGCCTCCAGACAAGGCGGAGGAACCAGGTGAGAGCCTGGATACCCTATCACTCCCGGTGGGAGGTCAGAGTCAGGACCAACAGCCACAGTAATGAGGTTGCTGAAGGTACTGTCCCTTTTCCAGGGTCTTCCTTCTGTGGCTCCTGGTGCTGCCATAATCCCAGAAGTTTGCCAAGTTTGGAGAGAGTAAAGTGAGACAGAGGCGTGAGTGAGCTGGAGGGAGGAGTCGGTGGTGAAAAAGAGGTAGAGCCCGAAGTACCAAACCAGCAACTCTGGGAGCCCAAGAGAGGAGGGAGAGGGTCAGAGGAGCAAAAGAGAGAGCTTGGTCCCACCGGTACATCTGTGAAGGGATGTCACCCTCAGCTGGATTCCCTCTGGGTTTGTCGGGACCTGATGCATAAAAGAGGCACCGAAATCCAAAGGTCAGCTCCCAGGACCAGGAACCAGGGAGATGTGAGCCAACGTCCCCGTCTCTCCAGTTAGCTTTGTACCACCTCCCACGGTCTTCAGCTCAGCTGGGTGACAGGAAGAGGCCTGGAGCTCACAGGTGGAAATTCGCAGCCTGCTTCTCCCTCTCCCGCTCCCCCTGCTTGTGTTGCCTCTCTCACTGTGTCTCTGTCAAGTAAATAAATAAAATTAAACAAAAAATAAAATTGCTGAGATCATGAAAGAAGGAGGAGCGGTCATAGGTTGGAAGAAACTGAACTGAATTGGGAGATATGACAACTCAGTGCGGTGTGGGATCTTGGATTGTTCTGGGATCATGTATGTTGCTAACATTAAGGAAGGCTGGGTGAGGGAATACAGGAACTCTACTATTCTTGTAGCTTCTCTGTAAGTCTAAAATTATTTCAAATAAAAAAGTTAAAAAAAAAAAGAAGGAAACGTGGGTAGAGCACCCCACCTGGGGATAAAATGAAATTAAATGTCATCTTATTTGGCATCCCTTTGCCTTGCCAGTATCTCGTATAGTTGCAGGGAAAATCTATGACCCTTCCGTTAACCCAGCACATTCTGCTGTTACTGCCTCCTCCGGTTTGACTATAACTAGTCCTCATGGCTATAATTGTCCTGATAACCTATATTCATTATCCATTTGCAGTTTCCACCACGGCGTCCCTGGTGTAAATCCACTGCCAACTGCCTGTCCTTACTCTCAGACTTGTTTTCACCATTGCTGTAATTATCCGCACAACAGATCCCTTCCCTCCCAGGATCCCTCCCACAGCCATGCTCCTGGGGCTACATGCTGGGTCCTGGTGGGCTCCCCACGCACAGACTCCAGCCCAGCTGGACCTCCGCTCGGTGCTTCCGCTAGAAGGCGATGGCTCCGGATCTGGAATTTCGGATGCATCTGAGCAAAAGCAATGTCGTTGGCAGTGGTGTGTGGAGCTTTCCGAGGAGATGCACTATTTTGAAATGTGGCACTGTTTGACACATTTGGGGACATTTACTGCAAATGCTGTTTTACCACTTTACAGCCTTGCCTTTTGTGTGTTGGGAGTGCCTTCAAACTCAATTTCCAGGGAAAGTCAATATAAACCAATTTGAGAGAGCTGGATAAAGACACATTTGATTCCATTCAAAACTGTTTTTTATTTATTTTATTTTTTTAAAGATTTTTTTATTTTTATTTATTCATGCGAGACAGAGAGAGAGAGAGAGAGAGAGAGAGAGGCAGAGGGAGAAAGGAGCTCCCAAGGAGCAGGGAGCCCGATGCGGGACTCGATCCCAGGACTCTGGGATCATGACCTGAGCCGAAGGCAGACGCTTAACCATCTGAGCCACCCAGGTGCCTGTCAAAACCGTTTTTTAAATACCACAATGGAGTGGACGCTGTACTATGTAATGGCAGCACAAAAAACGATGAGGATGTGCTCTTTGTCCTCAAGCAGTGCCGAGTGTGGTGGGGCGAGATGCCACAGTACAACATTTCATGTGAAAGGGGGAAGGAGGGAAAGAGAGGCTTTTGGGCAAAACCATCTTTTTTTTTTTTTTTCCTGGAGCAATGGAAGTGCATTTGATAGATGCTGTACAGAATATCAATGAACTTGGAAGGAGGAAATGGGCTCTGAGTGCGTCTCATCTTGACACTCAGTATTTGGAATAGCGGCTCACATTTCTCTCCAAAGTCCCTCCTTTTCAATGTCTGTCTGTGGGCCGCCGTGCAGATAACCTGCGAAAGAATAGCATCGCTTTAATGTGGTATATGTCACAGACTCTCCAATGTGCCTGCCCGTCAGCATCAGCTCAGAGCTCTAGTAAAACTTCATCATCTCAAAGCCTCCAGCCACCATCCCAAGATTCCGACTCAGTAGGGACAGAGGAGCTGGTCTTTATTTGTGTCTGATTCATTTTAAGCAAGGATGTCCTCCAGTTGCCCTTCATCAAGAGGGTGTGCATGGCTCTGGGTGCTGGCCAAGAGCAGAACACGTGAGCGACAGGCGCGGCTAGGACCACCTTGCCATACAACCCCAGGAGACAGCAGGCACATGGAATAGGATGGGAGTGTTGCCTTCTCCGCTGAGGCCAGATAGGCCTGGGCCACAAGTGACAGTGTGGATTGTAATCTCTGGGGTAAACTGATTCCCATGTTATAAATGCTATACACTAGTCCCTAGAGGATTCAGATTAGTGAGATGCTCAGAGGGCCGAGGCTGTGTCGCCCCTGGCTGGACCAGAGTCACTTGCCTCTCTGCATATGCAAATCAGAACTGACTTGGGCTGGCGGGAAGGAAGATTCCCCCAAAGAAAACATCTGATAGAGTGGGTTGAACCTGTAGGGAAAACAAAGCTGGCGATGAGAAACAGGAGGATTCTTGTGAAGTGGCTTCCATTGCTGCCCCAGCTTGCAAGATGCCAGCCCGGGGAAAGGCGCATTCAGACCAGGAAGGGAAGCACCGTCCTAGCCTGAGGCAGGTGAAGTAGAGCTCCTGCCCACTCTCTACCAGGCCCCAAGGCCGAGAGAGAAAAGAACACAAACGCATAGTGTCTTTGCCTAGAGGCAATCGGAGGTTGCTTGGACAACAATAAAAATAGAACACCACATGCATATTTGAATAACATTGTACCTTATTGAGTACCGACTGTATGCTAAGTGCTTTGCATGTCTTGTCTCATTCAGTCCTCCAGATTACCCTGCCAGCTTAGCTACTGCAGTCTCCATCCTGCACAGGAAGGAACTGAGGCTCAGAGGAGTTAGGCATCTTTGCTGCAAAGTCATGCACCTAGTAAATGGTGGATTCAGGATTTGAATTCAGGTTTTATGGGATCTAAGGTCTATGTTCTCATCCTACCACTGTTCTGCCTCTTAGGACATGATTTAAAGAGAATCCCGTGATTTCAGGATATGTGGGATAGACACCAGGTCACTGCATGGTGGAGTGTAATCAGAGATGATTCCCCACCAGGACCAGCTCAGACTGGGAGGACATCCGAGTATCAACCATGCTTGAATTATGGAAGCTTTTCAATAGCCATTTGCCTGTTGGCCCTAACTAAACGAGGCAGTCCCCTAAGGAGCTGTGTTGGTGCCATTGTTTTTCTTTCTTTCTTTCTTTCTTTCTTTCTTTCTTTCTTTCTTTCTTTCTTTCTTTCTTTCTTTCTTTCTTTCTTTCTTTCTTTCTTTCTTTCTTTCTTTCTTTTTCTTTCTTTCTTTCTTTCTTTCCTTCTTTCTTTTTCTTTCTTTCTTTTCTTTCTTTTTCTTTCTTTCTTTCGTTCTTTCGTTCTTTTTTATTAAATATTTTATTTACTTATTTGAGAGAGAGAGAGAGCAGGAGAGCATGAAGAGGGGAGGGGCAGAGAGAAGAAGGAGAGGCAAGCTCCCCACCGAGCAGGGAGCCCGATGCAGGGCTCCATCCCAGGACCCTGGGATCATGACCTGAGCAGAAAGCAGACACTTAACCCACTGAACCACCCAGGCGCCCCAGTGCCATCATTTCTTAAGAAAAGCACAGCCTGGCATGAATGGGGGCCTGTCTGTCAAGTAGTGCCCCCCGCTTCCGGACCCACCACTAGCCAGGTGAGGAGGGGTAAGCAGAGGGCACAGAGTAAACATTCAGTCCTCACCACAATACTGCCACCAAACCCAATTTTTATAAATGGAGAAATCGAGGAGTGGAGGGTTTAGAGGAATCACTCAGAGCCATACATTTAGAAGGTTCTGAGCTTGGATCTAAAACCCAGTCGTCCAACACCAGCGTCGACCTTCTCCAAGATGGGCCAGAGTTATAGCGTGGATGTGGGAAGCGTGATGAGCGATCCGTGCATTCAGGAATTATCGACCGTGTTTGTCATTAATGCCAACGGTCAGAACTGGAAAGGCCGGGTTGTTTATCCAGTCCCGCCCTTTTGTGGACTGCCAGGGAGACTGAGGCCCAGCAATGGCCAGTGTTTTGTCCATCATCATGCAGTGACTTAGGGCTACTCTGACCCCAAGTCGATAACCAAGATGTCTTGACTATAGCACTTCTCTCACCTACTCACATCCCAGATGTCAATTGAATATCCACCCCACTCTTATTAACTCCATTTAGCAGATCAGGAAACTGAGGCCCATTGAAGTTAAGGGACTTGCCCCAGTTCGCACAGCTAGTGGGGGTTGAAGCTTGCATTCAGACTCAGGTCTGAATTACTCCAAATGTGGGCCCTTATCCCGCAGGGGATGTCAATGTGACTCTCATAATGGTAGTTCCCGGTGAGAGCACCCAGGAGGGCACAGCACTGCTAGTATCTGTTCCCTACTCAGAAATATGTAATAATGGGCATCATGAGGCCCAGTGCGCATGTACACACACGTACACACACACACACACACACAGCTTCTCGGTCCACCCTCCCTTTTTCGCCACCTCCCCCACTCGAGAGCCCCAGCAGGCTTTCCCACCCATTATCCAAAAGTACTCTGGGTTTGTACCCAGAAGCTTAATTTCACATCTGGGAGGAAGCGATTGTGCAAAGTTGCTGAATCCTCTTCTCTACCGCCTTAGGGGGTTCACCAAACCCCATCATCCCAGAAGCGTCAAAATATTTTCCATTCCCCAGCAAAACCAAAAGTGGCATAGAGTTGCAAAGTCCATAACAAGAAGGCCTAAATCCAAGCAGTGTGAACACAAAATTCTCCTTCAGGAATCCATGGGGCTGTAGGTTCTGCTCAGGGGGCACATAGCTGAAAGAATGCGCCATGTGCCTGATATCAACTTAGGTGAGGCTTTGGAGAGTTAGTTCTCAGAAACCCACATCAAATGGAGAAGCCACCAATCCTCATGGTGGATGAGTTCAGGGCAGGGTGGACATGCAGGAGGTTGGGAATAACATTTGTTGAATGTCTCCTACTGCGAACTGCATGCCATATGAAGCATCACTGAATCTTTACACTGCCATGAGATATGATCTGTTTTACCTGTTTTATGGATAAAGGTCCTGGACTAAGAATCCAGGATCCTGAGATTGTGTCCTGGGTCTGCTATTAACTGGTTGCATGGCCTTAAATGAGAATAGAGAAATCCAAGATGGGCACTGAAATCATCAGACATTCTCTGGAATAGTGGATACTCAGCTATGTGTCTGGCTGTCCCCCTGGCTTGTGCCCCAGGCTGACATTGCTAACTGATCATACAGCTCCTTCCCAGGAATCCTGGATGAAGCTTCAAACTCCTTTTCAAAAGAGGCTTGTAGGTGACCACCTCCTATACATTGGAATTGGCATAAGAGATGAACTCTATTTATAGCCAAACCTGACCCGGGTCCAGTCTTTGTCGTGAAGTTGAGGATAGCAAGGCTCAGAGAGGAGCAGTAACATACTTAAGGTCACACAGCAAGTAAGAAACAGGTCTAGAACTCAGGGCTTAGGGCTCAAAGTGCATTACCCAAGGCAGCTCCTCATAAAGGGAGTGATCTTACCAGCCCTGTGTGGCAGAACAGCTCATTTCCATTGTGTTTGACCAAATGGATTTAAATTCTGGAAACAGCTCCTCAGGCTCTTCCTTTCATCATGTTCCTTCCTTGCTCCAGCTGAGCAGCCAAGACGAACTCCGTTCCCAGCCAGTTAATGTGTGCCTGGCATTAGCACAAAACTAACATTTTATTTCCCTTCCATAGTATGTAATTTCTTTGGAAGTTGAAGTGTAATGAAATTGGTGTTTATTATAATTAATAAAAGCCCCATAACTTTAAATTGGGTCATAAATCTTGCAGGGAAATCCAATACTGCTGTAGGAGTCTTTCCTTCCCAGAAGGGGCTCTTCAGAGGAAGGAGGCAGTGGGCCCCCTCCTCCCAAACAGAGGCTGGCTGTGCTTGCTCAGGCAGCCGGCTCTCTGCTGCCAATCCGTTCGGGTCACAGACAGAGCACAAGCAGCTCGTGGCTCTGCAAACAGAAACGTACTCAGGAGAAAGAAAACGATGTGCTTTCTAGGTGCCAGGACTGTGCTAGAGGGAAGGGAGATGCTGTTGTTGTCCTCCCCAGGGGCACCCCCATGCTCCTGGTCCAATGAGGAAGGCATACTTGCCAACGGACATGTGCAATTCAGTGTGGATGGTACCGGTAGAGAAGGAGTATAGATGTGAAGCGGTTGACCTTCTCTGAGTGATGTCAAGAATGATGGGGATTATGTCAATGAGAAAGAGAGAGTGGTGAGAGGGTTTTGAAAGCCCATTAGAGAGGTTACCAGGTGGGCACAAGCATCCTTCCAACACGTCACGCTCACCACTGCATCAGAGCCCCTGTTCTGCCTGGAAAACTCATCCTAGATCTTTGAGTGGCTGGCACTTAAGCATGCAGATTTCAGTGAAATATCACCTTAAAAGGCTTTCCCTCCCGCCCCCCCCCAATGTCTCTCCTTCCCACTCTTTTGCTATTATACTACCTTTTCTATTCCTTTTACAAGGCTAGCGGCTCTGTGAAGTTATATTTTTTATTTATTTGTTTCCTTGTTCATTTCTATTTCCCAAATGCCCAGTACAATGTAAACACTGTTACAACAAGAACCTTGTCTAGTTTATTTACTGTTGTTGCCCCTGTACCTAGAACAATCCCAGACACCTCATGGACAATATGCTAGGCAGAAGTTCATGAAACTGCATGGCTCATTAAAAGAAAATTGTTTAAAGCAGATTCAAAAATTGCATGCAATGTAAAGAGGGAAAATGGTATACAGAGATGTCAAAGCAAAAGAAAAATAGGGACAGCAAAACAAAATCACCACCCGAATAACTGGGGGTGGGAAGAGGGCTGGAATCAAGAAATTGTCATTTGTTTGCTGTGGGATATGCGCTGGGAGCCCTGTTCTTCACCTTCCCCCTTGCAAATTTTGGTTAAGTCTTCATAACTCATTAAAATAAATAAGCAGGGGCGCCTGGGTGGTGCAGTCAGTTGGGCATCTGATTCTTGGCTTCAGCTGGGGTCGTGATCTTAGGGTCTTGGGATCGAGCCCCACATCGGGCTCTGCGCCAAGTGCCGAGTCTGCTTGGGATTCTCTCTCTCCCTCTGCCCTTCCTGCTTGTGCTCCTTCTCTCTCTCAAGTAAATAAATAAATCTTTAAAAAAATAAATAAGCAAGTAAATAACCCCAACCCCAAACCCCGTGTGGGGTTGGTGTATGCATTTCATAGGCCTTACCATCTTGCTACAGCCGGGTAGCAAATTTGGTTCTGAGCTTCATAACAGCTAAAACAAGGAGAAATGAAATTTGGTTAACTTTCAAACCTCAGTGACTAGGAGATAAACCCAAAGCCATTGCTCAAGAGAAGTTTAAGTTTTCCTGGACCTGAAACACTTCCCCACTGGTTCTCACAAGGGGAAAATGTTCCGAAGTACTGAGTGCCCTCAGTAGCATGCCTTCAGTCAATGCAAAAGAGTTTCATTATAGCAAATTGTCTTAGAGCAGACCAGTGACCTAATGGTGAAGTGCAATTTCGCAGAAACCTTTCTATAAGCGGTCCAGACCATGCCATCTAACCTCATCTCTGATGCGCTGAGCAGAATGAGATGGAGAGCATCTTAGAGAAGTGGAAATATTTGTCTAATCTATGTAGGTGGTTCGATATATATTTACAATTGGTGTATCCTCTTGAAGAACTGACCTCTTTATCTTTCTGTTACTGTGGTTTTTGGCTGTGAATAAGTATATTTTGCCTAATATAAGTATGTTACCCATGCTCTCTTTTGGTTTCTATTTCCATGGAGTATCTTTTTCCATCCCTTCATTTTGATTCTTTTTGTGTCCCTAAGGCTGAAGTGACTCTCTTGTAGGCAGCATATAGTTGGGTCTTGTTTCTTTATATATACCCAGCTATTCTATGCCTTTTGATTGGAGAATTTAATCCATTTATGTTTTTTTAAAGATTTTATTTATTTGACAGAGAGAGACACAGCGAGAGAGGGAACACAAGCGGGGGGAGTGGGAGAGGGAGAAGCAGGCTTCCCGCGGAGCAGGGAGCCCAATGTGGGGCTCGATCCCAGGACCCCGGGATCGTGACCTGAGCCAAAGGCAGATGCTTAATGACTGAGCCACCCAGGCACCCCGAATTTAATCCATTTAAATGTAAAATACAAATTGATAGGTAAAGATTTACCAGTGCCCCCATCTCATCAATTTTTTTCTGACTATTTTATAGTGCCCTTGTTGCTTCGTTCCTCTCTTGCTGTTTTTCCTTTATGAATTGATGCTTTTTTCATAGTGGTATGCTTTGATTCCCTTCTCTTAATCTTTTGTGTATCCACTGCAGGTTTTTGCTTTGTGGCTACCATGAGGTTTGCAGAACACATACTGTAGATGTAACAATCTATTTTAAGGCAACAATGATTTTGATCACTTACAGAACTCTACCTTTTTATACCCCCACCACATTTTATGTTTTTGATGTCAAAGTTTACCCCTTCATATATTATACATCCAATAATAAATTATTGTAGTTACAGTTATTTTTAATAATTCTGTCCTTTGACCTTTATACCAGAGTTAAGTAGTTAATATACCATCATATTACACTAATAGAGTATTCTGAATCTGACCCTATATGTGCTTTTGCCAGTGGGCTGTATATTTTCATATGTTTCAGATTGCTAATTAGCAACTTTTATTTCAAGTTGAAGACCTATGTTCCACATTTCTTATGAGGCAGGTCTAGTGGTAATAAATTCCCTCATCTTTTGTTTGTTTGGGAAAGTCTTTGTCTCTGCTTCATTTCTGAAGGGCACCTTTGCCATGTAGAGTGTTGTTGGTTGGCAGATTTTTTTCTTTCAGCACTTTGACTATATCATCCCACTTTCTCTTGACCTGTAAGTTTTCTGCTGGAAAATCTGATAACCTTATGAGGGTTGCCTTGTATATGAGGAATTTTTTTCTCTTATTGATGATAAAATTTTCTCTTTGTCTTTGATTTTAAGAGAGTTTTATTATAATGTGTCTCGGAGGATATAATTTTGGGTTGAAATTTTAGGGGGACCTGTGAGCTTCATGAACTTGGATATCCACATCTCTCTACAGATTTAGGGAGTTCTCAGTCATTATTTCTTTAAATAAGCTTTCTGCCTCTTTATCCCTCTCTTCTGCTTTTGGGACTCCAATAGTGTATCGATTGCTTCTCTTAATGGTATCTTGTAATTCAAAAAGCCTTTTTGATTTTCTTTCATTGTTTTTTTTTTTTTTTTCCTTTTTGCTCCTCTAGTGGATAATTTTAAATTACCTGTCTTCTGGTTAACTAATTCTTTCTTCTGCCTGATTGAGTCTATTACAGAAGCTTTCTATTAAATTCTTCAGTCACTGTATTCTTCAACTCCAGGATTTCTGTGTGTGTGTTTGTGTGTTTGATGGTTTCTGTCTCTTAGTCAAACCTCGCATTTTTATTACACGCTTAATAATTTTGTTTCGCTGTCTATTTGTATTTTCGTAGAGCCCACAGAATTTCTTTAAGAAAATTATTCTGAAATTTTTTCAGTTTATTTAATTTTTTTAATTTTTTATTGTTATGTTAATCACCATACATTCCATCATTAGTTTTTAATGTTATTTTATTTTTTTAATTTAATTTAATTTTATTATGTTATGTTAGTCACTATACAGTACCTCATTAGTTTTTGATGTAGTGTCAGACAGTTTATAGATCTCCACTTCTTTGGGGTCAGTCATTGAAATTTTATTAGTTTCCTTTGGTGATGTCATGTTTCCTTGATTTTGGATGATACTTGTGGCCTTCATCAGACCATCGAAATGTATTAAGCAAATACTAACAATCTGAAGGGAGAAATAGACAAAATACAATAATAGTAGGGGATTTCAATACCTCACCTTCAATAATGGGCAGATTATCCAGACAGAAAATCAATAAGGAAACACTGGACTTGAACTGTAGACCAAATGGACCTGCCAGACGTATGCAGAACATTTCATCCAACAGCAGCAACAAATACACATTCTTCTCAAGTGCACAGAGAACATTCTCCAGGATAGATCATATGTTTGGTCACAAAATAAGCCTTAGCTAACTGAAGAAGACTGAAATCATTCTAAGTATCTTTTCCAACCACAATGGTATGACATTACAAATCATTAACAGGAGAAAAACTGGAAAATTCACAGATTTGGAAATTAAATAACACACTCCTGAACAAACAATGGGTCAACAAAAAATCAAAAGGGAAATCAAAGTATATCTTGAAACAAATGGAAATTGAAATACAGCATAACACATGTTGTAGGATCCAGCAAAAGCAGTTCTGAGAGAGAAGTTTAGTGACAAAAGCCTACATTAAGAGAAAAAAAATGACCTCAACTAAAGGACCTAACTTTACACCTTAAGGAAATAGGGAAACAAACAAACAGAACAAACTAAGCCTGAAGTTAGCAGAAGAAAAGAAGTAACAAAGATCATGGCAGAAATAAATGAAATAGAATACAGAAAATCAATAGAGATGATTGACAAAACCAAGAGTGGTGTTTTGAAAACATAAACAAAATTGACAAGTCTTTAGCTAGATTAATTAAGAAAAAAATGAGAAGCCTCAAATAAATAAAATAAGAAATGAAAGAGGAGACATTAGGAATGATACCACAGAAATACAAGGCATCATAAGAGACCACTATGAATAATTTTATGCCAACAAATTGGATTACCTGGAGGAAGATAAATTCTTAGAAGAATACAATCTGCCAAGACAGAAGCATGAAGAAATAGAAAATCTGGATACATAAGCAGTAACAGATGAACAATAACAAGTAAGAGATTGAATTAGTAATTTAAAAAATTCCCAGTAAAGAAAAACCCAGGACTAAATGGTTTTCCCGGTGAATTTTACCAAACATTTAAAGAAGAATTAGTGCCAATCCCTCTCAAACTCTCCCAAAAAACTGAAGAGGAGAGAATACTCTCATACTTATTTTACAAAGCCAATGTTACCCTGATACCAGAGAAGGACACTACAAGAAAACCGGGAAAACAAAACTATAGGCCAATATCCCTGATGAATAGAGATGTAAAAAGCCTCAAAAATATACCAGCAAACCAAAAGCAATAGCACATGGAAAAGATTACACACCATAAGCAAGTAGGTTAATTCCTGGCTTGTAGGGATGGTTCAACATAGATAAATCAATAAATGTGACACACCACAGTACAGGGACCAAAGATAAAAATCACATGGTCATCTCAATAGATGTACAAAAGCATTTGACAAAATTCAACATCCTTTCATGATAAACACTCTCAAAAAATTAGTATAGAAGAAAAGTGCCTCGATATAATAAAGGTCATTTATGACAAGTCACACTTGTCATACACACTTAACGTCACACTCAGTAGCGAGATGTTGAAAGCGTGTCCTCTAAGATCAGGAACTTGAGTGCCCACTTCTCACCACTCCTATTCAAAATAATACTGAAAGCTCTAGGCAGAGTAATTAGGCAAGAAAAGGTGGGGGGAGGCATCCAAATTGGAAAGGAGGAAGTAAAATTATTTCCATTTGCAGATGATATAATCTTATATATGGATAATACTGAACATGCCACCAAAAATCTATTTGAACTATTAAATGAATTCAGGATACAAAATCAAAATACAGAAATAGTTGTGTTACACTAACAACAGTCCGAAAAAGAAATAAACAATCCCATTTACAATAGCACCAAAAACAATGAAATACTTAGGAATAAATTTAACCAGGAACGTGAAAGATATGTACATTGAAAATAATAGGACATTGATGAAAAAAATTGAAGATGACACAAACAAATGGAAAGATATCCTGTGCTCATGAGTCAGAAAAGTTAATATTGTTAAAATGTCCATACCACTCAGAGCCATCTATAGATCCAAAGCAATTCCTATCAAAATTCCAATTGCATTTTTCATAGAAATAAAAAAAAGCAATCCTAAAATTCGTGTGGAACCACAAAACAGCCTGAATAATGAAAATAATCCTGAGAGAGAAGAATAGAGCTGGAGGTGATCACACGTTCTGATTTCAAACTTCATTACGAAGCTATAGTATCAGAACAGTATTGGACTAGCATAAATATAGACATATAGAGCAATGGAACAGAATTGAGAGCCAAGAAGTAAACCCTTGCATATATGGTCAACTAATATTTGACAAGGAAGCCAGGAATGCTCAATGGGGGAAGGATAGTTTTTTCACTAAATGGTGTTGGGAAAAACGGATATCCACATGCAAAAGGATGAAACTGAACTTCTGTCTTACACCACTCCCCCCAAAATTAATTTGAAATAGATTAAAGACTTAAATGTAAGACCTGTAACCATCAAACTCCTAGAAGAAAACAGGGAAAAAAGCCTCTTGATGTTAGTGTTGGCAAGAATTTTCTGCATATAAACAATAAAAAAAATTTAAAAAAAAAGAATTTTCTGCATATGACACCAAAAGCAGATGGAACAAAAGCAAAAATAAACAAGTGGGACTACATCAAACTAAAAAGCTTCTGCACGACAAAAGAAATTATCAACAAATAAAAAAGCAACTTACAGAATGGGAGAAAATATTTGCAAACCATGTATCCTATAGGGGGTTAATATATATCTGAAATATATAAGAAACTCCTAAAACTCAATAGCAAAAAAACAAAGAAACAGCAACAACAGAACTCCCCAAACAAACAAAAACACCAAAGACAAATATAGTCCAATGAAAAAATGAGCAGAGGACCTAGGTAGACATTTTTCCAAAGAAGATGTACAAATGACCAGCAGACACATGAAAAGATACTCAACATCACTCATCATCAGGGACATGCAAAGCAAAACTACAATGAGCTATTACCTTACACCTGTTAGAATGGCTTTTATCTAAAAGATCAGAGATGACAAATGTTGGTGAGAATGTGAACAAGAGGAACCCTTGTGCCCTGTTGGTGGGAATATAAATAGGTACAGTTATTATGGAAAACAGTATGAGAAAACAGTATGGCTACTGAACACTTGAAATGTAGCCAGTGTGATTGAGGAACTGAATTTTCATTTTAAAATAGTAATTACTATACATCAAAATAGCCATCTGTGGCTAGTGGCCGCCATATTGGACAGTGCTCCTCTAGAAGGAGAAATGTGAGCTACATACTGGAGTCATGGGAGGCAGCCTTTCTTGGGCTGAGTGTAGCTCTGAGCAAATGCTGGAAGAAGGTTGTTTGTTTCGGGGACATTACCCTTCTCCATCCCCCTTTAGTGATTCTTAACTAAGCCAGCCAGCCAGTCCTGGTGAGGCAGTGAGCTTGTGGAAAAGTGTGACCTAATGGTCTGGTTTTGACCTTTGTGTCCTCAAGTCTAGTGCTGTGCCCAGCACTGGAATTTCATTAACTCAGCCTGAGTCTGGTTAACTCTTTTCCCATCTGTCAGGCTTGTCGCATAGGTACTGTGGTGAGGACTGATGACCTGCTCCAAGGTGCCCAGCCTAACAATGGGCGCTAATGAAGATTTTAAAGACAGGTGTGAATATCTGATTTAAAAGGCAGATATAGGCAAGGAATTACAACTCACATTAGTATTATCTTTGTAAGAAGCCAGGCTGCCTTCTCATTGTGGAAAGGAGGGGTTTTTTTTCTTTCTTTCTTTATTTTCTAAACTGAGAGAATTGTTTGCCGTGGGTTAAATTAAACCCATGTTCCAATATAAAAGGCAACATAATTCAAGTCAATGTTAATAATGATGGGAATCTTAAGAATTCTCTTTCACAGTAAATTACCTCTGAGATTGCAGGTACTCCTTATCAAAAGTAAATTCAATATAAAGAACACTAAACATGAAGAAGTGATAAATTATGGAGCAAATTCGCCTGCCATCGTTTGGGTCCTCTTAGTTTTGAGTTTCTGGGAGCAACTGTGACTTTGGGGAAGTCATTTCCTATCTCTGGGCTGCAGATCCCTCATCTGAAAAATGAGGGAGGTTGAACCAGATGCTCTCCAAGGAGCTTTCCAGCTCTGAAAATTTATCAGTCTCAGATTCCATGAAACGGATCCATTTGGCATTTCATTCTCCAGTGCCCTCGCTACAAGAGAGACCCTGCTAATTTAATAAACTGAGCGGGCAGCTGTCAGGAGTGGCTCCCCTCCTGGCCCGCCCCACGCAGGAAGCGTTTGTACTCAGCAGCATGAATTTGCAGTTGCTGCATCTGTTCCCAAGACCAGGCCCGGGGAGGCAGGGTTGGGGGTGGGGGGAGAAGACTGTTCTGTGTCTCTGCTTCCCCTCTGCGATGCGGTGGTCTCCTGCCCTAGCTGCCCTGGGGACTGAGAACCCCAAAGGGTAGCTGATGGTTCAGAGGAAGGTTTTCCTCCTTCTGCCCCCACTCTGCGGTCCCTCCACTCAGCCACCCCCATATTTAATGATCTCCAAATCTTTATCTGATATGCCCTCATAACCAAAGGTCGGGGAGGTTAATTGGACTTTAATTGCCTCTGTATCCAGGGGTACCCACATTATCGCTTGTAACTTGGAGGCTTGGGGGCAGGCATCTAACTCTTCTGCCCCCTCAGTGCCTCCAGAGCCACCTCACCCTCACTCTGCTCCCCCCCCTCCTTCCGCTCCCCCTAACATCGCACTTCAACAGCCGTCTCCCCTTCTGGTCCATGCCTTCCTGATGCTCCTTGCGGCCAGCCATATGCTTTTTTTGTCCTTGCCCCTGGACCAAACTGGGATCCAGGGCAGGTGGCGTAGGGTTAGGAGGTAGGACGAATTTCCTGGCTTCAGCTAAGGAAATCATGGGCCCTTATGATGTAAAGGGTCATGTATATACACAAAGGGCCATTATATATCTAATGTTTATACATCTGAACATTAATATATTATATAAAAACATTTAAACATTAAATTTATATTATATGAAAATTATGCACATTAAAATAAACTATTTATAGGTTTCACTGAAAATGCTACCTGCCCTACTCTAGATTAGCTCAGAAACAGGGTGAGGCCTGAGCCTACAGATGGTCAAAACCAAGAGGCTTAGGGGGGGCTGGTCCCATACTTTATTCCTGACCAGAGCCTCTCCCTCCACACCCTCCTGCGGCACATCCCATCAGGCTCCTACACTTCAGCCTTCCAGAAATTGTACCTAGGAACACTGAAGACCTCACCTTTCCTCCTTCCAATCCTAAGCACCAGCTATATTCAGTATTTCTTTGTTGCCTCAGTGAACTGAACTGCTGGGTGCTTCCTAAAAGCTGCCAGGCCCACTGGAGCCCTTGCATAGTGAATTCCTGTTCATACTGTAAAGACCGCCTCCTCCATGAAGCCTTCCCTGACACCCCAAGACGGTCTGCAGTGCCTTCTTTTTCTGGGATCTCAAAGTCTAATTTCACTGTGTTGTCAGTATCTACTTGCCTGTCTGTCTCCCTCCACGAAACAGTAAGCCACTCAAGAGCAGACCCTTGTCATGTTCCAACCCATGGCATAGTTCCTAGTTTGTAGCAGGCATGGAGACCATGTTCACTGACTTATTTAATGAACAAGTGAATGGTGAGAAGTGTTGGAAAACACATTTCAGGTCATGGGCTTTCAGCGGCGCCTGTTAACGCTGCTCCCACATGGTGCAAAATAGCAGGTTCTCTGTCATTTTCTCCTGTTTCTACAAAATTAACATGATGAGCTTTCAACAGTGGGCAGCACCACAGACGGCTCCCTGATTCCAGCACAGAGAAAATGTATGCATTTTCCTTTGGTGTCTACATCAGTGCTTCTCAAATGTGAATGCACCGTCAGATCACCTGAGAGTCTTGTTAAGATGCAGATTCTGATTCAGTAGGTCTGCGGCAAGGCCTGAGAGTCTGCATGTCTAGCTGACGATGCCAAGACCAACCACTGTTTCAGGCATGACACTTGGAGTAGTAAGAGTTTACTCCATTTCTTATAAAAGGAGAGATGCTTTCTAATTAGAAGCCTCAAAAAGCAAAAAGAACAGTGTGATTTAGGAGAAAGTGAGCTTTGGAGTTAGACTCAAGTCAAATCTGAGCCCTACCACATTACTATCTGGGCGATCTTAAAGTAGTTTCTTAACTTCTTGAAGCCTTGGCTTTGGTAAACATGAAACAGTGATCTGTACCCTGACAGATGTGTGTGTGTTTCAGTAAGGATTACATGTCTAACATGTAAGGTACTTCCTGCCTCATGGTAGACCTTCCATAATGAGCTATCCGTTTCCTTCTAAGCAGAGACAGTTTTCCTTCTAAATGGATCCACTGCTTGCTTTCTCTGATACATCAGACTTCTTCTCCTCCATAATCAGAGCCCCTCTCAGAATGAAAGTTACAGCCCTGTCCCTGACATCAGGACCGGCCATGTGTCCTGCCTTGTCCGATGTGATGGGGATGCAATCATGTGTATCACCTCCAAGCTGGAGCTTCAAGGGCCAGCCTATCTTCTCCCATCTTTCCTCTGTCCATGTTCCACAAGACTGTCAATGGCAAAGCCAGGGGCTGCTCCATCAGCCAGGGTCCCAAACTAACTTGCAAGGTGAATATTAGATGAGGAAGAAAAAAAACCTTTGTTTTTGAAAGCCACTGAGACTGGAGGGGCTGTTGGTTACTGCAACACAGGTAGTTTGTTCTGACTGATAAATCCTACTGTACATTTATTGCCTTCCCATCTATTCTATGCAGGGTACTGAGATGGTCCCTGATATCGCACCATGGTGCATATTGTCCTATGACTATCACGGCAGTTATGTCCTCGAAGCACTCAGAGTTTAGTGAAGGAGCCAGAAATGTAAATTCCCAAGCAAACCCATAACGAAATTCAGTTCATCTGAGCAGGTCCATAAGTGAGACTACAACAGAAAGATTAGTGAATCCTTCCCAGTGAATTGAGGAAGGGGCATTTGAGCTAGGCCTTGGAAAAAAAAATGAGTTGACTTTTGTTCCCACATCAAAGTACATCGAACATAGCACATAAAACTGTATTTGGAATCAGAAGTCCCATATTCCAGTCTTGACTCCAGCGTTTATTTGCTGTGTGATCTTGAGCAAGACACCTAATCTCTCTGTGTGTCACTCTTCTGCAAAGCAAGGCTCATAGAACATCTCATATTGGGGAGGTCTGAATAAAATCGTCTACAAACAAGCACTGCTTTGTGCATGTAGCTTATATGATAGACATAGTAGTATGTCATATAATAATCCTGTCTTACAATAGGGCAGATAGAAACACCCACTTACATTTTTAAGGGCTTAGTTTATTCTTAGTACTGTGCTTCATACTTTATTTAATCCTCTCATAACCCTGTGTGGTGGGAATGATTATTATCCTTGTTTCACAGGGAAGAAAATAGACTTAAAAAAAAAGATTTTATTTATTTATTTGAGAGGGAGAGTGAGAGAGCAAGACAGTGAGCAGGGGGAGGAGCAGAGAGAGAGGGAGAAACAAACTCTGCGCTGAACGTGGAGCCTGACTTGAGACTTGATCTCACGAGCTTGAGATCATGACCTGAGCTGGAATCAGGAGTTGGACACTTAACCGGCTGAGCCACCCGGGCGCCCCGGAAAATAGACTTTGATTTGGACTTAGGCAGCTTTGACTCCTGCCTGTGCTCCTAACCACTGCACAGTCCTGCCTCCTAGGGTAGAAGGAGGGAAGCCCCAAACTCTGCTGTGCATGCAGGCAGCGGAGCTGAGAAGGAATCGAGGACAAATAGAGAGGGCTAGGAAGAGCGTTTGAAGCTGCTCACCCGCGGATTACAACACTGGTGGAGATTACAGAATCTTTGAGGATGATCTTGTTGTAGCTCTGTGCTCTTGTGCTGTACACGGTTTGGAACTTCACAAATCGTGATAATACTTTCTTCACTCACCACAACCTATACTGAATACAGGCAAGGCCCTTGGAGAAATACAAAAATGATTCAGACCTACTCTAGGTTTTGGAGTTTGATTTTATTCTTTAGGGAGGCTCCCTAGGCTTTAGGGAGCCATTGAAGGGTTTTGAAGAGGGAAGTAGAGGAGTGAATCTGGGCTTTGCGGGGCTGGCTCTGCTTGTGGAAGAGCCGTTGGAGATCTAAGAGCTTGCGTGCAGGGAAGCCACGTGGGAAGCTAATGGATAGTGTAAGGCAGAGCAGGAAGGTAAAGAAGAAGAGCAAAATGCTAGATCTGTTGCTAGGTGGCCTTCACAGGCCTTCAGAAGGCTGAGAGAGGGGATGTGATGGGAGGGAGAGGGCAGAGGGGACACTGAGGTTTGGAATCGGAACGGATCCAGCAGGAAAGAGAGGGAAAGAACTCTTACAGAGGTGTGAGCAGGGAGAAGGGAAACAGCAACTATGGAGAAGCATCCAGGACAAACGGCAGTGGGGAATGGTTCCTGGCCCTGGGACTATGGAGGAAGGTCAGGAAATGGTGTCACCAGACCGTTGGAGGAGTCTTCACCATAGAACTCAGCTCCTGCTAGTACTAGAGTGAGGCTGGGAGGGAACAGGTGGGGCGTGGGGTAAATATCCCCGTCTTTTTCCCTCCCAACTTTCTGATCACCCATTGGCCGCACCCAACCCTCAGCCCGAGGACAAGGGAGCTCAGATGGCATGGTGCATTGACGTCAGCCTCCTGAAGCCTAGAGAAGGGCAGAGGAATGCAGAGAACTGACCGGTGTGGGGTTGCTCACAAAGAATGCCTAGCATTGTGCCTAGAGAGAGGGACAGTCTTACAGTTACACATGGGCCCTGGAGCCACACTGCTTGGATTTGAAGCCCAACTCTTGCACTAATGATGTGACAGAGGGCAGGTTGCTTTACCTATCTGAGCTTCAGTTTTCCCATCTGTAAAAAAAAAAAAAAAATTATTGTTTCAAGATAGTACACAGTGCCTGGAATACAAGTGCTAGATCATTTGTGAACTTGGTTTTGTTTTTTGTTCTTTGTTTTACAAAATAATGGTCTACTGATGAATATAGGGAATGCGGCAAGAGATGCTGGTTTGGGGGGGTGCTGTCTTAAGTGTTAAGCCTTGAGTCTTGCTCTTACGGGGTCTGTGGTACTGTGGACTGTTCACGGGGAGATGGTCAGCAGACAAGCTGACATGTGCACTAGGGCTGGGAAGAGGATTATCGGGCTAGAACAGCTTTGGGGTTCAGCCTTGTGGGGATGATGGTTCTCAAGACAAGACAAAGGATGGGACTGTCCATCAAAAGTCTTTGGGGGAAGGGTATGTGCTATGGTGAGCGCTGTGAATTGTGCAAGACTGTTGAATCACAGATCTGTACCTCTGAAACAAATAATGCGATATATGTTAAGAAAAAAAAAGAAGGAGAAGATAGCAGGAGGGGAAGAAAGAAGGGGAGTAAGTCGGAGGGGGAGACGAACCATGAGAGACGATGGACTCTGAAAAACAAACTGAGGGTTCTAGAGGGGATGGGGTGGGGGGATGGGTCAGCCTGGTGATGGGTATTAAAGAGGGCACGTTCTGCGTGGAGCACTGGGTATTATGCACAAACAATGAATCATGGAACACTACTACATCAAGAACTAATGATGTAATGTATGGTGATTAACATAACAATAAAAAATAAAAAAAAAGTCTTTGGGAAGGGATGGGTTTGGAATCTCTCTGTACTTGATGAGGCTACTGATCCATTTGCCCCTACTTAACCTCCCATCACAGTGAGTCAATTAACTACATAACTCTCTGCCTGGTTCTTCCTGGGTACAAATTCACTCATGTTTGTTAAATGGTTGGATGGAGCCAGAAGCAAAGTCTACAGTCTTTGTATGGAGCTAAGCCTGTTGACCCACCAGGGTTTCATTCGTTCATCAAAATTGGATTTGGTATGCAGGTGTGGGACACTGTTCCAAGAACAGGGGGGAAAGACTAAAAGTGATCAAGAAATGGCCTTGACCGTACGAGCAGCTATTACCTATTTTTATATGCTGAGATATGCTTTAGTGTTTGCTGTGGCAACGTGCATATTCTTGAATCTTTGTGAGCTTAGAAATCATTTAGAGCTCTACTTCCGGGCTCAGGAAAGCCAAAGTAACGTGAATTGGTGTGAAACCCCTTTCCCAAGCCCAACGTGTGGGCTATTGGATAAGAGGGACATTTCAC
This sequence comes from Eumetopias jubatus, assembly GCF_037043125.1. Taxonomy (NCBI): domain Eukaryota; kingdom Metazoa; phylum Chordata; class Mammalia; order Carnivora; family Otariidae; genus Eumetopias; species Eumetopias jubatus. Next base: position 121,190,811 of record NW_028274816.1, read on the forward strand.
GGGAGGCTGCAGTTCTCAGCCAGGTGCATAGAGAATCAAGTGAGTTCAGGTTCAAGAATGCCACACAGCCTTGGGATACCACCATTCACCTGTGGGGCTGGACTGGGTTTGCTCTAGTCCTTGCCCGTCCAAGTGAGCATCAGAAGCAGACCTGGTTCAAATGCCAAGTTCAATGACAGCTGGACTGTGAGCTCTGGAAGGGGACTGCATGTTTTCTACATCGTTCCCCACTGTAGTCCCAGTGCCTAATCCAGCGATGGTCGGGCAGTAGGTGCTCAACAGATGATTGCTGAATGTGTAAAACTAGAGGGAGTCCCAGACAGGATATTTATGAGGCTTTTATTAGGAAAAAGGCTGTACCGTGTGTTGAACCGTGTCATCCTGGGCATCTTCCTTAATTTTTCTGTGATTCACTTTCCTCATCTATAAAATGGGGAGAGTAATCCCCACCCCGGGGAGTTGTTAAATGGATTGAGAGAGTGTGCAATGAAGTACTGATCCCTGGTAAGCGGTTGGTAGAGAGGAAGTTCAAAAATATAAATTACTACAGTGTTAGTATTCTTATCGTTGTTTTGTTTGTTATTTTTAAAGCATTTGCTTAGTTGCAGATGTTCTACTTTGAAAGTGATCATCAAAGTCTTGTTTCCAAAATGCGTGGCAGATATAAGGTGACCAGGTGTGTCCTAGGTGCCTGCAGTGGCGATGTCCTGAGGGCCTTCCCAGGCAGGAGATTCCATGCGTGGGGGACACTGAGAAGACCCCCTCCCCTCCAGGAATAGAGGGAGCACATTTCCAGTCTTACTTCACTCTCTCAGGACGAAGATGTGTCTCATTTTACAGATGAGAACACAGAGGTACCAAGCTGTAAAGATAACACAGTAAGCCAGTAAGTACCAAGGTGGTACCTTGAGCCAGAGTCATCTGAATCTTGGCCTCACATTTTTGGACTGACCGGCCTCTACTGCTCATTTAGCCCATTATTAATTATTCCATTTTTATTTTAAATATGTCTGATGTCAAATATCTCCCTCATTTCTTAAAAAGGACACACACAATTGAGCATTTTTCCCCCCGATTTAACCATTTTTCTTTTCTTGTGATAATCAGTAAGATTTCGCTGCTCTTTACTAGAATTAAGACCCCTCCGCTGAGTGGTATTATAAAAGCTGGGATTAAATCACTCACTCTTGAGCCCTTTGCTCTTTCAAGGGGATTATTCTTTAAAAAAAAAAAATCCACCCAGTTAATCATTTTGCTTTGGGCCAGGTTACTGTGGCTGGGGTGAACTCGGCAGCCAAGGGTTTAGGTTCGGCCCTTTCATGAGGCATCCTCTCAGCTCAAGGTGGGGGTGGGGGAGGGCAGGGCCAGGGCAGGAAGAGGCTCTGGGGCAGAAGCAGGGAAGTGACTAACCCAGGACACCTCCCTGCTGGCCTTGGGGAGGGAGAACCCATCCAGGAGAACTCTGCTAGGCGGGGCAGCCGCCTACATCGAACCCACCCTTTCTCTCCATTTGTCCTTTTTTCACTCTTTGGGGATGTCTTCCACTTTGAGGCTCTATTGCCAAAGTAATTACATATTATATATGTGCTTATATGCGTGGTTATAAAAAATGCATGTGTTGAGAGGACCATGGGCTGGTGATCTGGGTGAAATTGGCCAACCGCATTCTGGAAGCCTCTGCTCATCAATCAGGGGAATTTCTATTTTCAATAATAAAAATAATAACAAGCCCAGCTACCTCAGAGCCTCAGTTCTCTATTCTGTTTTCATTTATTCCACATACACTCTCTAACAGGGGCTGTGTGCCTGGTGCTGTCAGCTGATGGAGAATATGGTACATATTGGCTCAGATATATGATCCCTGTTCTCTTGGAGCTCAGAGACGAGCTGTCTTCAGAGCTTGGCATAGGGCAGAGGGGAGGAGGGCAGTTAATTTTCACAGGACGGGAATACTGCTGGTTAGGAGGGGCAAGACTTAGAAACAGTTGCTTTGCCTGATGACAAGCTACCCAGAGAGCTTGTGGGGACCAGCCGTAGGCCACACTGCATTCACAATAGCTAGCCAGGAGAAGGTGGGTGTGAGAGACATCTGTGGCCTGCAAAGGGGTGGGGCAGACGCCAGTGCCACTGGGACAGTAACAGAGAGACAGTGTCAGAGTGCCTGGGATGTCACAAAACAGGTTACTGTGTGCTGGCTCAGTCCCAGGGGAATGGAGACACACCTGTCTGATCTGGGTGCAAGGCGCTGTCCCAGGTAAGCCATTATCTGGGGCCTGCCCTCTTCAACAGAAGGTTGCGGTCCATGGGAAATCATCAATAGCTTTGCACAGCACTGAAACCAAGGCTCAAGGGTGTGGAAAGAATGGTTGACCTGAGGCTAGGCTTACTAGGTTTGGCAAAGAAAAAATGCAGAACACCCAGTTACATTCAAATTTTAGATAGACAACAAATAATTTTTGCTATATTTTAGATATACTAAAAATTGATTTGTTGTCTATCTGAAATTCAAGTTTAAGGGTGTCCTGTATTTGATCTGGCAACCCATATGGTCAAATTTAGGTGTCCCCATCAATCCAACCCTGGGGGCAGGGGCAAAGCCAAGTACAGTATGATTGATATTAGAACCAAGGAGGGCCCAAACCCAAAGATGTGGGGCTGAGGCCCTGGTCTTCCGACCATTAGCTAGAAAGTCTTATGAGACAAGAAAGACTGAAAATGATGTCAGCCTGGAAGAGGATGGGCAAGAACTGATCAAGTGGGGGAAAGCCCAGTTGCCCGGCTGAGACATAGGTTTAAGCTCCTCTCTCCCAAGTGTCAGAGGCCACAGGCCCACAGGAGGGAGGCCGAGCCCTAGACTACCCTCTTCCGAAAGAAAAGCTTCCAGGTATCTGCTTCTAGGTGCTGTCATGGACACACAGGATTCTCAAGTCCATTGGAATTACGTGTGCCAGGGGCGGGGTGAACCATGGACAGGTTTACGTATATATACACTATATATACTCTAAAGTTTTGCCTCAGGTGCCTTTGCATAGAGTATTACAACCTTTTAATCTTTACAACAATCCTTTTTTAAGACTGAAATCGATATGAATACCCCATTTTACAGGTAAGGATCCTGAGGCTCAGGGAAGTGAGGGAATGTGTCCAAGGTCACACAGTGTTAAGTGAGGGCATGGGAATGATGCCACATTCTTCTGCCTGCCAACGGTGTAGGGAGAGAACCCCACCCCACAAGTCCGAAGATGGCTCCATGCAACCACCAGCTAGCCATACCATCATGGTCTAGCCTGTCCCCATATGTCAGAGGCACAACTTGACAGGCCAGGTCTTAAATATGCCCTCCAGGTCTTGCAAGTGGAGACAAGTGATTAAGATCATGGGCTCTGGGTCAGAGATCAAGTCCTGCCTGGACTTCCAGAGTGGGCATGTTCATTAACTCTGAATTTGGCTGAGCTCCTCTGTGATGAGAATTGTTATTAATAATCAAAGGGACAATGTATGTGAATCTCCAGCATACAAACGGCACTTCATCAATGTTCCTTTTACTCTTTGTCGTCAAGTGTTTTGATATTCTTACAACTTGGAGGCTAGTCTGCAGGCTCTGGATAAATATTTCCATTTGCTTCTTCCCTGAGATCTGCCCTCCTAAACAAAAGGTTGCGGTCCATGGGAAATCATCAACAGCTTTGCACCGCACTGGAAATCCAGTGTCTGCACCTTGTCCTGCATGATCTGGCCCTTCTAGCTCTCCACCTCATCTCCTCTCACCTTCTCTTCCTGCTTCACTTCAGGAATATTAGCCTTTCTGCCATGCGGAATGTGCAGAGCTCTTCCCTGCCTCAGGCCCTTCAAGTGCACTCTCCTCCTGGTTCCCATGCTCAGTAGCAGCTCCCATGTCTCCTGTCCCATGTGGTCTTCCCAAACCACTGTAGCTTACGTAGTCTTTCCCTAGTCAATCATACCATTCCCATTCTGTTTTTCCTAAGCACTTATTATCTAAAGTCAACGTGTGTCTTAATTGTTGACTTGCATTTTGTCTCTCTCCCCATCACACTATTCCATGAGAATAGGTATCGTAACTCTCTTGCCGATTCCTGTGTTCCTGGTATTGGGAGGAGTCCCTGGTACATAGTAGTACTCAGTAACCATGTACTGGTGAGGGAACGAATGCATGAGTGAACCCATCCATCCATCCACCCGTCCATTTACTCCCCCATCCATCCTTCCATCCATCCATCCTTCCATCCATCCATCCTTCCATCCATCCACCCACCTACCCACCCATCCATCCATCTTGGTATCTCTGATTGCTGTCTTATCTCCATTAACATCTCTCTGTCCAGCCCATTCAGACCAACCATTGCTGTAGGCTGTCTGTGGGCTCTTGGCTTCCCTGTGTTTTGGGTCTCTATGGCTCTATGTTCTGTGGCCTGTCATCAGTCGGTCCCACTCCTGGCTTCAGGCCCAGCTTCAAGATTCCCTGGCTGGGCTTAGAGGTTGCCCACAAGGCAAGTTCAGACACACACAGGAGGCAACAGAAGACCATTTACATCCCCTCCTTGCTGAGGGGAGAAAAGTCTCAATGTTCTCTGGTCCACGTGAGTCACCTGGAGACGGGCTGGGCGGGGGGTGGGGGATGGGAATGAGCCTGCAAGCCAAGGAGAGGAGGGTTCTCAAAACAGCAACCGTGTGGCTCATCAGGAACACGCACTCCCTCCCTGGTCCTTTTGGGGTCCATGCTCCTCTCTCTCCCTCTGCAGAGTGTGACTCAACCCACCTCGAGGTGGGTACAGCTGACAGACTAATCACCCCTTTTGCTGTGACTCAGCGCCCAGCCTCCCCTTGCCAGCTGTCCGCCCGCTGCTCATCAGGACCATCCGGGGACTGTTTCCCCTCCCCTCCCACCATGCATAATTCATCAGCCTCCCTCTTTCCCGTGGCCATTTCTCCCCCTGCCCCGATCATTCTGGCAGCCAAGTCTTCCTCCTCCGTGGGCTCTGAGAACCCAGAAGGCCCTTCCTTACCGAGGAGGAGGCTGCTCTGAGAGAAGACTCCTTCAGACAAGGATAGAGGGGGTAGGGGAGGAGGGGCCTTAGTCACAGGGGATCCATCCTGATCCTGAGCAAGGGAAGTCTGCGCTGGGGAAAAGCATCACACACACATACTTCTCCCTCCTTCCTGGCCACTCCCTGCCTTTCGGGGTCGTCTCCTACATTGTCCGCCCTGGAGACTGGGAAAGCCAGCTAGTCAGGCTAAGCAAGTGGGAAGGAGGCTGCGCTGACACTGGGCGGGTGTGGGGGGGTGAGCCAGAGGGGGTGTGCCCGGCACCTTGCTGCCTTGTTGCAGTGATTAGCTTCCCCCAGTGTTACTCCTTCAAGTGCTGCCCCAAATTGTTCCCGTTTGTCGTGCACTTTTAATTATTCCAGAGCGGTGACCTGCTGCAGTCTGAACCTGCCTCCTTGCTGTCCCAGATGAGCTGACTGAGAACCTGAACCCCAGTAGGTGTCCCAGCCCCACCCAGGCTCAGAGTCCCTCCTGACAAGGCTGTGGGCCCCAGTCCTCTCAGGGGACAAGAGCTATAAGTGACCTGGTGCCACAGACCTGGTCTCTTTCTGCGAGAGGCTGAAGCAAGTGCTGGGTGCTCATATGCCTGCCGGAAGGAAGGGAAAGATGGAGGGGACTGTCACCCTGCCCTTGACCATGGACCCCCACATCTCTCACATGCAGAAAACCAGCTCTCAACCCCAGCAGGTGCCCTGACTTCTTCAAGGAGACACCACCTGTCAAAACAAGACATCATGCCCCCTGCCTTTAGTGAGGGCCAGTCCCGGATCCCAAAGCAGGGTGACCAACATGTCCAGGGCAGCCACTGTTCTAAGAACTTCTGCATGTGTTGACTCACTGAATGCTTGCAATGACTAGGTATAGCTCTGCTCACTTTACAGGGGAGGAAACTGAGGCATGACTGTGGCCAGTGGGCCAGGACAGCTTGCACGGGGAAGGTCTTACCTCTCCTTGCTCCTCTTTTTCCCCCTGGGGCAGACTCTGCCATTCTGAGGCTATCAGTATATTTTGTTCAGCATGTATATTGAGCATTAGTACATAGACTAAGTACTATCCCAAGCGCTTTACAAATACCAACTCATATAATCTCGTGGCAACCCGATGAGGTGAGTATTAGGATGGCAATTGTCAAGATGAGGAATATCAATGCTGAGAATTGTCGACACTTGGATCTTCCTAGCAAGAACTGATAAATTAGTACCTCCCTTTCCCTATTTCTAAGGGGTTCCGGCCTGGGCTTCTCCACACACACCACCCGCTTCAATAAATCTGTTCAGAAAATTGCGCTCCATCAGCTGTTGACGCCAGAAAACTGGGGAAGTATTTTGATTTCTCCCTCCCCCAACCCCTCCAAGTCCAAGCAGCATCATGACCTCTTGTCATTCCATCCACCTTCCTGCTGGTCTGTTCCCACGCTTGCCCTCTCCCCACTCATTCTCCAGGCAACAGCCAGAGAGAGCCTGTGATAAAGCACTTAGGAGAAAAAAACCAACCAACCAGCATTCCTCATCAGGGCCCCCAGGCTCTGCTTGACCCTGTCCTTCCTCTCTTTCATGCATTGTTTCCTTTAAAGTACCTGTTACAATTTCTTTTTTAGTTTTATTTATTTATTTGAGGGAGGGAGGGGGAGAGGGAGAGAGAATCTCAAGCAGACTCCCTGCTGAGCGCAGAGCCAAAGCAGGGCTCAAGCTCACGACCCTGAGATCATGACCTGAGCCGAAATCAACAGTTGGACTGAGCCACCCAGTGCCCCCACCTGTTACACTTTCTAACTGGGTACCAGTCAGAAATGATTCCCTGCTCCACCCTGTAGTATGCTCTATCAGAGGGGGGGGTGTGTGTGTCATTTTCCCTTCTCTGTTCCCCATCTAGCACTCCACCTGGCATCCTGTAAATTAGGGGTTGGAAAACTACAGCCCTTAGGCCAAAGACCAGGATGCCATCTGATTTTTTAGTTGTTTGCAGTATAACAGCTTTATTGAGATCTAACTCACATTGCATATGATTCACTGATTTAAAATGTACAGTTCAGGGGTTTTCAGTATAACCACAGGGCTGTGGAGCTATAACCCTACTCAACTTAGAGTTTTTTCATCATCCCAAGAAGAACCCCCTTAACAGTTACCCCCATTTTTCTCTGACTCCTCATCCCCATTCCTAGGCAACCACTAATCTGAATTCTGTCTCTGTAGATTTGCCTAATCCTGGCATTTCATATAAGCAGAATCATACAATATAACTGGGGTCTTTTACTTAGCATATTGATTTCAAACTACACCAACATTATAATGTGTATTGGTACTTTGTTCCTTTTCTATGGCTGAATAATATTCCACTGTGCAGATATACCACATTATCTTTTTTTAAAAAAATATTTTTATTTATTTGAGAGAGAAAGAGAGAGCACAGAGGGAAAAGGAGAAAGCAGACTCCCCGCTGAGCAGAGAGCCCAACGTGGGGCTTGATTACATGACCCAGGAGCCCCAAGATACCACATTTTCTTTATCCATTCATCAGCGGGTGAACATTTTGGCTATCGTGAATAATGCTACTATGAACTTTCATGCACAAGTGTTGTGTGGGCATGTATATTTATTTCTTTTGGATATGGGTCATGATAACTCTCTGTTTAACTTTTTGAGGAACTGTTAGACTAGTTTCCAAAAGTACCATGCCATTTATTCCCAGGAGCAGTGTATGAGGGTTTTGATTTCTCTACCTCCTCCCCACACTTGTTGTTCTTGGTCTTTTTTATTATAGACAAGATAGTGGGTGTGAAGTGATATCTAATTGTGGGTCTTGATGTGCATTTCCCTCATGGCCAGTGCTATTGAGGATCTTTTCATGTGCTTATTGACCATTTATGTATCTTCTTTGGAGGAATGTCTCTTCAGATCCCATGTTCATTTTTTAACCTGGTTACTTGTTGTCTTATTTTTGAATTGCAGGTTTCTTTATATATTTTGGATATAAGTCCCTTATGAGATATTTGGTTTGCAATTATTTTTTCCCCATTTTATGGATTCTTCTCACTTTCTTAATGGTATCCTTTGCAGTACGAAATTTTTAATTTTGGTGAAGTCCAATTTATCTATTTTTTTTTCTTTTGTTACTTTCGCTTTTGGTGTCCTATCTAAAAATCCATTGCCTAACTTAAGGTCATAAATGTCTATTTTTTCCTAGAATTTTATAGTTTTAGCCCTTATATTTAAGTCTCTAATCCATTTTTAAGTTAGTTTTTGTATTTGGTTTGAGGTAAGGGTTCAACTTCATTCTTTTGCATGTGGCTATCCTATGTCTCCTGCCATTTGTTTTTGTAAATAAGGTTTTTTTTTTCTTGAACACAAACACATTCATTTTAATATTATCTAAGGTTGCTTTCATGGTGTAATTGTAGAGTTGAATAGTAGCTACAGAGACCATATGGCTAATAAGCCTGAAATGTTTACTGTCTCTTCATACACACACACATACACACACACACACACACACACACACACAGTAAATTAAAAAAAATAAAAATAAATTGCTGGCCCTTCCTATAAATAGTTATCAAATAAATAAATGAAATTTAGTTAGTATATAAATATATGGCTATCCATACTACTTCAGTAGCTCGGAGAAAAAATGTCCCTAGCTCTTGCTAAGAGCAGACAGTTTCAATGACCTTCTTGCATGAAAATCACAAGCCAGGAGATGTGAGTTCAAGTCTCAGCTTTGCCACTTATGTACGTCTCCTTGGTGCCCGGTCTCTGGTACAACGGGGGAAGTCCCATCCTTCTCTGCACTTTCTTGTTCGCCTTGTCGAGGTGCTCCTCACAGAACTCCCTACGTGTGAGGAGGCAGTGGTGAGCAGAGGGAGGGAAGCCCCGTGGCTTTGACCTATGGTGGCAGAGCATTGCTTTGTTTTGCTTTTTGTTAAAATGTCTTGTGAATGATGAGAAGAGTCTCATTCCTGTGATTGGTTGGAAATAATTTCTGGTCTTCCTTGTCCTTGCTGCACAGTCTTGGCAAGTTAACTGGATTCTCTTTGAGTCTTCAGGTCGTCATCTGAGTAATGGGGGAAAACAATAAATATATCAAGTTATTGTAAAAGCTTGAAGGGAGAGCCTTAATAGAACCTCCAGGTTCTGGTGCATTGGAGGGAGTCAGGAAGGAGGAATTACTGACAATACCGTATCCCATTTAAAGCTGAGTAATCCCCACCCAGCCTGGCCCAGATGTAGCAGCAAATATATGAATTTTCCATGAAGCCTTTTCTGTTGCTACTGAAAGTATGTGTTCCCTGCTCTGGGCTCATAGAACATGTCATTTCTCCATTACAGAATTTTTTGCCCTAAGTTTCTGTCTCCCAGATGTCAAAGGTCCCTGGATAAGCAATGTCTGGAATAGTAACTGGCCATATGGCTGTCAATATATGTCTGAATGTCAGCATTCACATGACCTATTCTTTTCTTCCCACATGACTGATATGTCCAAAAGACCACACATCCAGAAATCACTGGGACCCAAATGAATCATGTTCTTTGGCAACAAGGTGGTGTGCTTTAAGCTATCAAGAGGTTCAGAAAAATTCGAGAAGCACATTTCAGAGACTGGCTCTTTCTTAGGCTTGGGAAAGGAGCCCTATCCATGGCACCTCTTGGCCCGCCTTCTTCACTCCCTCTATTCAAGGCCGCCCCAGGAGATCAAGGATCAGTTCTAGGGGGCTCACACTTTATGAGACATTTGACAACAGAGTGTGTTCAAGGAAGCAAACAGAAAGATGAACTTCAGGAATACCCAAGGGGATCAAGGAGTTGTAGGAAATTAACTTGGAAAGGAAACTCAGGAAACCTGGACATACACAAATTTAAAATACGTGTGCTCTTTGAGCCCCCAAATATCACTCCCAGGAGTTCATCCTGAAGAATAATCCCATTAGTGCTCAAAGATAAATATAAAAGATATTCATGGAAGCATTGTTTACTTTTTTAATAAAAAATGTGTGAAGAATTAGAAACAACCCAAATTTCCATCAATAGGAACCCACAAATATATCCATACGGTAAAACATGATGCAGACATTAAAAAGGATGAATTTAAGAACTTCCACAAACTGATGGGAGTATAATTTGGCACAGATGTTATAGAGAAATGGCAGTTTCACTCATGGATATATGCCCAAGAGAAGGGTCTTTACAAATGTACCAAAAGGAATGCAGAAAACATCTCTATTTATAATGGTCCCAAATTGGAGACAACCTAAAATTTCATCAACACTGAAATGGATCCACTGATTATTATATAACCACACACTGGAGTACTATAAAATAAAAATGAACTACAGCCATACAGAACTACATGAATGATTCCTACAGAATGTTGAGCATATAAGCCAGACACAAAGGAATAGTGTTTGATTCCTTCTATATGAGGTTCAAAATCAGGCAAAACTAATATATATTTGAAGTCAGGAGAATACTTTTTCTTGGAGAGAAGGAAGGGCTTTGTGACTAGGAAGGGGAGGGGGTACAAGGGAATTGTGGAGTAGGCAAGTACCAGGGAAGGGGGAGGCTGGTAAAGGTCCAAGTATTGTTCTCTGTGGTGGTTTCATTACTTGTGAACGTCCCTCTATGTTTGTTATATTTCAGTAAAAAACAAAACTTAAAAGGAAAGGACATCCACCATATATTAGAGGGGGGGAGAAAAGCAGACTACAGACCAATATGTAGCAATGTCTCATTTAGGTTAGAGAGAGATTAGCTATGAACATAAAATTCTGGAAATACATGTACCAAGCTGTTAATAGTTATGGTTTCACTTGGCAGGAGAGTTTTAATATCTATTACTTAATACAAAAAAAAAGATGCTTCGATTGTGAAAAATGAGATAGCAGGGTCCTAATTCTGCTAGGTTGCTGGGTTGGTCAGCCCAAGGCTAACAGAGCAGAATGAGGCTCGCAATTGACGTAACAGAAATTGCCTCCTGTGGCTCCTGACCACAGCCTGATGTCAATGTGCATCCTGCAACCTGGGGCATCAACATCTTTAATGCATAATCCCCGACCCCCCAACTTCATGCCTGTTCATCTCCTCAGTTGCTAGGCAATATGTAATTAAATTTTGGAAAGCCTCCTCCACCCTGGATTTATTATCCTGGAAATTGGACTTTGCATCTGGCAGTCTTAGAAAGCAAAATTCCACTCCCCACAGCCCCCCACCCTCTGGCTTGCAATTGACTCACAATTTAATTAAAAAGATTCCAGGGACATCTGGTCTCCTTTTCTAGGAGTGCACTTGCAGTTGGTTTTTCTAGCGTGTTTTTGTTTGCAAGCCATGGATTTATTTACAGAGGCAGAGAGACTCATTTTCCTCTCTTTGGTAGATCTTTGTGGTCTTTATTAATGCTGTTTTATAAGCTATGACTGTTCCTCTGTATTGTAAGCTCTTAATGGTCTGTTTCTCCCTGAGCTCTGTTCAGTCATTGAGTAACCAATGATGCCACGGAGGTGCCTGTCACACTGCTGTCCCCATATGGAACATGGGGTGCCTATTCACCATTGGGGAATCCAGAACACAGCCCCTCACCACCCCCTAATCCCAACCCTCACACCCCTTCCCATCAACTGAATGCCTTGTTGGCCATTTCTCTAACAGTCACAAAATAAATACAGAAAGAACTCTTGGAGTTATGCATGGCAGAGAAGCATGGGGAAAACTGAGCCAGGAGCTGGCTGGGCAATCTCTGGCAAACCACTTGCCCTTTCTGGGCTTCCATTCCACCTGCAAAATGGGTTGTTGGACTTAACCAGCATTTCCCGAACATTGGGTTATTTCCATACTTTCATGATTTGTTCTGTACTGCATGCCTCCTAAGCTATACAATCCTTTTCTTCAGATTGACTCTCTTATTTTTCTCCCAGAAATGTGTACATTTATAATGGGAACTTTAAATCACTACACAAATGGTAAAATATTATCATTACCATAAATAGAAGGTAACTGTAAAAATGCACATAATGAAAACAAACCAGTGTTGCTAACTTGTAACTAGACGTTGTTTTCTGCCAAGGCTCTGTGCCCAATATTTGCTCTCTCTTTGTTAAAAAAAAAAATTAGCAAATGTTTAGAGACTTGTAAGAGGCATATTAATACCACTTTGGGACTTTCTCCTTAGGCAAAACCAGAAGGACTCCAAGAGATGTGATAAGGAAATAAACTTCTGATTATAGGATAATTTAAAAGGAACAGCAGCCTAGGTAACCAGAAAGCTCTTTCTGGTTCTAGCAATTACAGGGGAATAAACCATAGCAGAGGGGAATTGCAGACTCCAGGAGCTGATGCTGAATCCTTTCCCCGGAGTCTGCCCACAGTTGTCAATTCGCCTGAGCTACCCGATCCCCAGACTTTGTTTTCCTGTGCAGTGTTCCAGGTGGGACTCTCTCAGGCACAAGGGACAGATAAGTACCTAGTGAAATATCCTCAGTTAAGATATTCTGGGGCTAAAAGCATCCTATGGAATTCAAGTGCAGGAGTCCTAGTGGGGGCTCCCATGTGAATCAGAGCTGAGCTGCTCGCTTCCCAGCCACGCCCTCCATCTGGTGTAGGACATTCGCTGACTGTGCAATGAACCAGAACCTGAAAGGGCCACTTTGGGATTCTTCACTGAGTTATGACAACCTGTGTCTCCAGAAAGCGGGTGCGCATGGGTGCACAGGGAGGGGATGCTGTTAAGGAGTGTCTTTGACCAGCTGTTAATTTTCTCACTCATTCAGCTGTGGAATACCGGCTTGGGTATTCCAGAAGAGCCGGGGTCACAGAGGTGGATGTGAGTTTGGATAGGGGCATGCCGTATCCCAGCTATTTTACTAGCTGCATACTTGTTTGCACCTGTTTCTCAACTATAGGCTTGGGATTGAAAAGACGTCTATTTTACATGCTTTGGTAAAGATGGGGTGGAACTGTGGCTTGTCTGTTCCTGAACGTTCACTGTCTTGTGGGACAGACTGAAATACAGAACCAAAATGGCAAACGGTGTGCAGCAAATATTAAGAGAGGATGCTACCCGGGGTTTGCACAACAGAGGATGGGGCAGCTGACTCTCCCACCAGAGAGGCTCGCTTTCGCTGACTTCAAAGGGAGGGGCCTCTTTCGAGGCAGAGAACAGAGGAACAAGGTAGCGGGCAGAAGGAAAGCTGGAGCAGTGGTGAAGAGGGGGGCGTGGGAGGTAGTTCCCCAGCAGCAGAGCTGAAGGGGCAGAGCCCAGAGCTAATGCAAACCCCAGAGAGGTGGGGAGGGGCTGCTGGAGCAGAGTCAAATTCCGCGGTCTCCCACCTGCCCCTTATGGCTTTGTCATTGCTTGACCATCAAGAATGAAGGTCCCTGCACCCTAGGGATATCTCCTGTGCTGTAGCAAGAAACCATCTCTGGCCACAGCAGTGCCCGAGTGGACACGCAGAGAACTTGGCTACGAAGATCAGCAGTTGTGGAAACGGCACCAAGACAGTTGTGAGAAATTATGACTTGCATTCAACCAAAGGGAGGCTGTCACTTTCCTCTCAGCAGGCACAGAGGATGGGAAGGAAAGGGGCAGGCTGCTCCAAGTTCTCGAGAGCTGGCATCAAGCATGAAGAAAAGTCAGTGCATTTCAAAGCTTTGGTAATGATTTTCCCATACTCTCCACACTTCAAATGCAAGTGAAATTGGTGCTTATTAGATGCATAAACTTCCACGCACCTGTCTCTTCATGTTCAGAATGGGAATAATAATGCCTGGCCTGATTCTATTAAAGAGCTGCCATGAATTTCAAAATTAAGTAATGCATGTGAAACCACTTCAGAAGCTGAAAAGTACCATACGGGTGTGAAAAAAAGTATTCCATGGCTGTGATATTATTGCATAAAAACTTTGGATCCTGCATTTTTCATTTAACATTGTCCCCTAGACATTTTCCATGTCACTGGAAACTCTTTATTCGGGCTTTTTAATAACTCCCTTCTATCCCACAAAGTGAGTGTGCCCTAAGTTACTTAAACACTCCCTTATTATTGGACATGAAGATTGTTTTCAATTTTCTGCTCTTAAGACTGATAGAAAAATGCCCACCTTCGTACATATAGGGGTTTTTCCCCTTCTTTTTTTTTTTTAGGTTTTATTTATTTATTTGAGAGAGAGAGAGAGCATAAGAGGGAGAAGCAGACTCCCTGTTGAGCAGAGAGCCTGATGCGGCACTTGATCCCAGGACCCTGAGATCATGACCTGAGCCCAAGGCAGACGCTTAGCCAACTGAGCCACCCAGGCGCCACCCCCTTCTTTTTAATACCTCAGATGATTTTCTTGGCAAAGAAGAGTTACTGTAGTGAACAGCAGTGAATGGTGTGTAGACTCTGGATACATATTGACAGATTGCTCTCCAAAAGGATCGTGCTAGTTCATACTTTCACTGGAAATGCTCGAATGTGGACACTAGGTCCTTGGTGACCAAGGCTGTCAACTCTGGAGGATAGAGGTCATGCCTTAATTACTCACCCATGTACCTCCAGTGTCCACCGCAGTGTGGGTTGTGTTGTAGGTATGCAGCCATTTCTGCACACAGAACTCATAGACTACCTAACTTTGAACTTCAGAATGGCAGCAAAAAGTCTACCCATGCAAGAATGAACTCATGAAATTAACAAGTCAGGAAACGACAGATGTTGGCGGGGATGTGGAGAAAGGGGAACCCTCCTACACTGTTGGTGGGAACGCAAGCTGGTGCAACCCCTCTGGAAAACAGTATGGAGGTTCCTCAAACAGTTGAAAATAGAGCTACCCTATGATCCAGCAATTGCACTACTGGGTATTTACCCCAAATATACAAATGTAGGGATCCGAAGGGGCACGTGCCCCCCAATGTGTATAGCAGCAATGTCCACAATAGCCAAAGTGTGGAAAGAGCCAAGATGTCCATCGACGGATGAATGGATAAAGAAGATGTGGTGTATATACACAATGGAATATTAGGCAGCCATCAAAAGGAATGAGATCTTGCCACTTGCAACGACGTGGATGGAACTGGAGGGTGTTATGCTGAGTGAAATAAGTCAATCAGAGAAAGACATGTATCATATGACCTCACTGATATGAGGAATTCTTAATGTCAGGAAACAAACTGAGGGTTGCTGGAGTGGTGGGGGGTGGGAGGGATGGGGTGGCTGGGTGATAGACATTGGGGAGGGTATGTGCTCTGGTGAGCGCTGTGAATTGTGCAAGACTGTTGAATCACAGATCTGTACTTCTGAAACAAATAATGCAACATATGTTAAGAAAAAAGAAGAAGAAGATAGCAGGAGGGGAAGAATGAAGGGGAGTAAGTCGGAGGGGGAGACGAACCATGAGAGACGATGGACTCTGAAAAACAAACTGAGGGTTCTAGAGGGGAGGGTGGTGGGGGGATGGGTCAGCCGGGTGATGGGTATTAAAGAGGGCGCGTTCTGCGTGGAGCACTGGGTGTTATGCACAAACAATGAATCATGGAGCACTACATCAAGAACGAATGATGTAATGTATGGTGATTAACATAACAATAAAAAATAAAAAAAAAAAAGAATGAACTCATGCTATGGAAACAAAATTAAGTAAAAACCTCAGCATAGCAAGAAGGCCCAGAAGGCTCTGCATCTATGTGACATGATTCTGGTATCAGCCACCAATCTCTACTGTTGGAGAATTACTAGAATTACTCCAACCCGTGGTCTGACTTCTAAGAGAGAAGCAGGCATCTTCCATATTGTGTAGCATAGAAAAGTTTACTCTTGGAAAGAATCAGATAAATAATTGCTCAGCTCAGGCTTTTTAAATGATTCCATTATTTCATTATTTCCCATTTCTGGGTAGACTATATGCCCCCAGGATGGAGGGCCCCTGGACTCCTCAAATCTGACTGTGTAGATAGTCACTGACTCTACCCCTAGAGAGGGGCTCAGCCCCAGAAACAAAGGCAATGCTTATCCCGTGTGCCTTTATACCCCAACTCAGGAACTCTGAGCAGCCCACTCTTCTCTTCCCCATCCCCACTTCCTGCAGAAAAGAAGGTGAAAGATCTTGCATTTACTGAGCAGGAATTATGTCTGGCACCATGCGTGCCTTATCTTATTTCATCCTTAGAAATATCTAGAAAGTGGGCGCCTGGGTGACTCAGTCGTTAAGCATCTGCCTTCGGCTCAGGTCATGGTCCCAGGGTCCTGGGATCGAGCCCCGCATCGGGCTCCCTGCTCCGCGGGAAGCCTGCTTCTCCCTCTCCCACTCCCCCTGCTTGTGTTCCCTCTCTCGCTGTGTCTTTCTTTGTCAGATAAATAACTAAATAAAATATTTAAAAAAAAGGAAATATCTAGAAAGGGGACATCATAACGTCCATGGTAAAAATTAGGAAGCCAGGACTTAGCCTCCCTTAGAGCCACTCAGCAGGTAATACGGCAGAGCCAGGATTCTGATGCCATTACCCCAAGCTACTGTTCCCCGGGCTCTCTCATGCTAAGTTAGGAACATATATAAGAAAGACCACCCCCCCACCCACCCCCAGGTCACGTTGCCTCTCTCACTGCCAACTCCAGCTTTTTTTCCCTTTTTTTGATTTACTGAATTCTATCAATAAAAGCATTCCCTTCTTACTCACTGTGCCTTTGTGAGGCCTTTCCTGGGAGGCCCGGTGGACAGGGACCTCGCGCCACACTTAAGATCTATCAGTTGCCCCCAGTGTGATACTGGGCGAGCCATTTAACCTCCTGACTGAACTTCGGTTTCTTATTGTAACAGGAGAGACTGATAATGCCTCCCTGTCTCTCCTGAGCTATCTTCCTTCCTTCTTCCCTCCCTTTTTTCTCCTTTACTCTGCTCTTCCCCTCCTTTTGCAACAGCTCGTTGTCGGGTTCCTGCCGAGCACCCAGTGTTGGGCTAGGTTCTCCTGTGCTGCAGACAGACCTAGGATGTGAAGCCACAGCTTCTGGACCTGGAGAAACACCCTCGTACTTTTTGCTCTTGGGCAGGTTATTTACTGCAATTCCTTCCTGGATTGAAATGAATTGCATATAACACAGCACTATTATTTTGATGCTTCCTTTGTTTCTTAGGTCATCCACTTAAAATTATTAGGGGTATTTATGCATGGGGGCATGGCTGCCCCCGCATCCCCCAGCACTGGGCACAATGGATGACACGTAGCAAGGACTCAGTGACTATGAATTTCATGAATGAATATGTCTTATCCTCCCAATGACAGTTTCAGTTCCTGGACAGTCTGGGCCATGTCAGTATCAGAGCTGAAAGGGACCTTGATGAACTCCTGACTGAGCAGGGACTCAGAGGTCACACACACTGAGTGATGGAACGAGGTCTCCCTACAACCTTAAGACAATCCTTGTGTCTAGTATGGTGCAGCGGTTGACTCCGACAACTCATCAGTGTTGGTCTGGAAATTAGGACCTGGCCAAGGCCAACACAAGTGTGTGTGTTTTCCTGGGAGATTCCCAGAGGGAGCCCAAATGTCCCATGGGCAGAGTTCTGGTCTCCCATGATCCAGCCCCCTGTGAGAGGCACCTGAAGCCCTCGCTCTGGCTGCGGGCCTTAGGAAGCACCTGGGAGGTGAGAGAGAGCAGCAGAGATGGCCCCACTGAGCAGCTCTGTCCCACTGATGGTCAGGGAGGGCGGTGCTTGGGTTATCTTTGATTCCCGAAGATAAATCAGCTGTGAAGCTGCTCCCACTAACCCTGGTGTTAATGAGGTCTTTGAACTGAACAAAACGCAAATCTGTAGTTGAGAGCACAGAGGGCTGACAGCGCAGAACCCCTCATTAGCCATTTCTCTGTAAGCAGCAGGCTGGACCCTGCAGGGAAGCCACGCAGAGGGGTATGGAGAGAGAGCTGTGGTACTGCAGGGTTTGGCATCCCAGGCATTATTCATTTCCCAGCTGTGGTCCCCGCATCTGTAGAGTGAGGCTTGTTCTCTCTTCTCCTTTCTAGGCTGTTGCACAAATTAACATGTGCAAAGCATGTGGACCAGGGTCTTCCTCTGAGCAGGTCGCCTAAGAATGAGGGAGAAACAGTGTTGATGAGGTTGGGGTAGGGGCTGACCCACCTGTCTACCCACGTGCCCGTGGGCATTCTTCTGAGGATGAGAGCTCAAGGTCCTTCCAGGCCTTGGTAGCCCCTGCAGGTGTTACCCGAGCTCTTCTTTTTGTTTTCTTTACGATTATATGAAAAATTTATTTATGTTGTTCAAATTTAATTTCTGCTTAGTCTGGGCTCCTGTAACAAATTACTGTGGAGTGGCTGGTAGGAAAAACAAGCACTTACTTCCCACAGGTTTGGAGACTGGGAAGTTCAAGGTGCCGGCCGATCTGGTGTCTCGTGAGGGCCTGCATCCTGATTTGCAGCAGGCCATCTTCTCTTTATATCCTTGGATGCTGGAGAGTGGGGAGAGAAAGCAGGCTCTCTCCTGTCTCTTCTCCTAAGGGCACTAATCCTGAAAATGACATTTCTAAATGCCATCCTATTGGGTTTTAAAGATGAGGATACTGAGGCCAAGAGCGAGGACCTGACTTGTCCAGTGGTGCAGAGTTTAACTGACCTCTCATCCAAGGCCTTTCTCATCAGGAGAGAGGGAAGACCTCGCCTCCTTCCATGGGCAATGGATATTAGAATGTCATTTTCGAAGAAAGCTGCTATTTTAAGGTAAAACGGCTGCTATGGACAGAATGTGTCCCCCTACCTGAGCTCTCCTTGACACTCACTAGACCCCAGGCTGTAAGAATGGGGAGCTGGACAGCGGTTTGCTGTTGAGGATGCTGACCTTGAACAAGCATTTGCTAGGTACGGGGCTTGGTTCCAGGTGATTCCACGTGCTTAGTGGAAGGTGAGTCAGAAATTCCAGATCTTTCTAGCTCTGCCCCCGATTTACTGTAGGATTTTGGAATGGCCACTTTTCCTACTTGAAGGGCAGTTCCGGATTCTGCAGTGGTGGCTTGAAGGAGCTAAGTTGGCACAAAGGATAGGCTGTCGTCAGTTTGAATCCCAGCTCCTGTGTTAGCGTCTGACCTCAGGTGAGTCTCTGAGCTTCTGTCTGCCCTCCTCCAAACTGAACCTTCCATGTCTTGGACAGTTCCTGGGCCTCTGAGCTCCAGTGTTGGCCTCTGTAAGATAAGGCGTTGGACTGAATGGCAGGTGAGGTCCACGTGAGTCTTACCCGTGGCTCCAGTGGCCTCTGAGTTCATTTCTCACTTGTTTGCTTTTCCTTCTTCCCTCCCTCCCAGTGGGGGGTGTCAGGGGTCCAGGGGGACTGGCTGAACCCTGATGGGACCTATGAAAAGGGACAGCACTAGGACAACATGCTCTCCTCTCTGTGCCTGGACCTCCACCGGCTTTCATCTCTCCCCTTACCTGGTCTTCTCTGTCTCCAGTTCCCCCACCCTGCCCCATAAATTCTCTTCTATGACATTAAGATCTATTTCTGCAACCAGAGCCTTTAATTCTGCTATTAGTGAATTCTGACATCTAGGGTTGAGAGATCTGGTGAAAGACACACCATGTCCAGGACGGCGCTGGGAGACTGTAAGGTCTGCCTCAGGGAACAGAAAAGGTGCCCAGGGCCCTGGGAAACCAGAGCCGGTATGGGGATAGCTGCAGGTGGTGGGGGCAAGGCTCTCAAATCTCAGGGCTCCCGGGGAGCAGCTGTGAGGGGTGATGGAGAACGGCACGCGCGCTCACCAATCCCCCGACACCGGAGCTCCTGGCCCCAGGAGGCGAGCTTGCTCAGGTCCTCCAAGAGTGGACCTGAGGGGCCACACCCAAGCCCGGCCCCTGAACAGCGCATCATGGTCTCTCATGCTTCTGGGCCTTTGCCGGTGCTGGGAGCTCTGCTCGGCTGCTGCCATCCCTGTGTCTAGCTCACCCACACGTCCTCACTGGTCTCACACGCAATGCACGGAGCACCCCCTGTCTGTGTCGTTTGTCCTGTGCCTCCACTAGGAGAAGGCCATGAGGTCCTCTGAGCTCTCACCACTTGCTACCACCACTCTCCATCACTGCCATGACCACCATCACTACTATTAATACCACCAGCACTGCTAGTACTGCTACCACTACTATCACCACTACCACTACTCCCATCATGACTATTAATACCGCTGCACCACCACCGCCGCCACCACTGGCACTGCTAGTACTGCTCCCGCTACTATCACCACTACCACTACTCCCATCATGACTATTAATACCGCTGCACCACCACCGCCGCCACCACCGGCACTGCTAGTACTGCTCCCGCTACTATCACCACTACCACTACTCCCATCATGACTATTAATACCGCTGCACCACCACCGCCACCACCACCAGCACTGCTAGTACTGCTCCCGCTACTATCACTACTACCACTACTCCCATCATGACTATTAATACCGCTGCACCACCACCGCCACCACCACCAGCACTGCTAGTACTGCTACCGCTACTATCACCACTACCACTACTCCCATCATGACTATTAATACCGCTGCACCACCACCGCCGCCACCACCGGCACTGCTAGTACTGCTCCCGCTACTATCACTACTACCACTACTCCCATCATGACTATTAATACCGCTGCACCACCACCGCCACCACCACCGGCACTGCTAGTACTGCTACCGCTACTATCACCACTACCACTACTCCCATCATGACTATTAATACCGCTGCACCACCACCGCCACCACCACCAGCACTGCTAGTACTGCTACCGCTACTATCACTACTACCACTACTCCCATCATGACTCTAATACTGCTACACCACCGCCGCCACCACCACCATCAGCATTGCTACCATTACTACTATAACAACTGACATAAACAAGTACTCTTTCTGTTTGTTATTCTAAATGCTTTGTCCATTATCGTATTAAATTCTTGCAATGGCCTGATGAAGCCAGTATTGATACTTGTCCTCATTTTACAGACGACAAAAGGAGAGACAGAGATTGGTTTACTGGCTCTAAGCTAACTGGCCAGCCTGATGCCAGAGCCCCTGTTCTTGGCCACTGTGTTTACTGTGTCTCATGTACATCCTTTCATTGCAGGATCATTATGTAACACATACAACCAGTTGTTTACTTCTTTCCTTCTCCCCTTCCCCTCGATCATTCTTTCTCCTCCTCTCCCCTTCTCCTTTCCTCCCTCCTTACCCTGTGAGCTTCTCAGGAACAAGGACCTTAGAATGCTTTAGTCTCCGACTGTCCAGGGCCCTGAACAACACTGGCGTGTAGCCAGCATCAATGACCATTGAACTGGGTTGTGCAGAATCACTTGACTGTAATTCAAGCCACACCTGGGCTCTACCTCTCTCATGAGGAGGTGGTAGAGTTGGCCATTCTGGGGCTATGTCTGAAAGATGTGGGGACTCAGGCTGCATCCTGATCTTCATCCCCTTCCTTTGGTGAGACTACAGGAAAGGAGGCGCAATCTTAGAGTGTGTCAGGAAACACAGAGCACCGCCCTTCTCCCCCAACTTATCATCCTCAACCCCAGTGTCTCCCAGTTTAGTAAGCCGAGAGTGGATACACATGGATTTTCACTCCATGCATCCATGGTTTACAACTGACTAATGCATCTAGAAGTTTCTCCACCACAGAACTATCGTCATAACTGTGTAAAGTTTCATCCACTTTGCAGAATAACTTCACTGCATCCTCAAAACATCCATCTGGGGCTCACAATATTATTAATCCTGAATTTACATAGAATTCAGTTTGGCAGATTCACTCATCTGGGATCACACAGCTCTTCCATGGCAGAGGCAAGAATCACACCTGACCCTGTTGGATCCGCAGCCTGCGATCTCCCCACTATGATGCAGTCACACACAGGCTGTTGTGCCATCTCATGCATGTGGCATTTTCCTGAGAGGAACTTTAAAGCCCAGAGATGGTAAAGAACTGACCCCAGGTCACACAGTCAGTTGCGGGCCGACCAGGATTCACCGTCTAGAGCTGGCCAGCTCCTGATTCTTCCCTTGCTGCAGCAAGGACCCGATGATGCTCACTTACGTGGGGCGATCTCACAGCACCCCATCCCTGCCTCCTCCTGCCCTCCCATCTGCCTTCCCCAGCAATCCCATCCTCCCTCTTGGTAACCTACAAGAGTGTCTTCTGTGGCCAGACTGCTGCCTGCAACTCCATCTCAGAAGGAAAGCTCTGGTCCTCTAGCCAGTTACCTAACCCAGCTGTCCTTCCAGCAGGAGCGGGGTCTGAGGTTCCCCGTGCTTCTGCTCAAGTGCCGCAACCAGGCAGAAGTGAAGAGGTTGCAGGCCCACTCAACCTCGAGACAGCCCAGGTCTTTCTGAATGTTAATAGCCACAAACCAGCACACACAACGCCCAGGGAAAGATGACCCCCATCAGGAAAACTCATTCCAGGCAGATGACAAATGGGAACTGGCCATTGGTGTGACAGAGGTCCCGGATCTCAGCCCCAGCTGACTCAGCTGCACACACACATCATGCGGACGATCCAAAGGGGATGCCTACCCAAGTATCTGTGAGTTGGCACATCTGGACAGCCTGTACAACAACTTTGCTCTCTCTGCAGCTTCTGCTCCTGTAGAGAAAGCCCTTCTCCTATCCCTAAATCCCACATACCCATGGAGCCCTGGGCATGATTCTCAGACCCCTGTTCTGGCATGCTTGCCACAGTGGAGGCATGCAAATATGCACATGCCCCAGGAAGGCACAGTAAAAACATAGGTACACATGTGCCAAGCATATACATGCTTACCACAAGCAAACCCCATTGTTGTACAGTGTGCTTCTGTGTGTGCACACGAATATACACATATACAGACGTACACAGAACACATACATACACACAGTGCACCTTGTGGGACTGCACACATAGCCTTCCCCACGCACACACTCTGTCTGCACAACACGTGATCATAAGCGGTACTCCACCCTCTGAACAGACATGCGCACATGTCTTCAGTGCAGAAGCACCCGGAATCACGCCTTTGCTTCCAAAACTCAGCTGGAGTTGGTGCTGAGCCTTTAGCCACCAAAAAAACATGCCGCCTCCTCCCCCCACCCCATTTACTAAATGATAGACATGTCCTGGGATGGACAATCCACCAACTAGGAGATGTATTGCCCCAGAGTTGACCTCTGTTGCGTTCATTCCTTCCTGGTCAGAAGGGCTGTCAAATCAGGGATCTTAGACTTTTAACACCGATGAGCAGATACCTCAGCTCTTTTAGAGGTAAATTCATGGAACTGAAGTGGAAGATTTACAAAAGTGATTTAGAGGTAAGGAAGCTGAGGTCTACAGAACTTACGAGATTAAGGTGAAGCTCCCAATTGGTGGGAGAGCCAGGACCAGAGTTCTGGTCTCTTGGCTCCCAATCTGCTCATCTTCACAGGTGTCCACTTGCACTCTTCTCTTCTCTTGTTGATCCTTCCTGCTGCTCTTAAATCCATTCAGACCTTCTTCTCACCTCAGAAGAAACTCCAGAAGGCCACTGCTGTCAGCCTACCCCTGACTCTTACAGGATCCTGATCACTATTAGAGTTTGTCCCTTAGAGATTGTTCCTTAGAGATGGTCCAGGCTACACTCCCTTTTCGCAGATGAAGATAGAGATTCCTTAAGCACAATTTCATTGTGAGCCCTCTTGGCCCTTTTGTCTCCAAGCCAAACAGGAATGAAGAAATGCACGGTGCCTGGCACAGGATTGGTGCTTACTCCATGTCGGTTCCTTGCCTCGGGTGAATGAGCCACCTTCCCCACAGGCTTCCTTCCCATGGCCCGGACCCTCTCCTGCAAGGACTCTCCACACAGAGGTCCTCCACTGCTATCCCATCCTCATTCTGCTTCTCCTTGGCCTGTGCCCCTCCCTGTAAGTTGTCAAAAGAAAGAAAAACAAAAAAGTCCTAGCCCTGTTCTAGGTTCTAATCAAATCCCTCCTTCATTGTTACCTGGTAAAACGTGTCAACTGCCTGTGTGTGTGGCAGAAAGTTTTAAGCTGAGGGTCACAGATCCTCCCTAAAATTTCATCCAGCTCATTTATTTGGGTAAGAATGTACATTTCTGAAAGTCTCATAGCTTCATTAAATTACAAAACCCTAGGATGGGGAAAAAAGGCTTAGGGTCTAATCCCTCTATCGAGGCTGGCAATAGGCTGGGGGGCTGTCTGGTGGTGTTGGTGTTGGTACCATATTATGGAGTAAAAGGGACCTCATTGAATGGCATCATATAATGGCAGGTTATTCATTGGACCATCTTGCTCCCGGGCCCTCCCCAAGTTCTCAGAACCTCATCTCAGCCCATGGTAAAGACACCTGACTTTGTAGGGTGAGCCCTTTGGAAACCCACTGAAGAGCTATTTGAATTTGGGGAAATCTTTTCTTCCCCTTTGCAGAAACAATGCTCTTATCAGTAGGCAGCAAAGTATAGCAGAAGGAACATCAGAAAGCCCTGCATTCAAATGCTGACTCCCCACTCATCCTGGGCAAGTCACTTAACCTTTCTGTATTTCAGTTCCTGGGCTGTAAAATCAAAATTTGTAAGCATCAGACTTATCTGTGGATTGAGATAACACATGTAAAAGCCAGCACGTTGCTTTAACATAGTTGGGGCTCAGACACCTGCTTCCGCCTGTCATTTCCCCCTCCCCCCAAGAGAGGACCTGTATTCGGGCAATAGCTCCTGATCCCCAGCAGGAAGGGGTCATGGATTATCCCAAGGCCAGTGGAGAAGGTTAAGCTGAGTGCGTGCCTGTCCCTTCCTGACCCTATAGATATCCTCCTTCCCTACTCCAGCCCACAAATGACCACAAACCACAGGGATCAATGATGATGACACAAGGGAAGATTCCTGTGCCCCAGATTTCTGTGGCTTCACTGTATGTAGAAGATTCTAGAAGGAGCGAACTGCTTTGGCAAAGGGCCTCATTGCTCTCTTGGAAGGAAGATGAGCTTTCTCCGTTTTCCTTGTTAAGGTAGAGCTGCACGTGATGACGGGTAGAAGCTGGGCTCCCCTGTCTTTTCGCACAGCCTACTGGCTGTTGAGCATTCTTCCCCTGTCTGACACTCAGAAGAGAAGCTGGGAGGGTTTGGTCCCAGTGACGCAGAGCAAGCCCGAGTCACCGAGTGCAGGCTGGGGACACAGGGACACACACATCTGTCACATGCTCGGAACGCGGCCCTGCGCCCAGGCCACTGTTTGCTGGGATAGTCTCTCTCATCTGCCTGCTAGAGGTGGAATACTCCAGCTCTGGTCATGGAAACAGCCGCATGACTTCTCCCTTAGGTAAGTTTTCTTTCATTTCTCACAATTACTCCATGAACTGAGCTGATCAGGGATTATCCCATTTGGAAGAGAGGCAAACTGAGGTTCCTAAAAGACCATCCAGTTAGACCAGTGGTTCCCAACTGCAGGTGACTTTGCCTCCCTCACCCCCAGCCCAGGGGACATATGGCAATGTCTGTCCACATTTTTGGTGGTCACCACCTGGGCAGCTACTGGCATTCAGAGGGTAGAAGTCACGGATGAGGCTAAGCATCCTACAAGGTATAGGACAGCCCCCATAAGAAGGAAGCATACAGTCCAAAATGTCAATAGTGCTGAGGTTGAGAACCCTGATTTAGATCTTTAGACACATCCTCAACTTGCATCTTCTAGAATAAGCAGGAACAAGGAATAGTAAGAAAGACCTTTCTTCTTTTGTTGCTGCTTTTGTTCTTGAAAACTGGGCAATGAATTTGAAGAGAGCTTCCTCCCCTCTCACCCTGGATGCCCCCTGTACCCCCACCCCCATCTCTGCCAGTCAGTAAAGCTGACTCTCCCGGGGCTTCTCCTTCCTGCATCGCCCCAGCATCCTAGTCTCTGACGCGTCAGCCTGCCCTTGTGGGTGGTGACAGGAGAGTGCAGGAGGGAGTTCTCATCCTTCCTCAAGGGTCCTCTCCTTCGGGGATGCCTGCTTCCACAAGAGCCCTCTCCAGGAGAAGTGAGGAGCTTGGTGATTGTTCATCCCTCCCCACTGGAGACGGCCCCTCCAAACACCCCCAAGTTCTCCAGCTGAAAGCGAACCTCGAAATCATTTTGTTCCCTGCACCCCTTTTTGAGAGCTCTAGCTTTTAGACATGGGGAAACCAAGGCCCAAGGTCACTTGGGAGCAACAGAACTAAGCTACATTTCTTAAGTTGCCCTCCAGCGATGTCTGCAGGGCATCCTCTGCCCACGGGTCTCCACACTGCTGGTACCCACTGGCGCTGGGCGTGGTTCCCCCCAACCCTCTCCGTAGGTTAATGGGCTGGAACGGCCAGGTCCAAGTCATTTTGCTGGGATTGGATTTCTCGGCTCAGGCAATGGCCCCAAGACGCCGCACGCCCCAAGTGCCAGGAAATAATGTGGTCGAATGACCCGAACAGGAAAGTCAGGCAGGCCCAGCGAAGGCAGCTCTGGGTGCTCGGGGCTCGATGCAGAGCACCTGCAGGTTTGAGAGCTTCCATCCTATCAAAAAAACTAGCGACGATTTTGCCCACAGCAAATATGACTCTGTTATGTGTGTTTTCCAATCATGACCCAAAGGAAACATGCCCACAGACAACGCCCCTCCCCCAAGACAAAACCCAACAACAGGCCGTCAAACTAAGTACATCAGCTGATCTCAACGTTCTTCCTTGAGTATCTATTTGCCATTGTTCACTCCCTTTGTCACCGGCTGGGACTTGCTGGTAGACAAGTAGTTAATTGCTGCTAGAGGCTTAAGGAAATTTATTCGGGAGCTAAACATGGAGAGAAATGGTATCCGGGAATTGTCTCTCTGCATGTTGGGGACATGAGCACATGCCCGGGACAGAGCGGAAAGGCACGTGGGGCCAAGTCATAGCGCTGCAGTGTTTATGTTTCACTTTATTTTGGACTGATGCACAGAAATGCTCATAAATGGACTGTTTAATGAGATGAGATGGCTTATCACACAGGCACGTTTGCCTTCATACCTTGCTACCATGCTCCCAACATCAAAACTGACTCCCGAACCCCCGTGAGCCGGAATCCCTGCTTATTTGGAGCAGCTGAAAGGAACAATAATGCAGGGATTATAAGCACGATTAGACTGTACTGCAAGAAGCAAAGGACTGTGTTTTTCGGGATGTGTTTCTTACAAGAAAACAGCATAACCTCTAACAGATCTGAATTCAAAAGCTACATTTCTACATTCTGCCTCTGCCTTTACAATTGCTCAGGACCTGGTAGCGCACACTGATTTCTCTGCCTCCAGGCTTGTCCTCATCTGACCATGCTGCAGCAAAAGTGATCCTCCTCAAATGCAAATCACATCAGCTCCTCCTTTGAATAAAGTCCTTCCTGGCTCCCTGTTGCCTTTGAGGTAGAATCCAAACTCTTTTGCAGGGCCTGAAAAGCTTTGCCTTGCCTGAGTCCTGCTTACTCCTGACTCAGAGGTTGCTAGTTCCCTGTTCCCAGTCTTATACAGTCTTGCAGGGTTGCAGTTCTTGGTTGACTCTGAATCAACCTTCCAGACTCAGATGAGATCGCCTCCCCGAGAAAGCCTGCCAGGACTCCCATCCATCCCTAGTCTGAGCAGCAAACAGTATGGTTTTTAAGACAACAGACTTTGGTGTCAGACCTGGGCTTGGATGCTGGTTTAATCCCTATTGGCCATGCAACCTTCAGCAAGTTACGTGGCAGCTCTGATTGCTTGGCTTCCTCACCTACAAAATTGGAATGATAGTGACCTGGTTCTCCCAGGGCCCTTGGAAGGGTTAGTTGAGACTGCTCAGTAGATCACCAGCTCCCAGGCGATGTCCACTTGGGTGGGCAGCAGGTCACTACAGGGGCTCTCCGCCTGCTTCCCGATCCCCCTTTTCACCATGGAGCTCCCAGAGGGTGAGGACTGGACACAAGATCTGGCCCAGAGTTGGCCCTGGCTGCAGGTTGGTGAATGAGTACCCTTGAAGAATGGCACATTTATTCACTAGTGTAGAAGACTGAGGGTCCAGGTTCTACTTCTGACTTTAGCATAAGTGAATTGTGAACATTAGGCCAATTTTCAGAAACACAAATGCAGAAATAGACCAGGAATCAACCGGTGGGCAGAATCAGCTTCCTCTGAGCTGTGTTACTTCAATAAATGAGTTAGCAGCTCCCAAAGCTTCAGCTTCCTTAGCCGCAGAATCCAAACGCTGCCTACCTGTCATGAGGATGAGCAAATAATATGCACTTCATGTGCTTAGCAAATGTGACTCCCCCCGCCCCCCGCCCCGTCCCAACCCTTCCTGTGTTTTCCTATTTTGCTTGGCCGAGCCCCCAAGTAAAATGCCATGCCCAGTAACGCCATGGGCCCGGGACCCTGGACTAGAGCCTGTTCCCCTGCCAGGAGCCTCTCACCCCCTCCCCCGCCACCCAGCGGCTGCCTAGAATGTCTCGAGGAGCAGGCAATTGGGAATTATTGTGTACCTGAAATGCTGACGTTGTTTTTTCTGTTCTTTTATAAAAGCAGAAGGCAGTCGGCTCTGCAGAATGTTGTATAAATAACCAGATAAAAAGATTAGTGAGAGATCCCTGAGAGCATTGGAGCTTCTAAAGCAGGCCCGCTTTGAGGCAAGGAAGGGGACTGGATCTCGGCGCCGTCCGCCTTTGCTGTCAGGTTACGACAGCCCTCGCTGACGTGGGAACAGGGAGGGTGACGTTCTCACGTCCCCCAGGCAGTGGCTTACTGAGAAGACGCAGAGAACAAGAGGCACGTTAACCAAAGGCGCTGACAGAGTCACAAGAAAAATAGGGGAGACACTCACCCCACCAGGTCACCATTAGTTGGGCTTTTATTGCCGCCCAGGGTAGAATGCAGACCCCACTGTTTCGGGGGGCTTCTTTACTTCTAGCAGTAACCCCCGTTCCTGTCCTCTTTGGAAAGGGCTTGTCCACCCAGTCAGCTCATCTGATCCCCAGGCTAATGGATTTTTTTGGCAAAGGCAGCAGTGACTCCACTTTGTTTTAGCAACTGGACCTCTGGTAGTGTTGCCAGCCCTTTTCTTGGAAAGGCAGAGTGTGTACTGGAGGGAGCTCAGGCCCCACAGGCCGTTGGCCGTGGGGCACCGGGCAAGCATCTTTACCTCCCAGAGCTCCATCTGCTCTTCTGTCAAGTGCGGACAAAGTGTAGAGCTCATAAAGTGCCCAGAGTGTCCCCATATATGTGTATCTTCATCTCCTTCTGCCTGGGACGCTTCCCGCACTTTCCACCCCCTCCACTCCCCTTTGCCCAGTGAATGCTTACTCCTTCCTTCCTTCTCGAAGCTTTCCCAGACTGCCCTGCACTGGACTCCCATCCCTGTGCCTCCCTCTATACTAACATGCACCACAGGGCCTTGTCGTTGCGCATTTGCTCCTCTGCCTCACCCTCCAGGCCATCCTCAAGAGCAGGGACCATCCCATTCTCCTCTCTGTCCCCAGCACATAAAGACTTGTAAGGAATGCTGGTTGGTGAATTCATGGGGAGAATAGGCTGTGTCTATTTTACCATTGCTAAGCTGAGGGCACGGTGGTCCCCTGGAAGCTGTCTGAAGTAGAGAAAAAGGGCGAATGCCCCCGGGGGGCAAGATCAGTCTCGTTTCTGAGGTTTATGTCTGCCCACCCATGGGCAGGAAGGGGCTGGAGACCAGGAGCTGAGGATTGCAGGAAGAGGTCAAAGCTGGAGTGTCAGGCTAGATGCTGGGGAAGTGTTGATGTGGGCTGTTCACAAGGCCTGTTCACCTGGGACTTATTCTTCCTGGTCGATAACCTCGTTACAGACAGTTGGCCGCAGAGCTGGCCAGACATGTAAGGCCGAGCTGCACTCCCTGCCTGATAGGTGAGAAAAGGGAGGCTCGGGGAGCAGGTGGATCTTTCCCAGAACCTATGGCAGTGATGGAGCCTGATGCTAATAAAACATTGCTCCACTGAGCCTCGTCTTTCTTCCCCACCAGGGGCCTCCCAGAGGTCTC
The DNA here is from genome assembly GCF_037043125.1 of Eumetopias jubatus. Classification (NCBI taxonomy): domain Eukaryota; kingdom Metazoa; phylum Chordata; class Mammalia; order Carnivora; family Otariidae; genus Eumetopias; species Eumetopias jubatus. The sequence continues at coordinate 121,220,858 of NW_028274816.1, forward strand.
TGCTTCTGGGGGAGGATGTGAAGAGGTCCTGGGAGCTGGTTCCAAATCCTCTAGGTGCCTAGGTTTAGGTGTGCTTGGCTGGGGTTGGGGGCTCTTACGCACAGCACCTGGGAAGACCTGGGGGGAAACCAGAACTCGCTGAGCACCTGGGGAAGCAGGACACAATGGCCTGGGGTGGGAGGGGACGACGTGGGGAGGTATGAGAAACTGCACTTTCCTGGTCATCTGGGCTCTGCCTTTGGAGGGTCAAGTCCCTGGAGAGAAACTGAGGCTCCTACAAGTGCTCCCCAGGAATCCCAGCTGCTCACAGGTGTAGGCTATAAAAGAAATAGACAGTGTTGTTGTGTGTGGGTGGGTGTGCATGCGTGTTTAACAGCAAACATCCCACTTTGAAAGGAGTCAGGTTGGAATTGTCAGTTAAGCTGGAGAGGTGGTATCATGCTGTCCATGTACCTGCTGAATCCAGAACTAACTCCCCCATTGTCACCAGCCCCACTCTCTGCACGTGAGATTCAACAGAACAAGCTGATGGCCAAGGGCTTGGCCGTCAGAGCTATCTATCAGTGAGGCCCCTGCAACAGGGGATCCACCCCTTGGTTGGCGAAATAGCTCATTAAGTCAGCCCCCGGCGGGACTGGGCAGCGAAGCCAGAGGATGTGGGCTGTTGGTAGGAAGAATTCAAACATGTAAAGGGCCCCTGTGTCACAGACATTTAATATGTGATCATTCCATTATCCCAGCGGGCCTGTGGGGCTACATTACTCCCATTTCTTAGCTCAGAAAACTGAGATTTAGAGAGGTGAAGTGCACCGTCCAAGGTCATACCACTCTTCAGCGGCAGAGCCACTGTCTGCCTTCTAAATTATGTCCTTTCCATTGCACTGTATTAGCTCATTCATTTGGGGCGCCTCCTTTTCCCCACCCACCGTATATCTTAGAGTTGACCACTCCATCTATGTGTGCATCCTTCACTCAACAATATAGAAGCATCCTGGTGATGTCAGTTGTATACCAGAATGATGGAGGGTATATCTGTTTTCCCTTTGGCGTACACAATAAATTTGGAGATGCGTTTCCATGAAAGAGAAAAAGGTCTCAGCACCGACTAAGACGAAACCTGAGTATCAATTAATATAACTGGGTATCAATCAACTAATAGAAGTGGGTATCAATAGGATGGCACTTAATTGGCTTTTATAGAACTTTACCCAATTTTGGAGAATTTTGTAATTCTGGATTTTTTTTCTAAAACCTCAGATATCCCAAGACTTAACCACTTTTTCTCCTGAACTTGGCTTTCCCCCTGATCTGTTCATATGTTTAAAGTGGCTAAAGGTTTGGACTTTGGAGCCAAGTTGTAAGGATATGAGTCATGGCTTCCCTGCATGCTAGCTGCATGACTATAGCCAGGTTGACATTCTCAGTTTTCCCTTCTGTAAAATGGGGATACGAAAAAAAAGAGAATTTTGGGATTGCTAGAAAAAATAATTTGTATAATTCAATTATGAAAGTATCTAGCACCTAGTAAGTACTTAATGAATGGTGGTAGCTGTTATAACCTAATATTTTATAATCACAAATAGAATTAGACAACAGGATCACACTTTATATTTGGCAACTGGATAGTCCCTTAAATTAGGTGAGGGAATTTATTTCTTCCTTTGCCCTCAAGTGGCATGAGGGTCACCTCCATCTCTGTGAAGGTTTGGGGGCTGGTGACTCTCCATCCCCAAGTGGCCACCACTCTCTCTCTATGTGCCCATCTGCCATCTCCATTATGGTGGAAGTACGTTTGCCATGTGAGCAGTGCTGGGACAGGGCGTTTGGGAATCATAGTTCTTGCTTACCTGGATGCCTGCAATAGTAATTCTCATGGTAGAGCCCGTAATTGGTCTTATCTCAGCTTGCCCTCATTGTTGCGGTCTTTGTGGTCCTCATGCATCAGAAAGGTGATGACTACATCCCAGCCAGTCTGGGAGAATCTCAGAATCACAAGGGACCCTTAGATTTGGCTTTGTCTGGTAATGTTTAAGTCCAAGACTATGGGAATCCTGCAAGATGTTTTATTTCAAACTTCATTAATATGTATAATATATATATCTAATTAGAAAAGTCATTTAGAACAACAACATACAACTTGAAATGCCATATATCAAATTTCAACCACAAATACATTAATTTGTATTTAGCAGATCACATGTGTGCGGTTCTGGGAACCCTTCTCCCAGGATGGTTATACGTCTATAATCAGATCTTATTGAAAATGAGTCATTGGTTATGAAGGTTGCATCTTTGCACTGATTTTGTTAAAAGATAACTTCATGCCTGGGCCTCCACCTCTGTGGGAATTATAGTTTCATGACACAAAAACACACAGTCTTGTGTTCAGGCGGGAGTTTGGCAGAGAGAAAGGTGCTTGACTCCCAGCACGGCCCAGTGGTTGGCTGTGTAATTCTAACTGAATGTGTAACTCATCAGAGTCATGATAATGTCACACATCAAAGTTGAATTGGCGCTTATTGTCTGCTTTGCCTCTTCTTGCGTGACTTCTGAATGTATGGTAAGAGGCACAACCCACTGTTACAAACTGTAAGAGATTCAACTTTCAGGCTCGATGTTACAACTACCCCGTTTTCAAGTTCCTGCATCGGTTTAATTAAAGAATTATCCCGAGATTGCCAGATGAGCTCTTGGAGACTGGTATCATTTGCAACTACTTCTCTGCATGAATCAGGGTTTTCTCAGTGCTCCGCAAGCCAAAGAAAGGAGGGGAATAAATTATATTTTCGGTCTTCTCGTAGCCTCGGTTTCAAAGGTTTTATTATGTTTATCCAAACAATCTCGAGGCTCTCAGTGATTCTTTTCATCATAAGTTAAAAAAAATGAATGTTTTATATTGGGACTTTTGATATAAATGTATATTATTAAAATGCCACATTAATCTGTTTTATGTATTGGGGTCCCACGTGAAGGTTCATTCAGTTCTGGGACCTGCCTTTCAAATGGTGGCTAAGTCTGTTCACTAGAGTTCCCTACATCAGTGTGTCATATTCAGCAGCCAACAGTCAGGTGCCAGGCACTGTTCTGGGTTCTTGGCAGAAAACCAGACAGATAAGGTCCTTGTTCTCATGGGGTTTACAGTCTACTAGAAAAGAGACAGTCCGCAAGGCAGCAGATCAACAAGATCACTTCGGATGGTAAATACCACGAAGAGAACACAGCAGGGTGAGGGCGCATGTGGGCAGAAGCACAAGGGCCCCTTTGTTTTCCTGTGGAATACATTTTGGGCTCTCCCACTGCTTCGCTGGACAGCTCAGCTCTAGCTGCTCCAAACGTCTTCCTTGCCTCTCACTGCTGTATCTCCCTGGAATTCCTCTCGTCTCTTCTGGTTCTCCCCACTGACCTCTCTGGGCGGGTCTGACTTACCTTTCACAAGACAGGCCGTCAGGTGTCAGTGCGCAGGGCTGGTGCTCTCCTGAGCCATCTGCCTCCCATTCTGCACGCCCCCGGAGCTCCCCTGTCTCACTTCCCAGTCCCTCCCCAGCCGGCCAGTACTGCGGTTCCTCGGCATCCCTCCCAAAGTGCAGTGTCCATGCCTGGTCACTCCACACATGATCGGGGCAGAGCAAGACCATCTCATTCTTAATCCCCTCTTTTCCAACCCCCCAGTGCGCACCCACTACCCCCCCCTCCAGTTTCCTAATGCTGTGGCCTCCTCTCTGGCTTCTAGTCCACTGCATGGCCCCAGAATTGCCTCACACGTGGGTGGCTGACTCATCTCTCTAGCTCCTGGACATTCGCAGTTTTGTGTTTAAACCTTAGTGCGGGACTTTGCAGGTTGGTCTCAGTCATGCCTTGCGATGATGACCAAAGCGCCAGGAATGGCCATTCAGAAAGACGGATGGCCCCCTCTCTCTGGGGCTTCTGCCAGTAAAGGTGGCCCTTGGTGCATATCTGTGTTCCTCGAACTGCCCAGACCCTCCCTGGGGGACAGCGTGCTCCCGGTGGCCGCCTTTCCCTCTATGAAGTGACATTATCTTTGATTGGTTTCAAAATGGGCCATTTTAGCATCAAACAGGGCCTGGTGGTTCAGATATTCTGTGCCTGGGACACGTACTGACTATAATTCTGCAGCCGTGGCCCACCTGCGCCTAACTGCCTTTCCTCGGGTGGCTAACGGTCTCCAGCACTTTAGGCTTCCAGGATGGCTTTCAGACTTTAATTGGAAAAAATATTAAAAGGTACGTGTAAGTGGTCCCAGCCTCTCACTAGCCTTTTCACTCCCTCACAGCATTTCCCAAAACAACCGGAAACTCTGCTGGTGAGGACCTCTGCCCACCCCCATCTACACCTTCCCCCCAACTCGCTGGAGAATTTTCCTTCTGTCACGTTTGCCTTTGTATTTCTCGCTGTTGTCTACCCCTTGCCCGAGAAAAGGACCACGTCTCACCTAACTCTTTCTTTTCAGGCATCTTCCCTGTCCCAGTGGCTTTTGGGTCCCTAAAAATTAAGGGAACATCCGCTTGCTATAAACCCTAGCACATGCTCTGTGGAGCCTTCACCATTGTGTAGCTGTCCATCAGAATGGCCACCCCCTCTTTGTGACAGATTAAGGATGCTCCCCTCAGAAGAAACCATTCTATTTTTTCAACCAAATAATCTTGACTCCGTGTCTGTATAAATATTTCTGTGCCCAGGTACCTGAAGCAATGGACCTACCTAGATTTGAATTCATATTCTGCATCTTGATTTAAAGCATCCACCTGTTTCTGGCAACATAAGACCATGGATTTCTGGCCTATAGAATTGAGCAAAATCTCACTTAAGAGCCAGAGTTCTCACAGGTGTCAACTTTCCTTCTCAATTTCCCACCTGGACCACTCCAGGAGCCACCTGTAGACGTGACAATATGGGCCTGGCATGGCCACTTTAAAAATCTTATTAATGGCTTAAAAGTTACAGGATCAACTCCAAACATCCTAACTTAGCACTAAAGGTCTGCTCTGACTGAGTGTTTCTGTCCCCCAAACTCATATGTTCAAGCTTTACACCCCAGTGCAATTGTATTAGGAGGGGAGACCTTTGGGAGGTACTTGGGTTTAGGTGAGGTCATGAGATTAGTGCCTTTGTAAGAGAAAGGGATGGGATTAGTGCCCTTGTAAGAGAAAGGAAGAGACCACCAGCATTTCCTCTCCCTGCCTTGTGAGGACGCAGCAAGAAGGCAGCTGTCTGCAAGCCAGGGAGAAGGCTTTCACCAGGAACCAAATCATTTGGCACCTTGATCTTGGACTTCTGAGCCTCTAGAACTGTGATTTAAGCCACCGGTCTATGGTATTTGTTGTAGCAGCCTGAGCAGACCAAGACAACTGGACTGAAGTGTCTATGGACTGTCTAGTACTCCTCTACCCACAGTCCTTATTCTGACCATGCAGAATTATTCCTAGAGCATACTGTGCTGTTACACTTCTGTATGCCTTGGTATAGGGTATACCCTCTACCTGAAAGGCCATTGCTCTTTTCTTCATTTTGTTGAAGCCCCAGTTGATAGCACCTCCTCCAGAAAGCTTTCCACAAATGCCTGTTTTGGGAACCCCTGCCCTGGGCCCCCCTAACACCTTGTGTGCGATTGGCTCAGCACTTAGCACATTGCGCTGTGATAAAGGTACTCATTTATCCTCCCACTAGAGGGCGACAGCTGTGCCATATTTGCCTTTGTATTTCCAGGGCCCAGCTGAGTAGTTGGCACAGAACAAATATACCAGCCAGAAACCAGTCAGGAAAACCAGACTAGGTACATCACTGGAAGAAATTTAACGTATAAAAAATGTTTAGACAGGTCTAAGTGGAGTATACTGGTGTCACCCCCAGAGCTGGAGAGTGGAGCTTACATGAGAATGTAAGAAATAGAAACTCACCCCTAGAGCTGGAGAAACAAGGGAAGAAGTGGATCATCTGAGTTTAGAAGCTCAGGAGAGGAGCCGGTGGGGTAGGGGCTCAAACCTCTGAGGAGGGATACTGCCCACCTTGTGTGACATCTGAGTGGAGCCCTGAGCCGGCTCTGAGTGCTGAGAGGGGCAGGAAGACAGAACCAGCCGCTGCTGCTGGGGCATACCTGCCACCAGCTGGGGTAGCGGTGGTGGGAACCACAAGTGAACCAGGAAGAAGACAGCTCCTTCTCCCGCCTTATTAATCTCCCCCTGGTGACACCTGTTTGCAGAACCTAATAGCAAGCCAGCAAGAATAAGTAAGGGGTTTCCTGGGATGTGGGCCTTTCAGTGCTAAAATGGGGACAGTTGTAGGCAAATTGGGACAGTTGGTCCCCTTAGAGCCAGCAAGCAAAGGAGAAAAGTGGTTTGCAGAGTCTCAGGCCCACAAGTATATACCAGAGCGTAGAAGGGTGCATCTGGGCCTGGGAGACAGTAAGTAGGAAGCACTGCCACAATGGGTGATCAGTTAGTGTTGTCTGAATTAATTTGTGCAATCATCCAGGACAATTTGGAGAATGCTAGGACTATGGGACTCTGGGTATTGGGGATGTGATGGCCAGTTTATAGTTTAAGGCCTTACGCTAGCATTCATCCAATGTTTCTGAGTGCCCAGCTATTTAATACGATCTCTTAAGCATCTGTCTCTGTTGGTGGCTCTCTTTAGGCCCATCCTGATTGTCTTGATTGCCTTCTGGAGCATTTTTCTAGGTTCTTCTGAAGTTAGACAGTCTTTGTTGCTCCCCAGAGTCTGAAGAGTGGCTAGCACCTAAATTTCAGAGGCACCTATTTGGGCCAACAATGCATCTTGTGGTTAGTTATATGGCTCTTTCTTTCTTTCTTTTTTTTTTTTTAAAGATTTTTATTTATTTATTGAGAGAGAGAGAGAGAGAGAATGGTAGAGAGAGAGCACGAGAGGGAAGAGGGTCAGAGGGAGAAGCAGACTCCCCGCTGAGCAGGGAGCCCGATGCGGGACTCGATCCCAGGACTCCAGGATCATGACCTGAGCCGAAGGCAGTCACTTAACCAACTGAGCCACCCAGGCGCCCTATATGGCTCTTTCTAAGAAGAGGTCTTCGAGGAATTTATACAGAATAAAATGGGTCTTCCTCTTTAAAGTGTGGTCCATGGACTAACAGCCCTGGCATTACTTGGGAGCTTGTTAGAAATGCAGACTCTTGGGTCCCTCCTCAGACTGAAAGAATCAGACTCTGCAGAGATCCCTGGGTGGTTTGTATGCACATTAAAATCTGAGAAGCACCCATCTAGAGTAGAGGCTTTCCACCTTGGCTGCTCTTTGGAATGACTTGGGGAGCTTAAAGATCTTCTGATGCTTGGGTGATAACCTCAGAGAGCATCAGTTGGTTGGGGCAGGGCACAAAGTGGTATTTGTAAAGCCCCAGGTGATTTTAATGGGTGGCCAGGAGGGCAGATCACTGATCCCCCGCCCGAATGTGATCATAAGGCACCGTACTGTTTGCCATCCAATTATCTCACTTTTGCTGTGTACAGAGGCACAAAAATGAAATAACGGAGCTCCAGTTATCCTAGTTCTGCAGCAATTTAATATTTCCGAAGCTACAACTGAGATCTCCCGCCTCCTGACTCAAGTCCTATCCTATAACTACCCCTGAATTTTTATTGACATTTGTAGTTACTTATATAGGAGAAGATACTTTAAGGATGGTCAGCAGATATTTGATCAAGTCTTAAGGTTTTACTGAGTAACTACGAGCTCTGTTTAGGGGTGAAGAGCAAGATCTGGATGAAGCATGAATGCAGAAGCATGAATGCAGAAGCTGAGCTGGGCAGTCACTTAAACAGGAACAATACTCACAGCCTGGAGGAAACTTAGTGATTGCCCCAGTCTTTTTGTCTTGTAAAGAGCCCGGCAGCTGGGTGTTGCCTCTTCGTTCTATCCCTTCAATGCGACTCTGTTTAACTTAGTAATCATTTATCAAGCATCTATATGCAAATCCCTGTGAAGGTACAGAGATAAAAACAAAGGACCTATTTCCAATCTTTGTTGCAGAAGTGAAAGACCTATCTATATCCCAAATTCCGTTAGAGAAGGATAAATCAGTATGGAGCTTAAAGAGAAGTAGAGCCACATCCAAGTTCAAGCAGACAAATTACCGAGTGTTTATGGTGGAGGCTTGGGGATGGTCTCGAAGGAGAGGTGGGGTTTTCATGCGAACAGATGGTGGGAAGGGTAGATCCAAAAGAGGGAACAGCATAAACAAAGGGCTGGAGAAGTGCTCGGGCGAGGTGATACTGGTGAAGAGTGAACGATGAGACCAGGTGGGTGGATCGGAGGCCAATATATTGTGGAGGAGTGTGCCTGCAGGGCCAGGAATTGGAGTGTAGTTCAACAGGGCGACTCACCATGAAGGGTGAATTAAGGCACATAGGCCCAATTGGAGGCAGGCAATAGACCGCTATGCCAACAATTCAGGTAAGAGTAAGGTGATCTTGAAGTAGAGTAGTGTTTTGGGGAAAGGAAGGAGGGCATAATATGAAACTCATTGGATGGAGGCCTTAATTAACACATTTAGGAGAACATTTATGGGGTAAGTAGACATTGTGCTTACACTGGTTAATTGAAAGTACATTTCCCTGGAGCTGAGTAAACAGTAAACACTATTAAATCACAATTAAGGTCTATGTGGATATCTACACCATTGTGGATTTTGTGTGTTGGGGCTACCTTAATTTATTGCTGGATAGCACTATTTTTTCAAATTCCCCAATATTTTTAAAACCAACTCTAAACAGAAGCTCAGGGCCAACCTGGGACCTCCGATTGAGGAAGACCCCAAATCCTTGGCCCTTCAGGATTGCCCCAGTGAGTCATGAGGACAGTCCAGGGTCTAAAGCAGCAACTCTTGCCACCACTTGGGGATTTGACAGATCCAAAGAGAGATGGAACGTTATTACCCAAATGAAGGCTTAAGTTACATACTGTAACACCAGTCACACACCAGAGGGCCCGGAAAATCCACACCAAGCTAAAGTACATTGAACTTTCAGCTCAGCAAATTGGTGTAGAGGATGAACAGGAGCTATAGGAACTCACATACAATTTATTGATCCCTTCAATTAGCATTTATTTTGCCTTAACCATTGGGCCACCAGTGACTTTTACAAACAGTGGAAGAAGATACAAGTTGACAGATCCAGATTCAAATCCCATCTTTTTCACTATGTGACCTTGGTAAGCTTGCTTAACTTCTCCAAGGTTTAGTTTCCTTATATATAAAATGGGCATAATAGCCCTTGCCTCTCAAAGCAAGGGTTAAATGAGTACTTATATAAACATATATACGCATACATATTTATATTACATAGGTTTATACATAGGCATATGCATTACATATGTGTAAGTATATAAGTATACATAATAGCATAGATATATAATTTATACAATTGATAGTTATATGTTATATATAATAGTAATTATATAATATATGAAAATTTATGTCTGCAAGTTGCTCTAAGAGATCAGATCTTGCCGACTCTAAGAAGTCTTTCCTCATTAACCCCAAATTTATATAAAAATTATATCTATATAATTATATAAATATATATATAGTGAGAAAGTAATATATATATTACATAGATTGCAGGTATATGTTACTGTGTAATATATATTATTAGATATATATTACAGATATATGTTACGTAATAAGTATATGTAATTGCATATATACAAATACATATACACTATATATATAATAAATATATACACACATATTACCCCATACAGGGAACACAGTGAGCACTCAATAAAATAGCAGTAATTAAAATAATATTTTTTTATTAGAGTCCTCTACGACGTGATGAAAGTCAGAATAACATAGTAGAAAGTCATAGAATTTGAAACCAGGCCGACCAGAATTTGAGCCCTAGCATCTAGCATTAAGTGTGACCTTTTGCTAGTCATGTGCCTTTTCTGAACCCAGAGGGGATGACATTGTATCAACCTAAGTGTGATGGAGCAGGTCTGCAGGGAGAAGGGGGAGGGGTAAAGACCTGGAGTTTATCAGGAAAGACTTATTAGAGTTGATGAGATTAGAGTTTAGAGCCACTTATAGCCATAAATTAACGGAAAAGAAATAAAAGTCTGTATAAAGGACTGATGGCTGGAATTAGCAATTCACCTGCAAGAGATATAAAATGCATTGGCTTAGAAGTGGCCGAGTCTAGGTGGACTCTAAGTGGGGGGAAAAAGACTTAACTGAGTGCTCCCCATGTGCCTCTGTGGTTCGAAGGGATTTCCGTGTATTTCAGTGTATCCTATCTTCCACGCAAGCCTATGGGATGGGTATGACAATGAACTCCCTTTAACACATAAAGTCACTTGTCCAGGATCACACAGCCAGTTGCTGGTCTAGCCAGGACTAGAACCCAGGCCCACACTGTTAACCATGATGCTATAGAGATTCTAAGTTCAGATGAGAAAGAAAGGGATCTCTAGAATGACAGCCTCGCAGTGTGGAAGTCCCATGAGAACAGAGATCACACCTTAATCATTATTGTCCCTGCAGCGTCTGGCACATGGTGGGGACACAGTAAGTATTTCTGGAGAATGTGAATGGAAGCACCGAGCGTGCTTATTTGGAAGACTGCCCTGGGTGGGATCTTCCAGAGTTCTGTCTTATGGCCAGTGGGATGGACCGAACAATGCCTGGGCCCAGCAGGGCTCTCAGCAGCTTCCTAAATCTCTGGGAAAGACAATAGTCTAGTTCACCCAAGGGATAGTGACAGCATGCTCTTGGGGCAAAGACGAATGTGTTGCAGTGAGAAAAGGTAGAAATGGTGTCATTTTATGGCTTCCTAAAATAGCATAAAAATACTTTGCTGATCACCTGATGCCTGGGAACAGTGGTAGGTTAAGGGCTGTGGAGGCTCACTCCCTTTTTCCCTTCTCTCATATTAAATCCGGCCACATTTGCGGAGTCACCACTGGGGAAAGAGACTTCCCTCCCCCCACCGGATGGCCTATCACAGCCCTGCTAGTGTTAGAACTGGCATCTATCTTGCTTCACGTGAGAGAAGAACCATCAGTAACAGAAGCCATCAAAAACCAATAACCGGGCCTGGACCTTATTCACTGGGCTCCTAAAGATCTCCAATAGAAGGAGAGTCATCTAGAAACGAAACTTGCCTAGAAGGTATTCAGAGTAGGGACTCCAGGACTGTCCTAGGTATGATATGGTTTTCACTGACAGTGGCTGAGACACTCTACCCTGGCTTTGCTATGATGTCCCTGCTGCCTAAAGGGGGCTGTGAAGGAAAAGGTAGTGACTGCAATCTGAACAGTGTAGGGACTGATGCTGGCAGCAGACTATACTACTTTAGTAAGACTGAGAATGGCTTATATAGGTGTGGGAAAACATGTACATTTCCTAACCAGGCCTATATGCGGTGGTTTATTTTGAACCACCAATAAGCCTGGGAAACAGTACTAGGATCTTCACGTTATGGATGAAGAAACCAAATCTCAGAGAGAAAAATCCAGAACTAACTCCAGGTCTGGTTGTCTTCCACTTTTCATCATGCTGTTTGTACCAATCATTATCGTGCCATTTGATGAAAGAAGGTACGTAGTTCCTGCTGCTCCAACAGTTGGGCCTAGTACACACACACACACACACACACACACACACACACACACACACACACACACACACACACACAGATGAAGATATATGTTATATGTATGCTCTTCTTTCCAACTATGACATGATATTCCTTAATGTCTATTTACTTTATTTTACTTGTCCATATGCTAACAATGGATGCTTGTGTTGGCTCTAACTCCCCACTCTAACAATCAACACTCCAAAGAAACTTTTGTGCATGCCTTCCAAAGAACCTGCACAGGAATTTCTGTGGTATATATTTCAAAATCTACTCTCTAGAATAGATTTCTACATATTGAACTGGAGCAACTATATTCCAGAAATGGGGCTACTGGGTAATGTGGCAAAAGTATATTTAATTTCATCTTTAGGTATATTTTTTTAATGAGGAGGTATCAACACAGCACTTTTTAAAGGTAGCATACGTACCAGTGGTAATGCCTGGTTGATGCTAAAGAATTGGGGTTTTGCAGCAGCTTACTAGTTGGCTGCAGACTCCTTAGCTGGGTGTAAATGAAGGTGATTTTGATAGCATTCAACCCCTGAGATGCAGACTCCATCTTGCTGCCAGTGGAGCACTCCAGCGTCTGGAACTGCTGTTGTCTAGAAGGCTGTATCTCATTGGGTTTTCTGGTTGACCAAGGGCTTGCTGTTGGGTTCAGTGTTATTAATTAGCACACTGAGATCCCCTGCTGGCTGTGACTGATTCAGGACCTGCTTCTGTGTATGTCTAGATTTTCGTGGGTGATGTGAGATGACAGGAATTGTGGAGGATCTGTCTCTCCTGCCACTCACAAAACCAGCTATATTTTGATACCACTTAGCTAGTGTATCTAGGTCAAAACTTGATTTTGTTATTTCTACATCTAGGGAGAGTAAAAGAACAAAATGCTTAACCAGCCACATAGATCTTCCTTCATCTTTTAAGGCATGAAACAGTTATCTGGAGAGGAGTTGAGATGATGATAAGAAGTAACTCCAGTTACCCCCTTTCTCTGTTGACTAGAGTGGACTACCATGCCTTTGATCCCCTCTTCCCCCCTCATCTTCCACAATGATGCTTTGGGGACAAGCAAAAAGAGAGCAGAATGGAAAAGCACAGAAAAAGGAGGCTGGGAAGAACTTGTGGGGGCTTTTGCAATTGCTCCAAAGGGGAGGGTTTCTAAGTCAAGAGTACAGGGAGCCTTCTCCTTCCCCTTCCTCTCCTCTTCAGACTTGTTTCTGGGTCTTTTTTCTCTTCTAGAGCAAAATCCTGACAGTGTGCCATGCACTTGCAAAAGGATAATTACATCTGTACCCTCCAAGAGACAGGCCTGCTATCAGCAGGGAGGAGTCTGATGTAGATGCAAATGTAGCTAAATGCCTGCATATGCATAAACACTGACAGCTCCTGAGTTAAATCAGAGACCAGAAACTTCTCTGACCCAAAGTTAAAGAAAGCTCCAGGAGAAGTTTTGGTCAAAGATTCAAAAATTAACAACTTTACCAGTCTGCCCAGTTATATTCTTTTCCAAAGCAATAGAAATGACCTAGAGCCTCTCAAGAGAAGGGAGTGTGCTCTGGTCTTCAGGGTGGCCTAGAACTTAACACCAGGCTTGAACCAAAGCAGGGACTCAGTGGGTATGGTGGGACTTCCCTGCTGCTTGAGGAGACAATGAATCCACAAGAGAGCCAGGAGGGATCTTCAGACAGTGAGCTCACAACCTATTTCCATCTCCTGCGTTGGCAAACATTCTCCATTATCTAGTGGGTAGTGAACAGGGCCCCAAAACTCTCCTAGAGAGGAGGATGGGGCACCATAATTTATGCTTAAATGTAAATACAGGGTCATCAGTATTTTCTTTTCTTTTTTTTTTTTTAAGATTTTATTTATTTAACAGAGAGAGAGAGCACAAGCAGGGGGAGCAGCAGGCAGAGGAGAGGGGGAAACAGGCTCCCTGCTCTGCAGGGAGCCCGATGCGGGGCTCTATCCCAGGACCCCAGGATCATGACCTGAGCCCAAAGGCAGACACTTAACGACTGAGCCACCCAGGCACCCTCATCAGTATTTTCTCAAAAGGACAGCCAAATTCCTAAGCACTTACGTTCGAAATGCAAATACATTATAAAACACCACGAGGGAGATGCTATAAGAAAAAATACTACAAGATGCTTCACTGGTAGAGAAGGGAGGGCCACATGATTGCTTCCAGGCCCAAATGGGACTCATTTCCCCATCATATTAATGCCAAGAACAGGTGAAGGGCCTTCTTTTATTTTAACAAGAAAAAGGGCAAAAGGGAGGAGAGGAAGTCGATGCCAGGGAGAGTTATCCCCACTTCCTATTGAAATAAGACTCAAGAGAAGCAAGTAGAAGTTACTAAAGAAATGACAATATGGAATATTTAGGTCTGGACGAGCCATCATGTTGGAGTAGGCCTTAGCTACCAGCCAAGATAAAATTTGTGGAGGTAAGACTTAAGCTTAGTATAAAGAAGAGCTTTTTAACAAGTGGGATAGAGGTTTTTTTTTTTAATTAAGTTATGGGAAGAGCTGCCTATAATTATACTGAAATCCCTTTTTTGCATATTTTTTAAATTTTATTTTATTATGTTAATCACCATACATTACATCATTAGTTTTTGATGTAGTGTTCCATGATTCATTGTTTGTATATAACACCCAGTGCTCCATTCAATACATGCCCTCCTTAATACCCATCACCAGGCTAACCCATCCCCCCACCCAGAGCCCTCAGTTTGTTTCTCAGAGTCCATAGTCTCTCATGGTTCATCTCCCCCTCTGAGCCCCCCCTTCATTTTTCCCTTCCTACTATCTTTTTTTTTTTTTAACATATAACGTATTATTTGTTTCAGAGGTACAGGTCTGTGATTCAACAGTCTTACACAATTCACAGCGCTCACCATAGCACATACCCTCCCCAAAGTCTATCACCCAGCCGCCCCATCCCTCCCACCCCCCACCACTCCAGCAACCCTCAATTTGTTTCCTGAGATTAAGAATTCCTCATATCAGTGAGGTCATATGATACATGTCTTTCTCTGATTGACTTATTTTGCTCAGCATAATACCCTCCAGTTCCATTCACGTTGTTGCAAATGGCAAGATTTCATTCCCTCTGATGGCTGCATAATATTCCATTGTATATATATATACCACATCCACTTTATCCATTCATCTGCCGATGGACATCTTGGCTCTTTCCACAGTTTGGCTAATGTGGACATTGCTGCTATAAACATTGGGGTGCACATAACCCTTCGGATCCCTACATTTATGTCTTTGGGGTAAATACCCAGTAGTGCAGTTGCTAGGTCGTAGGGTAGCTCTATTTTCAACTTTTTGAGGAACCTCCATACTGTTTTCCAGAGTGGCTGCACCAGCTTGCATTCCCACCAACAGTGTAGGAGGGTTCCCCTTTCTCCGCATCCTCGCCAACATCTGTCATTTCCTGAGTTGTTAATTTTAGCCATTCTGACTGGTGTGAGGTGGTATCTCATGGAGGTTTTGATTTGGATTTCCCTGATGCCGAGCGATGTGGAGCACTTTTTCATGTGTCTGTTGGCCATTTGGATGTCTTCTTTGGAAAAATGTCTGTTCATGTCTTCTGCCCATTTCTTGATCGGAACATTTGTTCTTTGGGTGTTGAGTTTGATAAGTTCTTTTTGATTTTGGATACTAGCCCTTTATCTGATATGTCATTTGCAAATATCTTCTCCCATTCTGTTGGTTGTCTTTTGGTTTTGTGGACTGTTTCTTTGGCTGTGCAGAAGCTTTTTATCTTGATGAAGTCCCAATAGTTCGTCTTTGCCCTTGCTTCCCTTGCCTTTGGCGATGTTTCTAGGAAGAAGTTGCTGCGGCTGAGGTCGAAGAGGTTGCTGCCTGTGTTCTCCTCTAGGATTTTGATGGACTCCTGTCTCACAATGAGGTCTTTCAACCATTTGGAGTCCATTTTTGTGTGTGGTGTAAGGAAATGGTCCAGTTTCATTCTTCTGCATGTGGCTGTCCAATTTTCCCAACACCATTTGTTGAAGAGACTGTCTTTTTTCCACTGGACATTCTTTCCTGCTTTGTCAAAGATGAGTTGACCGTAGAGTTGAGGGTCCATTTCTGGGCTCTCGATTCTGTTCCATTGATCTATGTGTCTGTTTTTGTGCCAGTACCATACTGTCTTGATGATGATAGCTTTGTAATAAAGCTTGAAGTCCGGAATTGTGATGCCACCAGCTTTGCTTTTCTTTTTCAACATTCCTGTGGCTATTCGGGGTCTTTTCTCGTTCCATACAAATTTTAGGATTATTTGTTCCATTTCTTTGAAAAAAGTTGTTGGTATTTTGAGAGGGATTGTATTAAATTGAAATCCTTTTTTTTTTTTTGGATCTGTTTCAGCAGAATCTGCCTCCCTTTCAGTGATTCTAGAGCAAATATTTCTGTTTTGAGTGGAAAGTTAGATGCTATGTGATATTTTCTAATTCTAAAATGATTATGTTTCTATAGATTAAAAAAAAATTCAATAGACAGCTCTGAGTAAAACTGTTTAACATGATGCCGTGCCTTGAAGCAATTCTGTAACATTCTGTTTCTAATCTTCCCCACAGCCTCAGGGCTCCTAAATGCTCTCTCTCCTCTGCCTGGGTGTGGCTTCCTGCTCAGGAGGCTCTCTCCTCCAGATGATTCTAAGGCAGTATCTGCTATCTCCCCATCTAGACAGTCTCTGAGAATAAGCGAAGGGAACCTTCATATTTGGGGAGATTTTCCCTATTGTTCACGGTGGGAACACAGACAGCAAGAACCTGAGCTAACCAGGAGAGAAGAGAGTCAGCGTTTCCAGAACCCTACAATGGACTCGCTTTCTATGGACTTGCCATTTCTTACCCACTTTGCAGTAAACTCAGACCTTTCTGCCTTTTTTAGAATAACTGAGGGTGAATCAAATCGACCTTCTCCTCACCCTTAAACCCCATCCTTTTCTTGACCACGCAGGGTCTCCTTCTCAGGGAAGGCCCTCTCTTTAATGCATAGCCCTGAAGTCACAGGCAGGGTCAACTGTCAAGGGAAAAGAGTGGTGGTTGTAGTTCATCGTGTTTTAACTCAATCACATCCATCCCAGAAAACTCTAGTCTAAGGACGAGATCGCCCATTTTGTTGCATTGCTGCTGTATTCCAGGCTCTGAGACAGACTTTATATCCCTACTCATGTAGCCATCATGATGACTTTAATCCTTCTCCCTAATTTTAAGTAGCCAGTGCCCCTTGGGAGCCCTGCGCCGTGAGAAGACCCAGGGTGGTCTGGCTGTTAGAATCTTCGGAATCTTTGTTGTCTTGTTGTCTGCATTGCATTCCCTCTCTTTGGGAATGATCAATGAACCATCACGAGGGGGAAGCGGTGTCATTCATCAGTGCGTATGTGAGTAGCACTGTAATACATCACCCTCTGTTTCTGGTTCATGCTCTCTCACACTGTCATTTCATACTTCACACCAAGTTCATGTCTACATTCACATTCCATGCTTAAGAGGCATCAGGAGAGAAGGACCTACCAAGGCTACCAGGGAGCCTTCATCAGTCATTCGTGAGTTCTCCTTGGGCATCTCATGTGACAAACAGACCTCTCCTTTCTGTATTTCAGTCATAGTACAGCACCTGCCCCTGAGCCCTAAAAGGTTTCCAGATGGATTTGAGCTCTTTTCATATCGTGACACCAATGATGTGAAATCCCCCACCCTACCTCCTAAGGTGAGCCTCAGTGAATCAAAGGCATACCCAAGTTGTATAACCTTCTCTGTAGACAAAGGGGGCAGGTGAGGACTACATATCGTCAGATGAAAAGAAGGCTGCAGCAAGTTGTCATGTGGTGGCTCTTGCTTAACAGATAAGGGTGTTTCGGTTGCAATGCGACCTAGTCTTATGGGAATAGAGTAAATACTAGCCAAAAGGTAGTCATTGTCTCCCTGTCCTATGTTTTTGATGCAGGGAGCTCGGTTTAGGTCCCCCAATGGTGATTATTTCCTATTAGGCAAACCCACACCTTGGCATCTTATTCCCATTTCTTTTTTTTTTTAAGATTTTATTTATTTATTTGAAAGAGAGAGAATTAGAGAGAGAGAGTGCACATGAGAGGGGAGAGGGTCAGAGGGAGAAGCAGACTCCCGGCTGAGCAGGGAGCCCAACGTGGGACTCGATCCCGGGACTCCAGGATCATGACCTGAGCCGAAGGCCGTCGCTTAACCAACTGAGCCACCCAGGCGCCCCTTATTCCCATTTCATAGATAAGGAAACTGAGGCTTGTAGAGTTTCACTAAGTTTGTGAGAGCCACTTACTGTGACAGCAGAGCCACATTAAATGTTCATATTATTTATGACACACAGAAAAGAAACCCATCCCTTCAGTAATCCTTATGATTCAAAGCCATGTCTGTGTCCAACTCCTCCACCAAGACTCTCAGGCTCCTGCAATACACAAAGCTTTCTCCATTTTCTGTGTCACCTAATTTAGCACCTAATTATATATTGTCTTATAATTTTCTCCTAATTGCTTCAAATGTGTTTGTTCTGCTTCTCCACTAAGTTTATCACAGAAATCCTTGAGGATGGGATTTTCCCTTTCGTGATTGATCTCATTTTGCACTCTGTCTTTCTCCCACTCCACTGCTCGGACAGGAATGTCAAATCATCAGGGCTGGTCCAGCCCGCACTCTCCTCGGCACTTAGGGCCTGGCCGGGGTAGGGAAGGGTGGTAAGAGCATGTGAAGGGGAGTGGAACACCTGTGCTTTGGCCCTTCCTGGTCCTTTTGACCCTCCTGGCCACCTGCCCTCTCTGGGTCTGTTTCCTCATTGATGAAATGAAAGCATCGAGCTAGATGATCCCCGTTGTTTCTGCAGCCCCGTGAATCTACCTCAGTTCAAGGGCAAGGAGACCCTCGTGAAGATATTCAAGTCAAGATCATTGAACCCTGCATATGGTTGGTGAGCCCATGGCTGGAGACAAATGCTGTAGCCCCAGCTTCAGAAACAGATTAACGGCAGCCCAAAATCATGCCCCACTCCCACGGATGTCTCTGTGCTGCCCCCATCACGTGCCATGAAGGTGGCAAATAAATGAACCCACAGGAAGATTCAAAGGGTCACACTTACGTAAGCTCTACAGGATCACTGAATTTTAAGGGAAGGCCAGAGGAAATGTTCTTCTTCTGGGGAGTGAACTGCCTTGATCGCTAGACGGTGTCAATCTAATCAACTGAACCGATCATTAAAAAGTTAAAAGCTTGGATTCCCCAAAAGGGAATTGATGCACTGCATAGGTGCCTCTACAGGGACCCATCATAATTCAACATTAGTTAAATGTACCATTAAAGCAGCCACGTAGTTAATGGAATCTTGTTGGGGTTTGAGGTTTTTCCTGAGTTGTTCAAATTGCCTCTATCGTGAAAGACTTCCTGAATTAAAAATTAAATGGACTTTCAAGTATTTAATTAGATATATCTATTACTGAAGTGGAGAAAACAACTGAAATTCACCTTAAGAAATCTTTTAAAGGAATACAGTATGTCTTCAAGATGACATTTTGTTGAAAATTTAGATACAGTTGCTTTTAGGGATAAAACAGTAGTGGGGAATTTTCTTTTGTGGTTCTCTTGTTCCTGGATTTTACAGTCTTAAAGGCACCTTAGCTTTTTATCCTTTTGAGGCCTTTAAATACTCATGAAGCTCACAAAAACCCAGGATGAGATTATGAAACGGATGTAGAAGGAGGGTAAGTGATGGTGAACTGCCAGGCCTAGCAAGTTGCGAATCTTCTGGGGCAGCGCAGAGCTTTCCCTTGCCCTAATTAGCTATGGTGCAGGCTGGAAATAGCGTGGTGTGTGTGTGCATGAAGCTCTGTAGGAACCACAGGGAACGTCCTGGTCCGAGTGCTCAGCCAGGGTCTGCTTTAGGGAGGGAACCCTAACACTCTTCTGGCTCAGAGGGGATCTTAAGCATCTTCTTTCTTCTGACCAGCACACTCAGGGATTACTCCCTATTCACCACCCCGCCATAATCCATCCTATTGCCTTGGATGCCTTTCACCCCCTCTGCTCTGTACAATTGATTTAACCACCTTGCTGCTTTAGAGACAGGACTAGGGCCCTTTTTACCTGTATGCTTTTACAACCACACTTTACAGGGAGGGGAACGACAAAGCATAAGAACACATGACAAATTACGTGATTCATTCCAGAACTTTATAATGACAGTAGCAAGTGTTTATTGAGGACTGACTATGTGCTGGGCATTGTGTTCATCATCTTTCTGTATATATCATCTTGTTCGATGCTCTCCACAGCCTTGGGGGGAAAGTATCATTGTCATCTACCAATGGGGGAATGGAGGCTCAAGGAGGTGCTGCGATTTGTCCAAAGGAAAGTAGCAAGTGAGTGACAGAACTGAGCTTTGCATCTGATTAAATAGCCCATGCTCATAACTACCTCTTTCCTAACAAACAAACAAAAGCTAGATAACTGCTGATATCTGTCTCAGATGGTCTTTGGAAGTCTTGCCTTCAACTTCTTTCTCCACTGTGTATCTTTCAGACATCCCTCTCTGAAGCCCTTGGCCCCAAAATGGAAAACTATGCTATCACCTATCTCAACAAATGCCCCCCACCTTAGGACATAGGCTCACCTGGACATTCAGGGCCCCAAATACTACCTTTGTCTCAGCTAATCATTTTGCAGCCCTGAGACCTCTGGTTTGGGGAGCCCTATCCTCCTGGCCCCTCTCTCATCCACAGAAATTATTCCCATCAGCATTCCCTCACAATTTCTGTGTCTTCTCTGTTTTTGGTATCACTCTTCTGGACCATATCCTCATTTCTGACTGACTGCCTTTATTTGGAACACCCCACTCACTTGGGTTTCAGCCCCCTGCAGCTGTCAGGGGCTGGGGGAGAAGGCAAACCCAGAGAAGAATGGCACATCCACAGGATCTAAATATCAGGGCAGCTACAACAGATCAGAGGCCAAATAAACCAACAGACAGGATGCAGAGCAAGCCCGAGGGCCTGGGGTGAAGTCCTTAACAGCCAGCAGTGGGAAATCTTCAGGTGCTTGAGCCTGGAAAAGAGAGTGGATTGAGTATCTGGATGCTCTGCTTTTACCCAACCCAGAAGAGGTCTGAGACTACGGCTTGTTCATCTCTGTAGTCCCCTGTCTGCAATGTATAGATGAAAAGTTCAGTGAATAAAGAAACAGCAATCATGTAAATGAACCAACAAAATAAGTGTGGCCAGTGCCCATCAGGGAAGAGACACTGGCATCGGCATAAGGCAATGAAGCAGCCTGTTGCACCTGCTCATGGACATGGTTGTAGGCTGGGACCCACTGACAGTCTACAAGAGCATGGAGGTTGGAAGGTGGTCAGGCTCTTGGGGGCACGGGCTCTGAGGCACTCATTGGAATCAGGACTCCAGATACACATCTGCTTCTAAACTTACCTTGACTCTATGTCTTTAAACCTGCCCCGGGTCCATGAATTCCCACGGTCATCTGTCTAGTCTAGGTCCTTCTGGACTTTACCTTCTGTGGATGTAGCATGATGTAATAGGACGGGCATGGTGGGTTTCAGGGGTTGAGAGACTTGGGTGAAGTCCCCTCCTGGTTAGGTCACTACTAAGCGTTTTGGGATTGGGTAAGTTAGTTAACCCTACAGCCTTGATGAGAAGCAGGACTCCTGAAGCCCCTGCTACTGGACAGGGTGAGAGTAAGGGATCCCTAACATTAGTTCCCCTCCCATGTCTCAAGGACACCCAGCCAACATTTCCCTGATGTCACAGAGAAAGCTACTGGTAGGTTCTAGAACTGAACTTGGGTTTCCTGTCTACATGCACAGACCCTCTCTCTACATGAAGATACTTCTCCATGGAGGTGAACGTCAAAGATAAAAACAAGTTCAGACTTTACTAGTGAGTGCTTGTCTGCTGATTTCATGGTTGAAAATCTAAAACCAAATATATGCCTGCAGTTCTCCACTCTCCACCACGCTGCTTGCAACTACATGATCCCTGAAGTTTTACAAGAATAGCGTCTTTGCTGCCATGATCCAGGGGATGAGGTTTAAAATTTACCCAACTTTCAGTAAAACCTGTGAAGAGCTAATGCCCACTCACCCCCATGGCCCAGGCTGTTTGGTTGACTGAACAGTCCCCCACATGAACATTCTCTCCGCCATGTCTCCTGTTTCTTGCCTGAAGTGAATGAGCACAAGAGTCAAAAAGAAGCAAGAGTGAACATAGCTGGCGATCAATGCACGACTCAGGGTTCTCCCCCGCCTCTCCTCCCCAATCCAAAGAGTAACATTAAATCTGGGATTCAGTCGCCTTCACTGACTAAGGATGTCAGAAATAGACAAGGCCGAGAAATCTGGAAGGATTTGCCCCAATGATATACTGAACTAAAAAAGATGATTGGGAGTTCATAGGTTTTTAATTTTTCGGAAGCTCATAAGGCAATCACTAACAGCTATTCTGGGCTGTGTAAGAGTAGCTCTGAGGACCAGACTGCCATTGACTGAGCATTTACTAGACATCAGGTTTTGTGTTCTTGCAAAGCAATCCAGGAAATAGGCCTTATCCTTCCCAGTTCCAGAGTGCAAAACTGAGGCCTAGGGAAGAGGCATCTTGGCCAGAAATGTGTGATCATTAAGCAGGCAAGCCAGGATCAAGCCCTATCTCTTTCTAAATCCTACGAGATGTCCTCTACACGTTACCACCTTCCTAGTGAAATTAGAAGACTAGTGCCAGAGTGTCTCATGACCTCAAAGCTGAAAGGGGTCACTCTTTACTTTGCAGCTTCTAGTTCCCCCACTGAGAAGTGCCGTGGTTAGATTAGTGACCTCCAAGGATTTTTTTCCCCCGATTAAGAACACACGTGGACTCAATCAGGGCGGCCATTGCTCTTCAGTAAACAAGCAAAACAGTTGCCAGTAACCCTGAGGAGGAAATGAGTTTGCTGATGGATATGTTTCAGACCTGACTTGGGGATAAGGGGGGAAATATTAATCTCTTTCCACGACTGGTTAAATATCACAAAGCCTTGTGCAAATTGCACTCGGGCCCCAAGCTTGGCTGTTCTTCTCTTTGTTTGATTTGCAGCACCTGCTGCCTGCCTGTCCCATGGCTGCCAAAGGATTTTCCGGGGAATGGCCCATGTGCTCAGGCCCAAACGCAGTTTTGTGGGCCCTACTGGGACAACTGGGCCCAGAAGGCCTGAGGTGGAAATAAGCTGAGCCTCCGCAAAGATGGGCTCTCTAGAGCAGCAGGACTTGGAGGAGAAGGCTCTCTGTAGAAGGAGGTGCCTTCAGAACCAGTAGCGTGAAGCACCCCTTCATAAGCGAATCGAGCTAGTCAGCTGAGAGGTATCGGAGATGTCCATGAGGTGGGACAGCGGGAAAATAGGACACATTCAGGAAAGGGAAAGTGACCTGCGTCAGAGGACAGCGAACTTTTTTTTTTAAGATTTATTTATTTATTTAAGAGTGAGATAGCACGAGCAGGGGGAGGGTCAGAAGGAGAGGAAGACAAGCAGACTCCCACTGAGCCGGGAGCCCGATGCGGGGCTCGATCCCTGGATCCCGAGATCATGACCTGAGCTGAAATCAGGTGTCGGACGCTTAACCGACTGCACCACCCAGGTGCCTGGAGGACAGTGAATGTTTAAAGAGCTGATATTACAAAGAGACCCAGGACCATCCAGATCCTGCAGACTCACCCAGTCACACCTTCCCACAAGATCCGCAAGGGAAGTGTGTGCATGAGGCAAGGGAACAGAGTCAGCTCAAGTACATGCTCATTCATCTGAAACTTTGACTCTAATCTGCAATGTGGACCTCTGGGCAGAACTGTTGCAGCCAGCCTAGGAGAAGCCTGGAGTGGAGATTTAGAGCCCTTTGGGTGGCCCACATCAGCGCTGGCTGATGTAGAAACATAATGCAGCCACAAAAGTAATTCTGTTTTCTGATAACCACATTGAAGTAATATAAAAAGAAGTGAAACTACTGTAGTAATATCTTTTATTTCATCCAAAATATCCAAAGTATTTTAACATGTAATTGATTTCAACACGTAATTTACAGAGAAATTATTGACTAGATAATACTAAGGCTTCAAAATCTGCTGTGTGTTTGGTACATACAGCTCATCTCAGTTATCAATGGAAATACTTGCTCTGCATTTAGATGTCATAAAAGTCCCAGTTGAAAAACTAAGTTCACTACAGACTTGTTCCAAACGTACTTAAAAGTCTTCCAATAAGTGAATCTGGTATCGGTTTTAAATTTAAATGTAAATTATTTAAAATGAAACACAATTTAAAATGCAGATACTCAATCACATCAACTGCATTTCAGTTTCTCAGTAGTCAATGACCATAACCATATTTCTGTTTCTTGGGGTGGACAGCGGCTACCATATTGGGTGGGCAGCATCCATCGACAGCATTGCCTCATTATCTGACCATAGGCTGCAAGGGGATCTCAGATTTGCAGTCCTTGGAGAGGAGCCAGCAAAGAACGTTCTGAGGCGGGGACCTGAGCCTCAGGCAATGTACAGATCCTAGGAATGCCAGTAGTTTTACTTTCCAGATCAGATTTGCAACTTCTGCAGAACTGGGTTAAGAATAATAGCAATGTCACAGAAATCAGTGGCATTCCTATACACCAACAACAAGACAGAAGAGGGACAAATCAAGGAGTCGATCCCATTTACAATTGCACCCAAAACCAGAAGATACCTAGGAACAAATCTAACCAAAGAGGCAAAGGATCTGTACTCAGAAAACTAGAAAATACTCAGGAAAGAAATTGAAGAAGACCCAAAGAAATGGAAAAACGTTCCATGCTCATGGATTGGAAGAACAAACATTGTGAAGATGTCAATGCTACCTAGAGCAATCTACACATTCAATGCAATCCCCATCAAAATACCATCCACTTTTTTCAAAGAAATGGAACAAATAATCCCAAAATTTGTATGGAACCAGAAGAGACCCCGAATAGCCAGAAGAATCTTGAAAAAGAAAAGCAAAGCTGGCGGCATCACAATTCCGGACTTCCAGGTCTATTACAAAGCTGTCATCATCAAGACAGTATGGTACTGGCACAAAAACAGACACATAGATCAATGGAACAGAATCGAGAGCCCAGAAATGGACCCTCAACTCTATGGTCAACTCATCTTTGACAAAGCAGGAAAGAATGTCCAGTGGAAAAAAGACAGTCTCTTCAACAAATGGTGTTGGGAAAATTGGACAACCACATGCAGAAGAATGAAACTGGGCCATTTCCTTACACCACACACAAAAATGGACTCCAAATGGTTGAAAGACCTCATTGTGAGACAGGAGTCCATCAAAATCCTAGAGGAGAACACAGGCAGCAACCTCTTCGACCTCAGCCGCAGCAACTTCTTCCTAGAAACATCGCCAAAGGCAAGGGAAGCCAGGGCAAAAATGAACTATTGGGATTTCATCAAGATAAAAACCTTTTGCACAGCAAAAGAAACACTCCATATAACCAAAAGACAACCGACAGAATGGGAGAAAATGTTTGCAAATGACATATCAGATAAAGGGCTAGTATCCAAAATCTATAAAGAACTTATCAAACGCAACACCCAAAGAACAAATGTTCCGATCAAGAAATGGGCAGAAGACATGAACAGACATTTTTCCAAAGAAGACATCCAAATGGCCAACAGACACATGAAAAAGTGCTCCACATCGCTCGGCATCAGGGAAATCCAAATCAAAACCTCCATGAGATACCACCTCACACCAGTCAGAATGGCTAAAATTAACAACTCAGGAAATGACAGATGTTGGCGGGGATGCGGAGAAAGGGGAACCCTCCTACACTGTTGGTGGGAATGCAAGCTGGTGCAGCCACTCTGGAAAACAGTATGGAGGTTCCTCAAACAGTTGAAAATAGAGCTACCATACGATCCAGCAATTGCACTACTGGGTATTTACCACAAAGATACAAATGTAGGGATCCGAAGGGGTACGTGTACCCCGATGTTTATAGCAGCAATGTCCACATTAGCCAAACTGTGGAAAGAGCCAAGATGTCCATCAACAGATGAATGGATAAAGAAGAAGTGGTATATATACACAATGGAATATTATGCAGCCAGCAAAAGGAATGAGATCTTGCCATTTGCAATGATGTGGATGGAACTGGAGGGTGTTATGCTGAGTGAAATAAGTCAATCAGAGAAAGACATGTATCATATGACCTCACTGATATGAGGAATTCTTAATGTCAGGAAACAAACTGAGGGTTGCTGGAGTGGTGGGGGGTGGGAGGGATGGGGTGGCTGGGTGATAGGATTTGGGTAGGGTATGCGCTATGGTGAGCACTGTGAGTTGTGCAAGACAGATCTGTACTTCTGAAACAATGCGATATATGTTAAGAAAAAAAAAGGAGAAGATAGCAGGAGGGGAAGAATGAAGGGGAGTAAATCAGAGGGGGAGATGAACCATGAGAGACGATGGACTCTGAAAAACAAACTGAAGGTTCTAGAGGGGAGGGGGGTGGGGGGATGGGTTAGCCTGGTGATGGGTATTAAAGAGGGCACATTCTGCGTTGGAGCACTGGGTGTTATGCACAAACAATGAATCATGGAACACTACATCAAAAACTAATGATGTAATGTATGGTGATTAACATAACAATAAAAATTTTAAAAAAAGGAATAATAACAATGTCTGTACACTGAGTTTCTACTCTGTGTCATTGTGTCTGATGCCTTTTGCTACTTAGAAAGGTCAAGTGATTTGCTCAGTGTCATTCAGCAGGGAAGGGTCGGGCCCAGGATTCAGAATCAAGTTTGTTGGACTCCATACTGATGCAGTATTGCAACCTTCATGGCCAAGGCCACCATCCTAGCATTAGAATTTCCCAACCACAGTGATGCCTGATCTTGCACTTAGTCCACCTCTCAGGACTGTGGCCCCATTAGAAGAAGATGTAATTCCGGAGGGGTGCCCTTGGCGGCAGAGGCCTTGACCACATCCAGAATTAATGGAGTTCTCTGTCAAGAGCATGAGGGTCATTATTGTCTTGGAATGAACGTATCGGCTGTCCCATTGTCAGTTTGCTAGCTCTTCCTAAAAGGCTTCAGAGGGTGACTTCATGCTGCACCCAGCATCTGCCCAGCCTCTAATGGTCTGCGCCGTGCTCATTAGCCAGCTTGCCCACAAGTAGTCGAGAGAGGAGGAGGGGCAACAAAAGCATACCTTCAAGCTAAAGGTTAACTTGGAGTGCTTTTAAAATATCTGACCGCTGACTCCATTGCAGGAACAACGTCAAAGCAAATGTGAGAGAATGCGGCTTCCTTCCTGGAGCTGAAGGCCTCTGGCCTCTCCCTCCAAGAAGAGCACCTGGGGGAAGGGCCAGGAACACTTGGGCCGCCCAGGCTTCAAACAGCATTTTCCCTGCTCTTTTCTTAAATTGCATCTGGCTCTTGACCTCACAGGCTCCCACCTGCCTAGCGTGACGCTGTCTCACAGCCCCGTAGACCCCGCGGGATGAGGCGGCCCGACACTGCCCACCACCTGGCCCTGGATGTGACTCCCGCCAGCAAAACAGGGCCGCGCAGGGCAGGCCAGATTGTAGGTGCTGTAAATGATCCCAGCCCAGTGGAACGGACATAACCAAGGGCTGGGCTAGGAAAGAAGCTGGAAGAGTAGAGGAAATTAGGGGTGGGGGGGGGCAGAAACTAACATGAAGAAACGCCTATAATAAGGTAGTGATAGAATGTCGTCTCTAGGGCACAGTTTCTCAATCTCAGCACTATTGACATTTGGACTGGATGATTCCTTCTTTGGGGGCAGGGCTGCCTGTGGCTTGGAGGATGTTTAGCAACATCCCTGGCCTCTCTCCATTAGATGCCAGTAGTGGAGCCCCCTCACCCCAAATTGTGACCGCAAAACATGCCTCCAGAAATTGTCAGATGTCTCCCGGGGGGGGCAGAATCACCCATGGTTGGGAACCATTGCTCCAAAGCTGTGCTGTCTTCAAATCCAGGCCTGTGGCTCACCGTGGGCCCTGGGATGGCCCCTTCAGCCCTCTGTCCCCCAGTTCTCCCTTCTGTAAAATGAGAGAAAACATCTTTCAGGGGCCGTGAGGTTTAAGGAACATAGATGGAAAGGGCTTATTACTGATAAATGCTGTTTAGTTTAGGTAAAGAATTCAGAATGTACTTTTTAATTACCAAGCAATCTATTTTACAGTACAGTGGTAGTACTCCCTGTGTGAAAGGTGTCTTTTCCCAAACTGGCTACTTTTCCAGTCCCACATGCTCCTCCTGAACCTCACTACTCTGCACCCCCCCAACAGGAGGAGGATCCTGTGTCTTCACCCCTTGAATCCAGCAGTACCCGTGTGATGGCTTTGAAGGGAATGACCTGGAAGGGACACTCTGTGATTTCTGAGGCTGGGTCATAAAAGATATGGCTTCGCCTCACGCTCTCATGGACACAAGCCTTGGGGGCTCTGACCCAACATGGAGAACATCTGCTTCGCCGGAAGCCACACGCTGGGCAGACCACGTGGAGAGGCCACACAGAGACAGAGATGTCCAAGGAGCCATGGTGTGCTGGCTGTCTGGGGCTTCCCAGCCCAGGTGCCCCATGTGGGTACAAGAGGCTTCAGGCAGCTCCAGCCCCAGCTTTGAAGCCGCCCCCAGGTGATGTTGAGGAGAAGAGAGGAGCTGTCCCAGCTGAGCCCGGCCCACATTGTGGATTCTTTTCTTTTTCTGAAAGATTTTATTTATTTATTTGGGAGATGGAGTGAGCGAGAGAGAGAGCACATGAGCAGGGGCAGAGGGAGAGGGAGAAGCAGGCTTCCTTGCTGAGCAAGGAGCCCGATGGCGGGACTTGATCCCAGGACCCTGGAATGATGACCTGAGCCAAAGGCAGACACTTAACCAACTGAGCCACGGTGAGGCGCCCCTCCACATTGTGGATTCTTGAGCAAGATAAATATTGTTTTCGTGTGAAGTTGTGGGTTGGTTTTTATTGCACGGAAATAAATAACTGCAGCAACCATCTGACAGGCGAGAAAACCAGCTATCGTGGAGGTTACACAGCTAGTGAGTGTCCAGGCTAGAATTTGAATCAAGGTTTTCCTGCCTTCCAAATGGCACTGTGTCCTTCTCATGATACTTGCTCCCAAGATGGCAGAGGGTGTCCTGACAAGTGGGGTCTGGGACTCAGAGGAGGACAGCACCAATATTGGGAACAGACTGGCTACCCAGGACTCAGCCCATCTATATGCGGAGGATCTGAGCATGGCCGGAACGAGACAGACTTCAGCCCTGGAGAGTCTGGGGTGGTAGAGGGATCCCCCAACAGAGCGAAACAGAAGCACAGTTCAGGGTGAGTCGGCATCAAAAGCTCGTTTCAGAGCCTGAGGCTGCTGAAATCCCAGCTGTCTGAGATGAGGATGCACACTGAGCTAGTGATCCTCAGCCCTGGCTGCTCACACCACCCAGCGGACTTCTAAGCATCTCGGTGGACATCAGACCCTCCAGGGCGGAACCCGGTTATCAGTGCTATTGAGTCTCCCCCAGGTGATGCCAGGGTGCCCCAAGCCGTACACTGCTGCTCGGGGGCGGGGGCAGGGGTTGTGAGGCTGCAGGTCCTGGTCAGTTCAGTGAAGCCTGCTGTGGGGCAGGCAAAAACAAGGTTGGAGCATTAGCTGAAGTCATCGGTTTGCTTTATGACCCTGCGAGGCAAATTAGAAATCAAACTTCATTTGGCTTCCAGCGAAGATGAAGATTCAGCAGATCGGGAACTGGTAAGGGCCCCATTAGCATGCTTACGGGCAGAGACTCCATTGGATTGTTGCATGTGAGTTCAAGCAGAGGGGACAGTGCTGCCCCTGATGCTCCCCGCCCCCTCCGCTCCCTTGCAATCCTGGGAGGGCAGAGTCTTACATTTTGGCTTTTCTCCTCTGCTGTTGGAACGAGGCAGGCAGCAGTCGACAGCAGGCCGGAGTGGAAAAGGCAGCTGCGGAGCCGGGCAGATCTGGGTTCGAATTCCACTTCCCTCTCTCCGAGTGACAAGAGACATTCCTCAGTCTTTCCACTTGCTTCCTCTGTCAAATGAGAAGAACGATGACGTGGTCAGGGTGCACCGCAAAAACACACATGATACACCAGCCCATGAGGGACACTGATAACGTGGTTGCATTCACTCACTTATTCATGCATTCATTCATCCGTTCTTCTGATTCATCTCCTTCTTCCCTCCACGCCTCTACACCTCTTCCTTTTCAGAATGTTAAGAATGAGAAGCAGGTGCCCTGGAAAGGAGCCCATAGCAGTGCATTAGATTAGAAGCTTTTCCATCTGGCCAGACTCCCTCACCCTCTTCACTTGGTGAGCTCCTACTCAGAAAAAACTCACATGTCACCTGCTCTGGAAGCCCTCCTGCATCTCCTCCATCTGTGTAGGAGCCCCTCCTCTCTATTCCCACAGCCCTGTGCTTCTCTGTGTACTAATGTCCATCACGTTCGACTATCATGGCCCTCCTACATGTCTATCCTCCCCGGAGACTGTGAGCCTCCCCCCGGATGTGGCACATCACAAGCACTCATCCAATTTCCGTGAACTAACTTATTCAGTAGACCCCATGTTACTTCCCCTTTCTGGGCCTTGGTGTCCGTGTCTGTAAATGAGAGGGTTGGAACAGCAGCTATATGCCAGGAGCAAGTCCAGCTCTGGTGTTCTCTCTCTCTAGGGACCTAGAGAGCAAGGACAGGAAAGAGAGGAAACCGAGCCGAATCAATTAATTCAGGAAGGGGTAATGAGCTGGCAGCAAGTCAACGCTAAGGGATGACAATTAACTTGACATCAGTGTCATCAGGTGAGTAGGGCAGTGCCATGGCGCCTGGGGATGGAGGCTTTCCAGGCAGCAGCAGTCAGTCAAGGTTGTCCAAGGGGTGACTGGTGGGTCAGAGGAATTCAGATTTTTCAGAGAAAGGTGGTGGAGTCAAGGCCTTTTCAGGAACAAAACCAAAGAGAGGGAGGACATATGGCTGGATGGGCCCGAACTGGTTTGGGGTGAAGAGTCACAATCCAGGACTTTCGTGAGCAATGCTGGAGTGCCGAAAGTCAAGGAATGACCTGATATCTGGGGGCAGCCTGTGGGAACCATACCCCAGACTGGACCAGCCAGGAGTGTATGTGCTGCCCAGGGTCTGAAGCTCCATGGGGTGCCTCTGTCTTGGCCAGGTTCCTGGGGAAGTTCAGGAGCTGGGCAGGGAGAAAGTCTGTGAGGGCTGGGGGGCCTCTGTGGACTCCAATTCATATGGGGAATTGGGGATATTTAGGGGCCTGAGATGGCTCTGCCTTTGGGGACCATAGTCAACTCATAGCCCTGCAAAAACTTTCCCTGAGAAACACGCTTGCCTACAGCACACCTTTGTGGTCACACCCCAGCGTTGGCCCATGCTTGGCCCTCAATCCAACTCTCCATCTGACGCACACCCACAAGGCTCACCGCAGAGATGCACAGATGTACTTGTGTTGCTTCTTCATTTTGGTTGACATTTATGAAACATCTATGTGGTGGTCATTGGGTCCTTAGATGGAGAAACTACAGACTTTGCCCTGTAGGAGCTCAGGGTGAACATTTGCGCCAGTACACAAAATCATAGACCAGATTCATGTTGTATAATGCATGTTCACACATACCTGTTTCTGGATCCCCACGGGTTCCCGTACAGGCACACACAGAGATCATGAGTGATTATGCACACACACAAACACACGGGTGCCACCCATGGACAGAATCCCAATAGACAAGCAAATGGAGGCCATGAGTTCCCATCCACCTTGGCTTAGTCAGCAGGTCATAGAATTCGTTAACCCCCTTCCTGTTTGCTTGCCCATTGCAGAAGCATTGCTCTGCCCTTATTCCCACAACAGAATGCTTCCAGGTCTTTTATAGGGACATTATTTTATGGCAACATTGTTAACTGACATTTATGGGGATTCAATCAATAAATTAGATGTTCCTTGTAATGATGCATGGCTGGCTCACATTTGCTTACGAGCCCTAAGTGCTCAAACTCCGAACTGGATGTTTTAGACCTCTGCCTCTTTACACACACACACACACACACACACACACACACACACAGTAGTACATAAAATGTCACTTCAGTCATGCTGGGAAGTGGTCTACTGCTCAGGTTTTGTTCCTCGTTTGTCTCCCACTGAGGAAGCTGAATCGGGGATGGGGTTGTAGGGGTCATTGTCTGAGGGCCTTAAAAGGTGGTATCTCCTGGAGGAAAGACCAGAGCAGTGACTGGTGTAAAACCCCCATCCTTAGAGCTCCTACTCCTTGGTACAGGAAAGAAGAGTCTGGACTCTGAGGTGAAAATTTTAATTCCTCTGTGCATATCCCCACTCATCACCAGCTGTTCCTTGTGGGTGTGCTCTGTGAGGCCACCCACATCGAAGCTGGAGGAGAGGTTAGAATTAAGAGTGGGGGGCAGGCCAAGAGAATGCCCCCACAGAACTGACATCCTTCTCCTTCCACTGTGCTTTCCTGCCCCATTCAAACTTGGGCAGCCAGCAGCGTCACAGAAAATTGTGGTCATGGAGAAAGCAGCTGTTCCCAGGCAATGACGATTCTTAAAAACCCAAAATATGGGGTGTGCCAATGTCAAGTGTCAAGTCATCTTCCATCCCACCTTCTTTCTAGGAATGGGACACTCCCTTTAAACAAACAAACAAACAAACACCTGGCCTTAATGTTGGCATTCCGGGGCTGTGCTTCATTGGAGAGTGGGGTTGAGGACCCTTTTTGGGCAAAGGATGTCACCCCTTTGCTAAGACAGAGTTTGCAGCTCAGTCGCTCGGGCTGACTTCTCCTTTGAGGAAATGAATTCCTCCCATCTGGGGAAATGTCACTAATATCCGAAGGAAGGGAATCTGTTCTGAGGCTGATGGGGGTAAATCCAGTCTGGCTACATTCTCTCAGTCTCAGGGGAGCTCTTTCTCAGGTGTTGTCATTCCCTTCTTGGGGGCACATGGAACTCCTGATGTTCTCCTGAGCCTGCGTCTGGACGGGGCACACTCAGGTCCTCCCTGCCCAGGATCCATCATTCCTCTTCTGCCGCCCAGGAGCAACGTGGAGGAAGCCAGCCAAACCCCGGCCCCACTCTGGAAGCAAACGCAGGTTCCCTCTGGCCTCCCCTGAATGCTCACCAGTATCTTCTCTTGCTATGCTTCTGAGTCTCTCCTCCTCCAGCTCATGGACAGGCAGGGGGGAAAGAAGGGCCCTCATAGACCTTCTTTGTCTGTGTAAGCCTGGATGTGACTTTTGACAGCTGAGGGCCTTTTTCTTCAAAGCTGTTATCTCCTTGGTTTCAAGAGTCTGTGGTAAAATTCGCAAGCTGACCATTGACTCAGTTGAGGGTCTTGGGGCCCTGGTAACCCTATCTGAAGGGCAGTTGGTAAAGGGTGTGCTGGTCCCTGCTGACCCCTGGGTGGGGGAGCAGGAAGGCAGGAGTAATGCCAAGCACTCCGAGCAAAATTACATCGATCAAGGTTTCATTATACTGTCCTGTCACACGGATAAGAAACAAAACCTTACAAAAAAAGGGCTTTCTGTGGAGTTAACAGATGTGTGTCCAGGATGGTAGGAGAAGAGAGAAAAAAGGACCCCTAACTCTCAGAGGTCGGAGGGATTCAGTGATGGCAGCTTCATGCAGGTGGCGTGTGACCCACAGCTGGCTCTTGCAGGATGAGCAGGGATTAGCCATCCTGCAGAGGGGCAGACTGTCCAGTGGTGTGGAGGTGAGGAAAGGCATAACATGGGGCAGCAGGTCGGGGAGAAACTTCGGGGTTAGGAGTCTGGGTTGGAGTTTCAGCTGTCTTGCTTCCCCACCTTATGGGAAATTTCAAGACGCAGTTCCGGTTCAGCAGGAATGTGTGCTGTGATTTATTAATGATGTCTGCAAATGTGTGTGTGGGGGGGGCAAGCAACACACACACCATGTCTTTAGCATCTGTGGGCTAGTGATTAATAGGGACTCACTATTAGCTATGAGCCGCTACCTGCAAAAACATTCACACGGTGCCTGGCTCATGCAGGGACACGATGAGCGTGAAGCCTCTCATGTCTAGGAGTTGTTTGCCCAGATGATCACTGAGCGAGGGGCGAGCTCCTGTGTGACTCCCTTGGGAGCCCTTGCAATCTGCCTGCATCCAGGAGCCCTGCTCTTCTGCCTGGCTCCACACACAAACAGAAGAGGAGGGCCAGGGTGATAGATGCAGGAGAGGGGTGGAGGCAGGTGGGCAATGGGACTTTAATGGTTGGTAATTGCTTTTCCAATTGGCCTCCAGGTTGGAATAATCTCATTAGGTGAGCTACTGAACCTTGTGACACGGCCTGAGAAAATACTGTTCCGTGTATTTACTCCCTTTCATAAAGGCCGGTGTGATTTCCCCACCTTCCTCCATCGATGCCTTCCTGTAAAGGGATTCCTGCTGCCTGAGCTGGCCTTCAGGCTGGGGCAGGACGGCCGGTGGGACAGGAAGAGTCATTGGCCTTTGAAAAACCGATCCCAAAGGGGAACTTTTTGGGGTACCCTTAGTTGTTGTACTGGGGGAAGTGTGTGTAGGTGTGTATAGTTTGTTTTGGAAATTGTCCTTCCAAGATGGGACTGCTGTCTAGGGGGCTGCACATTAATCCTTCAGTGCATACCCTCATATTATTTTTAACATGAAAACATCATCTTTCTCCTGTTCTATTCATTGGAATAGCATCTCCTGCCCTGAAAGAAAAGATCCCAAGCCTTGGTCACCAACAGACATCCTTTGAACTTAGACCACTTTGCTTCTCTGTGACTGAGGCCCCTAG
Organism: Eumetopias jubatus; assembly: GCF_037043125.1. Classification (NCBI taxonomy): domain Eukaryota; kingdom Metazoa; phylum Chordata; class Mammalia; order Carnivora; family Otariidae; genus Eumetopias; species Eumetopias jubatus. The sequence continues at coordinate 121,255,397 of NW_028274816.1, forward strand.
TCTGTCCTATGGGGTGGTGGCACCTGTTCAAATGGCCTCTTGGAGCTGTTGTCAGAATCAAATGAGCTCTGATGACATCTTCAAAGAGAAGGGGGCCAGGCAGCTCTGAAGCAGTGTTGTGCCCAGACCCGTAGTTCCCAGATTTGGCTGCATATTGGAATTAGCTGGGATCTTCTAAAACTCCTGGTTCCTGGTGCCCACCCCCAGATATTCTGACCTAATTGGTATGGTGTCTTACCTGGGCATTGGGATTTTTATAGCTCGCCCAATGGCAGCAAAGTCTGAGAACCACAGGGACAGAATGGGACTTCCTCCTGGCCTCCCCACAACAGTCCCTTCCAAATCCCCTGAGATGTCAAGAGATCCCCTTGCCAGAAGCATCCTGACTCTGTTTGTTGGCCCACTGCCAAGAGCTTTCTCAAACTTTTGCCCCATACACTGCCGCCTAAAGAACTATGAATGAGCTTAAATAATGTCTCGGAACCCAGATTATCCAAGTGATTTTTCCGCCCAAATGCATAGCTTTTGTTCACCTGTGAGAATTAAAGAGCAGAAGGTTAATGTCTGCACTTGAAAAAGATTAATCTAGAGTTCTTTCCTATGTAGCCTCCCACTCCTCCAGAGTGTGGGATCAGCAGAAAGGGACTCAGCTCCTAAGTGGATATGGGAGAGAAAGAATTGCTTGCTTTGTGGAGAAGAATCCCGATCCCCCGTTCAGGGTCCGCGGCAATGTGTGCTGTGATCTGTTAGTGATGTCTGCAGGTGTGCAGGAAGGGGACAGACAAAGCACCTGTCTCCTCTTTACTATTTACACACTAAAGGAAGCCCAGGCCCAGCTTCCTGCTGTGGCTTGCAGCTGCCATTTCTTCCTCAAGGGAAATATGTTAGACACAGGCTTTGGGGCTGGGTCTCCTGCTGTGTCAACTCCTGGGGTACATCATTCTTCAGTACGTGGGTGTACCATAGGCATGTCAACTCATGAGGTCTGTGTGCACAAGGGATGCATAAACTTACACACAAGGAGAGAGACTGTGAGCTGCTCCCTTTTTATAACTAAGCCCTCTTACTCCTTCCTCCCTTACTCAAAGGCTGCTTCTAGCAAAGCCTCCATCAGCATCCCACCCCAGGGCAAGTGTTAGGTAGTGGCTCCCAGAGGTGTGTGCATGAGACACCTGGGGAAGGGTGCTTCTCCTCCCCTATGAAACCACACCAGTCCGGGCCCATACCCATGCAGTAGCGACCACCACCTGGGTGCCCTTTGCCTGCTAGTTCATTCAGCTCAAAACTTGCATACTCCCCAGGAAGCCAGGCATAAAGGAGGGCAGGAACTCCAGTTTGGAGATCGAGGACCCCCAGTGGCCTGCAGGTATTCAAGATTGGACTGAGAGGCAGCTGAGGCTGTCAGGCTTTGCACTAGCACGGAAGGGAGGGTGAGGGAGGCCACAGCTTGGACGCAAGGGTCATCGGAGAGGGTCTCACCCCCAAGTCTGGAAGGGAAGAAACTCAAGACCTTGGCTGCTATGAGCCAGTCACCGGATCCTGGGATGGGGGACACTTAGCTTTTCACCTCACTGATAGGGTAGAGGACATGGCTGAGGAGTCAGTGAGGCTGGCATAGAAAAAAAATGAATGAATAAGTAAGTATTTTTAAAAATTAAAATAAAATATTGTGAAGATGTCAATGCTACCTAGAGCAATCTACACATTCAATGCAATCCCTATCAAAATACAATCCACTTTTTTCAAACAAATGGAACAAATAATCCTAAAATTTGTATGGAACCAGAAAAGACCCCGAATAGCCAGAGGAATGTTGAAGAAGGAAAGGAAAGCTGGGGGCATCACGTTGCCTGATTTCAAGCTCTATTACAAAGCTGTCATCATCAAGACAATATAGTACTGGCACAAAAACAGACACATAGATCAGTGGAACAGAATAGAGAGCCCAGAAATGGATCCTCAACTCTATGGTCAACTCATCTTTGACAAAACAGGAAAAAATGTCCAATGGAAAAAAGACAGTCTCTTCAACAAATGGTGTTGGGAAAATTGGACAGCCACATGCAGAAGAATGAAACTGGACCATTTCCTTACACCACACACAAAAATAGACTCCAAATGGTTGAAAGACCTCATTGTGAGACAGGAGTCCATCAAAATCCTAGAGGAGAACACAGGCAGCAACCTCTTCGACCTCAGCCGCAGCAACTTCTTCCTAGAAACATCGCCAAAGGCAAGGGAAGCCAGGGCAAAAATGAACTATTGGGATTTCATCAAGATAAAAAGCTTTTGCACAGCCAAAGAAACAGTCCACAAAACCAAAAGACAACCAACAGAATGGGAGAAAATGTTTGCAAATGACATATCAGATAAAGGGCTAGTATCCAAAATCTATAAAGAACTTATCAAACTCAACACCCAAAGAACAAATGATCCGTTCAAAAAATGGGCAGAAGACATGAACAGACATTTTTCCAAAGAAGACATCCAAATGGCCAACAGACACATGAAAAAATGCTCCACATTGCTCGGCATCAGGGAAATCCAAATCAAAACCTCAATGAGATACCACCTCACACCAGTCACAATGGCTAAAATTAACAAGTCGGGAAACGACAGATGTTGGCGAGGATGCGGAGAAAGGGGAACCCTCCTACACTGTTGGTGGGAATGCAAGCTGGTGCGGCCACTCTGGAAAACGGTATGGAGGTTCCTCAAACAGTTGAAAATAGAGCTACCCTACAACCTAGCAACTGCACTACTGGGTATTTACCCCAAAGATACAAATGTAGGGATCCGAAGGGTTATGTGCACCCCAATGTTTATAGCAGCAATGTCCACAATAGCCAAACTGTGGAAAGAGCCAAGATGTCCATCGGCAGATGAATGGATAAAGTGGATGTGGTATATATATATATACAATGGACTGTTATGCAGCCATCAGAGGGAATGAAATCTTGCCATTTGCAACGACGTGGATGGAACTAGAGGGTATTATGCTGAGCAAAATAAGTCAATCAGAGAAAGACATGTATCATATGACCTCACTGATATGAGGAGTTCTTAATCTCGGGAAACAAACTGAGGGTTGCTGGAGTGGTGGGCGGTGGGAGGGATGGGGCGGCTGGGTGATAGACACTGGGGAAGGGTATGTGCTATGGTGAGCGCTGTGAATTGTGTAAGACTGTTGAATCACAGACCTGTACCTCTGAAGCAAATAATACATTATACGTTAAAAAGAAGAAGAAGAAGGAGGAGGAGGAGGAGGAGGAGGAGGAGGAGGAGGAGGAGGAGAAGAAGAAGAAGAAGAAGAAGAAGAAGAAGAAGAAGAAGAAGAAGAAGAAGAAGAAGAAGAAGAAGAAGAAGGAAGAAGAAGAAGAAGAAGAAGAAGAAGGAGAAGAAGAAGAAGGAGAAGAAGAAGGAGAAGATAGCAGGAGGGGAAGAATGAAGTGGGGGAAATCAGAGGGGGAGATGAACGATGAGAGATGATGGACTCTGAAAAAACAAACTGAGGGTTCTAGAGGGGAGGGGGGTGGGGGATGGGTTAGCCTGGTGTTGGGTATTAAAGAGGACACCTTCTGCATGGAGCACTGGGTGTTATATGCAAACAGTGAATCATGGAACGCTACATCAAAAACTAATGATGTAATGTATGGTGATTAACATAGCATAATAATAAAAAAAAAAGAAAAGGAAAAAAATAGAAGACTGATTCAGAATCTGAGCAGTCCTGGATCTCCAGATGGGGACATCTGAGGGCTGGGACGGCAGGCGGAGAGGGAATGGGGGCGAGGGCAGGTGGCCCTGATGCTGCTTGGGGACCGGTCATGCACCAGCAAGCACCGTGTAAGGGTCCTCGGATACATCATCTGCTTCGAGGGAGACACCGCCCACGGTGATGGTTAGAATCAAGTATTATCTTCCACATTTTACAGAGAGGACACAAAGGCCCAGAGAGATTAATGGCAGGGGAGCTGATGAAGAGACGGGTATCCCGTTCATCTGGGCTGTCAGCCCCACCGCCCACCGCCCACCTCAGTAGCGCTGCGCGGCTCACTTCCCTGTGTACCCTCTGTGAGCCCGTGCCCCAGCCACCTTCTCTCCCTGGACTCTCCTCCCCCCTGCACCTCTGCCCTCTCCACCCAACTGAAAACTCCTGTTCATGTTTTCGAAAGCCAACTCAGGGTCACTTCTTCTAGAAAGAATTTCCTCGGGCTACCCTCTTCATTCATTCATTCCTTCATTCAGCATCTTTTTACTTAATGCCTGCCATGTGGCAGGCATGCCACTAGACACAGACACTGCATGGAGCACAGTACATGTGGACCAGCCCCCACAGAACCTAGAGCGTAGTGAGAGGATCGATGTTTTAAACCAAGAGCCAGGCACATAACCATGTAGTGACCACTTGTGGTGATGGATTTAAAAAGAAAATGCAAGGTACTCAGAGACTATGTAAGGAGAGTACTTAATTAGACTGTATCAAGGAAGGCTTCTCTGAGGAAGTAACATTCAGGTTTGGAGCTGAAGCATGAGCAACGTGGATGACATGGCAGGGACTGACATTACTGAGCACTTCGTGTGTGCCAAGCACTTGTGTGTATTAGCTCATTTAAACTTCACAACAGCCCTTTGGGAAGGGCACTATGATCATGCCCATTTGACAGAGCAGGAAACTGAGGCAGTGAGGGGCGAACTAACATGTTCCAAATCACTCAGCTAATGAGTAAGGGAGTCAGCATTTGGATACAGCCATTTGATTCCAGAGCTCTTGCACTTACGGGGAGAAGAAGAAAGGACACGTGGGGGTGGGGGGCGGTGGCTGGAAACATCATCCGAAACGAAGAGGTGAGGATATAGATCGGGGATCTGGAGGCCTGCTGAGCCTATGGGCCCTGAAAGGATTTTAGTTCTAAGTGTCCTAGCCCTCCATTCATTGAAGGGGTTTGAGAGGAAAGGAGCGGTATGGTTAGATAAGCAGGGTAACAAGTATATGGCTGCTTCAGTGAGCAGATGTGTGTAAGGAGGGTGGGGAGGGGGACAACATCAGAGTGGGGACACTAGTTAGAAGTCACTTCAGTCGTTTAGGGAAAAAGGAGAGACAATGAGGTGGGGAGAAAGGAGAGCCTGAACCACTCTCTCCAGCTGGCTGTGCGCCTTCTCCCGGAGTCTTGCGTTGTGACTGATTGATGAGGTCTGTGCCTGTCCCGCTGGGCGGGGAGCTCCAGGAGAGAGGCAATTTTGTGCTGCTTGCCTACCTCTGAGTCAGCTATACCTAGCATGGGGCCTGACCCAAAACAGATACCCAGCCACAATTTGTTGAATGTCTGAATGAGGCATGAATGGAAGGCTTGATGACTTCAGCCACTCCCTATAACCTTATAGAAGCCACCTAAATCCTACCACCTACCCAGTACCCAGAGCCTTCCTCCAAACACCCCAAACCAGCGTCTGCTCCCCATCCAAGTCACCACTGACTCAGCCACAGCAGTGAAAATCACCCATCAAGCTGGGTGCCTGGCATCCCGTAGGGAAACTGATTGGCTGATTGGGCATTGCCCCTTTTCCCCAGAGTGTAGGGGGGGATGCTGTCTGTGGCTGTCTCGGCTGGCACTGGTTCTCTCCTGCCTCTGAGCTAATGGCAAAGCAGATGTGTGGGCAAGGCAGTCAGCTTTGTCGTGCAGGTGGAGAGGGCCGCCTTGTCAGGAAATCAGATCAGTTCTCAGGCTTGGGATGCAGTGTTTGTCGTGGCGCTGACAGCTTGCAAACATGAGTCTGGCATCTCGGGGGTTGCACAGTTGCTCTCGCTGTGGTTAAAACACACAACTTCTTGAGTGGCACTGTGGGCAGAAAGCTTCCAACTGGAACCAGCTCAGATGCCAAGTCTCCGACAGCCAGAGAGCCAGTGGGGCTAATGTTGGCAAAAGAGAGAGGCTCCTTTGGCGTGAGATTCCTTCTGGGAGGGAGGGAAACCAAAAAGCCAGCCTTTGATGTGGAGGTCCCTTGAAGAGGAGCAAGAAGAGCAATAACTATTCAGAAGACCCAGGCTTGACACCAGCTTTAGGAATTGAGGGATTTGCATTGCTGAGGAACTCATCACAATCTCCTTTAAGGAGCAGGTTCCTGGACATGTTACAGTAGGACTCTATGGGTAAAAAAATCATGCAGTTTTTAGAAACCTATTTAATGGCATAAAGCAGGAGTTGGCCAACTATGGCCCATGGGCTAAATCAGCCTGCTGCCTATTTTTGGGTGGCCTGTGAGCTAAGAATTCTTCTACATTTTTAGATGGCAAAAGACGAATCAAAACAAGGACAACATTTTGTGGCATGTGAAGATTCTACCGAATTCAAGTTTTGGTATCCATAAATGAAGTTTTGTTGGAACACAGCCAGGCTCATTTGCTTAGACACTGTCTGTGGCTGTGTTCAATCCAACCAGAGTCTAAAATATTTACTATCTGGCCCTTTAGAGAAGAAGCTTGTGAGCCCCTGATTTGCATGATAAATTCTTGTGTTTATGAATGAGTGCTTCCCTGTGTGTCAGTGGGGGCCTAGGTGTTCCTGCGGGGACCTCTGTGGAGGCAAAAATAGGGGTGCAGAATGTGTTCCCGTAGCAGGATTGTGGCTCTGTGAAGGGGCATTGTTGAGATGGAGAATGATGTCCGCATAGCGGTTCTGTTGACTAAGTGTGTGCAAGCATGCGTGTGTGCATGCAGGCGTGTGTGTATGGGTGTGTAATATGGAGCAGGGAATTTGGGCAAGGTCAATATTTTTGCAAAGAGTGTTGTGTTCTGGGTAATACTAGCTCCAAGGGACATTATAGGTATGACATAAAAATGGACTTCGTGGTCCCATATCCTGAGAAGCACTGAGTGGGCAAAGCAAGGCAGTTTCTTCCCCCACAGATATATGAGGACTTTTATGTACTCCTGTCCATGATGACTTTCTAAAGGGGAAAGTCAGAAACAACCTTCTCTAACTAGTTGATTGTTGAGTTCATGATCCAGTAGTAGTAAGAAGCATTTGTGTGCTATGTTTATCACAGGTCCTTCTTTCCTTAACCACAGAACTGGAAAACCATTGCAGCATGGGTCCATGAGAGAGCATGGCAGAACTGTCCCACCATCTGCACAGGTGTCCTGGGGCAAAGTCAGTATCGCAGACCAGAAACACAGACCCCCTAGAATATCAATCTGGAGGACTTCGACAAAGAGGAAGAATTGGAAAAAATAAGATGGCCATTGAGAGAGTTCAGGAGCATCAGACCAGAGCAAGAGAGATCAGGAAAACATGTTGAGGGGTGCAGCTTCTAGATGGCTCCCGAGCTTCTAGATGATAGCTGCAAATGCTTTTTATGGAGTGCCTGGAACTGTAACTAGAGGTGAGGAGGGACTTTTAAGGGCCCCAGGCTGGCTTGTACCAAGTGGATTAACTCAGGGATGGGTCCCTGGATCCAGAGCTTAATCAGATGAATTAATGACCTGAGGTTAGTAAAAAGAAAAGGTCAAAGGCAGATGCAAATATCAAGTGGAAAAACAAGAGCCTCCAAATCCGGGAGACTGATAGAGGAGGCATTGGTCAAAGGATAAGGAGTGAAGCTGGATTCAATAATGCTGCCATGATGCCCAGAGCACTCCTTTGGGGTACCTGCTACCATGATGGCTTAATCTCAAGGCATTCAGTTCTTGTGGCTTTACACAATGAGCAGCCTTTTAAAGCTTAGCCTCGACCGGTCTTCTGGCACCAGCAGAACCCTGGTGATGGACGAAGGCTTTTGCTGGTGGAGACTTGGCCTTGATCTCCATATATCCTAAACAGAGCATTTCTCCCTTCCCTGGTCCCCATTTCCTGTGCTCTTCACTCATTCATTTTTCAATACGTTGTGTACTTCTGTGCAAATCAGCATGCCAAGTGGGTAGAGGCCTCTTGGTGGGTCCCTACCACATATAAAAAAAAACCTCCTCCCAATCCCAGACTTGCTCTGTGAGGGGGCCGGGCTGCAGGAGCCAACTTTTAAAATCTGTCTCATCTCAGCAACTGAGCTACCTTCCCCCAAGGGTTTCCCTGTGTGTTTACAATGGTGCAATTAAATGTCTGGATAAATAACAGTTATTAAATGGGTAAATATATTCCTAATGCTAAGCAGAGCCAGAGCCTCCTGACACATTTGCTGGACTCATTTATTTATTTAGATCTTAGGGGAAACTGGGACATGAGGGTAATAACAGGCGACTTCTGACACCTCTTTTCTAGGTGTTTAAATAGGGAAAGGTCTTGGGCTGACTTCAAGGGGAGAGGACAGGGAGGGAGGCTGCTCTGAGTATTTTTAGATCCTTCCTAACAAAAATCACTTGCACACAAATACTGGGATCTCTTTCAATGCTTCTCTTTGGGCTATTAAAGCTGTGGAAATCACACAATTGAGCTACCTTTCCACCACACACTGGCAGTCTTCAAATAAAAGACTCCTGGGCTGTAGTGTAATCTGAATAGACGGTTTGCCAAAAAAAAAAAAGAAAGAAAAAAAAATACCAGTTACGATAATTAGGAGAATGTACTTGTGGAACTTCCAGGCCTTTATCTTTCTTCCTGCTGGTGAATTGGAGATCACATTTATCTTGCGGGGCTTGCCTGAATGGAAAGCAGGTGAGGGAAATATGGGTTTTGTGGGTGAAATGAATTTTCTGTCCATGAAAACAAATTCCTGTTCTTGTGATAAATAGAAAGCCAAAGCCTTAAAAAAAAAAAAAAAAAAAAAAAAGTATTAGCCTTGGCCAGACCTTTCATTTCCTTATTTTAATTATTTCATCTTCTAGGAGTAAACATTAGGTATCCACCCCATCAACCTTAGTGAACCACCATGCCCTGGGGTGCACACTCCTAGTTCTTGACTTTCATTATACAACAAGTGCATCCCACTTAGGAAAATCCAAGATGTAGAAATCCACATTTATGCAAACTTCCCATCCTCCCTCCCCTCCCCACACTTGTGCATACACAGAGGGAAGGTACCTGGCTTTTCTTGTGTGTGTCAAGTTGGACCTGTCTAATTTTTATTCATGCAGATTTCCTCTCTCTACTGCTAATGTTTTCATTTAAAAACAGCAGTCAGAGATGAGGCATGATTAGAAATTCCTACATGCCATTACCAACGTATTCTCCAGCGTTCCATAGTTAGCCAACTGGAAGGACTCTAGACCCTCAGCCAGACCTCCTTTTCTTCAGCATTTGCTCATCACTGAGAACAGAGGACTGACTTTGTTTGGCACATGAGCAAAAGAGAGAGAAAGGTTTACCAGTTATCCAAAAGCAGTGCCTACATTCGAGATTTCTTTAACTTTGGTCTTGCTGTGAAGGACGAGGGCAAGGAGGAAGCATGAGGCTGGTAATGTGGCTCCAGTATGTTGCTGGAGATTCTTCAAAGGGCTGGACATGGATTATGGAATTGCTTCCCCCTCCCTCCCAGCACTGACAGAAGAGCACAGCGCAAGAAGGGAACTAGCCAGGAGCAAATGAGCAGGGAAGCAGAAATGTCCGTAACTGCATGTCCCCAACCTCTTGGTGAATGGCAGGAAACAGCTAGGTTTTCATGTCATTGTTCTCCTTGTTCCTCCTTCTGTTTCTGGGGGATTCTCCTGACTGTAGCAGTTACTATTTCAGATCAGGAAAAGTACATAAATTTGGAAACAATTCAAGGAAAACTGGGGAGCTGATACTTTATGTATTCCTATTATTGGAGCAGGCTCAGGACAATTTCCAAAGTACATTTCTCACCCTGCCTGGAGATACACTCTTGGTCCACCTTCCATGTGGTCGGGGGGTAGTAGGCAACTTAGAATGTCAACCTCTCCAGTTTTCTCAAATTGCATGAAGTATTTCCTTTCCTTCCCCCTAAGGACATAGATCTCATTTGCTTAGAAAATCAAAATACCTTCCCACCAGGCTTTTTCCAAAGAAAAATCAGTTGCCCGAATTTTACCAAAGTCAGCTTGAGAGAAAGAATATTTTGAAGAATAGTTCTTTTTAAGATTTTATTTATTTATTTGAGAGAGACAGAATGAGAGATAGGGAGCAAGAGAGGGAAGAAGGTCAGAGGGAGAAGCAGACTCCCTGCTGAGCAGGAAGCCCCATGTAGGACTCGATCCCGGGACTCCAGGATCATGACCTGAGCCGAAGGCAGTCGCTTAACCAAATGAGCCACCCAGGTGCCCTGAGGAATAGTTTGAATAATATATCCTTCATATATCCCGGTAGATTGGTTTTATCCAATTGAACCTTCTGTGATGACAGAAACTCTCAGTATCTGTGCTGGCCAATACAGGAGGCACTACTCAATGTGAGCCTATGGATCATTTGTTAAATGAGAAACTAAACTTTAGATTTTATTGACTTTTAGTTAATTTAACTTTAAATAACCATATGTGGGTAGCAGCTATCATACTGGGCCATGCAGTTCTGGATAATAACAATGGAAGAGCTTCTGTTCATTGGGTATACGTATAGTACGTCCAGATACTACACTAACATCTCCAGTGCATCATCTTCAATTTTACACCAACATTTTGATATATATATATAAACACACACACACACACACACACTCACACACACACACACACATATATATACTAAATATTTATTTATTTATTTGAGGGGGGTAGGGGCAGAGGGAGAGAAAACCTTAAGCAGACTCAGTGCAGAGCCTGACAAGGGGCTCGATCCTGCCACCCTGAGATCATGACCTGAGCTGAAACCAAGAGTCAGACACATAAGCACCTGTGCCACCCAGGTGCCTCTGTATATATATGTTTTTATCACCATTTTACTGGAAAGGATTGAAGCTCAAAGACAGTAAGCAACTTGCCCAGGGTCCCTCATGTGACAAGTGGTAGACCTGAGGTCTGAATCCATGTCTGTCTGACTCCAGACATGTGTCACATTTTAGTTTCACCCCACACTGTAGTTGAACTTTGTGCAATATCAAAGGAACCATATGAAAACTCTTTGACAATATTTCACTACCTACCCTGGTTTTGTTGGGTTTCACTTTATGTGATTTGTATTATGAAGATGGTAGGCGCTCTTGATTTAACAAATATAAGATTAGATTGGGATATTCAATATTTTGTTGAGTTTTACATGACCTCTTAGAAAGTTTAGTATACCTCCTCTTCTTCCCAATCCAAATTAAGAATTTGCTTTATCTGAGTTGCCATTGAACATTTTGCTCTGACTTGCATTGAAGAAAGTGTCCTATTAAGTGATATTCCATGCCTTGTGGACATATTGGAAAGGATGTTGTTTACTATACTGTACTACATCCCTGTTATAAATACTGGAGGGAGAAATTGCTTCCAGACCTAATCAACAAGAAAGGAAGGAGATGGCAAGCATTTTCCAGCACTGACCTTGCACCTGATGCTATTGCCCTTTATGCTTTGGCCACAAGGAACCTCAGAGCCAGATTTTTTATTTCCCTCTAATAGCAGTGATTTGTAGGCCTGTTTTAACTTTCTGCTTTGACTAAATCTTCTACCAAGCCTGAATCTCCATAGTATTAATTTTTATATAATCAAATCTTTTCATTGCATCTGTATATTTGCACAATCAGTTTCAAATCCTTTCTGCAGTGTACAGAGCTAGAAGATTGAGAATTGCTAACTTGTGCTGGGCAGAAAGGCTCAATCTCATCTTTGGTGAGAATGAGATTACCCCAAACCCCCAGAAGCCAAGATGTTTTATTCATATAGCAGTCCAGCGTGTCTCCTCCACAGAGAAGGTTTAGGAAGAGGGAATAAAGGGGAAGAGTTTCATAGTAACCATTGGGTGCCAGGATGGATGCCCTACAGATTCCATCTTTGACTTGAAAGAGTGGAAAGTGGGGTGAAGCAGGAAGAGAGCATAAATGGTGATGCAGAACCTGGCTCTCGAAATTTGAGACAATGAGTAACAGGCACAAGTACCATTCTGTGGCTCCCCATCATAACCAGGCTCTGCAATGTTTTGATGGACTCAAGCACTTAAGTAATTCAGCTAGAAGTTTCCTGATTCATCATCTACACACATTGGTGCCATCAGCATGGGGGAATCCTTAAAGGAGTAACAGAAACAGAGCAAGTCCAGGATCCCCAAATCTATCAAGGAAGGTAGGAAGCCAGGCACTCAGCTTAAGGGGCTGGGAACTGCTTTCAACCAAAAGAGGCAGAGTATATGTTAAAAAAAAAATACAGTGGAAGCACTCTTCTTTAATTATCTCACACAGTGGGCATGTCGGTGGAGGAATGAATGTTTGAAGGGCAGGAATGTGTGTGGGGTGCAGGAATAGATGTTGTCCTAAATAGATAAAACTATGATACAAATGGGACTTCGGCATGTTGCAGTGGAATTGAATTGAATCGAATTGAATTGAATTGAATTGAACCATATGTAGTGATTTTTAAATCAGTCCATATAAGAATGTTGACTTAGGTAGCTTGGCTCATTTCAAGCTCATTTCAAGGCCATAAGACAGCATCTTTGGAGAAATAAACCCAGCTCCCAGGGTTTTGCTTCTGAAATACCAAATCAGCAAGAGGCAGCACATGGGTTAAGAGGGAGGTGATAATCTAGAGCCGTGCTACTCAAAGTGGGGTCCCGGGCCAGCAGCTTTGGCATTACCTGGGGGCCGGCTTCTCTGCTCCCATGCCAGACCTTCTGAACCAAGATCTGTATTTATGTTACATTTTGAGAAGCACTGCTCTTGAGCAGCCTACTCAGGACCGTGAAGTCTGTGATGTTCTCTTAGGGTGTCCCAGCCACCCATCGATACATGTATTTGTGAGGCATTTGTCAAGCACCTTCAGGGAGCAGGAATTCTCTGATCGCTATGGGGATACATCTTGAAGGAGTCGTCTGCATCTTGAAGGAGTTCAAAGTCTGTTGAGTGAGTAGTAGGAAGAACAAAACATACATGCATATGGAAACTAATGGTAAAAAAATAAATGTCATGAAAAGTGGCAGAACAGGGACGGGAGGATGGATGGACCCCGTTTGATCAGGCTGTCACGTGGGGTATTTAGGCTGCACGAGAGTGCAGCCCGGCAGGTAAGGATGGGGTGGGGGGCAGAGCAGAGCCAGGTGGTCCCGTCTGGTCCCACCTGATGGCTACCTTTCCCTCCTACCACCAGGCAATGGACCCTTATTCTTGTCCTTCCTTTCTCCTGGGCAAAGCTATCACTTCTTCATTCACTGGAGCTGGAGTGAATGATACCAGCTTCAAGTGTGGCCAGATTTAGGCCAGATTTTGATGGACATCGAAGCTTTTGAGAGCATGGAATTCTAAGCATTGTTAGCGTACTGCAAATTTCCTTTCCCCAGAGGGTTTTTCAGATCACTGCTTAGGAGATCACTCATTCTCCCTGTGCATCAAGTTGACAGAAGAGATCCTCTCTTTGGGAGGCAGCCCAGCATGGTAGTCCAGGGGCAGGCTCTGCAGTCAGAAGAAGTTAGCTGTATGACCTTGAGAGAGTTTCTTAACCTCTCTGTGCTACCCTTCCTTCATCTGTACAGTGGGAATAATAATAGTACCTGCCTCAGAAAGTTGTTAGCAGGATAAAAGAAAAGTTACTATATGGTTAGCTCTTGGAACACTTCTTGGCATGAGGCCGATGTTCAATAATGTCCGCAATTGTTATTATGCTCTCCCCAAATTTCCTAAAATTTCATGATCATGGGAGTCATCTGGGATGTGTTCTAAGTACAGCATTTCCCAGGACTGTCCCCCTGGAGATCCTAATACTGTGGATGTGAGCGGTCTTTGGAATTGACAAGTTCAGCAAATACTCCTTGATGATTCTCATTGTCAGAGAAGTTGGAGGAATAACCTAGCTAAGGTGCCTGGCCCTCTGGAAGTATATAAGGCAGTCTGAAGGAGTTTCCCATCTTTTCTGTGGGGAATCAGCCTCTGTTTCTTGAGCATGCTGTGCTGGGAATCCACACACACCGAGGGCAGCAGTGATTCAGGTAAAAAGCACAAAGCTCTGGAGTCAGACAGGTCTTGGTCCCCACCCTGACCCTGCTGCTTTTCGAGGTGTGATAGATGCTGTATGGACAAGATCCTCTACCCTGCGATTCGAGACATGCAGAGGGGAAGGGTGCTCTCTGAATTGAGCCTCTCCAGGGCATGGACAGCGGAAGGCAAAGCGGACAGAACGTCCTGCTCTAGGGGCTTGGAAGGGACTGGCCAGAGTGGAAGTGTAACCAGGGAGACAGGGCGTCTGGAGATGCACATGCAGTGAAGAGGTCATAGGATCCACCAGGGTCAGCCAGGTAACAGAGCATGGAGGACCAGCTAAGGTCAGTCTCCAAGGTCTCCATGGGTGTGGGTCAAGGTCTGGGATAGGGGGAAAGAACTAACACTGGTGGAAGCCAGCTCTTGGGTAGAAGCTTATTGCTTGATGCTCTCTTTCATGCCAGGTCCAACCCCAGCGTGGCCCTGCAGTATTTGTGCAAACCCAGTTAGGCTGCCATGATCGGCTCTGCAGGTTGTATACTGCCCAACCCCAGGGAGCATCACTGACATTGTGGTCTCTGTAAAGAACATCCTTTGGGACGTCCACTGCACATCCTATATTACAATCATATATGGCGGCCATGGTCACCCTGAGACTATCAGATGTGCCTTTTTTGGGTTTTTTTTTTTACTTTTTTTAAGTTTTTATTTTAATAGATGTGGCTTATTTTTGATTCATGCCAGAGCGGAGGTGCCAGGCCACCTCACCCAGTGGTACCCTGAGACCCCTGCAGTAAGGTGGCAGCCTGGAGAGGGGTAAAAGCAGAAAACCAAAGGTTGTGGGAGCTTGTAGAACCAACCCAGGCATATGGCTCACATGACACATCAGATCCAGACAGAGCCACGTCCTAAAGGTCTGGCCTGCAGGGAGAGGCAGGCCCACTCTTTCTCTGTGTCACGGAGGCTTCTCCTGTTGTAGCCTCCACACACACAGCACTTGTCCCTACACGCACTTCCCTTTATTTGCTTCCTTGACTTTTGTCATCAGACATCCTATATCGTATATTTTCTACAATGATTTCCCCCAACTACAATCAAAGCTCAACCAGGCCCGGCACACGGGTGGCATTTGATAACTAATTGGGGCCTGTGGAAGAGAGGGAAGGAGAAAAGGAGAGAAGGAGCGAGGGAAGGATACGCCAATCTGTCCTCAAGCTAAACAAGGGTTCTAACGTAGGCTTGGGGGAACAGGGAACAGATCCCCCTACAAGGAAGAAAGATCAAGAAGAACTAAATGGGAGGTCAAGGTATTTGTCAGATGTGTTGGGGTTCAGGGCAGAACGCCTGCCCCGCTGGAACCTCTAGGTAGAAATCCGGGTGTGAGGTCTGTAGATAGAGGCAGCTCCAGGGACACAGAGTTTTCTGGGCCCTACGGAGATGCCACCCCCACCCCCCACCCCCGCCGTCCCCAGCTCCCACCCTCTGAGATCTGTCTGCTCAGGAACCAGCCTGGTGATATCTGCGGGGCTCACAGCCTTGCCAGGCTCAGCCTCTCAGCGCAGGGCTGGCTTCCCCCCAGCCCTTGCAAACAGCAGAGGGAGCTGCGGGCCTGCCTGCCTGATGCCCTCCGTATGGAGCCATCCTGGGTTTGCATCTGATGGTGCAAATGCTGCCGAAATTGAGCCCCGGGCTGAGCTCTTTTATGATCGTTGACAACCCAGGGATGCGGATGTGAGCACCTTTAAGCAGAGCCCACAGCACATTCCGGAGGATGATCCCCTCCGTGGCCACGGTATGCAGACCGGGGAATGAGCCTGCCCCAGCCCTGCTCCCATGCTCTGCAGAGCCAGGTGTGGGTGTGTGCTCTTTGGATGAATAGTCTCATTCACTTGATGGCTTGGATCTGTGCTTGGGTGGGGGCTCCATCAAGATTTCTTAAACACAAATTGATCTCTGCTAATTCATGCGTCACCACCAATTAGCTTGGCATAGGACATCTCCTCACTTTGGAGGATCTGTGCGGGCTAGCAAAGCCAGCGGGGCCAGCCAGATGTTCTCGGCCCTTCCCCTCTGCAGAGCTCCTGTGGAGACCCCTCCTGCAGGGGAGGGAGGCTGCGGGCACAAGGATCTTCGTGCACTTTCTCCCCTCCCTCTCTGGCCTCCTGTCCCAACTTACCTGCCCTCCTTAATTTTTGTTCCCACGCCCTCTTCATTCTCCAAACCTCCTCACTTCTAAGCCTTTGGTGTCTCTCGTCCTTTTTCCACTTCATTTTCTTTTTTTCCTGCCTCCTCCCTTCCCACTCTGCCACCGTCTGCTCCTCGCAGCCCTGCCTCCTCCTCCTCCTCAGCTGCCACCTTCTGCCACCACCTCTCCGCACGTGTTGCTTCTCTTCCCCGCTGTGCAGGCTGTAATTCTCCCTTCTCCCAAGTTCCCGCACTCTCTGTGGCCTCGGTGCCCCTGCGTGGCCAGACTCTGGGTGAGAGAGACGCCCCGCGGGAGCTCAGATGGAGGGGGCAGGAACCAAAGTGCGACCGAGAAGCCTGACCTCCTTCCCCATGCTGTGCACTGAGCAGTGTTCCCGGGGGCCAGAAACGCAAACTTAGAGCAGAAAAAGCACGTCCCGAACCTCAGTTCTCCCAAGCAGCCTTCTGTCTGCAGGCAGGCAGAACCAGGCAAGCGCAAATGCATGCCTCAGCAAATTACCTTGGCCAGGCGCTCTGAGCAACAATTAGCATTTATCAGAATAAAATATCTGCTGGACGAATGAATGAATCCGTCCATAACACCGTACACAGAGCTGAGCTCCACATCAACGTGCATATTCGTTTACTAATGATCAATCATGGGCCAACAAAATTAGACATAAATCTGATGTCAGGACAACAGCAATTATAAGATGAATCTATAACATATATATATATCAAAGTAGCAAGATGCAAATCTACGGCCTAACCTATTCCCAAGGCACTTGTGTATTGCTATCTGATTTCATTCCCACAGGACCTCCGAGGGATCTCATTCTGCCCTCTGCGCGCTCGGTACGCATCATGCCAGATGTTGCCCCATTACCCCGGAGGCTTTCTCTTCACGCTTGCTCTTTGGTCTGCCTGGAGGGACCGTTCCTATCCTCTCTTCCTACCTTTGTCTTGTTCATCATTGAAAACCCAGCGCAAGTGTTACCTCCACTCTAGAGCTTCCCCTGTTCTATGCAGCAGAATGTCTCATCCACTTCTTTGTTGAGTATTTTGATGTGATGGGTGCTGTGCGAGGTCTCGGGGCTATAGCCCAGAGCAAGAGAGCGATGATCTGGCCCTTACTGGGCCCAGTTGGCTCTGCATGCCCCATAGCATGCCCAACACTGCAGCATTTCTCCTTTGCTTGCCTCTGGCTCACCTACCACATCATTGTCTATGCAAGAGGTACTGTGCTTGAGGTATCTGTGTGTCCTCAATGCCAATTGAATGAATGAAATTGAGGCTTGGAGATTGAATAGTTTGCCCAAGATCACAAACCTGGAGCCCAGAGTTCCCACTTCCTCACCCTCTGCCAGCCCAGCATTTCCCTGTATGTTAGAGGCACCATTTTTCCTCACTCCATACTTGTGGCTCAAGCCAAGCCTTGGCTAGTCTATGGGTTTGAAGCCCAACAACCGAAGGAAAACCGCACTAGATGATATTGGCCACCATGGTCCAGCATTACAATTCCTGCAAGTTAAGCCTTACTTTATCAGCACATAAACAAGAATTCTGAGAAGTGAGCTCACTCCTCCAAAGACACACTCTGGCAAGCACCAGATTTGGGATCTGTGTGCGTTCCACCCTGCAGTACTCGGGTGTGTATACAGTGTTTCCTGGGAAGCATATGGCTTTAAACACAAGCCTGATTTTCCTGAAGTATGAGCTAAACATGTTGGTGGTCCAGAAGGAAGGCTGGAATCTGTCCTCTGGCACAACCATAGTTTGAATCCACTGTGATGGTGGCATTCTGCCTTTTGAATAATGGAAAGTGCCTTAGTGGTCCTGGAGACTTTTGCAGCAAAGCCACGTCCGGCCAACTTCACAGAGCCTCCTCTTAACAGCTCTGATAGTCTATTAGAATTCTCCCAGATTCAATGAGTGCTCCTGAGTTTCTACCATGTGCTTCACGCAGAGATTTTTTTTTTTTTTTTTAACTTCAAGGGGAAGATTTTGGCTTCTGGGTGCCAGGATAAATCAGGCTAAAAGAGTTGATTTCATGCAAAAGAAGTGCTACTCTTTGATACAAAGGGAGAAAGAACTTGGGCTTTCTGCGGTTCCCTTTCAAAGTTAAACGTTCCCCAGGCCCCCTGGGCCATATCCACGAGAGCTGTCTCAATGCACGGAGCACCCGGTCCACTCCCCTGAAACCACATAAGGCGCATCTGTGTCTGCATCCCACGAAATGGCATGGGAACCATCCATTCTGAGTGCCCCCCTGCTTTTCAGGTTCCTTGGGGTTCCATGGAAATGTTTGAGTTCCCCCAAGAAACTTATTCGTAGAGATTTGCATACAGGAGATTTGGGGGCTTGCTCTCAGGAACGAGACCTCTGAAGGAGCAAGGCAAGGAGGACGGGGCAGAGAGAGAAGCATAGTGGCCGTGTTCCCGTGAGGAGCCCTGCAAGGATGTCCCTCATCAAAGGGAAGGGCCGGGTCTTCGGGCCCCAGCATCAGTCACTCGGTGGGCAGGGAGAATAACGTTGCGTGAGGCAGCTTCGTTAACTGGGGAAACGAGTGCCTCAGACCTAATGAGATATGGGGAGCACACAGGGCATTCACTACAGAAGGTGTGCATGCTTCATCCGTCATGTGGAGAAGTGTGCTGTGGTAGCACCGAATCCCGCCCCTCCCATCTCCAGCCGCTTCCTGATGCCCACGGTGCTGTAGTAGATGTAGTTGGTGCCCAATAAATGTTTGTAGATTTGAACTGCATCTGGGGTCCTCATAGGGCTTTCTGATGATCTAGTTCATTTCCTTTTATTTTTTTTAAGATTGTATTTATTTACTTGACACACAGAGAGAGAGAGAGAGCTCACGAGAGCACAAACAGGGGGAACTGCAGTGGGAGAGGGAGAAGCAGGCTCCCCACTGAGCAGGGAGCCCGATGTGGGGCTCGATCCCAGGACCCTGGGACCATGACCCGAGCCGAAGGCAGACACTTAACCGACTGAGCCACCCAGGCACCCCGTTCATTTCCTTATCTTACAGAGGGGGCCAAGTATCTTATTCAAAGATACAGAGCTTGTCAGAGCCAAGGGTTAGATCCATGCCCTGGGACTAGTGTTCTCGTTACCAAACCTTCTAGCTGCTCGTGGTCTTTTTGGTCCATACGATGAAGGGCTTTAGGTCAGAAGGAGATTTCATGTTTTAATGAATACGCTCCACAAGTGGATCTGACTGTCACTATCTTAGAGGGCCTCCTTGCCTCTGTGAACAACACTGGAATTTAATGGTCTCCGAGGGCTCTCTCAGGATTGTCTGGCAAATGTCATTTGTCACCATGAACTTTCTATCGAGTCTTGTCAATTAGTATTTCCCCAACTGTTACATTTAGGTCAGAGCATCAAATTTCTGAAACTAAAGGACAGATGGCCTATAGTGGTTGAACTGGTTTGTGCATCACCACCACCCCCCCGACACAAACACATTCATACATACGACATGCTCCCCCATTCACCTACAGCTGCCAGCCCCACTGAGTGTCATCGCCACCTCCACCCTCCCAGGCAATGACTGGTGAAGCGTGTGAGGTCACCTGGGGCCCTTTACCCCCTGAGAAGCCTTCACAATACACCTGAACTGAGGCGCTACACCCAGGTGCTCTTTGTACCTGGCCTTGCTGTAGGAACGCCCAGGGCCCCACTGCTGTGTGACTCCAGGCACTGATTTAGGGGAGAAGAAGAAGCCATGCCCTTGTCATCGGAGAGATTATAAAATCACCTAGGACGTCACTTTCCTGCCCTGGGCAAATTGGGGCTCCTGGGAGGTAGCTCGGTGGCCTGGATGAGCTGGAGCTCTGGAAGCTAAGTTTGAACAGATCGTTTGCTCTCCCTCTCCATTCACCAGCTGGAAAGCAGGGATAAATTATACCTCCAACACAGGGTAGTTGTGAACTGAACCATGCCTTCAAGTTTTCTTGTCTTTATTTGCTTACAGAAATCAAACCATATATAAAGTTCTGAGGAAAAAAATAATAATGACCTGAAATCCTACCACCTTGAGACACCTGCCATTAACATTTTGGACACTGAACCCTTGAGCCTCTTTTTCTGAGCACACGTATCACTGTGCTTGGGGCAGATCGAATGATCAAAGTTTATTAGATGCTTAGCACATGCTTGGCGGATCGAAGCATTCAGTAACGGCAGACTGACTACATCCACCTTTTCACCATCCCAGACCCGGAGACAGTTCCATGGTCTGAGCAGCTTCGAATTGGCAGAGGAGTGCGTGGATCGGGGTCCAGATTCTACCCTTGACAAGATGGGTCATTGGGTGCAGGTCCTACAACTTTTCTTCGTGTGGTTCTTCATCTGGGTGATGAGATAATGGCACTCGCTTTGTGTTGTAACAGCAGCTTTGGGATCAGGATTGGTCCAGATTTTAGCCTTGGCTCTGCCCCTGCTATGTGACTTGTGGGCGTATTTTTTATTTAATTTTGTTATTATTTTTTTAACTCATTAGCCTTGCTTTTCTCGCACATAAAATGCTATTAATAGCCTATATCCCGGGGACCCCCCCAGGATGAGATACATGCAGCATTCAGCATGGAGGTCGGCTCACTGCACATATCCCACAGAGCAAGCGGGCAGATGCAGTAAAGCAGGCCACTGCATTATTAGGAGAACACAGTGAAACTGCCAGCAAAAAGTTCCAAAAAGTGCTTTGCAAATATTTGTCATCATTTTCCCTCTCAACTAATGGCATGTGTGCTTGGCTGTTTTATTACAAAACCTGGGAACCTCAGTGGATATGTCTTTCTCAGCCAAATGTGTAAAACAGGTGGAGAAATTGTAGGTCACTGCCAGGGTAACAGCATTAACATTTCCACGTGAGGCTCGCCTCACTTTTCACTCATTCTCCCCACGCATACCCATGCCACATTCACGGCTTGAAAAGCATTTCGCTAGTTGGTTCAAAGGCTGTGGGTGGGACTAAAACCTCACCTCTCGTCCAAGCCCTGCTCTGGGCAGTTAATGAATTCACATGATCTCATTCCATCTCTACGACAGCAACAGCGAGGTGAGGTTGTTGATCCAGATCCCGGTTTGCAGATGAAGAAAACAGGTGCATGGGGATGAGTTGCCCCAGGTCACAGAGCTGGGAACAGGAGGACCTGGGGGGTCACATCTTTTGAGCCCATGGTCCTTACACTCCATTGCACGAAGCTCCTAATGGCACGTCTTTGCCTGGGTGTGTGTTACCCCCCAACAGCCTGACCCCATGGCCCCTACAGAGCCCAAAACTAGACCACGGCATGAGCCTTTCCTAAGCTGCTATGATTTTTAAAGACAGGTCTTTTCTCTAAATAAAAATAGAAGATACTGCAAGGTACCCAAGATATCTATGAATTCAAAACAGCAGTTGTGACATTTTTCAAATTTTGACTTCAAAATATTTTCTTCTGACTGACAGCCCATAAAAGCCCATTTCTTGGGTTGAGTGTAATTAATCTCTGTATTTTGACTGCCTCTAGTGCAAACTCATCACCGTCTCTCAGCCTGGAAGTCAGCCGGTTCTCCACCTGCTCCCCACCTCTGTATTTTGGGGCTCTCAAAGCAAAATGGAAGCGGGAAGTGAGGGCTTGGGGAGTATCGTCCTTGTCCAGACATGTGCGTGTGTAGCACTTGGGAGCAGTGAGCATCCCAGAACAGCCGCGAATGGGCTCAAGGGCAATCTGAATGCCAAGACCAGCTCCACCACCGCTAGCCGGGTGACCTGGGACCCATCCCGGAACCAGTCCCTTAATGACCCTCCGTCTGCACATTTGTGAAGTGCGGATAAGAGAAGGGACAAAAGATGGCTCAATATTCGAGAATCATTTGTAAACTAGAAAGCTCTTTAAAGATACAGAGGATGATTATTACTATTATTATACCAGTACTGATATTACCATTATCCGCAAAGATGCATGATGCTCTCTCTCTCTCTTTCTCTGCCTTTGGCAAAACAGGCCCACGTCTTGAGCCAAAGCACAGAGCCACCTCCTCAAGCTTGTGGCAACTGTGTCGTTAGAGACTCAGGCAACAAGGTCTAGAGACTCAATCCTTCCTGCCTGGGCGATGCCGAAGGTTAAAGACGCCAGTCCGTCTCCTCCCCAAACCTCATAGGAACCCTGGCTGTACTGCTGAATTTTTCAGTGGGCGGGGCCACGTGGGAACCAGCCTGAGGCTGCCTGGTTGCTGACATGGAGGGGCTCTGTCCAGGAGTCTCTCTGCTCCGTGGAGCACAGGGGTCTGGGGAGGCTTGGGCATCCGAAGGGAGCTGCTCCAGAGGACACCGCAAGCCTCAAGTCTGTTTATACACTGCTGCTTCTCCTTTGCGTAGCCTCAGTTTGCGCCCGTGTCCAGCGGGCGGTAGGTCAGCGGGGCCTTCCTCCTGCTACCCTGGGTTCTCTGTTCCGTTCACCTTCTCCACCACCGAGGGGGACGGCAGGCTGGCACATGGGTGGCTCAGACTCCCACCTCACTCCTGTGGCTTCTCCCGTCTCAGTGCTGATAGTCCCCACTTTAAGCCTTGGAGAGCCAGACCTGCTTGTTTCCTCTCGCACAGCACAAGGCCCAGGGCGGAGGGATTATGGGCCTGGAGCTGAGGCTGACCGGCTGTCGGGCAGGTTGCTCAGCCTCTCTGTGCCTCGGTTTCCTCATCTATAAAAAGGGATGATAACGGCACCCACCTCGTGGAATTGTTGAGAATAAGTGAGAATAATGTGTGATAATGATCATTTCTCTATCAGTTTCAGCTTCTGATCTCATTGTTACAGCATCATCTCTATCAGTCAGCGTCCAGTCAGAGAAGCAGAACCGATAAGAGATAGACAAAAGATTTATTGTGTATTACATATATATATATATATATATATATATGGACTTATAATAAATCAGCTTATGCAACTGGAGGCTGGCGAAGCAAGTAAAGTCTATAGGGCAAGCAAGCAAAGATCATGAGCAATTCTAGAATCCCACAGCTGAAGCTTGTGGCCCACAGGTGCAGTCAGGAAGGGAGCTGGGGAGTGGGGACTCCGGAGGGGTGTGGGGAGAAGAATGACAGACCCAGTGGCTGTTTGGAGTCTCAGAGCTCAGTGAAGGCCTAACCTTTTTGAAAGCACTTACCTGATTAGGTCAGACCCACCCCACACAATCTCCCTGCTGCTTAATTTAAGGTCAACTGGCTAGGGACTCGCATCATACATGCACAGTCCCCCCACAGCAGCCCCTAGACTAGAGCTGGACAGAATGACTGACAGACGATGTCGATGAGTGGGTGCTACACAGAGGCTGCCTTTCGTCGCCTGGACAGCGCCATCTTGGTCTTTAAACGCCAGCTCAGGTTTCAGTTCTCCCAGGAGCTCCTTCCTTGACCTTTCAGGTTGGCTTCAGGGCCCTTCTGTGAATGGTATGAGGACCCAGACTTCTCCCTGTCAGAGGCACAGTGTGGGTTCACCACTCGCCTGGGTCTTCCTGAGTCTGGTGGAGTGCCTAGAATGGGAGCGCCTCAACCCAGGGCCAAAGGAGACTGGCTTTCTCTGCCTGTCATGCAGGGAGCAGTCATCCAAGTGCTCAGGTGGAGTCTGGGCTGAGAGGGTGGCATGGAAGCATTCTGTGTGGGAGGGAGCAGATGGCCCTTCCGAGCTCATTACAGGAGTGAGGTGGACAAAGGGAGTGACCAGGCAGGGCGCTCAGCACCTCTGGCTGATTCACAGCCTCCTTGTGTCTGGAGCATGGTTGCCAAATCTGGGGCTCACAGCTGGGAGATGTGAGTTCAAAAGCCACTAGTCTTAAGGAAGAAAGGCAAATTGGAAGCGTTCGTGTCGGGCTGATTTTTGTCACCAGAGGAAGGGAGAAGGGACGAGGGCTCAGGGTGGTCCAACATGCCAGTGACACAGTGACAATACACAGGAAGGACACCTCCCCACAGCAGGTGCAGAAGGGCCCAAAACTTATGTCCTTCGGGGGACCCCCATTAAGAAAAGAATATGAAATAACAAATACAAAATGAGGTGCAAATCTGAGATAAAAAGAAGAATGAGAATAGGAAACATCACAACAGACTGCAAATTGTAACCGCTGCAAACAACTTCCAGAAAAACAAGACTTTTTATTAATTAGCTGCTTGACTCACCTCTATGGAACTTTTTTCCCCCACCCTTTCTGGCGGCATGATTGCCTCTTGCTAGGAGAGCCATTTTGTGATATAATTTTCCAAAGAGTGAATAGAAATATAATTCTGTCTTTTTCTAGCATGGTTGATCAACAAAGGTCTTAGGAGAGAAGGGGCTGCATCAAGGACAGATGAAGCATTGTTCGCAATTGCGCCCCATGCTTGCACCTGACGAATTCAGGAATTCTGATACATCCTATTTCATAAGACGGCATCAAGAGAACAAAAGAAATGCATGGTGCATGATGGTGCAAATGCACTAATGTGCATGAGGACACATCTCTGTAAGGAGATGTCCCATTTTGAATAGGCATTAGTGAACCCTGAATCTTCTTGTACAGCCCTACATGTCTCACGATCGGAAGAATTTTCCACAGACTAGCTTCTGGCTCCGTCCATTTCACACCTTGTTTCCCTCCTCCATGACCCACATCTGCATTGGGTGGTGTGGGACCCATTCCTATCACCATGTGGTCCAGGCCCTGCACCTCACATGGCCCCACCCCAGGGAGCTGGCATGGGGGGCGGCGGGGTATCCCCAGAAGCTGTTCCTACCCCGGAGGGGCCAGCAGTAACTTAACTATGCGCAGGAGGGGCTAAAATCCAGATGGAGATATCCCATTAAACCCAAAATAAATGTCTCCAAAAGGCGACCTCCCCTTAGCCGGATGCCCGCACTGTCCAGACCACTCAACACACTCAGCGTGAAGGCAGGTGTGATGGATGGTCAGTCAGAATGGAAAGGGACACTAGTCCTAATTGATGGCCCTAAAATATTCTAGTTTTGTGAAACGTATCAAAATGTATGACCACACTGCTAGGGCCTTCCAGGACCTTGGAGGGAGGCGTTCTCTTAGGCAGTTGAAATTCTGTACATTCACGTGCACGCGTGCATGCGCGCGCACACACACACACACACACACACACACACACACAAGGCCTATTTCCATTTCTGCAAAATGGTAATAGGATGTTGTTGGGAGATACACAAAACAATGTTATAAAAGTGCTCATGAGGGTATCTGAGCCACAGTGAGTGATCCATGTCATTATCAAGTGTCACTTCTCTGAGACTCCCCTACCCACCCCAGGTGCTCGTGTCACAAATGCTGCACATAAACTTCTTACAGTCGAGACTCCTTCGCTGTGCAACTGTTTTACTTGTCACTCTCCCCCATAAGTTGAGGTCTATTTTGAGGGCTGTGACTGTCCAGCCTAACTTTGAACCCCAGGCACCTGTCGCCATGTGGTACCTCGCAGAAGCTCAGAGATGTTTATTCTCTTCTTCTTTCCCTTGCACACAGTAAGTGTTACACCTTCTGGTAACATGCTGCTCCATCCTTTCAACAACCCTTTTATTCCACCTGAATATTTTATCACCGTGGCTCTGCAAGCAGCACAAGAAACCCCATGTCCCTTCCTGCTACAGAGGCCAACACAGTGGTGGGCTCAGGTCCCACACCTTCTTGGGCAGGTGGACCCTCTGTGTCCACAAGAGAGCACTTAGCCAATAACAAAGGCTGCCTCCAAGAAGGCAGTAATAGCCCTGGGCCCTGCAGAACGCAGTCCATCTTTCATCCAGGCAACTTTGGACATAATTGCTGCAGTGGGAGCGAGCAAGCGTTTAAAGGGGGAAACTGCCTTTTGTGAGTGTGATCCATGAGCTCCGTGCGCTCCCTGCCATGGGCTCATTCTCTCCTGGACTCGTCACAAGTACCTTGGAAGTACCCATTAGCAGGTGTGCAATGAGAATACGTCTGCAAATCAGTCTTATCCATCCAAGAAACCCAATTTTCCAAAGATGTCTAATTAGCAACTCTTTGCTAAATTGGTTCGTCTCACAGTATGGAAGCGTGTGTCTGAGAAGAGGAAAGTTAACCCACCTTTGACAATGCGGTTCACACTTCTCACTAATGTAGACAGAGGTAGTGCCAAATTATCCCTTTTGGCCTTGATTTTCTGTTCAGCCCAAAAGATGACTTGTCCACCTGAGGGAGGGAGGCCATCACCTCCAGCCCCCAGACCTCCTCTTTGACTCCCACTACAGCAAAATGACCCAGAGTTTAAGACACCGGATGGAGTGGCCTGGGGCCAGGATTCCCATGAGCCACAGACAGTGAGTAATGAAGGTTGCCTTTGACTGCAGCAAAACAGGAAAAATAAAGAGTAACAAGTTTTCATAAAATGAAATGTATTAAATTTCAAGGACCATTCTTTTTATGAGATTAAAATCTTCTTAATTAGGTGTGTATTAAAATGTCTTTCTTATGTGGAATGATGGGAATAGCAGATAGTAAGTTTTTTTTAAAATGTTATTTATTTGAGAGAGAGAATGCGATAGAGAGAGAGAGCATGGGACAGGGGAGGGTCAGAAGGAGAAGCAGACTCCCCGCCGAGCAGGGAGCCCGGTGCGGGACTCGATCCTGGGACTCCAGGATCATGACCTGAGCCGAAGGCAGTCGCCCAACCAACTGAGCCACCCAGGCACCCCCAGATAGTAAGTTTTTTAAGTGCAAAATAAAAAGTCTCCAATGCCATCTTCAATTTTTTATTAATATCAATTTACTAGTTCTTGACATCGAAGCCCAGGAATCTGGATTTGAACTTGGAGTCCAAGGCCACCCTTCCCTCTCCTCGGCCTGCTCCATCCGGGAGCCCCGGAAGGAAGAGGTCTGAGAAGTCGCCCAATGTTCTGGGTCCCTGTCTGTTCTCAGGAGGTAAACTAAGGCTTCACCTTCTATTTCTGAGTCAGGTTTATGGCCCTGAATCTGCCAGTGAGTGAAACAAGTTTCCTTCCCCACAGCCCGGTACTCTGCCTGGTCTGTCCATAGCCTTGGGTCCAATCACAGCCTCTTCTCTTATTTCCAGCTGCATGATTTTGCCAAGCTCCTTAACCTCTTTCTGAGATGCAATTTCCATCCTGGGCAGGTGGAACACAGGAACCGCCTTGCAACCAGGTGGGGACAGCACTAACCTTTAGCCAGCATCACCAAGCCTGTGCAGCAGGTGTTCATGCCAGCTCAAGCGACCCTACCTATCATTCTAATGCCTTCTTTAGTGGTAGAATCAGAGACCTTCTCTGGTGGCTTGCCATCTTACTGAGAGCCCGGGTGGTGTTAGATTCTTCATCCCCTCTAGAAACTGCATTGTGAAATTTCTCATGGAAAAGTCATTTGAAAGGACTTTCAGTGACCATTGGGCCGTTGGTCTATAGATCATCCCCATGGACCTTCTTCTAATTCCAGATTTCGGATGCCCCTGAGCCTACTGGCACCACACTCCACCCACAGGGGAAGCAACGTCTTTGGTTGTGAGCTTTCAAATAGAGGGTCCCTGCTGATCTCCTGCCAAGGGCATTTCTAGAGATGCTTGGCATAGAGAGGTCCACAATTAGAATACCTGAGTAGCATTCTCATGGAGCATTACCTTTGTGTTGAACAGGACTGGCCCCTGTTTTTCCTTGTTATTTCCTCTAAAGCCTTTGTGTAGTGGTTTTAGTGACTCTCAGGTGTATGTATTACCTTTACCAAAAACTTGTCAGTGCAGCTTTGCTTTGGTGAATGGCCTCAAAGCGGGTGACTACCCTCCCTGGCCACACCCCCTTCACTTACATCACTGCCCTCCAGCCTGCCTCCTTCCCTCCACCTACTCCATTATTCTGCATTGTCTCCATCCTCTCCCAAGACCAATGGTGGGGACAGTATTGATCTTTGTGCTCAACAAAGCAATTCCAAGAAATACACGTACAAACCCCTGAGCAAAGCAAGAAGCCAGCCATTTAGAAATACCGTGGAGAAGAGCCTCAGGGCCCTTAGCAGGCAGTGAAGATTAATCTGTGTGACTGCTAGCAAACTCTATGAACATCAGCAGTTTGGGAAACAGGGCTAAGAGCAAGGTTGGGGATAATGGAACCTCTAACCCCACTCCCCACTCCCCGAGACAGGTGTCACTCCTTGTACCTTGAATTTCCTTCTGGGCAAGTGTTCGCCATCATGCCTTTCCTATAGTGCAGCTCATCCCCGCCCCCCATCTTCACGTATATGTGTGTGCCCGGTCCGGGGCTAAGCTTTCTGTTACATTAACTTAGTATACCCATTTTGCAGATTAGAGAACCAAGGCTCAGAACTGTTAAATAACTTGGCTGGAGCCACATGGTCAGTAAGGGATAGAGCCCAAGAGTCAAGTCCAGGCTGCCTGGCTCCAAAACTCTTAACTGTTACGTAAAGGGCCTCCCTAGTCAAGCAGGCCTTGCTCCCCACAGGGTGCTCGTGCCTTGCCCTGTTTCGAGAGCCCTACTGCTTGTGAGCGGAGCCGGGGCAGATCCCTGGGACCCACATTCTGTGCACTGACAAGCATCCACTTCCTGGCTCCCGAGGATTGGCAACTGCCTCGCTTCCTCCCATTTGGACTGCACCCTTGGAATCAGTTGAGATTCTAGGATGTTATACCCACTTGCCCAGGAAACTGACTGAGTCTGGATTCAAACTCGGATCTCTCTGTGCATTTTCCCAACAACCTGTAGTTTCTGTGCTAAGTTCATCTGCCCCAGAGTTGTGTGGAATGTGTGCTTTGCACTGTTTGCCCGCGTGGGGATGGGCTTGTACTGTCTCCCCGTCTATACAACAAGGTGATGAGGTTAGATAAGTTGGAACAGGAAGGCATCTGAACAGTGCCTGGCATGCAGTAAGCATCTGGGACATTTTCAGCTCTTATTATGGATATCATTCCATCAGAACCCCTTTGCTGGGTAATCCATCCCTCATCCTCACTTCAGAGTATAGATCTCTCTGCATTTGCTTATTCCCCCCCACACCCTCCACTCACCTCCCAGCCCAAAGATCCTGAGGGCAAGCTAAATTCCCTAGGCTGGGATGGCTGTTTTATTCATTCTGAGCACGAGACAAAAGCCTGAGCTGGCTTTGTATCTAACCGAACTGATTAAGCTGCACGTTAGCTGGGGATAAAGCTTCTTACCGAATAACTAGGCTTTTGCTGAGCCAGGATGATAAATTCATTCTTAATGCATTGATAATAAAAGATTTTTTTTCGCCCTCCCTCTTCTGTGAGCTTCCAGAGGCTTTAGGGCTTTCTCGGTGTTGAACACCGCCATCTAGAGGGCATCTGGGGAACTGCACCCGGACAGACGAAAAAATCACTTCAAGGAACACCAGAATTTACAGTCCGTAAGAGGTTCAAAGCAGATACCCTGGGAGGCCAAATGTGTCTACAAAATGACTGCCAGTAGTTACTTATAACCCTGGAAATGGCATCCTTCTCTGATTGCGAGGCCCTGCTGCATGGCACAGTTATTCCTGTGACTCTCCTATCAGAAGTGGTTTCTGAGTGTCTGACATGTTGGGCTCATTGAAACAGACTTAAAACAGGGCCTGGTCTTTTTGAGCACCTACTATGTGCTAAGTAGCCCACTAACACTGTAAAGAATACAGAAATGAGTAAGCACAGCTGTGCACTTAAAATGCCAGTGTGGGAATGCGTGCAATAACGATGACGCTACTTAAAAATAAGCCAGAGGAACCCAGGAGCCTGTATAGACAGCTGGGGGTAGAGCTGGGTGGGAGTCAGAGGCAGGGAAGGAAGGAAGGGACTAGCACCCCGTGAGTATCCTCCATGCACTTGGACATTATTTCACTTAGTGTTCTCTCTCACCCTGTGAGATTCCGCGGGGGCTCCCATCCTTCAGATGGAGACCTGGAGGCTCAGAGAGGTTAGGTCACTTGCCCAACCCTACCCAGCTATGAGGCGAAGAAGCCAGGATTCCAAGCCCAACTTGCCTGACTCTAAAATTCTTCCTATGAGGCCGGGCTGCCTAGGGAGGAAGAAGAAATTGGTGGGGAATCGACTCTTGAATTATCACAGTGGTAGCAAGTGTTTATCCCCACGCGGTGAATTTGATTTTCAAAAACAGTCAAAATTATTTTCTAGGCCAAAGTCATTCAGTGGATAATGGGATTTGAGGTTTAAAAAAATAAGTGTGACTCTAAGGCATGAAAATTGTGTTATGCCTATCCGCAGATAAACTGGCTAAAGGGTGTTTCTCGAAGTCTGGTGAACAAACAAGGGCATGGGGGTGAGGTGTGACTGGCCCGGGGATGCTTGGACCCCAGCCGTGGTCTTTTGGGGATGTTGGTTCCAGTGTGTTCAGCGTCCATCTTCTCCTTTTTACCATTCACACTTCTAGTTCAGAAGCAAAAGTTCATTTCGCAAGGATTCACATAGGATCTCCAAACTCTTTTTGGTTCCTCCCCAATCTGACAGGCTTAGCTCTATCTCCAGTTGAGAAAGGAGGAAACAGTCTTGAGGTGAGTGACGCCCCTACCAGGTAGCTCGCTGAGTCAGTGGTGATGGCAATGGGACATTAGGGACACACAGGCTCAAACTCCTTATCCTCCTTTTTTTTCCCCAGGGGAGGGACCTACAGGGGAAGAGGATGGATACTGCCATTTGGGGAAGAGCCACGTTGGGACACACCCCATCATGGAAGTGAGAATTGGTGGGCCAGGGCAGCATTGCTGTAGGGGAGTGGAAAGAAAGAGGTAATCATGGAAGGCTTCCTGCAAGAAGTAGTGCCAAGATTCACTTAGAGGAGGAAAGGGGCAGTTGGTACTGCACAGTTGTCTTGTTATTGTAACCCCAAGCCAGGTATCTGGGAGGACTTTCAATAATGCCACAAAGGGAATTTGTATGCAGTGGGCAGTAGGGAGGTGATCTTTTGTCCAGCTTGTACATAACTTGGATGTTACATGCCGCTCGCCCCATCTGTCCATCGGTCTGTCCACCCATTCAGTGATTCAGGCCGGGGCGGGGCGGGTGCAGACAAAGGCCCAGAGGGGGAGAAGCCCAGCTCTTTCTGAGAAGCTCACGGATGGCCTGAGGGAGGGAAGGGGGCAGGCAGTGAGACACGGAGGGCAGTCACAGAAGTCACCCTGGGGCTCTCTGAGGGGCCGTGGGGTGACACTGGCGCTCGGGGAGGATCCCCCAGGCTTCCGCGTGGGTGATGGCACGGAGGCTGGTGCTGCAGACAGGAGGCCGCCCACAGAGGGAGGAAAAGGCCCCCAGGAGAGCACAGAGCAGCTGAGCGAGGGGAACAGCCACTGTGCAGAGGAAGGAACAGAGGACTGTGGCTTCTTGAAGGTTCAGTTCCCTCAGCCGGGGCTGCTCTCCCACCACACCCATATACAGGGCATGTGCCACACACGCATGCACACACCACAGATGTGCACACTCCTGGGCCCTTCCGTAGGCACCTGTTTCACTCCTGCCTATATTTTCCGTCTCAGCTCGAAGTTCAGTCGTTCATCTTGCACCGACCGGTCTCCTGTTATTTGCCCACATCCTCGTCACTCACCAAGTTCATCCAGTTGTGAAGAAATGCTTCATCATTAATTAACTCTAATGTCTCACCGTGCACACACATTTCCAGAACATCAGCCCCAGGAACAGACACTGATGTCCATGCACGGCTGCATTCCCTGGGAGTCAGGAGACTGAGTTCGGCCCTGGCACTTGGGTGCTGCCATGAAGTCTCCTTGTTATCCCTCTCCTGGTCCTCTGGGCCTGGGTGGGATCAATGCCCATCCTTGGACGCCATGCTGTGGTAACGTCACTGCTTTCTGAGCATTGCGCACTGGGAATCCTCTCCCGTGGATTCTCTGTCCTCCTAGATTAAATTACCAGGGACTGTCCCATTGGCATGGATTCCCTCACACTGAATATCTGTGAAAGATCTCTCATGCACCAGACGGTGCATATTCATTGAAGAAAATGCCATTGTACCCAGGAATAACTAAATTTGCCAAGTCGTCAGATGGCTGCCTTGGCTGCAAGGGACCATGGAGATATCCAATCCAGGGATGGTACACATGGCAGACACTGCTGTTTTCCTACCCAATATCCAGTTTTCACTCCTCTACTTAACAGAATCCTAATTTTTCTGAAGGATAAAAGGAGTCCAGTCAAAATGCTGACTTGTCCAAACTCCCTTTCGGCAAGGTGTCACCATGCCACACAATTCTCGTCAATGAGATGTAAACAGAAGTCTGTTAGGAATTTCTGGGATATGTTTTGCTTTCCAGATACTAGTATATTCCCTCTCCCCTCTTCTTCTTTCTTCATTTTCTTCTTGCTTAAAAAATGGGGGTAGGAGGCTGAGGTGGAGCCGCCATCTTGCAGTGAGCTATGGGGATAAGAAGAATAATCACGGCACTTTTGGGAAATGTTCCCAGCCACCCACAGATGTGTCCAAGGCAGACATCACCAATCAATTGTAGCATTCTCTCCTAATGAGCCTAGACGCGGCCTCCTCGGAATCTTGTCCAGCCCAGAGCTGCTCTTTGTGTGAAATCCATTAGTGATATCGGATCTAAGCCAAACTTCCCCTTGACACATCATATGGAATAATAATGAGCCTCGAGAGGGAAAAAGAGAGCTTCTGAAGCCATGAATTAGTGTCATGACCAGAGCTAGAAGCCGGTTCCCTAACACCCGATAGCCTGATGCAGGGGGAAGAATATAAGCTTGGGGGCTGCAGAGCCCATAGTTCTTGTGCTGACTGTACCTCTGGCTACCATTATAAATGTCACCTCCCCTCCCCGAGTCTTAGTTTTCTTACCCGTGACATGGAGTTACCGCTGAGGACCTCGCAAGAGGGTTGTGAAGACCAGATCTGTGAAGGGGGAATGGGAGGTTTCAGGGGCATACAGTCCATCCTTGCGAGTTTCTTCTGTCTCTCCTTCCCCCCACCTCTCTCTGGTGCAATTCCACAGAGGGAATGTGCCCCCAGATTAGGAATCACAGCTGGGAAAACAAAGGGAGAGACTGGTCTGATTTTCTCAAAATGAAGGATGTTCACTCCCAACCTGCCACTGCCATGTATGACTTCCTGGCTTTGCCAAAAGCCGGAACGAGCTAATTCCCTGCTCAGCTGGGCACAGGCTCCCTGCCTCGGGAGGTTCTGGTGGCAAAAGGTGGGGTGTGAAAAGTTATTAAGAGAGACCTAGCTCTGCTCTGTTGCTCTTGCCTTTCTTCTGACCACCCCATCCTCTAAAGCGATTACAAAGGTACTTAGCTGTATGCAAGAAAAGAAAGAAAGAAAAACAAAGAAAAAAGAAAAAGTGGTTAAATCCTCAGTATCAAATTCTGAAAGATTTTCAACTTCTATACACTTTAAATTTATTAGGTGCAAAGTTAAAAGCTGTGGTGTTTTTAATTTTTTCTTAATTTAATTTTATTATTATTATTATTTATTTTAGCAAAGAAAGATCATCTGCCATAATGCATTGGGAATCAGGAGCATCTGGCTGCCTCTGAGCTAGATGCCTTTACGTGTAGGCCTTGAGCCCTTCTCAGTGTTCTTCTCCACAATGGGGACAATGACAGCAGCTACCATTTATTAAGCACTTGCTGTATACCTGGGACTATGCTAAACACTTTACATATCTAGTTTCTTTTAATCCACTTCCTCCCACCAACAACCTCATTAGGTACGAGGCATTACTACCCATTTTTCCAACTGACAAAAGAGGTCAATTAACTTCCACAAGTCAGCCCAGCTAGTGAGTGACTGAGTGGGGAGTCGAATCTCGGCCCCAGGGATTGCATGGTGACATGGGTTTTAAGATCCAGGGTGTCAATGTGGGTGGATGCCTGGCACATAGTCGGGACCCAGGAAACACCAGTTCCTCTTGGAAATGGGTTATCAACAATCCTAGTGTAGGCATGGATGCATCAAAGCGAACTCTGCTGCTGGTCTGACAGACAGCCCCCCACAAACCATTGCTAGGTTGTGCAGAGAGATAGGGAAGGCCCTCGCAGGCCTGGGCCAGAAACTCCAAAAAAAGGTCAGCCCTCGGGCAAAACCAGTTCCGAGGCACCTTGAAAAATGCTAATGGAAGTTGTATGGGGCCTCAGCTTGGATTCAGTTTCTACCCACAGGCACAGAACATCCATACAAAGGAAGGAGAACGAGAGCGGAACATGATATATTATGTCGATGCATCATCAGAAAAAAAATGCAGGGTGACGGCATTGGTGGGTGTGGGAGGCAGAGGGCAGAAGAGAAGGAGACCAGGTGTGCCACACAGGTCAGATCAGCACGTGAGACTCTGCACTTACTTGGTAACCTTGTGCAAGTTACTTAACGTCTGTGGTCCTCAGTTTTCACATCAGTAGACTGAGGAACAGTGATAATGCCATCATCGTCGGGTTGGATATTCACCCAGAACACACTGGAAGGGACCTCTGGCCAGCATCCATTCTGAATGCTCAGTTCATAACCGCTGCAAGTTAGTATTCTTATTCTGACTCTGGATCCCAGAGTTGTTTGGGGGCAGAACTCTTGATTCAGTGCCTGGCGTGTCATGAGCAATAAATGTGACACCCCCCCCCCCAGCTCCCCTCCCCCACCACTGGCTCCATCAGTGGTATTAATTCCAGCTGTCTTTCTTGGTGATGGCTCATCAACCACAGGTGACCAAATCCTACCTTGATAACCATTGTTCATTGTGCCAGGAGATGCTTTCTCAGCCAGCCAGGAGGATCAAGGGCCTTGTCAGAGACCTCACAATTAGTCCGTCTTCTGGAAGACAAGTTCTGCTGTGGTCCCAGGGGGGAGATTGGAAAACCAACCCTGCAGATTTCAATCTGAAAAGCATTAATGCTATAAAGAATTTCAATTCTAACCAAGGACAGCGACAAAGCTATGAGTCCCCAGCAGATGTGGGTTTGGAGAATCACCGTCCCCACAGGCTTGATTACAGAGAATTGGTTCCTGTTCAAGAGGCAGCTGGCTACAAGGAGGAGAGGCAGATTTACAACTTGGAAAGTGTGGTGGGGTGCCTGGGAGAGAAATTAGCATCATCAAACAGTAGTAAGAGTGCTTCTACCCCATGCCCAGAGTAATAGTGGGTGCCTTATCGAGGCATCGTGGTAAAAACCAGCCAGGGCAAGAAACAGGGCGCATGTATCAAGCTCTGCTTTGTGCCAGCTACGGTGTAAGTGTTTTACAAATGTATTCTCCCGCCTAATGTTTAGACTGACTGCGTGAAGCCAACTTTCATCCTACAGAGGAAGACCTTGGGACCAGGGGAATCAAACAGTGACTCTGCAGGGCTGGGGTGGGAACTCCAGTCTGCCAATGCCAAAAGCTTGCTCTGAAGAATTCGACAAAGAGAACTTTTACCAAAACTAGATTGGTGGGGAAAGAAAAAACAGTGAAGCTTAGGGATCGGGCATCTTGTCTTGGCTTCCAGAAGTCCACCACAGGGTTGGGTGAGAGAAACAAGGACCCAGGTGCCTGGCCACGTATGGAATCTTCTGGAGGCCAAGCCAGTCAGCTAGCTTATCCCATCAAATCTTACCTATGGTCTCAGGACTTTCAGGGACCTCAGTGGTCACGCCCTCCAGCCTCATTATTTGACAGATGAGGAAACTGAGGCCCAGAAGGGGAGAGTGACAAGCGACCGCCTTCGGCTCAGGTCATGATCCTGGAGTCCCGGGATCGAGTCCCGCATCGGGCTCCTTGCTCAGCGGGGAGTCTGCTTCTCCCTCTGACCCTCCCCCCCTCTCATGTGCTCTCTCTCTCTCATTCTCTCTCTCAAATAAATAAATAGAATCTTTATAAAAAAAAGGGAGCCACAAAGAAATTAGTGGCAGGTGCAGGACCACAATGGCTTTCTGTCCCTGGGATGGCACTCTTTCTACCCAAACCCCCCTCCCATCCACCTCTTAACCCATCAATTCTCATTCAACTCACAGAACAAAGAGATCACAGCCTGAGTCCTCCATTTTGATGATAGATCCTCTCTTGTTCCAGACTCAAGGTTCTTTAACAAGGGAAGAGCCATAAATTCTCGACGTCTCTCTGGATAGACGAAGGTGTCACGCGAATCCCAGGGACTCTATACCAATGTCTGTATCTGCAGTGAGGGTCCATGAATAAAGGCATTCAGGCTTCAGAAAGGAAGAACCCATGTCAGACACTGTCATACATCTCTGGGTCCCCTGTGCCCACTATGGGGCCTGGGACAGTAAGACTCAATACATGTTGTTCAGTAGATATGAACTTCAGCTCAACAGACCCATCCAGCTTGGACTCCATTTCTATGCTCATTTGTGGGTTCAGAGAAGAAGGAATTGTGGATTCAGAGGAAAAGAAGCAAAAGTAAATTTGCAGTGTAATTATTCTAAGTATTTTGCATTGACGCTCAGTTTTTCTAGATCACTTAGATAATGGGAAGAAGTCTGCATTGTGTTTAAATTAAATTGTTAGAGTCACTTTTTAAAGATGTTTATGTAACTTTTTACAAAAAGGAATGCCTTTAAGCTATGCTCCCACTTCTAAGGGAATCTATGCAGATGTTATACTGTTTGAGTTAATTAGGACTAAATCAATGAAGTCGCAGTCAACGGGTTAATTATCTCAAGATTGGTGAATAAAATTCACGACCTATGGCAAACAAAGCTTACAGCCTCAAGTAAACTAACACAGTTTTCAGAACAAATATTTTAATAAACATAGTGTCTTCACATAAGTATTAATAGTCTCAAGGTTACAAGTCAGTTGGCCTTAGAACTTTTAAAATAAAGTTTTCTATAAACAGGAATACTTTGTTCTTTTGTAGTATATAGGCTTGGAAACTACTTTATAATGACAGGATAAAAACTGAGTAGAAATTTAACCTAGTTTTTTGGAAACTGGCATGTAGATATCCTCAAACCTTCTGTTTTATGTATCTATATTTGGGTTAATTGATTCAAGGGTACCTTGTATTCTAAAGACTGCGTCCGTCAATAGCGTCTTAAAATTTCTTGGATTTCCTGCTCAAAAATTAAGTGTGGCATCTGGCTTTAACTTTTATTTTAATCAAAGTTGATTTGAGTAGTGTTGAGGCTTTTTTATTTTTGCACTTATTAGTTCATCTGTAAATATATTTGTGTGTGTATGAAATCTACCAAATCATGCACCCACAACATGGTGAGTGGGTTTTCGCCAAAATCAAAAAGCGTGTTCCAAATGCTTTGGATTGAAATGTGGACTCCACAACATACAGAAAATATCCTTCTGAAAGCCCTGGAGAAGTCACAGAGAATGGCTGGAACCGAAGCTCGCTGGGGGTGAAGTGTGAGGGACCATTGGGAAGGCCATGCCTTGTACCAGGAAGACACCCCAGAAAAGACAGACAGGGCTTTCGAATGTCCGCCTCAAATCTGAAATCACAGGGCAGTTGCTCTGAATTACATGCACCAATTCACACTCACGCTGCTCCTGGAATGGACAACTCTGTGCAGTCTGCTCCAGGCCAAATAGCAGCAGGATTGGTTTTATTTAATGGTGGTTCACAATCATCATAAGCAAAGCCAGCTAGGCCTCCATGCATTTGTGTGTCCTTGTCAATGTCTGTATCTATATGTGATCAGTGTTTATAAGCATCAGAACCAACTGATAAATAAGGGAAGGGGTCATACGGGAGCGGGGGGCGGCGTGGATGTTTGTGTTGATACCCAGGAAGGAGCCAACAATAGTGCTTTTGGTGAAATGAAAGCAGGAAAAATAAATTTTATGTGATGAACATATAATATTTATAAATAATGTATGTTTTTTATTTCATTACTCATCTGAACATCATTATTGGAAAAAATAAAGAACCCAACCACACTGGCCTTTCCCACTCCAGGCCTCCAAGGAGACTGACTGGCAAGACACTTGAAGTTCTAAGTTTTAAGAATTGCAAGAGACTGGACATTTTATCGCTGAAATCAGACTGTTTTGGGACTAGCCATGACCAAAGGACTTTTCATTTCCTGTGAGTGACAAGAGATGGAGGTACCTGCCCGAGATACCATCTTTGGGTGGGGGAGACAGGGTTGCTAAAGTAGATATGTCAGACAGTCCTGAGAGGAAACAAATGGGCGTTGTTTTTACAATTGTGTGCTATCAGGTTCTTCTATCAACGTCGTGGTTATTTTCGTCTGCTGCTCTTTCTTCTCGGGGAAGCAGGTAGGGTGAGGGGTGAGGGGTGTTAACACTGGTGCAGGTTGATAACTATTTGATAGGCAGGCAATTTTATAGGTTCAGCGTCAGAAGATGCCAAGGCTGATGGCCCTGGAGCAGAAGCAATAAGGGAAAGGTCAGAAGCAACAGGTAAAAGAGAAAAGGACCAGTCAGGCAGGGCATGCGCTGATGGGAACGCTAGGCTCGGATCCATCCTGCACACCGCTGAGATGCCTAGGATGCAGCCTGGTCTGGAACAATTCATTCTGTAACGAGGGACTCCAACTAGCCAGGACTTGGGAATGGGGGAGGGGAGCAGTCCTTAGGAAGGATGTGATGCAGCAGAAATCACCCAGCACAGAGAAGCAGATGACCTGGGAGCTCCCATTCAGAAGAACAGGAGAGAATAACTGGGAACTAGTGAACAATAATGCAGTCTGACCCATTGCCTGGGGAGAAGAGAGAAGGCCCTTCTGACATGGGACCAGAGGACGTCCTTGGGCTTAGAGAAGGAGCACTGAATGACCTCGGGGCCAGGGTGGGAGCTAGCATCCTTCAGGAGACCAGCCTGGCCGGCAGCTCACCAAGCCACTTTGAATTAAATGCATGCCTGGACGAAGGGCTGTGCTTTTTCCCCATTCAGCCTTATTCATTCATTCATCCTATAGACGTTTATTAAACACTTACTGTACACCGGGTGTGATGCCAAACCCCAGAAAGAGGAGGATCGACAGGACATGTGATCCCTGACCTCCCAGGAGTCCTAGTCACAGAGATGTGTACCCCGACAGCTCCTCAAAGATAAACTGAAATCGGAGTCAGCGTGGTTGAGGGGAAAGAGCCCTGGACTTGGAGTCAGAACACGTGACTCTGGTTCTAACAAGTGTGTAATCTTGGTCAAGTTTATTTCTCCCTGAAGGCTTCCCTTTCTGCGTCTTATCCGGGTCTCATCATTGCAAAGGACTAGCTTCATTAAAACAGAGAAAGAAGGTGGAAGGACAGAAGGCTATCTGATGGACGCCAGGGACCCACAGGGTTTGGAAATTCTGGGCTGAGCTTCCTATAGCCATTGCTACGGTCACTCCCCCTGCTTCTCGACTCATCTGCAGCCTTCTCTCCTCTCTGATAGGCCTTCCCTGCTTCTGGCCCAACCACGCCTGCTCCAAACAGGACTTTACCAGGCCTCCTCTGCTCAAACACATCATCCCGACCCGCAGTGGCCCCAGCTGCCAAGTCCCGCAGAGGGAGAATGTGATTGGTCTGCACGGAGCCATGTATCCACGGCTGGTCCAATCAGCTATGGCCGTGGACGGGGTCGGCCATGTGTCCTTTTGGTGAGGACTATGCCGGTGGACTTTCTGGAAGTGGGTGCAGACCAGTCGCTAAAAAGTTGACCCTGCGGCGGGAGGCAGTGGGCATTGTGGCTTCAAGGAGCAGGTGTAAAATGACAGTCATCTGATTGTCATACCCTTGCATTCAGTGGTACTTCCGTAGGGTCTCCCTTGAACCCCAAACATCAGGTAAAGTAAACTCGTTGTAAAAGTGATTTCTCCGCACCACCTCCGCCAAAAAGGACTACCATAGACTCCAAGACCAGCCCGTTAACCAGATATCTTAGGAGGAAACTCCTCTTGTTCAGGCTAATACATGCATTTGACTCCAGAGTTCTGTTGCAAAGTCATGTCCTGGGGTCAGGCTCACTCAAATTTGGGAGACTCAGGAATGGAAGTAAGTGGAGGCCTGTAGGCCGAAGTCTAAATATCCAAGGGGCAAAAATCAAGTCCTTCCCCAAATAAATAAAATACATTCTCTCCTCTTACCCTGAACAATGTATCTTTATAAATACCTATCTTATCTATCTTTCTAGATGTAGATATATATACAGTTAGATACATATATAAATATAAAATATATACATTTAAAATTTTATATATAAAATATATTTACATACAGAATCTTGCTATGATATATATGCATATATATGGTGTGTGCGTATATGTATGTAACTTTCTATAGGCACACCCATCTTGCTATATATATATGTATATACACAATCTGGCTGTGGTTTGTATATGACTGAAAGTCAGCAAAATATCAAAGATGACTGAATTCCATTTTTATTGCACATGTGTGGGTGTTCCGTTGGTGATACAATGATGTTCAGATGAGTAATGAAATAAAAACATACATTATTTATAAATATTATATGTTCATCACATAAAATTTATTTTTCCTGCTTTCATTTCACCAAAAGCACTAATTGTGTTGTAAGAGTCAATATTTGCACATAAGATGTGTTTTATTAGCAGTCAGTCATATCAAATCAGACTTCTCTCAAGTGTTTGTAATTCTTACTTTTTTATTATCATTATTAATTCCAACTTGGACAAATGGGTCTGCTGAGATAGTAGCGACTGGGATTGTCCATAAAAGTATTAATTAAAATAATTTTTAGTTTCTGGGGCGCCTGCATGGCTCAGTCGGTTGAGCATCTGACTCTTGGTTTCAGCTCAGGTCATGATCTCAGGGTCGTGAGATTAAGCCCCTCTTCAGGCTCCGTGCTGGGCATGAGGCCTCCTTGAGATTCTCTCCCTTTCCCTCTGCTTTTCCCCCCACTCATGTACTCTCTCTCTCTCTCAAATAAATAAATAAATCTTTAAAAAAAATAATAATTCTTGGGGGCACCTGGGTGGTTCAGTCAGTTAAGTGGCTACCTTCGGTTCAGGCCATGATCCCAGGGTCCTGGGATTGAGCCCCACATTGGGCTCTCTACTCAGCGGGGAACCTGCTTCTCCCTCTCCCTCTGTCTACCACTCTGCCTACTTGGGCTCTCTCCGTCAAATAAATAAATAAAATCTTTAAATAATAATAATGCTTAGTTTCAAAAAAAGACTGAATTTTACATAACATGTTCAAACACTGCAAAGGGGCTGCCTATGATAAATTATTGTCTCAAAATTATTATTAAATATGTAAATGACATCAAAAATTACTCTCTGTGATGGCTAATTGTATGTGTCGACTTGACTGGCTAAGCGATGCCCAGAGAGCTGGTAAACATGACTTCTGGGTGTAACCATGTTCTGGAAGAGATTAGCAGTCGGATCAGTAAACTGAATAAAGAAAGCAGCCCTCGCTAATGCATTGCCCAACCTACTGAGGGGTGGAAGAGAGCAAAAAAGGCAGAGGAAGGGTGAATTTGCTCTCTTTGCTTGAGCTGGGACATCACCACTGGTGTCTCCTGCTTGCAGACAGCAGACCCAGGGGACCTCTCAGCCACCATAATTGCATGAGCCAATCCCTATAATAAATCTCCTCTTATATAAACTCCTTATGTCCTATAGGTTCTGTTTTGAACCCTAACTAACACACTATGATTTATATCATGATTTTCACTGGCTCCTGTTTATAATAGACACACCCATACACACTAAACACACGCATTTAAGAATAAAATTTAAGAATAAGCTTATTTAGGGGCGCCTGGGTGGCTCAGTCGTTAATCCTTTGCTTCGGCTCAAGTCATGATCCCAGGGTCCTGGGATCGAGCCCCGCATCGGGCTCCCTGCTCAGCGGGAAGCCCGCTTCTCCCTCTCCCTCTCCCCCTGCTTGTGTTCCCTCTCTCGCTGTGTCTCTCTCTGTCAAATAAATAAATAAAATCTTAAAAAAAAACTATTAAAAAAAAGAATAAGCTTATTTATTATCCAGCATGATCTTCAGCCCCCTCTATTATGTCTGTGATTTTATAAACTCCGCACTAACTCATGAGTTCTCCCATAACAACACATGGCAACAAAAGAAGCCAGAACTTGGATCTTCCCTTTCAGCAGGAATCAATTGTTGCCATATGGTCTAAGAGGAGGGATTTGAAAAGTTAATGAATTTCTTTTTGCTTACTGCAAGGCTTCTGCAGCTCATACCCTCTCCACCCTTTAGTGCCATTTGCACTGTCTCTATCTGAGGCTGGCAGCCACACAGACCCGACTCTCTCCATCCTAAGATAGATGTTTAGCGTTAGAGATCATTCTATGTAGACGCTGATCAGTGGATCTTGAGGACAGAATGCACAGGAGGATTTCGATACATTTATTTTGAGCTGTCTATTGTATGTGTGGCCCTCTAAAAATGTGAGATCCAGGGCACCTGGGTGGCTCAGTCGGTTAGGCGACTGCCTTTGGCTCAGGTCATGATCCTGGAGTCCTGGGATCGAGTCCCACATCGGGCTCCCTGCTCAGCAGGGAGTCTGCTTCTCCCTCTGACCCTCTTCCCTCTCGTGCTCTCTCTCTCTCATTCTCTCTCTCTCAAATAAATAAATAAAATCTTTAAAAAAATAAATAAATAAAAATGTGAGATCCAGGGCAAGGGGCCTCAGAACTGTATTTGTTGGGGGACCAGCGGAAAGCTATGGGGTCTACTACCCTCCTGTTTGGGTTTAAACAGAATGAAGGAGCTTCTCTCCCATCAAGCTCCTGCGAGCCGCCACCCCCCCCCCAGAATCTCCAGGGTCACCAGGTGCAAAATACATGGGGACAGGATGCTAATGCCCAGTCCAAGCTGCTGCCACTTGTCTGGGTGGGGGACACGTGAGGGACAGGAGAAGGCCCCATAGAAGAAAGTGTCTTCTTGTTGTCTGCTGTTAGCATAAGGACAATGGTACGGCTGCCACAGAAAACGAATCCACCAGAATCTCCTTCCTGGTTCTCCTTGGGCCAAGGAAGGACAGGGCAGGGCGGGAGGATCCAAGGTCACCGCCAAGAATCCTGCAACCACTAACTTCCTGAGCACTGTGCGTCCTGGAGCCCAGCCCCAGAGTCTGCACCTTGTCCCTCCAGGATGGGCGGGGCCTCTCGGGGGCTTCTGATAAACAGAAATTGGGTTTCCGAGATTTGTGCATTTCAGTGGGTATCGCTGGGAGACTAATGCTTTAGTCAGTCATGCAGCACCTGTTTTGAGTGATACGATCTGCCCAACCTGTGCTCGGTTTGGATTATCTTGAAAAGAAAATTCGTCTCAGCCCTCAGGGAGATTGCAGGAGAATGGCAGTGGAGGTGGGGGGCGGGGCAGCCAGGGAATGAAGAAAGGCTGGCTGATGGGATGTGCTCGAGAAAGTGTGCGAGGACGGAAAGGCACAGCGGGGAGGCGTTGGGCCTCATGATCAGAGACGCCACCTCCAATCACACCTGTGTGAATGGTCAGTCCAGCCCTTGGGCAACTCTGCTAACTGTTCCCCCTTTTAATGGAAAATCCTATGCCAATAATCTGCCTGTCAGCATGGCCTGAACGCACTTGACCAATGGACAAGACATAGCCTTCAGACAGACCAATGGGCTGGATGGCACAAGCCTTCAGTCAGCCTTAGCTGCTGACCAGGGGCCATCAACCGCTCTCCAAGGACTTACAGTTGGTGAGCGCCGCCCTGGTCAGACCCTCAACTCTCAGACAGCTGCTGACAGACAGCTGTGGGACTTTAGGGACCAATTCCTCAGCTGATGAGGATACCCCAAGCTATTTCTATGGGATTGTCTGACAAATGCCCCATATAACTAGAGAGTGGTTGGGCTTGCAGCTTTAAGCTGAAGAGCTTGGGGATAAGTCCCCACATATAGACTAGGGAGGGCGTCTGTGTCAGATACGAGAGCTCAATCACTCTCCTCTTGATGGCCAGAGCCAAAATGTGCCCTCCCCTGTCCTGCCAAGTGCACAAGAATGAACTCCCCACACAAGAGCAGGGGCTTAGGCTCCTGCAGTTGGACACAGGAGAGGTTTCTGAGCCCCGACCCTGGCTGGGAAGGGCACCCCTTTACCCTGGCCGGCGGGGACTCTTTGAGCTAGGAAAGTCACCAGAGCAAATCTGTGAACTAAACCAAGGTTGTCCATCCAAAGAAACAGCCAGAAAGATGGGCCAAATCAGAAACCATCACCAGTGGAGGATGCTGTGTTAGTTCTCTGTTGCTGCTATAACAAATCACCACCGAGTGCCTCAATACAACACGAGTATTGTAGTTCTGGAGGGGTTGGAAGTCTGAAATGGGTTTCACTGGGCTGAAAGCAAGGTGAAACCAAGGGCCGTGCTCCCTCCAGAGGTTTTTGGGAGAATGTGTTCCTGGCCTTTTCCAGCTTCTGGTGGCAGCCAGCATCCCTTGGCTTGTGCTCACATCACTGTAATCTCTAATTTTCATTGCTTTTTCTTTTGTAGTCAAAGCTCCCTGTGCCTTCTTCTTCCTCTTTATGACATTGGGCCCACCCTGGATCACCCAGAATAATCTCCTCATCTCTAAAATCCTTAATCAAATCCCATCTGCAAAGTCCCTTTCATCATATAAGGGGATATTCACAGATTTCAAGGATTAGGACCAAAGTCTTTAAGGGGGC
This sequence comes from Eumetopias jubatus, assembly GCF_037043125.1. NCBI lineage: Eukaryota > Metazoa > Chordata > Mammalia > Carnivora > Otariidae > Eumetopias > Eumetopias jubatus. The sequence goes on from NW_028274816.1 coordinate 121,300,165, forward strand.
ATTATTCAGTCTACCACAGATGCTCAGTCTGCTGTTTATTTGATCATTCATGCTTGAGCATACACTCCACCTTACACACTGGACTTGTTCAGATACAGAATACCAACAATCATATATGGCGCCCATCCTTCCAGAGCTTGCATTCTAGCTGGGGAGACACACATGTACCCAGTCAGCTGCCCCCAGGAGCAACTCAGGAGCCCGGGGGCTGGGAAGTGGCCTCCAAGGGAATGTAGTGCCCAGGCTTGGCCCATCTCTACCTAGGTGACATTTGGGCATGTCTGTGACTTTAAGGGGGTGTCCAGAGCTCAGCTGCTGGGTACCTTCACCTGGTGAATTTACACAGAAAGAATCCCCTCTCTGTCTATCTGACCCTCCTTATGGTCCCAGATGTTTTAGGGGCAGAGTCTGAGAATGAGCTGGGAAGAACGGATGCTGGAAGTTGAGAGGAAGGAGGGGAAGGATGGGCAGAAGGAGATTCATACAAGCTGTGTATGAAAAAAACGGATTGATGGAGCAGAGGAGGAAAAGGCAAGAGAGCTGGATTTCAGGAAGACAGTGAGTCCCTCTTTCCCGCCTCCCTTTTCATGTCTTCTTTGTTTGATTAATAGATTTTTTTTTTAGAGCATCTTTAAGTTTACAGAAAAGTTGAGCAGAAAGTACAGAGAGTCCCCATGTACCTAGCCTCTTGCATTTGTCCACTGACCATCTCTCTCTGGGCACAGTCTGTCCCAGAAGCTGCTACAAGGCAGTGTATTTATTCTCTGCTGGTGCATTCTGTCTGCCACTCTTTCAGCTGCTGGAATGGTTTTCCATTTGGACTCACTCGAAGTCATTCTGTACAGGAACCGGAGAAACTGGAATCAAAACCAGGAACCAAATCATGAATGAATGAATGAGTTGAAAAACAGAAAAGATGAAGGGGGTAAGGGTTGGAGAAATCTTTGTGTTTATATACACTGGCATTTTAAGAAAATCAGTGGATTTGGAATTAAAAATACCCAACCCAGCCAAAACCTGTGTCCTTGAGCAAGTTATGCTTTCAGATATCAGATCCAGCCTCACTAAAAAGGGAGGACTGGCTGCTTGATTTCCAAAGGCTATTCTGTATCTTACTTTTTCAGAAACGGCAGCTGTTTCTGTTCCTTCTAGAAGGTGGCTGGCACCGTTTAAAAAGAAACCAAAATATTTTGGTTTTCTTTTTCCCCGTTTTCCCCAGGCAATTCCTAGAGCTGCCACTAGATGGCAGAATGAGACCACGATGGTGCTGAGTCAGGGCGGCCGCAGATTCGCTTGCCTCCCGGGCAGCAAGCTGGCAAGCTACTTCCCGCAGGCGTCTGATTAATAATGGAGCTGTAATTATCTTTACACAATCCCGATTGCAGCCCTGTTGTAGCCTAGCTGTTAAATTAAACTGCACAAATAAATATGCTGGGCAACACTACCTCCCCAGCGGTCCCCACCCCGGGGGCGCTCAAGTTCATTAGCATATCAAAACACAAACTCAGCCCTCCTCCTTTACCTTCATTTTCATAACAAAAGGGGCTCCCTTTTATCTCCCCAGCAACCCAATCTGTATTTAAATAGCTCTGTGAAGACTGATAACATTATTACTTTATTTCCCCAGGTCTAGCTCTGGGGATATCTCCAATCGGTTTTCTCTAGAAACTGGATGGATGGGTTTTATTAGGAAGATGAATCAGCCCTCCCGCTCCACCCTCCCCCCGCAGCTGCCAGAAGCTTGTTGCTTGCTCAGTGTAGGTGGGAAGGAGAATGCCTGTCCCAAAGACTCCAGAAATCATGCGTCCATTCTGCTATGTTGCTGGACCAGTCAGAAAATGCCTCATGTCACGGTGATCTTAGGTCAAAACGAAGCAAAAAAATAAAAATAAAATAAGAAGAACAGAAACAAACAGGAACCTGACATCCGGGTGGGCACACTCTGTGCAGGGGTTAGAGTTATCTACAAGTATGGCCCTGGGCACTAAGTCGTCGTAGGAGTTGGGGGTCCCTAGAGACCACGTCACTCCTGGTTCCAGGGTCTGCTGAGTGCCTTTAATTTATTCTGCAAACTGTCGTGCCTATGAATACATCTGAATGTTTTGGAAGGGGTCCTGTTTTCATCAGGCTCTTAAGCTTTAAGAACCACCATCTCGAGTCCTTGCAATCTGCTCACTTGAGGATGATGAACCAAAGTCCAGGAGGAAGAAGGGGTTGCCTAGTGTCCCGGGGAGCCCTCTGCCAGGTGAGACAAGGACCCTCTGGGTCTCCTGACTCCGCCTCTCACTCCCTCTCATTTGACTTCTTTGAGCCTCAGGAACTGTGCAGACCTATATACATCACAACTTCATTCCCTCTTCTTGGCCCAGAACAGGTGTTGGTAAGCAGGGGCTGAAAGAAGGAGTGGGGGAACGAGTGGCAAGTTGGAAAGGGGTGCCTAGATCAAAGAGAGAGGCAGGTGCCCAAAGCTGGTCCCTAACTGAGGTGGGAGGAGACATTAAAGGGCCTGAAGGTGGCACCTGGTGTTCCCAAGGCTCACCTGAGGTATGTGCAAGAGCACACAGCTGGGCCCCAAATCCTGTCCCTGCCAGGAGACCCCTATCTTCAGTCCACACTGGTTTGGAGACTGGATCAGAAATCAGGGCAGCCTGAGCATACGTGGCTGGGGATGAGGATGGAGAAAGCGGGGCAGTGACACTGAGTGCTGGCTTCCTGCCGTGGAGCAGGCACTGTGTTAGGCCCGGGCATGCTGCAGAGATGCCAGCCATCATCTCATAAAATAGCCACAGTCTGGGGGGACCATCGGCCTATTCAGTGGCAGCTTTGTGGCGTGGCAGGGATGAGGCAGGAAGCATTGAGTGTGGCCCATGTGGGCAAGGCCAGCTCCAGATCTGTGATGGGAGCTGCTGTTTGGGCCACTCCTAAGGTTCACTGCAATAGGGGGACCCATGTTAGAAACTTCTAGACCCACAGGGATGGAGACAAGAAGTGGGGCTTAGCGGGTAAAAATGCCTCTCCCCGACCATCTAATGAGCGCCCGTGTGCACTGTTCTGTGGTGTATCTTTGTGCTCCATGGGGAAGAATGCTGCTCCTTCCTCCTCCCAGTAGAAGAAGTGGGCTGAACTAAGTGAGGATGAGGGGAAGGAAGAGTGCACCTGGAGGAGAGGGGCCTTGTGTTCCTGGGGGCAGGGGTGAGGTGGGAGGCAGAGCCAGGGTTGGGAGAGCAGGGAAGAAAGGCATCCCCAGGAGGGAGAACCACCACCTTCCTGCTCACACACTTGCAAAAGGAGGCTTCTCTCCTGCAGCCCCAGTCCAGTCTCTCTCGGGTCAGCTAGCTATTACCCCTTCTTGCTCACTTGCTCAGGAGACAAAGAAAGAGAAGTGGGAGAGGGGTGCTGGCTTCCTTTCTCCCCACCTCTGGAGAGGGCATCCAAAGGCATAAAGTCTGTGCCAGGGTCCCCTCTCAGCCCCCCCCCCCACTGCAGCTGCCAGTGGCTTGGTTTTCTTGTGACAAGAGGGATGGAGGGATGGAGGGAGGGAGGGAGGGATGGATGGAGGGAGGGAGGGAGGGAAGGAGGGAGGGAGGGAGGGAAGGAGGGATGTCCCAATGGCTTCTGGGGACTGTTGTCATACGGGACTCCAGTTCCTTCCTGCTGGAGCTCTTCGTTGGCTCCTGCATTTATGCATTCCACAAACATTAATTAAAAGTCTGTCATGAAAGAAAAAAAGTCTATTGTGTACTTACACTAATCACTTAAGAGGCACATGAAGGAAGAAAAGGACATAATAAAGCCTTACATTCATCATCCTGGAGTGCTGGAGCACCAAGGCAGCTCACAAATCACAAGGTCACTTCCATTTCCCATGTGACCCAGAGGGTGGGAGCTGGAAGGGACCACAGAGTAGAGGCCCCACGATCTTGTGTGACCGATGGGGATCCAGAGATCAGGAGGGGCAGTGTCTTATCAACCCCCGCCTACAGGTGAGTCAATGATTTGGGGTCCCAGCTGTTGTTTTGTTTTATTTTTTCCCTTTGATACCAGAGAGTTCTGCTTTAAAAGATGAACTCCTTTTCTCTCTCAGGATCCTCATCCGCCCACAAGCCCTGTGAAGTGTTCCCTCTTACAGAGGCTCAGCCTGAGGCCAAAGGGCCCCATGAACTGCTCAGGCCAGGTACCCTGCCCTGAAGGACAGGCAAAAGGTCAGGAGTTTGGGTCAGAGGTTCCAGAGCTCCAGACCTGGCGGGTGGGGCAGTTTGAAGGGGAGAAGCTCAAGACGAGCCCTGAGGGGAGGCTTCGGTGAGGCAAGCATGAGGAGGACAATGGCTACAAGGGTCAGAGATGAGAGGAGCTCCCCGGGAGCTTGGCAGTCACCGAAGGGTAGGGTTTGCAGTGAGACTGAGTGCGTTCAAAGCTAATTCCATTGCACTCAGGGTGTGTGCACTCTGGCAAGTTGCTTAACCTTCCTGAGCCCCCTACTTCCTTATCTCTGAAATGGGAGTCATAGTGGTACCTTCCCATAACAGTTGCTGAGGGTCACATGAGAACACAGAATCATTGGCTCATATTACACACTCAGGAAGCATTGTCTTCTTTCACCGAAGTCCAAGTGACCTGCAGACATGGGGATGCTGTCAGAGGAAGGGGTTGAAGCAAGGTCCACCTGTCAGAGGCTGGCTTCAGGGACCACAGGGGTGTGTCCCAACGGGTTTGGTCCAGGCTCTGCCATTGTCTGGGCCTGTGGCCTGAGAAGTCACTGCCTTCCTGGGCTTCACTTGAAGTGAGGGGTTGGCACAAATGCTTCCTGGGACCTTTCCAAACCTCACATTCTATGGGGTCTGCAGAGAGAAAAATGGAAGTTGGGGAGAATCTGGGGGAGAGGGGACATATCCTGACAGCAGCAAGGGGAGGCAGGATCTTCATCCCATTCAGAAGGGAAGGGGTCATGGCACACGTGGACAGGGGAGCCCCAGGATCAAGAAAGTGAGGCAAGATGTTTCATTTGCATTCTGAAAGATAGTTTTGCTGGATATAAAAGATGCTTGATTGACTTTTTTTTTCTTTCTATTTTTTTCTGCTCTTTGAATATCCCTTTCATACATTTCACAGTTTCTGCTGCTTGATTTTCTCCTGCGTATGGGTCACATTTTCCTGTTTCTTTGCATGTCTTGTAGTTTGGTGTTGAAAACCAGACATTTAAGGTAATAAGATTGTAGCAATGCTGGATACTGATTCCCCTCTCTGAGACAATTTATTGTGACTTTATTATTGATCATTTTCCACTTGGCTTGCTATTTTAATCAATTCTGTTTTCCCTGCAGTGTGGAGCATTTGGTGACACTCTCTGACGGCACTGCCTTGGGAGTGTGCACAGTCACCCTGAGACTGATAGGTTCAGCAGAGCTGTCTTTGCCTGCCTCCTCACCTGGTCTCTCTGCTAAGTTATTGGACATCATAACTAGCCTCTGGGATCCACTAATAACTGCCTGCTTCTTCTGTTGTTTACCTTTTTAAAAATTTTTTGTTATGTTAATCACCATACATTACATCATTACTTTTTAATGTAGTGTTCCATGATTCATTGTTTGTGCATAACACCCAGTGCTCCACGCAGAACGTGCCCTCTTTAATACCCATCACCAGGCTAACCCGTCCCCCACCCCCCTCCCCTCTAGAACCCACATTTTGTTTTTCAGAGTCCATCATCTCTCATGGTTCGTCTCCCCCTCCGATTTCTCCCCCTTCATTCTTCCCCTCCTGCTATCTTCTTCTTTTTTTTTTCCTTAACATATATTGCATTATTTGTTTCAGAGGTACAGATCTGTGATTCAACAGTCTTGCACAATTCACAGCGCTCATCATAGCACATACCCTCCCCAATGTCAATCACCCAACCACACCCTCTCACCCATCCCCCACCACTCCAGCAACCCTCAGTTTGTTTCCTGAGATTAAGAATTCCTCATATCAGTGAGGTCCTATGATACATGTCATTCTCTGATTGACTTATTTCACTCAGCATAACACCCTCCAGTTCCATCCACGTCGTTGCAAATGGCAAGATCTCATTCCTTTTGATGGCTGCCTAATATTCCATTGTGTATATATACCACCTCTTCTTTATCCATTCATCTGTCGATGGACATCTTGGCTCTTTCCACAGTTTGGCTATTATGAACATTGCTGCTATAAACATTGGGGTGCACGTACCCCTTCGGATCCCTACATTTGTATCATTGTGGTAGATACCCAGTAGTGCAATTGCTGGATCGTATGGTAGCTCTCTTTTCAACTTTTTGAGGAACCTCCATACTGTTTTCCAGAGGGGTTGCACCAGCTTGCATTCCCACCAACAGTGTAGGAGGGTTCCCCTTTCTCCACGTCCCTGCCAGCATCTGTCGTTTCCTGACTTGTTAATTCTAGCCATTCTGACTGGTGTGAGGTGGTATCTCATGGAGGTTTTGATTTGGATTTCCCGGATGCCGAGTGATGTTCAGCACTTTTTCATGTGTCTGTTGGCCATTTGGATGTCTTCTTTGGAAAAATGTCTGTTCATGTCTTCTGTCCATTTCTTGATTGGATTATTTGATCTTTGGGTGTTGAGTTTGATAAGTTCTTTATAGATTTTGGATACTAGCCCTTTATCTGATATGTCATTTGCAAATATTTTCTCCCATTCTGTTGGTTGTCTTTGGTTTTTTTGATTGTTTCTTTGGCTGTGCAAAAGCTTTTTATCTTGATGAAATCCCAATAGTTCATTTTTGCCCTGGCTTCTCTTGCCTTTGGCGATGTTTCTAGGAAGAAGTTGCCAAGGCTGAGGTCGAAGAGGTTGCTGCCTGTCTTCTCCTTTAGGATTTTGATGGACTCCTGTCTCACATCTAGGTCTTTCAACCATTTGGAGTCTATTTTTGTGTGCAGTGTAAGGAAATGATCCAGTTACATTCTTCTGCATGTGGCTGTCCAATTTTCCCAACACCATTTGTTGAAGAGACTGTCTTTTTGCCATTGGACATTCTTTCCTGCTTTGTCAAAGATGAGTTGACCATAGAGTTGAGAGTCCATTTCTGGGCTCTCTAATCTGTTCCACTTATCTATGTGTCTGTTTTTTGTGCCAGTACCATACCGTCTTGATGATGACAGCTTTGTAATAGAGCTGGAAGTCTGGAATTGTGATGCCGCCAGCTTTGCTTTTCTTCTTCAACATTCCTCTGGCTATTCGGGGTCTCTTCTGGTTCCATACATATTTTAGGATTATTTGTTCCATTTCTTTGAAAAAAGTGGATGGTATTTTGATGGGGATTGCATTGAATGTGTAGATTGCTCTAGGTAGCATTGACATCTTCACAATGTTTGATCTTCCAATCCATGAACATGGAATGTTTTTCCGTTTCTTTGTGTCTTCCTCAATTTCTTTCATGAGTATTTTATAGTTTTCTGAGTACAGATCCTTTGCCTCTTTGGTTAAATTTATTCCTAGGTATCTTATGGTTTTGGGTGCAATTGTAAATGGGATCGACTCCTTGATTTGTCTCTCTTCTGTCTTGTTGTTGGTGTATAGGAATGCCACTGATTCCTGTGCATTGATTTTATATCCTGCTACTTGACTGAATACCTGTATGAGTTCTAGCAGTTTTGGGGTGGAGCCTTTTGGGTTTTCCACATACAGTATCATATCATCTGCAAAGAGCGAGAATTGGACTTCCTCTTTGCCCCTTTGGATGCCTTGGATTTCTTTTTGTTGTCTGATTGCTGTGGCTAGGACTTCTAATACTATGTTGAATAGCAGTGGTGATAGTGGACATCCCTGCCGCGTTCCTGACCTTAGGGGAAAAGCTCTCAGCTTTTCCCCATTGAGAATGATATTCGCTGTAGGTTTTTCATAGATGGCTTTTATGATATGGAGGTATGTACCCTCTATCCCTATACTCTGAAGAGTTTTGATCAAGAAAGGATGCTGTACTTTGCCAAATGCTTTTTCTGCCTCTATTGAGAGGATCCTATGATTCTTGTTCTTTCTTTTGTTAATGTATTGTATCACGTTGATTGATTTGCAGATGTTGAACCAGCCTTGCAGCCCAGGGATAAATCCCACTTGGTCATGGTGAATAATCCTTTTAATGTACTGTTGGATCCTATTGGCTAGTATTTTGGTGAGAATTTTGCATCCATGTTCATCAAGGATATTGGTCTGTAATTCTCCTTTTTGATGGGTCTTTGTCTGGTTTTGGGTTCAAGGTATTTCTGACCTCATAAAATGAGTTTGGAAGTTTTCCTTCCATTTCTATTTTTTGGAAGAGTTTCAGGAGAATAGGTATTAATTCTTCTTTAAATGTTTGGTAGAATTCCCCTGGGAAGCCATCTGGCCCTGGGCTTTTGTTTGTTGGGAGATTTTTGATGACTGCTTCAATTTCCTTAGTGGTTATAGGTCTGTTCAGGTTTTCTCTTTTCCTGGTTCAATTTTGGTAGTTGATACATCTCTAGGAATGCATCGATTTCTTCCAGGTTATCTAATTTGCTGGCATAGAGTTGCTCATAATATGTTCTTATAATTGTTTGTATTTCTTTGGTGTTGGTTGTGATCTCTCCTCTTTCATTCATGATTTTGTTGATGTGGGTCATTTCTCTTTTCTTTCTGAGAAGTCTGGCCAGGGGTTTATCAATCTTGTTAATTCTTTCAAAGAACCAGCTCCTAGTTTCCTTGATCTGTTCTACTGTTCTTTTGGTTTCTAGTTCATTGATTTCTGCTCTGATCTTTATTATTTCTCTTCTCCTGCTGGGTTTAGGCTCTATTAGCTGTTCTTTCTCTAGCTCCTTTAGGTGTAGGGTTAGGTTGTGTATTTGAGACCTTTCTTGTTTCTTGAGAAAGGCTTGTATTGCTATATACTTTCCTCTCAGGACTGCCTTTGCTGTATCCCAAAGATTTTGGAGAGTTGTGTTTTCATTTTCATTGGTTTCCGTGAATTTTTTTAATTCTTCTTTAATTTCCGGGTTGATCCATTCGTTCTTTAGTAGGATGCTCTTTAGCCTCCATGTGTTTGAGTTCCTTCTGAATTTCCTCTTGTGATTGAGTTCTAGTTTCAAAGCATTGTGGTCTGAAAATATGCAGGGAAGAATCTCAATCTTTTGGTACCGGTTGAGACCTGACTTGTGACCTAGGATGTGATCAATTCTGGAGAATGTTCCATGGACACTAGAGAAGAATGTGTGTTCCGTTGCTTTGGGATGGAATGTTCTGAATATGTCTGTAAAGTCCATTTGGTCCAGTGTTTCATTTAAAGTCTTTATTTCCTTGTTGATCTTTTGCTTAGATGATCAGTCCATTTCAGTCAGGGGGTTGTTAAAGTCCCCCACTATTGTATTGTTGTCAATGTGTTTCTTTGCTTTTGTTATTAATTGCCTTATATAATTGGCTGCTCCCATGTTAGGGGCATAGTTATTTACAATTGTTAGATCTTCTTGTTGGATAGACCCTTTAAGTAGGATATAGTGTCCTTCCTCATCTCTTATTACAGTCTTTGGTTTAAAATCTAATTTGTCTGATATAAGGATTGCCACCCCAGCTTTCTTTTGGTATCCATTAGCATGGTAAATTGTTTTCCACCCCTTCACTTTCAATGTGGGGGTGTCTTTGGGTCTAAAATGAGTCTCTTGCAGACAGCATATCGATGGGTCTTGTTTTTTAATACAATCTGATAGCCTGTGTCTTTTGATTGGAGCATTCAGCCCATTTACATTCAGGGTAACTCTTGAAAGATATGAATTTAGTGCCATTGTATTGCCTGTAAAGTGACTGTTAAACTGTATATTGTCTGTGTTCCTTTCTGGTCCATGCTGCTTTTAGGCTCTCTCTTTGCTTAGAGGACCCCTTTCAATATTTGTTGGAGGGCTGGTTTCGTGTTTGCAAATTCCTTTAGTTTTTGTTTGTCCTGGAAGCTTTTTATCTTTCCTTCAATTTTCAATGAGAGCCTAGATGGATATAGTATTCTTGGCTGCATATTTTTCTCATTTAGTGCTCTGAAGATATCATGCCAGTCCTTTCTGGCCTGCCAGGTCTCTGTGGATAGGTGTGTTGCCAGTCTAATGTTTCTACCATTGTAGGTTACATATCTCTTCTCCCGAGCTGCTTTCAGGATTTTCTCTTTGTCTCTGAGACTCATCAGTTTTACTATTAGATGTCGGGGTGTTGACCTATTTTTTTTTATTTTGAGAGGGGTTCTCTGTACCTCCTGGATTTTGATGCCTGTTTCCTTCCCCACATTAGGGAATTTCTCTGCTATAATTTGCTCCAATATGCCTTCTGCCCCTCTCTCTCTTTCTTCTTCTTCTGGGATCCCAATTGTTCTAATGTTGTTTCGTCTTATCTTATCGCTTATCTCTCGAATTCTGCCCTCGTCATCCAGTAGTTGTTTATCTCTCTTTTTCTCAACTTGTTTATTTTCCATCATTTGGTCTTTTATATTGCTGATTCTCTCTTCTGCCTCATTTATCCGAGCAGTTAGTGCCTCCATTTTTTATCGTACCGCATTAATAGCCTTTTTGATTTCAACTTGGTTAGATTTTAGTTCTTTTATTTCTCCAGAAAGGGTTTCTCTAACAACTTCCATGCTTTTTTCAAGCCCAGCTAGTATCTTTAAAGTCATGATTCTGAACTCTAGGTCCGACATTGCACTAATGTCCGTATTGAGTAGGTCCCTGACAGACGGTACTACCTTTGTTCTTTTTGTTGAGGTGAATTTTTTCGTCTTGTCATTTTGTCCAGAGGAGAATAGATGAATGAGAGAACAAAATGCTAACCGGTTAACACCGTCCCCAGAAAATATACTCTAATGAAATCAGAAAAGACTTGAAACCAGGGGAAAAGAAAGGGAAAGAAAGAGGAAAAAAAAAAAGAAAAAGATAAAAAGAAACAAAAGCAGAACACAACCTCAACAACAAAAAAAAAGAATATGATCAAATATGATCAGGCTGGTGCATAGATCAGTGCCACACACTAGATTTTGGGTGTATTTTCAATGGAATATTATGCAGCCATCAAAAGGAATGAGATCTTGCCATTTGCAATGACGTGGATGGAACTGGAGGGTGTTATGCTGAGTGAAATAAGTCAATCAGAGAAAGACATGTATCATAGGACCTCACTGATATGAGGAATTCTTAATTTCAGGAAACAAACTGAGGGTTGCTGCAGTGGGGGTGGGGTGGGAGGGATGGGGCGGCTGGGTGATAGACACTGGGGAGGGTATGTGCTATGGTGAGCGCTGTGAATTGTGCAAGACTATTGAATCACAGATCTGTAGTTCTGAAAAATGACGGAGAGTAAGTTGGAGGGGGAGACGAACCATGAGAGACGATGGACTCTGAAAAACAAACTGAGGCTTCTAGAGGGGTGGGGGGATGGGTTAGCCTGGTGATGGGTATTAAAGAGGGCACAGTCTGCGTGGAGCACTGGGTGTTATGCACAAACAATGAATCATGGAACACTACATCAAAAACTAATGATGTAACGTATGGTGATTAACATGACAATAAAAAAATTAAAAAAAATAAAATAGATTTTGGGTGTATTTTAGTCTGTTAGAGAAAGTGCCTCCTAAAATTTTAAAGAAAGAAAGACTTATATATGTACAAAATAAGGGTTGATACGATGAAGTGTTGGAATATGACTGTAAAGATGAAAATTATAAAAAATTTTAAAAAAGGAATTGATAAGAAGATGTTTGAAAAAAGAAAAAAGAGGGTTAAAAAAAGGAAAGAAATAAAGAAAACAAAGGAGGGAGAGAATGTGATCATGCAGGAGATGGAACAAAGCCATACACTAGAGATTTAGGGTATATTTTGATCTGTTAGAAGAAACTGTATCTCAGAATTTTAAGGAGAGAACAACTTATATATATATCTGCCAAAAATAAGGGTAACTACTATGAAGGGATAGAATATGACTCTAAAAATGAAAAATAAAAATGTTTTTTTCTTTAAAAAGGGATTGATAATGTGTTGGTTGAAAAAGGGAAACAGAAAAATTCAAAAAAAATAGTTAAAAAAATTAACTTTGAAAGACTAATGAATCATGGTAAAAAAGCCATGAATTCTATGTGCAGTATTCCCCTAGCGCTGGAGTTCTCCCGTTCTCCTTGATCGGTAAACTTGGTCTTGGCTTGCTGGCTGTTCATGCTGATCTTCTGGGGGAGGGGCTTGTTGCTGTGGTTCCCAAATGTCTTTGCCGGAGGTGGAATTGCCCCACCCTTGTCTGTCCGGGCTAAGCAAGCTGCTCCGGTTTGCTCTCTGGAGCTTTTGTTCCCTGCAAGCTTTCTGCACAGCTTTGGGGGATGAGAGTGAAAATGGTGGCCTCCCAATCTCCGCCCGGAGGAGCCGAGAACTCGGCGCCCCGCTCTTCAATGCGCCCCCAGAGAACAGCATTCAGTCACTCCCGTCTCTCCGGTCTCTGGCCGCACTCCGTGCTCACCCGGGCTGTGACCAAGTGTTTTTATCTCTGGCACCCGACCCCGTGTGGAGTCTCCAAACCCAGCAGATTCCTGTGGTGCACTCCCGCGCCGCTCCTCCCCGGGGAGAAAGGGAGTCTCCCTGGATCTGCCGCTTGTTGGGTCCCTGCTGGAGGAGCGGTGGCCCGACTGTTTCGCCGATCACAGTTTATGGCCACCCCGAGCTGAGAGCCCACGCCTCGGCTCCGTCTCTGCAGCCGGCTTCCCCGCTCCGATACCTGGGAGCTCTGCCGCACTCAGGCACCCCCGGTCTTTCTGTGACCCCGAGGGTCCTGAGACCACACTGTCCTGCGAGGGTTCCACCCCCCGCTTAGCCACTGGAGTGACGTCCCTCAGCGGAGCCGACTTCTAAAAGTTCCAATTTTGTGCTCCGCGGCTCTATCACTTGGCAGAAGTGGCCAACGGAGGCCCCCTCCCCTGCCGTCTATCCTCCCGAATATCGCCTCGGATTCACTTCTCCGCACGTCCTACCTTCCAGAAAGTGGTTGCTTTTCTGTTCAGAGAGTTGTTGCTATTCTTTTCTTCGATTTCCTGTTGAGTTCGTAGGTGTTCAGAATGGTTTGATCCCTATCCAACTGAATTCCTGAGACCAGATGAAATCCAGGTCTCCTACTCCTCTGCCATCTTGCTCTGCCCCCCTCCTCTGTTGTTTTTGACAACATCCTGAAGTACGGAAATTGCTCAGGTGCCCTTGTCACCCATCACACTATGAGAACCCCAAATTGCTCAGCAGTCTGATCCAGTTTAATTAGTGCCAAGATAGTTTTTGAAGCTGGTCCTTAAGGTTTACTCTGACTCCGAGTGGACTCTCCTCCCTAGTTCTCTCTGGGGAACTAATCAGCTTGTGGTTAATCATGTTGCTCCTGATTAAGAGAAGTTATTGTTTTCAAGTTCACCTTCAGGCTTGAACTCCCCCACACTGTTTCTGATAAAGTTAGTTTCTCCAAAGAGAGCTCCAGTTCTCTTATTCTGGGCTGCCTCTCCTTCTGCCTCTGGGGAAAATCTCTGAGCCACTGCTCTGGGCTCTGGGCAGAGCAGAAGCCTCTGTCTTCTCAGCTTGCCTTTCCCAGTGTGAAATCTGTTCCTAGGAGTGAGCTGGGGCTAGGATAACTGGGGGCTTGGCATCCTCAACCTGCCGCACCTTGGGGGAGAGCCTCCATCCTGTAAATGATGGCCACACAGAGGAAGGACTCTCAACCTCTCTGCTGCGCACACCAGAAATTTTGCCTCTTCAGTTTGGAGTTAGAGGGGTTGAGAAAAGCTAGTGGCATGTCCCTCCCAATAAGATGAAGTATGATAATCCTCGATTGGGAACCAAAGGGAGAGGGAGCCCCATCTTCTTAGTCACTCCTTACCAAAGTGGAGTTTCCGTCAGGCTGAGCTGGGGGCGGGGCAGGGATAGGGAGCAGTTTGTGACTCAGATTGTTTCTTACTGCCTTTGAGTAGATCTTGAATAACTGTTCCTTCATGTGCTGTGTGTGCCCTGGGAACAATTTTCAAGGAATGTAGGTAGTTGAACTTTTTAAACTAGTTCTCAGCAGATGGGCCTATCTTACTGGGGAGTGGGTCACAAACCCCCTCATGCTGCCATCCAGAAGTGGGAATCCCAAGTCCGGGATTCTTTCTAATGAGAGGGCGAGGTTGGTAACTGGACCAGCCAGGAGATAAAGGAGGCAGGATTTGGGAGTACGGTTGGGAAGCACATGCCAGTAGCCGGAGACAAACAAGTTAGTAGGATTTACCAATGGGAGCTGGAAAAATCTATAGAAGAGCGTTATCATCAGACAGTTGCCAGGATATTGTAACAGCGTTGTCTGGTGATAGATGCGAGCTACGCTTGTGATAGATGCGAGCTATGCTTGTGATAGATGGGAGCTACGCTTGTGGTGAGCCAAGTGCAACATATAGACTTGACAAGATGTGTGCGCCAGGGACGTGAGGAGATGGTGGCCGGGGCAGCTTATGTCACTGCCTGGTCAGAAGCAGTTTCCAGCGTCCTCAGTTGTGACTAATGAACACCACATGAATATGTGAGGGCGACTCTGTTCTGGGCCACTCTGCCCATTTCCCAGATGCTAATCTCCAGAGCGTCCCATGCGAAATCACAGCCTCTATGTTGGAGTTGTTTCTTGTATGATTCTGTTAATTTACCCATTCTCTCGCTTCTCTGCCCGTCAAACATGTCCTGTAAGCCCTCTGTAAAGGAGCTCAAAACGTCCACCATTCAGTCAATCCCCATGAACTATAATAATGCTGACAAGGGAGAGCGCAGTGCCAGTATGGGCTCACCCAGTTGGAGGGGGGTGGGGTCAAGAAATTCTGCTTTAACTCCTTCTGAGGATAAGTAGGAATGAGCCAGGCAGCTGAAACAAAAAAAGAAGAAGAAATGGCATTCCAGGTAGGGGGAGTCGCCTGGGCATGAGAGACGCATGCGTGACCACGGCCAGTGGGAGGCTGCAGTCTGCCCTTATGCCGGGAGGGCAGGGGAGGCAGGAGGCTACGGAAGTAGATGGTTCAAGTTTCATTCTTGCTTTCTTGTATCCAGATTGATCTGAACACCTACAACAACCTGGGCCGAAACTGGCCTTCATCCTTTCTCTGCCCATGCTCTGCCAAGGACTGTATCCAGGCCCCACTTCTCCCAGAGTTCCTGTGATCCGCTGTCAACTGGATGCCCTCCGTGTCCAGTCGGGCCCGACCTTCTGATCATTGGCCTGTCACCATGGTGGGGGTGACAGCCCTGACACCCTCCCTCACACCATGAGCTCCAGCCAGCTTCCCATCCCCCCTCCACCACCCAGGCCACCCAACCTAAGGCTGCTTAGCTCAGCTCATCTCTGTCCAGCAGCTCCCATCCCCTGGACTCTGGCCGGGGATCTGGGAATCGTGGCCTCAGGGGCTGCCTGCAAATCATCAGGAACCAGTGTTGCAGCCTGCCTGAGCCCGGGCGGTCTGGTGCTGGGGCTGGGCATGCAGCAGGTATGTCTGACTAGGGCAGGAGAAATTTGCATTGTCTGTCACTGTCTGTGGTTATCAATGGCAAACACAAACATTTTGGAAGCCAAGATGGATGATTCTGGCTACCGGCAGTGCCTGGGGAAGCCGCTTAGTGCCTGCCCAGGGTCCCGGAGACTCTTCATCAGCCCAGCACTAGCTTCTCTGGTGTCTTCTCTTTATATCCTCGCAAACTCTCTGGGGTGTTGAGTTTTGAATCTGCCATTCGTGGAAATCGGCCGCTCAGCAGGGACTAGGCCTGAACGTAGCAGGCTCACACACGTAAAACCTGTCAGCATCCAAACAGCCTTCAGCCTCCTTCATCTGATTTGATCTTTTGGTCAGCCCTGCATGACAGGCGCAATGAATATTGATAATCCCATTTCACAAATGAGGAACATGGTGCCTGGAGACTATCAGTGATATGTCACCATTAGAGGAGGAATTGAAAAATCTAACTAGGTATTCTGCCTCCGAGGAGAAAATGGGCTTACCCACCAGCACCTGTTTGTCCAAAAAGGGGAGCCAGGGTAGAGGAAATTTAGGGGTCCAGCTCCCCCGGTGGCAGACACTGTCTGTGCCTCTCCCCCATGCCCTTGACCTGCCTGGGGACAGCTCTGTGTGCTCCCAAGATCTCCCGGGCCTGCTGGAGCAGGGACCCTGTCCCGGGGGTGGGTGGGGGGGGTGCACAAAGGGCTGGCGGGCTGTGCCAGGATACTCCTGGAGTGCCGTGAGGGGGCTCCAAATCCAGACAGCAAGACTTCCTCTTCCAGTAACCCTGTTGAAGGGGCAGTCCCCATAGTTTTAAGAGCAGCTAACAGAAGCTTGGAGAAATGGATTCGGTTACCACATAGTCAGGCCTTCGTGTCCCAAAGCCCCACCCCACACTCTGTGGTCAGGACAAAACACTTGTCGTGGACTCTGGGGAGCAGGGGATGGCTTCATTAATAGGCATTCTTGGAATGCCCCTGTGTGAAGCATCTTATCCTCTCTCTGCCCTGAGGGAGGAGGGAAGATCTGCTCCCAGCTCCTTTCCCCATTGAATTTCCAACGTCCTCGCTGTCGCCACGTTATATGTCACAAGATTTGGGCTCCCTCTGCCTCAGACATGACACTCACTGGGCACCCCGTCGGGAGGGTCAGGCACCATGTAGAAAGCTAATGGTTTGAGTAATCCAACAAAGGAGGGGGCTCTCTTATGGGGTGGTGAGTTTTCCATCGTTAGGCATGTTTAAGAGACCAGATGAATAAAGCAGGGGTTCCTGCCTTGGGTAGGAATATGGGGCAGGTGTTCTTCTAAGCAGAGACTAGTAGCAAGGTCTTCATGCTGCTGGTGTCCTGAGATGGTCTACCTGTGGCCACAAAATGAAGCCCTTCCTTTTGGTTTTATAGGCCAATAATCTCAATTTCCTAGATGCCTGCTTTTATGTATGACTAGGTGGGATTACTAGTAACTTGAGCCAGTGAGCTATTAAAGTTTACCAACAGCTTGGGTCAGTGTTCTCTATTTTGTTCATTTCTCTCTCTCTCTTTTTTTAAACTGAGTTTTTTGTTTCCCTTCTGGAAAGTTGCAATGAGTAAGAGATGGGGGCCAAAGGGTCATTTGCCACAACCAATTGGATTGCGGTCTAGAAAGTTTGCAGACTCCCACTCAAAAGTTTCTTGCCACTGTAACTGGGATTCTTGTGCAATTTCAAACAAACGATGCCTTCCTTGACCTGGATGGAGTGGACACGGCATGCAGATGGATGAGGAGTCTACGCAGTATGAACGGTTGCCATTTGCTGAGCAAACGCTATATTCTCTGTGCTGATCGAGGTCTTTGACACACTGGCTTTCTCTACATTCTCACAACCCAGTGAGTGAGTCCCTCTTTCCAGCCTTGTTTTAGATATGAGGAAACAGGCTCAGAGAAGCAAACCTGTAGCCTGCCTCTGGTTATATAGGTAGTAGTGGGCTCAATCGAGGTTGAAGCCAGATTAAAAGTTCTGAAAGCCTCCCTGATTCATTGAGAGGTGAGGAAGCACACCAAGCTTCCCCTTCCCAGGATATCCTATTCAGGAAAGAGATGGGGCAGTCCTACCAAGAATGTTGGAGCGGGGATGTGCGCATTTAGGCAGTCACAGTGTGGTTTGAGGACATGGTCCTGAATGAAAGAAGGCAAGCCAGAAACACAACCTGCCCGTGATAGCCAGGACTGTGACATGGGGAAACAATCTGAAGGGATTGATTAAAATGTAAAATGAGCATGTCTTTAATTTTTTTTATTATTATGTTATGTTAATCCCCATACATTACATCATTAGTTTTTGATGTAGTGTTCCATGATTCATTATTTGCGTATAACACCCAGTGCTCCACGCAGAACATGCCCTCTTTAATACCCATCACCAGGCTAACCCATCCCCCCACCCCCCTCCCCTCTAGAACCCTCAGGTTGTTTTTCAGAGTCCATCGTCTCTCATGGTTCATCTCCCCCTCCGATTTCCCCCCTTCATTCTTCCCCTCCTGCTGTCTTCTTCTTCTTTTTTTTTCTTAACATATAATGTATTATTTGTTTCAGAAGTACAGATCTGTGATTCAACAGTCTTGCACAATTCACAGCGCTCACCATGGCACATACCCTCCCCAATTTCTATCACCCAGCCACCCCATCCCTCCCACCCCCCACCACTCCAGCAACCCTCCGTTTGTTTCCTGAGATTAAGAATTCCTCATATCAGTGAGGTCATATGATACATGTCTTTCTCTGATTGACGTCTCACTCAGCATAACACTCTCCAGTTCTATCCATGTTGTTGCAAATGGCAAGATTTCATTCCTTTTGATAGCTGCCTAATATTCCATTGTGTATATATACCACATCTTCTTTATCCATTCATCTGTCGATGGACATCTTGGCTCTTTCCACAGAGCATGTCTTTACATCAGCAATCCTGCTGTTAGCAATTTACCTCGTAGAAACAAAACCTCTGTTCATAAGGGTAAATGTGCCAGGTTGTGTATGTGTATGTGTGTGTGTGTTTACAGCATTTTTTGTATTAATAAAAATTGGAAACAATTTCAAGTCTAGCAAAAGAGGAACAGATGAATAGATCATGTTTCATCGGACAACAGAATATTATGCACCATTAAAAGGACTATGTTATAAAGGCCAAACTTATCAAATCTTGCACTTTAAATACATACAGTTTATTGGATCTCAGTTATATTTCATAAAGCTGTTTAAAAAAAGATCCCTTTAGATGCATGCGTATTGACCAAAAAGATGCTCATATTATATGCCTTCATGAATAAAAGCGAATTTCCGTATAGAGTGTGTGATATAATTTCATTCTGGGCCTCAACAATGGGGGAGCAATGATACATACATCCATACATGCGTTTATGTAAGTGCAGGGAAAGTGCAGAAGGTCATTCCCTAATGATCTTGATGAGAAAGCTATAACTGGCAGAAAAAAAATGGGCAGACTATTAAATAGAACAATTTATATAGTTCTCTCTGATTTGAATTTACAAGCTTGTATTGCTTTTGTATTAAAAAAATTGTAAAAGCAAAACAAAAATAGAGTCAGTGAATCAGTATAGGAGCCCAGCTTGTCTGCTGGGCTGATGAAAATCACTTGCCTCGGAGGAAACAGGTAGCTGGAGGCTTCACCGTCCCTTCAGGCTCGCCAGGGACCCTGGGTAGGGGCTGTCTTGACTCACCCACGCTGCTGGGTGCATACCGGTAGGCGGAGGGCAGTCTGAGTTTGGAAGAGGGACATAAAGGTCAGAGGGAAGAGGAAATATATTTCCTTTCCAAAATGTCTGCATGATAAAATGTAGGATTTTAATAAATTCACAGGGTGGGAATTATTAGCAGGCTGAGCTTTTATCGCTGCCTCAGGCATTGGACTGACCCCACCAAGACCCCACTTTCCTTAGCAACAGCAGGATGATTTTCTGTTTCATAATCTTTTCTCTCATTGTGAGAGGAAAAATAAATTCCCCAGGTGGCCTCCCGGCAGCCCCAGCCCAACAGACCCAACGAGAGCAGGATTTCGTCCCCTCGCTCCGCCAGCAAACATTTATAGAGCACTGTTTTCCTTCCTTTATTATTTTGTTTGTATTAGGCACTGAGGATATAAGAATTCCAAGAAATGTTCTGGGCAACACACCTAGGAGTGAAGTTATAGAATAAGCAGAGACCAGGTAGGGTGACCAGGACTGGGAGGAACTCGCAATCATTCATTCATTCATTCATTCATTCCAAAGGAAAATTTGCAGACAGAGATCTTGAGATTCGAGAAGAAAAAATGGTGAGCTTTCCCGTGGGAGAAAAACAAGGCCAGGTCACTGTGGCTCTTGAGAGCAAGTCGAGGATCTAGGGGTAGGATGCAGGAAGCAGGGCTGGGCAAAGTGTGAGGACGTGTTTAACCGTTAGAACTGACCCACGCCCGGGCCGTACTGGGGAGCACCCCTCCCTGTGGGTCCCCGGTTGAGGTGGGAGGCTGTTGATGAGAGTGTGGTGGAAAGGGTTCAGCTCTCTGATGGAGGCTTTGCCAGGTGCCCTTGGGAACTCTTGCAGCTATGAGCTTCTGAGACTCCCTGGATCTTTCCCTGCTGGAGTGGCGTCATGGAGGGCAGGCCCGTGGCCCTTCCCTGCCACCTCCACCTGCACCATGGGGCTCCCAGCCGAGGCCCTCTCGCTCCCTTGCCTCTAACCCGGGCCTCTCCTTGAGTCCACCCCAAAGGCACCTGCCACTTCTGAGGCCACCCGGGGCAGATCCCCTGGTTACTGCACTGAAGAGGAGCCAGGAAGGACACCGTGACGCTTGGTTGAGGGCCCATGCCCGGCAAACATGGGGCCTGCACACCATCCCTTTATTCAGTGGTGAAAAGCCCACTAGCACCTTCTGTTGCCAGCTCTGTTCTGGGGTGAGGTCTAGAGCAGGGCCTGAAACAAGTTCTTCCCTGGAGATGCTCTCGTGTGGGTGAGGGAGACAGAAAATAAGCAGGTGGGGCAGGCGGTGGCTGAAGAGTTCTCAGGGCTACTTTAGGTAGGATGGGGAGAGCTGAGATCCGGGTGACCCCAGAGGAGGAGGAGGGGAGAGCCCTGCGGGAGTGTCTTAGTCCCCTCGGGGCTGCCGTAACCAAATACCACAGACTGGGCGGCTTCAACAGCAGAAATGTATTTTCCTGTGGTGTGGGAGGCTGTAAGTCCAAGATCAAGATGCCGTCAGGGTCGGTTTCTGCTGAGACCTTCTCGCTGGGCCTTCCTGTGGCCTTTCCTCTGTGCGTGCAGAGAGAGTTCTCAGAAGGGCACCAGCCCCACTGGGGTAGGCCCTCCCCCCCCGCCTCATGTAACTGTAATTAATCCTTAAAACCCGTATCTTCAAATACAGTCACTTCGGGCGGGGTATGCCTTCAACATTTGAATATGGGGGAGAACCATTCAGTTGCTGATGTTGAGTCCGGGAAGAAGGGAAGAGCATGAGATGATAGGACATATCCAAAAGCAGACCACAGCGCTCCCGGAGTGAGGGGCTGCGAGGGGGCCGTGGGGGCCCATGGGGGACAGCGGGGGGGAAATGACCGTTGCAGGGGCTGTGGGGTTGAGCTGGTGGGAGGGATGGGAGCCAGGGCTCCAGAAGGAGCGCAGGCCTCCAGTGGGAGTGCAGACACATGGTTCTCTGTGACAGGAGGGAAGGCGGGGAATTGGGTACAGATGCCACTGTGCCTGTGGGGGCAGGAGGTCTGGTGACAGGAGGATGACAGACTTCTCGTCTGGTGGCTTCTGTTTTCTCCGTGAAGTGAGATTCAAAGGCCCCAAGCAGGACTGAAGGGTGGCTGTTCGGCCGGAGGTCGGGGGCAGGGGAAGGGTGTGCAGGGGTCCCCACAGAGCTCAACGGAAGGACATGTGGCCCGGGGACTATGGTAGTGCCACCGAGCAGCGCCAAGGGCCCACTGAAGGTCTGTGCTCATCACAGACAGTGAGATCAGTCAATATGACGGTGTGTTTTCCAGGTTGGGATTTAGCCAGGCAAACCCACTAAGAGGGTCCCAGTGGTGAGATGGGCTGCAGGAGCTCAGCTGGGGAGGGAGCAGGGTGGCAATGTGAGGCTGGCGATAGGGAAGAGATGGTAGGTTCTTAGCAGTGCCAGGAGGGGAAGATGATCAGCCCCATTTTATGGGTAAGTAGACTGAGGTTTGGAGATATCAGTCATATATATATAGATAGATAGATATATGGTCAGTAGAGGGACTTTAGAAAGTGAGTGCCAGGAAGGTGAGAAACTGCGAAATGCTATTGGCAATGTCTCTCTTTTCCCTCTTCTCTCCTTCCCTCCTCCCGCCACACCAGAGAGGGTGACCCACTGTTCCAGAACCGAGGGGTTTCCCAGGACATGGGGATGTCCGTGTTAGAATTGAGAAAGCCCGAGACAGAGCTGTTGGTGACCACACACACAGAAGGATTTACAATTAGTTAGCCCTACCTTCTGCTACCAAAGCCAACAGAGGACCCTTCTCTCCTGCACTGGACCTAGGTATCTGTGCTGGGCGGAGGCACCCAAAAGATAGGACCAGGCAGATCGTCTGGCCAAATGCACACAGCAAATGCTGTCTGCTCTTGTCTTCTCTCCTCCATAGACCCCCATAGCCCTCCAGCTTCCCAGGTCCTCTATAGCTGAGGGCAACTTGCCAGTGAAAGGTGAATGCAGCCTCAGTGCATTTTGAAAGCAGTAGAGGGGAGAGAAAGAGAGGAAGAGGGTGTGAGTGAGAACAAGAGGGAGAAGTAACAGAAGGCAAACAGAGCTCGTCCTCACCTCCCACCCTGGGTGATCATGCCCGCCGCGATCCAGAGCCCTTTCTTGCAGAGCTGGGAGCCCGAAGGGAGAGGACAGGAATAGGGCCAACGACCACATCCTATGCTACTTGTTTATAAAAAAAAAAAAAATAGAAACTGTACTTTTTAAAAAAGATTTTATTTTATTTGAGAGAGAGAGAGAAGGGGAGGGAGAGAGGTGGGGCAGAGGGAGAGAATCCCAAGCAGACTCTGCACTGAGCGCAGGCTCAATCTCTCCACCCTGAGATTATGACCTGAGCTGAAATCAAGAGTAAGACACTTAACCAACTGAGCCACCCAGGTGCCCCAGAAATTATACTTTTTGGATAGGTAACCTCCAAGGGTCAAAATTCAAAGGATACCAAAGAGTATACGGGGAAAGTCTTCAGTCCTCTGGCCAGAGGCCCCCTCTGTTATCAGTTTCTTCTGTTTCCTTTCAAAGATGCTCAATGCATACAATCCTATTTACATATAAAGCTTATATCTTGCTCTTTTCACGCAACAGAAGGTCACGGAGATCATTCTCCATCAATACATAAAAGGACGCATCTTCCACCAGAATCTAAGCTCTGCAGGGCAAGAAGGTATGACTGTTCTGTTCACCAGTATATCTTCAGCACCTAGAGCAGTGCCTGACACAAAGGAAGAATTCAGTCAATGTTGAATGAAATGAACGAATCCTTTGCTCTTCTCAGCCTTCCACTGAACTCCCGTGCAACAGTTTATCAGATTGTACCACTTTGGGCTTTTCGGGTATTTCCACACTTTCGAATGCATAATTAATGCCACAGTAACATGGGACACACATGCCACTTCCCATCTATCTGTAAACTAAATTCTAGATTCTGTGTGAATCTATCTGTAAACTAAATTCCTAGACGTGGATTTGCTGGGTCAAGGGTAGGTGTTTTTGTAATTTTGGTGGATAGGGCCAAATTATCCCCTCGTATACAAACTTCGTGATTTACCCCATGCATTTACTATACATTTTATGGATCATCTTTTTCTTTGGTTTTAAGCCACCTTCCAATGTTCTGCTCATCCAGCCCTCTCCTACTGGATACACGGGTGTTACAGCAGCATTTCCCACCAATTTGTGACAGTTTCTTGTATTATGGGCTATTACAAGCATTGTTCCTGCTCTGAGGCCAGCCTTCCCGAGAGTGTGGGGCACATCGGAGAGGTCACAGACCTGCAATCAGGTGTCCAGTACTCTTGGATTGGTGGGTGGGGAGGGGGGCTGGGGAGAGAGCCTCAGCTTAGGCACTAGTATTTTGGAGAGGAGCTGGGGATATCCAGAGATCCTCAGCCGCTTAGCTTTCTTTCCTCAGGAAATTTTCCCTAAAGTCCCCAGGGAATTTACCATTCCATTTACCAGGATTCCTTCTATCAATCTCTCTGTGTATTAAATTCCCAGCTCACTCTAATTACTTATTGATTAGCCCCAGGAAACCTCTAGCATAGATGGGGCAGCAGGGATATTTTTTTCTGAGCCTCAGGTAAAAGAAGAAAATGGTTCAGACTTTGCAATTTGCCCCATCTCTCTGCCCTTGCCAATACCTGGTTTCCCTCCAGCAATGATGCATTCCCTCCAAATGATGTTTTAATTCCTTCTAACATTTAGCACTACCGTGGCGATGTCTGGCTAGACAGTAAGAGCTCTCGTAAGCTTCCAAATGTCTACTCTTCAAGAGACATTTGAGAGAGGAGCAACACGTGGGTGCCCCCACCGCCAGCCAGTACATTCCTGCTAGATGTTTCCATGCACTTGGAGCAATGATGATGGTCTCTGGAGGTGTGGGGAAGTAAATAGGGTGCCTGTGCTGGGCATCTTTTATTCAGACTCTCGTCCATCCATTCCTTCACCCAGCCAGCCCCTTTTCTGGAGCATTTGAGCACCCACTTGGAGTCAGGCTTTGGGCAGGTGCAGGTGGAGGAGAGCATAGTATGAACAAGATGATCCGGTCCAAAGAGCCGGAATTCTACACTCATTACCTCGCTGTGATGAAAAGCCATTCACAGAAGCACTGGATCAATTTCAGGTCTTTCAGCGAACACGCAAACCTTTCCCTAAAAGAAGACAGAGGTGGGGAGTGATGGGCACTTTTCAGTTTTGATATTTGGCCCTCATTTCCTAATCTTTGAGTTCCCTTCAATCAACAGTAATGGCATAGAGACCTACTATGTGCAAGATTCCACGCTAGATGCTGTGGGGAGGGTTGTTTTGTTTTGTTTTGTTTTTTTAAGTATTGTGTTGAGCATTGAATTATCAGCACCTAGAACAGTACCTGACACGAAGGAGGCATTCAGTAACTATGGAATGAGTTGAATGAATCCTTTGTTCTTCATGGTATTCCACAGAATACATGTGCTGCAACTTATTGAATTGTACCCTTTTAAAAAGAGGCTAAAGCCACCGGTTGAGGGAAATATGGGGATTTGGGAGATACAGGGAGTCGAGTTCCAATCCTGGATAGTTCAGGACAAAGCCAGGTTGATCTTTTCTTTGCAGCATCTCAAGGAGGAGTTTGTGACACAAATTAACAAGGCAAGCAAGACTTGGGAAGGAAATGTTCCGGATATCTAGAAGAGCTAATGCTTCCAGCCCCCTCGAGCATTTTGGAATCATTCATCTATATTCAAGTGGTCAAAAGCTAATTTTAGATCATTCCCATCTATTCCTGAAACCTGAGGACTTCTGAGTGAAAAAACAAACAAACAAATGGACGGATGAGTTTTGTGAGCTGGGTTTGAATTATAGCAGGCTTCCAAAACGATAAAGCGGTGAAGCGGATTCTCGGTTCTGACTTTTTCACGAATTCAGCCTCATCCTCCCACAATTAGTCCTCATTAACGAGCCCTCACTGTCTTTGCTGGAATGTGAGCTTGGTGGTCCCTGGAGAAGTGCCGGTTCTGATTTACCTCTCCAGCGTGTGGAATCAAAGGCAGGAGTTCATTAAGCAAATTAATAGGAGAGAAGCAGTTTCAAAAGAAATATTTAGCCTATCAAAGGAGGTAGGGAGGATTTTTTTTTTCACACATTTTAAAAGTCATTCATTCACAGGTAAACTGTACTTGTGCTAATTAGAAGTCATTCTCTGAACTCATAAAGCGTGTCCCCACTGGACCTGTGTTTGAGTCTTTGTTAGATAACCTGAAATCATTGTGTGTCCCTTCATATAATAAGTAAAATAAAATATCCCATATTTCTTTCTAGCATGAGGCAGTGAGGTGTGGAAAGACCATGGGTTCTCTGTTTAAAAGCCCGTTTTACCGTTTTCTGGTAAGAACTCATCAAGCATTAAAGCGATGTTTCTAAAACAGAACCAGCTACATCATTTGGGTCAACTTTTTTAAGCGCAGAGCCTCAGTTTCCTTGCCTAAGAAAACTGGACTAATAATACTGAAGTGTTAAGGATTGTTACCATGGCAAATGCTCCCCTGGTACCAGGCATTATTGTAGGTCCTTGGTGAATATTACCTCATTGACTCCTCATAACAACTAAGAATCCACCACTGGGTCATTTTCCATTTCTGTGGAGTTGGACAAATGGTCCGGAATTTGACTATGTTTTTGGGAGTGGGGATGGGGCACTGTGAAGACTGGGGGTGCCAGGGTGAAGATTGCACCCCACTGGTAGGAATCCTACATTCAGTCCTCTTGAGCAGCTCTGATGCACGCACAGCCCCCCTCCCCACCTGCTCCCCTGTAGATTCTGACCCGGGGGATGGGAGGACATAGATCCTGTGGCTTTGCTTGGTCTGCCTCACTCGTCATTCTTCCTCTGCCCTCCCAACTCCCAGGAATCTGCCCGAAAAAGTCTTCCCTCCCATACCTGCCAGCATCACAGGTCTAACTCATTCCTTTAATTCACTCTGGGGATGATCCCTGGGCTCCAGCCATCCTCGGCAGACTTTCCTCCCAGAAGACCCTGTGCTCTGTGGGACAGACCCCCCTCGCAGCCTGGGGGGCAGAGTTTAAATTATAGGTACACTGAGAGAAACCCATTTCTTTTTGTGATAAGGTCTCAAAGGAAAGGTCAGGCAGATAAATCACTGTGAGGGAGGAAATGATGTTCCAATGGCACATGTCATCCTAAGAAGGAGCTTTGGTCCCTGTAAGTTGTGTTTTTCCCATTCGCTGTTAAATCAAGTCACAGAGGTTAACCCTTACAAGAGCAGGATAGAGAAGGAGGAAAAGCCAGACTGGAGTACAGTTTTAGGTGAAGTGCCAGCCTCAGCCGAACCTGCTTTATTATTTACCTTAGATGCCAGCCGGGCATTGGCTTCGGCCCCTGGGGGTACGTTAACTCTCCCGGACTTTTGTTCTTTGTAGACAGTTAAGTAGTTCCCGGAGCCCAGGAACAAGCTCTGAGGCTGGTGGCAGGTATGAGCCAGTAGGAGCAAAGGATACAGAAGGGGGCAGTGGATGCACAGAATGGGTAAAGGGGATTTCGGTGGTGTCTGCACGGAGGCCCACGCTACCTCGATCATAGTGCGTATCTCACTTCATTTTAATTTTCTGTAAGCTCTTGGGGAGCAAAGACTTGAAATTCAAAGGTGCCTAAGAAGGGTAGTTGCTCAGTAAATATGTGTTGACATATGGACAAACAAGGACAAAGGATGACAGACCGAGAGTACTGACATGCATCTTATCATGAAGATGTGTTCCTCTCTCAAGATGAGAAGCCCGGGCCAGAAGTCTACACATTTAGCGTTCTTCGATTTTAAATTTAAATTTTAAATTAGTGTATGCCTATTTCAGCTCGGGACTATTGTTTTTAGGATGAGATTTTTCTTTAAGATTTTATTTATTTATATAAGAGAGAGAATGAGAGAGAGAGAGAGAGCACGAGAGGGGGGAGGGTCAGAAGGAGAAGCAGACTCCCTGCTGAGCAGGGAGCCTGATGTGGGACTCGATCCAGAGAGTCCAGGATCATGACCTGAGTCAAAGGCAGTCACTTAACCAACTGAGCCACCCAGGAGACCCAGGGATGAGATTTTTAAAGGCCCATTTGGTGTCCTGCAAACAGACTCAGGATCCTATGTTGCCAGATCCAGGCTTAGAAACGCTCCAGATACTCACCCACCTCTTCTTTATTATATTATATTATATTATATTATGTTATATTATATTATATTATATTATATTATATTATATTATATTATATTATATTATTATATTCATTTCTTTTTCTTTAATAGGATGAGAGACCAGATCCAGGGTCCCCACTCTTCTTATTTATGAACGCAGAATATCTTGCAGACTTGCTTCTGTAGTTGATTTTGGTATTCATTTTTTAAGAGAACATATAATGACAAAAAGCTCCTCGGACATTCAGTGGTTCTTTTAAATAAACTTACATTTTATCAATCAAAACATCTACGCTAATTTTCCAGTGAGTAGCAGGCAGGCAAGCAGGATGAATTATTTACTTATTCTACCAGAAATTATTGGTGCGTTTGAAGGTGACCACAGAGCCACAGCGAGGGGCGAGGAGGGGGGCGCCCTAGCCTCCTTCCTGCCCCCAGGTTGTTGGTCATCTATAATTAAATCAGAAGGAGGCCCGTCTTTCCAAATAATTTTAACAACTCACAAATGACTTCACACTTGGATGTCTCTCATTTAATCATTACAAAGTGGGGAGTCCTGGCTTGAGGTTAGCCTGGGGACCCCTCAGGAGC
Organism: Eumetopias jubatus; assembly: GCF_037043125.1. Classification (NCBI taxonomy): domain Eukaryota; kingdom Metazoa; phylum Chordata; class Mammalia; order Carnivora; family Otariidae; genus Eumetopias; species Eumetopias jubatus. Next base: position 121,328,173 of record NW_028274816.1, read on the forward strand.
AGGTGGTCCAGACTGCGGGCGTTAAATTGAGAGTTTTTCAAGCAACATCTTTTAGATGGGATCTTGAAGGAAAGCAGGAATGCGAAGGGAAGGGTGGAACCTGCCCATGTTCCTGCACCGAGGCCCAGCGCTGTGAAGTTCTTGCCACACTCCACGTGAGGGAGGGGATGCAGGCCGAGGCCAGGAGGCTGTTTTGTTCGGGTGCCAAAGGAAGGAGGGGCTTTCTCCCCCTTCCCACATGGACGGCAGAGGCTCTGGCCAACTCAAGAGGCAAGACGAGACTAAGCTGCTTGTTTGTCCAAAGCAGCCGGACACTCCACGTGATGGTCACTCCACCCCGACCAACCCAGTGGCTTAAGACACCAGCATGTCCTTCTCTCCCACAGTCCTGTGAAGGGTCTGGGCACACCGGCCGCTCCTAATGCTGGCCTCACTTGGGTCTCCCTGGCAGTGTGGTTAGATGGCAACTGTGGCCGGAGACATCTAAAGGCTAAGTCGGGAGGCTAGCACAGCTGGGTCTGCCTCTCGCCGTCATTTCAGGGCCTTTTCAGGTGGTCTCTCCAGAAAGGTTGGCTGATCTCATCCGTGGAGGTGCAGGGTCATTAAGAGCACAGAATGCAAAATGGAAAGCCCAGAAGAGACACAGCCAGCGCCTTCTTCTATCAGTTACGCGTGTCACAGAGCTTTAGGGCTACATTCAGTGTGGAAGGGGGTTACGCCAGCTATGAGGTGTGGTTCAGTGCATGGCGCGGGAACCCGGTTTGGGGGCTCCAGGGGATGGCCCCTTGGCCTGGAAAGCAACAGGCTCCCTTCCCAGACCCAGGGTCTGTCACACTGGTGAGGTGCTGCCCTCATGTGGCTGCTGGGCGTCACCACAGGCACAGAGCAAAAGCCTGTACTACAGCTGTGTGTCTTGGAGTGGGGTGATGTCTCTAGGGTCCCGCGTTAAGGAACTAATAGTCAAAACAAACCAAAAAGTGCTTTCTTCATATTGATGTGATGCAATCGCATCCATATACGCTGAGGAATCCTATGTTACCTAGCAGCACTGAAGGACGGGGTGGGAGAAAGGAAAAAAATGCAGGTATCCTGTTTACTGTAGCTGTGAATCATGGAAGGCTCCACCCGGATATTATCTGATCTTGACAATGATCCTCCCCTATTCCCGAGTCTATTTCAACATGTAGAAACGGAAGCTTCGAGAAGTGGATTTACCCCTGAGGACCACACGGCTAGGAAGTGGCAAGAGCTGGGACTGAAAATCAAGCCTGTCTGATTCTAATGCCTTGAGTTTTCCCCACCTCTCCGAGCAGCCCCTCCTCCTTCCCGCTAGCATCCACAGCTCTGCTTAAGACCATGCCCTGCAGAAAACTTCCCTGATGGGCCTGAAACCTGAATATTTAATGTTGTCACTATGGCTTTTCTTCCTTTTAATTGAGGCTTTTACCAAAGTGACATTTTCCCTCTCCTCCACATATAGTCCCTGGCTCAGTAATGACGTGTTTATTCAACACATGCGCGAGGGTGTGGGGAGCAGAGCTGTTATCAACCTCCACTGAAAGCATAGGGCAAGCAGCAGGGTGGCCCCATGTTCTGCCATTCTGTTGACACCGGGACAGAGCAAAGATCCAGAAAGGGTGTTGTGACAAGTGCCGGGTGCCCGCTTGCCTTTCAGAGCTCGGCAGCATTCCCCGGACCCAGCCGCCGGCACGTTCAGTCCGAGAAATGCTAGTGAAGGTGATTATGGCTGAGACCGATTCAAGGCGACTCTAAGATTCGCGTTTTCCTTTTGTAAGAAGACGACAAAGGGGAAGGAGGGTGCGCTTTATTTAAGGCAATGGGAGTGTGTGTTGGGGGGAGTATTGATAATTGTCTACTTATTAATCCAAACTCAGTCAGCTACCTCTTCTACACGTTATTGGGTGTCTAACAGGCATTTCAAACTTATCATGTTCAAAGTCAAATTCTTGACCACTCACTTCCCAAACTGCAGCTTCTCTGGTCCTTCTCATCCCAATAATGGGCGGCGGATTCCGCCGGGTACACGGGCCAGAGCCAGTGTCGGTTCCCGTATTTCTCTTCGATTCCGCATGGGGCCCATCAGCCTCTCCGCCTCCGACGTTTGCCCAGATCTGGCCATTGCTCCCACTGCCCAGGGTCTACCCCACCTTCTGCTCTTGGAGGTTTTCCGCTCACCCCCGTGGCCTCGCCCACTCGGACCCACCAGCGTCTGTCTTCAAAGACTTCCAGACATAAGTCTGACAACATCTCTGAACTGCTCAGAACTTTCCAACGGCTTCCCATCTTTATATTTTATTTTATTTTATTTTTATACTTTTTTATTCTTATGTTAATCACCATACGTTACACCATTAGTTTTTGATGTTGTGTTCCATGATTCATTGTTTGTGCATAACACCCAGTGCTCCACGCAGAATGTGCCCTCTTTAATACCCAGCACCAGGCTAACCCATCCCCCCATCCCCCTCCCCTCTAGAACCCTCAGTTTGTTTTTCAGAGTCCATCGTCTCTCATGGTTCGTCTCCCCCTCTGACTTACTCCCCTTCATTCTTCCCCTCCTGCTATCTTCTTCTTCCTTTTTTTTTCTTAACATATATTGCATTATTTCTTTCAGAAGCACAGATCTGTGATTCATCAGTCTTGTACAATTCACAGCGCTCACTGTAGCACATACCCTCCCCAATGTCTATCACCCAGCCACGCTATCCCTCCGACCCCCCACCACTCCAGCAACCCTCAGTTTGTTTCCTGAGATTAAGAATTCCTCATATCAGTGAGGTCATATGATACATGTCTTTCTCTGATTGACTTATTTCACTCAGTATAACACCCTCCAGTTCCATCCACGTCATTGCGAATGGCAAGATCTCATTCCTTTTCAGGGCTGCCTAATATTCCATTGTGTATATATACCACCTCTTCTTTATCCATTCATCTGTCAATGGAATTCTTGGCACTTTCCACAGTTTGACTATTGTGGACATTGCTGCTATAAACATTGGGGTGCATGTACCCCTTTGGATCCCTACATTTGTATCTTTGGGGTAAATACCAGGTAGTGCAGTTGCTGGATCATATGGTAGCTCTATTTTCAACTGTTTGAGGAACCTCTATACTGTTTTCCAGAGTGGCTGCACCAGCTTGCATTCCCACCAACAGTGTAGGAGGGTGTCCCTTTCTCCACATCCTCGCCAACATCTGTCGTTCCCTGACTTGTTAATTTTAGCCATTCTGACTGGTGTGAGGTGGTATCTCATGGAGGTTTCGATTTGGATTTCCCTGATGCCGAGCGATGTGGAGCACTTTTTCATGTGTCTGTTGGCCATTTGGATGTCTTCTTTGGAAAAATGTCTGTTCATGTCTTCTGTCCATTTCTTGATTGGATTATTTGTTCTTTGGGTGTTGAGTTTGATAAGTTCTTTATACATTTTGATACTAGCCCTTTATCGGATATGTTGTTTGCAAATATTTTCTCCCATTCTGTCAGTTGTCTTTTGGTTTTGTGGACTGTTTCTTTGGCTGTGCAGAAGCTTTTTATCTTGATGAAATCCCAATAGTTCATTTTTGCCCTGGCTTCCCTTGCTTTTGGCGATGTTTCTAGGAAGAAGTTGCTGCGGCTGGGGTCGAAGAGGTGGCTGCCTGTGTTCTCCTTTAGGATTTTGATGGACTCCTGTCTCACATTTAGGTCTTTCAACCATTTGGAGTCTATTTTTGTGTGTGGTGTAAGGAAATGGTCCAGTTTCATTCTTCTGCATGTGGCTGTCCAATTTTCCCAACACCATTTGTTGAAGAGACTGTCTTCTTGCCATTGGACATTCTTTCCTGCTTTGTCAAAGATGAGTTGACCGTAGAGTTGAGGGTCCATTTCTGGGCTCTCGATTCTGTTCCATTGATCTATGTGTCTGTTTTTGTGCCAGTACCATACCGTCTTGATGATGACAGCTTTGTAATAGAGCTGGAAGTCCGGAATTGTGATGCCGCCAGCTTTGCTTTTCTTTTTCAACATTCCTCTGGCTATTCGGGGTCTCTTCTGGTTCCATACAAATTTTAGGATTCTTTGTGCCATTTCTTTCAAAAAAGTGGATGGTATTTTGATGGGGATTGCATTGAATGTGTAGATTGCTCTAGGTAGCATTGACATCTTCACAATGTTGGTTCTTCCAATCCATGAGCATGGAACGTTTTTCCATTTCTTTGTGTCTTCTTCAATTTCTTTCATGAGTATTTTATAGTTTTCTGAGTACAGATCCTTTGCCTCTTTGGTTAAATGTATTCCTAGGTATCTTATGGTTTTGGGTGCAATTGTAAATGGGATCGACTCCTTGATTTGTCTCTCTTCTGTCCTGTTGTTGGTGTATAGGAAAGCCACTGATTTCTGTGCATTGATTTTATATCCTGCTACTTTACTGAATTCCTGTATGAGTTCTAGCAGTTTTGGGGTGGAGTCTTTTGGGTTTTCCACATACGGTATCATATCATCTGCAAAGAGTGAGAGTTTGACTTCCTCCTTGCCGATTTGGATGCCTTCGATTTCTTTTTGTTGTCTGATTGCTGTGGCTAGGACTTCTAATACTATGTTGAATAGCAGTGGTGAGAGTGGACATCCCTGCTGCATTCCTGACCTTAGGGGGAAAGCTCTCAGCTTTTCCCCATTGAGAATGATATTCGCTGTAGGTTTTTCACAGATGGCTTTTATGATATGGAGGTATGTACCCTCTATCCCTATACTCTGAAGAGTTTTGATCAAGAAAGGATGCTGGACTTTGTCAAATGCTTTTTCTGCATCTATTGAGAGGATCCTATGATTCTTGTTCTTTCTTTTGTTAATGTATTGTATCATGTTGATTGATTTGCGGATGTTGAACCAACCTTGCAGCCCAGGGATAAATCCCACTTGGTCATGGTGAATAATCCTATTAATGTACTGTTGGATCTTATTGGCTCGTATTGTGGTAAGAATTTTTGCATCCATGTTCATCAAGGATATTGGTCTGTAATTCTCCTTTTTGATAGGGTCTTTGTCTGGTTTCGGGATCAAGGTAATGGTGTCCTCAGAAAATGAGTTTGGAAGTTTTCCTTCCATTTCTATTTTTTGGAAGAGTTTCAGGAGAATAGATATTAATTCTTCTTTAAATGTCTGATAGAATTCCCCTGGGAAGCCATCTGGCCCTGGGCTTTTGTTTCTTGGGAGATTTTTGATGACTGCTTCAATTTCCTTAGTGGTTATAGGTCTGGTCAGGTTTTCTCTTTCTTCTTGGTTCAATTTTGGTAGTTGATACATCTCTAGGAATGCATCGATTTCTTCCAGGTTATCTAATTTGCTGGCATAGAGTTGCTCATAATATGTTCTTATAATTGTTTGTATTTCTTTGGTGTTGGTTGTGATCTCTCCTCTTTCATTCATGATTTTGTTGATTTGGGTCATTTCTCTTTTCTTTTTGATAAGTCTGGCCAGGGGTTTATCAATCTTGTTAATTCTTTTAAAGAACCAGCTCCTAGTTTCGTTGATCTGTTCTACTGTTCTTTTGGTTTCTATTTCATTGATTTGTGCTCTGATCTTTATGATTTCTCTTCTCCTGCTGGCTTTAGGCTTTATTTGCTGTTCTTTCTCCAGCTCCTTAGGTGTAGGGTTAGGTTGTGTATTTGAGACCTTTCTTGTTTCTTGAAAAAGGCTTGTATTGCTATATATTTTCCTCTCAGGACTGCCTTTGCTGCATCCCAAAGATTTTGAACAGTGTAGTTTTCATTTTCGTTGGTTTCCATGAATTTTTAAAATTCTTTAATTTCCTGGTTGACCCATTCATTCTTCAGTAGGATGCTCTTTAGCCTCCATGTATTTGAGTTCTTTCCGACTTTCCTCTTGTGATTGAGTTCTAGTTTCAAAGCATTGTGGTCTGAAAATATGCAGGGAATAATCCCAATCTTTTGGTACCAGTTGAGACCTGATTTGTGACCTAGGATGTGATCAATTCTGGAGAATGTTCCATGGACACTAGAGAAGAATTCCGTTGCTTTGGGATGGAATGTTCTGAATATGTCTGTAAAGCCATTTGGTCCAGTGTGTCATTTAAAGTCTTTATTTCCTTGTTGATCTTTTGCTTAGATGATCTGTCCATTTCAATTAGGGGAGTGTTAAAGTCCCCCACTATTATTGTATTGTTGTCAATGTGTTTCTTTGCTTTTGTTATTAATTGCCTTATATAATTGGCTGCTCCCACATTAGGGGCATAGATATTTACAATTGTTAGATCTTCTTGTTGGATAGCCCCTTTAAGTAGAATATAGTGTCCTTCTTCATCTCTTATTACAGTCTTTGTTTTAAAATCTAATTTGTCTGATATAAGGATTGCCACCCCAGCTTTCTCTTGGTGTCCATTAGCATGGTAAATTGTTTTCCACCCCCTCACTTTCAGTGGGGGGGTGTCTTTGGGTCTCAAATGAGTCTCTTACAAACAGTATATTGATGGGTCTTTTTTTTTAATCCAATCTGATAGCCTGTGTCTTTTGATTGGCGCATTTAGCCCATTTACATTCAGGGTAACTATTGAAAGATAGGAATTTAGTGCCATTGTATTGCCTGTAAGGTGACTGTGACTGTATATTGTCTGTGTTCCTTTCTGATCTATGCTGCTTTTAGGCTCTCTTTTTGCTTAGAGGACCTCTTTCAATATTTCTTGGAGGGCTGGTTTTGTGTTTGCAAATTCCTTTAGTTTTTGTTTGTCCTGGAAGCTTTTTATCTCTCCTTCTATTTTCAATGACAGCCTAGCTGGATATAGTATTCTTGGCTGCATATTTTTCTCATTTAGTGCTCTGAAGATATCATGCCAGTCCTTTCTGGCCTGCCAGGTCTCTGTGGATAGGTCTGTTCCCAATCTAATGTTTCTACCATTGTAGGTTACACATCTCTTCTCCCGAGCTGCTTTCAGGATTTTCTCTTTGTCTCTGAGACTCGTAAGTTTTACTCTTAGATGTCGGGGTGTTGACCTATTTTTATTGATTTTGAGAGGAGTTCTCTGTGCCTCCTGGATTTTGATACCTGTTTCCTTCCCCACATGAGGGAAGTTCTCTGCTATTATTTGCTCCAATATACCTTCTGCCCCTCTCTCTCTTTCTTCTTCTTCTGGGATCCCAATTATTCTAATGTTGTTTTGTCTTATCGTATCGCTTATATCTCGAATTTTGCCCTCGTGATCCAGTAGTTGTTTCTCTCTCTTTTTCTCAACCTCTCTTATTTTCCATCATTTGGTCTTCTATATCGCTGATTCTCTCTTCTGCCTCATTTATCCTAGCAGTTAGTGCCCCCATTTTTGATTGCACCTCATTAATAGCCTTTTTGATTTCCACTTGGTTAGATTTTAGTTCTTTTATTTCTCCAGAAAGGGTTTCTCTAATAACTTCCACGCTTTTTTCAAGCCGAGCTATTATCTTTAAAGTCATGATTCTCATCTCTAGGTCCGACATCGTACTAATGTCTGTATTGAGTAGGTCCCTGGCAGACGGTACTACCTCTTGTTCTTTTTGCTGAGGTGATTTTTTTCGTCTTGTCATTTTGTCCAGAGGAGAATAGATGAAGGAGAGAACAGAATGCTAACAGGTTAACAACATCTCCAGCAAATATACTCTATACAAATCAGAAAAGACCTGAAACCAGGGGACAAGAAAGGGAAAGAAAGAAGAAATAGAAAAAAAAAAGGAAAAAGAAAAAGTTAAAAACAAACAAAAACAGAACAAAACAAAACAAAACAAAAACAGATTATGATCAAATATGATCAGGCTAGTGCATAGATCAGTGCCACACGCTAGATTTTGGTAGTATTTTGGTCCGTTAGTAGAAAGTGCCTGCTAAAATTTTAAAGGAAGAAAGACTTATATATGTACAAAATAAGGGTTGATACACTGAAGGGGTGGCAGATGAGTCTAAAGATGAAAATTATAAAAGGTTTTATAAAAGGAATTGATAAGATTAGAAGTTGTTTTTAAAAAGAAAGTAGAAGATTAAATAAAAGGAAAAAAGAAAAAAAAGGGAGAGAATGTGATCAGGCAGGAGACTAGAACAATGCCATACACTAGTGATTTAGGGTATATTTTGATCTGTTAGAAGAAACTGTATCTCAAAATTTTAAAGAGAGAACAACTTATATATATATGCCAAAAATAAGGGTAACTACTATGAAGGGATAAAATATGACTCTAAAAATGAAAAATAAAAAATGTTTTTTTAAAAAAGGGATTGATAAGATGTTGGTTGAAAAAGGGAAAAAGAAAAATTCAAAAAAAAAAAGTTAAAAAATTAACTTTGAAAAACTAATGAATCATGGTAAAAAAGCCTTGAATTCTATTTGCAGTATTCCCCTAGCGCTGGAGTTCTCCCGTTCTCCTTGATTGGTAAACTTGGTCTTGGCTTGCTGGCTGTTCGTACTGATCTTCTGGGGGAGGGGCCTATTGCCGTGGTTCCCAAATGTCTTTGCCGGAGGCGGAATTGCTCCTCCCTTGTCGGTCCGGGCTAAGGAAGCTGCTTGGGTTTGCTCTCAGGAGCTATTGTTCCCTGCAAGGTCTGGTACAGCTTTGGAGGACCAGGGTGAAAATGGTGGCCTCCCAATCTGTGCCCGGAGGAGCTGAGAACTCGGGGCCCCCGCCTCAGTGCGCCCCCAGAGAAAAGCAATCACTCCTGTCTCCCCGGTCTCCAGTCGCACTCCGTGCTCATCCCGCCTGTGACCAAGCGTTTCTATGTCTGGCACCCGACCCCGTTGTGGAGGCTCCAAACCCAGCAGATCCCTGCGGTGCGCTCCCACGCTGCTCCTCCTGGGGGAGGAAGGGAGTCTCCCCAGCTCTGCCGCTTCTTGGGTCCCTCCTGGAGGAGCAGTGGCCCGACTGGGCCGTGGATCACAGTTTATGGCAACCCCGAGGTGAGAGCCCGCGCTTCGGCTCCGTCTCTGCAGCCGGCTTCCCCGCTCCGATACCTGGGAGCTCTGCCGCACTCAGGCACCCCCGGTCTTTCTGTGACCCCGAGGGTTCTGAGACCACACTGTCCCGCGAGGTTTCCACCCCCCACTTAGCCACTGGCGCAACGTCCCTCAGCGGAGCTGACTTCGAAAATTTCCGATTTTTTGCTCCGCGGCTCTATCACTTGCCAGAAGCGGCCGACGGAGGCCCCCTCCCCCGCCGTGTATCCTCCCGAATATCGCCTGGGATTCACTTCTCCGCACATCCTACCTTCCAGAAAGTGGTTGCTTTTCTGTTCAGAGTGTTGTTACTCTTCTCATCTTCGATCTCCTGTTGAGTTCGTAGGTGTTCAGAATGGTTTGATCCCTATTCAGCTGAATTCCTGAGACCAGACGAAATCCAGGTCTCCTACTCCTCTGCTATCTTGCTCCGCCCCCTCCCATCTTTTTTAGAAAGAAATCCAAAATCCTTACCCTGGCCTTCAAGTGTATGTGATCTCACTCACCACTACTGGGCAAACCTCCTTTTCACTCTTTTTATGGCTTGTTTCAACTGAAGTACATTTGACATCCAGTAAAAGGCACTTTTTTTTTTTTTTTAATGCACAGATCTTAAATGTGTATACAGCTCAAAAGAGTTTTACTGATGTGAACATCCAGGTAACTACGGAGTATTTCCATCACCCGGAAAGTTCCCTTATATCTTTTTCTGGTTAATACCCACCTTCTACCCGGGGTGACCACTAGTCTGACTTTTATCATTGTGGATTCATTATGCCTGTTTTTAAACTTAACTTACATGGAATTGTGGGGTTTGGACCTTTTTGTGTCTGGATTCTTTCATTCAATATAATTTTTGAGATTTGGCCATGTTCTTGTGTCAATACTCTGTTCTTTTATGTTGTTGTAAGGTATTCCATTGTCTGACTATACCACAACCTATTTATGTATTTTACTGCTAATGGACATTTGTGTTACATTCAGTTTTGGTCTGTATGCATCTCTTCTCTTCCTTTCCCCCCTAGACATAGGCTTACCTTTATTACAATTGCTAACCAGTTTTTCTAACATGGTCTTACACTCCTACCAGCGAAGGATGAGAAGTTCATTGGCTTCTTATTTTTGCAAATACTTGGAATTTTTCCATCTTTTTAGCTATTCTTGGAGTATAGAGTAGGATCTCATTTTGCTTCAAAATTTCACTTCCCTGCGGAGTTCTAAGGTTGAACACCTTTCCATTGGCTTATTGGCAATTTGGGTATCTTCTTTTGTAACTTACCTGTTCAAATCTTTTGCCCATTTTTAACAATTTGGTTGTTTGTCTTTTTCTTACTGATTTATATGATTTATTTTTGTAACGTGGACATGAGTCCTGTATTAGATACGCATCATCAATGTTTCTTTCCTGGCCTTGGTTTTGCTATTTTACCCTCTTGATTGTGTCTTCTGTTGTGACCTCAAGTCTTGACCTCTCATTTACTTTCTCTGGCCCTTTCACACTTCCTCTGTCCTTTCCTGTGGACTTCCGGCTACTCCTGCCCCATGCCAGGCAGGATCTTACCTCTGTGCCTTAGTGTCCACTCCCCCCTCCCTCCAAGGTGTCCCCCCTCCCACCTCCAGGTGTCTGGATTGTTCACCCCCTTGCTGTGTCTGGGTCTCTGCTCAAATGGTGTCTTCTTCGAGAGCTTTCTCTAACCACTGCATCCGGAATAGCTTTCCCCAGGCCTCTTACCCTGTCTTATTGTTCCTCATAGCATTTACAACCTTATGTGTATGTTTGTTTATTAATTTGTTTGCCTCTCCCCACTTGACTCTAACTCTGTGACAGCAGGAGCTGGGTCTGTTTTGTTCCTTTTGAGCCTCCAGCACCTAGAGAGTGCCCAGCACTCGTTAGATACTTTAAAGAAAGTTGTTAAATGAAACACTGAGATTAGTAAGAATAAGTACGAGTATGGTGTAGTAACAAATAACCCCCAAATTGCAGTATTTAAAACATCCAAAGGTTTATTTTTCACCCATGCTCTATGTCTAATGTGGGTTAGAGGGGGAATTCTGTTTATTATAGTTATTCGAATGCCCAGGTTGATAAAGACACCACCATTTTGCGATGCCACCTTCTCAAACCCTGACTCAGAGGTTTGCTGTGGCGAGGGATGAGAATGTGGAGAATAGAGCACTGACCGTGAATTATTTCACCCAGAAGACACACATATCACTTATGCTCACATTTCAATGTCCAAAGCCAGGCACATGGCCAGATCTAACTTCGAGGGGTGTGTGCCTGTAGAAAGAGGAGAAATTGAAAATCTTAGCGAGCACCAATGATGTCCACTGCAATGAATGAGAGCATGAATGGATGCTCAGATGCTCAAGTGAGTGAATGAAGGAATGAATTCAGGAAATAAGATGAAGAGATGGGTCCTTGTAAGCAGATGTTGGGCAGCCAATTTGTTAATCTTCTCTCACAGTGTTGCATGGGACCAACATTGTCTTCTGTTCAGAAATGGCTGGGCAGAAGAATGCCTATAACCACGTTTTAAGGAGAAGTGGAATAGCAATGAATATTTGCTATGCTTTCATTTTATTCCAGGACAATATGCCTAGTGTTTGTCATGATTACTAAATTAGATAGTACTTGCCTCATTTAACAATTGGGCCAACGAAGACCCAGAGATATAAAATATAGTCCAATGTCTTGCAAATAGCTGGCCAGACTTTGACTGAATAAAACACATGTTCTCCCTACAGCATGCCAAGTTACAGACATGGTCCCAATGTGCATTACTCTACAATCTTGTACCTCTCCATGCGGGTTATAGCTGGAATCACAGGTATTGTTTCATTGTTTGTCTCTGTTGGCTTCTTACTAAAGCTCAGTGACCCCAAGCTATACCAAACCAGGTGAACCTGGCCCCTTGCGTCACTTCATCAAAGCTATAACCTAATAATTTCTGTCCATTCATTCATGTTTCTTCACTTTTTCATTCAGTAGGCTACTCTTGAGTACTCACAGTATGCCCCATTCCTCAAGTTACTAAGAATAAACACTTTATATAGTAAATCAAGCTGTATGTTCATGAATCCCCAAGTAAATGCATGGCACTGGGTAAGTCATACAAAACTTTGCATTGTGATTTCTTCATTTACAAAATGAGGCTCATGCCTACTGTGCCTTTATAGAGAAGTATTCTGTGGATAAAATGATATGGTGACTACTAAAGCATTTTGGAAACTGAAGAGAAACGTAGAAATCGATTCTCATTTTATAACCATGTTTATTGGCATCAAAGCCTGCTGTCTTCTTAATTCTTCTGCTCCTAGAGACCCCACTTACTTATTTAGATTCTTTAAACAAAAACACAACCTGGGCCGGACAAGTATTCTATTTCTAGAAATCTTCCTTGGCCTAACTGGATGATGGACATTCCTCTTGAGTCTGCAGCCCAGCTTCTTAGGAGGTGAGTTTGGAGTTTGATCTGGGAAGGACAAAGGGCCAGAAGCTGCCCAACCCCACCCCAGCCCCGAGCTTATTTGGAGAGCAAATCCCAAGTCAAGGCAAGACTCGGCACCCTCATACAACCTTAAATGAAATCCAGCTTCCAACCTTGACTGAAGTCTTCACATCCCACCGTGGTCCGTGTGTTGTACATGGACACTATGCCTGAGTTGGCACTCCTCCCATAGCTGCCATCTTAGACTTGTCTATTACAACAGTTTAACTTAGTTTTCTAACAAATGGAAGTAAAACTTCTTATTCTAGGAAAATCAGCATATTATGACAAGTTCCTGACAGATGCAAAGTAAGCATCTTGAGAAGGGGCCCTGTCTTCTGATGTGCACTAGCAGTAACCCCATGCTGGGTGGGGGTTCAGGGCAGTGGAATCGGTCACCCAGAACTCTCTGCAGAGCACAGCTTAATCAGATCCCCCCCTAAGCCTCCTGGGTCTGGCTCACCAGAGTCTCCCTTGTGCTCCCCACTTGCTCTCCTGCACACCCACTTCCTGGAGAAGGTAGTACGTTGTCCCAAATACTTCAGTTGTAAACTAAAGGCGAGTCTGTGACCCTGACTACGTGAGGGTCTGATTTCTAGCCCGGCAACACTGCACGTATAGTATCCCTCCCATCATTTTCAGTGAGGTCTCAATGGTGGACTCAGCCCACCCCCAGGGCTGCCAGCAGGGGCATATAGGGAAGGTGGGAGCTAGCTAGCTCACTTCTAGTTCATTTTTTAAAAAATATTTTATTTATTTATTTGAGAGAGAGAGAGAGAGCGCATGAGAGGGGGAAGGGTCAGAGGGAGAAGCAGACTCCCTGCTGAGCAGGGAGTCCGATGCAGGACTCAATCCTGAGACTCCAGGATCATGACCTGAGCCGAAAGCAGTCCCCCAACCAACTGAGCCACCGAGGTGCCCTCACTTCCAGCTCATTTAATCGAAGTCATTCTGTGTACCCCCCCATATCTGCACCACGTGGGGAGTAGAATAGGATTTTGTACCCATCCTGAATTTGTTGAGGTGGGTGCTGTGTAGACCATGTCTCCCCAAAATTCATATGTTGAAACCTAATCCCCAGTGTGATGAGCAGGAGGTGGGCCTTTGGGTGGTGATTAAGTCATTCTTGGTGACCTAATAAAAGAGACCCCAGAGAGCTCCCTTGCCCCTTCCATAATGTGAGGACACAGTGAGAAGACCATCTATGAGCCAGGCAGTAAGTTCTGACCAGACACGCAATCTGCTGGCCCCTTGATTTTGGATTTCCCAGGCTCCACAACTGTGTGAAGTACATTTCTGTTGTTCACCAGCTGCAGTCTATGGTATTCTGCTGTAGCAGCCGGGACAGAATAGGCAGTGGAGAGGAGTCAGGTCCTCCAAAAGCATCTTCTCACACTTCCTGATCACCTAGACACCTGGCAGGTGAGGGAGAGTCATCCCATCTCCTGAGTCCCCAGGGTCCCTTCCACTCTGGGCCTAGGAACCCAGAGATGTGTGTACGCAAAATGCTCTTTCCATAAATAGAAGCCCCTCCTGAGATGGTAGAAACTGAGAGCTTCACTAAGTCTCTGGGTGGTTTCCTGAGACCAGGGTCACTTTATCAGTGCCTTTGATTACTATTTTTAATCAGCTTACCCCCAAGGATAATAAGATGATAATGTAATAATAACCCTAACTATGTGTATTAAGCATTTTCACCGAGCTGAGTGTTGTATCCATTTCCCCATTCAATTCTCGCAACATCCCTGCGAGGAAGGAGGAGCTACCTGCATTCTAGGGACGAAGCAGCTGGGACAGTTGGGGAGATCTCATAGGCTCTCGGCTCAGAGAGGACCGTCAATGGGGTCTTCTGAGCTGTGGACAGGGAGCAACTCTTCGCATCTGGGGTTGGACGCAGCATCTCACGAGCCCCATAAAGAGGCCTCTGGATGGGAAGGAGCAGGCAGCCTTGGAGGCCCTAGGAATCTGGACAGGGCACCCCAGTGCCAGCCTCAACAGGGCAGCTGAGCCTTCCTGGAGTAGAGAGCCAACATCACATGCTGCTTCCATATTGCTCCCACCTTTATCAGGACTGTTAATACTCTTGGTGAGTGGGAGGCATCCCAGAGAGGCCCCTCGGTGCCAGAAACGTTATCAGCAACTGCACACTTGTCAGCCACGGCGTGCTAAAAGCTTTCCCCATCCCAGCCTTGCCCTGCTGAACAGCAGGCTCCCACTCTTTTTGCCTTTTCTCCCTACCTATATTTTGAGCGGGAAGAAAAGTGTATTTTTTTCCCGTTAATATCCATTTTACAACCATTTGGTGCAAGAGCTGAGAGCTGTCAGAGCAGTAATGTATTGCATCAAATTAACATATTTTCCTGAAATGGTAATTACACCCTTTTTGTGTGCCTCTGAATACACATTTTTTGAAGTGTGAATGAGGCACTGACATCAAAGTCTCCCCTTAAATCATCGTTATTAGTGCATCTGTCCAAATGATTCACGGGAAATGGCTGGCAGAGATTTTTAAGTTTAGAGGAATTTAAAGATGAGCCACAGAGCTTCTTTAGAAAAGTTGGAATGCCCGGCATCTTTAATACATGTTTGTTCCTTCACGCCCTAGAACTATTCAGGTGATGTCCAGTGATGCTATTTAGTTCAGTTCAATGCATCTTTATTGAGCACCTACTATGTTAAAGCCCCTTGTTAGGCTACTGATTCAGAGCAAGACATTTGTTCCTGCCTTCAGTCCCAGGAGGAAGGACAGACAGATGGCCTGAAGAGGAAGAATCCATGAAATGACATTTGGACATGGAAGATAGAGAATAATTCTAAGTGTGCATGTTGGGGGGAGGAGATATAACCACCAAAGAAATCTTCAGAAGGTGGCATTTGAGCTGGACCTTGAAAATAGAGCATTGAGGATGATAAATTCTTTCCAGGTTCAGAGAGGAATTACTAAAGCATGAGTTTGGGAATGGTGAGAATGCAGTTTTCAGTGCCTGACGTCATAGAGAGGGACCAGGTGGCCTAAGGAGATGTTCTCTGTATCATAGGCCCCTCACAAGGAGCATACCGACTGTGGTGTGGCTAGAACACAGGGATAGAGGTAGGGAGTTGGTCAGGCTATTGTGGGAGGTGTCATAAGCCAGTAAAGATTTGAGTCTTTATCTTAAAGAGAAGCCACAGAAGGTTTTAAGGAGTGGAAGGACATGAACAGATTTGTTTGTGAACCATCACTCTGGTCACTAAGTAGATAGTAGATTGAAAGCAAGAGAGTGTCAGGAAGCATGAGTTAGAAGGCTGTTACTAGAGTCTAAGTAAATGATTCGGTCCTGTATTGGGACAGTGGCAAAAGGAATGGAGACAAACGAATGGCTTTAACGGGTGTTCAGAAGGAAGACTGGGCCGCACTTAATGATCAGCTGACTGATTTTATGTGTTGATGGAGAAGGGGGTGTTAATCATGATTCTACAGATGGTGGTCCTGTTAAAGGTGGTAGAGAAATGGAGTGGAGGACCAGGGGCTGGAGACAAGTTGAGTTCTGTTCAGGACACGTTGAGTTCTAAACCCTTCCAGCCACTTTGTTTCTGTGTCTGGGTGACGTCTCTGTCATTTTAACACCTTGGTTTGGTTCTTCTTGTGACACTCAAGCATAGGGACATGCTCTTGTCTTGGACATGGCTGTTTCAGTGGCAAGAAAGTGATATACATGGGAACTGGTTCCTGTGAGAGATGGAAGAGATGCCCTTGAAAGGACACAGTGGCATCCCACAGAAATCCAGGAACAGTGACTCCATTTGGGACAGGCTTCATGTAGAGCAGAATGAAAAAGATAGCAGGTCGAAATCATTGCTTCCTTCTTGCTCCAGTTCTAAGGATTGTCTGCAGTCATAATGCCCCCACAGAAATTTGGTGAGAGCCCTATCTGCGAAAATTTGGACGATTCCATAGCTTAGTTGTAACCAGGGCCTGAAGTTCCTCCACCCAGCTCTGTTCATGCTATTTGCACTGGTCCAAATGGTCAGGACATCACAGCCCTGCCCATGGCTATGTGTGTTGTGCCCCACACAATTCCAAGGGACCACATTCCCATGGAAATTTAGTCTTTGCAAACCACGGCCTTATCTTTATTCTTCATTTATTTATTTAAAAAAAGTAAAAAGTCAGAAAAAAAATCACTAATAGTAATAATAAATACCAGTGAAGCAACAACATTTGGTTGTTTTGCTTTAGGTTTCTAAAAATATATGCATAAAAGAAATAGGAGAGTACAGATCAAGTTAAAATTCTCCTTGTTCCTCCCATCATCTGCCCTCCATGCCTCAAGGCATCAAGATCCATGATTTTGGTTAATTTCCTTCCTGTTCATGGTATTTAAACTTTTATTGCACATATATATACCCATAAACATAATGTAGTATTGTTTGGTGTGTTTTTACTTAACATAAGTGCCACCATTCAGTATGTAATGTTTTACAATTTGCCTTTTTTTCACTTGATATTGTTTTCAAGATCTATTTTTATACATTCATATAGATCTAGTTGGTTTAATTGCTGTATAATATTCCGCTTTGGGAATATGCTGCCATTTGCTTATCCATTCCCTTACTGAAGGACATTTGTGTTGCTTCCAAATTTTTGCCATTACCCACAATGCCACAATGAATATCTTTTACATGCTTTATTATGTGTTTACATGTAAGTTTCTCTGGGGTAAATTGAGTATAGTAAGTATATACATAGGAGTGGAATTGTTGTGAATTGGTGCTTTAGTGAACGTGTTCATTTTTTATTTGATTAGGTATTGCCAAATATTTCCTTGTCGGGAGTGGGGGTAAAGGAGTCAATATAAGGATCACCTTCAGACAACATGTCATCCACCCAGAAATTTTTATACACTTCCACTTGCCAAGAAGACATGGACCTCAATAAGACCTACTGCTTTAGTGACACATTCTTGGAAGGGAATGTGTCACAGGTTTGGGTGTACCGTGGGCTTGGAGATAATTGACTTTAAGATCACAAAGACATGGCCAATGTGTTTTGATGTCTTTACCTTGGTGACCAAATCCCTCAAAGTTTTGTTCTCAGCAGAAATAGTGTCTAGATCCCAGAGGATTACAGGGGACAAATGTATTAACTGCTTTGCTACTAAGAATCCCTGGATCAGCCTCAGGTTAGGATGATCCTAAAGCTGGACTGATACTCTTAAGAGGCACCATCACCAGGCAGTGAATAACCACATCATTCTTGAGCAGCGGTAGTCTGTGCAGTGGGACCGAGTTTGGGTTCAATAACAATAAGAGGACAGAAAAAGGAGTATGAAATGAGGCCATTGCTGGGGGAATAGAAGGAATAAAATCTGATGCTCTAATAGACAGCTGTACTATGTTAAATAGTGTCCCCCCAAAATTCATATCTACCTGGAACCTGAGAATGTGACCTTATTTGGAAATAGGGTCTTTCCAGATGTAATCAAGTTAGGGAGAGGGAAATCCAATAAGGGGAGGGAAATTTGGACACAGGGACACAGATGTGTGAGCACACCTTCCACTGTTCTGGAAGCATCCAATGCAACTTTCACTTGGGCCTCTTCACTGTCATGCAGGGCAAAAATAAAATTTTCTTTTAGTATCATTCATTTTATTTATGTGAAATTATGTATATTCATTTGCATTATTTCAGATTCTTCCATCTGTATTAAGCTTTTTGACATTCTGTATTTAATAAGTACTATCCCTGCCTGGAATATAACCTCTCCCCCCACCCCCCATAAAAAAGAAAGAAAGAAAAGTAGACGCACAGGGACCACACCACACCGTGTGGTGATTGAAGAGAACCTGGACTGATGCAGGTGCAAGCCAGGGAGCCAAGGATCAATGACACCACCAGAAGCTGGGAGAGGCAAAGAAGGATCCTCCCTAGAGCCTTCAGGCTCCTGCCAACACCTCGAGTTTGGACTTCTGGTGTCCAGAACTGTGCACGAATAAATTTCTGTTGCTTTAGGGCTACACAGTTTGTATGACAGAAGCCCTAAGAAACCAATACAACAGCCTTCCCAGATGATCCAGTTACCAGCCCTCTGGTGCTCACACCCTTGTACAATGCCTTCCCCTTTTTTTTCTTTTAAGTTTTTTTTTTTTTTTTTGAGAGTGAAAGAGAGAGAGAGAAAGAGAGCAGGAGCGGGAGGGCCAGAGGGAGAGAGAGAATCTCAAGCAGTCTCCCCGCTGAGCATGGACCCCTATGTGGGGCTTGATCCCATGACTCTGAGATCATGACCTGAGCCAAAATCTAGAGTGGGAAGCTTAACCGACTGTGCCACGCAGGCGCCCCTATGCCTTCCCTTCTTAAGTAGGCTGGGCAAGCGCGACAGGGTATCATTCCAAAATTAGGTCACAAAAGACATTATTCCATCTAGCTAGCTCTCACTTGCTCTGTCTGATAAAGCTAGTTGCCATGTCATGAGCCACTTTATGGGGAGGCCCCCATGATAAGAAGCTGAGGAAGGTTTCCAGCCACGGAAGAGTGGAATCCTGCCATGGCCACATGAGTGAACTTGGAACTAGAGGTCCCCCTCAAGGTGAGCCCTGAGATGACTGCAGCTTCAGGTGATGCCTGAATTGCAGCCTATGAGGCCCAAAGGCAGAGGACCCCCTAAGTAGTGCCTGGATTCTTCACCTACAGAAATCATGAAGTAACAAACTGTGAGTTTGTTTCTTTAAGCCCCTGAGTCTTGGGGTAGTTGGTTATGCAGTGACAGGTAACAGACAGATACAAAGAATAGATCACAGCAGGTGCTTGGGAAAAAAGACCATGAAGATTCGTGGTTCTGTTTCTGTCGCATGCTGGGGATGGTGACTTGGAGAAGCTACGGAGGCATGAAAACATCCATCCTCTACATTATGTACACATTCCTGTCACCTGCAGAGAAGGCAACTGCTTGAAACTAAGAGTGTGAGGAGTCATTGTCAGAGGCTGTGTGCTTCAGTGGAACTTTCCTGAAGGGAGGCAAGGGATTGTATCTTTACAGACTGTTTCAGACAGACTCAGAAGCTTCCCCAAACTTCCCCTTCCTGGCACTTCCCTTCTCTATCCAGTGTTGCATTGAGGGAGGTATGGAGAAAAGGGAAAAGGTTTCTTGAGTAGGAGTCAGGAGACCTGGCCTGAACTGTATAGGCAGAATTTCCTCAGGTATTCTTACCAATATGGTTGGATATGCTATAAACTTTCTTCTGCCTCAGTTTTCCTATTTGTAAAAGTGGAAATTGGCTTTTATAATCTTTAAAGGTCTCTTCAGCCCTTACATTTAATCATTCCTTGTAAAATAACCAGAAGGCCTAGGAAAAAAGTAGAAGCAAATGAGCATTCACAGGGCTCATTTTTCAAAACTCAGGCATTACCTCCTCTGGGAAGTCTCCCATGACCTCATCAAATTGCAGGCCTGATTGAAGCTCCTCTGATGCAAAATCCAGGCACACACTTATCGATTATAACTTCTACAGTGATGGTTGATTTACAAATCTCTATTCTTTGCTCTCTGGTCAACACTTGCAGCAGAAACTGGCTTATGTCTTATTCTTTCTATGCCCAGGACCTTATGGAAACCTTGGCACACAGTGATGTGTATTAACCATTTGTTGAATAAGTGAGTGACTAGATGGATGAATGGATAAGCGGTTCTTTTATCCTGGGGAAAAAGCCTGGGAAGTTGTATCTTTCTCTTGCCACATGACTTGCTGCTGACATTTGCATAATAGGGCCAGAGAAGGGCATGCAGTGGCCTAGAAAGTCAGAATTCAGGATGCATGCAGACCCATGAGGTTGGGTGAAAGCTCCTCTCCTTTCTGTTCTAACAATCTATGGAGCTTGGAGGCAGAGATAATTAATTCATGGCATATGTGGAGACAGATGTTAGGGAAATGGGACAAAGATAACAAGGTCAATGCAAAAAGAAAGAAGAGGATCTGAATACGGAAGTGGTAGAATAGGTTGCCCCATCAAGTACTGAGCACTCATATAACTAGAAATGCCCAAATAGATCATCATCACATAGATAAAGAAATAGATATTTAGAAGGTTAAGTGGTTTGTCTAAGGGCACAAAATAAGTGGCTTGAACTTATTCTGTCTCTCTGCACATCAAGGACTTTCCCCCAATGCACAGATGTTGATTGGGTGGGGGGATTGCTACAACTAAAGGTCAGTAGGGTAGGCAACTGATGGTGGTGGTGTATAGTCTCAGATACAGTCACGAGTAGGAAACATCAGAGTAGTAAATATGAGGTGTAGAGGCAAAGATACTCATCCATTAGATCCCAGGGTGTGATAGAAAGAGCACGACATTGATGTAAAACTGATTTGGGTTTTAATTGCAGCTTTATCCTTTACTAATTATGTGCCCTTGCCTGGATATATCATCTATCAGCTTTCTCAGCTTTGGTTTATTTATCTATGGAATGGTAAAGATAACACATATTATAAGAATTATTGTCAAGATTAAAAGATGTGTTTGTGGAAGCACGTAGCAAATGAATGGGGTCCAAATTCTGCTTATAGGACTGGAGCAATCAGGTGAGGTGCCTCAGCCACAGAAGTTGTTCCAAGGTGGGATATTTAAAAGGAGGTTTAAAGGAAGGGATGTTTGGTGCAAAATGGTGGGAAGAGTGGTGCAGCATGACAGATGGGGCTTTCTCTGCTCCACATCCAATAGGGAATAGAGGAAATAACCACCCACCTGCAATTGGAAAGAAGTTTTAGGGCCACCAAATCAGACAAAGAAATCTTGGCTTTAGATTTGGAAGAGGAAAGGAGAAGATAGGTTGTAGTAAAATGTGGATGATAGAACTCAGGCACTTCTTTCTGCTCTAATCCAAGACCCCACTAACATGAGTGTAAAAAAAGAGGCATGCTTTCGTGAAGACAAAGACTGGGAAAGGAGAAAAGAAAACAGAAACATCAAGACAACTTTGAATGCTAGAAAACAGATGGATAAGTAAAATTTAACTTTGCATAGCAGAGAAAGCCGAAATAAAATGCCTGCAAGATTCTTGAATGGGTAATCAAGGAGCCAACTGATTTCTCTTCTAGAACACTCTGGACATTAAGGGAATAGGTATCTTTAAAAGTGAAGGTATGGTTGGGGCTGAAAAGTAAAAGAATGGTTGAAGCACTTAGGCTCCCTAGATTCCCTTGCTACCCTAGGCAACCATGCGACCCTTCCTCCCCCACCCAGCAGGAGACTGAGTTTTCTCTTTGGAGAAATGGTGTATCAGAGGAAATCAGAACTCAAGAATACCATGCACAGATTGGACAGAGTGGGAGGTGCAGATTGTTGCATAGAAAACTTGGAATTGGGGAATAGAAAACCTCTAGTCCTTATAACAGAAGATTGCAGGGTAGAGAAGCTGACCTGCAAGGGAGAAGAGTCTTACAGATAGGGCAGTTGAGGTTCCCCTTAGCAAAATTCCTTGATGCCTGCAGAAGTATCCTAATCCAGCCTGCCACTGGATAGCACAACCCATTCATACAAAGCTAATTTTTCTTCACTTTTTTTTAAAGATTTATTTATTTATTTATTTATTTATTTAACAGAGATAGAGAGAGAGCACAAGTAAGCAGAGCGGCAGACAGAGGGAGAGGGAGAAGCAGGCTCTCTGCCGAGCAGGGAGCCCGATGAGGGGCTCGATCCCAGGACCCTGGGATCATGACCTGAGCTGAAGGCAGCCACTTAACCCACTGAGCCACCCAGGTGCCCCCTTTTCTTCACTTTTAAATGTGGAAGCATACCAGACACTGAAAAATTTTAGGAAAGCCTCTAAATGAAAATAGACAAACAGAATAAAGGAATCTGAGGAAAACAGAAACAATGCAGAAAACAGAGAGGAGGAAACTATAGAGGGAAAGCCTCTGATTTATATCCTCAAAGAGATAAGAAAAAATATTGATACTTTAAAAATATCTTTAAAAATAATAAATAAAATTTCTTGGAAATTAAAATTATGAGAAACAAAATACTAAGTTGGATAGAATGGCCAAATATTTGGGGGAAAAAAAATCCAGGTAGTAGAATAAAAAGGCAAAGTGATGGGGAAAAGTAGGGATCAGACAAGCACCTTAGAAAACTAATCCAGAAAATTCAGTCTGAGAAAATTTCCAGAAAATGAGGAATTTGGACCAGAGAAGGCGATCCAAGAACTAGTAAGAGAAATTTTTCGTAATTGAAGGCTATTGCCTTCCAAATTTAAAGGGCTTATTTTATGCTCCGTGTAATGAATCAACTCATAAAATTTCAAAGTAAGGAGGGTAAAATAAAAATCCTAAAAACTTTCAGAGAGAAAAACAAGATCACATTCACAATAAGAGAATTCAGACTTGCATTAAAATTATCAACAACAGTATCAGAAGCTAGAAGACAATGGAGTAATGCCTTTAAAATTCTTTGAGAAAATGATTGTTCTAGATTCTATACGTAGACAAGATAAAGATATGCAGTGGCACTTTCATGGAACGCACCCTTTCTCCAGAAGCTACTGGAATTGATTCTTCATTTTGATGAGGCACAGTGAAGAAAGAGACAGAAGATCCAGGAAGCCAAGACTCTTCCCTAAAGGAAGAAAAGGACTTCAAGGATAACAGCAGAGCTACAGATGTAGAAAGGAACCAAATCTGATTGGATTAGGAAGATGGGGAAATCTAGGAAAGGTGTTTCCAAGGTAGGGGCCAGGGTATAAAAATCATAGATTATCTCGTGTTAGAATGTGATTGAGAGAGTTTTTTTTTTTTTCCCGTCAGAGAGTTTGGAGATGCAGTTGTGGTAATACATACAGAGTGGGCAAATAAAAACTTGAGGCAATCATTAACTCCAGGAAAATCAAAAGGTTGTTCAAGAAGGAAAATGTAAATATAGTACACCACATGGAACCGCTATGAATGCAATTTATATCAATGTGATAATAATAATAGACTATAGACTTAGCCAAAAGCTAAATAATTATTGTGTTATAATTATTTTGGAAGTTTACAGCATGATGAAAAGAAATGTGTGTACACTGTTGGTGGGAATGCAAGCTGGTGCAACCACTCTGGAAAACAGTATGGAGGTTCCTCAAACAGTTGAAAATAGAGCTACCATATGATCCCGCAATTGCACTACTGGGTATTTACCCCAAAGATACAAATGTAGGTATCCGAAGGGGTACGTGCACCCCAATGTTTATAGCAGCAATGTCCACAATAGCCAAACTGTGGAAAGAGCCAAGATGTCCATCGACAGATGAACGGATAAAGAAGATGTGGTATATATACACAATGGAATATTATGCAGCTATCAAAAGGAATGAGATCTTGCCATTTGCAATGACGTGGATGGAACTGGAGAGTGTTATGCTGAGTGAAACAAGTCAATCAGAGAAAGACATGTATCATATGACCTCACTGATATGAGGAATTCTTAGTCTCAGGAAACAAACTGAGGGTTGCTGGAGTGGTGGGGGATGGGAAGGATTGGGTGGCTGGGTGATAGACACTGGGGAGGGTATGTGCTATGGTGAGCACTCTGAATTGTACAAGACTGATGAATCACGGATCTGTACTTCTGAAACAAATAATGCAATATATGTTCAGAAAAAAAAGAAGAAGATAGCAAGAGGGGAAGAATGAAGAGGAGTAAGTCGGAGGGGGAGACGAACCATTGGGGGAGACAAACCATTAGAGACGATGGACTCTGAAAAACAAACTGAGGGTTCTAGAGGGGAGGGGGTGGGTGGATGGGTTAGCCTGGTGCCAGGTATTAAAGAGGGCACATTCTGCGTGGAGCACTGGGTGTTATGCACAAACAATGAATCATGGAACACTACATCAAAAACTAATGATGTAATGTATGGTGATTAACATAACAATAAAAAATTATTAAAAAAAAGAAATGTGTGTACATGTGTGTGTTTAGGAGGTTTTAAGGTTTTAATTCCCTTTAAAAAATACAAAATCAACATCAGACAACATATAAAATATATGTATGCTTCCTGGTTAAAAATATGGGGAAAATTTCTGGAAGAAACTGCTATAAAATTTAAAATATTTGTCTCTGCTGGGGGTGCAAACCTTGGGACTTGGGAGGGGTGAGATGGAAAACTGCTGCTTTCCATTTTAAGCCTTGAAGATTGTATTCGTTTTCTATGGCAGCTTGATAACATTAGCACAATGTGGGTGGCTTAAAACAACTGAAATTTATTTATTCTCCCATAGTTCTGGAGGTCAGAAGTCTGATATGGGCTTCCTGGGCCAAACCAAGATGTCAGCAGGACTATGCTATTTCCAGAGGCTCTAGGGGAGAATCTGTTCCTTGTCTTTTCCAGCTTCTGGTAGCTGCTGACATTCCTTGGTTTGTGGACTCATCACTCCAATCTTCATAGCCAGCATCTCCAGATCTTTCTCTGCTCCAACTCCATAAATCCCCCTCTGCTTCCCTCTTATAACATACATATAACTGTATTTAGGTCCTACCTGGATAATCCAGGATAATCTCTTTACCTCAAGATCCTTAACTTAATCACATCTGCAAAGACCTTTTTCTCCATAGAACATGATGTCCGCAGGTTTTGGAGATTAGGATAGGGGATGGGGGAGGGCATCATTTAGCCTACCACAAGCATTTAAAAAATCTTTTTAGTACATTTATATGATATATATACACACACACACACAGATATATATGTATATATATATATATATAAACACATACACACACATACAAAAATACATAAGTAAAAGAATATGCACCATTTTTAAAAATTGTGGCTATCAATGGATTGTCATGGCAGACTTCCAGTTCTGCATCATGTATCTCTATAAGTGCTCTTGAATAATGAACATATATTACTCATGTGAAATGTTAATATGTGAGGGGAAAAAAAAGGCAGGGAGAAAGATTTCGTGCTTTGGCTGATCTACATTTGAGACCAACTAGTTCCAAGTCTTTCATTTCAAATACAAACACCAGGCAAGTCTCCAATTAAGTGACACTGACATTTATGTTGTTCCCTGGAAGACATATGTGTGTTTAAAACATACAGCTACCAGAAGCCAAGAGCTCAGGGGGCTAGGGAGAGGTTTTGTGGGGTTTCAAAACAACAAAGAGTAGTTTTAAACCCAATCTAGGAAGTCATTTGCGCTCACACATACAGCATATCTGCTTCTTATCTTCTTTTTTCTTGTTTTTCTCAGATGCTAGGATAGGCCATATGATGATACTCCAAATTATAGTACCACAGTTGAAAGGGACCTTGAAGACCATTGGGTCCAACCCCAACATGAAAGAGTTTAGGGAATTTTAAATCCTTTAGAAGAGGACCAGAGGGGTGAAGTATTCATTCCCAAGGCAGCTGAGGCAGAACCAGACCCCAGCACTCCTGACCCTTAATGTAATGTAAAACCCTAAAATAGAAAAGCACTATCTTATTCTCTAGTCCATGAACCTCTGTGCCTCACTTCTCCATAATTTAGAAAGTCCTAAATGTTTGGGAAGCGGGGAGAGTATGAGATCCCCAACTCTCCTGGATCTTCACTATTCCTGAACTGTCGTGTAGTTCACTTACTCACAGGGATCTCCCTAATTCCTCTGTCAGGACAAGGGCCTTCTCCTTTGGACAAAGTTACAGAGGATTGGTGTGTGTTGGCTCTTACAGAAGCTGAAGGGACCCCTCTGTCTGCTCCCTTGATGGGTCACCTCGATTTTCCAGTTCCAGTGGACTATTCTGGTTGGGAATTAAGAGATGCAGATTTTTATCCTCTCTTCCTTCACAAGAAGACTCCTTCTTCTGCCTTAGAACTTTGCTTCTCTGTGTATTTCATGGTTAAACCAGTGCCATGCCATCCCCTCCCTGGAGGTGAATGGAGCTAGCTGTGGCTGACATATCCTAAACATACGCTAGGTGCTTTACCAACACTAAGTTACTTGATCTTCATAACAGTTGGGAAAGACTGACATCACTGTTTTACAGATGGGAAAATGAAGGTAGTTGACTTTGTTAGTATATTTCAGAGCCGAGACAAACTAACATCTTCCAGATCCCTAAACCAGAAAAATTTTCATGATGCTCCGTTGGAGTGGAATGAAAGGGAGAAAGGGAAATGCTGCTGCCTTCCAAAATGAGCCCTGTTATTTACCATGCCAATGGGAACACCCTGTCCATCTGGCCCAGCTGAGCTGAACCCCACCATCTTCCACTGTCTGCAGATCTCCAGCTGTCACTTAGACAAATTGGCAACTGGATTAGGAGTATTGGCAATGAAATGCACGCATCTTATAATGATCCTTAGACTAACACAGATTGATGTGGGAGGCAGGCTGGACTACTCCTAGCAAGGGAACATTGATGGAAGATGGCTCATTGCCATCTTAATCCAAAGGTTTTCTAGCCAATTAAGTGTCTTGCAAATGCCTTGCTCTGACAATCTCACACGATCAAGTTGGTTAAAATATATTATCCAGGGTAGTGCTACAAAGACTATCTCAGCATAGAATGATGGCTGGCCACATAGGAGGGAATCTATACTGTGTTTAGGTGTTCAAACTCCACACTGAACTAATTTCTAACCAGGAGAGACCCTGGGACCAACACCTTGTAGAATTCAGCCTATTGCTTGGGAGTCGGACCCAGACTTACTTCCTTTCCCTTGTGTAGAAGTGAATTGGTCTCAGTACTGTGGAAAAAAAAAAAAAGACTTTTTCATCTTTGTATCCTGTAGAAGACAGTTATTTCCATGGTGAGTTAGTTAACTGTTTAGTTATTTATTTACTGGCTGTAGTCAGGTGAGACTGTAAAGAGTATGACCCAGGACTTGGCCAATCAGATACTTTGTGCAGAGTTTAAATATTGAGCAGAAAGGCAAGAGACAGACAGGAGGTCCATTCTACCCCAGCACGAGGAGTCCTTCCACCTCACTTCTCGGGGTGCCCCTGCCTCACCATCTGAGCCCCAGGCACTCCATCTGAGGAATTCTAGGTTCCTCACTGTCCCTGCTTTGTTGTGGTTTCATCAAAAGTAATGTGTATTAAAACCAAAGCAGACTGACCTCTTTGGAACCTGGACATCAAAATGATGGCTCCACACTATGACATCAGCGACTTTATTCCACTCTCTCTGACAACTGCTTTTTAAAATTATCCTTGTGGAGTTATTCGTTTTAAAGCAAACCTCAAAACTATACCCTTCACTTTGACCTTGTAAAGATTGGGGTTGGGGGGAAGTAACACGCAAAGAGACAGACATTAAAACTATTGACTAACGATATTAGAAGCTAAGACTCCAATGTGTTCATGCCTTCATATTTATGTAAGGAAGATGCTTTGCAACCTAGAATCTTTGCCAAAGCAAACAGTTGATCAGGTACACAGGTAAACTGCAGTCATTTTCAGATTTACAAGGGCTTATATTATTCAGGTGCATCCTTTCTTAGAGAGCACCCATGTGGTGGAGGGGTGATCTGAAAATGAGGAGGGCATGGAATGCAGGGAAGGGGGAACTCAAAAGACTGGGGTGGCAAAAAAGGAGTTCCCAAGAAAATCCCAGGATGTGAACTACACCTTGCCAGGAATAAGAACATAGAATGTTCCAGAAATGAGGTCTCGAGTTTAAATTCTGCTATCGCTATGACTACTACTAATTGGTAGACAATATGTTATCATCTGAAAATGAGTTTAAGGAAGCTGAGGAAGTATTGAGATAAAATCATATTCCTATATAGAAAACGAAGCTTTTTAAAAAGGCAATGATTAACCCAAGAAAACCGAAAATTGTGTGAGAAAGGAAATAAATCACAATAAAATTCTCCGATTAGCCGTGAACAGTGTTTGTATAGCTATAATCATATAAACGCTGACTTGATTTAATAGAACATTGAAATAAGATGATGTTGGAAGAATGGGGGAGGGGCAGAGGGCATGGTAGGGGTGAATTAAATATCCCTCTCTCCAGGCAGAAAAAAAAATATGAAAGAGGTTGCTATGGGGGTAGTGTAGCTGAGGGGTCAGCCATGGGAAGAATGGGCAGGGGGCTGGTGTATTTATTGTAAGCCTTTTAGTTGTTTGAAAAATGTATGCATGTATTACTTTGAAAAGGTTGTTTTCTTAAAAGTCATGAAATAATGTAAAGAAATTCCATATTTTTAAGAAGCTTTAGTTCTTAATGCAATGAGCTCTCCAAAGTCTGGCAAGCTGAGCTATACAGAAGGACCTATTTACTGAGGCTTCCTGAAAATAGTGTTTTCACCGGACAGTTAAGAAGATGAAAAGTTTTGCTTGTTTTTGCCTCAGATATATTATACATAAACACACACACACACACACACACACACACACACACTAAATATAACCTTACAGATAAAGACATATGTCTCCAATTTCACTCCTATAAACTCCATCCCCACTAAAGCAATTAGAATTTTAAACTTAATGTCATTCTTTCCAGTCAATGCTTTTTATTTTTTTTAAATTTTTTATTGTTATGTTAATCACCATACACTACATCATTAGTTTTTGATATAGTGTTCCATGATTCATTGTTTGTGCCTAACACCCAGTGCTCTACGCAGAATGTGCCCTCCTTAATACCCATCACCAGGCTAACCCGTCCCCCCACCCCATCCCCTCTAGAACCCTCAGGTTGTTTTTCAGAGTCCATCGTCTCTCATGGTTCATCTCCCCCTCCGACTTACTCCCCTTCATTCTTCCCCTCTTGCTATCTTCTTCTTCTTTTTTTCTTAACATATATTGCATTATTTGTTTCAGAAGTACAGATCTGTGATTCAACAGTCTTGCACAATTCACAGTGCTCACCAGAGCACATACCCTCCCCAGTGTCTATCACCCAGCCACCCCATCCCTCCCATCCCCCACCACTCCAGCAACCCTCAGTTTGTTTCCTGAGATTAAGAATTCCTCATATCAGTGAGGTCATATGATACATGTCTTTCTCTGATTGACTTGTTTCACTCAGCATAACACCCTCCAGTTCCATCCGTGTCATTGCGAATGGCAAGATCTCATTCCTTTTCATGGCTGCATAATATTCCATTGTGTATATATACCACTTCTTCTTTATCCATTCATCTGTCGATGGACATCTTGGCTCTTTCCAGTTTGGCGATTGTGGACAGTGCTGCTATAAACATTGGGGTGCACGTACCCCTTTGGATCCCTACATTTGTATCTTTGGGGCAAATACCCAGTAGTGCAATTGCGGGATCGTATGGTAGCTCTATTTTCAACTGTTTCAGGAACCTCCATACTGTTTTCCAGAGTGGCTGCACCAGCTTGCATTCCCACCAACAGTGTAGGAGGGTTCCCCTTTCTCCACATCCCCGCCAGCATCTGTCGTTTCCTGACTTGTTAATTTTAGCCATTCTGACTGGTGTGAGGTGGTATCTCATGGAGGTTTCGATTTGGATTTCCCTGATGCCGAGCGATGTGGAGCACTTTTTCATGTGTCTGTTGGCCATTTGGATGTCTTCTTTGGAAAAATGTCTGTTCATGTCTTCTGCCCATTTCTTGATTGGATTATTTGTTCTTTGGGTGTTGAGTTTGATAAGTTCTTTATACATTTTGGATACTAGCCCTTTATCGGATATGTCATTTGCAAATATTTTCTCCCATTCTGTCGGTTGTCTTTTGGTTTTGTGGACTGTTTCTTTGGCTGTGCAGAAGCTTTTTATCTTGACGAAATCTCAATAGTTCATTTTTGCCTTTGCTTCCCTTGCTTTTGGCGATGTTTCTAGGAAGAAGTTGCTGCGGCTGGGGTCGAAGAGGTGGCTGCCTGTGTTCTCCTTTAGGATTTTGATGGACTCCTGTCTCACGTTTAGGTCTTTCAACCATTTGGAGTCTATTTTTGTGTGTGGTGTAAGGAAATGGTCCAGTTTCATTCTTCTGCATGTGGCTGTCCAATTTTCCCAACACCATTTGTTGAAGAGACTGTCTTTTTGCCATTGGACATTCTTTCCTGCTTTGTCAAAGATGAGTTGACCATAGAGTTGAGGGTCCATTTCTGGGCTCTCGATTCTGTTCCATTGATCTATATGTCTGTTTTTGTGCCAGTACCATACCGTCTTGATGATGACAGCTTTGTAATAGACCTGGAAGTCCAGAATTGTGATTCCGCCAGCTTTGCTTTTCTTTTTCAAGATTCCTCTGGCTATTTGGGGTCTCTTCTGGTTCCATACAAATTTTAGGATTCTTTGTGCCATTTCTTTCAAAAAAGTGGATGGTATTTTGATGGGGATTGCATTGAATGTGTAGATTGCTCTAGGTAGCATTGACATCTTTACAATGTTTGTTCTTCCAATCCATGAGCATGGAACGTTTTTCCATTTCTTTGTGTCTTCTTCAATTTCTTTCATGAGTATTTTATAGTTTTCTGAGTACAGATCCTTTGCCTCTTTGGTTAAATGTATTCCTAGGTATCTTATGGTTTAGGGTGCAATTGTAAATGGGATTGACTCCTTGATTTGTCTCTCTTCTGTCTTGTTGTTGGTGTATAGGAATGCCACTGATTCCTGTGCATTGATTTTATATCCTGCCACTTGATTGAATTCCTGTATGAGTTCTAGCAGTTTCAGGGTGTATCTTTTGGGTTTTCCACATACAGTATCATATCATCTGCAAAGAGTGAGAGTTTGACTTCCTCTTTGCCGATTTGGATGCCTTGGATTTCTTTTTGTTGTCTGACTGCTGTGGCTAGGACTTCTAATACTATGTTGAATAGCAGTGGTGAGAGTGGACATCTTTGCCGCGTTCCTGACCTTAGGGGAAAAGCTATCAGCTTTTCCCCATTGAGAATGGTATTCGCTGTAGGTTTTTCACAGATGGCTTTTATGATATGGAGTTATGTACCCTCTATCCCTATACTCTGAAGAGTTTTGATCAAGAAAGGATGCTGTACTTTGTCAAATGCTTTTTCTGCATCTACTGAGAGGATCCTTTGACTCTTGTTCTTTCTTTTGTTAATGTATTGTATCACGTTGATTGATTTGCAGATGTTGAACCAGCCTTGCAGCCCAGGGATAAATCCCACTTGGTCATGGTGAATAATCCCATTAATGTACTGTTGGATCCTATTGGCTAGTATTTTGGTGAGAATTTTTGCATCCATGTTCATCAAGGATATTGGTCTGTAATTCTCCTTTTTGATGGGGTCTTTGTCTGGTTTTGGGATCAAGGTAATGCTGGCCTCATAAAATGAGTTTGGAAGTTTCCTTCCATTTCTATTTTTTGGAACAGTTTCAGGAGAATAGGTATTAATTCTTCTTTAAATGTTTGGTAGAATTCCCCTGGGAAGCCATCTGGCCCTGGGCTTTTGTTTGTTGGGAGATTTTTGATGACTGCTTCAATTTCCTTAGTGGTTATAGGTCTGTTCAGGTTTTCTATTTCTTCCTGGTTCAATTTTGGTAGTTGATACATCTCTAGGAATGCACCCATTTCTTCCAGGTTATCTAATTTGCTGGCATAGAGTTGCTCATAATATGTTCTTATAATTGTTTGTATTTCTTTGGTGTTGGTTGTGATATCTCCTCTTTCATTCATGATTTTGTTGATATGGGTCATTTCTCTTTTCTTTCTGATAAGTCTGGCCAGGGGTTTATCAATCTTGTTAATTCTTTCAAAGAACCAGCTCCTAGTTTCATCGATCTGTTCTACTGTTCTTTTGGTTTCTATTTCATTGAAATCTGCTCTGATCTTTATGATTTCTCTTCTCCTGCTGGGTTTAGGCTTTATTTGCTGTTCTTTCTCCAGCTTCTTTAGGTGTAGGGTTAGGTTGTGTATTTGAGACCTTACCAGTCAATGCTTTTTAAAATGTACTTTTACTATACATACACAACACACACTCACATGCATTCCTGTACAAATATATTAATTTACTTTCCACATTTCAAAGATTTCACTTAAGTGCTATATAATGTGTATATTATTCTGCCACTTACTTTGTCCATCCAGTGTTGAGACCCATCCATGTTGAAATATGGAGTTAGTTCATTTATTCCACTGTATGATTGCCCTAGAGTTTCTTTTCCTTCCATCTTTCTCTCTTACAAACAATATGGGAGTGAACACCCTTATACAAGCCTCTTGCTAAACATGAGCAAGAGTTTCTCTGGGGTAGAGACCTAGAAACAGAATTGCTGGGGCACGGGATAGGCACGTTTTCTACTTTATTAGGTCACTGGGTCAGTATAGTTTTGTAAGTACATAAATAGTGCTTCCCAGGGAACTCAAGCTCCTAGACCAGGAGCTGGTACAAACTGGGCCCCAGTTGGGGGTGGAGGCCGTATCAGAAATACCATCTGTTACAACAGCACTCCTGATTCTCTCCTCAGAGGCGGCACTTTGGGACCATAGGAGAGAGATGGGTTTATTTGCGTTCTCTCTAACAAGCTGGTATCTGACATTTAAAGGGCTGCTGAGGTTCTTTTCCCTTTTTTACCTACGAGGGGAAAGCTCCAGTTAGCATATTGCTGAGAAGATGGAGGGCAGGACAAGATAGGATTAGAGAACTAGTAACAGAGACAAAGAGGGCCCCATGGGTAAGACATGGGAGTACACATTCTTCTGTTCATCCACTAGGTCACTACTTATTAAGAATGTGTCAGGAGAGGGGCCCCTGGCTGACTCAGTCAGTAGAGCATGTAACTCTTTATCTCAGGGTTGTGAGTTCGAGCCTGGTGTTGGGTGGGTAGCCTATGTAAAAAAAGAAAGAAAGAAAAAAAGAAAAGAATGTGTCAGACATGGAACTGGACCCTGGGGTGGAAAATACCATAGGAAAGGGACAATTCCATTCCAACTGGGCATGGTAGATATGATTTGGGAAGCCGGCTCTATCTAAATTCCTTTCCAAAGAAACAACCCAAGTCTTGGGCAACCAGCCTTGTTCTAAACCACTGCATTTCCTTTCCTCACTTGTCCTCCTTGAAAACTGTCTCAGCTGATTAGACCAGGGAGGGTCACTTGACTCAAGGACTATCAATCCTAAAACCACTCAAGGATGTATGGTTCACATTCTGCATCAAGAAGAGGAGTGGCTCCAATCATACATGCTTAGGATGCTCTAGATTGTAAGTAGTGGAATCCATCCTCAAACTGGCTTAATGATAAAGAATGTATTCTTGACAGGCAGTCCTGTGGTGCTGGCTGCATTGTGTCCCCATGATTCATGGTGTCAGTATTGTCCTGACCGGCTCTCCAGGTGGTCAGAAAGACACCAGTAGAGACAGAAGGTCGAGTGCTGTCTGGTTTACATCTTGTGGGAATAACCATGGAATAAATGGTGGTTCCATTACTTGAATTGGGCCAGCTGAAGTCATGTGTCCACTCTGGGCCAGTAGCATTCACGGGGACGTTGTCATGCACTGATTGGATAAGCCTGGGTTCTGAACCCAGCAGTAGAAAAGGGTTACGAAAACTATCATTGGTTTATGGCAGTGATATTTCACTCTGGCAGCTGGTGATTAGTCAGTTTCCTGCAAGTCACGTGAGCTCCACTAGGGAGGAGGAAGAGAGGAGAGGAGGCTGGATAGGAAACACAAAGTGTCCACTGTTACAGAACCATATTTTAGAGTTGCTGGAAATTTATTAAGTACTAGGCTTGGTTCACTCTTTAGCTGTTAGCTCCCTTCTCCACACTTGAAACCCAGCTGCTGTTCAGTAATCTGGGGAAAACACAAACAAGGAAATGGAGATACAGATCTCACATTCATTTGGGTTTCTCTTTAAGCAGAGGGTCTCGGCCACCTTCTTTTCCCGGTACTAAGGAGAAGCAACTTTTCTTTGCTTTCTGAGATCTCGCCATTACAATTTTACTTGCATGCGCGATCAGACCTGTCTAAGGATGAGTGAAGGCAGGCAGATGTTTTGGCCCCTTTATAAAGCCCACACTGCTTTTATAGTATGGGAACAGCTGTGTATACGGGGTGCCAACAACCACAACATCTTCAACACCCTCAGGTCATTTCTGCCCTTCCAACTGTTGTGGGTGCCCCTGTGTTTCCCCCAGAGATACCTGGGAAAGTACAGGCCATTCAGAGGGCCTTGCAGAGCCCCATTTCTCTAGCTAAGAACTGGAGGTATGGCCCCATAGCAATTCTGGGGGAAGGTAATGAATGATTCACATATCCATATGTGGAATACTGTCACATAAGTGTACTCAGATTTGGACACAATAGCCTTTGGTGGCAGGGTGGGAGGATGAAGGAAACAAAATATCCTTTCAAAGTTATCCAAACCAAAAACTTCGTCATCATGTAAGTAACTATAGACTATAGTCCAGGAGCTATTGCTCGCTGCTGGAGCATGCAGCATTAATGGGACAGGCCGCAGCTTCTGTGCCATCTCTAGGACTTGGTTCTCAGGCCAACCTGAAATCTCCCACTTAATTAAATATCTCACAGGTGAGTGGGTGTAATCATATTATTAGGATGATTTTCATTCCATTGGGATCTATTTTTGAAGTAAATTATTTACAAACATTAGTATTTTTACCGTTAGGAGTAAAAACGAACTTGCAGTGCACCTTGCGATTGATTCCAACACACGCTGGGCCACAAGAGCTGCCCTATTTTGTAAGCATCTTTAATTTAAACACATACAAGTGCACCAAAACAGTAATAAGTTGCCAGAGCCAGAACATATCTCCGTTGGACGAGATGAAACCATCTGAACTAATAACCCAGTGGGCCACCTTGCCTTTGATAAAGGCGGTTTGCAGAATTTTCCAATTCACACCTATGCCTCTGCCAACACACACACCGTCCCCTGTCCCTGCACCTGAGAGGGGCTGCATAGGCTATAAATTGAGCCCAAATCAAGAGGAAGTGAGGTTGATGGGGCTCTGAGAAAAAAAATGATGATTAGTCTCCTCTGGGCCTTCTCAGGTTGCTGTAATGGTTTTGGTCCTCAAATAGTAGTGATTCTCTTTTCTGAAGCAG
Source organism: Eumetopias jubatus (assembly GCF_037043125.1). Taxonomy (NCBI): domain Eukaryota; kingdom Metazoa; phylum Chordata; class Mammalia; order Carnivora; family Otariidae; genus Eumetopias; species Eumetopias jubatus. The sequence goes on from NW_028274816.1 coordinate 121,363,580, forward strand.
CAAAATTACGGGTAATTGCTTTTGGGAAAAGCCAAATAGCGGATGGCTTCTCCTCTGACTAGATTTATTTTAATTCTCAATAAACAGAATAATCGCATCCTTTGCTGGACTCTCCAGGTCATTAGGGAGGCTCAGACTGTGACCATACCTCGGCACAGGACCTGCAACCAAATGCAGTAAACTACATTTGATGGATAATTATCCTTTGTTATTGTTCAGCTGCAGAGGAAATGGCCTATAAGTTATCTGGATTCTTCCTTTGGCATCTGCCACCCATAGCCTTGTTGAAGGGAAAAGCACATCGCGAAAGGATCTGAGTGGCCTGGGCCACATGGGGAAGGAGAGCTTTCTCTAAGAGCCCCTGTCTTCTCCCCTCCCCCAATACCAAGGGAAGAGGTCCGTTGTGGCAGGGGGAGGGAGGGGCCTGACATTCCCAGGAAATAAGGCTGAGACAGCATGACTCAGTAGTTGGAAGAATCGTCCCAATGCATGAGAAACAATATCCCGGGTAGTAGCCCATGGTGCCTTGCCATGTCTGTCCCTTCTCTCGTTTTTTTTTTTTTAATTTTTTTATTATTATGTTAATCACCATACATTACATCATTAGTTCTTGATGTAGTGTTCCATGATTCATTGTTTGTGCATAACACCCAGTCCTCCACGCAGAATGTGCCCTCCTTAATACCCATCACCAGGCTGACCCATCCCCCCACCCCATCCCCTCTAGAACCCTCAGTTTGTTTTTTAGAGTCCATCATCTCTCATGGTTCGTCTCCCCCTCTGACTTACTCCCCTTCATTCTTCCCCTCCTGCTATCTTCTTCTTTTTCTTTTTTCTTAACATATGTTGCATTATTTGTTTCAGAAGTACAGATCTGTGATTCAACAGTCTTGCACAATTCACAGCACTCACCAGAGCACATACCCTACGCAAAGTCTATCACCCAGCCACCCCATCCCTCCCACCCCCCACCACTCAGCAACACTCAGTTTGTTTCCTGAGATTAAGAATTCCTCATATCAGTGAGGTCATATGATACATGTCTTTCTCTGATTGACTTATTTCACTCAGCATAACACCCTCCAGTTCCATCCGTGTCATTGCAAATGGCAAGATCTCATTCCTTTTGATGGCTGCATAATATTCCATTGTGTTTATATACCACTTCTTCTTTATCCATTCATCTGTCGATGGACATCTTGGCTCTTTCCACAGTTTGGCGATTGTGGACATTGCTGCTATAAACATTGGGGTGCACGTACCCCTTCAGATCCCTACATTTGTATCTTTGGGGCAAATACCCAGTAGTGCAATTGCGGGATCGTATGGTAGCTTTTTTCAACTGTTTGAGGAACCTCCATACTGTTTTCCAGAGTGGCTGCACCAGCTTGCATTCCCACCAACAGTGTAGGAGGGTTCCCCTTTCTCCACATCCCCGCCAGCATCTGTCGTTTCCTGACTTGTTAATTTTAGCCATTCTGACTGGTGTGAGGTGGTATCTCATGGAGGTTTTGATTTGGATTTCCCTGATGCCGAGCGATGTGGAGCGCTTTTTCATGTGTCTGTTGGCCATTTGGATGTCTTCTTTGGAAAAATGTCTGTTCATGTCTTCTGCCCATTTCTTGATTGGATTATTTGTTCTTTGGGTGTTGAGTTTGATAAGTTCTTTATACATTTTGGATACTAGCCCTTTATCGGATATGTCATTTGCAAATATTTTCTCCCATTCTGTCGGTTGTCTTTTGGTTTTGTGGACTGTTTCTTTGGCTGTGCAAAAGCTTTTTATCTTGATGAAATCCCAATAGTTCATTTTTGCCCTTGCTTCCCTTGCTTTTGGCGATGTTTCTAGGAAGAAGTTGCTGCAGCAGAGGTCGAAGAGGTTGCTACCTGTGTTCTCCTTTAGGATTTTGATGGACTCTTGTCTCACGTTTAGGTCTTTCAACCATTTGGAGTCTATGTTTGTGTGTGGTGTAAGGAAATGGTCCAGTTTCATTCTTCTGCATGTGGCTGTCCAATTTTCCCAACACCATTTGTTGAGGAGACTGTCTTTTTGCCATTGGACATTCTTTCCTGCTTTGTCAAAGATGAGTTGACCGTAGAGTTGAGAGTCCATTTCTGGGCTCTCGATTCTGTTCCATTGATCTATGTGTCTGTTTTTGTGCCAGTACCATACCGTCTTGATGATGACAGCTTTGTAATAGACCTGGAAGTCCGGAATTGTGATGCCGCCAGCTTTGCTTTTCTTTTTCAAGATTCCTCTGGCTATTCGGGGTCTGTTCTGGTTCCATACAAATTTTAGGATTCTTTGTGCCATTTCTTTCAAAAAAGTGGATGGTATTTTGATGGGGATTGCACTGAATGTGTAGATTGCTCTAGGTAGCATTGACATCTTCACAATGTTGGTTCTTCCAATCCATGAGCATGGAACGTTTTTCCATTTCTTTGTGTCTTCTTCAATATCTTTCATGAGTATTTTATAGTTTTCTGAGTACAGATCCTTAGCCTCCTTGGTTAAATTTATTCCTAGGTATCTTATGGTTTAGGGTGCAATTGTAAATGGGATCAACTCCTTGATTTGTCTCTCTTCTGTCTTGTTGTTGGTGTATAGAAATGCCACTGATTTCTGTGCATTGATTTTATACCCTGCTACTTTACTGAATTCCTGTATGAGTTCTAGCAGTTTCGGGGTGGAGTCTTTTGGGTTTTCCACATACAGTATCATATCACCTGCAAAGAGTGAGAGTTTGACTTCCTCTTTGCCCATTTGGATGCCTTGGATTTCTTTTTGTTGTCTGATTGCTGTGGCTAGGACTTCTAATATTATGTTGAATAGCAGTGGTGAGAGTGGACATCCCTGCCGCGTTCCTGACCTTAGGGGGAAAGCTCTCAGCTTTTCCCCATTGAGAATGATATTCGCTGTAGGTTTTTCACAGATGGCTTTTATGATATGGAGGTATGTACCCTCTATTCCTATACTCTGAAGAGTTTTGATCAAGAAAGGATGCTGTACTTTGCCAAATGCTTTTTCTGCATCGATTGAGAGGATCCTATGACTCTTATTCTTTCTTTTGTTAATGTATTGTATCACGTTGATTGATTTGCAGATGTTGAACCAGCCTTGCAGCCCAGGGATAAATCCCACTTGGTCATGGTGAATAATCCTTTTAATGTACTGTTGGACCCTATTGGCTAGTATTTTGGTGAGAATTTTTGCATCCATGTTCATCAAGGATATCGGTTTGTAATTCTCCTTTTTGATGGGGTCTTTGTCTGGTTTTGGGATCAAGGTAATGGTGGCCTCAGAAAATGAGTTTGGAAGTTTTCCTTCCATTTCAATTTTTGGGAACATTTTCAGGAGAATAGGTATTAATTCTTCTTTAAATGTCTGATAGAATTCCCCTGGGAAGCCATCTGGCCCTGGGCTTTTGTTTGTTGGGAGATTTTTGATGACTGCTTCAATTTCCTTAGTGGTTATAGGTCTGTTCAGGTTTTCTCTTTCTTCCTGGTTCAATTTTGGTAGTTGATACATCTCCAGGAATGCACCCATTTCTTCCAGGTTATCTAATTTGCTGGCATAGAGTTGCTCATAATATGTTCTTATAATTGTTTGTATTTCTTTGGTGTTGGTTGTGATCTCTCCTCTTTCATTCATGATTTTGTTGATTTGGGTCATTTCTCTTTTCTTTCTGATAAGTCTGGCCAGGGGTTTATCAATCTTGTTAATTCTTTCAGAGAACCAGCTCCTAGTTTCATCGATCTGTTCTACTGTTCTTTTGGTTTCTATTTCATTGATTTGTGCTCTGATCTTTATGATTTCTCTTCTCCTGCTGGGTTTAGGCTTTATTTGCTGTTCTTTCTCCAGCTCCTTTAGGTGTAGGTTAGGTTGTGTATTTGAGACCTTTCTTGTTTCTTGAGAAAGGCTTGTATTGCTATATACTTTCCTCTCAGGACTGCCTTTGCTGTATCCCAAAGAGTTTGAACAGTTGTGTTTTCATTTTCATTGGTTTCCATGAATTTTTTTAATTCTTCTTTAATTTCCTGGTTGACCCATTCATTCTTTAGTAGGATGCTCTTTAGCCTCCATGTATTTGAGTTCTTTCCGACTTTCCTCTTGTGATTGAGTTCTAGTTTCAAAGCATTGTGGTCAGAAAATATGCAGGGAATAATCCCAATTTTTGGTAGTGGTGAGACCTGATTTGTGACCTAGGATGTGATCTATTCTGGAGAATGTTCCATGGGCACTAGAGAAGAATGTGTATTCCTTTGCTTTGGGATGGAATGTTCTGAATATATCTGTGAAGTCCATTTGGTCCAGTGTGTCATGTACAGTCTTTATTTCCTTGTTGGTCTTTTGCTTAGATGATCTGTCCATTTCAGTCAGGAGGTTGTTAAAGTCCCCCACTATTGTATTGTTGTCAATGTGTTTCTTTGCTTTTGTTATTAACTGCCTTATATAATTGGCTGCTCCCATGTTAGGGGCATAGTTATTTGCAATTGTTAGATCTTCTTGTTGGATAGACCCTTTAAGTAGGATATAGTGTCCTTCCTCATCTCTTATTAAAGTCTTGGGTTTAAAATCTAATTTGTCTGATATAAGGATTGCCACCCCAGCTTTCTTTTGGTGTCCATTAGCATGGTAAATGATTTTCTACCCCCTCACTTTTAATATGGGGGTGTCTTTGGGTCTAAAATGAGTCTCTTGCAGACAGCATATAGATGGGTCTTGTTTTTTAGTCCAATCTGATAGCCTGTGTCTTTTGATTGGGGCATTTAGCCCATTTACATTCAGGGTAAGTATTGAAAGGTATGAATTTAGTGCCACTGTATTGCCTGTAAGGTGACTGTTACTGTATATTGTCTCTGTTCCTTTCTGATCTGTGCTGCTTTTAGGCTCTCTCTTTGCTTAGAGGACCCCTTTCAATATTTCTTGGAGGGCTGGTTTTGTGTTTGCAAATTCCTTTAGTTTTTGTTTGTCCTGGAAGCTTTTTATCTCTCCTTCAATTTTCAATGAGAGCGTAGGTGGATATAGTATTCTTGGTTGCATATTTTTCTCGTTTAGTGCTCTGAAGATATCATGCCAGTCCTCTGGCCTGCTAGGTCTCTGTGGATAGGTGTGTTACCAATCTAATGTTTCTACCATTGTAGGTTACATATCTCTTCTCCCAAGCTGCTTTCAGGATTTTCTCTTTGTCTCTGAGACTCGTCAGTTTTACTATTAGATGTCGGGGTGTTGACCTATTTTTATTGATTTTGAGAGGGGTTCTCTGTGCCTCCTGGATTTTGATGCCTGTTTCCTTCCCCACATTAGGGAAGTTCTCTGCTATAATTTGCTCCAATATGCCTTCTGCCCCTCTCTCTCTTTCTTCTTCTTCTGGGATCCCAATTATTCTAATGTTGTTTCATCTTATCGTATTGCTTATCTCTCGAATTCTGCCCTCATGATCCAGTAGTTGTTTATCTCTCTTTTTCTCAGCCTCTTTATTTTCCATCATTTGGTCTTCTATGTCACTGATTCTCTCTTCTGCCTCATTTATCCTAGCAGTTAGTGCCCCCATTTTTGATTGCACCTCATTAATAGCCTTTTTGATTTCGACTTGGTTAGATTTTAGTTCTTTTATTTCTCTAGAAAGGGTTTCTCTAATAACTTCCACGCTTTTTTCAAGTCCAGCTAGTATCTTTAAAGTCATGATTCTGAACTCTAGGTCCGACATCGTACTAATGCCCATATTGAGTAGGTCCCTGGCTGACGGTAATATCTCTTGTTCTTTTTGCTGAGGTGATTTTTTTCGTCTTGTCATTTTGTCCAGAGGAGAATAGATGAATGAGAGAACCAAATGCTAACAGGTTAACCATATCCCCAGCAAATATACTGTATACAAATCAGAAAAGACCTGAAACCAGGGGAAAAGAAAGGGAAAGAAAGAAAAAAGAAAGAGGAGAAAAAAAAGAAAAAGAAAAAGATAAAAACAAAAAAAAAACAGAGCAAAACAAAAAATACAAAATATGATCAAATATGATCAGGCTAGTGCATAGATTAGTGCCACACACTGGATTTTGGGCATATTTTGGTCTGTTAGAAGAAAGTGCCTCCTAAAATTTTAAAGGAAGAAAGACTTATATATGTACAAAATAAGGGTTGATACAATGAAGGGATGGAAGATGTAAAGATGAAAATTATAAAAGTTTTTATAAAAGGAATTGATAAGAAGTTGTTTGAAAAAAGAAAGAAGATAAAAAAAAAAAGGAGAGAATGTGATCAGGCAGGAGACTAGAACAAAGCCATACACCAGTGATTTAGGGTATATTTTGATCTGTTAGAAAAAACTGTATCTCAAAATTTTAAAGAGAGAACAACTTATATATATATGCCAAAAATAAGGGTAACTACTATGAAGGGATAAAATATGACTCTAAAAATGAAAAATAAAAAATGTTTTTTTAAAAAGGAATTGATAAGATGTTGGTTGAAAAAGGGAAAAAGAGAAATTAAAAAAAAACAGTTAAAAAAATTAACTCTGAAAAACTAATAAATCATGGTAAAAAAAGCCATGAATTCTATGTGCAGTATTCCCCTAGTGCTGGAGTTCTCCCGTTGTCCTTGATCGGTAAACTTGGTCTTGCCCTGCTGGCTGTTTGGGCTGATCTTCTGGGGGAGGGGCCTGTTGCCGTGGTTCCCAAATGTCTTTGCCGGAGGTGGAATTGCCCCGCCCTTTTCGGTCCGGGCTAAGCAAGCTGCTCGGGTTTGCTCTCAGGAGCTTTTGTTCCCTGCAGCTTTCCGTACGGCTTTGGAGGACGAGAGTGAAAATGGCGGCCTCCCAATCTCTGTCCCGAGGAGCTGAGAACTCGGGGCTCCACTCCTCTGTGCACCCCCAGAGAAAAGCAGCCAGTCCCTCCCGTGTCCCCGGTCTCCGGCTGCACTCCGTGCTCACCCGGCCTGTGACCGAGCGTTTCTATCTTGGCCCCCGACCCTGTGTGGAGTCTCCAAACCCAGCAGATCCCTGCAGTGCGCTTCCGCGCCGCTCCTCCCAGGGGAGGAAGGGGAGTCTCCCTGGCTCTGCCGCTTGTTGGGTCCCTGCTGGAGGAGCAGTGGCCCGACTGTGCCGTGGATCACAGTTTATGGCAACCCCGAGCTGAGAGCCCGTGCCTCGGCTCCGTCTCTGCAGCCGGCTTCCCCGCTCCGATACCCGGGAGCTCTGCCGCACTTAGGCACTCCCGGTCTTTCTGTGACCCCGAGGGTCCTGAGACCACACTGTCCCGCGAGGGTTCCACCCCCGGCTTAGCCACTGCAGCGATGTCCCTCAGCAGAGCTGACTTCTAAAATTTCCGATTTTGTGCTCCGCGGCTCAATCACTTGCCAGAAGCGGCCGACGGAGGCCCCCTCCCCCGCCGTCTATCCTCCCGAATATCGCCTCGGATTCACTTCTCCGCACGTCCTACCTTCCAGAAAGTGGTCGCTTCTCTGTTCAGAGAGTTGTTGCTACTCTCTTCTTCGATCTCCTGTTGAGTTCGTAGGTGTTCAGAATGGTTTGATCCCTATTCAGCTGAATTCCTGAGACCAGACGAAATCTACTCCTCCGCCATCTTGCTCTGCCTCCCTTCTCTCATTTTGATCCTCCTTATGGCTACACCCCACTCTCTCTGAGGTGGTAAACCAGTTCCCATCTGAACCTATCCCTCCAAACTCCAACTCCCTATGTCTCTGCTACAAAACTTCCTGGCACTGACCTGCCTCTGCTTATGGACTGTGAAGCTAGAGAAGGTAAAGAAAGAACTCAGATTAGGCACCTACTATATGCCTGGTACAGTACTTGAGATTTTAAAAGCTATCCCATTCAGTTTTCACAATAATCCTAAGGAGAAGGCACTCCTCTTGTCCTTGCTGTGTATGAGAAAACTGAGGCCCAGAGAGGTTAAACAACTCGTCCAAGGACACACAGTCAGTAAGTAGGAGAACCAAGATTTAACCCTGGGTCTCTGTGACCCCAAAGCCTGCACATGTTCCCTTCAGTCATTCCTCTGAGTGTCAGTTAGACTGCATTTGGGCTTCTTTTCCAACCCCTTGCCCTTTCCTGTTTCAACTCCACTGACATAACCCCAGTCCTGTCCGCCCCCCAACCCCTGTCCAATTATGGCCTGAGGCTCTGGCTGCTCAGGCCTAATCTACAGTTGAGAAATGACTTCTTCAGATCTGCTTTCGAGATTTGCTGCCCTTAACTCTGACCCCGTCAACTGTGGCCAAGATTAGGGCTGGGGGGCCATCCTCCCTGATGGATGTAGCCATTACTGTGTGAGAAGATATTTGCTTAGGGCCATCTCCCGAGAGAGGGAAGCATGCTTGTGTCAGTGGTCCAGAGAGGAATAAACTCCGCTGCCATGAGAATGTTCCCAATGCCCCCCTCAGCAGGGTGACCCAGGCACTCCAGGTCCCCCACCACTCAGACCCTGCTCCTCTCAGCCTTACCTCTTGCTGCCCCCGGAGTCCCATTCACCTCACTGCCTGTTCATGCTATGGCCTTTGTCCATGATTCCTTGGACTTAAAAATGTTCTCCCTGCCCTCCACTTGCACCTGGCTTGCTCCTTCCCCTCTCTAGCTTGGGCATTCTTGATAGTTTTCTATTGCTGCAAACATAGTGGCTGAGAACAACATGCATTCATGATCTCAGTGTCCATGGGTCAGAAGTCTGGGCTGGCTTAGCTGGGTCCTCTGCTTAGGGTTCTACAAGGCTGCAATCACGGTATGGCCTAGGGCTGCATTCTCATCTGGATACTAGACCAGGGGAATATCCACTTTTCTTTCTTTCTTTTTTTTAAGATTTCTTTATTTATTTGAGAGAGAGAGAGAGGGTGTGTGTGCGAATGGGGGAGGAGCAGAGAGAAAGAGGCAGACAAGCAGACTCCTCACTGGGTGGAGAGTCCAACATGGGGCTCAATCCCAGGACCCCGAGATCATGACCTGAGCCAAAACCAAGAGTCAGGTAACTGACTGAGCCACCGACTACTAACCAACTGAGCCACCCAGGTGCCCCCAAAAATCCACTTTCAAGCTCATTCAGATTGTTGGCAGAATTCATCAGTTTGCATGTCTAAGACTGAGGTCCCATTCTCTTGTTGGCCATCAGCCAGATTGCTCCTTTTCCTCCTGAAGTTCCCTGTCACATGACCATCTGTACAACAGGATGGTTTCCTTCTTCAAGGGCAGCAAGAGAACATCTCTGGCCTCATGGGAAAGCCTACACCCTCTTTTAAAGGGATTCCAATTGATCACATCAGGCACACCCAAGATAATCTTCCTTTTGATTAACTTAAAGTCAACTGACTTGGGACTTTAATCTGTAAAATCCCTTCACCCTTGCCTTATACCATAACATAATCATGAGAATGACATCCATCATCTCTGCTCTATACTGTAAGCTACTCAGGGGCATAACACCAGGGGCAGGTGATCATGGTTCGCACACCATGCCTTCTTTGGTATCCACAGGTGGGTGTAGGCCCCCGCGTCTCTAGCTTACTTTGTGAAACACTTTCTTTATGAGTCTGCCTCCTACACTGCCATAGGAGCTCATCAAAGACTAGAAGAATGCTCCTCTCTGCCAATTTCTGTATTCCAGGGACTGACCTTCATGTGTAGCACATGGAGAAGCTCCATAAATACTTGTCCAACTGAACTGGATGGGGATCCTAACTGTAAGCTTTTCTTCTTGGCCAGGGATGGTCGACACCCGATGTGTGTGGCCCTTCCCCAACATGGTAACAATGGCAGACATCACTAGTTGATCATAGTTCTCTTGAGTCATGCCCCCCCGCCCCAGGATGGCCCAAGGGTCCTTCTCAAACCAGAGGTGCAGGCAGCACCAACACACTCAGAGCCAGAGTAAGAGTTGAAACCTCTGTTCTGACTACACCAGACACCTGCTACTTCAAGGACCTGTACCTTTCTACCTTGCTTTCATCCCCCTGACTTCTGAGCTTCAGCCCAGAGGCTTCCTGTCTCTCTTGAATTCTGTTGTTTTTCTCCTACCTGCCCCGGCTATGTGGACCTTGATTCTCCTGCCTGGCTTCACCTTTGCCTACTCCTTTGGCCCTTGGAAGTGCCATCGTGGAATCTTCTGCTGCAGCCAGCAAACCTCAGCACCCCATTCCTGCTCAGCCCAGCCCAGCTCTCCCACTGTACCCCAGGACTTGGACCTGCTCCTCGTTCTGAGGTAGGAACCAGATTGGCAAGGTAGTCATGTGGGAAAACAGCCTTGACCCGGCCTCAAGTGGGAGAGTAACTATCAAAACATTATGTGTGAGGAAGTCCCAGGGCTCTCAGTGTGCCAGCTACCCTAACAGAGAGCCACTAGTCATTCACTTGAGGACAGGGGAGAGACATGGGCATTGCACCAGACACCGTGGTCCTTTTACAGCTGTTGAGAAACTTGCTTGAGTGCTATCTCCAGGCCTCTGTCTACTTGTCTGACAAATGGGGCCACACCACCCAGGAATTCTGTGATCTGGAAAGCTGAGATGATTGGCTATGCAACAAATGACCAGGAAGGGTAAAAAGCAAGGGACTGATAAACTCTCTTCAAATGAGTAAAAGGACCAAACCTGCCAGCCGCTTTCTCTTAGAATTCAAGTAAGCACCATCTGGATGGTTAGGCTCCTTCCTTGTTTTCTAGGAGACAGGTAACACTTTGGGGGTCTTGGACTGTGCATTTCACAGCTAGTCAACCCCTGATGGGAAACATGATCTTCAGCCGTTCCTTATCAAGGACGAATTGTCACGGTAATTTAGAGCTCAGACAGGAGACGCTCATTGGAGGGGGTCTCCAGAGCCTGCAGCGGGGAAGGCTGGAGATTTTGGCAAAGGCCACAGGCAAGCAGCCGGCGATGGATGGAGGGATGGGATGGATGGAGGTGGGCTGGGGGGGGAAGCCATTCATCTTCATGCACAGCATGGGAGGGGGTCATGGTCGATCGGGAGCTCGCTTGGGACCAAGTGAGGGGTGAATGGTTGGTTTCTATCTACCTAGACAGTGGCAGGTGCCATCTTCTGCCATGGGGAGAGGGACAGAGCCCAACCTCTATAGGTATGTGCCATACCGCACCCCTCAGAGAAAGATGTGACCTCTGGAGGAAGGGGAAAACGACGACAAGTCCAAGGTCAGACTGGTAGACTTTGTTGCCTCTAGAACTTGTGTTGGTACTGGGGCAAAGGAGGAAGGGGGGCTGCAGAAAATAGAGGGGCTGCCATCCCTGCTTGAACACACATTACCTCTTGTATTTGTCACATGCCTCAGACTTCACACAATGCCTGGCTTTAGCACAGGATCCTGCTGTGATATATTTCCCAACTTGGTACAGTATGCCGTGGTGTTCCCACGGGACGCTGGCGTTCCTGACTTGGACCAATTTGTTCCTCCTCTGAAATCTGATCATGGACATCTTTTCAACAATAATTTAAAAAAATGACATGAATATAATTTCCTCAATTTTCAGAAAAAAATTTCTCCTGAAACCATGGGGGCCTGCTGCTTCCTGTCAAAACCAGAACCTTGAGAAGATAATGATCAATTTAGCAGGCAATTATATGTTTATTATATTTATTTTAGCTTCACATATCAATACTGTATGGTGTTTTGCAAAGAGGAATCGTCATCTCTAGTTGCTCTGATACCTGAACACGTTTGAAAAGTTGTTTTTCTCATTGTATTTGCATAGCTGGCTCTCGAGTAAGCCACTCCAGAGACGAGTTCTGGAAGGGGCAGGGCTGGACTCCGGAAATCCATCACAACCACCAGCTTCTCTGACATTTCTGGTTTTTTTCTGGAGATTCAGGCCAGCATTTTACTTTTGAAGATGCCAAGCTATATCATTTGTAGGTTAGGTTAATGTAGTTTAGAACCTTTTACAGTAGCCTTTAGAAGGCTACAAGCAGAAAGGGTATAGAAAATGATTAGCAGAGGGGCACCTGGGTGGCTCAGTCAGTTAAGTGTCTGCCTTCAGCTAGGGTCATGATCCTGGGGTCCTGGGATCGAGCCCTGAGTCGGGCTCCCTGCTCAGCGGGGAGTCTGCTTCTCCCTCTCCTTCTGCCCTGCCCCCCATACTGCTCATTCTCTCTCTCTCTGTCTCAAATAAATAAAATCTTTAAAAAAAAAAGAAAATGATTAGCAGAAACCCTAAAAGCAATAAGCTAGACACATGGAAAGAACTAGAGCAAAGTGTACCTGCAAATGGCTGAGTGTTCAAATATTTTCCCATCCGGATTGAATGGGTTGTGGGTTATGGGTTGAATTATATCTCCCCGCTTCTAGATTCATACATGAAAGTTCTGACCCCCAGGACCTCAGAATGCAACCTTATTTGGAATTAGGGTCTTTGGAGATGTAATTAGTTAAGATGAGGTCATCCAGGAATAGGGTGGGCCCTAATCCAACATGACTGGTGTCCTTCTAAAAAGGGGAATTTGGACACAGAGGCACCCAGACAGGGAGAACATGGTGTTTTGTTGCCACACGCCAAGGAACTACCAAAAGCTGGGAGAAAGGCCTAGAACAGATGCTTCCATAGGCCTTCCGAAAGAGTATGGCATTGCCCACACCTTGGTCTCAGACACCCAGCCTCCAGAACTATGGGACAGTCAATTTCTCTTGTTTGAGCCGTGGTACTTTGCTACTGCAGCCCTAGAAAACTCATACACCAGCTATCATATCCCTTGCGGTGGAAAGGGGCTCTGGAATGATGCTGAACCCTACTGGCTGTAGGTTTACTCCATCCCTCCCTCCACTGTTAAAATGAAGATTCCATCACCTTTGTCCTGGGGAGCACTATTCTCCAAAGTTACATCAGCTGAGAGTAACCTTGGCAGGCTAGAGAGGCTGGAAATTAGCTCTGGTTAGAAGACTTAGGGGCATTTCCTATTTCATTTTTTTTTAAATATCCCAGGCAAGGCAGACTTAACTCCTAATTCCACTCCTTGATTAAACATTAAGGGTTTGCACTGGCTCCGCAGAACGTGGAGTTATCTGTTAACTTGCAATCATGCTAAATTCATAAATCTAATTTGGCTCTGGCATTCAGCCAAGAGAAAATGCAAGGGATTAACATTTTTGGACCATCAGGGGTGGAAATGAGAATTATTCTGTTATTTTTTTTTATTTAATTGATCTATCTAATGTGATTTCTGGAGGCCACACACAGATCTCTTGAGTATGAGGTGACTAGGAAACAAGAAAAAGCAGCTCACCCCTTCCAGCAGCTTACAAAAATCCAGCGATGGAAGATGTCCCAAAGTGATCATGTGTCAATCTGGCTTTCTATTTATGGAATCATCATGTTCTGCCGAGGTCACCTTGTATAAGCTCCACCTTTTATAGCTGAGAAAGTAAGGGTCAGAAGGTTAATACAGGTTAAATAATTTGCTGGGTGCTTCACCGTGTTCCAGCCACAGGGAGAGTACAAGGGTGTCCTCAGGGATCCTGCCTCCTGCCCTCAAGGGTCAGATGGTCTAATGGGGGACAGAGGATGGAGATGCACACGTGCACAGGATGCTAGAGCAGCATCGAGGGCTTTGGGGCCTTTAGAATGGTGAATACGGACAATTTTCTGGAGGGGAGACACTCCAGCTGAAGCTGGAGTTGTGACAAGAGCTGCCCGGGTGAGGAGGAGAAGGTTTCGGGAAGTGGGGAAGTGAGTAGTAGCCTGAAGCTGAAGCAGTCCAGTCCTCCAGCCACGCAGGGCCTCACCTGTTTTTCAAGGAGCTCGGGCGCCATTGGCAAAAGGTGGAAAAGCCTTGAAATGCTCTGGGGAGGGCCTGGCTGACCTGTGTGTATTGAGACTGCTCGGTCTGATAGAAAGGGAGAGGCTGGGCTGGAGAGAGACGCTTGGGGGGGAATCGTGCCAACAGCTCAGCTGAGGTGGATGGGGACCTGGACAGGGCACAGCAGTGGCCCTGGAGGCAAGGGGCCCGAACCAGACACCCTGGGGACAGATTGGACTTGGGTGGCAATAGGCTGCCTCATCAGGGAGCCAGAGGCGACAAGAAGGGCCACAAATTTCCTAGTTTGGGGTCAGATTGGGTGGTTGTGAGTGACAGAAACCCAGCTGAAACTACCCAACTCCCTGGGACTTCCAGGGGCCCCACTGGTACAGGGAATTTGGGACATGCTTCTCCGTATTACTTCTCTACTCTCTTATCTCAGCATCACTGTAGGCCCCATCCTTGCCCTCTGTAGATCTGGGAGGGCACCCCCAGCTGTACATAGCTCCAGGCTTATCCCATCCCAATGCAGACTGTGTCCAGGCATACGATCTCAGGAAGGCCCCTGATTTCCTGGTCCCAGGACCTTGCCTGTCCCTGGACCCATCGCTGTGGCTGGAGGTTGGGTTCTAGGATTGGCAGCTCAAAAGAACCCCAAGGCGGGGTGCGGGGTGGGGGGAAGGTGAGGGAGAGAGAGGGAGGGAGACGGGGGGAGGAGTGGTTCCCCTGGGAGGGAGATGAATGCTGATATGCCATGACAAAGGCAGGGAAGGTGGCTGAGCAAGAAGAACACAGTAGACTTTCCCCTTGGTGGTGCCATTAGCTGATGGAGAGATGCAGGCAGGAGAGGCCAGTCCTGGGCTTGAGAAGGAGCTCCGTCTGAAGAGGCTGAGTCTGTGGGTGGTAGAATATTCATCCAGTGAATGGTTGGACGCGTGGAAGTCTGAGGCTGGGGGAGAGGTGTCAGCTCGAGCTGGAGTCAACAGCAGACAAAACAGGGGCCAGCCTTAACTCCTGATTCTTCAACTTACTAGCTATGTGACCTAGGGCAAGTGTCTCAACCTCTCTGTCCTCAGTTTCCTCATCAGTAAAAATGGGGTGTATAGTTGCACTCGCCTTAAAGTGTTATCGTGGTGATTAAACAATGCAGGTCACGGTAGGCAGTTAGAAGGGAGCCAGACATGAGGTAAACACTGTGGTAATGTGACCTGGTGTTGTCGAGGAGATCAGTCGAGCACCTGTCCTTGGAAGTCAGGGAAGCAGAGCATGTAAACAGAAGGTAGGGTCAGAGATGCAGCAGAGCCCTTGCTAAAGCCTAGACAATTTGGGAAGCCCTCTTAACTACAAAATTAGACAGAAAAGCTACTATATATTTAGAAGGGGAAAACACATCCAAACAAATTACACATTTAAAGTAAACTACCAAGTACCGCAGCCAGAAGGGGCCAGCGGGCTCGGTCTGGAGCCCAGGTCCCATTGGCTCAGCAGCAAATGCACACGGTGGGTGGGGATGAGACCCCTGGGTTCCCGAGGCCTTGGGGAAATAAGTTTCCCACCCAGCTCCCAGCAGGAGATTGAATTGTGGCCCTGCATGAGCTCTTGCCTTGACAACTTAGCCCTCACTCTTCACAGGGGGGAAAGGAAGTCCTTCGGAGGCTTTCTCTAGTGGAGGCAGACCGTGGGGGCCCTGGGGACATGGATGAGGGGTACAAGTCAACCTCAGTGTCTGTAGCGTGCCTGAGGTTCAGCCCTGCTCTGTCCCGAATGCATTTCTGCAAACCTGTGCACTACCAACCAGAGTCTCACCAGCCTACAGATGAGCTTCCTCCCCAGAGCCAGGCTATCAAGCCTCACCTCCCTGTGGGTGTGTTGGGCACCACTTTCCTTTAGCTCAGACAGCTGGAGAGCCGATGCTCTAGACAGGGCCCCGTGACCTGCCTGCTAGCTTCTCTGGCCCAGTGATGGGGACCATCAATCATGATAGTCACCTCCTTTCCCATGGAGCTCTTCCAACTGCTCCAAAGAGAGCTGGGGAGAAGGACCAGGCGTGGGGGCTCCCATCTTTAAGCCTCTAGCACATTCTTGGCCTTGCCCCCCCCACTCCATACAGAGTGCTTTCCAGGGGCTACACTGCTGGCTGCCCCCACCCACACCCCACTTCCAACCATCAGGGGAAGCACCCCACCAAAGTGAGTTGGCCCACTCCAAATCCAGTACTCCCCTGTATTATATGCTGTCTCTGTCTCTTTAACTGTAACACAAGAGCAGAAATAATAACACCCCCCCCCCCAGGTTATTCCAAAAGCTAAAATCTGGGCTCTTTTCTGAAGCTCACAAAGTCCCTTCCTGTGTCTCCCTTTTCAGCTCCTATCCCCTCACCGTGTGTCATTCTGCTGCTTCAGTCCTGGCCTTCTTCCTGCTCTTCAGCTACACCACATCCTGCTCTACCTCAGGGTCTTTGCACTTGCTATTCCCTGTCACTGGAATGCTGTTCCCTCTGCCTTCACCCACCTGGGTCCTTCTCAGCCTTCACAGATCCTTGTAAAGGGTCTCTCCATCCATGTAGGTCCTGCTCCCATTCCCCACCCCACATTGTTCTGTCTGGAATCCTGTTGGCTGCCTTCTATTGGTTTGTGTCTTTATTGTCTGTCTATCTGTCTAGCTAGAGGACTGTCTGTAAGGGCGGGGCGGCGACTCTATTCACGGCTGCATCCCAGGACGCGGAGCCTGGAGCCCCCGAAATCTGTGCTGAATGCATGCATGGAAGCATTAATTAATGACAAAACGAAACAATGGCTGTGGCCAGTCCTTGGGATGCCAAAGGTAGTTAATTAATTGTACTTCTTTCTCCTCCTTTCCTTTCAAAAGTGTATTTGCATGTTCAGTTTGATCACCTCTTGAGAAAGAAAAGGACCAGGGACAGCTGGGAGAAATATTGGGGCAGGGGGCAGGGGGTCCTGGCTAGTGAGGGACCTGAAATCTCTGCAGGAAGGAGATTTCCTATTCCAGCTGGACACAGGAGATAATCCAAGCTCACCTGCAACTGAAGTACATGAGGTCTGCTTCTATACTACCTTGTTCGAGATATTTCTGGGAAGACTGATTGCAGAGGTAATATGTGTCTGACCTTTAAACATACATTCTTGCTCAAACAGGATCACACTAAACTCAGAGCCAGCTTGGATGTAGACAAAAAGCATGGAGCTGAGGGGCTGGCCAGCTCTGCCGCTGTCTAGCCTTGGGACTCAGAGTAGTTTACCTAATCTCTCAGGGCCTCAGTTTCCCCATCTGTGAAATCGAGAGATCCTCGTTTGTCCCAATCATCTCCCAAAGTGACTATGAATCATAAGGGGGATTTCAGAGCAGCCCCTGGGGGTGCCCATGAGCCCCATGCTTTCTTAGACGTGGGCACTCAGTTCTCACCAGCTCTGTGGGACCAGCTGGATGCAGCTGCCCCTGTGTGCTAGTACAGAATGCTCTAGACAAGGCCACATCCCTCTATGTAGCCTCCGGGAAGCATACACTCGGGGACAGGATCATCCTGATTGAAAACTGGCCTCTTTTTTGAAAAGGAGAGGTAGATAGGCTTGGGAGAGTGCGGTGCAGTGGTTCTCTGTGGACTGGGTGTCAGGAGCTGTAGTAAAGTCCCACTGACCCTCTTTGGGCCAATCCTTTCCTCCTTCTGGGCTGTGACATCTTCACCTCTACAATGTGTGTGTGTATGTGTGTGTGTGTGTGTGTGTGTGTGTGTGTGTGTGTGTGTGTGTTGGGATTAAACCCAGCACCATGGCTCATAACTTGGAAATCTTAATGAAAACTCTTCCCCATCCCTAGAGATTAAATATAAACCCAAACAAGTGAAACTGAGATGCCCTGAAATTCATCCATGGACCCCAATCAAAAGCCCTAAATAGGAAGGTCTTTAAGTGACCTCCAAACTCTGAGCTCATCCTTTTTTAGGACAAACTCAGGTAGAGCTTGCCACAGGTTTCCTACTAAGCTCAAGGACAGGGATGTCCCTTGGGATTTCTAGGTGCCCAAAGCTGGACTGTGGAGAGATGTACTGGGCCAGAGGAAGAGCTCAGGTGGAAAGAGTATTACCAATCCGATGAGAAGGGGATTAAGAGGCTCAGACCTTTCTAAGGAAGCCAGACTTGCTTCTGCGCTCTTTCTGTTGTATCGCATCGGGTCAGCAGAGGGCAGAGGAGAGCAACCTTGCTCTTTCTCCAGGCTCGCCAGGGGAGGCCTGAGTCCCGTGGTAGGCATTATCCATCCATCCACCAGCTTTCTTAAAAATTTATTTCTTAATTTACAGCTTGTTCAAACTTGGACAAGTCACTTG
Source organism: Eumetopias jubatus (assembly GCF_037043125.1). Classification (NCBI taxonomy): domain Eukaryota; kingdom Metazoa; phylum Chordata; class Mammalia; order Carnivora; family Otariidae; genus Eumetopias; species Eumetopias jubatus. The sequence continues at coordinate 121,381,667 of NW_028274816.1, forward strand.
ATCTTTCTGAGCCTTAGTTCCTCTACTTAAACAATGAAGAGAGTAGTATTTGCCTCATTGGGATACAGATTTAAAGGACATTAGCACATATATTTAGCAGTTTCTGGTGCAGAGCAAACACTAAAACATTGTAGCTATTACTATTACCATTATTTATTGATTCACACAATAGTTCATTCATTCACTCAATCATTTTAATGCATCATGTATTCATCTAGTGTCTCTTACATAAAAAATCCTGCTCTAGGTGCTAGGAGGATGGGGGTGAGTTCCAAAGATGACTCAGACGTGGAACTCAGAACTCATCTTTGGAACTTGACTCTCCCAAGACAGAGAGAGCAAACACTGCCAAGTAGCTGCGATCCGCTGTGGGGAAACATGAGGGGGCTTCCTGCTGGTGGGAGACACGAAGGGCACGTTCTTGGAAGGCTGAGCCTTTGAAATAGATAGCTAAAAGAAAACACAGATGCACGGGCCTCAGCCCAGGCCCACAGAAGCATCTGCATCTTCACAAAGCTCCACAAGTGATTGTGATAATGAGCTAGGTTCAGGGAAGTACTCAGTTGGCTACTGAAATATGCATAGGATTTAATCCCCTGAAGATGAAGGCCACCGGGGCCCTGCTCCTTCCTGGGGAGGGCTTGCTATCACTGTGGGTGCAGTGGACTGCTTGGGCATCATTTAAGCTTGAAACAAATGGGGATACAGGGCTTCGTGCCCAATGAAGGAACCTTCTCCACCGCCCCCCCGTGACATGCAGTCCTGGAGCCTTTGCTTGAATATCATTCCTCCTCTTTGAGCCTCAGTTTCTCGTCTTTACAAAAGGGGATTACATCAGATGATCTTTAGATGCCTTTCAGCCCTGATGTTATATGACTTTCATGTGAACATCACTGTTCTGGAAGGGAGCCTATTAGGTAAGACAGCATGCACTTCAAGAGCGATCTATACCATGCCTTCTGTAGTGTCCTGTGTCCCACAGAGAAAGCTCAGGCCCTTTCCCTTGGGGCTTGGTCTCCTCTTGGATGCCAGCCCTGCCTTCTCTTCCGCCCGTCTTATTTCCTTTATATCTCAGTTAAAACGAACGAACGACCTTCTTACTCTTCCCCAGTGCCCTTTGCATCTTCTTCCTTCGATTCATCATCTACCATCTTGAAATTCTCTTCACCCCCCCCAGCCTTTGCCCCCTCCGCACCTGAATATGAGCTTCCCAAATCCTACAGGACTTTGTTCAAATGCTGCTTCACCTGCGAGCCATTTGCCGATTTCTTCCAAATCAAGTGACTTCTCTTTTCTGGGTCTCTCGTGCCAAACGTCATTGTCACAGTTCCCACCATCAGCTAACATTTACAGAGAGCCCTTGCTATGCATGGGCTTTATTTTATTGAGTCCTTTCATAAGACCATGTTATTGATATCGCTGCCATTTTCATTTTATAGGCAAAGAGACTGAGATCCAAGGTGGTTAAATACCTTGCCCCTGGAGACTCTGCTATATATTCCAGTAGTTTGTGTAGGCTCTCATCCCAGTGCTCAACTGAAGACTCCCCCTAGTAATCCTAAAAGCTGCCAGCTGTATTTCTCAGGCCCTATAAGGAGAACTTGAAAACTTGTATGAAAAGATGCAGCGTCTCTAGGAAGACAGGCAAGAGTGGTGGGTGGAGAGTGAACGCTATGTCTTGGGACACCTAAAAACTGGAAAAATCACCAAGGAACAAAAAAATCAGGGTCCACTCCACCCTACCCTGAGGCAGTGAACACTGTGCCTCATTGAAAGCTCTGGGTTCAGACCCAGATCTTGCACAGCATCCCAGGAAATGTTTAGGCAATGCAATGTATTAAACTGAAGACTTAAAAAAGAAAAGAAGCTGAGAGTGGAAAATACCAATCACAACCCAAGTGAAATCCAATTTTTAATTTGGCTCTTGTACTTGGTGGGAAAGGTGGGCATGGTGTGGGGGAGGGAGGAGTAGAGTGGACAAAACCTCTTTTACGAGGCTGTGATAGGACAGACACATGCCCCTTCCCTTCCTGTGCAGTTGCTTTTAATTCAAGAAACTGCTCAGATGGGAAAAGCTGTCTGTCCATAATTGTCCCAGTGGCAGCCAGCTTTAACGGAGTGTGCAAAACCGGCCCTTTGTGACAGGTATTTGAAAAACGACTGCCAAGGGTTAAGAACTAGGTGGTTTATTGTTCATTTGTGCAGCAACAAGTTCCATATCCTTCTTTTTATTCTGGGAAATTCTTTTCTCGGCTTTTCAAACCTCCAAATGAATAGGGGAAAAAAGTTAACTGAAGTGGTTCCAATTTGCAACAAGAGTGCAATTTCAATTGATTTAAAGTGGGGAGCAACATGGGAATGATCACAGAAAGAGACTGGAATTAGTCAATAAATAAGGTTCAAGGTCCCAAGCCTGACTTCTCTTTCATTAGCTTTAAGGAATGAGAATACAGGGATAGGTGGTTCCATCTATCAGGTTCCTAATGAAAGCAAAACATGGTGCATTCCACAGCTCAGGACCCGGACCAGGTCATGGGAGGCACTAAGATCTAATCTGGAATTTCCTTCCACCAGCAGCATGGTTGACTCACAGAAATACACTTGTTAATGGCAACCTTCCCGAGAGCTCACGAGAGCATCCCAGCTGGATGCTCTCACCATCTGAGAAACCTGGGTCCTTGTGTTTCACTGACCCAGGGCCTTCCCAAATGTTGCCCAAGTAGTACATCATAATGATACCCCTCTCCATCCTTTGTCCTCATCTTACCCATATTTCATCCCATTCTGGCTCTCAGCCATAGAGAACTGCTTTCATTACTTCAGTCTCTAGCCCTGGACAGCTCCCCATCCCCTGGAATTTGGTCATGGGGATGGTGCAGAGTGAATGCGGATGAAGTGCTCAGAACTGACCCTAGCACACAGGACACACTCGATAAGCGTTAGTCTTTGCTATTTTGGTTGTTACTTTTCGGATTTTGCCCACCATATGATAAATGTTATGCTCCATGTGTGCATGTCTGTGCTAGGGAGGAGGAGCCGTGAGCACAACATGCCATGTTGAGACTGAAAAAGGAGGTCAAGGAAGGCTTAGGATATGAGCTCACAAGGCATGCATTTGGAACAGGAAGTTTCAGAGTTTATATTGTAAAAAGCAGGGTAGGTCCCTGGAGTAATTGATGAAGGAACTATAGATACGGACAAGAGACGAGGCATCCTTGTGGAATTTGGATTTTTGTCCTGTAGATTCTTAAACCTTTCCGTGTCTTAAAAGCAGACAGAAAGGAACAAGGAACCTGAGGGATCTAAGGACAAAGCCCAAAGAAGCTTTTTCCAGGATTGGCATTTTGAGGGAGTCTCATATTTTATGTTGAAAGCCTATTCTAAATGTGTTCTACTCTGAAATATAATCCAATATAAAAATAAAAATGATGGAACCCTAGAAAGATGCTCCATGTTTACCTGGGGGGTCTTTCCTGCCATACCCCCAGGACCGTGTCCATCCAGCAGGAGAAACTCCCCTGTAGGTGATGGATGGAAATGTGGGGGAGGTTTTTAAGAGGAAGAAAAGCATGCTCAAGTTCATGTTTCAGAAAGATGGATTGGTGGGTAGAGGGAGCAAGTCAGGTGGCTGGGACACTAGTCCGAAAATAGCCCCAGTATCTCATTGCTTGATTGAAGGAGCTGGGAGGGCATGGAGTTCAGAATGGTGCTTCCTGTGGCAGGTTCCCCTGTTCCAGGAGGCCTCCTCACCATTGAAAAGAGTAGCCACGTTTGTACTTGTTTGCAACTCTCACTTTTGCTTCTTTGATTCCTTAGTTTAAAGGTTCTTAGTCTTGAAGATTCTACATTCCCATGCAATGTAACTAGTTCAGGCTTGAAAAGCATCTCTGTGTTAGATGACCCTTAGCGTGGCTGGAGGGCGCAGGGTCATTCAGAAGCCCTGGGAGGTCACCCATGCCTTGGTCTTCACTCCATACTGGTCATGGCTGATTCGTTCATTGCCTAAAGCTACCGGAATCTGCTTTGGTCAAGTTTGGGCTCTGTAGTTGGTGCCAGGGTGAGTGTCCTTGTGCCCCAAGTCCAGCCTTCTTTTGTGCCATGCTCCTGGAATTGCATGGGTGTCCAGTTGTCGTGGAACTTACTACCCCCATCCCTTCACTGTCACTGGGGGAAGGGCCCTTCAGGGTAGCCCACCTCTACCTCTCCCTGCCCTCTGAGCCTCTCTCTTTCTCAGACTACCTCCATCTTCTCTACCCCCCAGGTAAACATCTTTTAATGGCATAAGTGTCCATGTTACTTCATGTTATTCTCTGAATTAGGTACAGAAAGTTTAACAAAAGCTGATCAGTGGTGTAGCCAGAGAGACCTAGGAGATGCTTAATAGGTTATTAAAGTGGTTGTGATGAATTATGATTATACTGAAGGTGGAGGAAGTGAGGGGATCCCTTCCATGTCTGTCTATCTATCTATCTATTTATCTATCTATCTATCTATCTATCTATTTATCTATCTATCATCTATCTATCTATCTATCTATCTATCTATCTATCTATCATCTATGTAGACACACACACACACTTAGTTCACATACCTGTATACACACATATGAGTATGTAGGTTTGGGATCTGCTGATTCAGCCTTGGTTTATGTGGAAGTAAGCACAAGTAGGTACCACTGTGGTCATATGTTACCCCCTTTTATTTATCATCTTTACATGTTGCAGAGAGATGTTGCTTTATTTCAATTAAGTGATAAGAGGGACCTGGGGAGATTTCTGGGGTGGCTGAAATTTTGGGCAGGCATCAAGTTTTCTAAGCTCATGGGTGGGAAATTTGGTCACTTACCCAGGAATGGCCGTCTAGGAGACGGACTTCCACAACCAGATGCAAAAAGAGAGATCACAAAAACCCAAATTCTAACACTGCCATTTCTTCAGAATAGAGGATGCTGGTTCCAATTGCCTGGGCTTCCTCCTTCTGGTGGTGTCTGTTCCAAGGACCAGATACAGTTCAGAAACCTGCCTGAGCATAGATTCAAGGAAGAAGACTTCAGTGTTGCCAAGAAGCCGTCTGCTAGACCAGCAGTGTCTGAAGGGTGTGAGCAATTTATCTTTGTATGCACTTTTGCACCCAGCACAATCCTGGCTCAACAGAGCCAATCATGATGGGCATTACCCAATACCAGACTATGTTCCGAACATTTTACATGTATGGGCTCATCTAATCCTCACAACTGCCCTAGGTGGTAGATGTTGTTAATTATCCCCCATTTAATCCATAAGGAAATTGAAGCTGTGGTTGTCCTCCCAAAGATGTCTATGACCTAACCCTTGAAACCTGTGAATACATTACCCTATATGGCAAAAGGGATTTTGCAGATGTGATTAAGGTTAAGTATCTTGAGATGCGGAGATAGTCCTGGATTATGCAGGTGGGTATAATCTACTCATATGAGTCCTTAACATTGGAGAACTGTGATTTCTAGCAACAAAGAAGCAGGCAGAAGGCAGCATGAGAAAGACTTTGCCCTTACTGCTGATTTTGAAGATGGAGGGAGGGGTCATGATCCAAAGAATGTGGGCAGCCTGGAGAAGTCAGAGAAGGCAAGGAAATGGATTCTCCCCTGGAGCCACCAGAAGGAGCACAGTCCTGCTGGCATGTGGATTTCAGCCCAAGGAGACCATATTGGACTTCTAACCTACAGAACTGGGGGAGAATAAATATGTGTTGTTTTAAGCTATGAAATTCATGGAAATTTGTGACTGTAGCGATAAAGAACCAATACAGATTTTCAGAAAGGTTAACTAACACAGGTAATAAGTGATAGAGCCAGAGTTAAAACCCAAGCAGTCTGGTTTTAAAACTCATGCTCTTAACTACTCTGCAACATGGCCAGTTCTACTGCCAATATCCACTGAATGCATAAATGAATAAGAAAAAGAAGGAAGGAAGGAGAGAATATTAGGGAAAGAAGGGAAGAAAAGAAGGCAAAAAGAAAAAAATTGCATGAGCTTGATACAGCCTTGTGTTCTATCCATTTCTATTATGAGGATATTTCTGCTTACTTAACAGTAACCAGAGAGCTAGCTCCCTCTGTCCTCCACGGCCCCCTCCCATAGTGCTGAAGCACCTAACAGTGCCCTTTCTAGAATCCATGCCAACAACACCTTTGTCTGGGCATCTCTCTGATCAGGGCATGGTTAGAATTTCCAAGATGCCAGGGGGCACATGGCACATTGCTTTGCTTTCAGATTGGTGGCTTTTGGTTGCAATTTAGGAAATGTCCTTTCCTCATTGTGTCTGTAGATATGCCATCCCACCCTGTTTATGCTGATTTTACATACTGTTTAGGTCCTCTAAGCAACCTGTTTGGGCGACAACTGGAGTTACCAGATTTAGCAAATAGAAACCAGGATACTCAGGTAAAACTCAATCTCAGATAAACAGCAGTTATTTTTTTAGTATACCTGTACCTCAAACATTGCATGGGATAGATTTATACTAAAAATTATTATTTGTTGGGGCATCTGGGTGGCTTAGTCGATTAAGCATCTGACTCTTGATTTCAGCTCAGGTTATGCTCTCAGGGTTGTGGGATCGAGCCCTGCATTGGACCCGGAGCTGGGCATGGAGCCTGCTTAAGATTCTCTCTATCTCCCTCTGCCCCTCCCTCTGTCTCTCTCTTCCTTTCAAATTAATTAATTAATTAAAGTTTAAAAATTATTATTTGTTAATATGAAGTTCAAATTGAACTGGATATCTTGTATTTTATCTGGTAACTCTACCTATAGTGTACAAGTAGGGAAGCTATTCTGGGGCAAGAGACTTTGTAGAGCCCTCTTGAACCATGCTGGGGAGAGCTGTCCATTCCAGGTCAGAATGGAAACAGGGCTTTTCTGCTCTGCATGGACCTTCTGAACAGGTGCTCCAGTCTGAGGCAGGGGTTGAGAACAACTAAGGGAGGAGATGGGCTGGGAAGGATAAGGAATCCTCTAGCCAGCCTTCATGACCCAGAAGATGCTGTCCAGACACCTTCAGCCTTCCAGATGATTCCTCTAGTGGTTCTAGAAATGGGGTGGTCATGTTGGCCAGGGAAATGAAAAAGACCCAAGGCCTTTGGGTCTCTTGGCTCTCATAGCAGTTCACCTGGGTAGATCCCCAGGTCTAGGAAACCTGAGTTTTGGTTGCATGTCAGCTTTACTATTACCCTTAACCCCGTAATACCCTCTACCACCCACCCACTCAGAATCACCTCAACCAGCCCAATTCTTAATCTTGTCTCTTACTTTTACTTTTCTGCCAGCCATTGTATTGGTTTTCGGGAATTCAATCCTCTATCAATCCATCAATCAACCAATAAACAAGAAGTAGTTATTGAATGCCTACTGTGTATAAAGCAATATGTTAGCTCCAGTAGTAAATACAAATATCTGACCTCCAGGAGCTTATGATCAAACAGAAAAAAAAAGATTTGACTATATGAGGGAAAAATGAGCAAATGACAAGATGGTTTTGTCATTTATGAAACATCTATTAGACATCGATCACCATGCCTGGAAGATATGGAAAACAAGGCTGGGAGCTCAGTTAGGCTGAAGAGAGTCCAGAAATAATGAGTTGCTGGAATGAAGAGGGACGAGGTCCCTAACCCAGACTGGAGACTGGGAGAAGGTTTTGTTGAGGTGGTGAAGCCTGAACAGTCTCTAGAAAGAGAAGTCAGTTAGATGAATGAAGGTCATGGGGCTGGCCCAAGGTACAGTGGAAAGGATGTTTCAGGCAGAAGGAAGCACATGTGTTGTGAAAACCACAGGTGTTTGAAGATGGCTAGAATGGAGATGGGGCTAGAGGTGGCTGGGGAGGACCTGACTGTGGGTTCAGAGGTGAGATCATTACTAAAGGGTATAGTCAGAAAGGAGTATGACCTGAGCTGAAAGGGTTTGTCATAATGGAATTTCAGTGCCCCTTGAGCTGAGGGAGCTGGCAGAGACAGTGTTATTAGACTAACCGCCTGGGCTGGGCACGGGTGGGTGGTTGGGTGGGTGGGTGGGCCTGTTGTGGATCATAGGAAGAGCCAGTGGCCACTGATATGTGACCAGTTGACTTCAAGAATGTTCTTCAGGAGGTAGATATCTTCAGAGCTGGGCAGAGCATGGTGACATGAGTGGGACAGGGTGGGGGTGGGGGCAGAGATTACATCTCTTGAGCTACTCACTATCTTGGGAATGCCATACAAGTTTTCTCATTTGATTGTCATAATAACCTGGCAAGTTACACATTGTCTCTATGGTCCATGTGAGGAAACTCAGCTTCAGAAATGTTCAATAACTTCCCCAAGGTCACTTGGGGAAAGCTGGATTTGTACTGAGGTCTGTCTGAATTCAAAGCCACAGGGATGCCCTACCCCACAATATCCCTTTGAGATCTTGAATATTGAATCCTGCCTCTTCCATTTCTTGTGTGATTAGATGGGGAAAAATTTATGCACCAGAATTCCTCCTGGGGAATGACCACTGAACCTGTCTGGAAAATATACTGGATAAGCTGTTTTGGCAGAGAGGGCAAAGGATTCTGAGAGCATGCTCAAGCAACACCAGTCATCTCTTGACTGTTGTGCCTGAATCAAGAGTGTTAGGGGTTTTGCATTTGAACTTTGGTTTTCCTTGAAGGACTGTTCATTGGCTTATCATCTGGCCTCAGTATCTCCTATAGCCTCAAGTAGAAATGCCAGCTTTGAAGAACCTAAATCCTGACCATAAACACTTGGACAATGCCAACCTGTCACTCATTCATTCAACGTGGCCATGCCACTCATGCCTACCTATTCTGTAGCAAAGGGATAAGAGTTATGGTCTTTGCTCTCTGCATCTTTACAGTGTAGTACCATTGCCTACAGAATTTGAATTGGACACCTCTATCACCATGTAACTTTGAGCACCTCTCTCCCATATATGTAAAAGTATTCAAGATATAATATATTAAATAAATGCTATGCATGGACCACTGCTATGGACTGAATGTTTGTGTGCTCCCAAAATTAATATATTGAAGTCCTAATCCTTAATGTTATGATATTAGAAGGTGGGACTTTTGAGAGATGATGAAGTCTTGAGGGTAGAGCCCCTCATGATGGGATTAGTGCCCTTATAAAAAGAGACACAAGCAGATGGTCCCTCTCTTGGCTGTATGAAGGCATAGCATGAACATGGCTGTCTACAATAGCAGGAAGCAGATCTCACTAGCCACCAAATCTGCCAGCACCTTGATCCTGAGCTTCCCAGCCCCCAGGACTGTGAGAAGGAAATGTTTACTGTTTAAGCTGCCTAGTCTATGGTATTGTCATAACAGCCCCAGCTAAGACAACCATTATTCCAATAGTTTGTGAAAATAATAAAACATGCACAAGATAGAAACTTTAAAACAATGAGAAGTAGAGAAAATGAACACTATTAATTTAACATTTTTAGTAACAAAACGTCATAGTGATACTGGATGCACTCACATATTCTCAGGTAGTCATTTTGGCAATGATAACATTTTTGGCTGACTTTTCTTTTCAGTCCCAATTAGATCAAAGTTGTTTTTAGCCTAGAAATCAGGCTGATGGGAAGCTAGCCCCAGGAGGACCATAGCAACCCACACTGTTAGCATCATTTCAGCCCATGGTTTCTTCATAAGAATCTTCTGAAGCCACTTGTCTGTTTCATAGGGATTGGTTGAGTTAAAAGGAGATAACATATGGTAAAAGTTCTCTTAGCTGGGCACACACAGGCAACCCATCACAGCATATCTGAAAGTGAAAAAAGTGGGGCTCAGCATTGCCAACTCCACTGTTTGGACCCTCCCCCACCCTTCCCTGGGGTCTCGTGGACCACAGGTGGAGGTGGCCACCTGACACTGGGCTGACTTAGGGCCCTGGTGTTAATGTGTATAGAAAATGTAAGTAAAGCTCAGTCCACATTTTTATTATCTCAACACTTACTGGATCACCTTGTATGTCCTACTTTGGAAACTACCCATCTGCAAGGTGGGGCCTACCAATATGAGCCAAAGAATCACACAGATGAATGTTTAAGTATCAACCATGATGCGTGCAGTGAAGAAAATTCCAGGCAGCTGAGACAGGGACCTTGACTTTATCTAGGTGACCAGGCACCTCTCCCTGCAGAATACCAATTGAGCTAAGCTCCAAAAACAAAACAAAACAAAACAAAAAAAATAGTTTCCCAGATGAAGAGTTAGAGAAGAGATGCCCAGATGGAAGAAACAACATTTGCAAAGACCCTGAGGTCAGAGGAAGCAGATTCCATGAGGGGACCTGCACAGAGGCTGGTGTGGCGCGGTACACAGAAATCAAGGGGGACAGTGGTATAAGATAAAGCCCTGGCATCACGTAGACTTTTAGGATTCCTTTCAAATGAGGTGCTGAGAAAGTACCCGGGGATGTAAAGAGTCTGAGAGGTCGGGAGCAGTGATGGTTACAACGGATTGCTCATTGGGTCCCTGGGTGGGGAGAGGTTTGGGATGGTTGGTGGTAAGGGCTCTAGGGACTCTGGGGGGGGGGTGTTCTGTCCTGAGCCCATTGATATTCAGCTGGGAACATTTCAGAGACCAAGAGAGATTAATAATGACAGAGGGTAGTGAAGTGTGCAGGAAAGGGCTGGGGACCCATTGACGACAATCACAGCTGCCGATAAAAACTCAAACACACTGTCTACTGGTAAGTCTTTCCCTCATTTGAAAATTAGAGTCCCTCTCCACACATCCCTGCTGTAGTGTTAAATTATACATTAGTTCTTCTGCCACATGGTACAGCTCAACTCAGCTCTGTCCAGAACCTCTAGGCACAGAGAAGACTTTCAAGTGAAATATAAATTGTCTTATAACCTGCATTTAATTCATGCCACCTTGCACTTAAGATCTAAAAAGAAGGCTCTACAAACACACTTCTGCATGCAAGCACATCCAGCAAAGGCTGGAGGAAGGGAAAAAGAACAAAACTACAGCATTAATCTCAGTTACATTCAACGAGGAAAACGCGCCTCTTTACTCTGGGTACACATCTCAGGATCCACTGGAAGCCATTCACAAAGCTCATCTTGAGAAACTAATATTTACCCTGAGACGTTTGTGTTTTGGGGAGGCAGTGTTGTATAGGCAAAAGAGCAAGGGTTTTGGAATCAGACAGACCCAGGTTTGAACTTGGGATCCCTCAGTGACTTGTCATGTGAGCCTGGAAAGTGTGCTTAACCTCTCAAAGCCTCAATGCTGTCATTTGCCAAACATGGACAATATATTCACCTCGCAGGGTTATTATGGAGATTAAATGAGATAGTGAACAGAAATGACCAATGCCTCTGATGCATACCAAGTTCCCCAGCACTGTGTGTGTGTGTGCGTGCACCCGCACCTGCGTGTGCACTCACACGCATGTGTAAACCTGTCACATGACATCATCTAGGAAGAGTTAGCAAAGAGGCTACAATTGGCAGGTCTTCACCCATTTACATTTCACTCCTCACCCAGGAAAAATATAAACCCTTTTGGAAAACTTTGAGCTTTTTGAATGTCCAACCCTGTTTTTTTTGTAACCCGCTTGCTGGTATGTGACTTTGGTCAAGTCACTTAAATGCTTCTTACTATACTTTGTGTATTCTTGGAAGGACCCTTAAATTCCAGGAAAAAAAAAAAGAAAGGAAGGTAGGAAGAAAGGAGCTAGGGAGTATGAGAAGGAGGGAAGGAAGGAGGGAAGGAATGATGGAAAAACCAACAGTAGTAAAGTAGGAAGCATTTGAATAGAGTTTCCTCTTCATCAGGCCCTGCTGTGAATTCTGAACACATCTATTCATTCAACCATCCCAGCAATCCTCGGAGGCAGAAACTATAGTCATCCCCATTTCACAGATGAGGAAACTGAGGCTCTGCTGTCTCCTTCCGTGTGGTTCCAGGCAAGTTGCTTAGCACCTCTGACCCTCTGTTTCTTTATCTTTAAGGTAGGAAGAGTGATAGCATCCACCTTGCTAAGTCCTTGCTAAATGCTCTGGTGAGGATTAAGTGATATAACACACACAAAAGATCCTTGCTCTGTACGTCAATGCATAGTAGGGAGTGTTCTTTCCCAAGGAAGAACTGAGGAAGGATGGCCTCATTTTTTTCTTCCAATAGCCTTGGAGGGAAAAGAAATGCAGGGCTGAGTCGAGGGGAGAGCTTCCAAGATGGGAAGAGTATGCTACAAGTCCTGAGATGTTTGGGAGGGTAGAGGGCAGTGAAGTCTCATCCTTGTAGGGTCCTGTAGGTCCCAGGGCAGGAACAGGTGCCAGGCTAGGTCCTGCACTGGATTTATTTTTGCCCAGCACTCGACTTTCCACCAGAGCTCCCACCAGTGTGATGGGACAGAAAAGAGAGACCCTGACTTCCAACTCAGAATAATTCCATGACCTGTTTCCACAGTAAAAGCCAATGAAATAGCATGACTGGCCTGCAAACAGGTTTTGACTTCCCAATCCTCAAAGTATTTCCCCAAATAAGTGTCTGCTTCTCCATGGTTGGTAGGCATAAAGCAAAGCTCAGATAACATTTTTAAACGTTCTCTAAAGAGCCCCTCATCTAAGTTTGAAGTCCTAGAGGAGGGACACTAAGCTATGAAGCAGATAGGGAAACTGAGGCCCAGAGTTATTCATTATCTTGCCTGGGGCCATGCCACTCGACTTACAGGGGAAGGTGGATCCATTTGGTTACACAGCTTCAGGGTGTTCTGTTCATATTTATTCTACAAAAGTGGTGGCCCTTGGAGCTGGGCCATCAGGCACGCCTGAGTGAGGCAATAAAGCTTGGATCCAGGTCTCTAACTTCTTGTCCCCTGCTCCTTCCACTCTTCTACAGGAACATGGCACAGAGAATCTGACTATTGAAGAAGTTAATGCTCAGAAGTGTAGGAACTATTTTCTGAGATTCGGGTTCCTACAGTCAGGGCAGTAGCTTGCTAGACATGAGCTCAAGTTAGCACAGGGTGCTCGCTCTTGGAAGCTGGTGCTAAATGAGGCTTAGCACCGGCTGAGTGAGAGGTTAAAGGAAAGGAAGGTGCGGTTGCATCAGAGAACAAGATGGGCCCAGGAACAGATGGGAGTTTAGCTTGGATCCATGCATGGAGTTAAGTCAGATGGGGTCACATTGTAGCTCACAGGGGGTCTGGCTGGAAAATCTCAAGGAGGCCAGGTAGTAAAGGGCAGCCTGGTGAAGTGTTCAGAACAGAGGCTGTGATCTGTTTTGTTTCTTGAATTCCACATATGACACAGAACAGATGAACATAGGGGAAGGGAAGGAAACATAAAATAAGATAAAAACAAAGACGGAGGCAAACCATAAGAGACTCAACTCTAGGAAACAAACTGAGGGTTGCTGAAGGGGAGGTGGGTGGGCAGTATGGGGTCACTGGGTGATGGGCATTAAGGAAGGCACTTGATGTAATGAGCACTGGGTGTTAAATGTAACCGACGGATCACTAAGTTCTACCCCTGAAACTAATAATACACTATATATTAACTAAATTGAATTTAAATAAAATTTTTTTAAAAAAAGGAACAGAGGCTGAGATTAGGGTTAAGAAGCCAGATGTACAGCTTAAAGTGGAGCAGGCTTTGTGACTTAAGGGTAGGTTCATGGGCTCGAAAGTCCTGCAGCTCTCAGTCTGAGGGGTACAGTGAGAGGGTGATGTTCAAGAATGCTAAGAAGGAGCTAGAGAAGAGGGGCTTGGTGGTAGGAGGTCTCGAGTGTCCAGTAGAGCAACCTTATTGCAATGAAATGCCCCAGGGAACCAGAGAACAAAAAGATGGAATGCAACTACACCAGCAAGTGACCAGCCACACTCTCTCTGGGGTCCACACGAGGTCCCTCTACCATTGTGCATGCTCTCCCATTCCAGAGTGCAACTGCCTTAAGGCAAGTAGCAAAGAAAGGGAGAATGAGTACCTGACAGGCTCCTTTAAGCCACACCCCACACCTCATGAAGGAGGGCTGCAGGAACTTGTCCCATTGGCCAAAGGAAATCTAGGTTTCTATCCTTTGCTCTGTTCCTCTGGACTTTTGGCAAGTGTGGGGCTGTCTCTCTCTGTTTTAAAAACAGACCCTGTTGTCTTGCCTCACTGTGCGTGAAGCTCACACCACTTCCAAAGAACAGCAAATTGGACTGAGCCCAGATGGAAGCCCAGGCTTTGAGCAATGTTTATGAGTAGAACCAGTGGGGTCAGGTGAGGGCTGTGCAGGCTTCAGCCCCGGGCCTCCCTGACATGCTAGCTGTCAGGCTTTTACTTCTCTGGACTGGCTTATTGTAGTAGGCATGGGGGCAGGTCTCCCAAGAGGTATGAGCTAATTATATCCCCAAGGACTTGTTAGAAGAAGACAGCCAAGCGCCACGCTTCCCCAGGGCTCTGATTAGCTCAGGTGCACCTCCCCACATGCTCATCGTGCCCTTTATTAGGTCGCTGTTGGATTCCAGCTAAGTTTAATTCAGCATTGGCTTCTCTAAACATCCCAGAGATGACGATTATGTAGCAGACGTTTTCTAGAACTGCCGAAGGTATCTGAGGCCACCAACTTAAGAGCTCTTGAAAGCCATGTTGCTTGTTTAATATGAGCTTTCCGGGGAGCTGGCCCAGAACCTTCTGCCAAAATCTTTGCAGACTGCTCCCTTCTTCCATTCCCTAAGCACCTCATTTAGTTAAGTGGTTTTGCCTTCTTTAGGTTGCTTTGTAATTGGAATGATTATTCATTCCTGTCACAAGAACAGAAGTGGGAGGAAGAGGCTGGCTCAGGACCCCAAATACTCTGCCCTGCATCCTGCTGAATTTCATCTCTTCTCTTGCTCTGAGCGCTTGGCTTCTCCTCAGCTTTGAGGAGCCAGCACATGGTCAGCCAGTCCCAGCTGCCTCATGGCCACTGTTCAGAAGTTACAGCTCCATTGCCATAATGGGGTCAGGCTAGGGTAGAAAGGCAGGGGGGATTTTGCTTGCCATCCAGCCAGGAAGAGATAGTGACCCACAGTATGGCCAGTCTATGCACTGTACCTTACAAGCACAGAATCCCTGGATGGGTGGGTGTCCTAGATGGGGTGTTCTGTCCAGTCTCCTTTACAGACCAGCAGGGGTTACCTGTAAGTGTGGTTAAGGAGATGGTCAAAGACCTGCCATGTCAGGGTGTTATTAGTAGTGCTAGACAAACACACGGCTATATTGGGGGGCCCATTCATGCTCCTGTCACACAGCATGCTGAGGATCACACATGTCACCAGGGGAGATAGCCCCTAAAAAGAAACCATGGTTTCCTCTCTATAAACAACAACACTCTGACACTGACCTTGTGGGTTTTTTCCCCACGCCAACCAATTCTCTGACGCAACTGGGTATCCTGCCTGGGGTTGGTATCAGGTTCCACACGTTAAGGGCTCAGTCCCACATGACTGCTCCTACTCCAGGTGGCAATCATAGGTCAGGCCTCCCATAATTCTGACCCATCAGCTCTTAATGGGGGGTTCCCACCACCCCATCCTCGTGTTTAATGATTTGCTAGAATGGCTCACAGAACTCAGGGAAGCGCTTCACTTACTATTACCCATTTATTGTAAAAGGATACAACTCAAGAATAGCCAGATGAAAGAGATGTACAGCCAAGGTGTGGGGAAAGGATGTGGAGTTCCTATTCCCTCTCCAAGGGCACCACTCTCCCAGTACCCCAACATGTTCACCAACCTGGAAGATCTCCAAATCCTGCACTGTAAGGATTTTTATGGAGGCTTCATCACGTTGGCCTGATTGATCATTAACTGAGTCTCCAGTCTCTCTCCCCTACCTGAAGGATAAGGGCTGAAATTTCCAAGCTTCTAATCATGGTGTGATCTTTCTGGTGACCAGTCCCCATCCTGAAGCCACCCAGGAGCTTACCCAGAATACCCTCATTAGAATAAAAGACACACATCTCAGGAAATTCCAAGGAATTTAGGAGATTTGTGTCAGGAATTGGGGTCAGAGACCAAATATTAGAACAAAAGATGCTTCTGGCACCTTTATAAGAAAAGGAAATTACAAAGGCTTTGGAGCTCTGGCCAGGATCTTAGTATGAAGACCAAAATGTATATTTCTTATTACATCCAATATCACATCCCCTGTCTCAAATTGTCATCCAAACTCCTCCTTCTTAGCTACTCTGCCCATCCTCACTGTTCTCATTGTTCTGACTCAGTCATCTTGCTCTCAATGTCAGCTTCAGGTTCCCAGCCCCTACTTGGGTGAACCATCAAGACTCCATTCTCTGGTTTTCCCATACCTGCACAACCTTCTCTTCCAACAACACCCTCATGAGACTCCCACCTCTGCATACACTCTTGATTTTAGCGACACTCAGAGCTGCTGGTAAGAGAATCCATCCATGAGCTTTTGTCCCATGGAAAACAGGTTTGTTAGGGAGACAAGTCAGTGGACAGTTAAAACTCAGTGTGATAAGATCCTTGATAGGGGAGGACAGGTGATATGGAAGCACAGAGGCGGAACACAAAATCCAGAGTTGGAGGTTCAAAGAAGGCTTCCTGGAGGAAAAGACTTCTCAAGTGAGACCTGAAGGAGGAGCAGGGAGAATATTGAAGGCAGCCAGAGCAGCATATATAAAGATTCAGACCAGAGAAAACCAGGCAGGTTTAGAGACAGACAAGAAGTATAGGGACACAGACCAGCCTTGCCTGGAAGGCTCCATGGGCACAGGATTTGAGTTCTCTTCCAGAAACAGGTATGGATTGGTCCTAAGCCACTCACAGTCTTGGCAGCAAGAACATACCTAGAGATAGTGGAACTCGAAGAAGCTAATGATTTAATGTAAGAATTGAACCTGTGGTTTTATTTGTATTAACACAACATTCATATCACTTATGAGAAATCTGATGTCAATCTGACTCTTACTTTTTTAGAGATTATATATTCTTTACTTAACCATTATTTCATTGTTGAACATTTAAGTCACTTTTTTGGGGCTATAATTCCATAATATTATGATGAGCATCTCTGAACGTAAAGTCTTTCTTCTCCTGACCCCTTCCCTTTGATTTTCAGTTCCCAGGAAAGAATCCAATGACTGGAATTGCTAGGGCAAATGTTACAAACATCCTGAGGGCCCTTTCTATTTCAACTCTGCCATGCTTCTTCTAAAAACAAACAACAAAAGGCAGAAATTATAGCACTCCTTCCCCTTGCAAAGGAAAAAAAAAACACCAAAAGGACTCAGTTTGAACCAGGAATCAGAGCCACTGAATTTATTTTTCACTCCAATGTGAGAAATTTAAAACAAAAAAGAAAAATTATCTCTCTTCATTATAGACAAAATAGAGAACATGCTGAGATTTTTTTCTATTTGAGGACTGAATAGACCATTCAACACCCTATTCATCACATGATGATTAATTATTGCCCTCTTTAATTGGACAGTAGAAATAGAATCAATCATCATAGCAGTAATCATACCCAAAATAGAGGTATAATCTTGCAGAGTCACACCTAGATTTGGACGGGATGGACCAGATAAGAGTAGTAATGGACAGGTCTTCCTGGAAAAGTGATGCAATTGAGCAAAAGCTGGATACTGATTCAGGAGTGCTCAGATGAAGTCATTACTCAAGGTAGATAAGCAGGAATGGGAAGCCCAAGAGTGAATTAGAAATTGAGATGTTGGTTCATGGAGCTGGAGTGGGTAAGAGAACAGTATGGGTTATTTGCATGGCAACTAGAAGGAATCCAGTGGGCAGACCCATTCTCCAACATTTAGGAAGGCAAATGCATCTGAACCAGAGCAATAATCCAGACAGATTTCTGAGATTTCTGGCACAGGATTGGGAAATTGGAGGAAAAATTAGAGGGGGAATAAGAAGCAAGGACCACATGCCAGGTATTGTGCCAAATGCTTTACATATACCTAACTCTCATAGTAATGCTCTAAGACAAAGTTATTCCAACTTTACAAGTGGGGCCAAATGAGGTTTGTAGAGCAGAAGGGCTTTTTCCTTAGAGGCCAGGTCTATCTGGTGTTTGCTCAATACTGTGCTAGAAGTAGAATCAGTATGGAGCTAAAAAACTATTTGAAAGGGCTAGAAACTGCCCCAGGGTATGAGGTGCAGCTGACCCAGTGGAGTACTGATAGAGAGGGGAGGAGCCAGTCAAGACACTGCCCAGGGGACTTCTCTAAGAGTTAAGCAGTTTTTTTTTTTTAATTTTTTTATTGTGATGTTAATCACCATACATCATTAGTTTTTGATGTAGTGTTCCATGATTCATTGTTTGTGCATAACACCCAGTGCTCCATGCAGAACCTGCCCTCTTTAATACCCATCACCAGGCTAACACATCCCCCCACCCCCTCCCCTCTAGAAACGTCAGTTTGTTTTTCAGACTCCGTCGTCTCTCATGGTTCGTCTCCCCCTCCGACTTACTCCCCTTCATTCTTCCCCTCCTGCTATCTTCTTCTTCTTCTTTTTTTCTTAACATATATTGCATTATTTGTATCAGAAGTAATGATCTGTGATTCAACAGTCTTGCACAATTCACAGTGCTCACCATAGCACATACCCTCCCCAATGTCTGTCACCCAGCCACCCCATCCCTCCCACCCCCCACCACTCCAGCAACACTCAGTTTTTTTCCTGAGGTTAAAAATTCCTCATATCAGCGAGGTCATATGATACATGTCTTTCTCTGATTGACTTATTTCACTCAGCATAACACCCTCCAGTTCCATCCATCTTGTTGCAAATGGCAAGATCTCATTCCTTTTGATGGCTGCATAATATTCCATTGTGTATATATACACCACTTTTTCTTTATCCATTCATCTGTCGATGGACATCTTGGCTCTTTCCACAGTTTGGCTATTGTGGACATTGCTGCTATAAACATTGGGGTGCACGTACCCCTTCGGATCCCTACATTTGAATTTTTGGGGTAAATACCCAGTAGTGCAATTGCTGGATCATATGGTAGCTCTATTTTCAACTGTTTCAGGAACCTCCATACTGTTTTCCAGAGTATTTGCAACAGCTTGCATTACCACCAACAGTGTAGGAGGGTTCCCCTTTCTCCACATCCCCGCCAGCATCTGTCATTTCCTGACTTGTTAATTCTAGCCATTCGGACTGGTGTGAGGTGGTATCTCATGGAGGTTTTGATTTGGATTTCCCAGATGCCCAGCGATGTTGAGCACTTTTTCATGTGTCTGTTGGCCATTTGGATGTCTTCTTTGGGAAAATGTCTGTTCATGTCTTCTGCCCATTTCTTGATTGGATTATTTGTTCTTTGGGTATTGAGTTTGATAAGTTCTTTAAAAATTTTGCATACAAGCCCTTTATCTGATATGTCATTTGCAAATATTTTCTCCCATTCTTTCAGTTGTCTTTTGGTTTTGTGGACTGTTTCTTTTGCTATGCAAAAGCTTTTTATCTTGATGAAATCTCAGTAGTTCATTCTTGCCCTGGCTTCCCTTGCCTTTGGCGATATTTCCAGGAAGAAGTTGCTGCGGCTGAGGTCGAACAGGTTGCTGCCTGTGTTCTCCTTTAGGATTTCGATGGACTCCTGTCTCACGTGTAAGTCTTTCAAACATTTGGAGTCTATTTTTGTGTGTGGTGTAAGGAAATGGTCCAGTTTCATTCTTCTGCATGTGGCTGTCCAATTTTGCCAACACCATTTGTTGAAGAGACTGTCTTTATTCCATTGGACATTCTTTCCTACTTTGTCAAAGATGAGTTGACCGTAGAGTTGAGGGTCCATTTCTGGGCACTCGATTCTGTTCCATTGATCTATGTGTCTGTTTTTGTGCCAGTACCATACTGTCTTGATGATGACAGCTTTGTAATAGCGCTGGAAGTCTGGAATTGTGATGCCGCCAGCTTTGCTTTTCTTTTTCAAGATTCCTCTGGCTATTCGGGGTCTTTTCTGGTTCCATACAAATTTTAGGATTCTTTGTTCCATTTCTTTGAAAAAAGTGGATGGTATTTTGATGGAGATTGCATTGAATGTGTAGATTGCTCTAGGTAGCATTGAATTCTTCACAATATTTGTTCCTCCAATCCATGAGCATGGAACATTTTTCCATTTCTTTGTGTCTTCTTCAATTTCTTTCATGAGTATTTTATAGTTTTCTGAGTACAGATCCTTTGCCTCTTTGGTTAAATTTATTCCTAGGTATCTTATGGTTTTGGGTGCAATTGTAAATGGGATCGACTCCTTGATTTGTCTCTCTTCTGTCTTGTTGTTGGTGTATAGGAATGCCACTGATTTCTGTGCATTGATTTTATAGCCTGCTACTTTACTGAATTCCTGTATGAGTTCTAGCAGTTTTGGGGTGGAGTCTTTTGGGTTTTCCACATACAGTATCATATCATCTGCAAAGAGTGAGAGTTTGACTTCCTCTTTGCCGATTTGGATGCCTTTGATTTCTTTTTGTTGTCTGATTGCTGTGGCTAGGACTTCTAATATTATGTTGAATAGCAGTGGTGAGTGTGGACATCCCTGCCGCGTTCCTGACCTTAGGGGAAAAGCTCTCATCTTTTCCCCATTGAGAATGATATTCGCTGTAGGTTTTTCGTTGATGGCTTTTATGATATTGAGGTATGTACCCTCTATCCCTATACTCTGAAGAGTTTTGATCAAGAAAGGATGCTGGACTTTGTCAAATGCTTTTTCTGCACCTACTGAGATGATCCTATGATTCTTGTTCTTTCTTTTGTTAATGTATTGTATCACATTGATTGATTTGCGGATGTTGAACCAGCCTTGCAGCTCAGGGATAAATCCCACTTGGTCGTGGTCAATAATCCTTTTAATGTACTGTTGGATCCTATTGGCTAGTATTTTGGTGAAAATTTTTGCATCCATGTTCATCAAGGATATTGGTCTGTAATTCTCCTTTTTGATGGGGTCTTTGTCTGGTTTTGGAATCAAGGTAATGCTGGCCTCATAAAATGAGTTTGGAAGTTTTCCTTCGATTTCTATTTTTTTGAACAGTTTCAGGAGAATAGGTATTAATTCTTCTTTAAATGTCTGTTAGAATTCCCCTGGGAAGCCATCTGGCCCCGGGCTTTTGTTTCTTGGGAGATTTCTGATGACTGCTTCAATTTCCTTAGTGGTTATAGGTCTGTTCAGGTTTTCTATTTCTTCCTGGTTCAGTTTTGGTAGTTGATACATCTCTAGGAATGCACCCATTTCTTCCAGGTTATCTAATATGCTGGCATAGAGTTGCTCATAATATGTTCTTATAATTGTTTGTATTTCTTTGGTGTTGGTTGTGATCTCTCCTCTTTCATTCATGATTTTGTTGATTTGGGTCATTTCTCTTTTCTTTGTGATCAGTCTGGCCAGCGGTTTATCAATCTTGTTAATTCTTTCAAAGAACCAGCTCCTAGGTTCCTTGATCTGTTCTACTGTTCTTTTGGCTTCTATTTCATTGATTTCTGCTCTGATCTTTATGATTTCTCTTCTCCTGCTGGGTTTAAGCTTTACTTGCTGTTCTTTCTCCAGCTCTTTTAGGTGTAGGGTTAGGTTGCGTATTTGAGACCTTTCTTGTTTCTTGAAAAAAGCTTGTATTGCTATATACTTTCCTCTCAGGACTGCCTTTGCTGTATCCCAAAGATTTTGAACAGTTGTGTTTTCATTTTCATTGGTTTCCATGAATTTTTTTAATTCTTCTTTAATTTCGTGGTTGACCCATTCATTCTTTAGTAGGATGCTCTTTAGCCCCCATGTATTTGAGTTCTTTCCGACTTTCCTCCTGTGATTGAGTTCTAGTTTCAAAGCACTGTGGTCTGAAAATATGCAGGGAATGATCCCAATCTTTTGGTATCAGTTGAGACCTGATTTGTGACCTAGGATGTGATCAATTCTGGAGAATGTTCCATGGGCACTAGAGAAGAATGTGTATTCCGTTGCTTTGGGATGGAATGTTCTGAATATGTCTGTGAAGTCCATTTGGTCCAGTGTTTCATTTAAAGTCTTTATTTCCTTGTTGATCTTTTGCTTAGATGATCTGTCCATTTCAGTCAGGGGGGTGTTAAAGTCCCCCACTATTATTGTATTGTTGTCAATGTGTTTCTTTGCTTTTGTTATTAATTGCCTTATAAAATTGGCTGCTCCCATGTTAGGGGCCTAGATATTTACAATTGTTAGATCTTCTTGTTGGATAGCCCCTTTAAGTAGGATATAGTGTCCTTCCTCATCTCTTATTACAGTCTTTGGTTTAAAATCTAATTTGTCTGATATAAGGATTGCCACCCCAGCTTTCTCTTGGTGTCCATTAGCATGGTAAATGGTTTTCCACCCCCTCACTTTCAATGTGGGGGTGTCTTTGGGTCTAAAATGAGTCTCTTGCAGACAGCATATTGATGGGTCTTGTTTTCTAATCCAATCTGATAGCCTGTGTCTTTTGATTGGGGCATTTAGCCCATTTACATTCAGGGTAACTATTGAAAGATATGAATTTAGTGCCATTGTATTGCCTGTAAGGTGACTGTGACTATACATTGTCTGTGTTCCTTTCTGGTCTATGCTGCTTTTAGGCTCTCTCTTTGCTTAGAGGACCCCTTTCAATATTTCTTGGATGGCTGGTTTCGTGTTTGCAAATTCCTTTAGTTTTTGTTTGTCCTGGAAGCTTTTTACCTCTCCTTCTATTTTCAATGACAGCCTAGCTGGACATAGTATTCTTGGCTGCATATTTTCTTCGTTTAGTGCTCTGAAGATCTCATGCCAGTCCTTTCTGGCCTGCCAGGTCTCTGTGGATAGGTGTGTTGCCAATCTAATGTTTCTACCATTGTAGGTTACACATCTCTTCTCCCAAGCTGCTTTCAGGATTTTCTCTTTGTCTCTGAGACTCGTCAGTTTTACTATTAGATGTCGGGGTGTTGACCTATTTTTATTGATTTTGAGAGGGGTTCTCTGTGCCTCCTGGATTTTGATGCCTGTTTCCTTCCCCACATTAGGGAAGTTCTCCGCTATAATTTGCTCCAATATACCTTCTGCCCCTCTCTCTCTTTCTTCTTCTTCTGGGATCCCAATTATTCGTCTTATCGTATCGCTTATCTCTCAAATTCTGTCCTCGTGATCCTGTAGTTTTTTATCTCTCTTTTTCTCAGCCTCTTTATTTTCCATCATTTGGTCTTCTATAGCATTGATTCTCTCTTCTGCCTCATTTATCCTAGCAGTTAGTGCCCCCATTTTTGATTGCACCTCATTAATAGCTTTTTTGATTTCGACTTGGTTAGATTTTAGTTCTTTTATTTCTCCAGAATGGGTTTTTCTAATAACTTCCACGCTTTTCTCAAGCCCAGGTAGTATCTTTAAAGTCATGTTTCTGAACTCTATGTCCGACATCGTACTAATGTCCGTATTGAGTAGGTCCCTGGCTGACGGTACTATCTCTTGTTCTTTTGCTGAGGTGATTTTTTTTGTCTTGTCATTTTGTCCAGAGGAGAACAGATAAATGAGAGAACAAAATGTTAACAGGTTAACAACATCCCCAGCAAATATACTCTATACAAATCAGAAAAGACCTGAAACCAGGGGAAAAGAAAGGGAAAGAAAGAAAAAAGAAAGAGAAAAAAAAGAAAAAGAAAAAGATAAAAACAAACAAAAACAGAACAAAACAAAACAAAAAAAAGAATATCATCAAATATGATCAGGCTAGTGCATAGATCAGTGCCACACACTAGATTTTGGGTGTATTTTGGTCTGTTAGAAGAAAGTGCCTCCTAAAATTTTAAAGGAAGAAAGACATATATGTACAAAATAAGGGTTGATACAATGAAGGGATGGAGGATGACTGTAAAGATGAAACTTATAAAAGGTTTTATAAACAGAATTGATAAGAAGTTATTTGAAAGAAGAAAGATTTAAAAAAAAGAAAAAGAGAAGAAAAAAAATGGGAGAGAATGTGATCAGGCAGGAGACTAGAACAAAGCCATACACTAGTGATTTAGGGTATATTTTGATCTGTTAGAAGAAACTGTATCTCAAAATTTTAAAGAGAGAACAACTTATATATATATGCCAAAAATATGGGTAACTACTATGAAGGGATAAAATATGACTCTAAAAATCAAAAATAAAAAATGTTTTTCTTTAAAAAGGGATTGATAAGATATTGGTTGAAAAAGGGAAAAAGAAAAATTCAAAAAAAAAAACCAAAAAACAGTTAAAAAAATTAACTTTGGAAAACTAATGAATCATGGTAAAAAAGCCATGAATTCTATATGCAGTATTCCCCTAGCGCTGGAGTTCTCCCATTCTCCTTGATTGGTAAACTTGGTCTTGGCTTGCTGGCTGTTCGTGCTGATCTTCTGGGGGAGGGGCCTGTTGCCATGGTTCCCAAATGTCTTTGCCGGAGGCGGAATTGCCCCGCCCTTGTCGGTCCAGGCTAAGCAAGCTGCTCGGGTTTGCTCTCAGGAGCTTTTGTTCCCTGCAAGTTCTCGGTACAGCTTTGGAGGACCGGGGTGAAAATGGTGGCCTCCCAATCTCCACCCGGAGGAGCTGAGAACTCAGGGCGCCACTCCTCAGTGCATCCCCAGAGAAAAGCAGTCAGTCACTCCCGTGTCCCGGGTCTCCGGCCACAATCCGTGCTCACCCGGCCTGTGACCGAGCGTTTCTATCTCTGGCACCCGACCCCGTGTGGAGCCTCCAAACCCAGCAGATCCCTGTGGTGCGCTCCCGCGCCGCTCCTCCCCGGGGAGGGAGGGGAGTCTCCCTGGCTCTGCCGCTTGTTGGGTCCCTGCTGGAGGAGCAGTGGCCCGACTGGGCCACGGATCACGGTTTATGGCAACCCCAAGCTGAGAGCCCACGCCTTGGCTCCGTCTCGGCAGCCGGCTTCCCCGCTCCGATACCTGGGAGCTCTGCTGCACTCAGGCACCCCCGGTCTTTCTGTGACCCCGAGGGTCCTGAGTCCACACTGTCCCGTGAGGTTTCCATCCCCCCGCTTAGCCACTGGAGCGACGTCCCTCAGCGGAGCCGACTTCTAAAAGTTCCGATTTTGTGCTCCGCGGCTCTAGCACTTGCCAGAAACGGCCGACGGAGGCCCCCTCCCCACTGTCTATCCTCCCGAATATCGCCTCGGATTCACTTCTCCGCACGTCCTACCTTCCAGTAAGTGGTCGTTTTTCTGTTCAGAGAGTTGTTGCTATTCTTTTCTTCGATCTCCTGTTGAGTTCGTAGGTGTTCAGAATGGTTTGATTCCTATTCAGCTGAATTCCTGAGACCAGAGGAAATCCAGGTCTCCTACTCCTCCCCCATCTTGCTCCGCCCCCCCCTTTTTTTTGACCAAGAGAATCTCATCCTATGGATGGCTTAGTATCCTGAAGACATTTCAGTTGCCTGTTTTACCACTTTCCCTAATTTTTCTAAAGGCTGCTTCATTTGGTGTAGTCTTATCTACAGTTAACTTGGGATCAATTTTAGTCTGAGAGCTCTGGACCTCAAGCAGACGCCAGGTGATTATACCAAGCATATTGGCTTTAGAATTCCAAAAGATACGGAGACACTATAAACCATGGCTTCTATAAATAATTTCTTCCCGTACCTGCCAGTTCTGATATCCTGGATTGCTGGACCATGTTGATTACCACAGAGAGGGAGAGTGTGTCATTCCTCACAGTTTTATTTCTTCCAGGTCAGGAGCAGGTTATTGATTGAGGCTCAGAGCCAGGAACCCAAGGACAGAGCTACAAACGTCGCTGGCCATTCCTTTTACCAGACCAAACAAGTTTTGGGGAGAAATGGCTGCTCAGATTTTTCACTGAAGAAGAAATAAAGCTGGCTTCACATCTGTTTATGTAAATGCTTAGTCTCCTCTTGACCTTCATACCCTCAACCAGAAGCCATAACAAGCTCTCCCCTGCTGCTGATGAGCTTTTGGGCATGTGGGGAAGGGAAAGAGATGGCATGAGTCAAACCCCTGCTAAGTCCCCTATCCTTCCCGGACAGTATCTTATCCCACCCTAATAATAACTCTGCAAGACAGACATTAGCAGGTCCATTTTGAATGTGAAAAATGAGGCTCAAAGAGTCTTGCGTAGAAAGAACAGAGTGTATGGATTTGGGTGGACCTGAAATCCAATTCCCAGCTCTTTCAGTCTCTGAGCTTCAATATCCTCATCTGCTTAATGTTTGTTCTTCTGGGTTGTTTCAAGGAACAAATGAAATTATGCACACAGATTGTCCTGTACCATGCCTGCATGTATAAAGAACTCCACAGCCCACTGTTGTTACTCTTGTTAATAATAATAATGGTTATAGGTAGTAAGAGTTAGAGGTGGTCCTGACCTTAGCTCTGGACTGTTCCAGAACCAATGTTTTTTCTTCTATGCCACATGTTCTGAAATTTAACATATTGCTTCTATTTAGAAGACTGGGAAAGTGGCCAAAGCAATCCATGGCCTCCTTAAACTTCTGGGAAACTTGAATTCTAGAATAAATAATAATAAAAAGAGTAATACCAAAAACAAAAGAGTGATACCAAATACCTGAAACAGGGAGATTGTTGCAGGCCTGGAGCCAGGCATGCAAGCTGTAATTGACCTAGCTTCTGTTTGATAAAGCTGCGATCAGAATACTCATTCCAGAAGACTGTACCACCTGAACATTTTTATAATTACATGCAGAAAGGGTTCCCTCAACCCCAGGAAATGTGTGCTGAACTTCTAATATTTTAGGTGCATGATACGTTATTTTCTGTAACCCTTTCAAAGAACCCCTAAGTCAAATGGTGGTCAGTGCTGTGAAGGGAAGAAGGGAGATGGGGAGAGGTGCCAGGGCCGGTGATGCTATGTTAAATACCACGGTTGGGGAAGCCTCACTGATTGGAGGAGAGCTCTACAGGCAGCCCCACTGCTAATGAAGACAGAACAGAGAAGAAGGCCAGCTAACTCTCCTGTGCCAGTTGAACTTCTCGCTTCCCCTACCCTGGGAATAATAGCCGTGGTTCCATCCATTGGAATAAAGCCTAGGGTTTGAGCATCCATGGCTTTATCCTCACAGCACCCTTGATGATGAGACAGAGATATCATTCCCTTTGCAGGAGATGCAGTCAAAGCACAAAGAGGCAAAAGCCTGCCAAGCTCACATGGCCAGGAAGAGGAAGAATTGGAAATGGAATCCTAGTCAATTGATACCAACTTCTGTCCCCTTTCAACTTTATCAGGCTGGTTTTGGTCCTTCCGGTCTCTGGTGGCTGAGACCAGCATTCTAATTAGTCCCTGGCATTGCTGTTGACGAGCATGAGGGAACTTGGGGAGCTTCATGAATGTGTACTCCTCTCGCTGCCAATGTGGCTGCTTCCCTGAGATGGGAGAAGGTCCCTGAACTCGGGTCAGCAATGGGCTTGGAGGGAGACTGGCCCTGGCTTTCTCAGGATATGTCAGCAGGAAAGCAAATAGTGGAAGGAGTGAGCCTAAAATTGTGGTTAAAACTGGAGCTCTGGAGCTGGAGATTCCAAGGCCATCTCCACCACTAACGTGTGACTTTACACAAGACACTGGGCTTCCTCGCACCTCAGTCTCCTTATCTGTAAACTGGAGGTAATGATAGGACCTACCACATAGGTTTGTTATGAGGATACATAAGACCATGTACATGAAATGCTTGGAAACATCTGGAACATCACTACTGCTCCACACATGTGGGCTATTGCTAATGTCCCCTGCTTAAGAGTTTGAGGAAGGTCAGAGGACATTCAGGTGTCCTGCTGTCATTCAGCCAGAATCCCCAGACAGAGTCTAGCACCCGAGTCTCTGGTTATAGAATAAGCTCCTGCCCACACGGGGCATTTTCAGAAAGGCTGGGAGCAGCCCCTGTTCCGCCACACATCCCTGAGTCCTGATCCTTTTCTCAGGGCTGAAATATCAGCCCCAATGTCCTATTTTCCAATTCTTTCTGGGATGCTATTAAGACCCAAGGAAACAGTAATCCTGGCAGCCTCCCCATTTCACAGATGGGCAAGCAGATGAGACCCTCTGTTACAACAGCACTCCCTTACACACACACACACACACACACCATTCTGGGATGCCTGCCACACCACACCCAGATGATGTGTCAGCCTCAGAGTGCAAACCTTTCTTTCCAGAGCAGTTTGTCTAGGAGGAGGGAGACTATTCTCTATTTTGATCCCTGTTGTCACATCCTTATGATTTCTCTGATGTCTGACTCGTATGAAAAAGCTGTCTGCAACTAGGAACTATGTCAGGTTGGTTGGTCCATGCAGGAACATGGCTACAATGAGAGCATGTGTTTTTTTTTGCCTCCCACCCTCGACAGAGGACCAAGGGCTCCTTGAAGACAGGGCTTTGCCTGACTCAGTCTTGCCATATGGTCTAGAAGAGTGAGCGTGGACTCCAGAGGAGGCATATTCAAACCCTACCTCTCCTGGTATGTAATCTGAGATGAGTGATGTAAGCCCTCTGAGGCGGCAGAGAGGAAGTGTCATTCCAGCACACCCCTGGTGAGTCCTGATTGGTTGAACTTGAAGTTGCTAGCCCCAGCAGGACCGCTTATGGATGCACATCCAAAAGAATGGTAACTGCTCTAACAAAACTGTAAGTGTTTGAATTTTATTTTATTCTCAGTACTTACAAAAAAAAAAAAAACTTTTCTTTTTTTGTGCTCAGTGCTTTTTAAAAAAGTTTTTTTTATTTTGAAATAATTATAGCCTCACAAGACGTTACAAAATTAATACAAGAGAGGAACCATATATCTATCACTCACCCAGCTTCCCCCAACATTTTACATAACACATGCATTATCAAAACCAGGAAATTGACATTGGCACAATATATTTAACTAGACCAATACATTTAACAAGATAATAGGCTTTATTCAGACTTTACCAATTTTACACTCAGTGGTGTGTGGGTGTGTTGGTTTGTGGGTGTGTGTGTGTATGTGTGTGTTCTATGAAACTTTATCACATCTATAGTTTTGACTTTTTTAATTAAACTTTTCATTTCAAGATACTTTTAGATATTTTTTACAATCCTAAGAAATAATACAGAAAGATCCCAGGTACCCTTACCCATTTTTGTCCAATGAGAACATCTTGCAAAACTATAATACTATATCACAAGCAAGATACTGATATTCATACAGTCAAGATACAGAGCATTTTCATCCCCACAAAGATCATCAGTTTGCCCTTTTATGGCCACACCTACTTCTCTTCAGTCCTCAACCCCTCCTGAACCCTCAGGAATCACTAATCTGTTCTCCATTTCTGTAACTTTGTCATTTCAAGAGTGTTGTATAGATGGAATCATACTGCATGAGCCTTTTGGGACTGGCTTTTTCCACTCAGTGTAATTCTCTGGCAGTTCATCCAGGTTGTCTGTATACAAACAGTTTGTTCTTTATTATTGCCAAGTAGTATTTCATGATAGGTAGGGACCATGGTTAGTTTTGCCATTTGCCAATTCAAAGACGTATCCAAAGACTTTTGTAGCAACCAAAAAATAGTTTTTGCTATTATGAGTAAAGCTTCTATAAACATTTGTTTATAGAAAGAAATCTTCATTTCTCTGGGATAAACGCCCAGAAGTACAATTGTTGGGTCATATGGTAATTGAATGGTTAGTTTTTTAAAGAAACTGCCCATTTCTCAGAGTGACTGTGCCATTTTACATTCCCACCAGCGATGTGTGAATGATTCAGTTTCCCCCCTCCTCACCAGCATTTGGTGTTCTCACTCTCTTTTATTTTATTCATTCTAACAGGTATATAGTGATATCTTACTGTGGTTTTAATTTGTATTTTTCTAATGGCTAATTATGTTCGACATCTTTTCATGTGCTTATTTGCAATTTGTATATCTTCTTCAGTGATCTCTCTTTATGCCTTTTGTCCATTTTCTAACCGGATTGTTTTTTACTATTGAGGTTTTTTTTCATTTAAATTCAATTAACCAACATATAGTACATCATCAGTTTTTTATATAGTGTTCATTGATTCATTAGTTGCATATAACACAGTGCTCATCACATCACGTGCCTTCCTTAATGCCCATCACATTATTGAGTTTTTTTTTTATTTTTTTATTGTTATGTTAATCACCATATATTACATCATTAGTTTTTGGTGCAGTGTTCCATGATTCATTGTTTGTTCATAACACCCAGTGCTCCATGCAGAACGTGCCCTCCTCAATACCCATCACCAGGCCAACCCATCCCCCTACCCCCCTCCCCTCTAGAACCCTCAGTTTGTTTTTCAGAGTCCATCATCTCTCATGGTTCGTCTCCCCCTCTGACTTACTCCCCTTTTCTTCCTCTCCTGTTATCTTCTTCTTTTTCTTTTTTCTTAAAATATGTTGCGTTATTTGTTTCAGAAGTACAGAACTGTGATTCAACAGTCTTGCACAATTCACAGCGCTCACCGTAGGACATACCCTCCCCAATGTCTATCACCCAGCCACCCCATCCCTCCCACCCCCAACCACTCCAGTAACACTCAGTTTGTTTCCTGAGATTAAGAATTCCTCATATCAGTGAGGTCATGTGATACATGTCTTTCTCTGATTGACTTATTTCACTCAGCATAACACCCTCCAGTTCCATCCACGTCGTTGCAAATGGCAAGATCTCATTCCTTTTGATGGCTGCATAATATTCCATTGTGTATATATACCACTTCTTCTTTATCCATTCATCTGTCGATGGGCATCTTGGCTCTTTCCACAGTTTGGCTATGGTGGACATTGCTGCTATAAACATTGGGGTACACGTACCCCTTCGGGTCCCTACATTTGTATCTTTGGGGTAAATACCCAGTAGTGCAATTGCTGGATCAAATGGTAGCTCTAATTTCAACTGTTTGAGGAACCTCCATACTGTTTTCCAGAGGGGTTGCACCAGGTTGCATTCCCACCAACAGTGTAGGAGGGTTCCCCTTTCTCCACATCCCCGCCAACATCTGTCGTTCCCTGACTTGTTAATTTTAGCCATTCTGACGGGTGTGAGGTGGTATCTCATTGAGGTTTTGATTTGGATTTCCCTGATGCCGAGCGATGTTGAGCACTTTTTCATGTGCCTGTTGGCCATTTGGATGTCTTCTTTGGAGAAATGTCTGTTCATGTCTTCTGCCCATTTCTTGATTGGATTATTTGTTCTTTGGGTGTTGAGTTTGATAAGTTCTTTATAGATTTTGGATACTAGCCCTTTATCTGATATGTCATTTGCAAATATCTTCTCCTATTCTGTCGGTTGTCTTTTGGTTTTGTGGACTGTTTCTTTTGCTGTGCA
The DNA here is from genome assembly GCF_037043125.1 of Eumetopias jubatus. Taxonomy (NCBI): domain Eukaryota; kingdom Metazoa; phylum Chordata; class Mammalia; order Carnivora; family Otariidae; genus Eumetopias; species Eumetopias jubatus. The sequence continues at coordinate 121,412,955 of NW_028274816.1, forward strand.
AAAGCTTTTTATCTTGATGAAATCCCAATAGTTCATTTTTGCCCTTGCTTCCCTTGCTTTTGGCGATGTTTCTAGGAAGAAGTTGCTGCGGCTAAGGTTGAAAAGGTTGCTACCTGTGTTCTCCTTTAGGATTTTGATGGACTCCTGTCTCACGTTTAGGTCTTTCAACCATTTGGAGTCTATTTTTGTGTGTGGTGTAAGGAATTGGTCCAGTTTCATTCTTCTGCATGTGGCTGTCCAATTTTCCCAACACCATTTGTTGAAGAGACTGTCTCTTTTCCATTGGACATTCTTTCCTGCTTTGTCAAAGATAAGTTGACCATAGAGTTGAGGGTCCATTTCTGGGCTCTCGATTCTGTTCCATTGATCTATGTGTCTGTTTTTGTGCCAGTACCATACTGTCTTGAGGATGACAGCTTTGTAATAGAGCTGGAAGTCCGGAATTGTGATGCCGCCAGCTTTGCTTTTCTTTTTCAGTATTCCTCTGGCTATTCTGGGTCTCTTCTGGTTCCATACAAATTTTAGGATTCTTTGTTCCATTTCTTTGAAAAAAGTGGATGGTATTTTGATGGGGATTGCAATGAATGTGTAGATTGCTCTAGGTAGCATTGACATCTTCACAATGTTGATTCTCCCAATCCATGAGCATGGAACGTTTTTCCATTTCTTTGTGTCTTCTTCAATTTCTTTCATGAGTATTTTATAGTTTTCTGAGTACAGATCCTTTGCCTCTTTGGTTAGATTTATTCCTAGGTATCTAATGGTTTTGGGTGCAATTGTAAATGGGATCGACTCCTTGATTTGTCTCTCTTCTGTCTTGTTGTTGGTGTATAGGAATGCCACTGATTTCTGTGCATTGATTTTATATCCTGCTACTTGACTGAATTCCTGTATGAGTTCTAGCAGTTTTGGGGTGGAGTCTTTTGGGTTTTCCACATACAGTATCATATCATCTGCAAAGAGTGAGAGTTTGACTTCCTCTTTGCCGATTTGGATGCCTTTGATTTCTTTTTGTTGTCTGATTGCTGTGGCTAGGACTTCTAATACTATGTTGAATAGCAGTGGTGATAGTGGACATCCCTGCCGCATTCTTGACCTTAGGGGAAAAGCTCTCAGCCTTTCCCCATTGAGAATGATATTCGCTGTAGGTTTTTCATAGATGGCTTTTATGATATTGAGGTATGTACCCTCTATCCCTATACTCTGAAGAGTTTTGATCAAGAAAGGATGCTGGACTTTGTCAAATGCTTTTTCTGCATCTATTCAGAGGATCATATGATTCTTGTTCTTTCTTTTGTTAATGTATTGTATCACGTTGATTGATTTGCGGATGTTGAACCAGCCTTGCAGCCCAGGGATAAATCCCACTTGGTCATGGTGAATAATCCTTTTAATGTACTGTTGGATCCTATTGGCTAGTATTTTGGTGAGAATTTTTGCATCCATGTTCATCAAGGATATTGGTCTGTAATTCTCCTTTTTGATGGGGTCTTTGTCTGGTTTGGGGATCAAGGTAATGCTGGCCTCATAAAATGAGTTTGGAAGTTTCCCTTCCATTTCTATTTTTTGGAACAGTTTCAGGAGAATAGGGATTAATTCTTCTTGAAATGTCTGATAGAATTCCCCTGGGAAGCCATCTGGCCCTGGGCTTTTGTTTCTTGGGAGATTTTTGATGACTGTTTCAATTTCCTTAGCGGTTATAGGTCTGTTCAGGTTTTCTATTTCTTCCTGGTTCAATTTTGGTAGTTGATACATCTCTAGGAATGCACCCATTTCTTCCAGGTTATCTAATTTGCTGGCATAGAGTTGCTCATAATATGTTCTTATAATTGTTTGTATTTCTTTGGTGTTGGTTGTGATCTCTCCTCTTTCATTCATGATTTTGTTGATATGGGTCATTTCTCTTTTCTTTTTGATCAGTCTGGCCAGCGGTTTATCAATCTTGTTAATTCTTTCAAAGAACCAGCTCCTAGTTTCGTTGATCTGTTCTACTGTTCTTTTGGTTTCTATTTCATTGATTTCTGCTCTGATCTTTATGATTTCTCTTCTCCTGCTGGGTTTAGGCTTTATTTGCTGTTCTTTCTCCAGCTCCTTTAGGTGTAGGGTTAGGTTGTGTATTTGAGACCTTTCTTGTTTCTTGAGAAAGGCTTGTATTGCTATATACTTTCCTCTCAGGACTGCCTTTGCTGTATCCCAAAGATTTTGAACAGTTGTGTTTTCATTTTCATTGGTTTCCATGAATTTTTTTAATTCTTCTTTAATTTCCTGGTTGACCCATTCATTCTTTAGTAGGATGCTCTTTAGCCTCCATGTATTTGAGTTCTTTCCGACTTCCCTCTTGTGGTTGAGTTCTAGTTTCAAAGCAGTGTGGTCTGAAAATATGCAGGAAATGATCCCAATCTTTTGGTACCGATTGAGACCTGATTTGTGACCTAGGATGTGATCAATTCTGGAGAATGTTCCATGGGCACTAGAGAAGAATGTGTATTCCTTTGCTTTGGGATGGAATGTTCTGAATATGTCTGTGAAGTCCATTTGGTCCAGTGTGTCATTTAAAGTCTTTATTTCCTTGTTGATCTTTTGCTTAGATGATCTGTCCATTTCAGTCAGGGGGGTGTTAAAGTCCCCGACTATTATTGTATTGTTGTCAATGTGTTTCTTTGCTTTTGTTATTAATTGCCTTATATAATTGGCTGCTCCCATGTTCGGGGCATAGATATTTACAATTGTTAGATCTTCTTGTTGGATAGACCCTTTAAGTAGGATATAGTGTCCTTCCTCATCTCTTATTACAGTCTTTGTTTTAAAATCTAGTTTGTCTGATATAAGGATTGCCACCCCAGCTTTCTGGTGTCCATTAGCATGGTAAATGGTTTCCACCCCCTCACTTTCAATGTGGGGGTGTCTTTGGGTCTAAAATGAGTCTCTTGCAGACAGCATATTGATGGGTCTTGTTTTTTAATCCAATCTGATAGCCTGTGTCTTTTGATTGGGGCATTTAGCCCATTTACATTCAGGGTAACTATTGAAAGGTATGAATTTAGTGCCATTGTATTACCTGTAAGGTGACTGGTAACTGTCTGTTGTCTGTGTTCGTTTCTGCTCTTTGCTGCTTTTAGGTTCTCTCTTTGCTTAGAGGACCCCTCTCAATATTTCTTGGAGGGCTGGTTTCGTGTTTGCAAATTCCTTTAGTTTTTGTTTGTTCTGGAAGCTTTTTATCTCTCCTTCTATTTTCAATGACAGCCTAGCTGGATATAGTATTCTTGGCTGCCTATTTTTCTCGTTTAGTGCTCTGAAGATATCTTGCCAGTCCTTTCTGGCCTACCAGGTCTCTGTGGATAGGTCTGTTGCCAATCTAATGTTTCTACCATTGTAGGTTACATATCTCTTCTCCCAAGCTGCTCTCAGGATTTTCTCTTTGTCTCTGAGACTCGTCAGTTTTACTATTAGATGTCGGGGTGTTGACCTATTATTACTGATTTTGAGAGGGGTTCTCTGTGCCTCCTGGATTTTAATGCCTGTTTCCTTCCTCACGTTAGGGAAGTTCTCTGCTATAATTTGCTCTAATATACCTTCTGCCCCTCTCTCTCTCTCTTCTTCTTCTGGGATCCCAATTATTCTAATGTTGTTTCGTCTTATCATATCACTTATCTCTCGAATTCTGCCCTCGTGATCCTGTAGTTGTTTCTCTCTCTTTTTCTCAGCCTCTTTATTTTCCATCATTTGGTCTTCTATATCGCTGATTCTCTCTTCTGCCTCATTTATCCTAGCATTTAGTGCCCCCATTTTTGATTGCACCTCATCAATAGCCTTTTTGATTTCGATTTGGTTAGATTTTAGTTCTTTTATTTCTCCAGAAAGGGTTTCTCTAATAACTTCCACGCTTTTTTCAAGCCCAGCTAGTATCTTTAAAGTCATGACTCTGAACTCTAGGTCCGACATTGTACTAATGTCCGTACTGAGTAGGTCCCTGGCTGACGGTACTACCTCTTGTTCTTTTTGCTGAGGTGATTTCTTTCGTCTTGTCATTTTGTCCAGAGGAGAATAGATGAATGAGAGAACAAAATGCTAACAGGTTTACAACGTCCCCAGCAAATATACTGTATACAAATCAGAAAAGACCTGAAACCAGGGGAAAAGAAAGGGAAAGAAAGAAAAAAGAAAGAGAAAAAGAAAAAAAATGATAAAAACAAAAACAAAACAATACAAAAAAGGCAGAATATGATCAAATATGATCAGGCTAGTGCATAGATCAGTGCCACACAGTAGATTTTGGGCGTATTTTGGTCTGTTAGAAAAAAGTGCCTCCTAAAATTTTAAAGGAAGAAAGACATATATGTACAAAATAAGGGTTGATACAATGAAGGGATGGAAGATGACTGTAAAGATGAAAATTATAAAAGATTTTATAAAAGGACTTGGTAAGATAAGTTGTTTGAAAAAAGAAAGAAGATTTAAGAAAAAAAAAAAAGGAAAAAGGGAGAGAATGTGATCAGGCAGGAGACTAGAACAAAGCCATACACTAGGGATTTAGGGTATATTTTGATCTGTTAGAAGAAACTGTACCTCAAAATTTTAAAGAGAGAACAACTTATATATATATGCCAAAAATAAGGGTAACTACTATGAAGGGATAAAATATGACTCTAAAAATGAAAAATAAAAAATGTTTTTTTTTTTTTAAAAGGGATTTATAAGATGTTGGTTGAAAAAGGGAAAAAGAAAAATAAAAAAAAAAGTCAACAAAAATTAACTTTGATGAAATAATGAATCATGGTAAAAAAAAAAAAAAAAAAAAGCCATGAATCTATGTGCAGTATTCCCCTAGCGCTGGAGTTCTCCTATTCTCCTTGATCGATCAACTTGGTCTTGGCTTGCTGGCTGTTTGTGTTGATCTTCTGGGGGAGGGGCCTGTTGCTGTGGTTTCCAAATGTCTTTGCCGGAGGCGGAATTGCCCCGCCCTTGTCGGTCCGGGCTAAGGAAGCTGCTCCGGTTTGCTCTCAGGAGCTTTTGTTCCCTGCAAGCTCTTGGTACAGCTTTGGAGGACCAGGGCAGAAATGGTGGCCTCCCAATCTCCACTCGGAGGAGCTGAGAACTCGGGGCCCCGCTCCTCAGTGTGCCCCCAGAGAAAAGCAGTCACTTCCGTGTCCCCGGTCTCCGGCCGCACTCCGTGCTCGCCCGGCCTGTGATCGAGCGTTGCTATCTCTGGCACCCGACCCCGCGCAGAGTCTCCAAACCCAGCAGATCCCTGCAGTGCGTTCCGCACCACTCCTCCCCGGGAAGGAAGGGGAGTCTCCCCGGATCTGCTGCTTGTTGGGTCCCTGCGGGGGGAGCCGTGCCCCGACTGGGCCGCAGATCACAGTTTATGGCAACCCCGAGCTGAGAGCCCGCGACTCTGCTCCGTATCTGCAGCTGGCTTCCCTGCTCTGATACCTGGGAGCTCTGGCGCATTCAGGCACCCCCGGTCTCTCTGTGACCCCAAGGGTCCTGAGACCACACTGTCCCGGGAGGATTCCACCCCCCGCTTAGCCACTGCAGCGACGTCCCTCCGCCGAGCCAACTTCTAAAAGGTCCGATTTTGTGCTCCGTGGCTCTATCACTTGCCAGAAGCGGCTGGCGGAGGCCCCTCCCCCGCCGTCTATCCTCCCGAATATCGCCTCGGATTCACTTCTCTGCACGCCCTACCTTCCAGTAAGTGGTCGCTTCTCTGTTCAGAGAGTTGTTGCTACTCTCCTGTTCGATCTCCTGTTGAGTTCGTAGGTGTTCAGAATGGTTTGATCCCTATTCAGCTGAATTCCTGAGACCAGACGAAATCTAGGTCTCCTACTCCTCTGCCATCTTGCTCCGCCTCCACATTATTGAGTTTTGAGAGTTTTTTACATAGTCCAAAAACTGCTCCTTTGTCCTGTATGTAATTTGAAAATATTTTTCCCATTCAGTAGCTTGTATTTTCACTCTTAGCAGAGTCTTTCAAAGAACAAAAGTTATCCATTTTGATGAAGTCCAGTTTATGAATTTTTCCTTCTATGGGTCCTGCTTTTAATGTCAAGGCTAGGAACTCTTTGTCTAATCTTGAATCCCAAGAATGTCTCCGACTTTTTTTCTAAAATTTTCATACTTTTACCTTTTTTAGATTTCAGCCTGTGACCTATTTTGAGTTTAAGTTTCTATCAGGTGTGAGGTTAAGTTTCATGTTCACCTGAACTCATGCCTACAGATATCCATTTGCTCCAGCACTGTTTGTTGAACCATCTATGTGTCCTCCATGCAATTGCTTTGGCAACTTGGTTAAAAATACATTGGGCTTTCTTATGTGGGTCTGTTTCTTGGTTCTCTATTCAGTTCTGCTGATCTATGTGTCTATCCCTCCACCCATAACACACAGTCTTGTTTGATATGGCTATATAGTAAGTCTTGAAATTGAATAGACATATGCCTGCCTCTTTATTCTTTTCAAAACTGCTTTAGCGATTCTAGTTCCTTTGCCTTTTCATATACATTTCAGGATAATCTCATCTATACCTACAGAAAAAACATCTTGTTGGGATTTTGATAGGAATTACATTATTCTGTATATCAGTTTGGAGAGAATTGATATGTTGGATATTCCAATCCATGAACATGTTATGCTTCTCCACATATTTGGGTCTTTCTTTTTTAATTTTTTTATTCTTAAGTTAATCACCATACATTACATCATTAGCTTTTGATGTAGTGTTCCATGATTCATTGTTTGTGCATAACACCCAGTGCTCCACGCAGAATGTGCCCTCTTTAATACCCATCACCAGGCTAACCCATCCCCCCACCCCCTCCCCTCTAGAACCCTCAGTTTGTTTCTCAGAGTCCATTGTCTCTCATGGTTCCTGTCCCCCACCAACTTAATCCCCTTCATTCTTCCCCTGCTGCAGTCTTTTTCTTCTTTTTTTTTTCTTAACATATATTGCATTATTTGTTTCAGAAGTACAGATCTGTGATTTAACAGTCTTGCACAATTCACAGCGCTCACCATAGCACATACCCTCCCCAATGTCTATCACCCAGCCACGCCCTCCCTCCCACCCCCCACCACTCCAGCAACCCTCAGTTTGTTTCCTGAGATTAAAATTCCTCATATCAGTGATACATATCATGTATCATATGATACATGTCTTTCTCTGATTGACTTATTTCACTCAGCATAACACCCTCCAGTTCCATCCACGTTGTTGCAAATGGCAAGATCTCATTCCTTTTGATGGCTGCATAATATTCCATTGTGTATATATACCACCTCTTCTTTATCCATTCATCTCTCGATGGACATCTTGGCTCTTTCCACAGCTTGGCTATTGTGGACATTGCTGCTATAAACATTGGGGTGCATGTACCCCTTGGGATCCCTACATTTGTATTTTGGGGTAAATGCCCAGTAGTGCAATTGCTGGATCATATGGTAGCTCTATTTTCAACTGTTTCAGGAACCTCCATACTGTTTTCCAGAGTGGTTGCACCAGCTTGCATTACCACCAACAGTGTAGGAGGGTTCCCCTTTCACCGCATCCCCGTCAACATCTGTCGTTTCCTGACTTGTTAATTTTCGCCATTCTGACTGGTGTGAGGTGGTATCTCATGGAGGTTTTGATTTGGATTTCCCTGATGCCGAGCGATGTGGAGCACTTTTTCATGTGTCTGTTGGCCATTTGGATGTCTTCTTTGGGAAAATGTCTGTTCATGTCTTCTGCCCATTTCTTTTTTTTTTTAATTTTTTTATTGTTATGTTAATCACCATATATTACATCATTAGTTTTTGGTGCAGTGTTCCATGATTCATTGTTTGTTCATAACACCCAGTGCTCCATGCAGAACGTGCCCTCCTCAATACCCATCACCAGGCTAACCCATCCCCCTACCCCCCTCCCCTCTAGAACCCTCAGTTTGTTTTTCAGAGTCCATCATCTCTCATGGTTCGTCTCCCCCTCTGACATACTCCCCTTTTCTTCCTCTCCTGTTATCTTCTTTTTCTTTTTTCTTAAAATATGTTGCATTATTTGTTTCAGAAGTACAGATCTGTGATTAAACAGTCTTGCACAATTCACAGCGCTCACCATAGCACATACCCTCCCCAATGTCTATCACCCAGCCACCCCATCCCTCCCACCCCCAACCACTCCAGTAACACTCAGTTTGTTTCCTGAGATTAAGAATTCCTCATATCAGTGAGGTCATGTGATACATGTCTTTCTCTGATTGACTTATTTCACTCAGCATAACACCCTCCAGTTCCATCCACGTCGTTGCAAATGGCAAGATCTCATTCCTTTTGATGGCTGCATAATATTCCATTGTGTATATATACCACATCTTATATCCATTCATCTGTCGATGGGCATCTTGGCTCTTTCCACAGTTTGGCTATTGTGGACATTTTCTGCCCATTTCTTGATTGGATTATTTGTTCTTTGGGTATTGAGTTTGATAAGTTCTTTATAGAATTTGGATACTAGCCCTTTATCTGATATGTCATTTGCAAATATTTTCTCCATTCTGTCGGTTGTCTTTTGGTTTTGTGGACTGTTTCTTTGGCTGTGCAAAAGCTTTTTATCTTGATGAAATCCCAATAGTTCATTTTTGCCCTGGCTTCCCTTGCCTTTGGCGATGTTTCTAGGAAGAACTTGCTGCGACTGAGGTCGAAGAGGTTGCTGCCTGTGTTCTCCTTTAGGATTTTGATGGACTGCTGTCTCACGTTTAGGACTTTCAACCATTTGGAGTCTATTTTTGTGTGTGGTGTAAGGAAATGGTCCAGTTTCATTCTCCTGCATTTGGCTGTCCAATTTTCCCAACACCATTTGTTGAAGAGACTGTCTTTTTACCATTGGGCATTCTTTCCTGCTTTGTCAAAGATGAGTTGACCGTAGAGTTGAGGGTCCATTTCTGGGCGCTCGATTCTGTTCCATTGATCTATGTGTCTGTTTTTGTGCCAGTACCATACTGTCTTGATGATGACAGCTTTGTAATAGAGCTGGAAGTCCGGAATTGTGATGCCGCCAGCTTTGCTTTTCTTTTTCAAGATTCCTCTGGCTATTCGGGGTATCTTCTGGTTCCATAAATTTTAGGATTATTTGTTCCATTTCTTTGAAAAAAGTGAATGGTATTTTGATGGGATTTGCATTGAATGTGTAGATTTCTCTAGGTAGCATTGACATCTTCACAATATTTGTTCTTCCAATCCATGAGCATGGAACGTTTTTCCATTTCTTTGTGTCTTCTTCAATTTCTTTCATGAGTATTTTATAGTTTTCTGAGTACAGATCCTTTGCATCCTTGGTAAAATTTATTCCTAGGTATCTTATGGTTTTGGGTGCAATTGTAAATGGGATCGACTCCTTGATTTGTCTCTCTTCTGTCTTGTTGTTGGTATATAGGAATGCCACTGATTTCTGTGCACTGATTTTATATCCTGCTACTTGACTGAATTCCTGTATGAGTTCTAGCAGTTTTGGGGTGGAGTCTTTTGGGTTTTCCACATACAGTATCATATCACCTGCAAAGAGTGAGAGTTTGACTTCCTCTTTGCCCATTTGGATGCCTTGGATTTCTTTTTGTTGTCTGATTGCTGTGGCTAGGACTTCTAATACTATGTTGAATAGCAGTGGTGAGAGTGGACATCCCTGGCGTGTTCCTGACCTTAGGGGAAAAGCTCTCAGCTTTTCCCCATTGAGAATGATATTCGCTGTAGGTTTTTCATAGATGGCTTTTATGATATGGAGGTATGTACCCTCTATCCCTATACTCTGAAGAGTTTTGATCAAGAACGGATGCTGGACTTTGTCAAATGCTTTTTCTGCATCTATTTAGAGAATCCTATGATTCTTGTTCTTTCTTTTGTTAATGTATTGTATCACGTTGATTGATTTGCAGATGTTGAACCAGCCTTGAAGCCCAGGGATAAATCCCACTTGGTCGTGGTGAATAATCCTTTTAATGTACTGTTGGATCCTATTGGGTAGTATTTTGGTGAAAATTTTTGCATCCATGTTCATCAAGGATATTGGTCTGTAGTTCTCCTTTTTGATGGGGTCTTTGGTTTTGGGATCAAGGTAATGCTGGCCTCATAAAATGAGTTTGGAAGTTTTCCTTCCATTTCTATTTTTTGGAACAGTTTCAGGAGAATAGGTATTAATTCTTCTTTTAATGTTTGGTAGAATTCCCCTGGGAAGCCATCTGGCCCCAGGCTTTTGTTTCTTGGGAGATTTTTGATGACTGCTTCAATTTCCTTAGTGGTTATAGGTCTGTTCAGATTTTCTATTTCTTCCTGGTTCAATTTGGTAGTTGATACATCTCTAGGAATGCACCCATTTCTTCCAGGTTATCTAATTTGCTGGCATAGAGTTGCTCATAATATGTTCTTATTATTGTTTGTATTTCTTTGGTGTTGGTTGTGATCTCTCCTCTTTCATTCATGATTTTGTTGATTTGGGTCATTTCTCTTTTCTTTGTGATCAGTCTGGCCAGCGGTTTATCAATCTTGTTAATTCTTTAAGAGAACCAGCTCCTAGGTTCATTGATCTGTTCTACTGTTCTTTTGGCTTCTATTTCCTTGTTTTCTGCTCTGATCTTTATGATTTCTCTTCTCCTGCTGGGTTTAGGCTTTATTTGCTCTTTTTTTCTCTAGCTCCTTTAGGTGTAGGGTTAGGTTGCGTATTTGAGACCTTTCTTGTTTCTTGAGAAAGGCTTGTATTGCTATATACTTTCCTCTCAGGACTGCCTTTGCTGTATCCCAAAGAGTTTGAACAGTTGTGTTTTCATTTTCATTGGTTTCCATGAATTTTTTTAATTCTTCTTTAATTTCGTGGTTGACCCATTCATTCTTTAGTAGGATGCTCTTTAGCCTCCATGTATTTGAGTTCTTTCCAACTTTCCTCTTGTGATTGAGTTCTAGTTTCAAAGCATTGTGGTCTGAAAATATGCAGGAATAATCCCAATCTTTTGGTACCAGTTGAGACCTGATTCGTGACCTAGGATGTGATCAATTCTGGAGAATGTTCCATGGGCACTAGAGAAGAATGTGTTTTCCGTTGCTTTGGGATGGAATGTTCTGAATATGTCTGTGAAGTCCATTTGGTCCAGTGTTTCATTTAAAGTCTTTATTTCCTTGTTGATCTTTGCTTAGATGATCTGTCCATTTCAGTCAGGGGGGTGTTAAAGTCCCCCACTATTATTGTATTGTTGTCAATGTGTTTCTTTGCTTTTTTTATTAATTGCCTTATAAAATTGGCTGCTCCCATGTTAGGGACCTAGATATTTACAATTGTTAGATCTTCTTGTTGGATAGACCCTTTAAGTAAGATATAGCGTCCTTCTTCATCTCTTATTACAGTCTTTGGTTTAAAATCTAATTTGTCTGATATAAGGATTGCCACCCCAGCTTTCTCTTGGTGTCCATTAGCATGGTAAATGGTTTTCCACCCCCTCACTTTCAATGTGGGGGTGTCTTTGGGTCTAAAATGAGTCTCTTGAAGACAGCATATTGATGGGTCTTGTTTTCTAATCCAATCTGATAGCCTGTGTCTTTTGATTGGGGCATTTAGCCCATTTACATTCAGAGTAAGTATTGAAAGATAGGAATTTAGTGCCATTGTATTGCCTGTAAGGTGACTGTTACTGTATATTGTCTGTGTTCCTTTCTGATCTGTGCTGCTTTTAGGCTCTCTCTTTGCTTAGAGGACCCCTTTCAATATTTCTTGGAGGGCTGGTTTCGTGTTTGCAAATTCCTTTAGTTTTTGTTTGTCCTGGAAGCTTTTTACCTCTCCTTTTATTTTCAATGACAGCCTAGCTGGACATAGTATTCTTGGCTGCATATTTTTCTCGTTTAGTGCTCTGAAGATCTCATGCCAGTCCTTTCTGGCCTGCCAGGTCTCTGTGGATAGGTGTGTTGCCAATCTAATGTTTCTACCATTGTAGGTTACACATCTCTTCTCCTGAGCTGCTTTCAGGATTTTCTCTTTGTCTCTGAGACTCGTCAGTTTTACTATTAGATGTTGGGGTGTTGACCTATTTTTATTGATTTTGAGAGGGGTTCTCTGTGCCTCCCGGATTTTGATGCCTGTTTCCTTCCCCACATCAGGGAAGTTCTCTGCTATTATTTGCTCCAATATACCTTCTGCCCCTCTCTCTCTTTCTTCTTCTGGGATCCCAATTATTCTAATGTTGTTTCATCTTATCGTATCGCTTATCTCTCGAATTCTGCCCTGGTGATCCTGTAGTTGTTTATCTCTCTTTTTCTCAGCCTCTTTATTTTCCATCATTTGGTCTTCTATATCATTGATTCTCTCTTCTGCCTCATTTATCCTAGCGGTTAGTGCCCCCATTTTTGATTGCACCTCATTAATAGCTCTTTTGATTTTGACTTGGTTAGATTTTAGTTCTTTTATTTTTCCAGAAAGGGTTTCTCTAATAACTTCCACGCTTTTTTCAAGCCCAGCTAGTATCTTTAAAGTCATCATTCTGAACTCTAGGTCCAACATAGTACTAATGTCCATATTGAGTAGGTCCCTGGTAGACGGTACTACCTCTTGTTCTTTTTGCTGAGTTGATTTTTTCGTGTTGTCATTTTGTCCAGAGGGGAATAGATGAATGAGAGAAGAAAATGCCAACAGGTTAACAATGTCCCCATCAAATATACCTTATACAAATCAGAAAAGACCTGAAACCAGGGGAAAAGAAAGGGAAAGAAAGAAAAAAGAAAGAAGAAAAAAAAGATAAAAACAAACAAAAACAGAGCAAAACAAAAAAAACAGAATATGATCAAATATGATCAGGCTAGTGCATAGATCAGTGCCACACACTGGATTTGGGGCATATTTTGGTCTGTTAGAAGAAAGTGCCTCCTAAAATTTTAAAGGAAGAAAGACTTATATATGTACAAAATAAGGGTTGATACAATGAAGGGATGGAAGATGAATGTGAAGATGAAAATTATAAAATATTTTATAAAAGGAATTGATAAGATAAGAAGTTGTTTGAAAAAAGAAAGAAGATTAAAAAAAAAAGGAGAGAATGTGATCAGGCAGGAGACTAGAACAAAGCCATACACCAGTGATTTAGGGTATATTTTGATCTGTTAGAAGAAACTATATCTCAAAATTTTAAAGAGAGAACAACTTATATATATATATGCCAAAAATAAGGGTAACTACTATGAAGGGATAAAATATGACTCTAAAAAAGAAAAATTAAAAAAATGTTTTTTTAAAAAAAGGGATTGATAAGATGTTGGTTGAAAAAGGGAAAAAGAAAAATTCAAAAAAAACAGTTAAAAAAATTAACTTTGAAAAACTAATGAATCATGGTAAAAAAGCCATGAATTCTATATGCAGTATTCCCCTAGCTCTGGCTTATGAATGGGGTCTCGGAATATTAACAGTACAGTTTCATCATGTCTAAAGTTGATATATTTTAAAACACGCCTTCCCCTAAAAGTGCACATACGTATTGAATAGTCTAGAGAGACAATGTAAATGAATCAACAACATGCTTATATGCAAAAATTGGAAGTTCTTCATTCCACATAGGTGTGGCTGGGGCCCCACACAGTAATCTCAGAAGCACGTTTCCCACTGTATATATCTACGTAAATAGGACCCCTGGAGTTGTGCAGTGCAGGCTGCCCCATATGGGAGGATGTTCACTTTGGTTCGCTAGGCAACCCTGGCTGAGAATATCCCTCATTCCCATAGGGTTTTGCAGATTCAAGGCCCTAGGCAGTCACCTGATTTGCCCTTCACTTATTTATTCAATATATAGTTACTGAGTGCCTCCTATATATAGCAGGTACTGTTGGGAGGCGATGGGGATACTGCTTTGAACAACCAAGTCGTCATGTTTTAATAACCCAGGCAGAGGATGTTGGTGGCTCTGGCCAGAATGAGGCAGTGGATGGACTAAACCCAGAATGGTTGGATCTTGTCATAATGTTGCCTTTGCTCAGAGACTGAGTAAGGGGCAAAGTGTTGCACAGCCGGCAGATGTGGGAAACAAGCCATGGTGGGTCTGGTTCTCAAGTCAGGTCCCTCGGAACTGCACGTGACTGCCGCTAGATGGAGCCTCCCTCTCTGGGCTCCTCTGGACTTTTCTCCTGATAACTACGTTCACCTTTGGCAAAAAGGAAGGGGGGACAGTTAGGAAGTACAGGACCTCATGATTCACAGTGGTGAGTGTACACATATGCTAAGCCCAGAGATGAAACCTTGATGCCACCACTGGCTACCTGGCCACAAAGTGTGGGGGGGGCGGGGGTTGGGGGGGTACCTTCTCCCCCAGTGCCTGGAATCCAGAACCCTCCCGCCAGGGAGGCAGGAGGTGACCAGTGGGAGTCAGGAGGGGGGAAGGCGTCTAGGGCACCAAACCTTGGCCATCCACAGGGCACCTTGATAAAAGCAGAGCATCACTCAGGCCTCTAGCTCAGCAGCCAACCATGCACCCGGCTCTAATTGGGCATTTTCAGGCCATTAAATAAATCGATCAGTAACAATTATCTTTGGTTTTAACTTCACTTCTCCTCTGTCTGTAATTCTCCAGGGTCTAGAGTACTGAGAAGAATACACGTGAGCATAAACACACACATTCATACGTGGCCCATTGAGTGTGCATCACACACACAAACATGCGATGGGGCAGAGCCCATCATTGCCAGTGGCCCGGGGTCCCAACCCCTGCTGGTCTGCCCCCTCATCTTCAGGTCCCAGGCCTCTTTCCACTGCAAAGAAAAGAAGCTGGATGTCTGGGGGCCCTGTGCCTGACTCTGGGGGTGGGGTGGAGGCATTATACTGTACCCAAGAGGGTCTCCAGTGTCCCTTTTAATGACCACATACTGCATACAAAGAGGAGGCTCAACGAACCATTTTCTTCCCATTTGAATGAGCATGTAGGAAGCGATCAATCATAAAGCAACTATTCTAAGGCCAAGCAGTGGTCTTGGCCCTTGACATACACAGTCTCTTTTAATAGCCCCAACATCACTATAAAGCAGAGACTACTCTCCCCAAATTGCAGATGAGGAAACAGAGGTAGCAAGGGCTTGTGGCCACCTGAGGCAGGTACTTTTCATGGTACTTTTCTACCTTATCTTCCCATGCCGTTCGACCTGGCCAAAGCACTGGCTCAGGGGCTGTGGGCTCAGTCCTCAGGGCCATTTTCAAGCAAGGTCCTTGGCAAGAAGGCTGCCCGTCTCCTGCCTCTGTCCACTGTTCCACTCACCATCAGCCCTCCCAGCAGAGCTCCTGCTGGCTTTGTTCACTTTCCTTCCTACTTTGCTCTGTCACTCTGCTGTTTTCTTGCTGGTTACTGATACAGGAAACACACAGCCTCTTTCTCTGAGCCCCTGTCCCTCAGTGTGCCTGCTCCACACTCAGAAGTTGCTATCCCAGGGGCTGTTGCCTCACCAATAGTCCCATCTCAGCTTGCCAAGGAATCTGATTTTCAGTAGACCTGAAATTGTGGAAGAGACATGTTGTTGTTATTTCTGTTTCCAATACCTGGAATTCAAGGAAACCAAGGTCTAGACAAACCCTGCCCCATGCAAGACACGGAAGCAGAACGGGGCTCTGTCCAAGGTTCTCTCCCTCTGATGGTGTCTCTGCTCCTATTGCCCCAGGAAGACCAAGCCCCCATTCCTCCAACTCTCTCACATCATCCAGGTGCAGGAGGAAGCTAGGGGTGGTGTATTCTCATGTCCTTCTCCTCCTTCCCTCCTTTGCCCATTCCAAGTGTACCTTTGCTGCCATGTCAGCATCTGGGGATCTGTTCAATGGATAGCATGTTTCCTCCTTACCTTGCATAAGGTCATTGCTCAGTACAGTGCAATCTTTTCCTTATCCAAGTCTTCCACCCATAATCTGTAATAAACACACCTCTTATCTTCTCTCTGATCCCGACCTGTATCAGGCTTCAGGGAACTCTGCACCATGGGTGCTAAAATTTCTCATGCAGCTTGGGATCTTTGTTCACGGTGGAATAACTGACTTGGAAGATAGAGTTTCTTTAAAATTTGGGGTCCGAGTCCCTGGGGAGCTGGAGGTCTGAAGACAAAACACTCAGGAGCCAGTAATCTGATAGAGTGCAAATAGAGTGGACTTTGGCATCAGGCAGGTGTGGGTTCACATCCCAGGTCTACCATGTACTAGCTGTTCACTGCTGATGAGTTTGCATAGCCTTCTCAAGCTTCAGTTTTCTTGTCTTTAAAGTGGGAATAATAATATCCTCACAGGTGTGTTGTGAGAATTAAATTACGTAATAGGAAGTTGTGGCATACACCAGACACACAACACTACTCAATCTATTGAGCAAGGCTGCCCTATTCCTGCAAGGACTGAGTTGCACCTTGACAATCAGGGATTAGAATAAGGTGGTCCCAATGCCCAGGGGAGGGTGGTCACAAAGGGGATGACCAGCAAATAGCACTTGTGGATTAACTGTATCAGAACTCTCCAGGAACTAGCCTGTTGCATATTTAGTTCAAGTGTCAGGTGTCAGATACCTGGGTAAGGAGTACACATCCTATTTAAGCATCAGGACATCCCAACTCTTAGCTCAATGTCTCTACTCACAAAAAAGAGAGGGCTCAGGGCTTCAGAAAAGCTGGTCAAGAAAATTGGAAATAAACTTTTTCTGATTTACAAGGATGACTACTGAACAGGTGGTGACTTGGGCTGTTTTGTTTTAATGTTGCTTTCTGAGATGGCCAAAGAGGCTTGGGCCCAGGGCTGTGACTCTTTCTAGACTGTTCTATGTTCTAGATGGAACCAAAGTCCTGCACAGAAGGAACGGGGAGAGCAGAACTGCCTTTTGCTGATTCCAGCCGTCCCTCTTGTCACCTCTGCCTACCTGGTATGGTAGAAGGAGCACTGAATTAGGAACCCCGGGGTTGAGTTCCAGATTTGCCCTTTATTTGTGGTGTTACATCAGATGCAGTCACTTCGGCTCTCTGAGATTCTATTTCTCACTCTGTCAAATGGGAATATTCACTCTGCCTCTGGTACTGAGTACTCAGGAGGTGATGAGGATGGATGCTTAAAGATAAACTGAGGCATCCTAAAATTGTCAAGGGTTTATTTTGAGCATACATGGATTTGAATAGAGCAGCACCAGACTGAAATTAGTTAGGAGCATTCCACCTAGACAGGAGCTAGGAGAAATGTTTTTACAGAGAAGATGGGAAGCAAAGCAGGGAAATGATTTGATTAGCTGTAGCTTAAGTGGTTGCCTTATTTGGGAAAGCCCAGGTGGCCGTTTGTGATTGATTGTCTTGAAGCTCCATTTTCTTGTATTCAAGTACATTGGCTCTAGCTTAGGTTTTGGTTTGCTTACGTAGACTGTGGGTGTTAGAACCACCTCAGTCTAACAGCCTCCACATTTGGTTCCTTTAATAATGTTCTTTGCAAACTAAAACACCTGTAACACATTTAGTGGATTATAATAATATGCCACATAGCTAATTCTGAAAAGCAAAGCAAAATAATAATGATGATCCTTATTGTCAATCTTTGAATTTTTATATCTATCTATCTCCCTCTCTGTCTCTCTGTCTTCCTACCCTCCTTCCTACCTACTTACCTTCCTACCTCCAGACCTTCTTACATACCTACTCACCTTTCTAATTTCCTATCTTCCTACTTATCTACATACTCACCTTCCCATATATCTAGCTTCCTACTTAGCAATGACATACATACTTACCTTTCTACCTACCTACTTTCATATCTGCCTGTGTGCCTATGTACCAGTTTTTCTTCCTACCTACCTACCTAACTTCCTATATATCTAGCTAAAAATGTCCACGTACATTTCACATATTGACTGAGCCAGTGAACACACAAGCACCCAGTACTCTATAAAACCATGCTTATTAATTTACTAATGTTGATGGCGGTAGGTGACAGACAGGAAGTATCTGTTTGTTAGAATTGTATGCATCTCTGAGCCTTTACTTAGTATTTTTGAAATTAGGCTTAGAACTTCTTCAGCATGTAATATTAAACATACCTCACCCATTTTGAACTTAATACGGTGCATTAAAGTATTCTTGATCATTGAATGCATTTCCAAGGGTTAATTTATGTAATCAAAAAAAGTTATGCTTCCATGAGCATCCATTCAGTTTTTCAAAGGTCTACAAGTTTTAAGAAGGTTATAATGGCTGAATCATGGGAAATAATCCTAAGACATGAGAGAAGAAATGCTAATGAAACATCAGAGGGCAGATCAAATAGAGATGAAACCAAAATGAACATCTAGGCTGACAAAGACCGACAGAGAACACTGATGAAAGAGGAGAACAGTTGGGAATAAAAAGGAGTGAAACCATGTAGGATTGATCAACTAAAAGCACCAGGTTCAGATAATCAATGGCTGTAGTAACTAACCAATGAGGAAGGACATGTCAGAAAAAATGCATCACCACAGTGAGCTAGCAAAGCAATTTATTGGAGGCACATGTTAACACGTCAAATATAAGATTCATATGATCATGTTGGAAAGGTTTGACTGAGCCCAAAGTTTGGGGCATCTATACTGTGATGAGAGATGCAAATAGAAAGCCTAAGAAGATAACTCAGCAGTGGCACTCCCATGTGGAGACCCATATATGGTTCTTACATGGGTGCCTTCCATGGACTCACTGAGTATTGAATTAGACAAGGATCAGGGTTTTAATTGTAGTTACAAGGATAGGCATAATTCAATGAATAAAATACATTCCAATTTTATTGATAATTGTCAAAATATTTACATCAGCTGATGTCACATTGGATACCACTCTTTTTACTACTTTTAATAATAAAAATTGATATTTATTGATCTACTTCTTTTCATGTTATTCACATCACCATCGTTACCAATGACCTGATTGCCACCATATATTGAGCCCCTACTACCTGCAGGCCTTGGGTCAAAGCCTTGAACTCTTTATTTCTCATATTTACAACAATTCTGAATGAGATGAGCTCTGATCAGTGCTTTGCAGCTGAGGAAACTGAGACACTGATAATTTAAATAATGCATCCATAGTGTCATGGTTAATAAGGAAGGGAGCTGGCCTAGAAACTCAGGTTTGTCAGATTCAAGGTCCTTTGTCATCTTTCTTCCTAATCATGATTTCTTCACCTGGCCCAATAGCTCAACTCTTGTAAATCTCAGGTCAGTCTTTTTATTGAAGACCCTCTTTAGTCACAGAGACCCCAAGCATCTTCCTCTGTCACTATCTTCGCCCGGTTAGGTGGCTCTAACAGAATACCACAGGCTGAGTGGCTTAAACATTTATTTCTCACAGTTTTGGGGGCTGGGAAGATCATGGTGCCCACAGATTTGGCATCCACTGAGACTCACTTCCTCGTTCATAGACAACCAACTTTCCATTGTGTCCTCACATGGTGAAGAGGGGAAGGGAGTTCTCTGGGGTCGCCTTTATAAGGACACTAATCTCATTCATGAAGACTCCACCATCCACCCCCCCCAAAAGGCCCACCTCCTAATATTATCCCATTGGATTGGGATATCAACATATGAATTTGGGGAGACACAAACATACGATGCACAACAGCCTCCATGGCAGTGTGTTGAAAACAGAAGACTAAGACCCTTCAGAGGGTGCTGAAGTTGACTAAAAGAGTAGTATGGACCAGCATTAAAAAGAAATGAAAAAAAAATAGAATAGCACATAGAAAATACCATAGGACATCAAGTAGTAAAGATAAAAGTATTTTTTTCAGTTACCCATGTGCCATATTTCAGTGAACCAAAGTCATAATCTATCAGAAGACACAAAATTTTATGTACCACTCAGAAAGAAAGTAAAATGCTGCCAATTAATGGCAAGGTATTATAGTTTTTAAGACTCATCCAAATTTCTGAGAGGTTAAAATGTGAAAAAGTCTGTCTGAGATTGATGGAGTGTACAATGCATTCATAGACTCACTGGGTCACTTGGTCAAATGCATTTCCTACTGTGGGTCATGGCCAGGAGAGTTTGAAAACCTCTGTCCTTAATGGTGGGGAAGGTGACTGAGGCATCCACATAGTGGCTGGAGCTGCCAAGAGTACCTGGTATGGCCAACCAGTTGGTGTGCCCAGCCACAGGCAGTCTGAGCTGAGATCCGGCTGCAGGGTGCCCTGTGAGCCAGCCCTTGGACAGCCACGTTCCAACAAGGCTCAAAGGTGTCCCACCCTGAACCAAGGCCAAGCCTTAATGAAGGTGTGTGGCATTTCAAGGATGCGACCCAGAGGTGTTCTTTTCTCCAGCTCATATTATACAGAGATAAGGTCCTGACCAGACAGCATCATGTAATTAATTGAGGTGTTTGGGAGAAAATCAAAATGGGAATCAGTGTTTCCCAGGCCATACTCACAAAGCTCAGAGCTGGAGGCTGTGGAAGATAACCGAAAGGCCAGCCCAGGGTCTGACAAAGGAAATTCTGACTTCTGACAGGCAGGCTTGATAGATGGAAAGTGAGGGGATAAAGGCTTTAGAATTTTGGGGTCAAATTTAACCTCGGTCTGTGCTATTGACTGATTCATTCTTTCAGCCAATATTTACGGAGCACCCAAGAAGGTCAGGCATTGTGCTAATAAGACTGTTGGAGATCATAAATAGCACACTGTGTTGGAACTGACTTCAGAGTCTCCCTGGTGGCTGACCGGTACCTGGATTTCCCACCTCTTCCTTTTCCAGAGCTGCACAGCTTCCTTGGGGGCCCCTGGCTGCACGCACAGACCAGTCACAGCTCCCGAGCCACTCCTGATGGAGGCTGGGGGATCCCAGTGTCCTTTGCTCCCCGCCTGGCAGTGCTTGACCTCAAGTCCCAGGTCTCACTGGGTGGAGACCGGCTGGGCAGCTGGAGCTGGTAGGGTTCTTTCTGTTGCCCCAAGGACTGAGTTATAGCACTGTCACCTTCCTGCTGAAATAGTTTTCAAGCCCTAGGTCCAGCTGCAGTCACAGTAGGTCCTGTTGCCCTATCCAAGGTCACAGTGCCCTCTAATAACCATGGCTACATTTATTGGCACTATACTCAGGTATGTAGGCTCTTCTTAAGGCTCACGTAATCCTTTCCTCAGCCCTGTGTGATAGGGGCCTGTTATATACCCATACTACAGATAAGGAGACAGAGGCTTACTCTAGCTCTTGCCAGTCCCTTTTGCAGGTACCACTTAGCTGGTGCTAATGGCATTCTGGCCTGGCCTTTAACCTTCCTGTCACCAGGAATCCCTCACCGTCCTGCTCCGCGGGCCCAAGCAGGAAAGGGCTAGCTTTTTGCCACTTCAGGGGCGGCCCTCAGTCTTCCTATATTCTGGAGTGATTCCATTCAGCTGCCGAATGAGGAGCTTCTAGGATGATGAAGTGGGGCATGCCCTGCACTACTGTGTGTGCACTGATCTGACTAAGACGAGCAGCGGACAAAGAGGCTGGTATACTAGCTCAAGTCCTGGGTCAGCTATAGCTTGTTGTGTAGCCTTGAGCAAGTCCTTGACTTCCTCTAGATTCAGTTTCCTCATCTGTCAGATCCTGAAGGCCCTTCCGGCACTGACAGTCAGGAGTCCATGTAGGCAGAGGGCATTATTGTTGAGGGGTATGCATACAAGAGCTTGTATTACATGCTGGGTGTTATGTACGGGGCATCGCACTGCGGGAGGGGTTTGTTTTTCTTTTGTTTTCCCCACTTTTTCAACCTGCTCAGAATTCCTCTCTGAGCCCTGGACAGGGCAGGGGAAGAGAAATCTCTACGTGTTGGGCTAAAAACAGAGCTAGAGGCAGGGAGATCCTATGAAGAATCCAACAAATCACTCTTTTGGCCCAAGGGACCCTTATGGAGAGAGGAAAGGGGACAGAATCATCCTTCCCATAGTGAAATAGGCCACCCAACCCTATGGGGGCATAATTTCAGCATCAAAGTGACTCCATAGCCTAAAGAGGGCCTCCTCTCCCATGAGATCACCTACTATTCCTTTAGCCAGAGATAGAGTTTTTATTTTTCTGAAGGAGGGATTCAAGTGTAATATGTAGCAAGCCCCAAATAAAACACGCCTCCCCCATTCCGTAAGGGGTTTGCCTTCATGGAGCTGCCTGCTCTCAGCAGTGGAAACCTGACTCTTCCAGGCAGCTGAGGGCACCAGTCTCTTCATTCGACAGTACCCAGAGGGCTCTGTAGATAACCAGGGCACCCAGGGAGCATGGCTGACTCAAAACTGGGGATGGAAAGTGCATGCAGTTTACCATCGACATGCATAGATACTGAGAACTCCAAACACTATGCAGGGGGCCAGAGCTGTTCTTGCAGTTTCTTGTCACTGCAAACTTGGTAAAACAAAACAAAACAAAACAAAACAAAACAAAACAAAAAAAAACCTCTTGAAAGTGCAGCTGCTGGAAAAGTCTTCGTGCCCACATGGTCTGACTTAAGATTTCTGGGTTCTGTTGATCCTTATGTGCTTCCCATGCTATCTCAGGACCCCCTCTCTGGGTCGGATGGGTTGTGTAATCCAGGTAAATCATGCAGTGTTCCGTGGTTTCAGTTTCAAAGAGAGTCTGGCAACCAGTGATGAAACAATGTTTTCATTCTTTTCTTTTTTTAAATATTTTATTTATTTATTTATTTGAGAGAGAGAATGAGAGAGAGAGCATGAGAGGGGGTAGGGTCAGAGGGAGAAGCAGACTCCCCGCTGAGCAGGGAGCCCGATGCGGGACTCGATCCATGTTTTCATTCTTGACTTGTCTTTTCATGAAAATGCAAAAGGTGGGTGTGCATTCTTTTTTTCTTTTAAATAATTTTTTATTGTTTTGTTAATCACCATACATTACATCATTAGTTTTTGATGTAGTGTTCCATGATTCACTGTTTGTGCATAACACCCAGTGCTCCACACAGAACGTGCCCTCTTTAATACCCATCACCAGGCTAACCCATCCCCCCACCCCCCTCCCCTCTAGAACCCTCAGTTCGTTTTTTTGAGTTCATCGTCTCTAATGGTTCATCTCCCCCTCCGACTTACTTCCCTTCGTTCTTCCCTTCCTGCTATCTTCTTCTTTTTTTTCTTAAAATATATTGCATTATTTGTTTCAGAAGTACAGATCCGTGATTTATCAGTCTTGTACAATTCACAGTGCTCACCATAGCACATACCCTCCCCAATGTCTATAACCCAGCCACCCCATCCCTCCCACCCCCGACCACTCCAGCAACCCTCAGTTTGTTTCCTGACATTAAGAATTCCTCATATCAATGAGGTCATATGATACATGTCTTTCTCTGATTGACTTATTTCACTCAGCATAACACCCCCCAGTTCCATCCACGTCGTTGCAAATGGCAAGATCTCATTCCTTTTGATGGCTGCATAATATTCCATTGTGTATATATACCACCTCTTCTTTATCCATTCATCTGCCGATGGACATCTTCGCTCTTTCCACAGTTTGGCTATTGTGGACATTGCTGCTATAAACATTGGGGTGCACATACCCCTTCGGATACCTACATTTGTATCTTTGAGGTAAATACCCAGTAGTGCAATTGCTGGGTCGGATGGTAGCTCTATTTTCAACTGTTTGAGGAACCTCCATACTGTTTTCCAGAGTGGCTGCACCAGCTTGCATTCCCACCAACAGTGTAGGAGGGTTCCCCTTTCTCCACATCCCCGCCAGCATCTGTCGTTTCCTGACTTGCTAATTCCAGCCATTCTGACTGGTGTGAGGTGGTATCTCATGGAGGTTTTGATTTGGATTTCCCTGATGCCGAGCGATGTGGAGCACTTTTTCATGTGTCTGTTGGCCATTTGGACGTCTTCTTTGGGAAAATGTCTGTTCATGTCTTCTGCCCATTTCTTGATTGGATTATTTGTTCTTTGGGTGTTGAGTTTGATAAGTTCTTTATACATTTTGGATACTAGCCCTTTATCGGATATGTCATTTGCAAATATTTTCTCCCATTCTGTCGGTTGTCTTTTGGTTTTGTGGACTGTTTCTTTTGCTGTGCAAAAGCTTTTTATCTTGATGAATCCCAATAGTTCATTTTTGCCCTTGCTTCCCTTGCCTTTGGCGATGTTTCTAGGAAGAAGTTGCTGGGGCTGAGGTCGAAGAGGTTGCTGCCTGGGTTCTCCGTTAGGATTTTGATGAACTCCTGTCTCAATTCTAGGTCTTTCAACCGTTTGGAGTCTATTTTGTGTGCAGTGTAAGGAAATGGTCCAGTTTCATTCTCCTGCATGTGGCTGTCCAATTTTCCCAACACCATTTGTTGAAGAGACTGTCTTTTTGCCATTGGACATTCTTTCCTGCTTTGTCAAAGATGAGCTGACCGTAGAGTTGAGGGTCCATTTCTGGGCTCTCGATTCTGTTCCATTGATCTATGTGTCTGTTTTTGTGCCAGTACCATACTGTCTTGATGATGACAGCTTTGTAATAGAGCTGGAAGTCCGGAATTGTGATGCCGCCAGCTTTGCTTTTCTTTTTCAATATTCCTCTGGCTATTCTGGGTCTCTTCTGGTTCCATATAAATTTTAGGATTCTTTGTTCCATTTCTTTGAAAAAGGTGGATGGTATTTTGATGGGGATTGCATTGAATGTGAAGATTGCTCTGGGTAGCACTGACATCTTCACAATGTTTGTTCTTCCAATCCATGAGCATGGAACGTTTTTCCATTTCTTTGAGTCTTCTTCAATTTCTTTCATGAGTATTTTATAGTTTTCTGAGTACAGATCCTTTGCCTCTTTGGTTAAATGTATTCCTAGGTATCTTATGGTTTTGGGTGCAATTGTAAATGGGATCAACCCCTTGATTTGTCTCTCTTCTCTCTTGTTGTTGGTGTATAGGAATGCCACTGATTTCTGTGCACTGATTTTATATCCTGCTACTTGACTGAATTCCTGTATGAGTTCTAGCAGTTTTGGGGTGGAGTCTTTTGGGTTTTCCACATACAGTATCATATCACCTGCAAAGAGTGAGAGTTTGACTTCCTCTTTGCCCATTTGGATGCCTTGGATTTCTTTTTGTTGTCTGATTGCTGTGGCTAGGACTTCTAATATTATGTTGAATAGCAGTGGTCAGAGTGGACATCCCTGCCGCGTTCCTGACCTTAGGGGAAAAGCTCTCAGCTTTTCCCCATTGAGAATGATATTCGCTGTAGGTTTTTCATAGATGGCTTTTATGATATGGAGGTATGTACCCTCTATCCCTATACTCTGAAGAGTTTTGATCAAGAAAGGATGCTGGACTTTGTCAAATGCTTTTTCTGCATCTATTGAGAGAATCCTATGATTCTTGTTCTTTCTTTTGTTAATGTATTGTATCACGTTGATTGATTTGCAGATGTTGAACCAGCCTTGCAGCCCAGGGATAAATCCCACTTGGCCATGGTGAATAATCCTTTTAATGTACTGTTGGATCCTATTGGCTAGTACTTTGGTGAGAATTTTTGCATCCATGTTCATCAAGGATATTGGTCTATAATTCTCCTTTTTGATGGGGTCTTTGTCTGGTTTTGGGATCAAGGTAATGGTGGCCTCATAAAATGAGTTTGGAAGTTTTCCTTCCATTTCTATTTTTTGGAACAGTTTCAGGAGAATAGGTATTAATTCTTCTTTTAATGTTTGGTAGAATTCCCCTGGGAAGCCATCTGGCCCTGGGCTTTTGTTTGTTGGGAGATTTTTGATGACTGCTTCAATTTCCTTAGTGGTTATAGGTCTGTTCAGATTTTCTATTTCTTCCTGGTTCAATTTTGGTAGTTGATACATCTCTAGGAATTCATCGATTTCTTCCAGGTTATCTAATTTGCTGGCATAGAGTTGCTCATAATATGTTCTTATTATTGTTTGTATTTCTTTGGTGTTGGTTGTGATCTCTCCTCTTTCATTCATGATTTTGTTGATGTGGGTCATTTCTCTTTTCTCTTTGATAAGTCTGGCCAGGGGGTTATCAATCTTGTTAATTCTTTCAAAGAACCAGCTCCTAGTTTCATCGATCTGTTCTACTGTTCTTTTGGTTTCTAGTTCATTGATTTCTGCTCTGATCTTTATGATTTCTCTTCTCCTGCTGGGCTTAGGCTTTATTTGCTGTTTTTTCTCCAGCTCCTTTAGGTGTAGGGTTAAGTTGTGTATTTGAGACCTTTCTTGTTTCTTGAGAAAGGCTTGTATTGCTATATACTTTCCTCTCAGGACTGCCTTTGCTGTATCCCAAAGATTTTGAACAGTTGTGTTTTCATTTTCATTGGTTTCCATGAATTTTTTTAATTCTTCTTTAATTTCCTGGTTGACCCATTCATTCCTTAGTAGGATGCTCTTTAGCCTCCATGTATTTGAGTTCTTTCCAACTTTCCTCTTGTGATTGAGTTCTAGTTTCAAAGCATTGTGGTCTGAAAATATGCAGGGAATAATCCCAATCTTTTGGTACCGATTGAGACCTGATTTGTGACCTAGGATGTGATCAATTCTGGAGAATGTTCCATGGGCATTAGCGAAGAATGTGTATTCTGTTGCTTGGGATGGAATGTTTTGAATATGTCTGTAAAGTCCATTTGGTCCAGTGTTTCATTTAAAGTCTTTATTTCCTTGTTGATCTTTGCTTAGATGATCTGTCCATTTCAGTTACAGGAGTGTTAAATTCCCCCACTATTATTGTATTGTGGTCATTGTGTTTCTTTGCTTTTGTTATTAATTGCCTTATATAATTGGCTGCTCCCACGTTAGGGGCATAGATATTTACAATTGTTAGATCTTCTTGTTGGCTAGATCCTTTAGGTAGGATATAGTGTCCTTCTTCATCTCTTATTACAGTCTTTGGTTTAAAATCTAATTTGTCTGATATAAGGATTGCCACCCCAGCTTTCTCTTGGTGTCCATTAGCATGGTAAATGGTTTTCCACCCCCTCACTTTCAATGTGGGCGTGTCTTTGGGTTTAAAATGAGTCTCTTGCAGACAGCATATTGATGGGTCTTGTTTTTTAATCCAATCTGATAGCCTGTGTCTTTTGATTGGGGCATTTAGCCCATTTACATTCAGAGTAACTATTGAAAGATAGGAATTTAGTGCCATTGTATTGCCTGTAAGGTGACTGTGAGTGTATATTGTCTGTGTTCCTTTCTGATCTATGCTGCTTTTAGGTGCTCTTTTTGCTTAGAGGACCTCTTTCAATATTTCTTGGAGGGCTGGTTCGTGTTTGCATATTTTTTTAGTTTTTGTTTGTCCTGGAAGCTTTTTATTTCTCCTTCTATTTTCAATGACAGCCTAGCTGGATATAGTATTCTTGGCTGCATATTTTTCTCGTTTAGTGCTCTGAAGATATCATGCCAGTGCTTTCTGGCCTGCCAGGTCTCTGTGGATAGGTGTGTGGCAATCTAATGTTTCTACCATTGTAGGTTACATATCTCTTCTCCCGAGCTGCTTTCAGGATTTTCTCTTTGTCTCTGAGACTCGTCAGTTTTACTATTAGATGTCGGGGTGTTGACCTATTTTTATTGATTTTGAGAGGGGTTCTCTGTGCCTCCTGGATTTTGATGCCTGTTTCCTTCCCCACATCAGGGAAGTTCTCTGCTATTATTTGCTCCAATATACCTTCTGCCCCTCTCTCTCTTTCTTCTTCTTCTGGGATCCCAATTAGTCTAATGTTGTTTTGTCTTATCGTATCGCTTAATCCTCGAATTCTGCCCTCGTGATCCTGTACTTGTTTCTCTCTCTTTTTCTCAGCCTCTTTATTTTCTATCATTTGGTCTTCTATATCGTTGATTCTCTCTTCTGCCTCATTTATCCTAGCAGTTAGTGCCCCCATTTTTTATTGCACCTCATTAATAGCCTTTTTGATTTCCACTTGGTTAGATTTTAGTTCTTTTATTTCTCCAGAATGGTTTTCTCTAATAACTTCCATGCTTTTTCAAGCCCAGCTAGTATCTTTAAAGTCATGATTCTGAACTCTAGGTCCGACATCGTACTAATGTCCGTATTGAGTAGGTCCCTGACAGATGGTACTACCTCCTGTTCTTTTTGCTGAGGTGATTTTTTTCGTTTTGTCATTTTGTCCAGAGGAGAACAGATGGATGAGAGAACAGAATGCTAACAGGTTAACAACGTCTCCAGCAAATATACTCTATACAAATCAGAAAAGACCTGAAACCAGGGGACAAGAAAGGGAAAGAAAGAAGAGAAAAAAAAAAAGGAATAAGAAAAAGATAAAAACAAAAAAAAAACAGAACAAAACAAAAAAAACAGAATATGATCAAATATGATCAGGCTAGTGCACACACTAGCTTTTAGTGCCACATAGTGCCACACACTAGCTTTTAGGCATATTTTCGTCTGTTAGAAGAAAGTGCCTGCTAAAATTTTAAAGGAAGAAAGACTTATATATGTACAAAATAAGGGTTGATACAATGAAGGGATGGCAGATGACTGTAAAAATGAAAATTATAAAAGATTTAATAAAAGGACTTAATAAGATAAGAAGTTGTTTTTAAAAAGAAAGTAGATTTAAAAAGAAAAAGAAAAAAGAAAAAAAAAGGGAGAGAATGTGATCAGGCAGGAGACTTGAACAAAGCCATACACTAGTGATTTAGGGTATATTTTGATCTGTTAGAAGAAATTGTATCTCAAAATTTTAAAGAGAGAACAACTTATATATATATGCCAAAAATAAGGGGAACTACTATGAAGGGATAAAAATATGACTCTAAAATTGAAAAATAAAAAATGTTTTTTTTAAAAAAGGGATTGATAAGATGTTGTTTGAAAAAGGGAAAAAGAAAAATTCAAAAAAAAAACAGTTAAAAAAATTAACTTTCAAAAACTAATGAATCATGGTAAAAAAGCCATGAATTCTATGTGCAGTATTCCCCTAGCGCTGGAGTTCTCCCATTTTCCTTGATCAGTAAACTTGGTCTTGGCTTGCTGGCTGTTCGTGCTGATCTTCTGGGGGAGGGGCCTGTTGCCGTGGTTCCCCAATGTCTTTGCCAGAGGCGGAATTGTCCCGCCCTTGTGAGTCCAGGCTAAGCAAGCTGCTCGGGTTTGCTCTCAGGAGCTTTTGTTCCCTGCAAGCTCTCGGTACAGCTTTGGAGGACCAGGGTGAAAATGGTGGCCTCCCAATCTCCACCCGGAGGAGCCGAGAACTCGGGGCCCCGCTCCTCAGTGCGCCCCCAAAGAAAAGCAGTCACTCCCGTCTCCCCGGTCTCCGGCCGCACTCCGTGCTCACCCGGCCTGTGACCGAGCGTTTCTATCTCTGGCACCCGACCCCGTGTGGAGTCTCCAAACCCAGCAGATCCCTGTGGTGTGCTTCCGTGCTGTTCCTCCCAGGGGAGGAAGGGGAGTCGCCCTGGCTCTGCCGCTTGTTGGGTCCCTGCTGGAGGAGCAGTGGCCCAACTGGGCCACGGATCACGGTTTATGGAAACCCGAGCTGAGAGCCTGCGCCTCGGCTCCGTCTCTGCAGCCGGCTTCCCCGCTCTGATACCTGGGAGCTCTGCCGCACTCAGGCACCCCCGGTCTTTCTGTGATCCCGAGGGTCCTGAGACCACACTGTCCAGCGAGCGTTCCACCCCCCGCTTAGCCACTGGAGTGACATCCCTCAGCGGAGCCAACTTCTAAAAGTTCCGATTTTGTGCTCCGCGGCTCTATCACTTGCCAGAAGCGGCAGACGGAGGCCCCCTCCCCCGCCGTCTATCCTCCCGAATATCACCTCGGATTCACTTCTCCGCACTTCCTACCTTCCAGAAAGTGGTCGCTTTTCTGTTCAGAGTGTTGTTACTATTCTTATCTTCGATCTCCTGTTGAGTTCGTAGGTGTTCAGAATGGTTTGATCCCTATTCAGCTGAATTCCTGAGACCAGAGGAAATCCAGGTCTCCTACTCCTCCGCCATCTTGCTCCGCCCCCTTGGGTGTACATTCTTAATTCGACGGAAATCTCTTTAAAAACCTCCTCATTCTTTATTGCTCTTCTAAATCATCTCTTCCTAGATATTATTTACCCCCAAACTCCTCCCTCAATCCTCAGTCCTGCTGGCTGGCATCTTTTTTCCCTGCCCCTTCTTTTTTCCCTTTACATCTTTATTATGCAGATCAAAAACCTCTCTGCATTCCTTAGCATTCTCTTTACTGCAGCTGGTATTTGAAATTTTCTGTAAGGAAAAAAAAAAAAAGGCCTGGATCTGACACAACAAGCCAAATCCTCCTGGGGGGTGTGGGGAGGGGAGTTTGGGAGTACTCAGATTCAGACCTGGGTAATCCTTGTCCCATTATAGTCATTTCCTTCTGTCGGGGTTCTTGTTACTATTTGCAGGCATTCTCCATCTCTGCTAATGCAATTGCTCAAAGGGCACTTTAAGTATAATCATTATCCATCGATTTTTTTTTTTTTTGGAGGCTTTATTCCTTCCAATAAGCTCTGCCAAATGCTGGCTGCTGGTTCCATTTGTTAAACAAGGGCAAGCTTTGTTCTGTTTGGCTTTTCTCTTAACTGGTGTTCTCTATCCTCCCTCAGCATGGGGTGAAGGGGAGATTTTCTGCCACCCCTTTTGGTGAGGAGAGTCACTTGCAGACGGGGATTGGAACTGAAATGGGTCTCTGATTGGGAAGAAATATGGATGCCCCGGCACTTGCTGTGTGTCTGCATTAGGCAGTCCTCGCTCCAGTCCCAGAGGGGGCTGAACAGGGCAATTCTCTGGTAGTATCACCATCAGTCAGGGATACCAGACAGGGAAACTTTTCACTTAAAATCACCCTGATGGGTATAGGTAGAACATCAGAGACTTTTGTTAGATCAGGTTTTCAAAGAGGTAAGAGAGCAAAAGGGTCACAAGGTGACATGACCACAAAGTTCTGGAAAAGGGCCCAGAAAGACCTGTGGCTTTGAAGATATACTGCCCGATTTCACAATTTTACTGAGTGTCGACCCTGGAGAGGGGTTGAAATCAGAGCTTGGCTGGTCACACTTTAATGATTTTTCACATGACATGAGGCTTGCCAGTTTACCAAGTGCTTCCCCACGTGCTGCCTCACTTTGCGTGTCTGAAGCAGATGGACCCTGCTGAAGGCACCCCTGGGAGCAGTGAGTCCAGCTGCAAGTCCTTCATCCTCTCCCCTGCCCATCACTGGCTCAGCCACATGTCCCTTCCTTCCGGTGCTCTTCCTCAACACCCTGTAAAGTCTGGGTTGGGTCTCCTCACTGTGTCCTCCCTGAACACCTTCTCCTCACCTTCCTGTCACTCATTAGAATCTGATTATGGCCTCCTTTCATTCTCTTGCTTGAGGAAAGAAGGCAGAGAAGGAGAGGAGGCTGTAAATGTCGTGGCATCAAGCCCGTTGCCACTGGGACATCCCTAGCTCAGTCCTGCCGTGGGGCTCTGGGAAACACGCCTCAGGCTTGCAGCAACTGGGGGACGGGGGAGTTGGGATATGCTCACTCTCTTCCCATCCATCCTTGGTTGATGGCATTTCCAGGGCTATTAATCCTTTGGTACTTTTAGCTCATCCTCTGAAGGGATGAAATATGCTTGCACAGCTGGTGGGGGGCAGGGGGCCCCCCAGGTATTTACAGCCTCATGAGGGTGGGTACACTGGCAGGATGTGGTACACACATCTCCTTATTCACTATGGTGCTTAGAGCACAAGTGGTAGGTCCCAACACTGTGTCCAGCATGTAGTAGTCTCAGTAAAGGACAATCAATGTGGACGTGTGCATGCAAACTAGGTGTGAATGCGTGCAAATAGTGCATGTATGTAGTTCTACTCCTCCATCTAACATTCTTGGCTCTGTGGCAGAAAAGCTCATCAATCAAAGCTTCTTAGTGATGCTGACAAAGGCAAGGCTCTTCATAGCCACCAGGTTGGAAGTGGACATATCCCTTATCAGCCCGAACCCCTTTCATGGGAACTTGTGAACAAAGATATGAAAAAATATCTCCCCACCCACCCCAGAAAAAATGTCCGTAATCCCTCCCTGACCACAAAGAGCTCCTTTCCAGCCCTTCTTCCTCCTCTCTCCAAACCCAACCTCCACGTGTGGAAGTCAGGTGGGGTGGGGGAGCTATGGAGATGGCCACAGAGGCTGGAGGGGACCAGCTGCAGGGAAGAAAAAGGAATGTAGCAGAGCCAAGAGATAGAGACCCAGTCTGAGCTGCTTGCTAAGAAAGGGCTCTCCAGGTGCCAGCTTGTTGCTGTGGGAGGGGCAGTGGGGAACAGACAGACCCAGGGTAGAAACAAACAATCAAGGAAAAATCTGTTCCTTGCTGCTCCAGGCAGCTTTTAATTGTTGGCCCAGCTCCTGCTTCTGTCTGTGCATCATTTAACCTCTAACACTAAGAAGAGGAAGTTTAAAAAAAAAAAAAAAAGCTTGAGTAAGGACAGCAGCAGAACTGGAGAGAGAAGAGGGGGAGGAGGGGAGGAGAGAAGTGGGGAGAGGAGAAGAGAAAACAGGTTTGTAAGTTCAGAAGGGTCTATGGTCATCCTGCTGGAGGCACTGAAACTACACCTGTCTCTCTTCTTTCTTTCAAAGCTGGAGATAATTGGACAATTGTGCTGTGGGGGGTGTGTGTGTGTGTGTGTGTGTGCACGCACATGCATGTGCCTGTATGTTATTGCCATGTGTCTGTAGCTTTGGGAGCATGGGGCTTGAGCAGTTGTGGACCATTTGTCTTGGTCATTTAGTGTGTTGGTGTGTACCTGTGTGCATTTGTATGGGTGTGTGTCTGTATGTTGTGAGTGTGTGTGTCTAGCTAGGCATAAACGTTGAGACCTATTTGCTCCCTCAAAAGGAGAAGAGTGGATAAGTGAGAAATCTTCAGTTAACATCTCAGCTGCAGAGATGTTACTGGCAAATCTGGGCTCGCTGAAGGAATTCAGGGCAGCCTTATGGAGGTGGAAACAGGAGAGGCAAATATCTTCCTAAGCTTGTTTTCCCAAGCTTGTCACTAGCTCCTGAACCAGCCAGGGTGGGTCCTGTTAGCTTTCTAGGACAAGGGGGTGGCCTAGTACTGAGGTCTGGGGCCAGATGGCCTGACACATGGTAGGGTCATGAGAGGGGTGGAGGCAGCCCTCTTTCCCTCCAAGGTTCCTCATGCTGGCCAGGGGCGGGGTGAGGGGATAGCAAGAGTTAGTCTAAGATTATTCTGTTTCTTTTTAATGGTTATTTCTTTTTCAAATCAAGGCTATCCATAGAAACAGTATAGCATTTCAGAAATGCACAACTTAAACCATGAAATTTTCCCATGCTCCTGTTAGCATTTCCATGTCTTTCTCTTCACATGTTTCTTTGCATATACTAGCATTTTGGATCTATATTAATATGCATATATGCATACAATGTATTTGCATACATTCACACGCATACATTCACACATACCTCTCATTATTTTTATACAAACAAAATAATACAATGTTGTTCTGCAACTTGCTTGCTTTTCTAAATAACACCTTGTGGACATCATCAGTCCATGCCAATTCAAGGGAAATTTTATCAGTCGTTGGAATGGCTCTATACTATTCCTTTGTGTGGATGGGCTCCATCTGTTTATCCAGTGCCTCCACAACGAACATATGTGTGGTTTTTCTAAGTTCTGTGATTGCAGTGAGCCTCCTTATGGGTGCTTTTGTGTGGTACTCTCAGTGAGATCGTGGAGAGGAGGTTCTGTTCTAATAGGGACCTGCCAGGAAGGGAGGGTTGGAGAACGGGGAGCTTCTAGTTCCCTGTTCTCAGTTCTTAGCTTCCCCCTTAATGTGCAGGACAATTTCTCGGTCTCTGCCTCTGGTGTCTTCTCTGTACGGAGAGATACTAAAAATAAATACACCTGCCTCTTCGTCACTCTGTTTATTAAACTGCCTTCCTTAAAGATTCTCAGCATATCCACGGAGGTTTAAAAATACATACTTCAACAATTCACTTGCAGAGAAGAAGATTAAATGCTGCCTCCCACTTTAGGCTTTCGGCAGTGCTGCTGGGATGTGCTAACACCCCCTAATGCAGACAGTATTTCTTAAGGAAATAGACCTGCCAGCCTGAGAGAAGAATGACCTGATTAGAGTCCCAGCTCCTCAGCCTTCCAGCTGGGAGATAGTGGTCAAGTGACTTGTTCCAACCTAACCTGCAGTTCCTGGAAATGAGGATAATAATGCCTGGATTGTTCATTGAAACAATGTATCTAAAGAAATTAGCCCAGCATCAGAGATGTAGCAAGTGCTCACTAAATCTTAGCTACCTTATTATCAATACTGCCCTATAAGTACAGTAATTGTATATAATTCAACCTAACTCCACTCTGGCCTTCCTTTTCTTCCTAAAGGCGCGATCGCCATATACTTAGTTGTTTGATTTAGAAACAGTGATTTGGGGATAGTCTTAGAGTTGGATGACAAATATTCTTTTGTTTGTTTATGTTTACTTCTTTCACTGCTTACTGCGTGCTTGTAAAATTTCTAATATTATAGAAATGTGTGACTTGGAATGTGTGAAATTTCACATAATTCTCTGTCCAAGATAATCACTGTTTGCCAAAATATATTTCTCTATTTCCTTGCTTGCCAGTTTATTGACTGACTCCCTCCTCCACTAAACCCAAACTCCAATATCACAAGGGTGATAAAAGCATTCCTCTCTCTGGATATTCAGCATCGTGCATCATAAAGTGGCATGTTGCTAGAATGTAGTAAAAGCATATTGAAAATGTTGCTTTTTAAGAATGTCATGTTCTTGAAAAAGTGCTCAACATCGCTTGGCATCAGGGAAATCCAAATCAAAACCTCAATGAGATACCCCTCACACCAGTCAGAATGGCTAAAATTAACAAGTCAGGAAACGACAGATGTTGGCGGGGATGTGGAGAAAGGGGAACCCTCCTACATTATTGGTGGGAATGCAAGCTGGTGTAACCACTCTGGAAAACAGTATGGAGGTTCCTCAAAAAGTTGAAAATAGAGCTACCATACGATCCAGCAATTGCACTACTGGGTATTTACCATAAAGACACAAACGCAGGGATCCAAAGGGGTACGTGCACCCCGATGTTTATAGCAGCAATGTCCACAATAGCCAAACTGTGGAAAGAGCCAAAATATCCATCGACAGACAAATGGATAAAGAAGATGTGGTAAAAATATACAATGGAATATTATGCAGCCATCAAAAGGAATGAGATCTTGTCATTTGCAACAACGTGGATGGAACCGGAGGGTGTTATGCTGAATGAAATAAGTCAATCAGAGAAAGACACATATCATATGACCTCACTGATATGAGGAATTCTTAATCTCAGGAAACAAACTGAGGGTTGCTGGAGTGGGGGTGGAGTGGGAGGGATGGGGTGGCTGGGTGATAGACATTGGGGAGGGTATGTGCTATGGTGAGTGCTGTGAAGTGTGCAAGACTGTTGAATCACAGATCTGTACCTCTGAAACAAATAATGCAATATATGTTAAGAAAAAAAAAAAGAAAGAAGATAGCAGGAGGGGAAGAATGAAGGGGGGGAAATCGGAGGGAGAGACGAACTATGAGAGACGATGGACTCTGAGAAACAAACTGAGGGTTCTAGAGGGGAGAGGGGTGGGGGGATAGGTTAGCCTGGTGATGGGTATTAAAGAGGGCACGTTCTGCGTGGAGCACTGGGTGTTATACACAAACAATGAATCATGGAACACTACATCAAGAACTAATGATGTAATGTATGGTGATTAACATAACAATAAAAAATTAAAAAAAAAAGAATGTCATGTTCTTTAATACCTTAGGTGAAGGTTGTGGTAAGCCTTGGGATAGGACAGATATGGCCATGTTCATTGTAGCCAGACAGGGGAGGCCAGGAGGGGATGGGATCAGGAACTAGTCAGCTCCAAAGGAGCGGGGATGATCTAGCAGATAGAACAAATTACCCTGAAATTTGGAGGACTGACCATAGCAGGCAGTCCCATGGCACTGTTGGCATGTGGACAGCCCATCCAGGTAACTGGAGGCAGTGGTGGGCATGCAGGGCCCAGCAAGGGGCAATCCAGGGGCAGGCTTTGTTCTGAGACCCAAGTGGACTGGAAGTCAGACTCCTGTGGGCTTGTCAAAAGAGTCCAGATGTACAAGCTGCAGTCCAACTGTGACCACCAGGTCTGGGAATAACTGGAAGGAGCCCAGAGAGCCTGGGGCAAGGGCTGAATCCTGAGACAGATTAAGGAAAAAGCAATAAGGCAGAAGTACCTCTGGAAGCCCCTAGCTCTTGGGGCCTCACATGGAAGGTAGGCTTGGGCCCTCAAGATGGGATCTCAGGGACACCAGGTTCGTGACCAAGTGTGGAGGTTAGTGACCCTCAGGGTCAGACCCTGAAGACAGGGTAGAACTGCCCCTAACCCTTTTCTACCTTAGACGAGAATTGGCTGAGAAGCTTGAGAAGCTGGTAAATGGTGGTGGGAAGGCTGCTACAGATAGCGACATCTGGGTGCAATCCCTGTGCACAGGAAGGAGGAAATGCATGCCCTCCTTTTCGATGGTTTTGCTGGCCTCATCAATCAGCAGGCATGGCGAGGTGATCATAAATGCAAGGTCTGAACACGTGAGGCATTGGTGAAGCCAATTCCAGAAATCCTTCTACCCAACAGAAATGGGTTTTCTGTGACCCAGAGCTTGGGATGCCCAAGCCATAGGCAGGGATTAGGAGTGGGACGATGATGTGCTGTTTCTTTTCCAACCATTCCTTTGCTGTCCTTGACCGTTCTATGCCTGGTGTCCACTCCAGGGCTGCCTCCATGTCATGTCCAGATGTCAGGGCTGCCTAGAGAAGCAGGCGGCCCCTCCCAGGTGGGGAACTGCTCACCCAAAAACCTTCTCTTTCCTGGGGAAACACCTTCACAGTGGCAAAGAGAGGCAAAGCAAGCCCCCGAGCTTCATGGGCTCTTGTCTGGCTGAACCCTAGTGAGGAAAGGAATGATGCTTGCTCAGATAACTTCCCACAGACTTCACCCTGACCAGTCCTTCCAGAAGAGCAGCATGGTTGAGGCCTGATGTTTCTAAGTGGCCGTGGTGCTGGTGCCTCTGGGAGAAGCAACAGGGAGCAGTGTGCCTGGTCACTCCTGTTACTCTTCTTCTTAGTGTAAGTGAAAGGGCTCCTGATACTCCCATAATGCATGAGCCCTTTAGCTCATTCCTTATGGCCCTGGCAAGTTATTTGACCTCCTGGAGCCCCATCTGTAAAGTGGAGACATTTTACAAGTTGTTTGAAGACGAAATTAGGTGATATGTGGAGACTGCTTCACCTAATGTCGCCAAGTGGAAAGCAAATGCAAGATAAATGTCAGCTGTTACTATTATCATCTGTGTTGTTGTTGCTGTGAGGTCAGAGACAAGCCTGGTCAAGGAGGAGAGTCAGCAAAGGGGAGAAGGAACTCCGAAGTGTGTACTGATACTCTCCACTGTTCACCCGGGAAAGAAGCTTCCAGGTTCTTAGGGCTCACGGTCAAGGGTTGGGACAGGGTGTGGGCACGATATTCTTCTAATTGGTCTCCAGATATGAGGCTCAGAATGCTGTTCCAACACCATGCAGCTTGAGGGCTAGAGGGGCAGTGTCCCCATCCCCCAATTCCAAGTTTAATTTGAACCATGACAGAGAATTGTGCATTACTTCACCAACAGCAATGACAGTCATAAACATTATTATTATGTCATTTGATGTATTGTGTTATTCTTACAAGTGAAGTTATCTTATTTTTATAATTACTTACTGTTATAAGTATTACTGTACCTAAATATAATTAATCAATCTCTTAACCATGTTCCATGCACCAGGTAAAGTTAAAGGCTTTTTGTGCATTCTACCATTTTATCCCCCAAGACCCCTCTGTGGAATCATTATCATCTTTTCAGATGAGAACATTGAGACTCAGAGAGGTTAAGTAATTTTCCCAAGGCTGCACAGCTAATAAGTGGCAGAGCCAGAAATCAAAACCAGTCTGTCTCCCAAGCCCACACTCATAACCTCTGTCTTTGCTGCCTCTTCTTCCCAACACCTGTGTGATCAGCCCTGCTTTGAACCCTTCTAGGCTCTTCTCCATTCTTAGATGAGAGATACTTAGGCTTGGAAAGGACAAGATCACTTGCTCCTCTACCATGCCCCCTCATCCTGCTCATCAGATGTTTGAAAGTGGTTATCAAGTCCCCACAAGATAACAGCCTTCCTTATTTGAATAGAACAAAGAGCACTCTAGGTGAATAGATTACATTGTGGAAGGAGAGTCTCAGGTGCTCCAGATTCTCAATGCTCCAGAGTTCACTTGCCTCTTAAGGCTCTCAGACTCTGCCCCCTTCTGCCCCCTTTTTACCCCTCACTTATGGATGCTGCACTGTCCCCATGCCTTTAACTTCCGCTAACCCTGTCTGTCCACATGTGGCACTCTACAGACATGATCTCATTCTAGATTCCCAGCAGCCCTCTGCAGGGATCTTGTTCTTTTTTAAAAAAATTATTTATTTATTTGAGAGAGAGAATGAGATAGAGAGAGCATGAGAGGGGGGAGGGTCAGAGGGAGAAGCAGACTCCCTGCTCAGCAGGGAGCCCGATGCGGGACTCGATCCCGGGACTCCAGGATCATGACCTGAGCTGAAGGCAGTCGCTTAACCAA
This sequence comes from Eumetopias jubatus, assembly GCF_037043125.1. Classification (NCBI taxonomy): domain Eukaryota; kingdom Metazoa; phylum Chordata; class Mammalia; order Carnivora; family Otariidae; genus Eumetopias; species Eumetopias jubatus. The sequence goes on from NW_028274816.1 coordinate 121,451,540, forward strand.
CTGAGCCACCCAGGCGCCCAGGGATCTTATTCTTATCCCCATCTTCCCGATCAGGAAATCAAGACACAAAACAGTCACAGATTCAGCTGGCATCATGCTCTGGCAGGTCTCACTCCAAAACGCTATATTGTCATCACTCAATGGCATTCTCTTATTTACATTCCAGTTCAGTCATTTTCCCAGTTTCTTCTTAGAGCAGCTGAGGCAGGCTGGCATCAAAAACAACCCCCCTCCCCCCAAAAACCCTAAAAACAGCATACCTTGCTAAAGATTGAAAGAGGGCACAAAGGAAATAATTACAAAAAACATGAGCCACATAAAGGTTCTCAAAGTACAGATTTCTGATTCTCCAGTAATTACTTTCTGGACCCAAGGGGCTGGCACCACCTCACCTGCGTGCTGCCCAGCTTCATAACTTCCTGGCCCCCTCATTCCTGCCATCGGGTGGCAGTGCCATCTTGGGTCTTAGCTACAGAAAGTGGGCAACCTCCCATTTGCCCTCTATCCACCCTGGGCTCACTCTGCAACTTCATTCCAGTCTGGAGTCAAACTACATCCACTCTTGCTCACTCATTCCTTCAACAAATATTTATTCGCAGATAAGAATTTAATGAATGGTCTCACCCTCTCAGTGATATTGTACTTTCCACATCAGTCTTTGATTTTATATTTGCTATCCCTGTAGCACCTGCTAAGTGCCATACCAGTTTGGGGATGCCAATTATAATAATAGTGATGACAACAAAAACTAGTCATAGCTAAGTTTTACTGAGTGTCCATCATGGGCCAGATAGTGCAGCAAAAACACTTGGCTTAAATTTTCACATTTGATTCTTTCAATAATCCAGTGAGGAGGGTACGATCATCATCCGCACTGGACAGATGAGGAAATAGGAAGGGTAAATAGATTGCTAAGATCACACAGCAAGAAGGATCACAGCCACGACTTGGAGCCCGGAGCCCAAGCCCTTGACTGCTATGCTATGTAGCATGTCATAGAGAGCTGAACAGCACGATCCTGAAGGGGACAGTAGTGCACTAACAGGTGCATGCCAGCCATCTCTATGGAGTGTATACAAGTGGAGGAGGGGCAGAGAAAGAGTCAGGAAAAGCTTTATGGAGTCAGGTAGATGCAGGGCGCTTACTAAAAGCTGCATAGGGGGTCATGCAGAGACCGGAGCAGAGGGGCACTCCAGGCAGAGGGAGCATTGTGAGCAAAGACCTGGAGGGCTGGCACAACCTGGCTTTTGGGGGAGCTTTCAGCATGTGGCTGACTTCAGTGGGGCTAAGGAGAAATTGTTGAGTGAAGAGGCTAGAGATATTGTCAGGAGCTAGATCCCAAAGCCCTAGAGATAACGGGTAGCCTCTGAGGATGGAGAGCAGGGGAGAACAACAATCAGACACAAACCGTAGAAAGATCATTCAGGCACCTGCAGGAAGGGTGGAGGGGGCAAGGAGGGCTGGGTCTGGTGGACCTCTGGAGACCTGGTCCCATAAAAGGCTCAACGGGGCAGCCGTACCCTAATCATCTCTAACCTGAGTTTGAGTTTCAGTAAATAAATATTAGGAGCAGTTCCCAAATCTTGAACCAGCCACTTCCTCATTTTGCTAAGCCCCTTGACTCTGCAATTGAGACACACAAAGTATGTTCAGGGATTTGGAGCAGCGGGATCATTGTGAGGTCATGGTTCAGCCTCGCTGTGAGGTCATGGTTCCTTTCGCTGGGGTACTACCAAAGGCCAGGGCTTGCTGGTGGGGTTGGCTCTGCTAACCCGGCAGTTTGCCAAGTGACACTGAGTGACGCCCCCACTTCTTTTCAGGTCTGAAGTTCAAGAAGGTAGCACCAGAGGATCCTGATTATGGACCGTCCCCTGGCATTCTTTAATTCTCTTCCTTCTTGGGAAATCTTGTCTGTCTTCCCCACATAACCCCTTGGGAGCTGGTAAGTCAAGGGCCAATCATCTGCCTCCTTCTATAGACAATGCCTGCGTTAACACAACCCCAAACTGGCCACTTGGTCAGCATCAGCTTCCTAACCTACTGATTTTTAAAGGTAATTTATCAAAACAGAGTAGCCTTCTAATTTCTATCCGATTCCTCCAATTAACAGAGCTGCATATTGATCTGGGCATTGATTAGAAACTCCCCATCAGAGTCAAATGTCTCCCCTTCAGAGATGGCTCAGTGCCGCCTAGTTTTAAGCCAAATCATTCTCCTCTAATAGTGGATCCAAGACGACTTCAGATCTTAACCAGACTAAGAAGTGGAAGAAAAGCAGGCAGAGAGCAGAAAGGAAGACCAGGCGAGGGCTGGGGATCCTTCTGCAGCTGCAGGAGCTGGTTTCTGGGATGCGAGCCAGGTGGGCGAGGAGGGTTCATGTGCCGAGTCAAACCGGAATAGCAGACATAAGTGAGGCTCAGAGAGATGTTGGCAACAAGGCACCCATTCCAGCGGGCAGGATCTTTAGGAGGATCGCGGCGAAGGCAGCTGGGATTTCTGGGAAGTCAGCTGGCCCACAGTGGCCCCAACCCAGCAGCCAAGAGGGCCTTGGGGATAGAGAGAATGCCCACATCTACCCCTTCTTCGCCCATGCCCAGAAGACTGCCATGCGAGGCAGGAGCCCGGGACGTGGTATCAGGCCGACTCGAGTTCAGACCCGGCTTGGTCTCTTGCTAGAATGTGAAGGTTGGCGATGATAAATTCCTAATCTCTTTTGCCTTTTTTTCTGTTTCTATTAAAGGGAGATAATAACTGTATCAACCTCAGAGGGCTGTTATGGGCATTAAGTGTAATAAGGGATGTTGACAGTGCTTAACACTGTACCAGGCCTGGACACGGACTGAAACATTGTTAAAAGCGGTTATTATTATAAGCTCCCTCCAGGGAGGCAAACGTGAATGGAAGAGAGTACTCTGTCCTTGCAAAGCCAGATGGATTGGGATCTCCCTCTAACAGCAAATCAGAGGGCATTGGGGGGAAATCGAAGTTGAATCAGGCTGGATCTTCATAAAAGGAGCTGAGCAGACCCCCCCTCCCCCACCCCAGGCATCCAGGACCACCTTTGGCAATTGGTGGGGAAGATTGACATCTTTTGCTTTCTTTGGGGCCCTAACAGGGTTGTCCTAGCCACCTGCGCAGGTGTAGCCACGGCCCAGGAGGTTTCTGCCTACATCCAAGCTGGAGACGGAGCCTGAGAACTCGCTTAATGCTGGGTGCGAAGCAGATGAGGGCCATTAGAGCCGGCTCAGTGGCTGAGACTGAATGGCTTATCTCAGCTCCCCAGTGGAACCAAATCAAATCCATGAAAAATATTAGGTTTTCAAATCAAAAAGGCAAACCATGTTGAACAAACCAGCCATGGGCAGCAGACAGCTAATTGGCTTGTGTCTGTCAAAAACATTGAACTTGATAGGAATCAGGAAGCACTGACCAGAGAGCCTCACCTTCCGACATTGAGGGGGGAGGGGATCTACCCCTGCTTCATCAACCCTGCTCCCCCCACCTGCCACCATTCATCCTTTCTGTCGGGAAGAAACATTGCACCAGTGCGAAGCAGCTGCAGGAGGGAGCTGGAAGGAAGGGTCTCCTCTAGCTAAACCACAGACCTGCCCCTGTGCCTCTGTAAGCCAGGCATTCATTTGAGAAGCATTATTTAGTGGCTGCTGTGTGCTGTGGATTGAAGATGGAAGAATAGAGAAAACCCCCTCAACTCTTGTCTTCACAGTCTAGTATTGGAAGTGGGGAATCAAGAGACATTTATAACAGTGTGATGTCACGGAGATTTTTACCCCCAGGAAACTGTAGGTCTGGGGAAGGATACCTGTGTATCAATGAGAGAATCAGGAAAGCTTTAGCTGACTCCCAGAGGGTAAGCAGGCTTGTTCCAGTAAACTGGCGAGGGAGGAACATTCCAGGAAAAGATGTGTTCAAAGACACAGAGTGTGCAATGTGAGAACAGTTTTGTTCAGGGAAGCACGAATCCTTCTCTATTCCTAGAGCCCGAAGTATGTCTGTGTATATGTTGTTTCTGGGTGAATGAGGGCCAGAAATGAGGCTGGACAGGTGTGAAGGGTCTTAGGCATGAAGTACCCAGGGTAAAGGCTAAGGAGCTTGGGCTTTTATTCTGAAGGTGGTGGGGAAGAATTTGAGCAAGGGAATCATGTGGTCAGAGTTGTATTCATAAGGTAGAGGAGGGTGAAGGCTTGAGTCTGGGAGGTCAGGAAGCCACTGTAATGGTGCATGTGACAAATGATGAGAACCTGAGCCAGGGAAGTGGTGGAGGGAATGCGGGCGGGGGGGATAAAGAGTTATTCAGGAGACAAGTCAGTGGACTTGGTAGTTGATTGGATGTCAGAAGTGCTGAGGGAGAGGGGAGCCTCGAGAGTGATGGACACCAGAGATGGTGACACTGGAAGACTTGCTGACCCCACCTAAGCACACCTCCAATCGGGGCATCCGCCTCCCCCCAACACCATTTTCTGAGGCATTTCCCAAAGTGTGGTGTACTGATGCTGGGCTACTACAGGATTTTAGGGGGTACACAGAAAAACATATTTTTTTAACAGCGATTATTCACTTTTATGTTTATTAGAACAAATATAAATAGCCCATCAAACCCATGGCTTCATGGACATTATTGCTTGGGGGAAATTTTTAAATTTTAACTAAAAAATGTAAAATTTTAATTTTACAAAGCTAGTCCATTTAAATTAAAAATAAACAGGTGATAATATATGGGATACTTAGATAAAATGCAATAAAGGTGGTAATGAGATAAATGAAATCTTGAGGCAGGTGGCTCAAAGGAGAAAGGCGCATGTCTGTGCATGACACTCAAGGCCTTTTCTTCCCAGACTTACCAACCATATTAAACTACCAGTCATTCAATTCCTAATATATCCGAATTTATCCATTGGTTGACTTTTGCTTATAATGACCTTAGCAATTGGTATGCCTTTCCATTTATGCTCCATCATCTTACCAATCTTTCAGAATCCAGTTTAAAGGCATTTACTCGTGAAACATTCCCAAGCTAAGAGACGTAGACTCCCCCCACCCCATCTCTCTCCAACTGGCCGTGAGCTTGTCCTCCTTAAAACTCCCATGGCAGATTTGTCGATTTATCTCTTTATAGCATTTTTTTATTTCAATTGTGTATTCTCTGAAAGTGGACACTAGTCCTTATTTATATCTTTGATGTTTAGGAATGTTCAAAATGTTTGTGTAATGATTCTATGGGTCCCTGTTTTCATTTTTCTTTCTGTATTAGTTATCTATTGCTGTGTTACAAATTATTCATAATTTAGATGTTAAAACAACAAATAATTATTAGCCATAGTATCTGTGGGTCAGGAATCAGGGAGCAGCATAGGTGGGTGGTTCTGGCTCAGGGTTTCTCATGAAGTCATAGACAGACTATAGGCTGGGGCTGCAGGCAACTGAAGGCTCAAATGGGGGAGGATATATGTCTAAGCTCAAACATGTGGTTGCTGGAAGGCCTTAGTTCTTCACTGGTTGTTATATGGAGAGCTCAGTTCCTCACCACAAGGGCTCTTCCATAGGCTGAGTGAGTTTCTCTGCAATATGCAGCTAGCTTCCCCCAGAACAAGGGAGGGAAGGGGGAGAAGACAGTGTCTTTTATAACAAACTCAGAAGTGACATACCTAACTTCTGTTATATTCCATGGGTCGCACAGACTGACTGTGATACAATGTGAGAGGGGTCTACACAAGGGTATAAATACCAGAATGCAGGGGTTATTGGGAGGTATGTTGGAGGCTGGCTGCCATACCTCCTCACATATGTTCTTTGATGATAGGTCTTGGGTTGAGTCAGTGTCATAGTGCTAAGCTTAGTTCTTGGCATATAGAAAGTTCTTAGCAAGGGCAAATGGGTGGATAGTTGGGTGGATGGATGAATCAATTGATTGATGAAAATGACGACATTTGACTACTTAAATCCCAAATGTTTGGCACTGTGATGCAGTGATCTTCATGGTTTGGTCTTTGACTCAAAGAATGTAAGGTCCAGAAAGGACCATCTAAGGCCCCACTTCATTCTCCAGATACAAAATCAGAGACCAAGAGAGACAGTGTGAGTTGCTAAAGATCAACAATAACTTAGTAGCAAAGCCAGGACGAGAACCTGAGGCTCCTCCTGCCATGTTTCCTCTCCATCACCAACATGAAAGGGACTGTGTCTACTTGTCCCTGAATTCCTACCCATGCCAAATCTCAGAGGAGGCCTCATATGGAGATAGGGAGAAAACATGACTTGTTCAAAACCAAGACCAGCTAGACTTCACTGACCCAGACACCTTCCCTGCTTTGTCCTGAACACCCACCTACTTGTGGTTAGTCTGTGTGTCCATTCTCTCTCCAGACTCCAAACTCACTGGATGACCTCATCACAGACATTGGTATTCACCATCACTCCTTCCCAGCATGCCCCCATGTGCGTTGCTACTTCTGGGTAAGTCTGCCTCCAAACCCACTCCTTGTCAAGCTGGGACCTTCTTAAGTGGATCTTTTCCTCTGCTGATACATCCCTGTGGATGCACCATAAACGCTGACATTTCTCCAGAGCAGGATGTTTTTGAAAAAATATTTTAGATGAATGCCAGGCCAGGCCGCATGAAATGTCATGGTGACTTTCCAAAGAGACCTGCCAGGAGCTAGGGTGAGTAAAAATAGCCACTGCTTGGTGAGGATGTGAGGAGAGTAAAGATCACAGGGAGGAGAGTTTATTTGTTTTTAAAATAATTATTTCTAAGTGGTTCTGGGCCTGAAGCATGCATCAGACTGGCAGGCAGGGAAGTGGAAGGTCTGTGTCTAATGCTAGAGGGAGAAGGCAGAGGAGGGCAACAGATGGGAAGGTAGGGGGTTGGAGCCTCAGATCCCAGCCCCAACAGAATGCTCTGTAAAACTTGGAAATTCCCTCTAAGATTTCGATGCTCAGTTTCTCCACCCAGAGTAGAGAAAGAGATGGGGGGTGCGGGGAATGTGGTTAGGGAATGATATACATATGCCTCCATGCACAGAGGGTGAGGGAGAGACACAGAAAAGTAGACACATCAGACAGAGAGAAATGTACAAAAACAAGGCTCCTATTCAATTAAGGAAAATATAAGGACCATGGACAGTTCTGGTTTGCCCTAGCTCCGTTTCATAGCTGAGCAGCCAAGGTTGGACAAGTTACTTTCCCACCCAAAGATATTACAAGAGGCACCCTGGGATGAACACATAAGGTTGGAGTCAGAGCACTCTGGGAGCCAGCCCTGGGGTCATTATTTGCCAGAGTGTAATTCTGAGCAGGTTATTTCTTGAAGCTTAAATTGCTCTCATCTGGAAAATGGGGAGAGTTCCTACCCTCAGGCATGTGGCGAGGACTCAATGAACAAAGAAACCAAGTGCTCACTGAAGTATCTGTCACTTGGTGGGCACTACGTAAATGCCTAAATGAAAAATTCCAGCAATAAAATGGTGTACCAGGGGCCCCAACTTCTCTTGGCTTTCATTCTGGGGAAGGAAAAACCTGCCTTTCATTTGAGCTGGTAACTGAGTTAAGTGGTTGTGTTCTCTGTGGGTTTGTTAATGTGAAAACAGTGAGATCACTTGGCAGTTTTCAGTTCGCTTTGACAGTGTGGTCAGTGTGCGTGGAACCAGATTTGGAAGGAAGGAAATAAACATTTACTGAATATCTTCTATTTGCCAGTCCCTGTCTTAAGTGTTTTTACATATGTCACTTTATTTCTTAAAATAACGCCATGAAGTCAGAACTCTTACCTCCTTTCCATTTTTTTTAAACAAGCAAGGGGCCTTAAACACCAGCAAGGTAAATAATTTTGCCCAAAGTCACGCAGTTTAATTGTTATTATGGCTCCAGACTCTTTGACAGCAAAACCTGGGTTCTTTCTCCTGAAAAACGTTGCCTGTATAAAACTGCAGTTGGAATGTGATAGAAAGATTGAATTTAGCCCCATTTTGCCCTCAGCCTTCAAACTGCATCTTTGTGTGTGTGTGTGCGTGTGCGTGCGCAAGCATGTGCACACATGCACACGCATGCGCGTGTGGTGTGTGTGTGTTTGCTGCTTTTCCTTAACTGTAGTTAGTTTCTTTATTCCATAGAAAATCTTAAACCACTTCTAAAGCCCAGTCCCAATAGAAGTTTCATTATGCCTTCCTTTACATCCACTTCTCCATTTGGAAGAATTCCATTCTGCCCTTCAGGCTTGACTCAAGTATCCACAGCTCCACAAAGCTTTCAGTGATCCCTTAAGCCAGGAGACACACGCCCTCCTCCACATTCCACGGTGCTTTGCAGATCCCACCTTCAGTGAAAATTGCCTTCTATTTATCCTGTTATCTCAGACACCTTGCACAACGTCAGGCACATGGTAGGGGCTAAAAGAGTATTTACTGAAGGGAAGTAGGGAAAGAAATGCTTCCAAAACAATAGGATTTATGGCAATGATGATAGTGATCATAATGCCAACAGCTGGTATCTATGGAGACACTTGATAATTTATCAATAATCCCAGCTCTGTTCTAGGCGCTTAATGTGTATTATCTCATTTAATGCTCATGAGAACCAACCCCCAAGGGAAGCATTATCATCGTCCAGATGTAACAGGTTACATTCCTTGTTTACAGTCACACAGCTGATAAGTAGATTTTCAGTAGAAGATTTAGGAAGGTCAGTTTGAAAGATTTAGAGGAAACAATCTAATTAGTAGAAGATAATTAGAAGTTTGGACCCTAGCAGTTTGGTGGCAGTTTCCTCCCTCCCCCCAGGAACTGCATCTCCGTGCTCTTCAGAGGACCACAGGCGGAGAGAAACACAGACCCTGAGTCTGACATACTGAGTGCAAGGTGCAGGTTTGCCAGGGGTCAGCTGTGTGGTCGAGTGTTAGCTGTGTTAACTTGCTAAGCTTCTGCTTCCTCGTCTGGGGGAGGGAGCCAACCCCACCCCACTCTGAAACATTGCAGAGAGGATGTCACATGCTGGACGGTCAATAAACACTGGTTTCTGGTCTCTCTGCAGTGGGCCTCCCACCCCTGCTGTGCCTTGCGTCGTCTCCTCATCTACTTCGGGAAGAGGAATGTGGCCTAGACATCCACTCACTTATTCTTCTAATATATATTGATCAGCTGCTATGCACCAGGCACTATTGTCATGCTGGGGGGACAGTGGTAAACCAGATAGACCAAGTCCACGCTCTGGTTTTATTACTTACATTGTTTTATTACTTGTAGTGTAGCTTCGATTACTATGATAGCAAAGAAACACACGAATAAGCTATGACCAAAGACGGTAAAACAAGACAATGTAATGGGAACAGCTGGGGCGAGGTGATGCTGCTTTAGGGAGAGGGGCTGAGGAAGCGCCTGGGACAGATGGCATTTTAACTGCCCTGAATGAGAAAGGGGCTAACCTTGGTAAGATCTGGGGGAAGAGCAAGGATAGAGACCCTGAGGCAGGATAAGCGTGTGTGCTCCAAGTATAGACAGCCATCCAGGGGAGCTCGATTGTGGTGAAAAGAGAGGGGCTCGGGGACGCTGGGGAGTTGGGATGCCCATCATGCAGGGTCTTGGAGCCCCTAGAAGTCCTGGATTTGATTCAGGATAGGTAAAAGGTAAGAATTCATTGAAGGAGCAATTGGACTCAGCTTTATAGTCTCTTTTCAAATAGATGTTGTCCATTAAAAGTCATCTTACCTACTTCGTGAGAAACAAGAAGGCTGCAGATGCAACTCTAGCCTTTAAAATGTTTTCTGAATTATTTTCTGAGAAGTATAAAAATCAATCTCTCCACAGAAAAATAGCAAAGTTGCTAATTTTATGGGAAAGCTCTAAAATAAGGATGATTTCATTTCTCACAGGCTGTCACTAGATTCCATTTGAGACTTTCACCAGCTTCAAAAAATACTGCATAAAACAATACCAAATCCCTATGGCTAATGCAGACAAATGGAACTTCTTGACAGGAGGTTTTGACACAATACAGAGGAGCCCATCACAAATTGCTTCGTTAAAAAAAAAGTTGATGAAAGGAAATAAAGACCCAGAGGAACTTTGCCATCAACTGTGTGCTATGGCAGCCTAATTAGCTGATGCGCTCTTTGGCTGCATTAATAGAGGTTTAGTATGGCGAACACAGGAGGTGATATTTTTTCCCTTCACCTCTGCTCAGATCCAACCCTACTTAGACATTGTCCAATATCCCACAAATTGTTCCGTTTTTCTGAAAAATTAAAGGTATTGCACTTTTGCAGTTTTAACAAATGGTTTCACAATTCCACTGAAACTTTCCCTTTGGGGGATTTTAAAGCAGATTGGAAAAACATTCTCTTTCCATGTTTTTTTTTTTTTTTTGAACATACAGATATGAAAACCTTCATAGGGAAGTACATCATCTTTGGCAATAAAATCACATAACAATGGCAACATTTCCAAACATCCATTTTTCCAAATGCTCTTTCTATAGCATGACTCTTTTTTGAGAGGCAATTGTTCTCGAATGTGTTGTTAAAGTATCACCTCTACCTTGAAGGACAGATTAAGTGTGCTTTTTTTTTTTTTCAGAAAATATCTGCTAAGAAGTACACTCCTGACAGCCACTTGTCATTACAGAAAAGGTCATCAAATTTGGAATGCTTGTTTTTTTCAAAAAGAAATGCACACAGCTCTGCTCTAAGTTTCTCGCCTGTTCTAAGCACTCACTAGGACATAATCAGAGAAAGCTCTGAGCGACAAGGGATGTTATGGTCACCTCCCTTCTCCTTACAAAGCATCCTAATGAGTGTGTTCTTAAGCCCTTGTTTTTAATGAATGTAACTACATTTGTGGATCTGTGGCCTTTTGTTTATTCCTGCTTCCATTTCTTAGTGCAATCATTTGCTTATAAATGAACCAATGGATGAGTTTCCCAGGGGTGTCCACTCTCTACCTTTATCCCTGAATTCTTTTTTATTGCAATCACAGCAGCAACTACATAAAAGGTTATGCTTCCACAGTTTTTTCTCCTAAAATATTGCATTTTATTGAAGAAGTAATTTATTATGAAGCCTTTAACCTTTCTGGTACATAATTTTTAGGACCTAAAAAAAGTAGCTCTTCGTATGTTGAAATTAATGAGTATTGAAATTATTAGAGTACAAATAAAAAAATTGTTATTGAAATTATTAAGGCAACTCACAGTTATTATTGAAATTATTATTGAAACTTAATTTAACCCACAGATCAAGTTACAGACAAGTTAGATTCATCTGTACTATCATTCGAGTATATGGTACATCTCCCACCCTGCATACATATTTTCCTGTTACAGATGATCAGTTCAGCTGGTCTTGACTGATCTCTTTCTTAAAAAAACTAAATAAATTTATTGCCGTTTCAGGCATTAATAGGAAAAGAATTAGGGTTTAGAAATCTTAAGAGCCATAAAATCATAACACAACATATGCATAACATGGCATAACAGAAGCATAACAAACCTTTTCAAACATTAGTGGGCATCAGTATGTCCTGGAGGACCCCCTTTTCTTTTTTTTCTTTAAATTTTTTATTGTTATGTTAATCACCATACATTACATCATTAGTTTTTTTTTTAAGGATTTAAAATTTTTTAATTTTTAAAATTTATTGAGAATTCTTTATGTAAGTTTACAGCATACATGGAAAGGATACATTACAAAATTTTATTTTCTATATATTCCTAAATGTAGTCTCTTCAACAAATGGTGTTGGGAAAATTGGACAGCCACATGCAGAAGAATGAAACTGGACCATTTCCTTACACCACACACACAAAAAAAGAAATGCTACATCATTAGTTTTTGATGTAGTGTTCCATGATTCATTGTTTGTGCATAACACCCAGTGCTCTACGCAGAACATGCCCTCTTTAATACCCATCACCAGGCTAACCCATGCCCCCACCCCCCTCCCCTCTAGAACCCTCAGTTTGTTTTTCAGAGTCCATCGTCTCTCATGGTTCGTCTCCCCCTCTGATGTCCCCCCCTTCATTCTTCCTCTTCTGCTATCTTCTTCTTTTTTTTCCTTAACATATATTGCATTATTTGTTTCAGAGGTACAGGTCTCTGATTCAACAGTCTTGCACAATTCACAGCGCTCACCATAGCACATACCCTCCCCAATGTCTATCACCCAGCCACCCCATCCTTCCCACCCCCCACCACTCCAGCAACCCTCAGTTTGTTTCCTGAGATTAAGAACTGGAGGACCCCCTTTTCATTTGCTTTTCTGTGTCTGACTTATTTCAGTTAACATCATACCCTTTACATCCATCCACGTTGGAGGACTTCTTTCTTATGGTGGTTAAAATACACATAATATAAAATTTACCATTTTAGCCATGTTTAAGTGGACAATTTGGTGGCACTATGTACATTCACATTGTTGTGTAACTATCACCACCGTCCATCTCCAGAACTTTCTCATCTTCCGCAAATGAAATTCTGTCCCCATTAAACACAAATCATTAGACATATTCTCTACAATAGAGCATCCTAGAATGAGCCATGGGAACATACACTTGGCTCCACCAAGAGGGTTTCAGAGTTGCCTGAAAGTAAGGAGAAGTGAAAGGCCACCTGTGAATCACAGTTCCTTATGGTACAATCCTGAATCTGGGTAGAGCAATGGCCTAAATGTCTAGGGGTAAGTATAACTGCCTATGATTTCGGTACAGTCCATTGTGTGGCTGGCCAGGAGCAGGCTGGTCTCTCTTTTGGGCAACTTGAAAATACATTTTCTCAAAAAGAAACTCTGGGGAACCTGGGTGGCTCAGATGGTTAAGTGTCTGCCTTGGGCTCAGGTCATGATCCTGGGGTCCTGGGATCGAGTCCCACATCGGGCTCCCTGCTCTGCGGGAAGCCTGCTTCTCCCTCTGTCTCTCTCTCTCTCTCTGTCTCTCATGAATAAATAAATAAAATCTTTTAAAAAAAAGAAAAAAAGAAACTCTGTAAGGAAGACAAAAACAGTAATTCTCTTCTGTGTAGAAATCTGTATATTTAGAACACCCTTTTCATCTATTAGTCCCTGTAACTCTCCTGATAATCTTGTGAAGAAAGCAGGACAAATAATGTCTGTCTTGTTCTGCCGATGAGAAAAGTAAATGGCTTTCCCAGAGTCATATGGATTGTCAGCAGCAGAGCTGGAATTTAAACAGAGAGATTTAAATTCTAAGTGCTGGGTGATTTCCACCTACTACTTTGTAGGGAAAATCTCATGTATTTGCACATGTTAGGTTGGGGAACAGGAGCCACCTTAAGTGTTTTAAATAGGAATGTATTTAATAGAGGGACTTGGAGGCTTACACAACCCTTGCTGGCTGGGAAATAGAGGTCAAGGGGGGTATTGCCGTGTTTCAGAAAAAGTGGAAATGCGGAAATCACAAGAAAGCCACTACAGGTATCAATGCCTTCAGGAGGATGTCCAAAAGGTCAGAGTGAAAATTCCATCCATTGTCTGCTGAAGGTCACACTTAGCCCCACAAGCTGCTGCTTGAGAATTGGATCTTCTCTTCCAGCTCAGAAATCTCCCGCAGGAGGGCCTCTCCTTGGCAGAGTCTGTGGGATCCCTCCTAGCAAGGGAGTCTGGGAAATGTAGTTTTCAGGCTTCCAGCCCCTGAAGGTCAAAGGATCACTTGGAAAAACAGGGATGATGCTATTAACAGATAATAATGTTCAGCATGTCCGGTTATTAGCCAGAATCACAGCTGAAATGCAGAGAATAAAAATCAGTCCACTGGGTTGTTAACCCTAAATATGGATTTTTCTCTTTTGTCTCCTCCCACATACTCTGCTGTGAATCAATGATCTTTCCCTCATGAAAGCCAGGAAGAATTCAGTGCCCCGCAAAAGGGGAAATGGCTGGGTGAGAAGGGGGCATTCCATACGAAGGTAGATGAGCGGGTGAGCGGGGGGGCAGACGACTGAGGAGGGGCTGAGCCAGCTCCAGTAAGAGGCAGGGTTGGTGGTAGGAGCATCAACTCCCAATCAGGTTGACCACAGTTTTCATTTCTGCTCCATTCAATCCTGGCTTGGGACCTTCCCTTCTGTGGACGAGTTTCTTTCATTGTAAAAGGAGTAATGGTACCATGGTATGTACCTTATCAGGTTCTTAGGATCACCTAGCACAGCATCTACCTGGCACATAGTATATGCTCAGTAAACATGAGGTGTTACTAGAATGAGTTCAGAGAGTTGGATTGGCCACCAAGGTGTTCCTCATAGAGCAGTAGAACTCGCTGTCCATGGCGTTGGAGGTTTAAGCCTCCAAGTCCCCAGCAATGGGGGGGCACGGGGGTTTTAAGAGAGTGCTTAACCCTCATTGTTGTTGCTGCTATTATTTTCCTTACTCTTACTATTTTATTGTGAAAGAGCACATTATAGTCACAGGTGCTTTCCTTTCAATTATTATTATTATTTATAATTTTACAACAACCCCGTAGCGTAAGGCAGTGCCGGGACTCTGGATCATGCAGATGAGGGGAAGCGAAATGAGGAGCTGGTCTTGAGCCCTGAATAGCAGCTCCAGATTGGCCACAGACAGTTAGAGTGCTATTTTATATACAATGCGTCTCCACGGATCTGCAGTAAGCCCCCCACTGCCTGTCACAGCAAGATTATTCATTGGTGTCCTTGACTTGCAGTTCTGTCCCCAGATACCACCCCCTGCGCCATTCCCCTTTTCCTCCACCGTTCTTCTAGTCTTGAAGTTCCTGACAAAACTCACTTTGGAACATATCATGGTGGACTTTATGATATTTTGAGCCACCTCTGTCCGGTTATCCCTGGTCAAAGAATAAAGGAAACTTTATTTTGTATTCTGCTTCTGGAAGAATGGTGTTGATCTCTGTGTGACCAGGGACTTACTCCTCAACCTCTCTGAGCCTGGGTTTCCCCCCACCTTTGAATTGACTGGTATGATTCACGTAAGAAGAATTAGGAATATGTGACTGTATGGGAGCATCTGGCTGGGTGCCTGGCACGTAGTGAGCACAGAGAGGACCTTTCCCACCCCTTCCCACTCTAGATGCTTCCCTGGGCTCCTTCTTCACTCTGTCTCTGTCCCTGGCAGTTTCAACACTGCCCTTCACCTCTAAGCTGCTGCCCTCAAGATCCTTCAACATTGATGCCCCTGAAAAGAACGAAGATAAAATGGAGATATTCTGGAGGCATCTGACCACTAATTTAGCCTTGACCTTTTCAAGTGGAAACGCAGGATGCAAAGTCCTAATTGCATCTTACACTTATTGAAATGTTAGGGTATTGACCCGGTGTCTTGTTTAAGCTGGGGACACAAGGCCCAAGACAAAAGGCTGCTCCTTGTGGCAGAAGGAGGTGCTTCTGACCTATGACCCAGGAAGGCTCTGTGATCCTCTCCCATCCGCTTGCATACCCACCTCCTCTTCCCTGCTCTCAGGGTGCCCCATTCATTTAATTTGAGTTCTTATCCTAGAGACCATAAGTTTTGGAGCCAGCTGGCCAGAGTTGCCATCTTAGCTCTGACTATTACTATCTAGCTGTGTGGCCTTGGACACAGCCCTTGGGTTTTGTGGCCCTCAGTTTCCCCATCTGTAAAATAAAGATGCTAATAAAATCAACCATGTGGAATCTCCAGATACATTGCTAAATACATTTAACAACCACGGTGATTGAGCATTGCTGTGGGCCAGGACCTCCACCAACTCCTTCACATCCATAAGACCTACAGGGAAGTTAGGTTGTGAAATCTGATACAGGTGAGGATCCCACTGCTCAGAGAGGTGGCGCATCTTGCCCGAAGGCAACACAGCTAAGGAGTGGCAGAGCCGGAGTGGACGCCAACACCTTTGGTCTTTCTCCTGGACCACACCAACGCCCTCAGAGTTGTTTATTTACTTATTCAACAAATGCTTACATAATGCTTAATACATGTCAGGTAGTCTTGTGGGTATTTTACAGATATTAACTCATTTAATGCCCATGACCTGATGAGGCAGGTCCTATACTGTGGTTATCCCCATTCTCATCTACAGATGAGCACATTAAGGCACAGAAAGTAAAATGACTGGCTCAGGGCTCACTAGGAAGTGCAGTCAGTATGACCATCTCGGGCGTCTGGCTCCAAAGTCCAAGTGGGCAAATGCGAGGCTCTTAGCGTCAGCCTCCCCTTCTGTTCTCTGCATCAGCTCCCCCCACCATTCCCCGTCTTGGGTTCAGCTGGCTGGACCCTGCTCCCTCTCCCCCAAGTCCTTTCTCATCTGAAGGAGAAGGTGGAGGCTGGATCTCTTGCACCCAGAGAAGACGAGGCAGAGATGAGAAGCTGGGGCGACCATCATGCCAACACAGTATGGACTCCAGTGCTGAAGTGAGTTCTGCTGCAGTCGCTGCTGACAGCTCGTGCTAACAGAGGTCCCGTGGGGCTGAGACCCGCTAATGCATTTTGTCACTTTGAAGAGTGCCCCCAATTACATGTACTGGTCAAGGACTATGGTTTAAAACATGTTGTGGTGTACACAACTAATCTGTCTTGTAAACTCAGGTAGTACAGGCTAGTGAAATGCCAAAGCTGGAAGGGGTCCCTGAGAGCGCAGTCTGTGACCATGTACCCCCTTCACCCGCTGGAATCCCAAATGCAGGCTGGGGGACACGACTTAGCCAAGCTAATGCCCCTGGGGAGTGACAGCATTCTAGGACTTACCAGTTTCCCAGGGGAAAGTATTTGCCGCTTGGTTTCATTATTATTTTCAAGGCCTTCTCCTTAGTCCCCGGAAATCTAAAAGATGAAGGCTCTCGTAGATCTTCCTGTTGATTTTCAGAAGTGGAGATAACGTGTGTGCTGATGAGTACAGACATCTTCCCAGCCATCCCATCTCCCCCGGAAACCAAGACTCTCAGAAACCCAAGGAAATTAGGGCAGTTTGTGTTTGTGATGATGCTGGAACCAAGACAACAGCGTTCTTAGCAGTGGAAGTCCCATGAGGTACGCTCAGAGGCCTCCGTTTTCAAACGTTTATCCCGCAAATATCTTAGTTTTAGCTTCACCTTTTGTCTGCAGTTTGCTGTTTTTCTTCTGAAATCGTTTTCCCTCTTAAGAAAGTCTGTTGAATCATACATTCTGGGGGCAGGGGAGAAGCTTAGATCTTTAAAAATAATAATGCCCTTGGGGCGCCTGGGTGGCTCAGTTGGTTGAGCGGCTGCCTTCGGCTCAGGTCATGATCCTGGAGTCCCTGGATCGAGTCCCGCATCGGGCTCCCTGCTCAGCGGGGAGTCTGCTTCTCCCTTTGACCCTTCCCCTTCTCATGTGCTCTCTCTCTCTCTCTCTCATTCTCACTGTCTCAAATAAATAAATAAAATCTTAAAAAAAAGAAATATTAAAAATAATAATGCCCAGCTTGGGTGAAAGAACAAGGAAGTGTTCTCCCAGACCGCTGAAACAAATGTGCGCTGTCACAACCTTTACAGGAAAATCTGGCAATGCAGATCAAAAACTTTGAAATTAACTGTGTTATTAAGTGGACAATTCCCATAGCTAGAAATGGCCATGGAGTTCCATATACAAGGTGGATTATTGCAGTATTATTTATGATGGGCAAGCTGGGGGAGTGGGAATCCAAATGTTCAACAGAAGCAGATTCAGATAAATAAATTTATGGTACATCCGTACGAGGGAAAGCAATGTTTAATAATAATAAAACATAGGGGCGCCTGCGTGGCTCAGTCGGTCAAGTGTCTGCCTTCAGCTCAAGTCATGATCCCAGGGTCCTGGGATCGAGTTCCGCATCGGGCTCCCTGCTCAGTGGGGAGTCTGCTTCTCCCTCTCCCTCTGCCCCCCCATGCATGTACACACATGCTCTCTCTCTCTCTCTCAAGTAAATAAAATCTTTGATAATAATAATAATACATAGCTCTTACTATTTGTCAGCTCAACTTGTAATTAAAGCATGTAACACACACAATAATCCTATGTATGAGGGGGATACTATGATTATGGCTATTTTACAAATGACAGAATTGAGGCCCTGAGAATAAAAGTGACTTGTCCATAGTCCCACAGCCAGTAAGTGATGAAGTCAAGCTATAAGCCCAGACAGTCCCATTCAAAAGTCCGTACAGTTAATTACTGCCTCTGGAGAATGTCTAACGGCTTCGGTAAATGCGTGTAGGTATGTGTATAAAAGGACTAGAAATCTATACAACAACACGTGAACGCTGCATGGTAGGACTACCAACAATGTATACTTTTTCCTTCATGTTTTTCTGCATCTTTCAAATTCATTTCAAGGGCACTATGGTTTGTTTGTTTGTTTAATCCGAAAAGAGTACAGTGGATAAACTTTTTAAAAAGAAAGAAAATCCAAGATGTGATGTCAGATAGCCCCTCACCTCATGCAGACATTTCTTTCTGTCCCATTCCAACAAGCAGTCATTCGCCTTTATTTGAACGGCTCCGTTGACAAAGAGCTCACAGTTCTGGCTGTTCAGGGGTGGCTCTGTCTAAGGAAGAAGAGGAAGGTGACCTTAGGGTTATATTTATGTGGTGCAGCCCAGCTCACAGGGCAGGGAACCCGTTAAGGGGTTCGGGGCAGAAGTCCAGGGATGCTAGAACATCCTTGGGGAGCTTGATAGGGAACAGTGCCGGCTGAAAGATGCGAAGCCCCCAGAACATCCTGTCTCATTCTGTCTCATTTATTTTGCAGCCTATTAGTTAAATTGTTCATTCACGAAACTGGTTTCTAGTGGACCATAAGGAGGAAAACCTCCCCTAAAAAATTCACCCCGAGAAGAAGAATATACCATTTGACAACTATGAAATCGACAAAAATGAAAACCCAGTGCTGGCAAGGATGTGTGGCATGCTCCAGTACCGCAGGTGGGAATGTAAACTGGGACAATTTCAGGGAGGACAACTTGGCAATATGTATCAAAACCTAAAGCATACAGTCCGTTTAACCTAAAAATTCCACTGCTAGGAAGCTGCCTGATAAATATAAGGACAGGGATATTCGCTACGGTCATTACAGCACTGACAGTAGTAGAAAAAATAAAAGTGGGAACAGTGTCCCTTAGTCAGGGCCATATTAAACAAATTATAGTACTGCCATATGATGGAATACTCTGGAAGCATTAAATAGCATGAGAGACACCTGCAAATGGTGTTTGGGGGGGGAGATCTTGGTGCTGTCTTATTAGATAATGAAAAGCAAAATACAGAATAGAGTCCTAAGTAAAGAAGACGATACACAGTTTTCCCCCAAAAGAAAATACAAAGAACTGTTCACATAAACTGCATAAAGCAGTGGTTCTCTGGGAAATTGTAGACCATTTTGTTCATTGGTTTTCTACGTCTCTACACTAAAACAAAACACACACGCGTGCATGCGCGCGCACACACACACACACACACCTAGTAACTGTCATTTTACTTTTAGAAATAACTGAGCATATTCCCCCAAGGTTCGCTCTTAGCTCCTCTCCCTGTCCAGGGGCGAGGCTTCTCAGGACCAAGCACGGTACTTTTCTGCACCAGCTCCTCCCACAGGTTCTGCTTCTGGTATCTGCCTGGGGGTCAATGAATGAGCCCAAATTAGGAACAGAAGAAGAGATGATGCCCTTAGTCGGGGAGCCAGTACACGAGCAGTGTGTTCACCAAGATAGGCTGTGCTTGGCTGCAATTACAAATAGATCCCAAATCTTAGCGGCTAGACAATACAACAGTTTATGTGTTGCTCATGACCCACTCTGATGCAGGCTACGCTCCTCTCTGCACGGTGCCTCGGGGACCGAGGCCACACCCACCCGTGACTTCGAGATTGCCCTGCTCTTGTCTCAGGGGGCATCGGGAGAAGCCTGCTGCACACGTGCCCACCTCAGTGTGAAAATGGCACCCGTCATTTAATGCCCCGTGGCCAACCTCACCGCAAGGGAAGCTGGGAACCGTAGAGCCGCACAGGGACATTGCTGACCACTGCTACTCGCTGTTTCAAGCAGGAAGATGTAGGGGGCATGAAGAGAAACCTTACCCTTAGCTGTCTTCCTCAGTGCTTGGCCAGGAGACCCAAATGCCCTCTCAAAGGCCCTACAGAACATGACTCACTGCTCCGAGTTCTTCATTCCCTCTCTGTAGCAGAATTACACACCCACGCTCCTTGTGGCTCTGTATTGCCCCATTGGAGTAGCCAGAGAACATTCCTATACTTCACTGAGTCGGCCATGGCCGTGACTTTCTTCAGGCAATGCACTGTTAGTGGACACTATATAAGCAGAGGTGTTACATGGGCTTATGCATTTTCATTTGGCTTCTCGTACTCCTGTGACCTGCCATGAGATCCTGCTCCAGACAGCCATTTAGTCTGGGCCCCAGAAGAAGGAGATGGAGAACAAACTTGAATCTGACCTGGCCTGGACTCTGGCTCGGCCCAGCCTGGCCAGCCTGGATCAGTTGAACCTCAATGAACCTATAGGCCAGGGAATGTGAAAAGTTTGTTGTTGCAAGCCATTGAGATTTTTAAGGTTTTTGTTATGCAGCAGAAACTGACTGCCAAGGAGCCCCGTAAAATGAGGAAGCATAGCACACATAGTCAGAGTCCTGGGACTACTGAAGGCCACGTTGTGGCTGAGCACTATGGAGCCCAGAGAGGGAAGAGATGTACCTGAGGTCACAGAGCCCAGACCAGAGCCCAGGTTTGCAGGCTTTTCATACCCAGACATCTACCGGCCAGCACAGAGCAGGGCTCTGAGGCCCGGAGATGCTGACATTTTGATTTGGGCAGTGGGGAAGGTTAAGAGAAGGGGCCCAGGCAGAGCCTAGAAGAGCTAGTTGGGAAAGCAGGGGCTACCAGCAGTGGGCAAGGGGACTGAGCGGCTTTCTCTCACCTCCCTGATTAGCTAAAGTCCGGGGTCTTGCAGTCTGTGGTTTTCGTGCTCAGCTACCACACCAATTCCCAGAAATCATTCTGATGGTAAGTCAGACTCCTGGAGGCCTGCAAGCTCCAGATTTTCCAGGCCCCATTTGTATGGTGTGCCCTCCAATTGCTCCTGCTGTCTGGCTTTTGATGCCTGTTGTTATGTCAAAAACCAAACCAAACCAAACCAAAACAAAACAAAAAAACCCTCAGACCATTAAGGGAAGGAGCCTTGGGTAAGAGGCAAAGTGAGGAGGGAGCCCAAGTGCCTGCTGCTTTTCTGATTCCAAGGCAGGCATCCAAATGACAGTGTGAATCCTTATGCATATACACACGTGCCTCTATGACTCCCCGTCAGGTGAAGGCGCCACAGTCCAGCAAAGCCAAATCCCAGGTTGTTCACAGGGAGGAGGAGGAAGGCTGTGGTCAGCTAGGACTCTGGTCCTTATTAACCCTCCTCCCACCCAGCCCCCTCTTCCTCAGCCTCCCTCTCCTTCCTCCCTTCTCCGTCTTCCCTGCCTTCTGCTCCCCCACTTACATTTTATCTTTCCTTCCCTCTCCCTCTCCTTTCTCCTTCATTGGCTCCACAGGTAAGAGGTGAGCTCCCCTAGGGATGCAGCACTCAACAGACAGCAGTCCCTGCTTTGTGGAGCTTAACTTCCAGAAGGGACGATGGGTGATAACTAAATGCGAAAATGAATCTATAAACCCAAGCTATGATAAAGTCAATGGAGAAGAGAGTGATACAATGGGAGGGGATTCCAGGAGAACCTGGTTTAGACTGGGGGCACAAGAAGGCTTCTGGGGTGGGGAGCATTCAACCCCATGCTTGAAGGATAAGCCACAGAAGAACCAAGTGGGAGAACAGGGAGGGATCCGGATGAAAAAAAGGCTGGGGAGAGCTTCCAGTGTGTGTGAAGGAATGCCCTTGGTGTGCTCGGGAGCTGGGCAGAGGCCACAGTGACCATGGAGTGACCATGGCTCCGAGAACAAGGGGAGGGCTGTGCACAGACGAGAGGGGCAGACAGAGCAATGGGAGGCTGCTGGTGTCTTTTAAGCACGGGATTGCCACGATCCAGTTTTATGCTGTAAAGAGATCAGTTAGGCAGCTAAGGGGGGGGGGGGGGGTGGGTGGGAGGGAAACCAGAGGGAAAGGTTTAGAATTCCGTCCTGGCAGTTCGGGTGGAAGGTGAGGGGTGCTGGTGGTTAGGCAGCAGGACTTTTATGAAGGGTTGCAGATGCCCCCAGCCCCGCACTCCCATCACCCCGGCGGGCAGCTAGAGAAGGACACCATATCCTTGGTGTTTGGGTCAAAGAGCCAAGACTCAGGTAAGCAACAGAAAGACTGGGAAGGAAACGAGATTCGGCTGGACCAGGTCAGGGGACGGACAGACACAGAGGAAGTAAGAAAGTTGATAATACCGGTGGGGGGTCTCTGTAGCTCGCCTAGATGAGGGGAACACCAAAGTTTCTCCCCAGTTTGAGGGGAATCTTAGAGCAAAGGAGATCTGTCTTAGTTCCCCGGTGAGGCCCATGAAAGCAGAGTCCTAGAGTCCCCAGCACTGCTGGGTCCCAGGGTCTCCCAGGTACTACCAATCCCAGGAGGAAGGCACTTCCAACCCACTCAGGACATCAGGATCACCAAATGCTTGAATCCCTTCCAATG
Organism: Eumetopias jubatus; assembly: GCF_037043125.1. Classification (NCBI taxonomy): domain Eukaryota; kingdom Metazoa; phylum Chordata; class Mammalia; order Carnivora; family Otariidae; genus Eumetopias; species Eumetopias jubatus. The sequence goes on from NW_028274816.1 coordinate 121,474,119, forward strand.
TCCCTGAGACTTGTGTTTGAATCCCAGGACTTGGGGCCCATTGGAAGGAGGATCGGACTGGGAATAGGAGATTCAATTTTAAACCCAGCTTTGCCCCACGCTGGAGGGGTGATTCCAGAAAACCACTCAACCTCCCTGAAATTCAGTCTTACCCTCTAAATATGGGGGCCATGAGTCTGACCTCTTCATGGGGATGGAACACATGGGAAAACCATATAATTCCACACTCAAGGAGGTACTCTGTTCAGAGGGACAAAAGCTTCCATCATGCTGACCTCATTAATTCCATCTTCTGAGAGTTCTAGCAGCTTCCTTTCCTTGATCTGATTCTATTTCCTATAATTCTGCCTATTGGTTCTGCTTTTGCCCTGTGGGTGCCACAGAGTAAGCCCCATCCCTCTTGCCCCAACAGCCCACATTGTAGAACTCTCCAGAGACTTGTCTCCAGGTTGAACCAGCTCAGTCCCTCTAGCAGTTCCTCTTAGGGCCCTGCATATGACCCCCCCTTTCCTGGGGACATGTTCCTCTTTGCTAATGTCCTAAGAATGTGATGTCTGGGGGACCACAGGTCAGCTCATTTGGGCCACAGTTTTGCTGATATTTCTGTAGCCAGTGGTCCAAAGCTTCTAGCTGGAGTCCAGGATGGACTCTGTGAATGAAAGTCACCCATGACAGGGGCGGATGGAGAGTCGCAAGGCAGGGACCAGTGATGGGTGGATGTCTCCATTGCTTCCCCCTTCTGGGAGCTATTGGCATTGTGGTCGCTGCTAACCACCGCCACACAGAAAATGAAAGAGAAAAATATAACCATGGCCACCTCCCAAGGGAAAGAGCAAACACTGTCCAAAGGCTGTCTCTTGGAGTCTTCCAGGGAGCACTGGATTCAGCTGTAGAGGGTGTGGTGAGAAGAGGCTCTGGCCTGGAAATCAGAGTGGGGAGTGAGGGAGGGGAGGCCAGGGTTAGGGGAGCCTGGGCTCTGATCCTAGCAGGTGGTCTCTCGGGTGAGTGTCCTCCTTCCCCTGCACAAGAAGATGTATCTTCCTGATGTTTGCATCCCTGCACGGTCCCCCAGCAGGGCCATGCCTGGGCAGAGAACACTCACAGAGGCTTAGAAGCTCTCCTCCACCTGCTAGGTCTTTGTTCCCACTCTGTCACGTGGCCCTTGTTGGTCTGCTGCCTAAATTTTCTGGGGTCGTTCTAGTCACTGTGTCTTGTGATCCTAATTAGTGCTCCTCTTGGTCAGAAGCACCTTGATTTTCAGCACTTATTGCTCAGTCATCCCCACTGGGACAGACCAGTGCTGGGGACTCCATGTGGGTCCAGCCCACACTGGTTAAGCCGCTGGTCCGAGGAAGAGGTTTGCTGTTCTCATATCCCGTACCTTCCCTGCTCTGCACCACTGGAGCTGGTGGGGAGGAAACAGGTTGTAGGAACTGGGGGTGAAGCTAAGAGGCACCACCGTCTAAGGATGGCATTGGATTCGAGTGTGAAGTAAGGAAAGGTGGTCCTCAGATCCTCAGACCCTACGTGGAGCACTGTGCCTCCTTTAGAGGCAACTTGCCTTTCCTGGGTGTATCTCCTCCTCCCTCTCTACAAGTACTGCAGGATTTATCAGTTGCTGTGTGGTGAACTCAGCCATTTGCTCATTCACTCATTCACCTGTAGTATGTGCTAAGTGCCTAATACAGTGCCAAGAGCTATATGACTACTGGAGATAAAATGTGGCTAAGAGAGTATCCTAGTCTCCAAGCATTTCCCAGTCTCATCTGGGGAGAAGGAGCACCTTGTTAATACTGTAATCAGTAGGTCAAGGGAAGCGATTCCAGACTCAGTGGGGGCCTCTTTAAGGACTTGGCCTTGAACTCAGGTTGGGGAGTGGGGGTTTGCACAGCCGCTGCTGGGCTCCTTTGTGTATGGCCGCACCCAGCCAGAACCTCGCACCTGGAAGGACCTGAACAGAGCCGAGCGGAGAGACTTGGATGCTCTGTGACCGCCGCCCCCCCCCCCCAGCTCTAAGCCTCAGTGATTCTGAGAGAAGGATGGCGCCAGCTTGCCAGATGTGGGAGCTGGGTTCTAAAAAGCATTCAATAGAAGTGAAATAAATTGGAAACTGTTGCTCCCATTGTCCTCCTGGCATCTGGAGAGCGGTCTTTTATCCTCCCTTCTGTTGGCCAAATGAGCTCCTGCTTCCAATCTGGCCCCTGGGTCCACTGCCCAATGGCAAATATTTCTGCCCTGGAATAGTTCATTGGCAGGAGCTGAGAAGACTAATAACAGAGCCTGACAGCCCTTCATGGTTTTCCCTAAATATTCCTTCCTGCACACAAAAAAAGTTTAATAAAAATATGGATTGAAGCAGAGACTGGGAGTGGGAAATCAATGGCGGGCTCGCAGCTGCGTTATTATAATACTTCTGCACCTGTGCTGCTCACCCAGGGAAGACAGGGGTGCAGGGAGAGAGAGAGAGAGGAGCACTCTGGGCAAGGGGCGCTGTGCCTAAGATAGGAGTAGGTGAGCGTGATGATCTCTAGGCTGCCGGGAAGCTGTCTGGGCCTGGGGTTTGGAGGCATGAGCCAAGGAATGCTGTGTCCTAGGTTTGCATGGGGTCTAGGATGTCCTTAGCTAATGTGATTGATAATCTAGTCTCTGTAACTGCTTCATTATTATAGGTAAATTAATTGTTCCCCATACGAGGGAATAGTATATGTTGTCCCTTCACCTCCAAGCTATTATATTCAGTTGAAAACAAAGCTGGTTTTCAATACATGAAATACTAAGTTAGCAGCAAAAAGCATGCTAATTACACAGGACTTTCTCTACTATTCATTAAAGTGATCCCCAAAGTGCTTCTAATTGAGCTCATTTCGCTCCCTATCTGTCCCTTTTGTTCCTGAATGTCTTGAAAGCAATTAAAAACTGCTGTATTTAAAAGTTCTCTGTAATTCAGACTTGGTATACTTCAGACCAGGGATTTCCCTCCCAGCCCATTTTTGCATATTACGGAGTGTTTCTAAATGGACCCCGTTCGTGCAGGGGCCACTCAAGGAAAAAGGCTGGCATTCTCAGAGATGAGATGGATCTTCTCTCTGGGGCTACTCCTGGGGTGGAGACCCATTTCTCTATATGCAAACTCCAGCTTGGGCTCTTGCTGCCCCAGCAGGCACAGAAGGTACTGGTTGCCCGATGTGAAATGATAAATATGGATTAGATCCACGTAAGCTGCAGGATCAATTATGGGAACATGCAGCTAAATCAGCCTCCAACTGTCTGAGTGTCAGAGTTTCTGCAGGAGATTATGAGTCCACCGGGTTCCTGAGGGCTTAGCAGTGTGTGTGTGTGTGTGTGTGTGTGTGTGTGTGTGTGTGTGTGTGTGTGTGTTACAACAGTGGAGAAGATAGTGCCTAACAAGCAAGAGAAGAGAGTTCTAGGCCAGGCTCTGCTTCCAATTTGTTTGTTGGATTTGGGAAAATCATTTTTCTCTTCTCTGAGCCCATTTCCCCATCCAGAGAATGAAAGGGTTTTGGGGAGATCTTTTTCATATTGGAGCCCCACCTCTGAAAAGTCTGACTCCAAAGGCCTGGGGTGGGGGGCTTGGTTCTTTCTATAAAGGTCCCAGGTGAGTCTAATGTGGCCTCCCTTGGACCCTCTGGCTCTCCAGCCCGTCACTGAACAGAGCAGCGTCTCCATGCCCACCCTCCTGACACTTTAGCCTAGACTTGCTCTACCACCCCCTCGGGTTCTCAGAGGGTTCTTTTTCTCTGAGGACCCTTCGGGTAGGATGCCCTGTGCTTTTGGCCTGAGGGTTCCTGGGTTCTGCTGTGATTTCATTTTGTACCTCCCCTGTTTGCACCCCTGGGGGCGCCCTCCTATTTTGCTTTGGGCAACTACCCACCTCCCATCCATGTCCATTCCCTTCAGACACCACCTACCACCTACAGGGCCAGGCTCCCTTCCAGCCTGTGGTGGAGACCATTCAGCAAATGCGTGTCCTCTTCTTCCTGGACACACAGCTAAACGACACATGTCCAGACATCCTTGCAATCAGATGGAGCTGTGTGATAAAGTCGTGACCCATGGACTGTGGGCAGAATGATAGCACCCACTTCCTCATGTGGCCCTAAAAACTGCCTGTGTGCCCCTCCACTCTTCCTCACAGCCTGTCTGCTGAGTGTCAAGGTCCAGGACAACTTTGGAAGCCACCTAAGTTTGGCAGACCCTTTATCCTCCTGGGGAGCACTCCTCTGTTCCCCTACCTTCAAAGATGCTCATTGCACTTTATATGGAGTGCAGAGCAAACTGTTGACCTAAATCCCTGAGATTCAGGAGTTTGCCTATTCTAGCAGCTAGCATTACTTAAATCAACATATAACCCATGTACCCAGCTCAGTGTACCCCACTGATGCCAGGGGAATGATGTAGAATCCAGTCTGCCTTCTTACTGGACTTGCCCCGGCGTAATGTTAAACAGGGCCATGTCTGGGTTTAGCCATGTGAGTGGTCCCATCTCTTCCCTTTTCTATGCATTCCATTTCTCTCTTGTCCATTTCTCCTCCTATCTACTCTTCTGAGGGCTGGGCCAGGTGAGCCAAGTCCTGACAGAGGAAGGGAGCCAGTCGGATCATGCCACACAGAGTACCTTTCCCAGGGGCGGCAACTGGCCCCATGCAGGCTCTCCTGCAGTTAATTGTGCCTTGGTGTTAGGGCCGTGCTCCTTCCAAGCAACGTGTAGTCACAGGTGCCACTCTCCTGGGGTCCTCACTGGGCTCATAAGCCAGAGGAGGGAGGAAAGGGAGGCGAGGGCAGCTGCCCCCTTCTCGGATACCAGCTTCAAGGGCGCGCCCTCACAGCACCCTGACACCCCCACCCGCACTTCCCCGCACCAGCACCTTGCACATTGACCCAGAGCTCTGGGGATGGCTGTTGTCCCTGTCACCATAGCAACCAGTCACAGTGAATGATGACAAGGGTAACTTCATTCCTGCTGGGAGGGCAGAGAACAGCCTGGCACAGGAAGGAGGATGGGGCTGCCGGAGGTGGTGGGAAAACATGGAGCCAGCGGAAGGGCTCGCATGGGCATTTTGAAAATGGTGTTTGGGCTCAGGGCCTGCAGGCTCCTTTTCTGCAACACTAGGAGGGCTCAGGCCTTCCTCACAGAGCCCTGGGAGGATTCTAGGGTGCACCCAAGAGGAAAAAACCCCAAAGAGAAAGAAACAGAGTAGAAGGCACAGTGAGGAGAAGGTGTAGTCTTCATTCCATGGTATTTTCTGACCACTGGTCCAGTTGTGTTGCTGGAGCTCCAGCTGGGAGGCAACACGCACAGGGTTCCTACCCTGCTGCCCCCTGGCTGTGTGCATTGCAGCAGCATATGTCAGGTGGGGATAAGCTAAAGGAAGAGAAAAATAAAGCAGGCTCAGGGAGGTAAAAAGTGCCTGAGCAGAGGGTCAATTAGCTATCTCCTATGAGGAGAACAGGGAAGGTATTTAGGAAGAGGTGACATTTGGCCAGGGACCTGCAGGGAGCAAGAGCATGAGCTGTGTGGCCATGCCAGGGGAGAGCAGCTCAGGCAGAGGTCAGGCAGAGGGACCAGCCTGTGCAAAGGTCCTGAGACAGGAGAGGCCCATGTGGCTGAAGCACAGTGAGGAAGAGCAGGCAGGAGTGGCAAGAGGACATCAGAGTGGTCTTTTGGCAACAGATAAAGATCCTGGACTGTGTATCTGAGTGAGTGGGAAGCCTCGGCGGGGAGGGTTCCCTCAGAAGAGAGACAGGATCTGAGTGATGTGTGAGCAGGTCTCCCTGGCCACTGTGCAGAAATCAGAGCATAGGGCTGCAAGGGTGGAGGAGGGGAGAAGCAAGAGACCAAGGCAAGATGGTGGGATGGGGTTGGGAACTGCCAGATTCTGGACACACTTCAAAGAGGAGCCTGCTAGGAGAGAAAGAAGATGAAAGGCTGGAACCAGGATTTTTGGCTCGAGCAACCGGGTAGTAGAGTAGAAAAGGGAGAGTCTGAGCTGTCTCTGGAGGAGTGGTGGAGGAGTGGTGGAGCTCACCAAGCCTCCCTGGGGGAGGCTCAGTGCCTTCAGCGGTCAGTGGAAGCCATCAGTGGTGCAGACCCTCCCCCACACAGAGAGCCAGCAAGGCCCGTGCCTTGGGCTCCATGCCTGTTCTGCACAGAATGCCCCCCTTCCCTTTGCCTGTCCTGCTTATGATGCTGGGAGGGGCAATCCTGCTTTGGGAGCCTATGTCTAATCCCTTCCTCTGAGACATCCCACCATGGGGCTTTGGCCAAGTGTCTCTCACTCCCTTTACCTGTTTCCTCACACACGTGTTCCTGCACACCAGCCAGCAATCATCCGGGAACATTAACAACCAAGCCTCAGAAGCTCTGAGCCCCAGACCTGATGGCCAGCAGTGATGCCTTATTATCTGGAGAATCTTCAAAACGCAGGAGCCTCACACATGCTGTGACCTAGGGCCACCTCTCGTCCACTCCAGCCTCCTCCTGGTCCGATGACCTCACTGTTTCCCCTTTATTTCCTACTTGGCTGGCTTGTGGTTCAACCTTCAGCTATGTGTGCATGGAGGTGGGGATCTCAGTGAGTCTGGAGAATGGCCTTCCCCTCCACCTCTCCTTGCCTTTGGTTCCCCATACCCCCAAAGCAGCTCCGTCCTTCATGAGAGCAGCGTCTTCTAGTTCTGAACCTAATCCCTTGCACACTGGGTTTTCACTCCCATTTTCAGTGCTTTTTGTTTGTTTGTTTTTTGCAAGTTTATAGTCATGATCTTGTTGACCCTCTCCATACTCTCACCAGGCAAATAGGGCTGATATCAAGGTTCCCATTTTACAGATAAGGATGCTATTCCTCAGCTTCAGTTTCTTTTTCTCTGCAACCAGAGGATTCACTTAGGTGATCTCTCTTGCCCCTTCAGTTCTGATGTCCTACAGCTGTAAGATACATACACATATAGGAGAGACCGCACCCCCCCCCCGCCGCCGCCGCACACACCAGAGCAGGTAGGCACACGTGTGCACACAGGCGCTGATTCTTTCCAGCAAAATGCATTCATGGATACCCTATGGACAGTCTCCACCTCCCTGACAAAGCACTCAAGGGGAACTGAACTAAATAATTTCTAAAATTGCTGACATTAGGTTCTCCAAATTCTGACATTTCATCATTGCTTGTCCTGGAGTCACCAAGGCCTCTTAGTCTAGCACCAGCTTTCATCAAATGCTGAAATTTCAGCATCTGTGATAGGCTCTAAGCATGTAAGAAAAAATAAGAGACACAAAGTCCACAAGCCAGCAAGAGAAGAGAAAGAGAACAGACAACTGACACCCAGTAGGGCCTTATCTGTTCACTTCTGCCTGGGCAGTTTTCTTTTAAATCCCCTTTTGATACCCACCCTCACACCTTCACACATAATGGACACACCCCTCAAAAACTCAGCTCTTGCCCTGCATTCACACCCTTTGAGCACCTACAGGGTGTAACTCCTGAAGATACAGAAAGAAACTCAAGCTGGATCCTTGATCCAGAGAATGGGGAGTAACTTGTACCTACTCTGTGTCAGAAACCAACCCACATGATGGTGGGCTTTTTGGTCAAGCCCGTGGAAATGGTCAGTACCATTGGTCAGAGTCACAGAGCTCAGAAGGGTGGAGAAATGAGCCAAGAGGGGACAAGAAACCAGAGGGTTTGTCATGGGGTAAGAGTGAGTGCACTGTGCTCCCACCAGAGAAGAACAAGCTGGACCAACAGCCTACCTGGATAAAATCTCCAATGGCCTGACATGGAACTTAAAATTCCCTGGTAGTCATTTCTCCTTCTCGGAGGTCTGTGAAGGCCTCTGTTGAAATGGAAGTGGTGGCCAGGTGGAGTGGCACAGTTAGACCCCACGGCTTCTTTCTGGACCCGTCAGCATGGGTTTGCCAATAATTTTTTAAAGCCATCTCACAGGATCTTGATATAATGGGATATAGGATAGATAATATTTAGAGAGAGGAAAAGCTGTGGGTAAAGAGTATTTCGAAGGTATTTGGCATGTATTACATTTTGAGGAAGAAAAGGAAAGAGGGAAAATTCAAGAAAGACAAAACAGAGATTATAAGCAGCATCCAGCAAGAGGCAAGCCTGGAGACTGGGTCCTGAAACCATCCAGTCTTGTTACCTGTAGAGTGGCCTGTCGGAGTAGAGTATTACTTCTTTCTGGGTCTCACTTTCCTCACCCATGAAATGAGGGTTGGGAAACATGCCCTCAAAAGCTATTTCCAGTGCTGGCTCCATCCTGTTAAGACCCACTTCATCCCTTTGACTCTTGCAATCCCAGCAACAAAAGAGTTACTTGTATTTCTGTAGAACTTTGTAGTTTGTGAAATTTCTTCACACTCATTATCCCACTGATTTGTACAGAAGCAAAACTTAAGTCACATATGTACAAGCGACAAGTCACTTTTATAGCGCAGGGATGTGTCACCTGTGCAGAAACTAAGATTGCCATCTCTGCATGCACCTGGAATATTGTTAGACCCAACACTTGTTGACAGATTTAAATTTATGAGCTGACATACCCTTTGAGATGCGAGGAGAAGGAGGCTTGATCTGAAGAAAGTGAAAAAACTCTCTGTCTGGCTGTCCAGGCATTTCTACCAGCCCTCCACCACGTCACCTTGCCTGCAGGACCCTCTGGGCATCCTCCACAATTTACGAGAGGTCCTTGGGGACTTTGGTGACAACGAAGAAGCATGTTACCACTGTGATTTGCTGGGGACAGTCAACAGGTGTCCTCTGGGTTGATGGGAATGAGGCTCTGAAATAACAGAAGAGTCTGGCTCCTCCACCAGCCTTGTCATGAGGCCTCGGTGGTGTTGATCTGCTCCTCTAACCAGCAGTGAGATCATTCTTTCCCAGGCACCTGCTCATGTCTGCAGGGCTGTTGTCCAACTCCCCTGAGACTGGGGGTAGGAGATGGCTTTCCAGAGTGTAAGCTGGTGTGAAAGTTGCCTGGCGGCAAGGAATCTGATGTTGCCGTGGAGGAGGACAGGGGGAGAGGGGAGAGGGAGGTGAGAGAAAGGTGGAAAGAGGGAAGGAGAGGAGGGCAAGACGGAGGAGAGAGGGAGATGAAATGGAGGAGCAGGTGGCAACCGAAGAAGGAGGGGAGAAGAATGAAATCTAAGATGAGGAGAAGAAAGAAGGAGAAGAGGGTGTTTTTCAATCTGCCCCCTGGGATGGGGCAGGTCCTGCTGGCCTATGGAAGTCACTGCAGGCTCAACACTTGAGGCTGATGCTTTAGGGAGTGCAAATCCGGCAGGTGGAGGCGTGACGCATGAAGACAGAAGAGAAGCCACTCTACTCTTGCCGCCCCCTTGCAATTTCAAAGTTGTTCTGTTTCCTCTGTGCAGTTTCCAGAGCATAGAAAGAATTTGTGCATTCAATTAATCCCCCTTTAATTCTCTACCATCACTTTCCTGTAAGTTTAAATAAGAAAAACTGTTTTCTGATTATGAACCTGCACTCTGCAAACAAAATTAATCATGTCACAGTCACTCCTTGCCTTTGTGTTGATGATTAGGGGAAAGGGATGGGGGTTGGGGGGAGAGAGAGAGAGAGAGATTGAGAGGAGAAACACCAACCCTACCCCCTACCCCGGAAGGCACACAAGCCTCACGGTTGGCTAGAGCAGAGAGAAGCTCAGAGCTCCAAGATTTAGCGCTTGAGTCTAAATTTAGAACCGATTTGTAGACAAGTTGGAGGGAGTTCAGAGAAAAGCCACAAAAACAATTAGAGGAATGCAGCTTAACTGGCCCAGCTTGGCTAAGAACTGCTAAGCATTAGCCAGTGTGTAGCCAGAGGAGGCTGAGTCAACACAAGCCAGGGTGGGGGGACTGGTTACCTTGTCACAGAGGGGAAGTCCAAGAGGAAAGGGAGCCCAGAGCGGGCAGGATGCAGCTCAGCCTGGACTGGCACCCCCACAGAGAGGCCTCTTGGGTGTCTCTGGCCATGTGGCTAATCCTCTTCTCGGGCCATTACTCCCCAACTATTGCCTACAACAATGCATTCATTATTTAGTCTAATCTTCGCACCGGCCTTGCAAGGCGGATGCATCTATTCCCTTTTGCAGATTAAGAAACAGAAGCTCGGGGATGCTGCGTAACTTGCCTGAGGTCTCTCCAGGAGTAAAATAAAGATCTAAACTCAGATTGGATTGGTTTCCAAGCTCAGGCTCATTTTTCTGACACAGAGCTGTTGTTGAGGCTCCCCGCGCTCCTCATCTGGCTGAAGGCTCCCTGGGTGGGAAGGCAAAAGATGGTACTCGTTGAAGTGTGCTCTGTCTTAGATCAACCTGGGCTCCTGTCCTCCGGCCCCTTATGTCCTGAGGACCCTGTCCCTCCTCCCTGTCTTGCTGACCTCTGTCCACTTGCTCAGGGTCTCCTAGCCTGTGGTAGAGCAGGAAGAGCACTGGACTGCAGGTCAGATGGACCTGGTTTTCAATTGCAGCTTTTTAAGAATATTGTCTGACCTTGGGCACGGTAGTTAATTTCTGCAGGCCTGAGCTTACTAATTGCTTACACAGTGATCATCAAGTCTACCTTCCAAGGTGGTTGTAGGAGCTGCGTGACAACAAAAAAGTGCCTTGTAAATTGCCAAGTGCTGAATGCAAGAGGACGATGCTATTCGTAAAGGTGACATAAATTGTATTCTAATTCATTACAGATAGTGCCGACCATCTCTGGGTTCCTCTCACTTCAGATGTCACCTGAAACATACATTCCCAAATCACGCATGCCCTGGCGTAAGATGCGGGCAGCCTGAAATTAGAGCTGACCCAGAGAAGGTCCTGGAAGCAGGCAGCTGGTGACCACCAGGGTTAAGACTGATTCAACTATCTGACTGGGAGATGACCTATGTCAGAATATGGCAGAATGCCAGCACTGTGAACACACAGCAGATGGCCAATAGTAGCATGGGATCCAGAGACACATGGAGCAGACAATGTCCATCTTGTGGGAAGAGTAATCTAAGATCCAGCAAGAAGTCCTGCATCAGAGGCAAAGCAGGACCTTCCTGATGGGACAGAGCCCAGAGATGTGGTGTTGGGAATTGGTGGGGTTGGGGATGGGATAACAGCTCCTGGGGCTTTCTAGTACTTAGAGGCATCTTCAAACCTCCCCTATTGTTGGGGCATAAGCAGGCGCCAGGCATGGGCTTTTCTGAGGCTGTGGTTGTTGGAGTCCTGCTGAGGATACTGAGAAACATACTGTCTTAAGGGAAGTGAAGACGGCCAGCAAGTGTGGCAGGCAGGGGTGCCGTGGAGAGGGCCCAGACTGGCACAAGGTCACTGTATTGACCTGAAAGCAAACCCCTGTGCCTTCAGTTCTCTCTTCTATGTACAAATAACAGAAAACCCTACACTTACTGAGTACCTACCATGCACCTGGCTGTGGTCTAAGCACTGTACATGATCGACTCTTATTCTTCAAAGCAACCCTGTGGGGGGTGCCCCTACTATTCATTATTGTCACCGTTTCCTAGAGGGCCCGAGAGGAAACTTGCCTGAGTGGCAAAGCTGAGATTTAGCTTCAACTTTCTAGCTTTGGAGCCCCTCACTTCGCCCCTATCCCCTGTGACCTTTAAAATAGATCCTAAAATAGATGGTTTCCAAGGTTCTCTATAAAGTAATACAAAGTCAGTGATGGACCTTGAATATCATTTAGCATCATCTGCTCATTTTACCAAGGAGGAGACCCAGAGAGACAATCAAGTTTCCAGCAGTGGGCAGGCCCACAGCTCTAAAATGCAGTCACTACATGATTCAAAACCTTTGGAAAGAGAATAATTCATTTATCAGCCAGATGTTCCACTGACATCACAGCTGGGTCTGCACACATAATTGTTACCTCCTCAGGGGATGTTTTGATATCATCAAAAACCTCTCTCCATCTATGTCTCAAGACCTTTGGATATGCTGGCCACGAAATCTAAGCACTGAGCCCTGACTTTTTTGGCTCACAGATGCCTTCAGGAAGCTGGTGGAAGGTATGGATCATTTTGCAAGGAAAAAAGAGATGTGCATTTCAATTTGGGGGAGGAGATTCTGAAGCCTGTGAAGCTCTGTCATGAATCTCTGGAGTCTCTGAGCCACAAATGATAAAACTCCTGCTCTTGGTAATGAGAAAACCAGAACAAAATATATGCTTCCAAATCTGTCTCTTGAGAGATTCTTCAGAATCTATTCTATTCTTTTCATTGTACCATCTTCCTTCCCTTTGGTCCAAGTAAAGAGTCCTTGCTCCCAGTGTTGTCGTCTATACACCATCCCACTTGCATGGGAGTTCCCCAAGGATACAGACCACCTTGGTCTTATATGCTACTGTGTCCCCAGTATCCAGCACAGTGCCCAACACAGGGCTCAGTACACATGTGTAGGGATCATTTATTTGTTCCATTGGACAGAGAGTAGAAGCTGTGCACATTCACTCAAGTTTTCCTTGTCCTTGACTTTTCCTTCCTGACTATAGGGTCAGAGGCAGGTATGGCAAATGACTAGCTTAGGTCAGGTTCCCTAGAAAGAGAAACTGAAACCAGGAATCTGGGGTGAGGATTTATTGGAGGTGTGCTCCCAGACACCATCTGTAAGGGTGTGAGGGCAGCAGGATAGAGCAAGAGGAGAAGCCAGGCAAAGCCTGATGCCAGGGATATGAATATGCATGAATGACAAGGAGACCAGGCTTTTGTAGACTTGTATCAGTCAAGGTGTGACATTGGAGACATTACCTAGAGAGATGGCTCCTCTCTGGCCCAGCAGAGGACAATGCCCAGGAAGAAGGTGCAGTTGTGGGCTATTATAAACAATACTTCCAGCATCTGGGGGCTGAGTGTGCGACCCAGAAGGATCTGGGTGGGACACCAACAGTGTCAATGACAGTGTGAGTGCCACCTCAGATCAATAGAAGGTGGACTCCAGGAGCATGGCATTTGAGGAAGAGTAAGAAACCATGCCCTGGCTCAGCCAGCCACAAAGCACCACGATGGATTGATTATTCATGCTTGCTGGGGGCTAAGGAGTGGCAGCTTCTGTGGTACCTCGTTGCTATTCTGAGCCTAAGGGGAAACTGGAGCTGTGTTTTGTTTTGTTTTCAGTTCAGAGACTCTGGGGTAATTTTATGAGTCACACAAACTAGAATGTCATCATATGCTGTGGCAGATAAGTTCCAGTGGTTTCACTGACTACAGGTAGAAACCAGACAGGCAGCTAGTAACTAAAAGTCAGCTTCTCCAAACGAAAGTGAAGGAATTGCTTAAATGGACAGCCTTTTGGCAGGGAGGACAGTCACCCTTAGAGCCCAGACAAGCAGATAGAACTGGAATTGAGATGTCAGAAATAGACACAGAGCATTTGAGGACCTTAGGATAAATGCACCAGGAGGCTAAAAGCCAGGACCCCATGTATGAGGCTTCTATACGCACACAGAGCCTTGCAATGTGCTGAGCACTTGGTTGTTTCCCAGTAAATATGTGTTAGATGTTTGAAAACAAATAAACCAACCCTTAAGAATTAACTCTTTGAGGTAGGAGGCTTCTGCTCCAGAATTTCTAACATATTCTCCCAGACACATCTGTCAAGCCTCTAAGTGAGAAAAGCATCCTGGCTTCCTTTGTATCTCTCAGGATGTGGCACATGAATTTCTACTCCTGTTATTATCACAGATTTTTGTGTCAGGAGGAATTGGGGTGTAATGCAGAGATACAGCAATTTAAGATGTCATACTTGGGTTTGTTTTTTTTTCCATGGGCCTGGATGACTTGGTTGTCAATGAGGGAATCTGTTCTTCACCACAGCAAAGTGTTCTAACAAAGATGACAGTGAGGACAATAGCAACATCCATGATCACAAACGTCTATACCACTGCTTTGCGGGTTTTATTCCTTGCTCTTCAAAACAACTCAGCGACATAGGCAGGGGGTTGTTACCAACACGTGGAAAGACCTAAGGTGTTCTGGGCCAGATGGAACTGGGAAAGGAGGCAGGAAGACAGCGGGTATCATCCAGGGAATAACAGAGTCGCACTTCTAGGGAAACTGGGATTGACCTAGGTGGTGATCATCACGGTGGACACACAGCATGGTTCTTGAGACGAGGACAAGTGAGAGACTGTGTGATGGGTAGAGAAGTGTGCCCTCCCTTGGGGTTTCTATTTGGAATGATGAAAGGTTTCTGGAGATGGACAGTGGTGGTCTTTGCATAGCATTGTGGGTGAATTTAATGTCTCTGAATTGTGCACTTAAAATGGTGAATTTTATGTGTGTGTATTTTACAGCAAAAAATGAGTGAATGAATAAATAAGAAAACAAATTCAGTTCAGAGCTCACGGCCTTATGAAAGCTTTCCTGGATCCAGCCTGATTGGAACACCATCCTCCATGCACCTAGGACACATTGTACTCTGATCATTAATGTACTTGACTATCTCCACACTAAGGTGTGAGCTCCTAGAGAATATGGACTGTGTCATCCTCTAACTTTATATCTCTGGCTCAAGCCAAGTGCCTAGCACATTGTGAAAACTTGATAATTCTGTTTTAAATCAATGGCTCTGACATATATACGGCATATTTGAAATGAACATCATACATTTCAAATAAATAAAACAGACCCCAACTACTATCACAATAATGGTTGGTTGTATAAACTTGACTCAAATTCTTTCTAAACATACCTGATTGTTCTTTCCACCATAATTTTAAGAAGGTAACATAACTAGTGGATTTATTGGGAAAAAGACTGAACTTCAGATGTGGAATAAATGATAAACAGTTTATTAACAGTTTTCAGCATGTGCTAATACCCTTACCAGAGAAATTCTTCCCTTTCTCCTTCACTCAAGCTTGGTTAACTTAGACTCCTCCTTTAGGTCTTAATATAGACATCACCATCTCTGGGAAGCCCCCTTGATCTCTTATCCCAGGTAGCATCTACTGTCCCCGCCCTGAACTGCCATGAGCTTGCCACGAGCCAGCATCTTTCCTTTCATTGTGCTTGTCACAAGGATGTTATATGTATGTGTGTACTCCTTCTGTCTTCCCCACCAGACAGTAAGCTCCATAAAGGCAGGGACTGCATCTAGCAAAATTCCTAGTATATGGAGGTACTCAATAAATATAAAACAAATATATATTGAAAGATTGGCTAAAGGAATGATGAGTGAATGAATGCAGTAATGTGGGTATCAAACTGTATAGGGTGCATAGCTGATCCCTTTTAACCAGCTGGAAGTGTTCCTACAGATCACTAAATCCACCCACCAGATGAGGAAGGTGAGGTCCAAAGAGAAAGTGAGTTTTCCTAGGTGCATAGACAATAAATAGACAAAGGGAACTAGAATCCGGGTATACTGGCTCGTGGTTCTATTTCCATTATAACACTGCTCCCTGCTCCCCTCAAGGTCAGTATTTCTGCTGTCCAAGATGATGTATGACCTCATACCTTTGGGATTAAGTCATAAACTCACCATGCATGGCCTTTTGAAAGTAACATCCATTTTAACAGAGGCATTCTAGAGAACAAAGCATTAAACCAAGATGTCTTTTATATAACTGGGTTTACAACATTGGACTTGGCTGGTGGAGAATAAAATGGGGGGCATTTTACGTTCCCTCTGGGTGTCCCTCAAATCCTTATCATCAGACTAGACTGGCTTTTTTAGGAAAATCTGAATCAAGTGGGATTGTCATAAAGTAGGCTGAAACCTGCTTTCCTGAAGTTATGACCAAGGCTGGTGGCTGGTGGGAGAAAAAATGGTGGAAAAGGTAAAAGACGAGAGTCAAGAACTACCTGAAAGCTAGAAAAGGAAAAAGAGTAGTAATGTGCACATCTGTTTTTAGTTCTATTGAGGGGAGAGAATGGACAAACTTGAGTCTTTCACCACAACCATCTCCAGTGTGAAGAAATGGGGCATGCTTCTTTCATATATGTTATAGACATTCCCCCCTTTTCTCTGATTCCTGGAGACAATGTACCCAACCTCAAGGCATGAAACATCATTGGCCTGAGCCAGTCATAGGGGTCCTCTTCCCCTTTACAGTGATTGGTCCATCAATGAGCTTGTGACCCAGTTCTAGCCAATAAAACACAAGGAGAAGTCCACTTGGCATCTTTTGGGGGGATTTTCTCCCTGGGAAAGGAGAAAGCCAATTTTTGCTCTCATCACACTCCTTTGGAGTTTGGATGTGCAAGGATGCGATGGTCATAGCTGTGGTAGCCATCTTGGAACCTTGAGGGAAGTTATCACTGTTAAGCAGAGGGCAGAAAGCAGGACTGACTGTGAGTCCTTGATGACCTCACTGAGCCACTAAGCCAATCCTGAATCCTTCTGTCTCTGGTTTCTGGGTAAGTTAAATTCTGAATGTCTATATGGATTAAGCTATTATTATGGTAGAAGCCAGGGGTCAACCATCTTTTTCTCTAAAGGGTCAGATAGTAAATATTTTCAGCTTTGTAAGCTAAACCATCTCTGTTGCAAGTATTCAGTGTCTGCCATAGACAATATGCAAATGATTAAGCTGCATTCCAATAAAACTTTATTTACACAAACAGGCGGTAGGCCAGATTTGGCCCATAGGCCATAGTTTGCCAACTCCTGGTTTCAGTTGTGGATACATTTGTCTCACAAATATGTGTTAAGAACCTCTTATGTTGCAGTCAAGGTTGTAGGTGCCTGCCAGGAATATAACAAGGATGAAAACATATCAGGTCTCTGCCCTGTGAAGCTTATGCACTGCTCAGGGAGACATGTACAAATCAAATGAATAAATAAGGAAGATTACTGCAGATTGTGAAAAGGGCTGTGGTGCAAGTTGAATGATGTGATTGAGTTTTGAGGTTGGACAGAGCGATGGGGATGGACCCAGTTGAAATGTGCTGGTGAGAGAAAGCATTTCCAGAAACGTGGCATCTGAGACCTCAAGAATGAGAAGGGACTTGCTATGTGAAGAAAGAGGAAGATCCTGCAACAGGCAACTGGATGCTTGAGGGCAGGGCTCAGTTTGGCGCATCCAGAAAGCCACAGGGAGGCTGGGGAAGCATGAACAAGGGAGAGAGAAGTAGGCAGGGGTCAGAGCATGCAGGGCCTGGAAGGCCTGGGAGGAAACAGGAATTTTACATCCAGAGCAATGCAGAGTGTAGAGTAAGGATTTAGGCTTTAAAACCAGCAGGCTGACTGTTGCATGGACTGCAGGGAGGCAAGAGTGGAGCAGAGAGCCAGCTGGGAAGGTAAGGTATCTCAACGGCCCAAGAATTTTCAATGGCTGTCTCAATTCACTCAAGTTGTGGATTTGTAGAGATGGTAGAGATAGGCTGAAGGGGGGAAACTTGGGAAGGACCAGAAAAGAAAGTTCCAGAAAGATAGACTGGCTTCCTTATGAAGATATTCAGGACACCATGATCCAATAAGGCCCTGGGACAGGGTTACCTGGTTCCATGATCCAAGAGCTGCCATTGACCTCTCTACCTGTTGGCAGCTCACAGAGTGGTTTGAACACTTGCTGGGTCCTTCTGAGACAAGAAAGTGGGGGACACAACCCAGAGGTAGCCAACTGCTCCCAGCTGCAGCCTGGCCAGTATAGGGGATCAGTGAGGCATGCAGTCACCACTCCACCCTCCTGCTTCCCCTGTTCCCTAGGCTTACACCACAGTGCTGTAATCCCAAGAAATCTGTGGAGGGGTTGTTTGGATTGTGTATTTATTCCTCACTTTGTTCCACTGAGGATTTGAAGCAGTCCTCAAGAAAGACAGGTAATAAAATAGAAAGATATATATTCAATATATCAAGCCTAAGGAAAATACAAATCAGATGAAAGATCAAGCGGGCAGATGAGAAAGCCAAAATTTGGGTTATAACATCCTACGTGGTTGCGGCACTAAAGCCGGGAAACCCCATCTGTTTGCTAGTTCCTATTGTATTATTTACAATATTTCCACCAGCACTGGATGGTTCCCCATATTTACTCCATCCTTTGGGCCTTTCTTGTCAGCCACGTGGTGATCGACACACAGCTAGTGCAGGTGCTCACGATGAGGGCCCCTCTCTCCCTGCCTGACTCTGAAGTGACGCCAGCTGGGGTGTTTTTCCTTCTCTGGGCAGGGATGGAAAATTGCCACTGGTATTCACAATTTTCGACTCAATTGCTTTATCCTGGGCTTGGTTTAGGTCAATGATTTCCCAATCAAATTTGAATTCACTCACGTTACTTAAGTCAAAATGCTAATAAGCAAGGCAAATGGAACCAAGATTGAGATTCTCATCCTGAAGCCCTAAGGGAACATGGCCAAGTTCCTGGGAACAGAGGACCTGGGAGAGGGTCAAGGCCAGAACAAAGTGAACAAGGGGGCATATTGATGAAAACAAGCCAGGGGTGGTCAGCCTGGCTCCTGGTCTGGTTCAAGGCTAGATGCCTTGAGTACCAGAGTACTCAGTACCCAGCTGAGGCTCAGGCCACTTTGGGCAAATCACTTCCCCTTTCCTCCCTTCCCAGCCAAATGGGATTGGCTAATTTATCAGGAAGGGCCTGACTTCTAGGCTAGGAGGGAGCTACAGCCCACAAAGGTGAGATATACTGTGGATGTCAGCTGGTGGCCACAAGATTCATCTCTGGCTAAGACTACCTCATATGTACCCCTCCCTCTGCCCACTCCTCCTCTGATCCCTTCCCTCCCCCTCCATTGTCCCATCAACCCATTTTGCCTCAGCCGCATCTCTGTTTAGGTCTTTGGTGTTTCTATCTAGGTCCTTCTGACCATCCAGTTCCTGTTAGTGTCCCCTTTCTGGCCAAGCACCCTTAGGCTCACAGGATCCTTCTCTGGTGATCTATCTCCATGAGCAGCCCAGGCAGAAAGGGTCACTCATATGTCCAGACCTTGCCTCATGTCCCTCCACAACCTACACATCCCTAGCCCAAGATCTGGTTCAGATGGGTCATCAGTCATTCATGGTTGACTGTTCTCAACTTGCACCCCCAGATGACTCATCCAGGTACAACATCTGCCTTGGCTGGGCCAGGCCACAGGACACCTCCATCAGCTGAACCCGGTGAGGGTAACAGGACGCCATCATGAGAGATAGCCTGGGGCCCTGAAGTAGGGTGACCAACTCCTCCTAGTTTGCCCTAGACTTTTCCAGTTTTTAAAAAAGTCCCAGGCCCTGGGAACCCCCTCAGTCTTGGGTAGATTGGGATGGTCAGTCACCCGACAAGAGAACCGGACATAGACTAGAAGAGCCAGCCTCGGTCTCACCTCTGTTCCATCACACCTGTGTAACCATTGACAACAAACATCTCCCTCTCTATGAACTGGCCATTATAATCTCTTCCCTGCCTACTTTGCAGGGCTGTTCTAAGGGTCACATCAGATAATAGATGTGAAAGTGCTTAACGAACACTAAAGCACTGGACAGATGTAAAGGGGGTTTTATTACCCAGTGTTTACGACCTTGAGGCCAGAGTATTAGCAATTTCAATTAATCAAATAAATGGAAAAATAAATTGGTTTTATGGAAACAGAGTCCCACACCCTGCCAAGGGTTCAGGGCTGAGGCAAGGGAAAGGAAAGAATATGAAGGGCTCATAGCTCTGGCTGAGCTAATCCCAAGCAGAGGCTTACCCGAGCCCACTCTGCTCCAGGAGCCCAGAACATGCCTGCCTTACACCTGCAACTCAGCTGTGCGCTCATCAATGTCCTTTCTCATCCACAGAGCAAGCAAACACAGTTTGTTCTTAATTGTCCATGCTGTGCTTGAATAAAACTGGCAAGTGGCAGCCAATTATTATTTATGTGATTTGCACGAGGCTTTACAAGCTGCTTGAGTGCTTACCCTTGAACATTGGTGCGTTCCTTGCTCTGGGCTTCATAACAGCCTGGGCAGGTTCTGGAAGCAACATGCTGAAGACGAGGCTCAGGAGGATGTGGAAATTGAGATTGTCTCCGGACCCTGATGCAAAGCACCAGCCTAAGCAGAGCAGGCACGGTGCTGGAGTTTGAGTCCTGATGCTTTGACTAGAATATGGACATAGCTATGATGAGCCAGCCCCTTCTTCCATACTGGAAGGAAGGTCATGGTCGGAGCATAAAATCAAACTCAGTTTGACAGACGGATAGCCAGGTGGCCCCTCTGAAGTCTTCTAGGTGGGGAGACAGGTAGAGAAATAGCCATACACAAAATAGTTCTAATATAGGGCTATGTGCACAGTCAGAAATAGGGCCATTAATGCCAAAATAGACTTAGGGTAAGTGACAGTCTTGTCAATAATTTGGGAGCAAGATTTGCTGTGGACAATTTGCAACCCAGATCAGCTGTCCCTGTATAATTAAGAATAGATTGTGTCCAGTTCTGGTTTATGGGTTTATGGAATTCGAGGCACTGTGGGTCCAATAAAGAAACACAACCGCAACAAAACTAATAGCCTCCTCTCCTCCCAGCTCAGCTAATCAATAAGGCCATCAAGAAGGAAGCTTTGCCTGGTGCAGGTTAAGCCACTGCTGGTCTGGGCCTTTAGCTTTGTGGAAGTCACATCTGGGAAATGGGGTTACAGCCAGACAACCCTCAGTCCACCCCTCTCGTTGTGATATTTATTGTCTGCTGATGAATTGCACTTTGAATGCTAGCAGTAGGGAGAAGTAAGGGAATTTTCCTAAATTAAAATAAGTGTCCAATGCTTTCTAAAGTGATAGAAGTTTTAAGACTGGAGAATGTTTTTAAGGTTACCTCTTTATTTTATAGAGAAGAAAAACAAGGCTTGGAGTGTGTATGAAGGGATGGGGCGTGGAGATGAATCACGCACGTTGTTGGAAAAACGAAGCTTAAGTTTGAAGGATTCTGGCTCTTTTTGTGAAATAATACCAAATATTTATTGAATGCTTACAACAGGCAAGCCACCATTCTAAGAGCTTGTTATGCATTCACTTAATCCTCTGAGAACCCTGTGAGGTAGTTACTATTCTATCTTCATTTTGCAGATGGGACAACCAGGGCACAGAGAGGTTAAGTAACTTGTGCAACATCACACAGGTAGCATCAGAACTGAGATTAGACCTCAAGCCCCAGACATCGTGCATGCTCTTTAAGCACTCATTTCTCACTTATCCTGCCTCTTGGTTGAGCACATTCTGGCATCTGCAGCTTTTTGGAAAGTTACTTATTTATAGACTGAGTCTGGATTTTTTTTTTTTTTGCTCATTTAAAAAAATATATTCCTTGATTCATCTATAAATGCTCATTGAGTATCTACTGTACACCAGGTGCTAGAGGCTCCAAATAAGGGACACCCGTTTCTACCCTTCAGGAGCTCACAATTCCTCAATACCCCTCCCGTAAGTGGCATCTTCGATCTTGTAGAGAGTGTTCGTTTTCTGTTTTAACAAACTGCTAGAAACTCAGTGACTTAAAACTATACCCATGTATCAGTTCACAGTTCTATAGGTCAGGAATCCAAGTGGCCTTGCTGTAGGGTCTCACAAGACTGCAATCAGGGTTAAAAAAAAAAAAAGACCGCAATCAGGGTATCAGCTGGTCTGGGTTCTTTTGGAGACTCTGGAGAGTGGGGGGGCGGAGCGGGAGGGGGTAGAATCTGCTTCCCAGATCACTCAGGTTGTCGGGATTAGGTGTTATTATTACCCCTATTTTCCAGACAAGGAAATTGAAGCCCAGAGACGTTCTGTACCTTCCCTGGGACCACATTGGTGGAACTGATGTGATTCCAGTTCAGGTGTGTTAAACTCGAAAAGCAGGTGCCCTCTCCTTTCTTAGCAGGTGCCAGGATGGTGCTTGTGGGCAGTAAATAGTCACCCCCAGCCCCCATGTCATCCCTGCTGGTACCAAGAACACCGGGATGCTCTGCGTTTTTACTGAGTGTTCAGTTACACTCACAAGTACCCTGTGACCCATTGTCATTCCATTTTCCAGTTGACACTGAAGCAACGTGAGCTGAAATCACACAGCTGGTTAGAAGTATCGCAGGGCTTGAGGCAAGGCGGTCTGGTTCCAACACCTACCCTTTATAGGCCATCCTGTTTTTCCTGTGCAGGTTAAGCCACTGCAGGTCTGGGATGTGGAATTAAGAAGGAATGGAAAAAAAAAAAAGATGCCAGGCTTGCCCAGGAGGGAAAAGGGTACCTGCTCTATGCTAAGCACCAGACTGTGGGCTCCATCCATCTAATCATAAGTAATATCTCTATTTGCCACAAGCTTAGGCCAAGAGTGTCCATTGCCTGAAGTCACACAGCTGGAAAGTGCTGGAAGTAAGATGT
The DNA here is from genome assembly GCF_037043125.1 of Eumetopias jubatus. Classification (NCBI taxonomy): domain Eukaryota; kingdom Metazoa; phylum Chordata; class Mammalia; order Carnivora; family Otariidae; genus Eumetopias; species Eumetopias jubatus. Next base: position 121,496,414 of record NW_028274816.1, read on the forward strand.
GAACTGGGTTCTCTCTAAACCTATGCCCTTTTCATTTACCAAAGACATACAGAGGCACAGAGACATCAGAAAACACGTACAGAGGAATCAAAGAACATTATCCAGGGGTGGCTCCATGTGCACAGAAGTTGAGGGACAATGAAAGCCTAAAACCTGAAGGGTGCAGGGCTTAGCCAGGTCAGTCTAGGTGGACTTCTAGGAGGAGGTAAGAGAGAAAGTGAGTGAGTGAGGAGGTGTGTTTGGAGTTATTTGGATGGTTTGGTTTTGACTAGGAACCGTGTCCAGTGTTTTTATTAAAAAAAAAAAAAAACTTGCACTGGATTACTATAAATGAATGATGGGCTCTGTTTCTAAACAGGCTTTTATTTTCATGTGTTAACTAATCACTGGTGCAGCTGACGGCAGCCCCACTCAGAGTCTGCAGAGCCATTAGGTGGGGCAGCCCCTGCTCTCTGAGCATGCGTGTTTAAAGAGCCCCTCGCCTCCCTCTGTGAAGGGGGCCCCTGTTTGAGGAAACAGATAGGCATGGAGGACAGGTCCTCATCATACAGTCACCTAGTGACAGAGCCGAGACAAAACCTGAGACCTCCCCCTTCCTAGTGACACATTCTTTCCGTTCTCCTGAAGCAGCTAGACAGACGTGAATTCATACTGTTTCTACTAGAAGGGCTCAGTGCCCTTGGACAGATTACTAGACTCAGTTCCTTATCTGTGAAGTAGGGATATCAACACATACTTAGTAGATTTGAAGCAAGGATGGAAAGACAGAGATCCACACTAGCACTTTGGACACAGCATAGGCTGTTCTTTCTTCCTTTCTCCAAAGCAAAGCTTCTGAGAAAAAAGAAGCAGCAGATCTATTGACTATCCCAGAATATCTTTTTGAAGACATATTCAATCTGTATATCTGACAATGGATTAATATCCATGAAAGATAAAGTATCCCTATAATATTCTCAACCGAGGATGACTTGGCGATGCTTGGAGACATGCTCGTCACAGCTGAGATGAGAGGGGAGAGCTTTCTACTGGCATCCACCCAGAAGGGGCCAGGGACACTGCTAAAGTTCCTGCAATCACAGAGCAGTCCCCTGGAAGAAGTAATCATCCAGTCCAAAATGTCAGTAGGGCTGCTCTTAAGATACCCTGCTATAAATCAACATGGAAAAAGATCAACAATTCAATAGAACAATGAAAAAGGATATGGAGAGGTAAGATAAAGAAGTGGAAACAGAAATGGTCAATAAGCATGACTCACTGGTCATCAGGGAAATGCAAATTAAAGCAAGAATAAGGCGCCATTTCCCACCATCAGATGGGCAGGCATTTCAAAAGTGCAAGAGTACCAAGTGCTGGCTGGGTTGTAGAGTAATGAGAACCCAAGCTAATGCAGGTACAACCACTTTAGGGAGCAATTTGGCAATACCTAAATTGAAGCTTCACATAACTAAATGGAGCAAGTCTACCCAAGAGAACTCCACCTCCCGGTGCAGAGAGAAATGTGAGCAAGAAAGTTAATGGCAGCAGTCTAGTAGTGAAAAATTAGAGACAAACTACCATTCCATCAAAAGGAAAATAGATGATTAAATGAATAAATAGCAAGAGCTTAAGGAAAGAAAAAGTTACAATGAATCCTGAAAGAGTATTTGTGCATACAAAGATCTAATGCTGGCAAACAAAACTGTTAACAAAGCTGATGTTTATTATCACACTTACACTAGAAGCATAAATTCTAGCATGGGACTATCCATTTCAAGATGATGGATATCTCTGGGGAAGGAAAAATGGGAGGGAATCACATCCAGGAGAGTCAGAGGGTTCCTGTTGTATATATGAATTTTCATTACCTAAGGAGGGTGGTGGGTATTTTATTATTCTCTATATTTTTGTATATTTGTAATATAAATAAAACAAAATGCCACAGAAAATGGCAGTGTCTTCTAAATGGTCTAGTGGACCCATTTAACTCAGGTTGGTGCAGGTATTCAAGAGAGGGCTCCTAAGGGGAAAATCTGCCATCTTTCTTACTCTGAATCCCTTATGTGACCATGGCTTATCCATGCAAACGCATGACATGAAGCCCATATTTCACCTCTGTGATAAGTCTTACGGCCCTTCTGAAGATTGGCATCTGTGTGTTTGGGGAAGGCCTTAGTTTCAGACTCTGAGAGCAAATTTATTTCTCTGGAAGAATTAAGACTCGGGATCCCAGGTCATTTCATAGTCACCTTCAAGATCTAATATGCAGATGCTTGTAACATTCCATGGGGATGGCAGTGATAGGTGGAGTGGGCCCGTCATGGAGCACAGGCAATGCAGATGGCTGAAAGCAGGTGGAGGGCAGAGAATGGGATTGTTCCTGGAGACCATAGCTTGCAACTATGCCAGTTCCTGGAAAGCATGGAGCAGGTACACTGCACAGCACCAGTCACTCCTTTGGGGATCTCCATAAGTGTGGTCTCCTGTCATACATAGAAATGTTTATTGGTACTGCTCCCTCACACTGACTCAGCCTTAATTCAGGTGAGCAGTTGGGCCTCGTGTAATAAGATTTGATTTATAGATCAGCCTGAAAATCTGGTCCTATCATCACTTGGATTTGGAGTCAGGAGCTTCCTACCCTCAGTTTTAGAACTCCTCTACTTATGGCTAGGGGTGAAGATGTGATAAGGGCAGGGGGCTCACTATGCTCCCCATTCTTTGCCATGCCATGTAGGATCTCTCTGAGGCCTTCTGGGCACTAAACCAATAGTGGTTCCATACAAGCTCCTGGGTGAAGAAACCACATTCAATAGGGGTGGTAAGTGGCCTCCAACAAAACCCTTCTAGTACATGTGGTAGCAAATCCATCCATCCATCTTTTGGCTGGTGTAAATGGAACACATTGCTCAATGTGGTCAGTTGGCTAGTACAGACTCTGAGCACTGAATTCTCTAGCTTCAGGGGGGAATAGAACACAATCTCCAACTCCTGCCAGAGAAAAGACAAAAATCTCTTCCACATAATGTCTCCTATAACCTGGAACTTCACCTCAATGAACAGCCCCATCTGAATGAAAGCCTAGGAAATCTTGAGGGATAGTGGTGGTGGGGTTTTCATGTTTTATTTTTCATGTCTACCAAGCATACATCTGAATGTCCACCCAACATACATCTGAATGGTTGAGATGAATTTATTTGAAGGAATTTGCATGAAATGGACAACATCCTCTTGTCTTTCCAGATGTTCAAATTTTGTCTCACCAAAGAAATTATACTCTTCCAATGACCAGAACCCTCTCAGGACAAATGTAAGACTCTTAGAAACATTTGTAAAATTGACATAAAGAGGGTCTCTGGAATCTTCATGACATTTCATACTATGCATAATCAATGAATGAATTATCCTCAAATAACAGGTGTTTATGGGCATCTTCTACTGACAGGAGCTAGGAGAGGGGCTATGAATGGGGGGTGTAAGTGTTGATCACAATCTTCGAGGGGCTTGAATCCATTCAACAAATATTTACTGAACACTTACCATGGGCTAAGTAATGCCTCTAGGTGCTGATAATTTGTCAGTGAAAAAACAAAGTTCCTACATGAAGTTCTCGTTTTGGTGGAACAGAAAAACAATGTGCAAGTAAACAAAATAAAACAAAGCAACATGCAATAACAAAAGCTAGACTTTAGATAGTGGTAACTACTGTAAAAAATATGCAGTAAGATAGTTTGTAGAGACTGACTGGGACCCAGACAAAGTCCCTTCGCTCCTAGACCATATACTCAAGTTGGGAATATCATAACAGGAAGATGCTTTAGGTGACCCAGCTAGAGGGATGGACCCAGAGGTAGTAGTCCATGATATTGTATACTGTTTCCAAAAATCATGAACTCAGGCTTAATCTGGAACAATGTACCACCTGAGGGAGGTCAGTCTGGTAGATGAGCCAGGGGAGATGATGTGGATAGATTGAAAAACCCAGCCCCAATATTTTAGAGCTCCTCCCATCGGGAAGTGACATCTCTCCCCACCATTGAATCTGGGCTTGCTTTGGCCAGTAGAATGTGGTGGAGGAGATACTAAGTTAATTCTAGAGCCAAGGTCCCAAGAGGTCATGCAGCTTTTGTTTTCACACTCCTGGAATCTTGAGACTGCCACATTCTGAAGAAACCTACCCTGACCTCCTTGAGGATGGAGATACCATATGGAGAAAGCCCATGTGGAGTATGAGAAGCTGTTCCAGTCACCCCTGCTGAGGCCCAGGACATATGGGCCGAGTCATCCAGGAAACCCCGACACTGACTGTAGTTACCTGAATGGAGCTAAGCAAGACCAGAAGAAGAACCGGTCAGCCAGTCAACAAGATCACGAGAAACAATAAGTTTTAAAGTGCCTGTGCAGTGATAGGTAACTAACAGAAGGTAACACTCAAGGACACACACACAGCAATGGCATGGCTCCCTGGGACCAGTCAGTGACAGAAAGTACTCATCAGATTTGGAGTAAGGGAAGCAGGCTCCATCCAGCGCTAGGTCCCAGAAGAGTGACACAGATGTCAAGGCCAAGCTGGCTTCTATGTGAGACCCACCCTGCACTGTCCTTATATGTCCTGATGGTCTGAGAATGGAGGCTTCAGACCAGAGTCCCACAGGTGCCCAGGATTCAGGCCTGCAATAATGCGCACAAGGCTTGGAGTAACAAGACTCATTCCCAACTCTTCTGAGCCCTGATGGGTTCAGGACTAGGTGGGACAGGGTCAAAGGAATTGGCCTTTAGTACTGAAATTGACCCTTGAGCAACGTGGGTTTAAACTGTGCAGATCCACTTATACATGGATTTTTTTTTATATAAATACAGTGCAGTACTGTAAATGTATTTCCTCTTCCTTATAGTTTTCTTAATAACATCCTCTTTTCTCTAGCTTACTTTATTGTAAGAATTCAGTATATAACACATACACAAAATACGTGTTAAACAAATGTTTATGTTATCCATAGGGCTTCCTGTTAACAGTAGGCTATTAGTAGTTAAGTTTTGGGGAATCAAATGTTGTAAGTGGAGCTTTGACTGTGCAGGTTGTCAGTGCCACAACCCCTGCTTTGTTCAAGGGTCAGCTGTACTGAGAAAAGGCAGACCCCTCAGGGGAGAAAGTCTTCATTTATAAAAAGATAAATATAAGGATATAGGGGCCAAGTGCCCAAAGGGTAGGTCAGATGCTAAGAGATTTAGGAGTTTGGAGAAGGGATGGACCAGCCAGGAGACAAACAGTTGGTGTAGGATTAGAGTGGATAGTCTCATGAGGGGGTGAAGATTTGAGCAGATAAAGAGTTGGACAGCAACAAACAAGAAGTAGATAGGAGTGACTGGGAGGGCACTTAGCAAGGGAGGGTGATGGGGGAAAAGGAGAGGAGGCAAGATCCTGCCTGCCAGGGGAGGATGGGCAGACCCATCTGGCTAAGGGAGTGCTCATGTACGTATGATCAGGAAATCAAGGCGAATTGTGAATGCTTAGATAAAGGACTTTACTTCTAGATTGTGGCTCATGAAAGTCACTCATGGTTTTTCAGCAAAGAAAGATACATGTTGTAACGATAAAGATTTAAGTGAATGGATGGGTGGATGGATGGATGAACACATGAACTTGCACCAACAAGGACAGGTAGATGTGATTTTAAGCACAAAGATATTAATGAATGGATGAAAGAAGAAATGGATGGATGCATGGATGGATGGATGAATATATAATAATGAAGACACACAGATATGCACTTTAAACATAAAGATATGAATGGGTATATGAATAAATGAATGGATGCATGCATGGAGAGATGGGTGAATGGATGATTATGTGGCAGAAGGAAGAGCCTGAGGAAGTCAATTAAGTTTTCTGGTGAGCAGCTTTGACACTTAAATTCATCATTGCTGCGGCCCTCCACTGCCCCACTCCCTGGGGCCCATCCCATCAGCCTGGTACTGCAGGTTCACCTGAGTGTTGGTGAAATGGTTCAGGAGAGTGTGTCATGAGGGTGACGGGAGCTCATCAATCACAGCCAGGCTTCAACTCCTCTGGGAGCAAATCATAGCAGCGTGGGATGAAAGCTGCAAGACAGGGAACTGAGACCCAGACTTGTCACACTTCTACATGCTTCACAGGCCCCTCCTCCAGAGTTTTGGCAAAGGGAGTTCCCAACCATGTTGCTTTATTGTCACAGCATTGAGCACACTGCCAGGCACATAGTAGATGCTCAACAAAAGTTTGATGAATTGAAATGAAATTTCATGAAGTTCCCTGAATAGGACAAACAGGTTGTGTATCACTGACACCATTCCCACCATCACAACTTCATGAAAGCCATTGTTAGAGAGAATGACAGAGTGAGTTGAACAGTCCATCACCTGACCTTCAAGAGAAGATATAAATCAGACCTCATCAGCTTTCAGGGAAATAAATCCTATGAAATGAGCCTGCCATCTGCCTTTTGTGATATAAATCAAGCTTCCACTGGCTCTTTTTTGCCTACAGGCTGAGATCCATATTCCTTAGCAAAATATGCAGAAGTCCCCCACAATATGACCTCAAGTTTTTAAAATAACCATATTGTCATTCATTTATTGATTGCTAACTATGTGTAAGAGAATATATCAGACATTGGGACCCTGAGAAGAATGAGATACCTCCCCTCCCTTCAAGGAAAATATTATGTATTACCTCTTGAGGAGCAGATACTTAGATATGTACTATACATTTTATGCCTATCTATAGCTACCCAGTACAGCACAATAACTAAATAGATAGGCACATGCACATGGCCCAAGTAATACAGAAGAGGAAAGGATGAGTGATTAACTCTGCCTGAGGGCCAGGGAAGGTGTTATTTCATAGTTAAGATGATTCGGGAAGGTTAAGTGGAAGTTTCCCAGGCCAAAAGAGAAACAAGGAAACAAGGACACTTCTGGCAGAAGGAACAGTCTTAGTTAAAATCCTTGACACAAGTTACGGAAGCTGAAATGAAATAGGGAATTTAATATCCAGAGATCTGCGCTGTCAACTCAGAGGTTGGTTGCGCAAGTCCAGTGAGAGGATATATAAAAATGCTTTGTAAGCTACAAAGTGCTAGGCAGATGCAAGGGCTTATTATAGGTGTTCAGTATCTGAGTGGTGATTGATTGGCCAATTTGGCACAGCCCAGAAGGAACAGACCATAACACCTCCCTGAACCAAGGTATGCTAATAGAGAACTTAACAAAGTGTGTCTTTAACCTGAGGGCTCCCCTGGAACCTATTTTGATTTTGTTTGACCATGAAAGGGCTGATGGAGGGGACAGGTACGTGGGGAGATCAGACAGACTTGGAACTAAAGAGTGATGGTCACCGCCATTTGAAGAGTCATCAAAATTTAGAATGAAATGGTGTGGTGGTCATCAAGTAAGCCAATGAAAGCAATGATATCTGGTCATCAAGTAAGCCAATGAAAGCAATGAAATCTGATATATTTGCAAATTTTTAGGAATAAGGACATTGTGGCAATCAAAGTATTCATCAATAATGGGTCAAGTGTCTACTGTTTGTGAGGACCTGGGCTTAGTAGAGTGGAGGAGACAGAGGTTAAAAAATGCACAGCCCCTCCCCTCAAGGAGTCCAAGATTTGTAACCAAGTCTTACAATATGGTTGATAAGTGCCACACCCAAACCCAACTCTTGATTTCCACTTCCAAACTCATTCCTCTGCTTGTTGTTTCCCTCTCATGACTGGTGCCTCCATTCACCAAAATTCCCTAGGCCCCAATCTGAAAGTCAGTTCTGCCCTTTCCCTCACCCTCTCCTCCCATATCCAGTCCACCAACAAGTCTTGTTGGCTCTTCCTCCAGAGGAGATCCCAGTTCTGCAGCTCCTTACCCTCACAGCCACCACCATCATCTCTGCCAGGAACACCACTTCCTTGCTCACCTCCCCACAACCAAGCAACCAGACCAACCTTTTCAAGATGCAGATCAAACAGCGGTACCCACTCCTCTCTCATTCCCCTAACACCAAAGCTTCCCTTTATGCTTAGACCAAAATACAGATTCTTTGCAGTGACCCACAGAGGCTACATCATATCCCCCTGCCCTGTTGTTTAACCATTGCTCTGGCCCTCATTCACTGCACTCCATACACACTTGCTTTCTCCCCCACCAGACATATTCTCACCCCTAGGGTTTTGCCTGCCAGTTCGCTCTGCCAGAACTGCTCCCCCCACCCCGCCCAGATCTTTACAAGGTCACTGCCTCACTACATGCAGACTCTGCCCAGAGATGCAGTCCATGATGCCCTCACTGAAATAGCACCACCCTCAACCCACTACAATCTCCTTATCCAACATTCTTTCATAGTAATGACATAGAGCATATGACAGGTACTAAACAAGTAATGTTTGAACGAATGCATGCAAGAGGACACCAGAGAAGGAGTGAACATATATGTTTGAAAGAACCAAGGGGCTGCTGGCTTTGGGTTCTGGAAGATGATTATGATCTCAACAGGTGGACAAAGAATAAAGACATTCCAAGCAGAGAGAATAGCATGAACCAAAGACGTAGAAGAACCCAGCATATCTGCTGGAGTGGAGGCAACTCAGTTAGGAGGACACAGGTACCTGGGAGAGCATAGTGGTGTGCAAAGCGAGGCAGAGCGCTGAGGGCCCTGTGAGTTTTGCCAAGGAAGGGAGCTCTAGCTGCAAGAAGACATCTCAGATAATGGGAGATTACCACAAGGAGTGGAAAAGGGGATCCTGGAGATAGAGGTTACTGAACCTAGAGCTGAAAGAGCTTCAGGGCTCCAGGTGCCTCCCAAGAGTTTGCAAACCTTTCAGTTCCGGCATTGCTGCCATGTAACATAACCTGGCTGACCACACCCCTCCCAGGTGTGTTTCTGTCCATTCCTCTACTGGCTGGTGACTTTGTTCTGTGTCTTTAGTTCAGGTTACTCAGACAAAAAGAAATTTGATTGACTCCTGTTTTGTCTGCTAAGAGAGGCCATGTTTTATTGGCCAGCTGGTAGCTGGAATGCTTCTCTCTTAAGTCCAATATTGCTGCCTTATTCAGTCAGTTGTGGCCTGGTTTGAAAGAAGGTCATGGGACATGAACATGACTCCTTGGCCCTCCCTGTCCCCAGCAGGGACCATGGACAGGGTCATTCCTTGAATAGGAGGAGGAGTATTCACCACTCCCAAGGCTGTTGAGTACCATATATATGGCCAGAAAACACAAGTGATAGTAAAATTAAAAGCAAAATCATAATTGTCTCAATTCTTCCAAGTCTTTGTCCTGAGATAGGAGAGTGCTCAGATACTCTCTACTTCAAGTTGCTCTTTTTGTGTAATGGTAAGGCTCCTGGCAGTGGCAGAGGGAGGCAGAAGGGAGGTGAGCACTGAGTGAGGAAGGTTATCAGTCAGGAGGCAGGATGACCCAAGTCAGTAAGGATGCTGCCAGTGCCAAGAGCCAAAGTCCCTCCAGCACCCACATAAACAGTACGGCCCTTCAGAGTGCCCATACCAGAAAGTCCAGAGTTCAGCTGGGCCCCAGAGTTGTGACAGTCAGCACTCACTATTCCCCCAGGGACCCAGACTCTAGTCCTCTCTCCGCTCAAGGACTGGTTTCACCCTCAGGCTGGTAGCAGGATGTCTACAGCAGTCCTGGGTACCACACATGAACAGGACGATGTCCAGAGGAAAAAGGGGAACCTCTCCTTCCCTCTTAAAAAAGAGAGATTTTACCAGAAGCTTCTCCAAAGACTCTGCCTCCCTTCTTGTTGGCCAGAATTGGGGCAATTGACCCTTCCTATTGCCAAGAGAAATGAGATGACCCTTAGACCAGTGTAGGGGTGGGGTTCATCTTCCCTCTTCCTCTGCTGGGGGATGTCTGAACAGATGCCGGGTTCTCTTGGGAAGGAAGGTGGACATACATGGATGCTGGAAAGGCAGACTAAAAGTGTCCACTCCACCTCTAAAGACCATTCCAGAGAACAACAAAGGGGAAAAGATATGGCACAGGAAGTAAAGAGGTGGTATCCTATCCAAAGAAGGGGATCGATGTGGAGGCAGAAACTCTGTTTTCAAGCCCCAGCTCTGCCACCCACTGTTACGTCTTCACTGAATCTCACTATACTTACCTGTAAAATGGGCTTTTGGATCTCCTATAATTGTCTCAAAACCCAAGCAAGACAATGGAGGCAGAGAGGTTCCTGGCCTGGGGAGTGTGACAGCTCATGTGAGGAAGTCGGTTATTATTAATGAGAGAGAGCCTGCAAAGTCAGAGTCAAGGGCAGGCCAGGGACGAAGGCTAGGAGTGGCTTGCTGGCACCTCTCGGTGTGAATGGCAGGCAGTGCCTCTTCACACTGCTCCTCGGGGACATAAACGCCTTTCTCAACCCCTGGATACTCCTATTGGCGGAAAGACACCAAATGACAAAGATAATTCAGGAGACCCGAGCAGAGTGGTGTACCTTTTGTGACTTTCCACCCACCCAGGGATTGTGCTGATGCCGCTGGCAAAGATCTTTATCTCTAGAATAGAGGGCTTGAGCTCCTTTAATCAGCATTCTAGAACTGTCTTGGAGATGGTGGGGAAGCCAACTTCAACCCCATCCACTGCAAACCGACCAGTGGATTAATGAGGCAGGGCAGGCCTCCCTAGTCAAGATTTTCATTTTTCATTGTTGTGGCTTCCCTCAAAAATCTCAGTTAATTGGATTGCTGACTTGACAATAGGGACACAGGCTTTAAAATGAGAGAAAAAGGCAGACAGAGACAGGGCAGTTATCTCCGTGTCTTGGAGTAATGTGCCTTTATCCAGTTAATCTTAGCTTCACATGACGATGCAGTATTTCCATGCCTGCACGGGTCCAGCATTACCCTGTCAGGGAGCTGGCACAGCAACCCCCCCAAAGTCAGGCCTGACCTTCTGCAGGGAGCAGGTGACTCCAGTGGCAGCCCTAATATCCCTAATTTGGACCTTAGCTATCTAAGTTAAGGCAGATGACTAGGACTGGGGAGCCTGGATCCAGTGCCCCACCCATCCCATTTACCACATGTGGCCTTGAACAAGTCACTTTTCTCCATAGGCTTGGGCCCCCATATTGAAAATAATGGGGTTCCACTAGTTGGGCTCTGAGATCCTTTCCAGCTCAGCTCCCCTGCTAGTTCTTTGATTGGGAGCAGCAGCTGCAGGATGGGATAGGGTGGAGGGCTCTTTCTCCTTCAGCCTGCATGCAGCACTGGTTGGGTCTGGTTGAGTCACTCAGGAGCAGACCTGGGGTCATGGAGCCCACAAAGATAAAAAATGGGGAAAGGTCAAATGTGCCTCCAGCACTTAGTGAAAAATGCCCCTGGGACGGGCTCCGGGGAGAGCTATATAATGCATGTTTGTAGATGTCTCAAATGTAGGAAGCCAAAGGGGCCAAGATTAGGAATGTGGAAGCCTGGATCCAATGCCTAGTTCTGCTGCACAGTTGTCCTGTGAGGGGTCACTTCCTTCTAAACCTGCTTCATCTGCTATAAGATGAACAGAAGACTCTCTACATTACAGGGCTGATGGGTATATTAGACTAGATGAGTATCTAAAATGCCTGATACGGGCAAATACTGAATAAGTGGTATTTCCTTTCATCCTGTGCTAGCTGAGTTCTGAGAAGCAGAGAAAGCTTATTTTAAGTGGCATAAACCCAGAGGGTTTAAACTTTGGAAGGGAAGCTTCTGGTTGTGAGAGGCAGCTGGCCTTGCAATTGTGGTTTCCTTTGGCTCCAGCTATTCCTTTGAGCTCGCTCCCTGTACTAGCTTTTCCTAAAGCCTACTAGCCCAAGCCTGGTCTCAGATCAACCCTGTGGCTCCCCAATGAAACTACTGGGAGGAGATAAGGTATGCAGGGAAGTTGACTAAATCTTAAGGGAAGGCAGAGAATGAACAAAGAGGGAGACACTCAGACTCAGTTTCTCCTCTCCTTTCAGTAAGGGATCCACACGCCATTGGAGGCAGCCATCCATCCCAGCCCCTTCCCTGATATCTCACTTCCTAGCTTCTGGGTTGACTCCAAATAGATGGCACCAGCTCACCCAGGAGGTGCCTCATTTCAGTACTGTCAAGGTTAAGCTTAGAGAACCCCATTCCTACAGGCAGCCCAGTGGCTCACAGATGCCAGCTCTGGTCTGAGAAGCAGCTCATCCCCAGGTACTTGGTGCCAAGAATGATGTCCTCTTTCAGGCAAGACTCACTCTTGACACACAGGATGTGGCCCTCCAGGACTGGATCATCCCAGTTTCTGTACCAGCACAGCAATGACATCTGCAGTCCTGGACAGTGTGGTCTTGCTATCTGCTCTTACCCAGGTTGTGGAAGATAGAGCTGATGATTAGGGATGGGGAGGGCAGTCTGAGGGAAGATGGGAAATCTTTAGGACTCTGTCTACTTGATCAGTCATTTACTATGCATTCCGGAGCCCCTATTATATATAAGGTCTCTGCTGGGCACTGGAAAGTGACAAATAAGATGCAATGGAGAAGTGCCCAGTCCATTGGGAAGGATAGCACAAAAATGGCTGTCTAGAAAAATATGTGCCATAAGTGCAGGTCAAATTTGGGAGTGCAGAGGAAGATAGGAAGGGCATTTGGCCTAGACCAGTTGGAGAGGATTTCACAAAGCAAGTGGTGTGTGAGCTGAGTCTTGGAGAATGGTCTGATTCTCCTGAGAGTAACAATTGCCCCTATTTGATTCTGTGGGGAAAAAATATTTTGAATCACTGTGGATTGGAGCTGCTTCCCTGAGATAAAATCCAAGGAGTCTGGCAAACGAGGAACAAACTTCTAAAAGGAGACCCAGGAATGTGAACCCCCAAACCTAATCCAAGATGTTAAGATCTTCTGGGAGAGATCTCTTGCACACAGCCTCGGGTAAAGCAGTGTCAGTAACTGAACCAGGACCTGCATCTATTTTTAAAATGATCTACACTTCTGGGAATAGTCCCAGAGGGAAATTGGTCATCGATTGCTAGGAAACCAGCAATCCCTGCTGGGCTTTCTGCCCCCTGCCACATTTGCACACATTTTTTTCTAGGTTCCTGCCTGCTCTCCTCTCAGCACACACACCCAAACTTACCAGCATATGTCCCCTATGCCTTCCTGAATAAAAACACCAGAGTGTGGGGGCATCTGGGTGGCTCAGTCGGTTAAGCGTCTGCCTTTGGCTCAGGTCATGATCCCAGGGTCCTGTGATCGAGTCCCTCATCAGGCTCCCTGCTCTGAAGGGAGCCTGCTTCTCCGTCTACCTCTGCGCCTCCCCCTTCTCTGTCTCTCATGAATAAAGTCTTTAAAAAAACAAACAACAACAAAAAACCCATCAGAGCGTACAAGACAATGGATGATCTACAAATTACGGCACTCCAGATGATGCAGATGGTGGAAGAGTCCATGGGTTTCTACATTTTGTTTCTGTTTCCATGGCTGATCATTAATGCAAACTTCCTTGCTGAGGACTCCTAGCAAATGAAGAGTGGGCTGGCCTTGCTACAGGTGGAAAGAATCTTATAAAGGTTGCATTGCACCGTATGGAACTAAGCTTAGTGGGCACCTTCAAGTGCTATCAGTCCTATGTTAGACCAAAGCTTCTTTTTAATTGGTTTTAAAACCCAGTGCGACCGCTGAGCACACATACACATCCATGGAGTTGTAATTGTTCCTTCAGGACCCATGGATACAGCCAGACTTTGGTCTTTGACTATGACATGTATACATTCATACATAAATTCTAAAGTTGACACTGAAGAGTAAGGGAATGGAAAAGATTCTTACCAGTAAAGGAATAGGACTAACATTCTCATTTCTGAAATGACACACACGCAATCATTGTGAACCTCCTTTTTGTCGGTGACACTGCATTCAATGCCCTATGACCCAGGAAGCAGAAAGACCTGAGTCCTGAAAACATAGACTGCCCACCAACATACTGCCTACCCCATAGAGACACAGCACACCAGGGAGACAATCAGGTGTTTGGAAAGGACCATGAGCTTTGGAATTAGACAAATCTAACTTGTCCAAATCACAGCTCTGCTGTATATTAGGTCTGTGACTTCAGACATTTTCACTTACCTAAGCCTCAGTTTCTTCGCTTTTAAAATGGAAATAATAGGACCTAACCTACAGGGTTATTATGAAGGTACCACAAGCTAACTTATGAAGGCCCTACGCAGTGTGCTCTCACCCCAAGGGCACGCAATGAATGTGGATTTCTGTTCTCTTCTTCAGACCTCCTAAGAGAGTACCCAAGCAGCCTCCCCCTTTCCTTCGTCATGGTCATTGGCTTTCTCACTTGGGAGTATTTGCTAGTGCACAGTTAAAACAACATCTTAGAGGACTTCCGATGCCCTTGAGTTCTTCCTTACAGCCTCAAGCCACAGGCTTATGTCTTTCTTTCCTCCGAACTTCTCTGAACTTCACCTCCTAAAATGTCTTGGGACATTTCTGCCCAAATCTTGTGTTTCCCTTTCCTGAATATCACAAATGACAATTTTCTGTATCTAAAATTTGCTATCAGATATATTTCATCAACTCATGAGTACTCTGGGGCCTTACTGGCTTCCAGAGTACCAGTTCCCTTAGTCACTTCCTCTCCTGTCTAGGAAAGAACTTGGTCTCCAAGGTGATTCACTTGCTCTGATGTGGGCAGGACGTCAACATTTCACAAATGGTGTGCTCGCTATCGATCTGTTTTCTCTTCTTTTCAGGTTTCCATGAAAAACTGTTTGGGGTATTATTTTTAGCAAACTGATGATTCCTTTGGCCTGCTCACGTGTCCATCTGTCTGTCTGCCTGTCTGTGAGCACAGCCATCCCAGGTCCAAGGAAAACTTTCCTTGCCTTGCTTAGACAGCCCTATCCAACCAAAGAACCTCATGCTGAGGACAAGGTTTAAGGTCTTGCATAATTGAAAAATGGCAATTTAATGCCTTGATCTTCAATTATCATATTTTCTATACATGAAGCCATTGAGTCATTTGTAGTCAGCATCTTGTGTTGGGATTTTACTGAATAATTCAATAATCCCCATGCTGTCTTTTGCTTCCCTGTCTTTGCTTATGTGTTCTCTCTGCCAAAAATGTCATTTCTCATTCATTCATTCATTTACTAAAAAATATTTATTACATATCTAGCATAGGGTAGGCTCCATGCTGTGTGTTTGGATTCACTGCTGGGCAAAAACAGATCTTGTTCCTTAGATGTTATCTTAAGAGCAATAGGGAATCGTTGAACCATTTTAGGGAAAGCCCTGGGGATGATTAGATGTTTAAATGGAAAAGATCATTTCGGCTACAGAGTAGAGAATAGGTGAAGGGGACAGGTGTGAACGTGGGGATTTCTGCATTTGCCCATGATAGGAAAACTGGCACTGGACTAACCCCAGGCCATAAACCACTGTATAAATGGATGGCATATATAAGCAACATGCTTTCTGGCATTTTTGTCAGTGGGTAACACAAGACCATGACCTATGAAAAAAAGAGAAAATCATGAAGTAAGTTCTCATTTTCTTCAGTTCTCTGTCTAGGGACAATTTTCTAAAGTGATGTAGGGAAGTGGAACCCAAATAGAGCATGGTATTGCCATTGGCCTGAGGATAAAGGGGTCAGAGGATACAGGGGATTACAGAAGGGACCAGAATCTGTGGGGCGTACCATCAAAGAGGAAGAAAGCTGTGCAAGAGGGTATGTCCCCAGAACTCGATGTGGTAGGAGGGCAGGCTGCACATGCATGGGAAAAGTCTACACAAAGTTTACCAGGAGGGGCTGCTACAAGGTTGTGAATGGAATGGAAATACTTGAGATTGAGAAGTTCTAGGTGGTGGTGAAGCTCTGGCCCAGCCAGAGTGTAGAGACCTTTTTAACACCGGGGGATCTAGTTAAGACATCGGAAAGACCACGCCTTAGGAGTAAGGACCATGCCCTATAGCAGGGATCAGCAAGTTATGGCTCCTATAATATATAATTATATAATTTATAAACATACTCACCTACGTGTGTAAATAAAGTTTTATTGGAATACACCCAAGCCCATTTGTTTATATTCAAGCCACAGTGACACAGCTGGTCATTTGCTTCAGAGATCATATGGCTCACACACCTAAAATGTTTACCACCTGGCCCTTAAGAAAGTTTTCTGACCTCAATCCTAGAGTAAGGACTTCTCTAGATCTGTTCTACTAAAGCCTAAACACAAACCTCAACAAGATCCACAGGGGATTTTGCAATCTGAGTCCTATTAAGTTAGAGGAGTTGAAACAACACCTTGACCTTGGACAGAATGCCCCTCCACCCCCCACCAAAAAAAGCATTTTAAAAAGCTTGGCTTTCTACTTACTTGCCAAGAATTTAGATAAATGACTTAATGTTTATAAAATGGAGCCTGCCCCTCCCCCCCAAAAGACCACTTTCTGGTGCCTGTCCCATTGAAGACGCTCAGTCTATGTTAGCTGATGTGATGATGTCGAGGAACAGACCGGTGCTGCCCCAGAAGCATTTGCACAGAACAGGAAGGCTTTCAGGAAGGTTTCAAGAAGGAAAGGCTCCCACCACCCTCTCCACCTGCACTCACGTCCCTCACAGCCCAGGACATGTGCGATTGTCCAACAGACCTTGCTAAGTTGTGCTTATGGGAACAGCTTAGTGTAATGTGGGAACTGGGCATATGCTTAGGGGACCAATGGTGCTTTTCCTCAAAGATGACTGTGACAGCTTCCTGGCTCCACAGGCCTCACTTCCTCCCAGATTTGGGCAGAAGTCTGGTGCGGCCATAAAACTTTGGGTTTGCAGAGGATATTCAGTCGTGCTTTGCAAATGTTTGGAATTTTGCTGAATTCTGCTTAATTTTCTGAATGTAAATGTATTTATGCTTAAGATAAATAATTATACATCCAATGGCCTCTATGTTTTGCAAGGCCATAGAGACTGGAAAGACACTGGCTTTCACATTGTTCCAGTTCCCAAGTCTTCCCACTGGCTCTCGGCTTCCAGCTGAGGTGGATGGAGAGGCAGCGGTGTCTGCACTCTGTTGGTGACCTTGAGCTCCAGAGCCTTCCTGCTTCATACCCTTTGCCCCTCCAGGAACTTCAGCTATTTAGCTCATTGTGCAACTTTCTCTTTAATGCTGCCCCCTCTCCCCAGGTTTCTGGTGCAAGTGCAAGGCTGATTGACAGCCTAGAAGAAGTGACACCATGACTCACCCTCTGACCTTAACCTCTGGCTGTGGCCTTTTACCCTCAGTTACTAAGCATATCTACCTCATGATGAAATGCCTGGGAAACCAGTGTTTCCTAGGGCTGAAGCATCTCATTGTAGGAATGGGCAGCTCTCATCCTCAAAATATCCAAACGGGTGTCTTTTCCATGAGGTGTCTTGATCTGTGACCAACAGAGGCTTCCTCTTAGCCTTCACAACAGGCCTGGACTCTAGGGCCCTGAAAACACAATGCTTTTATGTGAGCTGAATCTCGCTCTGCTCTGGAGAATGCTAGAAGCTCAGTTTGGTAGAACTCAAGTGCCTGTCTGATTTCTCTATCCCTTGGAGATGTAGGTGAGCCTGCTCACCCCCTCCCCACCTCCAGATCAAATCAAGATCTCTGGGAGTCCAGAGTTCTTCCCTGATCTCTGTGAATCCCTGACTACTGATACTCTTGTTGACTTCCTTATCTTTGTTCCTGATAGTCACACCTGAGGTCTGATTTCTGCCCCACGGGAATGGAGCATAAGCTCAGTCCTTTTCGTAGGCTTACAACAGAGCCATTTGGGCTAAAAATTGTGTGGAGTTAGTCTGCTGAAGGTTTAAGCTGTCATGTCATGTACCCCTCAGCTTTTCACCATCTCTTTTCCCCTATGACCTCTCTTTTTTCCTCTTTTCATTCCTTCCCTATGATGGTTAACTTTATGTGTCAACTTGCCTGGGCTAAGGGATACCCAGATGGCTGGTAAAGCAATATTTCTGGGTGTGTCTGTGTTTTCAGAAGAGATTAGTATTTGAACCGGTAGACTGAGGGTAGACTGAGTACAGAAGATCACCCTTACCAGTGTGGGTGGGCATCATCCAATCTTTTGAAGACCCAAATAGGGCAAAAACAAATAAACAAACAAACAAAGGAAAGCAGATTTTCCCTCTTTCTTCTGGAGCTGGGACATCCATTTCCCCTGCTCTTGGGCATCAGTACTCCTGGTTCTTAGGCCTTTGGACCCCAGGACTTACACCAACACCCCCCACCCCCATCCCGCCAAATTCTCAGGCCTTTGACCTCAGACTGGTAGTTACAGCATTTGCTCTCCTGGTTGTCAGGCCTTCAGACTCAACCGAATTCTACCACCAGCTCTCCCGGTTCTCTAGCTTGCTGATGGCAGATTGAGGGACTTCTCAGTCTCCATAACCATGTAAGCCACCGATTCCTATAATAAATCTCTTATCTATCTATCTATCTATCTATCTATCTTTCCCCTATAGTTTCTGTTTCTCTGGAAAACTCTGACTAATATACTCCTTATATAGAGTAACAAGCACATTTTCTCCTTGCCTGTCAAAGAACAGTTCCCTTTATACACATGTCCCTGGCTAGTTTTTGTTTTTTTTCTTTTTTCCAGTCCTGCGAATATGTCCTGGTATATTCCAAACTAAGAGTTCCATTCCTAAAAGAGATTTTGGTGTCAGCTGTGAATATAATGACATATATTTTCCTTATCAGGATTTGGACTACTGTCTTCAGATTGGAAAATGGGTGTCTTCCAAGCGCCATCCACGTAATCAGTGGCAGACCTAAAGCATATGCAGATGTAGCTTGGAGAGAGCTCCAAGGGTAACTTGGAGCATTGTGGATTGGATAACCTCATTCTTTTACCCCACACCCACTTTAGACACAACTGGACTCAGTATGGAATGTTTGGAAAGAAGGGAAGAGGATCAGTATTTGAGGCATAGACACTGGGGCCAGACAGACCTGCATTTGATCTTCAGATCTGCCTCCTCCTGGTAACCCGAGAAATGGAGATAATAATAGATAGTGCACAGAGCCATTGAGAGGATTAGGATAAGAACATACATGAAACACCCAGTTCCTACTTGACATGTAGTAGACTCTCTCCCTTTCATTCATGGCCCACAGCAGCTGCTAGTACATCTCAGATGTGCTTCAGGCTCAGAAGTCCCATCAGTAGATACATCTCAGCAAGGCAAGGCCTGACGTGTCACTCAGCCTTACTTCCTGCCCGCTCCATCCCTGGCCAGCCTCACACATGCAGTCCTCCCTGGTAAGGGGAATATATGTACCCTCTTGGTGGCCCTTCCTGTGTTCAACAGTTTGGTTGAACTTCTTCTCAGACCCCACCTCCATTGCCCATCAGCCCCTTCCACATGAAGCATAGAATTTAGAGGACCCATGAACAGTGATCCCAGCTATACACACTAGAAGGATTCAGTGTCATTGGGTTGATAGTCTTGAATTGGCCACCCCTGGCCATTTCACACCTTTCCATATGCTCTTCCTACTTGAAATGTTGTCTCTCCCCTTAGCCTCTTTTCTGCAAGGTGACATCTATTTATTTTAGTTTAGCCCAGGCTTCCATAGTTATGCCTTCAATCGGTCCCCACAACACACACACACACACACACACACACAGTTATGCTAAAATGGTTTAATTTCATGACTGTCCCCCCCCCCACTTAAACCACAAACTCACTTACGATGGAAACTCTGTGTCATCTTTGTGTAGAATCAAACCCAACCGAGGAACACTGCCTCCAGCTAAAGTGATTTTCCAAACAGGACTACCTCACCCACAGGCAACTCTCCAAGGCAGTTTAAAGCATCAGCCTCCAATTTGTGAAGCGTTTCCTCAGGCACTGTCTCAACTGGGCCTTCGTGGCCACCCTAAAGAATTTATAATTCCCACCACCCCAGCCCTACTGCCTGTCAGCATTGCCACCCAATTTACCTGTTGTTGGGTAGCTCCTGTGCTTCTGGATGCTTGCACTGTGCTTGCAAAGCAAATTCAGCTGCAGGAAAAAAAGAAAGGGGGACTGGGGTTCATTCCCACCGGCTTCATGCAGAACAATGACAAGAAGCCTTTACTGGGTTCTTTTCCTCTGTAAGGTGTGTCCTATACTTGTTTAAGCCTCACAAGTATATTTGAGACAGGAGTATGAGTTATTTTATCTCTCTCAGTGTAAGGTTACTTGTCTATATCAAAATAATAATACCTACTACTTTATGATGTTGTTGTGACAGTTAATTGGGTTAAAGATATAAAACACATAGAACCATTCTTGGTACATGGAAAGAACTCAGTAAAGGTTAGCTGATACTAAAGGATCTTTCTTCCCAAGGGGTGCCTGGTGGCTCAGTCGGGTAAGCATCTAACTCTGGGCTTCGGCTCAGGTCATGATCTCGCCGCCGTGGGATCAAGCACTGCATTAGGCTCTGCACTCAGCATGGAGTCTGCTTCAGATTCTTTTCTCTCTCAAATAAATAAATACAATCTTTGAAAAAAAAAATAAAGGATCTTTCTCCCCAAAAATCTCCTTTCTCAGGGGGAAGAGATTAAGTGCCACGAAGCAATTTTTCCCACTCCCTTTGTGAGTCTCACATGGCAGGCTTACGCCTCACTTTAAGTTGCGACATGGTTGTCTTGGGGCCTCGGAGGGCTCTGAGGGAGAGTCTCCTTGGTTATTTTTTCTGATCATTTATTATGCTAGAGCCCCAAATAACCACATAGTCAGTTACCACCTGCCCTTATGCACATACTCTGTTCATCCTTTTAGCAGCCCCTCCATGGCCTCCCGAGAAACCCTTGCCCTGTGGGTCATACGCACCACTCTGCTGCAGTGATCGATTTCGTCTACCCCTGAGAGAATCCCATTTCCACCATGACCCCTGCCAGTCCAAGGTAGGGGTGGGGTTGCCAAAGCTCTAGGAGACCCTTTCTCCTGACAGCCCCAAGCCCCACAGAACAAGTGACTTGAATGTCCCTGGCTGCTCAGAGCCTGTCCCTTGGAGACACTGTCCAGTGGGCCCAGGACATGGGTCACCAAGACATCCGAGACACGCCACAAGTACATGTCCCCACCCAACTCTTGGGCAGTCCCAGGGGGCCCGTCAGCACCTCCTTGGGGAAGCATTTCTAAAGTCAACAACCATGCCTGTCTTACCACCGGGACACCTGATGCAGCATTCCACTGATCACCTAGCTTCCGACGTTGTCAAGGACTTCCTGGGTGAGCCTTGGCATGTGACTGCTCTACAATCATTACCTAACCAAAAAAAAAAAAAAAAAAAAAGGAGCAGATCACACTGGCTGATCTTTGGCTAAATAATGTTCTAGGGATCCCTGATGGACAAGAGAGGACTAGAACCCAGTCTGCTGAAGCCTACATGCACCAGACACTCTGCACATATTGCCTCACTTCCGCTTACAGCAACCTTCGAGACAGGTGCAGTCCTTCCTTGTCCAGATAGGGAAAGCGCAGGTCAGGTGGCTGTTAAGAGAGAATAGGAGCTGGGACCAGGCCCAGGGCTGTGGAACAGCAAGCCCGTTGCCGTTGCTCTCCCACCATGCTACCTCCCAGTTCGTGTTCAGAAAAGAAAATCAGGGCAAACCATGCGAGTTGGTGAAAAGCCCTTGTGGCATCGAGGGGAGATGGTGCTGACCCCCTTCCCTTGACCACCTTCCCTTCCCCCAGCATCTGTCTGGCTGATCTCTAAGCTCCCCTTCACAGCTGGGCCGCCCCACTCAGCCTAGCAGGAGACAAATCTTCCCAATGCTCTGTAATAATAGGCTTTGGAAATTGGGTTACAAGGAAAATCATCTCTTTTTTCCTCTGGTAAAAGAAAAGCTATTCGATAGAGGCCTTTCTCTTTCAGGGCCCCTCCAGATTTGTTAACTCTCTGAAAACACTGCTTATAAAATAGCACTTGCAACAAGGCAGTTGAGGCCCTGGGAAGTGGTGGCTGATGGGATTTAAAAAAAAAAGATTTTATTTACTTATTTCAGAGAGAGAGAGAGCGTGCACACGAGTGGAGGGGAGGGGCAGAGGGAGAAGCAGGCCCCGTGCTGAGCCGGGAGCCCAATGCGGGGGCTCCATCCCAGGACCCTGGGATCATGACCTGAGCCGAAGGCAGACGCTTAACTGACTGAGCCACCCAGGTGCCCCAGGTGATGGGATTTTAATGTGGTCCACGCTGTGATCTCATCCTGGCTGTCTGCGGAGCTTTGTGCTCAAACCCTTAATTATCCGGTCTCTCCATCTTCCTCCAACACCCTCAGCACATTTCCTATCTCAGACCAGCCTCAGGCGCCTTCGCCATAACCTTCATTTTCTGCATGGAGCTTGGAAGCGGCAGACGCAACTGATGGTGGAGGGACTGTGACCGGGAAAGTGGCGGCTGTCTGCCCGGCAGCTGAGGTCAGAGAGACTAGTGGCATGATGCCTGCCAAGTCAGGGAGGCCACTGTGAAGCTTCCTTGTGAGGACAGTATCTGACTTTTATGTCAAAGAGGTCCTGACGGCTGGGACGTCTCAGCCTGACAGTCTGCACATCTTCATGGGATTATGCAAGAGGCAGAATTGAGTTTTGGGGGAGACCTGGGGGTGCCAGGAGAGGAGATCTCAAGATGAAGAGCATCGCCCAGGGTGGAAGACCAGTCTGTGTGTGTCTGATTAGGAAGGGGACCAGGGGCCCGGAGAAGAGATCTTATAGTCATTGACTTGGCTTTGACCTCACAAAAGTAGCAGTTTTCTCTCCTGGAGTGTTTCCGCCCAGGAGGGCACCTGTCCCTTTTTCCCTGGTCCCACTGGTCCTGTCCTGACCCAGGCCCTCTTCCTTTCACCCCTGGACCAGAGCGAGACCAGAGCATCTGACCTTGGGACACAGTCTCTGCCAAGCCTCTTGCCCACACTGGTCACCAGGATTTTTAGGAACGTGAGCCTGATTGTGATTCTCGCCTGCTCAAAAATGTGCCTCAGATGACATTTTTGCAAAGCTACACTAACATACCTCCTCACCAAAAAAGTCCCCAAAAGACATACGACCAGATGTGAACAGCAATTTTTTTTGTGCAGTGGGTTTACATGTGATTGCTTTTCCTTTGCACTCTTGGTATTCAAGTTTTCTGCATGGAGCCTAAGATAAATATTGTTTATTTTTCTTGGCATAAAAACATCACCTGGAAAATAAAAAAGAAAAATCCTTCTGCACAGAATAAAGCCCGGATTCTTGAGCCTTGCATTAAGCTCATCCAGAGATTAGACCGGCCCTTTAATACCCCTGTTGTATTCCTGCTCCCAGGCCAGCAACACAGAGGCTTCAGACATGTTGTTCCCTGCCCCAAATGTAGCCCCTTCCCCTTCCTCCTGCCATCATTTCCTCTCCTACCCACACCCATCCTCATCATAGCTTTGTGTTCCTACCGAACTCCTAGTCATCCTTTGGGGTCCACTTCAAATGTACCTCTTCTAGAAACCCTAATCCCCTCACTCAGAAGAGATTGTTTCCTCCACTTGGAGCTTATGGTGCTTGTTAATACTTCCCTCTTACCTCACCTCCACTAGGTTATGAGAGATGCAACTCACCCCATCTCCAGATGAGGAAACCAATGCTCAATAGGAGCTGGTGGGTGTTATAGCCAGGACCAAATCCAGGCTGCCTGGTTCTATATTCTTCGCCATGTAACCACTAAACAATAGAGTTTCAAGACAGATGCTCCCTGTCCCAAAGCATAAATAAGAACTGTCTCCAAATGTGGTTAACCATGAGGTGCCCTTCACATCACTGCAATTGTCCAGCATGATCAGTCCTGCCCCACCGATGGCACCCCGTGTGGAGGAGGTCCACATAGGGCAGGGAGGTGGTGGATCTCATTAGTCGCTGAGGTGGAGGAAGAAGATGTGATCCCACACCATGGGAGGGGAGAGGCTGAAGCGCTAGTAGGGAGGACTACTGCCTCCTTTGGGAAGAAGATTTAAAACCTGCTTTAACATCCACTGCATTTCACAGACTCTCCTGTAGGAGGGGAGGACAGAACTCTAGAGGCATAACCCAGGAAAGTACTATCCTAGTGCCAAGATCTGGACTCTTCATCTTACAAACAAGAGTGCCTACCTGTTAGCCACAGGCAGCATGCGTCAGCCATGATCCAGGCTAACGTGCAGAGTGAGTCCCAAACGGAGAGTCTCTGTCTTGCTAGCATCCAATGAAGCAGGTTGATGAAGCAGGTAATGAGCGATTAAGGGAGAAGATCAATTTTTTAAAGTAGTGCCCTCATGATTTTAACTTTGAAGATGGGAAGTGGACAGGAGTCACAGCGCCAATCGTAGAGGCTTTGCTCTAAAATTGCAGATCTGGGTGGACCCCAAATCCACAAGCATTTCCTCAAAGACCATCATGGGCAATGCTTTGCTGAGGGCTGGTAGGGAGGTTCAAAAAGGAGTTAAGGCATACTCTGTCTTTCACAGCCTTTGTGTCTCTCCTGGTTCTGCATAAGTTCGAAGCATCCTAAAATGTTGCAACTGAATGGGCCCTCAAAGATCTTTGTACTCAACTCCCTTTAAGCTTTGTACTCGACTTTCCATTCATTCAATCAGCAAATATTTGTCAAAGGCCTACTAATTTTCAGGCACTGTCCTAGGTGCTGGAAATGCAATGCACCAAGGAGACAGATTGGTTCAACTTTCATAGCTTTTATAGTCAATAAAAACAAACAATAAAGAAGTGAACAAATAAATACCTAAGATATTTCCATAGTGCTACATCTGTGAATAAAAGATAATAGTGTGATGTGATAGAGAATCAAGGGGGCAACACTAGACTGGGTGATCAGGGAAGGCCTCTGAGGAGTTGTTTGAACTGAGATGTGAATGATGGGGAGAAACTCCATATGAAGATTCAGGGATAGAGATTCCAGGCTGAGGGAATGGCAAGTGCAAAGGTCCTGTGGTGATTACAAACTTGATTTGCTTGAGGTATACCAAGTAGGTCGGCATGAGTAGAATGGGCAAGGCAGAGAATCCTGGGAAGAGAGTCAAATGCCTGACCATAACCTATCAGACAGCAGGGATTTGGAATTCATGTAATGGTAAGAGGAACCATGAAGAGTTTTAAGCAGGGGAGATACATAGTGAATTGAGAGCACCCAGGTCTGTAGACTCCCAGTCTACCACCACACTGCACGCCCAATACACAGTGACACCTCTCCCTCACTCCCTCTGACTTCTGCTCCAGTTTCCTAGAATTGCAGAGTGATGAAATTTTCCCTTCCTTCTAGTTAAATGCTGAGCCAAATGAGCAGAGCAATATGCTTCTATATAGAGCAGTGTCTACTCCTGAGCATATCTTTATCCCTTAAAGGGGAATGAAACATGATAATTAGTAACCAATTAATGTGCATTTCAACAAACTATATTTTAATTTCTGTCATAGGTTGTCTGCCTGTGAAATATTCCATGTTAATTAAATTCTTTTAATAATCCAATGAAAGTACCTCTTCTCCTTGATGTGCTGGTTAAAAGGAAGGCGATGGCAGACTTACGGCTCATGTAATTTGAGTTAATGGCATGAATCCTGCTTTGAGCTTTCATATGCCTATTGAACTAGAGATCTCTTAATACTTGCTAGACTTCTTTTTATAAAATTATCACACAATTGTGCTGTTATGTCTGAGAGACTACGTTCTGACAAGACAGGGCTTCGGGAACTTGGCTAGAGAAATATTTGACTGTATCTTGTTCTAGCTTTGATCACTGACCAGTTAGACTGCATACCCTGCCATCTGCCTTCTTTCAGTCTGCAACATGTCCTAATCTCTCCCTCAGAAAGATTGGTCACTATGGCTTTGATTTTAGGCATTAAGTACCTACTCTGTGCAAGGAGTTGTGCTGGGTACTGAGGAATTGGGTACAGAGTGGATGAGGCCTATTCTCACATTCTGTCCCCTGTTGCAAGGAAGCTGGGGGTTCCCAGATACAGGCGGGAGGATAGGTAGCTGTCCAGAGCAGCAATCAGGGGTAATTAGTTAGGACAGAGGGGATGAGTTGTTCCAGGCAGGGAGAGGCCAGAAGCCCTCCTTACCAAGTCCAGGGTGTTAGAGGCAACTCTAGGCCTCTACAGGATGGAGTGACTGTCCATATATTAGGCAGCAAGGAGCAGGAGGACTTGCAGGGGATGGGGACTCTCAGACTCTGAGTGATGGCGGTTGCGATCAGATAAGATACTTGGAAAGGTGTGAGGGATGCCAAAGGTGGATCCAGAGAATTGGAAAAGGCAGCCAGCAGCCAAGCAGTGAGTCTGGGACCTGGCCCCTTGAGGAATTGGAATGGTGCTTTTAAGGATAGATTAACCTACTACAGAGTAGTACATGACTCACCAAAATCTATAAACTCTCAAACACAATAAAAGTTTATCTCTTGTTCATTTAATAGTCACAGGTGGTTGTCCCTGACTGACAGAGCTGCTCTGCCTGACTTCCAAGGCCACTTACGTACCCAGACTCTTTGCCTGTTGCATGCTCTCTCCTCTGCCAGTACTTCTCAAAGCGTGGTCCCCATACAAACAACATCAGCACCTCATTTGGGACCTTGTTGGAAATGCCCCTGCTCAGGCCCCTCTCCGGGCCTATTGGATCAGAAACACTAAGAGTGGGACCAGCAATCTATGTTTTAACAAACCTTCCAGGCGGTTCTGATGCACTCTCAAGTTTGAGAACCCCTGGTCTAGGGCCATGTTGCCATCTGCATCCAGCCAGCCAAAGCGGAAGAAAAAGCATGGAGGAGGCACCTGTAGATGGAAAGCCTTGATCTCAACAGCATTCCCATAGCTTAGGTAAGAGCTAGCCATATGGCCATGTTTAGCTGCCAGAAGGGCTGAGAATGAGCTCCCATGCTGGCCTGCGGCTTCCCAAATGTAAGTACATGATATGGAAGAGGAGAAAAGCCTTTTTTCTGCCACAGAACATGAAACAGGGGTCTGAGGGTAAAAGAAGGTGGCCAGAGTTGTCATACCCATGACACTTAGAAAAGCTCATGGCAGGTTTCCCAGCATTCTTCTCTGCTGGAAAAGGGGCTTCTATAAGGTACCTGGAGGCTCACATTGGCTCAGGACCATCAGAAAACTGAAGTCAGAGAGGCTCCACTGTGTGCCCAAGATTACAGAGAGAGTAAGTGAGTGAGCTGCAGCCTGACCCAGAACAGCCGGATGCCAAGTTCTAGGTCTGTTTTGTTACACTCAGATGCCTCCAGAATACTAGAACTCTCAGACTATTCTTAAACTACACCCAGGTAGCCCTTCTGTATCTATTTCACAGCAAAAGACAGTACAATTGGAGGTACAAGGAGGTGTTGAGAAAACACAGAAGATTTTGATCAAAGAGTAGAGAGTACAGGGCATAATAATAAAGAATGAATAGGTTGAATGCATGTATATGTATATATTTGTATATCTATGTCTATTTATTTGTGTATATGTATATATACATTATGTACATATACATACATGATATTAATCCTCCATTAAGGGCAACTCAAAAAGAGAAAACTTTACGCATAAATACGCCACGCTGATATGACCAAGTAAGCATTGTGCTTCACTTGTATGAATAGTCTTCAATAAGAGTAAGGAAGAGAAGGATTTTCTAGACAAAGCATATGCAAGATCCCAAAGGGGAAAAGTTCAAGGCATCTTTGGAGAACACCAAATAATCAGATGTGCCTGGAGTGGGATGTGGTAAGAATAATACTACCCAGAATGTAGTTGAAATTGAATGCCAGGCTAAGGGGTTCATGCTTTATTCTTCAAATAATGAGGATCCAGGGAAGAGTTTTGAGAAGGAGAATGACATGTTCAGACTTGTGTAGTAGGAAGATCACTAGGGGGGGTAATGAATGGAATTGACTAAAGGAGAAGAAATTGCTAGAAGGCAAGTAGATAAATGCAAGGTTTTTACAATAGCTTGAGGGAGAGAAAACAGAGTGTTGAATGAAAGTGACAGAAGTGGGTAAGAAGGGGAGAATCATTGTGATTGGAAGTGGCTGGGGAGGAAGGAGGTGTTGAAGATGAAGTAGCTGTTTCTGTTGTCTGTGACAAGGATTTGGGGGGACATAAAAAACAGAGCGTGGCAGACATCCAAGTGTTGGGTAAAATATGCTGTACTTTATCAATTTTTAGACGTTAACATCCTTAAAATCCGGCTGTCTCCCACACATGAAGGCATTTTTCAGTCACTGGCAGGCAGGAAATCATGAGAAAATCATCATAGCCCACACATGTGCGGACTCGATGCCATGGTCCCTAATAGTGTCAAAACCCCAGTTGGGTTCTACGCATTCCTCCACATATCAACCCAACAACTACTAAAGGGCAGGAGAAATTGTCGCATTGCTTAAAAAAAAAAAAAAAAAAGCATCAAATATCCATTGGCCAAAATTCTTTTTACTGTGTTTGAAAGGAAAATGTGTAACTTTGTGACACAACTGGGGGGGTGGGGCTCAAACGTGAACGTAGTCAAATAAGAGAGTTCACAGTGCTGAGATTTGCTCAAAAGAAAATCCTGGGGACAATAACAGAGCACTCTTTTTCAAAAAGAGTACGTCATCAAGAGGTGTACGGTGCAGAGTTGGAATCCTGTAGGGAAAAACACGGACACTGAACGGTCAAAAAAAGATTTAGGAAATTCTAACATTCTTTTATTTTTTTTTTAAGATTTTATTTACTTACTTGAGAGAGAGCAAGGGAGAACAAGCATGAGCAGGGGGGAGGGCAGAGGGAGATGGAGAAGCAGACTCCCCGCTGAGCAGGAAGCCCCATGTGGGGCTCAATCCCAGGACCCTGGAATCATGACCTGAGCCAAAGGCAGACACCCAACCGACTGAGCCCCCCAGGTGCCCCAAGATTCAGGGAATTCTAAAAGTGGATATGTTCTAGGAATATGCTAACCATTTGTTTTCCATTTTATGGGAGAGTGATAGGTATATAGGCTGTTGTAATAAATGTAAAGTATTTTTCTGAATGATAAGAATGATAAGAAATTGTGTCACAGTTTGTCCGATCTTTTTTTCTTATTAGTATGTAAAATAATGGTACATCTTAAAATGGATGGCCCCCTAGATTCAATGAAATGTGACATTCATCATTCTCAACTCAGAGCAACTCAGAATGAGGTAGATGTTGAGCTTGGGATGTTTCAGCGTAGCTGAAAATATTTTCCACGCCATGCTGGTGAGAATTCAAAAAGGTACAGAAAGTGTGGAAAGTAGTGTGGCAGGTTCTTATGAAGTTGAACACACACTTACCCTGAGACTCAGGAACTCCCACTCACGGGTATTTGAGAAGTGGTGTAAGAGAAATGAGTGAACATACGGTCACGCAGACACTTGTGCACAAATGTTTATCGCAGCTTGATTCGTAATAGCCACAAACTGGAAATAATCCAAGTGTCCATCAACTAGTGCACCAATCAACCAAGGGTGGTGCATTCACACCATGGACTGCTATTCAGCAATAAAAAGGAACAAACCAAAGCACGTGATGACAGGGATGAATCTCAGAAGCGTTGTGATAAATGAAAGAAGTCAGTACAAAAGACTCCAGACTGCATGATTCCATTTCTAATGTCATTCCAGAAAAGGTAAACCAATAGGCACAGAAAATAAATCCTGGGGTTGGGGTTAGGACTGGTAGGAGCAGGTTGCCGGCAAAGGGCCAAGAGGGAACTTCTGGGGTTGGAGAGCTGTCTATAGCTTGATTATATGGTGGTTATACAACTGTATGCATTTGTCAAAACTCACTGAACTGTCTGCTCGAAAAGTATAAACTTTGTTTTATGTAAATCACACCTTGGGAAGCCTGGGGTTTTTGTTAAATGTGGCTGAAAGATTGAAAAAGACCCGAGCTCAAACCCCAGCTCCTCTTCTTACTTGCTGTGTGCCCTGGGCAGCTAATTTAACCTCTCTGAACTGACCCCAGGTTCCCCAGGCACAGGGTGGAGATAAAAGGCCCGCTCAGTAGGGCTTTGCTGTGAGAACTAAGTGGGATGATATATGTAAAGTCCTTGGAGAACTTGACAAGGACTAAATGGTCAATAATGTAGCTTGCATGCTAGCTGGGACCCCAGGCAGTTTCACTACTGGGGGATTAATCAGTTGTTGGGATGACAGACTTGTACAGGCCAATCAATTGCTTGTGGTTGAAACCATCATTCTGATCAAAACGGTGTTGAAATCGGGGCTCCAGGGAGACCCAGCCTGAGCTATTTACGGTATGTGCATTCAAGACTTCACTGCCCCTGCTCATGCTATCCATCTCACTCTGGGAAACTTTACAGAAAGGGAGAGAGTATTGGGTGAAAGTTATTTTGAGCAGGGGTCCCAAAGACACCTGGGAGGCTGAGCACAGGCCCTGGCACACACAGCAAAGGTTGACTTGAATTGGCTTTTGCTTCCCGCTAATATTTGAGTCATCCACACACAGCAAAATGAATCAAGTATTCTGTATGTAACAGGGGTTATGTTAAGCACGTTGCACTTGGTGCTCTTACAGGGACCCGGTGAGGTAGAAACTACGATCATTTCCACGAAACTGATGAGGAAACAGACTCAGAGAGATAAAGGGACTTGTCCAAAGCCACAGCTAGTTGGGACCCAGATTCACCCCCTAAAATCCTGGTCCAGTGGGTCTTAATCATACATTAGCCCAAGTGAAGGACCTGGGAACCCAGTGCAAGGGCAGAATGTTTGGGAGCAGAGCACCTGGGGACCCGTGCCTGGACATGGAGTACCTGCAGCACGGTGAGCTGGAGAAAGGGCCGCCTCAGGAAAGAGCACTTGCACTAGAGTCCCTGAGGGTAGGTTAATGCCTGTGGATGTCGGGCCAAGGGTGTGCTATGCTTTGGGACCTAGCTACCTTTGTATTCCTTTCTCCCTCACTAAGAGCAGCCCTGGGCAATCTTTGGAGGCTCCTCACTCTTTCAAACCACAATGCTGCTCAGGGGACCAGCAAGCCCCGAAATCCTGAGAAAGATGAAGCCTTGGCAATACCGTCCTCACCTGAGTGCAGGTAACAACGCCTTTTGCAGCAAAGGCCTGAGCTTCCACTGAATATCTTCCTGGCCTGTTACCTGCTGGCTCTTGTCTAGGGAGTCCCCATTCCTCCCTGAGTCTCTCTCACCCTGTCTGTAAAATGGGTGGGCAGATCTAATTGTTCTTTGGGCTCCTTTCCAGTTGGATGCTGTAATGTAGCAAGTTGCATTTCCTTTTTGCATGTCACTGGATTTGTCAGCCATTCCGTGGCTCTATAGCAACAATGATGTAAAATGTATCAAGAGCACATATAAATCAAGAGGTGACCCTGCACTCAGCTGATACGAGAACCAAACTAAATTCGCTCAATTGATGAGCATTTTTTAGGCATGTCCCCTGGGCTGATCACTGTGCTGGGGGTCCTAGTGAATAATAAGACTTGGGTCCTGCCTTCAAAGAATTCACCATCGAGTGGGGAAACTTACACCCACCCACCAACCTAGAAAGTGCTCTTGGGGAGCTGTATCAGGCCCCACCAACCCAAAAGAGCAACTAACTCTTTGTGAGGCCAACAAAGATGGATTCCTCTTCGCCCCTGTGGTACAAGGCAAAGTCTCCACCATGCTTTAAGAGCCCTCCCTGAGAGGCCCCTGTAGACACATTTAACCTCATCTCCCGTTTCCATCCCCTCTTCAATCTCTACACCCCTTTCTGTCCTTTGAGCAGTGCTGTTATGAGTTCATTTATGTCCCCCCAAAAGATGTTGAAGTCCTAACCCCCAGTACCTGAATATGACCTAATGGAAATAGGGTCTTTGCCGAGGATCAAATGAAGATGAGGTCATGAAGGCGGGTCCCAATCCAGTATGATTATGTCCTTATTAAAAGGGGGACATATAGACACAGAGACAGACACACACCCAGGGAAGGTGATATAAAGGCACAGGGAGAACGCCATCTACAAGTCAAGGCATGCCTGACGTGACCAGAGACTAAAAGGGAGGTCTGAAATAGTTGCTCCCACAGAGCCCTCAGAAGGAACCAGCCCTGCTAACACTTTGATTTTGGACTTCTAGCCTCCAGAACTATGAGACAGTACGTTTCTGTTGTTGAGGGCACCCAGTTGGTGGTTCTTTGGTACGCCAGCCCCAGGACACTAATACAAGGCAAAGATCTCACATGGCTATTCCTTCCTTCTTTGCCCACCCCTTCACCTGGCTAACTCCTCCCCAGCCTGGATGTCACCTCCTCAAGTGAAGTCCCCTGTCACACACCACACGGGTCTCATGTTGTGCCATACACTCCCTCATGTAATTCCCGGGTACATCCTGTCTCGCCATCCGGATGGTGAGGTCCTTAAGGACACAGCGCTCAGTAAACACCTGCTCCCATCCAGTGTGTTAAGCTGGGCTTCCTACGGGAATCAAGTAAGAGGCTGACTGTGAATGTGCTTTGCAAGCCAGAAAGCTCTGGGCACACAGACTGGGTTTGGTTATTTGTGTCCTAACCAAGGCTGGATTAGGTAAGCAACAGTTCTCACTGCTGCACTTCTGCAAGACACTGCATATTAAAGTTGTCTGTGTGTTTTCTTGGCAGACAGAAAAAAGAATTTGCATTTGGGCCCTCAGATGTTTATATTTGGAGCTGTGCTCCTTGTGTTTCCAGCTTTTCTCCCCTCTACTTTGGAATCCAGCCGGAGAGCCCTGAAGGGGGCTCAGGAGGAGTAAGCTGTTAGCATGGAAGGCGCTGAAACCATTCTAGGGCGAGGAAGGCAGGAGCCAGCAAGGAGGAGCAGCCTTGCCTGGCCCCAGGGAAAGTCCAGAAGGCCTCTCCATCTGGCTGTCCATTTAGAAACCTGACCTCTTTGCAAGTAATAAGCAGCCAGGGCCCATTAAAATGCAAGGCACCTGCTGGGTATCTGAGAAGGAATCTGCTAGGCAGAAATGAGCTGCTTTGGGGGTGATTGTGGGCTCCATCTTCAGGTGGCAGGAGTGGGTACCACAATAACTAATAGTCACCTCCCTTCAGACTCCAGCTTAAGGCCACATGGCTCATCAGGGGTGGTCATTTCCCCTCAGTCTTCTCTCTGCAAATGAGGACAGTACTCTGCTGTGCTCACCCCACAGGCTGGTTTGTTGGGGAGATGAATGAAAACCTGGGTCTGAGCAGGCTCTGAAAACTGAAAAGTACTTTGTAGGTATAAGGGACTGTCATCTCTGTTTCAAGACGAGTTTCACAGCTGTAGTTTATGTACCCACCCGAGCCTCCCCAGGCCCTCCCTTTGGCCATATCCAGGTGGAGATTTTGATGCCTCCTGACCTCATTGCCCATCCCCACTCTGCCTATTGGGTGAGGCAAGGAGCCTCAGACACCCAGAGTTTTCATCACTAAGTCCCTTTGAGCTCTGATACCCTACAGTTCCTGGTTCTAAGTTCCAACTAAAGAATACAGGATATAAAAGGAGCATCATTCACAAGTAGCAAGGTGAGGGAAAAGTATGGAAATTAGCAGTTACTGAGCTTTAATTGAAAATTTACTGCATGCCACAGATTGTGCTGGAGGCTTTCATACATCTGTTCCTTTAGTGATCATACCAGCCATGGAGGATATCACAGATCCTTTTCTACAGGAGAAACCAAGGTTTAGAGAGGTTAAGTAACTTCCCCAAAGTCACACAGATAGAAAGTTATAGACAGGAACTGGTTCTGTCTGATGCCCTAACAAAGGGGCCTTAGATAAATCTATCCAGATTCTCTTCCAACTGCCCCTCCTTGACCCGCTGGCTCTGGTCCTTCATTGAGGGATGTTGACCTGAAACCCAGTTTTCACTCTTCTTCCAGGTACTTTTTAGAATTTTCTGTTTTATTTGGATTCTTCTGTTGGTTCCCCCATTGCCCCTTGATCTTTGGTCATAGTCAGCCCATTCAGCTCTCCTGCCAGACTCTGACTTCTGCTTCATAATCTGCTCTCCAGAAGGAGGAAAACCCTGATTCATAGCATTTGCCAATTCCTATGGTGCAAATAATCCCACCATGAACACAATGATTTGCCTCATGCTGCAAACACAGTGTCAACCGGCTTGCAATATCCCTGATAGTTTGAACCAGCTATGAGCCAGCTTCAGCATAGCATTGCTGATATTTTTAAGGTACAGCTTACAAGACTTTTTCATAATTAAAGGGTAGGAGGCAGGGGAAAGACAAATCCAGGATGAATGATAATCTGTCCAGTGGTGGTGCCATTGACTGAGATGAAAAGACTGAGAAAACTGTCAAGTCGTCATGAATGTCACTCCATTTGATTCTCCAGGTTTCACAGGGGGAAGTAATACCACCATGTCTTTGCTCTTTCATTTGGGAATAAGGGGAACATTTCTACACTCTGCCTAAACTACTCGATCCTGGGGACACTCTATGATGTAGCAGTTAAGAACATGCACCCTTGAAATGAGACTCTCTTTTTTTTTTTTTTTTTTTTTGCCTCTGTGTTAGTCAGGATAATGCTAGCTGCTATAACAAATAACTCCCGATCTCAATGACTAAATCCAACTGAAGTTCAGGCTTCTCTTATGTAAAGTGCAGCCAGCAGTATGTGCGAGGCCGGAATGGAGGTGGGAACTCTGTTCACACGGTCAGTCAGGGATCCAGGCTGGTAGAGGCTCTCCCATCTCCAACATATAGCTTCTGAAGTTCATCTAGGAATGAATTCCACTGGCAGGAGGAAAAAGAGAAAGAGAAGGCACGCCTGCTTTGTAACCACTTCTACCAAGAGGTGGCATCTTTATGTCCACATACTCATAGCTAAGAACTGATCAGCATGGCCTCATCTATTGTAGGAGAGGTGCCATTCTTGGCTGGGTAACCATGTCTTAGTAACAGCTTCACAGTTTGGAAGGGGGGCACAAAACCTTGGTGGACAACCATTCAGCTCTGTCTTGGTCCTCCATCCCTTGGTTGACCTTGGGCAAGTTACTTAACTACTACTCTAAGTCTCTGTTTCCTCGATCCTGGTGTTTATCTCCTAGGGCTCCTGTACAGCTGAAAAGAAATGCTTACAAGGCACATGGCCTGCCCTCTGCCACACTCAATAAGAGGAATATTTATGCTCACCTGTCCACCCTTAGTATTCTCCAGACAAGCCCTATATCACATCAATGTATGCCCCCCCCCCAACCCCAAGCTTTCATCTGCAATCCACAGAAAATGAGGACAGATAACAAAAGCACTGTGAGAGAATTTTGCCCCTTGGAGGTGCTACGTGGTGCACAGGGAGCCATAGACCAGATCTAACATAACACGTTGGGTCCTTTGGCGAAGTTATTGGAATCCCCTAAGCCTCTCTTCCCTCCTTTGTAGAGGGAGGAGAACAATAAACATCCAGGCTCACTGGGAGGATGAGTAAGACATCATATATATATATACACAAGAGCTTCACACACAGTGAGCCCTTACCTGTGAATGTTTGTCTTCTTACCAGCATCAGAAGACACTTCGAAGGTTGCTTTGGAGGTAAGGAGATGAGACATGTCACTGCACAGACCCCTCCCCGACAGAGTTTGCCTAATTTTTTTTTTTTGATTTTTTTATTGTTGTTAATCACAATACATTACATCATTAGTTCTTGATGTAGTGTTCCATGATTCGTTGTTTGTGCATAACACCCAGTGCTCCACGCAGAACGTGCCCTCCTTAATACGCATCACCAGGCTAACCCATCCCCCCACCCCACTCCCCTCTAGAACCCTCAGTTTGTTTTTCACCATCCATCGTCTCTCATGCTTCGTCTCCCCCTCCGACTTACTCCCCTTCATTCTTCCCCTCCTGCTATCTTCTTCTTTTTCTTTTTTCCTAACATATCTTGCATTATTTGTTTCAGAAGTACAGATCTGTGATTCAACAGTCTTGCAGAATTCACAGCGCTCACCATAGCACATACCCTCCCCAATGTCTATCACCCAGCCACCCCATCCCTCCCACCCCCCACCACTCAGCAACACTCAGTTTGTTTCCTGAGATTAAGAATTCCTCATATCAGTGAGCTCATATGATACATGTCTTTCTCTGATTGACTTATTTCACTCAGCATAACACCCTCCAGTTCATCCATCTCGTTGCAAATGGCAAGATCTCATTCCTTTTGATAGCTGCATAATATTCCATTGTGTTTATATACCACATCTTCTTTATCCATTCATCTGTCGATGGACATCTTGGCTCTTTCCACACTTTGGCTATTGTGGACATTGCTGCTATAAACATCGGAGTGCACGTACCCCTTCGGATCCCTACATTTGTATCTTTGGGGTAAATACCCAGTAGTGCAATTGCTGGATCGGATGGTAGCTCTATTTTCAACTGTTTCAGGAACCTCCATACTGTTTTCCAGAGGGGCTGCACCAGCTTGCATTCCCACCAACAGTGTAGGAGGGTTCCCCTTTCTCCACATCCCTGCCAGCATCTGTCGTTTCCTGACTTGTTAATTTTAGCCGTTCTGACTGGTGTGAGGTAGTATCTCATGGAGGTTTTGATTTGGATTTCCCTGATGCCGAGCGATGTTGAACACTTTTTCATGTGTCTGTTGGCCATTTGGATGTCTTCTTTGGAAAAATGTCTGTTCATGTCTTCTGCCCATTTCTTGATTGGATTATTTGTTCTTTGGGTATTGAGTTTGATAAGTTCTTTATAGATTTTGGATACTAGCCCTTTATCTGATATGTCATTTGCAACTATTTCCTCCCATTCTTTCGGATGTCTTTTGGTTTTGTGGACTGTTTCTTTTGCTGTGCAAAAGCTTTTTATCTTGATGAAATCCCAATAGTTCATTTTTGCCCTTGCTTCCCTTGCTTTTGGCGATGTTTCTAGGAAGAAGTTGCTGCGGCTGGGGTCGAAGAGGATGCTGCCTGTGTTCTCCTTCAGGATTTTGATGGACTCCTGTCTCACGTTTAGGTCTTTCAACCATTTGGAGTCTATTTTTGTGTGTGCTGTAAGGAAATGGTCCAGTTTCATTCTTCTGCATGTGGCTGTCCAATTTTCCCAACACCATTTGTTGAAAAGACTGTCTTTTTCCATTGGACATTCTTTCCTGCTTTGTCAAAGATGAGTTGACCGTAGACTTGAGGGTCCATTTCTGGCTCTCGATTCTGTTCCATTGATCTATGTGTCTGTTTTTGTGCCAGTACCATACTGTCTTGATGATGACAGCTTTGTAATAGAGCTGGAAGTCCGGAATTGTGATGCCGCCAGCTTTGCTTTTCTTTTTCAAGATTCCTCTGTCTATTCGGGGTCTCTTCTGGTTCCATACAAATTTTAGGATTCTTTGTTCCATTTCTTTGAAAAAGGTGGATGGTATTTTGATGGGGATTGCATTGAATGTGTAGATTGCTCTAGGTAGCACTGGCATCTTCACAATGCTTGTTCTTCCAGTCCATGAGCATGGAAAATTTTTCCATTTCTTTGTGTCTTCTTCAATTTCTTTCCTGAGTATTTTATAGTTTTCTGAGTACAGATCCTTTGCCTCTTTGGTTAAATTTATTCCTAGGTATCTTATGGTTTTGGGTGCGATTGTAAATGGGATCGACTCCTTGATTTGTCTCTCTTCTGTCTTGTTGTTGGTGTATAGGAATGCCACTGATTCCTGTGCATTGATTTTATAGCCTGCTACTTTACTGAATTCCTGTATGAGTTCTAGCAGTTTTGGGGTGGAGTCTTTTGGGTTTTCCACATACAGTATCATATCATCTGCAAAGAGTGAGAGTTTGACTTCCTCTTTGCCGATTTGGATGCCTTGGATTTCTTTTTGTTGTCTGATTGCTGTGGCTAGGACTTCTAATACTATGTTGAATAGCAGTGGTGAGAGTGGACATCCCTGGCGTGTTCCTGACCTTAGGGGAAAAGCTCTCAGCTTTTCCCCATTGAGAATGATATTCGCTGTAGGTTTTTCATAGATGGCTTTTATGATACTGAGGTATGTACCCTCTATCCCTATACTCTGAAGAGTTTTAATCAAGAAAGGATGCTGGACTTTGTGAAATGCTTTTTCTGCATCTATTGAGAGGATCCTATGATTCTTGTTCTTTCTTTTGTTAATGTATTGTATCACGTTGATTGATTTGCGGATGTTGAACCAGCCTTGCAGCCCAGGGATAAATCCCACTTGGTCTTGGTGAATAATCCTTTTAATGTACTGTTGGATCCTATTGGCTAGTATTTTGGTGAGAATTTTTGCATCCCTGTTCATCAAGGATATTGGTCTGTAGTTCTCCTTTTTGATGGGGTCTTTGTCTGGTTTTGGAATCAAGGTAATGCTGGCCTCATAAAATGAGTTAGGAAGTTTTCCTTCTATTTCTATTTTTTGGAACAGTTTCAGGAGAATAGGTATTAATTCTTCTTTAAATGTCTGATAGAATTCCCCTGGGAAGCCATCTGGCCCCAGGCTTTTGTTTTTTGGGAGATTTTTGATGACTGCTTCAATTTCCTTAGTGGTTATAGGTCTGTTCAGGTTTTCTATTTCTTCCTGGTTCAGTTTTGGTAGTTGATACATCCCCAGGAATGCACCCATTTCATCCAGGTTATCTAATTTGCTGGCATAGAGTTGCTCATAATATGTTCTTATAATTGTTTGTATTTCTTTGGTGTTGGTTGTGATCTCTCCTCTTTCATTCATGATTTTTGTTGATTTGGGTCATTTCTCTTTTCTTTCTGATAAGTCTGGCCAGGAGTTTATCAATCTTGTTAATTCTTTCAAAGAACCAGCTCCTAGTTTCATCAATCTGTTCTACTGTTCTTTTGGTTCTATTTCATTGAAATCTGCTCTGATCTTTATTATTTCTCTTCTCCTGCTGGGTTTAGGCTTTATTTGCTGTTCTTTCTCCAGCTCCTTTAGGTGTAGGGTTAGGTTGTGTATTTGAGACCTTTCTTGTTTCTTGAGCAAGGCTTGTATTGCTATATACTTTCCTCTCAGGACTGCCTTTGCTGTATCCCAAAGATTTTGAACAGTTGTGTTTTCATTTTCATTGGTTTCCATGAATTTTTTTAATTCCTATTTAATTTCCTGGTTGACCCATTCATTCTTTAGTAGGATGCTCTTTAGCCTCCATGCATTTCAGTTCTTTCCAACTTTCTTCTTGTGATTGAGTTCTAGTTTCAAAGCATTGTGGTCTGAAAATATGCAGGGAATAACCCCAATCTTTTGGTACTGGTTGAGACCTGATTTGTGACCTAGGATGTGATCAGTTCTGGAGAATGTTCCATGGGAACTAGAGAAGAATGTGTATTCCATTGCTTTGGGATGGAATATTGTGAATATGTCTGTGAAGTCCATTTGGTCCAGTGTGTCATTTAAAGTCTTTATTTCCTTGTTGATCTTTTGCTTAGATGATCTGTCCATTTCAGTTAGGGGGGTGTTAAAGTCCCCCACTATTATCGTATTGCTGTCAATGTGTTTCTTTGCTTTTGTTATTAATTGCCTTATATAATTGGCTGCTCCCATGTTAGGGGCATAGATACTTACAATTGTTAGATCTTCTTGTTGGATAGACCCTTTCAGTAGGATATAGTGTCCTTCCTCATCTTTTATTACAGTCTTTGTTTTAAAATCTAATTTGTCTGATATAAGGATTGCCACCCCAGCTTTCTTTTGGTGTCCATTAGCATGGTAAATGGTTTTCCACACCCTCACTTTCAATGTGGGGGTGTCTTTGGGTGTAAAATGAGTCTCTTGCAGACAGCATATTGATGGGTCTTGTTTTTTAATCCAATCTGATAGCCTGTGTCTTTTGATTGGGGCATTTAGCCCATTTACATTCAGGGTAACTATTGAAAGGTATGAATTTAGTGCCATTGTATTGCCTGTAAGGTGACTGTGACTGTATATTGTCTCTGTTCCTTTCTGATCTGTGCTGTTTTTAGTCTCTTTCTTTGCTTAGAGAACCCCTTTCAATATTTCTTGGAGGACTGGTTTCGTGTGTGCAAATTCCTTTAGTTTTTGTTTGTCCTGGAAGCTTTTTATCTCTCCTTCAATTTTCAATGACAGCCTAGCTGGATATAGTATTCTTGGCTGCATATTTTTCTCGTTTAGTGCTCTGAACATATCATGCCAGTCCTTACTGGCCTGCCAGGTCTCTGTGGATAGGTGTGTTGCCAATCTAATGTTTCTACCATTGTAGGTTACATATCTCTTCTCCCGAGCTGCTTTCAGGATTTTCTCTTTGTCTCTGAGACTCGTAAGTTTTACTATTAGATGTCGGGGTGTTGACCTATTTTTATTGATTTTGAGAGGGGTTCTCTGTGCCTCCTGGATTTTGATGCCTGTTTCCTTCCCCACATGAGGGAAGTTCTCTGCTATAATTTGCTCCAATATACCTTCTGCCCCTCTCTCTCTTTCTTCTTCTTCTGGGATCTCCATTATTCTAATGTTGTTTCGTCTTATCATATCGCTTGTCTCTCGAATTCTGCCCTCGTGATCCTGTAGTTGTTTCTCTCTCTTTTTCTCAGCCTCTTTATTTTCCATCATTTGGTCTTCTATATCGCTGATTCTCTCTTCTGCCTCATTTATCCTAGTAGTTAGTGCCCCCATTTTTGATTGCACCTCATTAATAGCCTTTTTGATTTCGACTTGGTTAGATTTTAGTTCTTTTATTTCTCCAGAAAGCGTTTCTCTAATAACTTCCACACTTTTTTCAAGCCCAGCTAGTATCTTTAAAGTCATGATTCTGAACTCTAGGTCCGACATCGTACTAATGTCCGTACTGAGTAGGTCCCTGGCTGACGGTACTATCTGTTCTTTTTGCTGAGGTGATTTTTTTCGTCTTGTCATTTTGTCCAGAGGAGAATAGATGAATGAGAGAACAAAATGCCAACATGTTAAGAACGTCCCCAGCAAATATACTCTATACAAATCAGAAAAGACCTGAAACCAGGGGAAAAGAAAGGGAAAGAAAGAAAAAAGAAAGAGAAAAGAAAGAAAGAAAAAAAACCAAAAAGAAAAGATTAAAAACAAAAACAGAACAATACAAAAAAACCCGAATATGATCAAATGTGATCAGGCTAGTGCATAGATCAGTGCCACAGACTAGATTTTGGGCATATTTTGGTCTGTCAGAAAAACGTGACTCCTAAAATTTAAAAGGAAGAAAGACTTATATATGTACAAAATAAGGGTTGATACAATGAAGGGTTGGAAGATGACTGTAAAGATGAAAATTATAAAAGATTTTATAAAAGGAATTGATACGATAAGAAGTTTGAAAAAAGAAAGAGGAAGATTTAAAAAAAAAGGGGGGGAGAGAATGTGATCAGGCAGGAGACTAGAACAAAGCCATACACTAGTGATTTAGGGTATATTTTGATCTGTTAGAAGAAACCGTATCTCAAAATTTTAAAGAGAGAACAACTTATATATATATGCCAAAAATAAGGGTAACTACTATGAAGGGATAAAATATGACTCTAAAAATGAAAAATAATGTCTTTTTAAAGAAAAGGGATTGATAAGATATTGGTTGAAAAAGGGAAAAAGAGAAATTAAAAAAAACGGTTAAAAAATTAACTTTGAAAAACTAATGAATCATGGTAAAAAAAAGCCATGAATTCTATGTGCAGTATTCCCCTAGCGCTGGAGTTCTCCCGTTCTCCTGGATCGGTAAACTTGGTCTTGGCTTGCTGGCTGTTCGTGCTGATCTTCTGGGGGAGGGGCCTGTTGCCGTGGTTCCCGAATATCCTTGCCGGAGGCGTATTGCCCTGCCCTTGTCGGTCCCAGCTAAGCAAGCTGCTCGGGTTTGCTCTCAGGAGCTTTTGTTCCCTGCAAGCTTTCCGTACAGCTTTGGAGGAGGACAGTGAAAATGGCAGCCTCCCAATCTCCGCCCCAGAGGAGGCAAGAACTCGGGGCTCCGCTCCTCAGTGCGCCCCCAGAGAAAAGCAGTCAGTCACTCCCATGTCCCCGGTCTCCGGCTGCACTCCGTGCTCACCCGGCCTGTGACTGATCATTTCTATGTCTGGCACCCGACCCCGTGTGGAGTCTCCAAACCCAGCAGATCCCTGCGGTGCGCTTCCGCGCGGCTCCTCCCAGGGGAGGAAGGGGAGTCTCCCCGGATCTGCTGCTTGTTGGGTCCCTGTTGGAGGAGCAGTGGCCCGACTGGGCCGCGGATCACGGTTTATGGCAACCCCGAGCTGAGAGCCCACACCTCGGCTCCGTCTCTGCAGCCGGCTTCCCCGCTCCGATACCTGGGAGCTCTGCCGCACTCAGGTACCCCCGGTCTTTCTGTGACCCCGAGGGTCCTGAGACCACACTGTCCCGTGAGGGTTCCACCTCCCGCTTAGCCACTGGAGCGACGTCCCTCCGCAGAGCCGGCTTCTAAAAGGTCCGATTTTGTGCTCCGCGGCTCTATCACTTGCCAGAAGCGGCCGACGGAGGCCCCCTCCCCCGCCGTCTATCCTCTCGAATATCGCCTCAGATTCACTTCTCCGCACGTCCTACCTTCCAGAAAGTGGTCGCTTTTCTGTTCAGAGATTTGTTGCTACTCTCCTCTTCGATCTCCTGTTGAGTTCGTAGGTGTTCAGAATGGTTTGATCCCTATTCAGCTGAATTCCTGAGACCAGATGAAATCCAGGTCTCCTACTCCTCCGCCATCTTGCTCCGCCCCCAGATTTGCCTAATTTTAAAAATGATCCATTTGGAAACAGGACATACCACTGCTGCCTAGTGAGCAGAGGGTTCTCATCGGCAAGAAGTCAAAGCTGTTCATTTTCTAAGACATCTCCCTCTCCTTTTGATTGTGCACACTCAAGGTTGTCCGGGGTCCCAAGCAATCAAAAATGATTTGTGTCAAAGAGCGTATTACAAGAATCATTTGTCATTTCTGGTTCGTGTTTGAATTTGAAGAATGATGCTGGGGAGGGATGTGAAGGCGGGATGCAAAGCTTCATTATGATGAGTGGCAAAACCGTTATGCTCACCTTCTCAAGAATTAGCACTGGGGTTTAAACACAGTGGGATGGATTGGGAAAGTATTAATAATGTAAATACCTTGCGTTTGGGTGACAATCTTTTCTTTAAAAAAAAAGACTTGGGGCGCCTGGGTGGCTCAGTCATTAAGCGTCTGCCTTCGGCTCGGGTCACGATCCCAGGGTCCTGGAATCGAGCCCCACATCAGGCTCCTTGCTCAGCGGGAGGCCTGCTTCTCCCTCTCCCGCTCCCCCTGCTTGTGTTTCCCCTCTCTCTGTCTCTCTCTGTCAAAAAATAAATAAAATCGTTAAAAAAAATAAAAAATAAAAAGACTTATAATGGCACGGAGCGCATAGAATGACCTATGGAGAGCATCGGATTTAGCCTCACCTTTTATAGAGGAGCATTTTGTGTGCTCAGAGCGACAAAGCTAACTTTCCTGTTGATCAGACAGTGCCTTCATCTTGTACACGGGGTCAGAACAATGACCCAGGAGTTTACACCCCGGGTTTTAGACCCAGCTCAGTCTCCAACTGGCTGTGTGACTTAAGGCAAGACACTCTCTTTCACTGCAACTCTGGCCGCCCCTCTGCAGGGGGACATTGATGATTGCCCAGGATCCTACAGCCCCACACGGTGATTCTGTGCAACTCATGGGACAGGCTTTTTATTCTGATTTGGCAGAAGAGGAAACTGGAATCTGGGTACCTAGAGAAGCTTCTCAGAAGTGGATTTTGATCTGAATCTTGTAGATTTTCCTTAATAGACAGAGAAGGGAGAAGGACACCCCAAGCAGAGAGAACAGCGTGGCCAAAAAGCAAAGAGAAAAGGGCAGGGAAACTGTCAGGAAAGCGTGTATCCTTGATTGTGGCTATGTTTTAGGATGTGAGGAAAAAGACAAAGAAAGAGAGCACCAAAAGGCGGTTTAGAATCAGATCATAGAGAACCTTGAAGGTCAAGTTCAAGGACATAGCCAGTGTTTCTCATCCAGGAGTGATCTTGCCTCCCAGGGGACATTTGGCAATCTTTGCTCACAGTTTTGGTTGTCGCTGCTGACAGAGATGCTGCTAAATATCCACAATGTGCAGGACATCTCCCCAAAACAAAGAGTTGTCCAGCCCCAAACGTCACTAGCTCCCATGCTGAGAAGCTCTGCCGTAGGCAGACAGGCTCTCTGCTGACCACTATAGAGGCTGCATTGTGGGGTCCGGGGGAGCAGGGGGCTGCTGCAGCCATCCAGAGAAAAGGTGATGAGGATCTCAGCTGAGACAGGGTGGAGGGGACCGACATCAGTGGTGTGCAAGAGATGGAATTGAGAGAATATGGTTTCCTCCTCCCCTGCACCAGCACCTTCAG
Source organism: Eumetopias jubatus (assembly GCF_037043125.1). Taxonomy (NCBI): domain Eukaryota; kingdom Metazoa; phylum Chordata; class Mammalia; order Carnivora; family Otariidae; genus Eumetopias; species Eumetopias jubatus. The sequence goes on from NW_028274816.1 coordinate 121,540,748, forward strand.
GCTACAAGCCACTTTTTCATAGCATCTTCTCCGGTTCCCTCTGCTGCCCCAAGAGCCAGAGGTGAAGGGAGACCCAGGGCTGGATCTCACCTCCTACATCCTTCCCTGACCCATGCATGGCTACCTCACTGTTGTTCAGACTTGGTCCTGGAGGGACAGGGAAGGTCAGGAGCCGGCACATGAAGGCAGTCACAGCCCTTCCTGTGATTTGGATTTTATAATGATTTGTGCTGTTATTCCTTTACTACCATTTTCTGGCACAAGATTCTGAGTTCTGTGAGCAGGGACGATGTGGATCATTTTCTTTGCTGCATTCCCAGGGCCCAGCACAGTACCTAACACACTACTGCATTTTTGTTTTTGTTTTTTTTTAATTTTTAAAACGTGCTGAATGAATGACTGAGTGTCCCTTGACTCATGGATTAGCCTTGTTGGGCATCACATACTTGCTAGGGAAGTATGGATGCCCCATCTTGGTGAACTTGACCGCTCCACCGCACACTGAACAGAAGGATAAGCTGGGTGTGGCTCTGGCCTCCCTCAAGTCATTTCAGCAAGAAGGGAGCAGCGGTGAAATGGCGGACAGACAAGATAGGACTCAACAGAGCCCTGTATGATGCCTCAACCCTTCTCTATACACCCCTCTTGGGCATCCCTTTCACAGTGAAACCCTTGTCCCCTCCAGGTAGCCCACTGACACAGAGACTGGGGCTGAGGAGAGGGTAAAGGGCTGGTCTTCCCGTGCGACTGGGCCCATTTGTGGGACAGGCAGGGAAATGCCTCACCATGTCTAGCACCCTACTCTTAGCAACTTGAGAAAGGCTACCAGCAAGCACCCCCCGGCCACAGAAAAAGAAGCTGAGCTTGGGGGCGAAGCAGAGGTTGGAGGAAAGAAGGACCCCCTTCAATGGCTGCAGGACAAGCCCACGGCCATGTGGCCAGACCCCGGGGAGGGTGCCGTGGGGGGAGGGGCTGTACACATAGGTATGTGCTCCCAAAGGTGCAAAGGGGAAGATTTTATGTCGGCTTCCCTGCAATTTGCAGAGTTTTGAGCAGCAACTCCAGGGACACACCAGCACCAGAGCTCAAAGAATCAGGTCAACCTGATTCTCAGAGTCCTGGCAGCCATCTGGCCCTAACCCCAGATGGCGAGAGCCGACCTCTACAAGGTCAAACATCGCTCTAGAGGCAAGGAGAAGTCTGGGACCCACGTGTTTGATGTCTGGGCTCTCTTTCTGCCAGAGTCCCTGTCTGCTCAAGATATGGGGTTGGCACAGAGAAGGCAGCTTGGATCTGCTGTGCCACCGCCTGCTGTCCCCTGGCTGGCTTTATAGAGCCCAGCGCTACCCAAAACAAAGCCTCCTCCTTCTCAGTGGCACCTGGTCCTGTTGGGATGTCCTCTCATCGTGTCCTAGGCTGTTCTGGAATGTTTGTCCTAAAGGGCCAGGAGACCACTGCTACAAACTCCTTCTAAAGGTCAAGGCATGATGCCAACAGTAGGTGTTTCAGACCCTGTCTTGCTGTGTGATTGGGGGCTATGACTTCACCTCTTTAAGCCTCTGTTCACCCACAGGTAAAAATGGGAAGGTAGACCTTGACTCTGAGACTTCTTTTCTAATTAAATAAAATCAAATGGAACTCTGGACAGAAAAGCACTTGGTGTACTTAACACAGAATTGGGACTCAGAAAAGCTTTATTGAATGAGTGAATAAATAATTTTAACAAAAATGAGTGGCTTCCAGAGACATCTAAGAGACTGCCTTCTAAAACACCTTGCTACCTCCTAGGTTGGTCCTGGTGTCCTGGAAGCTGGCCCATTTCTGGCTTCCTAGGGAGGACTGTGAGCTTTCTCTCAAGTTTTCAGCTATAATCCTCTCTCCCCTGGCTCTGATAGCAACACAGTCTTCCAGAAAAAAGCACTTGGTGGGAGCCCAGAGGCCTCAGGCTCCTGCCTGTGCCTCTGCCCTGAGCAAATGTGACCCATACACTCGTCTCTGTTCACGCCAATTAAGTGGTATCATTAAAAGGCCTGGCACTGTCTGTATATAGCTCCAGAGTGACCACATTAGGAGGGCATCACTGCCGTCTGCCAAGCCTCTTCCTCACTGGCCATGGGGTCTGACAGCAGAAGGGAATTGGACTGACCCTCATTTTTTTTTTTTTTTTTACATCCAGAGCATGCTGGGAATGAAGGAAGTCCAAAAATGATTCCAAATTTGGTTTTATTTTTCTAGAAGCTCCCAGGCTAATTAAGTCTGCAAAGCACTTAGTTTTGTGCATTGAAATTGATCCAACACACAGAATATCCCATGGCATATGACATGATTGTTAGTTGCCTCTCACTCATGGACACCAAAAGGATCGATCCCCTTCCTCTTTCTTCAGAGTTGGGTTCTTTCCAAGGGCCAAAAAATTGTATGTCTAGGGAAATCAGAAACCCCAAGCACACTGACCACCTGGCCCTTTTACTCACCAGCCAAAGAACCCTCTGTGGCCTTCACATTTATTGAATACATATTTCCTGGATCTGCTTTGTAGTAGGCCCGGGAAGATGAGCTGAATAAGACTCAGTAGATATATACGATCCAGTGGGGTAAAGAGACTTATAAAAATAGCTGATTAAAATACAACACTCTGAGAGGCTGAAGAGACAGATGAGTAGAGAACCAGAGGAATGGAAAGGCTCCCTCTATTTATCTGCCTAGGGAATCTTTGAGGAAATAGTAATAGCTCCCATTTATTAAGCACCTGCTGTATGCAGGCAGCCTTCCAAATACCTTGCATGACTGATTTCATTTAATCCTCACTGAGAAGGGGAGGGAACCTGCATCTACCGAGCAGTGGCTGTGTGCTGGGCACTGTGTTAGTGCTTTGCAGAATGACCCCATGTCCTCCGCACAGCCCTGCCACAGAGTACCATTGTTGTCATTTCGGATTCCACTTCTGTAGGCCTGGGGTGGCGTCTGAGAGTCTGACAAGCCCCCAGGGGATAGTGATGGCTCTTGCTGGTCTGCGTAGCACACTTGGAGAAGAAAGGGGATCCATAGCACCTTTGGGACCAGTGTCTCAGCCCTCCCTGCACCACAGAACTGCCCAGGAAGCTTTTTAAAATGCATCAGTGTTTGGGTCTGAGATCAGAGTGATCTGACTGTACTTGGGTGAGATTCAGAAATTACTATGTATCCAAAGCTCCCCAGATGGTTCTCCTGGGCAGTCAGGGTTGAGAACAACCTTTCTACTTTTTACCATCTTCTTTAAACTGAATCTTGAAAGTTCAGCCCAATTCCCAGATGCCCCCCGCCATGTTCCCTCCCCTCTTGGGGAGCCCCCAGGGCCAATTCGACTCAACCAACCCAACCGTACAACCTGGATCTTCTGGCCAGAATCTCTCCCAATTCTCTTTTCTTCCCAGGTTGTGGGCACTGCTCTCCTCTCTCCCCCTCCAATATGTTAATCTCATTGATTTGGAGCCTGCCTCTGTCCTTTCTCCCTGTCCCCGGAGCAGCAGAAGGAGCACCAGACTTCCCCAGGGCAATCGATCCCCAAGGAACTACAAGGTAGCACTTTCTTCCTTAATTAAGACCTTCATGACGAGCCACTGGTATGGGACCAAATTAATCAGCTTTCTGAAAGCAAAGCAGGGAGGCAGAAATGAAAGGGGCGATTCAGCCGTGCTTGCTCATGGTGTCAGAGGTTGCGGCTTGGCCCAGTGTGGGTGGGAGCGAGGCCTGGAGGAGGGCAGCCAGCCTTGTCCTTTCTGCTTTTTTTTTTTTTTTTTTTTGAGTCAGATGCACGATGACACATTCGAAAGGCAATCTTTATCTAGACATTACTGTCCCCACCCCCTCGGCCAGTCCTCCTTACCACTCACCATTATCTGTCATCAGAGACAAGACAACAGAAGATAATAGGAGTTTCCAATTCATGCTTTTTCTTCCTTCCATTCTCTAGGGAAATTATGTCGAACATCTTTTTTATTGACTTATTTATAAGTGTTGAAAATGAATTCCTTAAAGCTTTGTGTTGGAGCAACCCTGATGTTATCAGGGTCACGGATGCTCCCTCTTGGGCACCTCTGTGGCTGGATGGAAGGTTCCAGTGGCCCGGTGAGGTGTTAGTTAAATAAATTGGCCTCCCTTTCCCCGTGGGAAGCCCAGGTGGTGGCCCAGAGCTTTGTTGGGATTTGAAACGGAAATGACACAGCAAGCCCAAGGGGCTGCTCCCTAGCTCCCCCATCCTGGAGGATCATGTTGGGAAATGACAGCCATGTGGGGTCAGCCAGGGTCCTGATCGCCACCCCACCCGCCCCCCGCGCGCGCTCCCCCCGCCAACTGGGAGAGCTATAAGGTGCTCACTGCGTTGCCATTTTCTCACACTAGGCACGTTGTTTCACTGTTTGAGTGTCGGCTCCTTGGTCTACGGAGTATAAAACCACTTTCCTCCTGGAGTCCCAAGATAGGATGTGAAATACACACCTGGTGCACAGTAGGCCTCCGGGAATGTCTGTCGTCCTTCTTTCTGTTCCTGTAGAAAATGTCAAAGCTGGAAGTGCCCTCGGAGATCACCTAGTCCAGTTCTTTCCTCTGGCCCTTGGGAGTCTTAGACCCCAAGGGGAGGTCTAAGGGGAGGGACAGTGATTTACCAGCGGAGGAGGGGCAGAACCAGCTCCCTAACTCTGCACCTGGTTCTTTCCCCCTCCCCACAGAGCCTCCCTTTGCCCTGATTGACAGGTGTACATCATTCTGCACACCGTCCCTAAAGTAAGTGTGCAAATCCAACTCTAGTACCCATAGATATCAGGCACGTAGGAGGGGGTGTTCTCTGAAGAGGTATTCCTGATGAAGGCTGTCGTTCTCAGGACCCCCTTACTCAAGGGTGTTCTTTTTGTTTGGTTGTTGCAAATAAGATTTTCATAAAGTGGGAGGCCCAACACCCCACTCCTGGTCTGTTCTCACCCACTTGAACACCTATGCACCCTGGCCCTGGCTCCCAGCCCAGAGTTTATTGGGTGTCTGGTTCCGTAACTGATCCAGAGCCAGTCACGTTGGTTCTGGCTACTTCTGAGAGTCCAATCTGGATCTTAAAGGCTCTAGCAGTTTCTTGGCCCTTGGATGGGTTCAGGGCCCTGAATCTGGCCTTTCTCAAAGATGCAGGTGAGAAACTCTCTTTTTCTTGGATCTGCCCACCAGACAAGCCCACCTCACTGCCCATCACCTCCTCCCTGGCACGCACAGCTGCTGAAAAACAGGATTCCTCCTTTCTTCTTTTTAGGCAAGGTGCCTACCTGCATTCTCCATGGATCAAATCCCAGGGCGAGGCAGGAAGGAGGCTGCCCAGGTCTCCTGCACAAGAGGTGGGTGGTGGCTTCTATCCACAACACCCTGAGCCAGCCTGAAAGAGTAAGTGACAAAGTGTCTAGCTGGAAAATGGAGATAATCTGTCTCAATTATGCACGAGGTCAACAAATTAGGACCCAGCATGAGAAACCTGCCTGTGTTTTGATTAGGGAACAGATGTGTCCACCATGAGGGATTCACACAGAAGCTTCCGTTCCGGCATGGACATCAGAACTGACCTTCCCAGCAGACACAGCCACAGAACGGACCACAGCAGGGAGGCGGGGCTTTATGGCGAGGGGCGGGGACGTGGACATGCCTGGGTCACTCGGAGATACTGTGCAAACAGGGCCTCTCGGCCAGACCTCCGATACTGACCCATTTGCGGCTCCCCTGGGGCCCTTGCACAACCAGGACAGACCCGGCCCTGAGCAGAGGACAGCCTGGCCCCATTTTCCATTGAGTGCCTACTGTGTATCTGGCACAGGATCAGTCTAGAATGTACCAGAGAAACAAATGGAGAGAAAGCCCCAAACAAGAAGCGCCGGAGCCCGAATGTGTTGGAGTCCACCCCGGGGGACGCCAAGGTGGGTGAGTCAGAGTGAGGAGAACAAAGCGGCTGGCTGGAAGAAGGAGATGTCTCCGGGGTGGTCAGCAAGGACAGACCTCTCTGCAGAGGGGAGACTGGTGAAGTTTGCAGGGGATGAGGGGACGGCGGCGGGCCAGGCCAGCAACCGAGTGAGCTAGCAGCTAAGTGACAAGGTGCGAGCTACACGTTCATCTCTGTCCCCCCCACGTCCCCCAAGAATCACTCTCGAGGCCACCTGGACCAGCAACGTGCAGGGGAGGGGGCACTGGGGCGTGAAGCTCAGCCTAGCCACCACACGTCCTCTTTATCTGCACATAACCGAGGACAGCCCTACATACATATGACTGGAGATGAGAAGATGCCCAAGCAGAGGGAAGGGCAAGAGGAAGGGCATGGAGGTGGGAACGAGACAGCCTTGGGGATGTGGGGAGAGCTGGAAAGGCCTGGGCCATTGCTGTCAGCTCAATGAGGCTGGCTCGGAGGGGGCCTGTGGGACCTTCTGCCTTCCCTCGGTTCCTTTGGAACCAAGTTTCCAAAGGAGATTCAGGACTCTCCATGTACCCATCTGCACTCTCAGCCAGACTCGCTTCTGGCCAAAGCAAAAATGGGACAGGATGCTGAGTGGATGGAGGCAGAGGAAAGTAAGAGGCAGTAAAAAGGATCGCTACTCTCGTTTTGCATAAATTCACAAACCCATCACACCCACGGGAAGAACGCGTTCCCTCATCCTGAATCAAGCAGAGCATCTTCACTCCTGCTTCCACCCTCTGTTGGCTTTCTGACCTTGGGCAAATCACTCCATCTCCCTGAGCCTCCATTTCGTCATCCTTGCAATGGGAATGGTAATCCTCACCTGGAAGTTGTGCTGGGAGGGCAGGAAGGAGGACCCTATCTGAAGCGCCTGTAGAAAGGTGCCCAGTAACCATCTGTTGCAGGGCATTCCTGAGGATAGAGCCCTTGGAGGAAGGAGTTAGCCAGAGCTGGACAGAAACTCAGAGGCTGAGCCGAGGGCAGGAAGAGAAACCCCTGAGCCCAGCCTGATGGCTCTGAGCCCACTGAGGCACTGCGGGAGAACTCAGCAGTGGCCCTGGGGTATGAAGTTTGAGGCTGATCCATGCGAGGATTTGGTTGGCAGAGACGAAAAGGCGCAGGCATCACTGAACAGTTGATTTAGGGAAAGAAGGATTAAGTAAAACCCCCAAGACTGCCCCAGTAGGTCGGAATCTCCCACAGAGACAGAATTCACAGCATCACAGTAGGAACTTGGTCCCCATAGGACTGCATGGTAGTGAGCTCCCCATCCCTGGTGGCATGCCAGCACCGACCAGAGGACTGCTTGACAAAGTTACCACGGAGAGGGCACTGGATGACTCCAGGAGTATTTATAACAAGGGAGAAGTGTAATTCCACGATTCAGTGCTCCGTTGGGAAGGGGCACCCTCCGGGAGCCATGCTCTGTTGCCAGGGTTGTGTATGCATCCTGCTACTTTCCACCTCTAAACAACCCTCCGCGGGAAGTTCTACTTTTCATTCCCCACTTCAGAGGTAAAGAAACAAAAGCTCGGGGAGGCCTAGGACTTGCCCCCAATCACAGATGCTGTAAGCCCAGAGCTGCAGTTTGACTCATAGCGAGCCTCCAAACTCCATTTTTTCCTTGAGAGGGAAAGACCCAGCTCAGAGGATGGGGTGTCCTGACACCTCCAGTCCTCTCGCTTGCGGTGTGGATCCCTCCTTGTCTCTGAGACCCGGTTTGGGGACCTTGATGTCTAAAGCTGGCCCTCTAGTGTGTCCGCTCTTGCTGGGATTCATAGCACCTCCAGGAAAAATAACACCTGGGTTTGTGTAACACTTCCTGATTTCCAGAGCACGACGCTCCAGCCTGCAGTTTCGTGGGGGCAGACGGGAACTCCTATTTCACAGATGAAAAAAAAAACAAAACCAAAACTGAGGATCTGTGTGAAAGAAACGAATAGTTCCTGAGTCCTACAGCAGAAGCCTCGCTGTATCATCTCTTCATATCCAAGGCAATTCTGAGATGGGAATTACTGTTCCCATTTTCCAGATGAGGAAATGGGGGTTAGGGAGGGTCAGTATGTTGTTCAAAGTCAAAGAACTAGTAAAGGTTGAAACTCCTCCCAAACTGGTGGCTCTTCAAAGACACTGCGGGGTCTCTCCGCCGATGGGCCTCACCCCACAGGGAGAACGGATGGGCTTCCCCCCTCAAGTTACTCCTTTTGGGGTAAGACCTAGTTTCTGTAAATGTCGCCCTTTGGGACAGGAGGGAAATAATCCATTTACCCTTGAAGAGTGAGTGGCATATTAGCAGGACCCAGAATGGGGGAGAACAAAGGAAACAGACTGGAGCTTTCAGGGCCCGGAGGAGAGGCCCTGAGTGGGGGTCCCAAGAGAGTGCAGGGTGCCTGGCTGGGACCACAATGACAGGAAGGAGCCACAGGGACTATGAGACAGACAGCTCAGGGCACAGCTTTGCAATCACTGACCCTGCTTAAAAGAGCACTCACCTGTACTAGTCACCAGGCGCCAGCCCAACCAGTGGGCTTTACTCAGGGACCTGTCCATTCCTTTCCCCTTCCCGGGGCCCAGGCCTCAGCCACCCAGCAGAGGGCCCCCTAGCCCTGGCCTAAAAGTATAGCCCGCGGTACCACTAAGCATCACTCTGGGCAAAGAGCCAGCTCACCAGAGAAGGGACCTGCCTCCTGGGCCCACCCAGAGCAGTGGCCTGGGTATTTTCTGGCCAGGTATCTTCAGAGGCCGCACAGCAGGGGTCTGAGGAGCTGGAATGAGACTCAGGTTTTGTGAGGTGTAGCAAGGAGGTGAAGGCCCTGGGGGCAGGAAAGCTGGGGTCCAATCTCAGTGGTGCCATCAATTAATTGTGTGACAGGAGAGCTTCCTTCCCTCCCAGACTCAAGTTTCTCACCTGTGTTGTGAGGATATTAGGCTAGAATATTCTCGAAGACCCCATCCATCTCTGACAGTCTGGTCCAGCATCCTCACCCATCTCCGCCCCTCTCTTAGCAGGCTCTCACAGGAGTCCTCTCCTCATGGGAATCCCCGTGTATTCCACTTGGAGGGGCTGACTCACTGGGTGCATGGTCCCTTCGGTCTCCAGGGTGCCAGAGGTCAAGTGGGGCCATTGTCCCCTTAGCCACAGTAGAACTAGGCCTTCCTGCCCCTGCAGTCACCATGGCTACTTTTCTGCCTATGTCCCCAGGGACCACACTCAGGGATGAGTACCATCAATGGATCTGGTTTGGAATGGCAGGGCTCATTAGCCAATGGCCTTCCTTACCCCCCACCTCCTCATGCAGGACCCAAGGAGTCATTCAATTCTCCCTAGTTTTTATCCTTTAAAAGATATTCCTTAGCAGACTGAGAGGCTGGGCCCTCCCAAACCCCAGAGGCCTTTATTCTCTACTTCCTACCCAGAAGACAATGTCATATGGACTCAGCCAGGCCTGGGTCCCCAGACTCAACGGGCCACTTCGCCAAGAGACCATGTTGACCTCACTAAACCACAGGTCCCTCATCTGTGCAATGCCTGCCTGTTTGGTGGAACCTGACCCACAGGGATCATGTCACTGTAATCTGCTTTTATGATATTATTATTTATTATTGTTATTATTCAGACTCCTGGCTGACATAGCCAGTATGACAACTCAGCATCTTCTCTCTGACTCTCTGCTACTTCCAGATGAAGTTTCAGCTTTTTGAAAGAAGCCCACCATCATTCCAGCACCCACCTACCCAAAAGTATGGAGCAAGAATCCTCCACCCTCTTGGTTCCTTAGGCTTATGCCCAGGGCCTGCACATGAATTCTCAAAGACCCCTGTAATTTCTTCCTGGGAAAGGGGCTTAGAAGGGGCAGCTTCCTGAAAACAGAACTTTCTGCTGTCTCAGAATTCAGAAATAGGAATGTAAATGAGGCCCAAAGCACATTTATGTGACACAAATAAGCCCAAGCTTCGGGGTCCCTCACTTGTTCCCATACCTTATGGGGGCCCAGCGAGGCGCACTGCCCCCCACTCCCCCAGGGCCATCCATCCATGCAGGAGGGGATTAACCAGAATGTGGACTCCTTGCTTCTCTCTAGTGGCCAAGGACCAAACTGTCTTTCCAGGAGGATTGTGTGCTGAACACAGTTGGGTGCCCTCATTAACAGAACTGCCCTGGGGGAACCCCCAAGTCGCTGAAGGTGTCACTTCCTGAGAAATGCTAGAGCGTAATGTATCTATGATACAATAGCAGAGAAGAGTACATTCTCCTGGTCCACACACCGGGGCGAACCCAGGACTGATTTTAATGCCTCCCACTCTCTCTGTCATTCTGCCCAGTTTCCTTGACCATTCTTTTCTGCTTGGGCTGTGTTTCTTTTATGTAGAACAGCTATACTCATAAGTGTGACATGATGGTTCTGTGACTAAAATGCCTTTATTAATGACCTTCCCCAAGATCTAACAACCAAGAAAGCCCCCAGGAGAGGCCGTAAGAAGCCAGATTTCCCATTGCAAAGATTCTCTCTGCAGTCAAGCTTGTAATCAGCACTTGGGTGGTAACAATCTCGAGGAATAACAATAATTAACACATGAATGTTGAACACCATTTGTTTCTCTGATTTCTGGGCACGCTGAACAGTAATGAAGATTGTTTTCTCTCCGAAGCATAAAAATGTTCTCAAGTCACCTGGTGTGCTCACAGATGTGCTGATTAATTGTGGCCTGGAATGTCACAATGACCAAGACCCGGGCTTTGCTCTTGGGCAGCTGAAGTTGCTTGCACCTGGGTTGCCACGAGCCGGCTCAGGGGCCTGAGGTGAGGTCAGGTTTGACAGACAGCCTAAGAGTGCCTGTGCATGGAGACCCAATTAAGCATTAAGCAAGACCCCTGGCCGACCTATTAGATCCTGTTCTCCCCGCTTCTTTAGGAACGTGCTAACTCTAGGCCTTTCTAAGACAAATAGTTGTGATCAAGCTGCCCACCCTGGCTCATGATGCAGCAGTTCCTCATCAGTGTGCCTGAGACCCCCTGGTGTGCTCATTAACGTGGAAATTCCTGGACTCCACTCAGAGATTCGGATCCCGTGGACATAGAAAGTGGCCTGGAAATCTGTATTTTAATAAGCATCATAGATGGCTGGGATGCAGGTGTTTGCAGGGCTCACTTGGAGAAATACGGTCAAAGCCCATCAAGTGTTAGAGCTGAAGGAAAAGTTGCATAGGTGCTAGGGGTCTGCAACTCCGCTTAGGGGGATGTTCACTGGCAGAAGAGCGAGAGGGAAGGGGCTCTTCCAATATCCTCCTTTACTTCTCCCAGAGCAATTATGCTTCTATTTGTTCAGCAGAGAATCAAGAGCAAGGCCCTGGGGCCTCCCCACATGAGTCCAAGCCACATACAAGCTGTGTGACCTTGGGCAGGTTATTTCACCTGTCTGGACTTCAGCTTTCCCCTCTGTAGAAAAGGGATGATGATGCGGGGGGGTTGCCTGGGTAGCTCAGTCGGTTAGGCATCTGCCTTCAGCTCAGGTCATGATCTCAGGGTCCTGGGATCAAGCCCCGCATTGGGCTTCCTGCTCGGTGAGGAGTCCACTTCTCCCTCTGTCCCTCCGCGTTGCTCATGCTCTCTCTCTCTCTCAAAGGAATAAATAAAATCTTTAAAGAAAAGGGATGATGATAAAAAAATAATAATTACCAATTCACAGGGTCACTGTGGGGATTAAATGAGTTAATGTGTACAAAGCATTTAAGAACCACATTAAGAATATACTAAGCATGAGTGCATGGTAGCTGTTACAGTATTATCTGTTTTATATTGTAATTAGGTAACAATATTGTATTCACCTCTTTGGTTATAAGATTTAGTTTGGAAAATGTAGGTACCACTTTAAAAAAAAGTCTAAATAATATATCAGTTTAAACTACTCATTTTATAGATGGGGAAACTAAGGCCCCAGGAAAAGAATAACTACTGGAGGACATGTAGGTGAAAAGCAGAAATGGAACAGATCCAGATCTGACTGAGCTTGGCATTCATTCCTCCCTCCCCCTCCCCCAGCACACCTGCTGCCTTCCTGGCTGTGGGGGGCGGGGAGGGGATATCGGCTCTGGTTGCTCACATAGTCAGCCTTGACTTCTGTTCCACTATGTGTTAGGGGCAGCCCAGGGCGGGGGGGGGGGCCTCCACCAACCCACCCTCTTCTTTTTCAGAGCCTCTGTCTCTCCTTTACTCCCATGCCTATTGTCTTCATATAGCGTGGCCATAAACAAGTTCTCACTCCAGAAATGTTTGAAACTTCTGGTTTACTCTCGGGTCTCAATTTACAAGTTTATGACTACAGAAAGTTCAGGTGTTATTAAGGAGCTCGGGATTGATAGCCAGGGGAGGATTATTTTGTTAGTTCTTCTCCAAAAAGATCCAAAAGAGGCCAGGGTGCTCATTCGCCTCTTGCACCATCCCTACACGTAAGCATCAATATATGTTTGTAGTTCAAGAGGATGATCTCAAAAGGCTGGGACAGGCACAGGGTACCCTCTTTGGAATCTCAGACCATCTTTCCAAAAGCATGACAACTGTGGTAGTCATCCTTGAAAATGACTGCTGGGATCCCCTCCTCCTTATACGCTTCTACCCACATGGCACCAGGGTTATTCTGGGCAGCCTAGGGAGGAAGCAATGCTATGAATTTAAAAAGACTGGCTTCTAGCCTGGTTGGTCTCCCACCTGCTTGCATCCTTTGTCCCATGGATCAATTACTCTTGGGAAGGCCATGTCATGAGCAGTCTAATGGAGAGGCAGTAGCTTCCTACTAACAGCCACATGAGGAGCTTGGAGTAGAGTTTCCAGCCCCACTCAGTCAAGTCTTCTCATACCGCAGCCCCGGCTCATGTCCTGGCGGCAGCTTCACAGAAGACTCTGAGCAAGAACCACCCAGCTAAGGGGCTCCCGATTCCTGACCTGCCGAGACCATGTGCAATAATAATTTGTTGTTTTAAGTTGTGAAATGGTGGGGTAATCTGTTACACAGCAAGAGATGACTAATGCAGGGGCTATGAGGCTTGAGAGCCATTTCCAGAGGCAGAGAGACAACATTTAGAGGGAAGGAGGGCCTTCATTAACAATCAGGAAGACAAGAAGGGATAAGATGTCCCTAGATCCATGTGGTACTGGATACATCCCGATATGTGAAAGCTTTGTCAGAGGATCCAAAGATGAAAATCTGGGTCCTGCCCTAAGGCAGGCCACCCATTATCTTTTGAGAGCAGTAGGCGAGTAAACAGGAAATCAAACAGAGTGTAATAAGAGAGATGCAACCCTGATCCAGGCAGGAAGGAGGGGGTTGGTCAGGCAAAGTGCCCCAGAGAGGTGACTCCTAACCAATTGATGTATACTCAGTACTAACCCAGGCATCTCAGAGGGGGCAGAAATGGATAAAACTGTGTCCCTGACTCCTGGAAGCCCACATCAGTCCTTCTTGACACCAGCTGGACCTAGAGGTATTGTTTAAAAGTCCCAATGCCCAAGGTCTGTTCCAGACAAAATAAATCAGAGTCTCTGGGGATGGGCCTTGATACCAGCATTTTAAATAGTCTTTCTAAGAGATTTGAATAAGTAGTCAGGTTGAGAACCCCTGGTCTAGCCGAAAAAACAACAGTCACAACCACAGCAACACACACACACACACACACACACACACACACACACACACGCTTGCACTATGATGAGTAACTTTCATGATTAACATGTGGGTGACATAAATTTCAAGTGCTGGGCATGTGTAGAGAAGACAGGCATGGCTGGGCCTGGGGTGGTCTCAGGATGCATCGCCAGACCCAGCTGAAAACTCACTCTGCATTGTTCAGAACAGGGTAGAGTTCAGAACAAGATAAGCAAGTCAGGCTCAGAGTGGGGAGTCCAAGCCTGTGTAAGCCTCCAGGTTGGTTCTGGGAGCCATGGGCAGAGCTAAGCCTGCAGGACTAAGACCTAGCAACTCCAGGGGTAGGCGGAAGGAAGCAGAAGCTGAGGGTCAGGCGAAGCCTGAAACCAGAGACCTTTCTCTGCAAAGAGATGGTGGAACGGAAGAGAAAACTTTATGGGCACTGGAGACTGCTAACACGTTATATTCCTTGTCTTGAGTTATTCCTACTGAAACCCATGTGTATTCTTATTTCCATTTCAAGGATGAGGAAAGGGAGTTGAAAGAGGTTAAACCACAGGGCCTGAAATTGTCTGTGAGTCATGGAGTAAGGTGGCTGCCAGAGTTGTGTTCAACAAACCAGGTTGTAAGCATCCATGGCTGCCTTGGGGTCTGCTGCTGAGGCCTGAGACAACCTGCAGCTCTCAAGAGAAAGGCCCAGAACCAGCCAAGGCTAGCTGGAAGAGACTAGACAGGACTGGGGCATATGGGTCCTGTGAACCTGGACGAGTCTCGGACATGATGTGCTCTCCCCTCCCATCCCTGACCACCCCCCCCAAGCTACAGGAACAGCCCCAGAGCAATTTCTCTGCCCTATTTGCTTCCCTTCTTGCCCCCTTCCACCAAGGGTCAATTCAACAGCTATAATCCCTTGATCCTTTTGCTCATTCGTTTGTCGGCACCTTTATTCAGTAAATACTTATGGCATGCTGGACACACATCCACTAACCCAGTGGAAAAGAAAGCATGACTCCTAGGTGGTGGTGCTGGGGGTGGGGGCAGAGGTTTAAGGAAGTGAGGAAGAAGTCCGGGAAGAAGGATCAAGGACTGGCTCTGAGGTAGAGCAAAGAGTAAGACTCCAGGAGGGTAAGTGGCTTCCCCACAGCCACACTGTCACAACTCTAGGTGGGTGAGAGTCAGCAAATAGGGGAAGGAGTGAAGCAGTAAGTCAAGGAAGAGGAAGGAGCAGCCCACAAGGTAAGGAAAAGTCAAGGCTGCCTCTCCAAGACCACATGACCGTTCTTGGCTTTAAAATCCCAGTTCCCAGCAGCATGGTCATAAAAGTCCTTAAATGATCTATTGTAACGATATGGGATCCCATTTGAAAAAAAGATCCATGATTTTTGGCCATTGGGTAAATGCCCTAGAAAGATCTATATAGGCAGTACAAAGGTCCAAGGGGGTGGCCAGGAAATGCTCAGCTTGGAAGAGTCAGCTCTTCTTATAAGCTTCCTGTCCCAAAACAGCTTTTCCTCTACAATCCCCTACCCCTCTGCCTGACCCTAATTCCCACCACATTCCCCCACACTTCCCATTTTTCCAAGTTAGGAATGCAAGATACCGGGTTCTGGAGCCAAGTCCACCATTGTGTCCTTGGCTATGTTACTTCCCTTCTCCGGTCCTCAGGTTTCCCACCTGTACAGGTAGAGGCTGGGGCTACCTGTTGGCACTGATAATTGTCAACTGAGTCCCACTCACAGCTAACACTCTTCAGGAGAAAGAGGTTGCCCTCCCATTGGTAACTGTTGATGGAGTCTTTTCTGAATGGTGATGGCGATTACGTAATAGTAGCTGTCTCTGTAGGCTGCATCACACAAGGTTGGCCTGAGAGGGGGTCAAGTTGGAAGGATAAACCCGGACCCTGAACATGGCCTGGAACATCTTAGAACATAGGCTTGGGCTGGGATGAACAGGGAGAGTAGAATGTGTCAGGACCTTGGGCTCTTTTAGAATCTGCCGGATTCCCTTCACTTCCTCCTGGACTCTATCTTTTCTTCTTGTATTTTTCTAAATTCTCATCTATCTTAAAGTGATTAATTCTCCAGGCCCAGTAGCAGTGGGGGCAGGGAAGAGGTATTCTAATCCTCAGTCTTAAGGCTCTCAGATCAGGGGCAACCAGTCAAGGGTCCGGCTGTCCACAGTGATGACCAGCTTGTCTTGGAATCTGGTACACAGGGAGGCATCTATCTCTGCTGTCAAGTCAAAATAATGATACACTCACATTTTGCCTGTTTCTAGAGGTTCTACCTCTGGAGGTGACTTGTAAGGAGCTTTCCATAACCAAAGGGCCCTTCTCTTTCAGCACAGAGAGTAGCTGTAAGTTTTCACACTGATTTGGGTCAGGCGGAGCTCCTAGGGCCCTAGATGAGCTTGTCTAATGGGGCCTCCTGAAAACTATGTTTGGGCTGCTTCAGCTCCACTAGCGGTTGCCCGGGAGCTTCAGTTCATTTCTCTTGGGGAGCGTGAGTCTTTCAAGAAGGGAGGCTCCTCCATGCCTATTGCATTCAGAGAGCGCCCACATCCTGCAGAGACATTCTTAGAGGCTTGGGGCTTTATTCCAAAATCTATCAAGAGTCCTGAAAATGTTCCGGCTGTGTTGAGATTTGGGTTTTTCCAAGACTACTCCGTGTGTAGATGGGACTAGACTGGAATGTAGTAGCGTGGATCAGGGGAGACCAAATTAGGAGGCTGTGCAGGCGTCTAGGCAAGAGACAATCATGGCTTCACCTTGGATATGGGCAATGACACTAAAAATAAGTGACACAATCAGGGGGGTGGGGTCTCTAGGGCTTGGGTTTCATGGTCTAGGGAATGTGAGGGACAGAGAGACCTTGAGACAACTCCCTGTCTTCTGACTTGGGCGACTGGGAGGTGCCGTTTGTTGAAATAGGGACAGCAAAGGAGCAAGGACAGAGGCAGAGAAAAGAGTATGGGTTTAGTTGGGACATGCTGAGTTTGAGGTGGCAGCTATTTATCCAAAGGAGCTGTCGGAGAAGAATGTGGATATGTGTCTGAAGCTATAGAAAGAAGACCGAGCTGGAGATAGAAATAAAGACAGCTTTCAGTAAAGGAAATACCCAGTCTTGGAGAGTCATAGCTTGCAATTATGGCTTCTCCTCCCCCTACTTTTCATGGAGATTCAAGTCTCTGGATATAGCTGATAAACCAAAGAAGTAGGGTGACCACCACAGTCTCAGGGTGATGGCTCTGCAAGGGAATGGGTAAGGTGGGGACCAGTCATGGGAAGGTTCATGTCCCCTAGGGCAGCATCTCCCAGAGGGTGACCCTTTTGGAAAAGCATATTCACCATGCTAATGCAAATTTATGTGTGAAAAACTGAAATAATTCTTATGTGTTTGAATATGGTCATCTAAGCAGACAAAACTCTGGCCTTATGGGGGGAAGGGTGCACAGCCCCCAAGAGGGCTGAGCATCAGCTTCAGAAAGCAGAATGGCAGGTCTGTCCCTGTGGTCAGGGAAATGTGAGTTAACAGGCCGCCCAGGGTTGCACACTCAGATGCTTCCAGAGGCAGGTGACATGAATGAGTCTAGCAGGTAGTGCGCTGGGTGGGGGCCATTGCTGCCCACTTCCAGTGTGTGCTTCCAGTAGGAATGGGGCCCAGGGTGGATAAGCCTTCTGCTTTTCCAGGAGAACTTAAGAATCCAGGACTGGATGTGAAATCTCCCAGTATTTAAATGTTGGCTCATTAAAGAGATGGATGAGAATTAGAAAGAGAGTGCTCTGTCCAGAAACCAAAGAAGTCTCATCCGCAAGTCAAATGTAACCCATGGTTCATCAGTTAGAGATCTCTGCTCTGGTCCTACCCACCTGAAACACAGGTGCAAAAACTCAGGTGCAGAGACAGGACTGGAGAAGCCCAGGTCACACAGCCAGTTACGGGAAAAGCCCAGACTCAAACGCAGACTCTCTACTACTGTCTTTACTATGCCCCAGGCACCCCCTCCCGCTGGAGGTCTGTTTAAAGAGAAAAGATCTGAATTTTTCCATAACCTCATTATAACACTGCCTACTACTATTCTGAATTTCCCCAAACTCCTCGTTTTACACAGAAGGAGACTGAAACCAAGAAATAAAAACAAGATGTGCTTTCCCCCAGTGCAGTGGCGAGGCTGGGTGCAGAACCCACGCCTCAGGCTCCTGGGCTAGCCTTGTTTTCACCAAGAACTTAAAGCTCTCCCTGGACGAGGACCATATTCAGTGAATTGGTGAAATATTCTGTTCCTAAGCATAGTCGACAATCCAAATTACAGTACCCGGGACCAGCCTATAGGCCACATCACCTTAAATCTTCCCTCTGAGGGGGTCTGACTCACCAGCCGGGCACATCACTTCTCTCCTCTGATGAACGATAAACATGAATGCAGCGGACTCAAAGCCTGGAGCCTCGCCAGCCACTTCTGATTTATCTGCTAATTGGATCCGGAGCAAGGCTGGCATGATGCCGTCTGTCAGTTGGTTAGGGAGTGGTGTGGGAAGGCAAGAGAACAGAACTTCGAGTGCAGGAGATCAGGCTCAGGTCTGCCGCTCAAGCCAGTTGACCTTGAAGAAGACATCGTTTCTGTGAACTGGGAATCCTCAAACCTGCCCCTTAGATGTTGCCCATGTCCATAGTCAGAAAGGAGATTAGAGCCTAAGGCAGACCGAATCTGATGCCCTGACTTAAAATCTTTAAAGGATCCCCATTGCCTATGTATTGAAGTCCAAAGTCAGTTCAAGACAAGTGTGATCTGGCACCAGCACCCTCTACTGTCATCCCTCAGTACCACCTTCCTCCTTTCTCTTGGTAAGAACAGCTGACATTTATTGATCACGAACTCTGTGCCAGGCATTTGACGTTCACCAACTCACATATTTCTCCCAGCGTTCTTCTAAGAGAGGCACTGTCTGTTGTCTCTAACTTCACAAATCAAAAAGAGCAAGCTTAGGGTGCTTCAAGAACTGGCCCCGAGGCCCCGCAAGTGAGTGAGAGAATTGAGATTTGAACCAATCCTGACTCCAGAGATTGTGGTCTTACCTACTGCATCATCCCATCTCCAATAATGTTCTTGACTCAACCTGACTTCTTATGAATTCTTCTCTGCAAACAAGTCACTTACTTTCTTGCCTTCACCTCTTTGCTTAAATGCTTTGTAAATGTTGTGTGGGAGGAAGAAGGTGGGGGTGGGAGGGAGTAACGGGAGGAACATGGAGGAAGGACAGAGGAGGGAGGGAGAGTATGATAGGAAGGGAAGAGATGGAAAGGGGAAAAGGAGAGAGGGAAGGAACCAAAGGTAAGAGGGATGGTGAAATACATTTATGAAAGCATTTATTTACTGAATGGTGTGAGGCAGGGGTCAGCAAACTATGGCCCTCTACTTTGGGGCCATATTCAGAGCCTGTTTCTGTATAACCCGAAGCTAGGAATGGGTTGTTTTTTTTTTAACATTTTTAAAGGGTTGCAAAAAAAATGATAAAGAATATGTAACAGACCATAGGCATCCTAAAGTCTAAAATATTTACTATCTGGCCTTTTATAGAAAAAGTTTGCTGATCCCTGGTGTAAGTGGATGCCATAATGAACATAATGAAAAATGAATGTAAGGGGATGTTCATTCTTCCAAGAGAGTGAACTTCAGAATTGGGGTAGGAAATCAGAAAATATCAATCTTTGAAACTTACACCAATGAGATGAGATCAGTCACTTCCTCAGGATACGGACCATCAGAGTGATGTTTTGCTGGGGTGTTGCAGATAAAGATGGGCTGGGGCCCTTGCTCTTTCAGCATAGTGTCCCTAGATTTCAAAAGCAGGTAACGGAAATCTTAGAAGCCCCCACTTGCCTGTCAGGAGACAATGTTGTAAAGACAGCCGATTCTGGGGACTGACATCAGCACTATAGGCAGAGCAGAAATGAAGAGTCGGTATGGGGAGTGAGACCCCAGTGCTGCAGAGGAAGAGCAGGTCCTGAGCGGCTTGCCCAAGTGTTCCAAGCTGCCTAACTAGCTGTCCCAGTGAAGACTTCAGGATGAGGCTTTAATGGGTCTGGCTATTTAGATCCTGTCTCCTCCTCTGCTCCAATCTACTAAAGGGCCATTTGATGACAATTGGACTCCTACAGAGAAGATGATGTCCTGTCCAGCTGGTGTGTTGACTTACATTTGCTCAGCATAACAACCAGGATAACCAAGTGCATGCTATTTATTGAGTACCTGTAGCATACCAGGCACTGACTGGGTGCGGTGATTTTTAACTTACGTTATCGAGCCAGCCATCGCTATCCTCATGTTACATATGAGAAAACTGAGTCTCAGAGAGATCAGTGAACTTATCCAAAGAAGCATAGCTATAAAGTAGCAGTCACAGTAACCCCTGGTTTGTTGCCTCCAAAACATGATACTCTTTATAATCTCTCTCTCTCTCTCTCTCACACACACACACTAATTAATGTCTTTGTTCTTTGTCTCAACACCGTCTTATATTCCTAGACTCCAATATTCTGGAACCCTGTCTTATCCCCCCAAATAAGTACATGTATGGAAACCTTAATATTGATTTCAATTTCATCAGAAGCCTATTGGTCACATTTTATATGCAGAGATAAACAAAATTCAATCCCTTTTTCAAGAAACTTATGGTCTAGTGAAGGAGGTAGACAAATAAACTGTCTAATAAAATGTCATGAGCCTGAGAGCTACTACCTCTGTTGCTAGGGTAGCCCAGACTTTGGACCTTTGGCTCTAAGAGGGCTTCCATGAGTAGGGTACACCAGGTTGAAAGAGTTCACAGATGAGGGAAAGAAGGGTTAGTGGGCAATCCAGCCAGACGGATCAGGATGCACTAAGTCTGGAAGGCTAGCAAGATTTGATATCTAACAATCATTTGGGATGGATGGGGCTTAAGCTGAATCTGAGGAAGTAACAAAAGCCAGATACAGAGGGTCTTTGCAATGTGCTAAGGAGTTTGTACTTTGTACTAATGCCAATGGGGGGCCATTAAAGGGTTTAACTAGGAAATGATGTGGCCTGACTTGTAAGCTTGAAAGATCCTAAAGCATCATATGGAGGATGCAATGAGATCAGTTAGCAACAGCAAATAGAAAGTTTAAATTGGAGAAGAAGCAGAGGCATAGGAAGAAGACCAACTGCAGAGAGTTGGATGGTAGAATCAATAGGTCTTTGTGGCTTGTTGGATGTGAGAGGAAGGAGGGAGAACAGTCTAAGTTAACACCGTGCCTGGTCCCTGGCAGCACTCCTTCTCCTCCAGAGCCCTGGACTCTTGCCTGTCTTCTCCCAGTTTCTGATTGGGTCTCACTCTTAGTGCCCCCAACCTCTGGAATTACACCTTCCTAGGACTGTGGCTGATGTGCCCCACCCACCATATTGAACCACCTTCCAAGCAATCACCAAACCCAAATTTACTCACACATGGTAAGATGTCTTCCATTGAACTTCTCTCCACATCCTATCCCAGCCCAGAACCAGGCCTGTTTCCTGAACCCCACCTTTCCGGTCCACCTTTCCCCACCTTCTCCACCGAGCTGAGCCGGGCCTTGCTGCAGCAACCAGCCTTCCAAACTCTGACCCAGCCCACTCCTCCCCCTGGCCCCCATACCACCACACAAAGCTGGGAAAGGAAGCTAATATGGTAGATTCAAATTCTCTTGACAGCTAGGAACAATGGACCGGAACCAACAAGATGAAATTTAGCAGAGATGAATGTCAGGTTCTACAATACTGAGCCCAGGATTCAGTCACAAGGACACCTTGGGAAGAGCTGATCTGCAGTAATGATAAAGGAAACATCCAGGGGAGGGGCCGATTAGCTGGCCAGAAGCAAAGCACTCACCAAGAGTGCGAGGCAGCCGCTGCATAAAACATGTGCAACCACAGTCTGAAGCTAAATCAATAGAAGTAGAGTGTCCAGGTTAGGAAAGGCAGCAGTCTGGTCTGACAGTCAAGACCGCTTAGACCCCAACTAGAATACAGTGTTCCACTCTGGGAACTGCTATATCAGTATGTCCAGAAGAAGAGTAGAAGTGAGGTGGTGAATATCTAGAAACAAATTCTGGAAACAGAGAGAGAAGGAGTGGGAAAGATGGCTGTCAGAACCTGGTGCTCAATTAAAGCTAACTGCCATCATTGTTATTTTCCCTTTCCCCAGTTGCCCAGTTCTTAGGGGATTTTTCTGAGTCTGAGGGTCTGCCCCTTGGGAAGCACAAACAGCTCCTTCCTAGCTCCACCTGTGTCTCCTTAAATGCCCCCTATCCCGTTCTCCTGATGGGGTTGGGGGCTGGAGGCTGTTGCTGGTGTGTCTGATGTGTAGCCCGCTTGTCTCAAGCTCCCTGAGCTGCAGGGCCAGTGTGATGCATGTGGTATGGTTTATCTCCTCATTTCTCATATCATCCTGGAACGGGGAGCTGGTTGTGTCCTTAGGGCTGACCTCTGTTTTACAGATGACGAAACTGTAACTTCCTCAAGGTCCCTGAGTTCGCTCGTTGGCAGCAGAACTAGGAGTAGAACAGGGGTCTGTCCAGGGCCCTTTCCAAACTGTCTGCTGGTGCTTTTCCTCCGACCCCAACCACTCATTGACCTCCAAGGGATTTTAATTTAAAATTTAAAAAGGCAGGATGTATAGGCTCTGGGGGCCAGCCACAGAGCACAAGAGATCAAGAGAAGACTGGACCCAAAGGTTCTTGTCTTTTATCAACAGTGTTGCCTTTATTACTGGAGCGAAGTGAGTCAATGTCTCGGCGGATTTTCTTGCAGAGCACCGGTTCCTAGAAAAAACCTTGCTCGAGCCCCTCACTGCTGCCTGCAGAATGAGATAGGACCCATCGGAGATGTGCAGAAGCCGACCCCTCCCCACCTCCCTTAGGGGTATTGCCCCTTTGATTTCCAGCAGCAGTGGCCCCAAGTATTCAATAGAGGAAGCAGACAACTGCCTCCAGTGACCCTACTTGCTTCCTCATCACAACTTTTAACCTCAAGAATCCAGCAACTTTACTGTCACGATCATCACCATTTTCTCCTGAGTGCACAGCACGCTACAGAGTGTGTGCTTGATACGCGACTCGCCTATCCGATTGACGCTCCCAGTTACCTGGTGAGATTGCCCACGGGGACAGCGATGCCCAGGGAGGCTTCTGGTCCGGCTGATCACAAAGTATTATGGCTTTGCCTCCTCAGGAAAGCTGTATTTCTTAAATGTGCCTCCCCTGAGTTATAAAATAAGTTCATGACAGAACTGCAATTTCCCATTTTTACAGTTCTAGGATGACTCCCCTTAAATCTACGCAGAAACGAGGGAGAATGATGTGTGGAACCCAGAACACAAGCAGACAGGTCAACCCACAGGCCCTCTACTTGTGTGGCCAGAGAATTAAAAAGTCATAGAAGGAAATAAAGACATAATTGAGGCCAACTCTCTGTAAAGGCATCAACAGCGGGACCCAGATTCAAAGGACTCGATGCCAAGGGGCACAGAATGGTTTCATGGCATGGCTGGAATTGTAACTTGGGTCACTGGGGTTCCTACCGCTCCATGAGCCTGGAAACTGGTCCATTCCAGCCACGGACACTGAATATTCAGGAAACTGTGGGCTAGAATCTGCCATTCACTCGGAAGTGCTAAAGGACTGGCGAACTGTCTTTGCCCTCTGTCTGGAGTTTGGACACCACTTTTGCTCCAAACTAGCAGACAGCTCTCCTGGGCCTTCAGTTTTCTATGCGGTGCACCTAGGAGGTCCACAGAAAAGTTGGGCACATACTAATTGCCACATACCTCCCCAGATCTCCGGGGTGCCTGGGATATGTCTGTGTCCCCCACTGACCTCAGGACAGAGAAGAAACACCTGCCTAATGTCCCCAGTGCCTTCTAGGATGACATTCTACTTTATTCTTGCCACCCCACCATTTCTCAAATGTTAGGTCTTATTTCTCTATTCTAACACACCCTTTTTATTGAGTCTTTGTGTCCACGTGATGTCACCTCCCTGACCCTTGGATTCACAGCTCTATTTTGCCAATGCCTTCTGGATGCCTCTGCCCCCACCCCTAGATCTTGACAATAGGCCTGGAATTCCCTGGACTGGCAAAACCCGCCCCCCACTGGGACTCAGTCTTTGGTGTCAGTCTTCTCCCTCAGGTCTCCTCCTCTGGCCCTACTTTCTCCAGTCAGCCGGCAAACAGGGAAAGCCTTGAGTCCGGAGATACTCCCACCCGGTCTTCCCTGGCACTGATGTTCTCATTGCTGGCCCTTGAAGTCTCGGACCCACTCCCTGCTCCCTGCCTGCCTGTCCCACCACCCTGCCCAGTGCCTTAAGGACACAGACAAACCCAAAGACCAGCCTCAAAATAGAAGCTCTGACGAACTAATTCTTTAGTATGGCCTTTTACGAAAAGGGGAAGTGAAGTTCCCCGGTCAGACGAATTTGGAAAACACTGGGTGAAAGAGAAGTTCAACAGGATTCTTTATTCTGGAATTTCAGTGTACTCTCCAAACAAATAATACTGAATACAATATCTGTGTTCCCGTTACATATCTGAAAGATCAGTGTTCTCTAGAAACACATTTTAGGAAACTCTTATTTAACTCCTTCCCGGATACTAACACTGACAAGTCTTGACACGGACGCCTGTTTGCTGTGTAGCTTCAGGCGGGTCACTTTCCCTCTCTGGGCCTCAGTGTCTTCATCTGTAAAAAACAAACAAATAAAAGCAAGGTAGGCATTGAGCAAAATGGTCACTGGGGTCCCCTCTGGTGTCGGCATTTTCCAGTCGCCTCATCTGTATTTCCTGGCACGTCTGCATGCTGGTACCAAGGGCTAGAGAAATGCTGGAGATTGAGGATAGCACAGCTGACAAGACCTGAGCACAACAAGACACAAGGGGTGGCTTTGAGACTGACTGGGATGCTTTTTAAATGTTGAAAGTCATTTCTGTTTTGCTGGCATCACGTGGCCATTAACAGCACTCGGAATCCCCAGGGACTGAGAAGAGCCTGTAACTCGGTAGCAGACAAGCTCCCCTGGGACTGTGAGGTTAAGGGACCTTCGCTGGGTTTTCAGGTGCCACCAGCCATCCATGCAGATCAGGGGGCCTTGCAGAAGCTCTGAGGCATCAGAGACCATGCTTGGCTGGGTCATCACGGGGCTCCGAGGCACCACATGGACACTGAAATGGCTGATCAGGGCCAGATGTGGTAACATCAGGGAGAGTTGTGGGGGCAGCTCTCAAACATATCCCTGTACCTCATGGACTATTGAGGGGCCAGGTAAATTTGGGGGCCCCTTCCAACACTGAGCTTCTGGGATTCATCTGAATGCCTTGCATAGGCAATATACTCTAGACACAGACGATGACACAAAAATGAAGAAAACACGGCCCTTACTGTTATGGGATATAGTATTTCTCAAATTATGTCATACTGAAAACTGGTCCTTTAGATACTCCGAGATAATGATGTTTTCTCATCAGATAGGTTTCATAAGTATAACACCCTACCCCCTGCCCTGGACTTTCTCATCCTACATCAGCATGTTAAAGGCTCTGAGAAGTCCTGCAGAAACCTCCCTAACTCCTTCATCCAAGTTTTCCCAAAGTTATTTGACCACAGAACTCTTTTGTCTGAACATTTTTTAAGAGCCCAGAGAACTATTGTATCCCACAAGAGGAATCATAGCACGTCAGACCCAGAAATGACGCGAAAGGAGCTTTTAATCCAAGTCCCAAGGTTTGTACTTAAAGAGGAGCCATGCTGCAGGCCTTTGCAGTGATCTGGAGCGGGCCAACCAAAACGCTTCCCTGGCATTTTTTAACTGTCTGGGTTTTCGCCCGGGACTCTGAAGATGTGATCCCAGAGTTGGTAGGTGCCACGTTGGTCATGTCATATCTTTTCTTCATGAAAAGTCTCCGCACTGCCATGTTGCTGTCACAAGAGGAAGCCCCAGAAAACGGATGAGAAAAATACAGCAGGGGCATGCCTAACACAGCTCCCAAGATTTCTGGAGCTGCCATTCTTCTAACTCTTCCTTCCACTTACTTGCAGGCAATCTCAGCCTCATTCCAGGAAGCTCTTTTCCTCTCCTTTTCTTTTTTTAAAATTAAACTGTATAAGTCAAAGCTCTTTCTGCCACAAGTTGAAGAAAACTTGACTCAACTGGCTTAAGCCCAAAGTGAATTTGTTGGCTCATGTAATTTAATAGTCGAGAAGGAGGGACAGCCTCGGACGTGGCTAGACGCAGGTCCACAAACACCTCACCAGGGCCTAGCTTCTTCCCCCCACCCCCACCATCTCTCTGCAAAGCCGCCTCTCCATGGCTTCCCCTCATAGGAAGTTTTTCCCTTGGGATGACAAGAAGGGCAGCAGCTGCCCCAGCCTCAAGTGCCATCCAACAGAAAGTGACCAAATGTGTGTAGGTGGCATGTGCAAAAGTTAAATGTCATCTGACACCAGCTCAGGTCTTGTGCCCAGCCCAGAACCAGTGTTACCGGGTGTGTTTATGTCCTAGGACTGTGGTAACAAAGTACCCCAGATGGTGTTTGAGACAACAGAAATGTACTGTTTCACAGTCTGGAAGCTGGAAACCCCAAATCAAGATGGCAGATCCTTCTGAGGTCTGTGAGGAAGAGTCTGTTCTGTGCCTCTTCCTTGGCTTGTGGACACATCACCCCAGTCTCTGCCATTGTGTTTACATGGGGTTCTCCCCATGCAGGGCTCTCTCTGCACAATAAGGACACCAGTTAAATTGGATTCAGAGCCTACCTGACTCCAGCATGCCCTCATCTTAACTAATTACATCTGCAACAACCCTATTTCCTAATGAGGTCGCATTCTGAGGTCCTGGGGGCTAGGACTTCAACAGATGAATTCAACCCATAACATCAGGGGAATATGTTTAGCCAATTGGCATAGGCCCAGATCCTGTTCTTCAACCTGGAGCTTCCCCACCTAGGCCACAGGGACTGAGTGTAGAGAAGGGTGGATGCCTCTGACCTTCCCCTCTAAAAGCCAAACTGGGCTGTGGCTGCAGAAAGGGGGGATGGATGCTGGAGAGGCACACCACACATGCCCACCAGGGTTTTGTGGGTTTGAGAAATACTGTTTTGACATGGGTTTCCAGCACTTGCAGGCAAGAAGCCCTAAGCAGTGTACTTTCCTTTCCATCCTCACCCTGACTCCTAGTCTTCCAAGCAATTTTATAAGCCAGGAACCAGTAAAACCATGCGCTTGCTTTACTCATCATGTATCTTCCACCAGGAATGCCTGGGCCCTACTTCCCTAACTTAATAACTCTCTGCACATCCTCTAAATCCTGTCCAACTGTGCCTGGACCAGAAGAAGGGCTCCATGCAGACAAGCCTGGCCCTCCCTTCTCCTCCCCTGGACCTGCCTCTTTCTGCACAAATACTTGCTCAGTCCTGGCTTCCCTGCTCTTCCTTCTCCCAAGGCGGTGCCTCTGAGCAGGCTTAACTATCTGATGAAAAGTCATGCATCTCCGGGCATTAATATGTCACTCACCCAAGAGCCTCCCAAATCTCCCCACTCCTCACTGCCCTCCCATGGCAGCCACATTCTGCACATTGCATTCCTCCCCGTCCTGTTCCAAACTGTTCTGATGTTTGGCTCTTTGGGCACAACATCGCTGCAAAGCTCACATTGTCTCAGGATCACAACCAGCTCTGCATTCTTGTTCAACAATTTCCCAGGGAACACTCCAGCCCCAGAAGGCAGGGACCCCAGATTACATGAGCTCGATAGAGGGGCAGAGACCCTGGTTTTAGGGCAAAAAGCACAGGGTTCAAGCCCTGAATCTGATGCATTAGTTAAATCACTGTGAGTATATTACTTAAGTCTCTGTGCCTCAGTTTTCTCATCTGAAAGATGGGGTGATTCTGTCAGCACCTTAAATCCCTGGAAGCGCTTTGTGGACTGAAAGGCACTAAGCACACATCATTCTTTATCTCCCTTCGTATTATGCTACTGGTTGGATAAGAATTGCTTTCTGAGCCTGGCCTCCTCTAAGGAACTCTCTTTGGCAATAACCAACTCACTGTGATCACTCCATTATTCCAGTTGGATGGTGTATCATGATCCTTTTGTTCAGAGCTTATGGAGGCTCCCATGGGGAAGAAGAGAGGCTATAGCCTTTTTTATAACCAGCTGGGTGACCTTGAGCAAGTGACTTAACCTCTCTGTTTCTCTTTTCTCTTATCTGCAAAAGGGAGTTGAAAATCTGTCCCTGCAGGGCTGTCTTGAGGCTCTGTGGAATGCAGTTTATAAAATATAAGCCTTGCACAATGGCTCCTTCCTGCCCCGCTCTCTTCACTCGGCCAGCCTGGGGACAGGCTCCTCAGATGAAGGGGAGCAGAATGTATTTTAGTTAAGAATCAGGATTCTCAGTGATGTTTCTATTATTTCAGGGTAGTAATGAATTGGCATTGTTCTCCCTGATTAATTTCCCAGGCTGATCCTTAGAGGTCTATCAGGCTTCCCCTCCGGCCCTTCCTCTGGCCTCTTATTCTTGTAAAAATGAGAAAAGCAAGTTGCATCAGGAAAATCCTTGTTATTTATATGTCCCAAGATGACCCCTACATGGACTAAGACAAAGGGGCCGCTGATTGGAGACATCCTTTTGAGCCTTTCCTCCAAGTACCCATCTGGGGATCCATGGGGAAGAGGGTCTTCTTGGATTCCTGACCAAGAACCAGGAAGGTTTACCCCAGAGCAAGACACCACGTTAGGGAAGGTTGGGGGAATTCCATTCATTCATTCACTGAATATCTACTCAACATATACAATGGGCCATGCAGGTTGCTGTCTGTGGGGCACCATGCCGAACAAGCTGACATGGTCGTGCTCTCCTCAGGAAGCTTAGAGTCTGCCAGGAAACACAACATTAAAACAATCCACAGTACCTATATCTTGATCGGCAACTACCCCCTGCCTCCTAAACCCTTCCTAAACCAGAAGCTTCTTATAAGGGCGAACACTTGACTTTTCAGGTGACACCTGGGAATTATTAGCCACGTCAAGTCTCTGAACTATCCCCCTGCCAGGTATTCATGAGCTGTGGACTGAGCACTGCCACGCCCCAGGCACCAGCTGTAAGAGTTTACAAACACAACATCGCTCCCATCCTCCAGCAGTCCACAGCTGACTGAGGGACAAGGAGGCAGAAGGAGAGGGGCTCTGACTTGTGGGCACAAGGGACTGTGGGGCCAGAGAGAAGAATATGCAGCCACCTCAGTCTTGAGGGGAGTGGGGGAGAAGCTTCTCGGAGAAATTGGCTCTGAGCAGACTTTTTCCATCCTTCCAACTTCACATCTATGTTGGGCAGTTGGGTCCGAGGCATCGTGTTCTCCTTCCAAGACTATGCCCCTACCTTTCCATCCTTCCAATCAATAGAACCACCAGCCCCAAGTTCTCTGAGTCTTGACCAGTGCTTTAGGAAAAGACCACGAGGTTCCCATGTTCCCGGCCTGTTCCACCTGTGTGGTTCCATTTATGGTCTCACTCTTGCCCCTTCTCTGCCCTCAGCAAATCATGTTCAGCTCCTTTCCTCCCCGCCTAGGGCCTTTGTACCCGCTGCTCTTCGTACTGGGAATGTTCTTTCCTCCCTTCTAGTCCAATGAGCTCATCCTTAGACCTCTGTTCAGTGTCAGGGTCCCAGGAATGGCTTTGCTCTCTGATCCCTGAGATGGTTGGCTTCGCCTCACCCTCCCCTCCCCTCCCCTCCCCTCCCCTGGTTCCCTGTGCATGGCTGTCACAGCGTTCACCACGGTTTTCAGGGGTGTGCTCAGCGGCACAACCCCCTGTCAGTTCTGTGAGCACAGGGACCAGGTCCGTGTCACCACCAGCCCCAGGGCTGAGCAGAGAGCCTAGCACCCAGGAAAATGCTCCGTACATATTTAGTGAAGGGAATAAAGAGTGCTAGAGCACTGCCATCCCCACCCCCACCCCCACCCTGGGGGTTTTCTAAGGACAACAGGAAACAGGGACACAAGGGCAACATGAGCTCCCAGACAGCTATACTTCCACCTGCAGTAAGGGGGCTTAACTGGGTTTAGTGACTGAGAAAAACAATGTCAAAGAGGAAAAGCCTCCAGATTGGGGTTATTTTTCCCTCTTCCTTTCCCAGGAAACGAGAATATTGATGGAGATGGCCATAGTACTGGGAGAAGCAGAGAAGCTTCTATACACAGAACCAGGACCAAAGATGCATGCGGTCTGAGCTGCTCAGATCAGGGGTCACAGAAGGCAACAGTCTGGGGTCCACCCGGGTGCCCACCATAATCTATGGCAAGGTTCTGAAAGCTTATATCTCAAGCCAAGGCCATAACAAGGGGAAGGTGCAGTGCCTGCACTTCCATGCCCCTGAGAGCCAGTGCTTCCTTAAATTCTGTGCCCTGGACACTCTGCTTGCCTCCCCTAGCCCCAGAGACTTCTGGAGACCGCCGCCTCACTCTCCAGGAGCCTTTAATTCAGTCCTTCTTTGCAGGTGGTTCTGATGTACAGACAGGCTTGGGAACTGCTTGGCTAGAAACTCCTGAGAAGACAAGAGTGCAGAGAGGCTCAGGTGCACAGCAGGTCAGAGGCCCCTGCGCCTCTCGGGGATTTCCTGTGAGTGATCAGGGTGACCGCCTAGACCCGGGACATCACCCGGTTTCTGTCTCCACAGCTAAGCTGCAGAGCTAAGGTGAGCTAATAATGAGCTAGAGGGGGAAATTCAGTCAAAAGAAAGCTGTTCAGAATGCTCAGAAGTGGGCAGTCTGGGCTCCCGGATACACTATATTTTCATAGGTCTGAGTTCTTCAGAGGGTCCATCCCAGTTCTGCTGTAAGCCCCTCTCCCATTACTCCTACCTGGCTGCGGTCTGGCAGGTCCAAACAATGGCTTTCCCAATGCCAGAACTGTGTGTGTGGCACAGCATGCTTCTTCTCAGACCCTGAAGACTTTCTGAATGATGTCAACTGCTATTCTTTGTGCACTTCTTGTGACAACAAGGAGCTGAACCCAACGCACTTATTTCGTTGATACATCACCATATTTGTGTGAATAAGGTCCTGTTGGCCTCCTTTTTCAGAGAAGGAAAATGAGACTTGGAGATAAAATGCCTCACCCAAAACCACACAGTCTGGATATGTCCCAGGAATTATAAGGTCCAAACACTGAGGTGTTAGGCACTGTGGCACTGTTCATGTCCATGACAGAGGAGTCGATGATTAGTAGCCCCATATCAGAAGTCACAGTGTCTCCAGGGATCCAAGGGAAACTGCGCGTGAGAAAGGGCCAGGGCCTTCCTACTGATCTCCAAACACAGCAGGTGCTCTGAAGGCTGGTGTTGTCATTTCTCAGGTCTCAGAAGGCTTAGGCTCCACTCTCTGTACCGACTGGGGATAAAACAGCTGGCTGTCTGCTGGGTGACAGGCGTCCTGGCTAAGGAATAAGAACGCTAGTTCCTGGCCCCAGACCCCCACTGCCTGGCCCTGGGACCCATGAAGACCTTTCCTTTCAGAGTCTCTGCTGACCAAACTACAAGACCTATGAAGGGAGAGGTCATCCAAGGGAAAATCGAATCAGGTAGCCTGTAAGAATGGTCCTGCCCGTACGTTGAGTCTTGAGTATAGTCAATCCTACAGTGGACAGTCAGTGGGTGATGGAGGGGCCATTTGGGTCAATGCTATCAGTCCTAATTAGATGAGTAAACCCCATGCTGGGAGCCTTCCGCGCTCCTTGAGTTTAGTGGCTTCTGAATACGGATGGCCTGGAATCATTTCTCCATCTAAGACCCCGCCCCGGGGTGGAGGGTGGGAGAACGCTCTCGGGGAGGAAAGATGGCGGCCCCCAGCAAGGTGAGGCTGTGCCCATGCTAGGCCCTCCCCAGGGACAGAGCTAGAATGGGAGCACTCTCATTTTGTGTAAAGGACCACAAAAGAGAGGAGAAAATGGAAGAAGGGAGCTGGTGAGAGAAAGCCGAAAGACCAAAAGAGGCAAGGGAGCATGAGAGAAAGAAAGGAAAAGGAAGGTAGGGGAGAGAAGAGACACTATGGAGGCTGCTGAGGGTCAAAAAGTGTCAGGGATCAAGTGCAGGTGCTGGAACATTACACTGTGGTTGTGCAAGATGGGAGGACACCCTGGGAGGGGGCCTGGGAGAGGGGCACATGGGGTCTCTTGCCATTGTTTCTGCCAACTGCCTGTGAATCTGCAGTTACCTCAAAATAAGATGTTTAAGATAAAATGTGTCAGGGAACCATACCTATAGATACATGTCAAGAAGGACAAGACATCCAAAGGAGATTGTGGTGCCCTTTGGGAACATCCAGCCCAGATCAAAGGGGAAGATAAAGTCCAGCCACGGTGTGGCCCAGCCCAGCAGGTGCCCCGGCCCACAAGAAGCCAGAACTGCACTTCCCTTGCTGCGCCCAGTGATACACGTGTTTGCCAAAATGCTCCTCTCTGTACTTAAGCCTCAGAAGTGTTTGTTTGGAGAAGTCAGTAGCTACTAAATTAGCAGCTTGTTTTGTATTTCTAGAACTGCTCATTTGGAAAACTGGCTCTGACATTAAAAAAAAAAAAACAAGTTGAGGTACTGGAGAGAATTCAGCTGCCTTCGGTTGGAAACCCCTGCTCAGAGGACCGAACCCTCCTCCCCCAGGCCACATGTCGGGGAGAGAAGCGCATAGAACAATTATCCAGGTGGCCTTCCCACCATCCACAAACCAGCCAGCCTCCCCTGAAAGAGCTGGCAATTGTGGCAAAGGGGTTGGGCGGGCTGTTCACTGTCACACGTGTCAAATGGATTACAGACAATGCAGATGTGCATGGGAGAACCCCTGCCCCCCCACCCCACCTCACCAGCGCCAATGTTAGAAGCAAGCCCGAGTCCCAGGCCACCCTCCCCAGGATTTTCACTCAGTGTAGCATTGGCCTTCAATTAGGACCAAGAGCTGGAATGGGACACAGAGAGGACAGGTGTGTTCACTTCACAAAGGGAGCATGATTTGGGCAAGAGGAGAAGCAGTGTCTGATTTTCTGAGCTTCTACACGGGAAGGGTACTGACAGACGGAAGGGCTGTCCTTTACCCACACTGACCTTGTCCATGCTGTGTGCACACTTCTCCTGGAACCCTCACCACCTCTAGGACATCAGGCTCATCATCCCCATTTTACAGATGAAGAAAATGAAGCTAACTCACTGGATGAATGTGCCCAAACTAGAAAGCAACAGTGCCGGGATGCAACTCTGGGGATTTTATTCCTAGCTCAGCTCAGTCTCTGCAAACGGAACCAATAATGGCACTTGCCTCATAGAATCAGCGTGAAGATTAAACGCGGTACAGGCTGTAAAGCACTTCAAACCCGCTGCATGATTCATCCTTAATACGTGCTGGCTACGTTATTATTACACTATTGGTATTGCAACTTCTAGCAAGGCCCTATGTTGGCAATGGATCTAGAACCAACGACAAATGAAAAGTAGTTAAAGGAACTGGAAATACTTATGCTGGAAGGAAAAGGTTATAAGGAGATAGGATTTTAATCCTTACCAATCCAAAAATCTGCTACAAAAAAAGATCAGACTGGCTCAGCTCTTTCAAGAGGGCAAATATAGGGCAAATAAGACAAAAGTATAGGGGATGAGCTTTAAGCTCTCTCATAAGGAAGACACTCAAAATGAATGAACTCCTTAAAGTGGGTTCGTATCCCCACCTCCCTTCTGTCTTAAGCGGAACAGTGTGGTCATAGGCAGAGGTGCTCTTAGGGGAGCGAAGCATCACACGGGGACTTTAGATTCAGGCCAGGCTGCCAAGAGAGGAGCTTGCCTGTCAGTCACTGGGGGAGGTTGAGATCTGTTGGCCAGTGGCTCCAAACCACTAGGACCTGGACTCTCGGAGTGACTAGGCTTCCTCTAGGGTCCAAATTACTATGTCAGATCAGCTCAATGAAAGTAATTGCATATGTTCCTAATGCTGCAATTAAAGAAACTCATTGGCAAGTAGTGTTCAGCAAAAATCCATTTTTAGAGTTTTTCCTTTTTTATTAGCCGCTCTCTCATAGAAATAGTCTATGCATGCAGTAAATCAGAAGCCAGTATGTGGAAAGTTTCCGAGGAGCCGGAGGATACAGAAAATGGCGAGATGAATTGCAAGCAGAGACAACAGCAAGGCTGAAGGCAGAGATTCGTAAATTGTCTTGGCAAGCAGCTCTTGGGCCCGGGTGCCCAGCATCGTGTTGGACCTGAGGGGAGGAATCCAATGATGGATTGTCCCTTGCCCGTGATCGGCATGGGCGCTCCAGCCCATGCCCCTCTTTGTGCTTCACCAAGAGATTTGGTCTGGATGCCTGTGCCTCTGAAGGTGTGGGAATTGCAAATGGGAGATGAGAGGAATGAGTTGGAAGAAATGACAAGGGGCGCTATTGTGTAGAGGGGGGTTGGCGGGGAGGAGGGCTGGAGAGATGGAGATTGAGGGCGTGCCCGGCTGGTCAGGGCAAGTGCTAAAGAACAGCTCCTCATAAACTAAGCAGGTGGGTCCCTAAGAACAGAAATTCAATAAGAGATTCTGGAGCCAGCTGAGGTGGTCCATTGGTCAAGGGTCAGGAGAGTCCTAAAACAAACACAGCAGGGACGGAATTCCAGCCACCCCTGGTGATAATGCCAGGTGATTTGACGTAAGAATCCATGTGGGTATTTTGCCTAAGGAAATCAGTCAGCACATCCTCATTGCAGATGATCCAGCACTTGAGAAGGGCTGAGTTAAAAATCACAGGCCACCCAGTGAAGTGTCATGTAGCCATTAATTATTACAACCAGCAAGATTGTCCAATAATATAAGAACTTTTTATAAGACTCTAAATCAAAAATTGGCAGGGTTTTTTTTTCTTCTGTAAAGGGCCAGATGGTAATATTTTTGCTTTGCAGACCTTACAGTCTTTGTTGCAACTACCAACCCTGCCATAGTGTGAAAGCAGCCACCCACGGTATATAAAGGAATGGGAGTGACTGTAACCAATAAAACTTTATTTATAAAAATAGGTAGTGGGCCAGGTTTGGCCCCAGGGTTGTTTTAAATGACAAACACAAAACAAAGTTGTATATATTCATTATTCATTATGATTACATTACAATTCATTATGATTACAACTATATAAAATATGAGTTTGAATGATCTAGAAGGAAATATGCAAACCTGGAATGGGTAGTTGAGTTAGGAGAGTGGAATTAGTGTGGGTTTTCTTTCTTATTTGGGTGGGGGGAAGGCCGGCCTCTCTGGTCACTTGAATACTCAGGACTCACATATATCCTCCAAGGACTGGGCATGGAGGGACCTAAATCCCCATTTCCCAAACATGATACCATCCGGGGTTTCTCAATGAATGCTTGGTGAGCCAGTGAACACCCAGAAGGCCGGGCTTCACAGTGCTCTGCCCTCAACCAGGGAGCCCATTTTTGTCTACAGGTGGAGTCAGATCTGAGACTTTGTCCAGTTCAGCTGAGGAGGTTGCCCTAGACTGGGATCTGATGTCCCAGAGATGGAGTGGTGGGCACCCGAGGCAGTCCCAGTGTCCGGGGCCCATGAGCTGACTCTGGTAGAAGCTGGGGGTAAAAACCACAGGTGTAGGGTCATAGGTTTCAATAGATGTTCTAGGAGATGATGGGGGTGGGCAGGCTGAAGGGGGGGCCCTTTCTTTCTGGTTTAAAGCACTGGCTTTGGAGTCAGACAGAATTGATCAGCTGTGTGTCTTTGGACATGTCTTGTCACTTCTTTGGGCCTTTGTTTCCGCATTTGTATCATGGGGATAGTAATACCCAGCCTGCAGGGTGTGGCAAGCCTTAAATGAGATCATGGGACACTCCCTGCACAGGTGACTGGCTCAGAAGAAGCCATCAGTAATAGCGGCTCTTAGCCAAGGGGGTCAGGGGCTGGACTGGGCCATGCCCAATGGATAGACTTGTCCAAGAGTCAGGTGGGGCCAGCCATGGTATCTTCACAGTGTCCCAGCTCTGGACCTCTGGACCATCAGAAAAGTATGTGGCCTTTTCACTGGAGAGGCCAGAAGGCAGAGGACAGAGTGGCCAAGGGCATCATCTCATTAGGCAGGGATTGAGGTTGTGACCCATGCATCTAGGTCAGACCAGAGGGAGGAGTCCCCAGACCAACCGGAAGTGAGAAGCCTCACAAGGGGCTCAGTGTCAGATCCAAGAAAGAACCCATGAAAGGCCAGGTGTGCCAAGGTCACCTCATCTAGGGACTGAAAGACACCCCATTCTTCACTCTGAAGTGGGCTGGGGTACCCAAATATTTTCACAAGGGACTGACTGTGGAGGGATAGGGCTGGCCCGACCTAAAGGCTTTGGGTGGGCTTGGGTGTGAGTTTTAGGGATGTGGGGGGATTGTGGAAGAATTCTTTACAGGAGAATCTTTTATTGTACATTTTTAAATGGTCGAGATGATAAGTTTTGTGTTATGTATATTTTACCACAATTAAAAATAAAAATCAAACACATTCACCAAATGTAGCAAAAGAACACAAGTATAAAAATAAACACATGTTAGGGCTTGAAAAGAAAATGCATTAAATTAAATACTTATCTAGCCTTCAAAAAAAAAAAGTGTTTACCAAATCTGACAGATGTGGCCCTGATGATAAGGCCAGTAATGAAGGTTATGCACATTGTACTCTGCAAAGTGTTTGTGTGTGTGCTGATGAAAAGAAAAGAAACAGGTTTCCCAAGACTAGGTGGTGATGGCCCGTGGATAGGTGTGGAGGTAACAACGTACCAATCTCTCTGGAATGGAGGTGTCTTAGGGAGGCACGATGGCCTCTCGAGAGACCAACGGGGTGGGCAATTAGCAACCAAGTTGCCCCCCGTTTCCAATATTGGCCCTGCCTCCTACTCTGTAAATTGATACCTAACCTTCTAACTGACAGCTAAGCTCCACAGAGAAACGTCTGGGTGCCCGGCATGGTAGCAAGCACTTAATGTACACGTTCTCATTTACTGCTCACAACAACCTTATGGGAGAAGAGGCTGTTACTGTCCTCATTTTTCAAACGAGGAGGCTACAGCATGAAGAGGTTTGTCACTTGCACCGGGTCACATGGCTTGTAAAGAGACAAGCTAGGATTGGAACTTAGTCCCTCGGATGCTGTGCTTAGTTGTCCATGCTCTTAGCTGTATGATCTTGAGCAGATTTCTTGACCTCTCTGGGCCTTGGCCTTATTAGTATCAAGGAGGGGGGGGCCTCTCCCAGCTCTGGCCTTGCAGGGTGGAACAGGAGGTGATGAGGGAGAGGTACCTGCTGGAGGACTTGGCTTGCCCGGCGGAAGGCTCTGAAGCCTCATCAGCAGAAGAAAACCACCGCAGGTCCTGCTATTTCATTTTTTAAACTTTCCTCCTGGCCACAGGCAAAAATGAATTCCTCTTTACAAGAAAGAAAGCCTCACACAATCACATCAGATGCTTTGTGTAAAACTCTCATAGGAAATGAAAAGAACCCCTTTTACTAGTGAGGGATGGTTTCAAAAGGCAGTCTTTCGGCACCTGCTTCTCTCTCTCCCACCGCACCCCTGCCTAGAGCCAGGCCATGACTGGGGCTACCCCACCTCCTTCCTGACAGCCAGCCAGGGAGAGAAAACAAAATTCAGCTGGGCTTTAGCCCTCTTCCTTCAGTGCGTACCCCTCCCGGCTCCCGAGCAGTGTGCCAACAACTGTCTGGGTGGAGACCCGGCAGGTGGAGAGCGGGAGGAATGGCGACAGCTCCCCCACTTCTGGGCCACCGCTCAGGACGCTGAGGCATTAGCATCCAAGAGGCACACAGGTCGACCAGGGAGCCCATCAGGACCAAAATGTCCTCTCCTTGGGCCCCGTGGCCTATCAAGACATTGTTTGGCCATCACCTTAGTGGGACAGGTATCCCCACCCTCATCCTGCCCCTTCAGATTAATTCCCAACGGAGATCCATGAAGCCTCTTGACCCTTGGAGCAAAGTCATAAAAGAACTCTTCCATTCTTTCCCTCCACCATCTTCTGTGGACGTCAAACCTTATGTCAGGCACCGGACCAGGTTCCAAGAATGTGCGTGAAAGTCAGTTGAGGCCGCGAGTGAGTCTGGCTGAAGTCGGGCGGCCCTGCTTCAAAGCTGACTCTCCCACAACAGCTGGGTGAGCTCTCAAAAGTGGCTTGACATCTCTGTAACTCAGCGACATCTGTAGTAGGGATGCTACGAGTCCCCACGACGTCGAGTCAGTACAGGCAAAGCCATCGGAATGCGAGCGAGCGCCCCTAAGCACTAGTCAGCTGTCAGCCATCGCCTGTGTTGTGCCCAGGGCTTCCTGGATTGGGGTGAGGGGGAGAGAGGATGAGAGAGGTTCTGGGGGCCGATGGCTAGGGGGACAGCCTGAGTCGGCGGAGCAGCAGCACGCTTGGAAGGGGAAGGGAAGAGGAGCTCGGAGCTGGCAGATAAAGCAGGAGTCGCGGGCACTGCTCAGAGTCAGGGGCAGGGCAGCAGCAGAGAGGGGGAGGGGAGGCAGGCCTGGACGCAGCAGAGCAGACCGGGCTGAGCCAGCTCTGGAGCATGACCTCGGAAGGCTCCGATCAGCTCACCTCCGCCGTTCATCAGCAACCGCGCGCTAAGTAGGTTCCCTTAGGACAGGGCGCCCACTCTGGGGCATGCATTTCATGCTGAATATTTAAGCTCCAAAATATCCCCCAAGTTCCTGAATTCTGTTGTTCCTAGTCTGTCACCCAGAGGACACTTGAAGCAAACTCCTTGACACAGTGAGGACCCTTGAGAGTAGCAACAAGGAGGAGCGTACAGAGCCGACTGGACCCTGCTGCGCCGAGGTTTGGGGACTGGTGGGGGCTCACATACCTTGCTGGCTCTAAAGAAAGAGGAAATGACCTAAATAAAGCATTGTGTAAATATCCAGTCATTATAAGATCATTTAAGTTTAGGTACTTAAGGAATATTGGAGGGTGCAGGGCATACTAACTGTATACATCAATAAGTGGATAAAAACAAGTTACAGAACAGTGTACCCAGTTGGAGCTTAACTATTCTGCCCAGCCTCACTCTCCCCTTCCTGTCCTGGCCAGGAAGGCAGCATCCTTGGATTCTAACCCTGCTTTTCCCCAGCTGCTGGCTTGACCATAGGTGACTATTCGTAATCGTGTCTCCAGTACATGCTATGAAGGTCTGTCATGGCGAGCACCTTCCCAACGCCCATTGTCCACCCAGGGTCAGTTAGAAAGAGTCTGATGAACTGATCTGCTCTTAGGAGTTGACATTCTTATCCTTTTAGAACTGCACAGATTGGACCCAAGCTCAAATCAGAGCCCCGCGTGGCTGGTCCACACTGAGGTATGCTATAAATGTAAAATACACACTCAATTCCAAAGATGTAGTACCAAAAAAAAAAAAAAAAAAAGTAAAATGTCTCAGTAAAATGTTTTATATTGATTAGGGTTGAAAAAATAATATTCGCATATATTGGGTTGAAAATAATATATTATTAAAATAAATGTCACCTGCTCCTAGTCACTTTAGTGAGGCGACTAGAAAATTTTTAATTACCTCTATGGTTTGTGTGATATTTCTATGACCCGCACTGCTGTTAAGGGGAGTGCATTTCAGGGGGATGTCACCACCTTGGCCCAAAGCAATGTCTCTTGTGGAGCGTCCCTCAGAGGGTGGCCTCCCTGCGTGCCTTGATAATCTTGCTCTTTTTGCGGACAAATGATTAGTCCTGTTGTATCGGTTCCGTGTTGCTGCTGTAACACATTACCAGAAATAGTGGCTTAAGCAACACTAATTCATTCTCTTCCAGTTCTGGAGGTCAGAAGTCAGACCTCAGATCTGCTGGGCCAATGTCAAGATGCTGGCAGGGCTGGTCCTTTCTGGAAGCTCTGAGAGGACAATCTGACTCCTTGCCTTTTCCAGCTTCTAGTGGCCACCTGTGTTCTTTGGCTTGTGGCCTCTTCCTCCTCCTAACGAGATCACATTACTCCGATATCTATTTTTGTTGTCACACCACCTTTTCCTCTCTGTCCCCTGCCTCCCTTTTATAAGAAGCCTTTATGATTACATTGGACTACCTGGATAATCCAGGATACTCTCAGAATACTTAAATTCGTCATTCTTGCAAAGCTTCTTCTGTCCTATAAAGCAGTACTCACAGGTTCTGGGGATTAGGATGTGGACATCTCAGTCTTCATGCAGATGATACAACAAAGGCCCAGAGAGGTTTAGTGACTTGGATGAGCTTGCCCAGCTGAGAAGAGCCCACACTGGGAGAAGCTTCATCTGCCTTGCTGGCAGAGAACTCCACTGGGTCAGAAGAGGCAGCCCTGCCCGCTCCCTCCCATGTAAACCCTTCAATACTCTGTGACTTTGTCTGATCTTGTGCACTTGCAGACCATCTTCAGGTTAATGGCTCTCCAGCCCCTTTGGAAACCGCCCAGATGTGTGGCTGTATCAGGGGACCCATAGTGACAAGACTCTGGCAAAACTGCAGTCAAAGGGGCAGCTGAAAACCAGTTCACAGCAGATGGCGGGCCACACCACACCACCATGCTGCCGACGCGATGGCCGGTGACACGGGTTTTAGTAATCAGGGACAGAAGGAATCAGCTCAGCCTCCAGGCTGCTGGAAGCCATGAGGATCTGTGTGGCACAGGAACACAGGAGGCCCCACTCGGCAGTGGTTTTTCTTCTCTGACAGGCCTTCCTTCAGCCTAAAACCTTCTTGCCCACTCCCACCTCTGTGCAGGCTCCCCACAGGCTCCCACCCCATTCATCTCAGTACTTCCTGGTCACTTATTTTTTGTCATGTAGGCAGATGATGCACTGCTCACTGGGGAAATGGAGTTAAGGAAAGGAAAACATTTCAGCCTCAGGAACAAGAGGTTCTGTGGTGTTCCCAACCATCTGCTCACTCTCGGTTCCCATGGCCAGGCCCATCCTGGCTGGGGCTCTGGAACAGGTGAAGCCGTACTGGGGTGGGAGATCAGTGCCCTTGGCTGGGCCTGGAGACTGGGTTGCTGCCCTGTAAGGTCAGGACTGGATGTAGGGAGGGAGTGTGGAAACAAGATAGAGAACAAGCACACAGCCAGGATGAGGCATCATGAAACGTGGGTACAAGTTCTAGACCCAAGGTCACTGTGACTCCCTGGCCCCTGACTCCTTGTCTGTGGAATGGATGTAACAGTGGACATTCCCACCTCTCTGGGCTATTGAGAGCATCAAATGAGAATATGGATGTGTCTGTACGTTGCAAACTGTAAAGGACACTTCAAAAATGAAGGCTATTATGAAGAGCCAGAGCAAGATTGTGAATGTAAACCTGGGGCCAAGTTTAAGGCCAGGCCTGGACAGCAGAAGGTCCAAAACACTGAGGGTTGAGTTAAGGCTGTGATCCCCAAACCAAGCAAGCTGCTGGGGAAAATGATAGAGGGTCAGATAACCAGGAGGGCCAGAGTGGGCAAAGGGCCGGAGGCCCCTAACAGACTGGCACCTGCATGCCACAGGTGAGGCTCCAGAAGGAACGTGGAGAGGTAGAGCAGGCTGAGTCTGACAACCACCTGGAAGGAACGTG
Source organism: Eumetopias jubatus (assembly GCF_037043125.1). Taxonomy (NCBI): domain Eukaryota; kingdom Metazoa; phylum Chordata; class Mammalia; order Carnivora; family Otariidae; genus Eumetopias; species Eumetopias jubatus. The sequence continues at coordinate 121,581,981 of NW_028274816.1, forward strand.
GACGTCATCCAGAGGACAGCAGAGCAATAACAAAGGTTCAAGCGGAGTGCCAGGACCTGATCTGCATTAGAGAGAACTGGCTGGCTGGAGCATGGATTGGTTCTGAGGCAGGAAAGGCCAGGGAGGGCAGACCTGAGCATGGTCACGGATATGGGGAGACAGAGTGTTTCCAAAGAAAGGAGAGGGCAGCAAAACCAACCACTGCCAGAGATCAGGTACTCTGAGACATGAGAAGCATGCAAATGAGGTGATCAGAGGGCAGCTATTTCCTTGGGAGGGTGAATCCAGGTAGTGGGAATGGAGGGGGGAATGGAAGGAGGTGGAGCGGGACAGGGGCTCAGGCACATTGGTCAAGTGTGTGCTCAGTGAGGGAGACAAGAGCCAGAGCTGTAGCCAGGGAAAGAAGTGCACAAGGTCAAGAGTCCTTTGTTGTGGTTTGGGTTTGTTTTTGTTTTTGTTTTTTAATGGAGAATAAACCTTAAGCAGGTTTAAATGCTGGTGCAATGAATCAATAGAGAGACAGAGGTTGAAGGCAGAGAAGAGAGAAATCATTCAACAAATATTTCTCAGGCACCAGTTATGTGCCCGGTAGTGTTTCAGGCACAGGGGACACAGCAAGGACAAAGATTTATGGACTCTTCCTTCTTATGAATGGATAATCAATGGAGCAGCCTCTTCATGAAGGGAGAAAACTTTGGGATTTAGAGCACAGGTTTAGGATCAGCCACTGACAAAGGAAAAGGTGGAAAAGAGCACAAATACAGGTTAATTGGTAGGTGTTCTGCCGAGCAGTTGAGGGAATTCTTGTCTGATGGCTTCTATTTTTGCTTCAAAGTAGGAAGCAAGGTCCTCTGTTGAGAGGACAGGAAGACGAAGTTTGGGGGAGGAATGAAAATTTGAAATAACCACTATGAAGAGTGAGCAAATGTGGGAGAAAGGGACAGTCAGGGGGCTCAGAACAGGCAGCACCCCAGGCCTCATAGGCATGAGAACACATGAATTCATGAAGGGACATACCTGCAGCAGTTGCCTTCAACAGCCCAGGCATAAGAGGACAGGAAAAGAGTTTGATTTATGCACAACTGGAATTTTGCAGAACAGGCACAGGAGGTGAAGACATGGCAAGGAAAGGTTGATGGTTGATGGGGTGGACTAGTGAAGACCAGGCTAGAGAGGAGGAATGAAAAAGTGGTTGATGGAGGATGGTTGAGAAGTCAAGGACTGGGTGTCTTGAAGAGGTCGAAGAGCAACCTTGGAAGGAGAGCCAAGTGAGGGACCAGGAGGGGAAGGAAGGAGGCCGAAATGGGAGAGAAGGAGGTGTGGGTATGAGATTCTATAGGTGGAAACTGTCCTGGTGATGGCCAGGTCCAAGAGTGGCCTTGGGGATGGGTGGGGGGTTGCTGAAAGGGGGCATGGAGGGACGTCTTTGGGGTTGAGGGCTCCTACAGTTGTTCATGAGGATGGTTGGGTTTGGGATGGAGAGCCAGGCTGAATCAGATGCTCTCCCTGCAGCATGACCAGAAGACATGTATAGGAAGGAAGGAAGGAAGGAAGGAAGGAAGGAAGGAAGGAAGGAAGGAAGGAAGGAAGGAAGGAAGGAAAGAAGGAAGGAAGGAGGGAGGGAGGAAGGAAGGAAGGAAGGACAGTAGGAAGGAAGGAGACAGTGGTCACTCCTTCCTATTGCCCTTGGGAGAAGCCCAGCTCCTTACTAGTCTTAGAAGGCATGCCCTGCGTCCAGCCTCCTTCCCCAGTCTCATCTCTTGCTTTCTTGCTCATCTATTGCTGTGCTTCACCCCATCAAGGACTTTTTTCAGTTCCATGTGTATGAAGCCCTTTCTCCTTCAAGCTTCCAGATATTCCCCCTCCACAGGCTCCACCAGCTCTCTTCATGTGTGGTTCCTTCCTAGCTTTCAGGTCCCAATTGGAATTTTCACTTCCTTGGGGAAGACCTAGCCCCACCCACTTTAACTCAGTCCAACATGTTATTATCGCTCATAGCACCCTGTTCGTTTCCTCAATACTTAATTCTCTGTGTACTTAATGTCTGTGTCCCCCAAATAGACAGAAAACTCCACCTGGGCAGGCTATGACATTTTTGTTCATCTTATATCCCCAGCTCCTAGCAGAGTGGCTAGCATAAAATGGCAACCAGTAAATAGTGTGGAATGAATTTAAAAATGGAATAGGAAGATGGCAGCCACACCCCAATGGAACAGTCAATCTGATTTACTTAACATCTTCAAATATCCCAAGCCACCTCTAGCTTCCATGCTTTTTTCTGTCTGGAATGGCCTTCCTTGGACTTTTCCTGGCTGATGCCAACTCATCCCTAACACAAAGCATAACTTCCAACATGAAGCCCTTTTGACCATCCTGGGATGCCATGGCCAGAGCGTCTCCATTTGCTTGTCTGTCTCCTCCGTTCAAGTGTGAGGTGCTTGAGGACAAGGATATGGTCATGTCTCTATGGGTACCCAGTGTCTAGGATACAGTAGGGCATGGTGAGGATCTGATGAAACAAGTCAATGCGAATGAGTGAAGGCTCCCTTTACTCTTAAGTCATCCATTATTTAAAGCACAGATTGCAAAAGGTTAAAGCGGGAAGGAACTAAAGAGACATTTAGTCTTGCCCTCAATTTATAAATGAGGACAATGGGGCCTAGATATGGGAGCATGTTTCTACCAGTGCTACAGCAAGACAGGGGCAGAGCAAGAACCAGAATCTCTTCATATTGACCCATAATTCAGGACTGTTTCTACCGCACTATGGGGCCTCCCAATATATTTGTACTGCCCTGAAATTTGAATTTAGAAATTTTGAAAAATGAAGTTCTAATAAGAACTCTCAGATGTTACCAGTATGAATGTGAATGGACACATCCATTTGGGGGAGAAATTTGGCAATATTTTGGATTGATAAAAAGAGAACACATACCATGTGATCCAGCGATTATACTTCTGAATATATACATATCCTGCAGAACATTTTTTAACATGAGTTCAAGGTTTTCTTTGTATTGCAGCATTGTTGATAATAGCAAAAGATTGAAAAGTTGAAATGTCCCTCTGCAGGAAAATGGAGAAATAAGTTGTGATATGTTCATTCGATGGAATCGGATTTTAGCAACTAAAATAAATGAAGTAGATCTATATATGTCATCCTAGAGGTAGCTCGAAAGCATAATGTTGATTATAAATGTGGTGATGGTGGTGGTGGTGCTGAAGTATTCTTAAGGTCCCTGGGATTGCTAACAGAAGAAGTCTTCCTGCCCTGATATTCCATAGGTCCCTCTGGGTAGGTCCTTGTTGGAATGGTCTCTGTGGCACCAGCACAGTTTCCTGAGCCACATACAATCAAAGCTCCAGGACTGGGTGATGTTGGACCATGGATCCATGTTTTTCCTTGTTGTGTGAACAGAGCTACCAAATAGCTGCTTCCCAGCTTTCTACCTCTCATTGGGAGGTAGTGTCCACAGAGGTCTGGACAGTTTATTAAGTGTCATAATGATGCTAGACATGGGAAAGAGATCAAACTGCAAGAGAACAGGTAGTGTTTATGGGCAGTTGCTGAAAATGGATGGCCAGATGGCCACATGGAAAAGTGGGAGGAGCCCTGCCAGGGGAGTTGCAGCCAGCAGCAACAACCACCTTTCTCCCTTCTTTCTAACAAGGTTGCTCTCCCTCCCAACATCATTGCAGATGCGAACAGCCGCACTGTTACAGTGGGAAGGTGAGGAGTTGCAAGGAGACTTGGAAGTCACTGTAATTTTTAATGCTTATGAAGTCTCTGTTAAAGCCACTCTTTTTAAGCCAGCCATCATTGCTTGACCCTCATCATTTGAGGGAAGCCACCCGCCAATAAACTCTCTTAAGACAATGTCCAATCAACAAAGCCACAACAAAACACCCACATAATGTTGAGTGAAGAAAGCAAATTATAAAAGATGTCTATAATACAATAGTAATTATATACATTTTTTTAAGCAGAGCTATCTAACAATCACATAAAAGCATGGATGGATAGGATACTCATTCACTTCAAAATGGTGTTACAGTAAGGGAAGAAGTACAATAGATGCTCCCATTGTATCTACAATGTTTTCTTGCTGAAAAAAGATCTGAAGCAAACGTGGCAAAACTTTCACATTTATTAAGTACAGGCAGTGGGTACCTGGGTGTCTGATTTTTATTCTCTATACCTTTCCAAATGTTTAAGTAGGTCATGATTTCTTAAGGTCAGCAAAGAGTTAGCCAGGCAAAGAGAAAGGGGAAAGAATATCTCAGGGGTCCAGGTGGAGGTGAGAAAGGCAGGGCTGTGGACCAAATCAATGAGTTCATTGCCCTTGAGTTTCTGATCATGTCAGCTAATGGGGAGCATTAGAGAAGTTCTGAGGGAGGGAGGAGCTGTGGGGTTCCCTTCCTGGGAGGTTACCTTGGGCTGCTGGTGTCCCTGGACAGAAGGCCACTGCTCCTTGCAAGGTGGCCTGCCACTCTCTCCTGCTGGGTTCTGAGATTGGTTCCTTTCCTTCCGCTTGGCCCTGGGAGTGGTGACAGCCTTGCTACTGGGGACTCCACCCATGTCTTTATATTTAATCCTCTTGTGAATAAACTCTCCTTGGATTATCTGAGTGTGCCATCTTTTCCTTGTTGGGACCTTATCTGTTACAATGCAGCTGTCCTTCATTAACCTCTGAACAAATCAAGGGCAGGCGAGAGGTCTGATTATTTCTTGTATGCGGATCCCAGGTTAGGATCTGGCACATTTTGGGTGACTGAAACATAACTGACAATGAATGGGAAAATAGTATGAATGAAGGAGTGGATGGATGGAGTGCACTCCTGGGTTTGTGAATGTGGCATGCACAGGTCTTGGGCTCTTGGGAGCAAAGAAAGAGGCGATTCCAGGAGAAAGGAAAAATATGAAAGGAGTAGGGACCTAATAGTTCTGGAGCTCTGACAGCTCTGCAGGAACAATGCCGGGTTCTTCATTTATTCCTCTCATTTATTTCGTGCCCAAAGCAACATGGTGCTCCCCTGACAGACGTGAACCAGAGGTTCAGAGAGGTTATGTAACTTGCCCAGACAGCGTTCTTTCCATTTCATGTCCTGGGCAAAACTGATCTACTTCCAGAAGCCCCATGTGGCATTCATCCCCGCCTGCTGCAGCCCCCAGCACCCCCCCCCCACCCCAGAGGCTGGCATTTCTTGGCACAGGGGGTGCCTTGTCTGGGCTGTCAATCATGGCAGGGTACCTGGGGTCTGATCACCGTTCATCCTGCATCCTTCATCTCAGGCAGAAATGTCACTGGTGTTATTACAGCGGTGGGCTGATGGGATATTTATCTACCCTGTGCTTTTCAAAGCAATTAGGTGGATTTAGTGCTTGGATGAAGGCTCTTGAAACCAGCGTTCTGGCCTGAATAAAGAACCAAATAGACGGATATTATGCCAGAGTCCCCCATGCCGGTCTGTGCCCCGGAGCCTCCCTATTGGAACCAGATCCTTCCTGCTTAAAGAAATGAACCTCTTTTTCTCCATAGCCTGATCAGAGCCAGGAGGAGCCGAGGTAAACAGGGCAACAAGGAGGTTTTTACTGATCATTTTGCCTGCCCATGGACCAGATTCTGTGCTCCAGACTGGCTCATTTATTCTTCTCCAGAATCCTACAAGAGAGGTATTAGCATTCCCATTCTACAATTGAGAAAACTGGGGCTTATAAAGGTAAAGTAACTAGACCAAAGTCACCCCACAGCCCCGGGCTACCTGCAGCCCACCTCACCAACACAACCTGTCATTCTCCTGGCTGGCCCCTGTGAATGCATGTTTCCTTGTTTCTTTCCTTCTCTGGGCAATCATTCGTGCCATTTGCACCTCCGGCCCTAAGCAGATGTGGAGCAATCATTCCATTACAAAAGTGCACAGCTCTCCGCAGACAGGCTGTCTGGAACACCCAGGTTTACTGCCACCCCTCTGGGTTAAGACATTGAAGGATCCAATGAAGGAACAAGAATCTGGCAAAGTCAAAAGAAGATGGGCTTGGAAGTTCAGACAGACCTGGTTTATAACTGGAGTCCTTCTATTTAACAACTGTATTAATGTGCAAAACTCACCTCTCAGCACGTTCCTTGGTAAAACGGTGTTGTGACACCTACTTTATAGGATTGTTTTAAAGATGAAAAACATGACTTATGCACAGGGTGTTCAACAAGTAATACCAGCTAACAGTCGCTAGTTTCAATTCCTGGGCTCCCATTCCAGCACTGTAAGGCCTTGAGCAATTTACCTCATCTCTCCAAACCAGAGTATACTCATCTGTAAAATAGAGACATACCATCGGTTCATAGGCTGTTGAGAGGATTTCATTAAATAGGTGATGCATATAAATTACTTAACAAAGTATTTGGCACATAGAAAATATTCGAAAGACATTTGTTGTTACTATAATTAGTATTAGCAGGATGCTTATTGTGGTTATCTAAGAGATGAGCTAACATCTGCATCCACCTAAGGACCATGTATTTCCTGTTATATTCAGACATAGTTATCCTCTCAAAGCCAGACCATTCCTGACTTTTCCATAAAGAAAAGGCAGTATCTCTTTCCATAAAGTTTCTTGGTTTCCTTTAGCCAAAAATGAACACCCCCTTCTGTATCTTCACCACACGTGGTGCCTCTCTAACAACATGTAGTATTGTAGGGGTGACTATTTGTGGTGTGTGTCTCCTCTACCACGTGATTCGAGTACAGGTGATCAAATCTAATCTACTTCTTCATTTCCACATCTCATCTAGTACTGTTCCCAGCACAAAAGACTATTTTTTTTTTAAGATTTTATTTATTGGGGAGCCTGAGTGGCACAGTCATTAAGAGTCTGCCTTTGGCTCAGGTCATGATCCCAGGGTCCGCATCAGGCTCCCTGCTCCACGGGAAGCCTGCTTCTCCCTCCCCCTCTGCCTGCCACTCCCTTTGCTTGTACTTGCTCTCTGTCAAATAAATAAATAAAATCTTAAAAAAAAAAAAAGATTTTATTTAAGGCCTGTTTTGCCAAGTTTCTAAAAGGCAGGTGTCATCTGTCAACAGCTAATTCATTCAAATGACCAAATCCCAGGGTCGGTCAGCTAGCTCAATGATCCCGTCCAGGTAATTTCTCCTAACACAGAAAGGAAGCTTGGAAGAGTTCTCTCACTCTAATGACCACAAATTGCTCCCGTGAGCTATATTTTTCAAAAATGAAGCTGATCAAAAACATGGAAAGGACAAATGTGACCCAAAGTCATCATACCAATCTTCCCAGAGCTAGTGTCAGAGAGAAGTGCAGAACACGCTCCATCCTCAGATGTTCTCCGAGCCAACCAGTCTGGTGGGACCAAACCATCTCCTTGCTGAGCATCAGGTGGGCTGGCCAGGGGTTGGACTCCAAGGGGGAAGAGAAAAAGATCTAGCACATATTTCTGAAATTGCTGGGCAGGGGCAGGATGCATAGGATCCAGGAGAGTTATACAGAGCAGGTGTAGAAGCAGGAACAAAACTGAGAAGCTGGGGCCAGAGGGAAACTAGAGTCAGGGGAGAGAGCAGGTACAGAGGTCATGGTTAGTGCTGGGAATCCTTCTGGGGTGTCTGTCCTTTTATTACCTGTCTGCCACAGCTGGTTTCAAGGTGATTGGGAATGTGTAACTTCTTAAAGGTCCAGGATGGAGAAACACGAATTTGCTTTCAAATGAAGGGGACCTCTTAATGCTGCAAGAAGCGAGGGACCAACCGATGGTTTAGAGCCCTGCTACTCAACGTGTGGTCCGCAGATACATAGCATCAGCATCACCTGAGTCTGTTAGAAATGCAGAATGTCCGGTCTCATCTCTACCCACTGAATCAGAATCTTTGAAGAAAGGGCAATGAATTTGTATTTTTAACAAGATCTCCAGGAGATGGTTAAGTCTGCTAAAGCTTGGCACTGGTTTAGGACACTGGCTCTTAACTAAAGATACTCATCAGAATCACCTTGTATAGGGGGTTTCTTCAATATGCCAATACCCTTGGCCCCACCCCCAGGGCTCCTGAAACAGGTAGTCTGAAAGGGATCTGGTCATTTGCAAATTATCTTAAAGATCCCTGGGTGCTTCAAGAGTATAATCTTGGTTTTGAAGCATCAGTTTAGAACCTTAAAAGTTGATGTAGGACCGAGACCCATGGTTGATGATTTCCCTGCTGGATTCTGCTATTACCCTCAATTATAGCTCTCTTGCATGGTCTTGTTCTGACACCAGGTGCTCCATGAGCTCCTTCCTGACACTCCCCTCCCCAGCTAAAATGAATCATTCCTGGCTCTGAGTTTCTGTGGCCACTCCATGCATATACCCCCTTTCAGCTCTTACTTCATTTGCTTTCCATTGTGTATACTACTGGTTGCGCATTTGCTGTTTGACTAGATGTTAGTTCCTTGTGCTGGCCCCCAAAGTCCAAGATTTTCGTCATCCTTGTTTTCCTGTGACACTTAGCTCAGTGCCTGGCACATTGCAGATATATAATACCTCAGATGCTGCATTGAAAATACTGAAAAATTCTAATTCTCCACTGTCCATCCTCAAAGTTAGGTCGACAACAGGAAGCTGACCATATTTCCCTACTTCAAAGAAAAGACTTTTGTATACTTTTATTTACGGCAGCAGGTCAGATGCTTCAACTAACCCTGGAAGGAAGGATGGGTGCTATTATTATCACTGCATTGCTCAGTGAGATCATGCATTTAGTTCAAGGCCACAGCTAACAAGTGAGAATCTAGAGTCCACCACAACTGTGACTCTTCACCACCCCAACTCCAGACAACACACATGGTGTCTCCTGCTGTCCAAGAGGGGCCCCTCAGAAATGACCAGTGGCGTGGTTTCTGCTGCCGTTCTCACTTGTACCTCCTGCAGCTCTCACTTGTACCTCCTGCAGCTCTGGAGATCCCTGGAAGCTCAGAGCATGGGGCTGGGAAGAATGCCATGAGGCTCTGTGTCCAGAAGCTGGGTATGCTGGGGAATCTGCAGGGCTTTCACCCAGCTGCAAAGGGCAGGCTGGCCCTCCCCTCTGCCCCGGTTCCTGGTGGTCTCTGCACTTTTGCATGGCCTGGCTCCCTGCCCTGAACCCCACCTTGCCCGGCCTAGGTGCATACACTGTGTCTTGTTTACCCCAATCTGCAACCCCTGGGGCTGGACCCAGTTTCCGGCTGGGGTCTGGCTCCAAGCCACTCAGGCCAACCATAAGCACCTGTCTCAGCATCATCCCCGCCAAGAGCCTCCTTCTGCCAGGTCCTGCTTACTCCTCAGGCCCTCCTGGGTTAGCAGTGCCAGAAGGCATCCAGCCAACTTTTCACACCCATTTGGGCACTGACATTGATGGTTGGCAGCCTCCCTTCTCTGGGATCCAGGCCTCCAACCAGGCTCTTTCCTCTCACTACCTTGACCTCCTTCCCTTATTTACCAACTTGTTGCTTAGGCCCAGCATGCTATTTTCTTCAGTCTGCAGTGCCCATATTTCTAACAGATTCCTGATCCTGCCATTGGCCCTGAGAGGGAGTCAAGACCACTTAATCTCTCAGCACAAGCAGTGGATTTGCAAGATAAGGATTTGAGACCAGACTTTGCCTCTCACCGGGTGTGTAACCTTGAAAAAAATGACTTTTTATTTTGTTTCATCGTGTTTTTCTATGTAAATGAGGAGAACATATATATGTACATAAATACACAAATGTACATGTACATAATTTAATTTATAAAGTTGTGAGGATTAAATGAGATCATTTGGTAAAGTTACACCATAATTATAAAGCGCCCTAGAAAAATGGTTTCACTAGCTTATTAAGTCCTGAAACAGAAAAAGATGGTGTTTCTGTTTAGTAAGCCCCAGGTTAGAACTATGTAATATGGTTAAGGTGTTTTCAAATCAAGAGAACCAAAACCAAATGTCTTTATGCTTAAAGGAGCTGACTTTAGTACCTGGAAAATTAATCCATTCAGAAACTTCATTCCTGGATGAATGAGTTGTGAATGTATTGTGAATATATTTTGCCATCTGGGATATAGAATGGAGAGCATGAGGTGGTCTTTGCTTTCCCAAACAGTACACCATCTCTATCTTCAACTGTTCTTGGATCAACTGATTTATTCACTGATTTGTCCAACAGGATTCTGAAAGCTCAGACTCCATGCTGGCTGGGGAGAGGGGAGAAAGGTATAGAATGGAGCCCGTAGCTGCTTATGAGCTCCTCTGGTTCTCAGTGACACAGCTGCTTTATTCCTAGCCAAAAAGAAAGGCCGTACTCTTGAGCTGTCTGCCCCTAAAACCGAGGAAGAGCTGTCTGATAGATCTAGAAGGCCACAATCTGAAAATCCTGAATGAGACCTGCTCAGCTCTCTGATCCAGTTTCCCTATCATTTGGAGTATTTAACCTGCCTGAGACGGTTCATGGTTTTCTCATCTTTAAGGACTTTGGGGGGAAAATGTCCCTCATGTTATCTATTCTCCATCTCTTTCATCAGCAGATAATCCTTTGATAATCCTTTCCAAATTCACCCTTATTTTTAAACATCCTTTAAAAAGTATGATCCAGTTAGTGCAAAGAATCCATGTCCTATGGAAGTCTTCCATCCAAAATCCCCATGCTTTGATTCTCAGGAAGTTTTTCCATAAATCTGACTACATTCTTCCTGGCATCAGCCTAAGGAGACTTTCTTTGGCTGGTCCTTACAGTCTTTAAGGCTTAAATCCAACAACAAGAAGAATACTCTGGTGTAGAACCCTCTTACACATCCCTACATTCAGTCAAGCACAAGAGAAGGGGCACAGCTCAAGACAAGAGTCAAGAGTCCACATTCTGGTCCTGCCTCTGTCACCAATTTCTGTGTGGCTGGACATTCATCTCTTCCCTGCTCTGGGTCCCAGATCATGCATATTTCAAGTACAGGGTTTGACCCTTCCAACTCTGGGACTTAAAGCTTACTTTTGTCATCAAAGCTCACCCTCAAAGATACCCCCCCCCCACTTACTACCTTTCTTGAGGTGACTTAAGAATTTACATTTTCAGCCCAAAGAACAATTTTCCTGTTGAACAATTATGAAAATTCAGCATTTGGGAGAAAGCACTATAAACCGGCCTGGTGTATTACTGCTCTAACAGGCCCCTGTGCTCCTAATAAAAACAGCCAGGGGAGGCTGAAGCCAGCATGAAATATGGCCCACTTGTTTTCTTAACAGCCTGCTTCCCTAGGTTATCCAGGAACTGTCAGCACCAAGTGGAGGGCTGAATAAAGAATAGGGCAATTTCCTGTCTTTTGTCCTGGTGTCTCATGCCCCAGCCATTATTTTAATGGTATTCCATTGTACTTTTGTATTCAAATGGACTTGAAGGCAAACAACATTTAAAGGGAGGAGTTTCTTCTAAGCAGAAAAAGTGCCTTGCTGGCACTTGTGAACTGTGGAAAGTCCTGAGTCAGGGAATCAGGTGATTCAGGGGGATCTAGGGATGCTACCTTGAGCTCAATTCAAATGCTTGGGGGGCGTGGGGGAGGTTGGTGTGAGGGATCAGTGTGAAGGTCCAGGTAATGAACTCAATAGGAGAGTTCATTTCCAGGCACTTACCTGCTAATATAAAACATTATATTTAAATGTGATAAAAACATTTAAAAAGGAAAAAATAATAATAATAAAGGAAGAAAAGGCACAGGTAGAAGAATTAAGGAGTCTGGAATCAAGGATGAGGGTCTCTCAATTGAAATTTTCTATTTGGGTATCTTCCCCAAATGTCAGTAACAAGTAGCTCCCCATTTGGGTTCAAATACTGTATCATCCATATCCCTGCCCAACATCCCAAAGGAGCCTGGGGCTAGTCAGAGCCTTCATAGGATCTGGCCAGAAATGCGAAGTGCCTCCCCTAAGATTCCAGAAGCCATTGAGCAAGAAGAATTAAGAACTACCAAAATCTAGAGACCTGTCAAAATGCAAAGGATGCAGAGAGGGAAGCCCAGTCTCACTGCCTGGAAAGCAGGCTTCAGAGCCAGGGCCCTCAGGACTGGGGAAATGAACAACAACAACAGGTAAAGGGCATTTGGTGATACACAGTGGGGTGTGGCGTGTGAAGGCCAGGCAGGAATGGAATGCCAGATGGATTCAGAATCTCAGAACTGGGCTGTTTTGTGCTCTGGCGTTCAGATGCCTCTCAAGAGAATCTGTAACTGGTATGTCAGCTGTGCTTTCTGAGGACTCGTTTATCTTATAAACCCTTCCCATGTGCCAGGTGATGTGCTGCTTTCTGGACACATGAACACTTACGATTCACCTTGAAGGGGAGAGGGGCACATCCAAAGTCATGACTTCGGTGTGTGCAACAGTACCATAGAGACATACACCAGGGCTGGGAGAACACAGAGGAGCAAGAGAGAAACCACCTGGGCTGGGGGCTCCCAGTCATCCAGAGCTTGGAGAGCAGATATCTGGGCAGACTCGTCATTTCACAGACAACTTCCCATGAATCCTGCAGTTGTCCCTTTCTGGGTCCATAAGCACTGACGCTCATATAGACAGATTTCATGGAATAGAGAACTTCCTGTAAACAGTGTCCTACCTGCCCAACTGCTTGTAGACATATTCTGAGAGAGGCAGCGGGCTACCCTCTAGTTCACTGACTGAAAGCAAATGGGAAATATTGGAAGATAGTAAAAGCATTTCTTTGCCCTTGGCATTCTTTGTCTGCTAGTATTTAGTCTGAAGAGTAGCTTTGAGAGGTAGTCTTGGTCATGTGGCTAGGTAGAACTAAGATGAAGATCATGATGTATGAAGACAGTCCTGTAGCTCCAGCTATAAAGCATACCAGACACTCCCTTTGGGGGACAATGGCAACAGGGCACTGAACAGGACCAATGCAGGTCGATAGATACTGGGTCAAACTAACCCAGCCCCATAAGTTGGGTTAATTTGAACAGGAGACCTGGGAGTGATACTACAGACTGAGTCCAATGACAGGTTCTTAAAATATGAACCAAATGCACGCACAATTAAGAAAGACCCAGGATCTGTGTTTTTCATTCAAGAGGACTGAGTGGAATACAACTTCAAGACTAAGGTGTCTTAGGAAATCTCGGAAATAAGAACAGGACTCTCTCTTTGAATTGGAGAAGTTCAAGATGAAGAACAAAGGCAGTGGCAGGCCCAAGGGGATGAGTGTGGCAGGAAGTAGGTGGGAAGCAGAGGCAGCCCAAAGCACAGGCTAAGAAGCAGAGCAAGGCTCCTGTCACCTGTGTTCCATCCCTTTAAAACACTCCACCTCCAAGTACCCAACAGAGAAGAGACCTAGTCGAAAGACCGGTAGGGAATGTTGGCTGTACATGGTGGGGGTGTTCATTGTGGCTATAGATCAATACTCTCAGCAGAATCCAGGGTTTTATTCTTCCCCAGATCCTCCAGAAATATCAAAGCATGTTGACCACCAACTATTTATAGATCATACTTATCCAAGAGGGAGGGGACATTTTAATATCTAATCGGGCTGAATTTCTTGTGCAGAGCTAAGCCTGTAGGTGGTTGGTTATTTTGTAAAGGTGGGGAAGCTGTTATTTTCAAAGGGGTGCCAGATACAGTAGCTGTAGTGAGAGATAGGTGGGAGGTCCAGGGCTGATGGGTGCCTCTGCTCCTTCTATTTTATGGCTCTGTCATCCACCAGGATATTGGGTCACTTCCCCCTTATCCACATTCCAACCCAAGGAGAGTGGGAAAGAGGAAGCAGAGGGCAAGTTAACATTTTAAATGTGGCAACCAAAGTATACACCGCTCTTCCATTCGTAGCCTATTGGCTAGAATTTAGTCCCATGGCTACATTAAGATGTAAGAGAAGCTGGAAATGAGTCTTTAGCCATTAATCCTATCCAAAACCCAGTAAGTTCTATTACCAGAAGGAAGAGAGGGCAGATACTAGAAAGTGATTAGCAGGATCTACCACCGGGATTCCTAGCTATTATTCCCAGCTGTCACCTTTGTTAGGAAGCCCTTTCTGACTCCCAAATCCTGGCCCTTCTTCTGGGCTCCCATAACAGTGATTAATGCTGTTAAAATGCTTACCTAAATGTACTAAAATATTCTATTTATTTGTCTCTCTTCTACTAAAGTGTGAGCTCCAAGGGCAGAAAATATGTATTGTTCATCTCTGTATCCTCAATGCCTTACACAGTGGCACATGTCAATGTTCAATAAGGTTTTGTTAAATGAATGGGTAGATGGGCAGATCAATACATTCTTCACCTGATGAGTGAATGGAGCTAGGGTATAACTGGTTCAGTCAGTGATCTGAAAGTTTCCTTATGTGATTTGTAAAAGTCACCCTCTAATGTATAATCCTATGTATGTGTGTATTCAGTCAAGCTAATGATTGCTTGATATGGATGGGATAGCTAAGAGACAGGATGGCTGGGGCATGTGAGATATATAGATATAGATAGATAGATAGATAGATAGATAGATACACACACACATGAGATATATATGTGTGTGATATGTATATATACATGTGAGATATATTTATACATTTATATATATCATAAATAGCATACCCTCCTGGTGTGCTTGGCAATAGATTCTAGAGTATCAGGGAGCATTTGGAAAACCTGGGCATTAGTCAACTCTCAGAAGTGTGGTGCTATGGACAGTTTCCCCACCTTTGGCAACATGTGCCCTTTTTCATGACTCTGTTAATGCCCTTGATCATGCCACACAGAATCTATCTGGATTCCTTTTCTCTGCATTGCATAAAGTGGTGGGTCATAGCGCAGAGTTTGGGCAGCACCAAGAAGCAGCACCCTGGGGAATATCAAAGTGTGGCAAGACTGGATGTGAGCATGCGAAAGGCTCCCTGACTGGGGAATTGGGAGAAGGATTATTTATATGGCTGAGGTTGTTCCTGGAGGATGGAATTGGCAGAGAGTAGAAAGGAGCAATAAGACAACATTCCATAACTCCCCATCCCCACTCCCCCCAGGACCTAAGCAAGACCAGCATGTCAGCAACTCAACAAGATTTCAGAGTCTGGATCTAAACCTGGAGGAGTGTTATGGGTTCTGCTCGTTCCCAAGGAATCTAGTCCCATGGAGGGCTTCCTTGGGTTGTCAAATTTGCATCTGGGACTATTCTGGTAAAGCAAGAGCTGAAGGGCAAGTGGAAGTGGGTTGAT
Organism: Eumetopias jubatus; assembly: GCF_037043125.1. NCBI lineage: Eukaryota > Metazoa > Chordata > Mammalia > Carnivora > Otariidae > Eumetopias > Eumetopias jubatus. Next base: position 121,597,177 of record NW_028274816.1, read on the forward strand.
TACATTCTAATATAGTGCTATGGAGAAGTGTGTTACAGAAACCAGAGTGTCAGACTTGGAGGAGGAGGCAGATGATTTAAGGATGCAACCAGCAATTACCATTTGGGCAAAGGAGATGGAATTGAGAAAAGCCGAGAAAGCTCTAGGAGATGAAATTGTCTGGATGGTAGATAGTTCCCAAGGGGAAGAGTCATTGGCTCTGCTTCTGGAAACTGTAGAGTCATAGAATCTTAGAGTTGTGAGGATGTGAGAAGTGTGATGTCTTTCAGACTAAATCATGGCTCTGTTGCTTCTGATTCTGTGACCTTAAGCAAATTTCTTAACCTCTGTGTATCTCTGTTTCTTCATCTGTACAATGGAGTCAATAACTGCACACCCCTCACTGGGTCATTTGAGGGTTTAAAACAGTCATGGCATGTAAGTCAACATCTAGCACATATTTTCCATATGCGCTGGAGAATCTTAGAGGATCTGCAATGTTGAAAAAGAAGGGAATCAACTTGGTTGATGAGACCCCAATATGGTGTCTTCAGTCATGGGTTTTCCCCATTTCTGTAGTTGAGAGAACCATCTATCCCAACACTTACCTTTGCAACTCAAAGGAAAATTGGCCCAAAACAAAATAATTGGCTTACATAACTGAAGAATCCAGAAGTGGTTCTGGCTTCACTTGTGGTTTCTTCCAGAGATTCACATGGTCATCAGGGAACCAGCCCTGATTTTCTCCATTCTAGCCTCCTTTGCATGCCAACAACAACAAAACTATGTAAGCCATTAGCTGGTCTCTCAACTACAGAAATCTGGGTATATACTGCGTATACTGAGTAAATCTGTATATACTGAAAAACCTGGGATTTTTTTAAAATCATTTCATAGTCCCCAGAAGATTTTTGGGTCATGAAAAATGTAACCACAAACCAAGGACTAAATGAACTTGGTGCCACCTAATATCCCTACCACTCTAATGAAGACTAACCAAGAGAGAATCACTTCCCAGCTATCAGGCCACCCTGTGGTGACAGGCCACAGGCAAGCATTCCTTCCACAGGCTGGAAGGAACAAAAGGAAAGCCTAGACAGACCAAGCTGGTAGGCCAGCTGCTGCCCCTGAGACCAGCAGGGACGGTGACCTCATCCTCACGGGTACAGCCAGCCCTGCCTGACATTCTCCCCCTGCACTGATGAAGGGACGCTCTGGTCCTCACAGAACAGCTTATTATGTAGAAATATGGATTCACCACCACTCACTTCCTGCAAGGAGGGATAGCTTGGAGCCAATCTCCTTTTATTTCTCTGCCTGGATGCTTTCAGCTTCTCACCCGGGCTCTGACAATGAGCCTGTCAATATGCAGAATTCCTTACATTTCCCTTCAGAAACTAAAAGTAAGACAAAGGAAGGAAACCTGTTTAGCTCTAATGATGTGCGTGGTTTCATTTTTCTGTTTGAATCTATTGCTGTTTAATGAGCTAGATATCCACTGGATGAATTAGATACACTGATCCTGTGTGCGTCTCCTGGGAGACACCCTCTCCATGGCAGGATGTGCCTCAGACATGGGAGCCACACAGCCTGCCTGACAAACACACCGCATACCGAAGGAGAGCACAGGCCATGGGGATGTGGTTAAGTAGCAGGGGATGAGTCTCTCACAGCTGACCTCGCAGCCAGCCTAGCAGGCAAGAGACTTAGCAAAGGCAAAACTGTGTCTTGATCAAAATGCTTGAATAATGGTAGGACTCCTGGGTCATAAAAACAAAAACAAAAAAACAAAAAAACAAACTGATGAACAAGCTAAGGTAATGAGGTTTCTAGAATTGACAGGTTGTTTCAATTGTCTAACCAGAAGAGGCCTTTTGTAGCTTTCCATTGATGACGTGGAGACTGACCAATGATGAGGCCATTTGTCTGCTAATATTGTCAGCTCTGAGAAGGCTCATTTAGACAGGACTCTTGTGCTGCACACATAGATCTGTGCTCCTGAATTAGGCTAGTTCTTCATTTTTATCAGAAAAGGAAATATCTAAAGTTGTTTTGTTCTTAATCTCCTTCACCAAAGGAGCCATTTGGAATGAATCCATTCTAGATGGGGAGGGGCCACAGAAGTAATATATGGTCCCTTCATTAATTGATAAGGATTTTGAGGCTCAGATAGAGAAAGTCGTGTGGCCAGTTGGTAGTTGACCCATGGCCAATAATACTAATGCTGTTATAGGAGTGCTCATTTTGTAACAAGGCACTGTTCTAAATGCTTTCTCTATATTAATCTGTCCAAGTCTGTCAACAAACTCATTTTGTGGAGGAGAAGACTGAGGCTCTGGAGTGTTAACTAACACCCCCAAAGTCATGTAGCCAGGAAGTGATGGAGATGGGATCCAAACCAAGGGGACCTCAGAGCCTATTATGTTTTTGGCTTTTCAATAAAACCCAATTCTCCTGGCTCCCAGGTCAGACATGTGAAGAAGCTCCAAAAATCAAAATGAAAAAATATCTTTCCCTGTGGATTCTGAAAGAATTTACTTAAGCTGACAAAATAAAATAAGTAACATGAAGCCTCCTAGCCTTTGTGCTGTCTCTCCCAAACTCAACCTCCAAAGACCCCCAGGCTACACCCACCTGGGCTTTACTTGAAAGCTCTCCCCAAGAACTCCCCCTCCTACCATACCACCTGCTTCTTGTTTCCCAACCATACCCGGAGTTCAGAGGCCCCTTTCTATTGGTCAGGCTCTTCCTTCCATCTGGAACCCCTTTTCCTCCATCCCCTACCATCAATCTCCTGCTTATCCCTTACGACCCAGCCCCAAAGACGCCTCAGCTATGACGACTTCAGCCAACACCCCAGTCACACTCAGGATTCTCCACTTCTCTCCTCCAGCACACTTTGCCCTCCACCACATTCACATAACTATTTCCTCCATTGTCATTGGTCCATTATAATGAAGGGCACACTCGGTGGATGGGTGCAAGGTCTTTGACACTAGCCAGACTTGAGTTTGAGATTTAACAGTGCTACTTAGAAGCTGTGTGGCATTGGGCAAATTACAAATTCTCTGAGCTTCCTTTTCTTCACCCATAAAAGAATAAGTTTACTTTTCTCAAAAGGTTCTTATGAGAACTAAATGAGATAATTCATGCAAAGCCAGTGTCTGTCATATCTATTATAGCTATTATTATTCTTGATGTGTTCCCACCATCATCACCATCATCATCATACCATCACCATCATCACCATCATCATCATCACATGATCATCATATCATCACCATCATCATACCATCACCATCATCATCATCATCACCATCACCATCATCACCAACACCATCACCATCACTATCACCATCACCATCATCATCACCATCACCATCATCATCATATCATCATCATCATCACCATCATCATCATCATCACCATCACCATCATCGTCATATCATCACCATCACCGTCATCACCATCATCATCATACCATCACCATCACCACCATCATCATCATCACCATCACCATCATCACCATCATCATCATCACCATCACCATCAAACCATCACCATCATCATCATCGGCATATTTTTAATACCACCACAGACTGTAAGCTCCTGGAGGTCTTGCTTATCTTTATGCATGGCCTTTAGTAAGTGCTTAATAAATGGATGTAGAATTGAATTGTTGAAGTAGCTGTTCAATTCGCAATGGATTGTTTTGCCTCTGGTGATAAATTGTCTTCAAATCATTTGTCTAATGGCTTGCCGCTCAGTTAGGTTTTGAGCTCCATGGAGTTTGCTCTTTCTCCCTACAGAGTATACACTCAGTAAATATCCATATATGTAAAAGTATTTAATGGATGTTTAACTCACAAACTTCTCAAAGTTCATAGGATGCTCAAGATGTGCACCCACTTGTTTATTTTTAAAGGCTGGGGGCTAAATTTACAAGGGAAAAGAAAGTGGCATTTATTGAATGCTTAAAAATGGCAAACATTTATTGAGCACTTACTTCACGCCAGGCACTATGTTGAGTACTTTACATACTCTTGTGTACCAATCCTCACAATCAGTTTATTTGGTAGGCACTCATTCTCCCCACATCACAGTTAAGTAAAGGGAAGCTGTAAGTGATTCATGAACTTGCCCAGGAGTAACAGCTCCTGTGCAGGGAATCCAGGTGGGAAACCATCGCTTTCTGACTTCAGTAGAAAGTGTCTGGCTCTGGGCTAAGCAATTGAGGCCCCTTGCCACATTTAGTACTCCCTTCAGAACCGACAGTGGCTGACAATTATCCCCATTTTACAGAGGAGGAAATTCAGGCTTGCCAGAGCTGGGCTTTGAAAGGAGGTTTGTTCTGACCCTGCCCTTTTTTTCCTTTCTTTCTGATTCTCCAGTGCCTGCTACTAGAACCTTGGTGTCTGGAATGATGCCCAGTTCAGCTCTCTTTCTAGCTGCACACACAACCCCAAAGCCATCCATACTGTAGCAGCCATTACCTGCAAGCACCAGGCAGACACGCCACCCACCATACAGTTAAGAGAGAAGGGGTCATCCCAGATAGATGCATCTCCACATAGTAAAAACCCAGCGGAGAAAAGAAATGCCATCAGAAAGATGTATCTGTAGTCGCTACCCAGTGGCTGGTGCAGCCTTGAATTCTCAGTGAACGATGAGCTCCGAGGGTTGTCATTATGAGCAGGCTTCGCAAGCTGGGAATAGACCGAAGGGGGTGGGGAGAGTGCATGATGGGAAATAGCAGCATCCCGGGGGGCCACGAGGGAGAGGGTAGATGGGGTTAAGGGGTCTTGGGGGCCTGGCCTGTTTTATAGGCCCCAGGAAGACAATCTAGTGGGGAGGGAACAGAACAGTAATGAAAGCCAGAGACCCTGGGGTAGGAAGTGCCACCAACCTCAGCAAAGCCTGGGAAATCAGTCTGCAAAATAAAAGAGGTAGAGAGGAGCACCAAAAATAACCTTGAAGGTAACGGATGAGGCAGAGGAGAAAAATCAATTCAAGGAAAACATATTAAGCGCAGAAAAACTAAATAAGAACTGGGGATTGGGGGAGTCGGGATGGAGAGAGCAGGGGACCGGGAGCCTGGAGGCTGGGTTCCTAGTGCAGCCCAGCTGCTAACAAGCTCTGTGACTCTGGGCAGGACGCCTCACCTCTCTGAGTTGCTGCAGGCTCCTCTTGAAAATGACACAGTTGGACAACGTGGCCTGCAAAGCTTCCTGCAATTCTGACAGTCTGTGATAAAGGATTGCACAAAGCTAGCATACTTTCAGGGAGACAGCCCTGAGCAACTAGATGAAAGTGAGCACATTTAGTGAGTCCTCCAGAAATTTCCGCATATCTGGGTGCTTGTGAGATGTAAATGAAACCAAACCAGCTTTGAGTTTCACTGTTCCTTAGCCTTCTGGGGCGGGGGGCGGGTAGGTCCTCAGATAAGGAAGGAAACTCATGGCATAAGTTAGCAACCATCAAAGAGGCTACTTGCAAAGAGTGCTGAGAATACAGTTAAATGTTAGCATCACAAGAAATATGGTAATTATGTGCCAGGATGGAGATGTTAACTAAACTTGCTGTTGTAATCATTTTCCCGTATATATGTGTACCAAATCATCTTATTGTATAGCTTAAACTTACATATGTTGCCTGTCAGTAATATCTCAATAAAGCTAGAAAAAGAAAAATGGAAAGGAGGCCCAATGCTCACCCTGTATGACATTATTTACCTACAAACCCCAGTTATCAAGAAAACAACCTAGGACCTGCAAGCAAAGCAAACAAGAAAGCAAATACAGCAGAAGGGAATTTGCTTGTCAGGTGCCTACAATGGGTTTGGCATCTTTTATTCTCAAGTGTCAAGCTGTCTCCAGCAACATGTCTACCCAAAGATATATGGACTTTGCCTCACAGCTGTGTCTGAGTCAAGTCCTTGCAGTAGTGGGCTCTCTCTAGGCTACCTTCGGTTCTACTATAGGCCACTGTTTAACATGCTGCTGGTCACCACACAGAACCCAGCACTGTGGATGGTGAGCATGGGGCAAGCTACCCTGCCCCTTCCTGTCCCCTTATTTCCCAGAATACCACCATGGAAGGCTGGCTGGTTGTGTCAGGCTTTGCAGAGGTTGGAGACAACTAAAAGAAATGTCACCACAAGAGGAGAGAAAGGTGTTAAGACTGGGTATTTTGGCATATATTCACACAAAGGCTTGTATGCAAATGTTCATAGCAGATTTGTAATAGCCAACAATTGGAAACAACCCAAATGTCCATCAACAGGTGAATGGATAAACAAACTGTGGTATGAGCACAGAGGGAAAAAAATGGATGAGCTATTGTTGCATGCAACAGTAGAGCTGAACCTCAAAATAATTACACCAAGTGAAAAGAGCCAGGCCAAAAGAAATTACATGCTGTATGATTACATTTATATACACTTGGGGAAAATGCAAGCTAATCTAGAGTGATGGGAAGCAGATCAGTGGTTACCTGGGTATGGTGTTGGGGGTGGAGGTGAATTACAAGGGAGCACAAGTCAACTTTGGGGGATGATGGATATTATCTTAACTGTGATGATGGTATCATAGGTGTATACATATGTCAAGATGCATCAAGCTGCATACTTTAAAGATATGCAATGTTTTATAGATCAGCTGTATCTCAATAAAGCTTTTTTAAAATACTGTACATATTCTATGACTGTGATCATAGACCAAGGGAAAAAGTACAAAATTAAAAACCTTCATGGGGAGTTGGAGGTGCCCTCCTTGGCACACACTTTGCCCTTTTTCTCTAAGAACACTTCCTGATTTGCATGCCCCCATGGGCCCCCTGCCCTTTTCTTTTCTTTTTTTTTTTTTTTTTTAAGTGTTAAACTCTTGATTACCTCACTATGAGGGTTATTTCCTGGAGGTTTTATTGTTTTTTTTTTAATTTTATTGCTATGTTAATCACCATATATTACATAATTTGTTTTCGTGTAGTGTTCCATGATTCATTGTTTGTGCATAACACCCAGTGCTCCATGCAGAATGTGCCCTCTTTAATACCCATCACCAGGCTAACCCATCCCCCTACCCTCCTCCCCTCTAGAAACCTCAGTTTGTTTTTCAGAGTCCATCAACTGTCCTGGTTCGTCTCCCCCTCTGACTTACTCCCCTTCATTCTTCCTCTCCTGCTATCTTCTTCTTTTTCTTTTTTCTTAAAATATGTTGCGTTATTTGTTTCAGATCTGTGATTCAACAGTCTTACACAATTCACAGCGCTCACCGTAGCACATATCTTCCCCAATGTCTATCACCCAGCCACCCCCTCCCTTCTACCCCCGACCACTCCAGCAACCCTCAGTTTGTTCCTGAGATTAAGAATTCCTCATATCAGTGAGGTCATATGATACATGTCTTTCTCTGATTGACTTATTTCACTCAGCATAACACCCTCCAGTTCCATCCACGTCGTTGCAAATGGCAAGATCTCATTCCTTTTGATGGCTGCGTAATATTCCATTGTGTATATATACCACATCTTCTTTATCCATTCATCTGTCGATGGACATCTTGGCTCTTTCCACAGTTTGGCTATCCTGGACATTGCTGCTATAAACATTGGGGTGCACGTACCCCTTCGGGTCCCTACATTTGTATCTTTGGGGTAAATACCCAGTAGTGCAATTGCTGGATCAAATGGTAGCTCTAATTTCAACTGTTTGAGGAACCTCCATACTGTTTTCCAGAGGGGTTGCACCAGCTTGCATTCCCACCAACAGTGTAGGAGGGTTCCCCTTTCTCCACATCCCCGCCAACATCTGTCGTTCCCTGACTTGTTAATTTTAGCCATTCTGACTGGTGTGAGGTGGTATCTCATGGAGGTTTTGATTTGGATTTCCCTGATGCCGAGCGATGTTGAGCACTTTTTCATGTGCCTGTTGGCCATTTGGATGTCTTCTTTGGAAAATGTCTGTTCATGTCTTCTGCCCATTTCTTGATTGGATTATTTGTTCTTTGGGTGTTGAGTTTGATAAGTTCTTTATACATTTTGGATACTAGCCCTTTATCTGATATGTCATTTGCAAATATTTTCTCCCATTCTGTCGGTTGTCTTTTGGTTTTGTGGACTGTTTCTCTTGCTGTGCAAAAGCTTTTTATCTTGATGAAATCCCAATAGTTCATTTTTGCCCTGGCTTCCTGTGCCTTTGGTGATGTTTCTAGGAAGAAGTTGCTGCGGCTGAGGTCGAAGAGGTTGCTACCTGTGTTCTCCTTTAGGATTTGGATAGACTCCTGTCTCACGTTTAGGTCTTTCAACCATTTGGATCTATTTTTGTGTGTGGTGTAAGGAAATGGTCCAGTTTCATTCTTCTGCATGTGGCTGTCCAATTTTCCCAACACCATTTGTTGAAGAGACTGTCTTTTTTCCACTGGACATTCTTTCCTGCTTTGTCAAAGATAAGTTGACCATAGAGTTGAGGGTCCATTTCTGGGCTCTCGATTCTGTTCCATTGATCTATGTGTCTGTTTTTGTGCCAGTACCATACTGTCTTGATGATGACAGCTTTGTAATAGAGCTGGAGGTCAGGAATTGTGATGCCGCCAGCTTTGCTTTTCTTTTTCAAGATTCCTCTGGCTATTCGGGGTCTCTTCTGGTTCCATACAAATTTTAGGATTATTTGTTCCATTTCTTTGAAAAAAGTGGATGGTATTTTGATGGGGATTGCATTGAATGTGTAGATTGCTCTAGGTAGCATTGACATCTTCACAATGTTGGTTCTCCCAATCCATGAGCATGGAACGTTTTTCCATTTCTTTGTGTCTTCTTCAATTTCTTTCCTGAGTATTTTATAGTTTTCTGAGTACAGCTCCTTTGCCTCTTTGGTTAACTTTATTCCTAGGTATCTTATGGTTTTGGGTGCAATTGTGAATGGGATCGACTCCTTGATTTGTCTCTCTTCTGTCTTGTTTTTGGTGTATAGGAATGCCACTGATTTCTGTGCATTGATTTTATAGCCTGCTACTTTACTGAATTCCTGTATGAGTTCTAGCAGTTTTGGGGTGGAGTCTTTTGGGTTTTCCACATAAAGTATCATATCATCTGCAGAGAGTGAGAGTTTGACTTCCTCTTTGCCGATTTGGATGCCTTTGATTTCTTTTTGTTGTCTGATTGCTGTGGCTAGGACTTCTAATACTATGTTGAATAGCAGTGGTGAGAGTGGACATCCCTGCCGCGTTCCTGACCTTAGGGGAAAAGCTCTCAGCTTTTCCCCATTGAGAATGATATTCGCTGTAGGTTTTTCGTACATGGCTTTTATGATATTGAGGTATGTACCCTCTATCCCTATACTCTGAAGAGTTTTGATCAAGAAAGGATGCTGTACTTTGTCAAATGCTTTTTCTGCATCTATTGAGAGGATCCTATGATTCTTGTTCTTTCTTTTGTTAATGTATTGTATCACGTTGATTGATTTGCGGATGTTGAACCAGCCTTGCAGCCCAGGGATAAATCCCACTTGGTCGTGGTGAATAATCCTTTTAATGCACTGTTGGATCCTATTGGCTAGTATTTTGGTGAGAATTTTTGCATCCATGTTCATCAAGGATATTGGTCTATAATTCTCCTTTTTGATGGGGTCTTTGTCTGGTTTTGGGATCAAGGTAATGGTGGCTTCATAAAATGAATTTGGAAGTTTTCCTTCCATTTCTATTTTTTGGAACAGTTTCAGGAGAATAGGTATTAATTCTTCTTTAAATGTCTGATAGAATTCCCCTGGGAAGCCATCTGGCCCTGGGCTTTTGTTTCTTGGGAGATTTTTGATGACTGCTTTAATTTCCTTAGTGGTTATAGGTCTGTTCAGGTTTTCTATTTCTTCCTGGTTCAGTTTTGGTAGTTGATACTTCTCTAGGAATGCACCCATTTCTTCCAGGTTATCTAATTTGCTGGCATAGAGTTGCTCATACTATGTTCTTATAATTGTTTGTATTTCTTTGGTGTTGGTTGTGATCTCTCTTCTTTCATTCATGATTTTGTTGATTTGGGTCATTTCTCTTTTCTTTTTGATCAGTCTGGCCAGGGGTTTATCAATCTTGTTAATTCTTTCAAAGAACCAGCTCCTAGTTTCGTTAATCTGTTCTACTGTTCTTTTGGTTTCTATTTCATTGATTTCTGCTCTGATCTTTATGATTTCTCTTCTCCTGCTGGGTTTAGGCTTTATTTGCTGTTCTTTCTCCAGCTCCTTTAGGTGTAGGGTTAGATTGTGTATTTGAGACCTTTCTTGTTTCTTGAGAAAGGCTTGTATTGCTATATACTTTCCTCTCAGGACTGCCTTTGCTGTATCCCAAAGATTTTGGACACTTGTGTTTTCATTTTCATTGGTTTCCATGAATTTTTTTAATTCTTCTTTAATTTCCTGGTTCACCCATTCATTCTTTAGTAGGATGCTCTTTAGCCTCCATGTATTTGAGTTCCTTCCGACTTTCCTCTTGTGATTGAGTTCTAGTTTCAAGGCATTGTGGTCTGAAAATATGCAGGGAATAATCCCAATCTTTTGGTACTGGTTGAGACCTGATTTGTGACCTAGGATGTGATCTATTCTGGAGAATGTTCCATGGGCACTAGAGAAGAATGTGTATTCCGTTGCTTTGGGATGGAACGTTCTGAATATGTCTGTGAAGTCCATTTGGTCCAGTGTGTCATTTAAAGTCTTTATTTCCTTGTTGATCTTTTGCTTAGATGATCTGTCCATTTCAGTCAGGGGGGTGTTAAAGTCCCCCACTATTATTGTATTGTTGTCAATGTGTTTCTTTGCTTTTGTTATTAATTGCCTTATATAATTGGCTGCTCCCATGTTCGGGGCCTAGATATTTACAATTGTTAGATCTTCTTGTTGGATAGACCCTTTAAGTAGGATATAGTGTCTGTCCTCATCTCTTACTACAGTCTTTGTTTTAAAATCTAGTTTGTCTGATATAAGGATTGCCACCCCAGCTTTCTCTTGGTGTCCATTAGCATGGTAAATGGTTTTCCACCCCCTCACTTTCAATCTGGGGGTGTCTTTGGGTCTAAAATGAGTCTCCTGCAAACAGCATATGGATGGGTCTTGTTTTTTAATCCAATCTGATAGCCTGTGTCTTTTGATTGTGGCATTTAGCCCATTTACATTCAGGGTAACTATTGAAAGGTATGAATTTAGTGCCATTGTATTGCCTGTAAGGTGACTGTTACTGTATGTTGTCTGTGTTCCTTTCTGATCTTTGCTGCTTTTAGGCTCTCTCTTTGCTTAGAGGACCCCTTTCAATATTTCTTGGAGGGCTGGTTTCGTGTTTGCAAATTCTTTTAGTTTTTGTTTGTCCTGGAAGCTTTTGATCTCTCCTTCTATTTTCAATGACAGCCTAGCTGGATATAGTATTCTTGGCTGCATATTTTTCTCGTTTAGTGCTCTGAAGATATCTTGCCAGTCCTTTCTGGCCTGCCAGGTCTCTGTGGATAGGTCTGTTGCCAATCTAATATTTTTACCATTGTAGGTTACATATCTCTTCTCCCGAGCTGCTTTCAGGATTTTCTCTTTGTCTCTGAGACTCGTCAGTTTTACTATTAGATGTCGGGGTGTTGACCTATTTTTATTGATTTTGAGAGGGGTTCTCTGTGCCTCCTGGATTTTGATGCCTGTTTCCTTCCCCAACCTATTTTTATTGATTTTGAGAGGGGTTCTCTGTGCCTCCTGGATTTTGATGCCTGTTTCCTTCCCCACATGAGGGAAGTTCTCTGCTATAATTTGCTCCAATATACCTTCTGCCCCTCTCTCTCTTTCTTCTTCTTCTGGGATCCCAATTATTCTAATGTTGTTTCGTCTTATCGAATCACTTATCTCTCGAATTCTGCCCTCGTGATCCTGTAGTTGTTTCTCTCTCTTTTTCTCAGCCTCTTTACTTTCCATCATTTGGTCTTCTATGTCACTGATTCTCTCTTCTGCCTCATTTATCCTAGCAGTTAGTGCCCCCATTTTTGATTGCACTTCATCAATAGCCTTTTGATTTCGACTTGGTTAGATTTTAGTTCTTTTATTTCTCCAGAAAGCGTTTCTCTAATAACTTCCACGCTTTTTTCAAGCCCAGCTAGTATCTTTAAAGTCATGATTCTGAACTCTAGGTCCGACATCGTACTAATGTCCGTATTGAGTAGGTCCCTGGCTGACGGTACTACCTCTTGTTCTTTTTGCTGAGGTGATTTTTTTCATCTTGTCATTTTGTCCAGAGGAGAATAGATGAATGAGAGAACAAAATGCTACAACATCCCCAGCAAATATACTGTATACAAAAAGAAAAGACCTGAAACCAGGGGAAAAGAAAGAGAAAGAAAGAAAAAAGAAAGAGCAAAAAAAAAAAAAGAAAAAAGAAAAAAAGATAAAAACAAAAACAGAACAATACAAAAAAAGCAGAATGTGATCAAATATGATCAGGCTAATGCATAGATCAGTGCCACACACTAGATTTTGGGCGTATTTTGGTCTGTTAGAAAAAAGTGCCTCCTAAAATTTTAAAGGAAGAAAGACATATATGTACAAAATAAGGGTTGATACAATGAAGGGATAGAAGATGACTGTAAAGATGAAAATTATAAAAGATTTTATAAAAGGACTTGATAAGATAAGAAGTTGTTTGAAAAAAGAAAGAAGATTTAAAAAAAAAAAAGAAAAAGAAGGGAGATAATGTGATCAGGCAGGAGACTAGAACAGAACCATACACTAGTGATTTAGGGTATATTTTTATCTGTTAGAAGAAACTGTATCTCAAAATTTTAAAGAGAGAACAACTTATATATATATGCCAAAAATAAGGGTAACTACTATGAAGGGATAAAATATGACTCTAAAAATGAAAAATAAAAAATGTTTTTGTTTTTTTTTTAAAAAAAGAGATTGATAATATGTTGGTTGAAAAAGGGAAAAAGAAAAAGAAAAAAAAAACAGTTAACAAAAATTAACTTTGATGAACTAATGAATCATGTTAAAAAAAAGCCATGAATTCTATGTGCAGTATTCCCCTAGCGCTGGAGTTCTCCCGTTCTCCTTGATCGGTAAACTTGGTCTTGGCTTGCTGGCTGTTCGTGCTGATCTTCTGGGGGAGGGGCCTGTTGCCGTGGTTCCCAAATGTCTTTGCCGGAGGCGGAATTGCCCCGCCCTTGTCAGTCCGGGCTAAGCAAGCTGCTCGGGTTTGATCTCAGGAGCTTTTGTTCCCTGCAAGCTCTCAGTACAGCCTTGGAGGACCAGGGCAAAAATGGTGGCCTCCCAATCTCCACCCGGAGAAGCTGAGAAATCGGGGCCCCGCTCCTCAGTGCGCCCCCAGAGAAAAGCAGTCACTCCCTCGTCCCCGGTCTCCGGCCGCACTCCGTGCTCACCCAGCCTGGGACCGAGCGTTTGTATCTCTGGCACCCGACCCCGTGTGGAGTCTCCAAACCCAGCAGATCCCTGCGGTGCGTTCCCGCGCCGCTCCTCCCCGGGAAGGAAGGGGAGTCTCCCTGGATCTGCCACCTGTTGGGTCCCTGCTGCAGGAGCAGTGGCCCGACTGGGCCGCGGATCACAGTTTATGGCAACCCCAAGCTGAGAGCCCGCGCCTCAGCTCCGTCTCTGCAGCCGGCTTCCCCGCTCCGATACCTGGGAGCTCTGCCGCACTCAGGCACCCCCAGTCTCTCTGTGACCCCGAGGGTCCTGAGACCACACTGTCCTACGAGGGTTCCACCCCCCGCTTAGCCACTGGAGCGACGTCCCTCAGCGGAGCCGACTTCTAAAAGGTCCGATTTTGTGCTCCGCGGCTCTATCACTTGCCAGAAGCAGCCAACGGAGGCCCCCTCCCCCGCTGTCTATCCTCCCGAATATCGCCTCGGATTCACTTCTCCGCACGTCCTACCTTCCAGTAAGTGGTCGCTTCTCTGTTCAGAGAGTTGTTGCTACTCTCCTCTTCGATCTCCTGTTGAGTTCGTAGGTGTTCAGAATGGTTTGATCCCTATTCAGCTGAATTCCTGAGACCAGACGAAATCTAGGTCTCCTACTCCTCCGCCATCTTGCCTCCTTCTCCCCCTGCCCTTTTCTGAAGGTCCTCCCCCATCCATAAGGGGTTTCTGGCCCTAGATTCCATCACCCTCCCTCAGAGAAATCTGTGGCACAGGGACATTTCCCAAAATAGGAGGTAATGTAGAATAATAAGACCTTAGACTCAGAATGTAAAATCAGCCTTTTTTGTCTATAGAAAACTGCTTTGCAAGAAGGAAGAAGAGGGTTATCCTCAACGAGCGGCTGTAACCCACATATACCAGCTCCCCACTACATCCGAAGTCCCAGGCTTTCTTTTACACATGAGTAAAATCCAAAATCCTCCCCGCACCCCATGCACTCATCCACACACTTAAGAACTGGGGAAGGGGGAGAAGGCTGTGAGATACTCAGCAGGGAAGGAAAGGCAAAGCTCACAGGTATGAATTAGCAACCTTCCACGAGCCTGTTTGAAAAGCATGCTAACAACATGCCCTTGAAAGGAGTCACGGTACTTATGCAGTGAGATGAGACATTAAGGCCCTGATATTTCATGAGACTTTACCTTTCTTGTGCTAAATACTGACATGTAGAGTAGTCTAATTTGGAGGGGCTTCATTAATAAAGAGCTTGATGGTGTTCACAAAAAATCTTGATTAGGTTCTGGTCCAGCAAACCTGAGTCCCTTACAGATGTACCATACACATGAACCTCCTGGTTCTTCCTTGCTGGCTAAAGGCCATTGCAAACACACGCCCATGCACACACACACATGCGTGCCCACACACCTCTCCCAACAAAGAAAACATCAATTCTCAGAGACAAGTAACATATGAAACCAAACTCCACCATCAAGCTTTTCATTTCCTTAGATTTTGAGCAGGTCAAATTATTGGGGAAGAGGGACAGCATGAGGATGTGTCAACTCCTTACAAAGCTACCAGACAGCAAGTGATAGGAACAAGAGCGAGGCCATCTTATTTAAACCTCACAGCAGCCCTCTGAGATAGATATTAATATATCCATTTCATAGATTAGGAAACAGAGACCCAAAGAAAGCAAGATCATGCCCAAGATTTACAACCAGGGACAGGGCCAGAAGTCAAGCCCAGATCTGCATTACGGCCAAAGTTAGGTTCCTTCTACTAGTCCTCACTACTTCTAAGCAAGTAGGTGGTGCAAAATCTGAATCCTAACATGCAAATAGGTTGGCAGTCAATGTGTGTTTGTTTATTTATTTATTTTGCTTTTGGTTTACATACAACTCAAACTTGTTTTCCAGGTTTTAATTTCACAGCAGAGTAAAATCTGCTCACTACAAGAGATGCATTAATTCTTCCATGTATTCATTCATGTAACAAATGTATGTTAAGTATCTACTATGTAGGTGATGCTGAATAGGTTCTGAGGATACAGCAGTAATTAATACCATTAATGTGGTATTTGTGGACTTATAGTGGAGAGTGGCAGGCAACAAATATGCCTATGGATTACTCTGTGATGATAATTATGAGAAGTGCTAAGAAGGGAAAAGAGAATGGTGTGGGGGTATAGAACAGAGGACCTCACCTGTTCTGAGTGGCATGAAAGAGGTCAGGGATAATAACAAACAAGCCATCAAGGATAAGCTTGTGAGAATTTTAAGCAAGAAACTGATACAATTGGATGTATTTCAAAATTAAAACTGTAGCTACTTTGAATAAAAATGGATTAAAGAGAGGGCAGGAGGGACACAATTGGAAGGCAATTGCAACAGTCCGAGAATGAAATGTTGGTCACTTAGATGCAGGGATGGCAGCAGGATTAGAGAGGAGTGCAGGGATTCAATTATTTTTAAGACAGAATTAACAGGATCAGGGGGTTGGTTTTATGTAGGGGGAAGAGGAAGAGGGATGGATCTCAAACAGCTCCCAGGCAAGATCAACAAGGTTTAGAAAGGTGCTGAGAACTGAGAGTTGGAGCCCCGGAAAGGGGCAGATTGCAAGGGGGGGGTGGGGATCAAACTTTCTATTCGATGACCAAAAGTTAACAACAATCCTGAGGAAGGGTGTTTGAGAGTTTATTGTATGACTGGAAAATTTTCTGCAAGTCTGACAGTTTTCCAGAATAGAAAAAATATTTATTTGGGGACATGTTGATTTTGAGAGTCCTAGAGTAAAACAGATAAGAAAATATTTCAGGATAGCAGTTGGATATGTGAGTATGGAGCTTTGCTGAGAAGTCATAAAAAGAAGAAGACATAATATTTAGGAATCTATTATATGCATTTATATATGTAATATAATTTATATGTATAATGTATATGTTACATATTACATATATAATAGATATCTAAATATTATTTCTAGTGTGTTTAAAATAGTTATTTAGCTGCTTGCCACAATTTATTAAGCCAGCCCCTTATTTTGGATGGTTCAGCTGTTTTTAAGCTTCAGCTTATTCAGAAAATGCAACAATAAAGTTATTTTGTGAATCCCTTTTGTACCTTTGGAACCCAGGTGTGAAATTCCTGATCCAAAGAGTAAGAAGGTCTTTAATGCTCTATATCTGGAAAACTTTCCATTAGAATGAGCAACTCTGATTTTTTTTTCATCCTAAAAAAGTGGTTTCCAGTTACCTAGAACATTAATTCGTGTGACTCACTATATTTTCCTGGGAAGGTGGTGGAGGGAGTTGCTTTGAAAACACAGTTGTGTCCAGGTAACTCCAACAGGGATGTTGAATAGGAATGAGGTCTCTGGAGGCATCTATGCCAGGAGTGTGCTACCCAGAGGACAATAAGCAAATAGGTGATAAAATGGTGGCATCAGGAAGCTGCGTGGAAGCCCAGAAGGCTGCAGATGATGACTGTCTTAGAGTAGGTCTTTGTCCCTAACCAGCAAGAATTTCTAAAGCTGGTTGGGAGGAGAAAGACAGTTGGTTCTAGGGAGATTATGATGAGCTGAGTGCACCACTTGAAGGCATCATCAAGCTCTTCCTCATCTGGACACACTGTGGTTTGGGCACAGACATTCCCAGGCAAAGAGATAGTTTAGTTGTGTTAGTTGTGTCATCCTTAGCCTGGGGCAGGAAGGGCCAGGCAAGAGGGAGGAGAAAAACAGTGATGTTCTGATTATAAAATGCTTTCCTAGCCACCATTGCATTTAACCCACCAAACCATACTATTGGGCAGATATGATTGCTTTACCTTAAAGATAGGGCAACTGGAGTGTTGGGAAGTGGGGATGACTGAGAGGCAGAACCAAGAACTGACCCAGCTCCCCTCCCCTCAACATGCCTCATCTTTTGACAAGGTTCAAAGGTTGCCTTCTAGGGGATTCATTCATTCAACAACTACTGCACACCCAGTCCGTTTGGGGTATGTGCAAGGTACTGGGATGAAGAGACATGGTCCCTACGTATGTTCATGTCCTATAACTGCTGTAACAAATGACAACAAACTTGATGACTAAAAACAATGGACATTTCTTAGCTCCCAGTTGTGGAGGCCAGAAGTCTGAAAGCAGTTTCAGTGGGTGGAAATCAAGGTGTTGGCAGAGCCACACTCTCTCTAGAGGCTCTAGGGGAGAATTTATTCCTTGCCTCTTCCAGCTTCTGGTAGCTGCCAGCATTCCTTGGCTTATGGCCACATCACTCCAATATTTGCCTCCATCCCCACATAGCCTTCTCCTCTGTGTGTCCTGGTTCTCTCATATAACGACGCTTATCCCGGTATTTGGAACCCACAGGGATAATCCAGGATCATCTCCTCATTTCAGAATCCTTAATTTACTCACATCCGCAAAGAAGCTTTACCATATAAGGAAAGACTCACAGGTTCCAGGGATTAGGACCTGATATCTTTGGGGCCATCACTCAGCCCACTACACTGCCCTCAGGCATCCACAGTCTGATGGGGGAAACAACAGCATAGATTAGCAATTATAATATAATGGATTATGTACTGTAATGCAGGTGTATTATGGGAGGAAGACAGTCTCAGGAGGGCTTCCCAGAGGAAGCAACATTTGAGCTGAGACATGAAAGATGAGTAGAAATGAGTCAGGTAGATCCCTGGAGTGGGGCATTTGGGGAATGAGGTATCAAATCAGACCTTTTCTGGCTGAGTGAATGACATGCAGGGAGTTCTCTTTACATAGTGTTAATGTGTTTGACTATAGTCAAATTATGAATTATCTGATAGAAGAGCTAGAGAAAAGAATACTTTAGAACAAAAATAAAATGGCTTCTGTCTTCTGAGAGTCAGAGAAAAGTGGGGATGACCAGAGGAGGGAATGCGAATTCATTTCACACACATAGTTATGGCAGGGCATCTTCTGCTCCAAGAAGTCCTCTCCACGCATTTCAAAGTGGTCCCTATGTGATTCCTTCAGCTCTGCTCATCTGCACCATTGTCCAGGAATCAGGCAGCTATAGTGAGTGCACATCAGCAAAGGTGATGAAAAAGTAGGGAATCCCCACCCTGCAGGACAAGTCAGGAGACATCAGGGCAAATATACTCTTTTCTAGGCAGGTCCCCCATAGCTCAAATCCCACTCCATTTCCCTCCATGCTGAACCAGGCTAGACAAGGCCACCTTCACCCACTCCCAGAAAGCCTCCTGCTGCCAGAACTAGCTCTCAGCAGCCAGGTTCCCGCTGTCTTTTCCTCGGTCCCCATGTGGTCCCCTCAACTCCCCAAAGTCCAAGGTAACGCTAAAAGCAAAATGCACATCCCCACATCTACTCCAGAAAGGAAAAGTAAAAAAAGAAAAGAACACAGCTGCAAACATTCTTCCAGCTGTCACCTAGCTGTCCATCACCCCCGCATCCTTCTGAACAGTGGCCCCAATTCCCCATCCTCAGTCTCAACGGTTCCTAGAGAGAATGCTTGATGGACGGAGCAGGAGGGGGTGGGACTGACCGCATCTTGCCTTGCTCCAGGCCAGAGCCCAGTGCCACAACTTCTAGAGTTCTTCGTTTCCACAGTGGCCCTTCTTCACTGCATCCTCTGAATGGCCTTGCTGCCCACTGGATTGTTCTTTGAGGAGGCTGGGAATCAGATGGTTAGGAGTAGGGCAGGAACACTCACCACATTATGCCTTTCTGCTTAGCCTTTTAAAAAATCTGCCCTCATGAATTTGGATCCTCGCAGGACACAGATAGAGAAATCACCGTGTAGGACACCTGGTGTCATGGAGAGCTATTATTCTTTCTCTGGAGCATTTTTTTCTCTTTTCTAGAAGGTTTCTTCCTTCAGAGAACTACTGCTTCTCAAGTTCCATCTTTAACCCCAGGAGCTGAGTGCCTTTTCAATGTGGACCCTAACCACACGTGACTGGTCCAGCAGTGGTCACCTGACCAGAACTGGGCCAATCAGAGTCGTGCAAAGGAGGTTTCGCTCAGTCTCCTCGGGTAGCCAGAACAGAGGACGTGTTAACTCAGGAGCTCCAAGTAGCCACAGCCTGATTAGGAAAAAATGTCATTTGGCAGTGAAAAATAAAAATAAAGGAGACATAAAGAGAAGTAGGAGGTGAGAGTCAGAGAGAGGAAAATGTCTGGTTTCTTCATGATAATCCAACTCCCCATGCTGGTTTATCTTTGGGGGTTTATTCTTGGCGAGCATCTCAGTCCTTCAATTCTACATGATGCTCCAGTTATCCCTTCAGGAACTGTCTCCCGTTCTCTTTTCCCCTCTTGAAGCTTCCCAGAGCCAGTCTCTGTTTTCAACCAAAAGGGAACTAGCTAATCACACCCAGTGTTCATAGGTCCCGCTCTGAACAACCCGGCCTTGACCACTCACAACCACTTCTAGTGCTTTCCTCTCCCTAATGAACCTCACTCATCTCTCTGTCCCTGATGCCGAGTCCCTCTCATTAGGAGATCTGATTGTTTATGCCTGCCTCTGGCTATTTAGTTCCAGTCTCCTGACTTCTCCATTTCCAGTAGTTCTTTGACAAATAGTTATACCAATAAGCACACCCTCCTTTGACAGCACCCCTTGACTCCTCTTTGTTAATGGCATCTCTAGGCAGGCCACCCAGGATACATCTGACACCGGGGACAGACTCTGATTCCGCTTTTCTTCAGATGCACTTAGTCTTCACCTCTTTGGCCCCATCAGACTCTCAGAAGTCCTCCCTTGCCATGTGATTGTAGGCAATTACACGCAATCAGCACTCCCCTGGATCTTGTGCATTCACACGCCAGGACTTGAACTCATGGGGCAGGCAGAAAGTGAGCAGGGATCACAGCTCATTCTGTAGTAATTCACCTGCAGACACCAAGGTGGAGAAGAAAATGGGCCTTTATCTCCTGAACCTGGAGACTGGCAACCTCCCCAACTAAGAAGTTCTGCCAGATTACAAATGACTTCAGCATTGCAGCCGGAATCCACACTGAGAATTCTAATCTTTCTCTCTAATTTGGCCAAGTGCCTAAAAGAGTCATTTTCTTGTTGTAGCCACAGAGGCTGGGAATTCCAGGCTCTGAGTTATAACTCAGGGTTACAATTATTAATAAACTCTCACCTAAAATTGAGTTTCATGTCAACCACTGAAATTACCCTTGCTGGTGTAATATGGTTTACCATGCTCAGGCTCTTGAAGGGAAAAGAAATAATTCTTAAGATTCAGCCTCAAATGTTTGTCCTCTTCAGCAGGGACATCCATGGGAAGAAAAGTGGCCTTCAGACCATTCCTTGGCTGCTGACCAGCATGCCTATGACACAGGGGGGTTTGTTTTCTTAGAGTTCTCTTGTCCCATCTTTCTCTCTTCTGTAATAGAAATGGTCTCCTGCTCCCTCTTCAAATCAAGGAAAGTGCCTAAGAAAATGCTATACCACACACTTCTCATGAAAAGTACATAAGGTAGCATTCAGGCCACAAGAAGAATGGATCCAAATAGGGGATTTAGAAGGTCAACATGAGTGTTCTGTAAACATCAAAATAAACAGCATAGGTATGGTGCTGCATGGTTTGCAGCATACTTTCTCATATGGTTGTTTCATTTGAACAACAACCACTAGTGACAAAGTCATCTGATTCCCATTTTCCAGTGGATTTGTGCCCAGACAGCTAATGCTTACTCTGGGTGTCACTGCTGATGTGTAGCATAGCCCAATCTTCACCTCCCATCTTCTGATTGTATGTGTGATGCTCTATCCACACTGTCATGCCTCAAGGAGGTTATCTACTACAGTTTTAATTTAAAATAGGAGTGGCAAAGTTTTTTCTGTAAAGGGCCAGATAATAAATATGTTACACTTGTAGGTCATGCAGTCTCTCACAATTACCCAGTACTGTGCATGTAGTGCAAAAGCAGCCATAGACAATATGGAGACAATGGGTATGGCCAAGTACCAATAAAACTTTATTTACAAAAACGGATGACAAGCCACGTTTGGCTGCATGCTATAATCTGCCCACCCCCTGGTTTAAAAGTATCAGGACCAAATCTTTATTTGAAAGTTAGAGCTAAGGGTGAAGTCAGCAACTCCAGTCCGCTTAGCTGATGCTGACATGCAGGCCATTTCCATTTCCCAGTGACACAAAATTCCCTGCCACCCTACCTTCCTCATGGCATAGTCGGCACATTCCCATCCTACCCTAACACCTACCTACTCCCCAGAAGAATGGCAGTTCAAACCAGGGAGGACCCTGGGAGAAACACCAATGGAAACAGTGGCTATTAGGTTGGGCATAAAGGGTAGGAAAAGTAGGCTCTTAAGGGTTTTGAGTTCCATATTTTCCAATAGCCCATGAATTCAGTTCTTGCCTACCTGTGTCTCTGTCCCATTCACTCCTCATTCTTTCCATCACCTCCTAGTCTCTCTCCGCCTCTCAGTCTTTCCAGTACCCCAACTCACACCTTCCCTGGCATCATTTCTAGATGACTTAAAAAAAAAAAAAAGGCTTATACTCTGGCTTCCAAATGCCCAATAGCACCTTCAAAATAAGGAGAAGCTTAGCTGAGAGGTCACACACTCAGCCTTTTAAAAGACTAAAGGAACTTCCGGCTGTAGAGGAGTGAAGAAGTCAACAAATCCTCTTTGCAAAAAAACAGCTATAAAACGACAAAATTGTCAAAAACAACCATCTCCAGTCTCTGGAAATTGGCCAAAGGCAAATAACACATTTGAAAACCCTGGAACTCGGGGCGCCTGGGTGGTTTAGTCGTTAAGCATCTGCCGTCGGCTCAGGTCATGATCCCAGGGTCCTAGGATCGAGCCCCGCATTGGGCTCCCTGCTCAGCGGGGGAGCCTGCTTCTCCCTCTCCCACTCCCCCTGCTTGTGTTCCCTCTCTCGCTGTCTCTCTCTATCAAATAAATAAATAAATCTTAAAAAAAAAAAAGAAAGAAAGAAAACTCTGGACCTGTAGGTAGGAACAACAGGAGTTTAGGGCATTCTTGCTGGCCATAAAAACTGGCAGCTTCACTGCCCGAGGGGGCCAACTTGATGCAGAGTGGAAGGCAAAGCCTGAGCCAGCTGCGAATGGGGAAACTGCAGCTCTCCTAGCCTCAGGTTGAGATCGCAGGTGAGGTGAACCACAGACCCAAGAACTAGCCGGAAGTTTAGCAGGGAGATGCTGGAAATGAGAGATGAGAGACTACAGGGGGCTTGATAAGCTCTCCATACATCCATGCCTGACCTGGCTGTTCAAACATCAGGGATCTGCAAGTGCTTGGTGAAAAGTAAAAACCATGGCAAAGTTGAAAATTGCATGACCTTTAAGTGCACTCCCCAGCCCACACATAGATCCACCTGCAGAAGGTGGTAGCCATACTGGCTAGAGGTGTTTGAGCACAAACTCTGCCCAATCATTGGATGACCACTAAGCTAGGTGGGGAAAAAAAGGCTGTAAGATGACAAGCTAACATATAAAAATAAATTTTTAAAAAACTGAGCAGAGACATAAGCAGCTGCACAGCACATGGCAAAACATTCTGCAGATTAAGGCCAGGCAAATGGGCACAGATTACCAAAACTGAATCAAAAAGGAATGCAAAATGTGAATAGGCCTCTAACAAGTAAAGGAATTGAATTAATAATTAAAAATCGTTTACACACATAAAAAGCTCAGCCCCAGATGGCTTCACTGTTGAATTCTATCACATTTTTAAAGAGGAAATAATACCAATCCTCCCTAAACTCATTCAGGGAATAGAGGAGTGGAGAATACTTCCCAACTCATTAGATAACACTGGTATTACCCTAATACCAAAGACAAATAAAGGCATCACAAAAAAGAAGACCTACAGATCAATATTCTGTATAAACATAAATGCAAAATGTCTTAAATATTAACAAACTGAATTAATCAATATATTAAGAAGATTATACATTATGACCAAGTGGGATTTGTCCCAGAGATGCAAGATTGGTTTAACATATGAAAATCAATTTATGTAATACATAATATTAGAAGAATAAAGAACAAAAACCACATAATCACAATAGGTGCAGAAAACGCATTTCACAAAATCTAATATCCATTCATGATAAAAAAATTTTTCAACAAAATAAGAATATAGGGAACTTCCTCACTAGATAAAAGATACCTATGAAAACCCTATAATTTACATTAATACTTAGCCATGAAAGACTAAATGTTTCCCACTGAAGATCAGGGAAAAAGCAAGGATATTAACTCTCATTACTCCTATTCAGTATTATACTGAAGGTTCTAGCCACTGTAATAAGGCAAGAAAAGGAAATTAACAGCACACAGACAGGAAAAGAAAAAGTAACACTTTTTATTCTATTAGAGTATGATCCTATATGTAGAAAAACCTACGAAATCTATAAAAAAAAACTACTAGAACTAATGAACAAATTTTGCAAAGCTGCAGGATACAAGATCAATTTTTCAAAATGTTGCATATTTACATGCTAGTGATGAACAATCCAAAAATAAAACTAGGAAAATAATCTCATTCACAATGGTATTAAAAAAAGTAAAATACTTAAAAAATAAATTTAACAAAAGAAGTGCAAAACTTGATCACTGAGGGGCGCCTGGGTGGCTCAGTCATTAAGCATCTGCCTTTGGCTCAGGTCATGATCCCAGGGTCCTGGGATCAAGCCCCACATTGGGCTCCCTGCTCTGCAGGAAGCCTGCTTCTCCCTCTCCCACTCCCCCTGCTTGTGTTCTCTCTCTCGCTGTCTCTCTCTCTTTGTCAAATAAAAAAAAAATCTTAAAAAGAAAAAACTTGATCACTGAAAACATTGCTGAGAAAAATTTTTAAATATCTAAATAAATGGAGAGATAGTCCATGTTCATGGTTTGAAGGACTCAGTATTCTCTCCAAATTGATCTATAGATTCAACTCAAACCCAGGAAAGTTATCAAGGTTCTTTTTTTAGGAAATTGACAAGCTGGTTATAAAATTTATATAGAAATGCAAAAGATGTCAAATAAACAGAACTGTTTCATGAATGTACAAATTTGGACTACCTAATTTCAAAACTTAGTATACATTTACAGACATTAAGGAAGTATGGTACTGTGCCACACTAAGAATAGATATATAAGTCAATGGAACAGAAATAAAAGTCCTAAAATAAGTTCTTTCCTTGATGGTCAATTAATTTTTGACAAAGGTACCAACTCAGCTCAGTGGAGTAAGGAGGATATTAATATACAAATTTATACCCTTACCTCATAGGATACACAAAAATTAGCTCAAAATTGAGGCACCTGGGTGGCTCAGTCAGTTAAGCATCTGCCTTCGGCTCAGGTCATGATCCCAGAGTCCTGGGATCGAACCCCGCATCGGGCTCCCTGCTCAGCAGGTAGCCTGCTTCTCCCTCTCCCTCTGCCCCTGCTTGTATTCCCTCTCTCACTGTGTTTCTCTCTGTCAAATAAATAAATAAAATCGTAAAAAAATAAAAAAATAAAAGACAAACGGTTCTTTTTTTTTAAATGGGCAGAAGAGGGTCTCCTAGCTGACTCATTCAGTGGAGCATTTGACTCTTGATTTTGGGGTTGTGAGTTCGAGCCTCATATTGAGTGTAGAGATTACTTTTAAAAAGACCTGGGAAGCCTGGGGCCCCAGTCGGTTAAGCATCTGCCTTCGACCCAGGTCATGATCCCCCGGGTCCTGGGATCAAGCCCCGAGTGGGACTCCCTGCTCAACGAGAATTCTGCTTCTCCCTCTCCCTCTGCCCTTCCCCCTTCCCTTGTGCTCTTGCTCTCTCTCTCTCAAATAAATAAATAAAATCTTCAAAAGAAAAGAGTAAATGGGCAGAATATTTGGGTAGTTATAATACCAAAGAGACCAAAGAATGGTAAATAAACACATGAAAAGATATTGCATGTCATTAGTCATTAGGGAAATGCAAATTGAAATCACAATGAGATACCACTACATATCTATTAAAATATCTCTAATAAAAAAAACCAACAATAGTTCATCTTGGTATGTGAAAAAACCAGAGGCCTCATTCATTCCAGGTGAAAGTATAAAGTACAGCCAGACTTAAATTCTCTTGTGCTCCTCTGACTCTGGGCTCCTAGTTTTTCTCATAGGTCCTCTGTGTGATTTCATACAACCCATTTGTGAAATTCACCCTCTCCTTGCTTTCCACATGCCCAAAACCCCACTCACACAGAGTGTGATGAGTATAGAGTATACTTTATTCTAGACACCTTGTGGAGCGAAGGAAGAGGGAGTAATCTACACTAGAACACTTAGAACAACTGTACATAGAACTTTTGATGTTCTTAACATGCTCTTAAGCTATCTCAGGGAATATTCACAGGTCCTTCACCCTATATTGTTTCAACTCCATACCCTCTCTTCTTTCTTCTTTCCATCCTTCTTTCCACTCCTTCTTCAACCCCCCAAATATATATATATTTTTTTCTCTTCTTTTCCCATGAAGATCGGTTTATCTACCTTTTTTGAAGGCCTTGTCCATTTTCATGCCAAGTGGCTTATCATGGCATTGCCTCAAACCTTGGTATCAGCCAGGTTTCTAAATTGAAGTTATAAAAAAGAAGGAAGGAAGGAAGGAAGGAAGGAAGGAAGGAAGGAAGGAAGGAAGGAAGGAAGGAAGGAAGGAAGGAAGGAAAGGGAAAGGGAAAGGAAAGGCTCCTGATGATTTAAGCAGAGAAGACCTTTGTTGAAAGACTGCCTTGCTCAAAGAATTGCCAAGAAGACTGTAGAATAGAATCATCTTCAGAAAATTAGCCGGAATACAGGTAGGCTGTGCAGGATAGCCCACACTCTAGAACAAGGCCAGTGAAAACCCTGCTTCTGCCACCATTGAACCCAAGACACTGAAGTTCACACAAATGAGTCTGCCAACCCACCCATAGAAACAGGATGCCACTGCACCCCTCCACTACTGCTTCCAGAATTCCCCACCATCATTGTTTCTTGGCCACAAAGTCTGGAGTGAGTGTTTCTGATTGGTCAGACCCAGGTCCTGTGCCTGCCTCCTAACCACAAAAGAGACTGGAAAAATGAGTCATTGGACTTTTCAGCTGTTAGGGTGAGAGACAGTCTCTTCTTCTCACCAAATTCCATACCATAGAGAAGTCTCCAAACATAGGAAGGGAATTCAGATGCTAAAGAACCCCAAAATAGCAAAAACAGCCTTTATGACTAATTTGAATAATGAGAAAATGTGCTCAACATAGTGATTCAGAAATTCTGAACACCCTGATTTTCTTTGCCTAAGTTCTATCTTACTGTGTGAAGATCCAAGCTAATGAAGACGAAAAGTTGGGGGTTTGGCCTGAGTAGGAAATGCAGGGCATTCCCTAATTCTTTGCATTGTTATGCACATCTTGGCCCTCCCAACCATGGGTCCCCTCTGTGTAACTATGCCTTGTTTGCCCAGGGGCTGGCACAATCCTTGAACAGCCCACACCTCCCTCCACACTGTGAAGCAATTACAGTTCTGTAAACAAATGCTTACCTTCTCCTGCCCAGCTGCTATTTAAAGGAGTCTTGAAGCCAAACTTACCTTTAAAGGGAAGAATCCTAATTGTGATGGAGATATATATTGTGGTGGAAATATCACAATTACCATGACATTTTGCATATTGTATATTAAGGTAGAATTCACCTAACAATATTGAGCCACCATTATAAATATACACTTCTCATGACATTTTCTGGGACTCTCCCAGAGAGCTCCTGGTTAGAATAAAGTAGAAATGTCAAATGCAGGGAGCCCTCGACTCGGGGCCAATTCTTATTTTATTATTCAGCTCATTCTTGGCTGCCTAATAAAAGCCCATAATTTACTCTCATGACTTCTACGTGCTCTTTGGAATAATCTCTTTAACTGTCTAAAAAGCAGGAGAATATTCACTTGGGAATTCATGTTAGACCCAATGCCCAGTGTCCTCCCAGGCAGAATTGGAATGTGGAGGTCTTAGTAACCAAGGGGGCCCCATGGGTATGCTATCTTTTTCCTACATAGATATGTATATTAAAACATAAGCCTTTTTATTTTAAAATAAAACAAATAAAGAAAAACACAAAATAAATTTATAGCTTGAAAAAATATATTATCATAAGATCCTCATAACCACCATCTGGGTCAAAAAGTAGAACTTGGCCAGTGACCCCAGAAGTCGCTTCCATGTGCCCCTTTCCAGTCACAGTTTCTCCCCTTCCCTCCAAAGGAACTACATTCTGACTTCTACAGGAAACCATTCTTTATGTTTTCTCTATAGTTTTATCCCCCAAATGTGCATCTCTAGGGACCAGAATTTAGTCCTGCCTGTTTAAACACCTTGGCATGTGTTTTAAGGCACTACAGGATGCTCTCCATCCCTCCCTGTTTCTAACAACTTACACTGTCTGGGGTTTGCTGATTGCTCACTGGTCATGCAGCTCAACGTGCTCTGCTGTCCCCTGCATTTCCTGCAAATGGGCAACTGAGTCCAGAGGCCTGATCACATTCAGGTTTGATCCCTTTGGCCAGACCACAAGTGGTACATCAAGAGGTAACTGATGTCCTTCTTCCCTTTTATAATGCTTGTGGCCATTGATACTCAATGCCTAGAGTCAACCATTTGTTAGAGGTCACAAACAATGCTATTCTAATGTAATCACCTCTTTTCCATTTATTATTTGGAATACCTCTATCAAGAGATATTTTCCCTATAGCGTTCCCTTTAGGAAAAGCAGAATCAATACTTGCTTGATCCATTCTCTTTCTTTATCAGATTTCAAATAATGAACTGGTTCCCTATCATCTTCCCCAGCTGACCAATTATATATACATATAAACTTTATATATTTATAAATGTGTAAGTATGATTATGAACACAAGTATTTAAATATAAGTGATGGGTTTTAACCCATTGCTATTAACCTTACTGCAGTTCAGACAGACTCACCTTTGGTCAATGGGAGTTAACTTTAACTTGGCCTCCCAATCCTTTAACATGAATTTAGTGACCTTGGATAACCTCTTTGCCATCTAATATGAAAAATATTCCAGACATCTTGCATGTTTCCAGCCTCAAATCTGAAATCAAACATTTCTCGGGGCACCTGGGTGGCTCAGTTGGTTAAGCGTCTGCCTTCAGCTTGGGTCATGATCCTGTGGTCCTGGGATGGAGCCCCACATCGGGCTCCCCGCTCAGCAGGAAGTCTGCTTCTCCCTCTCTCTCTACCCCTCCCCCCCACTCATGTGCTCTCTCTCTCTCTCTCTTTCCCTCTGCTCTCTTTCTCAAATGAATAAATAAAATCTTTAAAAAAAAAAATGAAATCAGACACTTCTCAAGAAGCCCCGAATCCTTCTGGTGGGAAACAATATTTCAAGACCACCATCTGTGTCCTAGAGATGCTCATTGCTACTAGTTTGGTCATGGTTTCTAGGCTTTTTCAGTGGACAGAGCTAGAATATATACATACTACAGACACAGATCTTTCAACTCAAATTTAGAACTCCTGCATTTTACCTAATCTCTTCCCTCTTGCATCTGTATCTCCTTTCTGCCAAACTGAGTCTCCTGGTTTCTTAAGGATGCAGGAGATAATAAGATTAGAATTCCCCATGATTAATCATTTGCTTTATCTCACATTATCCACTCAACCGTCTCAGAAAAACAATACAAATGCTATTACCACAAATATGATTACCGAAAATGATTGGAAAAAACATCTGCATATGGGGCATCTGGGTGGCTCAGTGGGTTAAGCATCTGCCTTCAGCTTAGGTCGTGATCTCAGAGTCCTGGGATGGAGCCCTTCATCTGGCTCCCCGCTCAGCGGGGAGTCTGCGTCTCCCTCTCCCTCTGCCCTTCCCCTCCTCCCCCAGCTCGTGCTCTCTCCAGCTCTCTCTCTTAAATAAATAATAAAAAAATTTTTTTAAATCTGCATATGCTCCCCTCATTGTCCCCTGAACTTGTGTAATTGTATTGTATCTATATTTTCCAAATCATATAGCCTTGCAAACTATGCTCTCTTGCGTTTTGGTCCTCATTCAGTCTTACTCTTATTTATTTATTTATTTATTTATGTATTTATTTATTTATTTACTTTTATTTATTTATTTGACAGAGAGAGAGGTAGCGAGAGCAGGAACACTAGCAGGGGGAGTGGGAAAGGGAGAAGCAGGCTTCCTGCCGAGCAGGGAGCCCGATGCGGGGCTCGATCCCAGGACCCTGGGACCATGACCTGAGCCGAAGGCAGATGCTTAATGACTGAGCCACCCAGGCGCCCCAGTCTTACTCTTATATTAGCTGTGTGGTAATGCTCATCCACAGTCCTTCAGACCAACATCTCTGGTTTTCTGAAGCTTGTTATCTAGTAAATCCCTCGGGAAGAGCTCCTAGGAACACCATTCCTTGAATTCTTACATGCTGATAGTAGTTACCTGTGCCCTTTGTACACGAAAGCCAGTTTTTCTGGATATAAAACTCCTAAATTATATTTGCTTTCCTAAGGTACCTTTAAAAACATTACTTCATTGTCTTCCAATATAAAACATATTGTCAGAAAGTCTGATAACCTCATTTTTCTTTCCCTTATAAGCCATTTCCTCTTTTTTTTTTTTTTTGGCTACATGCCTAAGTAATTGTCTTCTGCTTTATCATTCTCTTCTTAAAGTACAGCAATTTTACCAAAACATCTTGCTTTGCATCATTCAGGCTCAATTTTTCAGGTACACTGTATGCATGTGTTCTTTCAATATGTAGGTTCAGATCTTTCATTATTGTTGTTATTTCAGGAAAGTTTCCTGAAATCATAATTTCTAGTATTTGTTCTTTCCCCTGGCTTTGGTCTTGTTTTTCAGGGACCCCTATTGCTACATATAAGATAGTCCATGCCTCTTTCAGTATTTTCATTTTCTCTCACATTCCTTTTATCTTCTTTTTTTCCCCCACTTATTTTTAGTCTTAACAATTTTCTTCCTTTTTACTTTCTCTATCTGTAAGGCATTCTTTACTATGTCTGTTTATTCTCATGTTCCCTCTAGTTTGGGTCTTCATTTCTGAAATGACTTTTATCTTTTCTTCTAACATTTTCCTGATTTGTCATGTGACTTCTGAGGTTATGATTATTACGACTCTCACTTATGTGGATGATGATGTCATTTCCTTAATGTTTTTTTAGCTCATTTTGAAGTAATAAGTTGCAGATTTTTTTTATGAAAAGATTTTATTTATTTGACAGAGAGAGACACAGCGAGAGAGGGAACATAAGCAGGGGGAGTGGGAGAGGGAGAAGCAAGCTTCTTGCCGAGCAGGGAGCCCAATGCGGGGCTCGATCCCAGGACCCTGGGACCATGACCTGAGCCGAAGGCAGACGCTTAACCGACTGAGTCACCCAGGCGGCCCTAGGTTACAGTTTTTATTTGTTTTGTAGGTGTCTCTTTCTGGCATACTTTCGCCACCTATAAAAATGTTACTATGTTCCTTTTTCTCTTTGTTCTAATAATAATTTTGTGTGGCTTTCACCCTCAACATTTTTATAATGTTTTTTAAGTAAATGCAGTTTTCCTGAACTTTGTGAAGGAGGCCCTCGTTCAGGGTAGCTTTTCTAACTGCACAGGGCTCTCTCTTTGGTTGCTTTTGTGTTGTATTTAAAAATATGGCAGCTCACCTTCTGAGATTTCCTGGCTCTGTTCACCTACCCCATTTTTATATGGACTTTCTCTTTCTTTTGATTCTATTACTCCTCTTCTACTCAGTTTTGGTCCCACACCCAGCAATTTCTCGTCAGTACGTGGACCCTGTTTTGGGGATCCCTGACTGGTCATTTCTCAACATACACAGGGTCTGAACTGCTCCATCCCTTCAGACATTGCCACAGACCCCTTGCATTCACCCACTAGTAGATTGGGCAGAACCTTCCAGTTTCTTTCTTTTTTTTTTTAGTCATATTTTATGTTGGTTAACTCCTACTTAGCATCTTATTTAGAATGCAACATAACAATAAAAAATTATTAAAAAAAAAAAGAATGCAATATCCCAAAAGGTACAGGGGAAAAAAAATTGTTTTCTAATAGAAATTAAACCCATGTCAAAAACAGTTCTTTAAAAGTAGTTTTATTTTTTTTTAAGATTTTATTTATTTGTCAGAGAGAGAGAGAGAGCACAAGCAGGGAGAGCGGCAGGCAGAGGGAGAAGCAGGCTCCCCACTGAGCAGGGAGCCCCATGCAGGACTCCATCCCAGGACCATGCAATCATGATCTGAGCCAAAGGCAGACGCTTAACTGACTGAGCCACCCAGGCATCCCTAAAAGTAGTTTTAAAAGACAGAACCAGAGGGGCGCCTGGGTGGCTCAGTTGTTGAGTGTCTGCCTTCAGCTCAGGTCATGATCCCAGGGTCCTGGGATCAAGCCCCACATCAGGCTCCCTGCTCGGCAGGAAGCCTGTTTCTCCCTCTCTTACTCCCCCTGCTTGTGTTCCCTGTCTCACTGTGTGTCTCTCTCTGTCAAATAAATAAATTAAATCTTTAAAAAAAAAAAAAGAACCACAAACACCTTGCAAGCATACAATTTCCTGGCAAAATCTTTAAGTCTATAATTCTCATGAAAAGCACTTTCATTCTTTTTCAAATAAAAATTTCATAGAAAGTTTCCATCCTTTTTTGTAATCAAGTCTTCATAAATTATACAGTCATTGTTACTTCAAGTAAAACTTTATCAAATACCCAACTTTGGCATAATTTCCTTAAATATTTTTACCTTTGAATGGGCATCAAGTCCTAAGCAAGCTAATCTTAAATGAAGGTACTCTTGGTCTGTTTTAGAGACTTGGAAACATTTTATCTTATTGATCTTGTTCAAGAATCTTGAAACTTTCCAAAGGAAGACTGCTTAAGGCAGCTGGTAAAATGTGTTCTGATGTGCGCTTGGGTAATATGTTCTTTGCTTCCAGATTCTTCACCAGGCATGTGGCTTTGATCCAGCCTCCTGTTGTTCTGTGTTCTTTCCGTAAGCAAGTTTTCATTGTCTTGCTTAAGCTTGTTATTTCTTTTTCCAATTCAATTATCCTCTTTTTCTTTCTGGGGCCATAGGATTCTTAAAAGCCTAACAGTGTTCAAGTAGTCCTTGCTGACTACTAATGTTTGATCTTAAACTAGACGGTCCTGTTGGAGTACAACTGTTGTTGTTCTTCAAAAGATTCCTTAACTTGAGTTTCATGGACTCTCAATGGGTACAAAAATCTAAACTGGTTGGAATGGCATCCATTTTAAGTCATCAGGTTTGTCCTGTTGAGTCAAAACAGGAGACTTCAAAGTGCTTTGAACAAAGAAAAGTGTCTTCCTGGCACAAAATTGTTGCACCTAAGCAGTTGAGCCCATGCTTTTCTTCGTCCAGGATCCAGAGGAAGCCTGCGGAGGCCGATGTTCACGTGCGTGTTGTGGGTAGTAACACAACCCACAGCTGCACAATTGGCCGGCCTTCCCCAGCCCCTCATTCAGCCCTGTCCTGAACCTGTTCTGAGGCCCTTGCTGCTAGGCTTCCTTCTGACAAAGGCTGGGCAAGCGAGGCAGGGGAAGGGCCACCGAGAGGAGTCCTGGAGGCCGGTGGGAAACACTGGTGTGTGTAAGGGGGCTAGGGGGGTGGTGCCAACCTTTCCTGTCTCTTTATTAATATGGCGGACTTGAGCCCTGCACAGCAGACAGTCCCGAAACTCCAGTGGGACACAAGCTGCCCTGTCCCGGCCCCCAAAAGGGAGTGGGACTACCGCGTCTCTTTGGCAGCCTTCCTTGGAGCAATTACAAAGGTGTCTCTTCCCTTCCCCCCATGACTATAAAACTCTCCCACCTGGGCAGAACTTCCGGTTTTTCAACTGCTGTTTTCAAATTGCTACCCCACCTCTCTGCTTCCCAGGGAGCATCTGTTGGCTATTTGGGTATGATTCTTTTCTCGGCTCCATCAAGTACCTGACCACGCCCTCTGCTGCCTCCCACGTAGATACTGAGACCACGCAGGGCATGGGGTTTAGTGATTTGTCCCCACTTACTTGTGCGTTTAGGGTTCATGGGAGTAGCTCATCACCTGGTTTGCTGTCACTGTCTGTAGTTTTGGTCTCTAGTTGCTCTGTCTTATGTGGGGAAATTGCTGAAATTCAAAAACCATGTTGCCTTCATCTTTTCTAGGTATAGGTGTTTTTTGTTTGTTTTTATGTGAACAAACTGGCAATTATTTTCCATAAGAATCCAGATTTTTGGTTTATCTTAAGAGATTCCAATGTCTAGTTACACTGCACCTGCATTCCCACATGGCAGCAACTGGCTGGGACTAAGCAGCAGCATCTCCCATTAGATGGATGTGGGCTCTCCTGTTTGTTCTGTGCCAACCCCATCCCTGGTTTCATTGGCCAGATGACCCATTTACACAATCTTCCTGGCCTTGCATGCACAGAAGGCATCTACACTGTGACTCCTTTTCTGGGGCCACTGACAGGAAGTAGAAAATACCCAGGAGCCTCTTACCTTCTTACCCAGGGTTTTATGCTGGTTAACGCCCCACTCCATATAACACATTTCCCCCATAGGAATCCGGGGTTCCCCACTCCTTTATTTTTTAAAGATTTTTTTATTTATTCTACAGAGAGAGAGAGCATGGGGAGGGGGAAGGAAGAGGTAGAGAGAGAGAGAATCTCAAGCAGACTCCACACTAAGTGCGGAGCCCCATGTGAAGTTCGATCTCACAACCGTGAGATCATGACCTGAACAAAAACCAAGAGTTGGATACTTAACCAAATGAACCACCCAGGCACCACCCAGGGGTGCTCTACTCTTAATGCCTCTGTCCCTTCCAGATGTGTCTCCTAGAATCCCTTCCTGCATTTGGGTTTCTCCCTCCCCGGGCCAACTCTGTCCAGCTCCTAGTCCAGTAAAACACTTACAAATGCTAAGGCTGCCTGTGGACACGGTTCATAAGAGAAGGCCCCAAGGCCCATCTGATAAAGTCAGAAATGTTGATTACATGGTAGCCAGTTTTAACAAGACATAGGCAGGAGACAGAAGGAAGAAACTGGCTAGCAGCCAGGGTTTCAGTGGGTCAAGCAAATCAAAGTCCTGGTTCTGGAGCACGGGGCTGGAGCAATCATCAGGCTGGAGCAATGAAGGGGAGGGTCATCTGCAGCTGGTGAAAAGGGAGAGTAGTATCTGGGTATGCAGCAGGGTGGGGTGATGGGAAATGGTCAATTCTGCCCACTGTGTGCCTCTCATGTACAGCCTGGTACTCAAAGAGGTGTTGCTCGCCAGCTGCCTTTGGGCCACAATCCTAAGCTGTAGATCCAAAGAAAATATTTAGACCCTCGAG
Source organism: Eumetopias jubatus (assembly GCF_037043125.1). Lineage (NCBI taxonomy): Eukaryota > Metazoa > Chordata > Mammalia > Carnivora > Otariidae > Eumetopias > Eumetopias jubatus. The sequence continues at coordinate 121,631,904 of NW_028274816.1, forward strand.
GAGATGCTTGCAATTCCCTGAAAAGCCTCAAGCTCCTACACCTGTACATTGTACTTTCTGCTCCTCTTGTATTGACTTCCCTCCATCTTTGCCCAGGCAACAAAACACCTCAGATCTCACTTCCTCCAGAGACTTCTTGGGCCAAGTGCAGTGCCTCATCTGGGCTATCATGGGTCCCCAAGTGCAGTACTCATCACATTCTATTATCTCTTCCCTTATTTGTTTCTACCAAGCTAAGAGCTCCTTGAGAGCAGGAAGAGGATCTTACTACATTCTGTATCTCCTACACCTAGCATGTTACAGGTGCTCAAAACAATGTCTATCGGTGCTTCTGTGCTCAGAAGGTATCACACAGATGCAGCTGGTACCAGTGTCCATTCTTAGGCGAATCACAGGACACCAGCCCAGTCACCCCTGGCATGCAGCGCTGAGAGAGCTGAGTGAGCTCACAGCATCTGCCTGTCTCATCAGCATCTTTCATCTCCTAGGACTCCCTTTACAATCATTTTAATTACTTTATTGCAGGTTTCATCAGGGAGGTAACACGAAGGAGAGCAAAGAGACTGTCGGGCCCCTGACTTATTGTTCAGAGATAGGAACAATGTCCCGTTAACCATGGAAACTCGGGGATGCACAAAGGTTTTCGGAATCAGCTGTCATCATTGCTCATAAAGTTTTCAAAGAACATATTCAGAGGCAAGAATGGGGTCTTGGAGGAAAACACAATGGCAGGAGGGAGGAAGCAGGATGGCTGTCCGTCACTCCAGTGGGGCATCCTGCACACCTTCATCCCAAACGTGTAGGACTGCAGAGAGGGTTTACGGGTCAAAGCTGTTGTCTGTAAAAGGTGGATTTACCTGCTTGGTTCTGGACCTCTCTTCTCCTCTCAGCTAATGCCACTCAATTCCTTTCTATAGACCTGTATCCTTAGGGAAATTTAGATATCCATGGTTAGAAGCTGTGGACACTAAGGGAACCTGACTGTAAGTCCACAGTGACCCAGGGCTCTGATCCACAAACTGGGTTTTTGCCTCCTCCAGGATAGAACCCTCAGCATAAACAAAGTTCTAGCTCTGGAAATTGAGGCAATACCTTGTACCCAAGCCTTCTTTGTTGACCTACCCAGTGCTCTAGTCAGTGGTTCTCAATCTTGGTTGTATATTGGAGTTATCTGAGGGTTTTAGACACACCAATGCCTGGACTTTACCCCAGACCAAAAGAATCAGAATCTCTGGGGATGGGGCTTGAGCATCAGTATTTTTAAAATCTCCTAGGAACACTGATTACCTAATGCTTTGCAACAGATCACTTAATGACTTAAAACGATAGATAAGCATTCTCTGACAGCTTCTGTGCGTCAGGAATCTAGGAGTGGCTTAGTGGTTCTGGCTCAGGGTCCTTCATGAGGTTACAATCAAGATGTTAGCTGGGACTGGAGGATCTGTTTCCTAAGAGGTTCTCTTTCACTTGGCTGTTGGCTGGAGGCCTCGATGACTTGCCACATGGAGCTCTCTATAGGGTTATTTGATCATCCTCACAACATGGCAGCTAGCTTTCCCCAGGGCAAGTGATCTAAGAGAGAGCAAGACAGAAGCCACAGTGTCTTTTGTGACCTTGCCTTAAAGTCACACTCCATTGTCTCCACAATATCCACTTGGCTACATTGAATAGGATAGTCCTATTCAGAGTGGGAGGGGCTGCCTAGGGACATGTATACCAGGAGGTGAGGCTTTTGGGGGGCCTTTTGGAAGCTGGCTATCATTGCAGGTGTCTCTAAAGTACAACCAAAGTTGAGAATCATTGCTTCTGGTCCCTTTGGGGCTGAGGACCTGCCTTTGTCCTGCTTAGCTCAAAGCAAACACTACAGATTTATTATGTTTATTCTCTTCACACAACAGCCAGAGTGGTTTGGGTCTTTTTAACTATAATGAATATTTTTGTACATAATTCTTTGCTCTGCTAGTAGATTATTCCCATTGGGGTAGATGCTATAACATGAAAATCCTTGTTCAAATCTCTTTTTTCCCTTGCAGGGAGGTCCAACTATTTTGTGGTTTTGTTGGTTTTTTTCCATCTCTGATTGTTTATTTTATTTTTAGCATGTGAATCTAGCCATCCCACTCTATTCAAAATTGAGCAACAGTCTCCCAACAACCACGGGGTGAAGTCCCCAATCCTTCTCTTGGTTGATGGGCTTCTGGGTGATCGGCCCTTCTCTTGCCCTCCAACCCCAGCCTCATGTCACTCCACTTTGCCCCTTGCTCACTGCATTCTGGCCACACAGGTTTAACTTCAGCTCCTAAAACAGGTTACTGTGCTCTGCTCCTCAGGGCCTTTGCACAAGACCTTCCTCCAAGTCTGACTCCTATAATTTGTACTTACCCTTCACGTATCAGCTCCCAGGCACTTCTTCAAAGAGGCCTTCCCAGGCCAGCCTAATGGGTTCTCCCATAGCCCACCCACTACCTTTCCCTTAGAGCATTTATCACAATGTGTTATAATGCATTTATTTGTGTGATTACTTGCTTACTTCCACTAGACTGGAAGGTCCATGAGAGCAGAGATCATATACTTTTCTCTGTTGCCCACCCCCTTAGTACCTAACACAGCATTGTGCACACAGTAGGTGCTCACGAAGGGCTTACTGAATGAATGTTTATAAAATGAAAATCAAGGCCCAGAGACAGAGACGTGCCCAAGGCTACCCAGGCAGGTAACAGGATACCTGTCTGGGACTGATGACAGATATGCCAAATTCAAAATCTCCACTTCATATCTAGTGTCCCTAGAATCCTCCACCCCTGTTCCTGGAATCCCATCCTGTGGAGAATTGTCTACACCACCTGCTCTAAAGCTAGCTCCAAGGGCTCCCCATCAATGGAACAGCCAAGTTTTTGTGGCAGGCAAGGGACGACCCCTTCATTAGAAAATGACGGTCACCTTTGGCTGGGCTCTTGTGTTGTGCTGGGGAGGGCTCTTATCAAGGTAATCCCAAGTCTGTCCACCTCAGCTCTTCTCATGTTGAGCATCCATGCCCTTGAAACAGCCCTGGGAGTTCCCATTTGGCCTTTGGGGATGCTGCCAGACAGCCTGTCCACAAAGGTGAGTGCACTGGCTGTTATTATTTAATGATCCCCCAAACCAGTGAACTGTTTGTTCCTGTCACTCTCAGGGAATGTTTGGCAAAAGTGAGGGACAACTCAACAATAGCCTCAGGAAGACTTCATGCGCCCTGGGCACTAGGCCAGGTGCTCTGTGCTACTGGGGGTGGCGGGTTGCAGGATGTTGGGGACAAATAAAGAAGTGAAGTCAGATCCTTTATCCTCCTAGCCCCTTCCAGCTCCCAAGTCCCTGGGATGTACCTTCTACTCCCAAAACCAGCTTTGTTGGGGCCACACCTGACCCTGTCTGCTAGGGGAAGGCCAGGGTCTAAGTCCTCTGCCCACCAGAATATGCCAGAATATGCCCATTCTGGGAGTCACTCCACACCTCTTCTGCTGCTGCAGAACCCATCAGCAGATCTCTGTGAATGCCTAGATAGAGGTTAATGGCAGACCTGCATATGACAGAACCACCAAGGAAACAGACAAATCTCCACTTGGGCCAAATGGCACCTAAGCTCAGGAAAAAGTACCAACCACCCCCGCTCAGCATGTGCATGCACATACACACGCATGCGTGTAAATCACAGACTCCGGCTCATTCAGCCTGGATTCCTTCACCCTGGGTACCTCTCCCTCACCCATGGCATTACCAGATTAATCCCAGGCACCTTCCCAGAACACTATGAAGCTTGGGTTCCCATCCAGGTGGCTCCCTGACCATTGGTCTAATCCCTTCCTTGGTAGGTTATTTATGACTCTCCCCCATCTCTTCTGTCTGATCAGCCTACCTGCCATTCATCTCTCAGCGTCCAAGTCCCCATCATCCTTTAAGGCACAAATTTGGCCTCCTCCATGAAGCCCCCATTCCTGCAGCTGGAAGTGATGCCTCCCTCCTCTGAACACCCATAGCATTTTAGCTCCACCTCCTCTACGACTCTTGAAACCAACGGTCTGCTTTCTAACCATGATGTTTTTATACACATTTTAACAACTCCTTTCCCTCAACTATTTTATACATTTAACTGGTTTATACCTGCCTGCTTGTACTCTCCAGAGAAAATGTGCCATGAGAGAAAAGTCATTGGCTTTGGTGTATGACACAACTGAGTGGGTTTCCTCTCTCCTCCTTCTCTCCCTTCCTTTCCTCCTTTCGTCAATATTTCTCAAGTCCTCTACGTGCCAAGTACTTTGCAGCAACCTAGCAAAACAATACGCAAACGATGTTCGGCCTCTGTCCCAGTGGAGTTGACAGGCTAATGGAGTTCTAAACCCCAGGCCTTGCATTACATACAGGCTGTGTGACCTGGCAAAGTTGTATAATCTCAAAGAGCCTCACCTCCTTCATCTACAATAACGAGTTTTATAATAATTATCGCCTGGGTGTTCTGTGATAGTTAAATGGAATAACGTATACAAAATATCTAGCCCTTAATATATACTCAATAAATGTGCATTTCTTCCCCATATTCCTCATTATTAGAGAGAACTCTCAAACATCATAGAGACTCAAGAGTGTATGTTGAAAGGGAGGAAGGAGGAACAAAAAGAAGGAAGGCAAAGAGGGAAGCAATCATGAAAGTTTGTCGGAGAACTGTCTCTGGATTGCCCGCACCCACCCTGCCCTCTTTAGTTTCCCATCTGCATTGTAAAAGGGATGCTGATTGCAGCCTAGGAGAAGCAGCTCTAGACAAGGACGCCAGTTTCTGCAGTCCCTTTTCGGTTATCCCACATGCAAATCCAGTCACAGAGCCAGGGCTAGGAGCCCTTCCATGGACTAATTAACGTATTAAAATAAAAAGATCCCTCCAGTGGTTTTCAGGGTGCCAAAAGCTGTTGCCCCCAGGCTGCCCACTGAACTTCTGCCTTCATATTTATAACCCTTGAGTTCTCTCCTTCCTGGCTTCCCAGACAGTGGTGCAGACAAAAGGACCATTTATAACAGCTTTTCTGACAGCTGGACATTATTTAATTAAAACTTCTGGCAGCCACATAGTGTGCTGGAGGCTATTTAAAGTTCTCAATGGCAGGAGGAGAAATGGGGAAACTTACAACCCTTGGGGGGCGGGGCTGAGGGGCCCTAGGGTGGGCAGCGGCCAGGGCAGACTCTCAGTCCCTTACTGTGAAATGGCATCTCTCAGAGCCCTGACTTTTGACATAGGAGTCTCTGTGGGAAAAGGCAGACATGATGTTCGTCCCCCAAGGCATCTGCTTGGGGTGGGGAAGGGGAATGTTTGGAGAACCAGCAGCACCAAACTGAGCAGAGTACTCATTTTTCCAGATCAGCCACCCATATTTTTCAGAACAAGAAACTAAGGCACAGAGAGGAAAAGGAACTTGTTCAAAGCTGCATGGTAACTGCTGCAATTCTGGGGAAATCATTTAAGTATCCTGGGCTTTATTGCTGCCTTTATGTATGAGCAAAACCTGTCTTGCTTACTTTTCCACACAGCAGCCATATACCTGCCAGTGTCATCCTGAAGGGCTGAACTGCTGCACGCGTTATTCTAGGTGCGAGCAGAAATGCAACCATGGATACCAATGTTGGATCATCTGGTCAACCCCAGCAGGGGCAGTGGGTTTGCATTTAGCTGCTGTAGCTACAGTTTGCTGGACTTCAGGTAGCAACAGCTGGGATAAGGGGACAGATCTCCCCATAATAGAGCAGGAGCTAAGAAAGGCAAGTCTACCATAGGGTGCTGTTACCTTGGAAGAGGAGTATAAGGCCAAGTATGAATACAGATCGTAAGGACAATGACCATGATAATAGCTCCACTGATTGAAGGCTACTATCACCATCATTGGTATTACTATTAGCATATTTCCCTTTCAATATTTCTATAAAATATGTGATTTACTGGATTTTACAGATGAGGAAATAGAAGCTCAGAAAATTAACTGCATGCTGAAGTTCCCCAGCCACCAGTAGGACCAGGATTCAAACCCAACTCTGTTTGATTTCAGAGTGTATCATCTTTCCACCATCTTGGTAGTTTTCAACCAGAGCTGCACACTAGAAATCAATGCTTTAAAACATGCAAGACTGGGGTGGGGGGGTACCTGGGTGGCTCAGTAGGTTAAGCATCCGACTCCTGATTTGGCTCAGGTCATGATCTCAGGGTCGTGAGCTCAAACCCTGAGTCAGGCTCTGCACTGTGGGGAGTCTGCTTCTCTCCCTCTCTCTCTCCTTCTGCCCTTCCCCCTGCACACTCTCTCTCTCAAATAAATAAATAAATCTTAAAAAAAAAAAAAAAGACATGCAAGGGCTTCCACCTTACTGCAGACCAATGAAGCCAGAATCTCTCAAGGTCAAGACCTGGAACCAGTACTTTGGAAGTGAGTCTAAGGTGTAGCCATGGTTGAGAGCGCCCTGTGAGACGGCACCACACTGATAGCTCCTGCTGGTGTGATTTCAGAGGTATGACTCACTCTGACTGCTACCTCCCCACTGCTGCTGAAGTTGTCCCAGATGGCCATGGCAGGCTGCTGCTTGGGGGCCAGGGCTAAGCATCACTCTGATGACATCTATTGACCCCAGTCCTCTCTGTGGCTCCCATGGTAGCCCTGATGGGGTCACCATTCTGCCTATAGTTTCAGTTCCTACTCCTGTCTCAAGAGGTCATCACCCCAACCTACCAACTCTGACCACTCTGCTAATCTCAACATCCCCTAACAGCAGGCTGATAGTATCCGTTAGGATAAGTTCCTCGGGAAGCAAACTCCAAGATGGAGTTTGGCATGCAAGAAGTTTATTAGAGCATACTCTGGAGATCAGCATCTATGGAAGGTGAAGGAAGGTGGGTGCAGTGAGTCTCTCAGTGCTGAAGGAGGATCCAAGTGGCATGTCACAGCATCCACTCCATCCCTTAGCAGTGGGATGGGTTTGCATGGGAGCTGAGGAAGGATCTTCCCCTCCAGAGAGAATGACTTTATTGGAGCTCAGCATGGACCTGCCTTGAACAAGGCTTTCATTAACCTTGCTCTATAGTATCATTACAACCTTCCTGCCCCCCTGGGATCTTCACTTAATTTGCCTTAGGGGCTCAGCTAAAAACAATTGGAGGGTCTTGGTAGATCAGCACTCCCATTTGGCCTTCAGCAAAAGCCTTTGCATCTGGCTGCCACACCTGACTCTCTCCCACAGTGGCACTCTAGAGGACTACAGAGCAGCTTTATTCCCCTTCTTTCTTTTTGGTTTTACCAGCATTTGGGAGTCAGTCACCAGCTCCAACAGTTGTCATTGTTACAACCTCAGGAACCAAGACAGGAGTTACCTGCCTTCCTGAACTCACAGTGAAGTGGGGAAGATAAAAACAGAAGCTTGCAATAAAAATGCCATATTGCCATGAAAATGGCATGCACACAGAATGGCCGCAGTCAGGGAAAGGAGTGATTTTCTCTATCTCGAGGCAGGGCAGGGGGAGGCTGCCATGTTAGAAAGAATTAAGGAAGACACTGGAATGCTGGAGATTTCAAAGTAGTAGATGTTTGTCCAGCAGATGTGATGGGGAGAGCATTCCAGGAGGGTGTCTGTGCAAAGTCTGAGGACTGAACCATAGCATGTTAGCAAGCAGTGTGTTCTCCTGGATGTTGTGTGTGGGGGGTGGACTGGGGGGGCTCAGGAGAGGAGATTGGAAAGATAGGCAAGGGCAGAAAATGGAGGTCCCTATACCCATGCAAAGGAATTTGAATCTCACCCTGAAGGTAATGAGACCCCACTGAAGAGCTTTCAGCATGGGCTATCATGTCTTTATAATGTATGACATAATAAAGAGGAACCTCTGTCCTGTTTTTGCTTAATCTATCTTCTGTTCTCTGGACCTGCCATAAGCTTAAAAATAAACCTCACTTTTGCCTTCTACTGCTCTTGATTTCTCTTTGCCTATCTCAGATTGAGTATAAATAAATAAACCCATCAGCCTGTACCAACTCTTCCCCCACATCCCCCATTTATGGTTGTTGGGACTTCTTCACAGAGCAACTGATTCACAGGCTCAGAAAATGTTATACTAGGGTCCTGGGAAACAATCTCCTAACCCCCATCTCCTGGCCTCTCTTTAAGGAGGAAGGTTCTGACCCCTGCAGAGGGGAAATAAATTATCCAAGTGCACACAGATGGTAAGGACATGGATGGAACTTGCCCATTGTTTCTTTTCCATATATCAGGTCAGCTTCTTATGTTCCTGTTCCAGGAAGAAAAGTCAGTCCCGAACAAAACCATGCCACTGGGGATTTTGTCTTCCAAGCCCTCCCCCTAAAATCTCTTCAACTGTGACCCTTCCTCCCAGCTGCAGTCCTTTCATATAACCCTGAGCACACAGACCCTTCCTGTTGACCAAGACACATTCCAGAACCCTACCCTCCTCTGCTCTCTAGGAGAAACCTCTCTGCTTTTCTTTATACCTTCTTGCTCCCCCAAAATGACACAGACCCATGTTCCATTCCCTCTATTATATTAGTGATTTCCAAGGAAAAATAGACATTTCCCTAAACTAAAAGGTAAAAGATAGTGTCCCAACTCGGCCACTTCCTCTGACATTGTGCAAACACCTTTATTTCCCCGTGTAGCTAAGGTACATTTAAAAAATTTCTTCAACATCCCTTTTAGCTCTGCTACTCTGAGATTCTGATATATCCAATGACTTGATGGAGAAAGCTCTGTCGAGCTTAAAAGAGTAGATTATGTGTGTCTCTTCCTAACTTCCATTTTGTATTGGGAGCTTGAAGGCAGCCATGGTGGGAATACTTACGCCATGAAATTGGCAAATGTTACAAATCCAGTCATGGGGCTTTGGGAGGGAGCTGGTTTATTAGTACCCCCACTGAATCTATTCGCTTATCTCGGTCAAAATTGTCTGCATTCTCACAAAGACTCCTGAAAGCAAGTTATACTGTAGCCCAAAAGAAAAGATTTCTGATGGGAAAGCAAGCAGATGAGGAGGCACAATGTGATTGTCCGTTTCCTGTTCTGTATCTTTGGCTCCCATTCCTGTTCTGTATCTTTCTCCCGTTATTCTCTCTGCCTGGAATTCCGCACCCTGCTCATCCATCCTCAGGTCTCAAAATTCTACTACCAATACATTTCAAACCAGCTCTGTAAAATCTTCTCCAGTTCCCTAGTGAAGGTTAAATTTTCCCTCGAACTTGTAGAATAAGTATGTCAATACATTTTGCTTCCCACCTGGACAGTAAGTTCCCCCAAAGCATGAACTGTATCTTTGCCACTTCCTCCCGGAGTTGGGCTAGCAGGGTGTGCAGCAAACAATGCGTGTTCAATAAGTATCTGGGGCAATGAGAGGCTCAGCATTTGGCAGATGTGCAAAAGGCATATGCTTCCTTTTTATTATACACTATTTTTGCTGGGAATAGAGTACAAGCTTACCATAATGAATTTAAATGATGCAAAAGTGTATGTAAAGAAAACCAAGCCTTCTTCCTTCTCCATTCCTTATTCCCTCACTACCATCCCCAACCCAAAGTAAAGCAGTATTGACAGTCTTATGTATATCTTTCCATAAATAGTCTCAACATACACAAACCTCTGTGTCAATAGACCTTTGTATTTTGCACAAATGAAAGCACAGTGTTCTGGAGGGTTTCTTTCTTAATATGTCTCAAAGATAGTTTCATCTCACCATAACCTCACTGTTTTTCAAGACTGTGTGGTAGTCTATCATGCAGATAGATCATGTGTTATGTAACTAGTCTTCTGCTTTACCTACATGTACCAGTATATCTGTGGGGGGGGACCCTAAAAATGAAATTTCTGGATCAAAGAGTAGATATGTCTTTAATTTTGATAGATGTTGTTGCATTTTTTTCCAAACACATAAAGACCTGAATGCCATTATTTCTCTAGTGGTCTTTGTCTGCTCCTTTATTCTTACCCATTACTCCCTTCCACCTTTTCTGGCATTAAAACTGCTGTCATTATTTTAACAATCATTCTACCAAGCACCTGAAGGAGACAGAGCTGACTAGCTTTGTGCTGCCATAGCATGGGTTTGGACAAATCATTCATTCCTCAGATGAACAAAGCCCCAGCCTCAGTGGGTGTACTTCTTGACATTACCTCTTTTGAGCACACCCAGTTCAAGCTGTTTGAGCTGATTCCTATCGTTGCCTATAGATTAGGGAGGCTTGCCCAAGATAGGGAGGAGACCCAGCACAAGTTTATTACCCATCTTTGCCCCTCCCTCCAGGACAAGGAGGAGAGAGACCAATGGATGCAACAAGGCTACCCCATCTTTCTCTGGTAGGCAAGACATAAGTACCCTCTGTTTCCCATGTCCCCATCTTTTTTACATCTTTATTTTCTAAGGTAGGTATTCACTTTAGTTCTAGATGGTACCCTTCAAGAGGTATAGAGAAACTGAAGATTACGATGAAGTTTGGTGCTATCTAGATGGTGTGAAGCCAGAGGCTTAGGAATTCTTGAATCCTACCCTCCTGATATCCCCTCAACTAGGGAGTTATTCCCAAAGAAGAATAACAAGATAAGCAAGGGACATTCTTTTCATAGTTGGGCAAGTCTTCAATTCCCCTGGCATAGGATTTCTCTAGTTAGTCATGCCTCAGTCACACACACACACACACACACACACACACACACACACACACACAGAGGCATGCCAATAGCTTCTGATTCTAAGATGGCTGAGCCAACAAAGTAGGCCTGACCTGGTTGTAGACACAGAGGAAGCAGAACAGAGAAAGCATGGTTAAGTCTGTCTTGAGTAGTCCAACCCTGCCTGGTCTCCTTACTTCCTGGGGCCAGACTGCAAAGGGGAGATGACACTTGTACTTATGGTGTGAGCTCCTCACCCACAGTGGCCCTACCCACTGGTCAAACATGGCCCAATGAGCATCCCAGATCCTGAATTTTCAACCCTCCCTTCTCGGGTGTGAGTTAAGAAGGAAATGAGCAGAGGGGTGGAAATGTTGGAATGAGCCTGCACAGGCTCCCTCCTCAACCACTTGCTTGACAAAGGGATTTAAACATGTGTCCTGTGAGGTACATGTCCCTGATCTCACCAGACTTAACTTATCTGTGCATCCCCAGCACCTAGCATGAAAGAGCCTACTGAGGAGACTTATCCTGGAGGAAAGAAGTCTCAAAAAGAATGAGGTTATTTTCTTTCTGCTGAAGGCTGTTAAAAAAAAAAAGCAAAATTCGACCAGTAAATTTGAAGATCTAACTGATTTGTTAAGTGATTCATGAATCAGAAATCCCACCTAGCAATCAGAGGAGCTCCAAGGAGCTGTACAAAATGGAAGATTTTTAGAAGAAAGAGGGTGGGGCAAGAAGTTATCAGCAGATGAAAAGAAAGGATTGTTTCAGGCAAGGTCACCTTCCGTTAGGGGGAAGAACAAGGGGTCTGATATGCTGATTACCTCATCTTCCTTTGGGTAGGAGGAGGTGGAGAAGGTGCTTTGCAGATGGTGTGAAGCCAGGGTCCGATGACCTCATCGGTGCTGATCAGAAAATTCAGACGGATTGGCTTAAAACTCTGTTCCTAGAGAGGCTGAAACTGCAATTAAGTCTTGGTTTGCTATCCTGGAGCAAGTGACCCCACTTGGGGCCTGTGGTTTTCTTTTTCCCAAGGCCATTGAGAAGAAGCGGAAATGGATGTGTTCTGTGTGTTTTTAAAGCTATTCTTGATCCAGTGGGTAGAATTTGCAGAGAGACAGATGTCAGTTCAGTATAAAAAAGTGCTTTCAACAGACAGATTATTCCAAACAGGGGATCATCTGCTTTAAGAAGTCGTGATTTCCCCATCACCGGAAGCATTCAAATATAGGGACGATACATCCTAGCAGGAATTCAAGGATTAGAGGTTTGGACTCGTTTTAAGATTTCACAACCCCTGGGAATTAAAGATTTTATGAAATGTCCCTGCCTGCCTAAGAAAGTTATGCTTTATACTCTCAAACACCCTGTCACTTTGGCATCCGCTCTAGCCTGAGTGTGTTCTAGGTCTATCTGTGGCAGCCAGAGGAAATGCATAACCCTGTAGAGAACTGTTCTCCATCCAAGGAATACCCATTCTCCAAAAAGAGGCCTGAGATCTTTTCTTTCTTTCTTTCTTTTTTCTCCCTTCCTTCCTTCCCTCCTCCCTCCTTTCTTTCTTTTTCTTTCTTTTTCTTTCTTTCTTTCTTTCTTTCTTTCTTTCTTTCTTTCTTTCTTTCTTTCTTCTTTCTTCTTTCTTTCTTTTTCTTTCTTTCTTTCTTTCTTTCTTTTTTTCTTCCTTCCTTCCTTCCTTCCCTCCCTCCCTCCCTCCCTCCTTTCTTTCTTTCTTTCTTTCTTTCTTTCTTTCTTTCTTTCTTTCTTTCTTTCTTTCTTTCTTTCTTCTTTCTTCTTTCTTTCTTTTTCTTTCTTTCTTTCTTTCTTTCTTTCTTTCTTTCTTTCTTTTTTTCTTCCTTCCTTCCTTCCTTCCTTCCCTCCCTCCCTCCCTCCCTCCTTTCTTTCTTTCTTTCTTTCTTTCTTTCTTTCTTCTTTTTCCCTTCCTTCCTTCCTTCCTTCCCTCCCTCCCTCTTTTCTTTCTTTCTTTCTTTCTTTCCTTCTTTCTTTCTTTTTTTCTTCCTTCTTTCCTTTCTTCCTTCCTTCCTTCCCTCCCTCCCTTCTTTCTTTCTTTCTTTTTTCCTTCCTTCCTTCCTTCCTTCCTTCCCTCCTCCCTCCCTCCTTTCTTTCTTTCTTTCTTTCTTTCTTTCTTTCTTTCTTTCTTTCTTTCTTTCTTTCTTTCTTTCTTTCTTTCTTTCTTTCTTTCTTTCTTTCTTTCTTTCTTTTTTCTTTCTTTCCTCCCTCCCTTTGGCAAAGCAGAACCAGGGTTGAGCCATTAAAGTGCCCACTCATTTCAGAGCTTGCTCACTGTCTAGTGCAGGCAGGGAGGCAGCTGTGGCATATTGGTAAGAACCCAAATAAATATTTTATCTCTGGCCTCAGCAGAGGGGGAGAAATGGGCCTTTCAGAGATGAGTGGGCCGTGGGGCTTCCTATTGGCAGTGTCATCTATTTAGAAGAGAAGGGGGGGGACCTGTCATTCACCCGGGTCATTAATCTTGAAGCCCAAACCACTCCAAACCTAGGTCCCCTAGAGTCAGAATTTGATAAATGGCAAAATAAACTCAGCATGTGCAGATGAATGAGGGGGGCCCCCAGCTATTAAAAAGCCATTGCCATCTTCCTGCAACTGCACAGTCCCACCATCCTCAGCTGCCTGTGTGGTCAAGGCGTCCAGTGGGGCACACAGACGGGCACCCGCCGTAATTAGCAGCTCGTCCCCGGCCCCGAAGCCTGGCTTGCTTCCCAGCCCCCATCGCCCCTGTAAGAGGCTGTCCTCCAGGAGTCACAAGACCCTCAAAATTAAAACAGAATAATCAAACAGCAAAGATGAAGCCCCTGGGAGAAGACAGAGATTGGCGATGCCAAGAGCTAGTTATTCACTGGCAAGGACCCCGGAGCACAAATGGAAAAAAGAGTAAGTGAGGATGTCGACTGGTATGACAAACAGTCCAAGCTTGGTCCATTTGTGCAGTGAGGGGAGGACAATGAGAAAATTAATGAATTGTGCTTCCATTAAGAATTCCAAGTCCTGCCTTGATTTTGGCCTCAGAAAATGGGTATGTGAGTTACCTCCGGAACAACGCCATCTCCAAATGCATTGCATGAGTTTGAGCAGGGAGCTGGGGCTCAGCAGACTCTCAGGTGCTAACAGCAAGTGCAAAGCAGAAGTTATCCCGTCCACAAGCCAAGAGTGCGCCTGGAGGGTCTGCCTGACAGAGTGCGGACAGCTGTGCCCCACTGTGCACACTAGCTAGAAGTGGCCTCGCATCACTATGGAAATAATTTTCCTTATTGAATGCAGCTCGCCCCACAGGCCCCACATGGATTCCAGCTGGAACAGGAAGGAGCACAGGCTTCTCCTCAAATATCCTGGGCTTTCCGTCAAGTCCCAAAATGAGGTGCAACCTCAGTATCTTGGGGACGAAATGTGATCAGAAATCCTTCTTTCTCTTCCACCCACTTCCCTCTCTCTTCTACTGTTCCTTACCTAAGTCTCTCTCTCTCTCTCTCTCTCTCTGCCTCTCCCTCTTTCTCTGTCTCTTCTTCTCAATCCCTGTCCATCTCTTTCCCTCCAGGATGTCATATGAGCCCCCTGCAGCCCCCACCACACTGGCTGCTGCAGGCGTGAGATCAATGGGCAGTGAGAGGCACTTGGACCACCTGAAACTGAAGAAACTCTCTATCTTCTGTCTCTGTCTCCCTCACTCAGAGGAATGCAAGGGCACTCAAATGAAAGTCGTATTTCCTAGTCCAAGCCCATCCTGTTTTCGCTGAGCCCCACAGAGAGTAAGTGACTTGCCCAAAGTCACAGAGTAAAATCAGCGCAGGTAAAGGGAAAGTTGAGATTCGACTCCCAAGTCCTCAGAGGGTGGTCTGGGGGAGAAAGAGCCGAAAATGGAGAGGGGCCAGAGGAGAGAAAGTCTTTGAAATCTGCTTGATTGAGGGCATATCTGGGACATTAAAGACATCATTTTCAGGGGTAGAGTGGGGACTGGTGTGATAGTGATGGAACCAAATTAAAATGTAAAAGAGAAACGTGTTTGGCATCCTCAGTGTAAATGGACTTTGACAAAGACTGGATTGCTCCCCCTCAGAGAGTCCTGAGAAGTCCCTGCCCTCACATTCACCATGGCCTCAAGGGGGCACAGGAGCCCCAGGACTAATGGAGGAAGGGGAGAACCCCCCTCCCTCCCCATGGCAGACTCTTCCTTCCCAGGGAGATCTGGGTCAAGCCCAGACTGCAGCCCCTGAGGTGGGAGCAGGAAGGAATTATCCCAGGGGACACCTTGTGCGTGGCTCCATACCTCCTCCCCTCCCTGTCTGTGGGCACTGCCAGCCAGCCAACCTAGAAACACCCCCTTCCCCCCTCCTCCCCATCCAAACTGTCCCCACATTCTCTCTGCTGTACCCACCAGATTCTCCCAGAGCTGCTGCCTCCAGTCTCCTGGCTGTCACTGATGGCTAAACCTCTCCAGTTCCCTCCCCTGCCTCGGGCACAGCTCCCAACCAGTTCCTGTCCTGGCATCTTCCTGCCTCCAATGCATTCGTTCCGCAAGCCCGCACGAGTGCACCTTCTACGTATGGAGTCTCAGGCTGGGGGTTGGAGAACCCAGCAGGGGCAGGACTAGGTGAGAAACGGCCTGGGGCTTGGACCAGAGTGGCAACCTTAAGGGGGAGATAAGTGGGCAGCTGGGAGTGATACTTAAGAGGTATAATCGACTGTATTCATGCTGCAATCAGGACCAAATTGGGGGCATTTACAAAAGCTTGTTGATTGATCTGTGGTTACTCATTGGTGCTAATGGTTTTAATCGAGGGAAGAGATCTCAATAAAAACAAATGATTGCTCTTTATACTAGAAGTGTCAATGGGCCCTTAATGAATGAACTTGCTAATTCCTCTTCCTGCTGAGACATTCAGTCTTGGGTGAGAGTATTTAGGACCTTCACCCCAGTCTTGTTTTTTTGGGCTGTGTCCCACTTTGCTTGACTTTGAGAACCTTGGAAATGCACCCCGGGGGACAGCACCATGCTCCCCAATCACTCGCTTCCTATGTCCCCATTTCTGGAGAACCTGCCCATCAAACCCCTGTCTCTCAGAAGCCAAGTGCCTTTAAGGTATAGAGACAGAAACACTTCACTGGGAGTAAGAAAGAGTAAAGAACAGCCTGCCCATTAGCACCTTGTCTGATACTATGTGGAAGGCAGCATACTGCCCTCACCTCCAATGGCCCTTAACTGCCTCCCTGTATCACCAACCCCATCCCATCCCTCTCAGAGCCCCAGTCATTGACCTACTGCTGGCCACCTAGAGCCCATTCTTCACATCCAAATTCATGATTCCTTTCAACCCTCTATGGGCCTATCAGGGCACTAACTTCTCTCTCCTCTCACTCTCACTCCCAGACGCAGCAAAGATGATACAAGCAGCCTTCCCTAGGCCCGTGCTAACCTACCCCATCTCCAGCGATATGGCCAATATCCAGCCCGGAGACCAGAGGAAGAACAGAACAGTTGTCCCCTCTGAAAGATATTTCATGGCTCTGGCCTCTCCAAGACCAGGATCTTAATTCTGACTCTGCCTTTTCCTCAATGTCTGACCTCAGGCAAGTGGTCTGACCTTCCTGGGCCGGCTTCTCTGCAAAAGAAGATCAATATTAAGCACAGGGACTGTTGTGGTGGGGACATGCCTAACACTGTGCCTGGCCCATAGAAGACACTTTTCTCTGTTAAGTTAATGCTCCCCCTCTCCCTTCCTCTCGGCAGTACCATGAACGGTGGGAAAGCAGTCAAGGAACATCATCCAAGGCATATGGTTATCGACAGCATTCCAAGAACCACAGAGAATGTGGAACCTGCACTGTCAGACAGGTGGTCTGGGCTGGGCAGCCACACACTGAACCCCACCCCTTTCTTTTCAGCCCGGTAGATAACAGTAGGACTAAGGAGAGCTGAAAAGTGGCCCAACCAAGGTTTGAGCTGAACAAATCAAAAGCAGCAAGCAAGAGGAGCCTGTGCCTAATGCAGCTTAGAGTTACAAATGGTAACAATCTTACAATCCAAACTTGAAACAATAGGGTGGAAAATTGCTATTCTAATGAAGATTCTGAGGAGAATTGCAGGGAGAACTGCACACATACACTAGCCCCAGCCAGGTTGGCCAGGCCAGAGAAGCAGGCTGTGTCTATCGTAGCACCGACTTAACCATGACCATTCATGCATCATTTATTCATCATTTCATTCAACCATTTCTCCACACATTGTTTCACCTGTGCAAATTGCTATTCACGCTTCCATTTCTCATGTGTTCATTGACTTACCCTCCATTCATTTATTCCCTCTTCTCTTCTTTCATTTATTCACTCACACGTGTGTTCATCCAACAAGAATCTTATGAACATCTTTGTGCCAGGCACAAGTTCCTATAAGTATCTGCTGACATCCACTTCAATCCTAGACATCACTGGCTGGATACAAAGGAAACTTTTACCCTTGCAGAGTTTACAAAACCACCCTCTGCCCAAGAAGAACTGCAAAGGGAAATGTACTGTGCTGGACACCTTCACCTGTTCCGCAAAGATGGTACAGTGATGTAGGTATAGAGCAAGGTAGGGACATCCAGAGAGCAACCTATTCAGGGAAGGACCTTGACAAAGACAAGGGTCTAAGATTGGCAAAGTGAGTGAGAAAATACAGGGGAGAGGCGGGGAAGAGAGACACTAAAGCCCCTGATCTAATGGGCACATGCTAGGAGGCTGAAGGTGAGCCAGAGGCACAGAGAGGGGCTGGTGTCCCCTCCAGGGGTCTTGAGTCCCAGGTGAGTGTGTCCCTCAAAACCAATACTTCCCAAACCGCGACCTGCAGAAGAAAGTGTTACCAAGCTAACCTAGATTGTTAATTTTTTCTCAACCCAGAGAGGAAAATCAGCTAAACGATAGGGTGCTCTCAATATTTTCCTTCTCTTTCACATGGTTCCAAACTGTTAGTACCCCTTATTCATCTAGACCATGATCTATTAGGAGAGGATATCCAATCAAGCACAAAATCATGTATCTGTAATTTTGAGTTGCCTGGTCCAGAACTCCATGGTTTCTGGATGTTGTGGCCTCTCATCACATTTGCCTATGGTTGCTGTGAAGGGCAATTCAGAAAGGAAAGCCTAGAGCAGCCAGGCTTAGAAGTTCCAGAGTTTAGATCCCTCGTGCCAGTCCAGGTGGGCACAGCTCATGAGGTCTGCTTTGTGAGAGCTTTCACATCATCACCTTTGAAGCTAACCCCTGGGCTGCCCGTTTACCAGTATCTGTCCACCCCCCAATGGTTGTGAATGAACTGTTAGTCCAAGAACAGTGAACTGTTAACTACACCGAACACAGGGGGTCCTGCCAAGTGGTGCTAGACTGAACTGATCTGAGCTGGGTTGGACTGGGGCCGGCTGGACAGAACTGGAGGATCTAGGCAGATCTGCACAAGTAGAAACTTGATGGAGCTGAATGGAGCCAGTGCTGGGACAAAACATGCTCAGCCAGACAGTCCCCCAAATGGGGCTGTAGGATCCTGGAGGATCAGTTGTTCATGAAACCCAACCCAAATGCCCCCAAAGCCTCTCCAGCTGAGGCAGATTGGCGGGTACCCGTCCCCCCAGGCAGAAGCCAAAAAAGGTCCAGCTCCCTCCATTGCCTCTTCTCCAAGATTCATCTTTCATCAGAGCTTCAGAAAATAATGGCTCCCTACTGCAAAGTTCATCTCTTGCTTATGAGTCCATTTGATCTAGATGAACTCCTTGGTGGAGGGAAGAGGAAATAAGAGAATGGATGTGCAATGACCATGACTGAGAGAAGGCTGATGTTGACTTCCCCTCTCACGGGTTCTGGCCAAATTCCTGACAACAGTGTTAGGGTTATTGTTAGGGTTAGCCTTGGAGTTTCCTCCAACAAGGTGGTAAGTTCAGTCCCTACTCCCTCCCAAATATGGAGGAGGGAAGGGGTCCACAGAAGGCACCTGGATTCTTAAGGGTCACTCCAGCTTCTGTGCTGATGCCTCATTGCAGGCACCCTGCGCTTTGCTTCAGGACCCCATGCCCTGAATATTGGGGTTGATGGCTTTTATAAATTCAGAACCAGTGCATTCCACACACCCTCTCTTCCCTGGGCTCGCTGAGCATTGCTTGGACCTTTTCCCTGTCCTCTCTCATCTCCCCCTAAAACATCAGCAAGTCTTTCTTGATTATTCTATAAAGATTGGATTTGTGCTCTGTAATTTCTGGATGTCTCTCAACCCCTGCCATTCGTTCATTCATTCATTCATTCGTTCATTCGTTTATTGCCAATTTTCACCAGGGCATAGAGGATAAAAACATTGTTATTCTGATGGAGAGAGGAAAGGAAAGGGGGATGGTTATTGTAAGTCTGTGTCATCAGGCATCTAATACATATTAAGCAGTTATTTAAATTGAGTTTCCTACTCTACCATTTTCTCACATATGACTTGAACTTGTAAGTTAATGTCTAGCACACATTTTAAAGATGAGCAGACTGAGATTCATATAGCAAGTACCAGAGCCATATTCAAACCTTGATCTGGTTTCTTTTCTTCACACTACTCCAAAATATCCTGCCCTCCTGCTACCCATCACCTACAACCTAATCCAGAGATGGACAAAGATTTGCCTGTTTCCTGGTGTTACCTCCACTGTATCACGTTGCCATGACATTTGTTAGGGAATGAAAATCAGTCAACACAGAAAAGGAAAGCCACAAATGAAACAAAAGTTAGTTATTGAATTAAGCTGTGTTCTATCTTTCTTTTTTAACATAATTCACTCAAATTGATTTATGTGCATAGACCCAGCAGGTGCCCTCTGAGTGTTAAACTCTGCCCAGAATCTGAACAGGAAAGAAGCTCATGGGAAGCCATTCACTGGGGCACCATAGCACATGTCACTGTTCTTTAGAAGGATGGGAGTTGCAGTCTTGAACAGGAAGGACTTGGAAATGATGTCATCATGCTGACATCAAATGACATTAGGGACCTTCTGATGGGCTGAGTTGCCAAGCAACTCCCTCCTTGCCCTGGCCTGGCATTTGACCAATACTTAAGTTGACCTGGCTGTAAATTCTAGTTGCTATCATGCCAAGCCAATCCCAACTTGGCTTTCAGAATTCCTTGGGCTTGCTTGGCTTGCAGATCCTGGTGTTTTTGCATTAAATCCACTAGGAGTAAATCATTTATCCACTCTAATGTTCTCCATCTGCAAGTCCTGCAGTTCAAATTGTTTCTCTAATCAGACTGTTATATTCCTAATTTTATTTGATTAATTTTTTGATTAATGTGCCTAGGGCCCAATAGGACTTTTTATTATTTCCTTATCACTTGAAAAAAATACAAAGTTGATAATTTTAGGATAATTTGGCATATGCATGCCAAGGGCAACACATCATGGGAATATCACCAGCTGGGGATGAGAAGAAAATATAACACTTAGAGGGAGTCTTAAATGATCTGTGGCTATTATTCCAATAGAACAAGTATATTACACAGTTAAAAATAACAACTCTCGTCATTATTTGAGGACCTACTGGCTCCAGCACAGCTCTGAGAGATTTGGTATAAAATAATAGTTATGGGAATAGTCACTGGATTCAAATCCTTGCCCAGCCACTTTTTACTGAGTGACTTTGGACACTGAGTTACTGAACGTACTCTAAGCCAACTCCGTCATGGGACTCATAGTCCAGTGCCCAACACATATCAAGTGCTCAGTAAATATCAGCTCTTATTATAGTTATTTCTCTCTCTCATCTGCTAAAGTAGGTATTGTTGCCCACATCATTTGCGTGAGAAAACTAAGACTCAGAGAAATTCACTGGTTTACATGGCTAGGAAAGAGCAGAGCTGGGAAGCTAGTTTGTCCAGATTTTGAAGCCAGGTCTGTCAGATGCAAAACTCAGTGCTCTTTCTATGACATTTCACTTTCTCTTTTCCCTTTTTTTATTTGAGAGTGATGAAGGCCCAAAATATTAATCTGTTCTCACCTTCTGCATTTTTAACATCTCATGTAAATACAGTTTCATGAGCAGTCCTTTGGTCTTCCAGAACACTCTAAGCTCCCTTTATAAACTCTTTAGGGGTAGGAACATACCTTCCATATCTTTACAGATTCCAAAGTCTTAGCACAGTACCCTCCACATAGCAGGATTCAGAAAATAATTTAGCAAACGCCTGCGTAGTCCTTCCTCTGTTTTGGCCACTGTTCTACGTGCTTTACAAATATTCACCCTTGTAATCCTCACAGCCACTCTCTGAGAAGGCTTCTGGTATTATTCCCACTTATGGATGAGGAAACTGAAGCACAGAAAGGTTAAGAACTTGAAAAAGGACACACAGCTAATAAGAGAGTTGGGATTCAGCACAGCGCTGTGCTGTGTTCCATGTTTGATAGAACAAAAGAAAGAACAGTCAGAACCAGACCTTGAGGGAAATTCCATCTTATGTAGATCTGACGTGGCCCAGACACTATTATTTATATTTTATGCCTCATCCACATTGCAAAAGGAATGTTAACAGACTGCCTTTAAAGAGCGAAAAGTATGCACCATACACAGCACCCAAAGGTAGGTCCTGTCTCACTGAGTCTGTGGGCCAATGCACAAGCTAGTTTTACTTCTGGAATACCCTTCCACCTGGAAAATTCCCAGCCTCCCATCAAGCTTTACCTACCTGTATCAGTTGTACCCACAAGATTCTAATTCATGGAGGTGATGGAATGATGACATGGAGAGGCTAATGCCATTGAAAGACCATTGCTTATTACTTACATTTCCTGAGGGAAAGGGGCATGTCATGCCATTCAGGGCCCCATGAGAAAGCACCAGGTCTGGTTAGGAGGCAGAAGGGGGTGAGGAGAAAGCACGGTCCACTGCCTTTATTGTGTTTTCTATGGGAACGGCAAATGAAGGCAGAGGGAGCAGCTAAGGACTAATTTGAGTAATGTTGGTGGGTTCTGGACTCCAGGGGTGGTCTCTGGATGTCTATACCTGGCTTTAGGATGATTTATGACAGAGGAATATTGATTGCCTCCTGGAATATGAGCCAGAGCCAAAGAGAGGAAAGCATTCAGATTTAGGGTTCTGGGCTGATTAATTTACATATGAAAGGTGGAGCCCCATGCATCCCTAAGAACTGGCCAGCCCTCCTCCCTGGTCCATGCTGTGTACTTGAGAGACACTTGATGATTGAATGCATGTGAGAGAGGGAACTTGAAATGGACCAGAGAGAAAAAGAAAGAGTTACATCAGAGATGACACTGTATCTGTCACACTGCTCTAACTAGCACAGAGTGTCCTGACAATGTAGACAAGAAGAAGAAGGAGGAGGAGAAGCCACTACAATGGGCTTAGTGCTCCCACTGCTTATCAAATAAGTCATTCGTGGTTTTTTCACAGTACTAAATTCTATGGGGTACTTATAAAATTGGGTCTCATGGGAAGAACATTGTTAGAATGGCCAGCAATACCTATATAGTCTTCATGTGGTCATTTCATTCATTGAACTTGGATAAAATAGAATGTATTGTAACCACTGAGAAAGCATTTCCATGGGTATCTAAGCTACTGAAGTATAAGCATCCTGCTTTCTGGGAATCTAACAGGACGTCCACAGCCCAGAAGGTTGTATGGCTAACACAGTACATATGTTGTCCCTCTTAAATGTCATTCAAATCAATATGCATTTGACAGAAGCTGAAGAGCTGTCAGGTCAAGTCTGAGCTCTGAGACAAGGGTCTAGAGTGTGACTGATTGAAAATTGAGCCATCCACTTCAGATGTTGTCCCTAGGTCCTAGAGGTAGACAGCCATCAAGAGCCTAGACACAAACCAATCTAGAGCCCCAGGATTCATTGTCTCCCTCTGTTCTGGTCCTGAATGTGTTGTCTGAGCCCTCACTCTAGGTCTTGTCTTTCCTTCTACTTTTTTTAATAACTTTATTGAGGTATATTTTACATGCCACAAAATTCACTGATTTTTAGTGTACAATTTCAAAAATGTTAGTAAATTTACAGAGCTATGCATCCACCAATACAATCTAGTTTTAGAATATTTCCATCACCCCAGAAAGAAACCTCATGCCCGCTTACAGTCACTCCTAGTTTCCACTTCTGGGTTACAGGCAACTGCTAAGCACCCTCATCTTTTCCTTTTATCACTTAAACCTTTCCCTACCCAAAGTTGACAACTTAGGCTGTTGAGGTCTTTTAAACAAGAATATCTTTTTCCTTTTTATGGAAGTCAGTGTAAAAGAATGAAACTTGTTTTCACTTAGCAGGCAGTTGGGCAAAACCGTAGCTATGCACTAAGCTAGAAATCCCAATAGCCAAAAATAATAAGATCTTTCTATAAATTCTGGTTATCCAGAGGAAGATGTCTTTCTGACTGCCCAGCCACAATCCCATCATGGTGCTTGCACAAGTCGCTTCCTTTCTTTGAGGCTCAACTTCTTCACACAGTTGATTGCCAAGGTTTGCACAAGCTTTAGGTTTACAAGATTCTTTAATGGAAGTGAAAAGGATGATGGTTGTTTTCTTCCTCAACACTAATTCTTTCTTGTTCAAAGTCAGAAAATCTGCTTGAGAGATCATTTTCACCTACTCAGGTGCTTGTAACCAGTTCCACCAGATGAGGCTTTTCACTGAAGAATAAAATACCTTTAGACACATTTTAGTTTCTTTCTTTATTTAAAATACTGTGGGTTTGGGTGTGTGTGTGTGTGTGTGTGTGTGTGTGTGTGTGTGTGTGTTTTCTGTGCAAGAGAGATAGGCAGCCTTAGTTCAACTAAAGCAGCATGTGACACCCACACATAAATTAATTCCTGTTGAATGCAAAGATAAGATCAACCCACCTAGACAATTGATGGGGGAGAGATGTGAGACATGTGACCTTCCTAAATGTAAATGGAAACATGGTTCCTTCTGATTGGAAGAAAGAGTCCTAGGGACTGGGAAGCTGTGTGCCTGCCTTCTTTCTCTTCCAGATCTTCACATTTATATAATGTGTTTATTTCTATAATGAGATAACTATATTCTATTAAGAACACTGAGCATGGTAAGCAGATAACTTCTCATAGGCTCTGCCTGAATCTGTTCACAAACTCTGTGTGGTCATTGAAATTGGGGTCTGCAGCCAGGGCCCAGGATGGACTTCTGAGTCTGTTAAGGCAGAGGTAGAGGTAGAGACAGCAGAGTCAGGGAAAAATATAAATCTTAGTAGAGGTGAAAATACTTTGGCCATAGAAAGTCATGGTCAAAAAACAGATCTAAGGGTAAAGCAAAACCATAAAATGCAAGAAAGGATTGAGGCTACAAATAAGTCCATGAATGGAGCCCACCATGCAGTGTGGTCCCCCAGAACTAACCCCCTAGCCCCAGCCTTCCAGCAGCTTTCCCAGGGGACTTGGGGCTTGCAAGAAGTTTGGTCCAGAAGGAGTCAAACATGGACCCAAAAAGGGAGGAGTGTAAAGATCCCCAAGAGCATCCTGGACAACAGTTTTCTTGTTCTGTGAAATATATGGCTCTGGAGGAAATGAGAGCCAGAAAAAGAATCAATTCTCTCGGAATCTTCTGGATCAGGTATGTCATTTGAAGATATGTGAAGCTCCCAGAAAGGTCACTTTAAGGAGAGAGACCTCCCATAACTTAATTTCCTTTTGTTACATTGTGAGCTTTATTTTCTCCCACTCTCACCCCCCCTTCTATCTCTTTCCCAGGCCTGCCAAGTCCTGTTTATTAAAAGTGTTGTGTCCAATTTACCCAGCTTTTAATTAAGCTGTCAAGCTGAAATGGGATTGTCTCCTGGGAAGCGAACAAAGATTTTATGGTCATTTAATTTTTGCTTAAGATTAAAAATCCTACTTCTGGCATGCTTAAAATTATTAATGAGATCCAGGAATTCTGGCCCATTTGTGTCCATTACAAGACATAAATCATTAAGCTCAATTAGGGGCAAGGGAAATGTGTGAAGCTACAGCTGGAGGTTGTGTTCAGTCCCGCCTTTCCAAAGCAACCAAGTGATGGAGATGTGACTATCAGGGGCTGGGTGGGGAACAGAGGGCAGGAGGGAAGATAGCAAGATGGCAGAGTTAGGAAGAAGGGCATGGACACAAAAGAAGGAATGGAAGGAGAGAACATTAGAATGGCAAGGGGTCAAGGAATGGAGTTCCTATAGAAGATCAGTGAGATCAGAAGGAGAGAAAGGAATTAGGGAGGTGAATTACAGGAGGTGAGGGACACATTTGTAGTTCTCACCAATAGGTCTGATTTCCCTCTTCTTTTAGACACAAGGGAAGATTATACCTCCCTGAGCCTGTGAAGTTAGATATGACTATGTGACTTCCTTTGGCCAACCAAATAAGAGCAGAAGTGACATGTGTCTCTTCTTGGTGAAGACCTTAAAAGCCGGCATGTAATTCCCCTTGTTTCCTCCTCTGCTAGAGTGTTGAGATTGTGATGTCATTCACCTAGTTTACTCTGTCAGTCTGGGTCCCTGAGTGACCAGGATGGTCAGAACCCTCCAGTGACTTGCTTTAAATATGCAATATAAGTGAGAAATAAACCTGTATTGTTTTAGAACACTAAGATTTGGAAGTTGTTTGTTGCTTCATCATAATTCAACCTATTGAGACTGATATAAGTGGGTTGAAAGCAGAAACACAGACCTGTAATAGAGGCTAGGGGGAAGTCAGGTAAGATCAGAAAGCACTGAGAGTGAGGAAATGTGAGAGGCAAAATCTGAGCAACTTGAATTCTCAGTCCCAGAACAATGGTTTGCATAGAATGGATCTGTAGAATGGTATCAAAAGGAAATGAATCAAAGTTCTTTCTAAAGTTTTATTTTAATGCTGTTTGCATGGTTCTAGGGAGAGGGTAGATCCTTCTCAGCTCTCAGTATAAAGGCTCCAGTTTCTATCCAAAGAGAGACTTCTGGTTCAGAAATCTCCCCATTATAAGGCAGACTTTAGGAGGATAGTAATGTTGGAGAAATCTACAACACTCACAAACTCATCTGCTCCAGCCAATATTCACCTTCTGTGATTCTTCTACCTTATCTCCCTCCCTCAAAACCTCTCCTACTCTCTTCTAAGCTTACTTCCTCTTGCTTGGTCTTCCCAAGCCCAGAAAATTGGTCCCAGGATTGTCCACATACTTGAGACTTTAGGTCCTGGCAGACCTCTTGGGCACTGCTACTTCCCTGCAATGAAACATCAACAAGACTGCATATGTTAGCATTTTGTTCTCTCATTCATCTATTCTCCTCTGGACAAAACGACAAGATGAAAAAAATCACCTCAACAAAAAGAAAAAGAGGTAGTATCATCTGCCAGGGACCTACTCAATACAGACATTAGTATGATGTTGGACCTAGAGTTCAGAATCATGATTTTAAAGATACTAGCTGGGCTTGAAAAAAGCGTGGAAGTTATTAGAGAAACCCTTCCTGGAGAAATAAAAGAACTAAAAATCTAAACAAGTAGAAATCAAAAAGGTTATTAATGAGGTGCAATCAAAAATGGGGGCACTAACTGCTAGGATAAATGAGGCAGAAGAGAGAATCAGTGATATAGAAGACCAAATGATTGAAAATAAAGAAGCTAAGAAAAAGAGAGATAAACAACTACTGGATCACGAGGGCAGAATTCGAGAGATAAGTGATACAATAAGATAAAACAACATTAGAATAATTGGGATCCCAGAAGAAGAAGAAAGAGAGAGAGGGGCAGAAGGTATATTGGAGCAAATTATAGCAGAGAACTTCCCTCATGTGGGGAAGGAAACAGGCATCAAAATCCAGGAGGCACAGAGAACCCCTCTCAAAATCAATAAAAATAGGTCAACACCCTGACATCTAATAGTAAAACTTACAAGTCTCAGAGACAAAGAGAAAATCTTGAAAGCAGATCGGGAGAAGAGATCTGTAACCTCTAATGGTAGAAATAGTAGATTGGCAACAGACCTATCCACAGAGACCTGGCAGGCCAGAAAGGACTGGCAAGATATCTTCAGAGCACTAAACGAGAAAAATATGCAGCCAAGAATACTATATCCAACTAGGCTGTCATTGAAAATAGAAGGAGACATAAAAAGCTTCCAGGACAAACAAAAACTAAAGGAATTTGCACACATGAAACAGCCCTACAAGAAATATTGAAAGGGGTCCTCTAAGCAAAGAGAGAGCCTAAAAGCAGCATAGACCAGAAAGGAACACAGACAATATACAGTAACAGTCACCTTACAGGCAATACAATGGCACTAAATTCCTATCTTTCAATAGTTATCCTGAATGTAAATGGGCTAAATGCCCCAATCAAAAGACACAGGCTATCAGATTGGATTAAAAAACAAGACCCATCGATATGCTGTCTGCAAGAGACTCATTTTAGACCCAAAGACACCCCCACTTGAAAGTGAGGGGGTGGAAAACCATTTACCATGCTAATGGACACCAAAAGAAAGCTGGGGTGGCAATTCTTATATCAGACAAATTAGATTTTAAACCAAAGACTATAATAAGAGATGAGGAAGGACACTATATCCTACTTAAAGCGTCTATCCAACAAGAAGATCTAACAATTGTAAATATCTATGCCCCGAACATGGGAGCAGCCAATTATATAAGGAAATTAATAACAAAAGCAAAGAAACACATTGACAACAATACAATAATAGTGGGGGACTTTAACACCCCCCTGACGGAAATGGACAGATCATCTACGCAAAAGATCAACAAGGAAATAAAGACTTTAAATGACACACTGGACCAAATGGACTTCACAGACATATTCAGAATATTCCATCCCAAAGCAACGGAATACACATTCTTCTCTAGTGCCCATGGAACATTCTCCAGAATAGATCACATCCTAGGTCACAAATCAGGTCTCAACCGGTACCAAAAGATTGGGATCATTCCCTGCATATTTTCAGACCACAATGCTTTGAAACTAGAACTCAATCACAAGAGGAAAGTCGGAAAGAACTCAAATACATAGAGACTAAAGAGCATCCAACTAAAGAATGAATGGGTCAACCAGGAAATTAAGAATTAAAAAAATTCGTGGAAACCAATGAAAATGAAAACACAACTGTTCAAAATCGTTGGGATGCAACAAAGGCAGTCCTGAGAGGAAAGTATATAGCAATACAAGCCTTTCTCAAGAAACAAGAAAGGTCTCAAATACACAACCTAACCCTACACCTAAAGGAGCTAGAGAAAGAACAGCAAATAAAGCCTAAACCCAGCAGGAGAAGAGAAATAATAAAGACCAGAGCAGAAGTCAATGAACTAGAAACCAAAAGAACAGTAGAACAGATCAACGACACTAGGAGCTGGTTCTTTGAAAGAATGAACAAGATAGATAAACCCCTGGCCAGATTTATCAAAAAGAAAAGAGAAATGACCCAAATTAACAAAATCATGAATGAAAGAGGAGAGATCACAACCAATACCAAAGAAATACAAACAATTATAAGAACATATTATGAGCAACTCTTTCCCAGCAAATTAGATAACCTGGAAGCAATGGATGCATTCCTAGAGATGTATCAACTACCAAAATTAAAGCAGGAAGAAAGAGAAAACCTGAACAGACTTATAACCACTAAGGAAATTGAAGCAGTCATCAAAAACCTCCCCACAAACAAAAGCCCAGGGCCAGATGGCTTTCCAGGGGAATTCTATCAGACATTTAAAGAATAATTAATACCTATTCTCCTGAAACTGTTCCAAAAAATAGAAATGGAAGGAAAACTTCCAAACTCGTTTTATGAGGCCACCATTACCTTGATCCCCAAACCAGACAAAGACACCATCAAAAAGGAGAATTACAGACCAATATCCTTGGTGAACATTGATGCAAAAATTCTCACCAAAATACTAGCCAATAGAATCCAACAGTACATTAAAAGGCTTATTCACCACGACCAAGTGGGATTTATCTCTGGGCTGCAAGGTTGGTTCAACATCCACAAATCAATCAACGTGATACAATACATTAACAAAAGAAAGAACAAGAATCATAGGATCCTCTCAATAGATGCAGAAAAAGCATTTGACAAAGTCCAGCATCCGTTCTTGATCAAAACTCTTCAGAGTATAGGGATAGAGGGTACATACCTCCATATCATAGAGCCATCTATGAAAAACCTACAGTGAATATCATTCTAATGGGGAAAAGCTGAGAGCTTTCCCCCTAAGGTCAGGAACGCAGCAGGGATGTCCACTCTCACCACTGCTATTCAATATAGTATTAGAAGTCCTAGCCACAGCAATCAGACAACAAAAAGAAATCCAAGGCATTCAAAACGGCAAAGTGGAAGTCAAACTCTCACTCTTTGCAGATGATATGATACTGTATGTGGAAAACCCAAAAGACTCCACCCCAAAACTGCTAGAACTCATACAAGTATTCAGTAAAGTGGCAGGATATAAAATCAATGCACAGAAATCAGTGGCATTCCTATACACCAACAACAAGACAGAAGAGAGACAAATCAAGGAGTCGATCCCATTTACAACTGCACCGTAAACCATAAGATACCTAGGAATAAATTTAAACAAAGAGGCAAAGGATCTGTACTCAGAAAACTGTAACATACTCTTGAAAGAAATTGAGGAAGACACAAAGAAATGGAAAAACGTTCCATGCTCATGGATTGGAAGAACAAACATTGTGAAGATGTCAATGCTACCTAGAGCAATCTACACATTCAATGCAACCCCCATCAAAATATCATCCACTTTTTTCAAAGAAATGGAACAAATAATCCTAAAATTTGTATGGAACCAGAAGAGACCCCGAATAGCCAGAGTAATATTGAAAAAGAAAAGCAAAGCTGGCGGCATCACAATTCCGGACTTCCAGCTCTATTACAAAGCTGTCATCATCAAGACAGTATGGTACTGGCACAAAGACAGACACATAGATCAATGGAACAGAATCGAGAGCCCAGAAATGGACCCTCAACTCTACGGTCAACTCATCTTTGACAAAGCAGGAAAGAATGTCCAATGGCAAAAAAACAGTCTCTTCAACAAATCGTTTTGGGAAAATTGGACAGCCACATGCAGAAGAATGAAACAGGACCATTTCCTTACACCACACACAAAAAATAGACTCCAAATGGTTGAAAGATCTCAGTGTGAGACAGGAGTCCATCAAAATCCTAAAGGAGAACACAGGCAGCAACCTCTTCGACCTCAGCCGCAGCAACTTCTTCCTAGAAACATCGCCAAAGGCAAGGGAAGCAAGGGCAAAAATGAACTATTGGGAATTCATCAAGATAAAAAGCTTTTGCACAGCAAAAAAACAGTGCACAAAACCAAAAGACAACCGACAGAATGGGAGAAAATATTTGCAAATGACATATCAAATAAAGGGCTAGTATCCAAAATCTATAAAGAACTTATCAGACTCAGCAACCAAAGAACAAATAATCCAATCAAGAAATGGGCAGAAGACATGAACAGACATTTTTCCAAAGAAGACATCCAAATGGCCAACAGACACGTGAAAAAGTGTTCAACATCGCTCGGCATCAGGGAAATCCAAATCAAAACCTCAATGAGATACCACCTCACACCCATCAGAATGGCTAAAATTAACAAGCCAGGAAATGACAGATGTTGGCGGGGATGCGGAGAAAGGGGAACCCTCCTACACTGTTGGTGGGAATGCAAGCTGGTGCAACCACTCTGGAAAACAGTATGGAGGTTCCTCAAACAGTTGAAAATAGAGCTACCATATGATCCAGCAATTGCACTACTGGGTATTTACCACAAAGATACAAATGTAGGGATTGAAGGGGTACGTGCACCCCAATGTTTATAGCAGCAGTGTCCACAATAGCCAAACTGTGGAAAGAGCCAAGATGTCCATCGACAGATGAATGGATAACAAAGAAGTGGTATATATACACAATGGAATATTATGCAGCCATCAAAAGGAATGAGATCTTGCTATTTGCAATGATGTGGATGGTCCTGGAGGGTGTTATGCTGAGTGAAATAAGTCAATCAGAGAAAGACATGTATCATATGATCTCACTGATATGAGGAATTCTTAATCTCAGGAAACAAACCTAGGGTTGCTGGAGTGGTGAGGGGGTGGGAGGGATGGGGTGGTTGGGTGATAGACATTGGGGAGGGTATGTGCTATGGTGAGCGCTGTGAATTGTGCAAGACTGTTGAATCACAGATCTCTACCTCTGAAACAATGCAATATTTGTTAAGAAAAAGAAGAAGAAGAAAATAGCAGAAGGGGAAGAATGAAGGGGGTTAAATTGGAGGGGGAGACGAACCATGAGAGACGATGGACTCTGAAAAACAAAATGTGGGTCCTAGAGGGGAGGGGGTGGGGGGATGGGTTAGCCTGGTGATGGGTATTAAAGAGGGCACGTTCTGCGTGGAGCACTGGGTGTTATGCACAAACAATGAATCATGGAACAGTATATCAAAAACTAATGATGTACTGTATGGTGATTAACATAACAATAAAAAATATAAAGAAAAAAAAAGATAGTTTTGTAGTTTAAAAAGAAAGGACACCAGGCTCCTCATGATCAAGAGAGAAATTAATAATGTATGGACCAGAATAGACTTCTAGACCAGACTCATGCAGGCAGATCTCTAAAGTAGCTCAGGTGTGCTTATTTTGTCCCATTCTTAGACAAATTGCTTGGAAAGTTAACTAGTGAGGTAGATAGGGTCCCAGGCTTATCTGAAAAGGGCTTATTTTTCTATTCCCCAAAGAGACAAGGTCTCAAGTGTTGGATGAGGCAGAGTGATAGCCACACTGAATAGAGGTCACTTTTTGGCACGGCCTACTACTACCATGCACACACACATACACACACCCCTCTCAGGAGAGCCCAATCCTGGGCTTTCTGCCCGTGGCTATCTCTCCAACAGAAATGCCAGAAATCTGGGGAAGAGGCACATATCATGCGATGTAACAAAAATGTGATTACACATTGGAAGCAGAAGCTGCTTCTTAGTCACTTTTGGGGCCCCAGAGCTGTCCCTGTTCATGATGGCCAAAGTGAACTGGGGAAATAGGTCAGACTTGGATCTAGATGGGATTTTTTCACCTAACACCACATAAGGATGGAGAATGGGTGTTGCTGGGTCAGAAGAAAGTATAGAATATAGGGGCAGAGTGGGAGTGGGGTGTAATTACTCAGGAGTCAAGGACAAGCTTTCCACCTCATTGCCTACCTCCTTACACTCCTGTGTACCTCTGGTTGACCTCAAGTACAGGGGCCTTGGATGGGTGACTTCCTGAGGACTGAGCAAACGGGCTGTCAGAGATGCTTTGTTTGAAGAGAACAGATTCCCAGTAGTGCCAGCTTAGACAAAGTGGGGTTTATTATACAGATCCCAAGAGCAGGAGTTAGAGAAGCACCTCATGAAGGACAGAACCTTGGACCCAGAAGGCCATCAGGAACCATGGTGCCCACGACCCCACATTGCCTTCCCTGGCCCACCTGATCCCTCATCTCTGCCCATCTCTGTGTATCTGTTTTCGTCTCCTGTCTCCCTCCAGCCTTGATATCTCTGCTCCCCTGTGTACACAGAGGAAGGTGGCCACCATAAAATGGCACCATCATACTCTGAAACTGCATCACCTGCAAGTGAGGTGTTCAAGGCTCTGACTTCCGAATCTCCAGGGAAGAGGAATGTAGAAGTCTTAGCAGCACTGGCATACTAAGAAGAGCGGTAAAGGGTGGCTTATTATGGATGATAGGACTTGACCTGCAGACTTTGTTCTGCTTCTGATGGCTATGCAGTCTTGGACAGTCACTTCATCACTGAAATCTCTGAAAATCGTGACAATAATGTTAGCCTCTGCTACCTCTCGAGGATATTGTGAGTATCAAAGTCAAAGGAT
Organism: Eumetopias jubatus; assembly: GCF_037043125.1. Lineage (NCBI taxonomy): Eukaryota > Metazoa > Chordata > Mammalia > Carnivora > Otariidae > Eumetopias > Eumetopias jubatus. The sequence goes on from NW_028274816.1 coordinate 121,664,499, forward strand.
ACAAAAGTGCTCTATAAACTCTGAAGTTCAATGGACATGAAGGAGTTTATGCCCTCTTCATTATGATCATCACCATCATCTCCACCACCACCAGCATATTAACTACCATCGTCACCACCACCCCCATCATCAACACCACCACTACATCATCACTACCACCACCATCATTATCACTATCCCATCACCACCATTATCATCACTATGATTACTACCACCACCAAACAGCTCAATGCCATCTTGGTTTCCAGAGCCTTCCAGAAATCATGAGCCTGAAACTTTGTTTTTAAGATAAGATCCTTCTATTCATTCAGAATGGCTTCCAAACCTCGGATTGCATTAACTTGCACTGACTTTTTAATTTATTCATTCATTTATTCAACAAGTATTCTTTGAGCACATACTGTACTCCAGGCTCTGTTCTAGATGTTGGAGATATATCAGTGAACAAAATACACAAAGATTCCCTGTCTCATGGGGCTTACATTCTACTGTAGGAAGGGGAGAGAAATAATGAATAATATGCATGATAAATAAGTAAATTACATAGTATGTTAGAAGATGGTGAAGCCATGGAAAAACAAAAACATAGAGTAAAGTCAGGAGCCCAAGGAAAGAGAGCTGACAGAGGTGTCTCCCTGTGCCTTCTCCACAGCCTGAACTGTTCCCCACCCTCATGGAAAACTTCCTAGCCTAAGATTTCTTTTTTCATTGTGATCTTCACTGAGAGGGTCATTAATCAGCAAATACAAATCACTGTGACAAAAAAAAAAAAGATCTGATTAAAGAGAGATTTAAAAATAAGGTACAGTGAATTAGTAAATTATTCACAATAAAGCTGGGATTTCAATCAATATGAAGAGTAAAATGAAAGTGTTATAAAGCTGGGGAAATGCCTAATGGGGCTCTTCCAGCAAGACCTTGAGCTGTGCCTCAAGCTTTCTTTCCACACTGACCAGAGGCCCACATGGGAAGGCCATTGCTTCCTTTCTCCAGGGCCCCAAGGACCTTCCCTTGGCTTAGGCCTATTGTAGACCCCCAGGGCCAGCTCCAGTCAAAACAGAAAGTAGCTCCAAATGTCCTCCTGCAGCCCTCACATCCCTCACCTCACGTGTCTTTCCTCTAGTTTCATTGCCCTCCCTCCAGTCCTGTTATCTCTTATCTCTAATCCATCTCCTATTTCCACCCATACTTACACTCCACAAACATTTATTGAACACCTACTATGTACCTAGTCCCCTTTTTAGCCACAGAGGATACACAGCTGAGTGACATGGGGCCCCTACTGAAGGAGTTCACATCCTAAGACAGACAAGTAAATAGACTCTCACAAATGGCCAAGATTAGTGCTTTGACCGGCGCAAAATGCTAAGTGAGCACTGTAAGTGGAGAAACTATATTCCAGGGAAATTTGGTAACAGATGCAATCCCTGACCTTGTCCTCTCTGGAGGTGGGTACACCCTCTAAACAGCCCTATGTTTGCATCCATCATCATCCTTTCCACTCTGCATTGTAATTATGCATTTTCTCATCTAACCTCCCCACCAGACAGTGAGCAGTCTAGGCAGGACCTGTGCTTCCTTAATAGTCTTTGTATCCCTAGCCCATAGTACAGAGTGATGACTCAGAATGTTATAAGTTTCTGTGCTCAATGACATTTGTGCTAGGCCTTGAAAAATGAATCAGAGTTCAACAGGTGGGGGAGGGAAGAATACACTCATACTGAGCTATCTGGACTTGCTCTGCTTTCATCCCCACTCCCAGCTATTGGGATGAGAGCCACAAATCAACCAAAGGAATAAACCACTAATGGCAGAGTTTCAGGCATTGGAGGAAGCAGAGAAGTGGGGTAGGTGAATTTTCCAATGCCAGCCCCCCCCATTGAAGTTCCTCTGATATATTTTCAGTGTGTGTGAAAAATTACTAGAGAGGTGGTCTAATTGTGTCCCCATAATAAGAAATGCTACCAGTCCTCCACCTCACCCCAGGTGGCCACCACAGATGTGTGACCCAGGGCCAGCCCTAGATACAGAAATGTCTATAAATTATTTGGGGCAACTTCTCTAAGTGAGGAAATGAAGTAAAGCACAGAAAGAGTGAGCTTAGTGGTCACAAAGACCTGGATCCAAGTCCAACACCACCACGCCCTAGGTATGAGTCCCTGGAAAAGTCCCTTACTCTTTTTGAGCCTCAGTTTCCCACATCTATAAAATGAAGAAAATAATTGTACTACCTATTTCATGGGCTTTTATAAGGCTTGAACAAGACAGCATACATATATGTGCCTAGGACATAGTAGATGTTCAAGAAATGTGAAATGTCGATCCTTGTTTCTATTGTATCAGCTTGAGTTTTAGAGTCATAACTGTTAAAATAGTTCATTTTCTATTCAGCAGAAACCAGAGGTGCATCTGCTCCTGGGTGCTGCAGTGAAAGCTTTGACTCAGTACCCTGAGTTCTTCTAACCCTGTGACTTGGTGACTTGCTGTACAGCCTTGGCCAAGGCACTTCCCCGCTCTGGGTCTATGTCTATATTTTCAAAATGAGAGAGTTGACTAGATGCCACCCACATTCCTTCCCATCTTGAGTTCTAAGTTTCTCTGGTTGTGAAGGGATCTGCATAGGTAGGGAAAACCTAATGTTCTCCTCCAGTTGATGACAAAGTGAAAAACAAAAGCCTGAAAGTAATTCAAAAGTCCTACTGATTTCATTCATGAGCTCTCTGCCTTTTGTTATGAATACTTACCACGAGCCAGGCCTCACATGGTTATTGGCTTATTTAATCATCCTAACGTTTCCATTTTCTAACTTTTGAAACTGCGGTTTGAGGATGTTAAACACATTGGTCAAGATTCCACAGCTACTAAGTGTCAAAATCTGTTTTTTCCTCCAAATTACCAGTTCCCTGCTGGGAAATACCCACACATCATTACCTTCACCCACATCAACATTCATCTAGCCTGTCCAGCTCCAGACCCTGCTTCCCCTGGTCTCCTCTTCATAAGTTAAAATCAGAGGAAGAACCCCCAACATATGCACAAAGAGGCAGCTAACAGACCTGTTAGAGTGAATGACAGGAGAGTGGAGGCCTAGCTAGGCATTTGTGCAATATATTTTTAGCAAATGAATAAATGAGTGAATGGGAGATGGATGGATGAATGGATGGATGGATGGATGGATGGATGGATGGATGGTTGGTTGGATGGACAAGTGAATAGGTGGATGGACAGACAAGTGGATAGGTGGATGGAAAGATAGATGAGTAGATAGGTGGATGGATGGGCAGATGGATGGATGGATGGATGGAAGTACTATGACAATAGAAATTTAATCTTTTCTCTTTTTGAATATGCACTTCAAACAAAACAAAACAAAACAAAAAAACCAATGACCCATACATACGAGCATGAAGGAAAAACTTAAGACATTGGTGGGAACCCCTAGAATGTTTCCAGGCAGGACTGGTTCTAAGGTAAGGTAAGGGATACAAAATATAAGGAGACACTCCTCTATAAATTTTGCCTCCCTATGTACCTCGCTTGCCTCACCCTGATCCTGGTTCCGTCTCCAAGATCATTTCCTTTCAGCTCTTCTCTACTCCTTCACCTCTCCCCTCCTTTCCTGATTTGCATTATTCTGACCTTCATCTATGTCTCTCTAGCCTCCATGGGTGGATTCCTTCTCAGCACAAAGAGTAGCAAGGTGAGTCAACTCCATGGACATTCCAGGTGTGCCTGGTCCCTTTTGAATCCTAGACTGGCACAGCTTAGGTCACCAACTGAAATCCCTTGTCAGCACATACATTCCCTCATTTTATTCTCTCTGAAATCCTAGGACATAGGTATTATGATCTCCTATTTGGCTGAGCTTAACTTGCCCAAGGCCACACAACTAGTCAGTAGTTGAAATTCTGAGCCATATCTCTCAGCTAGTCAAGTTCAAGCTTTTCCCTCTACACCAAATGAGAAAAGTTGCTATGGGTCAATGGTCAGAGAAGGCTCATGGAGGAGGTGAGAATTAAGCTGAGATGTGCAGACACGGTAGGGTTCAGATATGTGAAGGAAAGAAGGGAGGGCTTTCCAAGCAGGAGGAACAACATGAGCAATGGCGTGGAAGTGGGACTCAATGGAGCATTAAAGACACAGTGAATAGCATGCCTTGGCTTGCACAGGTAATTTATATAATGCTGCAGTGAGATTGGAGCATGCATTGAGGCACATTAGGAAGGTTATTGGAAAGCTAGGTGAAGGAGCTTGGGCTTCATTAGGTAAGCATCAGGGAGTCACTGAGTAGGCAAGCAATGTGTACAAAGCAGTGTTAATAGAGTAGAAATCATCAGGATGAACTGGACAGGGGAGCAAGGAGTGAAGCAGTGAGTTTGGGGTGATCACAATGGGCCACATGAGACATCAGGAGACACAAACTTGGGATGATGGCTGGGAAAATGGAAAAAGAGGAAGAGATATTAGAAATCTAACAAAGAGAATTCTGCAGGGCTTGTCTGATTAGCTGTGGGGAGTAAAGGAAAGAGATGCATTGAAGATGATTCATTAACCATCAAGTGGTCTGCTGCCAGAACAGGAGTTACAGAGGTAAGCATTCACAGTCCCTGCTCCTATAAAGTGTATTGTGCAGAAAGGGATACCCATGGGCTAACAAGTCATTATAGTTCAGGTGATAGTTGCTGTTGTAGAGGTATCCTCAGACACAACTTTAGGTTGGGGTGTCTTGGCTTCTGTGTCAAAGACATAGCCAATGAGGACAACCTCAAGTTCACTGTGTCCCAGCTATGTGACACCAAAGAAGAGGGGATGACCTCAGCAGTGGAGTGACACGGAGGAGAAGCATTGATCATATTGATGATTATGGGAACAGTCTTCTAGGAAGAGAGAACAGCATGTACAAAGGCATTGAGATGTTCCATGGTGTGACATATTTAAAACTCCAAGATTTTTATGCTGAATAAGTTGGAGAAGAGCAGAACAGAAATAGGAAAATCCAGAGGGAACAGTTTTAAGGAAAAGATCATGAATGTAGTGGTTAAAAGCTCAGATTTGGGAATCAAAAGGACATAGATCTACTTCTAGTCATGGAATATCAGATTAGTCACCCTGCCTGTCTGAGCCTAGTTTTCTCATCTCTAAGATGTGAACTGTATTACTTACAGCACAGTGTTCTTAAGAGAATTAATAAGAAATATAAACAAAGCACTTAGCATAGGAACTGGCACATATATTAGTTCACTAAATGATAGTTGGGGTTGTTCTTATTATCATCATTGAGTTTAAATGTCAATCACGTGTCAGGAATACCCATCAGGCAGTTAGATATGGGGGAAATGGTAAACTCAAGGTCAAAGCCAGGGGATGTGATCTTCCAATCCCCAAGAACAGACAAGTTCATCAAGGGGCCTGGATGGTGGGAAAAGGGCAGAGGCTAAGAACTGAGTCTCTGGGATATTGTAAATGTTTTGCTTGGTGCAGGGGGAGGACTAAGAGCTGGCCACTGAGGTGAAAATTCAGGTAGGTCAGGATCAAATACTTGGTCAAGAACTTTCTAGAAAAGCATTGGGAGAATAATTTCTATGCAATGACTAGCCCTGATAAAGCTAGAGGAGATCAGAAGCAGAGTAGGTGGAAGAGAGTAGATGGAGGAAGCCAATTTGAGAAAAGCAGGTGACCTGAGTTCTAGGACTCAGTCTACAAATAACTCCATCCTTTTGGGAAGGTCACATACCCCTTCTATGCCTTTTTCTTCATCTATAAAATAAAGATGGTAGACAAGATGATTTCTAAATTCCTTTCCAGCTCTCAGATTCTAAGCAGCAGATCAGGATGTGGGTCACTATAGGGACAGGTTGGGAAGATGTGCTAAAAATGTCTCTTCCTTCTCTTCTTGGCCACTGCTACATTTTTGGAGGAAGGAACATGTGGTAGGAAACCTCTAAGTCAGTCCCCCGATGATCTCTGCCTGCCGTATTCATGCCCTTATGTAAAAATCCTCTTCTCTTGAGTGTGGTGGATTGACCCCCAAGTGCCTTGCTTCTAATGAATAAAATATGGCAAAAGTGATGAATGTCACTTCTGAGATTACAGAGACTCAAAGAGTCTGTGAGTTACAAATAGACTATGACTTTCACTTTGCATGTTCTCACATGCTTTCTCACTCACTCTGAGGAAAGCCAGCTACCATGTTCCCTGTACAGATGTCTTTGTGGCAAAGAACTGAGGGAAGCACTCAGTCAACAGTGAGTGAGGAATTTGACAGTCAGGAGAAACTGAATTCTGCTAACCACCACAGGAGTGCCCCCCAACTGAGTGTTCAGATGAGACCACAGCCCTGGTGGACACTTTGCAGCTTTTCTAGAGACCTTGAGGCAGAGGCACCCAACTGGGTTGTTCTTGGATTCCTGGACTCCACAGAAACTGTGAGATGGTAAATATTTGCGTTTTTAAGCCACTAATTTTAGGAGTGATTTGTATTCAACAATACATAATTACAAACTATGTGACTACAAACAGAACGACTGAGCTATGTTTTTAAAGGAAAGGAGGAGTTAATAAGAGGAAGAAAAGAGACGTGTGGGGAGAGCATTTGGATAGAAGAAATAGCATGAATGAATCTCAGGCTTGGGTTTTGGTGTGCCATGATTCTCAAGCCCCCACATGAAGCCCAACACAGAGAGGGTCACCTATATTCATTTGATGATGTTTAGTGTGGTTAACTCATCATCATCACCTCCCCACAATGCTTCAAAAATGTTATTGTGCTCAACTCTCATTTCCCCAAACTCATCATATTATTCCTGTTTATAAATATTTTGCCAAGTCTAGTAGGATTTTTAAGAATGTATGTCAGGCCTACTGATTTGCATGCATGAAGACATGAGAATCTTTTTGTCAGGGGTTATTGTGATATGTTCTTTCTAAACCTCTTCCTTGATCTTGTTCTGAAGACAGATTTAACTAATGGGCTAGGTGTCTTAGTCCTGGGAGAGCTATCATTAACTTCCTACCCAGCTTCATTTATAAGAACTAGCCTTTTCATAGTCTTTTCATGTTGTCTTTGCTCTGCTGACATATTTGCTGAAACCCTGCCCACCAATTTTTCACCTATGATGGGATTTCCATTTGAGCCTAGAATCCCCTAGCAGAACTAGGGTGACCTCCCTCTATTGTAGATTAGTACATCTCACCGTATCCATTGTCGTCTTTGTCTGATGTTTACATGCAGAATCCTCAGGCTCTTTTGCAGTTAAGTTGGGATTCAGGTGACTAGTTCTGGCCAGTGACTATAAACAGAAGAGATTTGTTGTCCCATTTGTTTGAAAGCAGTTAAGAGTGGGAGTGCATTCTTATTGACCTCTATTCCCCTGCTGTGGAGCCCACAGAGGCCATGAATTGAGATGGAGGTTTTGTAAGATAGAAGCAGCCTAGTTTGCTGAGTGACCACATGGAGAATAACCATCCTACCCTGGACTTTGAATGGGCAAGAAATATACATTTGCCATGTTAAGTAACTGAAATTTGAGGATTAATCTATTACCACAACATAGTCTTGCTAGGAGGAAAGGGTCTGTCTATTGCCAAAACAATAAGGAAGAGGTTGGACAATGATAAAAAATGATAAAGTTTCATGAAAGGAGCTGTGATACTCTCCAGTTAGTGCTTGACTGCTTAGCATAGTGCCTGTTACATACTAGTCACTCGGAGATCTTCATGGAAATGCAAAAGTGAAGGCCCTAAGGAAGTAGCCCAGTGTGTTGGAGGAACTGAAATAAGGGTTGTGGCAGAAAAATTGGAAAGCTACACACACACACACACACACACACACACACACACACACACACACACACAAAATGGTACTAAATGAGACCAAAGACCTGTTGTGAGGGACCCATAGCCCATGTTAAGGATGCTGATGGGATTGTTTAAAGGGCATAGAATAGGGGTAGCATAATTAGAGAGCACTCCTGCTCCTGGTTGGAGCATGGTCTGGTGATGGGTGTAAGTTAGACTCCAGGTGAGGTTGGCTGTATCTTGGATGAAGGTGGTGCAGAGTTGATGGGGAGAGGTGGATGGATCTAAACTCTACTGAATAGGTAAAATAAGCAAAATTTAGTGATTGATTAGATCACTGCTAAGATGGAGAGTTGTCAAGACATTCTGGATTCTCAGCTGAGTATGCAGTGGTGCTAGTGGTGCCATTTACTGGAATACGTAATACATGCAAAGTACAAGTAGTAAGTGGTAAGAATGGAGGTTGGGGGGGTGTAGGGGAAGGTGGTGAACCCAGTCTTAGACATTTGAGGTAGAAAATGAATGTAAAGCAGTCACATGGAGAAGAAAAGTGGGTACTTGGAGATATAGGTAGGTCTTTAGAGGTCGGGGCAGAGGTAGAAGTTTCTGTTATCAGCTTAGAGATGGCTGTCGAATATGCGTACATATGGGAGAAAGCACCTTGGGGAAAATGGAGGGGAAAAATAATTCATTTCAGTTGATCAAACACCTTCCTTGTGCCAGGTCCAGCTAGATGCCAAGAATACAAAAATGAATAAGACAAAGTGCCTTGAGTCTCTTAGATAATCATGTATAGTGTGATAGATAAAGGAACAGACACCCACCAAGGGAGAGAAGGTGGTGTGATCATCTCTGTCAGTCAGTTAGAGGCAGGTGAGGTCCATGAGGCTTGGTCTGTTGCCAGTGTAGGAGCCCCTTGCTCACCATGCAATGTCTTGTCTTTATGAAGACTTTGTCATTCCTCATTACAGTCACCAACCAGCCATGTGATGGGGATTTTTTTGCCCTTTACGCCCAGTCTTTGCAGACACAAACTCTACTTTTTTGCATTCTGGGGATCTTTCTCTGCGATAGAAATCCCTTTCCCAGCTTCCCCGGCAACATTCCTCACCAAAACTTTGCAGAGTTGCAAAACTTTTGACTCCAGAAGGTCTCTTCAGAAAAGTGAAACTAATGAACTCGCTGCATTACGCAGCTGTCTCCATTAGTAATGAAATCCTTTTATTACAAGGGATTAGTTTAAAACATGTTATTAAACAGATCAAAATGAGCAATAGCAATGAAAGTCGTTAAAATGCAAGGCATATGAGAAAACAGCTTTCCCTCTGAAATAAGAGAAATCTGGAAGTTACGATTGGAACAATTTTGTGTGGGAGGAAAATGACAGGGACATGCCGCGCAGAATGTTGGGATGCAGGGACAACAGCTACCACTTAGGATGGCGGGGCTCACCTAGGTCAAAGCAGGGATGCTGAAAAGAGCAGCCGCCTAGTGTAACCCAAAGGCAAGGGCACAGGGATTGGGGAAGGATGGATGCAGAGGCCAGGAAAAATCCAGCAGAAGACAGGCTCTTCCATTTTGTATTCATAGTACAGTAACAGTGGCTAATATGTGTTGAGTGCTTCCCATTGGGTTACCATTTTGCTAAATTCTGTACCTAGCACATCTTATTTAATCCTTACAACAACCTATGAAGCAGCTAATGTTATCAACCCCATTTTATGGACAAGGAAACTGAGCCTCAAGAGGTTCATACCTTGCCCAACTCACAACTAGTAAAGGCTAAGAGTGGAATTTGGGATTATATCAAGTCTGTCTGACTTCAGAGCCTGTGCTCCTAACCATTATGCTATGAGGGAAGAGCTTAATGTAACAAAGCTGTGGCCCTGTCCTCCAGGGGTTTGCCATGGCATTGGGGGTGTAAGTGAAATTTATGAATTTAACAATGCAAACAACCCAGTTATCAAAGGAGTATATGTCCCAGTGAGGGGGCTCCGGCTCAAGAGTCTAAGGATTCAGACTTAGCTGGGTATGCCTCAGGACTGAGTCTATGTGCATGTGAAAACAAGGAGCCTAATAGAGAGAAGCTTACCCTGAGCACAGAGAGAACTGAGGGATGCGACCTTCTTTCAAGGTCAATGATCTGCCTTTGGCAGGACAGATATAGCATGGTGTGCAATCTCTATTAATGGCCACTTGTCCATTGCCCTCCCCTACCTCCCCAGAATGAGAGAGCCCAAGGAAACTCAGATTATTAAAGTAACGTGAAAACAAATGTAATTTGGAATTTTAGCCTCTCAAGTGTGGATGGCACCTGGATGTTGACACATCCTTCCAACATCGTAATCCCTTCCTTAACATTCCTGACAAGCACTGCAAGTAAAGGAGAACCCCAGCATCACAGGGCTGCTCGTTCCCCTGGTGAGCAGCACTGACATATTAGAATATTCTTTCTTATATAGAGGAGAAATATGTTTGGCTGACACTTTTACCAATTAACATTATTTCTGTCTATTAACCTTACAAAATGACTTTTCAATGTGACAAAATTGGATATTTGCAGTGGGTGGTCATGTCCCTTCTTCAGCCCTGATTCTACAGGCTAACATTCTCCCAGTTTCTTGGACTTCAGTGCCCTAGGTATCAGGTCACTTTTCTCGGGACATGGACCACTCTGTCATTGCCTCACTTAAAGTGTGGGGACCAGAAGTGAGCATCACACTCCAGATGCTATCAGATCAAAAACTAGCCCAGCGGGACCATCATCTCCTTCCTTCTGGAGCTTATACTTTTAATAATGCACACTCAGCTTCCATTCCTAATGGCCACACCACCTTCCATCTGTGTCTAACTCACTCCTAAGTAAACAAGACTTTGCCCCCATATGCTTCTGCTAAGGCATGCCACCCTCCTCCAATCCCTGTGCAGTTTGTTTCTGGACCCGATATTAATCTCTGCTAAATGAGTTGACCCTTTGTTCCACTTATTGTGATCATTTTGGATCCTGATTCTGTCATCTGACATAATCACCATCCCTGCCACTGTCTTTCATCTGCAAATTTGATGAGCAAAAGCTCATTGTATTCTTCTGAGTCATTGACAAAGACATGGGATTTGTTAGGCCAAGAATGTGGCCTAGGGAAGGGCCCAGATGCTGGCTAAAACTGACTGTCTCCAGACGTCTAGACATTGAGACATGGAAAAATTGATCCACTGTGTCAAACTCACAAAAGGGCAGAGTATGAGTCAAAAGGTCAATGTACTATTGATATTGGGATGCGTTTCTGCCATGAAGCTTGCAATTGCCAGTCATTCAATGACAATTTCCTATGTGTCCATTTCTTGACATCAGCAACCTAGAAATTATACTCTACTCCTAGGAGGTAGGGGTTGAACATACATTCTTATATGGACATCCTGGGCACAAACATAATTCCAACATGCCCAAAACTACAAGCCGTCTAATGGAAGAAAAAGACACACAATCAAGTAATTATAATCTATGTGATAAATGCTCTCCTAGAGGAGTGGACAAATTGCTATGGGACCCTGTTAGGGAAATATGAACTCTCTACAGAAGGGACTTTAAAAACAGAAAAGGTGACATTTGTGCTACGTTGAAGGAGACATGGGAGATTGTTTGGTGGAGAAAGGGGAAAGATATTCTAGGCAGAGGGGACTACAAGCACAAAAATATGGACCAGAAAGACATTGAAAATCTGGGAAACAGCAATAAATCTGGAGATATGGGGCAAGTAGAAAATAAAGCTAAAAAATCATTTTCCTCATCTGCTTCAACACCTACTGAGCTCTTGTGCACTGAGTATTGTGTTTAACTCTAGGGGATGAAAATGGCAGTCCCTGCCCCAAGAGCTTACTAATTAGGTAGACCTGCACTAGTTGCATATCCCCTCTGAACCTCAGTATCCTCCTCGGTAGGACAAAGATCTTCAAACTCATGTTACTGGGGACTGAATGAGAATGTTTGTAGAGTATCCAGCCCAGGGCTTGACACACAGTAGGTCTGCAGGGCAAACGCATAGTAGGAGCCCATCTATTTTCTTTGTATGAGTTCCTGGTACAGGGCTGAGTTTCCATGGCCCCATCACTTTGGTTGGTAGTCCCTGAAATCTTGCTTCTGATGTAGCCGCCTGTCACAAGGAAGCCCATTTAGGGGTTTGGAGACATCTTTCCTCAGCATTCTGACAGAGAGGCTTCCAACCCAAGCCACACTCCAGTGTCTCTGGGAAAGATCAAACTTGGTATAAATTTCCACATCCTTGATTTTTGATTCACCTGGAAAGAAGGTTCCTGTTTTCAATTCAAGTCTCTTTGCATCTTGTTTTGGGTGTGAACTGGTGTGGCCCAGATACCTGCCCCAGGCTGAGATGGATTCCAAAAGGTCCTCGGACTAGAATAGACCCACCCCCTGAGGACATTTTTCCCACTTGAGTGCTGGGAGCAAGTCTAACACAGGACAGAGCCCAGTGTCTGACAGAGCAGGCAGCCCCCAGCAATAAGAGAATAGCACAGGTGGTCAGCACCAGGGAGGCCCAGCGAAGGGCTCAGGCAGGGTCCCGCAGCAAAGAAGAAAGAGGCACTGAGTACCTACCACGTGGCAATTAAAATATGTAGTACAAAACATTTCTTATTTATTTCTTATTTATTTATTTATTTATTTGAGAGAGCCAGAGCCAGAGCGGGGTGAAGGGTAGAGGGAGAAGCAGACTCCCCACTGAGCAGGGAGCCCGATACGGGGCTGGAACCCAGGACTCCAAGATCATGACCTGAGCCAAAGGTAGACACTTAACCGACTGAATCAGAAACCGTACCAAATAGTATATATACCACACCTCAGTTCTTCCTTACACTGACTCTAGAGACCGGGCAAAAAGGAATCCAAGACTCAGAGAATTTACAGAACTTGCTAAACCATTCAGCTAGTATATGGAGAAGTCAGGATTTGAGCCCAGGCCTGATTTACCATAACCTGTGTTTTCATACCCTTCGTGGTCGTAGAAGTAACTACCAGAATTGAGCACCTACTATGTGCCAGAAACTGTGTTCAGCTCTTCCCATGAATTATCTCATTTTTTCCTCGGAATGAACTTCCCAGGTGGTATTATCATCACTAACCTCACCTTATCACCAAGGAGCAAAGGAGAGACTGAAAGTTTCTGTGCCACACTCTTGCACGTACCAGTAGTGGCAGAGTTGAGTAGAATTGTCTGACTCTAGAGTCAGGGCTTTCCCCATCTGCCTGGATAAGAGGACCCAAGAGCAGAGAGGCTGACGAAGATTTATGGCTGTGCTGGACCTGCAGAGGGTGAAAGCAGCCATGGTGGGTCCTTCTGCAGCCTTGGACAACATAGTCACAGGTTTGGAGGCTGTCCCCTTGATCCTTCATCCAGGGCACAAACATCCCCCCCCCAAAGTGCCCCTGTATTGCAGGAGGCCTGAACATGGTCTACACTGAAGAAGGGTTAGGGATCCAGCTGTGATTCAGAGGCAGCAGTCACTGACACAAGCAGGGTCCCACCCACCATGCCATAGCCCAGGGAGAGTGTGACCTTGCCTGCCCCAAGCAAGTCAGCTTCCCTCAGTTTCATTAAAAAAAAAAAAAAAAGTGCCTGACATGGCATTTCCAGTAAAAAAAAAAAGATGGCAAGCTTTGGTTTCAGAACTAATAAATCCTCTCTGAACAACCCTGGTGCCTGCTGGAGATGGGATAACAATTTTTCACTTTGTTCTTACTGGACAAAGAAAGTACCGTCACCCACTAAGTGTTGGTACAAGCCCCCTGCTGGGAAAAGCCACAGGTCTCCCTCTCCAAGGCCCCAAACCCTGCTAGAACTATGAGCAGTGATTCTAGCTCATCTTTAAAATACAAACCTGCTTCCACTGACCTATCTTCACTGTTTTTCCTCATGGGAGCAATTCTGGGTGAGTGTGCAGTGTGGGTACTTGGCAGCAAGAGCATGCACAAACGGCAGGGTTTGGGACGTGTTAACCACCCTGGGGTGCACCATCTATTTGCAAGGGAGGGCTGGACATTGCAGAGGCCACAGAAATGCCAAGGGCTGGCAATATGCAGAATGGTAGCAATTATGAAGTATTCATGAAGAACCCCTTTACCCCTTTTTCAGTGCAGACCCATAGTCAGGCCTCCTGTAGTGCAAGGACTAGGGAGGGGTAGCAAGTGTTTATCCTCTGGATGAGGGATCAAGGGGACAACCTCACAGTCTGTGACTATGCTGTCCAATGCTGCAGAAGGACCAGCCTTTGAAAAATTGATGACTACCTTCCAGTGTAGGACACCAGCCACTCTAGGAATTTAAAGCTGAGAGCCTGGCGCAGACTCTGGAGGCAAGAATATGAGTTCTGGATACAGAAGCATCTGGACACAGATAGGTCTCTGTAATGGCCAGCTGTGTGATTGTGGGCATGCCACTTAACCTCCCTGAGCCTGTTATTTTTCTCCTGTGTAAGATGAAGGTATCTTCTACGTTGGAGATTGAATTTACATAGTAGTCACTGCTATGTACTTAATCAGTGTATCACCATCATGTGTGTGATGACAATCAGCATGACCAATTCTTAACAAAGTCCTACTGTGGACCTACTCTGTACAAGACAGCCAATGCCTACTATGGGCCGAGCACCATACACGCTGTCACTCTGGGCAAGTCATTGGCCCTCTCTGGGCCTCATTGCAAGAGGATGAAAGAATCCATGTTATTTTCTCACAATATAAGATGAGGGCACATTGGGGTTCCATAGGATGCCTGAGCAATACTAGTTCAGCTGCCACATGGGTAGAGCCTTGTATAGCAGGATTTCTATTACCCCTACTCCACAGGGGTTGTTGATGATGGGAGAGATGTACGTGGAGTTGGTTGAACTTGGTCTGTTGTCTTTAAGTCTCATCTTTGGTTTATGAGCCACATGGTCCCTTTCCCTAGTCACTTTCTCACCGCCAAAGCCCTCTATTAGCCACAGCAAAGGTCATAGCAGCCGTAACTGATCTGTGTGCCACAGTTGATCATCTAAAAGCTGCTTGATGTAGATCACCCTGATGGTCCTCACAGTATTCCTGGGAAGAAAATCAAGCAAGTCTGATTGCCTACATTTCATAGGATGCCTTAAAGAAACAGCACAAGCTGCAAGAAGGAGGCAAAGGTGCAATGGTGTGAGGTTTAGAATATGTAACAGGAGCCTCCAGACGGTGTTTGAGCATCCAAGGGAATTCTCACTTCCTGATCAGGTTCCAGGTGCTAGAGTCCTGTGGAATCTGGATATTTGGGAGATCAGTTGTGGATAAGGTGCTAGAACCAAATGGCTTCCT
This sequence comes from Eumetopias jubatus, assembly GCF_037043125.1. Classification (NCBI taxonomy): domain Eukaryota; kingdom Metazoa; phylum Chordata; class Mammalia; order Carnivora; family Otariidae; genus Eumetopias; species Eumetopias jubatus. Next base: position 121,679,641 of record NW_028274816.1, read on the forward strand.
GAATGCTGACAAAGGAAGAGAAACATTTAGGTGAGAGAAACCAAGGTGTTCTCAATTATCAGCATCCCCATTTTACAGATGAGAAAACTGAGACTTGAGAAGGGTACGTAACTTGATTGGTCTCTGACACAACAGAGACAGTACCAGAGCCAGGATTTGGAGGCAGGTCTGCTCACTCCGAAGTGTGGCTGGTCAGAGGCTCCATCCTGCTGCTTCCTCTAAGAACTACAACCACTACTGAGGACAACCTGGTTATAGGGCCTTTGCTCTGTGCCCAGTCACTGACTCCATGTTTTGCATACATTATTTCATCTAATGCTCCTAATAACCATCAAATGCTAGTATCCGCGGAGATTTTTTTATGGTTACAAAGTACCCTTTCCCAGTTATTGGTTATCAGTTAATCAACCCTGGAAATAGTAGGGAAATGAGACCCAGAGAGGTTAGGTACTGCCCCAAATCATATGCAAGGACTTGTGCCTCCAAATCCCACATCCATTCTGCTATGTCAGACTGCCCCTCCAACTTCCTTCCTCCTCTGGTCTTCCCTCCTGGATCCAAAGAAGGTCAGAGCCGTTCCTCAGGAGGACAAAATTAAGGCTTAAGAAATGAAGCTGTTTCACAGACCCAGAGAAGTAGAAACATCCACTGATATGAAGAATTCCCAGGACCCGGCATTTTTCTGAGATTAATTGTTTTCCTGCCAGTTCATTTCCAGTCATTGGTCATTTAAAACCATCCCCTACCAAAAACGTGCTCCATAACTCAATTTGCACTGCATTTTGTCAATTCACCTGCCCGGCCTCTTGAGGGGGCTCTATCCACATGCTTGGGGAACCAGACAGTGATGAGGAAAGGAGCATGAACCACCTAGAATGGAGCCAAAAGAGAGGAGGGTAAAGTGGAGGCAAGTCCCAGTCACTTCCCAGGACCAATAGACAAACCCCATTCATGGCAGGACTGTGCAGCTGCCAGCCTCAAAGCCAGTTCAGAGGCCAGACGCTCTCTGTCTAGGAATTCACTAAGTAACATAGGAAGGAGGTTTCCCTTAATGTTATTACCTACGTCTTTCAGCCAAAGCTAGTGGTCACAAATCTAGCCAACAGGAAGACAAAGGGAAGAAACATGCACAGCACACTTTTATGTGTCATGCTCATGATATGACTGCAATAATCTCTAATGAAGACATTATGATTGAAATATTAGAAAGGGAGGAGGAAACTGAGGCACTGAGATAAGTGACTTGCCCAAACATCACATGGCTATAAGTAGGCTTGCATCCTAGATCTACTGGCTCCAGAGCCCCTACGCTATGCTGGGTAGGCAACTATCCAGTCCCACCTTGTGCCCACTGGTTGGGGAGGGGGGAAGCATCAACATCCCCTGTGGAGTAGGGGTAATAGGAATCCTGCTATACAGGACTCTACCCATGTGGTTGCTGAACTGGTATTGCTCAGGCATCCTATGGAACCCCAATGTGCCCTCATCTTATATTGTGAGAAAATAACATGGGTTCTTTCATCCTCTTGCAATGAGGCCCAGAGAGGGCCAATGACTTGCCCAGAGTGACAGTGTATAGATTGGCTGAGTCATATGCATTCCAAGATTGGAAAAATGTCCTGGGGGGTGAGGGTCAGAGGAGTCAGAGGTTGAAAGAACATGAACAGTCTTCATGGAGAAAAGATTTTTTTTTTTTTTAACTAAACCTAGAAGAATAGTGTGATGCTGTCAGATTGCAGATTGTATACAGAAGGACTAGGGATCTGGAAGAGAAAAGAAAGTGGACAAATACAGAAGAAGAGAATCAGATAGATTGGAGAAATCCCAAGTATTCCTGTTTGCTTAGACTGTGAGATAGAAGGGACAGTGCAAGGTGAATGTGGTTGGGTCAAAGCCACTGTGAAATTGGATATAAAAGGTTGGCAATGAGAAGTTAGTGGAACTTAACATATAAGAGAAATTCACAAGCAGTCATTACAACCATTTTTTAAATCCTTTAGTCTATAAAAGTATTCTCCAGTTGGACTGATCCAAATAGGGAAGAACTTTCTACCCTTTTGAACATAGCAGATCCAGATTTGAATGCCAACTTCTCTCTTTAAAGGTTGTAGGACCCTGAATAAATTACTTGACCTCTCTAATTCTTAATTTCTTCATCAATAAAACAGAGATCCTCAAACCTCTTCCCTGACGTGATTGTGAGGATTCAAAATAATTTAGGTAAATCATGTAGGAGAGTGCCAGGGCCATGATCAGTGCCCAGTAATTGCTGTGTAAGATTACAATGATGACGAATTATTCAGACAAGCCAGCTAAAGAATTCTGTTCATAGAGGCAATGGACTGTAATGGTCCAGACTATGGACTCTGGAGCTGTGTAAACTTTAGCAATAACTTAATTTCTCCTCTTTTTTCAATTTCTTGCTTTTAAAGTGAGGGCAGTAATAGTACCTGCTTCCAAGAGTTATTGTGAATATTGAATGAGTTAATATGTATAGAACACCTACAACAGTGTTCAGCACAAAATAAGTTCTCAATAAATTGAAGAGCAGCACGAAATGGACAGCTTTGAACGTACTTACACAATTTGATGAGAAAAAAACTGTGGTTCAAAGGAGCACTCCCTCATTAACTAGTCCCTCACCTAGCTGTGTTTTTCCTCATATTATATTTTACTGGATTTCCTTTTCTTTGTGCTGTTTGTATTACACTGGCATTGTATTTTATATTCATTTATTAATTTAGTTTCTGAATCCCCCACTAAAATGTAGAATTGTGAGGGCAGAGACTATATCAATTTGCCTCATTCCTTTATTCAGTGTTTACAATTGTGACTGGCACATACAAGGCAGAAAATGTTTTGTTTAGAATTTGATTATGATGTATGTAGGTGTGATTTCCATTATGTTTATTTTGCTTGGGACTAGCTGAACTTATATACCCTGCAAATGTGTATCTTTACGAAATTTAGGAAAATTTGATTATTATTTCTTCGAATACTTTTTTTCTGTCTATTTTCTATTGTCTCTTCCTGGGACTCCAATTACACTCATGTTAGAAACTTTGACATTGTCCCACAGCTCCCTGAAACTGTTTGTTTTTTTTCCTAATTTTTTCCTCTCCTTTCTTTAGATTAGATAATTTCTATTAATCTCTTTTAAATTCATGATTCTTTTATAATTTCTTTTTTTTCTTTAATATTTGATTGTTATGTTAATCAGCATACATTACACCATTAGTTTTGGATGTAGTGTTCCATGATTCATTGTTTGTGCATAACACCCAGTGGTCAATGCAGAACATGCCCTCTTTAATACCCATCACCAGGCTAACACATCCCCCCACCCCCCTCCCCTCTAGAACCCTCAGTTTGTTTTAAGAGTCCATCATCTCTCATGGTTCCTCTCCCCCTCCGATTTCCCCCCCTTCATTCTTCTCTCCTGCTATCTTCTTCTTTATTTTTTCTTAACATATATTGCATTATTTGTTTCAGAGGTACAGACTGTGATTCAACAGTCTTGCACAATTCACAGCGCTCAAAATAGCACAAACCCTCCCCAATGTCTATCACCCAGACACCCCATCCCTCCCACCCCCCACCACTCCAGCAAACCTCAGTTTGTTTAATGAGATTAAAAGTTCCTCATATCAGTGAGGTCATATGATACATGTCTTTCTCTGATTGACTTATTTCACTCAGCATAACACCCTCCGGTTCCATCCACGTCATTGCAAATGACAAGATCACATTCCTTTTGATGGCTGTATCATATTCCATTGTATATATATACCACATCTTCTTTATCCATTCATCTGTCGATGGGCATCTTGGCTCTTTCCACAGTTTGGCTATTGTGGACATTGCTGCTATAAACATCGGGGTTCACGTACCCCTTCGGATCCCTACATTTGTATCTTTGGGGTAAATACCCAGTAGTGCAATTGCTGGATCATATGGTAGCTATATTTTCAACTGTTTGAGGAACCTCCATACTGTTTTACAGAGTGGTTGCACGAGCTTGCATTCCCACCAACAGCGTAGGAGGGTTCCCCTTTCTCCGCATCCCCGCCAACATCTGTTGTTTCCTGACTTGTTAATTTTAGCCATTCTGACTAGTGTGAGGTGGTATCTCATTGAAGTGTTTTTTTCTTAATTTTTTATTGTTATGTTAATCACCATACATTACATTATTAGTTTTTGATGTAGTGTTCCATGATTCATTGTTTGTGCATAACACCCAGTGCTCCACGCAGAATGTGCCCTCTTTAATACCCATCACCAGGCCAACCCATTCCCCACCCCGCTCCCTCTAGAACCCTCAGTTTGTTTTTCAGAGTCCATAGTCTCTCATGGTTCGTCTCCCCCTCCAACTTACTCTCCATCATTCTTCCCCTCGTGCTATCTTCTTCTTTTTTTTTCTCTTAACATATATTGCATTATTTGTTTCAGAAGTACAGATCTGTGATTCAACAGTCTTGCACAATTCACAGCCCTCACCATAGAACATACCCTCCCCAATGTCTATCACCCAGCCACCCCATCCCTCCCACCCCCACCACTCCAGCAACCCTTAGTTTGTTTCCTGAGATTAAGAATTCCTCATATCAGTGAGGTCATATGATACATGTCTTTCTCTGATTGACTTATTTCACTCAGCATAACACCCTCCAGTTCCATCCACGTCATTGCAAATGGCAAGATCTCATTCCTTTTGATGGCTGCATAATATTCCATTGTGTATATATATACCACCTCTTCTTTATCCATTCATCTGTCGATGGACATCTTGGCTCTTTCCACAGTTTGGCTATTATGGACCTTGCTGCTATAAACATCGGGGTGCATGTACCCCTTCGGATCCCTACATTTGTATCTTTGGGGTAAATACCCAGTGGTGCAATTGCTGGATCATATGGTAGCTCTATTTTCAACTGTTTGAGGAACCTCCATACTGTTTTCCAGAGGGGTTGCACCAGCTTGCATTCCCACCAACACTGTAGGAGGGTTCCCCTTTCTCCGCATCCCCGCCAACATCTGTCATTACCTGACTTGTTAATTTTAGCCATTCTGATGGGTGTGAGGTGGTATCTCATTGAGGTTTTGATTTGGATTTCCCTGATGCTGAGCGATGTTGAGCACATTTTCACGTGTCTGTTGGCAATCTGGATGTCTTCTTTGGAAAAATATCTGTTCATGTCTTCTGCCCATTTCTTGATTGGATTATTTGTTCTTTGGGTGTTCAGTTTGATAAGTTCTTTATAGATTTTGGATACTAGCCCTTTATCGGATATGTCATTTGCAAATATCTTCTCCCATTCTGGCGGTTGTCTTTTGGTTTTGTGGACTGTTTCTTTTGCTATGCAAAAGCTTTTTATCTTGATGAAATCCCAATAGTTCATTTTTGCCCTGGCTTCCCTTGCCTTTCGTGATTTTCTAGGAAGAAGTTGCTGCGGCTGAGGTCGAAGAGGTTGCTGCCTGTGTTCTCCTTTAGGATTTTGATGGACTCCTGTCTCACGTTTAGGTCTTTCAACCATTTGGAGTCTATTTTTGTGTGTGGTGTAAGGAAAGGGTCCAGTTTCATTCCTCTACATGTGGCTGTCCAATTTTGCCAACACCATTTGTTGAGGAGACTGTCTTTTTGCCATTGGACATTCTTTCCTGCTTTGTCAAAGATGAGTTGACCATAGAGTTGAGGGTCCATTCCTGGGCTCTCGATTCTGTTCCATTGATCTATGTGTCTGTTTTTGTGCCAGTACCATACTGGCTTGATGATGAGAGCTTTGTAATAGAGGTGGAAGTCCGGAATTGTGATGTCGCCAGGTTTGCTTTTCTTTTTCGATATTCCTCTGTCTATTCGGGGTCTCTTCTGGTTCCATACAAATTTTAGGATTCTTTGTTCCATTTCTTTGAAAAAAGTGGATGGTATTTTGATGGGGATTGCACTGAATGTGTAGATTGTGCTAGGTAGCGTTGACATCCTCACAATATTTGTTCTTCCAATACATAAGCATGGAACGTTTTTCCATTTCTTTGTGTCTTCGTCAATTTCTTTCATGAGTATTTTATAGTTTTCTGAGTACAGATCCTTTGCCTCTTTGGTTAAATTTATTCCTAGGTATCTTATGGTTTTGGGTGCAATTGTAAATGGGATCGATTCTTTGATTTGTCTCTCTTCTGTCTTGCTGTTGGTGTATAAGAATGCCACTGATTTCTGTGCATTGATTTTATATCCTGCTACTTTACTGAATTCCTGTATGAGTTCTAGCAGTTTTGGGGTGGAGTCTTTTGGTTTTCCACATAAAGTATCATATCATCTGCAAAGAGTGAGAGTTTGACTTCTTCTTTGCCGATTTGGGTGCCTTTGATTTCTTTTTGTTGTCTGATTGCTGTGGCTAGGACTTCTAATACTATGTTGAATAGCAGTGGTGAGAGTGGACATCCCTGCCGCGTTCCTGACCTTAGGGGAAAAGCTCTCAGCTTTTCCCCATTGAGAATGATATTTGCTGTAGGTTTTTCATAGATGGCTTTTATGATATGGAGGTATGTACCCTCTATCCCTATACTCTGAAGAGTTTTGATCAAGAAAGGATGCTGGACCTTGTCAAATGTTTTTTCTGCATCTATTGAGAGGATCCTATGATTCTTGTTCTTTCTTCTGTTAATGTATTGTGTCACGTTGATTGATTTGCGGATGTTGAACCAACCTTGCAGCCCAGGGATAAATCCCACTTGGTCATGGTGAATAATCCTTTTTTTTTTTTTTAATTCTTTAGTTGTTATGTTATAAGGGAGGGGGTGGGGGGATGGGTTAGCCTGGTGATGGGTATTAAAGAGGGCACGTTTGGCGTGGAGCACAGGGTGTTATGCACAAACAATGAATCATGGAACACTACATCAAAAACTAATGATGTAATATATGGTGATTAACATAACAATAAAAAATTAAAAAAACTAATAATATAATGTATGGTGAAAAATCCTTTTAACGTACTGTTGGATCCTATCGGCTAGTATTTTGGTGAGAATTTTTGCATCCATGTTCATCAAGGATATTGGTCTGTAATTCTCCTTTTTGATGGGGTCTTGGTCTGGTTTGGGGATCAAGGTAATGCTGGCCTCATAAAACGAGTTTGGAAGTTTTCCTTCCATTTCTATTTTTGGAACAGTTTCAGGAGAATAGGTATTAATTCCTCTTTAAATGTTTGGTAGAATTCCCCTGGGAAGCCATCTGGCCCTGGCCTTTTGTTTCTTGGGAGATTTTTGATGACTGCTTCAATTTCCTTAGTGGTTATGGGTCTGTTCAGGTTTTCAATTTCTTCCTGGTACAATTTTGGTAGTTGATACATCTCTAGGAATGCATCCATTGCTTCCAGATTATCTAATTTGCTGGCATAGCGTTGCTCATAATATGTTCTTTTAATTGTTTGTATTTTTTTGGTGTTGGTTGTGATCTCTCCTCTTTCATTCATGATTTTGTTGATTTGTTCATTTTACTTTTCTTTTTGATAAGTCTGGCTAGGGGTTTATCAGTCTTATTAATTCTTTCGAAGAACCAGCTCCTACTGTCGTTGATCTGTTCTACTGTTCTTTTGGTTTCTAGTTCATTGATTTGTGCTCTGGTCTTTATTATTTCTCTTCTCCTGCTGGGTTTAGGCTTTATTTGCTGTTTTTTCTCTAGCTCCTTTAGGTGTAGGGTTAGGTTGTGGATTTGAGACCTTTCTTGTTTCTTGAGAAAGGCTTGTATTGCTATACTTTCCTCTTAGGACTGCCTTTGCTGCATCCCAAAGATTTTGAACAGTTGTGTTTTCATTTTCATTGGTTTCCATGAATTTTTTTAATTCTTCTTTAATTTCATGGTTGACCCATTCATTCTTTAGTAGGATGCTCTTTAGCCTCCATGTATTTGAGTTCTTTCTAACTTTCCTCTTGTGATTGAGTTCTAGTTTCAAAGCATTGTGGTCTGAAAATATACAAGGAATGATCCCAATCTTTTGGTACTGGTTGAGACCTGATTTGTGACCTAGGATGTGATCTATTCTGGAGAATGTTCCATGGGAACTAGAGAAGAATGTGTATTCCATTGCTTTGGGTTGGAATGTTCTGAATATGTCTGTGAAGTCCATTTGGTCCAGTGTTACATTTAAAGTCTTTATTTCCTTGTTGATCTTTTGCTTAGATGATCTGTCCATTTCAGTCAGGGGGGTGTTAAAGTCCCCCACTATTATTGTATTGTTGTCAATGTGTTTCTTTGCTTTTGTTATTAATTTCCTTATATAATTGGCTGCTCCCATTTTAGGGGCATAGATATTTACAATTGTTAGATCTTCTTGTTGGATAGATCCTTTAAGTAGGATATAGTGTCCTTCCTCATCTCTTATTATAGTCTTTGGTTTAAAATCTAATTTGTCTGATATAAGGATTGCCACCCCAGCTTTCTTTTGGTGTCCATTACCATGGTAAATGGTTTTCCACCCCCTGACTTTCAATCTGGGGGTGTCTTTGGGTCTAAAATGAGTCTCTTGCAGACAGCATATGGATGAGTCTTGTTTTTTAGTCCAATCTGATAGCCTGTGTCTTTTGATTGGGGCATTTAGCCCATTTACATTCAGGGTAACTATTGAAAGATAGGAATTTAGTGCCATTGTATTGCCTGTAAGGTGACTGTTACTGTGTATTGTCTGTGTTCCTTTTTGATCTATGCTGCTTTTAGGCTCTCTCTTTGCTTAGAGGACCCCTTTCAATATTTCTTGTAGTGCTGGTTTCGTGTGTGCAAATTCCTTTAGTTTTTGTTTGTCCTGGAAGCTTTTTATTTCTCCTTCTATTTTCAATGACAGCCTAGCTGGATATAGTATTCTTGGCTGCATATTTTTCTCATTTATTGCTCTGAAGATATCATGCCATTCCTTTCTGGCCTGTCAGATGTCTATGGATAGGTCTGTTGCCAGTCTAATGTTTCTACCATTGTAGGTTACATATCTCTTCTCCCGAGCTGCTTTCAAGATGTTCTCTTTGTCTCTGAGACTCGTAAGTTTTACTATTAGATGTCGGGGTGTTAACCTATTTTTATTGATTTTGAGAGGGGTTCTCTGTGCCTCCTGGATTTTGATGCCTGTTTCCTTCCCCACATGAGGGAAGTTCTCTGCTATAATTTGCTCCAATATACCTTCTGCCCCTCTCTCTCTTTCTTCTTCTTCTGGGATCCCAATTATTCTAATGTTGTTTCATCTTATCATATCGCTTATCTCTCGAATTCTGCCCTCATGATTCTGTAGTTGTTTCTCTCTCTTTTTCTCAGCCTCTTTATTTTCCATCATGTGGTCTTCTATATTGCTGATTCTCTCTTCTGCCTCATTTATCCTAGCAGTTAGTGCCCCCCCCTTTTTTTAAAGATTTTATTTATTTGACAGAGAGAGACACAGCAAGAGAGGGTACAGAAGCAGGGGGAGTGGGAGAGGGAGAAGCAGGCTTCCCGCCGATCAGGGAGGCTGATGCAGGGCTTGATCCCAGGACCCTGGGATCATGACCTGAGCTGAAGGCAGACATTAATGACTGAGCCACCCAGGGGCCCCTAGTGCCCCCATTTTTGACTGCACCTCATTAATAGCCTTTTTGATTTCAACTTGGTTAGATTTTAGTTCTTTTATTTCTCCAGAAAGGGTTTCTCTAATAACTTCCATGCTTTTTTCAAGCCCAGCTAGTATCTTTAAAGTCATGATTCTGAACTCTAGGTCCGACATCGTACTAATGTCCATATTGACTAGGTCCCTGGCAGATGGTACTACCTCTTGTTCTTTTTGCTGAGGTGATTTTTTTGTCTTGTCATTTTGTCCAGAGGAGAGTAGATCGATGAGAGAACAAAATGCTAACAGGGTCACAACGTCCCCAGCAAATATACTCTATACAAATCAGAAAAGATCTGAAACCAGGGGGAAAGAAAGGGAAAGAAAGAGAAAAGAAAAAGAAAAAAAAAGAAAAAGATAAAAACAAACAAAACAGAACAAAACAAAAAAACAGAATATGATCAAATATGATCAGACTGGTGCATAAATCAGTGCCACACAGTAGATTTTGGGTGTATTTTGGTCTGTTAGAAGAAAGTGCCTCCCAAAATTTTAAAGAAAGAAAAACTCATATATGTACAAAAATAAGGGTTGATACGATGAAGAGATGGAATATAACTGTAAAGATGAAAATTATAAAAAATTTATAAAAGGAATTGATAAGATAAGAAGTTGTTTGAAAAAAGAAAGAAGAAGATTTAAAAAAAGAAAAAAGAAAAAACGGAGGGAGAGAATGTGATCAGGCAGGAGAGTAGAGCAAAGCCATACACTAGAGATTTAGGGTATATTTTGATCTGTTCGAAGAAACTGTATCTCAAAATTTTAAAGAGGGAACAACCAAAAATAAGGGTAACTACTATGAAGGGATAGAATATGACTCTAAAAATGAAAAATAAAAATGTTCTTTTAAAAAGGGATTGATAAGATGGTTGAAAAAGGGAAAAGAAAAATTCAAAAAAAAAGTTAAAAAAATTAACTTTGAAAGACTAAAGAATCATGGTAAAAAAGCCATGAATTCTATGTGTGGTATCCCCTAGCGCTGGAATTTTGCCATTCTCATTGATCGGTAAACTTGGTCTTGGCGGGCTTTTCTTGCTGATCCTCTGGGAGAGAGGCCTGTTGTTGTGGTTCCCAAATGTCTTTGTGGGAGGCGGAATTGCCCCACTCTTGCCGTCCGGGCTACGTAATCTGCTCTGGTTTGCTCTCGGGAGCTTTTGTTCCCAGCAAGCTTTTGGCACAGCTTCCAGAAAGTGGTCGCTTCTCTGTTCAGAGAGTTGTTTCTACTCTCTTCTTCTATCTCCTGTTGAGTTCGTAGGTATTCAGAATGGTTTGATCCCTATCCAGCTGAATTCCTGAGACCAGATGAAATCCAGGTCACCTACTCCACCACCATCTTGCTCTGCCCCCCTCTCTTTTATAATTTCTTATCTGTTATTAAAATCATTCAGGAAAAGACTTATTACTTATGTTGTATTTTTTCAGTTCTACAATTTCCATTTGGTTCTCCTTTGTGTCTCCACTGAGATATGTTTTTCTTTTATATTTTTTATTAATTAGAAGTATATTTTCTTTTATGTCCTTGAGCAAAGTTATGATAGCTGCTTTAAAATCCATGTCTGCTAGAACCCTCAGTTTGTTTCAGAGTCCATAGTCTCTCATAGTTCTAGAGGAGATGGAGGTGGGGGAATGGGTTAGTGTGGTGATGGGTATTAAAGAGGGCACGTTCTGCATGGAGCACTGGGTGTTATACGCAAACAATGACTCATGGAACACTACATCAAAAACTAATGATGTAATGTATGGTGATTAATATAACATAAAAAAAATCCATGTCTGCTAATTTCAACATCTGGGTCATTTCAAACTCAGTTTCCATTTATTGCATTTTTTCTAGGTTCACATTTTTCTGTTTCTTCAAATATCTAGTAATTGTGAACTGTATCTTAGACATTGTGGTTGATATATTATGGAGATTCTGAATTCTGTTATGATCACTTAAATAATATTACTTTTTTCTTTCAGAAAGCAGTTAACTTGGATGAACTCAAACTTCAAACTTTGTCTCCCCTGTGATGGGTAGCAGCTGAAATCTCGATTCAGTTATTTTTTCCCTTAGCTGAGTTGCTTGGAGTCTGCTCTACATATGTTCAGGGGTCGCTCAGCCAAAGAATTGGATAAAATATATACACCAAATTTAGGGCTCCCCCTCTATGGCTCCCTCCTTCCTGGTATCTCCCTCTTTCCATTTTCTAGCTGCTTTGCTCATCCTGAATGCTGTCTTCTGATTTTTCAAGGCATTAAGAGTAAGGATTTTCCATAGGAGTTTTAGTTCCCCCGTGTGGTACAGCAAACTGGGTCCTGCCATTAAGCAAAAAATCATAAAAATGTGAAATTCAGCTAGTTTCATTCCTTTTTCCCAAATTCAGACTCTCTTCAAGTTCTCCCTGTTTTCAGTTGCTCCCCAGTGCCTTCAAGTTTATTTTTTAATATTTTGTCCAGAGTCAATAAATGTTATCTGTGGGAAAGTTGGTCCAATAAGAACTACTTCTCCACTACCAGATGCAGAACCTCCATAAATGTTTTCAGTTAAAAAAAAATTTACATGCACTGAAACTACATAGAATCAGACTTTGCAAACTCAACCACCACCATTTCATGAAAACAGCTCTTTGACTTTGATATTTTTAAACACTATAGCCAAGATTTAAGTCTCAACATTGCCTATCAAAAGCATTTGACATAGTTGATTGCTTACATCAGATGCTTTTGAAACTTCTTTGCTTGGCTTTTGAAACACTATTCTCTTTTGACTCTCCTTTTATTCACTGGTTACTCTTTCTCAGTCGTATATGTTGATTTTCCTCATCTCTCCAACCTCTAAGCACTGGAATGTCCTAAGGCACATACATCTTTTCTTAATCCTTAGAGTATCCCATCCAGTCTCATGGCTTTACATTCCACCCCAAATTTATATCTTCATCCCAGACATCACCAGATCTCTAGTCTCCTAAATCTAACTGCCTATTCAATAGCTCCATTTGGATGTCTAATAGACAGGCTAAACTCAATATGTCCTTAACCAAGTTCTTATGCCCAACCCCAAAACTACTTATCCTTCATTCTTCTCCATCTCAGTAAATTGCTACTTAATGCTTTCAGTTACTCAGACCAAAACTTTGGACCCATCTCTCATTGCTCTCCTTTTTCATAATTCACATTCAAGTCCATTAGCTCTGCCCTCAAAAATATTTCCAGAACTTGTCTGCTTCTCATTACCCCCACTGCTTCCACCAGAATTCCTGCCACCATTATCTCCCTGTGGATTATTTTAGGGCCTCCTAACTGGTCTCTCTATTTCTTTTCTTGCACCCCCTTTAGTCCACTCTTTATATAGCAACCAAAAATACAAAACATACTAGGGCGCTTAGCTGCTACAATCTTTTAATGGTTCCCATCTCATTCATGGTGAAAGTTGAACTCTTTACAAAGGCCTGAAAAGCCCCACATGGTCTGCCTGTTATTTCATTGATCTAATCATATGCTACTCTCCTTCTCCCTCTCTCTGCTGTGGGAACAGAGGCCAACTTGCTTCTCTTTGAACATACTGGCACAATCCTGTCTCAGGGCCTTTTTGTGTGCTGCTTCCTCTGCTGGAAGATTCTTCCATCAGAAAGCCACATGTGGCTCACTTTCTTGTTTCCCTCCGGTCCTTAGTCAATGTTCCCTTATCAGTGGGGTCTTACCCGACCAACCTTGTTAAAAGAGCAAACATCCCCACCACACCACTTTGTCCCCTTAACCTGTCTTATTTTTCAATATAGCATTTATTGTCATCTGACATACTATGTATGTATTTCTTTCTTTCTTCATTGTGTGTCTTTCCTCGGTAAAACATAAACTCCAAAGGGACTATTTTGTTCACTGTTTTGTATCTGCAATCTTGGTAGTGTCTAGAACATGATAGGCACTCAATAATACTTGTTGAATAGATGATTGAATGAATAAATAATTATAGTTTGGGCTCAGATTTGCCTAAGGAGTATTTTAAAAATACAGATTTCTTAGAATACAAATTCTTGGGCCCAGTAGAGACGTAATTGAGGGCAGAATCTATGAGAGCCCCAACCTGTCAGGACTTCAGTTTCTTCATTTCTAAAATAGAGATAATTCCTCATACCTCCCAGGACTGTGGTTCAAAGTAAGATGATCTTTGTATAAAAGTGCTCAGCGCCCTGTTCAGCATACACAAGGTGCTTAAGCATTGGAAGACTCCTCCTCTATCAGTAAAAGATTGACTCAGTGTCCCACAGGGGCCAAATGGAGATGTTGGGACTAGACCCTTATTCCCTGGAATCCTGGTCTGTGACTCCACCCACAGGTCCATATAATCGCACACTCACACCTTCTGTGTCTGCCACTATGCTGAGGGAGGGCCCTGTCAACACCTACATTCTTTTTTTCCTAGTATCTGAAAGATTATTCTTCTGCATTTCTGGCCAAGTGTATCACGTGCCCTGTAGATTGCATTATAAATCAGTGGTCTAGCACCTAGAGGCATATTGTCTTTTTCCCCAAGTCCCCTTTTTGGCAGGGACCAGATTTGCTCACAGGCAATGCTCCTTAGCTCTGCCACGGAAGGTTCAGAACCACTCCCCACACTGCTCCTGAGCCCCACTCCCATCCTACCCCTGCCCATGGACACCAGCGTCCCAAGAGTGCCGCTGATGGAGACAACCCACAGGCCCCTACCTGAATAAGATGTGAGGTTTCAAGAAAAGTGCAGAGAGAGGAGAGGAGGAGCTATCCTGCAAACTGAAACAGAGCCCTTCTACCCTAACACCAGCTGCCTGCCACTCTTAACACCCGTATGACTTGTTATGGTCACCCCCAGCCCCCTGATACTACCACACGCTCAGCTCTGCTACAGTTCTCTGAAAAATGAATGCCCCGGGCAGAAAGTATGTGAGCTGGTTCAGCCCCTATACCATCCCATCTGGTTTGGTTCCAGCTTCAAGAGAGGTGGAGAGGGTCAGCATGGGGAGGCAGGCAAATTTCTTCCCACGAGTGTTCTTTCTGGTCCCATTTCTCCTGGGGCTCAGGCTATTGTCTGGGGCCTCCACACTCCCAGTGGTATGACTACCCTCTGGACCTCCCCCACTCACCTCCACCTGGGAGAACACAAAGATCTCCTTCCAGGCCCCCCAATATCTGCTTTCATGCCCCACTCAAATAAACACACACAATCGCTTTAGCTTTCTCTTTTCAATTTCTGATTCATTTCAGAAGCTGTGGAACCAATCTTTCCAGAGCCCTAAAGCACAATCTCTGAGGATTAGAGTCCCTCTAGACCTCATTCCTGTGAAGAGGAAACACACACTTTTTTGAAATTTGCTTTTCTCTACTGTTTATGTTCCCCCTCTCCCCATCAAAAACAAATCCTAAAGTGTATTTATAGTTTGCAAGTGCTTTTCACACACATCTTGTCATGTGATTCCCTCCCTTCACCCTGATTAGCACAAGATGATCCCATTTTACAGGTGAAGAAATCGAAGTGCAGGAAAATAAATAACACAACTAGGTCACAGGAAGAAGTAAGTGGCAAAGTCAAGATATGGAAACCAAGTCTCAGGGGAGGGGAAGGGAAGATTTTAATAAGAATGCCACTGGACTTCAAAGAGGCCAACTTGCGGGTGCCTGGGTGGCTCAGTTGGTTAAGCGACTGCCTTCAGCTCAGGTCATGATCCTGGAGTCCCGGGATCGAGTTCCACATCGGGCTCCCTGCTCAGCAGGGAGTCTGCTTCCCCCTCTGACCCTCTTCCCTCTCGTGCTTTCTATCTCTCATTCTCTCTCTCTCTGAAATAAATAAATAAAATCTTAAAAAAAAACAGGCCAACTTGCTTTTTGTTGTATTTGTTTAGTTGTTTGCTGTGCAATGTATGGTATGGTACCTTCCCATGAGCCTCTTGTATTTAACAATGCTTGCTTCCTCTTATATGTGCACATGTATGTACACACACACACACACACACACACACACACACACACACACACACACTAGCCAGGAACTTGCCCCAGTGGCAGGCTCCTAAATAGCAGGTTGGAAGCTCTCCCAAGTCCTGCTTTTCTACTCCACCATGCTGTGTTCAAGAGAGGACCCCAGTAGGGACTCTTCAAATCAAATAGTTCCTGGAGACAGATGTCCTAACATTAATCAAGAATCTGCTTTGTACTTTCTGAGTTTCACTCCAGCTGAGAGTCATGGAATCCCTCATGCCCCTCCCTCCAACCTGCTTCCAGAGATGGGCCAAGGTCTTTGAGTGACATTGCCCTGCCTTGTTTTGCATTGCTAAGGAGCCAGAGCTCCCTCCCTCTAGCCTCTCCCAGCAGGAGAGCTATCCCTGATGAAAATCTTGCACCTGCATTTCCATTTCCCCTTATGTTGATGCTCTGTGGTCAGAATCCACACATTCCAGGCTAATTTGTTGGAAAGCAGAGTGTGGCATGCATGCCTAGCTGCTTATTTTGCCAGTGCTGCTGGGCTGCCCATTCAGGGATTTTGTTCTTAGGGCCACAAAAGCAATTATGGAGCATTTTGCATGGGGGAATGTGCTGGAATTCTGCTCACTCCAGTCTGGGAAGGTTGTCCAGGCCTGCATTGTTAGGTTCCCTTTTTTGCCCCCTCAGTTACAGGGACTGAGCCTCACATCATCCCAGGGTGGGTATCCTGGGGGATGCCATCTCTCCTCACTAATGCCATCAGCAGGGACTGGAAGTAGTCCTTTTCTCATCAGCATCATTGGGGGCATCATTTTTGGCCCTATATTTCCCTAGGACCTTGGTATTAGGAACTGAGATCTTGAAACACAGCACTGCAGAAATCTGATTAATTCATTTGGAATGTGGTTCATGGTGTTGAAAAGTGAGGAATGTTGGCGACAACCAGGTACCTTTTCATGATGCCTTAAGCACCACCATGTGCCCTGCATTAAGAATATGCTCCCAAGATGAATCATAGAAGAGGCATACAATCAACAACAATAGCAGTAATCATGCTCTAATGGAAAGAACATTGTCTTCAGCTCCAGGCACATCTGAGCTGGAATGTCAGCTCCACCTCTTACTATCTGGCTGATCTTGGGTGAGTTGTGGGGCCCCTCTGTCCTGTTTCCTCAGCTGTAATATGGGATGAGGAGTCTTATTTTGCAGGATTATTATGAGGAATAAGTGACATAACATTGGTAGAGTGCCCAGCACACAGCATGGCACATGCTGAGTGTTCAATTAAAGCACCTTCCTATGCATAATGTCATTTGATCCTCAGAACAGCCCAGGGAAGAGACAAACAGGCTGGAGTTACTCCCATTGACAGAAAGAAAAGGAAGGCTCAAGGAGGTAAAGTGACTTGTCTGCAGTCACATGGAAGAAAGCAAGGGAAGAGCAAGGACTTGACATTGTCTGATTCCTACCTCTGGATTCTTTCCAATTAGGTGACTCAGGCTCATTCATCACTTTCCTAAAGCATCTAGTTTATTCTCAAAGTGGATTCAGGTACCAGAGACATCCTCTACTCTAAACCTTTTTTGGCTTTCCATGTGTCAGGTCCATCACTCCTGGAAAAGGAGGGTCTGTGACAGGCTCTTGCTGACTCCCCTGGAGACCTTCTCAGCAGTGGACACTTGGTTCAGACACTTAACATCTTTTGATATTTTGCTTCCTGGGGTTTCTTTGCATTTGCAGGGTTTTACTTATGGTGGTCTTCATTGGGAGACAGAGGGACCTTGTCATTTGCACCTTCAGTCTCCTTTCTCTATCCTGAAGAGCATGAAGTTTATGGGGTTGTGTCTGGACAGTTTAAGTTTTGGTGAGTATTGCCTGAGAAGGTGAGGTTCATAAGTATTACAGACTGACTGTGTGTACTCTCCCACAATTCATATGTTGAAGCCCTAACATGATGGTATTTGGAGGTGGGGCCTTTAGGAGGTATTAGAGTCATGAATGTGGAGCTTGCAAAATGGGATTAGTATTCTCATAAGAAGAGGGAGGCAGGGCGCCCGGGTGGCTCAGTCGGTTAAGCGTCTGCCTTCGGCTCAGGTCAGAATCCCAGGGTCCTGGTATTGAGTCCTGCATCGGGCTCCTTGCTCAGCAGGGAGCCTGCTTCTCCCTCCCCCTCTGGCTTGTATTCATACACTGTCTCTCTGTCACATAAATAAATAAAATCTTAAAATAAAAGAAGAAGAAGAAGAGGGAGAGACCAGAGCTCACTTGCTCTCTGTCATGTTAAGACACAGCAAGAAGGCAGCTGACTGCAAGCCAGAAAGAGAGCTCTCACCAGGAACTGAATCATCTTATACCTTGATCTTGGACTTCACAGCCTCCAGAATTGTGAGAAATAAATATTGTTTAAGCCACCCAGTATATGGTATTCTGTTACAGCAGCCTGAGCTAAGATAATTAAAGAGAACATTGCCTTCCAAACTGTCCAGTGCCTGGTGTCCCAGCCCCTCTCCAGGACCTCCCATGAAAAATCTGTGCCATGGTGGAGGATCCTGAGCTAAGATGGTGGAAAGAGAGGGCAGAGCAGGAAAGCCCACAGAAGCTCCATCACCAGTGAGGAATATAAAGATGGCGACCAAAAAAGCAACATCGAAACAAAGCGGCAAGAGGAAGCCTTAAATTGGGGGAGGAATCAAGAGGTGAAAGGTGCCAAGCATCAACAGCAAGACAGAAGTAGACAGTGATGGAGGTTGACAAGGAGCTCAGCACTGAAGCTGTGAAAAGTGTTCTCCAAATTTGCTCTGATTATCTAATGCTGCATAACAAATTGCCCCACATCCTAATGGGCTTAAAACAACCACTTATTATGCTTATAGACTGGGGTGGGGGTCAGGAATTCAATAGGACACAACAAGAAAGTCTTTTCTCTGATATTTGATGTCTGAGCCATCAGTTGGAAGCCACCAGAACTGGAAGCTAGACTCGTCTGAAGGTTCATTCACTAGTGGTTGATGTTGGGAAGACTCAGATAGCTATCAACTGGGGCTTTGTGAGCACATCTTTCTGTCTCTTTGCGGTCTTTCTATGTTGTCTCTCCAACATGGCAGCTTTAGGGTAGCCAGACTTCTCATATGTCTGCTCAGGGTCCCCAATGCGCACGTTGACAGCAGGTGAAAACCATATCACTTTTTGCGACCTAGACTCAGAAGTGCCCTACCACCATGTCCTACTAACCAAGGCAGTTACAAAGGTCCACCAGGTTCAAGAAGAGGGAACACAGAGCTCACTTCTTGCTGGATGAGTATCAATGTCACACTATAAGAAGAACATATGGAATGGGACACATATATGTGAAGCCATCTTGGAAAAAAAAATCAGCCTCCATGTCCAAAGTCTCCTCCCTATGGTACTGTCTCATGCTGCAGCGGTCAGTGTGTGTGTAACCACAAAGGCACAGACTCTGGGTCTCCCCTCGAAAGGGTGGGGCTAGAGATGGGAACACCCAAGGCTTAGACAAAGGGGTGCTTGACATATTCCTTTAGAGAAGAAGGAAGCAGTTTCTAGGGGGGCAGCTGTAATGGACAGGAGTTCTGAGCGCTCTGTCTCAGCTGTATTACTGCTTTGCTTTGTAAGGTTTGTTAGGGATAGTAGAAGTCTTGTCTTGGTCAATTTCCCATCCTATTTGGTAAAGATCTTTCTGAAAACTAAGCCAATGTCTGTGATGCTGAGAAAAACCAAAGGGTGGCTCTGATTTTTCTCATAGCTGAGTTACAGGCAGGAAGGAGCCGGTCCCCCTAACAACAATCATGAAGGAGAGCAAGTATCAGCTTGAACCCCCAGCAGGGAGGAAAACTCAGGGCAGCAAAGGTGCATTGCCCCTCCCACCCCACCTTTTTCTGGTGAGCTTGTCTCAGCTCAGCCCTAGAGTATTTTGTATTTAGCTTCAGTGAGATCCTTTTACAGATAGAGGCAGAAGAAGGATCAAAGTGGGAGCACCACCAGGGAGAGGTGAAATGCCAGAGGGTTAGTGCCACCAGCACTCAAGCAACTGTCTCCCTCACCAGACTATTCCTCAAGGGAGTTCATAGAGTCAATCCTCTGTATATTATGCAATTTCACCCTCTACATCTTCCTTGCCCTGCCCTACCCACCCACCTTTGAGCCCCTGGCATCCTCCCTGCTCAACCAACCTCCTGAAGGATATATTTCCCGTTAGAGTTCCCCAAAAGAAACACCACCATGATGGAGCACACAGATTCACTTAGACACAGCAAAAGGTCTTCCTCCACCCTCCATTACCATGCAAAGATGTTAATTCAAAAGGGCCTGGTGGAAACCCTATGGCTTGCTGAATTCTAGTATTTCCAAAAGCACCCCACCACACAGGACATGCATGATGTTTGCTAAATCATGTAAGCACAGCTAATGCTGAGTCATAAAACATTTAAAATTAGCATATTTGCCACCCATAGTATTTCCCATCCAACAAAGAGTGTGCTGATTGCAAACATTTCTCATGATTCATTAATGGAGTGTACGAGGTTCTCAAGGACCTAAAAGCCTAGCAATTTTTGTCCTGTGTTGATAGATATACTATAGTTGGACCTTGAAAGCTATATTCCATTTTTTTTATCTTGTCATCCATTTATTCACACAAAAAATATTCACTGATTATTGTGCTGTGCTTGGGCCTGAATATAAGCAGTGCCAAGTCCCTACCCTTGAGTGTTCCCACTTGGAAAGCAATGAAATAAAGAAACATTTTAGTGGATATTATAAGAAAGAATACTGGGAACTATGGGAGCATGGAATAGGATCCTTGATCTAGATTTGAGGAAGGAGAAATCAAAGAAGGCTTCCTGGAGGAAGTGAAGCCTGAACTGGATTTTGAGCCATGAGTAAAACTTAGCCAGGAAAATATGAGAGAAGGGAGGCAGCACATGTGCAGGTCATGAGGCAGTGTGGTACCTCCAAGGAACTGAGAGGAGCTCAGAATATCTGGGGAGAAAGGGAGAGTAGAGAGCCTTAAATATTGTGCTGAAGAGTTTGGGCTTTCTCCAGAATTATGCAATCATAAAAGTAGCTTAAAATTTGGGATTTAATTTAGATAAAGTCAGTGAGTTGATAATCACTAAGATCATCTCCAAGAGTAAATGATGATGAAGTTGTCCTAGTGTCAGTCAAGAGTCGGGTTCAGCTGTTGGCTTTGATGCCAGCCATTCCATCCTAGGAGGGTCAGTGAGTAGGAAGCAGGCAACATCTGCTCTCGATCAGCCTTGTCCACCTAGTCACTGATCCTGACCTCTAGGACCCACCTGCCTGCTCCAACCTGCCTTAGCTTACCAACTCGAACTTGACCTGTGGTCTCTGCCTGCTCCTTCCGACTCAGCTGGACAGTTGTTTGAGCCCCTCTGGGTGAGTCCCACCATGTCACTGCCCTTGTTCCCAAGATTCAGCTGTAATTAAACTTTAAATCAATAGAATGTTCCTCCTTTCCTTTCTAACCTCAGTGACTATACTTGTTATCTGTTGAATGCTGATTAGATATCTTGGAATTATGGGCAATTAAAGATAAAAGACTCTTTAGGGATCATCATCCCCAAACCTCTCATTAGAGCTAATGCCAGGGAGGAGAAATGACTTCCCCAAGAATAAAGACTCATTGGAGGGTCTTCTGACTCTCAGGCCAGTGAGCATGGATTGCCTCTTAGTAGAAGGAACTGACAAGCTGGTAAACACAGTGGGTAACAGGCACTCACCACTTGGGCTTGGGGATTTTCTTTTAGACAACTCCCTAGAACTCCACAGACTGAATCCCGTAAAGTGGGGTTTATTCATGCATCTCACAAAGGCTACCTGAGTACCTGTTCTGTGTCAGACACTATAGGAGACACTAGGGAGCCAAAGGAAAGCATGATCCATTTCCCACCGGAGAAGCCTGTATCCTACTGAGGAGGCAGATGACAAATGATAATTATGCAGTGTGAAAAGTGTCATGGCTCCTGAATGCTATAATGGAGGGGTCTTCATGGCTAAGCCTCTGGTTGGCTCCTGAAAACTGCCATTACTTCTGGGTAGACACGAGGAAAAATTAGTGGCGTCAGGATTTGGCTTGGGAGTCTCCCTCCGACCTATCTTTAGATCATTAAAAGGTTAAATGTCATTTCCATGAACAGAACAGAGAATCACAGATCATTAAGTCCAACCCCTCACTTATCAGAATAGGAAACTGGGGCCCAGAGTGGGGAAGTGACTTTGCCAAGTCACCGTGTTATGGTTCCTGCCTCTAAATCGCTCTTCTGACTTGCATCGGAGAAGCAGTATGGTGCTGCAGAAAGAGCACTGGACTCTGAGTTCAGTCCTGGCCCTTCCCCATTGTTACGGACTGCAACTTTTTTTTTATTATGTCATGTTAATCACCATACATTACATCATTAGTTTTGGATGTAGTGTTCCATGATTCATTGTTTGCATATAACACCCAGTGCTCCATGCAGAACGTGCCCTCCTTAATACCCATCACCAGGCTAACCCATCCCTCCACCCCTTCCCCTCTAAAACCCTCAGTTTGTTTCTCAGAGTCCATAGTACTTTGTGTCCCTCCAAATTCATGTATGAAGCCGTAGCCCCCAGTGTGATGGAACTTGGAGATGGAACCTTCGGGAGGTAATTAAGTTTGGATAAGGTCATGAGGGTGGAGTTCTCAGGATGAATCAGTGTCCCCTTAAGAAGAGACACCAGAGAGCTCATCCCCTTTCCAGGAGTACTCCCTGAGGAAAGGCCATGTGAGCACATACAGCGAAAGCAGCCATCTTCAAGTAGGCAGAAAGCCCTCACCAGGAATCGAATCGTCCAGAACCTTGATCCTGGACTTCCCAGACTCCAGGACTGTGAGAGATAAATGTCAGTTATTAAAACCCCCCAATCTGTGGATTTTGTTATGGCACCTGAGCAGACTAAGACATCCACAACCACAGTGTGTTTCTCAACAAATCACAAATCCTTCTCTGGGCCTCAGTTTCCTTGCTTGTCAAAGGGGAATATTGGGCCAAAAAGGTCTCTGCGACTCCTTCCAGCTCTGAGATGTGATGTGACAATTACCCAGCGAAGAGAGAGGCTGAAAACCAAAGCAACTCCACAGACTGTCTCTGGCCACTAGCTCAGGGAGGCTGGCAGTGGGTGGTGCCCAGAGCCCAGGTGGCCGCCCTAGAAAAGGGCAAAAGGAGGCAGGGGGTAGCATTAACATTCCCCCAATGAATGCCTGGGAGCTTAGAGGGCCCAGGTGGGAAGCAAACAAGCAAACCCTCTGACGTGCTCTGAGCCAGAGATCACCTTCCATCGCAGCCACCACTACTCTCCTGTTGCCTTGGCAACTTCTCTCCGGATTCTTCTAATTTCCCAACACTGGGCTCCAGGAGCAGGGCCCAACTGACCTACAAGTGGAGACCACACAGACCCAGGACACGGAGGCTGGACCAACATGGGCATGGGCGTCACAGCAAGGCTGGGATTTGACCCAGGTGTGTTTGAGGTGCTCTCATCCTTCGGCTATGAACACTGCCTCACAGCAAAGTGCAGAAAGGGCTAGGACCAAAGAGGAAGATTTCTCACATTATAAGTCACCCTGGTTTTATGAAACTGTGTTTTTTCTCTTAACACTCATTTGTAGCAGCAGTGGTCACTGCTTTCTGCTCTACAGTGAAGGTGCTGTGTGACCTTGGGCAAGCCACTTAATCTTTCGAGGTTGCACTTTTCCTAAGGCGTAAAAATGAGCTAATCATTCAATTCAGAAGCCTGGATGCAAGCGCTCTCCGGCTCCTCCCCCTGCCTGAGGCTCTGTGGATGAGCAGGTGAGATATTTGAAGGGTCTCCACTTGGCAAATGACAATCTTTTGAAATGTAAAGGTTTACCAGTGATCGTATTTTCCCCCTCATTATTATTGATGCATTTAAGAGCTGATTTTCTGAGCATTTCTTTTGTTTTTTTTTTTTAATAAGGAAAAATGCTCTAGGGGCTAATATATTAGATGACTCCCCATTTTCAATCAAGAGGAAATAGAAGCAAAGCATGTCTGAAATTATTATCAAAGTCATTAGGAGAATAGGATTTTTCTTATTAGACTTCAATACACACAGATACAATATTAAGAAGACATCTATTTGTGTAAGGTGGGCAATTCCAAAACTGATATGTCACCCCCCTTGGGAGAGAGTCAAGCCTCTTCTTACCCCTTCCATCCCTCTCTCCCTATATGTATTCAGTAGATGCTCAAACAGTACCAGCTCTAGCCCTTGTTATTCAAAGGCATGTAAGGAGTGCCTGCTCGGTCAGGCTCTGTGCTAGAGCTAGAGATGCAGGGTAACAAGCAAGCCCCCTGTTCTGGGTAAGCACAAGATCTGTAAAGACTGACACAGGAGTAAGGCTGTCCCACCCATTACCTTCTCCGTGTCTCCCAATGAGCCCGTGAAGAAAGTGTTATCATTTGCCATTTCAGATGGAATAGCTGACACACTGAGGTCAAGCGCTGTCTTACCTGCAAGGTCTCTGCTTGACCCACTTTGGACCTCTGGTCCTCCCCCGCAGGCTGCATTCCCCAACATCATCCCAAGCTTGCCCTGAGGCCCTGTCCTCCCTGGTTCCCATCTGCAGCTCCCGCCGTATCTTCCTCTCCCCTTCTGCCAACATTATAGAACCGCAGCTCATTGTGTCCTCATAGTAGACCTCACACCACTACTTAACATGGACGCTTGGGCCACTAGAGCATTTGAGAATGCTCTCCGGGGAGTTTGAGAACCCCTGCGATTTCATGCAAAACTTTGGTTGAAAGGAACACGTGATTTTGAAGGGAGAGGGGCTAGATCATTCATCAGAATCACCAAGGGGTCCAGAGCCCATACAAGGGAGAATTCCTTGAGAAGTACTACATTTGTCCCCCCGAGGTCCTGTTTGCTCTTGCTTCCTCCCCAGAGCCTGGCACTCAGCCAGGTATGTAGGAAGAAAGGGTAAAGAAGAGGGGATGAGATGCCACCATCCCCACCTAGTTCTACTGCACAGAATATAACATATAGCAGACCTAAAGCCAAGCCCCAAATCCTGCTCTTAATGACATTTGTCTGGAAGAGGAAAGGAGAAATGAAGAAGTAATTGGAGGGACCACAAAGCTGACTGAAGGTCAAGGAGAAAAAGACTCAAGTAGATAGAGATGCCAGCCACACAGAGAAAAGCTGAAGGGGCAGGAGTCAGAAGGAAAGGGATATAATGGCCTTACCAAGGTTACAACTCAATCAGTTCATCAGCAAATACCTTCAAGCACCTTCTGTGATTCGGAAATGATTCCAAATGCCTTACTCTGTGAGTCACAAATTGCCCAGGCACTGGGGTGATGGAAAGGGCTCTGGGTTTAGAGACTGAAGAATGGCATCCGGACTACATTCTTCATTGTCATCAGTATGACCTTGGGTGAGAGTTTTTGAACCTCAGTGTTAACTTACCTGTAGAATGGGGACATCATCCTGGCCTGGCTTCCATGGTTGTTGCCCTGAGGCTCAGATCTGATATTGCTGATACTGGGTGTTCTTTCAGGTAGGGCAGTTACCACCAACAGAGGTCAGACCGACAGATTCCAGCCTTTAAAAACCAGATTTCTACAAGTTCATTGTTGTGAACGTCTCCCATCTCTGTGTGCCAACAGAGCTAACCTGAAGTGACAGATGCAGAGAGCTATTTGCTTATTACTCTTCCAACCACACCCACCTCCTACCTTCAGGGCCTCTTTGTACAAGCCTCTGTTCTCACCCTGCCCTAGCGGGTTCTCAGTGCGTTCAACCTTCCCACCCAAGACCTTTGGATTGCCCTTTATACCATTTCTTTCTCTCCACCATCCACTACCACTTCCAACGGGGGCTACCCATTTGCTCTCTCAGCTCCAGAGATGTAATGCTAGGGTTCATTTCAGCGTGGATCCAGCATGTTACCATACCTCCTTGCACATTCCATCTGTCCCCCCTTCCAGGCAGAGCCTCCTTATCTACACCTTCCTCCCAGTCTTTTCCAGATTTCTGCAGTGGCCAGTGAGCACGAAAGCCCGTGTTCTTATGCAGGCAGAAACTCTGAAACCTGTAAGGTGGTCTGCAGACCCAAGGCATCACTGTTAGTCTTTTGCTGGGCTTAGGGCAGTGCAGAGACTAAGAGAGGTGTCCAGAGTGAGAAGTGCCTGGTGTGAGCTGAGGTGGTTGGAAGCGAGGGAATTCCTCTTTCCTTCCATCCTCAAGAGGCAAGTTCTTCTTACGGTTCTGACTGGCCACAGGTGATAAATATATTTATGCTCAAGAGAAACAAGCAGCCATAGATCTTCTATATGGGAGGCAGTTTCCTTTTATTTCAACCCACGAAATGGGGCCCAACCAATGAGCCGGTGCAGGAAAGAGATCAACATGGAATTGTAAAATGGCTGAGGCTAATAGCTCTGTTTAATAAAACCTGAAAAATAAAAGCCCTAAGAGCAGGTTGCTTTCCTGTGCTTTGAAAAGAAAAATTGCATATTAGAAGATTGGAAAAAACATACAAGGAAAGAGCTTAGGGTCTTTCTTCAGGGGCATTGGGGAGAGTGGGCTACAGGAGAGGCAACAGGTATGCTGGGAAAAGCTGGAGCCATTCATGGAGATAGTTATGTATGTTGTCATTCATTCAGACATTTACTGAGCATCTGCTGTGGGCAAGTTAAGCACTAGCTTGCCCAAACAAGACAGGGCCAATCTTAGCACCATTGCCTACGGCACTGCTTGCAAACAATCATTCCAATTCTGCCTTCTTTTTTTTTTATTTTTTTAAGTAGGCTCTATGCCCAACCTGGGGCTCAACTCATAACCCTGAGATCAGGAGTTGCATGCTTCCCTAACTGAGCCAGCCAGGTACCCCTAATTTTACCTTCTTGTTGTTGCCTTTCCTAAAAACTGGGTGTTCTATTATTTTTTCAACCATTTAATTTAAATTGACTTACTTTTTTAGGTATAAATTCCAACCTGAATCTTATCCATGAAATCACAGATTTAAGGTGCTAGCTATATTTTCTTTAGTATATATTAAAAAATACATACATAATCATAGACCCATGCTTGTCTGAGTTAATACTATCTAAAGTTGTCTTGGGGCACCTGGGTGGCTCAGTCAGTAAAACGTCCGGCTCTTGGTTTTGGCTCGGGTCATGATCTCATGGGTCATGAGATAAAGCCCTGTGATGGGCTCCTCACTCAGCGGGGAATCTGAGTGAAGATTCTCTCCTTCTGCCCCTCCTCCCACTTGTGTGTGTGCACACACACACCCCCTTCTCAAAAATAAATAAATATTTAAAAAAATAAAGTTGTCTTGTCTACTATCAGTGACACATATACTACATGCTAGAAAATGCTACTGGATGGGGGGAAGTATCAGGAGTAATTTTGACATCGTGTAATGGAAAATTCCAAATAACTGGCTTAAAAAGACAGAAAATTATTTTTATCTAACATAAAAGAAGTGTGGAGATAGACAATCCAAAGTCTGGTGTGGCTGCTCCAAGGTTATTAGATACCCAGACTCCTATTGTTCAGAAGCACTATCCTAGCATACGCTTCCATTCTCAAAGTCACCTCATGGCCCAATATGGCTGCTGCAACATCACCCATCACATCTGTATTCTGGGAGGCTACAGGAAGGGAAGGGAAGGCAAAAAGATGTCCTGCCCCCTTAAGTTAGTGCTCTTTGAGGAACTTTTCTACAAGTCCCCCCAATGATTTCTTTTGTATCATTTTGCCTGGAACTTCGTTAGATAGCTAGCTATCCCTCAAGCCTCAAGGAAGCAGTTTTGTTTCATGCGTGAGAATCAAGTTCTAGGTACCTCTTGAGTGCTGAGCCTCCCTATTTGGCCTCCAATGCCTGTCTGAACTTCTGTCCTAGCTCTAGCCTTGACTTTTAGCTTTGTCCATCAGAACTAAAGCTTGACCCTGAAGTCTAGATCAGGTAAGTGGTGGTGGCATGACATTATCTCTCTGTTTTCATCTGATTTTTCTTCTAAAATGGGATCCTGGGGGCACCTGGGTGGCTCAGCTGTTTAAGCCTCTGCCTTTGGCTCATGTCATGATCCCAAGGTCCTGGGATCAAGTCCTGCACTGGGCTCCTTGCTCAGCGGGGAGCCTGCTTCTCCCTCTCCCTCTGCCTGCCACTCCCCCTGCTTGTGCTCTCTCTCGGTCTCTCTGACAAATAAATAAATAAAATCTTTAAAATAAAATAAAATGGGATCCTGCTTTAGGAACTCATTTCATTAACTTATATGTACCTTCTTGACCTAAAATCTGTACTCATACTGAGAATCATTGCTACTTAGAAACCCCTTCCAACTTACCTACAGTCCAACCCCAGACTAGAGCCCTCTTTATTAATTAATTAATTATTATTATTAATTAATTATATAATTAATTATATAATAATTATATTATTATATTATATATCAATAATTATATATTAATTATATAATTAATAATATATTATTAATTAATTAATTAATGCCCTAGGCATTAATTTCTGTTCAGATCACACTAGAGTTGGCTTTGCCCTCTTCCTTGTCCTCAGCATCAAGTGAATTCTATTATTCAGCTTGTTCTGGCTGGCCTACCTGTTGTGGCATGGACAAGTGAGAACAAAAAAGCAGGGAGACACGGGCCTCAAGAGGTACCTAGAACTTGATTCTCACCCATAAAACCAAACTGCTCCCCTGTTGCCATCGAGCTCACTGAGTGGCCAGGGCCATGCTGTTCAGATATATCCAGATCACATCTCTCTCCTCTATGTGGCCTCCAGGAATTCTAGATTCTCATCCCCTTCTGCTGTTGCTGTTAGATGTCCTTCAAGACATTTTTGCCTCTTCTACTGGCTCATGTTGTTCCGTGTTGAAAAAGAAAATACAGGGAATTCTCTGACTCTGTCTGAAACTACTTCTAGTTCGGTCTCCACTGATCACTATTCCTGGAAACACAGGATCTTCAACAGGGGCACTCATCTCCTAATGTGAACATTTCCACTAATGCCTTCTGCAAAAATTCCTGAGCAGCAATATGTAACACGGTTATACAGTAAATAGAAGTTAATGTTTAGCCTTTTATTTAATAATGAGTGTCATTATAATGGAAAAAGCATAATTGCCAAGCTTGTGTATTATTCACCTATCATGTTCTCGTTTGCATCTCAATGCCCAGCACTTCAAGAGCATCCAATAAATGTTTACTAGAAGAATAAATAAATGAATGCGTGAACAATAATATTTGTTCTCATTTGTCCACGACACAAGGACTCTAAGTCCACGGGTCACAATGCCATAGCTTCACATTACCATTCAACAGAAGGCACCCTCTAAAGTGCAGTTTTAAGATCTAGCACATGGGTCAGCAAACTTCCTGTAAAGGGCCAGATAGTAAATATTTCAGACTCTGCGGGCCATATGGTCTCTGTTGTAACTGCTCAAGCTGCTATGGAAGCCCCAACGGGGCCAAAGGCAGTATATAAACAAGTGAACATGGCTATATTCCGACGAAACTTTTCACGTTGCTACAAAATATTATTCTGCTATTCTTCCTCTGATTTGTTTAACCATCTAAAAATGTAAAACCTGTTCTTAGCTCCCTAGCTGTACAAAAACAGGTAGCAGGCCACATTTGGCCATGGGCCATCGCTTGCCAACCCCAGATCTAGAATACAGTTGTCAGTCTTTAGTGTAACATAAAAACTACCAGGATTCTTTTTAAAATACAGATTTCCAGACTCTGCAGCCCTGGGAATCCATTTCCAAAGGGATGGGGGACGGCATTCTTAGAAAGCAAGTGATTTTGGTATAAAAATTGGATTGTACTATGAGAAAACCAACCATTTTAATTAAAGCAGTTTAGGCAGCCTAAACAAATAGACCCCAAAATCTTAGTAGCTTAATACAATAGAAGTTTATTACCTAAGAGTTCTGGGTAGCTATTCAACTCGTGGGTCACCCTCCTCCGCACACATAGACAAGGCCTAAGTTCTCATAAGTTCCAAAGTCACCTTGGAAATTGACATCCATAAGCGGGCAGGAAATTAAGCCTTGGGGCAAAGCATGTGGGAGGCTAATATGGGCCAGGCTTGGAAGAGATATGTGTCATTACCACTCCATTTCACTGGAGAGAAATTGGTGGCTGGTCTTACCCAACTAGAAAGAGGGTAGGAGAGGTGGTTAGCTGGGTGCCCAAGAAGAATGTAAGAACTAGCTAGTGACCCTCTCCCCTGAGCTAAGAGAAATAGCTAACTGCGGAAGGTCTGCTCGTGTTTAAGCCTAGTAAGCTATTCCAATGGGCAACAGAAGATGCAGGTTTTAGACCCAGCTCTACTATTTCCAAGCCATGGGAACTTGGCCTCAGCTTCCTAACCTGAAAAATAAGAAGAACCACTCCTCCTTCCCTCCTTTACTAAATTGTGAAGCTCACTGCAAACCCCGTGCACATGTGAAGACTAAGGAATTCAGCTCTGATTGTGGGGTCTGGTACGGGAGTCTACCTGAGGAAGCTGGGGATCAGGTGCTTTGGTTCACTCTAGGGAGTGGTTCTCAAAGTGGGCTCCCCAGATTAGCAGCAACAGTATCACCAGGAAGTTGTTCAAATTGCAAATTCTCAGGCCCCAACCAAAACCAACTCAATAGAAATTCAGGGGGTGGGGCCCTACAAATCTGTGTTTTAACAAGCCCACCCAGTGATCCTGAGGCACACTCAGGTTTGAGAATCTCTGTCCCTAACCCCCCAAGCTGTTCTCTGTAAGAAGATAAAGGAAGGAGGGCTCTCCTCCCTCCTCCAAGAGGCTGGGACCCCTGAAGACTCCTTGCTCTGTGACAGTCTTCATGTAGCAGCCCCAATGAGCAAGAGAGACACCCACTCACCATCCCCTTTGAGTGCTGAGCTGCATCCAGGCTTCTGATTGCAGGGGCTGAAGAATAGCTCATTTTCCAAAGACCTAATTACATAATGAGGCCTTCATGCCTATGGAGCTTCTTCCAAATTGTGCAGCCAGGGGCTGCCTCTGAGATCAACTGGTTGGGGGCCTCATTTGAATACTAAGACAAGAGGTCAACATACTCTGTGGCCGAAAGTGCTGTCTGCAGCGTTGGCCTTTCTAGCTTCCCCCCCTCACCCCAACTGAGCAGCATGCTAATCTTAATTACGGTGGGGACCAGCATATGTGGGCCTAGGAATGCAAGCTGTGGCCACGTCATTGAGGATGTGCTGGTGCTTCTGGTCCCAGGGTCTTCCCAGCAGGGCTGCCCTTCTGTCTCCATGGCCCCAGCATTCACAGGTGGCACAGGGATGGGAAAGGCCTGAGCCATAGGTCTGAAACCTGACCCAGCTTCTGATCAGCTGGGCAAAACTCCTCGAGCTGCTGAATTTTCCTGAGTCTGATATCAGAAACAGAATGATAATCCTTGTCTCATAGGGCTGTCTGAAAACTCAATAAAAATGAATTTCTTCAAGCGCCTGGCGCAGCACCTCCTGTCACCAGGGCAGTCTTTTCACTCCTGCTGTGATAAATGGGTGAGTGATGTAGAATTTTCTCAACCTCTACATATGCTTTCTCCCTGTCTCAAATACTCCCTGTGCTTGTCCCCCACTTCTGGTCGACTCTTACTCTTCTGTCAATTCTTATCTTAGGAATCACTTTCTCCAGGGCGCCTGGGTGGCTCAGTCAGTTAAGCATCTGCCTTTGGCTCAGGTCATGATCCCAGGGTCCTGGGATCGAGCCCTGTGTTGGGCTCCCTGCTCAGTGGGGAGTCCGCTTCTCCCTCTGCCCCTCCCATTCATGTTCGCACTCTCTCTCTCTCTCTCTCTCTCGCTCTCTTTCAAATAAATAAATAAATAAAATCTTAAAAAAAAAAAAAAAAAAAAAAGAATCGCTTTCTCCAGGCAGTCTTGCCTGATCACTGCCTCCACCCCAGGTCTCTGTTAATTTCCCCTTCTCTGGGATCCCGTTGCCTCCTGATCTTTCCTGGCCCAGCACTAACCGTACTGTCCAATTCCCCCTGCACTGTGAGCTCTGAGCACACAGAAAACTCATCTGCTTCCTTCACGAGGGTAGCCCCAGGCCTAGCAAACAGTGGGTGCATGTTAAATGTTGAATGAATAAAAGAACAGTAGGTATGCAGTAAGTGTCAAATGAATGAATGAATCTTACCAGGGCCCAGGCGGTGATCGGGATAAATTCAATCCGATTTGGCAAGTGCTTACAAAACTTCTACTATTTATCAAGAGCTGTTGTGGGGAGCAGGGGAAACCAAGATAGATAGAAGACCATCCCTACATTCAAACAATTTATCATCTTAAGAGCTGTGCGTATAAGCAATGTAAGGCATGTCCTGGGAGGAAGAAGCCCGGGCCATTGAACAGCCCATCTCCCAACCCTGCTCCCGTGGCCGATAACAAATCCTGCCCTGGAATTTCTCAGGACAGCCTGCAGTGGGGACCGAGGCACTGGCCTACCCTCTTCTGCTCCGATGAGCTTTGGCTCTGGGCTGTCCCTCTAGTTCTGCTTCTCAAATTTGTGTACATGGGCTTTAGTGTTTTCTGTTTTCTCTGCCACCAGCTGAAACTCTGCATATACCCATACTCACCCCTACACACATGAACACATACACGTCCTTCCTGCTCCCAAGCAAGGTTAATAAGACGCAGCCCCTTCTTTCAGGCAACACATACGCACTAGAACCCATGGCCCAAGTGCCCACTCTGCTGTACACTGAGGTAGGGGCACTTGTGGGAAAGAGGCAGGGAGAAAGGACAGTGGTGAATAGAGACATGGCCTCTGCCCCAAATAATTATGCCAGAGGTTGACACCCTGGCCAATGCTGAGTGAGTAATCAGGGGAGCTGGCGTGTGGGCAGAGTCAGGAGGAGGAGTGGCAATTGAGCAGAGGTCGGAGAGATGGGTAGGGAGGGGTTACCAGGCCCACCAGGGAAAGCTGAAAGGGAGAATGTTCCCTGCAGAACAGCCTGGCTTGGCCCTCGAGTGAGAAAGAATCCAGAGCACTTGGAAGGGAGAGCACATGCAGAGAGGATGGGGGAGACCACTGGGTATGGGCGTGGATGGGCAGAGGGTGTGACAGACCCTGGTGAGGGTTTGGGATGGAAAGTCATGGAGGATTTTAAGCAGCGGGTGACTTGGTCAGGTTTGCACACTGGCTATAGTGGCTACAAGAAAACCAGTTAGAAGGCTCTCGCTGTGGTCCAGGGAAGAGATGGGTGGTCGCCACTAGAAAATTGCTGTGGGGAAGTAGAGATGGGGATGAATGAGTTTTAAGATGCCCATGGACCATCACTGGGAGAGTCTCAACAGACCCATGGTACACATGAGAAGTACAACCTCGATGGAGACCCTGTAAGTAGCTAGAGTGTCCCAAAGAGCAAGTAATTCACAGATGCATTAAATTCACCTCAACACTCGATTCCAAGGTCCAAAGCACTAAGAAGCATAAAAGTGGATCAAAGGCCTATGGAAGTCCTAGAAAGAGGCGGTGAGTCCTGGCTTGAGAATAAGGAAAAGGAGGAAGTGACACTGGGCTGGGCTTCAAAGAACAGATGAGAAGAGGTGGAAGTTGTGGGGCAAAAGGTGCTACAGTGGTGATGGGCGTGCTCAGGGCATGATCATGGAGAGCGAAGGGTGCAGGTGACCTAAGTGCTTTAACAGAAATAGCTAACAGTGGAAGGATTTAGAGCGGAAAATGTCTCAAATCCCAAAATGAGGAGATTGTTATAGATGTTATTTCATAGATGTGGGGATTGTTATAGATGTTATTTCATAACATCCTTGCTTGGGAGCAGGAAGGACGTGTATGTGTTCATGTGTGTAGGGGTGAGTATGGGTATATGCAGAGTTTCAGCTGGTGGCAGAGAAAACAATCTATTTCATAGATTGTTATAGATGTTATTTCATAGATGCATTCAATCAAAATGCAATTATTGAGCCTGTATTTTGTGCCAGCATTGTGCTGGGCTCTGGGAATGCAATATCCAGTTTTTAAGGAGCTTAAAGTCCAGTGGGGAAGCAGACTTGTAAGTGGGAGGTGGACATGTAAGTGGGAGGCAGATGTGTAAGTGGAAGGGAGATGTATAAACGCTGTTAACTCCAAAGGAAGTGAGAGTCTTGACTTGGTCCTTGAAGAATAAGGATGAGTTCACCAGACAGACCCCATAGAAGAGAAGGTAAGGGACCGTGGAAAGAGTAGGAAAGGGAACAGGGAAGACACTCCAACAGCTGGAAGAGAAAATGCAGGCATGGAGGCAGGAGAACTGCCTGGTGAGTGTGAGTTGCTGCAGAGTGCTGAGGTGTACCTTGAACAGAAAGCACTTGGGGAGGTGTTTGAAGCCAAAGAAGGAAGCGGGCAGGAATCATTCATGGACGACATCACAAGATTTCCCCCAGTCTTGGAAAGTTCTCCTGGAAATGGTTGGGAGGAGGTTGGAGAAGAGGAAAGAATCCAGAGGCAAGGCTCTCTCACAGGGTTTTGAGCAGTAGAGTTAGACAGTAACTGAACTACAGACCAATGGGGCCAGAAGGGTCTTATGAGATCATCTTCTCTGAATCTTTTCATCTTAGGGAAGCAGGGAGAATTCCATCAATCAGCTGAAACCTCAGTGTGAGTGGGAAAAGTTGGCTGGTAGGGATAGAAGAGATTAGGGAGGAGAGCTCTGGAAGGGTCCAGGCGAGTGGTTATGGAGCATGATGGGCAGACACCAAAGCATCTCAAGCTCCAGTTCAGTGTGTGCTGGATAGACGGCGAGGGAGGGGCTGATCAGACATTTCCCAAGACCTCTTGTTCCCGAAGAGAAAATGAGCACTAACCGATGAGACAGGCACCCTGGGCGAAAGAATGGGTTGCAGGAAAGATTGGTTCTAGGCATGCCAGTTCTGATCCTTGTGCACCTACAAGATGTCCACGTGGCAGTAAAGTTGGAGATTGGGGTGGCTACAGATAGAGACTGAGGACCCATACCCAGGGGGCTGCAGTGGGAGTGGCAGGAGCAGAGGGGTTCACACAGGGAGATAGGATGAGGGCACAGGATGAAAGCTGGAGGGGAGGGCCATATAGGAGACTTGGGGGGAGGCATCACAAAGGTACTGCAGAAGGAAGAAGATGGCATTAAGGACCAAACTGCACAAACTTGTTACACAGTCACTGGTGAACAACAGTTCCAGACCCCAGGTGCTGCAACCCTTCACTCGCCATCCACCCTGGTACCCTATGCCACCTCTAGTGTCCCCTTCTCCCTGATCTGAGTGCAAGGATAAAGAAATCCTCCAGAAAAGCTCTAAAACACCCAAGGACCATAAATGCAGGGCACCAGCCCTCCGGAGACTTTGATTTCCCATGGAAATTTTCTCTGAGAAATAAAGTTGCATTATGAATGCATTTGACAGGCTCCACAATCCAACATTTTGCAATCGTAGGAAGAGCTTGAAGGCAGGGGAAATATGAGCCTTCAGCTGCTAAGAGGTAGGGGGTTGCTCGGAGCGAAGATGCCACCAGGAGAGAGTGAGCTCAGGACTTTGGGGGCTGCGGGGCCATGTAACAGAGACAAAATTCATCAGGAGAGGTTGAGAGACCATTAGACTTGTGCAGAAAGATCTCCACCTGGGGGCTAATGTTTTCTGGATGTCTTAGTGTGGCAGCCTGAGGGGAGATGGTGTTTTGGAGGGGAAGAGTTCCAGGCAGGCTTTGACCTCCTTGGCCTTACGTTTGCGGTGAGGCAGGTCGTGGTATCCACACACCTGGTCAGTCTCCAATAGCCAGTGGGCCATTGGAAGTGGGGAGGGCATGCAGGCAGAGAGGAGAGCAGAGGAAGGGGGCTAACTATATAAGTGAACGCCCCATGCCAACTCTGTAAAAGCGATCTTGGTATTTGTTTCATTTTCCTGATACAGATACTGAGGCTTAAAGAGCTCAATTAAGTACTTTGTCAAGTCAAGTAGTTAATAAGTAACAGGACCAAGATTTGAAGCCAGGGCTTTAAGACACCCAAGTCTACACTGTTTTCAGCACTACAAGGGAAGCAGAAAGTCCTTATACCAGGAACAAGGGAGATCCAGAGAGTTTGAAGACTTGAGGTCACCCTCCCCACCCCCAACAAATTATGGTGAAATCTCATATGGATGGGCTTTTTTTTTTTTTTTCCCAGAGAGAAGCTGTAACATCGTAAGATTCTTAGTGTTTTATGACTCGTAGGAGGCTAGGAGTTGCCGAGGTCCTGAGATGCAGAGAGAAGTTAGGATTACGAATTTCATGAGGCTGTTCTTTAACTGTCTCAGCATAGGTGCTAGTCACAGTCCCAGCCTGCCTGGGCTTAGGGCTGGGCAGCAGGATATCAAGATGCTCATCAAGATGGCATACAACTAGGAATTCAACGTATGTCTTGGCCACAGCACCTCAGTGCTGAGGGTGATGAAGAGAAGCAGGAAGAACCCAAGAAGACTCAGTAAGAAGATGGATATTCACCTAGACTTTGAAGAATGGAGGGGATGTGGGCAAATTTCCCATCACTTGAAACACTGGCATTCCACAAGCTCGACGGAGGGTTTTCACCACTAAAATAGAATAATAGAAGTTTCAATTCTCAAAACACATTAGCTTAATGGGTAAAATTTGTTCAATATCGGGGGCTTTTCTTCATAAACTGTTCTTAAACTTTGGGTGTCTGCTCCCACTTGTCTGCAAGTGAGTGCTATGGGTGACACAGAGAATAAACAAGTGGAAATAAATGTTAATGGGAAACCAGGAATGTTTTCTTCCAAATATTTTATGGGTGATTATTCCTTTTTTGAGTTGCAGAGAGCTATGTACATACAATGCAGCCATATTTCTGGCTCGAAAAATCATTCCAAATCTGAATGATAGAATTAAATATGTCAATATTTCATGGCATTTCACATTTTCACGGTGAGACTTCCGGGAGCTCCACCATCTAAAAGGGGTGCTGGGGTGAAAGCCCAGGGGATTTGAAAGCCAAGAGGATGCCCTGGGGCGGGGTGGCAGCTGGAGACCATTCTACATGACAGGCACAGAAGGGACCACTTTTTGCAGAGGTGGGGCTGAATGCAGCCTGGCAGGGGTAGATGTCAGCCTGGCTACATGGAAAACTACTTTTTAACTTTCAGGAGCCGTAGGAGTGGTAGCCTCTAGTGCTAGGTGCAGAGCAATTCTATGACCCAGAAGAGCTGACTCCCAGGCCAGTGCTCCCCAATCCCCATCCTATCCCAATTCCCCTCCATCAGAAATCACAGACCCATGTGCTATAGGTGGAAGGCAATGCATGCTTTGTTTGGCCCTCCTGTGTTTTACAGAATTTTTAAAATTACTTACCAAAAATTTTAAATAGGACAATTTTGCATAAAAATCCAGATTCCTGGCTTTTCTTTAAAAATCGGAAGAGAAGACAACAGTGAGCCTTCATTCTCCTATAACAACAATAGATACCAGTGAGAAGCAGCTGTTGCCCTTAGCAGACCTTGGGCTCCTCACTACTCAAAGTGTGGTCCGTGGGCCAGCAGTTTGAGCATCACCAGGGAGCTTGTCAGGAATGCAGAAGTTCAGGCCCCACCCCACTTCAGACCTATTGAATCAGAATCTTCATTTTAACAGGTGCTTTGTTTGCATATCCAAGATTGGGAAGCACTGATCTGCTTCCCCCCTCCCAGCTGCGGCCCAGCCTGCTTCTCTTGTTTACCTCCCTGATCTGGTCTGAGGACACATGATACCCTGCTCTAGATGGAGTTCACTCTTACACAAGTTACCCCCTAAAACCCACCCCCTTGACCATCACTGTGAAGCCTCCAGAGAGAAGAGTCTAATGTGAACCCAAGAGACCATCCGGCCACTCCTCTAGGGCCCACACCCTATTCAGCCCCACCCCCACTAGAAGCCCAAGGCCCCTCCATGTCCCTCGTGATAGAACCCCATCTCCTCAGGGCTCTGCACATCTGCTAATCTCACCCAACTTCCTAGCCCTCCCCTGCCTTGCGCTGTGTCCTCTATAGTTCACAGTCTGTGGGCTGAAGAGACCCGACAGCTACAATCCTTCTCTGAATATTTCCTTCACCTCATCCTCCCTGAAGCCCATTTCAACACTTTCACCTTCGCTTCCACCTGTACTTGAGGGCTGAAAGACCTCCTCCCTGCTCCCAAGTGCTGCCTCCTAACGGTGCGTATTCCCCACTGACACATGCACGCACCTGCCCTCATGCATACGTGTATGCCCAGCTCCTTGGAGATCCGTGCAGCCTTCCTTGTTGCCCGACCTCAGCCAGACCCCACTCACTGTCTCTGTGTCCTCTCTAACACCCATATCCTTACTCACAGCGACTTCAGAATCCACCTGGATGGTCTGCCCTTGCTGCCTCTGTTACCGAGCTCTACGGTCACAATCTTGACCCTAACATTGCCAATGGCTGGGTCACCTTTGAGAAATCTTGACTTTAAGCATCCCCTCTGATGGCTTCTTATCCTATGGGCTCACTCACGGCCAGTGCTCAGACTTCTACAATTTTCGGTGACCTCACTGAGGCTTCTACATGATGACCCCTCCCCCTTGTCGCCTCAGCCATCCCCTGAGTTTTCTGTGATTGCATGCTTTGTAGTTACAATCACTTTCCACCAGACACCTTTAATTCCATTGCCACCTCTTCGTTTTCTTACTTCGCGGGGCAGGCCCTAAGCATGATTAGATCTTGCTGCAAGGTGCCAGAGGAAAGCGCACGTTCACAGGCTAACTGGTCCAGCTTTATATTCATGGCCGGAAATCCCAAAGTGGCACTCAGCGTTGCCTGGCAATCCTGTTACCCTCTCCAAGTAAGGTTACTTGCCTAATCTTTGAAATGACTATTCACACCTCCCAGTCTCTACTCAAAACTCCTACATCCTTCCTACCCGCCCCCCCAAAAATGCACACGCACAACAACCACCGTCTTTATCCCGTGCTCGAATGCGATCAGAGACAAGTAGGTGGACATTCTCTTAGATTTCCATACTGAAGAGATGCTCCCCTGAACTCATCTCCTCTGCCGCCCCTCTTGGTTCTATGGGTGAAGTGTCTGCGCCTCTTTCAAAGGCCACCCCTCCCCCTGTGCCCCGGAGGCCATTATCTCTCCTTTCCCAAAGAGCTGGGCCCTGCGACGCGATCCCACACTCCCCCGGCATCATTTCCTTCGATCAGCAAACGTGTTCACAAATCTACCTGCAGCACACACGACCCCACTCAACCCTTCAGCCCCTACTCCGCTTCTCTCCTCCCCTTCAGAGTGATGCTTTCTTTAAAAAAAAAAAAAAAAAAAGGCGTCCACAGCTGTCCATGTTCCTGCCTACCATCCTAATCAAGTGTGCGACCCCGCCACCGCGTAGACACTACCCAGGCCACGGGCACAGCCACTGGCTGTCCCACCACAAGGCAGTTTTCTATTTTCACACTGTGGAGGTCAACCCTGTCCGTCCCTCCCTCTCTCCCGGAGCCTCTTCTTTTCTTGGCTTTGGTGACCCCTCAATGTCAGGCTTTACTCCTACTTCATGGGACTCTCCGTCTTGCTCTCCTCTGCCAGTTCCTCCTTCTTTGCTGAAACTCCAAATATTGGAGTGCCTCGGGGCTCTGTCTGGGGTCTCCTTCTCTTCTTTATCTACACTCCTTTTCCTCGGTAATCTATGTGCAAGTAACTCCTGGATCTATATTTTCAGTTTTAATCACTTCTCAGGGCTCAAGGCACAAATATCCAGTGGCTAACAGGCACCTCAAGCTTAGCGAGGCCGGAACAGAACCCTCGCTCCCCAAACACTGCTGTCCCTCCCACTCAAGCACAAGCACACACATGTCTGCATAAACACATGCATGCAGGCACAGAGAACATCCCAGACTGTTCCCCCCGATTCTTTCCCAACAGAAAATACCACCACTGTTCACCCTATCACAAGCCAAAACTCTTCTTTTTTCTTTTTTTTTGTGTGTGCTTATATTTTGCTTGTATTTTTTTAATTTTTATTGTTGCGTTAATCACCATACATTACATCATTAGCTTTTGATATAGTGTTCCATGATTCACTGTGCATAACACCCAGTGCTCCACGCAGAATGTGCCCTCTTTAATACCCATCACCAGGCTAACCCATCCCCCCAGCCCCCTCCCCTCTAGAACCCTCAGTTTGTTTTTCAGAGTCCATCGTCTCTCATGGTTCGTCTCCCCCTCTGACTTACTCCCCTTCATTCTTCCCCTCCTGCTATCTTCTTCTTCTTTTTTTTTCTTAACATAAGTTGCATTATTTGTTTCAGAGGTACAGATCTGTGATTCAACAGTCTTACAGAATTCACAGCGCTCGCCATAGCACATACCCTCCCCAATGTCTATCACCCAGCCACCCCATCCCTCCCACCCCCCCACCACTCCAGCAACCCTCAATTTGTTTCCTGAGATTAAGAATTCCTCATATCAGTGAGGTCATATGATACATGTCTTTCTCTGATTGACTTATTTCACTCAGCATAACACCCTCCAGTTCCATCCATGTCATTGCAAATGGCAAGATCTCATTCCTTTTGATGGCTGCATAATATTCCATTGTGTATATATACCACTTCTTCTTTATCCATTCATCTGTCGATGGACATCTTGGCTCTTTCCACAGTTTGGCTATTGTGGACATTGCTGACAAGCCAAAACTCTTGGAGGTACCCTGTATTCCTCTCTTTGACTCACTGCTTTCTCCCCCTGACGATCAACAAAGGCTATTGATTCGACTTCCAAAATATGTTGAGAAATGTACATGCGTATCCCCATGTTTCCACCTCTCCTGCTAACATCTTCCTCCAAGCCACCATCGTTTCTCATCACACTGTCGGAATAACCTCACTGGTACCTGGCTTCCATTCTTGGCCCCTGAAGTCCATTGATTTTTTTTTTTTTTTTTTTTTTTTTTTTGGTAAAGGCATATATCAGATCATTCCCTTGCTTAAACCCACCTATGGCCCTTGAAAGAAAATCTAAATTTTGTTCCCCAGAGATTATAACACCCTATGTGACTCAGCTTTCAGCTTCCTCTCTAACATCACTGTGTCATCTTCCCCTCTCGTCCACTCCTTGAATATGCCAATCTCTTTTCTACCTCAGGGCCTCTGCACCAGCTTTTCTTTCTGTTGGGAATTCACTCTCCCCCGGTCTGACCACCCAGTCAAAAGTAGTCGCCCAGTGGCTCATGAGCGCATCACTCTGTTGTAAATCTCAGCTCCATATTTCCTATTCCTATGTTTCTTATTCATTTATTTATTGACTATCTCCCTTCACTAGATCATAATATATGTGCGAACAGGGCCCCTTGCCTTACTGGTTGCTATGTTCTCTGTAACAGTGCTTGGGACAGAATAAGAACTCAATAGACAGTTGTTGAAGGAATACATGAAAAAATGTTACCAAGAAACAAAAATTGCTAATCTTCAAGATTACAAGGGTAATATTTAGGCTTCTCCAGAGAACAGATTATTTTTTTTTATTTTTTATTGTTATGTTAATCACCATATATTACATCATTAGTTTTTGGTGCAGTGTTCCATGATTCATTGTTTGTTCATAACACCCAGTGCTCCATGCAGAATGTGCCCTCCTCAATACCCATCACCAGGCTAACCCATCCCCCTCCCCCCCTCCCCTCTAGAACCCTCAGTTTGTTTTTCAGAGTCCATCATTTCTCATGGTTCGTCTCCCCCTCTGACATACTCCCCTTTTCTTCCTCTCCTGTTATCTTCTTCTTTTTCTTTTTTCTTAAAATATGTTGCGTTATTTGTTTCAGAAGTACAGATCTGTGATTCAACAGTCTTGCACAATTCACAGCGCTCACCGTAGCACATAGCTTCCCCAATGTCTATCACCCAGCCACCCCATCCCTCCCACCCCCAACCACTCCAGTAACACTCAGTTTGTTTCCTGAGATTAAGAATTCCTCATATCAGTGAGGTCATGTGATACATGTCTTTCTCTGATTGACTTATTTCACTCAGCATAACACCCTCCAGTTCCATCCACGTCATTGCAAATGGCAAGATCTCATTCCTTTTGATGGCTGCATAATATTCCATTGTGTATATATACCACCTCTTCTTTATCCATTCATCTGTCGATGGGCATCTTGGCTCTTTCCACAGTTTGGCTATTGTGGACATTGCTGCTATAAACATTGAGGTACACGTACCCCTTCGGGTCCCTACATTTGTATCTTTGTGGTAAATACCCAGTAGTGCAATTGCTGGATCGAACGGTAGCTCTAATTTCAACTGTTTGAGGAACCTCCATACTGTTTTCCAGAGTGGTTGCACCAGCTTGCATTCCCACCAACAGTGTAGGACGGTTCCCCTTTCTCCACATCCCCGCCAACATCTGTCGTTCCCTGACTTGTTAATTTTAGCCATTCTGACGGGTGTGAGGTGGTATCTCATTGAGGTTTTGATTTGGATTTCCCTAATGCCGAGCGATGTTGAGCACTTTTTCATGTGCCTGTTGGCCATTTGGATGTCTTCTTTGGAGAAATGTCTGTTCATGTCTTCTGCCCATTTCTTGATTGGATTATTTGTTCTTTGGGTGTTGAGTTTGATAAGTTCTTTATAGATTTTGGATACTAGCCCTTTATCTGATATGTCATTTGCAAATATTTTCTCCCATTCTGTCGGTTGTCTTTTGGTTTTGTGGACTGTTTCTTTTGCTGTGCAAAAGCTTTTTATCTTGACGAAATCCCAATAGTTCATTTTTGCCCTGGCTTCCCGTGCCTTTGGCGATGTTTCTAGGAAGAAGTTGCTGTGGCTAAGGTCGAAAAGGTAGCTACCTGTGTTCTCCTTTAGGATTTGGATGGACTCCTGTCTCACGTTTAGGTCTTTCAACCATTTGGAGTCTATTTTTGTGTGTGCTGTAAGGAAAGGGTCCAGTTTCATTCTTCTGCATGTGGCTGTCCAATTTTGCCAACACCATTTGTTGAAGAGACTGTCTTTTTTCCATTGGACGTTCTTTCCTGCTTTGTCAAAGATGAGTTGACCATAGAGTTGAGGGTCCATTTCTGGGCTTCGATTCTGTTCCATTGATCTATGTGTCTGTTTTTGTGCCAGTACCATACTGTCTTGATGATGACAGCTTTGTAATAGAGCTGGAAGTCCGGAATAGTGATGGCGCCAGCTTTGCTTTTCTTTTTCAGTATTCCTCTGGCTATTCTGGGTCTCTTCTGGTTCCATACAAATTTTAGGATTATTTGTTCCATTTCTTTGAAAAAAAGTGGATGGTATTTTGATGGGGATTGCATTGAATGTGTAGATTGCTCTAGGTAGCATTGACATCTTCACAATGTTGATTCTCCCAATCCATGAGCATGGAACGTTTTTCCATTTCTTTGTGTCTTCTTCAATTTCTTTCATGAGTATTTTATAGTTTTCTGAGAACAGATCCTTTGCCTCTTTGGTTAGATTTATTCCTAGGTATCTAATGGTTTTGGGTGCAATTGTAAATAGGATAGACTCCTTGATTTGTCTCTCTTCTGTCTTGTTGTTGGTGTATAGGAATGCCACTGATTTCTGTGCATTGATTTTATATCCTGCTACTTTACTGAATTCCTGTATGAGTTCTAGCAGTTTTGGGGTGGAGTCTTTTGGGTTTTCCACATACAGTATCATATCATCTGCAAAGAGTGAGAGTTTGACTTCCTCTTTGCCGATTTGGATGCCTTGGATTTCTTTTTGTTGTCTGATTGCTGTGGCTAGGACTTCTAATACTATGTTGAATAGCAGTGGTGAGAGTGGACATCCCTGCCGCGTTCCTGACCTTAGGGGAAAAGCTCTCAGCCTTTCCCCATTGAGAATGATATTCGCTGTAGGTTTTTCATAGATGGCTTTTATGATATTGAGGTATGTACCCTCTATCCCTATACTCTGAAGAGTTTTGATCAAGAAAGGATGTTGTACTTTGTCAAATGCTTTTTCTGCATCTATTGAGAGGATCATATGATTCTTGCTCTTTCTTTTGTTAATGTATTGTATCACGTTGATACCAGTTGTACCAGTTTTGCAGCCCAGGAATAAATCCCACTTGGTCATGGTGAATAATCCT
Organism: Eumetopias jubatus; assembly: GCF_037043125.1. Classification (NCBI taxonomy): domain Eukaryota; kingdom Metazoa; phylum Chordata; class Mammalia; order Carnivora; family Otariidae; genus Eumetopias; species Eumetopias jubatus. Next base: position 121,723,344 of record NW_028274816.1, read on the forward strand.
TTTAATGTACTTTTGGATCCTATTGGCTAGTATTTTGGTGAGAATTTTTGCATCCATATTCATCAAGGATATTGGTCTGTAATTCTCTTTTTTGATGGGGTCTTTGTCTGGTTCTGGGATCAAGGTAATGCTGGCCTCATAAAATGCGTTTGGAAGTTTCCCTTCCATTTCTATTTTTTGGAACAGTTTCAGGAGAATAGGTATTAATTCTTCTTGAAATGTCTGATAGAATTCCCCTGGGAAGCCATCTGGCCCTGGGCTTTTGTTTCTTGGGAGATTTTTGATGACTGTTTCAATTTCCTTAGTGGTTATAGGTCTGTTCAGGTTTTCTATTTCTTCCTGGTTCAATTTTGGTAGTTGATACATCTCTAGGAATGCACCCATTTCTTCCAGGTTATCTAATTTGCTGGCATAGAGTTGCTCATAATATGTTCTTATAATTGTTTGTATTTCTTTGGTGTTGGTTGTGATCTCTCCTCTTTCATTCATGATTTTGTTGATTTGGGTCATTTCTCTTTTCTTTTTGATCAGTCTGGCCAGGGGTTTATCAATCTTGTTAATTCTTTCAAAGAACCAGCTCCTAGTTTCGTTGATCTGTTCTACTGTTCTTTTGGTTTCTAGTTCATTGATTTCTGCTCTGATCTTTATGATTTCTCTTCTCCTGCTGGGTTTAGGCTTTATTTGCTTTTCTTTCTCCAGTTCCTTTAGGTGTAGGGTTAGGTTGTGTATTTGAGACCTTTCTTGTTTCTTGAGAAAGGCTTGTATTGCTATATACTTTCCTCTCAGGACCGCCTTTGCTGTATCCCAAAGATTTTGAACAGTTGTGATTTCATTTTCATTGGTTTCCATGAATTTTTTTAATTCTTCTTTAATTTCGTGGTTGACCCATTCATTCTTTAGTAGGATGCTCTTTAGCCTCCATGTATTTGAGTTCTTTCCGACTTTCCTCTTGTGGTTGAGTTCTAGTTTCAAAGCATCGTGGTCTGAAAATATGCAGGGAATGATCCCAATCTTTTGGTACCGATTGAGACCTGATTTGTGACCTAGGATGTGATCAATTCTGGAGAATGTTCCATGGGCACTAGAGAAGAATGTGTATTCCGTTGCTTTGGGATGGAATGTTCTGAATATGTCTGTGAAGTCCATTTGGTCCAGTGTGTCATTTAAAGTCTTTATTTCCTTGTTGATCTTTTGCTTAGATGATCTGTCCATTTCAGTCAGGGGGGTGTTAAAGTCCCCCACTATTATTGTATTGTTGTCAATGTGTTTCTTTGCTTTTGTTATTAATTGCCTTATATAATTGGCTGCTCCCATGTTCGGGGCATAGATATTTACAATTGTTAGATCTTCTTGTTGGATAGACCCTTTCAGTAGGATATAGTGTCCTTCCTCATCTCTTATTACAGTCTTTGTTTTAAAATCTAGTTTGTCTGATATAAGGATTGCCACCCCAGCTTTCTTTTGGTGTCCATTAGCATGGTAAATGGTTTTCCACCCCCTCACTTTCAATCTGGGGGTGTCTTTGGGTCTAAAATGAGTCTCTTGCAGACAGCATATTGATGGGTCTTGTTTTTTAATCCAATCTGATAGCCTGTGTCTTTTGATTGGGGCATTTAGCCCATTTACATTCAGGGTAACTATTGAAAGGTATGAATTTAGTGCCATTGTATTACCTGTAAGGTGACTGTTAACTGTCTGTTGTCTGTGTTCGTTTCTGCTCTTTGCTGCTTTTAGGTTCTCTCTTTGCTTAGAGGACCCCTCTCAATATTTCTTGGAGGGCTGGTTTCGTGTTTGCAAATTCTTTTAGTTTTTGTTTGTTCTGGAAGCTTTTTATCTCTCCTTCTATTTTCAATGATAGCCTAGCTGGATATAGTATTCTTGGCTGCATATTTTTCTCGTTTAGTGCTCTGAAGATATCTTGCCAGTCCTTTCTGGCCTGCCAGGTCTCTGTGGATAGGTCTGTTGCCAATCTAATGTTTCTACCATTGTAGGTTACATATCTCTTCTCCCGAGCTGCTTTCAGGATTTTCTCTTTGTCTCTGAGACTCGTAAGTTTTACTATTAGATGTCGGGGTGTTGACCTATTATTATTGATTTTGAGAGGGGTTCTCTGTGCCTCCTGGATTTTAATGCCTGTTTCCTTCCTCACATTAGGGAAGTTCTCTGCTATAATTTGCTCGAATATACCTTCTGCCCCTCTCTCTCTCTCTTCTTCTTCTGGGATCCTAATTATTCTAATGTTGTTTCGTCTTATCGTATCACTTATCTCTCGAATTCTGCCCTCGTGATCCTGTAGTTGTTTCTCTCTCTTTTTCTCAGCCTCTTTATTTTCCATCATTTGGTCTTCTATATCGCTGATTCTCTCTTCTGCCTCATTTATCCTAGCATTTAGTGTCCCCATTTTTGATTGCACCTCATCAATAGCCTTTTTGATTTCGATTTGGTTAGATTTTAGTTCTTTTATTTCTCCAGAAAGAGTTTCTCTAATAACTTCCACGCTTTTTTCAAGCCCAGCTAGTATCTTTAAAGTCATGATTCTGAACTCTAGGTCCGACATCGTACTAATGTCCCTATTGAGTAGGTCCCTGGCTGACGGTACTACCTCTTGTTCTTTTTGCTGAGGTGATTTCTTTCATCTTGTCATTTTGTCCAGAGGAGAATAGATGAATGAGAGAACAAAATGCTAACAGGTTTACAACGTCCCCAGCAAATATACTGTATACAAATCAGAAAAGACCTGGAACCAGGGGAAAAGAAAGGGAAAGAAAGAAAAAAGAAAGAGAAAAAGAAAAAAAAAAGAAAAAAGATAAAAACAAAAACAAAACAATACAAAAAAAGCAGAATATGATCAAATATGATCAGGCTAGTGCATAGATCAGTGCCACACACTAGATTTTGGGCGTATTATGGTCTGTTAGAAAAAAGTGCCTCCTAAAATTTTAAAGGAAGAAAGACATATATGTACAAAAAAGGGTTGATACAATGAAGGGATGGAAGATGACTGTAAAGATGAAAATTATAAAAGATTTTATAAAAGGACTTGGTAAGATAAGTTGTTTGAAAAAAGAAAGAAGATTTAAGAAAAAAAAAAGTAAAAAGGGAGAGAATGTGATCAGGCAGGAGACTAGAACAAAGCCATACACTAGTGATTTAGGGTATATTTTGATCTGTTAGAAGAAACTGTACCTTAAAATTTTAAAGAGAGAACAACTTATATATATATGCCAAAAATAAGGGTAACTACTATGAAGGGATAAAATATGACTCTAAAAATGAAAAATAAAAAAAAATTTTTTTTTAAAAAAGGGATTGATAAGATGTTGGTTGAAAAAGGGAAAAAGAAAAATAAAAAAAAACAGTCAACAAAAATTAACTTTGATGAAATAATGAATCATGGTAAAAAAAAAAAAAAAAAGCCATGAATCTATGTGCAGTATTCCCCTAGCGCTGGAGTTCTCCCATTCTCCTTGATCGATCAACTTGGTCTTGGCTTGCTGGCTGTTTGTGCTGATCTTCTGGGGGAGGGGCCTGTTGCTGTGGTTTCCAAATATCTTTGCCGGAGGCGGAATTGCCCCGCCCTTGTCGGTCCGGGCTAAGGAAGCTGCTCCGGTTTGCTCTCAGGAGCTTTTATTCCCTGCAAGCTCTCGGTACAGCTTTGGAGGACCAGGGCAGAAATGGTGGCCTCCCAATCTCCACCCGGAGGAGCTGAGAACTCGGGGTCCCGCTCCTCAGTGTGCCCCCAGAGAAAAGCAGTGACTTCCGTGTCCCCGGTCTCCGGCCGCACTCCGTGCTCACCCGGCCTGTGACCGAGCGTTGCTATCTCTGGCACCCGACCCCGCACGGAGTCTCCAAACCCAGCAGATCCCTGCAGTGCGTTCCCGCACCGCTCCTCCCCGGGAAGGAAGGGGAGTCTCCCCGGATCTGCTGCTTGTTGGGTCCCTGCTGGGGGGGCCGTGCCCCGACTGGGCCGCAGATCACAGTTTATGGCAACCCCGAGCTGAGAGCCCGCGACTCTGCTCCGTCTCTGCAGCCGGCTTCCCCGCTCTGATACCTGGGAGCTCTGGCGCACTCAGGTACCCCCAGTCTCTCTGTGACCCCAAGGGTCCTGAGACCACACTGTTCCGGGAGGATTCCACCCCCCGCTTAGCCACTGCAGCGATGTCCCTCCGCCGAGCCAACTTCTAAAAGGTCCGATTTTGTGCTCCGCGGCTCTATCACTTGCCAGAAGCGGCCGACGGAGGCCCCCTCCCCCGCCGTCTATCCTCCCGAATATCGCCTCGGATTCACTTCTCCGCACGCCCTACCTTCCAGTAAGTGGTCGCTTCTCTGTTCAGAGAGTTGTTGCTACTCTACTGTTCGATCTCCTGTTGAGTTCGTAGGTGTTCAGAATGGTTTGATCCCTATTCAGCTGAATTCCTGAGACCAGACGAAATCTAGGTCTCCTACTCCTCCGCCATCTTGCTCCACCTGAGAACAGATTATTTTTAAGAGCTTGAGCACCTTACTGCATTTGAATGCAAATGAACACTTACTAATTACAAATGAGTCTTATCTATATACCACAGCCTCCCTGGCAAAGACCTCTATCTGGAAACACTTTGGTAGTCAGGAGTTCCGGTGGCTTATAAACTGGACGGTTCTTTTTTTTTTTTTTTACTTTTTTTGTTTTGCTTTAAAAACCCTCTTTTGATTTGCTAATTCAAGCTACTGCTCTCAGCTCCCGCCCAAAACAAGTTTTTGCTACATATATAGTGGCAAAACTCCCTCAACTAAGAGTGTACATTCATTCATTCATTCATTCAAGTGTATATTGGCAGCGATATGTGCAGGTACCAAGAATACAGAGCCGAGTCTGGTCTCTGTCCTCAAAGAATGTCTGGTCTACTCACCAAACATGTCTGTTTATTTATTTATGTCTAAATAAATACAGTCCTGAAGTAGTAGGCAAATGACCTAAGAAATGTGTGAACAGGGGTAAGTGGGAGGAGAGACTCCAGAGAGATCTACCATAGTCAAGGAAGCCTCGTGTCCCACTGCTTAAACATACCATCTCATTTAACCTTTACCCCAACCCTATGAGACAGAGATTTTTATCCCCAATTTACAAAGAAACTGAGGCCCAAAGAGATTAAATTCTTGGCTCAGGGTCACACAGGTAAGTGGCCAGATCAGAATTTGGTGGTCTTGTGATGGAAAGCTTCCTAGAGGAGGGGCCCTTTGTGATCAGCCTGGTCCAACTCTGAATATGTCGGCAGACCCACCTGGCCCTGGGCCATGTGGAGCAGACCCATCTGATACTCTGGCTCCTCTGTCATGTTCACAGCCTTGTGTCTCACCTGCCTTACCCTTTTTCCTGCCCCGATTTGGATTGCTCACTCCTGGTCCCTGGCCAGTTTCAGCCTCCCTCTTATTCCTCAGTTCAGATGCTTGAAGCTACATCTAGGCTTTGACCTCAGCTCACCTATCTGGCTACAATTTGCATATGTCCCTCAAATATATGAACTTCTGGTCCCTCTGAGTAGCATCTCAGGCCCATCCAACCTCCCTCCAGAACCCTGTCTTGCCCAGCCTAGCCAGCTCTATCTTGGGTATAAGCCACTGAGGCAGACTCAGTCTGGAATTAATGAGGAGGGGCAGGAAGGGAGCTGTGGAGAGAGTATGAGCTTTTCCCAGACGCTCCGTCATCCTCAGATACACAGAAATCATGTGACGGGACTGCGTCAGGGAAAATCACCTCCCTGTCTTGCAAGCCCCCAAGCAAAAACTGCAGCTTTCCTGGGTAAGAAGGCAGAGTTGAGAGTTACTGACCCCTTACAGTTCTCATGTGGACTCAGTCAGCCAATTGAGAGTGTGATGGTCATCTGACTTCCCCAGGGGTGGCCAGGCTATAGGTTGGATAGCAAGCAAGCAGAAGGACCCTAACAACGTCCGGCAACAGGGAGCACATACGCAGTCATACACATAAATCCCTGAACATACATAGGAACATATACAGACACCAAGAATCTCACAAGAACCACACACAAAACAGAAGCACACACATAGACTTGCACAAAGGGGCCCACGAACGCACACACAAACACATGCATGCGGGCCCCACTCCATCATAAGTCAGTTTGCAGTTCAGGATTTCACAGGTGGCCCCTTCCTCTTTGCTAACTTCCTCATAGGGAACCCCCTTGTCCTGCCGTGCATGGGAGTGGAATGGTTGAGTCTCTCAGAAGGATCTAAGGACATCTTTTGCTAATGTCACATGCCATTTGACGGTGGCATGAATTGATCTCTGTTTATTCACAGCGCATTTTCTTTTGCTAAGCAACATTAAGTTTGAATCAAAATATGCTACTGCTATATAATTATTCTTGGTGCTGCTTCCCTTGGGTTGCATTTTTCTTGCTATTTATTTGTTCAGGAGTGGGTAGGGGCATTCATCTCAAGAGCTGTCAGTCTGAGTCAGGCCTTTACCCAGCACCTTGGCAGAAGGGACATCAACAGTCAGGGCAAACCCCAACTTAAACGCACCCACTCCCACCCCCCCGAACCCCTCCTGTCTATCCCAAGGGCCACTATGCATCCCTCTTTAGAGGCTCTGTAGCTATGTATCCACGACCCAGTTTTGAAGGATGCAGTGCAGTGAGATATCCAGGCATTACCAAAAATTTTCTTGGTCAAACCCCAACCCCTCTGAGCCTCAGCTTCTTTCTAAGCGAAAGGAGGATCATTAAACTATAGTAAAGGTAATCACTCCCGGATCATGCCTTTAAACATGTAGTAATTATTAACAGCATCTCTACATCAATCAATTATTGCTATAATAATACTGCTTAACAAACCACCCCAAAATTCGGTGACTTAAAACAACAATCCATTATGTTTGTTCATGAGTCTATGGATACGCTGGGGTTAGCTGATCTTGAGTGGACTCTGCTGGGCTTGGCTGCACACAGTGAATTGGGTCCGGGCTGCTTCACATGTCCTTCATCCCGCATGGATCAGCAGGCTAGCCAAGACATGTTCTTCTCATTGAAATGAGAGCATAACAAGAGAGCAAGCCCACGTCATGTCCCTAACCTCTCATCACGGCTAAGCCATGTCTCTTATGGACATGGAGAAGCACACTCTACCCACAGAAGGATGAGGTGGAGGGTGGGGTAAACTTTTGCCGAACAATAGTCTAAACTAGGCATTGGAAACTACTTCTGTAAAAAACCAGATAGTAAATATTTTAGGTTTTGCAGACCGTGTGGTCTGTGTTGCAAATACTCATCTCTGCCATTATAGTTCAGAACTCTGCAGCCATGGACAATAGTAACAAATGGGCGTGGCTTTGCTCCAATAAAACTTTATTACAAAACAGGCACAGTTTGCCACCCTCTGATTCAAACTATGACAGATTTCTTTCACTCTCAGAAGTGGCCTGGTTTGGATGAATTGCATGATCACCCTAGTTATGAGAGTTTCTTGGTGGGTGGTCCTAGACAACGCATATTAGAATTGTTTGAACTAGGGAGCATGTGTGCTTATCAAACATGCAGATTCCAGGGCCCAGCCCCAAATCTTGGGGATGGGCCTGGGAATCTAGAGGTTTAACCAGCTTTGGGCAGGTGATTTTGATGCCCATTAACATTAGATTACCCCTGGATTGATTGACCTTAATGATCTCCTGAAAATCCACATTTTAAGGAAATCTATCCTGGGTTTGGAATCAGGATGTTGGGGGCTCCTGGGTGGCTCAGTCAGTTAAGTGTCTGCCTTCGGCTCAGGTCATGATCTCAGGATCCTGGGATTGAGCCCCATGGTGGGCTCTCTGCTCAGTGGGGAGTCCGCTTCTCCCTCACCCTCTCCCTCTGCCACTCCCCCTGCTTGTGTTCTCTCTCTCTCTCTCTCTATCAAATAAATACATAAAATCTTAAAAAAAAAAAGAATCAGGATGTTGGCTTTTCCTTGTGAACTGCATTTAAACAAGGCCCCTTCCCTACACACACAGGAATTTCCCAAGGCTGGGACCAGGGTGAGGCACGTAGGGACACGAGATTTATGGAAATGCTTACTCCTGGGGTCACGCAAGTGCAGGGTGGGTACCTGAGAATGAGTGCCTCCTTAAATCATGTTCACTGGCGCTTCACTTGCTTCACCTTAATCCTGGCCCTGGTTTATCTATACACACACATGTGCGCACGCTCATTCACACACACCCATGTCCCCCTTCACACGGAGGGTACACACACATACTCATTATGCAGAACTAGCTTGGTGAGCCAGGAGTCTCACCAAATCTCACCCCCTCTGCACTCTAATCCTCAAATCACAAATGTCTCCCTCCCTGGACTATTGATTTACTTGAAATTCCACTATTAGACATTTATTCCTTCAAATCTTAGAAAAGTTTCTCTCCGATGTCATCTCCCAGAAAACACAAGTACACCTGGGAGAGGTCATGCCTGAAATTTTAGCATTTGTCTAAACGAACGGAAGTCACCTTCAAAGCATTACAGGCCATGGGAAGAAGAAAAGATGTAAGGAAAGAGAAGAAACATCCATTCAATGAGTATTTATTGAACCCTGGCTCTGTGCCAAGCCCTGACCTCAGTGCTAGGAAAAAAAAAGTAGCAATATCCGACACTTATGGTGGGATTCAGAGTTAACTAAGAACTTTCTGAATTTTCTAAATGAGGCGAGTAGGGCAAGAATAATTACGAGCATCCCTACTTTGCATCTGAGGAGACCAATACTGTGACAGATTAAGAGACTGGCCCCTGACAGTGGTCCTTCCCACCCCTTGGAGGGGGGCGGCTTTTTCATCTGGCCCATTCCCACCCATGGGCACGGCCCACTGGTCCTAAAGGGACCTTAAGGTGGTTCTCCAGCCCAATTGGCAGCCTGACTTAGCAGCACAGACCTTCGTAAAATACAGCAGACAGCAAAGGTGAGCTGTTTTTTTCTTGTTTTCTGAGTTTTAACGCTGCTGACATTTCCGTATTTGTGGCACTTGGTTATGCATTAGGCATTTAAGGTGCATTTATAATATTAACCTTTTTAGAGGGGCCACCTTTAAAGCGGTCACCCTTGCTTGCTTAAAACCGAGTGTTACCTGCAGTTCCAGCTATTGGAGTTAATGAATCAAAGCTATGAAATGCACAGGTAGAGAGGGAGGTGCGGGGGGTGGGGGTGGGGGTAATGGGAGGGTGGGGGGGTAGATTTTCCTAACAAAGGACTTACGGAGAAATATCAGATACCCATCAGACTGTCACCACTGCCAAATCTAGCTCTGGCTCTTCTTGGTGCAGCTAAAATGATGTCAAAGAGGTCTATCTCTTTCCTTCCCGGAGTCTCAGGACCAGGGGGCCATCACAGCCCTGGGTGTGCACAAGGTCAAAAAGAGGAGGCAGCGCCAGAGAGACAGCTATATCTGACCCCCATTCAGAAGACACTGCCTGGTATAGGGAAAGGAGGGGGACCCACCTCAAGCTCAAGGCACTGTGCTGGGCGGGGCCCTCTACATGCACCATGGTGTCTCTCCAATCAGGATGGAGATGCCAAAGTGGCTTCTTAAAATGTGGGTTGGAGGGTGAGAGCATAGTAGGGGTTCAGCAACCTACAGTCCACAGGCCAAGTCCAAAAGCACTTGCCTTTGTAAATAAAGTTTTATTGGAACACACCCACACCCTTTCATCTGCATATTGTCAATGTCTGCTTTTGCTCTATGGCGGTGGAGTTGAGTAGACCATATGAACCAGAACATAAAAAATATTTACAGAAAAAGTTTGCCGACCTCAAACCTGTAGGACTGAAACCGGTCTACTGAACATGAGATCCAAGATTTAGCAGGGCCTGGCCTTGCTCACCTTCCCAGCCTCATTTCCAGGTGGGCTCCATCTCCCCCCAGCACCCTCTTCTAACCCAGTGCTTCTCAGCCCTTTTCCCTGTGGAGGCTCTCTGTTTTCCTTCTTAAAAAAAAAAAAAAAAATGTTATTGTGGTGTAAAAAACAGATAACATAAAATGTACCATTTAAACATTTTTTTAAAGATTTTATTTATTTATTTGACAGAGAGAGACACAGCGAGAGAGGGAACACAAGCAGGGGGAGTGGCAGAGGGAGAAGCAGGCTTCCCGCGGAGCAGGGAGCCCGATGCAGGGCTCCATCCCAGGACCCTGGGATCATGACCTGAGTCGAAGGCAGCCGCTTAACGACTGAGCCACCCAGGCGCCCCCATTTAACCATTTCTAAGTGTAAGGTTCAATAGTATTAAATATATTCACATTGGTGAATTATTTTTCATTTTGCTGAGCTGAAACTCTGTCCCCATTAAACACTAACTGCCCATCTCCCTATCCTGCAGCTCCAGGCAACCACCATTCCACTTCCTGCCTCTATACATTTGACGACTCTGGGTACCTCACATAAGTGGAATCGTGCAGTATTTGTCTTTTATACCTGGCATACTTCACTTAGCATAGCATCCTCAAGGGTTCATCCATGTTGTAACCTACAGAGACTTTTTAGACTTTTTCTCCTTGTCTTCCCAGGAAATTTTAATATCACAGAGATACTGCATATTTGTTTGTGTACTGTGACCCTTTGGAAGGCCATGAACCATTGAAATATCCAAGATCGTTCACCCTCTTCCCCAAGAATTAATTTTCACCATCCGCGGTTATTCCTCCCACTGAAAATGCATGCATGCTTGGCCAGCGTCCATGGCCATGCCTGCATGTGTATGCCTTGCTCCTTCTTGCCTATGATTTGCACATACTGCCTGGAATTACCTTTCTCCCCCATTTCTTCAGAACCCAAGCTGGAGGTCACCTCCTCTAGGAAGCCACCCTGGTTCTCCCACTTATACCCTTCCTCCTGGTCTCCCCAGCTTTCCTCTGCTATGTGCTTCTAATTGGAGGCTGCCATCTTTGCTTACTCCCGGCGTCTCCTAGTAGCCCGGGAGGTCCCTGCAGTAAGAACCATCTCTATCCTCTTCCGCCTTCCAGAGTCAGCGTGTGCCCAGGAGCGGTGCAGTCCCCTAATGGATGCTCATCGAATGCATGACCTCATTACATCCTTACGGGAATGCTGACAGCATCACTATCCCCATTAAACGGTGGAGGAAACTGAGGTCCCCGAGAAGCAAAGTAAACCCGCCCCAGGTCACATGACTTGGAGGAAGCCTAGCGAGAACTTTAGAGTCAGAGCATCTTAGGTTAAAAATCTGGACTCTGCCATTAACTGTTGCATGCCTTTGGGCAACAACGCCTCTCAGAGCCTCAGTTCCACACCTGAAAAATGTAAAATCATGGTGCAGCTCAGCGAGCTGGTGTGTTCACAGTGGTCTAGGCAGGACTCAACAAATGGTTGCCATTGTTACTCTATTAAGTGGTGGAGTCAGGGCTTGAACCCAACTCTGCTAGACGGCACAGTCCAAGCACTTTGGGTTCTGTTGCTGCCCCCTCGCTGGAGTATCAGTGTGCTCTTGTACAATGGAAAATGAGTCATTTGTCTCCCATGGCCTCCTCTGGGAGGGCAGGACCCCTCAGGAGCATAAAGCCAACTCTGGGCCGGGGGGCGGGGGGGGAGTTGCTTAAAGAGCCCCAAATTAATAGGGAGCTGGCTGTTCTCAGGAGACATTTCCATCCAGCCCAGGCAGCCTGACAAATTACCCTTCTCGGCTCTAGGAATATTTCTATCTCAAGAACCGAGGCCATTTGTCTAGATTCAGAGCCTTCCCGGCTCCTCTGTGCCATGGGCACACTGACAAATCTGACCGTCTGGTAGTTTTTTGTATCAGTCAACAAGAAGCCCCATTACCACCTATGTGACAGGTTACACCACAATTAAGTGGGCCTGGCTTTCTAGAATCAGACTCCAGCCAGATCTCCAGAGGAGAGGGGCATGGTTGAGAGGGGCACGGCTCTGACAGAACCTGGAAGCGCTGATCACTCTCCAAACACAGGCAGCCTTGGGCACCTCACTGAAACTTTCTGGGCTTCACTCTGCTCACCTGCAGAATGGGACTAATGATACCCCCCACAGCCCTGGGAGGACCGACCAGGGAATTTCTGTAAAGCGTCTCCCATACAGTGGGTGCTCATCGACTTCAGTCCCCCACCCGGCCCTGGGTGAGGAATGAGGCAAAAAGGCCCTCGCCTCAGGCTCAAAACTTAAAGGTGGGGGGGGGGGCAAAAGTCTCAAGATAAAGCAGATTTTAAGGCAATACTTCTTAAAAAATCAAAATTAATGTCAAGAAAGAAACACCTCACGTTGAACAAAAGATCCACATTTTAGATAAAGATAGGATTCGTGTTCGTCACTTTTCCTTTGGCTTCGGGTGAGAATTAAGAGCCTCCACGGAAGAAATGACTAACCTGTGGTGCCTGGGTGGCTCAGTCGTTAAGCGTTCGCCTTCAGCTCTGGTCATAATCCCAGGGTCCTGGGATCGAGTCCCGCATCGGGCTCCCTGCTCAGCGGGAAGCCTGCTTCTCCCTCTGCCACTCCCCCTGCTTGTGTTCCCTCTCTCTCTGTGTCTCTCTCTTTGTCAAATAAATAAATAAAATGTTTAAAAAAAAAAAAGAAATGACTGACCTAGAGATGCTGGGGTTATAAATCCCAGTTTTTAAAGCTTTGAAATGATCCAGAGACTGTCCCGAAGGACAGAGAGCCTGGGTCCAGGGAGGTGTCTGAGGCCCAAGTACAGCCCCCGGCAGGCAGGTCTGTGGCTGTCCCAGGACCACCACGTTCCTGCCCCCCACAGTCTTCCGTGGAGTGGCTAGGGGTGGGGGTGCTGGATGGCAGGGAGAGAGACAGAGGGGAGATTTGACAAAGATCTCAGCATGGAGACTAGTCCCAGGGTTTTGGACACACAGTGAAATATCAGGAGGGCTCCTTGGAGGACACACAGCTGGCTGGGCCCTCATCACTTCCGGGAGCTGCCCATGGAAATCCCCGGCGCAAAAGGCCCTGATCCAGGGGAAGCCCCTTTATTGTCACCAGTGCTCCCTTCTTCCACCCGCTTCGCTCCCTCCCTCCCCAGTCTGCAGGCCTCCTGGTTTCCAGGCCTGGATTCCAGGCACTGTACCTGGATCCTGCACCCTGCCTGCTGCACCATCGAGTCAGGCCCCAAGTAACTCTCCCAGAATCGGACGGAACCAGCCCGCCCGACCATCTTCCCATTGCTCCGTGATCAAGCCCAGATTACGTGTGCGGCCCACACGGCTTGTCACACTCTCCCTCTCCTGCCCCCGCTCTGCCCCGCCCCCCCCCCGCCGCCGCTCTGTCCCTGCTCTGCCCCAGCACATTGGCATCCCAGAACTTTCGTGCCTGGTGTTTTGCTCAGGCCCTTCTCTCTAAACTCCGCCTTTTCTCCACTCATTATCCCCCAATACTTCACTCTAATGTCACCTCCATTCAAAGGAGACTCTGACTTCGTTCCTCTCCCTTCTGTGAATCTACTGTTTCTATGTAACACTTGTGTCTGGGATGGGCTGAACGGTGGGCTTCTTGGGTGTAGGGACTGTCTTAGTCATCTTCGTGGCCCCAAGTCCTACCGTGACATAGACGCTTCCCAAGTATTTGATCAATAATTCTGACCTTGGGTGCCTGGGTGGCTCAGTTGGTTGGGTGACTGCCTTCGGCTCAGGTCATGATCCTGGAGTCCCGGGATCGAGTCCCACATCGGGCTCCCTGCTGAGCAGGGAGTCTGCTTCTCCCTCTGACCCTCTTCCCTCTCGTGCTCTCTATCTCTCATTCTCTCTCTCTCCAATAAATAAATAAAATCTTTAAAAAAAATAATTCTGACCTTGGACACCCTCACATGCACGCCACATGTGGCTACAGCCTCTCAACTGGTACTCCCCTTTGCGCTTGGACCTGCTTCTGCCACATACTTGGCCAATCCTGGTGGCAGCCACAGAGCATGCCACATTTTTTTCTTTGGCAGCTGCTGAAGAAGATAGGTTGTCCCAGGTGTTAACCAGGCTTACAGCTCCTGGGACTAGCCCAGCCCAGAATGGTGGAAAATGCTTGGATTTTGAAACCCATCATCTACAGGTTTGAAATCTGTCTCCCCTACTTACGATCTCTGTCACTTTGGCTGCACTGCTTAGAATAACTAAACCACAGTTTCTTCGATCCAAAAAAAATGAGACCTCGCTTTCCTACTTGCTGATTTGTGAGAATTCACATGAATGGAACGTGTATAAATTACCTGGCATGTAGCAAGTGCTCTAGCAGATCTGGCTTTCGTTATATTATTTTCCTTTTCCTTTTAGTTAGAACAACGCATGTCCATCCTTATGCTTTGGCTTTATTTTTGACTTTCAGTGGATTGAGTCTACCCCATAGCTGGGGGTTTTAGGTGCCTGACAATTATGATTTTGTCTGGATGCTAGTGCCGATATTAGCCTAACTGCTTGCATTTATATTTTTTTTCCATTTCTGGGTTCTCACTGTTTAATGTAAAAGGGAATAATAGATCTGTCTCTTTTGAATCCAGCTGCCAGGATTGGCTCATATTATAATGTTTTACAGACTTTGAGGAGTAGCAAATAACTGGCAGGTTTGTCAGCCCCAAGTTTTCAAAGCGATGAGTCAGTCCTGACTTATTGTTATTATCCCCTAATAGTTTACACTGTATTATTCTGTAATTACTCTGTGAATCACCCTGACAGCTTGCATGTTTGCCACTTGCCTGAGTTATTCCTCCATCTTCCGCTGAAAACACCATTAGTCTTGCACTTGCCTGTAGGAAGATGACCCCCGTCACCTGCTGAATACAGAGGACCCTTTGTCAATCCTTGTCAGGAGAGGATGACACACGAGCCACTGTGGTCTTGGGTTGCATTGCTCATTTGGGGAGAAGGAACAGTCGCCTGCATTCTAAGTAACCCCTACAACTAATACAGCCCATCTCCCCTCGTTATGTCAGGGCTCAAGATGCTCCCTTCATCTAAGAATATAAGACTGCCCTCTCAGGCTAAACTTACTCTCAACTTTGAGGATTGCACACTAGCTGGGTTGATTACTGATGGGGTCTGTTTGGAACAGGCTGTGTGGCTGTGGTCGTTGGAGGATGGGTCTATTTCCCTTTTTGCGTTAAATTGCAAGAACCCAGCAATGGGAAAATATAGTTGGGCGGGACTGGGAGCCAAGTTTCTCAACAGCCAAGTTTCTCTCTTCCAAGGCATGCCCGCTGCATCTACAATCCCTGCAGAGTAGACCAGAAAAGGTCACACGAAGCAAGTGCATGCACTTTGCAGAATTTGGACCCAGGGGGGGCCCCTCTCTCCAGTAGTGACTTTCTTCACCCTCTGAGGGAAACAGCCTCAGTTTCATTGTCTATGAATGGGCACATTAACTCCTCTCTCCCAAGTTGCTGCAGCTAATGTTCCCTCCTCTAAGCTTATTTTGCAATATACAAAGGTTATGAGGTTTCCCTTTTGGAATGTGTAGACTCTGAAGGCCCCGGGGTTTCAAACTCAGTGCCCTAAGACAAGGATTCTGCGGCCCAGGGGCTTGGAAAATAGTTGTGCTTCTCAGACACTTAATTTTAGACATAGAGCAACTGAGCACCTCCTTGTCCAGCCTCTTCCTGGGGGCCCTGAATACGTCCATTTTGCAGCTCCAGGCTGAAGAAAGAGTTTGTTGTGTCAACACCACTGAAGAGGGGTCTTCCTCACAAACTGGCTTTTTGTTCGAGGGGCAGCCCCAGTCCAAGGCTCAGGGGGGAAAAGACTTCGCAAATTGTCAGAAATGATGCATCCGTGTGCAAAATGCAAATCTGCCTGAGCAGGAGGGGAGCCTCCCTATCCACAATCCCTATTTCTCCCCTCCCCCCAGCACCCTATAGGCATAGCCAAACGGTTTCCTAACTGGCAGAAAACTTTCTAATTGCTTTTTAAAGTTTTTTCCCCCTTAACAGTGTTTGCTTATTACAACAGAGCCTATTTTATTATGAAAGGGATATGTACTCACTGTATTGCAAAAAATACAGATAAGTGGAAAAAAAGGAAGGGAAAAATTGCCCATCATACCCCCGAAAGATAACTACTTTAAGCTCCTTGGTGTATTCTCTTTCAGTTATTTTTGTTGTGTTGAGATATTTGTACGTACTTGTAATTCCACATAAACAATTTTGATTCTTGCTCTTTCCCCTTTGTGTTTTACCAGAAGTCTCCTTTACGATCACTTTCTGATATTATTTCAAATGGCTGCATGATTTCCCACTCTTCAGACTTGGCTCATCCTCTGTAATCACCACACCAGTACTGAACAGTTGGGTGGTGTCCAATTATATCACAGTGTAAATAAGGCCCCGATAAACATCTCCAGGCATGAAGTTTTCTCTCCATTTCAGATTATTTCCTTAGGAAATTACTTGGTCAAAGGGAATGGATATTTTTTTATGTCTCCTGATCTATATCACCAAATTACTTCTCAAGACATTTCACTTTTTAGAAACAAACAAAGGAGTATGAAGGAAGGAGGACTGGCCTTCTATCATCCTGCCAAAGCGAAGTTCCTGGACTTCTGCCCAAGGCTGGACCCTTCGTAAAGAGTCAGTGGGTGAAGTATAAAATATGCATAACATAAAAAAAAAAAAAGTCAGTGGGTGAAATGGTTGCTGAGAGAGTCAAGCTTAAATATCCTCACCACACACACACACACACACACACACACACACACACACACACACACACACACATGGCCATTATGGGGATGGGATGGAGGTATTACCTCATGCTATGGTGGTAATCATCGGGCATTGGGGAGAAGCAGGGATTGATTATTGTAGATTGAACAGACCATATGTAGGTTAATAAGATAGAGTGGTACCTAGAAGGCCGTGAAAATTCAATGAGGGACAGTCTCTCCTGGGAGTACTGCTATGATTCCTGTACGAATATGAGACCTTGGGGGCAGAGATGACCAGAGAATATTGTCTCAAGGGGTAGCGTCCAGTACATTAGCCACGTTCCCCACACTGTAGCTACCGAGCCCTTGAAATGTGGCTGGTCCCGAAGTGAGAGGTGCCGTAGGGATAACATTTCAGATTTTTAGACTTCATTAAAAGAAAAGAAAAGAAGAAGAATGTAAAGTGTCTCATTAATTATTTTTATATCGATTACATGTTGAAATAATATTTTTGTGTATATTGGGTTAGATAAAATATATTTTGAAAAATCAATCTCACTTGTTTCTCTTCTCTTCTGTTTAAAACAGAGTTACTGGAAAACATAAAAGTTGCCTAAATGTCCCGCATTATATCTCTATTGGACAGCACTGGGAGCAAGAAGCTCTAGTATTAAACTCTCTGGCACCAAGAGGGCTGAGGAACCCTCATAACGCGAAGGGGCTTCTGAAAGTTGACACCACTTAGTCACTTGGCATCACTGGTTGGTGGGAAAGAATCCTCCGCCAGTAAAGCAGTGATTTTGAGACTTCAGCGAGCATCAGAATCATCTGATGAGCTCTAACCAACACGAATGCTCTGTGTCCCAGAGATCCTGAGTCGGTTAGTCTGGGGTAGGGCACGACATCCTAATTTCCAAATGTTCCCCCACATAATCCAAATATGCAGCCGAGGTTAAGACTAGTGGCAGGCGCTTACTTTGCATCCTGGCTCTGTCACCAAATTAGATTTTGGGCATCTACCTATCCTTTCTAAACCCTCATTGCTCATCTGGAGAACAGTGATCACCGTAAGGGCGACGTAAGAACTAAATGATATTATCCACCCTCTCTGGTACACAGAAAATGCGTAATAAAATTTGTAGCTTTTTTTTTTATATGGGTTATGAATTACTGCTACGTAGCATAACAAAGGCCTGTCTTTGACTCGTGAGTCAGTACAGACCTTTGCAAGAGTGCAGATCAAAAAAAGTGGCAAAACAAAATGTGTGCCTTTCATCTGGGTTGTTCGGTTCAGTGCCTATGGTGTCTCAGAGAGTAATTATTCAGAAGAAACTGAGGCAGTGCCTAGAGGAGTAAACGGGAGTAAACAGAGCTGAGGTTTTCCAAACACACTGAACATTCGGACTCCCCCTCTTACCTGCTGGGCAGCCTCCACTGAGCATCTTAACCTGTCTGAGCCTTAGTTTCCTTTTCTGGACGGTTAAGATATAGTTGTGATGACTTGAATAGTATTGCCAAAAGGATTAAGTGAATCCGGGAGGCTTAGCTCTCTGTAGGAGCCCTGTGGTTGGGTCAGCTCACGTGAGCACATGGGCACGGCCACCACATCCGTAAGGTGGAGCTAAGGGGACTGAGCCTCTGGAGCGTCATGGGGCTCCCTGTGGTAGTGTCTGTGTACAGCCCCTTTACTCCTATGTTCCCGGCTCATCCCTGACTCCGTGGGATGCCAGTCCCAACACCCTTCTCTCAGCCCTGCCGGAGGCCAGAGGTGTCCAGTCGCTTGAGAAGTTCAGAGTGAGTTGGGGAAAATTAAGAGACAGGAGGTGTCTGGTTCCAAATACCTCTCCCAGGGGACTCCCCAAGAGGGTGGAGTGAGGAGTCTGGGGCAAACCTAGATGCTAAAGCCCTGAGGAGATAAAGCGCCTTCCCTCACAGTGGGCAGGGGAGCATGGCTCACAGCCAGGGGAGGCCTTATTGATCATGTAGTTCCACAACCACTGCCCTTGTACAGATTTAAAGAGAGCGAGAGTAACTGATCTCAGGCCACAAAGCAACCCAAGCGTAGAGCATGACGAGGACCCCACGCCTTTCCCCTGGGGGCCGGTAGGATCTCTAAGAACACAGCTGCATGCCCAAATCATGGAGGATGGGAGGATGGGACCTGCCCTTCTTGCCCCAAATATGTTCCTCCCTCTCCTCTCTACCGAAGGCAACTCCGTTCTGTGAGGAGAGGACAGACAGGGGCAATCAACTGCCTGGGTGGTTCTGCCTTGGCCCACAGACTTCTCACCCCTGATCCTCACAAGCCTACAAGGCCAAGATGATGGGGCCCATAGGGAAGGTGAAAAAAACCGGAGCTCAATGAGGCTGAGTGGCTTGTCCAAAGTCGAGGGATAGCTGTTAAGGACAGAGCCAAGGCCTAGACTCCAGTTCTCATGTTCCAGGTTTGTGTGTAAAAAGAAAAGACTTTTTAGAGAAGCCAGGCGGTGCCGACTAAGGCATAATTGGCTACCATGTGGGGGGCTTGTACTGGCAATCAAGATACCAGGCTGAACGATGAGCTTCTGGACTTTGGCCACACCCCTTCTGAAATTGGGGCCTTAGTTTTCTCGTTCGTAGAATGGGAGGATTTCCCAGATGACTTCTAAGATTCCTTCCCGACCTGACAAGCTGTGACTCTCAGTCCGGGTCCTCCACCCTTTAGCTCAGGCCTTCCTTATCCACTGTAGGCTGATCGTCCCATCAACTCAACAGCCTTACAGCTAATGAACTTCTCAGCCAAGAGAGGAACTAACGGCCTAATCACACTAATGGCCACCACTTCACAAACACCTACTATCTGCTATGCCTATATGTAGCCCTGATCCTAAAATACCCTGCAGAATGAGTCCCGATACTTCCATTTCACAGATGAGGACGCTGAGATCCTAAGAGAGTGAGGCATTGTCCCACAGTTGCACCGTTCGTAAGGGATGGCGGAATGGCTCAAAGCTACACCACTCTTTCAGCTACTGCATACCGTCTCCGACCTCGTCACCCAAACATTCCCCCCCATTCTTTTCCCCTGGATTCTGAGCTTTTTCCCACCTCCTCAAGAAGTTTATTCTTAAATACGAAAAGCATTTGGACAGTCAGGCAAGGTTCCACTCTGCTTTCCCAATGACAGCACCCCCAGCTCCAGGAAAGGGGAAAAAACAGCAAGGAGAGAAAGGTGTTTGAACACATTCTAGTTCACATAATTACTATATTTAGCAGGGTATCCCCTGGAGACTAATTTGATGCATAAATACATGTGTATATCGCAATCACTAAGTATCACAGGGTTTGCTGAATCTCTATTAAAAAAAAAAAAAAAAAAAGCAGGGACTCCTGGGTGGCTCAGTGGTTAAGCGTCTGCCTTCGGCTCAGGTCATCATCTGCGGTCCCGGGATCGAGCCCCGCATCGGGCTCCCTGCTCAGTGGAGAGCCTGCTTCCCCCTCTCCCACTCCCCCTGCTTGTGTTCCCTCTCTCGCTGTGTCTTTCTCTGTCAAAAATAAATAAGATCTTAAAAAAAAATAAAAACAAAACTCAGAAACAACAACTGTGCTGAAGACAGGAGCAAGTGGAGACAAGGGTTTTCTTTTTTAGCTCCTTAGCCTGATTCTTCCTGCTGCATGGGAGGGGAGACCAGGGAGCCAAAGAGAGTGACTGAGAGGGAATCCTGAGGGAGAGCAAGGTATGAGTGGTCTGAACGATAGGACAGGGAGAGAGCGGGGATCGTGTGTGCCCATTAAAGAGGGGGTGTCTCGATCATGGCAGCGGGGCCCCCGGAAGCGGAGATATCACAGGGGGTGGTAGACGGGTATTAGACTGTGTGCTGCGCTGGGCGTCATGGCTATAGTCCACAGGTCTAGAAAATGCCATCAGCACTTTGAGAATCACTGGGAGAGATTTCTAGCCTGGAGAATCTGGCGCAGCTTCACAAAGGTGGTGAGACTCGAGTGGGGCCTTGAGGAAGGGGGAAGATAGGTAGAAAGCAGAGAGAGGGGGATGTTCTGGGTAGGAGGGACAATGTGGCCAGAAGCGTGGTGGAGGGATTGTGAAGGACACACTGGGAGATGGTGGGTTGGATTCTTTGGTTGGAGACAACGGTCCCTACTGAATAACACTGAGAGGCAAGTTCAAAAGGGATTGTCAGGAGACTGTAAAGGTGCCTGATTTATTGATGAAGGAGTGTAGGTGCTGTTGTGTCGACAATGGGAAGACACAGGGACTTATATGCTCCATTAGACAAGCACTTGGGAGAGCAACGAAAAGCTGTTGGGGGAGGTCAGGCAAGAGGAAATGAGATCTGAATTGGAGCGTCATCCAGGATGGGAAGGAAATGAGCAAGGAGAAGGAAATCGTTGAGGAAGAATGATCAAGACTCAGCAATGGCTGTCTGGGGTGGAGGGAGCAGGGCAGAGAGAGAGACTGGGAACTGTGCTCCAAGTGCTTACAGGAGGTTGATAGAGACCCACCTTGGGGAGAAGCTGGTCAGCAATTCTCAGGTCCTCCCCAGCTGGGGGAGCCGCTGCCTCTTCTGAAGGGGAAGGGGGTGCTTGGGCCAAGAAGTGCAGGCTCAGCAGCAGCCTCCTATCTAACGAGCACCGAGTGTGTGCTTTGTACGAGATGCTGTGCTAAGCGTGTTGCACATATCTGCTCATTGAACGCTCGCCACAATAATATATGAGACATACTATTTTCTCGATTTTACAGGTGAGGAAGTTAAGGTGCAGAGAGGTTAAATAAAACTGCCCAATATCAGTCCGCCAAGCAATTGATCTGACTCCAGCGTTTGTGAACTTAGCAGTGAGAGATGATGGTAGGAAAGGCATGGTCTGGGAGTCGGAGAGACCAGAGTTCCAATCCTGTTCACACCAGTTACAGCTCTAAGACACTGGTCAAGTTAACGCCCTCAATTTCCTTGCTCATAAAATTGGTATAATGATATGTGCTTCGTCTACCATGTAGGGCTGTCCCAGTAGAAATAAAAAATGGGATGATGTGTTTGAAATTGCTCTGTACATTGTGATGCACTGCAGGAATGTGATGTATAACAGACACGAGCCTCTGAGATTGGCCGCAAAGTACCTGGATGCTATGATTTAGAGAGCTTGCTCTGTGACCTTGGCCGAGTTTCTTGACCACTCTGGATCTCAATTTTCTTATCTACAGAGGGAGCACCCTTCTGAGGATTAAGGTAAAAACAGAACCTAGAATTTTCTCTATGTTTCTGCCTTTCCCATTTCCCCCATTTCACATCATGCACTGACATAATAAACTCCTCCGCTTCCCTCCCCCGTCCTTGCCATCATCAAATCTTAGCCATTCTGTCACCAAACTACAGCTCTGACCTCTCCACTCCTTGCTGTCACCACCACCACTCATCCCCCCAAGCCGCCATATTCTTTGCCTGGCTTAGAGCCATGACATCCTACTGATCTCGCTCAGATCCTTTTGCCCCTCGCCTACCCGCTGCCCGCCACAAGCCAAAGTAACCCTTTTATTTATTTATCTTTTAGGATTTTATTTATTTGAGAGAGAGAGACAGAGAGAGAACAAGTGGGGGGGAGGGGTAGAGGGAGAGGGAGAAGCAGACTCCCCTTCCTGAGCAGGGAGCCGGATACGGGGCTCGGTCCCAGGACCCTGGGATCATGACCTGAGCTGAAGGCAGTCGCTTAACCGACTGAGCCACCCAGGCGCCCCAACCCTTTTAAAAACCGCAAACATACACATATCACTATTTTGCTTAAGACGCTTCAGTAGCCACGCATTACCCTTAAAGTCAGTTGCTAAATTCTTCCCACAACTCACAGGGCCCTCCGTGGTCTGGCTGCCGGCTGCCTCAGCAGCTGGTTCTTGGGCTGATCTCCATTCTCAGGCACCACACTTCAGCCACCCTGACCTTCTCTTGGTTCCTCTGAGTGCCATTCTCCTTCCTGCCTTCAGACCTGTCCACAAGCTCTTCCCTCTGCCTAGAACGTTTCCCCTCATGTTCTGCACCCAGTCACGGCTGTTCAGCCTTCAGGAGCTGGCTTGGACGTCCTGCCCTCTGCAGAGCCTTCCCTCACTACCCCAGACTCGTCCAGGCCACCTTGTCGGAGCTCTCTGATAACCCTTGTTCTCTTTCTTCCCATATTTGGCACAGCACCATTTATTTAACCGTATGTGTGAACATCAGTTTAACAGCTCTTTTCCCCACGGGACTGAGTTCCATGGAGTCAGGGCCTGGTTTTGTTGTCTGTTTGCTGTGGCCTCTCCAGCGCCCAGGCCCTGGTAGGTACTCAGTAGGTAGCTGCTCAGAGCTGGCAAAGATGTCAGATGAAAGCATCAAGCACAAAGGCTGAAAAGAAGTCTACACTCAGCCCATTTTTCTCTCTCCTCTCCCTCTGTGGCTCTCGGCCAAGCTGGGATCCCAGGCTGTCAGGGACAAGGGGAGGTTATGTCCCATCTCTTTCCGGGACGGTTTTCTTGTGACATTCCTGGCATCTGGAGTGAGGAGGACAGCAGACATGCCAGGAGTCTGGGAGAATGATTAGCATGAGCATCACATGCCTCTCCCCTGGCTGCCTTCTCTAGGATACGGAGAGAAGCAGCCCATGTGCCCTTGAGAATACTGCTGGATCCCAGGGCTTCTGTCTTCACGGAAGGAAGAGACCACAAGGATGGGCTCAGTGGCTTAGCCAAATGTCAGGGGATGACTGATGTAAAATGCTGTGATGAGAGCCTCCTAGGGATGCACCAGGCACACGGCTTGGTATCCCGATTCTGTACCTCTCCAGGTGGATCAGACCTCCCAGCCCCCTGCATCAGAATACAATGACCCCTTGAATTTGTATGGTTCCATCACTTTCTTCATCCTGCTGGAGCCCAGCAGGCAAGCAGTTAGTGGGGTTGGGGGTGAATCAGCGACAACTATTCCAGATTGCTACCCCATTGTCTTGATGTGTGAATTGAGGGACAGAGAGTCCAGCCACCCATTGACAATAGCCTCCTAGGAGTACCCACTCTTCTGAGAGAAGAGCAACCCGGGAGGACCCAATTCACAATGGGCCTTTGCTGAACTCCACGTTCCCACAGCCCTTACAGGCCGCCTCTGACCTGCCGTGTCTCCCTGGGTTGCAGATGGCTTGCAACTCTCCATGGAAGCCTGATGCACACACAAGGCAGTGCACTCTCATGAGCCTGCTGAGTTCTCGTGGGTTGAGCACCTCCGCGTGACCAATGCCCAAGTTAAGAATCAGAGCATCGTCCGCACCAGTGAAGCACCCACCTTCATGCTTGTTTCCGGTTACTACCCCTGCCAAGTATAACCACTATCCTAACTCCTAACAGCATAGATTTATGTGCCTGTTCTTGTACTTTTTTTTTTTTTTATCACAATAGGTGATATGGTGCGGACACTTTGGTATGAGACTTGACCATATTGTTGTAACAGTTGTAGGCCATTCATTCTGACTGTGGCATGGTACTCTGCTGGACTGAAGAGAACACAGGTTATCTACCCATTCTATATTTGTGGTCACTGTGGCATTTTCCAGGCTGTGGCTTTTAGGAATAGCGCTGCTGTGAATCGTCTTATATGTGACTTTTGGTAAACATATGCATACATTTCTGTTGGGTGTATATACCTGGGAGTAAAATGACTATGTCATAGGGAAGCCATATGTTAAGCTTTAGCAAATACCACCAGTTTTCCAGAAACAGTTGTACCAATTTACACTCCTACCAGCAGCATGCGAGAGCTCCGTTATTTTTTGTTATTCTTTTCTTTTTTTAATTATTCTCTAGTTATTTGTGGGTATATCCAGAAAGAGATAGTTACAATTTCAGATACTCTAGTCCTTTATTCTTGTGAATCATTAAACCATCCCCTAAATTATAATGGGGGCTGATTCTGACTCCTAAAATTGCACGGTACAAACAGAATTTTATTTCCTCACTTGCTCACCCTTGCTCATCCTTCACGATTCTATTCAAGTAACCCCTCCTCTAACTTGAGCCTGGGCTGGGCAAGGCACCCCTCCTTCTTTGCTTCCATCCCACCAGATGGCTCTCCTAGTCCTTCTCACTCATTTGGTAGGCACCTGTCTCCTCCATCAGTCTGTCAGACAGTGGCATTCTTGAGGGGAGGTACTGTGTCTTGATCATCTCTACCTTCGGTGCTTAATACTGTATAGAGCACAAGGTAGCTTTTCAGAAAATGTTGAATGAATGAATGAATCTTTCTACTAGTTGGTAAGTTTATTTAAGGCAGGGGTCAAGGCTTCTACTTCTCTTGTATCACCGCAGTGGATTAATTAGGCACACAGTAGGCACTTAATAGAGGCTTGCTGCAATGAATTGGCATGAATTGCAAACCAACAGCTCCGGTTGCTCAAGGGAAAGACCCTTCTTGAAAACCACAAGAGCAAGGCTGGGCAGACAACTCTCTGGCTGGATTTTGGCAATATTTGGATCTTACTTCCTGCTGGCTTTTCTCCTATCACTCAAGAGGGAGAGTGAGGTGATTCAGACTCACTTCTCACCCACGCAACAGGGCTGACTTTGCCCCACTTTCAGCCTGGCTCAGGCTCTGATCTCCCAAGATCTGAAGTTCAGGAGCCAGAGTTGCGGTGATGAAAATAAAGACCAAACCACCTCCTCCACCCCCAAGCCCTCAGAAGCAGATTCACAAGAGAGGGCCCTTGCTGTTGATTCCTACTGGGCCTGTCCCTCCTCTGTCACATGTCATTCTCTAGAGCTAGAAAGCAGAGCATGGATCCATGGTGGTCCTTCCTGGGCTCCAGATAGCTAACAGGGAAGCCATGACATCGTGGGCAGACTGAGACCCAATACTGACACCACTATTCCTGCTATTACCTAACTCCCAACACTGTGAGATATCCAGTCCAAACTGCGGTGCCCACGATCCACTGATGACTTGGAGAACAGCACATTTTCAATGCTCTAGTTAAGCTGGCATCAAGCTTCTCATCAAGGGGGTTGTAAGCTCAGTGAAAAGAAAATGTGTAATGAAAGTTCAGTAGATATCTTGTCCCCATGTAGGAGGGGATTATTTCTACCAAAAATTTGATAGAAAGTAATTATGGCTTGCTTTCCTCAAAGACTGAGAAATTGCCATTTCTGATCCTTACCTCCAGCAAGAAGCGAAATGATTTCTGTTAGGAAGACGCACAATAATAATAACAAACATAATCCTTAATCTTCCTTTATGCTCAAAGGAATGCCATAGGACGATGTATTTTAATGCAACTAAAATAATAAATATTTTAAATGGTGGCCCAGGCATCATAAGCAGGGCTTTGTATTTTCACAGAGGTACGTTTTAATTCTGGCGTGGAAATTCTGTGCATCCTTAGATAAGTCAGCTCCCTTTCTGGGCCTCAGGTTCTGCATTTATGAAATGGCCCCCTCCATGTCTGATATGTTGAGAATGTACAAGACTAAGTTTTTGTAGCTCTTTAACAGGAACTAACCATAATAAAATAACCACTGTTTGTTAAATATGAAGTATTACACTTAGACCCAAAGAAACAAGGGCACATGTATTCATTCAACCAATATTTACTATGCCTACTATGTGCTAGGTGCTGGGACACAGAAGTAAAGCACTGACCTGCCTACAAGTAGCTCAAGGTAGAGTAAGGATGACAGGCACTAACAAAATATATATACGAGTGCACTGCGTACAGAGAGCCACACCCTCTCTTGGGGTGACAGGAAGGGATTTCAGAGGAGGGAATCTTGAGTAATCATGAAGGACGTGTTGCCAGGAAGAGAAAGGAGAAAGAATATGGACCTTTGTAGCTCAAACAGAACAGATGCATCATGACTTCAGGGTCCCACATGAGAAAGCAAATTACTTGTGGAATCCAGCCAACTCTAAAGCCAGAATGAGCCAACAAGGCGATGTGCTTGCAGCAGGAAAACCCTCATGCAGGCTCCTGTCCATCTCTGCTGCATGCTGCCCAGCACGGTCTCACTGGCTCGCCGACTCCGGGCCCTTCCATCACCATCCCTCGATCTCAGGTTCTCATCCATAAGGGGAGAGGCTAGGCTGAGGTGGCCTGAAAGCCCTAACTACCCATCTCATCTCTAGGTCCAAAATGACAATGCCCCCAAGAGCCGTCCCAAGAAAAAAATGAGAGCTTTGAAAGCTTGAAAGACTTGGCAGCTCTAAACCCACCAACGGAAATAATGAATGCCTCCACAAAATCACGTTTACAAAAAAAAAAAAAAAAAAAAAAAAACCACAGCCACAGAGCTCCTCCTTTGAAAGAAGAGTGACTCAAAATTGACGAGAGAATTTTATGGAGAACCCATTTTAGATGGTAGGAAGTGTCTGTTTGGAAGACGTCCGACGTCTGATTTCACCACAACACTTTCATGGACATCAGGCTGGGACAGGTGTTGTGACACAGCAGAGGTCACCTCGGTCCCTACTAACTCTGCTTTTCACTGCTCCATGAAAGCCGCAGGCCCCCATCCCAGGTCACCAAGGACTATTTGGCTTTAGGTTTCTGACTTGGCTTCATCATTTTCAGCTTCTCCCCATAGAATGTTTCCAAGTCCTAGCATTTACATAGACCAGGAAAGGGGATGGTCTGCATCCCACATTAACACAGGGGAAGCCCAGACTCTTTCCCGTCCACGCTGAGATGCTCTGTAGTGTGATCGGCAGGTCCCTTGCAGGCCAACAGGTAACCCTGGGCAGCTGCTGGTCCCCCACCCCAGTGTGGGACACTGTGGGCCCTTGAAAGAGGGAAAGCTACTCTGTGGGTGCTGAGCACATCCAGAACTACCCTTCCCGGATGCACGGACTACACTTCTTAAATAGTCAGTCCTTCCCACAGACTTCCTCCAGATTTATGGGTGCCCGGATTTGTGCCTGGTGACCATTCTTTGCAGAACTAGAATCCCTTTCGCTCCCTAAAGATCAGCACCCCCCCACCCCACCCCCACCCGCGAAAGCAAACATCTTTTTCCCTTGTAAATTTCAGAACAAAGAGGGCTTTGTTATGTTCCCTTTCCCACTCACCTCCGGCTATCCTGCTGCCCTCCTGAGCCACGGGAGTCTCCCCCACTTGAGGTCCAGGCTGCCCCTTGCAAGGACCCCTGAGGAGCCTCAGCACTGGCTTACCTTCCTCGCCATAGTCAGAGACCCCCACTAGAGCAGAGAAGGGACATCAAAGCAAGTTCAGTCTTAGAAAGGCATCCTACTATCTTTATTTACCCTATTAATTAAAGTAATGGGAAAGAAAACCAGAAGCAGAAGTTGAGGAAGCTTGTCCCCTAGAAAAGTTTGGCTTTGCGACTGTGAAACGTAGACCAAATGGGGCGGGGCAGTAGGGAGGGGGACCCGCTCCTTTTGTCAACTCCTGGGAGTGGAAGAAAGCCGAATGCACAATAGGACTCATTCTGGCGCCAAATCCCGCGACCCCCCGCCCCCAGCTCTGCAACAGGTGAAATCAGTGCCAGGCTAAAGCAGACTATGTGGAAACAGATATCTGGAACTCAAACTCACATAGGAGAAGAGGGTTTTGATCTCTTCCTGAAAATGGGTATTTTTAAGGAAGGGCTGGAAAGCCGAAAAATCCAAACAGCCTGTCTGGAGACCGGAAGGAAGGGGAGGGGCATGCCCCTCAAAGGGAAAGAGAAAGGCAACAAAGAGGAGGCTGAACTCGAAATTCACCTATCCCACAGTATTGCAGTGGTCCACCCTGGCCCGAGGCCCCTCCTGGGGTTGCCAGAAGCTGCCCAACAATACTTGATCTCTGCGATGAATGTAAGACTCTGCACACATGCAACCCAGTGCCTTTGCTTGTGCTGGAGGTTTTATTCCCAGAAGCATCTCAATCTCTTCTCCCTTCCCCACATACAAGTTCACATATGGGCAGGTGTGCACGTGCACGCACGCGCGCACGCACACGTCTCTGCATCCAAATCAGTTTCATAAAAATCAAAAGCGGAGGGTCGCCTGGGTGGCTCCGTCGGTTGGGTGTCTGCCTTCGGTTCAGGTCGTGGTCCCAGGGTCCTGCGATGGAGTCCCGCATCGGGCTCCTTGGGAGCCTGCTTCTCCCTCTGCCTCTCCCCCTGCTTGTGTTCACACGCTCTCTGTGTCAAACAAATAAATAAAATCTTAAAAAAAAAAAAAAAAATCAAAAGCCTAGCCAAAATGCCATCTCTTCCATGAAACCCTTTTGGATCTCCCTTGCTCAGAGAGCCCATTGACCTTCTATTATAGGATTCGTGTCTTACAGCCATTTGTGAATGTGCTTTGTCTCCCCACCAGCTTGTAAACTCCTCGCATGTAAGAGCCTGATCTTATTCATCTCTGATTCCTCACAGTACCCACAGCACTACCTGGTCCCGAGGGGGTCCTTATAAATATCTGTTGAATTAATTATTCTCCTTAGCTAAACGTCTTTGGGTGGAAAGGAACGAGAGGGTGTGTGTGGTTTTTTATTGGGTGTCCCCTGTATGCAGGCCTTGGACAAAGCTCTGAAAATACAAAATGAAAAACATAGGTCTGCTTCCATGAAGCTCAAAGACATAAAGGGATATTGACAATGCAGTATGGTCAGTGAAGAATGGCAAAGGGGCCAGTCACCCAATCTGGAGCAGGGGCTGCCCAGAAGAGCATTTTAGAGGGGTGACCTTGCAGTTCCATCAGCAGAGCTCGTAGGAACCCTTCCTGGCAGCAGGAGGAATGATTCACAACATGCCCCATCCTCTGACCAGGCACGGAGACCACAGCACTCCAAAGGAACCAGGTCTCTGGCACTGGATGGAGTGCAAGGGCAGAAGAAACTCCGGAGAGCATCCAAACTTCTTGGGGGCTTGATTAATTACTTTAATTAGCCAGCCTGTAACTATTACGGCAAGTGACATGGATGGTAATAATGCAAGAATGGGACCTAAGATTAGGTATAAACAACCTCAGTGTTGGGCCCAGTAGCTGGGCCCTGCTCTCTGAAGCTGGTCCTGGAACCAGAGAAGAGAAATATGAAAGGCGTGATCAAAGGTGGACCAGTGCTGATTAGCACTGAACGTCTTACCTTGTCAGCACCAGCTCCCAGGGCGAATGAAGTGCCTACAAAATGAATGTACACCTGGAAAATCTCCAAAGTGGATTTTATTCTTACCCAAATGTTACCCAGTACTTTAATTAACCTGGGCTTATTGTTCTAATTACTTGAGTTTTATACCGTGAATTGCTGTTTGGGACTGGTGACGATCAGTAAACACAATTACAGTGTATATTTCCAACAAAGCTTTGCCCTTAACGTTTTATTTAAAGAATAATAATTAGCAACATAAATCTTTAATTTCTAGTTCACTGGGGCTAACAGACTGAGTAGGATGGAAAGAATAGCTTTCTTAGAATATCAAGATCTGGTCTTAATAGCCTCCCAAGCACCCGATACCTTAATGGGCTTACTTCACTTTGAGAAATGTCAAGTGCAAAAGTTAGGGATGCAAAACTCTGCTGCCATATATCACTGAGTGAGAAAAAAATAACACATAACAGAATGTAGGTAACAATAGCTTTTTTTTAATAATAAAAAAAACACTGCGTGAATGTGTGTTTGAGTGCATGTGCTTAAAATATATATGGAAGGATATATATATATTGCACCAATCTGTTAACGCTGGTTAGTTACCCTTGGAGAGCAGGACTGGAGGCACTAGGGAGATAGGAGGGACTCTACATTTTTATTTTATACGCTTCAGTGTTGACGTTGGAATTTTATAATAAAAGTATTACCTTTGCAATTAACATATTTTGTAAAATCTGAAAATCACCACTCCTTGAATGAGCCAAGGGTACAGTGGCACACAGAGCCAGGCACAGGGAGCCCATGGATGTAGGGCGGCTATGCAAGCCTATGGTCCTAGAGCACCCTCTTTGGTTCTCACAGTGGCATCTTGTAGAACCTGGATCTCTCTTCCTGCCTCCCTGACTTCTGCTTCTGGATCCTGCTCTGACATCTTGCAATCCCTTCTTAGCTTTTCCATCCTTTTTCTCAGGACACATGCTGGCTCCCTGATCCCTGGCCCGTTTCGGTCTTCGGCCTTGGACTCCATCTTGGTATTTACCTTGATCTTCCATCGTGAGCCTTTTCTAACCACCTATGCCTCCACCTGGTCATCATCCAGCGGGCCATGCCCTCACCACTTCCGCCCCAGAGGTCCTCCTTGTGGGCTCCCGACCCGGTCTAGTGTTTAATCATACATATTTTTGATTGAACATGACCCTGAAACACAAGCTAATTACTGATTTCTAGGGTTCAACTAAAGAAAATGAACCTTGCCAGTGCAGAAGAGAAACTGAGGAGGTCAGACTTGAGAAATACTAATTTTAATGGGGTACCTTCCTGAGAAATTCCTAAGGAGGGTTTTTATTTGCTTGACTTTCACCTTATCCCCCATATTGGAACCTAACCCCCACCTAAGATGTGATTCCCGAAAGCTACATTTAATGAGATGCACCTGAAATGGAAAGAGGTTTAAATGTCACTCTCCCTCCTTGTTTGAAGGGTAGGTGATACTGTGTGCAGAGGTCCTCCCTCATTCATTCACCGAGAATGTATTGATTCATTCTTAGAAAGCATTCATTCCCCCACTACTGGCAGGTGGTACACACTTAAGATGCTGAGGTGAAGTAGAAAGAGTCCCTGCTAGGGACGCCTGGGTGGCTCAGTCAGTTAAGCATCCGCCTTCGGCTCAGGTCATGGTCCCAGGGTCCTGGGATCGTGCCCTGTGTTGGGCTCCCTGCTCGAGGGGAACCTGCTTCTCCCTCTCCTCCCAGCTCAGTGCTCTCTCTCCCTCTCTAATAAATAAATAAAATCTTTAAAAAAAAAAAAAAGAAAAGAAAGGGTCCCTGCTTTCAAAGAACTCCAAGTCCACCATGTGAACCAATGTGAGGTTATAGCTACAGGGGTGAAGTCTGGCATGTGTACTAGGTACCATGGAGGCACCAACCAGCACTGGACACTAACTAGCTCCCAGTTAGCACTAAAGGAAATGCCGCCATGATGGGCACCATCTCTGGCCTCAAAGAGCCCATTGTCTAGCGAGAGAAAGAGAGAGAAAGTACTGTAAGAGAATGTGAAAGCATCGCCAAGGGGATCCAGAGACAGAGAGGCTGAATCTCGGGGTAGCGATAGATGGCCTGACAGAAAGGGGCCAATCGAACACTCTTGAAGAATGGACGACCGTGTGCCAAACTGAGCAGGAAGGGGAGGAGAAGGATGCTCCAGGGAGAGGGAGGAGCAGGTACAAAGGCTTTATGTACCCTGGGACAGGTCAATAGTTTAAGATGCCTGGAGGTTGGAGTGTGTGTTGGACAGTGGTGGCTGGGGATGGCAGGTCCCAGGGTGAAGGGCCCTGAATTGTATTTAGCTGAGGGACTCCTGAGAATATTAAGCAGGGGAGAGGCACGTTCAGGTCTCTATTTTAGAGCCACCTCTCTGGTGCCAATGGAGAAGATTAGAAAGCCTGACATAGGAAAGCCTGAAAGTGAATTATCTCATTAGCTTAGATGCTCCCAGAAAATCCCGCATCAGGTTACATTCTGAGAGAAGGAAGGGGAAGAAAACTGATCCAATTTATGAAGCACTTCCTCTGTGTCAGACTCCAAGCTGGGTGTCAGCCACCTGTCTGCTCTCCCAGAGCACAGAACAGCACCACGGGAGGGGAGGGTGGTGCGAGGAGCGCCATTTTGCAGAGGAGGCAAGGGTAAAAGGGGAGTCACAAGATCACACAATTAGAGAGTGAGTCGGGATTCGAACCTCAGTCAAAGCCAGTACTCTGCCATGATTTGTTACCTGCTGTGGCTCCCTTCTTCAAGGGTGAGGATGATAAAGGCCGTGGAACACACTACAGGAGGGTCATTGTGGAGACAGCGTTCCTTATGTTGCTCGGTTCATCAAGTACTAGGTGCAATGTCATGAACGCCTCAGGGATTTGTGATGAATTCCTTTGGAAATGTAATGCCAAAGAAAAATTTTCTTTCTTAGGATCATGTGTTTTCTCAGAAGATGAGAATCATTTAATCTATCCTTTTCTCCTCTCAGCTTGTTATCAGGAAACTCCAAACTCAGCCTTAAACTCAGTGGTTATCTCAGCCAAAATATTTATAATATATGCTTTCCCGACCTTTTATATACTTTGTTGGAATTTTCTATTTTATTGTATCCATATATGTCGTTTTAAGATACCTCAAAGCTTCTTGGAATACAAAAGGAGACTATAAAAAAACAATACAAAATGTGCTTAATACCTGATCTGGTTTTTCCTTTGGACTTTACCCTAAGCAAATCTCAGAATAATTGCTGTAGTGGGAAGGTCCATGATTCCTCCTTCCCTAGGTTCCATTTCTGATGTACACTCAGCAACATTGCTTTCTTTTTTTTTTTAAAGCTTTTATTTATTTATTTGAGAGAGAGAGAATGAGAGACAGAGAGCACGAGAGGGAAGAGGGTCAGAGGGTCAGAGGAAGAAGCAGACTCCCCGCTGAGCGGGGAGCCCGATGCGGGACTCGATCCCGGGACTCCAGGATCATGACCTGAGCCAAAGGCAGTCGCTTAACCAACTGAGCCACCCAGGCGCCCAGCAACATTGCTTTCTATCATGACACTCTGCAAGTTTCTGGTGTGCAGTCTAGGTATTGCTTAATCATTCATTTAGTATCCACTAGGTATCTGACACTGTGTGGCTACATACTGTATCACACTTAATCTCTCTAACATTCAAGGTAGTTACTATTACACCCATTGTACGATGGGGAAACTGAGGCACAGAGCACTTAGGTGACTAGCCCAGGGTCACACAGATAGTAAGGAATGGAAATGAGATTTAAATTGAGGTCTCTTTGATAACAAAGATCGTTTACTTTTCCCACTGCTGTAGGAGGTCCGAATTCCTCAATCCTCTTCTGATCACACAAGGTTGTATGTCTCCTCCAACCTCCCCATCTCCCTGTCTGCTTAGCACCCCCAATTAATAGAAAGGAAAAAAAGAAGAAGAAAGATCTGTTCCAGGCTATACAGACAGGACTAAACATCCAGACTGGCTATTTTCCTGACCTAAAGTAAGTGCTTTCAAAGCATAAAAATAGAATCTCTCTTTTCCATTTATCTTTGTCCTTAAGAATCACAGAGTGGAGAATATGTCAGACCCCCTGACTTGTCTATCTTTTTTCGAAAAAAATTTTTTTTAAATCTTTTCTACCAAGCTCTTCTGCTTTTTATGAGGCCCAGTAATGAAAACTCGATGTGCAAATCCTAACATCAAATCCATGTTACATAATAAAACCCCACCTCCCAGCCCTCTCCAGAAGGGCAGATTTCAGTGAGAATATTTCAGAGCTGAAGTAGTAGAAATTCTTCTGTACCCTGATGGCCATTTTACTGTCTCCTTGTCCACCTGGGGGCAGAACTGTAGACTCTTATCTGGAATCCACATCTCAAAAAGTCCAAGTTCCTGGCAATATATCTACTCAGCCAAGAAAGAATATGACTTTGGGAAAGCCCAGCGGACACGGATAACACTGTGCAGAGAGTCACCTGCCCTCCTTCCCCATGGTTTGGGATGCAAAGAAAGAGACAGAAAGAAGGAAATTAACACTATCATGTCCATAACAGTGCTGCATGCTTACCATGTTAGTTCCATTAATCCTCACAAGAGCCTCTCAACAGGTTTCAGTGAGGAAACGGCGGGTCTGTGGGGTAACATGGCCAAACACCATGACAACTGGCAAACACCGGGGCCACAAAGCTGAGCCAGCATTTAGTTTCAGAGCCCATTGCTTTTCCTCTTCATGACATTGCCACCCACATCTAACTACAGATGAAGCAAACCCTGAATGATCCACAAAGAAAAACATGTCTTCGATGAAAGAAGTCCCCACAGGAAGCGGTCACCAAGGACAACTCTCTCTACCTTCTATTTGCTGAAGTCCTACTAGCAATCCCTCCGTAGAGAATCCTGGGCCAGGGCAATCTCGGCCACCATCCCATGTGGTGTCTCAGGGATGGTTCACTCCCTCTTAGCTATTCTGACCCATATCGAGGCAAGTCTCTTTCTCCCTAGATTCAGCCAGAAAACAATTGGAATACTTCAAACAGCATATGTAATTGGCAAGTACAAGAGAGAAAATAAAGAGCAGAGAATCCATCAGCTTCACAGGGAAGGGATTTCTTAACAATTGTCACACAGGAGCCTTCCCATCCAGGTATCCCCATGTCACAGTAACTAGAAGGGTTTTGAGCTCTGGTCTTTGTGAAGAAAACACAGGGATTTGTTGAGAATGATGAAGTGTATACTCCTGTGATGAAAAAGGTACATATTTACTGACAAAATTATTTATAATAAACATCCATACGGTGGATTATGATACCAGATGATAAAACAAGCAATAACTCAAAAAAATAAAAATAACCATTCACCATTGCGGTCAAGGAAACATTTTGAGTCCTGTCGGTGTTCTTCCACAAGTGTGCGGGGCTGTTCTTGGGACACACTGCCTCTGCTGAGGTTCACTTTAGATCCTTGTCTACCAATAATGAAAGTCCAGAGATTTTGCCTCTTGTTCCTCACTGATTCTACCTAATGATCTTTATGGGTATATTTATTTCTCTCCAAAATGCTAAGAATGCACAACCCTTGCCGCTCACTGCTCTTCTTGCTCGTAGGGGGGCCAGGAGGTCCTGCTGCACTGGATTTTGCTGGCCTAAGTGTTTCTGCATCTGGGTCCTTTCTGATGTCTGCCATGTTATTCCACGAGTAGGATCCATGATATTTTCTCTCCTGCATGCCAGGAAAGGCATCATATACTACATTTGGCAGAAAAGCCATTTCCTACCTTGAAGCTCATGATGAGATGGAATTCCCCCATTAGGTAGAAACTCAGACACCATGACACTTTCTGCGTGGCACCCTTAAAAGTCCCCCTAACAGCACAGTTCAGAACATTGCCATTTAAGATCAGCTACCATTCAAAGCTATTACACATCAGGCACTGGTTTTTAACAGGTTAACATACTATTCTCATTGATTAAATTTTCGCAGAAATCTACAATGCCAGGGCTAGTAGCTGCACATTAGGGATGAAGAAGCAGCCAGTTGAAGAGATGTCATGGCTCACCCCACGTCACATATGTAATCCATTACAGAGTTGATATTCAAACCTGGGTCCTCCACTGCCCCCTCCGTGCTTGGCATCAGTCCCGAAGACCACCACGGGGTTTGAACCTTATTCTGAAGGCCCAGGGAATCCCCCTAAAGGGTCTAGAGAACAGTAGTGAAGTGCTCTGCTCTGTCAGCAGCGTGGGAAATAGACACATGTAGGAGGATTCCAGAAAATGGGAATCAGAGCAAGAAGTCAAACATGATGCCTGGGTTTCTGATGTGGGTGGCTGGGTGGATGGTGGAGCCATCTGCTGAGGTGAGAAACTTAAAGGGAAGATGTTTGGGTAAAAAAAAAAAAAAAAGGTGAGGATGTCAATGTTAGTCATGCTGAATTTCAGGTGTCTGAGGAGCACCCACTGGGCATACAGAAGGAATTGCTTACACAAGCCTAGAACTCAGAAGCAAGATCTGGCAGAAGTTGTAGGTTTAGAAGTCGTTACTTCATCCATGTGTGGAAACCAGGAAAGTATATGGTTCTCCAAAGAAAGCATATGGAATAGGAAGGGGGATGAAGGGGGATAAGGGAAAGCCTAGATGTGCAGCTTATGGCAGGGAAGTGTCTCCTTTCTGTGTTCAGTGAAAACGTCCAGCTCTCCTCCTGGTCTCTGGGTTGTCTACCACCTCGCTCCAACTTGCATTTCAGAGTTCTAATAGCGTGGAGCTCCCCAAGTGTGGATGAGAAGAAATTCTCCCTCCATTTCCCAAACTCCTAGATTCTCTGCTTATAGCAGGACAAAGAGAATACATGATGAATCAGCAGTTTCCTGCCTGTGAGATAAGTGTATGCTCAGAGATTGGGTTGCCCTGCATTCCTCCGTCCTATTATCACCTCCTCCTTGTAAACACACACACACACACACACACACACAATTGCTACAAGCAACTAGAATATGAATGGGAAATATATTATCTAGTAGAAACAGGACTGTCTTGGGAGTCAAACAGACCTGGATTCAAATCTCTGGTTTAATTTGTAACCTCAAGCAAGTTATTTCAACTCCGAGTGTCAGTTCTCATATCTATGAAATGGGCTAATCCTCCCCCAGAGACCTAGAAGCATGGTTAAAAAGATCGGGTGAGCTATAAGGCAGCCTCCATGCCCAACTAAGGAAGTGCTGCCTCCCCAATCTCAGATGGAGCTGGAATCATGCAGAGATTCTGAGCTTCATACCACTCCTCCCAAGTCTTTTGAACCCAGAGTGAGTTCTGACAGATCTGTGTTTACCCATCTGTCTCTCTAACCAGAGGCTGGAAAATCAGGTTCTGTGATTCCCAAGAAAGCTCTAGCTCTTGGACCAGATTAGTAATGCTAAGACAAAAATGCAGTATTCCTTTTTATTCACATATAAAAGGATAAGAAAAGTTTTCCTCCCAGCCCTCAAGCAATCTTGTGTACAAACATCATTGAAATCAGCAGGTGTACATTCCAAGAGAAGACTGTGTCTCTTGGACTCTTTTGGGTAGTTTTCCCCTTCTGGAAAAACATAAAAAGAGAGAACAGCAGAAGATACAAAGTAAGGATCAAACCCACACACAACCAGTGTCCAACTTCTTCAGAGGCATTTTTCACATAGGTTCTAAGCCTGAGGATGAAAGTGCGGGCTGTTCTCTCAGGTCAACACAAGTCTCTAACCTCTGTCTTTGTTGATACACATTCATCACCTGAATTAAGGAGGCAACGTTAACACTCAGGATTGCTCTGAAGGAGAGACCAGGGCATCTTTAAGGTTAATGATGAGCTCGGGTATATACAAGTCTTAGAGAAACACAAATCCTAGAGATTACCTAGCCCAACTGTGTCATCTTAAAGATGAAGGACCTATTCTCAGAGAGGAAGAGTGACTTTCCTAAAGCTACAGGATAAATCAGTGGCAGATTTGGGACACAAACACAAAGCTTGTGGTCCTGAGTACCACTGTCATTCCAAGTACCACCTGATTTCCATGAGCATAAATATCATATCTTACCACCACGGACCAGACACACAAATGGATATCACTGGAGTTAAGATATGTCATAGGGTTCAAAACTTCCAGGCTTCAGTGGACAACCATCAAACAATGGTATTGCAATTATAAAGAGTATTAATATTAGAGCAATATAATATACTCTAGTAGTAATATAATATACTCTAATTAGAATAATGTGCCCTAATATGTGAGTATAATACTGTAGTAATATTTATTCTGTTACTCAATTTTGGAAAAACTTTTGATTGATAAAGGCATCATCTTGCTTGACTCCATAGAGTGGGGAGGAGTGATGGTATTCTAGGAACAAAACATCCTTCAGGGAGAGGGATTCTTCACCAATTCTTTATTTAGTGCCTACTGCATGCCAAGTATGTGCTCAACTTTGAAATCACTGTCAAGGATGAAATGTTCCCTAAGATCTCATGGTCTTGTGGGAGAACAGATAGAGGAGCATACATTGGTACTGTGAAGTGATTTGTGTCAGTAGAAGTCACTATGATGGTTTTGAGTGTTGTACTCAAAGGTTGGTTGTGGAGGGTACACTTCGGCTTGTGTGGTCAGTGGTGCCATCTTTTGGGGTAAGGACCAGAGGAGGGAGGAGAGGATGCACTGAGGGGAACAGAGGAGGAAGGGTGATAGTGTTGATGGTGAAGGTGGTGGTGGTGGTAGAGGAGGAGAAGGAGGAAGGTGACGATTTCAGTTTGGGACATTCTACATTCAAACAGCCCCAGAGGCCTCTAAGTTACAGGGATTCTGTCGAGTGAACCAGCTCAGGCTCGCTTCTTATGGGATTTCCTCTCTGCCAGTACTCTAGCTCACAACCCCTCTGCTCCACCATTTACATCCTGCGTTTCAAAAACGCATTGAAATATCTAATCCACTGATGTCTCCTCTTTGTCTCTGGAAGCATCCTTTTCTTTTTCTTTTTTTACTATTAATTTGATGGAGCTTACGGAGGTAAAAGATGCATGTCTGCGGACAATCCACCATATTTAACCAGGAGTTTCAAAAGTCAATATCTGAGCAGTAAGATAAGTAAGAAGGAAAAGAAAAAGGGAAGGAGCAGGATGAAGAAGAAGAAGGAGGCAATGGTGGAAAGATAACTGAGAGAAGCTCTAAGATGTAGCTGTAAAACCAGGGGGCAGGGGCAATGGAAGATAGTCATGCCACTTCATTATTGCTCATTGCAACGTGGTGAGAATTTGTCAGCCCCAAATCAGTGGGATCCTTTCAACATACAGAGTCAGTGGCTACCACAATGCCAAGCTCCCCCAAGGCTCAATCAGCTCAGACCATGTCTGTTTGATAAAGGACATGGAGTTATCACTGAATGGGTTGACCATTTCTCTGAAGCTACCTACTCAATCTTGTTATTTTTCCTCCTAAAAAGAATGGCTCTTAAATTATGTAGATGATTCACAATGTCTTGGATGTGTAGGTGGCACTGCCTTTCACCAGAAATAGACCAGCTCAACCAAGTTCTTTGGTATCATATAGGTGAATTCTCTCCATGGAATAAAATTGCTCCTTTTATTTCTTCTACCCTCCTATATTCCTTTCTTTTTCCATTCATCATGTATTCATTTGCTCATTCAACAACACAGAATTATTGGATATCTACAGTATGCCAGCTCCTGGGCCAGGCTCCATAACTAGGGTTTGGTTCATGATCATAAGGCTGGTGGGGCTGGCTACAGGCAATTCCAGGAGAGGTGTTAAAATAAGGCAACCCAGCAGGGGATTAGAAATCACAAAGGAAGGGAATTCCAAGATCAAATCCAAATTTGGCAAGAGAAGATGTAGAAGAAAAAGTAAGGATCATAAAGCGCAAAATCCCATGAGCAGGATACACCATACCTACTGTCTAGAACCCAGGCCTCAAATGATGGGAAAGGTCTGCTTCCTTTTGGGGAAGGGGAGGAGACAGATGAAGTAAAGGAACCATGCATGATTGTTAAGATTTGAGGAAACACCCTCTCATTAAAAGGAAACATACATATAGAGATTTCTTAAATAATAAGTCGAAAGCCACTGAGTCCCTCCTTCTCCAATTAGCTTGATTCTCTATCCCAGCTAAGAAATCCCTCTTATTAAAGCTGAAGTTCCTTTGTTTAAGATTTCCTGTCTTTTTGGTCTCTTTAGCATTTTAAAGGATGTTTGCATCCTTGTTACCTGTCTGACTTCCACTTCATCACCTTGGCACCTGATTAATTGTTACTATTCTCATTAAGGGGTCTCATGTTGATTCTTCTTGCTCTGTGTCTCTCACACATATCCCTTAATTATTCTTTTCCTTGGGAATATTCCTTGGCAAAATTGCTTTCCATTCCTGCCATCACCACCGTGCTGAGGCTCTCATCAATTCAAGCAGAGAGGATTGCAATTGTCTCCCTGTCTCCTCTGCTTCCCACCTCCAATTCCTTCTGCTACCTGTTGAGAAACTAATTTTTTAAAAGCTTCATATTATTTATATTCCCCCACTCAAATTTCCTACAAATGAAACAAAAAACATAATAAAATTCTCCTCATTACCTAAATAATAAAGTACACATACACATACATACGCACAGCCACACATCCCAATGTGTCTTCAAGCCTGCTTTGTGCCTTATCTATGTTTACCCACCTTCACGTATAGAGAATCTTCTCTTCTCAGCCTCTGTTCACAGACCTGAGCTACCAAATATATATGAATGAAGCCCTTAAATAGGCTTCATTTTCTTAATATTTTCTCAATATTTTCCAGGTATTCTTATTTCCTCTGCCTGGAACTCCATCTCTTTTTCCCTCTGTTAGACATTGTAGTAAAATGGAAGGAAGGAATACTTGAAGGGAGTCCCCTGGTTGTGTGACATTGGACAAGTCACTGACTCTCTCTGGGGCACAATTTCCTTTTCTATAAATTAGACCAAGGAGATTGGACCAGCTGATCACTAAAGAGCTTCCAGCTCTCACCTGAAGTGAAGTCCCCCCTGGAATCTCCCTCACCTGCCCTTCCCAAGGTGACTCTCCTTGGTAGGGGCAGTCACACCATGGCTTGGAGAATGAGGGTAGCTGGACTCAGTGTACAACATATCTAGAAACTGCATTTGTGCTACAAGCCTGAAAGCTGTAGCTGACAGATCCATAAAAGGCTCTTCTATTTCAGAAGGCAATGATACAAATTAGAATGTCTGCCTTAGTTACCTCTGTCCAACAAAAGTGCTAGCATTGTATGTGGGCACTAGACTTCCCCAGAACTTACATGCCACACCAGAACATGTGTCTGCAGGCAGGTTTATGTGCTGGCAGTACAACCCAAGCATCAACCTGGAGATAAAAAAAAGTAAATGAAT
Source organism: Eumetopias jubatus (assembly GCF_037043125.1). NCBI lineage: Eukaryota > Metazoa > Chordata > Mammalia > Carnivora > Otariidae > Eumetopias > Eumetopias jubatus. Next base: position 121,764,490 of record NW_028274816.1, read on the forward strand.
GGATAACTCCTAGATATATAAGATATTCACAGGATGTTTATATTTTCAGAGTATTTCACATACATCGTGGCACTTGACCTTCACAAGAAGCAAATGAGGAAAGCAAAAGTAAGCAACAAATATTATTGAAGTCTACTATGTGCCAGGCCCAGTTGAGGGTGTATAGGAGACACCGGTGGACAAGCTCAATATCCTTTCCTTCATGGAATTGACATCCTAGCAGAGCAGTATCTATTGCACTGAAATGAATAGGAAAATCCTAAAAGAAGAGTTAACAACCATTGCATGATTATGGGATAAGTGCACTGGCAAAAGTTTGATAGTTAACGATAGCAACTACCACCTATTATTCAACAAATATTTACTGAGTGCTTACTATATGCCAAGTTCTGTGCTAAATGCTTTACATATGTTGTTTCATTTAATCGTTATGCTAACCATGCAAAGCAGATATTATTATCTCCATTTTTCAAATGAGGAAATTAAGACTCAGAGAGTTTAAGGAAATTTCCCAATTTCCCCTAGCTGGCTTGCATTGGAGTAGAGTGGAGACAATGGTTAGTCTTGTTTGCAGGAGCAGGGGAAAGCTGCAGGGAGGGGAATGTTAAGCAGGGTCTCAAAACTGAGTACATGTTCACCAAGCAAAAAAAAAAAGTGGGGGGTGGTAGATAGGCCAAGGTGAGAAGGGTTTTATAAGCTAGGCTTTCCCAGAACTTCCTAGAACTTTTTCAAGAACAAAATAGAAAATCTCTATACACCACACTGGGGCAAGTGGACAAGGCTGCTGTCTTGAGCAGCCCGTGAAACTCCTGTTGCCCCAAGCCTGTTCTATAACCCCAAAATACCTGCACTTCTTACACCCCACTGTGTGACACAACACACAGGCTGTGAAGGTCTGCAATAAGCAGCAGGGATTCATTGAAGGATTTTAAGCCTTCTGACAAAATCAGAACGGCAGAGTGGGGATTGGGTTGGAGAGGGAGGAAGTCAGAGGCAAGGGATCCAGTTAAAGCTGTAATGGGAGGGTAAACTGTAAGCTGTAGACCAGGAGGACCCAAACCAAGGTAGTGGCAGTGAGAATGGATCACAGACCATGGGCTTGAAAATGACTGAGGAGGGCAGCATGGACCGCTTTGGGTGATGGATGGAATGTAGTGGGAGTGACGGCTTAGTTGAGGATAATTCCAAGATTTCTAGGTTAAAAAGGGACTTAGAATTCATGACTGAAATGTCACTTCCCATGAGTAAAATTCTGGTTCCAAATTTAAAAGGATATATTGTCAATACTTTACAAAGCAGTGTAGACATTTCACATTTCTCTGTATCAATCGAGTGAATATGCAAAAGGGAAAAACAAACATAGACATGCACACATATACACATACACGACCCTCCAAAAAGAAGTCTGCATTCAGACAGCTAGTACATGAGCTGTATTCGTTGAGATATTCTGATTTCTGACACTCCTTAGTAAGCTGGAATTCTGCTATTCCTATTCCTGTCACCTATTGCACAAGATTTCCAAGTCCTACAGAACAAAACCCTGAAATGTTTCTGATGGAGACATGAGCTTTAGAACTGTTTTCTCAACTAGAATTCGATTTCTCCTTTATTGTTTCTTCCTCCGGGGGGAAAAATGTGGTAAAAACTGGTCTGTCATTGTTTTTAGTTGAAGAAACAGAAAAGAGATAGAAACATTTAAATACCACAAAACTCCATTTTATAGACCAACTAAACACCCACAACATAGCCCAACTGGCAGCAACATAATCAATTTGGAATGGTAAGCCACGTGCCAATCCTTGTTCGGCCATCAAGCAAATGACAACAAGGAAGCTTCTGTTCCATGTGATAGCTGAAACAATGGGCCAATGAGAGAGTAAGACCTTTAACCATACTCTCTCTCCTAAAGACATCAGTAATTTTTCTGAATAAGCCAACATTTCCAACAGTTAAGGATTTATTTTCTCCTTTAAGAGCTACAATTTTTTTAATGGAACCAATTTGGCTAAAACTCCTTCTGAAATATGTGCCAGGCTTTCCTATAGGCCTATACAGATTATACAAAACAAAATGTAATCGTGGTGATGCAAGGCTATCACTTTAAGTTCCAACCATTATTTTGGGCTAAAAGACTCAGGAATATTTGAGATGTGTGGAGTTTGCCCAACATTAAATGGCATCATTTTTTTAGTCTTTTTATCTGTTTTTATAGTTTGTTTTTGTCTGTTCCTTTGTTGTCAGGCTTTGGCTATACATTCAGGCTACTCTTGAATCTCAAGCTTCCTTGTTTCCTTTCATAACATATACTACTTTTATTCTGCTAAGAGCCTGAAAAACATTACCCAAGTGTGTTACCACGATTGTACATGAAGTAAGAGTAAGCAGGCTCCATAAGGGACAAGGGCTCACTCATGCTTCAACCACGTGGTAGTACCTTTAGTGCCTAGAAGACTGTAGAGTATAATGGCAGGAGGGTGGGCATGCCAGGGAAAGACAGGATTTGACTTCAGCAAAACCTGATTTTGACCTCCAGTACTTCACTTGCTATTTCTCAGCCTCATATTCCTCCTTGGCATAAATAGAAATAATAATATCTATGTACTTCACTCAGATTACTGTGGGGATTAAATGAGATAATGTAGGCAAAGTTCCCAGGCCTACCACATTAAGAGTCTCAATTAATTAAGGCTATTATTATTATTATGGATTTTGTGACATGCATTGTGACTGCTCAAACTGCTCAAATGTATTCTTCCTTATCTCCCTCCACTGCCTCTAACCGAGAAATTAGAGTATTATGGATGTTAAGACCAAGCAGAATTCCAACCGTAGTTAAAGATGAAAGCATGATTGTAGTTGGGTGAAATACTCAAGCCCTTCACACTGTTCAGACCCAGCCAGAGTCAAATGCATCAAACCAAGTTGTCCAACCAAGAGTTTAATCACAAGTCAGAGTAAGGTCATTAAGCAGAGACTGGGAACAGATGATGGAGACACAGCAAGCAGAAAGGACACAAGGGAAGCAACAACTCAGAGGCAATCCTCTCCCAAAGACCTCTCCTTTATTGGGGACAGTTTAGCTTCTGAGATAGTTTTTATTAGAGGTCACTATTTGGTCACAGAACACCTATCACTAAGTCATCGCTGGGACTGAGACTAAGGTGGAGGTCCTGGAGGAGCCTGATAATGCAGAGACAGGGGGACCCAGGAGTCAGAAGTCATGAGGACAGTGCCAGATTAGGCAGGACTCAGGATGATTGTATCCAGCCACATCAGGGTCACCTCTGTGGCTCACTTTCACTGGTGAGTGCCGGAGTGGGGAGGTGAAGTTGACCAAGAGGTCCAGGGCTCCAGTGCCCAAAACCCAGTGATACCACTTCATAGAAAGAGAAAACTTTCTGCTTCCGATATGCCTTCTTTCCAAGCTTGGCTCTGGCAGGCTTGCTTGGGTTTAGTTTGTCTAAAATCTATGTAACCTTACCAAAAGAGCCTATCTGTTAGTGAACCCTGTCTGTCCTAGTTCATTTTTCATGTGCAAAGAGATGCTTCCCTCAAGAGGTGATCAGGTGGATGTGTCCTTTGTGCTCAGGTCTTGTTATTCACCACTATTTCATATCGAACTCAATACATTGGCATCCTTGTTCTCGTCTTTTTTTTTTTTTTAATGACATCATTTTCCAATGACATTGAATCATCATAGTTTGTTTGGCCATTCTCCTTATTGTTGGGCATATGAACTTTTCTTAATTTTGTTTGTTTGGTTTTTTTTCCCCCCTCTATCATGAAAATCCTCACTGTGAATACCTTTGTACTTTTTCTTTGCTTTTGGGTTATTTCCTTAGGGAACCCACTAGGGTGTGGGCTTGCCAGATGAAAGGGTATGAACTGTTTCATGGCTCTTATTACACATCAAGCTTATGAACTTGCTTTTATAACTCCAAGCACTTTCAGAAAACTGTTTTGAATCTAATGTTGTATGTTAGTGCTGTAGGCTGCTGAGAAATATTAAGTGAGTAAATTTAGACACTGTTGGTCTAAGGAAATATTGACTAGAAAGGAGAAACCAAAGCTGAGGTCTGGAAGGAAGGAAGGAAGGAAGGAAGGGAGGGAGGGAGGGAGGGAGGGAAGGAGGAAAGAAGGAAGGAAGGAAGGAAGGGAGGGAGGAAGGAAGGAAAGGAGGGAGGGAGGAGAGAAGGAAGGGAACAGGCAGATAGACTGAAAACCCATGGTTTGTGAAAGTGAGTTCCTACTTCATGGCCATGTGGTGGCTCTCAGCATGCAAGGTCATTTGGATGTTGAGAGAGGAAATATTTTGTGTGGCCTTCTCTAACTTACTTAGCTTAGCCTGACACTTATACCCATGGGTGCTTCCAATCACTAGGCTTGTATAGTTTTAGCTCTGCCCATCACAGAAGCTAGGAAGAGCATACCTCCAGATGCACAGCAAATAATGAGAACCTAGCTTCTGTTTTCACTTCCTTCCTCTCCCCAAAGATTTTTGCAAAATTCTGAATTGTGCTGCCACCCCACTTTGTTTTTTCTCCTTCTAAACTCCCAATTTCCTGCTTTTCTAATAATTACCAACACATTAGATTCAGACCTAGGTTGGAATCCTGGCTCTGCACTGTGCGACCCTAGGCAAGTGATTTCACCTCTCTGAGCTTCATTTTCTTCATCTGGAAAATGAGGCTTAATCCAGTGCCTGATATCTAGCTCAGTGAATGGTTGCGTTACGTGATTATGGCTGTTATGGTGGCTTAAGGTGTGCTTAAGCCAGCAACAGAGAGAATGGGGTTGGAAAGAAAATGTTTTTATGTCCCCATCCATAAAGTGGGAATAATATTATATTACCCACCTGGGAGAGTTGTCATGAAGAATCATTACATGGTGCACATAATAGTATGTGGTAGGTACTCTGTGCTATTTTCCTATCCTCTCCTCCCCCATCTTCCCCTCTCCTCCCCTCCCCTTCCCTACCTTTATCCTACCTTCCCTGTCCTGCCATTCTCTTCCTGTCTTCTGTTTAGATAATCACACAGATCCACATGGCTGCCAAAGAATGTCCTTTCTGCTCCTCTGATGGGTAGACAGGCAAGATAAACTAGGCGTAGAGAAACCCAAGGTAGTGGTTTGGCCAGATCATTTATAAGGGAAAGTGAGTAAACACACCGCTAGTGGCTGAGACAGGGGAAAGCTGTGGCTAGGAGGAAAAGCAGCCTGGACGGAGGCTTTTGACAAATCAACCTAGCCTTAAATCTGAGTCACTGCAGAGGGTCTTCCTATAAGACAGATTCAGAGCTGGCTACTTAGTGCTCCCTGAAGGAGAGGTGAGAGCCAGGGTAGGATTAAGTCATGACCAAGAACAGTTAAGGAGATAGTCAAGGAATTGTGAGTAATATGCCTAATTGTACCTGGGGTTTTATATTTCATTAAATCCTATTTTAACTGCATGCCTTTCATAATATGAGCGGATGGTAACTACTGGAGAAGATTATTATGCTTAACAATTTTAATGAGAGTTTTGTTATGTGTATGGGAGGGGAAATTGGGTAGAAAAGTGTGCAAAGCTCCATTGCTCTGCTAACTTCATGGCCAGTGTTACAAGCAAGGCCCAGTTATTCAAGCCTAAACCCAGAATAAGCCAATGATAAGTAAATGAAGCTACAGGAAGGAGACTGATTATTTTGGTGGCCTGAGCTTAGAAAGTAAATGCCACACGCCAACAAGACACCACTGGGAACACAAAAACCCACGTCAGGAGGAGGATGTGGATGTGGACATCATGAGTGTCATGGATCAGAGCATCCTCCACATAGGGCTGTCCTAGCATGGCCTCTGGTCTCAGATCCTGTCTCCAAGATTCATCCCTAGAGGTAAAGTCAAAATGTTCTCCGTGAGGTGGGGTGAGAATGTGAAAACAAATGGAGAAATAAAGTGGAAAACTGGGAAAGTGGATGGTGAGAACCCCAGACTAATTTAGGGGAAATCCTCCTCTGGACCCTCTCAGTACACTGTGCTCATCTCTGGCATAGCATTTATCATGCTTTTAAAATTATCTATTTTTTACCCATGTCATTCACTAGACTGTAAGCTGAGGTAGAGACCAATGTGAATAGACATCACATTCCCAGTGCCAAAGACAGCGCCTGACATGCTCTGGGTGCCTAATAAATACCTGTACGGTTATCACTTTCAGCTAATTACAACCAACTTAATTAAGACCTTGTACTCTAGAGCCCAAATTCCTAGGTTTCAGTCTAGCCACTGTCTGGACAAGTTACTTATTCAATCTTTGCCTTGGTTTCCTCTATGTAGAAGAGCTGTACTGGTGGTACATATCTCATAGGGTTGTTGTGAGGATTATGTGAGTTAGCACATGTTCATTGAGCACTGTGCCTCACACATAGCACTCCACCAATGTCAGCTATCAAATATCACCATCACCACCATCATCGCCATTGACATCGCCATCATCATCACCACCATCATCATCACTACTGTCATCATCACCAACACCACCACCACATCATCACCATCATCATCATTACCATCACCACCATCATCATCATCACCAACACCAACACCATCATCACTGCCATCATCACCATCACCATCATCATCATCACCACCATCATCATCATCACCACCATCATCATCATCACCAGCATCATCACTACTGTCATCATCACCAACACCACCACCACATCGTCACCATCATCATCATCACCATCACCACCATCATCATCATCACCAACACCACCACCATCATCACCATCATCATCACCACCATCATCATCATCACCAACACCACCACCATCATCACCATCATCATCACCACCATCATCACCATCATCACCATCATCACCATCATCATCTCCAACATCAGATCAACTCCCTAGTGAACAGGGGCAAGCTGTTGAACTCTGTACATCAATTTCTTCTCCTAAGTTTAGCTACATGGTCATTAAGATCATGAGGCACTTACACCCTGTGGTTCTCTCTGTGGGTTTGTTTTACCCACTCTATATATTCATCACAGAAAATTCTGAATCCCAAACTGGTTTTCTCTTCCACCCAGTACATGTTTGGATCACCTCCCAAAACCAACCAGAGCTGTATGCTCAGGGCACTCAATGTGTGTGTGTGTTTTATAATTAGTCTAAGTAAAATATACACCTTGTAATACTCTTCAGAGGCAAATGGAAATATCTTTGCATTACCTGCTGTTTGAGATGATCTCCACAAGAGCTTCCATCCACCAGTGTATCTAGCAAAGAGTTAATGAAAAATCTGATAATAAAATGGCAAGCTCTGTGTACCGCCCTGTCAATAGGACCCTCTGTCCTTGTTGGATGGGAGAGCAGGACGATGTGAAATGAGAAGTTGAAGAAAATAACAGAAGTTGGAATGAGGTGTCAGAGGAAGGCAACCATAAAATAACTGAAAATACAGGGGGAAAGTATGAAGAACATGGACTACAATTACTCTAGTAAATGGTATTCACAGAAGGCAACCATTTGTGTAAGAAAAAGGGACATATGGAGGCTAAACACACATGTGTATATTCACGAAGTACCTCTAATAGATTATACAACAAATGGATGGCCTTAGTTGCCTCCAGGGAGGAAAAATAGGTGGCTGGGGGAGGGGAAATGGTAGAGGGATTTTATACTGGAGTCTTTATTTTTTTGTCCTTTTAGAACCATGTGAGTACATTACTGATTTCAAAATGGATTTTTAAAAAGTTATTTCCTAGGGTGAGCAAAGAGTGAACTGGAAGTTGGAATTTGGATTCTGGTTCTGCATTTTTCAGTAGCAATCTGTATGATTTATAGCAAGCCTCTCCCCTCTCTGGACCTCAGCTTCCTCCCCTGGGAGCGAAGGGGTTAAATTGGATTCAATATCCAGCTCCCAGCTCTCAGGATTTGCCGTTCAATGTGGGGCACTGGGCTTCAGCAGAGCTCCCTCCAGCCCTGCAGAGCATGAGCCTATAGGCCCTCTACTCTGGACGTGTCCTTCCAGCCCCTGATCTTTCTCTGATGGTTGTGGGCCATCATGCCCCCTGAAATTTAGTGCTGGTGAAGGATGGGCAGTTGAGAGTTTGAATTCTAGTGAAATGAGGATGGCCAAAAGGGCAAGACAGATAGATAGATAGATAGATGATAGATAGATGATAGATAGATATAGATAGATAGATAGATAGACAGATATCTGGTGAGTCTAAGAGAAAGCTCAGAAAAAGAGAGAACTAGAAGTCAAGTATAATACAAGAAGGTTGTGCACTGAGTGGGAAAAGCAGTGGACATGCTGAAGCATGGGGAAAGGTAATATGGACCAGCCACTCCAATGCCAGCCCCATGGTGGAGGGCGGGAGGGGTGGGAGGGAAAAGTGATTGGGTAATGGGCTAAGACCCTGGTGAAGAAGTCCCCCTTGCTCTTTTCACCAGTGCAGGAATCCCTATCACGACCACTGGACATTTGCTCAGGTCCTGTGACACTGTAGCCACATCTATGACGGCCACCACAGAGGCCACCAGTAGCACGAACTAAGGAGGTATCAGATAGGACCAGTAGGTTTCAGGCAGAGGTCCGGAGAATAGAAAGGGGAAAGGAAAAAAAAAAAAAGAAGAAGAAGAAGGTGTAAGGAGAGGGAGGCAGAGTGACAGAGAGCCAAGGTCAGTACAGAGATGGAAAAAGAAAGAGAAAAACAGATTTGGGTGCACAGGCAGACCCGCAAAAGCCCACCTGCCCCATAAGATCAGTGAACTCTAGTACTAAAGGTCGTATTGATTCATTACCGTGAGCAGCGGAGTCCTAAAAGAAAGCACACTTGGCATTCTAAGCAGGGCCACCAAGAACCTATCGTTACGGTCCCCTCTCCCCACCCACCATGTCCAGTACATCTCAGAGGTAAGAGGGCAAATAAGAACCCACAGCCATCAGAAGGAAGACTAGGGCCTGGAAGGACCAAGTCCAGAGTAAAGGGCTCTGCAGGGCTCAGTGGTCACATTTTAAGGATGTCGACCTCCAAGATCCCACTTCAAGGGCAGCAAGTATGGGAGAAACCATCGTAGGAACTGGTGACATTTTGCCCGAGAAGAAAAGACTTACCTTGAAGAATTTGCTAGGAAGGTCGACTGCTGGAACCCCTTTCAGCATCGATGTACCCTGCTTCTGTAAAGTATTTTGAAGGGTTCACATGTGCAAGAAAGATCAAACTTAGTTGTATGGGTCTCCAGAGATAAATTAGGGGAAATGGGAGAAATGAACAAAACGACAGATTCCATGCCGATGAAAGGAAGAAGCTTCAGACACTGCCAGATGTTCCAGAATAGAACTGGTTACCGGTGGACTGTTCCAGAAGGCATGTGTAGGAGGGATTCCTGTAGCAGGTAGGGAGCAGGGCTGGGTGGCCCCTCAGACACTTTCCAATGCCGGGCCCCTGAGTAGCAGGGATTAAGGGTAAAAAGGAACATTTGGGGGGCCCCGAGAAGCCTCATCAAGCCAGCAAGTGTCAGCTCCAAAAATTGGATTATAAAAACAGAAAAATCACATCTGCTTAAATTGACCTCCCCTCACAACAAACTCGTTTGATGCAAGAAAGAGTTTATAATTAGTGGGGGTAGTCACATACCAGAAGGTGGGCTGGCCGGCCGGGAAGTGGGCCTTGCTGTCACCGCATGCAAACATCACACAGAAGAAAAGGCCAGGATGCCAGATGTGGAGCAACAGCTGTTTTAGAGATGAACAAGAAAAGAGCGATTTTCTTGAAAGCTTATTATTGGGAAATCACAATGCTAAATTCTAGTTTCTTGGTGGGGAGGTTATGTGGGTCAGCTCATGCATTGCCTCACAAATCTGTTTTTCTGGCCAAGTGAGGCTTCTAGGACAGGAAAGCAAATTCACACGGTAAGGGGTAGGGTTTAAGAGCACGGGGACTGGAGTCAGACTGCCTGGATTCAGGGGCTGTGTGGCTTAGGGTGAGTAGCTCAACCTCTCTGTGGTTAGGATTCCTCTTCTCTGAAGTACCAAAAATAATAGTATTTACCTCATGCAATTATTTTGAGCATTGAATGCTTAGAACCCTTGTATTTAGTGTAAGTAACTTAAAACAGGCCCTAGCGCTTAGGAAGTTCTATATTTATTTTATTGTATGTTTATTATTATTTATCATTATACTTTTGGGAGAAGCATGGTGGAAAGGGAAAATCTTGGACTTTGGAATGAGTTAGAGCTGAGTTCAATTCCTGCTCTCTGAGCCCTTGGTTCACAAATGTAAAAAGAGGACCAAAAATTCCTCCCTTGCAAGGTTGGAGTGAGGAACTAAATACGTTTGCATGCCCAGTTCAATGCCTGGCATACAGAAGTATTCAAGAAATCCTAGGTCCTTTCCCTTCCCCCTGTCTCAGTGTGTTTCGTCAATGTGCCAGACACTGTGCTAAGAGGTAGGGACACAAACATGAATCAGGTGTAGTCCCTATCCTCAAAGGGTTCGTGTCCAGAAGGAAAGCCTGGACACACACAGTAATAAGGTACTGCTGCAAGGGCCATGAGGGGTCCAGTTTCCTGGGAGGTGATGCTTGGGTGGGGCTTGAAGAAAGAGTAGACTTTGCCGAGCTGGTCAAAGTATTGGTCTGGGAGGGCGTGGGCGTAGAGAACTCACTATGTATGTGTGCCACAGAGAGAGCCATCGATCCTTGCATAGGGTCGCTAGCCATCCCTGTGTCTGCCTTGGGATTTCTGTGCCAAAACCCCGGGAGCCTCTGCAGGATACCCCTCCTCTCTGGAAAAACAACCAATCTGGACAATTAACAGGAAAACCCAAGGCACAGAAGACACTTAGGCAACCAACAACAGCAGGTGTACATTTAAAGAGGGAAATTGCCAGGAAAGAAATGGCCCCCAGCAGCTGAACATATCAGAAACATAGAACGCCCTAAAGGTTTCTATAAGACAGAGCTCCATGCCAGCCCAGAGTTAGGACTCTGGAAGATGTTATGTGCTTGTCCTGGCCGCTTCTTTAACAACTGCACTGAGCTCACAAGGTCTCCCCACCTTAGCGGGGATGTGCATCTCTGTGGCAACCCGCAGGACCGCTAGGACCACGCTGGAAGCACCGGTGTGTGAGCCTCTGGTAGAAGCCTCACAAAACTGGCAGATTCAGAGCCTTCCCCCCAAAGCCAGCAACAGACAGCTCCAAGGAACCGAATCCAAAATAAAAAAAACCCACCTCACCAGCTTTTTCCGCTGGTGAATACGGGTGTGTGCGTGTGTGTGTGTGTGTGTGTGTGTGTGTGTAGTGTGTGTGCGGGGGTGAGTGAAGAGGAGTGGGGCTCAGACGTCCTCTTCTCCAGAGACCAGATGCAGGGAGCTGCCTGCTGACAGGATGCCCTCCAGGTCAGCGAGGAGGGAAAGCCCAGACAGTACCACTCAGATACTCGAGGCTCACTCAACAGATCTGTGCAGCACTGCTAATAGTCATCACAAAGTAGGTGAAATTCCTCTCCAGGCCCAGCCCCCCGAAATCCCCCCTACTTCACTGAGTGCCCCCCCACCTTTGGGATCCTTTCACACCATCTCTACCCTGCCCCACAAGCCCCATCAAAGTCCACTCTCTGGAAAATGTCTGGAAAACTCCTTTATCCCATGGAGTGATGGGGCTGAATGAAGTGTCACCTCTCCCACTGAGGCCTCAGGGGGTCAATCTGAGGCCTGGGTGGAGACCCGCTGTGCACCCCACATAGCAGGCAGCAGCAGAAGCAGGATTCCAGCCCTGCCCTCAAGGCGCCTGGCCCAGAGAGTGCAAACTGTAAGGCCATGGGGTGCAGTAGAAAGAGCCAGGGCTTTGGGGACTTGTGTGCAGAATCGCAATCCGCCACTTGCAGGTTGTATGACCTTGGCCACGTACTTGGCCTCCCTAGTCTCACCTGTGAAATGGAGCTAGCAGAATACCATGTGCTTCATCCATCCTCCCAAACACACCGAAGTGGAATATTGCAAAGGCTAAAGAAAAACTCCCCAAAGTGCCCGCGGGTTAGTGGGAGCCCCTGAACCTGCCCAGGAGGGAAGGGCGACATTATCAGCCCTCACACTGTAGGATTCCAGGTGTGAGAATGGCAGAGATGGAGCCTCCTGTCCTAGGAAGTCACACTCCCCTCTCCTGCCCTCTGGGGACAGCTGTGCCGGCTGACCGCTCCAGGGCGCAGCGGCAGACCCCTCCAGCCCAGTGCTGGGGGCACACCTGGGAAGCTCCTAAGAGGCAGAGCCCACCTGGCCAGAGGCCCAGTCACCCCGCCCAGCACCTCAACACACATACTACACACCACACACCCAGACACACACGCAAAACACACCAACCACACACCACATCCAGGAACCCTGCTATGCAACTGCACACCAACACGCCCATTCAGACCCACCACCAAGTGCACACATACGCACGCACACGGAACACACACACCATCTCAGGCACCCTTTTCCACACACATCACACCCACTCAGGTAGCCACAGTACAGCCTCTGCAAATAAGCTCACATGCACGAGATACACAGAAATACCCGTTCACACATACACACTTACAGCCTACCCACACTCAGCGCGTGACAGCCCCCCACACACACTTGTTCATGTGCCCACAATACACAGCGTCTCACTCTCTGTACAGCCCATCTCCCAGTCTGAAGTGTTCTCACACTTACTACACATGGTCCCGCAACGGTTCTACCCCACAGCTCTCCCACAAGCCCGCACACCCGGGCACATCTGTGCAGTGCCTCCCCCACCCGGCGGCCGACTCCAGCAAGACGCTTCCCCACTCGGTGTGCAGCGGCCACAGTGGCCGGGAATTAAAATGCAGCGAGGAGGAGCCGGGCGCGTCAGCACCGCGTCTCCAGGAGCGCACAGCGCTCGCCGCCGCCGCCCCGCCCGCCCGGAGCCCTGGGGCCAGCGAGCTGAGGAGCAGGTGCTCGAAGCCCAGCCGCGCCAGCGTCGCGCGGCCGCTGCCCAAGTTCGCCCGGGGCCCGAGGAGGGCCGGGCAACCGGGAGAGGAGCGCAGCCGGCGCCGCCGCCGCCGCCGTGGGCTTGCAGTCTTGAGAGAAGGACGCGCGGAGCAGCGAGTCCGGGTCACCCCGCCGAGAGGTGCAGCCGGGGCTCCGCAGTCCCCAGCTCCTGGCGCCGCCGGGGCGGGGAGAAGAACAGGCAGGGGGACAGCGAGGCCGGGCTTTTCTGGAGACTCGAGACACCCCGGAGAGTCGAGGGGAGAAGCGACACTTTCCTCTGGCCAGCAGCCCGGAAGGGGCCCAGCAGCAAGCAGCTTCCCTCAGGACGCCCCGAGAAGCCCCCAGCCCGGGGCGAGAGCGGGCGCGTCGCACGCAGGGCTCGGGCGCGGGACTTAGGGGAGCCTTCAAGGGTCTCGGCCGAGCGCAGCCCCAGGAGCTGTGAACGGATCTCGCAGGGAAGGGGAAGAGCGCAGCAGCGGGCTGAGCGACCCCTCGCCCCGGTACACACCCACCCCACCCGCGGCGCCCGAGCCGCGGTGAGCCTCTGGGGGCGCTCGTTCCCTGGCGCCTTCCCTCCCGGGTCCCAGCACCGCTGGGCTACGGGCTGGGCTGGCGGGGCCCTTGGGGATGTCCACATCAGGCATGGTGGCCGAGTGGCTGCTCTCCCCGGACCAGCGTAAAAGCTGGGGTTAGGCGGAGCAGGGGGGACTCGGCGCAGGGTCCCCCGAGGTCCAAGACGAAGGGAGGCGGGCGCAGCGCCCGGGCACCGGAGAGGCGGCGCCCGGTGGGGCCCCTCTAGAGGTAGCGGCCGGGCCAAGCACTCTGCAGGAGGACTAGGGGCCCGGAGAGCCCGGGAGGCGCTCGGGAGAGGCCAGGGCCAGGGGCTGCGGGGCTGAAGCAGCGCTCAGTCCCGGGCGGGCGCCCGCGGAGGCGGCGGCGGCGGCGCCGGGCGGGCATGCCGCGCCACCGGAGCTCCTTTCGGGCGCACGCTTCCCTGGCGCGGGCTGCGCGCGGCGGCCGCTGCTGCTGCTTCCACTGCTGCTGCGGACTCCCATGGCGGCTCCGCCCGGCCGGGGCCGCCGCCGCTGCCGCCAGCCGCGGGCTGAATGAATGAGCCGGAGCGGCGGAGCCCGGCTGCCCGCGGCCGCGCTCACCGGCCCGGGACGCTTCCTCATGGCCCGCGAGGAGCCGGCGCCCGCGGCGGTGGCGGCGGCCGGGCAGCCCGGGGGCGACAGGGGCGGCGAGCGCGAGCGGGCGCTGCAGGGGCCGGGGGGCGCCCGCAGGGGGCGGCCGTCGCTGAGCCGCGCTAAACTGCACGGGCTGCGGCACATGTGCGCCGGGCGCACGGCGGCGGGCGGCTCCTTCCAGAGGCGGGCGCTGTGGGTGCTGGCCTTCTGCACGTCCCTCGGCTTGCTGCTGTCCTGGTCCTCGAACCGCCTGCTCTACTGGCTCAGCTTCCCGTCGCACACGCGCGTGCACCGCGAGTGGAGTCGCCAGCTGCCCTTCCCCGCCGTCACCGTGTGCAACAACAACCCTCTGCGCTTCCCGCGCCTCTCCAAGGGGGACCTCTACTACGCCGGCCACTGGCTCGGGCTACTGCTGCCCAACCGCACCGCACGCCCGCTGGTCAGCGAGCTGCTGCGGGGCGATGAGCCGCGCCGCCAGTGGTTCCGCAAGCTGGCCGACTTCCGCCTCTTCCTGCCGCCACGCCACTTCGAGGGCATCAGCGCCGCCTTCATGGACCGCCTGGGCCACCAGCTCGAGGACATGCTGCTCTCCTGCAAGTACCGCGGCGAGCTCTGCGGCCCGCACAACTTCTCCTCCGTGAGTTGCCCTCCGCGCGAACCCGCTCCCTGCGCTCCCCCCACGCTCCGGAGTCAGTAGGCCCTCCCCGCCCCCCAGGGTAGGACACCAGGCCGCTTGCTGGTGAGGTGACATCATTCCAGGATGCCAAGGCGGACCCCACTCTTAGGTCCCCTGAGCCTTGTCTTCCAGATCGTGGGAAGTTGGCCACAACTGTAGGAGGAGTGACCTTGCTCACCCGTCCCGGCCTCTCCCCTTCCAATGTCGGCCCCCAGATCCTCGGCTCTGCTCTTCATGGTCCCCTCTGTGAATGCTAGCCCTCTTTGTCCCGGACCTCACCCCCTGGTGCGCAGGACTGCCCTGTGTCTGGGGTGAAGGGATGGGACAAGAGAGAAGCACGTCTTACTTGGGGGTTTGTTGTCGTCGGGGAAACCCACAGGAAGCTCTTCAAAAAGGGACCATCAGCAGAATCGCACTGCTCTAAGCAGCTTATGCCTGAGTTCCAAAACACTTGGAATCTAGGGGGACTTTGGAGGAAACGCCCAGAATATGAACCAACACTGAAACTGTAGCTGGTTAGGTGGGGAACTCGGCAGCCCCTTCTGCTGCCTTTTAAAAGCTCTTTCTTAGGCATCCAGGGGAATTGAGCAGTGGTGGGCATCCGTGGGGTCCTTGACTGAACGAGGTGAGTGTGGGTCCTGGGCTAGAGGAGACAGCCCCCTGCGGTGGGGAAAGCAGCCTCAGAGAGATACTGATGCGAACAGCAGGGGCCAGGAGAAGCTGTGCTGGGGGGAGGGGGGCGGGTAGGGGGTTGTAAACCATTTGCTGTGCTGGTTCCCCCATGCCGTGGGTCTGGATAATGCAGCTGTCAGACAGAAGGTATCTGCTTCGTGTAGTCTGCCTTGGAGGAGTTCTGGTGCCAAGCCCCAGCGTGGCACCAGCCTGTCCAGTCCTTCGTGTGTAAACACCCCTTAGGTGGGTTTGGGTTTTCCACTAGTGCGGGGAAGGTGGGCTGTGTGTTTATTTGTCATGATCTGATGATTTTAGCAGCCCTTTTGCCTTGCTCCTGACCGTCTTGTATCTGACAAAGCTTCTCCTGTGGTGGTAAAGAGATGCTACCGTTCCAACAGGTGTTTGCCTGGATGCCTGTCAGGCCAGGCCTCTGATTGGCTAATTGGGCTCGTCCTTGTCTAGGATGGTGACCCTGGTTTCAGTCTTGCTCTCTTTGCGTTGCTTTATGTAGAAAAGCCCTGATTTAGCCATTCCCCAAACATCCCTTGTTTTCTGGGCTTTTCAGCCCGCCTCAGAGGAATCCCTACCTAGTGGCGCCCCTGTCTGCTTCAGCAAGCCGATGCTGCTAATGTGTGCTTCTAAGTGACTCCTTTCAGAAGTCAAACACAATGCTGAGTTCTACAAAGATGAAGGAATGAGCCTAGCAATGCCTTGTTTATTGTTTGGCTGACCACTACCTAGCAGCCCCTAAAGTCGGACTGAAGTTCAATGTTATATTCAACTATCAGCAATCCCTGGCTTCAGCTTCAAGTTGTGCAACATGGCCCACCAAATAGAATCATGCACATCTAATGATGGTTCTACAAGTGTGCAGAATTGCATGCTAGCAGCCAGTATTCACTTTTGGACATTCCCACAACCCTGTGTTAGGGAGTTTTATTCCCATTTTACAGATGAGGAAAATGAGGCTCCACAAAGCTGTCCAAAGCTCAGCGCCAGTAAGTTGAAAGTCTAGCTTTGCAAACCATCAGATGTGTCACACAGAAGCTACACGTAGCCTCCCTCTCTGAGCCGGGGCCTCTCTTCTATTAGAAGATCCCTGCGTAGGACCATTGCCCTCCACCACCCCTACCAGCTCCCATCCCTTCTCAGAGCATGGCTGGGAGAGTGGCAAGTGGAGCCACCCCAGGGGGTGCAGGTAGTCATAACCTTGGCCACATGATAAGGGGGCCTGACCCACCTGTGCCTGCAAGCATACGGCACCTTCAGGAGCCACCTGGGGAGACCTCAGTCTCCCCAACAGAGGTGGCCATGAGTTGAAGCAACCAGGCCCCTTCCCACTGGGGCACACCCTTCTCTCACTTGCCTGTACCCTGCCTTCCTTCATCTGAAGAGCTTGCAGGCACACCCTCCGCCCCAAGCAAACCAAATACCTCCATTCCCCAAGTATGTGTCCCTGGAGACTCTAGTGACCCCTGGTGGCTTTCTATCATGACCCTGCCCTGGGACTTTCCAGCCCCTTAACATTTTTGCTGTAGTTTTTTTCAAGGATCTCAGAATTAAAAGCTTGCACCCCTTTCTCTGTGGAAGCCAGAAGCTCTTCCAGGAGAGCATCAAATACAGGGCAGGCCCATCAGGAGTATTTTCCTCTATCTATGCCACCCTGAGTCAGATCTTTGTTGTCTTTGGTGGAGTGGCACTCTAGGGTAGCGGGTAAGAACAGGAACCTCACGCTGCATGGATGGTTCAAATCCTGAGACTACCACTTACTGTGTGCCCTCCGCACAAGTGGCTTAGCCTCTCTGTTCTTTAGTTTCCTACTCCATCTAGTGGAGGTAACAAATACACCATATTTGTTGTGTGTAGATGGATAGATGGATGGATAGATAGATAGATAGATAGACAGACAGATAGACAGATGTGCATATGCATATATATAAAGAGGGTGGAACTCTTAAAACTGTGTAGGCCTTTAAATGACATTTGCCTCCTAACTGGTCTGTTGGCCTCCAGCTCAGCGCTCCTTCCCCTCGACATCCATCCCCTGCACTACAGCCAGAGCAGTCTTTCCAAAGTTCCGCTCAAAGCGTATCATCCCACCTCTTAAAACCCCTTAAAATCCTAGGCTGTCCTCAGGCTCTGCACCTACACCCTGCCTTGCCTTTTGCCCCACCCTCTCTGGTACCACATACTTAAGCTCTGCAAACAGCTTGCGACAGCTGGACGACTGCTCCCCAAGGCTCTCTGCCTTGCTGTCTGCTTCCTCTGAGGCTGTCAGTGCTCCTGGTGCTCTCCCCCCCCACCCCACCCCCACACACACTGCTCTGTCTGCCTCAGGATACTACTCATCTTTCAGCATCCAGCCCTGGGGGTTCTTCTGCTTTGGAGCCTGTCCTGACTGCCCCACCTCTCCTCCTCTCATCACCAAGCAACTGATGCCTTCCTCCTTTCTACCCCTCTACCACCCCATTTAGGTGTCAGTCCTCACACCTACTGGTCTGTGTCTGTCCCTCACTCCAGAGTCACGTCTGATTTCCCCAACCTCTCCAGCACCCGGCACGGAGGCTGACACATAAGTGTTGAGGAAAGGCCTGGGGAATGAATCCCTTCACCGGGTACCCCCAAGACTTCTTGTTGTCCTGGAAGACCCGCACGGAGACGCTTGGCTTAATTTCTCCAGGGAACACCAGTGGAATGCATTTCTAATAAGGAAATGCCCAGGCAGTTTCTGGGCATTTATTCCTTTTTGGGTTAGAAGCGGGGAGTGGAGAGCAGGGTGCCTTCCCAGATACCTATGCTTCTCAAGCCCTAAGAGACCAGTGCAACAGGTGAAGAATGGGGTCTCAGGGGAAGCCTTTGGGGGGATGGGCCAGCTGTCCCCCAAAGTCTCCTTCCACCTAGCTAGTCTCGCGTCTGGAAATAAACGTGGCAGGGGAGAGAAGAGTATTGTGAAGAGGTGTGTGTGTCTGTTGGGTTTTATTCTCCAGATCCATTAGGGTGTGTTTACTTGCAGCTCCTCTGTTTATTACAGCTGTGCAAGGGTTAATCACTCAGCTGCCAGTCAAAGCAGCTCCGAACATGGGCTTCCGAAGGCCCATGTTGTTTCCCCGGCCCCAGCCGTGGACCTCGAGGCTCTGCACACTCTGGCCCTCTGGGGTTGTCCTGGGGGTGGAGGGAAGCAGACTTCCCAGTAAGGGGCAGGACACAGAACCGTGAGGCTGAGCTATCTGGGACTGGGGAGAGGGGCCGAGGGGTTGGGAACAGGGGCTGACAGAGGCCGATCAGGGTCTGCTGTAAGAACAAGGAGCAGTGACCCTCTCTGGGGGGAGGCATGCATGGTTCAGGGGAAGGTGTCAGGCAGACCTAGCGTAGGCCTTTGGCTCTGCCCCTTTCTAAGCTGTGCACCTCGGGCAGGCGCCCCACTCTCGCGCCTCGGGGAATAATGCCTGCCTCACACTGCTGGGACGAAGACATGTGTACAGAGGCTTGCCCGCACCTGCACATCAGCAGGTGCTCAATATAGGGGAGCGACTGTATAATTTGGATAAAGAGATTGGCACAGTCCTCGTATCTGGGGGTAGCAATTATTAATTACCCTCAATATAACTATCCTATCTTATCATGACCACTTACCTGAGTGGGGATAGGCTCGTTTCCTGGATCATTCATTCAATCAACCAGTGTCTATTGAATGTCAACTCTATGTCAAACTCTGTACTAGCTGCTGGGGATATAAAACTAAATAATTAATTATTAATATGAATATTAATTATGGTTGAGGAATGAGACCTGTGAACAGATGCCAGTACAGAGTGCAGAGGTGAGATGTGGGCTTAGAGGAGTACCCAGGTGAGACTGGGGACCTCCGATGGCTTCCTGGAGGAGGTGACATGTAAACTGAGTCTTGAAGGATGAGTAGGAGTTCCAAGGTAGAGAAGGAGGGAGAGGGGGACAGCATGTACAAACGTGTGAAACGACAGCATGTGAAACGATGAGATTGAACACATGCTTCTAGGCCCTGCGAGTGGTTCGGGGTATCTGGAGGGAGGGGCCGGAGGCGAAGAGGAAGAAGAGAGCAGAGGTGTGATAACGCAGTGCTGTGATGGATGCCTGGTGGCCCAGCTATGCTTTTAAACTTTGTAGCAAATCTCGGACTTCTTTCACTTCTGGCTGTTAGACCATGGAGGGTCCCCTCTATGTCATCCGTGTCCCACACCCACTCCTTGCTCCATCAGGGCCACTCCTCCCTGCACTCTTTCTCACCCCCTTTTGCCGGGGTCAACCTTGAGTCCAGATTTTGGACTAGTCATATGTACCAAAAACCAAGGAAAGAGCACTTGGTTTCATCACATTTTGTCACAGCGAGCAAGCTGCTCCGAGTCAGCAACAGAAAACAAGAAATCATTTTAGCAACATATTGTTTAAAATCAGCAAATTCGGTTGAGATGGTGCTAGGCCAGGCAGTCCAGTAGTTGTGAGGATGGATGGCTTGAGGGAGGCAAGAAAGATACTTCTGCCTTTAGAGAAAGAGGAGTAAATGAGCTAATACATGTAAAGTGCTTAGAACAGTTTCTGGCACCAAGTAAAGGACTCAATAAATGTGAGCTATTTCCTTTATTATTACTTGCAGTGAGCGATCCGAGTGAAGGACGAAGGCAAATAGCATTGGGCAGCTGTGATACGCCAGGCCCGGGCTGGGCACACTGCTTGCCACCTCCGTTCTTGCAATAACCCTAAAAGGTTGTGTGATCATTCGCATTTTACAGATGGGCAACTGCAGCTCAGGGCAAGACTGTAGTCTGCCCGGAGTCACAGAACTGGCAGGTGACAAAGATGGAATTTGAACCCAAGTCCTTACGACCACAAAGGCGCATGCAGCTGGATGCACAGCTGTATCATTGGATGGAGAAGGAGCAGCGTGGGTGGGACGTGGAGGTGCGCAGGGAAGACCAAGCCAGCCTCAGCACTGTCCTGACCAGCCATGTGACTTTGGCCTCAGGATCCCTCCATGAAATGAGGGCATGTGCCAAATGACCAAAGGGACTTAGCTGAGAAGTTCTCCGTCCAAGGGAGCAGTCAGGGGAAAATACGGCTTAACCACTGCAGATGGCCCAGGCTTTTCAGCCGAACATCTCTTTTCTTTGCAGAGCTGAAACAGTGATTAAGGGGGAAATGTACAAGTTATTGAAGTGCTGGAGACAGGATGGTGATTAAATAGACATTTATACAAGGAACATGAAAAGAACTCTTACCAGTGATTTTACTTCGGGGAAATTAGTTTAGGGAATCAAATGTAAACTCTGCTCAGGTCTACAGATAACCAAATTGACCAACGTCAGGCTGATTCTGACAGTGGTTGTTTGGGGGCTACTGTGGCCAGTCGTGAACGCATCAGTCAGATGTCTGCCCAGTTGAGAAGGGCTGGAGGAGTAACCAGACCGTTTGGTTTATACGTCCATTGCTTTGATTCTCCTAAGTGGTTTGCTTGGCTCAGCCACTCAGAGATTCAACCAACCAACGCCCATCGAGTGCCTACTGTATGCCAAGCAGTGGGCCACAAAGATGACAATAAATTTACTCTGTTTCTGGTAAATAGGGCTGCAAGGGTCAGTGTGCTTCATCAGGGTGATGGGGGCCTGAAAGGAGCTACCCCTCACACAGGGAGGGGACCGGGCATGTGACAGCCCAGGATTTGGATTGGGCACCTGTCATGTAAATATTCGTGTCAATTTCACTGGACTCGAATGGTTGTAATGGAACCCATTCTACAGATGAGAAAACTGAGGCTTGGGAAGGCACAAAGTCAGTGCTGGAGGGCAGCAGAGCCAGGATTCAAACAAAGGTCTGTCCAGCCCCAAAGCTGATACTCTTCTTTTCTATGGCCCCATTCCGCCAACACTCAGAGATGCCAGTAAGAACCAGCCCTTCTAGAGAGAGTATCCTTCACCACCTTTCAAACCTTAGCTGGAAGTTTCTTTCACTATAAATTGGTGTGGGCCCCCAAAGTCATCCTGGGTCCCGAGGCCTGCAACCAGGAGCAGGGACGGCTGTGTATCCTCCTACTCTATCAGCCACACAGGGAGATCAGGAGTTGCGAAAAGTCTTCCTTTGGCCACAATCCAAACTAAACTAGGATTTTCATTCTTTCAAGGACACTGGTAACTTGTAGTCCTGGCTAACGAAATGTTGCCAAACTGAGCTCCAGCTCAGACCTGCACTCACAAAGAGATGGCTCACCCGTCATTGGAACAGGACTTGTTGGTAAAGCAAACAGAGGCCGCTAACGCACTGGGGAAGTTTGTTCTCCGGAGCCTGTCAGATATCTCCCCTGACACCACTGTTTATACTATTAATTTGCCTAGTAAATTGTTTCCTCTGGTTCCACACACACTCATTGAGCTCCTACTCTCTGCCGGGCACCTTTACGTTCATTAGTTTATCTCGGCCCAACAACAGACTGGAGGAACAAGTCTTCTTTTCTCCCTGGTACAGATAAGGAAATGAAGATGCAAAGTGGTTTGCTAACTTGCCCTGGGTCAGAGACAGAAACAGAAACAGACAGAGACAGAAACTCTGATCTCGGCTTCCAAAGTCAATGCTCTTGGCACTAAGCCATGGTTGTTCGTAAAAAGAAACCCCAGTCCAGCTTTGACCAGCAAACTTGCATTTCCAATCAGTAGAGGCTTTATTACCTGGAGAGGATATCATAATATGCATTACCATCTCATTTTATCCCAACAACAGTGGAGGGAGCATACTGCACCGTGTGGCCTGCCTGACTTCAGAAAGGGGAAGCGACTTGCCCAGGGTCACATGGCCCAAGAAAAGAAACAGCCAGAATTTGAATTCAGGTCTCCTCAGGCTCCCGTACACCTCTTCTTCCCCCACTCCTCTGTTCCTGCTCAGGGTGGGTTTAAGGGGATTTCCACAGCCCTAGCAGCTTTTCTTAGGGATAAAGCAATGGGCTCCTGAATGCCTTGCAGAGAAGGATCAGTGCAAAGACTGGCTACTGAGAAGAGGTGCTGATTTCCTTCTTTAACTCTGCCCTGAGACCTCCCCTCCTTCCCAGGCAGGTGGGTTCCAGCATACTCCACTTAACTGTGGATGAATGGAAAGCCCTCTAGGCCTGTGTTTCTCAAACTTGAGCATGCCCAGATTCCTGGACCTCCTGCAGAGACCCTGATTTGGTGGGTCTGGAACACAGCCCCAGATTTGCATTTCTGAAAGCTCCCATGTGATGCAGTTGCTGCTGGTCCATGGACCCACAGTTGGAGAGGCAAAGCCCGCCTATGGGCTCTTTAAAGTCCCTTGAATGCTGTGAAGGAGGGATCAGTGGGCTCTCTCCATAAGGCACGAGTCACTGGGTCTGTAAAGATGCACGTGG
This sequence comes from Eumetopias jubatus, assembly GCF_037043125.1. NCBI lineage: Eukaryota > Metazoa > Chordata > Mammalia > Carnivora > Otariidae > Eumetopias > Eumetopias jubatus. The sequence goes on from NW_028274816.1 coordinate 121,787,411, forward strand.
AATGTGAATGTCCACTCTGGCATGGCCAGTATCCATTAAACCAAAATGCAAAGGCCATCTGGTAGGCTGAATAATGACCCCTCAAGATGGCCACATCCTCATCCCCAGAACCTCTGAATACATTACTTTACATAGCAAAAGGGGATTCATAGATAATTAAGGGTTTGAGATGGATGGGGAGATTATCCTGGATCATCCTGTGGGCTCAGCGTAATCACCAAGGTCTTTATAAGAGGGGCAGGAGGGTCAGAGTCAGAGAAGGAGACGTCACCATGGAATCAGAGACCAGAGACTCAGAAAGAGATTGTAAGACACTGCATTGATAGCTTTGAAGATGAAGGAAGGGGCCACGAATCAAGGAAAGCAGGTGGCCTCTAGAGGCTGAGGAAGGCAAGGAAACATTCTCCTCCAGAGCTTCCAGAAGGAATGCAGCCTTGCTGGCACCTTAATTTTAGCTGTCTGACCTCCAGAACTATGCGCTAATACATTTTTGTTGCTTGAAGTGACTACGTTTGTTTGTTACAGCAGCAACAGAAAGCTCATACCAGCTTCCTCTGTTGTACAGAATTCTATCTACTACACACCTGACTCCACAGAGTGAACCAGGCTGGGTTCTAGATCAGGGTCTGTCCCAAAGCCAAAAAAAATAAAAGAATCCAGAACGAACATGCAGCTAAGTTCAAAAATAGTCAATGTGAGAGTATTTTAACCATGCTTACACTCGTGCAAGATTGGGAATTTGGACCCTAGAAACTGAGAAAAGAGATGGTTGGCGGATGAAGAAAGAGGTGGCATCAGGAGTAAGACAGACTCAAGTTCAAAGCCCCAGGTCCACCAGGTCCCAACTGGGTGGCTGTTGGGGAGTTGCTTACCTTCACTGAGACTCTGTTTCCATCTTTGTAGAACAGAGATCATACCTTCCAAGCAGGGTGGTTGTGAAACTTACAGGCAACCTATTAATCCATTCAAAACTTATTTATTGAGAGCCAGCTATGGTCTAGTCCTGGTGGATACAAGTTGAGTATCAGTGCAGAAAGTACCCCTACTCTCTTGACTATAAAGGCAAGATCATGGAACACTACATCAAAAACTAATGATGTAATGTATGGTGATTAACATAACATAATAAAATTAAATTTAAAAAAGAAAAAAGAATTACAATCCCACTGCATGTTAAAATACATAACATGTTATATGAAAAATATATTTACCAAAACAAAAATAAAATTAAGGAGAAGAGTGGCATTGTTTAAAAAAAAAAATAAAGCAAGATGTATAGCCACCAGCTAAATGTAAGCTATCCCTGTCATTCTCATCATTACTAACAGGTGACACCTCTCACTTCTTCCAAGGAAGACTCCCGGGGCCTGGAAGAGTAATGTGATAACAGATAACAGTAATGTGATAACAATGGCCTTCTCTATATCGTCACAATCCCAGCCAGGATCCTCTTGTAGTTTTCATGTCACACCTCCATGGGTAGGTCAGAGCCTTTTAGGGTCGCTTCCCCCACTTAGTACCCCGACCAAAGTGAAAAAAATCAGAGAGAGAGAACGAGTTGCTCAAGGTCACATCGAAAGTCACCGGGAAGATTGAAGGACCCTGAAGGTGTCTGTGCTTAAGCCTATAGACCGATGCTTTTAAATCACGGAAGTATCCGTTTCTTCCTCTGAGAACTTACTCTTTTTCCAAAATATGTATGCTGGTCATCCCCTTCTGATTCCAGTGACATATCTGATCGGAAGGCTGTTGATACTCTGATCTCTGAAAGTGAAGGGTTTAATCTTCTCTTGGAACCCCTCCCAACGAAAATTATTTTCCCACTTTGAAATGGCACGGGCATCCACTGTGAACTCACATCCATAAATCTAAGCCTACTGCTCAGGAAAGCAGATGAGCTTTGATTCTGCTTCTCAGCACAGTCTCACAGAGCAAATTATGGCAAGAATTTGACTTATAGAAGCACCTCAAAGGCTCTGGAGTGAGACGCGTGTTTATTCACTTTATTACCGTTTATTTTACACTATCTCTTTATGCTCCCTGCACATGGATTTGAAAGACTATTTGGATAGATGCTCATGACCTGCCAGTTTGCACAGCCCTGTTGAGGAACATGGATCTCTTTGGCAACGCTGCCAACAGCTCACGATGGGGGTCCTTATAACCACGCTGAGAGTGAAGCCCAGATATAACAAACAGGCTTGGAGACCCTAGCCCAGAGTTCTCGCCCGAACTTCCCCAGCTCTGAGCTTGTGAGGTACTTGGTGTAGATCTCCAGCTGCAACCCGGGGGTGTGTACAGTCAGGCTTGATTTAAGATTCAAATATCTCCGAACAGCTGGGGATATTTAACATCGCTATAATTACATTACATTTTTGACAGTACATGGAGTGAGAGGCCTTTTTGTGTGTGTGTGTGGTTGAATATTCAATGAGCATCAAATATTTTAACCAGCCAGGGAAACACAACTGCATATTTCACATCCAAGTAGTTTTGTTTTTAAAATATCAGCCTGGGGTGGGCGTCTCGGGCTCCAGTCCGCTGTTACCAAGCCTCTGGGAAGGCAAGAGTGCCGTCCCTGTGGCCGAGGAGCTGGGTTAGCTGGGCCACCGAGAGGAGAAGGGAAGAGGCAGGAGCTAAGAGGCGGCCCTGCACACCAGGGGTGACACGTGAGGGCTGGAACGTCACTCCAGTCTGCTCGCCACGGTGCCACCACAGCAGTGACAAGGAAGCCAAGGCTCGGAGAGCAACTGGAAACTTGCGAGCAGTGACACTGCTGATAAATGACAGAGCTAGAGTCAGCTCAGGCCTCTACAGAGGCGTGGCCCGTCAACTTGGGCGTCCTGGTTGACGGCAAGAGGTGGGATGGGGGAGCAGAAACAAGGCGGAGAAGACCTACTGTGCGCCAGCTCCCCATACGTCCTCCTCAGCCTCTCATGATGCTACTCTTGGATACAGTACTGTTGTGTCGTCCATTTTACAAAGCTCATAAGGCGAATGGGGAAGCGGTGATGGAGATCTGCACCTCACGTTCTTAAGAGAATCGCATCTTGAATAGTTGATTTCTGTTGATCCCCGGCTACCTCTGTCCCCCCACCCCGCCCCGCCCCTGCCACCTGCTTCGAGAATCTTCTCCAGCCAGTGAGGTGCGAAACTACCAATTACCTTGTCTGACCTCCCTCTTCCCAACCCTTCTGGGGTCAGAAGTTCCCGGCCCCGAGTCACAAAGCCAAGTCACTTGGGAGCTGCTCATCTTTTTTCAAGTTTCATGCATTTGTTCAGGCTGTTGTTTGCCCCTGGACGCCTGCTCTGCCATCTCTGCCTGTGAGCCCTGTCTATTCTGCAGGCCGTGTGCTTAGATATGTGTTGAGTATGCCTGGAAGGGGGCACCAGGTCTGATAAGGGTCTCCTTGAGGAGGGGGAGGGGAGGAAGGGCAGGGAGGGTGGGGAGGAGCCTGGCTTCTTGGCCTGCCCTTTTTCCTGTGGCCTGAATGTTTTTAACCACATGTAGGTATAACTCATACAAACAAACACATGAAACAAAAGTACCATCTGAAAGATTTCCCACCTTTTCTGAGGTTATCCCCGGCCACTCCTCTGCGTAAACCATCCAGAAAGCCAGGGATTCATCCTTTCGGCCAGCCAAGACTCACTTAGCCTATGCCACTCCCAAGGCTCTTTCCTCTTTTGCTTTTTCATTGAAATCCTCTTCATCTACTCAGTTTGCTGTCATCAGACCATCACCTCCTGAGGGCAGGGGCGACGCTGGCCCTGTCTTGTGGCTGCCCCAGCACCCAACGCTATTCCTCATAGGTAACAGATGCTCTGTCTGGATATTGAATAGCCAAAGCAGGAGAAAGGATTGGTACCACCAAAATACATGTGGATTCCTTCCGTCGTTCATTAATCCATTCAGTGAAGAACTGTCCGGAGCCCACGTGTATGGGGCGTTGTGTTCTACGTGCCATACAGGGGAAATGGACAAGTCCCGTCCCTCATGGAGCTCACCTTCTGGAGTTCTGTGACTGATCCCTATGACAATCAGAATGATCGGGAAGGCTTATTTAAATATCCCCAGCCCCAGCCCAGGACTACTGAGTCAGAATTTATGGGGGAGAGGTCTAGCAATGTATTTTTAACACGCAACTCCAGGTGATGGAGGATTTTAGGAAAATGTTCTACATTGGGGGTGGTGGCAGACCAGATAACATACAAATAAATGAATGAACGTGATTGTTTCAATATTAAAGACTGTGAAGGCAAACACTTAAGGACCTGTACTAGGAAATGGGTGGAGGCTCCCTGAAGATGGGGGTAGGGAAGGACTGATTCTCCAAGGAGATGGCATCTTTGCTGAAAAGGGGAAGCCACTCAGGGATCCGGGGAAAAGCATTCACGACAGAGGGAACAGCAAACTAAAGGTCTTTGGAGTGGAGGTGGGGGGGCATCTTCCTTCTGACACTGGAAATTCAGCTCCAGTAGCTCCATTCTGTTCTTTGTTATGTGAGTACATCTGGGTCCTTCCAAAATGGAGCACTCTCTCACCCACACAACGTGAGAGAACAACACGATTCTAGCAGTTCTGGAAATATTGACCTTCGGAATGCTAATGCAATGTAGCCTTAGGTCCTTAGGCTGAGCTCGCCTTTAAAAAATAACTCCAAGTAAGCAGAAAAAAAAAAAAAAAAACCACCTCAAGAATCCAATTGCAAATCCCCATCTAAGGGCAGCTCAGTGAGACCAACGTGGCAGGCCCTTTCTTTGGAATGCCACATCCTGGCTAATTAGTACCATGTTCCTCTGCTGATTCATCTTCATGAGGACAAGGTCTGCTACCTTTGACTCCCAGTTGGATTTTCCTTATTCATCTTCTAAGGTGTCAGGTCCGAATGGCTGGTTGTCCACACTGAAAACAGGCCCATTCACCGGTCTTTCTGTTTCCCAAAGAGCCTGCGTATTTTTCACCTCTGTTTGTCTTCGTGATAACTGTGTGACCGAAAAGCAAACGTATTGTTCCCAGTTTACAGATGGGTCAGGAAGGCTCAGAGGGGGAACTGAGTTGCCCAGGGGCATCCAGCTAGGACCAGAGCCGGGTCAGTCCTAACTCCTGCTCTGGTCCTCCCCCTGCCCCTGGTGGTGAGTCACAACTGGGAGACCAAACTCTGTGCCCTTCCACAAGTCTCAAAGTCACAGCCACCTCCTGGGGGAAATCTTCCATGATCCCTCTGAAGGGCTTTGCAAAACCTGATCAGGGAGTTGATTCTTAGCTCGGTGGTGTCTGGGTCACCTACAAACAGAGTTTCTCAAAATTCAGTAACTTAACTCTCAACCTTCAATACCAATCAGGGTTACCCATGGATGTTGCTGAAATGCAGCTTCTGGTTCAGTGGGTGGGCCTCTGACTCTGCATTTCCAACAAGCTCCCAAGTAACGCTGATGCTGCTGGTGCACAGACCACATTTTAAGTAGCAAGGCTCTAGAAGACGGGAGGGAAAGGCATCTTGGAGTCAGAGAGGAAAAAGGAACCACATTGTCCTGAATCCTGCCCTGAAGGGCAGAGCTTCGTCTTCCAGGCTAGACCCGCAGGCTGCTGCAGCTTAGAATTGCAGACGGTACAGCGAATTGGTAAGTCTGATAACCCTTTTCCTTTGTGTTTATATGAGACTGCAATAACTAGTCATTTAGGAAGACCGTGTGAATGGAGAAATGGCAAGGGAGTGACAGACCTGCAAAATGAGTTTCCCCCTGAGGATGAGGCACGAGGCCGTTCTGTACCCTCTCCTGACTCTGTGGGTATTGGTGGACGCGTCTGGGAATGGTGTGAGTCCAAGAAGGACAGCCTCTAGCTGGATCACAGTAATCAGTCTGTCTCTGTGCTGTGTCCTGCTCTGATGGGGAGACGCCTTCAGTTGGAAGGAGTCTTGCCAATGACAGGGCATTCCTAGCTACTGCAGCTAGAAGCCTGTGCTTTTGTTGCTACAAGGCTGTTAGTTCGAATTACTAAGGCTGCTTCCAAACCATGCCTCGGGCTATTCATTGGATTGACTCCGTCATACCCTCCTTTGTTATTTCAGTCATTCATTTCTTTGCTCATTCTGTTATCCATTCACTAACTCTCAGATTCATCTATTCATTCATACGTTCATTGCGGGCCTTCTGTATACCAGGAACCGTGCCAGGCTCTAAGGATGTCAAAGTGAATCCATTCAAAGCCACTGATTCGGTCTCTCTGCCCTTGCATATCCTATAGCCAAGCAACAGGCTAAACCCTCAATGGCCTCTCCAGTTTAGTGCTGAAAAACGGAACTAGCCGTTTGTTATCTCAATCCTGAGGCTCTGTCCTGCTTAAAGTTACCATGTGGTTCCCCATCGCAAGATCAAGCCAAGCACTCAGGTAAGCGCCAAGCTCTCACGCCCCACACCTCATGCATCCCACCACGTTCCCTGGGGCTCTGCACCTGCTGTCCCTTGGCTGGAAATGTCCCGCAACCCCCTTGTCTTCCTGGAAAGCTCTCCCTCATCCTTCAAGACTCAGCTTTATCATCTCCCCTTCCCCATGCCTCCATGCTGGGAAGAATTCAGTCCTTCTTCCGCTGGGCTGCATCTCGCTATTGATGCCCTGAGACACTCTAGTGTAGAGGTTAAGAGTAAGGGCTCTGGGTTCAAGTCCTGCCTTTCTGTGTGTGCTCGCTGTATGACTATGGAAAGATATTGCTAGAGCCTATGCCATCAGTTTCACATCCATTCTCATTTGGATTTGCACAACAGCTCTGAGGGAACGTAGAAGACTTGCAAATCCCAGGCAAGTGGAGTGACTTGGTCAAGGTCACAAAGCTAATAAGGGGCCAAGTCTCGGCTACAACATCAAGCTTCTCACTTTCTTTCTAGGGCTGATACTAGTCAACAACATGCACAAAGTTGTTAGCCCTTGGAATCACTCATTAATACCTGTAGGGCATTTTTCTTACTTTCCACTGAAGGCTAGAGTCTTCAGTCTTGCTCTGGCCGGACAAGTAAGCCATAGAGGAGGACTGGGGCTTTGGTAGGATGATTCGGGTTTTGAGAAGCAAGTTTTCCCCGAGATATTTAAATAGCTCCGAATTACTGTCACCCCATGGAGGAGAGGACAACCAGGCAGTGGTATATGACTTTTGGGTGGGAGGGGAATTGAGTGGGACGCTCGAGCCAGGCTTACAGAGAGAAATTACCATTTTGTATTTATTACTTTGGCTCACAGCAGTGCCACAGGGACAGGCTTGCTAATACATTAGGTAATTGCCTTGGTTTGCCCCTTCGCTTTGCCGTGTGTAGACCAGCCCAGGTGCAGATGTGTAGGAGGTACTCGGCTCGGGCTTCCCAGGTGCCAGGGCTCTCTCTAGGGACATGAGATGCTGGAGGAGAGGGGGGAATTGGGAGAGTGGGACCTGGGGGTGTCCACCTCTTAGGCACCAGGGGATACCAGGATGGCCTGGTCCCTAAGACCAAAGTACGGGAGATGGAGGGAGACTCCCAGCTGGGAGCCAGGAGACTAGAGTCTGCACTCTGCCACTGAGCACTGAGCAACCCTGGGCCCTTAGCTGTCCCTCTCTGGGCCTCTGGTCCACATCTGAAAAATCGAGGAGGTCGTAAGTCAGTATTTCTCAACTCTGTCCATTAGAGTCACCTGGGAGAACTTAAAAAATATATTACTAAAGCTCTAAGCTCAACCCCCACGGGTTCTGATTTCACTGGGTTGAGATAGAGCCCAAATGTGGCTATTTTTCCCCAGGGGTTGAGAGTCCCTAGACTAACTAAAGTACGCAGTCTTCCTTAGGATGGGCTAATTCTATGAGCCTGTGTCATTGAAAAAGGCAATAAGACAGTGACCTTGAAATCCAGGGTCGGGGCGCCTGGATGGCTCAGTGGGTTAAGCATCTGACTCTTGATTTCGGCTCAGACCATGATCTCAGGGTTGTGAGATCGAGCCCTGCATCGAGCTCCACACTGGACGTGGAGCGTGCCTAGGATTCTCTCTCTCTCCCTCTTTCTCCCTGCCCCCCCTCCCGCCCTGACCCCACTCTCTCTCTTTCAATAAAAAGAAAGAAAGAAATCCAGGGTTACTTGTCTCCATGTTCAGATTTGTTGCTCTCCATAATTTGTACCTGCTCATGTCCTGTCTTGTCCCCAGTGAGGTTCCCTCTTACCAGTGAACGTTGCAGCTCTACACCAGGAGGCAGGGGGCTCGGCTTCAACCTCTGTTGTGTTGGCTCTGTGGCCATGAGGGTCACCTTGGAATCTCTGGGCCTCAGTCTCACCTCTAGAAGATGAGGGAACAGCTCGTCTCTGCCTGCCTACAAGGGGGGTGCTGGACCAAACTTTGTTTCTCTGTGCCCTGTGGTTTACAAGGGGCTTCCCATCCGGGGCTGAGAGGTCAGCCTGAGAGCAGAGAATGCCATTCCTCTTGCTCAGGTAGGGAGTCAAAGGCTCAGGTTACTATCCCAAGTCCGTCAGCCAGGAAATAAGAGAGCCAGACAGACATCAGTTCGAATCCCAGCACTGCAGCTTCCAAACTGACTTTGAGTGCTTTATTAATTTACTGTGCCTCAGTTTCCTTATCTGTTAAATGGGTATGAATACCACCTGTTTCCACAGAGTGGTTGTGAGAAGGAAAAAAGATGGCCAGGCAGAACTCTTCGTGGAGCCTGGCACAAAGCAAACGCTCAGTTAATGTTTGTTTCCCTCAGCAATTTCTCCCATTCTTCTTTTATCCTTTCCTTTCCCCCTGCTTGTTTTTAAAGTCTTTAAGGACAGGGACCTTGAGAGACTGTTTACTGTGCATGAACTTGGGCAAGTTGTTTAATCTCTGTGGGCCTCAATTTCCCCATCTGTAAAATGGGGATATCAGAGGTATTCGTGGTGGTGAGGACCAGATGTGTTTTGAGAATAGCTTCTGGCACAGAGCGTCAGTTGCTACTGCTCGGCTTCTCAAGGGCCTTCCTTCTCCTCCCTGAGCCCTGCACAGAGTACACAGCTCCCCACCACCACCCTCCACACCGCCCCCCCGCCCCGCCTCTGCCCCAGGTCCTCACTGTGTTCCCAGCCGTGACAGCTCTGCTGAGCACGCACGGCCCACAGGGCTCACGGGCAGAGAGAGGCAGCCCTATATCAGGGGATTGCTTACTATCTTGAGATGGGAAAAAAGGGAAAAGCTATAAATATGGAGGATTTGTCTGTGATAAGTCATGGTTAGAAGCCCGAGCTATATAACTTTTTAATTCTCCACTCCAGCTTGTAGGCTCAGGCAGTAAAAACAGTCACTAGTAATTTACTTTTTTCCACTCTTTTAATTTAGTAATTTTTTTTCTTTAACCAACCAAAAAGTCCTCCTAAACTCACCTTAAGCTTTTTTTTTCCCCCTCCCCTTTAGCAGTCATAAAATGTGATGGATTGCCATCGAAATACCATCCCCTCTCCTACATTGCCAGAATGAAAATGTACAGACGTGGGGGCAATGTCTTAGGTAGGTGTTGTTAAAATAGGAGTGAGTCCGGGACGTCGCTGGCCTCACCTGCCTCCAGGTGACACAGGAAGGAGGCAGGTCAGCCAGAACTGGGTGTGCAGCCCAAGTGCTGGATCTGAGTCACTTCTCTTTCACCTTGGAGCTGAGTGATCTCAGCAAGTGACTTCCCTCTCAAGGCTTAGTTTCCTCAATTATAAAGTGTGGACAACAATTAGGGACTGACCTTCCCTCGCTGGAATGATCTGAGAATCCAAAGAGATCATGTATAAAAAAAAATTGTTTTACTCAATGTAAACTACTAGCATGTTGGAGACTATTGTTACTGATGATGATGGTGATGATGATGGTGGTGATAGTCATGATGATGGTGGTGCTGGGCATGATGGTGATGATGATAGTGGTGTTGGTGATGATGGTCATGGTCATGGTGGTGATGATCATGATGACTGATGTTGGTAAAGGTGATGATGGTGGTGGTGGTGATGATGGTCATCTTGCTGATATTGATAATCGTGGTGGTGACAGTCATGATGACGGGGGTGATGGTCGTGATGGTGATGATGATGATGGTGGTGGTGAAAGTCATGATGATATGACTGTTGATGGTGGTCATAATACTACCATGTGCAATGTAGAGCCCATGGGTTTATGTGCTAAGAAGACAATTTCCCTCAGAGCCTTATACTTTTCTATGTACACAAAATAGGTGATCAGTAAATAATTGCTTACCTAAAATCAACTTCAAAGAGTTCAGAACTCAGTCCACCTTTTAGAAGTTTCTGTCATTTATCCAGCAAGTATTAATTGAGTGCCTACTATGTGCTAGACCACATTAGCGCTGGACCACAGTGAACAAACCAAACAGACATGATCCCTACTTTCACGGGGTTTACAGTCTAGAAAATGGGGGGTGGGTGCTGGAGATAGATGGTAAGCATGAATAATTTTCGATGTTGATAAAGACGCTGAAGACAATGAACTAGGACGGGAGGATATGGAGTGATGGAGAGAGGCTTTGCAAGATGCTTTCAGCTTGTGTAGTTAGGAAGGCTTGTGTGGAATGGGGACATTTGAACTGAGACCTTAATGGTAGAGGGATGCAACCAGGGGAAGTTATAAGCACAGAGTGTCCCAGGTAAAAGGGACCCAGCGCAAAGGCTCCAAGATGAAAACAAACTTGGCTGTTGGAGAGTTGATAAGAAGGCCTGTGTGTCTTGAACAGAGAGGAAAAAGGAGAGGGTGGTACGAACTGATGCTGGAGAGGCAGACATGGGCTAAATTGTGGCAAGCCTTGTAAGCTGGGCTAAATGTGGAGATTATTCCCAGGGCAGTGAGAAGACACTGAGAGAGTTTAAAAGGTATGGGAGCACCATGAATCAATATATTCTCTGAGAAGATCACTCTGGCTTCAAAGGTTAGATAAGAATGGAGGCAGGATGACAGGTTAGGATGCATATGCAGCATTTGGAATGAGAAATGCTATGGACTGGATCGGGTTTTGATTGTAGAGTTGGTGACCGTGATCCAGTTTGGGATATGTTGAGGGCGGACCCAATGTGACTTGTTGTTGGATTGGCTGTGGAGTGTGATAAAGGGACTCAAGAAGAACTCCCAGGTTGTGCGCCTGAGCTACTGAACTGATGCTGATATTACACACTGAGAAGGAAAAGGCCAGAGAACAGTAGATTTGGCGGATAGGAGAGGTATGTGTGTAGGGGGTAGGTAGAGCTCAACATTTTGGCCATGCTCAGACTGAAATAATGAGTGGATTTCCTAGTGGGCAGTTGGACACGTAAGCCTGGTGCTCAGGGAGAGGGGGGGCCAGGAGATGGGGATTTGGGAATCATGGTGGAATGACAGGGCTAGGGAGCATGAGACTACACAACATCATGGAAGCAGAGCGTGCAGAGAGAGGCGAGCTGTGAGCTGAGCACCGGGCACGGGGCATGCCAACATTCAGGAGTCAAGAAGCAGAGGAGCTGGAAAAGGAAGGATCAGGGAGGTGGGAGGGGAATCAGGAGAGGGCTGACCCAGAAGTCTAGGGAAGAGGGGTATGACAAGAGGGTATAGTCCCTGCAAACAGTGAGCTACCAACAAAGGGCAGGCCTGGCCCCAGTTTGGGAAATGGAAATCTGTGCAGCGTAAAGGTTGTAAGCATAGGCTTTGGAGCCAGATTCACTCGAATCCATGGTCCACGGCCATTTCTTAGCTTTCAGACCTTAGGCAAGCCCCAATCTCCTTGATCCTGAACAGCCTCCCCTGCAGGGCGTTACTGTGCAGTTCACATGAGATCATGTCTGTAACGTGCTTACCACTGGGCCTGAAAGATAGTAGCTGCTCAGTAAATGGAAGCTAGTTATAGTCTTCCTGAAACTGTTCAGCTGAGCAGAGTTGTCAGTCAGGCCAAGTTATGAAGGAAAGGTTTTATTTGGGCAATCCAACCTTCATTCAGGGTTGGGAATGAAGTTGTCTTTAAGGCTTAGACAGGTAATGTAAGAAATAACCAAGTAAGAAGCAGATAGGGACAGTAAGGCCACTGGCCAACAGGCGTCCTAATTAAAGTGTTTGAAGTTCTGGGGCACCTGCGTGGCGCAGTCGGTTAAGTGTTCGACTCTTGATTTCAGCCCAGGTTGTGATCTCAGGGTCCTGAGAACGAGGACTACGTTGGGTTCGGAGCTCAGCCTGGAGTCCGCTTGAGATTCTCTCTCCCTTTCCCTGTTCCCCTGCTCACCTGCACTCTCTCTCTCTAAATAAAAAGTAAATAGAATCTTTAAAATAAAATGCAATGTTTAAAATTCCATGCAGACCAAACAAAACCCTTTCAGGCAGGCCCAGTTCTGCTTGAGACCCCCTGTAAGGTGATGGTGGACCAGGGAAGAATTTAAAACAGGAAGCGCGGGATTGACAGGCTCAGATTTGCATTTCAAAAAGGCTATTCTGGAAGCAACGCAGAGAGAGGATGGGGGGAGGGTCTGATTCTTCCCAGGGAGAGGAGCCAGGAAACTCTTCCCTCAGGTGAGAGGGGACTAAGATGAGGAAATGGGCTCATTATAACATGATTAGCTCTGTAATCAGTATGCAGCCTTATCATCTCAAGACGTAAAGATGATTATACACGATCAAAGGGTTTTCTTCCTCTTAATGGAAGTAACTTGCCAACCTAGGGGTTTGGGTGGGTGGGTGGAGAAAAAGGTAAGGTATTTTTTTAACCAATTGATTTTGCAATGAATTAGTTTATTGATTCAAAGAAAAAAATCACTCACTGTGGACAGTAAAAGTTGTAAATGGGATCAGTGTGTGGTTAGAGTGAAGGCTAAGTGCAGGGACGCATTAGGGGGGAAAGAGGAATTCACAGGGCAGGAGAGGAGGGCTTCCAACCTGGACCGCAAAGCCTGCTGGGACCAGGGAGTGTGACTGGGCTCAGATCTGAAACTCTCCCCTCTGCTTCCTGTAAGAATCCATAAGTGGCGGAACTTTGGACAATGAGGCTGTCTATGGGTACCAGGACTCTCCTCGGCTTCAAACACAGAAAATATTTTACCACCGTTCCCAATGTTTTTAAGTACCTAGACAAGAAGGAACCCAGGAAAGCAGGAAGGCAGGAAAGAAGGAAGGGAGCAAGAAAGAGAAGGAGGAAAGAAGGAAAACGTATCCTCAGGTTCCAGAAACAATGAAAGACCTCAAATTCGGGGTAGTTGCCTTTGGGGGAAGTGGGGGCTGACGAGGTCCTAGGCTCCAGGCTAGGGGATGGGATGTGGGGTGGGGGGTGGTGCTCAGGGAGCGTGGTTAACACCTGTTGACAGGGCCTCTGCATAAAGGACTCTAGAGGAACTGCCCTGTCTATTAAAGGGGAGTAGAAAACTCCATCCAGAGCACAAGGAAGCTAGGTATCCACTACAGATTCCAGGTGGGAGTGGGAAATCCCCTGCAAAGACTAGGGTCAGCAAGCCTGTGCCATGTGTGGGTGAGGGGTCTGAATACCTATTACCTTCATGGTGCAAGAACCTCAAGTCAAAAAGTCAACATAAAGCTACATGATGGACAAGCATTACTCATGTATCACCCACCCTGTGTGAGCCAGGACCTATTAATTTTCCCTTTCTACGGGTGAAAACACTACAGCTGGGACTGAAGCAATATTCCCATGGCCACACTAACGTATTAGCTAACACAATGTGGCGTCGATGTTTGAAATCAGGTCTGCCTGCCTCCCAGACTAGAATCTACGCTCTGAGCTCCAATTCCCAACATCTGAACAAAAGCCACACTTCAGAACCATCCATGTTTTATAGCTGGTAGTCCCACCACCCTGGCCAGTTTCTTTTCGAATTCATTCTTCAGGGATTGAAGTTACTCTTGACAATAAAGTGACATTTAGCTAAGCCGTTATCAGAGCAGTAAAAAATGAGATGATTATCAAAGAAGAAGTTATAATACAGGCACTGTCCATAGACATTGCTGCTGAAAACAGCATCTGGGGGACTTCCTTTCTCTAAAATTATAAAAGTCAATCAAAAATATAATTTTCACCTTTTAATTTTGACATTTCTTTAGAAAAAAATAGCAATTTATCTTGTGGACTAAATCTAATAATAAACAGTGACAAAAAAAAAGTCAACATAAAAACTGGTCTGAGTCTGGTGAAACACAGGGACCCAGGGGAAGCAAGCTGTGAGAACAGCTCTTTTAGGGCACTGCTCACAATGCTAGGCATGTGGGCTCCTGCAGACAAAAGACAGGAAGTATCACACCTGTTCTCCTTCAGTAGAGGAGGAAGCTGCGTCCCAGGGAGTGCAACCATTTACCCCAGGTGCACAGTGGTAGCCTTAGGTCTTATGGGGTAGTGGAGAGAGCAGGAGTGTTAGAGGGAGTAAGACCTGAGTTTGAATATTGGTTCTGCCATTTAATAGATGTGACCTACATCAAGCTGCCTAAAGTTTCTGAACCTCAGTTTCCACAAAATGGGGTTGCTAACACCTACTTCATTGGGTGGTTGGGAAACAAGGGAGACCACGTCTGTAAAATTGCCTGGCATGGTGCCAGATGATCTCTATGTGTTGGTTTCCTTTAAACTTTGCTCTTAAAAAAAATCCATTCCTCCAAAGAACCCCACCCCCCCAGCCCCAGTAAGCCCCAGCTGGCCCTGATGCTTCTTTATCTAGTAGGCCATCTGTGTTCTATTACTTTATACTAAATTGCTTGTTGTTATAGGATTAATTTTTAAACTCCTTATGGCTTTCTCAGTTCCCTTCAACTATGTGTTCCTTTTCTGTCCTCACTTATTTCCCACTGGCCCTGAACACCCCAATGATAGTCCAGGGAATGAATGGTTGAGTGGATGGATGGATGGATGGATGGATGGATGGATCGGTGGATGGAAGGATGGATGATTGGATGGACGGACCGATGGATGGATGGATGGATGGGTGGATGGATGAATGGATGGATATCAGTTAGGGTTCGCTGGTCAGCAATCGAAGCTGACCCTGGCTAAATTAAGCAAAAGGGACTATATTAGAAGGATATCAGGGAGATCACAGAATAAATAGTCCTGACAGTGTTTTGTTTAATCAAACAACCACTGAATGAGGATTTCCCTATGCCACGGTACTAAGCTAGAACCTAAGTAGGGAGGTAGGACCACACAACTACCATGCATGCACACACATATGCACACAGGTGAACACACACACAAATGCTGAGAACCAGGCTGAGAAGAGGCAGGAACTGAGGAACCACAGGTTTATAAGGTGGCAGTAATGACCTCTCAGTCAGATCAGGGCCCTGTCCCTGGAATAAATGAACACCGGCCACTTTTCATGCCCAGACCTAATTGCATTCAAGTCAAAGTCCTGGAGAGAGCATCTAGTTGACACAGCTTGGGTCACATGTCCTTTGATGCATAGCCCTCTAAGCATGCACAGTGCGGCCTGAGTACTGTGGCTCAGAGAAGAGAGAATAGCTTCTGGGTGCTCAAAGTCCCCCCACCATCCCCAACAAACAAAATGGATGAGTCCTTGGTCCCTGGAGCCAGCACCAGTGACTTGTGGCTTCACTGGCCCCTGCCACTCATCTCCATCATGCCCCTGTTCACCTTTCATTCTCCCTGGCCAGGCCTGCCCTCTGTCTCCCCTATGCTTCCAGGCATCCTGCCCCACAAAGCAGTCACTTCCTCCCTCTTCAAGAAACCTTGACGGCTTCCAGAGCCCGCAATGATTGCTCCTTTCCCTGAATGAACTCCAGTGGCCCTTGCATCAGCAAACAGGAATTATCCTTCACTGCTGCCTGTGTGCCTTGGGGTCCAGCTTCTACTCTGAGTTTCCTGGAAGCAGAAGCCTTCTCAGATTTGTCTTCATCCCCCATGGTCCTAGCACAGTGTTGCTTTCAGAGTCATTGACCCATGGATGCATGCTGATCCGTCATCAATGAGGGCATGTGTCATGGAGTCAATTGGCTAGAGCAGTGTATCTTAGAAAAATTCAAGCCACACACTCTGGGAGAGTTGAGTCAACCAGGGCCCCAAGAGCTGACTTATCCAAAGTTGCACAAGTCGTTGGAGACAGTTCTGGGCCTGGACGTGGCTCTTAATATTTCCAGTCCAAACCAGCACTCCCTGCTGCCTCTGGGTGCGTGTGTGTGTGTGTGTGTGTGTGTGTGTGTGTGTGTGTGTGTGTGTGGTGTGTCCATGTCCCACCCCTCCATGTAGTCTGTCACCTGATACCGTATACCTGGCATAGTAAATCCTTAGTCAGTTCTTGTCTCATTAATCAAACAAAGCCTTGGCAGGACCGTACCAGTGTGCTCTTTCTCTTGTTCCTGCCCCATCCCTGCCCCAAGCTTCTGCCCACCTTCAGCCCCTCTTCCCAGTGAGCAACCAAGAAATGTTGATTGATTACCCCTAAAACTTCATTTTGTTTGAGAGTCAATGAATTTCCGAAAGTGGGCGATTTGTCACATCCAGATAGAATCCACCAAACCCTTGTGTTACCTAAATCACTCTGAGCTAGTGCCCTTGTCAACCACCTCACTTCACTCCACCTTTCTGTGCTACTTGAAAAATTAGTTGGTGTACAGGAAATAAAGTCACTAGGAGGGAACATTTTGACAAGGTAATGGTCCCCTGCCTTTCTCGACATTTGCGAGGGAGTCAGAGTCCATTATAATGTCACAATGGCACACACCTTTGACATCTCATTGAATAATTAAAAGGTGGTTTAATCATAGCGATCATCCACTTAGTGTCTGGCTCCAGATGTCGGGGAAACATGCTTAAGGAGGCAGACGTGGGTGTGCGGTTGGTGGGATAAATCTGGGTCAGGACTGAGACCACCAGGTGGCGGGTTCTACTGCAGCTCAGGAAATTGGAAGGCAGCTCCTGCCCACCTCAGGGAAGGAAGGAGGGAGGGAGAGAAGGAAGGAAGGAAGGAAGGAAGGAAGGAAGGAAGGAAGGAAGGAAGGAGAAAAGGAAGGAGAAAAGGAAGGGAGGAAGGAAGGAAGGAAGGAAGGAAGGAAGGAAGGAAGGAAGGAGAAAAGGAAGGAGAAAAGGAAGGGAGGAAGGAAGGGAGGAAGGAAGGAAGGAAGGAGAAAAGGAAGGAAGGAAGGAAGGAAGGAAGGAAGGTAGGGAGAAAGAATATTGCCACCCTCCTTTGCTTCTTTGAATGACATGCAAGAGCAGACCTTCTTTTCTATCCAAATGAAAAACAGAGTTTATTGTTTCCATTATTCACAAGTGGTTAGTGCTGGAAGGGAGCTTACTTTCCATTCTTTCATAAGGCAAGTATTTATTGAAAGCCTGCTCTGAATCAGGCATTATTCTCAGTGCTGTGGAGACACGGACGGAAAGGACAGCCCAGGTTCTGCCCCCTGGGGCTTATGTTCTAGACGGGGAAGAAGGACACAAACACACATGCGCTGTGTGTATGTCACGCAGCGGTGACCCGGTGACTCTGAGTTCTGTGGTGGTCAGAGTAGGTGTCTCTGGAGAGCAGCCTTGGAGCCAAGGTCTAAGTGACAAGGGGTCAAACATGTGAAGTTCCCTGGGAGAGAAGCTCTGGGTGGGAAGGAACTGGGCGTGCTCGAGGACCAGCAAGCGGACCGGTGTGGCCACGGGGCGGGAGGTGAGGGCAGTGGGGCCAAGCGGGCTTCCTAGGCTTCAGGGTTGGGAGTTTGGATTTCAGTTTCCACGGGACGGGAAGCTTGTGATGGGGTGAAGGAGAGGAACGATAGGCCATGAACATAAAGATCTCACATGAGACAGAAACAACCACACCTTTGTTCTCCCACATCTCTGCTCCTCCTCGCTGCCCGGTTGGGTGTTGGATGCTGGGAAGGACAGCGGTGAGTGATGCCCCTGCCCCCAAGGGCTCGCTGCTCTGTGGGAAGACAAAGGGAGGAACAGGCAGGAACCACCTGGTGCCCAACCCCCCAAGGTAGAGGTCAGCCCAGAACTGTGGGAACCAGAGTCAAGGCACCTAATCCAGGAGGGCTTTCTAGAAGAGGTGTCCCCATGCTTCCTTTGAGAAGGGATTGACCAGGCAGATAAGGCAGCGTGGATGCAAACACCCCAGGCAATGAAAACAGCCTGGACCCTGAAGGAAATGAGCCCCAAAAGAAAATGGCATATCTGGGGAGGAGCAGGGGTCTCTGTAGGACTGGAGTCACGAGGCCTAGGGCAGGTCCCACAGCACACAGTTCTTACTTCCACCTTCACTTCCCACTCCCCTAAAGTGAAGGTGACTGTGGTCAGGTGTACAGAACGTTGGATGAGTCAGCGCACCCCAGAACCCTTCCTCGCGGGGCTGGTGCTAGGAATGGCTTTTCCCCCTGAGTGTAGGTGACTATGACTAGGCTCTCACTGTGTCCAAACTGTTGCTCTTCCTAGTAGCTCTTCAGATTCTGTCCTCATACTCCAAAGCCAGCATGGTGCAGCTTCTGTGCTCCTAACACCCTCACCCCTGCCGATAATGTTATACTGGGGAGACTGAGGTCTGGAGAAGGGAGTTGAGTTTAGATTTCATTTATTTGACAGAGAGAGAGAGAGTGCACAAGCAGGGGGAGCAGCAAGCTGACGGAGAAGCAGACTCCCCGCTGAGCAGGGAGCCTGATGTGGGGCTGGATCCCAGGACCCCGGGATCATGACCTGAGCCAGAGGCAGACGCTTAACCGACTGAGCCACCCAGGTGCCCCATGAGCTGAGTTTGGAAACGGGGGGCCACAGAGCTTTTGAATGGAAACACGGGGCCCAACATGCTGATCTCTTGACCCCAGATCTGGCACTGCTCTGGAAAACGGAGCCCGGTTGGGCGTGGGGGAGATGGGAGAAACATCTGCTTCCTGCACACGGGCCCATGCTGTTTGTCGAGAGCGGCGAGTAGCCCGGAGCAGAGGCTCAGCAGTAAGATGGTTCTGGGCTCGGCTTCGGAGGTAGGCAGCCCGTGTTCTGTTTCCACCTCCTCTGGTGCCTAGCTGTGTGTCTTTGGGCGGGTGGCCTCACGTCTCTGTGCCTTGGATTCCTCATCTGTAACACGAGGAGAATAATCATACCTGCTTCCTAGGGTTATGGTGAGTGTTGAGTGGAGGGGATGCACACAGTGCACTTAGAACCGTACTGTGTACGCAGTGGGACCCACGGGAACCTGGCGGGCACCCCTTGTAAGAGCTGCCATCAAAGCGCCCCCCTGCGAGCCCATCCTGAGTGCTCTGCACACCTCCTCCTGCACATCCCCTCACATCTCCTCATGGTGGTGCCATAATAGCTTACGAAGTGTTTTACAAACACCGGCCACAGGCTTTGTGACTCTTACTGACTTATTCCACTCACATGATCTCACTCGGTCATCGCAATAACATGGTGAGGGGGCTTTTATCGATGCTGAAAGAGAGGCTCAGAGTGGTTCAGTCACTCACCCAAGGTCACACAGCAGGCCGGAGGCAGAGCGGGATGCTAGCCCAAACCTTGTGCCCATCCGCCCATCCACTTGCCATCTCTCATCCTCTCCCAGGCTCCCTGCCTTGCAATCGGGGGATTTGTTGTTACCCAGCGGGTGTCACTTGAGACTCACTTCGCCGCCTGTCCACGGCAGCCCCTCCCTTAGCCCCAGAAGAGGAAGACTGTGAGAAGAGGAGCACCGCAGGGAGTTGCACCAACACCTCCTGCAGGCAGAATGGGGAAAAGCAGAGCTCTGCAGCCGGCCGGCGGGACCAGGGTCTTACACCCAGGCCAGGGCAGCCCCGCGCTTCCAGGGGGATGATGGACATGGTTGCTCCTAGTGCAGAACAGCTCCCGCCTCTGGAGTGCTCTCTCCAGGGAGGACTGGTGGCTCCAGCCTGTGTGTGATCAGGGTCCCAGCCCCACTCCGCTCTGCTGTTGTCCATTTCACATCGTCGATCTACAGCCAAGATTTTCTTTGGAGGAAAGGGTTTACTCACCAGAACACAAAAAGCTGAAAACTGCAGCTTACAGATAGGCCTCTGGACTCACAGCCCAGACCCACAGCACATGGTGTGTGAGCCGGACGGTCTGTGGTCCTTCTGGACGTGCATTATCTTCAGGGCTCCGTTGGGGGGGGGCGGGGGGGTGAAGAATAAACACACCTCACTGGACACCTGCCTCTGTAGAGGTCACAGCTTGCCCTCTGTGTACCCAGGCGGTGTCTATATGACCCTAAGTAAACACAAAGCACTCAGCTAGAGCCGGAATACCCAGGTGAATAACAACCTGATGCCCTTCCCTCAGGGAGCTCACAGTCTGGTTAATGAACGAAGCAGCATCCATAACATTCCCCTTAAATAGCTCACTTACAGAGCAAACAGCCATGCCTTTCTTCAAAGTCCTCTGGCGTCTTTTTGCTTAGGCTCTGGCACCACCTGCCTGGTGATACCTGGGTGTTTATCCCTCATTCCACGGCGGCCTTAAGCTCCTACTCCACACGCCTCCCTGCACAGCGGAATGCCTTTCTCCCCTGTTCCGACCCTGGTTCTCCCTCTCAGGGACCTTATTCTGTTCCTATAGCACTCAGCACAATGTGTAATTAATTACTCATTTACTTGTGTATTTATTTGTTTAATGTCTATCAGTGGTAGAGACTGTCTGTTGTGCTCTGTTTAACCAGAGTCTAGCAGAGTATCTGTCTCGCTGTGGACACGTAGATTCATTTTAAATAAATGAATGGTCCTTCAGGAGATTGTGGTAGGTAAGTTTGGAAGGTGGTTGAGGCCCAGAATTTGGGAGGGAAGGGGACACCGAATCAGACAGGCTAGGAGACTCATACCACAAGGCATTTGAGCCTCTACACACACTTTATCACCTCCTTCCTTCCTACCTGCTTCATTCCCTCCCTCTCTTTCCCTCCTTCCTTCTATTCGTAGAAAGAAAAGAGGACAAAGGGGAAAGAGACCCTGGTGGGGTGCAGAGGGGTCAGCGAATTTCGAAGCAGGCAGGCGAGTTTTGAAACCTGTTCTGGGCTGGGCAGTCAGCCCTGGCAGTCCTTCCTAGCAGACGCTGGGAGGACCACACGTTTCTATGGCTCAGCGGAGCCCACATGGACTTACCAACCCGTTCCCAGCACAGACTGCTCCGTCTCCAGCCCGACAACCTGGTCACACACCAGCTCCCCTTCATTACTCCTTTCTCCAGATGCTGCCTTGGAGGGGCCCCTGATAGTCACACTCAAGTGGCAGAGAGGAACCGTGGGCATCCTGCATGGATGCAGAGAGAGCCTGAGCCAGCCAGCCCACTTCCCCTGAGACTGGAGATGCCTCTAGATCAAGGCCACCACCAGCTCCCCTGGCTTCACCGCCATCACTCTCGTGACTAGGATTGCGTGTTAAAAGCATGACCTCAGGAGGCCATCTTCCTGAGTTCAAATCCTGACTTTGCTGCTCACAGGTCACTTCGGTGTGCAAAATGTGGATAATATAATAATAGTGTTTCCCTCCTAGGATGAAATGAGCCAACATTCAGAAAGTGCTCGGTCGTGGTCAGTGCTATGAGCATCTGGACTGTCATATTGCAATGATCTGCATGCCTGACTCTCTCCCCTGGGGGCAGGAACCAGAGGCCTTGCTCACTCAGTGAAAGTTGACTTTCTCCAGGTCACCAGGGGGTTCCCGACAAAGCCTAGTCCCCCATTTCCTTGCCGTTTCCCCCTTGACCCCAGAAACTTCACAAGGACAGGAACCCAGCACCCAGCCCTGGGTGCATCATAGCAGCTCAGAGAACACGTATGGAAGAAACGAGTAGCAGGAACACGAGACCCGAAGATGCCGTGTTGCAGAAAACGAGGGGAAGGCAGGGGACCATATTCATCCTGAAGCGTCCCACCTTGTTCAGGAGGGTAGGTGGTGATTCTGATAACCATGCAAAGACACATGAGGGGAAAGCTAACAATGCCAGAAAGCATGTTTCTGAAATTAGTGATGGAGGGCCAGGATATTATGTCGGTCACAAATGGATTTTTTTTACTTGGTAAAAATGGTCCTTCGACGAGGGCCCACTCAGATATTTGTTTCTAAGTCTGCAGTCAAATCAGGAGCGTGAGGGTCTGCAGTCAGATCAGAGCAATAAGGAATGAAATCAAAATATTTGTCGGAGAGGCTTAAAGCGGTTCTGAAGAGGCGGGACCCGAGGAAGAGCAATCTAGTGGCAATAAAGCATCTTTGCAATCATGCTCGGCGGCCGTGGGAGGCCAGTGTTTGGTCTGCCCAGGTTCGTTTCTGTGCAGACGCCCAGGACCCAGAACCTGCACTGTGCAGGCGGCCAGTGAGGGGTGGTGATGAGGAGCCCAGCCCTGGGGAGGGACGGAGGTTCTCGTGGAGGAAGCAGGCAAGGAGCCAGCATTGGGACGGGGAGAGGTGGTTGTGCCGAGGTCTCTGCTTGCAGGGCTCAGCCCAGCATGGCATCCCTGCCTGCCACCTTGATCCCATAAGTCACTTATGGCCTCGCGTGACGAAGCGTTCTGCCTTGCAGTGCAGTACAGACCTGTATTCCTTGGCCCCCTGGCGGCAGCGATCTATCGTGTGGCTGTTGGAGGTGATGAGTTCAGCAGGAAAAAACCATCAGACCATCATTTTCCCTTCAAGGAGCCATTAGATGCTTCTGTCTGACCTTCAGGGGAGCCCTGGGAAGCTTAGAGTGGCCTGTGCTGAGTGCTCCAACCGGCCCCTGCAGAGTTAATGCTCCTGGCAGCTTCTGCTGCGAGCTGCATGCATCCCTGTGACCTCCCCTAAATGCGGTTGTTCCAGTGGTTGCAGTATGCTTGGGAACAAAGCCAGGAGGAGACAGGCAGTGAGCACTGACCTCAGGGTCCAGGAGACCATGCTCTATCTATAGATCTGCCCCGTCCTACTGTGATAACTTGGGCAGATCATCTCTCTCTGCATTTTTTATATGGAGATCCCCAAGGCCACCCAGAGCAGGTGGAACAGAATGAATGACTCCAAGTGGGGTCCCAGGACCAGCAGCATCAGCATCAGCTGTGAGCTCATTTAAAAAACACATTTGGGGCTCCAGACCCAAATCAGAAGCCCTGGGTTGGAACCCAGCATGTGTGGTCTAACGGGATCCAGGTGATTTGTATGCACGTTGAGGTTTGAGAAACACTACCCTGAAAGGCAGGGTACGTCTCTAACTCTGGCTCAGTGCAGGACATCTGGTGGGAGCATGTGATCAGATGGCCCAGTAGGATCCTAAAATAAATGATCAAGCCCAGATTCACATTTGGGTCTCCAGACTGTCCCTCTTCGTTCTTTCCACCAACTCTTGTCATTTTAGTACCTTTGTTTTCCTCTACCACCAAAACACAGCCCTTTGTTTAATTTGCTGCTCAATCTGGGGAGGGGGGTGTCTGACAGTGATACATGTACCTCACCTTGTCTGGGGAACCCCGATTTTGGGGACTGGGTTGGAGGGAGTTGCTTTGAGCCTGACTCCTGAACCAAGTGGCTGCCGCATATGGAATGCCAGGCAATGATATCTGCAGATATATTATACATAGGTTTGTGAGATTCTGTTATAAATTACAGGGTTTTTTTTAAATTTTTTATTGTTATGTTAATCACCATACATTACATCATTAGTTTTTGATGTAGTGTTCCATGATCCATTGTTTGTGCATAACACCCAGTGCTCCACGCAGAACGTGCCCTGTTTAATACCCATCACCAGGCTAACCCATCCCCCCACCCCCTCCCCTCTAGAACCCTCAGTTTGTTTTCAGAGTCCATCGTCTCTCATGGTTCGTCTCCCCCTCCGATTTACTCCCCTTCATTCTTCCCTTCCTGCTATCTTCTTCTTCTTTTTTTTAAATTACAGTGTTTTATGACCCTGGTTTTGCAGACTGATGGGCGTGAATTGGAAAAACGCAATATATTGCTGTGTAAGATAATGCCACCAGAGATGGAGACCTAATATATCATTACGAAAGAGGATGTTGCATTTAGAAATGTGCTATTTTTATTTACATGCCTTTGGTGTTTTGAAACTGTCAGCTCTGAGATGCCCCAAGAACTGACATGTTTTGGGAAAATGCCACTTCTCATGTAAGCCCTGAGTGCCCTCACCATTACCCCAAATGACAGACCAGAGCTGCCAAAGTGAACATGAATGTGCCAGGAGAGAAAGTTGAGTCTCTTCCTTTCTGCTCTGTGCTCCCTCCCTGCACGCACACACACGTCCCTTGCCCCCTCCGTTGGCCCTTACTCTGTGCCTAATTTCCCAGAAGACAGTTTGAGGCAGGACTAAAAGGGTTAGGTGTGTCTAGATTTCCACTGTATTTTTGGTTGTTCGTGCCCAAGGCAATGTAGATGCCAATGGCTAAGAATATATGCCTTGAAGCCAGACTGTCCTGGATTCCAAATCCTGGTTCTACTGCTCATCAGTCTGATCGCGCTGGGAAAGTTATTTAACTCCGCTTTAGTTTCTTCCTCTGCAAAATAAAGAGCAGAGCATAAGGCTTGATCTTTGCCTCACTCCTTGCCCTGTGCCCAGCCTCTGTCCCTCTTGCTCACAGGGTCCAGCCATTAAGACCTCTGTTTGGCTCCTCGAACATCTCACATCGCCAGCCTTTTGTTCCCACATCAAAGGCCATGGCACTGGCCCTCTCTTCTGCCAAGAACACTGTTCCTGCAATCATCTACTGATCCCTTTCTCACTTCCGTCAGGACTCTGCTGAAATGTACTTTGTGGGAAGAGCCTTCCCTCACCAGGCTACCCCAAATTCCTTTCTTAATTCCCTACCCATCCTTATTCTCTGTCCCTTACTCTGTTACTTCCCTTCACAGCATGCATCACCTGACTGCTGATTAACTGATAGATTGGTTATCTGTGTCCCCCCCGCCCCATGTGAGCTTCATGAAGGCAGAAAGAATGGAAGCTTTCTGTACTGTTAATGCTCTGTCCCAGCACCAAGGACAGCAGCCAGCATAAAAACACTCCATAAATAATTGTTGAATGAATGAATGAATGGCACTTCCCTGATTCCAGCTGAGAGAATGGAGATAAAGCAAGCAAAACACTTAGTATAGTTCTTACCATATAGCAATTATATCCATTTATGCTTATTGAGCACTTACTATGTACCAGACATGGTTTAAGCACTCTACACCTATTAATTCAGTTAATCCTCAAAACAGTCCTCGGAGGAAATGGAGGGAGAGGGGGACAAATAACTGGCCCAAGGTCACCCAGATAATAGGTGCTAAAGCCACGTTCAGACTTGTACTCTTTCTTCTGCTCTGTACTGCCCATCAGACGAAGCTGTGGCTGTCATCATACCTGCCCCTTCTGGGTGATAAGGACATTGGTGCGACCTAAACACATGCCAGGCCCCCTGCCTTGCTCAGGGGTTGGTTCCTCAGCAGGGAGGGCTGGGTTGTGCCCCTGGGGAGCCCAACCCTTGACTCTCAGCCATATCCAGCCTGAACGCTGATCTGTGAGAGGCAACATGCACTGTGCTGGGAGGCTGGCGCTGTGGGCAGCATCCTAACCCTGAGACTAACTTGCTGTGTGACCTTGGAGAAGTCACCTCACCTCTCTGAGCCACAACCCTCTCCACCCCTGTAATGGATTATGTTCTCATGAAGATAACAACCTTCCTCCTGCTGTGGAGCTTCTTAGGATACACTTGGACAGACTCTAGTAGAAAATATTGTTGGATTGAGAGCTGAAATGGAGAGATGTTCAGATCCCACTTCCCCCAGGGGCAGGACCTCCCCTGTAAGCCATCAGAGCAGGAGTTGCAAAGCCCCCCCGGGGTCGGAAGTGGGCTTTGTGATTAGGGGGACCGAGTCAAGGGGGCCCACCCACCTGCTAAAGGCAGCCCACACCTGGAGGCTGCCCAGTGTTGCGCTCACAAAATGCAGCTCTGGTTTGCCAGATAGGCTAGGAATCTGAATTTTTTATGTGAAATCTCTATGTTTTCAGTGTTGACATGAGTTTCATAGCCGCCTGTGATGATGGGTGGCACATCCATGGGCAGGGTCGAGCCCAGGGGCCTGAGGGTCCCCATCTTTGCATCCGTGCCTGCCAGGGAGAAGGTGCTGGTAAGACCACTCAGGGCCTGAAAGGCTTCCCAGCACCTCCTCCCGCCGGGCAAACCCTCGGGGAACTGGGAATGGCCTCCTTCTCTATTTCTGCACCAAGAGATGTTCTAAGAGGGGCAGGGAGATAGGTTTCTTCTTAGAGTAAAATTTTCTTCATATCAGTTAATTTGTTTATGATCTACACTTTGTTTTGCACTTTTTACTTGATGTATCTCAGACATATTTCCATATTAGCTCATGCAAATCCCACTTGTGTTTTTGACGGCTTCACAGCAAACCACTGTACAGATCTGCCAGTGTGTATTTTTACCAGCCCTTGTGGTCGGATCCTTCAGTGGCATCAAGGTTTCCCCACAACAGGCAGTATTGCAAAGAACGACTTTATCTATATACATGTGTAAACACATAGCACGTCTGGAGTCTGAGAAATAATAAGTACTTTTCTAAAGTGACCACTCATATCCCTGGCAATTAGTCTGATATTAAGTCGTGATATAGAAACGTGTGATACTTTTTTCCTAGTGTGGAGTAAACATGACTCTACAAGAGAACAAGTAGTCAAGCAAATGGGGCAAAATGGTAGCCACAGATGAGTCTGGGTAAAGCGTATGTGAGCGTTCCTTTTACTATTCTTTGTAGTGTTCCTGGAACTTTTCTCTAAATTTAAAATCATTTCCGAATTAGAAGTGTTAACAAATTACTCTAAGGAAGAAACATTGTGACTTGTCTGAAATCTTATATTGTTATTTTGTAAGCACCTTAGTCCAGCCCACTATTTGGAGTCTTTTATTCTCTATTTGATTTTTTTCAAAATATTTACAACAGGGAAACGTGCTTACAATAGCAAGTGAAATAAGACAGTGCAAAGATCAATAAAGGCAAAGAACCACCCCATCTGTACCTCCTATCCACTGAGATAACCAACATTATCAGCCTGGTGTGAATATCACTCCATAGTCTACTCCTTGTTGACACATGGACGTGTGTGTGTATATTCATCTCTTTGTGTATTTTTAATGCTAAGCTATGTACACTAGACTAAAGCTTGCTCTTTTTATTTATATGTCACAGACATCTCTCCACTTAGATCTAACACTCTCTTTTAAAAAAGTCATTTCTTGGGGCACCTCCAGATGGCTCAGTCCATTAAGCATCTGCCTTCAGCTCAGGTCGTGATCCCAGGGTCCTGGGATCGAACCCCACATCGGGCTCCTTGCTCAGTGGGGAGTCTGCTTCTCCCCCTCCCTCTGCTCCCTCTGCTCGTGCTCACTCTCGCCATCTCTCCATCTCTCTCAAATAAGTAAATAAATAAATCTTTTTAAAAAATTATTTCTTTACATTCACACACAATATTCAGCATAACTATTTCTTTCCTAAATTAAATTTTGTCTAATTACAGAAATAACCCAGCTCATCATATAAAATGTAGATAACTTAGAAACACAGAAGGAGGAAGTAACAGTTGCCCATAGCCCCTCCTCCAGTGGTAACTGCCATTAGCGCTCTGGTATAGTTCCTTTGGGTCTGTGTGCCATGCACCCATTCCACGGCCCTGTGTGTATGTCTATGTCGGAGCAGTTAACACACATGATGCCATTTTGTGTGCTGTCTGGTCTCCTGCTTTTTTGACTTAATGTTATAATGTGAGTACTAGTCCCTTGTATTAAATATTTTTTAAAGAGGAAGCTTGAAAGGAATTCAAACAAATTTTAAGTTAGGTTAGGTTTGTCATGCCTACAAAGTGGGAGAGACAATCAGAGAAGGCTTTCTGAAGGAGGTGATAGATGAGCAAAGCCCTGAAGGATGAATAGAAGTCAACCAGATGGAGAAGAAAGGGGAGTAGGGATACCAGGCAGAGGATATAGCTCGGGCAAAGGCCTAGAGGTAGGAAGAAGCTCCGTGCATCCAAATCCTGCATGAGGTTTGATGGACTGGGTGGGGAAGAAAGACAAGGGCCAGCTCTTGGAAGGTTCTTGGCTAGATTAAGAGACTTCCATTTTGTCCTGGAGGCAAAGGAAGCCTACTGAAGGATTTCACCCAGGAGGGGAAGGGGAGCTGGTACAAACTTGGCTGAAGTTTGCCTTTTAAGATGATCACACTGATGACATTTGGGGCCAGGACTGGAGAAGGCACATGGGAGACAGGGCAAGGGTTACAAGTGTCACGGAAATTCCTGGACCAGTGTTCTGTGACCTTTTTAGACTGATGTCCTTAAAACTTACCTAGCCCTCCCTCTCCCCTGTGAGCCAATGCCACTTCTGGACAGTTGCCTGAGTCTTTTTGGCAGTTGTGATGTTCTCAGCCGGTGGACATTGCCTCCAAGCCCCCAGAGCACCTGTTAGTGGAACCATTAACAATTTGATGGAAATGGTTTTGGAAAATCTGTGCTTCTCTTCGGCACTCCATGACCTGTGGTTCCAACACCGGAAATTCAGGGGGAAACAAGATCCTGGGAACTCACATAATGTTGGAACCGGACAGATAGTTTAATTGTACAAACCACAGGCAGGTTTAAGGATGCCTCCTCACTTAATGATCCCCAGTCTGATGGTCTCAGCATCGTAGAGCTGGGTGGGACATCCCTAGAGATCAGGCCACTGTCCATATGGTTCAGTTAGGACACCTACAGCTCTTGGAAGAAGAGGCTGAACATCTCACTGATCTTAAAAGTCCTCTATTTAATCAAATCCTCACTTTCTTCTTCTTTTCATGAAAATCCCAGTGTCTCAGGGATTTGAAATGGTCACCTATTCCCCCCAAATCTTCCCTACCCTGAACCCCAGCTCATCCTTGAGCCCCTAGCCCATCCAAAGTGATCATATCTGCCAATGAACACCAATCAATGCTGCTTAGGCAGAAACCTTGGCTGCTTCTTTAAACATCTGTGATCTTAAGTGGAAAAATGAAAAAAAAAAATGCAAGAGAATCCGTCAACCTAATTGTTTGGAAGTGGAATATTTTTCCATGAGGCATTAATAACACCGACCTGATGGTGATTTTTCATTTTCAACTCTAGTCGAATTCATGTAACTCCCAATCACCCAAATTGGGGGGGGGCGGTGCTTGTGAGTGTGCACATGTATGTGTACATGCATGCTCGTGTCCATGTACACTCATGACCAACATGAAGTTAGAAACCACAGTCAGAAGTACATCTGTTTGGTCTTGAGTTCCCAAAGCTAGGCATGCGGGTTGGGAGGCAGGATTGCCTGTGGCTAGAACCATGTAGACCTGTGGTTGAACCCCAGCTCTGTCCCCTGGGAGCTGTGAGATCTTAAGAAGTCCTATCTTCTCTCTAAGACTCAGCTTCTTCAATTGCAAAGCAGGAATATTGCAGTAACTGTCTCACAGGGCGTTGACATGTGAGATGACAATGAGCAGAGGCACTTAATACGGCGTCCAGCATGCAATCAATGACAGCTGTGATTTCTGTTGGAGCTCAACATGTGAATATTGAGGGATCCAGGTATATCTGGGTTCCACTTGCCAGGACAAGTTAGACCTCTTAGAGGCAGAGTATAGAGGACAGGAGGGGCCTCGGGAAATCTAAGAGGCCAAGGCAGCCCATGAATGTGTTGTTAAAATGGAGGCATGCAACCATAACCCAGTGAAGAGCCAAGTTCTTGGAAGAAGGAAAGAGAACACATAACCAGCCAGAGCTGGGCAAAGACATGCTGGAAGGGAGAGCACCAGAGCTCTAGCTAGGAGAGCCGAGAAACAGAGCAGGGTGTAAGGGGCACAGGTCTGGTAACTCAGGAGCTAAGGCCAAGAATGAGGGGGATGCGCCAGGCGACATTATTTGAGCAGCGCGGGGACATCACGCTACCTACCCTCCCTGGGCTCTGCAAACACATTTTCCTGCAGCTCGGCGGGGGGGGGGGGGGGGGGGGGCGGAAACAGTGCCCTAGATGTGAGCCCGCATATTAACCTAGAGAATGGCAGACCAAACAAAAGCACACCTTTGCCATTGTTCTCTCCCGGCAGGCCATAGGCAAGAAAAGTGATCTCTGGGCTGGATGTGTGTCAACACACCCGGAGAGGTGTGCCAGGGTCTTGTAGACCAGTTTGTCCTAGAACAGAGCAGACTGTTACAAAGGCTGTTTGTAGCCGCAGTATTATGCACGGCATTCATCTGGTAATTTGCATTTCCTTCACCTCTTAAAAAATGAAAAGCAGGAGCAAAAAAATGATGAACGGGAGGGAAATTGAATGCCTAATAAATGAAAAGCCCACCCTGATGAAAAAATTGGGTGTAGTTTGAAAACAAAATGTGCTCTGGCAAAGGGGAGGCATGAACTCCCTATGGTTTATGGCTCGCGCTGTTGACTGGGAGAAGGTTCCAAAGGGAATAGAAAAGCCCCAGTTCTTCCCACACTTTGGGTGACCCTTGGCAAATCACTCCATCTCTCTGAGCCTCAGTTTTCCTATCCAGAAAATAGGCTCGACGGTACCTGGCCTGCTTACCTCACAGGGTTCATGGGAGGCCAGCGTTAGTAATGTAGATGGGAGAGTGGGAGCTGAACCAAGAACTTGCAGATCAGTAAAAGGAATTGCTCTTAATACGATTCAGTGACTATGCACTGAAATCGGAGAACTTTTTCCCTCAGAAACAATGTGGAGTGGGAAGAACACAGTATTTGCATACAGATCTGAGTCTGAATCTTGAACCCCTGAATCTTAGTCATATGACCTTGGCTAAGTCACTTTACCTCTCTGAACCTCAGTTTCCCCATATATGGGATGGTAATAATGATGTTCACACCCTTGTAGCACTGGCCAAAGAATTAACTAACATAAGGTATTAGATGGTACCTGGCACATTGTAGGTGCTCAACTAAAATTGGTTTCATCCTCCTTCCCGCCCCGACTATTGAACAGCATTTGCTCTAATTTCTTGGTAACCCAGAACCTGCTTCATGACTTTGTCGAGACTGACCACAAGAAAAAGTTACCATTTTCGAGAATTTTTTGACCTGTGAGACCTTAGAAATATTTATCTCAGGATCTGGATCTCTTTTTCTCTCTCATAGTCAAAGCATTTTTAGCTGGCTGCGAATATGAAGCCAACCCCGTCTTCAAAGTATAAGCGTGCAGCAAATCTGACATCAAGAAATTAACAAGTAGGCATAAAACATTGAGAATTTAGCTGGCTCTCTGCAGGTTAAAAATGGAAATAAAGCATACACACAAATACATTTTTACACATAGCCATTTGAAATACATATTCATCAGTACCAATTTATCTAATTCCAATCACATAACAGCTTTCAACGCAGAGGCACTACTAATTTTTGTCTTTGGTCGGAATTTTTCAAAATCTGTTCCTTGGATCGCTAGGGTTCCGTGGAGGTGCCTTAGGCCACCTTGGGGGGTAAGAGGTTTCTGAGTCCAGCAAGACGGAGGGTCCCCTCTGCACTTTAACTAGGGCAACTTTAATCTGTTTTAAACATCAGGGTACTATGTAAGGCTTAAAAAAAAAAATGAGAGTGTTCTCCTGCCATAAAACAAAAATGTGAAAATGACCAGGATAGTTCAAACGTAGTTCAAACCCCTCATCGTACAAGTTGGAGAAATGAAGCCACAGAGAGGAGTGGTGGTTTGCCAAGGACACAAGGAGTAGATTAGCAGCGGGACCGGGGGCAGGACCCATGCCCCAGGTGTCTCCCTATTCTCAGAGAACATTCTTTGGGTCAAGAGGCAGTGTTTGCTGTGAGCTGTTGGCATGTTCTCCCTGCTGGACATGTGTTTGTGAGATGCCAGGCAGCACTGGGCTGGCCTTTGGAAATGAAACAAAAGGCCAGCAGCCCCATGTGAGGCTCCTGGCGTTGGCCTCCGCGTCCGCAAGCTGGCCGCTTGCACTTTATGGCTCTCCCAAAAAGAGCCATCTCCCTTGGAGTGGGCGTTATGGCAGGACTGACCCAAACAGTTTCAAACTGAGACGGGGGAAGAAACCTGAAATTCTTCGAACACCTCCAATGTGCCTGGCAGCTTGAACAGTGTCTTATTCCTTTCCCCAGGAGTAGATCTTTGCCGTCCTGTTTTCCAAAAGAGGATGCTGAGGCTTAGAGAGGATAGGTGATTCGCCCAAGATCCTCCCAGTGGGCAAGTGTCAGGGGCAGGCTTAGCTCCTGGGGGTCTCTGGCCCCCAGAACCCCTGTTTCAAAGCAGAGCCCCGTGACTCCTGGATTGGCCTCACTCACTGTGTTGTGGGACCCCTTGCTCCTCTCCCAATTACCCCAAGCTCCCAGCTGCAGGCCGACAGGCCAGAGGTCCCAAGCCTGCCACTCATGAGCCACAGGCTGACTGGAGCGCTCAGCCTCTTCCATGGCCGGCTGGCGGCCGACCCGACATTCCACCTCGCCTGTGGCATAACTAAGTTTCTGGGCTTCACACTGGGCTCTGTGGGCTGCAAGGGGCCTCCGCTCCAAAGCAAGTCGCCGTCGGCCAGGTGTCGCTGTTGGAGTGAGACTGGACAGAGGGAAGGAGGCCGGAGGAAGGCAGGGCCATTGCTTAGTTTTTTGTTTCTGCTACGAGGCCATGCTATCCCCCTTCCTCCATGATGTGCTCCCTTCACTTGGATGCCCGGAGGGGACCCTGCCTAGCTCCTCCTCCTGTCTCAGGGCTTGTTCCTCCCTGGTCCCCTCCCTCAGACCCCTGCTACCCTCCCCCCGGACCTCTCATGTTGGGGGCCTCAGGCCACAGGTCCCTC
This sequence comes from Eumetopias jubatus, assembly GCF_037043125.1. Taxonomy (NCBI): domain Eukaryota; kingdom Metazoa; phylum Chordata; class Mammalia; order Carnivora; family Otariidae; genus Eumetopias; species Eumetopias jubatus. The sequence continues at coordinate 121,820,158 of NW_028274816.1, forward strand.
TCTCTACACACCCTCCCTTGCTGGTGCCCTCTCATGCCACAGCTCTAAGTACTATCTCCGTGCTGATGCCCCCCAGTTAAAGTCTCCATTCCAGGCCTCTCTCAATCTCTCTCTCTCTCTCTCTCTCTCTCTCTCCCTCAAACCTCAGACTCTGCTACCCTGCTGCTCCATGCAGGTGTCAGGGGACGCCTCACACCTCCCATTTCCAAAGCTGCATTTCTGTTCTCACTCCCGAAACCTCCTCTGCCCACAGCTTTCTGTTCTGGGAAAAGCCCTGCAGTCAGTCCCTAACCCTTTCTTTCTCTTACACCCCGCCTCCAATCTGTCAGGAGCTCCTGTTGGGTTTACATTCAACATAGGCCAAGAATCCAAGTGCTCCATACCGCTTGAGCTGCCCCCGCCCTGGTGCAAAGCATCACTATCTCTTGCTCAGATGACTCCAGAAGCATCCTGATGAGACTCTCTGCTTCTCCCCTTACCCTCTGGAGGAGGCTGAATCATGGCCCCCCAAAATACCAGGTTCTAATCCCTGGAAACTACCAATGTTGCCTTACTGGAAAAGAGGTCTTTGCAGATGTGGTTAAGGATCTAGAGATGGGGCGATTATCCTGGGTTATCTAGGTGGGCCCTAAATGTCTTCCTAAAAAGCAGAGGGACACTTGACACACACAGAGAAGATGATGTGACCACAGAGATAGAGATTGGAGTGATGTGACCCCAGGCCAAGCAATGCCATAGCCCCCGGAAGCTGGAAGAGACACAGAACAGAACCCCCAAGCACCTCCAGAGGGAGTGCGGCCCTACCGACACACAGATTTCAGGCCTGTGACACTGATTTTGGATTTGTGGCCTCCAGAACAAAGAAAAAATACATTCCTTTGTTGCTTTAAGTCTGTGGTCATTTGTTACAGCAGCTGCAGAAAACTCATCCACTCCCCTACAGTCTATTCTTAGCACATCCTTTTAAACATCAATAAAATAACATTAATCATTTGCTAAAACTCTCTGGAGGCGCCCTCTCTCATTCAAAGAAGAGTCATTAGCCAGTTTTCACGGTGGTTAAATCTTGTCCACATTACCACCGCGACCTCTTTTACTACCATGTACTCAGCCACCCCAGCCACACCCGGGTCCTCGTTCTTCCATGAACAAGCCAGGCATACACCCACCCCAGGGCCTTTGCACTTGCTGTTCCCTCTGCCTGGAATTCTCTTCCCTGAGATATCCACATGGCTCACTCCCTCACCACTTTGTAGTGTTAAAAGCTGAGACCGAAGCTGGACCTCACTGTCTCAGTGAGGTGGGCCATAACCTCTGTGCACCCCCTCTTTCCCTGGCGCTCCCAAATTCTTCTCACCCAACTCTGCTTTTTTTTTAATGGTCTTCTCTCACCTTGTAACAACTTATATCATCTTCTTACTTATTATGTTTATTATTTTCTGCTCTTCTCCCCAACTCCATGTACATGTACCCCAGAATATATGCTCCCTGGGGAGGGGAGTGGGGTGGGGCAGAGTTGTGTCTTTTGACCACTGATGTATTCCAAATGTCTGGAGCAACAGAAGAGATGCTCAGGAAACATTTGCTGCATGAACACATGCATATAAGATCCATGAAACCAAACCTTACCTGCCTTTGTTCTTTGGTAAGATTCGCCCTTCCCGTCCTTAAACACCTATTTGGAACCTACTCTTGACTTTAGTACACTCACTCCTTCTGCCCCAGGGAAGCCTGGGGGAGATTCCTCCTCCAGGGTCACTTCTGGTAAGGCGTCCTGTCTGCCAGGGGACGCAGGTGGGCTCTCCCACCTTGGTTTTCTGGAAGCCACTCTGTTCTCCCTGTCTCTTGCCTCTGCTTCCTGGAAACATTCCCTCCAAAATAGACTGGTAGATTCAAAGCCCAAGAGAAGATTCCGGGTCTTTTTCTGGATTCAGAGTTTCATGAAAACCAAATAAACTTACAAAAGAGATCCAAGAGAGACCTGACAGCTGGACACCTAAGATCTCGTAAGCTCTAGACATTTGTATTTGGCACTGCACTGCAGTTTGCACCAGCCATTCTAAAACCACCCCCTTATCCCACATGAAATGTAACTTTTTGCTATAACACACTTTGAAAGCGTTATGGAAATTCTGTCTTTGTGATTATTTAACCGCAAGGTGCTCGTCTAACTGGCTGCTGCCTATGATTTCTTAACAACCGCCCTGTGTACTTTGGGATTCTTGCAGAGTGAGGAGTATCTAGCCTACGCGCTATTTCCCAACATAATGAAATTTTAATGTGTGCTCTCTGGATCAATTAGTGAAGTTGACATGACATTACATTTTGTAGTCATTTAAATAAACATCCATTCATTTCATATCTGCCCTTTGCTTTTTGTATTTTGGAGCCAATAAATATTTTCAGACCACAGGTGTTTGGGAGTTTGGGGTTTTTTTCCTTTTCTTTTCTTTTCTTCTCTTTCTTTCTTTCTTCTTTTTTTTTTTTTTTTGTGGGGTCTTGAAACCTAGGTCCTAGGGCCTGCGTTGATTGTGGCTGATGCGTGAACCGCCCGTGCTGGGGACTGGGCAGGCTCTGCCCTGATATACTGTGTGAGCCTGATCATGTCCCTAATGCCCTCTGGGCCTGAGCTTCCTTTCCTGTTCCTGGAATTGAGATTATGGCTCTGCTTCCATGCGGTGGTAGGAGTTGAGTGGGATGATGGATGGAAGAAGTGCTTCGTGAACAGTGAAGCAATACACACTTGCGCTCTGTGGCCAGGAGAGCTGCCTTATTTCCTCCCGGTCAGGAGGGAGCCCGCCTGCTCCCTTGCAAGGCTCCCTGGCACGGTGCCTACTGTTTGGCTTGCTGTTCCTCAACCCCATTCTGCCCGCTGAGCAAGGCCAAGCCTGCTTGGGTTTGAGTAAATTTCCTCCACTGCCCTGAAGCTCATTTGAAATACAGCCAGGAGCGGAAAGGACCAGGATTTATTGAGTGCCTACTGTGTGTTAGGCGTTGTCCACCCATCATTGCATTTCCTCCTCATGCAGCCTCTGAGCCAGGGAGGATGCAGTCTTTCTCTCTCTCTGCACACCGCCTCTCCGTCTGCCCCGTACCTCGGGCCAGGAGCCTGAGAGCCATTCTGCGCTCCTCCCTACCCTTCCTCCAGCCCCCACATCTTACCCGTCAGTCACCTCGGCCAGCCCAGCACCAACACGTAGCCTGAACCCACCTTCCTCTCTCTCCACTTCTCTACTACTATCACTCCTCACTGGGGGGTACCACCACCCCCCAAACTGGTCTTCCCGCATTCGTGCCCCCCCACTCCCTCCTCTGCTGGATTCCGAGTGCTTTTGAAAAGGCAAATCTGATCAGCCCCCTCCCCAGCTTCCTCCTTCAGTACTTCTTTCTTGTGGGGTACCCCCCCATTGGCCTCAACCCCCACCATGCACTCTCTCCCTCTCGCCACTCCTACTACTTGGCCCCCCAGTTTCTGGAGCCCCTGGACTCCCTGCACCTTTGACAAATTGTCTACCATGCTCTTCCCTGACTCCTCACATAGCATCTCCTTCTTAGCCTCTGGTCCCCAGCTCATTGGCCACCTCCTTGGGGAGGCCCCACCGGATCTCCAAGGCACTCCTGTCCCTGGCTCCTCTCATACCATTTCTGAGCATCCTTCATAACTCTGCATACCGTGTGTAACCTACATTCTTGTTCCTGCCTCCTGTAGTCACTAACCTCCGAGAGGCAGTGGACAGAGTGGCCAGCACTGGGCCTAGGACTGCATGGAAGTTCAGCAAACAGTGGTCGAATGAATCAAGTTTCCCATCTTGGCTCAGTGTGGAAGAGCAGGTGTTTAACCCGAAGACGAGCAGAAATCCCGGCCTCTCAGGGTCCCAGCAGCACCCCCTAGGTTCCCCAGTCACCTGTCCGCATCTCCATCCTAGGTGTAACCGTACTTGATCTTCCTGTCTGTTCCCGTAGCTTCCGGGTCAGCTTCTCAGTATCAGGCACCATGTGTCCCCGCATCCAGCCCCGTGAAAATGCATTCAAGGAGTCAACAGGGCTTATGGTGAGGTGGTCCCGAGGAATCAGCGCTTGATTAGCTGGGAGTCTTTATAATGCCTGTGATTATCGTTTGATATTGTTAGTTATGGTGTTATGATCTCTATTATTATCATTATTATTATTATTGGATAGTTATCTTAGAATAGACTACATTAATGCCAAAAATCTCCCCCATCACCCAGTTCAACTCTTCTGTTATGTGCCTAAAGCCAAGAGGTAGTTGAGGGAAGGGATCCTTCCCCTTGAGGGAAGGATCATGGTAGACAAGATCACGCAGTGTGGCCCAACCAAGACCAGGACTCAGAGCCACCCACCCCCTGTCTTGTCCTTCCTGCTCCTTGCTACCAACGTGCCACCCCATCTCCTCTGCATTCGCAGCTGAGCAGAGATGCGGAGCCAGTGAGAAAGGCAGGGTGAGCGTGGGAGTGCTCCTCAACGCTGAGGCTGTGTTGAAGGGCTCAGGACCTCCCCACCCCCACCCCAAATGGCTCACCCGAGAGCTCAGGGATGGTAAGGTGTGGCCAGGAAGGCAGGACAGTCGTAGACAGAGAGATGCTGACTTCCCCCCAGGGGCCTTTCAAGAGCATTGATTATCCCTGCAAAGCAGATTATTATGCCTTCGTTTTCCCTTTTGTTACCAAAGCTGATTGTGTACGGGCTTCATGTGTGTGTGCTTAAACCCTTTAGTTAAACATCTGCATGAAAATAGAAATCATAAAAATTAGATCTAATACATGCCATGCCAGACACCCTGCTAAGCGTTTTATATGTGTTCGTTCATGTAAACAATGATCTGATTTATTCGACCAACAAGGCCACCCAATTGTGTAGATCAGGATTCCACGGGCTTCCCAGGGGGCCTCCTTTTCCAGTCTGGCGGTCCACGTGGTTTCCTCAAATCGATGGATGCTCGCCTAACCTGCCTTTCCACTGTGAACTGCCGACAGATACACGCTTGTCCCCCAGTACTGCCAGTACAAAGCCAATATCATTCCATAGCTTTCCCCAAAAATACTGTTTTGCTCTGCTTCTTCCTTCACTCCAGTTGAGGACGTACCTCGATGTATTTGACCTGGTATGAGTATCTGTCCTAAAGGATCGTGTAGTGTGTCTCCACAAGTCCTTAGACTTTCTCCATGCGGAAGGTTCTGGAGAGGATAACAAAGCAGAAAGATCTTGCCAGCTGAGTTTGGTCAGCACCATATGCAGCCTGGCACTATGCCATTTATTGCCATTTCATGAACTTGCAGAAGTGGTTTGGGGTGACAGGACGTTCCTGGGAGATCATTTGGTCCACATCCCTCATGTTTCATAAGAGGAAATAGAGGCATGTAATGTATGGCGATTAACATAACAATAAAAAATTTAAAGATTAAAAAAAGAGGAAATAGAGGCTCAGAGAGGTTAAGTGACTTGTCCAAGGTCACACAGCTGATTTGTGGCAGATCTATAACTAGAACCCGGTTCTCCCTACTCTCAGGTGGTCCTTCCTGGAGAGGGTTCAAAATGATCAGGAAGAAGCTAGAGATGGATATAAAGAATTCTTTATACTATTCTCTCTACCCGTGTGAAATTTTCCATATGAAAAAAGTTAATAAAAAAAAAAAGCCCTAGGAGAATGTTTGATTGTAGCAGGAGTGGGTCCTGTTTTTATATTCACCTCTTCAAAGAAGATTTGTTTAATTCTTCCCAAAGGGATCTTTCCTGTACTTTGAATTCCCTCAACATTACACACAGTCTGTTCCACACATAATTACTAATGGAGAGGCAGGGTTGGGTTCCCCCCCACCCCGCCTTTCTGTCTACCAGTCAGAACACAAGCTCTCCCATCTTCGAAGCTCCAGACCTTTCCAGGAGGTGGCCTCAGGCTTCTTCCCCACCCCTGTTTCTCCGACTGCTGCCCACCCTATACCCTCACACTGAGGCCACTCACCTACAGACCTACATCACCAAGTACCTAGCATCACATTTACTTAATATTTTCCATTGAGCTGACTCATTTTGTTTACTTCAATCTATTTTCGGAGAAAACTGTGTGTCACTCTTATCAATGGATAATCAGCCATATAACCTACAAAATCGGGGCTTGATATACTAGTTACACTTATCCTAACGGTTATTATAAAGTGCATAGTTATTTAAAAAACAAAATGTCCATCAACGTACAACTTAAAAATTTCTATTTAGACCGGGCTTTGGGAAGCTGTCATCTGCTGCTGGTCTCCTGGGAGTGACCTTGTTTAGTGTCTGTGCTCAGAATGCAGGGTGCATGAGTGTGGAAGGTATGTGCATGCACAGGTGCATTTTCAACAATGGGACGCGACCATCTGACCCCTGCAACAGATACATCGCGTCTTCCTGCCCCCTGCCAGGTGCTCCAAGGAGCTGGGTGGGTGTGTGGCCGTGAGTGTTCACGGTCCCCTGGTGCTCTGCCCGCATTTCTTGCACAGCAGCCCCCACAAAGTGAGCCCTAACTGCACGGCTGGCCGTAAAAGTAGGACTGAGAAGAGATGGGTCTCAGCTAGAAAATAGATGTTTTATGGAGGGGATTATATGCTAAAGTGGAATTTGTAAATTGGGAGCTCCCAGAGGTCCTGGGATTACTGTCATGAATGTCAAGGATTTAATGTGCTCTCGTTTCTCAAGAGGCAGAGAGATGTGCTAGGATAGCCTTGGCTGTGGAGCCAACACACTGGCTTTCAATCCAATTCATGTCATCTTGAGAAGTTACTGACGTCTTCTGAGCCTCATTCACTTTATCTGTGAAATGGGGATCATAAAACCTCCTGTCCAGGGCTGCACTGACGATTAACTAGGAAAGACCTGGGTGCAGCGCCGAGCCATACAACACAGGCAGTTAGGATTTCCCTGAATTCAGGAAAGATCAGCAAAGACTTTGTGATTCTCTGAAAGGATAAATTCTATTTTGTGCAGGTTCAGAGTTAACGTGGAGAAGATCCATTATCGTATTCCAATATTTCGATTCCAATATTTCCAATTTTTGGATTGGATTTCCAAAATTCCAATATTTCAGTTTTCCATTTATGTATGGCAACTATCAACTGGGATATTGACTGAAACAGATCTCTCTGTGACTAGTGACACAGGGAAGGCGTTCCAGGGCCCTGCCTTACAATTGCGGGACATGTCTTGGGGCTTGACCGGGCCTCCCGGGCCTGATGGCAAAGCCCGGGAGAACAGAGGGCATGCCTTCTGTGACATGGGCACCACCTGTGTGCACGCTGAATCCACAGAACAGCCTTTCTGGATTGGATCAAATGGAATTAGAGCACTAGACAGACTCTTCCAGAACGTACAGCAAATACAGACCTCTTTCCTGCCCACCTTCAGAACCATTTGAAAAATAAGAACAAAAGAGTCAACCAGGCAGAGGCCAAAATTTTACCTCCATGACCAATAAGGTCTAGATGAGGGATGGTTTATATCTGTGGGAAAATGGCTTCTTGAACAAATACCGAAGGCTAGAATTATACAGATTTGCCCCCACAATCAGGCAGCACCAAGGGGACAGGCCTGGCTTGCGGTGTGCTAGCAGAGGACAGGAGAGGGGCATGAACCAGCCCCACCGTCGGGAAACGGCGGAGGAAGACAAGAGGGAGCCGTAACTCCGGTGGATGTGGGGGGGGGGGGTATGTTTCATTTCCTGACCCTGCTGCCACCCAAGAACCAGCATCCTTTAAATCTTACTAGTTCAGTGCCCAATGCCCAGGGAATCCGTGCATAAAGCAGGTGACACTGGAGAGGAACAGCGTACTTTGTCGGAAGAAGTCGGCACGACGAAATGCTGGATTTAAATACCGCTCTGCCATGTCCTAGCCCTGTGACCTTGAGCCACTCTCCTAAGCCATGAGCTTCGGGGTCCTGATCTATAAAAGAAGATGTACGGATCCTCTGTCCCAGGGTCGGTCAGGGTGACAAGCAAGGAATGCATTCGCCGATGCCTCATTAGGAGTGCAGAGCCAGCACTCCCAGATGGTCAAGTTAGCCCCAGATGCTGGTACACCAAAGTCTGGTTTTCCTTTTTTTTTTTTTCTTGAGAGGGCTGGCTGTGAAGAGGACAAAGAACATGGCCCTAGGAGCATGTTGATTTATGGAGGGGGGTCGGGGACACTTGGAGGGAGAGGAGAAAGAGCAACCGGCAGACCAGGGAGCCGCCAGGAATGGGAGGCGGGAGACCCACCCTGCCTTCTCCAGTGCCGTAGCTGCTCCCTGCTCCTGCAGCCTGCAGCCTGACCGCCTCTGCTTGCCTCCCGTGGCCCCACAAGCTGATCACGGGGGATCTGATTCAATGGAAACTCTCATCAGACAAAGAACTCCAGGCCTGAGCTGCACAGTGCTTGGTGAGTGAGGCCCAGACGTGAGGCCAGTGTCTGCTTCCTGATCAGTTGCCTAGCACCCGAACATCTCCCATCTCCCTGGCAGGCTCTTTGCGGGAGGCTTTTCTCTCTCCAGCCTCAACAAAGAGTGGTCACTTGGGTGGAAGATCTGGGGAGGACTGCCATCAATGAGCTGGGGTCCAGAGGGAGGTCTGCAGGGCCCCCTGCCTGCTATGCAAAGCTGGCCGGAGGTATCTATCTTGGGAAAGATGTAGAGAAGGCAGTGATTTCTGATCATCATCCGTGTTCTACCAAGACAATTTGGGATGTCTTTCACTCTGCAGACCCCAAGTCAGGGCAGAGATGGAATCACCACCCGTAGGCCCAGAGCATCCAGATCAGTCATCTAAGTGTGTGCCCATTTGGAAAGCATTGTGGCTTCTGTGTTAGAAATTTGTCCAACAAGCCTTTACTGTGTACCTACACAGTACACAGTAAATGGCCAGGTCTAGGTCTGGTTCTGACCCTACAGTCTAGGAGGATAGACAGGCAAACTAATAGGCTGATCTGGAACAGTATAGAAAGTACTGTGCTGGGGAGCACTGATGAGGAAGACCCTACCTAGTCTGGAAGCCAAAGTGGGCTTCCTGGAGGAAGGGACATTGAAGGACAACACTTGCAAAGACCTAGAGGCTAAAGAGAGAAGTGCTTTATGGAGGAAGCAAGCAGAATGCTGACTACAAGTGCATACCAAACACTGCCCCGTACTCCAGTTGACGGTGGTTTGCAAATGCCTCAACAGCTGTGTCCCCAGGTCTCAGCAACTCTTTGCAATTTATAATCATTGTTTTTTGGGGGTCAGGGTAGTAATATTTACTGAGCGCCCCCTATGTGCCATGACTGACATAGTTATATTGTACCATCTTAACATGGTTTATTCATTCTTTTTTTTTAATTTTTTTATTGTTATGTTAATCACCATATATTACATCATTAGTTTTTGATGTAGTGTTCCATGATTCATTGTTTGTGCATAACACCCAGTGCTCCACGCAGAATGTGCCCTCTTTAATACCCATCACCAGGCTAACCCATCCCCCTACGCTCCTCTCCTCTAGAACCCTCAGTTTGTTTTTCAGAGTCCATCGTCTCTCATGGTTCGTCTCCCCCTCTGACTTACTCCCCTTCATTCTTCCCCTCCTGCTATCGTCTTCTTTTTCTTTTTTCTTAACATATGTTGCATTATTTGTTTCAGAAGTACAGATCTGTGATTCAACAGTCTTGCACAATTCACAGCGCTCACCATAGCACATACCCTCCCCAATGTCTATCACCCAGCCACCCCATCCCTCCCACTCCCCACCACTCCAGCAACCCTCAGTTTGTTTCCTGACATTAAGAATTCCTCATATCAGTGAGGTCATATGATACATGTCTTTCTCTGATTGACTTATTTCACTCAGCATAACACCCTCCAGTTCCATCCACGTCATTGCAAATGGCAAGATCTCATTCCTTTTGATGGCTGCATAATATTCCATTGTGTATATATACCACCTCTTCTTTATCCATTCATCTGTCGATGGACATCTTGGCTCTTTCCACAGTTTGGCGATTGTGGACATTGCTGCTATAAACATTGGGGTGCACGTACCCCTTCGGATCCCTACATTTGTATTTTTGTGGTAAATACCCAGTAGTGCAATTGCTGGATCGGATGGTAGCTCTATTTTCAACTGTTTCAGGAACCTCCATACTGTTTTCCAGAGTGGTTGCACCAGCTTGCATTCCCACCAACAGTGTAGGAGGGTTCCCCTTTCTCCACATCCCCGCCAACATCTGTCGTTTCCTGACTTGTTAATTTTAGCCGTTCTGACGGGTGTGAGGTGGTATCTCATGGAGGTTTTGATTTGGATTTCCCTGATGCCGAGCGATGTGGAGCGCTTTTTCATGTGTCTGTTGGCCATTTGGATGTCTTCTTTGGAAAAATGTCTGTTCATGTCTTCTGCCCATTTCTTGATTGGATTATTTGTTCTTTGGGTGTTGAGTTTGATAAGTTCTTTATAGATTTTGGATACTAGCCCTTTATCTGATATGTCATTTGCAAATATTTTCTCCCATTCTGTCGGTTGTCTTTTGGTCTTGTGGACTGTTTCTTTGGCTGTGCAAAAGCTTTTTATCTTGATGAAATCCCAATAGTTCACTTTTGCCCTTGCTTCCCTTGCCTTTGGTGATGTTTCTAGGAAGAAGTTGCTGCAGCTGAGGTCGAAGAGGTTGCTGCCTGAGTTCTCCTTTAGGATTTTGATGGACTCCTGTCTCATGTTTAGGTCTTTCAACCATTTGGAGTCTATTTTTGTGTGTGGTGTAAGGAAATGGTCCAGTTTCATTCTTCTGCATGTGCCGGTTTATTCATTCATTTGATAAATATTTATCGAACACTTACTATGGACCAGACAGTGTTCTAAGCACTAGACTGAACGGTAGTGAGCTGAACAGACAAAAATCCCTCCCTGCAGGGTTTCACTCAGGCTATAATGGATAGAAGGATAAACAAATATATAAATGAAATATATGGCACATCAGGTGGGATCAGTGCTACGGAGAAAACTAAAGCAGAGAGGGGGAGCAGGGGTTGCTGGGCCAAGGGTCACAATTTTGATTGGGGTATTCAGGAAAAGATTCATGTTTGAGCCGAGACTTGAAAAGGGGGAATTGGTGTGCCTTGTAGATATGGAGGGGAAAAATGCTGCGGGCAGAGGGAACAGCAGATGCAAAGGCCCTGAGGCAGGAGTGGGTCTGGTGTGTTTGGCAAGTGCCAGGAGGACAGTGCAGCCAGAGGTGAGTGGGCATGAGGGACAGAAAAGGACGTGAGATCCAATCTCATAGACGTGGCTAGCCACCACTGGAAGCACATGGCTTTACTAGGAGCGAAATGGGAAAAAGATGGCAAGTTTTGAGCAGAGCAATAGTAGGTTACGTTTTATCACTCTAGTGTCAAAAATAGCCTAGAGGGAGGAAGCGGGGAGGCCAGTGAGGAGGGAGCTCCCTGCAGCCAAAGCCTCAACACTGCCTTGAGCCTCCTGGCAGAGTCCCCAGTGCCTCCTCCACTCTCAGGATGAATGAGCCAAAGGAGCAGCCTCAGAGCCCAAAACCCTGCAGCTGCCATGGGAGGCGGTGGCGCTGTGTCTTGGATTTCACCTGCAAGAGGCTTCACGCCCAGACCAGCCAGCTCGTGACTTCAGGCCCTGGTGGCAATGGGCTCATGTGGAGGAATGGAGATTTCCGCAAAACAAAAATGAAACCTGCGACCGTGAAAACATCAGCCACCTTTATGAGAGTGCTAAGCTGCTCCAGCTCCGGAATGACACTGGTCTACGGGGTTTGAATCCTAATGACTACACTTGGCATGCCCCAGTTTCCTCCTTGGTAAAACCAGATAGTAACAGCTCCCAGGGTTCTGACGAGAATTCAATGAGATAATACAGACAGGTTCTTGACACAGTCCCTGGCCCAGGGAATGAGCTCACTGGTATTTAGTGGAAGAGGTAGCTAGAGGAGGAGGAGGCCGGGAGCCTCGGAGTAGACTTACCCCAGGGCACATAGGTCAGCGCTAGCAGCCTGGGACTCACCTACCTGGGATACCTACCACGTGCCAAGTGCATACCTCATTTAATCCTTCCTCACCCCTGCCGGAGAGACACAATTACATTTATTTGACAGATATGAACACCAAAGCCCCGAGCAGTCAAGGAAGTAGCTCAACATCCAATACCTACTAAGTGGTGATGTCCAATCCACCTAATTCCAGAGACCAGCGCTTTCCCATTTTGCCTCCCCACACAGAACCCCACTGCGGCCCCAACTGGGTGCAACCCCAGGCCCGGCCCTGGCTGGCATTTGGTTTTCCTAACATAACCCCTTCTCCCCCAGCCACCAACTGGCATTTTTTATGGAAGCGGCCAATACCTCCCATTGGCCCTGAGGGTGCTCTGCTCCCTGCCCAGAGGACACATCTCCCAGCAGTGCAGTCTTTGGCATGGCTGTGAATTCTCCGTGCCCCATCCCAGGCTCTGTCTTCGCTTCCTGGGACTGGTGTAACAAATTACCACAAACCGTGTGGCTTCAAGCAACAGAAATTTATTCTTTCACATTTTGGCACCAAGGTGTTGGCAAGATGGCGCTCCCTCGGAAGGCTGTGCTGGGGCCTCTTCCTTAGCCTCTTCCAGCCCCTTGTCAGCCAGGCGCTCCTTGGCTTGTCCCGGAAGCGCAACTCCAATCTCTGCCCCATCTTCCCGCGTGTCTCCTCTCTATGTCTCTCTGTGTCCCGCCACCCTCTCTTTTCTCTCATAAAGACACCATTATTGGATCTGGGGCCCCCTCTGAGTCCTCAACTAATGACATCTACAATGACCCTATTTCCAAATAAGGTTGCAGTCCGAGGTTCCAGGTAAACATGAATTTTGAGGGGACCTGAGTCAACCCACCACAGTCCACCCTCTGCTCCCCACCCAAATTTCACATCCTTCCCACAGGAAACACGCATTCCCCCCACCCCGTCAGTCTCCCAAAACATTAACCCAAGCCAGCATCACCGCAAAGTCCAAAACCTCATCTAAACCTTATCCATGCAAAAAGTTCCACATCTCATCATCTATGTCGTCTAAATCAGGTATGGGCGAGACTTGAGGTCTGATTTGTCCTGGGACAAAAGTCCTGTCCGCTGGGCGCCAAGGAGGGGCCGGGGCACCCTGGCTGCAGGGAGGCTACGGCGGGGCGCACACAAGGCTGGCTCCTTGTCCTGACAGGGCTCCGCAGAGGGGCCAGCAGAAGACGCAAAGACGCTCAGGTGATACCCATGCCCCCGGGAGGCAGATCGAGGGTCACCTGTTGGCTTTCCGAGCCCCCAAGCCACTCCTCCCGTTAGCACAGACGTTTGGAGAACTTGCACACCTGCTCTGACTCATTCCAAGATTGATATGAGTGAGAATGAGAGCAGGGCTCGAAAGGGGCCAGTTCCCACCCATCCCACGCTGGACTCATCCCTGCCCGGCTCTGTCCTGGCTCTGCTCCAAACCTGCCAACAACAGGGAAGCCCCTCACCGCAGCCTGGGAGGGTGGGGCGGGGAGGCCCCATGTGGCGTCCCCGTGTGAGGACAGAGCGCAGGGCCCTGGGCAGGAGGAAGGGGAGGGAGCACCAGTTTGGTTTAGCCCGTGTATGTGGCGATTCCTAGGAAGGAACACAGATCTGGGGGAGTGGGGTTCCGGCTGTTTGATCGCTCATGCTCCAGGGCTCAGCAGTGACCTGCCCAAGAACAAAGGACAGCAATGGAGAGAAAAGGGAATGGGACCCGAGTCACATGCCCTCAGGAGGAAGGGAGTGAAGGCGGCTGGGAAGGATGTGGTCCTAGCTTTGTGTCTGGCCTCAGCCCGATCTCGGGGAGGAGCTCAGGACCGTGAATAGCATCAAAGACCATCCTTCCGTGGCCTCTTGAGATGAGGGTTTGTGAGCAGCTGACCAGAGCTGCTCTGAGACCGCTCGCCTCCCACCACGGGGATCCCCGTGCTCTAGCTCAGCAAACCACCGTGCCCTCCCTCCAGCCAGGCCGGTCGCTGCAGGGGCCCCAGCCGCGAGAGCAGATCACGGCCTTTCCTGAGGCACCGAGAAGCCCTGTAAGGGCTGGCGGCTTCTCTGTCCCCCATTTTCAGGAAATTGCAGGGAGGCGCTCAGCGTGCCCCAAACCTCATAAAAGATGGATGGCGGAGTTGTAGAACACATCCCCGGGCTTGTATGAACTTTGGTGTCCCTTTAAAAAGCTGCTAACTTCAAAGATGAAAAAAATCACCCCTAGGCACATTGGTGATTGTAATAAAACGCATTCCCCCAGGAATGTGGGTTCTGTTTCAGCCTCAGAGAAGGAGGTGAAGTGGCCATGTGGGGGCCCACGTGCCTGCTTCCTTGCGGGTGACAGGTTTCCTCCCTCCCCACCCCCACCCCAAAACTGATTTATGCCGAGAACTGCCAGCCGGTGGCCATGACCTACTTTCCTCTTTACAGTACAATATTCAGGGCTTGGCAGGGCTACCCCGCTTCAAGGAAACCAGGACTACAGAAGCCCAAACTTGGTGAGCATATGCACTGGGGGTGTCTCTTGACAATCTGCTTTACAAAAAAAGTAAAATAAAATACAAGTGTGTGTGTGCATGTGTGTGTGTGTGTGTGTGCGCGCGCGCGCGTGCATGCATATTTCCAGGGGAGTGAGGGGTTCTTTTTAAAGAATGAGCTCCTCCAGTGATAAAAGTTGGGATTTGAGGTTCCAGATCTTCTACTAGTTGTTGTCCAAAACAAGGTTGGCCTCCCCAGTGCATGCAGTCCGCATCCAGCTGGGCCGATGCTGTGTAGGAAAGACGAGCGGACTTGCCAAGAGTATGCCTGGGTGGCTGCTGATGCTGAAGCCCAGAGTCCTGGGCTTCTTTGGGTGTGAATGTGTGTGGGGGAGTTAATTTCCAATTCCATGACCAGAAGTGTCATTTCAGTTTTGAAATTCTGGAAAGAGTTCAGGTGTGGATGAATTGGGTCTCGTGGTAGCTTTCAACTCGGGGAAAATACCATCCATAGTGGCATAGGATGTGAGGTATCTGTTTCTAGCATGAACATCTCTGTAAGGGGGGGGGTGCACCTGGGTGGCTCAGTCGGTTGGGCGTCAGACTCTTGATTTCAGCTCAGGTCATGATCTCAGGGTTGTGAGATCTAGCCCTGCATTGGGCTCTGTGCTCAACACAGAGTCTCCTTGAAATTCTCTCCCTCTGCCCCCATCCCAAGCACACAGACTCTCTCTCTCTCTCTCTCTCTTGCCCTCTCTCAAATAAATAAATAAAATCGTGGAGAAAGACAAAAGAAAATCTCTGTAAGGGAGGAAGAATTTCCCCTCTACCTTTCTGAGTCCTTAGCCAAGACCCCTTGTCCCAACAGACAGATGAGCAAGAGGAACACAAAGGAATTTCTTCACATGTATACCTCCTGCTATACATGGAAGTTACCCTGGGAAAGGAGAGGGACTCAAAGAGATAGCTTTAGAATTCAGGCATGAACACCATCTTCACAGGGAAAGGGGATGGGGTATGGCCTCTCAGGGGAGAGTAAATTGTTTTCAGGAAAGATGAACAGTCTCTTAGAAGAATAGGTGGAAGTTTGTGATCATTTGTGACACAGTTTGTCTGTGTGGAGGGGTGAGGTCCACTTCCGGTCCCCTCTCCTGTGACAAGGATCCATCTTCCCTGGCTTTTAAACTCCTGGGAGGGCATCTATGATAATTGAGTTCCTTTCCAAGAGAAAGCCTCTCCCTCTGTTGCTGTTTTTCGGGCGCCTACAGTGCCTACAATTCAATTACAGCCAACGAGAGACATTTTGGGGTGGCATGTCCTGAGCTCCTGCAGTCATCTTTGGGGTGGCCTCTTCTGCCGCCCTCCTAGGGAAACGGCGCAAGGGCTTCTCTCTGCTCGGGAACTGTTGGAGCAGCCCGGATGTGCAGGGGCTGGGAAAAGGAGGGTGTGGGGTTTAGGTGGAGCCTCAGCATGTACATTGACCCAAGACGTCGATCCTAGAACGTTAGGAGACTGAGAATCATCTAGCGCAGCTGTCTTCAAAGTGGGTGACCCCGGCTGGCCAGGGGACCGGTTTAGGAAAGCTTCCCAGAGCTGCACAGGCTCAGAATGTGGTACAAGAATTAGTCTCCAGATCCTCAGCTTACATGTGGTCATGTGCCTGGGATGTGCCCGGAGTCAGCCAGGACGGCTCTTAGCTGCCCCTTGGTGACCCACCTGCCCCATCCCAGCCTCTAGGGGGCATCATCCTGAGGGGCGCCAATCCCCTGGCGCAATCAAAGGATCAATTCCAGAATGCGCAGCTCCAGAGGGAGAAACCCCCTGAGGACAAAGCAAAAGGGGTTTCGTGGACCTAGAGGGTATTATGCTAATGATTTCACTTACCCCTGGAATCTAAAAAACAAAACCATTGAACAAACACACACGCACAAAACAACAGACTCTTAAATAGAGAACAAATTGGCGGTTGCCTGAGGGAAGGTGGGGGGTGGGGGTGGGCAAAAGAGGCAAAGAGGATTAAGAGTTCAAACTTCCAGTTACGAAATAGAAGAGGTTGCAGAGGTGACAAGTACAGCCTAGGGGATATAGTCAGTAATACCATAATAATGTTGTGTGGCGCCAGATGGTGAAGCACTTACCATGGGGAGCAGAATGTATAGATTTGTCGAATCACTGTGTTGCGCACCTGAAACTAACAGAGCATGGGGTGTCCACTATACCTCAATAATAAAATGAAAAGAAAAAAAGAGTCTGTGTCCCAGGCTCTGCGATGCTCTGCGCACCCACCTTGTCATCATCCATCCTCATTTCGTGGCATTTGGAAATGGCCACGGAGAGGTGTGTCAATGGGTTCGTTTGGATTGAAGAATGACTTCAGGCTTTGTTGTCTGAGAGTAAGTCTGATTTGGCTTATTGGTTTGACAGGGAGGACGGCTTTGCCGATGGGGTTCACAACACGATACCCCAACATGCAGCACCTTGGCACATTAAATGCCTTAAGCTGAAGGAATCAGAAAACAACAGAATCAGGAAGGTTATTCTGACCTACCCCCCTTCCTAGTCCTTCTCCCCTGACACAGGTCATAAATCTCCCAGGGGCAAGTTGCCCTCCCTGTACCAGGAGGAAGGAAGGCATTCTTCACACCAGAGACCTGGATTCGGGGGTTGGGAAGGCTGGACGAACCAACCTTGTCAACTAATCCTCATTCCTCACCATTTACTACCCGAGCCCAAACCCTTCTGTCTTGTCAATTCTTCACCCATTCACTGTGTCTTTTTCTAAAAGGTATAAAGACTTTGGTTCTGGTCACTTCTTCCAGTCTTTATTCTCTTGCAAAGGCTCCCACATACATATAAATATTCAGTAAAACTTGTGTGCTTTCCTCCTGTTAATCTGCCTTAGGTCACTTTTATTTTCAGACCCAGCCAGGGATGCTAAGGGGCTCAAGGACAACTTTTTCCTCCCCTCCAGGTTGTAGGATGGACATTTTACATAAATCCATTGAGCAAAATTCACAGCCCAAGGTTGTAGTGAAGATATATTTAAAGCACAAATATAAAATAAGTTAGACTTGATGCCGCTTAAAAATGCTCGAGGATTTTCAACTTTATTTTAGGAGTGTGTTAGCCACACTGATCAAGTACTAGCATGGTGCTGGAAATGTCCCAGATAATAAGTATTCGTAGACTGAAAGGAAAAGGGATGAGTGACGATGAATGGGAAGCTGATGCTGCAGAGGACACTTGGTTTTTCTACGGAAGAGATAAGTGGTACTGAATTATACACTTAAAAATGTTAAAATGGTTAAAATTTTTGTTATGAATATTTTGCTGCAATAAAAAAAATAATTAGTGACAAAGCTGGGTCGCACCCAAGTGTCCCCATTCCTACTCAGTGGCCTCTGTTTCCCTCCCTCCCATTTCTCATCTGCTTGGTTTTCTGCAAACGTTGTCAGGGATTTGCTGGAAGATGCCAGCCAAGCAGGAGACTCATTGCTGAGAAATGCTGAAGCGAGATGTGATCCTAACCAGAGAGGCAGGCTGGGAGGGAAGGTTTCTGGGACTGAGAAATAAGAGGGGTGGGGGGCAGTCCAGGACCCTGATCATAGCTCCTAAAGGGACCTGTCAGGCCTGTATCTGACAGGCATGGGTCAGTATCTGAGGCTAAGATCTGGGGCTTGGGACCGCAGTGGTGAACCATCCAATCTGGGATGGGTCTCCTGCTAGGTTCCCCAGGACAGGACATGAGGAGACAGAGCTGGCTCAAGCTAAAGGCAGCAGGACTCCCTCAGGTCCAGGCCCTCTGTTGAAGAGAGCCCATTCTGGCCCCCAGCCAGCCATCCACCTCCCTCTCCCCAGACCACACTCCAGGCAGCCAGTACCTGGAATTCTGTCCCCAAAGAGTGCCAAGTCCTATAGATATTAGGGTGAGGCCTGAGCAGTACAGGAGTACATTTTCTCTTGAAGGCAGGGAAGAAGAATCTATGGCCTGATGATGTCTTGTCCAATACCAAGAAGGCACCGGTGGCTTTTATCCCCGCTTGTGCTGAGCAGCATGGTTAGCACCCAGGTCAGCCTTTGGCCACAAGCTGACTCCCCTGCCCAGCTCCTTCCTCCACTGGGATGCCCAGCTCCCAAAGGAGCAGAGAGCCCTGTCTTAGGCTCCCAAAGCTGGGTGGTTCTTTGGTTATCCCCCTTGTTCAACATAAGGGCGTCTTCTGTTTCTCTCCCCTGGTGCACCTGCTCGGCAATAAGCTCATAGCAGGCATTTGATAAATAGTTCATTGGTATTTACTATTAGGAAATGCATTCCTTATGCCCACATAGGAAATGAGTAAGAGTCCCTGGGTCCACATGCTTGGCTGTTCTCTGTCATATCTCATTGAGCAACATCCAGGGTATGCCCTGTGTGTGAAATGTTTTACTCTTTAACAAGTACTTTAACCACTTTCATGGAGTGTCCATTCTGGGCCAGGCACTGTGTTAGATGCTTTACCTCATCCGCACTAATCCTCCCAACAATTGGCAACATTACTTCCCATTTTACCAATGAGGGAAGGGTGGCTTAGACAGGGCGACGGTTAAACTGGAATGGGTCCCCAGGCTTGCCTGACTCCAAAGCCTTTGCCAGGGAATTTGTGGCTTCCATGACTGTGACCATCTGTGGGAGGAGCACTGTTGGCCTGCTAAGGAAATAGCCTGAGCCCCCTGCTGGGTTTTCCCCAGACCAGCGTCTGCGGCCCCTCGACTCCCCGGAGCATGGGAGGAGAGCCATCTACAAACAAGGCTACACAAGGAGTGGGTGATTTAGCACAGAACCTAGCTTACAGCTCTTCTGTGATTTAAGCAGGAAATAGATTCCCGAAAATACATTCACAAATCAATACTTTTTTTAAAAAAGATTTTATTTATTTATTTGAGAGAGAGAGAATGAGAGACAGAGAGCACAAGAGGGAAGAGGGTCAGAGGGAGAAGCAGACCCCCCGCTGAGCAGGGAGCCCGACGTGGGACTCGATCCCGGGACTCCAGGATCATGACCTGAGCCGAAGGCAGTCACTTAACCAACTGAGCCACCCAGGCGCCCCCACAAATCAATACTTTTTAAAATATATTCTATAATGCCCATAGCTTCATATAGTACATACACTGTATACCCATATATCAAAACCACCTCCATCTCTTTTGGGCAGATTTTCATTGCCACATCACCTAGAAGTGGGGACCTTAACATTAACCCCAACATCCATGCATGGTACCCCACCCCCATTATTTTACTTGGTACATACGGACATGATTAGCCCCATTGTACAGCAGAGAAAACAGAGGCTGGTGGACATGTGGCTTCCCCCAGATCACCCGCCCCCCCGAGTCTACACCTCTGCTCCGTGCCTTCACACCGGCGGCCACAACAAGATGAAAGGGACAGTAGATGTTTCCCCTGGTTGTGTCCTCTGCACCAGTGGGAAGGGCTCCGTGTCACCTTTCACCCGGATAGTTTATAACATGTCACTGGGCACTGGTTTTCACCAAAGAGGAACCGTCTCACCAGAGTGACCTCTAAGCCCAGAACAGCAGAGGCTCTGATAAATATTGAGTTAATATAGCGGAAACTGAAGCCCACAGTCATCTGCTATCGCTTTAAGGCAGACAGCTACCAGCTTTTGGCCCTGAGGGGTCTTCTGACAATTAGTTAGGCAGAAGTGGAAGGCACTCCTGCACTTCACCCCAGAAAATGAGTCACTCAATGGCCAGCCTGTGTGTCTACATCAGACTTTCAGGAGCCAGCCTGGGTCCCACCTGGGACGTGGAGAAGGGAACAGGTGTCCTGCATGGCCATCCTCGGCTGCCTGGTGCAGCCCCCTAGGCCCCATCTGGGTTCTAGAATCAGGGCAGCTCAGGGCTGGAAAGGAACTTCAGGGTCATCCCGTCCAAATGCCTACCCAAGGCTAGAATCCCACCCCAGGGTACCTACTCCCTCTTGAAACCCATGGGTGATAGGGAACTCAGTGCCTCCAGAAGGAGCCAGAGCTGGGAAGTCCCGCGAGAATCATCTAATCTGATTCCCTTCATTGTACAGATGGAGACATTTTCCAAACCAGAAAAACAGCTTGTTCCAAGGTCACCCAGCTAGGCCAGCAACAGGGAGGCGTCTATTTACTGTCTCCTGCACGTCCCATGCTCCGGTCATATTTCAGGTCCCGGAATGAGCCGTGCTGTTTCCTGACTCCGTGTCGCTGTTCACCGCCTCCCCCCTTCAGGGTGGACTTCGCACCGTATCTCTCACCTGCTCGGGAAAACTCAGCTCCCCTTCAAGGCTCCACAAGGCACTTTCTCTTCCATAAAGTCTTGCCTGAGACCTTCCTCCCACCGTGAGAAATACTCCCCATCTCCTGCACCCCCGTGGAGGCTGTGAACACACGGGTTAGAGCACTTGTCACGCTGGACTCCGTACCTCCCTACTGGCTTGATCCCCAACTGCCCCGGGGGACCCTTGAGAGTTGAGGCCACGTTTCCCATGTCTGTGTTCTCAGACCCTCCCACCTCTCGGCACAGACATGCTTGTTGATTAAACACACAAACGAATGATCGGATAGATCAACACTGGAAAAGCCACCAACACTATTTGTAGTTTCCATAAATCCCTGTCCACTCTGTTTCATTTTTATTCTCCTGTTCTCCCCTCCTTTCGAATCTCCTTCCCCAGCAAAGGACGGGGCCAACTCCTTCCACCACAGCGGAGTGAGGTGATTGGCCCAAATTGCCCAGTTATAAGTAGCTTCTCATAGTTCTTGTATTTCCAAGTTCAAGGGAAATGTCATGGTTAGTGCCACCTCCTGAGTGGCTTCCTCTCCGGATGAGACTCCCCACCCCTGCCCAACGTGGGAGCCGGCCCTGAGGCTCTTTCTCTTCCCCAACCTCAGCTCAGGATGCACAGGTGAGTCTGTAGGACTCTCTGAGAGTCCCCTCCTGGAGACTAATGGGGGACCGGGGATACAGGCATGTTGCCTCCGTGTGATGGGGGCGCAAGGGGACGAGGAAGGAGCTGGGAGATGAGCCAGACCCAGGCTCCAGCAAGGAGAAGGCTAGTGGACGTAGGCTGCAACTGGCAGGGGGTGGACTCACACATCGACCGACTCCAGCTCGTGCCCACATGCCTCAGCCTCCCTCCATCGCTGTGCTGTCATTGTGCTTCCTCCACGGGACACACACTCCCTGTCCCTGGTTAGAGGTTTCCAACAGATCTGGCCCCTCTTTGGGATGTGGGTGGGACACACATGCATGGGATGAATATCACATGGCCATCGAATGCTCTCTGGATGTCGCACACCCGTGAGTGTTATGCACTCAGGCGTGTGGGCACACGCGTCCACATGCACCCACCTGCCTCGTCAGGATGCAGCAGGGATTGGGGAGGCTCTGCCCTCTGCAGCTCCATCTTCTTGGGGGCTTCTTCCTCCCATCATTCTCAGGAAAGTTGCATCTTCCCTGGCCCCCTTTTTTTAAATTGTGGTGACATTTACATAGTACCAAATTCACTACTTTAACCTTTTATAGATGTTTGGATCCAGTGGCACTTAGTACATTCCCGATGTTGTGCGGCTATCACCGCTCCCTCATTCCAGAGCATTTTCATCCCTCTCATAGGAAACCTGTGCCCACCGAGCATACACTCTCCCCGGCCTTTTACACGATGCCCAGGTAACAAGGGCAGCATCCGGGCCATCCTGGCTCTAAGTGCTGAGGTCACTAGGAGCATGTCAGTGGGGGGACAGGAGGAAGCCTGTGTGGGAATCGCTGTCCGTCATCTCTGTACATTCAGGACCCAGTGCTCCTTCAAGTCCTTGTTCAGAGTCCCCACGGACCCACCAGGCCCCCACCCTCCCCTACCCCTCACCCCACCAGCAGGAGGCAGTCTCTGCACCCAATTCCCAGAGCATCCTCGGGCACAGATAATACCAGGTCCCCATCAAGATGGCTCCACCTCACGTCCTGGGTTGGCCTCTCACTAGCTGTAAATCCTTGGGCACATTATCTAATTTCTGTGCTTCGGATTAGTGTCAATACTAGCACCAATGAAAGCGTTGCCATAAAAGAATTTGCATGAGTCAACACCTGCTGAGCTATCCCAGCAGTGCCTGGGGCATCAGGAGTACTTGGACTGTGGTCGTCCTAACCCCCCGTTTCAGGAGGGCCGTGCTCCTTGGCCACGGGGTTCATAGCGCAGAGGGCTTTGAAAATTCCGGGTTGGTTGAAGGGACCCAGGTGTCCCCGGCTTTACAGGCACCCCTACCTCTTCACTCCCCTTTGTCTGGATGTTTAAAATGACCAGGAGGACTGGGTCTCTCTGTCACCCTGGATCAGTGCAAATGCACTGTGGAAAATGCTCTCCTCAGGCAGGAGGGGAAGGTGTGAAAGACAAAGGGAGGGACTGAAGCTCCAGGCAGGGGGGAAGGCAGGGAGGCCCCCCGAGGGAGGAGCTCCAGAATGCTCTCTGCCTGTGCTGGGACCACAGGGTGGTACGCAGGGTGCCGACATGGAGAGGGAGCTAAAGCGCGAGTTGTGTGATTATAAAAGGTTTTATTTCCATTTCCCCTGACATCTCCCAGAGGCCCTCCAGCCAGGGTGACAGGTTCAGGGCCGGGCCCAGGCCTGCCACACTAACAGCCTCTGCAGCAGCCCCTGGCCACGGGGGGCTACCAAGCACTTGAAATGTGGCTGGTCGGGACTGAGAGGGGCTCTAAGTGTAATCAAAGGCTTCTTTTGGAGAAAAAAAAAAAAGAACACCTCAAAATGTTTTATATTGACTACATGTCAAAGTTATACTATATTGAATGTAATGGGTTAAATAACATTTAATTAATTAATCAAAGCGTCAGAGCTGGGATCCAAGCCTGACTTGCAGTGACTGCCTCTCTGTATAGCGTATTGCTTTTAATCATTTCCTCTGTTGGTGAACGCTTGGGTTGTTGTTGATGTCTTGCTCTAACACCCATTGCCATAGGACTCGCGTGGTTTTGAACCTGTGCGGGTATTTCCCTGGGGTTGCTGAGTCAAAGGTGCTCGGCGTGTTTCACTTTGATAAGAGAGTTCCACGATGCCTTCCAAAACAGGCTGACCTGTGCACACTCAAGGGACGCCTTTCCTGGGCCAGCTCCCCCAAAGGGCAGCAGAGGTCTTGGTAGACGGAGAGGTTCAGAAGAAGCAATCAGGTCCCTGTCAGACTCCAGCTAAGGGGCTCAGGCAGGCAGGGTTCCTGCCGAGCTCCTCCTACCCCCAGTGAGGGAAGGATTTGACAGCCCCTGACGCTTGAAGCTTTGCCTGCCTACCCCCAAATCAGTGTCTGGCCCGTAGGGATGGGACGGCATGACCTCAAGTAGCCACAATTAGCCATGCACGGGCCCCAGCTCCCAGCATGTAAAATAGCAATACTATATTATAGGGTCTTGAGGATTAAACGGAACAATTGTGTGTTCATATCCACCTAGCCTCACTGGATGGCAATGAGAATTTAATCAGTGACTCAGAGGAGGCACCAACAAAGGCCAGTTTCCTCCCCTCGTCCCTTCAGGTGTGGACATCATACCATGGATGCATTCATCATTCATTTATTCATTCATTCATTCATTCATATGACCTTTATCCAGCACTGCCTTCTAGTCATGTCAACTTTCTTGTGCCCCATATTTTAGCCATAATGAGCTTTATTTTAGATCCCACCTGCATCTCACATAACTGACCCCAAATACATTGAATTACCCCTTCTCCCCTTTCCCCCTGTGTTGTTCAGCTCATTTCCATCTTCTCTAAGAGCAACATCGCTTTACCTTTCTTTCCCCCTCTGGCCCCTCTTCCCCTCCCTGCTACCTCCCGCTCCCCCAAGGCCCTGAGACCCGTGAGTTCCTTACCCTAGTCTGTGTTTCCCAGAGACAGATGCAGCATCTGCACATTCAGGTGCCACAGCTGGAGATTACCAATCACCATATTTTATATCTGGCCCCATGAATAATTCAGGACCCAGAAAGCAAGAGCATAATAATTAACATGAGGTGGAGGGGGTACGCCAGTTCCAACACAGCCCCATTGGTTTTATGATACGATTTTGCCAAGCTTAAATGCACAACACCTGACCTTGTGTTCTTGGCTTGCATTTCAAGTTGCTTTCCATATTGAGACAATGTCTCATGTGAGCCTCATACAATCCACAACAGGAGCTCTTTCCCAGAAGCTGGTCTATTAGTAAAATCCTTGAAAAGAAATGAAACAAAGGTGACTGGAGAAGTACCCAGACCCTGGTCCCTCAGATTTCCATATGCAAAAAACAGATGGTCTCTAACTAGAATCTTCTTTGTCCCTTGACTTATCTTCTCCTGCACACTCTGACCCTTTAAGGCAGAAATTGGGTCTCCGTCACCTGTGACCCCAGCCCCATCTAGATCCGAGCACAGTGTCTGGCATGGAGGAGACCCACAGGAAGAGTCGGGGTGCTGCATGTCACTTGCATGATCTTTTCAGGGACACTGTCTCCCCATCTCTGAGAGAGCTCTAATGGGTGGTTGTCTCGAACATTTCCGTCTAGGCTACTTTGCCTTAGAGCTCTCGCGTCTGATACCAAATATTCCACAAAGAAACATTTAAATGCCCCACACAAATGCTCTCTTTGAAGCCATACTGGAAATCTTTCCAGAAAGTACGCTAATTGATTTGCTTGATAACCTCAAATGTCCGGATGTTTGCTTTCTTTCCCTTCAAAAAAAAAAAAAAAATCTTCTGTTAAAGAACAAATATGTGTAAAGGGAGAAAGGGGGGAAAGGGTAATTCACTGTATTTTGGTTCAGTTCTGTGAGATGCAGGTTGGGATGTAAAATATAACTAATTAAGGTTTTTAGCACATCAAAGTATTTTTCTGAACATGGCTTACTGTGAGAGCCTGGCTCCCTACTGTGAACCTGGCTGCCTGGTATGAACCTGATTTCCTAGTAAGAATCTGTCTCCCTGATGAGAATCTCATTCCCTGGTGTGAACCTGGCCCCCTGGTTAGAATCTGATTCCCTCATATGAATGGGACTCCTTGATGTGATCTTGGCTATCTGGTACAGAATTGGTGGTCAGGAAAAATGTGTTGTAGGAATGAATGAATGAATGAATGAATGAATGAATGAATACTACTAGACTGTAGTTTTATTGAATAATATTTGGCAAAAGATGTCTCTCTTAAGAGACATATAGAAGTACTGCCTGCATTAAAAATCCTCATGTCACAAACAATTCCTGCATATTTATGTGAACGGCATCCCAGCACCAAGCCAGGGGAGTAGAGAAAATTCTCTTTGGAGCACAGGAAACAAAAATAGTCCCTCAATTGCTTTGCTTCATCCTGCTTTTTTAAAAAAGCTTTATTGAGATGTAACCTAAATGCCACACAATTATCCACTGAAAGTGAGCAATTCAGTGTTTTTTAGTATATTCACAGCTATGTGCAACCACCACCATAACTACATTTTAGAACATGTTTGCACCCCCTGCAAAATAAATCCATACCCACTACCTGGCACTCCCCATTCTCCCCAGCCCGAAGCAACCAATAATCTATTCTCTGTCTCCTTACATTTGCCTACTATGGATATTCCATGTACTTGGAATCATACAATATGTGATATTTTGTGGCTGGCTTCTTTCAACAAGCATAACATCTTCAAGGTTCATCCATGTTGTAGCGTGAATCAGTACTTCATTCCTTTTCATTGCCCAATATTATTCCACTGTGTGGATAGATTGCATTTTATTTGCCCATTCATCAGCCTTTTTTCCTTAGTTCTTACCAGGGTGGATAATAAGCCAGGAAGTTGTGGCCAGAGGCACCAGGATGCCTTAGTCGCCATGTTCCTTTTTAACTACAGAGAGCATCCCAGATATCCCTCGTCACCATGGTCCCCCTTGCTGCACTACCAATAATCCACTTCCCCTAGAGCATAGTGAGGTTTTCAGGATAGCCCCTCAAAACACACTCATTTCATAACAGAGTCCCCCAAATGTTGGGAGGACCACAGAAGGCAGTAACAGTAAGAAAATGTAAATCATTTCAGAGGGGAAGAATAAATGATTAACCATCGTGAGTGGGTAATAAACATCTGTAGGGCTAACCTCGGAACCTGACCACCATTTATAACTTTGTTTTCATGGGGAAATGAAATCCAAATTCTAAATAATGACCTTTAGGATGAACTTTCAGAAAAATTATGTTCTTCCTGTATAGTATCTGCATTTTAAAACTCAAAAAAATAAATTCTGTCTTGGGCCAAAAAAAAAATTTAGTAGACTCTTCATCATGCACATTATGGCTATTTTACAAAGTCAAATCTACGAGAAGTGAATTTATTTTATTTGGCCCCCCTCTAAAATAAGCATCTTAAATAACTGGGTTTTTTGTTTTTTGGTTTTTTTTTTTTTTTGCTTTTCAGTGCCAAGTAGGAACAGAATCTAGAAGCCTAAAATCTTTACCCAAAGGCTAAGCAGTCAGATTTCTCATTATTTCAAGATCAATTGGCAATAAATTCAAATGGCCAAGTCTTTCAAAACAAAAGAAAAAGAACAATCCATACTAGTTTCTGGTCCTTGAAAATTCATCCTCTTTTGTTTGGAGTAAAAAATGTTTTTGCCATTTTTTTCCCCTGAAAGTCAGATCATTTGCTGGCTTTTCCTGCGATACAGAAGAATACTTAGACGTCTGTGCATACCCCAGAATGCCAGAGTTGGGCCATGTGAAAACCAAGATCCAGAGGAAGAAAGTGCCTTGGCCCAGATCACATTTAGGTTCACAGCAGAAACCAGACTAGAACTAGTTTCTGTAACAAGGGGATTGCTATCACTGTCTGCTTTGGGGGTGTGACTACCCCTGGAATTCTTTAAGCATCACTGTGGGGTTGGTGACACAGTTGAGCATACCACACAGACAGAGTAGAGAGTCTGGAAAGGTGGAGGAAGCAGAGAGATGAGATCAATAATAAGTATTGATCACTTACCCAGTGCCAGCAATTATGTCAGTTCTTTGCATACGTTATCTTATTTACTCATCAAAAAATTCTGTGTGGCAAATAGATTTTTGTCTCCTAGATTAATTTAAAAAACCTAATACTTGGAGAAATTAAATAAATTACCCAAGGTCACACAACTACCAGTTACTAGATCCAGAATTTGGAGCCCCAAGGCCCCAAGGTCTGGGTCCTTTCCCAATTTATCTGCTTCTCCCAAGGGGGCTGGAAACCAGCTCAGGGGGGAAGTAGAGCTATTTAGCCTGAGTGAGGGCTCTGGACCCAATTACAGGTTAGACTAGAGGACCTCTTCGTGCCTCTTCAACTGGAGGTGCCAGATGAGACCTTAGCAGGGCTGTTACTCATTAGGTATTCAAGAAAATGACATTCCTTTCTCATGACAGTAATTTTTAAAGTTCTGGTTGTTCTTGATTGGGCATTTTTCCCTAAGAACTGACCCCAGTGTGAAAACTGGGGTAAAACCTTACTGTTCTCAGTCAATAGTGTAGAATGTCCATAGCCGTGTTCTAGTGTATATAGTGTATATATATATACCTAGTATAAGGTAGTGAACATTAGGGGAATGAATGAACAAACAAGTGGGTGAATGAATGAATAAATGAATGAATGAATGAATGGATGGATGGATGGATGGATGAATGGCTATATGATCGACTGAGTTAGAGAAATGGCTATTCTAACAAATTTCTTTAACACGAGCTCTCTCAGGGCCTATAATAACACATGTGCTGACTCTAATAGGGGAGGTTGGGCAAGCGAAACTTCCCCAACCGCCTGGGCCACAGTACACTTTCTTCCCCTGACAGTGACCTATTAGCATCTTAGGGAACCCCAGGGTTCCTCGGGACACAGTTTGCCAAAAATAGGGCTTTAAGACTATGGGCTTGAAAACAGAAAGCCTCGGATTTGCCTCTTTTTCTCACCCCCTCACCCCCCACACCCCCCACCTTTGTTCACTGCTCTGCACTTCAGTTTTCTCACCTGTGAAACAGAGGCAGCAGCAACTACATCCCAAAATTATTGCAAGGAGCCAAGGTCATAACGGATGTAACATGAAGAGTGGGCCTGGCAGGGGTGGAGGCAAGAAATATACATGGAGGCTGTTATTTATAACCTCATAGGCACTAAAGGTATTACCTCATGGGGTCATTGTAGAGATTAGATGAAGTAAGATATGAAATAATGCGCACAAAGTACTTGGCATCTAGGAGAGCCTTGGAAAGGCAGACTTGCCTTGCTGCCTCCATGCTCGTAGCTCTAGGACTAGCTAGTACAAGATTTCCTGTGCCGGGAAGCCATCAACTACCTCCAATACGGAGCATTCTCCATCTGCTTATAACTGTTCTGAAGAAGGTGACATTCGAAGCTTCGTCAGGCCCTTGAGTTTTTTAAGTAATTGAAGCACTAAGAGTCTGAAGTGACTCACCCTGTGCTGTTTATTCTGGTCTCATTTGCACAAAAGAAAGGAAAATCAGCAGCTCTAACCACCCACTGCAAAGTGCTAGGGATTAGAATAGCTGGAGAAAATACCGAAAATAATTTCCTGGGCCCGGTTTGGCTCTTCCTTATACCAGTGGGGTTGGAAAATGTGTGGTGGGTCCTGAGTCATCAAATCCAGTACCACACCCCACACCCTTCGGTGGGTCACTGGGTCCCCTGAAGAGGGGAGGAGGGGAAGGGAAGGGGGTACGGAGGAGAGAGGAGACGCGCCCTAAGCAACCCCACTGGATTTCCAGTTCACGCTGAAAGCAAAGGGGAAAGAAAACGTGTTTTAAAAAATCTACCATCATTGACTGAACACCTACTACGAGTGAGGCACACAGCCAGATACAGGAGAGGAAACAGTTACGCCCAGAGGCAGTGCTTGACTAATAATAACGAAAAGAATCAGAGTATAAGCTCCCACATGTCAAGCATCTACTATGCACCGGGCACATTGCTTGGCATTTTCTATCCCGATCTCGGATACAATTCTTCAAGATAGGAATTAATTATCCACTCTTTAGGGAAAGTGGAGGACGCAGACATTGATACCTTCGGCCATCCTTTCACACAGAAGACTCTGGGCCAGGCGCCAGGCTGGACCCTGAGAATGAACAGACTAGAACACAGGCTCTAAGCGGGGTGCAGCAGTCTGGTGACTTTCCCCAAGGTCACGCGTAAGCAGTGGGGAAGCAGGGATGCAGCCCAGCCCTCTGCACCCCAGACTTGTGCCCAGCCTGCAGCATCAGGAAGTTGCCTTTGAGTCAGGCCCCCGCCGGGCTCCCGGATTCCCGGGGATGGGACATAAACTGCACTAGGGCAGTGGCCCTTGCAGTACCGTGGGGCGGGCTGGGAGCACAGTCCGTGTTTCTGCACCAGAGTCAACAGCACAGCTCATTTATTTTAAATAAAAACATTTAAAAGCATGAGTTGCACCATCTAGCAAAGAGGACTTTGTCTTTGCCGTCACAGGAGATTTTGCTGCAGAAATCACCATATTATACAGGACAATCCCTGTGCTGGTTTACCCCGAGGGGTCCTCTATGCATGGTGTGTTTCCCTAGACCTGTCTCAAGTCTCCTCTCCCAAGATCCGGAGGTGAGCGCTTTACCTGCCTTGTGTCATTTAATCCTCATAGCAAGCCTACAAGTTGATGCTGGTGTCCCTATTTTACAGAAGGGAAACTTAAGGGTCAAAGAGGAGGGACCCAAGGTCACCCAGGAGGGAAAGAAAGCTGGATTCAGACCCAGCTCTGTCTGGAGTTAGAGTCTGGGTTCTTCCCACGACATCAGGCTGTAGGTTCCCGAGTGCTCTGGGGGAGTGGCAGACATGGCATGCTTAGAGGTGTTCAGCATGGCATGTGGGAAAAGACAAGCACCCAGGAGCCAAAGACTCCTGTCCAGCTCAGCCACCACAAGAATTGTGTTGCAAGATGGAGTACTCCGTCATGCTGAGCCTCCTCTGTAGGATGTGTGTGCACCCTGAGTTGTGCCTGCCTGTGTGTGGGGGTGTGTGTATGCAGTTCACAGATCTGCCAGAGCAAATCACAAAACCGTGATTCATTCTGCTTTTTGAGGACAGGTGATCTCCAGAGAGAAACCCAGCCTTACACACCTGAGAGCTTCCCAGAAACCACTATGCTTTTGTAACTCTCTCCTTTTTCCACCCTCCATACCCCACCGCAAGTTTGGGTGGCCATCAGTCAATGGGAAATGCCCCACTGCAGCAGGAGTTCTCAGCCAGCAGAACCAACATCTCCACTTTGCTCCCCAACGTGAAGCACCTGAGTGCTGGCCGAGAATGTTCCAGAGGCACCAGAAAGGCACTGGCCTCTATGTCTTCACAATGGCTTGTGGCTAAGATCTGGGCCTTTGGCCTGTGGCTGCATCTACATTTTCAAAAGATGTATATGTTCCTGACAGGTTATGTCTAAATTACATTTTATCAAATTACCTTTTAATTTACTCTGAAATTCCAGCCTGCAAAAATACATAAATTCGAAATTATTAACATTCCGACAGTCAACCCAGTTGCCCAAGCCAGAAACCTAGGAGCTCCTCCCTCTTTCTAACCCTCCCATCCAATTTGTAAGCCCTATAGCTATTGATCTACCATGGACAGCTCCCCCCTCCCCTATGGGTCCAGCTCTCCCCACCCCCACTGCCACCTCCTCAAGGTTCTCAGCTGAATTAGTGCAACACCCCAGGACTGCTTTTCCCTACCCCCATCACACTCTGAGTTGAACCACCCACCCACTGCCTCACCTCCACCCTGGAGCCAAAGTGCTCATCCATTTCCAGCCCGGGCATGATCCTCCCCTCTTTAAAACCCCCCTGTGGCTCCTATCACCTTCCAAATAAAATCCAAACCCCACAGCATGGCATCTACAGCCGTGACCATCCCAGCTGTTCCCGACTCATTTGTTCCCTCCCCCAAGCACAGCACCCTTAGGCCAGGCCAGACTTCGGGGTGGCTCCTTGAACCCACCATACCCTCAATGTGCCCCCTTCGAGTCTTTGCAAATACTGCTTCGAGTGCCTTTCTGCCCCTTCCTTGATGAACACTCCTTCACCATTCAGGACATCTCTTGCTGAATGGGCACCTTCCACCTCCAGCCCACCACGCCCAGTGCTAATTGGCTCTGGGGGTCTGCTCACTCGAACTATAGGAATGATGCTTCCCCCCATCTTACAGACTGCAGGCCACTCGTAGACTGTCTCCCACCTCTGCCTCCACAGAGCCCAGACTACTGAAGGACTGACCACTCTTAAAGTCTCTTTAATGTATCATCTCCTGATGATTTGAATTTTTGCTTAGACCTTGCAACATATTTAAAGCCTTGAAGCTAGAGACGGGAAAACCATGAACTGCTGCCAATCAATGATCAGTCAGAAGCGAAGTCCACTTGTCTCTGAAATTATCATAGGAGTCAATGAGAACACAAGGAATCATTTATGAAACTAGTGTACACTTGACTTTTAAATCATTGGATTAAGTGCAACAGGCTTAACGTTTATTTGCAAGGACATGTTTACAAAATTACATGTCCATGAAAAACATTTTGGAAACTACATTAAAAAGCACCCATAGTTCTACAACTCAAACCTGGCCACTAGCATGCTGGTTTAATTCCTCCCAGTCTTTTTTCTGGGTGTAGGTTTAAGGGTGGTTTAAATATCAATTTGAGTGATTCTCTATGTATCATTTCACAAGTGGCTTTTCCCCTTATGTTCATGTTTAGCATGTTCACGGTATTACACACACATTGTTCAAGAGTGACATAAAACTCAACTGTGTGAATGTTCCATAGATTGTGTCTCATTCCTCTACCGTCAGATGTTTAAACCCGTTCTACTATTTCCTCATCCTGAGTAATGCTGGGACACGCGTATTTCTGGATTTGTTAGGACAGATTCCCAGAAGCAGGATTACGAGTCAAAGGCTAGGAACATGACTGAGGCTCTTGAGAAACGTTGCCCCTAGTTTTCCAATCAGATGCCCCGGTTTGCACTCTCCCTGCAAGTGCACAAGAATCCCCACTTTCCCACACCATGCCCCACCTGTGATTATTATTTTACAATATCTATTCTATTTTGACTGATGAGAAGTGAATCCACACTGTTTTGCCTTGATTTTTCTGGATGAAGAAAAAGATGGAGCATTTTTCATAGGTTTCCTTACGAGATGTATTTCCTCATATGTAGAGCTTCATCTCCCTTTGCAGGGAAACACCTTAGAGGAGAGAAAGCATGAGCTGGGTGCACACTCAGTCCCTGACTCCTTGCACCAGCTGCGTGATCCTGGCTGCGTCGCTGTAGCTCGGAGACTTCTGTTTCCTTGTCTGTGGATTTAGGATTCTAACCTAATAGCAACTTCCACCCACCTGGCGAAAGGGCCCCAGGCACACAGCAGACAGGCGGTTTCAGCTCCCCTTTCCTTCTTTTTGAGCCCTGAGGCTTTGTCATTGCCGCGGGGTAATCTTTTAGGTCCCTGCTACTTGGAGATCTGCAGCATCAGCATCACCTGGGAACTTGCTAGAAACACAATCATGGACCTCACCCCACACCAATAGCATCAGAATCTGCATTTTAACAGGATCCCACATAATTCACATGCATCTTAAAGTTTGGGGTGCTCCGCTTTCAGATTTGAGGGTAATGGTTGTGGTCTCCAGGCATGATACTCAGCGCCAACCCGGGGAGGAAGAAGCAGATTACGAGCCTGGGACCCGGGAGGTCTGACACATGCCCCATTCTCACAGGGTTTCTGCCAGCCCCAGAGAAGAGAGGGCAAGCAGAGTGCATACAGTCTCTTTGAAGGCAGCCCAGCAGGTGCATTCTCTGGGAAAACAGTCCTCAGCCAGCAGCTCGGGGCTGTACTTTTTGCCCAAAAAGGGGCTGCATCATGGGGAAGAGCCAACCAGGGGTGCAGGTAAGAGGTTGTAGACTGAGCAGGACGTAGGGACCTGAACCCGTGTCATACTGACATTCTGATTTGTTGCTGGGAGGTCCCAGATGGGAAGTAGGGATGCTTCAGGGCTTGGGGAGCAGGCCCTTGTTCATTTAGACCCCACCCATTGTTCTCCCCTCGCGAACTGGGGAGGGGCATTTTGAGAGATTCATGGGAACTTGGCCCTAAACGTGGCAGACCAGCAGCTGGTTGGGAACACAGAGACACATGTTTTCCAGCCAGTGGTCACTCTGCTGCATAGATGGGGCCACCCTCAGAAAGAACAGCCGTAGAACACTCATGTCTGTCATCCTGTTCTGCCTTGTCATGCTCTCAGCCTATGAGAAAGCCTGCATGGGCAAGAGGGAATCGGCATTGCCAGAACTGGAGTATGCATCCTATCTCACTGAGCCTTCTGTCGGCCCTCTGATGAGGAATCCCATTCTTCAGTCTAGCAAACGAATTCTCAGACTCCCAGCTAGGACTCCCAGCCCCCCGGGGTGACATGGATGGAGCTCCCCAGCTCCAAGGAGCTCTTCTCACTCATTCACGTGACAGATCAGGAAGCTGAAGTTGAAAGTTTAAGAAACTCAAAGTTCCAAAAAGGGATGGGAACAGGACTAGAAGTAGGGTCTAGGCCTTCAGAAACCTAGGTCACGGTGTTCAATTAAACCACGCTCTGTCCCACTGAGCTTTACGGCCAGGCCTCATGTCATCACGGCTGCCAGGCCCAGCCTCCAGTGGCTAAAAGAATAACCCCATTGAAATAAAAAGGGGGGGCACGGGAGGCGACACCTGGTTGGCTGGTGTCACATGGGGCATGTGACTCCTGATCTCAGGGTTGTGGGTTCAAGCCCCACATTAGGTGTCAAGATTATTTAAAATAAAATCTTAAAAAATAAGACTAACCCCGTTGGGATTCTGTCACTGCTGGGAATTTAGCATTTAGCATCCGGACTCCTGAACCAGCAGCATCTCTTCTCGACCCTCCAGCTGCACCTCCTCCCATCCCTGCCAGCTTGTTTCAGAGCCTCCACATTTGCAGGCCTCCAAGAGTTGTCTCCAGTCTTTCCAAGCAGGGTTGTTGTTGTTTCTTTGCACCCTCAGCTCATAAGACTGGTCTGTGCCCACCCTCTGGCCATGGCAGCCAGAGAAATCCTCCCGAATTCATAGGCATTGGAGCTTCTCCCTGAGGGTCGGCTCCCCAGCCTGCAGCTTCAAGAGGCCTCCACGGGGGAGCCCCAGGAACCTGTTTGCACACAAGATAAGCGAGAATTATCTGCCCGGGGTATGTTTTGGATGCTCCTTTGGAGGCGTCAACATTCTGTCCAAACGGAGTTTACACAATTAGTTTGCTTAGCACATAGCTAGAAACATCTCGCAGCTGGAGCTGAAAAGTCATGGCATCTTCGGAAATTCAGAGAAGTAAAGTGCTTTGCCCAAGATCACACAGCAAGTGGCTGGCAGAGCCTGGACAGAACCCAGTGTGCTGTCCCCTGACACTCAGTGGCCTCCTCCCTTCCCCTAGGGGTCAAGGAATATCTGTCCAAATGATGGATGGTGTTGGCTCAGGTGGAGGTCAGTGTAGCCGGGAGGGGCAGGTGTCAGGAAGGGGAGGACACCTAGAGGTCTAGCCTCACTTCATTCCTTCCTGGCACTGATATCTCACATCTCAACCCCGTTCTCTCCTCCTGCTTCAGGAAGTGTATGAGTTCCTTGCAGCTGCTATAACAAAATGACCACAAACAGGGGCTTCAAACAACAGAAACATATTGTCTTACAGTGTTGGAGGCCGGCAGTCCAAGATGAGTCTTACAGGGTGAAAAGCAAAGCGTTGGCAGGCCTGGCTCCTTCTGGAGGCTCCAGGGGAGAATTCATTCCTATTGGAATGCTGTTGGCATTCCTTGGCTTGTGGCCCCTCACTTTGGTTCCTTCCCCATCCCCACATGGCCATCTTTTCTGTACTCAAATCCTCCAGCTGCCTGCCTTTTCTAAAGGCCTTTGGGATTATTCCTACAGATTCCAGGAAAATCTTCCCATCTCAAGAACCTTAACGTAATCTCATCTGTCAACTTCTTTTTGCCGGGTTCTAGGGACTAGGGTGTGGATGTCTTTGGGGACCGTTACTCAGCTCACCGTAGGTAGTGACAAAATATGGTTAAGAGTATAAGCTTTACAGAGGCACCCGGGCGGCTCAGTCAGTTAGGTGTCTGCCTTTGTCTCAGGTCAGGATCCCAGGGTCCTGCGATCAAGCCCTGCATTAGGCTTCTTGCTCAGCAGGGAGTCTGCTTCTCTCTCTCTCCCTCCGCTCTTCCCCCTTGCTCATGCTCTCTCTCTCTTTCTCCCTCTCTCAAATAAATCTTTAAAAAAAGAGAGAGAGAGAGAGAGAGAGAGTATAAGCCTTACAGACAGTGTGTTCACCTTTCAGCTCTGGTACTTACTCACTGCATGACCTTGGTTTTTCAACCTTCCTGGGACTCCACTGTTTCTTATTCTATCAGATGGAAGTCACGTTATGTCCCTTGGGGGGCTATGGTGAGGACCAGGCATGATTCACACTGGGCACCCAACACTGTAGCTTGTGTACTGGGGGTATTTAATGCAGGCAACCAGAGGTGCTCTGGGATCCCGGAACTCTGCTCCTTCACTCTCAGAAGGAGGGTCTACGGGTCTGGTCCAGCCTTGCTCCTTGCTGATTTTAAGGAGTAAGCAAATGCTGTAGGATGTGAGAGCCAACCAATGGTGCACACAGCTTGAACCTCCATTATCTTCAAAACTGAGTTTGCACCAGGTCCATTTGGATTAGCTGGTAATGGAAGAGGCAAAGCACTGATCTATGGTAAGAGAATTCTGAATAAGTGAGTTTGTGATAATGTAATATTGGTAATAGGCAGAAGGGCCTGTGGACTCTGCCTGCCTCCCTGCTAAGAAATTCCACCAGGTCAGATCTTTGCTTCGATTTTGTTTCATTTCATTTAAAGGGATGATTTCTTCTCCTTAGAGGGACATCCACCCCATGGGGGGAAAGAAAAGCAGTCACCTCTGGTTTTCTGAACTACAGGTCTCAATATCCAGCCTGTGGCTCACCTTCCTGGAGCCTTCATCCTCATCAACAGCATCACCAACCTGCTGTTTTCTAAGAGTTGGGTCCCCGGGGTCACCTTGGAGGTAATGTCCCCCAGTCCTCAGTGTGAGAGACTCAATATTTAACAGCTGGTCTTCAGGGGGAAAATAGATCTGATTGCCCACTTCCATGGTGTAAATGTTCGCACCATGGCTGATTTCAAGCTACCAGCTTGACCTTGTTGAATACCGCACTGGGTAGGGCGAGCGGTCGGCACTGCTGAACTGGCCCCTCCCACAGCTGCCCACTCGCATCCTCCTCCCTCTGCCCGCAGCGCTCTTCACTCACCCCTTCCTCTGCGGAAGGACATGCCCTTCGCACTTTTGCACAGCTATCCTTCTGCCCAGGGACCTCCCCATTTTCCAGCAATGAAAATCATACTTGTTTTTCACCCCAGACCCATTCCGTCCCTCACGTGAATTCATCCTTCCTCTCTTTGCACGCAGGACACTGCTTGCACCTTTATGTAGCAGTTCCCTATCATACCTGGAGCGCAGTTACGTCATTACATGGCTGTCATTCCTGGTCATCTGTCGTTGGTCGCATCCCCGCGGTGGCTCTATGACTCAAAGCACACGTGTTTCTCAACCGTGAAACAAAGGCACCAACCCAGTAGTTTTCTACTGAGGGCATGTACAGAGCACACAGTAGCTGCTCAATAAATGGTGAGGAGGCCCTTTCCTTGGAGGGGAGAGCCGAGTGTCCTTCCTCTTTGTCAGCCCTCACATCCCCCGGTAGCAAGAAGACTCTCACTCAGCCAGGCCTGTGAGGTGCAAATAGGGGTGAGCGTCGGAGGGGGAGGGCTATACCCTAAAAGGTCTGCAGCTGGCCTCAAATCTCGCCCATATGGGATGAGCTGTAACAGTCTAAGAGATTCCAGCTCAACCCCGGTTGGGGAGGGGGTGTGGAAGTGAGTGCAGATGGAGAGTTTTCGTGGTGGCTTAATCTTGCAGGCATCATGGATAACTCATAAATGTCAGAAGTGATGCAGGCAGTTTAGAAGGCAGAAAGGAATCTGGAGATCCTTAGATATTTACCAGAGCACGTGGCAGAGCAGGCTCAGCCTCAGACACAGCTCATATTTTCATCAGCAGAGGCTGAGTGAACTTGAGCAGCTTAAAGTCTAATAGAAGCTTCCATTTTCTTATTTGGGATCTGAATGCAGTTGCCTCATTATACAGTGTAATGTTCCCTGATGGATGTTTGCTCTGCCGGTGTCTGCAAGACAGAGAAATATGGGGTTGGGGGGTAGGGGAGGACAGGGAAAGTGGCAGCTCAGCAACTTCCTCTGCTTCAGCATCTTGGGTTGGATCCCAAAGGGTGGGAGTGACGCCCGAGGAATGGGGGTATCTGTTGCATGCACTCCTGTGTTCTGCCTCTTCTCCCTGCTTCACCTGGGGGTTAAGAAGTTTCTGGATTCTGCACACTAGACTGAGACAGACCAACTCGGGAGCTGCTGCCTATTTGGAGGTAGTTTATGGGAAGCAAGATGGAATACCTCTACTGGAGCTGGCTCTGATTGGCCGATGAGACTGGCCGAAATGGGATGCCAAGGAGAAGGGGAAGGGAGTGTGGGGAGTAGAGAGCTGCTGAGGTCGGGGGATTCGGCGAGCTCAGTCTAGGGACATGGGCTGGATTCATACATTCATTCATTCATTCATGTAGTCACTCATTTATTCATCCTTTCTTCCAACAAATATTTATGGGACACTTAACATGGGCCAGGCGCTGGGGACACAATCTCAAGCAAAAAAATAGACATAGTACCTACCTTCTTATAGCTCGGTGGTTCTTAAATAGGGGCACTTTTGTCCCCAGGGGACAACTGACAGTGTCTGGAAACATTTTGTGTGGTCATAACTAGAAGAAGCTCCTGGATAGAGGCCAGTGATGCTGCAAAACACCCTAAAATGCACGGGACAGCCCCCACCACAAAGAATGATCCAACTCAAAATGTCAGTAGTGCTGAAGTTGAAAAAACTAGGGTCTGGAGGTTTTAGGGAGAAGGGGGGGCGACGTTCTTTTTTATATGACATGTTTTCAAGGGCAAATTATTTGTATGGCCGACCTATATATTTTCTCACAAGCTGGCAAAAGATAAAACTGGGACAATTTCTAAATAAAGTTTTAAATGTCACAGCAACAAGAATAATACCCTCTATCTATGTGATGTGGTAGAAGACAAGGCTACATGATCAGAAGGTCTAGTTTCAGGCATTTTGAGCAACCCTTAGTTGATACCTACAGGATGAGGGACCAAAAGCACGGGGTTCATGGTCAGGAGCCCAGGTTCAGGTTCTGAATCTCCTACTCTTACCTGAATCATCCTGAGCCATTCACATTACCCCTCTCTATCTCATAGAGTGCTATAAAGACAGCTAGCTCGTCCAAATAAGTTTTCACCAGGGCATTAAAATGCAGCCAAAGGCACTGACCCTCACACTCCAGAATTCTTCCAGACCTCTGCCCACTGCCATCTTCTCATTAGTTAGCCGTTCATTCATTCACTAATAAATATTTATTGATCACGTACCATGCCCCAGCTCCTGCTCCAAGTGCTGAGGCTGAATCGGTGAACAAAACAAACAAGGTGTCTCATAGAACCTGCATTTTATATAGAAAATTCCTTAATAATAATAATAAATTTTCCACAGATACGAGTTTCATGATGAAATAGAATGGGATGATATAATAAGGAGATACTAAGTTGGTTGGTCAGAAAAGACCAAAGGAGGCTTCTTTGAATGAAGCTGAAACCCAAAGGAAAAGGAAAATGTGAGTCAGGCAAATCTCTGGGGGAATGATCATTCCAGGCAAAGTGCCAACAAGAATAAAGGTGCCCCAAGGGAAGGGTGCACTCTACGTGTTCAAGGAACAGAACATGTAAGGCTGGAACACCCCGGTGAAGGCAAAAGTATCTGGGATGTGTTGGAGAGCATGGCAAGTCCTGAGTAAGGAGTTTGGCTCTTGTTCCAAGACAACTGGGTAGCCAAGGGAGGGGAACTCAGCAAGAGAATCCTGGGCTTCTCATAGACCCATTACCCAACTAGGGATCACATTCCTGACCTCAGCTTTAGCACAGGATTTATAGCATATTTTCTCTGCTTCCTCCCACCAACACCAGCTGGCAAGATGCAGCCCCTCCCCGAGCCAACCCCAGTTCCCATTAAATGAACACATCAAGGCCCACTGTAAGTTCCCGGGCAGGGATTGGAAATGGGTCCATCCTCTCGTGTCCATTCACTCACTCACTCACTCCATAAACTGCTAGTGAACCCAGTCTTAGTCTGGTTCCCACAAAAGCAGACCGTGAAAAAAAGACATGTAGTTTATCTGGGAGATGATCCCAGAGAACACTGATAGGGAAGTAGGAAGTGAGACAGGGAAAGAAAGTGACCAAAACAATTGCATTATTAAGTTAGCCCCACGGTCAATTGGATCTTAATCCCACAGGGAACTCTGGGAGCCAGGGTGGAACATGAATCTCAGAGTTATCTCACCTGAAGGGTGAGGGAGTGAGGGTATTTATGTCCCAATCAACTGACAGTCTGGTTGAGGGCAGTTCCCAGGGAGCATTAACTTTCTGGCACTCCTCCCCTGCCCTGTGTATGATCAGAGAAAAAAAGCCCTCAGGCAAAGAAATTCAGGCACTAGTAGCTGAAAATGGGGCTAGCCCACAATAAAATTGTTAAGTCCAAGGGAACATGGGCAGTAGACCAGAAGTATCAGCTAGAAGCCACATTTTTTTTAAGCACTTTGTTTTGTTTATTTTTTATTTTATGTCATTGTAGTAAGAAGACTTAACATGAGATCCACTTAAAAATTTTGGAGTGTACAATACAGAACTGTTGACCATAAGGACCATGTTGTACAGCAGATCTCTAGAGTTTATTCATCTTGCTTAACTGAAACTTTATGCCCCGTGACTCATAACTCCCCATTTCCCCGCCCCCACCCCCAGGCACCATTCCGCTCTTTCATTCTATCAACCTGACTATTTTAGAGCAGTATTTGTCTTCCTGTGACTTGACTTATTTCACTTAGCATAACGTCCTCAAGGTTCATCCATGCTGTTGTACATGGCAGAGCTTCCTTCTTTTTTAAGGCCGAATGAAGAGTATACAGTTGTATGTGCAAAGCACATCTTCTTTATCCCTTCCTCTGTCAGTGGACGCTTAGGTTGTTCACACAGCTTGGCTATTGTGAGTAATGCTGCAGTGAACATGGGAATGCAGATATCTGTTTCAGATCCTGATTTCAATTCTTTCTGATAAATGCCCAGAAATGAGATTGCTGGATCATATGATAGTTCTATGTTTTACATTTTGGGGAACCTCCATACTGTTTTCCATAGCAGCTGCACCATTTTACATTCCTACCAACAATTGCAAGGATTCCAGTTCCTCTGTGTCGTCGCCAATACTTGCTGCCTTTTGTTTTTTTGATACTACTAGCCATCCTGACAACTGTGAGGTGACATCTCATTGTGGTTTTGATTTGCATTTCCCTGATGATTAGTGATGTTGGACATTTTTTTATATGTCTCTTTGCCATTTGCACATCTTTGGAGAAATGTCTGCTCAAGTCCTTAGCCATTTTGTAATTGGGTTATTAGTGTTTCTGCTCTTGAGTATGCGAGTTGGCTTCCATCGCCAGATACCATGCTTGGTCTGAGGACATACAAATCAAGATGGTCTGGTTCTTCCTCTCCAGGAGCTGACACTCTGGACCTGCCTCTTTTCTCACCTTTGATATAAGTCTGACACTCATAAGTTCTAGCACACAGGACTTTTTGAAGATTCAATGACATGCCACGATGACGGATTTGAAAGCCCTGTGCAAATGAATTGTGGGCACAGACTTTAGAGATTATAATCACCACTCAGCAAGTCACTTAACTTTCTTAGTCTCCATCTGTCAAATGAAAGTAAGAATCTGTGCTCTGCCTACTTCAGACAGCCATCATATGCTTTCAATGAAGTAATGAATGAGAACACTCTAGAATACTACTGAAATGTAAATCACCGTTCACCACCTCTGTCCATCCTCTTTGCACTACATGAATCACTTGAGGATGGTGATCATCTGTGACCCACCTTTGTAAGTTTTTCTGCTCAGACCAGGTAGAGCGCCTGGCATATAGTTAGTGCTCAATAAATCCTGGTTGGGGGGCACTTGGGTGGCATGGTCGGTCGAGCATCTGACTCTTGGTTTCAGCTCAGGTCATGATCTCGAGGTTGTGAAATCAAGCGGTTGTGAAATCCACACTTAGCGGGGAGTCTGCTTGAGATTCTCTCTCCCTCTGCCCTTCCCACTCATTCTCTCCTCTCTCTATCTCAAATAAATAAATATATCCTTTTAAAATCAATCAATCAATCAATCCTGGTTGAGTTGAATCAAATGCCACAGCTATTGTCACTAGTAAAGTGGAAAGGAATTATTAAACCTATTTCTCAGATGAGAAAACTGAGGCTCAGAGAGAGGGTAGGAGAGCCATGCTGTTAGGAAGGGGCAGAGCCAGGACTGGGATCCCTGATGTCTTTGCTTCCAATCCAGTGAGCTCTTCTCTACCACCGACTGGAATGACTGGGGATATTCCAAAAAAATATGTAAATAAATGTTGATGTTTTCTAGGGACAAACAAGCCTGGTAGCTCTCTGGCAATACTGATCTCTAATAACAAAGAGGGTCAGTTTGAAAGTAGCTTCTCCACCATTTACCATGCTAATGGACACCAAAAGAAAGCTGGGGTGGCAATCCTTATATCAGACAAACTAGATTTTAAAACAAAGACTGTAATAAGAGATGAGGAAGGACACTATATCCTACTGAAAGGGTCTATCCAACAAGAAGATCTAACAATTGTAAATATCTATGCCCCGAACATGGGAGCAGCCAATTATATAAGGCAATTAATAACAAAAGCAAAGAAACACTTTGACAACAATACAATAATAGTGGGGGACTTTAACACCCCCCTGACTGAAATGGACAGATCATCTAAGCAAAAGATCAACAAGGAAATAAAGACTTTAAATGACACACTGGACCAAATGGACTTTACAGACATATTCAGAACATTCCATCCCAAAGCAACGGAATACACATTCTTCTCTAGTGCCCATGGAACATTCTCCAGAATTGATCACATCCTAGGTCACAAATCAGATCTCAATCGGTACCAAAAGATTGGGATCATTCCCTGCATATTTTCAGACCACAATGCTTTGAAACTAGAACTCAACCACAAGAGGAAAGTCGGAAAGAACTCAAATACATGGAGGCTAAAGAGCATCCTACTAAAGAATGAATGGGTCAACCAAGAAATTAAAGAAGAATTTAAAAAATTCATGGAAACCAATGAAAATGAAAACACAACTGTTCAAAATCTTTGGGATACAGCAAAGGCAGTCCTGAGAGGAAAGTATATAGCAATACAAGCCTTTCTCAAGAAACAAGAAAGGTCTCAAATACACAACCTAACCCTACACCTAAAGGAGCTGGAGAAAGAACAGCAAATAAAGCCTAAACCCAGCAGGAGAAGAGAAATCATAAAGATCAGAGCAGAAATCAATGAACTAAAAACCAAAAGAACAGTAGAACAGATCAACGAAACTAGGAGCTGGTTTTTGAAAGAATTTACAAGATTGATAAACCCCTGGCCAGACTGATCAAAAAGAGAAGAGAAATGACCCACATCAACAAAATCATGAATGAAAGAGGAGAGATCACAACCAACACCAAAGAAATACAAACAATTATAAGAACATATTAGAGGAACTCTATGCCAGCAAATTAGATAACCTGGAAGAAATGGGTGCATTCCTAGAGATGTATCAACTACCAAAATTGAACCAGGAAGAAATAGAAAACCTGAACAGACCTATAACCACTAAGGAAATTGAAGCAGTCATCAAAAATCTCCCAAGAAACAAAAGCCCAGGGCCAGATGGCTTCCCAGGGGAATTCTATCAGACATTTCAAGAAGAATTAATACCTATTCTCCTGAAACTGTTCCAAAAAATAGAAATGGAAGGTAAACTTCCAAACTCATTTTATGAGGCCAGCATTACCTTGATCCCAAAACCAGACAAAGACCCCATCAAAAAAGAGAATTACAGACCAATATCCTTGATGAACATGGATGCAAAAATTCTCACCAAAATACTAGCCAATAGGACCCAACAGTACATTAAAAGGATTATTCACCACGACCAAGTGGGATTTATTCCTGGGCTGCAAGGCTGGTTCAACATCCGCAAATCAATCAACGTGATACAATATATTAACAAAAGAAAGAACAAGAATCATCTGATCCTCTCAATAGATGCAGAAAAAGCATTTGACAAAGTAAAACATCCTTTCTTGATCAAAACTCTTCAGAGTATAGGGATAGAGGGTACATACCTCAATATCATAAAAGCCATCTATGAAAAACCTACAGCGAATATCATTCTCAATGGGGAAAGGCTCTCAGCCTTTCCCCTAAGGTCAGGAACGCGGCAGGGATGTCCACTCTCACCACTGCTATTCAACATAGTATTAGAAGTCCTAGCCACAGCAATCAGACAACAAAAAGAAATCAAAGGCATCCAAATCGGCAAAGAGGAAGTCAAACTCTCACTCTTTGCAGATGATATGATACTGTATGTGGAAAACCCAAAAGACTCCACCCCAAAACTGCTAGCACTCATACAGGAATTCAGTCAAGTAGCAGGATATAAAATCAATGCACAGAAATCAGTGGCATTCCTATACACCAACAACAAGACAGAAGAGAGACAAATCAAGGAGTCGATCCCATTTACAATTGCACCCAAAACCATTAGATACCTAGGAATAAATCTAACCAAAGAGGCAAAGGATCTGTACTCAGAAAACTATAAAATACTCAGGAAAGAAATTGAAGAAGACACAAAGAAATGGAAAAACGTTCCATGCTCATGGATTGGGAGAATCAACATTGTGAAGATGTCAATGCTACCTAGAGCAATCTACACATTCAATGCAATCCCCATCAAAATACCATCCACTTTTTTCAAAGAAATGGAACAAATAATCCTAAAATTTGTATGGAACCAGAAGAGACCCAGAATAGCCAGAGGAATACTGAAAAAGAAAAGCAAAGCTGGCGGCATCACAATTCCGGACTTCCAGCTCTATTACAAAGCTGTCATCATCAAGACAGTATGGTACTGGCACAAAAACAGACACATAGATCCATGGAACAGAATCGAGAGCCCAGAAATGGACCCTCAACTCTATGGTCAACTTATTTTTGACAAAGCAGGAAAGAACGTCCAATGGAAAAAAGACAGTCTCTTCAACAAATGGT
The DNA here is from genome assembly GCF_037043125.1 of Eumetopias jubatus. Lineage (NCBI taxonomy): Eukaryota > Metazoa > Chordata > Mammalia > Carnivora > Otariidae > Eumetopias > Eumetopias jubatus. The sequence continues at coordinate 121,865,083 of NW_028274816.1, forward strand.
GTTGGGAAAATTGGACAGCCACATGCAGAAGAATGAAACTGGACCATTTCCTTACACCACACACAAAAATAGACTCCAAATGGTTGAAAGACCTAAACGTGAGACAGGAGTCCATCAAAATCCTAAAGGAGAACACAGGTAGCAACCTTTTCGACCTTAGCCGCAGCACCTTCTTCCTAGAAACATCGCCAAAGGCACGGGAAGCCAGGGCAAAAATGAACTATTGGGATTTCATCAAGATAAAAAGCTTTTGCACAGCAAAAGAAACAGTCCACAAAACCAAAAGACAACCGACAGAATGGGAGAAAATATTTGCAAATGACATATCAGATAAAGGGCTAGTATCCAAAATCTATAAAGAACTTATCAAACTCAACACCCAAAGAACAAATAATCCAATCAAGAAATGGGCAGAAGACATGAACAGACATTTCTCCAAAGAAGACATCCAAATGGCCAACAGGCACATGAAAAAGTGCTCCGCATCGCTCGGCATCAGGGAAATCCAAATCAAAACCTCAATGAGATACCACCTCACACCCGTCAGAATGGCTAAAATTAACAAGTCAGGGAACGACAGATGTTGGTGGGGATGTGGAGAAAGGGGAACCCTCCTACACTGTTGGTGGGAATGCAAGCTGGTGCAACCCCTCTGGAAAACAGTATGGAGGTTCCTGAAACAGTTGAAATTAGAGCTACCGTTCGATCCAGCAATTGCACTACTGGGTATTTACCCCAAAGATACAAATGTAGGGACCCGAAGGGGTACGTGTACCCCAATGTTTATAGCAGCAATGTCCACCATAGCCAAACTGTGGAAAGAGCCAAGATGCCCATCGACAGATGAATGGATAAAGAAGAAGTGGTATATATACACAATGGAATATTATGCAGCCATCAAAAGGAATGAGATCTTGCCATTTGCAACGACGTGGATGGAACTGGAGGGTGTTATGCTGAGTGAAATAAGTCAATCAGAGAAAGACATGTATCACAAGACCTCACTGATATGAGGAATTCTTAATCTCAGGAAACAAACTAAGTGTTACTGGAATGGTTGGGGGTGGGAGGGATGGGGTGGTTGGGTGATAGACATTGGGGAGGGTATGTGCTACAGTGAGCGCTGTGAATTGTGCAAGACTGTTGAATCACAGATCTGTACTTCTGAAACAAATAACGCAATATATTTTAAGAAAAAAGAAAAAGAAGAAGATAACAGGAGAGGAAGAAAAGGGGAGTATGTCAGAGGGGGAGACGAACCATGAGAGATGATGGACTCTGAAAAACAAACTGAGGCTTCTAGAGGGGAGGGGGGTAGGGGGATGGGTTAGCCTGGTGATGGGTATTGGGGAGGGCACGTTCTGCATGGAGCACTGGGTGTTATGAACAAACAATGAATCATGGAACACTGCATCAAAAACTAATGATGTAATATATGGTGATTAACATAACAATAAAAAATTAAAAAAAAAAAAAAGAAAGTAGCTTCTCCAATCTGGAGGTATCTGGGTCACCTGGAACTTCACCCTGGATCCAGTTTACTTGCAACCCCTCACATCCTCATCTCCCCCAGGCAGAGAGACTAGAACCCATGGAAGGATATTCTACCTTGATTGGAACACAGAGCTGAAGGGTTGTCGAGGGGGAAAAAGGGGAAAACACTCCCCCTAAAGATCAACTAACTGAGTCTGAAATGTCTCCATACCATAATACACCAGTGAGAAATGCCTTCCTGGGACAGCTTTGGGTGGCTGGCAGACCTAGGTTCAAATCCCAGGACCTCCATTAGGCAAAAAGCTTCACCCTCCTGGCGCTTAGTCTCCTCCCCAGATAATTATAAACACTACTCACCTCATTGGGTTGTATAAAGATTAAAAAGGATGGTAAATGGGGAGCAGCTAGCACGGGGCCTGGCACATAGATGCTCAACAGGTAGTGGCCTCCTCTCTCCCCTTCCTGCCCCCAATCCCAAAACAAATGATGGCTGGGCCCCCTGGCCCCTTCTACCTCCTTACAGGTCACAAGGATTTATGAGGCAATACCAAGCAAGCATTTCTGTTTCCTGAGAAGTACAAGGCCGCTGTTTTGAGAGAGAGAGAAGAAATAGAATTTAGCTCTCTTCCTGTCACCTAAGTTTGAGCCTCCAGGAGGCCTCCTGTGGCCATCCTGCATTTTTATGACCCTGTCGGGTTTCATTACAGGCCCCGATTCCTGGAAACTCATCTACCATCCTGACCCTGAGAGCATTTGGTTTGAAACCTCAATCATGGTTTAGTGTTGAGCTCCCTGTTTACATGTAAGTGCAGACCCTCTTGTTTCCAAATCTGAATTGTGGTCTCAGAATGGGGTATCAGGGGGTCCATGTGGCCCAGGAAAGAACACCCATTGTCAGCCCAATCTAATTGTCTCCTGTTGCCGTCGGCATGGGACTGCTATGCCACCACCTGCGTGGCCCCAGCCCTGCCTGCAGCAGCCTGGAAGCTCTGGTGAGAAGAAATGATGCCAGAATCACCAGGTCAGTGTGGAGGTGTCAGAACCCAACCAGGTCTGATGGGCCAGCCCCCTCCAGGAAGAGACCGGTCATACAAATTGCCAGTCCAACGGACTTCTACAAATTCTAGTTAAGGTTTTCAAAATACAGGTTTCTCAGGTTGTTGTAGGTGTTATACCTATAACTAAAAAACCTATGTGTTCAGTAGTTCAAAGTGCTAAATTATATGTCAAACACTTCTCTTCCCTGCAGTACTTATCAAAACCTTTAATAAGCAAGTGTCCCTGTAGATCTCCAAGAGAAGAATATAAAATATGGGGCTTTGTCAACTTTTTAAAATTGCAAATCCTTTTTCTTAATCTCCAAAAAGAACATCCAATGGGACCAGTGTTCCCCGGAACATATTTTGGGAATTGCGGATCCCGAGGGGCACAAGGCATGAACTTGTAGGTTCCTGAGCTATGCTCAGGATCAGGAGATACAAGGGATACTCAAGGCCAGGCTTAAGGGGGAGCTGAGAGGAACAAGTCAAAAGGATGAGGGCCGGGCTGAGCCTCTGGTCTGCGGAGCTAGGCTCCATTCCCAGCAAGAACTCGAGTTGCTAACCACTGAAGGTAGAAGAGAGAAAACTGCAAACACCACAGAGCAAAGACTAGCGAGAGAGGTTACTGAAGGGCAGTCTGGGGCGGGGGGGGGGGGGGCGGACAGAAGGCTCTGAATCAGTAAGGACACTTTTGACTGCAAGTGAGAAAACCCCAATCAAATGTGCTTCAGTAAACTAGAGAGCTTATTGTGTCATATAACCGACCAGTCCATCCAGGCCGACTGATCAGCCTTCAGACCTGGCTCAATCCAGGGATCAAATCCTGACACCTGCATAAGGTTTATCTCTGTCCATTCCAACTCTGCTTCCTCCGTGTTGGCTTCATTCTTGGCCAGACCGTGTCTTTATGATGGTCACTGGCAGTTCCCAATTCTGTTCCTTCCAGCATCAGGTCAAATGGAAACGAAAGCCCACTCCACCAACAGTGCGTGCACACACACACACACACACACACACACACACACACACATACACACGCGAATTGCGTTTCATTGGCTATTATTGGCCTGACCTGGATGACATGCTCATCTATGAAACAACGGCCAGGGAACCAAATGTACCAGTTGCCTTAGTGTGGGCCATGGGCACCACCCTTGGAGTCTAGGTAGAGTCTACTTTATCTGAAGCACATGGGGTGGGTGGGAAAGGTGATTCCCAAGGGGGAAACTGGGGCCTAGTTACCATGAGAGTGAATAAATGTTGAGCAGTAGACACCAGGAGTATCCACAGCAGACTGTCTTTCTGGTTGATCCCCAAGGATGACAGCAGCTGATCTTCCCATCCTGCCCAGATGGCATGAGGGCCTCCTCACACTTTGCCAGGCTGGCCTCTCGTTGACTTAGTGGCGGGACAATGCTGAGCTTGCTTATAGTGAGGACATAGTGACCAGAGCTGGACAAAGGAGGGACAGGCAGGGACGGACCAGAAAAGTGACAAGCTAAGTTCTTCTGGAAGACTTTGATATTTCATGAGATAAAAGACCAGATAATCTCCAGTCTTGGGAGAACATGACTTAGTTCAGGGTCCCTGTCAAAGCCCAACTCTCAGAGGCCAGGGGATCCAAGGCTCCTCCTGCTCTCCTCCAGGTCTGACCAATAGAAAACCGAGACAAGGATTACAAGCCAGATGCCAACCAAATATCAATTTGATTCAAGACATGCTTAATAACTTCCAAAATGCAGGACTTTCTGGCAAGAGCCAGATTGGAGAACATGGTTTACCTGAGGCTAAAATAAGGATCTAATAACCTTCACCCCTTACTTAGACCTTGGACCCTGCCTGGGGGGCGAGGAGACCATGAAAACACTAAACAGCCAGACACTGGCCTGCCCCACACACCCAAAGAGAATGATAGGCCACTTGCAGCCTGGATCCCACCCTAGAGTGCTCGGCCCGCGCGAGCAGGGAACAGAAGACTGAGTCCCCAGGTTTGTCCTATGGTGCAGGGCAGGCCCCGGAAAAAGAAAAAAGGTGGAGCCTGTCACCTGCCCCTGAATTACATTACTACCCCTCAGAGTTAAGAGGCCAGTGGAGTCAGCCCTGACCCCAATCAAATGAGCCAGCTGTCTCCAAGGGATGGAATGAAAGAGGGGTGGGAGGTGGACACTCAACCCCAGCACTCCCCAAGAGGGCAGAGGTGGGCACTGGGGAGAGAAGGAAACAGTTTCTCCACATCGTTCTAAAGAGGTCCAGCTTCTCATGCGGCTCCGGTTAACTTTCTGGCCATGTAGGCTGGACCCAGGATGGAGCTTGGGGCCTGGCTGGATCAGAGATGTTACCCAGAACAGCAGGAAAACTGTGCTTTAGCAAGGTGTGTGGATACACACCCAGGCACACATACGCCTACACGAATGTATGTCAGGTGATGTGTGTATCACATCATATATATGACACGGTATGTGCCAGACACTGGGCTAAGGTGTTTTGGGGACTATACGAATTCACTGATGTGGTTCCCACCGTCATGCTGCTTCCAGCCGAGAGCAGAAAACAGACATGGGAACTATCGATTCCTAACGCAGTGTGCTCCCCTCACTGAGGGAGCTCCGAGTCAGGAGGAGGCTCTGGGGGCACAGAGAGAGGAGGATCTTTGCCGCCATGGTCAAGTCAGAGGCAATTACAAAAAGGAGCTGGAGGCCAGAAGTCACACCCCTGGATCAGGCAGTTCCCATCCAAATGTTCTCTCCTGTTCCCTGACTTCTGCTCGGTTTCCCTCTTCCTCTGTTCTGGCGAGGCCTCCTCTCCCACCAGTGGCCATCAGGACAAAGCTGCTCCAGGTGTCAGAAGCCGCTCCTCCAAGCTCCCTGGTCCTCTGCTTTCCCTCACAGCTGTCTTTTCCCAGATCTTTGGCTTCTCTTGTTCTCTGACTTAGCGTCTGTGAAGGTTCTGAGCTCATCAGAGCAGGCACCACGGGCCGCCCTTGCTCATGGGTTCGAAGGGCTATCCTTTGCTTTTTCTTCTCTCTGACGTTTGAAGCACTACTTTTCCTGGAGAGACCTCAGAGAATAAGCCCCGAATGCAAGAATTAAGCTAAATACAACTGGAAGGAGAAATTTAGAGAACTGCATCATCTAAGAAGATCACGAAACCCACAATCATATCTTAAAGTCACATTTTCTTCCCCTAGAAATGTGTACCTCGTTTTTTCCGATACTCTTTCTAATAGAGTTTTCCTAATTCTAGTCAACGGAGGAATGGGACTCTGTGTGCATAGCTCCCTTCACATTTTCTGCCTGGTCCGGCTGGAGCCCTGCTTCCCCCACCAAGAGGGCCCCCAGAGGGGGAGCACCGACCTGCTGACCACACCGTGGGTACCCAGACGGGGGAAAACAGTCTCTCGGGGTGGCGAGGTGTCTGCACCCCACACACAGTGCTCTGTGTTTCACATGTAATTTCCTCCTGCTCTGAAATCCTATTCAGAATATTCCCCAAAGAGAAAACCATCCTTGGTTCCAACAGCCCAGTGAACCCCAAACAACACGTTATCTCCCTCCAAAACTCACTGCACAGGAGGACTCCATGACTGTCCCTGTGGGGCCTTAGTGAAAACACTTCGTAATTGCTGCTCTGGTCCAAGACTACTTGCCCCTCACTGTGGAACGGATCCTGTCTGCTCCCCGGGCTTCTCCCCTGAAGGGAACTGTCACTCATTCATCGATTCAACAAACTAATGCTTAATGGACACCTACAACAGACCAGGCACCACTGGAGGTACAGGGGACATGATAATTAACAAAACAGACCCAAATCCATGCTCTTGCTGCTTGGAGAAGACAGAAAGTAAACAAGATACGTAAGTAAAGGATATAGTATAGGGAATAATACGTGCTAAGAAGAAAAAGTAAATCAGGGAACAAGAATATGTGTTGGCAGGCGAAAGTTTCAATAAGATGGCCAGAGAAGGCCTCCCTAAAAAGGTGATGTTGAAGAAAGGCCTGGAGTAAATAAGGAAACCAGCCCTATAGATCTAGGGAAGGAGTACTCCGGGCAAAGGGAACAACCAGTGTGAAAGCCTTGAGCTGGGAGTTCGTCTAGGATAGACAAAGAACAATAGAAGTGAGCTTAGCGAGATAAGTCAAAGGAGGACAAATACTATATGATTTCACTCATATGTGGAATTTAAGAAACAGAACAGAAGAACATAGGGGAAGGGAAGGAAAAATGAAATAAGATAAAAACAGAGAGGGAGGCAAGCCATAAAAGACTCTTAACTGTAGGTAACAAACTGAGGGTTGCTGGAGTGGAGGGGGGTGGGGCGATGGGGTAACCGGGTGACGGGCATTAAGGAGGGCGCTTGATGGAATGAGCACTGGGTGTTATATGCAACTGATGAATCACTAAATTCTCCCCCTGAAACTAATAATACAATATATGTTAACGAAATTGAATTTAAATAAACATTTTTTTAAAAAAAGAACAATAGAAGTGAGCTTAGCAGGTGATGGGGGCCAGATCGCGTAAGGGGCTTGTAATCACAGGAAGGACTTTGGCATTTACTCTGAGCATGATGGGGAGACATTGAAAAGTTCTGAGCAGAGGAGTGACGTAATTTCACAGGATCACGGTGACTGCTGTGCTGGGAATAAACTGAAGGAAGCAAGGGGAGAAGCAAACAGGGAGGGGCCCCTTGCATGAGACTGCAATAAACCAAGTGAGAAAGATAAAGGCTTAGCCCACAGTGGTGGGTGGTGAGAAGGAGTCAGATTCTGGATCTGTTTTGAAGGGAGTGCAACAGAACCACAGTCACAGCAGAACTGTGGTGTAAGGAGGAGTAAAAGGAGTCAGAGATGACACTGGGGCTGTGGGTCTGAGCAAAGGAAAGATGGAGTTTCCATTTGCTAAGAAGGGACGGACTGAGGAGAAGCTGGTTGGGGAAGGACCATCAGGAGCTCGGTTCTGGACACGCTTGGGTATCTAAGTGAGATATGTAAGTGGGCAGTTGGGTGCGTGAGTCTGGAGGTTAGGGGAGTGGACTGGGCCAGATTGATTTGCGAGTCCTCAGCATGTAGACAGTTTTTAAATCTCTGAGACAGGACAAGATTCCCTAGAGACTGAGAGCTGAATAAAACAAAACAAAACAAAAAAAAACACGTAAATTATTGCGTCTATGCCAGGTGCTATTATTATAGCTGCTTGACCTACAGAGATGAGACTCACCTTTGGCCCAAGAAAGAGGACAAAGCAATGTATGTAGAATGCAGTTGCTGTCCAGGGGCAGGGCTGGGGGTGGGGAGAGGGGAGAAGCTCCTGGATTAGAGCTCATGGGTCAACCCTCAGTGGGGTGGTGATGTCAGGGAAGGCCTTCTAAAAGGGAGGACTCCACAGCTCCCCTTCAAGGTAAAAGGAGTTATTCCAGCAGAGATGGTGGGAAGGTACTCCTGGAAGAGGAACGAGCATGTGCAAAGACAAGAAGTCAGCACAGAGCATGGGGCTAGAACCGGAAGTGCCTTCGGAAGAGTCAGGGGGATGGGGACATGGAAGACAGGTGTCCGAGGCAGCTCTGGGGAGTGTGGGCTTTGTCTTGAGGAAGACACGGAAGGACCACCAAAAGACTATGCTCATGAGAATGTCATCGTCAGGTTCACCGTATTAACAATCGGAACTTGCGACATGGGACATGTATCCAGGCTGGTGATGGTGGTCGGTGTACTTAATGTGAAACAGTTCTTTACAAGGGAGAGGAACCAGCAATTTCTGAGCCTGTTCCTTTGTTCGTGACACAAGGTAACTGCCCTGAAGCTAGAGGAGTGCTTACCCAGAGGGGGGACATGTTCAGTTTCAAGGGCACAGGGAGGGAGCTCCCAATGTCTCAATGTTCCTCCATCCCTTTACGGACATCATCCCAAACCACTAGGGGAGAGAGGTATGAATATCTGTTTTCTGGAGAGTTTATGTATCAAGTCCAAAGTCACTCAGCACAAATAGGGGGAGCCGGGATTTGAAACCCGGTCTGTGAGTGCCTCCTCCAACGCAGCACTTCCTAGCGAACATTTCCCACCTGCCAAGAGCACACAATTTGCAGGGCATCTGATGATTAAAACAACTTGGCTAAGTGGTTCTCACGCCTCATCCACAGTTGTCCTTTCCTTGACATACTGTGGATAGAATTTAAATATTGTCTTTCAAATCAATGCTCATTTTATTAGCAGGAAGCATTTAGAATGAGCCATTACACCATCACGGGGGCTTTTATTATTGGTCCTTAATAAATGTTTGATGCTCCAAATGGTTATGAGCCCAAAGGGTAGGGAAGGTCCCACCCGCTCCCTCCTTTGCTCTCTCTGCCATAAAATTAACTGAGGTATTCGTTAACAGCCTTATCATTTATCTTAGTTTTAACTGGCATGATGCCGGAAAAATAAAATAAGCAAATTGGAGGAACTACAGAAGGCTTTTTAATGATAACAAAGTTAAATTGCAAGAGCAATCCTTCCCACTGGCTTTTTATCATGAGCCAGGAGTCCTAGCAAGACAGTTAATGACATGGCCAAGCCCTGGGACCTGAATGCAGACTTATTTATTTGCTCTCTAGAAGAGAGATTGCGCATTGTAGCTCCCATGCATCTTTCCCTAGCTGGAGTGGTGATATTTAAAGAGACCTTTATTTGCCCATTTCAGTTTTGCCCCAAACAGTTTGGGGCGCATGTCTTGTTTGCTGGCTTTAGCCATGCAGATGATGGGTCCTTTGTCTCCCGGTTGGAGAGCTTCTGAAGAGGACACCGGAGGTTTATCCAGGCTGGTGGGGGCTACCCAGGCTGAAGGCAGCCCCAAGAGGTACTAATATGCCAGGCAGTATTGTGGTCAGGCTGCTATGTGCCAGGTGGCAGGACAGAGTGAAAAAGTAAAGCCATTACAACAGCAAGGGACCAAGAGTCTGCAGGATATGGGGAAGTAGAACCCCAGGCCCAGATAACGGAAGAAAATAGCAATAGCTAACAGTTTACTGAATGTTCTCATGCACTGGGCGTATGACCAGTTTCCATGTGTCACTTCATTGGCCCAACGACACCTCTAAGAGGTCAGGTCTAATATTATTTCTGGTTTACAGATGAGGAAATCTAGGAGCTGAAGGTTAAGCAATTTTCCCAGGCTCCCCAACAGCATTTGTGGAATCCAGAGTAAGAGTACCACTGGAGGCCCAAAGACCGTATGTCTAAGTATTTAAAAGTTATAAACCCAGGTAACAAATTTTTGAATAAAATATGTCCCCTCATCCTACTTGACGAAGATACCTGTATCGTGACTGGAAAGCCCAATTTGAATTCAGACTTCTTATACTCCTTGGAGGCCCAGACAAGAACCAGTAGCTTAGGGAGAGCAGTCCCTGGCTCACAGCTTACCACCATTTTCTTCCTATCCCCCAGCTCTGTCTTAAACTGTGAGGGACCTTTCTTATGTGCATGTGGACAGCCCAGCTCACACATCCAAGCTCCAGACACCCCACTGCAAACAGCCCCTGCTTGGATACCCAAGTGAGGACTTCTGGGCCCTGGAAGCTGGCTTGGAGTCATTCAGCCAGTGTTCCTTCGTTCTAGGGCCCCAGAGTGTGGTCTAGAATGAGAAACATGCATTCCAGGTGGGCATGTCCTCCTGGGCCCTGGAGGGAAAGACACAGATGGAAGAGGGCCAGAGAAGCATCCTCTACAGCAGGGGGCCCAGAGCAGGCCCAGTGGCAGAGCTTGTGTTTAAACCGAGGCCATCTGGCTGGCTCCAGAATCTGGAGGCTGAACCCCTAGACAATCATCAATCAACTACAAAACATAAAGTCTAAGTGGTTGGTGGCTATAGATTTCCAGAATCCCACAGTGTGAGAGCAGGGAGAGAGGAGAGTAAAGTGCTTTAAATTCATTAAATTAAAGGTAATCTCGTTTGGTTGAACCCCGCCCACTGTCACTTTGACTCTCCACCCATTTTATAAATAAGGAAACTGAGGGTCAGAAAGGTTAAGTGACTTTCTCAAGAAGGCACACAGACTCAAAACAAAAAACATCTCCTACTCCACCCTGCCCCTCCCTACCCCACCTGCCAGCTTTCTGGTGAGGACTTGGGTGAGCTTCCCCACAGGGGACCGCTCCTGCCATGTGATTTACAGTGTCTGTTCTAACGCTGAGGCGGAGATCCCCATTCCCATCTGTGTGTCATGCCGCCAGGAGCCCTGGGTGGTGTCAGTGCATTCCAATTAGCCTTCTGAATCATATTTGTTGTCTTAAAATATTTATTCCCCACCTGCTAGAATAGTTTTAGCCTCTTCCACTGTGCCTTGCTCTCTCAAGCCCAAAGGAGTACTCTTGTCACTTGAGTTGATCATGACATCAGGCATCGCCACCAAGCATGACAGTGTTTCCTAATCAGACGTAAGTGGGACGAGTGGTGCCACCACCCAGGCACCCGCGCTCTTGTACTCAGAGCTTATTTCTTCCGACAATGGCACCTCGCTTCCACCAAGAGAAGCCATTTGCAATTCTATTTATACTCTTCAGCGGGGTCCATACTCCTGCCCAGGCTATGCTGGGGGTGGGGGGGAGGGGGGGCTCCAAAAGACAGCAGCAGGGATGCCCTGTGGTCAACCTCATATATTTTTACCCTTCTCGGTGGACAGAGAAGGCTGGAGCACCTTTTGCTGCAGTTCATGTTGACATTCTTCTTCCCTAAGTGATAATTATCATCATCATCTCAGGTACTTTTATGCCACAGGCAATATAGTATGGTGGGCAAAGCATGGGTTTAAAGTCAGGATTTATGTGTAAGGTCTACCTCTTAATAGCCATGTGACCTCCATTCCATTATTTAAACTCTCCAAGTACCAGTTTACCCATCTGTAAAATGGGGATAATGAAGGAATTATGGTAATGATGAAATGAGCTGCTAAATCTGCTCACAGCTTTCATGGAGCACCCACTCTGTGCCCCCTGGCTTCCTTAATCCCTTTGATATTTGTCAAGTGCCCAGCAGCAGTGTATCTGGCACATGGCAGGCATGCAATTCGTGAGGTTAAGGCAAGGCATGTGTAAGCGTCACATTTTGACAGGGGAGGAAACTGAGGCTTACAAGAATTCAGTGACTGTCCGAACTCAGCCTGCAGGTAAGCTGCAGTGCTAGGACCCCCGGCTAGGAGGGTTGGCCAGTTTCAGAGGCATCTCCATTCATCCTTAGAGAAAGCAGACACCCCTGCCCAAGGAAAGCAGCATGGCTATAAAGCCATGGGGGTCAGTGACAAGCGGGACCATGCCTTCTCTCCTTGGGACCCTGAAATTGGAGAGCTGGGAGTCCCAGCCAGGATACTTCACCCCCAATGCCCCCAAATGATGTCAGGACAGCCTTGACTTCTCCAACACATTGCTTCATCTCATGGATTGTAATTTGTATTTAAGTGCCAGGCCCAGTAATATTTTGGCAGGATTCCTGTCAATAGCCCTCCTCTAGACCATCAGTCTAGTCCCTTCACTGGGTCCCAGGAGGGTGAGGAGGTGAGGGCACTCATCCCTGAGGTATACTGGAAGGTCAGACAACTGAGCTAGAGCTATGACCTTCCATCCTAGATGCATTACCCTGGACAAGTCATTTGGCTTTCTGACCCTCATTTCCCCTTTCCTTATAATGAAGATGATCATGTGTGTTCTCTAATCCCAAATAATATCTTTCAGTTATTGGGTTATAAGTTTGTACTGTCATAGCCTGCAAACTCCCCGAGGACAGGGTTCATTTCTTAATGTAAATAAATTGATGACCAGTGGCCATGTATTATACTAGATTGAAAAAAATCTTAAAACCTGTAAGATATCAACCCAACCACCTCATTCATTGTCATCATCATAATGTTACGAAGTTATTGGCAAGATGCTTTTCTCTCCATACTCTGCCTTGATCCTGCCAACAACTCCTTTCTATATCATTATCCCATTTTACAGTAAGAACAATGAGGTTTTGAAAGGATAGAGGAATTGTCTCAAGGTCATGCAGATACTGGGTGATGGAGCCAAACCTGCACCTGCATCTATATGATTCTAAATTTGTTCCATGATTTTTTCTTCTGTGCACTGCTATCATTTTGGGGTTTTAGTCTGTTCAGAGGCTGTTTTGCGCCAGCTGACTGTGCTTGGGAAGGTTGGGGTTGGGGCTGACATCTCACTTTTTAAAATTTTTTCCTTCCATTTTAATAAATAATATGTCACAATTCAGGCAAGCCAGCTGAATAATAATTTGTCTAGCCCGACACCCGACTTAGCGTGTTCCCACACTCATCTTCCTACCTCCTACCTCTCCTTCTCTGGCCGGTCTTCACACATCCCGCTGAGCTCCAGATATTTCTGCCTGGGTGCTGTCATCATTCCCGGAGAAGTGGCAAACATTAACTTTTTGTCTTTCCCCCAAAGTTTTCCACTCGGTCTGCTGTGATCGATCGGCTTTACAGCTTGGCCTGATGGCGAGGGGAAAGCTGATGGCCCTGAGGCCCCACTGAGATGCCCCAGAAGCTGGATTTCACCACACATCCTCCCCCCAGAACCTGGCCCCCTTTGACCTTGGTCTTGGTTTTACAGAGTATAATAGGTTGGGCTGGAGTATTATAAGTTAGCAGAGGAAGCTCCCAAACAACAGATACATACCCCAAATCTGAAAACTATAAGGCTTAGGTTTGAACATAATGAATATGTTTCCTACTTTCCAGTGCTTAAATTACATATATAGATCCAAATACATGTATAATATATTTAGATATATTATATATATATATATATTTCTAAAATACATATTTTAGAAAAACTCTACAGCAAGTTCATGGTGCTGTGTATTTTCCTACGTAATTATCATCATCATCATCATCACAGCTGGTGTCCATATGAACTTTTTCACCTTAATGAGGAATTTCACATTTATCCTCTCATTTGGTCATCACAACAACTTTATGACAGTGATAAGAGCAAGTATCAATATACCATTATTTAGATGAGGGAAACAAGCCATAAGCAGCATACTGTGGAAACCCAGGGGAGGAGGGGCTGACTCAGACCATGGAGATCAGGAACAGCCTCATGGTGAAGATGGCATTAGAAAGGAGTCTTGAAAAATGAGGAATGTGCAGAGAACTAGAAGCAATAATTCCACCTTTGTGGATCAGCATGAGCAAAAGTCAGGAGTCTTGGGAATTTTGTGGCATTCTATTCAGATTGGTGGATAGAGGAGGGTGCCCAATCATGGTGGATCTTGACTAGCACCCTCCACCTGCCAAGACATTTATTATCTGTTGCTTTAGGATGGGCACCCCAGAAATAGACTCTGAGACAAGGATTCATGTGAAAGTGATTTATTAAGAAGTATTCCCAGGAAAAATCAGTAGTGATTTGGACCTAGGAGATGGCCAGGCTTAGCAAGTTGATGGCCAAGCCAAGCAAAGGCTCCAAGATGGAAATTTTACTCAGCCTCACTGGGTGTTCTGGAAACAGGGTGACCTGTGTGATTCCACACATGGTCCTGGACCAGCCGCATTGGCAATCACCAGAAAACCAGTCAGAAAGGCAGAATCCCAATCCCAGCATAGACTCTCTCAATCAGATCCCCCAGTGTTGTTATGATGGTCTAGAACACATCCCAATGAGTGCACAAGGGAGGTGGAGTATTTACACCCTGCACCTGTCAGTCATTGGTTAAGGGCTGCTCCCCAGAGGGATGTAAACTCCCAAGTACCTCTAGTTTACCATGTGGTAAGTGCAGATTTAGGCAGGCAGAGGACAGCTCTTCAATAAAGAGGCTGCTGTTGGGACTGAACGCACACCAAGCCAAGAGCCATATGCAGAAACACAGTGAAGACACCAGAGGTGGATGAACAGAGCTTTATAGGGTCTGGTCATTCAACCAGCCCAATGCAAGCACAAACTCATGTCCACATCCTTCAACCTAGCCCTTATGGGAGCCAGCAGTCAACGAGGGACGGTGTTGAGGCTGTGAAGACACGGTCCCACTGCAAACTAAGTCACTAATCTCCAGATTCCCCAGATCCTGGGAAAAGTTCTATTACTTCTTGACACTTATCAGATGTTAACAAAGGGTTCTAAGTGGAATTAAGTAGAGTTTCCCCTTTTTGAATGAACAGATAAAACACCTTTGTAACTAGAACATTAACATGTAAATAGATACCATTAATGGAATTTCAAATGATCAGTTCTATCAAGTAGGTTAAGTATTTCCCTGAAACCCAGGGTGAATTCTTCAGTTGCTCAGCAAACTCTTGCCCTGTAGACCACTGTGGTAAGCAATCCTTCTTGAACAAGGGCCAATTCAGTAGAAATAAAAATATGTATGGGCAGAGGTTTTTTTCCATTCAGTCCAAAAATAGCCAGAGTGAGTCCCATGGCAAAAATAAAATGTATTATTAAAACAATTTGTCTGCTTTATTGTCTAGGACAGTGTCAATTAGAAAATTTGGAACTGCTTTTTAACCTGTAAAAGATTAATATCTGGGCATTTATGAGAAATAACATCAGAGAGGCAGATTTCCAACTTTTTCTCTTGAAATCAAATCACACACCGTATCATGGAGTTGGATGAAATGTGGAGTGTGTGTGTGTGTGTGTGTGTGTGTGTGTGTATGTGTGTGTGTATCTTAACTCTGCCCTGATCATGGTTGATTCATCACAAGATCTGAATTAGTGAGCATCTGGTCAGGAGGTGAGAAACTCAGGAGCAGTCACACCTCTCTGCTCCCAGCCCATCCAACAGACCCCAAGGGATGTAGATGGTCCCCAGGGAATGTCACCATAGTAGCAGAGTAAGCCCATCTTCTACATCCCATTTACAGCTCCATCCTTCATAAGTACACCTGAACACTTTTTTTGAATCTATGAACTCATATGTAGCTTTTGCCCATAATATGTCTTTATTAAGGAGAAGGAGGAGAAGAAGGGGTAGGGGTGGGGAGAAGAAAAAGGGCTGTTTTTCCCAGCAAAGTGAAAAATAGGATCACTATAGTGAACTCTGGGATTAGGAAGACCCTCTTCTACTGAATGAATAATGGGGTAGATCTGATTAATGGAAGGCTCAGGAAAAGGCATGTGGCACAGTTCTGGCCAATGAAATATGGAGAGAAGTTTACTGGAGGATTCTGGGGAGTCTGTTTCTCCTTTGAGCCCAAGGAGGTTTGTGGCACTGATCCTGAATAGCATGGGGAAATGGCCTTAGGAGAAGCCAGCTCTGTGAATGGCTGTGTGAAGAGAGAGTCGTTGAAATCCTGCTGCCTACCTTAGCTCTACGTGGCGGGTGGCTTCTCATCTTCCTCCTCCTTCCGTTTCTCCTTCTTCTAACATTTATGTGACTTTATTGAGATATGACCATCATGCAGCAATATGCACATACTTAAATTGTTCAGTCTAATGAGTTTTGACAAATACATACATCTGTAACCCCATCAACACGATCAACAAAATATACATCTTTATTACCTCCTAAAGTTCCTTCATGTCCATTTTCAATCCTTCCCTCCTTCTATCTCCATCCCTAGGGAACAATTGATCTGCTTTCTGTCACTATACACTGGTTTGCGTTTTCTAGAATTTTATAGAAATGGAGTAATACAGTGTGCTCTCTCTCGTGTGGCTATTTTAACTAAGCATAATTTTCAGACTTCTCCATAGCATTGCATGTATCAACTAAACACACTTATTAGTTCTGGTAGCTTTTTTTGTAAATTCCTTATAATTGTCTACATAGAAGTTTATTTCATCTGTGAATAGAGTCAGTTTTACGTCTTCCTTTCCAATTTATATGCATTTTATTTATTTTTCTTGTTTTGTGGCACTAGCTAGGACCTCCTTTACAATGCTGAATGGAAGTGGTAAGAGCCAACCTTCTTGCTTCATCCTTGATCTTAAGGGAAAATCATCCTCATAACATTATTAGTCAAGACTTCTATATCCTTACTGATTTTCCACCTACATATTGTCCACACTATTGAGAGGGGTGTTGATGTCCCCAACTATAAATGTGGCTCTATATCTTCTTTTAATCCTATCTTTTTTGCTTTGTGTATTTTAAAGTATTGTTATTATGCCCTTTTGATGAACTGACCCTTTTATCATTATGAAATGAAACTTTTTGTCCCTGGTAATATTCATTGCTCTGAAATCTCCTTTGTCTGACATTAATAAAGCCACTCCAGTTTTCTTTTGATTAGTGTTACTATGGTTTACCTTGTTATATCCTTTTACTTTTATCTTTATCTTTACGCTTAAAGTTGGCTTTTTGTGGCCATCACAAGTTTGAGTCCTGCTTTTTTAAATCCAATCTGACCATCTCTACCTTTAATTGAGATGTGAAGACCAGCTTATTTAATGTGATTATGGATGTGGTTGAGCTTTAAATCTACCAACTTGCTATTTGTTTTCTATTTGCCCCATCTGGTCTTTGTTCCTCTTTCTACCCACCTTGTCTTCTTTTGAATTAATTGATTATTTTTAATGATTCCATTGTATCTCCTTTGTTAGCTTCCTAGTTCTGTCTCTTTGTTTTCTGGTTTTTGTAGTTGTTCTAAAGCAAAGTTTCTAAACTCCAACACATTTGAGGCTAGATAATTATTTGTCATAAGATGCTGTCCTGAGGATTTAACAGCATCCCTGGCCTCTACCCACGAGGTGCCCGTAGCAGCCCTCCCCACATTGTGACAAATATCCCTAGGATGGCCAACCTAGAACCACAGCTCTAGAGTCCACAGTATAAATCTTTAATTTATATAGTCTATCCTGAAGCAAATGTTAGACCACTTCACATATAGTATATATGTGAATATAGTATTTCCCACCTCACCTTAGTGGTATTCTTGTTGTATATTTTATTCTATATGCACTATAAACCCCACGATACATCATTATTTGTACTTTCTAAATGTAATCTTTTAGGAAAGATTTTTTAAATAAGAAAAAATATTTTATATTTACTCACGTATTTCTTATATAAATTCAAATTTCCATCTGGCATCATTTTATTTTCTGCTTAAAGGACTTATTTTAACTTTTCATGTGGTAGTGTCTGCTGGTGATGAAT
The DNA here is from genome assembly GCF_037043125.1 of Eumetopias jubatus. Lineage (NCBI taxonomy): Eukaryota > Metazoa > Chordata > Mammalia > Carnivora > Otariidae > Eumetopias > Eumetopias jubatus. The sequence goes on from NW_028274816.1 coordinate 121,882,707, forward strand.
TCTGCCATCATTTGCATTTTTCAAATTTTTATTATGGAAGTATAGTTGACATACAATATTATATTAGTTTCAGGTGTACAACATAGTGATTCAACAATTCTATAAGTGCAATGTTCACCATAAGTGTAGCTACCATCTGTCACCACACATTATTACAACATTATTGACTGTATCCCTTATGCTGTACTTTTCAACCCCATCATTTGTGTTTGAAAATCTTTGGTTCACCTTTGTTTTGGGAATATATTGTCCCTTGATATAGAATCCTGAGTTAACAGTTACTTTCTTTCAGATTTTATTTATTTATTTGAGAGAGAGAGAGAGCATGAGCAGGAGGGGCAGAAGGAGAAGGAGAGAGAATCCCAAGCAAACTCCCTGCTGAGCATGGAGCCAGACTCCGGGCTCGATCCCAGGACCCTGGGATCATGACCTGAGCTGAAACCAAGAGTCCGATGCTTAACTGACTGAGCAACCCAGGCACCCCCAGTCTATTTTTTTAAATTAAAGTATAAATGACCTATAACATTATATTAGTTTCAGGTGTACACCGTATGATTTGATATTTGTATACATTGCAAAATGACCACCACAATAAGTCTAGTGATCTGTCACCATACATAGTTACAAAAATTTTTTTCTTGTGATAAAGACTTTTAAAATTTACTCTCCTAGCAACTTTCAAATATGTAGTACAGTCTTATTAACTATAGTCACCATGCTGTATATTATATCTCCATGACTTATTTATTTTATAACATGAAGTTTGTACCTTTTGACTCCCTTCACTCATTTTTCCTCCCCCTCCCCCTCCCCTCTAACAACCAACATTCTGTTCTCTGTATCTATGAGCTTAGTGTTGTTGGGGTTTGTTTTTTTTTGGCTGGGTGGGGGGGCATGGCAGGGAGTTGCTTTGTTTCATTTTATTTGTTTGGTTGATTTGTCTTTTACATTTTAAATTCTACATATAAGTGAGCTCATACAGTATTTGCCTGTCTTTGACTGACTTATTTCACTGAGCGTAATGTCCTCAAGGTCCAGCCAAATTGTTGCAAATGGCAAGGTTTCCTTCTTTCTCATGAATGAATAGTATTCCACTATATATATAATATATAATTATATATATTATATATAATAGATGTGATATATATATATATATATATATATATATATATATATATATATAAAGAAGATATATATTCTTGGGGCGCCTGGGTGGCTCAGTCGTTAAGCGTCCGCCTTCGGCTCAGGTCATGATCCCGGGGTCCTGGGATCGAGCCCCACATCGGGCTCCCTGCTCAGCGGGAAGCCTGCTTCTCCCTCTCCCACTCCCCCTGCTTGTGTTCCCTCTCTTGCGTTCTCTCTCTTTCTGTCAAATAAATAAATAAAATATTTTTTAAAAAAGATACATATTCTTTTTTTCTCAAAGATTTTTTTATTTATTTATTTGAGAGAGAGAGACAATGAGAGATAGAAAGCACGAGAAGGAAAGAGGGTCAGAGGGAGAAGCAGGCTCCTGCTGAGCAGGGAGCCTGATGCGGGACTCGATCCCAGGACTCCAGGATCATGACCTGAGCCGAAGGCAGTCGCTTAACCAACTGAGCCACCCAGGTGCCCCAGATATATATTCTTTATATATAATAAATATATGTATCATGTCTTCTTTATATATATATAAAATAAATAAATATATATATATATCATATCTTCTTTATCCTTTCATCTATCAATGAACACTTAGGGTGTTTCATATCTTAGCTATTCTAAATAATGCTGCAGTGTACATGGTGGTGCATATATATTTTTGAATCAGTGTTTTTTCATTTTCTTCAGATAAATACCAAGAAGTGGAATTGCTGGATCATATGGTAGTTCTATTTTTAAGTTTTCAAGGAAACTCCATACTGCTTTTCATAGTAGCTGAACAAATTTACATTCCCAGCAACAGTGCATAAAGGTTCTCTTTTTTTTTTTCCCACATCCTTGCCAATACTTGTTATTTCTTTTCAATGATAGCCAGTCTAACAGATATCAGGTGATATCTCATTGTGCTTTTGATTTGCGTTCCTCTGATGATTAGTGATGTTTAGCAACTTTTCATATGCCTGTTGGTCATCTACATGTCTTCTTTGGAAAAATTTCTGTTCACATCCTCTGTCCATATTTTAATCAGATTGTTTGGGGGTTTTTTGCTCTTGAGTTGTATGAGTTCTTTATATATTTTGGATAGTAACCCCTTATCAGATATATGATTAGAAAATGTTTTCTCTCTTTTAATAGGTTGCTTTCCATTTTGTTAATGATTTCTTTTGCTATGCAGAAGACTTCCTTTTTCTTTCTTTTTTTTTAAAGATTTTATTTATTTGACAGAGAGAGAGATAGTGAGAGCAGGAACACAAGCAGGGGGAGTGGGAGAGGGAGAAGCAGGCTTCCCGCGGAGCAGGGAGCCTGATGTGGGCCTCGATCCAGGACCCTGGGATCATGACCTGAGCCGAAGGCAGACTCTTAATGACTGAGCCACCCAGGTGCCCCTTCCTTTTTCTTTCTTAAGATTGTTGACAAATTGGGGTCTTTAGTAGTTGCATACAAATTTTAGGACTGTTTTTTCTATTGCTGTGAAAAATGCCTTTGGAATTTTGTTAGGGATTGCATTGGATCTGTAGATTGCTTTGTATAGTGTGGACATTTAACAATATTTATTCTTATAATCCAGGAGCATGGAATATCCATAATATTTGTGCTTTTTTGATTTCTTTTATCAATGTCTTATAATTTTCAGTGTAAGTCTTTTACCTCCTTGGTTAAATTTATTCGTAGGTATTTTATTCTTTTTCATGCAACTGTAAATGGGATTGCTTTCTTAACTTCTCTTTCTGATAGTTCGTTCATGAGTGTATAGAAATGCAATAGATGGGGTGCCTGGGTGGCTCAGTCGGTTAAGCGTCTGCCTTCTGCTCAGCTCATGATCCCGGAGTCCCGGGATTGAGTCCCACATCTGACATCCTGCTCAGTGAGGAGTCTGCTTCTCCCTCACCCTCTGCCCCTCCCCCTGCTCCTTCTCTCTCTCTCTCTCTCTTTCTCACTCACTCTCTCAAATAAATAAATAAATAATTTTTAAAAAAAGAAATGCAATAGATTTTTGTATATTGATTTTGTATCCTGAAACTTTACTAAATTAGTTTATTAGTTCTAACAGTTTTTTGGTAGAGTCTTTAGGGTTTTCTATATATAAAATCATATCCTGAAAGTAGTAACAGTTTTACTTCTTTTCCAATTTGGATGTCTTTATTTCTTTTTTGTTCCTAATTCCTGTGGCTAGAACTTCCAATACTCTGTTGAATAAAAGTGATGAGAGTGGGAAACCTTCTCTTGTTTCTGACCTTAGAGGAAAATATTTCAGCTTTTCACCATCAAGTATGATGTTAGCTGTGAGCTTGTCATATATGGCCTTTATTATGTTGAAGTATATTCCATCTATACCTACTTTGTTGAGAGTTTTTAATCAAAAATTGATAATGAATTTTATCAAATGCTTTTCCTGTATTTATTGAGATGGTCATATGATTTTTATCCTTCATTTTGTTAATGTGGTGTATCACATTGATTGATTTGTGAATGTTGACCCTTCCTTGCATCCCTGGAATAAATCCCATGGATGATGATCATGATGTATGATCATTTTAATATATTGCTGAATTCAGTTTGCTAATATTTTGTTGAGGCTTTTTGCATCTATGATCATTAGGGATATTGCCTATAATTTTTTTTCTTGTGGTGTCCTTGTCTGGTTTTGAAATCAGGGTAATATTGGCCTCACAAAATGAGTTTTGAAGCCTATTTTTCATCTCCAAAATTTTGTTTTGGGTCTTCTTGATATCTTCCATGTCTCTCCTTATCATGTTTACACTTTCCTCTATCTTCTCAAATAACTGGTATATGCTGATAACAGCTGTTTTAATTCTTTATCTACTAATTTGATCGTCTGTTTCTTTCCAGGGTATGTTTTTATCGATTGATTTTTCTCATTATTATGGGTAATAGTTCTCTGTTTCTTTGCATGCCTGATAATTTTTAATTGGATGACAGGCATGGCGAATTTTATGTTGTTGGGTGCTGTCATTTTTTAATTCCTTTAGGTGTCTGAAGGCCTTGTTCTGGGATGCAGTTAAATTATTTGGAAACAATTTTGATGGTTTAGAGCAGGGATCAGCAAACTATATTCAGAATCCAGCCCATTTTTTTTGTGTGTGTAAATGAAGTTTTAATGAAACACAGTCACCAGCTACATCCATTCATTTATATATGGCCTGTGGCTGCTTATGCATGACAACAGCAAACTTAAGTAATTAAGACAGAAACCATATGGCCCACAGGGCCTAAAATATTTACTATCTGGCTCTTTACAGGAAATGTTTGATGACCTCTGCTTCAGAAGCTTGCTTTTAAATTAGGTAGGTCCAGGACAGCCCCAGTCTATGGGTAATTTATCTCCTCTACTGAAGCAATACTTTTCTGAGAACCCTGTTTGATGCCTGGGTTATTGCAAAGTTACTGTACTTCTGGCTGATAGAAACATATAGGATTCCTGGCCCTGTCTGATCTCTGGGGATAGTTCTGTCTCGGTCACCTCAACTCAGGAACGCTGCGAGGCTCTGTTAGGGTTCTCCTCTCCTCTACCACTGTCTAGAAACTCTCCCAGTGAGACAGGGCAATCAGAAGGCTCTTGTCTGTGGCCCTTCTCTCAGGATAATGTATGTCCTGCGTGGACTGTTGTCCAATGTCTGAAAACCATTCTAAACTTCTTATGTGAACTAAATATTCACTTTTTGAGGTTGAGTTGGTTTTTCTATTACATGGCAGCCCCAAACTCCCTAAATGATATAGTCATCCTAAGGATAGAGTGCTGGTTTTGTGGGCAATGTAGTCTCCCTATGAACACTGAAAAGCCATGTCACAAAAAAGATAGCAGAACAAACAAACAAAGCTGCATCAAAAACTAGAAAGCCATGTACTACTCAAGGAAAGGGATATTTCAAAATAGAGAGTCAATTTCTACAAATGCCAGTGGGCAGCATTACAGACAAGGCATGATCAGTTTGATTTCCACCTAGACTTCTGTTATTATTGTTGTTCTGTTGTGTTTTCAGAAGAGATTCCAGAGAAGATGCCAGAGGACTAGAATTGAATAAGTCTTTGGGGCAAATTTCTCTCTTTTATTAAACTATTAAGGGAGGATTGGGAGTTGATTGTTCCTGAGATATTTAATGAAGGTTCTAGGCTTAATGAATTTAACACATTTGCTTATAGTAAGCAGGTGTTAAATTCCATATAAATCTATATTATCTCCTGGGGGTGATGAGTTCGGGAAGTATCTTCTGTTTGAAATAAGACTGCCTTTTATGGTTCTCAACTTACCGTTGAATAGGAGAAAACCCATCAAGGCCACAGGTCACATAGACCAATACTTAGGTAGCTGGTGGCACTGAGTGCTTGCCATGAAGAGGTCAAGGGCTGATGGAATGCAGGGAGGCATGTAAAAATGGTAGCAAAGGAGAGGAGTTGAGGAAAGGACCTTGGGAGAAGTTTAAATTGAAAGGGGTCAGAGCCAGCAACAGAACACAAAGCCAAAGGTCATGATCAGGAGCAGGTTGGGTAGTCACGTTAGGGATGTTTATTGTGAAGGATACAGAGGACAAAAAATTTGACACATCTGAGGGCTGACCACCTGTCATGGAGAGAGTTCGGTTTAAAGACATAGGAATGGGGGCCCAGGTCTTTTCCTCCAAAATCTCAGACAGCAGCAATTTTAGGAAACTCAGGGCATTCATGACTTGGCCGGCCTACAGCATGTCCTCTATAGGCAATGCTCTTCTAGACTGATACGTTCCGCATGAAGAGTTTTTACAATGGATCCGTAGGAGGAGGTGTTCTTCAGTGTTAACATAATGGTTGATGAGGTGTTGAGGTTGGAGGCAGGACAACTTGATTCTGCTTTTACACCATCTGGATCACTGAATAGCCAGGTGGATTTGGGCAAGTCATTTGAACCTCCTGATACTTTAGTTCCTCATCTAAAGTAAAGGGGTTGGGTCGTATGGCTCAACTGTAGTAATAGACTCCATTAACTCAGCACTATTTAATGTGCAAGTTGTCATAGTAGGCATTTTATATTCAATGCTCAAATCCTCCAAATAGCCTCATGATACAGACATTATCATTAGTATCTTAACATGCCCAATGAAGAAGCTGAAACCCAGTGAGTTTAAAGATGTGCCCAAATTTGCACAGCCAGGAAGTAACCGAGCTGGACTCCATGGCAGGTCTCAACTCCAAAACCATAGGTTCCCTTCTACCACTAACCAATTATGATTTTTCAAAGTATGGTTGAGTGTATGTAGTTGAAATGTGAATCTTGAAATCTGATATAAGCCACAGAAAACAGACTGGGAGGGTATGGATGATACCCCATTGTTCCATTGTGGATCTAACAAGGGAAGATTATCATGGATCCAAGAAATGCTTTTTTATTTGAGTCCTACCCATGCAGATTTTGATGTAAAGACAAATAACAGCGTCTGTGGTCTTTCTTTAGTATATAGTTTGAAATTACCTCTGCTACTGAAAACTTTGGGGAGCTCAGTGAGTAAGAGAAATCCGTTTTAAATCAGTATCCTTTTTCTAAAATTCAGGGCTCTTAAATTAAGCATTCCTTTCATGCTTCAGCAACTTCTGAGTCCAGCAATTAATTATTGTAATGTTAAAGGTCTTTTATGTTTATGCTACATGCTCGCATTCTGCAGGCTTATTATGAATTGTAATTTTTTCATTAACTGCCCTCATGTTCATTATTTGCACTCTATTATATCTTAGTTGATCATTTATATAACATTTGAAAGTAATAAAACTATTTTTCATTAAAATCACTCTGTGATCCCAACGTTTCACTAAGGTTAATAAAAACTGTTTTGCAAAAGGAGGAAAAATAAAGGTTCGCTTCCGTAAAACCAGTTACTTTGAGAACACACCATCCAGTGTGGTGGTTGCACTTTGGAGAGAGGAGACAGATGGGTTTCAAATCCAAGCCTTGCTTCTTACTAGCTGTGTGGCCTTCAGCATGTTAGTTTCACTTCTCTGAATGTCAGTTTCTTTATCTGTAAAAAATAGGGAGGACAAAAAGAATAGCTGCCTCATATTAATAAAATAATGAAATGTTTGAATGAACAAACCAAAGAAGCAATGAAAATTCACCAGTACACTCGTGAATCAAATATGGAACATTACTCTCCTTTAAGAAAAAATCAACGGGAAACTGTCACACTGATAAGGATGTTACTAGAAACCTGGGCAAGTTGGAAGGGAATGAATTTATTGCTTCTAGAATGGTAGCCTGTCATTGTACACTCTACGCTGGGCAGAACGGAAAGCCTGCAACTCCTCCATTTAAACAATGGCTTAGAGAAAAAAATGACAAGGATCTCAAGGAGATAATTTCAAAATTGCCACTGTTTCCTTTGTTGCTGTCTGTATTGATACCGCCTTGTCCATTATGAAAGAGAGAGCCTTCTTGAATCTCAAATATGTACTCAGCACAGACAAGGAAGAGACAGAGGTACTAAAACAGGACAAATTAAAATTATAATCAGCTAATTATATTCTCTCATAATTGAGACAGTGATTTTCTTGACAATGGTTCAACCCAGTCTGGCACCTCCTTGGCAAAGTAGAGCTGGAAAAAGTTTCAGACCGCAAAACAATGACAACCACAACCACAGCAATAACAAAAGGTGCTAGGCAGAGCTTCAGAGCCACATCGTACTTTCCCACTCATTTCACTTGGTTCTTACAAGAACCCTTCAAGGAAAGCAAGAGGATCAGTGGCAACCGCAGCTTTCCAGGTGCTCAGGTCAAAAAGCTTGGCATCCTCTTTCTTGCAAAGCCCACATCCAACCTGCCAGCAAATCCTGCTGGCTTCTCCTTCAAAATACACACAGAATCTGACCACCTTGCTACCACCATGGCCTCCCTGCTCCAGGCTTCGGCATCTGTTGCTTAATTGTTGCAGTAACCTTCCAACTGTCTCCTTATTCATGGCTTGGAACTGCAAGAGTCAGCTCTCAACCCAATAGTCACTCTGGGGGTCCTTTTAAAACACAAAGCAGATCCTGTCACATCTTCACTCAAAATCTCAATTCATTTCCTGTCTCATTTGTATTGAACAGCAAAGTCACTAGAAAGTTCCACACCATCTGGTCACTCTTACCTTCTGATCTCAGCTCCTTCTGCAGACCTGCTCACTCACTCGCCTTTGGTCACACTGGCTTCTTTGCTGTTCCTAGCACAAGTTTGGGGTCTGTTTTTCCTTTTATCTTGTTTCCACGGCTATGTCTTTAGTGACTAAAACTATCCACCTGGTTCAATAAATATTTGCCAAATGTAGTGATTTTTCGAAATGAGCTCTGGAGTCAGACCCCACAGATTTGCTGTTTAGATCTGCCACTTACTGACTGATCAGTGGGATCCTGGTCAGTCCCCTTACCTGTAAAATGGGAACAATAGAGGTACCTGTTTCATAAGCGTAGTGAGTTGAATTGTGTCTCCACCAAAAAGCATTTCCAAGTCCTAACCCCTGGCACCTGTGAATATGACCTTATTTGGAAATAGAGTTTTGTGGTTGTGATGGAGGTAAGCTTCGCAGCTTTCATGTCATCCTGGATTTAGATTGGATCGTAAAGCCAATGGCTGGTATTCCTGAGGGAAAGGAAAGATTGGGACCCAGGCAAGAAAGCCATGGAGGCAGGGATGGGAGCTATGCAGCCACAAGCCAGGAAGGCCAGGAACCCCCAAAATTTGGAAGAAGTAAAGATGGATTGTCCTTAGGTCCATCGGGAGGGAGTGTGGCCATTCCGACACTTTGATTTCAGGCTTCCAGCCTCCAGAACTGTGACAGAATAAACTTCTATTGCTTTAAGCCACTGGTTTTGTAAAAAATTGTTGCATCAGCTCCAGGCAACAACTATAATAGGGTTGTTAAAAGGATGTAATGATCTTATCTGTATAAAGAGCTTTATTGTAAGCAAGTCTGTAAATGTTAGCTATTAGGATTAGCCTTATTTTACAGACAATGAAATCAAAGTCCTCCAAGGACTTGGATAAATGACTTATCCAAGAGCTCACAGAGGCTATAGGGTGGGTCAGGGATCAGAACTGTCATATTATGGCTCTGGGTTCTGCCAGGCTGCCTGGCATTTTGGTGATAGATGACCGCTGGCTGACGATAATCTCAATTAAATCTCTCCCAGTTTGTAATATTCTATGAATTGGACAGATGCTTCTCAACAAAGGGTTTTTCCTTTTCTTCACTCAACCTCAGAATTACTAAAGTAAATGTTCCAGATGCAACACAGAGCACGCCCTGGTGACCTTTCAGTTTGCCCACAGTGACCTGGTCAGGTCGGGGGCAGAAGCAGGATGGGGGAGGGGCAGTGGGATGGAGAGTGAGAAGAGAATTCCGATGAAACTATTCCCTCCACCCACCTCGCACCCACCCCCCAGATCCCAGATGGGAAGGCGATGTTCCTCCATGTACACTGGCCTCCAAGCGTGCTGGGAACAGAGGGATCCGGTAGAGGGCATGAAACCAGAAGGCATGCAAGGGGATCCTCCCCACCTCCGTGACACCTCCCTGAGGTACCACCTGGTCACCATAGCTTCGACCAAGATCCTTTCCCTGCCTTGTGAGGCTGGCGTAGTTGTGGGGATTTGCTGAGCCCTAGCCATTAACAATACCACTAACAAAATAGCTGCTCTAGCTGAATGCATCTTGCAGAAGTGCACCTCATTAGGAAAACTGGATGCATGCCAGAGACTCTTGCTTTTCTCAGAAGATGAAGTCTGATCACCTAATGGAGAAGTGAGGCTGGGGGTGGGTCTGCTATCCAGAGATTAAGTGTAGGTAAGACTCGAGAACAAAAATACAACCACGGCGCAGCAAGATGGCGGAGGAGTAGGAGACCTAGATTTCGTCTGGTCTCAGGAATTCAGCTGAATAGGGATCAAACCATTCTGAACACCTACGAACTCAACAGGAGATCGAAGAAGAGAGTAGCAACAACTCTCTGAACAGAGAAGTGACCACTTACTGGAAGGTAGGAAGTGCGGAGAAGTGAATCCGAGGCGATATTCGGGAGGATAGACGGCGGGGGGGGGGGGGGGGCCTCCGTCGGCCGCTTCTGGCAAGTGCTAGAGCCGCGGAGCACAAAATCGGAACTTTTAGAAGTCGGCTCCGTGGAGGGACGTCGCTCCAGTGGCTAAGCAGGGGGTGGAACCCTCGCGGGACAGTGTGGTCTCAGGACCCTCGGGGTCACAGAAAGACCGGGGGTGCCAGAGTGCGGCAGAGCTCCCAGGTATCGGAGCGGGGAAGCCGGCTACAGAGACGGAGCCGAGGCACGGGCTCTCAGCTCGGGGTTGCCATAAACTGTGATCCGCGGCCCAGTCGGGCCACTGCTCCTGCAGCAGGGACCCAACAAGCGGCAGAGCCGGGGAGACTCCCCTTCCTCCCCCAGGAGGAGCGGCGCAGGAGCGCACCGCAGGGATCTGCTGGGTTTGGAGACTCCACACGGGGTCGGGTGCCAGAGATACAAACGCTCGGTCCCAGGCCGGGTGAGCACGGAGTGCGGCCGGAGACCGGGGACACGGGAGTGACTGCTTTTCTCTGGGGGCGCACTGAGGAGCGGGGCCCGAGTTCTCAGCTCCTCCGGGTGGAGATTGGGAGGCCACCATTTTCGCCCTGGTCCTCCAAAGCTGTACCGAGAGGTTGCAGGGAACAAAAGCTCCTGAGAGCAAACCCGGGCAGCTTGCTTAGCCCGGACCGACAAGGGCGGGGCAATTCTGCCTCCGGCAAAGACATTTGGGAACCACGGCAACAGGCCCCTCCCCCAGAAGATCAGCACGAACAGCCAGCAAGCCAAGACCAAGTTTACCGATCAAGGAGAACGGGAGAACTCCAGCGCTAGGGGAATACTGCACATAGAATTCATGGCTTTTTTTACCATGATTCATTAGTTCATCAAAGTTAATTTTTTTATATATTTTTTATCAATCCCTTTTTTAAAAAAAAAACATTTTTTATTTTTCATTTTTAGAGTCATATTTTATCCCTTCATAGTAGTTACCCTTATTTTTGGCATATATATATAAGTTGTTCTCTCTTTAAAATTTTGAGATACAGTTTCTTCTAACAGATCAAAATATACCCTAAATCACTAGTGTATGGCTTTGTTCTAGTCTCCTGCCTGATCACATTCTCTTTTTTCTTTTTTTTTTAATCTTCTTCTTTCTTTTTTCAAACAACTTATCTTATCAATTCCTTTTATAAAATCTTTTATAAATTTCATCTTTACAGTCATCATCCATCCCTTCATTGTATCAACCATTATTTTGTACATATATGTCTTTCTTCCTTTAAAATTTTAGGAGGCACTTTTTTCTAACAGACCAAAATACACCCAAAATCTAGTGTGTGGCACTGATCTATGCACTAGCCTGATCATATTTGATCAGATTCTGCTTTTTTTGTATTGTTCTGTTTTTGTTTTTATCTTTTTTTTTTTCTCTTTTTTCATTCTTTCTCTTTCTTTTCCCCTGGTATCAGGTCTTTTCTGATTTGTATACAGTATATTTCTTGGGGACGTTTTTAACCTGTTAGCATTTTGTTCTCTCATTCATCTATTCTCCTCTGGACAAAATGACAAGACGAAAAAATCACCTCAGCAAAAAGAACAAGAGGTAGTACCATCAGACAAGGACCTACTCAATACGGACATTAGTACGATGTCGGACCTAGAGTTCAGAATTGTGACTTTAAAGATACTAGCTGGGCTTGAAAAAAGCGTGGAAGTTATTAGAGAAACCCTTTCTGGAGAAATAAAAGAACTAAAATCTAACCAAGTCGAAATCAAAAAGGCTATTGATGAGGTGCAATAAAAAATGGGGGCACTAAGCTGGTGCAACCCCTCTGGAAAACAGTATGGAGGTTCCTCAAACAGTTGAAATTAGAGCTACCATTCGATCCAGCAATTGCACTACTGGGTATTTACCCCAAATATACAAATGTAGGGACCCGAAGGGGTACATGCACCCCAATGTTTATAGCAGCAAAGTCCACAATAGCCAAACTGTGGAAAGAGCCAAGATGTCCATGGACAGATGAATGGATAAAGAAGAGGTGGTATATATACACAATGGAATATTATGCAGCCATCAAAAGGAATGAGATCTTGCCATTTGCAATGACGTGGATGGAACTGGAGGGTGTTATGCTTAGTGAAATAAGTCAATCAGAGAAAGACATGTATCATATGACCTCACTGATATGAGGAATTCTTAATCTCAGGAACAAACTGAGTGTTACTGGAGTGGTTGGGGGTGGGAGGGATGGGGTGGCTGGGTGATAGACATTGGGGAGGGTATGTGCTATGGTGAGCGCTGTGAATTGTGCAAGAATGTTGAATCACAGATCTGTACTTCTGAAACAAATAACACAACATATTTTAAGAAAAATGAAAAAGAAGAAGATAGCAGGAGAGGAAGAATGAAGGGGAGTAAGTCAGAGGGGGAGACGAACCATGAGAGATGATGGACTCTGAAAAACAAACCGAGGGTTCTAGAGGGGAGGAGGATAGGGGGATGGGTTAGCCTGGTGATGGGTATTAAGGAGGGCACATTCTGCATGGAGCACTGGGTGTTATGAACAAACAATGAATCATGGAACAGTACACCAAAACAAAAGATGTAATATATGGTGATTAACATAACAATAAAAAATGGAAAAAAAATAAAAAAAAATAAAGGACATTAAAAAAAATGGGGGCACTAACTGCTAGGATAAGTGAGGCAGAAGAGAGAATCAGTGATATAGAAGACCAAATGATGGAAAATAAAGAGGCTGAGAAAAAGAGAGAGAAACAACTACTGGATCACGAGACCAGAATTCGAGAGATAAACGATACAATAAGAAGAAACAACATTAGAATAATTGGGATCCCAGAAGAAAGAGAAAGAGAGAGAGGGGCAGAGGTTATATTGGAGCAAATAAGAGCAGAGAAGATCCCTAATGTGAGGAAGGAAACAGGCATCAAAATCCAGGAGGCACAGAGAATCTCTCAAAATCAATAATAATAGGTCAACACCCCGACATCTAATAGTAAAACTTACAAGTCTCAGAGACAAAGAGAAAATCCTGAAAGCAGCTCGGGAGAAGAGATATGTAACCTACAATGGTAGAAATATTAGATTGGCAACAGACCTATCCACAGAGACCTGGCAGGCCAGAAAGGACTGGCGGGATTTCTTCAGAGCACTAAACGAGAAAAATATGCATCCAAGAATACTATATCCAGCTAGGCTGTCATTGAAAATAGAAGGAGAGATAAAAAGCTTCCAGACCAAACAAAAACTAAAGGAATTTGCAAACACGAAACCAGCCCTCCAAGAAATATTGAAAGGGGTCCTCTAAGCAAAGAGAGAGCCTAAAAGCAGCATAGATCAGAAAGGAACACAGACAATGTACAGTCACAGTCACCTTACAGGCAATCCAATGGCACTAAATTCATATCTTTCAATAGTTACCCTGAATGTAAATGGGCTAAATGCCCCAATCAAAAGACACAGGCTATCAGATTGGATTAAAAAACAGACCCATCCATATGCTGTCTGCAAGAGATTCATTTTAGACCCAAAGACACCCCCACATTGAAAGTGAGGGGGTGGAAAACCATTTACCATGCTAACGGACACCAAGAGAAAGCTGGGGTGGCAATCCTTATATCAGACAAACTAGATTTTAAAACAAAGACTGTAATAAGAGATGAGGAAGGACACTATATCCTACTGAAAGGGTCTATCCAACAAGAAGATCTAACAATTGTAAATATCTAGGCCCCGAACATGGGAGCAGCCAATTATATAAGGCAATTAATAACAAAAGCGAAGAAACACATTGACAACAATACAATAATAGTGGGGGACGTTAACACCCCCCTGACTGAAATGGACAGATCATCTATGCAAAAGATCAACAAGGAAATAAAGACTTTAAATGACACACTGGACCAAATGGACTTATTTGGACATATTCAGAACATTCCATCCCAAAGCAACGGAATACACATTCTTCTCTAGTGCCCATGGAACATTCTCCAGAATTGATCACATCCTAGGTCACAAATCAGGTCTCAACCGGTACCAAAAGATTGGGATCATTCCCTGCATATTTTCAGACCACAATGCTTTGAAACCAGAACTCAATCACAAGAGGAAAGTCGGAAAGAACTCAAATACATGGAGGCTAAAGAGCATCCTACTAAAGAATGAATGGGTCAACCAGGAAATTAAAGAAGAATTTAAAAAATTCATGGAAACAAATGAAAATGAAAAAACAACTGTTCAGAATCTTTGGGATACAGCAAAGGCAGTCCTGAGAGGAAAGTATATAGCAATACAAGCCTTTCTCAAGAAACAAGAAAGGTCTCAAATACACAACCTAACCCTACACCTAAAGGAGCTGGAGAAAGAACAGCAAATAAAGCCTAAACCCAGCAGGAGAAGAGAAATAATAAAGATCAGAGCAGAAATCAATGAACTAGAAATCAAAAGAACAGTAGAACAGATCAACGACACTAGGAGCTGGTTCTTTGAAAGAATTAACAAGATTGATAAACCCCTGGCCAGACTGATCAAAAAGAGAAGAGAAATGACCCAAATCAACAAAATCATGAATGAAAGAGGAGAGATCACAACCAACACCAAAGAAATACAAACAATTATAAGAACATATTATGAGCAACACTATGCCAGCAAATTAGATAACCTTGAAGAAATGGGTGCATTCCTAGAGATGTATCAACTACCAAAATTGAACCAGGAAGAAATAGAAAACCTGAACAGACCTATAGCCACTAAGGAAATTGAAGCAGTCATCAAAAATCTCCCCACAAACAAAAGCCCAGGGCCAGATGGCTTCCCAGGGGAATTCTATCAGACATTTAAAGAAGAATTAATACCTATTCTCCTGAAACTGTTCCAAAAAATAGAAATGGAAGGAAAACTTCCAAACTCATTTTATGAGGCCAGCATTACCTTGATCCCAAAACCAACAAAGACCCCATCAAAAAGGAGAATTACAGACCAATATCCTTGATGAACATGGGTGCAAAAATTCTCACCAAAATACTAGCCAATAGGATCCAACAGTACATTAAAAGGATTATTCACCATGACCAAGTGGGATTTATCCCTGGGCTGCAAGGTTGGTTCAACATCCGCAAATCAATCAACGTGATACAATACATTAACAAAAGAAAGAACAAGAATTACAGGATCCTCTCAATAGATGCAGAAAAAGCATTTGACAAAGTCCAGCATCCTTTCTTGATCAAAACTCTTCAGAGTGTAGGGATAGAGGGTACATACCTCAATATCATAAAAGCCATCTATGAAAAACCTACAGCGAATATCATTCTCAATGGGGAAAAGCTGAGAGCTTTTCCCCTAAGGTCAGGAATGCGGCAGGGATGTCCACTCTCACCACTGCTATTCAACATAGTATTAGAAGTCCTAGCCACAGCAATCAGACAACAAAAAGAAATCCAAGGCATCCAAATCGGCAAAGAGGAAGTCAAACTCTCACTCTTTGCAGATGATATGATACTGTATGTGGAAAACCCAAAAGACTCCACCCCAAAACTGCTAGAACTCATACAGGAATTCAGTCAAGTAGCAGGATATAAAATCAATGCACAGAAATCAGCGGCATTCCTATACACCAACAACAAGAGAGAAGAGAGACAAATCAAGGAGTCGATCCCATTTACAATTGCACCCAAAACCATAAGATACCTAGGAATAAATCTAACCAAAGAGGCAAAGGATCTGTACTCAGAAAACTATAAAATGCTCAGGAAAGAAATTGAAGAAGACACAAAGAAATGGAAAAACGTTCCATGCTCATGGATTGGGAGAACCAACATTGTGAAGATGTCAATGCTACCTAGAGCAATCTACACATTCAATGCAATCCCCATCAAAATACCATCCACTTTTTTCAAAGAAATGGAACAAATAATCCTAAAATTTGTATGGAACCAGAAGAGACCCAGAATAGCCAGAGGAATACTGAAAAAGAAAAGCAAAGCTGGCGGCATCACAATTCTGGACTTCCAGCTCTATTACAAAGCTGTCATCATCAAGCCAGTATGGTACTGGCACAAAAACAGACACATAGATCAATGGAACAGAATCGAGAGCCCAGAAATGGACCCTCAACTCTATGGTCAACTCATCTTTGACAAAGCAGGAAAGAATGTCCAATGGAAAAAAGACAGTCTCTTCAACAAATGGTGCTGGGAAAATTGGTCAGCCACAGGCAGGAGAATGAAACTGGACCATTTCCTTACACCACACACAAAAATAGACTCCAAATGGTTGAAAGACCTAAACGTGAGACAGGAGTCCGTCAAAATCCTAAAGGAGGACATAGGTAGCAACCTTTTCGACCTCAGCCGCAGCACCTTCTTCCTAGAAACATCGCCAAAGGCAAGGGAAGCCAGGGCAGGAATGAACTATTGGGATTTCATCAAGATAAAAAGCTTTTGCACAGCCAAAGAAACAGTCCACAAAACCAAAAGACAACCGACAGAATGGGAGAAAATATTTGCAAATGAATATCAGATAAAGGGCTAGTATCCAAAATCTATAAAGAACTTATCAAACTCAACACCCAAAGAACAAATAATCCAATCAAGAAATGGGCAGAAGACATGAACAGACATTTTTCCAAAGAAGACATCCAAATGGCCAACAGACACATGAAAAAGTGCTCCACATCGCTCGGCATCAGGGAAATCCAAATCAAAACCTCCGTGAGATACTACCTCACACCAGTCAGAATGGCGAAAATTAAGAAGTCAGGAAACGACAGTTGTTGGCGGGGATGTGGAGAAAGGGGAACCCTCCTACACTCTTGGTGGGAATGCAAGCTGGTGCAACCCCTCTGGAAAACAGTATGGAGGTTCCTCAAACAGTTGAAAATAGAGCTACCATACGATCCAGCAATTGCACTACTGGGTATTTACCAGAAAGATACAAATGTAGGGATCCAGAGGGGTACGTGCACCCCAATGTTTATAGCAGCAATGTCCACAATAGCCAAACTGTGGAAAGAGCCAAGATGTCCATCGACAGATGAATGGATAAAGAAGATGTGGTATATATATACACAATGGAATGCAGCCATCAAAAGGAATGAGATCTTGCCATTTCAAGGACATGGATGGAACTGGAGGGTGTTATGCTGAGTGAAATAAGTCAATCAGAGAAAGACATGTATCATATGACCTCACTGATATGAGGAATTCTTAATGTCAGGAAACAAACTGAGGGCTGCTGGAGTGGTGGCGGGTGGGAGGGATGGGGTGGCTGGGTGATAGACATTGGGGAAGGTATGTGTTATGGTGAGCACTGTGAATTGTGCAAGACTGTTGAATCACAGATCTGTACCTCTGAAACAAATAATGCAACATATGTTAAGAAAAAGAAAAAGAAGAAGATAGCAGGAGGGGAAGAATGAAGGAGAGTAAGAGGGGGAGACGAACCATGAGAGACGATGGACTCTGAAAAACAAACTGAGGGTACTAGAGGGGAGGGGGTGGGGGGATGGGTCAGCCTGGTGATGGGTATTAAAGAGGGCACATTCTGCGTGGAGCACTGGGTGTTATGCACAAACAATGAATCACAGAACACTATATCAAAAACTAATGATATAATATATGGTGATTAACATAACAATAAAAAATTTAAAAATTAAAAAAAATTACAACCACATCCTGAGAGAGAGAGAGCACCAAAGACAAGTAAGAAAGCATTTCTAAGCTGGTGCCTAAGGCAAGTTCAGAAGCTGAAATGAGGACATTAGCAAGGAGCCATGGGCAAAACAGTTGGGTGACCAAGATGTGATGTGTGATGCGGATGGGGGTGGGGCAATCCTGAGATTTCCCCCCCCGCCCCCCGCCCCGAGCCTATGGTAAGGCATTGGTAAAAAATTGTTAAACTTGCACCTTCTGGATTCAGCCCGCCGGATTTAAATACCCGCTCCCCGACTCCGTAGCTCTGTAACTGAGGCCAAATTTCATAACTCCTCTGTGCCTGCAGTTGCTAATCTGTGAAATGAATTTTGCAGAGATTAGGCAACTTAATTACAGAAAGTGCTTGGTACCTGGCATATAACGAGTGCTCAGTAAATATTGGTGCTTATCTTCATCAGTGTTATCATGGTGAGTAGATCAATTAGAGGGATTGGATGGGACTGGATGCAGGAGCTCTCTGAAACCGGAACCTCCTGCCCACGCCCCACCTTGGGTAGCAGCAAGGTCATGAGAGAACACCAGCCCACCTGGAGGACCAAGACCACAGAGCTAAGGATAGAGGTGGGGAAATGGGAGGAGGAGGCAATGTTTATTGCAGGACATCCATATCTTGATCTACCACTCAGTGATCTCATGTTTCTGAAAATTGGAAGTAAATAGAACCATTGTTGGCTGAGTTCTGTTTCCAGTGAATTAGGATTTAGGATCAAGATCTTATAGTAAATCTATCTAGAATTTCCTGGCCACGCTTTCCCAATTGTTTTTATTCCTTGGGGGTAAAAGGAGGGGAGGCTAGGCTCTTAAAGCAGGGGTGGTCCTACTGTTCATCAAGAGAGCTGCAGGAGGCAAGCAAAGGACTCTAAGAAGGAATTACAGCTTGATTGAAAATGGCTGCAGATAAAACATCTTTGAAGGAATCTGTAATCAGTTCCTACTTTCAGTCCGCAAATACTCCTGCATCCCTCCTACACGAGAGGCACAGGAGGCCCTGGGAAGCCCATGATGTCCCTGCGTTGAGGAGCCCCTCCAAGTGGAAAGGAAGAACCAGTCAACAAATGATTAAAAGCAGGTATGACCCATGAAGAGAAGTCAGAATGAAAGTGCCCTTCAAGCAGAACTAACTATGAAACTAACTATTTGTAATGAACACAGCATGAATTTTATCGCCAGCCAACCTGGTTTCAACTCTGGTCTTATTACCCATGAGCTGCGGAACCTTGTAGAAGCCTATTGCAGACTTGCTTTCTTCACCTGTAAAATGCTACTGCTACCCACCTGTGGGGCTGAACAGAGGATGACTGTAGCCTAGTCCCCGGCACATGGTAGAGATGCAACGAGAATCCATTCCCTTCCACTGGAGGGGGCCCAGAAAAGGTTTTCTAAAGGACGGGCCGTTTAAGCAGGTTCCGAAGGAGGAATAAGAGCTTGCCCAGTAGAGTGGGATGCATTTCAGGGATCCTTTTGACAATATTGTGATTTCTGCCCAGTTTTTCAAGAACCCATATGCCCACTGACTGACAGTAATTTTACAAAGCCAGACGTGTCTATATTCTTTTTCTATCCAGAAAAAAAACAACTCTTTGTTTTCTTGTACTTAACAGTTATTTTGTGGTAGTTACAAAAAGTCCTCTAACTGCCAGCAGTGAGTCTGCCAAAAATATCATAGGGGGCATTAAATGTGCCAAGAAACTGAAGGGAAGACAGGAGCTGGTTTCCTTTTATTTAGATAGAGCAAAGTCTTGCAGGTAGAAAATTAGTGTTGAGCCCGAAGAAGAGGTAGCCGAGCTGACAGCTGCAGGCATGGTCCCCTGCCTTCCCGTCCCCATTGAGGGCTATGCACAGAAACACCGAAGCTGTGTGGATTGTGCTGGGCCCCAGGAACCCTTCAGTATCCAAGCCACTGATAAGCTTCTGTTTCTTAAGCATTTGAAATTCTGGACAATGTGGGGGGAGGGGGTGGAATAAGAGAAGCCTCTCTCCTAGCATGGGTTCTGGGCTGAGATTAGGGAGGCAACCTCAGTAATTCCTTGGATGTGAGAAGCCCAGTGATGGCTTATGGGCACTGCTGCGCGGAGGCTGGGTGGGAGGCAGGGTCCACATTGCCAATGACCTGGTCTGCTCATTCGTGTTTGTGTGTGTGTGCGTCACACACATGCACAGATCTTCCCTTCCCTCCACGGGGCCCTCCACTGCTGGGCTGTCTTCTTCAGGCATGAAAATTGGAAAGCAACCTCACCTTGTTGGTGGAGAGAGCAGAGCAGGAGATGATGCCCATCTGCCCGTTCACCACTATCTCAGCCATGCCTCCCACTTCAAGCTGTTCAATCTGTCTGGACTGCCCTCCCCCCAGCTGCTTTCCTGACCTCAAGACTCAGTCCAAATGCCACTGGCCCTGTTAACCCGACTGTAAGATCTAGAAGATAGGGATGATATGGGCTCATTCACCATTTGGTCCCTGGCATTTAGCACAGTGCCTGACATAGAGCAGGTGCTCGATAAATATCTGTTGACTGAATGACAAGCCAAATCTTCTCTGTCTCCAATTCCCCTGAAAGGTGGGACTTGACATGTCGTGTCACAGCTCCACAGTTTATATCCCACAGTTGTTTACATGTCTGCCTTCCCATCTAAACTAGGAGCTCTTAACCTAGGATCCATGGATAAGCTTCCACAGGACCCAGGAACCCCCTGAAATGTACACAGAATGTTAATGTGTGTGTGTGTGCGTGCGTGCGCGCGCATGTCTAGATTTGTTTTTTCTGCAGAGAAGCTCCCCAGTTTTGATCAGGTTCTTGCAGAGGCCATGATTGGAATATGGTCAAAAACAAGATGAGTCTGCAGAGACTAGTGCCCCCTTTGAGGACAGGGTCCTAACTAGCACAAAGCCTGGTGCACAGTAGTGAAAACATGTTCATTGAGCAAGTGAGTGAAAGAACAATCCTAGGTTCCAGCCTGGGTCTCAACCATCACCAGATTCCCAGACATTGAGTCCTCCTGTCACAGCCTCCCCCACTCCCCAAGGCTGAGAGATTTGGGCTTTTCAGAAAGGTGCACATAAGCATAAGGTGCACATAAGCACATAAGCACCTGTGCTTCTCTCATACCAGTATGTCAACTAATGGGCAAAAACTGCATCTTGGCAAGCCAGAGATGAATGCTGGTTATACTTTTGGCTTCCTCTTCTGGAATGAAGCCAGGGCACCCCATCCCCAGCTCACCCACCCTCTCCTGCCCTTGCCCATGTGTTAACAGTTCAGGCTGCTATAGCAAAGTACCATACACAGTGGCTTATAAACAGCACACATCTATTTCTCACAGTTCTGAAGGCTGGGAGGTCCAAGGTCAAGGTGCTGGCAGACTCAGTATCTGGGGAGAACCTTCTTCCTGGTTCATAGATGGCACATTCTAGCTGTAACTGCACATGGTAGAGGAGCAATGGAACTCTCTGAGGTCTCTTAGAGGAGCCCTAAACCCACTCATGAGGACTCCACTCTTATGACCTAAGCACGTCCCCAAGGCCCCACCTCCTAACACCATCCATTGTGCATTAGGTTTCAACATGTGAACTTCGGGGAGGACATGAACGTTCGGTCTGTAGCAGTGCACTAACTTTGATTTGTTGTATTAAGTGCCCCCTGTCTCTGACAACAACACCTGCCCTTAGAACCATTTTCCTGCTTCCTTTGTCCAAGGTCATGTCCATGTCCCTCTCCATTACAATTCTTCTTGCCTGTTTTCTGTTTCCTTTGTTCATGGCAACTGCTATCTTCACTCAGTAACACAGGACCCGCTCTGTAAAAATGGAGGCTCTTGGATTTCTAGAAGGCCATCCACTATAAAACAAGCACCATAAAATCTCTCTGGTTTTTCATGAACCCAATTCATTAGGGCTCAAAGGCCCGTGGAACACAGGGAATGCTCTGCAAGGCTGGGGGTCTCCCCTGCCCCCACATGAGCCCCATCATTACACTGGACCGACTTCAATGGGGAAAGAAAGATGACTATTATCAGAAATCCCATTCCATTTATGGATTCAAGCTGACCCCAGACACCCAGATTCTTGGATATGAAACAAAGGCATTCCGATTCAGATATTGACTAGATCAGACACACAGGTGCAGGTCTTGCTACAAATTCATCTACTGTTTTCTCCCTGCCCCCTGCAACCTCTGGAGAGAGCTTGACTGGGGCTCATGCTCCCCCTTCCTGTGGCGGCCATTCTGAAGTGCTCTGAGGATGGGACATTCAGACCAAGGGCTCTGTGGGTGCAGCATCAGGTCATGAAAAGATGGTGTTCAGTCTATGTGTTCTGAGCCTCACTTTCCTCACCTATGAAATTGGGGGTAATTGTTGCTCTGCCTACATCCTGAATTGTCATCAAGACCAAATGAGATGATAAGTTCCTTTTTTCATATTCAACAAGTGCTTACCGAGCACCTACTGTGAGAAATGAGACTTGCTCCCTGCCCTCCAAGAGCTCACAAAGAGAATGGGGAAGACAGACAAGTGATCAATTTCAGCTCAGTGTGGAAAGCGCTACCGCCCTATAGGAAATCCCGCAGGATGCCATCTGCCCAGTCTTGAAAGGTTAAAAATGGAGACTTGTCAGAGGAGGAGCGGCGACTGGAAGGATGAATAACGTTATCTAGAGAGGGGGAGATAAAGACATTCCAGGAAGGGGAAACCTCCTGTGCAGAGCCAGAAGATACAAATATGGCCTCTTTCAGGGGCTCACAGCTTGCTTGGTAGAAGGAAGAGAGGCAGGGACATAAATGGGGAGCTGAGCAGAGACTGGGTCATAGAAGGATGCCAAAACTGGGCTAGTTACAGAAAACAGTGGAGAGGGATTTTGAACAGGGGCATAAAAATTTCAGATTTCTATTTTTAGAAAGGTCACTCTTGGCTGCAAGGTGGAGACTGCAGCAAGCCTGAGGGTGTGGAGACGGCTTAGGAACCCGGTGAGCCATCCAGAGAAGAGCCAATGGGGCCGGGTGGGGCAGGGGGAGAAGGCAGCAGCAGGGATGGAGGGGAGTGAGTGGGCTCCTCAGACACCGGGAGGCGGCAACCGCTAGACCTGGTGCATGAATGGGAAAGCTTTTACAAACTCAAAAGTGCTGCCTCTTCGGTAGTAGAGCATCTTCTTTCTAAATGTGGGCACCACATGAATTCATTTCAATCTGCGAAAGGCTCCAAAAAGAAGGTTTTTTTTTCCTCTTTCTGAATTATTTTATCTCTATAGTTGTACAAAGGCAAAACAATTAAATAACAGTAAAGTGGAAAGCAATGCTTTTATAAATAAAATGACATTAGCTTAGGACTGCCTTTGGAAATTGGGGGACACAGTACCCACAGGACTTGCTTTTGCCATCAGCTCCTTGACGGAAGGGTCTAGACATGCCCCCTACACAGATGAGGAGGAGAGAAGCATCTCAGACTGGAGCAGACCTTGGGTCAAAGACAATGCAAAGGATCAGTGTCAGAAAGAGAGATTTTGCAAAAGCAAAATGCCTAATAAGTACCAGTTTAATAGGCTGCTTTAGCAGTGGAAGAAGAAATGTTAGTATCTATGTCGGCTATTTTATAATCACCAGAGTACTTAGCTTCATGTAAGCTATCTCATATTCATTAGAAATAAGAGTAATTTTATTCATTGAAAAGAACTTCAATTTATAGCATCTTAATTGCTTAGAGTTTTAAATTCTGATAAAGGGAGCTCCATCAATGGCAGGAGTGGGGGACAGGCAGAAGGGAGGATTCGTACATAATGACAAAGACATCAGAGCCAGCATGGTGCTTGGCGGCTGGGTCCATTAGAATGGTCGAGGTCATGCCGTGGTAGGAAACAACCCCCGGGGTCTCTGAAATCATTTCTAGCTCCTGTTACACGTCCAACATGGATCGACAGCAGGTCACTTGGAGACACAAGCTCCATCTCCACCTGAGCTCTTCTCTGGTCCCCAGGGCAGGGGGAGGCAACCAATTGCACAGGCTCTTAAAATGTCCTCCCTGCAGTGACATGCACTGTTTCCTTTCATTGGGCACAGTAAGTCCCAGATGGGGAGACATCACATTGCAGGGGAGTACAGTCCTACCCTAGCGTGTGCCTGGGAGGAGAGGCTGTCCGTGGACAGCCCCAGTGAACACACAGTGGCACTGAAGCCACAGAGTCCTCTGAAGCCCACTAAGATATGAGCTCCCTGAGCGTGGGGACCATATCTTATTGATCTGGTATCCCCAGCATGAATACAGCACCTCTCACAGAGTAAATGATGGTGAATTTCTGATGAGTGAAAGAGTTGATACATGGATTTGATTTTCAGAACTTCTGAGTCTTCCTAAATGAGTGGGTCCAGGGAGGTTAGTCTATCTTTCATGCAATCTCCCTTCGAGGTTTTCTGGGCCACCAGAAGGGCACACACTTTGTTTCCCACAACACGGAGTAGAACCTTGAGGCAGGGGAGGGACTCATGAAGCCCTCACTCAACCAGGTTAATTGGGCAGTGGGCAAATCCAAAGTTCCCATCATCTGGTTGTCCGGGGTACAGGAATGAGTGGCAGAGGCCAGGGCTGGGGAAAGGGAGCAGCCCACCTGGTGGCCTTATGCTGTGTTAGGCATGGTGTGGGCAGTTTTATAGAACTTGTCTCTTTAATCCTCATAGGACTCCTGAGAGGAAGGTGGTATTCTCTCCCCCCATCTTACCAATGAGAAAACTGACACCCAAGGATATTAAGACATTTGTCCTAGATCTCACGGCCATTTAAATGGCTTTGAACACAGATCTGTTGGGTTCCATGTGGGTACTCTTAACCACTGGACTGACTGTCTGTCTTCTATAAGCTTCTCACAGCTTCAAAGCATTCCGTTCTTCTGTGAACATTCAGCCACTGATGCCTCTTTCACAGCCCATGCTCCAAGAGGCAGGAAAGGGGCCAAGAGAAATGCGCCCCCTATCTCCCCCTCAGGACTAGCTGCCCTCACGGGGGCCCCCAAGCCCTCGCCTTCCCCTGGCGCCTTCAGTATCCTCAGCAGCTCAGATGGAGCAAGCCCCATGAGCTCAGCACCCGCTAGAGTTCAGAGCCGTGGCGATTTTGTTTTCCTTTTCCTGACTGTCTGTCCTTACATCAGTCAGGCTGTGCTGATACACTCTTCACATTGCCAACACCCTGCAGCCTGTCCGAGGTGGTGTGGTCCAGGGGAAGGAATCAACAGACTGCGTTCCTCCCTGCTTCTCCCCCATGCTCTCCCTACACCCAGACTCCAGAGTCTGCCTCCTCATTTATAAAATAAGAAGGAAGGGAAATGACATTCGTGGGACACCTGCAGTATGCCAGGCACATCACATGAGAATTCTCACTGTATCACCGTGGGGAAGGGAGTAATGTCCCCATTTCACAGAGGAGAAAACTGTGTTCAAACTGGTCAGGGAACTGGTTCAGGACCCACAGCCAGGCAGGATTCTAAGTGTGGTTTGCATCTCCCAGTGTTGTGCTTTCTGATACATTTGTGGATCTCAAACTTTTGCATGAAATGAAGTGACAGCCTGGGGCACTCATTAAAACTCGGTTGCTGGGCCCCACCCCCAGAGTTTCTGATTCAGTAGGACCACGGTGGGGCCTGAGGATTTTCATTTTAAGAGGTTCACAAGGGATGCTGAGGCTGCTGGTCTGGGGACTATATTTTGAGAACCACTGCACTACATCATGTTACTGAGCTCTCTGAACTGTAAGAGCTGACAGCCAAGAAGTCCTCATAAACTCTGAAGGGAAGGTATCACCCATGCAAGGTGTTCTCTTGAGGGACAAAGTGGTTGTCCAGAGGGCCTGCTCTATGACTGTGTCCACCAGGATAAGGATAGACCTCCCAGGCTGGCGTCTGCACGCCATGTCTAGGATAGCCAATGTGTGCCTATTGCAGAGCAAAACCCACCACCTTTCCCACTGTGCTTGGTGAGTTGCCCATCTGCTGTGCAGAGCTGGGCTTTATTTTTGCCATGGCCATCTGCTGCCTATGGCAAGGGTGAGGCTGGGCATATCAGTGGCTCCCTAAGCTTTGGGACATAAGTGCAGGATGTATTACTCATCCATGCCACTAGGAGCTATTAGGAAAGCTCTGTCTATGTAGCCGATCCTGTACCACCAAGAAGAATGATGCAATAATGAGCAGATACACAGTCATTGCTCCTGCCCCTCATGCAGTTTAAAACTTAGTAGGAGAAACAGACATTAATCAAAGAATTACACAAGTGAAAATGAACAGTGCAACCCCGACCAGTGCAATAAGGGAGGGGGTCACGGTGCTACGAGAGTGTCTGAGGAGGAAAATTAGCCATTAAGCTGAATTTGAAGGCTGTGGGGTAAGAAAAGGCTTTCCAGGCAGAGGGAAGAATGTTTACAAAGGCCTTGTGTGGGGAGGGGCTGGAGCCCAGAATGAGATGAGGCTAGAGATAGCTAGAAACGCTAGAAACAGACTGAGGCATGTTGCAGGGTTTGGACCACATGTTCAAAGGCTGTGTCTCTATCCTGAGGCCAGTGCAAGCCCGTGAGCAATTCTAAGCAGGGAGATATGATCAGATTTGCGTTTTGAAGGAATCACTCTTTAGTTCGGAGAATGCTTTGGAAGAAGGCCAATGTGGATGCAGGGAGACCTGGGAGGAGGCAGGTAGAGGAGTCCAGGTCATGAACGCAGTGATGACAGTGACAGAGGTAAAGCCAGTTGAACTTGGCAATGGATTGGGTGGAAGGATGTTGACACAGAAGGTTGGACAGGTAATTTTTCTTGTGCAGTTGGATGCATGACAGCCCCATTCATTGGGATTGGGTCCCCAGAAGATGACCAAGTTTGGGCATGTTGAGTTTGAGGAGCCTCCAAAAGTATTAAAACACATTATTAAAAAGCAGTGGGATTCACTAGTCTAGAGCCCCAAGAAGTTTGGGCTAGAGATAGGAATTTGCTAGTCAGCTAAAACCATGGTCTTTGATGAGATTTCCTAGATTAATAGACTTTATACATCTAGACTTCGGTGTATTGAGTCTTTGTGAACCAAGGTCCTGCTATTTGGCTCATAAGTCTCCCCTGATGTGATTAGCTCAGTTTGCTGGACATTTCCATTAATACTAACCTAGGGAATTAATATTTAACCTAGGAATTAATATTTACTGGCTGCTAGAGAGAGGCAGTAACAGAGTAAGCCTGAGAACTTGAGTCTTCCAATTCCTGGTACTCTCTTGCTTTCCCTCAGGATCACAGAGGAGATGCATCAAATCAGCAGTGCATTAAGGGGTTGGATGCCTTCCTGAGCATTCA
Organism: Eumetopias jubatus; assembly: GCF_037043125.1. Classification (NCBI taxonomy): domain Eukaryota; kingdom Metazoa; phylum Chordata; class Mammalia; order Carnivora; family Otariidae; genus Eumetopias; species Eumetopias jubatus. Next base: position 121,909,926 of record NW_028274816.1, read on the forward strand.
GATATTGGCCCCTGTGGAGCCAATGTCAGCCTTGACCTGTGTACTTTGGTTGAGGCCCACAGTGTCACATATCTGAAGGCCTCTGGAGTGGAAGGGGATAGACCAAGGTCAGGTATATGGAGCTCCATATGTTGGGCTCAACATGGGCAACTTCCAATTGTTCAAGGCTGGACAAAGGGTAGGGAGTTGCCTTGGGAAGTAGAGAGCTCCCCCAGTTTCCCTGGGGTAAACATTTGATGTGAATGTTGTAGAAAGGTGTTGATGAGGGTTTGGGCCACCCGATCTTTGGCCCTTTATGACCTATGAAATCTTTGAAACCCTACATGGGAGAAATTCTCATGCTCTGTCCTGCTGTGTTTCTAGCCCTTTCTTGGGGGTCTTTCTTCTCCTCCTCCTCCTTCTCCTCCTCTTCCTCCTCCTCCTCATTCTTATCCCTCCTCTCCCTCCCTTCCCCTTCCCTTCCTCCCTCTTCTTCCTCTTCCTCTTCCTCCTCCTCCTCCTCTTCCTCTTCCTCCTCCTCCTCCTCCTCCTCCTTCTTCTTCTTCTCCTTCTTCTTCTTCTTCTTCTCCTTCTTCTTCTTCTTCTTCTCCTTCTTCTTCTTCTTCTTCTTCTTCTTCTTCTTCTTCTTCTTCTTCTTCTTCTTCTTCTTCTTCTTCTTCTTCTTCTTCTTCTTCTTCTTCTTCTTCTTCTTCCTCTCTTCCAGTGGGGGAGGATATAGGAGACTCAGAGCCGCTTGGTATATATTGTGAGAGAGCTGCACAAATATTCAGACAAATGCCTCCGTGAAACCTGCATGACAGGAGGAGGTGAGTGCTGCAGAAATAAAACTGTAAAGGACGAAGGTCCCTTCCCTTTCTGGCTACATCTTGAGATCTATCCTAAATGACCTCCAGTTGGTAGATTTTTCCTACTTGTGCCTTTAATTTTATCTGACCTCATGCTCCCCCATCTCCTAGTCAAATAATGATCTATTTTAAAAATGACAATGGGAAGGGATTTCCTATTTGAAGGGAATTTGAAGGTGAATCTTTCTGTAACATAAGTAATCATCAGTGGATTTCGTACATCTAGACTTGGGCATACTGAGTCCTTCTGAATCAGGGTCCTGTCACTTGGATATGAGTCTCCCTCAAGATGTTTAGCTCACCCTGCTGGGCATTTCCACAAAAACAAACAAATAAAAATTCAGGTGAATAGAGCTTGGGTAAGAAAGTACCAAAAGGGTGGCTTGGCTAATCTTGGTTCTTTTGGAAGGGCTCACATTCCCACAAGTGTGTCACACAAGTGACCCTGTGTGTTTCCAACACTGCTAGGAATACAGTCCTCTCTGTTGTTTCCACAGTCTGCAAGGAGATTCTTGGAGAACTTCCAGAATGTTCTCTCTCCTCTGTTGCCTTTCTAGCATAGGACTCCGAAGTGGATTGACTCATCTTGGTGGATCTTATGCACTTTATGGTACAAAGGGGCACCAAAGGCCCACCCGGGGCTGCAAGAATTATTATTCCCAAGGATGTTATTACAGTGGAGTCTGGATGAAAACTGGAGCTGCCAGAAGTAGCAATGAAGGTTGGGAACGTGGGCTTGGGCCAAGAAGCAGGGTGAGAGGCACCCAAAACAGACCTCTTCTCCAAACCACCCCCCCTTCTGTGTGTGCAAGAAAAGGGTTGGGAATACAGCAGGGGCTTCACTGACCCCGGGCCTTCATGGGACGGTCTCCATTAGCTAAAGGGCTGCAAATGACTCCAGGGGTCTCCAGTTTATCTCTGGGTGGCAGTTGGAGAGAGGAGGGCTTTGAAGAAGACGCTCTGTCTAGACCTGGATTCAAAGCGCAGCTCCCCAGCTTACTAACTGCTTTATTTTGGGCATATTGAATAACTTCCCTGAGCCTCTAGTTTCTTATTTGTAATAATACCTAACTTTTAGTAAGGGCTTGCTGTCTGTAAGGCGCACTAAGCTAAGTGGTTTATGTCCCTTGTCTAACTGAATCTTTAGAGCAGATCTTGTGGGGGCGGTGTATAAAGCTTCTTTCTCCATTTCATTATTTCAATCAAACACTGTCTCTGCAGCATGGACTGTGGGAGAGGACTTGGAACAAAGAGGCACAACAGAGGCTGGACCATCCCTCCGAACTGGGGCGGTAGGGAGGGTGTGGGTGGCCCCCGAGGCCATGGAAGACACCATCTCTACCCTTGACCAAAAGCTGGGTGAGGTGCCCTCCTCTGTTCTCCCATCACCCTCCCCTCTCCTTGCAGATTGTCTATTAACATAGCTGCTCCTTCCATCTGCACACCATCCAGCCTATAAGTCTCTTGAGGACAGGGACTCTGTCTTTCTTATCTCTGAATCCACAGTGACTGGTAGGTATCTGGCGCTCAATGAAGGAAGTTGAACAGATGACTGAATGAATGAATGAATCAGCCCATTCGGCTAGCAACGATGAATATGTCTCCTGTCTCTAAAGTTCTAGTCACAGTTCAGCCTCTCTGTGACCCTGGACAAGTCACTTGCTCTCTCTGAGCCTCAGTTTCTTCTTCTGTAAAATGAGAGCATTAGAAAGGATGATGTTTCAGGGCCCTCTGAGGATGACAACTTTATAATATCTGCAATGACCAGCCAGCACAGGGCAGTCCCTAGAGTCTCCAGAATTCAAGAAATCTCTCCCTGAGCAGTAGATAGCTCCAGCTTTACCCAGAAAGATAGAGAAAGATTCAGATGACCTGGCCATTCAGTGGGAAATCCCATTTCCCAGGCTACAGCGCAAACCAGCTGACACTTGCATGGTGCCTATAGGGTACACAGCCCTGCTCTGTACTGTAAGGAAGTCAAAAGTAGTTCAATTTCATTTCTGCTCTCCATGGGAGGTAAGACCTTTTCACAAATACCCATAATGCAAGGTCCACTGGGAAGAGTGTCTCAGGAGAGGTCCAAGCCATCATGTTCTGTGAATTCACAGGGAAAAGATGATAACACCTGGTTGGAGATGAGAGGAGCTTCTTCCTACAGGAAATGGCATTTGAAAGGCCCCAGAGGATGTGGTTGGGGCACATAGAGATTGGAGCGGGCATGTCAGGCAGAGGGCCTGGAGGTGGGAAAGCGAGGCAGTGAGTCCATGTTTGGGAAATGGTGATGATCTGGTTTTGCTGAGCATAGCCTTTATCCATGGGAGATGCAAAAAGAAGTCTGGGGAGGACAGCCTGAGCACTATGGGATAAAGCCTTGAAAGCCAGAGTGAAGAATTTGTACCTAATGCAGTAGGCAGTGGGGAGTCATTGAAGGTTTTTGAATAAAGGGGTGAGAGCAGAGCTGCCTTTGGAAAATTCCATTTGACATCATTGGTAGAATTATTTGGAGGGAAGAGACACAAAACTGGAGGTGGAGTGTTAAGGGACACTTTTGGGGTTGTGACAATGGTCCAAGTGAGAAATTACAAGTACCTCAACAAAGGTGGTGGTGGCAATGTGAGAAGCTAGAAACACAACCGGGAACCCCTGTAGGGGTAGAGCCCCTGCAAGTTGGCAAGTAACTGAAGAGAGGTCAAGAAGAGAGGTCAAGAGAGGAGAGAGCTTTGGTTATGACTGGCTCACCACTTGTAGGCATGGCGCACCCAAAAGAAATGGCACATATGGGAGAAGGGGCTGGTTTGATGGCACCAGGAGCCAGCGAGGGAGGAAGTGCAGATGACAAATGTGGTTTGGGACATGTTAAGTGTCATGTGCTAGCCTGATGTTTCATCTTGAAATCAAGGGGGTTGGATCACATGATCAGGAAGTGTGTGCCTACTATGTGCCAAACCCTGTAGGCAAAACTTCACACACACTGTCTCACGTGGTCGTCACCACCTGCCCGGGAGATAGGCATTGCTGATCCTTCCAACCGTAAGATATTGTGATTCTGCGATTCCAGTCTGTTACCAATGTATGCTCTCTTCATGAGAACAAGTCAAAATCCTGCCTCTTTTTGAGCACTTCAGAGGAAACAAACAAATCACTGTCATCTCCAACGCTTTAGTTGAATTTGACATTCTCTGATGAGTTGTCGAGATACATTCTGCAGAACTGCCTTTATGTGATGCTGTTCTACTCCTCTTGTGCAAGACAGGAGGGTTCTGTTCGCTCAGACTGGGCTCTTCCTGCTGTCTCAGCTCTCACTATACTTCCCTGTAGCCCATCTCCATCCGGTTGCAGTAAGGATGAGGCCAGGAGGGGTGGGCATTTGAAGCCCTAGGGGAATAGGTCCTGCCTTCACTCAGGGGACCTGGAGCATAAGGCGTGCCAGGACCTCAGAGACACCTGCAGTTGGGGTGGGAAGACAGGGTTCAGGACCCCAGGAGAAAGGTGAAACCGGGCACCTCTTCATTTTCCCAGCTAAAGAGAAGTTTTTCCTCTTTTTGACACCCATAGTACTTGGTCATAACTATCCTTTGGAATTTGACTTTCAACTTTGTGCTCATTATCTATGTCCTTAGATACTTCTCTCTCTTGACTAAGAGCTACCACAGAGCTAACAAGAAAAGGAAGGGAAATAACATTTTATAAGTACCTTTTATTGGTCAAGCAATGTGTTTGTGACTTTATAACTATTGATGTATTTAATCCTCACAACACCAGGTAAAGACAAAATTATCTTTCCCATTTTCTAGATGAGGAAATTAAAAATTAAAGCAACTGAGTAAATTCTGGAAAAGTGATTGGTCAAGTGCCAGGCACAGGTGCCCTATAAATTATAGCAATTATTATTAAACATCTTGTCCAAGGATTCAAACCCTGAAAGATGTGTCCAGAGTGCATGCATGCCTAATCTTTCCTGTGTATTACCATGTAACACGTATCAGTGTATTACAGTGTCCACTACAGTAATTGAGAAGGTGCTCACCAAATCATTAAGACCTTTGTTCTACCATTTATACCCTTGACCCCTTCCCAGCCACACACATTGTTTGGACTATCTCAGTGGGTCTCCAATAAATAATTATTGAGTGAATGATTGACTGACTGAATGGATGAAAGTCAGCTCTAAAAGTAGCCCACAGGGAACACCTCCCATAGATCAGCCCTTCTATGGAAAGGTCGGTCCTCTACTACCTTTTACTGTCCTTGTGCCTCTCTTCAAAAAGTGGCTGAGGCTCTTAGCAGAGGCACCAAAGGGAGATGTCTGGAACTGAGTGTCTTAAATGGGTGAGAAGGTGTTTGGTTAGAGTGGCAGGAACCCAGAAAGGTAGGCTTTTCCAGCTGATTCATGGGCTGAACCCACTTAAAAACTAGCCAGACGACGAGACTCCCTCCCATCCAGCCTCTGAAACACTAAAAAGGCCCCTGCAGCCTATGGATTCACAAATGCACACACACATACATCTTAGAAGATAGCCTGGCCCAAGACTGAGCCATCCCATGATGGTCCATCTTGGGGCCTTAGTTTTCTCATATGAGCATGGAAACAGTTGGAGTGGATCAAGTTTGAGTGCCCTGCCAGGGCCAGTGTTCTATGAATCTCAACCTGGCCCAGCAAGACTTCACCTCCCCCTACTATGCCAGAGCCAACAAGGGGGAAAGCTGGCCCTCAGGTCAGACCTGACCAGGGTCAGCAGGCAAACCCAGGGCACAAGCCTCCTGGCGCAGAGAGTGCCCATCGTGGACCCCTGAGTTCAGAGCAGATGCAGGTAGGATCCCAGTGCCAAGTGGGGCCTATGCACCAGCTGCCAGGCTCTATGCCAGCTGCTCACTTACTGCCTGTTGTTCTTAAGTCTCAAACCTCTCTCAATGTATTGAAGATGATAGAGATAGTGAAAATAATCAAAACAGACTCACAAACCAAGGGAACAGCCGAAGAGAACATGCTGAGAAAAAATGGGGACTTGATCCCCACATTGGAGGTTGCGAACATATCAGGGAGAAGGAATGGCCAAACGGCATTCCCCTAATGATGATGGGGAGGCTAGGGAAATTTAAACATGGAAAAGGCAAGGGTCGCTCCGAAGTCCCTGCCTTGGAAGGTCGCTCACAGGGGGTTCCAGCAGTTCCTAATTCCAAGAGATTCTTGACAGGTGGGTTATTATTCCCCAAAGGGCTCAATTACAAGACACAGCAGCACTCAGCTGCTGGGAAGCTCCAGAACCTTTGACAAGCTCCTGCAACAGTCAGGATGGGTGTGTGCGTGCATGCATGTGTGCATGTGCATGCAAGTGTGCACGTGCGTGTGCGGTGTGTGTGTGGTTTGAGGGACAGCTGTTTCCAGAGCACCTGATGAGCTCTCTAACCCTCCCTCCCAAGCAACTGCCATCCCTGCCCGAGACTTGTGCCCAGAGGAGTTCAGTCCTTGAGGAGAGCAAGTTCGGCCACCTCCAATCCCTCCTGGCAGTAACTCTGGCAGGAAAGACCTCTGGGGACATTAGCGTCTGAATCACAGGGAAAAGCGATTCCTACAAGAGCCCAGGAAGACAGGAACTCATCAGAATCCCAGGAAGATTCATGAGTTGCCTAAATATAGAAACTGCCATACTGTCAAAAGTGAGGCAAGCTCAGTCTCCACCATCAGCCCAGAGAGCAGGGCGGGCCAGGAGGAGAGAGAAGGGCACCGGTGACCAGACACACCTCCGGGCTTGGACACGCCCAGGCCAGGCCACAGGCAGGGGGACATGCCTGCCAGGAATTTGGAGCCCAGTGTGAGGGAGGACGAGCTGTGGCAAGATGAGGCCGTGTGGGGCCTTGTGGCAGGACACACACGCCCATGGAATCTAGTTATATAACTTAGGGCAAGGCGCGCAGCCTGGTTTCCTCAACTTAAAAGGTTGAGCACAGTTGAAGATGCAAGGATCCTTGAGGCTTTTGCCTCGCTGTTCCCTCCGCCTGGTGCTTTTCCCCAAGGCATTTGCATGGGTTGCTCCTTCACCCCCTTTAGATCTTTACTGATCTGTGAGTGAGGCCATCCTGACCACCTACCTAAGAATGCCACCAGCCCTGACATCCGCGCCTTGGCACGTTTTCCAAAGCCCTGCCTTTCCTGCAGCATTGAGCATCCTCTGATGTGTTCTCTGTTTCGCTCACTTCTTCACTGATGGTCTACTCCTGTAGGATTGAGCTCCCCAGGCTCACATCTCTTTGGTTCAAGGCTGTGTCTCCCAGGCCTAGAGCAACACCCAGGACCTAGGAGGTGTGCAGTAAATACTGCCACATGAATGCATGAGTGAATGAAAGAATGAGCAAATGGGATGGCATATGGAAATCGTTTGGTGCCAAATGCCCCGTGGCAAGAGTAGATGGATGGCATCTGGTAAGTGGTCCCCTTGAGAAGGTCAAGCAGAGGCAACATGGGAGTTTCCCCAGGTGCAGGTGGGGGCCAGAGCTGCCCTACAAGTCAGTGTAGGGAGCGCCAGGCCCACAGAGAGGCGGGTTTGAGAAGTCGGTCTGCAGGAAGTGAGACCACCTCCGGGAGGGGAGCTGAGAGGCAGGACACAGGCTCCTGAAGAAACTTGGACTTGGTCTCTCTCCACCCAGAAGGTCGTGCCTCTGTCTCTCCACCTTGAAAACTTCTCCCTGTCCTTGGAGGCTCTTCAGGAGCCTTCTCTGACATCCAGACACCCCTGCCATGATCTGCAGCCTCCTGTCTCCCCTGTGTCAGGCGTCTCTCCAGGGGTGTCTTCATGCTCTAACCCAATCCCCACATCCGCCCCACTGGACTGAGCTCCCTGGAGGCAGGACTGTGTCTTATTTATGTCTTATTTGTGCTACTCGAGCTGAGCCCGAGTAGCAGGCAGAGTCCAAGTGTATCAGATAGGTTTGCCCAAAACTAGAACAGGGGCATCAAGTCAGAGCCGGAGATGAGGGAGGAGGGCTTGTGCCAGAGCCCGAATTCGGGCTCAGCCTCCGGCTGGGTGCGGGCCCAGGGCTCTCTTGTAGACAGTCAGGGGCTGTGAGTGGTATGAAGCCAGGTAAACCATTACCACAGCCCGCTTCCGGACGATGTCTGTGTCCTCTGCTGGTCTAGGAATTTTGTTCCATCTGCTATCACCTGAAAGAAATGGGCTGCCCCTCTGGCATGGGGGAGGTGTTCCCTTGCAAGGGGACTTGTGTTACGATGGTATTGGGCTGAAACGAATGTCAATGTCATCTGAGCGAGCCTTGTTCACCCCAAGTCTCACATGGCAGCCACCCCAGCCTCCACGGGGCAACTGCAAGACACCGTAGGGTGACTTGCTTCTCCACTGAGCACAATCAGGAGTTGGTTGTATGAGTCCCCTAAAGAGTGAACAACCTCTGTGAGTCAGGGGCAAAGTAGGGGCCCGCATTAGCCAAGCTCTCACAGAGACTGAATGATAAATAGAAATACCCAGTGATGAACTTGCCCTGGGAGAGAGGATATCAGGGCAACATGACATATTCATGTCGGGTGGTCAGCACCCTCTTCTTTCAGCACCATCTCCTTAGAATGCCAGGGCAGGACCTGAGGTTGCTTGAAACTGAAGGGATCTGGTGATGCTGATGGTTAGTCATTCCATTATGCTGATCTGGGGTCTCTGTCTCAGTGTAGTATATCAGAAGGTACAGCTTTGAACTCAAAAGCTTAGTTCAGGCTCCCACTCCATCACTTAGTAGTTGAGCAAGTCCCTTGTGCTCCCCGATCCTCTCTTTGTTCATGTGCACAATGGAATAGTTATAACACCTGCCAGAGTATTTGTGAGGCTGGCATAAAACTCCAGGGGAGGGGCGCCTGGGTGGTTCAGTCGGTTAAGCCTCTGCCTTCGGCTCAGGTCACGGTCCCGGGGTCCTGGGATCAAGCCCCGCATCAGGCTCCCTGCTCAGTGGGAAGCCTGCTTCTCCCTCTCCCTCTGCCTGTAGCTCCCCCTGCTTGTGTGCTCTCTCTCGCTCTCAAATAAATAAATGAAATCTTAAAAAAAAAAAAAAAAAAAAACTCCATGGGAAAAGGACGCAGCCTCCAGGTAGGAAAAGCTGTCTGTCAAGTACATACTATGTGCCAGGCACTGTCCTTGGGCACAGCCATGAACAAGTCTGAAAGAATCCCTACCGTCAGGGAGCTTACGTTCTAGTGGTGGGAGGCAGATAAACAAAATGTTTTATGGAGAGGGGGCTTTAGCTAGGATTGGAGAAGGCTTTTCCTTTCAAGCCAACTTTAAGCTAAAATTTAAATGGTGTTAGGGAAACATTTATGCCAAAAAGCAAGCGAGGAGAACAAATGGGAAGAGCAGCACGTGCAAAGGCCCTGGGGGAGGAACAGTTAGTGGGTTTTTTTTATTTTTTATTGTTATGTTAATCACCATACATTACATCATTAGTTTTTGATGTAGTGTTCCATGATTCATTGTTTGCGCATAACACCCAGTGCTCCACGCAGAACATGCCCTCCTTAATACCCATCACCAGGCTGACCCATCCCCCCACCCCCCTCCCCTCTAGAACCCTCAGTTGGAACAGTTAGTTTTGAGAGGACAAGAATGTTAGTGTGGCCGAAGCACATAAAGGAAGGTAAGATGCCTGGCAGAATGCCTGCCACGCAGGAGGTCCTCTGTAAACATTACCCCTCCTCCCCACTCCCATCAGTAAAGCCTGGAAGGCTCCTGACAGCCAGCTCCCCAACCCTCCCTCAGCGCAGGAGAGGACCAAATCCCGATTCCTTCTCTCTGGAGCAAGCTCCTGTCTTCCACTGTAACAATAGATGTGACTACCTCTCCGGTGGTAATTGCATTCCAGGATGCAATGAGATTCGGGGAATCCCCTCAGTTCTACCGCAACCCAGCTACAAGCTGTCCCTTAGCCCGGGTCTCTGCTGCGCCGGCTTAATCTCCCTTCTTTTATGTCTTTTTTATTAGCTACAGTTTCAGAGGAAGGTGGTTCCTGACCTTGCCCCCGATTTGTTCATTCTGTGCACATTTGCTGAGCTGGGGCCAGGGCAGCAGAGATGCCTGGGGGCCTCTCCCCACCCATGAGTGGTGCTCGCAGCTCCCAGCCCTGGGAGGAAGCTTGCAGTCTGTGCACAATCTGCCAGCCCCTCTCCCAAGCACCCCCCAGACCCTATCCCAGCCCCCTTCCTATCAGCCAGGCAGATGGGACCCCTCAGAGGGTTGTTACGCTCTTTGCCACCCTCTCTTGGATATGTTTTAAAGAATGAACTAGCAGACAGTCTCTGCTATTTCTGCTAAGGTCACATGCATCTCATTGGGAGACAGGCTCTACCCGCACATCTCCAAGTGACCCAGAAAGGTGTGGGCAGCAGCTTTGGGCTGTCCCACTGCAGAGTGGCCCACCTGGCAGAAGGAAGTATGCGGAGGCAGGTTGGGAGCAGAGGGGATCTGGTTGGAAAGCCCCCTGGGATTCGAGTCCCACATCTCTGGGGTGCAGTTTTCCTGTCTATTAAATGGGAATAACAGTCTTTGCCCTGGGTCATTTTGAGGACCAAATGGGACACTGCAACGGCAATTACTTTATAAACTTGAAAGCTTTGCAAGTTTTTCTTTCTCCTAAGAGGCTCCAGATAAGAATCCAACATCAGCTCTGGACATCTGAACAATGCTCGTCATCCACTGAGCATTTTCTGTGCCGGACACTGTGCTAAGCGCCCTATAGGAATTGTCTGGTTGAATTCTTCCAAATTTGGGTGATAGGTGCTGTCACTATCCTCAGTTTACAAATGAGGAAACTGAGGCATGGGGAGATTAAATCACTTGCCCAAGTCACACAGCTAGAAAGTAATCTGACCCCAGAGCCCCAACATTTGCATACTACAACAATCAAGTATACACCAGCACCATATTGGAAGATCCAGGATGAGTCCCCACCCCCATGGTGGGCAATTTCAGGGCACATTTGTGGGGGACGCAAAGTCCTCAAGAAGGAGGGGTCCTGGCCTATGCAGGTCACGTGATGAGCAGAAGAAACCTTGCACAGGTAATTGAGAAAACTAGATTTTAGTGACTAGGTATGATCTTTAACCCTTCACCTCTCTGGGCCTCAGTTTCCACCATCCATAGAAGGAGAGGGAGAGGGACAATCCATCTAGAACAGCATCTCTCCTCCTCTTTGACTCTAGCCCACCTACACAAGGTAAAAGGACCCGCAGCCTCCTGCCCCATCTGTTCTCATGTTCCAGTGGGAGGAGAACTCACAGATAATTTGGAAGTGTTGCAGCACAAGCTATTTGGGGGAAAGACTGGAAACAGATTTGCTTCAGGAATGAGGTAGATGACTCATAGTTGAAGTGCAAAGCACACGTGCCTTGAAGCTCAGCCATTGAAAAAGCATAAGCCCAAATTACTGCTGTTAAGCAAACAACCCACAACAAACTAAATTGGTAATGATGAAACTAAACAAATGGTAATTTATAATTAAAAAGCAGGAACAGCGGCAAGTGGAAGGCACCACCAGTTCAAGACTACGTAGGCTGCCGAGGTTCTCGACGGACAGTGACACATCTTCCCTCCTGCTGCAGGGTCCAGGTGCAGTGGGAGCTTGGCCGGGCCCCCCATGGGGCTTGGCATCAGACTTTGGGGGTTGGACACCCAATTAAAGCCTTCGGTAAACTCCAGTTACAAAGGAATTTTCGCTTGCGAACACCAGTGTTCAGTCACTCCGTCCCGCTCGCTTAGCGACAAGAGCTGCCCTTTATTAAACACTAGCATGTGCCTGTCCCTGTGCTGAGCTCCCTGCAGGCTTTGTGTTAGGGAACCCCCAACCCGATGAGCTAGGTGCAAGGATCATTCCCACCTTAGGAAGGAGGTGCAGAGCAACAGGGCGATGGTGCACAAGGGTGGAGTTTGGTTTCGAATCCAGACCACCTGTCTCTAAGGCCACTGCGCTATCCTGCAGTTAGTGGGTCACTGAGAAGTAAGCCCAGTAAGAGGCACAAGTGAGTGGCTTAGTCATTCACCCGGAAGAACCAAGAGAGGACTTGCATTCCTGGATGAGTTCAGAGCCCACCCGCAGATCCTTGGAGCTTGTAGTGATCCATAGACCATGGCCCTACGAGCAGCTGATGTCCCACAGGCTTCCTGATTCATCCACCGCTCACTCTCTAGAGCAGTGTTTTTCAACGGAGGGTGATTTTGCCCCCACAAGGGATATTTGGCAACATCTGAAGGCTTTCTTGGTAGGCACAAGTCAGGGAGAGGGAGATGCTACCGGTACCTAGTGAGTAGAAGACAAGGATCCTGCGGAACATCCTCCTACCCACGGACAGCCCCCATCACAAAGAACCACCCAGCCCTGAATATCCAGCCTAACCGTGCCAAGGTTAAGAAAACCTGCCTTACCCTCGCAGCTCTGGACAAACCAAGTGGACCCTGGGGAGAGCGGACAGAAGATGGCCTCCCAGGGTGCTCCGCAGCATGGGACCACCTGTCCCACAGTTATATGCATGCACCCCTTGACTCCAACACCAAGTAAGGGAGATGCAGCAAGCAGCTGGGGGCGCCCCCAACCCTATCACAGTCCCCCAGCCTTTTCGCTAGCCAGAAGCAATGGCTGGATTCATTCGTTCATTCAATCAATCAACAAGTATCTACTGAGCATCTTCTATGTGCTAAGTGTTGTTCGCAGCCTCAGGGATGGAGCCATGAATAAAACAGGTAAAAATCTGGTCACGGAAGACAGACAATAAACCAATCAGTAAGTTTATGCCAGTGATATACTAGATGGTGATGAGTGTTATGGAGAAAAATAAAGCAGGAGAGAGGACAGAGTGTGCCAGTGAGCTCATTTCAATTTTAAACAGGGCGACATTTGAGCAAAACCTTGAAGACAGTAAAGGAGCAAGCCCAGTGGACGCTGAGGGAAGAACATTTCAGGCAGAGGGAAGAGCAAGCGCGGAAGCCTGGGGCGTCACTGCGCTTGGAGAGTTTGAGGCAAAGTAAAGCAGGGTGAGCAGGGAGAAGGTAAAGATGAGCAGGTGAGCTCTGAGAGGGGACAGGACCGTGCAGGGCAGTGCGGGCCATGGTGGGGACACTGGCGCTGACCCAGGGTGAGATGGAAGCCAGTAGAGGACAATGTTGGGAAAACAGTTTACCAGGTGCTCCGGCTGCTGTGCGGACCAGGGTGGGGGCAGGGAGCCCAGTCCGTCTCCCAGGTGACTGATGGGGTGCTCGGACCATCGTGGTCACAAGGAGGTGGCAACGTTCTTAGACTCTCGGTATGTTGTAAAGGTAGATCCAGTGGGTCAGACGTGGGGTGTGAGGGAAAGAGAGGAGGCACGAGTGTCTCCAGTGTCTGGCCTGAGGAACTTGCAGGGAGGGAGTTTAGAGTAAGCCTTGTACTGATATAAGGAAGGCCACACGGGTAGGAGAAAGATGAAGGGTTCTGGAGCAGGACAGACTGGGTTTGACTCGTGGCTCTGTTCCTCAAAAGATACACAGTCACTTAACCTCGAAGAGCTCAGTTCTTTCATCTATAAAGTGGGCATCGTGGTCCCTCTCTTGCAGGATTGTGATGAGGATCAAAAGAGATAGGGAACGGAAGGCTGGCCCAAAATAAAATTCGGTGCCTTTTGCTCGATGACATCATTCTTGACCTTTGTTCCGTTACAGCCCTTGCCTGGGCGGCTCGGCTGAATTCCCTGGGGAAGTCTGAGATTGGCAGGACCACTGAGACAGGTACTCTCATTTTCACTGGCCAGGGAGGGGACGAGACTGCTGGCTTCTTGCCTCGACCAGGCCCTACCTCGTGAGCTAGCAAGGTGCTTGAGTCCCTGTCCCGCCCTCCAGAGGTGGGATCTCAGACTCAGTACACTGCCCAGGACCCCCCAGCTTGTCCCAGACCCATGGTGGTAAGGCACTGTTCCCCAGGTCAAGGAAGGAGAGGGTTGGAACTAGGATTGGCTCAGGGGCTCCGGCAGTGGGGAGCCCTGGCTGCACATTAGAATCACCCAGGTAGCTTTTTAAAAATTAAGATGCCCAAGCCCCCACCCCCAACCCTGTCTGATTTACTCGGTTGTGAATGCAGCTCAAGAACTGATCATTTTTTAAAGCTCCCTAAATGAGTCTAAAGTATAGACAAGATTGCGAAACACTGAACCAAGTTATAATTTGGTCCCCTTTTACAGATAAAAAACTGAAGCCTAGAGAGGTTAAGTGACTTCTCCGGGGTCTCTCAGCTCCCAAGTGGTAGAGCCAGGATTTAAACCCTGACGGGTCTGACTCCAAAGCCTGAGGTCTTTACACTACATCACATTAGGGCCTTAAGTAGAAAGTGCTTGTTGGGGCGCCTGGGTGGCTCAGTCGTTAAGCGTCTGCCTTCGGCTCAGGTCATGATCCCAGGGTCCTGGGATCGAGCCCCACATCGGGCCCCCTGCTCGGCGGGAAGCCTGCTTCTCCCTCTCCCACTCCCCCTGCTTGTGTTCCCTCACTGGCTGTCTCTCTCTCTGTCAAACAAATAAATAAAATCTTAAAAAAAAAAAAACTGCTTGTAATACATTCAAGTATTCTTCTGTAGGTCATTAACTCCTTTATAGAAAGACTCGGGGAGGCAGAAATGGTGAGAGAAATTTAAATCTGAAGGGTTAGGAAGCCCCCGACAAATAAAACACATATCCATAGGGATTCAGAAGTCAGAGGGGAAACGGATTCTGTACACAGAAGTTTGGTTTACGGGCAGCTTCTCCGAGACACATCTGTGGGGCGAATCTAAGACTCCTTGCATCAGGGCCCAGAGCTGCCAGCCCTCAATGTGCCTACCTGGTGCTTGGGTCAGATAAGTGAAGTGAGGGTCAGTTTCGGAACTGCCCACGACGGTGAGCCAACAATTATTGAGCACCAAACAAAGGCCAGGCTCAAGGTTGGGTGCTAGCGTCCTTGGTGAGTTAGAGGTCCTTCACAGCAACCACATGCAGATAGCAGCCCTGTTGCTGTCCGTGTTGCTGGGAAGTCTTGGAACTCCAGCTGGAGCTGCTACCACCTTCACCGGTGGTACTTGGAGAAAAGATACTAACACTGCCACCAGCCACACAATGGGAGGCAAAAGGCAGCCGGGAAGCTGGGCCTTCGGTGTCCTCCAAGGCAATTAGAAATGCAAATAAGCCACCCAATCATTGCACACAAGTTTCAAGTTCTCTTCCAGCCCCACAAACCACCTGTTATGAAATTAGAGGGGATTTATTTTTTAATTAACATGACAGTAATTAGCAGAGAGTTCAGATGTTCAGAACTCGGCCTGCACGGAGAGGTAGGCTGTGAATAAAGACTGTGATTTTATTTCTCAAAAAGTTCCAAGTGTGTTTGGGATTCTGTAAGCGCTCCTTGCTGCATTCACAGTTACCTACAGCTGCGCTTGGAACATACAGCCAAGGTGTGCATCTTAAAACCAAAGAGGGCTGGGGGATAAAGCACAGGTGTTGGGCTCAGCTGGCCTTGGGGTTGAAACCCACATGGCTATTCACGGATGGTATAGCCCGAGAAAGGTTTCTTAACTTCTCTGAGCCCCAATCTCCCCATAGAGATAAGAAGATTGTCTTGAGATTAGTGGCAAGAACTAAGGGGGAAATGGCACATGGCCCTTTCCCAACTTTTGAAAGAATAAAAAAATAATAATTGACCACTGGGAAAGCATGAGCACATCCGGTGACAATGTCTGAGGCTGGGTTTGCTGTGGGGTCCTGGTGTGTCCACGACCGCCTCGGCTTTAGCACTAGAAGTCCCACGTCTTGGGCAAACTGGGAACCCTGGCCACCCTCGTTCCCCAGAAAGCAAACCCTGAGATGGAGTTTGGTGCCTCAAAGGTCCATCAGGGGCACCCTTGGGACCAAACTTGTGACTGGAAGGGGGGGCAGGAGAAGGCAAACTGTGATGTAGGCTCAGCGAGAGCCTTGGCCAAACCCACAGGCACTCGGAGCTAACTGGCCCTTCAGAGCTAGCCTGAGCAGGGCCTGTGTGACCAGCAGGGGTGAGTTACTGGATGGGGCTGCCTCGAGAAGTGAGGTCGTAAGCGTAGCTGAGGCAGTCCCTGCAGAAACCTCTGCCGACAGTGCTCCCAGCAGCAGGCAATGGGTCTGTCTCTCTTTGAAGAGGGTTGGGGCAGAGCGTTAACATCCACCACTGACATGAAATAAACCCATTGCCCAGGAAACATACATCACATAAACTGTGAACCTATACACCCTGCAAAACCGTCATTGACGTAGAAAATCACAACCTACCACCACTACATCCACGAAATCCCCACACACAACCCCCTCCACCTCCTGACCAGAGGCTGGCATGTGTTCATGAGTGTAGAGATCGTAGCAAGCCCTTGAAAAAACAAATTGGTTCTCCTGGACTTGCCCCGCTCAGCCTGTGGTCACTTTGCCTCCAAATTAATTTACCTGATCTTCCTTCTTGGAGACACGCCCACCTCTGCAGTAAGTAAAGCCAATCTATGCCCCCTCCCTGGAGGAGCACGCCAGAAAGGGTGGAAGAGTCGGTGAGCAGGGCACTGGGGAGAGAGCCCCACACGCGGAAGCGGAGATGTCAAGGACCTGGGTGTCCAACCCACCTGTGCCCACCAGGCTGCAGGATCCGCAGAGGGTGGTCAATTGTGAGACTCTGTGTCCTCACCTGCACTTTGGGGATGACCACCCCATCCCAGGGTTGCCCTGAAGACCATGTGAGTTGAAGATGAGGGAGGACGTCATGAGCCACAGGAGCTAGTACATGTGAGAGGAAGTGGAAGGTCAGGGAGGGGGCAGCTAAGAGAAAGTAGATCCACCATCCCAGCCTCTGGAAGATATTTCTTCTCCTGAGGGTCTCCCCCTTGGGGATGACGAAATGACCTTCTGGACTGGGAGGAAAAGATTTCCATTACCAGGCTGCTAGGTCCCATTTAAAAACAAAACAAACAAACAAACAAAAACTTATTTAATTGAAAAATTGCCAGTGAAAAGTTAAAAAAAGATAAATAGCTTCTGAGCTGTTCTTTTCTGTGGGACTCCTGAGACCTTTGCCCATGCTATTGCGCATGGTAAGTCACCAGGAAAGGGTGGTGCGCAGGGAATACCGTTTGATTCTTTCCTCGGAGGCTCTCCCTGGAGTCAGTGCTCCATGGCTCATTTTGGGAACCCAGGTCTCAAAAATAAAGGCAGACCCATCAACCTGACCTGGAAACCTCCATGATCCATGTGCCGACCTCCCCATCCAGCGCTCTCTCTCCCACCTGCCCATGCAAACCTCGTCACCCAGTCCTACTTGCTCCCTCCCACATCTCTGCCTTTGTTGGGGCATCTCCCCTCTTCTCGCCTCGTTTCACTGTCCATCTGAATCTTCTTGTCCTTTGAGACCAAACACAGAGCTGCCTCCTCCTAGAAGGCTTCTCTAGGGCCTCAGTCTGCTGGGATCTCGTCCACCTCTGAAACACTCACCCACCTCTGGAACACTCTGAAGAATTTAGCATCAATGACCTTGTGTTGTGAGGTATTTAGTGAAGGCATCTGGACTCTTCAATGGGAAGGGAGACTCCTCCTGCTTCCTGCAACCCCCTCCCCTAGGCCAACCCCACCATGCCTAATATGACCTGGCAGTTCTCCACTGGGCAGCAGGAAGAGTAAGTGCATCACCAAATCTGCGTGACCTTGAATGAGAGCTGTACCCTCTGAACATCAGCTCCCTCATCTGTAAAAGAAAGATAACAGTAGTATCTACTCCATGGAATTGTTTTATTAAAGATCACATAGGGAAAATCCCCAGACAACCTGACGTTTATTGGTGGACCCTAAATGGTGTCAGTTCCCTCCTACCCCTATTGTTGAAACAAAAGTCACTACAGAAACGGGGAAACATTTATCAAACAACCCTCAAGTGTGAAGCACTTTACTTACATCTTGGACTTTAGAATTATGACTTGACAGAGTCATTACTCCAGGACCATCACTCTGGAAATGAGAAAGCCAAAACAAGAAGGCTTTCCAAGGTCATATATAAATAAGTGGCAGAAATTAAGGCAGGAATGACTTCACTCTGATTAAAGAAAGAACTTCTTGTTCATCAGTGGTAAGACCATGGAATGATTGATTATAGGCAGACAGGAGGTTTGGGTTTCCAAAGATGTTCCAAGAAGAAAATGAACAATGTCTTTTCAGGAGGAGTTAGACATTCACCTGGAGGCAAAGGATCCAATCTCCCGATCCTCCAGTTCTGGAATGTTCTGTGAATCTCTCTGTGATTTCCCGAGCAGCAGGTGCACCATCCGTGCCAAAGAAATATGCACCTGCACTGGGCAGGTGGGTGGGAGGGAATCTGTTGTCATGATAGGAAATAAAACCCATCTTTCTTCCATTGTTGTCACTTCGCAGTAATTAACCGGATGCTAATGCCTTAGATGAAGTTTCCTCCAAAACTGTTGTTGAACTTTAATAAGGTGAACATGGAATTGCAGGAAAACAAAATGGCAATCTGAAGCTGAAATGTCAGGAGAGCCGTGTGTCAGTTGCTAACTCTATAAACTCGAGCGAGAAATTCACGAATACCTAAGAGCTGGCAGAGTGTAGAATTAATGAATTCGTGAATCAGTGAATCTCAGAATTAACAAATACCTGAACTTATTAATGCAATTACCTTAAAATAATTAGCAGCACCAATTCCTTCTCATGAACCTCATAGATTATCTGGAAATGGGAACGTATCCCAGGGAAACATATCAGGACTGCTGGCCTGGTGCCTGTTCTTTCAAAAACAGTTCCTTTCAAAAGAAGGAGGGGAAGGTGGAAAGAAGACAGGAAGAAAGGGAAGGGGGGATGCCAACAGACAGCAAACTAATGTATGAATCAACTTTCGACCTCACTAGTAATCAAATAAAAAATTAAAACAATGACAGCCCACATTTTACTAAGCAAATTGGCAAACATTTTTTTTTAACTTTTAAATCAAATGCTGGTGGGGTTGGAATGAGAAAGACACCCATACAATGAGTGCAGGAAGGTCAATTGGTAGGAAATCTCTGGAAGTCCCTATCAAAACATTAGTTTTCTTTCACCCAAATATGAATTAAGCACCTGCTGTGCTAGGTGTCAGAGAAGGAGCTGCAGATCAGGTCTGTAGGTTCTTCAAACACGAATGAGCCAAGCGCACACAAACATTATGCAGTGGGTACATAAATTATGATTTGCCTATAGAACAGCATACTTTTGTAATGACTAAAAGTTATATTTGTAAAACTAATAGCATAGTGGGGGCACCTGGGTGGCTCAGTCCATTAAGCGTCCGACTCTTGATTTCAGCTCAGGTCTTGATCTCAGGGTCGTGAGACTGATCCCCACGTTGGACTCTGCCCTGGGCACAGAGCCTGCTTGGGATTTTCTCTCCCTCTCCCCATCGAGCACTCCTGCTACCGCCCTACCTCTTGCTCTTTCTCCAAAAAATAAAAAAATAAACTATGTTTAAAAAATAAAAAACTAATAGCATAGGAAAATGCTCATGTCATAATGCTAAATAAAAAAAGACTGGAGAGGGGCGCCTGGGTGGCTCAGTCGGTCAAGCCTCTGCCTTCGGCTCAGGTCATGATCCCGGGGTCCTGGGATCGAGTCCCGCATCGGGCTCCTTGCTCCGCAGGAAGCCTGCTTCTCCCTCTCCCACTCCCCCTGATCGTGTTCCCTCTCTCGCTGTCTCTCTCTCTCTGTCAAATAAATAAATAAAATCTTAAAAAAAAAAAGGATAAAAGACCATCAACGTATACACTTGTTTGGAAAAGATGACTGGGAAAACATCAAAACATTGTGGTTATCACTGCATGTTAGTATCCTAGTGATTTTTATTTTCTCCTTTATGTTTCTATATTTTCCATTTTTCTACAGAGCAAATGCCAACCGGAAGATATGTGTTAACTTTTTAATTTTTTATTATTACTTTTACGATAAAAATATCACTAGCAGGTATTTATTGAGGGTGGAGCAGGACGTTGATCTGAATGCTTTTTGATGTGGTTCTTTAATTCCCACAGTGAAGCAGTAAGGAAGGTGCTTTTATTATCTCCATTTTACAGATAAGAAAACTGAGGCACAGTAAGCCTAAGTAAACAGCACAGTTCTGGAAGCACAGAACTGGACTCTGACCCAGGCAGTTTGGCCTCAGACCCTATGATCTTAATCATGATGCACTTTGTAAATAGGGCATTGGTACCTTAGTGCCCTTCCTCCGATTCACCCCAGCACACATGTGGAGAGCAGCATGGTAAGACTGAACAAGACCGGGGCGCCTGGCTGGCTCAGTCCACTGAGCGGCGAACTCTTAATCTCAGCTCAGGTCTTGATCTCAGGGTCGTGAAATCAAGCCCCACCTTGGGCTCTGCACTCAGCACGGAGTTTGCTTGTCCCTCTCCCTCTGGTCCTACCCTCGCTCGGGGGTGTGCTCACTCCCACTTTCTCTCTTTCTCGAATAAATAAATAAATCTTAAAAAAAAAAAAAAGATTGAACAAGACATACATGTGAAGTCAGGCGAATGTGATTTTAAGTCCTTGCTCCGCCACTTCCCAATGACCTTGGGCAATCTGCTTCTCCTTTCGGAACCCCAATTTGGTTATCTGTGGAATGGGTTTTATCATCCCTGTCCTGAGTAACACAGTGTGTGGCATGTGTCAGTGTGTGCTTGTACAGTCTGACATTCTCTACAAAGGTCTATGTACCTCCCTGCCAACCACATAGGGCTGTGGGGCAGGAGAAATGGCCTGGGTATGATAGCCCCTTCTAAGCTGTGATCATACTATACAGTTGTTTTTTACTATCTCACATTTCCCTTATGCTGGGTTTTGTTGTTGTTGTTGTTGTTGACCTGAGTCAACTAGGGAGACCTAGTTCTTCTCCTCTCTCTGCCCCTTTCCAGGCCTCAGTTTCCCCATCTGTTCAGTGGAGAAAAATATAGACTCCTTGATCACCAAAGTCCCCCCAACTTGGACATCGCAGAATTCCAAGTGAACATACAGGGCTCGGTACCACTGGCCCTCCAATCTATGATGAAACCAATGCGAAGGCAGGGAGTTCCAACTGGGAGAGGGACGCCTCTGAGTCAGAGCCCGATTCGGTCCACAGTCTGGTGAGCATTTACAAGTGATGATAGATGTACCATGCTCAGTGAATAGGAGCCCCCTCCCTCCCCCTGCAAGCCAGTTGAGTCATATTGGCCCCGGCCCTGGATTTCACTGAAGTGTGGGGTCATTTTTGCTCACGAGAAACATCATTAGCAGCTCCTTCTTCAATTAAAACCTATGGTGGAAACAAGAGAAAGATTACTTTGCCTCTGTACCACAATCTCTCCAGGACAATCCTGCTGTGTCTCATTAAATGTTAAAAAAAATAAAAATGACAGTGCATTGAAAACTTGTTAGGAGACAATGGGTCCTCTGGCCCAAGCAGAGGCGTATATTAGTGTTATCAGAGTTGCAATTGTCTCTATTCAGTAAGACATCATCAGCCCACCTGTCCTTCTAGATATAAACCCCGGCTAGACCTGTACAATGTCTTTAATCAAACCAGGAAAATGGTTTCTCTTTCCATTTCCATTGCATTCCCACCAGGAAATCCAGATCTGGATTCACAGTTCATGTGCAGTTACTAACTCATCTCAAATGTTGGCCTCCACGAGCTTCTCTTTCCTCTTACTTGCTTTTTAATTTGTGCTTCTTTGGTAATTTTTGCTGTGCACTTTATATGTTCTAAAATATTTAAGTCTCCTCGAATTATCTCCAATGAGATAATTCTCTCATATGAGCACTTCTCTCATATACCCAACCCCTGAAATATTCTCCTATCATCCTAACCTGGCCCGGACTGGAGATGTTAGCAAACACTTACTTCAAATGTGGGATAAAAATAAACAAGCACATTTTCAGAGTGGGGAGTAGGGTTCTGTAAGAGACATCAAGGAGCAAAACAGACAGTAGCTGTAAAAGCAGGACTTCCCTGGACCCGTTGGTGGACATCAGCACCGGTGGTTGCCCCAAGTTTGGTTTGCTTTGGCCTTGGTCCCTCCCCTGAGATTGACTGAAATAACGGGGGTCCCAAACAGACAGCCTCGGGCCTCTGGCATCTATCATGTAGACTTCTGGAGCCTTCCAGATGCTTCCTCCCCCTTCCTTCCTCCCAGTCTAACTTAGCTGCTCTTTGGAATCCAGCCTGCTGGAAACCAAGATCCAGCAGGTCAAGGGCACAGGTGGGACACAGTCTCCTTCCATTGGCGCTGAAGGTCCCTCCCAGATCCGGAGGCATAGGCTGGTCACAGCATCCTTTGTCCGCCTAACTTGCATGGAACCTTCTTGTTTTGCCCCAGTTCCCACTAGGGGCTCTCAGCCAGCTTGGTGTCTGGGAAATGGGATCTCGGTGTCACATATTAGGATTCCAGAGCCCACCTGTTACCCAGTTTTTGACAATGGGCAACTGAGTCAGGTGTCCCCAGGGAGGACCCAGAGGGCAGATTTCACCCTTCTTCTGGTAGCCCTTTGCCGGCCTGGTAGGGCTCCAAACCCCAGCTCTGTCCCTGGATCAGAGGACACGGCCCTCTCCCTAACCCTAGCTCTTCAGAGCATCAAGTCCCTCCTCCAGAACAAGGACATAATCCCTCCCATCTCATTAGTTCTTGTGAGGATTGAAACGAGAGGTGGTGTTTTCAAAAGTCCCAAGCACGGCACCCAGGGTGTCCACTCGGTCACTCATTCTGCCATCAACTGAGGGTCGCTTCTCCTTCTCCTCCTTCCTCACTCCAGCCATTTCCAGGGATTTGTCCCTGACTCTGAGGAGGCAGGATGGAAGCTCAGCTCCCTGGATCCATCTATGTCATGACACACAGCACTTGCCTGAGGCCATTGAAGGATATTTTGAGAATTAGAATTAGAATCCGCTGAAGTGATTGAGATGGGGGATGTTAAGAGGAGGAAAGGTTTTGAAAACACTCTTCTGTACACTTTGGCATCCAGCTGCCTATAGATCGGCACTGGTGGGGACGGAAGGCCGAGCCAGGCCTCCAGCTTGGCTTGCGGGGCTCTGCCGGGCCTGGTTCTAACCCAGGGCACAGTTCCCGGAGGCCAGTCTCTCGGCAAACCAGCACAAGGAGGAACCTCCCGCATCCAGGAGCTGGCTGCTTCAGTCACAGGCAGAAGAGAGTAACTGGCACTGATCAGCCCCTATTCTGGGCCAAGCACTTGACTGTCAGGATTTCATCAAATCCTCCCAAACTTCTTCCCGAGTGAAGGACTATTATTGCATTTTTAGAGATGAAAAAAAATTGAGATTCCGAAAATGTACGTAAGTAACATATTGTCAGGAATACGGAAATAGGCAAGGGATTTCAAAGAGAGGGCATGTCATCTGGGGATTTCGTGACACGTGTGTTGGAAGGCTGAAGAAGCAAATGTGGGATGCTAAGGTAACCAGAGATTAGTAACTGCAAGGAGCAATGACCACCTTCTAGGACCGGGGAAGGAAAGGGAAGAAATGTCACCAGAATTTAGTTAGGCGCTGCTGCCAGGCAGGTGCTGAGCAGATGATGGCACACAGTCGGAGGGTCCCAGGAGGGGGCGGCAGTCGGGCACGAGGTGCTCGGCGTGGCCGGCATGGCACTGTTGCTGAGAGCGGCAGCAGACGCTGGAGACAAGTGTGTTCTCTGATGTTTCAGGGATGCTGAGCTCGAAACTGCTGAACAGTCCCTCCTCCGTTCTCTCGCCTCCAGTCCCCCACGAGGACACCCAGACCTGCCGATCTCCTGGCCAGGGGAGCCTGGCAAATGCAGTTTGCAGTGTCCGGGCCCCATTAGCAGAGAAGAAAATTGAGATTTGGAGCCAAGAGACTATATGTAAATCTTAACCCCATAGACCAAGTAAGAAGGGAGCTGAAATGCAAGCCCAGTCTGCCTCCCAGGGGTGAACAAGCATTGTCTTGGCACCTGCCCTGTACCGGGCCCAGTACCCACCCTGGGAATAGAGAGAGGACCGGGGAGGCAACCCTGTTCTCAGGGAGCTTCCAGGCTAACGAACATGAAGGAGCAAGGCCTCCAATCAGATGCATCCTGTACTTGTCGGGCTTTTCCGTAGTGTCCTCAGGAGGGCGACTTTCCTGGGAAGGTAGTAGTCTCAGACAGGTTCTAAGGCCACCACTTTATATCCATATAGATGCCCACAGAGTTGGGTGGCCCACGTCCGCAGATTTCAGGAGCTCTGGGGTCTAGAGACTTGTTGGTCTCTACAGTCTGTAGAGTCTCATCTCCCTCCTTCACCTCCTTCTTCTTCCTCTCCTACCCCCCTCTGTTTCCCTCACCCCCTCTTCAGCCCTTGGGCCCCAGAGGGAGGACAGGGCCACCCCTCAGTATACCTGAAGTTACAATAGAGTCCATGTTCCCAAAGAGGAACTGAGTTCTAGCTAAACTGGTTCTAAAACATTCTAAGAGAGGAACAGGTTGGCCCAGTTGGAGTAAGGCACCTGCCTGGGATCAACCACCTGGACCAAGAGATCAGGGTCACATAAAATGACTGTTCCCCAGGGGTTGTCGGGTCCAGGGAAATGAGGACGGTTTCGAGACACAGAGAGCAGTGGGCATCAAGTGGGGCCATGTTACAACAGACCACATATATTACACTGAATGACAGTACCACCGTGCATTTAACTGTTCTCCTGTTGTTGGACATTTCTTGTTGCTACTTTTTAAAGATTATAAATAAGGCTCCAGTCTATTTCTTAATGCATAAATCTTTTCCACAGTTAGCATTGTTTCCTTTATATATGTTTCCAGATGTGGAATACAGTTTAGAGTTTAAGTGGGTTCTTTAAAAATCAGATTATCAAATACCAATGCTGATTTTACTGTTGTTACTATGGAAACTATGTTCTCTGTTGCTAAGCAATTGGTAAAAGATTAGGTCATGTAGACTAGTCTAAAGATACAGACTGTAGAGACCAACAGTCTGGAGGACACTCAACTTTTAACTGGCTCTGTGACCTTGGGCAGGCTGTTTGATCATTCTGACTATTCTCTGTTCTTCCAAACGTGGGATAAAAATTGTTTCCCTCAATGGGTTATTTGGAGGAGTAGGGAAAACATCTGAAAAGCAAAAACAACCATCCCAGTGCCTGGCACATCATGGGTTTTCAATAAATTGTACTCTGTAAATTATATGTTAAATGTTTTAAAAAGTATAATAATTACTTTCCATCATGAAATTAATACTATTCAAAACAGGCAATTCGTAGCCTCAGGGACTGCAAGAAACCTTAGCACACCCCTGGTCCAACTCACAGCTGTGTCCAGATGCCCACCTGAGACATCTATAGGTTAAAGAAGATCCTTACCCCGACTAGCCAGCACACATGAGCTAGGAAAGGGTCAGAGGTCCAAGCACACACGTACAATACTGGTACACTCCACCGGGTAGCATGCAGTCACATGAAAGAGGTAGAACTGATCACTCCCTCCTTTAGGTCCCCAAACACCATGCAGTCTTCTCTCAGACCACCACCAAGCCCTTATTGAGATTTTTGGTTTATATGTGGAAGAGAATGATGAAGCCCGAGGGTTCAGAAAGACACCCCACCCTCACCTTCAGGACCACAGGTAGTGGCATTCATGCCTAGTGTGACAGGAGCCAGACACTTGGACCTGGCCCCACCAACAGCTCATGGACCTTACCACCTACGGCATACACACACGGGATGATCACCAAATCTGGAAACATTGATGAATACCTAATAAACGACTCATTGCCAGTACATTAAGACCCATGACAAAACATCTATTTTTCCCAGTGAGCCCCACTGGAGGAAGATGTCAGTTCCACCTAAATAGAGATGTGGTCATTGGACTGAATTTTGAAAGATGGAGCCATCTTGAAAGATGGAGCCAGTGACTCAGGAGGGGGCTGGACATTCTAGACAGGGGGAGCAACATTTAGAAAGACCCCAAGAGAGGCTGTTCCCTCTTTCTCTTTGAGTACTCCAGGCTGAGCATGCACTGACCTGTTGTGAGCCCAAATTCTTCAGGCAGGAGTCTAATTCTTTATCAAAGATATGGCTATCCTTTGAAGACAGAGAATGGATCTATAAATATTCAGAAGAGGTTGAGTGATGAGTGGATTCATCTCTGCATGCTAGCTCTTAGCTCCCTATTTTCATCTCTTTTATCACAGCCCAGTCCTCTGGGTGGAAATTCTACCTCTAGACACCACGGAGAGCCCGGTTAATGAGCTAGGTGTCCCAAACATCTGAGCATGCTTTCTCAAAGCTTACTTTTTGAGTCCTCACTTTATTACATTGCCTTCCCCACTGCCAAGATAGGCCTTGAGATTCACTTATTCACTAACTCATTTCATCGGTATGTACTGAGCCTTCCCTACGCGCCGGGCGCCATGCAGAACGCTGAAGAGACAACAGCGGCCAAACGCCTGGTCTTTGCCCTCATGAGTTTAAAGCCCAATGGAAGAGACAGATATTTATCAAATAATCTTACACATTCTGATATATGTCAATAAGGTCTGGAAACACAGATACTACTTTAGTTTTTTAACAAACTGAAGATGTCTTTGTTGACATTTTGTTTCCAGGCTCTGTGGACACCCTGCGTAATTAATACTATGGAAGAAAAAGCTCAGGAAGTGAAGAGGCTGCTTAACAGAGAGACTTAGAGTGAGGATTCTGGAATATTAGGGTGATAACAACCTCAAGGTCATGAAAGACTGAGGCTCAGCGAGCATGAGGAATTACTCACAGTAACACAGGTCTTTCGTAGCTGGGAGAAACCCAAGTCCTTACCTCCTGGCCCAGCCGTCGCTCTCGAGCTCGGAATATAAATTAGTGAACAAAGTTGAAGCCCAAGGAATGGGAATTCTATCTGCTGGGAGCTACCACCACCCTTACAATGCCCTCTTTTCCTCGCCTGAGAATCAACTCTCTGTCCCCCTCCTTTGTCTTCTGGGAAGCCTGCCTCAAACCCAAAGTGCTTGGGTCAAACCTGCAGTCAGAGTTCTGGTGCTAACCCATCCCCAGAGCTTAGCTTAAATCACAAGTGTTTGCTCTGCGCTTGAAGGAATGCAGGCCGCTGAGTGAGCATTTAGCAGGACATTTTATGCTGCTTTTCCTTGCCAGGAAAACCTACCCCTCCTTCCTCTCTCCAGTTTTCCCGCGAGCAAGATATAAATTATTTTACCTATCTTTACTTAAAAGCCAACAACCTGTAAAAGAAAGCTGGTTGCCTTCTGTTTTTTACTGCTTACAAAGCAAAGGGCAGAGGCCCCAGGGCAACAGGACCTTCAGGGCTGGGAAAAAAAAAAGGGGGGGTGTTCTAGACAGCCTTTGGGACAAAGGGCAGCAAACAGCCCCCACCCTAAGGGAAGGGGCCCTCAGTCTGATGGCAGAGACATGGTCCTGCCCAGGAAACCTCTTAGTCAGATAGGGGAGCAGAGTCCTGCCCTAATGGGTGCCCCAGTCTGACAGGAGAGGCACAGCCCTGCCCTAGATGAGAGACACAAAGGTCTGTCCAAGGGGAGTCCCCAGTCCAGTGAGGGAAATAGGTTGCTGTCTTTCTTTGCAGAGGAAACTTGGAGCCATGGCCAAGCTCTACAAATTATCTGCGACCACGGAGCTCTGAAAGAGGTCACTGGGCTCATATACTCAGGGCAGCCCCCTCCAGAGTGCAGGCTGCCCCCACCCTGTCATCATGGGTGTCTTCTGGCTCTTCCCGGGGTGTCTAGCACACACCCCCAGGGGAGCCCCAGTCACGGGGGGCAGCCCAGGCTCGATTTAACAACCAGTCCATCATGGTTTTAATAATGCATGTCGCCCAGAGTTGCTAATTAAACTTTAATAGTCCTTCACAGGGAGCAGTGGGGCTCACTCAGGGCACAGCATGGGCTCTAGGGGGTTGAGTTCAGCAAAAGTCATGCCACTTCGGCTAGATTCTCAAAACCAGGTCCCCCGTGAGTCTCAGTCCAACATGCCATGGGAAACGACAGCCACCTAAAAGAAACCAAGGGAGAACTCCCACACCGTGGGTGGAGGGAACTAGCTCTCTGTGAGCCTCTTCAATGTGGCAGCGACTTTTCAGATTAGTTTATTCCCTGTAATCCTAATTACAACACCGAGATAACTGTTAAAATCCCCATTATGGGGAGAACAATGAAGACTCAGGGAGTTGGGCAAGCTACGTAAAGTCACTTGACAATCAGTAACGCAGCCAGGATTTAAACACTGGTCTAATTCCAGTGCTCCTGCTTTGTCCACTACACCATGATCCTCTTGGACGTACTCAAAAGATATCCTGGAGTCAGGGACCGGGGTGGAAGCTACTCAGACACTAAGCACACAGCAACACTTCAGAGCATGCTCAGTGGGCCTGAGTAGCTAAAGGCAGAGTTACATGTGCAATCTGGGGATTTGGGATATAATAAAAATAAGCCAAGATCCTAAAGCATCAGGATGTATTTTTTTTAATACTTTAAATTTTTTATTGTTATGTTAATCACCATACATTACATCATTAGTTTTGGATGTAGTGTTCCATGATTCACTGTTTGTGCATAACACCCAGTGCTCCACGCAGAACGTGCCCTCTTTAATACCCATCACCAGGCTAACCCAACCCACCACCCCCTCCCCTCTAGAACCCTCAGTTTGTTTTTCAGAGTCCATCGTCTCTCATGGTTCGTCTCCCCCTCCGATTTATTCCCCTTCATTCTTCCCCTCCTGCTATCTTCTTCTTTTTTTTTTCTTAACATATGTTGCATTATTTGTTTCAGAAGTACAGATCTGTGATTCAACAGTCTTGCACAATTCACAGCGCTCACCATAGCACATACCCTCCCCAAAGTCCATCACCCAGCCACCCCATCCCTCCCACCCCCCCCACCACTCAGCAACACTCAGTTTGTTTCCTGAGATTAAGAATTCCTCATATCAGTGAGGTCATATGATACATGTCTTTCTCTGACTTATTTCACTCAGCATAACACCCTCCAGTTCCATCCACGTCGTTGCAAATGGCAAGATCTCATTCCTTTTGATGGCTGCATAATATTCCATTGTGTATATATACCACATCTTCTTTCTCCATTCATCTGTCGATGGACATCTTGGCTCTTTCCACAGTTTGGCTATTGTGGACATTGCAAGCATCAGGACTTATAAGAATCACCTCAGAAGCCTTCCCACCAGAGAGTCTGGCTCAGAAGCTCTGGGCCAGGCCTAGGAACATGCATGTTATAACCATCCCCAGGAAGCCCTAAGGTGACTGGAGAAACATCCAGCCAACCCTCCTTCTATATACAGCACATTACCCTTTATAATCACATGTGCTTTCATCATTTCCTGTGATTCCTGCTACCCCCCTGGCAGGTAGGCGGGGCAAGACCTATCCGTCCCATTTTACATAGACAAGAACTGAGTCTCCATAAAGTAAAGGGACAGCAATAAGAACATGAGAGGTAGTGGTAAGGTCAGGACCAACAGTCACATCTTCCTACCTCCATGTTTTGCACTTGTTCAAGCCTGTGGTCCTATCCATCTGGGTAGAGATGGGGGAGGAAGTGTGCAGGTGCTCTTCAAGACATGGCCCATGGCTAGGGTGTTTGGGCAGGGGTCCTTGAGACCAGGGGCCAGTCTTCGGGGCCTGCAAGAGGAATAGCTGCAGGGAACGAAGGGGGCTTTGGCAGCATGCAGCAAGCCAGAAAGGAGCACAGCTGGGGCCCAGGAAGACTCCAGTAGCCCAGGCAAGAGATGATGGAGCCTGTCCAGGTCACGGAGGTGGCAGGACACAACAACAACAAGGAAGGGCGTGTGGGTGGCCTGTGCCGAGCACAGTGAGCCCCCAGTAGTGACCAGTTAGGTAATGGATGAGCAAAAAAGGGATCATATTTACCAACCCATTGGCCATAGAGTCAAAGACAGAACACACTCAAAGATTTTCCCAAGAAACCTTATTTTGGGCACCAGAGAAAGGATGGATTTGGGGAAGGGACCCAAAACACCTCCATCCTTACTTAACACTGGTTAATATCCTTATTTAACTCCAGCGGGGGCAGGTGTTGGACTCAGGCTGAGAGGTCTGGAAGGTAAGAGCCAGGTGGCTAATCGGTAGGCAGGAAAAAGTGTGTCCCCAGTGTATAAATAGTCCCAAAGTCAGGGGAGACATGACATTGCTGGCAGTCCTGGCATCCGGGACAAAGGTGATGGGGAGAAAGCAAGAACTCTGGGAGGAGGAGGATGGCAATCCAAGCCTTGGGAGGTTAGAGCCCAAAGGAGCCTTAGGAATTGTCAAGTCCTACCACCTCGCATTCCAGGTGAGGAAAGTAGGCCCAGACATGAGAGGTGACCTGCCCAAGGCTGCACACCTGGGGACTGGATCCAGTGACTCTGAGTCCCAGGCCAGCGCTCCTTCTAACCCAGTCAAGGGCATCCCTCCAACCACCTCCACCCACCCACTTACTAACAACCATACGATCCTGGACCTCAGACGGTCCAGGCAGCCAATTAAAATATGCAATGTTTAAAATGTCAATTCAATAATGCGATATATGTTAAGAAAAAAAAAAAAGAAGAAGATAGCAGGAGGGGAAGAATGAAGGGGGGGAAATCAGAGGGGGAGACCAACCATGAGAGACGATGGACTCTGAAAAACAAACTGAAGGTTCTAGAGGGGAGAGGGGGTGGGGGGATGGGTCAGCCTGGTGATGGGTATTAAAGAGGGCACGTTCTGCGCGGAGCACTGGGTGTTATGCACAAACAATGAATCATGGAACACTACATCCAAAACTAATGATGTAATGTATGGTGATTAACATAACAATAAAAAATTTTTTTAAATGTCAATTCAAGATAGTGTATTAACATAATCCCCAGATGGAGGCATTAGCATTCACGCTCTCTCACACTACCTGGCAAAACTTGCAGACACATCTAAAATTGCAAATGTTATTACTACCTGAGGTGGCAGCCAGCCCTCTAAGGAGCTCGCGGGGGTGAGGTGGAGGGTGGGGAAGAAGCAGAGTCCCTCGGTTCCCAGGGCTGCAGGAGAAGGCGCCTGCGCAGAGAGAAACGGGGCGGGGCTTCTTTCTCATTCTGGAACCTGGGGCGGTGGTCAAAATCTCTGCAGCAAGGAAACCTATTGGTCGCAGAATCCAAAGTGAAGTGCTCGCTACTGAGCAAGAAGTGTGCGTTCTGAGCAGGCTCTGCTCTCAAGTTGCGGGGTGATGTTGGGGAAGTCCCTTCCCTTCTGTCTTGTCCACAGGGTTTTTTTATATTTAAAATCAGTGCTAGGGGTGAGACCATCTCCAGAGCTTTGAACCTCTAGGTCTGACGTTCTCTTTGTGGCCCCTCTTACGCTCCTGAGCTAGCGCCTCAAAAAAAAGGGACAAGCCGGCATATCCTGACCTGCCTCAACCCATCTGTTGTTCCCACTGATGCTTTGTTCCTAAAGCTTGGCTATGGCGTACCAGACTCAATCTTGGCTTCTCTCAACAAGAATTCTGGCTTTCTTGGTCCCAGATTCCTTGGGTAACCACCTTCCAGGACCTTCCATCCCCTGCATTGTTCGGTGCCTCTACCCCATAGTGAGTCCCAGGCCTTATCCCATGAGGTGCATCAAGCATACACTTGCACATGAGAGTTCTAAATATCCCAGGAAAGTCCAAACTGGAAGAGATGGAAAGATGTTTGTATGCATCCAGGCCATCTGCCCTCTCACTGTAGTAATCCATGTAGTCTTTTAGGCTAAACAGGAATAGAAATGGATAAGATTAGAAAAATAGATTAGGGTCAGTCCATGGAGGGATTTTGTATGTTAGCTGGTGTTAACCACAAAAAGATCTAGGGAACCGTAATCCCATATTGGGGTCCTGGATCTGAGCATGGACTTGGAGGTCAAGCCAAGTAAGAGACCTGCAGCAGATACTGGCCGTGCTCTGTCCATATGGGCTCTGCTCTCCCCTGTCCTGTCGTCAGGGACTTCCTACAAAGCCCTGTGAATGTCTGCCTGAGAGCATTCTCTGGGCACGCAGACATCCTGGTCCTGAGCCCCAGACAAGCGGGAAGTTCCGAGGTGTTACCCCTCCAGGGGCAGCTCCCAACCCATTATAAACAGGAGCAAGCTGACGAATGGCCTCCTTCTTCCCTGCTCCGGTGTGACAACCCTGCGGTGTCTTTCACCATCTCTCAGTCGCCCCCTGTGGGACTAAGCCCCAGTCACCACACCCGGAGCTGGCTCCAAGTGCATCCTATACAGTCGCCTTCCCTTCCCTGCCTCAATTCCACATCCCCATCCCACGGCTTCCTGGAGTCACCCCCCAAATCTACCACTCCCTTAAGTCCTAGCCTCTGGAAGGATCCAGCCTGAGACAGAAATAACATAGGCTCCGGCCCCTCCCAGAGATTCACAGCACACGTTGGTATATTGCAGTCCTTCAGAAGTGTTGCAAGAAATAAACATGCGTACCTCTGGTTAGCCCAGCATTTTCTAACCTATATGACCACGGAGTTGTTTTTCTTTTCCCCTCAAGCATATCATAGAAATCGTGTTTTCCTAAAAATACCTTGGAAGGGCCACGCAGGTGATCAGGCACTACCAGAGTCTTGCTTTAGAGAGGTGGCTTTCAGCAGGAGGTGGTTCACCCATGATGGGAGCAAGGACTGTTAGCAGTGTTAGCTACCACCCATTTTTGCATGGATGCTTTAGGACTCTGGGATTGTCCCAGCGATCATGTGATGGTGGCTGGAGAAAGTATCATTACTCTCCCTTTACAGATAAGGAATCTGAAACTCAGGGAGACTGAGACATGCCCAAGGTTGTACAGCTAGTGAGGGGCAGATCAGTACTCCAACTCAGTACTCCTCAGACCTGCCCTTGCGGTGGCTTTCATAGTTAACATCAGGACTGGGAATAGAAGCCACGTCCCCCATCACCCTAGTCCAAAGTTTCTCCATCCACCACAGCAATGAGGTCAGCCACACACACACACCCCCGCCCGAGGGCTCTCATGGGTGAGTAATGGTCACATGTGCTCGAGGGGAAACGAGAGGAAAGCCAGAGGCCACAGGTTGTGCACACTCTTGGGCTATCAGGTCCCTTGTCCAGATTTGGCTGCCCTGACAACTTCTGTCTCTTCTCATCTTTTCCCCACTCACATACACAATCACCTCACTTTAGCGGTCACTGGTCTGCAATCATTTTGAAGGGATGTCTTCCAGAACCTGCGTCAGTCAGCTGCACTCAGGCTTGGAGGGAGAAGGCAGCAACCACCACCACCACAACAACACGCACACACACACCACTTTCTTCCTGAGCACACGCACACGTACACAAATCTCCAGACATGCATGCGCTCAGAGAGTTGAGGGTGCCTGTGCACACCTGCGTTCATATAATCTTCAATACACTTTGTTGTTACTCCTTGTTTTATTGTCTGTCTCTCCTTCTAGGCCTCTGGACTGTATTCCCCCACAAGAGTAGAGACTGGAACTGTCTCTCTCACCACCAGAACCCTGGAGCAAGTACTGTGTCGGCTCCATAAATATGTGTAGAATAACTGGATGAATCAAGTCACAAATGTGCACATTGCACTTATCTCTGTATTAAAGAACAGTGTGCACACGCACGTATGTAGGCACCCCCCCAAACATGTATGCAAACACACTTGCGTATGCAGATCCCGGTGCCCCATCCGGAGCCCAAGATCAGGACATGGACAACACTCCTGCTGACATGAGTCTCCTGGATGGGATGCAGAAAGCCCCGTAGCCATTACTTTGCTATCAGTCTATCTGCCCCATTTATACTTGAAATAAAATGTGTCGCGGCTGCTTCACTGGAGACCAATGTAGACGTGGAGGGAAATGGAGAAATATCGGCCCAGCTTGCATTCTGGCTCACTGGCTTGGGGGAGCTTAAGGCATAAACGAGTTTGGACTTAATTGACTTTTTTATTGGGCTTTAATTCACTGGTACTTTTCCAGAGGCTGACTCCAACAGGCGGATGCAGGGTTGAACAGTCTCTGGGGCTGCAGTGCCCCTGTGCATCTCTCCCCCACCCCTTCAGGCCTGTTCTAAACCACGGTCCACATGGGGCCTTCCCAGGCAGCCCCTCTTGTCTTAACCCCCCTCCCCCAAGGGCATTTCAATCTAATGCAATAACATTGATTGAAAGCTAGCTCTGTCCCATGCCTTGTGTGGGGTGCCGGGATGCAGCGATGAGCAGAAACACACCTTCGTCCTCTGGGAACCTGGAATCAAACCAAGAGGCAGACATAAACTGCACAGCATGAAATTACACCACGAACAAGGTCCAGAGAGGTACAGTACTTCGGGCAAGGCTACCAGATGGGATGCTTCTACTCCCTCTTGAAGGGACAAAGAGTTTGTCAGGTGGGGCACTCCCAGAAAGGACATGCCAAGCAGGTGGAACAGCAGGTGGGAAGGTGAGACAGAGCAGCATGTCGGGGACAGTTGCCGGGGGCATCTTATGGTGGAGTGGAGGAGGGAAGGAGAGGGTGCTCCGGGAGTGAGGGCCGCGGGGCTCAGTGCAATGAACTCAGGCCTGGAAATCAGGAAGCCTGGAGTCCAGTCTTAACTGGTGGTACGACTCTGGGCAAGTCACCTTCCTTCTCTGAGTCCCAGTGTCTTCATCTATAACACTGGAGTTTGAACTCATTGAGCTCAAAGTTCTTTGTGTCAACATTTCTCTGCTCTCCTAAGTCTCCGACCTAGCTGATGTTGGTTTCGAGTCTCTTTAAAGAAGCTGACAGCAGAAAGCCTAGTGTGAAACTGTGGGTGCCTGTCCCTCTCTTGGAGCAGGGAATGCACTAGAGTCCCCCCTCTTGAGGCTCTGCCCTGAGTCCCGTGGACTCCAGGAGCTCTCCCCAGCTGAGCGGGAGAGGAAGGACAGCCCAGGGACAACACAGTGGAGTGCCCTTTACTAGGGCAGGAAAGCCTGGGCTGCATGCATTTCAAAGTTTACCACCCAGAATCATCCAGATTCCTAAAACATCGTATTTTAAAGGATGAACTTCAGTTATCTGGGGAACTTGCTCATTTCAACATATAAATGAGGCATGGCTGGAAGTGGAAACATGCTGTGAAAAACTTGCAAGCCCCTTGCAAATATAAATAATTCGCCCTTAGTATCGAGTGAACCTGTGTCCCAGTTTTTTGGGACAATGTCAGGGTATGCTGTCGTCCTGGTGTGATTACTGAGAATGCCCCCACCTTTCACTCTTGAAAGAGTCCTCCTTGGGGCAATAATATGACTACCCTGGTCATTAAGCTCTTGAGGGCAGGAATGATAGCAGAAAGGCAGAGTGCCCTACTGGAAAGGAACGGACTTTGGTACTGCAGTGACCTAAGTGGTAACCCCACTCTACCTTGGATATCTGGGAGCTCAGCTTTCTTATAAATAAAATGGAGTCAAATGGAGTTGCTTAAAGAAATAAGATATCGCATGTTAGTACCTAACACAGTATGTGCTCAAAATATATTCTCTCTCCTTCTGTGTCTTTGGCAAACGCATAATACTCAGAGCTGGGCATACAGGAGACTGGGTGTTGGGTGCATGAATGAATGAGTCCATTGGCCAATCCAGCACAGAAGCATAAATTGGGGGCTCTTCTTTCTGCACCCCCGTTCCTTCTTCTGCCAAATGAGCTGAGAGTTCTGAGACTCTTCCATTGTAGCTGGAGAGGGTTTGACTCCTTGGTTGGCCTCTTCTCCCTCCCCCAGCCCAGAGCCTTCTCGAAGTCCTTGCACTGATATTTCTCTGCTCTTCTGCTTCGGACTTCCATTCAGCTTCTTTGTCTTTTTTCTGTCTTTCTTTCTGTTGGTAGTGATGGAGGCGAGGGGCGGCTCTTCACCTTCACCTTCATTCAAGTGCCTAACCAGGAAGATCAATAAAGGCTCTGTATTTCCTCATCGTTTCCGGAACTGCCTCATGCACAGCGTCATATTCTGGGGAACATGTTGACTCAGAGTCCATGGAGCCGAGCCGGAATCCTGGCAAAGGATTCAAGGGCTTAAAGCACTGAGTTTGGAATAGTAACGGTCTTCTGGTAGAATGTCTTAGGACCTCTTAGAGTCTGTTTCCCAGCCCTAAAGAGGGCATAACACATAAGACGCCACGAGCATTAAGTACATAACTATGTAATCTGCTCACACGGTGCTTGGCCTTAGCCCAGCATCAGGGTCTTCACAATCTGGCCTGACCTACCTTTTTCCTGTCTCATCCACACTTCCCTCCCCAGCAGGCTCCCCGCCAGCCCACCAGTGCGCTCACTGCTCCCAGAGCACCTAGGCATCCATGCACAGCCCTGTAGCTCACTCATGCTGTTCCCTCTGCCCTTCCCTGCTTTCAGTGTCCTGAAATCCTCCTCTTCCCCCGAGCCACAGTGCAAATCCCGCCTCCTTCACAAAACCTCTTCGATCCCTCAGGGGGGGACTGGTCACTTGGCCCCACTCTGGGTCTCCCCACACTCCTGTCCTCACCAAAGGGACTATAGAGTCCTTTAGGCTAGGAACCTTATCTTGCTCATCTCTCTATTATAATGACCTCAAGAACTTTGTGAACGAGGTAGGACATGAGCAAATGAAATCAAAATTCTAGTCACGATTTCTAGTTCCATCTCCACGATGGACTGAGCCAACACAATCCTATCTTCCACTACACACACAGAGAAATGCAGGACAGAGTACAATTAAAAAAAACTTAACGCAGTGCCAAGCTCTAAAGAAAGGGAAACTCCATATGCCAGAAACAAGAGAGGCCTGGAACAAAGATGCTTGCATAAAGCCAAGACCCAGGAATAGCCCCCTCTCCATGAGAAAGGTCTGGAAAACTTCACCTACCTACCAGGGAAATGGGTTTCTGCCGGGGGCTCTAGGTGGCTTGTGTGTGCATGTATGGGTGCATACATGTGTATATGCATGCGTGTGTGTGCAGGTGCTCCACTCAGTTCAGATCAAATCCCCTGAATGCCTGCTGTGTGCAATCCCCAAGCTGGACACAGGGGATCTGGAAACACGGGCCCCACTATCCCCTCCCTCTACTCGAATGTTAGAGTGTATCCTCCGGTGGGCATGTGTTCACCGCTGTCCTAAACCTGTTTCCCGTATTATCTCATTTAACCTCATGTTAGCTTCACAAGGTGGAGGCTATTACACGCAAGAACTGAGGCAGGGGAAGGTAACTCAGTCCCTGGGTCAGGGGCAGAACCAGCATTTGAATCTAGGCATTTTGAGTCTGAACCCGTGAGCTTAAATGCGAGGGTACATAGCCTCGTGCCACATAGTAGGTATGCAAAAATCGTTATTGAATGAAAAACGGACTAAGTGGCTGGGGGGAGCTCCAGAGCATTTCAGAATGCTGTGGTCAGGGCCAGGTCAGGCAGTGCTGATGGACCAGGGTCCCAGCGTCCAGGCCAGCTCTCCATAAAGGACACTGATTTTAAATGAAACGAACTCGCCTGGCTAGGTTCTTGGAAGATACCTTTTCCTGTCTCGGGATGATTGCATCTGGCCCCATTTCCTCTGAGTCTCTTCTCAAATTTTTTTCCCTCCCCGCTGTGCATCTAGCTCTAATTCCCTTCCCAGGTCCCATTTGGTGGTTACCACTTATGTTCTAAAACGCGCCATTAGGCTTCTGATATATGGCGTGTTCGGTGGGTGGCCATGCTGGCTCTGAGTCACTCAGGGAAAGGAAGAGCCCACTGCCATCTGCCGGGAGCGCCACCTGCTGACAGTGGCTGCCAGTCGGCTTTTTGGGGTTCTGTGGGCCCAGCTAGAGGAGGGTGGGCTGTCCCTCCAGCCTCATGGGCCCTCCAGGGACACAAGCCCAGATTGGGCAGGTCCAGCTAAGGTGCCCGTCCCCACACATAGCTCAAGCACCTGTTTACTCAGCATCATTTACTGAACACTCATGATGCACCAGGAGCTGAGACAGAGAGCTGAAGATGCCTTTCCTACCCTTGCGGGGTGTACTGTGTGTGACTCCGGGCTCGGTCAGGGCTGGTCAGGGTCTGGGAGGGGATCACAGCTGCAGCTGAGTGGTCTGGGGCCATGTGGGCTGCCAAAGGGAGACTGTGTCCTGGCAGGGTGGACCCACGGCCCTCCAGCACCGTGCACTTTTACAAGAGATGGGAATAAGCCGGGGTACAAAAAGCCCCGGTAGTTATTCCAGAAAATTGCTTGAGATCCCTCAAGAATCCTGGAATTTTATCAGTGGAAGGGTCCTTGTAGATTTTTTTCCTGTCTTTTAAGCCAGGCTGACCCATTCAAATACCCACCCCACCCCCCACCCCCCACCCCCGTTAGCCATCCCTAAAATGTGTCCCTCCAGTGGTGGCTAGTGTCTGAGATAGGCCTTCGAGTCCTATTTCCTTCTCCCCATTGGCACTTGACTTGACTTAGGCTCATCTCCCCCTTGCACACAGTAGTGACCATAATGAGCATGGCTGTCTATATTAACTTAATCCTCACAACAATCCTATGAGGTGGGTCCTATCCCCATTTTCCAGACGAGAAAACTGAGGCTCATAGCAGTTGAGTGCCTTGGTAAGGTCACACAGCTAGTAAGCAAGGCATATGGATCTGAGCCCCAAAACTCACACTGTCGCTGACTCAGACTACTTTCCAAACCTGTGAGTCCTTACCCTGACTTGGATCCTCGCCCCCATTCCACTTGCCTGCCAGCAGGTGCACAAACCTTCCTAAATACATGGGCTACCTGTCCTGCCTCCACCCCAGCGTCTCCCACTGTCCAGAGTGAGGGTCTCTGGCTCCGGGTCCTGGCTCTCAAGAATCTAGCTCTCTTCCAGACCCTCAGCCTGTTCTCCTCCCTCAGGAGGCAAAGGGTGGGGTCCTGACCAAGACCCTCTGGTCCAGTGCCCTGCTCTTGGCCATTTGCTCCAACATCTCAGGTTCTTGTTGGGTGGGGGTGTTCGAGGATGCCCATAGTGTTTACGTAAAAACTTCTAGTGACCAGAAGCTCACCATCACCCAACACAGCCCATTTGATTCATCTTTGTTTAACAATTAACATGTATCTATTTTTATTAGGAAAATATTCACATGTATACAAAGTAAATAGAATAACATAATGAACCCCATCCAGATTAAATAATATTAACATTTTGATGTTCTTGTTTCCTTTATACCTCCGCTCCCCTCATCCCTCATTTAAGGATGATAATAATGATGATAATGATGATTTAACGTTGCCTTTTTGTTGTTGTAAAATGTATGCACGTTGAAATGCACCTGTCTTACCTAAATTGCCCTGACGAATGGATACACATGTGTAACCCACGTCTCTATGATATAGAATATGTCTATCTCCACAGGAAGAGTATTGTTGGACATTGTAATGAAGTTATTTCCCTACAACCAATGGAAACCCTAGATCTATTCTCCACAGCAGGAGGGAATCATACTTCTCCAAATGGTATCCCTTCAAATATTTGCAGATGGCAGCTGTGGTCCTCCTCACGTCTGCTCTTTTCCATCCTACATACCCCCAGTTCCTCTCGCCATGTCTTCTTTTTCTTTGGAGGACGGGGGCCTGGCTGCTAACATTGCTAAACGGAGACTTGATCTCCTCCTTGCCAAATCTCTCCCTGGCCCGTTCAACCAGGAGCCATGTTGGTAGGCAGAGGTTTGCTGTGGGAGGTCCGGCCCACCTGCTAAATTTTCTACTTGGAAGACACCTGGCTCATGAGATGGGGCCATACAGGTGTGCTAACTTGATGCAGCCTTGGAACAGCTAAGTTGTGTGCAAATTTATCTTCCCTTATGAAACAAATTGCAACATTTCTTTTGGTCTTTCTCTTTTCATCATTCATTCAATGAACTTCTATTGAGTACCTGCGAGAAGCTAGGCTCTGCATAGCGCACGGGGAGAAATAAGAAAGACACAGTCCCACAGTTTGGGGATGGAGCAGAGATAGACAAATAAATGGATGCTTTTATGTTGGCATTTATTCGGCATGTGTTGGTTTCCTGCTAAGTCCCTGGGACTAGGGCAGATACGGGGAATATGGTGGCATGAGGGACGCTCACCCTTGCAGGACCGAGGCACTCACCTACCCAGTGACTGGTGTACTGGCAGCAGACAGCTCTCAGGTCCAGAAATACCCGCTCTGGGAACTGTCCTCTAGTGCACAGAGGTACCTCACTCAGGGTTCTGTCCTCTCCCCAGGAGTGGCCCAAAGCCAATGAGGGAGTAACAGTTGGCCCTTTGCCTTGCTTCAAAACAACCCTGGAGGGCCACCCCAGCTCCAGGGCTCCTCATGGGTCGGGGGCTCCTTCCTTTGCTCCCTTATGAGTGTGGTCTGTGCGTGCAGATCTTGAGAACACCTGTTCCCATGATGAACCTCCTGCATGCAAAACTCCGTGTCCTGTCAGCTCCCCAGTGAACCCAGAAAGTGAGCGGAGCCAGACAGCCACAGCTTACAGTCCAGCATGGAGAGACAGGCATCAGCCAAACGTTTACACAAATGCACAAGTAATCAGGGCTTGAAGGGAAAGTACAGACTACATGAAGAGGGTCCTTTCCTCAGACCCGACCCTAGTTCGGAAAAGCCAACGGAAGTCTAGAGTTCAAGTAGGAGTTAGCAGACCACCTAGTGTGATGGAAATGGAGGTGACACTGAGTGCAGTCCAAGCCCTGAGGGGGACACCTAACCCATTCTGAAGAGGAGGGTGGGCAGTCAGGAAGGGCTTTCAGGAGGAGGTGGTGCCAGGCTGAGACACAGAGAATGAGTGAGAGTTATCTGGGTAAAAGGGAGGGTCCTAAGCAGAACAGTCAGCATGTCTGCCAGCAGAGGCATGAAGTTACTTGAGGAAGGATGTAGTTGGGCAGAGATGCTCCGGGGGTACAAGAGAGGAGGCTAGAAGCAGCTGCATGGGGGCCCAGGACATCGGCATCCTTGTATCAGCCCAATCAAGGGGTTTGCAGCCGTGAAACAGTTTAAGTAGGGCATCTGCTTTCAAGCAAGATCCCGTGGCCACTATGTGGGAGATGAATGAGGGGAAAGTAGTCGGGGGCAGGAGGACCACCCCTGGGAGGAGGCTGGAGGCTGGGGCAGGTAACAGGAAGACATGAGTAGCATCACCCTGACACTCGGCTAATGCTAGGGGTTGAGTGGAAGAAAGTAGTTGGAGGGATGTTCTCGAGGTAGGACCTGCAATACTTAAACCTGCAGAAAACTGCTAACCTGCCCCTCGTTTCTCCGGTTTCGGGAAACAGGGTTGTGGAACTTCAGCTAGACTTTGGGGATTCAGCCAAGACACCACCGGGACACCCTACAGAGCCAAAAGGCATCCCTCCGCCATGCCCAGCAAGCAACTGGCATTCACCAGGTTTCATGCACCGGCTTGTAATTAGTCTTGTTTATATTCCTGCACGTTGGAACATGCTCAGATGCAGATCTTAGGTTTTGCTCCATTGCTGAGAAATAGGAGCATGTATTTTTGGTGTCTGTTACATAGCGGAGGATTCTTCATCTCATAGATGGGGAGACCCTGCTCTGCTTCTGACTCCCTGCAGGACCTTGGGTGCGTGGTTTTAGCTTCTTGTGGATTCTGTTGCTTCTTCCCTAACAACGATAGTAATAAAAGCAGAGTTGCCAGGAGGTTTGAATGGGAACATGACATAAACCCATGCAGGTAGCAGGAATTCAGTCTTAATTATCCCTCTAGGGGAGATCTGCAGCTATTATCAGGAACCTCCCAAAGGACTCACCAAACAAATGCTCACCCCCCTCCCCAAACCCCAGGAGAACAGTTGACAGAAATGAAGACACAGCAAAGCCTAAGGAACTGACCTTTCATCCTGCCAACAGCTCTTGAGAATTCACTCTGGGTCAGCACACCCGTCATGTCATTGGGTCTCCATGGCATCTCTGTGAAGCAGGTGTGGCCCGTCCACTTGACATGCGGGAAAGCAGAGCCATGGAACTAGAAGCTGGAAGTGCCTGGAGTTTATTGCCTGAGAGGAATTATTATCCCCATTCTTCAGATGAGGAATCAGAGGGTCAGAGTAAATAAGTAACTGGCCCAGTCACATGTCTCAGGACTGGCAGAACAGAGGTCCACATGTGGATCTGCCCCAGTAAACAGCCTGTATGTGATCTTTCACTACTCCTGCATGCAATTCACTGATCCATGAGGCCTCTAAAGTAACTCACCTTCTCTAAGCCTCAGTTTCTTCATCTGAAAATGGGACAACGGTGTCTATTTTGCAAGCTTATTTTTTTTAGATCCAAAATGTTTACTATCATAATGAAATAAAGTAATAATGTAATAATGAAAAACATGAAAAACCAAGATAATCTACTGAAAAACCATTAGAAACAATCAGAATTTAGTAAATCAGAATCTAGTAGATACACAAAAACACTATTTCTTACATATCTACGAAGCCAATTAGAAAACATGGGGAAATGATGCTAGTCATAAAATTGATATAAATTAGCAACTATGTTATAATGAATCTAGCAATAATTATAATAATTATTCCCACTTATTGAATAGTTTTTACTATGTCAGGCACTATGATAAGTGCTTTTATATATATTATCTTCATACTATATATAGTATTGATATTGAATATTTATACTCAATATTCTCCTGGAAGGTAGCTACTATTATTTTTTTTATTATGTTATGTTAATCACCATACATTACCTCATTAGTTTTCGATGTAGTATTCCATGATTCATTGCTTTATTTTGCAAGTTTATTGTGAAAACCAGTTGTCATGCCACTTTCATCATTGTTTCCACTCCTGTCTTCACCTGACTCTGTCTCAAGCAGGGCCCCAACTAGGGTGAGGCAAGCAAGGCATCCAGGATGCAGATTTCAGGAGGTGCTCACTCTCAGGTGAATGTGGTGTGAGTGCAGCCCCGGGAAGTGAGGGCCTCCTTGGGTTCTGTGCCCTAGACACCTCATCTGCCCCATCCTCGTGCAGGCCGTGATTTGAAGGTGAGGAGGGGGGATGGGGCTGGAGGAGAAGAGGGAAGGCAGGTTGCAGGGCATGCTGATGTCCAAGCTGTAGCAAAAAGAAGGCCCTGGTGAAAATACACACAGAGCAACGAGGATGATAGGCTGAAATGAATACCCTGTGGTGGGTCTTATTCCTCAAGAGCTGCATTGTAGACATTGATCAGTAGTGGTCTTACAGCTGCTATACCTCCTGGATGATCTGAAGCTGTTTTATCCCCATTTCTTCCCAGATAGTTCATAAACTACCCGGGGTAGTTTATCTAGTGTCTTATCTTTGTATTCCCAAAACCTAGCAGCGTATTCAGCTTGGAAGAGTTGCTCATTGGATGGCCAATGAACTAAAGAATGTTTTGTCTTCCATTTTGAAAGCCCCTAATCATCTCAGGTCCTTTGGTACTTGGATCATAAGTCAAGGAACTATGATACAATGAAAAACTCCTAGTCCCCTAGGAGTCTAGTCCACCAGTCTGCGACATGGGGACCCTAAGAAGCTAGTAAACGCCAGAATTGGGATTTGATTC
This sequence comes from Eumetopias jubatus, assembly GCF_037043125.1. Lineage (NCBI taxonomy): Eukaryota > Metazoa > Chordata > Mammalia > Carnivora > Otariidae > Eumetopias > Eumetopias jubatus. The sequence continues at coordinate 121,953,352 of NW_028274816.1, forward strand.
CAAAGCTTATTCGTGCTCCATTCCATGGCAGGGGCCTAGTCTAAGCCCTTTTGAAGTATGCAAAGTCCTACCTCTGCCTCTGTCACGAGCTAGAGTCCCTTCCACCTCAAGCCCCAAAATTCTGCCCCTCGTATTGCCATCCCGTACCTGCCTGAAACTTCCCCCACATTCAGGAATCGCTGCTTGTTACAGAAACACTGGCACCACTGGGAGAACTTCTGTTCTCCTGGCACAAGGATGGCAAACAAGATTCATCTAATAGACCCATAGTGGCAGCCAGAATTGTTGGACTGAAAGAACAACAGGCCCGGAGAGAAAGAGTGCTGTGATCAATCAGTTATGTCTGCTAGGGACCTACAAAGGAGACTGGCACCGTGCGTGCCGTGTATCTACCAGCCAGGCCTTAATTCCACGTGTCAGGAAAGCGATCTGATTAAACGACGAGAAGCCCTCTGCCTTTGTGAATCTATGATGGCTTTGAACATGCTTTGCTACTAAAATTACGTACTATTCAACCTCCAAGACCAGCCCTTGGGAAGACTAGAAGACAATGACATTCTCTGAGCATTTCCTAGAAAAGCTGAAATATGTTTTCAATGAGAAAACATGAAATCAGTAAGAATATAGCAGTATGAGGATTTTGGTGCCATGTGGGCAGTTACTTATTTGACCTTTTTCTTGATCAGCTTTTAGAATCAGCCTGCCTTGGGATTATTTTCAGTCCTGGCATTAATTGGAACATCTGCTTTTCCTCTGCAAACATCATAAACCATCATTTAGTTTTTACTGATGCATCGTTTTCCATGCAGCCCTGTAGAATAATGTGAAATTAACCAGGAACACAACAGAACACATTTCTGGTTTCCTCCTTTCCCCTCCTCATCCCACATCTGCCAAAAAAAAAAAAAAAAAAAGCAATTCCCAGCAGGTGTGCAATGAGGCAGGTGCAAGAAGTGACTCACGTGTTATCTCAGGATTGGTCATCCAGGTATAAAACATACTCACAGTGGGAGGTGAAGCCCACCCAAGCCCTGGGAACAGGTGCTAAAAGGGTGAGGGAAAGGTGAAAGTTCAACTGAGCAGAAATATCCAGCAAGGGAAATACAAACTTCTAATACAGAATAGCCATGTAATGTTCCAGAAGAGATCTAATACAGCCTTAGGGAAAACCAAGCAGGTAACATATTCCTGGAAATCCAGCAGGCAGCAGGTAGAAGAGGGCACAGGATTGCAGTCAGAGGATCAGGCAAGCAACTGGAAAAGGAATTTGTAACAGGGACCATGGCCCCAGGTACAGCCTCTGCCAGGTACATCCATCATCTCGTGCGTAATGAGAACATAGACTCAGAGGTGCCCTGCTCCCCAGAACATCCACATGTGGCAGGATGCAGGGTTGCATCCCAGGGTGTGTGGGCTGCTGTGCCTTGAACACATGCTGCCCTCAGTCTGCCTGGCCTGGGCACCGGGACAGACTGGGACAGCAGGAACCGCGTCAGTAGGGTTAGAAAACAGAGAGTGAGGGCAGCAGAAAAAAAAAATGGTAGCAGGACTGTGGACGTTTGCAGCCATACTTTCTCCTTTACCTTTTCCAGGCTTCTTCCCTCCTTAAAGTCAGAGAACTCCTCCTGGGTCCTGCTCCCCACATCTGGCGACAGCCAAGGAGATCGTCTTTGCAATCAGCCTTGGCTTCCCAGAAATGTGTTCTTTCGATTTATCCACTTGCCTTGGCCCTGTGACCCTACGTTTGTCTTGGCAACTTGTTGGCAATGGGCGGATCAGAGAGCCAGGCTGGGGGGAGGGCGCTCTGAGACTGACACAGGTGACCTTGGAGAGAACCAGGTGCCAACGCCTCTCGGCCACAGCATCTCTGTCTTAATAATTATCTACTATCTGACAGCTAAGCTCCTTTATTCATTGTGCACAGTGTCTAGCACAGTAGGTGTTCAACTCAGGATAATCTGACTCCAAAGTCTGTGTTCTTCCACAAATCCTGCCCACATTTGGGTAGAGCCCATGGTTGTCTAGGGTATTTGGTTCCAAGAGAGAGAGCTAGAGTGATGGGCAGGTAGGCAGGGCTCAGCAGGCAGCCAGAAGCCTGGACTGGCACCACTGGTCTTCCTGATAATATCAGCATGGCCCTTCTCAGACCAGGACCCAGTCTAAGGGGTCTACCTCAACCTGCTAAAAACCCTGGTGTCACCCTCACCGTGCCTAGAGAGAATTCTGGAGCCCCCTCCATCACTGCCCTCCAGGCAGCTTTCCTTCTATGCATTTCCACAGCATCTGGCACCTGCGAGGCCGTTCCTAAAGGGGTGACTCATTTCTGTATCTCCGACACCTGAGGCGGTGCCTAGAACACAAGAGGTGGTCTGCAGATGTTCACTACGTGAGTGGATGTGCTGTGACCTGGGCCCCAGATGGAACAACATCCCAGATTCCATTGCCACAGCAAAATGACTCCGCCCCTCAACTGCTCTAGCCGGACTTAGGCATGATGCAACCCACAAACAGAAACATTCCCTGACTGGGCTGAGGGCTTCCCCCCCGCCCCGCCACGGAGCACTTTCAGACCCATTATAGCCCTTTTGATTTTTACAATTCTCCTGAAAGATACTCTTGCCAGCACTTCCAAGATGAAGGATCCAGAGCCAACGAGATGAAATAACCCCCAAATCGGTGCAGAGCCAGCACTGGAAACTGGGGCTGCCTGGTCCCTAATTCCATGCTTGACTTTCCTCTTTCACCCAGACATCTCCCATAAGTGCCTAACTATGTGCTGGGCCTGGAGCCAGGCACTGGGGATCCAGAGATGAAAATGCCAAAACCCCTCCGGCCGACAGGAGACAAATCGTGGGACCTTAGCAGAGAGAGCAACCTGTCGCTGAATCCCATTTGAGACTTCCATCTGGCCAGGGTCCAGCCCCCCAACAGCCAAGCCGCAGGTCCAGCTCGAAAGGCCTCTGGTTTCCCCCATCCCACTTTGCAACCTCAAGTCAAGCCCAATAGGGGATTCTCACATGAGCTGTCAGGAGGGATTCATCAGCAGAGGTCTGGCATTTCCAACAACTCTCCAGGTGAGCAGCCAGAGTGCCGTCAAGTCGTCCTCTGTCTCCATGAGTCATCCACCAAGAGCACATTTGCTCACAAAATGTTTGAATCGGAGGAGAACATTCAGAATCACCTATTCCTCCCCTTTGTGCTGTTTTTCCAGCTGACAGATTTGCAGCTGCGTGATGCTCTTTCCTTCTGCACGGCGCGCACACATCCCCTCCTGCACGGTCTAAAGCTCTCTGGACAGTTGCCCGGTGGACAAGACCCCAGCTGCACTCAGGCTCGGAGGGAGAAGGCAGGAGGGCCTCTCAGTGAGACAGGCACAGGAAATGTCACCTCCCAGCAGATGGGTGCAGGGGCAATGACCCGTCTCATACATTCTAATAATGCCAAACGTACTTCTAACAACCCATGCACATAAAAGGGAATGTCAAGTGAACGACTCTTTAGCCGTAGGATCTTGAATGAGATATTTAGCCTCCCAGAGCCTCAGTTTTCTCATCTGCACACCGGGCGGAGTAACGCCGACCTCAGGGGGCTTTGTGAGCTTGAAAGGATAGAAGGGGTATGGAGCAGTCAAAACGGCACTTGACTCGTGGTCAACGCTCAGTGACTGTTCCTTCTTCCCTTCTCCCCAGAAAGTCACCTCTAAGGAGAATGATATTAATGATGTCGTAAAAGAGATGATGGCCTCCCGGTTGGGAAGGGGTGACAAGTGGTTGCAAAAGGACCGTGTTCCCCTGGCTCCTTCATTTCCAGCCATAGCCCCGACCACATGGAGTATTCATTGCAAGTGCCTTTAATCTCTTTGTAGGGAAAACACACAGTCGTGGGCAACAGTTCTTGGAAGGAGAGAACTAGTCAGAAATTCCTGTTGCAGGAACGGATGAACAAGCAAGCAGAGATTTTAATAAGATACAGTCCTTGCCTTCAAAGAGCTGACCGTCTCTGGCAGCCTTCCTCTGCATCCCTCCCCCCGCTGTGTTTCATCTTCAAACACACTAACTGCAACTTCAGGAAACAAAAAGTCGGATTCATTTTGTTTCCTGGAAACCTGGTAACCCATTTAACAGACATTCTCACTTCCCAATGGTATGAAATGTGTTTTAGGAGTTTGAAAGAGGCAAGCCAAACAAATAAGACTACACAGTTGGCTTTAATACATGTTCTTTTGAAAACAGCCTAATGAGAAATTCAGTGACTCGTTGAGAGGAAAGCTCAGTCAACTCCGTGGGGGGCAGGTGTGGGGAGGGAAAGGGTGAATTTTGGAGCAGTACAATTTCATTTCCTTCAAGTGTAATAAGCAAGAAGAAACAAGAAACCCACTGCCTAGGAGAAGCCCTAAAGGTCAGGATTAATGAAGGGACTGGAAGGTCCGAAGCTCACGGGCTTAGTTGTGTGCTGGTGACTGGATGTTTCAACAACCCTTAAGGGGACTTATACATAATTTATTTTCTTAAGTAGATACATGGTATAGAAATGTTGTTTGCACTATTAATTGAACCAGAAAACTGTGTCTTCATGAGTATCAGCCATTCCTAACCTTTCCCAGCAAGGGCTCCACTTTGCATTTCCCAGACTCTGTAAGGCAGGGGACCCCAGCAGATCACGCCGAGCCTGGATGCTAGCACGCAGGCCAGCAGTGACTGCCAATCTTTCTCATATTCCTGGACATGATGCCCTGAGAAGGGGGTCCTGGCCATTATCTCCAGCCCCTGGCATGTGCAAGCAGAAGGCTTTAGAGGAAGAGCACAGACCCAAGCCATCAAGCCCAGGTCAGATTTTGGCTCTGTCCCCAAACTAGCTGTGTGACCTGGAGCAGGTCACTTCACCTCTGTGGACTTTAGACTCCCTTATGAAAAAGAGAAGTTTAGATGAGAAGGTGCTTGCCTTTTCCAGGATGCCTCTGACTCTGAGATATACCTCCCCTACTACCAGGCGGGAGAGCCCTGCGTCAGCAAGCTGCAGTCTCACCAGTTGGCCCGGAGCAGAACAGTTTGGGAGAGAGGTATGGGTTGGAGCTGTAACTATGAGGGACCGGGGGCAAAGAGCACAGGCTTTGGAACTAGGCAGAGATGAATTTTGCCCTGAGTTCTCCACTAACCAGCTCTGTGACCAGGCTCAGCCCCTCTGGGCCTTGATTTTCTTATCTGTAAAAATGGGGGTGATACAGATCTGTACTTCTGAAACAAATAATGCGACATATGTTAAGAAAAAAGAAAAAGAAGAAGATAGCAGGAGGGGAAGAATGAAGGGGAGTAAGTCAGAGGGGGAGACGAACTATGAGAGACGATGGACTCTGAAAAACAAACTGAGGGTTCTAGAGGGGAGGGGGGTGGGGGGATGGGTTAGCCTGGTGATGGGTATTAAAGAGGGCACGTTCTGCGTGGAGCACTGGGTGTTAGGCACAAACAATGAATCATGGAACACTACATCAAAAACTAATGATGTAATGTATGGTGATTAACATAACAATAAAAAATTTTTTAAAAATGGGGGTGATAATACCAACCTCATGGGGCTGTTGCAAATATTAGCAATGGCAGCTCTAAAGTGAATGGCACTCCGGGAGGGTAGCAAACTCTAAGAGTTACAGGAAAGCAGTGAGACCTTCTCCCCATCCCCACATCCATGTTCCTTTAGTTTAGAATGTGTCAACTTCAGATTGGTGGGATCTTTCCACTTTACCAATAACTGGTTACAATTCAGTTGGAATTCACATGTAGATTTTCAAAGTGGGTGGTATGCATAGAAGCATCTCCCTCTCCTCCAGAACTCCATGATGCCAGTCATCTGAAGGGCTGCCCAGGGCTTCAGCAACAGGCTTAGCATTATTAAGGAGTAAGCGATCAGTGGCACACGGTGGTCTTCATCTCCTCTAACTACTTCAAGATGAGCTTGGTATTGTAAGGACATAAGCAGAGAGGACAGGAACCCTCAACTTCCCATTCAATTCATCTCGGCCTCCCTACCCATAACCCAAATGACTAATCTCTCTTCCACTGAAAAGGAGAAACTTAGCAAACCCCCCCCCTTGCATGGATTCATAACTAGTTAAGATGTCTATTATGTAATCCTCCAAACCAACCCACTTACATCCTCTCATTTAAGCTGTCCAACCACACGGCAAGATTATCTTGCTGGGTTTGTCAATGAGGAAATGCACTGGGGACAGAAAACACCATGTTCAGGGCCATGGATTTGACAAGTGATAGGGAACTGCCCCAAATTCCCAGGCTTCCTTCCTTGTGACTTCCCTGGTGAAAAAGTCTCACCCACAAGTCCCAGCTCTACTACTTACCTCCTCAGCAGCCTCAGTCTCCTCAACCGTAAAATAGGAAAGTGATCACAAGATGCCTCCACACCCAGGGAGCTGGACCATAATTAGGGAAGAGAGAACACCTATGGAAATGCCAAGCTGGGCCCTGCAGAGAGTAGAAGCTCAGGAATTGTTAGTTTCCTCCCCTTTGTGGGGCCACTGAGAAGGTTGCCACCGCCATCCGCAGGCAGTCTAAGCTACAATGCACCATGCAAATGTTAGCAATGAAGGTTAATTTCACGGGGCTCATTTTTATCTCAGGACTCCCCCTCCCCGCCCCCCTCGCTCCTGGAGATCCAGGTTTGAAACGTGCACCTCTACCTCTTACAAACCAACCGACTGAGTGCAATTCTAGACTCTTAGCAACCCAGCCGATCCAGCCCTGCCGTCCGCGATGGGGCTGTCAGCACTTAAGGGGAGAGCAGAGCGATGCCTGGGAGAATGGCAGGTCTGAAGAAGCAGTGAGCTGGGCCTGACAGTCTGGACTTAAATAAATTGTATTTCCTGGCTGGGGACGATAAGACAGACAGTTGAAGCTTGTGTTACACTAACACATCATTATGGCCCCGAAATGGGGAAGGAGAGCTGCATCTTGTTCCAAGTTTGTAGCAAAACTGTGCCGTGTGTAAATAGCTCTCAGGCCTTTGATGTTGAGCAGAGAGGAAAATAATCCTCTCGGAAACACCAGGCAGGAGCCTCGGGCTCCAAAGCACAGTCAGGGAGGCTTATTTCCTCTAATACCTTCATGCAGAAGCCAGCAAAAAAAGCTTAGGTAGAATGAAGTGGGAAGCTGAGAAGGGCCTCAGCAGACAAAGGACGGGGAGGGAGGCTGGGACAAGTGTCAGGCCCAGCTCCTGCCAGAACCAGCAAGGTTGGCCAGCACCGAAGGGCGCCTCCCAGAGGTGGGCAAGGGGATATAGGTTGGCAGCACCTTGGAGTCCCTTCCTTCATTCAACAAGACAGGCACAGTCCCTACCCTCTCAGGACTTACAATCTAGCGAAGACATGTCCAACAAATAACCACATGGATAACCAGCTAGTTACATGCTTAGATATGCACTATAAAGGGAAAAAATGGGAGGTGTGAGGTTGTAAGACAGGACATCCCAATTGAAATAGAGGCTGGGAGCAGGGGCTGGGGGAGAGATTGATACCATGGGCCCCTGCAGGAGCCACCACGTGGGCCCAGGATGAATAGCAGGCCTGGTGATGGGGCAGCCAAGGATGGGGAATGAGTCTCATCACTGCCACCACAAAGATTTGTCTGCTCCCTCCCCTACAGGGGAGACTTGGATGCATGAGCCTTCGGTGGTGCCGGCCCAGTGTCAATGACCAGCTGAAGGGAGCAAGTCCCAAGAGCTTCCATCTCCTGTTGTAAGTGGGGAAGCTGAGAGGCTGCTATAAAGGAAGTTCAGACTAAACAGGTCCTCACTGCGCAGCCTCAGGCAAGTTGTCTCCTCCCTCCCAGGTCTTTGTTTCCTTCCTGGTGAAGTAAGGCCGGTTGGTGAGATGGTCTACAAGACCCCTCGGAGTTGCCACACCTTGTCATGCCCTTCCGAAGCTCTCGGAGGGTTGATGCCCTCTCTCTACCCCACCCACCCAGCATGTCTGGGATCACAGACACTGGGCTGGGACCACCGTTGACCCGGGAGGTAGAGGTCACAGTCTAAGCCCAGCCCAATATTCTGGAGTTCAAGTGTGTGTGTGTTGGGGGGGGGGGTTGGGGAGTTGGAATTTGCAATAATCCGGTGCAAAGCTGAAATGTCCTTTTACTTACGAATCTCCTCATATACATAGGCAATTCATATTATAATCAATTTTGGAGGCAGCAAGCCTATTTAGTGGATCTACAAAGAAAAATTCTATTAGAACACCCAGAAGTCACTCCAGATGTGTTCAATCCCTTGCCAAGGATGTGCTAACTATAAGATTCTCTCATCTGTTCATTACGGTGGTCCCAGAGAACATCTCTCTGGGGAACAAATTCGCTAGCCAAGTCCAGTTGCTATATACAATGGTGATGATAAAGCTCAGGTTTTTTTTGAAAAATGCTGTTCCCACTGTCCTCCGCCACCATGAAGCTGAGGGAGGAGGGCTTGGCTGTCCCGAAACAGTGAGGCTGGTCAGGGACTGACATTTTATACAGTGAAGAAAACGTGGACTCTGATGTTTTGCTGGTGCTTCGCACGGGTCCTGTAGGCAGGTAGTAGGCCTTGTACTTCTTTGCAATCCCCATAATCCTTGCACAAAGGAGGAGCACATGCCTATGACTATTGATGGGCTGATGGAAAAAGCAAGACACAGAGAAACAGTACAGGGCTCAGAAAGGTCCCAATGACAAAGACGCAGGAGAGCACAACCAGAAAGAGCGTAGGTATTAGACATTCATGGATTTCGTATCTCAACATCTCTACTTAGTAGCTGTGTGACCTTAGGCAAGTCACTTAGCATCTCTGGGCCTTGGTTTCCTCCTCTGCACCAGAGGAGCAGCCAAACCCAGAGCAATCATGGTGGCAAGAGTTAAAGGACGTAACGTAGACGAGTGTCTAGCAGAGCGTCTGGCACATTGTAGAAGCTTCTCTTCCTTCCTTCCATCTGGCCCTCAAGGTCTGCACGAGAAAGGCAGCCTCCAGCACTTGCCCCTGCTATTTATCTGCCCCCACACTGAAGGATGGGAGGTGAAAGAGCCCCCCTGTGGCCTCCATGCTGCAGGCAGGGACAGCTCAGTGGAGCATGGCCAAGGAGGGATCTGGTCCCAAACCTCAGTGGCTGCAGGAACCCAGTACAGTTGGCCTGGCTCTCTTCCGGCCAATTTTGCCAGATGTAATTTGGCTTCGGCTCGAGCTTCCAAAGCTGTTATGTAAGCATAATAACCCATAGCATTTGTAGAAAGCTTTTATAGTTTTCAAAGCACGTGTGCACATATTGCCTCAGCTGATCTTCTCAGTAACCTTGAGAAGTAGCTAAGGAAAAGGGTGAGAACTCCCATTTTATAGATGGAGAAGTTGAGGCTTGGAGGGCTTATTTGGTTCATGATTAAGGAGTGGCAACATCAAACTTGGACAAAGATCTCTGCATTCCTTGCCCTGGGCTCTTCCCACACCATCACACCATCACACCATCACACCACATTGTTGTAATCATGTAATCATCAAGCAAAAGTGGCCCCAATACCTACTGGGTGCCAGGCAATGTAGTAAGTCCTTGGAATCAGAAGTGAACAGCAAAGTCAAGTTCAGGAGAGATGTAGGACCAACTCTTTGGGGGCCATGTGATAGCTGCCGTGGTGAAGGAGCAAGGGGAACAGGAAGAGGGGGACATAGCCCAACTTGGTCCAGGGACTCCAGGACCCCCTGGAGGAGACACACCAGTCCAGTCTTGAACAACAGCTAGAGGCTGTCCAGGCAGAAAGAGAAGTGAGAGAAATTACAGGTAACAGAAGCAGCAAATAGAAAGCCAGAAGTATGTGAACCAGCAGGTTGTCTGATCTGACTCCATCCACCCACTCATCACTCACTCATTCACTCATTCATTCAACATATATTTCTGGAGCACCCCCATGTGCCCCCATACTGGTATATGTACCTCAGCAAACAAGCGGATGTAGTCCTTGAACGCATGGAGCTTCCCTTCTAGGGGATTCCCATGGACAGATGGGGAGTGCTAAGATGGAGTGGGCAGAGGGCATCATGGAAGGCTGGGTATGGAGGGCCTAGATATAGCCTATGGGTGCTGGGGATCCCTGATGGATTTTAAGCACAGGATTGGCAAGGTGAGGTTTGCATTTCAGAAAGAGGGAGCCACAGCAAAGTTAGAGGATTTAGAGGATGGGCTGGAGAAGGTGGTCTGGAATGCAGGAGGAGCCCAGCTAAGAAATTGTAGCAGCCCAGACAAGAAATGACTGGGTCCTGAGTTATGGCAGTGCAGTAGAGAAAAGGCAAAATGCATGCAGGATGTAGAGACAGACTTGACAGGCCTTGCTGGCTAATTGGACATGGGAGTGAGGAAGAGGAAGAGTGGACAGCCACTCTGAGGGTCTGGCTCGAACCTCTTGGCAGGTGGTGATGCTATTCCCTGGAACAGGAGTGCAGGAGAACCATCCAGTGGGGCGGGAAGCTGAGGAAGTTTGTTCCCACTGGGAGTCGCTGAGTGTCAGGGGACTCTGGGTCCCCCTGAAGTCACACTTATCAGGCATTGGGATCAGTGAGTCTGGAGCCCAGGAGAGAGCTTGGGGCTGGAGGTGCAGATTGGCTTACAGATGATGTTCAACATTTGGAAGTGGACAGGACCACCCGGGCTGGGGCGGTGCCCGGAGGGAAAAGACACCAGATCCTATTGCAACAAACCCCAAAGTGTGTCCAGATTTTTCTTTGATGTCAGAATCCCGCTTGGCAAAAGTCAGGCCATTAGCCACAGTGAGGAATCATTGGTCCTCAAGAGGGCTTGACTGGGACAGGCCGTGGGGACTCTGGCCTGATGTCACACTTCTCGGGTCTCACCAGTCTCTAGTCTGAAGTCACTCATGGGCTTCTCTCCCTCTCCTCTCTCCTTCAGGTGTTTACAAAATATGGAAAATGTTATATGTTTAACTCAGGCGAGGATGGCAAACCTCTGCTCACCACAGTCAAGGGCGGGACAGGCAACGGCCTGGAGATCATGCTGGACATTCAGCAAGATGAGTACCTGCCCATCTGGGGAGAGACAGGTGAGCTGGGCCCAGGGACTGGGGCTGTGGGTGATGGCGGAGGGGTACAGGACTCTGGAAGACTGGTTTGCTTCAGGTGGGCTGTCTTGACCAAGACTATGAAGGATGGCTCTCTATCAGTGGGATGGCAACATGCCAGTGAAGAGTAAGGATGTCCCTCCATGGACTGTGACGCTCTGGGCTTCCTCAGATTTCAGGAGATGGGAGAGGGGCGGATGACAGGAGTATTGGAAAGGGAAGGCAGGTAGGCTGAGGGGGGTGTTGGGAAGGAGGCATGGAGGAATGTATGATTGGGCAGGCAAGTGGCTTGATTTCAGGAGAAAAGGAAGACGGGGACCAGCCCCTTCCTCTTGCAGACATCTTGACTATCCCAACCCAGTCAGGAGGCCCAGCAGAAAGGAACGCTCTCCTCCCCCTGGAGGAAGGTGGAGGAACTTGCTAGGCTGGAAAGCCAAAGGACATGGACTCAGGGGCCTGGCGCCGGGCCTGCCTGAGCCCCTGGGGGGCCTGTGTGTACAGGCCGCTGAGTTCGTTCATGCACACATTTATTCGTGTATTTATTCAGCAAACTATTCATTAGCCATGTGTATACCGCGTCAGGCTTTGCACCCCAGTAAGGACATCAAGATGAAAAAGACCAGGTCCTTGGTCACAGACTAGAGGAGGAGACACACAATCACAGTCCAGTGTGACATGAGTGTACCCACCTGAGGACGAGCGTGGCCTCCGCCTGGTGGGGAGGGGGAAAAGCGTTCAGAGAAAGCATCACAGTGCCCCGGGCATTTGAACAGAGTCTTGGGATTATCCTGGATTATGCAGGTGGGTCCTCACAAGTGGGGTGCAGAAAGATCAGACAGAGGAGAAAGTGAGGGAAACAGAGATTGGAGTGATACAGCCAGTAAGCCTAGGGATGCTGGCAGCTTCTAGAATTCCCCCAGGTGGAGAAAGTACAGAGGTGCCCAAGAGTGGGACATGGATGCCAAGTAGACCCAAAGCGAGAGTAGTATTGTGTTCAGGGTATAACAGGGGGGAGCAGGGCAGGGTGTCAAGGATAGGCCTGGGGAGGGGCTCCATGGGAGGGGGAAAGGGAGAGAAGGTTCCAGCAAGAAGGAGGCCCTCGGCCCTCAGATTGGAGTTGAGGTGGGTAGAGGCCAAGCAGCCCAGCCCCCACCTCTTACAACCCCCACCCCATGATTCCTGGAGCCGGCCCCCCCAATCCTAAAATCTGGCCCTGACCATGCCCAGATGTTCCAGGCTTCTGAAGGCAGCCAATGCTTCTACCCTGGGGATGACTGACTGCAAACACTAAGCTCCCCCCCCACCACCTTCTCCTTCCTGTGTCTCTCACTCAAGCTCCCTGTGGGGAGGGGTGAGCATGCCCACTTCCCTCACTGTGTGGTTGGTCCTCCTGCTCCTACAACGGAGAAGTAAAATGGCCACCACACGTGTCACACCAGCAACACCTTCCAGCGGTTCACTTCAGGCTCCAGGCCATGGGCTGCTTGCCAAGGAGACGCTTAGTTGGCTCCATCCACTTTTCTAAATTCAGTGCCCGTGCCCTCCAGCAAACAGAGGAAGGTCTGGGTTTATGCTGCACTCTGGCATCCCTGAGAGCTGACCAGCAGAGCTTGGCTTTCCAGAACATCCCTGAGACCAGCCTGTGTCCTGGGACCATGGGCATCTGTAGACAACCCTGAGTCCTAGGAGCTGGGTCTTGGTCTCCCAAAAAAGGCTCTGCCTTGCAGACACCAGAACATATTTGCTTATTGAACCACCTGTGGGAAAGAGGAGAAACCGGCAATAAAAATGGGTCCCAAAGACCTCATAGCCACAGCCTGACTACAGGTTAGTTATGTCTTTGCACAGTGATATTGGATTTCCTTCCCTGTTACCTCGATTTGGGAGTGAAAGCAAATGTATATATACACACATGAACACACACACACACACACTCACAAAATGCCAGGCACCCATCACACCCATCTTCACACAGCACAGCTCCCTGTGGGGTCTGGCCTTGGGTCTGAGCATGGGCCACTGATAGAATGGGCTCCGACCTCAGGGCCTGCCCCCTGGGAATCTGCATTCTGCCTCCTGATGCTATGGATGGATAGAGCAGGCAAGCTCTGAGACCATCTCTCCCAGCCAATCCCCTTGCTCCTTGGTGGAGGGAAAAGTGAGGTCTGGCATGGCCACCTTCTAGACATCACGCTGGAAAGTCATGACCAAGCCAGGGTTGTACTGACCCAAGCTTTCTGACCACCAGTTAGCCCCAGCAGACCATAATCATGCTCGAGGACCTGCTGTTGGCCTAACACTGTGCAGGGCACAGGGAGGGAGAGGACACCAGACAGAGACCCTGCCTTTCAGGAGCTTATCATCTCAGCAGGCAGCCAAAGTGGTGCAAAGAATCCACAAGAGGACAGCCTCACTCCTGCCGGTAGCTTGAGCTATCTCTTATGATCCACCAGCCCTCCTCACTTAAACTGTGGCCTTTGGGGTTGGGTGGTTGGGGAAGGAAGCTGCATGAAGAAGCAGCGGGTGAGAGCAAGGGCAGGGGCCAGAAGAAACCGGTCAGAGGAGAGACTGGTCAGTGCTGCCCAAGAGAACTTTCTGCAGAAATGGAGAAAATGCTCTCTAGCTGCACTGTCCAATACAGTCGCCTCAACGGAGCATTTGAAATGTGGCGCGTGGGAATGAGGAACTGAGTTTTTAATATCATGGCATTTTGATTAATTTAAATTGCCACGGTAGGGGAGCTGGTGTCTACCACATTAGAGAGCACAGTTTCCGATTGCTCTGGTCGGTTTCTTGGATGTTTGCCTCTGCAGCCAGCTCCCACGTTCTGCTGGGACCATAATATCCTTCAGTCCTGGCCTTCCCCTCACCAAGGCCATGAGTGGTAGAAAGGGCTCTTTATCACCACTTACCAGGGAAGGAGGCTGAGGTTAGGTGACTTCACCCAAGCCACCCAGCCTGATAGCCTGAATCCTTACATCCAGGCTTCCTCGACTGTACCTTTTTTTTCAGGCTGAGAAGTCACTGAGCAATGAGCACCCCTTGGACACTGCGGTCACCTCAAAACCTCTTGTTTCCTGGGCTGGTGAGGAGTGAGCTCTGTGGGTAGGAGTGAGATATACACACTGCTGAAGGATGAGGGGTGGACTCTGACAGGTGAGGGTTGCTTGTCCCTGAGGCCACCTGAGGAAACATGGCCACATCTTACTGCTTGGTCTTTTCTCCAAAGGACTGTGGGCACCATCAGGCCTAGTCCTGCCATGGTCCTCAAGAGGGAGGCTGCCTTCTGGATCTTCAAGCCCTGTGGCCCCACAGATGCCATCTTGCTTCCTTGGCATTCCCATCTCCTCTCAATTCCCAAGTGTTCGTTGGAGATACCTGGGTGATGATGGAGAAGAGAGGAATTGAAATATGGTGGTTAAGGGAGTAGCCACAGACAGCTTGATGGCAGGCAGTGTAATAGGGACAGGGAAGTTCCATTATAGAGTCAGACCCAAGATGAAATCCCCAGCTCTTCCTTTACTAGCTATGTGACTGAGGACACGTGAATGGGCCTCCATGTCCTCACGTGTAATAGAGGTCAACTACACAAATAAACCCATCGATTTTCAGGATGGCTGAAGGAAGCACACGAGAGCTCTCTGCAAACTGCAGACAGTGGAAGGGTGATAATGACAACCATGGGGGGGGTTGTCAAACTGTTCCAGAGCCAGAGCTTATGCTAAACATTCCAACCCTGTAAAAGAGGTCTTGGAGGAACTCAACATCCGGAAATCTCAGTCTGCTCAAAGCAGAGCCTCTGATACACTCTGGCCTTGCCTCATGGACAGCTTCATTGCTCAGGAATTTAAAGGATCAGTGAGGGAACCCCTCCTCTGGGTGTAATGCTGGTGGACAGGAAGGAACTCCGATGCCTGGGTGAATTTGAAAAAGGTACCCCCTTTGAGTGGACCCCCAGCTTAGCGAAGAGAGATGACTATGAAAATTATCAAGTGTCCTTTCCTCCAGGCTGACAATGCCCCACACCAGGGTGCCCTCTTGGCCAAACATCCTTATGCAGGGCACCCCGGAACTATGCCATTTTAAAGAAAGCAGGCTCCGTCCCATATGGACCTTGACAGTATGGACCCTATGGAATGAGGATTGGGGATATTACATGTTACAGGAATAGCAAGGATCTGGGAACCCTGCTTAGGCAAAGTGAAACACATTTATTTATTGCAGGGATTCTTGAATATGCTACATCATGAATATCTGAGTAGGAATATTGCATGCAGCATTTATTTCCCAAATGCCTTTGACCATGGAAACCTTTCTCACGGAGGAGCTCACAAAATAGAATGAGGACAGAAAAACTGTCCTAGACTGTAGAAGTGCAGATTTCATGGCCAGCATTTTCTAAAGGAAATTAAATTGAAGGCAGGTGGGAGGTTGTTAAAAATGAAACTCTGTGTAGATGCCTCTGAGTAACTTCAAAAGATAAAAGAAATAGGCAGTGGGTTATCTAGGTTGCACATGAGAGAAACCAAATTCAAACAAGCTTAGGCACAAAAGGAATTGTATTGCCCCCAGAATCCAAGGTAAGCTTCAACAACCAAACAGCGGGCGAGCGAGGATGCAGCGTCAGAAACAACTGGAACCAAGGGCTTGGGCCCCCTCCAGTCTCTGCTGCTCTCACCTCTCCTCTTTCTGAGTCGCTTTATTCTCTCTCACTACAGACAGGTCTTTTCCACACATATATATTTTTTCACACATGGCTGCCGATATTTTTCTATTTTACACATCCTATCGGCAGCAAGCGACTATTCTGAGTCTCTCCTGGGTCTCCTATTAAAAAAAAAAAAAAAAAACAGGGAAGGAAATCATTGGCCCGTTGGTCAGTTGGGTGCCCACGCCTGGACCAATCAGCAGTGACCAGGGGAGTGAGGTCACTGAAGGACCCAAGAGCCCTGAGGAAGCTGGGTGGATGGAAGCTGGGGAAGGAGTTCCCAAGAGATAGTCCCATGAAGGGGCCATGCTGGGGGAGGTAGGGCTGAGGGTAAGGGTTGGAGATGGGTCACCTCTGAGGAAACCGGAATTGGTGGACAGGGAGCTCCCAAATGACCTCAGATTCTAGACAGATAGGCTCGAAAGTTGGAAAGACCACAGACAAGCCTCCTCCCTTTCTCATCTCCTTTTATCTTTCATTCACCCCATGCAAAACACACTTTTTATTGAATATAATCTGCCTCAATTTCCCCAAATCCTAGTATTTAGAGAAATGAACCGGAGGGGCGCCTGGGTGGCTCGGTCGGTTAAGCATCCAACTCTTGATTTCGGCTCAAGTCATGATCTCGGGATCTTGAGATGGAGGCCTGCGTTGGGCTCCGTGCTCAGTGGGGAGTCTGCTTGAGATTCTCCCTCTCCCTCTACCCCTGCCCCCTGCTCATGCTCTCTCTCTCTCTCTCTCTCAAATAAATAAATATTTTTAAAAAGAAAGCAAAATGAACCCAATATTATATCTTTGAGCAAAGGAATTATGTTGATGGTCTATGCTCTAATGGAGGTAAATATCTGACACCTTATTTTCCACTGCCAGCCTCATCACCTCCTACTTTGTCCCCTTGTTCACTTGGCTCTGGCCACACTGGCTTCCCCGGGATGCCTTGAACATAACACTCCAGGAACACTCTTATTTGAGGGCCTCTGCATTCTCCACGCACTCCGCCCAGAATTCTCTCTGCTCAGACCCACGTGGCCAACTGCCTCGCTTCCACCCAGTCTTTGCTCAGATGTCACCCTCTCACAGGGGGTTACCCCGACGACTCACCCTGCTCTTCACCCCTCATTCTCTCCCCTGCTTCTCCTTTTCTCCATGATATGTATCACCTTCAAATACACCGTGGGATTTACTTATTTATTTTTTTTTCTTGTCAATCTCCTTCTGCTAAAACATATGCTCCAAGAGGGCAGGGATCTTGGACTATCTGGCTCACTGATGCCCACCAGGGCAGTAAATATGTGTTAATACATTTGTTGAGAGAAGGGCGGAGTACTGTGTGCACACTGATGGGACCAGGGCAGGAGAGAAACTGGCATTCCTGAGTGGCTGCTATGTGCCCTGAACATTCCAGCCCGTGAACCCTTTCAGTCATCCTCCTAACAAGGTGTTGCAATCCCCACTGTAAGATAAAGAAACTGGGGCTCAGAAGGGTTGAGTAAGCTTCCCAAGAACACACATCTCATTAAGTAGCCGAACCAAGCTAAAAACCCACGTATGAACCCAA
Organism: Eumetopias jubatus; assembly: GCF_037043125.1. Lineage (NCBI taxonomy): Eukaryota > Metazoa > Chordata > Mammalia > Carnivora > Otariidae > Eumetopias > Eumetopias jubatus. The sequence continues at coordinate 121,970,711 of NW_028274816.1, forward strand.
AAGCAGTTCTCCTTTCACTACGTGCCTTTTAATGTTCAAGATGTGACTGTAAAAGCACTGCCGTGAATATAGCTCAGGAAAAAAAAAAAGGAAAAAAGAAACGGTCCAGGTGACATCTCTGGAGAGAGAATGGCAGATAATGATAGGTCTGAAAACTTTTCCTTTTCTATTTTTCCCTCTTTTTTTCCTCAATAGCAGAATCCTTGTATTGAACAAAGGCTTTAGCACAGCCCCTGTATATAGAACAGATAAAGGTAGAGCTGCTCTGGTTCACCTGGAGATGGGGACCTCAGTGTGATTGCCCCATGCTCACTACGGCCAACCCTGAGGAACCCTAGGGCTCCAGGGAACCCAGTTTGAAAAGCACTGGCTGGACGCCTGTTATTCCCCGGACAAAAATGGTGTCCATTGGTTCTATGGCTGTGTACATCCCAGAGACCACCTCCAAACATCTCTCTCCCTTCTCGGGGGATGGTGAAAGGAGCTCATGATGTGTCTGCTGAGCTCCGGAGCCCTGGGGAAGTTGGCAATCTAGACTTCTGGTTGAACGCTGGAGACTACCTCCACACACCCCACCTAAATGGCCATCATGGATTTTTTTTTTTTTTTTAAGTATAAACACACAATGACAGAGAGGATGGGAAAGAAGGCCAACAGTCAATGCCAGCAAGTTTTTGGAAGATGGAAGACAGATGGTAATTGACTCGGCTTGTGGCAGACAAAGCGGAGGGATAAGGGTCTGCACTGAAAAGCTGACTAAAGCCACACAGTTCTCACCACTGAACCCCCAGAAAGGGTCAGGAATCAGAGGCATCAGACACTGCTGAAGGGATAAGAGGTAGGGAAAACTAGGAGGATTAGTTCAAAGTCTATAAAAGGAGCTGTTAAGTCTCCCAGCCCCCCAGAAGGAAGTCCGTTAGTAACTGGTTAGATCCCCCCAGAAGGAAGTCCGTTAGTAAGTTCTCCCACACCCAGGAACAACTGGGCAGCATTTAAGTCCCTCTTAATTATGAGTGGACAGCCAAAATGCCTGGTTTTTGAGGGAAGCCACTGACAGGAAAGGAACCACACCAGCCAAACAAAAAAGAAACTGTGAGAAATAGGGATAATGATTAATAGCACAAGCTCTAGAGCCAGACCAGAGCCCTGGATTCAAATCCCTGCTACACAACTTACCAGCTGTGTGACCTTGGGCAAATTACCTCTCTGAGCCTCTGTTCCATCACCTCTAAAGTAAGAATAATATTATTATCTACTCTGAAAGGTTGTTAGGAAGACTAAAATGAGTTAATATTTATGAAGTACTTAGAAAATGCCTGAATAATATTGGGCACTATGTAAGTGTTTAATAAATACAAAATAAATGCAGGGAGCAGAAAGAAACATCAAACCACTTTTTAAAAATTCTCAAGAGATGAGAGATATTGCATCCATAAGTACAAGCTATTAAAATAGGATGCTATTAACCAGTAACATGCAAGGAAAAGTTGTGTTTTTTTTAACTCCTGGAAATTAAAATACGATTACATTAAAAAAAAAAAAAATAGAGAGGTTGGAATTGAGGAAATTTCCCGAAAAGTAAAACAAAAAGGCAAACAAATGGAAAATGGGAAATACGAAAATGAGAGGGTAAATCCAGGAAGTCCAACATGCTCCTACCAGGAGTTCTAGAATAACAAACCAGACAGAATGGAGACGGGGAAGTTGGCAGAGAAGTAAGATATGAAAAGTTCCCAGCCAAAGCCCGTGATTATCCGTAGCTAAAGAATTCACCAAGCCCTGTCCGCAGTAAGTGGCTAAACAACCAAACTAAGACGCATCCTTGAGAAATTCAGGCTAACAGAGATAAAGAAAAAACCTTAAAAGTTTTTGGAAAGAAAAAACAAATCACATACGTAAGATCTACAATTAGCATGACCTGGGACTTCTCAGCAGATGCAATTGAAACCAGAGGACACTGGGCAGAGAGGAGGGATGGGAAATGTTTCTTTTCTAAGATAGAATTCTTTACCTAGCAAGCTACAAATGAAATATGAGGGTAGAATTTGGTTTCAGATATATTTCAGGGGCGCCTGGGTGGCGCAGTCAGTTAAGCGTCTGACTCTTGGCTTTGGCTAGGTTCACGATCTCAGGGTCTTGAGATCAAGCCCCAGGTGGGGCTCCATGCTCAGCTGGGAGTCTGCTTAAGATTCTCTCTCTTCCTCTCCCTTTGCCCCTCCCCCTGCTCACAAGCGCATGCCCTCTCTCTCTCAAATAATCTTTAAATATATATATTCCAAATATATACACCATATATATTTCATACATATATCATATATATCAAATATATAAATATGTTATATGTCATATCTATCAATAATATAACCGTAATTAATATATAAATTATATCTGTATGTTAATATATAATTAATATATATGTTATATATTAATATATAAAATATATTCTTTGGTGAGAACATTCACATTCTACTCTCTTCGCAGATTTCGATTATACCAAACAGTGTCATCAACTATAGTCACCATATTTTATATCACACCCTCTGACCTTTATTTATCTTGAAAGTTGGTGCCCTTTTACCAACCTCTGTATATTTCCCCCATCCTTACCCCCTGACAACCACTTTTCTCCTCTGTTTCTACGAGTTTGCCTTTTTTTTTTTTTTTTGCCATTTCTGTGATCGATATCTAACAAGCCAAACAAACCAACAAACAAAAAGAAAAAGAAAAAAAAAAAAAACAGGAAACACAAAAGAGTTTCACAAGAAAAAGATCGAAATCATTAGATACTACAAGGCTGGGGTGTGGGCAATATTTACCTAATTCCGTAAAAGCTGGAGACTGGCTTAACCAAAATATCGTATAAGTCTACAGGAAGATGGAAGGAAAAGAAATACAACAGGCCACCTCATGGAAGAAGTCTACATGCTCATCCCCCATGGGAGGAATTTGGTGGATAATACCTCCAAATTTTTTTAAAACCAAGAAATATCTTTCGAGCAATTGATGTCCATGGAAATATGAAAGTAAATATGAGAAGAAACAGCTCACACGGTTGAAAGTAGCTGTCTCTGAAAACTGAGGCTCAGGGCTTGGGGACATGTGGAGCCCAACACTGCTGTTTTTCATTAAAAACCTTGCGTTATCATTTGGCTTCTTAAATTATGTACATATATTGCTTTGGTAAAAATTAAAATTAAATTTAAAATGATCCGAACTTCTCTGCATAGCTGGAAGGCCTGAGTGGCTAAAGGAGTAGCACAATTTCTATCTTCCATCACAAAAGGGACAGAGCAGGAGTGGATGCAGATGGTTGCTATGGTTTTTCTGACATCTCTGCTCCCAGGAAGCACTCTTGTCGTGGTGCCTGGTGCTGAGGCCCTTCCCGGAAGGAGAGGCGCAGTCTCCCGCTGAATCCTGAGAGTCGGGGACCCGGGGACGTGCAGAAGCCAGCTGGGGTTCTGGGCTCACACCCAGAGTGGGCCTTTGCACTGGATGGGGGAGGGGGAGCGGGTCTCCACAGGTGCCAAGGAATCGGGAGAAAGGATACCACAAGTCAGAAGCACCACTGGAGGCAAGCATCCATGAAGCAGCCAGAAGCCTGACTTTGATCGTTCTTGAGAATTGCCTCACGCACATGCTAAGTGCTGTGCGGAAAATGTACGTGCTCCAGTGAGATGTGGCAGCCCGGCAGGCGGTGGTCTGGGGGCCATATCCAGATGAAGCAGACCCACCTCAGAGCTCATGCCCTCCTCTTCAGTAAATTGCCAAAACTACCTACTGGGTGCCAGACCCTCAGGGATGCACACGAAGGGCTCAGTCCAGGTTTGCAAGGAGTTGACAATCTAGGAACTCTCTCGAGCGTTCCTTTTATGGATGAGATGGAAATGCATTGACCCAACAACACTCACATAAAGCGCCTGCAGGGTGCCAGACTTCTGCAATCTGGGCACATGTAAACAATTAGATGTCATCAAGTGTTCTAACTGCTAAGGATCGACGGAGCAGGTGATGGATTCCAGAAGGGAGGAAAAGGGCAAGTCAGGGAGGCTTCAGAGAGGAGGTGACCTTTGGGCCTCGTCTCAGGCCTGGCTGCCAGGTGGCTAGGCAGAGGATGAGAGTTGGAGAAGAGGTGAGTCATGAGGAGGTGAGAGGCCAGGCAGAGGGAGGGGAATCCGGAGCAAAGGCCCAGAACAGCCCAGGGTGCCCGGGGTAGCTGGCTCTAAGGCTGAGACCTGGAGCTGGACAGGTGGGCAGAAGCCAGATCACCCCGGATCTGGTGTGTCCTGCTAACACATCAATATTCTCCTGTGAGTCCTGCTCCCTGAAAGGTGGTCCTCCAACCAGCAGCAACAGCATCGCCTCGGAGCTTGTCAGAAATGCAGAACCTAGAGCCCAACCCAAATCTGCATTATAACAGGATCCCTGGCCGATTCGCATTCTAGTATGAGAAGCTCTGATCCAGACCGCTGTTTCCCACCCTTTGCGAGTATGAGGATGCCTTTTTAACATCTAGACATTTCTCAGACGTCACCCCCCACATGAACGCTATCATGCTTTTTATATCCACTGATTGAGAAAATATTCAATAACAGAATGCTTTGAATGACTTTGACTTCCATAATTATATCAAAATCTATATATGTGATCTGTTCAGTATCTGGCTGTACTTAACTTCCATCACCAACGTGTGTAAACAGCATTTTTATAAATAGAATTTATTTTATAAATAGAATCTCAATCATCCACCAACTTCCCCTATAATTCCAGATACATGGCACTTCCTGATGGCTTTTCAAGGTTGGTATCTCCTGCATGTTGGTTGCCTACCCAGACTCATCAGCCTTCTTAGCAAGTAGTTTATAATCTCTGAGCCTGAATGTACCAGGGAAACTCATTATTTAAAAAATCCTTGGAATAAATCTTTTTGTAATGAGAGTAGACGAAACTCCACACGGGTGCCTTCACTAATGTATGTTTTGTAAACATCTTATTTAACAGGAATGTGTCAAGTGAAGCCACTCTTCTCTGTTGCATTGCATAACTAAGACCCAACATTAACCATCTCCTTCCACAACAGGGGTACATCACTCTATAGTATACAACGTACTTCACCTGCATTCTATCCTCTGATCCTCATATACTCTTATGATGTAGACTAATCTCTCATCATTTAAGAGATTAACCCATTTAACAGGTGGTAAGTAAGCAAGTCTCTGAGATGCTGAGTGGCTTTCCTATGACCTCATGGCTAAGAAGTATTAGAACTAGCACTTGAATCCATATCTCTGATTTGGTCCTTGGTTCTTTCCGCCAAGAGCTAGTGTCTCTTAATAATGCAAACAGAAAAAGAGAAGGGGGAATAAAAAACGGTTGCTTTGGGCAACACTTGGTTAAACTTTTTGCCAAATCACGTCACAGGGGCTTTGAGCCTCTGCAGGAAGGGGCTGAGGTTTGCAGCCCTCACCACACTGTCGTGGCCCCTTGATAAGGAGCTGTTGGTGAGAACCCCACTACATCATGCTGCTGCCCTGAACAGACATAATTGCAGCCCATCTGGCTTGGGGACACAGTGTTGATTTTTCTTCCTCCTGAGCTGGTCTAGCCTCAAAATGTCACCTCTGAGCAACGGAGTGTGAGCACACTTGTCTCCATGCTGCGTTCGGATTTGCTCACCTAGGCGTGCTGCTCAACCGGGCCTGTCAGGGGAGGGGTGGGCAGGGAGCACAAGACACACACGGCCCAATGTTAGCCAGGCAGCAACTCGGGAATTCTTTATGTTGTCTTTAGAAAACTCAGCTTCCCCTGACTTGCGAGTGCTGAACAGCCATTTTGGGTTTTTTTCACTCTAGTTTTCAGGAAATTAAAATGAGATGCAGTGAGGTTAGGAGACTTGTGCATGATCCCCAGCTCATAGAATTGCAAGGCTAAAAATCACCTGAGGAATCAGCCCCCCTTTTAATTTAAACAAGAAGAAACTAAGACTCCGAGAGGCAATATAACTTCCTTGAGGTCACACAGATATTCAGTGGTAGGGCTGGGAGTCAGACCCAGGGCTCCATGATGTCAGAACCCACACTTTTCTTGAGACCCTCCTCTGCTCCCCTTTCCAGGGCCCGACCTTGGCCTCCTTGGATTCCTCTATGCATGCCAGAAGAGCAGGAGGAACCAAGATGGCGCCTCTAGCGGACCACCCAAACGATGTCTGGCAGACCCTTTCCGCCAGACCTGTCAAGGGCTGGGGCGAGCACCTCACTCCCTATCATTGTCACTGTCCCACACAGTGAGCTTTCCCCTGAACTCTAAGATGAGAGAACACAGGCTGCTGAGCCCAATGTCAATTAAATAATTCTCTCCCTCCATCCCTGTACAGCTTGAACCCTCATTGGCTTGTCACTTGGGACCAGTGCTTACTCTAGCTGACTGACAAAGGGCAGAGGAGGGGGAGGAGTCAAGATACCTGGTCCCTGGGCTATACCAGGCCACCACTTGCCATGTGGCCATTGGCCACTCTCTTCCCTGTGGGTCTCAATTCTCTCACCAGCAAGATGAAAAGTTAGTTGGATTTAAGCAGTGTCAAGGACTCTCTTAGCTCCAAAATTCTATGCAGCCATGATTCATGGGCCTGTCCTTTCCTTTCTTTGGACTTTGGCTTCTTCATCTATAAAATAGATAACATGTAAAAAAAAATGTAATTATATATATATATATATATGTATATGTATTTGTATTTCTATAAGTGGGGATATTGATGCCTGTCTCAGGATGGCTGGGAGGATCCAGGAAGTGAAGTCTGTGAAAACCCCAAAGCTCACCACACTCGTGTGAGTATAGTTGTTTGCCACGTTCTACAGGGGATGCAAAGCTGAGTGGCTCAGAGTCCCGGCCTGCAGGCTCTCAAAGGGGAACTACCCGATGGAGACTGCGGTCAGTGACACTGGAAAGGCATGCCCTCTGAGCGAGACCAGGTGTTAGAGGGCAAAGAGCAGAGCCCTGGGGACGGACAGCCAGGGATTGATGCTGGATTTGCTCGCTGTGGTAAGCTGACCGCTCTGAGCCTTTGTTTTCCTCTCAGTGAGACATTTGTTTTCGCATCTGTAATAAGCCTGCCTCTTGGGGCGACTGTAAGGCATAATAAAGTGATCATCGGCCTCGGACCACAGCCCCGTGGCTCTGAGAATAGGCCGAGTGCCTCTCTGTCTTGGGGCTCCTGCACCTGCTGTCCCCCCTGCCCGGAACGCTCGCCCGGGGACACCCCACCACCCGCCTGCCCACTTCAGTCAGGTCCCTGCCCAAAGACCATCACGCTGGAAAGCCCTACCCTGCCTCCCCTCTGGGAGAGTCACAGCCGCCCTGCCCGTGCTGTCTCCCTGCCCCCCCCCACCCCCCCAGCACTGGTCACCGCAGGCCCGCCGCTGTGTCCCTGGTTGTTGTCTGCCCACCCCGAACGGGAGCTCCACAAGGACGCAGGCCCTGCTCGGTTCCCTGCTGGGCCCTCGGTCCCTGGCCTGGGGCACGTGTCCACGCTTGGCATTCGGTCCGTCACTGTGCAGGGAACCAGGGGATGGATGCAGAATGGGGCCTCGGGAAGGCCAGGGCTTCCTTTGTTTCTGTGAATAGCAGCACTTTTCAGGAGACGCCTCAGGGAAGGAAGAGAAGGTGAGAGCAATTTCAGAGATAGTTCCTCTCTCACCCTCCTGTCTCTGTCTCTCTCTGTCACATACACACACACACACACACACACACACACACACACACACACACACACACACACAAGTCCCCAGGGACTTGCAGGGTCAAGCCCCAGCATCTAGTTAGCGGTGGCAGAGCCAGGGAAACCAGTGGGGGATCGGGGGAGCGTGGGTGGCCCAGTGGATGGACAGGCGCCCCTCCCCCACCCGGCTGAAACATGGACCTGGACACTCCCTGATCCTGGGAAGCAGCGAAGCCCAAAGGCTGAGTCTCACCCCCCACTGTAATGTCAGGGGCCACAGAAGCCAAGCAGATAGCAGCCACCCAAGATGGTAACACCAGCTGGTTCCCTTCAGGGGGGTGTCCTGGGCAGTCTTTGCTGTGACCCCACAGCTTAAGTTCCTAAACAGCCGCCCACCAGCCTCTGAATAAGCACCTGCCACCTTGAGACTGTGCAGAGGGTGCTGAGCTGGCTCAGCAAGCCTTGTGTGGCAGACCCAGCTTGGCCAAAACCTCGCCTTGAGACCCAGACAAAGGTGCCACCCTCTTGGCATCCCTGTGTCTCCACTGTAAAATGAGCAGCTGGGACCCTGTGAGTCTCAGAGATCAGCTGTGCTGTTTGTTCACTTCAGCAAGTGTTTACGACACCTACTATGTGCCAAGCATTATGCATATATGCATAAATAAAACATGAACCCTGTCCCCAAGTGTTTGCCAGGCTTAGTGGAGAGAGAGAGGTACATGAAAAAGGTAAGTACCAGATATTGGGACATCCAATGGAGGAAGGCTTCCAGGAGGTGGGGACAGGGAAGTTGGGTAGGGGTCAACCAGATGGAAGGAGAGAAGGGCCAGTCTAGAGGCAGGGAGTCCCGTGAGGAAGGAGCAGTGGGGGAGAGCAGCTGATCCAGCTGGGTTTTGTTGAAAGCCAGAAACACTGATTAATGATGATGATAGCACTATAAGTTAGCTTTTCTTAATCACCAGACTCTGTGCTGAGGGCTTTCTGTGCAATGTCAATAGTCTTATGAAGACAGGTCCATTATTATGTCCAAACCCATCCTGCAAATTTTGCAGAAAAATGAGGCTCCAAGAGATTGAATAACTTGCCAAAGATCATGGAGCTGGACTTGACCTTACCCTGCCTGAGCCCCAAGTATTTAACCAACTGTCCTAGGCTCTGTCTGGTTCTGACCCACCAGGTAGAAGGGCCTGTGTTCCCACCTCTCTTTGAATATCCAGCTCACTCCGTGGGGAAAAGGGTTCGCTACTCTGGGTACAAGCTTTGCTCACTGTGGCCCCACCCAGTGTCCCCACCCAGTGTCCCCAGGAGGTCCATACACCGTGAAGGGCTATTGGCTGTCCTGTGGGAGATAGGGAGAGGGTCCTGAGCCCCTCTGCACAGGAGCCTCTCCAGGCCAAAGCACCTCCCTGAGCATACCTCCACTAGCAAAGCTTCCAGAAATGAAGACACACTGGGGTCAGGGCCACTGAGGAAGGTTAGCATGGAAAAAAAAAAGACTCCGGTGGTCACAGTATGTACCTTCAGATCCTTGAAGGGGTGTCAAGTGGAAAAAGGGTTAGAGCTGGGATTAGGGGGGATATCTGTAAACAGGCAGTTTTCAGCTCAAAATAAGGATGAACTTTGAAAACCACAGACCACCCTGTAGGCAGTGAGGTCTCCTGCCAATTGTGCTCAGACTCAACAGCTGTCCTTCCTTGCTTCCTATGGTGGTGCACAGGTGTCTCTAGCTGTCTCTCAGAGCTTAGGTAGTAGATGCCATCTGGGGGCTGTACCAATGAAAACCCAAGCAAGGCCATCAACAGCACCCACAGACTGGGTAATACAAGGAAAGATGAATGAAGGACTGTTTACAAAGCTGTGGGCAAGGCTTAGGGAGGGCAATGCAGGTGGTACATTGTCCCAAGCCTGGTAGCAGGACAACCACTACCATGCCTAGGGAAAGGGGAAAGGAGCTGGCATCAGAACCCAGAGAGAAAGAGCAATACAGAGAGCTCCCCTTGGCCCCCCAGCCCAGAACTGTGGCTTTCCAAGGCGCTGGGCAGCTAACCCACAGTGACCCAGCAAAGAGAGCCAAGAGACTGAATATCTCAGACTGACTCCTCTCTCCTCCAGTTTCCTGCAGACCCGTCACTTACTGAACCCAACTGGAAGCCAGAGGGCAAGGGAGCCCATCAGGACAGTGTGTACTGTCTGCAGCTCCCAGGGCAGAGAGCAGAGTGCGGAGGACTGGCCAGGAAAGGCTGCCCTGCACTGAGTCCCCGTGTGGCTGGCCGCCCTCCTACTCTCTCCCCTCCAGCTAGCTATCCTAGCCACTGTTAGAAAGTCGGCTTCAGCCAACACATTGCTCTGTATCAACATGTCCCTGCCTTAGCCTAGAAAATTCCTCTGGCTTTTCAGTAAATCTTCCCTTCCTACGTCCCTCGTGTTTATTTCCTCGGCATGTTTCCTGTAATTTGCAAAGATTAAAGATTTAAGCTTCTTTTATTGCGATGTACTTTCCTGGCCCCATTATGCATTCTGCCCATGGCTCGCCCGTCTCCTCCCACAGAGGTTCCAAATCCTTTCTGCGCGCACAGAAAACGCTCTACAGGTAGACCTCACCTTGAGCTGGCCATGGCTGTGCTCCTGTAAAGGGCTACGGTATTCCGGCCTCTGCAGGTTGAACACGCCTTACCGCCTTCCTCCTGATCGAATTTTCTTTCATATTTGGTCCCAATTAACAAAGGCTCCCAACACTGTGTGTGTAGTAACTTTCCCTTTCTCTGTGCTCGCTCGCTCTCTCTCTCTCTCTCTCGCTCTCTCTCTCTCTCTCTCTCTCTCTCTCTCTCGGGGGCTTTGAATCCTGGTGTTCATGATGAGTAAACAAATCCTTCATTGCACTGGGGGCCCGCACTCTGAAGCAGCTCAGTGTCAAATCATTTGGTGGTGAGGGGAATATGAGGCTGGGAAGAATTCTGTCCACGTCAGTCTGGGTTATTGTCAGGGCTGGCTCCTTCGATGCACAACCTGTGTGGTCACACAGGTCCCCGTGCTCCGAAGGCCCACACTCTTGGTTTAATTAGCTCTGCTGTGGCTGCCTTGAAATTCGAAATAATTTTTTAATAAAGGGCCCCACATTTTCATTTTGTGCTGGGCCCCCAAAAATTGCGTGGGTGGTCCCAGTTACTGTTATTGTTATATTTGCTGGTGCTGTGGTTTTATGTGCAGCCCACCTGCATCTCAGCAGGAGAGACCCCCGGAGTCCTGCGACGTGGACAGGCAGCATGCGGTGCTGGCATTTCCCTGTGTCCAACCAGACCCTGGGCAGACTCACAGCTGCCACAGGGTGGGGAATGAATTGGAAGTCAGGCGACCTAACAACTTCCAGCCCCTACTCTACCCTTGACTTGCTGTGTGATCTTGGGCAAGTCACTTCCCCTCTCTGGACTAGATCTCTACTTGCCCACATGCATTTGGCCTCAGATAACCTATAGCCAAATCTCTGGAAATGCAGACGCCTGGCTCCACCCCAGCGTGACTGGATCTAGGGGTGGGTCACCAGAATCCTCACCCAGAGCTCCCTGTGTGATTTCGATGAGCCTTCCAGTTTGAGAACCTCTGAGGTACCTGATCTGAGCCTTTGGCTCTAGCAGTCTATGTTGGATAACTTCAGCTCTTAAACTGGGTTTTCGTCATTACACTGATAGTGTCCATGTCCAGGAAGTGTAGGAGACTGCGAGTGGGTATGGGGCAGAGACTGGAAGGGGGCTGTTCACTAGTCAGACTGAAGAATGATCCACAGAGGGCAGCCGAGCGCAGTCCCATGAAGGAAGAGAAGCAAACTATCTGGAGGTGTGAGAATAAGTGGTGCTATGGGGAGACACGGCCAGAGAGGGTCTGGGATGGTAGCCGTGGGCTTGCCATGAAGACGCACAGCCCTGCTTTGCCCAGAGCCCCACCCAAATCACCCAAGGCCTCCAGGCCAGAGACCCCCCAGGGGCACCTGCCTAGGAAAGCAAGGGGGTGGCGTCCTTGCTGTCCCTGATGCTCTGAAACATCTGGGGTCTGCTCACAGCTAACATTCCCCAGCAGCACTGCCCATTGAGTTGTCACTAACCACATGTGGCTATTTAAATTTAAGTTAATTAATTAAATTTAAATTCAATAAAAAATAAATAAGGCAGGCACAAAAAAGGTAAGTAGGTGAAGTGATAGATATATTAATTAATCTGATGGGGAAATCCTTTCATAAGGTGTACCTATATCAAATCATCACATCGTATACTTTATCTCAAAAGCTGGAGGGAGGAGTTAATTAGTTAATTATTTAGAATCTCAGTTCCTTGGATGCACTTGTCACACTTGATGTGGTTAGTGGCTCCTATGTTGGAAAGCACAGATTCTAGAACATTCTGTCTTGGCAGAAAGTTCTCTAAAGAGAGTGGAAACCTTATCCATCACTCTCTTTTGTGCTCATCTGGTGGCTGGATATGTGTGATGATATGAGATTATTTAGAAATGTACTCCGCCCGGCCCCTGCTGCTTCGGGGAATAAACTCCCCTTCAAATCCCAACCTGGTCTGACTGGCCTCGGGCGGGTCTCACAATGCAGGCACGCCAGGCCTGTCTGCTTTGCCCATTACTCGAAGCATTTCTGACAGAAAGGCTTCACTTTTCATTTCTCCCTGTGAGCCACAGGTCCCCTCCTTTGAGCCTGTCTTACTGGCTCTCAGGTCTCCTAAGCTCAGTTATACAGCAGGCACATGGCTTCAGAGAGCTCCAGAAAACAAACGTTGGCATCTCTCCCATTCGACCCCCCACAGCTCACTGAACATGCCTTCCGTTCAGTGAGTGCACAGGGAGCACGAGCATCCCTGTGATCACAGCATCTGCCACCCTCGCTCCTTCCCCAACCGAGCCTGTTCTTCAGGCTCCTGACCTCTCCTCAACCCCTCCCCTGGGCAGGCTCACCCCTCCCCTTCCCATCCACCTTCTGTCTCCCGCAGTCCCCTTCCCCGATGCACCTGTGCGGCACTGGGAGGAATAAGGGGAGCTCTCTTCTCTGCAGCGTTCACCATCCGCAGGAGAGACGGGCCCCAAACCACAGGCATCCCGGGACATTCAGGCAGCAGGCTGCACACGGACAATCTGGGTAAAGAACTAGCAGAATCCTTGACTGCTGGGGGGAAGGGAGTGTGTTTGTGGATTGCCTGGGATCCTCTCCCGTTCCTCTAATACCTTATGAAAGGATCCCTGGCTGAGGGTCTCCTCTCCCTAAACCCCAGGTCAGCCACTGGGCTCCAAGTCTGGACTCTGGAACCCCTGCCTATCCTTCCTGCTATTCCCTGTGTGCCTACTGAGCCCTTCTGCCCATGTACCCCTACCTTGGAATTCTCACCCAGCTCCGATCCCCTCCCCCTGCCTCCGTCACTGGCCACCCGGCTGTCTGTGGGTCTCGCCCATTCCCGTGCCTGGCCCCAGCCCTTCCTTCCTGGCAGTGTTCATCCCCAGACTATGGTCCAGTGCTAACACCTCCCTCCCTCCCTGACCTCGACCTCCATTTCTCCCCCACTCCATCTTCCCCCTTTCCTGCATTTACCCATCCTCTCCCCATTCCCTTCTTTGAGAACACTCCTTGATTTGGACTCTAGATTGGCCTTGTCCGTTAATAACTGAGTGAGGTTTGAGTCACAAATCCCTTGTTCACTCAGCGGGCGTTGTTGCCTGAGTGCCTGCTATATGGCCTGGACCTGCGCAGGACCTTTGAGATCCAGGGACACAGCCCAGAACTTGGCCTCAGGATACTCCAGCCTGGTGGACGAGGCTGTCAGATAAAGGATTAGTGCCTGGTGTGGCAGAAACTTCATCAGGCATATGTAAAGAATACAACAGAACAAGAGACAGGTTTGCTTTGGGTGGGGCTGGGAGCTGAATCTCCAGTGACGAGTAGGGAGATTGGTCAGGTGAACAAGGTTGAAAGGCAGTCCAGGCAGAAGGAAATGCATGTGCATCCATGCAGAGCAGAGACCAGTAACAACCAATCTGGGCAGCCCGGGGAGGGTTGGACCACCTGGCGTCATGAAGCAGAAGGCTGCCCCGAGCAAGGCTGGAAACAAACGGGGGCAGGTTAAGGAGGCTCCTTATCAGCATGGGAGAGAGTTGTGCAGGTTTGCGTGCTGGAAAGCTCCCTCTGCAGGCTGTTTGGAAAGAGTAAGACAGAGGAGACCCAGGAAAGGCTCATATATCCCACAGGTGCCTTCGCCACCAATTGTGAACGTTTAGGATGAGCCAGGCTCTGCCATCCCATCACCTTCCACCACTCTTGCCACCTCCCACTGCCAAGGTCCATTTCTCTTGCCAAGTGAAAGAGAAGCAGAAGCTTCTCTTCTGGTTGCCCATCTCCTGCAGCTCCAAGGGGCCCCAGGCATCTTAGCATACAAGCAAGTCCTCTATTTTCATTTCTACTGCTGTGTCATCCATGGTCTGCTCCCCTCCTGATCCCCTTGACCTCAGCTCAAGGCCCAGGAGAGAAGCTAGTATTCACTAGCTTGACTCACTTCCTAATCGCATTAGCTTCTGTTCTGACAGCTACTGTAACAGATGCCACAAACTTAGTGGCTTCAAACAACACAGATTTATTCTGTTATAGTTCTGGAGGCCAGAAGTCCAAAACTTGGTCTCACGGGGCCAAAATCTAGGTGTTGGCAGGGCTGCATTCCTTGGGGAGGCTCCGGGGGGGGGGGGCGGAATCCATCCCCTTGCCTTGTCCAGTGACTAGCAGCTGCCTGCATCCCCTGGCTTGTGGCTCCTCCCTCCGTGTCCAGATCCAGCAACCAAGCTTTCTTCCATTCTCTCTCTGACTCTGACCCTCCTGCCTCCCCCCCACGAGGACCCTTGTGATAACATCGGGCTGCCCGGATAATCCAGGATAACCTCCCATCTCCAGGTCCCCACCTTAATCCCATCTGCGGTGTCTCTTCTGCCGTGCAAAGTGGCATCTTCATAGTTTCCAGGGATGAGGATGTGGATGCCTTTGCAGGCCATGATGCTGCCCCTCACGTGGCCTTTCTAACGTCCCTTTGAGCTTCTCAATCCCAGGAGTCTGTGAGCATCTGCTGTCGCTGACCCATGGCTCTATCTTTGTCCTTTCAGAGGAAACGACATTTGAAGCAGGAGTGAAAGTTCAGATCCACAGTCAATCTGAGCCGCCTTTCATCCAAGAACTGGGCTTTGGGGTGGCTCCAGGGTTCCAGACTTTCGTGGCCACCCAGGAGCAGAGGGTAAGTTTCTGGGCTTCCGGGACCAGTGGTCCCGGGCCTACACCGGCCACCTGCAGAGGCATGAGGAGGGGAAATGGGACTCCCACTTTTGGAAGGCTCTGAGTCCACTCAAGAGGCCTGAGTGGTGTTGGCCTTGGGACAGGGGCTCACCTAGAAATTGGAGAAAGGTATCAGCTAAACTCTGTAACCCAATTCTCCCATACCACCTGTCGGTTCCTAAAATTGGGTGTGAGAGAAACCCAGCTTCCTGTCTTTTTCACCGAATTGGATGAGGGTTTTTTCCAGAACCGTTGGTGGGGGGTGGGGGTCTAGAACCTTCTAAATCTATAGGAAAGCTTTGCTACTGTGGGCTTCCCAAACTGTTCCCTGTACTTAATGCCTGAGTACTTGCTGAGGGCCAAGATCCACCTCCACTGTAGCACACAGTGGGTGGGATATTGGCTTTGAGGCAGTGGCAGAGGAGGCTGGAAGGCTGGCTGGCGTCCACAGGCCCCAGAGGATGAGGCAGGTGGGGAGATCAGAAATGAGCACGCAAGGGTGTGCCAGGTGGGGAACAAGTGGCACAGCCAGAAAAACCTCATCTTTAAGGACAAAGAAGGAGGTCATGAAGCAGATGGCAGGGAGCCAAGTTCAGGGCTGAGGATTTGAGTCAAGAAGGTCGAGAACGCAGATTAACAAGTCAAGGCATGCAGACAGACAGGCAGCCCCGGTGAGCCCAGAACCCAAGCTATTAGCCTCATGGGCTTTGGAGTACGGCCTACAGTAAGCAAAGCCAGACACTCGTTAAAGTGACAAGGACAGATTTTAATCAAAAATATACCCTTGCAGTAGGAACAAGGGTTCAGCATGAACGGAACTCAACTTCCATTTTCACAGAGGTGGCTGGGCATCTTAATGGAAACGTGAGGGGAAGGGAGGGGAACAGAAAGGCCTGGAGCGGAGTCAGGGAAGTGGAAAATGGCAGAAAGCAGGAAGGGGGGATTGGTCCATGAGAAACCCACCTGGGTTTTGCTAACTGGCACTTGTCAGAGTTAGGCTCCTATCTGCCCACAAAGACAAGGGGACAGAAGCCAGATCTTTAGGTGTTGGCTGGAGCAGATAGTAAATTCTTTTGACAGGCTTGAATTTTCTCGGGCAGGGACTTGCCCTTCATGAGCGACACTAAAGAAATTTCTGGACTGAGTGGGAAGCTGGAGCTCAGGACTTCTAAGAACCCTTGAGTCTCTTTCTCCTCCCAAAAGGAAACCGAGGGACTCCCCACGGTGAGCAGGATGCAGGGACAGCCCATTCCAGGCTTCAGAGAAGAAATTTATTGTTTGCTTTGAAGTGTGTTCTCAGAAAATCAGCCTCATTCAGAGCAGCCTTCCTAGGAGTATTATAACTAATAATAAGATATCTGGTTAAACATTTTACAAATCTTCAAAGCATTTCTGCATCATCTCATTTCATCATTTCATTCATATTAATAGAGAAATACAAAAACATCCCAGAGCTAAATCTAATAATAAATTATGTTTACATGTATATAAAAGACCATATTCATAGGAAATAAGACTCAAAGGAAATAAGCCAAAATACCCACAGTAGGGGAATTGTGAATGATTTATTTTCTTTTCTGGGTTTTCCACATGTTTTATAACATGGCTCTTTATTTTTTTATTCATTCAGCAAATATTTGTTGAACCCCAACTATGAACGAGGTCATGGAGATACAGTGGCGAACAAAAGACACCCAGGGTCTATCCCGCAGAGCTTACAAATTAGTGGTTTCTTTCCCAAACAAAAAACAATAATATTACGTGAAGCCAAGTATAACTTGGGGATTGGTCCCATTTGTGTGTTCTCATTCTGCCATTAGTATCCAGCTGACCCTGGTTCTCAAACACTGCATTTCAGTGATTCCAGGAAGTATAGCTGACTTTTGAACAACGTGGGGCTTAGGGGCACCTAAGTCAATTAGGGGTTTTGACTCCCCAGAAACTGAATTAATAATAGCCTACTGTTGACCAGAAGCCTTACCAATAACAAAGTCAATTAACACATATTTTGTATGTTATTTGGATTATA
Source organism: Eumetopias jubatus (assembly GCF_037043125.1). Taxonomy (NCBI): domain Eukaryota; kingdom Metazoa; phylum Chordata; class Mammalia; order Carnivora; family Otariidae; genus Eumetopias; species Eumetopias jubatus. The sequence continues at coordinate 121,987,748 of NW_028274816.1, forward strand.
TACCATAGTCTTACAAGAAAGTAAGCTAGAACAAAGAACATGTTAAGAAAATCATGGGAAGAGAAAAATACATTTACCGCATTGTACTATATATATCAAAAAAAATCCACATGTAAGTGCACACACCTGTCTTGTTCAAGAGTCAACTGTATTTTTTTTTTCACATTTTAACATTTCTGAAATCGGGATTTGTTTCTCAATCAATGGCATCTTATAGCTAAAATTAGCAGTGCTATTTCTTCCTTGGTGGCATATAAAATCATGGTGCCTCCTACAGTCTGCCTTGGCTACAGTGTCCCCCGTTCCAGAATTCGGCTGCTTCAGCTCAAAGCTCAAGGGAATCTTGCGAGAAGGCCAGGGGTGACAAGACTATGGGAGCGGGAGGCCCTTTCCTGGACAGTTGGTGTGAATCACACTAGGGAAATTGACTCCTGCGTGAGAGCACGAAGAGGAACTGGTGATTTAAAGGACCCCTACCATGAATCTCTTTGTGAATGGGGAGGTCCTTTGGCATGGTAAAAATCACTCCACCCGTGCCAAGTATATACATACCTCCTTCAATATCTTTTCATTTTTTTATTCCAAAAGAGCACATTATTGCGCTGTAACCCAGACTGAAGATGACTGTTTTAAAATCAGTATTTGCCCTAAACCCAGTGAAGCCAGGGTATGCGCCTGACTTACCGGACAGCCTGGGAAATGATCTTTTGATGAGCTCAGCTATGGTGGGAGTCCTGCAGGATCCCAGGACCACCACCACCACCAGAGACAAGCAACGGGATGACACACTGGAGTGGAGACAGACCCTAGAAGGGAGGAATAATACCAGTCACTTCTAACTGAGCACACACCACCTGCCAGGCATCAAACAACCAAGGCACTTGACATGCATTATTTCATTTAACCCCCCACAGCAACCCCAAAAAGGAAATGATGTTATCTCCACGTGCCCGATGACAAAACTGCAGTTAGGTAACTTGCTTAAGGTTGCACTGTAGGGGGAGAGCAGGGCTCAGCCTCGAGCCCAGATCTCTCTGTAGAGAGGAAACCAGACTGGGAGCCCAGAGGCCTGGAGTCTAGTCCTCACTGTGCCATGAGACCGCGGACAATTTGCTTCCCTGCGCCATGGGGTTTCCCATGCATGGAATGGAAGGGCTGGGTTAGATGACCTCAAAGGGCCTCCAGCATTAATAGCCCTGAAGTCACAGGTAAATAGTATTCTTAAAACTTTAGAAGAGAGGTCCTGAACATGCTCCTCAGTAGTACCCTTGCTTCAGCTCACACACAGAGTGGTCACATTGCTACCCTACCTAAATCCCTTAAATTCGGGGCGCCTGGGTGGCTCAGTCATTAAGCGTCTGCCTTCGGCTCAGGTCATGATCCCAGCGTCCTGGGATCGAGTCCCGCATCGGGCTCCCTGCTGAGCGGGGAATCTGCTTCTCCCTCTCCCACTCCCCCTGTTCGTATTCCCTCTCTTGCTGTCTCTCTCTCTCTCTCTTTCTCTGTCAAATAAATAAATAAAATCTTTTTTTAAAAAAATCCCTTTAATTCTACCGCTTCCCATAATTTGCAAAGCCTCAACCCTTAAGAATGACTTCTGAGGCTCTGCTCAACGAGGCCCCGGCCCTCTCTCCAACTTCTCCATTCCCTGTGGTTGACCAACATGCATTGGACATCAGCCAAACACTCCCTGTTCTTTGATGCCTGCTTTGTGTATTTTACCCCACTGTTCCCTCTGCCCAGAATCCCTTCCTTGTCTTATCTGCTTGGCAAAGGCCTAGTCATACTTCCAAACGTTGTTTAAAGATGGTGGTCTTTAAGAAGACTTTCTGCCACCCCTAAGAAGCAGCTAGTTGCCCCATTCAACTCTCTATACATTCATTTATTGCTTCAACAAATACTCACTGAGCACTTCTTGTGTTGGGAAAACGAAGATCAGCAAGACCTGCTCCCAGCCTTGGAGCACTCACAGAATGAAGTGGGTTTGTTGGCAATTTTGTCCCACTCCTAAGAGATACAAAAGTCTCCTTGTAGGACTTACCTCCCCTTGCACATCACTAATCTGTACACCTGCCTTTTAAGAACTGATTTCTTTAGGCTCCATCAGCTCTTACCTCACCACAGACTGGGAGCTCCCTGAGAGCAAAAGGACTATTGCTCTCGAATTCTATACCATCAGCGCCTTGCTTATATATGAGCTCAGTAAGTGCGCATTGTTCAAAGAATGAATGAACTCTGATGCCCAAATCTGCACCCTCTGTTCAAATAGCACTCAAATGCTGTACTCTTATGCTCTCCTTGCCTCCCCCCTTCCACCCCTGCCAAAACTCCCATGCAAATGAGCCCTGAGGCCCCTCCTTCTCCCTGAGGCTAAGCCAACCTGTGACAGATGGTGATATCTGTATCATTCTGGCTACACACTTAGAGACCCTAATCAAACCAAAAGCTCATGAAATGGTTCAGGGTTGGAAACCATCTGTGTACATGAGAGTGGAAGCAACAGATGAGAGGGGCAGGACAGAGCTCTGGAATTTGGGGAGAATTACGTGAGTGTGTGGATAGATGTGGAAGTGCAAAGCTAGGACATTCATATGGTAAGAGCCCAAGACTGTCTTCAATGTTGACATCACCAGTCAGACTCTTTAGCCTAATTTAAGGTGATTGCTCATCCTGATGGAACTCCCAGTTGTGATTTGATATCAGAAGATTTTCATCATCTCTCATGCCCTCCTCCAAGAGCCTAGTGTTGATTCTTGTTTTCTAAATATTCAAATTCAGCCATTTTGCCCATACCTCTTGGTAGGTCTGAGAATGAATCTAGAGATCCTGGGTAGTCAGTTGGCCACCAGTCCCACTGTTCAGAAAATTTCCTGGAAAACATGGCCCTGGGTCTATATTTCGAGGTCTCAGAAATGCCTTGGGGTGCCAGGGTTGGAAAATCACTGGCTGGAGGTATCCCATTTTCACCAAGAACCCCTTTCACTACCACTTGTTCGTTCACCACTGGGAATGAGAAGGGTTCCAATCCCAAAACCTGGACTCTCTTGTTGGTTCCTCACTTGGGCTGTATCCAAATTACCATGAGAATGCCCATCGTCACACCATACCCTGCCTTGAGCAGCTGCCCACTAGCCTGTTCGGGGCTGTAAATGACGGCAGATACAAATGTTTGGGTCTTGCTGGACCGAATTAAGTCATTGGCGGGATGTGTGGGCCAAGCTGGCTCCAGCAGAAGCTTAAGCCTTTGCCTTTAGTGCAGGTTGGCCACACATCCAACAGTTGGAGGGAATTCTACCATGGCTCACAATAGTATCCCCTACCCCACCCCAAATAAACAGTCTCAGCTGTTGGGTGGGGTGCCCCCGTCTGCTCTTGACAGCTCCGCTCAGCTTCCAAATACAACTTCCTAAGTGACTCTCTAGAGAAGACTCATTTGTCAATCTGACAGCCAGATCCATGGTCTGTAATATCTGCTTCATGGACCTCATTAGAAATGGAGGTTTGCCCATTTGTTTTTTTCAAGGCAGAAGAGAGAACTTGTTACACATGCCTTCAGCAACTTCCAAACTGCCAAAGCTGGAGCCACATAAATATGGCAGCATCCAGTTCCACTCCTGAAAGCACCAGGGGGGTGCCAGGAGGTGGATGGACTGCTGTGTGGCCATTCCCTCCATGATCAACAGGGTACATTGTTTCTCATAAAGAGATTAAAAATAAGAACCAACTAAGCATTTACCAGCATAGCTACTTAACCACTTGTTACCACTCAGCCTCTAAAATAGAAATTCTTCCAGATCTCCACATGGTTTTGTCAATAGTCAGGTTTTCGCCATTTTTTCCTACACAATGAGCGCTTGCGTTTTTCAAGGTGGAGGTGATGGCGGGGGTGGGGGGTCAGGGAAGAAGGCTTGTTGATTGGCTAGGATGAGCCAGTGTCTCAGCTCTGTTGAGGGAATCCCAAAATAAGCCCACATAAAAATATGCTCAAGTCTTGTAAGAAGATAAAATCACTCTACCCTGCCTCCCCTCTGCCTTGCAGCCTCTCCCGCTCCTTCCTTCCCTAACAAAGAGCCTCCAAACCATTCTGGAGACTTGTCTCTCCTTCCTCACCTCCCTTATACTTCCCAGCCCACCTCTAGCACTCCATTGAAACTGTTCTTCATCAAGGCCACCTATGAAATTTTTGTGGCTGAAGCCCGTCTTTGTTGATAAAGACACTCCCCACTCCTCAGTCAATACCCTACCTGGTTTCTCAGTGGCAGGTAAACTGTTGATCATGCCCTCCTGAGACACTCTTCTCTCTGGCCTGATTTCCTTCTCAGTCTCCTTCATGAGCAGTTCTTTCTCTGTTCACCCTTCGACAATGGACACTCCAGGATGCTGTTTCTGGCCTCTCCCAGCCTGCAGTCTCCTTGAGTGCTCTCGCCCTTGACCATGACTCTCAGATCACTACTCCCAGCCCAGATGCTGCTGAACCCCTCCCCACAGAGTCCCATGGGATCTCAAATCAACAGTCTAAATGGAACGCATCCTCTTCCCCATCCCCAGAACTGCTGTTCCGCCTCAGTCTCGCAACCCTATGAGTGGCCTGAGTACACATATGCACTCACTAGAGGGCGTCCTTGCACCTCATTCTTCTCATCTGCAAAATGGGCATGATGGTTCCTATCTCAGAGGTCAGCTGGAGGACTGAGTCAGTGCCTTCATGTAGAACATTTCTTGGTTTACACTAAGTGCTCAGTAGATGTCAGCTATTATTATCCTCCACCCCAAACACTACTTTATTTTTTTTTGCATTATCTTAACTTTATTTACACAATAACCTTATGAGGTAGATCCGTTATTATTTTAATTTTGACAGGTCAAGACACTTAATTATAAAAAGGTTACATAATGTATCAGGTTATGAAGCTGTTCAGAGCATGTTTTTTTTATTTTTTATTGTTATGTTAATCACCATACATTACATCATTAGTTTTTGATGTAGTGTTCCATGATTCATTGTTTGTGCATAACACCCAGTGCTCCACGCAGAACGTGCCCTCTTTAATACCCATCACCAGGCTAACCCATCCCCCCACCCCCCTCCCCTCTAGAACCCTCAGTTTGTTTTTCAGAGTCCATCATCTCTCCTGGTTCGTCTCCCCCTCCGATTTACTCCCCTTCTTTCTTCCCCTCCTGCTATCTTCTTTTTCTTAACATATGTCGCATTATTTGTTTCAGAAGTACAGATCTGTGATTCAACAGTCTCGCACAATTCTACTGTTCTTTTGATTTCGAGTTCATTGATTTCTGCTCTGATCTTTATTATTTCTCTTCTCCTGCTGGGTTTAGGCTTCATTTGCTATTCTTTCTCCAGCTCCTTTAGGTGTAGGGTTAGGTTGTGGATTTGAGACCTTTCTTGTTTCTTGAGAAAGGCTTGTATTGCTATATACTTTCCTCTCCGGACTGCCTTTGCTGTATCCCAAAGATTTTGAACAGTTGTGTTTTCATTTTCATTGGTTTCCATGAATTTTTTTAATTCTTCTTTAATTTCCTGGTTGACCCATTCATTCTTTAGTAGGATGCTCTTTAGCCTCCATGTATTTGAGTTCTTTCCGACTTTCCTCTTGTGGTTGAGTTCTAGTTTCAAAGCATTGTGGTCTGAAAATATGCGGGGAATGATCCCAATCTTTTGGTACCGGTTGAGACCTGATTTGTGACCTAGGATGTGATCAATTCTGGAGAATGTTCCATGGGCACTAGAGAAGAATGTGTATTCCGTTGCTTTGGGATGGAATGTTCTGAATATATCTGTGAAGTCCATTTGGTCCACTGTGTCATTTAAAGTCTTTATTTCCTTGTTGATCTTTTGCTTAGATGATCCGTCCTTTTCAGTCAGGGGGGTGCTAAAGTCCCCCACTATTATTGTATTGTTGTCAATGTGTTTCTTCGCTTTTGTGATTAATTGCCTTATATAATTGGCTGCTCCCATGTTCGGGGCCTAGATATTTACAATTGTTAGATCTTCTTGTTGGATAGACCCTTTCAGTAGGATATAGTGTCCTTACTCATCTCTTATTACAGTCTTTGTTTTAAAATCTAATTTGTCTGATGTAAGGATTGCCACCCCAGCTTTCTCTTGGTGTCCATTAGCATGGTAAATGGTTTTCCACCCCCTCACGTTCAATCTGGGGGTGTCTTTGGGTCTAAAATGATTCTCTTGCAGACAGCATATGGATGGGTCTTGTTTTTTAATCCAATCTGATAGCCTGTGTCTTTTGATTGGGGCATTTAGCCCGTTTACATTCAGGGTAACTATTGAAAGGTATGAATTTAGTGCCATTGTATTGCCTGTAAGTTGACTGTTACTGTGTATTGTCTCTGTTCCTTTCTGATCTATGCTGCTTTTAGGCTCTCTCTTTGCTTAGAGGACCCCTTTCAAGATTTCTTGGAGGGCTGGTTTCATGTTTGCAAATTCCTTTAGTTTTTGTTTGTCCCGGAAGCTTTTTATCTCTCCTTCAATTTTCAATGAGAGCTTAGCTGTATATAGTATTCTTGGCTGCATATTTTTCTTGTTTAGTGCTCTGAACATATCATGCCGGTCCTTTCTGGCCTGCCAGGTCTCTGTGGATAGGTCTGTTGCCAGTCTAATATTTCTACCATTGTAGGTTACTTATCTCTTCTCCCGAGCTGCTTTCAGGATTTTCTCTTTGTCTCTGAGACTCACAAGTTTTACTATTAGATGTCGGGGTGTTGACGTATTTTTATTGATTTTGAGAGGGGTTCTCTGTGCCTCCTGGATTTTGATGCCTGTTTCCTTCCTCACATTAGGGAAGTTCTCTGCTATTATTTGCTCCAGTATACCTTCTGCCCCTCTCTCTCTTTCTCCTTCTTCTGGGATCCCAATTATTCTAATGTTGTTTCGTCTTATCGTATCGCTTATTTCTCGAATTCTGCCTTCGTGATCCTGTAGTTGTTTCTCGCTCTTTTTCTCAGCCTCTTTATTTTCCATCATTTGGTCTTCTATCTTGCTGATTCTCTCTTCTGCCTCATTTATCCTAGCAGTTAGTGCCCCCATTTTTGATTGCACCTCCTTAATAGCCTTTTTGATTTCAACTTGGTTAGATTTTTGTTCTTTTATTTCTCCAGAAAGGATTTCTCTAATAACTTCCACACTTTTTTCAAGCCCAGCTAGTATCTTTAAAGTCATGATTCTGATCTCTAGGTCCGACATCGTACTAATGTTTGTATTGAGTAGGTCCCTGGCTGACGGTACTATCTCTTGTTCTTTTTGCTGAGGTGTTTTTTTCGTCTTGTTATTTTGTGCAGAGGAGAATAGATGAATGAGAGAACAAAATGCTAACAGGTTAACGTCCCCAGCAAATATACTCTATACAAATCAGAAAAGACCTGAAACCAGGGGAAAAGAAAGGGAAAGAAAGAAAAAAAAAACAAAAAGAAAAAGATAAATACAAAAACAGAACAATATGAAAAAAACCGAATATGATCAAATATGATCAGGCTAGTGCATAGATCAGTGCCACACACTAGATTTTGGGCATATTTTGGTCTGTTAGAAAAAAGTGCCTCCTAAAATTTTAAAGGAAGACTTATATATGTACAAAATAAGGGTTGATACAATGAAGGGATGGAAGATGACTGTAAAGATGAAAATTATAAAAGATTTTATAAAAGGAATTGATACGATAAGAAGTTGTTTGAAAAAAGAAAGAAGATTTAAAAAAAAAATAAAAAAGGGAGAGAATGTGATCAGGCAGGAGACTAGAACAGAGCCATACACTAGTGATTTAGGGTATATTTTGATCTGTTAGAAGAAACTGTACCTTAAAATTTTAAAGAGAGAACAACTTATATATATATGCCAAAAATAAGGGTAACTACTATGAAGGGATAAAATATGACTCTAAAAATGAAAAATAAAAAATGTTTTTTTAAAAAAAGAGATTGATAAGATGTTGGTTGAAAAAGGGAAAAAGAAAAATAAAAAAAACGTTTAAAAAAGTTAACTTTAAAAAACTAATGAATCATGGTAAAAAAAAGCCATGAATTCTATGTGCAGTATTCCCCTAGCGCTGGAGTTCTCCCGTTCTCCTTGATCGGTAAACTTGGTCTTGGCTTGTGGGCTGTTCGTGCTGATCTCCTGGGGGAGGGGCCTGTTGCTGTGGTTTCCAAATGTCTTTGCTGGAGGTGGAATTGCCCCGCCCTTGTCGGTCCGGGCTAAGCAAGCTGCTCGGGTTTGCTTTCAGGAGCTTTTGTTCCCTGCAAGCTCTCCATACAGCCTTGGAGGACCAGGGTGAAAATGGTGGCCTCCCAATCTCCACCCGGAGGAACCGAGAACTCAGGGCCCCGCTCCTCAGTGCGCCCCCAGAGAAAAGCAGTCACTCCCGTCTCCCTGGTCTCCGGCCGCACTCCGTGCTCACCCGGCCTGGGACCGAGCGTTTCTATCTCTGGCACCCGACCCATGTGGAGTCTCCAAACCCAGCAGGTCCCTGCGGTGCGTTCCCACGCCGCTCCTCCCAGGGGAGGAAGGGGAGTCTCCCCGGCTCTGCCGCTTGTTGGGTCCCTGCTGCAGGAGCAGTGGTGCGACTGGGCCGCGGATCACAGTTTATGGCAACCCCGAGCTGAGAGCCCGCGCCTCGGCTCCCTCTCGGCAGCCGGCTTCCCCGCTCCGATACCTGGGAGCTCTGCCGCACTCAGGCACCCCCGGTCTTTCTGTGACCCCAAGGGTCCTGAGACCACACTGTCCTGCGAGGGTTCCACCTCCCGCTTAGCCACTGGAGCGACGTCCCTCAGCGGAGCCGGCTTCTAAAAGTTCGAGTTTGTGCTCCGCGGCTCTAGCACTTGCCAGAAGCGGCCGGCGGAGGCCCCCTCCCCCGCCGTCTATCCTCCTGAATATCGCCTCGGATTCACTTCTCCGCACGTCCTACCTTCCAGAAAGTGGTCGCTTCTCTGTTCAGAGAGTTGTTGCTACTCTCCTCTTTGATCTCCTGTTGAGTTCGTAGGTGTTCAGAATGGTTTGATCCCTATTCAGCTGAATTCCTGAGACCAGACGAAATCCAGGTCTCCTACTCCTCCGCCATCTTCCTCCTATCCCCAAAGACTACTTTAATTCAGTCCTTTGTGATTCCGCACCTGGACAAGAACAGCTGCTTCAGTGGTCTCCCTGCTGCCCATCCACCCCCTCTGCAATCCATTCTCTGCATCAACATGATCTTTGTAAAGTACAATTCTGAGCATCTCCCTTCCTCATTGCCGGATGAAGCCTGGGAGTCTCCCCACGGCCCTTTCTGCTCTGGCCCCTGCCTGCTTTTTCCTCTCTGCTCCCCAACCTCCCACACAATGCACCAGCTACCCCAAACCGTGGGCGGTTATTCCTAAGCATCACATGCTCTCCCCTCTCTCTCCCTGCCAACAACACCCTTCCTGCCCTTTCCTTACCTGACCCATATGTGTCCTTCAAGACTCAGCACAAATGTTACCTCCTCCAGAAGGCCATCCTGGAGTATTCTGTGTGAATCTCTAGCATAAAATTTATACATTGTAATCATCTGTTTACTTTCTCCCCTACCAGATTGTGAGCTCTTTGAAAATACAACTCTCTTTGTTCTGTTCTTTATACTTCAGTATTTTGCATGGTGCCTTACATACAGATGATGCTTGATAAATTGTATTGAATGGAATGAGTGAGTAAATGAATGCATGAAAGAGAGAGAAAGGAGCCTACTTTATCATGCTCCTTTCTTGCTTGATACCCATTGATGTCTTTACAGAAACAGAATAAAATCCAAATTCCACATCCCAGCTCCAGCTATCACCTTTCCCAATGGCTACATGTCACTGTGCTCTGGCAGCTGCCCTCTGATCCACACACTGCCTCACATGGACCTTGAGCTTTCCTGCCCCACTCCTTGCTCATTTCCTGCTGACTTGCTCAGGTATTGAATATGTGATATGTACCCAGCACTGTGTTAGGTATGAGTGATACTGCAGTGAACAGGACTGACCCAATTCTTCTCAGACAAAAGAATCTTCTAGTCTAGCAAGAGAGGCAGACACTCAAATAATCAATCACAGATTAAAAGCTATATGTGTCTGTGTAATATGCCCGCAATATACTTTAAACTTCTTATGGGAAAATATCAGCTCTTGTAATTCTTAGAGGGAAGGATGGATGAATGGAATATTGTAGAATGATCTCTGAGGTCCGCCTTCAATAATTTACAGTCCATATAAGCTCTTGTTAGCTTCCAGATTTGATGTAACTGAATTAAACCGTCTTCAACACTAGGCACTAAAAAAAGAAAAAGTCCCTTTACTGAGTGCATGGAGAAAAGAGATTAGCCGGAAATGGTACGAATTGACATGGCAGCCCCAGCTGGAGTCCAAAGTCTAGACCACCCTCAATAGCATCCATCATGGCAGAACTAGCTGCTCCTGGACCCTCTCTGCCCTGGCTCTGACATCAGAAGCCAGTTGTTTATCTCTCAATGGCTTATTTCCTCCATGGACCCTTGCAGAAGAAAGGAAGCTCTAATGTCTATTGACTCACCCACTTTATCTTACTCAGGAGACAAGTTAATAAATCAGAATATTCTTTGGTTGGGTCCTGCTACCCAGTATACCACATTATCTTCTGATTCTCAAGCAGCTTGCTTGCTATCTGAACTCTGAACACTGTGGCCTTGGTTTCTGATTTTTTTTTTAAATAAGGAGCAAAAAAAAAAAAATCTGTAGAGGACACTTCCACATACAGGCTGAAAGCCATTTCATCTTTTTCTTGCCAACTGGGAAGGTTAGATAATCACAAACAAATCTTTTAGAAATATCAATCCTAATGAATGAAGGAGGGAAGGCATTTAAACAGCCCTGCTGACGGTCACACCACCTTGACAAAAGCAGAGGAAGAGAGGCTTGGAAAAAACATCTCTTTCCTATTTCCCCCTCCTCCCTCACTCTTGAAAACAACCGTTGTCCAGGGATAGAGAAGTCCCCGCATTTGTTTATGTTGTGACAAAAGGGCTGGACAGCCCCAGGAATCATTCAGGGTGGGCTAATAAATCTTAGTGCTAATCTGTTAGATTGCTCTAGCCCCAAAGCATCTCTGGTCCCTCGCCCATTGAGATTTCTCTCTCTCTTTCTTGAGCATTTAAAACATTTTAACAACAGCCAGCTGGCTAGTAATATAACATAATTAATATAAATTTACATAATAACGCAAGTTATTTGCATACCTTGCTCTATCCAATGAGAGTATGCCCTTTGAGGGCCAAGGCTCCAAAACAATGAGCACAGAGCCTCACGCTGTAAATCAGTGAATGAAATTGTTGCAGACTTAATCGATACTGGTTAATGGATTGCTCCAAACCGTGCAGCACATCCTGTTGGGGAACAAAAAATCATTCCAAAACAAGAGTCATGGGTCCTTGATTTATCAGCTGTATGTTTTGAGATGGCACTCAGAGTCCTTAAAATGGGGCCTTTGACTCAGTGGGGTGGCAAAGGACAGGAAGATGGCATTTAGCCAAAGCCTGTAGGAGAGCCAAGGGGATTTGCAAAAGGAACAAGCAGAAGAGGAGGGAGACCCCAGCAAAGAAGGCACCCCTCCCTGCAGAGGGCAGACCAGGCAGCCGTTGAGGGTGTAAACTGGTAGAGCCTTTAGGCCAGGGAGGTGGATGGGGACTTGGCAGGATCCACCAAAATAAAAAAGCATGCATCCCCTTCAATCCAGCAATTTCTGTCCTGCAGAAATACTTAAAAATGTACTCCCAAGAAGCCTGGATAAAGATCTTTTCTGCGGCGTTGTTTGTGAGAGCAAATAATTGGAAACAAGTTAATGTTCATTGATAGGAGGATGATTATGCATCTACATTCCCCCACCCCCCACCTCCCTGCAACAGTTAAAGATGGTGAGAAAGACCTGGAGGTCCCTTGGGGAAATTTTCCAAGACTTATTGGTGAGAAAAGTGAGTTACAGAACAATACAGGCAGTTTGGTCCCATTTGTATTAAAAATACTTACATGCTGCTATGGTGACAGATTGTGACTACACTTAGGTGAGCACTGAGTAATGTATAGAATTGTCAAATAGCTATGTTGTACACCTGAAACTAATATAACATTTTATGTTATACTTAAGTAATAAATTAAAAATTAAAAAAAGAATACACTTATCATGATGAGCACTGAGTAATGTACAGAATTGTTGAATCACTATATTGTACATATGAAACTTCTATAATACTATATGTTAATTACACTGTAATTAAAAATTTAAATGGAGACACTTAAAAAATTAAAACTGTAACTATCATAAAAAAATACATGCTAAACTAAACTCTGTATTTATAAATGCACGTGTATGCAAATAGCACACAGAAAAATTTTGGAGAGGTGCATACCCTACTGAGAGCCGCTCAGAGGAAGGCAAAAGAATTGAGTATGCAAGATTTTCCGCTTTTTCTGGATGCCTGGAATATTTATAACAAGAGTGCATTTGTGTATTCATGTATTAGTTGTGCAATTTTTAAAGACATGCATAATACAGCTATTTACAAACATGTTTTAGTGTTTGGACCCGGCATCTAACAGACAGATGGGCTCATATAAAGGGGGGTAGGGGCCTGCTCCCTGCAGCCAGGGACAGCCTCCTCTGCAGGATCGTCCTGCAACATCTTCCCCAGTGGACAGCCTACACCAGACCCTGCTTCTGCTCCCAGCACATGCAGAGGCCGTAGGGAAAGGCCCACAGCTCTGAAGTTTCCCGTTTAGGGGAAAAAAAATGTTTTTGTAAAGATTTTTGCCTGTTTTTGAAGTTAGTTTAAAAGGAAAAAGTACCCCCCCCCCAACATTCAGATCTAGGGCGAGAGTGCAGTTCCCAAAGATCATTAAAGAGCATGGGCCCAGAACACATCAGTCCTCCATCCCGGTGGGATGCATTTAATGAGCTTAATGATTGGATTGGGTTGATTAGGGTAGATTAGATTGACAGGTGTCCTTAACCATTCCATAGCTCCTAGAGTTGCCCTCTGCCCTTCTCCACCTCCATTCCCTCAGGCCTGGCCGCCCCACAGGGATAGCCCCCTCTCCCCGCCCACTCTGGAGACAGTGGGTACTCTCACTTGTTGGGGTTCTGTCTCTGGGACTGAGACTTATCCTAGGCGTGCCCTAGCACCTGTCCCAGGGACTGGTGTATAATAGGGGCTCAGGAAGTGTTCATTACACTGAATTGGACTGATCTGAGCCCTCCCAAACCTCCACCGAAAGGCCTGAAAGGAGACAGCAGCAGGAGCAGACTGGGCCAGGCTGGGAAAGCTTTCCCCACCACCCGGCTGGTCAGGCTGTTCCTGAGGCTGAGCCCCAGACCGGCCCCATCACCAAGGCCGCTGCTTCTGGGACCCAAAGGGTGAAGGATGGCAGGGGACACTGTGATGCCCAGTGCTGGCAGATGGAAGACAGGAGCTTGAGCTTAGCCACACTTCGAACCTCAGAAGGAGCGCACGCAGGGACTCCTCCCTGTCTGAGGGGACACAGCCTTGGATGAGACATCACTGTGCAGGCAAGTCTTTCAAGAAATCATAACTGATATTTATTGAGTCCAGAACCTTTCTAAATGTGTCATATCAATTATCTTAGGTATACGTCTCAAATGGAATAAGGTAGAAGTAATTGGAAACCATTTTATAGGAAATCAAACTGGAGCACAGAAAAGTGAAGGAACTTGCCCAAGGACACGCAGCAAGGACGTGGTTCAGCCTGGAATTGGAGTCAGTTGGAAATACTGCCTTCAGTTGCCCTGGGGCGTTCTGCTTCTCTTCTGGCCAAGAGAACAGGACAGGCTCTGAGGAACTCAGAGAGGGAGAAACCAAGACACAGGAGGAGGCCTCCCCCTGGGCAGGTGTTGTGAAAAGCCCCAGGTGCAGGAGAAGGAAGGCCAGCTCCAGAATGGAAAGTACTAGAAGGCTAGGGAGAGGGGAGGAGGCCATGCAGACACATTCAACACAGGCACAAAACACCTCCAAAATGGATGGAGAAAAGAGCATGGCCCACACGGACAAGGAGCCAAGGGCAGCTGCTTCTGTCTGGTTTCTTTCCATGAAGATCGAAACAGGCTTATTGGAGAAAATTGGTGGGGGACAGAAAAGTAGTAAAACATAACCCATCAAACTCCAACTTCAAGGAAGGAATGGTTATGCATTTGGCATCTTTGGCATCTTTCCTTGCAGTTTTCTCTCTGTATACTTTATTGTTCATGTCTGCTTAGTTAGGGCTCTTGGGTGGCCAGGAGCAGATCGCCTCAGAGGCTCACTCAGGAAGGGGCCTGGTAGCTGAAGGCTGCTGAGAGGCTGCAGACAGACACACGGCAAACACAGCACATCCAGTTTCGTGCCCGCTGAGAGCCAGAGCCAATGACTGCTTCCTCCCTTCCTCCACATGTGTGGCTCCCCGCTCTCCCCCACCTTCTCTCCCTCTCCCTCCCTCCTTCCTTCTTCTTTCCTTCCCCTCCCTCCATCCCTCCCTCTCTCCCTCTCTCTCTCTCTCTCTCTCTCTCTTTCTCCCTCGTCATTCTTTCTTCTCTCTCCTTTCAGACACCACAAGTGATGTTTCTGCACCTCCCCATCCTCTCTCTGCGGGCAGGACCCCAACACTGCTTGCACATTTGCACGGGGTTTTGCCTCCTTGTAACGTCAGCTTGCACAAAGCCCATGGTGGCTGGGCGCTCTCAGTAGGGCACTGGGCGGGCCACACGTTCCCACAGTCACCACTAACGCAGTAGTCACTGGACTCTGATGCTTCTTTCGCCTCCCACCCGTCCACCTCATTTCGCACAGACACCCCGTGTAACATTGTCGGAGCGTCCCACCACAGTCCCCTGGGTGCAGCTACCAAAGTCACCTCCATCCGTCCTTGTTCTTAGATCCTCAGGACCACTGGTGACGGTGGTCCTGAGTGAGCACCAGGCACCTGCTACTTTCTCCAGGCTGCCTCATCACAACCACCCTGTGAGATAGGCTTCCTCGTGCACATTTTGCATATGGGGAAATAAAGGCTCAGTGGTAGAGAGATGCAATTCGAATGCAGACCTCTGAGCTTCTTTCTACTTCCCCACCCTGCGTCTGAGCTCACAGCCTTCCCAAGGGCCCAGAAGCCTTTGGCTGCTCCTTGTGGGCAGAATTCCTGCAAACCAAGAGGAAATAAGACCCTCTATTAAAGAGAATTAATTTCAGACCTCCACATCCCTTCCTAATGCCAGCTTCTCTTTAAATGTGATTGATGCTGCTTTACTTTATAAGCATTTAAGAAGCCACTTAGTGATAGCAACTGACTTCCTGATAGGTAGCAAACATGGCTATTATTATGACTATTCTCCTCGGCTTATCCATTTCTTCAGCTGGTCCGAGCAGAAATAAGGATGAGCCACTGTTGAAATTTTCCTAGGAAACACACTCCTATTTTGTCCACACACCATGCATCTAGGCAGCATGGGGGGCCCACCTGGGGCTGCATTCCCTGTGGTGCACCTTTCCCGCGTGTTTTGGAGCAGGGGATTGGACTATTCATCCTCTTCCCAGTGGGGAAGTGCATGTGTCATTATTACAGATAAGGAAGGAAAGCTGAGATCTTTGCCTGCTGCCTTTCTACAAGGGAGAGAAGAAGCAGCAATACAGCCCCAGCATGGAGGAGGGGGGGCCCTGGTCATAGTCATGACTCTGCCATTCATTCTTAACACAGCCATGGGCAGTGTTCTATACCTCTTTGGGCCTCGGACTCTACCTGCCTAGTGAGCAAATAATGTCTGCTCCTCTCATTCGGCTCTTGACAGGGTCAGACTGGATAATAACCGTGCAAGTGTTTCAATCATGAAGTGACTACAGCACTCTTTCCGGATGGAGAAGCAATGGCACGTAGTAGAGTCACGCGCACCTGATTCGATCTGCTCTTTACCCGGGAAAAGCACGTACCCCCTGGCATTGAGATGGCTTGTGCTGGTGGCAGCAGAGACTCTGGCTCCTGCTTCCAGATGTAGTAATGGAATGGATTTATCCTCTCATCCAAAACAACCGAAAAAACAAACAATGTATGAACAACAGTTTTCAAGAGTACTGAATATTAGACAACAAAGAACAGCAATCCCAGAGAGATGGGAAACAAAATAGTGAGCCCTCTGACTGCCCCAGCTTACATCCTTCGAAGTCTTCAGGCCACAGTGTGTGGAGGGGCCCAGGCAGAGCCCGTGGACTCCTGAGTTGAGGACACATTGAGTCCAGGAAGACCAAGGCAACTAGAGTTCACAGGACAGAGTACCGATAAGGAAAGAACCACAGAGGGAAGTCCAAAGATCTATAGAGCATCCCCCTCAGAATTCAGGTTCCTTACTGGGCTGTACATACAAGGAAACTATCCAAGGCCAAGGAAAGAGTGAGCTGAGAGGCCTCGGGGGAGCAGTGTGCAGCACTCACACAGAGCTGGGGATGCTGCCTGGAAACACTCGTAATTCACAGCACATTGGGGGGAGGCATCCAAAGGGGTCTTGCACCAGCAGTAGCAAATAATTAGCTCTAGATTAAAACTGCTCTGCTTCCACCTATCAAATCCTAAAGCAAAACCCAAAAGGGTCAACTAAATTGTGTCCCAGGGCAAAGCTCGAGAAAATTTACAGAAATACAGAAATATCTGACACCCAATATGACAATATTCACAATGTCTGACACTCAATCAATACTACCAGGCATGCAGAGGCAGGAAAATACAATCCATAAGGAGAAAAATGATCGCTCCATTGAAACCAACTCAGATCTAACACATGTGAGAAACAGCCAGCAAGAACATTAAAACAGGGGCACCTGGGTGGCTCAGTCGGTTAAGCGGCTGCCTTTGGCTCAGGTCGTGATCCCAGAGTCCTGGGTCGGAATCCCTGCTCAGCAGGGACCCTGCTTCTCCCTCTGCCCCTCACCTCACTCACTCTCTCTTGCTCTCTCGCACTTTCTTAAGTAAATAAATAAAATCTTTAAAAAAAAGAACATTAAAACAGTTATAGCTAAATCCCATATGTTCAAAGTATGGACTTGGAATATGTTTTTTTTAAAAGACCCAAATTGAGCTTCTGGAGATAAAATCTACGATGTCTGAAATGAAAAATATGTTGGAGGGGATTAACAGCCAGTTAAACACTGCAGAGGAAAAGATTAGTTAACCGGAAGAAATGGTAATGAAACAGAGAGAACAAAGAATTTTTGAAAGTATCAGTGAGCCATGGGACAACTTCAAGTGGCCTGGTATATGTGGATTTGGAGTTTGTGAAGAAAGGGGAGGGGCAGAAAAAACATTTGAGCAAACGATGGCCACATCCTTTCCAAATTTGTTGAAAACTATAAATCCACAGATCTGAACAACTCAACAAACCTTAATACCAAGAAACATGAAGCAAACTGCATCAAAATCACTCAAAATCAGTAAGAAGAGAAAATCTTCAGAGCATCTGGAGGAAAATAACTCATTGCATACAGAGAAACAGCGATAAAAATGACAGTAGATTTTTCATCACCAACAAATCCACATAAGAGGACAGTGAGGCACATCTTCACATACAGAAAGAAGAAAAAACTGTCAATCAAGAATTGTATACCCAGTGAGAATATCTTCCAAAAAATGAAGGCTTTCTCAGACATGTAAAAGCTGAAACTCCCCTGGCTCCATCACCAGCAGACCTGTATTGCAAGAGATAATAAAGAAAGTCCTTTAAGCAAAAGGAAAATGATACCAAATGGAAATAGAAATCCACGCAAAAGGAATAAAGAGCACCAGATATGGTAACTACATTGGTAAATATATAAGATTTCTTTCTTACTATTTGAATTTACTTAAAATACAAATGACTGCTAAATAAGAATGTATTATGAATTTTTTATAATATATGTATAAATAAAATGAAAGTCAGCAACTGCATAAAAGCAATAAAAATAAAAGGAAGAATACTATTACAAGATCCTTACACTACATATGAAGTGCTGTATATCCCTTGAAGGTAAACAGTGATAAGTGAAAGGTATACACTATAAACCCTACAGCAACCACTAAAATATCAACACAAAAAGTTACATCTAATAAAGAAAAGTATGAACAGAGTCACAAAATATACTTAATTAGTCTAATAGAAGGCAGAAAACGAAGGAAAGGGGAAAAGAGGACAAATGGGACCAAAAAACACATAAAATAAGATGATAGACTTAAATCTAACATGTCAATGAGCACATTCCACAAAAATGGTTTAAGAACCACAATTAAAAGGTAGATTGTCAGACTGACTAAAAAAGCAAGTCCCAACAGTATATTGGTTACAAAAAAACAGTTTAACTATAAAGGTACTAACAGAAGAAAAGCATAGAAACATATAAACCACACCAATCAAAAGAAACTTGGAATGACTAGAATATCAGACAAGTAGATTTCAGAGCCAACAAGATCATGAAAGATAAAGAAGGGTATTTCATAACTGTGAAATTGTCAGTTCCTCGAGAAGACATGACAATCCTAAACATGTACGCACCTAATGGAAAGTTTCATAAATATGTCATAAAGCAAAAACTGATAGAACCACAAAGAAAAATAAACGAATCCACAATTATCATTGGGGATTTCAAAACCCCTCTCTCAATAATTTATAAGACAACTAGACAGAAAACCAGCAAGGATGTAGAAGGTTTGAACAGCACTATCAACCAAGTTGACCTAATGGACATTTATACACCGTTGGCAAAGTACACTTTCTTTTCAAGTACACACAGAACATTTGTCAAGATAAACCACATCCTGGGCCATAAAACAAATTTCAATAACGTTAAAAGGATTCAAGTCTTGCAAAGTGTGTTCTCGGATCATAATGGAATTAAGTTAGAAATGTGTAACAGAAAGATAGCTGAAAAATCTCCAAATATTTAGAAGCTAAAAAACACACTTCTAAATAATCCATGAGTGAAAGAAGAAATCAAAAGGGAAATTAGAAAGTATTATGAACTGAATAAAAATGGAAGTCTGACATGTAAAAAATTTTGGATGCCAGTAGAGAGGCACTAGAAAGGAAATTTATAGAATTAAATGCCTATATTAGAAAAGGAAGAAAAGTCTCAAATTAATAACCTCAGCTTCCATGTTAAGAAACCAGAAAAAGAAGAGCAAATTAAATTAAAAGTAAACACAAGAGGCTTTGGGAGTTGAGATGGCAGAGGAGTAGGGGGACCCTAAGTTTGTCTCATCCCTCGAATACAGCTAGATAGTAATCAAATCATCCTGAACACCTGAGAAATCAATCAGGGGTCTGAGAAAACAAATACTACAAGTCTTCAAGCAGAAAAGCAACCACCGTTTGGAAGGTAGGAAGTGTGGAGACTTGAATCCGGTGTGATATAGCTAAGGATTCAGCAGCGGGTAGGGAGCCTGCTTAAGGAGACTATTGCAAGGTATTATAAGCAGTGGGGTGCAAAATCAGAACTTTCAGAAGTCTGCTACAGTGGCGGGGCGGGGGGGAGGGTGCCTAGCTTAAAGGTGCTCACGTGGTGAAGCAGGGCAGAATCTCCACTGTGACAGCTGGTCTGAGGATCCCCTGGGTTGTAAGAAGAACAGGTGACACCTAAGTGATACCCTATTTTCTAGGTCTAGGAAGCCAGATGAGAACAGCAAGTCTAGGTACCGGCTTTCTGTTCTGTGTTGCCATAAACTGCAAACCGCTGCACAGTCAAGAGACTGCTTTCCTAGGATGGGTCCAGCAAAAGGCAGAAGCAGGGAGACTCTCTGCAGAAGGAACAGCACAGGTCTGTGCCATGGGAGTCCCTAAAATTTGGACTTTTGAAACTCAATTGTGTGCCTGAGATAAAAACGCTCAGTCCCAGGCCGGGTGAACACAGAGTTCTGACAGAAACCGGGGAGACAAGAGTGATTGATTGCTCTTCTGCAAGGACTCACTGAAGAGAGGAGGCCAAGAATTTTCAGCTCCAGAGCTGGAGAGTGAAGCGCCCATATTCATCCCACCCATCAGTGCTGAAAGCCTGAGCAGGGGGGCGGGCAAAACAGCGCCACCTAGTGGACGCCGGAGCCGCCTACACAGAGCCTTGCCTCCGCGCACTGGAGGTCCATTTCCACTAGAGCAATTCCCCCTGAGAATCCGCGCAACAGGCCCCTTCCCCAGAAGCACAAACAACTCGCTCCCACCAGGTTTACAGATCATAGAGGGCTTCAGAGCTTCAGCTCTAGGGGAAAATAGTATCTAACATCCTTTGTATTTTATTCTTGTTTTTTTATAATTTTTTTCAGTTATTTTCTTCTTTCAATTCCTTTTTTTATTTCTTTTTTAATTTTTGTTTTATATGTACTTCATATATTTTTTTGTTTCCTTTCATTGTATTTTCTTTATATATATATATATATATATATATATATACATACATACATACATACATACATATATGTATCTTATTTTGGGTCCTAGTTTCTTTTAACAAGCAAACCAAAACACACTCAGGATCTAGGTTTTTTGTTTTGTTGTTGTTGTTATTGTTCTTTTTTCTTTTTCTTTCTTTTCTTTTCTGGACAAAATGACAAGATGGAGAAATGCACCCCAAAAGAAAGAACAGGAGGTAGTACTCACAGCCAGGGATTTAATCAATATGTATATAAGTAAGATGTCTGAACTAGAACTTAAAACTATGATTATAAGGATATTAGCTGGGCTTGAAAAAAGCATAGGAGACACTAGAGAATCCTTTACTGTAGAGATAAAAGAACTAAAATCTAGTCCGGCCAAAATTAAAAATGCTAGAACCAAGATGAAGTCCCAAATGGAGGTCATTAAAATGAGGATGAATGAATCAGAAGAGCGAATCAATGATATAGAAGATGAAATTATGGGAAAGAATGAAGCTGAAAAGAAGAGGGAAAGAAAACTATTAGATCACAAAGGTAGATTTACGGAACTCAGTGATTCGATAAAGTAAAATAATATAGGTATTATAGGAATCCCTCAATTGATGCAGAAAAAACATTTGACGAAATACAGCATCCTTTCCTGATTAAAACTCTTCAGAGTGTAGGGATAGAGGGAACATTCCTCAATTTCATAAAAACCATCTATGAAAAGCCCACAGTGAATATCATTCTCAATGGGGAAAAGCTGAGAGCTTTTCTCTTAAGATCAGGAACACAACAAAGATGCCCACTCTCACCACTATTGTTCAACATAGTACTGGAAGTCCTAGCAGCAGCAATCAGACAACAAAAAGAAATAAAAGGTATTCAAATTGGCAAAGAAGTCAAACCCTCTCTCTCTTGGCAGATGACATGATACTTTATGTGGAAAACCCAAAAGACTCCACCCCCAAATTACTAGAACTCATACAGCAATTCAGTAATGTGGCAGGATACAAAATCAATGCACAGAAATCAGTTGCTTTCCTATACACTAACAATGTAACTGTAGAAAGAGAAATTAGTGAATAGATTTCATTTACAATAGCACCAAAAACCATAAGATACCTTGGAATAAACCTAACAAAAGAGGTAAAGGATCTATAATCTAGAAACTACAGAACACTTATGAAAGAAATTGAAGAAGGCACAAAAAGATGGAAAAACATTCCATGCTCATCAGAAGAATCAGAAGGATTGGAAGAATCAGAAGCATCGGAAGAATAAATATTGTTAAAATGTCTATGCTGCCCAGGGCAATCTATTCTTTCAACGCCATCCCAATCAAAATACCAATGGCATTTTTCAAAGTGCTGGAACAAATAATCCAAAATTTGTATGGAACCAGAAAAGACCCTGAATAGCCAAGGAAATGTTGAGAAAGAAAAACAAAGCTGAGGGCATCACGTTGCCTGATTTCAAGCTGTATTACAAAGCTGCTATCACCAAGCCAGCACCAAGACACCAAGCCAGCACCAAGACACCAAAAACAGACACATAGATCAATGGAACAGAATAGAGAGCCCAGATATGGACCCTCAACTCTATGGTCAACTAATCTTCTACAAAGCAGGAAAAAATATCCAATGGAAAAAAGGCAGTCTCTTCAATAAATGGTGCTGGGAAAATTGGACAGCTATATACAGAAGAATGAAACTTGACCATTCTCTTACACCACACGCAAAGACAAACTCTAAATGGATGAAAGACTTCAATGTGAGACAGGAATCAATCAAAATCCTAGAGGAGGAGAACATAGGCAGTAACCTTTTCAACATCAGCCACAGCAACTTCTTTCAAAACACATCTCCAAAGGCAAGGGAAACAAAAACGAAAATGAACTTTTGGAACTTAATCAAGATAAAAACCTTCTGCACAGCAAAGGAAACAGTCAACAAAACAAAGAAGCAACCCACGGAATGGGAGAAGATTTTTGCAAATGACACTACAAAGGGCTGATATCCAAGATCTATAAAGAACTTCTCAAACTCAACATGCAAAAAACAAATAATCAAGTCAAAAAATGGGCAGAAGACATGACCAGACACTTCTCAAAAGAAGACATACAAATGGCTAAGAGACACATGAAAAAATGTTCAACATTACTAGCCATCAGGGAAATTCAAATCAAAACCACATTGAGATACCACCTCACACCAGTTAGAATGGCAAAAATTGACAAGACAAGAAACAACAAATGTTGGCGAGGTTGTGGAAAAAGGGGAAACTCTTACACTGTTGTTGGGAATGCAAGTTGGTACAGCCACTTTGGAAAACAGTGTGGAGGTTCCTCAGAAAGTTAAAAACAGAGCTACCCTATAACCTAGCAATTGCCCTACTAGGCATTTATGCAAAGAATACAAAGATAGTGATTCAAAGGGGCACATGCACCCAATGTTTATAGCAGCAATATCCACAATATCCAAAATATGGAAAGATCTCAGATGTCTATCAATGGATGAATGGATAAAGAAGATGTGGTGTATACACACACACACACACACACACACACACACACACACACACACACACACAGTGCAATATTACTCAGCCAGCAAAAATAATGAGGTATTTTTGCAATGACGGGATGGAACTAGAGGGTATTATGCTAAATGAAATAAGTCAGTCAGAGAAAGACAAATACCATATGATTTCATTTATATGGGGAATTTAAGAAACAAAAGAGATGAACATAGGGGAAGGGAAGGAAAAATAAAATAAGATTAAAACAGAGAGGAAAGCAAACCATAAGAGACTCTTAACTACAGGAAACAAACAGGGTTGCTGGAGGGGAGGTGGGTGGGGGGAATGGGGTAATTGGGTGATGGGCATTAAGGAGGGCACTTGATGTAATGAGCACTGGGTGTTCTATGCAACTGATGAATCATTGAATTCTACCCCTGAAACTAATAATACACTATATGTTAACTAAATTAATTTTAAATTAAAAAAATAAAAATTAATTAAATTAAATAAGAAAAAATAAAAGTAAGCACAAGAAAAGAAATAATTAAAATCATAATAGAAATCAATGAAATATAAAAATAAAGTTTTTGAGATGATTAATAAAATGGATAAACTTCAAGGCACCTGGGTGACTGTCAGTTAAGCATCCACCTTCGGCTCAGGTCATGATCTCAGGGTCCAGGGATCGAGCCCCATGTCGGGGTCCCCACTCAGCGAGGAGTCTGCTTCTCCCTCTCCCTCTGCCCCTCCCCCTGTTTATTATCATTCTCTCTCTCTGTCTCTCTCTCTCTCCAATAAATAAATAAAATATTTTTTAAAATGGATAAACTTCTAGCCAGAATGATCAGAAAACCATGAGAAAAAAACACAAGGTATCAAAATTAGGAAGAAAAGAGTTAACATCAGTACAGACTCTACCGATATAAAAAGGGCAATAAGAGAAAACTATTAATAATTTTATGCCAATAAATTCAACAATTTAGGACTTGACGTGGGGTTGCAATGATTCAAATTCACTCTCACTTACTTTCTGTTGCCTCTAGGGGCTGCATCCAGGGTGACCAACCATCCTGGTTTGCCTGGACTAAAGGGTCTCCTAGGAGGTGGGACTTTCCATGTTAAAACTGGAACAGTTGGTCACCCTAGGTGGCATCCCTCTTGTAATTCCACAGTTCCCTCTTCCCAGTAGGTCACCCAGTAGCCACAGCCAACCACAGAGGGATATCACGTACCAGATTTGACCCTACCCTTGTGCTCTCCGGGTCATCTAAGCGGGCAAGAGTCTTTGCTTGACCTCGTCTCCATACTGGCCCTGCAGGTCAGAGGCAGGGTCTTGCAGGGGCATTCTGTTTCTCTGGCATCATGCCACAAATGCCCCTGATTAATCGTCCCTTGCTTTGGGCCCAGGTGTTCTGCAGGGGTTGCTGTGTTCTTGGAAACATCTCCTTGGGAGGCATCAAAGAAGTGACTCCCAACCTCCAGAGCTGGAAGTGGCTTTGAAGGTATTATTGCTCTTGTCCTGGCCTACCTGCAACCCCTCCCTCACTAACCATTGAGCCTGGGGGTTCACTTCTGTTCTTTTAAAACTTTCCAGTGTTTCTGCCTCTTCCTGCCATATTTGAGGCCACTGAGGCACTCTGGAAAGTCACACTTTATAGCCATCCATGAGCCTGTGCCACCCTCACGCAAGCACCTTCATGGCTCCCCATTGTCTAAAGAATAAAATATGGTTTCACGATGCCAAAGTTCAAGGTCTCCTATGATCCAGGTCCATACTTCATGCAATGCTCTGCCCTGTAGGTTCCTGACTCTGACCTTTGTCTGCTCTATTTCCATTTCTCGGAATTCCATCTCTCCAGCTCCTCACATACAAATCCAGCCCTTCTCTTTGTGCTCGCCTCAAATGCCACCTCCTCCAGGAAATCTTCTCAGGTGCCCATAGCTGAAAACGTGGTCTTTTTCTCTGAATCAGCTTTGTCTGTGGCTCTTCACCCTTTCTGCTGTGTGTGAGAGTTCTTCACACACAGTTCTCTTGACTCCTAGATTCTAAATCAGTACTTGACAGCAGGCTCCCCATCACCCAACCCTTGTGTATGCTTAATCCAACCATGACCTGGGCCCATAATTTACCCCCAAGAACTCTATGTTTCAGCCATCATAAATGGCTTCTCAGTCCCCCCACCCCCCCCAACACACACACACAGAGCTGTGCTTGCTCACTTAAGACTCTGGGCTTTTGCCCATGCTCTTCCTCACCTGCCATGCCCTTCCTCCTGATCTGCTTGGTAACTCAACCATCATTTTGCAATCTCAGGTTTCTTTCCCAAAGTCCCCAGGCTCCCACCCATTGCTAGGGAGCACTTACTTCCCTGTACTCTCCCATCTCTGCATCTCTGTCCCCCAAGGATATGGTGGCACCTTCCATATGCCTCATCTTTATCTCTCTGATGCCCAACAGAGGACTTGGCCCCCCAGGAAGCACCAGCAAACATTTATTGAATGAATGATAGTGCTAAGTCATGGTTGCCTGGGGAGCAGGCAGCTCACCACCCCCAAAGCCTGTTCCAATTTACTTCATCCTGAACTAACAGCTGATTAACATTGCTCTGTGACCTTGGAAAGTCATGTTCTCTCTCTGTATGGTCAGTCCATTTATCTGTAAAATGAGGGAGTAGGACCTGGTAGAAAACAAAGGCCCTACCAAGTTCCCCCTCAATGACATTGAGTGTTTAGCCTAAAATTTTCAATATTTTATGTCTGGTCTCCTCAAGTAGCCCATGAGGATATTCTTCATCCCCCAGCTCAAGCCCAGCACCAGGCTCGGTGTCCCCAGGGCCCCACTGACCACCAGCTGAATAAGTATGAGACCACTCAGGGGTCCAGGATCTCACCTCCCACAAGCAGGGTGAGAATCCATGCAACTCACATGCCAGAGACAGCCATTGTTCCCCCAGGTACCACCTGGATGTGTCCAAGTTATTCTTTCTAACCCCCCTGGTTCACTCATAAGCTCCCAGCTTAAAATGTTCTTTACTGAAGCACCTGGTGGCTCCGTCGGTTGAGCACCTGACTCTTGATTTTGGCTCAGGTGGTGACCTCGGGGTTGTGAGATCAAGCCCCGTGTCGTGCTCTGCGCTCAGCATGGAGTCTGCTTGTCCCTCTCCCTCTGCTCCTCCCCACTGTGCGCTCTCTCTCTCCCTCTCAAATTCATAAATAAATAGATAAAATCTTAAAAAAAAAAAAAAGATGTTCTTTACCGCCCTTGAGCAGGAGAGCCATTGCCTTTCTGAGAGAGAAGGCCGTCAGCTCCGATAGTGAAAAGACAGGCAGCAGGTGGGTTCTTTCAGCCCTGAGGGAAATTCTGGTTGGAAAGATGGCCCAGGTGTCCTGCTCTGGTAGGGAAGGCCCTGGTGAAGACACCCCTTCTGTTGTAGCAGTGGGGAGACAACTTTGTGTGTGCCTTAGTGTCCCCCCAGTCTGAGATGGAGCCCCCGCTCTGCCCTTGTTGGCTTCAGCATCTTGAACATGGGCCTTAATTTCTCAGGCTTCATCTGTCAAAGTGGTGGGAAAAGCCTGCCAATTTCCAAGGGCTCTTGTGGGTGTTAATAATAAACAATTTTAAGATCTGATATATAGGTTATTTTTCATTTCACTTCACTTTTTACCTCTTCGATTGTACTGCCTGGTTTTTCTCCCACTTCCATTCCCTCCTCCTTAGCTTGTTATGACGCATGACGCTGATGTTAATGACACGGAAACCATTCCCTTGCCATCTCTTGCACATGGGAGATGTTTTGCGAACACTGGATGAATGAATAACTATCCAGTCACACCTGGGAGGGAGGATGAAGTTGCCCCCCATCCTCCTCCAGGTATCATCTGAGTAGTAATAATCTATCCCATGGTTTTCAATAAATCTAGAAGCCCTACTATGTGCTGTTAATTTTCGTAAATTAATTTCACCCCCAAACAACCCTGCCCAGTAAGTGTGGTGTGTCCCCGTCTGAGAAACCGGACCCTGAGAGGACCCAGCCCCAAACCCTTAAGCGACAGGGTTCTCATTCAAATCCAAGTCTTTCAAATCCACACTTTGAATCACTGCCCGCAGCACCTCACAAAGGATTTATCATCTTTCCATCTCAGAATTGATGCACGTGCATTAATATAAACTCAAAAAAGACAGAATAGAAAGCATAAAAGTTTAACAACCAAAAGACATCCTAAATTTAATACTCTGGAATGCTTTCTTAGATCTCTTTTTCTGCATGTAGATTTCATGGGTTAGAGTTTTGTGCGTGCGTGCGTGTGTGTGTGTGTGTGTGTGTGTGTGTGTGTGTGTGTTTTCAGAGTCATAATCATACAGTATAAGCAGATGTGTATCCCCACTTATTCTGTTGAAAGCATTTTCTCCATCTTACTTACGCTATATACCCATCATTGTAATAGTTCCAGCAAATGGACATATTATAATTTACTTATTATCTTGCTATTGTTGAGATCTTGAGTGGCTTATCTCTTTTTATGTTCAGCAGGTAAATAATACCCTGCTGAACATTTTTGTGCATGGAGCTTTAAGATTATTTTCTTGGCTAATTTTAATCTTTCTTTAGGCCAGTTTTCTAGAAGGATGAGGTTACTCAGTCAAGGGAAATGAGCATTTGTAAGGCTCTTGAAAAATTTAGTGCCAACTGTACTTTCCCAAAGATTTTCATGTAAGAAAAATAATAATAGAGAAAAGGAGGAGTAGAAGACCAAAGGAAGATGGATGGTCCCTGGACAGCTGACAGCCATAGACAAGAGCAAACAGGGTCTGCCAGCCATAAAGCTTTATCATGGACTGGGTCATGTCAAAGAGGAGCAATAGCAAGAAGCAAAAAAGATGTTTTCTTACTTCTCAGGAAGGAAAAAGAAGCAGATATAAATACTGCATGTGGATTAGTGAAATAAAGTTATTTTCAATCACTCCCAAAGCGCAAGAGGTGTGTTTGCTTAAAAAATAGCACAAGGAAATCTACTCTTACCATACAAATCTCACCACCTTTTCCAGTGGGCCACGCCTCTATGCTTTGAGAAAGAAGGCCCAGCATTAGGTCTGTCGCTGAACAGCTCTGCATCTGCTGACTTCTCTGTCCTTGGTTTACAGGCGTGCCTTACCTACTTCCCAGGGGTTACTATGAGGATACATAAGCTCATGTATATGAAGATCTTTTTGTAAAATTTCAATCACTTATACGACTTGCTGTTTAAAAATTAATCTCCTATTCATAATCATTCATGGGATAAGGACCTTCACAGCTATACAGAAGGCATCCCAGCCTAGTTTCTTGGAATGTTTTCAATATGCCAGTACATAAGCCTATAAGCCTATAAAATAGGCTTATATCAATTTCTAAAAGTGACATATGCTCAACTTGTACTGGAAAACTCAGGTTGTGTAAACCAAGACACAACTTCTCCACTCTGAATCTGAGCAGATACAGCCTCTGCCCTATGCCCCCCAACTTCAACACCAGATAAAATTGTGCTGGTTCATATGCACCTTAAAGCTGAGCTGACTTAACCACTGAGGACCTCAGAACCCTTTCAGAATCCCCCCAACCCTGAGTCAGCCCCTGGAAGCAAGACCACAGACTAGGGCCGTTCCATTCCTTTCAATGAGCACCACTGGGTCCCCCTGCTTAAAAGTGATCTTCCTTCTACTCTCCAGAGGTTTATTCCAGAGGGTTTGGCAGTCAGTGAGGCCAGCTTTGCCAAGAGCCCACATCATTCAGCATTTTAAGCTCTCACGCCTCATCCACATTGACTTCCAACTATCACCTTCATGTCCACCTCCCTGGGGTTATGTAGTTCTTTTTTGATTTACAGTTGAGGTATCAGGGTCCAGAGAAGATGTGTCACACTGCCCCCATCAGCCCAATATTGAGTATGAAGTTTTCCTAAGCTAGTCATTCTCCAACTAGACTATGTGTCAGAAGCAAAGAGGAAGAGGTTAAATGCATATTCCTAGGCCCAACCCCTTCTATGTTAGAGTCTCTGAATGTGCGGCCCAGGAATCTGTCTTTCTAGCAAGGCTCCCAGTAACACAGATGCACCCCGAAGTTGGAAAACTCCTGAATGAAAAATAGGACCAGAAGACCCACTTTAGCACTCAATGCCCAGAGCTCCAAGTTATGCAGCTGATGGCCCTAATTCAGTTCTTCACTCCCTTCCCACCTCCTTAAGCACACACAAAAGCATGCACGTTCACCACGCTGGCCTACTGATGGCTGGGGAGGTAAGTGAACAGACATGTTTAAAATCTAGAGAGACCCATGCACGATGTGGCCCGGGCCTCCCAACAGATGGTCAGCAGCTTTGGGAGAAGCTCTCTGGCTTCAGAAGTAAATCCTGGGCAGCTGGGGAAGGGCTGAAAATAGACCCAGCTCCTTCCGACAAAGCAGCTCACCTGCTTGAAGATGCCAGCTCAATGGGGTATTTCATTCCCACATAATTTAATAGCCTATCCTGCCCATTAATTTCTTCCTGAGGGCAATCCCTGATGGGAACTACATTGATTCCTGATGAGTCATTCATTGGCCAGTAAACTTTATAGAGCAACCCAGGCCACCCAGCCCTGAACATCCGGCACATGACAGTGGGGACATAAGGCTCTGATATGGGGACACTGGGAACTTAGAAGGAGTCCTCAGATAGCCCCAAATGTGGCTTCAGGACTGGTAAATTAGACCTACGAGCCCTGTTAATGTGCTTACTCCCCAGAGAAGGCTGAATCCTATCTGGGGGACTGAGAAGGGGCTAGACACTCCTCCCCAAATGGTCAGTAGTGATGATCAAACAGCATCAAGCGTGTCAATGTTTTACTTGAGATCTTTGTATTTATACTCCCTTCCAAGTTTTACTGTTAACTTCTGCCTAGATTTTCCAACACAGAGAAGACCTGTCTCTCTCTCCCTCTCCCTCCCTCTACCCTCTCTCTCTCTCTCTCTCCCTCATGCATGCGTGTGCACACACACACACACACACACACAGAGCTATGTGCCCATAGGGTCTGTGGCTCACAGTAAAGGCTCTATGGGTTGGGTAGGTTAGTTAGAGCTTTCAGTGAGGAATCCAGGAATAATCCAGAGAACTGAAGTCTAGCCCCACCTCTGCAGCCCACTGGTATGACCACAGGCATCACTTGGACTTTCTGGACCTCAGTTTTTCCATCTGTCAAACCGGTTGGACTAGATTAATGGTTCGCAACCTAGCTGCAGGATTAAAATCCTCTGAGGAGCATTTGGGCCCCACACAAGAGCAAATGAATCCTGATCTCTGAGGGGAGCCTAGGGCATCTGCGGTTTATACGAGTACCCCAGGGGAATTCTGATGCCGAGTGTGGGTTGAGAACCCCTGCCCTGGGTGATCCAGTTCTGCTATTCAGTTAAGTCCACCGTTTATCAAGGAAAAGACAAGGCCGAGAGAAGATGGAGTAGCTGCCTTTCTTCTGATCCCCAGGAAGAGAGGCCAAGGGCGGAAAGGCTCAAACTGTGCCATCTGGGATTCAATTTAATTTAGGAATTTCCTGAATAGAAAGAAAAGGATGTTCTGAATATAAAATCAGACAAAGAAAGCCCTGGGCTTGAGGTTTCTTAGCAGGAATATGCTGCCAAGGGACAGGAAGGGATTCCTCCTCACGGGGTGCAGCCTGGAGTCTAGGATGACCTGGGGGCCTCAGAGGACCCCCAGCTGTCCGATGATCACAGAGAGACCTCCCTCCTTCGCACTGGGCCTGATGACGCTCTCCGAGCACCTCCTCAGGCCTCATAGGCAAGTCCTTTTACAACCCCAGACAAATTCCTTCCCTCCGCCCCTCATATGTTCCTCTGTAAAATAGGGAGGGTGGGAGCTAAGTCAAATACCTTTCCCTCTCAACTCTATGTTGCACACTAACATCTCTGAAATTAAGGGGGTCTTACAGTTGATGGCTTCTTGCCATTAACTGGCAGGATACTTTTTTCCAAAGTGGTATGCAAAATAATGATGCATCTTACAATGGTTAGCATCTGGTGATGGTTAGCATACAATGCGGAAATATGGCAATATCTCTGGTCCCTTCCAACTCAAACATTCTAAACATTCCAAGATTCCATGACTCTGTGGCCTTGGGTCTAGATCATGCTTAACCGTCAAAGAGTAAATTCATCAAGCCAAATGGAGAAGCACCAGTTCCTGCTAATTCTTTGTCAGTCAGTGTTATCCCTGGACCAGCAGCATCAGCAGCATGAACACCAGCTGGTCCGAAATGCAGTCTCAGACCCCACTTCAGACCTGCTGAATCAGAACCTGCATTTTAACAAGAGCCCTTAGTAGTTCTAGGCACATTAAAGTTTAAAGAAGACTGCTTTGATAACTCACACTCCCCCTCCACCAAACACACACACACACACACACACACACACACACACACACACCTGTTCACCAGGAACACTCAGCCAGAACCTCACTCTAAATAACCTCCGTGGGGCTCAGGTTCATTCCGTGCTTACCATGCCCTTACATACAAAGCAGTTTGTTTGAATCCTGAGAGAGGAAGGAAGACCCCGAGAGGATGTAGGGACATACTGTTCCTTTAAGAGCCAGACGTGGAGCAGGTGGATAGTAGCACCTTCTTAAATGGCACAATTGGGGCAGGGCCTGGACAAGCACATCCAGCATCCCTTCACTCCCTCTTCCTGACCATGTGACACCTGTTCTGCCGCTCTCCTTCCTGGGCCTCACCCTGAGAATCCTCCTTAACCCTTAGACAGGGAACCCATCATTTTAGATCCCTGATATCCAGTCCAGTCTTGGCTGTTCATCTCTGCCCCTGGACCTCAACTCTGCATCAGCATTTCCCATCTTCCTTGTGTCCCTCTTATGTCCAGCCTGGCAGGACTCCCCAGGGCCCACCACCCATCCATCCGTTAATTCAATAACTATTTACCAAGCGTCCGCACACCTTGGGAACCCACTGGATGCTTACCACATGGCCCCACCCCTGGGGAGCTCACAGTCTGGGGAGGCCAAGCAACATGTGAACCACTGTTTGTAATGCCTCATGGTAAGTGCTAAGAGAGGCAAAACATGGAATGCTATAGGAGTCCAGAGGAGGGGGTTCTCACTCAAACCTCAAGATCAAGGAGGCTACCTGGAGGAGTTGCTATCTAAACTGGTATTAAGGGATTGGTAAGCATTAGCTGAGTGAAAAGTGGGAGGAAAAGCATTCCAGGCATTGTGAACAGCCTAAGAAAAGGCAATGAGCCAAGAACCAGCTTGTGAGCAATTTGTATTGCAGAGCATAAAGTCTGGACCAGGAAATGGAGAGAGAAGAGGTTGGGAAGCAGGCAGGGCTGGATCAAGCAGGGCCTGGCAGGCCAGGTTAAGCATTTGGACTTTAACCTTAGGAGTTGGCTCTTCCCTGATTTCTGCCATGTTGCCATGCAACAAAAACTTAATGAAGCCTTCAGGATGTCCTGCAACAGGTGAAGTTGGGATCATAAAGAACCACCAGGCAGGCTCTGTTCCCAAACCCCTGAGGTCTTTGGGATGAATAGAAAGACATCATATCATAGAAAGATAAATGGTGGCACAGGGCAAAGCATCCAGTGATCAGATGGGAAGGTCTACTGGAATCAGGAAGAGGGAGAGTGGACAGATGATCCAGGACAGCTTCCTGGAGGAGGCAAGACTTGAGAAGCAAATGAGCAAACTCAGCCATAATATAGGGTTGTGAAGTAGACAAGGGATTGGGAAGTTCTCAGAAGATTGGCTGACCTCAGAGACCCTAGGGAAACCAGAAGTGACTCTTGGGGAATGAATAGTCCTGGGGCAGGAAAGGAAAATGTGGCAACTGAGCCAATTAATGGGTGAGGAGGGGGGCTAGGGTCAGAATAAGTCAGGTGGCCGGGACTCAGTGGGGGATGCCGAAGGAATTCCCCTACGGGCAGCCATCGGGGGTCAAATCCCACATGCCCAAGGGCAGGCATTTGGTGGAGAGGGGCTGCCAGCCTCCTAAATATCCACTGAATTCTCACTGTTTTGAGTTGTTGAACCTAGGAAAGTAACTGCATTAGACACAGTTGACTCTTCTGTGGTGAATTCTTAAATTGCTGGGAGGAAAACAGCCACCCAATGCCACCCTAGGAAATGCAGAAAGGAGAGCCCTGACCCAGGGGCCAATGTGGGTTCAGTGAAGGGGGAGCTTGGCCAAAGCCATGTGGCCAATGACAGTGGAGTACCCTGAGCCTGCTAACAGTGTGGCATGAGGTGCGCAGAGAATTCCTTCTGCCCACCCCGCGCACACCCTGGACTCAGAGCGTCTCCCCATGCCAGGGCACCGCTGATCACGCCCTGTTCTCATTGGGGTCAATAAAAGAGGACATACTACCCCAGTGTTTCTATCTGAGTGATACCTTATGAGCCAAATGACCGAATTCTAAATAACTAAGCCGTGTGTACTTCACAAATGAAGCGCTAGAACTCAGGAGATGCCACAGTTGCTAAACCTGCACCATAAGCTTTTCTGTAATGATAAATTCTCTCTGGCGTCAAGCAAAGCTGAAAGCCACAGGACCCCTGAGGACCGTCTTCTGAGAAATTGTGACTTGCACAGACACAGCTCGGGAAAAACTCTTGAGTATTGATTTCCCTCACATGACTGCGCTGTGTTAGTGGTAAAATTATAGAATCCTGGAACGTTGATACTGGGAGAGCCCTCATCAAGGGCTAGCCTGTGCCAAGCTGCCTCCCAGATTTGCTCTTGGAGAAACCGAGGCCCAGGGAGGAAAAGTTGTCTTGGTAACTGTCTTGGCTACAACAGAGCCAAGAGTATAGTCAGTTGAGCCCAACTTTGTGCCAGCCTTGGGGAAGAGAAATCTGTCGCCTCCCTCCAAAAAGTTTGAAGGGTAGTGGGAGGCAGGCATGTCAGCCAATAACTACAATAAAGTGTTGCAGGTGCTGGGATAAAACCCAAGGCTGGACACCAGGATCCAAAGGCAGGAGGAATGGATGGAGAAGGCTTCTCGGCAGAGGGGCACAAACTGAGCCATAAAAGCCAATGAGGTAGTTACAAGCTGAAGAGCAGGAAGAACTTTCCAGGCCAGGAGGCAGAAGAACAAATGTGGAGAGGCCATGGGGCCCTATGGCTTGGAGGAAGACAAGAGGGGAGGCAGGACGTTGGATCACGCAGGGACTTTTGAAGAAAAGGAGCTTGGATTTCATCGGAGAAGATGGTGACATGGTCAAGTTCACGTTTTAGGAAGATCAGGTGGGGGTCAGATCGGAGGAGGGTGTACAGGAGGCAGGAGGGCCAGTTAAGAGATTGTTGTAATGGTGCAGGAGGGGGCTGGTGACAGTCTCAACTTGCCAAGAAGAGGGGGCTCTTACATGGACTTGGAGAGATGGAGTCAGACTTGCTCATCCATCCGGTAGAGACTAAGGGAGAGGGGAGAGGTCAAAGTCCTTTTATAGAAAGACCATGTCCCTCCCTCCAACTTCCCATAGGAACAATTCATAAGGTCTAAAATTGAGAATCCATATTTCCAATGTTCTTTGAGTTATGAGGTGAATGTCCACACAACAGCCATCTGAAGTGAGTTAGGTATATTATCTGGTTAGTAGAAGCCACCCTTCTAACTCAGGATAAACTATCACCTCGGATTTCCTTCCATTTGAGGATCTGAGTTCTGCTAAATCAAATATTGCCTGCCATAGGGAGAAGAGGCCAACTGCTATAAAATCTACCCTTAAATCTGAATGGTTTGACAAAATAAAGTGTATTCCTTACTCATGCTACAGTCCAGTGCTATGATAGTGGAGTTCTGCTCCACAGAGTTATTTAGGGATCCAGATTTCTCCCATCTTGTGGCACCCTCCTCCTCTGGGGCATCCACTCTCCACTGCCTCAGCCAAGGAGTCCCACATCACTTCTACCCACATCTCTCTCATAGGTGAGAACTAGTCACACGCCCCACCTAGGGGCAAAGGGGCCTGGGAAAGGCACCCCACCCGAAGAAGAGGGGAACACCACTGTTGGAGCCCCCACAGTCTCTGCCACGCTGCCCGAGTTTATCTGTGCAGTGGATTCACAGTTTAGCACATGACATTTTCTTAATCAAGATGCTCTGGACACTCACTGGAGCTCATTGGACAGGAATTGCCCAGCCATCCCTGACCTAGAGACCCCAAACAAGCAGGGGCGCCTCATATCCTGGCGGTCAGTGAGCACAGATCGTGTCCAGCAACGCGTGCCCTGGCCCCTCCATCCTGAGGAGAGGGCTCAGCCATCCACCTGCCCACCTCCCCAATGCCAGGAGCTCTCTGTTCACGTGTTCCTCCTGACAGACAGCACTCCCCTTCCGCACCCGCAGGAGACAGAGGCTCTAAGGCAGTTGTCAAGAGTTACCGCAGCCAGGAGAAAGGACTGAGAGAACGGGAGTGATTCATCAAGAAGACGTATAAGCCGATTGGGCAACTCGTGATCAGAGCTGCTTAGCTACCCAAAGGGATAGCAGGATAAATTACAGCCAGAATTAACAATTACAGCCTGGCATCTTACATTGTGAAGTCATTCCAATCACCCGTCACTGGGTTTTTAAAGTTTAAGGGGAAACATGTGCGGGTGCCTGACTCTGCATTTATATCCGTTTGAACAACTGAAGGATGGGGTTCCCGGGAAAGATGGTGAGATATTTATAAATGAAATCTTCTCCTTGGGTTACTCTTTCAGACCCATTTTATCCCAGTCCTATTTGATTGCTAGCAGGTAATGGCTCCTAGTGCCGCCTTTCCATAACATGAGCTGTGCTTTTTCTCTCCCCACTAATGTTGCTGTCAAGTAGCTAATGATTCGAAAATGGGTGTGGCAGCAGGCACATGTAGCTGACATTTAAAGGATCCGGCCAAGCCCTTTGTGAAAATCAGGGATCCTTGAATAATTAAAATAACCCCTGCTGTGACTCAAGTTTGGGTGCATCTTGCAGACTGGATTTTCTTAAGACTCTGGGCTCTTTTGCCAGTGACAAAAGACAGGCTCTCTGCTATGTTGCATACCTGCTATGTGTCATATAACCAATGTGTTGGATTCTGTTCATACATTATCTCATAAAAACTCTCCAAGACAGAGAATAATATCCTTATTTCACAGAGGTAACTGATAAGACTCAAAGAGGTTCAATAACTCACCCAAAGTCACTAAGCCAGCAGGTGGTAAAGCTGAGTTTCAAGCTTAGAATTTCTGATTGCAAACCCAAAACTCTTTCCACCGCACTACAATCCCCAAGTAAGGTGCCTGCCTATGGGCTTCTTTGGAAGACCTCAGAGACAAGTCAGCTTAGTAGTGCATTTAAAAGAAGCTCCCAGAAAGGGCGCCTGGGTGACTCAGTTGGTTAAGTGACTGCCTTCAGCTCAGGTCATGATCCTGGAGTCCCGGGATCGAGTCCCACATCGGGCTTCCTGCTCGGCGGGGAGTCTGCTTCTCCCTCTGACCCTCTTCCCTCTCATGCTCTCTATCTCTCATTCTCTCTCTCTCTCTCAAATAAATAAATAAAAATCTTTTAAAAAAATAAAAATAAAAATAAAAAATAAATAAAAGAAGCTCCCAGCAAAGGAAAAAACTTGAATCCACAGTGTTGTGGACAGTGTGGTGGTTGACTCCATCTATGGGATCAGCCTGCCCCTCCCAGGTAGCTGGGCAGTAACCCAGAAAGAGGCCTGGACAGGGCAAGGGAAGAGGAGACAGCTAGTTCAGTGTGGGGCATAACCAGGAGTCAAAAGACTTGGGTGCTTGTCCAAACCTTGCCTTCAACCTGTTAGATGATCTCAGGCAAATCATTTTGTTTCTGTGAATCTCAGTCTTCTCGTCTGTAAAATGGGGATAATATGGCAGTCCCACCTTGAGAGAGAAAAGGAAGACCTACCGAGGAGCATCCTGAGACAGGCAGGTATCTCCTCGCAGGTCTCTGATAATGAATGGCCTCTTTCCAGGGGCAGCAGCCATCACTGGGATTAGACCAGGAGGGCTACCTTGGAGTGGAATCTGTAGGACAATGGTCCAGGTCTTCGGCATCAGACTGTCCAAGTCTGAATCCTGACTCCACCACTTACCAGCAGTGAGGCCTTGAGCAAGTTTCTGCATATTTCTGCCTCAGTTTCTTCCTCTGAGTACCAGGGATAACAGTAGTACCCCCTTCATACTTAATCTATGCAAAGCACCTGACCAGAGGGTGTCAGTCCAGGCTTCCCCCTTCCTCCCCTTCCTACCCTCTTTCGTGGGGGATGACGCCATCTCCCCACCCCCAAGCAGGACGGCCGAAGGCCTATGGGACAATCTCCAGGAGCCCCGAAAAGAGCTCGAACGGAGATTATTTGTTCTTCTTTGAAAGGCAAGCACCTGGGACTTCCTCATGGGCTGACAGTTTGCGTCTGCTCCTCTGTGATGTTCCCCCTGCAGGGGAAGGTTCACTTCAAAGCCTACTTTATCAGAGCATCAGGGAAAACATCTGAGCATTTTGCAGTTAAGTCAATATTGTTTATGATTTCTTCCGACACTCATCTGAGTCGGGGAAGAGCGAAGGGGGGTAGACAGAGTCACATTTTGAGCACCAACCCCGGGACAGACCCTACGTACATATTAACGTGTCAGATAAAGGCACTGACACCTGTAGAGAAGTGTCACGTGCCCATGGTCATCCAGGGCCAGGATTGGACACTAGGTCTGATTGAGCCCATCCAGACTGTGGTCTCTTGGAAACGCAGGAGTCGGGATGCTTTCAAGCCATGTTGCCAACCAAAGGTGCCCTGTGTTACTTCATGGCTCAAGCACAGATGTGCATTCTGCTGGGAGGTAGGTGGGGACCAAGAAGAAGCCACTCAGTTTAGCTCTGTCGTCTGGGCAGTTTTCCCAACAGCCACATTCAGTATAAAGAGAACCTCCACAGGGGGCTTCGTGGGTCATTTGCATATTCTTGTCACAGTCCCAGGTTGGGCTTCAGGCTTTTGGTCAAGGTCTTCTTCTTGCTGGGTGTGCAGGGTTGGCCGCCACCAGTTTCTTCCCAAGCCTTCCGATGAGGTTCAAGCAGTCATGCTCCATCCTGGGGACCAGAGGGGGGCAGCAGTGAGCAGGAGACCTTGCCAGGAGGGACCAAGCGCTCAGGCTTGAGGAATTCCCGCCCTTTCCCACCCCACCTATGCCAAATCTCCACAAAGGGGAGGTTTTCCCCTGGGCAGAGTCCCAGGCTGGATTTCCTGTTATAAGCCAAATGTTGTACTGGTAGGTGCCTCAATCTACATGCTACTTCATTTAATACTTCCTCCAACCCTCGGAAGTAGAGACAATTAATTATTCCCATTGTGCAGAGGAGGAAACCAGAGACTCGGTAACTATCCCTGGGAGCCAGGCAAGACAACCAGCTCAGCCATACAAAATTGAGATCATTTAGCGGAAAAGATTTACTTAACGATTGTAGGGTACTCTGACCTGTATAAGAAATACGGCCCAGTGTGGCAACCACGGTGGCATTTGAAGGGATGGTGGTAAGGAAGCCACAGTTTGAAGGACTAATAGGTAGTGATCGATGGGCTTTCGCCATGATAATGAGCCCCCCCATGAATATTAATTATTTGGGGAATTGTGGAACACAGTGTGGTGTTATAAACAGCCCAGATACAGAGCTGGTACCCCTCTTGGGCAAATTACATAAGATCCAATTAAATGTGGCTCCAGCCGTGCTGAGCTGGAAAGATCAGACCTGAGAACTCGGCCTCACATCTGAGAGCCAAGTGGCTCACGAGCATAAAATTTCACTTGCAAGTCTCACCCTTCCAGAATCCACACATGTTTTATGGCTGTAAACGTCAACCACTCCCACTGAAAAGCTATAGGAAGAAAGTGACAAAAGATGAATTTTATGGCAACTGCTTGGTGCACACAGAGCCTCCCTGCAGGGCCATCTAGGGCCCAGGGGGATGCAACTGGAGCCTTAATCATGCTGTGTCACAAGCCCGGGGAGGACATTTATCTCCAAGTCTGAACATGCGCTCCAGGATTGGTTCTGCTCTGGGGCCCCTGCTGCAGCAGCAGAGTCCCACAGGGAGAAGGCAGTTGCAACCCATTCTGACACCCTTGCAGGGCCTTCAGAGGCCTCCTGGGAGGGTGTAGGCCTCGAGTTTTTGCTGGGCGCCACTTAGGGAAGCCGCCCAACCCCCACCTAGAGAATGATTGTGCAGATTAATGAAGCCACACATGTGGGTGCAGCTGTGGGTCAACAACATCTGGAAAGCGTGGTGGGCTGAAAACCCTCCTACTTGGTTCAGAATCTGTTCTAGGGCCTGCGGAAGGCTTATAGGTGGGAGTGGGGGTGGGTAACTGGCCCCGTGTTGTGGGGCATGGGGAGGACCACAAGAGGACTGCAGAAGCCAGAACTGGGTAGGCTTGCCTTATGGTTAGCCCACCCTACACCCAGCGCCGACTCTCTCAGGCTCCCCGCCTAGGCACAAGCCACCCCAAGATGATGGGCCACTCCCCCCTCCACCCAGATAGACGAAGAGTGGATTTTGAAAGGAGCTAGGAGCCAACACTGTCACAAATGCGTTGAGATGTGTTCCACTTTAAGAAAGCCTGTTAAATGAACATTTCAACCTGGACCCAACTTCCGTTTCAAATATACCCATTGAAAAAAGCAAGGTCATAAAAGGCCCCCATTCCAAAAGAGATGGTGAACAGAGGCCAATCTGTAAAGGGAAGGTATCTGAAGGGGAAACAGTGGGGTGACAGGGATTGAAGCTAGATGGTTAGGCAAGGAGCGAGTGAAGCCCCAGGTGGGATGGCAGTAGAGGGAAACAGACTGCTCGGGGCTGCCTGTGCACTCTCTGGAGGCGACATTCACACTTCAGTCCCTGTGAGTGGAACCTCCCGCTGTTGTGCAGTGCACGCCCTGCACAGCTGTCCACAGCAGTTCTGCTAGTCCAATTCAGCATAGAGAGAGGTCAGTCAGCTGGCCTCTTCCCGACTCTTCAGTTGATGATACTTGAGGGTGGAAGTTGGACTGGGGTTTCCTTAGATGGAAAGCAACCAGAAAATAAAAAGGAGGAAGAGAAGGAGAAAAAAGAAGAAGGGAAGAAAATACAGGGCAGAGATGCAGTCTGGAACCCAAATGGCCACTTTCCAGCTTACAGAGCTGAGAGTGGGGGTCAGAGATGGGGCTGGGGGAGTCAGGACCCCATAGTTCTATACCCTAAGGGCCCCAGCAGCACTGACAAGCCAGGGGGTAACCTGCCTGGACCCTGGACAGCAAAAGACGAAGGGATACATAAGGCAGTAGCCCGGTCCAGGGTTGGAGGGAGTGAAGAAACCCCGCAGGGGGAAGGGCCCAGCCTATAGGGGCCTGTAAGCAGCCCAGCCAGGCCTGTGTGCCTCCAAGCTCATTCCTCTAGGTGAGGCCGCCTCCCCGCCTGCATCCCAGCAACACTTTACCTCTCCCTGTTTCCCCCAACAAATCACGCACCGTGGCAAATTGCTGGGAGCACGCTGCCTGTGCCGGCTGCTCTTGCCCAGGAGATCGTGTCCAGATGAAGATGTGATTATAATGGTGCGTGGCAGGCACGGACTCACTAAAAACACTCTTCTGCCGAAGCAGCTCTTACATCAGCGGTGGAGGGGAGGGCGGGGGGTTAGCGGGGGTTGCTTCTCGCTAGTGATGCATATTTGCTGCGTGCACAGAACTCACCGTAACAATCATGGAGAATTTTCAATCACCCAGGCCACTGAGCAGCACAACCGCTCCTGACACTCACCCATATGTTCACCTTTCTACCTATCTGAGGCCCCTGTGCCAGGCCGGGCTCTCTTTCCCTCTGTGCCTTTGCTCAGGCAGTTCCCTCCACCCAGAACGTCCTTCCCATTTCTCCTGTGCCCCATGAACCACACAGTCTTCTCCGACTCAGCTCAAAGGTGACCACCCCCTCCATAAAGTCCTCTCTGAGCCCCCCTACTCTGAGTTGGTCCGGCCATTCTGTCCTCCGTTCCCCCAATGCCTCTGCACGATGTTACCCATTATAGCACTTGCTTTGTTATGTGTTCTTTCCAGACTATAAGCCCCATAGTCAGAGGAACCACATCTCATTCACCGTCAGAGCCTCAGGTTCTAGCAGTGTTCCTAGAACAGAATAGGTGCTAAATAGATGTTTATTGGACACACGGAAAGTGGATGGGTGGGTGTGGGTGGATGGATGGATGGATGAGTGGACATAGGTAGATGTGTGGATGGATGGATAAGTGGATGGGTGGTTATGGGTGGAATGATGGATGGATGGATGAATGAGTGGTTGGGTGGGTGTGAGTAGATGGATGGATGGATGAATGAGTGGATGGGTGGGTGTGGGTGGACGGATGGATGGATTGATGGATGGGTGGATGGGTGGGCATGAGTAGCTGGATGGATGGATGGATGACTGGATGGACAAAAGTAAAACTGCAGAGGGTGTCTGCCCCATGAAACCAAAGCTGGAAGGAATCTTGTAGAGCTTCAGAGGCATATCTAGAGCCAGTAAGGCCCAGGGTAAAGGTCATGTTAGAATGAGGCAAGTTATAGTCTTTTTTAAAAAAAAAATCCTCTTGCTTTTTTGCATAAACGATTCACCATTTTCTGCTCTTCTGTCTCCCACTCATAAACATTTTTGCAATGGATATCTTTTTATTTATTATTAGTCACAAACCATGGGTAATTCACTTTTTAAATTGATTGTTGTTGCTTATCAAAGTGCTGCATCAGCTACTACTACTAATTTCCAGGCAGCACAACAAAGAGCTCTGTGTGTGACCTCAGTGCAGGACCAGGGCATCGCTGAATTCTGAGTGGGTGAACCTTCCTCTAGTCCAAATGGTCCAAATAGCAGTCAGGGATGCTCCTACACAAGAGGGCAGGTTATGGTTACTCTTCTTGCAAGGAAGTCACATTCTGTATTTTATATAGTATATAATAATTTGCTCGGGCTGAACATTTATTTGGTCTATGTGAATATTCAACAATGAGTAGTTTTAAGGTTTCTACAGATGAAGCCTCCCAAATACATTTCCTCTCAGTTCCAATTTCAGTCAAATGGCAGTGTTTAGCTGAGTTCCAAGACCACATCTGTGATTGACTAGTGATGTCTGCCATGTACCGAGAATGGGGGAAAGGAGCAGTCACCTGGTTTGCAGATGAAAAACCTAAGTCCCCCGAGAGGACAGCAGGTTAACAGCAGAGCCAAGATTAGGATGTCTCGCGACCCCCAATCAGGAGTTCTGCAGTTGGACAGACGTAGGTCTGTATCATGCCTCTGCCACTTCTCAGCTGTGTGGTGTTGGGCAAGTTACCCAAGTTTGCTCATCTGTAAAATGGGGATGATAGCATTTAACTGGCAAGGTTATTGAGAGGACTGCACTGTTCAATGAATCTATGCACTATTTCCCATCTTGGGGTCTGAAGAACACATGTTCCCATCTCTCAAATCTCTGCCCCAGCCTCCACCCGCCCACGCAGGAATTGCCTCTACTTTCTGTAGACCCCACTCCCTGTGACCAATTCTTTCAATGTAGGTAGTTGTTAAAGGTGCAGAGTGCTGCGTTCTGATCCCATGACCATAGTCACTTAAATGCTCCAGTCCTCCCAGATATACAAGAAAGGCATAAAAGTCTTCAGAAGGTTGCTGCAGGAATTCAAGCAGTCAGTATAAATAAGGTGCTTCAGTAAATTAAATTAAATTCAGTAAATTAAATTCAGTAAATATCTATACCATCTTTGTCTATACCATCAATTCAGCTACAGTCAGTCTTTTGGGCACGAAGTACTTCTTCTCTCAGGGTCAGTGTGAGGATTGAAAGAGACAATATTCTTTTTTTTTATTGTTATGTTAATCACCATATATTACATCATTAGTTTTTGGTGCAGTGTTCCATGATTCATTGTTTGTTCATAACACCCAGTGCTCCATGCAGAACGTGCCCTCCTCAATACCCATCACCAGGCTAACCCATCCCCCCAACCC
Organism: Eumetopias jubatus; assembly: GCF_037043125.1. Lineage (NCBI taxonomy): Eukaryota > Metazoa > Chordata > Mammalia > Carnivora > Otariidae > Eumetopias > Eumetopias jubatus. Next base: position 122,030,714 of record NW_028274816.1, read on the forward strand.
CCTCCCCTCTAGAACCCTCAGTTTGTTTTTCAGGGTCCATCATCTCTCATGGTTCGTCTCCCCCTCTGACATACGCCCCTTTTCTTCCTCTCCTGTTATCTTCTTCTTTTTCTTTTTTCTTAACATATGTTGCGTTATTTGTTTCAGAAGTACAGATCTGTGATTCAACAGTCTTGCACAATTCACAGCGCTCACCGTAGCACATACCCTCCCCAATGTCTATCACCCAGCCACCCCATCCCTCCCACCCCCAACCACTCTAGTAACACTCAGTTTATTTCCTGAGATTAAGAATTCCTCATATCAGTGAGGTCATGTGATACATGTCTTTCTCTGATTGACTTATTTCACTCAGCATAACTCCCTCCAGTTCCATCCACATCGTTGCAAATGGCAAGATCTCATTCCTTTTGATGGCTGCATAATATTCCATTGTGTATATATACCACTTCTTCTTTATCCATTCATCTGTCGATGGGCATCTTGGCTCTTTCCACAGTTTGGCTATTGTGGACATTGCTGCTATAAACATTAGGGTGCACGTACCCCTTCGGGTCCCTACATTTGTATCTTTGTGGTAAATACCCAGTAGTGCAATTGCTGGATCGAACGGTAGCTCTAATTTCAACTGTTTGAGGAACCTCCATACTGTTTTCCAGAGGGGTTGCACCAGCTTGCATTCCCACCAACAGTGTAGGAGGGTTCCCCTTTCTCCACATCCCCGCCAACATCTGTCGTTCCCTGACTTGTTAATTTTAGCCATTCTGACGGGTGTGAGGTGGTATCTCATTGAGGTTTGATTTGGATTTCCCTGATGCCGAGCGATGTGGAGCACTTTTTCATGTGCCTGTTGGCCATTTGGATGTCTTCTTTGGAAAAATGTCTGTTCATGTCTTCTGCCCATTTCTTGATTGGATTATTTGTTCTTTGGGTGTTGAGTTTGATAAGTTCTTTATAGATTTTGGATACTAGCCCTTTATCTGATATGTCATTTGCAAATATTTTCTCCCATTCTGTCGGTTGTCTTTTGGTTTTGTGGACTGTTTCTTTGGCTGTGCAAAAGCTTTTTATCTTGATGAAATCCCAATAGTTCATTTTTGCCCTGGCTTCCCGTGCCTTTGGCGATGTTTCTAGGAAGAAGTTGCTGCAGCTAAGGTCGAAAAGGTTGCTACCTGTGTTCTCCTTTAGGATTTTGATGGACTCCTGTCTCACGTTTAGGTCTTTCAACCATTTGGAGTCTATTTTTGTGTGTGGTGTAAGGAAATGGTCCAGTTTCATTCTTCTGCATGTGGCTCTCCAATTTTCCCAACACCATTTGTTGAAGAGACTGTCTTTTTGCCATTGGATATTCTTTCCTGCTTTGTCAAAGATAAGTTGACCATAGAGTTGAGGGTCCATTTCTGGGCTCTCTATTCTGTTCCATTGATCTATGTGTCTGTTTTTGTGCCAGTACCATACTGTCTTGATGATGACAGCTTTGTAATAGAGCTGGAAGTCCGGAATTGTGATGCCGCCAGCTTTGCTTTTCTTTTTCAGTATTCCTCTGGCTATTCTGGGTCTCTTCTGGTTCCATACAAATTTTAGGATTATTTGTTCCATTTCTTTGAAAAAAGTGGATGGTATTTTGATGGGGATTGCATTGAATGTGTAGATTGCTCTAGGTAGCATTGACATCTTCACAATGTTGATTCTCCCAATCCATGAGCATGGAAAGTTTTTCCATTTCTTTGTGTCTTCTTCAATTTCTTTCATGAGTATTTTATAGTTTTCTGAGTACAGATCCTTTGCCTCTTTGGTTAGATTTATTCCTAGGTATCTAATGGTTTTGGGTGCAATTGTAAATGGGATCGACTCCTTGATTTGTCTCTCTTCTGTCTTGTTGTTGGTGTATAGGAATACCACTGATTTCTGTGCATTGATTTTATATCCGGCTACTTTACTGAATTCCTGTATGAGTTCTAGCAGTTTTGGGGTGGAGTCTTTTGGGTTTTCCACATACAGTATCATATCATCTGCAAAGAGTGAGAGTTTGACTTTCTCTTTGCCGATTTGGATGCCTTGGATTTCTTTTTGTTGTCTGATTGCTGTGGCTAGGACTTCTAATACTATGTTGAATAGCAGTGGTGAGAGTGGACATCCCTGCCGCGTTCCTGACCTTAGGGGAAAAGCTCTCAGCCTTTCCCCATTGAGAATGATATTCGCTGTAGGTTTTTCATAGATGGCTTTTATGATATTGAGGTATGTACCCTCTATCCCTATACTCTGAAGAGTTTTGATCAAGAAAGGATGTTGTACTTTGTCAAATGCTTTTTCTGCATCTATTGAGAGGATCCTATGATTCCTGCTCTTTCTTTTGTTAATGTATTGTATCACATTGATTGATTTGCGGATGTTGAACCAGCCTTGCAGCCCAGGAATAAATCCCACTTGGTCGTGGTGAATAATCCTTTTAATGTACTGTTGGATCCTATTGGCTAGTATTTTGGTGAGAATTTTGCATCCATGTTCATCAAGGATATTGGTCTGTAATTCTCTTTTTTGATGGGGTCTTTGTCTGGTTTTGGGATCAAGGTAATGCTGGCCTCATAAAATGAGTTTGGAAGTTTCCCTTCCATTTCTATTTTTTGGAACAGTTTCAGGAGAATAGGTATTAATTCTTCTTGAAATGTCTGATAGAATTCCCCTGGAAAGCCATCTGGCCCTGGGCTTTTGTTTCTTGGGAGGTTTCTGATGACTGTTTCAATTTCCTTAGTGGTTATAGGTCTGTTCAGGTTTTCTATTTCTTCCTGGTTCAATTTTGGTAGTTGATACATCTCTAGGAATGCACCCATTTCTTCCAGGTTATCTAATTTGCTGGCATATAGTTAGTTGCTCATAATATGTTCTTATAATTGTTTGTATTTCTTTGGTGTTGGTTGTGATCTCTCCTCTTTCATTCATGATTTTGTTGATGTGGGTCATTTCTCTTTTCTTTTTGATCAGTCTGGCCAGGGGTTTATCAATCTTGTTAATTCTTTCAAAGAACCAGCTCCTAGTTTCGTTGATCTGTTCTACTGTTCTTTTGGTTTCTAGTTCATTGATTTCTGCTCTGATCTTTATGATTTCTCTTCTCCTGCTGGGTTTAGGCTTTATTTGCTGTTCTTTCTCCAGCTCCTTTAGGTGTAGGGTTAGGTTGTGTATTTGAGACCTTTCTTGTTTCTTGAGAAAGGCTTGTATTGCTATATACTTTCCTCTCAGGACTGCCTTTGCTGTATCCCAAAGATTTTGAACAGTTGTGTTTTCATTTTCATTGGTTTCCATGAATTTTTTTAATTCTTCTTTAATTTCTTGGTTGACCCATTCATTCTTTAGTAGGATGCTCTTTAGCCTCCATGTATTTGAGGTCTGAAAGAGACAATATTCTTGAAAGTGCCTGGCACATAGCAGGCACACTCAAATTGGCAGGTGTTCTTACTGCTCAGTCACTACGACTTTTGCTTCTTCCTGATGCCATCTCTTCTGCTTTGACCTTGTGAGTTGAACTGTCACTGAAGTTGGCAGGGACAGGGCTTGGAGCTACCTCCCTGCTTGTGCACTGCCTACAAGGACACGTCTCCCCTGAGACCCGCTGCTGCCTCTGTGACTGACTGATGGGTAGACTTGATTTTAGTGTTTTATTTGATTTTAGGATTAGTTAAAAGGAGCGCCATATAATCATTTGTGAACACACTAAATCATTCAGCAGGATTCAATAAAAAGATCGAACTGCAAATTATGTCTCGAAAGCAGGCTCTGATTTCCCCTCCATCTGGGTGGGCAAAGCAGAAGTTTGCACTTGGAGTGGGAGTGGAAAAATGAAGGGGAGATTGCAGGGCCTGGCTCAAAGGTAGGGGGACCTCATGGTCCCCTGATCCTGGAAACTGGGACCTCTTAGAGCACAGTACCCTTAGAGCCCTGCCCCTTACAGATGGGACAGAAAGGCCCAGAGAGGTTGAGTGGCATGCCCAAGGTCACAAAGGAAAACCTGCCATTGACTAGTCCAGGACTCAGAGTGATTTGGTGCTGAGCCTACTTCAGTGCAGAGCCTATGGGGACCAGCATGGTGGTCCTGCGTGGTTTGGAGAGGGCAGCCCCTTGCACTCATCCTCTATACTTAGGCTAAGAGAAAGCAGGATGGGGCAATTCATTCGATAAACGAGTCTGAAGCACCTACCATGTGCTGTGCTAGAGGCCTGAGATCCAGGGGGCAGGGAGAGGTATGGGTACCGCTGGAGAAGGGATGCCAATTAGGACAGGCACGTGGGACCAGCCACCAGACTGCCACGGTGAATGAAGGACTTTTATAGGTGCTTCCCTAATCTAAAGACCATAAACACGTGTAAGCGCTGGGCAAAGTGCCGGGCCCATTCTCATCCAACCCTCAAGGAAGCCCCGTGCGTTGTAAATTATCAGCTCTGTTTTGCAGATCAGGAAGCTGAGGCACAGAGTAGTTAGGTAACGTAACCTGTCAGTGATAGTGCTGTGTTCTGCCCACTCCCCTTCAGCTGTGCAGGCTGGGGGAAGAGGCAGAGGACAGGCCCCCCCGGATGTGGGGACATCCCTACGATGCGGGCAGGAGCAGGGCTTGGGCAAGCAAACAGGAGCCCCGTTTTACTCCGCTCTCCAGCCCCAGTGCTCCCACAGCAGCATCCCAGCCAAGGCCTGAGCGTGGGCTGCGGACACAAGGAAAAGGCCAGGGAGCTTGGCAAGGGAGACCCACTGCCTCCATCCCAGTTGTTCAAACTGCAGACAAGCACGTGGGCAGGTGCGCTAACTGCAGCGCCACCTGCTGGCGCGCATCGGGATCTGTGGGCTAGGGGACGCTGGGAAAGCCAGACACAGGATGTTCCCAGGCAGAGAGGCAGCAAACCTGAGCTTCTCCCTATGTAAAGTGAAAACGACTGCGGACAGAAGCCTCAAGACAGTGGAGCAATGAAAGGTAAGCACCAGAATATTCAATCACAAAAGTGCTGAGTTCTTTGTTCCAGTTCATAAATTTCAGCAATTATCCAAAAGCCCCCAGTTCCATGGCATAGTGGAAAAACACGGGAAGGGAGGGTGAGAGGTCAAGTACATGTAAGAACATTTCAAGGTGGCTAGCTCAGCAAGATGGCGGAGGCGTAGGAGACCTGGATTTCGTCTGGTCTCAGGAATTCAGCTGAATAGGGATCAAACCATTCTGAACACCTACGAACTCAACAGGAGATCGAAGAGGAAAGTAGCAACAACTCTCTGAACAGAGAAGCGACCACTTACTGGAAGGTAAGACGTGCGGAGAAGTGAATCCGAGGCAATATTCGGGAGGATAGACGGCGGGGGAGGGGGCCTCCGTCGGCCGCTTCTGGCAAGTGCTAGAGCCGCGGAGCACAAAATCGGAACTGTTAGAAGTCGGCTCCGCTGAGGGACGTCGCTCCAGTGGCTAAGCGGGGGGTGGAACCCTCGCGGGACAGTGTGGTCTCAGGACCCTCGGGGTCACAGAAAGACTGGGGGTGCCTGAGTGCGGCAGAGCTCCCAGGTACGGGATCGGGGAAGCCGGCTGCAGAGACGGAGCCGAGGTGCGGGCTCTCAGCTCGGGGTGGCCATAAACTGTGATCCGCGGCCCAGTCGCGCCACTGCTCCTCCAGGAGGGACCCAACAAGCGGCAGAGCCGGGGAGACTCCCCTTCCTCCCCTGGGAGGAGCGTCACAGGAGCGCACCGCAGGGATCTGCTGGGTTTGGAGACTCCACACGGGGTCGGGTGCCAGAGATAGAAACGCTCGGTCACAGGCCGGGTGAGCACGAAGTGCGGCCGGAGACCGGGGACACGGGAGTGACTGCTTTTCTCTGGGGGCGCACTGAGGAGCGGGACCCCGAGTTCTCAGCTCCTCCGGGTGGAGATTGGGAGGCCACCATTTTCGCCCTGGTCCTCCAAAGCTGTACCGAGAGCTTGCAGGGAACAAAAGCTCCTGAGAGCAAACCCGAGCAGCTTGCTTAGACCAGTCGGACAAGGGCGGGGCAATTCAGCCTCCGGCAAAGACATTTGGGAACCACGGCAACAGGCCCCTCCCCCAGAAGATCAGCATGAACAGCCAGCAAGCCAAGACCAAGTTCACCGATCAAGGAGAATGGGAGAACTCCAGCGCTAGGGGAATACTGCACATAGAATTCATGGCTTTTTTACCATGATTCATTAGTTCATCAAAGTTAATTTTTTAACTGTTTTTTTTTAATTTTTCTTTTTCCCTTTTTCAACCAACATCTTATAAATCCCCTTTTAAAAAAAAACATTTTTTATTTTTCATTTTTAGAGTCATATTTTATCCCTTCATAGTAGTTACCCTTATTTTTAGCATCTATATATAAGTTGTTCTCTCTTTAAAATTTTGAGATACAGTTTCTTCTAACATCAAAATATACCCTAAATCACTAGTGTATGGCTTTGTTCTAGTCTCCTGCCTGATCACATTCTCTCCCTTTTTTCTTTTTTTTTTTAAAACTTCTTCTTTGTTTTTTCAAACAACTTACCTTATCAATTCCTTTTATAAAATCTTTTATAATTTTCATCTTTACACTCATCTTCCATCCCTTCATTGTATCGACCCTTATTTTGTACATATATGTCTTTCTTCCTTTAAAATTTTAGGAGGCATTTTTTTCTAACAGACCAAAATACACCCAAAATCTAGTGTGTGGCACTGATCTATGCACTAGCCTGATCACATTTGATCATATTCTGCTTCTTTTGTATTGTTCTGTTTTTGTTTTTATCTTTTTTTCTTTTTTTTCTCTTTCTTTTTTCTTTCTTTCCCTTTCTTTTCCCCTGGTTTCAGGTCTTTTCTGATTTGTATAGAGTATATTTGCTGGGGACGTTGTTAACCTGTTAGCATTTTGTTCTCTCATTCATCTATTCTCCTCTGGACAAAATGACAAGACGAAAAAAACACTTCAGCAAAAAGAAAAAGAGGTAGTACCATCAGCCAGGGACCTACTCAATACGGACATTAGTACGATGTCAGACCTAGAGATCAGAATCATGACTTTAAAGATACTAGCTGGGCTTGATAAAAGCATGAAAGTTATTAGAGAAACCCTTTCTGGAGAAATAAAAGAACTAAAATCTAACCAAGTCGAAATCAAAAAGGCTATAGATGAGGTGCAATCAAAAATGGGGGCACTAACTGCTAGGATAAATGAGACAGAAGAGAGAATCAGCGATACAGAAGACCAAATGATGGAAAATAAAGAGGCTGAGAAAAAGAGAGATAAACAACTACAGGATCACGAGGGCAGAATTCGAGAGATAAGCGATACAATAAGACGAAACAACATTAGAATAATTGGGATCCCAGAAGAAGAAGAAAGAGAGAGAGGGGCAGAAGGTATATTGGAGCAAATAATAGCAGAGAACTTCCCTAATGTGAGGAAGGAAACAGGCATCAAAATCCAAGAGGCACAGAGAACCCCTCTGAAAATCAATAAAAATAGGTCAACACCCCAACATCTAATGGTAAAACTTGTGAGTCTCAGAGACAAAGAGAAAATCCTGAAAGCAGCTCGGGAGAAGAGATATGTAACCTACAATGGTAGAAATATTAGTTTGGCAACAGACCTATCCACAGAGACCTGGCAGGCCAGAAAGGAATGGCAAGATATCTTCAGAGCACTAAACGAGAAAAATATGCAGCCAAGAATACTATATCCAGCTAGGCTTCATTGAAAATAGAAGGAGAGATCAAAACCTTCCAGGACAAACAAAAACTAAAGGAATTTGCAAACACGAAACCAGCCCTCCAAGAAATCTTGAAAGGGGTCCTCTAAGCAAAGAGAGAGCCTAAAAGCAGCATAGATCAGAAAGGAACAGAGACAATATACACTAACAGTCACCTTACAGGCAATACAATGGCACTAAATTCATACCTTTCAATAGTTACCCTGAATGTAAATGGGCTAAATGCCCCAATCAAAAGACACAGGCTATCAGATTGGATTAAAAAACAAGACCCATCCATATGCTGTCTGCAAGAGACTCATTTTAGACCCAAAGACACCCCCAGATTGAAAGTGAGGGGGTGGAAAACCATTTACCATGCTAATGGACACCAAGAGAAAGCTGGGGTGGCAATCCTTATATCAGACAAATTAGATTATAAAACAAAGACTGTAATAAGAGTTGAGGAAGGACACTATATCCTACTGAAAGGGTCTATCCAACAAGAAGATCTAACAGTTGTAAATATTTAGGCCCCTAACATGGGAGCAGCCAATTATATAAGGCAATTAATAACAAAAGCGAAGAAACACATTGACAACAATACAATAATAGTGGGGGACTTTAACACCCCCCTGACTGAAATGGACAGATCATCTAAGCAAAAGATCAACAAGGAAATAAAGACTTTAAATGACACACTGGACCAAATGGACTTCACAGATATATTCAGAACATTCCATCCCAAAGCAACGGAATACACATTCTTCTCTAGTGCCCATGGAACATTCTCCAGAATTGATCACATCTTAGGTCACAAATCAGGTCTCAACTGGTACCAAAAGATTGGGATTATTCCCTGCATATTTTCAGACCACATTGCTTTGAAACTAGAACTCAATCACAAGAGGAAAGTTAGAAAGAACTCAAATACATGGAGGCTAAAGAGCATCCTACTAAAGAATGAATGGGTCAACCAGGAAATTAAAGAAAAATTAAAAAAATTCATGGAAACCAATGAAAATGAAAACACAGCTGTTCAAAATTTTTGGGATACAGCAAAGGCAGTCCTGAGAGGAAAGTATATAGTGATACAAGCCTTTCTCAAGAAACAAGAAAGGTCTCAAATACACAACCTAACCCTACACCTAAAGGAGCTGGAGAAAGAACAGCAAATAAAGCCTAAACCCAGCAGGAGAAGAGAAATCATAAAGATCAGAGCAAAAATCGATGAACTAGAAACCAAAAGAACAGTAGAACAGATCAACGAAACTAGGAGCTGGTTCTTTGAAAGAATTAACAAGATTAATAAACCCCTGGCCAGACTTCTCAAAAAGAAAAGAGAAATGACCCAAATCAACAAAATCATGAATGAAAGAGGAGAGATCACAACCAACACCAAAGAAATACAAACAATTATAAGAACATATCATGAGCAACTAACTATATGCCAGCAAATTAGATAACCTGGAAGAAATGGGTGCATTCCTAGACATGTATCAACTACCAAAATTGAACCAGGAAGAAATAGAAAACCTGAACAGACCTATAGCCACTAAGGAAATTGAAGGAGTCATCAAAAATCTCCCAAGAAACAAAAACCCAGGGCCAGATGGCTTCCCAGGGGAATTCTATCAGACATTTAAAGAAGAATTAATACCTATTCTCCTGAAACTGTTCCAAAAAATAGAAATGGAAGGGAAACTTCCAAACTCATTTTATGAGGCCAGCATTACCTTGATCCCCAAACCAGACAAAGACCCCATCAAAAAGGAGAATTACAGACCAATATCCTTGATGAACATGGATGCAAAAATTCTCACCAAAATACTAGCCAATAGGATCCAACAGTACATTAAAAGGATTATTCACCACGACCAAATGGGATTTATCCCTGGGCTGCAAGGATGGTTCAACATCCGCAAATCAATCAACATGATACAATACATTAACAAAAGAAAGAACAAGAATCATAGGATCCTCTCAATAGATGCAGAAAAAGCATTTGGCAAAGTACAGCATCCTTTCTTGATCAAAACTCTTCAGAGTATAAGGATAGAGGGTACATACCTCAATATCATAAAAGCCATCTATGAAAAACCTACAGCGAATATCATTCTCAATGGGGAAAAGCTGAGAGCTTTTCCCCTAAGGTCAGGAACGCGGCAGGGATGTCCACTCTCACCACTGCTATTCAACATAGTATTAGAAGTCCTAGCCACAGCAATCAGACAACAAAAAGAAATCCAAGGCATCCAAATCGGCAAAGAGAAAGTCAAACTCTCACTCTTTGCAGATGATATGATACTGTATGTGGAAAACCCAAAAGACTCCACCCCAAAACTGCTAGAACTCATACAGGAATTCAGTAAAGTAGCCGGATATAAAATCAATGCACAGAAATCAGTGGCATTCCTATACACCAACAACAAGACAGAAGAGAGACAAATCAAGGAGTCGATCCCATTTACAATTGCACCCAAAACCATAAGATACCTAGGAATAAATTTAACCAAAGAGGCAAAGGATCTGTACTCAGAAAACTATAAAATACTCGTGAAAGAAATTGAAGAAGACACAAAGAAATGGAAAAATGTTCCATGCTCATGGACTGGAAGAACAAACATTGTGAAGATGTCAATGCTACCTAGAGCAATCTACACATTCAATGCAATCCCCATCAAAATACCATCCACCTTTTTCAAAGAAATGGAACAAATAATCCTAAAATTTGTATGGAACCAGAAGAGACCCCGAATAGCCAGAGGAATATTGAAAAAGAAAAGCAAAGCTGGCGGCATCACAATTCCGGACTTCCAGCTCTATTACAAAGCTGTCATCATCAAGACAGTATGGTACTGGCACAAAAACAGACACATAGATCAATGGAACAGAATCGAGAGCCCAGAAATGGACCCTCAACTCTATGGTCAACTTATCTTTGAAAAAGCAGGAAAGAATGTCCAATGGCAAAAAGATAGTCTCTTCAACAAATGGTGTTGGGAAAATTGGAGAGCCACATGCAGAAGAATGAAACTGGACCATTTCCTTACACCACACACAAAAATAGACTCCAAATGGTTGAAAGACCTAAACGTGAGACAGGAGTCCATCAAAATCCTAAAGGAGAACACAGGTAGCAACCTCTTCGACCTCAGCCGCAGCAACTTCTTCCTAGAAACATCGCAAAAGGCAAGGGAAGCAAGGGCAAAAATGAACTATTGGGATTTCATCAAGATAAAAAGCTTTTGCACAGCCAAAGAAACAGTCCACAAAACCAAAAGACAACCGACAGAATGGGAGAAAATATTTGCAAATGACATATCAGATAAAGGGCTAGTATCCAAAATCTATAAAGAACTTATCAAACTCAACACCCAAAGAACAAATAATCCAATCAAGAAATGGGCAGAAGACTTGAACAGACATTTTTCCAAAGAAGACATCCAAATGGCCAACAGACACATGAAAAAGTGCTCCGCATCGCTCGGCATCAGGGAAATCCAAATCAAAACCTCCATGAGATACCACCTCACACCAGTCAGAATGGCGAAAATTAACAAGTCAGGAAACGACAGATGTTGGCGGGGATGTGGAGAAAGGGGAACCCTCCTACACTGTTGGTGGGAATGCAAGCTGGTGCAGCCCCTCTGGAAAACAGTATGGAGGTTCCTCAAACCGTTGAAAATAGAGCTACCATACGATCCAGCAATTGCACTACTGGGTATTTACCACAAAGATACAAATGTAGGGATCTGAAGGGGTACGTGCACCCCAATGTTTATAGCAGCAATGTCCACAATAGCCAAACTGTGGAAAGAGCCAAGATGTCCATCGACAGATAAATGGATAAAGAAGAGGTGGCATATATACACAATGGAATATTATGCAGCCATCAAAAGGAATGAGATCTTGCCGTTTGCAAGGACATGGATGGAACTGGAGGGTGTCATGCTGAGTGAAATAAGTCAATCAGAGAAAGACATGTATCTTATGACCTCACTGATAGGAGGAATTCTTAATGTCAGGAAACAAACTGAGGGTTGCTGGAGTGGTGGGGGGTGGGAGGGATGGGGTGGCTGGGTGATAGACATTGGGGAGGGTATGTGCTATGGTGAGCGCTGTGAATTGTGCAAGACTGTTGAGTCGCAGATCTGTACTTCTGCAACAAATAATGCAACATATGTTAAGAAAAAAGAAAAAGAAGAAGATAGCAGGAGGGGAAGAATGAGGGGGAGTAAGTCAGAGGGGGAGACAAACCATGAGAAACGAGAGACGATGGACTCTGAAAAACAAACTGAGGGTTCAAGAGGGGAGGAGGGTGGGGGGATGGGTTAGCCTGGTGATGGGTATTAAAGAGGGCACGTTCTGCATGGAGCACTGGGTGTTATGCACAAACAATGAATCATGGAACACTACATCAAAAACTAATGATGGTAATATATGGTGATTAACATAACAATAAAAAATTTAAAAAAAAAAGAATATTTCAAGGCTCCATCCCGGGCGTCTCTCCTCTCTCCCAGCTCCAGACCCCGAGATCCAGTTGCTTGGCACTGAGTCCTTATCGTAATAAACCCAACTCAAAGTAACTCGACCCAAAAAGGGAGGAGATTGCTGGTCTACAGAACTGAACTGTAGGAGCGCAGAGGTGGAGCTGAGCTCCTTGTTGCATGAATGAAGGGGCAGAGAAACATGAGGGTGTTTATTAGGTGTTGGGGCTGGGAACTAAGTCTTCGTAAGCACCTGCCAGCGTGTAGGGCACTAATCTCATTTGATCAGATGAGGACACGAACAGCTGGGGTTGGGGAATTACCCAGATCATGATAGCTGGCCCATGAAAGAGTGGGGTTCAAGATTCTATCTAGCTCCTCCCACTGCCTCTAATTTTTCTAGTAAAAAGAATAGGTTTAGGATCAAAAACAAACTGAGGGTTCTAGAGGGGAGGGGGGTGGGGGCATGGGTTAGCCTGGTGATGGGTATTAAAGAGGGCACGTTCTGCGTGGAGCTCTGGGTGTTATGCACAAACGATGAATCATGGAACACTGCATCAAGAACTAATGATGTAATGTATGGTGATTAACATAACAATAAAAAATTTTAAAAAAATCTTAATAAAAATAAAAAAAATTTATAAAAAAAAAGAATAGGTTTAGGATCTATGATTACACATAGGGACTTAAGAGACCTTAGGAGCCATCTCATCCAGTGCACACCCAATGCTTGAGTCTCTCTCTTCCCATCCCAGTCGGGGATTCATGTCGCTTCTGCTTGAACACCCCTCAGGATGGGGAATTCACTCTCAAGACAGTGACTTTATTATTGAATCATGCTAGTAGGTTAGAAAGTTGAGCCAGAATTTATCCTGCTTTAGGATTAAAGTCATACATGTAATGTGCTTACCACAGTGACTGCGACATCAATAAATGTTACTGTCATCTTCATTTCCTTTATTACAACTATTCCTGTATCTGCCTTTCCCTCGGGAAGCCGGAAAACAAATTTCATTCTTCCCTAAGACAGCCCTTCAGATATCTAAAGACAGTGCTTCCGGGTCCCCCAGAGGCTTTGCTCACCCAGGATAAACAAATACTCCAACCCACTTTCAGATACTCATTGGTAAGCAAGAGTTGATGCTGTACATGCTGTGATTTTCCAGCTGCCACAGTGTGTGAGTCTTCAGAAAAGCTGATGGAACAGATGATGAACCAGCCACAGCAAGGTAGTGGTGGACTCCGGGTCATGACCTCTGCAACAAAAGGGAAGTGGTTGACCCTGAACAAACTTTGGCTCGTCACCATCAGAGCTTTACCAGCCACATTCTTGGGTCGACCCATTGTGGGAACCTGTTTTAATAGGAGGAAAAAAGAAATGAGCTCCCCCTCCAGAGTTAATTTATATCATTTTAGACCCCTAGCCTGGCCAAAAGTCATGATTAGTTTTTCCCAAAGCCAGTTTGTGTGTTTAATGATGCAATATTGAGCAACATAGGGGACCCAATCCATTCTAATCAAAGGACACCTCCTACCCCAAAACTTCCCTATTTACACATGGGAAAACTAAGGTCCAGAAGAGAGCAGTGACTTATCCAAGGTCATACAGGAAATTTGGGCAAAAGCCCCATCAACTCATGACCTCCAAAGAAAGATGAAGGAGTAAAGCAAACCATGAGAAAGGAAGAACAGAAACCGTGAGATTAAAAGAAAAAGAAAGGCTCTGAAAAAGTCCTCGTTGGAGTATTTCTCCTTCCCTCCCTCCCACCAAGTTACTATAGAGGCAATGTAGTGTGATAAGCACAAGGCCGGGGTCAGAAATTCCCAGGTCCGTCTGCTGGCTCTGCCACTGAGTAGGTTTGTGATCTGGGACAGGCTACTGAACCTTTCCGATACTCAAGTTTCTCATTAATAAAATGAGAATAGGAACATCAAACCTCAAAGGAGTCCTGTGAATTCTAAATAAAATAAGTAGAGGCTTTCAGTTCCCAGTAATGGTGGAGCAGCTTATATCAGACAAACTCTCCTGAAAAGAGCAATTATAAACTCTGCACAAAATATTTTAAAGCTACTATTTGATGGCACTGGAAAGAGACAAAAAGCAGGCAGAACCTGGAAGATACACAGCCCTTGAAGGAAGGGAGCCACACTGAGTGAAGTACACATTTATTTACCGGACCTCCCCTGGGAGGCATGCCAAGTTCTAAGAGAATCCTTGGGATAGAGTTCAAGCCGGAAGCAGCAGCTGTTGAGGTAGGAAGTCAGAAGTCAGAGTTCAGGGTTGCCTGAAAGGCTAAAAATTGGGGAAAGAAATCCTAAAAGGGAGGGGGCTCCCCATCAGAGCTGTAAGCTCCATAGTCAGAAGAGCTACATCTCATTCGTTTCTAGCAGTGTTCCTAGAACAGAATAGGTGCTAAATAGATGTTTTTGAACACATGGAAAGTGACTGGGTGGGTGTGGGTAGATGGATAGAGGTATGAGTCCTAACCTGAACTTCAAACTTCATACAGAAGAGGAGAGACTCCAAGAAGCTCAGGAGCAAAAACAAGTTAGAAAGGAATGGGAAGCAATTTCAGCAGCTGCCACTGGGGGGAGACAGACTTGAAATCCAAGTCCCATCAAGTTGGAGAGGCTTGATAAACACCTCAGACCTTCCACCAAAATCCCAGAAGAGTCGGTCATCAGGAGTTAAGATCACATCCAAAGACAAAGAGCTATAGTCCAGAACTAAAGGCAAAACTAAAATGTGCCCATCTATAAACAAAGCCTAAACAGTGCCTCCACAAAAATCAAAGTGATTCACCATTAATTTAACTGCCTGCTAGAACAAAACCCGATACTATTCAGTGGAAGATAACTGATCCAGAGTCACTATAAAGAGTTATTCACAATGTCCAGCATACAATTAAAAAGGACTATGTCCCCCATATGTAGTAAAAAACTACTAGACACATGAAAAAAAGAAGGAAAATATGAAAAGAAAAATAAACAACCAGCCAAAACAGATCCGCATGTAGCCCATGTTGGAATTAGAAACAGCAACTTTAAAATAACAATGATAGCATGTTAAAAAATTACAGAAAGAGATGTAAATAATGAGAGACTTTTAGACAAGATATGAAAACTTTTTTTAAAAGGTCAACCTATACCTGAAATATATAATTACCTGAAATAGAAAAACTATTGGATGGGATTACCAGAAACTGGTAAGAAAACAATAAATGAACACCAAACTTGAAGGCAGGTTAACAGAAATTATTCAAATGAAACACAAAGAGGGAAAAAAAGGCTGATAAAAGTGAACAGAGCCCCAGTGATTTGTGAAACAGTATCAAGCAGACCAACATGCATATAAAAAGGATCCCAGAAAGAACAGAGGCAGAGAATGTAGGAGAAAAAAATAATTGAAGAAATGTTATCTAAAAATTTTCTAGATTTGTTTAAAAGCATCATTCCACAGATTCAGGAGCCTCAGTGATCTCCAAGCAGGATAATACCAAGAAAATCACATCTAGGTATGGCATAGTAAAAATCCTGAAAACAAAATAACAACAACAAAATCTTAAAGGTAGTCAGAGGAGAAGAGGTATAATACATAGAAGGGAGCAATGAAAAAATTATGACTGGTTTCTCTTCAAAAACAATAAAGACCAGAAGACAGTGGAATATCTTTGAAATGGTGAAAAAGGGCACTTAACAACTTGGAATTCTATACATAGCCAAAATATGTTTCAAAAATAAAGACAAAATTAACACATCTTCCAGATAAATGAAAACAGAGACTATTTACCACTAGTGAACCCATACTAAAAGAAATGATAAAGTTGTTCCACCTGAAGAGAACTGATAGCAAATGGAAATTCAGATCTACACAAAAGAATGATGAGCAGCAGGGGTGCCTGGTTGGCGCAGTCAGCTAAGCATCTGACTCTTGGTTTTGGCTCTGGCCCTGATCTCAGTGTTGTGAGATGGAGCCCCGCATCAGGCTCTGTGCTCCGTGTGGAGTCTGCTTGAGATTCTCTCTCTTCCTCTCCCTCTGCGGTTCATGTTCTCTCTCGCGCGCAAATAAATAATCTTAAAAAAAAAAAAAAGAATGAACAGTGAAAATGGTATATATGTGGTTAAATTTGAATAAAAGTTTTCTTTCTTATCTTAACTTCTCTGAAAGTCAGTGGGCTACTTAAGGCAGAAATAGTAAGAGTATACTGTAGTGTTTATAACAGATGTAAAAATAAAATATACGAAAGCGATAGCATAAAGGACAGGAAGAGATGTAAATAGAATTATATGTGAAGTGGTATTATATTAATTCAAAATAGATTCTGATAAGTTAAGGGTGTATCTTGTAAATCCTAGAGCAACAACTAAAAATAATAATAATACAAAGAGGTATAAATCAAAAGCCAATAGAGGAGATGGAATGATCTACTAAAACAATACTCGGTTAACCCAAAAGGAGTCAGGGAAGATAGAACAAAGGAAGAAATAGCAGTGGGGACAAATAGGAAACAAAAAAATTTTTTAAAAATTAAAGAATGGGAAAAGATAAGTAGGCATGTGAAAGCTGGTATGTCTATATATACAAAGTAAACCTCAAGACAGATTATTGCATGAGATAAAGAGGGTTGTTTCCCAATGATAACAGAATCAATTTCTCAAGAAGATATTATGATCTTAAATATGTACGTGCCTAATGATAAAGTTTCAAAAATACATGAAACAAAAACTGATGGACCTAAAGGAAGAAACAGAAAAATCTATGGTCATTGTTAGAGATTTGAACACTTATCTCTTAGCAATTGATAAAGATATAGAAGACTGGAACAACACTATCCAACAACTTGACTTAATTGCCTTTTATAAAACACTTACACCACCAATGACAGAATACACATACTTTTCAAGTGTACATGGAACATTCACCAAGATATACTATATGCCAGACTATAAATCAATCTCAGTAAATTTTATAGGAATGAAACCATGGAGAGTATGTTTCCTGATAAAAGCATAATTAAATTAGAAATCAAAAACAGTAAGGAAAATGAGGTAACACAAGTTGCAAATATCAAGAGTGAAAGAGAGGACATTACTACCAATTTTACAGACATTCAAAAAATGTTAAGAGAATATTATATACAAGTGTATGCTAATAAATTCAAAAACTTAGATTAAATGGACAAATTCCTTGGAAAACAACACAACAAAAATACCACAAGAAGAACTGGAAAGTCTGATTGTCTCTAAATCTACTAAAGGAATTGAATTCATAATTAAAAATCATCACACACACACACTCCATCACCATGTCCAGATGGCTTCACATTTAGGACAGGAATGATACTAAGTCTACACAAACTGAGAAAATAGAGAAAAAGGAAACACTTTATAAATTTTTTATGAAGTTAGCATAACCACAATACCAAAACCTGACCAGGACTTTACAAGGAAAGTAAAATAAATTCAATATCGCTCATGAGCATAGAAGCAAAAATCCTCCACAAAACATTAGTAGATCAAATACATCAATATATAAAAAGGATAATGAATCATGACCAAGTGGGGCTTATGCCAGAAATGCAAGGTGGGTTCAGCATCTACAGATCAACCAGTATCATTCACCATGTTAACAGAATAAAAGAGAAAAATCATGGGATCATCTCATTAGAAACGGGAAACGCATTTGTCAACACTCAAGACTCATTAAAGATAGAAGTATTCAGCAAACTAGAAATAGGAGAAAACCTCCCTCCCCAATCTGAGAAGAGCATCTAAGAAAAAAAACATATGCCTAACATATTTAATAGTGAAGTAATGAACCCTTTCCTCCCACCATCAGGAACAAGGTAAGAATAGCTTCTCTCTTCAATTTTTTCCAACATTACACAATATACAGTTTCTGGCCAATGCACTGAAGCAAGAAAAAAAAAAAAAGAGATCAGAAAGGAAGAAGTAAAATTCAGCAATAAAAAGGAATGAACTACTGAGACATGCAAGAGAATGAATGAATCGCGAAAACAATCTGCTGAGAGAAAGAAGGCAGACACAAAAGAGTACATGCTGTATGCTTCTATTTATATAAAATCCTAGAGCAGGCAAAACTAATTTATGACAGAAAGCAGATCGGTGATGGCCTGGGGGTTGGGAGGAGACTGCAAATAGGGGATTTCTCAGGGTTAATAGAGATGTTCTGCATCTCGATTAGGATGGTTGTTACCAGGGTATACACACTTGTAAAAAATTTATTAAGTTGTACATTGAAATTGATGCATTTTATTATATGTACATGACATCTTAAATGAGGGATTTTAAAAGCAGGAAAAATATACACCATTCAGAAAATGAAAAAATAAGCCACAAACTATAGGAGGTCTAGAGAAAATATTCTCAGTACACATATCTGACAAAGGACTTGTATCCAGAACATATGGAGTCTCTCACAGCTTAATAATAAAAGTAAAAAGTAAGCAAGTTTCTTTAAAGGGCAAAAGACTTGAAAAGACGTATCACAAAAGATAATATATGAATGGCCAATTAGCACTTAAAATTGTGCTCAAGATCATCAATCATCAGAGAACTGCAAATAGAAACAACAATGATATAACTATAGCCTTACAAGAATGTCTAAAATTAGAAATATGAACAAAATCAAGATTTGGCAAGGATGCAAAGTAACCAGAACTCTCATTCGCTCCTGGTGGGAATGAAAGATAGTTCAGCCACCGTGGGCAGCAGTTTCACAGTTTCTATGAAGTTATCCCTAGACCTACCTTATGAAGCAGCTACTCTACTCCTAGCCATTTACCTAAGAGAAATTAAAATACCTGTCCTAAAACTGAACTGACTTGTATATAAATGTTAATAGGGACTTCTTCATAATCACCAAAAACTGGAAACAATCCAAGTGCCCATCCTCAGGTGAATGGATGTGGATTGTGGTGTATTTATACATGGAAAACTGTTCACCTATTTAAAAAAATGAACTAATGCACATGACCATGTGGATAAATCTCAAAAACATTTTGTTGAATAGCCAAACTATGGAAAGAGCCTAGATGTCCATCAACAGATGAATGGATAAAGATGTCATATATATATATATATACACACGATAGAATATTATGCAGCCATCAAGAAAAACGAAATCTTGCCATTTGCAACAACGTGGATAGAACTAGAGGGTATTATGCTAAGAGAAATAAGTCAATCAGAGAAAGACATGTATCATATGACCTCACTGATATGAGGAATTCTTAATCTCAGGAAACAAACTGAGGGTTGCTGGAGTGGTGGGGGGTGGGAGGGATGGGGTGGCTGGGTGATAGACGTTGGGGAGGGTATATGCCATGGTGAGCGCTGTGAATTGTGTAAGACTAATGAGTCACAGACCTGTACCTCTGAAACAAATAATACATAATATGTTAAAAAAAAAAGAAGAAGAAGAAGAAGATAGTAGGAAGGGAAAAATGAAGGGGGGAAATCGGAGGGGGAGACGAACCATGAGAGACTATGGACCCTGAGAAACAAACTGAGGGTTCTAGAGGGGAGGGGGCTGGGGGGATGGGTTAGCCTGGTGATGGGTATTAAAGAGGGCACGTTTTGCATGGAGCACTGGGCGTTATGCACAAACAATGAATCATGGAACACTACATCAAAAACTAATGATGTAATGTATGGTGATTAACATAACATAATAAAAAATAAATAAATAAAAATATTTAGAAAAAATACAAGATGTTTATGCAGATTTACATTTTTAGCTTTTAATAATGAAGTCATTAGAAATACTGTAAAGATTGCAACAAAAATATTTATATCCACCTAGTCTCTGAATTGCAAAACAAACAAAAGAGTATTTAATATAAAAGTTAGTGACACTGTCTAACACAAATATCATAAGAGATTTTGTTAAAGTCTGCCACGGTTAAAAAAGAAAATAAAACATTTTGTTGAGCAAAAGAAGCCAGGCACAAAGAAGTTCTTGGTGTAAATTTTCATTTATATGAAGTTTGAGAACAGAAAAAGCCAATCTATGGTGGTAGAATCCATAACAGAGACTGGCTGGGTGGATGGGGGTTGGTTGGAAAGAGACAGGAAGGAACTCTCTGGGGTGATTAAAAATGTTTTAGGTCTTGGGGCGGCCTGGGTACCTCAGTCGGTTGAGCAGCCGACTCTTGAGCTGCTCAGGTCATGATCTCAGGGTTCTGGGATCAAGCCCTGTGTAGGGCTCTGCACTCAGCAGGGAGTCTGCTTGAGAATCTCTCTCTCTCTCCCTCTGCCCCTCCCCCACACTCAAGCTTTCTCTCTCTCTCAAGTAAATAAATAACTCTTTTTTAAAAAGTGTCTTAAGTCTTGATTTAAGTGGTAGGTATACAGGTGTATACATTTTTCAGAATTTGTTGAACTGTGCTCTGAAGACATATGCATTTTATTGCTTTTTTTATTCTTCAATTTTTTTAAAAAGATAGGTGTAAAGGAATTAGCTTGGGGCTTAACACACAGTAAGTGCTTACAGCCATTAGTTTCCCTCATCCTTCACCTTCCCCATCTCCAGCAGGCACATACCATAGGCATGACCATGTTCTATGGTCATTGGACCTCTGAAAATAAGAATGACATTTTCCCCAAAGGAGTCGGACCATAGCACGACACTGGAGAGTTGCTCTAGTCTGGGCCATGGATCACAAATAACACTGATTATGCCATTTCTTCCTGGACCCTCCTGCAGGCTTTGGCCCTCAAGTCTAGGTCTAGAGTCCCACTGTCCCCATCCAAGAGGGTAGAATTTAGTTGGGTCATTCCAAGGGACTCGAGATGACAACATATGGAAGTAGAAAGACATGGGGCATGTGTAAGAGACTGAGATCAGTCTCTTACTGATCAGTATTACTATAGAAGGTTACAAGACAGGAAAACTAGTATTGGAGCCCGATGCTGAAAGCCTATGAGGTCAATGGAGTTAAATCGTCATGTAGGAGATGCTCAATAATTGTTTGTTGATTGAATAAGTGAATGAATGAGATACTGGGACTGTTGATGCTGAACCTCCAGGGCTGACTGCTGCCTCCACCTTCCTGTCTTGCAGCTCACATACCTGCCCCCACCCTGGGGCGAGTGCCGATCCTCAGAGATGGGACTCGACTTCTTTCCTGTTTACAGTATCACCGCCTGTCGGATTGACTGTGAGACGCGCTACATCGTGGAGAACTGTAACTGCCGCATGGTCCACATGCCAGGTCAGTGCCAGGGATTGCCTGGGACCTTCTCGGCACTTCACACCCCAGTGGGAAACACTGTACCCACTCCATGAGGATCCACAGGGATGCGGTTCTGGGAAGGCTAGTATTTTAGAGGTCCCAAACACTTAGAGGGCAGATAGAAGCATCCAGTTAGCAACCAAGGCAGCATCCTGGTGTCCAGAAGCGTCCAGATGTTTGAAGAACGTTCCTCCCAGTGCTCAATATGGGTGCTAATTGTTCGCTACTCTTACCTCCTAGAGTTCAGTGTCCAGGTATCTGAGTGCTTACAATTCTTGAATCCTCGTATGGTACCTGTTCAAACATCCAGGTGTCTATTGCTTTCATCCAGATGGTTCCCTTCTTGCATCCAAATGTCTAGCACTCTTTTGAAGGAGGCAAAAGTCCATCAGCCAGCAAATAAATGTGCATGTGCTGACATTTCTGTTGTCAGACTAACAAGGCATGTAACCATCTCATTAGATGATCTCATTAGAGATGGTCAGCTAATCAGAAGCAGAAGTGCAGGGGGTGGAGGGTGGGAGGGCTGATTCGAGCATGAAGAGTGTGGTATTGCTGCATAGAACTAAGAATGATAGGCTGGAGGCAGGGACGCTGGCTTCTAATTCAGATTCTTCCATTCACCCGCTGTGTGACCTGGCACAAGTTACAAAACCTTTCTGTTCTTACCTTCATTATCTTTAAAACACAATCATTAGTTGTTATGAGGATAAAATTAGGCTAAAATATAAAAGTGCAAAAGTCAGTGGTCATTGTATTAGCACATGGGGAGAGGAAACCAAAAGTACTATTGACTGATGACCTACTATGTGTTGGGAACGTTGCTATGATATTTCATGGCTACTATTTCATAGTTGTATCATACTTTAAGTTTATTTAACTAAATCCTTATATCAGACATTTAGTTGATTATCAGTTGTTTTCTGGTATAACCAGTGCTGAGATGAACATGCTTCTAGCCAAATTCTGAATTATCTCATCAGTAATCAACAATTTTCCTAGTAATCTAAATGGATGATTGTTGATCTTTGAAATTGCCTGAGACTCCCAGAAGACAGAGCAAAAATGGAAACATATCAGTTAAATTGTTACTGTTGGAAAGGAGGAAGCGTATCAGCTCTCAACTCTTGAAAAAGATGTTTAGGGAAATAGTAAGGAAAGGATATTGTGGTAGGTTTAACTTTAGCACTTGGCAAAAGAAAAAAAAAAGGTGTGGGGGAGGGTGGTTTCTGGATTTCTACGGAGAGACGAGATAGGAGAATATAGCTAAATAGTACCTGCCTGATGCTCAGACCGGGTCAGCAGCCAGTGAGGTTCCCCCCATGGAACCTGAGCCAAAAGCAAGCAGTAGATTTTAATCATTCCACTCATGACACTGTCTCTGGCGTCTCAGTTACTAGTGTGCAATTAAGGGCAGAGCAAAAGGAGACTGACAAAGCAGCCCTTGCTCAAAGCAGAGTGCTGCTGTTGGAAAGAGCTCTGGCCTCGGGGTCACACTGGCCTGTGTTCAAAGCCCACCTCCATCACTGTGAGCTCTGGTGTCCTGGGAAGGCAGGATACTTAAGCCTAAAGTCTCGCACCCTCGGGTAAAACAGACACAGTGTTTCCTATCGCAGGAGGGACCCTTGTGAGTTACAGACAATGATGCGCACCAGACTGAGCAGGTGCTTTCCACCACCTCCCTGCTTTCAGCCACTAAGGCTTTCTCATGTATCACCCACCTGCGCTGGGTGGACCACGCACAGCGATCTGGGAGAAGTTAGCCAGGCCGCCTCTATTATGGCCTGCCCAAGCTCACAGAGCAGAGCAGACCCAATCCCCTGGCTCTGCGTACACTGGGCCCCAACTGCCGGCAGGCAGCTCTGATAGGCGGTTCCCTTCCGTGGAGGTTCCCTTCTGAATGCCGGCTGGGTATGCTGCCCCTCCTGATTGCAGGATGCACTCCCCTTCCCCAGCCCAGGAGAGAGATGTTGCTGCCTGAGTACCTCTCCTTGTGTCTCTTCTTTGCAGGGGATGCCCCTTTCTGTACTCCTGAGCAGCACAAGGAGTGCGCAGAGCCTGCCCTGGGTCAGTATTGGGGGACAAATGGAGCGGGGGGCTGAGATTGAGACCTCGGAGGCCCTCTGGGTGTGGGAGAAGTGGGGACAAGAGAGGAAGGTGGAGAGCAGGAGGAAGAGAAGGGAGGGAACAGATGCAGGGATGCAGGCAGGCGGTTGAGGGCTGAGCAGGCACAGGGGGAGAGAACGGGAGTAGAGAGGTAGGGGTAGAGATGGGGTGGGGTTCGGGGGAAATGGAGAGCACTGGGGAACGCAGGGGAGGGGACAGAGATGGAGAGAGGATGGACAGTGGGCAACCGGGTGGGCACCGAAGGAGATGGGGCAGAGGAGGAGGGGCGGCCGGCTTGTATTTCCCCCTCCTCCTCCTCCCGCTGGGTGCCTGCGGGTTGGAATAACTGCTGGATTCCCCCACTGGAAAACTTGCCGGTGCGGGAGATCCCACAAACAAGCTACAACCCCAAAGCTAGACCCACTCCACATGCCTGCCTCTCTCCGGACCTGGGAAGTGATTTATAATCAAGACAAGCAGAGAGGGTGTTTAAATCATATGGACTCAATTTCATTCAGCAGCTGCACTTGCTGGAGCTAAGCCGGGACAGCTCTGGACTCCTGCGTCCAGATGCTTCCAGAAAGACTGGGGGGGGGGGGGGAGGCGGGGCTTAGAGAGAGTGAGAGAGACTTCTGACGTATACAAAGACATCTCTCTTTGGAGTACAGAATCAACAGAGCCCGTGGGTAACACGGCGATGATCAGAGAGACGGAGGGAGAGAAGTATGTCTTTAGCCACCCTGTCCTAAGAGGAAGAGGGCAGCTTGAAGGAAAGAAGTGTTCCAGATGCAGGGAGGTTCCTTCTAGGGACAGGAATTGGGGATCTTTGCTTGTGCCCTAACCCAGCAGGCAGAAGAGGCAGGCTCTGGCCAGGGAGGAGCCACAGAGGGAATACCACGGAGCCCTGGTTTTCAGATAAAATGGTCTCCCACGTTTGCCCTTGACGGGAGGCCCACTTTGTGGATGAGAACAGCGAGGCTGGGAGCAGAGAAGAAGGCTCTGGGAAGCTGAGGGCGCCAGGACGTCCAGCCTGTTCTCCAAAGTGGTGCCTTTTCAACAATTTTTAAAGGGCAACATAACAATAAAGGAAGTCAACGGAGAACAGGACAAAGAGAAACTTAGAAAGAGTGGGCACCTTTTTATAAGAGCTCCCACCCTTACCAACCTAGAGCCGACGCCCAGCTCCCCTTCTCTCTGCAGCGCCCCACCCCTCACTGCCCCCGGGGAAAGGCACCTCCTCCCAGCTCACGCCCCGCCCCCGGAACCCGGGGGCCCCGCCCCCACACCTGACTAAGCCCCGCCCCTGTCTCCCCTCCAGGTCTGCTAGCAGAGAAGGACAGTAATTACTGTCTCTGCAGGACACCCTGCAACCTGACTCGCTACAACAAAGAGCTCTCCATGGTGAAGATCCCCAGCAAGACGTCAGCCAAGTACCTCGAGAAGAAATTTAACAAATCAGAAAAATATATCTCGTAAGCCAAGTGGGCATGGTAGGCAGGGGGAGAAGGGGTAGATCGAGGAGGAACTGGGAGCGATTGAGGAAGAGGGTGAAGGGGGAAGCAGTTGGCTCCAATTTGGCAGATATTAATGGAACACTGCTGTGGGCCAAGCTCTGTGTTTCGGACTCAGAAAGCAAAGACAACGGTGGTTAAGACGCAGGCCCCGGCCATTAAGGAGCTTGAAGCAGTTTTCCAGGGAGGCCTTGCACATTCCCTTCCCTCTGCCCAGAATACTTTTCCTCTCACGTTACCTAACTGGTTCCTCATTGTGCACGTCTCCATTTAAAGGTCATCTCCTCAAACAGCTAAATGAGTGCCCCTCCCTTTATTTTTCTCTCCAGGCATCTGGTGTTTTCCTTTATAACACTCATCCAAGTGTGGAATTCCATATTCGTGTGTGTGTGTGTGTGTGTGTGTGTGTGTGTGTGTGTGTGTGTGTTTCCCGCTAGATTGAAAGCTCCCTGAAGGCAGGAGCCTTTCCTCTTGTTCTCTGCTAGAGAGTGTCTGGCACATAGTTGGCACTCAAAAAATGTCTTCTGACAGAAAAAATGAATGAAATCCCTGGGAGAAGAGGTGTCCCAGGCAGAGGCTGAGCAAAGAGGATCAGCACAGGGCAGACAAGAGATGGGCCAGAGAGAGCCTCGGCGGGTGATGTGGCAGAACAAGAGCACCTTGTAGGGGGAGCTGGCCGTGGGGTGGGGGACAGGGACTGACTTTCCCCGAAGAGAATAGGGAGCCTCCGAGGAGCTTCTAGTAGGTGGGTGACAGCCTCAAATGTGTATTTTGGACCACTGCCCTGCAACAGAACTTTCTACACAGATGGAAAAGTTCTGTGTCTGTGACGTCCAACATGGGAGCCACTAACCACACGTGGCTGTTGAGCATTCTGAATGTAGCCTGTGACTGAGGAACTGAATTGTAATTTTTTTTAATGTGACTTAGTTTAGCAGTTTTAGAAAGATCCCTCAGGCGGCAGGTGTAGAGGACAGAAGGGAAGCCAGAAGAAAGGGCGGGAGCCTGGTAGGAGGCGGGTGCCATCACCCAGTCAAGCCATGATGACCCTTACTTTGAGTGGTGCCTCAGGGAGCCCCGCAGCGGGGGGAGGAGGATCTGCTTCTCTCTCACCGGCCACTCCCTCCTGCCAGCACCGCCACCAGAGCCCATCCTGGGGCAGTTTGGGCGGCGGGGGGGGGGGGCAACAAAGTGCACCGAGGCCACTGTGACCAGGGATGAAGGAAATGGTGAATAGGAGGTGCCAGGCCCCACGGTTGAGCAGATGTCCTGCCAGCAACGATGATTTTTCCTGCCAAGATGTGTCTTGTTAACACACCTGCCTAAGGGAGCAAAAGGGAACCCCCCAGCCAGATCTAGATTTGCTCCCTAAA
This sequence comes from Eumetopias jubatus, assembly GCF_037043125.1. NCBI lineage: Eukaryota > Metazoa > Chordata > Mammalia > Carnivora > Otariidae > Eumetopias > Eumetopias jubatus. The sequence goes on from NW_028274816.1 coordinate 122,057,159, forward strand.
AACCCTCCCCGACTCTGGCAGCTGACTTGGCAGCTGCCAGAGTCGGGGGCTCCCACTCGGAGAAACTTGTTATAAATCCAAGTAGGGGGGCACCCAGTGGTACTGTTGGTTAAGCGTCCGACTCTTGGTTTCAGCTCTGGTCATGATCTCAGGGTTGTGAGATCGAGCCCCACATCAGGCTCTGCGCTCAGAGCAGGAGTTTGCTTGAGATTCTCGCTCTCCCTCTCCTTCCGCCCCAACCACTCGTACTCTCTCTCTCTCTCTCTCAAATAAATAAATAAATCTTTTTAAAAAAAGAAAAATCCAAGTAGGAACATGGGGGGCTGTCAGGAGTGGGTACAGGGTACCCAGGAGGTCAGCTGGGGCAAGCACGACCAAAGAGTGAAGAGCTTGTCAAGAGAGTACTGAGCTCACCTGCTGGTGAGGAACCAGGAAGACGTTTTGGGGGCCCAGAGACCTGGACACCAGGCAGGACTCATGGAAAGGACACAAAGAGGGGACAGCTGAGGGACAGAGGGGCACAGTTGATATGTGCTTCTGGTCTATAGAGAGCACTAGGCTGGGGGTCAGGACACTTGGCTCCAAGGCCAGCTCTGTCACCAACCAGCTCTAATTTGGGGCCAGTTGTTGCACTTTCGTGGGCTCAGCTTCTCCTGGTGTCAAGGGGAAAGTTGTGTCACATGGTCCGTGTGGCCCGAGGGTTCTCACCACATAGAGTCCTGAATATTCCCTCTGCAGAGAGAACATCCTTGTTCTGGATATATTTTTTGAAGCTCTCAATTATGAGACAATTGAACAGAAGAAGGCATATGAAGTCGCTGCCTTACTTGGTAAGTCAGTGTCGGCTGCGCTAATTTCCACGTGTCATGGCGGGGAGGGAGGGGGAGTGGGCAGCTGGGTAGGCAGGCAGGCAGGTAGATAGATACACCTTCGGAGGAGTCTGGCCTTTTCATGTACTAATTACTCCCTCTGTCCCAGAATGGGAAGGACTCCAGTGTGGTGGAGGTGTTCGGCCCAGTTCATGCCCCAGCGTAGGCCTCAGTTTCCCCATCGACATCATGAGGCAGATGAGCTAAAAGGTCTCTCAGGGCCTTTCCAGTGCTGCCCTGTTGGATTCCGTGGTCTTCTGTCCCCAGGTTGGAGTGAGCCCCAGGGCCACAGCGGGGACAAAGAGCGGTCCAATGGAGGGAAGGCTGAACTGTGGGTGGTCCCCAGGCAGTGAGGGCCCCGGATGGAGCCCAACCTGGAAAGCAACATTGCAGCATAGAGGCCAGATGTTCCCCGTGGACTGAGAGCCCTTTGTCAAACACAAAAGAAGGGCCACATATCCCCAGATGTCTACAGACCTGACTGCCACCCCCACACAAGGTCACATCCGCAAACCTGGCCACATGAGCACATAATGCATGCAGGGAGTTCGTTTCAACCCTGCCCCACCCCGTGCAAAACCCACAAGACCCCTGAGGGTAGACAGCTAAAAGACCTGCCCCTGGGGCCCTTCTCCCAGTGCCTGCTCACTCTCAAGAAAGGACATGATGCTGTCCCTACAAAGAGAATTAGCTGCTCTTGCCTCTGTGAGCTGGACCGACTGAGAGTGGTACCTCGGCAGGGGGGGCGGGGGGGTGGGCAGCAGGTATAGAGGGAAGTAGACAGGCACAGAGTCAGATGACTGCATACCAGCTATGAGAAGGCACGTGGCCTCACCTCACTGAACGTCAGGTCCCTCATCTGTAAAATGGGTCTAACCAAACACTTGATGAGTTTGTTGAGATGGTTCACTGGGATAGAGCCCTCGCCCACAGAAGATCCATAAGGAGTAGTTTCTGGGACCTGGACAGTCACCATGCCAGGGGCCCAGGGCCCAGCTTCTTCCAGATGCCATCGGAGCATTTCTGCACCTCTCCCAGGAGACTGGGGACTCGGCCACAGCGGGGACCCAGCTGGGTTAAGGTGGCTGCCACTTGGGTCTCAGAGACACTTGTGGCCAAAAGGGACTGAGCCAAGAGACTAATACCGTGGGCCCGAGGTAGAAGTCATGCTCTGAAGATGTAGACCCCTCACCCTGCCTCTGTCACCTTGTCACCTTCATTTCCTAAAGAGAACTCAAGACAGGGCTCTTCCCTACCCTCCCCGACACAAGCTCACTGTTCTCTCTCTCTCTCACGCACACGCACACGCACACGCGCACTGAGGAGGGCGTGAGCTCTGAATCTGTCAGAAAGGATAGCTCCTCTCTGCATCAGCTGTGAGGACAAGCACATTCCCAGCATCTTGCTCCCACCCAGAATAGCCTGCTGAGAGGATCATGCTGCCATCTGTACCTCCCATGGTGAGAGTGTGCCACTCGCAGACCCTCAGCCATCAGGCCCATGGGCCCTTCCCTCACCACCGTGCAGCCCACCCTCCCCCCAGGGCACACCACACATGCCCTCAGGCCACACCCACCCCAAAGAATATGCGCACGTGCGCGCACATACGGTCACGAGCCACACACTCCAGTGTGCAGAGCACAGACCCGCATCCAGGCCACGCGCTGCAGACACGTACGCACTCCATGACTGCAGACCTGTCACATATGCCTGCCCATACACACAAACATGCTCCCGCAGCTTCCACACACTCATACACAATGCCCACCTCCACAACACCACACTCACACACACTGGACACACTCAGTGTCCCTACCCTAGACGTAAAGAGCCACCTGCATAAAGCCATCCACAGCCAGACGTGCTCACACAGAGTGCCCTGACACATACCCCACGCTCGGTCACGCTGCACGCACGTGCACACACCTCACACCTGACACGTACATTGGTAAGTACACACTTCCCAGTAACGTCCCCAGTAAGGGCATGAGAGAGAGAGAGCAGGGGGAGAGGAGTGAGGGGAACCATTTGGAGCCCAGCTCCAAGCCCCACCAGGAGGAGCCCCCTCCCTGCCCTCTCTGCCTGCTCACCTGGGACTGTGGTTGTCGGCCTGCCCTCAGCCATAATCAGGGAGGGAGAGGGCAGATGGAGCCAACAGAAAGTTCTCAGACCAAGTCGTCAGCCTGGGGTCTCCAGTAAGACCGGGCACCCACCCTGGCAGCACCCCCTTTCCCAACACTCTCCCTGCTCAGCCCAGCAGCTAAGAGTCCATAGAGGTTCCAGCTGCAAGGACCTCACAGTGGTCTCCTCCACTCCCCTCCCCACCAAATGCCCTAATGAGAAGGTCAGGGTTGATCAAAGCCACACAGCAAGCTGGTGCCCACTCTCCAAACTCAGAACCTCCAAGGCCTCTGCTCTACCACACTGCCTCCGGAGCAAAGTATTTGGGCTTTGGGGGGACCAGAACCCCTTATCAAATCTGGTAATAGCTTCTCAGATAGGAACTCTCCCACTACAAATCCCAGGTACACAACATGTAACATCTTGCATTCAGTTTCAAAGGGTCTCCAACCATCAGCAACTCCCACAGGGGAGTTGTTCTCAAGCCCTGGTGGGCGTAGGACACCTGGGAACTTAAAACTCCTGACTTCCAGACCCGAGCCCCAGAGATTCTGATTTTATAGAGCCGGGGTAGGTCCAGACATCTACACTGAGTATAGATTTCTCAGGAGGGAGAAGACCTGAAGACCGGTCAGAAAAGACTTTGGTCAGTGGGGCCTCTACACCCCTTGGCAAGAACCCCTACTCTAGAAAAAGACCAAAGTGAACATTTACCTTCAGGTGGGAGGGTGAGGGGATGCTTCCTATGGCCTTATCCTAAGGGTGAGAGCTGCCCTGAGTTGGCCCTGTAGGCCTCGTCATGATTGGGTGGGGTGGGGGGGTCTCTTGGGCCACTGTTCCCAAGACCCCCACCCAGGACACCCGACCCATGAGTCTTGGGCTAGACTGCCCTCGCTCCAGGCAAACACCACACACTTCTTGTCTATTCCCAGCCCAGAGCCAAAGAAGGGCCCATTCCGTGTGGTTCTGAAGGTCACTGAATAAGCCTGTTAGCCTGGGAGGTCTACTCTAGGCCCTCCAGTAAGCACTCGGGTTCGTTCCCATTGCCACTGGGTGCTGTTTTCAGTAAGAGAGGGAGTTGTCCAAGGCCTGAACTGTCCCAGGCCCAGGCTCCCCGTAGTAGGGGAAGGGTTCCAAAAGTCTGGTTTCTGAGTTCGTCTGCTCACCCCTTCCTAGAAGCACTGTGACTAAAGCCAAATCTTTGATCTTGTCTCTCTCCCCAGGTGATATTGGTGGTCAAATGGGACTGTTTATTGGTGCTAGTATCCTTACAATACTAGAGCTCTTTGATTATATTTATGAGGTAAGCTTGGGGTTGCTCGTGGGGAAATGATCATATGCTGGGACTCTCATCCCACCCCGATGTTCAGAACCAAAGCATGGGGGAGAGAATGACCTCTTTCCACCCAGAGCCTGCTTTCTCCTGCCTGTCCATGGACATTGTCTATCACCAAGTCCTAGGCACGGAGGAGGGGTGGGTCCAAGAGAGACCGAAGCCAGCTCCTCTCCTCAGGGAACTGGAAGAGCTGTGGTCTGTCCACACTCAAAATGGGGGAGAGGTAGGGTTGAGAAGGAGAAGAGCCAAACCTGAGGCCAGCTGTGGTCGCTTCATACATGTGTTTGTCTGCACCCACACACCCACAGCACACACACACACACACACACACACACACACACACACACACACACTTCGGCCACACACACATACATCACTCACAAACACACATGCACATTATACACATACCACTCACACATAGACGCTACATTCAAGCAATACACACACCTGCCCTCTGGGTGGCCCGTCACCTGAGTAGAACCCATCCTGGTGCAGGCAGGTTTAGAGAAGGGGCCTTGCCTGGTGGTCTCCATCAAGCCTGAGCAAGAAGAGCAAGGGCACACAGGCCGCTTCTGGCTGTGCATAGCCTAAGATGTCTCCCTCAACAGGCAGCTGGAATAGAGGCTCTGAAAGCTTCTCCGAGGACGGGCAGCTGACCATGGCCTCTGGCTCTGAGTGTCACTGTGCCATCCCCCCGAGTCAGGCGGGCTCCGGGGGCTCCAGAATTCCTAAGGGGATTCCTCAGCATCCCCAGGACCCACTGAGTTTTGGTCCAGCAAGAGGAGCCTGCAGAGCAGTGTTCTGACTCCCAGAGGGGGCTGTCTTCAGCCAAAGCCCACTAGGAACCTTTGTGGGGAAAGACCCCTGCGACCAGGGCACTCGGGAGTGCCTCACTCCACCTCCCAGCATGGTGACCTTGTTCCCCAAACCCAGATCAGGCCTCAAGGCCAAATCTTATTCTGCTTTGCTTATTAATTTTTGTGAAATAGAAGTTTTTGCTGTATAAAGTGACGGAAATTACATCATACTAGGGAACACGTTGAATGCCTACCCTTTATCACTAAGAATCAAATGTTATGGACTCAGGGGTGCCCTGATCTAATGAACAAGTGGGGCTGCCAGGCCTCATCCCCCAGGCCCAGCCTCCGGAGTGGGCTCCCAGGCTCTCAGGCACACCCTCCATCCCCAAGAGAAGTCCGTCCCCATGCCAGATGGGGCCCCCCTGTGACCTCCTCCAGGCTCAGGCTCCTGCGCCAAAACCTCACTTCAGCCGAAAGCTGGGGGAGGGGCTCCCAGAGCTGGCTGCCGGGTGGGCTCCTTCTGCCTTCACACCCATCCCCCGGGTTGACCGAGCCCGTCCTGATTCTCTTGCAGCTGATCAAAGAGAAGCTCCTAGACTTGCTTGGCAAAGAAGAGGACGAAGGGAGCCACGAGGAGAACGTGGTAAGAGCAGGACCTGCGCTGTAGGTTGCTCTGTCCCCCTGCATCAGTGGGCCTCATGAGACCAGAGGTCAGGGTCAGGGCCAGGGCAGGAGGGACGCACCTCCCCGCATACCTTAACTTGGCTCATTGGAGGACACCCCCACTGAGCCCCGGGGCCCAATGGCAAGCGCTGGATACGGCCATCCCGGGAGATGCTGGCAAGGGGAGGTCCCGCCTGGCCCAGTCGGGCTTGTCCCGGGCCGGGGGGCTACTGCTCTCATCTCATGCCTTGGGAGAAGCAGGGAGGCTCTACGCGCTGAGTCCTCAGGTGGGCAAAATGCAAGTAAGGACGTCACTGGTGCTCTACTCCATTTGAAGGGGACAGGGAGCTCGGGGCCCCGCGAGGTTGGGAGCAGCCGTGATACCCATCATAACTGCCAACTACTGTGTGCCCCGTCGGGCACTGTGTATTTGAGGCACTTGAGGCCCAGAAGCCCCAGTTCCCCCAGCTGGTGAGTGGCAGAGCTCCCCTGACCACCGGCCCACTCTGCCTGTCTTCCCTCGGGCAGCGAGGCAGCACCTCTTACAGCTGGCTGTCCGCCCTCCTTCCCAAACTCAGTCTACTCCCGGCTGCCTGGTATCTCCGGCTTTCCCCAGGGGAGAGCTCTGCCCTGACAGCACCACACCCACTAGGGTGTCCGAAGGCCGCAAATCCAAACTGAGGCCAGCCCCTTCCCCCAGACAGGCCCCCATTTCTATTCCAGACACTAGTTCTCTACCCACTTTCCAGGCTGAAAAATCTCTGCCTCGGTTCTCCCGGGCCCCTGCAGCTCTGTTGAATAGAAGACAGCTATCTGTGGAGGGGAGGGCAGGTGGAAGGGACCCAGGCTCTGGACTGGGGTCCCTGTTCCTAGCCGTGTGCCTGAGCAGCTGCTGACTCACAGCGACCTCAGGGAGTTGTCATTTGGATTAAGCGGACCTTGCCTCGACAGCCCGCAGCAGTGCCTCGGTTATAGGAAGTGCTCACCAAGTGGAGGTTCCCTCCGCACCCCACCTTCCCTCTGCCCTCAGAACCTCTCAGAGGCGCCGCCTCCCCCTCCCCAAGGCCCCCCTCCGCCACTCCCCCTCCCCCAGCCCCATCCTCATCAAATCTCCCCCACGTTCTTGGCACAGCCTCCTAATATCTGTTCCCATCCCTCCCAGCCTCCAGCCCTCTGCAGCCTCAAGGCCCTCCCAGCCCCGCCCTGCTTTCCTCTGGGGCAGGCCCCACCCTAAAGGTCCACTGGGGAGCTGGGACTACTCTGGTTCTGGCTGTTGGGGGGGGCCTCCCCACTTCCTACTTGGCCTCAGCCATTGGCACGCCCTGCCCCAAGCCTAGCCATGGGCTCCACTTCCTCCATCCCAGGAAGGCCTCAAGGGGGACCCCCCAAGATGAGGGCAGGAGGGGATGTCCTCCTGCCTCGAAGCTAGAGAGCACTCAGAGCACGCAGCTTTGGATGATACATTAGGGGCACGTCTAGAAGAGAAGTTCAAACCACTGCTGAGCCCCATCACCAGGGAGCCCTCTCCCCACCCTGGGGGCACCTAGGTGGGCGATGGTGAGGGCTCTGACGGCAGCGAGGCGCCCCCAGCCTCGTGCCCCCACAACAGCTCACCAGCCCCTGAGATGCCTGCGGCAGGAGCAGCTCCCCTGGAGAGCCCGCGGGGGGGGGGGCACAGCTCCCAGGGCCTCAGCTGGGCTGCCAGTGGCATCATGATGCCATTTTGCAGAATGAATACCAACCCCCGCTGTCCCCTTCCCTCCAGAGCACTTGTGACACGATGCCAAACCACTCTGAAACCATCAGCCACACTGTGAATGTGCCCCTGCAGACGGCCCTGGGGACCTTGGAGGAGATTGCCTGCTGACAACCCTTGGACCACCCGGCACCCCCCAAACAGACTTGGAGGCCCAAAACCCAGGACAGGGGACAGCAGGCGCAGGTGGGATGGCCCCTGATGACAGAAAGAAGCAAGAGCCCCCTATGCACACATAGCAAACTCTCTGCCAAAACCTCGCTGCGGCCACGTCTGACATGACGCGTCCTCGGGCCCCGCCGTGCGTCCCTTTAGGAGAAATGAGTCACACTCTGGAACTGTCCGAGAACCAACCTGCCATCACATCTCACTGCCAGATGTATAAAGCACCTGCATGCTCAGACTGCTCACGGCGCCACCTCCACGTCTGTCTCTGTACACGACTCTGCTCCACGCGTTTCCCAGCGGCCACTCTGCAGGGCACAGCGGGACCAGGTTCCAGCCCCGAGGTCACCACCCTGTGGTCACGCTGGGATCACAGCTGCACAGTCGAGAGGAAAAGCGCAGAACTCTCAACCACGTCCGGTCCTTGTGTACTTTGTGAAGGTTCTTAACCGGCCCACAAACCCCTTCCCTCCCCTGAGCCGGCCCATGGGCTGACCAGGGCCCTCCACCCCACCCCTGTCCCAGCGCCTGGTGGAGGCAGGGTGGCCTGGGCGACTCCAGCACTCATCCATGGGACCCACGTCATTCTGCCGTCCCCGTGACCCAGCTTGTACAGTCCGAATCTGTTTCTTCTTCCGGGGGCGGGGGGGGTTGTTTTGTTTGTCTGTCGGAGATCTGTTTTGTTTGGTTTTGTTTTCCGAATTTGGGTTTTGATGTTCTGAGGTTTGGTTTGATTTGGTTTTTCCATTTTCTCTGGCGTTTATTTATTCGTGCTTCCAGTCACGGTCATATTAAAAGCTGGTCTTGTGGAAACGGCTGAGTTGGTGCTGCCTTCTCCCCCATACTCAGCGCTCTCTCCCCCGGAAGCCTTTCGAAGGGGCCAGGCCGGCCAGGTCAGAACCCACAGATTATATACAGGTAAAGTCTCCGGCAGCAGCGCTTACCTTTACAAAGTGTATAGAGCGTATGCACTTCTAGTCTATTCTAAATCTCTAAAAATTATTGATTGCAACCTTGTAAATGATTTCATGACCATTAAGGGGGTAACAGTTCATGGCCTGAACGACACTGTCGCGGACCATGGGCGTGTGGCTTGAAGAGGGGGAGGCAGAGAATGCTGCCCAAACCTAAAAACCATGAAGGAAGCCTGCCTGCCCCTCTGATCCTGTCCGTGAAATCGGGCTGGCCTCCCTCCCACACGGCAGCCTTTCCAGACCCTCTCTCTGCACCCCACCTCCTCACCCCCCATCAAGCAGACCTCTGCTTGTCCCTGCAGAGGTCACACTGGCTTTCTGCCTGGCTCCCCACGACCGCTGGCCAAGTGGGAAAGGAGGGGGGAGGGGCCTCGTGGAGAGAGGGCGTGGCCTTTCAAGCCCCTCCCACAAAAAGGGGCTTCCTGTCTGGGCAGAATCCTCGTCCTCTGGCATCATGCTGATTGCAGGGCGTGCAACCGTTACTCTCCCGAGGCCCTTCAGGCCGCTGTCTCTGCGCAGGGGTGCCCGGCAAGGCACACGCGGTGGCCAGGGGGCGGCTGGGACACGGCATCCCTGAAATGCCTCCTCCCAGCACCTTCTTTCTCAGCCGGGCTTGCCCGAGGCTGTGGGCCAAGCCAGGCTTTAATCCTTAGGGACCGAGCGCAGCGCTGCTGGAAGGCGCCCTGTTTTCGGTTTCCACTGCTGCTGTAACAAATCACAACAAACGTAGCGGCTTAAAAGCAGACGTATTGCCTTCGAGTTCTGGAATTCAGAAGGCTGACACGGATCTCACCGGGCTAAAAATCTGTGTCGGCGGGGCTGTGTTCCTTCTGGAGGCTCTAGAAGAGAAACCGTTTCCTCGCCTTTTCCGGCTCCTAGAGGCCACCCACATTCCGTGGCTGGTGGCCTCTTCTACCATCGGCCAACCCAGCAATGGTGGGTGGGGTCCTTGCCTCACACAGCCGTGACCTCCTGGGTCACCTCTCCCTCTATCCCAGACCCTCTCCTGCCTCCCTCTTCCACTTTTGAGGGACTCCTATGATTAGACCGGGCCCTCTGGATAACCCATGATAATGTCCCCATCTCTAGGTCATTAACTTAATCACAAACGTCAAAGTCTCTTTTGCCATATAGGGTAACGCATCCACAGGTTCCAGGGATTAGTATGTGGCCATCTAGGGGGGGCATTATTCTACCTACCAAAGGACCTTTGGACCATATAGCCTACTGCCCTCATTTTCCAAATGAGCAGACCCAATAGAGGAGGGGAGGGACTTGCTTAGTGTCACAGAGTGAGTTTAATGGCCATGTCAAAGCTACACTCCCAAGCTCCCAGGCTCATAATTCCATCTCTAGACCCACCAAGATGACGCAAAACAAGAAGCACTGAAAGTGATCACCTTCCCAGACTTTCCCAGGGCACGGAAGGCCCTCTCCTTAGACAAACACACACCTCACTGCATCAGGCTGGAAAATGTCCTTCTGGTGCTTCGACTGTCAGATGCCGAGGAGCAGTGAGTGTCCTCAGACAGCTCCCATCGGGGACAGGAACAAAAGAAATGTCTATTCAGCGGGTTGGGAATCTACAGGATGCTTCTGCCTTGTTCCAGTTTAACAGTTTCATAAATATTTTAAAAATCTATAGCTGAAGTTGCAACGTGAACTGCTTCATTGGATTTCTGGCTTCCTTTTCAAAAAAAAAAAAAGAAGAAGAAGAAACTTCAGATCAATTTGTGACGGAACACAGAACATTCTAGTGGGTTCAGATTGCTTTGGGCCTCGCATATGTACATGCCCCTCCCAATTTGGAGATTCTGGCTTTTTTCATCTTGGAGCAGAACTACAGACTTAATCTGTTTAAAGGGGAAAAGATAGGAAACTCAAGAGAGCAAATTAATAGCCAGCTATGGATTGCAATTAAGCAGTTAACCAAAGACACAGTGTATGCTTGAATTCTTGGGAGTGCTGGGGTGATTTTTCTTCTCATTTTCAAACAAGTAGCCATGTGTGTAATCATTTCCTTAGTGAAGACCTGGAGACGTTTGGTAGAGGAGACTCGGGGATGTGTCACATTTTCGAGAGGGACCCCAAGGATGACAGGAAGACCAGGAGCCCAAACCACAGGTTGAATTATCAGTAATCTCAAAGAGACAAGTCCATCAATCAGTCAATCAAATAACGGCACATAACCTCAGAAACAGAATCAGTGGGACTTGCTGCATTTAGGGGCAGTGAATGAAAGAAACATTTCCGTGAGTAGCCATGCCAGGGACTGGACTGGCTGCTTGCACGCTGTTGCTTTGTTGTTTTTGGCAGGGAGAAACCAGAGTTAATTTTCCTCTTTCCAGCTTGAAGCTATTTTTGTAAGAGTCTTCATCACAAACATGCCTAGTGAGAAAGGTTCACAGAGGGTCTCTGGAGAAATGTTCTTGGTGAGCTGGGAAGGAGGAAGTCAGAGGCTGACACCGCCCAGAGATGTGATCTTGGTGGCTATTGTGTTTGCTCAGGGGAAGCTCAGCTCAGCCTGCCTGAGCCTAGAGGCCCAAGGAGACACCTGGGACCTCTTCCTCCAAAAACCTGGAGATTTTAATTTGATTTTGAGAATTAACCTCAGAGCAGAGGGGAGGGGCTCCAGAAAGCACCAGTGAGTGATGGGTATTAAAGAGGGCATGCTCTGCACGGAGCACTGGGTGTTATACACAAACAATGGATCATGGAACACTACATCAAAAACTAATGGTGTAATGTATGGTGATTAACATAACAATAAAAAATTTAAAAATTAAAAAAATAAAATTTAAAAAACAAAGAAAGCACCAGTGAATGAGCTGCCCGGTACAGAATAGAGACGGTGGCTCCAGGAGACCAAGGATGTGGCCCGCCCTGATGCACTCACAGCCAGGGCGGCCCTACGCTGTCCATTATGCACTGGACACTGGCCCCCAAGGAAATTTATCATCTGAGCAGGGATACTGACAAGTAAACAGACTACAAAGATGAACCTAAGTTCAGAGAATGAGAGAGAGCAGCACATACCAAGTCTGCGGGGTGAGGAGTGCTAGAGAAGGGACACCACCATGTAGGCCCAGGGAACCCCAGCAAAGAACGGAAAGGGGAAAACCTCCAAAATGACCACTTAGAGACAGGCAGGTGCAAAGGATGAGGGGCGGGTCATGGCTGAAGCCCTTCAGCTCCTTGCCCTGCTCTCCAAGTGTCTGTAAAGATACTTCCTAGCCAAGGGTTAATTTATTTAGCAAATGGCTTTCTCCCCATTTATCTGAGACTCCTGGCACATGGAATCATTTTGTGCGTGCATTTGAATATTCCGAGGGCTAATAGGTTGGGCGCATCTGGGGCCAGAAAGTCCCTGGGAACCAAGAAATAGGTCAGTGGAAACCAACCCAGCCTGAGGACAGGTAGGAGGAGAGTCTCCTACTAATTCACTTTAACATTTGTGGAAATCTATGCTCACTGACTTTGCAAGAGCTAAGCAACAGTGGCAAAGGCTTTGGACAGAGAGTCAAAGGATTGGTTTTCCAACCCATTTCTGCTATAAACTGACCATATAACATTGGACAATGTACTTCACTTCCCTGGGCCTCAGTTTCCCCCTCTTGATAAGAAGAGGGGGTTGAAAACAAACAGATAAGCTTTGGTGTGCCCCAACTCCAATAGTCTATGAGTGTAAGCCGAGAATGGGGATCAGACATCCCAGCAAGTGTTTAATGATGCTGGGTTTTGGGGGTAATTATGAGGATTAAATGAGCTAAGGTAACTACTTCCTCCCTTTTCTTCTTTTCTTTTTTCTTCCTGTAAAACACTGATTCTTTTTTTTTTATTTTTTTATTGTCATGTTAATCACCATACATTACATCATTAGTTCTTGATGTAGTGTTCCATGATTCATTGTAAAACACTGATTCTTAATCTTGTTTGGATTCAAAATAAGGTGGAAGCTATGAGCTCTCTCCAGAAAAAAAAAAAAATGCACACGGTCACAGAGATATACATGCAATTTTGCACTTTATTTCAGGAGGGTTGTGGACCCCCCCCACCAGAGCCCATCTGTGATCCTCCGGGGATGCCCTGTGGCTAGACAAAGACTCCCTGGTCCAGAAAGTGCCAACCCTTCCCACAAAAGCACCATAGCACCACAAAGAGCAACCAACATTTCTTCTCATAAAATGACATAATGGCTGTCATTTTTCAATTTACAGGAGCAAAAAAGGAAAGATAGATAGGATTTGATCAATTTCGAGTTTTTCCTCCCGTAATTTTTTTTAAACCTTTGGCACCTGCTGTAGCTTGTGTGCTAATGAGCTCCCACAGATGGCAAAATGAATGAGTGAGCAGAAAATGAATATGAACAGAGAGCCTTGAGATGTGATTTCATAAAAGTCATTTTATGCTGCGATGATTTTGAGGGCCGAGGAGACCTGCCTACCTAGAAAGCAACCGCAGCATCACTTGGCAAACATCCCCGTGGCCTGATTCTTGGAACGTGACTGCTGGCCCCACCGTGTACGTGCAGGGAGCGCACGCCCTGTGGTCTCCGGCTGCTGTTGGGCCCCAGACACATACCACTGTTGACATCTCATTCATTTCTGAGCAGGAGGGTAATGATGCTTCTTCTTTAAAAAACCAAATAACAACAACAACACTGAAACAGCCCTTGAAAATGGTCGTGAGTGAAGCTTTGGGATGGGGAATTTGGATGCCTTGTCTCCTTGTCTCTGTGAAGCTGCTCTCCACGCCATGCCTCTGAAGGAAGTGGTTCATGTGGCCCACTTATCACCATCATGGGCCATTTGTCTTCAATGGAATTCAGACTTTGTGGTTTCCTTTTTGTCACCGTCATGGGCCATTTGTTTTTTGTGGAATTCAGACTTTGTGGTTTCCTTTCAAAGGGAATTATCAAAAGGGCCCAAGACTAAGTGGTCAGTGAGCACCAAAGCATACCCAACTTAACCAGCTTTGAAGGGAAGAAGTCAAAGTACAGCTGGAAGGAGCTATCCCAGCACCAGGCAGGGTCTCTGTCCAGAATCCCTCACTCCATGGGCATTTTCTGCATGCCCACCACGGGCCCGGCACTATGGGTCCATATACCAAGAAGACACAATCTCGGGGGGCTCAGAGTCCAGTCGGGCACAGGTGGGCAACAAATGTACATGCAAGAACCTGAACAGCAAGGGAGCTACAGTGAAGGTGCCCGAGGCTCAGGACGCTGGGTCTGTCTGCCGGGCTGAAGTGGGGCAGGTTTCAGCCAAAGCTTTGAGAGATGGGTGAGAATTGCCTGGCAGGCAAATACCTGAGCGAAGGCTTAGAGGTGGAGGAGAACTTGGAAGGTCTGGGGAAGAACAGATCTCTGCTGAATGGGAGGGCGCTGTCTCTCTGCTGCCCTCCCTCCACTGGGGTCCAGCCAGCTAGAGTCCACAGGCTAGTTCAGACTGGGACACGCCAAGGACAGCATGTAGCCTTTGGAAGCCAATGGCTCCATCTGAATCCCAGCTCCACCAACTGCATTACCTTGGGCAAGCGCTAGAACTACTCTGGAACTCAGTTTCCTCCTAAAAATGGGGGTGACCTACCTCCTAAGTGTGCCGTGGGGGTAGTAAGATTAACTATGGAAAGTGCCAATGTAGTGCCTCACACATGGTACAGGATGGAGATGAGGAAGCGCCATCCTACTGGCCAACTCCATGGACAGTGGCTGCCACCGAAGCATCAGGAAGGATCTCTGGCACGTAGTAGAATAGAGGCTTGTGCTCAGTTTGTGATGTTGGCCACAGGCAGGAAGTGGGGGCACATCTGCTACCCCAAAGAAGGTGTCCACTAAATGCTGGACCCCATCTGACCAGGCCAGCCTCCCACTCTAGAAGCTTCAGGCCAGTGCCTGGAGTAGAAAAGGAAAAAAAAAAAATAGCCATATCCAGCTGAAAGGATGAGTTTTACAGGCAGAGCACAGGGACCCGCCCAAGAAGAGTGCTCAGCAGAGCCTCCCTCTGCTGCCAGGAGTCCCTGCCTGCCTCACCTGGGCCTACAGGTAGAGAAATGACAGCACCTGGGTAGCTAATCATCCCCTGGAGCATTCACCCCACTCAGCAACAAAAGAGTTAGACAAGCCCATTTCCCATTAGTCTCCTGGAGTCAAACTAGCCAAGAATGAGGTGGCTTGGACTAAAAAGAGTGACAATAATGCACTTCATTCTCCCTTTCTGTAGAAATCTCTGCCACTTTGTCCAAACCATCCCCCTTCTCCTTCTGCTGCTTCTTCCCACAGTCTCCCCTCTCCTCTTCCTCCTTCTTAGCAAACTGTGTTGAGGACATGGCGCAGGCATCCCAAGTACACCCCGGTCACCAGGACAGGCAGGACCACCATTCCTCCCCAGGGGGGGCCCCCGAGCTCAGGGAAACCAGCATTTCTTAAGCCCCCAGGCTGTGCCAGGCCCTGTACTTGGTGCCTCAGTGCTCTGTATTATGTGATCAATGCAATATTGTGAGGTGGTCTTTATCAGTTCCCCTTGTCCCTGAGGACCACTGAGGCTCAGGGAGGCAGAGTGACTTTCCCCAGGTCAGGCAGCCAGGATAAGAGGGAAAAAAATGAAACATAACAAAACAAAACATTGTGCCAATTCCTTCCAAATCGTGCTGAACTTCCTCTGCAAGACACGGCCAAGACGTAAGCAAGTGGGACTTGGATGAAAAGCAACCAGGTTGGTCCCCCTGAGAGGGAGAAAGCCATCCCAAGAGGGCTCAGAAGGGGCAACGGGTCCCTCTGGAGGGACGCCTAGGGCCTGACACTTAGCTGGTACTTAATACCATTGCATGAACTGCTCCTCTGTTGAAAGAAGGTATCAGGGCTAATTCATTCACCGATTCTGCAAACATTAGCTGACTGCCCACCATTCATTCTTTACTGCACCAGTCATGCATTCAACAGGTTCATTCTTTCACTGAGAACCCCCTACGTGCCAACCACTCTTCCGAGTGCTGGAAATACAGGGAACAGACCCATTTCCTGCCCTCGTAGTGCTTACCATCCATAAGGAGACAGAAAATGGGATGTATGTAAATTCACATGTGCATGAAATAATCTCAGACAGTAATTCACACTACAGTAGTAAGATCATGACAAGAGGGGAGAGGAGCTTCCTTCAGCTATGGCGGTCAGAGAAGTTCATCTGAGGATGTGAAATTGAGACAAGAGCTGGCTGGAGACTAATAGCCACTCAAGGATCTAAGGAAATGGCATTCCAGGAAGACCCGAGGGCAGGCGTGAAAGCCGTGCAGTGAAAACAAGCATGTTGACTGCCTGGAGTGCGTGCATGGGGAAGAATGGCAGGGGATGGTGACAAGTATGAAGCAGCCAGGGACAGAAACCCACCAGGGTAAAAGCTTCTGAGCAGTTGAGAAATGAATCTGTAGATGTCGGCTGAGCCTAGCTTGTGAGAGATCTTGTGTACCAAGCCAAGGAACTTGGACTATAATAAAGGTGAGAAAAGCCATCATATGGCCAGGATGCAAGGGAGTAAGAAGGTGGAACCCTCACAGAAGGGAGGAGGCGGGATGGCAAGGGACACTCTCACGGTGTCGGTGAGGTCAGTGTCATTGTCCCAGGAAAGAAGTGACAGGGGCTTGAGTTAAAGCAGTGGTATCTGGGATGGACAGGAGGGACAGTTTCCAGAGATATTAGAAAGCTTTTAAGAGGCAGGACAGAGTGAGCAATAGAATGTGGGGCGAGTGTGACATGGATGTGAAGAGACATGAGGAGGTAGCCTGGTTACTCTACTCAGTCTGAGAATATCACTTAGAAACTGGGACTTCCAGGTTGACCTATAGACCATTTAACCCTCATGCACAGGTGAGGGCTCTCCCCTAGATTCTCCTCTTCCATCTCCACCTGCTCCTGGTCCACCCCCCAGCCCAGGCCTCCAGGATCCCTTGTCCAGGCCTGCCCTTGCCCAGCCCTATTTTCATGCCAGCCTCCACGTCCTTTTAACAACACTTGCTTCGATTCCAAGGACCACCTACTCCTGAGTGAATGGGACCCAGTGGAGCAACTGGCTGGTTGCAGGCAACAGAAACCTAAAGTGAAGTTGAAATAGAAGGTATGCATCACCCAGAGATAATAGGCCAGGGGTCTCAGGCCAGGTGAGGGAGAGCACAGACTGCAGGTGGCCCAGGACAACCACCTCTCAGCAAAATACAGTGACCTAAGAACATATGGAATCTCCTAGGTGCAAATTTATCTCTTCTGAGCCTCCATTTCCTTATCTGTAGAATGGGGATAACAAGGGGAGCTCCATGATAGTAATTGTTCCAGGGTCTAGATTAGATGGTGCATGGCACATGGTAGGTACACAGTGTTGCCTCCAAATTAAAAAGAGAGCAGTATCTCCCTATGACTTAATGCGAATGGATCCTTTTGTCGTTGATCCCCCAGAAGCCAAACTCCCAGCAAGGAGCTATTCCTTCACCACCGTCCACGTGTATGAGCAGCCCTCACGTTTTAGCATCACCTTGATGTGGAGGCAAGAGCTCCACAGAGAGGCAGAAGCAAAAGCCAGGGTGGGACACAAGGCAGGGCCAGCTACGCTCTGGCGATGCGAGGGGCCCAACACCAGACCAGCAGCGGAAGGAAACTGGCTGCCTTACAAGTTGTGGACACTTCGCCACCCCTCTGCTGTTTGCTGACCAGTGGATTTGGAGATGGCAGGTCGGTGGGGAGGGGCAGTCGTCATCACAGTCATCTCTCCTCCCGGGGAAGCACTAGCCATGCCTCAATCAGAAAACTGCGGGGTTCTCTGAGTCCTTTCCAGAAGAATCTACAATCTCAACTCACAGCTCAGCCTCTCAGTCATCACAGCGGTTGCTTCTCTTGCTACCATATCCACAGTGATCCTGAGACTTGCTCACCTTCCTCCTTCACACACAGTCCCTCCCAAGGGACCTGAGACACTGAGCTCCAGGTTAATGGGAGACAGTGCTGCCTCCTTCTGAGCTTCCCACATATTGAGGAAGGCAGAGACGTGTGGTGTGCTGCCTGGAAGCCACCCACACCCTCCACCCAATCCTCCAGCCTCCCAGCAACGGTCAACGGTACCAGGGGTAACTAACTTCCTTACCGGGCTGAGACGGCCACCAGCACTTGAATTTTCTGCCGCTAGGGGGCACTGGAAAGCAGGGTGAGAGTCTAGCTGAAGCCCAAGGTGTGTCTCCACTCGGGGTGCTCCACCCCTTGGCTTCTGCCAGTGTGTTAGCAGTCTCCACTGTGGCCACCCTCTGTGACCAGAGCCACAGAAAACAAATGTCCCAAGGACCGCCCCAAACAAGCCTGGAGTGTACCACAGTAGACCCAGACAAGGTTGCCAGATAAAATATATAACGCCTAAAAAAAAAAAAAATATATATATATATATATATATATATATGATGCCTAACTAAATTTGAGTTTCAGGTACACAACACATCGTTGTTTTTGTTTTTGCTTTTTGAGAGAGAGAGCACACACAAGCGGCGGCGGTGGGGGAAGGGGGTTGACAGAGGGACAGGGAGAGAGAGAATCCCAAGCAGGCTCCACGCTCAGCGCAGAGCCCAAAGTGGGGCTCGATCTCATAACCCTGAGCCGAAATCAAGAGTCCGACACTTGAAGCTTCTGGGTGGCTCAGTCGATTGAGCATCCAACTCTTGATTTCAGCTCAGGTTATGATCTCAGGGTCATGCTAGCCTGCTTCCAGGGCTCAGAATATTTCCCCCCACATCGCCAGCACTTTTTTCATTCCTGTCTTATGCTGCCCCCAAATTCTCCCAACTGGAGACTGAGTTAAGTTGATAAGAATTCTCTTACATTGGTGTCAATGTGCTCAATCCTTTCTTTCTCATGCCTTGATGAGATCAGTTAGAAGGAAGGACTAAGAATTTCATTTCATTTCTGAGAAATAATTGTGCAGCACGTAACTGTTCAGGGATAGGGCAGACCTGGGATGGAGAACTGAACTCAGGGGAGGGCAGGAAGGGGCAGGATATGGAGTAAGCTCAGTTCATTCTTGGGAGACAGTCTCTGATGGCAGGGAGGGTGCCCAAGAAAATCTTTGCTCAATTAAATTTATCTGTGGGGGCGCCTGAGTGGCTCAGTCAGTAAAGCATCCGACTCTTGATTTTGGCTCAGGTCATGACTGTGGGGTTGTGAGATCAAGCCTCTGCTCAGCACGGAGTCTGCTTGAGATTCTCTCTCTCCCTCCCCCTCTGTCCCTCCCCCCCTCCCTAAATAAATAAATAAATCTTAAAAAAAAAAGTCAGACACTTAACCAACTGAGCCACCCAGACTCTCCAAACAGCACATCATTTTTTAATATAAGTGTGTCCCATGCAATATTCGGGACATATGTAGAGTAAAATTTATTTGTTGCATATCCAAATTTCAAATTTAACTCAGGCATCCTGTTTTGGTTATCATTGTTTGTTTTGCTAAACCTGGCAAACCTAGATCCGGGTAAAAGGTCTAGGAACTCTACCAGGTGTGGGCAAGGGAAGCACTGACCCCCACCCCCACCCGGGTCTCCAGGAATGGAGGCAAGCCTTCTGGGGTAGGCTTTATGGAGCCCAGCTCAGGTGGACAGGTGAAGAAACTCCGACATGCCACCTGGAAACACAGTGATAGCTGAGAACCACACTTACGTTAGACTATACTTTATTGGTTGGCTTGTCTTCCCAAGCCTGGATCAGAAACCAAACCACATCTCCCAGCCTGCTGTGCGTGGCCTGGTCCATCCACAGAGGATCCTACAAGTCACAGCCATCCACCCAGTCGCTGAGGTCCTTGCCCTGGCAGCGACGCCTCCAGGCCTCCCTGAGGATGGAGGAAGGAAAAGAGGAGAGACCAAGTCAGCTGCCGCCTTCAGTCCCTGCTCAGAGAACAGGAAGGAGGCATGGGCTCTAAACCATGGTAAGGAAAGGGGCTAGCAAGGGAAAGAGGGACTAGTAAACCCCATTCACTAGCAAAGAACCCCCTAGAAGAAGCAAAAAAGGAAAAGCATGGCCCTTAAAATGTCATTTACCTAACCTCCTAATTTCACTAATAGAGATACAGGGTAATTTGTTCAAGTTCACCCAGAAGTCAGTGGCAAAGGTCCAGAACCCCAGTCCAATGCTCTTTTCCCACACCATGCTCCCTCAGCAGACAGTCATGCTGCCTTACAAGCGTACAGCCCTTTACAGTCTACATAGCACTGTCCCATCCATCACTCATTTGTCTGCACCCTGCTCCACCCCCAGCAGCCCTGTAATGTAGATTAGGCAGATAGAGTGTTCCCTATATTCCAAATGAAACACTGAGACTCAGATGCAAAATTCCTCACCCAAGATCCACAGCTAGTAAATGACAGAACTGCAGCCCCACCCACTTCTCCTTGGCCACCAATCCAGGACTTTCAATTGTTGGTAACTATAGTTTATAGGCTCTTTCAGGACCATTACCTTACTCCAACACCACACGAGCATCTTCAAGATAAGCAAGATCCCGGGGTCCTGGGGTTCCAAATTTGGTGATTCCATGATGTCAATGTCAAAGAGCCCAATGACCAAGAGTGCCCCTTGAGGACCTCTAGAGATCTATCAATGAGGTGTGGTCAGCTGGCTTGTTTGCCTCTACCATTAGACTGTGAGAGCCTTGAAGGCAGGGACTGGGATCTCAGCTTCCCTGCAGCCCAGCACCCAGCACAGAGCCCGGCACGGGTGAGTTCCTAACATGAGCAGGTGGAGGAAATAAACCATACCCTTTCCACTTTCTGGGACCACTGCCTGTTATTAGCCTCAGCCACCTCTCAGGGGGGTATACCTGCCACAAATTTACTCCCAGTGTACAGAAGAGAGCTCTTCTTTGATATAACCCAAAAGGACCTGTTTCCTCCATCCCAGGGTGGTGCCCCCAAGACCTCAAGCCCTTGGACTCCTGCCAAGCCTACACTCACCCTTCCTGATCTGATAGCTGTACATTATGTCCTGCTGAGCCTGCCTCACTCCAGACTCTGTTCCTAGGGCATCAACTGTTCTCAGACCAACACATCTCCAAAGCTGGGGCCATGGTCAAGGTGCATCTTGGACCTTCTCTAGATTCACAGTCACATCTGTCTGTAGCTCCAGGAACCACCTGGAATATCTCACCCTCCCCATATCCTGCCCCTGCTGGTCTCTCATTCGGAAATGAGAGGAAAGGGAGGTTGGAGTCTCAGCAGTGAGACCCCCTTTGGAGGAGTCTGCAGGGTCACTGCCTCAGAGGTCCATCTGGGAACAAAAGATTTAGTCCAGTGCCCCATGGGATGCTCATCCAACCCCCTCGCCTATGACCATGGCCACTCCAAAGGCCATCTAGTGGGAAAGAGGCAGGAAAAGAGAAGGCTGACAACAGGGTGTGGCTCCCAAGCACCCCCCCCCCACACACACACACACACATCCCCACCATGCTTCAAGCCCGGAATCGCTTCTTTGATCTGTTGTACATCTTGGGCTTTTCTACAAAAGTTAATTTCGATGAAGATGCCACCGTTGAACAAACAAACAAGGTTGACCAGACCCAGGTCTTGTGGACCTGTAGGCAGGCATCCCAACAGAGGCATATGGTGGAAGAGCCAGGTTTGGCTCTAAGAGCTCCCGTGAATTGCTTATACTCCCAGACACTCAGTGTGTTGTCTGTAAATACTTCAGGGACAGTAACCCCTATGGCCGAAAGTTGGCTGCAGATCAGACTGTGAGGCCACAGAATGGTGGCCGGGACAATGTGAGCACTCAGGAAAGATTCGTTCCCTGCTGCTATCCACCAGTCCTGGCCACATCAGCCTAGGGGAGCGGGGCGGGGGGTGGGCTCTAGCCCAGGTTACCTACCAGCTGGCCAGACCCTGGGGCTGTTGCACGATCTTCATGGCACAGATAACAGTATCCTTAAGGTTAGGATTCAACAAGTCTGGGGTGGGAGGCAAAGAAATATGATGAGGGAACAGCGGACAGAGCTGGACATCCAGAGTCTGTCTGTCTGTCTGTCTCTCTCTCTCTCTCTCACACACACACACACACACACACACAAACACACACACACACAATGCCCTTCTCCATTCTAAAACCAACCCTGTCTCTTGATCCCTCTGGGAACACACAGGTATCACTCTACCACTCCCCTCCCCACCCTCCTACAGCTCTCAGGATAGTCTCCCATCAGATTCGTGGTGGACCTACCCTCATCTCTTGCCCCATCCCACTCTCCTAGGTAGGCCCAGAGGGGCATGGGGGAGTTCCCCACTCAGAGATACAGGCGAGAGGTGCAAACACCAGCGGGGAACAAGCCAAGATGGGTGCAGAGGCCCGGCCCCATGCCGCTCCCGGTTCGGACCCAGCCTACCGGAGCAGTACATCTGGCACAGGTTGGGGACCTCTGGGTTGAGGTTTTTGCACCACTTCCGGCTGTTGATCTGGAAGATGCCGTTGTTGGTGCTCCCGTCGGCTTCATGGTCCACAGCGGCTGTGTTGAAGCCACTTGTGAAGTAAGCAAGACAGACCCCTGCGTAGAGTGGAGACGCAGGCCCGAGGGTCAGGTGACCGAAGCCAGCGCAGACTAGGACACTCACACGCGGGTGCCACACGCGGGCTCCTCTGAGCCTCAGCTCCTGCCCCAAGGTGGTCAGGGTGGCTGTCCTCCCACCTACTTCCCCAGTGACTCCAGCAAGGCTCAGGGGGGCAAGGGACTCACTGAGGGTCACCACAGCTACTAAATAGCAAGAGTCAAGACTGTCCCTCAGGCCTCCTTTCTTCCCGCTGTCTCATCGCTCAGCATGTAGCGGGGCCCAAGAAATCTTTGTGGGACAAACGGACAAAAGCTAGATCTTTAGAGGCAAAACAAAGAAGACACAGGTGAGAGCTGGTAAGGGGCTAGAACAAGAGAAAAATGAGTCCAGATTCAGCTGGACCTCACAGCTTCCTGAAGCTACCAGCAGCTTGAAGAGTCTGCTCTTACTGGTTTGCTCAGTTTACTCTAAACCTCAATGGGAATGTCCAATCCTCTTGGCTGCCATTAGGATTAGGGAACTAAGCTATTCTGTTTCTTTGACTGTTGACTTCAGCAGTAGGGGCAGGGCAGGTAGGGGCATGCTGATTGGGCTGCCTGTGGCCTGCCTATTAGGTATTTAACTTGTGCTAAGTCTTGCCCACCTGTCTGGTCATAAACCCTTGATGTACAAGGGAGGGCTGAGGTTCAGAAAGCTTCCAAGACCACCTCCCCTGAGTGAGAGCAGGGAGGGAGGAGAGCAGGGAGGGAGGGAGGGGAGCAGGGAGGGAAGGGAGGAGTGGGGGGCGGCAGTGTCTGAGAGCGTGGTTCTTACAGTCAGCCAGGGTGGATGCCCGGTATCCCTCCATGCCAAAATCCTGGAGCACTCGGGCCAGCTCACAGCGACTGTAGACCTTGGCCTGGCTGGAGGTGAGCAGGCAGCCGAGCAGAGAGGCAAAAGCCAGCAACATGCTCCCCGGAGGGCACAGTTGCCTTCTGGGAGCCCAGCTCCTGGCTTCCATGCAGGCGTCGGAGGCACAGCCCCTGCCACGCTGGCTCACAGCTGGGTTTTGAGATGGCAGGCAGTTCAACAGCCCTGGTCCACCACTCACAGAAGGTTACCCTTGGAAGAAAAAGAAAAACGGGGTCTGAGTGTACCTGGGAAAAGGGGAGAAGGCGCCAACACTGCAAACCAGCTCCCTTGCAGCCCCGAGGAAGCCATCAGCCACGCTCCTGAGCTCTGAGATCCAGGAGAGGGTTCCCTGAGGCCAGCTCCCCTCCGTCCTGCTTTACACCTGCCCCAGCAGCTGAGAGAGGAGGAGGGGAACTGGGAGAGAAAACGAACGTGTTTGGAGCTCCATACTACTTGCCAGGCATCATCGAATCCTAAAGCCCTATGTTGCACAACTAGGAAGGAGCAAAGTTTGGAATAAGACCAATGTTTACGTGACTCCAAAGCCCCACGAGGTATGGCCATGAGCAGATGTTCCCAGAGGGCAAGGACCCAGCAATGGCATCAGAGTGTAAGCAGTCCCTACCCCCCCCATTGTCAAGGTGAGTGCTCTCCTTGGGTCTGCATCTTGCACTGGCTCCACGGGCCGGCCCTCGGTATCATGAAGGATGTTTGCACCTGGTTATGACCTTCACCTCCACTCTGTCTTAGCCACCCACTCCCATGGCCTGGCCATCCGTGCATCTCGCCACCACCCCGCTCTGCAACCTTCCATTCTCGTCTCTCTGACACATCCTCCCACATCTCCCGTGAACCTACCCCACCACACTTGCTGTCCACATTCATAGAGTCAAAAAACAAAACAGCCACATGACCTCACGAATGGTGTCCCAAAAAACACATGGCTTCCAACTCCACTGGACCTTCAAGCCATGGAGGACAACAAGGTGGGTTAAGGGTGTGGCTTTGCAGTGAGCCTTGAGTTTGAAGCCCACCTCCGCCCTGCACAACATCTCTGACTTTGAACACCTCCCGAGCATCACTGTCTTCAGCTCTCCAATGAGGAAATGAATAACACCTGCCTCAGAAGATGTTTGAAAGAATGAATGAGAGGAGAAAGGCCCAGAGAGAACTTAGCTCTTTGTACTAAAAATAGGTTCACTGTTATTTCTATGATGAAATACTTCTCACTCTGGCCCAAAGGCTTGTCTTTGGCCAACTTTCTCTCTCCCATTGCCCTCAAAGAGTATTCGAGACACTCATTACTGCCCGCTGCCCGGTCCCACCCCTGAGCTCCCAGGAGACCTCACCTCCTGCCTCACGAGGGCATCAGGAACCTCGTCCCGCTCAGCTTCACCCCTCTAGTGTGAGGATGCGGGGCCACAATGCTTGTCAAGGCCCGTCGTGCCTGCAAGCTCACCCTTTCCCGCCTCTCGACCTTGCTCCATGCCCTCGCTCCTCTCCAAGGGTCCTCAGCGCCTCCTCCTACCACTTCTCATTCCCCTGATGCGTGGATGCACACAGGCCTCGTCATCATCTCTACTGACTGGTCTCTCGCCCTCTCTTCTCATGGAAACGTCTACAGGAAAAATTACTGTTTTCTCACCTCCCCATTTGTTTTCAACCCAGTAAAATTTAGCTTTACCACCATCACCACACGCCTGACGCTGTTCTGCCCCATCCAGTGGGTCTTGCCAGTTCTTGACCCACAGGGGCGCTCAGCAACCTTTCACGCCATTGCCCAGTCCACCTGTTGAATCTCTTGCCACTCTTGGCTTCCATGATGCCCCCTCTCCTGGGTTCCCTGCTCCTTCTCGGGCTATTTCTTCTGATTGCCTATGTCTTAAACGCTGGTATGCTTTCCAGGCATCTCTACCCTGAGCCCTCCTCTCTCTCTCCAGGATACCCTCTGGGTGGCCCCGCGGTTAACCGCCACCTGTGGGCTGATGACGTTGAATTTTGTCTTCCCCAGAGCAGCAGACCTCATCTGCCACTGCCTCCTGGACTTCTCCACTCAGATATCCCGTGTCAACTCAGACTAAGCAGGTCCAAAACAGAACTAATGTTCCCACTAAAATTGGTTTCCTTGTGCCTTTCCTTTCTGGGTTTAAAATATTCTTGGTTTAAACTCATAACTGGGGCGCCTGGGTGGCTCAGTCGGTTAAGCGTCTGCCTTCGGCTCAGGTCATGATCCCAGGGTCCTGGGATCGAGCCCCGCATCAGGCTCTCTGCTCAGCGGCAAGTATGCTTCTCCCTCTGTGATCTCCCTTGCTCTCTCTCTCTCAAATAAATAAATAAAATCTTAAAAAAATATACTAAACTCATAACTTTTTTGGTTTAAACACATTTATCCAAACTAGAAATACAGATGGCATTCTTCACTCCTTCTGTCTCTACACCTTCACCCACCCACAGCCAGTCGATCCCGAAGTGTGATTGATTCTGCCCTCCCTCCGAGAGCACCGTCTTTCCCTCAGTTCCGACCACCATCCCAGCATACTGATGGGCTCCTTGCATCCAGTCCTGACTCGTTTTCCAAACTATTCTAGACACATTTACCACCATGAGTTTTTTGAACAAAAAGCCTGGCCACCTGCCACCCTGGGATGGGTGCATCGCTGCTCCTAGGCATGCATCACTCCTCACGACCCAGCCGTGCGGGCCTCCCCATCACTCACACTTGGAGTTCCAGGAAGCCATATTGTTCACTCACGATGATCCCGCTGTCCGGAGCACTAGCCCTCTCCTTCCTCTACATGGCTAACTCTTACTCATACTTCCAGGGTCACACAGAGATGAGTTTGCCAGCTCCCCAACACGCCCCGAGCACCCTGTGCTTCTGCCATCCCTCTGTCCCACAGGACTGTGATGTACGGTAATCATTCCTTCCATAAGAGAACTTCCAAGGAACACTGGCCGTCTTGTGTATCTTTACATCCTAAAAGCCAAGCCGAGTTGTGGGTATGGAGTGACTGTTCAGTGGGTGCTGCTTACACTGAAGCATCCTGAGGTCCTGACCCCGAGAGCACGAACCCTCCCCGTCAAAGTGGGGGGCGGGGAGGCGATGGGGGGGAACCTCGCTGAGCTCTTCACACCCGGCAGACAGTGCGCTGGGCCTTTGCAGGATGTTTTCTAACGTGAGCTCCTCTAATCCTCTCAACAACTCAAGGTTCGTAGGAGTAATATCTCCCATTTATAGAAGAGGACACCAAGCTCGCTGCTTTATGGAGACTGTTTTTGACTTTTTGTAGCAAAGCGACTTAAAACTAATTTCATCCTGAGCGTGTCATGGCAGGTCGAGAGGGGTAAGGAGTGAGGGCTGGTGATTAAGAGACGAGACACCCGCCAGCAGGGTCTCCCCTCTTTCTCTCTCTCTCTCTCTCTCCCTCTCTCTCTCAACTCGGCGCTCTCCCAGCCCAGGACTCCCCCTCATTTCTGACCACCCCCTTTCCTTTTCCATGCCCCTCTCTGGCCAGGCCAGCCAGGAACCTGGTCAACAGCTGCAGGAAGAGGGCAAGGGGGCTCACTGATCAGGTGTCGTCCACACCAGAGCTAACACGGCAGTGACAGTGGCGGCTGCAACAGGGACCCGACACCCGGCTTCAGCTCAAGACACCCCCATGATACTGCTGGGGCCCCAGGCACCCAGCTTTCAGAGAGTGATGGGGGAGGGCAGGCTCCAAACTGACATAGGGCCTTCTGGAACTCCCTAGTTCTGTGAGCTCATCTTCTAGAACCATCTTCACCTACTGAGCTTTGACTGGTCTCCTGAGCCCCTCAATTTCGGGGCTGGGGACACATTAGGAGTATCTAAGCCCAACCCTCCTTGGCCACCTCCACACACACTCGCACACACAATAAGTTGAAGGATGACTTCTGCTCCCAACAGATCCTTCAGGTGGTTGCCCAGCGATGACAATGGCAGGTGCCCACAGCCTCCCCAGGCAGCCTACCTTACCGTCACACTCCACTGACTGGCAGAAAGTTCTTCCTTAGTGTCGAGCCACAAAAGGCCCACTTCCTGCATCTGCATGATGACAGTTCAGTGTGGACAAGCCTGGGACAAAGGTGACGCTGTTGACCCTACAGCCTGAGGGACAAAGCAGTGACGTGGAAGGACACATGATGCCCATGTCTGTGTCCCACAGAGGCCCCTGCTTGCATAGCAGTTAGAGCATGGGCTTTGGAGTCACGTGGATCTGGGAATGAATGCAGGCACTGGTGATTACCAACTGGGTGACCCAGAAAAAGTGACTTAACCTCTCAGTTTCCTCAGTTCTCAAATGGGAATAACAATACCAGGAGTATTCAGTGTTTGGGACTCAGGGTGCTCAATATATAGAAGCAATGACTGTAAGAACAGAGGACAGCCAGAAATGTGTAGAGTGGCCCCTGCTCACCCTCTCTGCCTGGGGCTCACCCCAGACCGACCAGTTTAGAATCAAGAGTTGGCCCAGATCACCTTAGGATTTCTTCTTTCTTTTTTTTTTAATTGTGGTATGAACACGTAACATGAGATCTACCATCAACAAGTCTCCAAGTGCAGAGCAGAGCGCTGTTGACCATCCGTGCAATGTTGTACAGAAGCTCTCTAGAGCTTATTCATCTTGCTTAACTGAAAACTTTATGCCTATTGATTAATAACTCCCCGTTTCTCCCTCCCCAGCCCCTGACAGCCACCATTTCTCTCTGCGTCTACGAACTTGCCTACCGTAGATGCCTCATACGAGAATCATGGAGTCTTTATCTTTCTGTGACCAGTTCATTTCACTCAGCATAACGGCCTCCAGGTTCATCCATGTTGTCACCTATTACAGAATTTCCTTCTTTCTTAAGGCTAAATAGTATACAATTGTGGGAATGTACCACATCTGCTGGAACCATTCATCTGTCCACGAACATGTAGGTTGTTCCCACATCTCAGCTATTGTGAATAATGTTGCAGGGAACATGGGAGTGCTAATATCTCTTTGCGATCCTGACTGCAATTATTTCGTATAAATACCCAGAGTGAGATTTCTAAATCATACGGTTGTTTTATTTTCAATGTTTTCCACAGTGGCTGCCCTATTTTGTCTTCCCACCAACAGTGCACGAAGGTCCCAATGTCTCTACGTCCTCACCAACGCTTGTGGTCTTTTGCTTTTTTTGATAATACCATCCTGACAGAGATGAGGTGATAGGTCCTTGTGATTTTGATTTGCATTTCTTTGATGATTAGTGACATTAAGCATTTTTTTCTTTTCATATACCTGTTTACCTTTTGCATGTCCTCTTTGGAGAAATGTCTCTTCAGCATCAGTATTTCTTAAGAGCTCCCAGATGGCTCCAACATGCAGGCAGGCTTGAGCCTTCAGAGCCCCGGACTTGAGTTAGGTACACCCAAGTTCAATGTCTTGCTCTGCCCCTGACTGGCTATTTACCGGTGCCTGCTGGAACCACAGTCCTTAATCTCCCCCAAGCCTCGTTTTGCTCCTCTGTAAAATGGAAATAATCCTCGTTTGCTTTCCCAATGCTTGAAGATGCCTACCACTTAGTTCGGTACATTTTAGCTGTCGTTTTTATTGTCTGGCCCTTGGCGGTGATTCTGTGTGGTTGAGTTTTGGGGTTTTTATGGCATCGGCCTGCTTTTACTATTTTATCGCTTCTTTTTATTGAGTAATCTTTCAGCTTATTTTATTTTATTGTATGTTTTGTTATTTCCCACTGGACTTTCACTTTTAAGTGGTGAATAAGAAACAGCAGCTCAAAAAGAACAGTTACGAGGGCATGATAAGGCCTCATTTGGGGATCGGCAGGTCTTTATTCCTCCGCTGAACTCTGCACGCGTCTTTCCTGTTTCCCTGAAGGCAGCTCAGATTCTTGACCACGTCCTACCCCTCCTGAGAGCATCACTGAAGCTGGCCCTCCTCCCCCGCCTCCCCTGGGTTGAGTTAGGAGTTCCCCATGTCCTTACACGGCATCTGAAGCTAATCTGTCATCTCAGCTTCCCATCGCATGACACCAGTGTCTTCTTTCTCCTTTGCTCCCAGTAGACTGGGAGGTGCCTGACAAGTCCCTCGTGTCTATGTTCCCCTTTGTCAAGAACAAGATTCTCTAAATGCTATGTAAAGGAATGAAGAAATGAATGAAAATCACCCAGTCAGTTGATTCAGAAGAACTGTAGCCCAGGGGGACTCCATTAAGGAGAGCATTAAAGTTGATACCAAGGGACGGCTTGGACCATGGGAAAACAAGTCCTCCTCTGGCTGCAGGTAGGGAGAGCCTGGAGCCCCTAGAGAAAGACCTGCTCACCTGGTCCACGCCAAACTTACTGCATCGAAAAGAGAATTCACCTCGTCGATAGGTTATGTCTCTGTTATTTGCACCATTAATCAGGATACAGAGCTATAATTGCAAGACACGGTTATCAGGAGGTCTAAAGTCACTAAGCCTACACTAACTAGTCTCACATCAGCATATTCTTTCAGTTTTGTGTCTCCATTATTATTCTATCTTCCTTCCTTCCACATAAATCTTACGTGTCTGCTTGACTGGGCCACAGGGTGCCCAGATATTCAGTCAAACATTATCTGTGTTTCTGTGAGGGTGTTTCTGGATGAGATTAACATTTTTTTCATGGAAATATATTAGACATATAACGTATAAATTTAAGGTGTACAACATGTTAATTTTGTACGTTTACAGGCTGTAATATGATTGCCATTGTGGCGATAATTAGCACATCTACCGTGATACACAATTATATATTGCTAATGTTTGGAATAATTGAGTTCTAGTCTCCTAGCAAATTTGAGTATTTTTTAAGATTTTATTTATTTGTCAGAGAGAGAGAGGGAGAGAGCCAGCACAAGCAAGGCAGAGGGAGAAGCAGGCTCCCTGCTGAGCAAGGAGCCCAATCCGGGACTCCATCCCAGGACCCTGGGATCTTGACCTGAGCCAAAGGCAGACGCTCAACCGACTGAGCCACCCCGGTGCCCCACAAGTTTGAGTATTATACTACAATATTGTTGTCTGTATTTGCTCTACTGTGCATTAGAGGAAATTAGCATTTAAATCAGATAGACTGAGTAAAGCAGATTGTCCTCCCTAAGGTGGGCGGGCCTCGTCCAATAAGTGGAAGGCCTGACTACGACAAAAGGGCCGATCCTTCCTAAATAAGAGGGAATTCCCCCTGCCTGTGTTCAAACGCAGACATCAGCTTTTCCCTGCCTGTGGAATCAAACTGAAACATCAGCTCTTCCTGCCAGCCTTTGGACTGAAGCTCCATCCCTGGTTCTCTTGCATCTTCAGCTTACCAACTCAGCCCATGGATCTTGGGACTTGCCTGCCTCCATAATTGCATGAGACTTACCATGGATTTTCTAAGATGTGTGTGTGGTCATTGTTGCAACCAAACTTTGTTAGAGGTGTATAAATAAAGATATACACATCCTACTAGTTCTGCTCCTCGGGAGAACCCTGACTGATCCCCTCCTCGTGTGAAGTTGCTAGAAACCCCACTGAACAGTTGCGAGGCTCCTCAGTCCATGTCATTCCCTCCTTTGCCCTGGTACCACTATTGGCTGACACTCTCCCCACCCTGTCTATGATTTGTGGCTTCTGCAGCACAGGGCACCCGGCTGAGCAGCCAGACCTGGGCTAGGGTTCTAATATTACAAGACTTACTAGCTCTGTGATCTTGGTAGGGCACTTAGCCTTGCTGCCCCTCAAGATGTGCATGCAAAGCATCTGACACAGTACCTGGCACCAAGCAGACTCCATTAAAAGGTACTTCTTAATTATTATTATTTTAGGGACAGGAAACCAAGTAACCATTCTTTTGGGAGGTGCACTTGAATTGTCAAAAACAGCTCTGAGTGAAAGCACTGAAGGATATGGCAAAGTAAAACCTCGAGCTTGTTTTAACCGATCAGAGGTTTTTTCCTCATCCAAGTTTGTGCTATGTTGGCCCCTCACTGAAGTCACAAGATCTCTGGATAAGCAGGGAATTACTCTACTAGCATTCATCTTCTTGGACTTATATCCCAGGGATTTGCTCCCAGGGAAACCAAGCTAGCCCAAAGAAAAAGGGAAAACATTCATCTTCAAAAAAGTGTCTGTTCATCCCCATCACACTCTCCCTCCCCATCCTGCTGCACTTCAGAGGTCAAAAGTGGGTCTCTATCTCTGTCCCCACCACTCAGCCTATCTGATCTGGGACTGCAATGATCTCCTAACTGGTCTCTCTACATGTGTAAACCTCGTGGGACTCAGGGCAGCCCCAAGATGGTCCTCGACAATCTGACCTCCCCCCATGTCTGCAGCCTTAGCACCCTGCACGCTTCCCCCGCAACACCACCTGGGGGCTTCCACAGTCCCAAACCACCAACTCTTCCCCAAACTTATCTACCCCAAATCTCTCCCCATCGGGCACCAGATAGCTCCATTTCATCCTTCAAAATCCGCCCAGCATTGCGACATGCGCAGGGAGCATTAATGCGACACACGCTGCCTCCTGAACCCTCCAATCCGTTTTCTTGCCCCAGCACCTTCTCCCTCTCATAGAGCTACCACCTTAGGCTATCATTTACAGTGTACACGACTGGAGCCCTGTCTGCGAGCTCTTCCCGAACAAGGAGTAGGTTACATGTATCTCGGTATTTCCTTAACTCTTAACGGGTGAGGCACACAGAAGGCATGAGGGAGTACATTTAAAAACACACTGGGGGGCGCCTGGGAGGCTCAGTCATTAAGCGTCTGCCTTCCGCTCGGGTCATGCCCCCAGGGTCCTGGAATCGAGCCCCGCATCGGGCTCCCTGCTCCGCGGGAAGCCTGCTTCTCCCTCTCCCACTCCCCCTGCTTGTGTTCCCTCTCTCGCTGTGTCTCCCTCTGTCAAATAAATAAATTAAATCTTTAAAACACACACACACACACACACACACACACACACACACACACACACACGGGTTGGGGAGGAAGAAAGATGAATGTCACTATAAAGAGACTGCACGAGGGAGATTCTGTGATGGGTCCAGTTTTCTCTTCTGATTGGAGTGGTGGGTACACAAAATTTACACGTTATAAAGCAACAGAGGACTATGCAGGCACATTGTAGCAATGTTGATGCCCTGATTTTGATAGTATACTATAGTTATGTAAGATGTAGCCATCGCGGGAAAGGGAATGAAGGACACAAGGGATCTCTCTCTACTCGTTTTGCAACTTTCTGTGAGTCTGTAATTATTCGATAATAAAAAGAATTTTAAAAAGGCAAAATGCACAGGCTAGTTTTACTGTTCTGACTAATCTAATAAAATAATGGGAAATAAGGGGCAGTCAGCTCTGGAATTTTTCACAAAGTCTAATTTAAGATTATTTAAAAGCAACGAGCTAGAGGGTGAATGTTAGAACATAAACATGACCCAACTGTGCTTCAACATCTGGTTTATTTAGAAATTGCACCAAGCTTCTGCTCGAAAGGCCTTCCAACCAGTGTCTAAGTGGTTAGGACCCCGAGTTGAATGAGTCAGGTCTGTGCAGCTGTGGGGGCTGAAGGAGGTCACGCAGGATGAAAGCCCTCGGAAACCTAAAGCTTCAGTTACACTCTCTGAGCAGCCCAAAAGAGGCTGAATGGAAGGAAGACACCTGCACGCCTGGCCCATGACTTTGGGAAGCTGTGGGACCTACAATTCTGCATGCACATCCTGAGCAACTTGGGACCCTTCACAAGCTGGAGATGTTGAAAAGCGAGGCTTCCAGTAAGCTGACACCTTCAAAAGCTTAAAGCCTCTGCAAACCCAAGGCCTCTCAAGTCCTGAGATTCCTAGTGATGAGGGTGGGCTAACAACCTGATGGCTTCCAGAGCCTAGAGCCCTGGGAGCCCGGGGCCCCGAGTACCTAATGACTCTAATAACTTGGGGCCTTTGAGAACCACGAAGGCTTTCATAAACTGCAAAATTGAATAACCTGGGGCTTCTAACAACCCAAGACCTATAATAAACTGAGACTCTTAGCAACCCAGGTCTCCTAGCAACCTGGGGACTCTAATTATCAGAGACTCCTAGCAACCAGGGAGATTGTGCAACCTGGGGGCCCAGCACATATCTAACCCTGGACCCGGACTGCCTCCCATTCTGCAGGGACTGCACACGGAATCTTGAGAGGCAGTGTGACCTAAGAGATAGAGGCTGACTTGGGAACCGATGGCCTGTGTTCTGATTTTGCCACTCACGAACCGTACAGCCTTTGGCTTAACCTCCCTAAGTTTCCCTACATAGAAGACGAGAGTGGTTATAGTATCTTGCTCATGAAACTACTGTGAGAATCAGGTAAGGAGGCTTATGGGAAAGCGGCTTAACAGCTATACATAGGCATGTTGCCATTTCTGACGGTGCCCTCTCCCCTCCCATCCCGATACCCACCATATTCCATCAGTCCTGCTTCCAAAACATCTTTCCCATCTATTCCAGCTCCGTCACCACCTCCAACGTCAGTCTTCGTTGCCAACAGTTATCTTTCCAACACACAAGTGCCATCATGTCTCTTTCACTGTAGACTTCCACAGGCCCCCTTGCTCTTGGAGTCAAATTCAAACTCTTGGCTATGGTGCCTAAACTCTTCATGGTCAACCTCTATCTTTCCAGCTTCATCTTCAATCACTCATCCAACCCCCACTTCTCTTATTCATTCCTAAAACAACCCTGAGAGGTGGGGATTAATCATCTCAGTTTCACAGATATAGAAATGGGACTGAAAGAAGTAGCTTGCCCAAGTGCATACAGCCTTGAAGCAGCGATTTGAAAGTCAAGTCTGACTCCAAAACCCAAGTTCTTTGATTGCAAAGCCATCACCGCCTCCTGAAAGCTTCCAAAAATGTGATTCTCTGGTTACTCTCTCTCTCTCTTTTTAATATTTATTTATTTATTTGACAGAGAGAGAGAGAGCATGAGCAGGGGCAGCGGCAGAGGAGAGGCAGGTTTCCCACTAAGCGGGGAGCCCGATGCGGGGCTTGATTCCAGGACCCTGGGATCATGACCTGAGCCGAAGGCAGACGCTTAACTGACTGAGCCACCCAGGCACCTCTACTCTCATTTTTAATTAAAATTAATTCAACCTATAAACACCTTTATTGCCCTGTTTGAGTCTCAAGATTGGGGATGTGAGGAGGTTGATGGGGACAGCAAGGAGACTGCTCCTCACTGGTCCAGTCTGACACCCTCATTCTATTAAGGTGAGGACAGCAGTCCCCAAAGGGAAAGCCAACAGCTCCAGAACCCACAGCAAGTAAGAGTCAGGGCAGAGACCAGATCTAACTTTCCAGAACATAACTTCATAGCAATACACTCTGATTGTAATGAATGAGGAATACACAAGAGGAACCCCCTGACATTATTGCTCATGGGCCCAGAGCACGAACCAAGGGGCAGTTAGCCTGAGTGTTGTGTGGAGTTCCATATGATGTGTGGAAGAGAAACCATGTTTGGTTGTCTGGGTGTGTTCACCTACAGCCTCATGTGGGGCATGGGGTTAATGATACATACCTCTCAGAAGATCTGGCTTTCATGCTATGTGCCCTCTGCCCCTGCCCTGCACCCCTCTGGGAGCTGTTCTCTCTGGGCTGAGATCAGAGACCCCAGCAAGTTCTCCCAAGGTGCTGAGAGGTTGAGTTGGGAGGAGAGATTTTTGTCCCCTTAGCACCCAAAACAATTTCTCTCCCAAACTGCAAGGGAAGAGCTGAGCTCCAGGTTCTTGCTCAACTAGGGGTGGATTTGTCACCCAGGAGACACTTAGTAATAACAGAAGACATTTCTGATGACCACAACTGGGGAGAAGAATGCTACCAGCATTTAGTGAGGAGAAGTCAGGGATGCTGCTAAACATCTTACAATGTACAAGGCAGCCCCCTAAAACAAAAAATTATTCAGCCCAAAATGTCGATAGTGCTGAGGTCAAAATACCTTTCTATACAGCTTAGAGCAGTCTTGGTCTGGTTCCCCTTGTGTTCCTGTCTTCTGTGTGATGCTGGATGAGCCATTTCATCCCTAGGCTGCATTCAGTTTCCTGACCTGTGAAATAAGATATTTGGGTTTGGTTTGATGATCCTCATGGCCCCTCCTAACATTCTCATCCTCCAGCTATGCTTCCTAATCACCCACCTGGTGACTGGGCTTCTGGAGTTTTGAGTCTCCATAAGCAGAAAGGAGAGCATCCTCATCTCCATTTCTTCAGCTATAATATGGGAATAATTATTCCTACTTCACCAATTCCTACATTGGTGTGAGGAGAAAGGGGGAATAACCTTACACACAGCTGGTGGCTAATAAACATTTGTCTTTAAGAAAATAAACATCATAATGGATCAGCAGGGGGAAAAGTTCAAGGGAACTGTGATTTCCTAAAAATGTCCTCATTCAGCAACCTCCAGGCCAGAGGGACCTCTGAGACAAGAAAATCATATTTTTCGAAACTTTCCAAGAGGCAGCTATGGATCTTGGACTTTGTAGGCTGCCTCGTGAGATGGAAAGACCTTGGGCTTTGGAGATACACAGGCCTGAATTGGGGCCTCTGACCCATCCTAAGAGAAACATTTCTACCAGGAAGAAAAAAAAGTGTCCGATGGAAGAATCATTTCAACTGCTCAGTCGATACGGAGTGGAGGTTACAGAGTTTTGATGTCAAATCTGACCTGAATTCAAGCCCCTCCTCTGCCAATCCCGACTGAATGACCTAATTGTCAATAAGGATGATAATAAGGCAAATCAAGTTAGGAGACTTGTGAATTTCGTATGAGGGAAAGCATCTAGTAATTGCCTAATAAATGGTCCCTCTTGTTATTACATGCTAGGCAGTCATGGGTCCCAGTCAATGGATTCCCTGCCTGGGCTCCCTTACATTCTTACTTAAGATTTTAATGAGAAATCACAAACATTGTCAAATCCTCTATGGTTCTAGGAAAAAGATGTTTGGTGGCCCATGCTATGCTCCCACCTACACACACACACTCACATCCATTTACATATGGAAAAGCTAACGTTGGGCATTTAATCAAGGTGAAGATCTGAAGGATGGAGCAGATACCCTTGTGTTTTTTAAACCCCGGTATCTTCTCCCTCCCTCTGCCACATGCCCAAGAACCTGCGAATCAGAGAGGTTAAGATGACGGCCCTTGAGCATTTAAAGTGGGATAGGCAGGGGCGCCTGGGTGGCTCAGTCGGTTAAGTGTCTGCCTTCAGCTCAGGGCATGATCCTACGGTCCTGGGATCGAGTCCCGCATCAGGCTCCCTGCTCAGCAGCTCCCTCTCTCTCTACCGTTTCCCCCAGCTTGTGCTCTCTCTCTCTCAAATAAATAAATAAAATCTTTATTTTTAAAATAAATAAAGTGGGGAAGGCATCTGATGAGCACTGAGTAATGTACAGAATTGTTGAATCATTGTATTGTACATTTGAAACTAATTATACTTGAATAAAAGAGGACGAGAGGAACTGTCTTACCCCTGAGCCTCGGTAAAGAAAGCAATCCCGTAAAACAGACTCTGTCCCAGAATTAAGTCAAGACCATCTTTTATTGATTCAGGGTCAACAAGGATGTAGATCAGTTAAGCTGCACTGAGACCTAACATTGTGAACTGCCAAGTCCCATGGCTAACCATCAAAAACCAAACATCCAAAATACAAGGAAACACCACCCCCAAGGAATGATCAGAGCCTATGCCACTCCACTGGATCTAAAATCCAGATCACCAGCATCTTGGGAAGGCTCCCACGTGGAGGGCAGCAAAGGCGCTCAGACTGCACACTGCTTAAAACAGAGCCCTGCAAACAAGCGCAGAATCCATGGGGCTGAAGGGCACATCTGTGAATCCCTGGTATGTATTTCTGTTGCGGGGAGTGTGGAAAGAGTCAGGCTGGCAAAAGAGACAAACAGATGGGAAGAGAGGAAGACAGAGGAGATAGACAGAGGGGGGCAGTGGGCGCCCCGATTAGAAGAGACACAGGCAGCAACTATCCCGTTCTCGTTCCTTAAACATTCTTTTTTTTTTTTTAAGTAATCTCTATACCCAACATGGGGCTTGAACTCAGGACCCCAAGATCAAGAGTCACGCTCTCTACCGACTGATCCAGCCAGGCGCCCATGGCTCCTGAAACATTCTAAATTAGAAGTGGAAGCTTGCTCCTCTTCTGGTGAATCCTTTCTCCAGAAAAGGTAGCTTTAGTTATCTCTCAGTTTCCTCATCAAAGGAAGCTCATTTATTCAGAGGTAATGGAGTGGTTCCAGAGCTTTTATCTAATTATATCATGAGAAGAATTCAACACCTGGCTTTAAAAAGCACTCCCTTCCTTCTAGTCTGGGGCAAGGGGTTGAGGACAGGACAGGGCAGGGCTGGGTAGGGGGGAGAATTCCCGCTCCAGAGTTGGCCTCCGAGGAAGGCAGCCCTAAAGTCTCCCGGCAAAAGGTCAAACAGGGAAGCAAGTTCAAGGGTGAAAGTAGCAGTGGTCAGGGGATCTGCTCTGGCCAGGATGAGGGTACCGCAGAAGCGGGTCTAAACAGCCAGCTGAAGCGGGGTGTACATCCTGGAAGATCTATCCATCTGCGCAAGACCTCACCAGAAAGCAGGACGGGAAGCCGACAGGCACCTGGCCCTATTTTCTTGTTTCTCACTATCTTCTCACTGCCTCGCCCAGATGCTGGCCCATGACAGATAAATGCACGCCGAATGTGTGAGTGTAAGACAAAGCCCCTGTAGACGCCAGGTCCGTTCACCCCCTTCTTGCCTCCACCTGCCTGTAGGTATAAAAGCAGGTGCCACTGCCCTTCTAGTGACTTCCCAGGGTAGTTTTTATGAAATCGCTAAGTATAATTAGGGACCAAGAACAAAAACACAGACACTGCCAAGTTGTAAAGGACAGGAACATTGTAGAAGAAATCTGACGGGAAACGTGCAATGGGGAGACAGATCTGGAGGTTGAGCTCTGGGGCCAGTCCCTGGGAGAGGTAAAGGCGGGCCTGACAACAGGCACTCTCTGGGCTTGTCCTCACTGCTGCATGGCTGGACTTTGCTTCCTGGTCTGGCCAGATGCAGGGAGCTGCAGCCAACGAAAGAGCAAAGACGTGCAGAGGCCACATGGGAAGGAGCTGGTCTGTGTTTTAGTTCTAGAGACAGCAACCAGGTTGCTTGCCCAAACAGCACTGCTGAAACTGAGAATCTTAAGCAGGCTCCACGGCCCTCGTAGAGCCCTATGCGGGGCTCGATCTCACGACCCTGAGATCGTGACCTGAGCCAAAATCAAGAGTCAGATGCTTAACTGACTGAGCCACCCAGGCGCCCCTTGGATGTGCTCCTCCTTAAGCGTGGCTTCAGATCCCTGTCTCCTGTAGGATGAAGTGCTCCATGAAATCTCCTAGGATAGGAGTGCCTGTCAAATGATAGTCCACGAAGCTTGGGACACTCTGCAGAGACGTCCCAGGAGGCCCTGCCAGGGAGTTCTGCCCACCCCCACTTCTATCAGAAGAACTTCCCTCCTATCTATACTACATACGAAAATTCAACATAAGGATTTGTTTGAAGTAAAGTTCTGAAGCTAAAAAAGGTTGATGCCTGTGGTAGATGAGTTACTGGTGTCAGATCTTCACTCCCCTGTGGGAACGTGGTACATCCACACTCTTACCATGGTTTCGTAGTGGACAGAGTACAGATCACCAGCCCCTGACTCTGGGCTTAACTATGCTTGGATCCATGGGATGCTTGCATGGCACAAACAAAGACTTGAAATGTGCTTGTGCCATGGGACCTACTCTCTAGAACTTCCTTTTTCCATGAGAGAAATTTGCCCCCATGAGCTACCAGCCCAAGGAGGCACGTGGAGTAGACCTGGACCAAATCCACAGCTTGGAGCCAGGCTGAGCTGAGCCCACTATAGATCAGCCGAACCCTCGCCAACAGGCAGCCCTGTAAGCCCAAAAGAAAGACTCCTAACAAGCCACTGACATTTCAAAATTGTTTGTTATACAGCAAGTAACTAACCACACAATGCTTTTTAAGAGCCCTTCCAGTGCCTTCATTTAAAGAAAAGAGTCTGATTACTTAAAGAAGCAGAAGGAGGAGAAAAGGAAAAAAAAAAAAAACAACTGATAAAAAGATGCTTGTTTCTACCACTTTGAAGAGCAATTTCACAACATCTAGTAAAGCTGAAGGTACAAACACATACCTTATCATTCAACCATTCCACTGCTAGGTGATTACATACCATAGAACAAGGGTCAGAAATTTTTTTCCGTAAAGGGCCAGAGAGTAAATATTTTAGGCTTTTTAGACTATGCAGTCTCAGTCCCAACTACTCCACTCTGCCATTTTAGCATGAAAGCAGCCTTAGACAATACTTTAATGAATGCATGTGGCTGTATTCCAATAAAACTTCTCTTGGACGCTAAAATGTGAATTTCATATAATTTTCATGTGTCACAAAATATGCTTATTTTTTTCGCCATTAAAAATGTAAAAACCAGCCATCCACGGTTGAGTGAATAGACAAAATGTGGTGTATACATACAATGGAGTATTATTCAGCTCTAAAAGGAAGCAGACTCTGACACACACTACAACATGAATGAACCGTGAAAACATGATGGTAAATAAAATCAGCCAAACACAAAGGGACAAATACTGTATGATTCCACTTATATGAGGTGCCCCGTGTAGCTAAATTCACAGACAGAGAGTAGATTGGTGGTGTGGGGAATAAGGAATTATTGTGGAATGGGCACAACTTCAGGTTGGGAAGATGAAAAAGTTCTAGAACTGGATAGTGGCGATTGTTACACAACAATGTGAATGCGCCCAATACCACTAAACTATAAGCCTGAAAATGGTTAAAATGGCAAATTTCATGTGATGTACATCATCCTGCAATTTTTTTATTAAATTAAGAATGAGGAGAATTAAAAACCATCCTTAATTCACGGCCCCCTACAAAAACAGGTGGCAGCCAGAATTGACCTGTGAGGCACAGTTTCCCTAAAGAACTTAGCCTAAAGAAACTCTCACAAGAATAAGGACAAGAGTAGTGTCTGGGTTAGGAAAAAGAAAGAAAGGAAATGTCCTAAATATTTATCAACAGGAAAATGGAGAAATACATTACGGTATAATTATTCAACGGAGAACCCAATGATAAGTGGAGTATGCTACAATTTATATATAAAATTTAAGACCCTACTGAAAAATGCTATATTGTATTAATGGATGCATAAATATGTAGTAACAGTGTAAAGACATACATTGGAATGATAAACAGTGAATTCATGGTAATAGTTACCTCCGAGGAGGAGGGAGAGGACTAGAAAGGAATACATAGGGAGCTTCAATTATATCAGTAATGTTTTACTTATTTAAATGAGATCTGGTACAAATATGACATAATGTTAAGATTTGATAAAGCTTAGTGGTAAAGAGGTATTCATTATGCTCCTTTCTATTCTTGTCTAATCTTTGAAATATTTCATGATGAAAAAATTAATTCAGAAAAAGCAAAGAGGGAGGAACAAATTAAAAGGGAAAAAAAAGGAAACCATCAATTTCAAAGCATGCCAGTAATAGCAACAAGCATAGCAGAAGAGGTAATCAGTCCACCTCACTGATCCTTCTGGGCTTCCATGGCTTGCTGGCTTAGAGCTCAGTGGGGTAAACCTGATGCAGATGCCTATGTTCAGAACCTAAGGCTGGCTCTGCCCCCTTCGGTTGGTCACCCTGTGGCTGGGGAAGGAAGGCTGATGGAGCCCAGACCTCCCACACCTGAGAACCATGTTCCAGGCACAACCCATGTTCTGGAGGCAAGCCTGCCCACACCCATAAGGCACGAGAAGTCATTTCAGCGTTTCGGGACGTTTTCTTGTGAAAACCCAAGTTTCTCTCGCCAATACCTGCAGAGATGGAGAAAGATAAGCCAGGCTTCTCTCTGGGACTCACCTGTCAATTCAACAAACATTTATTGACTTAGTTCTTATCCATATTTAATGCTGTCAATTAGGATTAGGTTGGACTGAAAGTAACAGGAAACCCAACTAACGGTGGCTTTAAAAAGACAGAAGTTTATTTCTGTCTCATGTGAAATAAATCCAGAGGTAGATAACTCAGGGTAGTATGAAAGCTCTCTCATTCCGAGGATATGATTTCTCTTATTCCCAGATGACAGCTTGAGCTCCAACTACCAGATCTGCCGTCCAAGCAGCAAGACGGAAGAAAAGGAGAAAGACCAGATTCTTCCCTTCTAAAGGAGTCTCCCAGAAAGCATCCCATGATTCTTCCACTGCCATCTCATTAGCCGGAACATAGGCAAGTACCCACACTTACTCCAAGGAAAGCTAGGAAATGTAGCCTTTTTCTGAGAAGCCATGAACCCAGCTAATATCCAGGACCCAATGTGTTCTCTGCTGAGACGGTCTAGTCCTCTAACTGAGCAATCACTGAGCTTGAGGGTGGGAATCAGAGAGGAAGCGGCCAACTTGTTTCTTGATTCTGAGCCACAGTAGCCCTGCCCATCAGTAAAAAATGACCAGCCAGTCTAGACACTCCTCCTCCTGAGCAGGGGCAAATACTGTTATGGAGTAGGGACACTACCCATCCTCTAACATGCCTGCAGCATGGAAAAAGAAAGCTGGGGTGAAATTCCCAAAGAAAGGAGAGGAGAGATATTGTCTCCTGCCCAGCAACACAGGTAGCCCCTTTTGCGTTTGAACTTGAGCAATAGCAAAGCCCCGCTCTTGAACATGCACACACGTGCACACACATATCCACCACCTGACCTGGAATGATGGAGTCTGGCCTCATCCAAAGAGAACACAGACACTTAACTAAAAGTAGGTCCAAACCAGAAACCCAGTAGAAAGATACTGCATGTCCTGTATCTAATATACAAGGGAAAGTGTTGCTGAATCTTGCTCCCAGAGTTGCTACGGCTGACACCCGAAAAACAAATAGAAAGTTGGTGATTCATCTGCCATTCTGAAACATTAACCCAACGGACCGGTAAGGCGGAGTCCTAGGTTCACACCAAGAGGGATTTTATCATAACTTCCTGAGAGCAGGACCCAGCACTCACCCTTGCACAGGCTGCCTGCCCAATTATCACGTCCAAGGTGGGAATGGGGCAAGTAATACTCTGGGAATTCCTTGGCGTGCCTTCTCTTCCCAGTTCTTGCCTCACCAGCCACATGAGCTTGAGGAGCTCATTCCCTTTTAGCATCCTCCTGGCTAAGTCTCATCTTCCTAATTTCAAAACAGGAGTAGTAGTTGCTACGCATATGGATCTCCCAGGCATGTTGTAAGGGGCCTATGGACTCCAGCGAGGCGGGTGTGGGATATGTTCCCCCGGGGAGAGGGCAGGAGAGACACACAAAGTCCCACCAGGTCAGGAGGGAATTATTAGCCCAACAACAGTGATCAAGAGCAAGCGAGTCTGGTTCACCTTTCACAAGCCAAGTGGGGCCAGGTCACTGGAAAGACAATACGAAATAGTCTCTCACAGAAAATAAGGGCAAAGTTGAAGGAGCCAAATAGGAAATCCCATTTGTAGAAGTAAATACAGCTGCCCCTCGAACAACATGGGGCTTCGGGCCACCGATCCCCCACGCAGTCGTAAACCCATATGTAACTTTCCACTTCCCAAACAGTTAACTGCTAATAGCCTACTATTGACCAGAAAGAAGCCTTTCCGATAATATGAACAGCCTGTTCACTCGCAGATGTATTCTATACTGTATTATTACAGTAAAGTAAGCTAGAGAGAAGGAAATGTTATTAAGAAAATCATAAGGAAGAGAAGATACAGCGTTGTACTGTAAAAAAAATCCGCACACAGGGGGACCTACACAGTTCAAACTGTGTTGTTCAAAGGTCAACTGTGATGAAAAGCAGAGAGAGAAATGGTAAAGGGGATGGAATGAAACAGAAATCACTAAAGAAAAAAAAAATCAAAGAAGCAAAGTGAGAAGTCTGGGTTTACAGAATCCTGGTAATTAGGAGAGAAAGGCTAGCGGGTGGGGGGGAGGGGTATAGCAGGTGGCGGGGGAGGGGTAGGGCCATGTGCAGACATTCTGCGGAAACCCAAAATCAGAGAGCTCCGGTGG
The DNA here is from genome assembly GCF_037043125.1 of Eumetopias jubatus. NCBI lineage: Eukaryota > Metazoa > Chordata > Mammalia > Carnivora > Otariidae > Eumetopias > Eumetopias jubatus. The sequence goes on from NW_028274816.1 coordinate 122,100,427, forward strand.
AGCTGAATGAAACGAGACAGATACAGGTGGTGCCCGGTGAGGAAGTGTGAACACCGGAGCAGTGTGTTTAGTGCCCTGTTTGAGGTTCAAGGTGAGCCTCAGAGAGAGTGGGGAGCAGGCTGTGGGGGAAGAATATGGCTTCCCAGCTAGCTCCCGGATTCCAGAACTAGCCAAGCTATAAAACCAAGACAATGCCCCCCAGGACGTAAGGTCTGATTATTCGAGTTCTTGAAACTGCCTCAAGACAGAGCAAACCTCAGACTGCTGACCCAGGAAAAGGAGAGAGCGAGCTAAGGAAACAGCAGTATGTTTATAAAGGATGGTGGGCAGCTGTGGCTGACTCCCACCCTAACTAGCACCACGGCCTCGGTGCCGAGGCCAGTGGCGGCGGGGGGCGGGCGGGAGGAGCACAGCGGGCACCAGCAGATCTCTTGTGATGGCAGCAAACCACTCGGCCATCACAAAAGAAATTGAAGCAGGGCCAAAGAGGAAGCTGTAGGAGAGCCATCATGTTGAGATCCAGAATAAGGTTTGGACCAGACAATGGGCCAGAGAATATGTCAGTGGGAGCTCTAGAGGCAAAGAGAAAGCAAAACAACTGGGGAAGTGAAAAGAAAGAACCTGGGGAGGAGAGTGTACATGGGGCCGAGGTTCAGACACCAGCCTTTAAAAACTGCCTGAAGATGGACCCAACGCGTGCCACCCTAGGTCAGGGATGGACCTGAGACCAAACAGGTCATTTAAGTCCTTGCTGCTGAGGAAGAAATGCTGAGCATCTTCAGTGTGTGTATGGTACTCCAAAGTGTACATAGCTACAATTTTTTGAGCACCTACTGGGTGTAAGGCAGTGGGTTCAGCACATGACATACATCTGCTCCCTTAATTTCCTCTTTCTCTCTCTCTCTTTCTCTCTCAACAAGAGCACTAAGATTTAAGAATGGTTAAGCAATTTGCCTAAGGCTACACAGCTAGTAAATTGCAGCATTGAGATTTGGATCCAGTTTGGCTTGACTCCAAAGCTCATGCTCATAATTGCTTTTCTTTCTATTCCTTAAGAAGAGAGATTATACTACTTTGAGACTTCCATTTCTCCTATCCTACTAGAAACCTGGAAGGGCGGGCTCTGTGAAAAGCTTCTCTAGAATGGGATGGGGCCCTGAGTCATCTGCTCTGGGTAATCATCCCTGCTTTCTTGCTTCCCAGGCTGAATGGGAGCTTCTTTTCCATTCTCCTCCAGCCCCTGTGTTTACTTCTGCCTTCGCATTGTATTAAAATCATTTGTTTATACATCTGTCTTACCCATTAGGCCAGTGAGTGGTTCTCATCCTTGACTGCACATTAGAATCTCCTTAAAATATAACAATGCCTGGGTCCCACTCAAGACCAATTAAATCAGGATCTCCTGGGCGGAGGCGTTCGCATTCATATTAAAAAAAAAAAAAAAAAACACCTCATAGGATGATTCAAATGTGTCTTCGGGTTTGAGAACTCTTGCAGACTGTGAGCACTTCAAGGTAAAGGACCAGGTCATGGGTGTCTTAATCCCCAGAACCCAACAGTCTGGTTCATAGGAGGTGCTTGACATGTTTAATGAGAGGATGAAAGCGGTTAGCAGAAGATGAAGATCAAGAATCCAGAAAGGAAAAGCGGGGAAGTATTATGCATTAGGAGAGAAAAAGGAATAAGGTGAGACTGAGGATTGGCAGAGGATCTTTAAGACGCCAGGGGCAAAGGAAGAACCTGGATGGGGCGGCATGATCGTGCAGTTAGAGGCAGAAGAAACAGTGCCTGCTTCAGAGAGAAATGAGGTGAAGAGGAGTCAACTCGTGAGTTTCTGCATGTGCCGTAACCATGGGCTCTCCGTGAGGCAAGCAGAGACAAGTGCCCAAAGGGAAGAGAAAGAACAGAATTGTGATTTGGGGCATCATTGAAACATGCGAAAGATTATGACAAGGAAGAGAAAACTCATGATTTAAAAATAAAATGGGAACACGAGAGAAACCAAGCTTGAGAAAGAGAGTGGAGTGAATTTGTAAATCATCCATATGCATGTTTGCCCAAAACGCTATTGTTTTAGCAGTGGGGAAAGAATTAGAGGTAAATAAAATATGCAAATGCATTTCATAATGAAAAGTCCTGTGATAAACAACTGAGATAATCGTTATGAAGGCTCCCTGAGAAAATACATGTTCTAGAAATTCGAGGAGGCATGATGCGCATTCTAAGGTAGATGTGGCTCTCTGTGCTAAGAAAGTTGGCTCTCCAAGTGTCGTTCATGGGTCCACTATGCAAAGGCCCCAGGTCCCGTAGTTCAGTTTCAGAGAGCACTTGAGACGTAGGCTTTCCAGGGTTGGGTCTTGAAAGAGGGCTCACCTGGCATACACACTAGGTCCCTTGGGGCCATCTCAAGTTAGAAGAATTAGGTTTAAGTCTCTGGCTATCATCCCTAGAGCCAGAAGACAGAAAAGAATAAAATAAAGGAGAGTTAGAGGAGAGAAGGAAGATGTGTATCTAGCATCTACTGAGTTGCCTCTATATGCCAGGCACTGGGCATATGGCATTTCATTGAACCATCAAAATAACTCTGTGAGAGCCTTCGACTGGCCCAAGATCCTATGAGATGTTAGAGATGTTAGAGTTCTGTTTTCACGCCATACTCTATCCCCTTCATCCTATCCAGAGCCATAAGCTGAACAATAATGACTAATGGAAAATCTCCAGTCTTCTCTGAGATTCAGTCATTCTACCTAAAGCCACTCAGAAATCCCAAATGCACCTTAAACTCTTCAAGTGCAAAGCAGATGGCTTCAACCTCCCCCCATCCCCAGCACGCCGCCAACCTCTTCCCCAAACTTGATCCTCTTCTGGTATTTCCTGTACCTGTGAACCCTTCGCCCCTTGTAGGCGTGCAAACTTGAAACACAGAAATCTTTCGTGACACCCTAGTATCCCATACCCCTGTCCCATACCCCAAATCCTAGTTATTCTACTTCCTAAATCTCTCTCCAGTGTGTTCACTCCCCTGATTTTCCATCTCCTTCTCCCTGCCTAGACCAAGTTGCTCTCTGCTCTTGCCTTGTGTGATACAATTGCACTGGGTCTCTCCCTGCTACTTGGGCTCCCTCCAATGAGCTCTCCACGTAGAAGCCAAAAGGGCTTTTTCAAAGTACAAATCTAATTGTTTCTCTACCCCCACCCTACTCCAACCTCACCAGCTCTGAATAAACCATCTAAATGAACTCAGATTGTTCTTCAGATAAAGACCAAGAGCTTTCTCATGGCCTACAAGGTCTGGCATGATTTGACCTCCTGCCTCATTGTCACCTTTGTCTTCCTCCCTTTGTCACACTGGTCTTGTCTCACCTCTTGCCCTTCTGCCAAAGGACAAGTCTTGTGTCTCCACTCCTTCACATCTGAACTCCTGCTTAACCTTCAGATAGTAGATCCCTTTTTATGGAAGCTTTCCTTGACATCTTGATAGACCAGTATCCCTAATAATCTTTCATAAGATTCCATTTCTCTTCTTAAAATACTTTAACGGGTAATTCTCCGTTTATTTAAGCAATCATTTGTTTGCTATCTGTCTTCCCTCACTAGCCTATAATTCCATTAGGGCAGCAGTTATGTGGTTTATCTCGACACTTCGACATTATCTCCTGCACTTTGACAATGCTTAGAATGGGTGTCCCGTGGAATTTGCAAAAGGAAGGGAGGCAGGCGGGTGGGAAAGGGGGAGGGCTAGGGAGTGGCCGAGTCAGGATGCACAGCGGGGTCGGACTCCCTCCAGATCCCAGGATCATTCCTGGCAACAAGGAAGAGAGGAAAAAGGAAGGATGAGAGATTATAATATCTTCCCCCCCATCTGGTCCCAGATGAAGGGAGGCTGTTCTCACAGAGGGTACAGACCAGCCCCTGCACTGATCATTCCATCATCAGTAGAATTTTATCGTTGGTCCTCCAGTGGTCTTTGTCATTTCCCTACCAGCCTCTGCCTACTTAAATGGAACTCTACGCCATAGACTGGCTCCAGGAGGCACCAAGAACCATTTGGGTTATACCTTCAGTGGCTCTCCATTGTTCCCGAGATAAAGTTCTCACGTCTCAGCAAAATTTATGGGCCCTTCTTGGCTTTTTATGATTCTCTTTCCAACCCCCTCTCCCACCACTGCTTCTTCTCATCTTAGATTTTGACCAAACATACCGTGTGCCCTCATATCCTGCCTTGCGACACATAGCTTACTTCCTTTGTTATTCCCACCCACCTGGCCACCCGACCACATCCTTCTAGTGCCTTCCTCTTCTCCATCTCTTTGATCCCTAACTATTCCCATCTTTAACCTTGGGCTGGGTTTGTGGTGGATAAAGGCAGGTTTGATTTCTTCCACTCTGTTTTTTTCTCTTTGTTTGGTTTTGGTTTTTTACCACTGCATCTAACCTGTGAATATTATTATTAATCATCCACCCATGGCACTCTGCTGCTTCAAACATTGCAATGATATTTATTTGATCTCTGGATGGGAGAGGATTTTCTAAGCATAAAAGCGATGGAAGAAATCACTAAGGGAAAGAAAATCAATCCATTTGACTACACCAAATTTAAAACTTCTGGACGTCAGAAGCCATTCTAAACAAAACTAAAAGGCAAACGACAAGGCTGGGGAAAATATATGCAATAAATATGACAAAGGGTTGTTATCCTCAATATATAAAGAGCTCATATAAGTCGATAAAAAAGTATTAAAATCCCAGGAGAAAAGTGGGCAAAAGACATGAATAAGTAAATAGCTAATAAACACATGAAAAATGTTTAACTTCACCAGTAGTCAGGGAAATGCAAATTAACACAACGCTGAGCCATTGTTCGCCTATCAAATTAGGACAACGTTAAAGGCTGGGGAAGGCTCAGAGATCATTTGGTGGCTTTCCAAGAAAAAATAAGAGCTATTTCAACTTTCAATAAATCCCTACCACCTAGAGGAAAAATCCCGGGTCTAGTCCTTGCCTGGCTCTCCTGGCTCATCTGCCAACATGTTCTGCGCCCCCCCCCCGCCGCCCCCCGCCACCCCATCTGACACCCGCAACAGTAATCTCCTGAGCACAGCAAGGAAATCCCGCTGCACACTGCCCTTCCTGGGTCCTCTGTCCCTCTCTGCCTCCACCTTCTCCCACCCACCCAATCTTCTCCCAGCTAACGCCTACTTCTTGACAATTCTGAGACATCGCCACCTTCAGGAAACTCTCATAAGCCGGGTTGGGTGCCCCTGTGCTGTGCTCTCATTACACACCTTCCTTACTTAGCACTTACCGCATGATATTGAAAATGACTCTTTATGGGTTTTGTTCCACCTTAGATTGTATGTGCCTCAAGAGAGGCATTATATTTTTATTCATTGCTGTATCGTGGAGATGCTCAACAGATGACTCTTGAACTAATCAATCATGTAATAAATTAATTATTCCATTTTGCCCCATAAATTTTTGCCACTACTCTGGTAAATGCACGCTTTACTTAAAACGGATCAAATTAAGTCATGTTGGATGGAGAGAGTACCTCACCCATGTCCCAGCCCTCATTTTAGTACCCATGTACTATCATCTTTTGGGTTGTAACCGATTAGTGAGCCATGAAATTAATTTATGGGTCACAACCGTCATTTTTTTAAGTGAAAAATATTAAAACTAGAATAAAATGGGATGACACTGGTATCTGTTACTCCCTTCCCATCATGGATTCCCCCGTCCATCCCCGCCATCCCCAGGCAGGCAAGAGTGTTTGGTTGAGGACGCAGGTGGGGAGTTGAACTTCCTGCTCTGATTCTTCCTAACTCCAGGAAAGCTACTGATCTCCCTAGGCTGTGGTTTCCTTATCTGTAAAACAGGAATGATAAAAACACAGATGGGCTGAAACAGCAAGGACCCAGTTATGCCATAAATTCTTAAAACTCTGCTAATCAGCTTTTCTGACATAGAGATAGCATCAGTATCCGCCAGAAGCCTCCAGCATTTTCTGTTCTGATGCCTAGCCCCTCTTCCTCCTTCCCAACCAGTTGTCCATCCTCCTTCAACCATGATTGAGTCACAAGCCCCTCAGACTCGGGGGGGAAACAGGTATTCAGTGGCATCAGGCAAACTTATGGGCCCTGGAGCCTAACGTCATAGGGCATGAAGTAAATGACTCTTTTGAAATTGCAAATCTGACCTAGTCACTCCCCTGCTTAAAGCCTTTCTATGGTCCTGATTATGCTCAGATAAGGCTCTGGCTCCTCAATATGATCTATAGGGTCCTCCATGATCTGACACCCTGTCCATCCCACACTCCAGCCTCCGCAGTCACCTGCCTTTCTCAAATCAGCCATGCTGCCCTGGCCCTTTTCTGTGTTGTCCAGTCTGCCCGGAACACCTCTCAGTCCCCTGACAGTCTCGACAGGGGCAACTGTTCCCCCCCCCAGGTCTCTTTCCTGACCCCCCCACCCCACTGCTCTGCACCCTCCATCACTACATTGCCCCAGCTGAGGTTCAGTCCGCTGCTCATTTGTCCCTCTTGCTTCCTAAGGACGGGGATGGTGCCTTCTGTTCACAGCCCCAGCACCTAGCACACTTCCCCCCAGAGTGAGCAAACAGGACATGCTTGTGGGAGGGAACGGATGAGAAGGGGGGTGGAGGACAGAGGGACGAAAGGAAGAAATAGATGGAAAGTCTTCATTTGACACCTTCCCAAGATGTCCCAGGTCATAAAGCAATGCAGGGGCTTGGGGCTGTAAGTCATTTCTAAAGATCAGGCTCATGTGGGCACACAGAGAACAGTCTCCGGAGAGAAGGAACTATGGAATGAGGCAGGTCAGGGTGAACACCCGGGTGAGCTGGATGCCAGGAACACGTGCTCCATCTGGAAGATTTCACAAGCTGGAGGAGGCTCCCTGGGCCATGCTCTGGAGGAATGTGAGCTTGAACAATCAACCCTGGGAACACTGATAAGAGGCCAAGAGTTTTGACTGTTTTCATGTGAACATACTTGGGGTAGGGCAGGGACAGGGCTGGGCCACTCTCCCTATCACAGTGGTGATTCCAGAACTTTGGCCACTCAGTTCCAGAGCTTATGAACAGAGACCTCTGCTTGGGTAGAGCTATGGTAACTGAGGTGCTACCTCTGGGTCAACTGCCTCAGGGCAAGGGGGAGGCAGGGCTCTGGGGAGAGACGCATTAATACTGGCTAATGAGTACCGGGCACGCAACCAGGCATTTCACATACACCACTTCATTTGATTGAAATACCAACCCAGTGAGGTAGGAAGCAGCCTTGATTTTATAGATAAGAAAGCTAAGGACCAGAGAAGTTAAGTAACTTGTCCAAGCTTACACAGTAGATGACAGGGCCCAAATTTGAACGTAATTCTGTTTGATTTCAGAGATTTTATTCTTTTCACACTTAGTTCCTCTCCCTAATTCCTTCTTCATTCAGAATTTGAGTCAGGGTAGGAGGGGGTGCATGTCATGGAAGATCTACCACCATAAACAAAGATGCTAGTGAACTAGGGACCTGGGATGTGTCCATCCTCTGGGAAACCACACCTGGCTGGATCCCCCGTGCTCACCAACCAGACTCTCTAGAGGAGGAGGGTAACTTCAGCCAACTCCCAAAGGAGCCAAGAGAAGTAGGGCTGCCTCCCTCCCCCTCCAGACGGTTCTTCTACCTCAACCAGCACCTGCCTTGTCCAGAGACCTCTTATTTGTCCAGCACTGGAGACAAAAGAAAAACTACAAAGCAGCAGAATCAGAGATCCTACAGTCTAGGAGACGCTTCCCGGTGTTCGGCAACCTCTCCCTGCAGCAACCCCAAGGCTGGGGGAAGGTGCCGGGACTCGCCAGGGCTCACAGAAGGGAGGTGACTCCGGACGTGGCTCCAGGGATGCTAGGAAACTTCATCCCCACCCTCCAGGTCTGGTGGAGGGTATTTAAGATGCAGCTCCCACTCTGGCTTAGGGCTCTGACACGGGTTAAAAGGCAGGGGCATTTAAAACTGTGGCAACCATCGAAACCTTAATAGAAAGTCGTTTCTAACCTGGTTAGGAATGCAGATTTTGAAAGAAAGGGGAAAAACATAAAAACAGAAGGATTGTGGATGACTCTTTGTAGAGGCCACAAATGGAAAAGTCCAAGTGGCCTTGTGGACATTTCCTATCCACAGCCTACCAGCAGGATGAGAAAATTTGAGACACTTAGCACGTGTTCAGAGCTGATGGGAACAGATGATCTAATAAGGCGCCCCTGTCATCAGGAATCCATCCATCAGTCCAGTGCTAGCTCACTCCAGCTTTCTGCTCCTGACTCCATTTCCCTGGTGGGAATGGTATACATCGTGCCGGTCAGAAGCATCCTGCTTTCCAGGAGAGAACGGACTGTGCCCAATAACAGTGACAAACGAGGCCCCGATTTTGGACTTGGGAATATGGGTTCCTGGGTCTCTAGAATCAGACCGACACATCTGCTGACAAGTCAGGGCAGAGAAAATGAAGTGGGACCAGACATGGCTATCAGAACTTGCTAAGCAGCACAGCATATGAACCAAGGCAGCCCCCAAGCCAGGGCCCTCTCCCGAGAGCAAGGTTGGCTCTGAGATCCTAGGAGGAAGCAAAGTACGGCAGTCTCTCCTATATGCTTATGACGGCAATCATGCAATTTGGATGTACATCTGGATTATGCCGTTGTGATTCTGGGTCCCACAGAGATCTCCAGTCATAAAAATGCCCCTCATCTTTCAATACTTGCAGAAAAAACAAATCTCAAAAGCAAAGGGAACACATCCTTCATGGATGTCATTGCTCATGTGGAAACTACCTTATGGGGGTACTTCTGCCCCAACTCTGAAGGGTCTTTCAATATCTCTTTTTGGGTCATACATACAAGGTATCCTCAGGATTCTTAGGCTCTCTTCTTCCAACCTCAGTTCTCAAATGCGTCCCACCACACCCCATGCATTTGAATTTGACTCAATAACCACTCACTCGACAGAAATCTCAGTGTAAGTTTACTGTCCTCCTAGTGGTAGCTATGTAGAATTGCAGGCACAGGGACAAAAAGGGAAGGGGTTCACTTTCAAAGCCAAACCTGATAAGGGGATGGGGGGACCCAGATGCCTCGGGGACCAGGCAGATACTACAAATAAATGAACCAGACCGGGCGAGGGAGCACCAGCCCTGTGGAAAGAAGTAACTCCTACTGAGTTCCAGCTGATTGTCTTCTGAAAATGCATGTCAGAGTTGCCTTAGCTTCGGATTGTCTACGAGAGGCCAGAGACTCTGATTTTAACGTGTAACCTTGTGATTTTTATACGCTGGTTCAATTTTCCTGAAAACACTAGGTGAGCTAAATAAAGCAGACGCTCCGCCAGTTTCTCAAGCTCTTCTGCACAGAGGGGACTTGTTGTTTCCCGTAACTGCGGTGTTGGACTGCCACTCACCAGCCACCACTGGCAATTGCAACAGAGGCCACCAGCTACGCACACACAGCTCCAGAGCCTTGGAGAACACCTAACACTACGGGGGGCAAGGGGAGGGGAATGGAAGGCTCCGAGGATCCGAGGAGCCAGCCGGGGATGGCAGCAGGCACTAAATGGCCGACTGCTCCTGCAGGAAACCTTCAGGGCCTGGAAGGCCTTTGTCTGTCTCAGAAGCCAAGGCTGCTTCTCGAAGGACTTCCAAGTGTTCCTCAGCAGCTGACAGTGACTGGTCAATCCAATCCAGGCCCCCGGTCAGGTGGCAGGCATTCCTGGTCACCAGCACCAGATGACTGACCGACAGGAGCAGGGCAGTTGTCCTAGAAAAAGCAACAGGATCGGTTTCCCCGGGAAAGGAGGAATTTTGCACCAAAGCCCACATGGACAGACTCTAATCTGGTGTTTTCCAAACTGGAGGCCCTTCGCCGGAGGGCTGGGGAGTAATTAAAAGACGGTTCCACGCTCAAATAAATCTGGGAATGGCTGGCTTCAGCAAGGTTTAACCGAAGCCTTCTCTGGGCCTTAAACGTGCATGATAATGCTCTCAAGAAAGAATACAACGTGCCGTGGCTCGCTAACTTATTTAAGACTGGGGAGCCTATTTTCTGCAGCACACCTATGAACATCCCCCAGATGAGTGTTTTGTGGGACAGCTCGGATCTAGTCAATTGGATGAGCACATCCCCAACTGCTGCCCATTTAAAGACAAGAAGGCTAGACATATCCCTGCCTGGGGCACCCCTTGTGGATTTTGAATCAGTAAGGCCCCGGGCTGGTTTACACCACTCTAAAAACAAAATTTAACTGAAAACCAAATTGAGGGGGAGTGGGTTTTATTTTTTCCCCAGTATTGGGAATATCATTTATACAGTGAGCGTGCATGATGCATTTGGGAACCTATCACACAGCACCAGCCCATGGACACAGCGGGGCAGCAATAAGAGTGGGACAGAAAAGCCAACCGGAGCAGTGTGAGCTAGGGTCTCTCTGACAACCATCACACACAACAGCTCTAGGAAGTGGTCATATACATCCGAGAGACAAAAGAATCTGGTTTCTTTTAATGGGTTTGCATCTGGAAGAGGAACGTAATTTCAAAAGCCTAAGGGTGCTCGGTGTACTAGGGGAGGATCGTGAGAGGGGAGGGGTCCCGGGTACGTCCTGTGGAAGGTGAGCACAGCTTGAGTTGACCGGGCCCCTGCCTTCCCCTTGCCCTGCTTACCACCTGCCCCACCCACAGACCGGGCAGCCCTCACAGCTGGGGTGTGTGCTTCCGGGCTCCAAGGAGCAGAGGCAGACACTGGGGAACGTGAGAGGGAGGGAAGGTGCAGATAGGACTTAGCGCGGCCAGATGTTTTAGTGTAAAAATTCAAAATCTAAGACTGGCTCTCCCGAATCCCAGGTTTCAGGGAGAGCACGGGCCTCTCTCACCATTCACACTGCAATGAACGGTGCCCAAAGCCCAGGTAGCTCTGGGAGCCCAGCCAAACAGCCCTCTGCACAGCAACCCAAACAGCAAACCTCACAGATGTGATAAAACGGGGAGCTTCCAGCATGAGAAGCCGAAAGGCCCCTCCACCACTCTCACCGGGCATCCAGGAGCTTGGGGTCCAACGGAGGGTACATCGATCTCACCACATCGTCCACTCTGTGCGGAGGCAAAACGTTTTCAGAACTTCACTTTCCTTTTGCCTTTTTCCCCTTCCTCCCTTCCTCCCTCTTCTTGTCCCAATTCTTCTCTCCTGATCTTTGAGCCCCCACCTTTGGTGATCCCTTCTCTAACGGCTTTTGCATTCTCAGACAGACGTAAACAGAAAGACTTCTGGTTCAGTTGAGAGAATACTCTGTTTTCTGGTTTCAAGGCCCCAGAGTTTAAAAAGTGTAAGTTCACACATCTGCAATGATGTTCGAGATATGCTGCTAAATTAAAGAGGCAAGCTGCGGAACACTATATAAAGTTTGACCGATCCGCTTGCGTGAAAATGAGTAAACAAAAGCTAAGGCACGCAAGAGTTGGGTAGAGTGCAGGAACACTCGCCATTCACTAGTGTCACCTCCAGGGATTAGGATGGAGTGGAATTAGGGGTTCCTTCACTTTCCAGATACTCTATCTCTACAGTGTTTTAACTTTTATAAGTATTATTACTATTGTGTTTTTAAAAATGGTGGAACATAGTTATACAGAACACTAAAAAAACCCTACAAGCTTAACTTGGGTTCAAACTGCTTCATTGGATTCCCTTTCCATTATGGTACAATTTCGTGGTTAATTTTTTTTTAAACCAAGTTCAGAAAGGAACTACTATTCATTCTGATTTGCAGGGTTCAAGATTTTCATCCAAATCCTTGCTCCTGGACCACTTGATAGTCAGGAAGAAAGAATAATGATGCATTGTTTGATTGTGAAAAGCACTTGAAAATAGATGCTCTCCAGTGTTCTTGTCTCGGGGCTGGTGAGGACACGCAGAGGAACGTGGGCTGCTGTCTTCACGGCCCCTTTCTCTGTAGTGCCCTGAAGCTGAAGCCACTGGCCTCGGAACTCACATGCTATCAACACGTTATGTGAAATAAATGGAGCAAGAAAAACAATGGGGACAAAAAAAACGGCCAGAAGTAGAAAGACGTGTAAAGGCAAAAAGATAAAGCAAGGACACGGATTGAATTATGGCACGGAGCATTCCAGAAGTAGTCCAAGGGGCTCGGGAGGAGGGGCCAGAGTGCACCGGGTTAGGTGTGCCCTCTGAGCCACGCCACACCCTCCCTCTGGCACCAGGGCTAATCCTCACGGGAAGCACAATGAAGGTCGGCAGAGACGAGCAGTGCAGAGTCTCCACCAACAATGGGTGGCCAGTGGAATGCCTGGTTCTTGCCCAGAGCCTGGGCTGGATGGCCTTCTGGCCAGGCTGAGGCAAGTCCTATAGCTACACCCACCCGGGCCCGCTCCATAGAAAGCCAACAACTGTTCTGGGCTGAGTCCCTCCCCTGGATTCTCTCCCTCCCACTTTCTCAACTCACTGAACGCCCTGGACAGAGTTCAAGGGCACCAACTCTCATATTCCTTCAGAGGGCTGGTTCCTGGTGATCTACCCGAGGCCATGGAACCAGGAAACCTAGAGCCCCTGGAACTCACAGCGAGGCCACCATTCCCACCAGGGGTGTGGAGGCACCCCACTGACTGAGAAAACAGCCCGCGCGGGGAAAACGCCCGACTCAGGCACATCCACATACCGGCCACCAGGTGGCAGCACAAACTCAGTACCACCCTTCTCCCTAAGAAAAGGGCTTTCTATTTCTCCACGAAGTCAAGCCCAAATGAGGGGGTGTAGTTGTTGATTGCCTCCCACATGGGATTTTGCAGACAGCCTGGAATTTGGGAGATCTGAATGAAGTATGGCTTCACCTCCCCTACCCCCCACCCACCAGGTCCTGGAGGCTACGGGCTGGGCCATGGCTAGGACAGTGGGTGACAGGGCGGTAGCAAGGAGTGGGTCCCCGAAACTAGTCCCCAATTACAAATAGGGCCGGGGCGGGGCATAGCCAGCAGGTCACTGCATAGAGGGGTGTGGACACCAGTGGGAAATGTGCCTACTGGCCCGGAGCTTGGGAAGGAGGGAAGCAGGCAGCCCCAGCTGCTAAGGTATGAGGCTAAGGGAGAGGAAGCCACCACAGTGCGATCTGCAGAATGGACTAGAAGCGTCGGCACTAGTCGCATGCTAGAATTCCCCAAAAAGCCGACTGGAGGGGGCCTGCGGGAGGTGGGGGGAACCTTATGAGACCACCCTGGCTTGGTCTCTCAGTATCTAAACCCTCCTGGATGTTCTGTAAATGTCTGGGACACGAGTAACTGAAGCTGTCTATGTGGTTTCTTCAAGGAGCCTGGCCCACCTGCCACCTCAGCTTCTGACCCCTCCCTCCCCCTCCCTCACAACCCCTCCCCCCGCCCAGCGGCGTGTGGGAACCTCAAGGCCCACCAGCTCACCTGGGGCTGATCCGCTTGGCCACCACGATGATGTCACCGACACTGGCTGAGGTCTTCATCTTGGCCCCGGAGCCCATTGTCATGGCAACAAGTTTTTCTGTCAGAGTGTGACAAATCTAACACAGCCGGGAGGAGAAAGGTGATGAGGGGTGCCTCGGCCCCCCAAGGGCGTCTGCCACTCCCACAAACAAATATGGCTCCTGCCATGGGTTCCATCCCCCACCCCGGGGCCCCTAACCTAGTGGGCAAGTTGAAGTCAAAAGCACACAGAGACAAGCGGAGGAAGAGGCAAAAGCAGAGAACAAGGCCCGGTGAGGATGGAGGGGTGGGAACCTCAGAGCAGGGTCAGCGTTTCGGCTTAGAGGAGTCTAAGCTGAAATAATCTGTCTAAGAAAAATCATGTGCTCTAATTTCACCTTCTCGTTTCAGGGGGAAAACCTACTTTCTCTTTCTATTCCTTCACCTCATGGTTTAGTCTTCCAGAAGGCTAAATCTCTCCAGCAGGGCACCCTCAGAAACACCCTCTGGACAAAGGGCAACTGTTCCCTTGAAGCACATCCTCCAAAAGCGGCGGCACTCAGTTCAACAATTTTCTAGGGTGATACTTAGCATGTTTGTCAACAGCACGATGGGGAAAGGATCTTCGAAAAAAAGCGGGGAAAACGCAAGACTATGGCATGAGGCCTTTGTCATCATCCGTCAACAGTGCTGGCCAACCCAAAAGCTTTGTTTCCTCCCTTGCACACCTCGATGTTAGAACCTCGATGCGCTTCTGTCCCTGGCAAGTAGCTTCCATGACCTGCCTCATACTCGGGGCTGGAAAGGAGAGCAGAAAGAAGGCCAAGAGTCCACCCAGGAGAGAGCCTAGGCCACAGGGACCCAAGAGCACGTGGCCAAGCTAAAGGGACGTCAGATCCCAGGGCCTCTCCTTTGATGGGAGACTCTCAGGATGGGCCATTGATTCCAATCCAGTAGGACTCCCTTCCTGCTGACTTATCCCCCACCTCAGCCGTCACCTCCTTTTCTAATAGGCCCTCACAGGGACAAAACCCAGTGCCAGGACCCATCCTAGCTGGGAGACGGGAGTGGAATACAGAATCATTGCTTACTTGCTAGACCTATGTATCTGTAACCGTATCTACACCCAAAGAGCTTCTTGGAATTAAATACTCCTGGACTTGACGACAACAATTTCCTACTAGGCACTCCTCTGACCCCCAAGAGAGACAGCTAAAGGAGAGGTGGGATGAAAGACTTTTTTGCTTATTTATTTATTTATTTGTAGGCTCCATGCCCAGCCTGGAGCCCAACGCCAGGCTTGAACTCACACCCCTGATATCAAGACCTGAGCTGAGATCTAGAGTCAGACGCTCAACTGACTGAGCCACCCAGGCGCCCCAAAAGGCTTTTTCATATGTTGTACTGAATGACACTGAAGAAACAATAAAGCTGTCTTTTTTGGAAATGTTGAATAATTACTGGACAAAAAGATAAATGTGTGGTTTCCCAAGTTGCTGAGATGAAGAACACAACAATATCTGCAATTGGCCAAATACTTCACTATTATTGTTATTCTATGAGGCAAGAATTGAAAAACAAATGCTAAAACTATAAAAATTACCCCAAACTATAAAACCTAGCCAAAATGCAAATTGGATGCAATTTTCCACCCAATCGTGGAGGCGGCAAGAATTAGGAAAAAAACAATCTGCCTTCAAGTACTCATGGTTTGGATTTTTCAACACTGATTGTCCCATTCGGCAGACTACTGTCCCAGCAAGAAAGGGCCAGTGAGGGACTTTCTAGTAACTGGAGAAGTCCAGACACGGAACTCAACTCGCTGAGCAAAGGGCCGAGCTCTCTGTTAATGAAAGTGCCCGGGGAGGGGGTGAGGAGCCCCGCTCCCCCTCGGCAGCCACACAGACTTCCCCAATGGGTGAAAATGTGGCTAATGACCACCTACACAGTCACTGTATTAGGACCACGTAAGACAAAACCTTTGAAAGGATGTGAGAGCGCTAAAGTGTTAACAGACCATCCAGGAGGGAGTAGAAACAGTAGAAATTCCAAGTGTCAGGCATGTTTTTAAAAAGCCTCTTGCATGGTTCAGTGCCCTTCCTAGAAAGATCCCTTTCAACAGTCTGTGCACGGGGGTGCTTTGATGACCCCCCCTTATGTCATGGGAAATCAAAAGTATTACCTTCAAGATGGCAATGCAATGGGACATGAGACCCCTGGGGAGACAAGAAGAATCTGTCAGTGCTTCTCTATCGAGGCCTCCCCGGCTCCCGCCACCAACTCTCCCCCCCACCTAGCTCTGACACACCTGGACACCACCCAAAGCAGGAATGCCTCCAGGTTCAACTGAACAATTCCATGAGCTAAATGAGGAGGCACCTTCTTTCCTTCCCTTTCCCCCGCCCACGTCCAGCTGCCTCTTCCAGGTAGCGCTCACTTGTCAAGTTATGCTTTCTGAGCTTCTGACGCTATTCCCTCCAGACCAGGTGTCCTTCCCCTTATCCTCAGCCTGGTGATGACCTCATCTTTCAAAACCCAGGTCAAAAGGCACCCATTTTGTGGTAGCCTTCACGAGAGACCGCTCCACCTCCACATCCCAGACAGCTCTAGAGATCACCAACGCTGTGTGCCCACGGCACTGTGCGCAGGGACCTGCTCTCACTTCGGAGATACTGTAGTGAGGAGAATTCTGTCTCTCCCACCGGTTTAATAACTGCAGTAACTGCCCCAGTGTCCCACACATAATGCCCCCCACACATCTGCCCAGTGAATGATAAGGGTTCGGAGCAGCATACAATTCTCAACATGTAGAGGCTCCTGCTGGATAGAGGGACCCCAGAGGGATCCTGAAGACAAAGGCTTCATCCCTGGAGCCTGCGTACCAAATTCACGGGCACCCCAGGGATAACCCAGGCACAGCAGGGTGACCTTGTAACGAGTTTTGCCGGACATCTGCTGGCCCCGGTGTTTAGGTCTACAAAATGGGGGCCGGGGGCGGGGGGGACAGACACTGTCATATCTGATTCCCCACCCCCCACCCCATGCTGGGGGCAATGAGCAGCAAGTGATCCAGTGCTCCCAGATGCCCAGCAGTGCTTGGCAAAGGAAGCCAGAAAAGAGCACCCAGAATCCCCATGTGCCATCCTCAGGGGAGTGTAGCAAACAAACGGTCCCTAAGGCCTTACGAGGCATCTTCAATCCAGTCTTCGTTCTCCAGGATGGCCTCGATGTGGGGGTTGGTGATGACCACATCGTCCAGTTCTAGCTCAGACGGCTCCGACTGGGTCTCCATGGCGCCAATGAGGTCCACAATGGGCCTGGAAGGAAAAGCCCAGGAGAGTGGTTTCAGGATGGGTGGCTGTTGCTGACCCTCTCCTCACTGAGACCCATGTATCCCCCAGCAGGATGTAGAAAGTTAGTAAGTTAAAGCGCTGACCTCATGTCCTGGATCCAAACCTAACCCTAGTGGGACTGCAAGTGTGGGCAGGACACACGGCTAGAGGTGAGTCAAGGAGGCAGGCGGGGGTGCAAAGAAGAAGAGTGAAGCAGACTGAGATGAACCACTAAGAGAAAGAGCAGAACCACAGCCAAAAATACAGAAATGTATTAGACAAGGCTGTTCCTTCTGCACAAAATAACATCCTTTTTAAACTTATTTTCCTCCTGGGGAGCCTGGGTGCCTCAGTCAGTTAAGCGTCCGACTTGCCTCAGCTCAGGTCTTGATCTCAGGGTCGTGAGTTCAAGCCCTGCGTTGGGCCCCATGCCCAGCTTAAAAACAAAAACAACAACAACAAAAAACGTATTTTCCCTTCAAGCCTACCTGATACTGAGAAGCTGAAGTTCCTGTTACCCAAACCTACCTGGTCTGCAGAATCATTCTCGGGAAGGACTGGAAGGACGTTGGTCTGCATAACCCCACCCCCTCCTCATTCTACAGGAGAAGTGGCAGAAGTGACAGCACCCACTTTACAACAAGGTTCTTTACAACATGAGATGCTACAGCCTTCCGTTCAATAGCAGAGCTTTCCTGGGTCATATAAACGGGCATTTACAAATTATTCACTACTTGACACAGACGCTGATAGGATTCAGTAGAAGGGTAAGAGAAACTAAGGGTTAGTTGTCATGGTCCCTTAGGGGTCTACCAATTAAAACATCCCTAAACGGAAAATAGGATCTTGCTCATAAAATCTATTGCACACAAAATGCATTATGAAGAAATCTGTGCAAAGAAGGAGACCGTCCCATGCTGGGATTTCACAAAATTGAGCATCCGCTGCTTCCCCGTGTGGCTGGAGTGCAGGCATGGGGTTTCTGTTCCTATGCGTTTGGTTGGATTGTGCTAGGTGAACACGTAAAGGGAATCTCTCCTTAGCTCAGTGACAGAGTCCGACGAGGCTCAGGACATTGCTAAAGCTCCAAGGTCTCTCTTGGAAAGGAAGCCTTCAAGTACCATTTTAGAGACAAAAAGCTGAACTCAAGCGGCCCAGTGCCAAACTTCTTGGGCTGCTCTCTCCTCCAGTTGCTGGAGCCCCTGGCGGAGCCCACCTCTGCGCCCTGCCCTCCCCAGGCCCACTCACTTGGAATCGTAGTGCTGCAACAGGTCTCGAGGCCGGCAATAACGCTGCCTGCACACCATCACCAAGGCTGCAAACGAGGCCAGGAAGATGGTGGCCAGCACGCCTATCGCAACAATCACCACAGTCTCCATGCTGCTGCGGGGCTCCCTCTGTCCCCGTCACATCCCCAGCGTGGGCTAAATCTTAGAAGACACAAGGGCAGAGGAGGCCTTCGTAAAGAAGCAGCAAAAGAGAGTGGGGCAGTGGGGGGGGGGCGTCTTACCTGCTGGGGGTGCATAGAGAGCCAGGTTCCCCCAAGTCACCTGCAGAGACCAAGTTACCTGCTGGGGGCGGGGGGCAGAGAGAGCCTGGTTCCCCCAAGTCACCTGCAGAGACCTGAGGGCCTGAATAGAATCAAGATGGATTTTATGTCCTGCCCCAAATTTACCTTTTGTTTAATTAAGAGTTTGCCACCTGCCAGACCAGGATGGCCTTTTAAATCTGGACAAAAGGACACATTTTAACTAGCACTATTGTTTCACATCTCCACCAAGTACATGAAAGAATATCCTCCTAAGAAGGGGAGGATGGCATTTACTGAGAATCTCCTCTGTGCCAGGCACTTTGTGTGTTAACCCTGAAGTAGGTATTAATAGCCCCATTTTACCGTTGAGAAAACTGAGGTTCGGGGAGGTTAAGTAATTTGTCCAAGTTTCTGTAATCAGAAAGTAGAAACCCAACCACTTAGAGTGAGATGGGCATTCACCTCCCTCTTCCTTTCTAAGGAGGGAAGAAGATTCTAAAAATTCCGGAAAGGGATTTGACTGTCATTTTCAGTGTTGGAAACCTACAACTGGTGTTAAAGTGTTCTTTGCCTACTGCCTGTTTTCACTCAGGAGGTTCTTCCACACCTACTTTAGACTCCGGCTGAGGAACAAGGGCACCTCAGAGAAGTATGTATTCGTTGCAGGATCCTACTTCTGTGCCTTTGAGCAAGTTTCTTCCCCTGTCTGGGCTTTAATTTCTCCACCTGCAAAAGAGAGGCTTTGATCTAGGAGTCCAGGACGATGGACTTACTCTATACTACATGTCTCTGAGGGTCCAAATGTTCCCGGTTGTCATTCAATAAGTATTTATTGGTCATCTACTAGGCACCAAGCACTAGGCAGGATTCTGAAGACTGGAGATAAATAAGACATGGACCTCAAACCTTGAGGAGGGAGAAAGAGGTGGGCAGGAGGACAAATGTTTGCTGTTCACTTGTCAACCTCTTCCCCAGCTCCTCAAATCCCTGTGTCTATGCCATATGGCAGGGTACACAGACAAGAGATAACTGTACTTGCATGACATTTTTCTGGGCAAGTCTTCTTCACAGGCAGGTGGCATTTGAGCTGGGTTTTGAAGGATGAGTAGGAGTTTGCCAGGTGGCGAGCATGCCAACTTGGTTGGCTCAAAGTGCCAAGGAGGCCTTTCTCAAAGGTTCCACAGAGCAGCTGGTCTACCACCTCAAACTCACTTGCTCGGAAGGGTAAGAAGGCTAGGGTCGGTCTCTTTCATTTCTGTATCTCCCGTGGGGGGGGTGGGGGAAGGCAGGAGGTAATTCTCAGGGTCTGCCTCAATTTCTCCAGATGTGTGTTCCTCTACACCGTCCCTCCTAAAGGGCTACCTGCTTTAGCCCTTTTTCTTTCCTACTCTCATTTCTGTGTCTCTGTCTCTGTGTCTCTCCATTTTCCTCTCCAGACATCTTACCCCCTCCCCCTGCGCCACGGCCTCCAAGACCACCCGCTTTGTTTCCTCTCTTCCTGCGGGCATTTGAGTGTGTTTCTCTGAGGCGGACGAGCTTTGTCTGAGTTTTTGCTGCCTTACTCCGGGATTTGTCTGTATGAGTCTTTGTGTGTTTTTCTTCTCTGTGTGTTTCAGGATGACTTTTTGTCTCTTCCTCTTTGTGTAAGCTTCGGTAGGTCTCGGTTTCTTGGGGGTGTGTGTGTGTGTGTGTGTGTGTGTGTGTGTGTGTGTGTGTGCGCGCGCGCGCGCGCGTCCCACCCTCTTCTCCTCCATGGGGTTCTAAATCCACCAGGATAAAATAGCCCCAAGCCAAGCCTCAAGCCCCTACCTCCTCCCCACTGCCCGGCCACCCAAAACAGCCGCCCGGACACCCAGGTCGGAGGAAGGGACCCCCACCCGGCGCGGCGCAGGGCTCGCAGGGCTCCCAGGCGCGCAGCTCCAACTTTGCCCAACTTGTGGGCGGCCCGGCTGCGCCGCGAGGGCTCCGCGGCGCCAACAAAGGGCGGCCGGCCCGGGGCCCCCCTCCTCCCCAGGCGTTAGCCCCAATCTCCGGGCGCCGCCCCTCGGCCCCCGGCGCGCCCGGACCCCCAGGCTCCCGCGGCACCGGGGCGCGGCAAGGCCCACCCACCTCAGGCCGCGGCCTCAGGACGCATCCCCGGGGGCGCTCCGGCCGCTCGGCCCCGCCGATGGCAAAGTCCGGGCGCGGGACTCGCGGGCGGCTCCTGCGAGCGGGGCATGCCGGGAAGGAGCTGGGCTGTCCGAAGGAATCAAGATAAAGTCCCCGGGCGCCAACCCGCTGATGGGTGGGGGGGCGGCGGCCGCCGCATCCAAATCCCCCGCTGCCAGGCGCCGCCGTCCCCGCCGGGCCCGGGGGGGCAGGCCGGGGGTTGGGGCGGAGGGAGGCCCTCACTCATCCACCCAGCAGGCTCTCCCCGAGCCCAGGCCATACAGAGGCAGGTCGCCCGGTCCTTGCCTCTACCGCCCCCCCGACCCCTGCCGGCTGGCCATCCGGTGGGGCTGCGGAGACCAAGCGGATTCCACAGTGGGCTGGTCAGGAAGCCAGTCTGATCTTACACACTGTGGTTTAAATCCTAGCTCTGCCCCTCACTAGCTGCGGACAACTTATTTCATTTCTTTATGCCTTGGTTTCCTCAACTGTAAAGTGGGGCCGCCACTTGTAGGCATGCTCAAACTGCCGGGCCCAGGGTAAATGCGAATCAGTGAGAGCTCTCATTACAGCCTCACCCACACTGGGCACACAGCAGGCCCACCCCAAACAGTTGCTGTGCCAGGGACAAGCATAGAAATACAGGACGCTGGCTGGCTGTCTGTCCTGCCCCTTCTGTCTGCACTCTGCTCTAGGGACCCAAGGGAACCCACATTATTCCTTCACAGCCCCCACTCTGCAAACAGCCATCCCTTGGCCATCCCTCAGGGGTAAAGATGCCCACCCCAAGAGGTACAGGATGCCTTGAAGGATGGAGGTCCACACAGGCTCTGGAATCAGGCTGGGGCTTTTGGGGCAGACTCTTTTTTCCAGAGTCCAGTGATCCAGGAGGATGCTCTAAAAGGAGGCATGAGCTCTAGATGGTCATTCCCCTTAGCCTTCAAACTCCTAGCCCTGTAAGGAAGAGACAGGACCCGAGTGAGGTCAACTAGAGCCTAGGGCTTAAGGCAGAGACCCAATCAACCAATCTGAGGTCAGTACCGGGGACAAGTACCAAAGGATGCACACTAGGTCCTGGGCAACTTAATGCAGACTCTGCAAACTGGTCACCCCTAAGCCTCATGCAGCCCACAGAGGTGGGTTGTTTTTTTTTTTTTTTTTCTGACCTACAGTTAAAAAAAAACATTTTTTTTTTAATTTTAAAAAATCAAGAATTTCACTTATACCTACAGATGTCCAGCTTCTCTGGGAAATTCATAAGATCTCTCAAAATGCAACCCACATTCATTTGGGAGTAACGATGAGTAGGAGAGGGGCGGCCGCTGTCCCCAGGCATGCTCTCCTGACCCACCACCTTCCCCACTGCATAGCATGCCTGCACATGCATTCACAGCTCACCTGTTTTGTTGAGAGCCTGGCTGAGTGAGCAGCTGTGGTTTCCCACTACTGGCACTTAGGGACGGGAAGGCTGAGGGGTGATTTTGCTACCCTCTAAAGTGCTTTCGTGGAGAAGCCATGTCGGGGAGCCAGAATTCCTGTCCCCTTCTGAACTAAGGAGAAGGGGCTAGGGGTCTGGGACTCAGAGGGAAGGAATGTAATTCACAGGGCAATTAGAATCAGAGATGTTTGGTGATTAGATGTTTGCCTGGCCTTAAAGATGGATCAATCAGATAAAAATTTATCTTTGTGGGGTGCCTGGGTGGTGCGGTTAAGTGTCCGGCTCTTGTTTTGTTTTTTGTTTTTGTTTTTTAAGATTTTATTTACTTATTTGACAGAGAGAGAGATACAAGTAGG
Organism: Eumetopias jubatus; assembly: GCF_037043125.1. Taxonomy (NCBI): domain Eukaryota; kingdom Metazoa; phylum Chordata; class Mammalia; order Carnivora; family Otariidae; genus Eumetopias; species Eumetopias jubatus. Next base: position 122,122,722 of record NW_028274816.1, read on the forward strand.
CAGATAGGCAGGCAGGCAGAGGGAGAGGAAGAAGCAGGCTCCCCATGGAGCAGGGAGCCCAATGAGGGGTTCAATCCCAGGACCCTGGGATCATGACCAGAGTCGAAGGCAGTCGCTTAACCAACTGAGCCACCCAGGCGCCCCCGACTCTTGTTTTGGCTCAGGTCATGATCTCAGGGTCACGGGATCAAGCCCTGCATCGGGTTCCATGCTCAGCATGGAGTCTGCTTGAGATTCTTTCTCCCTCACCCACTTCCCACGCCCCCCCACCCCCTAGCTCATGCTCTCTCTCTCTCTCTCTCTCCCTCTAAAATAAATAAATATTTTTTAAAAATTATCTTTACTAACAACCCTTATTCTGGAGAGACCCTCCAATTTAGATTCTTATGTGTAGTTAAGGGAGGGACAAAAGTTTCTCTTGAGCACACAGGGTCTCAATTGCCTTCAGCTCAAAATAATCCACATGCCAAAGTGGCACATTGTGGGGGGAGGGGCCTGCCCAAACCCCTTCAGCTCTATTTGTTTAAGGAAAATGGGCTTACAGCAAAGCAGCAACCATCCGAATGGGAGACTGGGGACAGTAAGTGTTTCCATTTCTTGAAAATACTCTGAGAAGAATTGAGTGCTATTTTTGTCTTGGGTGGTTTAGACATTTGGTGGCCTTGAGGTAAGAAGCTAAACTACATGATAAAGAGATATAGATAGATAGATAGGTAGATAGATGATAGATAGATATAACAGAATATTACTCAGTCATAAAAAAGAATGAAATCTTACCATTTGCAACAGTATGGAGGGCATAATGCTAAGTGAAATAAGTCAGTCAGAGAAAGGCAAATATATGATTTCATGCATAGGTGGAATTTAAGAAACAACAAAAATGAACAAAGAAAAAAAGAGACAAACCATAAAACAGACTCTTAAATACAGAGAACAAATTGACAGTTACCAGAGGAGAGTATGTGGTGACCCAACCAGGTGGAGGCTGGCTGCGTGGGAATCTGAGGCAGAACAAAGGAGACAGAAGTTTATTGAGTAATACAAGGGAGCTGAGCAGGACAGCGAGGGAGAGACCATCTGCCAGGGGGCAGCGTTGAGGACTGTAGTTAAGGGGGAACGTGAGGAGGTATGGGAATGAATGGTATTTTCCTTTTTTGGTATCTGTGTCCAGGTGTAAGTAACCCTTTGGTATGCTAGGGCTTATGGCTATCTTTTTTAATTAATTTATTTATTTGAGGGAGGGAGGCAGAGGGAGAGAATCTTCAAACAGACTCCCTGCTGAGCACGGAGCCCAACTCAGGGCTTAATCCCATGACCTTGAGATCATGACCAGAACCAAAACTAGGAGTGGAACGTTTAACCAACCGAGCCACCCCGGCACCCTAGGCTTATGGCTATTTTGAGGTGGGTCTCCTAACGGACCTGTCTGTGCTCGGCCCAGTGGTCACTGGTGGCCCTTCTACCTCACTCAGCTTCCAGTGCTCACGTCGGTTGCCTAAAAGCAACTTCTAAAGGGAAGTGGGTGGGGGCATAGGTGAAATAGGTGATGGGGATTAAGAGTACACTTGTCATGATGAGCACTGAGTATTATATGGAATTGTTGAATCACTATATTGCACACTTGGAATATATGTTTATTATACTGGAATTTAAAAAAATGAAGAAGAAGAAGGAAAATAAGAAGCTAAACCACATGATCTCTTGTGGCCTCTTTCAGGTGTCGGGGAGAAAGAAATTTTCCTCTGTTCAGAATTCTTCTAGCTAGAGTAAGAATTAAATTTACACAAGACAAATTAACAGGAGAAAATCGAATTTACTTTCCTGTGCCTGGGGAATCCACACAGACATGAAGTTCCAAAGACAGGCAACACGATGTACAGGTGTCATTTTCATGTGTATGTCTTCATGAGAAGGGTTGGGGTCTGGGGATGCAAAATGAAGGAAGGCCATCAGCCTAAAAGTGAGAGGAGATGCTTGGAACACAGAAATCGCCCTGTTTCGCAGACCAGTTTCTTAGGTAAAAAGAAATCTGTTAATAGCTCTCTTCCTGGTACAGACTCTCCTTTCCGATGTAAATTTAGACAGTTGAGGGGGAGGTAAAGAACTTTTCTGAATCTGCTGGGTTTGGATTGCTTTTAACTCAAAATAATCTTCATGCCAAAGTGGCCCGTCTTGGGGTGGCCTGCTCTAGGCCCCGACACAGGTCTAGGATTTTATGACTCTTGTAGGAGAAATATAAAAGAAAACATTAACCTTGGGGAGTTTGTAACACAAGTAGGAAAGAGTGAAGGGGAGTAGAATTTGTCATCCCAAAATATGCCTCTTTGGCATAAGGATTAATTTAGGCTGATTATTTTTAAGAAATAGACACAGGAGAAGCTCTGAAAACCGACTAAAATCGCCCTTTGGTAAAAGAAACATACATTTTTAAGGGAAATCTCCATTTGTTTTGGGGGTTTTGTTGTTGTTTTGTTTTGTTTTTTGGCTGGGGACAATATACTTTATTGACAATACATGACGAGGTAGGGCTCCCCAAGTCCCTCCCCTTCTTCAGGGGGTCTGGGATGGAAACTGTGTAGAGGTCAGGAGATTCTCAGTGTGTCAGGGGATGAGCTGGGGCAAAGAATCCCCAGCAGGGTCTCTCTCTTCCTCTTGCTCTCCCTGGGGCTGGTGGTCCAAGGAGCTCTTACTCCTTAGAGGCCATGTGGACCATAGGGTCCGCCTCTTGGCTGCTGGGGCCAAATTCATTGTCATACCAGGAAATGAGCTCGACACAGTGGTCACTGAGGGCAGTGCCAGCCCCAGCACTGAAGGTGGAAGAGTGGATGTCACTGTTAAAGTCGCAGGAGACAACCTGGTTCTCACTGTAGCCCAGAATGCCCTTGAGGGGGCTCTCTGATGCCTGCTTCACCCTCATATTTGGCAGCTTTCTCCAAGCAGCAGTTCAGACCCATGACTGACACATTGCGGGTGGGGACATGGAAGTCCATGCTAGTGAGCTTCCCATTCAGCTCAGGGATGACCTTACCTACAGCTTTGGTGGAAGAAGTAGAAGCAGGAATGATATTCTGGACAGACCCTTGGACATCATCCCACAACTTCCCACAGGAGTCATCCGTGGTCTTCTGGGTAGCAGTGATGGCACGGACTGTGGTCAGGAGTCCCTCCATGATGCCAAAGTTGTCATGGATGACCTTGGCCAGAGAGGCCAAGCAGTTGGTGGTGCAGGAGACATTACTGACAATCTTGAGGGTGTTGTCATACTTCTCATGGTTCATGCCCATCAGAGCATGGAAATCAGCAGATGGGGCAGAAATGATGACCCTCTTGGCCCCACCTTTCAAGTGAGCCGCAGCCTTCTCCATGGTGGTGAAGACCCCAGTGGACTCCACAACATACTCAGCACCAGCATCACCCCATCTGCTGTTGGCAGGATCTGGCTCCTGGAAGATGGAGATGGACTTTCTGTTAATAAGTATCCTGCTCTCAGCCTTGACTATGCCATTGAATTTGCCATGGGTGGAATCACACTGCAACATGTAGATCATGTAATTGAGGTCAATGAAAGGGTCATTTATGGTGACAATATCCACTTTGTTAGAGTTGGGGTGCCTGGGTGGCTCAGTCAGTTAAGTGTCTGACTTGATCTCACATCAGGTCTTGATCTCAGGGTTGTGAGTTCAAACCCCGCATTGAGCTCCACACCCAACTTAAAAAAAAAAAATTCATTTTGCCAGAATCAAAAGCAGCCCTGGTGACCAGGCACCCCATATGACCAAATCTTTTTACTCCAACCTTTACCATCATGTCTCTGGGACATGGCTGTCACTGCTGTCAAATGGGGAGGAACAGAGACCCAGGAAATCTCCATTTGTAAGGGTGTCCTCTCTGTCCCAGGAAGAGAAGATGATTCTAAATCTATAGAAACTCTTATCAATGGGGAAGGCACCAGCTTAAATTTGCATAACATACCCTTGTTTACCGTGCTTTTCTGGGTAACCTTCCATAAGTGGTCTGGCTCCTGCACCCTCCAACACATTTCTTTTGTCTTTTTTTTTTTTTAAAGATTTTACTTATTTATTGGAGAGAGAACACGAGCAGGGGGAGGGGCAGAGGGACAAGCAGACTCCCCACTGAGTGGGGAGCCTGATGCCCAGGACCCTGAGACCATGATCTGAGCAGAAGTCAGAGCCTTAACCAACTGAGGCGCCCAGGCACTCCTCATTTCTTTTGTCTTTAGCTGGAAGTGTTATTTAAGGTGGTGGTTTGGGCCATTTCAGGGAGTTACTCAGTTTTCCTGGGTGTCTCCCATGTGTACAGGAGGCATACATGTTATTAAACTTCTGTTTGTTTTTCTCCTGTTAATCTTTTTAATATATGGGGGTCTCAAGCAAGAATCTAGAAGGGTAGAGGAAAAATTATCTTTCCTCTCTTATAAGACCAAAACAAACAAATGGTGTAAATGCCCCGATTAACCACCCACTACTCAGTTGCAGGGAGGACAGGATAGTACTAAGGCTGGGCCAGTGCCTTTACTAACAACCTCTCACCCATCATTCTAGCAACTCCTGCCATCCCAATGCCCCTTGAAGTCTCCCTGGACCGATCTGAGATAAATACTCAGTGTTCTTACTTGCAAGCAATCAAAACTGATCACCCCATGTGGAAAGGGGACTTGTTGAAATGACATGAGGTGCCCACAGAATCATCAGGAAACGAAAGACCCAGATTAGGAAATGGGCAGGTACCAAAGGGCTCCAGGGGCTGGGTGCAATGGCCCTGAAATGATCGTGACCCTCCCTTCAACTTTACCTTTCCTTCCATATTCAGAGTTGTGGGTAGGAACTCACCCCATCTGTCTCCAGTGTGGGAGGTGAGGCATAGGCAGTACCCTTCCTTCTGAAACATCTGCATGCAAGGGGGTTTCCTCAACAAAGGTAAGAGGGGTAGTTACTGGACTGCTCCTCAGAATTCACGCACCCTACATATGGCCTCTCTCCATTCAGTCTCAATGCCAAGCTGCAGCAAGGGTTTCCAAATTGAAGACTAAACTCGATGATTAGAGAGGAGCCAGCTGGTCAGAAATGGTGCTGAGGGATGGGGCACCTGGGTGGCTCAGTCAGTTAAGCATCTGCTTTGGCTCAGCTCATGATCTTGTGGTCCTGGGATCGAGCCCTGCCATCGGGCTCTCTGCTCCCCCCCTCTCTCTCTCCCAAATAAATAAATAAAATCTTAAAAAAAAGAAATGGTGCTGAAGGTAATAAGGAGGAAAGAGGCTTCCTACTGGCCAGTGGGTGCAAGCGAAGGAGTGACCATTTGTTAAGCACCTACTGTATACCAGGCACTAATTAGGCATCTTACATGCCTATCTCCTTTCATCTTCTCACCAACCCTATAAAGTCAGTATGATTATGTTTGTAAGAAAGAAAATAGAAGAGTAAGTCAACCTACCTGAGCTCTTGCAACTCATTTAAGTGGTAAGGCCCTTCAAGATCCTTCTGGCTGGACTAAGAATCATTTGACATGAGACAGATTAACAGGGAAAAAATCAAATTTCATTTCATATTTAGCGGAAGTCCACACAGACATGTAAATTCCAAAGACAGTCAAGTGAAATGAGGTATATATGTCTTTCTGAACTGAGGAGAAGGGGGTAGGAGTCTAGGAATTTACAGGGAAGGAATGAAATTCACAGGAAGATGAAAAAGAGTATACGTTCGGTAAACAAATGTTGGGGCCGCTCAGGAACACTGGGGCATGGAGGACTTTGATCAAACAGGCCTTGCCAGGCTCCTCCCTGTCTCCCATACCCAGTTCATATCATAATGTATCTACCTGTGTTGACAGCTCTCTTCCAGGCAGATCCTCTATCTAAATTCATTTTAGGCAGTTGAGGGGAAGTCAAGAGCTTTTCCCGAAACTGCTGGGCCAGAAGTCAAGCCCAGTACATACGATGGGTGACAGAATGTGGGGAGGAGCCCAACTTTTCCTCCAGACTAAGCCAAATCCCAGTGCTTGGGGCAGGAGGAGTCTAGGCAGAGCTAGAGACATCAAGACCCTCTCAGATCCCTGAGCATAGTCAACTCTCAGAAGGCAATAGATAGACTGGAATCCTCACTCAGTTCTTTAGTCGGCTGGGTTGACAGTTCCCTAGGACAACTGTGGGCTGGAAGAGGCTTGTGTCACCAGCCAGCATTTGTCCAAACCCTAATGGGGTTGGGGGAATGCCCAAACCTATCTTAGTATGCTTGTCCTGAATCCCCAGGACAGCAGGAACCTAGCAGAGAAGCCCAGGTCTGAGCAAACAGCCCCCAGATGGCCTTCAGTGCCCAGGCAACCCACTTCTAGTTACTCACCCAAGGAGCAGCCTCTCCATCCCCGTAGAGAGCCCAAGCCTGGTGGTACAGAATCCCACAAGAGACAGCTATGGAGAGAATGGGGGAGGGCTTGAGTGCCTCCCAAGTGGAGCAGATCAACCCCAGATCATTTCATAGAAGGCTGCTTTAGGACCTGCTCACAACCTAAATCCGAGCAGGTGTACTTCAAGAAGCCGTCACTGGGCGTCACCTTTGCTTCCTAGGTGTGTGCCCTCATCTGTGAGCTAATGCTGGGGCATGGTGGAAAGAGAAATTCCTTCTTTGAAACTCAGTTTACAGGCCTGACACCTTCTGTGTCTTCTATGAACCCCACAACGTCCTCACCCTTTTTATGCTGTTCCTCCGGGCTGACCTGGATGGCACCACCCGTCATGGAGTTGCTCCCTGGCCCCTCTCTCCTTGCTAGCTTGGAGCAGATGCCAGCCGCTGGAGAAGATCACACGGCAAGAGTGGCCTTGCTGTTGGTTTGTGATCACAGACCATGAACAGGCATTCATTGCTGGTGAGCCATCTGTCCACAGGGATCCAAGTCTCACTCTTCTATTCCCTTAGACAATGACTTCATATCCTCAACCCTCCCACATCCCTCTTGCACTCTCACTGGCTTCCTTCCAAAAGAAAAAGAAAAAGGTACTGACTTCCTCATCCTTTCACCATGACATCTCTATGCTTGCCAGTGTTCGTACACACCCTCTCTTCTTCCACTTCTGCGCTGAACCCAACCCTCCCTCCCTCCCACCTTCTCAAGATCCTGGATGCTTTGCCTTTTTCTACCTCCTTCTGACTCACTATCTCGGTCTATCCTGCCGAATTCCCATCAGCAAACAATTGAGCTCATCTTAGATCTCTCTCTCTGCATACCAAGTGACTCTGGCTACCAGCCCGTCTCTGTTCCCTTTCAGCACTAAATTTCTCCTTCTGTCTCAACACCATCTGAAAAGATGTCTCTACTGACTATCTCCATTCACTCTTCTACCTGCTCAAATCTGCCTGATGCTCGCCTTGCTCCAGAGAGTTGACTTCTCAAGGTCACTATGATCGCCATGTCTCCAAATGCAGTGGATGTCCATGTCTCCTTTTAACACTCTCCCCAAGATGGTGCACAGTGGACCAGACCACTCTCTCTCCTCTTGGGTTCCACAGCCCCACCCTCTTCTGATTTCTCAGATTTCTCCTCCTTGGTGTGTCCATGCTCCATCATCTGATTCTAAATACTATAATTTCTTTAACCCTGATTCTGAAAAGTCTTCTCTCTTCCATTTTACCCCATGTTTCTAGGTGATCACACCCATTCCTGCTGATTTATATATTTATCACCTTTTATGCTAATGATGGCCAAATTTCTATCTTTGGTCCAGTCCTTTCTATTTGGCATCTCTGTTTGCAGGTTTCCATTGGTATTGAAAACTTAACATGTCCAGAATGGAATTCCCAATCTTCACCTCTCCCAAAACACCTGCCCTCCTTCCTCCAGTCTTCTCCAGCTCTGCAGCTGGTACCACTGTCCACCACACTGCTCAAGTCCCAAACCGGGGAAGCATCACTATTTCCTCACTGCTCACATCCATCCCGTTAGCAAATAGTATTGATTCTATCTCAGATTCACTTCAGATCACTTCTTCCCATCTTGTGTACCACCCACACTCATGAGAGCCACCGTCATCTCTCTACTAAAGCCATACACAATATTTCTAGCTAATCTTCCCATTGGCACACGCTTCAGTCTATTCTTGACATAGCAGCAGCAGTGATGGAAAAGTTCTGTATCTTAATCTGGATATATATACGTAAAACTTTGATGAGGTGTGTTCAGATTTGTACACTTCACTGTAGGATAAACCTCAACCAGAAAAATAAAAAATGAACAGGATGTCAATCCCCCAGTTAAAACCCTTCAGTGGCTTCACACTGTCTTTGGAATAAAATCAACCCTGCAGGACTTGGCCAGAGCCTTTTCCTCCAACCTCAACTCCTACTGTACTTCTCCCTTGCTTGCCAGAACCCAGCTGCCGTGACTTTCATTAATTTTCTCTAACAGGCTAAAGCTTTCCTGACTGCCTCAGGACCTTTGCTCAGGCTGTTCCCTCAGCCCAGAATCCTTCGCTATGCTTAGCACCTTTCTTCCTTCACATCACCTACCCAGGCTTACCCAGACTACCACGTCTAAAATATATCAGCCCATTTATTCTTCCTGCTTCTACATTACTGTATTTTTATAATGCTACTATTGTATTTTTATAATCCTACAATGTTTTTCCACACTTGGGACCAGCTTCCACATTTGACAGACCCTCATTACACCCATGTTATTATGCTAAGTGCTAAGTGCTATATAGATAACCAACAACATGAGTCTTCTACTCAAAGAACGACAAAAAAAATCATTTTTTATTGTTGTTGTTCTTTTAAATCTAAGTAGATGTACTTTAAAAAAAAAAAAAATCATCAGTGTATTCCAGTGCAGCAGTCTCCACCCTGGGGCTGAAGATGGAAGAGATGAGAGATCATGAGTACACAGTGTGATGGGTTGCATTATGTCCTCCAAAAAGACAATAGGTAAATTCAAACGGGAGAAGCATGCCTCAGAAAAATTTTAAAGCCATAAACAACAAGCATAACAAAATGCCTTTCTTATTTATTTTTTTACAAATTAAGTCAGAGGCTAAAAACACAGGATCCAGAGACCAGGCGTGTAGCACCAAGACTCCTGTTGCAATAGGTATCTATCAGACACCTCGTCTTCCAACTCAGTCCTCTGATCCATCTGATTATTTTTGACAAGTGCAATCATTTCAACAACAGAGCCATTCAGAACACTTCATTTATACAAAAGCTCTTCCAAGAGGATCTCTGCTTAACTGCTCCAAGGATCTCTCTGCCGGTGACAGCTCTTCTGTGGTTGTAGAAGGACAGTCTGACCGCCTCCAGGCTAACCCGTTCCAGCAGCCAATCCTCCAGAGAGCCCAGTGCATCCAAGATCCAAGAGCATCCACTGAAGTCTGGGTGAGTCTGGGAAAGAAACGGCACAAGGGTAAAACAGTGAAGTGAAGGCTTGTGAAAGTAAGCAACTTATGGTCTAACCCAGCACCCATGTCTTCCACAGACTGGTGCACACGTGGAGCCACACGACCCACCTGGAAGTACAATGGTAGGAATGTGATGAAAGAAATTAGGCCATTGTACCTATCAACTGTCTGAGGAAGATCAGGGAGGGGGAATGTGTAGCCGGTGAGAAAAATCACCCTTATCTGTGGAATACAGACTAACTCTGGTCACTTAAATTTCGTGCCTCGACTTTTCCCAACAGAAGTGGAGTTAACATCCAACACCTTTGGAAGATGGAAAATATAATTTTAGAGTAGACACGCACACTCTATATTTCACATTAGTGAGCATTTTTTTTTAAACACTTCTCAGTTTGCAGCCTTACATCCCTGCACCAACATGATCTCCAGCCACGCTGGGAAAACTCACTCTTCCTCGGATGTGTCCCTATCGTTTCCAGTAGCCACACCACTGTCGCTCTGTCACCCCTACCTACCATGGCCATACCCAACCCCACCTTTCAAATCCTATCCACCCTTGAAGGCTCTTCCCCAGGTGCCCCCTCTGGCTTATCTGTGTTCCACACAACCTCCCACTGAGGACAAGGGCTCTTTGCGTTCTCAGAAACTGTATCACAAGCTGCCTTATGTCATTAACAACCTCGTCTAAAGTTAGAGAGGCAGCCGGACTAGTCAGAATAACGCTGCCCTGAGAATCGCCCACCCAGGGCTTTAACCCTAGCTCTGTGCGGGTATGAGATGTCATGTAAGCAAGTAGGGGTCTCACACTAGACCTCCGTTTCTCTTTTGTAAAAGGAAAGGCTTGAAGCAGGATTTGAAAAGTTCCTCCTGGTTCTAATAATTTAGGACTATTTCCTCAATGCCCCCATCTTGCAGGACTGGGAGCCCCTTTATGGTAGAGACCACATCGTTTTCATCTGAGCTTCCCCAGGAGACCTGGCTTGCACGGAGACATTCACTACGTTTATCCAGCCAGCATCTCGTTTTATCCTCACAGCGCCACAGGGGGCTGACCCAAGGCACAGCCCTGACCCTTGGGAGGCTTGCAGAAGCAGAGTGGCCTGCCAGACCCATGCAGTAAAAGGACAGGCCAACGACAAATGATTAGAGGGCAAAGCGTAGTCCAAGCACTCCTACAGAGAGAGAGCCTTTCCAGAAAATGCAGTGGTGGTTCTCAACTGGGGGCAATGTCTCTGGGCATTTTCAGGTGGGAGGGAGGCTGCTACTGGCATCCACGGGACAGAGGCAAGAGATGCTGTCCCGTATCCTACGATGCTCAGGACAGCCCCCCAACAAAGAATTAAGCAGTCCCAAAACGTCAATAGCGCTGTGTTTGAGAAACCCTGCTCTAGATCACATACCTTCGTTCCTTTCTCCTATCTTTCCTTAATCCCATTTTCCCCTTCTTCTCACAGGATAAACAACAGATTCCAAATGATACCACTGGAATACAGGGGGTTTGGGTGAAATCACACATGAACACTCAGCCTTGCTTCATTGTCATGAAGAAAATCCAAAATCAAGCCTTAGTCCATCTGTTGTAAAATCTCCTTATTCTGTTCCCCATAGCTTCTTTTGAAGGGGAAGACTTTTCTGAGTTTGTTCTCTGCAATTTTACGCTATGGGGTGAGGCTGGGTGGGCAGGAGGAAGGAATGAAAGCCCACCCATTTTAGGTACATTCTAAGTACAGAGCACCATTTAGTGAAAACCTGATATATGTCACTCTTCAAAGAATAAGACCAGACTAGGTGGTGAATCCCCTCTCTATAAGAGGGCATTTAAGAATCAATTTATAGATTGCCTGTCAACAGATACAAGAGAGACACTGGGAGCTCAGGTGTTCAGAGTTGCTGCCAACAGGAAGCAAGCCAAGCGGGAAAAGATAGCAACCATTAGCAGATCCAGTTTATAGAAGCTGTGTGCACACCTTTTCAGGAACTCGAGGTGTGAAGAAGCGCTCCCTTATGAGAAAAAGCCACAGTCGAAAAAACACACTCAGGGCCTCTAACATGATAACCTGCCTCGGCCATTCTAGGTTTCCACAAAGAGAGAGCCCCAACTCACTTGCTTTACGATTTTCCCCATGTAACTAAAATAGGCCTCCTTCTTCCTCCTCTTCTGCCTCAAGGCTGAGTTGGCCTGCTCATATTTCTCTTTGGCTGGGATATAAAGTGTAGTCCTCCTCTTAGGGAATCTCAGGCCACATAAGCAAATGTAGTACATGTGGAAGCCTTAATCCTTACACTTCTAGGTTATAGCAGTGGCTGTAGGCAAGCGAACAACCCTCCCCCCACCCCGCCCTCCGGAAGAGGTTTTATAGGGAGAGCTGGAAGGCACTTTCCTAATAAAATCAGTGATTAGTGATTGCACCTGCTGGAGACGAATACTCTCAGAATACTTAAGAAATAGTAGGTGTAGAGTCTAAAGCAGGCTTACGGTACATTCCAGAAAGGGGCTTGAGGTGGGAAACTCAAAATGTTAAGCTTTCCTCTGCTCTAGCCCATGTGATAGTGAAGATGACCACTTTGATGTAAAGGCTATTAATTTACTAGGCAACACTGATCTCCAAAGCTATTCCTTTTACGTGTTGCAGTAACACCAGGTGTTCTTATTATAGTGGGTTCTTGGCCACAAAAATTTCAATTCAAAAGGACTGGGAGTGGGGGGAGCGGAGGAAGATGGTGGAGTAGGAAACCTGGATTTCATCTGGTCTCAGGAATTCAGCTGAATAGGGATCAAACCATTCTGAACACCTACGACCTCAACAGGAGATCAAAGAAGAGAGTAGCAACAACTCTGAACAGAGAAGCGACCACTTACTGGAAGGTAGGACGTACAGAGAAGTGAATCCGAGGCGATATTCGGGAGGATAGACAGCGCGGGAGGGGGCCTCCGTCGGCCCTTCTGGCAAGTGATAGAGCCGCGGAGCACAAAATCGGACCTTTTAGAAGTTGGCTCCGCTGAGGGACGTCACTCCAGTGGCTAAACAGGGGGTGGAACCCTCATGGGACAGTGTGGTCTCAGGACCCTCGGGGTCACAGAAAAACCGGGGGTGCCTGAGTGAGGCAGAGCTCCCAGGTACTGGAGCGGGGAAGCTGGCTGCCAAGACGGAGCCGAGGCGCGGGCTCTCAGCTCGGGGTTGCCATAAACTGTGATCCGCGGCCCAGTCGGGCCACTGCTCCTCCAGGAGGGACCCAACAAGCGGCAGAGCCGGGGAGACTCCCCTTCCTCCCCCAGGAGGAGCGGCGCGGGAGCGCACCGCAGGGACCTGCTGGGTTTGGAGACTCCACACGGGGTCGGGTGCCAGAGATAGCAACACTCGGTCACAGGCCGGGTGAGCACGGAGTGCGGCCGGAGACCGGGGACACGGGAGTGACTGCTTTTCTCTGGGGGCGCACTGAGGAGCGGGGCCCCGAGTTCTCAGCTCCTCCGGGTGGAGATTGGGAGGCCACCATTTTCACCCTGGTCCTCCAAAGCTGTGCCGAGAGCTAGCAGGGAACAAAAGCTCCCGAGAGCAAACCCGAGCAGCTTGCTTAGCCCTGACCGACAAGGGCGGGGCAATTCCGCCTCCGGCAAAGACATTTTGGGAACCACGGCAACAGGCCCCTCCCCCAGAAGAGCAGGAGGAACAGCCAGCAAGCCAAGACCAAGTTTACCTATCAAGGAGAATGGGAGAACTCCAGCGCTAGAGGAATACCGCACATAGAATTCATGGCTTTTTTTTTTTTACCATGATTCACTAGTTTTTCAAAGTTAATTTTTTTATTGTTTTTTTAATTTTTCTTTTTCCCTTTTTCAACCAACATCTTATCAATCCCTTTTTTAAAAAAACTTTTTATTTTTCATTTTTAGAGTCATATTTTATCCCTTCATAGTAGTTACCCTTATTTTTGGCATATATATATAAGTTCTCTTTAAAATTTTCAGATAGTTTCTTCTAACAGATCAAAATATACCCTAAATCACTAGTGTATGGCTTTGTTCTAGTCTCCTCCTGATCACATTCTCTCCCTTTTTTTCTTTTTCTTTTTTTTTTAATCTTCTTTCTTTTTTCAAACAACTTCTTATCAATTCCTTTTATAAAATCTTTTATAATTTTCATCTTTACAGTCATTTCCATCCCTTCATTGTATCAACCCTTATTTAGTACATATATAAGTCTCTCTTCCTTTAAAATTTTAGGAGGCACTTTTTTCTAACAGACCAAAATACGCCCAAAATCTAGTGTGTGGCACTGATCTATGCACTAGCCTGATCATATTTGATCATATTCTGTTTTTTTGTATTGTTCTGTTTTTGTTTTTATCTTTTTCTCTTTTTTTTTCTCTTTTCTTTCTTTCCCTTTCTTTTCCCCTGGTTTCAGGTCTTTTCTGATTTGTATAGAGTATATTTGCTGGGGACGTTGTTAACCTGTTAGCATTTTGTTCTGTCATTCATCTATTCTCCTCTGGACAAAATGACAAGATGAAAAAACCTCAGCAAAGAGAACAAGAGGTAGTACCGTCAGCCAGGGACCTACTCAATACAGACATTAGTACGATGACAGACCTAGAGATCAGAATCATGACTTTAAAGATACTAGCTGGACTTCAAAAAGGCGTGGAAGTTATTAGAGAAACCCTTTCTGGAGAAATAAAAGAACTAAAATCTAACCAAGTCGAAATCAAAAAGGCTATTGATGAGGTGCAATCAAAAATGGGGGCCCTAACTGCTCGGATAAATGAGGCAGAACAGAGAATCAGCGATATAGAAGACCAAATGATGGAAAATAAAGAGGCTGAGAAAAAGAGAGAGAAACAACTACTGGATCACGAGGCCAGAATTCGAGAGATAAGCGATACGATAAGACGAAACAACATTAGAATAATTGGGATCCCAGAAGAAGAAGAAAGAGAGAGAGGGGCAGAAGGTATATTGGAGCAAATTATAGCAGAGAACTTCCCTAATGTGAGGAAGAAAACAGGCATCAAAATCCAGGAGGCCCAGAGAACCACTCTGAAAATCAATAATAATAGGTCAACACCCCAACATCTAATAGTAAAACTTACGAGTCTCAGAGACAAAGAGAAAATCCTGAAAAGAGCTCGGGAGAAGAGATATGTAACCTACAATGGTAGAAATATTAGATTGGCAACAGATCTATCCACAGAGACCTGGCAGGCCAGAAAGGACTGGCAAGATATCTTCAGAGTACTAAACGAGAAAAATATGCAGCCAAGAATACTATATCCAGCTAGGCTGTCATTGAAAATAGAAGGAGAGATAAAAAGCTTCCAAGACAAACAAAAACTAAAGGAATTTGCAAACACGAAACCAGCCCTCCAAGAAATATTGAAAGGGGTCCTCTAAGCAAAGAGAGAGCCTAAAAGCAGCATAGATCAGAAAGGAACAGAGACAATATACAGTAACAGTCACCTTACAAGCAATACAGTGGCACTAAATTCATACCTTTCAGTAGTTACCCTGAATGTAAATGGGCTAAATGCCCCAATCAGATGACACAGGCTATCACATTGGATTAAAAAACAAGACCCATCAATATGCTGTCTGCAAGAGACTCACTTTAGACCCAAAGACACCCCCAGACTGAAAGTGAGGGGGTGGAAAACCATTTACCATGCTAATGGACACCAAAAGAAAGCTGGGGTGGCAATCCTTATATCAGACAAATTAGATTTTAAACCCAAGACTGTAATAAGAGATGAGGAAGGACACTATATCCTACTGAAAGGGTCTATCCAACAAGAAGATCTAACAATTGTAAATATCTATGCCCCTAACATGGGAGCAGCCAATTATATAAGGCAATTAATAACAAAAGCGAAGAAACACATTGACAATAATACAATAATAGTGGGGGACTTTAACACCCCCCTGACTGAAATGGACAGATCATCTAAGCAAAAGATCAACAAGGAAATAAAGACTTTAAATGACACACTGGACCAAATGGACTTCACAGACATATTCAGAACATTCCATCCCAAAGCAACGGAATACACATTCTTCTCTAGTGCCCATGGAACATTCTCCAGAATTGATCACATCCTAGGTCACAAATCAGGTCTCAACCGGTACCAAAAGATTGGGATCATTCCCTGCGTATTTTCAGACCGCGATGCTTTGAAACTAGCACTCAATCACAAGAGGAAAGTCGGAAAGAACTCAAATACATGGAGGCTAAAGAGCATCCTACTAAAGAATGAATGGGTCAACCAGGAAATTAAAGAAGAACTAAAAAAATTCCTGGAAACCAATGAAAATGAAAACACAACTGTTCAAAATCTTTGGGATACAGCAAAGGCAGTCCTGAGAGGAAAGTATATAGTAATACAAGCCTTTCTCAAGAAACAAGAAAGGTCTCAAATACACAACCTAACCCTGCACCTAAAGGAGCTGGAGAAAAAACAGCAAATAAAGCCTAAACCCAGCAGGAGAAGAGAAATAATAAAGATCAGAGCAGAAATCAATGAACTAGAAACCAAAAGAACAGTAGAACAGATCAACGAAACTAGGAGCTGGTTCTTTGAAAGAAGTAACAAGATTGATAAACCCCTGGCCAGACTTCTCAAAAAGAAAAGAGAAATGACCCAAATCAACAAAATCATGAATGAAAGAGGAGAGATCACAACCAACACCAAAGAAATACAAACAAGTATAAGAACATATTATGAGCAACTCTATGCCACCAAATTAGATAACCTGGAAGAAATGGGTGCATTCCTAGAGATGTATCAACTACCAAAATTGAACCAGGAAGACATAGAAAACCTGAACAGACCTATAGCCACTAAGGAAATTGAAGCAGTCATCAAAAATCTCCCAACAAACGAAAGCCCAGGGCCAGATAGCTTCCCAGGGGAATTCTATCAGACATTTAAAGAAGAATTAATACCTATTCTCCTGAAACTGTTCCAAAAAATAGAAATGGAAGGAAAACTTCCAAACTCATTTTATGAGGCCAGCATTACCTTGATCCCAAAACCAGACAAAGACCCCATCAAAAAGGAGAATTACAGACCAATATCCTTGATGAACATGTTTGCAAAAATTCTCACCAAAATACTAGCCAATAGGATCCAACAGTACATTAAAAGGATTATTCACCACGACCAAGTGGGATTTATTCCTGGGCTGCAAGGCTGGTTCAACATCCGCAAATCAATCAACGTGATACAATACATTAACAAAAGAAAGAACAAGAATCATAGGATCCTCTCAATAGATGCAGAAAAAGCATTTGACAAAGTACAGCATCCTTTCTTGATCAAAACTCTTCAGAGTATAGGGATAGAGGCTACGTACCTCAATATCATAAAAGCCGTCTATGAAAAACCTACAGCGAATATCATTCTCAATGGGGAAAAGCTGAGAGCTTTTCCCCTAAGGTCAGGAACGTGGCAGGGATGTCCACTCTCACCACTGCTATTCAACATAGTATTAGAAGTCCTAGCCACAGCAATCAGACAACAAAAAGAAATCAAAGGCATCCAAATTGGCAAAGAGGAAGTCAAACTCTCACTCTTTGCAGATGATATGATACTGTATGTGGAAAACCCAAAAGACTCCACCCCAAAACTACTAGAACTCATACAGGAATTCAGTCAAGTAGCAGGATAGAAAATCAATGCACAGAAATCAGCGGCATTCCTATACACCAACAACAAGACACAAGAGAGACAAATCAAGGAGTCGATTCCATTTACAATTGCACCCAAAACCATAAGATACCTAGGAATAAATTTAACCAAAGAGGCAAAGGATCTGTACTCAGAAAACTATAAAATACTCATGAAAGAAACCGAAGAAGACACAAAGAAATGGAAAAATGTTCCATGCTCATGGACTGGAAGAACAAACATTGTGAAGATGTCAATGCTACCTAGAGCAATCTACACATTCAATGCAATCCCCATCAAAATACCATCTACTTTTTTCAAAGAAATGGAACAAATAATCCTAAAATTTGTATGGAACCAGAAGAGACCCCGAATAGCCAGAGGAATATTGAAAAAGAAAAGCAAAGCTGGCGGCATCACAATTCCGGACTCCCAGCTCTATTACAAAGCTGTCATCATCAAGACAGTATGGTACAAAAACAGACACATAGATCAATGGAACAGAATCAAGAGCCCAGAAATGGACCCTCAACTCTATGGTCAACTCATCTTTGACAAAGCAGGAAAGAATGTCCAATGGCAAAAAGACAGTCTCTTCAACAAATGGTGTTGGGAAAATTGGACAGCCACATGCAGAAGAATGAAACTGGACCATTTCCTTACACCACACACAAAAATAGACTCCACATGGTTGAAAGACCTAAACGTGAGACAGGAGTCCATCAAAATCCTAAAGGAGAACACAGGTAGCAACCTCTTCGACCTCAGCCGCAGCAACTTCTTCCTAGAAACATCGCCAAAGGCAAGGGAAGCAAGGGCAAAAATGAACTATTGGGATTTCATCAAGATAAAAAGCTTTTGCACAGCCAAAGAAACAGTCCACAAAACCAAAAGACAACCGACAGAATGGGAGAAAATATTTGCAAATGACATATCAGATAAAGGGCTAGTATCCAAAATCTATAAAGAACTTATCAAACTGAACACCCAAAGAACAAATAATCCAATCAAGAAATGGGCAGAAGACATGAACAGACATTTTTCCAAAGAAGACATCCAAATGGCCAACAGACACATGAAAAAGCGCTCCACATCGCTCATCATCAGGGAAATCCAAATGAAAACCTCAATGAGAATACCACCTCACACCAGTCAGAATGGCTAGAATTAACAAGTCAGGAAACGACAGATGTTGGCGGGGATGCGGAGAAAGGGGAACCCTCCTACACTGTTGGTGAGAATGCAAGCTGGTGCAACCCCTCTGGAAAACAGTATGGAGGTTCCTCAAACCGTTGAAAATAGAGTTACCATACGGTCCAGCAATTACACTACTGGGTATTTACCCCAAAGATACAAATGTAGGGATCCGAAGGGCTACGTGCACCCCAATGTTTATAGCAGCAATGTCCACAATAGCCAGACTGTGGAAAGAGCCAAGATGTCCATCGACAGATGAATGGATAAAGAAGAAGTGGTATATATACACAATGGAATATTATGCAGCCATCAAAAGGAATGAGATCTTGCCATTTGCAATGACGTGGATGGAACTGGAGGGTGTTATGCTGAGTGAAATAAGTCAATCAGAGAAAGACATGTATCATATGGCCTCACTGATATGAGGAATTCTTAATGTCAGGAAACAAACTGAGTGTTGCTGGAGTGGTGGGGGGTGGGAGGGATGGGGTGGCTGGGTGATAGACATTGGGGAAGGTATGTGCTATGGTGAGCGCTGTGAATTGTGCAAGACTGTTGAATCACAGATCTGTACTTCTGAAACAAATAATGCAACATATGTTAAGAAGAAAGAAGAAGATAGCAGGAGGGGAAGAATGAAGAGGAGTAAGTCGGAGTGGGAGACAAACCATGAGAGACGATGGACTCTGAAAAACAAACTGAGGGTTCTAGAGGAGAGGAGGTTGGGGGATGGGTTAGCCTGGTGATGGGTATTAAAGAGGGCACATTCTGCGTGGAGCACTGGGTGTTATGCACAAACAATGAATCATGGAACACTACATCAAAAACTAATGATGTAATGTATGGTGATTAACCTAACAATAAAAAAATTAAAAAAAAAAAAAAGGACTGGGAGTGGAATCCGGGAAGCCGAATTTTTTGCTTAAGCAGCCCTGGTGAATCTGAGGACCAGCCAGATTTAGGATTCATTGGTCTAAAAAACTTTCCTGAAGCAACTGCACAGGGCCAGTGGTTGGGGAGAAAGGAGCAGCTCTGCACGGATGTGCTCTGGGTATTTGCATTTGCACCCGGCGGACTGCCTGGTGTATGCCACAGCAATTAGGAACTCAGGTGACAAAGCTGGAATAGGGAAGCCAGGAAGTCACCATACCTTCAAGAGTGAAGGTTGAGAAACTGTAGATAGAGAGGCCGTGAACTCCCTGCAATTAGTATTATCAGCTCAGCTACAAGGAAGTGATCAGCCTGACACAAATCAACAGATAAGAGAACACCAGAGAGCCAGGGTGTCAAAGGAAGAAAAGAACCAGATGACAAGAGACTCCTTCCTCTCTCAGTGCTGAGGGGCACTGAAGCCTGGGTGCCGGGGACTGGTGGGTTCTAATAGGACTGTCAGCTCCCAGCTGTTGAGCCCGATGTCCCAGTCCCCACACGAAGCACTGGACATACTTTATTGCACGTAATTGTCACGGCAACATTAGGAGGTAGGATATTAGTATTACTTTCACTTTACAGAAGAAGAAACTGAGTCTCAGAGGGCTCGAGGGGCTTGCCCAGGTGGCAGAACCAGCCCCTGAGCCTCTGCTTCTAATCCCATTGCTCTACCACCTTCCAAACCCAAACACCAGAGCCGCCCAATCCTTCTAGTTACACGTGTGCACTCTGCACAGCTGCTGCATGCATTTATTCATCGATGGAGCCCTTGGGATGTAGCCTGTCCGTAGTGCAGGCTCAATTCCCCTGAATAATTCTTTGCTAACAACAACAGAACTCCACTGAACACTTCTGTGAAAGGAGAAAGCAGTTCCCTATCATCCACCTGGCTGTCAAAGCACGTCCCCACCCACCACTTCAACTCCTACTCTCTTTTTACTGGCTTCATCTCTCATTATCTCTCTAGTTAAAAAGGCAATGTATACACAGAGCATATATTATATGATGAAATGAACTGGAAAGTTTTTGTTTTGTTTTGTTTTTGTTTTTAAAGATTTTATTTATTATTTGAGAGAGAGAGAGCGTGCACAAGCGGGGGAGGGGGCAGGAGAAGGAGAAGCAGGCTCCCCACTGAGCAGGGAGCCCAACGTGGGACTTGATCCCAGGACCCTGGGATCATGACCTGAGCTGAAGGCAGATGCTTAATCGACTGAGCCACCCAGATGACCCTGAACTGGAAGTTTTAATGCAACAAAGTAAATATAAACTGTCAGAAATCTTTGTCTCGGTGGGATGGCACTCTTCACTGGTCCGGGCCAATGGGGAACCAAACCAAAACTATAGCATCCAGAAGATGCTGGAGAGCACAGGCGAAGGGTGAGAACAGAGGTGGTGTTGCCGTGGGAGTATAGCACAGAAGGCTTGGGCAGATGGCACTCACTCATGCAAAAATTTTGGGCGCCTGGGTGGCTCAGTTGGTTGAGTGTCTGCCTTTGGCTCAGGTCATGATCCTGGGGTCCTGGGATGGAGTCCTGCTTCAGGCTCCTTGCTCAGTGAGGAGTCTGCTTCTCCCTCTGTCCCTCCCCCCACTCATGCTCTCTCTCGTGCACACGCGCACGCACACACTCTCTCTCAAATAAATGAAATCTTAAAAAAAAAAATAGTCAGCAAATTTTGATCCCCTACTAAGCGCAAGGCCCATGGCTATGCATGGAAATGGCAATAAATTACTGAGAAGAATCACGAAACTGACATAGGAGAAAGTCATGGGGTAATCAGAAGACTCACCAGCATCTACTAGAAATCTGGGTCAGCTAAAAAGGACATGCAATAAATCGCCTGCTAATAAGTTCCCTATCCTGAAGATAAAAGAAGCAGTTACACTAACAGCAATGCTAACTTGTATTTATCGAAGCCTCGGTACTTGCCTTGAATTATACAAAGCACTATATAGACATCTCATTTCATGGTTTTAATACTCAGAGATGGATGTTATCAACTCTTTAAAAGAGATGAGGGGTGCCTGGGTGGCTCAGTAAGTTAAGCAGCTGCCTTTGGCTCAGGTCATGATTCCAGGGTCCTGGGATCCAGCCCCGAATCGGGCTCCCTGCTCAGTGGAGAGCCTGCTTCTCCCTCTGCTCCCTCCGCCCCCTCCCACCCCGCCAATCCCGCTCATGCTTGCACACACTCTCTCAAATAAATAAATAAAATCTTTTGAAAAAGAGAGAGAGATGAGGAAACCAGGGCTTATAAAGATAAACTAATTTGTTCAAGGTCACACTGGTAGTAAGTTGCAAAGCTAGGAAGTGAACCCTGATGTGTCTGACACCAAAATTCCCATCATTATTTCTCAAGTTAGGCCTCCTGACCACCTGCAGCAGAGTCTCCTGAGCTGCTTATTAAAATGAAGATCCGGGGCACCTGGGCAGCTTAGTCGTTGAGCATCTGCCTTTGGCTCAGGTCATGATCCCAGAGTCCTGGGATCGAGTCCCACATCTGGCTCCCTGCTCTGCGGGAAGCCTGCTTCTCCCTCTCCCACTCCCCCTGCTTGTGTTCCCTCTCTCGCTGTATCTCTCTCTGTCAAATAAATAAATAAAATCTTAAAAAATAAATAAATAAAATGAAGACCCCCAGCCCCTGTCCTATGCCTCGGTATGGGTATCTAAAGCTTGGGTGCCACTATACACCATTGCCTCCTGAGTCTGGGGAAAATGCTGCTCTGATTGGAACTCTACTCAGTTACAGGAAAGTTAGAAAGGGTGAGGACACTAGGAGAAAGTGATTGTGATGTGGCTTAAGCACAGACACAGACCTTAGGCATTGAGAAAGCAGACTTTACAGAGATTAACAGTAATAGTGTTGGAAATCTATGGATAGAAACTCTAAGAGGAAAGTCGACTCCAGAAAAATAGAAAGGCTGTCCCTTAACCGGCCATGACCTTGGCCTCCCTCCTTGATTATAGTTCACTTCAACCTGGTCCTATCTTGGTGGAATATCAGCTCCAAAGGACAAACAAGGCTCATAAATAGGGATGATGAGTAACAAGAGCAGAAGACAGGACAATTAGAATTCAGGGCATGGAGTGAGTCTGGGCAGTGACTTGAGGAGTAAGCCTGAGTTAAAAAGGGTGTTGGAGTTGCTTTTATGCAGAGATGTCTACATGGCATGGGGGAGGCCTAATGAGTCAAATGGCCGAGGTAGGTCCAGGCATTGTAGCACATTGTAGAGGGGATTTGGACATTGGGTGGGATATTAGATTATATGGCCTCTGAGGTCTCCTAGGTTTTATGGATCCTACTTTCCCCATGTATCATTTTTTTAGGGGTCAGGTTGGCAGAATTTGAATAGAAGTATTGCTCAGATTATTTCTACCTCTGGATAGTCCGAAGAATTAATCCAGTTGAATGGAAAAAGTCAGAGGTTCACCCGGTGCATTTTAACGTCATTGTATTTTGTGATCTTAATTCTAGGAGATGAATACTGCTACAGCTCACCTGTTGAGAAACTCTGGGTGGATCGCAGGAGGAGAGCGGATCTGGGGGGCAGATTAGAAGATGTCACCTTGGGAACGATGTCACACTCTTCCTGTGCGTCAGCTCTGTAGATACTAACCGAATATTAATGGTGGATGATATTAGTACTGACTATTTGCTATTTTGTCGATGGAGGGAAGAAAGGAATCCGAATTTTTCCCAGCCCCAGCAATATCTTATTTAACCTCTCTGCCAAGCTTTTAGAGGAGGAGAAAAAAATACAGAGGAAAGAAGGACATCAGCCCCCTCCATTCAGAAATACAGGTAGGGAGACTAGGGTTACCCAGAGAAGATCTAGGGTGCTGCCCTCCCTCGCTTATCTATCATCCCCCCGCCATCTTGTCTCACAAATGAATGTCCCCATTGGGTAGCGGAGACTACCCACCATTCAAATCAGAAGCTTTAAGTTCTGGTCCTAGCTCTACCAGGGCCTCGCTCTGACCTAGTTGAGGGTAGCTGCTCTTCTTGGCTCTCAATTTCCCCAGGGGGTATGCATTTGATTATAGAACCATTACGACTCCTTAGAATCTCGCTATTCAAAGTATGGTCTGCAGGGGCACCTGGCTGGCTCCCTCAGTAGAGCATGTGGCTCCATCTCCGAGTTGTGAATTCAAGCCCCACGTTGGGCATAGAGATTACTTAAATTAAAATAATAATAATAATAATAGTAATAATAATCAAAGGTCTGGTCTGCAAACCACCAGCAGCGTCCCTTGGGGGTCTTGTCAAAATGCAGATTTTTGATTCAGTAGGTTGGAGGTGGGACCTGAGGCTCTGCATTTCTAACAAAATCTCACGTGATTCTTACACACTTTAAACTTTGATACATCCTGCCTTAAGACGCCACCCATCCATGAATCCACCGTGGATGTGCCTTGTTGTTCTCCCTCTCGTGGGTTTCCATCACACCCCCAAGTTTTCTAGCTCTAGGACCACTTCCAATGGCCAGCATAACTTGAGAGTTAGTGATTTTCTGGCTTGGGGCTTAGAGAAATGCCACATGTTCCTTGAAATATAATACTACACCTACACACATCCATTTACTAATAAATAAACTCACTAATTAATTCACCTCCTCGATTCAGGAAATACCTAAGGGGAAGCAGGCTCAGCTTGAGGGCTGGAGATAAAAGAATGAGGAGGGCACGGCCTCCATCTGGGAGAGGTTAAGGACAGGCCTGGACAGCCAACTCGGTGTGATAAGCACTCCTGTAATTAGTCAAGAGGATACACTGCGGTGAAATGTTTAGAGTCAGAAGCTGTGTTGTCACAGGCAGGAAAAGTTCTGGAGGCTGTCCCAGGCTACGTCCTCTCTTACCATTGACGCTATCTTTCCTGTGGCCATAAATATGCGGTTCCTCTGCCCACATTGGGGAGTGTGCTGTTGGGACAGTCCCTGTCTGATGATTCACAGGAGACCCACAACGATGGTTTTCTTAAATTCTTCCCCATTCCCCAATGATTTGAACCAGTGGTGTGACCCCTCCCTTAGCTGAGGGCTTCTTAACTTAGGATCCATAGACAGGGGCAGAGGGGTCCATGTGTAAACTGTTTTGTGTGTGTGCTTAACACATTTGTCTTGGGAGAGGAAGTCCACGTGTTTTCATCAAAGGACAATGAGACCTAAGCACTGGGAACCAGTGTCTTGTTACTGTCCACCTGCCACCCTAAGACTCAGGCAGTGGCAGCCCCCTTTCCTTCTCCTCTCCCCCATCTCCTCCCTCTCTTCAGCTGATAGATCCCAATGTCCTCTGTGCTTAGGTTGATTATGTTAAAAGGAGCTCTGTCTGCAGTATCAGCCATGCCAAAGAGCTAAGATCCTTGTGCCCAACTCGACACTGTCACAGGTAAGCACAGCTGGGCCACGGGGACAGCAGGGGAGGAAACCCCTAGAACCTAGAACCAGGTTTTCAGCAATTGGCCTGCTGATCCTTTGTCGTTAATAGCTAACTATAGGTGAGAAGATGAACTTTTTAAGTCATTTTCTGGGCTTTCAGGGTGGTGTATGTCAGTGAACTAGGCTATGAAGTTTCTCTTTCCTTTGTCGTGTGAGATGTCTACAGAGTGAAAGGTGGGGGTGGGGGAGTGGGGAAGGGAGGGCCACAGATGGGCAAGTCATCAGTGACACCAGGAAGGCGACTGTTGGGTCTGCTTTCATTTTAAAGCACTTAGGCTTCAGAAATCACAGAGAGCATATATATTGCCTTTGGTGTACTATATATAGTTCAAATCCAGTCTTTGGCATGAAAGGGGAGGAAGCGTGTTTTGGATCACACCTAAGGCAGAGAGTTCTACGTCATTTATACATGGAGCTGAGTGCATTATGAAGTTATTCTGCAACGTAAATTTGCCTTTTTCTACTTCTGCTCCAGAATAATTTGGGCTTATAAAATAAATGTATAAAATACCCTTTGAATAGACTATGTTTTTCCTGGCCTCCTTGCTTCTGTTTTTCAGGACTCAGGCTGAAGTGAGCTGTCTTCCTGGTTGCTGGGCACCTGGTAAAGATAGGGAGGGTAGGGCAGCCCAGAAACATTCTGGGAGAGGAGAATGGGAGCAAATATTTGCTTTGGAAAATTCAGAGCTGATTTTCACAGATAACCCAGAGCAGATTTTCTTTAGCAGCTGTCAACTGCAGAGAGGTTTTTGGAACAACAGCTTTAGCTTACGTGAACATACAGTGCTCCAGCTTGGCCCCAGGAAAGAAGTGAAAACAGCCCCAAGACCTGCTTCCAGGGGCAGGAGATGGGAATGAGATAAACACCGCACAAAGACTGATTTTTAATGCAGAAAGTCTATCAAGGGAGGGGGTAGATTTACAACCTCACATTGCACAACTCAGATTCACAGACCATTAGTTATTCATCTATCAAGCAAGTGTTTATTAAGAGCTTCACACTCGAGGCACTGAGCTAGTGCTACTGGATGCCAGAGTTACACCCAAGAACAGAACAGACACAGTCTCCCGCCCTCATGCCCTCTCTCTCGTGAGAGCTGGACAGCAGGCTCAAGTGCGTTCAATGCTGCAACGGGAATGACACTTTCAGGGTGCTGTTGGGGGCACAGAGGAGGGACAGCCAACCCTGACTTAGGAAGTCATAGAAGCCTTCTTGGAGCAAGTGATGTTGAGGCAGAGCTACCGGGAGTTAGCTAGGCCACAGGGGTGAGGAGTGGGACAAGAGGGAAGGGAATTTCAGGCAGAGAACAGATTGTACCCTCCCTGGGGCATATTTGACAACTAAAGTAAGCAATGAATTATTTAAATTATAAAAATATATTTAAAGGATCAATTATTTAAATTACTTTTTTGTGGAAACATCACCAAAGGCAAGGGAAGCAAGGGCAAAAATGAACTATTGGGACTTCATCAAGATAAAAAGCTTTTGCACAGCAAAGGAAACAGTCCACAAAACCAAAAGACAACCGACAGAATGGGAGAAGATATTTGCAAATGACATATCAGATAAAGGGCTAGTATCCAAAATCTACAAAGAATTTATACAACTCAACACCCAAAGAACAAATAATCCAATCAAGAAATGGGAAGAAGACATAAACAGACATTTCTGCAAAGAAGACATCCAAATGGCCAACAGGCACATGAAAAAGTGCTCAACATCACTCAGCAACAGGGAAATCCGAATCAAAACCATAATGAGATACCACCTCACACCAGTCAGAATGGCTAAAATTAACAAGTCAGGAAATGACAGATGTTGGTGAGGGTGCAGAGAAAGGGGAACCCTCCTACGTTGTTGGTGAGAATGCAAGCTGGTGCAACCCCTCTGGAAAACAGTTTGGAGGTTCCTCAAATAGTTGAAAACAGAGCTACCATACGATCCAGCAATTGCACTACTGGGTATTTACCCCAAAGATACAAATGTAGTGATCCGAAGGGGCACGTGCACCCCAGTGTTTATAGCAGTAATGTCCACAATAGCCAAACTATAGAAAGAGCCTAGATGTCCATCAATAGATGAATGGATAAAGAAGATGTGGTGTATATACATACTGTTGAATCACAGATCTGTACCTCTGAAATAAATAACGCAACATATGTTAAGAAAAAAGAAAAAGAAGAAGATAGCAGGAAGGGAAGAATGAAGGGGAGTAAGTCAGAGGGGGAGACGAACCAGGAGAGATGATGGACTCTGAAAAACAAACTGAGGATTCTGGAGGGGAGGAGGGTGGGGGGATGGGTTAGCCTGGTGATGGGTATTGAGGAGGGCACGTTCTGCGTGGAGCACTGGGTGTTATGCACAAACAATGAATCATGGAACAGTACACCAAAACAAATGATGTAATATATGGTGATTAACATAACAATAAAAAATTAAAATAAAATAAAAATAAATAAATAAAAAAGCTGGGTATAAAACTCTACAAGTAACAAATTACTACTTAGCCACGTAAATCAGAATTTTCCTGATGCTATACAACCGAAACAATGTTCAAAAGTAAATTGGAATCCCGAAGCTGATTTAAGGTGATGGTGAACCCCAACAGACAGATATGGATTCTTCAAAAGAGCTTTACTGGTCTCCTGCCTGATTTTATATTAATTTGGGCTTATAAATTCATAAAATGCCCTTTGCATATATTGTGTATATGTGCTATACGGTGGGCTCCTATACAAGACATTGATAAAAAACAAAACAAAACAAGAATTTCTTTGCTTTGGCCATTTGAAAACCCCAGCTATATCCCATTGTAGATCCTACCCACTGTAGAATGAATTCTGCTCTACCAACCCCAGGGCTCAGAGAATACACATGCATCCATTTCCAAGGAGTCCCTGGCTGTTCCAAATTGCACAAAATTTCCAATTCTTTCTTTTAGTTCTGAAATTCAGTTCTACTTACTTTAAAACATACCAATACAAACATTTTAGGAACGTACCATATTATGCAATTACTGACCGACCCAAGCAAAAGACAGTCCTACCTTGTAAAGTGTCTAGCCTAGACGTCTTATTCCACAATGAGGACGCTGAGATCCAGAGAGGTGTCTTCTGAAGAAGGAGAGCTGCTAATGGTAGACCGCAACCCAGAGCCTGTGCCAGGGATTGGGATGGCTTTCTTATGGCGGAGGTGCTCCCTGGGGAGGTGATCAAGCTGCCCTCCCCCTCTCCTGGCTAGTGTGGGTTGTTGGCAGCCGAAGCAAGCCTTGAGCAGGGTCCTTCCGTCTGGTTTACTCATCTCAAATTCAGCCATAGAGCTGGAGCCCAGCCAGGTCCTTGGGAGCCTCTAGATTTCCTAGAAGATGGTCTTAACCGAAACACAAGGCTGAAGAGGGCCAGCTGCCTTAGAAAGTCATTTATAATATATTTTCATCGAGAAAATGTAGTAAGTTCCAGAAGAATTTTCCAAGCTCAACCAATGTATCCATAAATTAGAGACCACTTAGAACTCATCCTGCCCCATTGAACCAGCGCAGATTTCATGTCTACATGTGCAAGGCAGTACGATAGTTACTTGGCGGGTGCCAACTGGGATATGAAGAAATTTAGGACACGGCCCCATGCTCAAGAAGCCTACAATAATCCTAGGGAGGTGACACATACATATATTAAAAATTTATTAATAATATAAGGTAATGTTTGATGGCATGCTCAGATGAGTGCAACAGAAAGACGGACCACGGAACATTGAAGAAGGAAAGCATTCCGCCATGAAACTTCTAAGTCAAGTGACGTAGATGAAACTGCAGCTTCCCCACTTGCTAGCTGTGCGGCAAGTTAAGTGGAATTTCCTAAGCCGCTTAGAAACACTCTGGGCATTTTAAGTGTCCCCCAAGTGTAGCTATTATTACTCTCTCTGTCTGTGAGCGAACCATCATTTCAAGTATGGAGAAGACGTGAGCAGAGGAGCAGGAGTGGGCTTCGCGGCAAGGTGATAGAATCATATGGAATTACCCTCGCAAAAAGCTCTGCGAGCTACTTCTGTAACTCAGCTTGCAGCCATCAAGCACCGCGGAGCAGGCAATTATGGAAACCTGATTCCACCCACCCTCCTATGTCCGCGCTCCTCGGTACCGCCTCCCTGAGATCCCAGCGCCCGTCCCCAGGGGGCGCTGCCGCCCCGCCGACCTGGCCCGGGCCGGCGCGCGCCCCCGCCGCCCGCCCCGCGCGTGCGCGCCGCCCAGGTGAGGAGGCGGCTGCCTGCTTCGCGACGGGGGCGGGCTGCTCAGTCGGCGGGGCGGGGCGGGGCGGAGCTGGAGAGGCCCGGCCGGGACGGGGCGGGGTCGGGGCCAGACCAAGGCCAGAGGCGGGACCAGCCGCCGCCGTCTCCGTCTCGGTGTCCCGTCCCCCACAGCTCCGGGCAGCAGCCGCGGGAAAGCGGAAACTGCCGGGTGCGCCGCGCCGGCCGACAGCGTGCCGAGGAACAGCGAGGCGGCCTCCGTCCGGCCCAGACCCGCCGAGCGGCGCCCGGCGCCCCCTCCCCCGCAGCTCCGCACCGCGGCCCCGCCCCGGCCCCGCCCGAGCTCGCCGCGCGCCCCCCCCCCGCCGGCCCCCGCGGCCCGAGCGCGCCCACCTGAGCTCGTCTGCGCCCACCTGAGCCCGTACGCCGGCGCCATGGCGGAGCAGGAGAGCTTGGAGTTCGGCAAGGCGGACTTCGTACTGATGGACACCGTCTCCATGCCCGAGTTCATGACCAACCTCCGGCTCAGGTGAGGGCGGAGTGGAGGTGCGCCCGGGCGGGAGCCTGCGCTTTCCCGAGAGGGGGCGCCCTTGCGGTGCGGCGGGATTGGGGGTGTCAGGGGCGCGCCGAGCTCGAGGGATGGAGTGCAGCCGGATGGGGGTGTCCGGGGGCCCGCCGGAGCTCCATGGTTGCGCCTTCCCGTGGGAGGACGCCCCGGAGTGCGGCCGCCTGGGAGGGTAAGGGGCGTACCGAGCCCCAGGGCTGCGCCCTGGGGAGACGGGTGTCCTGGGTGCTGTCCGGACGCGGGGCGGGGGGAGGGGTGCGAGGGGTATGCGGACTGGAGGCAGCGCTTGGGGGCAGGGCCGGCTAGCTCGCTGCCCCAGGTAAGTGATGTAGGCGGGCTGGATGACCTAATGGAAACAAAAATAAAGGAAAACGCAAACTTTAGGGAGAGTTTTGTGGCGGCCACAAAAGCCCCGGGAAGACGGGACGGTTGTTTTGTAGAGAGATTCGGGTCTCATCCCGGTTTCACACTTGGTTTTCTTTTTCTCTATTTTTTTTTTTTTCTCCTGGCGTGGTTCCATCATGTCATTCAGGATGCTATGGAGTAGTGATCCCTGAGTTTGTCTGTTCCGGGACACTGGCTATTTTTTTAGTTACTCTCTAAACGTAATTAGACACGTTTCCAGACATCGAAGAGACTGCTCTGCTTGCCAGTGCCAAGATAAACTGTCTGAATTTGACAAGGCATTCATGGTTTCAGTTTTTTTTCAAGGAGTTATGGATAGAGCCCTTGTGTTACTGACATCCTTGAAAATGTAGTCACAACTCAACGCCCCGAAATGGGCTTCCAAGACGAATTTATTTTAGAAACTCTACTACATGTGATTATTTCACTCCTGATAGAGTATATGTAAACAGAACTTTAGTTTTGACTTTTTTTTTTTGGTTAAACATTACAGTAAATGGAGTTTCAAAATAACGGAGTTTGGAGGCATGGGGTGGTTCCTGGAAGTTCTAGCCCCATTTCTTGTAAGGTTTATCGCTAAATATCACTTCATAAGCTTATAAAGTGAAGATCATGATTTAGGTTTGAGTGCTTAACTAACTCCGCTTCTCAGTAATAATTACCCCTATTCATTTTAACTTAAGAATTTTTTTTAAGATTTTATTTATTTATTTGACAGACGAGAGAGAGGGAACACAAGCAGGGGGAGTGGGAGAGGGAGAAGCAGGCTTCCTGCGGAGCAGGGAGCCTGGGGCGGGGCTCAATCCTGAGCCAAAGGCAGACGCTCAAGGACTGAGCCACCCAGGTGCCCCCTAACTTAAGAATTTAAAGAAAGTTTTTAATCTTTGGAATTGCAAACCCCATAGGGTCTTCTGTTCTTCTCCAGGCTTCACTATGTCCCAGAGTATGGAGCAGGGGTGCAGTTCTGAGTTCTACATTTGCCTACTACAAGCTGACCTCGAACCAGTCTGTGTGTCTGAGTTTCCTAATTTGTAAAATAGTGAGGATCTTCAAGATTTTTCAGCACTTATGTTCTTTTCTGCTTTTACATATTATTGGTCCCAAAGTCTCTTAAGTGTGAGGTTTGAATATTAAACATTATTAAAGTGAGCCTAACTTAACCTTGCAATTTAGTTCTACATTGTGCAAGGTACTTGAGGAGGTAAGGTGGTTCCTCCCCCAGGAACTATAAGGTGTATCCTTATCTCTCAAAGAGGTGACAGTGCTAATCAAGACAGGGAGAAAGGTGGAAATTCCTCTTGATTTAAATAATAAATCAAGAAAAGAGAAGAGTTAAGCTTTGTAGAGTTTAGGTGATTTGTTGCCAAGAAATTGTACACGCTAATTGTTCTGGAGTTCAGAAGAGGAAGAGGTGCTTTAGGCTAGCTCAAAAACACGAGGAGAGAGGTTCAGATGAGTTGCAAAGGATGGGTAGGGTTTGTCTAGGTGGAGAACATTCCAAGTGGATGCAGTGGCGTGCGCAGAGGAGTGGAGGCACGAAAGCTGATTCTGTTTGGGTGGTAGTGAACATACTAAGTTGCTGGAGGGGAAGGAGTTGATGTTGGGGAGTTGTGGGAGGAATCACCAGCTCATTAGCAGGACCCTTGGCTAATGCCCAGGTTCAGCGAGTCAGTCAAGATCCTGGCTGTTCAGACATGCGCATGTATCTTTGTGTGTACTTGACGACTCTGAGAATCGGCTGCAATTCTCAATGTACAGCTTTCAGTGATTGTTCATGGTTTACTTATAAGCTGGGAGTAGTAGGTTCCCGGTAGCCGTAAACACAGTCTCAGCAGAGTGTAGCAGCAGTACCCTTGCCCTCCTCTTCAGTTGTTAAATCCTGATTACCCAGGTGGAAAGCAGTCCTCTCTCTGATAGTTTGGATTTCCTATTGCCCTGTTATTACACCTCCAGACTGTTTTAGTGTTTAGCTGGATGAGCTTCCTAGCTCATGCTGTTGCGACCCTTGAAACATTTGTTTCACTTTTCAAAAGGTGAACTAGAAACGCTGCAGGTCCCGGTGCTCTGGATGTTGAAGTGTTTTTATCTCCTGGAACATGGGTGGTTGGGCCAGGCCCGTGTAATTTATGGTTGTATATGGGCAGAATTTGCGTGTTTCATCTTTCGGTGGATGTGTGTGCATGAGCCCGATCATTCGCGATCATTCGTGCCTTCCCCAGGTTGTGGCTCCTTCTCTCACTTCTGTCAGGAAGGTCCTGTCTTCTGCCCCCCCCCTCTTCTGCAGGACCCTCTTCATTTGTGGTCGGTGACATAGGTACTGAAGACAACACTGGTTTCAGGGGTCTGTGTCATCCAAACCTGATTGTAATTTTCCTGATACCAGCTCCCAGCATAACACTGGGCGCATAATACATTCCTTGGGACAACGCTTTTTGTAGAGCAAGAAGAAAAAGAGGGAAAAAGTTACTTTTTTAAAGCTTTTATGACATTTAGAATTATCTTTTTACTTTGGTATTCTGCTAGCCTCCTTTTCTGCTCTTGGAGCTAACATTTGATTTTTAGACATTTGCTACAGTTGATGTAACTGTCCTCATACTGTTACTATTTTCAAAAATTGATGTAGGTGTGTGTCTCTACCTGTGAGTCTTGGTGAGGCAAGATTTAAGGGGTGATGTGGACTAGTGTGAGTATTATCTGTGAAAGAGTTACACTTCTGTTTCTTACACTTATATGAAAAACTGCTAGTATTTTGAAGGCTGCTTTCTTTCTCTCCTGGAAGTCCCTTGCTGGGGGAGATCTGTTCTATTTAATTCTTTTTCCTTTTTTGGTGGGGGTGCTGGTGGTTTTGGTGGTGGTGGTGGTCAGCTCCTCACTGCATTTTTAATGGGTCTGTGCCCAGGAGTAAGATTGCTGCATAGACACCTCTTGCCTTCATGGTCAGGCCTGGTTCCTTCCAACAGCCCTAATGACCACTTGCAGCACTGGCCACGGTGTCCTCAACATATTCTGCTTTCTTTTCAGTCACTTCCTTTTGGGACCTGGAACCCTTTGCTGGGCCATCCCTGTGCTTGAGTCATTACAGCCTTAGCAGCAGCTTTGCACCTTCTCTCGAATTGAGAATCCCGTGAGAGCAAGCTGCGTGGAGCACCTGGTCCTCACGGTGTTCCTCACTCCCCACTTAGTCCTGTGAGCAAAAGGGAGAAGGCAGGCTGCTGCTCAGGGCTGGGCCCTGGCCGAGGACCGCATCCCAGACAGATGTGCTTTTCATTTCACTGGGCAATGAAATGCCCCGTAGGCTTCCAGGAGTCCAGTTTCCTAATTTTGTTGGTGATAGTTCCTGTTTTGAGAATAGGGCGTCTGCTCAGCCTGGTATCTTGGCTCCTTGGAAATTTAATTTTTCCTCCCCTCTTTCCTTACTGGTTTTTCTCTTCCATAAAAGCAGTCATTTGAAACACTGTTTGCCAGAGTCACAGGCAGCTTCTTAACACAGCATGTCTCTTACACTTTTGCTTAGACCAGGGCTTCTCAACTGCAGCACTCTTGACGCTTGGGCGTGGATAGTTCTTTATTTTGGGGGGCTGTCCTCTGCGTTGTAGGATCTTCAGCATCCCTGGCCTCTACCCACCAGATGCCAATAGCACTACTTTCCTCCCATTTATGACAGCTGAAAATGTTTGCAGATATTGCCAAATGTTCCCTGCAGGGAGCTGGGGGGGAGGGGGCAAAATTGTCTCCAGTTGAGAACCACTGGCCTCAGTTGTTCTCATTCCTTGGAATGTCCTACTTCCCTCTTCTCTGCTTACATGCTCTGCTTGTCACTCTTACTCAACCTTTGAGACCAGTTCTGCGAAGTCTTTCCCAGTCCTCCGAGTCAGGGTTCATTCTACTCTTACCTGTGCTCCCAGGACACATGGGCACTTGGTCCTCACTGTTAGAATGTATCAGGTCATGTTGTTGTCACCTGCATGCCTGCCTTCCCACCCAGTAGTGAGCTCCTCAAAGACAGAGAGCGTCATCCAGAGGTGGATCCAGGTTTTGTGGCCCTGAAAATTCATTACAGTTGCGGGGGGGGGGGGCATGTTTAAGAAAAAGAGTATAAATTGTGAATGCCAAATTAGATAAAGGCTTTGGAAGGGGACAGTGCAGGTGGGTGGTGGTGAAGCAAGCCCATCGCTGGCCCCCTTGTGTTTCCTATCATGCTGGGCACCTATGTGTTCAGTACATTTTTAAATGCGTTCACTAAACAGTCAAATGTTGGTTGATTGTTCTTCAACCAGTGGAATTCTTAAAAAAGCATACAATCTTCCCAAAATGTTGTAGTTATTTTAATACAGCTTAACTGTGTCAGGGAAGGGGGGAATGAGCTGTAGCATTACTTACGCATGCACATACACACACTCACTCACCACGCCACCTCTGTACTCTTTCCCTGTGGCTGCTCGGTCATTTGGAAAATTTGGTGCGACAAAGGGTCCCTCTTTCTTGCCTGGGGCAAAACCTTAGGTACTCTGGGTGGTCTTAAGTGTAACTCTGCAGTTGGTTCAGAGTTCTAGTTAGAAGTAGCTGCAGTTAAATTTATAGGAGAGGTGAATGGCACACTAAATCTTTTTGGCTTCCATGTGAAATTCTTTGGCAACCACTTTTAGAGGCCTTCGGAAAAGGACAGTTTGCTCTGTGCCTGTTTTGCACATTGGCTTCATATTGGGACAAAAATGAGAATTTGGGTTTTGGAGCTGCCATTTCGAGTGAATCACCCTGCCGTCTTGTTTCCTTTCCTACTCTGTGACAGATTTCCAAGACTATTTTTATTCAGGGTCATTTGTTGACCCTGGAGACTTCTGCTGCATTTAGCTCCCAAGTAGAGCCAGATGTGGGTGGAATCGAGCCCTCGGAAAGCTGCTACTGGTGCGATTCATTGCAGTTTCTGAAGGGCTCTACTTCTACACGGAAGAGATAAGCTTTGACTTTTTTGCTTAACGTGGAGACAAAAGATGGTGAATCTGGTGTAGATAGAAATGTGTTTATTTAATGGTCCACATGTAAGTTGTCTGCACTGGGAATTATCGTACTGTGGAGAGCTGTTGGTTGACATTCCCACCTAAGTCTGAGCCAGCGCAGCAAAAAGGACCCTATCTCAAGGACTAGTCCCGTTTTAGGATAATTCTCTGTCATCCATTGCCGGGTGGCTGTTGAGACTGGATTGAGCCATTGCCCAGCCATTGGCTACATCCATCTGGTGGAGAACTTTGCTATCAACAGTGGCTCCAGCCCCGTGGAGTAGATCACCTGTTGAGCCTCAGTGACATGGCTTATAAGAATCTCAGCTGTGTTCATACATAGGTTCAGAGGGTTGCAGCATTTAAAAATATATATTCTAAGCCCCTTTTTGTCTGTTAAATTCCTTGGTTAACATGATAGTTTTATTTCCTGTGGGAAGCAGGCTCCTTTCGGTTCAACTGCTATATAATCTCTGGTTAGATCTCTAATAGAACAGTGTTACCCAAACCTTGGTTTTTGGCATTTATGGGAAGAAGAACTGGGAGAGCATTGCTTGTTCAGGGCACAGGGCGCAGTGGAAAGAGCACATGGGCTTTGAGACCCAACTGCCCAAGTTCAAATCCCAGGCTCGCTTTTACTCTTTTTAGCATTAGGACCTAGGGTAAGTTAACATACCTAAGTTTCAGTTTCCTTACATGTAAAATAACTGCTTTTTAGGGTTATTAGGATGAAATCACATGATGTGTAAAAAGTGCCTCGTCAGTGCTCGGTACACAATTCCCTCTCTGCTAATGTTAACTGTCTTCCTGAATCTTCCTACATTACCTTGCTTCCCTGCCCTGACTTCATAACCGATCTATAGCTAGCTATTTTCACCTCTTCCTTCCTCATTAAGACAGACCCATTTGTTTTGGTTTTATTTGGGGGGCAAAGATGAAAATATTCTAGCTGAGGTTGGGGTTACCTAGTGGAGAGGGCAAGGGCATTGGAGGTAAACAGATCTGGACCTTAATCCTGTCTCTGTCCTCTTACTAACACCCATGTGGCCTTGAACAAGTTACTTAGCCTCCCTGAGCCTCGGTTTCTTCATTTGTAAAGAGGATGTTATTGTGAAGCTTGGATTATAGCACCTGTAAAGTACCCAACATGGTACCCAACTGCAGTGTTGTGACTCCAGTCTTTGGGAAGACTGAAGCAGAGGAGATCCTCAGTAGGTAGTCCTCTGTGTCTGTCCTCTCTTCTCTCAATCTTGGCCTGTGGACCAAGTGCTCTTCCTATTCCCAGTTCCCTCTCTCAGTATCTCTCTAAATGTACCGTAATACTGCCCCCTCCAGGTGTACACTATTTAGTTTCCAAAAGTTGTTTTAAACTTTTTGGAAAAGGAAATCAGTCCTGAATATTCCAAAATATTTTATTCTTCATGTCTACTGTTCTGTGCTTTCACCAAGGTTGGTGACATTGTTGCCCAAAATCCCCAGGTGCTATACCTGGGTGATGAACTTTAAGTAGAAACTCTTAAAAAAAAACAAAAACTAAATAAATAAATAAAATGAAAATAATCTGTAACTCATTTCCTTAATTAGAGATTTTCTGTGTGTATGTATATATTTTAAGTTTTTATCTTAATTTCAGCTAGTTAACATACAGTGTAATATTAGTTTCAGGTGTACAGTATAGTGATTCAACACTTCCATACAACCCCTGGTGCTCATCATGACAGGTGCATTCCTTTATCCCCCTCACCTATTTCCCCCATCTCCCCACCTTCCTCCCCTCTGGTAACCATCAGTTCTCTGTAATTAAGAGTCTGTTTTTTGATTTGTCTCTCTTATTTTTTCCCTTTGTTTTGTTTCTTTCTTAAATTCCACGTATGAGTGTAATCATATGGTATTTGCCTTTCTCTGACAGATTTATTTCATTTAGCATTATAGACCTTATGTATTTTTAGTATAACCTCCTGGCTTTAAAGCTAGCAGCTACTTCAATTCTTGCTGTGTGCTTATCTCCGTAGTGGTACTTTCATGAGGGTTGCTTTTTTAAAAAGTCACTCTTTGGGGGATAGCTAAATCGGGAGTAAAAAATACCTTAATAATTGGGTCAACATAAGTAGAATATAATTGAGCCAAAAATGGATAGTGCAGGCAATCCGTTGTTTTAAGGGCTTCCTAGAGAGAAGGAATCAACAAACCACATATTTTTTATAAAGCGAGTACTGGTGACAGTATAATTGAGCACTCATGTGTTAGGCACTAGAGCTCAGAGGGAATTCAGAAAGCGAGAAGATGGGATTGGAAATAGGGAGGACATGCTCTGTGGAAGGGGTAGAATGCAAGCACACCCTTGTTGGAAGTAGAGGAATGGCATCTTGGAAACAACCCTTTTCATGGGCCTTGCTGCCTCATGGGCCCCACTGTGCTGGCCTTCTTTTTTTCTCTCTCGCCACCCACTCTCAGCATGAATGGGCTGGCCCTGCTGCTAGCCAGCTTCCATCGCTCAGAATATCCGCCCCCCACCCCCCCCCCCGCCACATTGCCTGCACTTTTTTCATTCCTTTCTTACGCTGCCCCCAAATTCTCCCAACTGGAGATTGAGTTAGGTTGGTAAGATTTCTCTTATGTTGGTGTCAATTTGCTCAAACCTTTCTTTCTTATGCCTAGTTGAGATCAGTTAGGAGGGATGGAGAATTTCATTTCTGAGAAATAATTTTGCAGCACATAACTGTTCAGGGATAAGGCAGACCTGGGATGGAGAGCTGAAATTGGTGGGGGTGGAGGGAAGGGGTGGGCCGGATATAGTGTGAGCTCAGTTCATTCTTGGGAGGCAGGCTCTAATGTCAGGAAGGGTGCCTGAGAAAAACTTTGCTCAATGAAAAAATTTATCTGTGGCTCATCTTTGGGCCTAGAAGAGGAAATGGAATTTTTTTCCTTTATCTTATGTCTAATTACAGAACTTCCAAGACTCAGCACCCAGACTGCGTGTATGGTCATTCCATTGTGGGTTAAAGAGACATTCATGAGCCAGCCAGCCTGTGACCCTAACCATGGCTATTTTGGTGAAATAGAATGGTCTACTTCTGTGGAAAGTAGACCATTTTAAAGTAAAGGGCTCTGATAAGTGACTTCAGCTGATGGAGAAGCAATTCAAGAGCATCATCTAGTTCCTCCTTGGTACTTTGCCCACCTTCCATTCTCCTCATTGTCTAGCCTCACCCCTGAAAATATCCCTATTTATATTCTAGGCACAGCTGCTCTTGTGGGACTGGTCACTGTTACATCTGAACAAGACCTCCTTCATTTCCCCTACATTTCTGCTCCTTGGTGCACAGTATAGATGTGGATTTCACATTAATTAGATTAACTCTAGTAAAGCTGTTTTGCTTTAATAAAATGGTTGTTTACTGCTTACTGAACATGGCTTTTTTCAAAAAAGACACAGACTAATTCATACTTCTAAAAAAAACCAAAACAAAAAGCAAAACTTCTGGAATAGATGGAAAAATATATCAAGGAACAAACAACTTTGCTTTCATTCCTCTTCTCCATATATCTCCCACAGCCGTATTACTGAGACCTGGGTGCAGGGGTGGGGTGGGGAGAATACCACTTATATACACAAGGTTCACATAAGTGCTAGAAGCAAATGAATTAGTCAAAAAATGGCTTCATCTAAAACAATGAAGCAAACACCAAGAGAAACTCAAACAATTTTTTTCCCCTCTGACCACAAAGTCTGCTTTGAGTAACTTGTACAATAGAAGATCATCCGTAGCGGGGTCAGGGTGATTGCGAATGGCTCTATCTCAGACCGTTGCTTTGTGTTCAATATAAAGTCAAGAAAAATTTTATAGTCAATTAAAAAAAAAGTCAAACTCTATTTTTTTAAAAAAGTTTACATTTAATTTTGGATGACCGTAAAATTGGTCATGTTTTAGTTTTGGCTTTTATGGACATCTAGGTCATTTTAAATGTATTATAAGAATAGTCCTCAATAATGAGGTTGAGTTAGCCTGATTCTGCCATCCTGGCCTATGTTCCTTATAATTAAGAACCTTTACCAAAAAAATTTTTTTAAAAACCCTCAAAATAACAGATCTGTAGAGTAAATGTCAGTAACTACAACTACAAGGAGTTTCTCACTGCCTTCAGCCTGTCCTATCATATTTGTGCCCCGATTCTAGTCTCCAGGTCCTGAGGGCAAGGACCTTATCTTAGGGAAGATAAAGTCGTCTTTGTCTCTGAAGGCTTATTGCCAGGCATTAAGGACAGAATGTTTTCCCCTCTAAAAATGAACGAATACATGAATTCATAATATTTCTGCATCTTTGATTCCTGCCTGAACTATGTATTGTATTTTATATAGTTATAGAATCTGATTTTTTGTGGTGGTTGTTGTGACTCTAGTCTTTGGGAAGATGGGAAAGTGAAACTATCATTACTTTTGGGAAAAAAACCCCACTGAAATATATATATGAGTTTTTGCGAAATGATAGACATCTTTTCTTTTAAAAGACTTGTAGAACTCAGACCTATGAAGCCTAACATCATATGAGAGGAAAACATAATTCATTGGTACTTCGATCTTGAGCCGTGTTCTGTTGTTGCTTACCTTAGCAGATGGACTGTTTTTACCAGCACTGTGATGCCTTTATATAGTTTTGTATCTTTGTTGAGTATCTCTAAGGGACATGCTTTTATACAGCAGATCCAGTGACTAAGCCCATTTAGATAGGTGCTATTTTTTTTTTTTATCTGCATTCTGTGGTGTCCCTGGCCATGGAGGTGCCTGAGAAGCAGTCTTCCATTCCAGGTGGGGATGGAATAGGACTTCAGGCCCCCTGCTTGCTTCTGCTCCCAACACAGCAGCTCTACTTATAGACTGGGGTTCCAAGGAATTTTTGTTTGGAAGGAAATGGTATCACGTTTAAAAAAAAAAAAACAAACCACTGTTCTAGGTGATTATCTTCCAGATGACTTTTATCTTTGCAAACCTACCCAATTAGAAATATTTCCAACCAGGAGCGCCTGGGTGGCTCAGTCAGTTAAGTTGTCTACTCTTGATCTCAGCTCAGGTCTTGATCTCAGAGTCTTGAGTTCAAGACCTGCATTGGGCTCCATGCTGGGCATGGAGCCTACTTAAAAAAAAAAAAAGAAAAATATTTCCAACCAAAATGATTTAAAAAGTGGCAGCGCGGTATAAAATAATGAACAAAGGAATAATTCAGTTATCCAGATTTAAACGTGGCTGTATTATATACTGTATTACTTCTGCCTCAGTTTACTTCAGTTCTCTCGGCCTCTGTAGTCTTAAAATGGGACTGATCCCTACTACAGGGTCATTTCATCAAATGAGACAACAGGTGGCTTGTTATTCTTAACACACCAAGGGTGTTCAAATGTCAGTGCTTTCTCATTTTTGCCTCCTTATGTGGAATATAAAGAATGAAATTTAACTTTTTTCCTCCACGACTTAGATCATCATGATCATAGGTATGAACAGTTGTTTTCATGCCTTTGGGATTTATTGAGATACATGTAGTGTTTTGTTCCACACCAAATTGATCTAAACAATTCAACTTTTTAGTGTATATGGGTAAGTTTCTATCATTTCTTTCAATGAATTCTCTCTCTCTGAATTCTCTCTTCCCTCTTAATTGATACCTAATCTTCTCCAGGTTGCACTTGTAGAATGGCCTATAAAGAAGGAGTTAGTGTGTTCTAATGAAACTGAGGGTTTGAATTGGGTGTATCAATTGGAGGGCGTGGGTTCGGAGACCTTTGTCTTTTTATCTGCCCTTCTTTGCTCAGAGGTATTTTTTTTCATGGCTTCGGTGTGTTTGGCTGGAAAGGCAGGTAGAACTCAGGGCTGAGTTCTGAGTAGGAAAGGTGCTACTCCGAAATGTGTTGCTACCATTGGTATTTGAATTACTTATGTGGTTGATCAAACCAAAGTATGAGTGGATTTTTCCACCCCATGTGAATTTCATGACTGCTCATTGATTTGTGATAGGCAGCTGCTGGTGGCAGTGTTCATTACTGTTTGTATCCCTGCTTCTTAGGTTCCTGTTTTATCTGAAACCTTTACTGAAAAGGAATCTCTTCTTTAACATCTTGATTTATTCTAGGCTGGTAGTTCCCAAATTTAGCTTGTCTGAGAATTACCCAGCTTTTAAAATATACACCTCCTGAAGGTTCTGATGTATTAAGCCTCATTAATGCCCAGGTGATTCTCCTGCCCAGCCAGCTTAGGAACCACTCTCCTAGGCTACTGGTTTTTCACTCCCTAGTTGTGTTCTGTTGGAGCTAATGGGCCGTGACCATAATGGGAACTGACTGGTATAATAACACATGTATCCAAACAGTGTTCTTACTTCTCTTATGTTTATTAAATCAATTAATTATTTGCTACTCCTACTTTATTCTTCATCCTGACAACACGTTTTCTGTTTCACCCTATGGTTATGGTTGTCCATTGTTAGCATGCATACTATATATTATTTTTGTTTCTGTCACCAAATTCTTCATTCAAAAAAGTATAATCATGCCATCCTTGTTAATACCTTGATATATATATATTTCTTTATAATATTTTGAACATATATAAATTTATATATTTTGAAATTTGGACTCTTCATGTTTATGCAAGATATAACCTTGTAAACAATTTTCTCATATAACATAGTATCTTAAGCACTTTTCCAGGTTATTAAATTGTCTTTGAAAGTATGATAGTAACCATGTTTTTGTCATTCTTTTTGGGGTATGCAGGGGTCATCCAGACAGACATGGTTTCTTCTCCCACAGAGCTGATAAACCAGCAGGGGAGGCATACGAAATTGGTAAACAACAAAATAATAGTAATAAGTGCTGTGAAGGGCAGGAGCAGGGTTCCCTCATCGGAAAAATGGCAGTGGCATATGTGTGGTGTGGGTGTGTGCTGCAGACAAGGCATTTTATGAGGAAGTTGGGTTTAACCAAGATCAGAAGGATGAGGACTCTGTTGGGGGGCGGAGGAAGGCAGGTGTGGAGTGGGGGGATGAGATAGGGCAGGACAAGCCAGCGGAATGAATCAGGAGGGAGGGAGGGAGATGTTGACAGACAGACAGATGCTTGGTGTGTTTCAGAAACTGAAGGGCATCCAGTGCGGCTGGAGTCTCCAGGCAGAGGGGGCACAGGTGATGATGGAACACTGTCAGGGAGCACACTTTGCAAAGGGCCTTGGGAAGTGAAGGATTCAGACTTGGGGCGCCTGGGTGGCTCAGTGGTTTAAGCGTCTGCCTTTGGCTCGGGTCATGATCCCAGGGTCCTGGGATTGAGCAGGGAGCCTGCTTTTCCTTCTGCCTGCCACTCCCCCTTGCTTGTGCTCTCCCCACCCTCTGTCAAATAAATAACATTAAGAAAAAAAAAGGATTCAGACTTTGGGTACACTTGGAAACTACTGAAGGGCTTTGCACATCTTGCAATCACTTCAGGTGATAGACTACTTTGAAGTATCTGGGCTGCTTCAGTTTAGCAGCCCGAATTCCCTGGTCCTGCTGGCTGGTGGTTCTGAATGTTTGTTTTTGTCAAGTTGGGGAATAGAGTGCGGAGTTGGCAATTGCTTTCTATACCCTTCCTTAAGAGATAGTAAACACAAATACGGTCCTATTTTGATCTGTAGTCTGACGAAGCTCTTTCTTGGAGTAGGCAGCCCAAGAGCAGAGCTTTTTTTTTTTTTTTTAAGATTTTATTTATTTGAGAGACAGAGAGCTAGAGGAGGGGCAGAGAAAGAGGGAGAAGCAGACTCCCCGCTGAGTGGGGGAGCCTCACATGGGCCTCGATCCTAAGATCCTGAGATCTGACCTGAGCCGAAGGCAGATGCTTTACCAACTGAGCCACCCAGGTGCCCCAAGAGCAGAGCTTTTGAAATAATCTTGATAATGACTAATAGGCTGCAACTGGTTTTCAGGGACTTTTTTTTTTTCTGATTTTATGCTTCAAGCAGGAGAGGAATTCTGAGCCATGAAATCTCTGAGTCATAGAATTTAATGCCAGAAGGGGAACCTTGAGGTTATCTCACTGATGTAAAGATACAAGAAGTTAGGAACACAGTATGTGATTTGTGCAAGATTCTTCCCTAGTTGAGTGGCACAGTTACTGCTGGAGCAGAAATCTCCTGTATCCTAGCTCTGTGTTTATTCTGCTTTCCCTCTCTTCTTAGCTCTATTGCTTTGGAATCAAGTAGCAGTTCTTTAACTTCCTTTGTGATCAGGCACATAAAACATACTTGCCTGAGATGATCTGAACAGGTTGAAACAATGGAAAGGCTAACAGTGTAAATAATAAGTAAATCTCTAGTTCCTCTGAAGGGCAACAATAGAAATACAAAATAACATTGAAAGAGTGCCAAAGATGAGGGTTTTATAGACTTTGCTGTGCATCCACATTGACCTGCAAGGGTCGACTTGGAAGTTTTCTCGCTCAGTTCTGCCTCTCCAGGAGGGGTGAGGAGCTCC
Organism: Eumetopias jubatus; assembly: GCF_037043125.1. Classification (NCBI taxonomy): domain Eukaryota; kingdom Metazoa; phylum Chordata; class Mammalia; order Carnivora; family Otariidae; genus Eumetopias; species Eumetopias jubatus. The sequence goes on from NW_028274816.1 coordinate 122,166,044, forward strand.
CACACCACCTTGTATCAGTTAGAATACTGTTACCTGCAACTAAAAGAAAACCTGAACAAACCTGCTTAAACAAAAAGGAAACTACTATCTCACACAACCAGAAGTGATAAGAGATGCTCTGGCCGGTCCTTAAAGCCTCTGGCTCCACTGGTCTGATTATCTCAGCCCCGTCTTTCTTTCTGTGCTGGTTTTGTCCTCAGGCTGGGGGAAGAGCGTTGTAGCACTTCTATGCATCCCACTTGGATGCAGTAACTTCTGGAGGAAGGAGAGGGAGCCATCTGCTTGTCTTGTGCTTCTCTCTCAGGAAGCCTCTAGAAGACTTCCTCACATTTCCTTGGTCAGCATTTGCTCACATGCACATTATTAAACCCATCACTGGCTCAGAGGAATGTGGTTAACATGATCGAGTTAGAGTAGTCAAGAGCTGAGGATAGAGTTCACTTTTCCTGAGGCCCATGACCACGTGGAAGGGAGTAGATACCCGAGCAAAATTGGATTCCTTGTTCTTTCAGGGAGGAATGAATTTTAGGGACAGAATAGGATATTGGATAGGTGACCAAGAGTGCCTCCTATACACTCTTTTACAAGCTGTGTGGACAGAATGGTGTTCATTCAGAAAAAATGCTCAGTATGATGGGGGCACTTGAAACTCTGTCATTGGGGAATGACTGAAGGAACTACACATAAGACATGATAACTCTGGTGTGTTTTCCCATACCACCAAGCGTCTCTCTAGTTCTCAGTGGACACCAATGGTGTGTCTTTCAGATTTAATGTGCACAAGTCTGGTATTATCTACATGGATGTAGTGTCAGAGCCCAAAGGTTAAGTGGTTAGTCCCACAAGACTGCCCTCCACTTCAAACACCAACCCCAAGTCCAGGCTGCCCCTGTGCTGCTGACCCACCAGCTGTAAATAAGAGGTTCCCGTGACCCCTTCCTCAGGGTTTGATTGATTTGCTAGAGTGGCTCACATAACTCAAACATTTACTGTGTTTCCCAGTTCAGAATAAAGAGTATGATATGGGATACATCTGAACAGCTGGATGAAGAGGTACACAGGCCAGAGTCTGGAAGCATCCCAGGCATAGGAGCTTCTGTCCCTCCACACTGTGGAATATCATAGATCACACTGAAAGGAAATAGCTGTGTATGTATCGGCCAGAAAGTATGCCATGACATATGATATATCTAATGAAATAAGTTGTGTAATACCCCCCCTTTTAAAACAAAGAGGTTGAGTGGCATTCCTTCTTGTATTAAAACAAAAAGCAAGATGAGCATGGGCCATCTTGCTGTGCAAGAAAGTAAGGAAATCCTCCAAGCTTGGTGGAAAATATAAAGAAGAGCTAGAAACCAGTTTGAAGGACCTCCCCTTGTCTAAATCTGGGTCAGTTTGAGCATCAAACTGAAATAGGAAACCATGAGTCCATGCTTACATAAAGTAATAAATTAATAACTTGAACTTCGATGAGGAATAGCAAAAAAAAAAAAAAAAAAGAATGTTGTTACAGAGAAGCCTTGGCAGACACTGCCTTAATCATATGAGCAAGAGGAACAGCATCAGTAATGGGACAAATCAGATCACATACCATGTGAATAGATGCAGTAAGGACACAGCATCATTTCTGTGACATTCCTGCTGAAGATGCATAACCTGAATCTAAGAAGAGCAAACATCTGGCAAATTCAAGTTGAAGGGCAGGCTACAAAGAAACTAACCTCCCGAAATGTCAAGTTAATGAAAATCAAGGGAAGACTGAGGAAGTATTCTCGAAAGGAGAGTAAAGAGACATAACTAAGGGTGAAGCATGAGTCTGAACTGGATTCTTCTCTATAGGACATTATTGAGACGTTTGGTGGAATTTGAATGGGGTCTGAGAATTCATTGTTAATAAATGTATCACACTGTATCATACTTGAATTTCCTGATTTTGATGATTGTGTTGTGGTTGTGTAGGGGAATATCATTGTTTGCAGGAAATACAAGGTCAGCAAATCACTGTCAGGTAGTTCAGGAAGAAAGAAGGTACTTGAAAAATATTTTTTTGTAAGTTTGAGATTGTTTAAAAAAAAGTAACTTCTACCTAGACATCAAATGGGTTCCCAAAGGAGGTAGTGAGTCTCTGGTTACCGGGATTTATTGAAACAGAAGTTGGAAGTTCACTCACCAAGGTTGTTGTAAAGGGGTTTCATGCACCTGGAAGATTGGTTTACATGGCCTCTGAGGCCCTAAATGCTAAGATTCTGGGTGTCTCTCTATATATTTTAAAGTAATAGTTGAATTTATTAAATATGTTTATGCTTTCAGTTACTACAGATCCAAGGAGATTGACCTCTCATCAATCAACAGATATTATTTAAAACTGTTTGCTAGAGACTATACACTAAGGACCCAATCTAACTCCCTACAAGAAGTTCATGATGTAATTGGGTAAAAGGGACATTGGCGTAATAAAGTGTGTGACCCCCCATAGTGTAGTACAGAATAGATGCCAGGTTGTAGGTACCAACATGGTGCAGTTCAGACCAAGAGGATGTTTCTGTGAGCTTTGGGGATTAAGGAAGGCCTCTCTGAATGTGTGGGATGGGGCTGAGTGTTGGAGCTTGAGTAAGACTGAGGTATGCATGACATAAGAATAGTAGGGAAGAGCATTCCTTGCAGAGGTCCTCTGTGAATGGGCATGATGTGTTCAGGGACAAGGAGCAGACGAGTCTGACAGGTTTGGAGGGTTCATATAGGAGAGCTCTGCTTTCAATTCAGTATAGTTAGGGAGACAGGACTAGCTTCCATAAAAGGGAAAATGGGGAGGAAACTGATGATTGGGACAGCTCTGAGACATAAGGCACTGTGTTAGATGGTTTCTAATTAATTAAGTTTATTCATTCATTCATCTCTTAATCTATTCAGTTCTAGGTGGGTGTTATACTCATTATACGGATGTGAAAGATGTATTCAGAGAGAGAAAATGATTTTCTCAAAGTCACATTGCTAATTTAAGAAGCACTTTGAATTTGAAAGTTGGGCATGGGCATGACAGCAAAGCCCATACCCTTTCTCCTAGCCCTGCTGCTGCTTGCAATGGAAAGGAGTAGGGGCACTGATAGAGACTGAGGGCACTGGTTACATGTGTCGATATTGAAAATAGTATTGGGAAGGGAGAATGCCTCTCACGTTGAGATTGAGGTGCCCATGGGACCCGTGCGTGAGGTGTAGATAATCAGAGAGAGCATAGAGTGAGTAAAGGGCCATGGAGCCCCGAGGAAATCTATATCTAAGGGACAGTGAGAAGAAGCACCCTAACGAACCTGAGGTGGAGCATCCAGGGAGGTGGGAAAAAGACAGCAGAGGGTGATATCACAGAAGTCAAGAGAAGAGGAGTGTGGGCAGTGGAGGTGAGCACTCCAGAGGTCAGGGAAGAGGAGTCCGGTAGATACTGCACCGTGGAGTGCTTTGGAGACTTGAATGAGCATGGTTTCAGTTGAAGGGTAGAGGTGGAAAACAGTTGTAGTGGGTTGAACAGTGAGTGGGGAGGGGGTGAAGAGGTAGAATCGGTGAGCAGTGGTAGAGCTTTCAAGAAATTTGCTCTGACACTGGGTGTTAGGCACAAACAATGAATCATGGAACACTACATCAAAAACTAATGATGTAATGTATGGTGATTAACATAACAATAAAAAATTTTTTTAAAAAGTTTGCTCTGAGGGAAGGAGAGGCCACAGCTACAGGAGGTTGTAGCTTGCCTTCCTTCCTTCCAAAGATTTATTTATTTGAGAGAGAGTGAGTGAGCGGGAGCAGGGAGAGGGAGAGAGAATCCCAAGCAGACTCCCCGCTCAGTGCGGAGCCCAGCACAGGGCTTGATCTCATGATTCTGAGATCATGGCCTGAGCTGCTGAAATCAAGTCGATGCTTAACCAACTGAGCCACCCAGGCACCCCTCTTTCTTTCTCTTTTCTTATTTTAAGTAGGCTCCACACCCAGGGTGGGGCTTGAACTCACAACCCGGAGATCAAGAGTTGCATGCTCCACTGACTGAACCAGTAGGCCTCCCTGCTTTTCTGTTATTTTTAAGCCTGGGAAGTTGAATATGAATAAATGCTGGTGGGAAGGAGACAGGAGAGAGGGAGGTTTGAGGGAAGAGAAAGTCTAATGCAAAGACCCCTGAGGGGATGTGAAGCAAAGCGCTGGAATTGGGGGAAGCAGTGGTGGGCAGGCTGGGGAGAGGAAGGGGGCACCCATGCTTGTTGTTTAAATTGTCTCTCACTCTCTTCCCCCCATACATTAGAAGCCTTTGTGTGCCCATGCATGGCAGCCTCCCTGACCAAAACAGAGCTGCGTGGTCCATGCCATTTCCAAAAAAACATTGTCCGTGAATAGGTCCACATGCACATTTGGAATGATGGCAACTCGTATTCTTTTTAAAGGGGCTCAATGCAGTGATTTCTGTATATGCTTTTGTTCTGAGATGTCTCCCATAAAAATGGGTGTAAAGGGAGAATGAGTGCAGGAGAATGAATACGCCCTGAAGCAGTGAAAGCTAGTCCTGCAACCTGCCCCAGTGTGGGGCAGCGGGCGTGAGCCACACTCCGCGGAGCTGATTAAGTTTTGCCACATGCACTGTTTACTCTGACATGACCTCCTTTTGTGCTATTTAGTTTGTGTTCTGAAGAATTGTTTTGGTCTATAATAGTTGACAGATTTTTTTTTTTTTTTGAATGGTATAAAGCTGGCAGGAAAAAAAATAGTTCTAGACCTGCAGTGTAGAAATAAGATGAAGGTGTTGTGTTAGATGCTAAAATGCAGTAAGGAGTAAGAGCCCAACCTGGGGAGGAACACACATTTTCATCACTGGTGGGATGGAGAAATAAATTGTGGTATTTGTATGATAGAATAACAAGACAGCCACAGAGATGAACGAACTACAGCTACATGCATCAGCATTTAAGTTAACTCACAATCGTAATACCGAGTGAAAGAAGCCAGCCATGAAACAAAACCTGCTCTGTGCTCCGGCTGTATAAAATTCAAAAACAAGCAACAGGAATCTGTGGTGTTAGAAGTCAGGATAGTGGCTATTTTTGGAGAGGCGAGGAAGAACTGGTTAGGAGGAGGCCACAGGAGGGCATCTGGGGCTGCTGGTAATAGTCTTGACACAGGACTGTCACATAGGTATGTTCACCTTGATAATTCATCAAATTGTGTGTTTATAATTTGTGCACTTTTATTGTTATGTTAATCACCATACATTACATCATTAGTTTTTGATGTAGTGTTCCATGATTCATTGTTTGTGCCTAACACCCAGTGCTCCATGCAGAACGTGCCTTCTTTCATACCCATCACCAGGCTAACCCATCCCCCACCCCCCTCCCCTCTAGAACCCTCAGTTTGTTTCTCAGAGTCCATAGTCTCTCATGGTTCGTCTCCCCCTCTGATTTCCCCCTTCATTCTTGCCCTCCTGCTATCTTCTTCTTTTTTTTTTTTTTAACATATATCATATTATTTGTTTCAGAGCTGCAGATCTGTGATTCCACAGTCTTGCACAATTCACAGCGCTCCCCATAGCACATACCCTCCCCAACGTCTATTTGTGCACTTTTATGTTCATATTATACTTCAGTGAAATAGGTTTAAAAATGATTGAGGAAATAGTATAAAAATCAGCAAGCAATTAAGAGTTGATGAAAGTCCTTTGAAATGTGTTTTAAAAAAATGATTGAGGAAACAGTGTAGGAACCAGCAAGCAATTAAGAGTTGGTGAAAGTCCTTTAATCTTGTGAATGGCATCATAAAACTCCTTTTAGCCAATGAAGATTAACCAACAATTCTGTTAATGTCGGCTGAAGGTATGGATGGATTTGCAGAGGCTGGAGGAGCAACTGCTAAGTATGGGATATATGTATCTATGAGAGGTGACATTCACATGTGTATATTACACGTTGGCATCCCATAGAGACCATAGGATCGCTACTCAGTAGAGCCTGTGGATTCAGCCAGTGCACTCCCCAGCAAAATATTCCAACTCCCTCCAATTCCTGTGTTCTGTAGCTGTAGTTACAGCCTTTATCAGCCTATTCAGCCTTTACCCTGTGTTTATTACTTCAGCTTACTTTTTCATTTCGCTTTGAGTCAGATGCCTTGAAAAATTGTACATTTATGGGGTGTTTTTAATCCCAGGTTCTACTTAACTGGCTTAGTTGGTTTGTGCACAAGAAGTGCAAACGAATTCTAACAGTTTGTCAAATAAAATTAAATCTGTCACTACTGTATACACTTCATATAGTGTATCTTGAAGAATTATTTTTTATTTGTAGTTTGCAGTTGGCTTCATCAATGATTCCCTACTTGAAGTCAGAAAAAAAAAATGCAATTGATTTTCTTAGATGTGCAAGCTTCTTCACATTCAGGTTTATTTCAGGTGGAATTTTGTTTTTTAGAAGAGGGTGACTCACTTATGAGGAATTTTGAATAGTTAAGCAAGGGAGAGATCTGTTTTTCAGAGTTTCATAAATTTTCAGTTGTCTCCACTCTGCCAGGATCCGTTTTGTTTATAACCTCTTATGTGTTAGATCTTCGTGATAATTCTGATTAATAAAGTTCCTAGACGTTACCGAGTGCATGTGTTTGGAAGGAACAGAAAGGAAAGTCTCCATGAAGTGAAAAGGAGCTACTATTTTTCTTTAGTTTGGCTTGATTCCAGTATAATTCCAGTTGTTGACATTGCTAGTAAAAAGAGTATTTGACTTTTTTTCTATTTTTAGGCAATTAAGTTAATTTGTGTGTATATTTGAAAGCAGTATCTATATTAAAGGTGACTTTCAAATGTGGGCCTCAGAATGAGAAAAAAAGTTGGAGAAAAATTCTTACAGATTAAGTTAAAGACTTGCATACTTATTATTAAAAATCACCTCAGGATAGCTATGTAAACTTAAGGCAGATACCACAACTTCATAATGTTGAATTTATTAATTGTTTCAGTAACTTGTTAAATTTACTATCTTGCGTATATTGATTCTTAGAACATTGGTTTGCTGTGTAGAAACCCCCCCTCGCCCTTTTTTTTAAGTAGGCTCCATGCCAAGTGGGGCTTGAACTCACAACCCTGAGATCAAGACCTGGGCTGAGATCAAGAGTCGGACGCTTAACCAACCGAGCGAGCCTCCGAGACACTCCGGAAAAAAAAAAATTCTTAATTTGTTAATCCAATCTTGTATTTTTTTTGTTTTGTTTGTGAGCCAAATTGTTTGTTCACCTAAGCATTTAGCACATTTGATTATTTGCCAACTATATGCTGTGTTTTAGAGATACGAAAAGGAATAGCATCCCCGTCCATGCCCACGTTTAACCCAGATCTAGAGGGAAAGGCAGACACAAATAATTGCAGCAGTGTGACAGAGATAAGGATGCATGCTCCAGGAACTCTGAAGGAGACCCAAAGAATTTTTTAGAAGACAGCTTTCTAGAGGAGACATTTGCACTAGAGGATGAGTAGGAAGATGACAAGTGAGCATGAGAGAATAAGTTCAGGAAATCCCATGCTTGCAGGTTTTTTAAATTCTCTTATGTGGTGATAGGGAACCCTTGAAGGATTTTAAGTAGGGAGATGATCAGATTTACATTTTAGAAAAATGACTTTTGGTATTAGGAAGAGGGTATATTATTGCATGACCGAAGCTGGAGGTAGGAAGACCAGTCAGGAAATTATTGGAAGGTGAGAATAATGAGGAAGAAGGAAGAGAGAAGGAGGCATGGTTTCCATCCGTCCTGCGGAGGTGGACGTGAGTGGCCTTGGTATTCAGTTGGCTATCAGTGGGGCCAGAGTGTAGTCTGACTCACCAAGGTGGGAATTTGCAGATGGTGGCCATAAGAGATGCAGAGTGTGGGACAGAGAGGAGGACAGCAGGTTGAGGCTGTGGTCCTTGTGAGTCATCCTGCTGGCTTGTCTAGAAGCCACATCAAAGCGCAGTTCTGAAACTTAGGAGAGTGACAGAGGACATAGGTGTCAGCGTCTTCTGAATATGATGACATTTGATGTTTCTGGAGTACATGAGATTACCCATTGGAGGTGTGGAGTGAGAAGAGAAGACAAACACCACCTTCCAGTAAGAGTTTGTGCCCCCTTAGTAAGTGTTTCTTATGCGTGGGTTTTGTTTTGTTTTGTTTCCTTCTCAATATATAAATGATCTCTGTGGAAAACTTGGAAAGTACAAAAGTATGTAAAGACAGAGATTCATCAATAATTCCATTTTTTGTTTTGCAAGACAATCACTGTTAACATTTGGATTATTTCCTTCCAAACTTTTTTCTATGCATTTTTTTCCCCACACAATTTAGATACCACTGTATAGACAACTTTGCATCATATTTTTTCCATTTAGCAGTTTAAGCACAGTACTATTTTATTAAAATTATAAATAACATTGCATTTAATGTTTCTGTGCAAGGATTATTCCTCCTCATTATTTGTGATTACAGTGTTTTCTTAGCATGGGTTCCTAGAGGTAGAATACTTTGGTTGAAAAGTATGAACAAAGGTAAAACTTTACATTGTGTTTTTTAAGATGGTTGTATTTCTTTTTAATTTTTTATTGTTATGTTAATCACCATACATTACATCATTAGTTTTGGATGTAGTGTTCCATGATTCATTGTTTGTGCATAACACCCAGTGCTCCACGCAGAACGTGCCCTCTTTAATACCCATCACCAGGCTAACCCATCCTCCCACCCCGCCCAGAACCCTCAGTTTGTTTTTCAGAGTCCATCGTCTCTCATGGTTCGTCTCCCCCTCCAATTTCCCCCCTTCATTCTTCCCCTCCTGCTATCTTCTTCTTCTTTTTTTCTTTTTCTTAACATATATTACATTATTTGTTTCAGAGCTACAGATCTGTGATTCAACAGTCTTGCACAATTCACAGCGCTCACCATAGCACATACCCTCCCCAATGTCTATCACCCAGCCACCCCATCCCTTCCACCCCCCACCACTCAGCAACACTCAGTTTGTTTCCTGAGATTAAGAATTGCTCATATCAGTGAGGTCATAATGATACATGTCTTTCTCTGATTGACTTTTTTGGCTCAGCATAACACCCTCCAGTTCCATTTAGGATGGTTGTATTAATATATACTCCCACTGGCAGCTCTAACATTTAAGAGTTTTATTGGAGGAAGAGTCTGTAAAAGAAGTACATGGACCAGAAAGTAATGGTAGGAGAGAGACCTACAAAGGAGAGGATTTCTAGAAGGGAGCGTTAGGTAGAGGGGCTGCAGGACTGATGCGAGGGAGGTTATTTGTTTTAAAAGGCAAACGAGACGTCGGCATATTTGTAAGGAATTGGAGATACTCGAAGTGAGAGAGGATGGGGTCCTGAGCTCCAGGGACAGGAGGAAGGATCGTCAGGGTGTGGGTAGGCTGCTAGGCGGCAGTTGGAGGAGCTTCCATCTGATAGACTCATTTGTCTGTGGAGCAGAAGGGAAGACATGGCCGAGAGTAAAGGGAATGTAGAAACTTCAAGCTTGAGGTGAGGGTGAGCGGGTCTACCTTCTGAGGCGGGTGCCGGTCGAGGGAGCTGTTGAAGGACAACTGTTGGATCCCCAGTAGTGCCGAAGGTTCTCCTGAGGTTGAAAGCCACAAATCTGCAGCTTCCCCTCCCTGGCTCCGGGCGGTTTCTCTGGCAGGTGCTCAGGAGCCCAGGTGCCGTGGAGAAGCAGAGCCATCAGTTAGCCATCTGAAAAAAATTTTCCTTACAAGTATATTTAAATAACTTTAAGTACAAGGAGGTTTATTCTCTCATAAATGAGAAAAAAAGAAACAGATTGATTCCCATGGCAACCTCATGATCAAGCTCTGTCCAGGCCTTGATGCTAGTTCTATTCCCTGTGTGTTCATTGCTGCTTGTTGTTAAGTTTTACAGAAGTTGGTTAAAAAAAAAAAAATTGGTAAAAGTTGGTATATTCTTGTATGATACATCATAAACAAATAAAAACCAGGCACATAAGGTTGAGTTAGGGGAAAGCAAAAAATAATAATTGGAAATGGCAGCATTACTATGTTTTTCTTGTATAAAACTACCGCATGTTATTGGAGGCACAATAATTATTTCACCCGTGGAAGTTTTAGAGAAACAACGAGGGAGAAGGCAACAGAGCACTTAAAAAGCCAGTTCGTTTTCATGCTGCCCAGACGTTTGACATAAAGAACACTTTTTACGAAAGTAACATCCAGTACAATTTTGTTTCAAAGTTACACGGCTGTGCTGTGTCTACACAGTTGTGTCTACAGTCTTGCTCTAAACACGGAAAAAGAACAATACGATAGTTCAAGGCTAATCGTGTGGTATGGGAGCAGTTGGACAGTTGTCTATTTAAACACCAGTGGATAATTTTTTGAGGGGGTAGTTCTTATTTTTATGAGAAAAGTTCACATCGTTTGATTCTCTCTTAAAGTATTATAAAGAAATCATTTCTTTATCCAACTTACTATTATTTTTTCTTTTACATGGTTTTGAGTGACATCAGTTTTCAATGGATGTAAACAACCATTCTTGGGAACAGTAGCCATTAAGTTGGTCTGAAAGCTGCTTGACAATGATGAAAAAAAAGTTATTTCCCAAAGGACTGCAGTAAGGCTGATGAGTTTTATGCCAGTGGAAGGCCAGTTTTTAACCACAAAAATTTCCCTGTAACCTTTCGTGATTGAAAACATATTACTTGCTATTCAAAAACACAGGCAAATTAGTGAGGAGAGTTTCTAAAATAAGCTCAAGGGTTAGTCATATAATTTGCGGATGACATGTCACGATGGTGAAGTGTATTTCCTTCAGTGTTTTGTTTTAAACTGTAGAGAGTACATGAAACTCCACAGTTTGGACTTCAGACATGTTTTTACAACTGTAGGATGAGCACACTTGATTTTTATTTTTACTTTATTATTTTTTTAAAGATTTTATTTATTTATTTGACAGAGAGAGACGCAGCAAGAGAGGGAACACAAGCAGGGGGAGTGGGAGAGGGAGAAGCAGGCTTCCCACTGAGCAGGGAGCCCGATGCAGGGCTCGATCCCAGGACCCTGGGATCATGACCTGAGCCGAAAGCAGACGCCTAACGACTGAGCCACCCAGGCGCCCCTTGATTTTTAAAGGACTGTTTCTTTCAAGTGTGTACATTTTACTGCATAATGCTTATTTCTAACAGTGCATTTCTTCTTGTATTTTATGATACATGGTTTATCTAACTTTGCATTGGTACATAGGAATTTAGGAAACTTGACACTGTCTTTGAAATGGTCACATAGGAGCCTCTTTATTACAGGGCTATTCTCTTAAAGCACATATGGTAAAAGGAACAAATACGAGATTTGGGGCTGCCCAGCTACATAACACGACGGTAAAGGTGCAGGAGGCTGGGTTACGTCCTCACTGTACCCAGAGTTTGAGCTGGAAGTAGTCACTGGTCAACACAGTGAACACAAGTGTGTTCTACTGTAAGGAGGGAATCAATTCTAATTAAAAATTTTTGAAAATTTTTTACTGTTACGTTAATCACCATACATTACATCATTAATTTTTGACATAGTGTTCCATGATTCATTGTTTGCATATAACACCCAGTGCTCCACGCAGAACGTGCCCTCTTTAATGTCCATCACCAGGCTAACCCCCCTCCCCTCTAGAACCCTCAGTTTGTTTTTCAGAGTCCATCGTCTCTCATGGTTCCCCCTCCGATTTCCCCCCTTCATTCTTCCCTTCCTGCTATCTTCTTTTTTTTTTTCTTAACATATATTGCATTATTTGTTTCAGAGGTACAGATCTGTGATTCAACAGTCTTGCACAATTCACAGCACTCGCCATCACACACACCCTCCCCAATGTCTATCACCCAGCCACCCCATCCCTCCCACCCCACCCCACCACACCACTCCAGCAACCCTCAGTTTGTTTCCTGAGAGGAGGGAATCAATTCTAGATGCAGCCTGACCATCAGAGAGCTAATGACAGAAGACGGTGACTCTTCAAACTAACGGCCTCTGCAACATCCAGAATATTCTGTTGCCTTGGATCCCTCTGAGACTCAGCTACCACAGAACTACTTGTTTTCTTAAGGAAATGTAAAGAGAGAAATGAATTAACTTTTTGGGCAACTTTTTACTTTGACATAATTTAAAATTTCCAAAAAGTTAAAATTTCCCATATACTTTTCACCCACATTCACCAATTGTTTCGCATCCACCAGTGTTTGAGCGTGAATTGCAGACATCATTCCCCTCTACCCTAATCCTTCGGTGTGTACTTCCTAAGGACGAGAAGAGTCTCCTGTGTAACCACAGTACAACTATCAGAAGCAGGAAATCTTACATTGGATTAGATGATAGTCTTTTTTTTTTTTTAATAATTTTTTATTGTTATGTTAATCACCATACATTACATCATTAGTTTTTGATGTAGTGTTCCATGATTCATTGTTTGTGCATAACACCCAGTGCTCCACGCAGAATGTGCCCTCTTTAATACCCATCACCAGGCTGACCCATCCCCCCACCCCCTCCCCTCTAGAACCCTCAGTTTGTTTTTCAGAGTCCATTGTCTCTAATGGTTCGTCTCCCCCTCTGACTTACTCCCCTTCATTCTTCCCCTCCTGCTATCTTCTTCTTCTTCTTCTTTTTTTTTTTAAACATATAATGTATTATTTGCTTCAGAAGTACAGATCTGTGATTCAACAGTCTTGCACAATTCACAGTGCTCACCATAGCACATACCCTCCCCTGTGTCTATCACCCAGCCACCCCCTCCCTCCCACCCCCCACCACTCTAGCTACCCTCTGTTCGTTTCCTGAGATTAAGAATTCCTCATATCAGTGAGGTCATATCATACATGTCTTTCTCTGATTGACTTATTTCACTCAGCATAATACCCTCCAGTTCCATCCACGTCATTGCAAATGGCAAGAGGATTAGATGATAGTCTTGCATCAAAGTCCGTATTTAGATTTTGCCAGTTGCCTCCAATAATGTCTTTTATAGCAATTTTTTTTTCCTGGTCCAAGATTCATATCATATCTCTTTAATCTCATTTAATCTTAATTAACCATTTTAAGTGAAATGGAGGGGGACACATTTTTTGTTGCATGCATATACATTTCAGCATCTTGTCTGAGACCAACAGGATTTTTTTTTTTTTAATAGAGAGCATGCACACGAGCAGGGAGGGTGGGGAGAGGGAGAAGCAGACTCCCCACTGAGCAGGGAGCCCAACCTGGGACTTGATCCCAGGACCCTGAAATCAGGACCTGAGCCAAAGGCAGATGCTTAACTGACTGAGCCACCCAGGTGCCTGTGACAGAAAATTTTTTAAAAAGATTTAGGTATTTATTTTAGAGAAAGAACATGCACGCACGTGAGTGGGGAGAAGGGCAGAGGAAGAGAATCCTCAAGCAGACTCCCCACTAAGTGTGGAGCCTGACACAGGGCTCGATCTCAGGACCCTGAGATCATGATCTGAGCTGAAAGCAAGAGTTGGATGCTTAACCAACTGAACCATCCAGGCCCCAGACCAACAGAAGATTCTGTATAGCTGGTATCCCATAAGAAATACCTCTACTTCATGGTTCATCAGTTAGTACCTTTTCAGCAGATGAATTACTTCTGGACAAGAAACCATTGGCTCTTATGAAGTCCTGCTATAATAGGTGCTGTTGTGTGCTGAGTACAGTATTAAGCTTTCTTTTGTTCAAGGCTGTCACTTTTTTTTTTTTTTTTTAAGTAATCTCTATACCCAACATGGGCCTCAAACTCACAACACAATCAAGAGTTGTAGGCTCTTAAGATGTCCATCGACAGATGAATGGATAAAGAAGATGTGGTATATATACACAATGGAATATTATGCCGCCATCAAAAGGAATGAGATCTTGCCATTTGCAACGACGTGGATGGAACTGGAGGGTATTATGCTGAGTGAAATAAGTCAATCAGAGAAAGACATGTATCATATGACCTCACTGATATGCGGAATTCTTAATCTCAGGAAACAAACTGAGGGTTGCTGGAGTGGTGGGGGGTGGGAGGGATGGGTGGCTGGGTGATAGACATTGGGGAGGGTGGTATGTGCTATGGTGAGTGCTGTGAATTGTGCAAGACTGTTGAATCACAGATCTGTACCTCTGAAACAAATAATGCAATATATGTTAAAAAAAAAAAAAAAGAAGATAGCAGGAGGGGAAGAAAGAAGGGGAGTAAGTCGGAGGGGGAGACGAACCATGAGAGACGATGGACTCTGAAAACAAACTGAGGGTTCTAGAGGGGAGGAGGTTGGGGGGATGGGTTAGCCTGGTGATGGGTATTAAAGAGGGCACGTTCTGTGTGGAGCACTGGGTGTTATGCAAAAACAATGAATCATGGAACACTACATCAAAAACTAATGATGTAATGTATGGTGATTAACATAACAATAAAAGTTAAAAAAAGAAAAGTTGTAGGCTCTTCTGATTGAGCCAGCCAGGCACTCGACAAGGCTGTCTTTTTAACATGTGTTAGCTACTGTTTCATCCCATTGAATGTTTTGTGTAAGTTCCTGATGATATGGTTCCAAAGTATGTCCTGCACCTTATCTTTAGCTGAGGAAAGATGAGAAATGGCCATCATCTTTCTGCCTAAGGCCAGCAATTCAGTTTCTTTTCACTGGGTTATAGTTATTCTCTGGAATATGTGAACAAAGCAGCATATGCTTGTGATTCCAAAATCACTCATAACCTCCACCATGTTTGTTCCATTGAAAATTGCATGACAGTTTTCTGTACTGATGTTTCAGTCTATAGATGTTTGGCAGAGTTGACATTCTGCTTCCAGTTCATTCCCACAAGAGATGACAAATTTCCAAATTGAGATTTTTCTTAAAAGACTCATGGCCTATGAGAGATGATGGACTCTGAAAAACAAACTGAGGGTTCTAGAGGGGAGGGGGGTGGGGGACGGGTCAGCCTGGTGATGGGTATTAAAGAGGGCACGTTCTACGCGGAGCACTGGGTGTTATGCACAAACAATGAATCATGGAACACTACATCAAGAACTAATGATGTATGGTGATTAACATAACAATACAAAATAAAAAAAAAGACTCATGGCCTAGGGGCTCCTGGGTGGCTCAGTCGGTTAAGCGATCCCAGGGTCCTAGGATGGAGCCGCGCATCGGGCTCTCTGCTCAGCAGGGAGCCTGCTTCTCCCTCTGCTGTTCCCACTGCTTGCTCTCTCTCACCCTCTCTCTCTTTCTCCCCCAAATAAATAATAATAAACATTAAATAAACGAAAGACTCATGGCCTAAATGGAATCACATAATAACTAAGAAATACAGTACAGTTTTTAGTTATTTTGTTTAATGTTACAATTCTGCAAAAGTGAGAATTATGCTCTCATCTCTTGTGTTCTGATTTTCATTTTTTATGAATATTTGGCTGCAAAAGGATATATTGTTCCTCCTAAAGTTTACCTTGGAATGTGTTTTGTCTTTATATTGTCAGTCTGTTTCCCTTTTTATTTAATGATTTGAAAATTTTTGATGGTTTTTGTACATAAAATTTTTTCATAAATATCACTAATTATTGTCCCTTACTTTTGCAAAAATATATTTCTGTTTCAGATGATAGAATTTCAACCCATAAAGCACAAAATTAGATTATTCACCCCAAGATAGATCTAGATACTTACCTATAGATGATCTATATTAGTCTCAGTGACATGCCTTGTCCACAGTGCTGACTCTTTTATGCTGATCAGTATAACTATAACAGTAATGTGCGTGATCACATGACGTACATGCACTTTTTGGGTAATGCCTAAGAGGCTGTTGCAGGAGGTATTCTGGTATTTGACCTTTCAGAGGTCAAGACCAAAGCCACAGAGGGGTGTCACCCTATCAGCTAACTTGTGGTTTCATCAAGCCCAAATTGCACTGCTGTCTGGTTCCTGAACTCTGGCGTACAAGTCTTTGTGGGGCAGGAGCAGATACAGAAACAAAGTCTTAGCTCTGTTACAAAGGAAGGAGAGAGTGAGTGGCTGCTAGATAGGCAACCCGCAGAACCCTTCTGCCACACTCCGGCTCTTGTAACCTTCCCCTGCTATTCACTATTCTGTAGCTATTCTAGTTCAGTTACCCCAATTTGGCACAGGTTTCTTCCCTGTAATTTTTCAGGGATTCATGTTTTATAGAGTAAGATCATCAAATAATATTTTCCTTTCTTTCACGAGGGCAAAGCAAGGGTGTAAGAAGCCACCACGCAAGTGGAAAATGTTCTTGGAGTGGTAATCGCATTATTTCTGTGGTGGTGGAAATATTCCGTATCTCCCACTGTCCAGTTCAGCAGCCACTCACCACGTGCGGTGGGTGAGCTCCTGAAATGTGACTGTGCATCTGAGGAGCTGAATTTTACATTTTATATCATTTTATCTGACTTAAATTTAAATAGTCACACGTGGTCAGTGGCTACCATTTTGGATTTTTCAAGCTAGCACTATCATTCACCAATCTGAGACCCTCTCTGAACTCAGGCTACTTATCTTCAAAGTGAGGATGATCTTTTACATAGACTTGAGAACCAGGTAACATTGTGGATATAAAAGCTCTTTGAAAATCATACATTGAAAATATAAAATGACTTTATCAATATTGTGGCACCCCTGTCTTTTTTCGTAGCAAAGCTGGAAGCAACCAGTTTTTATTGCTTATCTCAGTCCTATTGTCTCTCCTGATCCCACTGATGACTTCTTTTAATGGGAATAAAACCTACAGTCTGTTGCATAAATAGGGAGAGGAAGCAAAATTAAAATAGACTAAATAGGGAGAGGAAGTAAAACAATTCATCATTGTGGAACTATGGTTGAAACTTAGCTCTAAAAAAAGTTTGAAAGTGAAAATTGAAGACTTTTTTAAATGAAAATTATATGGATAAAAATTATGTACAATCCTTATTTTAAAATACGGTGAAGATGGTTACAAAGACAAAAGTAAAAATCACTCAGAAATCTCACCACCCAGAATAGCTACTGTCAATGTTTTGATGTATCTTTTCGGGTATCTTTTTCTTGTATATGTGTAACTTTAAAAAAAAAAAAAAACACAAATATGGAAATGTGCTGCTTTAGCCTGCATTTTTCACTTAAAAATGTATGATATTTTCACATGTCAATAGAGGTACATCTAACTTAAAATATCTGTAGGTTTCTAATTACAAACATATAATACATAGTTCTACAAAATTAAAGATTCAAGCAATGTATATATATATATATAAAATGTACAAAGAGAAATTCCCAGAATTCACATCCCCCATAACATTGTTTGGTGTATGGTTTTTCTGTCTTTATATACCCACACATATACAGGTATACATATATACTAATGTTACTTTAAATTTGTTTTTATAAAAACTAAATCACAGTGTATATACTTAAGCTTGCTTTTTTTACTTAGTGACATGTTTTATACATTTATTTAATACATTAGTGTATTTTGTACAATACAGTATTTATTCAGTTTAGTGGTGAGCTGATTTCAGCCTTTTGATGAGATATCACTATACTAACAAATATCTTTGTGTATATATATCTGTGTCTTTTTTTTTTCTTGATATAGATTCCTAGGAGCAAAATAGGGGTCAAAGTATGTGTACCTTTAACAGTTTTATATTTATTGCTAGACTGCTATATAATGAAGTAACGTTAATTCAGCAGAGCATGAGAATGTCTTCACAGAATGAATATTGGCATATTCATTTGGGGAAGTAAAAAGCTTTATCACTGCTAATGAATTTCCTTCTTGTTAATCCTAACTTGGGATTCAGCTAGATGTGTTTATGTGGACATATCATTAGGGAACTGCTGAGCCCACATTTTGCTGAAACCCACTGCTTTTCCTTTGGTTCGGATTGCTGGATCTGTAAACTACTTCTTCCCTTACTTCCATCTCTTCTATTCCCCTAAAAGGTAGGGAAAGAGAAAATTTGGTGACTCTGGATTTCCTTGGCATAGAATACATGACTTACTTTGTGACTAAGAAACGTAAGGCTAGTAGTCAGTACTAAGCATTCCATTTGATTCATTCAACATTCCGTTACTGATTTGGCAGGTTTTTGTGCAGCTTTGAATACATTTTATATAAACACACTTCTCCATTTTCTCCTTAGTCACCAGAGTTTGTTCTTTATAGATACTCAGTCTGGTGTATGAGCTTTAGAATAAGATAGAGTGTGCTTCTTTGGCTGGCTGAGTACTTTAAACCAAGGGTATTTCATAGGCTCCAACTCACACACACACACACACACACGCACACATTTTGGCTTAAAAATTGAATTTAAGAATAATTCCTGCCCTTAAAGAGAATTAGGAATAAAACAAATGACAGTGTTAACTGTGTGGAATTAAAAAAAAACCACCTATGTATTGAAAGAAATAGTGATTTGGGTTAGGTAGAATCTTGGAGAGCTTAATGGAAGAGATTGAATACTTAACGTGGGTTTTAAAGTTGGTGGGATTTTGCAATCTAGATACATAGAATGGGAGGTGCACTCCGAATGAGAGTGAGGAAGTGAGGAGAAGGCGTGGCACACAAACCATGGATGGAACGTTGAGTGCCCCCAACATCTTGGAAAGAGCATGCGGCTTTCTCTAGGAGCAGATCACCTGACCTGAGAAAGAATGCAGGTGGTTCCTGGAGCAGGGGTGGGGAAGGAGAAGAGCAAGGAAGAGAGAAAGAGTGGCCCCTTTAAGTGTGTAAAGTATGTTAAAGGTTTTGAGAAATAACTGAATATTTCTGACCAACAAGATATCAGAGAAACCATCAATCCAGTGTGAATCTGACTCTTAAAGGGCCCAAGTGATCTTGTCTACCGGGGCAGTGCTGGACTTAACTGTCTCAGAAAACTTAGAGCCAGCTAAACTTCTCGGGCTTCACCTCCCCTGTGCACTTACTTGGTCATCTCCCCAGATATCACTTCTCTCAACTGATACTGTGTCTCGCTTCTCCTTCTTACACAGGATTATCCATCCACACTCCACTGCATCTGTCTCCTCAGCCTTAACCAGCATCGTCCCACTGTGTTGCAGGGACCCTCACCGTGCAAAAGCCCAGCCCTGGACCTATCAAATTGCTCTTTTATATTTGCCCCTCTTATAGACCCAGTCCTGGGGCTGCTGAGCCTTGCTGGAGAAAATTACACAGATAGGTGTCAGTAAGTGTAGAGTTGCTAACCTGACTCATCTTAAGGCTACTGGGCATTCCTCCGGTGCTGTGTCCTGGTCTTCTCGATGATGCCATATGAAATGGCATCTATTTCATATTCTTTCCATTACCTGCATATTTCTGTCCTGCGCCTTCTTGCCTGCATCACCTTCCTGCTACTCAGAGGAGTACTTCTTCAGAACGGAATGCCCGTTCCTGCTGGCACGTCTACAAGCCCACGCCTTCAGCCATTCTCTCCTCCTCCCAGCCTGCTCTTCGCTAGGGCCAGCCCCCCTCCCTGCCACAGGTCCTGTGTCTCCTCACCCTCACAGGAACACGGACCTCTCGATCATGGTTTTGCTCTTTTGAATATGAATTCTAGCCCTCTGTTCTGGGTCTTTTCCTTCAGTGTAAACACAGGATAGTCCTCCTTTTGGCCACTGTTTATTGGTCAGGGAGTGCACACCTGACTCAAGCTGGACCAATCACAGTTCTTCACCAGGATTTCGTATTTGAAATGAAATCCCGTTTCTCTCTCTTTGGGTGGATAAAATTCAGAATGTGTATATTTTGGAACTGTTGGGAGTCAAGTTGTTTTTGTTTTTTTTTTAAGATTTTATTTATTTATTTGACAGAGAGAGAGTGCACAAACAGGGAAAGCAGCAGGCAGAGGGAGAGGGAGAAGCAGACTCCCTACTGAGCAGGGAGCCTGACATGGGTCTCAATCCCAGGACCCTGGGATCATGACCTGAGCCAAAGGCAGACACTTAACTGACTGAGCCACCCAGGCACACCAGGGGATCAAGTTCCGCCTGAGGATTGGAGAGTAGAAAAAAATGATAGAGAAGAATATGAATGAATTTGAATAAATTATAGCAGAGATGCAAAAACAGCATTTCCTGAGTTCTTTACAAGCAGTGATTCCCAGCCCTTTTCATGTCATGACCCACATAGAAAATGGTAGTAGCAGTCCTGCCCGCCGAGGGAAATGGATAAGGCTGTGCTTATGGCTGGTTGGCACACCTGTAATCTGAGCACAGCTTAGGAAGCTGTATTCTGCAGTGTTCTGGGAGAGCACACCTGTAACCCACACCCAGGTGGGTCACCCTGTTCCAGTATCTGGTTCCAGTTCTTCGCCTGGATCCCAGTCTTTGGGTCCTCTGAGTTACCTACTTAACAACCTTCCCGTAGATGTCATTTGCATGCTGCCTTCCTGAACTTCCAGATGCTCGTCCCGTGTGCTGCAGTAACACCCTGGGCCCTATACTCAGATTATCTCATTATTTGTGTACTTGCAGTACTGTGAGTCCCAAGAGGGTAGGAGTCACATATAGGTGACTTTTCATTATAGCCCCGGTGCCTTGGAGGGTGGTAAATATCTCCTGAATGAAGGAATTATGCTCTGCACAGATAAAAAGATGAAGAAGATTGCAATTGGAACAAAGTCTTAAGTAAATATTCTTTCTTTCTAAAGGAGACAACTTTGAATGGGAGCCCTGGAAAGGAAAGTGCATAAGAACTATGTCTTTTTGGCATTATCTATCTAGCAGTGTTGTCAGACCACGAAATCTTTCAGTTTCTCATATTTTGACTTGAATTCATATTGGAAAATGAGACTCAGACCGTTTTCAGAATAACAAATCTCTTGTGGAAAAAAAAAATGCTTTAAAAAAAAACCCCGAGAATAAATATACAGGCATAACAACATGGGCGATTTCTCTGTGTTGTGCACTGGCAGAATTATGTGTCCGTTCTTGTCTGTCAGTACCGAAGAGTACAAGGAGGGTCAGTTTCCTTCTTCCAGGGTGAGTCTCCTTACCCTGGGGCTCTCCTTCATTCTCTTTCTTTCTCTGGAGGTAGCCCTTTACCTCCAATTTGTTGTCTGTCACACAATTTCCTGGTTTGCTGCTTCACTTCACTTTGGGTGTGAGAGAACCAGACCATAGGTCATTAAGTGACTAGTAACTGTGTGTCACCCCACGTGGTTTGGCCCAGTTTTTTAAAGCATTAGTCTCTTCTGGGGTCTTCTTCACTCCTTTGGTTCTTAGGCCCCACGACTATGGCTTATAGTAATTTTAGTAGGACTCCAGTGTGCTTTGAATTCTGGCTTAAGTTTTTTCTTTATTCATTTTGTGGCTTTTGGAAAAATAAGGTTCTTCGTTGGGACCTACGCATATCTCTGTTTAAGAGTGAATTTATAAGCTGTCCATCTGGCTTTCTCCAACAGCTTGGTCTGCCTTCTTGGCTTAGACCTTAGTCCTTGCTTTTGCTTCTCTCTGGTTTTTGACATTTCCTGTACTTTTGGTTAAGATTATGACTCTTCTGTCCTTCCTTTTTCACTTCTATTTTTGTTTTGCTAACAACCATACATTATCTTTGCAAAATTATGTGATGAAAGGAGATACAGCTCAGCAGCAATTATTTAACAAATCTTAGGGAAAACGATAGATGAAGTCATAATCCTTCATAGGTTAATTTAAACATTTAATGTAATTTCAAATAAAATCCTGATTGGTTTGGGATGGAGTCAGGTGGGTAAGAGGGAATTTGGCTAAATAATTTCAAAATTAATCTGGAAAAAATAAATATGTCGGTGGCATAGAAAAGTTTGAAAGAGAAGAGGTTGGAGTCAGGACCTAATTTACCACTGGTACTCTAAGTAGTCTCCTTGGCTCTCCTCTTAACTTCTTCTAGTCAATTATTATTTTTTTAAAAGATTTTATTTATTTGAGAGAGAGGGAGAGAGCACAAGCAGGGGGAGCAGCAGAGGGAGAAGCAAGCAGACTCCCCACCGAGCAGGGAGCCTGATGCGGGGCTCGATCCCAGGACCCTGGGATCATGACCTGAGCTGAAGGCAGATGCTTAACCGACTGAACCCCCCAGGCGCCTCTGACTGAAGGTCTTGCATGATCTCACCGTGGATACTTCTCCAGCCTCAGGTCTGGCACACTCCTCTTCCCCCTCCATGCTCCAGTTGCAGTGAAATGCTCTCAGGCTTGCCTAGTGCTCCCTCTTCTTTTTCACTTCCAGAGCTTTTCAACATGCCTTCTGCTCAGCCATAAGACATCACTCCTCCAGGAACTATTTTCTCATTCCTCAGGTCCAGGTTAGGGGCCCCTTAGCTCCCTGTCCAATTCCTATCATACATATGATGCTGTATTGTCACTGCCTGTGGATTTGTCTCCACCCTCCCACCAGCCTGTAGGTGCCATAAGGACAGAGACCAGGTGTGTCACGCTCACCATTTCAACCCTAGGATTTAACACAGTGCAGGTGCTCGGTGAATGTTGGCCAAATGAAATAATTATAAGGCTATATACATCCCCCAATACAATGGTGTGATGATAAGAATAAGCAGACAGGGGCGCCTGGGTGGCTCAGTCGGTTGGGCGTCTGCCTTCAGCTCAGGTCATGATCCCAGGGTCCTGGGATCGAGCCCTGCATCAGGCTCCCTGCTCGGCAGGTAGTCTGCTTCTCCCTCTGCCTACCACTCCCCCTGCTCATTCTCTCTCTCTCTGACAAATAAATAAATAAAATCTTTATTAAAAAAAAGAATAAACATAAAAAATTGATGGAACTGGAAAGACAGCTCAGGAGACTGTTACATTTATAAAAATTTAGTAAGTGATAAAGTATGCATCATACATCCAAAGAGGAAAGGTGTATTTATTTGATAAGTGGTACTACCACAGCTGGTTATTAGTCTAGAAAAAGATAAGATTTAGAGATGAGTCCAATACAATACCCCCAAAAAAGGTTGCTAATGAATTAAAGAGTTAAATATTTTTAAAAACTGGAAGAAAATGGATGTGAATGTTTACAGAAGAAATACTCGTAGGGAATACTTAATAGAGAATATTGTAGAAAAAAGACATTTCTAAGGTAAGGTATGATCACAGATTTGACCACATAAAAGTTTTAAAAGCACAAAATACATTACATCCTGGGAAATGATTCTAGTAAATATAACAAAATAAATAAAAATATATTACATATATCATATATTACATATTAAATATATGGAAAAGGAAAGGAAAAGCTTAATATCTTGAAAGAATGAGAACAATTCTAAACACCCCAGTAGGTAAATGCACACGTGGAAAATGAACAGACCATTTGCAGAAGTGAAATATAAATAGCTAAATAAAAATATTTTTAATTTTACCAGTAGTCACAAAACTAAATATTAAAACAATAAAATACTGATTTTTTTTCTGTCCAAGTGATCAAGAATTTTTTTTTTTTAAGTTGGAGTCAGGACATGGTGAACAAGTGTCCTCACATCTTGTTGAGTTACCAATATCAATTGGTAGAGTTCTTTTGAAGGTTTTTGGCTCTGTGTACATCAATACCAAATGGTCATATACATTATTACAGAGGTAATTCTACTTCTGTGAATCTAGCTAGGGTAAGGAAAAATTTTAGATGCAGATAGAGCTTTAAAGGTTTTCTTTAGAGAGAGAGAGAGCGCGCGCGTGTGCACGAGAGTGGTGGGAGGAGCAGGAGGGGGAGACAGAATCTCCAGCAGACTCCATGCTCAGTGCAGAGCCTGACTTGGGGCCCTATCCCATAATCCTGACACCATGACCTGAGCTGAATGCCTAACTGACTGAGGCACCCAGGCACCCCCAGATAGAACTGTAAAAGTTGGTCATCAAAGTGTTTAATTCACCAAGAATTAGAAGTAGTCTAAACGTCCAGCAGAAGAATAACTAAATGGTGACTTATCTGATAGAATAATACATAGCTATTAAATATGAGTATGAGCCACAGCTGGGGAAAAAGATCTTCACAAGATTATATCTGACAAAAGACTTCTAGCCAGAACACATAAAGAATTCCTACCAAAAAAAAAAAAGACAGCCTACTTAAAAAAAAAAAAAGGCACTTTAAAAGGATAACAAGATGAATAAACATTTAGGAAGTCCACAGTATCATTGCACATTAGGGAAATGGCAAGCTAAACCCCACAAGATAGCATTAGGCATTCCCCAGAGTAGCTGCAATTAAAAAACCAAATGTTGGTAAGGAGATGAAGCAGGTGAACCATTACCTATTGCTAGGGAGAGCCTACATTAATTCCTTCACTCTGGGACACTCTCTCAGTATCTCCCAGGCTGAGTACACACCTGTCCTGTGACTCAGCCCTTGTACTCCAATGTATACACTGAGGGGGGAGATGAGTTTGCGTGTACATCAGAAGACATAAACAAGGTTGTTTCATGCAGCTTTAATCAAAGTAGCCCCAAACTGGAAACAACCCAAACGTTCATAAACAGGAGACTGCAGTGGGACACCTGGGTGGCTCAGTCAGTTAAACGTCTGCCTTCGGCTCAGGTCGTGATCCCAGGGTGCTGGGATCGAGCCCCACATCGGGCTCTCTGCTCAGCAGGGAGTCTGCTGCTTCCTCTCCGTCTGCTTGTGCACGCATGCACGTGCGCGCGCTCTCTCAAATAAATAAAACCTTTAAAAAAATAAACAGGAGAATGCATTAATATGTTGTGGTATATTCCTATATGGAATGTTGTGTAGCAATAACAAAAGAACAAACGAGGAACCCATACACAACATGAATGAATCTCACTGACATCATGGTGAATAAAAGAAGAGAGACCAAAGGAGCACATAGGAAATGATTCCATTTACGCAATGCAAGAACAGGCAACTTAACTGATGGTGACAGACGTCAGAATAGTGGTTACCCCTGGGGGGGGGGGGGGGAACTGACTGCAAACGGGCATGAGAAGCCCTCTGGTGTGATGAAAATTTCCTATCTGTTAATCTGTATGGGGTTACAGAGGTCTATACATATGTCCAAATTCAACAAACTTTACAGTTTGTATGAACTACCCCTTTACATTTCTCATTAATAAAAAAAAATTGGGAAAAAAAGACATGTGGCCTTCGACAAGTCACTTCATTTTTCCTAAGCTTCAATACTCACATCTGTAAATTATGATAATATCTACCTTGCAGGTTTATTAGAATAGCACATGGTGAATATGTAATAAATGGCAGTTTATTTTCAACTAGAAATATTTTTAAATGCTTATGATATGTGAAAAATGTATCAGTTGAATAATATGGTTGAAGAAATAGAAAACAAAACTCCCTTATGCGTTAAAAAATTAATTTACAAAATATATTCAGTGGATTAGATGTCTTTAGTGGGTGGGATTTGTTTTTTCTTCCTATTTTTAGTTTACAGAAAGTTTTAATGAGCATTGCTTTTAGAATGAAACCTATTAATTTTCAAACATTAAAGAAATTTCAGTCCAGGGGCGCCTGGCTGGTCCAATCGGTAGAGCATGTGACTCTTGATCTCAGGGTCATGAGTTTGAGCCCCACGCAGGGGGTAGATAAACAAAATTTCAGTCAGTAGTAAGCTCAGTGTGAACCAACAATTAGTGTGAATCTCTCTGTATTGGTTTTTTTAGATTGAAGAGGAGTAACTATAACAAAGGAGTGATTTTAGTTTTATGTGCCACCATGGAAATAACCTAGATGTTCAGAAAAAACATGGCAAGGACAGCATATGAAATAAGGCAGAACTGGTCATGGTTCTCTCGGAGAGGAATTACTGAGAAGGGTCCGATGGCTGTTCCCAAATTAGAAAGGCATTCATGTGACAAGGAGTTTGTTGTGTTCTCTGTGGTCTCAAGCAGAACCAGTATCAGCAGGTAGAAGCCATTCCAGGGAAACGATTTCTAGGCTGTGTAAGAAAACCCTTTGTGGCAAGTGCTATTCATTCAGGTATTCAAGACATTGATGGAGAGCTTTTTGTTGCAGGTGCCCCACCAAGCATAGAGTTCAAAGAGTAAGTAAGACGTGGTCCCTTCAGTGAGCATGCACAGTGAGGAAGGAACCTGTGCAAACAATAACAATGTTTCCAATGCTGCTGTAGAAGTGTGAACAGAATGTTATGAGAGCAAGGAGGAGGCAGGGAATTGGAGGAGGTAACATTTTGGTCTAGTATTCAGCAATGAATTAATCAGTGTTTGCCAAGCAGCCATGCAGGGAATGGTATCTGGGGCAGAAAACCAGGGCTGTGTTTGATGAGCTTGTCAAGATATGTCTGGGACCAGATTGTTTAGGACCTTGTTTTGTAGGCAACGGGAAGCTCTTAAAGACATTTAGGAAAGGGAATAGTGTGTGTTTGGAGGGCGGTAACTCCAGCCATGCTGGGTAAGTCCAACTGGATGGGGGAGAGACTGGTGGTAAGATGGTAGTTGGGGGAGCGTCCTGTCCTCAGGGGGGCATATGATGATGGTCAAGGAGTTGTTAGTGGAGTGAGGGTTTGACCGCATAGCATGCATTCCTGAGGGAGACCTAAGAGGTCTTGATGACAGATTGTTTCATTGGTTCAGGAGGTCAAGGAGAAGAAAGAACTGAGGATGATTCACAGGTTGCTAGCTTGCGAAAATGGGGACCTGCTGATCCTGACCTTACCCACAGGCACCTTTTGATCATGGTTGTGGGGACAGGGGACTGGACACTTTCACCTGACTATCAGCTCCCTGTTGCAGGTACCATATCCGTTTGCTCACTTCTGTCTTCCCAGTGATGGACAGTGAATGCACGAATGAATGAACAATTTGCCATCTCTCCCAAAGTGGCCGCCTAATTTGGTGGCAATTCTTGGACTCCTGTCTTTTGTACTTAAGTAATATTGCCCAGGTTAAAAATGATATCAAATATTAAATTTTGGAGACATGGACTCATTGGTTCATTGAACAAACATTTAATTTACTATATGCCAGGCACCATTCTTGACTCTGGAGGAAACAAGAAAGACAAAAATCCATGCCCTCATGGAGTTTTTATTCTAGCAAGGGGAGAGAGACAATGAAAATAATAATGAAGAAGGAAAGATGGTGGCAGGCGCTGTGGGGGAAGAGCACAGAGTGGGGTGAGGGAGGGTTGGGGTGTGTGGTGTGCAACTTTCTACAGGGTGGTCAGGGAAAGCCTCACCGAGCCAGCGACATCTGAAGGAAGTGGGGACGTGAGCCGTGCAGACAGTGAGGAGGAGTGCAGACGCAAAGATCAGTGGGGTGGGAACTTGCTTGGTGTGTCCAGAGCCACGGTGAAGAGGCCAGCGAGGCTAGAGCAGAGTAGCGGGGGGCAGGGAGGGAGCAGGTGGGTCAGAGCTCGGGGTGAATTGGAGCCAGGAATGCTGATGGAAAGATGTGGCATGTTTCTGAGCTGCAAAGCCTTGGAGGGTTTGAGCAGAATGATATGATGGGACTTACGTGGCCACAGAATCCCTTAGAGAACATACTGAAGGAGAAGCCGGGCCAGAGGCAGGGAAACCCAGCGGGAGGCTATGGGAGAGTCCAGGTTAGAGAAATGAGGGGGGCTTGGAGGCGGTGCGTAGGCAGGTTCTGGATATCGTTTGAAGGTAGGTATCCCTGACAGACCAGCTGCCGGCTGGAGAGAGCCGGCTTGGGGACAACGTCAGGAACTCAGTTTGAGCACATGACATTTGAAACGCCCAACAGGCATCCAGGTGGAGATGCTAAGGAGGCAGCTGGATCTACATTTCCAAGGTTTAGGGGGGAAGTCCAGACTGAAGATCTAATTCAGTTCTGAGGGAACTTGTTAAGTGAGTGTAACTTAGGACTTGAACACCCAAGAAGGGAGAATGCCATACACAACACTGCTTTAGAATCAAGTGCCTTGGGAAGATTGCAGATCCTGTTTAGTAGGTACAGAGACGTTAGATAGATCAGATAAATTAAGCTGCTAACTTGTGCCCAAGATAAAAGTTGTGTGCATTTTAAAGGACAGTGCATTCTTAAGTCATGTATAACCCCTATTATGTTTGCTTTTTAGTTTTACTTTAAAAATAAAACATGCGTCTTAAGTCAATAAAATTAGTGAAATTGACATTTTTAAATGCAGTTGCCTTGACTCCAGACTTCCTTTCTTAGCTTGTTTTGCCCTTCTTGTTGGTGTTTCTTCACAGATTTTAAGTTTAACAGTTGTACAATATACTTAGGAAACAGTTCAGGGTTTACTGGACTTAATCCCCAACTTAGGAATAATAGCTGTCAAAAGATTGGGAGCTATAAGAGATATTTAAGCCTTTTTATAGCTAACACTTCATAATGTATAACCGCTAATATCCTATTTACTCTAGCATTACTTAGAAGATCCTGAATAGTATTTACTATAGTAAGAAATTATGGAAAATATCCATCTTGATTGATACCAGTGGTATGAGATGGGGATTTATTTATTGGTTAATGAAATTTTTCCCTTCCTTTTAATATTTAGCCTTATGTACATGATTAGGTAGTATTTATTAAGTGTATGTGTTGTGGAGAGCATTTGACCATATCTGGGGTTGGGCTACTTGCTTCAGGCACCACTTGAAAAAGACAGAGCCTGAGTTGGGGAAAAGGTAGAACTATATTCATTGTTTTCTAAGAACGATTTATGGAGAGGCTATTCTGTTTCAGGCCTTTCCTTTAATCTAGTAGGTGTTAGATGTAGAGAAACTGAAAATAGCATGGGAAGGTGGTGGGGCACCATACAGCAGTGTAGGTGCTCTGGTAGGGGAAAATGGAATCACTGATACACTGACAGGAGCGGACACTTGTGTCACACTATGTGTCAAGGACAGGTCTCACACCTTACACATCTTCACTCTGAACAACAGTCCTAAATTACCTCCAGTTTGCACTTGGGGAAACAGACAGGTGTAACTTGCTCAAGTTCACACAGCTAAGTGGTAGAGCCAGGATGTGACCTAGGTAGGTATCACTCACTTTTTTGAGTACTTCCTTCCTGCCACGCACTGTACTGAATGTCTTATTAAGTACATGCATCTGATGAATCCTTTTACCGCACGTGGAATATTGTAAGCCTCCATTTTATCCCCGAGGTGGCAGAAGCTTAGAGAGGCAGTTACCTGAAATCACACTGTTAGTAAGTGGCCGAGCCAAGACAGGGGCTCAAGTATGACTCAGAGTCTGCCACCGCATTGCTTCACTTAGGAAAAGTCAGGAGATGGTGTAAGTGTAATGACTATGGCATGCCTGGTTACCTGATCAGGCATTTTAAATTCCAGGAAAAGCAGCATGTCAACATGAACTTATCTAAATACTTGCTTAATAATATGTAGGGGCGCCTGGGTGGCTCAGTCAATTAAGCGTCTGACGCTTGCTTTTGGCTCAGGTCATGGTCTCAGGGTCAGGAGATCAAGCCCCGCGTTGGGCTCAGTGCCCAGCATGGAGCCTGCTTAAGATTCTTTCTTTCCCTCCCATGCCTACCCCCCAAAATTAAAAAAACAAAGAAGAGTACTATGTAAATGTAACATTCCCAGCATGTTATATTAACTCTAAAAAAGTAATCAAATTCTTCGGGGCACAAAATGAGTTAATAATTGCAATACGGTATTTTCACTGCACACAATTCCAGTTATTTGCGTTAAACCAATAATTAATTACATTGGGGTTTTTTTACTGTGTTTATTTAGATTTGAGCATATGTTACTTTGTAATTGATCCTAAGCCTTCATATTAAAAACAAATTAGCGGAAGCCTGATGATCACATTCCTCTTTAACAGATATTTTAGTGGGATTACTAAGTATTTCATTATCTGAAAGCACTTAATGCTCTATCAGCATGGGTTCTCCTAAGCAATGGTCACAAAATTAGTTAGAACAAAAATGAAATCCCATCTGTGAAGATTTATCTTGCTGCCATTATTGGAGGGTACTTTTCATAGGTTTTTCTGCATTAAAACTCAGCATGATCTAACAGCAAAAATATCAAAGACTATTTCTTTTTCCTCCAAGTGAATACGATGTGCCTTGAAAAAAATGTTACTCTCTTTCTCAGCAGAATTTTGAAAGCATTTTCTGGTTAGATTAGCACTCTATCAAAATTGCTGCTCAAAACTGCTGCATTTTTAAAAAAAAAATTCATGACAGTATTTCTTCTACCTATCTATTGATCACAGGTCAGTGATAAAAGAAAAAAGCTCATCCTTCCCTGTCTTTTGCACTCATATCAGTATCTTTTAAAATCTTTTTTCTTCTGTTGTAGAAAATTTAGAAAATGAGTTTTAGGAAAAAGAAAAAAACTGTAATTCTTCTATTTAGTGATAACAGTTCTTAATATTTTGCATTTGCCCAGACGTTTTTTCCCGTCTATATAACTATAGATAAAATAAATGCCTATGTGATTTTAAAAATTAAAAGCGGATTCATACCATATTTAAATAGGCACAAAACTATGTCTTTCATGTATTGTTTAAAAACATTTTTATGTCAATAGATAATATCCCTGCAGCACTATTTTTTTAAAGTAGGCTCCATGCCCCAGAGTGGAGCCCAACTTGAAGCTTGATCTCATGACCCTGAGATCAAGACCTGAGCTGAGATCAAGAGTTGGACACCCAACAGACTGAGCCACCTGTGTGCCCCTCTGAAGCACTATATTTATCAGCTTCATGTTCTGTATTTCAGAGCCACAATTCTGCCTGCCTCACTGTAATCCAATGTGAGCAGGGGTGCTGTGCTGTTATACGTTTTTTTGTGTTATATTCAGTGATGATTATGTTGTGATAAATGGCATTTTCACTGGATGGGAGAGTTTGCATTAATGATGAATATCTTGATTTAAATGTTGTGACTCTGCATTCACCGCAGTTATTCAGAACACAGTTGAGGCAGAAAAAGTAAGCTTAATTTCATGAAAGCTGCAATAGATTAAGTGTAATCAGTTCACCTTATTCGTAAAGAGACCACCTCAGGCCTTTACCTGAGGCTCTTTTTCCCTCTAACTTTAATTAGGACTTTAGGGCTAAGCTTCAGTTACCTGGAAAAAATTGATGATATCTCTATTAAAATGACTAAACCTCTTATGTCAACTCTTATTCTTAGAAGAAATGTTTATTTGATTAGCGGTAAGCGGGGGGTGGAGAGAGACCTTTTGTAATAGATGGTGTGCTAGACGCTCTTTGTTCACACTTCACAAAAAACCCACCAGGCGGGGATTGTGTTCTGTCAGTGTGTCTCTTTCTCTGTTCGTTTCCTCATGTGCTGAAGAAACAACAGGAGACTCAAGTTGCTGCTAAGGCAAGTGAGAAAACTGAGGTAGTGCCTCAGGAATGACTGGAAGCCCACGTTTCTAGGATTCATGCGGAGGGGCAGGTACTAGTCAAAGTGGAAAAAATAACTTTTGATTTGGGCACGTGACTTTATCCATGCATTTGAAAACGGGTATGTCTGATGTTCCAATAAATATCTGCCAAAAAAAAAAAAAGAGTGGGGGGATAAAAGTGCCCTGAGCAGCCCTTGCTCAAAAACGCATTCCATATGTCTAGTTTCCTGCTCCAGTACCTGCTCCACTCCACCCTGTTAGCTGACTCTGTTTTGCTATTTCAGGATCTCATCTTAAAAGTAAATGTTTTGTAGTTTATTTTGGCATCCACCCTAGCATATTTTCTTTCTATCATTTCCATTTTTGTCCCTAACTTGTTTTCTCCTGCCTGGGTGGAACTGAGGCGGTGTAGCTCAGAGGGTCCCAAGCCTTGGCATCAGACCGAGGTTGACATCCAGACTCCGTCATTTACTGCTAGCCTGGCTTCAGGCACGCAGGCTCAACCCATGTGTGCCTCAGTTTCCACAGCGGTAAAGTACAGAATCAACAGAACCAGTAATACAGAATAGAGCCCCCAGAGGCTTATCGTAGTTCAAAGGAGGGAAATGCCTAGAAAGTAGCAAAACTTACTCTTAAACCCCTTTTGCTCCATTAACTAATATGAAGTAATTGATTTTGCTCAGTGGCTTACAGTGCATCATCCCTCCGCCTCTCCCTCCCCCTGGCCCCCATCCTCCTCCCGAACTTGAACACAGAATTCAGGAGAATGTTGGAACAGGCCATACCTCTGCCAAGAGCCTTCTCATCCTCTGCTTGACTCGTCCACATACACACCTGTTTCCTGTCTTCTTCTAATAACAGAAGAATAAAAACAGAGTCTGATCTGCTTACACAAAACAATTACCTCTTACCCAGAGTCTTTCTGGAAAATAATTCCTGCCATTTGTATCCCTGGCTTCCACGTCAGCTCATCCGCTGAGGCCTTAACTTGAAGTGTTTTTCAGTGTGCTTATAACCTCTTCCATGCTTGGTGTTTTTGTTCTTTGCCCGGTATTTAGCGGTTGGTGATTGTGTGCTTTCGCCAGTGGTGTGGTTCTGACTGGCTGGTTTTTGATGCTTGCTTTTTGATGCTTTCCAATGTCCATTTTCTTTAGTGAAAATGCAGTTAATAAGTGAGGACAGACATCATATTTTACCTGCAAGGCAGATTTCTGAAATATTTTGAAAATGTCTGCTTAAATGAGGTTTTTTGGTTTTTTTCTGTTTTTTTAAGCTTGCGTTTTCCTCATTGCTTTGGCATAAAAGATAATTCCTCATGTACGTAGTCACTGAGCATCTGTTTTGTGGGATGTAGGTTCTAGAGAGTTTGTCTTTAAACTTAATGATGCCTTTTTTCTAGTTTTGGGGGGTACATGTTAGTTGAAACAGACTGAAGGTTGTACAGAGAGGTAAGTAAAAACTTGTGCTTTTTTTAAAAAAAATAGTGTAAGCCTTCCTACTAAATTTTTATTGGGTAAAATAAACATAAAATTTACCATTTTAACCCTTTCTGAGTGAACATTTCTGTAGCATCTGTGGAAGCTTTTCACCATCCCAAACCGAAACCACACCTGTTAAACACCAACTGCCCACCCTGCTCCCAGCCCTGGCTTTCACTGCCCTGCTGTCAGTCTCTATGCATTTGACTACTCTAGGTACCCTTTGTAAGTAGAATCATGCAATCTGTGTCCTTCTGTGACTGGCTTAGTTCACTCACCATAATGTCCTCAGGGTTCATCCATGTAGCACGTGTCAGAATTCCCTTCCATTTTCAGGCTGAATAATATTCCATTGTATGTACAGCTCACCCTTCAGTAACAAAGTTTGAATTGCGTGGATCCACTTACGTGATTTTTTTTTTTGGTAAATAACCTTACAGCACTGTAAATGTATTTTCTGTCCCATATGATTTTCTTAATATTTTCTTCTCTCGAGCTTGCTTTACTGGAAGAGTTACCATATATAATACATATACAAAATACGTGTCAGTCAGTTGTTACGTTATTGGTAAGGCTTCCTGTCAGCAATAGGCTATAAGTAGTTACATTTTTGGGGAGTCAAAAGTTATGCATCAGTTTTTAACTGTGCGTGTGGTACAGGGGTTGGCACCCATCACCGCTGCGTTGCCCAAGGGTCAAGTGTATATACCACACTTTTTCTCCATTCATCCATTGATGGACATCTGTGTTGGCTCTCTTCTCACTTTAAAATTGGATTAATTGGTTTTTTTTTTTCTGTTAAGTTGTAAGAGTTTTTAAATATAATTTGGATATTAACCCTTTATGAGATAATAGGATTTGCAGGTATTTTCTCCCATAGATGGCCTTTTCATTTTGTTGATAGTTTCCTTTGATGTTGTCCCACTTGTTTATCTTTATTTTCATTTTCTTTGCTTCTGGTGTTAAATCCAAAAAATTATTGCTGAGACTGACATTAAGGAGCTTACCACCTGTGTTTTCTTCTAGGAGTTTTATGGTTTCACATCTTACAAAATCTGTTTTGAGTTGATTTTTGTGTGGGTGTAAGATAGGGGTCCAGTTTCATCCTTTTGCATGTGGTTGTCCAGTTTTCCCAATACCATTTATTGAAGAGACTATCCTTTCCCCGTTGTATGTATGTTCTTGGCTCCTTTGTTATAAATTAATTGACCATGTATGTATGGGTTCATTTCTGGACTCTGTATTCTGTTCCACTCATCTGTTTTTATGCCAGTACCATACTGTTTTGATTTCTGTAACTTTTTAATATAGTAATATTAAGGAAGCCCCACTTAACTTCCATCATGCTCAGGCAATTAAAAACATCAAAAGCATTTCAAAACTCGGTGAATATGAGCATGTTACCTTACTTAAAATTCATCCTGAAATAAACAACTTGTGTTATAAAGTAATATAGTGTGGACATTTTTGTTTTAATAGTACTTAATTTGGGTGTAAAAATGCTCAACAAGTATTTCTAATATCAAAATTTTGAAATAAGCCACAGCTGAGATAACAAAGATATGCCATTCTCTGGATAAAACCTTCTCTTTTAATTAATTTTTCACATCTTAGTTACTTTTAATTTCGTTTACTTTCTTAATCTTTTTTTTAATTACTACGGAAAACATGCTAGTAACATTCAATCTGAATGAAGTAAAATATGCAATTTCCTCTCTCCCCTTTCTTCCACCAATTCTGCTCCCCAGAAGTAAGCACTGAAAGTTTGGTGTATCACTTTCCAGAGCATGCAAGCATTTGGACAGCCATGTAGTTACATATATGAGGAGGGAGAGATTAAGGGAGGAGGAAGAGGAGAGAGAGGGAGAGGGTAGGAGATCGTGTGAGTGTGTGTGTGTGCACACATGTGTATACACACATGTAATTTCAAAGTAAAAAACAAAAGGGCCCATGCCATAATAATGTTCTATAGTATGGTTTCTTTTCCACTTAATACAGTATGTCAACCTTTTCCTCTGTCAGTACATAGAATTCTGCCTCATTTTTCTTTAAGATTTATTTACTTATTTTAGAGAGAGGGAGTGGGGAGGGGCAGAAGGAGAGGGAAAGAGAATCTTCAGCAGACTCCATAAAGAGCGTGGAGCCCAACGTGGGGCTCAGTGTCAGGACCCTGAGATCACAACCTGAGTTGAAACCAAGGGTCGGTTGCTCAACCAACTGTGCCACTCAGGCACCCCCCCCCCCATTTTTTCCAGAAGCTTCATTCTTTGTCACTGTTTGGGTATAATCATCCCGTATTCATAGATACTACTGTTGTTTTGGCATTGCAAGGACACTGCAGTGAATACTCTTGTATATGTATTTTTGCACACTTAAGCTAGGATATTTCTGTAGGATAGATGCCTACAAATGTGATTGCTCATCGACATTTGCATATACACATACTCATCATTTTAAGGCCCTTTGATACATTTTACCAAATTGCTATCTCAAATGCTTATACCTATTAACCAAAAATCTATCCCTTTAACACTAGATTTTGTGATTGTAAACAGCTTTTACTGATCTAATGGGTGAAAAATGGTATGTTATTATTTTATTGTACTTGCCTGGATTGTTAGTGAGGTTGAATGTCTTTTCCTAGATGTATTAGCTATTTATATGCTCCAAAGTGCCTTTTGTTTTTAAGAGTGTTTGTCATATTATTGTTGTTGTTGTTGTTTTAAGATTTTCTTTATTTGTCAGAGAGAGAGAGAGAGAGAGTGAACGTGCACAAGCAGGGAAAGCAGCCAGCAGAGGGAGAAGCAGACTCCCCACTGAGCAGGAAGCCCGAAGCGGGGCTTGATCCCAGGACCCTGAGATCATGACTTGAGCTGAAGGCAGACGCTTAACGGACTTAGCCACCCAAGCACTCGTATTCTTATTGTTTTTTTTCTTCTTTTCTCCTTTTTTTTTAATTATGTTCAATTAGCCACTGTATCATTAGTTTTTGATGTAGTGTTCAGTGATTCGTTAGTTACGTATAACACCCAGTGCTCATCTTATTGGTTTAAATAACTTCATGTATATTACTCCTCTGCACAGTATAAGTTGGAAATACTGTTCATTTTGTTCTTTTAACTTTGTATGTAGTAACTTCTGCCAAAAAAAAAAGGTTTTTAAATTTTTTTTTAAGATTTTATTTGACAGAGAGAGACATAGCGAGAGAGGGAACACAAACAGGGGGAGTGGGAGAGGGAGAAGCAGGCTTCCCGTGGAGCAGGGAGCCCAATGCAGGTCTCGATCCCAGGACCCTGGGACCACGACCTGAGCCGAAGGCAGACACTTAACGACTGAGCCACCCAGGCCCCCCAGAAGGTTTTTAAATCTTAATATAGTCAAATCTGTCAACTTTTTACAGCCTCTGGGTTTGGTATCGTGATTATAAAGACCCTTCCAAATCCAAGATTATGAAAATATTCATCTACTTCTATGTTTATTATGTTAAATTATGAATACATTTGCAGCTTACCTTTGGGTAAGATACGAGGGTAGAGATCTCTTTGTTTCAGCATAGAGATTCACTTGTCTCAGGGCAGTTGATTGAATAATCATTCCTTTACTCATTATTTAGAAATAAATGAGTAATTTATCACATGCCTTCCCTGTGAATGGATTCTCTTTCACTGAGCTACCTGCCCTGCTGGGGGGCCGTTCTGGGTATCAAGTTAGACCAGGGATCACCAGCTCTGGAGGAAGAGGCCCTGGGTCTCACTTGCCATCACCTACTGGTTTTGTGACCTCAGACAGTGATGCAGTCTTCCTCTATCCCAATTTTGGCATCTTTAAACTGGGGGTGGTGTCCTGGCTACTTTGCAGGGTTGTGAGGTTTCAATAACAGAATACCTGTAAAGCGTTTAGGGCAGCAGCTGGTACGTGCCGAGCCCTGGAAGAACAGTAAACTGTTAGTGTTCGTGGGACTACCATAACCATGATAGCCGACCCTTCCTGCTGTGCTTTGCTGTGCGAAAAGACAAAAATCTCTTTATTGTTCTTTACTTTTCTAAAGTTGAACTTTGAAACCAGCTTTTCAAGTTTTGAAATGAAATTTCCTTAAGATTTTGAAAGTTATTGCGTTCAGTTTATGAGGTCGGTTTTGGGAGAATGGGTATCTGCTTTCAGAATGGCTTTGTTTCAGATGAATGTCCTGTGTTGGACATACAGTTTGACTTTACTTTGTGATCATTCGGAGTCTTGCTTTGATTGATTGTGACAGTTTACTGATAGGACAGATATGTTTGGTTTTAGTTCTAATTTTGAATATTTTTGTTTTTTGCTTTCTTAAATGGCTTTTACCCTATATTCAGTGGCTTTATGTATATTTTCCTTCTGATTAATTTGGACATTTACAGTTAGTGTTAGGTTTTTTTCCCCTAGTAGTTACATAAGTAACTACAACTCGACATTCCCACCTCCCTTTCATCACCCAGTTTTTGATGAGCTACATTACTGTTACTAGCCTTTCCAAATGATTTCTGTTAGGATTATGTTTTTTTTTTTTTTAATGGACTAGAGCCCCATCCCCAGTGGCTTAACCAAATAGGGGATATCTTCCTCAGAGGTGGGCAGTTGGGCTGGTTTCATGGCCACACGGTATCACCAGTAACCCTGGCCCTTGGTGCTCGGCCACCTGGCTGTCCTCAGCTCCTGACTTTTGTGCTCATGCTCATCTTTCCATTATGTGATGGTCGGTGTACCATCTGTAGTCTGGACAGGAAGAAAATGAGGACAAGGGAGAGGTGCCTGTGTTGGAGCGAAACTTCCTAGAAACCCTACCCTTAGGTCTTCCTGGCCAGAGCTGTGTGTCACATCATCACCCCAGCTGTCACCCCTACCTGGGAAAGTGAATATTTTTAACTGGGCACATTGCCTCCCTGAACCAAATTGGGGTTCTGTTAGTAAGGAAGAGAAGTAAAAGATTATCAGGGAAGCAATTAGTTATATTGGGCACCAGTCTACTTTTATACTTCTAAATGATAACACATCCTCAGGGCAAAGACCGTGAGCTATAAAAAGTATCTCCTAAAGGGGAACCCTCCTACACTGTTGGTGAGAATGCAAGCTGGTGCAACCACTCTGGAAAACAGTCTGGAGGTTCCTCAAAAAGTTGAAAATAGAGCTACCATATGATCCAGCAATTGCACTACTGGGTATTTACCCCAAAGATACAAATGTAGGGATCCGAAGGGGTATGTGCACCCCAATGTTTACAGCAGCAATGTCCACAATAGCCAAACTGTGGAAAGAGCCAAGATGTCCATTGACAGATGAATGGTTAAAGAAGAGGTGGTATATATACACAATGGAATATTATGCAGCCATCAAAAGGAATGAGATCTTGCCATTTGCAATGACGTGGATGGAACTGGAGGGTGTTATGCTGAGTGAAATAAGTCAATCAGAGAAAGACAAGTATCATATGATCTCACTGATATGAGGAATTCTTAATCTCAGGAAACAAACTGAGGGTTGCTGGAGTGGGGGTGGGGTGGGAGGGATGGGGTGGCTGGGTGATAGACATTGGGGAAGGTATGTGCTATGGTGAGTGCTGTGAATTGTGCAAGACTGTTGAATCACAGATCTGTACCTCTGAAACAATGCAGTATATGTTAAGGGAAAAAAAAAGATAGCAGGAGGGTAAGAATGGAGGGGGAAATTGGAGGGGGAGACGAACCATGAGAGACGATGGACTCTGAAAAACAAACTGAGGGTTCTAGAGGGGAGGGAGGTGGGGGATGGGTTATAAAGAGGCACGTTCTGCATGGAGCGCTGGGTGTTATACGCAAATAATGAATCATGGAACACTACATCAAAAACTAATGATGTAATGTATGGTGATTAACATAACAATAAAAAATTTAAAAAAAAAAAGTATCTCCTGACCCCCATTATGGAAGATGAGGAAGTCAGACTATTTAAATGACCTTCTACCTTTTCTTCCTCCTCTATCTTCTGAATTTTGTTAATTATGTTATTTTTTTCTAGTATATATCGTTCTTTTGTAACATTTTTATTCTCTCATGTAATGAATCCAGCATCTGCCTCGGTCCTTTTGCTACAGTTTCTTCCTTCATCCTTGGGTTGTTGTTACTCCTCCATAAGTTTCTTCAGAATGGGCCCATGTGAACTGTTTCATTTCCATCCTTGCGCATCTTCCAAATACTGCCCGATGCCTTGGTACTAAAGCGCTTTAGTATAAAATTATACTAAAAAAGTATAAAATTCTCCAGCCACACTTTTCTTGTATGATCATTACTGTGCTGTTTTCTGAAGGGAAATATTACCACACGTCTGAAGCCAGCCTGATTGTTCTTTTACAGGTGGCCGTGGCCTGACTTCCGTTTTCTTTTTCTTGATGGTCATAGAACTAGTGTTGTTGTTGTTGTAGACACAGCACAGAGGCACAGTAACCTCGCTGTATCCTGATGATCATTCACCCGTTAGTTTGCTGTCAAAAGTATGCCCGCTTTCAATAGCACCACTTAAAGTAACTTGTCGAATTTCTTGAATTATATCTTGGAATACCTTTTCATTTCTCTCTGTTCTTTTCTTCAGAAATCCCAGTCAGGATATGTTGGTTGTCCATTGTCTTTGCCTGTATCTCTTATTTTCTCTGATACTTTTGTTTTCCATTTTATTTTCTCGCTTTTTCAAGCTCTTCTTCCACTGCCGTGTTTTCAGCAGGGTCTTTGCTCCTTTTTGTGGCCTGCCCAGCATTACCTTTTTTTTTTTTTTACATGATGACTTGATTTTACTCTTCCTTTCCTTTCTGAGCTCTGCTAGTTCATTCTTTTTAAACCTTTAGTTGTATCATTTCTTTTCTTTTGCAAGCTGTTTTATCTTTGTTTTCAGCTCTTATTTCATAAAGGCTCAAAAAATTACTTGTAACAAATTATCACATATTCAGTGGCCTAAAAGAACACACATTCATTATCTTACAGTTCTGGAGGTCAGGAGTCTGACGTGGGTCTCACTGGGCTGAAATCATGTTGTTGGCATGCCTGGTCCCTTTCTGGAGGATCTCGGGGAGAATCCCCCTTTTTTCACCCTTCCCATCTTCTAGAGGCTGCCTGCATTTCATCGCTCAGGGTCCCTTTCCTTCACCTTCAAAGCTAGTAGCGGTAGGTCAAGTCCTTCCCACATCACCGAGCCCTGACCTCCCACAGCCCCATCTCCTTCCAACTCTGCCTTCTCTTGTGTCCCCCTCTCCATTTTTTTTTCTTCCTCTCCATTTTTTTAAAAAAGATTTTATTTATTTGACAGGGAGAGAGTGAGAGAGTGCACAAGCAGGGGGAGCTTTAGAGGCAGAGGGAGAAGCAGACTCCCCGCTGAGCAGGGAGCTCAATGTGGGACTCGATCCCGAGATCATGACCTGAGCTGAAGGCAGCGGCTTAACTGACTGAGCTACCCAGGCGCCCTCCTCCTCCATTTTTAAGAACGCTGGTGATAGGAGTGGGGCATAATTCTGCCTACCACAGAGATCATCTTAAATTAATGTTTTTGGCCATGATTTTTTACCTGGCCTGGCAAAATTATCTTTGAATGTATTCTTTTTTATTTCCTGCTTATTGTCTCTCCCTCTCTCTCAGTAGTAATTTTTAGAAATAAATTTATGCTTGTTCATAAGTGAGAAGAGTTTTTCCACGACAGGCTGTTAATGTGGGCTAGGGATTGGGGGAATAAAGCAAGGTAGCTGGTAGTTTGCATTTAGGTCTGTTCATGGATGTTCAGTCCTAAGGCAGGATTTGCTCTTCCTAGATCCAGACATGGGAAGCCCCATGTCAATCAGTCGTGTGTTCCTTTGTGTGGAGGTGTATGTGGGTGTGTGACTGAGTTTCACTTCTCTTCAGGCTCCCGGCCACCCCTTATTTCTCTTATCACAGTATTACTTCTACCTTACTTGTATAATTCTTAAGGATAAGTTTTAGTTAATCAGTTTGTTGATTCTGAAATATTCCTAGAAGACAAACAATGACAATAATGGCTATGGTAGACTTACTAATTATTACATATGACTGCCTACCACCTACATCCTTTTCAAGAGAAACACCTCTCCTGTGGCCTTACCCGACAGTGGCGGCATTTTGAACCACCTGCTCCCTGTGCGTGCTGTTGACCTTTGCCCTGCCATGGCCACGGAAGGACTTGATCCACAGAAGGCCACCCGTGGTCTTACCAGCAACCTGGGGCCTGACTCAGAAAGTTTAAATCAAGCTGTTTTAAGCACGATGTATATTGTCTAGGTTCAAA
Source organism: Eumetopias jubatus (assembly GCF_037043125.1). Lineage (NCBI taxonomy): Eukaryota > Metazoa > Chordata > Mammalia > Carnivora > Otariidae > Eumetopias > Eumetopias jubatus. Next base: position 122,207,133 of record NW_028274816.1, read on the forward strand.
TTCAGGCTCAGCCAGTTACTAGTTGTGTAATCTTAAGCAAGTTGCTCGAGGTTCACTATGCCCCAGTTTCCTTCCTATAAAATATCAGATTTTTTATAATGCTGTTTTAAGAATTGAAAATAGTTAATCCACATAATGTCCTTATAACTGTCTGACTCATACTCAGAGCTTCGTAAATGGTAGCCATTATTATTACTCTAGTAGAAGTTTGGAATTAGGAAACCGAACGAGTAGGGAGAGGTACCAGTAGTAGAAACTAAAGCTGGAGTGTCATGACCTAGAACAGTAGTTCTTTTTTTTTTCTCTTTAAACTTTTTATTGTTATGTTAATCACCATACATTACATCATTAGTGGTTTTTTGAAGCTTTCTTTTTTTTATTTTTTTTCCTGTTATGTTAATCACCACACATTACATCATTAGTTTTTGATGTAGTGTTCCATGATTCATTGTTTGTGCATAACACCCAGTGCTCCACGCAGAACATGTCCTCTTTTAATACCCATCACCAGGCTAACCCATCCTCCCACCACCCTCCCCTCTAGAACCCTGTTTGTTTTTCAGAGTCCATCGTCTCTCATGGTTCGTCTCCCCCTCCAATTTACTCCCCTTCATTCTTCCCCTCCTGCTGTCGTCTTCTTTTTTTTTTCTTAACATATATTGCATTACTTGTTTCAGAGGTACAGATCTGTGATTCAGCAGCCTTGCACAATTCACAGCACTCACCATAGCACATACCCGCCCTAATGTCTATCAACCATCCTTCCCACCCCAACCCCACTCCAGCAACCCTCAGTTTGTTTCCTGAGATTAAGAATTCCTCATATCAGTGAGGTCATATGATACATGTCTTTCTCTGATTGACTTATTTCACTCAGCATAACACCCTCCAGTTCCATCCACGTCGTTGCAAATGGCAAGATCTCATTCCTTTTGATGGCTGCATAATATTCCATTGTATATATATACCATATCTTCTTTATCCATTCAACTGTTGATGGACATCTTGGCTCTTTCCACAGTTTGGCTCTTGTGGACACTGCTGCTATAAACATCGGGGTGCACATACCCTTTCAGATACCTACATTTGTATTTTTGTGGTAAATACCCAGTAGTGCAATTGCTGGATCGTATGGTAGCTCTATTTTCAACTTTTTGAGGAACCTCCATACTGTTTTCCAGAGTGGTTGCACCAGCTTGCATTCTCACCAACAGTGTAGGAGGGTTCCCCTCTCTCCACATCCCCGCGAACATCTGTCGTTTCCTGACTTGTTAATTTTAGCCATTCTGACGGGTGTGAGGTGGTATTCTCATTGAGGTTTTGATTTGGATTTCCCTGATGCCGAGCGATTAGAACAGTAGTTCTTAGTCCTTTTTGGGGTCATCGCCTCCTTGAGGACTCTGACGGAAGTATGGACAGTCCCTGCAGAGAAGTGTATATACATATGTAACTTAGGCAAGATCGAGGTTGAAAGCACTTCTTACAGAGAATGAGGGGAGGGGCTGCAGCAGGTCGATCCATAAGCAAATCAGATTTATGAAAGCACAGAAGAGAGCTGTTTCATGAACAGGGAGAACGGACTGACTCAGGAGAGAAGCAGAAGCTGTGAGACAGTCGTTCAGTTCCAGGTCCAGCGATTCCTACCCCAAGATTCCTCGGAGATCCCTGCTTGTCTCCCCACTTCCCTGGACACCTGCTGTGGACATAACCAAGGTGGCATGGGACTCGTGTCTTGCAACCAAATTAGCCAGATAAAATCAAGGATAAAGCTGACTTTTACATGATGAATTATTGCTGTGTCATTTCAGATTGTTTTTAGCCAACATTATGAAGTTTTCCTGTGGGTGTGATTGTATCAGCAGGCCCAGTGCTTTCTGAATAAAGTGAATAACCAGCTGTAGTGGCTTTTCAACTGCTGACTTTCTTTTTTTTGTAGGTTGAACCCTTTCCAGGCATACCCTACTTTTTCATATTCCAGTGTAACAAAAAAGCAAGGAAGGTAACATCAACTTCTCTAGTAGAGTTCTTGTTAATTTTGGCTGATCTTTTAAAGTTTTTGAGCTGAAAATGAGGCAGAACTCCACAAGATTTTATAGATGAAAAGGATTTTAAGGATTTTTCAGGTGCACCTACTTCTTTCAGAAATAGAGTGCACCCAGTATCATGTTGCATCCTCTGTCTCATTTAGTACTTGAGACAACCTTATGTGGTCTGATACCTTCCCTTTACAGAAGAGGAAACGGGCTTAGAGAGATGAACTCCTTGCCCCAAATCAAAGATACAGCAGGTGGTGGAGCTTGGTTTTGGAACCTCCATCTTTCTCACTACAAAGAACAGTTATAATGCCTCCATGGTCTCCAAACCTCAGACTAGAGTTCAGGCTTTTACATTTCTTTCTCTCAACATGGTCTTTGAACATCTCTTCTAGAAAAGAAGGCTGGAAACATACATTCCCCACTTTTTTATCCATGCACCATAAGGATCTTGCATGTGTTCATCTAGCCTTCAAAGCAGTGTAGTATCGGCCAGCTTCTAAGCTGGAACTTACTGGATATTTAGCCAGACTTTCCATACAGAGACCTTCCCATGGAACCACAGCTTGGTGGTGCTGGGAAGGATGGGCAGAGACTGTTGGGGCAGCAATCATCCAGTTTGAGCATTAGCATAAATAATATTTGCTTACAGAGTATTTGCAGGATGAAGGAGTGGTTGAGAACACTGACTCTAGGGGCACCTGGGTGGCTCAGTCATTAAGCGTCTGCCTTCGGGGGCGCCTGGGTGGCTCAGTTGGTTAAGCGACTGCCTTCGGCTCAGGTCATGATCCTGGAGTCCCGGGATCGAGTCCCACATCGGGCTCCCTGCTCAGCAGGGAATCTGCTTCTCCCTCTGACTCTCTTCCCTCTCATGCTCTCTTGCTACCATTCTCTCTCTCAAATGAATAAATAAAATCTTTAAAAAAAAAAAAAAGCATCTGCCTTCGGCTCAGGTCATGATCCCAGGGTCCTGGGATCGAGTCCTGCATCAGGTTCCCTGCTCCACGGGAAGCCGGCTTCTCCCTCTCCCACTCCCCCTGCTTGTATTCCCTCTTTCACTGTCTCTCTCTCTCTGTCAAATATATAAATAAAATCTTAAAAAAAAAAAAGAGCACTGACTCTAGAAGTAGACCACTTGGGTGTATCCGAGCTCTTCTGTTTAATACTTGAGCGACCTTGGGCAAGAACCTACTACCTCTCATCTCCGTTTCCTTATCGGTAATATAAGAGGTGTGTAATACATTGGATGGTCATGAGGATTGAATGTGATCATGTATATAACCCCCTTAGTACAGTGTGAGGCTTGGTAATAATGCTCAGTAAATGTTGGCTATCTTTATACCACTTGCAAATGGTGAAGAGACACATCAAGAAGAGGTAACATCAGGGGGGCAGAGCAAGATGGCGGAGGAGTAGGAGACCTGGATTTCGTCTGGTCTCAGGAATTCAGCTGAATAGGGATCAAACCATTCTGAACACCTACGAACTCAACAGGAGATCGAAGAAAAGAATAGCAACAACTCTCTGAACAGAAAAACGACCACTTTCTGGAAGAGTCATATTCTATCCCTCCATAGTAGTTACCCTTATTTTTGGCATATATATATATATAAGTTCTCTCTTTAAAATTTTGAGATACAGTTTCTTCTAACAGATCAAAATATACCCTAAATCACTACTGTATGGCTTTCTTCTAGTCTCCTGCCTGATCACATTCTCTCCTTTTTTTTTTCTTTTTTTTTTTAAATCTTCTTCTTTCTTTTTTCAAACAACCTCTTATCTTAATTCCTTTTATAAAATCTTTTATAATTTTCATCTTTACAGTCATATTCCATCCCTTCATTGTATCAACCCTTATTTTGTACATATATAGGTCTTTCTTTCTTTAAAATTTTGGGAAGCACTTTTTCTAACAGACCAAAATACACCCAGATTCTAGTGTATGGCACTGATCTATGCACTATCCTGATCATACTTCATCACATTCTGTCTTTTTTCTTTAGTTCTGTTTTTGTTTGTTTTTATCTTTTTCTTTTTCTTTTTTTTTTCCCTCTTTTTTCTTTCTTTCCCTTCCTTTTCCCCTGGTTTCAGGTCTTTTCTGATTTATTTAGAGTATATTTTCTGGGGACGTTTTTAACCTGTTAGCATTTAGTTCTCTCATTCATCTATTCTCCTCTGGACAAAATGACAAGATGAAAAAAATCACCTCAGCAAAAAGAACAAGAGGCAGTACGGTCTGCCAGGGACCTACTCAATATGGACATTAGTACGATGTCGGACCTAGAGCTCAGAATCATGATTTTTTAAAGATACTAGCTGGGCTGGAAAAAGGCATGGAAGTTATTAGAGAAACCCTTCCTGGAGAAATAAAAGCACTAAAATCTAACCAAGTCGAAATCAAAAAGGCTATTAATGAGGTGCAATCAAAAATGGGGGCACTAATTGCTAGGATAAATGAGACAGAAGAGAGAATTAGCGATATAGAAGACCAAATGATGGAAAATAAAGAAGCTGAGAAAAAGAGAGATAAACAACTACTGGATCACGAGGGTAGAATTCAAGAGATAAGCGATATGATAAGACGAAACAACGTTAGAATAATTGGGATCCCAGAAGAAGAAGAAAGAGAGAGAGGGGCAGAAGGTATATTGGAGCAAATTATAGCAGAGAACTTCCCTGATGTGGGGAAGGAAACAGGCATCAAAATCCAGGAGGCACAGAGAACCCCTCTCAAAATCAATAAAAATAGGTCAACACCCCGACATCTAATAGTAAAACTTAAGAGTCTCAGAGACAGAAAATCTTGAAAGCAGCTCGGGAGAAGAGATATGTAACCTATAATGCTAGAAACGTTAGATTGGCAACAGACCTATCCACAGAGACCTGGCAGGCCAGAAAGGACTGGCATGATATCTTCAGAGCACTGAATGAGAAAAATATGCAGCCAAGAATACTATATCCAGCTAGGCTGTGATTGAAAATAGGAGGAGAGATAAAAAGCTTCCAGGACAAACAAAAACTAAAGGAATTTGCAAATACGAAACCAGCCCTCCAAGAAATATTGAAAGGGATCCTCTAAGCAAAGAGAGAGCCTAAAAACAACATAGACCAGAAAGGAACACAAACAATATACAGTAATGGTCACCTTACAGGCAATACAATGGCACTAAATTCATACCTTTCAATAGTTACCCTGAATGTAAATGGGCTAAATGCCCCAATCAAAAGACACAGGCTATCACATTGGATTAAAAAACAAGACCCATCCATATGCTGTCTGCAAGAGACTCATTTTAGACCCAAAGACAACCCCAGACTGAAAGTGAGGGGGCGGAAAACCATTTATCATGCTAATGGACACCAAAAGAAAGCTGGGGTGGCAATCCTTATATCAGACAAATTAGATTTTAAACCAAAGACTGTAATAAGAGATGAGGAAGGACACTATATCCTACTTAAAGGGTCTATCCAACAAGAAGATCTAACAATTGTAAATATCTATGCCCTAACATGGGAGCAGCCAATTATATAAGGCAGTTAATCACAAAAGCGAAGAAACACATTGACAACAATACAATAATAGTGGGGGACTTTAACACCCTCCTGACTGAAATGGACAGATCATCTAAGCAAAAGATAAATAAGAAAATAAGGACTTTAAATGACACACTGGACCATGTGGACTTCACAGACTTATTCAGAACATTCCATCCCAAAGCAACAGAATACACATTCTTTTCTAGTGCCCATGGAACATTCTCCAGAATAGATCACATCCTAGGTCACAGATCAGGTCTCAACCGGTACCAAAAGATTGGGATTATTTCCTGCATATTTTCAGACCACAAATCTTTGAAACTAGAACTCAATCACAAGAGGAAAGTCGGAAAGAACTCAAATACATGGAGGCTAAGAGCATCCTACTAAAGAATGAATGGGTCAAACAGGAAATTAAAGAAGAACTAAAATATTTCTGGAAACCAATGAAAATGAAAACACAACTGTTCAAAATCTTTGGGGTGAAGCAAAGGCAGTCCTAACAGGGAAGTATATAGCAATACAAGCCTTTCTCAAGAAACAAGAAAGGTCTCAAATACACAACCTAACCCTACATCTAAAGGAGCTGGAGAAAAAACAGCAAATAAAGCCTAAAGCCAGCAGGAGAAGAGAAATAATAAAGATCAGAGCAGAAATCAATGAAATAGAAACCAAAAGAAAAGTAGAACAGATCAACGAAACTAGGAGCTGGGTCTTTGAAAGAATTAACAAGATTGATAAACCCCTAGCCAGACTTATCAAAAAGAAAAGAGAAATGACCCAACTCAACAAAATCATGAATGAAAGAGGAGAGATCACAACACCAAAGAAATACAAACAATTATAAGAACATATTATGAGCAACTAACTATATGCCAGCAAATTAGATAACCTGGAAGAAATGGGTGCATTCCTAGACATGTATCAACTACCAAAATTGAACCAGGAAGAAATAGAAAACCCGAACAGACTTATAACCACTAAGGACATTGAACCAGTCTTCAAAAGTCTCCCAATAAACAAAAGCCCAGGGCCAGATGGCTTCCCAGGGGAATTCTACCAAACATTTAAAGAAGAATTAATACCTATTCTCCTGAAACTGTTCCAAAAAATAGAAATGGAAGGAAAACTTCCAAACTCATTTTATGAGGCCACCATTACCTTGATCCCCAAACCAGACAGAGACCCCATCAAAAAGAATTACAGACCAGTATCCTTGATGAACATGTTTGCAAAAATTCTCACCAAAATACTAGCCAATAGGATCCAATAGTACATTAAAAGGATCATTCACCATGACCAAGTGGGATTTATCCCTGGGCTGCAAGGTTGGTTCAACATCCGCAAATCAATCAATGTGATACAATACATTAACGAAAGAACAACAATCATATGATCCTCTCAATAAATGCAGTAAAAGCATTTGACAAAGTACAGCATCCTTTCTTGATCAAAACTCTTCAGAGTATAGGGATAGAGGGTACGTACCTCAATATCATAAAAGCCATCTATGAAAAACCTACAGCAAATATCATTCTCAATGGGGAAAAGCTGAGAGCTTTTCCCCTAAGGTCAGGAATGCGGCAGGGATATCCACTCTCACCACTGCTATTCAATGTAGTATTAGAAGTCCTAGCCACAGCAATCAGACAACAAAAAGAAATCCAAGGCATCCAAATCGGCAAAGAGGAAGTCAAACTCTCACTCTTTGCAGATGATATGATACTGTATGGGGAAAACCCAAAAGACTCTGCCCCAAAACTGCTAGAACTCATACAGGAATTCAGTAAAGTGGCAGTATATAAAATCAATGCACAGAAATCAGTGGCATTCCTATACACCAACAACAAGACAGAAGAGAGACAAATCAAGGAGTCGATCCCATTTACAATTGCACCCAAAACCATAAGATACCTAGGAATAAATCTAACCAAAGAGGCAAAGGATCTGTACTCAGAAAACTATAGAATACTCATGAAAGAAATTGAATAAGACACAAAGAAATGGAAAAACGTTCCATGCTCATGGACTGGAAGAACCAACATTGTGAAGATGTCAATGCTACCTAGAGCAATCTACACATTCAATGCAATCCCCATCAAAATACCATCCACTTTTTTCAAAGAAATGGAACAAATAATCCTAAAATTTGTATGGAACCAGAAGAGACCTCGAATAGCCAGAGGAATATTGAAAAAGAAAAGCAAAGCTGGCGGCATCACAATTCTGGACTTCCAGCTCTATTACAAAGCTGTCATCATCAAGACAGTATGGTACTGGCACAAAAACAGACACATAGATCAATGGAACAGAATCAAGAGCCCAGAAATGGGCCCTCAACTCTATGGTCAACTCATCTTGACAAAGCAGGAAAGAATGTCCAATGGCAAAAAGACAGTCTCTTCAACAAATGGTGTTGGGAAAATTGGACAGCCACATGCAGAACAATGAAACTGGACCATTTCCTTACACCACACACAAAAATAGATTCTAAATGGTTGAAAGACCTAAACCGTGAGACAGGAGTCCATCAAAATCCTAAAGGAGAACACAGGCAGCAACCTCTTCGACCTCAGCCACAGCAACTTCTTCCTAGAAACATCGCCAAAGGCAAGGGAAGCCAGGGCAAAAATGAACTATTGGGATTTCATCAAGATAAAAAGCTTTTGCACAGCCAAAGAAACAGTCCACAAAACCAAAAGACAACCGACAGAATGGGAGAAAATATTTGCAAATGACATATCAGATAAAGGGCTAGTATCCAAAATCTATAAAGAAGTTATCAAACTGAACACCCAAAGAACAAATAATCCAATCAAGAAATGGGCAGAAGACATGAACAGACATTTTTCCAAAGAAGACATCCAAATGGCCAACAGACACATGAAAAAGTGCTCCCCATCGCTCGGCATCAGGGAAATCCAAATCAAAACCTCCATGAGATACCACCTCACACCAGTCAGAATGGCTAGAATTAACAAGTCGGAACGACAGATGTTGGCGGGGATGTGGAGAAAGGGGAACCCTCCTACACTGTTGGTGAGAATGCAAGCTGGTGCAACCCCTCTGGAAAGCAGTATGGAGGTTCCTCAAAGAGTTGAAAATAGAGTTACCCTATGATCCAGCAATTGCACTACTGGGTATTTACCACAAAGATACAAATGTAGGGATCCGAAGAGGTACGTGCACCCCAATGTTTATAGCAGCAATGTCCACAATAGCCAAACTGTGGAAAGAGCCAAGATGTCCATCGACAGATGAATGGATAAAGAAAAGGTGGTATATATACACAATGGAATATTATGCAGCCATCAAAAGCAATGAGATCTTGCCATTTGCAAGGACATGGATGGAACTGGAGGGTGTTATGCTGAGTGAAATAAGTCAATCAGAGAAAGACATGTATCATATGACTTCACTGATATGAGGAATTCTTAATGTCAGGAAACAAACTGAGTGTTGCTGGAGTGGTGGGGGGTGGGAGGGATGGGGTGGCTGGGTGATAGACATTGGGTAGGGAATGTGCTATGGTGAGCACTGTGAATTGTGCAAGACTGTTGAATCACAGATCTGTACCTCTGAAACAAATAATGCAACATATGTTAAGAAAAAAGAAGAAGATAGCAGGAGGGGAAGAATGAAGGGGGGGGAGTAAGTTGGAGGGGAGACGAACCATGAGAGACGATGGACTCTGAAAAACAAACTGAGGGTTCTAGAGGGGAGGAGGGCGGGGGATGGGTTAGCCTGGTGATAGGTATTAAAGAGGGCACATTCTGCGTGGAGCACTGGGTGTTATGCACAAACAATCATGGAACACTACATCAAGAACTAATGATTTAATGTATGGTGATTAACATAACAATAAAAAATTTTTAAAAAGAGGTGGTATATATACACAATGGAATATTATGCATCCATCAAAAGGAATGAGATCTTGTCATTTGCAATGATGTGGATGGAACTGGAGGGTGTTATGCTGAGTGAAATAAGTCAATCAGAGAAAGACATGTATCATATGACCTCACTGATATGAGCAATTCCTAATCTCAGGAAACAAACTGAAGGTTGCTGTAGTGGTGGTGGGGGGTCGGAGGCATGGGGTGGCTGGGTAATAGACATTGGGGAGGGTATGTGCTATGGTGAGCACTGTGCATTGTGCAAGACTGTTGAATCACAGATCTGTACCTCTGAAACAAATAATGCAATATATGTTAAGGAAAAAAAAAGAAAGATATCAGGAGGGGAAGAATGAAGGGGAGTAAATCGGAGGGGGAGACGAACCATGAGAGACGATGGACTCTGAAAAACAAACAGGGTTCTAGAGGGGAGGGGGCTGGGGGGATGGGTTAGCCTGGTGATGGGTATTAAAGAGGGCACGTTCTGCGTGGAGCCCTAGGTGTTGTGCACAAACAATGTATCATGGAACCCTACATCAAAAACTAATGATGTATGGTGATTAACATAACAATATAAAATTTAAAGATTAAAAAAAGGTAACATCAGTTTCTTACTAGAATTCTTTTATTTCAATTAATGTTTTTAAGTTTTTGAACTTAAAACAAGTTGTAACTTTGTAGGCTTTTATAGCTGGGAAGGATTACTATCCTTGAAAATGGCAACTCCAGTGTTTAGCTGACAAGACCAGTTTTTGAAACTGCAGTCATTTTGAGTGAGTATAAAATATTCATTCTCAAAATGCAGAAAATGTATATACATTTTATGACTATAATGAAGAGAGGTAGGAATACATTCTTATTCCAAGTTGTTTTGTTGCTAAACCATTAAATAATCTGGCTTTTCCTTTCCCTTAGCAGAGGAAAGTAGCTTCAGTCCCTATATTTTCTGGGGCTATAAAAAGCTTATAGTTCTTTTTATACCTTCTTTTACATCATTCCAGTGAAGTAACTAGCAGATGAATACTATTTTTATTTTATTTATAACAATATACCAGTATTTAACTTTAAACAATAACTCAGAATTCTATTCTGGTTCACTACCCAGATGAATAAGTTTCAAATGTATTTGTTTTCATAGACTATATGGTTTGTTCCTAGGGCCATATTGCTTTTTTCAAGTTTCCTAGACATTTCCATGCACAATGGAAGTGTTAGTTTGCACAGTGTACTACCAACCAGTGTATAAATTGTAGCAGTGTACAACTTATTTTTGTACAATGTACGTCTTCTATAAACTTACGAAGTACAGTAATGTGCAGTTTATTATTAGGTGATTATTTGGGACAGAGTTATGCAGAAATTTTACAGGCTGGCGTTTGTGAGTACAAAAAATACCACATGCATTTAGGATTATAATAGATTGCCCTAGAAAGGAATTTAGAGATTTTTCTAGACTAGTGCCTCATTAAATAGAAAATTGAGGCACAATTAGTTATTTGCATGAGTTACATAAATAAATTATAATTTTTCCTTACCAAAAATTTTGTATGACGTGGCTTCTCTTGCAATTTGTCTTACCTCTTTTGGATTAAAAATCCAAAAACAAGACTGTTTTGTATTGGAAGAAGAAAGACTGAATCCTGTTTTTATGATAAAGCTGGATGACAGTTTCGATAATAATAAACTCATACTTAATGGTATATCCAGGAATTTTCTGCAGTATCTGCAATTGAGTTGTCCATCTATTACATTTAAACTACTTTTTAAAAATTATTTAAAATTTTTTTTCAAGATTTTATTTATCTGAGAGAGAGAGGGAGCACATGGGGGGAGGGGGCAGAGGGAGAGGGAGAAGCAGACTCCCTTCTGAGCAGGGAGCCCAATGTGGGGCTCGATCCCAGGACTCTGAGATCATGACCTGAGCCGAAGGCAGACGCTTAACCAACTGATCTGCCCAGGTGCCCAACATTTAGACTACTTTTAAATATAAAGTAATATCTAAAGCAATGAATTAATAGTTTACTAATTGCAAATAAATAGTGTATGAAGTATTCAAATGTTTTCTCCTTCCCCTAGTATTTGAAGATACTGTTAAAGAATTGCAGTCTATTACAAACTTGATTGGTTAGGATCACACTGTATTATTTAAAATTCAGTTTTAATAGTGTTACAGCAATCAAATGGGGGAGGAACCAAAAGAATTATTAAAACTATTTCAAAGCTCAAGACCAGAAATAATATTAGACTAAGTTTCCAATCCTTCCCTTGGTCTGGAACATTCTTTTATTTTTTTTTTAAGGTTTTATTTTATCTGTAAAATAGACAAAAGAGAGTGGGGAGAGGGGCAGAGGGAGAGAGAGAGAGAGAGAGAATATCACTTAGATTCTTTGCTGAGTGTGGAGCCTAACGTGGGGCTCAGTCTCATGACCCAAGATCATGACCTGAGCCAAAATCAAGAGTCGTATACTCAACCAACTGAGCCACCCAGGCGCCCCCGTCTGCAACATTCTTTTTTTTTTTTTTTTTAAGATTTTATGTATTTATTTGACAGAGAGAGACACAGTGAGAGAGGAACACAAGCAGGGGGAGTGGGAGAGGGACAAGCAAGCTTCCCACTGAGCAGGAAGCCCAGTGTGGAACTCGATCCCAGGACCCTGGGATCAGGACCTGAGCTGAAGGCAGACGCCTAACGACTGAGCCACCCAGGAGCCTCTTCCACACCCCACCCCCCCGCCCCGTCTGCAACATTCTTAACCCTTCATCTTCACCTGTCTGACCCTTACTTATCCTTAAGAGCCCTGCTTTTGTCTCAATGAAACCTCCCTTACACTAACAGGTCTCATGTTAGATACTGTTAGCATTTTGTGTTCCTCTTTCATGTCTCTAGTTTATCTGGTTTGTAAAAATGTGGTTATTGGTAATTTTTTAAAAAACCTGTGTCCCCCACTGGACTATACATTCTCTCAGGGTGGGAACCTAATGTATCCTTTTTGTTGCTGTATCCTTCATGTCAAACATCATGTGAGATACATAGACATCCTCAATAAGTAGTTACTACCTGATGGATGAATGGATTGATTCCTTGTTTAGGATGCTAAGAGATGTGGAAAGGAATCAACTGACTACTTCACTAGGGCTTTGGGTCATGTTACCGGCTATGAGGTCACCATGGGTAAAGGCTTTGTTCTTGTTTAGGTTTGCAAGCCCAGAAATTTAATTTTAACCATTTTGATTATCAGATTTATTGGTGCCAACAAATAAACTTACAAGACGCAATTTATATTTAAGGATACAACTTTTAAATTTACAATAGGAAATGTACCTAGGAGCTGGAACCTGTGGTCTGTACAGATGTAGCCCAGTCGGTAATCACTGAATAACCTTGTACTTCTCTACATTTCCTTGCCTAGCCTGCCAAGATGGTGGACCGCCTCACCAGGACTGGGTTTTTATATGAGCAAGAATAAATTTTTATTTCAGGGGCTTATTTCTTTCTCCAACATAACTTAGTATTATCCTGATTCATAAATCAGGAAATTTCTCTTGGTTTATAAATTTCCATTCAGAGAAATGAATTACAAATGTGGAGGTTGTGTCTTGGGAAAAACCTCCATATTTGGATCTTATTTGTTTCCTTGAGCTTGAACTACCTAAAACAATAACTAGGCTTTACATAAAAATTATGAGAATGAGAATTAAGAAATGAAAATCTAAAACAAGTAGTATCTATTAACTGGGATCTTGTAGTACTTTATTTTTTTATTATGTTATGTTAGTCACCATACAGTACATCATTAGTTTTTGATGTAGTGTTCCGTGATCCATTGTTTGCGTATAACACCCAGTGCTCCATGCAATATGTGCCCTCCTTAATACCCATCACCGGGCAAACCCATCCCCCCACCTCCCTCCCCTCTAAAACCCTCCTTTTGTTTCTTGGTGGGATCTTGTACTTCAGAAATTCATATTTATGGTTCTTAGTGAATCACAAGTTTGGAATGATTTCATCCACCATAATATTCTTGGTATCTTGTTGGTAAATATGGAAAATCCAGGTTGAAACGAGCAACTTCCATAAATCAAGATCTTAGAACTCTTCTGTTTTTTTCTACATTCCTTCAGCTTACATATTCGGCAATTGTTTTAGCAGTAGTTTGTGCAATAAAATGGATCTCTTATAGGGTAATTTTCTTTTTTAAAAAAAGATTTATTTATGGGGCGCCTGGGTGGCTCAGTCGTTAAGCGTCTGCCTTCAGCTCAGGTCATGATCCCAGGGTCCTGGGATCGAGCCCCGCATCGGGCTCCCTGCTCCGTGGGAAGCCTGCTTCTCCCTCTCCCACTCCCTCTGCTTGTGTTCCCTCTCTCGCTGTGTCTCTCTCTGTCAAATAAATAAATAAAATCTTAAAAAAAAAATTAAAAAAAAGATTTATTTATTTATTTTAGAGAGAGAGTGAGTGGGGTGGGGAGAGGGAGAGAGACAATCTCCAGCAGACTCCCTCCTGAGCAGGAGTCCAAAGCGGGGCTCAATCCCACAACCCTGAGATCATGACCTGAGCCAGATTCAAGAGTCAGACACTTAACCGACTCAGCCACCTAGGCGCCCCAGGGTAATTTTTTTCATAAGGTATTTTTCAACAGAATTGTGTTTGAGTACTTGAATTCTTATTTTCTTTGAGATAGGCTCTGCACAGATGCATAAGTCTTGTATCTTGTTTTCAGAATTTTCCCATCTACAACACAGCTACTCACCAAAATGTGTTTCCTCTCTTTTTTGGTCACATCTTCCCTTGCAGTTATGTGTGTCCTGTGACTGAGTGGAATTCTGGTGGAATTTCTGAGGGCTAGCCACTTCCAGGGCTAACTCATAAAAGCCCTCCCCTGTGTGATTCTCCATTTTCTGCCCCTTTTTGCGGTCTGGTGATCAGTGTCTAAGGCAACCTGGAAGTCATGTGTTTGATGAGGGGAGAGTTTCTGTCAAACGGGTCACCAAATGCCAGCCTAGAGCAGAGCCCCCCCTCCCTCCACCCAGAAACATTTGTATTGGACTAATGTGTGAGTAACAAATAAACTTCTCATGTTCAGCCACTGGAAGTTTGGGGTTTATTTGTTATTGCAAGTAGCATTACCATAAGACAACATTTAATAGCTAATGTAGCAATTCCAGAGTAAATATTTAAGTTGTCAAGAATGATTAACTTATGCCTTAATTTGTAACGCGTTCCCCGCAGAAGAAACAACAGTTTCATTTAAAATAGTCTGCGGAGTCTTAGTCTGATTTTCATTATCCCAGATTGCTTGGTGCTTCCCTGAAAGAGCAGCTCTGATTAAGTAGGCCCTCTGTTTATTCTCCTTCCTCCCACACCATTTTATAAGGTCACATTCTGTGTTTACAAATCCAGAGAGCATTCACTCTTATTTATAAGTGCAGTAGGAGAGAGAGAAGGGGCGCATTTGAAACGTCAACACAAAAGTAGTTTTTATGTGACTGGCTGAGATTCTGGTGGGTCACTTTTCTAAAATGTGTTTGCTGCCTTGAGAAATTTACCAACACGTAAAAGCTACCCTGGGTTCAACCTTCCACCCAGTGCCGGAGCCAGAAATCTCTTTGCTCTTGACTCGTCTCTCTCCTCACCATTCCCACCCCCTTGAGGTCAGATCAGTCCCCTGAGTGCATTTTGAATTGGACGCCCACCATGTTTTCACATAGGTCTCTCTTAAGGGTCCCTTGCACACAGCTGTCTCCTAACTGGTCTCCCGAGCTCCAGTCTTAACATTGCCATGACGTAGCCAGAACTCCCTTTCTAAGAGGCCGAAGTCAGCAGCTCATGCCTTTACTTCGAAATGCTTCGGTGACTCGCCCTTGCTTTGGGGATAAAGCCTAATCATCGTGAGGTGACTTGCAAGGACCTGCATCATCAACCGTTTCTTCTCCTATCTTGTCTTGTGCTGTCTTTTCTGTGCTCTGTGCTCCAGCCTCACTGAACTTCTCTTTAAACACATCTTACTTTTTTTTTTTAAGCCTCTCAGGCTTTGTTCCTGCTGTGACATCTGTGTCGAACACTCCTCTTTACCCAATTCCTCCTTCATCACCTGGATAATTCCTACCCAGCCTTGGGTTCTCAACTTAGATTTTACTTCTTGGATTGCCTCTTCCGAACCTTGAGGGCTGGGTGAACTGTGCTCCATTTGTACTCTGATCATCACCCTGCATTTCCTCGGTTCTGGTAGCTCCAGTGCTGTGTTTTCCTGTTTACTTGTCCATATGTCCTGCTGGACTGCCTGGAGGATCTCAGACCATTATCATGTTGGTCACCATCATCCTAAGCCCTTAACACATTGCCTAGCCCAGTAAACACTTGTTGGATAAATGAACAATAGGGTGTACGAGAACCCAGTCTTTTTCAGATTTGTCTGTGGAGTAATATTTGAGGATGTACTATGGAAGACTAAGTCAGTGCCAGAATAGCTTTCCACATCTTGGGAAATACTGGGAAATGCTGAAGACCATCTGCAGGAGAAATTATTGAATTCTGGATATATCTTGAAGGTTGAACTAATAGGATTCGCTGATGGGTGTGAATGACTCCATGCTTCTAAATTATATTGCTGTGGTGAAATTGTTCACGGACAGCTAATGTCACAGTCCGGCCAAGGTTATAGTGAGGATTAAATGGCACACACATAGAGTTCCTGTCTAGCCTAGTGCTTGGCATTTTGTCAGTCCTCAGTAAATACTCGTTTTCCTCTCTGTGAGGGATTCAGTATCTTGTTTAGACGAGGAAAGCCAGTGCACGGTGACGTGCTGTCCCTCCGCAGGGCTGCGCCGCAGGTGGGGGTGGTGACCAGCCCCTGCTGCATGTCCACGGTCCTGCCCAGCACTTCTGCAGGCTCTCCAGCACCCTCACGTTCAGACTTTGTGACAGTCAGGCCTCGTTCTTTGCCTCAAAGTGAAGCTGCTCTTTTATTTATTTATTTATTTTTTTTGCCTATAGGAATGTGTGTTTTGTCTCCACTTCTGTGAATACTGCTATTTATGACCAGGCTGTTGTCTCTTCCTATGATCCAGATGTAGGTAACATGGCACACAGAGTTAAGTGCATTTACTGTCTGGTCAAACTGGTGGGTTTGAATTGTGGCACTACTGCCCTCAGCCTTTGGAACCTTTGGCAAGTTCCTGAACCCCTCCAGTCCTCATTTCTGCCATATGTAAAATGGAAATTGTGAGATGAAAAAGGGTACTTCTAATACATTTGGAACAGAGCCTACCACCTAAGAAGCACCAAATAACTGTTAGCCATCATTAGTCATAATGGGACCTGGTGACCTCAGGTACTCTTATGTAGCTCTCAGTATCACTTACGGGCTGAAGCTGCATCTCTCCACCCTCTCCTCTCATCCTTTCATCGTGCTTTCCCTCGGCTGTCCCACAGGAACTCAAACTCACCATTGGAAACTAAACTTATCAGCTTTTCCCTGTGGCAGGGTGCTTTGGCTACAAGTAGCAGAAACCCAAATAAAAGTAACCTAAACAGCAAAGGAAGTTCTTTCTGCCTTGTAACAAGAAGTCTAGATGTGCAATGGATCCAAGGTTGCATAATCCCATTGCTCAGTCATGCCCTCAAGAACTTGGGTCCTTCCCATTCCCTTGGCATTTTTTGTTAAGATTTTATTTATTTATTTGACACAGAGAGAGACAGCGAGAGAGGGAACACAAGCAGGGGGAGTGGGAGAGGGAGAAGCAGGCCCCCCGCCAAGTGAGGAGCCCGATGTGGGGCTCAATCCCAGGACCCCGGTATCATGACCTGAGCTGAAGGCAGATGCCCAACAACTGAGCCACCCAGGCACCCCTCCCTCAGCATTTTGACTTGTCCTCTTAGGCTGGCTCCCCTCACCTTAAGATGAAGATTCAGTGTGCATATGATAGCCTTCTAAGAGGACTTCCCCCTCATCTTCACTCAGATCAAGGGAACTTTCGTAATCTGATTGCTGACAAGGGAACTGGAATTCCCAGTTTTAGTTAAACTAACCAAGATCCATCCTCCTGGAGCTGGGGATAAGATTCCATTCCCTGAGCAAGTGACTGGGAGTGGGTTGGCAGGGGAGTGAATTCCTGAGCAGAATCAGAGCTCTGCTGGCCAAGAAAGAGGGCTTGGGGGCTGAATTTGGGTAGAGAATGTACCATGTCTGTGGCAGAGTTCGAAATATTTTGTGATGAGAAGGAAAAAGATCTAAAAATGAATTGGGAGTCACATTGAAGTCAGAAAAACTAGATATAGTGTGTAATGTAGAAAATCAAGTCAGACTGAGGAGTGATGCTGGAGCATGGAAGATGGATGTGAGGGCTAGAGCTGTGGCATCCTCACTGGCTGGACATAGGGACGGAAGAACAACCTTATTTGGTTTCCACTTTCTTCTTGGCTAATCAGGTAGCCATTCATGGAGGTGATGGAGACTAGAGGCCAAATAGGTTTGATGGACAGGGATTTAAATGAGTTTTTTATTATTATTTATTTTTATTTTTTATTTTTAAGCAGGCTCTGTGCCCATCATGGAGCCTAACATGGGGTTTGAACTCACAACCCTGAGATCGAGACCTGAGCTGAGATTAAGAGTCAGATGCTTACCCAACTGAGCCACCCAGGCACCCCTGATTGCATTGTTTTAAACAGACTGAGTCTGAAGTGCCTGTGAAACATCATCATGGAAATAGTCCATAGACAGTCGGAAGAAATGTCTGATTTGAAATATAGATTTCAAAATGCTGCTTTACAGTCCCCAAAGGTTCTGCCCCTTTCCCTCTCCTCCATTCTGATGTGATCTCCCGGTCTCCTTCCAGCCGTTCTCGTCTTTTCTGCCCATCTCTTTCAGGAGCTGTCTCTCTTCTTAAGGAACCCCTCTGTCTGGGTGAAGCCATTGCTTCTATCACCATCTGTGTGCCAAGGTTTCAGTGGAATGCTGAGAGTCAGATAACCATCACCCATTAAAGTTAATTTCAGGGGCGCCCGGCTGGCTCAGTCAGAAGAGCATGCGATTCTTGATCTTGGGGTTGTGAGTTCAAGCTCCACATTGGGCGTAGAGATTACTTAAATAAATAAGCTTTAAAAAATTTAATTTCGATTTTACAAAACAAAATAATTTAGTGGATCTACTTTTCAAAAGTTTATAAAAATTATTAAATTACAAAAAAAAAAAAAAATCTCCCAAACCAAAATATTTCCACCCCCAAGCCCAGGAAATTGTGACGTATAGTCAGATTTCTTTAAAGTATAGATTTAATCTGATAGCTCCCCAAAATTATAAACCTGAAAACTAGTGATCATAAATATTCATTTTCAATGTGCTTTTTAGACCTCAATTACCTGGGAAGATCCCTTCTCCCATTCTGACCCAGGATGCCCAACCACCAACATACCTTTACCAAACCGAGAACTCTGAACTTCATATCTTTATATCCTGCCTTCTGCTCTTCTTGCCAACAGCTCCCCAGCCCTTCCTCTTCAGCCTCATGTCTGCTCTCTGGGCCCTTTTCTGTCCACCTTCTTTTCCCTTCAGACACAATGTGCATCACGCTGGTCCCTACTGGTGACTATGTTTACCGTTCTGCCACTTTCCTGAAGTGTTTGCAAACACCTTCAGCCACATCTGTGTCCTGGCTGTTTCCTGGTCATACCTCTCCACTCACCTGCATGCCACTGACCTTGCTTTGTCCCACCTGTCCTACATCAGCTGAGGCCTCTCCTTAGTCCATTCCCACTGCCGCTAGGTCAAGAGGAAGCATTAACTAGTTGCGGCCTGCCTCTGGGGCAGCTTGACCACTGTGAATTTGTTTTGCAAATACTACATAGATATTAGTTTACCTGACAATTACAGTTATACCTCTTCTATTAAAATAATATGAAAGGTCGGGGCTCCTGGCTGGTTCAGTCCAAAGAGCATACGACTCTTGATCTCGGGGTTGTATGTTCAAGCTCCATGTTGGGTGTGGAGATTACTTAAAAAAAAAAAATTAGAAGAAAAAATTAAAATATCTAAAAAAATTAGATAACATGAAAGGTCTACCCTAATGTTAGTAGTACTGCCTAGCCCAGAAACACGGCATGAATGCCTCTTGTTTTAAAAACAGCCCTACTGAGTGTTACTGGAGTGGTTGGGGGTGGGAGGGATGGGGTGGCTGGGTGATAGACATTGGGGAGGGTATGTGCTACGGTGAGCACTGTGAATTGTGCAAGACTGTTGAATCACAGATCTGTACTTCTGAAACAAATAATGCAACATATGTTAAGAAAAAAGAAAAAGAAGAAGATAACAGGAGAGGAAGAAAAGGGGAGTATGTCAGAGGGGGAGACGAACCATGAGAGATGATGGACTCTGAAAAACAAACTGAGGGTTCTAGAGGGGAGGGGGGTAGGGGGATGGGTTAGCCTGGTGATGGGTATTGAGGAGGGCACGTTCTGCATGGAGCACTGGGTGTTATGAACAAACAATGAATCATGGAACACTGCATCAAAAACTAATAATGTAATATATGGTGATTAACATAACAATAAAAAAATTAAAAAAAAAAAAAACAGCCCTAGACGGGGCACCTGGGTGGCTCAGTCTGTTAAGCGTCTGACTCTTGGTTTTGGTTCAGGTCATGATTTCAGGGTTGTGAGATTGAGCCCCACGTCAGGCTCCATGCTCAGCAGGGAGTCTGCTTGGGATTCTCTCTCTCCCTCTCCCTCGACCCCTGCACGTGTGTCCACTCTTTCTCTCTCTCAAATAAATAAACTTTAAAAATAAAAAATAATAAAAAATAAATACAGCCCTAAAAAGTATGGAGAAGCAGGCACTCTCATTGAGGGGCAATTTAGAAATGTTTCAGAATCCACCCTAAATATACATATGTGCATGTGTGTGTATATACATGTATGTGCACACATTTGCGTGTGTGTGTGTGTGTGTATATATATATATGAGGTATAACATTTACATATATCTAATTTCTCAGGGTATATAGGATATTGATAGCATTGGTTATAGTTAGAGGAAGGCACTGGAGGTTGTGGGATAGGGTGTGAAGGAAACTTCCACTGCCTTCCTTTGTGTGCCTTTTGAATTGTGATGATTGATGGATTACTTACTTGATTTTTTTTTTTCAACATACTGTTCTATGCCCAGCAATTTTACTTCAGGGAATTGCCCCTAGAGAAATATTTGTATATGTGTTAGCAAACTTGTGTGTGAGATGATGTTAACGACGGCGTGTTTATAGTAACGAGGGTAACAACAAAGCTAGGAGCAACCTAAAAGTTCATCAGTAGGAGTGGACCGTCAGTTATGACATATGTGTACTGTTGTTTAGAAAAATGAGGTATGCAGACACGCTAACATGGAAAGATTGCCGAATTAGGATAGGATGAGTTAGGCTTCAGTCACAAACAACCCCCAGGTCTCAGCAGCTTAATGTAACAAGGGCTTATGTGTCACTCACTTAAAATCTGTGGATCCAGGAGACTCTGCGGGCAGCCAGTGAGCACTCAGGCTGCTTTCATCTTGTGGCTCTGCCATCTCGAACAGAGCTTCCTCGGTCCCCAGGGCAGTGTGCACGCCGGCTCTTCTGTGCTTTGGCTCAGGAGCATGGCCGTCCCACAGCTATTGGCCAGAACTAATAACGCGGCCCTGCTAACCACAAGAAGGGGTTGAAGTGGGGAAGAAGAGATGGAATGTTTGGAGTCACAACTATGTCTTTGCCATATACAAACACGGAGTACAGGCACATAAAGTTTCCTGGAAGGATATAGAAGAGTGATTGATTAACAGTAGAAAACTTTGGAGAGTAGGATGCAGGCTTTTATCCCGTTTGAATATTTTTACCATTATTAACCTGCCTTTAACATTATAGTTTATAGTAGAATTCGTGTGCATTAACTTTTGTGGGGTTTTTTTTTTCAATCTGGTTTAGACTGACTCTGAAGTCTTTCATGAAAAGAAAAATTCAATTTTGAGGAATCTGAATTGTATAATTGTTAACTTATCTTAAGTGAAATTATTTTGTAGCTCTCCTATGTGAATGGATATATAACATGTATACAACAGAGAGAATTGCAAAATCCACCTATATTTGTCCTTCCTTATGTTATTTTGTTAGGCCTTGCATGTGGCCAGTGTTGTAAAATGGGAAATGCCATTCACCATTTACTCTGCACCGCTCCTTTCCTGAATATGCTGGAGCTAAAGGGCAGGCAAAGAAGTAATTCATTCATAGCGAGCGAGGAACTGACTAGCGTTGCCTTGGAAAGCCAAACACCCAGTGAGCTATAAAAATACAGTAACAGATGACATAATACTTACTCTTTTTTTTTTTTAAAGATTTTATTTATTTGAGAGAGGGAGTGAGAGAGAGAGCACATGAGGGGGGGAGGGTCAGGGGGAGAAGCAGACTCCCTGCTGAGCAGGGAGCCCGATGCGGGACTCGATCCAGGGACTCCAGGATCATGACCTGAGCCGAAGGCAGTCGCTTAACCAACTGAGCCACCCAGGCGCCCCATAATACTTACTTTTTTTTTTTTGATGGGGACTTTTTTTAAATTTTTTATTGTTATGTTAATCACCATACATTACATCATCAGTTCTTGATGTAGTGTTCCATGATTCATTCATAATACTTACTCTTAAGAGAAATATTTAAAAAGTGTATTAGTCTCTTCAGGCATTCAAAATAGGAAAGTTCGCTTTTACAGGTTAATACACTCTTTCTACAAAGCCAGATGTTCTCATTTACAAATCGGATATAAAATATACATTTAAACTAATTGAACAAGTAAACAGCATATAACACCTTAGGTGTGGTAGCGTAAGATTACTTTTATAATCATGCTGTCCCATCTCTCATCAAACCCTCGGAGAACAACTTAATCCCTGAAGTTATATATGGTCCGAAAAGAGCGATGTGGTTTGAGCTTTTGTGTCTCAGGGAGTCTCTGAAACCCAGAGAGCACGCAGCCTCCCAAATAGCTCTTCCAGGACCAGGTCCAAGGCCAATGCTTCTTTGGACCAGCCCAGCTCCAACGTTGGTATCCTGATGGGCTGCCTTGACCAGGGTTAGACCCTGCCGTCTATGTCACCTTTCAAGTTCGTACTTTTTCTTTCAAAGAATTCTTTCAGTTTTGAGGTTATCTCTTTATGTTATATGTGTAAAGGCGACCTCATTTTGATGGTCTTACTGCTTTATCGGTCATCTCTGCCAGTAATACACCTAATCATCAGTTTTGGCTCCAAAACCAGACTCAGTATGTGAGATAATCATACCTCGGAGCCCACCCTAGTTTGAGCTGTTTTGGTCTTCATTTCTCTGGACCTGCCTTCACCATGATACTCAGTTCACTGTGACTACTACATTCGGAAAAGATGTGTCTTTTCCAAATAAAAAAGGCTGTGAAGGTTGTTTTGCCAAGGATTAGGGATTAAATTAAATTGGATTAAACATAAGTAATACAAATTTTATTTTCCTAGTGTAGCTAATAGTGCTAAACTACAAATTTAAAACAGGCCTGATTAAAAATTTAAATGATTGTAAACCTAACAAGTAATGAAAATAAATGCTTACACTTTCTGAGGTTTTTATGTAGTTCTCTATTAGAGTTGCTAAACTATCCTGAAGGATTATAGATTATAACATGCTCCACTGTGGATGACTAATATCCAGCTTCTGTCACACACAACCTCACCGTGAGAATGTAACAGCATCCAGAATGGTCTTTACTTGGTCGAACGTGTTCACTGATCTCCCTCTTGGCTGTCACCGTAATGTCAAATTGCCATAAAAGTTTCTAAACATTCTCTATTCCTGTACTTACCACAGACTAAGCAACCAACAATGTGCAGACTGGAGCACTTGGAATAACAGTGTTTAGTTTTATATAAAGAAATAAAGGGACGCTTGAAATATTAAATATTAAATAACAATAACAAATTAAACAGTTTAAAAGGGTAATAGTGGAGATGCGCCAGTGTGGCATCCGATTGATTGATAAATTGTAGAGACAGCGATCAGCCTCTACCTCCAGTGGAGGGAGAGAGATCCTTCAGGCTAAAGATGCCACAGAGAGCCTTATGGAGATGGGACTTGAAATACTTCCTAAAAGATGTTAAGATGTTTGAAAATTGGATCAATTTTATTTTATGAGTAACTGTAATATCATGATTAACGAGTTGAATTGTTCTATAAGCCAAAAGTAAACATTATTCAGACTGATTAGTAATGTATAAATACTGATTTTACCAGATAAATCTTAAGGTCAGCCTTTAAATGCCAAGGGTACTTCCTTGTTGGTGCTCTTTTTTAAAAAATTAAAAACAAGAGCCTTTGTTCTTTGAATCATAAGTTTCTTCACAACTGCTGTGTTTCAACCGGCCTCTTTGTAAGTAGCAATACTCAGGAAGGTTCCTTTAAAGAGCTCTGTTTTGCAGATGTTGTTTTGTAACATGGGTTTAATCCCCGCCAGCTCAGTCTTCCTTTTTTATTTATCCTGCATGCAGTTGGTATTGCATCACTTCCTTTGCAAGAGAATTGACTATGGGATCTTAGGGCAGGGTAGGTTTTTTTTTTTTTTTCATTGTTTTGCACAAAGTCTATTACCTATTTATGGTATCAGAACTTTCTATTAGTCATCACCAGAAATTATTATTACACCTGTCAACTGATCATGTAGTGAGCTGTATATAAATGACAAATGAATATGCGTATGTACTTCCCCCCAAACCAGTTTTATTATCTTTAAACATGAGTCCCGATTAAAAATTGGATAACATCCCTTAAAAATCCACTCTCTCTAGCTTGTCTTGAAAAATGAAGAGGAAAAAAAAAAGTTCTGGCACTCGGTACACGTTTCAAAATAGGGACCATCTATGAGAGCAATAGCTGCTCCTTTCTACAGGGCACACGCTGGTCCAGTGCCCTCCGGGTCCTATAGAGTTCATTTCTGCTTCACTTACCTGTTTTGCCGGCCTGGCTTCCGTAGACAGCTTCGTTTGATTACTGGACTAGTATGTAAGAGCCCAAACACGTCCCAAACACACCACAACAAAACCTTCAGCTTTACCAGCGCCATCAGCTACCTTCCCTAACTCGAATTATGTACCATTTGAAGAATAAAATGATACACAGTTGACCCTTGAGCAACACTCAAGGGGTTAGGGCACTGATTTCCCACATAATTGAAAATCCAGATACAACTTTGACTTCCCCAAAACTTAACTACTAATAGTCTGCTGTTGATCAGAAGTCTTACTGATAATATAGACAGTCAATTAACACGTATTTTGCATGCTATATGTATTTTATACTGTAAAGTAAGCTAGAAGAAAATGTTAAGAAAATCAAGAGAAAATACATTTACAGTACTGTACTGTAAAAAAATCTGTGTAAGTGGACCTGCATAGTTCAAGCCTGTGTGTTCGAGGGTCAGCGGTATAATTCTGTGGCTATAATAAGCTGGTCCACCTTAGAAAAGTAGGTTATTATAATCTGTATAAATAAAGTATTAGTATTTGTATATATATTTGCATGCATATACATACATACATATTTGAGAGTAAGACAAATATGAAAACATGTTAGCAAAGAGAAGGATATTTGGAAGTTTTTTAATGCTCTTCTTACAACTTTTAAGTTTGCAATTACTTCAATATGAAAATTATTTTTAAAAGTCAGAGCTAACGGCCACAGATTGTCAACAGTGA
Source organism: Eumetopias jubatus (assembly GCF_037043125.1). Lineage (NCBI taxonomy): Eukaryota > Metazoa > Chordata > Mammalia > Carnivora > Otariidae > Eumetopias > Eumetopias jubatus. Next base: position 122,232,322 of record NW_028274816.1, read on the forward strand.
GAAAGATGTTTCTTCCCTAAGTGATTAATCTTTTAGTCAGAATTTGAGGAAAGGAAATATTTAAGGCCAACCTAATTGATACCATGTCTTACAAGTTATTTTCCAGCAAAAAAAAAATTTTCTTTCTTCTAGTTGATATTAAGGACAAAACTTGGAAGAAGTATTTTTGTATGCATTAATAACCAAAACCATTTTTTCTGCATCCAGTTTTAGCAGCCTGACATAAGAACGCATTCAAAGCATAAATAAAAGGCATTGCCTCTCTATATCTAAAGAAGGACCTTATTAGCAAAGCGTACACATATTTTGCCGATGTGCAGGCGCCCACGTATTAGATATTTTAAACAAGCAATAGATCCGAGCTGTTTGTTCATTTGTGGTGGTGGATTTGTGCCAATTTAGCCCCGTGCTTTGGTCTAATCGCTGGTATGTGTCTCCTAGAAGGCCGGTCAGGATAAAAGCTGTAGTCCCCAGAGCCACAACAGAGGACGAAGGTAGTCAACCACAAAACCCATTCTCCTTCTGTTCCCAAATAAAGTGAAACTATTTGGCGTAGATTGGGCCAGTGGAAGCCCCTTTCAGCTGGCTGCAGTGTCTTCCAGTATGTCCCTGTCTCAGTCTTTAAGAACTTCCTTATTTTCTGGCTCCGTAAGATTCCAGGCTTATCTTGTGTTTTTCCTGTCCCAGTGATGAAATCAGCCATTTCTCCAAAAACCATTGGTTTAGTCTTGGTGTGGCATTTAGAAATCAAGATTGGGGGCGCCTGGGTGGCTCAGTCGTTAAGCGTCTGCCTTCGGCTCAGGTCATGCTCCCAGGGTCCGGGGATCGAGCCCCGCGTCGGGCTCCCCGCTCCGCAGGAAGCCTGCTTCTCCCTCTCCCCCTCCCCCTGCTTGTGTTCCCTCTCTCACATCTTGCTCTGTCGAATAAATAAATAAAATCTTTTAAAAATAAATAAATAAAATTAAAAAATAAATCAAGATTGGTAGTAGTTATAGTTGTCACTACTGGAATGTCATTGCTTTTAGCCTTTCTCAGAAAACAGTTTGGTGGGTGGCGAGGGGAGGGAGACACACACAAATGTACATCGGTCTTTTTGTTTCTTTGTCTTAAACACCATGATTTCATACCAATATCTCCCATTTCTGTCCGACACCACGGGGTTTATTTTAGCCTTCTCCTTCGAAATTTGTGCGTTCCTTCTGCAGTCGTGAGAAACCTGGCTCCCTTCATCCTCATCATTTTACTTATATATTCTCGGTCCTCCTGAATGTCCCCACCGTGCGGGCCACCTCCTCCACCCCTACCCTGCTGGACACCCCGGGTGCACCGGCAGAATCCTTACCCTGGGCTCCTCGTGTGTGCCCAGGCTGAGCCAGCTGAATCCTCAGCCCAAGCTCTGCCAAATACACTGGCCACGCTGGCCAAACCCTGGACTTTTTAAACTTAGTAGACGGATTATAAGCAAAAACTTGAGACAGTATTTCCTGAAATTATAAAATCAGAATATTAATTTTCTTTTCATTATTCAGTCACATAGTTGAGTTTCAGTCCTTATTCACAGAGGGCAGTGGGACTTAAAATTTAAGTAAAGCTCTGGAAATAATGCTATGGATAAGTCGGCTGAGCTTTTCTTTTACTTTTTGAGATGTAATATTAGCAGACATTTAGGGGAACGGTTTCCTGAGCAAGGTTGAGCTGGAGGACAGCTGCCTTCTGGGGGCTGCTAAAGCTTTTCTCACCATCCTGGGAAGCTCTGAATTCAGTCCCGGTTGCAGTGACACTTAAAAAATAAGTATGATGGTATTTGTCTTAAATTGGCAACCAATCTATTTACATAAATTCCTTTCTCAGTTTGATCTAGCAATAAAAATGATTTAATTTCTGCTTTAGGAACTAAGAAAAAATAGGGAAAATTATTTGTTTTTTCCATTTCCTGATGTATTTGATCTGTTTTTAGTTTTTGACTCTCTTCTTTGCCACCACATTCTTCTTCTCTTAGTTCACTTCCTCATGTCTGGTATTCCTGAGTATAGACAGCACGCGGTTATTTTCAGGAGTGCAGAAGGACCGACTGGATAGAGCAGAGTATCTGTGTCATGTTTGTCTTTGGAATGTGTTGATTGTTTATAAGTGGATATGAGTCCGTTTAATACTTGGAGGTTTTTATAATTCACCTCTTCATGATTCCAGGTCCCTCCTCCTTTAGTAAAAATTCCCCTGGGTGCCACAGCAATGTACTAGGAATAAGTAAAAATAAATTTGAAAGAAATCTGGCTCATGGTCTCTTAGGAGACTTGATTACAATATGGGGATAAAGCTGCAACGTCTCCTGTGTCATGTGACAATGGCAACCCCTTGCAGAGTGGTAATAGTGGATGTTGTTTGCCTTTTATATCTTCTTTAAATCCCTCCAAATTCAGCTCCCTTGTCCTTACCATAACAACTCCATCCTGGAACCAACAGCCATTATTGCGGGGCCCCGGGGAGCAGCTTTTGGCATTTCACTCAGGGATGCTGTCTGACCCTCCTGATCTTTCTTTAGGGTCTGCTGGCGTCAGAGCAGTGACAGTATTACCAGATTAGCACCATGAAAATTCGGTGTGCCCCCAGACACTCCCAGCATTAGAATAGTACGGGTGCTCATTTAACCTCCCCCTACCCCTGAGACTGCTGTCCATTGTCCTAAAGCAAGGCCACGCAAATGACACAAGTTCTGCCGTGCTAATAGGGGAAAGGAAGTTAACTCCTCCTCTACATTAGACACAGGGAAGGTTGTTGAGAAAAACCAAAACAAAACAAAACAAAGCTTCCAACCTCAAACCAAAAGAAAGTGCCAAATATAAGAAGGATAAGGATAATGCAAATTTTAAAGCTTTCCTCAAGGAAATGTGGCCTTACTGGGTGTTACAGACTTCTGACAAAGCCAAGGAGAGCCAGCTGACAAAGTTTCTGGCCATTCATGCATGCATTCATTCATTTAGTAAATATTTTTTCCTGGTTTTAAAATTCTCTGCTCAGTTCTGCGGTGGCTGTTAGTTCACCCAACAGAAACAATGGCCAAACACAGAACTTAGGAGCATCTGGGAAGCTTTCCAGTTGTCCTCTTCTTACACCATCCATTCTGTAGTGGAAATAGATCTCCCTCCCAGGCCAGTGAAAGGTGTGCTTGTAATTGAGATTTCTCAGAGCAGAGATGGTGGTTAGGTGATTGGTTTAAATGTGTGGTAATTTCTCACCTGTAACTGGACATGGGATGTCAACAAAAGGAGGTTTGGAAAGTTTTCTATTAATATTTAATAAACTTACAATTGGCAACATACATGAAAAACATCTGATGCAGTTCTTGGCACAATAAATATTAGTTTACTGTGCCTTTGTTTTCTGAACTGAAAACAGGTGTTGTCACAGTAGCCGAAATGGAAATAATCCATTCGCTTGACTGCTTAACCATTTATTTCTCTTCAGTGTCTCCTGCCACAGCTACTGCCCAGCTTGAACCCTAAAGCTCCCTATCTGGTTGCCCCAAGTCTCAATAACACCTAGGAAAACCTTGCTTTAACTATAGCAGAACCTTCACATGTTAGGAAAACTGGCGTAAGGAATTACAGTTTTTAACAAGGGATCTAATCAAATGATTAGGTTTTCTGTCACTTACTAAATTAGGCAGAGGGACAGGGTGAACCTGTTAGGTTTCCTGTCACCCAGAGAGCCAAATATTTAAGTATAGTGTAAGGTGAAGAGGCTTCCTATCCAAGGGTCAGGATGGGGTAAGAATCCTAAAGGCATCCTGTTTAGTTACAGTCCTCAGACATCTGTGAAATGATTTACTTATTTATTTTTAAAAGAGAGTTCAGTACTGTGGTATAAGTGGTTTGTAGTATTTAAAATGCATAACTGTAATCACTTCATGTAATTGTGCATTTCTACCAAGGGATTGTCTCGCTCAGGCCTAGGTCTCGTTCATTTTCCTGAGCAGTGCTGATTTATAACTAGGCTAACCCCTTGGTTAAGGCAGAATGCACTTAACCACTTTCCTAGGCATGCCAGGGAGCCAAATCGCTAATCTAATAGGAAATCTTTTTTTTTTTTAAGATTGTATATATTTATTTTGGGGGAGAGAGAGAGAGAGAAAGAGCATGAGCGGAGACAAAGGGAGAAAGAACCTCAAGCGACTCCATGCTGAGCGTGGAGCCGGATGCAGAGCCCAGTCCCACAGATCTTCGTGTCTATCATCATTAGACACTCAGCATTTCATAACTAAATAACGCTATTGTGATTTATTCATATGCTAACCTTGTAAAATACCTAACATCTCCATCGTGTGTGTTTTTGTGTTTTACTAATTTTAAATGCATCTGAGTATTTAAACATCCATCTGTTAGTCTGATGCTCTGTAGTTCCTAAGGACTCTTACAGTCACTGAGAGTGATTTTACTGTGGTCCAGTTCACCAATCTCTATATTTCCTCTATTAGGATTTTAGCTAAATCCATCAGTCAATTAAATAATTAAAAAGACTATTTAAAAGCTATAGGGTGGCAAATGGAAACCAAGACAGATAATTTGCCTTCCCTGGTGTGGGTTTGGTAACTTCACACTGTAACCTTTTATGATCTCAGCAAAAGAACAACTTTCCTTGCAAGGACAAAACGAAGCCATTTCAAGATTGATTCTCAACAGTTTGAAGTTACAGGTGCCCTCTCCTAACTGTGACTCTCTGCCCAGCGTGGGCATGTCCTGATATCAGCCCTTGTAGAGACTCTCCTGTCAAAGTGACCAGTTGACTGAGCACCTTGTGAGTGACCAACATCCTTCTCACCACACTGACAGAGTCGCAAGTTGAATCCTTTTCACACACCCCGCAGAAGACAAACCAACAAAAACTGAAAAGCAGTCCATTCCCAGATGTCAGGCCAGCTGCTGTATTTGTGGGCATGATTTGCTATGCCGTGTCTGACAGATTATTTTTTATATCCTCGCCACTTATGTTTTCATTGAGATATACTATAAACTGTTTCCTTTTGCTGGGGAAATGAACAGTGGTAAAAAAATGTCTTTTTTGGTCAAGAATTTAGACCGTGTACTGAGAAGGAGCTATCGTATTGGTAGTAGTATTGTCTTAACCACATTGCCTGGGACCTCAGTAGATAGCCTTTAGGTGGGGACAGTGTTGTGTTTGTTTCTGCTATTTCCTTATACCAGGAAGGTAGAATCCCTGAGTCGCTTGACATGATCAAATTCAGGTAATACAAAAATTAAAATAAAACCCAGATATCTCTCGTCTCCTCCTGGGCTGCAGAGCAGGTGCCCACCCCCCCGCCCGCCCACAGCAGGTGCCCTTGGTGACGGGTAGGATTTCTGGCCGCCCTCCCTGTGCTCTGGGTACTCTGTGTCTGCCATCCTGTGCATTGTTTCCTTTGTGTCCAAAGGGTCAGGCGCAATTAGCTTAAGAGAGAAAGAGGAGTAAGCAGCATTTTCCTTGGCTCTCCCTCAGGAATCTCAGACCCAACACAGCCTGTGGGGTTCACCATCACCTCCCAAAATTGTGCTCTTCCCCTACTGTCCCAGTTCCGTATAATAAGCAGCACCGTGGTCAGCTTGACACCTTCGTCTTTCCCACATCTCACATCCGGGAAGTCACCCTATCCAATCGGTGCCGCTTCTGCACTCAGAGCCTGTCCCTGCTCCACCTCCCCACTGCTCCACTCCAGCCAGAGCCCCGGTGGGCCCTTCCCAGGACCCAGGCGGTGGTTTCCTCCCTGCTCCCCTGCCAGGCACTCCGTCCTCTCCAGCCTCCAGTCACAGGGTCTTGCAAAAGGCCAATGTGGTCAGTGCTTAAACTCTGCCCTTGAGATACCGCGCAAGACCCCGTGACACTGCACGTCTCGCACACCCACCTCCCTGCGCAGCCCTCACGCTCCCCTTGCTGTCCTTGCTGTGGTGTAGTCCTGTGTCCTGCACTCATCTCTCCTTCCACCTGTGCCCTGCACCTTCTGTTGCCTCTTCCTGGAGCCCATTCAGTGTCTGTCCTTCTCATTACCCTGAATTAGGGGGGAGACGGGTCTGCCTGCTCATCCCTCCACCATGGCTCCCAGAACAGTGCTTGGAACGTGCTAATAACTCCTGAATGAATGAACAAGTGACTACAAATAAAACCGAAGACAGCAATAACAACTTTTAATGCTAATGTTTCTCTACAAGGCATGTCTTACTATATAATAGAAATGTGTTTTGAAAAAGTAGGCATTCTCTAAAAACGTATAGTATGTATCAAATTCATCTTGCAATGAGAAAAAAAAAAGGAAAGAAAGAAAAAGGTAAAATAATTCAGCCAGGCATCTCCTCACCACACTTGCTGGTTAACTACCCTTTGTGCTGCTCACGTGAGGAGGGGTGGCTCTGGAAAAGAAAACCGAGAGATGAAGCCAGGGAGCCGGTCAGACCACTGCCAGGGGCCCTCATGACTTTCCTGTGCTGTGGAAAGGCTGACAATTGCTATGGAAGGTTTTCTGACTTCAGAGGGTCCCTGTGAACTACTTGGAGGATCCCTTCTAGACACGACGCCAAGCTGGATGGTGATCCAGTAGGCTAACAGAAGTGACCGTCGCTGTGAGGGTAGACCCAGCACAGCGCAGATGCGGCGCACAGGACAGGGGGACCCGAGGGGAGGAAAGCCGTGTCCTGCCGTTTGGATGGCTGGCGGTATTGCTCATAATAAAAGAGGACTTCACGTCATTGTATGCTCACTGCGTGCCAACAGTGTGCGAGTTGTTCCCGTGAGCGGAGCGTCTCATCCCATGGAACACTCCTGGGAGCTAGGTGCCAGTGTCACCCTGCTACACTGGTGGGCTGTGGTCTCCTCAAATGTCTTTCGAGGCTTCGGTATGTTAATAAAAAGGCAAAATAAAGCATCCTATTTCAGGTGCTCTTAAGGCAGTATAACGAGAAGTGCCTAGATCTACGTGTGGAGAGGGTATGATCACATAAATAATTCAGATGTCAAGAAATTAATTTTTGGATGTCTTCTTTGAACCCTCCCGCTCCTAAAACTGGGTTAGGTATCCTGTTTCTGAGCTTCCATAGCATCCTTTCTATCTTTGTTATTGCCCTAAATCTTTTCCGAAACAATATGATGGGGGGGGTGGCGCATGCATATGCATGCACGCGCACATGTGAGCAAGAGAGAAAGAGAATGGAAGCCAGAGGGAAATGACAAGTTTTTTTTTAAATGTGTCATTTTTCGGGGCACCGGGGTGGCTCTGTCATTTAAGCATCTGCCTTTGGCTCAGGTCATGATCTTGGGATCCTGGGTCGAGCCCCACATTGGGCTCCCTGCTCTGCAGAGAGTCTGCTTCTCCCTCTGCCCCTACCCCCAATTCATGCTTACGCTCTCTTTCTCACAAATAAAAAGTCTTTAAGAAAAATAAAAATTAAATATTAAAAAAATAATGTCATTTTTAAATCCTCTGTCATTGTGTGTACTACGTGGCATTGTCTCTGTCTTTGGTACAATAATACCATGCCTTATTCTTTGTAACTCAGGCTCTTGGCACAGTGCCTGGCACAAGGCACTTATTAGTTACTCAGATGTTTATGAACACACACAATCAGTAACTAGCAGGGCCAGGATTCAAACCTACGGCTCCAGGGCTGTGTGGCTCTCCACTCATAATCTAACAAATAATCCCTGCCCACTTCAGGAACGTGCAGTCTAACAAAGGGAAGTAGATGAATTGATTCCATCACATGGAGACCATGATTTTGCCAGGAGAAGCTGCAATAAGATGTCTTCACCCTTGGGAGAAATTCTCATCTAAGAACTGGGGAAGTTGAACTGAACATATGGAAAGTTGGCAGTAAGCTAATGAGCATTGCATAAGTTTGGTACATCAATAAAGAAAGGGGTCAAAGTTTGGTGTACTTTGAAATTAAAACTGCATTATAAGCTGTCCTTCTGATATGGGCCAGCGTTGTTGGTTTAAAAATCCACACCCAGCAAACAAACTGTAGGTGGAAGTACGAATTGCTACAGCAGCCTCTCTGGAGAAGAATTTGGCAAAAATTCACAAATTTAAATTGTACGTATCCTTTGACCTGGCAACTTCAGTTCTAGAAATGTGTTCTACAGGAATATGTACACATATGCACAAAGAAATAGATGCCATTGTATTTACAGTTGCATTGTTCGTAGTAGAAAAGATTAGTAACAGCCTAAAAGTCCAATAGGGACTAATTAAATATGTTATTGTATATTCATCCCGAAATGAAATACTATGCAGGCATAAAAAATGAGGCTTTTCTCTATTTACTTCCACGAAACTATCACCAAGATACATATTTTAATTAGAAAAATGTCATTCATGTAAAAAAGATTATATATGTGTGTGTATGCATAACCTCTTTCTAGAAAAATTCACAGAAATCCAGTAGCAGTGGCTGCCTCTGGCAAGGGAGACTGTGGGAAAATGAGAAAAATGAGAAACACTTTCCACTGTCTGATCATTTATATTTTCTGAATCTTTTACTAAGAGCCTGTATTGTCTATTCAAAATAAAAACCTGGGGTGCCTAGGTGGGTCAGTTGGTTAAGCATCCAACTCTTTGATTTTAGCTCAGGTCATGATCTCAGGGTCCTGGGCTCAAGCCCCGCATTAGGTTCCACACTCAGTGTGGAGTCTGCTTGAGATTCACTCTCCCTCTCCCTCTGCCCCTCCTGCTCATGCTCTCTCTCTCTCTCTCTTTCTCTTAAATAAATAAATCTTTTTTAAAAAATCTGATCAGAGAGCCAGTTCCCGAAACTCCAGAACTAACTCAGAAACCTCATTCTTAAGATTCTGTCCCTCTACAACCACTCTTGGTACAAAATCTGTATTAGTCCAACTCCAGAGATAAAGAACCAGTAGGATATGTGTGTGTCTATATACACACATTTGGAGAGATTTTTTTTTGGCCAGCACAGTTACAGAGGCCGAGAAGTCCCAACTCTGCAGTCGGCAGGCTGGAGTCCCAGGAGAGCCAGTGGTGCAAGTTCTAGTCTGAGCCTGGATATGAGGGCAGGAGACCTGTGTCCCAGCTCAGAGACAGTGAAGCTGAGAGACAAAGCATTGTTTCTGAGTCACGCTTTTATTCTAATCAGGCCTTCTGGATTGGATGAGGCCCACCCACACCGGGGAGGGCACTCTGTTAGGTCCACTGATTCTGTTTTTTTTTTATTATGTTAATCACCATATATTACATCATTAGTTTTTGATGTAGTGTTCCATGATTCATTGTTTGTGCATAACACCCGGTGCTCCACGCAGAATGTGCCCTCTTTAATACCCATCACCAGGCTAACCCATCCCCCTACCCTCCTCCCCTCTAGAACCCTGTTTGTTTTTCAGAGTCCATCGTCTCTCATGGTTCGTCTCCCCCTCTGACTTACTTGCCTTCATTCTTCCCCTCCTGCTGTCTTCTTTTTCTTTTTTCTTAACATATGTTGCATTATTTGTTTCAGAAGTACAGATCTGTGATTCAACAGTCTTGCACAATTCACAGCGCTCACCATAGCACATACCCTCCCCAATGTCTTATCACCCAGCCACCCCATCCCTCCCACCCCCCACCACTCCAGCAACCCTCAGTTTGTTTCCTGAGATTAAGAATTCCTCCTATCAGTGAGGTCATATGATACATGTCTTTCTCTGATTGACTTATTTCACTCAGCATAACACCCTCTAGTTCCATCCACGTCATTGCAAATGGCAAGATCTCATTCCTTTTGATGGCTGCATAATATTCCATTGTGTATATATACCACATCTTCTTTATCCATTTATCTGTCGATGGACATCTTGGCTCTTTCCACAGTTTGGCTATTGTCAGTCCACTGATTCTGATGTTACTCTTATCCAGCAACACCTGCACAGGCACCCCAGGATACTGTTTGACCGAATGTTTGGGGCGCCTCACATAAAATTAATGATACAGGCACACATGTCAGTTTGCATCAGTAGTGGTGACAGTAACTTTGAGCACATGGTTTAGGTGGTCACAGCATTTCTCTCCTGTAAAATTAGTTGTCTTTCCCTTTGTAATTGCTAAGTAATTTGTGGGGAGATACTTTGCAGCTATGCAAATACCCCATTCCTCATCACACTTTCAACTACTGGTTTTTGCATGCACAGATCATTTTCTAACATCATTCCTTCTGTATTTCTTAGTTGTCATTCTACTCTAAGGAAGGGCTTTTCCTTCTCCAGTTCACTTCTATTTTATATCAGTCTGGGCTCATAGATTCTGATTTTATTCGGGGGATTATGATGTTTCTGATATTACTTATTTCAGTGCTCATGTGGTTCCAGATTTGGCCAGTGGGAGCCCATTCACTTTGGTTCCTGTTTCTTTTGACAAGTTGCTGTCATTCTCTGAGTACTTCCCTACTTTCTGGCTCAACAAGGTATTCCAGACTCATCTTATACTTCCCCTGCCCCAGCTCCAGAATCCACTTTTCTCCACGGGATCCTGGGTCTTTTTAGTTAAGAATACAAGCCAACATCTGGGTGTCATTGCTTCTAAGCTTCCTCAGAAGACAGAGCTAGGAAATGTGTGTGCACATACATCTCTCTCTCCCTTTCCATTCCCTATGCCCCACCACATATGCCGAGTTCAAACTGATACCTCCAGTTCCAAGTCAACCCCCCCAACACTTTGCAACTTCCTTCCCTAACAGTGAAAAACCTGTCTCGGAGGGTGAGTCAGAGTAGATTCTATTTTAATTATATTTTCCTGGAATATAAGTTACTATTTGTATCTAGATTACTCGAAGCTGCGCATGTGAAAGGAAATGTTTTTTTCTGGTAGAACATAGGGATGTGGCCCATTAAAAACTAGGTGATATCGTGCTGTACTTAATCTCCCCACCTCCCATGTTTGACTCATAAGGAAATAAGAAAAGTGAAATTAAGTACATAATTTTTTTTAAAAAGTAATGATGGTACCTAGGTGATTTAAAGTCTTACACACTTGATGGCCTGAATTTTCTCCATAAATGGGATGCAAACCATTTGCTGAGAGAACGGAGGTAGGCTAAGGGGACTCATTCCTTCATCCCTTCATTTTTTTAATTCCTCAAATATTTAACCAGCTCTTATAAGTTCCAGGCACTATATTGCGTGCTGAAGATAAAGCAATGAACAAGGTAAGTATGGTCTGTACTCCTCTGGAGACAGAAAACAAACAAGAAACTTCTTGTGCTGACTACCATAGAGGGAACAAGCATGGGATGCTGGTGGACAGGGCACTTTAGGTGGGGACAGATCTTGTTTTATTCTTGGCCAGAGCACAGTCATCAGGAGTAGTTGGCATGAGATAAGCCAACATCTGGATGTCAGATTGACCTCATATCAAGGCTTCCCACTGAAAAGATTTAAGGATAGGAATGAGCATTTAGATTTATATTTTATGGAGAATGGATTAAAAGGAAGTCACGCCAACGAAGATGATACCTGCGACAGGGAAGACACCTGTGACCTCGTGTTCTTGCTGACGCTGTTCACTATGTACATTCTCGACCTGGAGAAAATTGTGCCATATTGTTGGTTTGATTTGCATTTCTTTAAATGTAAGTGAAATCAGGCCATTTTCATGGAATTTATTTCGGTATAACTAGTTGTATTCATTTCCTAGAGTTGCTATAACAAAATACCACAAACTGGGTGGCTTAAAAGATGAGACACTCCTTATCTCACAGTTCTGAAGGCTAGAAGTCCCAAGTCAAGGGCCATGCTGTGTCTGAAACCGGTAGGAGAGACATCCTTCCTTGCCTCTTCCCAGCTTCTGGGAGTGACCTTGGCTTGCATCTGTCTGCCTTTGTCATCACATGGTGTCCTCCCTGTCACGTGGCGCTTTCCTCTTCTCATAACCCAGTCATGTTGGATTTGGGCCCACTCTGATGACTTCATCTTGATTCCATCTGCAAAGCTCTGTTTCTAAATAAGGACACTTTCACGGGTACCAGGGATTAGGACTTCAACGTATCTTTTCTGGGGGGAGGCCACAGTTCAAGCCATGGTGCTAATGATCCATGGTCTTTGTTTTTCCAGGGGCCTGGTCTGTTTTCTAACACTGTCCATTGACATGCATTATTGGCATCTTTGTTGGCTGCTTTGAAAGCTCACCATTATCATACCAAAGTCTTCAGGAACACCTGTCATGTGATCTCCGTTATCTCCCTCTTCTATACTTTCCTTCTTTCTGCTTCAACTTTGTTTTTCCACGTTGTTTTGCTCACTTTTCTCCGCCTTTTCTTCTCGCCCCTGTGTCCGGCAGTATCCACGCCCATTCTCCTGTCTGGTAGTGTAGCCTTCATTTCTGTGAGGTTTTCTCCTCTTCTGTTTCCTTGAGCTCTTCTGGTTTCCTGTCTCCTTTTCCAAAAAATGGTTTGAAACATGATTTCTCTATTTTTAAATGTTTTCTTTGATCTCTTGGTTTAATGGGATATATTATTTTTACGTTCTTTGCTTTCGTGCAGAAATATTTTACCATAATTTTTCTCCTTCCTGACATACTTATTTTTCGTGGGTATTCTTGATCTGCCCTTTGTCTGTCAGTTTCTTTGCCTACTTTTTTCCTGTAACATTGAACAGCCTACTTCTGGAGAATTCTGCTCCAGGGCCTGGCGTTTGCCAAGGTGCTTCTTCTCTCTCAGCGACCTCCCTCAACTATGTCGACTTTTCGTGGCACTTCCACCCATCCTTCATAGATCATATGTCAGAGTCATGGCTGGGTTTTTGTTTCCTAGTAGGTAATGTTGTCTGGCTTTGTTTCGTTTTGCTGTTCTTGATGATTTTCAGAGGGTGCAATCAGGCCAAGATAACCATACTCTCTCCTCCTTAAACAGTAGTCCCTTAGGTGGTATTTGAAGTTGATCCAGGACCCAACCCTAGAAAACCTGAGTGTTTAGAGATCATGAGAAAAGGAGGGGCCAGCAAAGGAGATAGAGGAGGAACACTCAGAGAAGGTGGCCCCAGAGAAGCCACGAGAAGAGTGTGTTGAAGCAAGAGTCAGTGTCAGAGGCTGCTGAGACACCAAGTAAGGTGAAGACAGAGAATCAGCCGGGGGATTCAGCAGTGTCGTTGAGAACTAGCTTTGGGCAGCAGGCTGGAGTTGCTTGAGGAGATAGTAGAAGGCAGAGAGATGGCTTGTGCAGGTGAACACGTTTCCTGGGCAACATGAATGTTCCCAGCAACTCAGGATTTCATGTACATTGAAGAGGGAAGGAAAACAGGCCAAATCAATGTGATTAAGCCCCTCCTATCTGAAAGCATACATTCTCATGAAATAAGTAATATTTACTCATGAATGAAGATTCTCTTGAATACTTAGTATACTATTCACAGATAATTTTCCTCCTGATTGTAATTGATTTCATGTTAAGTAGTCAGCCAAGGACAACACTGAATTCTGTTAGTGGGTGAACCAACCTTGGAAGCCTCGAGGGTACCTCTGAAATCTCATCATCTGAAGTAAATTCCCTCTTCTCCTCCACCCAGCTCAAAGTTAAATATATGTTTGCCCTTCATGTTCAGTAAGTGTTTGGATTCTGTCCAATTTCCCTTTGAAGTAACTCACATTTCCCTTTCTCTCCTTTCTGCTGCCATTCTCGGCCTCATTGACCTCTTCAGCTAGAAGAGTCTTCCCTGATTCCTTGTTTCCAGTCACGTCGAATTTAAACCTTCCCAGCCTGGCTTTCAGAGCCTTTCACAGCAGTAGAATCCAGCTCCCTCCTACTTACCCAGCTGTTGCCTGACATTCCCTGACACGGGCTTTCTGCTCTAGGAAGGCCAGCCTCCCTCCTGTCCTTCCAGTCTTGCCATGTGGTTCTGCCTTCACACTGAAGTTCCTGTGGAGCTCGCCTTAGTCCTCAGCTAGCACTTCATTACCTGTAGGATCAGTTGATGTATACACACCTCACTCCCCAGGGTCATACTTGTACGGTTGTGCCCTTGACTGATGTGAAGGAGCCCCGTATATCTCAACTTCCTGTTGTACCTTAATTTTTGTATAAATGATGTGCGAATTAATGCAAATATTTTTTTAAAAAAAATGTTCCAGAATTCCTGTACAAGACTGTTGTCCTCCGAAGGCATTACCTTTACATCTTCTTCATGGCTACTCATTAGTTCAAACATGTTTTAGGGGCCCCTGGCTGGCTCAGTCAGAAGAACAAGTGACTCTTGATCTTGGGGTTGTGAGTTCGAGCCCCACGTTGGATGTAGAGATTACTAAAAAATAAATAAACTTGGGGCACCTGGATGGCTCAGTCATTTGAGTGTCTGCCTTCAGCTCAGGTTGTGGTCCTGGGGTCCTGGAATCAAGCCCTGTGTGGGGCTCCCTAGGTCTGCAGGGAGCCTGCTTCTCCCTCTCCCTCTGCCTGCTGCTTCCCCTGCATGTGCCTTCTGTAAAATAAATAAATTTAGAAAAATAAACTTAAAAAAACTTTTAGAACCTTCTTGTTTCATTCAGAAGCCAGTGAAAATACCTGGCCCAGTCAGTAATTATCTTTAAACTTCTTAAAGAAATTGAGGTTTTGTTGTTCTTTGGGGTTTTTTTTAGAAAGGGAAAGAGAGTGTGTGTGAACCTTGGGTGGGGGAGGAGCAGAGGGAGAGAGAGAATCTTCAGCAGGCTCCACGCCTAGCACGAGCCAATGCAGGGCTCGATCTCACTCTGAGATCATGACCTGAGCCGAAATCAAGAGTCAGACGCTCAACCAACTGAGCCACCCAGGTACCCCAAGAAATCGAGTTTTAAAAATCAATCGCTGTTAAGCTATTTTAAGTATTTTGGAAGTTCTAAAGAAAAAACATCTGAACAGAGCGAAGACCAAAATGTCAGTGTTGGAAATGGGCGTATCAAGAGTGACTTCCTGGGGGAGCTGAGGCGTAGGCTTTTGAAAAGAGTGAGAATGGACTGAGCAGATGGGTGAAGAAGAGACTGGGTGGGGAGAGGGTATTGTAGGCAGAATAAACCCCGTGGCCAAACCATGAACTGTAACAAGCCTTGGGTACTCTAAGTAGCTCATTAATGTAACAGCAGGAGTGACTGAGACAGAGAGGGGGATAGGGAGGGTTTGATAGGTCTGTGTGTCGTGGGTAGTTAGGAGAGTCGAGTGAAAGGAAATATGGAGGACAGAGCACAAAAGGCCTCGTGGGCTTTGCTCTGGACTTTGCGTACTCTTTGGGTTCCTCGTGGGAAGGGGTGTGTTGTGATCATCTTTGCCAACACAGTGCATACCTTTATTATCTTACCTGTCATGTTGTTATTATTTATTTGCAATACTTCCCTGCTCTTTATTCATTTTTTTAATTCCCAGAGTCAGGCCTGGTGTCTGGCACATAGTAGATATTGAATAAATGTTTGAAGAATGCATTATAAAAGTTTGTCATAAAAGCTTTTCACAAAGAAGGCATAAAAATGCATTCCTTGGTCTTTTGTAAGAGATGGTATCACCCTATTTGTCATTGAGAATAATTACAGTAGTTCCTTACGGAGGCATACCAAGCAGGTGACTACATTACCTGAGTGCTAACTTCTTAACCCAAGGCTTTCCAAAAGCAAACTGCAATACTGCACTGGTGTTAAAGTGTATACTGGCGCCATCTCGCGGTGATTTTAAGCCTTAACCAAATCGAAAGCTTCGTCTGTGATAACCAGACTTTCAAACAAGTTTCTGACATTTTATAAATTACCGAAGTATTGTATTTAATACTATATTTTGTTGACCCTTTGCCACTATCTTCACATTAACAGTTTTGGATTTGATGGTTCATACATGTATTTTAATTGTGTTTTACAAACATGTCTAGAAGTTTTGATAGGCAAAATATTCCATTTGAAATAAAATGGAATTTGGTCATTAGGCAGACCTGGAGTCTTACACCAGCATTCTGATCTCAGATGCTATTTGCTGTGTCTCAGTTCACAGAGTTCCAGACTTGTGAGGTAATCTTTTTTTTTCCTAACATCCTTCTTTATTTTTTTTTCCTGGTTGGACATTGTTTCTAAAACGAAGGAATCATGTCCTTTTAATTCTTATCCTTGAAGACAGCTGTTGAGCGTGTCCTGCAAATTTGCAGGTTAAGCCAGAAAGGCTTGGGTAGTGAACCTTAGCTTTTTATTATTTTTGTGGGTGTTTGAACATGAGTTATGTGGACATTTTGCTTGTGATTTGCCGTTCGTTGATTAACAGCTGAGTCGGGGAATCAGATCATGATCATTGAATTAATTCCTCATGTGTAGGGATTGCTGTGATTTAAGTAGCAATGTTAATATAAAATAAGTGTTTATTTTTTAATTGTGTTATTTTTTAAATTTTTATTATGTTAATCACCATACATTAAAAGCGTTTATTAAAAATATTTTTCATGCAGAGCATAATTGGAAGCTTAAGATTAATTGCCCTTTTTTTTTTAAGTACTTACTCAATGCCAGAGGGATTCAGTGGGTATAATTATCTCCATTTTACAGATGAATCTGAAACACATGGAGGTGAGGTAGCTTTCACAAGGTCTCACAGCTCTTATATTTGCAGTGTGAGCATTCAGACCCAGATGTAGAGGACCCCAGAGTCCAGGCTTTTAACCACCATGTAAACTCTGTCCAACAATGAGGGGGGGATTCATAGGAAAACCATAGTAGAAAAATGCACAAGACAACCTTAACGTGGTTATTAATAGCTTTTATTTAAATATACACTAATTAATAAAAATCTTGGCTTTAATTTATTGTTGACATTATCAGCATCTGCTTGTTTCCACTCCTAATTATAGCCAACAGCCTTCATTCCATTGTGAAGGAAGTTGAGGGTTCTTGCCCTGCTGCACTGGTCCTAAGCAAGCGTGCTTCGAGGCACTGTTGCTGTCTGTGGATGAGCATTTTGCCCGTCTCGGCACTCCCTTCATTCTCGGATACAAACTGTGTCTACCTGTGCCTTTCAGCAGGGGGCGTGTGTTGGCAACAGCTTGTGTAGAAACCTCCATTTGGGTGTTGGCCTGGTTGATGGATGTCTATATGTGTCGGTTAATGTATATAGGGTGAATAGATACGGGTTTTCTAAGTTTTAGATTTAAATTTTTTCTTTGTAAATATAGACACATAATTTTGTGCAGTCGCAGTCATATCATATGCCAGGTTGTGGTGTGGTTTTTTTTTTTACTCTTTTTTTTTCTTTGTTCCTGTGGCTTCCTTCCATCCACCCACATGGCCTTCCTCCTCATCACCCTGTTGTATGTATAAAAGGGCACATAAAACATAACAAGTGGTCTTCCATATTTTTCTATGCTTGTGTAATCATTTATCACATATATCTATGTGCAGTTAGACATCCAAATCATCTATGGGGCAGCGTGCTAGCGTTTTATGGTAAAAAGGTGCTATCATATTATAAATACTTTTAAAAATACACATACCTTTCAACTAGCTTCCCCACAGAAATAAAAGCAGTGATTTGTAAGATTATGTGTCAGTAGTATTTTCTACAGTATTATTCATAATAGCAGGAAGGAAGGGGGATGATTGAATAAAGAATGATAATCTATACCATGAAATTTTAAGGCAGTCGTTTAAAATAATGAATTTGATGTGTGCCAAAAGCATCTCCTGTACCATTCTCTCTGTTATGAATTTCAGCGTTCCTACTCCTTTTACTGACATTTTAGTGTGGTTTCAAGAGGAAGAACAAAAGAAATGTATTGGGACAGTTGTCTTCATAATTGCAAATCTGGCTAAGTAGATTACAAGACCTGCTTTAACTTTTGTTTCTTTTCTTACTAGAGCTCTTAGTGTAGAGCCCTTTCTGGTCCTTTTGTATTTGGAAATAGGGAATATCCAGCCTCCCCCAAATGACATTCTTTCTTCTTTCTTGGCTTTTAACTCCTACTGGTCTTTTCTACCAGCAGCATCTGAAGGGGTACAACCTTAAGCATTGTCTCAAATTAAATTCAGAATCAATGAAATGTCAGTTCAGAAACTGTTCCTGGGACACTTGGATCTTCTTAGAAATGAGACTTAGGAAAGACAGCATTTCTATATAACCACAGCTACTCTTCTGTTTCTTTTGCTTCTGTACAGGTTTGAAAAAGGGCGCATCTACACATTCATTGGAGAAGTCGTTGTTTCTGTGAATCCTTACAAGTCTTTGAACATCTATGGGAGGGACACAATCGAGCAGTATAAAGGACGTGAGCTGTACGAGAGACCTCCTCATCTTTTTGCAATTGCTGATGCTGCTTACAAAGCTATGAAGAGGCGCTCAAAAGACACTTGTATTGTGATATCAGGTATTCAGAGGGGATCCCCTGTACTTTCAAGGTCAAAATGCATTTAACTTATTAGGTACTCAAGGATCCAAACTGTTGAATAGATCTTTTTTTTTTTTTTTGGAAGTTAGAAACGTAAGCAGTTTTATAGGAGAAAAAAATTTGCAGTGAACACCAGATCATTTCTGACAGATGTCTAGTCTTGGTTCATTTATAAATCCATGTTACATGTGGATGGACTTCTGATCATGAAAGATTCTTCCTCCCGTCTCAAGGACATAAAAGTACTGGATAAAATGTAACAAAGGTTATTTTTTTTAGAAGATTTTTATTTCTTTATCTGTCAGAGAGAGAGGCAGGCAGAGGGAGAAGCAGACTCCCCGCCGAGCAGAGAGCCCAACGCAGGGCTCCATCCCAGGACCCTGAGATCATGACCTGAGCCGAAAGCAGACGCTCAACCAACTGAGCCACCCAGGTGCCCCAAAAAGGTTATTTTAAATAACAGCAGAATGAAAGGAAGAAAATGAAGTTCTGAGGTACAACTCAAAGTCAGATTGGCGAGTGGGAGTTAGTGTCACGGGCCATCCAGGCACAGGGACCAGAAATGGGCTGTCCCAGCTGGAGGCTGGAGCTTCGAAGCCTACGGAGCAGAGACAGGTGATAGACCCTGTGTGCCCGAGAGCTGGAGCTGAGCTCTTCGCGGAATCTCGTGTAGTGTGAATTGGGGATAGGGAAAGTATCTGCCCGCTGACCCAGGATGGCCTCTCCTACACTGTGGGAATGTATTTTGGTGCTAATAATACCTCACATCTGCATTAGGGGCTTTATACTTGTAAAACTGCTTTTATGACCCTTATTCCATTTTGGTTATCAAAACAATTCTGAGTGCTAAGACAGTTGTGTTTCTACTTTATAGATGAGAAAATTATGAAGGGTCAGAGGAGTTACAGTAACTTAGTGTTGGAGAATCATATCCTAGGACTACATTATATTCAATTATGTAAAGCTATACTACCTGATTATAAAAGGAGGGAGGGAGTAATCAATCATTTAAGCATATAAAGTAAAAGCAAAAAGTCTCTCCCCTTTGAATACCTTGTTACCCCCAAAACTCCAGCAGTAACAGCTGTGAATTTAGTGTTTATCCTTTTTATACATTTTTCTGTGTATAACACATATAGTCATACATGCATATTAAATTATAAATGTGTAACTGTGATACAGAATTATGTTCTAACTGCTATTATGTAACTTGTTTTTCTGTTTTAACACTATGGAGTGGACATCTTTTCTTTCTTTCTTTCTTTTTTTAAGATTTTATTTATTTGAGAGAGAGAGCACAAGCCAGGGGAGAGGCAGAGGGAGAGGGAGAAGCAGGCTTCCTGCTGAGCAGGGAGCCCAATGCGGGGCTCAGTCCCAGGACCCTGAGATCATGACCTGAGCTGAAGGCAGCCACTTAACCAACTGAGCCACCCAGGCGCCTTTGGAGTGGACATCTTTTCATTAGCATGTATATAGAAGTGGGGGACTTACACCTGTGCAGTATTCCATTGAATATCTGCCCAGTCCTCTACTGACAGGCATGTTATTTGCAGGGTTCAGCTGTGACACACACACAGTATAGTCTGCAGAAATACTCCTTAAATCTTTAAAGATTATAATTCTTATTTGATCCCATTAGTATTTTTACTATTTCTGTAGTATAAATTTCTACAAGTGGAATTTGGGGGTCAAAAGGCATACACATTTAAAAATTGGGGGAGCTCATTCTAAACTGATCCCTTCTGCTCACCTTATACCAGTTGTCCCGCTTTTCCTGTGACACCATGTCTGGGAGCTTGCTGTTTGGTTTGGTTTTATTTTCACTAAAATTGCTCTGACTTTAATTTTTGGAAGGAATATTTCATCCTTGTTAAGATGAAAAGAAATTTTGCTGTAGAGCATAAGGTTATATGAACTGGGGTGCCTGGGTGGCTGAGTCATTAAGTGTCTGCTTTCGGCTCAGGTCATAGTCCCAGGGTCCTGGGATCAAACCCTGCGTCGGGCTCCCTGCTCCGCAGGAGGCCTGCTTCTCCCTCTCCCACTCCCCCTGCTTGTGTTCCCTCTCTCGCTGTGTCTCTCTCTGTGTCAAATAAATAAATAAAATCTTCAAAAAAAAAAGTTATATGAACTTAGCCATGGCCAGTGTTTGAGTCATTAGCTTGTTTCATTTCTGCTGTGCTTAAAAGTCACTGCCAAGCACCAAGACTGGTCTCAGGAATTCATTTACCCCATTTTATCCCTTGATATTTTCTACTTAGTACATCTTAACTTGTAATCTGTTTGTTATTTTACTTCTCTAATAGTCATTTTTTTCTCAGCATTTTCAGAGCTGTTAGAACCTAGACTGTATCAAGACGGGAGGAAATAACTCAAAAAAAAAAAGCAAACAATGTAACATAAAAGTTTTAAGTAAATAACATCAAAATTTGCAACTCTTCTGTTACAAGTCAGCTTACTGTTGGTTCCAGTGACAGTGTTAAGCCTTGCACAACTTTTCCCACAGGGGAGAGTGGTGCGGGTAAGACGGAAGCCAGTAAGTACATTATGCAGTACATCGCGGCCATCACCAACCCCAGCCAGAGAGCCGAGGTGGAGAGGTAAGGGCGGTGTGAAGATGGGGAGACGCTCTCTTTGGGGCTTCGCTTTCTACACACACTTGCTGGGGCCGAAGCTCCCATACGGAGCCAGCATTTGTTGATGATTTACTATTGTCTCTGCCCTTTGATCTGTGTTACCCTATATCTATATTCCCTTCTTCGTAGAGAAATACTGCTTTGGTAAACTTTACCTAGATAGGAAACAAGGTAATGCTGCAAGAGATGAAAGTTTTCCCACTCCACCTGTAACTGCTGCCTTCAGTGTCACACGTGCTCAGCTAGGGTGTTCCCGCGGGTAGATGTCATTGTTCAAGTTGTCTTTTTTATGCTGTCTTCTGAGGAGCCCTGGGTTCCCGGAGGGAAAGGGGGCTCCAGGACTCAGAACCATGCCTTCCCTGAATTGCATTGTCACAGCCCGAACCCCTGATATTAGAAGCACTAGAATGATTCCCTTTTCTTTTTAAGTTTCATGCCAGGCTGCTGTCAGCGTACAAGGATGCAGGCTGCTGGGCGCTGTCTGCAGGACCCGGCTTTTAGCACCGAGCACCACGTAGTATTTTCTTAATCCATTTGCGCCACGTAGTATTTTCTTAATCCATTTGTAAGGAACGAATGGATGGGTTGATTCTTTGTTTTGTTTTGTTTTGTTTTGTTTTAAGAAAGAAATGTGGCAATAAAGTAACATGACTTAACTTTCTTCTATGGTGTGCACTTTTTGAGAGAAAAAAAGGTTTTCAGAGTTGCTAGTGTGAAGCTCAGTATTTGTTTTCGGAAGAGTTCCCTCCGCATGCACATCTCAGCCTTCAGTTTACGACTAGAAAAGAAAGGATGCGGGGTTGGTACGAAAGAAGGCTGTGTAGACTAGACTTACCCTTCCAGGGCTTTCCTCATTTCTACATAACTGGGCTGGAGGTCAAAGAGGCCTTTTTCTTGACTGTGACACATCCCCACTTCTGATTCTGAATTTGCAATCTCCTATGATGAAGACACGAATATGAGTCAGTTATCTGAATCTCCACAGAAGCTCGGGAGAACTAACTTTATTTCTACAGCCAGTTGGTATGGTAGAGTCAGGCATGTGTACATTGACTGGTGTTTCATGGGCATATCTTACTATAGTTTTAAAGATGGTCACCCTTGTTTACCATAAGCGTGCAGTCCCCCCTCCCCACATTTTAAAAGTATACTTTCATGTGGGAGGAGAGAAGCTGGCAGGGTTATGGGGTGACTTAGAGTCATAGAGGATCTGCTACATTAGCTTATTTCAATGGCCAGTGTGATTCCTACAGGTGTAGCCATGCTAGAAGAGTTTTGCCAGGGAAATGAAAACAAAGGACCAGCATAAAGTTAAAAAGTATCCATTGGGAGAGACTGTGCTATAGAAAGTTAGCATTCATTGAATAAGGAATGAATGTGTCACCCATTCTTTTCACAACACATCTTTTTAAGATTTTTCTTTGTCAATAAAACATGTTCACTTAAAAACTAAAAATTACAGCATTTTGTCCAAGGTGGAAGTCCCCTGAAATCCCAATCTACATTACCCTGTCAAGCTAGGTCCCTATAGTGAAATGTACTAGCCTTTCCAGATTTTTAAGCATTTACTGAACTATGTGCCTGCCCACACACACTCACATGGACACATGCACAGACACACAAAGACCCTGCAACACATGTTATTTTACAACCTAATTCCTCATTCATTAGTTTATTCTGGACCTCTTTCTCTGTCAATGCATCCTATACTAGGAGAAAAGTTTTTTATCCAACCCTACTAGTGGACATTTAGGGTTTGCTTTAATATTGCAAACAATGCTGCAGTCGGCATCTTTGTATAAATGTTTGGATGTGCTTTAAAAAAATCTGGTTTTTCTAAAAGGCCCAGCCTCTAAACTTTTTATAATGACTTTCATTTATCTGTGTCAAAGAGTGAAGAATATGTTGCTTAAGTCCAACTGTGTCTTGGAAGCTTTCGGAAATGCCAAAACCAACCGTAATGACAACTCAAGTAGGTTTGGAAAATACATGGATATCAACTTTGATTTCAAAGGGGATCCTATTGGTGGACATATCAATAACTACTTATTGGAGAAGGTAAAATGTGCTTAATTTCTGAGGGTAATGTTTTCCAGTGCTGAATTTTTTTTAAACCTAATCGCGTGTATAGAATTTTTAAAATTACTTAAAAGTAGCTTTAAATCCTATCCTCCCTCCCTTCCTGTTCCTCAGTTCCTTTTCTGTGACAAGATACTCTTCTTAGCTGCTACAATATCAGGGTGGAAAAAGTTTGGGCTTCGTAGATAAGGATTTAGGTGTGTGTGTGTGGCCAGGAGTGGGAGTAGTATGTGAATGCGTGCTAACTTCTGGGTAAGATTTGACCAAAACACAATCTAGGACTAATCAGTTCTACTCTTTTGACACATCACCATTGCCCAT
The DNA here is from genome assembly GCF_037043125.1 of Eumetopias jubatus. Taxonomy (NCBI): domain Eukaryota; kingdom Metazoa; phylum Chordata; class Mammalia; order Carnivora; family Otariidae; genus Eumetopias; species Eumetopias jubatus. The sequence continues at coordinate 122,255,691 of NW_028274816.1, forward strand.
ATGTTTTCCTGCTGTTGTCCTGAACGCATCGCAGAAGAACCAGCACACCCATTCCCTGAAATGACGCTCTTTTCACAGAATCATGCCCATACAACTCTCTTTTTTTAAGTGAGATATAATTGACATTTGACACCACGCACATTTAAGGTATACAACATACTGACTTGATACTTCCATGTATATTTATTTTAATGAATCTGAATCTCATTTTCTTCTAGTTTCTATTTGTTCATAGCATCTTTTATGGCAGTGTAACGCAGCATAATCTGTTTTTGTTTGTTAAATCGATGTCAGACTGTTAAGGAAATAAGGGTTTTTATCAGTGTCAGTTACAAAAGGACTGGAAATGCCTGGTGTCATCAGTCTTTTTCCAAAATGTTTCGTGGCTTCACTTTACGTGTAGAGTCCCTCAAAAGGACCCCTCTGAATGAACGTACACTGTGAGACCTCTCAGAGCAGGCTTTTGGGAGCCATCTAAGGTAGGGGCCTCCATAGACTGGTTTTGCTCAACTGATTTTACTGCAGGACATAAGGCATTGCTCTTTGAAATGCCAGCAGACCCTGGGGACCCTGAACATCCTTTCCTGTTCTCCCACGTCCAATCCTCTTCCCCCTAAAAATCCCATCTTTAGCCTCCAGGTTAAAAAAAAAAAAAAAAAAGCTTCACTTTCATAAAGTTTAGGGAATTCTGTTTTAAGCAGTAAAAAGAATAGTAAAAGTTGCACAGAAAACCCCACAGGAGGCCTAGTTTTAGGTGGGTAATCCATGGGGTCTTTAGGACATTTAAATACACTATTGAGGGCGCCTGGGTGGCTCAGTCATTAAGCGTCTGCCTTCGGCTCAGGTCATGATCCCAGGGTCCTGGGATCGAGTCCCACATCGGGCTCCCTGCTCAGCGGGAAGTCTGCTTCTCCCTCTCCCACTGCCCCTGCTTGTGTTCCCTCTCCCACTGTGTCTCTCTCTGTCAAATAAATAAAATCTTAAAAAAAAAAAGCACTATTGATAGGCAATTTCCTGAGAACTTGGCTTGCCCTTTGTTTTCGGGGTGCATTCTCAGATTAATGATTTAATGTGGGTTTTTGGGGTTTTTTTTAGTCTCGAGTGATTGTGCAACAGCCAGGAGAAAGAAGCTTTCATTCTTTTTATCAGGTTAGTATCTGCTGCTGTGCAGGTAATCCATCATTGGCCCAGTTGTACAGGGAATGAATATTTTATGTTGGGACTCTTCCCTGTCCTGTGCCTCCTTTGCCTCCATTGGCCCAGGACACATTACACACATGTACATGCGTGCACACACCGTAGCCCACGTGCTGCTTCAGATATTTGATGAGCATGATTATTATAAAGAGCGAGCAGGTGGTTAACCCACCAGATGACTTGACTGCCTTGGTTGAGCATCACCTCCATCTTTTGGCAATGTAGAGAACAGTTTAATACCTGTAAAAATTTTTGAAACGGTAAATTCCGGATATGTTAAATTAATTGTGTTTTATTTTGAATTGAAGCTGTTGTTCCCATACTTGGGAGCCCAGAGACAGGAATACAACTTCAGTTTATTTTGCTCATGGAGGCTGTAAAGCAATATGATTACTTAAAACAATTATGAATTCAAGGGAGAATTGTCGTCTTTATCCCATCAAAGCTGTGATTGCTTAGAAAAAAATTTGATACCTCTTTTAAGAATGCTTTTAAAGTCAAAGTCAGAATCTTTTAAAGTAGCCTTTCTGTTAACAAGTCTATGCTCAGAGAACAAGTACAATACATAATTAAAATTTTTAAAGCCCCAAGTAACATGAACCAGTGCTAAGAAATTAAGTGGGTGATCAAATGAAGCAATGCTGTTTGGGATTTTTTTTAAAAGTAAAACTACAGATCAGTAAGATTGATTTCCATGTGGAAACCGTCTCTGCAGGTGATGGAGCAGTGACAGCGTAAGTTGAATACAATTCAGCCGAGTTTAATTTTTTCTAGGTAACTGCTTTAATAGACAGTGCTCATTTGTATATACAAGTTCTGGTATACTTAGTTTTAAAAGATCACTTTCGAAAATCTGATAATTATACCTTTTAAGTAAAACAAAGCATACAGTTTAATGTAGAAAATTTAAACGTAGCGCCTTCCAAAGGCATGTTCTATAAATAAGGGCTACCCATCCATATTGTATTCATGTTTTTGTTGACAATTCCCCATGTTTTCCTTAAACTATTTTTCTACCGAATATAAAAGAGTTCTTTTCATGTCTAGAACCCATAAGCTCTTCCCAGTGTTTTTCCTACTTGGATGACTGTGTTAAAACTTGTCTTTGTTCAGCCCTTCAGTCATGGGTATCCAGTGGTGCTCCTTTCCTGACATAGAGATTGACGAGGAAAGGCTATTTGTTTCCAGCGTGATTCAGCATGTGACTGCCTGCTGATACCTCTTACTTCCACGGCAATATTGACTTTTTCTGAATTCTGAAACACAGCTCTATCTTGTTTGGATAATAAGGCCGCTAAGCAAGTGACCACCACAACGCATAAGCTCCTGTTTAACAAATGACCATAGTAAAAGCAAGATTACCATTGTTATAATATTTGATGTACTTGGCTCAGCGTGTATTTTGCCAATTTATTTCTAATTAAATATTTTTTTCAGCTACTTCAGGGAGGTTCAGAGCAGATGCTACGCTCTCTACATCTCCAGAAATCCCTGTCATCCTACAACTATATCCATGTAGGCGCTCAATTAAAGGTAAGGGCTTCCTCTCTGAAATATAGAATCAGACAAAAAACCAGAGGGGATATTAAGTGATTCTCTGGTCCAGCCTGCTGCCTTTAAGCAAATGAGTGGCTCTTTTCTTCCATTCTGGTTTTTAAATTCTCAGGGACAGAGACTCACTGCAACTTCACTTCAACAACTTCACTTAATAACCATTTCTGTGTTTCATTGCCATCTGACGGGAATAAAGTTTCTCTCTTGTGATCTTGTGGGTTTTTTTCAATTTTTAATCCTATTCCTTTTGACACTGTAAAAATATTGATATGATTAGGAAATCCACCTCAGAGGAAGATGCCATATGGTTTGCCCCCCCCCCCCAGGCAAGTTGGGAAGACAGAAGGAACTTTAAAAGCACCCTGGTGATGGGTATTAAAGAGGGCACGTTCTACGTGGAGCACTGGGTGTTATGCACAAACAATGAATCATGGAACACTACATCAAAAACTAATGGTGTGGGCGCCTGGGTGGCTCATTCGTTAAGCGTCTGCCTTCGGCTCAGGTCATGATCCCACGGTCCTGGGATGGAGTCCCGCATCGGGCTCCCTGCTCAGCGGGAAGCCTGCGTCTCCCTCTCCCACTCCCCCTGCTCGTGTTCCCTCTCTCGCTGTGTCTCTCTCTGTCAAATAAATAAATCTTTAAAAAAAAAACAACTAATGATGTAATGTATGGTGATTAACATAATAATAAAAATTAAAAAAAAAAAACACCCTAATTGAAAATGAGTATCAAAAATCTCCTCCATTCCCTGTTTTTTCAAGTACTGATTTTGATATATCCTGGAAATAGTTTTGTGACCCTGGAGCATTTCTATTCAGCCTTCAAATTTTTAGTTTTTTTTCCCTTCACTTGCATGTGGGCCTTTTGCACTCCCATATGCAGATGCTTTTCTGCTCTTTTATTTCTAATTAGTGTTCTGCTAGTCACTTTACAGCTCATCCTAATGATATAGTAGCCTGTTGATGGTAGACTATAAACTGGTAATTACAATATTATCCTACTTTGTCAGAGAAAGGTACATAAATCCATAAAATAAGATATGGAGGGAAGGTTTTAATTACTGATTCTGGATGGATGAGAGTCCAGGTATCTGTGTTCTTGTACTTTTCCATGTTTTAAATTTGTTTTGTAATAGAAAATGCATTGCTCTTGTAGTCGGGGAGAAATAAAAGAATTTTTAAAAGGAAAGGAAAAGGATCTAAGATGTGGGAGGTGTTTCCTTTTTTATTTCTATTATTCATCTAAAGCGAATTATACCTGCATTACCTGATTAGCTGTATTTTTATTGCCGTGCATAGAAATAAATGATATTTAGCCTTTCCCAATTAACTTTCCATTGTTTGACATTCAAGTTGCATGGGTTTTTTTGTTTTGTTTTGTTTTACTTTTACAGTCATCTCAGAGTGGGATGTCTGGGTGAAAATTAATTGAAAACAAGACAATAGAGGGCAACACTTGAGCTTTCTGAGAGTAGGCCAAAAGCGCTCAGAGATGCAGAAGGGATTGTGAAACCAGCACTTAAAAAGCCAATGACCAGAAATGTTCCTCTTTAATCAAATTGTCTTACTGACCAAAATACTTTTGGCCCGATCACGTCGCACCCCCACGGAAAGCAAGCCCATCAGGCACAGAGGACCCCTTCCCGTGTGCCTCCTCAAAAGATGAGCATCAGGCCAGCTCCTCTGTGTCCCTGCCAGAGGAGAAATGCACTGAGGAAAAGATCAGTCAGGCCCTCTGCAGCTGCTGCTCTGGGAAAACTTTCTTGAGATAGGCCGTTACCATTGCTTCACTGTAAATTTCTGCTGACGTGTTGGTATTTCCAACCTGATGGCTATAGCTCCTCGAGGCTGGCAATTTATCTTTGATTGTTCCAGTTTGGGCTACTACAACAAAATACCATAAATTGGGTGGCTTATATACAACAAATGTTCATTTTTCACTGTTCTAGAGGCTGGGGAGTCAAAGATTAAGGCACCTACAGATTTGATGAGGGCCTTCTTCCTGGTTTATAGACGGAGCCTTCCCTATGTCCTCACAGGGCAGAAGGGATGAGGAATCTTTAGGGCCTCTTACAGTGGCACTAATCCCATTTATTGAGGGCTCCACCCTCATGACCTAATTACCTCCCAAAGGCCCTACCTCCTAATTCCATCACCTTTTGGGGAGGGGGATATCAGGATTTCAACATATGAATTTTGGGGGGATACAAACATTCAGTCTCGAACCAGTTAGAAGATCTGATGCACCAAATGTTCGTGAGAAGTGGTTGTGGTCCCAGAATATCTAATAGCTTGCTGAATGATTGAGGCAGCCCACTCTGCTTTGGGGGAGGGGGGCCTTCTTTTCCTCACCTGTGAAGTAAAAAGCCTGACCATCCAAGAGAAGGGAGTATTTTTCCCAGACTTTACAAGACTAATTGTGGAACAAAAAGCCATAGGCAACAATAGTCAGGCGTATGTCTTTGAGAGGCTCCCATGGTCAGTATTTGCATTTGTGATTCCCATCCCATGTTTTCTTCACTCATCACAGAGTGGCAGTCAGCTTCTGTGAAGCAGCTCAGGACTTGCTCCCTCACTGAAGATTCCAGAAAAGTATGTCACGCCTATTTTGTGTGATGGTGGCTCTCACACACAAATGGATATTTTGTGTGCTGAGTGATATTTCCACTCCTGAAATAATTTTATTTTCTCGGGGTACTCAGTGACTTACTACAAAAGCATCAAGACCTTGGCTAAACTCGAATGTAGTCTCATAATTGTTAGATTTTAATGCCCGTATGTAATGTCAGTGACTTTGAGTTTTCCATTTTCTTTCCCAGTCTTCTATCAATGATGCTGCAGAATTCAAAGTAGTAGCTGATGCCATGAAAGTAATTGGCTTCAAACCTGAGGAGACTCAAACTGTGTATAAGATTCTGGCAGCCATTCTTCACTTGGTGAGTAGGGACACCTTTCAGAATATGTTGCCTCCCTGTGGAGACAGGATGCTCTTTCAGAAGATTTTGCTTTTCCCCTGCAGATTTAAAAACTAATTTATATAAAGAAAATTTCTCTTACGTTTTGAAGCAATTACTGTATCTGTGGTTCTCTCCATTTTATAATATTATGAGGGATTTTTGAAGCCACTGTAGGTTTTGAAACTTAGCTTTAATTCATTGTCTTACTGGTATGTCAGATTTTGCACTGTTTCATTTGAGGATAAAAGAATTCAGTAATGATATGACTACCAGTGGTATAAGCTAAAATCTTTTGAACAGAATACATTTCCAGTAGCACTTGAAGCGTAGAATCATAAATTATCAGAACTGGAATCCTGATCATCTCATTTTTCAGGTTGGGAAATGAGCCCTAAGGGGGTGGCACAACTGGCCCAAAGGCGCAGCCAATACATGGTGGCTAACTGGGTAGATAAGATGGCCAACTCCTGGCCCAGTCAAGCTGCACTACACTACAGCAAACTCAGGTCAAGGGCCATGTGTCAGATTTCTCTCATTCCTGTGTATATAATTATAGACGTTGAAAATATAGTGAACATGTAACCTTAGAAGAAATGAGTGACACCATGAATTCAAATCTGGAATAAAACTTACCTTTCACTTTAATGTGGCAAGATTTAATTCTTAATGAAATGGGCAGGACCTATATGAAAAATATCATAGGGCAATATAAATGTTATTGTAAGTAAATGTTCCTAACTAGGAAGACTTGAACGTTATAAATTGTCCCGTTCTTTCAGCCAGTTTATAAATAAAGTGCAACAATATCCTTCAGAATCCAAACAGGACTTTTATTTTTTAAGTTGACATAATGGCCCTAGAATTTACCTGGACCAATAAACATGTAAGAAGATCAAATAAAATGTACTAAAGAAGAGTAGTAGTGTAGGGGGAAAGGCAGAGAGGATACAACCAATTCTGCCAGATTTAAAACGATAGTAAAAGTGGCAGTACTTTAAAACTTGTTGCTCAGATATGTCATCAGATTAATCAACATTGGTTGATGTGCTGGACAGTTGGTAGAGGGTTGATAAGTATTTATTGCTTATTGAACAAGTAAAATATAAATAGACTCAGAAGCTTGGGGGAATTTAATATATAATAAAGGTGACATTTCAGTTTTTTTTAAGATTCTATTTATTTATTTGAAAGAGAGAGAAAGAGAGCATGATTGGGGCGAGGGGCAGAGGGAGAGGGAGAAGCAGAGTCCCTGCTGAGCAGGGAGCCCGACACAGGGCTCGATCCCAGGACCCTGGGATCCTGACCTGAGCCGAAGGCAGATGCTCAAGGAACTGAGCCACCCAGGCGCCCCTAAAGGTGACATTTCAAATCAGGAGGAAAAGCTCAGCCATTCAGTAAATGGTGCTGGAGCAACTAACTAACCATCTGAAAAAATAAAGTTAGATTCTTTGCACCACTTAGCAACATAAATTCTAAGTGAGTTAAAAGTTTAAATGTAAGGGGAAAAGCTGTGTATTCAAAGAAAATATTGAATATTTATAAAATCTTTGGAGTGGGAAAGGTCTAAGTATGACACCAAAGTAAAAGAAACCCCAAAGCAAAAGATTCATAGATTCGACTACATAAAAATGTAAAAACCTCTCTCCATCAAAAACAAATGCTGAAAATTAAGAGATAGATCAGTGTCTAGAGAAGAGAGGAAAGATGGATGAAGCGCTAGGTTTTTATATATGGGTAACGTATTTAAGAAAATCAGTGCTGCGAACAAGGTCACTTTGAATTTTATCTTTAATTGGCAGATATATCCCTGACATAATGTTTCAGAATCTTGCTGGAAATGGCGTCTTGTTTTTTTCTCTCTGGTGTAGGGAAATTTAAAATTTGTGGTGGATGGCGACACGCCTCTCATTGAAAATGGCAAGGTTGTATCTATCATAGCAGAATTGCTCTCCACCAAGACGGACGTGGTCGAGAAGGCCCTTCTCTACCGGACGGTGGCCACAGGGCGCGACATCATTGACAAGCAGCACACGGAGCAGGAAGCTAGCTATGGCAGGGATGCCTTTGCTAAGGTGGGATTTTTAACTGACGTTGCTCGGCCTGGGGATGCAGTTTTAGTGAACTTCCGTGAGGATGCGTCCAGACGTTCCAAGAAAGTGGGCTCAGGCTTTTAGAACCTAGAATGGTGTGTTTTTGGACCATCACGGTCTCAATAAAATGCCCTGACTGTGAGCATCGCTCTCAGGAAGCGTTCTGAGGAGAGTGAATCCGACTAACTGGGAAGCTAATGATGCCTGCACGGGCCCTCTCACCGCCCTCCATTTTGCTTTGCCCACCAGTGTTTGATGAAGACCGACTCGGGGCAGCTGAGGGAGTTCTCATCCCTGTGTTTTGTGTCTGTGTGGGGATGATGCCATGAGTTAGTAACCATCCTCCCCTTAAGTCGTTCACCTTGTTTCCTTTTTCTGCCACGGGAAATAATGCTGCCGTATCCTGTGTGTGTGTCCGTACACACCAGCGCTCTTATTCCCACTGGACAGACTCCCAGGAATGAGCTCACCACATCAAAGGATACACTGATTTTAAACTTTAAATGGACTGACTTTATGGGTGTACAGGAGTACCTCATGGTTACTTTCATTTTCCTTGCCAGTGGATTTGAGCATCTTTCCATATGCTTGTAAGGTATTTAAATCCACTCTGGGAATCGCCTGGTGTGTCCCTTGTACATTTTCCTCAGGGCTGCTTGCTGTTTTGTTGCCTGTTTGTAAGAGCTCATCACTTTAACCCTTGGTCTGTTGTCTGCGTGGCAAATGTGTTATGTTTCCAAGTTCACATTTCCTTGTTTTCTTTTTCTTTGTTGCTGGTTGATTAGATGGCCGTGTATTCTCCATCTTGACTCTTCTAAGTCCCAGGCTTGGTTTTTAGTCTCAAGAGGAATTTGGATTTATCCAAGTGCAGTGAAGAGTGGAGGATTCTAAGCAGAGGCAATGACAGCGAGTCTGCATTTTTAAAGCAATCGCTCACGTATGGTGAATCTTCTGTGGGTGGGAACGGAAGCAGGGAGACGGTTACGGGGATATTTCAGTATCCGACAAAGATGATGGCAGGTAGCGTAGAAATGGGGGAAAGATGATTTGAGACGGGCTGTGTTTGAGATGTAAAACCCACAGCCCCTGTTTGGGGAACGATAAAATCAAGGATCGCTCTTAGCGTGGTCTGGCTCTAGCCTGCATCTCCTGCCTCATTCCACACCATACTCCAGTCTCCTTCCTTCAATCCAGCACCTCAGTGTTCTCTCGGGCCTTGCAGGTTGTCTCTATCCATTTCTCCTTCCAGCCACAGGGCCTCTGCACAGGCTTTCGCCTCTGCTTGGATCCCTTTTCTCTCCCCCTCTTGCCTCGTCAGCTCTTACTCATCCTTCTGATCTCAGCCCACTTACTCAGGGATGTCTTCCCTGGCCTCTTGTGAGTCCCGAACAGGTTAAATTATCCTCCAATGCCATGCACCTCACCTTCAGAGAGAGAGAGAGAGAGTGAGTGAGTGTGTGAGTGTGTGAGTGTGTGTGTGAGTGAGTGTGTGTGAGTGTGTGTGTGTGGTTTTTCCTTCATCCTGCTCCCTGTGCTTTTGGAGACTGAGACCATGTTTATGTTTGCTTTAGTACTGTATCTCCAATAACCTGCCCAGAGTAAGCAGTCAGCTAATATTTGTTGAATGAATAAATTCCTACATTTCTGGAGCCCTTTGTTCATGCTTAGAAGTAAGGTAGGAACAGTTTTTCGAGCTGGGGAGATCAAGAGTCCTGACAGCACATGTGTTTGAGATGCCTGTGAGGCCCCTAGGAATATTGTCAGGTTGGCTGTCAAGCACATGAGTCTGGCACTCAGAGGAGAGGTCTGCGTTGGAGTAATAGATTTGGGAGTAGTAGTATATTACTACCGTTTAACATCGAATGAGATGACTCAGAAGGTGTTAGTGAAGAGAAGAGGATCAGAGGAGCTCCACTTTTTAGAGGTCAGGTGGAGGAGATCTTACCAAAGGTCACCCAGAAGGAGCAGCCAGTGAAATTAGAGGAAAATTAAGGAGGTGTGGTGTCACAAATCCCAAAGGGGAGAAAGTTCAAGAAGAAGAAGGTGGGAAACCATATGGAGTGACAGTGAGTAAGATGTCCATATAGAGGCACAAGAAGGTGTCTACACTGAGGTAGTTTGGGGTCTTTGATGAGCCATTTCAGTGGAGCGGGGGGAGGTAAGCAAAGACTGGACTGGATCGAAGAGTAAAAGGGAGGCAAAGAAAGGAGGCAGTGCGTATGTGTAAGTGCAGGTGGAGAGAGGGGTGGATGGAGGGAGTTGCTAACCACGTGTGTGCTAAAGATGTGGCACCATAGAGTGTCCTTGTACCAGGATGTGAATGCATGTGAGTGTGTGGTGCCTTCATCCATGTGCTTCTGGCTCTGCGTATCCTTGGGTGTTGGATATGCATTTGACTTTCTAAGAATTTCCAACTGTGGTCTTCGGCTCAGATCTTTATGTAGCATTATAAATCAGTATTCATATTTTTAGAATCCATAGAACTTTACTGGAACATAGATATTAACTTGGTTCCACACTTTTTAATATTTGATGAAACTCACAATCAAGTAATGAAGCGACTTCTTTGAGGGAGTAGGCACATTATTGATAGAGCTGAGCACAGAAACATACCTGGGAGTGGTGTTGGAATACCATAGTGACCGATAATAATCCTAAAAAATCCAAACCATTTACTGGAGTGTTACCTACATCATGTAGTTTGTTTTTTTTTTTTAACAGATGATTTGCACTTCTAATTTTTCTGCGTTAACAGCTATGTTAAGTGTTAAGGAGAAAGTGTCTAAGAATTTAAAACTATCTAAACTAACTAAGAATTTATCACAGATCTAAACAGAAGACACCATCCCACATGGGTAAGAATGAATGATGTTGTTCTCCTCACAGGCAATATATGAACGCCTTTTTGGTTGGATTGTTACTCGCATCAATGATATTATTGAAGTCAAGAACTATGACACCACAGTCCATGGGAAAAACACCGTTATCGGTGTCTTGGATATCTATGGCTTTGAAATCTTTGACAACAACAGGTAAACTGGAATAAGATGCTCAAAACTCTACAGTATTTATTTTTTAGTCTCTCTGAACCTACCTGATTCCTTTTCTCGCAGCTTTGAACAGTTCTGCATCAACTACTGCAACGAGAAACTGCAGCAGCTCTTCATTCAGCTGGTTCTGAAGCAAGAGCAGGAGGAGTACCAGCGGGAGGGCATCCCCTGGGAGCACGTGAGTGCGCGCCTCTGGAAAGTAGCTTCCCGTGTTGCACGTAGCGTCGGCAGTGTCAGATCTTGTGTTAGCTGTTCTGTTGCAGTTTTCTCGGGCCCACAAAACATCCGAACATCGCCTTTCCTTTTGGGGATACGTAATTACAAGTCATCTCCAGGGTTGATGGGTGGAATGTCTCTCATTTGACGGACTGCCTTGTTGGTGCCCAGAAATGCTGAGTGACAGCCCTCACGCTTGCTGATGCCACCTGGGTTGTCTGGCTCGTATCTGTCTAGTAGAGTTTAGCGCCAGGCGGAGGTTACTCGGAGCGGCAACTTTTGCCTTAAGTTGACTGGTCTTTGCTTCCAAATTTAGTTTACTCTCTCGCCGTCTTCTTTCTCCTCCTCCTCCTCCTTTTTTTTCTCTCTCCTCTACTTTGTGGTCTAAGTGGCACTGTTACTATCTTCGGTTATTATGGTTTACATTCTCCAAAACCGAGGCGTGAAAACATTCACATTTACTTCCGTCTGCTGTCCTTCATGTCATACCTGTTATCACCTTCTCATGGCCCTTTATGAACACTGACAGTTGTCAGAGGTCTGAGGAGGGCGGGCCAGAAAGTGGGACTGCCCTGGGGTGCGAGCCCCAGACATCACCGCTGAAAAGCATGACTTGGTTGGCTCTCTTGCTCCTTACCATTCGGCCTCCTGCTTGTGACGGGTTGAGACCTAGTAATGTTTTCTTTTAAATTTGTGTTTTCAGACACTTTTGAGGACAGACTTGAGAAATGCAAAAACTTCTGAGTTTCCACACATTTCTGTGTTTATAAAACTGTTTATCCTCCTGCCGAATAGAACACACAATAAAGTCAGCATTTTTTTTAATATCTGACATCGTAGTAAAAAGCTTCTTTGATATACTGTATGTAAATTTTATATTTCTTCCCACCTTCCTGCTTTCTCTCTCCTCTCATTCAGAAAGGGAGACAGTACTATAATTAGTAGTTGTCCTGACTCAAATTGCATCTTTGCCTTCCAGCATGTGCTAAACATCACAATACCATAAAAAATTTTGTTCGAGTATATTAGTGTAAATTTTACTGTTTGACAAATGAACCAAAAGGTGTATTATTACTTTGTAGTAGAATTCCCTATCATTTTGATTTAAGCAGTGAACTCTCGTAGCACATTTAAGATGTAATTCAGTTAACTTTAGACGCAGCCTTCTTAGAATGGATCTGTTATACAATTCAATACACAATTACAACTGAAGCTTAGTTTTTTATAGCAAATTTAATCATAAAACTTGTTATTCAGAGATACTGGTCAAAAACGTCCTTTAAAAGTCAGGATATCAAATTCCACAGGCATAGTTGATAAGGAGGAAAGTTAACAACTGCAGTAGGCTGTCCCGAACATCTGAAAAAGGAGCAACTGCCCTAAAAATGCAAAAATCTTTAGCAAAATAAACCAAGAAATATATGTCCTATTGGGGACGGAAGGCTAGGTCGCAGGTAATTGTTACTATACCGACTACATGCCAGGCCCCTCCAAAGTAGAATCTCTATTCTGGGCGATTATTTCCTTTAAAAAACTCGACTTCTGAACATAGTGATTGATTTTTTTAAATGTTTTTTATTATGGAAAATTTCAAGCAAACATAAGAACAGAGATTGTGATATGATAAACTCCGTGTGCCTGTCACCAGCTTTGACAGTTATCGGTGGGTTGCCAGTCTCATGTCATCTGGGCCCACCGACCCACCCACCCACCTGACCCTCCAGATTATTTTGAAGCAAATCTCAGACATCATATTGTTTTACCTATAAATAGCCCCGTGTACTTCTCTAAAAGATGAAGACTTTTACAAATACCATGACCACAGTACCATTATCACACCTAAGAAATGTAACAGTAATTCCTTAATAGCATCAAATACCAGTCATGTTCACATTTCCTCAGTCGTCTTACTGGGTTTTTTTGTCTGTTTTTATTGTTGTTTGAATTTGGATCCAAGCAGGGTTCTTACTTTGTGGTTGGTTGATAGGACGCTCGCCTATCTATAGATTTTCTCCCCCATCTCTTTTTTTTTCCCTCACGATCTCCCAGTGGAGAGGATGAGTCAGTCGTTTGTTCTGTCGAGCTTGCCACAGTCTGGATTTTGCTCATCGGATTCCCGAGGTGTCATCCAGACTCTGTTCCGTGTATGCCCCTGGTTGTTAGATCTGGAGTCTTGACTGGTTTCAGGACCAGTGTTTTTCTACCAGTCTGTTTCATAGGTGGTATGTGGACTTCTGTCAGGAGGTTCCTAAGGCTTGGTTGTCTCCCTAATTGACTCACCTTTATAGGCTTTTGATGCAGTAGTTTACAAGTCATTTTTTAGCTTTTGAGAACTGGACTGTTGGGCACAGAGCTGCTCCGTCTGGGGTGGGAATGGGAGGCCCAGACCTCTCTGCCCCTGAGCTATCTCATCAGATCTCCTGCCCCCTGTAGTCCCTAAGAAGCCTCCTGGGAATCAGGATTGCTGGAGAAAGCTGGTTTGGAAGCCGCAACTTGAAGCAATGTTTGAAGTAACCTTAAACTTACGAACTGAACTCTTTAGCCAAGACTCATTAGTTATGCAGCTGGTTCTTTTTTTTTTTTAAGATTTTATTTATTTATTTGAGAGAGAGAGAAATGAGAGACAGAGAGCATGAGAGAGAGGAAGGTCAGAGGAAGAAGCAGACTCCCCGCTGAGCAGGGAGCCCAATGTGGGACTCGATCCCGGAACTCCAGGATCATAACCTGAGCCGAAGGCAGTCACTTAACCAACTGAGCCACCCAGGCGCCCTTTACAACTGGTTCTTTAGAGGACTTAATTCTTTTGTCCCTGGGACAAAAGACTTAATCTTTAATTCCATACTCCCAAAGTCTAAGGCTTAAGCTAATATTTAATATAAGAGTTACTGCTTTTTGAGAAGAGTAAGGATATTTTTTCCGAAAGGTGGAGAGAACTTTTCTCCCTAATTAGGAAATGTAATACATGTCCACCCCAAACGTACATATTTAGACCGGGGTTTCTCCACCTCTGTACTACTGATGTTTTGGACCAGATAAGTCTTTGTTGTGGGGCTGTCCTGTGCAGTTTACAATGTTGTAGTGGCCTCTTCCCACTGGTCACGTAGTCATGACCTCCAAAACTGTGTTCAGACAATGCCAAATGACCCTGGCGGGGGGCAGTCATCCTCTTGAGACTCCCTGATATAGACAGACCAGTAAAGTATGAAAAAGGAAGCAGAAGCCACCCTGTCTGTAGACCGTCAGTCCGTGGATACGGTAGAGAACTTGGAAGAGGAGGGTCGGAGCTGAAACCCATAGACAGATAACTGGCATGAGTCCTTGGACTTTAAATAGCATGGAGCAGAACCCAGGAGAGACTGAAATAGTCCATTATGAGCATATAGATCTTACAGTAGGTGATGGAGACAACACTCAAGTTTAGGTACCTCCTAAATGAGGGGGACACATCAACACATAGGACTAAACTGTGTGATAATAGACTGCCCACCTTCAAGCACTGCACAGCTAGCCTGTGTGAGGCCAGTGTGCATGCTGGGATGGATGCCGCACACTATCTGAATCAGCGGGTGTAGACGAGGAATTTGCTATGAACTTTGCATATATTGAAGTTGCTAAAAAAAACAGCTGTTATTTAGAACTTTATTCAGCTCACAAAAGTAAACGAAAAGTTTATCCTTATCTTTTACAGATACTTTCGTCTCAGAATTAAATTTTTTATGTTTTGCCCAGAGAAACATCAAAAGTCTGTTAGACATCTATGTGATTTTTTTCACTTGGGGAAAGCTTTCGGGTTTTAGTCCTCCAAGGCCATAGAACTAGAAATTTTTGAGTTCTGTGTGATACCTTAACCTCATCAAATTATGAATTGAATAATACTTTAATGTTATTTGTTGGTACTTTGTGGAGTGTGGGTCTTGTGATTAAATGGCAAACAGATTGGGGGATTGAGAGTATGAAGGAGTGGGGTTAGGTGTGGGATTAAAACAAAAGTTAGTGATGGGAGAAGCACTGCCTCCTTTACAATTTTTGCTTTGAGCTACACCCACGTAACACAAAGTGTTACAAAGTCAACAAAGAAGCTAAAAAACAAAGCTCTGATAGAACATGTGCCCTTTTAGCATTAGGCCTCATTAATTCTCTTGACATACTTCCCATCAAGATAACTTTCCTTGAGCTCCTGAAACATATGCAGGAATCAGTGTCTTGCCTGTGCTGGCGTCTGTTCCCTCTGGAACCGCCTCCCTGCTGTGTCCTGCAGATCGATTACTTCAACAATCAGATCATCGTGGACCTTGTGGAGCAGCAGCACAAGGGGATCATTGCAATCCTGGACGATGCCTGCATGAACGTTGGCAAGGTCACCGACGAAATGTTCCTCGAAGCACTTAACAGTAAACTGGGCAAACATGGCCATTTTTCCAGCCGAAAGGTAATGTGTTTTATGAGAACTTCCTCTTCTTTCAACCTGTAAGATTTTCCCCATTGTTTGACAGAATGGTCTTAAATGTTGGCTTAAAAGAATGTCCACTCAACTAAGCAAGAAAGGCCATAAGCATCCATTAAGTGACTTGCTGCTGGAAATAAATTCTGCCTCTCTGGTTTATGAGATGACAAGATGGATAAAAATCATAATATCCAGGAGAGGGAGCTCCAGACTATTCAATTTGCTAGAAATAGGAAAAATGAACATGATTTTAGAAAGCATGATGTCATTTATAACCAATAGGTACAGAGGCCTTGTTCATGTGCTAGAATTTTGCTCCTGCATCTGATAATTCTGGCACTGAAAACAGCTTTTGTCCTTGACCTTTTACTGTAATCAGTTATAAAATGTAGTATGTGTCCTTTGCCAGTTCTTCAGACTATGTGCCTTTTTTTTTTTTTAAAGATTTTATTTATTTATTTGACAGAGAGACACAGCGAGAGGGAACACAAGCAGGGGGAGTGGGAGAGGGAGAAGCAGGCTCCCCGCGGAGCAGGGAGCCCGATGCGGGGCTCGATCCTAGGACCCTGAGATCATGACCTGAGCTGAAGGCAGAGGCTTAATGACTGAGCCACCCTGGCGCCCGAGACTATGTGACTTTCTTGAGAATAGAGAAGTTCTAGCTGTAATTCTCCCCATCACAAGGAAACTCATTCCCCTAAACGAATGGGTATCCTCTCAACTCCCCATTTTCCACATTCTACAAATGTTACTAAACAGATCACGTTTCTGTAATAAGTGGTGGCAGTTGTGGTCGTCAGACCTTTGTGCCGTGCTTTGCACATAGTATGTTTGTCATTCATATTTGCCCTAGGAGGGGCACACCATCATCCTTGGGTGTTCCCTACAATACCAGCTTGTCCGGCAACCATAAGCTGAAGGAGAAACAGGCCCCATGCTCCGTCGCTTCCATAAAGAAAGGAGCAAACATTTCTGCTCCTCCATATTTTCATGTAAATCTATGACACACTGCCAATTTTTTTTAACACGAATAAGTCTATTTTCTAACTTCGTCCCCTTTGAAATTATGTAATCAGAACAGATAGATAAAGCACAAATCCTCAAGAAATAGACTACTGGCTGATATTTATTTTAGGCCAGTTTATTTCTAAGAGATGTTCCTTGGTCTTTTACTGAGAATTGACTTGGATCCCTACTACAAGTCAGTCAGCTGTCAGATACTATGGTCTGACCTTTGACATTAGGGTTCTGGTCATAGGTATTCTCCACTCATTTCCCATGTATAACACAAGTGCTTAATAAGTGCCTCTCACTTCCCAGGCATAATTCTGGGTGCTGGGGACAGAGCAGTGAGCCAAGTTAGAAGCATCCTACCCCATTTAGAGTGATCTGTTGTAAGATGGTGTTATTACATGGGCATATGTCCCATTTTCGAGGGATGGGTTATCTACGTCCTTTATAATCACAACCCAGGTTTTGGAGACTCACCTAACATCTTGCCTACCAGATGGTAGATAATCAGTGTTTGTAAAATTGAATTGAATTTGGTCACGATCATACCAAATACATCTTATGGAATATTGAATTTTAAACTAAAACACACAGGGCTCCACTTCATTTAAATAAATAACTGTGAATCTCATGATAAATCACTTCATTTTGATTCACCTTAGCCATTTATACACCTGACTTAAATTTGTCCACCAAATATTTTGAAATAGAGTCTCATTCTTAAGGTAGCCACTGTACATAGTACTTTTAAGCAGTTGTCACTGATTTGATAAGAAATTGCAAAATGATGATTTATCTGGGAAGACCGGAATTCTTTTTTTTAAGATTTTATTTCTTTATTTGAGAGAGAGAATGAGTGAGTGGGCAGGGGGTGGAGCAGAGGGAGAGGGACAAGCAGACTCCCTGATGAGCACAGAGCCCAGCGCTGGGCTCAGTCTCAAATCAAGAATCGGACGCCCAACTGACTGAGCTACCCAGGCCCCCCAGGAATTTTCTTTCTTTTTTTTTTTTTTTCTTTAAATGTGGAAACCCAGGTTTCTCTGGCTCTCCAGCTAGGTGGCTCTTTTTTCCAGCGTCACTACCTGCCCCCGCCTTGTCTGACAAGGTGAGGGGGGTGATGCTGGAAAAAGTCCCCCCTGAGATGGGGACTTTTAAAGTGTATTAATTTCTGGGATTATTGCCCTGATGAAGGAAAAATGGAATAACCAAGCTGTCAGGATATTTTCATCACTATGAATCTTTCTGTTAAATAATGCTATTATCCTGTATATTACACCAGGTGTTATCATTTGCTGTTGGTTGCAGATTAGTTTGAGTTACTGGCATGTTAAATAAGAGGTTTCTGCCTTGTATTTATTTAGAGGCTAAATGATTTCTTATACATTAAAGTTATCATGGAGAGATAGGCAAATGATCCAATAAACCACGAAATTACTATTTAAAGTATTGTGAACATATAAAGTTAAACGATATACAAAAGTTATTTTTAAAACGTAAAGAAAAATCTAAAACCTTCTGTGTTCAGATCACTTGAGACTTTACAGTATCCAAATGTAAGAATATTCAATTAGTGTGGGCATCTCCTGGGTCCTTTTCCACGACGAGTTTTATAAATGAAAGGGTTTTGTAAAATGGTTAACGAGAGAGAGAAGGAAAGAGGGATTCCATTTTTTGGCGACCTCTCTGTATGTTATATACTTTGATCTCCGTGGTTCATTTAAGCTTCAGAACAACTGTCTGGGATAAATAACTATTTAAGGACACAGAGCAAGTAGATGGTAGAGCCAAGATTTGAACCTCGGAAGTCTGACTCTCATTTACTGTAATTATTCGCTTTTCTGATTAATAAACTAACTATTCCTTTACTAGTCCAGTTATCATGCAGAAGCCACCATCCTGGTTGGGGTTGTTTGTTAGCTAACAGTGCAACTTAAGTTTTTGTGTGTAACTGCACTCAGTGCTTTATGGATTCTTAGATGTCTGCTTTAGAACCTGTAGGATACTGCGTGATCCTTCACAGGGCAGACAAAGGAGTCTGGGCACTACCGTAACAAGGAAAATTGCAGGAAACTGTGGAGACCACCACCATTTCCATAAACTATTCCTCTTCAGTGAGAAATAGCTACAGGAAGTTGACCTTCTTTGAAATGACAGCCCTGAACTTGACTCCCAGCTCAGCAAAAGACAAGTGAGCCAGGCCATTGTGTACATAGGAGAGCAGACATTACGTCTGGTCCCAAGAATACTTCCCAGAACGACCACCTATGAGCTATGGGACTTGGGCCAATTACCTGATTGATACTCTCTGACCCTTAGATTCCTTGTATGTAAAAGAGAGCTCCTAATACTTACTTTAAATACTTACTTACTTTAAATCTCAGTTGTGAGGACTGCATGAGATGTACATGCCCAGTAGACTGCAAGCCCTCGGTGTGGTGCTCCGTAAGTGGAGCTTGGAGCAGAAAGGGACTGTATCAGTCAGGGTAGGCTGGGCCACTTAGGGCGGCAGCCAGACTTTCAGCGTCAGAGACAACAGAAGTCTGTTCCTGTCCCAGGGACCCAGACTTCTTCCGTCTCGTCCCTCCCCTTGCCGCTGTCCTTCTCTGCATCCAGCTAGTGGGAGGAGAGGGTCACCCACTACTTACCAGCTTTGGCCCGACACAGACACACTTCCTTTCCCCTCACCGTCCGCTGTCGAGCGTCTGGTCACTTGGCCATATCCAGCTGCCAGGGTGGCTGGGAAGTGAAGTCCAGCCATGTGGACTTCCGGTGAAAGCTCGCAGGCTTTACCACATAAGCCCCACACAGGGCCATTTCATTCGTAATGGTATCCAGATTTGTGACACTGCCATCATCTTATATGACATTGGAGTATATTTTTAGGAGAGTGAAAATAATCTGTTTTCAAAATCATCTCCTTATTGATTTCTTAGATCTGCGCCTCAGACAAAATCCTGGAGTTTGATCGAGATTTTCGAATTCGACATTACGCAGGTGACGTAGTGTGAGTATCTTACTTTGGTACCTAACACAATGACTTACATGCAGCTTCACTTCAGAAAATAGAACCAGAATCCTATTCATTTGTGTTTTTTAGTCATTTCATAGGGTAATATAGTTTCATCTCCTCGCTTAAAAAAAAAAATTCGCTTAGCTTCATTCATTCCTTGCTTTTCAAACTTTTCTTGAACATACACGGCGGCAGCCATGCACACAGCCCCTGGCATAGTTGGCATTCAGTCAGATCAGCTGATGGATAAATAAATCATGGGAGAATGTTAACGAGGAGAGAAAGATGGGTAAGGTGGGCCTTTTTCTGAAGAAGCAAACAGTTCAGTGGTGGACACAAGCAGATACATGATAAGTCGCTATAACGAAGAATGGGAGGGGTCAAACTAGAGATGCATGAGGCCTTATGGAAACACTGAGGAGGGATAATCATGCCAGGGTGAGGAGTGTAAAGAGGTTTTGGTGGAGGAAGTGACATCTAAGCTGAGTCATCAAAGTAAAAGAGGTTTAGTCAGGGGAAAGAATTGGGAAGGGAGGGCACTCCAAGCAGAAGAGCCAGGAGGCTTACGGGCCCAGAGCCAAGAGCCACCATCGCTTGCAAAGAACTACAAGCAGTTGGGTAACTACATAAGCAGAAACTAGTTTTGCCATATTATTTTCCAAATGTCAGTTGAAAAAGTAAAATTCTCACAAGCCACATTTTCTGGTCCCAATATAAGAAAAGTAGAAATTGATAAGAAAATAAAACTACCTGAATATCTGAGTCCCCTAGGGCTGCTATAACAAATTGGCGGCTTAACATGAGAGAAATGTTTGCCTTCCCAGTTCTGGAGGCCAAAAGTCTGAACTTTAGGTGGCTCAGGGCCACACGCTGGAGGATGACTATTCCTCTCCTCTGTCAGCTTCTGGTGGCTGCAGACATTGATTGGCTTACGGCTACATCTCTCCTGTCTCTGCCTATGTGGTCACACTGCTGCCTCCTCCTTGGTGTGTCTGTTAAAACTCCCTCTGCCTTTATCTTTTTTTTTTTTTTTAAAGTAGGCTCCATACCCAGCATGGAGCCCAGCTCAGGCCTTGAACTCACAACCCTGAGATCAAGACCTGAGCTGAGATCAAGAGGTGGACGCTCAACCGACTGAGCCAGCAGGCAGCCCTGCCTCTGTCTTAAAACTACAATTGTGGTGGCATTTAGGGCCCACCTGGGTAATACAGGATCAGTTTCTCCTCTCAAGATCCTTAACGTAATCACACCTTTTGTCATAAAAAGATCACACTCACAGGGGCTGGGGAATTTGACATGGATGTCTTTCGGGTCAGGGAGGTGCATTTTTCAGCCTGCTACACTTAGGGTGCTTTGTTCACTGAACACTGCTTCTTACCTGATTGTTCTTTAGTTTCCTCTTTTCCTTCCTCCTTATTTTTTACATTAGGAGCTCTCTTCATCATCACCCGTTACAGGAAGAGATTACATAACAGCAACAACAACAAAAAGGCAAATGATCATCTCTACAAATGCCGAAAAGACATTTGAAGAAATTTTAATAGCTGCTCCTGATTTAAATTAAAACTCTGAGTCATAAGATAATATGGCTCGAGATGATCACCCCATCTGTCAAACTAGCCATCAGTGCTGGAATGGCACCATTCTCCACTTGTTCTGGTCCCATTCCCACGTTCCAGAACACTGAAGAGGGGAGATGCAGCAGTATGCACACTCTCCTGCTGAAAAGGCGGGCCTCACTTACAGGACGCTTCCATTCAGTTCGGAAGCATCAAAGCAGAGCTGGTCAGAGGCCTTGGAGACCCGCTAGTCTGGCCCCTTTGTTTTATAGATGGAGAGAACTTAAGGAAAGTGTGTAATAACACTTTCACCCAAGGACACACAGCAAGTTTATGGAGTAGCTGAGCCAATAACTGGTTTCCAGACTCCTAGTCCAGAATGCTAACTGACCCTTCTGAGGGGTATTCAGTGCCTCAGACTTCCCCTTCTCTCCTTCAGCCCTTCAGTCCTTTTCTAGATTCTTACTGCATATCTTCTGTGTGCACAATGTTTTACAAGGTGTGATCTCCTCCCACAAAGAGCCTTCCATGTAAGATCGCATACATACCTATATGGTTGTGTGTGTGTGTGTGTTTATTTCTACTCAGAAATGTGCATGCACATAATATACACACATTTACATGCATACATCAGTACATTTAAAAGATGGTCTAAAATAATCGCCATACAACTAATAACAGTATTGTCAGAATTTAGAATAATTACATGATGTAATACTTGTGTGAGAGGCCCAGGAAGGCTGATGCTAGTCCTTAGATGCTAGGAATTATTTTTAAAGGGAGAAGTGGGAAGGGTGCTAGAAATATTCAGGAAACAGTAACTAGGTCCATTTAAGTGGAGTGTGTCCTTTTTGTAGCATTAGAGAAGTGGAAATGCCTGGAAAAGTAGATTGAGATCAAATCATAATGAGTCTGAGAGGCCAAAATAAGGACTTTGCAGTTTGAATGTTCTAGGTTAGACAAAAGATTAAGAGTCAAAGGGCTTCAGGGTTTCAGTCAGAAGTGACCTGAAGGTCTTAGGAAACGGATCTAGGATGCGGGAGGCAAGGAAGGAACTTGAGACCTGGTGACCTCAAAGCTCCTCTTGGCACTACAGCCTGAAGGAACCTTCTCAGAGAATTAAATACATGAGGCTGGCACATCAGTGAGGGGTCAGGGTAAGACATCTGAGAATTATCTACATCGATGTGATGACTGTCAAGGAAGAAAATACAGTCAGGCAAGAAAGTCGAGCTGTCGGGAGCAGGGACGTCTAGAGTTCTGTTTGCACGGCCTCTGAGCCTCTGTCCTAGTCACCCTGACGCTCCATCACTTGTGTGACCCCCAGCAGTGCACTTGCTCCTGCCGGAGTCCATGGCCATCGCTGCAACAGAGCAGCTCCCATCCCTCCTTCATCCCAACTGCCAATGTAGCTGGCCTCCTGACCTCATTTCTCTCCCTCCTCCAGACCATGAAGGCTGGCCTCCTTGTTTTCTCTCACGTACTCCATGCATGTGCCTGCTCCTCTCCCTTCATTTGATCTGTTTCCCTGTGTGATCTCTCTTCCTCTTTCTCCTCTGCTTATCCAAATCTTACCACCCTTTGCAGTTCTTCTTGGATTCTTTTATCCCACCCTGAACACGCTGAGAGAACTTTAGGCAAGTCACTTGACCTCCTTACGGAAGACACTGTTAGCTCCTGTATGTTGCAGTTTTGCTTTTATCTTAGGAGTGCTGGATGACAAACACAGCCATCTTTTTAAGAGTCATCTTCTCGAGGTAAGCAGTAAACCGGTAGAAAATGACGGTCTTAATCATAGTGACGGTACTGATGTTTGTTCTCCTTTTGAGGAATAGAAACAACATCCCCTCTATTTAGTAGGTAAATTGATATTATTTAACCAGAACAAAGTGGACAATATTAGCTCTACAGATGATTGATGGCATAATTACCAGTGGAAAGGCTTGTAGACTTGTCGAAAAACTTAAATGTGGCTCTTGCTTGGTGAATAATGCATGTTTTCTGTGGGTTTTTTTTTCTCTACTAGCTATTCGGTCATTGGATTTATTGACAAAAATAAAGACACTTTATTTCAAGATTTCAAGCGCCTCCTGTATAACAGGTAGGATGGAAATTTCATTAATTATCTTTCCATTAAACTCTTATTGTGTAATACGCATGCACATGATTACTTTTATGTGGCAATTATTAAGAACTTCTGGCAAATTTTCTAGTTCTGTGCTGTCATAATGAATGAATGAAATAATATATTTATGATTATACAGTCTATAAATTTAGGACGGGGACTTGCTACCAATAGGACTTTCCTTGATTTCCCTTGGGTTGCCGCGGTTTCTCTGTTCACTACTGCCATCCTTCTGGCACCCCTCCCAGTGTCCCCAGGGGAGGCCAGGGGCAGTGGGGATGGGGTGTTGGATAACCTCTGGCCCAGATAAACATTTTATACATGCAGATTCCCACTGTAGAGTCTTTGCCTCCAACTAAGAGACCACTCTTAATATCAGAGCGTCATCTAGTGTTGACAGATCCTCAGTGGACGGAACCTTTCCACAGTCCAAGAAAATGTGGAAAAGATGTGGCGAAATAACTCAAGGCAAAGGATAGCAAGTTCAAACCCAGTACAGATGCTTTGGAGAGAGGCCCGTAAAGAAGAGCTTCTCAACCAGTTTCTTCTTTTGGGTGAGAGGAATGTAATCACACACTTACGTCTACTCAGTTGGCCAAGAGATCATCAGAAGTGTGTTGAACACCTGGGAACCATACATTCTTCTGTGCCCTAAAATGCAGCTGTGAAAACTATTTAGGCTAAGTCCCTGCCTTCATGGATCTGCTCTTCCAGTGGAGATGGCAGTTAATAAGAAAACAAGTCACTTTCCGGTAGTGACAGATGCTGTGAAGAAAAATAAAGTAGGTAGGAGATTGAAGAGTACAGACAAGGAAGCATTATAGAGAAGGGTGGTCAGGAAAGTCTTCTTAAAAGAGGGGACTTTTGAGCAGAGGCCTGAATGAAGTGAGGGAGTGAGCCATGAACACATTGCGGGGAGAGCATTCCAGGCAGAGAGAAAACCAGTGCCAAGGCGCCAGGGTGGGGGGTGTCTTGAGAACAGCAAGAAGGCTAGTGTGGCTAAAAGCAGGGTGAGGGGTGGGGAGAGTCATAGGGAATGAATTTAGGGAGGTCAGCAGGGTGTGGATCCTGAAGAGTCCGTGAGCCAAAGTAAGGATGAAGTATGAAGAGAAGCCATTGGAATTTATGATACGATGTGATTTATGTTTTAAAGAACTCACTAGGGCTGCTGTGTAAAACACACACTGTTTTGTGTTTTACAAGGGCAAGAGTAGAAGTGAGGAGACCAAACAAGAGACTAGTAATCCAGATGGTAGTAACAGAGGTAATGAAATGTGGTCAGAGTGAGTGGTATTTTGAAAGTAGAGCCAACAAGATTTGCTGATGGGTAGGATGTACGGCATGAGAGAAAAATGGAAATCTAAGATGAAGTCTGAGCAGTGGGGAAGGGATGCTTGAAGTGGGGAAGGCAACGGGAGGGGCTAATTGGGTGTAGGGGAGATGGGGCGTTTTGTTTTGGATATGTTATGTTATATTGGACACGCCGCTGAAAATGCCAAGTAGACGATTGTGCGTATGCACCTGGAACTCTGGGTAAAGGAGGGACTAGAGATACAAATTCATGGTCATCAGTCTGTTGACAGTATTTAAAGCCATAAGACTAGATGAGATGAACAAGGGTGATCTTAGCACAAATAGAAGAGAAGAGGTAAAAAAGACTCATTCCTGAGATCTCCAGCATTCGGATTCAAGCAAGAAAGAAGCAACTAGCAAAGGAGACAGGGCTGCCAGTGAAGTAGGAAGAAAGCCAGAAATCTGGTGTCACAGAGGCCAAGCCAAGAAAAAAGTGCTTTAAGAAGAAAACAATTATAGGGGTGCCTGGGTGGCTCAGTCGTTAAGCATCTGCCTTCGGCTCAGGTCATGATCCCAGGGTCCTGGGATTGAGCCCCGCACCGGGCTCCCTGCTCAGCGGGAAGCCTGCTTCTCCCTCTCCCACTCCCCCTGCTTGTGTTCCCTCTCTCACTGTGTCTCTCTCTCTCTCTCTCTGTCAAATGAATAAACAAAAGCTTTTAAAAAAATAAAAAGTAAAATAAAAATTTTTTTAAAAGAAGAAAACAATTATAAACTGTCAAATACTGTCAAAAGCAAAGTAAGGTGAGAACCAAGATTAACCATGGGATTTGCTGACATGCCAGTGGGACTCTTGAGAACGCTGATCTCAGTAGAGTCGTGAAGACGAATGTCTGATTGAAGTGGGCTCCAGAGAATATGGGTAATGAGAATGTGGAGATACGGTGTTAAAACAGTTCTTTTGAGAAAGTTTACTACTCAGTGGTTCATCTGTGTGGATGCTGAGGGCGCCAAGGACAGTGATGGAGCTCTCAGCACCAGAAGGTTACATGGGAACAAGAGGGGCTCCGAGTAAGGATTGGTCACGGGGAAAAGGACTTTCAGAAAGGAGTTGCAATGCTTGAACTTTCAGGTAAGATGCACCCACTTTGAGGGACAAATGACAGAGTCTGGCATTGCTCTGTGTAGGGTAATGTCAAAAATTCAAATTGGAAAAACAGCTTCAGTTGGCCAGTGGCAATGTCAGCATGTGTTGCCAGCGGAAGGCAGCCAGGCTGTGTACCAGGAGGCTACAGAAGATGGCATTCATTACCTTCGTGAATGTATTACGGTCCATAGGTCCAGCTCTGTGAGAGTAGCTCCTCTTAGCGGTGGACTCACGTAATTCCCAAGCTCACAGGACCAGTGTAGAAACAAAGCCACGTGGGGATTTATTTCCAGGGGAAAATCTGACCATCACATGGAATGGAATATTTGCACTGCTATGACAGGCTGTTCTCCCCTCTTGGAAAACCTGCTTGGGAAGTCACATAGCAGCGAGAATTCTAGTTTATTAATTGACAGTGAAAAATATTGCCCATAGAATCCAGAGTGCTTAGTTGCTTGGTAAGCATGGAAGTAGAACAAAGGGACTTGGGTAAATCCAACAATTAAAGGTATCAGGGCTCAGATGAATCTGTTTCA
Source organism: Eumetopias jubatus (assembly GCF_037043125.1). NCBI lineage: Eukaryota > Metazoa > Chordata > Mammalia > Carnivora > Otariidae > Eumetopias > Eumetopias jubatus. The sequence continues at coordinate 122,281,879 of NW_028274816.1, forward strand.
CAGCAGGGATGGTCTTGCAAAGGTCTGTTGACTGCAACTTTCTGTATATATCTGCATAATAAGAAAGGTCTTGCCAGTGGAACGGGGAAGTCTTGGACTTATTTTGGCTAAACCATCCTCCTAGATGTGTTGGGATGTGCTTCCTTTGCCTCTGGACACTTCTCGGTGCTTCCGTGGCTAAACAACCTCCCCAAGTTCCCATCCTTTCTCTGTATATATTTAAAGAGTAATCCTTGCATTTCTAGTTCTGTAGACCTTGAGAGTATACTTGCAGATATGCGTGCATGTGCATATGTATGTACTTGCGTGTGTGTAATGGAAAGAGGAAGGGAGAGAGCATGTGGCATGCCAGATACACAGACTTTACTCTTTACTACCTCACTACTAAAATAAATTGTCTTATCTATTAAACCTACTGGGTTTCTGGATAAATACGCCTCCCTTTTAAGAAAAGGGCTCTTTTAAATGTTTGCAAACTATTTTGTTAATATTGCATGCATGACATACTGGCCCCAAAGTTCATTCTTTTTAGAATGATCGTGTGTGTCTGTTTTGATTCATTGTGTATCAGTTCTACTATTTTTGATAATAAATATCTTCTTTCCTTCATTGCCAACCTTCCCCTCTCCCTCCATTTATAATGCAAAATATGGAAAGAATCTAAATATGGCCAACAGTGAGTAAGGTGGAATTTGGGGTAGAAACTGCATAGATCCAAAGTCTGCAATCTTCGGTCTTTGGTCTGCACCAGAATATTCAAAAGTACACACGTTCTACTTTCTGGAAATTCCATTCCAGACAGTGTTAGGAAGACATCCAGCCTTCCTCCACACTAAGGGTTGAGAACCATTGCCTTAAATTCTCTCTTGGCTATAGACTAGAATGGAAAATTTAAGGAGAAGCAATAGACCTTTATGTGGTCATTTTTACTGATAGGTGCCTCATTGGAAAATCAGGGACTAGGACCAGAAAGGAGTAAAACGGGGTCCCTGAGCCACACACAGATCACACAGTTTACAGCCACTTACTTACTTACTTTCTTTCTTTCTTTCTTTCTTTCTTTCTTTCTTTCTTTCTTTCTTTCTTTTTCTTTCTTTCTTTCTTTTTTTAAGATTTTATTTACTTATTTGACAGAGACACAGCGAGAATGGGAACACGAGCAGGGGGAGTGGGAGAGGGAGACGCAGGCTCCCCGTGGAGCAGGGAGCCCGATGCGGGGCTCGATCCCAGGACCCTGGGATCATGACCTGAGCCGAAGGCAGACGCTTAATGACTGAGCCACCCACGCGCCCCAGTTTACCGCCACTTTTGATGGTAGTCGGCACAGCTCACTCGCAGTGGTGGGGGCTGGGAGCACTGCTCTGTTTTCATTCACAGACCCAGTCACTCTTCAGCCCACCATTTATCCTTTTTGCACTCTTGTCACTTATTCCAGCATTTCACAGCTATTATTTTGAGCCTCTGTGTGCAGAAGTTTACTAGGTATTTGGGGAACCACTTGGCAGTTTCCTCAATTTTACACCAGGGAAAGAAAAATGGGCAAAATGATGGCAGTAGTAAACACAGCAGAGAATGTCCTTGCTGAGTCCTTTCTCTCTCTTCTCTGCCCCTAATTAAAAAAAAAAAAAAAAAGATATCTGACAAATAGCATTGTAGGGTGACAGATGACAGCCACACCTGTGGTGAGCACTGCCTGACATCCAACGATGTGGACTCCCTGTGTTATACACCTGAAACTAGTGTAACATCGGGTGTCAGCTGTACGCAAATACCAAGCGAGAAAGAACTTTCCAGGACACAAGCAGCATTTTGAGTTCCAATTACTTTAAAATCAAAGGCACCTGGAATGAAACAGGAAGAAAACCAGAGTTGAGACCACCACACGTTGTCTTTGAAGGTGTCTCCACAGAGCCAGATAATGAATTTTATAGAATACTTAGCATCAACCCTGGCCTGAAGTACACTGTGGGAATCGGATGGCAACATGTCACGGCAATAAAATATCGTAACCGCCCATAACGGAGTGCAGAAATTCAGCTGCAGGACGGGGTTTACTAGAAGGCGATGTAGAAACGGTTCTGTATTATTCCTACCTGTCTTGTTCGGAAGAACTGGATTTTTGTCGAGTTACCTGTTCTGTGGGAATCTTTCTCCCGATGAGAAGATGCTTTCACGTCCATGTTTTCTGCCGCACCATTGAGCATTGTTTTTTCACTGGTGGCTTGTCCTCTTTCTAAGTACCACCAAACCTTTTGACTTTACGTGTGTATTGTAAGAGCCGTGTTAACCATTTGAGGACCCTAGATGTCACTTTAAAGAAGTTTAAAGCATTTCCTTTCCGTTTATTTATTTAAGTCATCTCTACACCCAGCCTAGGGCTCAAACTCATGACCCCAACACCAGGAGTCGCACACTCTACCGACTGAGCCAGCCCCGAGAATTTTTTACACGTTGGGTAGTTTGGGCGCTTCTCCGTCTGTGATATGCTCTCTGCTGCTGCACTTTCTCAGCATAGTTTTCTGGACGGAGTCTTTTTTCCAGTTAGGCCTTGTGAGTTCAGGCCGCCGTCCCTATGGGACTCCCAGAGCACAGTCCAACGGAACAGTTTCCCATCACCGTATTTGAATGTAACGCTCACATTGCTCTTCCTGTGCCTCTCAGTTCCAATCCTGTGCTGAAGAATATGTGGCCCGAAGGCAAACTGAGTATTTCGGAGGTGACCAAGCGACCTCTGACCGCTGCCACCTTGTTTAAGAATTCGATGATCGCTTTAGTGGACAACCTTGCATCAAAGGTAACTTTTCTTCTCCGCATATCCATTTTATGGCCACTTTCGATGGTCGTTGGCTCCGCTTGCTGCCATAGGTTCCTTCTTGATATATGTTGTAGAGAATGTATGTGTGATTTGCCTTCTAGGTAATTGTAATAAGTCAAACTGAAACATCTATTTAAAGTGAATGTTATACTAGAATTTTTATTCCTGTTTTGTTTTTTTTTTACATGGCTGGATGAAACAATTGTTTGTCCAGGATGAAATGCTTTTTGTTAAGGTTGAGCTTTTTATGGTTGTCGACAAGGGGAAAGTCTTAGAACTTTAAAAAAAAATACACACACACACACACTCACACACTCTATAAAGAAGAGCACGTGCCTGACAAAAACGAGCTTCAGCCCTGTACCAAAGAAAGGGCGTGGCTTTAAAAAATCCTGAATTAAATAGTAATATGCCATCCATATATCATGTCTGGGTACAAAATGACCAGATAGAGTATCAAAAGGAAGTTTAGTATTTAAGTATTGTCCTTAGGCTGTTGTAAACAGCTGAAATAAAATGTTATATTATTGACAGTTGTTTCTGCTGTTGATTGCTCCTTTCAGGTGTAATACTGTTTGGTGACTTTTCTGTTTCTTCTCCTCCCCCCATCCCCCGCCAAAGAACAGATTTCTACTCTTAACTGCTGCTGTTGACAAGTTGGATAAATTAGGCGGCATTCCGGGACTCATTATTTTTAGTTCCTTCATTTTTCTCTCTCTCTTCTGGTGCTTTTCCTCTGTATTTTATTCTCTGTTGTTATCTTCTTTTTTTTTTTTTTTACACCAACTTCCTCTCTAAGAATTTAAATCTATACTGTTTCTGGTTACTTCACTATGGATAAATTAAGCAAAGGCACAAGAACACATCTGTTCAGTAGCTTTCTATATCTTTTTGTCACGATTCTTTGGCCTCACATGACAACTAATAAGCAGTTTGTTGGCTTGTAGAATCAAACTTCCAGAAAGGCAGGGGTGAGGACACCAGAACCGAAGACCAGAACACCATTAGAAGGCTTCCTTTTGTCTCTTAGCTTCTCTCTACGTGTCAGCTCCAACCTGCCTCATCCCATAAGAGGGAAGGTGAACCTAGAAGGAGGGCATGTGACACAAGAAACAGAATTGAACACAGAATTTTATAAAACATGTTCATAGAATATATTATAAATAGTTTACAAAATATATTAGATTTATTTCATTAACTAGAAAAGAGCCACCTTTATTTTCTATAATTGGTAGTTAAATGTGCATTTTTAGAAAATAAAAATTCTAGAGCCGTCTATAATTTCTGTATCAGGAATTGTATTCAGCTGCTAGTAAAAGAGAGACCCCCACATGAATGGCTTAAACAAGAGACATTTATTTCTCTCTCCTGCAGATAAGGTCCAGAAGCAGGCATCCCAGGACTGGTATGGCAGCCCTAAGGTTGTTAGGGACCCAGGTTCCTTCTGTCTTTCTCTTCTACCATGTGTGTGCTTGGCGTCCATTCTCCTGGTCCAAGATGGCAGCAGGGGCTTCTTCCCTTTCCAAGGGACTTCCTGGGAGTCTCATGCAGCATGTCCGCTACATCTCATTTGCTGTCCCTAGTTGCCAGGGAAGCTGGGAAGTGCATTTTTATTCTGGTCAGCAGCGTACCTAGCTAGAAATAAGTATTCCATTTCAAAAAAAGGTGTTGGATATAAGGTAGGCAACTAGCCCGGCAGCTTCTGCTGTGGCTTCCCAATCTATGGAGGAGGGAGAGTGAGGGAGAGAACAACCTCTCAGCCCCAGAAAAGGCAGGAAGGTGGGTGGGGAAGCAACAAAGGAGAATGTTACTTTTAGAAAATACAAAATAATATGATAGAAATAAACCTAAATAGTTGGTACTCACCATAAATATAAATAGACTAAGAAGACTAGATAGAAAGTCTAGCTCTATGCTTCGTCCAGGAGATACCTAAATACCACTGTGCAGAAAGACGAAAAACAAAGAGGTGCACAAAAATATTTCAAGCCTTTCCCCCAAAAAATGATTAAAAGCAATATTAATGTGAGAGAACATAGAATTTAAGGGAAAAAGTATTAATACAGATAAAGAGACTCCTAACAATCGAATGAAAATACCCAAGACAATAAAAGTCACTTTGAGCTGGGTACCTAACAACATAGCTGTTATTATCCACGAACTCCATAAAGCAAAACAAAAAACGTGAAAAAAATTTTAAAGGGAAAATTGACAAATAATCCTTGTGGGAGATTTTAAACCAACTGTACCAGAAACTGATATTTCAAGCAGACAAAATCCTTAGTAAGAATGCAGATGCATTGAAAACCAAATTTAAACTTGAATAAATCAAAAGAACTTTAATAAATCAAAATATCCCTTTCAAGTATGTATAGTACATTTCCAAGAATTGACCACATGCTAGGTCACAAAGGAAGTCCTAACCATTTTAACAAATGTATATACAGATACAGTCTCCATCCTCACAACAAGTAAAATAAAAAGCGGCATTAAATTTTTTTTTTAATGTGCTTGGGAACTTGGGAAAGAAATGCTCTCCTAGATAACTCACGGTTGAAGAGGAAATCACAATGGAAATTATAAAATATCTGGGCCTACATGACAAAAAATTTATTAAAATCTGTAGAATACTGCTAAAGTGGTCTACTTGTTATACCTTTATTTAAAAAAAAAAAATTGAAAGTAAATGAGTTAGGGATTCCTGGATAGCTCAGTTGGTTAAGCATCTGCCTTCTGCTCAGGTCATGATTTCGGGGTCCTGGGATTGAGCCCCGCATCAGGCTCCCTGCTCAGTGGGGAGCCTGCCTCTCCCTCTCCCTCTGCCTGCACTCTCTCTCTCTCACTCTCTCAAATAAATAAAGTCTTAAAAAAAAAAAAGTAAATGAGTTAAGGTCACGTCTTCATTCAAGAAGCCAGGAAAAGAATTGCAAAGAAGAAAATCTAAAGAAAGAAGAAAATAACACTTAGATAGCAAAAAATAAAAGGAATAGGTCAAAAAAATAGTCAAATAGACAAACCTTTAATGAAACGGATAAGAAAAAGCAATATTATGAATGAAAAATGGAAATTACTTCATATATTACAGAGATTTTAAAAGGCACAGAATATTGTGAACAACACTATGCCAATGAATTTGAAAAATTAGTTTTCTAGAAAAATATGTTATCAGAATTAACTCAAGAAGACATAGAACATCTGAATAAATTAGTAATCTTAAAGACTAAATCACTAATCAGGAGTCTGCCTTCTCTCAGCCCTGCCAAAAACCCAAGGCCTGGATGGTTTTTTACAGATACATTTTATAAATCCTTCAAGGAGTCAATAATCCCTATTACATACAAACTGTTTTGGAGGATAGGAAAAAGAGAGGCCTCTACCCAACTCATTTTGAGATTAATGTTACCTTCATAGTAGATTAATATAAGAAAATAAAATTAGATCAGTTTCACCTAGGAAAATGGGAAGATCTTAAAAATATATCTGAGTAATGCATTTGCTAGGAACATGGTGAAGAAAGTGCCTACTAAAACCAGCTGAAAACAACTAAATATTAGGTAAAACATAAAAATCAATTTTTTGAATGCAGCCATGAACTGACAAGAAAGTAAGGAATGTGCAAGCCAGGGAATGAGTGAAGGCAGAAGTTAGGGGAAAAATAATAAGCTGTCTCTATGAGGATTTATTGAAGTAGGTAACTGTGAGTGTAGGTATTCAAGGCTGGGTCCTCCAAGTGAAGCCCAGGGCCTGCCCAAACTAGTGTGTCTAATAGATTCCACACTCGCACGTGTGTGTGCATGCACACACAGGTCTCCAAAGGGCCATATTCTCAGAGGGATGCATCTAGAATGAACTAGAAATAATCCCTCATTATCTGAAAGAAAAACTGCCTATACTGGTCCTTGGCAGTGAGCCAAAGTGGGGGGTAAACATTCCTTGAGCATTTATAATCATAAGCCAGTTTTTATGAAGTTTTCAGTCTAAATTCATACCACCTGGGTGAATTAAACCAACAGTTTAGTTTAAAGTGGACCAGGCCTGGTATTATCCCCAGGTATCTGATAGAAGCACACAGTTTTTTTTTTTTTCCATGAAGAAACCACCTTCATACCAGACCTTAAAGAATTTCCACAGATAACGTTTTCAGGAAAATAAGGGGTTCCCATTAAGAATTCCTACACACATAAAGTACCATGTGCAAGAGTCAGACTAAACAAGATTCAGAGTCATGAAAACTTCTTAGAGTGGAATTATTAGAAACAGAATATAAGAATGTGTAATATGTTTTAAGAAATCAAAGGCCTAAAAATATGAGAAAGAGCAAGTAACTACGCAATTGATAGAAATAAAAACTAAAATTAAGAGTTTTAGCATCAGTTTAGACAAAGCTGAAGAGAGAATAGAGAAATGAAAGAAAGAATAAAGGAAATTATCCAGGACTTTACTTAGACCAAGAAATTAAAAAGAAAGAGACACTATTAAGAGACATGGAAGATAAAATGAAAAGGTCTAATGTGCATCTAATCAGAGTTACCCAAGGAAAGGAGAGGATGGGCAGAGCAATATTGGAAAATATATTGCTGAGAATTTCAACAGTGATGAAAGATAACACTCTGGGGAGTCAAGAAGTCTGCTATATCCCAAGCTGGAAAAATTACAAGAAATCTGCATTAAGCACATTGTGAAATCTCAGAACATCAAAGACTTAAGAAAATGCATTAAAAGCAGATTTGCTTAAAAGAATAAGAGTCTGAGAGAAAAGAACTGTAAACCAAAATTCTGCGCCAAGAATATGTATGTTTCAAGAACAAAGACACAGTAGGGGCACCTGAGTGGCTCAGTCGGTTAAGCATCTGACTCTTGATCTCAGCTCAGGTCTTGGTCTCAGGGTTGTGAGTTCAAGCCCTGCATTGGGCTCTGTGCTGGGCGTGGAGCCTACTTAAGGAAAAAAAAAAAAAACGAACAAAGACACAATAAAGAATCTTTCTGAAAAAGAAAAAAGTTAAAAGCACCCTAGCGGGAATTCTAAAGGATATATACATCAGGCCAGAGGAAGAGTATTTAAAATGAAAGCCTGAAATGCAAAAAGAAGGGCAAAGAAATTGGTCAAGGTGGCTGTGTATAAATAAACTGTAAAATAATATTTTATTGGATTAAAAATACAGATTAGGATTAGCAAAACAATAGCATATAAACTGAAATGGTAGGTGATTATAATTCAGGTGTTTAAGATCCTTGGTCATTCAGGAAAATAATAAAAATATTGCTTAGCTTATAACCCTGATGACACACAAATGCAGGTTAAATGTCCTCATGGAGTCATGAAAAGAATAGAAATGAAGTTATAACTTCTAAACTAGTTGTGGGGTGGGGGGAGGCAGAGCCAGAATGAGAAGCAAATAATCTGTTCTAAAAAACACAGGGAAGAGGAGACAAAAGAACGTAGGAAAGCCAGGACAAATTAAGATGGTAGAAAGAAACCCAAGCATACTAGTGATTACATTGAATGTAAAAATGGATAAAAATTGTCAAATCAAATCAAAGGCAAAGAATCCAGAAGAGCTGAAAGTTTAAAAAGATTTATCAGACAAATTCTGACAATCTGGGATCACTTCAATTCAAGTTCAGGGCCTGGAGTGGCTTAGCGATGGGCCAAATTGTTTTCCATTCCCCTTGGACTCCCAGGGTTAGCTCCTCAGGATTGCAGACCACTGTCCCTTCATGGCCTTGGGTTCCAGCCTGCAGTCCCCTGGCCCCACAAGGCTGTCCACAAGATGAAAGCAGCCCTGAAGGCTGGCCTCACCCCTCTGGATTTTAGTCTTATTCTTATCTCGGTTATCTTATTAGCTCTTTGATGCATTTAAGATTCTCCTGCACCCCATATCTGTCTAGTGCTTTCTCTAGTGAAGTTATCAGGAAGGTTGATGGTCTTGCTTAGTCCTGCACCACCAGAAGTGGAAGTCCTGACTTCCTCACCTGGTTTCAGAATCTACAGTGTGTTAATGCATGCCTTGTCTCTCCACCTAGATTCTCGGTCTTTTAAATACAGGGAGTGAGTTCTACTAATTTGATAGACCCTTGATACCTAATAAAGCACGCCCTAAGCAGATGGTCAGTGAATTATTAAATGAGCTTGAATCTGCCCTGTGACTCTATTTGGCAGTGTTCAAAGCAAGTTAAATGGGTGAATGTCTAAATACAGTTTTTTCTGGCTACTGCATATACCAACTGGTGTACTTTCACAAATAATGTTTTCCATAAAATATAGGGAGAAACCGGTTAAGATGTGCAAGAGAACAAGATCAGTATTAACTTTTGCAGTTTAACCTTTATAATAGACACTGGAATTTGTCAAATTTAGGATTTCTTAGGCTGACTCAGTCTGGATATTTATAAATGAGAGAGGAGGCAGCATTTATAAATTGAGGCAGAATGCTGATTAAATATAGAGAAAGTATTTCCACTGGATTCTTTAACTGAAGATTTTTATATTACTAAACAGGATGGAAGGGCATCCCCCCAGTCCTTAGCTGGTCATTAGCATCTAATCCAGTGTTCACACTTCCTGTGCAAATCAGTTAATATTGGTAAAATTCCATTTAACTGGTTTCTGTTGAGTAAAGTTACTTTTACTAGTCAAATGATACATTATACAAAGATTGCTTTGCCCACATAATTGTATGGACTATTGAGTTACAAGTATTTCTAAATTTACGCTGTAATTTTCTTTTTGACCCAAAGGTCTTAAAGAATTTTTTTTTTAATCTCCAAACCTATAAGATTTTCTAATTATTTTTTGCCCTTGATTTCTAGCTTAATCTCATTTGTTCAGGGGATATAATATACTCTGTGTGATTTCAGTCCTTAGAAATTTCTTAAATTTTCTTTTTGTATATGTTTTGTTTATATATATAAAAATAGTTTGCATTGTACTCTATAGACACCTATCAGATCAAGTCTGCTACTCATACTGTTGTCCGATTTTTCTGCGTTCTTACTAATGTTTTTGTTTTGTCAATGCCAAAATGTGACAAAATCTGTGATTCTGAATTTGTCTGCTTTTCCTTGTTGTACTTTCTGTTTTGGCTTTAGATATTTTAAGAATTTATTTAGGCTTATTCAAGTTAGAACTATTATTTCTTCTAGTGTTTGAGTTATTTATCATTATGAAATGCCTCTGTATTTCTGTACTGCTTTTTGCCTTAAAGTCAGCTTTGCATGAATAAATAGTTAACACCACCTTCTTTTGTGGCCAGGGTTTGCATGGTATAAATTTTTCCACCCTTTTACTTTTAACCTTTCTGTATCCTTATGTTTCAAGTATGTGCCTGTAAGTAGTGTATAGTAAATAAGATTTGGTTTTTATGCAAGCTGACGATCTTTGTCTTTTGAATACATCACTTAGTCCATTACATTACTTTTAGTTTTCTATAATGTAGTTTCTATGCTTTTAATGTAGTTGCATTTAAATTGACTGTGTCATTAGTGTTTCCTATTTGATGCTTCTGTATTTCTATTTCTTTCCTTTGTAACTTTCTTTTCAACTGGTCATTGTGGGCAAAAGGTTAACAAAATTCTGTTCCTTCTGCTTGACAATTAACCCTCCATTAAATTTCTCGCTCTGTTCCCATTGATGCAGTAAGATGTATATTGACAGTATTACTACACAGCATTGCTTATGATAAAAATTATCCCTGTTTGTAAATTGCATCTCTGCTGGGAGAATAAGAAATGTCTGATGGGGATGACATATTTGGGCTTCCCTGAATATGGGGACTCATGTATTAAGCATGTCCCTTTTGAGGACCCTGGATGCTATGTCTTCAGATCTATTTGAAAGGGATATTAGATACTGTGGGGCATGAGGCTTTTACACCAAGGGCACTTTCCATACCCTCCCAATGTGGATCATACCTCTTTGCCCCTAAGCTGTCACCTAGCTGCTGTTTGGACAGCTGCAGGGGGCTGTGACACTTCTCTTGGCAAGCCATGTTTTTGTCCTGAGTAAACATATGCCAGGTGTGGCCTGTGAGTCTTTTGAGTCAGAACGTGACCCTCTGACCCCTGCCACTCAGTGTTGCAATTATTTTTTATTATTCCCTTTGTTATTTTGGAAGATTTATATCAGAATATTGTTTTGGTGGTTATTTGATTGATTATAATTCCATTCTTCAATATAAAAATCTAATATAATTTGGTACTTTTACCTCCTTCCTAGAAGATGGAAGGTCCACAAAACATTTTTTGGGGGCGGGGGGGTCCATAAAATGTTATAATTCCATCTGCCTTCCTCTCAATTTCTGTGCTATTTTGGTCATGTATTTTAATTGTGTGTGTAGCCAGCAAAATGATGACATCATATCATTGCTGTTACTACTACATATAGTCAGTATCTGTTTAGATTTACTCATTTGTTACTTTTTTCCTCTTTCTGTATCACTGACCTTCATCTGGGGTCATTTTTCTTATCCCTGAATTTCATCCTGTTATATTTGAGATCTGTTGTTGACAGAGTCTCTGGTTTTGTTTACCTGAAAATATTATGTACTGTTTTCATTTGTGAAGAATATTTTTTTATTTTTTATTGTTATGTTAATCACCATACATTACATCATTGGTTTTTGATGTAGTGTTCCATGATTCATTGTTGGTGCATAACACCCAGTGCTCCACGCAGAACGTGCCCTCTTTAATACCCATCACCAGGCTAACCCATCCCCCCACCCTCCTCCCCTCTAGAACCCTCAGTTTTTTTTCAGAGTCCATTGTCTCTCATGGTTCGTCTCCCCCTCCGACTTATTCCCCTTCATTCTTCCCCTCCTGCTATCTTCTTCTTTTTCTTTTTTCTTAACATATGTTGCATTATTTGTTTCAGAAGTACAGATCTGTGATTCAACAGTCTTGCACAATTCACAGTGCTCACCATAGCACATACCCTCCCCAATGTCTATCACCCAGCCACCCCATCCCTCCCACCCCCCACCACTCCAGCAACACTCAAGTTTGTTTCCTGAGATTAAGAATTCCTCCTATCAGTGAGGTCATATGATACATGTCTTTCTCTGATTGACTTATTTCACTCAACATGACACCCTCCAGTTCCATCCACGTCGTTGCAAATGGCAAGATCTCATTCCTTTTGATGGCTGCATAATATTCCATTGTGTATATATACCACATTCATTTGTGAAGAATATTCTTGCTGGGTGCAGAATTCTACCTTGGCAGTTCTTTCCATACTTTAAAGATAATACTCCTTTATCTTCTGGATTCCATTGTTTCTTCTGAGAAGTCAACTGTCAGTCTGTTGCTCCTGAGGTAATGGATCTTTTCTCCTCTGGCTGCTTTGCTTCGGTATTCCAAAGTTTTACTACGGTGTTCCTAGGTGTCAGTTTTTGGTTTGTTTTTTTAATCCTCAAAATTTGTAGGACTTCTTCAGTTTGTCACTGTTTGATTGTTTTTCATCAGTTTTGCAAAGTTCTTGGCTGTTAGCTCTTCAAATACTGCTTCTGCCCCTTCTGTCTCCTCTCCAGGCCATCCCGCTCTATCTGTTGTGCCTCCTAACCTCTCTGTCGTTTCATCTTTTCATCTCTCCCTGCTTCATTCTGGGAAATTTCTTCCCAGAAATACAAAGACTGATCCACTGGCTTCTCAATTCCCATCATTGTACTTTTCAGTCCTAGGTTATGCATTTGATTCGGTTCTTTTTTATAGTTTCTGGTTCTCTAAAAAGTTCTTAATATTGTCTTCTGTCATCTTGAGCACGGTAAGCACAGTTATTTTATTATCTCATGGTTATTTTATTATCAATATCTGGATTTCTGCAGGTCTGTTTATTTTATGTTTTGCTGTTTCTAATTCTTGTTATTTTGGTTCCTTATGTGGTTAGTTTTTATTTTGCTCCCAACATTATATTGGCAAAATTGTTTATAGAAATAACTGGAGACCCAAGTTTATGTAATCTTTCTCCAGTAAAGATTGACTTTTGCTCCTTTTAAGCAGCTAAGAGCTCTAGTATTTCAGATCAGCTGCTCCAATTTCAAGTCCCTGTGAGACACTGCCTACTTCTGACTCACCCTCATTGCTAGTGGCTGCCTTTTTGGATCCCAGCCCAAAGTGCAAGGGGTTTACCCATGACCTCCTTTTCAGGCCCTACTCTCTGATCTCTTTCCCACTAGCCCTATGAGGCTATCACAACCTCTACTTAGATCCCATCCACTTCCTCTGGAGTTGGTAAATTAGGCCTCAAACCTGGCAACTTGCATGGCGTCCTCCACCTCCTAGATTCTGGTCCCATAATTTAATTCTCCGCTGTCTTTAAGCAGGTGTTTTTTGTATATTTTAATTGCCTATCTCACATGTCCCCAGCATGGGTGTTGGTTTAAATTACCTAATTTGTCATTACTAACATGGAAGCCCTAATATCCTGTTTTCATAAATTAGGTTATTAGGTCCAGAGAGACTTTATCATAGCTAGTTAAGATCAGAAATGACGAATACCCGAGTATCCTGATTCTGTGTGATTTTTATTCTGTTACACCACTGCCAAAGTATACAGATAGATCTAGCAGCATTTTGATATTTGCTGTGCTCAATGACACTTCTTTCAGTTTATTTGTCAAGCAGTAAAGGTCCCGTATCCCAGGAAACTTGCAGAAAATCCTCAAGTAAATAATACCCCCTCCCTGCCTTCCCCATCCCATTAAGTTTGTTTTAAATTTATTTAAACTTTTAAAAAGTGAGCCACAATCTCCCCATATAAATCTCCACTTTGAAAACCATTAGAGATTCATGAACATGTGGTCACCTATCACTGTTTTCTAAAGTAAGATTCTGCTTGTACTTTGTAATAATATCAAATCTCTGCTTAATACCTAAGCCAGGGATTGGTGTTCCAGAATAGGGAAGAAGTATCAGTTGTCTTAATTCATAACAAATCACCCTAAAAGGTAGTGCCTAGAACAACAGCAATTTATTGTGTCTCATGATTTGGCGGGTTGACTAGCCAGTTTGTCTGGTCTCACTGGGGCTCACCAAGTCTAAATGGTCTAAAATGGCTCCCCAAATGCCATGGCTGAATGACTGGATAACTTGTCCTCTTTCTTCATACAGTTTTTAGTCCTGGGTTTCTTCACATGATGGAAGAAGTATTCCAAAAGTTCAAAGCGCCTCAAGGCTGAGTGTCCACGAGTAACCCAGTATCACTTCTGCCATTTTCTTTTGGTTAAGACAAGTCATAGGGCCAGCCCAGATCCCAGGAGTGGGGTGGAAAATTCACCTCTTATTGGGAAATGCAGTGAAATATTGTGGTCCTGTCTTTAAAAGCTGCCACAGTGTGATGAAAAAAGGCAGGTGTTGTAGGCAGAGTAATGGCCTCTGCATTTCAACACCGGTTCTCAGACACTGATGGACAGAGTGTTCTACAATTCAGTTCAGTTCTCCCACTACCTGGAACAGCCCGATGAAGAGTTGCACACAGTGACAAGGTCTGGGAGGTCTGGACATCCAGAGAGCAAGAGGTTCTCCTCATGGAGATGGGTTACATCACCCTCCCCATACATTGATATGTTCACCAACCAAAAAGCTCCTTGGAGCCTCTGTGTCTGAGTGTTTTTTTGAATGAGGGTTTTTTTAAATAAGGGTTTTATTATATAAGCATGATTGAGTAAATCATTAGCCCGTGACTGGACTCAACCTCCAGCCTTCCCTCCGTGGAGGTCAGGTTGCTGAAAGTCCCTTCTCTAATCCTATGGAGGATTTTTGTGATGCCCACCCCCCATCCTAAAGCTATCTGGGAGCTGGGCAGGAGTCACCTCATTAGCATAACAAAGACATTCTTACTACTGAGGAAATTCCCAAGGTTTTAGAAGTTCTATGCTAGGACCTGTGACAAAGTCCAGGGAGAAAGAGAGGGAGAGAGATGGAGATATTATTATTATTATTTTTATTTTTATACCACAGCCTCCCAAGGTTACCCATGCCCTAATCCCCAGAACTTGTAAACATGTTGCGTTGAATGGCAAGGTAGAATGAAGGTTGCAGGTGGAGTTAAGATTGCTGGTTCTGAACTTAAAGAGATTATCCTGCATTGTCCAGGTGTAGGATCTTTGTAAATTTAAGAGTCCTTCAAAGGGAAAGAGGAATGCAGAAGAGTCAGAACCAGGGAGATAGTATCATTTGAAAGACTTAATAGGCCATTACTGGCTTTCAAGATGGAAGGATGCCACAGGCCAAAGAATGTGGGCAGCCTCTAGAAGCTGGAAAAGATAGGAAAGTGGGTTCTCTCTAAGAGTCTCTAGAAGATCAGAGCCTGGATTTTTAGCCAGGTGAGGCCCATCTCAGACTGCTGACCTTCAGAGTTCTATGAGAATAAATTTGTGTTGGTTTAAGCCACTAAATCTGTGGTGTTGTAGAAAACCGACCTCCGTGCTTCGGAACCAAAGTATAAGGCAAAAGACAGAGTTTGAGATAAAGACGAACGAGAGCTTTCTTGCTTTGCAGGGCAAAGGAGGCTGCACAGGCCATGGCCTTCAGAAACTGCAAACCCTACGGGAGGAAGGGACTGGGGTGGTTTATAGGGAAATAACAGGATCTAGCCGGGTTTGACAGGAATTGTGTAGGTGCTACCAGCCTCCTTCATCATGTCTTTAGGGTGGTACCGGGTTCCTGGAACAAAAGGCTAAGAAGGGAGGAGAGGAGCTTTGCGGAAGAGAGGAAAAAGGTTACTTTAAAATTGAGCTTCGCTGAAGCATTAGTGCGGCCATTTTTATTTTTGTTCGACTTTGTGCTTTTAGGCGGTTTCAGTGGTAATCCGCTGTGGCAGCAATAGGAAATGAACATAAGCAGGGCCTTGAAAAAGGGGAAAAAGTGGCATTTTTTTCACCAAGGAATGCAGCATGATAAATCTGTCCTTGGAGCTTCCTGTGTAGATGTTGAAAACTCACTGGTGAGAATGCAAGTAACTTCACATTCTTCCAATCTCTCTTCTTAAATTATTGACTACTTCCTTTTACCTCTAGCCCTCAGTAGAGCTCAAAATCGCCTATCTACAGAGGACTCTATCTCAATTAAAGTGCATCTGTGTGTGTCTGATAGGTTATAGATCAGAGAAGGGAAAGTAACTCTTTGGTAAGTAGGATACATTTGACCTTGATTCATCCAGTGAGAATTTGTTACCTTCAGCAAACCAGGATCGGTCTTACACCAGCACAGTTTTATACTTAAAAGGAGTTATGATCTAATGCATGGTAGAAAACTTAATTGGCCCAGAGGGAGAGATTTCTTGGTAGACTCTTTCTTAGAGTCAGTGACACCTACAGGAGGTTTTGTAACTTCTCTACTTATAAGTTTCAATCTCTTTTTCAAAAGCACAAACTAACGTGATGATGGTGAGGATGACGATGATGATGATGGATGGCAGCCATGATGCTTACAGAGCACCTACTGTGTGCCAGAGCTGGGCTTACATTTTATGTTCTTCATTGCAGTTCATCTTTTTCATGGCTCCTTCCTCTTTCTATTAAATTACTCTTTCTGTTCCTTTTTAACCATCTTTCCATAAATACACATAAACTCAATGTTTACACATCTCAATTATTTACTCCTTAGTTTTATCCCCTTTCTGCAGTTCCTGATGAATTCCTAAAATATAATAAAACAAAATTTTAGCTAGATGCACAAGAACTCCCAATCTTGAAGGGGAAGGAAGAATAACTACTTTATTCACAAGTATATGTCTGAGAAATTAGAGGCACTGAGCTTAATTTGACACAATTAACACTAATTACATGTTAGAGTCCTTAGTTTGGGATTTTTCTCCAGTGAAACTTACCATTTGCTGATTTATTTCTTTAGGAGCCATATTATGTACGTTGCATTAAACCCAATGACAAGAAATCCCCACAGATATTTGATGATGAGCGCTGTCGGCACCAAGTGGAGTATCTTGGACTACTGGAAAACGTGAGGGTGCGGCGGGCGGGGTTTGCCTTCCGCCAGACATATGAGAAGTTTCTTCACAGGTGAGAATAAAGAGCCCTGACAGACATCAACAAATCTGGGGTCCTCCCCACGTAGGACAGTGTATCAGCACAGATTAAATACTCTCAGTATTTGTCAAATGAGTAAGAGTCAAGAGAACTGCAAATATGAAAAACTTTCTCATTCAGCTCAAGAGTCTCCCTGAGTTTATGGTTTATAGACCATGAGGAAAGATTCATTCTGTGGGGGAAAAATATGGGTGTTGTAGTTTGGTAGAAAGAACCTAGATTCAGAGTCACATCTGGCTTGGAATCCTGGGTATGCCACTCATTTGCTGTGTGATCTTGGGCTAGAAATTTAACGTCTTTGACTTTGTTTCTGCATCTGTAAAATGAGTTTAATAAACACTACCTGTAAGGCTGTTGTTGTGAGGATTAAGTTAACCTAAGTAAAAAAAGCTAGGTGCCTGATGCATAATAGATGTTCAATTAATGCTGTCTGTCCTTACCGATATTAGTAATTACCATAATAACAAAATATTAAGCAGTTAATCATGGAGACCGTGTAATTAGTCTACCTGGTTTGAATCCTGGCTTTGCCATTTCTTGGCTTTTTGACCGTGGGCAAATTACATTATCTTTCCATGCCTCTGTTTCCGCAGGTGTTAAAAAGGGGGTTAGTAATAATAACTACTTTTTAGGGTTGCTGGAGAATTAAATGAGATTGTGTGTGTGTGTGTGTGTGTGTGTGTGTGTGTGTGTATAAAGCAGTTAGAATGGAACCTGGCATATAGCAGTCATTCAATATATATAAGATATCATTGCTCCTGTTATTTATTGTTAGTAATAATAATGATAGTTGACAACTGGGACTCATAAAGTCCCTTTAAATTCCATCTGTTCATTTATCTAAAAATATTTATTGAACATTTCCTGTGTTCTAGACTACAGATTCCACAGAATGTGAATAAGTAGATAAAAATATTGGGTGCTCAGAAGAGTCTCTAAGGAGATAATAATGGCAGGAACAAGCCAGCCACGTGAACATCAGAGGGAACAGTGAGGGAGAGGCTCAGCTGTTCGTAGTGAGTGTGGTGTGTTAGGTAGCAAGCGTAGCTGTGTGGCTGGAGGCTGCTCAGTGACAGGGCAGGGGTGTGAGATGAGATCAGAGAGGTGGACAGGGGCCAGATCATGTCGAGTTTTATAATCCAGACTAAACAGTTTAGATTTTGACTAAATCTGGCAGGAACCCAGTGGTGGATTTTAAGCAGGGAGCAACCTAATCTTATGGCCGTTTGAGGAGATACTGTGACTGCTGTGTGGATAGGAAGCAAGGAGACATTTAGGGATGTTACTGTGGGAACCGGGGAGAGGGGGCTTGTTCGTGCCTTGAACAAGAGATGATTGTAGATGCAAGGGTAGTGGACAGATTTGGGATATGTTTTAGGGGAAGGTTGACCAGGCTTGCTCATGAATTGGCTAGATAAGAGAAGAAGAGAGGAGTGAAGGATCACAATTAGATTTTGGCATGGGTAAGCATATACCATTTGCTGAGATGAGATTGGGTAAGGGAAACTTGAGGAAGAGGTCATGGAACAGGGGCAAGGATGGACTCAAGGTTTGTCTCTTGACGTTTAGGTTTGAAATGGCTACTGAAAATCTAGGTAGAAATATTAAAATGAGCTATTAAATACACATATTGAGAGTTCCAGAAAGAAGTGCAGGTTGGAGATAGAGATGCTGGAGTCATTAGTCTAGAGATGACATATAAAGTCTCAGAACTAGATAGAGACGAGAAGGAGGCCCATTCAGACACTTAGGTTTGTGATCTGACATGAAGGAACCACCAAAGAGAAGAAAAGGAGCCACCAATGAGATAGAGGAGATACCAGAAAAGGGTTATGTCACAGAAGCCAAGAGAAGACATCATTTCAAGAAGAAAAGTGTAGTTACCATATCACACATTGCTGTGCAGTCAAGTTGTCAAGTAAGGCAAAGGTAGAAGCTTCAGCATTAGATCTGGCAACATAGCAGCCAAGGGAGAAAAGGCTGGGCAGAGCCTGATTTGAACAGGTTGGGAAGTGAATTGAGAAGCTGGACACCTGTAGACAACTCAAGAATGTGTGCTGTGAATGAGGGCAGGGAAGAATGTGGGATGTGAGGTCAGGAGACACTAGGAAATGGATGCAGGTGGGGCTGATTCAGAACAGAGGGAGAACCCACAGGCGCAGGACCAAGGGAGGTCATTGTCATCATCATAACATCCTTGAGAAGGCAAGGCTCAGAATCCCACACAAGTGGAAGGTTTGTCAGCGTTAGGTAGGAGTAGGGACACTTCCCCCATAGCAACAGGACAAAAGGCAGAGAATATGAATACAGATGCAGAAAGGCAAAAGGTCTGCAGATGGCAAAGATAATGTTCCAATCTGATTGCTTCTGTTTCCTTAACCAAGCATGAGGTGAGGCCAAGAGTGGGGGAGTAGAGATAAGAAGAGGTAGTGTGGAGGTTTGAGGGGAAGTGGGAATACTCATTTTGGAGAGTGGGAAAGCACAGATTTGTATGGTAGGATTGCTGTCAGGAAGGCCCGAGTGTCCGTGTGAGATCTGAGGTTATCAATGGACAGTGAGACCACCAGCATTATTGGTTTTCTCCACCAGTGTTCAGCTACTTTTGCACAGAAGTGAAAGGGATTGCACTAAATGGAGACTCTCAGAATGAATAAAGCGCAGTAGCCTGGAAAATTCAAACTTCATTTTACACTGATCAAAAGGTTATGCTCAAAACCGACCATTTTCCTTATTGAAATCACACTGTCCTTTAGATTTGGTTTTTCATTTGCTTATTGAGGCTGTAGAGTTGGAATGTTTTCATGAGTAGAGATGTGTGCATTCTGAGTCTTGATTTCAAACAGTGTCAAATTATGTTAGAAAGATTGCTAGTCCGTTGTTATTATACTTAGAATTCTAGCAATTGCTCAGTCACAGAATTTGTTTTTTTGTTATCACCCATAAAAAATCAGCAGACGTTAAATATTGGCCTGAGCAGGGTGGGACTGGGTAACTATAGGATGGGGCTGAACCGAAAATATTTTATCATGAGACAAAGGGAAACCGTGGTGAGTAGCTAAAGTAAGAGAACAGTAAACAAGCCTGACTTGGAGGAGACAAGGAATTTTGCAAGTGCATCCATATCTTTTACGTTCAACTCAGGAGGTTTTGGTTGTGTTTGTTTCTTGGCATGGGAGACATGCTATAAGGATTGGAATATGTTTTCTAATACATATATAAAAATACACTAGAAAAGAAAGGAACCTGTGAATTTCAAATATTGTGGTCTTAGTGGCATAAGATTAAGTCCATTTCTACTCCAAGGACATCCCCAGATAATGTAAATTATATATCTTTAAAACCAAGAAGATGCACAGCCACACTATGGAATCAAGAAGGGGTTTGAGTCTCAGTGAACCTTGGAAATGTGACTCCCTCCTAAATACGAAGTGAAGCAATTGTGAAGACCCAGCTGTTAGCCAAGGTCGCAGTTTTAAGGAAAGACTGCCTTTGCCATTCAGGAAACCATCCTGAATGTACTGTTTCTGTGGACTTGGCTACAGCTGCAGCACCAGGAGGTGGCCACAATGGCTAGGACAAGGGACACCTCAGTAGCTGCAAGGGGGACATCATAGGCATGATGGCTGACACCCATGAAGCCAAACTCGCCACGTTACAAGAGGCCAACCAAGGCCAAGATGTACACAGAAGGACTCTGTGGAAGTAGACAGGATAACAGGGAAACGTCCGAGAGAGACCAGACCATGAAGAAGAGACAGTAAGCCCAACAGATGCCAAACCTTACCCCCTGAGGAACCAGAGCAAGGAGTAAATGGCATTGGAACTAGCCTGTTTAATATTTTCAGAGAGATGAAGGAGATAATTATGGGCCTAGGATAGGAATATGAAATCAGAAACAAGAACAGGTAATTATTGGGAAAAATAGAGATTTGGAAAATGAAAATCAGATTAAACACAACTGAAGAGAGCTTTGTCCATCAGCAGGAGAATAAGTCAGCAATGTGTCACATAATCACACAGTGGCTGCTAACCAGCATTAAAGGGAATGAATGGCTGATACAACAACAACAAACATATTCCATGCTGTTGGCACATTATGTCAACAAAGGATAGTCACCAAAGAATACATCCTGTATGCTGCCACTTATATGAAGTTCAAGAACAGATAGAAATCAGAACCATGGTCAGTTCTGGAGTGGGGGAACTGATGGGAAGAGAGAAAGGGGCACTCTCTGAGATTATGGAGATGTTCTGCATCTTGATGGGGTGTCAGTTTCATGAGTGTATACATTTTTCAAAACTTGTTAAACTGTATACCTAAATGTGTGCATTTTATTGTGTGTAATTTTTACCACAATTTAAAAAAATTAAACTAAACCTCTTTTTAAAAGCACATTAGTAAACTGGAAGATCAAGTTGAAGAGTTCTTGCAGATTTCATCACAAAGAAAAACAGAGATGGGAGATACTAGAGCTCAGGCAGTATGTAAAGTCAATCCAGGAGTGCCAACAGCTGTTCAGCAGGAGCTCCCGAAGGAAAGGAGAGAGAGCAGAGGGGAGAAGCAGTACTTGAACAAATAGTGGCCAGGAATTTTCCTGAACTGAAAAAAGACAGAAATCTTCAGATTGAAAGAATACACAGAGTGGAAAGCATGTGAATTTTTTAAAAATGAAATTACATTATGTTCACTTTTAGAATGTTAGCGATAAAGGAAAATACTTAGAGCTCCCAAGAAAAGACAAAGTACTACCAGGGAATGAGAATCATACAGACACCAGACTTCTCATTAGCAACATTTGATGCAAATAGACAAAGCAGCAATATCTTTACAGTGAGAGGGGATGAACTTTATACTTAGAACTTTATTCCATGCCAGGCCGCCTGGGTGGCTTAGTCAGTTGAACGGCCGGCTCTTGATTTTGGCTTAGGTCATGATCTTGGGGTCCTGGGATGGAGCCCTGCATCAGGCTCCATGTTCAGCAGGGAGTCTACTTGAGGATTCTTCTCTCCCTCTCCCTCTCTCTGCCCCTCCCCTACTCTCAGCTCTTTCTCTTTCTCAAATAAATCTTTTTTTAAAAAAAAGAATTTTATTCCATGCCAAATTATCATTTAAGAGTGTCAGTACAATAAAAATATTTTCTGACATATATAGGCTCAAAAAACTTACTATTCAGAGATCCTCTGAAAAATCTTCTAGAGCCAAAGGAAAAATAAATGCAGAAGAGAAAAATGGAATGCAAAAAGTAATATTGAACAAATAAAGCAGTGAAACTTTTAAGTCTAAACATGTATCCATTGTAAGTGGGAAAAAGTCTTTGGTAAAAATCTGAAACAAAAATGAAAATTGGAGTGAAAAGTACAGAGAAGTAAAGACTTTTGTACTGTTTATGGGAAAGATAGAGATATAATTAACTGGACAGGAAAAAATAAGCATATATTTTCATATAAATACATACTTTTTATATATATGAAAAATTTTAAGACAATGATAATAACAGTGGCTAACACTGTGAGTTGCTCACGGCATATCCCAGGCACTGATTTGAGTGCCCTACGGGGTAGTAGGTAGTAAGTCACTGGTGGTGACCTCCAGATAAGGAGAAGATGGCACCTCCCATTTTTATGCAGATGAGAAAACGGAGCACCCAAAGGTTGAGTAACTTGCCCCAGGTCACAGAGCCGAGTCGTGGCAAGTGGGAGCCCTATTTGGACTCAGGCCCTTGCTTCCTGAGCCTACCATCAGTGCATTGCCTCACAATTGAAGGGATGGCTTTCAAATCAAAGGAGAAAATAAAATGAAATAAAGAAAATTCATTCTGTCCAAGTATCATACGATCTCACTGATATGAGGAATTCTTAATCTCAGGAAACAAACTGAGTGTTGCTGGAGTGGTGGGGGGTGGGAGGGATGGGGTGGCTGGGTGATAGACATTGGGGAGGGTATGTGCTATGGTGAGCACTGTGAATTGTGTAAGACTGATGAATCACAGACCTGTACCTCTGAAACAAATAATACATTATATGTTAAAAAAAAAAAAAAGGGAGGGGGAAAATGAAGGGGGTAAATCAGAGGGGGAGATGAACCATGAGAGATGATGGACTCTGAGAAACAAACTGAGGGTTTTAGAGGGGAGGGGGATGGGGAGATGGGTTAGCCCGGTGATGGGTATTAAGGAGGGCACGTATTGCATGGAGCACTGGGTGTTATATGCAAACAATGAATCATGGAACACTACATCAAAAATTAATGATGTGATGTATGGTGAATAACATAACATAATAAAATTAAATTTAAAAAAAAAGAAAATAGTCTGTCCAAGAGAAAAACAGTAAAAAGCAACAGCAAGAAGGCACATCTGATAGAAAATATAAAAGAAGTTGAGACATTGGACACATATTAATAATCACAATAAATGTGTTAAACTTACCTTTTACAAGACGGAATTGTGGAAGGTCAAGTCTATCTGATTGATGATTATATAAGTCGAGATTAGGTCCTCTCTAGAATCATCTAGGAAGGGTGCTGTATGAGGCCGTGGGATATGCGTCTGGGAAAATAGCCTATGTCTACTCTGCAGACTGTCTTTATCTTCAGCTTTACGTAAGATGAATGTGTTCCGATTGGGAGATGGCCGTGTTATTTTACTGTCACACCAGTTGAACTAATAGTGAGACGTGGGGGGGGGATAGACGGTGTGTATTGGACTAATGGTTCGGATGCTGGCAAGAGAAAAAGTAACATTTTCCACTGTAAATTTTTGCTTTTAGATTCTGCAGATTTTTTAAAGCTAGGTTTGAACCTCCAGTTTTACTTGTCACTTTTCTTTATTTTCATTTGTTTTATTGAAAAAGAGAAGGATTTTAAATGTTCTGATAACCTTAAAAGCTGCGTGAGTGTTTCGGGGAGATAATACTCATTGTCAGGAAGCAGATGAGTTCAGCTTTTTAATTCACAAGTTCAGGATGCTGGTTTGTGGGAGAACTGGGGTCTTGCCATTTTACCATCAGGAAGAAAGGAAGAGCACCTTAGCTGAGCGGTGTGGTGGCCGGTTGCTTCCAGCTTCTGCGGTATGCCGAAAATTTCAAACACACCGTGACTATCTATATTATAGCCCAAATGTTGACTCTTATTCTAGTGTTATAATGAATTGGGGATGATTCTGATTTTGTTTCCTTTTTTCATGTGATATTACCTCTTCATATTTGAACTCTTTCATTTGGTTTCTCCCTATTTGGCAAGTGAGTAGGCTTTTAAATGTATAGAGAGGAATAATGGAGGTTGGTGGTTGATGAAAGAAGACAGTAAAAGTCTAAAGGATAAGCAGGAGCCAGCCTTTGAAGTAGTAGATTAAAAAGCATTCCAGGCAATGGGAACAGCATGTGCAAAAGCTCTAAAGGAAGAAAGAGGCAACCACACTACAGGACCCTAAAGAAGGCCAATGTGATTGGAGTATAGTGCTGAAGGGGGAGAGCAGTAAAAGATAAAAATGATGTAAGACTTTCTAGAAAAGTCCTATGGCAGCTGAGCTTGCAGAATGGATTGGGGAGGAACTGGAAAACAGTTCAGGAGTCTATTTTACTAAGCCTGATGGTGGCTTGGATTAAGACTGTGGCAGTAAAAATGAGAGTAGTTGAATTTTAAATATATTTTAGAGGTAAGCCCGATAGGATTTGATGATGAATTAGAAGGACAGATAGAGGAGAGAAGGGATCAAATAACGATTCCCAGGATTCTGGGTCTAGTAACTGTGGGCACTGAAGTGGGAAAGTGAAAGAAATGTAAGACACCCCTGAAGACTTATGTGAGCATTGGATGTATGCATCTAAAGCTCAGAACTCAGAGCTGGGCTATGGAAAATTCATGAATTGAAAAATAAAGTGGATGGAGTAGATGAGATGATGGGAGGTTGCACATAGAAGAGGACCTGATATGAGCCTTGGGGTCCTCCAACATTTGAGGGTCCAGTAATGGAGGAGCAGTAGCCAGAAAATGAGATCAAGAAGAAATATCCAGAGAGACAGACGGACATCAGGGAGATCATGCTGTCATGGAAGCTCAGAAAAGAAAGATCCATCAAGAAGAAGGGATCACACACCGCTTAGGTATCTCAGCAAGAAATGTGTGAAGCCCAACAAAGACCATTTAGAGACTCCCAGGAGGCACAAAAGTAGGCTTGAACAAGTGGAAAGACATGCCTTGTTCTTAGATAGGATGATTCAACATCATAGGTAAATTTAATGAATTTAATGTGGGAACCCAATAAAAATACCAGCAAGGATTTATTTTGTGATTGTTTTCCCCCTGGAACTATGCAGATTGATTCTAAAGTTCATATAGAAAAATAAGCAGGCAGGAATAGCTAGAAAAACCTTTTAAAAAGAAAAGGATGAGGAGAGACCACCAGATATTAAAATATACTAAGATATCTATGATTGGGGCCCCTGGGTGGCTCAGTCAGTTGGGCAACTGCCTTCAGCTTGGATCATGATCCCAGGGTTCTGGGATCGAGCCCCACGTCAGGCTCCCTGCTCAGCGGGGGAGTCGGCCTCTCCTTCTCCCTCTCCCACTCCCCCTGCTTGTGTTCCCTCTCTTGCTATCTCTCTCTCTCTGTCAAATAAATTTTTAAAAATCTTAATAAGTAAATAAATAAATAAAAATAAAACCACATAGGACTGATGCACAGATGTACAGAGAGAGCAGTGAAACAGACCAGAATGTCTAGAAATACACTGAAGTACATACGAAAATGTATATGATTAAAATGCCATATTAAATCACAGGATGAAAGATGGATTTTAGTAAATAGTGTTGGAACAACTGGGTGGCCACTTGTCAAAAGATTAAAAATTGGATCCATACCTCACACCGTATACCAAAAGGAACCCCAAGTGGATGAAAGATTTCAATGTAAGCAATGAAAACATCCAACTACTAGAACACATAGGTGAATTACTTTGTAACCCAAGTGGGAAGAGAGCCTTTCTTGTATGGATTAGAATTCCGATGTAACATATGAAAGAAATTACTGAGTTTGGCTACATGTATTAAACAACTTGGCACCGGGGTGTGGGGGGCAGTGCTGTGGTCAGCAGCCTTCTCAGATGGTCGCAGTGATCCCACCTCTTGGTGGTCCTGCTCTTTGCCAGCCCCTTCTCTTGAACGTGGGCTGGCCCTAGTGATTTGCTTCTAACAAAATGGAATTTGGCAAAAGTCATAGAATATCACTTTTGAAAGGAGGCTGTGACCCTGTGACTTCCGTCTTGCTCGTTTTCATTCATGAAGAAGCTGGTGTATGACGAGCTGCCTTATGAGAGGCCAACGTGGCTGCTTGCGCCTAGAAACACAGTTGGTTTTCGTGTATTGATCTTATATGCTTAGTTTTCTTTTAGTGATAACAGTTTTCATCTGAAGATCTTCATTTCCTTTGAAGCGAATCATAAATAATATGAATTTTATTCCTTCCCCAATCATACCAGCTTATTTATTGGTCTCTCTATGCTGGCTGGAAAACCATGATCGAGGGATCCTTATGTCTTTGCATGTAGAGAATTTGTAAAGGTTACCCATTTATAAATGATATTTGCTGTAGGTTCTTGGTAATTTAATGTGTACTAGATTAAGGAAGAACCCTTCTATCCCTAGTTTAGTTAAGTCTTTATCATGAGGAGTGTTGTATCTTATTAAGTCTTTTTCTACATCTCTTACCAGGTCAGTGAACAGAATTCATTACTAAGTTTTTTTTTTTCTATTTATGAAGTGTCTTGAATTTATTAAATAGTCTTTCTGCATCTATTCAGACCATAAGGTTTTTCTCCCTTAACTTGTACCCTGTTCATTTTTCACACAGATACAAGATGATCTGTGAATTCACCTGGCCCAACCATGATCTCCCTTCAGACAAAGAGGCTGTCAAGAAGCTGATTGAACATTGTGGTTTTCAGGATGACGTAGCTTATGGGAAAACCAAAATTTTCATTCGAACACCCCGAACACTGTTTACCTTGGAGGAACTCCGTGCCCAGATGCTCATAAGGATTGTCCTCTTTCTGCAAAAGGTAATTTTGTATTTTATATACAGGGACCAGGTCTTGCTTTTACGTTCTTAAAATTTTGATGGATGTTTTCTTTGATTCAAGAAATGTTCACGATCGTATATTCTTTTTATCTACGCCTATCCTAGAATATTCCCTGTTGCCTTCACACATGTAAAATTTATTTGGCTGCCTGAACTCAAACTTACTCTATCCTCAAAACTCAAGACATTTTATCTTCCAGTATTTAAAGTTGGGGCGATGTCTGAAGTAGCCAACTTTTTGTCTCTTGTAATTAACTGGGTTTTTTCCCTCAGCCTTACTGGGTAAAGGACTTTTTTTAATCTTGTAATTCAGAAGTTTTGTGGACGTGTTTAAAACCCCCTGCTCACCCATCATAACCAGCACCAGCACTTGAATGAGGAGTGGGGTGCTGACTTGAAGCTCATTAGATCATAGTAGCAATCATTCATTATTCATTCATCATTCACTCACTCATGTTTTTCTTTTTATCTGCCATACCCATTTCCATGCCTTCCATATGAACCATTTTAATATTTAAAAAATTATATATGTGTCTTTTTAAAAATCTTGTTCCTCTGAGAGAGGTATATTTTCTATGGGATATATACCAAGAGAAAAGCTGCTGGGTCAGATGGTGTCCATAGACCTGACTGGTATAAGTAGTGCCCATTTCCTCCCCAAAAGGACTGTCTGTTTGCACCAGCTCACTAAGGGAGTTACTCTGTGCCTACATCCCAACTAGTAACATCCAGCCACCTCAATTTTGCAAGACTAATAGGTATAATGATATCTCACTGCTGTTTTACTTTGTGTTTCTCTGGTTACCATTGAAACTGAGTATCTCATTAAATGCTTTATTTGCTCTTTGGGTCTTCCTGTAAATTGCCAGTTTGTGTCCTTTGTCCATTTTTCTCCTGGAGCTGGTATCATTTTCTTGTTGATTAGCAGGAATTCCTTGAGTATTTTGGACATTAATCACCTATTTACATTAGACATTTAAAATATTTTTTTTTAATTTTTTTAGAGAAGGAAAGGGTGGCAGAGGGAGAGAGACTCTTAAGCAGGTGTGGAGCCTGACACAGGGCTTGATCTCATGACCCTGAGATCACGACCTGAGCCAAAACCAAGAGTTAGACGGACACCCAACTGTTTGAGCCACCCAGGTGCCCTGAAGGGAATCCTTAATTTTGACATTATCAAATTCTTTAATTCTTTGTCTTACATTTTATTGAAGAGGGCTTTCCTTGTCTCCAGGTCACAAAGATACTAGCCTTTGTTTTCTCCTCTGAACCGTATACTTTTATCTTCCACATTTAGGTCTTGAATCCATTTAGAACTTACCTATATATGTGGTTTTACATAGGAATCTGGTTTCATTTTATTCCATATGGTGAACCATTTTCTCAGGACCATCTACTGAACAGTGTGTCCTTTCCCCGTTGATTTGTGTTGCCACCTCTATCAGTATGTTATCCTGTATATATAGTCTGTCTCTGAATGTTTATTTATACAGTTGCCCATTTTTACATTGATGCCACATAGTTTCATTTGCAGTATGTCTTAGTGTATGGTAGGATAAGTCATCTTCTTACTCTTCTTTATGCAGGTGGAATAACCTACACATAGACCTTATTTTGTAATATAAATGTTAATGTGTGTTTATAGGGTTCATTAAATTCAACAATAATTTTTATTAGGATGGCATTGAACTTATAGATTAATTTGAA
This sequence comes from Eumetopias jubatus, assembly GCF_037043125.1. Taxonomy (NCBI): domain Eukaryota; kingdom Metazoa; phylum Chordata; class Mammalia; order Carnivora; family Otariidae; genus Eumetopias; species Eumetopias jubatus. The sequence continues at coordinate 122,310,522 of NW_028274816.1, forward strand.
AGAATTAACATTTTTACAGTATTAAATCATCTTAAGAGTACAAAATAGGCTTATTTAAATCATTTCTTTGACCTTTAGATTTAGAGAGGCTATATGAATTCATGGTTAATTCCTAGATATCGCATTGTTTTTGTTACTGCTGTGAATTTTTTATTCTACATGCCAGTGTTGGTACAGAGAAATAATATGAGCTTATGTTGGTTTATCCATATCCAGAATGCAACCTTTGTTGATTCTGTTAGTTTTTCTGGGGAAATGTTTATATCATGTGCAAATAATGAAGGTGTTCTCTTCCCTTCCAATTTCCAACATGTTTCTAAGTTTTGCTGTCTTCTATTATTTTGCTTAGAACTCAGAAAATCTTTCGGAGTGGAATACTAAATTCTATTTCATCCTGAAACAGTTTCCTTGTATTAACTGGCTCTTTTTGTACTGCTTTTACTCAGTTCTATTTTATGCAGGTTGGGTGTCTGTTTTCTGTCTGCCATGGGCAATTATTGTCATATATCTGTTCTTCTGTATATTTAAATCCTTTCTTTTGATCTTCAGTACTTACCATTGGTGTTTTGTTGTTGTTACTATTCTTTTGGCAGATCTGATACTTTGTTTTTCTACTTTATACCTATTCAAGAAATTGACTCGGGCTCAGGGTTTGGCCCTGAAGGAGAGTGACCATCCCTCTCCATTTGTTTGGGACAGTCCTGGTTTATCACTGTTGTCTCTCATACCCCTTTCGCTGTCAGAAGTGTCACTTTTGCTATGGATAATTATGGATAACACATTGTATAGTCGCCCTACCCTGAACTCACGTTCTGTCCACTTGGTGGCTGGTAGAATCCTGGTCTTCAGTCTCCAGTGGCAATTTGTTCACTTCCTCCACAGTTGACGATGTCCCACAGACTTTAATCTGCCACAGTTCTACCAGTCAAAGATGGGGCCCCAAGCCCCCATGGCCAGCTCTTGCATAGTAGGTATGCACACCTACTACGGCTCTCCTTTTTCTGTCCTCTCTACAGCGCCTCTGCTTTCCTTCTAGTGAGAAATTACAATTTCTACGTAGAAAAGGGAGGTTCTAAAAGAGGAATGACTACTTCAAAAGCTGTCACCCTTGCCGTGGGGGAAAAGATGTCCAGGGCGCTCTGTGATGGAGATCTTGTATTTCTGAACCATAAAGCAGTGGAGCAGGAAATAAGGATCTTTCTCTGAACTCAGGCAGACCATTCTAGGGTATGATATAGGCGATACAGATTTGTTTTTTAAACCAACTCCACAGGCCATAAAAATTATTGGAAGTTTCTCTCAGCTTCTGGGAATAGGTCATCAGTCACCTAAGTTTTCGTGTGCTATGTGTTTTTATTTTTTTCTGTAACCTTATAGGAATGGAACAGGAAGTTAGGGGAGGCAGCATCAGATGTTATTTTTTTTACGATTTTATTTATTTGACAGAGAGAGCACAAGTAGGCAGAGCAGCAGGCAGAGGGAGAGAGAGAAGGCAGGCTCCCCACTGAGCAGGGAACCCCATGTGGGACTCGATCCCAGGACCCTGGATCACGACCTGAGCCGAAGGCAGACACTTAACCGACTGAGCCACCCAGGCATCCCAGGAGATGCTATTTTAAACCAGAATCTCCAACAATTGACTTTTATTTTCCCTTTTAAATAAAAAAATAGCTTTTTCTTTTTTTTCTGATCATACGATTAAAGTGTACTTACTGCAAAAACAAATTCAAACCTGCAATATATGTTAAGAAAAAAAAAAGAAGAAGATAGCAGGAGGGGAAGAATGAAGTGGAGTAAGTCGGAGGGGGAGATGAACCATTAGAGACGATGGACTCTGAAAAACAAACTGAGGGTTCTAGAGGGGAGGGGGGTGGGGGATGGGTTAGCCTGGTGATGGGTATTAAAGAGGGCACATTCTGCGTGGAGCACTGGGTGTTATGCACAAACAGTGAATCATGGGACACATCAAAAACTAATGATGTAATGTATGGTGATTAACATAACAATAAAAAATTATTTAAAAAAAAAACATTCAAACCATACCGAAAATTATAAGAGAAACTGTGGAAAATCACCTAAAATCCCACCATCCAGAGGTAACAAACTATTAATGTTGTGGTGGCCATCCTTTCTAATATCTTTCTACATATAGAGAAGTATATGTACTATAATATTAATGAGATCATGGTTCACATGGTGATTTTTTATGAGCACCTTTCTCTTTTTTTTATAATATTTTGGTAATTTTTTTCCCACATTTACCTTCTCTGCCCACATCTCCTCCCCACCACCTATATCAAAGGGTCCCCAAGACAGCTTCCAACTTTGGTGAATCACTAAAAGGATGCATGGGGCTCAGCATATAGTTGTGCTCATGAATTAAATTTATTACAGCAAAAAGATGCAAAGCAAAATCAGCAAACGGAAAAGGCACAGGGCGTAAAACCCAGAGGAAACCAGGAGCAAGCTTCCAAGAGTCCTCTCCCATTGGAGTTGCACAGGACATGCTTAATTCCTGCAGAAATGAATTGTGACAACATACGCTAAGTGTTGTCTATCAGGGGAGCTCATTAGAGACTCAGTGCTCGAAGTTGTTACTGGGGACCGGTTATGTAGGCACCCTCTGCCCAACATGCGCTGAAATCCCAGACTCGAAGAAGGACTATGCAGCATAAACCCCACTGTTTGCACAAGCAGTGTAACCACATTGAGCCACTCTTATCATTTAGGGAAAGTTTTGTATCAGCATGTGAAACTGTTTCCCAGTCAAGTTCACAGACACTGGCCAAGCGCCAACCTTGGAAGCAGGCCTTTCTAAGGATACAGTTTCAGGCCTGCTGTGTTAACTCCTTTTGGGACACTCCCACAGTCTTCCTGTAACTGTAATAGACTTCCTTATACATGTAGGAATACTTCATCCTATGCCCTGGATACTTCTATGCTAATGCCTTCATTCTGTGCACTGGATTCCCATGAGCAAGATTATTGCTTGAAGGGTGTATATGTTTGTAATCATCATACATATTTACCATTCACATTGTGTAGCCCACAGTATAAGTGAACTTCTTTTCCCCAATTTTTTTTTTTAACTGCAGTGACTTTTACCAGGCTTTTGAATTTTTTCCATTCTTATCAGTAAGAAATGGTATCTCATTTCTACTTCAATTTTGTATTCTCATGCCTTCATGAGAGCATGTTTATTGGCCTTTTTGGATTGCCTCTTCTGTTATTTGCTTATTCATACCCTTGGCCCACTTTTCTATTGGGTTGTTTATCTTTTTCTTATGAATTTGTAGGAGCAATTATCTTTATGTATTGTAATTATTTTTCCTAAGCTGTCATTTGTCATTTGAGTTCATTTGTGGTGTACTCTTCAACATGAAATTTTCTACTTAATATGTCTTATCTTTTTTCTTTGTATCTTTGAGTTTCTTCAAAAAAGTTTTGGATCTGGGATTTAGTTTTTATATGTAGTATTATATAAGGGTCCAACTCTGTTTTGTTCCAAATTAAAAACCAGCTATTCTAATTCAGTTTATTTAAAAATTCCTCTTTTTTCCACTAAATTAAAATTCTTGGACTATTGCTTTTGTCTAATAATAAATTCCCATATATACTTGAGTCTATTTTCAGGACTCACTATTTTATTCCATTGACAATTCCTGTGCCAATATCATACTGTGTTACAGGTTTTAACATGTGAGAACCTAACTTTCAATGTATTGTCATACCTTTTCTGCACCTTCATAGATATTTAATGGCAAGTTGGAAGTGGCAGAATCAGTGATGTTGACTAAAACCAGAACCTCCAAAATTGTTCTTAAAGGAACAAACCACCAAGATTGCAGAAAAGATACAAATTGCTTTGCTTTCTGATTCATAAAAAATGTGTAGTTCCACACTGTAACTATCTAAACCACTGAAAGTTCAGTATCAAGAATTACAGATAATCTGTTTAGTGCATTTTGTTTATTTTCATATATTTGGTCATATGCTTGACAGTTTAGATTTGTGTAATTGCTACAATTTTTTTTTAAAGAAATGACCATCTTAGGGGCACCTGGGTGGCTCAGTCGGTTGAATGTCCAACGCTTGGTTGCAGCTCAGATCGTGATCTCAGAGTTGTGGGATTGCACCCCACATTGGACTCCATGCTCAGTGCATAGTCTACTTGAGATTCTCTCTCCCTCTCCCTCTGCCCTGCACTTGCTCTCTTGCTCTCTTTCTAAAATGAATAGGTGAGTCTTTCAAAAAAAAAAAGAAAGAACTATCTTAAAAAAACCATCTAGAGTTCAAAGACTTTTATTGGTTTTTATAGTACATAAGTGGTAGCAATGCAAGTTCATGTAGGAAAATGAAAAACATAAATTTATATTTTTAAAATACAATTTTATTTTATTTTTTATTTTATTTAAGATTTTATTCATTTGAGAGAGAGAGAGCACAAGTATGGGAGAGGGGCAGAAGGAGAGGGAGAAGCAGACTCCCCACTGAGCAGGGAGCCCGATGTGGGACTCGATCCCAGGACCCTGGGACCATGATCCAAGCTGAAAGCAGATGCTCAACCATCTGAGCCACCCAGGCGCCCCTACAATTTTATTTTATATTAAATATAAAGTTATGTAATACTTTTTTGTTCCATCTTTACATGTATAAACACATATTTTTGTATTTATAAGGGCTGACTCCGTCCTTAGTAAATGATTTCCTAGAGGTTCCTCAGTCAATCTATCACTGGACGTTTAGGTTTTCCCCGTTTTTCACTCTCTAGGCCCCACCGCGGTGCACAGCTCTGCTTACCTAGAGCAGTGCCTAGCCCAGAGCTCAATACGTATTAGCTCTTGTTGTTACTGCTCATGCTCTTGTCACTACTAGTAAGCACCTGTCATCATCCTTGATTATTTTCTTAAACTAAATTATCAGACAGAAAATTTTGGTTTAAACGATACACACTTTTAAGATTTTCTGTACCCATCATCAAACAGCTTCTGGAAAGATGGGACCGATTTATGCTCCCACCAGCTGTTGCATGAAAGACCTGGCCTCACTGAAGCACTGGATACTTTTATTCTTCTAAACACCCTTTCTGAATGACTAAAATCTGAATGTTTTGCCTGAACATTGAAAAGAGCGTTTGTACGCAACCCCAGTTGTTGTGTGCGCGCGCATCTTTGCATCACTGAAAGAAATGAATTGGGTTAGCCAGTGGGATTTCTGTAAAGGTCACACTTCTGTTCCCTTCATAATACATAATTGTTTCACTTACCCTCTGCATAGGAGTCTGTGTGTGTTCTTTACATCACATTTGAATGAGAAATCAGATAAGATGGTTTCTCCAGTTCGCCCTGAAGAACTATTTAAAGTTTTCAGAATTACAGCTTTAAGCAAGGAGGTGTGGAGAGATCAGTAGTCAGCTCAGCAGCAAGCACATGGGGCTGAGGTGACGTGCATAGTGAGTAAGTGTGTTGTGAGGCTAATCTGTCCAAGTTGATTTTGTTGTGATAACTTTTTTCCTTCCTCAACGTGGACTTTCCTCATTTTGGCTTTTTTTTTTTTTTATCATTTATCTTCTATGTTGTGTTCATTAATTCTCGGAAAATAAGACACTCAATTGTTGCCTCGTTGGGGAAACCCTGAGGGAAGACTATAGTTTCTAATAAAATTTTTAATGAAAATACCACACCAAATGCATTACAAAGAGTCATGATTCTCTAATATTCTGTACACATTTCATTTAAAATACGTCACTGTCTTGGGAGAGGATAAGGGTATGGATCCTCCCAAGAAACCCTCCCTTTTTGTTTTTGGTGCATATAGAGTTTTAAATTTATGTTTTCATTTTAGGGAATCATAGGGCAAGATCAAAATCGTCATAAAAGGTGACATGAAAGATGGATTCTCAAAGGGAGATAGAAAATATCAGGGAAGTTTATCTTTTGTGTGGCCATTAACAAATTCGGAATAGGTTAATAGATTTGAAGAGTGACTTTCTTGACCCATCTATAAGAGGTGCCTTTGTGAATTGTGTCTTCATCTGGGGGAAGTAGCCCTTTCTTAAAGGGTATCTATAATTGATTGTGGATAGAGATCTTAATTAGTCACCATGTCACTTCCCGGGACCATTTCAGATCGCACAGCTTTGATCCTAGCACCAGAAACAGAACGATCCTTACCAGTGTGCCATGGTGTAGTAAAGAGGTGAAGGGCCTTCTTATGTCACATCCTGAAGGCTACTAAACCTAAACATTCTTTCTTAAAGTACTATCTTCAGGCTTTAATCATTTTCCTCCAAGCAAGTTGTGGGGACCCTGGGATTGCATTTACAGCTGCCAGCCCTTTGGCAATGTAAATCATGCTAGCCCCTGACCTGCCTCACACCACCTGCCGTGAGTTTTCCAGTTTGTATTCCATCCTAAATGTGGGCTTGTAGCACCCTGGTACGAGGAACTGGGGGGTCTACAGTCAAATTTGAATCCAAAGTCAGTTGGCACTCTTCTGTTACAGTCATGTGAAACTATAGACATGTTTAGAGAGGAAATAATAGAAGCCTCACACTCCAAGTGTTCAGATCCATTGGCCTTCTAGGGTCCAGAGGCTCCCAGAGTTTTATTTTTGCTTGTCTGGTAGCTTCCTTTTTTTAAAAAATTTTATTTATTTATTTGACAGGTCAAGAGAGCTGGCACAAGCAGGGGGAGTGGGAGAGGGAGAAGCAGGCTCCCTGCAGAGCAGGGAGCCCGATGCGGGGCTGGATCTCAGGACCCTGGGATCATGACTTGAGCCAAAGGCAGACGCTTAACCGACTGAGCCACCCAGGTGCCCCACTTATCTGGTGGCTTCCTGGTTAGAAGATGGTAGTGGTTTAATTATTAGGCCATAGCAAAATTGGCACAATCTCACAAGCAGAGTATGGGGGAACTGAGGAATGAGTGGACAAGAAAGGGTAGAAAACACGTGAGTGTGAAAAAGAGGTTATGATAAAGCTGAGGAAGGAGGAAAAAAGACCCTAAAGCTAGTGAGATAAAATATTCAGAATGTGGGCTAAACTCATGTGTGATTGTTGTTTCCAATTTTATGTGGAGTTCCGGATGGAATCGTAGGGGGTAGTTAGTGATCTTTTTTTAAAAAATTCAAAATAATAAATATTTGGCGTTCAACTGATAAACTGATATTGTGAGAATATTATACAAAAATAAGGCTACCTGTTTTTATCAGTACATCAGTGGTATTTAAGCACTTTGGATATAATGTTTGGTAAAGGACATATAGAAGCATGGAAGATCCAGTGTCCTTTGAGATGGCACATGGGACAATTTCTTCTTGTTCTTGTGTGAGGATTAGCTGTGACATCTGGGCCACTGCCCTCAAACTGGCAGTCATGTGATGGGGAGGGGACCACACTTCTGCAAAGCCTCCCCTGTGAAATTTCCTGGGAGTGGTGATACTGGACATCCTTGAAATGTTCCTGAATTTACTGGGAATGCTTCCACTGAGTTTCTATTTATGCATGCGATGAGGTAGATACATTTGAGCACGTTAAGGAGGTATCCATCCATTTCCGTTGTGTTAAGAAGAGTACTTTCAAAATCAAGAGTAGATGTTAAAATATATATATACATATATATATATATGTCGAACTAAATGGAATTACTTCTTTGCAGGGATCAAGACGCGTGTGTAATTTTTTTTCTCTTTTGAGCTATCAATTCTGAGAATGGTACTAATCAATTCAGTGTCAGTATAATGTTTGCCTCAGCAAGATAACCTTTTCCCATATTTTGGAACAGTCTAATACCATGGGAGTTAATCTGTTCAGGTTGAGTTTCCCTGTGAAGATATCTAAGACGGGGTATTTGTTGGCTCATAACTCTTCAACAACTTTCTCTAGTTCTGCATAACAGTTGATGTGTTTTTTGTATCTTCTGTGGAATCAGTTTGGGTGATTTGTATTTTCCTAGAAAATCATACAGGTTCTCTAATTGAATAGAACTGAACAAAGTAATCTCTTATGTTTCTTTTCCTTTCCCCTGTGTCTTTAGTCATTCCCCTCTTACCATTTCTTATTTTGTGAATTTGATTTGTGCTCACTCTCTTTTTTCTTTATCAACTTTAGTTAATGATGCATTTTAGTGTTTTTTTCCTCAGTGAACCAGCTCTCTGATTTATTCATTCCACCATTTTCTTATTTCTCATTTATTAATTTTGCCTTTTATCTTCATCAGTTCCTTCTTTTGCAATGGAAAGAGCAGAAACAAGCAGGAGATTATCTTTTCTCCAACTTCTGGTATTGGGTGCTTCATGCATTTTTTTTCTTTCACATTTATTAATAATGGATATGGAATTTTTTTTTAGAACTACTTTAGCTCTATCTGTAAGACCTGATATATTATCGTTTAATTAGTTTTATGTTTAAATTTCCTCTTTCCCAAAAAGTTATTTAAAAGTATTTTTTCCAATTTAAAAGTGTTTATTATTTCTTTTTTTTAAGTTGACATATAATTGACACACAATATTACATTAGTTTCAGGGGTACAGGGTGGTGATTCAGTAAGTTTTATGCTGTCCTTACCACAGTATGGCTACCATCTCTCACCATACAACCCTAGCACAATTTTTGACTCTATTCCCTATGCTGTACCTTTTCTTCCTGTGACTTTTTCAATATCTGGAAGCCTGTACCTCCCACTCCCTGTCACCCATTCTGCCCATCTCCCCACGTTCTCCCCTCTGGCAACCATCAGGTTTATGGATCTGTTTCTGGTTTTTGTTTGTTTTGTTTTTTAGATTCCACATATAAGTGAAATCATATGCTGTTTGTCTTTCTCTGACTTATGTCACTTAGCATAATGTCCTCTATGTCCATCCATGTTGGCACAAACAGCAAGAGCTCATCCTTTTTGTGTGTATATACACCATATCTTCTTTATTCATCTATCAGTGGACACATGAGCTGCTTCCATATCTTGACTATTGTAAATAATGCTGCTGTAAACATAGGGGTGGATATATCTTTTCAAATTAGTGTTTTCATTTCCTTTGGGTAAATAACCCAGTAGTGGAATTATTGGATCATTTGGCATTTTTATTTTTAATAATTTTGAGGAATCTCCATACCATTTTCCACAGTGGCTGCACCAGTTTGCAGTCCCACCAACTGTGCCTGACAGTTCCTTTTCTCCACATCCTCACCAGCACTTGTTGTTTCTTGTCTTTTTGAATCTGGCCGTTCTGACAGGGATAAGGTGATACCTCATTGTGATTTTGACTTGCACTTGCCCAATCATGAGTAATGTTGAGCATCTTTTCATGTATCTGTTGACTATTTTAAAAATCATTTCCAGGTGATCCATGTTTTGTGTATGTTTGGTTTCATTTTCTAGTTTTTTAGTAATTTTTAGTTTTACCACATTATGATCATGGAATGTTAAGTTTACTATAGTTTCTGGAATTTATTAAATTTGAGGGGCCTCATATACAGTCACTGTCTGAGTATAACTTGAAAGAAAGTGTATTTTCTCTTTATGGACATTTTTAACATGAAACATTGCAAATATTCGCAAAAGTATAAGGAAGAGCATGAAAAGTTCCCATGTTATACCTTTTCACAACTTCGACAGTTATCCTGCAGTTCAACAGTTATCAAGTACTCACCTCATGCTTTTATTTTTTTTTTAAGATTTTTTATTTATTTATTTGACAGAGAGAGACACGGCAAGAGAGGGAACACAAGCAGGGGGAGTGGGAGAGGGAGAAGCAGAGTTCCTGCTGAGCAGGGAGCCCGATGCAGGGCTTGATCCCAGGACCCTGGGACCATGACCTGAGCCGAAGGCAGATGCTTAACCGACTGAGCCATCCAGGCACCCCTTACCTCATGCTTTTATGTGTGTGGGTTTGGTTTGGTGTTTTTAAAAGGAGATCCTAGGGGCGCCTGGGTGGCTCAGTTGGTTAAGCGACTGCCTTCAGCTCAGGTCATGATCCTGGAGTCCCGGGATCGAGTCCCACATCGGGCTCCTTGCTCAGCAGAGGGTCTGCTTCTCCCTCTGACCGTCTTCCCTCTCATGCTCTCTGTCTCTCATTCTCTCTCGCTCAAATAAATAAATAAAATCTTTTTAAAAAATTTATTAAAAGATCCCAGCCATATGATCATTTCACCCTTACATATCATTCTAATCTCTACAGATAAGGATTTTTGTGTGCCACTCCCATACCACTCAAAATTAATCATAATTCCTCAACATCACCTAATAGCCAGTTCGTGTTCATTGTTACCAGCTGACTTAGAACTGTCTCCCCACAGATTGTTAGGGATAGGAGCCCTGAAGCAGAGGCACCTTGGAGAATGGGACGCACTAGTCTTTAGCATATTAATTGTGATTTTCAGTGACATTTCATCCTTAAAAATGATACGTTCTAAAGGCAGCTCATGTATCATAAGGACTGCCCTGGTTGGTTTGTCCTAACCAACTGTAATATTATTTCTATATTCTTGTACTTGCTAAATTTGCAATTTATGTTTTTAGGGGTGGGTTATATTATAGCATATTCTAATATTATATATTATGGTTGGGTTATATAGGTGGATCTTGTGAAGGATTAAAAGTAGCTCATTAAAGCATAAGCATATCATGAAAACAGTAAATTCTAAAACTGAGAAGACTACCATAGCTATTAATGATAAATAGTCTCAAAGGTTAGCACAGACCTGAGTATAATAATTGTGTAAACCAGCCAAGAGGAAAAGTGTGAATAGAATCATTATCTGAAAATTGGATCCTGTTGGTTTAGTTTTTCATTTGCCCCTATTCCCTGATGTGTTGTGTATTTTGAAACATTGTCACGTATTGGCATGAAGCCATGGGGGCTTTCACATCATTTTCACACAAAACTCACTGACTTCTTGGCGAAACCAGTCAAGTGTTTTCTAATCTCAGACCAAAAGCAAAATAATCATATCTCATATAAAATTGATTACTTTTGCCCTTAAAGGTTTTTTTTGGAGGGGGGCACAAGTTAGGGGGAGGGGTAGACCCCCCTGCTGAGCAGGGAGCCTGACACGGGGCTCGGTCCCAGGAACCCAGGATCATGACCTGAGCTGAAGGCAGATGCTTAACTGACTGAGCCACCCAGGCGCCCCTTGCCCTTAAAGTTAAAAAAACAAAAATCTGCTAATGCAGCAGCTAATCTTTGCTGAGTGACAGGCAATGTTTGGGGCACTTTTACATATATTAACTGGATCTGTACAAGAATCCTGTGAATGAGTGTTTAGTAGTATTTTCATTTAACAAGAAAGGGAACTCAAGCCACTGAGTGCCTGAGTAACCCTGGAGGTCACACAGCTGGGGAACGCGAGAGCTGGGACCTGCCCCCCGTAGGCCACCCTTCTGCACATACTCCTAACCACTGTTCTCTTTCACCACAGCGGCATCATTCAAAATGTCCTCCTTGTAAGAAAAACAGGTAGGACTCACACCGTTGAGGAAGAGTGTACCAGCCACAAAGGTGATGGTGGCATCATGGTCATAGAGGAAGAAGAATATGATTTGGCAAAATTCTTTTATTGAAGGACATCGATAGACATCTAGTGATGTCTGAGTCACTTGCTATTAAGTATGTGAACCAAGATACATTTTTACTACAATTGGAAGGAACACTTATGTTGAAAGTATGAATCAGCTCTTGACATACATATGTATAGTAATGAAAAGTAATCAGTGACTCTATTTTACTGAGAATACAGACTCCAGGAGAAGAGATTTTTATTTGTTTTGGTAAAGATGACTTCTAAGCCATGAGTAGGTTGGGAAAGATGTGTGAGAATGACTGTAGACAAAGCATAAGCTTGATTCCAGGAATGAGGGGAGGATATTGTGGCCCCTAGTACCAGTCTGTTCATTGCTTCCTTTATGGGAATATTTATGGTCAAAAATACGCCACTTGACCTTGACTAAATGTTGAAAGGAATAAAGAAGAAATGTGCCTTTGAGCAAATGGTGGCCGTTGACTATATGTCTGTTCAGTGTGCTGCAAGAAGCAGGTAGCATGTATCCTTCCCAACACTGAGATGTGGCCATGTGGGAGAAGGGTGCTCGTATGCATTTTTAATCGGGTTTGTTCATTCATTACTGAATAGGGACATAAAAATGTACAGTGTTCCACCCAGAAGAAACTGACAGCCTAGTCAGGAGGGATATGTGTTAGCACTCCAGCCAGTGCCATGGGATAATTGAGACGCTCTGGGGTACGGAATCACTGCCCGGTGGGCCCCGAGCAGATACCCTGAGCTTCCCAAGCCGAGGACAGAAGGCTTTTTGGAGGAAGAAGAGGTACCAAAAACTTTGAGAGCCACTGTGTTAGATTCACGTTTTACTTGAAAATATATTTACGGGGAGGGCAGATCTTAATCTATATTTCATAAACCATTTTTACAGGTTGAGTTCATTGGAACTGGATCAGTGATATGATAATGGGCCAGTTGTCACTAAGGGGTAAAAGTAGGACCAATAGAAGTAAGGAAGTTTTCTACGAAAATATTCAAACAAATGTTGTTTTCCAGAATCAACACAGACTAGCCCTAGTCCTTGGAATTACTAAAACAGCTCTTTTGATGTTGTGAGGAAGTTCTTTGCCCTTCATAGAAAACAGCCATATGGATAATTAGGAAGCAATCATACATGGATGCAGGGCAGCCTGCACTGACAGAATTAAATTTAGATTTAGCTTGAATTTTATAACAAGCATATAAATATTTACTAACCTTTCTCTTGTTCACCTAACAAGATGTAAAGAGCTAGCTCAGGGCTTGTGTTCTCAAAGCACCTGGGTCAACAAGCTCCCATTCTGTCATGGTTCCTCATTAAAAACCTCTATTTGAGGCCGGCAGCCCCTGATTTGATTATACCTTTTCTGTCATGGCCTGTGATACTCTTAGCACACTGTGTTGTACAAAGTCTTCTGCAACATGATTTTTTTCACTCAGCATGTTTCTCAAATTTTTCTGGGTCCCTAATTATAACTCTAGTTTATTTATTTTTACTTCTTTGTGCCACTTCATTATTGAAGAGTCATTAATTTTCCTAATAATACTTAGTTTTTCAACTTTTTTGTCATTCCAACTAATGCTCCAATGAACATTTTTGAATGTTTCCTTTCTACAAGTGACTAAGTCTCTGTGGGGCAGCTATTCTCAAATTTTGAGGACCGCCCCCCCAAAAAAACTCACCTTAGAAAATCTAGAAAATTCAAGAATATACCAGGTTACATTCCATTTGCTGGTGGTGATATCATCACATGTGATAGAGCCTCTGGAAAACTCCACTGTAGATTTGTGAGAGCATGAGAATTAACAAAGGTAAATACACTGCTGGTTTTATTATGAAATTAGTTTTTCTCTTGAGACTCCCTTGAAAGAGTCTTGGCAATGTTCACGGTTCCCCACGCCACATCCTAAGAACTGCATCTCTAGGGAACATACCACACTGCAAATGCTAGGCTTTAGAGTCTACACATTTTCACAGTTTACTAAAGATTGTCCAGTTGCTTTCCAAAGTAACTGTCACTTAAACTTATCCTGAAATGTATGAGAGTTTTTATTGGTTCCTAAACCTTATCAACAGTTTTGAATTGTCAGAATTTTTCATTTTCACCAATCTAATATTGACACCTAAGTTAGTCCCTTACTCTCTTGCAACCTCAGCTGTGCATAGGGTATCTGTTACCTTCTCCTGGCAGTGGGCATGTCCAGATATCTGTTCTGCCATGTTCCTCCCATATTCGGTGGAAGTCCCACTGAAAGGTTTAAGAGAGAGAAGTGATATGGTCATTTTTGAATTCTGAATAGGTCCATGGTTAGAGGAAATTAGAAGTCAAAACTGGAGGGGTGCCCTAGCTCAACTGGTTAAGCGTCCAACTCTTGATCTCAGCTCAGGTCTTGATCTCAAGGTTGTGAGTTCAAGCCCCGAATTGGGCTCCACACTGGGCGTAGAGCCTACTAAAAAAAAAGAAGACTGGAGGTAGGAGGGCCAATAAGAACCTCTTGATACAATCTAGGGGAAAACAAATGGGAGCCTCAGTCAAAAGCATTGGTAATTGAGATGGGGAGAAATTTGAGAAATATTTACAAATTAAAATTAGCAGACCAAAGGGTTACCTAGCTGGCTCAGTCGGTAGAACATGTGACTCTTGATCTAAGGGTCGAGTTTAAGCCCCACGTTGAGCATAGAGCTTACTTACAAAAAAAAAAAAAAAAAAGCAGACCATGGTGGTTGTTGGAATGGGAGACTGATAAAAGCCAGGAATCAATAATTCCCAGGTTTCCAACTTAGGTTCCTACATGGCTGGTGTTGCTCACTAGCCACTGACAAAGAGATGGAGGGTACAGGAGCATATGTGGAAGAAAGTAAAAGTGTGAGGCATGATGTGTTCAGGGTGTCTGGGAGACATTCAAGTCAAGATGACCAGCAAGCAGTTGGACATATGAGTCAGGGAAGCAAAAGAAGTAGCAAATTTCAAGTGAGAAGAAGTGATCGTATCAAACATAGAAATGTCCAAAAAACAAGGACTGAGAAGTGCGAAGGAGGCAGATTAAGGAGATCTAGCGATTAGGAGACCATTGATTGAAAGTTGACCAGATGAAGGCAGGAGTACAGGAGGAGAAGAAACACAAACCAAGTACCAGAATCCTCAAGTGAGAAGTATGTTGAACATTTATTGGTAGCTCATGGTAATGAAGACAGGTATGGGAAAGGATGTATGTTCTTAATGAAGAAAGCAGGGAGTGTTTATCATGTGTAAGACATTTAGTAAATGAGTATTGAACACTGAAGCCTTACCCCCATATATGTTACTAAGCAGCACTGTTACAGTACCATTACTTTGTATAAGCCATTTATTTTACTCTTGTGAAGAAAATTTCTGTTGATTTATAATATAAGCTAGTAACTGATGCCACTTAGTATTTACATAGAGGCAAATGCAGAGGCCTCTTAGAACAATAAAAATGCTTCAGAAATTTAACAGAACAACAGAGCATTCTTTCCCCTTCCTCCTCCCTCCCTCCCTTCCTCCCTCCCTCCCTTTCCTCTTTCAGTGCCCCCTCCCTTCAGCTTCCCTTTTTTCTCCTCCCACCTAACTGATGAATAAAAAAGATAAAAGCATATTTGGAAAATAATGGTGACATGTCAAAAATAATTTGTTTCTTGTTTATGTCCCCTCAGCTACTGCCAGTAAGAAACCCCTGCCGCCCATTCCCCAGCCTGCTCCCCCATAAGCTGGAAGCAGATGATTTGCTCTCCTGAAAGAGCAGCAGCTCTGTTGCCCGGGTGATATCTCATTACTAAGGCAACCAATTTGGTGCATCAGTGTGAATCCCAATTTTAAAATGTAATTATGCCAAGATATGTACATATGCTTAAGATTTGCTTAAAAGGAATCTGTTCCCCTTTTGGAAGGAAAACATTTCCTACGTTAGGTGAAAGAAAGGGTGAAATGTTGCTTTTATTCTTTGCTGGCTTAAATACACCTTTTGACTGAGCTCCCCTGCTATGCTTAGTAAAAGAGCTCACATTGGCTTTCCTCTCGACACTTTTTTTTTTTTTAACTTGAGATGTTCCCTTTCCGAGACACTTCTCTCTTGATACCTGTCACTCATAACCCAGCAGCTATTGTCTCCATGACAACACTTTCTGGCCCCTGTAGGTGGTGGTAGGAAAAAAAGGAAGGGGAAAAAAGCCCCTTGGCTGCATTTTTCATTGCACTTTTTCTTTTTTAATTGCTGGAAGCTCAAGAGATTTATTCTTTGTAAGGAATTAATTAGTGAAGGGGAAGTGATCTGTGAATAGATGTTTGCATTAAATTACAAAACTTCTGAACAATTCAGGGAGGATTGCTATCCCAGACTCAAATCGAAAGATCTTACAGATAGGATGTGTCCAACCCAAAGCTTGTCTGGAGGAAGGCTGTGTCACCCAGGTAAGCCGAAGCTGTGCGCAGCCAAGCCAAACAATTAAAGCCCAGCTCAGCAATTAATTTTTCTAGCTCCTCAACAAAAATTATTATTTAGAAATAAAACCTATTTAGGTGCAGGGAGTATTTAATTACCAGCCTTATTAAATAATGAAATCCTTGCAGTTCATTAAGTCTTCCGGTTCCTGCTGTGCCAGGAATCTCCGGGCTCAGTTTTGAGTTGGGGATTTCAAGTATGATTGTCTCCCTTCTCACCCACACCCATGGCCTGTTGCCTAGCTGGCCTTTTATCCTTACTTGGGTGACTCCATTGTCTGTGTAACTTTTACTATAGGCTCCCTCCGATCCTTTTGGAAATAATTGGGTAACAGATATTAAAGGCAGCGATGAAAATGTTTTATTGTAATGGACATTTACTGCTTAGTGACAGCATTGATATTTAATGTAAAACATCACCTCCCCCCAAGATGATTTTTAAAACTGACTTAAAAAAAAAGGCTTTTCTAAGTACGTAATTTTGCCCTATACTTCATTAAGCTAAGATACTAATGGTTGATAAAATGTATCCTATTTACCAAGTTAGGTATATAACGGAATCCATGTAGTTTAAGTGTGAGCACTGCAGGGTTGAGGTTTTTATTTTATTCCTTTCCTTACTGTAGCAAAGGTATGTAACTGCTACCAAGAAATCCAAGTGTGTCAGTAAAATGTTCATATTCCTTATCATGGCACATTTAAACACAGCCCACTTGGACGATTAAGTTTTGCTAACCAAAAAAAGTTTATGAAATATTCAACATGTTATGGGAAATGTGTCATTATTTATTGCCTATATTGGGAGCATTCACTTTTCTCATTATGGGCAGACTTTAAACTCTATTCTTTTTTTTAATTTCAGCAGGTGCAGAATAATCATACCTTTAATGAACAAAGGGCCCTTCCAAAAAAATTAGATAAATACATCATTTAAAAAATGGAGCCAAAATTATGGGTGATCAGTTTGCCAAAAAAAGAGAGAGAAGAAAGAAGAAGGAAGGAAGGAAAGAAAAGAAAGAAAGAAAAAGAAAGAAAGAAAAGAAAGAAAGAGGGGAGAGAGAAAGAAAGAAAAATGGCCATCATTTTTTCACCTGGCAGATACTCAAGGTTTTTTAAAAAATCATACTCAGTGTTGCTGAGGATATGTGTACTATTGACAGAAGAGTAAATTGGTGATAACTTTCTGAAGGGTAGTTTAGCAATGCGTTTCCAAAAAATGTTTAAAACTAGTTTGCCTCTAGTCTAGCAGTTACACTTCTAGAAATTTTGACTAGGGAAATTCTTTTTTTTTTGTTAAGATTTTTATTTATTTTAGAGAGTACATGCAGGGGGAGGGGCAGAGGGGGAGAGAGAAGGAGAGAAGCAGACTCCCCAGCGAGCGTTGGAGCTTGATCTCAGGACCCTGAGATCATGACCTGAGCTAAAATCCAGAGTCGGACACTTAACCAAGCCACCCAGATGCCCCCTGACTAGGGAAATTCTTAAGAATTTATGTAAAAACTTAGCTGGAAGAATTTTCAACATGTCTCATGAAAGTGGAGAATAATGAAGAAAAAGGTCAGGAAATTAGTTATATAAGTGATGGTACATCCATACAATAGAAAACAAAGTAGCCATAACAATGACAATGTAAAAAAATTTAACATCAAAAGTGTTTATAATAAATGTTAAGTGAAAATGTCTCAAAACAAAATGCTCAGTATGATTCCTTTTTAGCCACATTATTAATTCTAGAAATATCAACACCTCCCCCACACAGACACAGACACCCATTATATACACTGAGAAGAAACTAATGAGTCATTCCATTTTGGAGCTTTATTCATTACTAAAGAAAATTTAGGACTTTATATTCAGTGGTTCTTGTCAGAAAGCATGTTGCCAAACATCGCTATCTGTTCAAATTCAGCACTACAATGAGAGTCTGTATTTTGAAGAAAATTTAATTTCAAAATAAGATCTTTAGTTGTCAGCTGTTCTGAGTTAGTTTTATTGTATTTGTGTAGATACAAACACTCAAAGAAACCGAACCGCCAGAAAATATGTTGGTTTGGAGAACTAAAGATACCATCAAGGATTTATAAATTCAAGCCCAGGTTACAAACAAAGTACTTTATTCACAAGTTTGTTGTACTTTAAATGGATTATAAATAGGAACAACAAACAGCTATAATCACATTTATTTCTATCCAAAATTTTAATAGTTTTTATTATAAAGTAATACAAGTTCATTGTGAAAGATAGAAACTTACTTGTCAGAGAGATAGAGAAAGAGCACAAGCAGGGGGAGCAGCAGAGGGAGAGGGAGGTGGGGCTCGATCCCAGGACCCTGGGATCATGACCTGAGCCAAAGGCAGACGCTTAACCAACTGAGCCACGCAGGCATCCCAGAAACTTGTTTCAAGAAGGACTTCTTTGTGATCTTCCAGGCATTCCTCCTTGACCCTCATCTGTACAACATCACCATTGGTTTTAGTGAGGTTCCTCTGTTCAAAAACCCTTCCATCACCTACGGAATCAAGATCAGCCTCTTCCAGAGTCTGGCTCCAACCAGCTCCACCTTCCATTATCCTACAGCACTGCACGAACCCAGTGCTATCCTCGCCGACCTCCCGAGTGGACCTTACTTTTCCTCCTGTGCTTTCACATGTGCTGTTTGTCCAGCCTCCAGCGCTTCTCCCGATTCCACCTCCTCACTAAATCCCCCCTGGCTGTACCAGTCTAAAGAACGTCATCTTTCCTTCTTTCTTCTGAACCCATTTGTCCCTTGGACGTGGCTCTGAGGCAGTCCCTGCAGTGGAAGGTGGGAGCTGTGGGACCGCGGTCAGTTTCAGGCTTGTGGAAGGTTTAAGTCATCCCTTGTTTTTTCTGTGCAGCGATGGGTTTGGAGATGGGCACATCTATCACAGTCAGGTATGAGGTGTATTATGAGCAATTTGTTACTAATAAGTTATTGAAGATAATTATTTTATACATAGGAGCTGATTCAAGGTTATTTCTATAAGACTTATACTTGCTCCCTTGAGTGAGGAAAGCACATAAGGGATTATACAACCCCTGGTCGTGTGTTGTACACATGAATGTCCTTCCTAAGGGGTGCCACAGTGGAGCCAGGGCGGAGAACCTCTTAGCGGAGATGATTTATAAGAAGTACTCAGTTCAAAAATTCCCATGGAATACTGTCATTTCTATAGGCTGTAGATCATCTGTTAATTTTGCACATTTGTCTTATCTCCTCAACTACATTGTCAATTGTTGAGGGAGGGTGTGTCCTTACACTTGTTTGTTTGCATTTCACCCAAGGCCCCCAACACCTGTACACCGTGGCACTGGGTGACTTTTGTCACCAGTATAATTACATTATTATTATTACTCAATTCTGGGTGCTTTGGGATTTATACAGTTTCCTATTAGTTCTATATGAAAGCAAAGATATTTATTAATACTTGAGGTCTATTCATGTGCATTTAAATGAGATAACTTCATAATACTAAGCAAATGGAGTCATTAATTAGTAGGCACAAGAGTTATTAGAGTTATTCTCAATCAGGAAAGACAACTTTCCATTTTAACTGTACTGCCAGAGTTGAGCACCACTTGCTTCTGTGTAATTCCTAGACTCCACTACAGCCTAATGAACAGACACTTGTTGGCTTCAGCCAGCCATGAGGTACTTGGGTTCCATCCCCAGCTTCCCCACTTACAGGAGGATGCTCTTGGGCCTCTCTGGGCTTCAGTTTTGTCATCTATAAAAGGAAAATAATATAGTACCCACCTTATAGTGTGGTGGTGAGGACTGAGTAGGTTAATATATTCAACATACTTTGAGCAGTGCCTAGCACATTGTAGATACTGTGTATTCACTGTTATTAACATTGATGTTATTAATACTAATATTAGTATAGTATCGGTTTGGGTTTGTATCAGTTAACTATTGCCACAGTTATGCCACACACCACCTGTATTAATTTCCCAGGGCTGTTGTAAGAATAATTATCACAGACTTTTGGTGGCTTAAAAACACATTTATTTTCATATGGTTCCGGAGGCCAGAATTCTGAGATCAGTGTCACTGGATCCAAATCAGAGCGTTGCCAAGGCTGTGCCCTCTCAGGTGGTTCTAGGGGATAATCCATTACTTGCCTCTTCCAGCTCCTGGCAGCTACCAGCATTCCGTGGCTTGTGGCTTCGATCTCTGCATCCACCGTCGCAGTACCTCCCCCATCCTGTCTTCAGCTCTCCTACCGCCTCCTCCGTATAAAGATATATGTGATTGCACTTAGGATCCAGTTACATTAGGATAATCTACGCATTTCAAGATCCTCAACCTAGTCATATCTTCAAAGTCCTTTTTTGCCATATGAGGTAACATTTACAGGTTCCAGGGAGTAAGAGGTAGAAATCTTTTCAGGGGCCATTATTCAGCCTGCCACATCATCCTAAAACGTAGTGAATCTAGCAGTCAGAATTTATTTCTTCCTCAAGCATTTGGGGCTTGGCTGGCCATTCTTGACTGATTTCATCTCGGGCCACAGGTTGAGTGTAGATTGGCTCCACGTGTCACTCATTTTTCTAAAGTCGGCGGATCTCTGGGTCACGTTCTTCTCACGGTAATGGCAAAGCCTAAGAGGTCAAGGCTGACCACAGGAGCATATTTCAAGCTGTTCAGGTCATATGCATTTATATCCCAGTAACCAAAGCAGCTTCTGTCAATGGGATGACCCGCTGTATGTCAGGAGGGAAGGAATGAATATTTGCTGTAATAACATAACCCTAGCACACTGTTCTCTGTAGGCGACAGTAACTTACAGCTAAGTTAGTAATATACTTATTTGGGGGGAGAGAATAAAATCCAGGATTAAAAACAAAGTTATTTAGTAATAAGACTGTTTTCTGTAGTTCTTACTTGATAGTCCAGTCAAGGAGCTATGCCTGTTTTGGCCTTCTTCTGGCCGAATAAATACATTCCTGAATATGATGATCCTAAAGAACTTTCCCATCATTTCTTATTTAGGAGATAAACTTCTAAAGACATGGAAACTCTTAAGACTCTTTTGGAGTCTCTTTAGCCAAAATGTAGCATAATATAGCAACTCAGTGGATTCAGTAGAGGTATGAAAAAGAAGCAAAGATTTTCTGCCCCTGTGGAAGAACAGAATGTTTGCCGGATAGCCTCTCAAAAAGAGCCATGAACTGGAGCAGACCCATGAACTGCTGAGTTACAGCCCAAGCTATAGTAATTACAGTATCTTCTCATGACATCTTTGGCCTGTGAGCTTGAACAGTGGTTCATCTAAGTAATCCAACCTTGAGTTGTTTCTTATGCCATTAATTGTAATCTGATTTTTTTTAATTTGAAAACCAGTATACAACATTTGTATATTTGAATTTGATAGAATTTCCCAGTCTAGGGCATGTTTGATTTTTTTTTGTTTGTTTTTTGGGGGGTTTGCCGGCGGGGGGGTGTCTTTCCTCATTCCAATAATAGAGGAATTATACAAAGTAGAGTTCATGGGCTCTTAGTCCCACTGCAAGAGAGAATAAGAACGTACTGCATCACATTTTCCTTAGTCACTTGATAAAATGCAGTGACCCTGAGGCGTTGACCTCTGTCAAAAGAAGAAAAATAAGACAAAGGGGGAATTTTTCATGAAA
Organism: Eumetopias jubatus; assembly: GCF_037043125.1. Classification (NCBI taxonomy): domain Eukaryota; kingdom Metazoa; phylum Chordata; class Mammalia; order Carnivora; family Otariidae; genus Eumetopias; species Eumetopias jubatus. Next base: position 122,332,170 of record NW_028274816.1, read on the forward strand.
AATCTTGTAACTGGAATGAACAGGAAAGTAGGAACTTAATTTAGAACATCCGCATTTTCATAGCTATAACAGAGCCAACTTACTGAAGATAGACATTTTTATATTTTTAGGGAAATTCTTTTAACGTGAAAGGAATATTCACTGAGAACCAGACTTTTTCATGCATCAGGTTATTCACTGGCAAATTGGCAACAGTTTCTCAGGTTGATGCTTATGTGCGCTAGACTGCTAGACTGCTCTAGAACCATCGCGTCGACCACCAACCTGGATTTTGAAATTCCACACAGACCCGAGCACTGCCTGGCAGCCGCTGTGTATTTCTTCCTTGAACATTTCATAATTTGCTTGGCGTGTCTTCACAGTTTTTGCACCAGGATAAGCTCTTTCCTTTAAGTGAGCTCTTAAATCTTAAGGTAGCTCAGCTTTTCTTGGATATCAAACACCTGCAGGGCCTTTTTGACAAATAAGCAAGTCTTCTTTTAAACTTACAATAAGGATATTGAGTTTATTCAAGCCAGTAATTATTCATTCATTCAACATAGTTGCTTATTGCTAGGCACTCCCTGGAAACGCTGTGATGAATATAATAGAAATAGTCCGTGTCCTCACAGAGCATACATTCTAATCAAAGAGTAGTAAAAAAAAAAAAAATAAGTCGGCAAATAAGTACAAATTGGGTACAGCTCTGAAGGATAGCCAGGGCTCAGCTGGGCAGTCATTCAGAGCGCGAGGGAAATGTATTTCGGAGAAGACCTTGTTGAGGAGGTGACATGAAGCTGTAACCGAAGGATTGAGAAGGATGTGCCCCTAGGAAGAGTGTGGGGAGAGACGGTTCTAGCAGAGGGAGATACATACGCAGGGAGGCTGCAACAAGAGAGGGCTTAAGCATCTGGAGGCCACTTTAAACCCCATCGCCGCAGTGTCTGTGCGGCTCTCATTTTCTATCTCTGGCGCACATCCATTTCTTCAAGGTTCAGCACAGCATGGTTTATGTCTGCGCAGGTTTTCAGCTGGAATTTGGGTTTTGGTTTTCCAGGAGGATGCCTGCGAGGCAGCTATAGAAGAGTCCATGAAATATTGATCACAAGCCAGTGGAGATGAATGGTAGGGGCGGGGGGGAGGTTTTGATGATCCTAAAATATTTCCAAGGTTCACATACAGAAAGAACCATTAGGCTGTCTAATGCTGGTGTTCATTTGAAAAGCAGTCTGATTTGTTCTCTGAATTCAAGATGTGCTCGCTCTGACTTTGCATGAAACTACTGATTTCTTATCATTGATCCATAGTATATATACCCTTTTCACTATACCTTATGCAGTCGAGTAATTGTGCGTGTGTGCGTGTGTGCGTGTGTTTCCCAGTGGCTTTTGGGAAAAGTTTTTACTTCCCAGTGGCTTTTGACACCACTATTTCAGAGGAGACATCCTCATAAAGATTTCCAGTATGAACTCTTAGTGCCTGCCCAGGTAGGAGCTGACTGAGCTTCAGTCCACTCCCACCAGTTTGATCCAAATAGAACATTCCTCCCGTCATAGTGCTGGGCTATAGCTGGTAAGTCATTTGTATTTCAAAGAATCCAAAGCTTCAGTGAGCATTCCACACATCTTTAATTATGGATGATCTACTGGAATAGACACAATGTCCTGACATTCATGAAGTGATTGTAAAATAAAGGCTCTCTTCCACTTGTGATTGAGTCCCCCTTCCCGCCCTCCCCTAGAGCTTACATTTTAACAAAACAAAATCATTTTATGGACACATATTTGATTTTGAAGTAGAGAAAGCCTTTCTAAGTATAGCAGCCGCAAAAGAACACAGAGACAAAGATTGATGGGTCCCTGCATAAACATATAAAACTGCTGTTTCTAAAAAACAAAAAACCACATTGTATCACAGTGTGTTTAGTTACAAGAAAGAAAGAAAAGAAAGGAAAGGAAAGAGAGAGAGAGGAAGGAAGGAAGGAAGAAACGAAATGAAATGAAACGAAAAGAAAAAAGAAAGTGCATTTCAAACCCGCGTGGAATGTGTCCCAGGGATTTCGAAACAAGCCTCTATTTCGCCTTCTCTTGGATCATCTTCACTCTCAGTGTGGCTCCCCCTTGTGGTTGCAAGATGGCTGCTAACAATCTCAGCAACCACAGTATTTTCTCTGTGGTCAAGGAAGGTCGGTCACTTTCAGAAGTCCTTGAACGTTTTCTCAGAAAACTGAGAAATTCCCTTCCTCAGAACCACCTGCCAAAATTCTCATGTTTTATTGGCCTAAACCAATAAGCAGTACCAGAAGATGGTAAAAGGCAAAATGCTAAGAAATCTTGGGAAAATGTAATAAAAGTTGACTTACTTCACATATAAAAAACCCTTACAAATCATTATGTAAAATTATGAATACATGATGGGTAAAAAAAAAAAAGATATTTCACAAAAGGAAAAATTCAGATTGCTGGTGAGTTTTTAAAAAGTTGAGTAACACTCATAAAGTACTTTCATCATAACAACATATTATCAGTTTCCTTCATTCTTTTTAACTGGTCACGTGTTAGAGTTTAGAAGTGGGAACTTTAACATATGGCAGCTGGAAACAACAGCAATTCTGTTTTTAGAACTTTGTCATAAATCATTCATGTGCCTGAATTTAGGTACAATGATATGACTAAAATGATATTTATAATTGCCAAAAAAGAAATAGGAAAAAACAAAAATATCTGATAGCAGGGTCTTGGTTAACTGAATTGTATGCATCTGTCTGACCGAGTACTGTCAGGTCATTCAGAATTACATTATAGGAGAATATTTGATCACATGGAAAAATGTGCCTCGTGTCAAGTAAGATCCATTGCAGAACATTTTATGATTATTATATGACCTCAGTTTTGTATAAAATATGTATTTAGTCATAAAGTGAGTCCATTTGACAACCTAAAATCGAAAAAAGCAGAAAAACAACTTCTGGATGGCGGTATACCATAGTGTCAGAAGATCACTGGCATGCTGGGAAGAAATTTAAAATACCAGTGACAACAGGAGGATCCTTTTAATTTATAAAGAGTTCATATAAGTCAATAAAAAAGACAGTTGAAAGAAAGTGGGTCAAAAAGAATAGAAATACACAGTTCACAAAAAAGAATTACAAATGACTGATAAAAATATAAACTTATTTTTTAAATAGGTTCTAGAAAAGTTAGTTGAAAAATTAATCACATTCCTGTCAACATCCATTTTAAATCTGTTGTGACTTGCTTGGTATATAACTAAGAAACCTCACTTTTCAAATATTGTATTACAAAACATTTCTTGAAAAAGAAATAGGAAGTAGGAGTTTTTAGGTTTACAAGTACAAGGTTATGTTTCTAGTAGGATTTTCAGTAATAAAGACAGAGCTATATGTGCAAATGTAAAGCCTCAACATCACTGAGCCAATCTAGCATTTTACTTTATCTAGATCTTTCTCTAAACAGTAATATTTCTTTATTATTCTAGCATGAGCTACTTATTAATTTGATCACATGTATTGTCCACTATTGTGATAAATCATGGCGCTCAATGCCATTGTATTCTTTTTGTAACTGAGTTATGACCAGTAATGGTCTTCATATTTCCTTAATCATATTATGTTCAACTTATGTAAACTTGAACTGTCAAAAAAGTGTCTGTCCTCATTAAGGGTACATTTTCATACCCTGCCATTCCCCCTTACGCTAATTACAATCTAAGGATAATGAAAAGAGGAAGCCTATTTGCTGTTTACCCTAAGTAATCCAGGGGACCTTGTCCAGAGTATTCCTTTCCCCCAAGAGCTGTTTTCACCCCGTATCAGTGTCCCAGGGAGCACTGGTAACTGATGGCATTCTGGGACACAGGGATACCTCGAGGAGCACCATCTTCCATTGCCTACAACCAGAGCCAGGCTACTAACAAGAGCTGTGAACCTTGATTGCATTCCTCTGTAGAAGCAAGGATCATAGGCCTGGAAAGTGATTGTTCTCTTACAATACTTACGTTTAACGTATGTCAGGTGTCTAGCACAAAGCCTGGCATGTCATAGTGAAATAATGTGTTCTTTCCCTTCCTGTAGGGGTAGTAATCAGAGGAAAATCTAAGATTGTGGTTGTCAGTTCCATGTGCACTTTGGATTGGAAAGAACCTTTGAAATCACATTTTTAAATTTTTGCTCATTATCAGAAACTGTTTAGTAAGATACTAGGGCTTGCTTTTATACGTTATCTAATGCACCATCCTTGCTCTTCAGGTGAAGAACCTGAAGCCTGCAAAATTTGATGGCAACATTCCCCCAATAATCCGAGGGGAATGCTGGCCTCTCCCTCCAGAGCAGGATTTTCTCTGTTCCACCCCTGGACTGTGCTAGCCAGGGAGCTGTCCCTCCACGCAGTGCTGGACTTCTTGAAACAGCCTCACTGTGGCTGGGGATTCCAGCTTTGGTACATGACCAGATCTTACTTTTTAAGGGATTAGTTGTAGTTGTTTTCCAGATATCTCATAGGCATTTTGGGTTTTCTAGGTTATCATCGGTGTCTCCTCTCTTCCTCTATATTCCCTACAGACAGTACATGTATAGTAGCAATTCAGGAAATTCTTGTAGAATGAACCAACAGTCAAAATGATGCTTATGCCAAAGTGGCCTATTTTGGGATGGCAAATTTTGACCCCCTTCCAAATGAGTGAGTAAACTGTGTACAAAGGATTCTATAGTCAAATATGTTTTTTAACTTCTGTTGAACAAAGTTAAAATAGGTTTATTTACATGAAACTTTTCAGAGCTTTTAATATGCTAAATGTGCATCATGAATCTCCCAAAAGGAATTGCAGTATGTAGCTTTCCCAAACTTACTGAAAATGGAGCCTCTTTCTCAAGAGAGCATTTCAAAGGCCTTGTGTCCCAGAATTCACTTTTGGAACTCTATAGAAAAGAATGTTAGGATGTTACCTTTGGCAGGTCCTTTCAAATATGAATTATTATCTGAACTTTTGCATGATCTAGAGAACCATTCAAAATTGAGATCATTTGCAAGCATCTGAAAGCAAAGGTGTACTGGGTTATTTTTTTAAGGAGTTATACACGTTTTAGATGTTAGACACAAAGGAAGAAAAAATCAGGACATTTGTTATACGAGGTAAAAGCCCAACTTGTACCCTGACCAGGCGGTGAGCCCCCTCAGTATTAGACGGAGGTAGATTTGGGGGTGGAAAAGGCAGTACACGTCTTCAGACAAAGCTGAAACATGCCTAAGATGCCTCATTGGATCTGCTCCCATGCCCACATACTTGACCAAAACCCTATGGTTCTGTGTCAAAAAGTAGTTTTGAGATAGCCCTGACCTCAGAGATTTTGAAGGTGAGTTACCAATTTTGTACGTCCTCTTCCAAGAAAACAAAACCAAAGCAAAGAGAGCAATCATTCCAGTATAGCACCGGACAGTGTTTACCTTTGATCAAGGCTGAATCCTGAAAGGCTCATCAGAATTACTTAACCTGTTAGATGGAGTAATTTTCAAAATAATCACCTTTTGGGCTTTGATCGAGTTGATATTCAGCCAGTCTTCTGACAATAATTCACCAAGAGATTTAATTGCTTCTTGAAGTTACAGTTATAAGCAGGCTGTCAGACTGTAGAATCATCATAGTAAAGACATGATTAACAGGCCGCAGTTGTGTACCCTGAAGAACTGCTAGGCTACCTGTAGCCAGACCCACTGTGGACAAAGCCGTATGTAAAGTGTACAAGTCCTCAATGAAGGTTCACAACTCAACTGACTCTGCAGGTTAGTCTATCAGACCAAGGTAAAACAGCTCAGGGATGATAAAGTACACTCCACCGGGCATACACCACCCTGCACACAATTAAGTTCATCAGGATAGCTTATAATGATTAGACTCACACCTTTCTTTGGGGGTTTTTGGGGGTTTGTTTTTGTTTTTTGGTCTCTTCATTTTACTGGTTTTACATTTGCTTACTGACTAAAGATTTGGTTATTTCCTTCTTTCTTAATTCCCCCTCAGGTCCTCAAGATGCTATAATTTATAAAACTAAGGAATTTTGTGCCTATATATATATATATATATATATATGCTAAGAACTTACAAATTACACCCACTCAGTCTGATTTTCTTGTCACATATTAACCTGCTATTCTGGCAAAAACATTGCACTGGCAGTTTATAAATAGTACTACAGGTTTTTATTCATCTTACCCCTCATAGAAATATTTGAGATGAAGAGGAATTACTTGGGAAGATTTTACTGTCTTTGAGTCTTTCTTTAACCCCTAGAAGAAGCCAAACCTTCATTAATCAATCATGAAATATCCCAAATGGGATGCAGCCATCATATTCTACAGGAGTCCCCCCCCGCACCTTATCCACAGGGGATACATTTCAGGACCCCCAGCGGATGCCTGAAACCACAGATAGTACTGAACCCTCTACATACTGTGTTCTTCCTTGTACATACATACCTGTGATAAAGTTTAATTTTATAAAAGAGTCACAGTAAGAGATTAACAACCATAACTAATAATAGAACAATTATAACAATTTATTATGATAAAAGTTATGTGAACGTGGACTTTCAAAATACCTTACTGTGCTGTACATGCCCTTCTTGTGATGAATAAAATGCCCACGTGATGAGATGAAGTGAGCTGAATGATGTGGGTGCCATGACGTAGCATTAGGCTACGTCTTTCTGACCATACCTCAGGAGGATCATCTGCTTCCAGACCATGGTTGACTGTGGGTAACTGAAAACACAGAAAGCAAAACCGTGGATAAGGAGGGGACTACTGTCATCCGATGGGGTATGTGGATAGATTTTATGGATTTTACAGTTCAGAGTTCAACGTGTTACCTCAATAAGTTCTTATCTACCACAACTCCTTAACAGCCAGAAATGGTCAGAACACTGCCAGAATAACTCTCTGGGGAATTGAAGTTTAGAAACAGGAAAGATGCTTCTCCCAGAAGTTGTCCCTAGGTATGGAGGGCTTCGCAAGCTGACATTTTGAAGGGTTCTGGTGGTGGAACATCCAATTCAGAGAATAGCCAAGAGAATATCCAATTCAGAGCACCAGGGAGCTGTTGGAGAACAGACCGAAAGGGCCCAACCCCCATGATGACTTAGAAAACAAAAGCAGAAAGAACAAAACACAGAGAACTAGAAACAAAGAAGGAAAGCCGACCTGTATTTCTTTCTGAGACTAAGCTGAAGATATGTAATTGACCTACTTCTTAATAGAGCGTAACCTAGAATCCTAGATCTTTTGCAAAATGAATCTTTAATGACAGCCAGATGTTGCTTTGAAATGCCTGACCACTGAGGAAGTATGCGTCAGAGGAAAACATGGTAGAATTAAGATGGCATTATAAAAACATCTGGTTAAACATGACAGATTGTGTTTATAGCCACTCCCTCTCAAAACCCTTAAATGAGCAGTAAGGGATAAAAACGGGAGAAACCCACAAGGACAAATAGAAACATAGGAGCAAACAGCAGACAAGAGGCATCAACGTAATTTTGTAAATAAGTGGATGTGTGGTTAGTCCCCCAGGCAGGTGGAGAAAGCTGGTATCTAAGTGCCTGCAGAGAAGGCAGACAGGCAAGCCAGTTTGTCCAACCACAGGGCTGTAGAAATTTGAGGAGTGGGAAGGACCAGGCACCCGTGTAGGTAGGGGTGAGGGGGAGAGCTGAAGGAGGTTGCTTGATGGTGTGTATAAAGAGCAAAACACAGGTCTCCTCCCAGACCCCACAAAGCCAGGTGACTGCCTCAGTCTCTTTCCGGTAGAAGACAAGAAGCTCACTCTGAAGAAATACAACCAGAGAAGCTCTGGGCTTTAGGGGACACCAGGCACCGTGGAGGAGAGCGATCAGACACCATACTGAACCCAAGGAGAGGAAGTGAAAGTCGATACTAAAGATTCCCCCCAATGCCCCTCTGCTCAGAGTTCTGGGAGCAAAGAGGAAAAACACTGACATCCTGGGGTGCCCCACAGATGGTCCCCACCTAATTACCCTATGTAATGAAGCCCCTGCATTCCTAAAACACATACACAGAGCTTTCAAGTGGCATTCAGTAATAGATGGCCAAGGATCCCAGGAGATTTGAGGAAGGCCTCTAGCACAAAAGGCCGAGACCAAGACAAACGGGAGAAGAGGGGATTTAGAAGCAACGTACAACGCGGGGAGCACTGTAAAAAGTAAAACCATGATTCATCAGAGAGGAAGGATGAGATGTTGCTTTTGTTAAACAAGAGCAGTGTGCTTTTAAAAGAAATATTTGGGGGCACCTGGGTGGCTTAGTCAATAAACCATCTGACTTCAGCTCAGGTCATGATCTCGGGGTCCTGGGATTGAGCCCTGCATTGGGCTCCATGCTCAGCGGGGAGTCTGCTCCTCCCTCTCCCACTCCTTCTGCCAATCCCTCTGCCCTCCCTACTCGTGCTCTCTCTTTCTCAAATAAAATCGAAGGAAGGAAAGGGATAGGGAAAGGGAAAGGAAAGGAATGGAGTTTGGAGAACAAGGATGAGTCTTGAAAATGGAAAACATGACAGCCAAAATGAAAGATTTAGTATCGGGCTTGGAAGATGAAGGTGAAAACGTTCATTCATTCAGCAGATATGTTCAAGTAGCTACTATGTCCTTGGCATTGTTCTAGATGGTGGAGTTTCATCAGTGAGTAAAAGAGACAAAGAGCCCTTGGCCTGCTGGCGCTGAAATGCCAGCCGGTGGAGCGCATAAACAATGCAGTAGCGTGTGAGTTACATGCTGCGTTGTAGTATCAAGTGCTAGAGGCCGGAATAAAGCTAGAGCATGGTAAGGAGCACGGAGAGTGCCAGGTGGGGAAGATAGAAACAAGTTGAATTTTAAAGGGGATGGTCAGGGCCAGTCTCATTGGGAAGGGGACCACTGAGCAAGGATGCAGAGAGAGAGTGAATAAGTTGGCCATGTGATATCCAGGGGGAGATCATTCCAGGCAGAGGGAGCAGCCTGGAGGCCCGAAGATAGCTGGAGTGAGCAGGGGAGGTAACTGCCCCAGAGAATGTGGGCCTTTGTAGGTTAGTGCAGGGGTTCTGGCTGTTATTCAGGGAGATGGAGAGCAGTGGCAAAGTTTGAAGCAGAGAAGTGACGTGAGCTGATTTTGGCCTTAAAAGGATCACTCTGACCACTGTGCTGGCGGAACTGACTGCAGAGATAAAGGTACACAAGAGAGAAATTGGACTCACTCAACAGGAAGGGTGTGCACACTGCTCTCTGATGGTCTCTCTTTGTAGCTCGGCTGTTCCCTCTGAGTCAGCCTCTCTGTAGGCCTCCGTTCTTTCTTCTTCCTAAGAAATGACTTGCAGGACCTCTCCTCTGTCAGTCTACCCTCTGCTTTATGGCTCCTGCTTAACTTTCCCTCCCAGATCCCATTGTGTTGCCTTCACCCTTCAGCGTCCACTCTCTTGCATCATATCTTAAAACAAAATATCTGGTTGGTTCCTCTTTAATGTTAATATTAAAATATTGTTTTATTTTGCTATTGAATATAACATTTAATTCTCTGTTTTCTGACATCCCATCATCAGGCAAAGTCCTCCACACACAGCCCCTTTATATGACTCTCGAAAAACCCAACAGTTTAAGCAGCTTTAAACAAAGAGGGAAGTGGAAAAATCGGTCTTATACCTTAAATTCCAACCTGCAGACTTGGTGGGAAAATCAACAGCAATCCTCCCCTACACAGACTCACCAACTCATGGGAGGATATCTGTTTAAACCAAATATGCTTAGATTATAAGGAAAAATACATGAATAATGTTTTGCATGCATTTTCCTCTGTAGTTTTTCAATGCTACTTTTTCTCTGATGTTAAAAAATTAAAGCCTAAGGGACGTCTGACAAAGCTGATAATGTAACTGCAAGCTCACAGAAATTCCTTTCCCCCAAATTTGCTGAAATTAATAAAAATGTAAAAATGACAAAGAACCCATGAACCCTGAAACCAAAAAAAATTAAAAATCCCAACTTCATACCATAAACTGAGAAGTGTCACCCAGAAAAAGAAAAATTAGACCAAATTGAACAAAGGTGCTAAAAAAAATCAATATATTCTTCAAGGAAAAGAATGGAACATGGAGACATACAAGAAGGGAATTCTGAGAAGTCATTGCTTTTGATGATGTTGGCATCAAATATCAAGGTATGTCCGGGGAAAGGCCTGGAAGAGCCCATACCTCCACTGGGAACCCTTTCTTCCATCAAGAAGACATTTTCCCTCAGGCAAGAAAAGTCAAGAAGGCTTACCATCTTCCCTGCCTCTGATATGTCAATAAGTGGGCAAGGAATAGGGGAAGCATCTGCTAGGAATAATATTAGAGCCGAATCAAGAAAAAGCTCCTCAAAACATGGAAAAAATATCTGTCCTCAACCAAGCCAGAAGACTGCAAGACACCTATTAAGGAGGGAGCTTGATAGCAGCCACCTAAAGCCCCAGCTCTCTTTTCATTCCTCTTGAGCAACGGAGAGACCAGATAAAGCATATACATAATGGACATCTAGTCCATATGATAGATGGAAAAATAAGACAATACCCAGTCCAACACTGTTTGGGGGCAGTTAGTAGGCTGAGAAAGAATGGCTCGCATTCATTAAAGAGTTTCCAGGGGCGCCTGGGTGGTTTAGTCGGTTAAGTGTCCAACTCTTGATTTTGGCTCAGGTCATGATCTTGGGGTCATGAGATCAAGCCCCACGCTGGGCTCTGCACTCAGAGTCTGCTTGAGATTCTCTCTCTCCCTCTCCCTCCCACTCTCATGTGCTCGTGCATGCTCTCTCTTTCTCAGATAGAGAAATCTTGAAAACAAAAAGCTTCTGGGGGCACCTGTGTGGCTCAGTTGGTTAAGCGACTGCCTTCGGCTCAGGTCATGATCCTGGAGTCCCGGGATCGAGTCCCACATCGGGCTCCCTGCTCAGCGGGGAGTCTGCTTCTCCCTCTGATCCTCCCCCCTCTCATGCTCTCTCTCTCTCTCTCATTTTTTCTCTCAAATAAATAAATAAAATCTTTAAAAAAATAAAAAATAAAACAAAAAGCTTCTGGAACACATGGACACGTGACTGAGGCAAAAAAATCCTGCCCATACAGGGGCGCCTGGGTGGCTCAGTCAGTTAAGCATCCAACTCTTGATTTCGGCTCAGGTCATGATCTCAGGGTCATGAGATCAAGTCCCACAAGCTCCCCACTAAGTGGGGAGTCTGTTTGTCTCCCTCTCCCTCTGCCCCTTTCTCCACTCACACGCTCTCTCCCCACCCCCAAAATAAATAAACAAAGCTTTAAAAAATCACATAAGGGCACCTCAGTGGCTCAGTTGGTTGAGCGTTGGACTCTTGGTTCAGCTCAGGTCATGATCTCAGGGTCCTGAGATCAAGCCCCATGTTGGGCTCTGTGCTCGGCAGGGAGTCTGCTTGAAATTTTCTCTCTTCCTTTCCCTCTGCCTCTCCCCACCCCCCCATGTGCATGCACTCTCTCTCTCTCTCTCTCTCTCCAATAAATAAATCTTAAAAAAAAAAATGTTAAACATAAAAACCTGCTCCTTAAGAAGCCCTTACTTATGAAATGCTTTTTTTCCTCAAATTACGGAAGAATTAAACCAAAAACATTTTAATGAGAATTTCTGTGAACAGTCCTCGAAAATTAAGGATTGATTTTCTATACAGGTGTGGCTCCAGGGAGTCTTAATTTCCTTTCTCTTCAAAAAAAAGAGAAAAGCAACAAACAGTATGAAACTTTACGAATGTGTTTAAGAAATCGAATCACAGACTTTCACCCTGTAATTGTATTCTTTGGGTTTTTTCAAGATGCTAAAGAAGGGACCTTTATTTTAGCACTTGGGTGGAGGCGTAACAGAACCATCTGCATGATGGATTTGGCAACGGGGAAAAGAGCCATTTTGGCTAAAAAGGGTTGCTGTACGGATGCCACATGCAGAAACAAGTTTTCATTGCCTCACGGTCTTTATATATTCTGTTTATACGTGAGCACTAGGTTCCCATCACAAACTGCTCACATGTCACACGTTTCCCTTACATATCGAGGTTTTCCTTGACTCATTAGTTCCTCTTTGCAGTCCCTTGGTGACCTCCTCATGCGTCCCATGCAAATAAATCTATCCTTGTGGTGCAGCAGGTTGAAAAAAGGAGCACATCACAAGCCCGTGATGCCAGTTTAGGAGTCTGCTTAAAGAAACACCTAAAATGACGAGGTAAAAGAGGCATTGCACCAGTTTTTCTGAGAAATTGGTGACACAGGTGGAGATTTATAAAGAAATACAAGAAACCCGAGGGAGTCTGGAGCCCCCATACCGTGGGCTTTGAATTAGAAGTGGAAAATCTTGGTCCCGGGAGGCCAGAGAGAGGGAGGGAGCTGAATACCAATAACCTGAGAATTGGACTGGTTATCCAAGTAGCCGCAGTAAATATCAACTGGAACATGATGGTGGTGCGTCCAAGGAGTTTGTTGAAGAAAGCAGTGCTAGAGTAGTTTGGGGTCTTGGAGATTTTAGTAGCAGAAAGGAAGGGAAAGGCTAAACTGGAAATATTGTAGAAGTAAGAGTAAGTTGTGGGGGTGGAGGACACGTACAGGGGAAGAGCCAAGAATGAAGTGAAGATTATACCAAATTTCTTTTTTACTTGAGAGATTGAGAAGTACATGAATCTGGGCAAAGGATCCTGAAGGAAAAGTAGAAGTAAGTATCTCTGACTTTACCATGCACGGAGACATTTATATATTGTCTGACTGATTTCTGAGCACTGAAAAAATGTAAACAAAGATTCATACGCTGTCAGTCATCTGTTTTCCCCTTTCCCCAGGATTACATCTAAGTTTGGGGGGAATTTACCTAGTTCTTGGGGAGAGGGGCTGCACAGGCTGAGTATAAGTACATTTGTGAATCCAATGTGACGGTGCATTGGTGACCAGTGGTGTAATCTGTGTAAAGCCAGGTTTCATTGGAGAACTGTAGATGTCAATGGCTCTTGGTTCTGCCTTATCTTGCTTCCTTTCCACATCCTTCAGATATTTCTGCAGAGACATGTGCATTTTGGCTTTCTTCTCTTCATGACCATAAAGTTAAAACAGGACTCTGTGTCCGAGTCAGCACACAGCCCCGTGCACACCAGGAACAGCTCCACCAGGGAGCTGAATGACAGCGTGACTCCTGGTGCCATCTGTTGGTGGCAGGCAGAATCAACGTGCTTTGTCTCTGCCTGATTTTGTGGACAACACGCAGTTCCCCCTCCCCCCTCCCCCCCCAACCCATTGGTAGTTTCTAAGCAGAGGATCTTATACAATTGCAAAGTCATATGCCACTGACTCAGCCAGCAACATTTGTCCTTTTCTTTCTCTATTGTGAAGGTGTGGCGAGGCACACTGGCCCGCATGCGCTACAAGAGAACCAAGGCAGCTCTGACAATTATCCGATATTACCGGCATTACAAAGTGAAATCGTACATTCATGAGGTTGCCAGACGCTTCCACGGCATCAAGACCATGAAGGACCACGGCAAGCACGTGAAGTGGCCAACCCCACCTAAAGTTCTCCACCGTTTCGAGGAGGCCTTACAGGCCATTTTTAATAGGTAAGGAAGAGCCTGTTGGCCTGTGCCGCATCCGTTTATGGGAGCACACGTAATGTATAAAGCCCCAGATCTGAGGCCGTGACATTGGCTCAGCTGTTTGCCACTGCGACTTTTACCTCAGGTCTTCAGATCTGTAGATTTCACTCTCAAGGGGCATCTGTTTACGTCTCAGAACAATGGGACTTTATTTATTAACACATGGGACCGTGCATTTACTCTTCCTACGGCGGCGGACAGCAGTGCACCACCAAGCCCAAATCACGCCACGGTTAGGACAAGCTGTTAGCCTGCCGTCTCTTTTATTAGCAAATAGTAACTACATATTAAAATCACCACACGTAACCCAGACTGGAAAGTGTGTGAATCCTTTCAGGGCAGCACTTCTCTATCCTGGTTATGAAACCTACCAAAGAGTTTATGAGACTTACTGATGCCCACATCCTGCCTCCAGAAAGTCCTGCTTAACGGAACCCAGGAGTGGGGCCCAAACAAAGGTCCTTTCTAAAGTTTCCCAGATGATTTTTTTTTTTTAAGATTTATTTATTTGAGAGAGAGAGACAGCACAAGCAGGAGGGGCAGAGGGAGGGGGAGAGATTCTCAAGCAGAGAATCCACACTGAGGGCAAAGCCCCGCACCAGGCTCGAGCTCATGACCCCTAGATCACGACCTGAAGCCGAAACCAAGAGTTGGATGCTTAACTGCCTGTGCCACCCAGGTGCCCCCCCCAGACGATTTTAAAGTGTGAGAGGGAAAACAATTGTTTTAGAGCAGGCTTTTTTTTTTTTAAGATAAATAAACACCCATGTAAAATCTGATGTCTTTCCAGCTGATCTCATTTTTTATAAACTAACTTGAATCTGAGTTTGTAGTTATTCACAGCCCCTTATCCCTCGTTATTTGTTTGTTGCTGGTGTGCACCGGCTACATTTAGCTATGTCTTAGACACAGCCATCCAGTCACATAAACGAAGCTAACAGTTCTCAAATGTGGCCATTTGGCAGTGTGGTATTCCACAAAGAACACTATGAAATAATCAGCATACCAAATGTGAAAGAGCTAATTTATAATTCTGTGCTAAATCAGATTTTATCTTCCTTTAGAGTTAGCTTTGTATAATTGGTGGCACATATCAAAAGATAAATAAAAATGCATAGGAAAAAAATTCTTTAATATATACCCCATTTGCTTTTTGTAAAAACAAAAGAGAAGAAACGATATCTCATAAAAAGAAAAGCTCAATAAGGAATTATTGAAAGCAAAATTACCTCAGTTTTCAGATCTAATACTATAAATACTCGTTGTAAATCCTGACAGGCTTTTTTAATGCACAGGTAAGTGATTTTCATGAATGGTATCGTCTGTAACCTGATTTTTTACTTAATTTAAAACGTAATTAAGCTATGCATGAATACACATGCTTATTGTGGTTTTTTTGTAAAGTGAAATAATATAGAAATATATGAGATATAAAATTGAAATCCTCCACACCTCCACTTATCTCCCCCATTTTATTTCCTTGCCCTGAGATAATCACTCATTAACAGTTTGTATCCTTCTATGACTGTGTGCATTTTGAAGCACATGCCCACATGTAAGAGACAGCATGGTATAGTGGTTAAGAACACAGATCCTGGAGCCTGGGTTTATATTCTGTCTCTGCTGCTGCCTAGTTGTATAACCTTGGGCACGTTAGATAATCTCTTTGAGCCTCAGTTACCATATCTGTAAAAGGGCTATAACGGTAGTACCTGCTCATAGGATTGTTGGAAAGATCATGAGTAAATATGTATGTAAAGCATTTCAGATTGTACCTGACACGTAATAAACGCTGTAGTAATGTTGGCTCATAGTAAGAGTGTGTATGCATGCACAGTCACCAGTCACATATCATTTGGGCTCTTCTTCCTCTCTTTTACACAAGCAGGCTTATAGGACGACTTGAAAATGTTTTGGAGACCTGTCCATGACAATAAGGAAAGATCCATATAGTACTTTTTTTTTTTTTAAGATTTTATTTATTTACTTGACAGAGACACAGCGAGAGGGAATACTGAGGCCACTCTCAGGGGGAGTGAGAGAGGGAGAAGCAGGCTCTCGGCGGAGCAAGGAGCCTGATGCTGGGCTCGATCCCAGGACCCTGGGATCATGACCTGAGCCGAAGGCAGCTGCTTAACTGACTGAGCCACCCAGGCGCCCCTCCATCTAGTACTTTTAATGACCACAAGGAATTATTGATTTTGTTTGTGTTGCACTGTGGCCTCTATAGTCTTCTTTTTAGATTTTGATGGTTTTATAGATGGCCTAGAATTGATGAATTTTTGCAAAATTCAGTTTATTCATTCAGCACATATTCACGCAAGGCTAGCTGTGTCATGGGCACTGGCCTGGGTTCCAGGGATATGGTGACAGACAAGAAAGCTGGGAAGACAGTCCAGCCTTCTCAGGGCTTCCGTGTACGAGCGTTTTGAAAATAATGCATCTGCTCCGCTTGCTGACTTTGCACGCACGTGTGCACGTGCACACACGCACTCTGAATGAATCCTGCCAGTTGTGTTAATCTCATCCAAAGGCAAACTTTTTCTGTTAAAGACACGGTAGTAAATATCATAGGCTTTATGGGCTACATATGGTCTTTGTCACATACTTTGCTTTGTTTTTCTCTGGTTTTGTCAAACATGTAAAAAACTTCTCAGCTCGTGAGCAGCACAAAACCAGGCCATGGGCTGAATTTGGCACAGACCGTGGTTTACCAACCCCTGATATAGTCACCTTATCCTGCTTAATTTATTCTTCACTTTTTTGGTCTGTGGACTCCTGAGAGAAGTGCACTAAAGGACTCCACTGTGATTGTGGGGTTTTGTTTTTTTGGTTTTTTTGGTTTTGCTAAAATCTCAACATTAATCATGGTGAAGCTCGCTCCTATTCCTCCCAGTAATTCTTTTTCATTCTGGGAAGGCTGGGAGCCTTCCTCATGCTCATCTTTGTCCCCCTTTTCATGTTGTCGAGGCTGGTGATTTTTATGCCGCCGTAAAAATGGTGTTCGGGGCTACAGGCGTTTATAGATGGTGGTTTTCTTGAGCAGGGTCAGAAGCCTGTGTAGCTCTCTCTGTGGTTATACAGGTCAGGTCCCAGATGCCCTGTGTGCCCCTGCACTCTGGAGTGAGTCAGGTACGGACCTTGTCCTGGGCCACAGTGGGCAATAAAGAAGGGACAGACAGACTGGGCACCTGGGCTAAAAACAGACCATCAGACAGCAAAGACTGCCTCTCCCCCTCCCAGGGAATAAAATTTGGGACCCAAGGATTAATTGGGGCAGTTGCTCAGCAAGCCTCTTAGTGTTGTGGGATGTATATACCTGTCACCGGTGACCTTGACGATGACCACCAACTGCTCCCACCCTGTGATTCTTCCAGTGACTTCTGGAATGACCTTAGGACATTCTGTCCCATTGCAGTGTCAGTTGGCCACAGAAAGCAGAGAGGAGAATTTCTCCTGCTGAGCCTTTCCTATTTCCACGGCTTTTGTTTTTGTATTCTGCTACCTCTGACTTCTGATGCTCTCCCCCACAATGGGGGTCCCCATCTCACCATGGGCAGGCATTCTTTGTGCAGAGAGATCCCCGCCACCAGCCCCAGCTGCCTCAGGCCCAAGCACTCTCTGGGCCGTTTCTGCCAAAGGGGTTCCTCTCCTTCCACCAAGTGGCCATTCCTCCAGCGGCGTGGTCCAGTCTACTTCGAATCTCCAAGAAAGACTTCCCGTCTTGCAGTTCACCGACATCATTCCGGTTCTCCAGGGCTGCTACAGAGCTTTTCCTTCTTTGTGTATTCATTTGGTTATTTTGGTGGGAATTTCAGAGAGAAAAACAAAACTTTAGGCTCAAGTTACCATCTTAAGCCAGAATACATCTCAGGAAAATCTTAGATGGAAGCAGTCTCACGTTCTGGGTGCGTGCCAAGGGGAGAGAGCACCACCTCTCTGTGTTAGGTATGTCTCACCTCATGCTCCGTGGAAGATCACTAGAGAACCCCTGGCCTTGACAGGTTCATCTGCTGTAAAGAAGTTCTGAGTTTGTTTCCAGCCCCTGCTTCAGGCTCCTGTGGGAGAATGGAGGGCATGAGTGCAAGGAAGGCTAGGGCGGCCCTCACAGAATAAAAGCCCTGTGCTTGCTCTTCTCCATCAGTAATAGATTATTTTTAGTGTATGCTTGGACCCAACAGTCTTGGGGTCATCTTTACATTCCCCCATATTCTCTTGCTCCCGTGTCTAATCCATCAGCAAATCTACTGGCGTGTCCTTCAAAATGCATCCAGGACCAGCACCTGTCTCTGCCTCCACCACTCCCTGCCTGATCCCAGCCACCGACCTCTCCCGCATGTGTCATGGAAATAGTCTCCTCCCTGATTCGGTCTCCTTCCACGCGGCAACCGGAAAGTCCTGTAGATCAGGAGTCAGGTCACGTCCCTTGTTCGCAGCCTCCTAGTGGTGTCTGGTCTCATCCAGAGGAAAGGCCAGAGTCCTTACGGTGGACTCTGTGGGTCTGCGGATCTGTCCCTGGGTCCCCGTCTGGCCTCTCCTCCTGTGCCCCTCCCCCACGCCCCTCCTGCTGCAGCCCCACCAGCCTCCTCCCCTGGTCCTCCAACCCACACACTTTAGAGCCCGTGCACTGCTCTGCTCTCTTCCTGGCGAGGACACTCTTGCTCAAATATCTGTGCACCTCCCTCACTTCCTGAAGGTTTCTGCTCCTATATCCTGATCAGTGGTGCCCCCCCCCGACCTCCCTGTATAAATAACACCCACACCCTGTTCCTGCCTGCCACCGCACTCCTGTCCTTTCCTTGCCTGATTTTCTCCATAGCACTGAGCACATCACACATACTGGTTGGTTTGTTGTCTGTCCCTGCTTCTAGAAGGTAAGCACCTAGCAGAAGGGACCTAGATCCGTTTGTCCACTGCTGGGCCTCCACTGCCTAGAACAGCATCTGGAGTTTAGTAAGTGCCTAGAAATGTTCAGTGAAAGCCTCAGTGTTGAATGAAGGAAGGACTTTCTGTGCCCTGACTATAAATGTTATGAGAAAAACTCATGTATCATGAAGTTCTAGTTGTTTTCAAAACACACAAATGACAAAGCAAGTTATACAAAAATCTTTGGGGGCTCCTGGGTGGCTCAGTCGTTAAGCGTCTGCCTTCGGCTCAGGTCATGATCTCAGGGTCCTGGGATCGAGCCCCACATCGGGCTCCCTGCTCAGCGGGAGGCCTGCTTCTCCCTCTCCCACTCCCCCTGCTTGTGTTCCCTCTCTCGCTGTCTCTCTGTCAAATAAATAAATAAAATCTTAAAAAAAAACAACGTTGTCTAAAAAACTGTGTGTATTTTAACAAGTTCTGTGTATACTTTAGAGACCTTTCTTTTTTTAAGATAGCATGCAAGTACTTTGGTTTAAATTCTGTTTAATGGCAGCCCAGTTACTTGGGGTCATGAATGGGATTGGGTTTCTAAATCCTAATACATTTCATTTATTCACTTACAGATGGAGAGCATCCCAGCTCATCAAGAGCCTGCCCGCTTCCGACCTGCCCCAGGTCAGGGCCAAGGTTGCAGCCATGGAAATGCTGAAAGGTCAAAGGGCTGACCTTGGGCTCCAGAGAGCCTGGGAGGGCAACTATCTTGCTTCGGTACGTGCCAGAGAACAAAGTGGAATCTATTCCTGCTCCCTTTACAAAGAAAAGGAAGAATTTTTCTCCACAACTTTGTGGAAAGAATGAGATACCTACAGAAACTAAACATCTATGGGCGACACTAAACTAAAAGATTTTGTTGCTTCTCTGTGCAATGTTGGCTATTTCCCTTGCTTTACAAAGGGCCGTCTGTCGCTCTCCGCCATATGTACTAGACATACTCCAAAACCTAATTTTTGAGCATTTGAACCTTCCCTTGCATAAATCAGCAGCTATTTTTAATTACCACCTTTATATTAATTATTCCCAGAGCTACATTTCATCTTCCCTCCCATTGTGCATTTTAAAATTTTTATAGGCCGTTTGGTGGTATGACACCCCTGCAGCAGCCCACCATCTGGGATGGGAGATAAAAGTATGTGTGTGAAACTGTCTGAGCAGGGTTATAAAGCCAGGCCACTGAAAAATTGCCTTTTCATCCAAAATGCCAAGCAGACTCATTTCATCATGTTTCCTTTTTCTTTCAGAAGCCAGACACGCCTCAGACCTCAGGCACTTTTGTCCCCGTTGCAAATGAACTGAAGCGGAAGGACAAATACATGAACATTCTCTTTTCCTGCCATGTCCGTAAGGTGAGGCGGGCTGGGGCCAACCCCCCAGGAGGAAAAGGTTGGAATCAGAGGACCTTACCCATAGCTATGACTGCAGTACAACATAGCTACTGTTACTTTTGTGTAACAGTCCCAGCGCCACCGTCACCGAGCGCCCCCTGCCTGTGCTGGGGCGGGGCTGCGGTGGCTGAGGTGACTATGGCTCCAAGGGTAGGATGTGGAGATTTTTGGTTTTAAGGGGGACCTCCCTGTGCTCCGGGGTTGGTACTTTACTGCATGCATGTCTTTCACAGCAGGTACTGGTCTACCTTGTAGTTCATGGTCATTTCGTACCTCTTATACGGGTTTGATTACAATTTTAAAGGTGGGGAGGGAGGGAGGAAGAACGTAGTCTACGAAAGGGAAGACAGAGAATTTGGGTGATGGGGGAGGGCGAGTTATACATGCTGTGAATCTAGTTGTTTATCTGAGGCAAGATGTGTGTGAGGACTCTTATTTGCCTTCAGATAATGTCCGCGGGCCAAGTGAAGTATGGAAGTTGGAGAGGGGAAGGCTGGGGACATGGTTGGCTTTTCAAAACTTTAAAATACTTCTTTTCACAAAATAGGAAATCACAATAATTATTTTTAAAAAGCATCTTACAAAAATTAGGCAAATAAATTTCAAAATATTAATGAAATGGGTGAATTTAAGAAAAATATTTCTGGGATGCCTGGGTGGCTCAGTTGGTTAAGCATCCAAATCTTGATTTTGGCTCAGGTCGTGATCTCGGTCCTGGGATCGAGCCCCGCGTTGGTCTCTACACTCAGTGGGGAGTCTGCTTGGGATTCTCTCACCCTGTCCCTCTGCCCCTCCTGCTCCTGCTCTCTCTCTCTCTAAGATAAATACATAAATCTTAAAAAAATATTTCCTAGATTGACCCCAGAAGAAATAATAACATAAATATGCCAGTATCCAAAGGAGGAATGAAGAAAATGATCAAAGAATTACCTCATAACAAAAGCCCAGGTGTGGGTGACTTGAGTTGTTTTGTTTCAAATCTTGAAAGAGTACACAATTGCAGTATTATTCAGATCAAAATAATGAAGTATTATTTTTCCACTGTAAATTTGGCAAACTTTAAAATGTTGATAACCAGTGTTTGCATGAATTTAAGGAAACACTATTGATAAGATACAGTCCTTCTGAGTGAATAGTTTGGCAATAGCTATCAAAATTTTAAATGCCCAGAACACTTAATCTGGCAATTCCACAACTCAGGATTTATCCTATGATATATTCACACATACATCCAAAGATACAGTTTTGTACATTGTAATGGCCAAAAATCTGGAAAAAGATGTGCATTAATATATGATGAGATTAATAAATGTGTGCATAATAGAATACAATGTATCTATAAACTGAACAAAAAGAGGATATATGTTAAAAAAAATAAGGGGGCGCCTGGGGGGCTCAGTCAGTTAAGCGGCTGCCTTTGGTTCAGGTCGTGATCCCAGGGTCCTGGGATTGAGCCCCGCATCGGGCTCCCTGCTCGGCGGGGAGCCTGCTTCTCCCTCTCCCTCTGCCTGCCTCTCTGCCTACTTGTTCTCTCTCTGTATCTCTCTGCCAAATAAATAAAATCTTAAAAAAAAAAAAACTAAAAAGACAAAATCTATGAAATAATGGTTTGCAGTCACTGCACATCAAGATATGAGAAACAGACAGTAAGCCCTGCAGTTAGCTGGTTTCCCTCCTTGAGAAACTTTCTAGTCTGTGACATGATTGGAGGAGCCCAGTGGAGCTTAGTGGACTCCCTTACGGAAACAAGAGAGCTGAGCTGGGAAACACCTGGGCAGCTAGAGTTTGCAGAGTAGAGTGCCAGAGAAGAGCGAGTTGCACAGAGGGACCTCTGGATAGCTTCAGGGGGTCCACAGCACGTATACGCCTGAGCGCTGCTCAGCATGTGCGTGTGAGGAAACTACCCAAGGCTAGAGCAAGAACCACCCCAAGGGGTAGGCGGCAACAATGGCCGGTACTCACAAAGGGTTGCAGATAGTCCCTGCTCCCACCAGCCATTGGAAGACCTTGTGATTCATGGGATACCGGATAGAGTATGGACAGGAATCTTGGCCTTGGTCATGGGGAGGAATTAGCCCTGGACTAAACACTGCCCTAATCCCACCCAACAAATCCTGAAAACATGACCCAAAAGAATCAGACTTTCCAAGTAACCTAACAGTGTCCCAGAACAAAGCTCAAAACTATTCCTAAGAACACAAACTCATCAACACCCAAAAGATAAGCTTCAGAATGTGTGACATTGGATCCAAAATTACCAGGCCTACAAAACAGCAAGAGACTCTAACTTAAAATGAGAAGAAAAGTCAGTCATGCAAAATGATCCAGGAGTGACATAGATTATAGAATTAAAAGACAAGGTCATTAAAATAATTGTTATGCATATGGCGTATGTTATGGATAGAGATGGAAAACACAGCGTCTGAGATTTTTTAAATATACTTGATGAGATTAAAAGCAGTTTAGACGTTGCAGAAGAAAGATTAGTAAACTTGAAGAAAGAGCAATAAAACTACCTCAAATAAAACACACAGAGCAAAGGGGGGAAAGATGCCACCATCCTAAAAAAAAAGAGCGAAATATTAGGACCCTATGAGCCAGCGTCAAGTAGCCCAATACACGGGCACGTGGAGTCCCGAGAGGAGGGAAGAGAAGGGGGAAATTCAAAATATTTGAAAAAATAATGGCTGAAATTTTTCCAAATTCAGTGAAAACTACAAACTCTTAGACCCAAGAAACTCAACAAACCTCAAACACAAGAGACGTGAAGTAAACCATACCAAGGCGCGACATGATTAGATTGCTTAAACGCAGCAGTAAAGAGAAGAAAAGAAAAAAAAAAACAACACAGAGTAGAAAGATGAGGGTGTATCAGATTTCTTCTCAGAAACAGGGCAAGCAAGAAGACAGTGGAGCAACAACTTTAAAACTTCTTTTACTGAAAGAAAAAAACAGCTGTCAACCTAGAATCTGCACCCAGCAAATATAGCTTTTAAAAACCAAAGTGAAATTAAGACTTCTTTGGGCATATCCAAAAATACGCACTACAGGAAATGCTAGAGAATGGCCTTCAGACAGAAGGAAAGTGATTCCAGATGGTAATGTGGGCATACACCAAGGAATGAGGAGCAAGGGGAATGGTGGCCTCATGTGTAAATACATATTTTTCTTATTATTTAAATCTCTCAGAAAGATAATTGAGTGTACACCAACACTCATAGCAGCATTCACAGTTAGTTAAAGGTGGAAACAACCCACATGTCCATGGACAAATGAATAAAGAAAACGTGTATCAGGAGCACCTGGGTAGCTCAGTTGGTTAAAGCATCCAACTCTTGATTTTGACTCAGGTTGTGAGCTTGGGGTCATGAGATGGAGCCCCCCGTCAGGCTCTGTGCTAGGCGTGGAGCCTGCTTGGGATTCTCTAAAAAAAGAAAGAAAGAATACGTGTATCCAGGCATTGGGATACTATTCAGCATAAAGAGGAAAGAAATACATGCCTACAGCATGGATGACCTTGAAGATATTATCTAGGTGAATAAGACACAAAAAGACAAATACTGTCTTACGTGAAGTACTAGATTAGTCACATTAATAGAGAAAGAAAGTAGAATGTTGGTGACCAGGGGTAGGTATTCAAACATTCTAAGGAAGAAGAGATCACCTCAATATAATACAGACTTTTTAACAAAATAGTAGCTTTTAAAAAAAAAATCAGAATGAAATAGGAAAGCTTGTTGGCCGTTGGGTGGTTAACCAAGTGGAGTCGAATTCTGAACTGGCAGATCCAGAAACTCTTTTATAAGTGGATCTGGAGTTGATCAGATAATCAAGAGTGGATTTTGTGGGCCAGAATCAGACATAAAACAGTATATGAGCCACAATGTCAATTTGTGAATTTCACTAAGGAATATACCATGCTAGTGAATTCTCATATCTACTCTCTAGGGTACTTCCTTTCTAGTGTCAAGCCACGTGAGAAGTGAAATTAGTAATCGGAACAATCGAAGAGTGTTGAATGGTTTTGGGAATTATGTCATCTGCTTTAGAAAAGCCTGGTGTCTCTGATTCTGTCTTTCCAATGATGACAATTTGATGTCTGACAGCATGTCTCTCTCTGGATCCTGCTGGATCAAGGCTCAAAATTCTTAGTCATGCTCCTGTGTTTCTAAATTCAATAAAAAATAGTATTTCTGCACACTATAGCTTAGATTATTTTTTTATTTGAGTATAGTTGACACACAATGTTACATTAATTTTAAGTACAACATAGTGATTCAACAACTCTATACATTACACTGTGCTCACCGGCTGTAGCTACAGCCGGTCACCATACTACACTGTTATAATATCATTGACTGTATTTCCTACGTTGTCCCTTTTATTCCCATGACGACTTCTTTCCATAACTGGAAGCCTATTTCTCCCACACCCCTTTACTCATTTTGCCCATTCCCTTTAGCCCCCTTCCCTCTGGCAACCTAGTTTGGGTTTTTTGTCTGTATTTACGGGTCTGATTCTGCTTTTTGTTTTTTTATTTGTTGTTTTTTAAATTCCACATATGAGTGAAATCATTGGTGTTTGTCTTTCTCAGTCTGACTATTTCACTTTGCATAATACCCTCTAGGTTCATCCATGTTGTTGCAAATGGCAAGATCTCATTGTTTTTATGGCTGAGTGATATTCTATGTGTGTGTATATACACCACATCTTCCTCATATGTTCATCTATTTTTTTTTAAAGGTTTTATTTATTTATCTGACAGAGACACAGCGAGAGAGGGAACACAAGCAGGGGGAATGGGAGAGGGAGAAGCAGGCCCCCCGCTGAGCAGGGAGCCCGATGCGGGGCTGGATCCCAGGACCCCGGGACCATGACCCGAGCCGAAGGCAGACGCCCAACGACTGAGCCACCCAGGCGCCCCATATGTTCATCTATTGATGGACACTTAGATCGCTTCCATATTTTGACTATTGTAAATAATATTACAATAAACACAGGGGTGCAAATATCTTTTTAAATTAGTATTCTCATCTCCTTTGGGTTAATAGCCAGTAGTAGAATTATTGGATCATATGGCATTTCTATTTTTAATTTTTTGAGGCATGCCCATACTGTTTTCCGCAGTGGCTGCACCAAATTACATTCCCACCAGCAGTGCATGAGGGTTCCTTTTTCTCCACATCCTTGCCAATACTTGTTTTTTCTTGTCTTTGATTCTCACCATTCTGACAGGTGTAAGGTGATAGCTCATTGCAGTTCTGATTTGCATTTCCCTGATGATGAGTGATGCTGAGCATCTTTTCATGTGCCTGTTGGCCAACTGCACATCTTTGGGAAAATGTCTATTCAGGTCCTCTGCCCATTTTTCAGTCAGATTGTTTGGGGTTTTTGGTGTTGAGTTTAGATAATGTCTTTTATAGAAATTTTTCAATCCCAAGCATGTGCCAAGGTAAACTTGATATAATTTCGGTAAAGCCCTCTTCTTTATGCCTTGATTCTTTTTAAAACAACCACTTTCCGTTAACTACAGTTATAAAATGTCCTTTACGGTGGGAGACTTCTGCAAATAGCTGCTGTCACCCATAATGTGTTTTCTGTTGGTCTGACTCCTCAGGGGAGCTTTATCTCTGACCCCCTGTGGTGTTGACTAAAACTATAAATAGGTCACCAGAAAGATTTGGGCAAGAGCCAGGTGATAGGGAGTTTTCTTTGGTTGAGGATTTTAGCGTGGGTCATAGAAGAAATAAGGTGAGAGCTCATCTAACACTGAGTCTGTGATCCAATTTTTTTATTACTTTATGAATTTATGAGAAAAAAAATGTTCCTATGCCATCATTATTTTAATTAAGTTTGAATTTACAGATTTATGTATGTATGTTAAAATTTTTTCTTTGCCACTTTGATTCTGCTATTATGCAACTTACAGGTCTTTCTTTGGTACATGATGTCCTTCCCACTCACTTGATCCGTTTTAAGGGTGATTTGAGTTGCTAAAACACAAGGTAAAGACGTATGACCTCTTCTCATTAGAAATTACATTTTTCTATAAAAAGGAATGTAATATTTCTAAACAGCCCTTCAGTAAAATTGCTGCTTTGAGGTTTTTGCTTTTTTGGTTTCCAAGTTAACTCATGGACAGATCACAAAAAGGAAAGTACTCTCCACTTTACCACTATGGCTGGCCTATTGTTTTTAACTCTTGTATGACCTCGTGAAATTATGTGACACGCTTTTCTTTTTTCATACTCTCGTGCAACACACCTATATTTCTTACATGATTTTGCCAAAGATGAGGAGCACTACTTTTACTTATTACTCACGTTCCACTTCAGATGCTCTCTAGTCTCCCAACTCTAACATGGATATAAATGATTAGTGTCCTCCACCATGTGTTTCACAAACCATTGTTCTGTTGAATGTATTCATGTGTTTTTAGAAAGGATCCCTTAAATTGGACAGCCACATGCAGAAGAATGAAACTGGACCATTTCCTTACACCACACACAAAAATAGACTCCAAATGGTTGAAAGACCTAAATGTGAGACAGGAGTCTATCAATATCCTAAAGGAAAACACAGGCAGCAACCTCTTCAACCTCAGCCACAGCAACTTCTTCCTAGAAACATCTTCAAAGGCAAGGGAAGCAAGGGCAAAAATGAACTATGGGGACCTCATCAAGATAAAAAGCTTTTGCACAGCAAAAGAAACAGTCCACAAAACCAAAAGACAACCGACAGAATGGGAGAAGATATTTGCAAATGACCTATCAGATAAAGGGCTAGTATCCAAAATCTATAAAGAACTTCTTAAACTCAACACCCAAAGAACAAATGATCCAATCAAGAAATGGGCAGAAGAAATGAACAGACATTTTTCCAAAGAAGACGTCCAAACAACCAACAGACACATGAAAAAGTGCTCAACATCGCTCGGCATCAGGGAAGTCCAAATCAAAACCTCAGTGAGATACCACCTAACACCAGTCAGGATGGCTAAAATTAACAAGTCAGGAAACGACAGATGTTGACGCGGATGCAGAGAAAGGGGAACCCTCCTACACTGTTGGTGGGAATACAAGCTGGTGCAGCCACTCTGGAAAACAGTATGGAGGTTCCTCAAACAGTTGAAAATAGAGCTACCATACGATCCAGCAATTGCACTACTGGGTATTTACCACAAAGATACAAATGTAGGGATCCAAAGGGGTACGTGCACCCCAATGTTTATAGCAGCAATGTCCACAATAGCCAAACTGTGGAAAGAGCCAAGATGTCCATCTACAGATGAATGGATAAAGAAGAGGTAGTATATATACACAATGGAATATTATGCAGCCATCAAAAGGAATGAGATCTTGCCATTTGCAATGATGTGGATGGAACTGGAGGGTGTTATGCTGAGTGAAATAAGTCAATCAGAGAAAGACATGTATGATATGACCGCACTAATATAAGGAATTCTTAATCTCAGGAAACAAACAGGGTTGCTGGAGTGGTGGGGGGTGGGAGGGATGGGGTGGCTGGGTGATAGACATTGGGAAGGGTATGTGCTATGGTGAGCGCTGTGAAGTGTGCAAGACTGTTGAATCACAGATCTGTACCTCTGAAGCAAATAATACATTATATGTTAAAAAGAAAAAAAAAAGATAGCAGGAGGGGAAGAATGAAGGGGGGAAATCGGAGGGGGAGACGAACCATGAGAGAGGACGGACTCTGAAAAACAGACCAAGGGTTTTAGAGGGGAGGGGGGGTGGGAGGATGGGTTAGCCTGGTGATGGGTATTAAAGAGGGCACTTTCTGCATGGAACACTGGGTGTTTCATGCAAACAATGAATCATGGAACACTACATCAAAAACTAATGATGTAATGTATGGGGATTAACATAACATAATAAAAGAAATCCAAAAAAAAAGTATCCCTTGTATCATATGTGGGAAGTGCTGGGTGAAGCAGTCAAACATGCTCTTTAAGTGCAGAATTCTCAGAGCCTTTAATATATTCATGGGTTACAAATATCCTAGGGGAGGCCGTGGTTTGCAGGGTTCCTCCAACCAACCTGACTTAGAACCCTTTCTTTCACAAAGCATCACATGAGGCTGGTGTTGTGCAGAACAACTTAGAAAAAAGCTGAAGTGGGAGCTCTAGAGTCACCTTGTTTCAAGCCTTCTGACAAGGGCCAAATCCCTTTTATGGCAAAAATCATTGCTATGTGAGGTAAATAATTACTACCAAGAGTAGTCATTAGTTTACCACATAGACTCTACTCTTAATTACAGAGACCATTTTTGTCAAGTTGAAGACTGAAAAACATGCTTTGGTTACAAAAGCAGTGTTTGGCAAATTGACGGATCTCTAAAGCTATGAGGCAGAAGGGAGAAGACAGTTGAAAACCTAAACTTTAGTTTGCTCTCCTACCTACAGCAGTGTACCCTGCTGTGTCCTGTCTTACCAATCCTAATTTAGTTAGCTGTGTATCCTACCAGCGGTAACAGTGTGTTCAAATTAGTCTCTAACTTCTTTGTTTGCATCTTGAAAATAGGATCTGGGGAGCGGGGGATGGGTATATGTTATCACAGGTGCACCTTCTATTTCACTTAGGGGAGGGGTTTTTGAGTGCTCTTTGTTGTTTTGCTTTGCTTTTCCTTCTAGTCACTGAGAAATATGACTTTAGAGTTCAGAAATTATTTTGTGCTGTTTTTTTTAATTATTTTTTTTTAAGATTTTATTTATTTGACAGAGAGACACAGCAAGAGCAGGAACACAAGCAGGGGGAGTGGGAGGGGGAGAAGCAGGCTTCCCCGCAGAGCAGGGAGCCCGATGCAGGGCTCAGTTCCAGGACCCCGGGATCATGACCTGAGCCGAAGGCAGACGCTTAATGACTGAGCCACCCAGGCACCCCTTGTGCTCAGTTTTGATTTAAATATTGCCCAAATCTAAGATTGAAACATCCCAATTAGCTTGTAATTAATTCCTTATTTATAAAATGTCCTGTGGTTAATTCCCCCTGTTAGGGGAAGATTTACCTGCAAATTGGGCATTCTCTGACTCTCATAAAGTAGCACTCTACAGAATCACACGTATATTTTCTCCCAATCCCATTATCTAGATTTATTTTCTTTATCTTTATATGAAATTATTTTCACGTGTTAGTTTCTTACCAAGCTCAACCCCATCTACTAGTCTCAGATTCTTATTATAACCAAGGGCTTCATATCATTCCTTTGAATATCAGCAGCAGCTGATATAATATTATATCAATACATTATATAGTACTTGAAAATGCACATTGCAATTTTGAAAAAAATTATCAAATTATTTAATTTAAGGAGATGCTTACCAGGATGACTTTTTTCTAATTGGAGCGATGTGCTGGATTTAAAAATATAGGAAAAAATAAATTCAATACCATTTTTAGATGTCTGACTATAGAAAGACCCCTTTTCTCAATGAAAGTGTGAATCTCAAGGTTTTATAAGGGTAGTGTGACCAAGTAATACGGGGTTGCAAGTACAGACACAAAGGTTCCTCCTAGATCCACTCAGGATAGTTCCTCTGGCCCGTCAGCATTCTGTCTACGGAGTATTGTAGTGATGGCTGTTGGCAAAGGGCTTGCCCTCCAGTAATGTAGACTCTGAGGGAAAAATTAACTCATGGAAAAGACTCTTTATGGGATAAAAGAAAATGTGGAAATAAATCTCAACAAGTCCAACCAGAAGAATAAATAGTTCCAGATGAGCAATCCATGTGCTTTTATTTTTATTTTTTAGATTTTATTTATTTGAGAGAGAGAGAGCACAAGCAGGGAGGGGGACAGAGTGAGACGCAGGCTCCCTGCTGAGCAGGGAGCCTGATGTGGGACTCGACCCCAGGACCCCGGGATCATGACCTGAGCTGAAGGCAGACGCTTAACTGACTGAGCCACCCAGGCGCCCCACAATCCATATGCTTTTGTAGTGCCTACTATGTTAGGGAGCTTTTTCTTGAAGAGATCGCTTCCTGATAGTCTTCCAGCCTCAGAAAAAAAAAAAAAAGCAAGAGTCCCCACTTCCTCTTTCTTCAGTGAAGAAATGGAGGTTTTCCAAGACCACACCGGGCAATGGGGACTTAAGCTATTGAGCAAAAGTGCTATCATTTGCCACTTGGGACATTTTTTTTCACACATTATGCGGCCTTCCCAGTGTGCTTCCATGTTTTCTAGTCATCAACACTGATTGATTCGTGGGGAAGAGCACCTCTTGAAATTATCCTGTCGGATTAAAAGGGCTCTCAAAACCAACCGGTCAGCAAGGGTAGATTAAATGCTATAGGCCGCCCACTTCTGTACTGGGTGCTGTGAGGTATAAGAAAAAGGCCGTCAGATGATAATGACCCTCAAGGAACTTCCAGTCTGGCTGGAAGACAGAATTACTGTCTGTGAAATAAGAAGGCAATAAATATGAATCTGTCCTGGATATTTGAGAAGTTACAATGTTTTGTTTATGTAGTTGTATTGAGGTATAATTTTTATACAAGTAGATGCACGGATCTGAAGTATAGAGTTCAGTGAGTTTTGATGAGTGTGTACACTCATGTAAATCACAACGCTATCCAGATATAGAACATTTCCATCACCCTGAAAAGCTCCTTCATGCCCCTTCCCGGCCAAGCCCTCCCACTACCAAGGGCAACCACTCTTCTGACAGCCTTTACCATAAAATAGTTTTGCAATTTCTTGATCTTCATTTAAAAAAAAATCATACAGTTGAATATGAGATTTTTACTTCGTTTTCAAGTAAATTCATAAGTTTTATTTGTCACTAATTTGATAACCTATTTGTAGCTATTTTACAAGGGCAACAGCTTTTCTTATATACTTCCAATATTCAGATAATCTGTATAATCTTTTATAGTGGCTGAGTTACTTGGATCTACATTCGTGAGGTTATAGTAGATTTTCACAAGATTCATAAGTAGAATCAACATCCTGTGCCAAACACAGCTTCAGCTACAAGTTAAAAAATGCAGTGTTCTACACAACTGTTTTATCGAGTATATTCATAACAAGTATCCATGGTCCAAAAATTACAAGTGTCCTTGAAATTACTAAAACTTTACAATTAAATGAAAACTTTTGCCCTTTTAGTAGAGAAGTGTAGATACTAACTGAATTTCACAATGAGAAGGTGATAAGGATAGATTTAACTTTATTGTCTGGAATTTATAAACATCAGCAAACCTGCCCTTTCTTTCCAAAAAAAAAAAAAAGTTTGGGAGAGGATCCAGCATTTTATGTTAGCAAAAGTGCTTAGACAACAGCTCGTCATATTCTTGATTGTCATGCTTTAGAAGAAAAACCCTGTGCCCTTTGGTTGCGATGTTAATTTTTCATTTTGTTCTTAACTCTATATGTATCCTATATATTCACTCTATAACTGTGTAATAGAAGGTTAGAGGAAAGGGTGATTGTTTTTTTACTTTAGAAATTTTAGCAGTCTTATAATGGAATGAGAATTTGAGCAATATCTTTAAATACAGAGAGGTAAAAAGGAGAGTGGAAAATCATACACATTTAAGAGAGAGCATAACATGAGGAAACCTGTCAGACAGGAGCAGAGCCTTTAAAGAAATAAAGTTTAAAAAGGAGAATAGTGGGTTGCCTGGTTGGCTCAGTCGGTAGAGCATGGAACTCAATCTTGGGGTTGTGAGTTCGAGCCCCAT
Source organism: Eumetopias jubatus (assembly GCF_037043125.1). Lineage (NCBI taxonomy): Eukaryota > Metazoa > Chordata > Mammalia > Carnivora > Otariidae > Eumetopias > Eumetopias jubatus. Next base: position 122,363,836 of record NW_028274816.1, read on the forward strand.
GTTGGGTGTAGAGATTACTAAAAAAAATAAAAAATAAAAAATAAAAAAATAAATGAAAAGGAGAATATTGGGAGATAGAAAAACTCTTGAAAGTCAAATAAAGGAATCCTAGAATCTGAGCAGTAGAGGACCTTGGAAACCTCTAGTCTTTGTACTCAAAGCAGGAACCACACCCACATCAGGGGTCCACCTAGCTTCTGCTCATATCCTTTCTATGGGGGAGGGGGATATTACTGCTTTTCCATGTGGCCCACTCTTGTTTTGGACAGTAGTAATTATGAGGCATTCGTGCCATAATTCATAGGCACTGTACATTCTTGAACATGTAGGGTTTTTTTAAGATTTTATTTATTTTTGCCAGAGAGAGAAAGAGAGCGTGCCCAAACAAGGTGGGAGAGGGGCAGAGGGAGAAGCAGACTCCCCGCTGAGCAGGGAGCCCAATGTGGGACTCGATTCCAGGACCCCAGGATCATGACCTGAGCCGAAGGCAGAAGCTTAACCAACTGAGCCACCCAGGTGCCCCTGAACATGTAGATTTAATGACATACTCAATATATTTTAGGGAATTTGGTCTGAAATACACCTACCCATTGCGTTAGGAAAGGGGCAGAATGAGTCATTTCAAATAGAGCTTACATTTTTTACAGTTTTATTGAGATATAATCACATACCGTACCATTCACCATTTTCAGGTACACAATTCATTGGCTTTTAGTGTATTCACAGTTGTAGATCCATTACCACAATCAATTTTCAAAAAGGAATCCCCCGCCCCTTAGCTGTCATCCTTCCAAAATTTCCATCTCCCCCAGCCCTAGGCAACCAATAACCTACTTTCTGTTTCTACAGATTTGCTTATTCTGGATGTTACATGTAAATGAACTCTTGCAATGTGGTCCTCTGGGACTGACTGACTTAGAATCATGTTTTTAAGGTTCATCCATGTTATGGCATGTATCAATATTTATTTCTTCTTGTTGACAAATTATATTCCACTGTCTGGATATATCATATTTTATTTAAACATTCATCAGTTGATGGACATTTAGGTTGTTCCTATCATGATTAATGCTGCTGTGCACATTCATGCCCAAGTTTTTGTGTGGATCTGTCTTCAGTTCCTTGTGTATATACCTATGAGTGGAATTTCTGGGTCATATGGTAATTCTGTATTTAACCACTTGAGGACCTGCCAGACTATTTTCCAAAGTGACTGCATCATTTTATATTCCCACCATTAGTGATGAGGGTTCCATTTTCTCCACATCCTGGCCAACATTTGTTATTTTCTGTCTTTTTTATTATTGTCATTCTGGTGAGTGTGAAGTGGTATCTCACTGTGGTTCTGACTTACATTTCCCTGGTGGCTAATAGTGTCAAGCATCTTTTCATGTGCTTATTGGCTATTTGTATAGTTCTCTCTGGAGAACTGTCTATTCAAATTCTTTACTCATTTTTTTGTCTTTTTATTATTGAGTTATATATTCTAGGTAAAATACATATTCTATTCTTTTAGAGATACAAGTCCCTTATCAGAAATGTGATTTGCAAGACATTTGCTCCTTAGTCTCTGGGTTGTCTTTTTATTTTCTTTATAGTGTCTGGGTCAGTGTTTTTAGTCCTTTAATTCTTATGTGTTTTTCTTGTTTTTCCTGTTAAATTATAAAATTGTGAAATTTAAATTGTAAAATTCTACAAATCTGGAAACTGCAAGTCCTTTTAGATCTCTGTTCCTCCTGTAGAATGGTATATATCTATTAAAGAATGTGTCTCCACAACTAGCCACCTCTGCCCCTAATTAGATAATTTCCTGGTGGATAATTTGATTTCATTCTTGATGAGCTATGATGGCTTATTGGTTTGTTTTCTTATAGGTGAATCGATTTAGTAAGGTGGAAGACCGAGCGATTTTTGTCACCGATCGTCACCTGTATAAGATGGATCCCACTAAACAGTACAAGGTGATGAAGACTATTCCTCTATACAATGTAAGTGTTCTCTGCTTTCTGAATAAAGGAGTCTTAACCTGGTGTTCTTGGACCACTGTGGGTCAATAGACTGATCACTACAACCTTTTGGGCTTTAGGGAGCCCATGAATTCCTGAAATTTTATGCCAATCTTATGTTTTGTACAAATGTACTATTTTCTATAAGAAGGATCCAGGCACACCTGGCTGGCTTAGTCGGTAGAGCATGCAACCCTTGATCTTGGGATCATGAGTTCAGGCCACACGTTGGGTATGGAGAGTACTTAAAAAAAAAAAAGAAGAAAAAGGATCCAAAGTTTCCAATAGATTAATGAAGACATTTTAAAAAACAAGCATAAGGACTCTGTATTCTGCATGACCTTTCTCTATTCTTAATCCTACTTACTGCTTAAATGTTGTGGCACATAATGTATTTTCTTGTTTTCAAGAGGTTCATTTTTATAGGGAAGTGGAATTAGAAAAACAGTAGAGAATTACTTCATGAAAACATTACCTTTCTTTCAGATGTAAAATTTATGCTGTTTCCAGAAGTTCTTTTCACCAGTATATTTTGCTTCTGATCTAAACCTACTCAGTTGTCCTCCATGGGGTTTTCAAGTTCTATAATCATTTCTCATTTGAAATATGAAATTTGGTGGTTATCTCCTTGAATCTCAATATGATTTTTTTTTTTATTTTTCTCCTGCTATATGTGGTCTGCTTTATAAGTGACTGTTCTGATTCTTGAGAAAGATCCTTCTGACTACAAGATCTTTTTGAGTGTCAGGTGATTTTTCTGTATGCTAGTTCCTAAGGAAGGAGGTCTATTTGTCCAATAGTAGAATTTATGAGGAGTATCATTTAAAGATTATTTTAAATCCTTTTGGTCTCTGCAAAAGGGAACAGGAAACATAATGTTTTATAGTTCTGTATTGTTAAATCAGGAGTTCTGTTGATTGTGAGGTACAAAGAAGGCAAACTATTCCTGGCTTTGCTAAATGATTTAGAATATCACTGCAGGGTTGATTATGAGGTTGCAATTTGTCTCCATTACACCCCCCCGCCCTGTACACACACATGCATCCTTCTCTCTTTCAATAGAAAGGCTAATGGATTGCAGCTAAGAAGAAAATTATATTCTAAGACATTCTTGATTGTATATAGTCTTCTTAGCAAACGCTTGTAATCTCACATATCAATCATCATTTAAGCCTAATAACTGCAATCTTAAAGTAGGAGTTGAAGGAAGATACAGGAGAAAATCAGGTTTTGTCAAAGTCAAATGAAGTGTGGAACCAAATAAAAAATAAATTGCGGAATGTGTTTTATTTCTTTACCCTCTATCAAAGGGGAGATCAATCAAAGCACTTGATACAAATTCAATAAATAGCTAAACAACTCTTTGAACTGAAGTTATTTTCCCAAACTACCATCCTTTTTCATGTTGACTGGTGTGCATTTATAGTCACTGTTCCCCTTCATCAGTAGCATGGTTGTCAATGTATCAATAATATCATCTAATATAAAAATTAATGATGTTTAATAATCTCAGTAAAGGTAAACAATTTCAATAGAATGGGTGCACACTATCATGGATGCTATCAGTACTCTGCCCATGTCCCCCTGTATTCCCTTATCATTTCTGTGCACACCAGCCTAACTTCCATCAGCCAACATCCTTGTCCAAAGGCTGCCCTTAGGCTGCGAGAACTCACTTTGCCTGCAGCCTACCCACAGGTGGTAGCTGATTTAACACTGGCCCCATTGGCCGTCTTCCCATCCCCGTACCACCTCCCCACACCCTTTCCAGTGTCCCTGCACCTCCCAAATCACTTCTGTGTGTTTATCAGCCTTTATCTCGGGGTCTGCTTTTGACAGGAACCAACCTTGGAGGAGTGGCTGCCTCTTAGGAGAGACCAGGTTGAATGGGATAGGGGACTTCCAACCATATCTATAAAATGGTTTTTGAGTCTGAAACAAATATGGCAAAATATTAAGTATTGATAATGAAAACATGAGTCTTTGGTATTTTATTCTTTATACTGTTTGCATGATCAGACTATTTTGAAATTAAAAAATAGTTTAAGACAAGGAACTTTTTTAAAAAAATGATAATGCTAATAAGAGTAATGCAGAAAGTGGGAAGGGAGAAAGGAGATGATGTCGGTTTTAACCATGTTGAGTTTTTTCAGGCACCAGTGAAACTTGGAAGTATACAATCCACAGATAAATTGGAAGTCTAATATTATAGAGGGGGAAGGAATTCAGCACTTAAGATAAAAATTTAAAAGCGGATCCATGTATAATTGGAGGCTAAAATTATGAGTCTAAAGAGAGAAAGGGGGCAGATGATTCAAGAACATTCCCTGTTAATGGTGAGGAAAGAATCACTGAAGGAAATGGAGTAAGAAGGAAATCTCTCAATGGGCCTCCATTTGCTCCTCTCTTTCATGTGCTGAATGAGCTGTGGCTTCCCTTCAGTTCCATAGGTTATGAATTATTCTAGGAAAGAAAAGAACTATAGGAACGTTGTGTTTCAGAATCAAGTTGGAAAGTTTCCAGAAGTAAGAGTAGTTGGTAAGAACAGACAGCTGAGGGTCCCACACTCCTCCTTCTGCACAGGCTCCTTTCCTGTCTCACTTAAGCTTTTCTGGCTCCAAGGAACAGATTGTGACCATACACTCTCTTGAGTAATGTTTTGTTTTTAACGAGGATACACATGGTAGTAAGGGAGAAGAATCTCATGAAGACCCGGGAAATGCTACCATTCAGCATTTAAGGCTGCTCTTCGGGACTCTGTTATCCTGGAACCCCCCGCAGCAACACGAGTGCTTAGAGAGTCTGCGTCCCTGCCATTTCCTGGGGCTCTACTTCTCTCTGGGTGTCTTCTTCCTAACAGTCAGCATCCTTGCCAGACAGCACAGGCTAGCGCAAGGCTGGGGTCTACATGGGCCAACCCAGGAAACCACTGGAGTGTCATCCTGCAGTAATGTATCCAACACAGTCTCCAGCAGAGTCCTCACCATAGCAACCAATTCTGCATGACCCACGTTGGTACCACATTTCCTTCTCAAGCTCTTGTTCATCTGTGTACCCTCTTCCCTGACTTTTCCTAGTATAACATGGATAATTACTACAAATCTTTTGGGGCATGATTGATCTCACTGCTACAATCTTTGACTACTGTCCTTAGGCCCAAGTCATCTTTGGACCTTGGTCACAGATCACGCTGGGGTGGGACATCAGGAGAGAAGTGCTTCAAATAGGTCAGCTTCACCAGGCATCCTTGGGTCCTTGGACTCTTCCCACCGACTCCTGTTCCAATCTCCAGGATGCTAGTCTTTGTCAAACAGGGCCTAAATCGTGCTCATGGATGCTCATCATGGGTGAGAGTTTCGGCAATGCTGTCGTTTGGCTGTGTGTCTAATCAGCTTCTAAACCTGGTCTTCACCAGTGCTTTTTGACAGAATATGTTTCCTTACCTGCTTCCAGCCAGCAACATGGGACCAATATTTGTTGTTTTCCTAATGCACCATAAAAAGTACTCAACCAATTTACTACCTTTACACCTCCCAACCCATTGAACTTGTATAAAGCAGGAGCACCTAAGTGCCCCCAGGCACTTAACTCTGATGGGCACATCTGCCAGCCTCCAGGGGCTCAGCTGTGATAGGGTAAGTGATTGCTTCCTCCCTACAGACTGGGGCTCTGCATGCTGGGTGGAGAGCTCCTCTTCCTTGTTGACGGGCTGCAAGCAGGGGCACATCCCATCTGAGAGTGGTTTCTGGCAGCATTCTTGTGCTCGTTTCTTTCTGCTAGGTCTTGAGGTGTGATGAACAGAGACTTCAGGAGACTCGCATAATGGGGAGTTACACCTGAGTTAGAACAGCGGTGCAGGAATTACCTTCATTTGGGGTTTTAGACAGCTATAACCAGATTGTCTCGTTACAACCTTTACAGTCTCAGTAACTAAACTCTTTATTCAGTAAGTGATTACTGAGGACTCATTATGTGCCAGACATACAGGTATTGTGGCACAGAAGTGTTAAAATAGTCAAAATTTCTGCCCTTATGGAACTTCAGTGGGGAGCAGCGGACTTTACGTTTATGTATATATGTGTGTATATACACACATGCACATCATATAATCCATTAGGAGGGGTTAAGGGAAGAAACAATAAGGAAGGAAGATAGAGGATGTGAGAGGTGTTGTAATTTCAAACAGGGTGATCAGGACTCACTGAAAATTTGACATTTAAGCAGAGACTTGAAGGACCTAAGGAATGAGCCATATGTTTACTTGGAGGAAAAGTATTTGGGGCACAAGGAACAGCTAAGACACAGAGACATGAGCAGGGAGGAAAGGAGCCTTCTGGGAGCTGGAAATGACCAGCTCCGTAGCTTGAGCTGGTAGTAGTTACACTTGTGTATACATATGTTCATCAGGCAGTTTCCTTGAGATTTGTGTGCTCTACTGAATGCATGTTATATATACCTCAGTAAAGGGGGAGGAAAGGGGCGCCCGGGTGGCTCAGTCGGTGGAGCATCTGCCTTCGGCTCAGGTCATGATCCCAGGGTCCTGGGATCGAGTCGCACATCGGGCTCCCCGCTTAGCAGGGAGCCTGCTTTTCCCTCTGCCTCTGCCCCTACCCGTCCCCACTCATGCCCTCTTGCTCTGCACTCTCTCCTCAAATAAATAAAATCTTTTTAAAAATAAAATCTAAAAAAGGGGGAGGAAGAAGGCTATCTGTGAAGGAGGATGGAAGAGGGAGGGTAAGCCAAAGAGCAAGGTGAAGTCAACGAGGCAGGGGATCACTGAAGCCCCGGGGAGATTTGGACACATGGTGATACACGAACCATCTCCGTACAGCGTGTGGAACATACACAGTCACATTTGCTTTCTCCTCCATCTAAAGAAGAGTACGCCCCGCTCCCTTGTGCTCGGAGAGGCAGCCCTCCGCTGTTCCTCGGGGGAGAAGAAGCCACTAACTAAACCAGGGTGGGCACCTGATTTCAGGGAAGCCAGGAACCTCGGGGATGGCCCGGGATGGAAAGCTCTAAACTCTACCTCCCTTACAGACCCTCCGTGTTCCTCATATTGATCAGATGTGCTGCTTCGCATTTTCTCCAAGGTCAGTTTTGCTAGAAACCTATTGTATTGATTTCATTACCTTTTCATTGACCTCTGCTCTTGTTTTCCTTCTCCAGTCTCTAGATTTACTCTGTTGGGTCTTTTTCTAGCTTTTTGAGCTGAGGGATTAGCTGCTCTCATTTTTAAATTTTACTTTTTAAAAATGCATCAAAGACCATAAATTTGTGTTTAGAAATGGCTTGAGCTGACCTTCACAGGTTGTAATATGCAGTACTGTCCTTGTTCAGTTCTAATTATTTTGTCATTTCCATCGTGAGTTCCTCTTTAAGCCGTGGGTGGTTGAGTGGTATATTTTCAAATTATCGTGTATGTGGTAATGTATGATACGTGCGTATGTGTTTTCTGTAGGACAGAGGGAAGTCCACAGGCATTAAGTTCATTGACTGCTCGTGAGACAATCTGTTTCATGTATATTTTAACGTCTTCAACACCTCAGGAAGCTGTTTCCCTGCAGTCAACATTCTACTGCACTGGCCGTATCCCTAAATTATTTTTTAAAGATAAGAATTATCAGATCTTTATCTGTTGTGTTGTTTCTGATCAGTTTCTGTTAACTTAAAAACAAAACATGTTGCAGAATTTAAAACAGCATTCAGAGGGGCACCTGGGTGGCTCAGTCGGTTGAGCATCCAACTCTTGATTTGGCTCAGGTCATGACCCTCAGGGTTGTGAGATCAAGCCCCCACAGAGGGCTCCACGCTCAGTGTGGAGTCTGCTTCTCCCACTCCCTTCCCCCTGCCCATCCCCTGACTTGCTCTCTTGTGGGCACACGCTCTCTTTAAAATAAATTAATCTTTTTTTTTTTTTTGGCTTTGCTTTTTTTTTCTTTTTTTTTATTATGTTGATCACCATACATTACATCATTAGTTTTTCATGATTCATTGTTTGCGCATAACACCCAGTGCTCCACGCAGAACGTGCCCTCTTTCATACCCATCACCAGGCTAACCCATCCCCCACCCCCCTCCCCTCTAGAACCCTCAGTTTGTTTTTATTTCTTTTTTTTAATAATTTTTATTGTTATGTTAATCACCATACATTACATCATTAGTTCTTGATGTAGTGTTCCATGATTCATTGTGCATAACACCCAGTGCTCCACACAGAACGTGCCCTCTTTCATACCCATCACCAGGCTAACCCATTCCCCACCCCCTCCCCTCTAGAACCCTCCATTTAAAAAAAGAATTAAAAACAACAGTTAAAGAGAACTAAAATTAAAACCTAAAAGAAAAAACAAGGATAACCATTTTTCACTTTATGACTTAGAAATCTTCTCTGCCATTGCCCCATTACTCACTCTTACCACCTTTCTAACAGGTCAGAACAGTATTATTAATACCCTGCGTCAAAACACAAAACACTCCCAGTCCTGTTTCTCTTTGAAAATGGGTGTCTGAACTGGAACTTAATATATCTTTGCTGTTTTACTCCATTTTTGGTGACAGCATCCCATGAGAACAGAGATTTTCAAACTTTTTTATGAGGCTTGGGGTAATTTAAGTAAATCTGACATCACTGGATTAGCAGACCCTTGGGATATCCTTTGGCATGTGGTGTATACCCTACCAGCCGTTCACATCTGGGCAAGTATTTTAACTTTTTTAGTGACGTGTACCCTCCATGCAGAAAAGTACACAAATCTTAAGGGTAGAACTTAATGATCACAAAGTGAATTCACCCATGTAACCGTCACCAAAGTCAAGATAGAGGCCATAGGTCATGATCTCATGACCCCCCTCATGTTCCCTCCAAGTCACTCTCTCTCCCTTCCTTCTCAAAGACATAATTTTGCTCATTTCGAACTTCATTCAAATGAAGTAAAACTCTACGTATCCCTGTTTGTGTGGCTTCTTTCAGCATTATATATTTGTGAGATTTCTCCACGTTATTTCATCTAACTCTAGCTTGCTCGTCTTCATTGTTCTGTAGTATTTCCTTGTGAAAATATGCCACAATTTGTGTATCCATTCATGCATTGATGGATGCTTGAGATTTTTTTTTTATTCTTATACACATCTGTTAGTGTTACATGCATACATTTACGCTGGACAGATACCCAGGAGGGAAACTGTCGTAGATAATTCCAGGTTTCCAAGGCAGTTGCACTGATTTACACCTCCACCAACAACGTCTGACAGTTCCAGGTGCTCCCACGTCCTCCCCAATACCAGCTGCAGATGGTCTTTTAAATGGTCGCTATTTTGGTAGGTACGTGGTAGTTACACATTGTGGGGGCTTTTCCCAGCTTTCTTGAGAGATAAATGATATATAACATTGTTTACATGTGAAGTATACAACGGGTGGATTTGATATATTTTGCCAAATGATCACCGCCATAGCAGTAGCCAACAGCTCCATCACATCACAGAATTACCATTTCTGTTTCATGGCGAGAGTATTTACAATCTACTCACTTAGCAACTTTCAAGTATGTAATACAGTATTATTAGCCATCATCACCATTGCTGTACAATAGTTTCCTAGAACTTATTCATCTGATAACTGGAAGTTTGTGCCCTTTTGTCCAACATCTCCCATTTCCCCTACTTACCACTCCACTCTGTTTCTGAGTTCGGCTGTTTTAGATTCCACATGTAGGTGAGATCATGTAGTATTTCTTTATTTTTGTTTTTTTTTTTCCCATTGGGTATGATGCCCTCAAGGTCCATCCTAGTTGTTGCAAATGGCAGGATTTCCTTCTTTCTCATGGCTGAATAATATTCCATTATGTATACATGCCACATCTTTATCCATTCATTTGTTGATAGATACGGATTGTGTTTTTCATTTGCATTGCCTTATTACTAAGAAGGTCTAGCACCTCTTTGTGTGGGGTCATTTAGATGCCTTTTGTGAAATGCCTGTTCAAACCTCTTGCCCATTTTTCTATTCAGTTGTCTTTTAAAAATTGATTTCTAGTTCTTTCTATATTCTGCATAAGTGCCCATTGGCAGTTAAAGGTGTTGCAGATATTTACTCTGACTCTGTGACTTGACTTTTCATTCTTTGAATGGTGTCTTGGAACAAAATGTTCTGTGTTAATATAGCTCAGCTTATCACTTTTTTCCTTTGAGGTTGATGCGGTTTTGTTTTTGTTTAGGAAATCATTCCCTCTCCCAAGGTCATGAAGGTATTCTTTTCTGGTATATTCTGTACACTTCATTACTTTACCTTTCACACTGATATCCACTGTCCACTTAGAATTGATTTTCGTGTGTATGTGAGGCTATAGCCCTTCGTTCATGTTTCCTCATGTGGGTAAACTGGCCTAGCACCACTCATTCATATCCAGATCCTTTCCCTTCAATTTCACCTTCCTCCCAGTGTATTGTTCTCACTAGCTACATCCATATGAATGGAAAGAGAGCTGAGCCTGGTGGTAAAGCAGATCTCATCAGAAGCAACAACCTAACATTTATTCCTTTTCTTTGTCAAACTGTCAGATTCCTTTGGGGGTCTGGTGGGTTCAGAAGTTAATGAAGCCCATACCCTGTCATGGGGCAGTCACCACTCCACTATGGTCCATGTGGCCATGCCTGAGTCCAGTATGCCAAGTCTTTGGATTCACCTAGAAAAAGCTGAAGTCTGTATTTTATGTAAGTCTCCTGATTAAATGCCATGCAAGCCAAATAAAACACATCTGTAGGCCCACAGGTCACCTGTTTGCTAATCCTGTTTTAAAAAGATCTTGGGGTGCCTGGGTGGCTCAGTCATTTAAGCATCTGCCTTCAGCTCAGGTCATGATCCCAGGGTCCTGGGGTCGAGACCCACATCGGGTTCCCTGCTCGACAGAGAGCCTGCTCCTCCGTCTCCCTCTGCCACTCCCCCTGCTTGTGCTCTCTCACTCTCTCTCTCAAATAAATAAATACAATCTTTAAAAAAAAAAAAAAGATCTTGTCATTTGTTATTTTACATGAGCTATACCCATGTGTCTTGGCCTCTTCCATGTCAAACTTTAAAAATTCTAAAATCTATGTTAGTGTTTTCTTCTAGATTTTATGTAACAGTAGAAACACTAACCATTTCTCACTTAGAGAAAACTATAGCTGGGTATGTGCTTTTAGAAGGATACATTTTCTACTTCAATTAGCAAGGAAGAAAAGGAATAAAGGAAATCTTCGGTAGAGGGTCTTTCTTGTCTTGAGAACTTCCTGTCTCCTCAGAGTTCAATGCTAATCCCATCCCTCTGACTTTGCATTATAAAATTTTTCAAATATATAGAGAAGTTGAAAGAATAGTACAGGGAATAATACCCTAATGCCCTCCACCTAGATTCAATGAGTGTTTATTTTTTGCTATATTTGTTTTATCTCTCTTTGATGATGCTTTGCCACTAAGATAATCCTGTATGCATCCTCCTAAGAATAAGGACTTTCTCCTTCATAACCACAATACTATTTTCATATCTAAGAAAATAACATACCCATAATGTCATCTGATATCCAGGACATACTCAAATATCTTCAGTTGTTCAAAGAATGTTTTATACCTATTTTTAAAAATACTACCTGGGTTCATATTTTAGAGTTACATCTCTTTTAGTCCAGAACTGTACCACCACACACACATCTTTTTTTCATGGTGTTGACTTTTTTAAAACAACATTATTAAATTATTATTTGCTAATATAATGGCTGAATTGTTGCTCCCCCAAAATTCATTGGTTGAAGTCCTAATGCCCAGTACCTCAGAATGTGGCTGTATTTGGAGATAGGGTCTTCAAAGAAGTAGTTAGTTTACAATGAGGTGTTAGGGTGGGCCCTAATCTGGTATGACGGGTGTCCTTATAAGAAAAGGCAAGACTACGTGAGGATGGAGAGAGAAGACAGCCATCCCCAGGTCAAGGAGAGGGGCCTCAGAAGAACTGCACCCTTCCACACCTTGATCTTGGACTTCTAGCCTCCAGAACTTGTTTAAGCCATCCGTTCTGTGTGGCTCTGTATGGCTGCCCTAGCAAGCTAATACGTTTACTTACCATAAAATTGACCCATTGTAAGGTACTGTTCAGTTACTTTTAGTAAATTTATGCAGTTGTGCAAACATCACACAATCCAGTTTTAGAACATTTCCATCACCTCAGAGAGTTCTCTTGTGCCCATTTACAGTAAATCCTCACTCCCAACTTCAGCCTATCCTTTTACCTTTTCTAGAAACTTGATATACACGGAATCATGCAGCATGTATTGTTTTGTGTGTGACTTCCTTCACTCAGTATGTTTTTGAGGTTCATCTAGGTTGTGCCTTATGTCATTGGTTTGTTCATCTCACTGCTGAGTCATACTCCATTGCATGGATAGACCGTATTTCATTTCCCCATGCACCAGTGGATGGACATTTGGCTGCTAGGTGCATCTGCATGTAAGTCTTTATATGGGTATATGCTTTTATTTCTCTTGGGTGGCTATCTAGGAGGGGAATTGTTCCATCATATGGCATTTGTTTAACTTTGTAAGAAACTACCAAACTTTTCCAAAATGGCTGCCCCATTTTACATCCTCTCCAGCACATGGGAGTTCTGGTTTCTCCACATTCCCACCCATACATGGTATGCATGACATTGACTTTTTAGAGTCCAGAACTGGTCTCATCTGGATTTGTCTGTTTCCTCACGGTTCATTTAATTTATTCTCCTAGTCCCTGTATTTCCTGTTAACCAGCAGTTAAATCAGGAGGTGTTAATTTTATTTGCACAGTACGCTTCCACATTCTTGAGATGATACCTTGCATCTCAACAAAAGTGGCATAAGTACAGCCAACTCTGCCTTGTGGGTCATCTTTGGATGTTTCATTGCAGCCAAGCTACTATTATGTTTCCCCCACTGTGGTCCAAATTTCTGACTGCTTTTAGAATAGATACCCTGTGTTTTTCCTGTGAACAACTAGAATTTAGCATAAAAATAAAGATAAATATCACCATCAAATAATTACATATTGATATGTTGCCCATCATTCTGTCAATACCTGTTATTTTCAGTTTCTTTTCCCAGTCTATTTTCATAACCAAATTCTTCCAATACTTTTTTCTTGATTTTTTTTTTTAAGTTTTTGCAGCTTATTAATCCTCTCTCGAAAAGTCTACAGTCTACATAGTCCCTGCAGGTCCCCAGAGTCACCACAGAATTTTTACTCCTTTGTGCCAGCGCCAGCATTGGCCCTTGCAGTCCCCCTGACCGCCTTCATTCTGTGCTCGTGTTCCTTTTGCTATTTTCCTGAGGTCCTTTTCTTCTCATGTAGGCGATGTCTTGCAAGTCTATGTTTGGATTCATTTTCCTTCTGTAATCCAAGGAATTATAAATTGTGCCAAAGCCAATTGGCTTGCCACACCAAAATGCATTCTGAATCCAAATACAAAGATGACATCTGGTGTGGTCTTGTGTGTTTTGGCCAATTTTTCCCAAATTTCTGTCTTAGGTACTACGTTGCCCTTCTGGGGTGGAGGATGTTTCTGCTAAAGTCGTCAGTTGGTCATGAACTTCCTGGTTCAGATAGTTACTGTGTTGTGCATAATGGCAGTCAGTCTTCAGGCAGCCAGGGAGGGAAAGCTTGATATTTCTTATTTATTTCTACAACTGTTAGCTCTCTCCCCCAAACCCTGGCAACCACTGATCATTTTACTGTTTCTATAATTGTGCCTTTTCTAGAATATCACATAATTGGAATCATATACTTTGTAACCTTTTCAGATTGGCTTCTTTAACTTAGCAATAGGTATCTGAGGCTCTCGCATGTCTTTCTGTGGCTCATTTCTTTTTATCGCTGAATAATATTCCAATGTGTGAATGTGCCATAGTTTGTTTATCCATCTGCCTATTGAAGGACATCTTCGTTGCTTCCAGTTTGAGGCCATTATGAATAAAGCTGCTAAACATTCACATGCGGGTTTTTGTATTTATTCAGTTTTCAAATCATCTGGGTAAATACCTACCCGTGCAGTTGCTACATCAAGTTTGGCTTTATATGAACTGCCAAATTGTCTCCCAAAGTAGCTGTACCATTTTGCATTCCTACCAGCAGTGAATAAGAGTTCATCTTCACCAGTTTTTGCTACTATCAGTTTGTTTCAATTCTAGCCATTCTAACAGACATGTAGTAGTATCAAGTATTCTTCTGTTACCCTAAACTACATAGCTCAGCATACTCTGGGGTCCCAGCTAATCTCTACAGGAATCACCTCCCAGCTCTCTGTCATTAATTGGTTTGTGTTCAAGAGACAAAGACTGATCCTCATGCAAACCTAAACAAAATATAATTAAAATATAAATTTGGCACCTTTTTTCTCTTCCATTAGCAAAAATTATTCAGCTGGTTTATCATTTAGCAATGATTTCAGTCACTCTTTGTAGGAAATATAAAAATAGGAAATCATGACAGGTTTTGAGATGAGTTTCAGTAAACACTGTTCTCACAAATGGCATGGTCAGGTAATTATAAACAGCAGTCTGAGAATGAGACACTCAAGTTGCAAGTGACTCCTTTCTTAGCCACAGAGTGGCTTTCTTTGTACAAATAGTACAGAGTTGGGATAGGGTTTCAGCCAGCTGGATTCTATGTTACTGTCAGATTAGCATCATCTCCCTTGAGTCCCTGTCTACACTGTATTTGTAAGTTGTAATATCGAATTAAAGCATTTCCAATGTCAAGAAAGCTTAAAGTTTTTTACAGGGGATAGGAGGGTCCGAATTTGAATGTTTTGCAAAGCTGGGAGACTAGGGGTTGCTTGGCTTGATATGGAGAACAGTCAAGAAGTAACCTATCTAATTAGTAATACTGTATACAGAACTTTGATCACAACCTCTTCAACTCTGAGAACCATCCTAGAGATCACTATAATTGGCTGGAAAAGATTGCACCCCATGGCTGAGGCAAGTCGCCTCAATCAATGAGCTTGTGCCGTGTGCGTTCACAGGGACATGGGCTCACCCCAGCCAGCACTCAGGGAGCTGGTTGCCAAGATCAAGTTTAATCTGCGTAAACATAAAATCTGTTCACTGGTTTCAAGTGAGACTGTATAAACTGAAACATTTAACCCAACCTAGGCTGGAACGCCTCTTACCCTTTGGTTGGTGAATTGTGTTAGTTTTGCCCGGTGGGTTGGTTTGAAGAATGTTTGAATCTGTCCACTAATGCTGTTTGATATAGTCCCTTTTTATCGGTGTGGGCTTGATGGCCAAGGAAGTAGCCAATTAATTACACAAATACCTCCTTTCGTTCTATGGAGAATACAGGCAAGCAAGGGCGAGAAAAGAGACAATGATCTGAAGTGATGTGAATGTTTTGTAGAGGTAAATGGGTTGTAATTATGCCAGGCTTCATGCTTTATTACTCTGTCTGGTGGTGACTCGCTAGAAAGCTATCATTTCATTTGGAAGATGGATTGTCCTTGTAATGTGTACAGGGGTGAGCCCTGCTGAAATCCATCGCTGTGGGCTCTGCTCCTCATCACCGTTTCTAAAGCACCCTCCCCTCCTGGCAGTGTCCCAGGAGAAGGTGTTTCCATGGTAATCTCAATGAAGGTGGTCAGCTGACGTCTGGCACCGCCTGAGCTGGTGTGCGCCAGCCTGCTCCCCTCCCTCGAGCCTCTAAACTGTATTTATTAGTCTTCTTTAATGGAAAGTATATAACCCCTTAATGTCAGACATGGAGTGGCACTCAGGTTTATTTATTTATGTAGGTAATAAATTTACCTTCCTAATTAATTCTCAGCAGGTCCCGGAATCTGTATTATTTCGAACATCTTGTGCAAACATTTACATTTTTGCCTGTTACAACAAAGAGAGTTGCTTAGTAATATTAGATATTTGGAAACCTCTGTTCTTAGAAAACAGTGATGTCTCTGTTAAAGAAGAATTTTTAAAAGATACAGATATTAAGGTTTCACTTTAATTTTTCAAGGATCCTTTCTTGCTCTGCTGGTTTAGGCAATGAAACAGTCTTTCCACTCTCCTTATGATTTTTTTTTAGCACTCAATGATTTTATTATTGGATTCAAACGAGCCACGTGGCTTGAAAATACTTCTAAGAAATGTGACATTTAGCCATGTTCTCTAATTTTCTGTTTTAATAAGAGAGGAAGAAGTCAGAATTTCAGAGCTACCCAACTGATTGCTTTGCTGACATGTGTTTAGAAGTAAATGCCTTCTGTCCCATCAGAGACCACCACTTATGTTAAACTACTAAGCAAACTGATTTATAATGTCAAAAGTCAGTGCTCTGGGGCACAAGGTAGAGTCCATTTTCATCAGTACTATACTTGGAAATTCAATTACAAATGTAAAAGATGCACGAAATCAGTATCTGAAAGCAACTATCATTAGAACCAATTTATGACTCCTTTAAAGAGCTATCTTGTTAAGGAAACACAAAGCCTTTAAACCACTAAAGTATAAGAAAATTAGTACAGTACCACCATATTTATCCAGAGGTCAGATTGCCAGGAACAAGATCCTTTTAAAGCCAAGCCCTAAGTGGAGGCATATACATAAAAAGATCTCTGCATTTGCAGAAATAGATGTTACTAAGCTGAAGCAGCAATAGGCTTCCTTTTATGTAAGTATCTCATCAGAGCTCTCGGATGCACTAAAGGTTTTTGAGCACCTACTACGTGCTCTGCGTTTTCCAGGCACCAGCAATGCAACAGCACATTTCACAGTTTGCCCACAAAGCCTCGTGGGCCCGTGAGGGAGGCAGAGCAGTGAACCAACCCCTCTGGCACAGGCCGATGGCAGCCGTGGGGCTCAGCTGACCGTGGTACCTTTCTCTCAGGAGACCACCCCTCAGGAAGGGCAAGTAACCCACCCAAGGTCACAAAGCTCACAGGGAATGGAGCCGGCTTCACACGCTCCTCTGTTACCCCTTACCCTTGGAGACCTTGGACTCACAGCCCTGATGGTGAACTGCTGCCACCACCTCCTTTTTGTGACAAACAACACATGCAACTAAAATCCTATTTTAAGAAGAGGAAAGAAGGGGCGCCTGGGTGGCTCAGTCGGTTAAGCGTCTGCCTTTGGCTTGGGTCATGATCCCGGGGTCCTGGGATGAGAGAGCCCTGCATCGGGCTCCTTGCTCAGCGGGGTGTCTGCTTCTCTCTCTCCTCTGCCCCTCCCCCAGCTCCTGCTCTCTCAAGAAGAAGAAGAGGAAAGAAATCTCACAACTAGCATTTGTCACGTACCCGATGCCATGCATTTATTAAGTGATTTAAATCTGTTCTATCTCCATCTTTATAAGAATCCTGTGCAAGGAGTTAAGTATCATTTTATAAATGAAGAGACCAATTCTCATATTTTGCAGGGTTTTACTATGGATTTTGTAGACACCAAAGCCAAAGTGAGCCATGTGATGAGGCATCTTCTGGCTTAGTTGCCTAGAATGCTCTCTTGCTTTCTCTCTCCCATTTCCCTTATTTATTTACATCTTTCTCACAATAATAATTGTTTTCTAAAATATTTCATCTTAGCCTTTTAAGGATAAGTGACTTGTAGGCCCTGGGGACCCCGCAGGAAACTACATGATGAAGACTTAAGCTTGGGTATTGGCTCTGTTCTGCATGTCAGAGGCTCTCGAGGTATGGTCCATGGGGATACAAAAAAGAAAATTCTTTTGTTTCATTTCTGTCAGAAAGAAAAAAACCCACAAACCAGCACCTTTGAAGGGAGCTGACATATTGTACTTCTGTTTGCACAACTGCTTCTCTCTTCATTGCAATCCTTCCTGTTCCAGGAAGGAACAAATAGGAAAAGGTACCACAGTCTCAGGCAAGCCAGAAAAAAAAAAAAAAAAAAAAACATGTTTTGATTGCTAACCTGATACTTAGGAGATTTGAATTTGATTTTGTTTAGTTTCCACCTTAAAAGCCAAATCAAAAATGTCAGTAGCGTTTTAACTCAGGGCTTCTCAGGCTTGGCTGCATGTTGGAATAGCCTGGAGAGTTGTATAAAAATTCTGATCCCCAGGCCACACCCCAGACCAATGAAATGGAATCTGCGGGGGTTAGACCTGGACATCAACATGTGTTTAATCCCTCAGGTGAGTGCACTGTGTCGTCAGGTCTGAGAACCACTGATCTAATTGTTCTGTTCCCCAAATATACTCATTTTCATTGTTCTGGCTATTTCTCAGAATCGTCTGTCAAAAGTTGGACTTGCTCCAGAATTCAGTTCCACCACTATATTTGTGTGTGTGCGCACACAACAGAGACAGAGACAAGGAGGGAGGGAGAGGAGGGAGACAGTGGGTATGTGTGTGCTTTTTCTAGAAAGCCGTGAGGTCTTGTCATCTGCATCAAAAATTAAACCACCTTCTTTTTAAAGATTTTATTTATTTATTTGAGAGAGAGACAACGAGAGAGGGAACACAAGCAGGGGGAGTGGAGGGGAGAAGCAGGCTCCCTGCTGAGCAGGGAGCCCAATGCGAGGCTCGATCCCAGGATCCTGGGATCGTGACCTGAGCCGAAGGCAGACGCTGAACTGAGCCCCCAAGGCACCCCCCAAAATTAGATCTTCTTTAAGGTACTGACTGTGGTCTTACATTGGCTGTCTTATTGGAAGATTCTCCTTAAACAAGGGTAGTATAAGATAATAAAATCATGTCAAATTTATGACTTTCACCCCTTACAATAGACATCTGCATACGCTGTCTCACCTGACCCTCCCCACATCAATGGGAGGCAGCCTCTACTTGGTCCTGAACTTGTAGGTATTAAATGAGCTTGTTTCTCTGTTACTGGTTGAAGTCCAGCGCAAACTTTTTTTACACCGAATTATTCTAATGAAGTTCCAGGGCACCCCAGGGAGCATCTGATTCTCTAATATACCAGGTATAAGAAATATCATTTTACTGGAATTATGTCTAAATAAAAACATCTTTACAATATGCCAGAGTTGGGGGTACCTCTAGTGGAGTAAGTTAAGTCAACAAGTTCAGGATCCTCTCTCCTGACTTGACTAAATTATTTCTTTGACTCCTGTGGATGGATCAGTCCTTTGCTCCTTAGGAAACCACATCCGAGGGCTGCCCTTATGTCCCTGGTCCACTGTGCCATCTCCCTTCCACAAAGCTTGTTGAGTTGTGAATATCTTACCTTGCATTTGGAGAGTTTTACACTATAACTGGTAAAGGATGAAAGAGAAATCACATACCAGAGGGGTGTGGCAGACCCAGGGGGTGGGATGCATGGAAGCGTATGGGGGTTTGTTGAATTCATGCCCCATTTTAATGATAATGCCCACCTCAGGGGAGTGCTGAAGACTGAAATAAGATACACATAAATAAGCCTGAAATAATGCGTGTAAAGACCTTAGCATAGCTCTTGGCACACAGTAAACTACTCAATAATTGTAAGCTGCTCTTAGCCCCCTTGCAAACCATCAATCCCATGCCTGCAGAATCCAGAATAGGATAGAGTAGCCCTCCGTGTCCTCACTGTTTATTCTTCCTTCTTGCTTTTCATTCTGCCTGGAGTGTTCTTCTCCGACATGCCTGCATGGGGTCCCTGCCCCAAATAACCTCAAAGGGGTTTTTTAGAATAATACCCCCCAGACCTCTCTATGCCTTTACACTGCTAGTTTGTTCTTCTTCATAGACCATGTCACCCCCTGTCACACTGCACCGTTGTTTACAGTCTGGTTCCCCCACACTCCCCATTATCTGAGATTCCATGAGAGAAGCGTCATGGACCCTTGTTACCACTATACAGTAGGTGCTCAATAAATGGGTATTGATGGATGAGTTGGAGAAGTCAAGACTAGAGACAGAGAAAGCAATCAAGAAGCTGCTGTAATCCTGTTAAGAAATTAAGGGGGTCGGATTCAAGAGCTATTTAAACGGTGGAAACAACAGGCCATAGGCATTGAGAGAAAGGGGTCTAGACGCATAGGTTTCTTTCCTGGACAGTTTGGGCTGATGGTGGTACTGGCTACTCACCAAGGTGGGAAGTGTGGAGGGAAGCGGGGCTGTAGTAGGAGAGTGTGGAAAGGAAAAGAAGTTCAGTCCAAAATGGATTTCATTTCAGGTGTTTGAGGAACTTAAAATAGAGAGGCCCAATGACTGTGGGTGTTCTAGAGAACAATCCAGGACGGGGACATAGATTTGGAAGAAACTAATATATGGTAGCTGAAGCCAGAGAATGGATGAGAACATCCAGAGAAGGTGAGGTGAGGGGGAAATTGCCTGTGAGGCGACCAGGAAGAACAGGCTTTTGAGGCTATGAATAAGGGTGTGGCTTTGACAGAAGAACACATGGGAACTATCAGAATTTCCTGAGCAGAGAACCCTTTAACCCCATGTCTACCTTTGACTCACACTGTCTTCCACACTTAACCGTAAATGTTGACCATCTGCTATCTGCTGTGGTTCTGTGGCACTGTGCTATTTACTGGTTAAAGAAAGGTGAGAAGGACACAGCATCTGCTTATTTTTTTAGTGGGTGAAGCAAACATACAGAAACTGTCACAGTGGGGCACCTGGCTGGCTCCGTGATGGAGCGTGCGACTCTTGATCTCGGGGTTGTGAGTTCAGGCCCCACATTGGGTGTAGGTATCGCTTGAAAGTAAAATCTTTCTTAAAAAGAAAAGAAATCTTCATGGTACAACTAAATGCTAAAACAAAGATAAACATTAATTGCTGTGCGTGTATGTGTATGGGATGGGTAGATATGGTTTCTCAGACAAGGAAGAGTTTCAGGGGGTCAAGCATATGTAAACGCTTGTGCGTTTTACTGCACTGGGGGCATGTGTAGCTTTTTTCAAAATTCTTTTTTTTTTTCAAGAGTGACATAATCTGGCTTACATTTTTTTTTAAGTTTAAATTTTTCTTTTTTTTTTTTTTAAGTAATCTCTACACCCAATATGGGGCTTGAACTCACGACCCTGAGATCAGGAATCACCTGCTTTTACAACTGAGCCAGCCAGATTTTTCAAATTCTTTTTTTTTTTAATATTTTATTTATTTGACAGAGAGAGACACAGCAAGAGAGGGAACACAAGCAGGGGGAGTGGGAGAGGGAGAAGCAGGTTTCCCACTGAGCAGGGAGCCCAATGCAGGGCTCGATCCCAGGACCCTGAGATCATGACCTGAGCCGAAGGCAGACGCCTAACGACTGAGCCACCCAGGCGCCCCTAGATTTTTCAAATTCTTAAAGGGATGTGTGAACTACTGCTTTTGGCAATGCAGACCAACAGATTTTAAGCGTCACGATGAGGTTTATTTAGGAAGCTAATTCTGACAGCATCACAAAGTATGGACTGAACAGAGAGAGGCTGTTGAAATATGGGCCTTTTCAGGGATTCAGGATAATGTCATCGGATACAGTGGCACGAGACATAGAAGAGACAAGCCATCAGAGGTTTCTGAGATATTCTTAAAGTTAACATTTTTCAAAAAAATATTTTGTCTGTGCCAGGCCCTAGTTTCATTTTCCTACATGTGTTAATTTAGATAATTGTTTCATCCTACCCTGCCCTCTCTTTTGGGCTTGGGACATGGTGTGACTGGTGGCATTTAATTGAAATAGGACCCTGAGAAGGAGGTTGGTTAGGGCAAGGTGAGGAGTTTCAGTTTGGCGAGGTCCGACAGATGGGCCCTCCAGGGGCCCCCTGCCTGTGCTTTCCCCAGACAGGCAGAAACCCCCATCTAGAGCTCCAGAGAAAGGTCTAAGCTTGACACTCACATCTGAGAATCATCAGTATTTTAACAAGAGGGAAACTTGCAGCCTCTTCTCCCCAAACAAGGCTTGTGTTGTCCACTCATGTGATATGTGCCTTCTGACTCCTCAACTGCATCATAAACTCCCTAAGAAGACCACATTTTCTAATTTGTTTCATGTATAATCTGAAATAGAGAGTTAGAATTTCCAGTTCTGGGCTAGATGGAATAGATGCATTTTGCCCTGTCCTGCTCATTAAATACAACTAAAAACCCTGGACATTATATTATAAAACAACCATAAGACTCTGAAAGGTGGAAAGAAGATAGACTAGCTCAGGCCTTCAGGACTCAAGAAGCCGCGTGGCAGCAAGGTCTCTGGAGAAGCCCCCAACCCAGAAATGCTAATGGGCATGAACAAGAAAAGCTTTCTGCCTCTTGCCAAAGGACCAGGAAAGGGGCAACCTAGCAAAACAGAAACCTTTTTGACAATAAATACTTCTTCAGAAAAACATCGGTGGTCAGGGGATCACAGCCCCCACTCCCACGTCTGTCAGTAAAGGCTTAGTGGAAAGCCTAGACCTCTACCTTTGCCTAGCATCCCTCCCCAGCCCCACGAGGGTGATACTGAGGAGGCCCAAAGGGGAGCCTGTACTACCACCCCGACCAAGGGGAAGATAGGTGTCTAGTTCCCTTTCCATAGTATCAGGGGAGGCTGAGTGAGGTACCCCCCTCCTAAGGGTTAGGAGGTACCCCTCCTGCTCCCCACCGGGGTGGTGTCAGTGGAGACCCATCTGGGGGGCCTGGACTCCCACTTCCATCCAGCAGTAAAGCATTGGTGCCTTCTTCCCCTACTGATCCATTTTTAGCAGAAGCCTGCTAAAATGGACGCTGGATCTGTTTAAATTAGATCCAGCATCTGATAACACAGTACCCAAAATGACCAGGATACAGTGGAAAATCACTCGTCATCCCTAAAAGAAAGAGGTACCGGTGTGTATGGATTCAACTTATTGACAAACACAGGATAAGGAAAATAAGCCTAAAATTATGAGCAAATTAATCTTTTTGCATTGAGAGGATCACTAATTTGTAAGTTTAAAAAATTTCAATTAAAATACCAGTAAGGAAAGTGACTAAGTTGATATTTTAAGAGAGAGAAAAATGAATTTAAAATGGATAATATATAAACTGTTCAATTAGTAAAACAATTAGCTTTTTAAAATAATAATTTGTGTGGGACCTAGTTATTTAATAGTCTTACGTAAGTCAATGGCTGTGTGTGGTTAAAATCACTTGGAGCGCATAAAAAAACTCCAGATGTCCAGCCTGATCCCAGACCAAGTAAGTCAGAGTATCCCCAGTGATTTTTTTTTTAACAGTTTGTTCATTCATTCATTCATTCATTCATTCATTTTAGAGAGAGAGAGCCCACAAGTGGAGGGGGGTGGAGGGGAGGGGAGCAGAGGAGGAGGGAAAGAGAGGGGGAGAGAATCTCAGGCAGACTCCACACTGAGTGCGGAGCACAGAGCCGGATGGGGGGCTCGGTCCCACCACCCTGAGATCATGACCTGAGCCAGAACTGAGAGTTAGCTGCTCAACCGACTGAGCCACCCAGGCACCCCATCCCCAGTGATTGTAATATGCAGCCAAGGTTGGTGGCCACTGGCCTCCTAGCCATAGGAGATAAATCGAATGTAAGTGGATTTTTACCTTCTGAATTTTGTCAGAATTCATTTTCACCTTCTGAATAGTCCAAATAGACATGGTGGGGTTTGTGCACTCAACTTTGCATGCTCTTTCTCAAGGAGTTCCCTCCTGGGCCATTTGCCTCATTTCCTGCACCCTTGTGATGAATCTGATGATCTTCTAAGCCCACAACAATAACTCTGAAGCAGTAATTAAAAGGCAGTCAGTCTCTTTCAGGCAGGCATATTGATAGTGGCAATATGTGAAAATTAAAGTACGGGAAGACTCAGAGGAGACTGAGTTCTGTTCCACTAGATGGCTTGGCGTTAAAAATCTGTTGAAGTGGGATTTCTGGAGCTATGTCTTGGGAGCCCTCTTTTTGGACTTAAAATTCAATTTCTCAGGAAACTACTGAATTCCGAGTTGCAGGACAAATCCAGTAACTCAAACTGCCAGATATTCTAGGAGAGAGACCTTCAAGAGGCCTGAGATTTTTAGCAAACAGAGAACAATTAGCCACTGGGCTTATGCCCAGGAATTGGCAGATTCTAGCCATGTTTCTAATAAGGAATTTGACAAATTTCATCTAAATATGAAATAGCCAAATTTGCATGCTCACAACCAAGGGAAAAATGATTCAAGGCTTTAAATTAATAGGGGAGGCTGTGGCAATCCCAGCTTCCTGTATGACAGTTTCTAAAGGAATTGGTGTTTAACTGTGT
This sequence comes from Eumetopias jubatus, assembly GCF_037043125.1. Classification (NCBI taxonomy): domain Eukaryota; kingdom Metazoa; phylum Chordata; class Mammalia; order Carnivora; family Otariidae; genus Eumetopias; species Eumetopias jubatus. Next base: position 122,388,006 of record NW_028274816.1, read on the forward strand.
TAAGTATGAAGTTGCTTTGCGATGAGAACATTATCTAGGTTGTGAATTTTCTTCTCAGTCCCTCTCGAGATGTGGAATATTTAGGAGAAACTGAAATTCAGTATGGCTGTGTTATTAATTCAGTGCAGCTAGAGGAATTGGTGTTAGAAACTTAAGAGTTTTACTGAGTTGCCCTCATCGAGCTGTTAAAATCAAGGGTTGAAAGCCCTTGTCAATCAATGATAGAAACTTAGCCCTTTGGTCAGTTGATTACAGTTATTTTCATTGACCTGAATAATATTGATCATAACTAGGTGCTTGCGTGTAAAGTCGATTATATTGACTTTAAGACAATTTGTTGTTTCTGCTCATGACCCATATTTTGTATGATAGATTTTATTTCACCATTAGAATGTCACGTGGTTTACACATGTTGGTATGAGTTTTGGAGCTTGTGATCCAGAGGTGCGGTTGTATAAACTCCGGTAACCCTGAAGACAGGTCTATTTTAAAGCACATTTACTGGGTGCCTGGGTGGATCAGTTGGTTAAGCGACTGCCTTCGGCTCAGGTCATGATCCTGGAGTTCCAGGATCAAGTCCCGCATCGGGCTCCCTGCTCGGCGGGGAGTCTGCTTCTCCCTCTAACCCTCCCTCCTCTCATGTGCTCTCTCTCTCTCTCTCTCTCTCTCATTCTCTCTCTCAAATAAATAAAATCTTTAAAAAAAATTTTAAAAAAGCACATTTACTAATTGATGTTCACCATAACTGAATCCTCAAGAAAGTAAACGAGTAATTTTATTATGTTTAATGAAACTGGAAAACATTTCTAAAATACAGTATTTTCTTAAATGTTCTTCTAATGTAAAATTTTTTAAAAATTGCTGAAAGTGATATTTGTAAATACACATTCTTTCCATGATGCATTTACAAAATGAAGATTTCCCTATTTTCAGGTCACTATTGCTATGTAACAACCTACCCCAAACTGAAAACTACTACCCTTTTATTATGGTCATGGGTTCTGTGTAGGGCAGGAGTTGAGAAACGGCAAAGCAGACGGCTCGTCTCTGCTCCACCATGTCTGAGGCTTCTGCTGGGAAGCCTAGAAGGCTGGGGTGACTGAAGAACTGGGGGCTGGAGTCCCTGACGGCTCATTGACTCGCCTGACTGGCACCTGAGCCAGGAAGACCTGAAGGCCAGGGCTGCTCACTAGAGAGCCTTCTGAGACCTTTCAGAGATGCATGGCTTCCTCACAACCTGGGGGTCTCAGGGTAGTCAGGCTTCCTACAAGGAGGCTCAGGGCTCAGAGCATGAGCATGCCAGGGTATCAGGCAGAAGCCACATCCCTTGTATACCTCACCTCGGAACTCGCCCATGTCACTTCAGTGGCATATTCATGGTTCAAAGCAAATCTGTGGTCAAGGGGAGGGGACATAGACCCCATCTCTCAGAGGGAGGAACATCAAAGAATTTGTGAATATGTTTTAAATCCTCCACAGTCTGCCCCTTGGTCAAAAATTGTTTCCATTGCGGGGTGCCTGGGTGGCTCAGTTGGTTAAGCGACTGCCTTCGGCTCAGGTCATGATCCTGGAGTCCCGGGATCGAGTCCCGCATCAGGCTCCCTGCTCAGCAGGGAGTCTGCTTCTCCCTCTGACCCTCTTCCCTCTCGTGCTCTCTATCTCTCCATCTCTCCTTCTCTCTCTCTCAAATAAATAAATAAAATCTTTAAAAAAAAATTGTTTCCATTGCTCTGACAATCAGAATGCACTCACCACCTACCAAGATGCCCCAAAGTCTCCTCCGCATATGGCATAAATTCAGGATTGAGGCCCGCCTGGGGCCCATCATCTTGAGTCTGGTGCAGTTCCTCAGCAAACTGCTCCAATCTGAAGATTTGCAAAGTGCGGGTCTCTAAAAACACACGTTATCTGCCCCCACACCTGACATGCAGTGGCGATGCAGAGGTAGGATTCCCCAGCAGACACTCTCCATTCTGGGAGACAAGAAATGGAGCTCATGGTGTTTGCATCTGAGTTGCCTTCTTAGTCTGCTTCCTGCAACCCAAGGGTTGGGGGTCCAAAAGCTCTGTCACATTTTGTAACATCTCTGTCCCTCTCCATCCAACCTGATACAATTCCTTTGAAAAATTTGTGGACCTACCCCACATCAATTTATAATCCACTATATTAGAAACCACACCTGCACATGTGGCTGCAAGATAAACTCTCCTGCCGAGCTACCGTGGGACAAGGCCCTGAAGATTCGTCAGAGCCCTACTGCTTCATAGAGAAACTTTGTGAGGCATGGCCTGAAGATATTGAGAGAGCCTATAGTCTGTCTGGAAGTTTCTATGAAGTACTGCCTTAGATCTTTCTGACGTTTTGACAAAGGATTTTACAGTCCCACTCTGGATTTGAGCATTGCCCTGAAACCATTTCTTTTTTTTTTTTTTCCCAGAGCAGATTTTTTTATTGTTATGTTAATCACCATATATTACATCATTAGTTCTTGATGTAGTGTTCCATGATTCATTGTTTGTGCATAACACCCAGTGCTCCACGCAGAATGTGCCCTCTTTAATACCCATCACCAGGCTAACCCATCCCCCCACCCTCCTCCCCTATAGAACCCTCAGTTTGTTTTTCAGAGTCCATCGTCTCTCATGGTTCATCTCCCCCTCCGACTTACTCCCCTTCATTCTTCCCCTCCTGCTATCTTCTTTTTCTTTTTTCTTAACATATGTTGCATTATTTGTTTCAGAAGTACAGATCTGTGATTCAACAGTCTTGCATAATTCACAGCGCTCACCATAGCACATACCCTTCCCAATGTCTATCACCCAGCCACCCCATCCCTCCCACCCCCCACCACTCCAGTAACACTCAGTTTGTTTCCTGACATTAAGAATTCCTTATATCAGGTCATATGATACATGTCTTTCTCTGATTGACTTATTTCACTAAGCATAACACCCTCCAGTTCCATCCACGTCATTGCAAATGGCAAGATCTCATTCCTTTTGATGGCTGCATAATATTCCATTGTGTATATATACCACTTCTTCTTTATCCATTCATCTGTCAATGGACATCTTGGCTCTTTCCACAGTTTGGCTATTGTGGACATTGCTGCTATAAACATTGGGGTGCACATACCCCTTCGGATCCCTACATTTGTATCTTTGTGGTAAATACCCAGTAGTGCAATTGCTGGATCATAGGGTAACTCTATTTTCAACTGTTTGAGGAACCTCCATACTGTTTTCCAGAGTGGCTGCACCAGCTTGCATTCCCACCAACAGTGTAGGAGGGTTCCCCTTTCTCCACATCCCCGCCAACATCTGTCGTTTCCTGACTTGTTAATTCTAGCCATTCTGACGGGTGTGAGGTGGTATCTCATTGAGGTTTTGATTTGGATTTCCCTGATGCCGAGCGATGTGGAGCACTTTTTCATGTGTCTGTTGGCCATTTGGATGTCTTCTTTAGAAAAATGTCTGTTCATGTCTTCTGCCCATTTCTTGATTGGATTATTTGTTCTTTGGGTGTTGAGTTTGATAAGTTCTTTATAGATTTTGGATACTAGCCCTTTATCTGATATGTCATTTGCAAATATTTTCTCCCATTCTGTCGGTTGTCTTTTGGTTTTGTGGACTGTTTCTTTGGCTGTGCAAAAGCTTTTTATCTTGATGAAATCCCAATAGTTCATTTTTGCCCTTGCTTCCCTAGCCTTTGGCGATGTTTCTAGGAAGAAGTTGCTGCGGCTGAGGTCGAAGAGGTTGCTACCTGTGTTCTCCTTTAGGATTTTGATGGACTCCTGTCTCACGTTTAGGTCTTTCAACCATGTGGAGTCTATTTTTGTGTGTGGTGTAAGGAAATGGTCCAGTTTCATTCTTCTGTATGTGGCTGTCCAATTTTCCCAACACCATTTGTTGAAGAGACTGTCTTTTTGCCATTGGACATTCTTTCCTGCTTTGTCAAAGATGCGTTGACCATAGAGTTGAGGGTCCATTTCTGGGCTCTCGATTCTCTTCCATTGATCTATGTGTCTGTTTTTGTGCCAGTACCATACTGTCTTGATGATGACAGCTTTGTAATAGAGCTGGAAGTCCGGAATTGTGATGCCGCCAGCTTTGCTTTTCTTTTTCAAGATTCCTCTGGCTATTCGGGGTCTCTTCTGGTTCCATACAAATTTTAGGATTCTTTGTTCCATTTCTTTGAAAAAAGTGGATGGTATTTTGATGGGGATTGCCTTGAATGTGTAGATTGCTCTAGGTAGCATTGACATCTTCACAGTGTTTGTTCTTCCAGTCCATGAGCATGGAACATTTTTCCATTTCTTTGTGTCTTCTTCGGTTTCTTTCATGAGTATTTTATAGTTTTCTGAGTACAGATCCTTTGCCTCTTTGGTTAAATTTATTCCTAGGTATCTTATGGTTTTGGGTGCAATTGTAAATGGAATCGACTCCTTGATTTGTCTCTCTTCTGTCTTGTTGTTGGTGTATAGGAATGCCAGTGATTTCTGTGCATTGATTTTATATCCTGCTACTTTACTGAATTTCTGTATGGGTTCTAGCAGTTTTGGGGCGGAGTCTTTTGGGTTTTCCACATACAGTATCATATCATCTGCAAAGAGTGAGAGTTTGACTTCCTCTTTGCCGATTTGGATGCCTTTGATTTCTTTTTGTTGTCTGATTGCTGTGGCTAGGACTTCTAATACTATGTTGAAGAGCAGTGGTGAGAGTGGACATCCCTGCCGCGTTCCTGACCTTAGGGGAAAAGCTCTCAGCTTTTCCCCATTGAGAATGATATTCGCTGTAGGTTTTTCATAGTTGGCTTTTATGATATTGAGGTATGTCCCCTTTATCCCTATACTCTGAAGAGTTTTGATCAAGAAAGGATGCTAGACTTTGTGAAATGCTTTTTCTGCATCTATTGAGAAGATCCTATGATTCTTGTTCTTTCTTTTGTTAATGTATTGTATCACGTTGATTGATTTGCGGATGATGAACCAGCCTTGCAGCCCAGGGATAAATCGCACTTGGTCATGGTGAATAATAATCCTTTTAATGTACTGTTGGATCCTACTGGCTAGTATTTTGGTGAGAATTTTTGCATCCATGTTCATCAAGGATATTGGTCTGTAATTCTCCTTTTTGATGGAGTCTTTGTCTGCTTTTGGGATCAAGGTAATGCTGGCCTCATAAAATGAGTTTGGAAGTTTTCCTTCCATTTCTATTTTTTGGAACAGTTTCAGGAGAATAGGTATTAATTCTTCTTTAAATGATAGAATTCCCCTAGGAAACCATCTGGCCCTGGGCTTTTGTTTCTTGGGAGATTTTTGATGACTGCTTCAATTTCCTTAGTGGCTATATGTCTGTTCAGGTTTTCTAATTCTTCCTGGTTCAATTTTGGTAGTTGATACATCTCTAGGAATGCACCCATTTCTTCCAGGTTATCTAATTTGCTGGCATAGAGTTGCTCATAATATGTTCTTATACTTGTTTGTATTTCTTTGGTGTTGGTTGTGATCTCTCCTCTTTCATTCATGATTTTGTTGATTTGGGTCATTTCTCTTTTCTTTTTGATACGTCTGGCCAGGGGTTTATCAATCTTGTTAATTCTTTCAAAGAACCAGCTCCTAGTTTCGTTGATCTGTTCTACTGTTCTTTTGGTTTCTAGTTCATTGATTTCTGCTCTGATCTTTATGATTTCTCTTCTCCTGCTGGGTTTAGGCTTTCTTTGCTGTTCTTTCTCCAGCTCCTTTAGGTGTAGGTTAGGTTGTGTATTTGAGACCTTTCTTGTTTCTTGAGAAAGGCTTGTATTGCTATATACTTTCCTCTCAGGACTGCCTTTGCTGTATCCCAAAGATTTTGAACAGTTGTGTTTTCATTTTCATTGGTTTCCATGAATTTTTTTAATTCTTTAATTTCCTGGTTGACCCATTCATTCTTTAGTAGGATGCTCTTTAGCCTCCATGTATTTGAGTTCCTTCCAACTTTCCTCTTGTGATTGAGTTCTACTTTCAAAGCATTGTGGTCTGAAAATATGCAGGGAATAATCCCAGTCTTTTGGTACCGGTTGAGACCTGATTTGTGACCTAGGATGTGATCAATTCTGGAGAATGTTCCATGGGCACTAGAGAAGAATGTGTATTCCGTTGCTTTCGGATGGAATGTTCTGAATATGTCTGTGAAGTCCATTTGGTCCAGTGTGTCATTTAAAGTCTTTATTTCCTTGTTGATCTTTTGCTTAGATGATCTGTCCATTTCAGTCAGGGGGGTGTTAAAGTCCCCCACTATTATTGTATTGTTGTCAATGTGTTTCTTCGCTTTTGTTATCAATTGCCTTATATAATTGGCTGCTCCCATGTTAGGGGCATAGATATTTACAATTGTTAGATCTTCTTGTTGGATAGACCCTTTCAGTAGGATATAGTGTCCTTCCTCATCTCTTACTACAGTCTTTGGTTTAAAATCTAATTTGTCTGATATAAGGATTGCCACCCCAGCTTTCTTTTGGTGTCCATTAGCATGATAAATGGTTTTCCACCCCCTCACGTTCAATCTGGGGGTGTCTTTGGGTCTAAAATGAGTCTCTTGCAGACAGCATATGGATGGGTCTTGTTTTTTAATCCAGTCTGATAGCCTGTGTCTTTTGAATGGGGCATTGAGCCCATTTACATTCAGGGTAACTATTGAAAGGTATGAATTTAGTGCCATTGTATTGCCTGTAAGGTGACTGTTACTGTATATTGTCTCTGTTCCTTTCTGATCTGTGCTGCTTTTAGGCTCTCTCTTTGCTTAGAGGACCCCTGTCAATATTTCCTGGAGGGCTGGTTTCATGTTTGCAAATTCCTTTAGTTTTTGTTTGTCCTGGAAGCTTTTTATCTCTCCTTCAATTTTCAATGAGAGCCTAGCTGGATATAGTATTCTTGACTGCATATTTTTCTCATTTAGTGCTCTGAAGATATCATGCCAGTCCTTTCTGGCCTGCCAGGTCTCTGTGGATAGGTCTGTTGCCAATCTAATGTTTCTACCATTGCAGGTTACACATCTCTTCTCCTGAGCTGCTTTCAGGATTTTCTCTTTGTCTCTGAGACTCTTAAGTTTTACTATTAGATGTCGGGGTGTTGACCTATGTTTATTGATTTTGAGAGGGGTTCTCTGGGCCTCCTGGATTTTGATGCCTGTTTCCTTCCTCACATTAGGGAAGTTCTCTGCTATAATTTGCTCCAATATACCTTCTGCCCCTCTCTCTCTTTCTTCTTCTTCTGGGATCCCAATTATTCTAATGTTGTTTCGTCTTATCGTATCGCTTATCTCTAGAATTCTGCCCTCGTGATTCTGTAGTTGTTTCTCTCTCTTTTTCTCAGCCTCTTTATTTTCCATCATTTGGTCTTCTATATCGCTGATTCTCTCTTCTGCCTCATTTATCCTAGCAGTTAGTGCCCCCATTTTTGATTGCACCTCATTAATAGCCTTTTTGATTTCGACTTGGTTAGATTTTAGTTCTTTTATTTCTCCAGAAAGGGTTTCTCTAATAACTTCCATGCTTTTATCAAACCCAGCTAGTATCTTTAAAGTCATGATTCTGATCTCTAGGTCCGACATCGTACTAATGTCCGTATTGAGTAGGTCCCTGGCTGACGGTACTACCTCTTGTTCTTTTTGCTGAGGTGATTTTTTTCGTCTTGTCATTCTGTCCAGAGGAGAACAGATGAATGAGAGAACAAAATGCTAACAGGTTAACAATGTCCCCAGCAAATATACTCTATACAAATCAGAAAAGACCTGAAACCAGGGGAAAAGAAAGGGAAAGAAAGAAAAAAGAAAGAGAAAAGAAAGGAAAAAAAAAAAGAAAAAGATAAAAACAAAAACAGAACAATACAAAAAAAACCCGAATATGATCAAATATGATCAGGCTAGTGTGTAGATGAGTGCCACACACTAGATTTTGGGTGTATTTTGGTCTGTTAGAAAAAAGTGCCTCCTCATATTTTAAAGGAAGAAAGACTTATATATGTATAAAATAAGGGTTGATACAATGAAGGGATGGAAGATGACTGTAAAGATGAAAATTATAAAAGATTTTATAAAAGGAATTGATACAATAAGAAGTTGTTTGAAAAAAGAAAGAAGATTTTTTTTTAATTTTTTTATTGTTATGTTAATCACCATATATTACATCATTAGTTTTTGGTGCAGTGTTCCATGATTCATTGTTTGTTCATAACACTCAGTGCTCCATGCAGAACGTGCCCTCCTCAATACCCATCACCAGGCTAACCCATCCCCCTACCCCCCTCCCCTCTAGAACCCTCAGTTTGTTTTTCAGAGTCCATCATCTCTCATGGTTCGTCTCTCCCTCTGACATACTCCCCTTTTCTTCCTCTCCTGTTATCTTCTTCTTTTTCTTTTTTCTTAAAATATGTTGCGTTATTTGTTTCAGAAGTACAGAACTGTGATTCAACAGTCTTGCACAATTCACAGCACTCACCGTAGCACATACCCTCCCCAATGTCTATCACCCAGCCACCCCATCCCTCCCACCCCCAACCACTCCAGTAACACTCAGTTTCTTTCCTGAGATTAAGAATTCCTCATATCAGTGAGGTCATGTGATACATGTCTTTCTCTGATTGACTTATTTCACTCAGCATAACACCCTCCAGTTCCATCCACGTCGTTGCAAATGGCAAGATCTCATTCCTTTTGATGGCTGCATAATATTCCATTGTGTATATATACCACATCTTCTTTATCCATTCATCTGTCGATGGGCATCTTGGCTCTTTCCACAGTTTGGCTATGGTGGACATTGCTGCTATAAACATTGGGGTACACGTACCCCTTCGGGTCCCTACATTTGTATCTTTGTGGTAAATACCCAGTAGCGCAATTGCTGGATCGAACGGTAGCTCTAATTTCAACTGTTTGAGGAACCTCCATACTGTTTTCCAGAGGGGTTGCACCAGCTTGCATTCCCACCAACAGTGTAGGAGGGTTCCCCTTTCTCCACATCCCCGCCAACATCTGTCGTTCCCTGACTTGTTAATTTTAGCCATTCTGACGGGTGTGAGGTGGTATCTCATTGAGGTTTTGATTTGGATTTCCCTGATGCCGAGCGATGTTGAGCACTTTTTCATGTGCCTGTTGGCCATTTGGATGTCTTCTTTGGAGAAATGTCTGTTCATGTCTTCTGCCCATTTCTTGATTGGATTATTTGTTCTTTGGGTGTTGAGTTTGATAAGTTCTTTATAGATTTTGGATACTAGCCCTTTATCTGATATGTCATTTGCAAATATTTTCTCCCATTCTGTCGGTTGTCTTTTGGTTTTGTGGACTGTTTCTTTGGCTGTGCAAAAGCTTTTTATCTTGATGAAATCCCAATAGTTCATTTTTGCCCTTGCTTCCCTAGCCTTTGGTGATGTTTCTAGGAAGAAGTTGCTGCGGCTAAGGTCGAAGAGGTTGCTACCTGTGTTCTCCTTTAGGATTTTGATGGACTCCTGTCTCACGTTTAGGTCTTTCAACCATTTGGAGTCTATTTTTGTGTGTGGTGTAAGGAAATGGTCCAGTTTCATTCTTCCGCATGTGGCTGTCCAATTTTCCCAACACCATTTGTTGAAGAGACTGTCTCTTTTCCATTGGACATTCAAGAAAGAAGATTTTAAAAAGGGAGAGAATGTGATCAGGCAGGAGACTAGAACAAAGCCATACACTAGTGATTTAGGGTATATTTTGATCTGTTTGAAGAAACTGTATCTCAAAATTTTAAAGAGAGAACAACTTATATGCCAAAAATAAGGGTAGCTACTATGAAGGGATAAAATATGACTCTAAAAACAAAAAATAAAAAGTTTTCTTAAAAAAAGGGATTGATAAGATGTTGGTTGAAAAGGGGAAAAAGAAAAATTAGAAAAAACAGTTAAAAAAATTAACTTCGAAAAACTAATGAATCATGGTAAAAAAAAAGCCATGAATTCTATGTGCAGTATTCCCCTAGCGCTGGAGTTCTCCCGTTCTCCTTGATCGGTAAACTTGGTCTTGGCTTCCTGGCTATTCGTGCTGATCTTCTGGGGGAGGGGCCTGTTGCCGTGGTTCCCAAATGTCTTTGCCGGAGGCGGAATTGCCCCGCCCATGTCGGTCCGGGCTAAGCAACCTGCCTGGGTTTGCTCTCAGGAGCTTTTGTTCCCTGCAAGCTCTGGTACAGCTTTTGAGGACCAGGGTGAAAATGGTGGCCTCCCAAGCTCCACTCGGAGGAGCTGAGAACTCAGGGCCCTGCTCCTCAGTGCACCCCCAGAGAAAAGCAGTCACTCCCGTGTCCCCGGTCTCCGGCCGCACTCCGTGCTCACCCGGCCTGTGACCGAGCGGTTCTGTCTCTGGCACCCGACCCCGTGCGGAGTCTCCAAACCCAGCAGATCCCTGCGGTGCCCTTCCGCGCCGCTCCTCCCGGGGGAGGAAGGGGAGTCTCCCCAGCTCTGCCGCTTGTTGGGTCCCTGCTGCAGGAGCAGTGGCCCGACTGGCCCGCAGATCACAGTTTATGGCAACCCCGAACTGAGAGCCCGCACCTTGGCTCCGTCTCGGCAGCCAGCTTCCCCGCTCCAATACCTGGGAGCTCTGCTGCACTCAGGCACCCCCGGTCTTTCTGTGACCCCGAGGGTCCTGAGACCACACTGTCCCGCGAGGGTTCCACCCCACCCCCCCACCCCCCCACCCCCCCACCCCCCCACCCCCCCACCCCCCCACCCCCCCACCCCCCCCACCCCCCCCACCCCCCCCCCCCCCCCCCCCCCCCCGCTTAGCCACTGGAGCGACGTCCCTCAGCGGAGCCGGCTTCTAAAAGGTCCGGTTTTGTGCTCCGGCTCTAGCACTTGCCAGAAGCGGCTGATGGAGGCCCCCTCCCCCGCCGTCTATCCTCCCGATTATTGCCTATGATTCACTTCTCCGCACGTCCTACCTTCCAGTAAGTGGTCGCTTCTCTGTTCAGAGAGTTGTTGCTACTCTCTTCTTCGGTCTCCTGTTGAGTTGGTAGGTGTTCAGAATGGTTTGATCCCTATTCAACTGAATTCCTGAGACCAGAGGAAATCCAGGTCTGCTACTTCTCCGCCATCTTGCTCCACCCTCCCTGCCCCCCCCCCAAACCATTTCTTAATTTGAGACTCATTCGCCATCTGGAGAATCTGGGAATAAGAAACAGTTGTAGTCTGAAACCCAGCAAGCACCGGCTTCTTTAGATTTCCTCTAAATTTTGTATGAAAGCTGAACAGTTTTTTATTAAGATCAAACCCTCTCCTCTAACATTTTTTCATAGACCGCAGGAAGCAACCAGATGGTACTTTCAATATTCTTTCTAGAAATCCTTATCTCAGTCATTGAATTGGTTGGGTCCATACTCCAGTCTCGGTCTTCCCATAGGGCAACAGTGTTGTCTGATTTTCTTCCGCTTCATAACAAAGGTCTCCAGCCCTCAAGCTTGAAATATCGTTTTCCTTGCTTGCCCCCCAGCGCTCACCGGCCGCCTCCTTAAAGCCCATTGCAATCCCACCAGCAACTTCCACGCGCCTCCGGAAGCCAGTGCTGGCTGTTCAGGGCTGTGTCAGAGCTCCTCGCTCCTCCTTCCATGTTTTTATACCAGTCACTCTTGCTGTGTGACAAACGACCCCGGACTTAGTGGAATAAAACCACCACCATTTTATTCTGTCTGTAGATTCCAGGAGTTAGGAATCTGGAAATGGCACAGGGGGACCCGTCCATCTTCGCTCCCCAATATCCAGCTTCAGTTGGGAAGATGCAGGGGCTGGGGTGATTCAGCAACTGAGGATGGGAACCGTGAGACCCCCTCAGACACTCACTGGTGCAACCCTGGGGCTGGGGGCCACAGCCAGCACTGCTGCCCAGAGCACCAGCACCTGACCTCTCTGAGCAGCTTGGGCTCCTCACGCACAGCGGCCCCAGGACAGTCATCCCCTGACTTGTGGCCCAGAGTGCAAGCACTGTGTTACTCTCAAGTGTTGTAAGGGGGTCAGCTCTCAGTCTTCCTAAACTGCACTGTTATGACGAACCCACACAGTTAGGATTTCTGATTGATAGCTAGTTGGGCCACGGAGGGAGGGGAAGGAGAAAGAAGGAGGGAAAGGGAGAGAAGAAAGGAGATTGAGAGAGACACATGAATAGAGAACCAGAGAATAGTGACAAAATGAGAAAGTCACCAGGCGTCCTGCAAGTCAGAATGTCTGTCTTCCAAGTTTCTGAATGGAAAACAGAATGAACAGAATGTCCTCTCCATCACTGAGCAGCCAAATCAGTTTGCTAATTGAGAGCAAAAGAGCATAAATATTATAAACCTGCAATCAAACTGAAGAACAAGAAAATAGTAAATCCATAAGATCAAGTGTATATATCAAAATACAAACATACGTGAAGAAATGAAGTGACCACTACAATTTTATTGAGGCTGTTTGTGTGTTAGACACATCTTTGGTCAGAGGGAAAAAAACCAAGATAATGAAGTCCCTTAGAAGTGTACGTAGAGAGCGCCAACCACACAAAAGATGAGATCCTCCCACTTGAGAAGAGGAAGTCTGGGAAAAAGAGTCCCCAGAGAGAAAACCAGACATGAACCACCATAAAAAAGGCATATGTTCTCCTTCCTAGTTAGTCCTTGATGGTTTTCAGGGGCTCAATCATCATTTTAAAAGATTAATTCTTTATAAAGTAACAAGAGCTCAAGGGCTCATGGTTTATTACATTATTAGAGTCTTTTGTCATAAAATGTCAGCACCTTTTCTTGTGATTCACACATCTCCGGAAATCTTCAGCTTCTTGAAATTATTTTTTTTAAAGATTTTATTTATTTATTTGAGAGAGAGAGAATGAGAGCACGAGAGGGAAGAGGGTCAGAGGGAGAAGCAGACTCCCTGCTGAGCAGGGAGCCCGATGTGGGACTCGATCCCGGGACTCCAGGATCATGACCTGAGCCGAAGGCAGTCACGTAACCAACTGAGCCACCCAGGCACCCAGCTTCTTGAAATTATTGCCTGGAATTCTGGAATTTACAGCTAGCACCTGGAGGCCCCACAATGTCACTGACAAAGCATGTGCGCACACACAGAGACATAAAGATGCAAAAAGGGAAATAAAGAGCAATATGGAGCAAAAAAAAGACAGCAAAATGACATGTGCTTACAGTGGACTTTGGGGGATGTTAAGCCCATCCCCTGACCTTTTGTGCTATTACATCTGAAGGCACCGTTTTGCAGCTATAGACTTATACTTGGTATTGGTTCTTGTCCTACAAACTGAATCTAATCCAACAACTATGGGTTCATAGCCTCAACGTGATTTTTTTTGACTATTGAAAACTGGAAGTTGGAAACCAAGGATTGTCTGCCTATTAAGAGAAATCAAATGAAGTTAACTTCTGTCACAAGAAATCTTAATACAAGAATGCAAACAAAAATACTTTTAAATTCCAAACCACGTATTTCAGGCAATCTTGAATAACTCTATATTATTGTAAGAATTTAAATGGTTCCTCAAAGACCATAATAGCATTTGACTGGTTTGTCATCTTCAAATAATAACTATTTTCTTTGTAAAATTCTCATAATCTTTGTGGTACAACGCATGAAAACAGAAAAGGGAAAAGGACAACATTCAGTATTTTGTGAGTTTGTTCTTACTACAGTGGACCCTTGGATTTCTAGGTCTAAAGTAATGAGCTCATCTTTTTAGCTCTCAAGAGCTAAATAAGCCAATTTGACTTACAAATATAGAACTGACTTAAAAAGAACAGAGGGAACTCTCTGGCATGATGGAAAAGTTCTGTATCTTGGGTGTCAAAATTCATCCACCAATACACTTTAAAATCTGTGCATTTTATTATATATTAATTATACCTCAATTTAAAAAATCTTATTTGACTGATAGGTCAAGTTGTATGGAGTATTTTGGTGGGACTGGAGTTATATGCTTTAACTTCCACTTAACTCTTGTTTCACCTGCTATTTGTAAAAATAATAAGAGGTAAAATGTACCTATGAACATACTTAGTCTCGCTCATTTAAAAAATTCTATTAAAGAATTCAGGCAAAAATCTCTGTGCTCAGTCATGATACTTGTTTTTAGTCCCACAATATTATTATATAGTGGAGGAAGTCTGTTCTGTCCTTTATCCACAGCACTTTGCTGCCAGAGATTACTGGGTGATCAGAAAAATATTAAAACCAATATTATAGTGATGATATAAGTATAAATACATTTGAATATTTACCAGCCTACTATAGGGAGAATACCATGGAGTACTGTAGAATAAAAATGATAGAAATATCAGACTTGCCTGGCAAATACTTGCCTGGAAAAAATGAAGGGTGTTATGCCCAGCTGCAAGGAAATAATTCTAGTTGGACAAACACACAGACATGACATAAATGTGACCTATTGATAAGCCAGGTGATACTGACAAATATCTTGTTACTGAACCATCCTCAAGCTTGTGGGCTACCCTCTTGGTCATGGTGTATCAGCCTGCTGAATTCAGTTTCTTAATTATTTTGGAGTTTTTATTTGTCCTTATCAGAGTAGTGTGTGTGTGTGTGTGTGTGTGTGTGTGTGTGTGTGTGTGTGTGTGTGTGTGTGTGTGTGCTGTGTGTGTGTATGTGTAAGAGATCTTCCTCAAGTTTTGCTACCAGGATTAAATGAGTCAGGATGGTTTCTTTCTCTGTTCTAAAGCATTTTCAGTGGCATAGGAATTATCGGGGCCTGGAAAGATTGCCTATAACTTCATCTGTGCTCAGTAACATTAGGAGAGTGTTTTTCTGACAACATTAAAAAAAAAATGTTTTCCTAGTTAGGAATCAATTTTGATTATTTTGTCTTTCTTTGAGTCAGTTTTAGTAATTCGTATTTTCCTTAAAATCATACATTTCACAAACTTCTTCATTTATTAATATGAAATTACAAATGTCATTTTTTTTTAATTTCTAAAGTCAGCACACCTTTTCTTAACTCCCCTTCTCATTTGTAATGTTATGTTTCTGTGGTTTTGCTTTGTGTTTTCTTAATTAGACTCTGCCAGGGGTTTGGCTCTTTTATTGGTCTCTTCAAAGAACCGACTCTTGGCTTTATCATAGATGTTGTTTTTCTCATTCATCCACTTATGCTTTTATCTTAACTAATTTTTATTCTGATTTATTTTATTCTTTCTCTAGCTCTTTGATATTTAATTTACGTCCTTCCTTATTTAATAGTGAAAGTATTTAAAACAGCGTGTTTTCTTTTGATTATAACTTTAGCTGCGTCCGTGAATTGTGATGTGTAAAATTCTCTTTCTCATTAACTTATTATCTGTAATTGCAACTACAATCTCTTCAGTCCAGGGGTTGTTTAAAGAGGTGTTTCTTTTCTTTCTTGCTAATGAAGTTGTTGTGTTATTTAACCTTTTCATAGTTTGCTAGCTTTATTGCACTGTGGTTAGAGAATATGACCAATGCATATCCTGCTTTTTGTGACTGGGGAGGGGGTGCTGCTTTGTTGCCTGACACATGATAAATATGAGTAAATGTTTCAGGAACCATATTAAATGTGTATAGACGTTCCATTTAATTGCTAATCAAATCTATTGGTTATTCAGCCTCTCTCCACCCTCATTTACTTTTTGTCTGCTTGAATCGCCAAAGCCTGGGTCACCCACTAAAATCACAATCTGGTCCATTCTTCTTATATTAGAACAGTTTTGCTTTATGTGTTCTATTTTATTATTCAGTGCATGAAGATGGGTGGGGGTTTTTTTGTTTCTCCTCTTTAAAATAAAAAGGATTTTATTTATTTATCTGAGAGAGAGAGCATGCAGGAGGAGGGGTGGAGGGGGAGAAAGAGGGAGAGAATTTCAAACAGTCTCCCTGCTGAGCATGGAGCCCGGTGTGGGACTCAATCCCAGGACCCTGAGATCATGACCTGAGCCAATATCAAGAGTCCGGCACTTAACCATCTGAGCCACCCAGGAGCTCCTGGTGGTTTTCGTTTTTTAAATTATACTTTTTGTCCATATAAAACAACAATGAAAAACAGTTGTGTGTTTTTTGCCTTGGAGTTTTATCTCTCATTACTGTTCCCATCCCTCCTTTTCTCTGCTATATTTTTGCCATCCTTTCATTTTTTATCTTGCTATGTCTTCCTTTTAGATGCATCTTTTATAAACAGAGTAGAGTTAAATTTTGGTTTTGACATAATCTATGGCTCTTCTTTACCCAATAAAGAAGTTGTATCCTATTCGCATTTCTTATAGAAACTGACAAGATTTTCTTTTCTTAAATTTAATTGTTATTTATTTAATTTTTTTATATACAGGTTTATTCTCAATTCTAGTCCATTTGATCTATAAGTCTGTCCTTCTGCCAGTACCACACTGTCTTTTTTTTTTAATGTAATCTCTGTACAACCTTGAACTCACAACCCCAAGATCAAGAGTCACATACTCGTCTGACTGAGCCAGCCAGGCGCCCCTAAAATTAATCATATTATTTAGATACTTTCTATTTTTAATGCCTCTGTCCTATTTCCTTTTATTTTAAAATTTTTAGTTGCTGTGTTAGTCAAGTTTTATTTATTCTCTTTTTACTAATGATTAGAAAGTTATACATTCTTTTTAACTCTAATAATGGTTGCTGTTAAATGTTTAAACTGATCTCTTAATACCCAGAATAAAATGGACTTACTTATCTCCTGTGAATGATGACAAAATTAATATTTCTTCTCTTCCCGCGCCTTCCTACATTTTCAGACAGAAGAGACAAGTTTTTTAAAAATATGTAGACTTGAATATTATTCTCCTGTGTAGAAAATTTATTTTTTGTACCCAGATACTTGAAGATATTATCTCCTTTATTCTAGAGGATCAAAATTTCCTCTGGGCTACATTTCCATGTGATTCCCTGTATTTAAGTTGAGCTGGTATCTGTGACTCTTTTTTATCTAAACACTGAAATCTTTCGACATTGAGAATTTTTTTTCTATTATTTGATTTTCTGCAGCATCTGTTATTTACTGCTTTCATTATTTTTTTCTATCTTTATTGAGACATAATTGACAGATAAGAATCGTATATATATTTAAAGCGTGCAGCTTGATGTTTTGAACCATTGGGTTTTTAATTTATTATGTTTATCTTTCAGAATTATTTCTTTTTCTAATACTGGTCTTTTTGTACTTAAAAGTGCAAGTATGTAGTAGAGATTTTTTTTTCTAGTCTGCTCTGCTTTCTTGCCCACACTCCATTGCAAAGGAGGACACCTGCTCTCCTTCCTCAGACTAAGCCTCCTCCTTCTGAACTGCCAGATCTTTAGCTCTGTCCACTGCTGGGTCCTCCTTGCTGAGGAGGGTCTGCGAGAATTGAGATAGGTTATGATCAGAGACTGTATCTGCCCTGTTCAGAATCTTGAATATCAAAGAAGAGGAAGGTTTAGATTTATCACAGCACAGAGATCCCACAGATTATGAGAAATAAGACAACTAACGGAGTGAATGAATCCTTGATAAGGAGTTTCGCTTTTGTTCAGAGAAACCTCTTTATATGCTGTGGCTGAGGCAGCCACCCTTTCCCTAACAGATATAATTCACTCTGACGCCTTCCATTTCCATGGAACTCGTCTAAAGGTTTTCAGGTACTGCTGTCATATCTCCTTTTAGATGAGAGGGTAAAAGTCCTTGAAGGCAGATGGGGTGTTGCTTATTTATCTTTGCTGCTATTTGATCCTTACCATAATCTTATAAGGTAGATAAGGCAGCTAGTATGATCCTTACTGTAGAAGACAGATGCCCCAAGAAACTAAATGACTCAGTCACATGATTGAATAATCACATGGCTGAATTGGGATTAGCACCCAAGTCATCCCTTTCCCCACTGCTTTTCCCCACTTACCAGCTTGTCTTCTAGGACACAAGGAGATATTCTGGACGCTGTTTATCCTACATGGGCAACAACAGGGCTTAATTTTTCATTATTTGTGTAGCAGAAGAAATTGGGTGCTGTTTTCCCTCTTTTCTTCCGGGGCTCTGGCCCATAGGGCTGAGCCTACACGTGAGGAATTTCCATGCACAGCAGCATCCAGCTGCCAGACAGGGTGGAAGAGGGACAGGCAGGAGGAGAAGCCCACACTCTAAAGTGGGAAGGGGGCTGAGAAAACCGTCCTAGGCTCCATCCAGGCCTAGGCAGCATCCAGGCTGGGGTCCTCCATCTGGATGGTTTCAGCAGACACCGCTGAATCTCTTTTCCCCGAACACCTGCAGCCAAGGCTCCTGGGATATGTTGGCAGCGTTACTGCTGTTAAAAGTCTCATTTTATTAGGCTTTAATCAGGCTCTCCTGTGAAGTGCTACATAAATTCAAGTCTGAATTTTGCATCTAAAATAATCAAATGAGAATGAAGCATCACAGGCCTAAAATGTTTTTAGAAATAAAAATGATATTTTTAATTTAATCGTATAAAATCATCTGGATGGGATACATCTAAGTGGCAGGAAGACTGATATATGCTCTTACCAGGGGCCTCAGAAAGCTCATGATCTACATAGGTTTGTGAAATGATTTCCAGTGCTTTGAATATTTTTCCTTCTCTCCTTTAAGTACTGACCCTGGCATTCTTTAATCAACCTAAGAACTTACCTCCTATGAAAACTTATTCACTTGACATTTAGGAATACTTATTTATGCAGCTTATGTACACTTGTGTATGGTATTTGAAAAAGCTTGTGATAAAGAACGTGGTTCTGGCTCAGTCTAAAGGCCTGAATTCCAGTTCCAAGGTCTGCAAGTCAGCTAACCTCTTTGAGCCTCAATTTCCATCTCTGTAAAATACAGACATGGAACTTAGTGGGCTTCCAAATGTATGAACTGTTAAAATGTTCTTCAGTTGTTTATTTGTTCCACTGATCCAACTGGATTGTGAATCCCCCTCAGCGTCTTTGGTACTTCTCCCCACCCCAGGCAGCCTGGCACTCTGCATTCCCCCCAGTGGATACCTTGTCAGTGTTGATTGCCAGGCTGACAGCACCTGTGGCGGCCAGGAGGTGGCACTTTGGTATTTTCTGCAGTAGGAGAATAAACCCACAGAGTGAGAAATCACTCAGGCTTCTGCCTTACTGACCAAAGTAGACTATCTGGGGATGGAAATAAGCAAGGAGCTATATTTTTTATATATTTATATGTAATAAAATTGACTTTTGGTGGTGGTTGGTGTACAAGTCTGTGGCTCTTAACACATGCATAGATTTGTGTAACCACCACTACAATCAGGATACACAGGTGTCCATCATCCCAAAAAACTCCCCTGGGTCAGACTACCCCTGATGCTAAACTCTGACAACCACCAATCTGTTGTCCATGCTTTTTAGTTCCGTCTTCTAGAGAATATGGCATAAACAGACTCCTACAGTATGTAACCTTTTGGGGCTGACTCAACATAATGTCTTCAAAATTTACTGACGTTGCATACCAGTAATTTGTATCATGAGTTTATTCCTTTTCTTGCTGAGTAGCATTACATTGTATAGATGTATCATAGTTTGTTTCTCCACTCACCTGCTGATGGATATTCTAGCTGTTTCCAGTGTGGGGCCACTGTGAATAGAGCTGCTATAAACAGTCCTGTGTAAGTTTTTGAGTGAACATAGGTTTTTATTTCTCTAGGACATGTGCCTGGGAGTGAGATTGCTGGGTCACATGGTGATTCTATGCTGAACTCTTTTAGGAACTGCCAACTGCTTTCCCCGTGACTGTACCATTTCACATTCCCAGCAGCAGTGTATGAGAGTCCCAGCTGTTCTGCATCCTCACCAGCATTTGGTGTTGCCACTTTGTTGTTGACGTTGATTTACTTTTGTTTTTATTTTGGCCATTCTGATAGATTTGTGGTGGTACCTCATCTTGGCTTTAATTTGCATTTCCCCAATAGCTAGTGATGTTGAGCATGTGCTGATTTGCCACCTTAATGTCTTCTTTGGTGAAGTGACTTTAAATCTTTTGCTCATTTCTAAATTGAATTGTTTGCTTTCTTCTTGTTGAATTTTAAGAGTTCTTTACATACTCATCTTCCTGCCAATGTCTTTCTCAAAAGTTTAAAGTTTGATGAGATTCAGTTCTAACAATTTTCTTTTATGAGTTGCGCTTTTGGTGTTATTTCTAAGAAATATTTCCCCAATCCAAGGCCACAGACATTTTCTCCTCTGTTTTCTTCTAAAAGTTTTACGGGTTTACACTTTACATTTATATCTGTGATCCATTTTGAATTCATTTTACATAAGGCGTGAGATTTAGGTTGACATTTATTTCTTTTGACTGTGGATGTCTAAGTTACCCAAATGTCCAAATCATCTTTTCTCCATTGAATTGCCTTTGTACATTTATAAAAAATCAGTTGGCTAGATTTGTGTCTTTTTCTGACTGTTCATTTTGGTCCACCAATCTATGTTTTTATCCCTTTGATAATCCCTTTAACAATTATAGTATCTTCATCACTAGCTTTCTAGTAAGAAAATCAGCTACAGGGGTGCCTGGGTGGCTCAGTCGTTAAGCGTCTGCCTTCGGCTCAGGTCATGATCCCAGGGTCCTGGGATCGAGCCCCACATCGGGCTCCCTGCTCTGCGGGAAGCCTGCTTGTCCGTCTCCCACTCCCCCTGCTTGTGTTCCCTCTCTCGCTGTCTCTCTCTATCAAATACATAAAATATTTTAAAAAAGAAAATGAGCTACAGTGGGTCTTTCAACTTTGTTCTTCTTTTTCATATTGTTTTGGATATTCTAGTTCCTTTGACTTCCCATACATACTTTAGAATCAGCTTCTTGGTGCGCCTGGGTGGCTCAGTTGGTTGGGCGGCTGCCTTTGGCTCAGGTCATGATCCTGGAGTCCTGGGATGGAGTCCTGCATTGGGCTCCCTGCTCAGCAGGGAGTCGGCTTCTCCCTCTGACCCTCCCCCCTCTTATGTGCTCTCTCTCTCTCATTCTCGCTCTCAAAATAAATAAAATCTTAAAAAAAACTATTTAGAATCAGCTTCTTGATATCTACAAAAAGTTCTGCTGGAATTTTGGTTGGGATTGCATTAAATCTGTAGACCCTCTTGGGGAAAATTGGCATCTTGATAATAGTGTGTTTTCCAATCCATGAACATATTTTTTCTGTGTTCATTTCGATTTTTCTTTTACACCTTTCATCAACATTCTAATTTGATTTCTTTCATCAACATTCTTTATTTTTCAACATATAGATCCTATACATGTTCTTTAGGTTTATATGTAAGTATTTTTGGTTTTGGAGTTGCGGTGGGTCGTTTTGTTTTTAAATTTCTGTTTCCAAAATTATATGTCAACTATACATAAAATTTGTTTAAATTTTTTAAAATTCTATTTCCAGTTCATTACTGGTATGTAGAAATATTTTTGTGTGTTGGCCTTGTGACCAACAAGAACTGGTGACCTTGCTAAACCTACTTATTAGTTCTAGGAGCTATTTTGTAGATTCCTTGGGATTTTTTTATGTAGATAATCATGTAATCAAAATAATATAGAGACATTTATTTCTTCCTTTTCCATTTAAATTTCTTTTAAATTTCTTTAAACCTGCCTTATTGCACTGGCTAGGGCTTCTTACTGTATGATGTTTCCCAGTGGCAGTGACATTGGAAATCCTTACCTTGATTCTGATCTCGGCAGAAAACCTTCAGTCTTTCACCACTAAGTGTGATGTTAGCTGCAGCATTTATGTAGATGTGATTTACCAGGTTGAGTTCTTTTCTAATCCTGGCTTCTTGACAGCTTTTTATCACGAATGGATGTTGAGTATTGTCAAGTGCTTTTGTTGCGGGGTTGTGGACTACAACAGCCAAGAAAGAATTCTTGAGACATTGTATGATGCAACTTAGTAAGTTTATTTAAATAGCATGGGGACAGGACCCATGGGCAGAAAGAGTGGTACATTTGCTGTATGAAACTGGTGGGTAGATGTTTAGTGCTCAAGGGGGAAGACACGTGCAGGGAGGATTAGATCATAAATTTTTCTTCAAATTCCTACTCGTAAAACTACTTTCACTAAAAAAAAATTTTTTCATTAGAAAAAAGAAAACTATATTCACAAGATTTCTCTGGTGATTATCATTCAGCTTGCTATGTACTACGGGTGAGATGTATAGGCAGTCATGAGACCCTTTAAGAATGTAGCAACCAGCACGTATCTGATCCTTATCGAAACTCTGTAGGCTATAGGTCAGCCTTCTGGACTAATGGTGAATATTTTTCTGCTTCCATCCCTCATTCCCCCCTGACCAATTTTTGCTTCTTAAATCTTTAAAGTCGTTAAAGGGCAAAGGGCTCATCTTCTGTAACTTCTTCAAGCTGACAGGGGTCATAGAGATGTCCCTACCTATGGACTGAAATTGGTCACTATCTGTCCCTACAGGTAATTATAATGGAAGGCCATTGCTGTAGAGTCCAGAGTGGACACCAGGGTGAATTTGTTTCGAGTAGGAAGGATCGTCTGTCAGCTGAGTGAAGGAGTTAGTACCTGCTTGCACATATCTCAACAATAGGAAAGAGCAAAGTGAGAGGGACAACACATTAAGATTATTATTTTTTTAAAGGTTTACTTATTTGTTTTGAGAGAGAGAGAGAAAGAGAATGCCAATGGGGAGAGGGGCAGAGGGAAAGAGAGAATCTCGAGTGGACTCCCCACTGAGCACGAAGCCTGATGCAGGACTCAATCCCAGGACCCTGAGATCATGACCTGAGCCAAAATCAAGAGCCCGATGCTCAACTGACTGAGCCACCCAGGTGCCACTAGGATTATTATTATAATGAAAATAAGAAGAGTGGGGCACCTGGGTGGCTCAGTCGGTTAAGCGTCTGCCTTCAGCTCAGGTCATGATCCCGGGGTCCTGGGATCAAACCCTCCATCGGGCTCCCTGCTCAACAGGGAGCCTGCTTCTCTCTCTCCCCCTCTCCTGTTCATGCTTGCTCATGCATTCTCTCTCTCTCTGAAATAAATAAAATCTTATAAAAAAAAAAAGAGAAAATAAGAGCAATGAGAAGACACTTTAGCGTGGACCATAGTCCAGGTCCTGACCAGAAATGTAACCAATCATTAGGTGACAATGTAGGGTATTTAAAAGCACCAATTTGATTATTCATATTAGTAAGTAATCCTGTTATATTTTTGTCATAATCTGGAATGTAGATGCAACATTCTGCTTTAATAATGGCACATGTCCCCCCTGGGGGATGCTGCTGTTAAGACATCTAATCCCATTCTATTTTTAGAACTGCTTTACACACTTGGATCATTTCAGTGTTTAATGGTGTAATGCTTTTTTGAGAACCATTTAAGGCCTTAACTGTCTATTTATCAAAGGCCTCCATGTGCCATATGACATCTTCTAAACCTGATGGAAGAAAAATAGATGTCAGATGGTCACACCAATGAAACATGGATCTTGTCCATTGTAGATATGGAAGATATGGACTTGCACTAGTCTTAGTGCTATGGCGATGCTTCCCAGCATGACCTGTAGTGCATTTTCCAATCCAGCCTGGTGGAATCCACGGCCACAGATTGGCCCATATAACCATTGTGTTCCATTAGGTGCTAGCCATCTGGTGCCTGGTCGCCTCGTCCAGTCACTAACAAACCAGTCATTTGCCTATAAAATAATGGTATGGTCACAGGCGTCGGGAGGGGTGGGGGATCCATCCCATTTGGTGAGTACTTTTGGGCCATGAATCAAGGGTATGGCTTTATTGTTCTCAGTATAAAAGGGCCTTTTGGCTTAGTTGTCCTATTGTGCGAGTAAGCCACATATATCCATCCTGGGTATATCAATAAAAAGGACTACATAGTTGGGGAATTTGTTGTCATCAGCCTATCTGTGGGTTGGCATATTCAGTTAAAGTTTAGATAGTTTGAGGATAGGAGAAAGGCCTCTTATGAGTCCCATGTAACATTTACCATAGGCCAGCAAGAAACATTCTTTTTGGTGATAGAAATGTCCCTATATGTGCTGGTATTGGGGTGACATATCATATCGGTTATGTATTGTTGTAAATAATGCCAATCTGTACCTCGTAATGGAGAAAACCACCCAAGGAGGCCTAAAGTGCTTGGTATGGGCAGTAAGCTACAAATCCAGCACAAAGATTGGTTTTGTAGCTCAACATAATGTTGTACCCATTGTAGAAGAGAGGTACCGCTTAGGTATGGTGTGTAGGTGATAAATAGAAGAAAAAAGACCTTCATTTTGTTCTTATCTCATTGTTTAAAGAGGAATTTGAGATCTTCCACCAGTTTACAGGAATATGAAGGCACGTTGTCCAGTTCGTTGTCATCTTCCCACATCCAGGGTAACCCAGGGCTTGGCCACCCATTATTCCTTAAGTCTGTAGTTAACCCCGGGGTGTGGGGTTCACTCTGGTTTTAAGGAGCACTTTTGTTATCCCAGCCACGTAGAATTGATCAAAGTGACAGCTGAGTTACACAGTTGTTGGGGGAGTCCATTCCATTGACCAGCGGTTTAAATAATCCTATGCCCATGGGGTCCCTTTTATTATCCCCACAGAGTAACAAGCAGGAGGACTGTCTATACATGAGCTATTATGGCAGTATCTCTGAAGTTGACCTCAAGTTGTCTAGCTTAGGCAAACAACAAACATTTAAAGACAAAGGTAAAATCTAACTTCCATAAGGATGCATTATTGGAACATAATTTTCCTCTCCAAATTCACCCTTATTTCCAGATAGCCAAATCAAGACTGATCCGTTTGTAAATCAAGTCCAGTTTTAACAAACTTGGCCTAATTATTTACATAAGCTCAGCAAGAATCGTGATTGATCATATAGATCCTTTAAAATCTGCTTTGTTGGAACTCTATATAAGGAATCTCTAGATTGAACTCGCAATAGCTACTCGAGGGCAGAGCCACGCCAAATAGTTGTCCTCAGACTTGCCTGCAATACCTGTAGATTTGGGTGTATATCCTGAGGTTTCCTGCACCTGCCAGGAAGTGACATTCTTTACTCACTTGGTAGGGCTGCTGGGAACCCTGTAAGCAAGTTATCAGACCAGCATCTCCAAGGGGTTTTATTGGCTCCATAAAGTCAACCTTAATTCCTTAAAG
This sequence comes from Eumetopias jubatus, assembly GCF_037043125.1. Lineage (NCBI taxonomy): Eukaryota > Metazoa > Chordata > Mammalia > Carnivora > Otariidae > Eumetopias > Eumetopias jubatus. The sequence goes on from NW_028274816.1 coordinate 122,413,133, forward strand.
CTGTCTGGTCATATCTGAGTCTATGACTGTCTCTCTCACATACAGCATTCCTGTCAAAGCCTTAGTAATATAACCAGTGTTTCCAATGGTGTCCTATTACAAGGAGAACAGATTGTTTTTGTTTTTTAAGTATTATTTAAATTTCAGTTAGTTAACGTATAGTGTGATATTAGTTTCGGGTGTACAATATAGTGATTTGACACTTCCATACAACACCTGGTGCTCATCCTAAGTACCCTTGATTCCCATCACCTATTTCCTCCATCCCCCCCCCCCCGTAACCATCAGTTTGTTCTCTAACTTAAGAGTCTGTTTCTTGGTTTTCCTCTCTTTTTTTCCTTTGCTCATTTGTTTTGTTTCTTTCCTTTTTTTTTTTTTTTAAGATTTATTTATTTTAGACAGAGAAGGAGAAAAAGTACAGGGATGGGCAGAGGGAGAGAGAAATTTCAGCAGACTCCACACAGAGCCCAACACAGGGCCTGATTACACAACCCTGAGATAATAACCTGAGCCAAAACCAAGAAATGCTTAACTAGACTGTGCCACCCAGGTGCACAGCCATTTGTTTTGTTTCTTAAATTCCACATATGAGTGAAATCATATGGTATTTGTCTTTCTCTAACTTATTTCACTTAGCATAATACTCTCTAGCTCCATCCATGTCATTGCAAATAGCAAGATTTCATTCTTCTTTATGGCTGAGTAATATTCCGTTGTATATATACCACTTCACCCATTCATCAGTCGATGGCCACTTGTGCTGTTTCCATAATTCGGCTCCTGTGGATAATGCTGCTGTAAACATCAGAGTGCATGTATCCCTTTGAATTAGTATTTTTGTATTCTTTGGGTAAATACCTAGTAGTGTGATTGCTGGCCATAGGGTAGTTCTATTTTTAACTTTTTGAGGAACCTACAAGGAAAACAGATTCTTCACTTGATCTTTTAGCCAAAAGGCTGAGAAACGATAGGAGAACAGATTCTTATTGAACTTATGCAAATAACTGTAATTGCCATGAAAGAAAGAATACTTACTGAGAGCTTGAATTCTGGAGGGTTCCAGTAAAGAGAAGAATTAAATGTTTCAATTTGTTCACAAAGGAATACTTTATCACATTTCCATAAATCTTAAGAGAAAGTTTCCTTAAATCTGGAAAAGCAAACCTTAGAGAACCAGCAGTGTTTCAAATAAGAGTCACAAAAACTATAATCATTTTCCTCAATTTAGCCCCATATTACTAATTCTGGTTGTTTGGATACAGCTTTTTCTGTTAGTTTTGGATATTCTGACCCATTTTAGTTTTAAGATTTTAAAGATACCGGGCGCCTGGGTGGCTCAGTCGGTTAAGCGTCTGCCTTGGCTCATGTCATGATTCCGGGGTCCTGCTCAGCAGGGAGTCTTCTTCTCCCTCTGCCCCTCCCCACTGCGCGCACGCACTCTCTCTCAAATAAAATCTTTAAAAAAAGATTTTAAAGATATCAAAAACCTCTGTTTGTAAAAAGTCCTTTTCCTGAATCTCCTTGAAGACAAAACTCATTCCACAAGAGCATCAAAACAATAACTATAAATGACAAAAGACTCAAAAATAGACATGGTTGAAGATCTGATATGAGAGTTCCTGACAAGGAAATGTAGTTAGTTATTCCTGTGACACATAGCATTTTAATAATTAAAATTTCAAGTGATGACCTTATACCAGAACATATTAAAACTTTAGGAATTTCATTAATTTCTGGAACAGGTAAGCATTTACCCATACAGCATAACCTAAGAAGATTTATCATCATTTGTTTGACAGTGCTTCCCATGTAACTTAACATACCAAATAAACAAGTCTAATAAGGCAAAAAGACTTCATTTACAATCCAAATCTCTGGGAAGTTGGATAAAACCCTCAGAAAGTTCTAAGCACATGCCTAAATAGGATTACAGATCATTATAAATTTAATACTTAAATTTAACCAAGCTGGCAGTAAGAGATTCTACGTGAAGCTCTATGGTTGTTAGCAAAACTTAGCTCCTTTAACATTGAGAAGTTTTAACCTTCTTAAGTAATCAAAGACCTGATAAAGACAAAACATAGAATAAAGAAAAGGTGAAAAACTCTGTTTACATTTTCTTATGAAGAGCAGACCAACAGTCCAAGAAAACTGTCTTTTTAACAAGGAGAAAAGCAGAATTCCTTTTTTTCTTAAAGATTGATTTATTTATTAGAGAGAGAGAGTGAGATAGTGAGAGAGTGAGCGTGTAGGCACACAAGCCAGGGGAGAGACAAAGGAAGAGGGAGAGAGAATCTCAAGCAGACTCCCCACTGAGCACAGAGCCTGCTGTGAGGCTCAATCCCATGACCCTGAGATCATGAGCTGAGCCGAAATCAAGAGTTGGATGCTCAACCAACTGAGCTACCCAGGCGCCCCTTGTACTGGTATACTTTTAAAATCCATTCATTTCCAGGGCGCCTGGGTGGCTCAGTTGGTTAAGCGACTGCCTTCGGCTCAGGTCATGATCCTGGAGTCCCTGGATCGAGTCCCGCATTGGGCTCCCTGCACAGCAGGGAGTCAGCTTCGCCCTCTGACCCTTCCCCTTCTCATGTGCTCTCTCTCTCTCATTCTCTCTCTCTCAAATAAATAAGTAAAATCTTTAAAAAAAAAAAATCCATTCATTTCGGGCGCCTGGGTGGCTCAGTCGTTACGCGTCTGCCTTCGGCTCAGGTCATGATCCCAGGGTCCTGGGACCAAGCCCCGCGTTGGGCTCCTTGCTGGGCGGGAAGCCTGCTTGTCCCTCTCCCACTCCCCACTGCTTGTGTTCCTTCTCTCGCTGTGTCTGTCAAATAAATAAAATCTTTAAAAAAAAAAAAGAATCTCTTAAAATAATTTTTAAAAAATAAAATCCATTCATTTCAATCTTAGCCCTGACCATACATAAAATTCTTTTCCAGTGATTTCCCTTCACAAACATTCTACAACTTTCTTTTTCATTCAGATTTTGTCCTAAGCCTTTTCTCTAACTAGTCTCATTCTAGGACAGAATTTCTTCTTCCCTCAACAAAAGGTATTCCCATTCCTTATATCTTTCTCATGTGTCCCCTACTTTCCTGAAGACAGAGTTGCTTTCCTTATTTCCATCAGTCTTAATTACATTTAGCAGAATTTTAACTCTTAGAAACCTTAATCTCCAGAGAAAATTAAGTAGTAACCAATTGGGAAGAGTCTCTTATACCAGGATTCTTTATATATGAGATTTATGAACACATTTCATAATTTCTAAAAACATGCTTACCAATAGACCCAAGTATTGTCAGTTTCTCCATGGTAAGAAGCCAAAAGCACAAACCTACGTTTAGTAAACAGTGCTTTAGTATTTATTTGGGAAAGACTTAGATATCCAATGAATTCAATCCAATTCATCATTTAATTTAGCAAAACTTCAAAGTTCCAGGTTACCAAAAATTTTGAAAGCTATTTAAAAGTTTTACTTATGAGCCTTTCATTTATTCACCCTACTTGTTTTAAGTTACCCACAAATACTTTGAGACAAAATTAACCATCATTTAAGTCACCTTTTTGCTGACACATTGCAACAGAGATAACAAGAGCTTATGTGACCTTCAGTAAACCTTGGTAGAATAAAAGTTTTATATTTAATGCTGATAATTCTAAAGACATGTTCTACCTAATTAAACTAAGAAATTTAAATTAGCTGAAATACCAAATATGTTACACCAGGGTCCACTAAAAGTGAATCAGTTTGTTCCCCACTGTCAGTATTTATCCGGGACACCAGTGGGGAAATCTGAAGTGGGTGGTTTGAGTTCAGAGAGGGATTCTCTTCACTTCTTGATAGCGGGGGGGGAGGGGGGGGGCGGGGGGCAGAGGTACAGAAGATGATGGTACAGGAGCTGGTTATGTAATCTCTGCCCAAGGTGGTGCAGAAACAGGAGGAGGGGGAGGTAGAGGCAGAAGAGGTGAGGTGCCACCAGCAAGGCTAGAAGCAGATAAAAGCCCAGAGGGCAGAGAAAAAGGACTCCTGGTCCTAAAGCTTGTCATCTCGGACAGGTGAAGAGACACACATTTTCTTTCTACCAACAGAAAGTGAAAATAGGCAGTCCCTGTCGGGCCGGAGAAGACAGGGAACCTCCCTGAAGTGAAAAGAGTTTCAGCAGCTTCTTGGGAATGTTCCTTAAGGTCCCCATCCCAAGGTAGACTTACCAGACAACTAACCCCGGAAATGAATGAGGGAGAAAACTCCCCCCAAACAACAAGAGTCAGGCAACATTCGTCCAGTCCTCTCAAGATATATTCCAGATCTGTTGCACAAAAGAAGAAGCAAACAAAGAGAAGACCAGTAACTCAGGAAAAAGTGGAAGACATATACAGGATCTTGGCAACAACCTGTTTACAAGAGAGACAAGGGAGGGGAGCACACAAAAAACATGACAAAACACAGGGAAGGCAGTGGGTTAACAGGAGGTGGTTAGCTGATGGTGGATTGAGTAGAGGTGAGGAGATGAGTGTCCTCGAGCCCCTAAAGGAGTCTGGACAGATCAGGGATTTGGTACAGGGCCATAATGGCCTGACCCTATGGGATCTCAGTCCATTTTCCCTGCCACCTACAGAAAGGTCCAATGGATAAATAGTATTGAACCTTAAAGACCTATTAATGGGCCTTTTTGGGTTTGTCATCCTTCAGAGATTATTGAGGCCAAGCATCATTACAGAAGAAGAGGAGGCACTTCTTCTTTAAATCCTCTTGTCCAAATTGACTCCCTTGTGTTAGGAGACAGCTCAAAGGAGAATCCTTTGGGATCAAGGAAGCTGATCCCATAGTTAATTCCTACAAAACGAGGAGAGTACATTAACTAATTAGTAGTCCATTACCAAAATCCTTCTCAGCTTCCAAGTGGCATCCCATCAGGAGTATTACTAAAGGCTCCTGGGGTTCAGAGTGGCAGGAGGTGTCTCTGATCTGGACCACTCTGACACCTTTGTACTACCTGAGAAGGGATGTTGACCTACCTTCACTTCCCTGCAACATCGTAGACTACAGTAGGTGCTGGTGAATGGACTGAATCACCACAGAGATTGGGGCTGCCTCTTTCCATTTGGGGAGGTTGATATATTTAGCAACCAATAATAATACCCTTTTAAGCCTCTAGATCTAGTATTAATGGATGGGGTAAAGGCCATGGCCTTTGTTAAGATGGGGCAGCTATTTTATACCATATTAAGCATAAGTACTTCTAGCTTGGATATATATATCTTAGATATATATACCCAAGGTAGAAGTGCTTACAATCTGAGAGCAGGATGGAGAGTACCAAACAGCCCCATGGGGAAGGACAAATGAGAGACATGAAACACCAAAAGTATGGCACTCCTATCTAATCTGAGCAACTTTCTCAAGAGCATTATCCATGATCCAGCCCCAAGGGAGCGGTCCCCCTTTGGGTGGATGTCTCAACTGGGTAATAGCTCCCACTGGTCCCTTTTGGGAAGCACATGGTCAGATGTATCTTAGATTTTATGCTCATTGAGAGATCACACCAGGTCACTTAGGAGGAAACCTTACATGGGAGTCTTCAAATGTACGGCCATCCTAATGACATGTATGGCCGTCCTGTGACTGAGAAGAATGCAGGTATTGAAAGAACAGGTAAAACAAGGAGGGTCTGATTTCTGAGCCCAGCACCATCATGGCCAAGATACTGTTCTTTATATTGTTGGATTCGATTTGTTGACATTTTGATGTCAGGCAGCAGGAGTTTGTCTTCCCCATAGTACAGCCACAGGCAAGAGGTTTTCTCCTAAGCCCTAGGACAAAACACATTCAGAAGGGTCATACTGTTCAGGACATCTCTGGAAAAGAACAAGTAGAGACTGGGGGAATAAAAGGGACTTAACAAGTCACACCGAGGCTCTTAGATTCCCTCCACAATCACCATGCGGGTTGTTGGCGGATCATGGAGTGCAATGGCCAAGAAAGAATTCTTCAGACATTTTACAGTGCAACTTAGTAAGTCTTTTTTTTTTTTTTTTTTTTTTACGATTTATCCATATACTTGAGAGTGCGAGAGCACACGGTGGGGTGGAGGGGCAGAGGGAGAGGGAGAGAGAATCTCAAGCAGACTCCCCACTGAGTGCAGAGCCCCACACGGGGCTCCATCTCACAACCCTGAGATCATGACCTGAGCCGAAATCAAGAGTCAGATGACCAACCGACTGAGCCACCCATGTGTCCCTTAGTAAGCTTATTTAAATAGCACGGGGACAGGACCCATGGGCAGAAAGAGGTGCACATTTGCTGTATGAAACTGGTGGGTAGATGCTTTAGTGCTCAAGGGGAGGACACGTGCAGGGAGGATTAGATCATAAATGTTTCTTCAAGGGGCGCCTGGCTGGCTGAGTCAGTAGAGCGTGCAACTCTTGTTCTTGGGGTTGTGAGTTTGAGCCCCACGTTGGGTGTAAAGATTACTTAAAAATAAAATCTTCAAAAAAATTTAAAAAATAAATATTTCTTTGAATTTCTACTCGTGAAACTACTTCCACAAGATTTCTCTGGTGCTTCTCATTCAGTTTGATAATAACTATCAGTGAGGTGTATAGGGAGTTGTGAGACCCTTTAAGAATGTAACAACCGGCACGTATCTGATCCTTATCTAAACTATGCAGGGTATAGGTCAGCCTTCTGGGCTAAAGGTGAACATTTTTCTGCTTCTATCCCTCATCACTTTTTCCACATCAAGTGATATGATCATGTGCCTTATGTATTCTGTTGCAACAATGGATTACATTGATTAATTATTGACTATTGAACTAGCTTCGCATTTCTTAGATAAACTCCACCTGGTCATTATATATTATTGTTCTTTATATTGTTGGATTTAGTTTGTTGATATTTTGTTGGCCGTTCTTACATTCATGTTGATGAAGGCTATGGGATATTGATTTACAGTTTTCTTGTACTGCCTTTACCTTTTTTTGATGTCAGGATAATGCTGGCCTCATAAGATGAGTTACAAAGTGTTCCCTTCCCCTTAAGAAGAGATATGGAGAATTGGTGTTATTTCTTCTTTAAACCTTTGGTAGAATTCACCAGTGAAACCATCTGAACCTGCAGTTTCGAAAGTTTTTTTTTTTTATTGTATTTATTTATTTGAGAGAGAGGGCATGAACCAGGGGAGGGACAGAGGGAGAGGGAGAAGCAGACACCCCACTGAGGGTGGAGCCTGCTGCAGGGCTTGATCCCAGGACCCCAAGATCGTGCCCTGAGCCGAAGTCAGATGCTTAAGTGACTGAACCACCCCAGGCACATCTTTTTTCAAAAGGTTTCTAACCACAAATTTAATTTCTTCAGTAGATAAAGCAATACTCAGGTTATCTATTTCTTCTTGGCTGAGTTTTGGTAGTTTGTGGCTTTCAAGGAATTATTCGATTTCATTCAAGTTCTTGAATTTATGTACACAGAGTTGTTGAAAATATTTCCTTGTTATCCTTTTAATGTCTGTGTGGTCTGTAGTGCTATCCCCTCCTTCATTCCATATTGGTAATTAGGTCGTCTCACTTTTATTCTCAGACTAGAGGCTTAACAATTTTATTGGTCCTTTGAAAGAACCAGCTTGTTGTTTTCACTGATTTTTCTCTTTATTTTTCTGTTTTCAGTTTCACTAGTTTTTAGTCTTCTCTTTATTATTTCCTTCCATCTTTCTTGTTCCATAAGCCTTGGATCAGGGTCACTGATCAAAAATAATTATTAAATTACAAAATGTATTTTTAAATGTATTCTTTGGAGAACCATTCTAATATTTTTCCATGCTTTGTCCCTTTGCAGTTGACTGGTCTGAGCGTCTCCAATGGAAAGGACCAACTTGTAGTGTTCCATACAAAAGACAACAAAGACCTCATTGTCTGCCTCTTTAGCAAACAACCAACCCATGAGAGTCGAATTGGAGAACTTGTTGGAGTCCTGGTGAATCATTTCAAGAGGTAAAGCTTGATTTTTGTAACTGAGGCACGTCTTGAGCATATGAAATCTTTCATCATAATTCTCACTGAACTTGTATTGGGCCAATTTCAGTGTACTGAGTTACTTTCCTTTATAAGAACAACTTAAATCACCTGTTTCACAGAAGGCAAAATTAGCATCCAGGCGTAGTTTCAAGACTGGGAATGAGCCTCTACTTTTCCAGCCTCCAGCTGAACCAACAATGAGAGATTTCCCCACCAGTGATTTCTTCATTGCCAATCCAAATGTAGTTAAGACAGAAAAATGACTTTATATTCTTATTGTCACAGCTTCTCGTTTATTCCAAATATAATCAGTGAGTGTGTCTAATGTGAATATAAATTAGAAGACAGGTTTAAGATGACATATTGTTCATGAAGACTAAAGGAATTTCTGAGAGAGGCAACAACCTATACAAAAACATGGAGTTTGGGTAGCACATGGCATAGTCACAGTAAACCTAGATGATGTCGGCCGGGGGGTGGGGGAGGGGGAGTGTTTTGAACAGTGATGTGAGAAATATACACAGCACAGACCCAGAGGGCACTGTGGACCAGTGAATGGTCATTTTAAGCAGAGGAGTGATTTTGTCTGGTTACTTATTGGAATTGCTTTAGAGATGGAGTTTTCCTTCCTTGTGGGACATCATGGAGTATTTGGGGTGGGGTGTTTCTGACTCCAAAGGCAGATCTTCTTCCCACTGTGGCAGACTGTCTCTGCCTCCCCACCACCCTGATGCCAGGGAAAAACCACTTCTCAAAACTCAGTGACTGAGAAATGAGTCCAGTCTCCAGTTCCATTTCTTCCTACACGACACTTCCTAAGTTGCCAGAAGTAATCAAGTCTTCTTTATTAGTAGTGGTTTTTTCTTTAGTTTAGACACAGCTTTTCTTTTTCTAAGCAAAGACATATTTAGAATCAGATGTCCCCCCTGTCTAGTTCGACTGTGTTCATTTTTGCGGATCAACGTGTGCAGTATAACTTTAGAAGTGCACTGCACAGGCCGTTTGTTTTGTTATTAAACCTTGTACTCTAGATCGAAGTAGATCTTTACCTGTGTGGTTAAATGTTTTTCAATGGTGTAAATTAAAAAAAAAAAAAAAATGTGTAATGGTCACCTGGTGGAAAAAAATAAGAATCTAAGGAATTACCCCGAAATAATGGTAAACAGATAGGCCTTTGAAAAATTCCCTTCCGTCTGCCAAAGAGAGGGAAGAGAAATACTGAGGCATTTAGAATGGAAGGGGAAGACCTGGCAAAGGCATCTCTCCAGTAATGCCTGCCACTCGAATTAGCAGGCTTATCTTCCTCTTACTATTTAGTTCTAGCAAAGTGAGGATAATTCAAGGGATTTTAATTTGGATGCCTGTACTAATGAATAGTTTTCTTCGCCTGGGAAATTAAAGTATTTTTCTCAATCTGGGTCCTTGTTTAGCAAATTCCAACTCCTGTTAAAATACTTCTGTAAGGATCTGTACCTCTGAAACAAATAATGCAATGAAGAAGATAGCAGGAGGGGAAGAATGAAGGGGAGTAAGTCGGAGGGGGAGACGAACCATGAGAGACGATGGACTCTGAAAAACAACCTGAGGGTTCTAGAGGGGAGGGTGGTGGGGGGATGGGCTAGCCTGGTGATGGGTACTAAAGAGGGCACGTTCTGCGTGGAGCACTGGGTGTTACGCACAAACAATGAATCATGGAACACTACATCAAAAAAAAATACTTCTGTAAGTGACAGAAAATGTGAACCTGGTTCTAGAACTGTCAGTTGCTTTCTCTCCCTCACATATGCATTCTGAGATAACATTTCTAGTTGCAGTCCCTCCTATCTTTAATATATGGAAGAATTTTAAATGTCTTTTAAAATTATAAATGGAAGGAAGAGATGAAGGCTGTCAAAACGCTAGATTTTTTATAATTTATTCTGGATGTTCCTATTCTGTGAATAAAAGGTCAAGTATAGATAAGAGATAAAATCCCTCCTCCCAGCCCCCAGAAAATTCAGTCTTGGAATTTTGACTTAGTATTAGTCATCAACTTGTTGTTGACTTCTTGAGGAAAGGTTAATTTGATTTCTGTTCTGTTTTCCTTTATTGTCAAGTATCATATCATTGGTGTAACTTTGAAAATTATATTGTGTTTTACAAGTAGTGATGTGGCACATGATCTTATTTGTACCTGGGTTAATTGTGGAAATCCACAGATGAGAGGGATTTAAGTTCAGACCAATATTTTATCTCCCAGATAATTTCCCTGAATAACATTCTGAGAGGTTCTCTGGTTAGAAGTCAGAAGGAAAGGGATCAAAATAACAAAATGTACCATTGATAAACTAGATCTGTGTCACCTTTAAAAATTTATAAAGGGGCGCCTGGGTGGCTCAGTCATTAAGCATCTGCCTTCTGCTCAGGTCATGATCCCAGGGACTTGGGATCAAGCCCCGCATTGGGCTCCCTGCTCTCTCCCACTCCCCCTGCTTGTGTTCCCTCTCTCACTATCTCTCTCTGTCAAATAAATAAATAATTTTTTTTTAAAAGAGAGGATTTAGGATTTAAAAATCTATGAGCAACATTCCAACCAAGTTTCAGAGACAAGAGGAACAAGTAAAAAATTTTGAAAAAAAAATTAATTTGGAGATGGAGATTTGGGCATCATATTTTGTTAGGCCAACACAGTGCTATACCCAAAACAAATAAGGATAGCACAAGAAAAGAAAATTATACTCCAGTCCCACTTTCATGTGGAGATTTTTTTAATCCGAAATAAAATGCCCCCAAATTGGTCCAAGAGTGCTGGGACCTAAAGAAACTTATTCTAAGTCATGCTGACCCCCATGTAGGAAGGAGGGTAAAGAGAAAGGACATACCCAGCTGAGGGAAGAAGCGGCCTCACGCAGAGGATACTGCAGTGTGGAGAGAGGTTGACGTGGTGTGAGGTCACAGCCTGAACTGAAGCGTATAGGACCACCCTACCTGGTACCCTCATCTCTTCAAGAACTGCATTTCAGCGAATAGCTGCCCCCCACCCAAAGCAAATAATAAACCAGAAAGAAAAGATCAAGAGAACCATGCATAGGCAGTATGAAAAGAAGGAGCAAAGAAAATAAGGAAAGGCAAATAAAGAAAAATATGGGAATTATCTTTACATTAAAAAAAAATTTAAAGGACAGCTGAAGCACAGACCTGTCCAGAAACACCTGATATAGCCGGAGCAGCGAGTCCTGGCTCTATTCCACAGACCAGAAATTACACCAGAGGGGAGGGAGGGGACCCCAGGTCAAAGACCAGTAGATAGTATGCTAAGGAAGTGAAACAGGCTTCTTTACTGTGCTTCTTCTCAGAGGCTATCATATGCCCTGGTTTATTTTAGGGGCGCCCGACTGGCTCAGTGCGTAGAGTATGTGACTCTTGATCTTGGAGTTGTGAGTTTGAGCCCCACATTAGGCATGGAGCCTACTTAAAAACAAAGTCTTTTTTAAAAATGCCTTTGTTCATTTTAAATACAGCCAATAAGAAAGTTGTAAGGACGTGTATGTATATAATATGTGTATTCATATATGAGTATGTATTACAGACAATTTCTGATTGCAGGAAATGGGTAACACTGTCTCTCTGGAGGGGGAGGGGAGAGAGGTACTGGGAGAAGGGAGGGAGATTTGTTTATTTTTTCACTCTAAACCTTTTGCAATAAATGTATGTTACTTCTCTAAAAATCTTCTTCATTTTAATAATAAACAAGTGGCAGCTGGTTTTGAGGCCTATTATAGGTGGCTCTGAATTCATGGTTATTTTCTTTTCCTGTTCAGAGAAGTAGACAAGAACAAAAGAGCCTTCTGAGTGAATGATCTATCTCATAGCATCTGAATACTTTGAAAAAAACCCAAATAAAAATCTCTTGGATACACCTGAAACTAAATGTAACATTGTGTGTCAACTATACTCACATAAAAACAAACAAAATTTTTTTGAAGTAAAAAAAAAAAAAACATAAAAATAAACCGCCAACCAAACAGAAAGCCTCTGCGAATATCCTCGTTGCATGTGGCCCTGTTGTCGAGGGCACGTGGGCCCAGGGCCAGGTCTCCTCCTCGGTGGCAGCCGGGCCAGGGTGTGCCAGGCCGGTCTGCTCTGCAGCGGTTATGAAGATGGCTGGCTTGGTGTTTGGCTTGTGTCTCAGCCTCAGCAGCGGCGACCTGCTGGTAGGGAGCTTTCCTGCCCACTGGCGAACAGATGGTCCCACGTCGGCTGCCGGGGCTGCAGAGTCACCAGAAACCCTGCGATACTGAGCCATCAGAGGACCCATCTGCCCTAAGCAGCTGTCCAGGCATTTGCCTGTCTGGATGGTGTAACCCCAGTCTCAGGCATAGAAACTTCTTTTTCCTTTTCTTTTTCTGTGGATGAGAGCCAGAAGTCAGTGCTGTCTGCTTCTTGTTTTTCGTAAACAGTATCTTTAATATCTGCTTAATAAAAAGAGTGCCGTTGCTTCTGTTCTTTTAACTCAGGGCTAGACTCAGACCAATAAGCAGGCCATCGGTCTGGCCCCGGGGAGTACAGGCGGGGGGCTGGGGAAAGGAGGCCTCCTGACCAGAGGTCCGACAGCCACTGCTCACTGCCTCCCCACCGCTCCTGTGTGTGTCTCCTTCTCCTCTGTCCCTGACCCTGACCCCAAATACGCCTTCTCATGTGTTCCCCTGATCTGTATTCCCAGACTGCTTTCCTTGAATGCCGGGTTACTAATCATAGCAGAGGATACTGCAGTGTGGAGAGAGGTTGTACATAACAACTTAAAATATTAAGTAAAGATAGGTGAAAATAATGTAGGTAGCCAACTATAGAGGCTAGAGATTATGATTAGGAAGAGTTTGGGCCATTTAAAATTGTAATTACTGAAGGCATCTCCTTGATGGCAGGAGAAAAGTGAGTGGCCAAAATTCACCATCCTCTGCCTCCCAGGATAGATACACATGTGAAAACACAGAAAGAGATGCCGACCTCCCATAGTACTGGAAACTGGAAATGTTGCTCAGCCCCAGGCCCACTGAGAGGGACATCCTTCACCTCTGCTCACATGTCACCTCATCAGGCCTTTGCTGACCATCTTGTTAGAGAACAGCAGTTCACCGCGCCCCAAGCGCTCCCTGTCCCCCCGCCCTGCTTAACTTTTCCCCCAGCTCTCATCTCCAACTGTGACACTGTATCTTTACTCAGTTCTTTATCACATGTATTCCAACTAGAATGCAGGCCCCATGTCAGCAGGGACTACGCTTCTTTTGTTGGCTGCAGTTGCCCTCGTGTTCAGAACAGAGCCTGGCACTGAGAGGACCCCCAGTAGGTCACCAGTGACTGCCAAGGCTGGCTGCCGGGGCCCACCAGCTATAGGACACTTCCGGCCCTTCCTCTTGCCAACCAGAAGGTGGTGATGGAGCCCTCCTTGTATAGGAAAGAAAGGAAGAACCCTGTTACAATTTCCTTCCCTTTAGGAATACCTCTCTCCTGTACGGGTTACAAGATTACAGCTCTAAGCAATGTAAAACATCTGGGGACAGAAGTGAATAGGGATTTCCAGATATTAAATCAGAAACTAAGAGAGCTACCAGGAGAGCCCTGGGCACGCTGTATGCTAGGGGTTGCAACTTTTCGTTTACTTCTTTTTAACAACTGAAGAACTACAGGTAATTTCAGACTCCCCTTGTCAGTAAGCTGACAGGGACACGAGATGTAGGGATTCCTGCTCAGATCGGCAGCTGCAGAATAAGTAAAAGACTTCAAAACCACAACTAGAGGCTGTGGGCATCAGCCGGCTCCCCAGCTGAAAGGCTGAGAAATGGATTCTCACTGGGAACAGGGAGAGTGGGAGAAGGAACCCAGCAGAATCCATATGCACCTTTTGTGCAAGAGCTTCTGGACTGAATAGCTGTCTCCTTAGTTGTGAGGCCTGTAAAGGAGAACAACGACAGTAAGAAAGACTCAGACTTCTTTTCAACTTGTCTCAAAAATGATGAAATGGCACATATTCTATAATTGTCATTTTAAATGTGAAAAACAAAAAAAATAATATATTTTAAAGTTATGAGATTATTTTAGAATATCTTTTCTCCCAGAAACAAAGCAACTAGTAACATATATAGATTCACATAAAATGTTCATAGTGGAAAAAAAAAATCATCTCAATCCATGCACCATCTTTGGTAAGATAGAATCATTACCAAATGAAGCAAGGAGTTATATCACAGTCTTAGGAGGAAGGGTATCAGGCCTAGAGATATCATAGAAAAATGAAAAGAATCCAACTGAGGCTCTAAAGAGAAAAGAAATTTTGGTACGAAATAGAAAAGGAAAGCAGCTTATGTTACTAGATGACTCAGAGAAATTGTCAGAAAAAAAATCGGGGAACAATTTGTCAAAGGATACTGTATTGCTTGCTGACCAAAAGAAATGAAAGGGAAAACAAGCCCAGCCTAGCTAAATTATGCCATTCAGAATTAGTAACTTCTGGCTTTCCATATCTGAGGCTTCTCTGATACAAAACAGTTCTTGGTCTTCTCTGTTTAGCATATGCGTGAAATTAACAGACCTAGTAGAAATGAGTATTTGACAGGAAACAGGCCATGTGGCTTCTGGCCTAGCTCTGCCACCAGCTAGCTCTAAGGTCTTGAACAGATCAACCTTTTTTGTTCTACGGTTTATGTGTAAGATTAAAGGTTTGCACCAAATTTGTTCATTCAGTTAAAATATATATATATTTCTGTTCACATAATGATGAAAAAGTCCTGGCAGTGTTTCCCAACACTGTAAATAAACTTCACACTACTGAATTGTACACTTACAAACGAGTAAGATGGTAAAAATGAAAGGGTTGGTTAGCCAGCACCATAGAAAACAAGGGGAAAAAAATATTTCTTGAGGTTCAGTCACACATCAGACATCATCTTATGGCATGGGAATACATGAAGTATTCTCTCTCCCTCAAGAAGTTGGTGGTCTATTGAGGGAGACTAGTGTATAACTCATAATAAGTTTGTAGAAGTATAGAGAAAGTAACTTAAAGCACAGAGGTCAGGGTATGTCTCTTGATGGGAGAAAGAGATGGGGAAAATGTTCTGGAGAAGCCTCATCAAAGAGAAGTGGCATTTGTACTAGGCTTTTTAAAAAGAGATCTCCAAGTTAAAATGGCAGACTTGCACTTCTAGCCAAGATGGAGTAACAAGGATGAGATTTACTCTCCTTTCTGATGCATCCATAAGCAGACAAAATACATGAAACAGTCATTTCCAAGATACTGGGTATCAGACAATAAAGGATGATGATTCATGAAAAACAACAAGCAAATGAGATGGGCCCTACGGTTGCCCCAGCTTACTGCCTTGAGGGAATATGCAGGCCATGGCAGAAGGAGGGAGAGAACTATCGTGGAACCTGGGAGACTAAGGCCACTGAACTTTGCAGGACAGGGTAACAGGAGAGAGTTACACAGAGAACTCTGGAGACCTGCAGGGATCCCTAACGTATTCATCTTAGTACTGATCAGTGCATGTGTATTAGAACGCTACCTGAGAACAAAAGAACAGTACAAAAAGGTTAGCAGTAACAATGCCTGGCATCACAGAGAGTGAAGAGTAGTTTCTGTTCCCAGTAGCCAGACTGGGGAACCTCATCATTCACAGGGCACTGAGTATAGTACATACAAGGGTCTTGCTTCAGTAGTGGGGAATAATTGGCCCTAGGCTTAGCACTGCTCTGGTTTCCTCTGATAAATCTTAAAAGCTAGATCCAAAAAGATCAAACTGGGGCACCTAGCTGGCTCAGTCAGTAGAGCTTGAGACTCTTGATCTTGGGGTGGTGAGTTTGAGCCCCGTGTTGGGTGTAGAGATTACTAAAAATAAATAAATGAAAACTCAAAAAAAAAAAAATAAGATCAAGGGACACCTGAGTGTCTCAGTCAGTTAAGCATAGGTCTTCAGCTCAGATCATGATCTCAAGGTCCTGGGATCAGGCCCCATATGAGGGGCTCCCTGCTCAGTGGGGAGTCTGATTCTCCCTCTGCCTCTGCCGCTCCCCCTCACCCCTGCTCGTGCACATGCACTCTCACTCTCTAAAATAAATAAATAAAATCTTAAAAAAAAAAAAGATTAAATTATTTCCAAATAACTTCAACCCAGAAAAAGCTCAAGAATATTTAAAGGAGGGTGCCTGGGTGGCTCAGTCGTTAAGCGTCTGCCTTCGGCTCAGGTCATGATCCCAGGGTCCTGGGATCGAGTCCCACATCGGGCTCCCTGCTCAGCGGGAAGCCTGCTTCTCCCTCTCCCACTCCCCCTGCTTGTGTTCCTGCTCTCACTGTCTCTCTCTGTCAAATAAATAAATAAAATCTTTAAAAAAAAAAAAAAGAATATTTAAAGGAGGGGCACCTGGGTGGCTCAGTCCTTAAGTGTCTGCCTTCAGCTCAGGTCATGATCCCAGGGTCCTGGGATTGAGCCCAGCATTGGGCTTCCTGCTTGGCGGGATGTTACTGACAAGGTGTTGCAGATTTCTTGTCAGTAACAATGAAAGCAAGAAAACAGTGGAACAACATCTTTTGTTTGTTTGTTTTAAGTTTATTTTTTTAGTAATCTCTACACCCAGCATGGGGCTTGAACCCACAACCCTGAGATCAAGCATCTCATGTTCCTCTGACTGAGCCAGCCAGATGCCCCAGAACAACATCTTTGAAGTACTTAGGGAAAAAACTGTCAACCTGTAATTCTATATCAAGCAATAATAGCTCTCAAAAATGAAGATGAGGGGCGCCTGGATGGCTCAGTTGGTTAAGCCTCTGACTCTTGATTTCAGCTCAGGTCATGATCTCAGGGTTGTGAGATCAAGCCCCACGTTGGGCTCCACACTGGGGATGGAGCCTGCTCAAGATTCTCTCTCTCCCTCTCCCTCTGCCCCTCATCCCCCCCCCCGACACACTCTCTCTCTAAGAAGAAAATAAAAAATAAAATGAAGATGAATTCAAGACTTTTCAGAGACAGAGAAACTGAAAAAATTCCTTACCAGTAGACTCACAGTACAAGAAATGTTAAAGGAAATCCTTTAGACAGAATAAAAATATACCACATGAGAATATAGATCTCCACAAATGATTAAAGAACAATTAGAAATAAGAGCTACATGAGTAAATATATAAAATTATTTCCTTGTTATTTCATTCTTTTTAAAAGATAATTATCTGTTTTAAAAATAGCAGTAACAAAGTAATATGGGTCAATTCATGAAGAGAATATAACAAACCTAAATGTTTATGCCTCTAATAAGAGAGTTTCGAAATATAGGAAGCAAAACTGATCTGCAAGGGAAAATGGACAAATCCACAGTTATCACTGGCAAGTTCAGTACGCCTCTCTCAACAGTTGATAGAACAAATCAACAGAAAATAAGTAACCGAATTGACCTAATTAACATTTATAGGACCTAACAACATCAGAACCCACATTCTTTTCAAGTACACATTTGCCAAGATAAACTATATTCTGTCTGAGCCATGACACAAGTCACAATTAATATAACAGATTCTGAGATCCCTGCCATCATGAAATAATAAAAAGATCTCTGATAAATCCCTAAATAATTGGAAGCTAAATAACACACTTCAGAGTAACCAGTGGGTCAAAGAGGTAATTAAAAGGAAGGATAAAAAGTATTTTGAACTGCATTAAGATGAAAACACAACATATCAAAATTTGTGTCATGCTGCTAAAAGCATACTTAGATGGAAATTTATAGCACTAAATACCGAGAATAGAAAAGAAGAAAGGTCTCAAATCAGTAACCTCAGCTTCCTTTTCAAGTAACTGGGAAAACAACAGCAAATTGGACCAAAGAAAATGGAAGAAAAAAAATAATAAAGATCAGAGCTGAAATCAATGAAATAGAAAAATGAAAGCAAATATCAAGGAGACCAAAATAAAATTGATAAGCATCTAGTCAGATGATGAGGAAAAACAGAAGACACAAATCACCAATGTCAAGATGGGACTTGCATACAGATTCTGTGGCTATTAAAAAGATAACCAGGATATATCTTTATTAATATTTTATGCCCATAAGTCTGGTAGCTTAGATGAAATGGACAAATTCCTTAAAAGGCACAGACTATCAGAGGTCACACAAGAAGAAATAAATAACCAGAATAGTTCTGTGTCTATTCAAGAAATTGAATTAGCAGTCAAAACTTTCCCACAAAGAAAACTCACAAGTTCAGATGGCCTCACTGGTGAATTCTATACTCTTAAGGCAGAAATAATATGAATTTTGTACAAACTCTTCCAGAAAATTGAGATCCTTCCCAACTCATCCCATGAGGCCAGCCTTATCCTGATACTAAAACCAGACAAAAAAATATCACAAGAAAAGACAGAACTACAGCAATACTCACTGGGCAGGGAGATGTGAAAAAAAATCTAAGGAAAATTTAGTGTTCCACTCTAGCAGTATATAGAAGGAAAAATCAAATTCAACAATATGAAAACTGAATAATACATATGACCAAGTGAGATTCATCTGAGGATGATTTAACATTCAAAAATCAATATATGTAATTCACCATGTAAATAAACTAAAAGGAAAAACCATATGACATTTCAATAGATGCAGAAAAAGCATTTGACAAAATTCAGTGTCCATTTCTGATAAAATTCCCAGCAGACTGATAACAGAAGTAACTTCCTTAATCTGATGAAGGGCATTTATGAAAAATGTCAAGCCAGTATCATATTTAATAATGAAAGACTGAATGCTTTCTCCCTAAAATAGGATTCAGTACTATTGGATAACTGTATTGTCCATTTGGGATAATTGTATTAATTGAATAATTTGTATCATCACTTTCACAATATCATTTTGGAAAACAGGACAGTTTTTTTGAAAGTTGAACACACACCTGCCATCTATTTCAGTCCTGCCGCTGCTAAGTATTTAACCAAAGGAAATGAAAGTAAACAGCCACATACAAACCTATACACAGATATTCAGAGCAGCTTTATTTGTAACAGCCAGACACCGGGAAAAATCCAAAGGTCCATTAACAGGTGAACGGAGAAGCAAACTGCTGTCTGTCCAGACCGTGGACTCCTACCCAGCAGTGAGAAAAATGAACTGTGTATACACACTATGAACTTCAAAATTCCTTGCAAAATGAATGCTTGATGAAAGAGGCCCACCTGAAAAGTGTACATACCATATGATTTCATTTATATAAAACTCTAGGAAATACGAATTAATGTATAGTAACAGGAAGCAGATTAGTGGTTGTCTGAGAAGGGAGAGTGAGTGGGGAGGGGCAGGGAGACGGGATCGCAAAGGGGCACAGGAAACGTCGGGAGGTGATGGGTATGTTGAGCGCAGTGCTGCTTTCATGGGTACATCCACACCTCAAAACTTGTCAGATTACATACGTTAAATATGCAGAGTTTATTGTATGTCAGTGATACCTCAATACCTTTGTTAATAAGTGTGGACCTCGGATCTGGTGCCTGGGGAGGGATGTGCAGGGGAAAGGGGCAGTGTATTTGGGGCAGAAGAAAGCGGGAACAAAGCCTTAAAGGAAATACTTGAAAATACACAGTCCCTGTATAAGAACAGTGAGCGGGAGTCCAGTGCAGTGGCTAGGTGGAGGGGAGTGGCAAGGAAAAACTACCAGAAAGGGAGGTAAGAAGGACCGGATTGTCAAGGACTTGAAGGCACTTTAATTTAGAGTTTGAATTGATGCCAAAGTCAAAGGAAGTCACCACGGAGAACACGCAGAGTGTGAGAAGAGGGGTCAGGCTGGAGGCCTAGGGGATTCCTGGATTTCACGGACGGAAGCTCAGAAAGATAGGAGGATGCTTGGGCAGAGTCACCATGGTCAAGTGCCTCAGCAGGAAAGGGGATTCAGACCCCAGAAAAGTCCATTTGACTTAGCAGCCTTTGGAAGTGCCTTTAGTAAACTGTTGGTGGCAAAAGCCAAATTGTTGGGGAAAAAAGAAAATTATAAGAAAGATTGTATGAAAGTATAGTCTGATCTTTAAGATATTAGCATCTCTTTTGATGCTAAATTCTGTGATTTTAAACTCAAAAGTTTAATTGTTTATACCGCACAAGTTTAAGAAGACCAGCTCCCAGCACCTGTTGTGTAGGCGAGAACCTGAAAAGCCAGTTGTAGGAGATGTGTCCCAAACTCAGCCAGCTCATCCTGATTCCCAGGTCAGCAAGGTCCTGCAGTGGTTATTCTACCAGCTGTCAAAGCAGTGATTCTGTAATTGGGAAGTAGCTGGGGGTCCTGAGAAGACCGGGCTTCAGTTCTTAAACCCCTGCACATAGGGATTCTGATGCCCTTGAGACTCACTGCCCCTGGGACCCACCCCTGTCATTTGATGGTAGTTTATTGGACCTCTCATATGGTTGAAAAAAAGAACTTAGGACCGCTCACAAAGGGAGATAGTTTTACCAAGGAACTCATTTCATGTATACGAGATTTCAAAGCTGTGTTCTGTTACCTTCTTAGGTACAGTTTCTGCCAACCATTTCTTCTGTTTTATAAACCTGAGCATTCTAACAGGTAACTCGAGGTCTCTTTGAAACTTGTTTCTGAATGTTGAGAGTTCCATCTGTTAGATTCTTATTTAGGCTCTGTTTTCAGCTCTCACAAGTGGAATCTCAATCATATTATTCACTATTTTGTGACTAGACTGTGACTCCTTGGTAAATAAACTTACCGTTGTTGTTAGTTAAATAATAGGCATCTGTTCAGAAGAGCAGAACTCAAGCCTGAAAGTATACCTTTGGCAAAATGAAAGGTATAAAATAAACATCCGAGCATCTGACAAGTCTTAATTAATTGTTAGATATCACACATTATCTCTGCTCTGAATCACTTATTCTTTTTAATAAATTTTTTTCCAAATACTTATTTAAGTAGTCTCTACACCCAGCGTGGGGCTCGAACTCAACCCCAAGATCAAGAGTTGCATGTTCTTCCAACTGAGCCAGCCAGGCGCCCCTCACTTACTCTTTTCCAAAGAGTGGCAATAATAAACCAAAGCTGATGTTGATCAGATTGAGAAAATACGGATATTAACCCACAGAAGCACGTTTCTTAGGCACACGGACTACCATCATATTTAGCCTGGTTTGAGTGGTTTTGATATCTTGACCAGGGTCTGAGGTGTTTTTGATATGTATTACAGAATTTTCTTTATTGTACTGTTAGAAAATGTTTTCATCTTTATTTTATACAAGATTAGAGTTAGAACATCACAGTGTCCTAAGAAAGCCTTGGCAGTTGGCTCATACAGGTCCTAAGTGGGCTGCCCTTTGTTGTGTCCATCCTGGACAGAAGAATAAGAGGGTCAGGGAACCCAGGTTCCTTTAAATATAAAGCTTTAAAAACTTGCCATCGGTCCCAGGACTTGGAACCTAAATAGCCACTAGGACAGAGTAGCTAGCTTGTGAGCTCTGCATTGTTCTTTGTCTTGCACACTTGAGAAAATAGACATTTTGACATGCTTCCTCTTCCTTCTCCCTGACTCACCCTTGATCTACCTAGCAATGAGCTAAATTACTGCAACTTTGTTCTCGGATTCTATTAGTGGATTCCCTTTAGTAGGTAAAAAAGAATCAAATATAAGGCTTTTTGTGGCTTTGAGGTTCCTGTCTGCCTTGTTTCTGCACCCCTCCACTGTTGCCACGTCTCTCGGATGAGGGCATTGATTGACCACAAACCCAAATAAAAAGATGCTTCCTCAGTGTTACGCATAATAGGAACCTGCCTTTTAAAAAGGTCCATTTTCTTTCTCCTTGCCACGGGTACATGAACCCTCTGGGCTGATGGCCACTAGGGGTAGTTGAGCAGAGAGTCATCCTGGGAATTCTCCAGACTGTGTGACGAATTCTTTCCTGACCCTTCAGTCCAGCTTTCATTTCTCTGAGGGGCAGCCATCTGGGCAAACTCCAAAGCAAAGGAACAGGAACCCTAAAAAGAGAACAGAGAGAAAACAAAGTTAGGAGAAGACCACCCCAGAGGGAACGGTGAGTAAAGTCCATGGTATGAAATGGAAAGAGGAGGCCTCCTGAGCAGACAGAGCACTCACCACATCCAATAAGGCTAAAATAGTAAGATCGGTATCCATAAGTCACCCCCAAAATCACTTTCCGTGTTGTGTACAGTCACACCACATGTAGATTGGATGCTGTTTAGCCAAACAAAACGTATTCTAAGTGTAAGACTGATAATAACCTTATTAATTTCTATTTCACGCATTCAAAATTTTCATCGGTAAGTAAAAGGATACAAAAGAAATCGAATATAAGACTTTGTAGCCTGAGGCTCCTGCCTAAAGATTTTTTAATGGGTTAAGCTATATAGACCAGATGAACCGATGGTGGTAGGGGGTGGAAATGCAGGGAATGTGAAGGACATTGGGTCTGGACCAAAAGGAACCTCAGATCATTTAGATCCGTGTTAATTATTTCAGTTTTACCCTAAAATATCTTCATCATGCTTTAGTCTTACGTGACAGAATATAAACTGGATTTTTTTTCATCAAAATTGGTGCTTTACCTTTGATTTCTATGTGTCAACTTTTTATTGCTTTTATTCATAACAATAATAGTAACAGCTACCCCTTAAGGTCCTAATATTGCACCCGTTTATTCACATAAATTATCTGATTTACTCTTCAAGGTGACTCTACAACAAAGGAGACATACTTACCCATTTTACAGGAAGAAAGTGGGGTTCAGAACCTATAAATGAATTAAAATTTTAAAAATAAAAATAAATAAAAACAGAACATATGAGCGATTTACCCAAGAGGACATAGCTAATACATGACAGAGCAGAGTCAAATTCAAGTTCTCTGACTCCAAAGCTCATGATCTCTGAAAGCCACTGGCTTTAAGTTAGGACCGGGAGCCTAAAAAGCTCCACGGGGATAAGCTTCTTTATTTTTCCCAGGACTTCAACTGCAGCTCATCTTGTATGCCTTTGCTTTCATTTCCTCAGTCTCTAATAATGAGCCCAGCTCAAAAAATGCCAGGCCTTCACAGGAAAGTTAGATGCCAGAGATACAGCAGTAAGCAACACCCTGTTCCTTACCACACCAAGTGTGCAAATGGATAATGGGAAGCGGTTACAGTTGTGCCTGGGGCCATGAAGGTGGACTGGGGGTGCTGGAAATAAAGAGGTTTGCTAAGAAAAGTATTAGGGAAGACTTACAGGAAGGCATGTATGTAGCCTGATCAAGGAACAATTTGAAGGGGCACTGCCTATATTTTGGAGGAAATAAGATTGCATTTATTTACTTAACATATTATAATTTAAACTAATTCCATTGAATTTGCCAGCCTTACACAATTTCATCTTGTATGCGTCAGTCTGAGTAATCATTCCTTGCCAGGACTGATACAATTGTGTTCCCTCTGTCTACTGTAAACAGTCCTACTGTTTACAGTAGACAGATGGAGACAGAAGACAGTAAGACTTCTTTCGTGGGAAGTCTTAATTGGGACTGAAATTATACCTAAAACTGAATAAATGTGAATTCTCAGCACTTATACTGGGTGCTAAAAGACAATGGAAAATTGTTTTTAAAGCCCTGAGGAGAAAGTATTGTCGACCTATATAATTCTTTACCCAGCCGAAGTATCAGTCCAGTGTGAAGTTAAAAAAAGAAAGGGAGGGAGGGAGGGAGGGAGGAAAGAGGGAAGGAAGGAAGAAAAGGAAAACAAAACAAAACAAAAAGCCAAAATGAACAAGGGGGGAAAAAAAAAACATCAGAAAAGCAGGGCGTTTTCATACATCCTTTCTTAGGAAATGTTCTGAGGATATATTCCAACAAACTATGGTAATAAAAGAAGAAAGAGGAAGATATGTGAGCCAAGAGACAGTAGATCCAAATCAGGAGGGAAACAAAGTCCAAGTGGGAGCTGGTGGTGTAGACTTTTTGAGCCATCAGTCTAGCTCTGGGCAAGGGCTTCAGTGAATGGGACCTGGGGAAAGGGGGATTCCAAGGGTTTTATTCTCTCCTTAAAAGGCAAGACCATCATAAAAGAGAAAAGGCAATTGTCAATTCCACGGGGGGGAGAAAACAGTCAAGAGAGAACATATTTGGGGTTATTACTTAAGTACTTCATTAAGTAGTGAATAATAATTACCTGATTGCAATAATAAAGCACTGCTTGGTTTCCAGCTTTTGGACTTAATCTTAGACAAAGTATAGAAGCCTTAGTTACGTTACAAAACATGAGTTGATTATATTAATATTTTTTGAACGCCTTCTATGTTCTGGGCACTGTTGTAGGTGATGGGGATAGAGACAGTGAACAAAACAGCCCTTGGCACTCACATTCTAGAAAGCGGGGTAAGCAATGAACACATGTAAATAAGTAAGATAATGTCTAGAGTCTACGGAGAAGATAAAATAAGACGACATGATGACAAAGCACAGCTGGAGATAGGAAGTTGCTTTGCTCACAGGGAAGACCTCTCAGAGGGAGTGACACTTCAGTTAGGATGTGAATAATGAGAAGGACAAGATCTGGGGTGTTACCGAGTAGAAGAGCAAAGGCCCTAAAACAGTATTTCTCTGTGGTGGTCTGATAAGAGCCAGTCCCATTGGAGCAGTGTGAATGAGGGGGGGAGAGAGCAGGGAATGGAAGTTAGGTCCCAGGGCAGATCCTTTAAGGCCTTGTGGACAATGGGAAGGAGGTTGTAGGGAGAGACTGTTTTTTTGCAAGGGGAGTGATATAAGCTGATTTATGTTCCAGAAAAAAAATCACTCTGGCCGTTTTGTAGAGGATGGATTGTAGCAGGACAAGGGCTTGATGTGGCTGGTCCAAGAAAGAGAAGGTGGTCGCCTGCGCTAGCATTTTAGCAGGGGAGATGTTGAGGACACATTTGGGGGATCACGGTGACAGGGCTCACGTAGGGTGGAAGGGAAAGAGAGGACTGATACCTGCCCGGAGCACCTGGTAGCTGGGGCCGTCCTGACTGAGAGAGGGACATTGGGCTAGAAGCACCTCCTGGAGGTAAAAGCAAGAGCTCATCGTCAGAGTTGTTACAAAAGAAGCCTTCTCAACCCCCAAGGATGACAGGAGGCGGGAGCTGGAGGGAAGCCAGAAGTGCTAAAAGAAAGAGTGAGACGCTGATATCCTCACCTCACGTGGCGAGCAAGAAAGACTCAGGTTCTTGATGGAAAAAAGCAAAGGAGACATCTATTATTTAAAGTAATAAAGATAATCAGAAATGGTAGAGCTGTATTGATGAAGGTATAGATGAGGGAGGTGTGAGGTTATTAGTGATCCAAATGCAGATCTGTCATGAAAGGAAGACAGTGGGTAATATCTAAACTTGATAAAGTGAGAAAGAACAGCATAAGCATATTATTCAGTGATTGGAGTTAACCCGTCAAAAGAACTAGAAATAGAAGCGATTTGAAACAAGCATGAAAGAAAGGAGCAGCGGGTCAAGGGACTGTTGCTTTTAGTTTTGTGGGGGTTTTTTTTCCGGTCCTCTGCGTGGGTTACTTTGTTAAAGAATAAAAGGGTAATGCTTTTAATCGCCTCAACAAAATCAGATTTTCTGCATGTGGAATGGAAGCGCTTTTTGATTTCCTCAAATTAATGGAACGGTTGTAGGTGGGTGGGGTGGGGGGTTGTTAAAAGTCTTAGTTTGTCAAAATAATACCAAGAATTTTCCACGTTACAATGTGCTAGAAGGTGGTGGTGGGGATGCTACCAGGTGTCAATGAGAAAGGTTGGTTGTCAGTTCCCTTCTTGACCTGTACAAGTTTGAACATTTCTGATATAATTTTAATTCTAATTTAAACCCTGTTCCGGGTCCTCTGCCACCTTCTAGAGAACTACCCTCACCCCTACCAGTATTTGCAGTTTTTGTAGGCCATTTGGCAACCTTGATGAAATTGGGAGCTCCAGGAAGGGAAGAAAGGCTTGGTATAGGAACGAGTCGGCAGGAAGAGAGGGCTGGCAGCAGCGGGAATAGAGTGAGAAGGTGACAGCTGAGGGAAGGGGAAGGCCAGGTGGAGGACTGCAAGTATATACTTTAGCTAGAAACTTGGCCAGCTCATTGGCAGTGACCTGCCTTCACAGCGGGAACCTCCCCCCTCCCAACCCTCCTGCCACCTGCCTTTGCCTTCCTTCTCCAGCCCAGCCCGCACACGTCCCGCTGACTCACCTACTCTAGCAGGAATGGGAGGAAGACCCTTCTAAGGCCTCCTCTGAGTGATGTTTTTGAGTTACTTTCAGGAGAGAGTCTCTTCTTGTGTGTTTTTATTTCCTTTTCCCTCCATGCGCTAAGCCTATTTGTTACTGTGACTTCTGATTCTCCTTCTGCCCCACCTCCCCCCTCCCAGACCCTGTCCTCCCTGGAGCCAGCCCCTTTCTCTAGCCTGGAGTAAATACTAGTCTATTACTTCTTTCCCTTACCTCCTCCTCCCTAGCAACAGACTTGTGCCCTGGGTGGCTTATGTTTCTGGAAGCTTAGTTATGGCACTGTAGACATCTTAAGGATGTGTGTGTGTGTTAGCAGCAGCCGTGTCTTAGAATTCCATCCAGGTTCCATCCCTAACTCCTCAATATTCAATTTAAGACCCCAGACCCCAAAACTTGGCATTATAGAATCCACCTGGGCAACCATGGCAAAGCAGGATTTCACCCAGTCTTTTAGATTTTCTTGAACTTTACAGCAGTGGCTTTGGAAGCATGAAGAAGGTCAACGAGCCTTGGGAAGTGTGATGACCTTAGCTCACTGTGGATGAGTGTTGACGTGAGCACACTGTCCTGTCCCCAACTCACAATCGAGGAAGTTTGACTTCCCATTAGGACAAGTTTTTGAGTGTCAGAGGCTGGTGAAGTGATGGAAAACGTCAGGAATTACTGCTTTTCATCGTTAGTGATGCCTAAAAATAGAAGTCAGGTGGTTGACAGGGCCCCTCTGGTTCTGGGCTCTCCTCATCTTTCACTGGCAGTTGATGAAGTATCCGGAGACTGTGGGGTTGGGAAGAGCTTAAAGATTCCAGCAAGTTCAAAGCCATGGTCGGGTTTCAACAGAACTCATCCCCGACTGCTTAATAACTGCTCTGTTTTTAAGGACCTCCAGCCCCCTCGGTGATTTCTTGAATGACCTTAAACATCCCTCTCAGGAAATTTGGTCCTATTCCAAATTTCCCTGTGCTGTGGTTTCTTTTGGTTCTCAGGGGCTGTGGGAACAGCTCTCACCACCTAGTGACTCACCTGTGACACCTTCATAGACACACCTCTGACCTTTCATGTCTCCTTTATTCAGGGATCTTATTCTCTGCCTCTCTGATATACTCAGTTATGCGTGCTGAGAATCAACACCAGTGGAAAAGCTATCATAGTGGGATGACTGCTGAGTTGCATTCACTTCCACTCTATAAAGTAACTGGAAGTGCAGATATTTCTAGATCTAGGAGTTTACCAATCATTGCTCATCACTTCAAGATGAAGGCTTTGGGAGAGGGAAAACATTACTGAAGCAGGGAATTCACACTGCTGGGCGTGTACCCCATTGCTCACCCAGTGGGAGGTGACATTTTTCCGTCTTGGTCTGGAGAACTTCCTTTCACTTCTCTTGGGTGTTCACCATTGTAAGAAACAGGTTGGATAGGGAAGGGCCTCACAAGAATTTCACCCCGTGCCTTCTCTGTAGCAAACTCTGATACACAATTTATCGAGAGTCTGAGAGCACCACATGTGAGCTCAAGCTAGGAGGCCTGTGTGCCCTTGGGCCCAGCACAACTCAGAACGCTTCAGATATTAGTCACCACTTCGCAGGTTCAGCATTTTGGCCCAGAGCAAACACGATCCCTGATGAACAATGGAAATGAAATATGCCTGTTACCGTCTTCACCGCTGAGAAAACAAATTACTCACAATAATATTGTTTTTCCATACACTCACTTACGTAGAAATCGACTGAAGTTTCTGTGATACCAGGATAGTCAGTGGCTCTTAATAAAACACAATGGTCATAAACATTTATTTATAATACAGAACTCAGTGTATTTATTGAGTAACATTCTCTAGTCATGGAATTTATTTATCCATTGTCAACTAACATTTCCTGAGCACCTAAGACACGTGAAACACCCTTCTCTATACATGGAAGGTAGCCACAAGGGTGGTTTCAGTCCCCCGACCTTGAGGAGCTCAAGTCTAGAGAGGGCAATATTCATAAATATAAATAAATATATGCTGATAATCCAGGAAAGGCTGTATTAAAGCTTCATGAGGGCATGGAAGCAAGACACCCCCCCCCCACCTCTGCCTTGGAGAGGGTATGAGGCTGTTCTTGGAGCTGGTCTGGAAGCAGGAACACTCACTAGTCCAGCAGAGAAGCTGAACAGGGCTAAGGTGTGCAGCTGGAAAGGGCAGGAAGGGCAGGTACCTCTCAGAAGCCGGTCTGGGTGGGGAAGGGTCAGGGAAGGCTGAGAAGGACCTTCTGTGTGGGATGACTATAGGTCCTAGCTTGCCAGGGACCGTCCTGGTCAGTCCTGTTGCCCCAGCATAATGACTGATAGGGCTATGTCCTTTAACTCTTAGGAGTGCCCCAGACAGATGACAGATCCCGTGGCCACCTGACTTATAAGCTATGCAGAGGAGGCCGGTAGGTCACATAAAGCTAGTGAACTGATCAGATTTGTGTTCTGGAAAGACAACTCTGGCAGCCACAAGGAGGACAATTTGTAGATGGAAGAGACTGGAGGCAGAGAGTGTCTCTCCACAGAGAGGGAAGTCGTAGATGTAGCAACCACTTGCCTTGAAAACTAACTATAATTCTAACTGTATTCTAAACACAGACTTGCCTAAGTGCTGGTTATAGGAATATCTCTGTCTCCAATTACAATTTTCTGAACAGCGTCAAAGTTGCATAGATGTTCTGAATGTGGCCCTAGTCTTTTAAAGCCTTAGTAATTTTCCGAAATAATACTAGCTATGTATCTATCAACCTGCCTTTAAAAAAAAAACAAAAAAATCACAGAGATAGAAAGAAGATTCTGAGAAATACCTGAGGGGAAATTTTTAATAGTTTTTTTAGAGAAAAGATCTTCGAGAGGGAGAGGAGCTCTGAACCCCCAAGTTTGGGTTAGAAGGTGGCATAATCTTGTCACAGGAAGCTGGCTCTGGCCATCATTGTGACATGCCTTTTGAGTTGCCTTCCTAGCCTTGCAAACGGGTTCTACCGAGCCGCCCACAGGTCACAGCCATCTTTCCTGAAACTAGCAAATGCCTCTCTGAGATGACTGGCTTGGACAGGGTGTGTCTCTGAGCCACAGAGCTGAGTTCACTGGGCATGGAGACGGGACCTGGAACAGTGGCCCCATCTGCCCCACAGAGCCGGGCAGGCACAGCCCCCCGACACAGGGCGCTCTCAGAGGTAAGCTTCTGTGCTCA
Source organism: Eumetopias jubatus (assembly GCF_037043125.1). Taxonomy (NCBI): domain Eukaryota; kingdom Metazoa; phylum Chordata; class Mammalia; order Carnivora; family Otariidae; genus Eumetopias; species Eumetopias jubatus. The sequence continues at coordinate 122,442,584 of NW_028274816.1, forward strand.
CCCACTTGTGGGGCCCCTGCACTGCCTTCCCATGGGGCTGCTTGGGCTGGATGATGAAGGGCAGTGAGACCCCCACAGTGGCCAAGTCACCTGCAAGGATCTGGAACCTGAGTCACTGACACGTTCATGCTTGAGCAGCAGCATGACATGACACAGCGAAGGGAGCACAGGCTTCGGACCACGACTGGTCTGCGTCTAAGTCCCTCTGTGCACCAGAGGCCCTCCACGCCCTCCATGCCTTCCCGGACCTCTGTATACCTTCTAACGCCTCAATTCCTCATCAGCGAAGTGAGGATGACAGTGCCTGCTTGGCATGTTGTCGGATCCGGGCTGGTCTGGCCCAGGACCTGGCGCAGGTGTGGCACAGAGTAGGTGCCCAGCTGATGGTGGCTGATGTCCTTACTGTCGTCGTCATGATTATTGCAGAATCCGTTCTGTCCCAATACAGTCACTCACTCAAAATGTATTTTTTGAGCACGTGGTAGTTGCTGAGTAGTGTTCTCTGCATCAGGGGGACAGCCAGGGGCAAGATAAACAAGGTTCCTGTCCTCAGGATGCTTAGACAGACACCCAATTCACCTCTTCTTTCATCATGTCCTTCTTATTACCTTCTGTCCATCCCCCCCTCCCATTTGTTGCCCTTTCCCCACGTCCCTTACCCTCAACAAGAACCTTCTGTCTCCTCAGTGGTTTTGCCCTGTTAACCTCCCAAAAGTTCAGCAGCTGTACCTTCCGCTCCTCTCGCTCACCTGCAGGGTCACCCTGGCTTCCGTGACTTCCTCGAGCACCGGGTGCATCTGTCCCTTGCAGGAAGTTATGGACAATTCCATGAGGGGAGGACTATGTCTGTCTACAGTTTAGATGCTCCATAAGTATGTATTAAATGAATAGTTATTTGGGAAGCTGTGGATGGACTTCTTATCACTGAATGTGTTTGATCTTAATTAGAAACACACTGAAACAGGTACATGGAATCGACCCTCAGTTCTGGGCTCCCTGTTCAGATGCCACTGATAACAAAGGCCTTACCTGAGAATATTTACTGATGGCCACGTTCTAGCTCCGGGCAGGCCTGAAGAGCTAGATGTCCACAACAGCCAGGGTGTTGCCGGGCAGGTAGAGGATGGCTGCTCTTGGGGGCAGACGTGGCAAGGCAGATGTTTGAGAGCTGAGAGTTGAACAGTTTGCAGAATCGAAGCTGCTGCTCCCTGTGGTCAGGTTTCCAGAGTCCAGCGGCAGCGCAGTTTAAGGGGGACAGAGGTGGGAACCTCATTGTAAATGTGGGTGCCTTCTGTTGCTAGAAGGAAGAATCTCCTCTTTAAGGAACGGGGTTAGCACATGAGAATGTTTTCTGGATAATGAGATTATTTCTAGGGAAGGGTGATGGACTCTTGGGTAATTGTGAGATTGGGGGGTATGCTGGGTTTTTGTTTGTTTTTCTGGGTTTTTTTTTTTTTTTAAGATTTTATTTATTTGAGAGAAAGAGAGCAGGAGAGAGCACAAGCAGGTGGCGCACCAGAGGGAGAGGGAGAAGCAGACTCCCCACTGAGCAAGGAGCCCGATGCGGGGCTCGATCCCAGGACCCTGGGATCATGACCTGAGCCGAAGGCAGACGCTCAACCGACAGAGCCACCCAGGTGCCCCGATTAGCGGGTGTGTTGTTTCTAGAATGACCACACGTCACCTTGTAACCGTGACAACAGGATGCAGACAGGCCTCGGGAGTCCCTGCAGTCCTCCCCCTTCAAAGTCACATGGCTTCCGGTGTCAGATGTTCCTCCGTAACCGCTGAAAGTGCAACTATGTGGAAGGGCCACTGTGGCTTTTTATTTGCTCTCTCTCGTGGTCACTGTTACTTTCCCTCTCGTCTTATAGTTAGCGCTGTGGCTCGTATGTCTCCCCACTGCGCTACAGGTTCACGGAGTGCAGGGAGCACACCGTGCAGGTGTTTGAGTCATCCTCACACAGAGCATGGGGAGCTCTACGGAGCCATCAGAGGGAAGGAAGGATGCAGGTGGTCCATAGGCTCGGTTAGAGGGGAGGCTTGTACCTGCACCACAGCACTGCCCGGATGGCCACTTAGCTGTAATTGCTAAGTATAGGGTGTCGGCTTAGAGAGGGAAGGGACCTCGTGCTGACCGAGATTTTCCTCAGTGACTCTGAAGGAAGCTGATGTCAGCTTCGTGTCCAGATTTGTGAGTAAAGTAGAATCTCGAGAACACTGGTAAGAAGAACCTCCCTGCTAGTCGATAGCCCCCTTCGCAGCCCCCTGTGACCAAGTCAGGAAGGGAAGGAGAGGGAGAGGTGTGAGGACCCACTCCTGTGCTTGGGCTCTGCTCCCAGCCTCCGTGTGGGTCAGTGGAAGCCACCAGCGGCACACGGGAAGGGCTTCTAGCAGCTGCCTGCTTGTTGTCAGTTCGCAGCACGTTGACTTCCAGATTGTTACAGAGAAAGTTAAGCAAAGCAGATTTTAATCAGTTGGTGATACATCTCACTAGCTCCTGTTACTTTTATGTTCCCGCATTGCCTTGAGCCCAGCAGGAACCATGGTAAACAAAAATAAGCATCATACCTAATCAACAAAGGGCTTATAAAACTAAATACACTGAATCAAATATTAAGTAGCTCACCTGAAATTGATGCATAGCAGTTTAAGGTGGGGTTGAATGCCTGCCGTGGAGGGTAGGGAGGAGAGAAAGACCTGAGTGACTTTTTGGCCCCTCCTGTGTAAAGCAGACCTTCCCCGTACTGCTTATTACTCAGTGTGAAATTGTTCCCACTGGTTCTCAAGTGCACAAGCTGGGGCACAGACTTAAGAGCTTTAGATGAACCTCATCCTCCACCAACTCATTATTTATGTGTTTAGAAATACCTGTTACAACAAAGAAAATGGACAGTTCACAAAAAAAACAACAAAAATGAAATGTTTTGTAAACATTTGAAAGCATTTCAACTTCATTAATAATCAAAGGTATGTTAACAAAACAGTAAAACAGTTTTTTCCTTTAAGTCAGTGTAGTTTTTTTTTTAGATTTATTTATTTATTTGAGAGAGAGCATGAGCAGGGGAAGAGCAGAAAGAGAGGGAGAGTGAGAGAATCTCAAGCAGACTCCCCACTGAACACAGAGCCTAACACAGGGCTCAGTCTCACGACCCTGAGATTATGACCTGAGCTGAAGCAAAGACTCGGATGCTCAACCGACTGTGCCACTCAGGCACCCCAAGATTTTTTTATTTTTTAGGTAATCTCTACACCCATTGTACAGCTTGAACTCACCACCCCAAGATCAAGAGCTGCACACTCCACCAAGTAAGCCAGCCAGGCACCCCAACATTAGTAATTTTTTAATGCACATATCTTTTGCCCTAACAATCTCCTTTCAAGAAATATGTCCTAAGAAAATGATCAGAAATGTGGACAAAAATCTATGTGTAAAGTTGTATGTAGCAGTTATTTATAAATTGTGAAAAATTAGAAGGTAAACATTAGAAGAATAGGTAAACAAATACTACTATAGCCATATGATGAAATTTTTTACAGTCATTAAAGCTTATCTTTGCAGGGACACCTGGGCAGCTCAGTCTGGTTAAGCATGACTTCGGCTCAGGTCATGATCTCAGGGTCCTGGGATAGAGCCCCACATCAGGCTCCCTGCTCAGCCAGGAGTCTGCTTCTCCCTTGCCCCTCCCCCTGCTGTGTTCTCATGCGCTCTCTCTCTCTCACAAATAAATAAATGAAATCTTTAAAAAAACTTATCTTTACAAACTTTTTGATATCCAGAGAAAGTGCTTATGATATAACACTTTCTTTAGGTGTGAAATTCTATATCCAAATTGTGATCAAACTTCGAAAAAGAATATAGGCATAAAAAGAAGGGGTAAAAGAAAATATACAAAGTGGCCAGTGCCAGGTGCTTTAGTTTGTACTTCTGTCAACTTTTCTGTGCTTTCTGGCTTTATTTCAATGAGCATATACTGCTTGATAATAAAGGGAAAATTGAAAGAAAAAAATAATTTTTTACAGCAAAAGTTAATTAGTAGAAGGACATGTGAGATATGAACATTGCTATGTTACTCTGTCAAAATATGAACCATGGTTCTTTCTCTGGATGGTGAAATAGTCTTATGAGTAAAATTTCATTTCTACTTTCTTATGCCTTCCCCCATTTTCCAAAATTTTTACAAAGAACATGTATGAATTTGAGAAAGAAAGGAAAACATTGGAGAAATGAAAAGTGCGGAACTTACACTAGTTCTAAATGTTGCCAGTTTGCTTGTCGATATCTGCAAAAATGTAGCTTTTCCCTCAATGAGCCACCAGCTCATCTTGAGAGTCAGAATTGCAACTTTGAGGTGTAAAAGTCTTGTATAGGGACCATTTATTATACGCCTCCAAGTATTAACATTTCTTCTTAGTTCAAACCCTCCCTAATGTACATTTCCTTCTGGCAGCATGTTTCCTGGAATCCTACTGTCTCTTTGGCTTTGGCTCAGCAGTGCTTACAAACTAGAAACTCTTCTCTCTGGTGACCTGCCACGGCCATTTGAATCAATGACCATACTTATGCATCAAGGAGGGAGGAGGTTTTTCCCAAAATAGCTTGATATTTTAACAACAGGCACATTCAGTTTGTCGCAGACCCTCTTGCAGTTGAATGAGGGTCACTAGGGGGTAACTGCTCTGTCACTGGATTGCAATGGCTCAGCAGTAACAAATACAGGAAGTGACAAAAGAAAGACTTCGTTTAAAGTTCTGTGGCTAGGAGTGGATATAATTTGTCTACATTCCCAGAAACTGATGATAGGTCATCAGTACAAAAAGAAGGAAGCTTAAAATAGTAGGAAGAGTGTTAAGGAGAGAAATAATGAGATGAAATAAAAAGATAATGGTAATAAAACACGGGAAAAGTAAACTTTAAATAACTGAGATCCCTATCGCTATGGGTTACAGGTATGTGACGGTTTTTTTAAGAACTCTTATTTTTTTATACAACCTTTTCTTGAAGGAACCTCCCCAACAGATAAAGGGCAGGCAATTCAAGATCCCATTCAGTGATTTAGAAGCCCTTGAAGGACAATTTGATTCATAGGATTCCTAGCTGATTGGCCTTGGGCCACTAACTCTGTTTGTTATTCCCTATAAGAAGGGAAGAGTCCCTGGGGTGCCTGGGTGGCTCGGATGGTTGGGCGTCTGCCTTCGGCTCGGGTCATGATCTCAGGGTCCTGGGATCGAGCCCCACATCGGGCTCCTTGCTTAGCAAGGAGCCTGCTTCTCCCTCTGCCTGCTTCTCCCTCTGCCTGCTGCTCCCCCTGCTTGTACTCTCTCTCTCTCTCTCTCTCTCTCTGGCAAATAAATAAATAAAATCTTAAAAAAAAAAAAGGGAAGAATCCCTGACCGGCTGAGGATCAAATTAAAACTGTGTGAGCATGCATGTGTGTGCTCACACATGCGTGAGGTACTTGGTAAGCACATGTAGATAGTCGTAAAAAGAGTTAACACTCACCCAGTACTTACTACGTGCAAGGCTCTATTCAGAGCACCATGCGTATGCTCACGCACCTAAACCTCACGACAGCTCTGAAGGTGGGTGCTGTTATTATCCCCATTTTATAGCTGAAGAAACTGAGGCATGGAGAGGTTAAGTAGCTTGCTCATGATCACAGCTAATTAGTTATGGACAGGCAGTCCAGCCCCAGGGTCTCATGCTCTAGACCCTACTGCCTCTACCATGTAAGGTTACCAGTATCACCCAACACAGAAGGGCTGAACTATCTGGGATGGAAGCACATTCTAAAATAGAAAATGAGAGAAGCAGAGGAGTGGGACCTTGTAAATGACCTCTATTTCCTCTCATCTCCCTGGGAATTCATTCTATAGAAACCAGTGAGAATTGTGGAGGAAGCCTTTTTCCCTTGAAAAGCACAGACATTTCTGGGCTGTCTTACTGTCAGTGGTGGTTATCTGACACTGAGCCCTGGAACGGAGCGTGTTTTTTAGCTGTCTCGAACCCGAGGTGCGAGCCTATGAGGAGAGCAGCACATTACTTATGTTCTGTTTATCCTGCGGTGAAAAAGCACCACTAGAATGAACTCCCATAAAGTGTGTATAAGTCACTTTTAATCACACCTCAAAGAACGCTCTTCACTTCCAAGGGTGAAGTCTTTTTCTCCATCAAATTAAACGTTAACCATCTAGTGCCCGACATTACACTCCAGTTTGGTTGTGCTCAGAAATAAATTGTTTCTGGCAGGCCAAGGCACACAAGTGTTGAACTTTCTCTTCTGAGATCAGGGCCCTGTCTCTCAGAGTGTTCCACAGCTCCCCACACAGATAAACTGTCAAAAATTAACCCAGAGGTCAGCGAACTGTGGCCCACAGGCCAAATCTGGCTCACCATAGGGATGGTTTTGCATTTTTAAAGAGTTGGGCGCAAAAATGAAAAGGAGGATATTTTGTGACGCCTGACAAGTATATAAAATTCAAATCCGTTGTCCACAAATACAATTTAATGGGAACACGACCATACCCATCCATTACATCCACACTGTTTGTTATTTGGGCCAAGTTGACTAGTTACAGCACAGGCCGAGTGGCCTGCCAAGCTGAACTATTTACTGCCTGGCCCTTAGGGGAAACTTCACTGACCCCTAACTAGCTGCAACAGAGCACCTTGGTTGGGCTGTCTTCTCCAAAGATAGGCCAAGGCCAGCAAGTGACAGGCTCACACAATCTCACCGAATGACACCCCACATTGCTCAAACCTCAGGTTTGACATTTTGTCCCTTGGGTCATTAACCATCTCTACATTCATCATAGTGAAATTGGACATTCTTTAGCTGCCTTAATTGGGGTGATTCCCTGCACTATTTGTCTGTAAAATATTTGGGGTCTCTCGGATCACATTTTGAAAGAAACAAACATCATCAACTTATAGGCTCCATGAGGAACCTATAAATTCTTCAGATGAAGGAATTTAGCACAGTTCACTTTCTGACAGACCCAAAAACACTATAATGTCCCTATTTTCCCTGCTTTTTTAAAAAGATTATTGATGGGGGTGCCTGGGTAGCTCAGTCGTTAAGCATCTGCCTTTGGCTCAGGTCATGATCCCAGGGTCCTGGGATTGAGCCCTGCATCGGGCTCCCTGCTCGGCGGGAAGCCTGCTTCTCCCTCTCCCACTTGCCCTGCTTGTGTTCCCTCTCTCTGTGTGTGTTTCTCTCTCCGTCAAATAAATAAAATCTTTTTTAAAAAAGATTATGTATTTGAGAGAGAGAGTGTGTGTGAGCACCGGGGGAGGGGCAGAGAGAGAGGGAGAATCTCAAGCAGACTCCCCACTAAGTGCAGAGCCTGATGCAGGGCTCCATCTCACAACCCCAAGATCATGACCTGAGCCAAAATCAAGAGCTGGACACTTAACTGACTGAGCCACCCAGGCACCCCCAGCTGCTTTTTTTTTTTTTTTGAAGCTCAAGAATTAGTTAATAACTAATTAGTTGCTAAAGTCTGTTTAAAATGTAGTTAAACCTTTCTGTAGACACAAACCCATGTCTGCCTAATTTGTAGTGGACTTCTGTGAGCTGAGGCTGACCCAGAGGCAGCACTTCATCATCTGTGTGGGTTGTAGTGATTGCTCAGTCCCAGAACGGTTTCCTCCTCCCACTTGGAAGCCTGCAGGAGCCCCCTTGTGCCTTCCCTCAGAGCACACACTTGAGCACCTTCGATGCACCAGGTCCTGCCCCTGGACCCAGTGGCCCTCTCAGAACACCTCCCATCCATTCCAGGGAACCAGCAGTAAAGAAACAACAACATTCACATTAGAAACATGTAGGAAGGGAGACGGTGGTGGAGATGAGCATCCAGGGCCCCATGGGAATGCAGAGGCAGCCTTTAGAGAACAGTTGCTCTTTCCGTTGTCTGTCCCTTCCATAAAGAACTGTGTGTAGCTGATATGTGAGGCCCTGGGTCATAGCCCCTGACCTCCTAGAGCTTCCATCCAAGTGGGGCAAACACACAAAGACCAAGTGAACAAATAAAAATAGTTTTATTTGTCATCGGTGTTAAGGAGGAATAAACAGCGTTCGAAGGGAGAGAATTAAAGGGAAAATGGAACTTTGGCTAGAGTGGTGGGAGCAGGCCAGATGAAGAGGTGACATTTAAGGCTGAAAGATGAAAAGGAGGTGGTCATGTGAAGACCTGTCCAAGCAGAAAAACAGTTGCTAGAAAAGCCCTGAGGCAAGAACTTGGTGCGCCTGAGGAATTGAAAGACCAGGCATTGGACAGCCAGAGCATCTAGAAGAATGAGGAGTAAACCAGTCCTTCGCTTGTGATGGAGAGGAAAGAGGGGCAGAGGTTCAGGACAGCAAGGCCTGCTGGTGGACACGCTAGTGACTCAGGAGGTCTCGGATGTGGGGCTCTGGGCAGGAAGAGCAGGCTGGGAAGCCAGAGAAGAGCCAGATGGTGACACTCCTTGCCTCTCAGGCAGAGGGAGTTGGGCTTGGTCCAGGAGACAACAGGCAGCCAAAACACAGGGGAATTTTGTGTTTCTAGTGAAAAACTTTTTTTCTGATAACAAAAGTACTCTATATGTGGAAATTTTGGAAAACATATACACAAAGACATGGAAAAAAAATCTGTAAGCACACATTCAAACCATTGTTAACATTTTTATATCCTCTTTGCATACAGATAGTTTTCCAAAATGAGATTTTTTAATGTGTTCTATTTTATAATTGTGATTTCACTTAACAATGTAGAGCAAACGTTCTGAAATGTCTTCCTGTGTCACTAAGTATTCTTTTCCAGAACAACGTTTAATTCCTGTCATAGTATTTCATGCTAAAAATCAGCTAAAATTTTTTATTGCTTAGTCGTCAACCCTTATTGTTGAGCATCTAGAATGTTTCCAGTTTTCAGTATTAAAAATAATGCTTGATTATTGTCCTTTGAGGCATATATTTATTCATATCCATGATTGTTTCCTTAAGAATTCCTAGAAATGGAATTGTGGGGTCAAAGGGTGTATTTTTTTATCTTAGGATTTTATTTTTAAGTAACCTCTACCCCCACTGTGGGGCTCGAACTCACAACCCCAGGATCGAAAGTCACATGCTCCACCAGCTGAGCCAACCAGGTGCCCCAAAGGATGTATTCTATATATTTTTTTTTCAGATTTATTTATTGAGGTGCCTGGGTGGCTCAGTTGGTTAAGCGTCTGCCTTTGGCTCCAGGTCATGATCTCAGGGTCCTGGGATCGAGCCCCACGTTTGGCTCTCTGCTCAGCAGGGAGTCTGCTTCTCCCTCTCCCTCTCCCTCTGTACTCTCCCTCTCTCACATGTTTTGTGTCTTTTTATCTTTTGGTGCCTTCATCATTTGGTTACTAATCTGTAAGAGCTCTTTAGATATTAGGGCTATTAACCCTCATATATGTTGCAAATGTTTTCCTAGCCCATCTTTTTAAATTGCATTATTTTTTCTAGAGAAGTTTTGCATTTGTAGGTAATCACATCTGCCTTTTCCCTTAGCCTTTGCATGAATGCTTTAAAAAGTCTTACCCATTCAAAGACCAGATAAATATTGACTTACATTTCCTTCTTATTCTGTGTTAGTTTTGTTTTGTCAGTTTCAAGAACTCCTTGCCTTAAATGAGGCTTCTGTGTCAAAAAGATAACTGGAGTGGTGAAGGCAGCTTCAGAGGGCAAGGAACTGGTATCAGGGAGACCAGTTAACTAGCTGCTGCAGTTGTGGCCAAGAGGGATATGGTCAGGGCAATGATTCTAACCCTTTTCCGCCTCCACATGGTCCAACTGCACAGCCTGTGCCCATCAGTAATCTCTCTCGTTATGCACCGTGATTCTCAGCTGGGGTGCAGGGAATGGGAGAACTCCTGGCTCAGCTGAGGATCCCTGGTGGAGACTGAAAGGGAAGGATATATTTAGCAGAGGCCAGTTAGCACAGCTGATGGGCTCTGGGTAATAAGCAAAGCAACCGGTGACCCCCAAGTTTTTATTTGAGTGATTGGGTAGATCATCGCTCTGTTAGTCTAGACTATAGAGACTGGCCTTAAAAAGGAGGGGAGGAGCACTGAAGATGATGTAGACAGCTTAGGACTTACTCCTTTTGAAAGGCTGTGTGTCAGTTCAGGTTGAGCTATCCATGCAATGTCTGCACTGGGGAAGATTTGGAAGCCAGATGCTTAAAGGAAATTGAAGCAGTGGGAGTGAACGAAACAGCCCCTGTGTGGAGAACCAGAAGAAAAACATGGCCCAACAGGAACGCTGGGGAACACTAAAATTCAAGGGGTGAGAGAGTTGAAGAGGGGAAATAAGCAGAGGGAACTAAGAAGAAATTGTCAAGGAAGTCAGAGAAGCAGAATACAGTGGTGCCAAGAGAAAAAAAGTTTCAAGGGTAGAGAATGGTCTCCAGTGTTGGAATTTTCTAGCACGATACCAGAGTTCTACACTGTACAGTTAAAACCTATGTCCTTTCTCAGCTGCCATTAGACTCCTTGTTCTTACACATCAGATCCACTCACAACTCCTTGACGTTGTACATACTGCTTCCTCTACCCACAGCGATAGTTCCCCCAGCTCTCCACCTGGTAAGCCACTCATCTTCCAAGAGCAACTTCAGATATCAACTCCTCTGTAAAGGCAATCCGGTCCACCCCTCTCCAGAATTGTCCTGTTCATTCTCAGAGATCGCTCAGCACCTACACTTCTTACCTCTAGGCTAATGTATCACCTGGTGTGGTAGTTATCTACTTATCAGTGCTTCTCAGACTTTTCTAAGGAATTCCCCTAGCAACCAAAGAGCAAACTCAACATTCACTAGGATCATATCCTGAAATGGCCTATGGCATGTTTCTTTTAAAGATTTTATTTATTTATTAGAGAGAGAGAGAAGAAGAGCAGTGGGGGAGAGGGAGAGAGGGTCTTTTTTTTCCCCCATGGTTTATTCTTTCGATATTTAACAATTCCTTACAATAATTCCTTACAGCATTTTTTGTTTTTTTTTTATTGTGGTAAGAATACTTAATATGAGATCTACCTTCTTCATAAATTTTTAGGTGTACAATATAGTATTGTTAACTGTAGACACAATGTTGTAGAGCAGATCTCTGGAACTTACTCATCTTGTGTGACTGAAACTTTATACCCATTGAACAGCAATTCCCCTTTATCTTGTCCCACAGCCCCTGGCTACCAGCATTCTATTCTCTGCTTCTACGACTTCGACTTTATAGATATCTCGTAGAAGTGGAATCATGGAGCATTTGCCTTTCTGCTTTATTTCACTTAGCACGATGTCTTCCTAGTTCATCCATGTCTTCTCATATGGCAGGATTTTCTTTTTTAAAAGGCTGAGTAATATTCCACAACATATATATTCAATTCTTTTGGGCATATACCCAGAAGTAGGATTACTGGATCATATGGCATTTTTATTTTTAAATGTTTTTGAAGTCAGGAAAGCCATTCATTGAGTTTATTATTGCAACCAATCTAACACAAATGCTGTGAATGACTTTCTTTTACATTTTGTTTGAGGCAGAATCCAAAAAAGTGTACACATTGTGATTAGTTGCTATTTCTAGGTTATTCCCCCTTCTCTTTTTTTCCCCCCATGTATTTTATTTTAGTTAATGGTCATTTTTATTTCATTAAATTAACATTTTTGTATAATTCTCTTAAGAATAGGATTCTGCTCTAATTCAGTATCAGTCTAACAAAATCATATTTCATATCAAAACTACTTATGCATAAGTGCTTTTATGTTATAACAATTCTTCCTCGTAAACAGCCAGGAGGTGAGCTTACAATGGCTTTCTCTCTCTTTTTTTTTTTTAATTTTGTAATTAACATATAATGTATTATTGGTTTCAGAGGTAGAGCTTAGTGATTCATCAGTCTTATATAACACCCAGTGCTCATTACATCACATGCCCTCCTTAATGTCCAGCACCCAGTTACTCCATCCCCCCACCCCCCTCCCCTCCAGCAACCCTCAGTTTGTTTCCTGTGATTAAGAGTCTCTTAGGTTTGTCTCCCTGTCTGGTTTCGTCTTGTTTTATTTTTCTCCTGGGAGAGAGGGTGTTAAACAGACTCCGTGCTGAGTGCGGAGCCTGATGCAGGGCTCGGTCTCACAACCCTGAGATGACCTGAGCCGAAATGAAAAGAAGGACGCTTAACCAACTGTGCCACCCAGGCGCCTCTGGCATGTTTTTTTAAAATCCTGTTTTGTTTGTTTTTTAAGATTTTATTTATTTATTTGACAGAGACACAGTGAGAGAGGGAACACAAGCAGGGGGAGTGGGAGAGAGAGAATCAGGCTCTGCACTGAGCAAGGAGCCCGATGTGGGGCTCGATCCCAGGACCCTGGGATCATGACCTGAACTGAAGGCAGATGCTCAACGACTGAGCCACCCAGGCGCCCCTAAAGTCCCGTTTTATTTTGACAATTAACACTACTTTCATTCTGTCATTCTAGATGTTGGCTTTAATCTGGATGTTAAATTTTTCCAGTTACTTATTTGGAATAAGTCTTCCTGGAAGATTCTCCAGGTTTGTTCTGTGGCTTCTCTTACTATAGCACACTGCTGAGTATCCAAGGGAATGACAGCTCAGTTTCAGAAGCTTAAGTGCACACGTGGCTCTCCCACCAGATCAAGAGCACCTTCCTCTAGAGAGATCGTGTCTGCTTTACGACAGATTCCCAGTGCCCAGCACAGTACCTGTACATAGGAGCCATTGGTACATATTTACAGATGCAAAGGCAGGAGGAGGAAGCAGGGGATGGAAGAACAGACGAACAGATGGGAGGAAAAGAATAGATGGACAGAAGAGCAGATGAATGGGAGGATGGCAAGGAGGAGATGGATGGATGGATGGATGGATGGACAGACATAGATGGTTGGATTGCAAAGGTTAAAGAACAGGTAGGGACAGAAGTAAAGACTACGTACGTAAACTACTCTCTTAAGAAGCTTAACTGTCGGGGCGCCTGGGTGGCTCAGTCGTTAAGCGTCTGCCTTCGGCTCGGGTCATAATCCCAGGGTCCTGGGATCGAGCCCCACGTCAGGCTCTTTGCTCAGTGGGGAGCCTGCTTCTCCCTCTCCCTCTGCTACTCCCCCTGCTTGTGCTCGCTCTCTCTTGCTCTCTCTCTGTCAAATAAATAAAATCTTTAAAAAAGAAAAAAAGCTTAACTATAGGGTGTGATGAGAGAGAAATTAGTAGCTAGGAGGCACAGGCATTATAGTTAGTTTATCTTAATTTGGGGGCACTTCATGGCTGGTGGGGGAAAAAAATGAATGGGTAGGCTTTTTGTTCTTTTATTTAATGGAAGAGACCTGAACATGCTTATAAGCTGAGGAAAAAGCAGGTAGCCATTGGAAGAGAGACTGAACATATTCAGCTCCCTCAAGAAATACTTACTGAGTACCAATGACATGCGAGGCACTGTACCAGTATATGAGCAAGAGCAGCTTCCTCTGCCGGGGCTTTCATCCCAGTAGGACTGTGGGTGAGAGGGAAAGGATAATGGGCTATTATCCAAGGAAAGATGGTACCTCATGCTGACTGCTGCCCTCTCAGGGAGAACAAAATATTTTAATGTTGGTCTAGGTCAAACATAATTATGGAGGTAAGACTGCTGAATTTTTATAAAAACCACATGCATTCCAAAGCCTCCTGGATATGGGGTGGGTGTGTCATGAAGAAAGAGCTGGAGGAAGTCTGCATATGTCCAATGTATATTTGCCAAAAACAGTTCTCTCCCGTGATTCAGACGAGGTGATGCTCTCGGGATAGAGAAGTAGAACAGAGGCAGAAAAAGACATGGTTGAGTCTCTGTCTAGCCGGTTAACCTAAGCTTTTCTGGGTTTTAGTAAGTGACTCATTTCCCCTCCGTGTGGTTCTCTTAACATATTCTGCCTAAGACTAGATGGTACATCCAAATGGAAATAAACCATGGGCTCTGGGCATGTGCTGCACATTGATTTAATCCACTTCATAATTTCATTAATGCTCATTCTCTTTCTTCGAGTCCTATAGTTTAGACCATTGCGTAGACCCCCACCACCCAGAAGTCATTTATCACCAGACATTAGCTGCTCCGTGCTTAGTTACAGTGCATAAAATATTTTCAGTGTCAGAAATTACATGAGATCTCATTTGTAACTCTGCACTCATTCTGTTTCACAGATATTATTAAGAAGAAATGACTGTGAATCGGATGAAAAGATTATTTTTAAATTACTTCACTTTTGTTACTTCTGTTCCTTTTATTATAGGCTATCCCCCAGATGCTTTTTAGAAGTAAGGTAGGGTATATTTATAAGTACCTTTTAAAATTACTTAGAAAACAAATCCATAAAGATTGAAAATGTTGGGCTGTGTGACCTGTTTGTTTTTAATGATGCAGTATTACAGAGGCCTTACTAATCCTTTGTGATTAAGTGTGAAAAATCCTGCTTTAATCTTTGCAACAGGTTAGATCATGAGACAGTGAACACCAAAAAAAAAAAAAAAAAGAAAGAAAGAAAGAAAGAAAAAGTCACTGCTACTGAAAATTTTTGGTATCGAATATTGCTTAAATCATTGCTGGAAGCCTTGAAAATCATCTTGTTTCTTTGGTAATTACAAGGACACTTGACCTAACATGTTATAAATATTGGGCTCTAAATTAAATTGTCTATAAAATATTCACTATCCTAGAATACTAAGTTAGAAACATTTTTGTAGATTTTTTTGCACTTTATGTTTTAACCTTACAATACTCCTGTAAGGTAGGTAATGGAAGTAACTGTATCCTTCACGTGACAGGTGAGGGAGATGAAAGAGACCTGCCCCAAGTCACAGATCATAAACATCTGCATACATCACAGACCTTGCCACCAAAGAGTTCATAGTCTAAGGTGGAGGCAAATGGATGTTTATAAGAACAGAAAGCTCCCATGAGCAGAGAGCAGTAGTACCCTTAACACCACTCACCATAAGGCTTCATGAGGTCGGAAGGTGGGTGTGAAGCTCCTCCTATGACTTTGCTCACGTTTTCAGAAGGTGGCCCAGGGATCGCTGCTCACTGCCTGTCTTTAAATGCTGGCGTTCACATTTGTGACAAAGTTATGCATTCTGGACAGAGTGTATGTGTATATATAGAAGTAAAAAGTGACACTGAAAGAAGAGCCAGACATCCCCTCACGGAGTCTTATCCAAAACAGCAGCTCCCTTCTGGCCTTGGAGAGCAGGTCTGTTTCTCAGGGGGTGAACGAAGACCTCAGAGTCCAGAATCTGCCCAGAGCTCCTGCTTCGGCTCAAACAGTCTCTAACCCCCCCTCCACCCCCCAGCCCCCCGGCCCCCCGCTCTGGCCTTAGCTCCGCCCCCTTCCTCATTTCCCTCTTCTTCCATCCACATCCTGATACGCTAGAGGACAGACTTCTGACCAGAGCCAGATTTCCTCAGTTTGGGGTTCGGGAGAAGCACCAGTGATTGATTGCTCCTTCCTCGTGTTAGGAGCAGACCAAGAGGGGCTTTTGAACCTAGCTATCCAAACGCAGCCGCTCTTGGTAAATTCTCCATCACTGGAAATACACAAGCTTAAACCAGACAATGACTTGGGATGTCCTAGAAGGTGTTAGCTCGTTGGAAAGGGGATCACGAAAGATTTGTTCTAATCCGAGTGTCTGTGATTCTAAGGCAGTGGAAGGCACCTGTATGCCTGTGGACGCGGGAGCACAGGAGGCATGATGTCGTCACAACTGTGCGGAATGGAAACACGTGGCGTTTATTTAATGCACCGAAATTACTTTGAGCAGCACATTCCTTAGCTGTAAAATTGGAATAAAAATACCTGCCTCATGGGATTTTCATGCAGACTAATTTACATCATGAAACAGAATATAAAATGCCCAGCCCAGTGTCTCAGGTGCTAAGCAAGTGATGGTTGTGGTTAAAGATTTGCAGTATACCAGGTGCCGTAACAGACAAGATCTGATTGCTGCTTGGGATAAGAGGGGTTCTCCTTTTCTGGGATTTGCTCAGCCTTGAGCAATGAAGCTCAACAGTAGTCTCCCCAATGCAAACAAAGTAAAGGCAGCATCACTTTGTACTTTGCATTGCATCTCTGAACTTGCCTTTGGGCATCACTGATCTATCCATAAACATAAACCTTTGGGTTTCCTTTCTTGGGGTTCCTCATAAAAGGCAGGAGAACTCATTTTTCCATATTTGGAAGCACAAAGATTTGCAGAAAGCAGTAGGCTCTCTTTAAACAGTATTCCTGACAGCTATCCCTGCCCTTCCCCCCCCCAAAAAAATCCTTTGTCTGCTTCTCTAGGAAAGGTGCTGGAAAGGAGCCAGCATGTAGGAATTAAAAAGACAACTGGTACAGAGCATAAATGTGTGCTAAAAATACTAAAACCAGTAAGGATTCATCTGAAAGCAGAATAGAGTCTCTGTATGCCCCTGCTTCTGGACTTGCTCAGAGCCGTGATGGCTCTGTGTTATTTGGGGATGACAGTAATTATGGAGCCAGAGTGCTCCTCGGCAGAGACAGACAGAGTTCCAAGCGGAGGGATGGTTTCCATGGCAATAGCATCAGCATCTGAATGACTTCCTGTCACAACAAGTTGGTGACTTAATGAATTCATTACCAAATTCCAAAGGAAAACTGGAGAGTGGTTGAGCTACTGCTCAGCCCTCAATGTGCCTAAATCCAGAATGGGAGAGCCATTTCTCCCACACAGGCAGCCCAAGTGCTTGCTGCTGGGCGGGCGGAGCAGGGGGAGCAGGGGGAGGGCATCCGTGACCAAATCTGGCGCCACGTGGTCTGTGAGGGCCTCAGTGCCTGTTATGCCAAGAGTGTGAGAGAATCCCAAGAGTCTTCATTCTAAACTCGCACTGATCCAACCTAATGAAATTAATGATCACAGGAATCTTGTCCGGGGCTTCAGAAGCCTACCCGCAAGTATCCCAAGTCCTCTAGAAAAAAGCCAAGGAAAGAGAAACAGACCTTAAATTCTAATAGCCTGCAAGCAGAAGCAAAGTGGGGGGCAGGGGGAAGCATGTGACCCTACTTCTGTTCTTCGGTGTAGCACAGAGACAACATGGAACAACAACAAAAGCACACGGATACCTTCAGAAATTGGGAGGGGGGGGGGCTGTCATTTATTTGGTCAACTGCATATAAAATTTGAGCCAAGAGGTAATGTATCACAATAAGAACGTATCATAATTAACTTTTCCTACCTTGCTGTCTTTGCTAATGAAAATCTACCATCTGGCAGATGTAACACAGCCTCAGTGTGGACGACTAACTAGGGGCCGGATCGGGACAGAAGTGCCGTAATTCCTCAGAAGCATCTTGTTGGCAGGAAGTGGTAGGGTATTCCATTCCTCTCACATCCATTTCCCAATTAGTTCAGCAAATATTTGACCCCTCAAAGTGTTCCCAGTCTAATGACAGGGACAGAATAAATCCAGAAGGAAGCACAGTAGAGAAAGACGATGTGCTACCATTTGTTGATGGCTGGGCACTCCCGCTGAGCCATGGCTTCATGCCCGTTTTCTCCTTTAGCCCTCGAAGAACCCCAGGAGCTGGGTATCGCTCCCACTTTTCCACCAATGGCACTGAGCGCTGCAGAGGCTGTGTCACTCGCCAGAGGCGCCCGTGACTAGTAAGCCACAGAGTCAGGATTGCAACTCTGTTCTCTCCAGCTCCTCAGCCCACGTTCTTATCCACTTGGTGTGGACAGGTGCTGACTCCAGGCTGGGGCCTTTGGGGGGGTGGTAGGAGAGGTCAGAATGAAGGTGATGCTTGATGCGACCTCATGAGGTGGACAGTCTTCCTCCTACGGTAAGCTCTGACCCCAGGTCGGTATCCTAAGGCAGGTGGGCCCAGGAGCAGCTCTGTTACAAGGAAGAGAGGAACTTTTGAGACAGAAAAATCACAGCAAACTAAAAATACTTAGCATTGAAGATGAGAGGGGGTGACGTGCATGTGCCAGTTTTGACCCTTCTCTGTTGTAATAGAGATGAGGAAAAGCAGGTGCCTGACTGGTATGATGCCTTGGAAGGGTGTGTCATTGGGTCTCATCTGTCCGTATGTGAATGTACGGACTTTCAGTAATGACATCTAGTATATTTTCCTGGGGTGCCTGAGTACTTAATGTCTTTTCATTGTTTTTCTAACCCTAACCAACAAAATACACTGGGACAGGAGAAGATTGCTCATATTTGCTGAAAGTCCTGCCCTAAGATGTGGCTAATGACAAAAGTTGTTGCCAACTAAGCCCTCCTTGTGTTCGGAGGTTCCTTTACAATATATCATTGTTGGGGCGCCTGGGAGGCTTGGTCAGTTAAGCATCTGCCTTTGGCTCAGGTCATGATCCCCGGGTCCTGGGATTGAGCCCCACATCGGGCTCCCTGCTCAGCAGAGAATCTGCTTCTCCCTCTCCCTCTGCCCCTCCCCCTGCTCATGCATGTGCACATACTCTCCCTCTCTCAAATAAATAAATAAAATCTTTAAAAAAATTAAAATATATCAGGGTTTCATAAAGTCATATGTACAGTTTGAACAGTGTTACTTAAAAAAAAAAAAAGACCAGTGCCATATAAAAAGAAGCAGGCCCCTTTTGCTTGAATACACATAGGATTATCTCATCACGATTCTGCAAGGCCACCTCTGACAGCCACACAGAGACTCTGCCATGTGCCACCTAAGGGGGTGCCTGTCACCTGGACCATGATATGAAGGGCACCCCTGGAGCCGCACCCCATGGCAGCCCTCATCCTGAAAGTCACTCTCACTAGACAAATAAGTATCTCCTGGATTATAACCGCCGGAGTGGAGGTGAAGATCACCGCCCCCCATTTCCTGTGCGTGGTGCACGCCATCCCAGCCTGGGTCGGGGCCCTCGTGGCTTCTGAGTGTTACGGGGCGTTTCACACAGACCTGACTGGGTGTCCTACTGCCTGTGCTTCTGATGTGTGGAATATTTAGAAAGCAGTCGTTCTTTCTTGTCCCCAAACGTTTGGTTCTTTTTGAGCATTACCTCCTACAGGGTTTGCAAATGTATTTTCCATATGCCGCAAAGTGTCAACAGCCTGCTGTTTCCGGGCTTTAGCTGTCCCTTCACATTAAGTACACGTGTCTGAACACGCGCATCAGTAAAGTGTTAATAAGCTGACTGGGGCACAGCTGGAAAGGGCTTGCGCGGTGTCGCAGGAGAGGCACTGCGCCTGGCTTCCCTGTCACTCTGTGGGGAGCTGGTGCAGGGCGCACGTGAGCTGCAGCACCAGAGGGCTCATACCAGGCGTCCCGGCCCCAGGGACACAGAGGAGCTGTGCCGTCAGGAGAGCAAGGGGGGAAATCTTTTCTTTGCCTGGGAGAGGTTTTGCCAGGCCGCCCGTAGCTCTTCAGCACCCGCTGTCTCTTCTTCTTCATCGCCGGGCCGGGCCCGAGCGCAGAGACGCGCGAGACCCGAGGCGGGTAGACAGATGCCATGGAGAACGGTGAAGCGCTGTTGGACACATGTGTGCCCACGGCTGGCGGAGCTCCAAGCAGCACAGCTGACCCGGCGAGAAGAGCAGGCAGGCTTCAGAGCCTTTAGGGACAGCTTCCCAAAGAGGGAACGCTGAGGAAACACAGAGGGCGAAGAAAGGAGGAACTTGCCAGCTGACGGCAGGGGAGAAAGAGCGTTCTAGGAAAAGCAGGATGTGCCGACACTTTCTCAGGGGCCCTGAGTCTAGCTGCGTGTGGGGTGGGGGGACTGCCCTAGAGGAGGGCTGAAGTGATGGGAAGGGGCCAGAGTTGGGCCAGGGGCCAAGTCCCATAAAGCTTCCACTGCCCGGCAGAGAGCACTGCGCATGGAGGGTCCCCGCCACGTGCCAGGGACTGTGCAAGGCCTGTGCGTGCGTGCCCTGTCTCATCCATCTGCACGTTCTCTTGGAGCTGGGATGGGAGCGTAGACTCTGATTCCATAGAGTGTCTCCTGTACATAGAGAGCATACAATGGAGTAGGTTTTAGTACATTGACAATTGTGCGACCATCACCACAATCAACTTCGAATGTTTCCCTCACCCCACATAGAAACTCCATGCCCTTTGACAGTCACCTCCCCCCATTCCCGCTACCCAACCTCAGGCCACCACCAATCTGCTTTCTGTCACTAGATTTGCCTACTCTAGACATGTCATATAATGGAGTCACATAATAGGTGGTCTTGGTGACTGGCTTCTTTCACATAGCATCATGTTTTCAGGGTTCATTTATGTCATGGCAGTGTGTCATATCCGTACCTCCTTTTTATTGTCACCATAATATTCCATTATGTGACTATACTACATTTTGTTTATCCTTGTGTCAGTTGATGAACATCTGAGTTGTTTCCACTTTGGGTCTATTATAAATAATGCCTCTATGAATATTCCTGTAGAAGTTTTATGTGGACTTATTTTCATTTTTCTTAGGTATATACCTAAGATAAGAGTGAAATTACTAGGCCATATGGTAACTCCCTGTTTAACTTTTTGAGGAACTGCCACATTATTTTTCAAAGCAGGTGCAGCATTTTTATATTTCCACCCACAGTGTATGAGGGTTCCAGTGTCTCTTTTCCTTACCAATACTTGTTATTAACTTTCTTATCATCACCATCCTGGTCAGCATGAAGTGGTATCTCATTGTGGTTTTGATTTGCATTTTCCTGATGACTCATGATGTAAAGCATCTTTTCATGGGTTTATTGGCCTTTTTTTTTTTTTAAGATTTATTTATTTTGTGGGGGTGGGTACAGAGGGAGAGGGAGAGAGAGTCCCAAGCAGACTCCACACTGAGCTTGGAGCCCAACACCGGCCTCAGTCTCATGACCCTGAGATCATGACATGAGCCAAACCCAAGAGTTCGTCACTTAACCAACTGCACCACCCAGGCACCCCAGCCATTTTTATATCGTCTTTAAAGAAACATCTATTTAGATCCTTTGCCCATTTTTTCATTGTTATGTCTTTTTATTATTGAGCTCTAAGAGTTCTTTGTATATTCTAGATACAAGTTCCTTAGATATATGTCTTGCAAGTATTCACTCCCGTTCTGTGAGTTGTCTCTTCATTTTCTCCATGGTGTCCTTTAAAGCTTAAAAGATTTTTTTTTTTTAAAGATTTTATTTATTTGACAGAGAGAGAAACAGTGAGAGAGGGAACACAAGCAGGGGGAGTGGGCATAGGGAGAAGCAGGCTTCCTGCCGAGCAGGGAGC
Organism: Eumetopias jubatus; assembly: GCF_037043125.1. Lineage (NCBI taxonomy): Eukaryota > Metazoa > Chordata > Mammalia > Carnivora > Otariidae > Eumetopias > Eumetopias jubatus. The sequence continues at coordinate 122,463,837 of NW_028274816.1, forward strand.
CCAATGGGAGACTCAATCCCAGAACCCTGGGATCATGACCTGAGCCAAAGGCAGACGCTTAATGACTGAGCCACCCAGGTGCCCCATAAAGTTCAAAAGATTTTAATGTTAAAGTCCAGTTGATCTGTTTTTCTTTTGTGTCTTGTGCTTTGGGTTTAAGAGACTAATTTTTAACCAATACATCATTTGAACTTGATCCCACAAGTTATGGGTAGCCACCGAAGGACTTCAAATTGTAGAATGACTTAAAATTTATATTTTTTAAAAACCAAACTCATGCATGGGAAGGCTAGTCATGGCTCCCAAAGGTATGCCCATGTCCTAATCCCTGGAACCAGTGAAAGTTACTTATTTGGAAGAAAGGTCTTTGCAAAAATAATTAAATTAAGGATCTTGAAATGGGGAGATTACTCTGGATTATCCAAGTGGGTCCTCAGTGCCACCACAAATGTGCTTATCAGGGAAAGGCAAAGGGACGTTTGACACACCCAGAGAAGGTGATGTGAGGACAGAGGCAGAAGTTGGAGTGATACAGCCCCCAGAAGCTGGCAGAGGCAGGGAACTCTAAAGCCTTGGGAGGAACGTGGCCTTGGTGACACCTTGCTTTCAGACCTCTGGCCTCCAGAACTGTGTGAGAGAGTACATTTACACCATTAATTTCTTACAACAGCCACAAGAAACTAATACAGTGTAGCTTTTTAAAAAAACATGTAAAAATGAAAAGGGGATACCTGGCTGGCTCAGAGGAGCATGTGACTCTTGATCTAGGGGCTGTGACTTCAAGCCCCATGTTGGGTGTAGAGATTACTTAAAAATAAAATCCTTAAAAAAATAAAATAACGTGCTGTGGTGCCATTTTTTTTTTTTAGTTTATCATATTTAGACATAAGATTGACCTTTGACTGTAAAATATGATAGTTAATTTAGCTTCCTTTGACCACTTCCTTCTGATTATTGTTAGTTTTTTCATAATCTTTAGTTTACTGTTCGTTACTTTTATAGTTCAGAACACTGCATTATCAAATTTAAGATGCCATCTGTTATAAGATGCACCATTATTTTATATTCCCCTAAGGAAAAATAACACTGACATTTAGACTTTTAAAGTGTCAAGAGTTGGGCGCCTGGGTGGCTCAGTTGGTTAAGCATCTGCCTTCGGCTCAGGTCATGATCCCAGGGTCCTGGGATCGAGCCCGCATTGTGCTCCTTGCTCAGTGGGGAGCCTGCTTCTCCCTTTCCACCTCCCCCTGCTTGTGTTCTCTCTCTCACTGTCCCTCACTCTCAAATAAATAAATAAAATACTAAAAAAATAATAAAGCATCAAGAGTAAGGAGCATTCCAGTTTCAAAGATATTAAAGGTTGAACTTCAACTTCAGACATGACCTCTCTTAACTAACCATGATGTCAAATGAAGATGCAGGTGCCCCTGCTTGAACTTTTGACACCTATAGTTTTACTTTTATATTGTTACTATTTACATTGTTTTATACTTTGATGATTGACTCTAAAGCTGAAACCTGTAACTAGCCTTTATATTTCTGTAATTTTATAAATATTGTTTCCATCAGAGCCAAGTAGTATACTAGGATTACATATCCTTCCCTATGGATTCGTTTCTTTCTCTGCCAACATCTGTGCTACTTAATGGCCAACCCTCAGTTCAAACCATTCGTTTCATAACTGGAGTCTTAGTATGTTGCTTGTCACGGATACGTCTCATGCCAATTATGCAAAGCAATTATGCCCTAAAACTAAACATTTGTGATACTGGCACTTAAAGCTCCTGCTCTTGGGCGCCTGGGTAGCTCAGTCGGTTAAGCGACAGCCTTCGGCTCAGGTCATGATCCCGGAGTCCTGGGATCAAGTCCCATATCAGGCTCTCCCTTCTGTGTGGGGAGCCTGCTTCTCCCTCTGCCTCTGCCTGCCACTCCCTCTGCTTGTGCTCACTCTCTCTGTGTCAAATAAATAAATAAAATCTTAAAAAAAAAAAAAAGCTCTTGCTCTTTAGCATCACTATTTCTATAGACTTTCTTTTTAATGCCTCAATTTATCACCAGGACCTGGAGTAGACTAACTTTTTCAGTAAAGAGCCAGATAGTGGGATGCCTGGGTGGCTCAGTCAGTTAAGCGTCTGCCTTCAGTTCAGGTCATGATCTCAGCGTCCTGGGATTGAGTCCTGCATCGGGCTCCCTGCTCAGCACGGAGTCTCCTTCTCCCTCTCCCTGCCCCCCATTTGTGCTCTCTCTTGCTATCTCTCTCTCAAATAAATAAAATCTTTTTTAAAAAAAATAAAGAACTAGATAGTAAATATTTTAGGCTTTGCAGACCATGAGATCCTTATTACAGGTACTCGGCTCTTCCGTCTTGGCACAAAAGCATCCATAGACGGTATGTAAATGAACAGATATGTCCGTATTCCAATAAAACTTTATTTAAAATCAAGCAGTAAGCCAGATTTGGCCCATGGGCCTTGGTTTCCCATCCCCTTATTTAGAAGAATAAATTCTGACTTTTATATCTTGCAAGACAGTCAAGATTTCAATTTGGAAGGTTTTAGATAATCTAAATGACTGTTACATGGGTCACACAAGACCAAAATAACACCTGAAAATCTGAAATTCTTCAGATGTGGTGGATATAAGGGTTTCCTGGGGCCCTAGGAGAAAACAAGTCTGCTGAAATTGTATTCTTGAATGTTTCTCCATTCCTTGGGTAAATCAAGTAAGATAGAACAGAGAAAACAGCTTTCATCCCAACGCACATTTCTGGGTCAAAGGTGGCCTTTCAACTCCAAAAATAGACTTCTTCCCAACCTCCACTTCCTGCTGACAAGAAGTGTGAACCTTCGATTTCTAACTGTGAAAGGATGTAATTCATGGGACTTTTTTTTTTCAAACCACCAAAATGAAATCCTGAGTAATGAAGCTTAAAAGGAATCAGTAACAATTGCTGGAATATTGCCAACATTTAAGGGTGTCAAGTGGAAAATTCTACAGATCAGATCCAGATCAGATTCCAAGAACTAATTCAAACTTTAAAATGAAATATATGTGACATAATAATATTTTCTTTATTCATACTATCATTTCTTTTTCCAACTCAAATCTAATTCTGAGAAACTAATAAATTGGCATTGCCTTTATAATTATCCATTTAAAAATCTGGGAAATTAAGCCAGACAAAAGATTCATCACTCACTTAACCCAGACATCCATATTTATGGTTCATTTTAATATCTAAACCAATAAGAAGCTACTCACTTTATCCAGCTGTAATAATAAAAGTCAGTTTGGAGTTTTAAATGACCTGACATATTAGGATCTTCTTTTGTTTTCCCTCGTCAAGTTATGACTTGTGATTTCATGCTGGTTTCATTTGCTCCAGACCCAGAAAGTAGCAGAATCTGAGTCTGTAGCCTGAGAGACCTATAATCTGCTCTGCTCCCTGATCTCTCACTGGGCTCTGCCTCTCAGCTCTGAGTACAGACTCTGCAGAAAGAGAGCTAAGTGTGAGAAAGAAAGAAATTTGCCCTTCTCCCTTGAGTTGCTACCGTCTTATTTCTGGAGGGAAGACACTCTGAGATCCCCAAAGAAATTATCTAAATGTTAGAGGGTTTTATATAAATACTATGTAAGTACAATGTATTGTTTCTCTCCTTTCGAAGAGATTGAAATCTTTGTTGGGAAAGTATGTTTTTTTAATTATTTACTTGGTTATTTAGCTATTTACTATATGTTTTGCAACAAATGCTGTGTCATAAAGTGAATTTTTTTTTGCCTTTTTTAAATTTTGTAAAGTTTTTATTTTAATCACCCGTTGCTCATCACAACCAGTGCACTCCCTCATCCCCCCACCCACCTCCCCTCCGGTAACCATCAGTTTGTTCTCTATAGTTGCAAGTCTGTTTCTTGGTTTGCCCTCTCTCTCTCTTTTTTTCCTTCTGCTCATTTGTTTTGTTTCTTAAATTCCACATATGGTATTTGTCTTTCTCTGACTTATTTCACTTAGCATTATGCTCTCTGGCTCCATCCATGTTGTTGCAGATAGCAAGATTTCATTCTTTTTTATGGCTGAGCCATATTCCATTGTCTACATATAGCGCTTCTTCTTTATCCATTCATCTGTCAACAGACACTTGCGTTGCTTCCCTGTCTCGGCTATTGTAGATGATGCTGCAATACACATCAGGGTGCATGTATCCCTTTGAATTAATGTTCTTGTATTCTTTGGGTAAATACCCAGTAGTGCAATTGCTGGATCGTAGGGTAGTTCTATTTTTAACTTTGTGAGGAGTCTCCATACTGTTTTCCACAGTGTACAAAGTGAAAATTTAATAAGCAGTTAAACTTAAGTGAGCAAAAGATGCTGCATTTTCAATTTTAGGCTTTAAATTGACATCTTTGTGTAAGTTAAAAGTTTTGTTTCATTTTCCCAAAAGCATACCATTCCCTTTTTCACACTGCTTATAGATTAGACTCCAAATTTCATGAAGATAGAAAAGGGCCTTCAATGGAAATAACATACGTGCTTCATTCAGTGGGAAACTCTGCTTATATGTTATACTCTCAGGCTCGTACTCAGTGTCTCCTGTTACTCAGCAAAGACCAACATATCACAAATGGCCCCTGGGTCCAGCTGTATGGACTTAGCTGAATTATTTTCATTTTTCTGGAGAAGCAAACTTCTGTGTGTTGACGTTCCCTTCTCTGTTTGTCGTTGGGCACACAGATGAACTAGGATGACACCTGTTGTTGCCTGCTGACCTAAGCCTAGCAGCTGGGGATTTTGAGAGTTAACCATGTTTCGTTCACTCAATTCATTTCTTCTTGTGGCCATCCAGCTGGTTTAACAACACCAAAACATATGCCTGTATCCACAGGGGGTAAAAGGGGGGGGCGATTTTTGCAGTAATGGAAACACACATCCAAAAATGAGGAGTTAATATTAGCCCTAGCATTTGTCAGGGGAGCATCAGCAGAAGCTTCCCCCATACTCATCAGCTGTCTTTTTGCTTCACTCTTTGCAACAGATTATTACAAGACTCACAGAAAGCTTCTAGATACCATACTAGTTAAGGATTGAAACTTTTCATATTATAAAGCACTCCTCCTGGAGAAGAAGAATCTTCACTTTGTTTACATCTGTACTCATATAATCTTGCTCATAGCTGTTCTTTTTTAAAATGATCCAGAACCATAAAAACTATATATGTGCATGTGTGTGTGTGTTTTCCAAATTCTGAAAGTAACTATTGCAGGTTCATGGGTGAATTTTGGAAAACATAGAAAAATCTAAAGAAAAACATCTAAATCACCAGTTATGTTGCTGTGCAGAAATAACTACCACTCCTATTTTAGTATCTATGAAGTTATGATAGAAAGCAAGTTATATGACTTGGTTTTCTCATTTAATATACTCTCGAGTAATTTCCCATTAACACAAAACTTTGTGCAAATGTTTAAAAACTGTGTTTGTTGGGCATTTTGGAAGTTTCCAATTTTTTTATTGTAATTTGTGCTGTAGTGAGCATCCTGTAATAAATATTTGTTGGCATTTCAGATTATTTCCTTAGGATAAACTTCAAACAGGGAAGGAGTGAAGAGGAAAGAGGGTGCTAGCCGAGAAAAGCAAGTGGGACACCCGGCAGGGAACAGAGAGCATAGTGCATGGAGGAACTGAAAATAGCTGAGTGGGGCTGGGGCTGAGGAAGCTTGGCAGGGAGTGAGAAGACCGGTAAATGGAGAGGGAAGCAGATCACAGAGACACCGGAAGGAGTTCAGACTTCTTCCTGAGGTCAGTGAGGAAGAAAAGGAGGGTTTTGGGCAAGAGATCAGATTTGTAACGCACATATCCATATTTTAGGACAATCATTCTGGTTGCAGCTTGAAGAGGGGATGGGAGGCAGGGAGAGCAGAGAGGAAGCTGTTACAGTAATTTTGGTGAGATACGATAAAAGCCTGGATTGTGTGGTGGCAGTAAGGATTAAGGGAGAAAAGGTGGATTTGGAAGAGATTTAGAAGGTAAAATCTAAGGACACCTAGGTGGTTCTATCTGTTAACTGACTCTTGATTTCAGCTCAGGTCATAATATCAGGGTTGTGAGATTGAGCCCTGTGTCGGGCCCCCACGCCCAGCGTGGAGCCTGCTTAAGACTCTCTCCCTCTGTCCCTCCTCCCCCCCTAAAAAATAATAATAAAAATAAATTTAAAATCCTTTAGGAGAAAAAGGTAAAAAATCTACAGGACTGCTGCAGAATGAAGGAAAGAAGGTAGAGTCAAGGAGCATCCGGAGGCTTCTGGCTTGAGCAGTTGGGTGGGAACCCAACTGCCTCTTACCCAAGTGGAGGTGTCCAGGAGTCAGCTGAATCTAAGGTTTGGGATCCGAATGAACGACAGATTTGGGAGTTATCAGCATGTAGAAACTACCCGAAGACATGGAAGGGAGGAGGAGGGAGGAGGAGACAGGAGGAATGGCTAAAGACTAGGAAGGCAAGAATATGCTGTACCATGGAAGCCACGTGAGAAAGTGCGCTAAAGCCACCATGCCAGGTGCTGCAAGGAGGTCAAGGAACAAGAACAAAGGCAGAAAACCCAACTATTGACTGAATTCGGTGACCAGGGAAGCAAGGTGCAAGGCTGGCTTCTTGAAGAGAATATCTCCCATTCATTTTGTAGCCACCACACAACATAATCTTAGTGTAGACATTGCTAAATAGCAATGGTTTACACCTAATAATGGGGGCGGAGGGCCTCAGCTCTGCTGTGGCAAAATGGGCACATCAGTCTCTACATACTCATAAGACTTACATGGAATTTCTGGTGACACTAGCTACCTAATAATGGTTCTCTTCAACTTTTAATATTCCCCCACTTATGCCTCTCAGAGGAACCCAAATACCCACCGCAGGCACCTCTCTTAAGGCCACGGGTCCTCATAAGATGTTGGCACTACACTGTTTCATTTGCCATAAACAGTCTCTTAGTTTCTAAATTCCTGTAACGGGGCAGTCGCCATTAGCAGACATAAGCTTGTGTAGAAGTTCAGAAGATGGCAGGATGTACCAGTTGAAAGATAAAAGAGAGCTGGAGGTCAGGAAAGGACTCATATTTTTATCATTCCTCTGTTTCTGATACCTTCTCGCCCCTTCAGCTGGAGGTGGTCAGTGGAATTCTCAGCAGCCATGTTGGAGGCAGGGATGGTACTGGGCAGGACCTGGAGAGCGTTGGTCTCCTGTAGAAGGACAGTGGATTAGATAACACTCCACAGAGACGGGCCCTTCCATAATGGCAGTTAGCAGCTGCACAGTAGGGTAGCCATGGACAGCGAGTGTAAGATGAAAATGCAGTGACCTCTAAGGTAGTACCATTCTGGGGCTCCTGATACTACTGTTGAGACACCAGTGTTTCCTGTTTGGTAAGCAAACAAGAAGAAATATAATATCTGGTGCTTAATCCTTTAGTAGCTGACATGTTGGCCCAGTCACTCTCCTGCACATTTCATCGGTATTGTCTGTGTATATTTTGAATTCACTTCCCTATGCTGATCATGCTTGACAGGTATTAAAATAATCTAGTCAAACCTTCACTGAGTGCCCCTGCTACTGTGCATCATTATGCATGTGCATGGCCTTTTTGTTTGATTAATACAGAAGGATGTTAGTGCTGAGCCAGGTTTAGAAAATTGGGGATTAATATCTCTAAATGCTGAGCTGATCCCTTTTTTTTTTTTTTTTCAGGAAAAACAATGACCTTTGTAGAATCTTTTTCCAACAACATTCTTATTTGCCCTTCATCGGGGTTTATTTAGTATTGCAGAGTAAGCCCACTCTATAAATCAGAGCTCTTTCAGATGACGTGACCAGTTTAACCCAAAATTGAATATCCTGGAAGAAACTGAGAGTTGAAGGACCCTGGGGGTTTAAGCACTAGAACTAAGGACTTGCTTACTGTCAAGATCCTTTCTCTTTCCCTAACCCGACTCTCTTGCTCTACTCCCCCTAGTCTCTGTGTTGGCCTCATTCTGTCCTACAACAGGCTGCTTCTACACAGGGGAAATGTTGGCCACGGGCAGCTCCAGGCTTGCATTATGCCAGCATAGCAACCTAAAGGAAAGAGAAAACCTTGCCTAATTCAAATATATGAATCCTCCAAGGAAAGCCTGTGATTGGCTCACACTGGGTCACATGCCCTCTGCCCAGGCTGCCACGCTGAGGTCAGAGAGTAGGGTCTAGATCCCATGCCCTGAGGCTGGGGAGCCAGATGCTGTGATGGGCAGCAGCACCCATGGTTGGAGTAGCGGTGCATCAGTTCTCCAAAGGGAGCAAAGGCAGAGTGCCAAAAGTAGGGAGCAGACAAAAACCCATGTGGACGAGAGTCAATATCAGGATGTTCTTCTCTCTTGAATGATATCTCTACTTATTGTCCCAGAGTATTCTGATGAGTCACAAGGAAATGATGGTATTCTTGGAACTGCCCTAACAGTCTTTAATTTTTCTACCCTCATCAGTGTAATTTTTTAATATTTCCTTATGATGCACATTATAGCATATGTTGAGACCACAATTATTGTTTTATTTTTTAAAAAGATTTTATTTATTTATTTGAGGGAGAGAGAGCACAAGCAGGGGGAGGGGCAGAGGGAGAAGCAGACTCCCTGCTGAGCAGGGAGCCCGACGCAGGGCTCGATCCCAGGACCCGATCCCAGGACCCCAGGCCTGAGCCGAAGGCAGATGCTTAACCAACTGAGCCACGTAGGCGCCCACACAATTATTGTTTTAAAAGTGCTTTCAGGGGCGCCCGGCTGGCTCAGTCAGCAGAGCATTCGACTCGAGCTTGGGGTTGTGAGTGTGAGCCCCATTTTGGATGTAGAGATTACTTAAACATAGAATCTTTATAAATAAATAGCTTTCATATCCATTATCTCATTTAGTTCTTTTAATAATCTGAGCCACTTGTTATTATAGTAAACCCATTTTACAGATGGCCAGAAATGGTTAAAGCAGGTCTGTGACTTGCCCCAAGACTACAGATACAGTGTAATTGGGGGCTTGGTGAATATAGATCATCTGGCTCCTTCGCTAGTTCCTCCTGGCATCAATGCCTGAGATCCCGTCCCCCGCGTTTTCATTTGGCTTTGGGTGTAGTTGTCTTTGTCTGTTTCTCCCAGAACTGCCGCAGACTTCTGCAAACCCTCACAAACCTCTAGCGCTGTGGATACTGTGAATGGTCGGGAAGTGATGCCGACTGATAATGAATCCAGGGCTTAAGACACTACTGTTGAAGTGTAGGTACTTCGGGGAGCCGTTGGTGTTGTGGGGCCAGTGCCCAGGGAGCAGGCTGCTTGTTCCCCCATTGCTGGCTGATGTGTTGGAAGGTGGCCTGTAGAATCTCTTCCACAGTCAGAAGCCTTGTCTCTGAGAGCCTCTTGGAATATGGTGCCACAACTGTGGGGAGAGTGTTCTCTCTCACTTGGGGGATTGCTCACCTCTTGTGCCCCTGCTCTGGCCTCCCTTAGAAGGACCACAGAAACACTTTAGCGTCCTAAACCCAAAGCCATTCCTTAAGCCAAAGGCACCTGCTCCCCCTCAAAATGCCGCAGGAGCCCAAAGTACCCCCCTACCCAGAAGGCAGCACCCCACCACTACCACCACACCATCCTGGCCACATTCACCCAGTGCACTCAGCAGTTTGATGCCCCCGTAGTCCTCTTTTTGAAAATAAACCCCACACCCAAGATGCTAACGCTTATCCTGACAAAAGGGTTTCAAGATGGAAAGAAAAAGCGCCAGGCATACCCTTTCATTCTCCTTGAGGGAGCAATTTCTTAGAACGGCAAACGAGGGCCTTCCCTTTTCCTTTTTCGGGGGGGTGTGCCCCCCTCTGTCCAGAATGCCTGCTCTCGGAAGTGATTCCTTACCCTCTTCTGCTTCCCACTCCTGTCTCCACTGTGCATCTGTGATGCCGTCTGGAAGCTCTCCTGACTAAGTTGGGGGAGCTTGGTTCACAATTCTTTATCTCAGTTCGCAGCCACCTGCTCTGTTTACTATGAATTTCTCTCAGAAACGACCTAACACTGCAGAGCTAGATGAGAGCAGTTGCTGATTCAAAGCCAGGAAAGGGTGTGTGTGCACACGTGTGTGTGTGCGCGCGCACGTGCATGTGTTCAGAACTTTGATCCTGGCTCTACGTAGTGAATATAATAATATGAAATGTTCGTCTGTCTCTCTCATGCTACCATAAGATGCCTGTTGGAACTGAATCAGAAGTGTCGTCAGATGGCACATCTAAACCGGATCTTAGTTTCTCCCTGCTGCTGTAACACATGACCACAGACTCATGGCTTAAACAACAGAAATTTGTTTTCTCACGGTTCTGAAGGATAGCTGTCCAGAATCAGTGTCACTGATTTGATTTGGGCCCCAGATCTAAGAGTCCGCGGGACAGTGCTCCCTGCAGAGGCTCGAGAGGCGAGTCCATGCCGAGCTTCCACCAGCTTCTAGGGGTTGCCGGCATCCCTTGGACAGTGGCCACAGCGCTCCTGTCTCTGCCTCCGTGGTCTCATGGCCTTCTCTTCTGTCTATGTCCAACCTCCCTCTGCCTCTCTCTTACAGGGACACTTGGGACTGCATTTAGGGCACGCCTGGGCCATCCTGGATACCCTCCCCATCTCGGGAGCCTTAGCAATCCCATCTGCCATGCCTTTTGTCCATTGTGAGGTAACATTCACGGGCTCCAGGGATTAGCACGTGGATATCTTTGTGCAGCCGTTATTCAGCCTGCCATACCACCCGTCCCCATGATTCCCACACACGTGCCCCCCGCCAGGTTCTACGTAAGCTAAGGGCCAGCTTCTCTCCCTTTTGACTTCCTGAATCTGAGGGGACCAGCTTTCTCTCTTATCACTCTTTCTCTCTTATCACTCTCTGCCACCTGCAGTAGCAGCAGGGTCCTTGGTATCTCGCTTCTCCTGCCGTCAGGCTACCTTCTTTCCCCAGAACACGGGCCAGGTGGGGCAGGAGAGGTACAAGCCTTAAATGTGGCAGAGGCCAACTAGGCCAATTTTGTGGCCAGAGGAATCAAAGTGTTTTGCTTTTGCTTCACCTTGACCGGTGCAGCAGATGTCCTGCCTCTGCCTTTCTGTCGGTACTTCTAGACTGTAAAGTCAATGAGGACAGAAGGCAGCCCCTCAGCTTAGAGGCCCTGGTGCCCGGCAGTGTCCCAGGAGGCCAGACACTCAGCTATGTCTGTCCCCTTGCACACAGCCCTCGGACAGCCACGCGGCCCCTCCCTTCTGTGGTCAGCCACCACCAGCCAGTCCTCTTGCCAGCTTCCACCACGGGCCACAGCGTTGTGCCATCCCTCCCGCTCTGCAGCCCTGTGTTGGGGCAGGGACCCTGTTCCCGTGGCCATTGTTAGAGCGCAGAGTTGAGCCCCATGCCGCCTCTGGAGCTGCTGTCCTGCTAACACCATGGGGACACCACTGGATGGCGAGGGCTGGGGGAAAGTCGCCGTGCAGAAGCAGCCGTGCTGGGGCTGTCCCAGCCAGTAACCACTGCTCCCGCGTCAGTCCCTATCTGCTTAAAGCAGAAGGGTGCGTGGGGAGAAGGGACTTCCGTGGAGGCCATGTGTAACTGGAAACTTCCTCTTTACTGAAAGAAGTCTTTTGAAAGGAAATGGAAACCAGTTGCAGAGGGTCCAGGGAAAGTTCTTCCTGGATTAACCTACGCTGTCTCCTTGTCGGGAATAACTCGGCCTCAACAAGAAGGGTCAGAACTTACAAAAAGGAAGCTTCACGAGGGAGGATGACCAGGATACAGTGAACAGTCTCGCTCTTTTCAATGACCCAGCCACAATTTTCTTTTCTTTTTTTTTTTTTAAGATTTTATTTATTTGCCTGAGAGAGAGAGGGAACACAAGCAGGGGGAGGGGCAGAGGGAGAAGCAGACTCCCCCACTGAGCAGGGAGCCCGATGCGGGGCTCGATCCCAGGACCCTGGGATCATGACCTGAGCAAAAGCAGATGCTTAACCGACTGAGCCACCCAGGCGTCCGTATCCAGCTACAATTTTCACTGTTTATGTACCGCTCTTAGACACAGACACTGTCTAGGGGTCTCTAGTGTCACATTTTTGTACATATATGCGCAACTGAAGATTTTTTTCAAACTCGGAATTGACAGAGGACTTGATTTGAGTAGGTACTGTGATAAACTAGAACACTTACGGAAGTGACTTGAAGAACAAAGAGTTTGATATAAGTCTAAAAATACATAGGGGGAAAAAAAAAGGGAGGGAGTTCTTGGTGAGTCTGGAACATTATTCAGCAAATATTTGCCAAGTACCTGCTATATGCCAGGCTGGACACTGGACTAGGAAGCGGGGATACATCCATGAACCAGACCTGATCCGGCTTAGGAGTTTATAGTCTAATGGGGAGACTGGATGAATAAACACACAATTAAAGTTTGAGGTGTTAAGTGTATCAAAGAGACAGTTAATCCTGTCTTGGAAGATCAAGAAAGGCTCCCCAAAGTGATGCTGATGTTGAGAATCAAATGAGAAATAGCACTTGGTCCAGAAAAGGGACCGAGAGTCTTCTAGGCAGGAACAGAATGTGCAAAAGGCCTGAAGGTGAAAGCATCATGGCAGGTGGGTTATGGGGTGAGCCAAGAGACTGATGGCCGAACGAGCCAGAGAAAGGCAGGTAAGCGTGTGTAGGGAAGAAGAGATGGTGAGAGGGAGTGGGAGGAAGCATGCAGTCAGTCCGGTCCAGCTTTCTCCTAGCCAAGTGGCCCAGCCTCTGGGACATGGTAGCTGTTGTCACTGAAGGTAGGCTCCTGTCAGGCCAGTAAGCTGCCTTCATCCTTTCTGCTTTCTTCCTGAGACTCCAGGAGACCGCAGTCCCTCACTCAACTGCAAAACTGAGGGGAGGGCCTTCAGGAGGCTGTCAGGACCAGAGCCCACCATACTGTCTCCTGTCCCAGACCTGATTGTTCTGGGACTGAGAAGTTTGGGTCCTGAGAGTAGAAGGAAATCTTCCTTTCTAGCGGGGTTCTGGATCGATCCCCAGTCCGGAGCAGGTTATCACATTCACAGCTCTGATGTCACACCTTATAACCCAGGGAAAAAAGTTCCTGAGGTCACCCCCAATAAAACACAAGAAATTTTAGAAATCACCTGACAAGAAATGTCAAGCAATACTGACTGGAAATCAGACCACAGCAGCTGCTTTCCACAGCTGCATCCCATGTGGTGACCGTGTCTGAACAAACTAAATGAGTCTAAAAATAACCAGGAATGTAAAACCCTTCAGGAGCCGGGTCTCTGAATGAGATCGCCTCAGAAATGAGGAGGGGGCGGTGGTTGTCTTTGGGCCATTTGATCAGTGGTCAGAGGTGGATCACCCAAGGAGCCAGAGACGTAACCCCGGGAACCTGCAGTTCCCCACTCATACTGACTGATCAAACCTCATGGTACCCATTTTACAGATGGAGAAAATACATGTTGGCATCTGAACTCTTTCAGACTAAGAATTCCTAACCTCAGCTATCATCCAAGCCCAGGTGACTTCCTAAGGAAAACAAAAGCAGTGAAGTAGTACAGAAATCAGTAACTGTTTCATTGTTTCCATCATATGTCTGAGCCAGTTAGCATGGAGGGAGTCTATGACACTTTCCAGAAGTAGCCCTTCTTTTAGGTGTGAAACCAAGACTGGGACTTTGTCCCCCAGTAGAGGAAAAAGTTGACGTCAAAAGGAAGCATGCTCCACCAAGACAAAAGCAAAAGGATTTTTTTTTTTTTAACTGTGGGAAATTTTAAAAGATCTACCCATTTAGCTGCCCCCCCCCCAAAAAAAATAGATATGCTTTCCGTGCGGAGAAAAGCACCAGCAAATTTTTTTTTTACTGTATTTTTCTAGTAAGAAAACGAATTTGTCCCTGGTTGTAGTAGCTCTATAGTAATTATAATAATACTACCAGCAAATGCTGGTTAAGCACTCAGGCGGGAGGCACTGTGCTGAGAAAGCTCTTTACCATGGCTCATGACTCTTTGATCTTCACAAAATCTGGATGGAGGGTGATACTGCTGTTATCCCCATTTCATGACTGAGGAAGCGGGTGTTTGCAGAGGTGTAGAAATTTGCCCAGGGCACACCGCTTGTCCATGGGGAGCGCAGGGTCTGCCCCCACCAGCCGCGCTCCAGACTGGCACCCGGGATGCTAAAATGCCCCGGGTCTACTGTTTGTCACGGTGTGACACGAACTGTTTTGGTTTGGGGTTTTTTTTGTTTTGTGTTTTTTTTTTTTAGAATCTTCTCAGTTTCCTGTGGAGAGTTTTTCAGTTTGATTTGCATTTCACCCTTTCCATTATCGGTGATCTTCGGTGCTTCCTTTTCCTCCCATAACCTGGATGAATGGGCACTGAATCGGGGACCAGAAACCTGGGTGGGGGGTTTCACTTCCCCCACCAGCCACCTCCGTGATCTTGCCCGATTCGCCACCTCTTCGGGCCGGTTCTTTATCTGTAAAATGAAGTTGCAAGAGTTTAACAGGGATCTGCCCCTGTGCTAAGTAGCCTCCTTCCTCTCTCCCCTCTCCCCTCCCAACCTTCCAGCTCTTCTCCTTCCTTCGCTTCCTGGCCACTGGCAGGCCCTCAGGCCCTCCTTCTTATATGTGCCTGGCGGCCCGGGGAAGTGGTGTGAGTGTGGGTTGTTGTCCAGGAGGCTCGGGGGACCCCGTCAGAGTGAGGAGGACAAGCAAGCTGATGTTGCTCAGTGGGAAGCACAGGTGGAGCTGGGACCCCTGCAAACTTACTGTAATGCTTTAACTCATCTTTAACATGAAAAACTTTAGGGGCGCCTGGGTGGCTCAGTCGGTTCAGTGTCTGCCTTCAGCTCAGGTCATGACCTCAGGGTCCCAGGATTGAGTCCTGCATCCGGCTCCCTGCTCAGCAGGGAGTCTGCTTCTCCCTCTGCCCCTTTCCCTGCTTGTGCTCATGCACGCTCTCTCTCTCTGACAAATAAATGAATAAAATCTTAAAAAAAAAAAAAAAAAAAAACTTTAAAGGCCTTCAGGAAATGAGGGTAGTTTGGGACAGAATTCTTTCATTCTGAACACCAGTTCAGGGAAACCTATGTTTTAGTCCAAAGGCTTTCTAATCCTGAAGTTTGGTGGTTTCTGCTCACCATTAGGAGACAGTAACATGCCTTCCATGGCGGGATGGAAGTCGAGACAGGAAGTGAATGGTACCCGGTGAAGAGAATTTTTTTCGATACCATTTTTAGTTGACTTTTCCTTTAATCACAGAACATAAAATTATTTGTTGTCAGAGGATGTGTACATTGTATTAGACTTGAGTATTTGCAATATTTCAGGGAAACTGGGATTTATCTAATCCAGGTCAGCTGGTTAGGGTTCTGTGGAAGTAATCACCACCCGTATCTCGGCAAAGTAATGTTTTCCCAAATCATTTTAAATTTGGGGTCACTCATTTCACTAGTGTGTGTTTTTAAGTATTCCTTAAAGCTCTGGTCGCGAGCACGGGAGCAAGTTCTATGAGGCATTGAAATTTCCTCTTTAACTTCCTCAGACTTCTTTTCAGTTTGCTCTTGATTGTGTGGGAATTTGTGGGCCTTGATCACAGAAAGTCAGCCTCTAAAAGAGGAAGACTGCTTTAATGTCACTATCATAACACTCATTTTAGACTACAGAAATGATGTGCATCACTGGGGCCTTCTCGTTCCTATTTTAGGTGTGTTTCCAAGGAGTAGGTTGGTTGTCATGGTTTAGAAGAACTTTGCTGTCAGGATGCAGTCATACTAGAGGGAGGCACAGGCCGTCTGTCCCTCGGGGAGAGGTCTTGAGGAAATAAATAGCCTCCCCGCCAGAATGTTCCAGATGTTTCTCTGCTAGCAGAACTCTAGGTCAGATCATTTCTCAAGGCCCAGTTCTAGAATTCGCAGCTTCCAGAACTGAGGTTTGGTCTTTTAGGTAAACGTATGGAAAGGTAGCATGTTGTCTTTAGGCTTTCCCCAGTTGTACTAGTCAGGAAGTGGCTGGAGAAAGGGGCTAATTCCCTGTCCCCACCTTCTCAGCATCTTCCTCCTTCTCTTCCCTGTTCATACTGCACCCCCACCATTCCCCCTTTGTCGGTCATCTCTGAGTACACAGGTGAGGTTAGAATTCTGGAATGCAGGCATAAGAGCAGTTCCCATTTATTATTTTTGTCCAGAGTTTTTCTGTCCGTGGCTGTGGCAAGGCCTGGGTGAGAATTCTTCCCTACCCTGGGGTCCCAGAGTGGCTTCCAAAATTAGCACAAAGCACAGAGGACTCTTGGAATGGACAGCACGTGTCCAGCGAGGCAGGCGCAGTTCTGTTGGTCAGGAAAGGGCACTCCACTCAGATTCCGTGTCCCCTTGTTCCTGGGAATGCCACGGCCCTCGCCATGGCAGCTGAGCGCGGAGCCCTTGGGAGCCAGCTCCCGTCACACCCCTGTTATCCAACAGCGTGCCTGCTGGATATCTTACAAAGTGTAATGCTCCAGGCCCAGGCAAGATGTGTCATAAAGGGGAGACTTCGCCTGGTGGATAAAAATGCGTGTGTTCCTGCCCACGTTTTGCTATTCGCTGAGTTTTCAAAAACTTCCCAACCACACCCCTCAGTCTTTGTTTGAGTTCAAAGGGAGGCAGTGCTAACAGGATGTTTCTGGGCTCAGTCCCTGTTGCATTCAGGAGGCTGACTTTGGGAGGCCCACTCCAGAGACTTCATCTGAGCCCAGTGCCCAGGCCACCCCCCTTGGCGGCGAGTGTCCCATCACGGGCTCAGCGGTGACAGAGATGATTAAGACCAGTTTCTGCCCTCAAAGAGTCCTTTCATGAGTCTTTCCCTGTTTGCGTGGAAATACAGTCTGAGAGATGAGGTTGGGTTTCAGGTACCCCCCCCCAAAAAAAACCCACAGATTGATTTTCTTTTTCTGGAACAGGAATCTGAGCAGGAACACCGTCAGGTGCGGTAAACTGTTGCAGGGTAGTAGTTGCCGGCCTCGGCGGGCTTCAAGAGTCCCACTAATCCTAGGTCACATGCCCCAGGGGTAGTCCTTTCTCCTCCCTCCACTTTTAAGCACTTCTGGCCCACATAGATCCCTGGTTTAAAGGAGAAAAATGAAAGAAAACCAGCTATCCGCCCCAAATACCCCATGTCTTAATGTTTTTGTCTTAAACCAATGGTACCCCCCTTGGCTGACCCAAAATCCGCATCCCCATTCCCTTGCAGCCACCCAGTGAACTCAGTATGCCAGCAGACGAGCTCAGCCCCGAATCATCACCTTCTCCAGAAAGACAAACAAAAACAGCCGGAAGGAGGGAGGGCGGACTGGGGGGGCGGGGGGCATAAATGATGCATCCAACTACAGTCTGGAAGGAGGCCTGCGCTGCCGGGCCTCCTCGGTGGGCGTGCGTGCGTGCGTGCGTGTGCGCGTGAGTGTGTGAGCACACATTCGCCGCCCGCCGCCCGCCGCACCCCCGCCCCGGGCGGGCGGCCTGGCGGTGTCGGAGTGAATCGCTAATGCGCGCGTCGCCATGGCGACCAGGGGAGCGGCGGAGCTAAAAGCGGCAGCCTGGGCCTGCCCGCCTCCCCCGCCGCAGCCCACCCTGGGCGGCGCGGATTCTTTGTCTCGCTCGCTCGCTCGCTCGCCTGCCCTCCCCTCTCTCCCTTCCTCCTCCTCCTCCTCCCCCCTCCTCCCGGCCTTTGTCGCCGCACCCCCCACCCTCCCACCGCAGGTGCCGGGAACCCAGGGCTGGGCCCGCCGCTCCCCTGTGTTATTCTTGGGGGGCTTAATGCCGCCCTTGAAACCAGTCTTTTAAAGAGAGGATTAGGAGGCCAAGAGCTGTTCTTCCTCACCTGAACGCCTGGCCCTTGGCTCGTTGCCCCTCCGGCTGTGGCCCTCGGTGGCCACCCTCTCGCAGGACGGTGGAGGTCCAGGGCTGCCCACCTGGCTCTCGACCCCCGCCCCCAGCGACAAGGAGCTGGGAGTCCTGCAGACTCACCTCATCCGCGCCTCGGAGAACTCTCAGCTACGGGAGCTCCTCATCTAGATGGGGTAGCTGGCCCCAGATCAGAATGCCCAGGGCTTGAGCTCTTGGGGTCGCGGCTGTGGCATTGCTGCGTAAGCAGAATGCCCCGTGCTGCTGTTAGCATTCAGAGTAACCTAGTAATGAGGGAGGCTGGGGTCACAGTAATGACCCCCAACCCATAAACCTTTCTG
Source organism: Eumetopias jubatus (assembly GCF_037043125.1). NCBI lineage: Eukaryota > Metazoa > Chordata > Mammalia > Carnivora > Otariidae > Eumetopias > Eumetopias jubatus. The sequence goes on from NW_028274816.1 coordinate 122,482,095, forward strand.
TTATCCATCTTTGTCCTGGGGCAGCGTAACGGCTATACTGGATGGCGCAGCTTAAAATGTCAGATTGTCTTAGATTCTAGTTGATTCCCCCTTCTAAACAACAGGGAAGGAAGGAAGGACATTTGTGGCACACCATGGTTTAGATTTTTAAAATCAACATATTCTGAATACTGTCTTTATCCAGCATATAGTTAGCCATTTGGCTTACCTGTACGTTTTGGAATGATCTCTTCCATGTTCAGAAAGTCACGCTCAGTATTGAAATGATGAAACACTGATTAGCAGGACCCTCGGACCACTCTTGTCAGGAGTCAGTGGCTCTCTAGCACCCTGTTGTTTCCATGGTTCCACCTCCATCACTCCTACCTCAGAGATGAAAGGTATGCCTTTCAGAAGGGTATGGCTGAGGTTTCAGCTCTAAAGTCACCCCCTGATAAATGAGTATATCATGTATATTCACACAGAACAATGTCTAGATTGCTACACAGTAGTGGGCCGGTAGGTGCTTATAGGGAGGGGAGCTGAGAGGCTAGAGGAAAGGGTGGAAGGAAAATGTACTTTTCCCTGGTACCTGTGCATGTTATGGCATGTGCATTTGCTGTTGGCTTTTTAAAATTAAATGTGGTATTAAAATTTAATATCACTTCCTCAAGAATGCTTTCCCTAATTCCCCCCAAAGTAGGCCTATGTGATTCCATAGCATACTGTACTTTTTATTTTCAGCGCTCTTCCCAGAGTTCTGGCTAAACAGTGGTAAGTGTGTAAGTCGGGTTATGTAAGTCTCCTCGCCAGACTCTAAGCTCCATGAGGGCAGGAGCAAGGCTTGTCTTAAACACCACCATGTCTTCAAGGGCTGGCTCGCACTCAGCACTTAGTATGTATCTGTTGATTACAGAGATGAGGAGAAGTGGACAGGAGGCTACTGACCGAGTGATGGGGCCAGGGAGTCAGTAGGGGTGCCCATGGCTGTGGCCCTCCTCTAAGCTCAGTGACCCTCCAGAGGCTCAACCCCTCCTGTACCTAGGACTTCTGTGACATTGCTCCAAATAATTCCTGTGTCTAGTCTGTGTTTGCAAGCATCACAGTAAGAAGCTTGATCAGTCAGTTACCTTGTGTATCAGGGGACTGCTGTCACTTGCCAGAGCAGTTCCCAAGCAGCTGATTGGAGCAGTTGTCTGAGGCAAGACAGGGTCAGCTCTTCCTCCGGTCATCGCCAGGGAGGGTGACACTCTGGGGCTCCCCAGTGCCGGGCCTGCAGGAGACCACCGGAGGCTTTAAAGCGCCAACATTCAGGGGCCACACACAGACCAAGTGAGTCAGTCTCTAGTGGGAGAGTCTGACCCCTGTGAGGGCCCTTGTTTTGCAGATGCTTCTCTAATAATCCTGGTGTACAGTCAAGGTTAAGAATCACTGCTCCATGGGCTTCCCAGAGCAAGCAGGGACACTTATGCTCACCAAACCCAGAGATTTTATTTCAGCCATAAAGCTGATGCTAATGCACTTTAGCCTGGACAAAGAGATTATTTGCTTTAGCCCACCTCAGATTGGTTCAGTGCTGCCCAGAGAACCTCTCCCTTGCTTTGCCTTAAAAAGCCTGCAGGTCCCCTTCGGTGACAGTTGTTTAAAACAAATATGTAACCATCTAATCAGGGCACGAACCATTTTTCAGACTTGCCCAGGCAGCAGTGACCTAAATATTACTCAGGGTGTCTGACTTCCAGCCCCAGAGGAAGAGTGTATTTGGTTTGATTGTTTTCATGCTAATGAAGTTGAGCCAGTAATTCAAGGTCCCCATCGGAATGGCTAGAATCATTTGATGCTATGAAACAGTTCTTTAGACAGAAAGCAGTGGTATAGAGTTATTATGGAATTACTCATTTTTTTCAGCGGAGTCAGTTATGCACTCATTCAATCTAATCTGCAGTGCCATCTTTTTAATTGTTAGGAGATAAAGACTGGAGGGGTTGATGGAAATGCGTTGGCCCTTCTACACCAGCCACCGTAAATCTTTGGAAAGTGTGACTAACCCATTTATGAGCCAACAGGTGTAGTGGCGGATTGTTCTGCCCTCTCTCCCAGGTAACCCTATAGGCAGTAAATAAGGCCTGTGTTAGAAACCACTAAAGCTGGGGTGCCTGGGTGGCTCAGTCATTAAGCGCCTTCCTTCGTCTCAGGTCATGATCCCAGGGTCCTGGGATTGAGCCCCACAACGGCCTCCATGCTCAGCGGGAAGTCTGCTTCTCCCTTTGCCTCTCCCCCTGCTTGTGTTCCCTCTCTCACTGTCTCTCTATCTGTCAGATAAATAAATAAAATCTTAAAAAAAAAGAAAGAAAGAAAGAAAGAAACCACTAAAGCTGTACACACACAGCAGGGAAATCTGCCTAAACTGCCCCCCTAAGACACTAGCTGCAGTTGACTTTCTCCCAGAAGTGTGCGTGCACTCAAGGTCAAGGCAAATTTGGCTAGCAGCCACCTGGGGATACTTCCCATTGAACTGTCTTAGGAGACCAGGGGTGCAGGGAAATAAAGGTTGCTCTGGGGACTCTTAAGTTAGTGATCCTGGAGAGAAGTGGAACTCCTTGTGGCAGGCAGGAAAAGCACAGATGTGGTCTCGTTTCCAGCCGGCACGCTCCAGCCGGGATCCAAACAACCCATTTCTGGGAACTTAAAATAAAAAGTAAGAGAGCAGTCAAATAGACTGGAGACCCCATGGGGCCTTTGATGTGCCTACCAGCAGCAGCCTGGTGAGTGGTTTCTGTGATGTGGGATTCCTGAGCAAGAATGACTGGACCACCGCCACCGGTTCCTCTCTCATTAGAGGGCCAGAAATAGATGCCCCGTCCCAGGAAAAGGGAAATAAGGCTGCATGGAATGTTTCATCTGTTGGAATATTGTTCTGCGCTGCCTGACAAGATTACTGAGTTCTCAGTTCTATAGCAGTGGCATTGAGTAAGAGTCTGAAAATTGAAGCATTATGTACTCGCTTAAAATAGCAAATGCAGAATAGAAAAACCAGAGCTGCTAAGAAGTGTGCAGAACACATTGATAGAAAGGCCTGCTTCGCCTCTGTTATTAGCAGCATGAAAGGGTGTATTGGAGCAGGGGGCAGATTTTCCATCAAAAGCATTTGTGTGGTCAAGGCTTCTGTACCACAGTGAGACAGGGAGGACATTTTTTAGCTAACATCACTGAGTGCAAATCCTTCTGTCCTCAAACAGGTGGTAGAAAGTAGGCAGTTTGTTTCTTTTCATGTCAGTGTTCTGGAGTTGGTTTATGAGATGGTTGCTTCTGTTTTAAACTCTCTGAATTCCCCTCAGAACAAAAATCCCCAGTTGCTTGCTACCTAATCAAATATTCTCTGTCGTGGGTTACAGTTGCCTGGATGGGCAGCAAAATTTAGTAAGAGTGAGGTGGAAAATGTATAAAAAGAACTGTGTCATCATCCTTTGTCAGCTCAAATGGGATTTTTTAAATACCCAAGAACAGGTTGAAGGGGCCTTCTGGAATCAACACGCCTCGTGTCAGCATGGCGCTAGAAGGCGGCAGAATTGTTTCTGAAGGGGCTGGCCTGGCTGTGGTCAAGCACAGAGACCTTGAGACGCAAGGGCTCTTTCAGCCTCGTCTCAGTTGCTTGACCAACCTTCTAAGCGTAAGACCCTCCTTCACTGAAGCACTTTACTCTGTTAACAAGTGTTCACGGAGCGCGTAGTTCGCACCGGGCGCTGCACTGTAGCCACTTGGCCTACATTTTCTCCAGCTCTCCCCGGAGCCCTTTGGAAGAGAGGGCATCGCCCCCTGTTAATTATCCCTGTTTAGGAAACTGAGCTTCAAAGGATCAAGTCATCGGCCAGGGCCAGACGGCTGGGCTTGAGCCCGAGACCAGCTGATTCCAAACTACGTTCCCTCCACCGTGCCCTATTGTCTCCTCTCTTGATTAAGCAACATTCCCAGAAATACAAAGGAACCTGTGAGTCCCCAGGCCCCGTCTCTTCCCTGCTGCTGCTGCCAGCTGGAATGTCCGGCTCCCGGGTGTGGAATGGTATCCAGGAGAAATCACTTTTTCCAGGCTCGGCAAGCAGTGTGATGTGCTAACAGCCCCTCCACGGGGACTTGAGCTAACCGTTCAGTAAAACAGAATTTGCTGATTGTCATGGGACACTGACCAGTTTCCAAATTCCTATAGGTCACCACAGTTTGAGAGAACGTGGCCTTCTATTTGCAAAGCCAAGACTTCCTTTAATTTTTCTTTTGGTTTTTCCTTTGTCATTTGTACTCGCACTCCTAGGAATACCGTTTTAAAAGTTTGGACATTTTCAGATAAAGATAGCTGGAAAGAATGTTAGGGAAAGTGTTAAAAATAAATAAATAAATAACATGTAATAAAGGGTTTGAAATGCTAAGGGACCCTGAATGGGGGAGAGTGGTGGCCAGGTTGGGGAAGGCACGGTTGCTCAGGTGGGCCACTGTACTTGCCATGGTAACACTGCATTCTCAAATTCTAGGCTTATTTGCCTAAGAGAGCACAGCACCACAAGGATATCGTAAATAATGATTTTATAATAGAATCCACACACAGAGTAGGTTTTGTGAAACAACTGGGATGTACGACCTACCTTACTGAATGTGTTTCCCTTAAGAAAAGGAGAGCAATGAGGTGTGTACCCCGAGTCTACATCATGTGTAGTGAAACCCTTTGGATCATTTTCCAGAGGAAGTCAAGCTCAACAGCGTCCACAACCAAACTCATTGTCTCGGTCTCTTCCATCACCCAAGCTGAGGAGCTGGGAATGTGGTAGACTCCCTTTTACCATCTCCATTCGTCAGTCACCAGATTCTTAGTCTGATGCGTCTCTCGGACTTGGCCTGTCTTTGCCCTCTTACCAACCACAGTCCTCGCTCCCTCGATTGGCAGTTTCTCAACTGGTCTTCCACCCTGAAAATGCCCACATCACCTGCTTCCTGTCAGTTTCATGTCCATCCCGCTCTTGATGAAGTGCCTGCAGTAAGCCAGACACTCTTTTAGGCACAGGGGATATAGAAAGATCCGTTTCCTAGGGAGCTTACCTTTGGAAAGCAGGTGGGAGCCATAAGAAGACAGTAAGCAAGCCAAGGATCAGACAAGTCAGTTTCAGATAGTGGTACCTGCACTGAAGAAAACAAAGTATCTTATCTTCCCAACTTAAGAATCCTTAAGGGGGCAACCGGGTGGCTCAGTTGGTTAAGCATCTGACTCTTGATTTCGGCTCAAGTCATGCGAGCCCCGCATTGGACTCTGCTTCTCTCTCTCCCTCTGCTCCCCACCCCCGGCTCGCGTGGTGTCTCAAAAAAAAAAAAAAGAAAGAATCCTTAAGGGTGTCCCCATTGCCTACAGATTTAAGCCTAAACTCCTTGCCTGTCATCTACCCCAGCCTATCTGGCTGGCCTCAGCTCCCACCACCCTCTCCCAAACACACGTCAATCCTGAACTCTGGGTCCGTGCTTGCCATTCTCTGCACATTCTCTAAATTTCACTTTTAGGTCAAGCTTCAAGGTCATCTCTGTCTGGCCAAGTCCTCCTCACCCTCTGAGGGGCAGTTCATTGCCTCCTGTCTGTAGAGTTCTGGAGATCTCTGTGTGCTGGGGAAGCCCAGGTAGGCTTCAGGGAGGAAGTGCAATTAGAGCTTGGAAGGTGCTGTCAAAGGAAGAAGACACAGTGGCTGTGCTGAGCGAGCCCACCGGGCTCACTGTGAGCCTGTCCTCACAGGGACTCGGCACCATGTCCCAGAGCTGCCTTCCTCCACGTCTGTGGGGAGTCATGTAAGGAAGAGAAAGCAGTTGTAGATCAGGGCGCTGAGAGCCCGGTTTGTTCAGTGTGTCTGCCTGGCAGCGCCATGGGCCACACAGCCCAAGAGGCTGCACCCTCTCAACAAAGCCCTCCCAGTCAGCTTGGACTGGGCACTTCCCTCTCCTCTGTGCTTCCTGCACACACTCTCTAGCCCTTTAATGGAGCCAACTCCAGTGCCTTAGATAGTAGCCATTTGTTCATTCCACCTCCCTCCCTGGGCTGTGGGCTCCTTGAGAACGGAGCTGTTTTATTACATATCTTGCAGGCCAGAGCCTTAGACACAGATGTTTGATGTAGAATGTGTTTCAAGACAATGCTGAGGAATTCCTGAGCTTGTGAATAGACTTCTTTTTCTTGGCTCCCAACACTGTTCAAAAATGCCATCCTTGGGGCGCCTGGGTGGCTCAGTTAGTTCAGCGTCTGCCTTTGACTCAGGTCATGATCCCAGGATCCTGGGATCGAGCCCCACATCGGGCTCCTTGCTCAGCGGGGAGCCTGCTTCTCCCTCTCCCTCGGCTGCTTCCCTTGCTCATGCTCGCACTCTCTGTCTCTTTCTTTTTGAAATAAAATCTTTTTTAAAAATGCCATCCTTAAAAGAGAAAATGCCATCTTCTAACCCCAAGCCCAGTGAAAATAATTAATCTTGTATATACGTTCTTTTCATGAGTCTCTTTAGAGTATACGCATCCCCAGTGTGTTTGTGCGGTAGCTGTGAACCCCCTTCAGTGCTCCGTTCACAGATGGGAGACTGCCATCCTGTTGGCTCCTCTGTCGAGTGACCCACAGCCACCACAGATCGAAGCCCGGATGCTCCTTGACCCCGGGGGGTTGAAGAGGCCAATACAGAATGGTGTCCCTGACAAACCACTAGAACCCATCTGTTCAGAGGAAGATGTGAGTCCCGGGGCATGTTGAGTCCAGTCTTTCTTAGCACCTTCATTAATGATGTGAGTAGAAAATGAACACCAGCATTCACAGATGGTGCTAACTTTGGAGGTGCTGTTAACAGAAGCATTAAGATAGGAGAAGTAGAAATGGAAGCAGGAAACAGCAAAAAGGTTTTAAAAAAAAAACCTCTCAGACATTTTTTTGGTAAAATCAAGCTCCTTCGAGCACAAGCACGGAGATGAGAAGCTGAAGGGGAAGTGGGAAAGAGGAAGGGATAGATGGAAGAGAAAGGTAGGGAAGGGGAGCTTGCAGACAGATGTCTCTCAAAGGCTCTGGCCTCTTGTTAGAGACGGTGTCCCCCTGACCCGGCCTGGGAGGCAGCTCCATTCCCAGCCACTGTCCCATTTGTTCTGTGGTAGGCTTTTGGTTTGGTTTGGTGGTGTTTTGTCTTGTTGCTTCTGTTTTTGGTTCTTTCTTCATATTTGAGGGAGCTGCAGGTATGGTTTTGTTCTTATCGTTTGGTTTTGCAAGGTTTCATTATCCCTTGCATAAAGCATTAATTTGGGCATTTTGGGAGGGACAGAGGGGAATGCAGCCTTTAAATAAAGAGTCCAGATTCCAAATATATAAAGCAAAATGAAGCATTCTCACCACCTCGGTCTCCAGTGGTGGGAGGGAGACCAATCAGAGAAGCGGGCGGCAACCCCCGACCTCTTGGGGTGAGCACCACCGAGCTGCCTGCAGCATGCAGAGGCCGCGGGAGGCCGTGCCCTGCTGCACCTTGCCAGGGGATGGCCGCCAACGCACAGAGAATAGGAACCTTCCGGTTGACAGAGACGGAAGCCAGGAGTGTCCAGGGAGCCACAGTCCTCTTTGCAGACTCCAAATGGAAAGTCGGGACACCAGTATGCACCAGGGAGTAGTCAAAACAGCGCACAGACTCTCCAAGCCCCAGGACAGCGCCCCGTTCTTTGACCGCCTGGAACCAACCGGGCCTGGCCACATCAACCATCTCCTGGCCCAGGAGTGAAAGATGTAAATGCCTGGAAAGGGAAATAGACAAGCGGTGCAAGTGCGTGTACAGTGGGGGGCGTGGTCCGGGGCAAGACAGTCCCAACCGTAGCCCCGTCACAGCAGATTCCAAATGCTTTTGTATCTGACTCGTGAGCGCCGAAGATTGAAGAATCCCATCCCTGCTGCATGAGCACTAGAAGAGCGTCTTCGTGTGGGGACTGGGCAGATGGGGGCATCACTCCCGAGACAGACCGCCAGGGCCTGGGTCTAGCCTCACCACTTCACAGCTTCAAGAAGACACATGACCCATCCGAGCTTCTCTGTCCTCGTCTACAGAACGGGCATCATCAGCACCTCCTAAGGTTTGGGTAAGGATTAAAGGAGGTGATGCAAGTAGTAAAATGCTTCATCTAGTGCCTCATACATGGCAAGTTCTTGATAAATGCATGATGATTGTCAGCCTCCCCTGCCCCAATCTACATGTACATCTTACATCTACACAAGGCACACTACTAAGCGGTACCAGCCTTAGGTGGCGCTTATCTGTCTATATATGTATGTTTTCAGACTCAATCAGTCCAGGTGTTTTTATTTCCCCAAGAACTTCATTAGCGTGGGGCAGGAGCACCTCATATGGGAAAGTTTGGATTTACCAAGCAAGGTAGCAAGTCGCTGTGCAAAGTGATTCTTTGGTTCCGAAGAGTGAGCATCCCTAGTGCCTGTTAATATGTCTCTGCACATAAACAGACCCTTGCTCAGAACGAGGTACCAGGGACATACTGCTCAGCAACCCTGCTTTGAAGATGCTCCAGGCTGGCCCTAGGTCTCCCCTGTGAGTCCCAGCCACTTTCTTAGTCATGTCTTTTTAAAAAACATTATTCCTTTTTTAGACATTTATGGAACTCCTATTTTGTATGAGACACTGCACTAGGAGCTCTCTATAGGGGGCTGAAAAATACTCAGCGTTGCTGTGCTCAGAAACACATAGTAAATAGGGAGATCAGCTCACAGGTATGTTCTAGTCACTGTTTTAGTGGCAGGATGCACAGGGGCGAAGGTTTGGACTCAAGCCTCGTTGCCTGGGTTCAAATTCTGGTGGTGCTGTGTGACCTTGGCAGGTACTTAGCCTCTTTGCGCCTTATTTCCTCTTCTGAAAACGGAACTTCCCTCATGCAGTCATGAGGATCTCATGAATTGATATTTATAAAACACTAAGGAGGGGGCGCCTGGGTGGCTCAGATGGTTAGGCAACTGCCTTCGGCTCAGGTCATGATCCTGGAGTCCCGGGATCAAGGCCCGCATGGGGCTCCCTGCTCAGCAGGGAGCCTGCTTCTCCCTCTGACCCTCCCCCCTCTCATGCTCTCTATCTCTCATTCTCTCTCTCTCAAATAAATAAATAAAATCTTAAAAAAATAAAAAAAAAAAACACTAAGGAGGTACTATGTGCTTTCTTGGTATTGTTAGGTTATTATTATACACGCATACTTTGTTTCATGTGCTTCCCTTTATTATGCTTCACGGATCAGAGATGGAGAAGCACAATCAGAATTCTTGGAAGCACCTATACAGGCACGCCTCATTTTATTGGGCTTCACTCTACTGCGCTATGTAGACAGTGTGTTTTCTACAAATTGAAGGTTGGTTGCCACCCCGCATTGAGCAAGTCTATTTGCGCCATTTTTTCTACAGCATTTGCTCACTTTGTGTCTCTCACATTTTGGTAATTCTCCCGATACTTCAAACTTTTTCATTATTATTATATTTGTTATGGTGATCTGTGATCCGTGATGTTTGATGTTACTACTATAATTGTTTTGGGGAGCCAAGAACTGCACCCATACAAGATGGTGAATAAGTAAATGTGTATGTTCTGACTGCCCCACTGACCATCTGTCCCCCACCCCCACTTCATATCTCTCTTCCTCCCTCCAGCCTCCCTATTCCCTGAGACACAAGTCTTGAAATTAGGGCAATTAATGACCCTACAATGGCTTCTAAGTGCTCAAGTGAAAGGAAGAGTTGCACACCTCTCACTGTAAATCAAAAGCAAGCAATGATTTAGCTTAGTGAGGAAGGCATGTCGAAAGCCAAGACAGACCAGAAGCTAGACCTCTTGCACCAAACAGCCAAATTGTAAATGCAAAGGAAAAGTGCTTGAAGGAAATCAGAAGTACTACTCCAGTGAACACATGGATGGTAAGAAAGTGAAACAGCCTGACTGCTGACATGGAGAAAGTTTTCAGGGCCAGCCATAGCAGTCCCTTAAGCCAAAACCTAATCTAGAGCAAGGCCCGAACTCTCTTCAGTTCTATGAAGGTTGAGAGAGGTGAGGAAGCTGCAGAAGAAGTTTGAAGCTGGCAGAGGTTAGTTCATGAGGTTTAAGAAAAGAAGCATTTTCCAGAACAGAAAAGTACAAAGTGAAGCAGCAAGTGCTGAGGCAGGAGCTGCAGCAAGTTCTCCAGGAGATCCAGCTCAGATCATTCGTGAAGGTGGCCACACCGAACAGCAGGTTTTCAGTGTAGATAAAACAGCCATCTATTGGAAGAAGATGCCATCTAGGACTTTCATAGCTAGAGAGGAGAAGTCAATGCCTGGCTTCAAAGATTCAGAGGACAGGCTGACCCTCCTGTTAGGGGCTAATGCAACGGGTGACTTGAAGTTGAAGCTCACATTGACCATTCTGAAAATCCTAGGGCCCTTAAAAATTATGCTCAATGTGTGCTCTACAAGTGGAACAACAAAGCCTCTGTGACAGTATCTGTCTTCAATATCGTTTACTGAAGAGTTTCAGCCCACTGTTGAGATCTACTGCTCAGAAAAAGATATCTTTCAAAATACAACTGCTTGCTGACAACACACCTGGTCACCCAAGAGCTGTGATGGAGATGGATCAAGGAGTAATATCAGCTTTCAAGTCGTATTGCAGAAATACATTTCATAAGGCTCTAGCTGCCACAGATGGGGATTCCTCTAATGGACCAGGGCAGAGTAAAAAACTCAAAACCTTCTAGAAAGGATTCACCATTCTTGATGCCATTAAGAACATTTGTGATTGGGGCGCCTGGGTGGCTCAGTCAGTTAAGCATCTGCCTTCAGCTCAGGTCATGTTCCCAGGGTCCTGGAATCAAGCCCCACATCGGGCTCCCTGCTCAGAAGGGAGTCTGCTTCTCCCTCTGCCTGCAGCTCCCCCTGCTCCTGTGCTCTCTCTGTCAAATAAATAACTTAAATAAATAAAATCTTTTTTAAAAAAGAACATTTGTGATGCATGGGAAGAGGTTAAAATATCAATGTTAACAGGAATTTGGGACAGGTTGAGTCCCACCCTCACAGAGGACCTCGAGGTTCAAGACTTCAGTGGAGATGTGGTGGAAACAAGAAAAGTAGAATTAGAAGTGGGGCCTGGAGATGGGACTGAGTTGCTGCAATCTCATGATGAACCCCGAGCAGATGAGGAGTTGCTTCTCACAGACGAGCGAAGTGGTTTCTTGAGATGGAAACTGCTTCTGGTGAAGAGGCTGTGAAGACTGTCGAAATGACCACACAGGATTTAGAATATGACATACACCTGGTTGATAAAGCAGGAGCAGGGTTCCAGAGGACTGACTCCCACTCTTGAGAGAAGTTCTGCTGTGGGTAAAATTTTATCAAACAGCATCACCTGCTACAGAGAAATCATTCCTGAATGGAAGAGTCAAACTTCACTGTTGTCTTATTTTAAGAAATCGTCCCAGCCGCCCCAGCCTTTGGCAACCAGCATCCTGATCAATCCACAGCCACCAACAGCGAGGCAATACCCCTCCACCAGCAAAAAGAGTATGACTCGCTGAAAGCTCGGGTGATGGTTAGCATTTGTTAGCAATAAAGCATTCTTTAATTAAGGTTTGCACACAGTACTATTTATTATACACTTTAATAGACTACAGTATAGCATCAACTTGTTACACGCACTAACAAAATAAGTCATTTGAGTCGCTTTATTGCAGGGTCTAGAACCGAACCTGCAGTGTCTCCGAGGTATGCCTGTATTCACTTTTTTTTTTTAAGATTTTAATTTATTCATTTGAGAGAGACCGCGAGCAAGAGCAGGGGGAGGGGCAGAGGGAGAAGCAGACTCCCCGCTGAGCAGGGAGCCCGATGCGGGGCTTGATCCCAGGACCCTGGAATCATGACCTGAGCCAAAGGCAGACGCCTAACCAACTGAGCCACCCAGGCGCCCCTATATTCACCTTTTTTAAAATTTTCACTTTTACCGTATTACAGTCAGAAGCCGGTTTCTGTGTGATGGTAATTCTCAGGTACCTACTGACCCTCCTTTTCCAGTCCAGTACCTCCTTCATGTGCACAGTATCACTTCTCTGATGTGCTGAGGACTATGAATACACATATACGCAAGCTCATTAGTTGGGTTCAAATCTATGTTCTTTTAGTATTGTCTGCTGATCTACATCATATGTTTTAGGAAAGCGTATTAAGATCATTTTCTGTGATAGTAGACGTGTCATGAGTACCTTCCCGCTGAACTCCTCCCCGATAAAGGAAACAAAATAGTGAGTTCTTTCCCCAGTGGTGCATTTTGCCAGCCTTCCTGTGATTCCTGTTTGCCTTGCGTAGCTTGTTTTGTTTAACTTTTCTTTGTCGTGGTGATTTAGAGGATCTCTTGCAAATGGCATATAGCTGCATTTCTAAATTAAATCTGAGAAGTCCCTTTTAACGGGTCACATGCCTGGATTTACACACCCACGTTAGTGTTTTCTCATTCCCACGTTTCTTCTTGGCTGCTTTTGTTCCTCTTGTCTACCTTGCATTAGATGAAGCAGAGCGTCTTTCCCACTTCCCTCTACTTCTTCCAGACTTGTATGTATCAGTCGAGCATTCTTGTTTACCATTCATTTTCTTCACGCCTGTGCAGCTCTTAGGATGTCTAAAGTTCATCAGTGTCCCCACCCTCCTCCCAGAGGCAAAGACCCAAGTCCCTCCCTGAGGACCACCACCCCATCTGTCATGTTGTTGTTTTCCTGGACTGTATTTAGATCGGTGCTCAATTGGACCCCCAAAGTTAGTCATTTCCATTTATTATGATTATTATTATTTCCAGTGAATGCTTATTGAGATTTACCTTAGTGTCTGAGTCAGTCTTTGTTCTGCCCACATGCTCAGATGATTGGCTGGGTATAAAATTCTAGCATGATGATTACTTTCCTTCAACGCTTGGAAGAGTCTGTTTTCATTATTTTCTTACATTTGATGAGAAGGCCTACTCTTCCTTTGCAAGTGATGTGTCTTTTCCCTCTGGGTGTTCTTAAGGTTTGCTCTTTGCCTTTGGTGATCTGCATTGGGTTTGCTGTTCAAGAGGTTAAGAGAAGAAAGCTTGAGGTTTTAGGTCTTTACTGGGAAACTGTTTTCCCACACAGCAATTCCTTTGCCACTTTGCCAGGCCGGAAGGCAGACTCGTGTGGCCTTTTTCTAGATCCCAGAGCCTGCTGGGGCTCAGCCTCCTCCCAAATCTCAGACCCGGGCATGACTCCTGCCCAAGTCAGCACGTCCCCAGGTTTGGCGTCTGCTGGACCCTCCCTCTCCCAGCGGCCCCAGAGTATCTGTTCAGCCCCAACAAAAACAGAAGTAGCATTTCCGGAAGCCGGGTTTTGAAAGACTGGCCGTCTGTGGCTTGACACAAGCAGAGGGGCTTGCTTCCTGAGGCGAAACGCAAACACAGCTGCACACGCGGGCCCTAGCTGTCCGTTGGCCAGCGCCCAAGCCTTGGCGTTGGGGATCCGGGGGCACCCAGATGGAGAAGGGCCTGACTCTGGGGCCTGGGGTCCATCACGAAATGCTGACCCCACCTCTCATCACTTGGAGACGCATCTGTTTACTATTTGCCTGCACTTGGGGCAAGGCAAGCTTCCTCCCACCACATCCGGCGCCCACACTGGTCCCACCTCCTCGGGAACACCTCGCCAGTCCCCAGAGGCCCCGCCCACCCAGGCGCTGCCCTCCGCCCCCCCCCCCCCGCCCCGTCCCCTTAGGGCGCGGTCATGCACCGCTCAGGCAGGGAACCCCCGCGACACCACGGAGAAGTGGCCCGCGCATTTCCACAGAGCGGGCCCATGGCTGGGCGCCTCCTCATCCCAGCTGCACAGGGCCGAACAGGAGGCAACATTTTCTGGGCCGATTCAGCTCCCAGGGAGACTTTGGTTGCCCCCTTCAGTGCAGCGCCTGCAAGAAACACACGGCTCACGTGGGGACGCCCGTGGACGGGGTCTTGCCTTTACCCACAGATTTCTCTAATGAGGACAAGCGCCTAAATGCAAAATGAAGGAGCGTAATTCGATAAAGGCCATTTGCCTGCAATGATGGCTTGGAACAGATGAAACAAGATGAGAGTCCCCGAATGCCAGAGTTTGCTGAGCCTTTAAATCCTGTAACAGAGGATGGGGAGGAAAGCAGCCCTCCCCTGGCCACCCCACTCCAGCGGCAGCTGTCGTTGGGCTTGGCATGCCCTCAGAGAGAGACACCCTGCCTCCATCTATAAAATCTGCCTTCTTTTCTTTAAAAGATGAGGAAGGCACTCTAGCTCTGTAAAGATTTCCAGTGTGGTGAAGCTCCAGCCAGAGAGGTCAGCTGATCCTCCTGGAGGGCCCCTTCCTGGCCACCCCTGGGACCCTGCTACCGCTCTGTCTCCAAAGCAGGCACCAGAAACCCCTTGCTGGTCTTAAAACCATTTTGGTTGAGCCTGAGATGAGAAAAGAAAACATGGTTTGAGGGCAAGTTCTTATTTGTCCCTTTAAAATTTGATTTGATTTTTTTTTAAGATTTTGACAGAGACAGCGAGAGAGGGAACACAAGCAGGGGGAGTGTGAGAGGGAGAAGCAGGCTCTCTGCAGAGCAGGGAGCCCGATGCGGGACTCGATCCCAGGACCCCAGGATCATGACCTGAGCCAAAGGCAGACGCTCAATGACTGAGCCACCCAGGCACCCCAAGATTTGAGTTGATTTTAGAGCATGCGCATGAGCCAGGGAGGGGCAGAGGAGAGGATCACCAGCAGACTTTGCACTGAGCACGGAGCCCACACAGGGCTCAATCCCACCACCCTGAGATCATGACTTGAGCCGAGACCAAGAATCGGATGCTCAACCGACTGAGCCACCCAGGGGCCCCTACTATTCTTTCAGATCAATCCACTCTTTTTGGTTGTTATCGTGGTAAAATACACAGAACATAAATTTACCATCAGCAGTGCTGTGCAGCCATCACCACCGTCTAGTTCCAGAATGTTCTCATCAGCCCAGAAGGAAACCCCATACCCTTTAAGCAATCCCTTCACACCCCACTCCTATGTTTCTGTCCCTGTGGATTTGGGTAGTCTGCACATTTCATGGGAGTGGAATTATACAATACATAGCTTTTTGGGCCTGGCTTCTCTCCGTTAGCATGTTCTCAGGGTTCATCCATGTTGTAGCCTGGGTCAGTACTTCCTTTTTATGGCTGAATAATATTTCATTAAATGGATATACCAGTTGGCTCCTTCATCGGTTGATAGATATTTGGATTATTTTTGCCTTTTGTTTATTGTAAATAATGCTGCTGTAAACATTCCAGTACATGCTGTTGTGTGAACATCTGCTTTCAGTTCTTCTGGATGTATCTCCAGGAGTGGAAGGAATTGCTGGGTTGTGTGGTAATAATTCGATGTGTGACTTACTGGGGAGCCACCAGCCTCAATCCACATCATCTTTGTCCCCTGTCCATGGCTGTGTGGGGACAGTGCCCACAGATGTTGCTTAGCTCAGCTCTTAAGACCAGAGGCTGTTCTCCTTCCAACCCACATTGTTCTATTCTAAAATCATCACATGTAGCCCCTCACCCTCCACTTCTGCCCAAACCCCACAGCACCCCATGAAGACAGGCTGGGAATCAGCACAGGGCCGCTCAGGGAGATGCCAAGGGAAGGAGCAAGGAGCTCAAGCACGACTGCCACTTAAGTACGGAATATTCCTTTGCTAAGGGGCAGGCCTCCCTTATAGAACCATCCCATTTTACAGGCTGTCTGGCCACTTTCCCTTTGGGATGAACTTCATGGGCTGGGCATGCTTCAGCCCTACAAGGATCTCAACCAATTGCGCCCAGCATTTATGAGTATTTGGAGTTGGCAGAGTTGCGGTGCTGGGAGGGAACAGTTCGCAGACCAGGGGACGCGAGGCCTGCACACCACGCTAGCGCCGCCAGTCCCAGAGAGCAGCCTAGCTGGAAATGCAGGTGCAGCCCAGCAGCACCAGGGGAGCATGCCCACATGCCCCCCGCAGTGTGGGAGCCCGGTAAGGCCCCTCGCTGCCCTCCGAGGACTCACATTCTAGAAGTGGAGACCAGTACGTGTGCTGAGGCTGCCTAGAAAGGCTAGCAGAAATGCTTCCTGCCCTGCCCAGTGCGGGGAGAAGCCGACTGGAGCTCAGGTTCTCTGCGGCTTTTTCTCTCCTGCAGCCCCCACTCCGGAGGCTCATTTACAAGGTGAAGTTGGGCCGTTGTTACCTTGTTCCCCATTCTACAATAACCACTTGCTCTTCCATCTCCCACCAGCCTCAACCCTGCACCGAGAGTGCAGAGCAGATACCAGAGATGCCCAGAGCCTGAAAGAGGAAGGAAGAGTGGTCAGGGGCCACTCTCTATGGACACTGAACTCAGGGCTGGGGAGGGGCTGGAGTCAGAAGGAGCCTAGTGAAGGTAGCATGACCCAATGGTACGAACACAAGAACGTGGGGGTGGCTGGTCAGTCCCATCCCCCCCCTCTGTGTTTGGAATGTGGCCCTTTTAGAGCCATTTCCTGAGGGCTTTGAGTCCCCCAGGTGACTCTAGAACCCACTGCATGCACACTACAGTACCACGGGGTGGGGGGCACAGACGCAGAAAGTGGGAGACAGAGCCTGTCCCCAGCAATGCGCTGAGGGAAGGACACATGCCCACCAGGAGGCAAGGGCAAAGGGGAGGCCTCTGCCAGAGTCAGAAGGGGGACATCCCCAGGGGATATAATTCCAGCTCAGAGGGACCCAGAGGCGGTGCCGGGTCAACCAGAGGGCCCAGGAGGCTGGCTGGCTAAGCAGGGGAAGGTGCAGGCTCCGGGTCCTAGAAGCATCTCCAGCCGCAGGCAGGGCTGCAGTGCCGGGGGCTCTGCCTGCCCTGGGCCCGCATGACAGTGGGGACCGGGAGCGCAGGGCCGCACCCCTAGACCCCGCCCAGCCACCCCGGCTCCCCCAGGAGCAGAGCCGTGCCTGAGTCACTGCCGCTGGTGGACTCTATTTTTATGTCCAAGTCTGCTTAAAAATAGCGGTCTAAGCCAAGGTTTTAGCTGCAGCTGACAAGACATTAAGTATTAGATACCTGATGCCCACAAGTGAGAACCACGGCTCTCCTCCTGCTGCACCGTCTGCCTCCGGGGCAGACCCGGGGGAAAGCAGGCGGCAAAGGGGCATGAGGAAGCCTCGCAGCGTGCGGGCAGGTGCCGGGAGAGCTGGGGCCGTGCCTCCTGTGACAGGGCCTCACGCACGTGCCGGGAAGGCGCCTCGCTTGCACCTGGTGCACCGCCAGCCTGCCCAGCGCCCGGCTTCCGGGCCGACGCCACAGGCCCTGCTCCTTGCACCTCTGGCTCCGAGAAAGCCGAGGGGCGCGAGCCGCGGCGTGGGGGTGTGCCAGCCCGCGAGAGCACACGGGAGGTGCCCGCTGCTTCGCACATGTTTCTTGGCTCAGCAGATGGGTGGCGGCCCGCGGCAGGTGCATCCGCACTGGGGGTCCGCTACCATGCGGGCCTTTGGAGACCCCAAGTGGGAGAGGGCCTGCCCAGGGCACTGGGGAAGCAGGAGTCAGCCCCAGTTCTCCCGGCCGGGCCCGATGGCGGGCAGGACTGCCGGAAGAGCTTTCTCTTGCCAGGGAGAGCACGCAGGCAAGAATCTCCCGTCTGCCTCCGCCCCTCCCCCGCCGGCTGCCCAGACGCGCCTCCCAGGGCTCCCTGTTGCAGCCACAGACTGCTGATCAGTAGCCCCGAATCAGAAGCCCGTGCCCCTCCCAACGAGCCCCCTGCTGACCTCTAACGCCCAAGTGACCGGGTCCCTGCCTCAGGCCAGAGCCCCGGTGGCTCTGGTTCGAGTGCATTCTGAGCTCTGGGCCAGTGCAGCAAGTCGGGTGCAGGCCCAGGCCACCGCGTCAGCCCCGCTCTCTGCCGGCTCTGGCTTGAGGCTGCAGCCCAGCCCCGGTCTCTGCTGCCCTCTCCCTCTCCTGGGGCACCGCCTGTGCCTGTGGCCCTTGGGCCACCCACCAGGCCCCGGGGAGCTGGGCAGATGCGGGCCCCAGGGGCTGCCGGGGCCATTCACCCCACTCTGGCTGCCTCCTAACTGCCTGCTGGTCTTTCTCTTTTTGGTTCTTCCAGTGAGAAGCGCTACCTTCAAGTCAACGTCACCAACCCCGTGCAGTGCAGCCTGCATGGGAAGAAGTGCACGGTCTCCGTGGAGACGCGGATCAACCAGCCGGAGCCCGACTTCACCAAGAACCGCTCGGGCTTCATCCTAAGCGTGCCGGGGAACTGACCGCCCACCGGGGAGGCCTCGCCACCCCGTCTGACTTGCTGACTCCCCGCTACCCCCCGCTAGAAATCAGCTCGCAAGGGTCCGCCGTGCTTGGGGCCGAGCCCCTCTTCTGCCGCCTCCAAGGCTCCTCCCCTGAGGTTTTCTTGCTGGCTTTCTGCCTTTGGTCTCCATCTTCCTCTGCCCCCACTTTCCACAGTCCTCACTCAACAAACCAAAGACCCCGGTGCCCTGCCACAGATCCCTGGGCTCACACCCAAACCAGAGCTCCCTGCAGAAGCAACTTGATGTCAGCGGAGGCCCCTGCCACCACAAACCCCCCACACACACTGGCCAGGTCAGGCCCTGACCCAGTGACTGGCAGTTGACCCCGCAAGGGGTGGATGCAGTTTCCCCAACCCAAAACATGCTCCCCTGGGGGGCTTGGGGGAGATTGCCGGAGATAAGCTGGGGATGTAGCCCTGCTCTCTCCGTGAGCACAGCCTGCCACCCCTTTCCCCCAAGGGGACTTGGCTCAGAGATCCTTGGTGGAGCCCCTCTCCCTAGCAGTCAGCCAAGGCCATCAGGAGAGCAGGTTCACCTGTCGGGCTGGCCCCTTGGCCCGGAAGCCAGCACTGGCAGAACAGTCATGCCCACCCCCGCCCGGGCCCTGCAGGCCACCTCTGCGGGAGAGAGCAGAGCAGGTGCTCCAAGGCCCATCTTCCTTAACTGCACGGCCTGGGCCGTGGTTGTTGCACAGTGATGTGTGCAACACACAGGGCTGCGCCTCGGGTGTGGGGTCTGCTGTGCCCACACTCATGTCGGGCACACTGATGAGAAAATGGAGTTGCAGGGGCCAGGGAGCACTCTGGGGCGGGGGGACTGTCCGGAAGTTTTCCCTGACACCCCTGTTTCAGACACATTCGGAGAACAAGGACCAAGGCCGGAGGGGCAGAGTAACAGAAACAGAGTGGGGGCTCCTGGCACTGCAGGCCAGGCCAGGCTGCTCCCCGCCGCCACAGCTGGGGCCCAGGCTGGGCCCAGCAGAAAGCACGCGTGCCTCAGTGCCTTCCTGAGACCACTCTGCTCCGGAGCCTCGGCTGAGGACGCGGCCCCAAGCCTCTGAGCAGCCCGGGCTTCTGGGCCAGGAGCCTTAAAAGGAGAGATTTGGGACACTCCGTGTGGGGAGAGGGCGGAGGGGGAGCCCACAGCTCGGGAGGAGACTGGCGGGAGGTAAAAGAGGGACACGCTGACATTTTTTTCAATTTCAGACCCAGACCCTGCCCACCCCCCCGCCCCACCCCCACCGCATGCTCCTGCGCCGCCACCCTGAGCCCCCCGCAAATCACACCGAGTGCCTGCCCGGTCACCTAGCCGACCCGCCGGCTGGTCCCAACAGCCTGGTGTCCCCCGCGCACACACTCCCACCCCCCGACTTCCCAGGGCCCGCAAAACATTTGCACCATGTGCAGTTCGCAATAAAGAATCCTCTTGGCATCCTATCCTTAGAAACCCGTTCTCATTCTCGAAGCCTGGTCAGCTGCCTGCACCGCGCAGAGGTGCCATCAGCCTGGTTTAGCAACGGAGTTTTGCCAGTCACCTTGACACCAGTGGAACCATCCTAACTGGAACGGCGCCTCCTCTCCTTTCCACTCCTTTCCTCAAACTCCTTGCTTTACACTAGAGACGTGCACGTGTATGTTTGAGACACACCAAAACGGAACATGCCAAATGAGTGCCTTTCTGGGACTAGGGAGGAGGGGTGGGCAGTGGGGCCCTTCCTGCCGCCTTTCGGGGTTGCCTGGGGCTCTTCAGCCCAGTGCAGGGGCCTCCCAGCTGAGGGCCAGTCGACAAGCACTTTTTCTTGATGTCCTGAAAGAAGTCCCAGTGTGTAGCAACTGAAGAAGGCTCAAGCCTTTAGGGTGTGAGCTCAGTGGTGCCTCCAGGTGCTGGGGGAGAGCAGGAGGACACAGCGACTGTATGCAATGAAGTGTTTCTCTTGATCTAATTAAATGCAGTTTTATGGTTTGCTGCGTTTATTCCTATTTTCCATTAAATTAACTTTATTTCTAGAGCATATTTTGATTTACCATCAAGAGCAATAAAGCATTAAATCTTATTTTTAAAGGTGTCCTGCTTATCTGTAATTGAAAACTATACCCACAATTGTGACATTCCAGCTGGTAAAAAGCTGCTGTCCCAGAGGATGGGAGGGAGCATTAAGCACAAATAAGGTAAAATGGAGGATAATTTACAGGAGGCTTTTCAATGAAAATATTAGACACCCAGCGGGGAGGCGGCGGAGTTCAATCGAAGCACGTCATTCCACCATTTTGAGGCCCATGCGTTAGACTCAAAGTTCACTGCGTTCGTGTTGACCAAAGTCGGAGCATGTATCTGTGAAGGACAAGCTCCAAGGCCTGCAGCGGCCTCTCCCCGGGCAGGCGGGTGGGCTGGGGACAATGGGGGTGGCAGGAGAAGCGGGAGGGATCCTGGACCTCTGGGGGCAGGGGCGGGGCAAGCGGCAGGTAAGCAAGCCCTGAGCCTCCCCAGCACCCAAGGGCTGCCCGGTCACCGTCCTTGGTGACAAAGAACATGCAGTGCGGCTTCTGTGACTCGGACCGAGGGAGACGCCCTGAATTGAGCCAGTGGCCCCGCTCACAAAGCTGACCGCACCCGAGGGGCAACCTGGGGGTGGCAGTGCCTTCCCGGAGTCCGGGGGCACCTCGGGCCGGCAGCGTGCAGGCCCTGGGGAGCCTTGAGTCCACACTGCCCTGGACCCTGAAGCTTAGGCTGGGGGCGGGCGCGGGCGCGGGCACGGACGCAGACCACTGGCGGTACCGCCGGTAGGGGGCCCACCCCTTGCCACAGTCGTGGCCTGGGGTGGTTGCTTATTTGGGATCCCCGGGGGCTGGATTCCTCGCTCTTGCAAACCTGCACCAAGCTAAACTGGCAGGGCTGAGCCACGCGGACACCACTCCACAGCCGCCGGCAGAGAAGAAGCCTCTGGGCCAGGGGCGCTGAGCAGAGCCGGGCCCAGGATACGTGGGGGCAGCGGCCTCAGAGCCAAGCTCCACGAGGGAGCCCCTGCGGGAGCCACAGCACCAGCCCTCACCGGGCCAAGCCTGGGCCTGATCTACCCCCCGCCTCCGCCGCCGGTCCCAGTCACCCAGCTCTGCCAAGCCAAGCCAAGCCAAGCCCGGGCAGCCTCTGAGGAGCAACTCCCACCCCGCCGCCCAGCTAAGCCTGAGTTGACTTAACCTGTGCTTCTCTCTTAATCACCTTAACTTGAACGCAGGGGTTAAGCCCTCTCCCTGAGCCCTGCCCTGCCTTCACCCACCCCTCCCCTCCCCCATGATTCAAATCCAATTATGTTCCGAGCGCAGGAATCATTTAGAAAAGGGGCCCCCCCAAACTGCTCGTGAATGACAAGAGGCCTATGGAATGGATGGTCAGTGCATTTTATTTAATCAGCACAGTACAAAAATAAATAAAAATAAGGGAAAGGGAATTAAATTACAGCCAAACTGAGCTTCATGACCTTGTCAGATTATAAACCACACATACTTACAAACACACTACACATACATACAAAATGAGACAAATATAAATTAATATTAACAATACCCACGGTTTGGTCAAAGAATAACTACAAAACGAATTGCACTAAGAACCAACATACACCGCACGTGTAATTAGCAGTTTCAAATATACAGCGATGAATAATTCCGAGTGGAAAAAAATGGCACATTTTCTTCTCATTGCAAGTTTAACAACTGCTGGAACAAAACTAAATTCTAATAGCTGCATGGAAAGAATATATCAACCCTTCAGGTTTACAAGAAAAAGAGAAAAACCAAATCCTGAACTATTATTCCTGTGACTGGTTCTGTGCACGGGTGTAATGTTCACGGCCATCTGTTCTAAGATTATTTTTCTTAAGACACAAAATGCTCCTGGTTCGCATGCACAAGATCACTGTCAAAGCAACAATGAAAGAATAAAGGGTTTGTTTTTTTTTTCCCCCGTAGGTTAGTTTTTTTTTTTTAATTGTTGTTCTAAAAGTAGTCTTCATAGCAGCATGTCAAATGGGTTCACTGCCTGCACACTTGAGTCCATCAGCTCCTGCACCCAGGACTGACCAGCGCAAGGGCGGGGAGGAGGAAGGGGCAGGCTGCACACTGGGGGGGCGGGGGGCGCAGCCAGAGACTGGCTTCCTTCGTCCCCCAACCACTCCTGAAATTTGCACCTCCTCCGAGAAATAAAAAAATAAATACGGAGAAAGAGAAGGAAACACACAAAACCGGAATCCTGGGGATGCAACTGAAGTGCAGTCTCGGGCCAAGTTCGGCCGCCACCGAGAAAGAGCGACTACGGACGCGCACCCCTCCTCTGGAGACTCGGCACCCGAACCTCCCTCTTCCGGGCCGCCAGGGCCTGCTGCCCCCACGGGCCTCCTACCTCAGGTCACACGTGGCGGCAGGATCTGCACAGACGGGCTGTGTGACAACTCCGACCGAGAAGAGGCGCGGCGGCGGCGGCAAAGTCTGTGCCAGCAACCTTCCAGCAGGTTCCTTCCAGCTCCACATCAGATTATCTGGCAGTCCCGGGAACGGAACGGCTCAGGCTCAGCGTGGGCCCAAGGCGCAGCTGGGGCTAACGCGATCCCAGCCCAGGCAGGCCCTCCCCCTCTTCTCCGGGAACACCCGGGCCGGTGGCCCAGCTCCAGGCCTCTTACACCGGGACCTCCGTTTCACAGCTTTCTCTTGTTCGTGTGAATTTCAGTAGTGCTCGTGCTGAAACCAGCAGCCACCTGGAACCTAACCCTATGTCAAAGGACCCTCTGCCTTCCCCCAGCCCCCTATTCCAGCACTCCCCGGGAGGGGGAGGGGGGGCATGGGGACTGGAAGAGAGAATTCCCTAGAGCGTCCTCACATTGGTCTTTGTTCCCCAAAGCTGGAGTGATGGGCCACGGAGTAAGGCTCGCTCCCTTCTCCCGGTCCTCTCCCAAGTCCCAAGCCACCAATCTGGGAGAATTAGAAAGGAAATTGATTAAGTACACATCGTGTGTTTTCGCAGCCACGAGGGTAAGGTGGAAACCCAAACCAGCAGCTGCAAATGATCAGGTGCAGAATCAGCAGGCTTCCGAAGCAATCAGGAGCGCTACTCCCGTCTTGGAATTGTCTCCAAGATCCAGTGGTCTCACTGGGCCTTGCGGGGCAAGGCTTCGTCTTCAGAAGAAACTGAACTGTTTGGAAACAGCTTGAAATGAACAGGGGTGGGGACAGGGGGTACATCATTACCACATCGCCCTGATCCCTGACATCATCCCCCACCCCGGCTTTGCGGAACGAGTGTCATGCACCAGCAAGAGGCCTTAGCCCTCAGGTGGGCACCGGCTGGTTTCGGGCACGACAACCCCACCCGCCCAGAAGGCAGGCTGTTGGTAATGGGCACCTGCAGCTGCCCTGGCCTTCACCACAGGGTGAGTAAGCTGCATTAGTCAAATGAAAGGTTCACCCAGGAAAGGAGCTGTCCCTAGCTGCACCCCACCCCTTTAGCTGGGACCCAAAATCAAAGAACTTAATGAGTCAAACCAGCTCCTTAACCCAACACTGCCAACAACGGCTGGGAGTGGGGGAGCAGGGGGCTAGGGGGCAAGGTCCATGTCTTCACTAAAGGAAAGCCCTTCTCCCTAAAAAAGAAAAAAAGAGCAAACCAGGGTGGTGCATGGTCAAACGACAGGCCCCAATCTTTGTACCAGGCCAGCTTCTCGACTGAAGAGTTGTCCCAGGGTGGCGGGCACCTTGCCCCACAACCCTCCTCATGGCTCGGTCGGGGTGGCCAGCTCCACAGGCCTCTGGGAGAATGGATGACCCAAAACAAGAGCCAGGAAAGGACCCCCAGCCGGGAAGGCCAGTCGCTCCCTGGGCCAACCGGCCAGAGGCCCCTCTCCGGCTCCCGCGCCAGGAGCGGTGGACGGCCTCACCCGCCCCGGTCCAGCAAGGGCACAGGTGGCAAGAGGACACTCGGTCCCCTGAATCCCCCAAAGTCGAGAGGTCAGCGGCCCGGGTGGCTCTGGATACATCTGAGTGTTGCACAAGGTTCGGGAGTTCAAAAGCGCCCAGAGTTCTTGGCAGGGCTGAAGAAAACCCCAAGGAGGGACGGTGGGAAGGGAGAGGCCCTCGGTGGCTTTGCTAGACACATACTGTACACAGAATCTGATTTGCTTAATAATAAATTTTTAAAAACGAACTGAATCCTTGAGCCATGATGCGGGCCACGGGGCTCACCGATCGAGCCCGAGGAGGAGCCGCTTCTTGTCCTCCTGACCGCTCTCGTTCTTCAGGTCGGAGAACACCTGTGTGAAGTAGTGTGGGTCGGCGTTGATCTGCAGCATCTTGGAGCTCATGAGGTTGATGACGGAGAGGCAGCGGTCCCAAAAGGCCTCCTTGCAGCTCTCCACCAGGAAGGGCTTGAGCGGGTAGGAGATCTCGTTGCCCATGTAGGAGTAGGAGAGGTACAGGCAGGTCAGCAGGATGGCCTGGAGCTCGTGGTCCGAGCCCACCTCGGACGAGATGACGTCCCTGCAGAGCATGTAGAGGAAGACCACGTTGGCGGGCGTGATGAAGCCCTGGTCCTGCCAGCCCTGCAGGAGCAGCGAGCGATCCACGCTGCGCAGCCAGAGCACAGGGTCCGTGGGGGACAGGTGCTTCAGGCGGTAGCACCGGCGGCACAGGAACTCGCCCAGGCAGCGCAGCAGCTCGCTCGTGGACGCCTGGACGATGACACGTTTGGGCGTCCCTGCGGAGCTGAGGGCAGGGTGCGGGGCCTTCTTGACGGAGGAGGAGACCCCCCCGGTCTGGGAGCCCGAGAGCTGGCCGGCAGGGGGTGCGGGCGGCTGCGCCGGTGGGGGCTGGGCGAACGTGGACAGGTTGGCGCACGACAGCGACTTCTTCAGGTTCTCATTGTTGAGGTGCGTGATGTTGTTCTGGTAGCTGCTGTTCGGCTGCACCTTCTTGGAGTTCTTCTTCTTGGCCGACACGGCCACGATTCTCTTCCAAGGCAGCACGGAGATGATGGAGTGCCGCTTCAGGTTCTTGTCCTTGGCGTTCTTGCTGTTCTGCACGGCCGTGTAGTGGCCCACCGTGGCCGCGCCATCCTCAAACAGCGTGGCCTTCCGGTAGCTGGGGGACAGGGACAGCACCGTGCCCATGGTGCCGCTGCGCGCCGGGCGGGGGCCCGCGCCCCTGCGCGCCCAGCCTGCCGGCCGGAGGCACAAAACAGCTCAGCGAGCCCGCGGCGGCCCCGGGCAGGAGGCGGGGGCGCTCCCGGCTCCCGGGCGCGTGCTGCCCCTTCGGATCTGCGTGGAAAACAAGATGGTTCTCAGCACCAGGCGGGGCTCGGCGCCGCGCTCCTCCACCCGGGCCAACGCGGCCCCCGCGGACTTGGCCCCGGCCCCGCGCCCTCGCGCCGCAGCCCCGCCGCCTCCACTGCGGCACCCCCCGCCCGCCTGCCGCGGCCGCTGCGGTCCGGACGGCAGCGGGAGGGGCCCGGGCGCGGGCGGAGGCGGCCGGGGCGGGGGAGGGTGGGCGGTATTGGGGGACCCCCGCCTCGACACCGCGCGCGGCCCCGACCCCGGCTCCTCGGGGGCACGGGCGGCCCCAAGGCGCAGGCTTACCCGGCAGGCGGCGGCGGCTCCTGCGCTCAGCGCCCTCCCTCCGCAATGCGCGCCGCGGCTCGGGCCCGCGGTCCCGGCGCTCGGCGGGGCTCGGCGGGGCTCGCGCTCCGCGGCGGCGGCTCCGGAGCTTCTGTCCAAGGTTCTGCAGGCGCCTCGGCCCCGCCTCCCGCCGGCCGCCCTCGCCGCCGCCGCGCTCCCGTTCCCGCTCCCGCCCCGGCGCGCACCTCAGCGGCCTCCCTGTCGGGGGCGCGCGCGCGCGCGCGCGGCCCACGCGCCGGCCCGGGCTGGCCTGCTCCTGCCTGGGAGCCGGGCCGCCGCGGTCCTCAGCGCCAACCCCCGCGCGCGGTGCGGGTAGGGATGCGGCCGCGAGCCCGAGCGCCTCTACTCGCCGCACCCCATCTAGGACCCGGACTCGAGCGGTGGCGGCGGGTACCCCCGGCACCGGCCCCGCCTCGCCTCTCGGGGCCGCTCCTCCCGCACCACTCGCCGCCCGCTCTGCGCCGCCGCGCCAGCAGCCGCCCGGCCGCGTGAGAGTCCCCGGCGCCCCGCGCCGCCGAGCTCGGGCCGGGCGGGGGGCGGGAGGGGGCGCGCCGGGGGCGGGGCCGAAGGCCGAATCCGCCCGCCGCCCCGCCCAGACACGTGCTGCCTTTGTTCCCGCCGCGGCGCCCGCAGCCGCGGGCCGCGGGGGCGCTCTCGGCCGCGTCCCCGCCCTGGCGACGCACAGCCCGCCCGAGCTGAGGTTGCAGCGCGAGAATCCATCCACGGAGACCGGCCGGGGCCCCGAGATCCCTTCCCATTAACATCCTCGTCCGGCCGGGAAGAAGCTAGGGACTCAAGGAGGAAGGTCCTGAGCCGGGGCGGGGAGGCGGAAGCCTTTGCTGAAAAGCCACTCGCATCCCGATGGGCTGTCCCATCGACTTTCACGTCTCCCCTCCGGGGCCTCTATTCCCGCACCTCAGGTAAAGGGCCGGAGCCCGGGTAAAGAGAAATCCAGGCCAGAGAGGCGTAGGCAGTTCTGGGGCTGGTCCACAAAACAGCGACTGGCTTTCCAGCACCCACCTGGCTGGGAAAGGGCTCTGAGGCCCCCCGGGGGGCCGCTGCCCCAGAGACGGGCCAGCCCTTCACAAATGTGACCTCGACATTTCCACTGGCCCCTTATCAGTTATAGTAAAACTGAAGCCACTGCTCTTCCAACCAGCCTCTGATCCTCTGATTCCGATGTTTTTCCTGCTAACCATGTATCATTTGAAGATCTGGTGCCAAACTGTAAAATTCTGAATCTAGTAAGAACAGTTCCTCTCACAGACAAGAATTCACATCCTTCACAAGAGCCATTCTTCATTTGTTTTTCTTTTAGTTGGTTCTGGAAACTGAGTTGCTCACAAACTGGAGAAACATTAGATTGAAACCCTATTTTAATCCAGATTATCACCTCTGGACCAAAAGATAAGGAAGCAGTAATCCAGATTACCCAATTCCTGGCCTCCTGGCCACTCCGGCCTGCGAGGCTGTCAACCTGGGCCCACTGTGCCGGTGCTGCCCACGGCCCTACGCAGGACAGTGCTGCTATCGAGTCAAAGTGCTAGAACGCGTACATGTACTACCCAGCTGTTTCTCTGTCAATAGTGGCAAGTGAAAGCTTTAGGGACTTTGGTAACACGGAATGGAAAATGCATTGTTCTGTGCGGCTGCTTGTGAAACATCCACAGCAGCTGTCATCTTAACTTAGATGAAAGCTGGCCCTTCGCTCAACAGGGCCCTCCCTCCCGATGTTCCTCCGTGTACCTCGGCCTGCTCTTGAAATGGAGCGGTCCTCAACCCTCCTTCCCTATTAGTAAGGAGCTTGAAGAAGTAATCTATTCCAGGTCCCCTGGCCCAATGACTCTCTTTCTCTCCAAGGCAAAGCCTTTTTCCCTCCAGCCCCTGGTGGAGAGGCCCAGCTCCCAAGTAGGCCTTTGTCCATACTGCCTCTCAAGGTCCCCTTCAGATTCTGGTGTTGAGCAAAGGTTAAATGCTTTCCATTTCACAAAATATGCCTAGATTTCGAAGCCTATAAGCCTCCCCTTACTTAGATCCACCCTGGTACCTGTACCTACAAATTTCAGTTCCAGCTATTCCAATTCATGGCAGGCAGTACCAAGGTCCACTTTACCCCACTTGATTTCCCAAACCAAAGCAGCAGGCACTTGCCCGGACCTTTTCCAGGCTGGCCACACTCTGGTATCCTCTCTTGCCTTTGTCCAGCCAGCCTTCCCTAGCACCTTCAAAAGAGCTCTTTGCATTACTACCTCAGCCTCCTCACACTTGCCAAAGGCAAAGCCATGTTTGCAGCACAGCATGAACGACATGTGCACTGGCAGCCCGCTTGCCAGTGTGCCTGAGGAAAGGGGTTGTCTGGAAGTCCTGTCCGCCGCCCTGCCGTGCCCACTGTTTCAAGGCACCCACCACCACCACCACCACCACCACCACCCTCACCCTCAAGCTCCTGTCACAGCTCCAGTGCAAGGCAAGGAAGAAAGGGCAATATTCTGCCGGAAACAGCAGAATCAAGGCCCAGAATGCAGACCCAGCTGAATGAAGCAGAGCTGTTTTCTTCCCAGTCTTCAGAGAACTGCAGGAAAGCGCTCCAAACCCCATCATTGATTAGCCTATTGATCCTATGGCCTATCTCTAGCTGCCAGAAGGGCCAGCCTGCTTGTTATCTGCACTGTTGGGCTGATATTCCCATGTGTCACCAGAGAATCCCTGTCCTCTGTATGGTCCCATCCCCATACCACCCTGTGAGAGAGAAGACAAGGCCCCGGCCAGCTCCCTTCCAGAAAGGGCTCCAGATAAAGCAAGACTAAGCCCTGGCTTCTGAGGCAGCCGTGCTTTGTTCCTTCAGGGATCACAGAGCAGCATCTAGTGGCCCTTCCGGGCAGCACAGATTATATAACTAGCACGCAGCAGTGCTCCAGAGCCAAGCGCCTCAGCCTCTGCTCCCAACACCATCGCCATCTCATCAGCACACAAGAAAGCCATGACACATGAGGGCTGCTGCCAGGAAGGGTCCCTAGGTAAGGAAGCCGGGCCCAGGCCAGCCTCTGGGCCACCCGACCCCCTCAGCTGTGCCCAGACCCAGCTCCCTTGAGGCCAGAGAGGGAAAGCAGCCCTGGAGGTCTAGAGCAGCATCATCCAAAAGAATATAACATGGGCCACAAATGCAAGCCACATAGGTATTTGAATATTTTTGAGTAGCCACATTATAAAAAAATTTAAAAAAAAGAAACAGGTGGATTTTAATAATATATTTTATTTAACCCATTATGCTCAAAATATTGCACATATATATAAAAGAATTGAGCTATTTTACATTTTTTTCATACTGTCTTTGAAGTCTGGTTTGTTTACATCTGCAATGCATCACACTTCGAACTAGCCACATGTCAAAGGCTACATGTGGCCAGTGGCCGCACAGTGGACAGCACAGGTCTAGAGGTGGTCGTCAGACCCACAAAGGGAGCAGAGGAAGGGCTGCTGCCGACTGAGCCCCTCAGGGCAGCCCTAGGCTTGGGGAAACCACCCCCCCCCTTCACCAGCTACAGGGCTGGATGCCTTGGGGATAGTTCTAAGGGTCCCTTGGCGAAGCAAAATTCTTCCTGCAAGTGCAACTATAGAAACTATACAGAGATTCTACAAAACTGAAACAAAGTAACAAAGTGGCTGGGACTGGAGTGGAACGGTGGTGAGAGCTCCCCCCTCACCCCTAGTTGGCCTTAGGGCCCCTCAGAAGAACCGCTGCCAGGGTCTGAGGGGCAGTATGAAAATCACTGCTTTTGAAGGTTTCAACAAAAACAAAACCACAACTGAGTGTCAGGACTCTCCAGGCACTTGCACTGGTAATGACTTCATACAACCCTCACACCACAATTCCCCACCAAGGAAGCAGCAGAGGCTCTCCCAGCCCAACCCCTCGTCCTCACTGGACCATGTTGCCCTGGAAGAACAGAAGGATCCCTGCACACCACTTCCCGTTTCAGACCTCACCGACCAATCTTCTTATCCAAATCCCTCCACTTTACCCCAGATCTAAAGGTCTCCCATGAAGCAAATGAGGTACCAGAGCTCTGGCCGGTCTAGAAGGCTACAGAGCTGTGTGGACTTGATCAGAAGCCCTCCAGCACTCAAGAAAGGACACTTTTTGAAAAAAAAAATTTTTATTGGAACTCATCTGAACATCAGATATACCTGGTGTTGGTTAGCAAGAACCGTTTGTACATTTGATATTGATGGTGCCAAAACCAAAACAGTGACTGGACATGATGGGGAGAAATGTTGAGAACAAAAACCTGATTTTGGAGAGGAAAGTAAAAGCCAGTCAGATTCAGTGAGGATGCAAAACCTGGTACAACAAAATCCTTTTACAAAATACAAATTTATTACGAAAACCTGGAAGGATAATCTGAGAAAGGGAAAGAAAGAGAAAAGGAGGCCAGCAGGAAGGAGGCAGGAGGGAGGAGGAGAGGAGACAGCTGAGGGGCAGAAGCACGGCTGGGCGCGCGGGGGCGCTTCTAGAAGCCTACCTGCCCGAACGGCACGGCAGCCCCTCTCCGCGATCCGACCATGACACAAAGCGTGCTGAGACACAGTGCTCTACCCCCCAGCCATGTGGTTTCTAAGAGGTAAATAAAGCAGCTCCCTGGGAGGGGGACATGAGGTTGCTCGAAAACCCAACAACAAAGGTTTAAAAAAAAAAAACAAGCAAGGAAAAAAGAAAACCCACACCCCACAGTCTCATTTCCAATGTTCACTTGTTTAAAAAAAGACTAAATCCATCTGACAGCAGAAGGAGTGGGACAGGGAGAGAAGCTGATGGGTTTCAGACAGCCTGACTCCCCTAGAGGGGAAGGAGGGGGAAAGAGAGACAGCGGACGGTCTCCCGGTTGAGCGGGGAAAGAGAAGGGACAGAGAGAAGAGCAGAGAAGGGCAATTAAAACACTGACATCTAATCTAGTTTACTGTGTTAAAAAGAGCCACATGCACAGCAGGCCCCCTGAGGGCCCACACTGCTCCCGTGTGGCCCCGGTGGACACTAGCTCCTGGCCTCGGCCCCATTCCTCCACAGGCCGGCGTGGAGCTGTGCAGGGGCGGCGGCGGCGGGCCCTCTGGCCAGTCTGCTGGAGCCATTGTTGGGGGGGGGAGGGCGGGTGACAGGCCTTGTGGCAGGGGAAAGAACACCAAAACGCCTCGTTTCAAATAAAAAAGAAAATAGCAGTCTATACACAGTTGTTTGTTTTGGTTCAGTACAAACAGAATAAAAAGTCGTTGCTTTGATGGTCAGGCAAACACCCAATTCTGAAGAGGAGGAGAGGCGACGCCCAGCAGGTGGATCAGGAGCCCCAGTGGGTGGCGGGGCTCTCCCCGGAGGCAGAGAGCACAGCTTTAGGTAGTGTAAGCCTTTTTCCTTTTATTTAGAATAACCTTTTTTTTTTCTTTTTCTTTTTTTTTAAGCAATTTCCCCACTCCCAAGTTGGGCCAGTAAAGATTACATGAAAACTGGCACACCTATTGGCTGGAATACAGATGCACCAAATGAGGATTTAAAAACTTTCCGAGCGAAAAGTAGAACAAAAAGAAAAAAGAATCTCCTAGCATTTTCCCCAAAGGTTTCACTCTCCCGCCACACACACTCTCCAAAGGACCGCTACAGATCCAACTCTGCAAGAGAAGACAGAGCAGTGTCATTCAGGGAAGCTTCGAGGCCACCCAGAGGCTTTCAGTCTAGAAGGCAGAAGACGGCGCTGCCCGGGCCCGGGGCCCGGAGCCAGCACTCACCTATGTCAGCTTCTTGGCTTTATTGTAGAGGGAATCCACTACTTTACTCATGTTCTGAATTGTTTCCAGAGCAGCTTCGTAAGTTTTATCTACTGGGGGTTCATCGAAAATAATCAAGACACCCTCCCCCTGGTCCAAGATCCCTGCAGGAAACACAAGGGCAACCCAGGTAAAAGAAGGGATTAGACACAAAGGCACTTGAGAAGCAGCCCACTCCCTAGCTGCCTCCCTTTCTCCAGAAAGGAGGAGAACCAGAAATCATCTCTGTGTTCCATTTGGGCATGTTTATTATGCACTCTCATCACAGGGATAAGAGGAGCGACGACCGTAGGGAGCTACCAGGTGAAACAAATGGAACATCTCCTTTCAAGATAAACAAGAACGTGATGCGTCAACCGCTTCACCACTGTTACTCACCATGAAATTTCTTGTCAAGAATCATCTGTGACAATTTCCTTTCCACGTCGGCCTAAAATCAAAGCACATGATTAAAGGGACCGGTATCCACTAGTCAAAGATCACACTGACAAGAAAGTTCTGTATAAAAGGGCAAATGGATTATAAACCAAACAGCAACAATGTAACTCAAGCTCTGAGCTCACGGTCCCCATTCGACACTATGAAGTTTGAGGACTTTCCAACAAGGCCCAATGAGTGGAAATGCTACCCGCCTCCACATGGCCCTTTCCCCGCCCTGCTCCCAAGACAAGCTCAGGACTCCTTACCTTGGAGAGTTTGATGAGGCTAGATATGTGTTCAATCTACAAGAAAAGGCAGAGAGACAGCGACACTGAGAGTCCTACTTCCGCCTCTAATCTGGGGACAGGGTGGGGCTGGGATTGCCAAGTCAGCTGAAACCCAGCCGAGCATCTCCCTGGGGCAGACCCTCTTTGGTCAGGCTCAGGCCTCTCGTGCTCTGTCCGTCTGCCTGCCTCTCATTACTAGACCATACACACCCCTGTCCCACACCCCCGGAACACAGACGTCTACCACATGCACGGTGACTACAGAAGCAAGGGGCGGACTGCACTCGGGACAAGCAGGGGCAATCTCACCAGCCTCCACACCACAGCTCATCCTCAACTCTTGTTCTGTGTCAAGAAAAGCCCAAGCCTCTTGCCCACCAGACACAGTCTTGGAAGCAAGTTCCTATTCTGGATAGGTGTGGGAAGGGAGGGGATGAGAGAGGATGCCTACCCAGAGAAGAACTAGAATCCCCAGGAGGGTCCTTACCTGAACTCGGGAAAAAGGCTCAATGACTCGGATCAGGTTCTGTTCCAGTAAGTTATCATATAACTTGGCCAAGTGTGTACTGATGATTGGGTCATCCCGGAGCTCTGCCCGATAATCTGTCAGGGCCTGCCAAGAAAGACGGTCACAGAGATTGGCAGAGAGAAGCATGTGAAGCCACGCCACCACCCCTGGCTTCCTAAGTAGTCTGCTGGACCTTATAAACACATGGGTGACTCAAGTTCTAGAGGATATGAGATTAAAGAGTTATGACAGAAGGCAGAAGAAACATCAGGAACTAAAAGATGGAGCCCTTTCTAGGCACCATCTTTCTGTTGGAAAGCCTCACGTTGACAGCCCAAACCATGTAAGCCCCAAGAACAGCTCAGCTTGAAAGCCAAATCCACCACACAAGCAGTTGTCCCCAGGTATCCCACAGAGCAAAGAGGGTCTCCAGGAAAAATAAGGGGGGAAAAAAAAAAGAATTCTGAGGTTAAATAATGGGTAATACTTGGGGTGCCTGGGTGACTCAGTCAGTTAAGGGTCCGACTCTTGATTTTGGCTCAGGTCATGATCTCAGGGTCGTGAGATCGAGCCCCATGTCGGGCCGGGCATGGAGCCTACTCTCTCTCCCTCTGCCCTTCCCCCTCCATGTGTGCAAGCTTGCTCGCTCTCTCTTATAAAGTAAGAAATAAAAAATAATGGGAAATGCTGAATCCCACAACTGGCTCGTGGAGTTTTACAAGCACATGAACATACAGTTGGGCAGTTAACAGAAAGCAAAACACCTAATTTTATTTAGCCCTCATGTTTCCCAGGCCCTTACCCCAAGGAACCCCTAATAATAGAGGTGTCCCATCAAACATCCCAAACTTTAGGATAAAATTATCTAGTCTTTTTTGTGTATTCATGTATATAATTTATTTTGAGAAATGGTCTCAATATCGACCCTGTCAGCTGTGCTATAAGGTGTTAAGAGAAGCAAGCAAATCATGCCAAGTAAAGAAGTGAAATTGGCAAGAAAGCTCAACAAAGATGATGATTCTTGGGGATAGCCAGAGCCAAATGGTCTAGCCTCCATCCACACTAAGTTTTTCTTCCTAGATCTACGTTTATTTTTATTAAATTGGTCATTAAACTCAGACAGAGAGGAGAGGCTCAGAAGAGAATATACAAGTCTCACTCTACTGCTCAGGCATGTTTTCCTCCCTTTTCCAACCTCTGCTAACAATGAGTGAAAGTCACAGGAGGCAAAGCAAGCCTCGAAGGTCAACCTCAGGAAGTGTCTTTTGGTCCGTTTGCACACATCAAGACTTCTCTTTTGCCCCCAGAGAAGCAGAGTTGGCATTTCTGGAGCTGAGGAACAAGTGGCAGGGCTGGCGTCGATCCCTGACATGTGAGCCAGGGGGCTTCCAGCACCCTCATTGAGCCCCCGCTCCCTCAACCATAAAATGCAGAGAAGGGGTATGCTGTGAAAAATCAAGGTGAAAAAGATGAAAGAACAATTTTTTTTAAGATTTTATTTATTTATTTGAGAGAGCAGAGCAAGAGAGAGAGAGCATGAGCGGGGGGAGGGGCAGAGAGAGAGGGGGAGAGAGAGAAGCAGACTCCCCAACGTGGGGTTTGTTCCCAGGACCCTGAGATCATGTTAGACGCTTAACTGACTGAGCCACCCAAGGGCCCCCGATGAAAGAGCTTTTTGAAACTAAAAGGTACTATATATAAATGAGGTATTACAACTCAACAAGTTTCATTGTACAAAAGTGCTTAACTATTTCCAGACTTTGATACTGTACTATAATTAAGACGTAACCATTGGGGAAAACTGGGTGAATGGTACACGGGATCACTGTGTACTATCTTCGAAAATGCTTGTGAAACTGTAATCATTCACAAATAAAAAGGTTTTTTTAAGTATGTAAATGCCCCTCTCCTCCACCCATTCCCTACCAACCCAATACCATGCTTACCTTTTCAAAATCTGCCAGTGATCTGTTCTTGCTAGCCTGAGCCACACATTTTAATGCTTCTGTCTAAGAGTTAAGAGAAAAACAGTGACAACGATCTACTCTGCACACTCACATCCCACCCAATAAATGTCCTAAGCAGTATGCTATGTCCACACAACTTCTGGCTGCAAGGAAGATCCCGCCCCACCACTGATCTTCTTCAGAGGCCGGGGAAGAAGAGCTAGAACACCACCACTGTGTCCCAACCAATCTCCCTTTGAAACCTGAAATGACTTAAAAATACTAGGAGATAGGAAGTTAAAAAGAAGGGGGAAAAAAAAAAAAGGCCCTTATACAACATTCTCCAAAGGTAACAAGCTAAAAGAAAAAATGACAAGAGAACTATGATCTTTCCCCCTCCTCCAAGACTCCTTATTCCCAAAGCCCACAGACTCTTTCTTGCCCTTAGCCTCAGGTCGTACCTGTGCTTAATCGAGTCTTACTCCGCTACGTGTGGTACAGAGCCTGAGCCAGGGTCTACTTTCATCAGGGTTAGCCACCAAAATTCTACATATTACACTCAACGTTAAAATGCCACAGAGAGGGACGCCTGGGTGGCTCAGTCATTTAAGCAACTGCCTTCAGCTCAGGTCATGATCCCACGGTCCTGGGATCAAGTCCCACATCAAGCTCCTTGCTCAGTGGGGAGCCCTGCTTCTCCCTCTGCCTGCCACTCCCCCGCTTGTGTTCTCTCTCTCGCTCTCTGACAAATAAATAAATAAAATCTTTAAAAAAAAAAAAAAAATGCCACAGAGGGAGGAAGGTACAATCAGTTGTTGAGGTCACCTTCTAACCTGGTTATAAAAGGCACCTCACCAAGCTACCAAGTCCCCACTCAGCCAGAAACCTACAATCTTTCTGGGAGTCTGTCCTGACACCTGCTTGAAAACGGTCATCAAGGTACAAAGGACCAGAAGGAGCTCCTCTGGTACCAGCCTATGCACCTACATAAGGATGGTGTGTGTAATATGGCAGACTTTGAAATGGTGCAAAACTAATCATTACTATAGTCTGTCTCGGCCTTTGTCCCATAGATAGAACAAATGTCATAATGAGAAAAGCCTGGAACTAAGAGCCAGATAACCCAAGTTTAAAGTCTGGCTCCACCATTTAATAGTTATCTGACCTTGTCCCTTGTCCCGGACACTTGACCTCTCTTAGCCTGTTTTCCTCAACTCTAATTCTAGATAGAGCAGTGAGTCCTTCACTATAGTAATAACAACTATTACTGTGGTCAAAACTAGGAGCCCAAAACTAGAGCCACTTGTAAAAAAGAAAGAAACCATCTGTTGTGACCATCCCTCCAAAGATATGAGATTGCTAATGTGTCTATTGTTCGGAGACAACTGCATTTGGAATCTAGAAAGATTACTTTTACTTTACTACTGATAATCAAAGTACAAAGAAGGGATAGTCCAGGCATCTGAGACCACCTTTACACAGGTCATACCCATATCTACTCAGGCACAAAAGGGGCTACCGACTATCAAAGGCCTCTTGCACCACACTCAAAACTCAGGACATGAGTGGAAAGGTACTGAGAAGCACTTGGGTGAGCCTTCAAAACCCAGTTCCTGCCCTAAGCACTTCAACCTCCCTATAAAGCACATGTGCACCAGACCTTACCAAGCTCCAGACTCCTGGAGAATCCAACACTTCATGTTCTGCACACGTTAAGTTTGCAAGTCAGGCTCATGATAGATAAATTTTTGGTCAAAGCTAAATGCAGCCTAACTCGTGCAAATGCTACACTTCAGTTCTGTAACTCCCTATGTCCATTAAAGCACCAAACACTGACCCTCCAGG
Source organism: Eumetopias jubatus (assembly GCF_037043125.1). Lineage (NCBI taxonomy): Eukaryota > Metazoa > Chordata > Mammalia > Carnivora > Otariidae > Eumetopias > Eumetopias jubatus. The sequence continues at coordinate 122,518,906 of NW_028274816.1, forward strand.
CGAAGGATTTAACAGTATAGAAAATACACGGAATGGGCTTAAGGGGTGGCAGGAGGAGTGGCAGGGGCGCCACGCAGAGAATACAGAATGGAGACATGAAGAGCACCGGTCTCACGGGGCATCATGACTGACAACGTACTGGCTTCAGAGTGAGCAGAGATGACAATTACAGTCAAGGTATTCCCTACCTGTCTCCCCGCATACCGAAGTGCAAGCTTCCCGCTCACCAAAGCCTGGACATCTTCTGGGCTAGAAAAAAAAAAAAAAAAAAGACATACTTGGTCCCCACTCCAAGACATTATGCTTCTAAGTATGGGTTTAAGCAAATTTCTTTTTCTCAAAATTCCACTGAGAAGCCTGCCCGCAGTGGTAAGAATCCCCACCCCTAAACTCATTATGTCCCTCACCTCACAGAAGCCGGGCTATCTCTACCCTAGGCCCGAGCCCAGCATTGAGGAGTAGAAAAACTCCAGCATTAAAAAGAAAGCCACAATCAATGTACCAAAAGTAACAGACCCAACAGGCAGGATGATAAATCTAAGTCAAATCCCCAGACAACAGGTCTTGTTAAAACATAAGCCCTGTGTAGTGCAAAGACCCAAAGAGTCCTAGTCAATACCATATTTATTCCCAAAAGAATGTGGATCAATTCTGCAGAACTCCTTATAAAAAGATCTGTCCCACTTGCCGTTGTTCCCCTTCTCAAACCTCTCCCTAAAGTCGTCCTTAACACCCCCACTCTGGTTGGCCCAGTTGGCCACTGCTGGACTGTAAGCTATTTCCAGGCCCTCTGTCTGGTGCTCAGCAACTCCCTGGTCAGAGTAACTGCAGGATGATGAGAACACTCCAAGAGTCTGGAAAGGAGATTTCTCTAATCTGTCTCCCCGATTCTCAAAGACTAGCAAGCAAAAACGCTCTGGAACACCTTCAATCCTCCCACTTTATGTCAACAAGCCCCAGAGGCGCAGCTGCTGCTTCTAACCAGGCCCACTCCCTGTGCAAGCTATGTCTTCATGGCAGAAACTGAGGTGAAGAACTTGAGTTCTCATATCCCTAAGTTAATGTGCACCTACGTGTTGAGCATGATTTTGCACAGCAACATGTACTTCAGAGATGTGATGGCCTTTGGGCTATCGATGGAGTCATAACCCTCAAATGCCTCATAGAAATAGGAATACGCAGTCTTCCAATCCTTCTCTTCTGCTGCATGGATAATACCTGGACATGAGAAGAAAGAAGTACAAACCATATAAAATAACAGAACCATCAAAGATCAGAGCTGGAAAGAGCCTCCAAAATCTATCCCAACCCCATCTACTAGGTGATGACGTCAGGAAAGGATAAAGGATCTGCCCCAAAGTCACTGCCAGCTAGTGGTAAAGCTGGGATGAGAACCCAGGTCTTCAGTCTCCCTGTTCAATGTCATCTTGACAATATAAATCCCAAAGGAGTTAGAGTCCCTACTTAAAGGGGATCCTAAAAACTACGTACTAACATCTTTCCCCATGCTTCTCAGCACCACTGCGGTTCTGCTATCTGTTAAAGCCCCTAGAAAAGGCCACACTTACCCTTCAGGACATCACCCTCATAGGTCAGGAACCAAACATCCCTGGACTGCCTGCATAACCTGTTTTAATAACATTTCTTTAAGATAGCTTTTTTTTTTTAAGATTTTATTTATTTATTTGAGAGAGAATAAGAGAGAGAGAGCACATGAGGGGGGGAGGGTCAGAAAGAGAAGCAGACTCCCCACTGAGCAGGGCGCCCAAAGCAGGACTCGATCCCGGGACTCCAGGATCATGACCTGAGCCGAAAGGCAGTCACTTAACCAACTGAGCCACCCAGGTGCCCCTAAGATAGCTTTTCTAAGCTTGACGTTTTTGTACGTAAGCAGCTCTCATAAGAGAAAAAAAATCTAACTTCTTATACTCTCGCTTCAGATAGTTGTCATTTACAGATGTGCTTCTGCCTAGATGCAATCAATATATAGATTTCATATAATGCCAGATCCATGAAATTAATTTAACTGTATATGGTTAAGCAGTATTTACTCAGGCTGAGATACCAGAGTTTATCTAAACAAGTCTCTACTGTTTAGAAGCTGGGTTGATCCCAATGAAGCTAACTCTGATTGAACTTGCTATTACTGCCCACCTATGCTATCACTTGGGATAACACAAAATTTAGTTCTTTCTAGCTTGGGAGGCATCAAAGTCCTCGGAGTGTGTATCAGTTCTAACTGTGCTTCAGCCCTTTATGAGGTTAAAGACCTCAGCCTCACTTGTTTACCACAGTTCTTCCCAACATTTTTCACATCGAGGTACACAGAGAAAGTACTCAGCACCCTGAAGTAAAAGGATGGAAGTGCTTACACATGACCCAAGGGAACAGTGTTTCAGCACATTTTTAACCCACCTAGCATCACATAGCTGTGTGCCTCCACACCATCTGGGAACCTCTGACTTAATACCATTTACTGAGTGAAATGTGTCACACCCTAGTACTTTTTACTCTACCCAAGAAGCCTCTCATTTTGAGGCTAAAGGAATCAGACCGTTGTTCTCTACTGCTCTTATCTATAAAGAGCTGGAGAAACTCCACCCTTCTCTTGAGCTCCCTCAAGAATATCCAACAAACTATTAACACTGCTAAACTAGAGGAGATAAATCTCCATTCCCCATACCTCCTGGTCCAAAGCTAGAAGAGAACAGACCAGACCCACAATAAGACTGGTTTAAAAAAAAAAAAAAAAAGTAAAATAAGGCCCAAGAACTGGTATACTGCTTTCCCAAATACATTAATAAATAGGGCCCACATTAGGACTCCAAGCATCAAGGCTAGTATATGAGGTTTATTATTTAAAAAAAAACAAAAACAAAAAACTAAACTGTCACTCATTCAACACAAATATTAACGAATGTCTACGATCTGCCAGCCACTGATACAGTTACTACAGCGGAAATAAGTATGAATAAAAGGCCCTCATGAAGCTCATAGTCTCATAGTGGGAAAGATGGCCACCAAAACAGAAAAAAGATTAGTACCACAATATGTACAAAAAAATACAGCTTTGAAAGGGGAAGTCCAAAAGAAAAGAAGGCACTAGAGAGGGTTTATAGAGGAGACGTGAACTGGATCTGGAAGGATACATGAGACTTTGCCAAGGGAACAGATGAGAAGGGGAATTTCCAAGCAAAGACGAAAAAATACACAAAGGCACAACAGCAAGAACACACAAAACCATTTGGTGACTGATGAAAAGGAAAAGATGCCTTCCTTTTGCATACCATGTTAAAGTAAAATGTAGCCTGGGGATAATGGGAAACCACTGGAGAATTTGAAACAAAGGACTTACATGATCTGATCTGTGTTTGAGAAAAATGACTTTGGGGTCAGTTAAAAAAAAGTGGATTGGAAAAAGGGATCAGGACAGTTAGACCAGCAGAAGACTGCTCCAGTGGCCTGGGCCTTCATCAGAGCAATGACTGCAGAGATGGAAAAGAAAGGGTAGGTTTGGGGACAGACTCCACCTGATCTAGCAACTGACTGGGTATGAGGGGTGAGGAGAAAAAGGAGTCAAAATTACTCCAAAGACAATAGCTTGAGCAATATTAAATCAATAATGATACCATTAACTTGAACAGGAAAAAGAAGGTTGAGGGAGGAGTTAGATAATTTTGCTTTTTGACATATTGAGGCTGAGACACTTATGAGGCATTTAGGCATGTATGTCCATTATGCAGCTGGAAATCTGAATCTAGAATTCGGGAGAGAGGGAAGCTACTGAAGATCTGGATGAGGAGACCACTAGTGGCATGCAGCAGCTGAAGCCATGGGTGAGTATGGCACTTTAGACAGGAAACAGAGAACAGGAATGGAAAAAAAACTGAAGAAACAACACTGAGGAACACCCCACTTAAAAGTAAGAAGGGGGCGCCTGGGTGGCTCAGTCGGTTAGGCGACTGCCTTCGGCGCAGGTCATGATCCCGGAGTCCCGGGATCGAGTCCCACATCGGGCTCCCTGCTCAGTGGGGAGTCTACTTCTCCCTCTGACCCTCCCCCCTCTCATGTGCTCTCTCTCATGCTCTCTCTCTCAAATAAATAAATAAATAAAATGTTAAAAAGAAAAAAAGACTTAAAAAAAAGTAAGAAGGAAGAGGAAACAGCAAAGTGTGACCAAGGACAATTAGTCAAGGGAGGAGAATGAGGAAGACAGTGATGTCAAAGAAGCCTGGAGTGTTCAATAGGGTCAGCTTCCCCCTAAAAGTCAGAGGTTATAAGGGGGTTATTGACTTCTTTCAAGGAGTCAAAAGAGACCCCAAAGTAAGGATACTCTTTCAACTTTTTCAGAAACTTGGCAAAAGAAGACAGCAATTTAGAAAGGAGAAAGGGCTGTGCTTTTTGCAGCTGGGGCAGTTCAAAGACGAAGAGAAAGATACAAGTGGAGAAGAAAGACTGGAGACTTAGAATGGAACAGAAAGACAGGTGAAAGAATCATTCTTAATATGGAGTGAACTGGACTGTGATACAAACTCTGGAGAGGAAAGAGGGGAGGGTTCACGTAAACATGGCCTCTATTTCCTCTGCAAAATAATTCATCTCTTGTCCCTGAAGGACCGGCATAATGAAAGAGGAGCAGCTTAAAGAAAGTGCCAATATTGGTCCAAGCGAGGTACTGCGGTAAGAGCTTCACATTCACCATCTCACTGAATCCTCACCACAATCCTATGAGGAGGTATGATTATTATCACCACTTTACAGATGAACTAAAGATATATTAAGTAATTTGCCCAAGTCACACGAACCAAAATTTGACAGAATCAAACTGACAGAACCAAAATTTCAACCTAGGAAAGGTGGTCTGTAGAGCTCCTCCTCTTAATCTCTGAATGACTAAATAAGCCATTTGCTACTCACAATACCTGATAAACTGGTAGTGCAGGCATTCTTTCTCTTACACAAATATGGAAAAGAGATTGCAGGGAGGTAACACCAGGACTTACACTAGTTTTCTGCCTCCAATTCCAGTGTTCCTTCCATAATGATGATAAACTATGACTAATAAAAGCTGCTGACCACAAGAAAAAGCATTCCACTGCCAATCCATGACCTCTGAGCCCCAATATTCACACACTCCATCAGAAAGGTATCCACTATACTCAACTGAAATGCAGGGCAGTGGAGGAGGCCTTCCTTAGCCCTGATCTGAGGCCCTTTGGAAAAGTCTAACATGCTTTACCAAGGTCTCCAAGTGACAAGAGACTTGAGTTAGTCTAACCCTGGAGAGAAATAGCGCCCCCTAAATGAGTGACTCAAATGGAGGTTAAGGAGCTTTTTAAACCTATCAGGGTATTGGCTCTAACAAACAGGTTGCCCAGCCAGCCACAGATAAGCATGTTCTTAATATATTTTAGACAGTTAACAAGTTAATAGGAGGGAAGGTACCCTTCTAATTGGGTTTCTCTGAGAAGTTTGAGCGGAATTAGCCAATTACATTCTCTATCCCCCCATCTCCCACTGTGAAATAAGAAGAGCTTTAAGAAAACATCCCATGAGTAGCTAGGGTGTTACCTGACTGCATATCCAAGGTGGCCTGCAATTTAGGGGGGCAGTAGATAGCATTTGCTGTAGTTCGAGCAGAGGTTAAGGCAGCTCGGGCTTTCGGCAGGTTGCTCAGGGCATGGTATGTTTTGCTTTCTAAAAGCTGTACTTCCACCAAAAGGGCTTTGTCATCCATCTTTTTCAACTCCCGCAGCAGCTGAGAACCTAGAGCAGGAAAAAATATATACCCCTTTGTTAGCCATAATCATAATACCTTAATACTATAACATCTCACTCCCACCCTCACAAGAACACTTAGGATAAAGAAACCTGCCTGAACTCAAAGAGAAGTGGTCTATTTGCAAGAATTAAATTTTTTTTACCAACATGCTATCTTCCCAAAGGGAAACACAGATCTCTTTCAAGTTTTTGGCACACTAATGAAAACATTAGAACCAAAAGTCCTATAAGCTTCCTTCGAAGATTTGAATACAATGAGAAGTTCCACCCAGAACACACTGAAACTAGTTATTCAGTTCAGACAGCCACTAGAGATCGCATTCTCTTCCTGTCTAGGAATCCAACGACTAAGAAATGGCAGGCACTAAGTAGGTAGGGGAAGGAAAGAGTTCTGGACATGCCAATGCTCTCCAAATACACCTTCTTCCCATCTCAGATGAGGAAATCATATCCAAACAAACTTGCATCATATATAAAAATTAACTCAAAATAAGTCAAAGACCTGAACGTAAGAGCTAAATCCATGAAACACAGTAGTAAATCTTTGTGATCTGGAATTAGGCAATGATTTCTTAGGTATGATACCAAAAGCATAAGCAACAAAAAAATAAATAAATGGGACTTATGGGCGCCTGGGTGGCTCAGTCGGTTAAGCATCCAACTCTGGATTTCGGCTCAGGTCATATCAGGGTTGTGAGATCAAGATGCGTCGGGCTCCACGCTGGGCATGAAGCCTGCTTAGGATTCTCTCTCTCCCTTCTCCACCCCGCTCCACTCCCCCACTCACACGCATGCACACACTCTCTTTCAAAAATAAGATTAAATTAAAAATAAATAAATGGATTTTAAATTAAAATGTGCCTCAAAGGACACTACTCAAGAAAGTGAAAAGGCAATTCATAAAATGGAGAAAAAAATTGCAGATCGTGTATCTGGTAAGGGACTTTTATCCAGAATAAACAATAAAAACACAAACAACCCAATTAAAAAATAAGCAAAGGACTGAATAAACATTTCTCCAAAGACATACAAATGGCCAATAAGTACATAAAAAGATGCTCAACATCACTAGTCACTAGGGAAATGCAAATCAAAAGCACAATGAGATACCACTTTCACCCCCACAAAGATGGCTACAATGTGGCATAACCACACAATGGATATTCGGCAATAAAAAAAAAAAAATGAGGTAGTGATACGTGCTCCAACATGGATAACATGAACACATGCTAAGCGAAAGATGCCAATCACAGAGACCACATATTATATGACTGTTTATATGAAATGTCCAGAACAGACACACCCACAGGGGCAGACAGTAGATTCGGGGCCGCCTGGCAGGAAGGGTGGCAGGGATGATAACTAATGGGTACATGGTACAAGGTTTCTTCCCAGGGTGACAAAATGTTCTGCAACCAGATTGTGATGATGACTGTACAACTATGAATATACTAAAAACCACTGGATCATACACTTTTAAAAGGGTGAATTTTATGGTCTATGAATTACATCTGAATAAAACTGTTATTTTTGGGGGGCGCCTGGCTGGCCCAGTCAGAAGAACATGCGACTCTTGATTTTGGGGTCATGAATTTGAGCCTCACATTGGGTGTACAGATTACTTAAATAAATAAAACTTAAAAAACAAAACATCTTTTTAATGCTACTTTTCGTTTGAACCAAATGAAATGCCATTTTGCAGGATAAAAACTGAATATTGGCAGTTTTTTCACCTTAAGATCATGAGAAGCCATGTTCTTCGATCTGGGGAAAACAGTCCAAATCTACCAATTACAAAAAAAAAAAAAAAGCAGCAGGCAAAGACTTCAGGGTGTTCAAAGGCCACACAGGGGAAAGGCTTTAGTCAGCTCACTCTAGTCACCATATACATTTGCACCAATTAATTTCTTGAGTTTTAAAATAGATTTTAAGTGTAATTATAAACAAGTATAATAACATAATAGGAAAACACTTGTCGTTTGACCCTTTGGTTTCCTAAATTTGACAGATTAACTCTGGTAAGTTACTTAGAACTTCCAAATGGCATTTCTCCATGACAGATTCAGTTAATGCAAAGCCACTTTAAATCCTTCTTAGAAGTAGGCAGAACGTAAATTATTAATATGTAACTAATGAGAGTGGCCAGGTTCAGAATACATTTAGCCAGCTAGGTTGCCTTATTACTTTCTATCAGCTTACTTACCCAAATGCAATGCTTCCTGGTACCTCTTGGTATCAAAGTACAAAGACACCAGTCTTGCCTAGGAAAGAGAAAAGGCATTGACTGATAGAAAGAAAGAAAAAAGCCAAAGAAAGAAATCAAAGATTGACAGTCACAGAACTGTTACTGTTGAATATACAAGTTCTGGAGAGAGCATCAAATCTAGCCTAAGCAACGATGTAGCCCAGGGTACTATCTGCTACTATGGCCGGTGACTGTTAAGCTCACTGTCCTGCTGCTTAGTTCTCTGAGCCACACAGCAGGTATTCTCATGAGTGGGATCGCTATCAATAATCTTTGGGTGCCTGGCTAGTACAAAATTACTGAAAATACTTTTGATCAGAATGGTGTTACTTACATTCACAGCCTAATGCCTAGAGACCTGAAAGCAGCACTAATGTAGGCACATACCTCCAAGGCTTGGCGTAAGAAAGTTCGTTTCTCTGATTTGGCCCATTCGATGCACTCTAAACACAACTCGACCTGCAACAAAGAGACAGGACATGCAATATTATGTCCTCACATTCTTCCCACAAACCTTGCTTTGGAGAATAGCTTTAATTTCCTCCTTACATATTACCCATCTTGCTCTACTTAATGTCTCAGGGGACATACCTTGATCGGTATCTCACTGTGTAATGGTTATATCATAATGGAGAATCAACTTGACTTTTTACACACAAAGTATCTTTGTGCTTAGATTGTGTTCTTTTGAAAAAGAGCTTCCTGGGGCACCTGGGTGGCTCAGTCGGTTAAGCGTCTGCCTTCAGCTCAGGTCATGATCCCAGGGTCCTGGGATCGAGTCCCACATCGGGCTCCCTGCTCAGCGGGAAGCCTGCTTCTCCCTCTCCCACTCCCCCTGCTTGTGTTCCCTCTCCCGCTGTCTCTCTCTGCCAAATAAACAAAATCTTAAAAAAAAAAGAAAAAGAGATTCTTCTTCAAGATTCCTCGTATACCTTCCCAGGAGGGACCCAGAACTTCCAAAATATATATAGCCTGGAATACAGATTTCTACAATGGCTGAGAAATCTTTAAAGCAGAAATTTCTCCCTAAATAGTTACAAATAGTAATGGCAATGTGTTAATATGAACCCATTGGTAATAAAGGGGAGAAATTCTCAGCCTAAGCACAAATGCCTTGTTCCTAACAGTTGCTCGTAAGACTCAAAAGGCCCAGCTGGCTCTTCCCTTTCCAATACTAACAAGTGCAACTAACCAATTCATCATCACAATATAATACACTCAGCATGTATTAAAGGGAGTAAAAAGAAATTACAATTAGCCTAACACTTAAAAGGACTTTAAGGCTTTATTTAAAAGTGCTTTGGGGGCACCTGGCTGGCTCAGTTGGTAGAACATGTGACTCTTGAACTCAGGGTCATAGTTAGAGCCTCACGTTGGGTACAGAGCCTACTTAAAAAAAAAAAAAGGAATGAATAAAAAAATAATAAAGGTGCTGTGAACCCCCAATTCTACCTGCCACCCAAGCAGTTAAGATAATGTGCAAAATAACTGATTTAAAGCAGTGTTCTATGCTAGATGGTCTACATGCCATCAGGTACCTGTGACATACTAGCTTTGAGAAAGTACATATTAAGTACTGCAGATCTTGTATCACTTCTGTTACTGCAAGTTTTGTATTAAGATTCCTAATCAGAGCATAAAATAAGAAACTGAACTTTCGGGGCACCTGGGTGGCTCAGTCGGTTAAGAGTCTGCCTTTGGCTCAGGTCATGATCCCAGGGTGCTGGGATCGAGCCCCGCATTGGGCTCCCCACTCCGCGGGAAGCCTGCTTCTCCCTCTCCCACTCCCCCTGCTTGTGTTCCCTCTCTCACTATGTCCCTCTCTCTGTCAAATAAATAAATAAAATCTTAAAAAAAAAAAAAAGAAAGAAACTGAACTTTCTGGAGAACTGACTGCTAATAAAACAGATCTTCATGTACATCCGAACTGCTCTTAAGAGGTGTTATAAGGAAAGAAAAGGAACAGCACATAATTCAAACTGACAGATCTTCTGCCTTTAGATCCTAAGCTCAAGCTCAGTAAATAAACAGATGACATTACATGGTATTTGGAGGATTCACCAGTAAGACTCAAGGGAACCTTTATAACTCACCGAAGCCCCCTGGTGGCTACTTAATCTCCAGCACTAAATTCAACCAACTGCCTAAAAATTTTCCAAAAACTAAATTAAAAGCAAGCCAACCACAATTTCAGAGTTTTGAGTTATGTTCTGAAAAGCCAAATTCAAAGTAAGATCTCTGTTCATGACGTGAATGGAACTAAAAATACTTTGCTGAATGTGTTTAACAACGAAAATACAAGAGTCCTTAGTCCTATATGTCTTGGGGGGGGGCTAAGAAATGCTTACCGTCCCAGTTTTACCCAGGGAGCTTTTTTAAGAATACAAAAATGGATGCCGAGGCTCCTGACTCAGTAGTCTGGAATAGAGCCTGGACACTCAGATGTAGATCTCTAGTTAAGAACTGAATTCTACTCCATCATCTCGACTGTCCCCATTTCCCTGACAGTCCAGATGTGAAGCGACTCACTCAAGGTCACATACCAGCTGCTGGGATCAGAACTTGACCCTATCTCCAGTGCTCTAGTTCAGGTCAGTACTGACATTTCTCCTAGAGCAGGGATTTTTTAACAAACTGAACTAACTGTTATCCATTACAGGGTACATGATTTGCACTATCTAGGACTGTAACTGGTAAAGCCGGCACCTCAATTCTAAGGAAAAATTTTAAAGGCCATTGGCCTTGCTACACAACTATTTTGTTTGAGGCTTTGTGCTTTGTTAATGCGGATAATGACTAATAAAGGGGATAAGAATATAGGAGGAGCCCCTGCTTCTGGAGAAAGCCCTTATTTGAGTACAAAAGCCTGATGTGACAGAAATCAGACATTTAAGTTTGTTTTGTTTTTTAAAGATTTTTTTTAATTTATTTGACAGAGAGAGAGAGACACAGCGAGAGAGGGAACACAAGCAGGGGCAGAGGGAGAGGGAGAAGCAGGCTCCCCATGGAGCAGGGGGCCCGACGCAGGGCTCGATCCCAGGACCCTGGGATCATGACCTGAGCCCAAGGCACACACTTCATCGACTGAGCCACCCAGGTGCCCCAGACATTTAAGTTTTAAATCAATACACTTAACGATTTTTTTAAATGCCTTTATTAACTAAATCCTTATGGGAAAATAGTAACTACTATTCCAAGTCTGAAATTCTCTAGCACAAACTCCTTTTTGCCATGGAAATAACTGTTTCAATAACATGATTCGATGTAAGGTTTCTCAAAATGTGCTATTGTGGCTTCAGGTGGATAGACTATACCAAAAATGGCTTCCCCTGGGCAACTACCTAGAGATCCCAGAAAGGTAAGGTTAATTTTGAAATTTCAGTTCCCTATTTGGCAAGGGTCTGGCTCAGTCCCCTCCTCACCCCAATTCTCTACCCCCCTCCCACCCTTGCCAACCACCCCATCCTCACTCTCCCTTACCTGCACCTACATCCCCACTCTCTAGGCGCTAATCCTTAGTGCTGCAGTTCACTCAATCCTAACCTGATTTCCTACCACCTTTTTGGAATACAGCAAGCTAGAAACTGTTCTGTAAATCTGACTTATGGTTAGTTTCCAAACAGAAAAAGGCAAGGAAAATCCCCTCCTCCATCCTCTTGGGTACCAAACTCCGCAACACAAAACTCCTAAGTCTCTCAACAATGTTCACAAACTTCTTCTTTTGCCTCAGGCCACAATACTACGATAGTGACCTACAACTTGCTCCCCTATCCTTTTCCATCCCTCAAAGAATTTTAAAAGAACCTAGAATGTTCCAAGATGAATACATAGCTCCAATTTCTCCAAATCAGAGACCCTGAGTCACCTAATGTAGTAATAACATTTATGCTTGTATCTCAATTCAATAAATTTATGTCTTAATTCAAAAAAGTATCTCCTAAGCATTGACCACAGGGAAGGCATTATCCATACATTCCTCCAACAAATATGAGTTCTGTAGCTCCTCTGGGCCAAACTACTCTAAGTGCCAAGGATACAGCACTGGACAGGACAAAGTAACTATCCTCATGGAACTTCTATTCTAAGGAGGAAACAGATGTTAAAAAGCAAAATAAATATGAAGAAATGTAAAGCAGATGGGATATTTTAGACAGGAGGGCCTAACCAGACACTGAGCCACATGATAAAGGCCAGTAAATACCACTAGCCAATTACAGGAGAGCACTGAATTATGATTTAATGGACCTCCAAAAAGGAGTAGGAGAACTGCTCGTTACAAAAATGCAGTTCCATCCACTGAGTTAACTCTATGCTATGGGAAGGGAAAAATTCCGGAGACTTCGGTGTGCAAAGGAGCAGCTTTGATAATTAATTCTTTCCACCTAGAAAGTTCCAAGTAACACGTGTCAGTCTGTTTCAAACTAACATTTTTGGTCAGTCCATTATAAGGCACCCCATTTCAAAGAAAAGATGGTGCTGCTTTTTCATGAGAACAAAGTACAATTAAAAAAAAAAAGTTAGGGTTAGATAAGACTAACACCCCATTAAAATCACCTCTTCTTTTAAATTAGTCATAAAAATAATTCTAATGCTTTGGTTCAAAAGACAGCCATCTAAATATTAACTATTTTTGATCTACCATCATGAAACATAGTTCTGCCACAAATTTGAAAAGTTCTCTACAAATGAATTATCTACAAATGAAGTGAGTTTATGGTGTTTAAACTAGGCCTCAAAGAATGATTAAGGCAAGAAAGCAGATTTTTACAAAAGACCTGATTTCAAAGTGGGAAGCATGTCCTAGATTTCTGAAATTTCTCATTATTTACTCAGAATGCTGTGCCCTTTCATACCTTTTACTTACACCCACAGAGGCTAGAGCAAACAATCAGACATATAACCAGCCAGCTTCCTACCCCTGTCCTTATATTACCTGACATTTTATATATTTATTGATTGCCTGCCTTCCTCATTAAAATATAATCCCCATGAGAACAGTGACTGTGTTTTTATAAATGTATCCCCAGTATATGTAACAATGGTTAGCATACAGTGGGCACTCAGTGAATACTAAGCAATGTATCTGTAGGAAATACAACTATATTCTTCCTACAAACAGATTCAAGCAACCACAATCTATCCTGCTTGAATCTGCGGCTTTTTACAGAAAAAGTTTTAACTTTGGTAGTGTCTCCTCCTGAACTGTAGAAAATACAGCTATCTTCAAAAGTTCAGAAGAGGCTCACTGATTCCAAAGAGGCACGCTTAGCATGGTTCAGGGTCTGGTCTGAACTTGTAGAGGACATGTACAGGTACACCAGAGTCACTTCTGCACACATGAGACACAAACAGATGGATGCTCACCCCTCCATAAAGGCATATACGCAGTACAAAACACGCCAAGAAGGGATGCCACAAGACTTATTTAGTGCTCACAAGGAGCTCTGTGACACAGAATGAAAGGTACCACAGACACAGAAAATATTACAAAGGTGTGGCAATACAATACCTCAAAGACAAGAATCAGTTTGTGACCCTGATGTAATGAGGATTCCAGGGACCACTGACAATCTCCACTTACAAAGCAAAGCATGGAACAGACCCAAAGTATCAAATGCCCTGTAACAAAGAGAAACTGACATGATAAGTCCTGAGCTGTCCTCCCAGCTGTCCCTTCCACATTAGTACCACAGTGCAGGCAGGCATTGCTTTCACTGAAACAGACTTTTTGTCCATATTGTCCACCTTCTGCCATTAAAGTAGCTTACCTCCTGCCCTGTAGCTGCTTCCATATCAAGAAACAGATCAAGAAGAGATCGGACCAGACGAGCTGCTTTAGCCTTGCTGATGGAATTCAAGAAGGGTCGCACATACTTCAGGAGTCCTCCAAGCTCTGTGTGGAAGGCAATTCAGAAAAGAAAAAGTAAACATCAATATTAGAGACAAAATACCCATTAAAATAATGACCCAAGATCATAAAATCCATCCTTATGTCACTGCAATCAGTCTACTATATGATACATAGTAGGAATTTAAAGCATTCTTAGCAGGTAACAGAGTAGCAAAAATGAGTGAACAACATATACCAAATTTGTATTCTAGTCCACACTCAGCTACTGGATTACTATGAGGGCCCTGGGAAAACCTCACGTCTCTCAGCCTCATTTACCCATCTTAATGACAGATAAACTGCCAAGTGCTTACAGTCTCAGAGCGCAGTTTTCTAGAACATGAAATACGCTGTGCCTCTGACACCTGAGGTAAAATCACTTCCTCACAACTGGCAAATCTGATGAGGTTATGGGAGGGGTGTTTTGTTGCTGAATTTCCAAGTCTACCATAGCAGCTCCCCCTTAAAACAGATGAAGATGTTCAATTCCAGGTTCCCTTTTCCCCTCCCAAAGTTCTCTCCAGTTTAGGCTTTTAGCAATATCACTTCCCCGGCACTGACTAAACTTTTCACAGAAAACTTAGGGTGTTTTCCCCTTAAACATATACTTAAAATTCTTCATTTATCTGTAAAGGCTAAGTCTTAAACTATGACCAAAAAAGGTGTCCACCACAGAAGTTTTTCTCCCCTTCTATAGGAAAAGAAGGTGGCACAGTCATTTTAAGGGAGCATCTTTAGAAACAAGAGTAGAAATTAGAGAATATTTCAACTCGATAACTATGGAAGTACTTTTGGAATGTAGGTTACAATTACTTTAGTGCCACCGCCTCTTTAATATTCTCCAATTGTGGACTCACCCTCCTGAGGATTCTAATTCAGGGCAAGCAAACCTCACCCTCCTGAGAATGCTAATTCAGGGTCCTGAAATCCTCAACTGCCTGAATAGTCACAGGATGCATGGGACTGTGTCAGGTACGAAAAGAACTTTATACAGTGGAAAAGTTCATTTTTTCCTTCACTCCCCAGTACTGACCTTTGATTCCACTAACATCTTCCCCATTCTGTCACTCCATTCACCCCTGCATAGACTAGACGTGTGTGTGCTTTCACGCCTCACTCCTGCTGCATTCCCATGTAGAATTTCTCCCTGATCTTCTTGATCTATGTAAACCTCAGATATCCTTTTAGGTCCAGCTAAAGTCCTATTATGTCCTCCAAGCCAACTCCAGCCTGCACTGATTTTTGCCTCTCAAATTCTTTTTACATTTGTACAAATTTTAATTATATAATCATAGCTTTTTAAAAGTAGTTTAGTATAATGTCCCTTCTCCCACAGTATTTCCTACTATGCTAGAACAATTCTGAACAATCTCTAATGACAGAAATGTTCAGAAAGCTGACTATTCGAATGTTAGTCAAACTGGATTGTTCTTTTCTAGACCCAAGTCTTTCCCTCCTTCCACATGGCTTCAAATTTCTGAAGATAACTACCATTTATATCTCCCTAACTTTCCCTTTCTCCAAGCTAAACATCTTTAGCTATTTTAACTGTTCCTCCAATGTTCTGGTTTCTAGATTCCTTGTCATTGAATAAACTCTATTTTGCAAACATACCACTTGTAGTACCCAAAACTGAAAACAATTCTCCAGGTAGGGTCTGACCAGTAGAGTCAGTCTCTTGATCTGGCCCCAGAGGTAACACAAGACAGTCTACTTCCTTTTTCTTAATAGCACTTTTGTTTAGACTGGTCCATTAAGGTCTTTTTTGACAGACAGGTAATTCCTCATCTTCCTCTGTTTTGATAAATATTTTTAAGTATATAACTTTGTACTTACCACACTGAATTTAATCTTGCTGGCTTTGGCAATAACTCTGAATCTTAATTCTGTCCTCTACTGTACTGAGTCATCTACAAAAAATAAGCAGGTCTTCTGAAAAGGCTTTTGCCATAATGCCAGATGCTGACCAGAAGAATCCCTATGACATGATGCTAGAGACTTCCCGCTAGTTGACAAATGATCTTCATACCCTGTACCTCTCATTAATATTATAGCAAATGTTCAAAGGCCTTGCTTACATCAGATATGAAGTCTGTATCATTCCTCTAACCCAGAGGTTGGTAAACTTTTTCTGTGAAAGGCCAGATAGTAAATATTTTCAGCTTTTTGGGCAATATGGTCTCATTGGCAGAATTACTCAACTCAGCCACTGCAGTGCAAAAGCAATCATAGACAATATGTGAACAAATGGGTGTGGCTGGGATCCAACAAAACTTTATTTACAAAAACAGCTGGCAAGCCACTATCTGTGGAGCCCTGCACATCTACTGGTCTGGTAAGTCTAACCAAAGAGAATGAAGGTGAGTTTGAAATAATCTTTTCTTAATAAATCCACGGTCTTAAGTGATTAAAACCTACTTATCAAATAATCTGTCCCAATATTAGTGATTACCAGTTTAAAGTGTCTAGAAATTATTCTTTTTGTTATCTTCATGCAAAATGAAACAATATTTGCCCATCCTGTTTCCTTAATACTTCTCCATCCTCCATGACTTTTCTCAGAATAATAATAGTTGCTCTATAAATATATCTGCTAGAACTATGCTTCTGATATTAAAAGACAGAAAGTGTCAGAGCCTAGAGACTTGAACTTATTTAAGGAGCCTATCTGCTCTCTCCTCTCACCTACCTTGGCTTTAATATGTTCTTCTGATGCTTTTTTTTCTTTTTGAAAATTATTTTCCTTCCTGGAAAAGGCTGAAGTGAAACATGAACTAAGCAGCCTGCCTTTTGCTCTAGCACCTGCTAGCATTACAGTATTTGCTCCAAGCACTGATAGTGTTATTCTTCTTACCCCAACAGAAAAACAAATGACCTCTTAGTTGCCAAAGACTCAGTTCACTTTTCATTTCAGTCTATTGTTGCTATTCATTCTCAGTTATAGTCTGTTTCTTTCATTCTCATACATAACAAATTAATTTTTTAAATCCCAAAGAATCATACCACTTACTATTGCGATTATTTACAATAAAGGACCCAAACTTCCTTTTTAGAAGGTCACAGAGCTCAAAATAATCCTTTCAGAATCTCAAGCTATGAAATCTGCAGATCCTGAGCCTAGCCATCACGTCTGATGATGCTCAGCACCACTTTCAACCACTATTATGCATCAAACCTTGCCTTATTCACTAATTCCCAAATGACTGCTACAGGTCAGAGACCTTAAATTTTTTGAATGGAGTACTTAGCACGGTGCTAACTGTATATTAAGTGAATAAAACAAAATTAAAGATTAATGGACTAGACCTATTTTCTGTTCTCAGGGAACCAAAAATCAAAGGAAACAACATAAACCTATCAATTACGAAGAGCAAAGTTAGGCACATGAATGGAGGACCCCAGACCTCCTCAGAGTTTCTACTGTATATACCTATAACTCAGCAAACTCTTTCTTAGAAACAGTGACAAATGACCTGGAAAAGTTTCTGAAAGTCCTTATGATTCACCTGTTAAATTGCAATAGGTTTAGCTAATCACTTCGCAACTTCTCAGGTACCGAATCACAAAAAGGGGAGGGGCAAGGAATAAGAAGAGAACAAAGCATAAAATACGAATTTCAAGCAAAACAGTTAACATTTTTGCGTAAATTTTTGAAGCGCTGACTATACTACATGCTATTTGTAATTGTCCATGCTACTGGAGGAAAACAGATATTTGGAAATTTCAACAACAGAAAAATCTTAAATCACTTTATCTTTCTAGTTCTTTCAGGAAAATTACCTTCTTAATTATATTTTGTATGGACTGATTACAAAACTATTATGCAACCCCAAGCTCACATTAACTGACAGGCAAAAGGAATCAATAAATATGTTAAATAGGAGGGAAGTCAGTCTAAAATGAAAAAAACAAGGATGCATGGCTGGCTCAGTCAGAAAAGTATGTGACTCTTGATCTGGGGGTTGAGTTTGAGCCCCACGTTGTGTGTAGAGATTACTAAAAAAATAAATAAATAAACTTTAAAAAAATAAATAAAGTGAAAAATCCCAGCACTAACCACTGATAACCTGTAAGTGATTAACTATGGAAAGCATGAACCATTACACCATAAGGCCTCAAGCTCTGAAGTGGGACTAATTGGTTCAAATCCTGGCTCTTCCCCGTACTAGATGAGTGAGTGACCTTGGATAAGTTATTTAACTCTTCTGTGCTCAGTTTCCTCAGGTGTAAAATGGACAATAGTATCTACCTTATTGAGTTGTTTTGAGGATGCACTAATCATTTCTGTGCTAAAAAAAAAAAGAGTGGTTGATAGCATTTAAAAACTCTTACTATAGATATTTTTAAATGATATTTTAAGTAAAATACAAAAGCCATACAAACACATCCTCCCAACTGCATACACCTTTACTCAACTTTTTATTGACTGAGCCTAATAATCAATGTTAGTCATCCTTAAGTTGCAAAAGATCTTAGTTCTCAAGTTCAAGAAGTTTTGCTAACTTACACCTCTTGGATATCAATATCATTTTGGGTAAAGTAATTCATGAAGTCCCTTATCAGAGCTTAATCCATTCTAAATTAGATAAGATCTAAATTCACTTTAAAGTTGACAAAAATCATCCATTTTAAGCTTAAGAAACCTTGTCTCCCAAAATCTATTACCATTTTACTGGTCAAAGGCCCTTCCTGGTCTCTTATTCCAGTGACTCTTATTCCCAGGACACACCTGTCATCAGAGTATCTCAAGCCTAGAAACTCAATGGTTCAATTACAACTAGAATGTCTGGGCAATAACATGCACAAAGTCCCAGGTAACAATGGAAAAATCTCAGGAAGGCTCTTTCGATTTAATGTCTCACTCACCCTCTATTAGGAAAAAAAGACAGATACTCACTGACTTGGGTGCAAAATCCCTAGTCACTTTCAAGTCAGGGGCCTAAGCTGCTGTCCATCTTAAATGTATCAGAGCTGAAATCACTAAAGACATCTGCTACTGGTGCTGCTGCCCCTATGTAAGGGAACACAGTGAAAATTCAAACCAGAAACAAATCACAGATCACTATATCCCACCAGGAACAGGATTTTCCCACACCTGCAGAACAAAACTGTTCCACGAAAGAACTGAACTTAAAGGTCCACCTAGCTTCCTGCTAAAAAACTGAAGCTCAACAAGTTGACGGTAAAATGGAATTATACCACCAATAAACTGTGTGGATGCATTCCTATGTTCCTGTACTCCAAGAGAAACTTGAAACTACCACCAGCATTTCAGGTAAAAGAGAAAGCAACCCATTTGCAGCACTTACCTGCAGCTTGTCCAGTCTTCGCCAAGAGAGACCCCAGTTCCAGGATACTCTGCTCTTTGACCTGCACTGCCTCCTCATCATTCTCCTGAATGTCACGCTTCACTGGGAGAGGAAAATGCAAACCTTCTTAAAATTCTGACAAAAAATGAAGACTGAGGGAAATTTCACCCTCACAAGACCAATTACAAACTCAGTTACCAAAAGACAAATTCTAGAGAGCTTTAAAAAAAACAATTCTTAAAAAAGTGAAATCATCATGTAAGATATGTCCCATGTAAATCATAAAAATAGATCCCTCTCTGATTTTAAATGTGCCTTTTCATTCTATGAATCAGAATTCCCCTTACCCACATACAATGAGATTTCTGTTGCAGTCACTTGGTTAAAGCAAAAATCCAAACAAGTGCTTCATACTTGTAGTGCTAAGCCCCACGTTAGGCACTTTGTTACTGAAAATATTAAACATGCCTATACGTTTACCTGCCACAAACTAAAATCAAAAGACCATTATTTACTGATGACTAAAAAAAGTCAAGAGTCTTTCAATAAACTTTAAGTCTGTGGAAAGCCTCACTAATGGGCGTGCTAGGGATAAGCAGTTCTACAAAGCCATTCAGGAAAAACAACCCAATCAAAGCTCCAGTGTGATCCTTAGGAGGGACTGCAGCTTTATAATGGATTCAGGACCTGTTAAAATAACTTTGTGCTATCTGTCCCACTTTCAACTGTTAAAAACTATTTTACCACTCAAACACTGAATAACCTCTCTGAGTTTGTGGTGATAATTTTAGTGATCATCACTAGTTATCACTTCTCTTACAAAGCATCATGACTTGACAAAAACCAAGATTAGATACTCCATGATGGAGTCTGGAAAAAGTAAGACTGTACCCATCATGACTCAAGCTTGAAGAGGGAAGGTTTCAGGGAACTCTCTCCTAGTAGAGTGGACAATCACAAAATACTCCAACTATAATGCTTACCATAATTTCGCTTTTTATAAAAGACAAAATATTAGGCACTTAGCACAAAAAAAATAAAATAAAATCCATGCTTCTCACATTAGTGTGTACTCACAGAATAAAAATATATATGTGATTGAGATGACACTGGTCCTATAACTGTAATTGACTTAATTCAAGATCAGAACTTCAAAATTAAAACCTTTCATTTACCATCCACAGATGCATCTTAACCCCCACCTCCTCTCCTTCTCCAGTACCCCCAAAGATAAAGACATCAAGATCTTGCCGTTGTTTTTTCTCTATGCAAGTCAGGGATACCAAAATTCAACGGACTAGAAGTCAACGCAAAAGCCAACATCCTGGAGGTCCCACATACACGTGCATTCTTAGGCTACTTGTTGATCCAATTTGAATCTTCTCAAGCTACGTTAAAAAGATCACATTACTACACGTGCAGTGGAAGAGCTATCCCATGCCCTAACTGAACCCTTTACGACTTGAACATTAAAAGCCGCCTCTGTCATCACAAACTTATTTCTATTCACACCTGAATCCCGGTAGAAACTTCTCAGAAGCGACTGGCTGGAGCTCCCGTTTCAGTTTTCCTGTTGTGTACAAGGTGTAAGGCAATCTACTACAAATTGACTTTCATTTTCTTTGGCAATCTGCGGCGGGCCAGTTCCCTGAACTCCACGGTTGACAACTACCTCCCCGAACTCACTTCCCACCTCTACAGGGGAGACGAGGACGATTAGTCACTCCCTCTAGCCGGGCGGTCCCATCTCGCTCTTACACCCTACAAGGGGGCAAAGGAACGTCTCGGCACCTCTTCAAACCAAATGCCAATCTGCGGTGTGTGTCCCCTCGGTATTTCCCACATTCAGAAAGAGATCTCCCTTTAGTGGAGCCTTCCGCTGTGAGGCTGGAGAGAGGCAGCAGCTCCCAGCGTCCCGAGGAAGAAAACTCCAAGAGAAAAGCGAGCGCTCGCGCTGCCACCCGGAGCGGGCTGTGCTGATAACAACGGCGGGAAACGCTGTCTATAGCGAGTTTCTCCAAGGCCCTTCAACTCGAGGCTCTCAGTCCTGTTCGCGACAAGCCCGCCGGCCGGCAGTGCTCCCGGTCCCGGGCCAGCACGCACGGGCCAGAGCCGGGGCAAGGCTGGGGAGTGGTGGGGGCCCCGGCTCGGCCCACC
Organism: Eumetopias jubatus; assembly: GCF_037043125.1. Classification (NCBI taxonomy): domain Eukaryota; kingdom Metazoa; phylum Chordata; class Mammalia; order Carnivora; family Otariidae; genus Eumetopias; species Eumetopias jubatus. The sequence goes on from NW_028274816.1 coordinate 122,540,288, forward strand.
CTCTCACTCCACGCTGAGCCCACCGTGAGTCAGCAGCCGGCCAGTGGACGCCGGGGCTGCCTCGAAGCTTCCCACCCGGGTGGGACCCAGGGAGCTCCAGGGAGCTGCGAGCGGCCTGTGCCCCCGGCCCGGCCCCCCTCACACACAGTGAGTCAGCAGCACCAGAGCCGGCTAGCCCGGCCCCGCTCCGCCACCGCCGGCCCACAGAGGCCGAGCTGAGCCGGCAGGGTCAGAGAGGGGGCGCGGCGACCTTTACCGATGGAGTGGAGAATGTCGATGGAGGCCTCCCGGTCGGTGCTGAGCAGAGACTGGGCTCTCTGGAACTCCACCACCGCCGCTGCCGCCATCTTACCGCTTTCACACCGTCCCCGGCCGCGGCCGCCGACGCCGGAAACACACTCCCGGAAAGCCCGCCCTCGCCTCCCTCCTCCCCCCATGGCCCCCTCTCCCGTTTCCAGAGCACCACGGGAGTTGTAGTCTTGCTGCCGGTCGGGGATTGAGGGGTGAGGGTGAGAGCTGGGGCGCTCGGGCTGGTGGGCGGCAATTGCCACAGCACCGCCTAGCGGCCAGTCCGCGGGTGAAAGAGGCGGTGCCTAAGCGTTGGAGCCGAAAGCTAGTCCCCCACCCACCCCAAAAGAGGCCTCTTAACAGCAACTCTCCCTCTCGCCCTTGAGAGGACTTTTTGAGCACCCGCCTCGGTATTCATTGGAAAGCCGTTTGGCTTCCTTTGTCGCTTCCACGTTTAACCATTCATTCAGGGCAATAAACGATCTTATGAGTGCTCACGATGTGGCAGACAAAGAATAGCACCATTCAAAGGCGTTCAAATGTCTAACAACATTTGTCCCCCTCTCTCTCATTCTCTCTCTCTCTCTCTCTCTCTCTCTCACACACACACACACACACACACACACACACGTTCCAGGCTAGAATCCGACAGAATCATAACCGCCTGTGATTAAACCCACCAGCGTCGGGGAGAACTGATGTTAGAAAGTGAAATACCATCTTTACCCCATTCACTCAATAAATCCCTCTTGGGGGTCACACGGAAGTCTAACGGCTACCTGGACTCCCCACTCAGAAAAGAAAAAAAATGGATTTTTCTAATATCTCCAGTTCCTTCAATTAAAATCACATATCTGAAAGTCTGTCAAGTGAAAGGGAGAAAAGACATTCCGTATGCCCGCTGAAGGGTGAGCTTAAGGGAAGGGCTAAAAATATACAGAGGCAGTTCAATATGAGGAAGATCTTTCTCCCGGTGAAAATAATGCGAAAACAGAATATGCTGTCCCCTAAAGGGACCTGTAAAGGGAAACAACATTGCACTCCTCTGTGACTGGGTTAGGCAATTTATATATTTTTCTTCTTTTATCCTTCCAACAATGTTCTGTGAAGAAGACACTATTTACACTCCTTTCATAGGTGAGGAGCAGGGTTTAAAGTGATCTGGTGAAACTCATCTGGTAATTGACGGAACTGAGATCTGAAAGTTAGGGAATGCATTCCTAGTTCCTGGATGTGTCCAAATGAAAACTGGTTAACATCTCATCAAGTTGCAAACAGGATTCATGGCGTTGGTGGGGAAATTGATTAAATGGCTTCTAGATTTCTCCTAACTCTGAGATTCCCTGAATCTCAGTATAAAACTAAGTCTTTCTTTGCTTAGAAAGGACATTCCTCCCTCCTCAATTTGGTGTGCAATTAATATATTGTGCCAGAATGTTAATGAGCTATAAAATTCCAAAGCTGAGAACAACAGGAAATAAGGATCTTCACCTTCTAAAGAAGACCTACCAGTTCATCCTTACTACTTTAGTAAGTACAAGATTTACTAAAAAATGACTAGACCAATCCTAAAACCTTCATCTACTTCCAGCCTCCATCAGGGAGAGATAAAAATTCAAAAGGAATTCATTAGAAGAAATCATGGAAGACGATGAAATGCTCACCTCACTATAAAGAGGAAGCACTACAAAAGACTGGGGGTGTCTGCAAGATCTTTCTCCCAAGCTGCTGAGTCTCACTGACTACAGCAACTTAGCCATCCCTGTGCATCCACCATGGTTAAGAGTTTTGAGGTGAACCAGACCTGTCTCTCCAGGCGGTTGGGGCCTTCATGCACACTCATGAAGATGGTTACCACTTTTGGCCTGCAGAATTTTGAATTAGTGAAGGGGGCTGATACATTCCACAATAGGACAAGGAGAAAGGGCAGCAATGGGGCAGCCTCCACTACCTGTGTTCAGCAGAGTCAGGTGGCCAACTCAATAGGGCTTCCCACCAGAGTGAAAAGACCCAGTAATAGGCTAGAAGAGTGGACACCAAGAAGCAGTGACTGAAGAGGGATCTTAAGGTTCACAGGTACAGCCTCCAAAGAACCCATAAATGCTCCCAACAAGAGAGAATCAGCTCCTGGATCTCTGCTTCTGATGACATTAGTCTTGTGAGACACTTTTACTTCCTTTCTTTAATCCTTCCCCTAATGACAGAGGAGCAGAGTGAGAGAGGGAAGAAAAAGGAGAGAGGAAAAGTATAAGCTAAACACAAATTCCCAACTGAGAGTCAGAGAGGGGAGAAGCTTTAAATTAGATATGGGGTCTCAGTTGGTTGAGTGGCAGACTCTTGATTTCAGCCCAGGTCATGATCTCAGCGTTGCGAGATCAAGCCCGCATCCCTCCAGCTCCACGCTCAGTGGGAAGTCAGCTTGAGGTTGTCTCTCTGTCTCTCTCCCTCTGCCCCTCCCCTGCTTGTGTGCACTCTCTCTCTATCAAATGAATAAATCTTTAAAATTAAAAAAAATAAATTAGATATGAAATTGATGTTTTGATTTAGGCTAGACTGGACTTTTTTTTTTTTTTAAAGATTTTACTTATTTATTTGAGAGAGAGACACACAGCGAGAAAGGGAACATAAGCAGGGGGAGTGGGAGAGGGAGAAGCAGGCTCCCCGAGGAGCAGGGAGCCCGAGGCGGGGCTCGTTGGGACCATGACCTGAGCCGAAGGCAGATGCTTAACAACTGAGCCACGCAGGTGCCCCTGGACTTTTTTTTCTTAATAAACTATTTTTTTTTTAGAGCAGTTTTAGGTTCACAGCAAAAGTGAGCAGAAAGCAAAGATAGAATGGACTTTAAATCATTAGAAATGACCTTAAAGTTAGGAGATCTGCCCAAGATGTTATCTGGTAGGGAAGAGACGGGAGATCCAACAAAGACTGGATAGAGGAATGTAGCTTGTACCTGCACCAAGTCCTTCAACATATTACAGCACCACCATCTGCTCAGTTTCCTAGTTACCTAAACTAACTCCTCCTTTCTCCAACCAGTGCCACCACAGCTAAATATTACCTACTATTTATTCTCCTGAACATGTTCCTCGGGTACTAGTTCCATACCATCCTCTCTAACATTTTTAAAGATTATATATATAACCTCCTACTGGTCCTCCTCTTTGGAGTTATGCGGTGATCCCACGGGAGATGCAAGAGGCATACAGGACTAGTTTATTACACTTCTCGGCCTTGATCATTGCCTTTCTTTCACATCAAGTCCAAGAGAGTGATCTCTACACCTACATTGTATCTTTTTCTTTCAAACAGTATCATCAAGCAGAAAATTCAATAAAGGGACCACAGGTTTTAGAGCCACCCATTTGCTTTCAAAGTCCAGGCCAGCCACTTAGTAGCTGGTGATTGTAACTTGTTTCTTAATTTCTGTGATCTTTGATTTTCTCCTCTGGAAGAAAGAGCTCTCAAGGTTTCTGTAAGGATAGGAGATAAGCTAATGGGGAGACATGTTGAATAAATGTTATTTTCTTTCCATGCAGCATCTTCCCTACAGAAAAGTGAAAGTAACTTATAGGGATCACTAGCTACTTCTTACTTAGTCACCTTTCCCTAACTGCACTGATAGGTAAGCGATGTTCTTAAACTTAAGTAGTACAAAACTGTAAGTCATTCTCAGGAATGTGACATTCTCAATGTCACCAAAAGCTCCCCCCTACCACCACCTTCTTGCTCAGTTCTACCATTCTTCTCCATGCTGAGCTTCTTCAAATCTTCTCTGCATGTATGTGATAGTCTGGGCCTTGGGGGGGTCTGGTTACCATCCCCTTCACTGGGGGTTACAAAGTGTTGCATAATCTGGCCCTTGCCTACTTCTCCAATGTCACCCCTTACTCTGCTCAGTTGGCAACTTTTGGGTTTTTTTCTTTTCTCTTTTTTTTTCCCCTCAAACATGCCAAGTTCCTTCCCACCTCAAAGTCTTTATGTTCCTCCCTCAGATTTCAGCTCAAAGATCATTTCTACAAAGAGGGCTTCTGTGTCATCCCATTAAAAGTAATCTCCTCTACCTTCAGTCCAGCAACCATCATATCACTCTGTTTATTTCCTTCTGGGGGTTTACCACAGTCTTTGATTTTACTATGTCACTCATGTAAAGCTCACTTCCCTCCACAAGGTTTTCAGGGACCTTGTCAATCTCGTCCACCGTTATAGCCCCCAGCTCTCACAATAGTGGCTTGCACACATGGCAAATACTCAATAAATATTTGTTGGATGAATGCTAGTGTCTGTCCTGGCACAAACTTCTGCTGCCCTAAATGTCCATATCCTACACTATGTGACTGTTTAGCCTTTGCTGTTTAGATTGCGGTAGGGGTGATGGGGCTGTCCCAGATTAGCCACGACCTAGGGTTTATAGGGACTGTCCTGAAAAGACTACTGGACCAATCCAATTCCCCTCTGAGGAATTGGGGAATGGAGAGACTGAGCCAGTTAGCCAAGGGAATTGAAATCAAAACCTGTCACTTGGAACAACGAGACCCATGTTGGTAGAGGGAAAACTCAGTAGATGAATGAAGAGAGACAGGAATGTCATGGAAGAGAATCCAAACACCACCACAGAAGGCCACCTCAGTTCCTAACAACTTTCTAATATCTACCTCTACCCACATGAGGCCCACCCGTGCCATATTCCCCATTCTTGAAATACTGGGACATGTTTCCTTTCCAAGTATCTTCCAATCCTTTTCATGATGTTAAGAAGAAAGGTTCAGTGTGGTGTCATTATGTTTTTAATGGCTCTCTAATATTCTTTCATCTTTCTTTTTAACAAAGTGAGAGGAGGCAACAGTATCTACCTGGAGTTAGGTTTCCTTGTTTCTGTTTTTATGGTTACATCCTAGTTATGGCCAATAACGCTACTGATTTTCCATTGATGGTAGAGACATATAGTTACACTGAAAAACAAAGTGGGTCAATTTAAATAACAATGCATAGTATGTGGACATGGAAAAAATCAGGACTGTGTAGGATGAGCAAATGATTATTTGGTCCAGAAAATCAAATTCTGGTTTCAGTACTACTATGTAGTCAACCATCTACCTCCCATTATGTTTTTTTTTATTCCAAAATCACATCTCTGATTGGAAGACCAGGAAGTCCTTTGGGTTCCTGCCTTAGATTTATAATCTTTAAAGATGGCTTTCAAGTTACTTCTGGCAAAGGTAACTATATACTGTAGAAAAAAAGAATATGGAATTTGAAATCAGGTAAACATGGAGCTCAAATCTTCACTCTACTACCATCTAATAGTCAAATTACTTAAACTCTCTGAGACTGAATTTGGTCATCAGTAAAATTATTTTTAGAATCTACTCCAGGGACACCTGGGTGGCTCAGTCGGTTAAGCGTCTGCCTTTGGCTCAGGTTGTGATCCCAGGGCCCCGGAATCGAGCCCTGCCTCGGGGCTCCCCTTAGCAGGGAGTCTGCTTCTCCCTCTGCCTGCCGCTCCCCCTGCTTGTGCACTCTCTCTCTGACAAATAAATAAATAAAATCTTTAAAAATAAATTAATTAGGGGGCCTGGGTGGCTCAGTCTGTTGAGCAGCTGCCTTCGGCTCAGGTCGTGATCCCAGGGTCCTGGGATCGAGCCCCACATGGGGCTCCTTGCTCAGCGGGGAGCCTGCTTCTCCTTCTCCTTCTGCCTGCCACTCCCCCTGCTTGTGCTCTCTATCTCTCTTTCTGTGTCAAATAAATAAACATCTTTTAAAAAAATAATAATAAATTAATTAAGGGGTGCCTGGGTGGCTCAGTCGTTGGGCATCTGCCTTCGGCTCGGGTCATGATCCCAGGGTCCTGGGATTGAGCCCTGCATCAGGATCCCTGCTCAGCGGGAAGCCTGCTTCTCCTTCTCCCACTCCGTCTGCTTGTGTTCCCTGTCTCGCTGTGTCTCTATCTGTCAAATACATAAATAAAGTCTTTAAAAAAAATAAAAATTAATTAATTAAAATTGGTAAAATTAATTAAAATAAAATAAAATCTACTCTATGCCTAATACCACAGAACTGTACACTGAAAAATGGTTAAAATTGTAAATTTTATTCTGTGTATTTTACCAAAATTTAAAAAAAAATAATCTACTTCACAGAATTGTTTGAAAATTAAACTTTTAAAGACACTATAACACTTCAGCACTATTACTGACACATGTAAGTGCTCCATAAATGGCAGCTCTTTTTTTTTTTAAGATTTTATTTATTTATTTGAGAGAGAGCACAAGAGAGGGGAGGGTCAGAGGGAGAAGCAGATTCCCTGCCGAGCAGGGAGCCTGCTGCAGGGACTCGATCCTGGGATTCCGGGATCATGACCTGAGCCAAAGGCAGACACCCAACGACTGAGCCACTCAGGCACCCTAAATAAATCTTTTTTTAAAAAATAAAGACAGTGTGAAAAAAAGAATTGAAAATAACTCATCATTTTTATATTGATTATATGTTGCAATAATATTTTGGATTAATTTCATCAGTTTATTTTTAATTTAATATGAGTACTAGAAAAATTTAACTTATGTATGTATCTCACATTATATTTCTTTTTTTCAAGATTTATTTATTTAAGAGAGAGAAAGAGTGTGCTTGTGAGTGGGGGAAGGGGCAGAGGGAGAGAATCTTCAGTTCCCTGCCGAGCCCTGAGACCAACTCATTTCACAATCCATGAGATCATGACCTGAGCCAAAACCAACTATGCCACCCAGGCACCCCTTGTCCATTATATTTCTATTGGACAGCACTATTAGACTATCTGCTTTTCACCATATTTCTTTTTTTTTAAGATTTTATTTATTTATTTGACAGAGAGATAGAGAGAGCCCAAGTAGGCCGAGTGGCAGGCAGAGGGAGAGGGAGAAGCAGAGGCTCTCCACTGAGCAGGGAGCCGGACATGGGGCTCCATCCCAGGACCCCAGGATCATGACCTGAGCCTAAGGCAGCCGCTTAACCAACTGAGCCTCCCAGGCGCCCATCTTTTCACATTTATCTTTTTTTTAGCAGTTTTTTTTTTTAAGATTTTATTTATTTAATTGACAGAGAGACAGCATGAGAGGGAACACAAGCAGGGGGAGTGGGAGAGGGAGAAGCAGGCTTCCAGCCGATCAGGAAGCCTGATGCGGGGCTCGATCCCAGGACCCCGGGATCACGACCTGAGCCGAAGGCAGTCGCTTAACCAACTGAGCCACCCAGGGGCCCCCACATTTCTTATCTTTTCCATCCTCCTTATCTCTCTACACTACATTCCAGGTGATTTTTTTAATGTATTAATAGTTCACTGATTATATCATCAGCTGCCTCTGATCTGCTACTTTATCTACTACTAAGCTTTAATTTTAAACAAATTAAAATATATGTTTCCATTTTGACAAGATTTATTTGGTCCTTTTCCGAAGTACTGTATTATTTTCTTATGCATCGTGTTCCTTCTGTTATGTTTCTAAGTATTTAAACCAAAGTCTACAATCTGTACCTGGTAATTATTTGATGGGGATCCAATTCTGCAGCTTGTTGTGTCTACTGAATTTCCCTCCTGGAGGATATTTTTCTTGTGTGTTTGTATTTTTGAAATGTGAGCTCATCTTCAAAAGGGTTTTATCTTTGTTATTCCCGGGAGACCTGGATTGAATTTCTTCTGCCAACCCGTCGCAATATCACCATTCCATGACTAATCTACGTTAGCTTACAGACTTTGGGGAATTCCTAGACTATATAGATAATAATAAAGAAGAAAGGCAGCTACCATAAAGATAATTAATGACCTTGAAGAACCCAACAAATAAAAGAGAAAGATTATTCAAATAAATAACTTTTGAAAATGTCTTTTTTATAAATGAAAAAATTAGTTACAGGTGGAAATAACAAATCATAGTCCAGGAAGGAAAAAAAAAAAAACAACTAACACAGAATGGTAGACACAAATCTCTATGCCAGTTAAGAAGCAAAACACCAAAGTTAAAGAAAGCATTCTTTGGACAACCAGACAGAAAAAGCAAGTTGACTAAAAGGGGTAAAGTGGAGCTGAGAATCAAGCTTGTCTCAGACCTAAATCAAGGTTCAATGCCAGAAGACAATGAAAAACTGTCACAAATTTGAAAAGAAAGAAAATGTGGCCCAAGAATATTATTATCAGTCAGGACATTGTTCAAATATAAGAGAAACAGACATATGTTATTTGCAACATTAGGAAAAATCAGGGAATATAAGACAAAGAACTTTTCTAGAAAAAAAGTTGATAAAATCTATTTTAATGATGGATCAAGACAATGAACTCAATAATGAGAAAGCATTGCAAAGTTTTTCAACGTTAACTTCAATTTCCTCATCTTTCTTTTTTTTAAGATTTTATTTACTTACTTACTTATTTATTTATTTATTTATTTATTTATTTGAGAGAGAGCACAAGCGTACAAATGGGCGGTGTTGGGGGGAGAGACGGAGGGACAGGGAGAGAGACAAGCAGACTCCCTGCTGAGCGTGGAGCCTAATCCCAGGACCCTGAGATCACGACCTGAGCTGACATCAGATGCTTAACCAACTGAGCCACCCAGGTGCCCTTATCTTTCTATAGTAAGATGTTGAGCAAAAGTATCCCCCAAAAGTAGCTAAAATATGTAATTAGTTCAATTATTTAATGTTTTTATCATCCCTTTTCTTAACTTTGAGGAGATCGTCTGGGAAATAATAGCTCTTCCAATGGAAAAATATTTACTGAAGTTCAACCATTTCTTCAATTTTACTTTTTTTTAAAGTAAACTTTAGTCCTAACATGGGGCTGAAACTCACCACCCCAAGATCAAGAGTCCCATGCACTCTACAGACTGAGCCAGCCAGGCACCCCTCTTCAATTTTACTTTAATTTCCTTTTTTGTTGTTGTTAATTACTGAGAAAAAAAATTAAGTAGAGGAAAGTAGTAGGAATTATAAAACAAACACCTATATTCCTACCACTCAGAATTAATAGTTATAAGTGTGTCAACTTTTATTCACCTTCTTAGGAAATAAAACATTAAAAAGAGAAAATTAACATCCCTTTCAGCCACCATTCCCAGTCCCATCCCTCCCACGCAGAGCAAAAACTTTTCATTCAGTTTAGAGACAAGTCAGTAACTGATATACAGTATTGCTTTGTGTAAACAATCATTTTTTATTTATATAATGGTAGCACATCAAACATAGTGCTCTGCATCTTGTTTCTATTATTCTACATTGCGGAGTGAACTGCATACAGAACTATTTTCTTCCTCTTAACTGTATAAATTGCACTGTATGACTATCCCACATTTATCCATTCCACTATTTTATTTTATTTATTTATTTATTTGAGAGAAAGAGCAAGAGTTGGAGGAAGGGGCAGAGGGAGAAGGAGAAGCAGACTCCCCGCAGAGCAGGGATCCCAACACGGGGCTCAATCCCAGGACCCAGAGATCATGACCTGGGTTGAAGGCAGATGCTAAACCAACTGAGCTACCCAGGTGCCCCTAACCATTTCCACTATTAATGAACACTTAGATTGTCACTCTTTGTTTTTTGCTGTTACAAACAATGCTCCCATGAACATTCTTGCACATGTGTGAAAGTTTCTCAGTATACCTAGAAGTATAATGGTTGGATTATATAAATAGGCTCATTTTCAGTTTCATTAGATACTGTCAAATTGCTCTTCCAAATGACCACGTATCAACATATCCAACCCTCTCTCAAGTGGTGTGACAGAATACCATTTTCTCCATATCCATGCCAATACTTGGCATTTGGGACAATCTAAGTGAAATATCACCTTGTTTTGTATTCACCTATTACTAATAGTTTGGGGACTACTTATAAGATGGCTAAATCTTTTAGATTGATTCTTCCTTTTATAAAAATCAAATTTCCTCTTAAAAAAGGTTTGTTTTTTTTTTTTCCCGGGCACCTTGGTGGGCTCCCTGCTCACTGGGGAGTCTGCTTCTCTCTCTGCCCTCTGCCCCTCCCTCTGCTTGTGCTCTCTCTCGCTCTCTCAAATATATAAAAAAAATTTTTTTTCTTCACATCACATTTTGACTGGTACTAAATTGCTACTCCAGATGACTTTTGGTTACTATTTGCCTGGTATATCTTTTTTTATTTAATATTTAGGTTCTCTATGTTGTTTTACACATGTCTTTTATAAATTTCATATTGCTGGATGTTTGTATATGAGCGTGATTTTAATCCAAGATGAGCTTTTTAAAAATTAGTGTATTTAACCCATTTTATTTTATGGTAATTTCTAAAATATTTTAATTTTGACCATTTTATTTAATTTCCTATTTAATGTATCTTCTCCTTTTTATTTCCCCATTGCGACTTTCCTGCCTTCCACTGGATTGATCAAGTTTCTTTACTCAAATTTTTTTCTACTCAACTTTCAATCATCAAGTGGCTACCTTTAAATTATTACACATGTAATTGAACTTTTTCTCTAATAATATCCAGAGTTAATATCTATACCTTCCCCTTGAATAGACAAGATCCCAAGATTCTTAAAATGTTTTTACTTCCTTTTGCTGAGTGCTCACCTCCCTCAATAAAACATACCTACCATGTTGATACAAGTGGAATTTCAGTTCATGACTACTTTAAAATGTTTTAATCTATAGGCAGTTAAATTCCCTAATGCATTTGCTTACTATTTCTTATTGCCCTCACTGTTTCCTATGTTCATTTTTCTTCTCACGGAACACAATGATGCACTCCGTAGGTGTATCCTTTGCATGCACCTAGATTGGAGCGCTCCTAGGGTGAGGCAGATGTTTCAGTTCTGGATGAAACTGCACCTGGGCTCAAGTCCCCAGAAAATCTAACAAAAAGTAGTTACTTCAGAGTGAGTCTATGGGTGTCAAATTTTCCAAGCTTCCTGTGTACCTCTATTTGTATTTTCTCCCCAAATTTGAGTGGTGGTTTGGCTGGAATAGAATTCCTAGGTGCAACATTTATTTTCCTTTCAGCACTTTGAAGAAATTGTGAAGTTGGAAAGTATAATTCTGTCTTGAAGAAGAGAAAGGTGACATGAAAAAAACCTAAGTCCCTTGTTGAAGGAAGCAATTTTATGGACGTAAAAATACTTTGTATAGGAGTTGTAACATTACTTGCCATTCTCTACACTGATAAGAACTGAAAGATACAAAATATTTACAACTCAGCCACCTAAAGAAAGAGCCGCGATCAGAGTAAAAGGTCTCAAGTTAAAATTGACATGCTCTGTTTTCTATCATAATTTATATGTGCTTCTTAGCAGAGACAGTGTCTCCTCGAGATGTCATATTGTTTTATGTCAAATCTATTCTTCTTACATGTGAAAATCCCCTCACCCCAATGTTCGGGTTAACTCCAAAGCTCATAAAACATGTTTTAAAGAATTGCATAAAATCAAAACATCAAATGTAAGAAATATTGATCCATAATATATGCTTACTATTATTCACTTAAAAAGTTTTTTTAAAAAATTATAAATGGTCTCATTTTATTTATGCATTTCCTTTGATCTTCCCTCCAATGAATAGATAATTTGTATAACTTCTGGGCAGAGACTGCAGTTCAGTTTTCTGGTCTCCCCATGCTATCAGGCTTGAGTTTAGGGGCTGTGGCTGGCTCAGTCAGTGGAGCGTGCGACTCTTGATCTCAGGGTTGTAAGTTTGAGCCCCATGTTGGGTGGAGAGATTACTTAAAAATAAAATATTTAAAACCAAACAAATAAGCTTGAGTTTCAAGGTACATCATGAAGTTTTCTGGGGAAAAAAAAAAAAAAGAACACACCACGAAGCTCTGTTTTTCCTACATGCTTCACTGCATTCTTGTGTCTCTTGTTGCTGATAAAAGGTCAGATGCCAATCTGATTCTCATTTTCTCAGGAATCTACTTTTTCTCTCTGATAACTTTAAGAATGTTTTTATTTTTCATGCTCTGCAATGTCATTACATGACTTTGTATAGGCTTCTTCTTAAGTATTCTCTTCAGTAATTGTCTCCATACCTGTAAACTACAAACAAAATTCAAGGTGTTTAAAAAAAAAAAGGGTGAGAGGCACCTGGGTGGCTCAATTGTTAAGCATCTGCCTTCGGCTCAGGCCATGATCCCAGGGTCAGGCTCCTTGCTCAACAGAGAGTCTGCTTCTCCCTCTCCCTCTGCCACTTCCCCTGCTTGTGCTTGCTCTCTCTCTCTCAAATAAATAAATAAAATTTTTTAAAAAACAAAAACAAACAAACAAAAAACCAGGGGTACCTGGGTGACTCAGTAGGTTGAGTGACCAACTCTTGATTTCAGCTCAGGTCATGATCTCAGAGTTGTAAGACTGAGGCCCTCATTGGGCTCTGAGCTAGGTAGGGAGTCTGCTTGAGATTCTCTCTTCTCCCTCTGCTCCTTCCCCCGACCCCCACCGGCGCTCATGTGCTCTCTCTCTGCCTCAAATAAACAAACAAACAAACAAACAACACTTATATGAAGGAGAAAGGTCCATGAATGGCTCAGATAACCTTAAAAAAGAAGAGTAAATGGAGAAAAGAAGGCTCGCTCTACCAGATATTAAGACATATTGCAAGGCCACATAATAGGGTATCGGTGCAATAGACAAATGGAACAAAGCAGAGAACTCTAAGAAGGACCCATTTATAAAAAGAACTTGATATGCAATTTTTAAATGATTTTTTATTTATTTTTTTATTAGACAGGGAGAGAATACAAGCAGGGGGAGCGGCAGGCAGAGGGAGAGGGAGAAGCAGACTCCCCACTCAGCAGGGAGCCTGATGCAGGACTCGATCCCAGGACCCTGGGATCATGACCTAAGCCGAAGGTAGACGCTCAACCATCTGAGTCACCCAGGCACGCCCGGATATGCACTTTTTAAAAAGGCATCGCAGGGGCACCTAGGGGGCTCAGCCAGTTAGGCATCCAACTCTTGATATCAGCTCAGGTCTCGATCTCAGGGTCGTGAGTTCAAGCACCAAACTGGGCTCCACACCCTACTTAAAAAAATAAAAATAAAAAATAATTTTAAAAAGTATCACAAATGAATGCGGGAAAGAAGAGATCATTTATTAGGTGAAGTTAGGAAAAACTAGTTCACCATGTAGAGAAAAATAAAACTGGATTGCTACCTAACAATCCCCTGAAGGGTGAAATCCAGACCAGTTAAAGAACTAAATGTGAAAGTAAAACTACAAAGCAAAGTGACAGGGGAAAACTTAAACTAAACTTCAAAAGCACAAACTGTACAGGAAAACAGACAAGAATTTCACACATCAAAATTGTTTCTATCCATGAAAGATACCACATAGAGTTAATGGGTGACAAAGGAAGGAGGTATTTGCGTGGTCTAAAACATAATAGGGGATTGATATCTAAAGTACACAAGGACCCAAGGGCCATCTCTCTGTTCAGCCATTCTCAGCACGGCTTTTGTCCCCGGGTGGCTGCAAGATGGTCACTGCAGCTCCAGACAGTTGATCCTCACACAGCTACATCCAAACTCAGGAAAACTGTCGTTCTCTACATCTCCGGGTATTGTGGAGAAACACCTTTCATAGACATCTCCTAGCAGAACTCCCCTGTGAGCTGATGCAACCACTCTGGAAAACAGTATGGAGGTTCCTCAAACAGTTGAAAATAGAGCTACCATATGATCCAGCAATGGCACTACTGGGTATTTACCACAAAGATACAAATGTAGGGATCTGAAGGGGTACGTGCACCCCGATGTTTATAGCAGCAATGTCCACAATAGCCAAACTGTGGAAAGAGCCAAGATGTCCATCAACAGATGAATGGATAAAGAAGATGTGGTATAACAATGGAATATTATGCAGCCATCAAAAGGAATGAGATCTTGCCATTTGCAATGACGTGGATGGAACTGGAGGGTGTTATGCTGAGCGAAATAAGTCAATCAGAGAAAGACATGTATCATATGACCTCACTGATATGAGGAATTCTTAATCTCAGGAAACAAATTGAGGGTTGCTGGAGTGGTGGGCGGTGGGAGGGATGAGGTGACTGGGTGATAGACATTGGGGAGGGTATGTGCTATGGTGAGCGCTGTGAATTGTACAAGACTGATGAATCACAGATCTGTACTTCTGAAACAAATAATGCAATATATGTTAAGAAAAAAAAAGAAGAAGAAGATAGCAGGAGGGGAAGAATGAAGGGGAGTAAGTCGGAGGGGGACTCGAACCATTAGAGACGATGGACTCTGAAAAACAAACTGAGGGTTCTAGAGGGGAGGGGGGTGGGGGGATGGGTTAGCCTGGTGACGGGTATTAAAGAGGGCACGTTCTGCGTGGAGCACTGGGTGTTATGCACAAACAATGAATCATGGAACACTACATCAAAAACTAATGATGTAATGTATGGTGATTAACATAACAATAAAAAATTTAAAGGAAAAAAAAAGAACTCCGCTGTGAGGTCCCATTGATCGGGACTGGGTCACACATCCCTGCCCCGCTGCAAGGGTGGCCTTTGCGGGCATTCTCAGCGTGTGTGGTGGAAGACAGACTGGCTGGCAGGAAGAGGGCTGAGTATCATAGTTGCAGGAGTCACAGAGAAAGCTGCCACGTCTCCCCTCCATTTTCTCCACTCTCATGTCACTCCTATGAGGCTGACATCAGCACTTCATGGACTCCATAGCCTTGCATCACCTCCAATGACACTAATTATACTTATTCTATGTTATTTCTATATACTTATTAACTATGTTTTGAGTGAAGTTCTGGTTTTTTACTCTATTTTAAGTCAAGTTCTGTGTTTTACTCCAATATACTACTCCCATATCTAGGGACTCTTTCCCATAGGTCCATTTTTTTCCCGCTAAGATCCCTACTAGATTTAAACTTTCTCTACTTGGGCAGCTGACCTTGGGGTTAGGGAAGTAGTTGAGGAAGTTACAGATTTGATTGTTGGGGCTTATACCCTACGTGGTTTTCAGTGAGACTGAAAGATGGGTAGAATATGCTACAAGGAAAGATGCCTCAGCAGCTAGTTTTCCAGACTTAAGTGCTCCTCATTTCTCTTTGGTATTGCCAACCACCTGAGACACTGCCTGAGCTCTGAGATACTGCTCCTATGTGGAGATAGTGCTTTGCAATTGTGTGAACTACAGAAGGGAGGACGGAGTGGGGTACAGGGAGAATAGGCCTGGAGGCTTTGACTGTAATACCCAGCTCCCATTGTGAGGCTTCCTTCTGCTCCCAGTTTCCACCACCTCCCATCTGAGATAGGAGCCCCCTCTTCTTGTCCTACTATACAGTGGATTCCCACATGCACACTGGACTGCCATTACCCTCTTCAATTCAATCCCATCTTAGTTGGGAATTCCTCATGATCTCTATGAATGCATCTTGTCTTAGAGCTCATCTATGAATACATTAAAATTCTTTTTCCCTATCATTTCAAGAGTTTGGGGAAAAGGACTGAAACTGCAAGATGTGCTCAGTTCACCATCTTGGACCAGAAACTTCCATAAAATTCAAGTAAAATACTATTTTTGTTTGTAAAAAATCATGTCTATTTCATTTATATATTTTTTTCTACCTGTCCAACCATCCATCCATCCATCCATCCATCCTTCTATCTATATATACATAAAGGGAAAGATGTCTGGAATTCTTTTAACTTAATATTAAAATGGTTATTTCTGGGTGGTGGAATTTAAAGGTATTTTCTAATTTTTAACTTTTTTCTGAATTTATAATAAATATGTATCATTTTTACAAATAAATTCATTCTTTTTTTTAATATTTTATTTATTTATTTGAGAGACAGAGAATGAGAGAGAGAGCATGACAGGGGGAAGAGTCAGAGGAAGAAGCAGACTCCTTGCTGAGGAGGGAGCCCGATATGGGACTCGATTTCCAGACTCCAGGATCATGATCTGAGCCAAAGGCAGTTTTCTAACCAACTAAGCCACCCAGGTGCCCACAAATAAATTCATTCTTAAAAGCATGTTAAGTGTAGTTGTCTTTCAGTGTTACAGGTAACTTAATCTTGCCTGTCTGCATTTCCCAATTTCAACAGTGTACCTATGTTTTATTATAATGTTACGAAAAAGTTCAAAAGGTGAAATCGGCAGCCATCAGGACCAGTAAGTAGTTCAGTGGTACCATCAAATATACTGAAGAGGGGACGCCTGGGTGGGGCATTTTGTTAAGCAGCCGACTCTTGGTTTCAGCTTAGGTCATGATCTCAGGGTTGTGAGATCAGGCCCCACATCGGGCTCCACACTGAGTGTGGAGTCCGCTTAAGACTCTCTCTGCCCCTCCCCCCTCAAATAAATAAATAAATCTTTAAAATGTGTGTGTGTGTGTGTAATACACAGCTCCCACTGAGGATACGAGGAGTATTGTTGTTTTCAAATAGGAGTGGTTCGAGTCATCATATTTGGGTCTAAGTAATGAAAGGGATTAAACCATGTACACGTATGAAACACCCGTAACTCAACTTTCACAGTTGAGTTATAAGTGCAGTCAAGTCATTCTTCTAAAAGCCCCTTCTCTGTGAAGACCAGATGCAAAAGAGAGTTCAGAAGGAACTGGTCCAAATGACCAACAACTGATGAATGGAAAAAAAAAATATGGTCTATCCATAGAATAGAAAATTATTCAGCAATAAAAAGGAATGGAATATTGATACATGCTACAACATGGATGAACCCTGAAAACAGTACACTAAATGAGAGAAGCCAGTCATAAAGATGACATATTGCATGATTCCATATATGAAATGTCCAGAATAGGCAAATGTCTAAAGACAGAAAGCAGATTGTTTCCTAAGGCTGGAGGTGTTGGAGGGAAAAGGGGAGAGATTGCCAATGGGTGTAGGGTTTCTTTGGGGGATGATGAAAATGTTCTAAAACTGATTGTGGGGATAGTTGACCAACTCTGAATATACTAAAAACCACTAAATTTTACACCTTAAATGGGTGAATTATATGGTATGTGAATTATATTTCAATAATGTTGTTTAAAAAAAAAAAAAAAACTGGGGCCACCTGGGCAGCTCAGTCGTTAAGCATTTGCCTTTAGCTCAGGTCATGATCCCAGGGTCCTAGGATCAAGTATTCAGTCAGGCTCCTTGCTCGGCGGGGAGTTTGCTTCTCCCCCTGCCTGCAGCTCTGCCTGCTTGTGCACGCTCTCTCTCTGAGACAAATAAATAAAATCTTAAATAAATAAGTAAACAAATAGGAATACATTTTAAAAAATAAAAATAAAATAAACTGGTTGCTTACACATCTGCCTCTTTGTGAGAAGTATTCAGGTTTTTCCTTGGGCCTCTGAAATCACACTCTATCCTAGGAACATTTGTTTGGAAATGAATTTTGTGCGAGAACTGAGGCATTATTAGAATCACAACCATTTATAAAGGGCTTCATGATGTCCACAACTTGCTCCATGTGTTCCTCCTCCAAAAGGTGAACTGAAATGATTAAAAATATGGATTATGAGGGGCGCCTGGCTGGCTCAGTTGGTAGAGTGTGCAACTCGATCTGAAGGTCATGAGTTTAAGCCCCGCACTGGGTGTAGAGATTACTTTTTTTTAAATGGTAAAAATAAAGATTAAAAGAACAGGATTGGGGAGCGCCTGGGTGGCTCAGTCGTTGGGCATATGCCTTGGGCACAGGTCATTATCCCAGGGTCCTGGACTCCTTGCTCAGCGGGAAGTCTGCTTCTCCCTCTCCCTCTGCCGCTCCCCCTGCTTGTGTTCCCTCTCTCGCTGTGTCTCTGTCAAATAAATAAATAAAATCTTTAAAATACATATATATATATATATATATAAAAAACAAAAAATAAGGGGCGCCTGGGTGGCTCAGTCATTAAGCATCTGCCTTCGGCTCAGGTCATGATCCCAGGGTCCTGGGATTGAGCCCCGCATTGGCCTCCTGCTCCGCGGGAAGACTGCTTCTCCCTCTCCCACTTCCCCTGCTTGTGTTCCCTCTCTTGCCATGTCTCTCTCTGTCAAATAAATAAATAAAATCTTAAAAAAAAAAAAAGAACAGGACTGGAAGTGCTGGTGTTATTGTAGTTAGAGGCTAGCAGTAAAGGACATGATGCCCCTATCTGTCTTAGGAGCTCCTTAGCATGGCGGTGCTTATCAAGTAACTGATAGGGAAACTTTCCCATATATGACTTCACTTCACCCTGGAAACGTTTACTAGGAGGCACTACAGATCTTGGTTTTTATTTTTGTTTTTAAAGATTTTATTTATTTATTTGACAGAGACAGACACAGTGAGAGAGGGAACACAAGTGGGGGGAGGCGGAGAGGGAGAAGCAGGCTTCCTGCTGAGCAGGGAGCCCAATGCCGGCCTCGATCCCAGGACCCTGGGACCATGACCTGAGCCGAAGGCAGACGCTTAACGACTGAGCTACCCAGGCGCCCCCAGATCTTGTTTTTATAGATGAGGAAACTGAGGCTAGCTTAGAGAAGCAAAGGAACTTGCCAAGAACCCATGGTCATGGAGTCAAGGAAACTGACAAGGTAAAGACTTAACTCACCTGAGGACATCTCCAAAAAACAAAGCGACGCACTCAAATATCACCCCTCAATGCCCATGTTCTTGGCAGCATCTTATCATACAGGCATATGGCAGTTTTATCTTCTCCGAAAGTCACCATTTCTCCTGACTTTTTTACAGAGACAATTTTTCCTGACCTTTTCATTACCTGGATTCATCTCAAGAGCATTTCATTATCTGTTTTTGAAGAACCTTCTTAGCCCAATAATTTTCCTGTCTTTCCCTGAGGGCCTGGTGCAAGCCAAGGAATTCCAGGTACCTCTTCTCTGTATTTGCTTCTCGGGACCTGATAAACATTTCTTCAAGGTATGGCAACACGGAACTACCAGCACATCATTAGATCTCCGAAGTCTGGTCAGGGTCCTGGATATCTCAGGGAGGGTCTTTCAAACCCACGTATATTTTTAAGAATTAGAGGGAGTCTGCCGTTTGTTATAAAATGGAGTTTATTGCTTCCATTAGTTTTGGCCATCTTTAGTGACTCCTATCCCATCCCCGCCACACACTGACATACACAGAGTCACAAGGTTGCATTGTGCACAATGCTTCTGATCAGCATACAGGACTGAGACCTACCTAACAGAGGCCGGTCCTCAGATAACATCAGGACTTACACCCGGTTCTCCTGACTTCTACCTCAGGTTTACTCTGCATTACTCCACACAGCATCGTATGTAAATGATTCACACATATAAGTGCAAACTCTTGACAGAGTTGCACAGTTACTAGACAAACAAACATTCTGTGTTAGCCAGTAAATCACAAGCTACATTTTTAGAATGTTTCTCTTCTGACTTGGCTAACTCCACAATACATATAGGTGCCCAAACGCTGAATAAGAATTTTTTGTTGTCGGAATGAATCTTCCTAGTAGAAATTATTTCTGGTACAAATGGTGGTAGTTTCTCCATTATACAATGTATAATGTAAATGTGTTTATAATCTGAATGGCTCATGACAGCCTTCCTTGATATCACATATCATCCATCAGTTTAATCAATTAAAAGATAGAGATCTTATATAGGACTCTTTGTACACCTGGGGTTATGATCCCATTTGGTGTCTATGCCTTTTCAAACCACCTCCTTAGAATCCTAAGCAGAGAGCAAAGAACAGAAATTCTATGCTGTTAGTTTATAGCCTACAGATCAGCAGATTGTATAGGTCCTCTGTTATTCCATTTAATCCTTCCAGCAAACCTATGGAAATAAAGATTATGTAACAAAGACACATTGCTAGAAAAGATCAGAGCTAGTATTGGGGCGCCTGGGTGGCTCAGATGGTTAAGCATCTGCCTTCGGCTCAGGTCATAATCCCAGGGTCCTGGGATCGAGTCCCGCATCGGGCTCCCTGCTCCTTGGGAGCCTGCTTCTCCCTCTGCCTCTCTCTGTCTCTCATGAATAAATAAATTTTAAAAAATCTAAAAAAAAAAAAAGCTAGTATCCAAATCCAGGTATTTCCAACCTAAGAACTCATGCTCTTCCTACTACACCATGATTTAAGAGACAGACACATTCATGTAACAATATGACACAAACAATTATAGGATAGCTTCTCATAAGAGAAGTATAAATGAATGCTGCACAACCCCCCTAATAAGGATCCTTATTAGCTGGTAGAAAATTGGGGAAGAGTTCAGGAAGAAATAGCAACTGAAAGAGGCCTTTAAGAATGGATAAAATGTTGGGGCGCCTCAGTGGCTCAGTTAAATGTCCGACTCTGGATTTCACTCGGGTCATGGTCTCGGGATCCTGGGTTGAGGTCCTGGGATCAAGCCCTGCTCAGCAGGCAGTCTGCTTGTCTGCCCCTCCCCCTGCTCACTCACATGTGCATGCTCTCTTTCAGAAATAAATCTTTATTTTTTTTTTTAAGATTTTATTTATTTGCCAGAGAGAGAGAGAGAGAGAGAGCACAAGTAGGGGGAGCGGCAAGCAGAGGGAGAAGCCGACTCCCTGCTGGGCGGGAAGCCCAAAGCGGGACTCAATCCTAGGACCCTGGGATTATGACCTGAGCCAAAGGCAAATGCTTAACAGACTGAGCCACCCAGGAGTCCCAGTGAATAAATCTTTAAAAAAACGAATAAAATATTATTCGGTCCTGAAAATATAGCCATCAGGTAAATTCCCCATGCAGATTTACAGGGGATTATCCTTCATACTCATACTTCTCCTGAAAATTCCTCAGTACTTCAGAGCCCTGCTCATCTTTTTTTTTTTTTTTTATTTAAAAATCCAGTTAGTTTACAAACAGTGTAATATTAGTTTCAGGTGTGCAATATAGTGATTCAACACTTCCATACATCACCCAGTGCTCATCACAAGTGCACTCCTTAATCCCCATCACCTATTTCACCCATTTCCCCCCATCCACCTCCCCTCTGGTAACTAGCCATCAGTTTGTCCTCAGTAGTTGAGTCTTTTCCTTAGTTTGTCTCTCTCTTTTTTCCCTTGTTTGCTTCTTAGATTGCACATATGAGTGAAATCATATGGTATGTCTTTCTCTGACTTATTTCTCTGAGCATTATACTCTCTAGTCCTATCCATGTCATAGCAAATGGTAAAATTTCATTCTTTTTTACGACTAATATTCCATGTATATGATGTATATGTATATATACACCACATCTTCTTTAACCATTCATCAGTCAATGGACACGGGTTCTTTCCATAATTTGGTTATTGTATATAGATAATGCTGTTATAAACAGCAGAGTGCATGTATCCCTTTGAATTAGTATTTTTGTATTGAGTAAATACCTAGTGGTGCAATTGCTGGATTGTAGGGTAGTTTTATTTTTAACTTTTCGAGGAAACTCCATACTGTTTTCCACAGTGGTTGCACCAGTTTGCATTCCCACCAACCGTGCAAGATGGTTACCTTTTCTCCACATCCTCGCCAACACCCGTTGTTTCTTGTGTTGTTGATTTCAGCCATTTTGACAGGTGTGAGGTAATATCTCGTTGCGGTTTTGATTTACATTTCTCTGATGATGAGTGATGTTGAGCACCTTTTCATGTATCTGTTGGCCATCTGGATGTCTTCTTTGGAGAAACGTCTGTTCATGTCTTCTGCCCATTTTTAATTGGATTATTCATTTTGGGGGTTTTGAGTTTTAAAAGTTCTTTATATATTTTGGATTCTAACCCTTTATGAGATATGCCATTTGTAAATATCTTCTCCCATTCTGTAGGTTGCCTTTTGGTTTTGTTGATTGTTTCCTTCACTATGGCAAAGCTTTTTATTTTGATGTAGTCCTTTTCTTTTTTTAAGAGAGAGAGAGCAAGCATGTGCAAGCGGGGAGGGGAAGGGCAGAGGGAGAAGGAGAGAATTTTAAGCAGGCTCCACACTCAGCATGGAGCCTAACTCGGGGCTCAATCTCACGACCCTGAGATCATGACCTGAGCCAAAATCAAGAGTCAGATGCTTAACCGACTGAGCCACCCAGGCACTCCTTGATGTAGTCCCAATAGCTTATTTTTGCTTTAGTTTCCCTTGCCTCAGGAGACATATCTAGAATTTGCTACAGCTGATGTCAAAGAAGTTACTGCCTGCATTCTCTTCTAGGACTTTTATGGGTTCAGGTCTCACATTTAGGTCTTTAATCCACTTTGAATTTATTTATTTATTTATTTATTTTTAAGATTTTATTTATTTATTTGAGAGGAGAGAATGCAAGATAGAGAGCACGAGAGGGAAGAGGGCCAGAGGGAGAAGCAGACTCCCTGCCAAGCAGGGAGCCCGATGCGGGACTTGATCCCAGGACTCCAGGATCATGACCTGAGCTGAAGGCAGTCACTTAACTGACTGAGCCACCCAGGCGCCCCACTTTGAATTTATTTTTGTGAGTGGTGTAAGTGTTCCAGTTTCATTCTTTTGCATGTTGCTTTCCAGTTTTCACAACACCATTTGTTGAAGAGACTCTTTTTCCCACTGGATATTCTTCCTGCTTTGTCAAAGATTAATTGACCATATAATTGTGGGTTTATTTCTGGGTTTTCTATTCTGTTCTATTGATCTATGTTTCTATTTTTGTGCCAGTATCATACTGCTTTGATTACTACCTCTTTGTAATATAACTTGAAATCTGGAATTATGATGCCTCCCATTTTTTCTTTTTCAAGATGGCTTTGGCTATTCAGGGTCTCTCATGGTTCCATACAAATTTTAGGATTGTTATAGCTCTGCAAAAAAATGCTGGTGGTATTTTGATAGGGATTGCATTAAATGTATAGATTGCTTTGGATGGTATAGACATTTTAACAATATTTGTTATTCCAATCCATGAGCATGGAATGTCTTTTCTTTGTATCATCTTAAATTTCTTTCATCAGTGTTTTATAGTTTTCAGAGTACAGGTCTTTCACCTCTTTGGTTAGGTTCATTCTAGATATCTTTATTATTTTGGGTGCAATTGTAAATAGGATTGATCCCTTAATTTCTCTCTCTGCTGCTTCATTATTGGTGTATAGAAATGCAACAGATTTCTGTATATTGATTTTGTATCCTGCGACTTACTGAATTTATCAGTTCTAGCAGTTTTTGGATAGAGTCTTTCAGGTTTTTTATAGAGAGTATCATGTCATCTGCAAATAGTGACATTTTTACTTATTTGGATACTTTTATTTCTTTTTCTTGTCTGATTGCTGTGGCTAGGACTTCCAGTACTGTGTTAAATAACAGTGGTGAGAGTGAGCATGAGGAAAAGCTCTTAGTTTTTCCACATTTGAGGATGATACTAGCTGTGGGTCTTTCATATATGATCTTTAATATGTTGAGGTATATTCCCTTTAAACCTACTTTGTTGAGGTTTTTACCATAAATGTACTTTGTCAAATGTTTTTTCTGCATCTATTGAAATGATCATATGATTCTTATCCTTTTATTTATGTGGTGTATCATGTTGATTTGTGTATACTGAACCACCCCTGCAACCCAGGAATAAATCCCACTTGATCTCGGTGAATGACTTTTTAAATGCATTGCTGGATTCAGTTTGCTAGTATTTTGAGAATTTTTGCATCCATGTTCTCAGGGATATTGGTCTGTAGTTCTCTTTTTTAGTGGCATCTTTATCTGGTTTTGATATCAGGTTAATGCTGGCCTCATAGAACGAGTTTGGAAGTTTTCCTTTCTTTTCTATTTCTTGGAATAGCTTGAGAATAGGTATTAACTCTTTAAATGTTTGGTAAAATTCACCTGTGAAGCCATCTGGCCCTGGCCTTTCGTTATTTGGGAGCTTTTTCATTAAGCATTCAATTTCTTAGCTAATTATCAGTCTGTTCAAGTTTTCTATTTCTTCCTGTGTCAGTGTTGGTAGTTTATGTGTTTCTAGGAATTTATCCATTTCTTCCAGGTTGTCCAATTTGTTGGCATATATTTTTCATAATATTCTCACAATTGTTTGCATTTCTGTGGTATTGGTTATTTTTCCTCTCTCATTTGTGATTTTACTTATTTGGGTCCTTTCTCTTTTTGATAAGTCTGGCTAGAGGTTTACCTATTTTATTCATTTTTTCAAAGAACCAGCACCTGGTTTTATTGATCTGTTGTTTTTTTTTTTTTTTAGTTTTTATATCACTTATTTCTGCTCTAATCTTTGTTTCCTTCCTCCTTCTGGCTTTAGGCTCCCTCTGTTCTTTTCCTAGCTCCTTAAGGTGTAAGGTTAGGTTGTTTCAGATTTCTCTTGCTTCTTAAGGTAGGCCTGTATTGCTATATACTTCCCTCTTAGGACCAATTTTGGTGCATCCCAAAGGTTTTCAACCGATGTGTTTTCATTTTCATTTGTTTCCATGTATTTTTTAGTTTCTTCTTTGATTTCTTGGTTGACCCATTCATTGTTCAGTAGCATGTTTTTCAACCTCCATGTATTTGTGGTCTTTCCCAATATTTTCTGGTGGTTAACTTCTAGTTTCATAGCATTGTGGTCAGAAAAGGTGCATGGTATGACTTCAATCTTCTTGAATTTGTTGAGGCCTGTTTCGTGGCCTAATATGTGATCTATTCTGGAGAATGTTCCATGTGAACTTGAAAAGAATGTGTATTCTGCTGTTTTAGGATGGAATGTTCTATCTGTTAAGTCCATTTGGCCCAGTCTGTCATTCAAAGGCATTGTTTCCTTGTTTATTCTCTGTTTAGATGATCTGTCCATTGATATAAGTGTGATGTTAAATTCCCCTATTATTGTATTATTATTGATTAGTTCCTTTATGTTTATTAATCATTTAATGTATTTGGGCACTTCCATGTTGGGTGCATAAATATTTGTTATATCTTCTTGTTGGATTGTCCCCTTTATGATTATTTAGTGCCATTGTCTTGTTACAATCTTTGAGTTAAAGTCTGGTTTATTCGAAAAATTGAAAAAGTCCAGTTTGTCCAATGTAAGTATTGCCACTCTGGCTTTCTTTTTTTCTTCCTTCCTTCCTTTCAAGATTTTATTTAAGAGTGAGAAAGAGCACAAGCAGGAGGAGAAGCAGAGGGAGAGAGAAGCAGACTCCCCACTAACAGGGAACCCAACGTGGGGCACGATCCCAGGACCCTAGGATCACAACCTGAGCCAAAGGCAGACGCTTAATTGACTGAGCCACCCAGGTGCCCTCTGGCTTTCTTTGGACACCCATTTGCATGATAGATGTTTCTCCATCCCCTCACTTTCAATCTGCAGGTGTCTTTAGGTTTAAAGTAAATCTCTTGTAGGCGACATATAGATGGGTCTTGTCTTTTTATCCATTCTAACACCCTATGTCTTTTGATTGGAGAGTTTAGTCCATTTACATTCAAAGTAATTTTTTTTTAAAGGTTTTATTTATTCGACAGAGACAGACACAGTGAGAGAGGGAACACAAGCAGGGGCAGTGGGAGAGGGAGAAGCAGGCTTCCCAGTGAGCAGGGAGCCCGATGCAGAACTCGATCCCAGGACCCTGGGGTCATGACCTGAGCCAAAGGCCAACACTTAACGACTGAGCCACCCAGGTGCCCCTCAAAGTAATTATTGATAGATATGTACTTATTGCTATTGTTTTGTGTTTGTTCCTGGAGATTTTCTGATCCTTTTCTTTGTCTTTCATGTTTTGCTGATTTTCTTTCGTGATATATTTGAACTTTTTTATTCTTTGCATGTTTATTAGTGGGTTATATGGTTACCATTAGGTTTGTATATAACCTCTTCTGCATATAGCAGTCCAAACTAACTTGATGGTCGTTTAAGTTTGAACCCATTCATTTCCCCTCTTTCCCCATGTTTTAGGTACATGTTATTATATCTTATATCCTTTTTGCGTGTGCGTGAGTTCCTTGACTGATTTTTTACAGAAATATTCATTTCTACTGCTTTTGTGTTTCCAAACTTTATACTGTCAGTTTTGGTCTCTTCTTGAGCCCTGCTCCTCTTCGGAATTCTCTGCACTTCATCTGCAAATGCTCCCTAAGCCCTACCTCAAACCAAATTTCCATTATAATTTTTCTTCAGGACACCTCGGGTTATCCTTGTTTAATTAAATAGACAATTAGCTTGGAGGCATACGGCTCATTAGAACTTTTCATTATACTCATCCCCTGCATTCTGATTCATTTGTATCTACTTAATATTGTCTAACCTCACTTATACTTTACAAGATTTCTTTCACAACCCTTATAAATATAGCCTGGTCTTTATTCCTCTTCAATAACAATTTCTAGCCTAAAAGCTAAAAGCAATAGAAACAAGCGTTTATTTATATCAACTGAATAAAGAAATTTAATATCAATTGAATAAAAAATTCTAACAACAAAACTAAAAAACAGGCTGCAATGTTTACATTTCCTTGGATGATTAAATGTTAACACACAAGTTTAATAAGTTGTTTAATAACAGTAAAATGGTAACATTTTCACTAAGATTTCTCTGAATTAACAATGGGAAATTAACATTAGAAGGGATCTCATCTTTATTGAGTTTACATACCTTTGAGGTGCAAACAAAATATGCCAAATATTGCCCTAGATGTTTGTGTTATTGATAACAGAATAACTGTACTTATTATATGCTAGGTACTGTGCTTTCATTTAATTTCATAAGACCCTATAAGGTCTTATAAGGTACTACTAGTGTCTTTTTTTTACAAGTGAAGAAATTGAGATTCAAAGAAATTATTTGCCCAGAGTTACACCGTTAGTCAGTGTGAGGATTTGAACCCAAATCACTATGATGAAACTTCTTTCAACTATACAATGCCATTTTCATCTCCCAGTCCTGCACAAAAAAAGGTCAAATTATCAAACCGTGAGATTTTCCAAAAATTATCAATTATCTCACAATATCCCCACATGTGGGATCATGGTTAGTCACTGATGAAATCTGCATCTGAATTCCAGAAAAGCAACCAGAGAAGATTAGGCAACCTTAACACATGCCTCCTACCTGGTATTACAAATCTGTCATCCAAAGGCCAGTCCTGGTGGAAAAGCTTGATTTGGCCTTAGTAAGGAGACAACAGAGCCTCAGGGTCACCCTAAAGGCCAGTTTTCCCTGACATAATAGCATTGCTCAAAATAATTCCATTATTGCATTGGGTAGAGGTCTTCTGTTAGAAATTATCAGAATAAAGGGATTCCATTCTAAAAGAAAGTGAAATTCTTTTTTTTTAAAGATTTTATTTATTTGAGAGAGAGCAAGCCCAAGCAGAGGGAGGGACAGAAGGAGAGGGAGAAGCAGACTCCCCGCCGAGCAGGGAGCCTGACGCGGGACTCGACCCCGCGACTCCGGGATCATGACCTGCGCCGAAAGCAGTCGCCCAACCAACCGAGCCACCCAGGCGCCCCCAGAACAGTGGTTCTCAATCAAGGATGATTTGGCAGTGTCTGGAGACACTTTCGGTGGCCACAACTGGGGGGAGGGTGTCCTACCAGCATCTGGGGGAAGCAGCCAGGGATGCTGCTAAACATCTTACAATGTACAGGGGGGTCCCTACAACAAAGAATTATTTGGCCCAAAATGTCAACAGTGTTGAGGCTCCGAGGTCCCGCCCTAGGACTCCCGCTGGATGCATGTTGGAATCTCTCAATTAATCCTTTTTATCCACTTTGCTCCAGTCAAGGAAAATTCTTTCATAATCTCCCAATTCATTGATTCTCTTTTCAACATGTCCATGTTGGAGTTTCTATGTTTTATTTCAATAATCGCATTTTCCAATATCCAAAACTCCTGGTAGGACCTTTTTTTATAAGCATTTATTGTATCGCTCTCTTTGTTTCATAACTTTTGTTCTTTTTAGGTGGAATTATGCTTTTATCTATCTCTTTGAGCATGTATCATTGTCCTATAAATTATTTTCAACCGATGTAATTCATATTCTGGATTTCTTTTTCCCTTTGCTTGTCCTTAGCATCAAGTTTCTCAATATTGTCAAACGATAGGTTTTACTTGAGTTTAAGGTTTAGTCTGCTGGTTTTTAAAATCTCCTCCTTTCCTGTTTTACCCCACTCTACCAGGAAGGCTTGCAGTTGTCTCTAATTGTTCCTCCTGGGCCTTCAATCAAGAACTAAGTCTTAGTGTTTTGAGCCTAGTGTTCTGATGCCCTCATATCACAGGTCCAGTTACTGAGCCAATGGGCTACTTAAGTGTTCATTAAAAAAAAAACAAAAACAAATTAAAACAAACAAACAAAACACCATGTTTTTCTCTCGCTGTCACTGGACCCAGTTTTTCACAAAGCAATAGTCCCAGGCATAATGTCAACCATTTTACCGGTCTGTTTTCACAAGCGGACATCCCAGGCCCTGGCTTCACATCACGCTTCCAGCTCATCCACCTCAGTCAAAGAGCTCTCAGCGAAGTCTGTTTTACCAACAGGGCTAATGCTCCAAGCCACCCTGGTGTTAGACCCAGAGCCTGAGTCCCACAGCAAGCTCCGCTCATCACAAGGGCTTTCTCTTACATTTTTGTCACATAAGTTTATCTGTTTTTTTTTTTTCTTTAACCATTTTCTCCTATTGCTGGGTGTTTGAGGCAGAGGAACTGTGTTGAAGCATGAACTCACTTTAATATCTCAATCACAAGTCATACTTTATTTCGGCACTTTTTAAAAATGAGAAATCTTGTAATCAGAAAAAAAAATCAGGTTTAAATTATTTTTTACATTTACTCTCCACTATATACGTACCATAACAGAGGCAAATAAATGATAGAGTTATGGATGCAAAGAGGAGGAAGAGCTGAATTCTGATAGAGGAAGCTGGGAAAGGCTTCACATTTCAATCACTTGTTTGCCAGCATCCCCAAATGTTCTATGGATTCACAGGAACCAGAAGGGAAGAAGGGAAACAAGTATCCAGGCCCATCTAATTAGCTTGTAAGAAAAGATCAGTGATGCAGCGCTGCATCAGTGATGCAGCTTCAGTTTGCTTCAGCCTATGGCTCTTTGGTCTGCTCTACTGTCATACATGGAAACTGAGCCAGTTTAGCAGTTCATTAAGAATCGTAAGAGAGATATGATAGCAGATGGGGAAGCATCAACTGGCTGAGGGCTCAGAGACAGCAGTCGTGAGAATGAAGCAGAACAAACAAACTTCTCATCAAGTAGGCCAAAAAAGAGGGTCAGTTCTGAGAGCTGGAGTGTGGCAGAGAAGGTGCAAATAGGACATGGGCTCAGATACTAAAACTACACTAAAGTCAGAATGAGTTCAACAGCTGAAGGCAGGGAGGACATTGGTCCTGAGCCAGAGGTTTAGCTGGGTCTGCGGTTGAGAAAGAATGGCAGTCCCCCAGTAGTGGAGATTTGGGACCCAGGTTAGACAGGGAGCCGTATCTGTCAGTCCATATATTAAGAGCGTTTGATAGACCCTATCATCAACATGGATGAGATCAGTGGAATTAAACTTTAGATATTTTAGTACTATGCTCTAGTTCTATTTTTTAGTATTAGAAGTGGACATTAATTCACAAACAGCAAACTACAGAAACCTGCCTAGCTTCTCAAGAAAGAAGCAATTTGCATATACAAAGATATGAATATAAATTCAAGGTGTTTTAAAGACTCAGTCCTTTTTCTCCTGACAATTTACTTAAAATATTAAAACTTTTAAAGAAACATGCCCAACATTAACTTTAAAAAAAAAAAATAGCAAAAGAAATCTACTTCAGATCCAAATTTCTTGGTCAAGTAAAACTAAGGGATTGGTCACTAAATTACAGAAACAAATCCATGTATAACAATCTCAACTTCTAAATAAATGTTTCTTCTCACTAACTCCAAAAAATAAAAACTTTTATGAGTTGGCTTCACAAAGGTTGTGTCTGGACCAGAAATGCCCAATCAGAACATACATAACCCCAAGGTGCTAGGTTTTGAGTGGTCAAGCACTATGGACAAGGTACTAGCTAGTTAGGCTGGTTGCCCGCAAGGTTTCAGTTTTTGCTTAGAAGTGTACCAGCAATGTCATATTAAATACGCATGGTCTCTTACAAACCAATCATTATTTTAAGTTGAGGAGATTACATACCTTAAGTAGTGAGGAGATTACATACCTTAAGTATTAATTTTATTCTTCACTTAAATACTTATTGAGCCCATACTATGTACCTAAACACTGTATCAAGCGTTAGATCTGGCTCTCAAGAGGCTTGCCATGAATTATATATATATATATATATATTTTGCCATCAGTTATACTAATAAAAACATTAACAAAAAATTTAAAATAAATTGCATGCTGTGTACCAGATACTGTGCTGTTTTACACTTGATCTCACTAAATCCCATTTTCAGGGTGAGGAAACTTAGGGTTTAGGGCTGAGTAGCTCACCCAAGTTCACACAGCTAGGAAATGGTGCTGACATTAGAACTCCAAACTGTTCCAGGGCCCCAAATCATAACTACTGTGCATACTGCCTCTAGCAACAGCGCTATGACATGAAAGTGTCTTTATTCCCATAGAAGGTCAAAAGTGAAAAAGGAAAAAAGGACTGTAGATAAATAAGGAAGGACATTCAAGACAACTAATTTCTTCCAAGGAGATGAGTATAAGGCCTGACTGTGAAGCAAGTGATATTTATACAAACTTTTGTGGGATGACTAGGATCTGGTTGTACAGATAAAGGACAGAAAGGCAAGGTGTAAGAAATATGGCCTGTACAAGGCACATTGCATCGGGAGTCAGATGATCAGGTTTGACCTTTACTCCTCCCTTTCTTAGCTGTGGAACAAGAAGCAAACCACTTACTTCTCTAGGCTTCAGCTTATTCTTACATCAAATGTCCAGTTTGGTTCATTTAAAAAATCGTGTGTTATATGCAGAAAGATATTCATAGCATAATCATTTATAAAAGTAAAATCTAGGAAACTTATCAGTAAAGAAGTAAATAACTCAAATTATTTTTCAGCTTTTCCTGACAGTAACTGTGGAGACTGCAGCAACACAGAAAAATGTAACAAACTGCAAATTATAAAATTATGTGCACTATTACAAATATACGTATGAGGACATAGAGAGTAAGGGATAATATACAGAAATAAAATTTGCAAAATAAAAATGCAAATACCAAATCCCAGACCTCTTAAAGTAAAAACCTCTGGGAATGACCTGAAAATATGTATTTTTAGAAGTTTTCTCAGTGACTCTGGTGTATACCCAGGATTAAGAGCCACTGACAGGATAACTAAGATTTCTTCCAACTTTGATATCTTAATTCTTTAAGAACATTCCATATACCATGGCAAAGTAGACAAATGCTAAGAAAAGATTAGAGAAATGTATAGGGAATAGTGATTAGTTTGGGGTAACTATACCATAGAATATATCAAAGATGGCATGAAGGTCACCAAAGGCTGAGGAGGCATTTGGACATTATGCTGTAGGTCATAGGCAGTTTTCTACGGCTTCTGAACTAGTAACACAGAAAAAACAGAACCAGCTCTCTGGATCTGTGGTCTTAGCAGCTTTGGGGCCTTTGCTGTTTTTGGTTGGCATCACTGGATTTAAAGGGCCCTCACTGGTCTCCAACCATGTCCCTCATCTTCTCATGAGCACAATCTAAGACAGCTCCATGCTCAGCGCAGTCCGCTTGAGAGCGCAGTCTCCCTCTCTCTTTGCCCCTCCTCCCTGCTTGTGCACGCTCTAAAATAAATCTTAAAAAAAAAAAAATCTGGGCGCCTGGGTGGCTCAGCTGGTTAAGCCACTGCCTTCGGCTCAGGTCATGATCCTGGAGTCCCGGGATCAAGTCCCGCATCCGGCTCCCTGCTCAGCAGGGAGTCTGCTTCTCCCTCTGACCCTATCCCCTCTCATGTGCTCGCTCGCTCTCTCTCAAATAAATAAATAAAATCTTTAAAAAAAAAAAATCTTAGGGGCACCTGGGTGGCTCAGTTGTTGAGTGCCTGCCTTGGGCTCAGGTCATGATCCTGGGGTCCTGGGATCAAGCCCCTCATCGGGCTCCCAGCTCAGTGGGAAACCTGCTTCTCCCTTTCCCTCTGCTACTCCCCCTGCTTGTGTTCCCTCTCTTGCTGTGTCTGTCAAATAAATAAAAAAAATCTTAAAAAAATTTTTTTTAAATCTTAAAAGTCATATACCCTAGACTTATACAATGTTACATACCAATTTTACCTCATTCTAAAAAATCATATAAAAACACAGACAAAAATTAGTTTATCTATAAAGGGGGTGGGAAGCTTTGGTCTCCTTCTTGGCAACATTAGACACCACTAAGTACAAAACTTACAGAATATTGATGGGAAATTTTTATCCAGCCTAATTGTTTGAAGACAATAAAAAAATGTTCTCAAATATGCAAAGCCAAAAAATATACCAGCTATATACACCTTCCTCAAAAATGTACCTGATTATATCATCCAGCCAATCAACTAATGAAAAAAGAAAACACATTTTTTATTTGGAATTTGTGATTTTTTTTTTGTAATTCCTTCAACTTTATTTTTTCCAAGGTTTTTTTTTTTTTGGCTCTTATAAGCTCTTTGCATTTCCACATAAATTTTAGAATCAGAAACAGGAAAAAGTCAGACTTTCAGTGACCTAGAAGATGTGATCTGGGAATAAAAGGCTGAGTGGCAAATTGAAAGTAAGCAAATGCTTAGTCAACCCTCCGTCTGGGGCACGATGTCCTGGCTCCCTGGCTTAGCTTGCAGGACAGAGAATGGAGTGAAAAGTTGGCCTACAAAAGGAAATGTAAGTTATGTAACTTTTTTTTTTTTTAAGTGGGCTCCATGCCCAACATGGGGCTTGAACTCACAACCCTGAGACTGAGTCATGTGGTCTACCAACTGAACCAGCCAGGTGTCCCAAGGAATTTCTGGATATTAAAGGACTAAGAGTTAATATTTAAACTTTTAAAGCTAAATAAGTATAGTAATTATGGCTACAAAGCTCGATTTAAATATGCCACAATTCATGAATAAGCCCACAATAATATTAACTAAAATGTAAACACACACACACACACACACACACACAAAACTAAGAGGTTGGGTAGGAGAATGGGAAGAAATAAAAGTATGATAATTTCTTCACATTTAATAGAGTGAATCAATTTCATTTTTGATGAATCAATATATATATGAACATTATTTAAAGATACAAAAAAGTAACCACTAATAATAGCAGAGAGCCTAATATACCAGAATATACTTAATATATCAGAAGCTGGAGAGAAATACCACAATACATAGAGAAACGTCTGGAAGAACATGCATCAAAATGTTAACATGCTCTGTCCGGATGACTGGATTGACGGTAAGTTCCATTTTCTTCAAGTTTTGACAGTTTGTTCCTCACCTCATGGCCTTAGGGCTTGCTGCTCCCACTGTCTGCAACACTCTTAGCCTATCTTCAAATGGCTAACTCCTCTGCTTGGCTGTCTCCTTCTCACTACTTAGATACAGCTCACATATAATGAGTTCATTTCCTCAGAAAGACCTTCCTTGATCGTCCATTCTAGAGCAATGCCATCCCCACAAACCAATATTATTTTACCCTGTCTTATTACCGTATTACCCTGTGAAGTGCCTTCATGGCACTTTATCAGTAACAAAATTCAAAATTATCATTTTTTTTTTATCTTGCTAATCTCCCACACTAGCATGGAAGCTCCATGAGGGGAGAGGCTTGCCTATTTTGTTTCACTGCTGTCTTTATCTCTCCCCTAGGACCTTGACGCACACCCCGGCACATAATATTCATTGAAAAATGAATATGCACAAGTCAGTTTTGTAATCAGAACAAAGAAAAAAGCTATTTTTGTTTGAGAAAAGAAGAGCAAAGAGAGTAAGTTGGTTGAAAAAGTGAAAGATGAGACCAGAAGATATTTTATGCACACTTAATTGGCAAAAACATTTTTAAATGTGAGAACCAGAGAGTGGGGAGGGAAAAAATAAAAAATAAAAAATAAAACAAAAATGTGAAAATGCTAAATGTTGAAGAGGATACTGATCATCTGGAACCCTTATATACTGCTGGTGGGGTATAAACTGATCCAACTACTTTGGGAAACAATTTGGCATTCTCTTATCATTTGTTTATCTTATTACCCATCAATTCCACTCACTCCTAGAGAAACTCTTTCACATGTGCACCAGGAGACATAGGTTATAATGCTTACAGCAACACTGTTTGTAAAGGCAAAAGACTGGAATCCCAAATGTCCATCAAAAGGAAAATGGATAAATAAAGTCCAGCATGTCACACAATGGAATACTATACAACAGTGGACACGAATACACTGCAGCTACACAAAACAACACGGATGAATCTTAGTATGACTTATCATCCCATGATTCCAATCTTAGAGACAAAACCATACAATACATTGCTTAGATATAAGTGGATGTGTAATAAAACTCTAAAAGTAAAAGCAATTATACTTCAACTTAAAGCAACTTAAAGAAAGCAAAAGTACAATAAACACATTCACATATTCTTTTGTGTCAGATATTGTGTTAAAAAAAGGAAAGAAAAATAAGAAAAAATTGGACCTCACATTGGAGTTGATCATATTTATTTTTCAAATATAAATATTGTACCATTAGGAATTTTGGTTAGAAATAATGAATTCTTTTTAAAATAATGTTAGTTCTAAAAATACAAAGTTTTAAAAGTTACATTAGGCTTCCAACTTAAAGCCAACCATATTTTACTCACAACTGTATTCCCTCTATCTGGCATAGTAGGTCTTCAATTAATATATATTGCTCAATGGATGATAGGTGATACGTATTTGAAGCACTATTAAGAAAAACAGCTATTTTTATTAAGCTAGAAACTGTTTTAAACACTTCACAGGAAGTACCTCATTTAATCTTCCCAATAATCTTATGAGGTAAGTTCCATTATTATCCCAAATTCTATGAGAAAACAAAGAGAGCACCTACCTTGGCCCTGGAGAGTCCAAGATTAGAAAAACATCCTGAAGAGGAGCAAACTGAAACTTATAGGAACACAATTTTCAATACAAAGTAATTTTGCATCACCTTTTTTCTTTCACATGTAGATGCACTCTGTCAGCAATAAAATTAAGGCATTCTATTGGTTAGTGGTTCGGTTCATGTAAATTTAAAACACTGTACCTGGTACCCTTTACAAATCTTTTTTAACTGTAATTTTTTAAAGATTTATTTGAGAGAGCGAGCGCACAAGCAGGGGGAGCAGCAGGCAGAGGGAGAAGCAGACTCCGCGCTGAGCAGGGAGCCCGATGCCGGACTTGATCCCAGGACCCTGGGATCATGACCTGAGCTGAAGGCAGAGGCTTAACTGACTGAGCCACCCACGTGCCTCTCTTTACAGATCTTAACTTCAAGAAAACATGTAAAAAGTACAGCACTAATTGAGTTGGAGAGAAGAAAGGAAATCACTAGATGCCATCTGGTTGCACATAAAGCTTATTAGTGAAAGAGTTGGAGGGATGTAAAGTATAATACATTGGCAAAGTAAGAGTTCATTTTCAGGAAGGTAGGAAGTTCTTGATAAAATTCTAATGCACAAAAATTTAAGGAAAACTTTTAAGATAAAAATGGGGATTTATTATGTCTCTGTGATGATTAAATATTTTAGAAATTTACATCACAAATTCCCAGAAGATGGAAAATGTCATATTACCACGGGACCCCATCTATCTTCATTTCTAAAAAGAATTTCAAATAAACAAGACCAAAAAGTGAGAAACAGGGGTGCCTGGGTGGATCAGTCAGTTAAGCATCTGCCTTCAGCTCAGGTCATGATCCTGCTCAACGAGGAGCCTGCTTCTCCATCTCTCCCTCTGCTCATTCTCGCGTGCTCTCTCTCTCTTGCTCACTTTTTCTCTCAAATAAATAAAATCTTTTTTTAAAAAGTGAGAAACATATATACGTTTACAAGTCAGGAAAAAAAGTCCTATTATTATGTTTTTAAAGTAAGCTCTGCGCCCAACATAGGGCTTAAATTAAGGACCCCAAGATCAAGAGTGGCATGCTCTACAAACTGAGCCAGCCAGGTGCACCTTAGTTATTAAAGAAACAGTAGCCTAAAATGTTACAGTTTAAAGAACTAAGCCTTCGCTGCTCATTTGGGTTACAGGTTCTAATTCACCTACTCCAGCAGTTCATCTCTCTGCACCTCTGTAAAATTAGCTTAGACTGAATGCTCAAAGTGCCACTGGGTTGTCTGTTTCTTCCACTGGACTCTATGCTCCATGGGAACATGTGGTATTTTCTTAATAATAAAATATTGCAAAGATATTTAGTGTATCTACATACCCACCACCCATCTTTAGCACCATGCTGTTATTTGCTATACACCTTCAAGAATACATGACTATACAGTTGAAACACTTTGTTTATACACTCTACCCCACAAGAGGTAACTTCTACCCTAAATTTGGTATTTATCATTCCCATGCAAGTCTTCATACTTTTGTTACACATATATGTATGCATAAATACTATCATGTTGCATGTTTTCCAACATTTAAATGTCATAATATTGTACATACCTTTACCTTTTATTGCACAATGTTATTTGATATTTATCCGTAGCAATACATAGAATGCCTGGTTCATTTTAACTGCTGTATTTTTCTGCATTTCCTATATATACTTAAATTATCCATTTCTCTATTGATGAACATTTTGGTTATTTTCATCCTTTCAGTTGCAAATAATAAAGTTTTGTGCAACTCCTTGTATAGAAGGTCTAGGAATATGTACATCTCCAACTTCACTGAATTTTGCCAAATTGCTCTCCAAAGTGATTGAACTGGTTTACTGCATGTGGCACCAGCTCCTAGGTGGTCCAAAATATTAATTTCCTCCTCTTCCTTTAATAACAGGTCCTCCCAATTTTAGATGGGCGTGTAGCCAACTAGAATACATACCATTTCTCATTGTTTCTTATAACTTATCTGTGGCCATGTACCTAAGTTTTGGCCAATGGTACATAACAAGTAATTGGACCATTTTTAGATTATACCTTAAAAAGATATGGACCCTCCCCTTCTTATTGGTTGGTAGGCAGATAACGACAACTGCAGTTGCTGGAGTAGCTATCCTGAACCAGAGAATGAAGGTGCCTATTAAAGTTGACAAATCAACAAATTAAAAGAAATCTGTCACAAACACTGTATCAGCCCCATGCTTGGACTATTACAGGAGAGAAAAACTTCCACTTTATTAAACCTTATTATAGTTGGGTTTCTGTTACAACAGCCAGTATATTTTGTTTCATATCTTTGCCAACATTATCATGAAATTTCTGCTAAACTGATAGGTTTTTGAAATGGTATTTCACTGTTTTAACTTGCATTTTCCTGACTACTAGGAGTCAACTTTTCGTATTTATTGGCCATTTTAGTCAATACTTTTCGCTCATTTTTC
Source organism: Eumetopias jubatus (assembly GCF_037043125.1). Classification (NCBI taxonomy): domain Eukaryota; kingdom Metazoa; phylum Chordata; class Mammalia; order Carnivora; family Otariidae; genus Eumetopias; species Eumetopias jubatus. The sequence goes on from NW_028274816.1 coordinate 122,577,965, forward strand.
CAGTGGATATTTTTCTTGTCAACTAAAAGCTTTAAATATTCTGTATATATATGCATTGTAACTTGCTTCTTCCTGACTTAATCTTGCTGTTGTGGGCTAATCCCAGTATTCTCAACTGCCAAACAAGAAGGTTGCCATGGTTTTACAATATCTGTCACTTGAGAGGAGGCAGAGAACATAATTCTCAGTTCTGAATACGGAGAAACCTCTCAGAAAGCATCCGGAATTTGCAAACAAATTTCTCTAACACTACATAATGGGTTTTTCTTACAAACAGTGCACAAAAATCAAAAGGAAAAAGAGAGATTCCAAAGATTTACACTGTCTTTGAAAAACCGTGAGAACTAAAGATGTAATAAAAGTAGGCAGAGAGATGGGGCACCTGAGTGGCTCAGTCGTTAAGCGTCTGCCTTCGGCTCAGGTCATGATCTCAGGGTCCTGGGATCGAGCCCTGCATCGGGCTCCCTGCTCCGCGGGAAGCCTGCTTCTCCCTCTCCCACTCCCCCTGCTTGTGTTCCCTCTCTCGCTATGTCTCTGTCAAATAAATAAATGTCAAATAAATAAAATCTGAAAAAAATAATAAATAATAGCAAAAATGGGGGGGGGAGAGAGAGAGAGAGAGAGAGAGAGAGAGAGAGAATGACTGGACTCCAGGGAAAACAAAAAGCTTCACTGGAGGGGTGCCTGGGTGGCTTAGTTGGTTAAGCATCTGACACTTGATTTTGGCTCAGGTCATGATCTCAGGGTCTTGAAACCAACCCTGTATTAGGCTCTGTGCTCAGCGGGGAGTCTGCTGGAGATGCTCTCCCTCTCCCTCTGCCCTCCCTCCCACACACGTGCATGCACACTCTAAAATAAAAACTAAAAATTTTGGGGGGCGCCTGGGTGGCTCAGTCATTGGGTGTCTGCCTTCGGCTCAGATCACGATCCCGGGATCCTGGGATCGAGTTCCGCATCGGGCTCCCTGCTCGGCGAGAGGCCTGCTTTTCCTTCTCCCACTCCCCCTATTTGTATTCCTGCTCTTGCTGTCACTATCTCTGTCAAATAAACAAAATTTTTTTTAATTCTTTTTTTAAAGATTTTATTTATTTATTTGACAGAGACACAGTGAGAGAGGGAATACAAGCAGGGGGAGTTGGAGAGGGAGAAGCAGGTTTCCCACTGAGCAGGGAGCACAATGCGGGGCTTGATCCCAGGACCCCAGGATCGTGACCTGAGCCAAAAGCAGATGCCTAACGACTGAGCCACCCAGGCGCCCCAATAAATAAAATTTTTAAAAATAATAAAAATAAAAAATAAAAAATAAATTTTAAAAGGGTTCACTGGAAAAGAAAGGCAATCACATTACATTTCTTTGCCTTTTAATATTTACAATCATAAGAAATCTTCATCAATTTCCAATTTTAAAATCAACCTATAGCCAAAACACCTTGTTTACAGAACAAAATGCAGATGTCCCAACCCCGACACTGCAAAAAAGTATAAATGTCCAAAGTACGAAGTGAAAGGTGGAAAAAGAACAGAAGAGTAAAGGATGATGATATCTTTAAGTTATCAAGGGAGGGGTTGAGATACTGTCTTCAATTGATGGAACAGGAATAATAGGTGTAAGTTATAGAGATAAAAGCAAAACAAAAAAACGTGATCCAATTACATAAAGAGGGAAGCTGTGCTGGAGATGGAACAAATGAGCTAAATCCTTACCTAAGACAGTGGAGATCAACAGACGTTAAAAAGTCAACAATGTAAGGATGTTATTCAAATACACTAAGGTGAAACCAAAAGAAACACCATTAAAAATAATTCTTCCTAGGGACTGTGACTGCGGGTGGGGCAGGGAACTACTGCTTTTTATTTGATCCACATTCGATTTTTAAAAGTGATATGCAATACATTAAACAAAAATTTATTTTAAAAAAAAAGACAGTAGGAACTTTGTACAAATTTCCAGGGGCCAGGTAAAAGATTATGTGCTCTTAGTAACTCTGAATTTCTAGAGTTACTTTGTCTCACCACTATTTGCTGATTGAGAAAGAGGACTGACGTATGCTTTGTCAATACCGTTATCAGAGCTTTCTCTGAGGATGACATACAGGTGAACCTACTCAAAACAACAAACATTTAGTGCCATGTGCAAAGGCACTGTGAACCACAGGTAGAATGACCTCTTTCAAACACCAAAGTAATAAACTCAGTCACCTATTATGACTATTTCCAAGCTCTCTCCCACCCAAACACATTCACTGATTGTTCTGAAGTTTTGCTTGTGTGATCTCAATACTCTTGGTGTAATGCATTGTCCCCAAAATCCTAAGAACTGAAATGATGCTAAACACTAAACACCTGTATTTATTCCCACTTACAACCTACAGCTGGACCATAGTGGCCAATTACTGGCTCAATTGCACCAGTCCCAATCCCCCTGACATCATGCTCCATCATGCTGACAGATCATTTGGCCCTTGTCCATTATCAAATCTTTCTCTCTGGGTCTGAGTTTCCTGCTATTGATAGCCGCTAAATTCCCACAAACATAAGCTTCTTGCCAAGAAGTCCCATACTGGTAACCCATAGGAGAACTGGCTTGCAAGTGTGTTTCATTTTAATTTTTTAAACAAAACTATTTTTTTTGCCAAATTTTAATAGGTTTCTAAATTCCCTAGAAAAATGAAATCTGGCAACCCTGCCTAAGCATTACACACAGCACAAACCTTTAGAACCCTCCAATTGACTCATTTCCATTACCTATCTGGTCCTTGTAGGTTTTTTAAGATTTTATGTATTTGTCAGAGACAGCGAGCGAGCAAGCGAGCGAGCGCACAAGCAGGGGGAGTAGCAGGCAGAGGGAGAACCAGTCTCCCCACTGAGCGGGGAGCCCGATGCAAGACTCCATCCCAGGCCCCTGGGATCATGACCTGAGCTGAAGGCAGACGCTTAAACGACTGAGCCACCCAGGCGCCCCACTTGTAGGTATTTTAGCTTGCAATCCCTAGCCTAGCCTACCTGTATTCTATCCAGAGCTCATTTTTCACCACGTAGGAAACAGGAATTTTTGTTCTGGCAGACATCACACAGGAAAAGTTATGTCTCAAAATCCTAAATATATATATATACATACATACATACATATATATATATATATCCTTCTAATCTTCCTGCAAACACAAATTGTTTTTCAGAATAGCTATATCCAAGAGAACTTTGCTGTTAAAAATGGTTATAATTTATGGGTGCCTGGGTGGCTCAGTTGTTAAGCGTCTGCCTTTGGCTCAGGTCATGGTCCCGGGGTCCTGGGATCAAGTCCCACATCAGGCTTCCTGCTCGGTGGGAAGCCCGCTTCTCCCTCTCCCACTCCCCCTGCTTGTGTTCCCTCTCTCGCTGTGTCTCTGTCACATATTTTTTTTTAAGATTTTATTTATTTATTCATGAGAGACAGAGACAGAGAGAGAGAGAGAGAGAGAGAGAGAGAGAGAGAGAGAGAGAGGCAGAGGGAGAAGCAGGCTCCCAAGGAGCAGGGAGCCCGATGCGGGACTCGATCCCAGGACCCTGGGATCATGACCTGAGCCGAAGGCAGATGCTTAACGACTGAGCCACCCAGGCGCCCTAAATATTTTTTTAAAGCTTTTTTTTTTTAAAGATTTTATTTATATGAGAGAGAGAGAATGAGAGATAGAGCACGAGAGGGCAGAGGGTCAGAGGGAGAAGCAGACTCCCTGCTGAGCAGGGAGCCCGATGTGGGACTCGATCCTGGGACTCCAGGATCATGACCTGAGCCGAAGGCAGTCGCTTAACCAACTGAGCCACCCAGGCGCCCCCAATTTTTCTTTTAAGATTTTATTTATTTATTTGAGAGAGAGAATGAGATAGAGAGAGAACATGAGAGGGGGGAGGGTCCGAGGGAGAAGCAGACTCCCCGCCGAGCAGGGAGTCCAATGCGGGACTCGATCCCGGGACTCCAGGATCATAACCTGAGCCGAAGGCAGTCACTTAACCACACATAAATATTTTTTTAAAAGGGTTATAATTTAGCCAATCAATAAGTGCCTTCTAAAGATCCTGCTTAAAAGAACAGCACGACTGAGTCAGATTTAAATTGCACAATGTTCAAATAAAGGCATGTGCCTATCTGGACCTCTAGTCTGTATCTGTGAAACCAATTAACCCCCTCCTGGAAAGTTAGATTCAGCAGTTATGAAGTACCTCTAAGTACCATGCTGCAGCATGCTAGGTTTGAGAGATGCAACGAACAAGACAAACTCCTTCAAGGAGGTTGTAGTCCAGCACAGACAGGCAACATTAAAGGTTAAGTAGCTGGGGCAATGAAAGCACATATGAATATGAATATGAAGGTCATGATGAAGAACCAGGGGTTTATAACAGGAAATAACCTCTAAACTAAAATTTGTGAGGAAGTGGAAGTTACCAAACCAAAGAGGTAAGGAGAAGAGATATGGAGATATGGGCAGAAAAAAGCTTGAGCTGAGGACCACGGGGGAATGGTAATAAATGACGCTGGGAAGACAAGCAGGGGTCAGATTATGAAAGTTCTAAGCCAAATAGAGAAGTAAAACATTCATTACTCCTACCCCCAATGTCACTTCCAATCATTCATGTTTTATCCTGAGGGAAAAGAAGAATTATTAAAATAATGAGAAACGGGAAAAGAAGCAGAAAAAAACACCAAAAGGAATAATCAAGAGACTACTAAAAAGGTAAGAGTCACTCTGTGAAGAACAGTATCAAGAAAATCAGAAGACTGGGGCACCTGGGTGGCTCAGATGGTTGTGTCTGCCTTCTGCTCAGGTCATGATCCTAGGGTCCTAGGATCGAGCCCCACATGGGGCTCCTGACTCAGTGGGGAGCCTGCTTCTCCCTCTCTCTCTGCTCCTCCCCATGCTCATGCTCTATCCTTGTGTCTCAAATGAATAAATAAAATCTTAAAAAAAATCAGAAGATAAGCCACAAACTGGAAGAAAATAGTTGCAAAACCCACATTTGATACAGGACTGTGTATATCAAAAATATACAAAGAACTCTTAAAGCTCAACAAGCAACCCAATTTAAAAATGTACCAAAGACCTCAACACACACCTTACCAAGTAAGATCTAAGCATATGAAAAGATGCTCCACATTGTATGTAATCAGGGTAGTGCAAATTAAAATGATACCACTGTGTACCTAATAGCATGGCCAAAATTTGGAACACTGACACCACCAAATACAGGCAAGGAAGTGGAGCAATGGAAACTCTCACCCATTGTCAGTGAGAATGAAAAGTGGTATAGCCGGGGCGACTGGGTGGCTCAGTCAGTTAAGCATCTGCCTTCTGCTCAGGGAATGATCCCAGGGTCCTGGGATCGAGCCCCACATCGCAAGCGGGGAGCCTGCTTCTCCCTCTCCCTTTGCCTGCTGCTCTGCCTACTTGTGCTGTCATATAAATAAAATCTTAAAAAAAATGGTATAGCCAATGCGGAAGATGGTTTGGCAGTTTCTTATAAACAACGTATCTTTACTATACAATTCAGCAATTAGATTGAGCTCCTTAGCATTTCCCAAAGAAGTTGAAAATTTGTGTCCACACAAAGACCTGCACATAGATGTTTATAGGAGCTTTACTCATTGTCAAAACCTGGAAGCAACCAAGATGTCCTTCAGCAGGTGATGGATAAAACTGTGGTACATCCAATAGAATATTATTCAGCACTAAAAAGAAATGAGCTATCAAGCCAGGAAAAGATATGGAGGAAATTTAAATGCTTATGCCAATCTGCATAGGCTTTATACTGTATGATTCCAACTATATGACATTCTGGAAAAGCACAACTATGTAGACAATAAAAGGATCAAAATAAATGCTGGTGAGGATGAGGAGAAAAGGGAACCCTTGTGTACTGCTGGTGGAAATTTAAGTTGGTGCAGCCACTATGGGAAACAGTATGAAGGTTCCTAAAAAAAACTAAAAATAGAAATACCATACAGTACAGTAATTCCACTTCGGGGTACTTAACCAGAGAAAATAAAAACACAAACGTGAAAAGCTATATGCACCTCTGTGTTTACTGCAGCATTATTTACAGTAGCCAAGTTATGAAAGCAGCCCAAGTGTCCAAAAATAGGTGCATGGATGGTGTTTATAACAGTAAAAAAAAGAATGAAATCTTGCCATTCACATGGTGGATGAATTTGGAGGGTATTATACAAGTGAAATAAGTCAGACAGAGAAAGACAAATACCATGATTTCACTTATATGTGGAATCTAAAAAACACAAAAACAGGGATGCCTGGGTGGCTCAGTCAGTTAAGCGTCTGCATTCGGCTCAGGTCATTACCCCAGGGTCCTGGGATTGAGTTCCGCATCAGGCTCCTTGCTCCTGCTTCTCCCTCTGCCTGCTGCACGCGCTCTCTCTTTGGCAAATAAATAAAATCTTAAAACCGAAAAAACCAGGAATAGACTTTAACAGTATAAGCTGGTGGTTGCCAGAGAAGAAGTGGAGGGGTGATGAACAAAATACATGAAGGGATTTAATTAAGATGTAAACTTCCAGTTATGGAATAAGCAAGCCATGGGGATGAAAAGTCCAGCACAGGTAATATAGCCAATAACACCGTAGTAACTGTATGGTGACAGATAACCACACTTACCTTGGTAAGTATTTCGTATTTGTAACTGTCAAGTCACTATATTGTACACCTGAAACTAATACATGTAATGAGGGGGGAAAAAGGCAACAAAAAGAAAAAAAATACGATCCGTGGTTGCCAGGCATGGGAATGGACGATACGCAAATCCTAAGATGATTTTTAGGATGATGAAAGCACGCTGTACAATGACAGATGTGTGCCATCTTACTTTTATCCAAACCCACAGAATGCAGTACACCAAGAGCAAACCCAAAGGTAGGTAAACTATGGACTTTGCATGATTGTGATTTATCAGTTTAGGTTCATCCTTGGCGAAAACTGTACTATTCTGGTAAATGATGGTGACAAAGGAAGAGGCTATGCACGTGTGGGGGCAGAGGACATGATAAATCCCTGTGCCTCGCTTTCAATTTCGGCGTAAACCTAAAACTGCTCTAAAAAAACAAAGCAGGAGGTGGTATTCCAGAACACAGTAAAAGGGGTCAGCCGTAAAAAAATGGATACCTAGTCCAAAGCAATAAAAAAAGTGTAGTTGCAGGTTTCTGCAGGTTATTTCATAGATATGGTATCTAAAAAGTTAAAGACCATGGTTTTTACTATTTTCATGAATTAGGGAGCAAAGTCATCAGACAAGTGCATGTGTTAAGAGGTACAGGGTGACATTGGGAGCACACAAAGATTTGAAGAGATGTGGGAAAGGTGACTATATCCTTACACAAAATTGCTTTGCAGCATCATGAACCCAGCAAACACCAAAATGTGTGCTCACACACTAAGCACCTACAATGTGTGATACGCTTAGACACGAAACTGCAAGGTTATGTGACGGTCCTCAGTAGTGCAGCACTATATAACCAATATTCAAAGACAATATTAACCATTTAACTCCAAAAATTTATTAAGCACCTACTACGTAAGTAATAATCTAAAAACTTCCTTAGGCTCAGGTCACGGTCCCAGAGTCCTGGGATTGAGCCCCACATTTGGCTCCCTGCTCCGTGGGAAGCCTGCTTCTTCCTCTCCCACTCCCCCTGCTTGTGTTCCCTCTCTCGCTATGTCTCTGTCAAATAAAATCTTAAAAAAAAAAAAAAGGAACTCAGCAAAGGGGAACTTCAGATGTCAGTGGGTTAAAGGCAGAGGGACAAAGATGTCTTGAGGACAAATGGAACAAACATATTTATAAATGGCTTGTTTCATTTTAGATGATTATTTCAATCTCCAGGTACAAATAATCTGGAAGAATGAAGAGCACACTCACTTCAGACAACTATTACAAACCGCACCTTTGTGAAGGAGGTTGTTTCAGGGAGTTTCTATGCAGAAATTCGAAAGAGGAGTTCAATTACAGGCAATAGGACTTACGTGGGCAAAACAAAAAGGTTATTGAGGGAAGCAACGTTTTACCACTGGGGAAAATGGAAAAATTGAGGTTATTTACAGGAAGGCGACCAAGGAAAATAAAGGTGTGAGGTATAGACGATTTCTATAAACATTTTAAGCTAGCCTTGGTGAACAGTAAGAAATTTGTGTTTTTTAAAAGTAAGCTCCAGGGCACCTGGGTGGCTCAGATGGTTAAGCGTCTGCCTTCGGCTCAAGTCATGATCCCAGGGTGCTGGTGCTGGGATCGAGTCCCCCATCGGGCTCCCTGCTCCTTGGGAGCCTGCTTCTCCCTCTGCTTCTCTCTCTCCTCCTCTGTCTCTCATGAATAAATAAATAAAATCTTAAAAAAAAATAAAATAAAGGTAAGCTCCATGCCCAACGTGGGGCTTGAACTCATGACCCTGAAATCAAGGGTTGCATGCTCAACCTTCTAAGCCAGCCAGGGTTCCGAATGTGGTATTCAAGAACCTTTACATGTTAGCCTCAAATTAATGTATCCCCTTCTCTCCAACTTTCATTCACATAACTCACTGTACTGTTAAGATTTTCAATTCTTTCTCCACTTTTCAATTTGTCCAAATCCTAACAATCCTTGAAGACCTAGTTCAAATGTCCATCTTTTCCCTGACACAATGTAGGTGGAATTACCTTTCTCCAAACCTAACTTCCATTGGGGGCATTTTTGGTTTCTTACGTTAGCATCGATCCTTCTTAGACTCTTAAGACCAAGTTTTGGTTTGGTTTTTACCTCTCAATGTCTTACTAGATCCTCAATAAACATTTCCTAAAGGAAAATCTTGCAGATGCGGTGTGGATCAAACCATGAGTAAAAAGTTTAAGGTTCCAAATCTTTTTGCTCTTTACAAAGTGTTTTTTTTTAAGAGGTTAGAGAGTAACAGCGTGTATTAGACTATTTATTTGACACAGAGAGACAGCGCGAGAGGGAACACATGCAGGGGGAGTTGGAGAGAGAGAAGGAGGCCTCCCACCGAGCAGGGAGCCTGATGCGGGGCTCGACCCCAGGACCCTGAGATCATGACCTGAGCCAAAGGCAGTCGCTTAACCAAATAAGCCACCCAGGCGCCCCTGCAAAGTGCTTAAGAGGACTGGCATCACCTAACTTCTCAAATGATCATCCAGTCACAGTAATTCGTTAACACCAGTTCCTCTTGAGTTCTGTTTTGACCAAGGGTTCTTCTTGCTAACTAGTCCCTATACTGCCCACCCCCACCCAACAGTTAACTTTTAAAAATCAAACTATGTATTATTACTCACCAGCTCAGTCTTTGAATGACTTCCACTGGAATAAGATTCAAATCACAGCCCAGTGTGATCTGCTCCATCTAACCTGTCCAATCTCCTCATATTACACACATAACCCCTCCCATCCACTCTTACTTCATTTTTCTGTTCTTCTAAAAAAAAGGCTATGCTCTCCAGTTTCTGCACCTAACTATCCCTTCAGTCTGGCATATGATTACCCAGCAAGACTTTTTGCAAGGGTTGGCTTCTTAAATCCTCAGTGCCAAGGTCCCTTTACAGATGCACTTCCTAATAAAATTTTTTAGTAACCGCCTGCCCCCACCCCACCCATCTCCACTGGTGTGACAAGGCTAAGTTCCTTTACATATAGTAACTTCTTCTCACAAGCCTCGGAAGTTTGTAATTACACCATTTTAGAGAAACAGCTTAAGGTCATAAAACTAGTAAATAAATGGACAAAGATTTGACTGCAGGATGTCAGCTTATGCTTAATCTAAACCACTATGCTACATCTGGTTCATTCCATCTGTTCAACTTCAACACTTGATCACATACCCCATATATCCACAGCCTAAACATCCTCATTGACCTCTTTCTCCCAAGAGATATTTCCATTTTTAATAAAAATAACTGCCTTTCTTTTCCACACCAAAAACTGCTCAGGACAGCTCAATACAAACTGTTCTGGATACACTGAATGGGCTCAGACAAGTATCATAAATAATAAATGAAAGATTTTATTCATCTTTGTAAATAACAGGTGCTCAAATATTAATGGTTAACCATAATCAGAAGACAAAGAGGCTTACTTTTAATAATGCAGAAGCAAAAATCCTTCAACTTTTAGATGAAAACACAAACTGAAAACTGCTTCAGCTATGAAAATAAAACACCATCTCTCAGGTAGTTTTAGCTTTCTTAAAGCCCAGCAAACACCGCGCCCATCCCCCCAACTCCCTCAAAGAGAAACAAATCTTCAGTGCCTCCTGGAGTTTGTCTTAGTGTATGGCTATTCATTAAGGAACATCTCTTATTCTAAGAACAGACTAAAATTCAACATTGGTAAACACCGTAATTGTGGTCATCCACTTCATTTTTCTCTTGCATTAGCTTTCAGGTGATACATCATAGTGAGAAAATACACTACTATTTGTGCAAGAAAATTTTATTAATGGGGGGAAGGTAAATCTTAAGCAGGCTCCATGCCTAGTGAAGAGCCCGACTTGGGGCTTGTTCTCACAACCCTGAGATCATGACCTGAGCCGAAATCAAGAGTCAGACACTTTACCAACTGAGCCACCCAGGTGCCCCGTAAGAAAATTTATGCTACTAGTCAAATTTTTTTGTTTAGCTAGATCATTTAACCATACAAAGGGACTAGTCCTTTATTCTCCCTTGCTTGTTCAGGTCCTCCTTATCACCATATATTCTGGGTAAAACTTGCTTTTCCATTCCCCTCTTGCCAGTACAATGCTAGAGTGAAGCCTGTAGACTGAACTGAGAAGGGCCCCCTCTTTCCTACAACCCTTTGGGATTTTGAACAGCTTCACAAAATAATGCTATCCTAGTTAAGAAGGAAATGGACATTATTACTCAGAAATAAATCACCTTCCCTGGTGTAGCAATTAAATGTTTTCACTTAAAGTTCCATTTACTATCTTATTATTAAATACAACATCCCAGGGAGAACAGGGGAGATTCCAAATTTCATCACCTTTTCTCTTAATTTAAAAAGCACTGCTTCCATGAAAATCAAATACCAGCTTCGTAACATTTTACTATTAGACAACGATTCCTACAATATTCCAGAAAGAGGACAAGGTTGGTTCCCCGCCCCACCCCACCCCCGTTTCTTATCAGCTGTCTATTGTCAATTTTAACTGGAGCTGAAAAACAGAAGGCTTCAAATAAACTGAAAAGTCATCACTGGGTTTTAAAATAGAAACATTTAAATAATTCTTCTTGAAGGTATTTTATCAGCCACTTATTCCTACCCTGAAAAAAATCTTGAAATACAATTAGTGTTTAAAGCACCATACAAAATAAAAAGAAAACAAACCAGACAAAGGAGTTAAGATACATTTCAATTTAATCATTGTGCACACAAACTTGTAAAAATGCTAGACACACATACATGAAGTCGCAAAGGAAATTCAAGAATTCTTGTTCATGTCTACATTTTTAAACTATGGAAATTGGTCTACTTACTCTCACCACTATTACATGCATTTAGAGTTACATACTTACCACATTTTCAATGTCTGCTTATCCTTGCTAGGAAAGGACAGAGTTCCTTAGAAATTTACTTCACTTTAAATCTTAAAGACATAAATTGAGGGTCCATACTTTGTTTAGTGCTTATCTAGAAGAATACATCACCATTATCACATACTCAAATATCAATTTTCAGATTTATTTTAGAAGACTATCATTTTCCATACTAAAATGCATTAGAAGCAGCTTCCTGTTCATTGTTGCTTTACAACATTACAGCAAGAAATACACTGTGAAAACATCCTTAGCTTATGTTGACATCAGCTAGGATGTAGCTAAAGACTAGAGAGAAAAAAAATCCGTGTGTCACTCTGAAGGAAAGTACTAAACAGGGCATAAAGTAATTAGAAATATACCCAGAGGCTAATTTCCACTGGTATACACAGTCCCAGAAACCGTATTTCTAACCTAAGTTTTCCATGTAAGGTTAGAAAGATATAAAGATACACTTGAAATTTTCAAGCCTCATTCACAGAGAATCCTACAAGCAATAGTCTGCAGGAGCATTTCAGGTAAGTCCTTCTTCAAGCCTACCCTCAAGCTTTAATTGCTCATGAATCACTGCAACAACAGATTCACAGAGAAGACATAAATTCTGATACTTAAATTTTACACCTGTGCAGTGCACGAACCAAAAGCATTGAGACAAAACTTTCGGTTGTCAGCTAAAAGGAAAATCTTAAGCTTAAAAATATTTTTTAAAAGCGCTAGTTTTGAGTAAAACATTTTTTCTATCTTACCAAAAGAAAATAATTGCATGTTAAAAGGTTTTTCAGTTACTAAGTGGAAGTCAAAAAAATGATCTGGATTGTTAGGGAAATGTCAGGAAGTGAAAATAATCAAGTTTTAAAATACATTTCCAATTCAGGTATTATCTAAAGCGTGTCAAAATTCAGATTGCTCACTTCTTTGATCAGTATCCCATTTCAGTTAAACTTAAAAGGAAAAATTGTGACATAGAATTATAAAATAATACTCACCAGAAAGGCAGCTTTATAGAGATGGTTTTAAGGAAAACCATTTCCAGTGTATCTACGCCATTTCTTATACAGATTAAACTGTGAAAGGCAATGAAACTTAAGCCCTAAGGCAATTTTATATTAAAAAACAAGTGGATATCTTATAATATATATTTTATTATCAGCTGATATATCGAGATTTTTAATTAACTAAGTGCACGACTTTCATATAAAATAACATTAAGATAGTCTGTTTTCAGTGGCTAATCACCATGCCCATTTAACAGAATACAAGATCAGCTAGTTTTATGGACTGTCTCAAATTAGACATCATTACACTTAGGGCGTAGAGGAGGTAGCCATGCATCCTCCTCAGTGCTACAGAATGGAAGGATGGTTCAGGCTTGTACAAACCAAATTGTAAGCTTTATTCTTTTTTCCTTGGTATTTAAAATGTTTATCAAAATAAGAGCATAATATTTAAAGGTTAAAGGAAAGGTCTCAAAGATGGTTGAAGAAAACAATGAATTCTGGTAGAACCAATGACAGTAATAAAACCCTTAACAGATCTTTTACAAGCCATTATACCCTCACTGCCCCTCAAAAGGAATACACAAGGAATCTGTCTAGGTTTCTTGGTGGGTGGTCAGTTTTCATTTGAGTATTAAAAAGTCAGTTTTGTTATTCTTAATTCAAGGTAAAACGAGCCCACAGTGGTGGTGCACCAACAAAACAGGTTATAGTTTACAAAAAAGGTTAACAAAATTAGTACTATTTACAGCAAGAGTTACTAAAAACATTTAACAAAAAAGCAGTATGAAAACACTTTCTAGCTTCTGACTGCACACCATTTATCACTGCTAGAGGTGAGGAAACTTGACTTTCTTGGGTTGATTCATACTGTAAAAAGCTCAAAGGTAAAATATGAGTACCACCATGGGAGAGGCTTAAGTAAAAGAGCTGGACCCAAAGCCCTGCACTCTGTTTTCAGATACCAACACGTGCATATAGCCAATCGAAACTTTCACTGTCTTTTCCTTTTATGTACAACATATCTATTTACGGTCAACCACGACCAGATAATAAAGGAGCAGTATTACACCTTTCTCACAACGGAGGTTAGCAAACCTAGCTACTTTGGCCCAAGTACTGAGTGTTTAAAAAGTGTCCAATGGATCTATTATTAGTTATACTCACATTTAAGTAACTGCACAGCTTTCTTCCTTGTGTGGGTTATATGGATATGTTTGAAAAAAATAGGAACATCAGGTACTTACAGATTAAACTAACCTGTACTGGCAGGGCTGTGGGATTTTTCTTCTCTACCAGTAAGTAGCAAATGCTGAAATTCTGCTGCTAGTTAACAAAAACACAAATTGTATTAAACTGAGGAGTTCAATCCATAGTTTAAAAAGTCAATGTGCATTAAATTTCCTCAGAACCTGACATTAATACATTTTAAACTTTTTCCCTAAGTCTTACAAAAGTTAACTTGCATTAGCTCTTAAATTTAAAGTGACCTTGTGAGACTTAAAAACACTATCTCTTGGACACACCTACTTTTAATAAACTATGTATTCCAACATGTATATTATGTGGCAATTTTGGTTCCTCTAAAAAAGGGGAGGAGCATGTATCTGGGGGGAAAAGGTAATTTCTAATGTGTGCAGACATACTCCACAGAGGAAAGCAAATTTTAATAGTTTAAAATTCAATTTTCAAAACACTTGATTTTATCAGAGTTAAAACATGGACTGAAAAGTAAATGTTTCTCCTGGAAATACACTAATAAACCAGTAACAAAAACAGAGGCTTTACTCAATAAATATATGCCCCATACTATTCTAACTCAAACCTACAGAAACTTCAAGAACTTCCCTTGGCTCACTTGGGTGGTTAAGCAGCTTTATTAGTAGAGAAAGGAAATGATGCTGCAAATTTTATTTTCATCTGATTGCCCAAATATTTATGAACAAAAATGTTAAAAGTAAGCTACATTATAATAAATGATTTGGTGAAACCTTATCACAAATGCAAACCAGAAGCAGGAATGTTGTTACCTTTCACTACATTTAAGGTTCCTAAGCCTAACAACATTATATAATGACCTCTCTCTCAAATAATATTGGTCTGTGTGTAGTAAACTGGGGAAACGTCATTCTTCATTTTTATCCAAGTTGGGCATCAATAATTTCACTGCCAGCTCCTCAAATTTAACCAAAGGTGAAGGCATACAGATTCTTTATCAATAATGGTTTAAAAAAAAATCAACAACAAAAAACCCCACAAAAACCCAGACACGGTAAGAATGCCAAAGGGCCAGGAGAATTCCAAAAAAGGCCTTCCCCCTCTCTACACAGCATTACACAAACCCCTGACCAAACACACAGCACACATTCCTGAAGCTGTGCCGTAACACAACCTTACACAGCATTTAGAATGGATGGGGTCCAAGTTATCAATCATTAAAATAATTTACTCACATGTATCTTCTCTGTAGTTAATTTGATCAAGATTAAAACATATATACAAACATATTCTAATATAGCTGATTATATGCCTCCTAAAAAACCTAACCATGAACAGTCTTGAACTTATAATACAGGATTCAATTTGCTTCAAATAGTAATAGTTCAAATTAGCTTCAGTGAAGAGCTCCTTTAGGTCTTCAATTCCTGCCTTAATAGACTTCTATATCCTGCTTATTAGTAAAATAAAGATATTTCCCCTGAGAATACATGAGCTCAGCTGAACAATTTTAAAGAGACAAGGTTTAAAAATTCAAATCAATATAGTTTCAAGCTGTTATTTTTCCAGAGTTAGGAAGAAAATGAAAGGCTCTGCCCTTTATGGCCAAATTATTATGTAAGAATGTATAGAGCTCAGAGCAGAAAAAACAATTCTTATAAAAAGCAATTCTCTGAGCTTTATTCATATTTCTTTAAAATGCTACTTTCAAACTTTATTTTTCAACAAAAATACCAAGTAAGAACATGAAGACACTGGGGAAAAGTTGGAGATATTTCAAGCATTAGGGAGCTCAAACTCAAGTCCCGCATTTCCTACGAGTTAGTCTGATTTAGATCCCATAATAGGGAATGCCTAACAGCAAGATATTAAAAGTATTGTTCTGAAAATTTAACATTAATCACAAAATTATGAATAATCACTATGTGCACAACACTATGTACAACATCATTAAAGTAACTGCTTCTCATTTTGCCAAGAAATATCACACAGAAGTTAGAGGATTTCTATGCTAGAAAAACAAAAAGTCATTTATTAAAATGATTCAGATGACAGAAACAAAATATTGAGGAAGGGTTAAAAAAAAAAGTAACCTTCACTAATATTCAAGTCATGAGACAGCAAGCAGAAGTGTAACTAGGGGGAATGTTTACTTACGAAACTGCCTTAAAGTCAATAGTCTTATAAATGAATCCCTCCTTTTAGAAGAGTTTTCCATAAAAGTTACAGTACGAGAAAACTTTGTTTTCGAATAACATACAAAGTTTACTTAATATCAGGCAGATAAACACTGCCTCTTTAAAAAGACATACCTGATTAACACAAAATTTTTATATTTTAAATACTACTTATCTCTAGCCAATACAAGCATCAGTTTACTCAAAACAAAATTTTATCTCTGTAAAGTAACTAGTTTAACATTTCATTTACCAAGCATTACCAGTGGAAGGAATAGATACCTGAAAGTTATGTAATTCTCAAAATCATACTACTTCAGAGATATCAAGAAAATTAACTTCAACAAATTACACCACCTTTAGAAAATCCCTCCAACACCCAGTAGTCAAGTATGTAAGAGCCTATTTAAATTATTTCAACTATCACTATTAGAATTAAGATAAGCAGCCTCACTCTTGAATACTTCCCTAAACTGGGGGATGGTGGATGTAACAGAAAACAGCTCCAATTAAGGAGACTTAAAGAGGTGTAATTACCGAACACGTTATAAATGTATTCTTTTGTTGTGACAAAATTTTTTTCAAACGCTAAAATCTTTTTTCCATGATTCAGTTACAGAGAAAATCCTATGTTTTAATTGCACAGGTTAAAATTTGGAATTCATTTAATGTATATTTTTTCTTTATGCTTCCAAGAATTAAAACCAATAAAAACATTATTCTGGGTTAGCTAAACACTGTACTGTATGTTGTTACTGTTCAAAAGAAAACGCAATCTGGATAGAACAGATGTGTCGCTTAAACACAGGAAGGAACAAAAGTAATACAAGTTTTGGCCTCTCTTCCATTTCCTTCTTTACTCCTCACAACATACACACATAAACATGTTTCTCACCAAGTAAAAGCAAATTTTAGTTGGAATCAAATGTGGATACTTTTCATGTGTGCATATTGCATAAAACAATGTTAAGGCTGAAAAAGAACCTCAAAAATGTTCCAAAACCACAACAATTCAATGTACTAAGTTTACCACGATTCAATTTCAGTTTGGCTACCTGAAAATTAGTAATCTATCCATACTGACAGGTCTGTTATACCCAAACTCTTTTATTATCCTTTTATCAAATGTGTAGTGTATATGCATACATACCACACACACACCACCTTCCCACTCTTCACAAGGGCTCTACATTAACATTTGCTCTAATGTGGTGAAGTTTGAAAATTGTAAAAAAAAAATCACAAGCATTTCCACATGACCCTTCAACCTTAATGTTCAATGCATAGCTTTGGGATTAAGAATGCAGATTTCAGTATCCTGTGGCATTTCGAATGATCAAACTTATCCATGAAGTTAAATTTAATAGTTTGAGGAGAAAATGACCAGTAACTTTTTCCTAAAAGTGAAAGTGGAAAATTTGACAAAACATTTCATGCCTCCAAATCAAGAACATCAAATTTTGTCAATTTACTAATAAAGATCAATATAGCAATACCAGCTTTACTGAGGCTGTTAACACAAAGTAAATTACATAAAATTACATATATCAAATACTTTTTCTTTATTAACACCACAGTCAAACGTGAATATTAATATAGAGCCTTCTCTGCCCAAAAGAGTATAAAAATCCTAAGTTTAATTAAATTTAGGGGCCTTCACCAAACTTGCTGCAAGTTTGGGGACATAAATATCCAACAGCCATAAAGCTGTGAAAGCCCCTATAAGGAATAAAATAAATCCCACTTGCCTCAGACTGAACAGGGCAACACTGAGACTCAGCCTCAGCCTGTCCTATGGCAGGGCTATAGGAAGAAGAAAATTTTAATTTTAGAAAAACATTACCCAATTAATTTAAAAGACATGCATTAAAAAAAAAATCCCAATGATCAAGCAAGCAAAGGAAAAAAGAGCAGCTTAAAAAAAAAAAAAAACTATTGTCTGCTGTAATTCCACTCTGAACCCATACTTATTTTTGTTGGGGATCTCCCCCCAAATAACTAAGTTCAATTAAGCTGAATATGTAACTTGATCAGTGGAAGAGGAGTACACTAGGAGTATTTTCCCCATTCCTAATGGTAAATGTGTGCGATTATTACTAAAATATAAGCATTCAAATTAAATAATTCCAGCAGCCACTCAAAAGTTGATCCTCACCTGCTGGTCTTGTCATACAGCAGGTAAAATCTATACACGATAGAAACTAGTGCCAGACAAAACGTTGTCACTTTTTTTTTTTTTTTAAAGGTAACATAGGAGTGGACTACGGGAGAGCCAAAGTTGGCAGTCCCATTAATCTTACAACTTCCTAAATTATGGCAATCACAATGCCTGCCTGAATAGAGCAAGTCCTAAAGGATGTCTTCTGTGAGGGCAAACAGAAGTTTACTTCAATTCAACTCCATCTATTATTTTAAGGAAGCGTAAGTCAAAGTAAGAGTTAATTATTTCAACTGATTTGTTCCTCTCATGATTTAACCACACTATGGACCCCAGAAGCAGTTAGGTAAAAGGTATTTTCTAGAAGCTTAATTATGCTGATGCATGCACAAACAACATTAAATATACCAAATGGTCACCACCTGAGCCATATACCTAACACAACAGGAGACTGTGTGCTTAAGAGTCATGCATTAACACTTTGGATTAACTTTTTAATTAAAATTAAAATTCTACAACTTATTTAAAAGTAGTATTTTCTCCCTTCAGACTTCAGAAAACCTTGATATAAAATATCAGTTATCTTTGCATTAAATGGAAATAAGCTTTGCATAAGTTTTGGAACATTACTAACCCATTTGTATTTTGTTGATAAGCCTGTACATGAAATGCCTGAAAAACATTTGGTTTGGGAAAACATTTCCTATTTAATCGTTCTTAATTTAATCATGCCATTTTTACCTTAGAGATTTTCAACACAGGCTCTTCTTTGGCAGTCTGTTAAATGTGCTGCCAAATCTAAACGTATGTTAATTCCGAAACTACTTAGTAGGCAGGTGTTTGGTGAGGGAAAGGGTAGCAGTACGGGGCTTAGCCACTGGCAGAAGGAAACGCATTCTTGGTGATACACAGATGTTGCCTTTTCAAACTATAGAGTTTTTTGAACCTCGATGGTACAATTAAAGAGCTATAAAACATTTCACTGGAGCAAAATATCCGATTTAAAACAGCAGCTTTGTAAATATTTGTATGTTTTGTTTAAATGAATAACTTTTACTTGTCACCTAAATACAGACTCTTTTATGATTAAAAGTTTTCAAAGACAAAAACTCAGACTTCATGTCATCTCTACACCTTCACATGCAGGTTATAAAAAATTATCACCATTTTCTTACAGGTCTTAACTTTATGTTGAGAAAAACTCAACTTGAGTTCATTATATTAATAATTATGCTTTGTACAGTCATCTGATACTTAAATAATCATAAAAGTACCTTGCAAAAAACAAAGATCGAAAAAATGGTACCAAAAAAGGCCAACAAGAGCTATTATTGTAGGAGACTTGCAACACAAGATACTAATAGCAGTGTCACCTCTACAGAAAACTACTTCACAGGACACAGTAACATTCAAATTTCCAAGAATGAAAAGGTTAACAGGAAAGCCATTTAGGCTTTATAATAACAGAAGGTAGCCACCTTACTCAAAGAAATAATGTAATTTTTCAGGAACATAATAAATTTTGAATCCATCTGTTAACTGTCCTAACAGAGGCACATTTAGATTATTTTGGTGAAATTTCACTTAGAAAAGATTCCAATCCATTAACAGCAAAAAGCTATTACTGCATGCACCTAAGCTTCTAGAAGTCTGCACCTGAAAAGCTTCTGAGGTCCACGCAGTACTGCAGTCTCAAAAATAATCAGAAGGAAATGAGTGGGTCTGGCACTAGGCTCTAAACTTCATCAGTAGGAGAGGGCATACTAAGGTTTACATTTTAAATATCTAGGACATCTAACATGTAGTGACACCAAGGGTGTGGAAAGGTGACACAATATAAAGATTTCATACCCACTATGTAATGACTCGTATGTATCTAAGTTTTTCTGTCAACTTAAGCACTAACATACAATTCTATATATATTGTCCAGTTTAAAACATGCAGCTAAGGAACAACCTACAATTCAAAGAATCCAATGATATATCAAAACTGTATTGGTAACTATGAATTTTATTATGTGGACATCTACTGTGGCATGCATCTGTACAAACCTTTCAGGCAGTGGTCCACTGGGTTATGAATAAAAAGGCATAAGTTTTTCTCTCATTTTATTACAATGAAGTTTAACAGTACAGAAAAGTCACATGACCTTGGTGGGTCAGATTTCTTAAACCCTGCAACATGAGGAACTCTAAATACATTAAATATTGTTATACATTCAGACTTCCAATGTACAGGTCTCGGAAACAGTTACAGCCCTCACCAAGCTAGGTTGGGGACATGAAGTCCAACAGCATCTGAAATGCTGTGAAGGCATAACTTTACAAATAGCAATGTAAGCTTACAGAACTTGCCTTTATTAAGGTGGTATGTTCATGTAATTCCAGCGCCTTCACAATATAACGAACCAAATTTACTATACTTCACTTCTAAAAACCTAGATGAAACATGAAAAAGAAGCCATACAGTATAAATTGCAACTTCAGGAAAAGTTCCTGCTTTATTATTCCAAATAATTTTTCCCATGTAAAATAAATGTCCAATAGTTCCTGGTATGTGGGAAGATAATGTTTGTTAAAGTCACAATGAAGCCTTATTGACGGAAGCTTGGCTATATAAACAGCACAAGTTGAGAAAAGGTTTAATCTCCAAACCTATTAGATTGGATGAAGTAAGATCAGTAACGGCCACCTTGCGACATTACAGGAGGTCTCATTCCCATCGGAGGTCGAGGAGGCCCACCTTGATAAGGGGGCACCATTGGCGGTCCCTGCCCATACGGTGGCATAGCACCAGGAAGGTAACCTGGCATGCCTTGATGATGACCACCATACTGACCTAAAAAACACATTTAAAACACAAAAAATAGATTGAGTTGGTCTGTGCGTTATACTTTTAAATGCAATGTATTTTGCAGATAAATTTATGTGTATACTCAGAAAATCCACTAAATACAATAAACAAATACAGTAAACATAAAAAGAAATACCATGAGGCGGCATTGGGGGTCTCATTCCTTGTTGCTGTGGGATGCCTGGCTGTGGTGGCATCATACCTCCAATAGGTCCAACTGGTGGATTACCAATGGGAGCCTGGCCTGGTCGAGGAAGATTACGTTGATATTTAGGTAACTGTGCCCTTCTCTCTTCCTACGAATAAAAATGAACACAATGTTAAACACTTGAATGCAGAGAGCAGTCATTAAGCATAAAAGACAAACATTCAAAATCTTACAGAGTAACTTTTTAAAAATGTACCCTTACTTCCCAACCACTATTCTTGCTCCACAAACCAGTCCAACTGCTTAAAATCTCAATGCCTCAAGAAAACCTATTTTTATATTTGAAAAATGGCTAATAACTTCCCAGGAATTATACACTGCCTCAGCAAGAAAGTGTCTAGTGAAGAAAGTCGCTTCAAAGGATCTGTATATTCTACCCTCACCACTTAACTGTTTCACCATTTACAAATTTATGTGTAACCAAAATGATTTTTGAGTTAAGAACCCAACTTACTGTCTTCTTTTAAAAACAGTCTGGGAGTAGGGGAAAGAGTGTGTCTAAGATCAAAACACACAATATTCCCTTTATTTTGTGGTTCTTAATAATCAGAATAAAAACCACACAGTAAGCATTAGATCAGATTATAAGACCATTGGTGTACAAATTAATACTTTAAGAGGAAAAGTTACTACAACGGTATTCAAACTACGCTAGTAAAAACCTGTGAAAAACTTACCAGTGATATATCCTCATCTGGGTGGATCAACTTACTGGTTGCACTGGTTGTCGTAAGTGTAGCAGGCTTACTTGTTATTGAAGCCGCTGGTTTAGCTGCAGTGCTATTTGTTGTACTAGTGGTTGAAGCTGTAGACTGTGTATAAGCAGGGAATGTAGGCTTTGGGGGTTCTGTAGTTGTTGCAGGGGTACTATTTAAGGGCTTGAAATCTGTACCAACAGGTCCTTGGACAGCTGCCTGAGCCTGGAAAACACAATCTTTCATTAAGCAAACTTCAAAAGCCAAAATTGAATAAATCTATTATAATTAACTTAGAAATGAGATACCAACATTCAATAAAGGACCAAACTTTCAATGAAATTAAAACAAATTTAACATAATTAAAACTCCACAAAAAATTAAGATGATACACAAGAATATCAAAAGATGTTGGGTCAAAGTCACATCCAAAACTCAGCAGTGGAAACAAAAAAAGACTGCATATGTAACTTCTAAGATGTTATCTACCTTCCCACCAAAATGTACTTGCTTTACAAAGCTTTGTAGTTATTTCAGACTGATGAATTACATTGTATCAGAATAGCATGTTCTACTTTTACTATTCTAAATTAGTTGTTTAATCAATCTACCAAGCACCTCAAAAAAAAAAAGTTAGAAATTACAAAATACAAATGTTTGGATAAATTTTAGTTACTAAGCATAGCATGAACAGTATCAGTGGTGACACATTAAAGATGTCCCTTCAGAGATATCTTTATAGAGATAATACAGTGTCCTCCCAATTAACAATGGCTAGATGATTATCATGGACAAAAGGGCTTAGTAGGATCTTTTAAGCGTAAAGTTACCAGTAATAAATGTGTTACTTTTCATAATACCAAACATCTGAAACATGAAAACTAGGCCAACTTTAGAACCAAATACAAAGTACTAAATTTCCTTACATTATATGTGATGCATTAGATTAAACAGCATAAATCAAAAAAGCTTAATCATGCATCAGACTAACCATTGGCCACTATAATGCATTTACTGCTTACATGCTTTTAACCCTTTAGAACCATAGGAGTTTGGGGTACATTTTTTTCTATTAGTATGAGTTCAAATTTTCATATACCATTGATTTTTATACCATTAACTTTAAAAAAAATTAAACATAGTATATTTTTTGGGAAAAGATTTAGTTTTAAAGTAGGGTCCAAAGGGTTAAGTTTATAAAGCCATTTTAACAATTTTAAACTGCAACTTCCTGCGTACTTGTGCTGTGCTAGGAAACAGAGCTTTAGAAGATGCAGACAGACTTTCTGAATTGGATGAAGCTGTACTTGAGCTTGTTACAGGTGTCCCCATCTGTAGCATAAAAGAAAGGAAACAATGAAAAGTCTCCAAACAAATGGGTGAAAATAAGCCATGTGGTAGACTTTTTTTTAGTATAGATTGCATTTTTATAAATGCAAACTATAATGCAATCAAATCTGATTTATTTAAAGAGGCAGGCAGTTAATGCATTTACAACATACAAAGTGACAGTATGAGCCTCAAAAAAATCTTTAATTCTACACCAATAAACCTAGTTAACCAGTTTCTTTTCTAAAACTGGATGTTTTTGCACTGTGATTATTCCAAAAATGATACCTTCAATTGAGAATAAAGATGCATTACTACTGACACTTCAATCCAATTCTCTATCAATGACTCCACAAGATTTTTGCCGAAAGTTTGACATCTCTCAATAAACAAAATCCCCACCCACCTCAAAAAACATAAGATATGTGCTTACAGGGGACTTAAAAAGTAATGCTTTGAATTTAGCAACCATAAACAGAAGAAAATTAAGGAAAAGAAAACCTCTATGGGATAATGTTAAAGTGAAAAAAAGAACACACATCCTGATCTTAATTGTGAATGAATTAAATACACCTGTTTAATTTTGAACATAACTGGGAAAAAAACAGCAAAAGTAACAACCACTATACACATACGATAACAAAAGCTCTTTAGCTTCTGAGTTCTGAAAAAAGACAAGTTCAGTAAAAAAGATTAAGTCTAGGTCAAATGATGCCCTTCCTGCAAAAGTGTAGCACTGTCATTTGTCACTGTTCTAGATTAAAGAGTCCAACGTTTCATCCCACTCACAGTTCAAGCGAGGTAAAAGAGGACCTCTAAACATTATCATGTATTTAAGTCCCCAGAAATTAGATTTTCATTTCTAACCAGAGTTCACAGCTATGAAAAAAATAACATACTATCTGGCTCTAGTCAATGTGCGCAAACATGCAAGAGAACAGGACACTTCTTTGTATTCAATAAGTTAATTAAAAAGATTATAAGCAAAAAATTGACCTATGACAATTTCAAGCATTTCCATAAACAACTACACTTTACCTTTAAATATAAGTGCACTCCTTTTCAGGAATTTCACCTTACCTGTCCAGCACTGGGGAAAAGAGGCTTAGTAACTGGAGGCTGTGGAGCAGGAACTGTTGCTGTTGGTGCAGGTGGTCTATTAAGAATGCCTGGTGCTGAAACAGCCTGCGCTTGAGTCATTGGAGGAATTCCAGGACGGGGAACAGGAGGGGGAATACCTATAGAGAAGAAATGTTGAGAGGATTGGCGGGGGGGTGTTGAAACATTTAGCTCAGAAAAAAATTTTCCCAAAACTCTGTTTGTTAAAATATACCATATTAAAAATGCTTCTAGAGGTGCCTTAGGTGGCTCAGATGGTTGGGCCTCTGACTCTTGATTTCTGTTCAAATCATGGGATCAAGCCCCGCATCAGGCTCCATGCTGGGTATGGAGACTGCTTAAGATTCTCTCTCTCCCTCTCTCTATGCATCCCCCTACTCACATGCTCTCTTTAAAAAAAAGTAAATAAATAAAAAATAAAATAAAGGGGTGCCTGGGCGGCTCAGTCGGTTAAATGTCTGCCTTCAGCTCAGGTCCTGATCTCAGGGTCCTTGGGATCGAGCTCCGAGTCAGGCTCCCTGCTCACCAGGGTGTCGGCTTCTCCCTCCCTTCCTCCCTGCTTCCATGCACTCTCTCTCTCAAATAAACCAATAAAATCTTGAAAAATAAAAATAAATAAACAATGCTTCTATGCTACAAAGTTACTGATGAACTGTTCAAGTCAATGAAATCAAATAACTTAGGCATTTGCCCATTGGAACAATCTTGCCTCAACCTTTCTATTCCTTTGTGTATTTTCAGAATTTTGGAAAGTGAAAGATACCACCAGAGAGTCTATGTACGGGGAAAATAGCAATTAAGCTTACTAATTTTATTGATTTGGCAAACTTTTTGAAACACGTAGTCAATTATTGCAATCTTCCAACAGCTAGATGCTCTCTGAACTCTAATTCAAATTACTGTAAAAACTTTGATACGTCATATACCCATAAAAATTTTTCCAGGGGCGCCTGGATGGCTCAGTTGGTTAAGCGTCTGCCTTCGGCTCAGGTCATGATCCCAGGGTCCTGGGATCAAGTCCCGCATCGGGCTCCCTGCTTGGTGGGAGTCTGCTTCTCCCTCTCCTCCCCAATCATTCTCTCTCGCTCTCTCTCAAATAAATAAAATCTTAAAAAAAATTTTTTTCCAGAAAACTAAGTTATTCCTGTAAACACCTTAAAAACTGTATTTTCTTTTCTTTTTTTTTTTTTTAAAGATTTTACTTATCTATTTGACGCAGACAGAGCAAGAGAGGGAACACAAGCAGGGTAAGCGGGAGAGGGAGAAGCAGGCTTCCTGCGGAGCAGGGAGCCCGAGGTGGGGCTCGACCCAGGACCCTGGGATCATGACCTGAGCCAAAGGCAGATGCTTAATGACTGAGCCACCTAGGCGTCCCTAAAGATTGTATTTTTCTTAAGTAAACTCTACATCCAACATGGGGCTCAAACTTAAAACCTGAGATCAAAGGTTGCATGCTCTACAGGCTGAGCCAGCCAGGCACCCCTCCTTTAAGCACTTGAAATAAATTTTCCTAAAATCCATCACTAATGCATTCTCCAAACTTCCTCAACATTACTTTGCCTAAAATTATCTCAGAACATATGTGGAGCTACTGCCTATAAATGAATGGTTGCACCAGTAATGATGCAAATTTTACTGCTGCCTTACTTTAATGTGGAAAACCCCACATTATAGGCTACAAAGTCAAGATAGGTTTTGTTTTGTTTTTTTACAACTCCCTTGCAGCTAGAGGGTCCATTAGAACTGTTTCTAGCCAACAACGGGAGGCTAGGAAGCTTTTGGGAGAGTTACTTTGCTCCCTAATGAAAAAACAAAAAAGAACACTTTGCTGTTGACACCCTTTGTTGCCTGCATTATCTTGTAACACCTGAGTGATGTGTCTGGGGAGAAAAGCTTAAGGTTAACAAAGAAGAAAATTTAAAAAACACATGGGTTCTTGACATTACCAACCACTGAAGCTACCACTTTTCTTTCTGCTGAGTAAGACAATAAATGCCTACATTTTTAAACGTGGTTTGATGGGTTTCTCCATTACTTGCCAAGAGTCTCCATTACTCACCTAAAATATTCCTAACAAATACAACCCCTCAGGGTGCCTGGGTGGCTCAGTTGGTTAAGCATCTGCCTTCGGCTCAGGTCATGATCCCAGGGTCCTGGAATCGAGCCCAGTGTCGGGATCCCAGCTTGGCAGGGAATCTGCTTCTCCCTCTCCCTCTGCTGCTCCCCGTGCTTATGCTCTCTCTCAAATGAGTAAATAAAATCTTTAAAACAACAAACCCACAAATACAACCCCTTCTAGGTATATGAGCTTTGGTGCATAGGTTCTATAACTCATTTTGACTGCTTTGAAACCTGTTTATTACCTATTTCAGAACTCAAAAAAAGAAACCCCACAGTCCATTCCAACACTTCAAGTAATTTAAAAAGAATTCAGCAACCTACGGAAATTATACAACTGCGCTAAAATCCACAGACCTATTGTCCAAAATAGGTTAAGAATAAAGCATGCCAGTCACATTAAAAAGGAAATTATCTAATGTTTCATACCTGGTGGCATACCAGGCATCAGAGGTGGTATTCCTGGTCCAGGTGGCATCATTCCACCCATTGGCATCATTCTATTGGAAAGCAAATTTCAAGAAACAAACCAAGTTAATTAACAGTATAAACCATTAGAAAATATTTTGGCTACAGCCTGAAACAACAGATAAAAAGACTTGAATTTGACCCCTAATATTGAAATCAATCAACCTGAAAGAACACACAACACTAAAACAATTCTATCAAAATAAGCTCTCTAAATACCAGCAAACTCTTGGGTTTACCAGCAAAATAAAGGAAAAAATCAATCTTTGTTGACAAAACATTTTCATAAATTTAAAGTCACTAAGAACAATTATACCCTCCTTAATATATATGAGGCCTCATCTAAAATATGTGTAATTGGAAATCAAAATCACCTTTTGTCTCACTTGAAAACATCCACACAGAATGTAAATAAAAAAGAAAATCTATTTCAGAGTCATCAGATTTTTTGAAGGAAAGTACTGAATATACACTGTGGAGTGAAGATTTTTTTTTTTGGAGGGTTATTAAAAAAAAAAAAACTACCACCAAAATTAAAGACAGTCAAAAGTAAACTCACACAATTGCCTAATTTCTATTTGTAATAGCTACCTTACACTAAACCATGACTTAAAAACATAACCCATATTTATTTTCCTTCCCCTAAAAGAGCTCACCTTCAAATATCAGTATCCAATTCACTTAAAACAGTTAAAAGTTTGTGAATTCTTAACTGAGGACTTTATCAAAAGATAAACTTCTATATATATATGTGGATTTCATTACAAGAAAACCGAATTACCTTCTATAAATAATAAAGCATGTAATTTGGCAAAAGAGTATCTATTCTTTCTTAAATAACAACCTTTTTACTAAATTCCATTACTTTAGCAGTTTGGGGAAAAACAGCTGCATTTAGAAAATGCTTAATTTATATGGGTCTATTATAATTTCCTCACAGATGTTTTATTTCCCTCCATTAAGAGATCTGTGTCAACCAGCTTGCACATTTTAGAAGTTTAGAAGTTTTAGTGAGGAAGGCTAGAAAATTTCTGAAGTCAACTGAATAGATACCATTAAACACACAAAAAAATGACATTATGATTATACCTCCTGAATTACATTATGAATGAGATGCTTACATGTTTTCACCGCAAAATGACTGGGTGTATTTTCTCTGATGATGCAATCTGTGAAAATGTATGACAAAATCAAAATCTAACTGTGATTTTCAAAATACAGTGGGAAAGTGTATTGTATACCTCTCACATCCAACAATATTTAAGTAAAAGTGATAGGCACGAGCACCTCATATCCATTTTAGTTCTTGAGGATTTGACAAATAAAATCATTTACAGAGCTTGCGTCTTGTCACAAAGTGTCATGGACAATTCTGAATCTCAGAAACACCAATCTATAACCAACTACTTTAATTACATCAGATGCAATTGAAGCAGATGGCTGCCTACAGACATCCTAAAGCCCAAAAATCTATTCTCTTCAGAGGCAAATTTATATTCATTTAATTTGTTGGTAGACCCCTTTATAAGACAAGTTTAATATTTATGGAGCCCATACCTTTTAGAAGGGAAAAAAAAGGCAAAGTAACATTTTAAAATTCATATAACACCCAAGTTGAAAAAGATCATTACTAGGCACAAGTCCGCAAGTCAATTAAAAGTTCTCTTACCCAGGTGGCATGCCTGGCATAACTGGTGGCATTCCTGGCATCAGAGGAGGAACACCTGGCATTAATGGAGGTATGCCTGTAAGAATTTCAACAACCACAAAATATATTAGAGTAAGAGAAAATTTTAATACTTTTACACCATATCAATAAAGTCCTTAAAAATGTTAAATTTTAAGAAACCTTATGTAATACCTGGAGGCATTCCTGGTGCTCCCGGAACTGGTGGCAGGCCTGGCTGTGCCATTGGGGGGATATAACCTTGTTGAGGTTGAACAGGCTGTGGCTGAAATGAAGTTGAAGCTGCAGAGTCATCATCATCATATTCATCAGAATCATCTTGTTGCTTCTTTTTTTGACTCTCTGCTAAAAAAGTTTTAATTAGTTTTTCCCATAAAGTAAAAAAAAGAAAAATTCAGCAAGTTGGACATTCAACATTTAAAAAAAACTATTTCAGGGCGCCTGAGTGGCTCAGTCATTAAGCGTCTGCCTTCATCTCAGGTCATGATCCCAGGGTCCTGGGATCAAGCCTCACATCAGGCTCCCTGCTCAGCAGGGAGTCTGCTTCTCCCTCTCCCCCTGCCCCTCCTGCTTACTCTCTCTCAAATAAATAAAATCTTTAGAAAATAATGATTCCAGTGCAATTAGCTCATGAGATTTTTCTTACCAAAAAAAACCACTCAATACTGTTCTTTTTAAATAAATAAAATCTTAAAAAAAAAAAAAGAAATTAAAAAAGGGGGGGGCGCCTGGGTGGCTCAGTCATTAAGTGCCTGCCTTCTGCTCAGGTCATGGTCCCAGGGTCCTGGGATCAAGCCCCGCATCGGGCTCCCTGCTCAGCGGGAAGCCTGCTTCTCCCTCTCCCACTCCCACTGCTTGTGTTCCTGCTCTTGCTGTCTCTCTGTCAAATAAATAAAATCTTAAAAATTAAAAAAAACTGTTCTTTTTACTCTTCAAATGGGTTTTCAATCTATATTAAGCAAGATTAACATACTTTCCCTATTTTATGACAGATAAAAGTAATTTTCCTAAGTCAGTTTTATTTTAAAAAATAGCTTTCTATTCCATCCCCAAAGGTAAACTATGACAGAGTTCTGATCTCTCTGCAATGCTTTTCAAAGCAGGTTTCAGGGCACCTGGCTGGCTCAGTCGTTAGAGCATGTGACTCTAGATCTTGGGGTCTTGAGTTCAGGCTCCACATTGGGTGTAGAGCTTACTTAAAAAAAAAAAAATTGGGGGGCGCCTGAGTGGCTCAGTTAAGCAGCTGCCTTCGTTCGGGTCATGATCCCGGGGTCCTGGGATCGAGCCCTGCGCCAGGCTCCTTGCTCAGCAGGAGCCTGCTTCTCCCTCTCTCTCCCCCTCCTGCTATGCCTCCTTGTGCTCTGTCGAGTAAATAAATAAAATCTTTAAAAAAATAAATTTTAAAAAATTAAAAAAGAAAAATCGCATGGGGTGCCTGTGTGGGTGGCTCAGTCAGTTGAGTGTCTGACTCTTGATTTCAGCTTAGGTCATGATCCCAAGGTCCTGGGATTGAGCCCTAAGTCTAGGCTCCCCACTCAGTGCGGAGTCCGCTTGAGAGTCTCTCTCCCTCTGCCCCTCCCCTCCCCAAGCTCGCTTGCTCACTCCCTCCCTCTCAAAAAATAAAAAAATAAGCCTTAAGAACATAAAATAAAATAAAGGGGTGCCTGGGTGGCTCAGTTGGTTAAGCATCCAACTCTTGGTTTCAGCTCAGGTCATGATCTCAGGGTTGTGAGATGGAGCCTGGGCTCAGCGCAGAGTCTGCTTGAGATTCTCTATTTCCCCCTACCCCCCACCACTTGAACGTGCTCTCTCACAGTAAGTAAAATTTTAAAAAGAAAAAAATTTCATAGGTGATTAATAACTTCTACCATCTGGATAGTGATCACAAATTCCAAGTCAAACAACAGCACTAAAAAAAATTTTTACTGTTAGTGGTTATACAATTAAAACAAGCGACCTTCATTTTCAAAAACCTCAACACTTGCTAATTCCACTTAGAATTCAGTTAGGAACAAAACATAATAAAGTGTTTGGAATGATCCATGTGGTATTACATATACACAAATTATATATACAACTTCAAACGTTAAGACATAAAAACAACACTCAAAATTGGAATTTTGAATAAATCTAACATCCACTATTAAATTTATACGTCAAAAGTATTATAATACTCTCATTAGTGAACCTGTATTAAGAAAAAGCATAGATCTTAATATTTACCTTGTGTTTTCTGTTCAAGAAGTCGTCTTCTTTCATCCATGTCTTTTTCCGGAATTCCTTCCATACCATATATTTCCAATTCTATGTCTGTTCTCCCAGGTATTGCATTTGGTACAGCATCTATTGTCTCTTTATGCACCTAACATTAAAATAAACTTCCATTAGATAAAGTGCCTCATAAAGTCCTTTAAGAGTAATTTGAAATTACTTAGAGAACATTTAGTATAATGGTTAAGAATATTTGGTTCTAGTGAGACTGTCTGGATTCAATCCTTTCTCAGTTTTGCTGCGTACTAACTAGGTATGTGGATTAGGCAAATCATCTAAGATTACTCCACCCATAGTACCTAACATCTAGGATCATTCTAAGGATTAAATAAAATATAATGAACATAATAAAAAGCACTTGATAGTATGTCTAACACATAGTAAAGGCTCAATAAACATTAATTCAAGTTTACTATAAAGCTTATGAAACAGTCTTATTATAGTAAGAATTAAAATAAAATTTCCAAGAATGGATCTTAAGACAAGCCGGTAAACTATAAAAGTGACTTACAATTAGCATTACCCATAACTAATGAGTTACCTGAGGCACTTAACACTGCACAGGTGATCCTGTCATTACCCTATATTTGGTAGATCACGAAGAGGAGGAAGTTCTATGAAATCTACTTTTTTCACTGTACTGTTTTTGCTAGAACAAATGTTTCTAACCTTCAAACATGGGTCTCTTTTGCCAATAAGGTAAAATTCCTGCTAATCTTGGTTTCTTCAGCAACTTGCATTAAACTTAGGCTAAAAAAATGTCAAAGTATTTTGCCTAGGGGCGCCTGGGTGGCTCAGTTGTTGGGCGTCTGCCTTCGACTCGGGTCATGATCCCCGGGTCCTGGGATGGAGCCCCGCATCGGGCTCCCTGCTCCGCGGGAAGCCTGCTTCTCCCTCTCCCACTCTCCCTGCTTGTGTTCCCTCTCTCGCTGTGTCTCTGTCAAATAAATAAATAAAATCTTAAAAAAAAAAAAGTATCTTGCCTAGGCTATCAGCATCACCTGAAAGCTTATTAGAAATGCAAATTCTCAGGATACCCCCACCCCATCAGAAACCCTTGGGTAAGGCTAGCAAACTGTGCCTTAACAAGCCCTCCAGGTGATTCTGAGGCATGCTCAAGCTTGAGAACCGCTGATTTAGGTTAGTAATGACTTGGACATATTTGTCCAATACTCAATTTTTCTTTCCTCCCAAGACACTTTCATGTAATAGAAAAGTAATTAAAGGAAGCTAAGTATTTTCTTCTTAGGTATGTATCTCAAAGATTTTAAACAGCAACATGCAAATCAAATTCAAAAATTACCATAGTTTTTGATTAATCTTTAACCACTGTTCCTTATTGTGATTCAAAGATCCATGAATAAAGCTACTCAACAAGCGACTTAATCACCGTTTTCTAAGTTTTTGGAATGTTACTATTCTTGACAAATGCAGATGAAGTAATTCATGTTTTCCAAAGAAAATGATATTCACGTACACATTAATCTTTGTTGTATTTCTAAATGATAAGGCCAAGAATAAACACATCAAAAGCTGTTGGAAAGGAAAAATAACATGATTTACCTTACTACCTCACAATATCCCAGCCAGAATTAGATTTCTTACAATCTTGCCTACAAGTTGGTACGGTCTTGGCTGAAAAGATAGGAGCAAGCACTGATGTGAACCATCTAAATTATTAATGTCCTAGGCTTACCATCTATAAAATTGGATGTATCTGATTTAACTGCCATGCCTATCTCACAGGTTGCTGTGAAACTACACTAGGACTATAAAAATAGAAGCACTTAATTAAAGATGTTACTGAAATAATTTCTCAACTAATCTTCTAGTTCCATTCCATTTCTCTGCTCTTCTCTATAGCACAACTTCTTCAAGGAGTGCCTCTACTTCCTTATTTTCTCTTGAAAGCACTCCAATCAGGCTTTCATCCTCATCATTCTAGGAAATCACTCTTGGCAAGTGACCAATGACCTCCACTTTGATTAATCCAATCTCAGTCCTCTTCTTCCTTGACCTACTACCAGCATTTGACTCAATTAAATAACTCACTCCTTGAAACATTTCATTTGGTTTTCAGGGCACTACTCTCTTGGATCTCCTACCTTTTCAATGTCCTTGAATGGTTTAATCTTCCAACCTTTAAATGCTGGGAGTGGCCTAAGGTGGAGTCCCTGCACTTCTTTTTTATCTATATTCTACTCCCTAAGAGAGAACATCTAGTATAATGAGTTAAAACAGCTGTCCTTATACGGTATCCTTCCAAATTTCTATCTCCAGCTCCCACTTCTCTGAACTCCAGGCTTGTAGACACAACTGCTTATAGGACACCTCCATCTGGACATTCAGTAGACCTTTCCAAAATTAAATACCCATACTCAAAATTAACATAACACAATCTTGATATCCTCATCTCTAAACCAATTCTTTCTGCAGCTTTCTACATCTCAATGTATGGTAACTCATCTCACACTCCTCAGACCAAAATCCTTCAGATCATCTGTAATGCCTCACTTTATTTTACTCCACATCTAATCCACCAGCAAATTCTGGTCTCTGTCACCATCACCTCGCCTGGAATACTCTAGTCACCTTAAGTGTTCTCACTGCACTCTGCAGTCTATCTCAAGCCTACAGCCAGGACAAGTCTTTAAAAAGAAAAAAAAGTGCATCAGAGCATGCTCTACCTCTCCTCAAACCTCCCATTTCGTTCAGAATTAAAGAGAATGGCCTATAGTAAGTAAGCCCTCCTATATAAAAAGCATACTGCTACCCTTTCCTTTTTCTTTCAATATAGGAGAATGCTCCTGTATGTGAGCGTCTTTCATCTGCTGTTCCCTAGAAGCTCTCTCTCACTTCCTTTCACATCTCTGTTCAGATGTCAGTTTCTCATTCAGGCCTTTCCTATCTTGTGGCCCTCCCTATGCCCCCTACCTAGTTTTAGTTTTCTCTATCACTTATCACCAAAAACCTAAATAGTTTATTTTCTTCTACCATATGGATCTAAACTCCACAATGGTGACTTCTTCACAGCTGTATACTTAGTGCCTAAAACACTGTCTAGCACAATACCCTCATAGGAACTTTTTGTGATAAATAATAATATTCTGTATCTAAACTACCCAATAGTTATTCACCAGCCACCTGTGACTGAGCACTGGGAATGTGGCTATAATGTGACGGACATTAAATTTTTAAATTAAGTTTTTTTTGTTTTTTTTTTAAGATTTCAGAATGAAAAAGCACGAAGGGGGCCAGGGGGAAAAGGAGAAGCA
The DNA here is from genome assembly GCF_037043125.1 of Eumetopias jubatus. Taxonomy (NCBI): domain Eukaryota; kingdom Metazoa; phylum Chordata; class Mammalia; order Carnivora; family Otariidae; genus Eumetopias; species Eumetopias jubatus. The sequence continues at coordinate 122,612,092 of NW_028274816.1, forward strand.
GGCTCCCCACTGAGTAGGGAGCCTGATGTGGGGCTTGAATCCCAGGACCCTGGGATCATGACCTGAGAGAAGGTAGGCACTTAACCAACTGAGCCATCCAGGCGCCCCTAAGCTTCTTTTAAGTAGCCACATGTAACTAGTGATTGCCACAGTGGAAAACTGTGTGTCTAGCATGTTGCAGGATCTAAAATATTTTTGAATGGATACTAAATTATTGTTATAGTTATATAATTGGAGTGAAAAAGATCTGTATAAACTTATTTTCTTTTATAAACTTATTTTTAAACTCGGGGAAACAACATCTTATTTTAATTTACCTCCCTGCCTCCTACCAACAGTAGTTTCCAATGAATAGGGATTTGCTCATCTCTCATCTCTCTAGGGTCCAATTAGGCAAAAATTCAGGCAGCTCTAGGACTGGTAAAAGTAGAAGAAATAATGTTGAATAAGACATAAAGGCACTTACTAGATCATTAAAAATATAAATGCAAAGCTCTTCCTACCTAGTAGGGAGAAAAAACTCCAGAAACCCAAAAATTATCAAATGAAACGCGACGTTACCATTCCAAAAGAGGTCCATGGAATAACAGAAGCAAGCCTATCCCCAGGCAACAGATTATAACAAACCCTTCAATGGCAGTAATGGTAGCTAATTATGTATTAATTCTCATGGGATTAGAACTGGTCAGTCTGACTACAAAATTTAAATCACTGACACTTGTTCTCTAACCCAAGTACAGAGGAGGTACTTTAGGACCTCAACTTAATTGTCACCAATCTAACCTAGGATAAAAGATTATCAATAATTCAAAAATAAACTATCAACATAAATTTTCTCTGAACATTAAAAAAATCAATTATTTATCTTAATGGCTAAAAACAGGTTTTTTTTTAAAGCTGATTGACCACATCTAATCTTCTGCAATAAACAAAACCCTACAACTGTCAAAGAGAAATTCAAAAATTTTTTCCATATGGTTTCCAAACAAGGGGTAATAATTAAATACAGGAAAAAAAAAATCCTTACCTGCATGCAATGAATAGCTAAGCCAGGTCCTGTGTACAACTTCTTATGACATATATGGCATTTAAAATGTTTTGCTTTTTGGTGTTGTATAAGAATCTTCTCATCATCAAAATCTCTATTACAATACCTGATCAATGTTGTTAAGGTAAAAACCAGCATAATAATGACACTGCTTATTAAAAAAAAATTGTCATGTAAGAGAACAGGAGGAAGAACATTAAAATATAAAATCAGTTAAAGCCAAAAATGTAATTTATACAAACTTTGCTTCTGCTATTTACTATACAATTCGTAATTATCTTGCCATGTAATACTAAGTTTCCTGGAAAACCCATAATCTGCCTTCAGGACCTCTAAATGAACACATCTCAGTAATCAGCAATATAGTTTTGTCAAATCCCTGCATTTAACTAAGATTTAAGTGAAACTAACTTTTTTATTCAGTATTTCAACATTTAAAACATTTAAAATGCATACTGTGGACCAGACAGTTCAACGTTAAAAAAATCCCCAAGTTTATGTCAAGACTGAATTTCAAAATAGAATTCATTAAATAGAAAACAAAAAATAATCGAAATGTTAAAAATCTACCTAATATCTGGAATTTAGGAGTATTTATATTATTTAGATCCAAAAATAAGCTCATAACGAGTAAGAACATATCCATATGAACAATCCATAGTTGTCTGAAACTCCTTACAAATGTATGTTGCCATGGAATGTATTTAAACTCACAGATAAGTTACATTAATAAAACTGAGAATTTTTATCTCACTCGTCAGATTTTTCCTAAAAGCACATTAAAAAAATCAGTGACCGTTTTTAAACTTGGCATGTAAATAAATGTAATTCTGTAACAAACTGTTTTTAAGTACAAGACAATAAGTAAAACCAATTTTAACGTAAAGTGTATTAGCGCTTCGGGAAAAAGTGTTAAAAGACGCCACGTTTTAGTTAAGCAACAAGAAGCATTTTTTTTAGCCTTACAAAGCCAGGTAATAGACACAAGAAACTCCACCCTCTAAGAGAACGCTTCTTGAAGATTTAAGGCGCCAGCGGGTGAGACGCGGAAGCTAGTTCTCCCCCAACCCCGGCCAAAAAAAAAAGGCGGGGGGGGGGGGTTCCGAAACCAGGGTCGACTAACACAAGCCTTTACTAAACCACCGAATCTACAATAAAACGGAAAGAGTGGGTGACAGACTCCGGAAGCTCTCCCCTAATCCTCCAAAGACTCAATCAGCGTATTATACTCGAAGAAGGTCCCTTTGTTGAATCGTCACCAAAACAACGGAGTGTGGCAGAATATCCTCGGGGGGGGGGGTCACTGTCCTTGGTGGAGGGGTCCAAGCCGCCTCCCAGCGGCTGGGTCAACGCTCGCACCAAAGCAAGAACCTCCTGAGTCACGGAGTCCCACGACCCCCACCTGCCAGAGCCTCCCGCCCTAGAGACTTCATTTTCTGCAAAGCATTCCCAAATCCGGTTCCGGCCACCCAGCCGCCCACCTCGAGGCCTAGATCGCAGACGCTCTCTGCCACAGGCCAGAGCAAGGCCTCCCAGTCTCAGTCACCACCAACCGGCGCCCCCGCTCGGCCTCTACTTCAAACCGATGAAGGATATCAGCACCACGGCTTCAGCTGCTTCTTCTTCTTGCGACCCATAACTGCGCTTCTACCGACAAAGTAAAAAGGGGGGGAAAAACTAGCAGGAAAAGAGGCAAAAATCGCTCACGCTTCCGACCCAACGGCCACCACCGCGTCTCACAGGAAACAGACACAAAATGGCCGACGCCCTCGTTCGCCGCTCTGCTCCCATCAGGCACTGCGGCCGGAGGCGGTGCCAGGCAGGGAAGGGTCACATGACGCAGGCCTCCTCCCTGAGTGGGGGGAGACTCGTGGCCGCTGAGGTGTGGCCGCCATCTTGTCCCTTTAAGCTGTCCTGGCCCTCGTTGGTCGTGCTTGCTGATCCCTCCGGTTTCCTTTTCTAAGGAAGCTGGCTACCGAGGTACGCCGAGACGCTCGCTAATTGAAGGAAAAAAAAAAAAACCTGGAAAGATCATCATTGTAATTAAGGGCAAGACTACAAATAAAGAATGAGACAGCGCCCAACTTTTAATTTTTCGTTGCCCGGATTAATCCTTTCTGTAGTAAGTTTTGGGCGTTTGCTTATTACATGTTAAGTTAAAGAAGTGGCAGTCTCTGCCTTGTAATACACAGATTGGTGGTAGATGAGTAAACAAGGCAGTGTGGTCAGCGCGGTGATGGGGGAAATACAGGTGCTGCAGACCTTTGGAGGGGAGCACGAACAAGGGTCTTGGCGGTCATTGGGGTGTCAAGAAAGGTTTTCTGAAGGGTCCGTGGGGGCAAGGGAAGCGGAAGAGAGAGAATCTCATTGAAGGAGCAACAAATGCAAGTCTTCGAGGCTGAGCGCCTGAAATACACTAACGGTGTTAGGGCTGGAGCTTACAGTGATGGGGCTGGTGGCAAGAGATAATCTTAGGGAGGAAAAAAAAAAGGCCGGGGGGGGAGGGAATCCAGGCTGGAAAGGAAGAAGTAAAACCGTGTTCACAGATAGCATAATCTTGTTATGGGTTGGACTGTGTCATTGTGTGTGTGTGTGTGTGTCCCCACCCCACGCAATCACCCACAAAGAAAAATTAAGTCTTAACCCCCAGCACCTCAGAATGAGACTTTTAGCGGTGAGCAAGCTGACACTCCAGTAGAGGAAACAGACAATAAACAAATGTATAATGTCAGGTGTGATAAGTGCACTGAAAAAGAACTAAACAATATAAAGGGACAGAATAGAGACTTGCTGGGATGACAACAGAGGTTTGTGTGGGATGTGTTTTGTATAGGGCATTTTCTGAGTATCTGAGGAGGTGACATTTGTGCAGAAAACTGAATGATATGAAAGAAAAAGGCCATGCAGATATCTAGGGGCATTCCAGACAGAAGCACAAATTAAAAGACGGTTATATTGGGAAAAAGTCGAAGGGTTTGAAAAACACCAGGAAATGTGACCAGAACAGAGTGAGCAAGGGAGAGAATGATAGGAAATGAAGTCAGAGGGGGAGGTAGAGGCTAAATTATGAAGGCCTCTGTTGCAGGGTCCTGGGATCGAGCCCCGCATCGGGCTCCCTGCTCGGCGGGAAGCCTGCTTCTCCCTCTCCCACTCCCCCTGTTTGTGTTCCCTCTCTCGCTGTGTCTCTCTCTCTCTCAAATAAATAAAATCTTTAAAAAAAAAAATTCTAAGACCCAAGCAGGAGAATACAATATAAAATAACAGTTAAGATTATAGATTGATCAGGGTGCCTGTGTAGCTCAGTAGGTTAAGTATCTGCCTTCGCCTCAGGTCATGATCCCAGAGTCCTGGATGGAGCTGGAGTTGGGCTTTATGCTCAGCAGGGAGTCTGCTTCTCCCTCTCCCTCTGCGGCTCATCCTGCTTGTGTGCTTGTGCGCGCACTCTCTGTCAAGTAAATAAATAAAATCTTTAAAAAACAAACAAAAAAATGTGGGAGAAAAAAAAAAAGCCAGTAATGAGATTCCATAAGATCACCCTGTCTGCATTACTTTCTTGGAAGTAATTACATTCTGCCCTTCCCCATGTGTATACCTTGTCTCCTTCAATTGTGTTGCCAGGATAAAAAATACTAGATTGTTTTTCTATATGTGCACATATTCTAGTTCATTCTTTTTAATAGCTGCATAGTCTTCAGGTACACGTGTGTATTAGTTTCCTATTGCTGCTCTAACAAAATTAAACACAAATTTAGTGGCTTAAAACAACACAAATTTATTATATTATAGTCCTGGAGATCAGAAGTCTGAAATGGCAGGCCTACATTCCTTCTGCAGCCTCTAGGGGAGAATCACGTATTGCCTTTTCTGGCCTCTAGAGAATGCCCAATTTGTGGTCCCAAATCACTTCTGTCTCCCTGTATCACAATTGCCTTCTCTCGATTTCCCGTCTCCTTCTTACAGAGACTCTTAGGGTTACACTGGGGCCTACTTGGATAATCCAAGATAATTGTCCCATTTCAAGTTCCTTAATATAATCACACCTGCAGAGTCCCTTTTGCTGTGTGAGGTAAGATACTCTCAGGTTCCAGAGATTAGGACTTGAACATCTTCACTGGGGGCTTTGGGGGGTCATTATTCTGCCTGCCACTGCATGTACCAAAAACTTACATAATCAGTACTCTATTAACCAACATTCAGACTGTATCTAGTTTTTCATCATTATAAACCATGTTGCAAGGAATATTTTTAGACTTGTATTTTCACACTTACATAAATGTATCCATTTGATGATGTCCTGGTGTTGCATTGATAGTCAAAGGGTATATGAATTTAAAATATTGATAGACACTTTCAAATTCCTTTGTAAACCATGTGCATTGAGGGCACCCAGCTGACTCAGTTGGTAGAGCATGCAACTCTTGATCTCAGGGTTATGAGTTCAATCCCCACACTGGATGTAGAGATTACTTTAAAAAATAAAATCTAAAAAACAAATAAAATAAAATTAACCATGTGCATTAATTTTATTCCTACCAACTGTTTGGGAGAGTGACTGCTTCTTTACACACCCCAACACAAGGTATTACCAAACTTTCATATCTTTGCTAATCTGCCAGGTGAAAAGTAGTACAATATACTACCAATTTCACTTGAACAGTTTATTTACTTACATATTCTTCATTTTTATTTCTTCTGCGAACTGCCTATTGTCTTTCTTTTTTGTTGATGAATGACAGCCCTTCGTCTATTATACATGTTGCAAATATTTTTCCTAGTTGGTCATTTGTGTTTTGACTTTGGGCAACACAGAAGTTTAGTTTTTATCTGGTCAGTTTTTTTAATCTTTTCCCATGTGGTTTCTAAGTGTTTTAAATATTTAGAAAGGCCTTCTTCAAGAATCTTCAGAATTCTCCCATGTTTTCACCTGGGAGGGGGCGCCTAGGTGACTCAATCAGTTGGGCCTCCTACTCTTGATTTTGGCTCAAGTCATGCTCTTGGGGTCCTGGGGTCAAGCCCGGGGTCAGGCTCTCCACTGAGCAGGGAGTCTGCTTGTCTCCCTCTCCTTGTGTTCCTCCCCCTGCCTGTGCGTGTTCTCTCTCTTTCAAATAAATAAGTATTTAAAAATAAATTTTTATATCTTTTATCAAACTGGTGCACGTGAGTGCGTGTCCACGCTCTTGAAGGGTGGTGGGAGGGCCCATTCATCCTTTTCCAGGTGGCTAGCTAATAGTACCATGTTTACTACGTCTCCTAGACGTCTTAGACGATAGCCAGAGGAGAAAAGGGAGTCAAGAGACAAATGGTAAAAGATTCTGCAGGAGGTAATTCCGCGCGCCCACCAGCCCCTACCAGGAGTAAAGCCCCCCGCCCCCCGCCCCCTGCCGCGGGCAGCGGCTTCCGGGCCTGCGACTCCGGGAAACCGGCGGAACGCAGGTGCGCGAGGGCTGGGAGCCGCACGAGCCCGGCCTCGGAGGACTGTACGGCAGCGGGGGAGCGGTTTGGCGGGAACACAGGGCCGCTCGGAGGCCGCCGCCGCTATGCTCCCCTCCTTGCAGGAATCTCTGGATGGGGATGAAAAGGAGCTAGAGAGCAGCGAGGAGGGAGGCTCCGCGGAGGAGCGGAGACTCGAGCCGCCGTCCAGCAGCCATTACTGTCTCTACAGCTACCGCGGAAGCAGGTGCAGCGCCCACCGTCCCTGGAGCCCCGCTCGGGCCCCGCATCCCACCCCTGGCCGCTCGCAAAGGCCTTCTTCCCCTCTCCCAGCCGTATAGTCTCTGGCCCTAAGGACCCTCCTCGCCTCACGCCGTTCTTCCGGGCCACCGTCCTGGACTTTGGCGCCCCTCCTAATCCTCTGCGCTCCAACTGTCCCTCTCTACTTTTCAGCCCCTTCCTGTCGCCCCTGCCCTTTGTTTGGCGCAGCGCCTCGTACACTCATTAATGTCAATTTCCACCCTGTCCTTCCTGTCATTACCGCCCCACTTTCTCCCATTAGCCCCACGCATTCACACCTCCACCCCACCCTCTGATTTATCCTCCGTTCTCGCTGCCTCCTTTTCCTCGGTCGGGGCAGACATTCCTGGGTCTCTCTTGGGCCTGGAAAGTCTGGTTTATAGAGGAAACTTCCTCGACTCTTGTGGATGTTTAGTTTAGCCTTTCCTCCACCCCTTAGACGGCCTGGAGAAGGGACTCTTGTCCGCACCGTTTCATGGGTTTTCCCTGTCACGAGGCTCCGTAGGCAGTGGAGGATCCACGCACTTCTAACTTGCAGCATTTTCAGTTGACTCTTCACCCCCACCCTGCTTGCCGGCGGGGAGGGGGCCCTACTGCGCTTGAGTTAGAGCCCATAACTGATAGCTGTACTGCTTTTGTGGTGTGCAGATTGGCACAACAGCGAGGGGACAGTGATGATGGAAGCCCAAGCGGCACAAATGCAGAAACGCCCTCTGGTGAGGATTTCAGGTAAAAACAGCTCGACCCTAACCCACGCGTGTGCTTTCATCTTCTGTGCATCTCTGTCCTGTAGATATCAGTGGGTACCCACTTTCACTTCAGCTTTCCCCGAGCCAAACCACCAAGCCCACCTATCCCCTAGGAACCTCACCTGGATTTCCTCATTAGTCCATTCATTCAAGGCTGGGCCGATCCAAATACTGGCAGTGCCCCTGGTGATTTAGCCAGAGGCAATCCATCTTAGTTCCTTGATTGGAACTGCATTAAGTATTCAATGTCATATGGGTATAAAGAAATCTAAAATGCTCCTTTTCCCCACCTTTAGTACCCTTTCAGAGCTCCATTGCTACACACTGGAATGTAAACTCTAGGACAGCATAGATTGTTGTCTCTTTGGTTCATTGATGTCTCCCTACCTGGCACCCTGAGTGGTACCAGGGTAAACATTTAATACATATTTAGTAAATGAATGAATGACTGAATCTTAGCACTTGATGCGAAGTAGGGGATAATACAACAATATGTTCACTGACAGGATGATGGATGATTTAAGGAATTTTTTAGGTGTTGTAATAGCATTATGGTATTGTGAAAAGGACGTAGGGTCAGTGGATTAGGGGTCCCGGTGGAGTCATAATACTAGAGAGAATGAGCTGGAAAGATAGGACTATTTTAAACTATTTGATGAGGTAGATCATACTTGGTGACATAAACACCTAGAAGCCTCCCCAGCAGGAGTCCTATAAAAAGCTTTGTCAAATCCTTAAAGAGATTCTGGCTTTTAGTAATATTCTGATTTATGAGGTGTGAATGTAGTAGTCTGCTGGTAAGGGATGTGTGTCTCATTTGTCCAGCCTCTCCTTGGTGGGTACTAATCTGCCATCGGAAGTGGAGCCAGACCTGCGTGGTTTCATTGCTAAGCGTCTTGCTAAGGGAGCAGTATTTGAAGGGCTGGGTAATGTTGCATCTGTGGAGCTGAGGTAAGTGTAAAATGTGCTGTGTCCTGGATTTTTATTTCTGAGCTGAATATGAGAAGTGTGGAGAAATTGCAAAAGATCAGCTCCTACTGGACTTGCAAGGTTGGTCTTTGTTCTCTGGCAGCCTGAGCCCTGGGTCTCACACACACGCACACACACACACACACACACTTGTGGGACGGAATTAAGTGACTGGCAGATGCTACCACCTAAGAGTACTTATTTGGTCTTGTACTTGGAAGAAAGGAGTTAATTACCAAAACTAAAAGTGTATACAGTTTGTAAAGTGCTTTCCCAAACTTTGCTCTCTACAGAGGGGCAACAGAGCAGATACTCTTACTTCCATTTTCAGATGAGCAAATAAACTCAAAAGACATTGAGGTCACACAGCTGGTCATATTGATGGAGTGCAGGCTTAATCATAGGTGTCCTCTGTTGACTTCCAGCCATCTTTCCATTACACCCCTTGACTGTAGTTCACTTTTAGACTATGATTTTGCCATCAAGTCCCCTCAGGAGTATGAAGCCACAGCCCAGAGATAAAGCCCCAGGATTAACATGTCACATCTGCCTTGGAGCTTCAGTGATTTGTGAAGTTTTGGGGGGAGAACGAGAACATGTTTATATTTATGTAAACGTGGATATACTATGAACAAGAATAAAATTTGCATGAGTTTTTCACATAAGAGAGGAGAACTCAAAGAAATGCCACATTTGAAATTCCAGGTGCTGCTTTTGCAAAAGCCCATAACAGTACATGGTAATTTTCCTCTGCTGTTAACAAGTAAACCAAGGAGAAGTCTAGGAAGTTCTGACCTAGTTTGCAATCTAACAGTACTGTCAGATGAAGATGACCAAGGTTTGGAGCAGTCCATAAAACTAGATGCATGACTTAGCAAAATAATACATTTTACTGTCTTGTCTTTTCTAGGATTCCAGAATCCCGAGTCGGTTGTTATTACTGTCTTTTCCAACAAGAAAAATTGCTTCCTGAAGCAGCAACAGTGGACTCTGAACATAACGCTTCAGAGTATGTGGTCTGTTTTTTAGGAGGGTCTGAAAAAGGACTTGAGCTATATCCTTTCTTTGGTCTTCGAGGATATCAGGAAGGAAAACATGGGATGCTAAGTAAGGGAGTATTACTACTGACCTCCAAAGAGCTTTTCTACCCTTTCTATATTTACTTCATTTCATACCTTCATACAACCAGTTTGTCCTGGCATGTTTTAATTTAAAGTTTGCATCTGAGAGATTTTGTTTCCTATTGAGAGATAAAACACTGTCTTGATGCATCCTTTATTGCTTCCTTAAGAACGTACTTTCAGGCTTGAATTGGACAAGTATATTCAAGGGCTGAAAAATAACATGAGCTGTGAGGTAAGATGATTGATTTAATTGGTAAGACTGAGATGATAAACACACTGTAATTGCTATGCTTATGAAATCACACAGGTGGACACAAAGACACCCAAATGCTAAAAATACTGCTTTGTGGGCTAACAGGAAGGTGCCTGTTAAGGGAAGCAGGGAACATAGTCCTATAAGTGCTCTAAGTTTCACAAGACTCCTTCTGATGTTTTGTATCCAGGAAAAATTGAATCCATTAAATTCAGGGTATATGGTAATATGCCAAGTGAGGAAGAAGATATTCTTTTCCAGATTTCTAGGCACATAAGACTTATGTGCTGGTCAGAACTAATGTCCATGAAGCCTCTGGCACCAAAGACATGCTATACAATGGTATGACTGTCCTTGAACTCAACATCAAAGATTTGTAGAAAAATTTACATTTTTAATTTATTTTTTTAACCTTTTTAATTTTTTTAAAGATTTTATTTATTTATTTGACAGAGAGGGAACACAAGCAAGGAGAGTGGGAGAGGGAGAAGCAGGCTTCCTGCGGAGCAGGGAGCCTGATGCAGGGCTCGATCCCAGGACCCCGGGATCATGACCTGAGCCGAAGGCAGACGCTTAATGACTGAGCCACCCAGGCGCCCCGAAAAATTCCATTTTTTATTAGTCGATCTTTCACGAACTAGATATCTCCATATTGATTAAATTATCTATACCTTTAAAAAACTACACTTCACCATGTAGTGGTTGTTAAAGTCATAACTCTCCTAACTTTACTACCCATTACATGTGGTACCAATTCCTTTTACTTGTCATGTGCTTACCTTTTACTTGTCATGTGCTTACAAGATGCTGCAGGACAGGAAAGGCTAGTATAGGAGTAAGCCAAGGAAATGGGTCTAGGGGAGCTGCTCTCCCAGAGCGGAGCTCTTGCAGTAGTCCCCAGTGAGCAGCACAGTCTAGAAAGCCAGATGTGCTCATGGCCGGTGCTCGTGGTAGCACGTCTGACAGCTGGAGTGGGCTGGAGGGCTTTGATGAATTAGGGTGTCCTTCTCTGACCCTATCTGAATGTGAGTGAGCTGTCTCACTCCTTCAGCCATTCAGCAGGTGCTCTGTAAGCTCACGCATGGGTGTTTCAGGCACTGCCAAGTGCTGGGGTGACAAGGATTATTAGAGAATATCTCCTGGGGCACTTGGCTGGCTCAGTTGGTAGAGCACACAACTCCTGATCTCAGGGGTGTGAGTTTGATCCCCACTTTAAGGGTAGAGATCACTTAAAAAGAAAATCTTAAAGAAAAAATCTCCAAGTATACACAGTATGGTAGGAGGAGGTGGACATGTAAATGCCCAACTTCTTCCAGCAAAGAAATAGCATGGAACCCTACTAATTCGGTCTCTTTATTTTATGTAATACATTTCTAAGTGTGTTTTTAAGAAATTCCGTACAGGGGCGCCTGGGTGGCTCAGTCGTTAAGCATCTGCCTTCGGCTCAGGTCGTGATCTCAGGGTCCTGGGATTGAGCCCCGCGTCAGGCTCCCTGCTCCTTGGAAAGTCTGCTTCTCGCTCTCCCACTCCCCCTGCTTGTGTTCCCTCTCTTGCTGTCTCTCTCTCTGTCAAATAAATAAATTAAATCTTAAAAAAAAAAAATTCAGTACAGAATTATTCCCCACTCTGCTCAGGAAAGTTGTATCACAATTCCTTTTTTGAGTTGGTGGTGTTAGCTTAAAAAAAGGAAGTGTCTATCCTCAGTTTTTTTTGTTTTTGTTTTTTTTTTTAAGATTTGAGAGAGAGAGAGAGAGAGAGCACGAGCAGAGGCAGAAGCAGACTCCCCACTGAGCAGGGAGCCCAACAAGGGGCTCGACCCCAGGACCCTGGGATCATGACCTGAGCCAAAGGCAGACCCTCAACCAACTGAGCCACCCAGGCGCCCCTATCCTGAGTTCTTTGCACTGTCAAGAGTATCATGAAGAAAATGTTAAGTCCACTAAAGTGAAGCCTTATATTAAAGCAGGTGACATTCTTTCTTGATCTAGGAAAGGGGCCTGGAGAACCACATAAAATCCTACCTGAGCAGCTGGTTTGAGGATGTTGTATGCCCAATCCAAAGGGTGGTTCTTCTCTTTCAGGAGAAGCTTACCTTTCTGCTACATGCCGTAAGTATTGCCCAAACAAAAGCATTTCTTTAATTGAGAGTCACTTTGGCAGAGTTTGGATTATTTAAAGACATACTCGCTTTCTCTGAACACTACTCCCCCCTCCCCTGCTGAATATTCATTCAAACTATGCTTGCAGTCAGAATAGACAAACTGTTTACTGAGATCTAGAAAGTTCCATTACTCAGGTAGAATTGCAAATACTAAATCTTCCTAATAGGATAAAACATTATTATTATTTTTTTAAGTAGGCTCTACACCCAGCTTGAGTGGGGCTTAAACTCACAACCCTGAGATCAAGACCTGAGCTGAGATCAAGAGTCGGACCTTTAACCAACTGAGCCAGCCAGGCGCCCCGGGATAAAACATTTTAAAATAATATTTTTGAAGTGATCTGGGAGAGGCACAATTTCCAAAACAATTTGAGAAGGAAAACAAAAATCCCAAAGTGATTTTTCACTATATAAAAAGTCCAGATAGGGGCGCCTGGCTGGCCCCAGTCGGTAAAGCATGCAACTCTTGATCTTGGGGTCGTAAATTCAAGCCCCACATTGTGGGTAGAGATTACTTTTAAAAAAATGTCCAGATAAAAAATGAAAAATTCATGAAAATATCCAGACAATGGGGGAAACCTAGAGTATATGGCCAGGCTTTTATTTAAATATGTGGTGGGTAAATTCAGCTGTAACTGGATGGTCCTGTGAGACCAGGGTGGTAAAGCCAGGTTTTAGGCTGTCAGTGGGCAGCTGATGAATGAGGCTCTGGAGAGCTCCTGGGGAGTGCCCATCTAGAATGGTCCAGTGTGGTGGTTATTGGGGAAGCTGACGTTTACTGTTGAGTATCTGCTCAATAAGGAAAACTAGAATCCCTGCATCAGTTAGGCTTTATTTTTCTCTCATAGGCTCTGAGTTATACTCCTGTTGAAGTTAAAGAATCAGATGAAAAAACGAAGAGAGACATTAACAGGTAAAGAAGTTTTCCCTTTTTTTTTTCACAGCACCCTGATAATACGTTTTCAAACCCCCCACCCAGTGCAGAATGAATTTGTTTTCTCCCTCCTACCCTGCAATACTGTTTGTGGAAAAGAACCTGTGTGTGTGGCAGGTTTCTGAGTGTGGCCAGTCTTCAAGGCCTTATTCACGAAGGCACCATGACGTCCTTGTGCATGGCCATGACCGAGGAGCCACATAAATCCGTGGTCATCGATTGCAGCGGCTCCCAGCCTCAGTTCTACAATGCAGGTGAGCCACAGCCCGAGGCGGCCTTCCTGGTGGGAGTCTCTATTTTTGCACCGAGAACACATGAGACAAAGTTAGCCCTCCAGCCTTGTACATTTGTCCCTGTTTATCTCACACTCACCAAAAACAGCATCAATTCTAGAACCATGGAAATCCCATCCTGCCTAGCAATTCCACTCCTATGTATATAGAGAAATTCTTGTATGTGTACATAAGGAGACAAGTACAGAAATATTCATAAAGGCATTGTTTGAAATAGCAAAAGAATGGAAGCAAATGTCCATGATCAGGAAAACTGAAAAACTGCTATATTCATACAATGGAGTCCTATATAGGAGCAAAAATGCACAGACTAGCTCAGAAGCATACTGTTTAGTGGAAGAGCCATTAAAAAAAAACACACAAAGTTTTAACATGTGTAAAGTAATACTATATAGGCCTTAGAGATTGAAAAAGAAAAGTATCTGACAAAAGTTGAAAGAAATATGTGGGAATGATAATCCTTTCTGATGGGAAAGGAGGGGGATGTGATGGGGAAGACGTACTCAGGGTTTCAGCCATTTGGTATTTCTTAGCCAGGTGGTAAGCAGACTTATTTTTTTTAGACCGTTATAGAAAGTCTTAAATAATTCACTATACGTGGGGCGTTTGGGTGGCTCAGTCGGTTGAGCATCCAACGCTTGATTTTGGCTCAGGGCATGATCTCAGGGTCGTGAGATCAAGCCCGGTGTCTGGCTCCTCGCTCAGTGGGGAGTCTGCTTGAGATTCTCTTCCTCTCGCTCTGCCCCTCCCCCCAATTGTGTGTGCTCGCACTTTCTCTAAGAAATCTTTTTTTTTTTTAAGATTTTATTTATTTATTTATTTGACAGACAGAGACAGCAAGAGAGGGAACACAAGCAGGGGGGTGGGAGTGGGAGAGGGAGAAGCGGGCTTCCCGCGGAGCAGGGAGCCCGATGCGGAGCTCGATCCCAGGACCCCGGGATCATGACCTGAGCCGAAGGCAGACGCTTAACAACTGAGCCACCCAGGCGCCCCTAAATAAATAAATCTTGAAAATAATTCACTATAAGTGTTTTTACCAAGAAAAAAAATCATGATGGATACAGGTGATGTATACCTGAAACTAACAAGTTATGTGTCAATTACACTTCAGTTAAAAATAATGAATAGAATGAATAAATGTCTTATGCTTTGTAGGATTTTGGTTTTATTTAATTTTTCTAAAATACTTCATAGGAAGCAACCGGTTTTGTGAGGACTGGATGCAGGCTTTTTTGAACGGCACTGAAGGAGGTAACCCTTTTCTTTTTCGACAAGTACTGGAGAACTTTAAACTAAAGGTAATTAATTGGCTATGTGCCAAATGCCACATTTTATCATTTTTGTCTGAATTTTAGTTAGTACCAGTGACAGAGTAACAAATCTGCTTTACAGCTGTGATGTCTATTAAATAGGACCTTCTCAAAACTAGAATCCCCAGAAGGCATTTACTTTATTTATATTTTCCAGGAGCTTCTGCATATACACCATTGCAGTTCCAACTAATTGGGTTGAATGCTTGCTTGTATCTCAGGGACATCAGTCTTCTCATTTGTGATGTATTTTAGTTGGAAAGCACCAAAAAAATGGTTCAGTGCCTAAGGGTTCAAAATTCTGATGGGGAGGAGCGTTGTTACTTTATTTAGCAGATTTTAAAAGTATTTTTACTTTATGTAAGAAATTGTGTTCTCCCAAGGGCAAAGCATATTAGCGGTAAGAACGATGGAAATATTTAAAATAAAAAGCAAACATCTCGGCAACATATGTCAAGCTCTCAGCTGGATAGGAGATATTTCTCAGGCTTCATTATTATCTCACTAAACACATATTTAACTGGGTAATCTTTTTCTAGGCCATACAAGACACAAATAATTTGAAGAGATTTATCCGACAGGCAGAAATGAATCATTACGCTTTGTTTAAATGTTACATGTTCCTGAAGAACTGTGGTAGTGGAGATATCCTTTTGAAGATTGTTAAAGTGGAACACGAAGAAATGCCTGAAGCCAAAAACGTGGTGGCTGTCCTTGAAGAATTTATGAAAGAAGCTCTTGTCCAAAGTTTTTGATCACATGTTTTGAGATTATTGTATTGTGAAGTTGTACATTCCATCCTTGGTGTTTGAAACTGCGGTTGTAATTGTCATAGGATTGCTACTGAAGATTATTTCAGACACATTCTAGAGTTCTTCATTTCGTACTTTAAAAATTTAACTTACTTAGACCTAAAAATCTGAGGACCATTTTCACTGAGTCTTGGATGTGTGTTAGAGTAGTGGAATTTTAGTACACTGCTGGCCCCATAAATTCTAGACCTTGGGGGTTGATGCTCAAAAATCTTGAAAGGTAATTTTGTGGCTTCTCTGAGGAGTTGGCTGCAGTAGTTAGCAATTTTTCCTCCCAGAAAAATTGTGATACTCCTTTCTCAATGTACTATAGCTTCTTTAAAAAAAAAAAAAAATGTCCTCCTAGTCTCAGGACAGATTAGCGCTGCGACACCATTTCAGAGACAGATCTGTGCATCCTGTGGATGCTTGGATAGATTTTTTTTGTCTGATTATGGCATGGATGACAAAGCCAGCTTTTAAGTCAGTACACAGATCATGACTGTGTAAGAAATTAAATGAGCTTTAAAAATACATACACTAGCTTCAAGACAAAACATCATCTCTGACAGAAAGCTACTGCAAAAGGGGCCGCCAGCCCCTTTCTTCATTCATTTGTTCACAGGTACCTGCCAAGAGCCTGTATTTTCTTTCCTCTTTTTCTGTTGAAAATGCTGGAGTGTTCCAACAGTGTTAAAAAAGAAAGTACACAAATTCTACAAGCAAACTGTAACATAAAGAATGCAAACAGATTCTTCATATCAGAGTTACTTACTGATTTTAGTTTTTTGTATGTATTTGTTATAAGCCTCATATTGTTTTACTCCGAATCAGTTGAAAATGGAACCGTTTATAATTCCCACGGAAGCCAATTGTAGCTACACACATGACGGCAGTTTGTTCTGCAAAGCTCTTCAATAAATCCATTTAATAATGATTTTTGGTTAGAAGATCGGAAGTCTTATTCTCACTGCCTTCAGGATGCTCAGAGGAACACAAGCCCGTAAAAATCCTCTCCTAAACTCGTACATAAGTGCTGAGTTTTAACTTTGAAAATGACTGACAATGGCCTGATGCTTTCTCTTCTACAGAAGTCTGGGGACATGACTCACCAAGCCATTTCTTTTCCTTTAATGAGAAATACAATTCAGGATCTTCATAAAGGCTCTCATATGGTTTTAAATTTTAATAACTTGGATTGTCGGCAGTGTAGAAAACAAAACCCAAATAGCATTTTTTATAGCATTAAATTCAGAATGACTATGGGAAATAAGCAATTCGAAGGCACTACCCTTGAACCTGACTTTTTCTAATGTACTTGGTTACTCATTTAGAAATCAATTTTTTTAATAGACATTAGGACACCAACATTTGGAGTCTAAAAAACATATTTTTCATTTTCAAATTCACATATCGTTCAACAGTCCATGATGTAAATGGCATTTTAAAGTAAATTACCTGCTTCAAGCCATTTATGGATAATAGCCAAGGTAGAGTTAGCTGTTCCTTTCGTGTACTTTTATATATACATTTGTGATGCAGGATCACTACAGTGCACAGTTCTGTGCCATACTGTCTTATTTTACAAGTCTGTGACTCTCTTCTAGGCAAGGAAAATGGTGACATGGAATCAAGTGTCTTGGCCATGAGAAGCAACCCAAAGAGCTCATGACCAGAAACATGTACTGCATTCAAATTTTAATAAGCTAATGTATTAGTTTTTAAAGTTTTAAAAAGGATTTGTTCAGGTGTGGAATACATTTATGTATTGCTTGTGTGCTCTACACACAGAAGAAATATATGTTTGTCGTGTATCAAAAATGGCCTGTTTAATTGTAATTATATTTGTGATAATAATAATAAAAAACCAACTTAGCTTCTCATCAGCAGAGTCATTTTTATTTAACTAGCTCCGGTCTCAAGTCTGACATTTTTATTAAGGCGCGACAAGTTTAGGGGCCGATTGTACTTGCGCTAAGGAATTTGTTGAAGAGAGTCACAGCACCTGCTGGAATACACCTTTCTGCACCTTGCAGGAGGGCATCAGGCAGGGTGTGAGGGCAATTTCCATCACAATGTTTTATTCATTGTCCAGGGAAGTTACACCCATAGAACTCAATAACCCAAGTCCCTTCCCTTCACTCTCATTATTAACGGTGACAGAATGCCTGTCCTTTACCAGAGGCGCACTATACTGGATGCTAGGAAAGCCTACAGGCATCTGGGAAGTAAGACGAAGACCACATTTTCCCAGCCACGTGTCTTCTCAGTCATGGAGATCCCACCCCACCCCACCCCACCCCCACACACACACAGCCCGGCGTCGATGAAGTCTTCCCACTCAGAGGTCTAAGAGACCTGGAGAGCTCTGCAACTGCTAAGCTTCCTGAATGTGTCACAAACTTCAAATCATTCCGAGCTTGCATAAATGCTAGATTCTGCAAGTCGGTGGTGATAGGGAGTGACAATGAATTCATAGCTGTGGATTTTCTTGTAAACTATTTGAGGAGGGCTGATAAAGCAGAGATCCCGTCAAGGTAGCGCAGAATGAATATTCCAAGGTCCATTACTGTGACTAATGCAGTGAGACTGGGTCATGAAACGAACACCTTGGCCCTTCCACAGGTTTCGTGCCCTCAAAGTCCCACACAAACAGCCGAGGGGTGAGAGCATGAACTCGGGAACCATCGTGCGAATCCATCTATGCCATAAGGTACCCGGGAGTCACTACACTTCTCTAAGCCTGCCCCTCACATAAATATGGGCATATTGATACCCACTTCACACCAAGTAGCTGTGCGCTAAATGAGGATAATCTGTGGAAAATGCCTTGTGCAGTGCCCAGCACATACTAAGTAATCAGTAAACTGTCTTCATAGTTACCTTATCACCAGTAGATGTCTCACTAAGTTATTGGAAGAATGAGACTCTGGTCGGAGGGAGGAACCAGAAAAGTCAAGGGGGAAGTGATAGGAGACCAAAGCCAAACAGCTCTGGCTGTCCAGGGAGCTTGCCAGTAAGCGCCCCGGCTATGGAGCCTGGAACTGACCGGGGTGGGGTACACCGGGCCTCAGATAGGGTCCCGATTTTCCCTCCAGGGAAGTTACTTATCCACACATGAAACAGAAATGAGCTCTTTGACCTTGAGTCTGATCTGTACTCTCAAGTTTGTTCTGCAGCTTTTAAGAAATGTTTTTCAATGACCTACAGGAAACCGATGTGACAGAACGTTATGGGAAACAGCTCCCATGCTGAATTTAACAGGGTCATTTAATCCCCCAACGAAATCTAACGGTTACGAATGGCAAACCCATGTATACTGCCATCAGTTTAGAAAAGCTGGAGAAAACACTTCACTGAATTCTCAGACTGCATCCATTCAAAGCCCATTTGATTATTAAACTTACCCAGCACTACACTTTACCATTTTATGCCCCTCTCGCTCTCCCCTTCTGTATGTGAACCATGTCCTCTCACCCTGAGAACATTCCTATCCCTTCCTAAAGATCCAGGTGTTGACTGCCCCTAGAAAGACCTAAAGAGTAGACTATTGGGGAAAAGAAGGAAGCTCCTAGATATTTCAAAGATCACTCCAATAACAGTAGTCCAAATATTAATCTCCCGTCAGAGTCTAGGGTAAGAGGAGAAAAGGAAGACGGGGTGCCCAGCAGGACAGCGGGCACAGAAGTTCTGGACCTAAAGCCATGGACCAGTTTCCTTATTCACACACCACCTCCCCCCTCCACATTGTACACAAAATCGTCTCTCCGTGCATTTTTAGAGCAAGAGAAAACACAGCTTCCATCAACCACTCAAAAGAGTTCAGTCATTCAAGAACGGTTAAGAAGCACCAGCACCAAGCACCAACTCCGGGAGCTGTGTTGTAGGCACCGCCTCCCACCTCCCCGCCCCAGACAGAGACAAAACAGGCTCCCGTGCTAGCCCTTCAGGTCACCTCCTGAGTCACCGATGGCTTTAAAAAAAAAAAATCTTTAATGGAATCTGTGTTCAAATAATATGTTACAACAAAAATATACAGAATGTACACAATACAAAAATATTTAGAAACAAACATTGCAGCTTGTGTTTCCTTTTGTTTCCCACTTACTCAAGTCCTTTGCGGGGAGGGGTGCGGAAATTCAGCGTTGGGCACTGTTTTTTTAAGGCAGAGGAGTATCGGGGCTTTTTGGCCAGCCCTGGGAGCAACATGAAGGACGCCAGGAAAGGGCTTCCACTGCACCCGGGAATCTGCATTCTTTGCAAATGACATTGGACCCTGGGGGGAAGATCTGGGTTTGGTGAGCCATGACTCCCCTAATCCTCCGGGTAAGGAGGGTCCTCGTGGAAATGTTGAGTCCTATTAGCTGGCAAAAATGCCTCATTAGGGAGCTTTTCCTAATTAAAAAAAATGAATGACTAATGGTGTCATTAAAGCCAAATTTCTCCTTTGAAGATTTGTTTTCCCTTCCCTAGTTTCTGTGATTCCGCTTCCATTTAACGAACTAGCAAATCTATGGCTGCTTTTTGGGGAATCCCCAGCTTTCAGTTTCTGTGTCCCATGGATGGAAGGCCAGCCACCCTCCACAGCCCCAAGAGGCACACTGGGTGGGTGGCTGTATGGGCTCAGGAAGGAGGGATGATGGGGATGGGTTGCCGGCAGGGTGCCGGGGATGAGGGTGCGCGGAGTGGCCGAGGAGAAAGCCAGACACCAAAACAGAAACCTTTCTTACCAGACAATGATCTCTGGCCCTGGTTTGGAGACCTGGGTTGTATGGAGTGACCATGGACCCCACTGGGTGGCCCTGCTTGGAGCTGATGGTTGGGCGAGGGTGGGGAGGGGGGTGTGAAGCTGACCAAAGAACTTTGGGGTTCCTTTTGGACCCTGCTGACAGGGTACAGCTGGGGCCCATGGCCTGAGGCTAGATGAGGCTCCGTTGGTGGTCTGAGACAGGATGGCAAATGGGATTTTCCCCTCAGGCAGTCCTTCTTGGTAGCAAGCTCCCATCTGTGGCCCTGAGGGAACAGGGCGCTTCTCTGAGGCCTTTCTAGAGTCTTCTTCTCACCACTGCGAGAGGGAGACCCCTCTCCAGGCCACACCAGACGAAGGCAGGGGGGGGACTCTCCACTCCCTCCACCCACTACCCAGAATACGGGGCGGGGGGGGGGCCTGGAGGGACGCCCTGCCTCTCCGTAGGGCACCGGCTGCCTCCATTCCTCCAGGGAGGGACAGCACCATTCAGGTTGAAGGGGCTGCAGCCCATGGCCAGGGCCCCCCCTCCATCCTTACCCAAGTCCTCTCAGCCCCAGTTCCAACTTGCTCTCCTCTCCTAGGAAGCTGACTCTCCCAGCTACACCCTTCCCTCAGTGGGGCAGAGACAGGCTGGCAGGACACAGACAAGATGCCTCAGGGTGAGGCGGCCCAGCCCCCGATCTGGGCCCGCGCCAGCTGGGCCTGGCAGTCCTCAGTACTGTGCCAGCACGAGGGCAGCACGACCTCAGGAGCCACACGGGGGGACCCGGACAATCTATCGAGCACCAGGCAAAGACGGGGAAGGGCTTGGCATAGCCTGGGGCTGCATGGAGACCCTGTCCCTTCACGTGTGATCACTGAGGACAGGAAGCCACAGCGGCCCAAGGCCCCCAACTGCCTGGTCTGGCTGACTCCAGACTAAGCTCCTGCCCTCGCCCCTGCATGGACCCAGTCCCTCTGCCTCCTGGACTGGAGTTCTTTGTCCTTCTGGGTTGTCAGTGGTTGGGAATTCCAAGAGCAGTATACAGGGAATCATGTATTTTGTCAAAAGCTGTCCTCCCCTCCCCCTCTCCTCAGGGCCTGTATCAGCTCCTGCTCGGGAGTCATTCCCTTAGCCTCATTTTCCCACTTGTGCCTTGGGGTGGGATGGACCTGACAATAGCCAAGTTCCCTCCAAGTTCTGAGCATCTGCATCTATGGGCTGCCCTCACCTCTGACCCTCATCCCAATACCCAACAATTCTCCAGAAGCAGTTTTCCCCTAAATTGGAATTTCTTGTACCGCAGCCTCCAGTGCCCCCTACTCAATGGACACATGGCTTCAATATTCCTGCCGTGGCCTCTCTGACACCCCCAAAGCTCCTTCCCTCGTAAGGAAAACAGAACAGAACCATCTCAGATGTGAAGGTGATTCCAGAGGGGAACAAGAAGGGAGCTTGGCAAAGGCCAACCACGGCATCCTGAGCATCCCCGGAAGGGCCCAAGGTCTCCCTCCACCAAGGACAAGTCTCCCACTGGTCAGTGGTTCTCAGGGAGACGCCTGGAAAGGATGAGGAATGGGAAAGAAGGGGCTAGCTTTGCCGAAAGCCAGATCCTCAGGGGTCACACCCTCCCACTACTCAGCGCCTTTTTTCCTCTCACACAGACCCTTCCACACACACCCATGTCCCTCATGGGCTTCCTCTGCAGCCTCTGACTTCCCTCACGTTCTTCCCATGGCATCTCCTACCATCCCATGGATGTCCTCACCCACCGAACCACACACACACACACACACACACACACACACACACACATCCCCATGACCAAAGGGGTGGCACAATGTAGGGTCAGGGCAATGGAAGGGAAGGAAAAGGCTCTAAAAACAAGGCAGGACATGGGATGCTGGGGCACCGATATGAGATGTCAGCATTCTGAGAGACAGGGAGGGAGAAACCCAAAGCTGGTGCTGGGCCTTGCCGAGGGTAGTGCTTGGGATGAAGTTTATTCCCTCCTGCTTGGGTATCTCTTACTGGATACCCCCAGGGCAAGAGTGAGGCCTGGAGTTACAGCATCTCCCTCCTCTGCCTGCGCCAGTGCCCACCACCAGGAGTGCACCCTGGGCTCTCCTACACCAAAACCCAACATGTCCACCGCCAGGCCCTCCTCCACTCCAGAGCTCCAAAGCCAACAGCTGTAGAGCGAAGATTTCCTGGCCTGTAACTGTATCTCTGGGCTGGACAAGGGCCTGCCTGGCTGCCCTACCCTCGGGTCTTCCTGCCATCTCAGGGTGGGGATGAGGGAGGCGGCTGCCGCTCAGTCTGTGACGAGGGAAGCGTCGCCTGAATACACAGAACAAGCCCAGCGCAAGGGGAGGGCTGCTTTCACCCCACCCCAGGCCTTCACCCTGGCCCGATGCCCTCAGAACAGCCTAGAAAAACAATGGTGGCCACATCCAACTCATCCAGCAGGAACCTTTCAGAAAGAGAGGCCCCATTGTCCAAACCTGAACACCAACATCACCGTGGCCCAGCATCTCGTCCTCTCCTCCCTGGCCTCTTAGAGCTGGTGCCGAGAACGAGAAAGTCCATGTTCCTTCCTGCTGCTGCTAGGCCCTCCCCACCGACCTGGGTCCCCCAGCGCCTTAAGGAGGGGGTGGCAGCTTTAAGTCCAGCAGGGTGTAGGCGAAGATGTTCCAGAAGACAGCGAACAGCACAAAGACCGTGTACATGGCCACAAAGATCCACCACAGCGACTGGTCCTGCAGCCTCTGCTCGTAGTTCCTCAAGACCACCACGCCCAAGGTGATGCCCACAGCCACGCCGCCCAAGTGCGCCACAAAGCTGGGGTGAGGGCACGGCGGGTAGGCCGATGGGTGGAACCGGAGCCACACGGCCCGCCCGAACTCCATGCTCACTGCAAGGGGAGGAAGCACAGAGAAGTCACAGGAAGGCCGCTGGGCAGGGGCGGAGGGAGAGGCCTTGCACACCATCCGTCCACCCGGCCACCCGTTCACCCATCCACCGTGAGTTCACTCACTGCCCACTAGGCTGAGCACTGTTTGTTCTCTGCCCTGCAGATAGAGCAGTGAAAGACAGACGAACCCCTGTTCTCCCAGGGCTTACAGATCTGGCAATCGACCAGCATCAATTACATACATCAGATAATTCCAGTAAGAAAAATTCTAGGGGGTAAAAAAAAAAAAAAATTAGGTAATTTTAAATCAACGCTGGGTGTAAGGAGGGGGGATTCGTTAGTTTGGGGAATCAGGCAAGATCTCCCTAGAGATATGAAATGTGCACAGCAACGTGACTATCAAGAGAAGACCCTAAGAAGAGCAGTCCAGGCAGAAGGGGGAGCTTGTGCAGAAACCCAAAGAGCCTTGCGGCCCCACGTTCATGAGTCCGGGAGGCTCAGTTTCCCCATCTGCAGAGTTCTAGGCTGGAACATTAACGATAACTTTAATATGTGCTAGCACGTTACAGTTTAGAAAGTGTTTTCATGTGCTATTTCAAAACCCTTAGAAACCTTTCCCTCAGAACTTTTGTGATTGGAAGGAAGGAATGGAGGGAGAAAAGGGCAAAGAAAGAATGGGGGTACACGGCCCCAACACAGGGCTGGAGTCTCTCTCCTAACAGACGCTCAAATGCCCCCATCCCATCCTCCAGTTGACTCTTCTTGCCTGAACTTGTTGGGTCGGCCAGTCCCATGGGATGCACTCTCGCCAAAGGACAGGTGCTGGGAAACGGCCATTTCACGGCCCACCACCAAAGAGCGCTAAGGGCAGGCATTCTTATCCCCACTTTGCAGATGATGAAACCAAGGCAAATTTGACGAGTGAAAGAAAGTCCTTTCCGGGGAATTCTGTACTTGTTCAGTGACCATTTAGTTAACCAGCGTGCCTCTCTCCACCGTCGCCACTGCGGGGGCACCCGGGACCTCCAGGGATGTTCATTCCCCGGGGATCGCCTAATCGTCTGGCCTGGCCCTGCAAGTCCAAGGATGGCCAATAGATGGCAGGAGAGGAGCAGCCAGGGACCGACACTGAGGCCTCCCCAAGCCCTCCCCAGGCCCTGAGGCACCCTTCTGCCTTTGCTTAGCAGGCCCTGGGTGCCACAAAGGAGGTCTGAAAGACATTGGTTCCCCCCCTCCGCTCCAAAACAGCATTCTATTTTTTATGAGTTGGATTTTTTTAAACATCAAGACGCAGGCTTCTCCTCCCTTCCCTGCACACAAACTCAGCGTCTGAGCAGACAGGGAAGCTATGCTCACCCCGCCCCCACTCACTGCACCCCACCGCCCCCCACTGCCCTGGCTCAAAGAGTCTGTGGGCTTTAGAGCAAGGGATGTGGAAGTGGATGGAAGTGCAGTCCGCATAGGCCCATTCTCCCGCCCCTGTCTGTTATGGCTCATCTTCCTCTTCCCCAGGTCACAGGTGGATCCAGGCAGACAGCCCAGGTGCTCCCTCCCAGCCTGGCTAAAGTGTGGGCATTAGCAATGGCACAGGCCAGCTCTGCATTCTGCCTCTATCACCTCCAGCTGGGTGGCCGTGGGCAAGGAACATGAGCTCCAGTGTCTACCTGCACATCTAGCCTTATAGAAATTACCCTCTTCTACAACCTTGTCCTGAAGACTGAATGAGAGACCGTGTGTCCCCCGTCTGTCTGCCTGCCTGCATTGCGTCTTACCTCTTTCCACCTCAGAATGAGCCTCTTATGAAGCCTCTGGTCTCACGAATAGTCTCGTGAAGTCAAACCTGCCAGGAACTCTCCTGTTTACAGCCCTCCAGCGGCCTCCCAGTGCATCCAGGATGAAGTCCAACCTTTCTCTTTGCCTTTAAGGCCCTCGTGACCCGACTCCTATTATCTCTGATCACTAACACCCGCAGTCCCAAAGCTCACTGTCAGTCTCGTCAACTGCCTTGACGGCCGTGACCCTTCCCCCACACCTGTGTCTACGTTCATGCTGCATCTCTGCCCGAAATGTCCTCTTGTACCCTGTCTCCGTGGTGAACGTCTAGCTGTCTTCGACACTCAAAATGACCTCTGCAGGCAGAACTGACTTCTCCCGATTAGGGACCCACCAGACTCTGTACACAGGGGTTCGTGGATTAGTTACAGTCTGTTCACCTGCTAAACTGCAAGTGTTTGTGTGTGTGTGTGTGTGTGTGTGTGTGTGTGTGTGTATACATGTGCACGTGCATGTGTATACGTGAGTTATCCTGGGGAAAGAGTCTCTAGCTTCTAATAGGAGATCTCAAAGGATCGACTCCATGACCCAAAAGGTTATGAAGAAGCTATTTTTCTTGAGACAAACCATAAGAGACTCTTAAGTCTAGGAAACAAAATGAGGGTTGCTGGAGGGGAGGGGGGGTGGCAGGATGGGGTAACAGGGTGATGGACATTAAGGAGAGCGCTTGGGTGTCAAATAAGACTGATGAATCACTGACCTCTACCTCTGAAACCAATAATATACTGTATGTTAAATAATTGAATTTAAATAAAATGTTTTAAAAAGCAGTTATTTTTCTTGATCTGGGTGCTGGTCACTGAGCTGGACACTCATCCTGTACTTTTCTGGGTGCATACTATACATCAATAAAAAGTTTAAGAAAGGTTAAGCGGCAGCAGAGTGGGCCAGACTTCTCTCATAACATCCCTACTTTGTCACACTCTGATGACGTTTCCCTTTTTTTCTTGACCGCAAAGGCCTCCAGGGCAGGGACTGCGCCATCTTTATGTCCTCCAGGCCTGGGGCAGGGCTCCATCCCACCCAGCCTGCCCTGCCAACACTTACTACAGATCAAGGCCACAGCCATCCGCAGCAGCTTGAATTGACACTTCATGCCTGACCAGTTCTGGGGGAAAAGGAGAAAGTGCCATTAGTTCCAGATCTGACCACTCTTCTACGGATGTATCTCACTTCAGAAAACCTAACATTGGGGCACCTGGGTGGCTCAGTCTGACTCTTGGCTTCAGGGCTCAGGTCATGACCTCAGTGGTCTTGAGATCAAGCCCCTTATTGGGGCTCTCGGCCCAGCAGGGAGTCTGATTAAAGATTCTCTCCCTCTGTCCCTCCCTCGGCTGGTGCTTGCGCGCTCGCTCTCTCTCTCTCTCAAATAAATAAATAAATCTTAAAAAATTAAGTCTTGAATGAGGCAGTTGTGAGCAGATCACACCAGCATGAGATTTCAAACAATGGTGAATTTATTACTGTCATAAAAGCGCTTAAGCTGGAGTAAAGCAGGAAGAGAATCCAGATCTAGGGAGATGAGGGCCCTGTCCCCTCAACTTGGGCAGACAACCCCTGAGAACTGCAGTGATTGCTGGGTCCCACGTTTGCAGAAGGGATGCAGGCAGCAAACCAAGCAAAGTCAAAGCAGAACCGTCAGGATGATAAAAGAAATCAAAATCCGGCCTATGAGAAATGGATGGAGAGAAGACCTGGGGGTCAAGTTCACTGTTGTCAAGTATCAAATGAGTCACAGTAAGGCAGGGCACATTCAGTGTAACCTGTAATCGGAAGACTCCATAAGACTCCATAGATTAAAACTTCAGGGACTTTTTTAAGCTCTGGATGTTTCCATTTCTAATAAGTTGATGGAACATTCCATCTTGGGGGATCGTGAGTTTCCCATCACTGAGAGGTTCAAACAGGGGCTTGACATCCTTTGGAGGGGATGCTCTACAGAATCAGGCATTGGAAAAGGGGGACTTCAAACAAATCCCTCTTTCCCCTGAGAATCTCAGAACACTCTGAACCTCCAAAGCAGATAAACAGAGTACAATTATTCACCTTACAAAAGGATTTTCACTTTACAAAAGACTTCGCCACGGGATTCCTTTGAGGGGCTCTCCCACAGCGCATTCAAAGCACCATCCCATTTATACAGATACACGCACACACAGAAACGAGTCTGGAATCTTCCTGGAATACATCAGCCCTCGGGAAGGAGGCAACTGCGTACAGCCAGGGGCTTCTGTTGCCTCCCACACACCCACTCTGCCTTTGCCACCTGGCCCAGGCCCAGCTAAGGGCGCATCTCGCACTCCTTTGATGTTGGGGGAACACGTGTTAAACGTGACCAGGGGCCCTGAGCCCTGGCTCATACAATAATGTTTATGAAGCTTCGGTGGAGTGATCAAGATGCAGGGGAACCGCCAAAAAGAGGGTGAAATCCTGCAGGAGGCATTTGGCATCCCGAGCATCGCCTCCCTTTCCCCTAGTATTCGCCAGCAAGCCCTCGTCACAAAAGGTGAGGTGATCGACACGCAGCCCCTCTTCAGGTGGGGAAGTCTCATCTTTGCTTGCCAACATGTTCTGTGCTAAGAAGCAGATGGTGGGCAACGTTGTCACCTGCTGGTGGCTGCCCACAGAGAAGCCCCACCAGAAGACAGGGAGCAAAACGGGTTGGTGGCCTCCACTGGATCTGGTAACCCAATCGAACCCAGCTCGGCTGGCTGATGGTCCTGCAGGAGGAAACCCTGGGGTGGGCAGGTGCTTAGGAGTCACCTGACGGACTGTCTCCTCCCGAAGGGCGACACCTACTGCCCAGCTGCTGACAAAATGGCCCTCCCACCATGGGCAGCCCTGTGAAGGGGCTCTAACCACTGAAAAATTCTTCCTGCTACCGTCCGGCCAGGCTTTGCCTCCCTGTGATGTCTACCCACGGATCCTAAGTCTCCCCTCAAAGTGACACCCGTGTTCACAGCAGCATGATTCACAATAACCAAAAGAGGTGGAAGCAAACCAGTGTCCATGGACGGGTGAATGGAGCTACAAGGGAATATCATGCTCTTTAAAAGGAAGGAAATTCTAACATGTTGTAACGAACGAACCTTGAAGACATCATGCTAAGTGAAATAAGCCAGTCCCAAAAGGACAAATACTGTCTGTATGAGCCCACTTCTATGAGACACCTAGAGTGGTTGAATTCATAGAGAAAATAAGTAGAACGGTGTTTGCCAGGGGCTGGGGGAGGGAGGGACGGGGAGTTGTTTAGTAGATACAGAGCTTCAGTTTTGCAAGATGAAGAGTTCTAGAGATAGATGGTAGTGATGATTGCCCGACCAGCGAGAATGTACTTGACACTACTAAACTGGATACTTAAAAATGGTTAAGATGGTAAATTTTAGGCTTCATGGTATATTTTACCACCATTAAAAACAAACGTGATACAGAACACTTCCAATATTCCTTTTCCTCATAAAAACCCTCTGAATGAACATCTTACCTAAAGACAGTGTCTCTTTCACTGTGTTCTGAGTGATAATATCAGGTAAAGTCAGTCTAGAATATATTGGCCACTCTGTCCTTCAGCTGAGGTCCATGCATGCCCCCTTCAGGCCCTATCTGGGGTCTGTCTTCAAAAGTACCCTCCAGTGCTCGCTTCGGCAGCACACATACTAAAATTGGAACGATACAGAGAAGATTAGCATGGCCCCTGTGCAAGGATGACACACAAATTCGTGAAGCGTTCCATACTTTTGAGACGATGGACTCTGAAAAACAAACGGAGGGTTCTGGGGGTGGGGTGGGGGGATGGGTCAGCCTGGTGATGGGTATTAAGGAGGGCACGTTCTGCGTGGAGCACTGGGTGTTATATGCAAACAATGAATCATGGAACACTACATCAAAAACTAATGATGTAATGTATGGTGATTAACATAACAAATAAAAAAAAGAAAAAAAGTACCCTCCATATCTTTGGTCTGGCAAGGCCATTGGTGATGTGACTCAGAACTCCTTTTTGGCTGGTGTCTTCATTTGTAAATCTGGGGTACCATTAGAGCCTATCTCAATTACCTACCTCACTGGGTTGTGAAAGTAAAATGAATTCATATGAGTAAAGCACTAAGAACACCGCCTGGCAATGTGGTAAGCATCATGTAAGTGTCTGATACGATCATCGAGACCTGAGGAAAAGACAGTGGATTTGCCCTGCACAGCACCTTTAAAACTTCTGAATGACCTTGGACTAGCCGGGCAGCTCCAGCCTCCCCAGACTCCCCAGCCTCCCCAGGCCAGCTCCCTTTAGAATCGCTGCATGGCCCCCGAAGGCATTGGAACTGGCCAGGTTGATCCAGTTACATCTCCAACCCTACACTTTGGGGAAGAAGAAACTGAGAGTCAGTCCAGGAGGGCTGGTTCAAGGTTAGAGTAAGTTAACGATGAGTCCAGGGCTCTGTCTGTCCCACTTCGGAGACAGGGTCACATTCTGTCTGTTCCTGCTGGCCGCTCCAGTTGCCCCCAAAGCTGAGCAAACGTGGATCAATGACTTGTCTCACAGCACTGAGGGGTTCAACTACAGTCACCCCTTCCCACCAGCTGCTTCATTTTCCCGACCCATTATTCCCTCCAACAAAATGCGCTGCAGTGAAACAATAAGAGGAAAGAGAAAGAATGTCCCCATAGCCAGCACTGCTGCTATAAATGTGGAAACAGCTGCAGCTCCAGGGAACACACATCTTTTGCAGGCCTTTTTTGTGTTTTTCTCTCCCAGAGCCTTGCAGGGTGAGAAAGAACCCACCCTCAGCAAACGAGGTGGTGACCAGTCCCCTCGGCATCTCATTCACCAGTTAAGAGCACAGAGGTTGAAACCCAGGTGGGGGCTTGATGGTTTTACATATCCTGGTAGAAACGACTTCCTGAAAACCCAGCACAAGGAAAGGGAAAGCATGACACAGATAAATTAGGGAGCAATTACTTGTCCTACGAGAGGATTTTTATTAATAAAATGAGCCTTACAACATAGAGATCTCGGGTGTCTTTTAGACAACAGTGTTTCTTTGTGCTTTGACAATATGGTCCTGTTGCAAAAACTGAGATCTCAAACACTTTTTAGGGAAACATCCATCGTACGGAGTGAAGTGTAAGTAAACATCGTGTATATTTAATAATGGAACGCTGGCCTGTGGGCCCCAGCAAAAAGCAATTTATAAATTATTCAATTATGTGTATCTTTATACTTCTAGCATTTTTTAAATATATTATTTATTTATTTAAGAGACAGCATGAGCACGGGTGGGAGTGGGGGGGTCATGGGCAGAGGGAGAGGGAGAAGCAGGCTTCCTGCTGAGCAGGGAGCCCAACGCGGGACTCGATCTCAGGACCCTGGGATCATGCACTGAGCTGAAGGCAGACACTTAACTTATTGAGCCACCCAGGTGCCCCTACTTCTAGCATTTAAACTAACAAGTCTTTTTTTTTTTAAGATTTTTTTTTTTTAATTTATGTATTTCTTTGTCAGAGAGAGCGAGCGAGTGAGAGCGCACAAGCAGGGGGAGGGGCAGAGGGAGAAGCAGGCTCCCCGCTGAGCAGGGAGCCCGATGCAGGACTCGATCCCAAGACCCTGGGATCATGCCCTGAGCCAAAGGCAGACGCTTAACCGACTGAGCCACCCAGGCATCCCTAAACTAACAAGTCTTGATTGCAGGTCTTCTATGCCATCCAGTTTTTTTGTTGAAATATTTTCTGAACTTAATCCCTTGATATAAACTGCAAGCTTTTTGGAACTCAAAGTGGTTTTGGGTTTTTTTTTTTAAGATTTTATTTTTAAGTAATCTCTACGACCAACGTGGGGCTCGAACTCACAAACCCAAGATCAAAGGTGGCATGCTCCACAGACTGAGCCAGCCAAGTATCCCTGGAACTCAGAATATTTTTATGAAAAATAAGACATGCTTTCACTTAAGGCAGAATCTCTCACTGAAACAGTCCTGATAATAGAAGTGTTCAACACTTTTCTATTTTGTATCTGAAGTAAAAAGGATGCATTTTTCTCATTGTTCTCTGCAGATAACAGGCAAAATGGATAAATATAAAAAAATTACATGTATTCGAGGATATATAAACACACTCACACATACACACACATACACACGTGTGCACACACAGGATCCCCCAGCTGTGTGGTGATTCGCCACGTGGAAAGCATTTTTCCATCCACCCTTTTCCTGTCTTTCTCACAAATACCTTGTAGACAAGGGGTTGCAGATGAGAGAGCAGAGGCTCTTAAGATGGTGACACCAGGACTCAAATCCAGATTTTCTGTCTTGCTCTTTTCTCCTATCTGTTCTGACAAGGCGCTTTATTGCGCACACACGCAGAGCGAATCTTCATTTGGCAATTTAAAATACTAGTGTATCTAGTAGACGGAACCACATGAAACTGCCAATGTTTGCTTCTTGCCGAAATGGCCATCTTATAGGGTTTGTCCTAACGCATCTCTGAAGCGCTGGGCTCTGAGCTACTGTGGGTAAAGGCGGCCTCTTGTTGGAAGGAAACCAGTCTTTCTAACGAGAACATGAGGTATTTATTTTCCCCATCAAATAAGCACCACACAACTTTCTAGGGAAAGGCTACCACGACGTCATGCTCCGGGGACTGCAAAGCTCCCAGGGGGCCAGGGAAAGCTGTGTCCTTCTAGAAGGGCAATGGGCTCTCCGGTGGGACTGCTCATCTCCACCGCCACAGGCCATGGGCTACTTGCCGGAAAGAAGCATAAACTGGAACAAGACGGCATTCACCCCTCCCTCCTCAACCGCCACCCCACACCCCAACGGTTCTTGGGGTGCTCTGGCCTCACCGCGGGAACTTGGGGGGCCTCGGGGCTGTTTCCCATGCAGCAGGGAAGGGCGTGGAAACCGGGCATCTTATGAACTCGCGTCTGTTTCTCTCCGTTGTGCTGTTCGTACACGCACGCACACACACACACACACACACACACACACACACACACACACACACATCTTAGGGGGAAGGAGGGTTTGTTAGCAGTTCGGGCCCCTACAGAAAGGAACTGGGGCAGGGGGAGGGGGGGCGGCGGAGATGGAATTCAGGGAAAGAGCTGTGTCTGGGGAAAGCTGTAGCACTGATACAGAATGACCCATTTAAAAGGGCCATGCGAGGCAGCCCCGTGCTGCCAGGTTCCTCAGCAGACCGGCCGCGCATGTCTGCACACGCATGTGTAAGCGCACGTGTGCGCGCACACTCACACGAGCTTTCCCACACCTGCTGGCTTTCTCCAGGTGCTCACACGAAGTTGCCAAAATTCAGACAAGTAGCAAGTGCTGTCAGTGTCTGTCTGTCCGTCTCTCCCCTCCCCCCTTTTCTTCTTTCCCTCCTGTCCCTCTCTCTCTTTCTCTCTCTCTCTCTCTCAATGTACAAAGGGGACTTTGATGAAAAGAAAAGGGATGGTGTGTTGGGCCGGCAGGTGACAGTGGCAATAATAAAGAAGAAACGGGAGAATTCAGGAACTCCGGGCTGTTGTAACTGAGCATTCACACATCCGCCACGTGGGTGAAGACAGTGACGGAGGAGGGAGGTGAGAACAGGAGGACCCCGGCGGGAAGCTACGCCTTTTCTAGACACTGTTCATTCCTTCCTTCCTTCCTTCCTTCAAAATGTAGTCGGGGAGGGGGAGGGGGCACCTGGCTGGCTCAGTCAGTAGAGCGTGTGACTCTTGATCTCGGGGTTGTGAGTTCGAGCCCCATGCTGGGTGCAGAGATTGTTTAAAATAAAAAAATTCAGTCGGCACCAGCTGCCATTTGTCCGGCCCTGTGCCAGGTACTGGGGATGAGTAAAAAACCTGGACCCCGCCTAAAGGCCCCCTCCTTCCAACGGCCTCCAAAACAAGGACTTTGGCCTCCTCTTGAGACTACTAAACTGATTCCAATTTCTCGCCTTGAAGACTCTGTCTCTATTCTGAGTCCACTCTGGCCTCTTCTGGGAGGAGTAGGGAGTTAACATTTATACGGAGTGGTTATATCTTCGCTTTATCTCCTTTATCACACATATCATCCCATTTCACAGATGTAGAAACTGAGGTATAGCACAGTTAAGTAATTTGCCCAAGATCCCTCTTTAGGAAGCAGGTAGCCAGGATTCAGATCTAGGCTGACTGGCTCCAGAGAGCCTGTGCTCTTTAACCATTACCCTAGAATGCCTTTCAGGAAAAGGCAAAGAAGAACATGGGAAAGGAAGGGCAGTGTCCCACCACTGTAAGAGGTTGGTGTAAGGAAATGACACTTGAATCATTGTCAGGAGCTGTGGGTTCAAGTCCCGATTTTGCCACTAGGGGTCAAGGATTGTAACATTTTTTTAAAGTGCTTTTTTTTTTTTTTTTTTTTTAAGTAGGCTCCACGCCCAGCATGGAGCCCAATGCGGGACTTGAATTCACGACCCCGAGATCAAGATCTGAGCTGAGATCAAGTGTTGGACGCTTAGGGGCGCCTGGGTGGCTCAGTCAGTTGAGCATCTGCCTTTGGCTCAGGTCACGATCTCAGGGTCCTGGGATCCAGCCTCTGGGATCAAGCCCTGCGTCAGGCTCCCTGCTCAGCAGGGAGTCTGCCTCTCCCTCTCCCTCTGCCTCTTGTCCCCGCTTGTGCTCTCTCTCTCAAATAAATAAAATCTTAAAAGAGAAAAAAAAAAGAGTTGCAGGCATCCCCATCTCCTTTTTTTTTTTTTTTAAGTAAACTCTAGGCCCAAAGTGGGGCTTGAGCTCATGACCCCAAGATCAAGAGTCACGTGTTCTTCCAACTGAGCCAACCAGGAGCCCTACTGCAACATTTTCTAAAGTCAAGTGGGAAAGGGATAGAATTAGGGAAATGGGTAACTTCATAGCCAAGAAGAAAAAACCAAGAATCATATAGGGAAGGGCCCCATTTGAAATGAGCCTGCAGAAAGTGAGGAGCGTCTGTGAGCCCTACCATCAGCCAGGTCTGCCTGGCATTTCCGGGTCTGAGCTGGAGAGTAGACAAGGACTGAGGTGCAGAGGGGACGCCAAGACAGGCCTGTTGGGACAGGAGGTGCTCACCATCACGATGTTGGCCAGGTGGGCAGAGACGAGCGCATACACTCCTCCAGAGGAGCCCACGACCGGTGCAGTCATGTCAGCCACAGACACTGCCAAGGACCCTGGTACAGAGAGAGATCGGGAATTCAAGGATGCTGGAGTGAGCTCCCCGCCCCTGCCCCAGGCCCTAGTATCCAGCAGCCTTGGGGGTAAGACCCTAGAGCAAAAGGTTCCATCTCCTCTTGGCCTTCATCCCATGTTGTCCTGGAGCCCCCTAGAGGCCTAATTTATGGCTGAAAGAACCATTTGATTCAAACTTCTTTTATAGGAGACCCAGTGGAGGGGGGGGGGATCACCTGCCTGTCAGGGCAGCCTCTGCCTCACCTGGTGTCATCTCAGGGTTTAGGGCAATAAGAAATAATAGCAGAGGGGCGCCTGGGTGGCTCAGACGGCTAAGCGGCTGCTTCTGGCTCAGGCCATGATCCCGGGGTCCTGGGATCGAGTCCCGCATCAGGCTCCCTGCTCAGGGGTAAGTCTGCTTCTCCATCTGCCTGCCGCTCCCCTGCTTGTGTGCTCTCTCTCTCAAATAAATAAATAAAATCCTTTTAAAAAGATCAAGAAATAGTAGAAGCAGAAGTAGTGCATGGGCACCATGCATCACACACTGGCCGCGTGCTTTACGTACATGGTCCCATTTAATCCTTTGAGGACAGAGACGGTGGCCACACCACAGAGGTGAGGAGACTGAGCCCAGAGTCACTCAGTAGGAAGGGCTGGAACCAGGATGTGAGTCCAGCTTTGTGGCACAAGGCCCGTGCTCTTGGCCTCGACAGCAGCCACTCCCCAGACTGGTACAGAGGTCAACATCCATCCTCCACCATCGCTCGCTCTGCTCACCGGCGTCTAGAAACCTGCTTGGCATCACCTCCAACCTCCCTCCAGCCAAGTGAAAGAGTGAAATTACCAAAGGCCAACAGGATCTCCGGAGCAGGGTGGGGGCTGTTCTCTGGAGGAAAAATGTCCTTGAAAAGTCCCAGGGAAGGGAGAGAGATGATGTCATACCCTCTGGGGGAAAAGAAGGGTGTAGACTTTTGGTCTGGGGGATGACAAACTTTTGTGCTGGATGGGAAACCGAGCAGAGAGGAGAAGGGAAATGTATTGTTCTGGTCTCATTTAAGTGGGATCAATGCTTTGGCTCCCAGGGAAGGACACGGGAGACTAAAAATAACTGGGAGGTAGAGCCCAGGGCTCCGAGGCTGAGAGGTGGCCGGCCTGGGTGAGTGTGCAGAAACCACCACTGGAAAATGCCCGCAGGCTCAAGAGCCAATTAGCCTCTGCCTGGGTGGAGACAGGAGGGACCGGCCCAAGGCCAAACTCTGCAGGTTCTACAGAGGTGGGGGGTCTGCTACTTAGGCGGGGGCTGGGCCAAGGCCAGGAGCCAGAGCACCTGACACCCCTGAGCATGGAGAACCCCCATAACATCATCCACTTTCTCTCCCCTACCAGCCCCCTTGGACTTCTCTCAGGGCTCCGTGGCTCACTGAGATCCTTCAAGTAAGAGAGAGCCACAGCAAATTCTGGGTCTCAAGGGGGATGTGATCTCCCAGGAAAAAGCACTGCCATGAACGGGGAGCTCCCAAGTCCTTCTCCCCTCCCAGGGTAACTATAAATCTTTCTTCTCCCCTTTCATGCCTTCCCTCTGGCTTTAATTAGGTATTGATCTATTGTCAGATAACTTTTTTTTTTTTAACTGCCTAGCCAAGGGGTCAGCCATATATAACAGAAAAAAAAAAAAAAATCCCAGGATGGCAAACAGGCAGGCGGTGGGATCTGCATGACAAAGGATTCCCACGCTCTCCCGGAGGCCCGCACAGCAAGGAAAGCTGCATTGCAGGGCTGCGGAGGGCTGGCTGCCCGAGCAGCTCATTAATTACCGCGTGGACAGAGGAAGCCCCAGCCTCCCCGGGCTGGCCTCTTTCCTCTCGCAGGTCCCACCAAACCCGCCCAGCTTCTGCTCGCCCGGCCTCCCAGGTGCGATGGAATCCACGCACCGTCCAGGGTCCAGCCTCCCCACACTGACCCCTCTCTCGCCCTACCCATGGGTAGAAGTCCCCGACCCCTCAGGGGTCAGTTTGGGATTGTGGCGGGAGTCTGGAATGGGGGCGTGACTGGCTAGTCGTGTGACCTTGGGCACAGCCCCTGAATTCTTTGGGCTTCAGCTTTCACATCTGTGAAATCAAGAGGTCTAAGGCTTTTCAACTTCTAAGCAGCAGAAACCCTCTTTTCAAAGGAAACTTTACCCACACCCCTACCCCACGGAGCAGAGCACAGGGAGCCTATGGCTAAAGGGGGGTGGGGCCTGGGGAGTCAAATTTGCCATCCACCAGAGGGGACCTCAAGAGTTCCTTCCGGATCACAGATTCAATCACCTGAATCTTGGCCTGAGATCCAAGATCCGAGGTTTGGATCCTGGTTCTAGAATCCTGGAGGTAACAATCTAGACTCACCAGTCCTCCACGTGTGGTGGAAAGACTTTCCTCAAGAGGCTGCAGTTTAGCCCTGGACTAGAGGGAGCTGGGAAAGGTCAAATACAAGCATGGGCATGTGTGCCTATCAATAGAGTAATAAAGGCCACCCCTGGGGGCAGGAAGCCTGGGCCAAGCAGGATTCCTGACAAGCTGTTTGGAAACTAACCTAACGGATGACAGCTCCATAAGGCCAGTATGAATTCCCCAGAGGTCATGGGGACAGAATGGCAAGCTGGAGGGACACACACATCTCTGCACAGCAGCAGGCCCAAGGACTAGTTCCAGTCGGGGCTGTGAACTTTCTCAAAAAAATTCTGGGTCCACACTGGCATGCAGATAAATTGGAGACTTTATCATCATGCACAGCTGCGATAATTTTAGCCTGAAATATTTAAAGCAGGTGTTTTCCAACGTCTCCCTTGGCCATTAAAAAAGAAAAAAAAATCCCAATAAAAATCAGCAGAACATCTACCTTTAAGCAATATAACTTTATTTATGTATGTATTCTTCCATTTGTTCTACAAATATTTGTTGCTTAACATATGCCAAACCCTGTGTTAGGCTCTGGGGAGGCACACGTGGCTTATAATCTACATAATCTATAAGAAGAGCTTGCCGAAGAGCTTAAAATACTGGCTTTTACAGTATCTAAAATTTCAGCCATGGATTTGTTAGCTAGAAGCAAGAGACGCATTGGCCTCAAGCACTGGGCAGAGGAAGGATTTCCACTCACTTCTAGTACTTCTTAGTCCTTCTGAGAAAATTGAGCAAGTCATTTCACCTCTCGGAACCTCTTATAAAATGGGGGTGACAGTACCCACCTCGTAAGACTTGGTGAATTCAGGACACAATGTGCAAGAATCCCCTATGGCGCCTGGCAGACATTAGCTGCCATTGCTACAAATTGTGACGGACTTGCCTTTGGAGCTTTTTCACCGGGCAGGAACTAAAGGGCCGGGCCCGATGTCTATTAAGACCTCCCGGGCGCCTGGGTGGCTCAGATGGTTAAGCGTCTGCCTTCGGCTCAGGTCGTGACCCCAGGGTCCTGGGATCGAGTCCCGTGTCGGGCTCCCTGCTCCTTGGGAGCCTGCTTCTCCCTCTGCCTCTCTCTCTCTGTCTTTCATGAATAAATAAATAAAATTAAAAAAAAAAAAAACCTCCCTGGGTTTCTGACAATGAATTATCTGCGCAAAGGAAAAGGCCTGCTTTTTGGTTCTCACTGCATATGGCAGTGGTTTGAAGCAAGCTTTTGGGGTCGGGTGGCCTGGGTCTGGGGCCAGCTCCACCATGTACAACTGAGTCTCCTTGGGCAAGATGCTGAGGCATGCTAAGTCTTGGGTTCTGTACCTGTGACAAGTGGAAAGTGCTAGTACCTGCCTTAGGAAGGCAGGCCCTTCCTAACTACTGGGTATCCAGTCAGGACCCGGCTGTCTGTGAATGGGGCCCCTTCTCGGACTTGGGATGCACACAGAGTAGAGAGGGAGGAAGGGGTACAGGCAGATCCATCAACTCGATCCTGGAGATCAATGACATGATATACGGCGACCAGAGTGCCCTCTCTAAATCAATGCCTCCGAGAGAATAGTACACGTTATTTGCTTTATGAGACAGCCCCACACTCTGCTGGTTAGTTGGCAAGCTCCCCCCTTCCGTCGGTGCACCATCCCCCTCTGCACTGGTGTCACTGGGAAGTGTCACCAGCGCAGCCTCCCTGCTGAGTGTCATCTGGTTTGGGTGAGGCCTGAGTCATCTTGAATCTGATTTCTGTCTTCTGGGTTATCGGCACTCCCTTCCAATTGACTACTAACTGCAAGTGTTATGAGTGTCTTTCCTGTTCCTCGCTATTAACCATCTGGGTCTCTGGGTATCTAGGTAGAGAAAATGTGGCTATAAATCTCAAGATGTCAAGACTTGGGGGGGCTGCGTGGGTGGCTGAGTAAGTCTGGCACAGAGCTCCTCATTAGACCTTTTGTTCAAGGATGTGGAAGGTACTGGATGCCGGGAGAAGCTCGTGGGGGTGCTGTCCGTGGGGGTGCTGTCCAAGGTGGCCAAGTTTTCAACCCTCAGCCTACAGAGAAATGAAGAAGCTGTGGGGCCAATCTCCCACGCTGAGGGTTCCTGAACTAGCAGACCAGCCTTGCATGGGTGGGTGGGGTGGGACCCTTCCCTCTCAGATTCTTGAAGCCACATCAGTTACTCCCAGCGTCCCTGTGTGCCTGTGGTTTACAAGGTCAACGGTGCCCTGCCCTCCTGATGACAATTTTAATGCCACTCAGAAAGGATTAAGATCTTACTTAAACACACACACAAAGCTCCCTTGGGCACAGCTGTCAAGGTGAAGAGCTGAGGCGGCAAACCTTGTAAAAAGAAAAAGAAAAAAAAAGCCAGCTATATAAACTTGGAAACATCACGAGGGAGATCCCTCTGTTCAGAAACCTGGTTGGTGCAGACTTTTCCTGCAGAAATGCAGCCTGCTCTCCCCAGCTCACCCCAGCCTGCCTCACCTCCACTGGGGAGGGAGAGGGGGAGTCCTGCTGGCCATAGGGCGCCCTTCCCATCCTCAAGGTCAGGGTCCTCCGCCGTGTGAGCAGAGTCAGCGGGGCCCCAGTCTCCTTCAGCTTGCATGGGTGCTCACCACGTCTCAGGCCAGACTGTTTCCTGTCAGCAGTGGGTCAATCAGGAGGGCAGGTGCTGGCCTGGCTGGGGAGGGACCTGGGCCCGCCCACACCTTGGATGTCCCTGCAGGAATCTCACCGCACCCAGCATGGTTTACACGGCCCTCTTATTCCGCTTGTCATCTCCCTCTTGCCCTCCTAACCCCCTACAGGCAAATCTGATTAGTTCCTTCCTAAAACCTAATAGGGCCAAGAGAGGTTAAGGAATTTCCCCAAGCTCACACAGCTTCAACATGGCAGCATAAAGACGGAAAGTCTCCTCCCCTTGCCATTACATGCCTCTCCCTGTGGATGGTAGGCCCCTTTCCAGCCCCCCTGGGGCGGTGGCGAGATTGGCCTGGAGGACAGCCCTAATAGTTAGGAGCCTTGGGGATGGGGTCTGGTGTCCCTGGAAGCCTGGGACTTGCCCAGTC
The DNA here is from genome assembly GCF_037043125.1 of Eumetopias jubatus. Lineage (NCBI taxonomy): Eukaryota > Metazoa > Chordata > Mammalia > Carnivora > Otariidae > Eumetopias > Eumetopias jubatus. The sequence continues at coordinate 122,651,593 of NW_028274816.1, forward strand.
CCATGGGGTCTCCTGGCCGCCTTGGGGAAGTTTACCTCTGTGGATTCGTGGCCCACCTGCCTACCTGCCACAACACCAGCCACGTAGACAAGCCCAATACGGGTTGCTCCATGCACCATCTCCAAGGGCACCCCCACGAGGAGCTGCAGCACCACGTTAAGTCCCAGGTGTTCTATCCTGTATAGAAAGACCACACTCCATCATTCATTCAGCAAACACTGTATGCCAAGATGCAGGGGATCCAGCAGTGAATTATACCTGCTTTGAGGAGCTCATGGTCTGGGTTGGGAGTGGGGGCAGGAATTACAATGCAGACAGATCATCTTGGAAAGAGCATACCTTGCCTGCCACCTGGGACAGGAACGGTGCAGGGCCTGGGCAGCATTTGGCAATGTCTGCACCTGCCATAGTGAAGAGGGCGGCTAACTGTGGTAGAGATCCAGCAAATCCATCAGCTGACACATGAGAAGCCAAGGCTTGGAGAGGGGCACTGCCCGGCTTAAAGTCACACAGCTCAGGTTCCTGATGTGCAGAATCTGCTCCACTCACCAGGCTACAAGGGTGCTGGGGCTCACTATTGTATGTGTAAGAGAAAAATGTTTTCAGGGTGCCTGGGTGGGTCAGTCGGTTAAGTGTCTGCCTTCGGCTCAGATATGATCCCAGAGTCCTGGGATCGAGCCCAGCATCCGGCTCCCTGCTCTGCGGGGAGCCTGCTTCTCCCTCTCTGTTTGACCCTCCCCCTGCTTGTGCTCTCTCGCTCTCTCTCTCTCAAATAAAGTCTTAAAAAAAAAAAAAGGAAAGATGTTTTCCAAACAAAAGCAAGCATTAGTGGGGTGCCTGGGTGGCTCAGATGGTTAAGTGTCTGCCTTCAGCTCAGGTCATGATCCCAGGGTCCTGGGATCGAGTCCCGCACAGGGCTCCCTGCTTAGCGGGGAGCCTGCTTCTCCCTCTGCCTCTCTCTCTTATGAATAAATAAAATCATTAAAACAAACAAACAAACAAAAGCAAGCATTAGAGGAATCTCTTAGAACTGAATAATTCTTTTTTTTTTTTTAAGATTTTATTTATTTGACAGAGAAAGAGAGAGAGGGAGCAAGCACAAGCAGGGGGAGCAGGAGAGGGAGAAGCAGGCTCCCCGCTGAGCAGGGAGCCCAACGCTGGGCTCAATCCCCGGACCCTGGGATCATGACCTGAGTTGAAGGCAGACACTTAACTGACTGAGCCACCCAGACGCCCCTAGAACTTAAAGAGTTCAAAGTTATCCCTTAAGATCTCACAGGGGAAGCTTCTCCTTCCTGGTGTGAGAAGGAACACTCTCTACTCCCAAACTCCCAGGGATGGCTTTTCTTACTCTGTGAATATTTCCCTTTTTATACTATCATACACCTGTGACCAGATCTTGTTGCTAAATGGTGTCTAGCTGAGTGCACCTGTTACTAGAAAAAACTGTAACATTACTATCACTACATCAAATTATGTGCTTTCAAGCTTACAAAACACTTTAACATCCATTATCTCGTTTAAACTGAGCCTACAGCATCTGCACAGCTTCCTGGGGATGGTTAAGTTATAGGGTAATAGAGCACATCATGGGGGGGCCCTGGCCTGGGTCACAGCCCTGGCCCTGGTTGGCAAGGCCCTGCCTGGAGGCCAACTGCTGTGCCGCTCGGGTCCGCGTGGGCACCTGCCTGCCCGGGAGAGCACCTGCAAGGTAGCTCAGACAGATGGGGCTCTGTCCTAAACTCCCACCATGCCTGGAGTTTTCTAGCCCACACCGACTGTGCCAAAGGGTTAGAAGCGTCAGACAAATGCCTTGGAAAGGAGTTGGACAGTACCATCAGACTCAGTCCTTGGTTTACAGATGAGAGCCCGAGACTAGAAGACGCCAAGAGAGGGCTCCTGCCTCCCAAGCCGAGCTCCTTCCTCTCTACCACACTGATTTCTGGATTCACCAGTCCACAGTGGGCCTCCCGGTCATAGGTCACCTTGCTGGGCTCGCCCCACATGCTGGCCAACCATCCCTACCTCCTGTCTGCTGCAGCACCGTCCACCCTCCCTCAAAAATCACACACCAGGAGGCTCCTCCCAGGGTTCCCCCAGGCAGGCACTGCCCCATCAGAAGCACCAGCCAGAGAAAGGCCAGAGGCCACCCCTATGGGCCTCGGCTAAGAGCCTCTGTGCCCTATCCACTTTGGCCTCCAGGCTTTTAGTTCCCAGAGGCAGGGAATGGACAAGGAGGCTTTGGAGGCTTTGTGCATGCTTGTTCCTCACCCCAGAGGCTCAGGGAAGGCCAGAGGGCAGTCCCAGAAACAAGACAGGCAGTTCCATCCCATGTGCAGTCAGAGGCTGGGCAGCCTGGGCAGGGAAGCCTCCTTCCCCCCACCAGTTCCTTGGTTCATAAGAAGACCAATGCATGATGCGCCGCCTCGTTCTGCTCCTTGGTCCTGTGAGAGCAAAGCCTCAGACATGGCAGGCAAAGCGTCAGCCTGTGCGAACCATCCCCTCTCTGGCTCAGAGTGGAGCCAGCCATGGGTAACCACTGACATGCCTGTTCACCCCAAAACTCCTCTTCAGTAAGTGCAGCCAATTAGGGATTGGCACCTGTGCTGCTTTGGAGGCTCCTCAGCAGGAGGGTAGGCTCACAGTGTGGCTCCCTCTTGGCCATTGTGGGTCTTTCTGCTAAGGAATGGGAATAATGGAGCCACAGGGACCAGAACGATCCTCTTCCCATTTCCAACCCCAGGGACAAGCACCCCCAGAACTTTTCCCAGGAGAACAGTGAGCCCTTTCGCTTCTCTCTGCAGAGGCCATAGAAGACACAACAAAGGTCTGGGTGTCTGGCTACTCAGCTTTCCCAACTCAGTGTTTTTACTGTAGAAAAACAGTCTCCAGTCAAGAGGGGACTGGGACCCAGGTGGTCACCTGGCCAGACAGTAGGTCCTTATCATGGGGTAGGAGGCACCCGTGAGAACTGACTGTATTCCAGCCCCCAAAGAGGCCACATATCTGTCAACAGAAACTACCAGTATTGCTAGAATTCCTCAAAAAGACTCTCACCACCTATGGAGACCACCTTGGGAAAAAGGCACTTTCAAGAAATTTGTCCTTTATTTCACTTAGGGACACACACACACACACACACACACACACACAGAGTTCATGGACAATGAACTTGGTTGCTAACCACACTTCCCTTTTTGCCTTGGCCACTAGGAAGCTCAGAGCAAACTTATAACCTACATTTATACTGCTCTCACTGTGGGCTTACATTGAGCATTTTCATCCGTCCATTTCCCCCTTCCCACACGCTGTCAATAAGTAACACATATATTTTGGTATTAGATAAAGGAGTCACCTCAAATGCTGTGTCCAGGCAGATAAGAATAAACTAAAACAACATGTATTTCAATCTAGGCTCTCTGGACCTCCTATTTTCCCACAGGCACTCTGGCCAGAGCGAAAGAAGGCAGGTACCCACCCCGCATGCATGAAGATGTACGTCAGGTAGCGCCACGCCTGTGCTCGGAGCTGCGGGTGGTAAACCAGGGAGTTCTTCAGGTACCGCGGATGGGTCACCTGCAGCACGAATTGGTCCAGCGACACTCCATTGTAGAGGAAAAAGGCAACCTGGATGGAAACACAGGACGGCGAGGGCCTGTTACGGACGCCAGACTGCCCACGAGCCCTCTGGCGCTGACTAACCCTTGGGATCCCTACTGGAAGTTGTCCCCTTTCCTCCTCAGAGAATGAGGGACACCTGTACAGCCAGCGTCCAGCCTAGCTTTCAACCACCTCTCCCCGCACTTCTCTTTGATTATTTTGGTTTTGGGTTGTTTTTGTTTTTTTTTTAAAGATTTTATTTATTTATGTGACAGAGAGCACAAGCAGGGGGGCAGGGGGAGCGGCAGGCAGAGGGAGAGGCAGAGGGAGAAGCAGGCTTCCTTGCTGAGCCCGATTCGGGGCTCGATCCCAGGACCCTGGGGTCATGACCTGAGCAAAAGAAGATGCTTAACTGACTGAGCCACCCAGGCATCCCTCTGTTTGGTTATTTTGTATTAAATGGTCACAGCATGGTCACAGGGGCTGGGCCCACACCTCCTCAAGTGCTAGGCAGGAAGGGCTCAGAGGGTTTTAAACTAATTGCAGTGGGGTGCCTGGGTGACTCAGTCGGTTGAGCGTCAGACTCTAGGTTTCGGCTCAGGTCATGGTCTCGTGGTCATGGGATCGAGCTCCACGTTGGGCTCTGTGCTCAGCAGGGAGTCTGCTTCAGATTCTCTCTCCCTCTCCCTCCCCGCGCTTGCTGTCTCTCTCTCTCTGCTCTCCCTTGCTCTCAAATAAATAAATAAAATCTTTTTAAAAACCCCAACGAATTGCAGTAATAACTTACATACTCATTTGGGAGAAGAGGCGATGCCACATAAGTAGATTTTTTTAAACTGTGGCAAAATACACAAGAAAAAATTTCCCATCTGTATCAGTTTTAAATGTACAGCTCAGTGGCATTCAGTATATTTATGTTGTTGCACCAGCTACAGAAGTCTTCTCATCTTGTAAAACTGAAACTCTGTCTCCATTCAACACCAACTCCCCACTCTCCTCTCCCCCAGCCCTGGCAACCACCATTCTACTTCCTGTCTCTATGAACTTAACTCCCCTGGGCGCCTCATCCAAGAGGACTCACACAGTGTCTATCTTTTCGTGGCTGGCTTATTTCACTTAGCATCGTGTCCTCAAGGTCCACTCGTGTTATAGCACGTACCCGGATTTCCTTCCTTTTTAAGGCTGAATACTATTCCACTGAATTTACAGAGCACAGTTTGTTACCCATTCATCCATTCATTCAACACTTGGGTTACTTCCACATTTTAGCTATTGTGAATAATGCTGCCATGGAGACAGGTATACCAATATCTCTTTGAGTCCCTGCTTTTGATGTTTTTCAGGTATATACCCAGAAGTGGGGTTGCTGGATCATATGGTAGTTCTGTTTAATTTTCTGAGGAACCTCCATACTGTTTCCAGTAATGGCTGCACCAGTTTGCATTCCCACCCACAGTGCACCAGGGCTCCCATTTCTCTGCCTCCTCACCAACACTCCACATGAGCTGATTTCTGCAGATGACTGAAGCATCCTTGTTTACCCCAAAAAGGTGTTGTTGTTTTTTTTTTTCTAGACTCTTTCTAAAATGCATCATTCAGGGGCGCTTGGGTGGCTCAGTCAGTTAAGCATCCAGCTCTTGATTTCGGCTCGGGTAATGGTCTCGGGGTCATGAGATCGAGCCCCGCATTAGGACTCAGTCTGGAGTCTGCTTGGGGTTCTCTCTCATCCTATTCTCTCTCTCTCCCTATTCTCTCTCTTTTAAACAAATAAATAAAATCTTAATAAAATAAAAATAAAAAATAAAATAAAATTCATCATTCAGGGGCACCTGGCTGGCTCAGTTGGAAGAGCACATGACTCTTGATGTCGTGGTTGTGAGTTCGAGCCCCATGTTGGGTGCAGAGATTACTTAAATAAACTTTTTAAAAAATAATAAAATAAAATAAGAAAATGCATCATTCACATTCCCGTGTTCCTCCTCAGGGTGTATGCATACTCTTAAAGCTGTCTCAGGTATTGATCTGGGCTGTTAGAGCAAAGACTTCTCCAGCAACTGATGGGGGTTTTTACTCCTACAGAAAACAGCCCCCAAATTCCTGTGTTTCTTTAAGACTCAGGTCTGCTTCTAAATTTTTCGTTCTCTCCCATACTGCCAGGTTGGCAGCAGGTTATTAACCAGGTACGACAACCAGGTTCTTACTCCCTGTTGCTGGCTGGTCGTGAGCCCCTTCTAGTAGTTTCTTACCATGTCCCTTCCATTCCCTGTTATGGAACCAGAAAACCAAGTTCCTAAAACTGTATGTAAAACAAAAGCTTTGGGCTTTAGTACAAGTATTTGGAAATAGTTATTTCCGTATTTTCTTCCAGATTGGCAGTTTGAGTTTACATGGCTGAAGTTTCTGGAAATGTGAAACCAATCTGGACACTCAATCTGGCCTCTCTGGATGACCTTGGATAAATTATTTGAAGTCTCTGGTCCTTGGTTTCCTCATCTGGAAATGGGGATGCCAATGCCTACCCTTCCAGGGTGGTCATGAGGTTTGAAGGGGGTAAAGTACACGAAGAGCCAGCCGGGTGCCCGTCACGCACACAGCAAACGAAGCTATAATTAGTGTAGGGTTCAGGCCCCGCAGCAGGACTCCCCTGGGCTCTATGGGGGAACCCCTCTGTCCTCTGGGCAGCAAATACAGCTCCCAAGGCAGCTCATTATTACCGGTCCTCAAATAGAACTTAATGAATAGTCCAACACAGAAAGCATTTGGAGAACGATTCCAAGAATATCTCAGAAAAATCCCATCTTCAACATGGACTTGGATGAAGACATAACAACAAATGGAGGAGCGCGGGGGTACAGAGCAGCTAGTCTGATTTAGGAAGAAAAAGAAGGAGGATGCCACGGAGCTTAATGATCCTGTTACTGGATTCAGCATCAACTTTACAAGAACATATGCGGGGGGCGGGGGTGGTAATTAGGCCCATGGCTCTGGAAGAGAAACCTTTGCAGACTATAGCATGTGGTTCAGGAGCTGGGGCTGGGGGCCCACGAGGTTCTAGGCTGAACAGCCAGAAGAATTCAGAGTTTCTCACACATGGGCACTGATTCTGAAATTCGTCCCTTTGGATTCTGTTGCATAAGCAGAAGATGGTTAGAGTAACAGTAGGTATGGATGATTCCCTAAGGGGAGAAGATTCTTTCAAAATGTTAAGCCCACATTTACCTATTCATAAACACCCCCTCCCATATGCATGTGTAATGCTTTTGCGTTCAGAAAGCACCACCAGCCGCTCTTGCTCTAGGATAGAGGAGTCCTACGGGAGGAGAGCAGGTCTGGTTATCCCTACTTTGCAGGTGGGCGATGGAGTCCCAGGGGAGCAAACTACTTGCCCAAGTTACTCACTCCGGGAGGAACTAAAATAACTAAAATCACTCGGTTTTTAATGAGTTAACTACCCCCAAATCAACAAGCTTATTACATTGCTTGTGTTGCTGTGGTTTTGGTAGGGGTGGAAATATGGGGATTTTGCCGTGGGGAGGATCGCTTGATAATAATCCTCGGGATAGCCTTGCGGTCCCAGGGGCTGGGACCACACTTGTAGGTACTGTCACGGGGCCGGACTGGCAAATGACAACTGATCCTCGACCACTGCCTTTTCGGGGAGAAGACGTTACCCTTCCCCTCTGGATCTCAGCTAGTCTCCTGCTCCCCCGCCCCCACCGCCTCCCCAAGCCTGAGCAGCTCCCCTCAACCTCCCCACCCCCAGTCCTTGCCTCCAGCAGTGTGACTGTGATCATGAACCAGGGCGGGGGGCAGCAGGTGTAACTGTCGTAGTACCACTTCCGGTCAATCTCCCGGGGCAGGGTCTCGTAGGCCACGTGGCGGATCAGCCGCTGGGAGAGGTTCAGCCCTTTCTCCTCCAGTAGGGCTTTGCTGCAGAGCCTGCGGTTCCCCTGCAGGATGGCCTGGCGGAAGCTGTTGGACCGCTTGTTGCTCATCTGTGCGGGACACATGGTGGGGCACAGGGTCAGAACGGGAGTCTCAGGGAGCCCTGACCCGTTTCCCTAGCCAGCACATTCCTTGGACTAACCAGGCCTCATCCCCCTTCCTCTTTCTTCTATAATAGTTAACAAGAAGCAATATTCACTGAGCTCTTCTGTGGCCGAGGTGGTTCTAAGCTCTTCACGTGTGTTGGGCTCACTGGATACTCTTAACTGGTCTACCTGTTAGGTAAGGACTAGGAATATCCCCATTCTACCAAATCACAGAGAGTTTTAGGAACCCACCAAGTTCAAACCCAGTATGACTCCAGAACCTATACTGATGTTCACCGTTCCTTCCTTCTGTGCACCTGTCCGTCAGCCGTCAGTCACAATTTACTGGGCCACTACTAAGTATCAGCACATTGCCAGACACGGGGGGGCAGGGCGGGTGCGACGGTGCTCAGGACAAATAACTAAGCAGCAATCACGGTTCCGTGTGGAGGCTGCTGAGGGAGCAAGCAGGCAGGGGCCCAGCCTGGTCCCACGGTGGTTGGGGAGGGCCTTCTGTTGATCCCATTCTCATCCTTTCCATGCCTACAAAGCTTAGATCTGGTTCTTGGTGGCTCAGGAGGAGTTCGGGAAACGTGGGCAGAGCTTGGGGCTCCATGTTCATTCACTGCAAGCTCAAGAAAGGATCATGAGTGAGAACTGAAAGATGATGAGGGGTTTGCGTCCTCAGACATCCTCGCTTGGGAAGAGGTGGGCAGACCTTGGTTAGATGGGCGAGTTTGTAGAGAGGTCTCTAGGACTAGAACCCAAACCTGTGCTTGTGGGAGGCCATCACTCCTGGGGGCCTTTAAGGGACCTGCAATGCCTGGCGAGCCCAGGAACTGGTTCTAGAGCCTTGTCTGTGGACTGGTCCTTCCCTCAGCAGCCTAATGCTGCCATGATGAATCCTCACTGGAGTCCTGGCTGCCTCGCTGTGGTCGGTCTGATTCCCAGAGACCAGGTGGCCAGTCCTGCTAACTCCCAGCCTCCTGGGACCTCTGTTGCCTCCCACCTGCCCTCCACGACCACACTCTAGACCTTTTTTATGAGGAGATAGAGCTCTCCCAACCTCAGAGCCCACAGGGCTGCCTGGGGAGCTGAGGCAGGGACTATCCACATATTCCTGGGACTGTGGCCTTAGCAGGGGACATTTGGCTAAACCTAGGCAGAAGTCCAGACAGGGCTGGCCAGGTGAACTAGGCCAAGGCACAGGGGTTTGAAGCTGTGTCAGGAGGGAGTAACCAGAGAGGATCTGAGTTCAGAGCAGGCCACGTAGAATGAGCCTTTGTCTGCAGTCCCCCTTCTCTGTTCCTGGGTTCTATGGTCTTTTGCCTTCAAAATCTGGCTTAACGCTCGCCCCCTCCAGTAGGCCTTCCCAGATGAACCCCTTCCAGTGATCCCCATTCTCATCCTCTCCATGCCTACAAAGCTTGGATCTGGTTCTTGGTGGCACAGGAGGAGTTCGGGAAACGTAGGCAGAGCTTGGGGCTCCATGTTCATTCACTGCAAGCTCAAGAAAGGATCATGTTATCAAACTGTTATCTTTTTTATTTTATACAAACTATTTTTTAAAATTTATTTTTAGAGGAAGAGAGCGCACAGGCAGGAGGGACAAAGAGAAAGAGAGAGAGAGAGAGAGAGAGAGAGAGAAAGAGAGAATCCTGAGCAGGTTCCACGCTCAGTGCAGAGCCCAACATGAGGCTCGATCTCACAACCCTGAGATCACGGCCCGAGCTGAAATCAAGAGTCGGACACTTAACTGACTGAGCCGCCCAGGCGCCCCTGTCAAAGTCTTTTGCGGGCACTCTTACCATCCTCTCTCCCAGTCCCTGAATATGCACAGCATACTCACAACACACCCTGGCCACACCCTGAAGACTGACACCGGGGGTGGGCTTGCCACGAGGACAGAGGAAGCAATGTGCCCATTCCCCTGCACCCTGATGTGCCTAGAACCAAGCCAGGTCTCAGGCCTCGTGGGGCTTACAAGGAGAGGCGAATGCTAGTTATTGGGTGCACAGCACTATTCTCACATTATAAAGATGGGGACTAGGGGCGCCTGGCCGGCTCAGTCAGTAGAGCATGCAACTCTTGATCTTGGGGTCGTGAGTTCGAGCCCCACATTTGGCATACAGATTACTTAAGTAAACAAATAAACTTTTTAAAAATAAATAAATAAAAAATAAAGATGGGGACTAAAGCTTGGAGAAGGTGAGTAATTTTCTCAAGGACCCAAAGAGGGGCGCCTGGGTGGCTCAGTTGGTGGAGCATCTGCATTCGGCTCAGGTCATGATCCCAGGGTCCTGGGATCGAGTCCCACGTCCAGCTCCTGGCTCAGAGGGGAGGCTGCTTCTCCCTCTCCCTCTGCCTCCCCCCTGCTTGTCCTCTCTCTTTCTCTGTATCTCTTTGTCTCGAATGAATAAATAAGATCTTTAATTCAAAAAAAAAAGGGGGACCCAAAGTCAGAATTCAAATCCAGATACATCTGACTCCAGAGCCCATGCCAGCCTGTAGGGTACTTTTGTGCCACTAGATAAGGGAGTCTTCTCTTGCAGGTGGATGCACCCATTCTAGGCCTTGGTGAAGAAAGCCCAGGCCAGATTTCAGTCCCAATTCATCTTACTGGCAGTCACCCTTGCACAGTGCACAAGCTGCACGCCCGTACATGACGACCCTGGCCACCCAGCTATAATACAATGTGGTCTGTGCTCTAAGAGAGGCCTGGGCAATGCACTGTGCGGGCTCTGGATAAGGTTGGTTCATTCGGCCCGGGTTGGGTTGGGAAAGGGCTCACAAAGGATGTAGGGGAGTTTACCTAGGGGAAGAACATTAGAGATGACAAAATCTTTCAAATACTCCATCTTATTTAATCCTTGTGACAGCCCCAAAGAGGATATCCTTTGGCTTCATTTCACAAATGAGAAAACCCAGGGGCACCTGGGTGGCTCAGTCGTTAAGCGTCTGCCTTCGGCTCAGGTCATGATTATCGAGTCACACATTGGGCTCCCCGCTCAGTGGGAAGCCTGCTTCTCCCTCTCCCACTCTCCCTGCTTGTGTTCCCTCTCTCGCTGTCTCTCTCTGTCAAAAAAATAAATAAAATCTTTTAAAAAAAAACCAACCAAACAAGAAAACCCAGGCTCAGGCTCAGGAGATCTTTCTCCGTGAAAGGCAGAGGCAGAGGCAGAAGCAGGACCCAGGTCTGCCTGACTCCAGACCCTGGGCACTCTGCCTTCCTGAGAGCGTCCCTCCCGGAGAGCCCCTCCTTAGTCCTGGTCTCCAGGGCAGCCCCGCTCACAAGAATCCAGGCTCTGGCAGGCTGCTTCAGCTTAGAACATGAATCCAGACATCCCGAGAGGAACAAGCCATCTACTGCTAGAGTTCACACGGGAGACCCCACAGACCCGCAGCTGGACAGAAGCATCCCACTGGCCCAGCGAAGCCCTTACTCTGCCCTGAGCCTGAGCAGGGCATGTAGCAAGCTTGCTGGGCTGCTGATGAGCCAATGCAGGTTCAAACCCGTGGCCTGGTCTTTGGTGGCACCGCTGGGCTCCAAGTCACAGGCTCACCTCCACTGCCCCTCCTCCCGTGAATCCCGACTGTCCTCACTCCCCCGTTTAGCTCAGCTCTGCCCGCCCCCCTCTAGGAAATCTGCTCTCTGGGCCCACTCCAAACAAATTTCCTTCCCCCTAAAAGCGCTACAGCTGCTCCCTGAGATCATGCTAACCTCTGGGCAAAGGCAGGCTTCCATCAAGAGGCAATGAGAACATTTCCAAAGCCTGGACACCCAGATCAGAGAGCTCACTTGGCACTTGGCCCCTGGGTGCCCCCATCACTGGTGCCTTTGAATTCTAGGAGCCTGGGGAGCCTCCTGCAAGTCATTTCACTCTTATCCCTCCATACGTGACAAGAAAAAGGGGTGACTATCACCACTTCACCAACAGGGAAATCGAGAGGAAACTTCTGGCCTTGCATTCATCTTGCTAGTTCATCCAGCTTCTACTCATGTCCCAGCCATCCATGGTGGGATGTTTCCTGCTGAACCCCACTCCCATCTCGCCAGTGGCCCTCGTAACAGCACAGCAGTAACCCCCAGTGAGGAGGAAGTCCCTGTTCCAAAACCCTGGATCACTGGGCAGCGTTCATAGGCCTACTGTCTTCAGCCCCTCCAACAACCCAGGACGTCAGCCAGCAGGTCTGAGGAGCTCTGGCCTTCACCCATGTGCCCAGTGCTCCCAACATCCACTCCCCAGCTCCCCTCCTTCCCACCTCCTACCCCCAGCCTCCCTCTCAGTGGAACTGGCCCCACCCCCAGCTCCATGGGTGGGCACTGATCGGCTTGAGTCAATCAACACTTCCCACCCACCCAATCTAGGCCAAGGGGAGAGAGGAAATCCCAAGCTTTGTGTGGGAACTACCACAGAGGAGACCCTCTCTTGCCCAGCATGGTGCGGCCTGAGGGTGTAAGGGCTGGGAAAGCTGCAGCTACTTTGCCGCCACATGGGCGAGTCTGGAACTGCCAGGGGCTTCTCTGGGTATGTGCTGACACTGCAGAAGGCAGAACCGAGAGACAAAGAGAAACCGGGTCCTTTTGAAGCGGGACTCTTTCAACGCTGCAAGCCAACCGATCCCTTTAATCGCGTAAAGAGGTCTTCTCAGCCATAACCCCCGAACAGACCCCTCCCAGCGGTCAGGGCCCCAGAGTGCTCACCAGGTTGACAAAATCCTGGTAGCAGATCTGCCCGTCTGCATGGCTGTCGGCGAGAGCCAGGAGCACCTCCCTTTTGTGCGGGTCCAGCTTGGAGCCGTGGCTCTCCAGGAGGCTCCGGAACTTGCCTGTGCTGATGTAGCCTGTGTTCCCAGGGTCAAACTGAGGGGGAAGCACAGACAGCAGGGGGGTCAGTGGGGCCCTGCAGGTGCCCGTCTCCATCACCACTCACCAGCTCCCGTCCCCAGCCCCTCTGCCAACAGAGGCCCAGGACTCATCTGGGATGTGTCCAAGGCCCCCATGGGAGACCTCCAATTAGGGCATGGACAACCACTTAAAGACCTAGAAGGCCCTGGAGCCCTTTGAGATCGCCCAATCCAACCATCTTGTGCATGGATAGGGAAACTGAGACTCAGAGAGGTTAAGCTCCCTCCTATCCACCCCTAATCCTAACCTTGGACATGAGGAAGAGCAGGAAGGAAAAGGCAACGAGGGGAGGAAGATGAGGAACTTCCGGGACTCGGGCCAGAGGGACTCCAGTGGGGGATGCTGAGGGCCAGGGGCCGCAGGGAGCAGGGGCCCAGCCTTGCAAATCCGGCCGTACCTGGCTGCCGGCGCCTCTCACACCCACACTCACATACACCCACAGCCATGCACACAGGCCTGGGTGGGGCTCCCCGGAGATACTGTGCAGCTTTGCACGCCTGCGTCCCTCGGCCTGGGGGCCCCTTGCCCCCTCGTCTCCCAGGGAGACTCCGACTCACCCCACCCAGCGACTCTGTGCAGTCTCAGGACTCCCCGGAACACAGGTTGCTCGGGCTGCCCCGCCCCGTCCCCCGCACATCGCACAGACCTCTGACCACCAGCCTGCCCGGCCCCCTCATCTCCTATCTGGGCCTCCTCACTGGGCTGGTGGCACGGGGGTACCCCAGAATTTAGCAGGAGCCTGGCATGACTGGCAGGCACTCGGTAAACATTTCCTGGGCAGATACATAGTGGGTGTTGGATGAACAGAAGGGTACTAATCTTCCAGGGAAAGTATCATCGGTTCAGGTAGAAAAGGATCTCATTCATCTCTCCCAGAGAAGCCCCCCAGCCTTTCCGTGCCTCTTCTGCAGGCCCTCCTTCCTCACAGAGCGCCCCCCAGCACACGCCCTGCTAGAGAACGACGGGAACTGTCTCTCGCAGATGTCAGCAGCTGTTCTGTCCACCAAGAGCCTCCCCACACGATGTTGCTGTGCCTCCAGACGTTGCAGTGGGCGGCTGAGATTTCAGGAGGCAAACAGACACTGTGGATGTCCTTGTATGCAGGACAGAGGAGCCCAGATGACCAAGCCCACGTTTCCCCCCTTTTCTAGAGAAGGTCAATGGAGACTATTTTAGGAAGGCTGATTCGGTGTGCAGTACCTCTAAGACAACCCAAGAGTCACAAGTCTTGGGCTATTTAAATTCTTCCCAGAACTCAACGAGGGAAAACATCCCTAAAGAGGCTTATTTAAAAATCGGCATGAAGACATCCCTAAAGAGGCTTATTTAGAAATCAGCATGTGTCCCCACCCTCCATTCCAAATACCAGGTTCCAGGGATGACACCCATTTGGTTCGCACCACTGAGTATTTCAGGAAACGCAGTGACTCCCTGCACCATAAAGATCTTTAAGAATAAAAATTTGCTGGGCGCCTGGGTGGCTCAGTAGGTTAAGCGACTGCCTTCGGCTCAGGTCATGATCCTGGAGTCCCGGGATCGAGTCCCGCATCGGACTCCCTGCTCAGCGGGGAGTCTGCTTCTCCCTCTGACCCTCTTCCCTCTCGTGCTTTCTCTCTCTCATTCTCTCTCTCTCTCAAATAAATAAATAAAATCTTTAAAAAAAAGAATAAAAATTTGCTTTAAAAAATTAAAAAAAAGAAAAAGAAAGGGGATGCCTGGGTGGCTCAGTCGTTAAGCGACTGCCTTCGGCTCAGGTCATGATCCCGGGGTCCTGGGATCGAGCCCCGCATCGGGCTCCCTGCTCAGCGGGAAGCCTGCTTCTCCCTCTCCCACTCCCCCTGCTTCTGTTCCCTCTCTCACGGTGTCTCTATCAAATAAATAAATTTAAAAAAATCAAAAAAAGAAAAAAAGAAAAATTTGCTGTTTTCATGGGGCCAAACACTTTTCTAAGCGCTTTATGTCTGTAATTTCTCTGAACCCCGACAACAACTTCCTGAAGCAGGTCCTATTTAACTAGTCCCATATTACAGATGAGGCAATCGAGGCACAGGGAAAGGAGCACGGAGAGGCAGGGGACATGCCTGGCAAACAGCATTCTGCACCGGCGGCTGAGCACTGGTGGCCACTGACCTTCAGCCTCCAGGGGCTGCTCTGGGGCAAAAGTGAAGGATCAAAGAGGTGAGAGGAGGGAGAGGGGGGCTCAGGGGCCTATCCCACACAGATTTTGAAAGCGGGAAAGAGCCGCACACAGCCACAGTTCTGACCCCCCGCTGCTTAGATAGGAAAGTGAGGCCTGGATGGGAAAGTGGCAATGACAGCCAGTGAGGGTCTCCTGGTACCCAGGACCCGCCCCCCACATCCCCACAGGCTGACACAGGCCCCCTGACTCACCGGCCTGGCCTCACGTGACCCCTTGTGCTGGGTGGGCTGAGGGTGGGGGTGAGGGGTGGAGATGGAGAAGCAGCCCCGAGTCCTGGGAAAATCCACTTTCCCCCCAGTGCCACCCCCCCATGAGCACTGCAGGGGGGCAGTGACATGCCCGAAGCGCCGAGTCTCTCCTGACCGGGTCTCGGGGAGGAAGCCCAGTGGCCTCTCATTCAAGAGCAGGGACACCAATCCCCTCCCAGGGGCCGCCTCGGAGGCTTGGGAGGGCAGCGGGGTGGGGGACTGGGATCAGGCAAGGGCCCCTCTCCCTTGTTCCAGCTCCAGACAAAGAACCACCTGCTCCCCAGCTCTCCCTCCACCCCCCCCAGGGCTCCCTGCTGTTGTCCTAGTGACAGGGGCTGCCCTGTGGCTCCAGGAGCCCCCCACCCCCCTGCCAGTCCTGCCCCCAGCACATTACAGGCTCCAGACTATGGAGAATGAGCTGGGAACAGGCCAAGTCTCCCTTCCCTGCCAAAACTCTACCTTTCGTGCCAGGGCCAGACAAGCCAGACAATGGGGGGTCATCGCTACCTAATAATGAGGCCTCAGGGATGACGGAGGGTGCCTAGCGGGGAGAGAGAGAGGCAGGGAAGGGGCTGGCTCCTCACAGGACCCCTTCTACACCCCCCGGGGCCCCCACTACCTGGGAGGATGAGGGCCGGAGCAGAGGCGGACTGTGGGCATGGGGCACGGGTGGGGGGGGCGGAGAAGAGGGAGACAAAGGGAGAAAGAATCAGAGAGAGAGGACGCGAGCAGAAGGTGGGCAGCGGTCGGTCCCTTGGCCCAGAAGAAAACTGAGGGCTTCAAAAGGAGGCTGCACGGAGCAAGGCAAAATCCCATTCTTGTTTCAGCCACTAACGAGTTTGTATAATTCAGAGTAAACATCTCAAGCCATAATTGCCTCATCTATCAAGCGTGCCTTGTGTCCCCTCAGGTTGCAGCGGGTTAGAGCAAACGCAGGGCAGCAGGGCCAGGGCGGAGACTCAGTGTCCAGCTCTTCTTGCCTCATTCAAAGCAAAGCAGGGAGCAACCCTGTCACAGGGGCTTGGCTAGCCCTTTGGGCACACTTCCTGCCTTTGGGACTCCTTCGAGGCCAGGTATGGGGGATAAGATCCGTGGTTTGGAGCTTTTGGGAAAAGAAACCCCTACAAATGCAATTTTCCTCATTAATAATGTGCTGAAGGCCCCAAAGCTCCCCCCAAAGCCCGGGATTCATCCAGTTTTAGCAGTGGGTCGCTCTCGGGATGAGGTCTGGGCTGGGCGGGTTCCAGGCAGCCTGACGAAGGCTGGGGTGTGTGTGTGTTGGGAGGGGGAGTTGGGGGCAGTGGGCTGTGAAAGGGCCACAGGCAGGGGCCCAGCAGGGAGCCAGGAGTCAGGAGCATCCTCGCAGCTGCCTCCTGACTACGGCCCAGCACGGTGGAGGGAGGGGGAAGGCCAAGCCCACATTCAGCCTGAGCAGAGGATGCTGGCCTCAGGGGGAGGAGAAAGACCGCAGGGTGAGGGCTGACCCTCCCTCGGCTCCCGCCCACCTGCCTCCGCCATGAAAAGAGCTGCCAGAGGCTCCCAAGGGACGTTTAATCCCAGCACCATCCAGCCCTCTGGCCCCTTAATCCTTCAGGTCGCCGGTTTTCCCCAGCCTGGGGCCCCACAAACGCCCTGTCACAGACCACATCTCCCGGCCTGGACCGCTTCCTGGTGCACTCGTGACCTAGACTGGGGAAAGAAGCCGCCACATTCGGCACTGCTACCACCTAGGGATGCTTCCCTTCTTTGGGGCAAGGAGCAGGGGGAGGGTTTCAGAAGGGACCCTGCCCCCAGCTGCTGTGCCGTCTTGGGCAGATCATGAACCACGCTGCCTCAGCTTCTCTTCCAATCATATGGTAGGAACTCTCCCTTCTCAGGGGGATGTAAGGGTGTCCATCCCCATCCCTGCACACACAAGCACACCACATGCAAATGGGGTTTTGGGAAAGAAATCCACAACCGAGGGGCGCCGGGGTGGCTCAGTCGGTTAAGTATCTGCCTTCGGCTCGGGTCATGGTCCCGGGGTCCTGGGATCCAGCCCCGCATTGGGCTCCCTGCTCGGCGGGGAGCCTGCTTCTCCCTCTCCCTCTCCCCCTGCTTCTGTTCCCTCTCTCTCAAATAAATAAATAAAATATATTTTTTAAAGATTTTATTTATTTGACAGAGAGAGAAAGACAGCAAGAGCAGGAACACAAGCAGGGGGAGTGGGAGAGGGAGAAGCAGGCTCCCCACCGAGCAGGGAGCCCGATGCGGGGCTCGATCCCAGGACCCCGGGACCATGACCTGAGCCGAAGGCAGATGCTTAATGACGAAGCCACCCAGGTGCCCCAATAAATAAAATATTTTTTAAAAAGAAATCCACAACCCATACAGCCCATGGGGGCAGCCAATCTTCTCTCCTTGGTCAGTCAAAGGGCTGATGGGACATTTGGAATCAGGATGAGGCAACTCGCATTGGGGGCGTGCTGTCAGAGGGATCCGGTGTCAGTGGCGAGAGGGGCAGCAGGCCGGGAAATCGGAATTCATGGTCCAGGAGAGCTGACAGGAATCTCTATGGTTCTCAAACTGCTCTGCAGAGTTTTAGGGGCTCTGACACCCCGAGAGGGTGGGAGGGGGTCGCTGAGCAGACCCCATTCTGGAGTTGCTTCATGTACTGGCCTCCTGCATAGTACTCGGCTGAACATGATAGAAGCTACATATATGCAGAATGGCTTCTAGGTCTCAGGTATTACCTGACTGAAACCTCAACTTGCCCCATATCCTAGTTTGCCGGAGACCTACTGTCTGAGCACGATTATTACCAGCACCCCTTTCCCCCTCAAAAGTGGTCCCAAGTTGGATGATATATTAGGTGGTCCCTCCCAACAAAACTCTGAGGTAGACGCTATTATGAGCTCCATTTTACAAGGGGGAAAACAAGGCCTGGAGAGCTGAGTTGGCCACGTTGAAACAGCCAGCAGTTGGTGCAGACGGATTCACATCCAGGCAGAAGGGCCTGTGGCCTGCCCCCTCCTAACATTAGGACCATGTGGCTAAAAACGGTTTGAAAGACCCCAGTCCAAACCAGTTCTTCCTTCATTTAACAAATATTTACCAAGGAACGGCCATGTGCCAGGCATCGCACCTCATTTTCTGGACAGGGAAACAGGTGCAGAGAGCAAAAGAAACTAGCCCAAGGTTACAGCTCGAGTTAGTGGTCAAGATGGGAACGGTTCTGGGTCCCTCCATGGGAACCTGCCCCAGGCTTGCCCTTCCTTGTCTTTCTTTGTCCTGTCTTGTGTATGAAATATGGCCCCTGGCTCAGAGTTTCCCCATGTGTGTTTGGTGGAACACCAGGCCCAAGATGGTGTCTAAAATAAGGTTTCCAAGGTCCCATAAGTTTGGGAAACCCTTCTGGAAGGGCCTGATGCATAAAACCATACTAAGGGCTCTGCAAGTTCTCACAGTGAAGAGACGTGTCTGATTTTGTTCAGCCCAGCATTTTCCAAACTTATTGGACCTTTGGGCATCATACTTTCCACAGCAACATGCCATAGAATACTCTTTGGGAAAAATGCATGAGTCCATAGAGTCATTTCTTTGTTTTGTGGAACCCGGCCCCTCTGCCCATGGTTCCAAACCAGCCTTTCACCTTCAT
Organism: Eumetopias jubatus; assembly: GCF_037043125.1. NCBI lineage: Eukaryota > Metazoa > Chordata > Mammalia > Carnivora > Otariidae > Eumetopias > Eumetopias jubatus. Next base: position 122,670,218 of record NW_028274816.1, read on the forward strand.
TTCCTGAGTGGCAAAGGCCCTCAAGTCCGTCGACACTTCGTCTGGAGGCCTCCCACAGTTAGAAATCTGCCAGACCCAGGCCGCAGCCCAAGGGTTGAGGAGGATGCTGCCCCGGAGAGGCTGAAGAATCAGGGACTGGCCTAAAGGAAAGGCTGGGCTGAGCTCACAGAGAACAGCCCTGCGGGAGCCGGGACCTGCCTGCTCAGCACCCAGGACAGCGGCGCCACGTTCCCCCGCCCCCTCCCGCCGCCAGCCAGGGAGCCAGGCCAAGCTTCAGAGTTTACCCAGCAGCAGTGAAGCATAAGAAAAAGAAGAAAGGAACACACGTATTTTATATCTATTACGTGTGTATGAATTGGACAAACTGCATTTCCAGGACAATTGCACGTCTGATCCCTGTTTCCAACACTCGAACTCCTTTCCTGTCCCAGGCCAACCCTCTCCCTCTCCTGGATGTAGAGAGGCCCAGGATCTCAGTGAAGGGTGTGAGTACCTTTAAGGACCCCGAAGGAAGCACATGGAGTGCCATCCTGGTGGAGACCTCTCCAGTCCAGAAGGTCGGGACCTGGGATCTAAGGAAGGCTCCCATCCCTGGCCCCAGTGTCCTCTCTCTGTCCTCCAAGACAGAAGGAGCCCTGGGAAGTGACCACATGGCATGCATGCAGGGGGTGAGGCAAAGCACAGGCAGTTGCCCCTCTCCAATTTGGGGATGGTTAGCAAGCCTCATCTGCTGGGTCCTTGCATCATTACCCGGCTTCTGAACAGAAATGAATTAACGAGGCTACCCAGGGGCTTAGGGCTCAGCAGAGCTGTCCCCACCCAACAGCCAGAGCCCACCAGGGAACTCTGGCCCATTATGGATATTTACTGCCCCATAAATCAGGTCCAGGCCTGCAGCTGCTGAGGTCAGGAGGTGAGGTTATGGGAATAGCAGCCTTCTCTTCCAGTTCTCCTTCCTCGCAAATGAGGATGCTAATTCTCCCCATAGAGAAAACCACCTCACGCCAGTCCCCTGATTCTGAAATACTGATTTTTCACAAATATCTTATTATTTTTACTCTCACACCAACCCTAGAGTGAGTGTGATTAGTCCCGTTTAACAGATATGGAAACTGAGGTTCAGAGACAGACAGTTTGCCCAGAGACCCTTTCGGTGAGTGGAGCAAGGCACCATCTGGCTTGCTCAAACTGGAGCTGGAGTGGATTTTCAAACCTTGAAGCCTCCCTGGGCAGAAGAGAGACCAGTTCCTGAAAAACAGGTTCTGACCCTCCTGTCCTTGGGTCTCCCCACATGGAGGCATGAGGGACCCTTGTGCTCCCCTGGAATTTGGCCAGGCCAAGGCCTCGGACAGCTGGAGAAGCTTCTGTGATTCTAGGATTCCCAGCTGTATTATTTCTGTTCTTTCAGCAACCATGGGAGGGGTCTGGGGGGAGGCAGTTCATCCCTCTCAGGAGGTTTCTCCCTTAAGCCCCAAGACGGGCTCCTGAGCATCGTTGCTCCCCATAAGTCAAACAGCTGAACCCGGCTCTGAGGTTGGCAGGCTGGTTAGGGAGCTAGAACGCCCTTCCCTCAGCAGAGAAGTGGGCATCCTGGCCTGATTCCAGGCTGAGTCGCTGGATAATGGGCATGTTTCCAGAAACCACCCAACTCTCTCAACACCTGGGCTGGAGGGGAAGAGCTCCCAGACTACCCACCCCCATGCAGGAAGCTGGGGTTAGGAGGGCAGTGAGGGGTGGGGGCCAGCTCCTTCCTCCAGGCTTTGTCTCTTTCCAGCCTCAGAGCCTCTTGGAAGACGTTGCTTCTCCTTTTCTCAGAGCCCCCCAAAGAAGGCCTTGGAGACTCTGAGAGGGCAGCTGGGGGCTGTGACTCAGAGGCAGGTCCCTTGGGTCCCCAAGGAGCAGAAGCACTGCCCGGGCTGACTCATCCAGGCACAACCATCACAGCCGCCTGGGGACCAAAGCTGAGTCATAGCCACAAAGGCAGGCATCCAGGCCCAGGGGGGCAGCCACCGGCAGGGAGGGGTGGGGTTGGGTGCAAGCAGGGGGCAGGGGGCTGACACCTGCCCCATCCCTCCCTTCAGCCTAAACCCATTTCCTCCCACTGCTTCTCTTGGAAGCCACCGAAGGGTCCCTTGTTCCCCAGAAATGAATGGGCTGGGAGATCCAGGGAGGAGGGGAGTGGGAGCCGGGCAGGCAGGATAAACGGTCACCAAACACTTTCACCTCCTGGGGGCCCTCCACCCTGTTTCAGAAGCCACCTGAAGCCGTGTGGACAAAGACACACAGCCCCTTCTGCAGAGGACCCTTATTTGCTTTGGGTCTCTGGGCAAGCCTTTCCCCTTTGGGCCTCAGTGTCCTCCTCTGTAAAGAGGGGATAGCACCACTCACCTCACAGGGTTGCTGAAAGATCAAAATGAGAGGACCTGTGTGCATGCAGTAGGCACTCAATAGTTGCTCCCTCAAAGAAATATTTACCGACTCCAACCTGCAATTTGCTTCAGAAAAGCTGGCGGGACAGAGGTGGTGGCTACCCCAGTTGTTCACAACTCAAGATACACATGGACTCATTTCCGTAGCACAGAAGAGTGCCCTGTTCTCCCAGGAGGCCACCAGGAACTGCCCAACGGGACACCAGGCAGATGATCTCAGAGGGCCGCTGACCTCTGCTTCCGCGCTGGCAAAAGGAGCAGATCGGACAAGGTGCTTCCACCAACCTTCTCGTAACCTATGGTCCTTGAGGTGGGAGCAGCCCCAGAGGGGCCGGCGTGAGTGAGGCAGCCCCACCCAGTCAGGGCCTGCGTGGGGAGGAGACGCTTTGACCCAAGACGACACACACGGGGCTGCAGTCTGACGTGTCGTCTGCTTGAATGCATGTGTGCCCGTTGTGCGGCAGGCAGCACGCAATCTCAGGTCCCTGGGCCCCACCGCTCAACTGCCACCAAATGTAGTTCTGTGAGAGGTGAGGGATAAAAAGGGTTAACTCAGCACGGCTGCCAAGGTCACTGGGGCAGGAGCAGGATAGGAAAGCTCGCTTTGTGGTGGAGGCCCACTTTGTGGTGGAGGCCCGTCCACAGCTTCAAGCGCCCTGGAGGCCACCTGATAAGGGGTTGGAGGTGCAGAGCCTGAGCAAGGGTTCCAGTCAAACCCGTGGCTTTGTCCTTCTCTGGGAACCTCTTTCTGCTGGCTAATCGTGTGTTCTGGGGGCCGCCATCAATGCCCTGTCGCCGGGGCAGGTGTTTTCTCTGTGGCCCCTTGCTAATCCATTCGGTGGCCCCATTTGAACCCCCTTTCAGCTCCCAGAACTTAAGCCAGCTTGCGGGAGAACTGCAAACAAGGACGGCTTCAGGGTCAGGCCAAGGGAAGACCCCAGGCTGGAGAGAAGGTGGCCGAGCAGGGGAGACACTTGGGGAAAACCAGCAGGAAAATCCTCCGGGCTCAGAAGTGGCTCTCTTTCCAGGAACCTGGATTGGGCAGGAGCTGGTTTAGAGAGGCCGCTGATTTCCCTGTGGGGGCCTGGATCTCAGAAGCAACCCTGTGCGTCTTTCCAGCAAATTCTGATTCCCAGTTAAGAGACAGCTGTTGAATGTCCACTGGATATCAGACATTGTAAAGAATCTCCACTCTCATTTAATTCCTACTATTGTTCCTGGAGTTCAAGATCACTGTCCTTGTTTTACAAATGAGGAAATCGAGGCTCAGAGAGCTAATGCCACTTGGCCCCTGTGACAAAGGCATAAGGCCTGAAGCCAGGTCCATCTGACTCCAAATCCAGGCTTTTGTATCCAGCAGGTCGTCTCAGTTGCTCTGCGTGCTGGTTGTAGCACGTTTATAATGTCAGTGGTGGGACAGCCACAACTTGTCTGCTCTCCTTCTGGGAGATTAGCAAAGTTGGGGCTCTTATGGGGGCCTGAGAAATGCATGCTCCCAGTGGAAGGGGGGGGAAACCCAAATTACTTCCAATCCTTCCTTTTCCTTCTCACTCATCTGAGCTCAAAAGCAACTGTGCTTTGTTGACTCAACAGATTTCTGCTCCACACTTTTGCTCATTAAACATTTGCAGATCTTGAAGATAGATCCTGAAGGTATCTTAAGGGTGAACCTGGAAATGACTTTCCCACCCTGGAAGCCCTTTAGGGGTTAAGTGCATTCGGGTCCAGTATCTGCCATTGACCCGCTCTTTGACCTTGGATCCCTGAAGGCACCTCCCTAGAGTTGGCACCTCCCTAGAGTTCGGGAAGGGACTGAGACTGTCGAAACATAACCTGAAAAAGAGGAGCCTATGGAACAACATAAAGCAAGAAGTGAAGGGCACATTACCTGCACAAAATTACAAACATCAGCGAGATAGATGAGACATAAAGAATAAACTGGCCCCCCACATATAAAAATGTATCAAGTGATAAAATTTTCTAAACACATTAAAGGAAGAGTTTCTTGGGGCGCCTGGGTGGCTCAGTTGGTTAAGTGTCTGCCTTCAGCTCAGGTCATGATCTCAGGGTCCTGGGATCGAGTCCCGCATCGCGCTCCCTGCTCAGCTGGGAGTCTGCTTCTCCCTCTCCCTGTCCCTCTGCCCTTCCCCCCTGCTTGTGCCCGTGCACTTTCTCTCCCTCTCAAATAAATAAATAAAATCTTAAAAAAAAAATAAAGGAAGTGTTTCTTACTAAGTGCTGGCATAAATGGATAGAAACAAGGTCAGGATGGAGTAAAGGGCTGGATGATTTCTTTAGTCACAGAAACTATAGTAGGAAATAGAAGTGCATATTTATAAGATCTAAAGAGGGATGAAGACTGGGGCGCTTGGCAGGCTCAGTCGGAAGAGCATGCGACTCTTGGTCTCAGGGTTGTGAGTTTGAACCCCACGTGGGGTGTAGAAATTGCTTAAATAAATAAATAAACTTAAAAAAAATAAAGAGGGATGAAGACTGTCTCAGGTCTAAAGCAATAGAAGGAATCATGATGGAAAAGCTCAAAAGATTCAACTATAGAAAAGACATTTTGTAAGATGCTACACTATGATGACAGATTCGTATTTACGTCACTTTAAAATCTAATATTTAGGAAAACCGTTTAGATCCCAGGCGCATGAAAAGATAATTCCCTCAAGCAGAAGTGGAAATAAGAAACAAAACATATGATGGACCGTCTAGGGGTTGAAGTGATGACCTCCTGGTTTCCCGCCTACTGTAACTTCCAGGACCCACGGGGAAGAAGTCAGGGATGGGGTAAGGAGGGCTGGCCTGCTACTCTCCTGCTTGAGCAGGCCAGCCAAATTCCCAGAATATGGGGGAGGGGAGACTCCAAGGGACTGGGGTCACCTATTTTCTTCACTTCCAACTCCCACAAAAGGCATCCTGACCAATTTTTTGAGGGATGACCACACAGGACCAACCAGCCAAGGTCGTGCCTTCTAGTTCTTGGGGTTTAATTAGCTTCACGCTGGGTCAAAGCTACTCCATGTGCTAAAGAACCAGACAGCACAGAGGGAACTGGTGCAATGCCAAATATCCCTAAAACCAGGGGGAGAAGTCCCAGCAGGTCCCAGTTCGAAACTGGGTGATCGTTGGTGTTCCCTTGCCCGAGAAAGGAAAGGAGGACCAACTTTGGCCAGCTTCTCATCCCATCAACCTCTGGAAGGTGAACATATCAGTTTGCAGAGACTCCAACAGGTGTCATGAACCCCCCATTGACCACAGTTTGACTGGTCAGGGCTGCCCATTTCTGGATAAGGTGGTTTGGGGGGGTGCTGCCTCAACCTCCACTGAAATGCTCTTTCCTAAGTGCACCAAGGTCCACAATCCTCAAGTCCTACCGTTAAGCAGGCCCACAGGAAAGGCAAGGGGAAAACCCTTCCGAATTCTGAATAACCTTCGCATCCTGAAGTTGCACACCCCTCTATGAAACTTCATAGCATTTCTCCAGTTAGCACCACTGGGGAATGGTACAGGGGCAGCTTCACAAAGTAGGGGCAAGGAACACAGAGGTCAAGGCCTGCTCAGGAGCAGCTCTCCTTAAACACAAATCACCCACAGGAAGGAAGGCAACAGAAATGGGCACTTTTTTTTTATAGATTTATTATTTTAGGGGTGCCTGGATGGCTCAGTCGGTTAAGTGACTGCCTTTGGCTGGGGTCATGGTCCCAGGGTCCTGGGATCGAGCCCCGCATCGGGTTCCTTGCTCAGCGGGCAGCCTGCTTCTCCCTCTGCCTGCCGCTCCCCCTGCTTGTGCAAGCTCGCTCTCTCTCTCTCTCTGACAAATAAATTCTTAAAAAAAAAAGATTTATTATTTTAGAGGGAGTGGGAGAAGCAGACTCCTCACTGAGCAGAGCCAGACGTAGGGCTCGATCCCATGACCCCAAGATCATGACCTCAGCCAAAACCAAGAGTCAGATGCTTAACCGACTGCACCCCCCACCTCAGGTGCCCCCAGAAATGGGCTTCTAACACCACGTGATGGATGGGGAATAGGCATAAGGCAGAACTTACTGTGAGAAAAAAATGGTTTGCCTGGAGTACTTTGGGAGTTTCTTTCCTAGAATTAATTTTGTCTGTCTAGCATGGTTTCCGGGTGGGCCTTCCCAGAAGCAGAGGGATGCTCCCTGTGACACGAGGGACCTCCCTCTGGTGGGAGAAAATGGATTTCACACCACCCTCGAATATTAGTTGCTACACATTCTCTCTGCTCTCCACACACACTCTCCTCTCTCTGCTCCACATTCTTCCTACTGTTTTCCTCCATTCACCGAAATAGTCCCTTTTAAAATGTAAACATACACAGAAAATTAATCAAATGAGGAAGACAGACACAGAGGGAAAAAGAATGATACACTTTGTTCTAGGTTCTGATTCTAAATCTGGCAGGAGGTGTGAAGGGCTGACAGCTTGCTGGTCGTGGTGTCGGTGGCAGCAGGAGGCCCCTCCTGCCTCAGGGCGGCCGCTGTGCTCCCAGGAACTGGAGGGAGAGTGGGTGGCGAGTGGGAGCAGAGGGAGAGATGCGCCACCCCGCTGGGACGGGAGCCGGTGGATGCTCCCCAAACCACAGCCAGGCCTCATTCTAATGTGCGGGATGCCCACAAGCACCCCTCAACCTCTGCCTACCACGACTTTCCTGCTGTAATTCCAGGTCTCGGTCCCACTCGGGCACCTGCATTTGGTGGGTTCTTTGCATTGAACTGGTCTGTCACCAAAGCTGTCATTTTCGCCAACACCCCACTCCCCACCCTGACTTTCCCTTTTTCCTTCCAGGTTCAGAATCCCCAAGTTATCTATGCATTTCACTCATCTACGTGGGTCCAGTGAGATCTTCCAATTCCCCCCATTGCCACGTCCCCCTTCCTTTCCATTCATGCCATCCTCCATGTTCATTCACTGCAGCAGGTCCCTGCCTACTTTCTCTCATGCCTGCCATCCACCTTACTTCCTTCCCACTAGCACACCAGACCTTTCCAAAGCATTGCTTGGATCCCTGCTGAAAAAACTTTCAAAGGCTTTCCCTGCCTACAACAGGATAAGGTCTGGTCCAAGCTAGCTGCATCTCCTCGTCCAACCCAACAGGTTCCCTCTGGCCCAACCAGACTGGGCTCTTAAAGTTGCACAAACTTCATGGCACAATCACGCCTACTGCAGGACCAGAGTGCTCGCCAGTCTCCCTGCGATGGACCATCACTTGCCTCCTCTCCTCTGCATCCGGGAATGGAGACAGAGAGGGAAATACACAAAAGCTCTCAACACTGGTACTAAGCAACGAAGACACTGTTTCCTTGCTGAAGGTCAAATGTCCATCAAGAGATTCCAAAGTTGGCATTCCCAACTCCATTCCCCACACCTAGACACTAGGAGTCGCAAACAATCACATACTATTTCCCATAACTCTCTCATCCCTGCCGCAAAGTTAGAGTCAGCTTTCAAAAGAACCCATACTGTGAGTCACCCTCCAAGGACAGCAGAGAGTTGACTTCAGTGGTGGCCACGGATCTTTGAAGGTGGAGGTAAAAAAGGAGAGAGGATATTAATCTAAGCCCTCCCCCCACCTCCTCAGTCCCGACTGCAATCCCCCCCACCCATCCCCGCATATAGGGAATGTCCCAGGCTTTTGATACCTATTGTGCAATTTCTACATGGTATTTAGAAGGCAGAGTTGGGAGGAGGAGGAGGGAGCGAAGGATCTCTCAGGCGAGCCCACCGCCTACTCCTGAAACCTGGAGAGCAGTGGAGAGCACTGTCGATCAGTCTCGGAGATGCACTAAGCCACGCCCCCACCACACGTCACCGTCTCAGGAGTGCAGAGCTAGGGAAGCCCACGCAAGCAGGGAGACTGATTGTGGGGAGGGCTGGAAGGAAGTGGGGGGATTTAACTGCTCACATACCTGATCAAACAGGACTTTCCAGTGCTGGTAGAGAGGGAGGCCATGCAGAAGAGGAGGAAGAGGAGAGAGAGAAAGAAACACATACTTATCACCAAGGACTCTCTAGCCCCTGATATTTCTGACATAGCTTCCCAGCTGCTGCCCAGACTCAGGAACCCGCCACAAGACACCAGGGGAAACCTGGGAGGAGCTCCCTAAATGAGTCTGCACTAAGCAAATACAGGGAACTCAGGTTGGGTGAGGGGGGGGGGTTGTCCCTCTCTTGGAGTCCGGCGGGAGGACGGATACGCTGAACAAGGGTGATTCTCAGCAATTACTAAATAAAGGCATCCAACTCTATCCAAGGGCCTCTAATAACTTCTGCCTAAAGCTCATTTCCATGTCTACTCCCACACCTGGGAACCCACCCTGCTGCAACAGTCTCCACCTGCTGGGGGTCAGAGACCCCCCCCCCCCCCACTCAGGAAAACTCAGCCCTGAATAAACACTAACGGTTGCCTGCAGTTTGGGAGGAGGGGGTCTCCGGAATCCACTGAAATCTAAACAGTCTCTCCAAGGCTGAATCTAAGTTCTGAGTACACGAGCCTGGTGAGTACAGGGCTTGGGAGCCAGAAGCAGGTGAGAGGTTTAACCAAGGGAGCCAAAGGGGAGGGAAGAGGTTAAGCTCTCCTGGGGCACATTCCCTGGTAGGTTACCCGTCCTGGCTTCTCCCTTTCCCTACCCTGAGAGAGGGCTAGGGCAGGGCAGAATGTCTCTCCAGTTTTTCACCTCTATATGCAGGTTAACCTCAGGAGGGAGCAGCTTAAGAAACCCCAGTTCCCAGGACTCCCCAGTGCCCGCTCCGCCGATGGCTCGCCGGACCAGAGGGAAGGAGAGACTCCAGCAGCAGATGGCAGGGAAGCCCTCTGGGGCAGCCCCTCCCCATCCTCGCCCGGGGGACCGTCGCTGGCATCGACTCGGTCTGGGACTCCTGGGCTCTCTTCTGGAAGCGACACCGCTCCCAGCACTCCGCCTCTCCCTCCTCCGGCCGGGTTCAGGGACCCGGGTCGGCTTGAATTTCAGTGTGGCGACAGGGCAGGTGCCGGGAGGGAGCTAATCCGGAAGCGAAGAAGGGGGTCGCCAGAGCGGTCGGCGCGGCCGGGTTCCGGGGACTCCGCGGCGCCCGCTCCTTCCCCGGGCTCAGAGAGCCCGCAGGTCGCGAGTGGGAGGGGAGGGGTAGTCACGGCTGTGACGCGGCCGCCTCTGCGGGAAAACGCCGTGTCCCGGCCACTGCACCAGCCGCGGGGAGGGGGCTCCCGCGGCCGACCGGTCCCCAGCGCAGCGGCGGGGCTGCGTCCCGCAGGGAAGCCGCGGAACCCGAGCGGGGGATGGCGCGCGCGCGTTTGGGGGAGACCGGTCCCTCCGCCCCCTCCCGCCCGCGGGGACCCGGCCAATCCGGGGCGCTCCCGCGTCACCTTGAAACCTCGAAGTTGCCCCGCGGGGGCGAGACGGGGGCAGCTCCCCAGTTAGTGCCCCCCAGAAAGTTTGCCCGGGCGGGGGAGGGGGCACTCACGTCTTCCGGCGCCGCCGGCGGCCGCTCCTCGGCCTCGGGTTCCAGCTCCTCGATGCGCTCCGCCTCGGCGCAGGCGGCCACTGCGGGGCCCGGGCTGGGGTGCTCGCCCATGCCGACGCGGGGTCCAGGGCCCGCGGGCGGCTGCGGGGCTCGTCCCGGGGCGCCGGGCTAACTTTGCGCCGCGCCGGCCGCGCAGCTCCGAGGGTTCTGTGCGCGCCGCGCCGCCTCCGCGCCAGCCCAGCCGCCCGCGCCCGCCCCCATGGCCCCGGCCCCCGCGCCGCCGCCGCCTCGCCGCCGCGCCGCCCCGGGACGCCCGGCCCCTCGCCGCCAAACTTCTCCGCGCTCGCCGCCCCGCCGGCCTCCGCCTGCGCCCCGGCCCCCACGCCCGGCTCCGAGGCGAGGGCGCCCTTGGGCCGGCCCCGGCCACCGCGGCTCCCCGCGCTCCCTTCCCGCTTCCCGCGGCCCCCGCTCTGCGCCGGAGTCTCCTCCTCCCCGCGGACTCCTCGGGGGCGGCGCGCGGGCGGGGGCGGGGCTGCTCCCGGGGACCGCCGTCCCCCGCCCCCGGGCGCCACCACCAGAGCCAAATCGGTCAGAGCGGCGCGGCCCCCGGCGCAGAGCCGCGGCGGGGTTGGCGGGGAAGGGGCTGCACCGCCCGGGGCGGGGGGGTGGGGGGGAGGCGGGCTGCGGAGGGGAGCGCTGCGCTGTCCCTGGTCCCGTTACCGCCAGCCCCCACGCCGGGCCCGGGTTGGTCTCGGGGCCAGGGTGGGGTGCAGTGCCCACTCCCCGAGACCCACCGGGTTAACGTTCACTTGGAGGCTGCCGATGCGTGAAGGAGGCAGGGGCGAGGCTTTCCCTAAGTTGGCAACGTCGGGGTTAACTGGGAGTGAATTGGGGGCGGGATGCTGGGAGGACAGGATCCTGAGCACCCTTCTATCTCTCTTCCCTTGCCTTGGGTCTCAGATTCTGGGAGGTCCAGATACGCCCAGTAATTCAGGGATGGGAGAAGTCAGATAGGGGCGGTCGGGACCCCAAATCCTAAATCTTGCCCCCCCCAAGAGAGCTATGTGACCGTGCCCTGGCTTCATCTGACCAGGTTGACAGAGGCAAGCCCAGAGAGGTGCCCCAACTGGGAGAAGGGAGGAAAAGAAACTAAAGCAGGTAGTACTGAAGTTAGACCAGACGCAGAGAGGATCTTATAAAAAATGGGTGTTGTTTCCCTGCGGGAAAGCCCTCCCAGGAGATTGTCTCCCAGAAGCAGAGGCTCTGCCTGCCAGCTGGTCCAGTGGTCGGCTGGGACAAATGCTACCTCTCCCAAGAGGCCCAGGGACTCAGTCCTGGCCAGTCAGTACGCTTCTAGTCCTCCTCCCAACACCCAACACCCACCCACTCACTGGTCTTTGCTCCTCTCTCTCTCCCCGTCAGAAAGGGAGATTCTTAGGGCGTCCGGGTGGCGCAGTCAGTTAAGCGTCTGCCTTCGGCTCGGGTCGTGATCCCGGGGTCCTGGGATGGAGCCCCACATCGGGCTCCCTGCTCCGCAGGGAGTCTGCTTCTCCCTCTCCCACTCCCCCTGCTTGTGTTCCCTCTCTCGCTGTGTCTCTCTCTGTCAAATAAATAAATAAAATACTTAAAAAAAAAAAAAAAAGAAAGGGAGACTTTTCCAACAGTGAAAGTTGGCAATTAATGCTCTCATCATTATAAAGCAGACACACAACCCTGGCCCCGGGATCCAACCTGTGACCATCTCACCCGACAATGACTATTCATTCCCCTTAAACACAGAGGAGGAAATTAACTCCGTTCTAATTAGGTGAATTTGCTACAGACACCAATTTTCATCTCGGTTTCAGAAAGTGTGATCATTTCAACTATTTTTGTTTCTCACCACCCTCCCCCATCCCTACTCTACTAACAAGTCAAGATCCTGCCAAGATTTCCTTGTAAATAAAACTGTCTGCATAGGGTGTGATTTTGAAAACAGGCTTCAGGGGGACAGAAGAGGGGCCTGCTTCTTTGTGGAAAGATGCCCCATCTGGAAGGACAAAAGGAAGCATGGGGCCCTGAGGTATCACTGCCTCCTCCCCACCCTCCCAGTATCATTGACTTGACCTGTCTTGGTGCTGGCTGTGGGAGACTCAGATCTCTGGGACTGGACCAGTCGCCCAGGAAGCCTGGGGTGGGGTGAGGGGAGGAAGGGCCAGAGAGGCGTCAGCCACTCTGCCGTGACGCCCAGCAGCCCTGGGCGGTGTTTTGACCCCAGCTGCCCTTTGGTTTCTTTAGCCCAGTGCATCTCTTATCAACAGTCCAACTCTGTCACCCCGTCGGGTAGAAGGAACCCCAGCAGGCTCAGTTCTCTGAACACTAAGCTCCTACTGAGTGCGGGTGACAGAGCTTTGGGAATACAGAGATAAACAGGATCCAGATCCTGCCCTCCAGAAGCTGTTCAGCTGGACACAGCCCGGGAAGTGCAGGGGGCATAGAAACCCAAAGGACAGGGTTCTTGAGGGTCCAAGGCTTCACAAAGGGTATGCCCCCAGAACCAGGCAAAGTGAGAAACCTGAAGGGAAGGCATTTTAGGCAGAGGGAACAGCACAGGCAGAGGCCAGGCATGGGAAACGGTATGGTATGGCAGGGAGCTACGAGCAACCCGGCATGGCTGCCCATGGGAGCAGGCTGCTTCCCGTGAAGAGCTCGGCCTGCAAGCGACGGTTTGAAGGGCTGTGAGTTTCCTGAGAAAGGAGCTTCAACTTTACCGAATGCCAATGGGGAGGCCTCAAAGGACTGTGAGCAGGAGAGTAATATTTAAAAATATCCTTCTTGGGGCACGCGGGTGGCTCAGTTGGTTAGGTACCTGGCTCTTGATTGTGGCTCAGGTCATGATATCCAGCCCCATGTTGCTTAAGATTCTCTTTCCCTCTCTTTCTGCTCCTCCCCCACTCTAGCGCATGCACTCTCTCTGTCTCTCTCAACTGTAAATATAAAAAGATCCTTCCAGGGGCACCTGGGTAGCACAATCAGTTGAGCAACCAACTCTTGGTTTCGGCTCAGGTCATGATCTCAGGGTCCCCAGATCAGCCCCGTGTTGGCCTCTGCGCTCAGCTGGGAATCTGCTTAATATTCTCCCTCCCCCTCTGCGCCTCCCCGCTGCGTGCTCACTCTTGCGCTCTCTCTCTCTTGCTCTCGCTCTCTCTCAAATAAATAAATAAATCTTAAAAAAAAAAAATCCTTCAGCTGTAATATGGAAAATCGACAGGAGGAGGTTGGCTTGAGCATAGGAAGATGGGAGATGCCATCCAAGGAAGAGGTCGTGAGCTCAGCAGCAATTAGGGGAGAGGGAGGATCCGAGAAGTCTCCAGGAGGACACCTTGTTTCTCCGTCTGCCCTAGGAACATTCCACCCGCACCAAAAGTATCCTAGGAAAGAATTCCCAACCGCTCACCGAAGCTTCCTTTCAGGAGACTGCTTCCCTTTCCCTGGCCCTCGCTGGAAGGAGAATGGCCATCTGGCCTTATCCAACCTCCTCCGTGAACCTCCGTTAGCCTTCAGGGTAGCCTCCGCCTCACCAGCCAGCCTGTTTCACCCCTCGGACCCAGGCAATCAGCAGCTCAGGACACCGTGCTCCCCAGCAGGCAGTGGGACCCCTCTGGGGGACAGGAGTGGCCAAGGCTGTCTGGAAGCTTTCGGGCCACTCCAGACTAGGATGACCTGAGGACTGGCACATTCAGGGCCACACTGGGGACAGAGGAGGGAATGGGCATTGGTGCCTGCTCACTTTCACAGAGTGGCTGCCGTGGGTCAGGCACTTGTTAGACAACTGTACACGGGCCCCGTCCTCAGAGAACCCTAGGTCTGCTGGGCGGTGACAGCAAACAAGGGCTGATTGGCTTTGACTGATACCCTGCTCTTCATTTTGTCAGTGCTCCACACCCATGACCTCTCTTGAAGTTCCTAACAAGATGCTCTTAGCGGCTGCAGCACAGGATCAGAGCCTGGGGGGAGAGCAGTTTGAGCTCCGAAGAGTCACACTCAGTTCAGAGATCAGCCTCGAAAGTGGGGGCAGCTTTAGGGGAGACCGTGTGGAAGGGTGTCTGGGTGGAAGGAACCACCGCAGCAAAAGCACAGAGGTAGGAAAGCCACTGACGGTGTTGAGAGCAGCTTGGAGGGTGAGCTCCAAGTGGCCAGGTGGTGAGAACCATGTCTCAAGAGTCCTTGAGTGCCAGGCTGAGGAGGTGGGACCTTGCTCGGGGCGGGGGGGGGGGGGCGATGGAGAAGCAGGGATCGCTTCTAACTTGAGCAGCATTTTAGGAAGATCAAGTTGGCCCCAGCTCAAGAGTACAATTCAAAGAACACTACTGCAAGTGTCCATTATTCGCCAGACCCTGGCCGAGGTGCTAAGAATGCAAAGGGAGTAAGACCCAGGCCCTGGCCTCCTGGGGAGAAAATCAGATAATCCTCTGATTACAGCTCAGGGAGAAAAGGAAGGAGGGAAGAGGAAGAGCTGTTCGGGGGCTGAGACTCTAAAGCGCACCCAGCAAGAGAGGGCGGCGGAGTTCATAAGGATCTGATGCTCTGGGCTAGAACATGGGTTGCCAGTGGTGAGCCGGGAAAGCCCGGGGGAGCCCCTGGGAGGGGGAAGCGGAGTGAGGGGAGCCAAGGAGTTTGTGGACCACATGAGCTAATGAGAAGCCAGGGAAGGAACATTAAGGGCTATAATTACCGCCCAAAGCAAATGGCAGCGCAGAGCAGGGGGTGAAGGGGGGCTGATTTTCTCCAGAACTTCTCCGGCTTGGGCCTCTTTTCCAACAATAGTTTCCCATTCTGAGGTCTCCTTCGGTCAGGCATGAGCCCCTCAAGGCCCTTTCTCTCCCTAGAGCAAACCCAAACTGACCCTTACAGGCCCCTCTCACCACGTGGAGCTCTGATCTTCTGAGAAACCTGCAAACAGCCTGGAGCGGCCCGCCATGGATCTGCCTGAGATGAAGACGTGAGTTATTTTTGACTCAGATCCAAGCCCCAGCCCTGAATTCTTTTGTCTTCCAGGAATCCCCCCAGTCATGTTTGAAGGCTGCAAGTCCGAACAGCAGACGCCGCTCAGGGAGGAGACTGCTGCTTGGAATCCAACCACCCTCCGTCCCAGCTCCCACATTCTTCCCTTAATGCCCGCTGTCTTGGAGATCAAACGGCACAAGGCCCAACGCTGCTTTGCTTTCGTCTCTTCCTTTCTCACTCCCTCCAGGGCCCCCAATTTGCCGAGACGCTTAAATCATTACGGAAGGATGTCTAGGTTCACAGACACCAAGCCCTTCCAAAGAGAGGCGTGGGCTCCCAAAAGTGGATCTCAGAAGGGCACAGAGGAGACTCTCCCAGTCCCAAAATGTAGCCAGCCACATGTCCTGGGCAACGGTTGGCTGCTTTGCTGGCTCTCGGCTTCCTTCTCTGCCATCTCCTTGGGGCGTGGCTGGTCCCCAGGGTGCCACTTCTGGACTCTCTTTGGGCCTCCAGCACTCTGTGGGACCTTTGGTTATGCAAGAGGTAGGTCGTGTCTCCTCGTGGGATCGCATGCACCTCTCTGAGCACGCCCTTCCTTCCCAAAGCCTTCCCTAAACCCTCCGGCCCAAACGGACCACTCCTTCCTCTAGCCAAGTTTTATCTTCTTTATCCAAGAATGTCTGTGCCTTGAAGGAGAGGATATTATGGCCTGTTCGGTTTTGCATCCATCACAATATGCAACACTGCGCACCGTAGGAGCCGAACAAATGTCTGTTTAATGAAAAACAGAGCATGGCTGTTGATAGGACATGAAGTCTAATTACAGAGTTATTACTCTCAGCCCCCAACAAGCAACCGAGTTTGATGTTATGGAGACAAGATCCTTCTGCATAATAAAAATACAATTGTATGCCTGCTGTCTTTATGTCAAAGTGCTTCTAGGTCTGTCATTCCCTTTCATCCCCCCAAAGCTGGCTTTTTTGAGGTAAGCAGAATGAGTCCAGTTGCCTCCATTTTACAAATGGGGACACAAAACCCCCTGGGCCCAGAGGAGGTCTGAGTCTCCATTCCTCTCACCAAATTTCTTATTTTAAGAGTGAAAGCGGGGGGTGGGGGGTGGGTAGGGGGTGAGGGGGTGGAAGCTGATGTGGTAAGTGCCCTTGGCCCCAACTACCGATCTTCCCCCCAGGGCAACCAGGCAGGGCTAAATCGGGGTGCCCAAGCGCAGCTTGTCCTGTCACAGGCCGGTATGTGCCAGGGGATGGCTTCAGCTTTAGGGAAAAAAGCCATCAGTCTGTTTCTCTGTTTTGTTTCTCTCAAGCTGCCTGTGCAGTCTCCCTCCCAGAAGGAGCGGGACGGTTTGCCTTCATTCACCCCTGCACAGTGCTGGCCCCGACGAGGGTGTTCGGCCTGGGAGGAAAGGACCCGGCCCCGAGGCCCAGGGTCAGCCCTTCCAATGAGTGTGCACTCCATGAGGACAAGGACTCACAATAGTGGCCGTGAACCCCAGAACAATGCCTGCACCTAGAAAGCTCTCAAAAAGTCTTTGCTCAGCGAATAAATCTGCCCCACTGCTACTTCTCCAAGCCAAAGGAAGGCATCCCAGAGGTCAGAATTCTGCCCGGCATCTGGCCTCAGAGGGCTTTCTGGGCCTCCTCTGGGAAAGAATGCCATCCATCCCACACCTACTCCGGTGAGGGGCTGCAGTGAAGGATGCCTCGGGGCCCATGAGGCAGGCTTTCTGATGATGGGGACACGGCCACAGCCACAGCCACAGCCACCTGTGAACGGCGGGCAGGGGAGTGAGACGGTGGGCACTCAGATGTGCTTCCTCCATCTCTCAGCTGAGGCCCAAGTGAGGCGGTGTGAGAACTTCTCGGCGCACGTTGTAAATACCATCTGTCACACTGCCTGCCCAGACGCGGCCTTCCTCCCTGGAAGGAGAGCATTCTTTATTATTTATGCAGAACGCACCCTACTTAAGTGCTTGTGCCACCAGGAGAGAGAAAGAAAAGCCCAGAAGAGTGGAGGACTCCAGGGACCTGCCCCTCGGAGAGCAGCCGGCCAGGAGGGCTGGGCCATCTCAACTCTTCGGGGGATTAGGAGGCACACATTCCCCTCCTCGCTCTGCCATCGGCTTGCTGTGTGACCTTGACCAAAGCACCTGAACCCCATGAGCCTCCATTTTCTCATCCATAAACGTAGATGTCAGACTAGATGGGCTGTGACCTCTCCCCTGGCCCTGAAATACAGCTGCGTCCCTTGGGCCCTTCTCCCTCCTGCTGCTTGCCCAGGAGCCAGTTCACTTCCCATCACCCCTCCCACCCAGGCCGGATGGGGGAAATACAGATCAGGATGTGATTCCTTAGTACTTGCGAGCAGGCCCAGGAGTCAGCAGACCTGCGTTATGGTCCAAGCCCTGTCACTCTTTAGCCATGCGACCCTGGGGACTAAGAGATTGCGGTAGAAGAATCCATCTCAAAATCCCACAATCTCCGACTTTCCATTCCAAAACAGTGCCTATAAACATTTTTGCAGACTAAGGCTCGGGACACGGAGATGAATGAGACTGAGTTTCTGCCCACCGTGAGCTCTAGGACAGGTAGAGACGACATGCTAGAAAATCCTTCTGGCACAATGCTATCGGTGCTGAGTAGAGATGTATGCAAAGCATGGGGTGGCAGAAGGGGGGTCCAAGGAGGTGATGCTGGAGCTGGATCTTAAAAGACCAAGTAGGAGTTTGCCAAGTGGATGAGGGCTTGATGCGTTCAAGACAGAGGGAACTGCATGTACTAAGACAGGAAGGTGTAAATCCACATAGAAACTGCCTACTTGTTGTTAGGTGATGGGAACATTCTGGGAGTCTTAGCACTGACTGCTTTCTCTCCCACCCCATTAGAACAATCCAGTACTCCTCGAGTTGGGGAGAGGGGCCTTATGATCAATGGCTCACCTTGGCCCCCGAGTCCATGAGGCACATCACCCAAGGGTATGAGAGACTAACAAGAGTCTCCCCTTCCATCTCCTGCCTTTATCTGTTCTCTGAACTAGAAGCAGTGAAGCAGGCTGGAAATAGGGGGATGGCCCAACGTGACCCACAAATTTTCCAGCCTCGCACACCATCAGGCCGGGTCAGAAGAGGAACGTGGCTCTGTGCAAAACGGGGCCTGGCGGCTGGCAGTCAGGGTTGCGGGGCGTCCTCCCGTGTGTGGCCAGAGCACGTGATCGGTCCTACTGCTGTGGCAGCCTGTTGTGGCTCCTTGGGGAGCTGTCCAAGTCCTCTGCAGAGAGCTGGAGTTAACCTGTCCCTTCTCCATGAAGGACGTCCTGCAACGGAAATGCGCTCAGTCTGGTTGCCGCAGCCATGGTCTGCGGCTCACGTGCCCGCTCTGCATACTCCACAATACATAAGAACAGCGCGGAGGAAAATGCATGCCTCCAAGACATCCATTAGCTGTGAGCAGCCTCCTAGGCTGCGAACCATGGGGTTAACCAGGCTCGGGGAAAGCCTATGAGGCACTGTAAGCATTCTGCTGGCTTGGCTTGCTGCAACAATTTATAGCCAAGAAAACAGGGCTGCAAGTCAGGGAAATACCAGAACCGCTGAAGGAACGGACACATTTGCCAGATGGTTCCTGAGGCACAATTGTTTTTGCAGAGGGACAGTCTGCAGAGGGAGGTCCTTTCCTCGGAGAGCAAAGGCGCCGGCTGATGGCTCATTCATTATCCTGGGGCTTGTTTGGAGGAGGGTGCTGGCTTAAAGCACACCCACACTTGTCCTCTCCCCAGAACCTTGCAGCTGTGATTGCCTGAGGTTGAAGTGGTGATTGGGATTGGGCCTCTCCAAGCACTCCTAACTGTGTTTCTTTAGACACCTGCCACCTGTATCTTCTTTCCCAGCTGAAGCCCGCTAGTTCGTTTTCCCAGCGGCCGGCTGTCATCCTCTCTCCTTAATGTATCTGACTGCATTTAGTCAGATCCACAGCTTGGGCTCTTATGATGTGAATTCAGTGGTGCTACCAGGGCCGAACTGTGAGGCCATAGTGACAAGGCTGGGGAATGGTTAAGTGGGTTTGAAAATATGAAGAACAGGAAGGGCATCTTAAATTATTTGCTACATTAGCACAGAATTTTCAAGAACTCCTTGCTTTTGCTTGATCATGCATATGTCTCCCTGTGCCCCCCTCCATGAGCAGAAGCCACCTCTGGTTGTGCTAAACATTCCAGGTGGGCTGGTGGTCCTGGTCTGAGTCACGCAGATGCCCCCCAAAGCCTGGGTCATGGGGCAGATGGGGTGAGGGTGAGTGACCACGAAGGCAGCCGTCCGGCAGAGCCCCGGGGATGCCTTATCGCTGGTGGTCAGTGGGCTCCTCCCTGCAGAAGGACAGCATCCCTGTGGTGAGGATGCCTACGTGGTTGGGGACCTGTGATCATGTGTCTGTTTGCCGTAACGTCCATGTTACATCATGACCTCCATAAGGACAGGATGCCTTTGTAATTGCCACGCTTTCTCTGTCCTCTAGTAATCATGCTGTCAGCCTGGCATCTAGGGGGTTAGTGGAAGACAGACATACTTATTCACAGACCTCCATTTGCGTCTGGCAGGATAACCTTCACCAAGTTAGTTCACGAGGCTCAACGGGACTCAGTTGCCTTGGATTTAAACGAGGCTAATGTGACACATCTTGCTAGGATGTAGATAGAAAGGATGGGGCAGTGCCTGGCACGAAGGAGCTCTCAGTAAGCAAGCGTCATTTCTCTCTCCCTTTTCCCCCTGGATACTCAATACATGGTGTTGAATCGATGAATAAATTATTTCAGAGATGAATACACTTTGGCATCTTTCTTGGATACATTCACATTCCAAAAAGCCCATAGATCGCAGTTGTTAAAAAAAAAAAAAATCCAACACCAAGTAACCAAATTTGGTTTGCAGTTTACAGCCCCGAGGCAGCTACCCCTGTGGGGGGCGAAAGTGGTTTCCGACAGAGGTAGAAATACCTCTGTTTCTTTTTAAAAGGAAAATACTACGAACCTGCCTTGGGAAACAATGCCACAGGACTTTGTGTCTGACCTCTTTCATCTCTCCCTTTGACACAAGAGGCACACAGTTGGTGCCTAATAAATGCACACCAAAGGTTTGGTCTTCTGAGAGGCCTCCAAGTTGCAACACTGTCTGGGAAACACGTGGAGCCACAGTGTCCTCTAGTGGGGAAGACCGTCACAACACCCCCACAGGGCTGACCCAGACACACGAAGCCCCAGGCTCCCTAGAGGACCCAGGATCAGCCAGCCCCACAGTGCAGCCACCAGGACAGGCTTCCAGCTGGCTTCATGCCTCGGAAATAGCAAACAACACATTCTCCAGGAAATGCTCTCCTGAACGCATTACCCAGAGACAGCCATCACAGCCACATTTGTCCCTTAAAATTCATTAGGCATCAGTCAATTAGTGGGGTCTAGGCAATGATTCTAGGCTGCTAACATCACAAAAAGAAACCAGACATTTGCTGCCTCCGATGGAAGTACATAGCATCACCTTTGATGCATTTTTAAAAGTAGTCTCTAGGGGTGCCCAGGTGGCTCATTGGGTTGGGTGTCTGCCTTTGGCTCAGGTCATGATCCTGGGGTCCTGGGATCAAGCCCCACACCAGGCTCCCTGCTCAGCAGAGAGTTTGCTTCTCCCTCTCTCTCTGACCCTCCTCCCAGTCGTGCATGTGCGTGCTCGCTCTCTCTCAAATAAACAAAATCTTGGGTTTTTTTTTTTTTAAGATTTTACTTATTTATTTGACAGAGAAAGACAGCAAGAGCAGGAACACAAGCAGGGGGAGTGAGAGAGGGAGAAGCAGGCTTCCCACTGAGCAGGGAGCTCAATGTGGGGCTCGATCCCAGGACCCTGGGATCATGACCTGAGCTAAAGGCAGACGCTCAACGACTGAGCCACCAAGGCACCCCTCAAATAAATAAAATCTTTTAAAAAAAAAAAAAGGTAATCTCTACACCCAACATGTTGCTCAAACTCACAACCCCGAGATCAAGAGATGCATGCTCTACCAACTGAGCCAGCCAGGCGCACCAACCTATGATACATGTTTTGCCACAGAACTGAAACTGAGCCGGGGCACCTGGGTGGCTCAATCAGTTAAGCATCTGACTCTTGATTCGGCTCCGATCATGTGTCTCAGGGTCCTGAGATTGAGCCCAGTGTCAGGCTCCACGCTCAGCAGGGAGTCTGCTTAAGATTCTCTCTCTCTCCCTCTCCTCCTGTCCCTCCCCCACTGCTGGTGTGCACTCTCTTTCTCTCTCTCTTTTTTTAAAGATTTTATTTATTTATTAATGAGAGACAGAGAGAGAGAGAGAGCGAGGCAGAGGGAGAAGCAGGCTCCCAAGGAGCAGGGAGCCCAATGCGGGACTCGATCCCAGGACCCTGGGATCATGACCTGAGCCGAAGGCAGACGCTTAACCATCTGAGCCACCCAGGCGCCCAAAACAGAGATCTCTTTCTCTTAAAAACAAAAAAGAAAAAGAAAAGAAAAAAAGAATTGAACCTGATCAAGTCTCTAGATCTAACCACCAATTTACAGGAAACAAATTGGCAGTTAACAAATTAATAAATTTACAGAGGAATATGTTGAACGGCACCATGGGAAATGCGATCAGAAAAATCCAGACTGTGGAAGACTCTGCAGGAAAAATGACCTGCTTTCTGCAGCAATAAATTGCAAAGAGGAGCGGAAAGAGATGAACCTTTTTCGAGATCTTGATTTAAACAAAGTGAAGGGGGGAAGCTTGTTCAGACAATTTGGGAAACCTGAACACTGTATAGTTGATCTTTTTTTTAAAGATTTTATTTATTTATTTGACAGAGAGAGACACAGTGAGCGAGGGAACATAAGCAGGGTGGAGTGGGAGAGGGAGAAGCAGGCTTCCTGCTGAGCAGGGAGCCCTATGTGGGACTCGATCCCAGGACCCTGGAACCATGACCTGAGCCAAAGGCAGATGCTTAACGACTGAGCCACCCAGGTGCCCTGTATAGTTGATCTTAAGAAACTGTTCATTGTTTTTAAAGTATGAAGATAGAATTGCAGTTGTTTATTTTTTATAGATTCCCTATATTTTATTTTTTAAATATTTTATTTATTTATTTGCCAGAGAGAGAGAGAAAGCACAAGCAGGGGGAGCGGCAGGCAGACAGAGAGAGAGGAAGACTCCTTGCTGAGCAGGGAGCCCAAGGTGGGACTTGATCCCAGGACCCCAAGATCACCACCCGAGCTGAAGGCAGATGCTTAACCGACTGAGCCACCCAGGAGTTTAAAGATTCCCTCTATTTTAGAGGTATACACTGAAATATTTTCAGATGAAATGATGTGCTGTCTGGGATTTGTTGGAAATAATTTCGGAGTGGGTGGGGGAAGAGACGAAACAAGGCTGTGGCCATGTTAACTGCGAAAGCTGGGTGAGGGGTACACGAGGGTTCATTACACTGTTCATTTGCTTTACTTTTGTTTATATTTGAAAATTTTCATAACTAAATGTAAAAAAAAAACCCTACTAGAAAACATTTCAACCTTGATTCTCCTCAAGAGAGTCCACAGGTGGGGCGCTCTTATTTGACAGAGGGAACACAGCAGGTGGGATGGGAGAGGGAGAAGCAGGCTTCCCGCCAAGCAGGGAGCCCAATGCGGGGCTCGATCCCAGGACCCAGGGATTATGACCTGAGCCGAAGGCAAATGCTTAATGACTGAGCCACCCAGGCACCCCAATAAATAAAATCTTTTAAAAAAGAGTTCACAGGTGACTCCTTTAAGAGCTTTATTCTGCTGCCTCTCTGAGAAAACAGGAGCCCATTATTTGACAACTTCTGTATCATGAGGTGTTAGAGATTGCTTTCACCTGGCATGTCTGAGCACTACGGTCCAAATCAGATGCCATGCTTTCTAGATGCACTTCTGTTCTTTTATTTACTCCTGGGTCATAGAGTAGGAAGAGGCCAAGAACCCGTGGACGCTTCAACCAGTGCTCTGACTTGGGGGAGCCACACGCTCCCACACTCTCTGCAATCTCCAGATGATCTACGCGACCCTCTCTCCCTCGCAGTAACTTTTGACCCACAGCTTTCCAACACAAGGCACTGGACATCAGAGCATCAGCGAGTGTACGGGCGGATCCAGCACTTCCTGCCTCCTCGCTGTCCCTCATCCTCCCCTCTGCCATCAGCTTACATAAACACAGCTGTATCAGCAGCCCGTCAGCTGCCAACTCTCCTAGAAGATATTCGGCACTTTTCCTATTCGGGCTAAAAATAAGTCCCAGGCTCTCATGGGTATCCGCAGGTGGTGCGCTCGCTCTGCCATGCTGGAGTTTTCCTAGGTTGCTGTAACTCAGAAACAGGGAATTACTTCTACCAAGTCTGGGATAGAAGCTCTAGTTTTTCTTTGGGGTAAGGACTATCAAAGTTGAAAGGCGCTTAAGACCTGTCCCTTAAGGCTGTTGCTAACTGGATACTCACCTCAATCATGGCATCTGGCAGAGGGCGCTGGTTCAAGTCCCAGTCCTGCTCCTTAGCTGGTCTGAGACTGGTGATTCAAACTCCTTTAGCGGCAGTTCCGGTATATTTATAATGGGGACTCTGACTCTTGGTTATGAGAATTAAATGATATGGAAAAAGGACTTTGGAAAAAGCTCCATAATATGTGCTAATTTTTCCACCTTTTTTATTAAACGTTCCCTTGACCCCCTGTGCCAACAGGCTCTCATTTATTCACTTAACAAATCTCATTTATCTAATTCGCTTAACAGATATCTGAGTGTTCGCTATGTGCCAGGTCCTACGGTGCTAGGAGCTGAGAGTGAACCAGTGAACAAAACAGATGAAAATTCTGCCCCCTCAGAGCTAACGATGGGGAGACTAACAACTAGCAAAATTAATTAGATAAAAGGGTACAGTATGTAAGACGATGATAAGAGCTATAAAGAAGAGCAAAGCAAGGATTCAGGCAATGCCTATATGAGCAGACACCGAAGGTTTAAAACTGGGGTGGAAGGGAAGATCTTACTGAGGTGACATTTGAGTAGGACCCTGAAGGAGGTGAGGGAAAAGGTATGTGGACATATGGGAGATAAGCATTTCTGGCAGAGTTAAAAGCAAGTGCAAAAACCCTGGGGTAGAAGCATGGCTCATATATTTCAGAGCAGATGGAGAGGAGTGAGGGAAGGAGATAAAGTCAGAGAGGTAATGGAGGAAGTCAGATTAAGTCATGTAGGACCTTGTCGGTCATTTTAAAAACTATGACTTCTTATCTGAATAAGATGGGAAGCCACTGGAAAGTTCTGAACCAAGGGGTAGCATGTTAACATTTTAACATGTTGACAAAAGCCTGAAGACAGGCAAAGGTAGAACCAGGGAAGCTTTGAAGATATAAAAAAGACCAAAATTGAATGTGTAGAGATTAAAAATCCCAGGTATGTCTAGATGAATAATACACTGGATAAAATTAACAGAAGGAAAAGATTACTGAACTTGAAGACACAGTAATAGAAGCTACTAAAATTAGATACATAGAGAGAAAAAGGACCAAAAAACTTAATGGAGTATCAGTGAGCAGTGGGACAACATCAAGCAGCCTAATATGTTTATGCTAATGTGTGTTTGAAGTCCCAGGAAAAGCAGGGAGCAGAAAAAAATATTTGAAGGAATAATGGTCATCAATTTGATGAAATCTATAAATGCACAGATACAAGAACCTCAATGAGCCCCAAGTGCAAGAAATACGAAGAAAATACGCAAAAGCTCTTCCTAATCAAATTGATTAAAACCAGTGATAACGAGAAAAATCATAAAAGCAGCCTGAGGGAAAAGACACATTATACACATGGAAACAAAGATAAGGTGACAGCATATTTATCACCACCCACAATGCAAACCAGAAGGCAGTGGAGCAAGCAAGATCTTTAAAACACTGAAAGAAAAATACTGTGGCCCTGGAATCCTTTACCCAGTGGAAATGTCTTTTAAAAATGAAGGTGAAATAAAGACTGTTCAGACATAAAAGCTGAAAGAATTCACCATGAGCAGACTTGCACTATAGGATATATGTTAAAAGAAGACCTTCAAGTAGAAAGAAAATAATATCAAATAGAAATCTGGCTCTATACAGAGTTACAAAGAACACCAGAAAAAAATAGATGGGTACTGAATTATGTGTATTTTTTTTTTTATTTAAATGTCTTTAAGAGGGGCACCTGGGCTGGCTCAGTCGGTGGAGCATGTGACTCTTGGTCTCTGGGTTGGAAGCGCAGGCCCCCACATTGGGTGTGGAGATTACTTAAAAATAAAGTATGTTTTTTTTTTTATTTTTTTATATCTAATGGCTAATGACTTTTTTATTGTTATGTTAATCACCATACATTACATCATTAGTTTTGGATGTAGTGTTCCATGATTCATTGTTTGTGTGTAACACCCAATGCTCCACGCAGAATGTGCCCTCTTCAATACCCATCACCAGGCTAACCCATCCCCCCGCCCCCCTCCCCTCTAGAACCCTCAGTTTGTTTCTCAGAGTCCATAGTCTCTCATGGTTCGTCTCCCCCTCCGATTTCCCCCCCTTCATTCTTGCCCTCCTGCTATCTTCGTCTTTTTTTTCTTAACATATATTGCATTAAAATAAAGTATGTTTTAAATAAATAAATAAATAAATGTCTTTAAGAGATAATCAATTTCTTTCTCTTTTTTTAAGATTTATTCAGTCATTTGAGAGAGACAGCGAGGTGGGGAGGGGCGGAGGGAGGGGGAGAGAGAAACCTCAGCAGACTCTGCGCTGAGCACAGAGCCCAACACGGGGCTTGATCTCACAACCCTAAGATCTCGACCCGAGCCAAAACCAAGAGTCTGACGCCCAAACAACCGTGCCACCCATGTGCCCCACAGATAATCAATTTCTTTTCTAAGATTTTATTTATTTATTTGACAGAGAGCACGAGGAGGGGGAGGGGCATAGGGAGAGGGAGAAGCAGACTCCCCACTGAGCAGGGAGCCCGATGTGGGGCTCAATCCCAGGACCCTGGGATCATGACCTGAGCCGAAGGCAGATGCTTAACTGACTGAGCCACCCAGGTGCCCTGATAATCAATTTCTTAAAGCAAAAACAGTAATACTGAATCATGGGGTTTATAACATATGTGAAAATAAAATATGTGACAACGGTAACCCTAAGGCCAGGACAGGAGAAACGGAAGTATACAGTTACAAGGTTTTATTTTTTGTTGTTTCTTTTTTTTTTTTTTAGTATTGAAGTATAATTAAGAGTGTTCGATTAGTTTCAGGTGTACAACATAATGATTCAACAATTCTGTACAGTACTCAGTGCTCACCATGGTAAGTGCAGTCACCATCTGTCCCGATGTTTCTACAATCTTATTCACTATATTCTCTATGCTGTATTTATCATCACTGTGACTTATTTATTTTACACCTGGAAGTTAGTACTTCTTAATCCCCTTTAACTATTTCATCCACAAGATTTTATTTTTATTTATTTATTTTTAAAGATTTTATTTATTTATTTGAGAGAGAGAGAGATGGCGAGAGAGGGAACACAAGCAGGGGGAGTGGGAGAGGGAGAAGGAGGTTTCCTGCTGAGCAAGGAGCCTGATGTGGGGCTCGATCCCAGGACCCTGAGATCATGACCTGAGCCGAAGGCAAACGCTTAATGACTGAGCCACCCAGGCACCCCTCATCCACAAGATTTTAATAGAGTATGTAAAGTGGTTATAATATCACTTGAAGGTAGATGGAGATAAGCTAAAGATATATACTATAAATCCTAAAGCAAGCACTAAAATAAAGAGTTATTGCTAAATTGGATAAAAAAATCACAATCTAATTATATGCTATCTATAAGAAACTTATTTTAAATAAAAGATAGGTTACAAGTAAATACTGATTCTGCACAACTTTTTCCAGATAACTTAAGAGGAGGGAACGCTCTTCAACTAATTCTATGAGGCCAGCAGTACCCAGACACCAAAACCAAAAAAAGACATTATAAGGAAAGGAAATGACACACCCATATCCATTACGAACATAGACTCAAACCTTTTTACAATTTTGGCAAATCAACTGCAACATATATGTAAAGGACAATACACCATGACCAAATGGGGTTAATCTTAGGAATGCAAAGTTGGTTTAACATCTGAAAATTAATGTAATTTACCACATTAACAGACCCACCAAAACAAAACAAAACAAAAAACCCAAACAACAACAACACAATGAGAATCTCAATTGATGCAGAAAATCATCTGACAAAATTCAACATCTCTTCATGATAAAACTCTTGGGGTGGTTTCTATGTTGAGAACAGACTGAAGGTGAGCAAAGGAAGAAGCAGGGAAACCATTCAGAAGCCCTATTACAACAATCCCAGCTGGAGAAAGACCAGGGTGATAATCTAATCACAGAGGCAGTGAGAGGTGGTGGTCAGACTCTGGTTATTCTGAAGGTAGTCCAAACAGGATTTGCTAATGGAATGGATAGGGAGTAAGAGAAAGAAAGGAACCAAGAAGGATGACTCCAAGATGTTTGGTCTGATCAACAGGAAGGATAAAGTTGCAGTGAATAGTGATGGGGAAGATGGTGGGGTTTGTTGGTTCTGGTAGGACAAATCAAAAGTTTTATTTTGGATGTGGTAAGTTTGAGATGTATGTTCAAAGTCCACATTAAGATGTCTACTAGGCAGTAGACCTATAAATCCAGAGACAGAGAGATACCACATATGGGCTCCAAATTTGGGAGTCTTCAGCATATGATTGGTGTTTAAATTCAGTAGAGCAGATGAAATCACCGAAAGTCTCAGAAAAGATAGAAAAAAATGTCAAGGCCTGTGGCCCTTTATTTTTTAAAGATTTTATTTATTTGAGAGAGACAGGGAGAGAGGGCACAAGCAGGGGGAGGGGCAGAGGGAGAGGGAGAAGCAGACTCCCCACTGAGCAGGGAGCCTGACTCCAGAACCCTGGATCATGACCTGAGCTTGAGGCAGATGCTTAACCGACTGAGCCACCCAGGCACCCCAGGCTGTGGTCCTTTTATTAAAAGATCTGCTAAAGGAGGAAAGTCCAGCAAAGGAGATTCATAAAGAGTGGTGAATGAAGCAGAAAGAAAACCAGGAAAGTGTGGAAGCCAAGAAAAGATTCAAGAAGGAAGAAAATGTTGTGTCAAATGCTGCTGATGAGTATAAG
This sequence comes from Eumetopias jubatus, assembly GCF_037043125.1. Lineage (NCBI taxonomy): Eukaryota > Metazoa > Chordata > Mammalia > Carnivora > Otariidae > Eumetopias > Eumetopias jubatus. The sequence continues at coordinate 122,698,360 of NW_028274816.1, forward strand.
ATGATGGCTGAGAATGGACCATTGAATTGGCAATGTGGAGGTCATTGGAAATCTTGTCAAGAGCAGTTTCAGCATAATTGCACAGGCAAAAAGCCTGATTAGAGTGGTTCAAGACAAAATAGGAAACCAACCCTTCACAAAGTGTTCCCAAAAATAATACAGGAGGGAACACTTCCCAAATTATTCTATAAGGCCAGTATTACTCTGGTACTAAAACCAGACAAAGACATCATAAGAAAACTACTGATCAATAATGCTTTATGCTATAGATACAAACACCCTCAACAAAATACTAGCAAACTGAATCCATCCTAAAGTCCTTTTTACATACAAATATCTCACCAGAAACAAGTGGGATTTATCTCAGAATTGCAGGATTGGTTCAACCTACAAAAACAATGTAATACATCATCTTAATAGAATAAAGGATAAAAACCTTTTTAGGATAAAGAGATCATTTAATAGATAAGAAAAAAGACCTTGACAAAACCCAACATCTTTTCATAATGAAAACACTTCAACAAACCAAGAACAGAAGGGAATTTACTTAATCTGATAAAGGACATCTGTAAAGAACCCATAACTAACAACTTACTTAATGCTGAAAGGATGGAATATTCTCCCCCTACGGCCAGGAATAAGACAAAGATGTCCATTCTCATCACTTTTATTTAATATTGTACTGGGGTTCTAGCCAGGACAATTAAGAAAGAAAAATAAATGGAAGAAATCCAGGTTGAAAAGGAAGAAGTAAAACTACCTCTATACACAGATGACATGATCTTATATATAGAAGATCTTAAGAAACACACACACACACACACACACACACACTATTAGAGCTAATAGGATAAGATTAATATATAAAAATCAATTTCATGTCTATACATTAATAGTGAATGGTCTGAAAATGAAATTAAAAAACAATTCCCAGGGGCACCTGGCTGGCTCGGTTGGTGGAGCATGAAACTCTTGATCTCAGGGTTGTGAGTTCAAGCCCCACATTGAGTGCAGAGTTTACTTAAAAAGAAAATTAAAAAAAAAGAAAGAAAACCATTTACAATAGCATCAAAAAGAGTAAAATACTTAGGAATAAATTTAACCAAGGAGGTAAAAGACCTGTACACTAAAAAGTACAAAACATTGTTTTGGTGGTGTTTTTTTTTTAAGATTTTATTTATTTATTTGAGAGAGAGAGAGAGAGAGAGCACAGAAGGAGAGGGAGAAGCAGACTTCCTGCAAAGCAGAGAGACCGACTGGGGCTCGATCCCAGGACCCTGAGATCATGACCTGAGTTGAAGGCAGACACCTAACCAACCGAGCCACCCAGGTGCCCCAGTATAAAACATTGTTAAAGAAACTAAAGAGGACCTAAATAAATGGAAAGACATCCATGTTCATTGATTACAAGACTTAGCATTATTGAGATGACAATACTCCCAAGTTGATAACCATATTTAATGCCCTCCATAACAAAATCCCAGCTGGCCTTCTCCCAACCCTCACCCCCCAGAATCTGACATGCTGATCCTAAAATTCATATGAAAATGCAAAGGATCCAGAATAACCAAAATAATCTTGGGGGAAAAAAAAGAACAAAGTTGGAGGACTCACACTTCCAGATTTCAAAACTTACTGTGCTACAGTAATAAAGACTGTGGGGTACTGGCATAAGGATAAACATACAGATCAATAAAATAGAATTGAAAAATAAACCCTTACATTTGTGGCCAATTGATTTTTGACAAGGGTGCCAAGACTATTCAGTAGGGGAAAGATAGTCTTTTCAACAAATGGTGCTGGGACAACTGAATATCCACTTGCAAAAGAATATAGTTGAGCACCCTAGCTCACAGAACTTATAAAATTAACTCAAAATGGACCAAAGACCTAAATGTAAGAGCTAAAACTCTTAGGAAAAAAAAACACAGATGTAAATCTTGGTGACTTTGAGTTAGGCAATGGTTATCTTTTTTTTTTTTTTTAAGATTTTTTATTTATTTGACAGAGACACAGTGAGAGAGGGAACACAAGCAGGGGAAGTGGGGGAGGGAGAAGCAGCTTCCCACTGAGCAGGGAGCCCGATGCAGGGCTAGATCCCAGGACCCTGGGACCATGACCCAAGCTGAAGGCAGACGCTTAACGGCTGAGCCACCCAGCCGCCCCCAGGCAATGGTTATCTTGATAGGATACCAAAAGCATAAGCAACAATAGAAAACAAAATAAATTAAAAACTTAAATGCTGGGGCACCTGGCTGGCTCAGTCAGTAGAGCATGTGATTCTTGATCTCAAGGTCTTGAATTTGAGCCCCATATTGAACATAGAGATTACTTTAAAAAACCAACATATGCTTCAAAGGCTGCTATCAAGAAAGTGAAAAGACAATTCACAGAATGGGAGAGAATACTTGAAAATCATATATGTGATAAAGGACTATTATCAGAATATTTCTAGAGGGGAGGGGGTGGGAGGATGGGTTAGCCTGGTGATGGGTATTAAAGAGGGCATGTATTGCATGGAGCACTGGGTGTTATACACAAACAATGAATCATGGAACACTATATCAAAAACGAATGATGTAATGTGTGGTGATTAACATAACAATAAAAATTTTAAAAAAAGAATATGTAACAAACACTTATAACTTAATAAAAAGATAATTTTTAAAAGGCAAAGAATTCAAATAGACAAGTCTCTAAAGTGGACATACAAATGACCAATAAGCACCTGAAAAGATGCTTAACATCCCTCACCAATAGGGAAACGCAAATCAAAACCACAATGATATACCACTTCATACTTACTGGGATGGCTATGGTAAAAAAGATGGACAATCACAAGTGTTAACAGTGGGAAAGAATGGTGAGAATGTAAAATGTTGCAGCCACTTTGGAAAATAGTCTGGCAGTTACTCAGAATGTTAAACATGAGTTAAACCATGACCCAGCAATTCCAATCTTAGATGAATATTCAAGAACGTTGAAAACATATGTCTACCCAAAAACTTGTATACAAATGTTCACAGTAGTATTATTTGTAATAACCAGAAGGTGGAAACAACCCCCAAATCCATCAATTGATGAATGGATAAATGAAATGTGGTATATATATATATATATATCCATGCAATGGAATATTATTTGGCCATAAAAAGGAATGAAATACTGATATATATTATAACATGGATATACCTTGAAATCACACTAAATGAAAGAAGCTAGACACAGAAGGTCACATACTGTATGATTCCATCTATATGAAAGATCCAGACTAGGCAAATTCATGGAGACAGAAAGTAGATTAGCGTTTGCCAGGGGCTGGGGGGCAGTGACTGCTAATGTGTATGGGGTTTCTTTTTGGGATGACTAAACGCTCTCAAGTTAGGTCATAGTGACAGTTTTACAATTTTGTGAATCTATTAGACACCACTGATATATATTAGGATCATACACTTTAAACAGGTGAATTTTATGGTGTGTGAATTATATCTCAAGGGTTTTTTTTTTAAAGATTGCTTATTTATTTAGTTGAGAGAGGGAGGGAGTGTGCAAGCAGGGGTAGGAGCGAGGGAGAGGGACAAGCGGACTCCGCACTGAATGCAGAGCCCAACACGGGGCTTGATCTCACTACCCTGAGACCATCACCTGAGTTGAAATCAAAGAGTCGGATGCTCAACTGACTGAGCCACCCAAGCGCCACCCTATCTCGGGTTTTAAAAAGAGAATAGGAGATATGGGAGAAACTGTCAAGCAATAAAGGGAAACAGAGGAATGGGGACAAGAAGATAATGTTTTCAGATGGCAGAAATAACAACATGTTTGTAAAGAGAGATGCAGGAAGAAAAAAGGTTGAATATGAAGGAGGGAGGGGGTGGGAAGGGAGAGTGAGAGAAAGAGGGAAAGAGAACTTCCGGAGTGGATGAGAGGGGCTGGAATCCGGCGCTGAAGTAATGGGCTGCCGTGTGGACAGTGTATCGGCAATAAGAGAAGAGAGAGCACAACAGATACATACAAATGCAGGTAGGTGGGTATGGGTGGTGTGGGAGCTTGAGGAAGTTCTTTTCCAAGTGCCCTCCTTCAGAGAGCTCAGTCTGTTTTCCTTGAACCTCTTGCTTATAGCCTCCTGTCTCAACACATGCCTTCAAAGCAAGCAAACTGGCTTCAAAGAAAATAAACAAGCAAGCAAGCACATTAATTCCCTCCCCCAGATCATTTACCATAGTAGCTTTTTAAAAATTAATTCTACCCCAAGCTGTTCATTCTTTTGCTCTGAGTTCTTTCCACAATGTTATTTATTTCTGTTATTTTAATCCATTTTTAAGATTAAATTTTATTTTACTATTAAAGAGTAATTCTTGCACAAACAAAATTCAAAAGGTACAGAAAGCAAATCAGTCTCCTACCTCTGTCCCCACTCCTCCTCCTCGAGGCCAGTTTACTGTATATCTTCCAAGAGATAATCTATGTATATGAAAGCATATGTATGTATATTTGCATATATATCCCTCATCGCTTTTAAAAACCGCAAGTGGTATCCAAACTTAATGTTCTGCATCTTGCTGTTTTCACTGAATATGTATCTTGGAGATTGTTTCATATCAGTACATATAGTACTGACTCATTCTTTTTCATAACTACTGTGATACGACAATTTTAAAATATGTTTGCAAAGTCTTTGATATTCTTTCCTTCAAGAGGTGGAGCTCGATTCCTAAGTGTGGGCTGGACTTTGTGACTCACATCTAATGAACTAAATATGGCAGAACCAATGTGTGTCCTCTGAGACTAGGTCATAAAGGACAATGCAGCTTCCCCCTGGTTCTCTCTCTCTTGAATCACTTGCTCTGGGGTAAAGGGAGCTGCCATGACACCCAAGCAGCCACATGGAGAGAGGACCGGGTCGTGAGGAACTAAGGCTTCCTGCCCACAGCCAGATGAGTGAACCATTTTGGAAAGGGATCCTGAGGTCTTACTCAAGCCTTCAGAATGACTGCAGCCCCGCCACTCTGGAAAACAGTATGGAGGTTCCTCAAAAAGCTGAAAAGAGAGCTACCATATGATCCAGCAATTGCACTACTGGGTATTTACCACAAAGACACAAATGTAGGGATCCGAAGGGGTACGTGCACCCCGATGTTTATAGCAGCAATGTCCACAATAGCCAAACTGTGGAAAGAGCCAAGATGTCCATCGACAGATGAATGGATAAAGAAGATGTGGTATATATACACAATGGAATATTATGCAGCCATTAAAAGGAATGAGATCTTGCCATTTGCAACGACGGGGATGGAACTGGAGGGTGTTATGCTGAGTGAAATAAGTCAATCAGAGAAAGACATGTATCATATGACCTCACTGATATGACGACTTCTTAATCTCAGGAAACAAACTGAGGGTTGCTGGAGTGGTGGGGGGTGGGAGGGATGAGGTGGCTGGGTGATAGACATTGGGGAGGGTATGTGCTATGGTTAGCGCTGTGAATTGTGCAAGACCGTTGAATCACAGATCTGTACCTTTGAAACAAATAATACAATATATGTTAAAAAAAAAAAAAGAAGAAGAAGAAGAAGATAGCAGGAGGGGAAGAATGAAGGGGGGGGAAATTGGAGGGGGAGACAAACCATGAGAGACGATGGACTCTGAGAAACAAACTGGGGGTTCTAGAGGGGAGAGGGCATGGGTCAGCCTGGTGATGGGTATTAAGGAGGACACGTTCTGCATGGAAAAAAAAAAAAAGAAAGAAAGAATGACTGCAGCCCCAGCCAGCAGCTTGTAACCTAATCAGAGACCATGAACCAGAACCACCTAACTACACTGCTCCCAAGTGTCTGACCCACAAAACTGTGAGATGACAATTATACATATTTTTTAAAGGATTTTATTTATTTATTTGAGAGAGAGAGAGAGCTAGGGGAGGGGCAGAGGGAGAGGGAATCTCAAGCTGACTCCTCACTGAGCACAGAGCCTGACACAGGACCCAATCCCACGACCCTGAGATCATGACCTGAGCTGAAATCAAGAGCCGGACGCTCAACCGACTGTGCCACCCAGGCCCCCCTAGGACTTTTCATATTGAAATGGGATGATAAAGGAGATAGGACACATTTTTTTAAACATGGATAATTATGGGGGGCCTGGGTGGCTCAGTCAGTTGAGCATCTGACTCTTGATTTCAGCTCAGGTCATGATCTCAGGGTCGTGGGATCAAGCCCCACATCGGGCTACGTACTGGGTGTGGAGCCTGTTTGGGATTCCAATCTCTTCCCGCCCCCACCACCTGCTAGCACGCACTCTCTCTCTCCCTCTCAAAAAAAAAAAAATTATATGTATATATATGAAAAGTCCCTTGGCAGCCATAAAGTATGTCATGAATATAAAGGATAGTGCTTTCTTGTGCCGTCATCCCCCTGCCTTTCCAATGATGATCAGCATATACACCGGAATTTGCTCAAACCACACTGCTCTGCAGAAAGTGTGGCATGTAGGCCTTTGAACCATGTCTGTCCTGGCCCATCTAATGTGTTCTTATGTGATGATTTCCCTGGGAGAAGCTGATATTTTCATCTATGTTTCCACCACCAATTCCCTGGGCTAATGTATTTTAAGTTTTATTTTTTTAAAGATTTTATTTATTGATTTGAGAGGAGGAGAGAGAGAGAGAGAACACAAGCAGGAGGAGCAGCAGAGGGAGAAGGAGAAGCAGACTCTCTGCTGAGCAGGGAGCCTGACACAGGGCTCGATCCCAGGACCTTGGGATCATGACCTGAGTTGAAGGCAGACACTTAACCAATGGGGCCACCCAGGTGCCCCTAAATTTTAAGTTTTTTTCTAAATGTTTTCGCTTTGTTCAGAAAGTGAAGTCAGCTAAGAAATAAATCTGGTTCTCTAGACTTTTCTCTCTCTGTTCCTGACCTGGGCAGGCCTCCCAGCAGTGTAGACAGGACCTGTCAACTGTACTCTGATGATGAAGATGAAAAAAAAAAAAAAAAAAGAATCTAGTCTTTTCCCTGGAGGGGAAAGCAGCTAATAGCATTCAGATATTTTGAGATGAAACTGTTACCATGGGAATGTTTCCCTATCTCTCCCTTAATAATGATGGGTAGAAACAATGATCAGTACAGCTCCCAGAATTCTAGAAACAAAGGCAACAAGGGAAGGAAAATGAAGCTGGAAGAACACATCCCAAAGAAAGGATCCATTAGTTCTGTCCAAACTCTGCCCTGGCTGCATCCTAGGAGACCGGGGCCGGGTGGGGTGGGGTGATTCCCTCAAGCAGCAGTTTTTCTCCAAGGTTCAGAGTTCCCATATAGGCTGGAGGTGGGTGATCCTGAGATGAGGGGTGGGGACAATTCTTTAGCATTGCTGGTAAGGGAGCTAAGTTGCTCTTTCCTTCTGTGCATGGGGCAGGGAGGTGGAGTAGAAAAACTCGAGACCTAACAAATTCTGATTCTTCTTCACACTTCTCCATTTCTGTCCTGGCAAGAGGTCAGGGTGCTTGGGGACCCTGAAGGCAGAAGCAGGCTGGCACAGACCTTTCCATCATGCAGCCCAGAATTTCCTATGCTGTATTGCCCCCTACAAGGGCTCAGAAATCATTTCCTAACCAAGAAGGGACAGGGTGCTACCTCGTCGCTCACCCTAAACTACCTACTGCTTGAAGCACTAGGGGTGCCCCCAGCTTACTGCCAGCTGGACTCCCGTTTCTCCAGTACCTTGAGAAGTCAAAGGACAAACGGCTCACTGATGAGCAAAATAGGTTATCTTTTGTGATAGGCATTTTTTACCCTGGTCTGCTATAACCCCATATAGGCTCTCAGAAAGATTTGTTGCCTTTTTTGTTTCTACTTTTTGAGAAGGGGCATCCCTAAATAGAGCCATCCTGCCTACAGAATAAATGGGATCCAACCTGCTAGCTGGGAATTTAAGCACTCATTTCAATTAGTGGGTAAAGATATGCAGATTGGGTGCTCCCTTAATGTAAGTGCCTCTTAAAATATCACCCAAAGAGGAAGTAAGTGGATACCACCCCACCAAGCACCCCTGCCCATGTGAGCTGACGTAAGGTGAGACAGGATGCCAGTGGACTGCCTATTCACCTAAACCCTTGTCTGTCAATTCTCCCAGACCTAGGTTTGCTTGGAGTGTCAGAATCTAGGGATTTCCTTTTGTTTTTGAGATCTTCAGTTAAAAAACCAATGTAAGCAGCACTTGAACTGTTCCTTGGAAGTAGCAGGTAGAGGTTAATCCTTATAGGAATGCAGCTTAAAGACCAGAAACTTATTGGGTGGGGTGAACAACAGAGGACAGTGTTTTCCTTCTCTAAGCAAGCACCCAGTAAAGGAACACACAGCTGTTCCTGTCTCTCACAACTTCCAGAACCATATATTTTCGGTTCAAAATTCGTGATTCACAAAGAGAAAATCAGTTTAAAAATTTGATCTAGCATAAATATAAACTCAGCGGTGTACAGCAGGGAGCTCTAAAGATGGGTGGCCCCATGGACACAGAGAAACCAGCCAGCAGACACCCAAAGGCAAACTTCCTTGGCCAACTTCCCAGGGATCTCCACAGAGCTGGCTACATAAGAAAGGCTCTCTCTGGCAGATGACATGCCTCTCTTAATTCATTCTTAAAAAAAAAATTATTTATTTTTTTAAATAAGCTCTACACCCAATGTGGGTCTTGAACCCACAACCCCGAGATCAAGAGTCACATCAACTGAGCCAGCCAGGCACCCCTTAATTCTTTCTTACTAACTACTGGGCAGGCAGAGCTTCTTCATTGGGCTTTGAGGGACGTTTCTGGCAAGTACTAACTCACTCCCAAAATGTGAATCCTAAAATGTGGCAGAATCCTGATTGCAACATAAGATGCACCTGGTTTATAATCTGGTACAAGTTTTAGCTGCCACTTATTCCTAACAAATTAACATAGCTTTCATGCTGCTTGAGATAAACACCTATTCTCTTCCAAGTGTATTATTACAGAGCATATTTTTCAAATTCAGCTGCTACTTTGACATTTTTTATATAAGTATATGTCTACATTTTTACAGACCATGCTAGAGAAAAACCCCTTCAAAGAGGTGATTGCTGATCTCCAGTCCCGGAAATATGAGATACACAGGCACTTGAATTCCTCCAGCCCAAGTGAAACTAAGTACTTCTTAGGAAAAAAAAAAATACATATATACTTACATACTTTTTATGTATAAGTTGTTCAAGGTCAAGTGGAACACGACTTCCTCCATAAAAATTTGGGGAGCTCCTCAACTTGAGAAAATTCCCCCTTTGTTTGAATTCCCACTGCACTTGACTTTACCTCCTATAGTTATTATTTTTCTACCTGCAATAGACACTTATTTACACATTACCTCTTTAAAGATAAAAATCTTCCAATATAGCACCTCCTGCCACTATAACTCTTTCATCTTTATTTCTCACACAATTGGCCCCGCACTTTATTTTTATTTATTTTTGTTTCAAGTTTTTGTTTAAATTCTAGTTACTTGGCATATAGTGTAATATCAGTTTCAGGAGTAGAATTCAGTGATTCATCACTTACATAGAACAGCCTGTGCTCATCACAAGTGCCCTCCTTAATCCCCATCACCCATTTAGCCCATCCCCTGCCCACCTCCCTCCATCAACTCCTCAGTTTGTTCTCTATAGTTTGGAGTCTCTTATGGTTTGCCTCTCTCTTTTCTTCCCTCCCTTCCCCTATGTTTACCTGTTTCGTTTCTTAAATTCCACATGAGTGAAATCATATGGTATTTGTCTTTCTCTGACTTATTTTGCTTCATATAATACCCTCTAGCTTCATCCATGTCATTGCAAATGGCAAGATTTCATGTCTTTTTTTGTTGTTGTTTAAAGATTTTATTTTTAAGGAATCTCTACACCAACGTAGGGCTCAAACTTAGAGCCCCGAGATCAAGAGTCCTATGTTCTACTGACTGACCCAGCCAGGTGCCCCCACATCTTTATCCATTCATCAGTTGATGGACATTTGAGCTCTCTCCATAATTTGGCTATTGTTGATAATGCTGCTATAAACATCAGGGTGCACGTTCCCCTTCAAATCACTACATTTGTATCTTTGGGTAAATACCCAGTAGTGCAATTGCTGGGTCATACGGTAGCTCTATTTTTAACGTCTTGAGGAACCTCCATAGGGTTTTCCAGAGTGGCTGCACCAGCTTGCATTCCCACCAACAGTGCAAGAGGGTTCCCCTTTCTCTGCATCCTCACCAACGTCTGTTGTCTCCTGCAGTAGGAGAGAGATTGCTGAGCTCAGGCTAAGGAGCCTCGTTGATTAGGTGACTTGAAGAAAAGCCTGGGGCCACTGGATCCAAAGTATCTGAGTCCCTGCCATCCTGTAGTTGATTCTGCTGGGGCCCCTCCACACAGCTCAGTTGTCAGAGCCCATCTCAGCAGGAAACATTTAGGTTTCCCTTTAGTTTTTATCTCCCCACTCAGTCCAATATGTTTCACTGACTTCCACAGAGTTTTAAGGCGAATCGCCTGGTTTTGTTTATTTGTCTGTTCATTTGTTCATCCAAAACATATTTATTGAGCACTGACGATGTGCCAACTATCGTTCTAGGCCCTGAGTACACAGTGATGATTTAAGATACCCTGACACTGGTCTTGGCAATGATTTTTAGAATCTGACTCTAAAAGTAAAGGCAACATCAAACTAAATGGGACTACATCGAACTAAAAGTTTCTACACTGCAAAAGAAGCCATCAATTAAATGGAAAGGCAGCCTACAGAACAGGAGAAAATACTTGCAAATTATGTATCTGATAAGGGGTTAATATGCAAAACATATAAAGAACTCATATAACCCAATGGCAAAAAAACAAAAACAAAAACAAAAAACATCCAGTTAAAAAATGGGTAGAAGATCTGAATACACATTTTCCAACAAAGACACCCAGTTGGCCAACAGGCACATGAAAAGATGCTCAACATCACTCATCATCAGAGAAACGCACATCAAAACCACAATGAGGTATCACCTCATACCTGTTAGAGTGGCTATTATCAACAAGACAAGAAACAACAAGTATTGGTGAGGATGAGGAAAAAAGGGAATCCTTATGCATTGTTGGTGGGATTTTAAATTGGTGCAACCACAGGGGCACCTGGCTGGTTCAGTCGGTAGAGTGTGTGACTCCTGATCTCAGGGTGGTGAGTTCAAGCCCCACACTGGGTGTAGAGATCACTTAAAAATAAAATAAAAATCTTAAAAAAACTGGTGCAGCCACTATGGAAAACAGTGTGGAGGTTCCTCAAAGAATTAAAAATGGAACTACTGTATGATTCAGCAATTCTACTTCTGGGTATTTATCTGAAGAAAATGAAAACACTAACTCAAAAAGATACACTCACCCCCTGGTTTGTTGCAGCATTATTTATAATAGCCAATATATGGAAACAACCTAAGTGTCCAAAAGATGAACTGATAAAGAAGATGTACACACACACACACACACACACACGAACACTATGCAGCCATAAAAAAAGAATGAAATTGGGGGTGCCTGGGTGGCTCAGTTGGTTAAGTATCCGACTCTTGAACTCACCTCAGGTCGGGAGGTTGTGAGTTCAAGCCCTGTTTTGGGCTACATGCTGGGTGCGGAGCCTACTTAAAAAAAATTATTACAGTACAATCCCAATTAATAAAAGTAGAAGAAATGACAGAAGTAGAAAATGTGGCAAGTATAACTATTCTGGGCAAGATCAGTATTAGGCACTATCACAATGAGATACCACTTCACACTCACCAGAATGTTTACAATAAAAAACAGATAAGTGTTGGCAAGGATGTGTCGAAACTAGAACCCTCATATATTGCTGCTGAGGATGTAAAATGGTGCAGCCACTTTGGAAGACTACTTGGCAGATCCTCAAAATATTAACACAGAGTTACAGAAGGCCCAGCAATTCCACACCCAGGTATATACCCAAGGGAATGTGAAAACATATCCACTCACAAAAACTGTACACAAATGTTCATAGGAGCATGACTCAAACTAGTCAAAAAGTAAAGGGCACCTGGCTGGCTCAGCTGGAGCACACAATTCCTGATTTCGGGATCATAAGTTCAAGCCCCACCGCTGGACGTAGAGTTTACTTAAAAATAAAAATTAAAAATTGTTTTAAAAAAAGTAAAAGCAGGGGTGCCTGGGTGGCTCAGTCGTTAAGCGTCTGCCTTCGGCTCAGGTCATGATCCCAGGGTCCTGGGATCGAGCCCCGCATCGGGCTTCCTGCTCCGCGGGAAGCCTGCTTCTCCCTCTGCCACTCCCCCTGCTTGTGTTCCTGCTCTCGCTCTCTCTCTCTCTGTCAAATAAATAAATAAAATCTTTAAAAAAAAAAAAAAGTAAAAGCAATCTAAGTGTTCCGACTGAGAACAAAACCAAAATGTGGTATGTCCATACAATGGAATATTATTCAGCCAAAAAAGGAGAATGAAGTGGTGATATATGTCGCAGTGTAGACAGACCTTGAAAACGTTATTGTACGTGAAAGAGCCACTCACAAAAGACTACATATTGTATGACTCCTCTTATTTGAAATGCCCAGAACAGGCAGACCCTATTATTATTTTTGTAACTTGTAAAATGTTTCAAACTATTTTGAAATAAAAAGTTAAAAATATATATAGTCAAGGAGCTCAATGAGATCACCCAGACACAGAATAGGTAGGGTAAGAAAACTCAGGACAGAACCTTGGAGAACACTAACACTTGAGAGGTTCGGCAGAGGTCCCACAGCCAGCCAGAGACTAAAAAAGAAAGTAGCCAGCAAGATAGGAAAGTCAGCTCTTTGCGCCACCTGCCAAGGCAATAGGGGGCTAAGGAACATTTTGTTGGGCCCAATACTCAAGACAACTTAGTCAAGACATTTCTCAGATACACACAGGGGAAAAAAATTGGCTGCCACCCAGGCCTCCCCAGCTCTCCCAGGGGCAATGGTTGAGCTCTGCTCAAGCATAGGAGGAGCAGAGCCTTGCCACCCAGCAGTGCTTGCTGTGGGGACTATTCTCTTGGGGAAGGACGAAGGTGAAAAAACCAGGGGCAGAGCTCAGTTGAATGTACACAATGATCCCAAACTTCATTTTATAGGGAGGGGAAGACAGAACCAGAAAAGTCAAGTAATGCACAACAAACGTGGCAAAGTTGAGATTCAAACTCAGGCCTTACCTCTTAAGTCCACGCTTTTATACTCTTGCACCTGCAACCCAGTGAATTCCCAATACCACGAAGAGATCACTTAGTTTCTAGAGCTGCTCGTCAGTGTCTCTGCAAGGACAGCAGTGACTGAGTATAGCTGCTTCTCAGGAAAGGGTTGCATAAGTCAAGAAAATTAAGTTAGACACAGGAGATGGACAGGTATTCCCTTGGGTACTCTAAGAGCAGGCAGGTGCTCGGCAAGTGAGGCAAAGATCTGAAACTTGGTGCGCGGCCAGCAAGGCAGAGCCCGGCAGGACAGAGACGGTCAGCTACTTCAGGTTCAGTTCTTCAGTGCCAGAGGAAAGGGCAATCTGCAGACACCTGCCTAATACATCCCTCCCCTGCTTAAACCCTTTAATGGAGCCTCTAGAGACGGTAGAAGAGATGGTCTCTGGACAAAACACAGGTGAGGGCTGGGGAGCCATGCTGCGAAGACAGGGGTGAAGTGGACAGATGTATCCTAAACAGCAAGACTCAGATCCTGGACACTGGCAGCCTGGCCTCGACCCTCCAAAGACCTAAAGGATAAGGAGCTGTGAGGGCAGGGTTTTAGAAGGAGCATCTGCAAAGCATCCAACAGAGCAAGTGAGGTGCATTTTTAGAATAGAAAGATCTCTTTGGGGTGTAGTCAAATGGGAGAGTGCAAATTTGGAGGCAAACAAGGTCTGGGTCAGGTCTGCAGGGCCTTGTCAACCACTTTGCGATTTGAATGTTATCATGAATAGAAAAGAAAGACCTAAGTCTGCTAACCTTTTTAACAGACCCATAATTTAATTACTCTGTAATTTTAACCACTGTTAACTTAGTTTTCCAAGCACATTGTAACCTCTTTGAAGGCAAAGACTGTGTGTTGAACTACTTTGCCCCAAATGTCCAGGGAGCAGTTCTGACTTCAGCATGCACTGGAATCCCAGGGGGAGGGAAGGGGGGGTGGTTGTGAGCACCCATTTTGCTGGACGCCAACTTCCAAGTTTCTGAGTCAGCTGGTCTGGGGTGGGGCCTGAAAACTATTCCTTACAAGTTCCCGAGCACTGTGACCACACTGGGAGAATCTGTGGGCCGGGGGGAGTAAGAGATGAGAGGGAAGCGGTAAAAAGAGTAACTGGATGTGTTACACTCAGCCGCTTCAGGTCTAGACGGTACCCAGAAGTGGCCGGGGTGCATGCAGGAGGCTGGACTCACAGAAATCCCACAGAGGCAAATCAGAGAAGCAGACATCAAAGGAGTTAAGTCAGTGACAAAATGTTCTTCTTAGGCACTTCCCCCTCTGGTAAAGCCTCTGTTCCAAGGTGCTTTTCTACTTATAAATAAAAAGAGAAAGCATTTTTTTAAAAAAATTAACAATTTAAGAACAATTAAACAAAAATCAGAAACAGCGTTTTTAAAAGAGTAGTTACAGCCCTACTTCCCTCAGTAATCTATCCCTGAAATAAAACCTGCACTCCTCTAAATAGATACCATCAATTACCTGGTGACAGCTACCAGAAGTGAAGGCAATATGCCTCAGAGGAACTGAAAGTCTTCCAGAAAACTGGCTTTGCCCACTTTAACCCTTCTTAGTAATAGAAATGTCAAAATGCTATTGGTATTTTCTTTCTTCTTAGGCCTGGCTTTTAAAACGGAACATACTGTAAATTTACCAAAAGTAAAAAATCAAGTCAAGTTGTCAAGGGCTGGGTCCTATAGTGGAAGGAGCACTGAGCTGGGAGTCAGGACCTGGGTTCCAGTCCTAGCTCAGGCACAGACTAATAGTGCGGCTCTGAATAAGTCACTTCTAACTCTTTGTGCTGTTTATTCTATAAAAGTATGGTGTTGGACAGATGATATCTTGGTCTATTTTAGCTCTGATAATTTGACTTTAATATCTAAAGAAATAAGAAGCATTATCACACTGTCATGCACACAAGGGGGCCGATCACCCAGAAAACCAGAGGTCAAACTAAACACTCTTGTCGGATTTTTTTTCTCCTAAAGATTTTATTTGAGAGAGATAGAGCATGAACAGACAAGCGGGGTGGGGTTGGGGGGGACAGAGGGAGAGGGAGAAGCAGACTCCCCGCTGAGCAATGAGCCCAACACAGGTGATCCCAGGACCCCGGGATCATGACCGGAGCTGAAGGCCGACACTTAACCAACTGAGCCACCCAGGCGTCGCTCTTGTAGGATTCTTTTACTTTCCAGGTGTGCAATTACACAATTGCACAAATGGAAAACAAACATGGATAAAGTACCAAAAGAATAGCTCCAGGGAATTGCTCCTAGGAAGTGAAACTGATATTCTCTTTAGCTGTTTAGGCCACACTGCCCCCCAAGGTGAGCCTCAGCCCCGCCGGAGCACTACGTTCTGGTGAATAATACCATCGGCAAAAGTGAAACAAGTGAAACACCTCCCACAGATCCAATCTTATTTTCCCGACAAATAAATCAGGACTACAATACCTTCAAGTTCTTTCTAATATCAGACCTTTCCAAATTCCAAAACAATCAGGTAAAGAAAAATTTTTTTAACTACTAGTAAAAGCTGCTATGCATTTATTACTATACTTTAATCAGTTATACCAGGCATTGGTCAGATCTGGCCCACAGCCTGTTTTTATACAGCCCTTGGACTAAGATAGGTTCTATGTTTTTAAGTGGTTAAAATATTTAAAAATATTTATTTTGTGACAAATGAAAATGATACGAAATTCAAATTTCCATGCCTATAAACAAAGTTTTATTAGAATGTAGTCACGGTGGGGAGCCTGGGTGGCTTAGTCGTTAAGCGTCTGCCTTCGGCTCAGGTCATGATCCCAGGGTCCTGGGATTGAACCCCGCATTAGGCTCCCTGCTCTGAGGGAAGCCTGCTTCTCCCTCTCCCACTCTCCCTGCTGTGTTCCCTCTCTCACTGTCTCTCTGTCAAATAAATAAATAAAATCTTTAAAAACACAAAATAGAATGCAGTCATGGTGGGGCGCCTGGGTGGCTCAGTCGGTTAAGTGTCTGACTCTTGGTTTCAGCTCAGGTCATGATCTCAAGGTCATGAGATCAAGCCCTGCATCTGGCTCCTAGTTGCTCTTGGGGAATCTGCTTGAGATTCTCCTCTCTCCCTCTGCCCCTCCCCCACGCACATGTGTGCTCACTCTCTAAATTTTTTCTTTCTTTTTTTTAAAAGGATGCAGTCATGTGGGGCACGTGGGTGGCTCAGTTGGTTAAGCATCTGCCTTTGGCTCGGGTCATGATCCCAGAGTCCTGGGATTGAGCTCCACGTCGGGCTCCATGCTCAGCAGGGAGTCTACTTCTCCGTCTCTCTCTGCCCCTACCCCTGCTCATGCTCCCCCTCTCTAGAATAAATGAAATCTTTTAAAAATAAATAATAAAGGGATGCAGTCATGCCCATTTGTTTTGTCTGTGGCTGCTCTTCTGTTATGACAGGGTGGAGAGCAGCAAAAATTTCAAACATATTACTATGTAGCCCTTTACAGAAAAAGTTTGTGACCCATAAGTTATTCTACCCCATGTACACCCACATCATTCTAATAAAAACTTCCAAGGTTTGTCTGATTATAAAAGATTTAAATATAAACCACGAATAGGAAAATCCTAAAAGAGGAAAAAGTGATCATGTGGAATTTGATTTTTCCAATGTATATGTCTAAAGATAATACTGGCAATGCCTCCTTGTGGGTATACATCCGACATACAGCTTTCAAACCCAGAACAAATGGAAAGCCCTCAAGTTCACTGTCTGACTTCTGCAACAGTCTATGCTAAAGGAGAAGATAAAATCTACAGAGCAAAACACTACCCCTAGAAAATACATCCAGAAACCAGAAAGGTACTAGGAAGTTAGGAAGTGTTTCCTAATGATGTCAAAATCTTGCTTTCTGGTAAAGGTGTCCATACTTTGAGCCAAAAAAATTGGGGGAAAAAGGTTTTGAATAGTTTGCGTGTGCCACGGGCATTTTTGAATTTGGGATGCACTAAAGAGATGTCAAATTCGTCACTCTGATCCTCCTCACAGGTCAGAGACAGAAGTGGAAACAGAGCTGAGGTTCAAACAGGTTAACAGACATTCATTCTCACAGATGGACTTTTGATAAACAGAGTTAAAAAGACGAGAATTACTTGCAAGTGTAGAGGTTTTAACAAGTGGGGCTGTGAAATCTGGAGACTGGGGTTTTTGGAACAGCCAGGCTACCTGCGTGGAGCACTCTCATGCCATAAACATTAAATAAATTTAGCATCTTGACGTCCTACTTTCCAAAAAGTACCTAGTCCCAAATCAGCTTCCTAAAAACACATGGACTATTAAAATTTAAAGGACAATGCCAAATAAATGTGTTAATGACAACTTGGTCACATACTCATTTTTAAGATTTGTACATATATTTTATTTTTTTAAAGATTTTATTTATTTATTTGACAGAGACAGACACAGCAAGAGAGGCAACACAAGTAGGGGGAGTGGGAGAGGGAGAAGCAGGCTCCCAAGGAGCAGGGAGCCCGATGAGGGGTTCAATCCCAGGACCCTGGGATCATGACCTGAGCCGAAGGCAACTGCTTAACCGACTGAGCCACCCAGGCGCCCCAGTTTGTATATATACTTTAAAGACACTTTTATGTTGATTTTTACTAGTACAACTCAGACAAAAGGGGCACCAAAGCTAACACCAGTTGAATTCTCAGGGCCTATTTAGGAAAGATTTATACTCTATGCAGAGTTTGAGCACTTACCTCTGTTCTCCCTTTGCTATTCATTATTCAGTTGCCTTCCCTTCAGGTCAGAAAAATTCTCATTTCATTCAGGACTGGCTCATCAGTATGTCTCCTCCTTGGTACTTTCTCCTGATGTACAGATATGCATAGATACCCACAGCCCTCCTACCTCTTCTTTCACGGGTCATTTCAGAATGGTTATGTGCCCCCCCAAACTCCTAACACCCACTGCCCACTCCACTGTAGCATTTATAAGCTCCAGCAACGTGGGACATTACTCATTTTGTCATCAAATGTAAAAGAGAGAGGCATGAATGGCAAGAAGCAACAGAGCCCTGATGTGCTAAGTAAGGTTAAGTTACTACATTATGCCATAGGACCACAAACCTTCGAAGTGGTGTTTCTTCACATGACTGCCTCACTATTCATTAAAATATTGTAGCAAGCCGGGGCACCTGGGTGGCTCAGTTGGTTAAGCGTCCGATTCTTGATTTTGGCTCAGGCGTGAGTTGGAGCCCTGCTTTGGGCTCCGTGCTCAGCAGGGAGTCTGCTTGAGATTCTCTCTCTCTGTCCCTCTGGCCCCCCAATAAATAAATAAATCTTTAAAAATATATATTGTAGCAAGCAGCCTCAGAACCATCCATTTAAGAGAGAATGCAATTGGTGCAAAGTGAAAAATTTTCTTTCCAATCCTCAAGTCCCTACTTTCTTCATTTCCCCTTAAGTGCTCTTATAGCTTGCATCTTCTGAGAGTAAACTGTAAAAGCCAGAAGTCTATTACTTTATTTATTCACATATTTCCCCACATTAACTGGTCCCTAAAGTGAATGTGAAATGAAGAAAATATCTGCATGACTCGGTCAGTTACAGAGGAGAAACCAGGGAGCATTCCCCCTGCAAACCTGCCCCGCCTGCACTCACTGACAGTCCAGGAAGGCTGCTAGCCTTAGCAGGGGGACGGGGTCAAGAGCAGGTGAGACAGGGCGGCTGCCGGCCTTCCTGCCAATCGGACACTTGTGCTTCAAATGAAAAGATTAAGAGAGAAAAGTCTACATATATTAATGTCACTTTCCACATCTTGGCAAACTACCTTCCTTCCTCAGTTTCTCACAAACACATCAACCTATAAGGTGTATCCATTTGGGTCTCAACAGGAAGAACTTGGAAGGCAAGAATGGACTGTCATTGGAAGCTGTGTAACTGACACATCTAAGTAGGAGACTCCGAGAAAATGAAAATGAGCAGTCGCCAGATTTTTGCTTAATTTTCCTTCCTCAAATTTAGAATGGAAATGGGAAGTGGGGGTACAGGCAAGTACGCAGCTAAACACGGCACAGGTTATTTTACAAGTGTAGAGCTCATAAGGTATGC
The DNA here is from genome assembly GCF_037043125.1 of Eumetopias jubatus. Classification (NCBI taxonomy): domain Eukaryota; kingdom Metazoa; phylum Chordata; class Mammalia; order Carnivora; family Otariidae; genus Eumetopias; species Eumetopias jubatus. The sequence continues at coordinate 122,717,673 of NW_028274816.1, forward strand.
TGTTTCCAGCTGCTCAGGGAGTGTGGTCTTTAGACGTCCATCAGAACAGCAAAAAGGAAAAAAAAATCCATGTTAGAGGAGCAGGTAAACACGTACGTCACAGCAGAAACCACATGAAGCTAGGTATACGCGAGAGAAAACAACTGGCCTCCTCGAAGAATAGATTTGCCCACAACTTTAAAATAGACTTCCTCTTCTATATACAAATCATACTTCTCCTCTTTCCTAATGAGTATTATCTGCTTGAACAAAAAATAATTTTCAAGGTAAGAAAGATAGAAACCAGAGGACTCCATTCACACCTGTACAGAAATATTTACTTCGTAAGACAAAAAACTCAAGAGCATGGTCCACAGCAGTTATTTATTTAAATACTCGAAAAGGTTGATGATGGAAAAAAAGTAGGTTTATCATGAGAGCTTATGTTCATTAGATTTATTTTACCATTTAAACAAGTGCTGCCTCCAGGTTATCCTAGCCAGACAGAGAACACTTTGACACGTGCAGCCACTCTAAGACGTTATAACAGACACGGCCGTTATCAAATGATGTACACTGGGGGAGGAAGTTCAGTAGTAGTAACGGTGACTGTTTATTTAAACTAAAAACATTGATAATATACAAATCTTTTTTCTCATTTGATTGAAAGGGCTATAAAATTCCACATACAGACAAAGGAAGCAACATAATCATATAGGTAATGCCCCAGCTAACTGCCTTTAACTCACTCCTTCCTTCAAGAAGCACTTCACTCAGCTATGCAACTTTCTACACGGCACGACAGCTTTGAGGCTGGCCTGCCAACGAGTGACTGAAAGAGAGGTGTGAGCCGACTGGGACGCATCTGTTTTTAAAAATGGAGAGAAAATGGCAAATTGTGCCTGGTGTTCTTTAAAGAACCCAAAGGATCGTTCTGAGTAAAATGTGAAATAAATAAGTGATCCATGAGTAAATACAATCTCTGAGCTGACTTAGATCTAGGAGAGTGGGCCAACCAAACACTAACAATACCATGTAGAAACATCTAGAAACATCATTTCTAGAATTTAGTTTGGGAGACCGTATCTTGCCTGAATATGTACATTATTTACAAAATATTCCCTTTTGGCCTCTGAAATTTAGCCATTTTAGTTTGGCTGTTAAGCTCTTTCTTTCCATATGCTAGCCAATACTGCAGTTATAACTATCATTAAAATACTCTTATGCATGAATTACAAATATTAATAAAGTAACTCTGCATGTATAAATATCTCAATATTTCTAGCAGAATTTAAAGCATACATAAATACATAAAAGTATTTGTTTTTGGTAGGGCCAGTATTTTTTTTTTTTAATCATCGCTGTTTCAACAATGCTTTGTACATAGCAAAACCCAAAACTGCAAAAACAGTAGCACCAAAACTTGCTCGAAGCCAAAACGTGGAGCTCTTGAGGTCAGCTTGTGTCACGTGCCTGTAGTCAGAAAATATAATTAATGTTCAAAACATGATTAGTATGAAAATACCAATTATATTAACAGTCTACTTTTAGGGAAGTATTAGCACACTTGTCAGGCTAATTGCATACAGTAATGCTTACCAAAAACATTTATCAATATAGCCACATGTACATCGCTTAGATAATCATTATCTTAAGACATAATGAAGACATTAATAAAGACGAATGTCTTTACAGTTAGCTACTACTTGGGAGTAATCAACATCTAAAATTTTAGACATTTTCTTCACATGGGAAATGGAGAATGTAGACAAATCAACCTACTACTTTTTAATCCCACCACGGTCCTTCAAAATGAGAGGTAGAACCAAGATCTCACAATTTTGAAGAGTCCATTTCATGGAACTTAATATGTGATCTCCTGTGCCCCGGAATCAAAAGCTATCATGTAAGCAGTTAAGTGACAAGTGACCATACTTTTCTAAGAGCAATGCTCAAAATCAACTTTGGAAACACTGAGCCCCATAAAAATTTACCAAAAAAATCCCAAAGGGCATGGGGAAGATTTACCAGTTCACATTAATTGGGTTACTGCTGGTTAAAGAAAGAAAATTTAAAAAAAAAAAAAAACCCCAAAAAACCAACCCTGATATTAGTCAGACAGGCAGTGACAATGGCATGAACTAAAGGACATCATGTAACGTGATGGACTGAAAGGTAAATGACATAAAAGAGGCCATATTATGCATGACAAGAAAAGGGACAGCCTGTACCACAAACTGAGTTTGTGAGCATGCTCAGTTAATGACACTGCTAAGCACCCTCAAGAGTCTCAAGTATGACAGCTTACCAGAAAGAGGATAACGCTTGAAAGCAAAAGCTGGAATATTTTATTCAAGTGTCACTGGAGTTTTAGTTAAATGAGCACAATTGAGGAGATGTAGAAAACTTACAGAATTAGAGCTCAGACTGTCTAGGTCAGGTTATTTAACAACTAAGAAACAAACAGATTTGAAGCAAAAGTCAGACATCGTTAAAAGACCAGGACACTGACATATGCAAAAGAGTTAAGAGCCAAGAATATCAACTGTACAAAACGACTTTGCCTCAGTAATAGAGTGATGATCGGATTAGTTATCACAAAATGCAATCTGCCCCTCCTAGAAACAAGTCTATAATACAAGCCAGGGTGCTCCATGCTTATCACCATGGCAAAACAACACACAGCACTCCAATTTCTTATCCTCCCCAGTTCCTAAAAAAAAAAAAAAGAAAGAAAGAAAAAGAAAAAAAAATCACTCCTATTATTTTACAAAAGCAAAGTGATAACACAGGTTCATTCCACCTTGTGAGTTAGTTCCTCCAACAGGCAATGTTTTATTGATTGATTGATTTCAAGTTAGGGAAGAAAATTCATAGGTTTCAGTTTTTCCAGTTGGAAAAACCCCAACAAGGCCAACCCACTGGTTGTGGGAAATGTTACCTGGCTTCAAGACAAAGTGGACCATGGGATGACTCCATGAAGACAGAATCTTCTACAGAGCTGACGGCGTGCACCTGGTGAGTAATCCTGCCTTCGTCCTTGGCTAACATCATGGCACCCCACTCAGCTACCCGGGCTCTTAACCTTTTATACACATGCACACAGTTTGCAGTTCACAGCAGAGCTCACAAAAGAAGGGGACTGAAAATAACATCTCTCAATTAAACATCCCACACAGAAATTGAGTTGCCACCCTAATATGATGCATCTCGTGCTTTCTATATTTAAAATAAATGTATTCTGTAACAAATTGCCAAACTTCCAAAAAAAAAAAAATCTATGGGTACTTTTTAAAAACACTCACATACCAGGCAAGAAAACCTAAGGCTGTTATAGACATTCTCTATATATCCCTGCGAGGCTGGTCCTGGTAGGTCTGAAACACTAAGAGAAGCCCTGGAATCCAGTCCCTGAACAGCACCTGTCCGTAGGTGGTGATCATGGGTATTCATTCAAAATGAGGCTAACAACTATTCATCACAAAATGTACTGATGCTTCTGACTGCAGACTACCAACAACTGCAGACATACATCTGCAAAAAATTGAGTCCAACACCCCAACTCATGGACTATCAGAGACCTACAATGAGAGTCTCACAGTGTGTAACTCCAAATCAACAGAGATGCATAGAATTTAAAGTGAGAACACAGGCTAAAAGGGCAGTAAAGCTTCTGCTTTGGCTTTGGTCTCGCTCTGATTTTTATGCACCTTCACTGATGGAGGATTTTTAAAAGATTCTTTTTTTTACATTTATTTTTTAATTTGTGGAAGAAAAGGACTAAGATTAAAGCTAGCTGTCATCACATTAAAGTCAGTCAAAATGACTTCTCATAAATATTTTTCAAGTCTGGAATCTGTTTCACACAGCTCCCTTTGTTGTATTTTAAGCAAGTATTACCATTCATGAAATAACTTATTCTGACTTTATTGCTTAGTTTACTTTTGCATTTCAAGATAGTAATCACTGTTTTCCACAAGCTATAGTATAGCCTTCCATAGGCAGAACAGCAATTCATATTTACATATGAGAAACAATACAGATACATGGCGAAGACATAGCCAGTTTAAAACTTAAGGCAACTATTAACTTGTAATGACTCCATCAACCTTAGAGTGGTTATTTAAGACACCTATAGACCTGGGAAGCTACTTAGAGACCTATTTTATGCCGTTAGCATGTGCATTTAAAAGCTGCACTAACCAGGATCTCTCTGTATGAGAACGCATTTATAATGGATGGCACACCTGTCACTGCTTAGCTGACTGACAGCACCTGAACAGAGAACAGTGTGACGATCTTAATTGTGTTCCATACATATTGAGAACTGAGCCATGTTTGTCATTTCAGGTCTCAAGCTGAAGCAGAGTAATAGTTTCATAAAGCTGCTTCCTAGTTCATTTCAAAACTCAAGCAAAAATAATTCTTCCACAATTCAAAAGTATAAGTTTTTCAAAATGACTCACATAAAATATCATTTTAGAATAAATTATCTTATGGCATACTTTTCTCTTTTTAGTTTATTTTTTTACTGTCAAAAAGGTAATATATGCTCATTATAAGATACAAAGAAAATAAAAGTAGGAAGAAAAAAAATGACCTAGAGTCCCATCACCTAAGGCAACTAATTAATACTTAGGGTATCTCCTTTTAGACTTTTCCTACATGTTTCTTACATAGCTGCAAACACAGTGTGTATACTTTATAAATTTTATATCCTTTTAAAAATTTACTATTATGTAGGACTTTTTCACAAATTACAGAAACAACATTTTAAACAGCTTTATTATATCTGATTCCCCTATGGGTGGCTGTCTCCATTTACTGGTGACTATAACTAAAGGGATGAATATCCTTCTACATAAGATTTTTCTCTGTATTTAGTATAGTTTCCTTAAGAGACTTCCCAAAAATGAATGTTACAAGGTCAAAAATCTGTGTGCATGTGTGTGTATAAAGATTCTTTTTAAAAAACCTACTGAGGGGCGCCCAGTGGCTCAGTTGTTAAGCATCTGCTTTCGGCTCAGGTCATGGTCCCAGGGTCCTGGGATGGAGCCCTGCATCGGGCTCCCTGCTCAGCAGGGAGCCTGCTTCTCCCTCTGCCTCTCCCCCTGCTTGTCTCACTAGCTCTCTCTCTGACAAATAAAATCTTAAAAATAAAAATATCTATTGATATAACAGAATCACATTTTCCTTCTCTATATACAATAATTTAGGTCAGAAGTATCTCTTTTTAGAACATAAGAAATAATGATTAATGCTGGAATATAATCCTTAATTAATCATCTGAAATTTGTCAGAGCTTCTAAATTCTGAGATGGAAAATTCTTCCATATTGGATGCTGGCTTTCTGCTTAGAAGTGCTGAGGGCTCATATGTCAATCAGATGACAAGCGCTTTTGTTTGTTTGTTTGTATTTTTAAAGTAGGCTCTGCGCCTAATGCAGGGCTTGAACTCACAACCTGGCGATCAAGAGTTGCATGCTCTACTGACCGAGCTGGCCACGCACCCCTACGCTGCTACTTAGTAAGGCAGAGAGAAGGGGAGGTTTCAAACTTCAGGCAATAAAGGCTTAAATTAAGAAATGTCTGTGTAAACAAGGCATATAACAGAGTGACCACAGTTCCTATGTACCTTTGCACAGAATGCCTTAAAGAAGGCATACAAGATACTTTTGATTCACTCTGCAATTTATGACATATATAAGAACATGAGTTAAAATCTTTATTGGTTCAATGTATTTGACCAATAATAAAAGGAATGGTATCAGTTACAATATTTAGAAACAAAATACTCAAATTCTAAAGGGCTCAATGGAATTAAACCATTCTGGCTATTCCCATATAGGGTATTTTTAATATTGTTTTTTATAATGTGTCCCAGGACTTTATATCTGGGGTATATAGACTATATTGCAGAGACCTAAAAGTCTGCAAAAATTAGAATTGAAGGAAGGGGGAGAATCCAGAAAGGTCCAGATGTCAGTTGCAGGCTCTCATGAGGAGGAAAGAAAAGTTCAGTGGAGCGAAATCAAGAGCAGCGCACTGAGACTGCGGGAAGAGCAGTCCCACCAGGCACGTTTACCACTCGTCCCATGCAACTTTGCAGAAATAGATGTGAATTTCCTAGATTGCATTCTTTTCATCTCACTACCCGATCCTTTCCAAACCCAAAGCAGAGGTGCACAGATGCAGGAATATGAATGTTCTAATTTTATAATTCTATCCACATATGTATTTCAAGTAGGAATTTTTAAGTTAATACTTCGCAACCGCCTACCTAACTGTAACGCATGGAACCTAGTTACTAGGGCTCATAGACAGTACATACAGCTTTTTCCTAGTTGCAATTACGTAGCTCAAGTTGAAAACTGTACCGAGGTCACCAAAATTGTAGTTAAGCGTTCTGTTTTTAAATATTTCACTTGCTTTTTAAAGCCTTCTGGGCCTCCCTGCTTTTTTTTTTTTTTTAAGATTTTATTTATTTGAGGGAGAAAGATCGAGCTCAAGCAGGGGGATTGGCAGAGGCAGAGGGAGAAGCAGACTCCCCGCTGAGCAGGGAGCCCAACACGGGGCTCGATCCCAGGACCCTGGGATCATGACCTGAGCTGAAGGCAGACGCTTAACTGACTGAGCCACCCAGGTGCCCCTGGGCCTCCCTGCTTTTATTCCTCCCATTGTTTTCTTGGTGTTTTGTTTTTGCCCGGTGAAGTATCTTTTACATTCATTTCTAATAATAATGCCATTACTCTTAATAATAATTTTAATAATGACAATTCTTCTAATTGAACTAGTAGGCATGAAATCTTTTAATAAGGTATTTCTCAAGATAGGTCAAGAAGTCAAAATATTGTATTCAAAAAAGATGAACTGCAGCACAAATCGTTAAGAAAGCTGTTAACTGAGGATGCCTAAATAGTAACATACTTTGGAAAAGGACCTAAGTGTGCATCAATGTCAAGAAATGCTTCACCAAGCATTAGAAGAACCAAAATTTACAGATGATCGTAGATACATGGGAAACACATAATATCTATATGTTACCTACTGATACTTAAAGATCAGAACAGGCAAACTCCACCTTGTGGCATCCTTTAATATTCTAACCAACGGCAAAAAATTTAAAACGCATAAGCAAGCAGCAGCTTACTTAATGAGAATCTATTAACATAGCTCTTGTATAATTTTAAACATGACTATGTATCCTAATTAAAAGAAAAGCCTTGTAAGGACCTTGATACAAGGGAACATAGAAGTTTCATATGAAACTAAAACACAAGACAGACTTTGATGGATACAGTAGTTTACTATAACTTAATATCCTCAGAACTCTTACATTCCCTGAAGACTCTCTAGAACATTAAGATTTCTAGGTACCTATCCTCTTCATAAGGCAATCCTATGAAAAGGCAGTTCATTCACTGTGACAATAGTAAAATCCTTTCTTCAAAAAAGGGGCTCCTATTAAGGAACAAGTTAGGTGATTATTAAAGCAATATGGGCAAATAACATTAATAAATGGCTTAAAATAAATGCCACATACACCCAATTTTAAAAATGCATTAAAAAAGTTGGGCAAAAAATTCAATGGGTAGAATGACTGTCCATCATACCTTTGGGTCACTGTAAATACTCACTGTGAACTATGCACTTGGCTGCTAAAGTAAAATGCTGCTACTGAACTTAAGAAGTAACATGAACAAATAATTTATATGGCTGATGCAAATAATGGGATGAAAGAAATCCTAAAACCAAAATATGTATTAAGGAAAATCACACCAAAATAATAAATTATAAAATAAGCAATTTTGATTAAATTATAGGTTAGGAGAAGTGGGAGGATTACACACAGAAATTAGCTGGGATAGGGACTGAGAGGAGTTAAAAAATGACTAAGTGACACAGACATACAAATTAAAATGAACACCTAAAGGAAAGGACAAACTAAAGTCCACAGCACACTACGGTACAGTAAAATCGTCATGCAAAGTAGGAGTCTTCTGAAGTCAGAAGAATAAATATTTGATAACTAAAACCCTGGGTAGTTCAAACCAACAATCCAGCTCACTCCTACATAATCATTTTAACACTTTCAGATCAAAAAGGTAATTTAAAATATAATCAGAAGGTATATTCTCCCAGTGCCATAATTTACACTATTTGAAATAGTGTAATAGCATTGCCAAAGATTAAAATCATCTGACCAGATATTAATCATCTTCCAAATGTATTTAAATTCAAATAATTCCAGTTATTCATAAACTGTTCTAAAGAAAAACAAACCTGTTCAGATCACTAGGGTGAGACCATAATTACTAGAGAACAAAGTTACATGTCAGATACATAGTTTAACACTTTTCTCACATCTTGAAATAAATATATATTCAATTACATTAAAAAGAAAAAATTATTACTACTCTCTACTTAAAATATGTAATGTCAGCAAATAAGCTCAAAAAAAGGGGGGACAATATTTACTGGTCAAAGATAGACAGCTAGGGAAAAAACGGATAATCTCAGAAATGAATCGGTGGGAACTGCCTAAATCTAAATTATTAGGCTTAAATCCTCTCATGATCAGGTTATAGCACTTCCTTTTGTAGCCTGAGGGACTAAGGTTACTGAAAACATAACCAAAGTTTAAGGGGAAAAAAAATTTTTTTTAAAGATTTTATTTATTTATTTGACACAGAGAGAGAGAGAGAGAGTGACAGCAGGAACACAAGCAGGGGGAGTGGGAGAGGGAGAAGCAGGCTTCCCGCTGAGCAGGGAGCCCGATGCGGGGCTCGATCCCAGGACCCTGGGATCATGACCTGAGCCGAAGGCAGACGCCCAACGACTGAGCCACCCAGGTGCCCCTAAGGAAAAATTTTTTAATAACATAGTATTTAGAAAGGCACTTAAAGGCAGGTCCTTATCTTCTTCATCTTCATATTCTACCCCGGCTCACAACAGGATCCTATCTAAAGCAGGTACTTAGGTATTCGAGTGAATCAATCACAGAGGCAGAGGGGGGTAAAGGGAGAATGTGGCCTCAAACGTGTACTATCTCTGGAAGTGATTGATTTCACCAACCAACATGTTAACAACAAGCACACTAAAACAAGACATTAAATTTGAGATCAACATGTATGTACCAATACCCATCTATTAATTTCTTTGCAGACATTGAATGAAACTTTTTGCTTAAATAAAAACTTTAAAACTACTCTTTTATACTTCTAAATCAAACACGAGATGTGGCAGATTTCTAAAACCAGAGACTTAAGACTTAGTGTTGAGTGAGACTCCTCCCTACTGAATTACAGTGAAAAATTCCTAAGTGACTTTTACCCAATTAAGCAATCCTTTTTCTGCTTTATAACGTTAAGATTTATCTAGCATGGGGAACCAATAGTGATCAACCACCAAAGGCTGCCACAACCTGAGGGATAGTAGAGAAAGGAGGCGACCCTAACACCCTTGACTTTTTCAGATTCTTCATGTAAAAGGGAGTAGAACTTGGTTGGTGGGAAGGGGAAAGAGACAGTTTCGTTCCTTGGGTGTATGTTTTTCTTTTTCTTTCTTCCTTTTCTTCTTTTTTATTCTTTTGCCTGCAATTTCACAATTCTAGGCCATATCTGAAGACTGAGGTTGCAAGCTGGTGGTCTGTAAACATGTTTTGTCCTGATCAGTACTTTTAAAGATTTAAATTTACTTGCCATTATTTGAATAGCAGGAAATTTCACATAAAAATCCTGATGTCTAGTGTCTCATAGAATCAGAAGACCTGGCAACAGCCGGCCTGGACAACAACAAATGGCCAGAGCTAAGTCGTGGCTGCCTCTTTTAGACAGGGCCTGGCACAGTCCCTATGTCTCTCACTTCTCATACTTGGCCACCTTCGTGCATTGACATTACCCATCCAGGTCCTGTAGGTACCTAAGTTCTGGGGCTCCACCCCCATCTCCCTTGTCTACATCCTTCTGTAAACTAGGGAAAACTTCAATACAGAACTCCTAAATTTCCACTGTACTTCTATAAAATTTTGACATACTACAAGGAATCAGGAAGGAGTTCTTTGAAAGGTACACTGGTTTCCCTCCTTATCTTTTTCATTCATTCCATTCTTGATTACTAGATGTTGGGGATGTATGCTGACATTACCATTAAATTAGTTCTAGTTTATAAATTGATATGACAAGATATGCTGATTTGTCTTCAAAGATCATTGTACAGAGTACTTTACCATGGGCAAGCTCTTCCATTAATACACACCCAACCTTTTCCATTTGGAAGCTGACTAAACCGACCTAAGAATAAAATTGTCACTAAAGATGCAGACAATGAATCAATCTGCAAATATGGACACTCAAGATCTTATAGGATAAGTAAAATAGATGGTTTTTGATTAGCAATTATTAGGAGCCAAGGTGGGTTCACCGAGAATAAGACACCAAATAGATGTCACTTCCTATTTAGATAAAATTACTACATTGGTGGATCAGAGGAATGTGTTAGAAATTACATACTGATTTCAAAAAAGCCCTCTGTGAAATCTCCTGTAAGATAATAAGATAAAATATGGACTGGATAATAAAATATTTTTAATTTATAGAATAATCTTTCTCCAAGAATTTTAAACCTGTGTCATTGGGAAAAGGGATCTCCAAGGGAATACTTCAGGGCTTGCTGGCTTTGGCTCCCTCTCTCTCTCCAGTCTCTTGGTATTCAACATTATTTTTATCAATAACTTGAACGATAAAGAAGACATATCTACCAAGTTTGCAAATGACACAATGCCAAGAGAGATATATAATGGGACAAATGACAGAAATAATATTTGAAATGACTGAGCTAGAACAAATGGATCAAAAAGAAGAATATGACATTTAATAGAGATACATATGTATCTGTGTTTAGATTCAAAGAGTCAAGTACACAATTAGAGAGGAGGGGATGCTGCCTTAATAGCACCTCATATAAAAAAAAATCTGATTTCAACGAACCCCAAGATTTATATGTACCAACAGTGGGGTGGGGCTGCTAATGTTACTTCACGCAGCAGACAGGTGCTGTCCTGACTGTGGAACAGGACTTGTCCCATCACACCTGGAGCACTGCTCTCCATTCTCAGTGGCACCTCTTTTAAGAGGAACTCTGAAAACCCAAAGGGCTTTCAGACGAGGACAACCAGGACTGATGAGGTCACTAAACCATCTAATTTAAGAAGAGGCTGAAAGAAATGGGGATGTTCTACCTGGAGAAGAGAAAATTAGGGGAGACATGATGGCCGTCTTCAAATGTCTGAAGGATTGCTAGGTTGAAGAGGGAGTAGAATAGTCGTATGTTGTTCTAAAGGGCAGAACTAAAACTAAAGGAGAGAAAGTTATAGGGAAATCATTTTAGTTAAAAAAGAAAAATAAAGAGCAAAGGCAAAAAGCAAAAACCCTCTCCAAGGAGGAAAGCCATCAGCAGATAAACAGTACTCTCCACAGGAAGGCTTTCAGGAACGCATTCTGATGGGAGGTTAGGCCAGATGAGTTCTGGAATCTCTTCCGACTCTACCATTTCCAACACCGGAGCTCCTGCATGTTGTTTGGTTTGAACTAGCCTTGCATTTTCTCAGACAGTCGTCATGAGAGAATCTGTGTTACTACTTTCTAAGATGCCATTCAGAGGACAGAGGCAGAACTTTACCACCAAATTGGTGTGGCAGTCCCTTCAAAGCAGTCACCTGAGACGGCTGCATTCTTATTCCAGAGCTGTTAGTGCTCAAAATGTCATCAAAACTCTTTTTAGAATGCCTTGAAAATCAGTTTCTGACCCACACTAAATACAGTCTCACTGTTTCATAGCTACATCTACTACTTTTGCTGGTGGACACAAACTATCCCACAGCCAGAGCCTAGCCTCCAGTGAGAGGCCAGCAGTAAGACAAAGAAGGGACCCATTTCTAACCAAAATCTGTTGAGCTTGATCAGCTCCCAATGACAGCTGAATGTCAATTTCAAAGCACTCATTCATGTTTAGATACAAAAGTTTACAGTAGATACAAATTAATAGTACACAGGCTCTTCAATGCTCACAGAATGTAAATCTGAGCAATGGAAGCATGACCAGAATAAGAATATAACCTTCCAAGTTCTTTGCTTTGAGGGGATGTAAATATCCTGTTTGTTTGTTTTTCTTCCCTTTCTAAAAAGCATATGACTTTCTAAACATACTTCATGTTTTGGGCTCAATTATAAAGACCTCAAAAACTAGTACTACAGACCTTTTGTTCTTGCCCATACTCCTTTGAATCCTCAAAGTTGGCTATCATTCTCATTTCCAGAAGCCATGCTCTTTCAAATAAACATTCCAGGTACTTAAAATACAGAGATTTTTCAAACCCAAGATACTGTTCGCATGAGTACGGTTTTAATTAAGTTACATTAGTTGAACGTAAGTGAGTACAGTTTCACATTTGGGATCAATGTGTCTTTTCGTTACTATGAAAGTCCTAATCTATTTCTACAGCTCTCAGCCAAAAGATTTTAATCTCCCTACACATATCATCCTGTCATATAAACGATACTTTAACGATACTTTCCTTCATGAAAAAAGAAATCCAAAATCTTATTTTATAGTCCCCTAAAAACATCATCACCACGGTGAGAATTTTAGTGGAAGTTAGTTGGGCATCGGTTGGCTTGTGGTCTTTGTAGTGAGTATCTGTATCATAAATAGTTATCCACTTTTTTTTCTTTTGTATTTTAACAGAATGCCTGGTACCCAGTAAATAAAGTTAAGAACCTGTTAAGAACTGCAGTGAAGATTTTGTTCTTTACAGATTGCAGCAAGTCTGAGTTGAGGAAGTTCTGACAGATGCAAAATGTACACCTGTTGCAGGTGCACATACAGCGTAACCGGGCATGGCTGCGAAAACACACAGAAGGACAGGAGTTGAGTTCTTACTTACAAATACGGCACAAGTTAGGGTGTGCCAACTTAAAAAAAAAAAAGATTTAGGCATAAGCAACACTAAGGAAAAGGACAGTGTGGGGCATGCTAAAGTTGTGCAGAATTCCACATTTACCAAAAATACAATAAACAGCAATAGCTCCCTCCTCCCTCCCTAGAGAAAACCTAAGGAAAATTAGCTAACACTCTTGGTTTTTTTGGAGGGGGGATGGAATTACTATCACAAGCGTTTTAGTGGAACAAGTATGCACAGCAATAGATGGCACCCTCATGTAAACTAATAAAAAGAAAAACGAAGTAAGCCACAGCACCCGCCAAAAGGACAAAGTTTGCCAGCATTGAAATAACCATTCCCTCCTCCTCCCCCAGTGTACACACATGCCTGAAAACCAGGAAGGAGAAGAGTGACAAATACACAAAAGGGTCAAAAGACGAGTATATTCAACCCTGAGGAGATATGAACAACATCGTCTTTAATTCATCAAGCACCCTGGCTCCCAAAGGAAATCAAAGTGCTTCATAAATTTCCACTTGAACAAAATAGAGGGTTGATTTCATCTGCTACAAAAACACAGCAGCTAAGTGTGATAGCATGAAACTCTGGGTAAGGATATAAAAATCAACAGTGGGTCCAATTGATATTAGATATGAAATTTAGGGAGGCTTTCTGACTCCTTTCTGGTTGAGTGGAGTTGTACTAGTTGCCACAGGCACATGGGGCAATCTATTTCACCTCCGTCCTAACAACCAGAGCAGGGGGTCTCCAGTGACTGCCCAGTGGCCGGAGCCGCGCAGACACACAAAGCCATCGCAGCACCCTGAAGAGGCCCTGGCGCAGAACCCACCCAGAAGAGCGCCACCTGACGGATCAATACCGGCACTTCCTGTAACACCTGAACTTTATTTTTTTTAAAAGGCTTCTCAGTCAAAGGACTGGCCCAGTCTGACTTGGCTTAGCTTGTGAGATCTGATGAGACCACACTGCGCCGTGGCATGGTTGTGGCGATTAGCAGCATCCCAATAATGCCTAATTCCCAACATGAAGAGAAACGAGAATTAATTTTTAAACTGTCATAGACTCAAGACATTCCTCTTTAAAACCTGACTTGTGATGAGGAACATATCAATGCTACTAAGTCGCTACCAGCTGTCATACTGGAATCCATCTGTTATTTTATCAGTTCAGTCTGACTCTCCAACACACACAGGCTCCGCCCCACAAAGAGGAGAGATGCAAAGTATGCTTAGCAACAGGGAGATGCTTCGTGAGAAGTAGTTTGGGATTAACCATATAAGCAAGTGTCCCTGTATGTACATTTATCATATACACACACACACACACACACAAATTGCAGTAAAACGTTTTGAAGATGCAGATCTGAAAACACACTCACAGTTATCTACAAGATTAAAACAGTGCATTTACATAGTAAAAACTAAAAAAGGAAAAAGAAAAAAAACACCACTGTAATATACAGTTAGGCAGTAAGCCTGACCAAGCAGTGCGTTTCTGGATAATTACTAAGTTAATTACGGCAAGAAAGGAGATCTGGTCATCTATAAGAAAATGTCAACAAAATCCCACAGAAGCCATAAAGAAAAAGTAACTTACAAAGCAGTTTTTAGAAAGACCCAGATTTTTCTCAAATTCTCTATTCTATCAGTGTTGCCCATGTCTCGGGAGAGTCTGTCTCTGTAATGATCCTCTCTGTAGATAACATACACGAGAGTTTTAAAGCAAAGGTAAAACATAAATAAGGTTCTGTTTATCTTATACTAACAGGAATGACTTGTCTTCCAATACAAACAGAATTTCAAGGGCTTGCTGCCTTTTTTTTAAAAAGTATTAGTTAACAGGATAGCAGTAAAGTTAACTCTAATTTGAAGAATCTGCGCAAATTAACACCTTTCTGAAAGACTTCAGTTTGAAGCCATGTTTATTACTCTATTTTATACCGTAGTTTTCATAAGAAGAAAAATAATTTAGAGACTAAATTAATAATAAATAGATTAAGCTAAAGTCCTGAGAAACGCACTGCCTGAAAAACTATCTTGTTACAAAACAGAATTTTACACACACAGTACTTGAGGAGAATGCCAGTAAGAACCATGCAATTCTAAGGCAGTTAGTAAGCTATGAAAATGTCCAGTTATGTGCTTATGCATATCCATGTACAGATATACAATAAATGTACATAAAATTCATGGTTCGTAACACTTAATGTAAAACATTTATATAGCAGGAATTCCAATTACAACTACTTTTTACAGCACTTAAAAAAGACATTATATTCTCGAACATATCTATAATTTAAACATAAATTCATAAAATATTTTAGAGTCCTCCACATACTCAAGGTCAATGAGTCAAGAGAAAAATATTAAAATGAACTTTTTGTTCATATGGAGATGTCTTAAAAGCATAAAGTAACATGATGCCAACCCCATTTGACTGCAGTAAGACTACTTTTTAAATGCTGGGTCGGGGGTTGAGTTTCACTGTACTATCCTATTAAGATAGTTACAGTCTGCTTAAAAATATACAAATCCTGTCAGAAGCACTCTTTGTGTAATTTTATTATGGCACCCAAACCAAAATCGCATTTACTCAAATTTGTTCCTTCTCATTACAAAGTCTCTTTCTGTTGCTGAACAACTTCTATGTGACAAAGGTTCCGCCCTCGTGGCTCATCACGGCATGCGACGTTATTATGAACCATGCAACATGAAAATGACAGCAGAGCAAGTACTTACGGGTACATGGCCATCGTTGTCAGTTTAACAAAGATATCTTTACTGGGTGCTTCAGCAGTATTGCAAGTGAAGGCTTGTGGTGGAGGCATTTTGTGTTTCCTGCAGAAATCAGCAGGTGAAATACTATAGTCTTGTTTAACTTCATGCAGGTCTGACTTTGCAGCTATGATTAAGCAAGGTATTCTGCTGTCCATGAAGTGTTGCTATGGAATAAAAACTAAAATCAAAATCTGATGACAAGTTAAAAAATTACTACATTTAATTAAATGTGTACTAAAAATTATCTCTGGCTAGGCAAAGCATAGCCTCAAAGAGAAAGTAAACTAAGAGGCAGTGACTGGCAGTGGACCAGGGCAGTCTCATGAGACCAGGGCCAATTTTCTAATGCTGGCAACCATACGAACCTATAACAACTCTTCAGATTCACTACCATTTGAAAAAAATCACTATTTTTTATTAAAAAGATACATTTTGAAATAAAAAGAAATCCATCTAAATTCCTCTATCCTAGAGCACATTATTTTCATTTTTAAAACTTCTGCTTCACAATTCTATTATTTTGTTCACTCTTTTCACTTTTCATGTCATTTGTCCTTAAGCACGTGCATCTGTACATGTTTCTATAGCTGCAGTCATGCTGGACATAGCCATTTAAAAATATAATACTTAATCTTCCATGTTTTCAGAATTCAAAAACCATTATTTTTAATGGCTTCTTAATATTCCACTGTACTATTTTGTCTTTTTATTTTTTTTTTTAATTTTTAAAAGATTTTATTTATTTTACTCATTTGACAGCGAGAGACACAGCGAGAGAGGGAACACAGCAGGGGGAGTGGGAGAGGGAGAAGCAGGCTTCCCACGGAGCAGGGAGCCCGATGCGGGGCTCGATCCCAGGACCCCGGGATCATGACCTGAGCAGAAGGCAGATGCTTAATGACTAAGCCACTCAGGCGCCCCCTATTTTGTCCTAATTTAGTAAACCATCCTCCTATTGTTAGGCATCTGGATTATTTCTAGTTTTTTTATTAAAAACAATGCTAGAAAAAATTCCTTTGTACATACAGTTTTTAACTCTTATTGCATTTTGGTGATAATCTCAAAGTGAGGACTTCTCAAGCCTCTGGTTTTTCCCCTTGCTCTATTATTATTGGTGTAACTGGCAATATATGTCATGTGCACTGCTTTTTTTAAGATTTTATTTTTAAGTAATTTCTACACCCAATGTGGGCTCGAACTCACAACCCCAACATTAAGAGTCACGCGCTCCACTGACTGAACCAGTCAGGTGCCCCTCCAAGTGCATTCGTAATGGCCAAGGAGACCTTTCATTAATATAGAGGTTCTTAACTACGGGTGCCCATCAGAGTTACAAGTGGAAAAAAATGTTTTTAAAATACAGATGTCTAAGACTCTACCACCTCAGAATGAAACCAGAACCTTTAGGGATGGGACAAATATATGTATTTTTTAAAAGCTCTACAAGTGATTTTCTTGCTTCTCCCTGGTTAGAAAACATCACATCATACAATTTCATTTAACTCCACATAAAATTACAGACCAAACCAACAGTTACAGACCAGAAGAACAACAAACCTTAAAAATCCTAGCACAGTATTCAAAGGATTTGGGGTTACTGACGTCATATACCAGGCACACAACATCACAAATGATCTCAGCCTCAGTTAGAAATTCCGATTCAGAGATATCATGCAACTTGTAAAAAGAAAAAGATAAGAAACATTAATACCATAATACTGATGTTTAATTAAAGTCATGATGTGTTATTATTGTTTGACTTCCAAATAAAGTACTAATTAAGCATAACTTTTCAGGCTATTTTTAGAGGTGGGAAGTGTAGATAAACAAGTAGCTTCTTGAAGGGGGGGAAATCCGAGGGGTAGACGAACCATGAGACACGATGGACTCTGAAAAACAAACTGAGGGTTCTAGAGGGGAGGGGGATGGGGGGATGGGTTAGCCTGGTGATGGGTATTAAGGAGGGCACGTTCTGCGTGGAGCACTGGGTGTTATACGCAAACAATGAATCATGGAACACTACATCCAAAACTAATGATGTAATGTATGGTGATTAACATAACATACTAAAAAAAAAAGTAGCTTCTGATTTTGAGGACTGAAAACTGTGATTAAGGTTTTACAGAAGCAAACATTTAGTGACTGACCTGTGCTGGGCAGGCCCATTACGCACATTCTCTACACAGATAAGATGACAGGCTAAAAAGATTAAGTCAACTGCCTAAGATAACACATCTAGCAAGTCATCAGACCAAAATTTGAACTCAAATATGATTTCAAGTCTATTTTCTTTCTACCAGACCACATTTTCTCCTCACCCAACTTAAAAAAACAAAACAAAGAAAAAGACTTTACATTAAAGTCATTTTGTTCTACTTCACTGCCTACTCTTTTTTAATGTTTATTATAAAGCCTCTGAAGAAATAACCCCCCTATGACAATGATCCAGCAAGAGTAAAATTCAGTACTACTGAGTTATATAAAACAGTACAACTATGCTGAAGAGGAAGTACAAGGTCAGAAGTGACTCGATATATTCCAAGTAAAACACTATTACAGCATGGATAGTCAGAGGCATGAAAGATATCAATTTACAAAGAACAGTATAAGAATAAAAACAGGAAAATTCACTCTGAAAAGTCAGCTCTATTTACTGAGTACCCAGTTAAGCAGAACTATACTTACAGGAGAAGAATGGGAGATAAACAAGGTTTAATAAGAAACTGATAAAAAATGTTTATCATAAAGAGGAAAAACTGTATGAAATTCAATGGGATCATCTGTCTGGCAGAATAAACTATTTCCAAAAAGAAAGGAAATGAACTTTTTCTGGTACCTATTATTTGTTAGGAGCTCCTCATATGAGCTAACTTAATAAGAAAGTCAGGCTCAGAGAGAATAAGCCACTTGCCTGAGGTCACACAGCTAATCAATGGTGGATGAGGGTTTGAATCAAACTGACTGGATCCAAGAAGAACATACAATGTCTTTCTACTGTATTTCATAGTGTCTTTTCAGTCATGCACTTCTTTCATCCATTTTTTTAGACTAACACATTTGGTAACTATACTCCTCTCTTACTAAATAGATGAAACTTGATTCAGAGTACAAACTACCAGGCACCTGCGGTAAGGTTTTCATATTAATTTCTAGTCAACAGTAGAGGAAAAAAATTTTTTAAAGAAAAGTGGAAGAGGAAAGAGAAGCAATTTTTTTGTTGTTTTTACTTTCTATTGTGTATAATATACAATTAAGCACACAAATAGATTAACTTTCACTTATACCTACACCCATATGATCACCATACACATCAGGGGAATTAAAATTAATTCCAATGAATAAACCAGGTGAAAGAAAAAAAAAATCACACAAGTTCTACATATAGCCACGATATTAAATGAAATTATGTTTTCAAAGAGTCATATAAAAATATACCTAATAATTAGTAATCTTTATATGCCAGAGAATTTCTTACCAACAAGTATTTCTCTTGTCCATATACATAAACAGTGTTGATCGCATAGTAGGATTTATGATCATCACGAATTTTCTTCTGCCTCTGAAAACAACCAAAAGTCTCAATATTTACAATAAGAAGTTACAGTACCTAGTTTCCATCAACACACACTCTGCATGTATGTGTGGGTGTGTTATAAATAAAAGGGCATTCTTCCCTACACTATGTATTATTTATCAGTACAAAGGGGACATTGATTTTATGTTTCTTAGTTCTTAAGGTCTAAGACAAAAGATGCATTTGTTCTGCATAAAGTAAAAGGAGCAGCTGAAAAGGAAGGAAACTACATTACTGAAAATGTACTACAGAGCTACCTGCTAGCAATTCTCATTGTGCTATAATTTGGTCTGACATGAGACCCATCTGGAAACACCTCCATCTCTTTACTTGGGGCCAGAATTAGATAGAGTATTCAATTTGAAATATTTACTGTACATTTACTTCATGCCAAGCACCATGTCAGGTGCTTTCACATATGCATTCATTTAACCCCCACCTAAATACTGCTGAGGAAAAAAAAGACAAATGACAGCTAACACCAATGAAACGAAGATAAAGGCAGTTCAACAGGATCATCGTTCCCCTTAAGTTGTACTTTACTAATATACACAGGCCACTGAGCTCCAGTAAAAAGAGCTGGTGGCTATGAAAAAAATCATGTAAACTCGTGATGATAAAAATTTGTTGGATAAAGCTCTATTATCTGAGAACTCTCACCATTAAGTTTCTTCCAAGAAGAGCCTGAAGAACTCCACTCTTCCCACAGTTTTTCATCCCAATTACATTACATCTGAACACATTTCTTTGAGTCTGTTTTTTCTGAAGGTCTATCTTTTTATCTCTTGTTACTACGAAGAAGAAAAAAAACTAATTATGTACCATTTGGACTCACTGAGCCTCCACTTCATCTTCTGCAAAATAGGGTGCTGTGATTTCTCATTTTTATGAAGTGTATGATGAATAAACAGACATACTGTGCATCAGCCATGCTGTATGTGAAACCAAGCACTAAATATACGGGAGGGCTTCACTTGGTGGAAAAGACGCATTTCTGAAAGCTGGCTGTAAAGTGAACTTCTGGTAACCAAATGACATTTATTTCAGGATAAAATAAGTAGCACATTTTCATAAGGAAAATTATATCCAAAAAATGAATGAAAACTACAATGAATATAGCCAACATTATATCCCATCTATTTTCTTCTATGATAAATAACTGTCATAACAAATTACAAATTAAAAGATGCTATCTCCAATCTGCACACTCTTAAATTTATAAATGGGAAGGGATATGCACTGGCTTTCAAATGTAAAATTGTAAAGAGGCAGAACAGAAAAGAATGCTCCAACAGCAGAGCAATGGTGCCTCTCTCCCAGAGGTAAAGAGACCTCTTCAAGCTGTACCCCACAATTCAACTACAATGAAGCTCACCAGAGGCACTATTTATAGTAGCCAAAAACAGAAAATGATAAAAAACACACACAACAATCATGGGATAGTCCAATAACTTACACACATCCATATGATGACACACTATTTAACATTAAAATCTATAAAACTATACTTACTGATATAGCAAGATGTCCACAATATTTTGTGAGAGTGAGAGAACCTCATGCTAGCTAGGAATTCGTTCCTTGCTCTCTGGTGCTGAATTAAATACCGTCTAATTGGTTAACTATTTTAAAGGGTACTTGCTCTGCCAGTTTAAGATTGATTATCTTCGGGGCGCCTGGTGGCTCAGTCGTTAAGCATCTGCCTTCGGCTCAGGTCATGATCCCAGGGTCCTGGGATCGAGCCCCACATCGGGCTCCCTGCTCAGTGGGGAGTCTGCTTCTCCCTCTCCCTCTGCCTCTCCCCCATGCTCATGCTCTCTCTTGCTCCCTCTCAAATAAACAAAATCTTTAAAAAAAAAAAAAAAGGTTGTCTTCTTGTGCCGGGACTTCCTGTAAGATATGGCATTTCCCCCACCAATTAGGATATAAGAAAATCTTGAAACGATCTGTTCCCTAATTTGTTATTTCCATACCTATGGTATTCTTTAAGTGGAGCACACTGCTCAGCAAGAATTATAAAGTCTGGGAAAGATTTCCCAGTGTAGAAAATGGTTACAAAACCAAGAGATACACAGCTCAGTATCGGGATTATGTGTTAGTAGGTATTGTTTTTAATGTCTAAAGAAAATTAAAAGACAAGATAAACTGGCCCATTACACTTACTGCCCACAGCCCTCCCTGATGTTCATCAGTGGAGTGTCCTCAGGGGTAAGCTAGAAGTAAAACCTCTACTCTTTCTTTCCTTTCTTTTTTAAGTATTCTTTTTTTAAGATTGCATTTATTTATTTGAGAGAGTGAGAGAGGGGTGAGGGATGAAGGGAGAAGCAGACCCCCTGCTGAGCAGGGAGCCCGCCGTGGGGCTCGATCCCAGGACCCTGAGATTGACCTGAGCTGAAGGCAGATGCTTAACTGACTGAGCCACCCAGGCGCCCTCTTTCTTTTTTGATAAACAGTAAAATCAAGACTCTGAACTCAAAAGAAATTACCAAATGGCTAGGAGAACAGACTACAGACATGGAAGACTAATGAAGAGGAGTTTATTTTCACTCTTTTCACACATGAACCCGGAATATTAAAAAATGTTTCTTAGCATGAACTGAGTACTATCCAGATACTTACCTGTAATGGCTGAAGCTTGAGACTCTTGCTCAGTCAATATAGAATAGCCTAGATAGCCCAAATACTCCAGGCATCGCTGGACGTCTAAGTAGGTCGTGAGCCTAAGAAAGGGAGGAGGTGGAAATGGGAGAAGTTCCTAAAGGACATTTATGGGGGGGGGGGGGAATCCCCAACAGCTCAAATAATCTTACCACCAGACCCAGATAATTTGTCAGACTTCTTTAATTTCCCATGTGCCCAACCATGGGTTTCCCTATACTGCCACTCTTCAGGAAGAGAAGAGAGGGACGGGATGCAAGGCTGGCAGGGGTAGAGTAGGATTCCTATACCTACACTGAGATGAGCAGGGAGATGCTGATAAAATCTAGGTAAGGATATTTTATACTATCTGCTTCCTAAGTTACAAAAGCGTACTGCAAATATTGGCTGGTTGAGGACTTGATAATTAAATCTGAAAAGGTTTGCAAAAGGTGCAAAAATAACCGAAAGGCACTTGAAATTAGTTAACCCTTCTTGTGATGTGAAAAAAAGAATAGGTCCTGGTGTTGAGAAAGTTAGTCTCACCAAGGCTAAAGTAATAATGTCATCATGTGTGACCAGAGGATGTCCTTAGCGCCCCAGATACAATGTCAACTATGCTGTAGGTAGACTGTAGAAAAACCCTAAGAAGTGAATTAAAAACAAACAACAACAAAAAAAACCCTCAAATAAGTCTTCAGTGTCAAGTAAAATATGCTCTCCCCATATTCTGGAAGTATAAGAATTGTGTAATAGCAATAAGGTTTTCAATTTCCTTAATCAAAAAAGTATTAAAATCTAGTTCAGTTTTGATGTAAGACTTATTACTGTTTCCCTGTACATCATCCAAAAGCAAACAGGACCTTCCTGATAAATTGATAGAACATCTAAAGTTCATCGTAGACACAGCAGCAGCACTATAAATCCTGCTCACAGGCAGTTATGATTGAAGCAATCTGTAAGACCTGACCAACTTACAAAATGATGAATGTGACACGTTGTAATTTTAAACTGGCTGTAACTCTAAAGGAAACAAGTGAGCTCTGTACTCACGTCCACTGGGAAAGAAATCCCTGGTAAGTTATCCAGCCTCTTTCATTTGTACAAACTGTGTTATTCACATCTGGCCCCCACGGTATGTAAGGGAAAACTTTAAACAAATCTTTGAGCTCATCAGGTGACAAAGCACAGTCTCTATCCTGAGGATACACAAAGAAGTACACAAAATGTTTAGATACCTAAGAGAATAATTCCCAAACACAGAGCCCCCAGTCTAATAAAGCTATGCTTCTAAAAATAAATGAAATTTTACATTTTCTCAAGAAAATTCTTCTCATGTATATAAGAAAACCTATATAAGAATCTATCAGAAACCAGACTTTTTCATCTTGAGAAAATAATAAAAGTAAATAAACAAAATTTTTGCTAGTCTAACTTAAGAAGTTTGAGCAATTTTTGGCTATGTGACATGAGCATCCCCTAGCTAAGGGAACAGAGTTAAATCATTTACAGAAAAATATTTTATTACAATCATGGAAAACGACAGCTGAAAGCTTACCAAATCATGCTTGTCAAAGGTGCTCTGGAGAAACAAATACGCATGATGATTTAATTCAGTAGTGCAATCAGGAGGTATTTTTAGCCTATTGACCAAAAAAAAATTTTAACAGTAACATAAATCATTAACCAAATATTAAAATTTAATTTAAGAAACAGATATAAAACTGCAACAAGTCTTTTTTTGTGGGATGATACCATTTATAAAATACCTTTGCTGAAGCCATGTCGACCTTCCCAGGGGAAAGTCAATGGAGTGGAATAGCAGTCCTCACAAGAGCTGTAGTAACACTCATTCTGAGCTGACATATAAAGTTTTCTTAAATTTCTGAAGGGCAGGTTGAAATAAAAATTTTACAAGTAACACCATTATGCTATAATGGGCCTGTTCTTCTTATAAACAAACTGTAAGTCATAATTATGGCTTATGTCAACATTTAATGAGCTGAAAAGATGTGAAGAGGTTATTTCTGCCTGATTTGACCTTTGACCCATCCTAAGTTCAGTTCGATCAAAGGCACTGAGCTAGGTACTAGGCACACAAAAACAAGACAGGCTCCCTACCCCTAGGGAACCACATTCAAGGAGGAGACAGACCACGGACAGACAACCTCACTATTGCAACAGAATGAGGCAAGTGGTGGATATGGGTAAACCAAGGATGCTATGGTGGCCCACATGAAAGAGGACATCTCTGGCATGGGGGTGGGAAGGTGTCAGTCCTACTGAGAGACACTATCAACTCACTTGGAGAGACTTGAAGGCTAAGAAGCAATAATTAGGTTGGCGGGGGGGGGAAGTGAGAATCCCTGGGCAAAAGCCTAGAGCCCGAAACAACTGATGATTGGTAGACTATAAATAGTTTAGTAGCAGTATTTACTTCTAGAATGAAGGCAGGGAATGAAGCATGAGCAGAGCAGATCATGAATGACCTTGTATAACATGTTAAGAAGACTGAGCTTTATGCTGGCTCTAAGGGAAGTGACATGGGCAAATATGTATTTATATATCTACTAATCTAGTAGCAGTATGAAGGACAGAAGGAGACAGTTTAATAACAAGGCTGGAAAGATTCAAGTGGTAGCTCTATGAGGCTATTCTACAGAAAATGAAAGGCAGACAGCATAAAGAAACTGAGAGATATTAGTGTGAGCCACAAAGCCCTAAGCAATGGAGTTCTCTTACTGTCACGCTTAAGAAAGTAATAAGCAACTTCCTGTAGAATTTACCTACCCATGTTAATGGCACAGAAAAGAAAATGTGACAAAAGGTCCTGGGACAAATTCATTCATTCAATATGTTTTTTTATTGAAAAATCTGGGAAATTACTTGAGCCAAGATTTAGTCACTTCAACAAGAGAAGTTTCAACTTAGACCAGATTAATAGACCAGAAAGAACTCTGCGTTCTCGATGATGATGATAAATGAAAAAACAAGAGTCTTTCTGTACCCTTACATAGATAGCTAGGGGTGCTAAGCTAAAATAAAAAGGGACAATATGAAGACAATGTGCCAAGGAAAAAGTAAAGAAGAAAGGCTGAAGACCCAAAAGGCCAGATATTGGGACATCACTTCCCTGAAAAGCCTACCTCCCTGGGGTACAGGAGAGGCAACACACAGCAAGGCAGTCACCTATTTCAGGTGAAACTGGGTCCGTTTTAAACAAACACAACTCACACATAGCATTATCGGAGGAAAATAACCACAAACAGAACCACAAAATTCCTAATCAGGCTATTTAGGAAAAATTAACTTATTTCATCCTGAGCTAAGAAAAGGCCATAAAACTTACAGAGAAGGACTAAGGAAAAGAAGTGAACCAATGTACTCTGACGTCTTGATTCCAAATTCAAGTTTGTCCAGCATCTGTTATCTCCTTCCTCAGTAAGATGAATAAAAAAAGATACTCTTATTCCCCATGAGAAGAAGAAGAAAAATTTATGCCATGCTATAAATCAGGTGCTCTCAACTGGGGATGATTTTGCTCCTGAAAGAACATTTGGCAATTTCTAGAGACATTGGACGTGTTCAGTTGTCAGAGCTGGGGGAGGAGGTGTTATTGGCAACTAAGGATGTGCTGAACAGGGGTGCCTGGGTGGCTCAGTCGTTAAGCGTCTGCCTTTGGCTCAGGTCATGGTCCTGGGGTCCTGGGATCAAGCCCCGCATCGGGCTCCCTGATTGACAGGAAGCCTGCTTCTCCCTCTCCCACTCCCCCTGCTTGTGTTCCCTCTCTCGCTATGTCTCTGTCAAATAAATAAATAAAATCTAAAAAAAAAAAAAAAAAAAAGGATGTGCTAAACACCCTATAATACACAGGGCAGACTCTACAACAAAGAATTGTCTGGTCCAAAATGTCAATAGTGCCGAGGTTGACAAATCCTGCTATAAACCTCTCTATAAATCTAAATTAGTTCTGAGTAGCTCAAAGCCTACCTAAACTGTGTGCCAAATAAAACTTAAAAATACTTGGCAAGCAAAATCAATTAGAAAGCCAAAGGTACATACAAGGGGAATAAATACTCGGGTGTCAAATCCAGATCATCATCATAACCAAATCGTCGAAGCACAGTCCAGGTAGTTTCGTGTCTCCCTCTCTGGATAAAAAGTGTGTGTAAAAAAAGAAAACCTGAAATAAAATCAGTAAGTACAGGTGATGTGAATAAGGGTACAAAGTCACAAGGGAGAAAAGCATGTAACACATAACGGCAAGAGCTAGAATCATGAACATATGCATACAGCTTTGCATACCGAAGGTCAAATCAAAACAAAGTTCATAAATCTGTCAATGAAACAGAGCTGACTTCAGAATCATTTCACATATACACCCAAGGCAGCAAGAGATGGCAATGGATAAAAGGGCCAAAAATGCATTCCAAGGAATACACTGACATTCACAAAGTTATATGATAAAAATAAATGAAGTCATTTTATAGATTTTTGAATTTATTTCTATAATGGAAAACAGTGGTTTTCAATTTCATCTCTTATTTCACTGTGGCTCTGTAATACGTTCTACAAGGAATATTTTGTACTTGGTAAATGTGACTGGTAGACAACATGTCTGCCCTGAAAATAATTTATATTTAAAGGATGCTGTTAAGTAGTAAGAATATTAAGATAAATTTGTTTGTCCCAGAAATCTCAGGCCCTCAGATGGACCTCTGCATTCCTAAGATCTGAGCAATTTCCCCACCTCTAATCTTTGCTGACAGTAAGGATAATTATCTCCATCAATGGCCTGTCTCTTCTAACTCTTAATAACCAAGTTAGATCTTAGGTCTATCAGTAAATACTAATATTTCCTTAAAGTATATATAATGCTAGGACCTGCACCTTCTGCCAAAGTTTGAAAATATCAAGTTTAAAAGGGGGGGGAAAACACCATTCACTCACCTTTCAATGTCAATCCACTGTCAGCCACACCATCACTTATATGTTTCCGGACTACATTCTTGACATCTTCCAGAGCTTGGGGAGCTAATGGAGTATTGAAACAAATCCTCTAGCAAAAAACGTAAAAATCAATTTAAAAACAAAACAGCATTAAAACCACAAATAATATAAAACATTAATCTACAAAACATTAAACCAGTTGTAACCAAAAAAAAAGCACCAAATCCTAAATTAGAATAGGATCATCTCTGCTTTGCATTATTTATTTAAAACATGTCATATGTAGAAGGAAAGAAATTTTCCCTACTCTCTCCATAGGATTTCTGAAACACAGAGCTCTTTGTATATCCATGTTATACAAAACCAAGAAAGAAAAAATAATTCAGAGTTCAAACTTCAAGTCATCTTTAATACACCCATTGTATACCATGAAATGACACAAAGAGTCCCCTCAATTCCTGTGCATAGGAGAGTTTTATACCCCAGGTGAAGACTTAAATAGCTTGATGGGAAAGACAGTTTTACATGAAAAAGACATGCTTATTATCAACATAACATTGTTTAAGCTAGTAACATTTTTATAGCTTTTCTCAACAAGAAACCCTCCAAGATACAGAAATGCCTAAAGAAGAAGAGGGCTACCTGAAAGAAGTTGAGTTCAGCATCATTGAGAGTGCCATCATTATCTTGATCAGATATTTTAAATATACGGGTGAGGGCTTTTATACAGGCTGGTTTCATCTATACATCATTGAGAAAAGAAACAATTATGTTAATTAAGATAGTTGGGATTTCAAAATATGACTTTCATAAAGTAATGTTTTCTTTTCATGATCAAATACATAACATCAAATAAAACATGAAAAGTGAACTAAAGCAAAGCCATTTACTTTTATACTCAATGTCTTTTTAAGTAAATGAGGTACTGTTTACTTGAACCAATACACAGAATGGTCAAATTCTGCCCCTGGTGATCAAAAATTCTCCAAGGATAAGCAAAAAAGAAGGTCATCATTAGAGAAAATTTATTCTTCCAGTCATATAGAAAATAAATATTTATTTATGCCCTCCTTCATTCCATAAAAAATTTGAACTGACTATAAAACTACTAAGGGCCTGGGCGCCTGGGTGGCTCAGTTGGTTAAGCGACTGCCTTCGGCTCAGGTCATGATCCTGGAGTCCCGGGATCGAGTCCCGCATCGGGCTCCCTGCTCAGCAGGGAGTCTGCTT
The DNA here is from genome assembly GCF_037043125.1 of Eumetopias jubatus. Classification (NCBI taxonomy): domain Eukaryota; kingdom Metazoa; phylum Chordata; class Mammalia; order Carnivora; family Otariidae; genus Eumetopias; species Eumetopias jubatus. Next base: position 122,745,780 of record NW_028274816.1, read on the forward strand.
CTCCCTGTGACCCTCCCTCCTCTCATGTGCTCTCTCTCATTCTCTCTCTCAAATAAATAAATAAAATCTTAAAAAAAAAAAGACTTAAAAAAAAAAAAAAACTACTAAGGGCCTTCCTTCCCAATTTCTGATTTCCCCCCCAACTTTACTGAGGTATAACCAACTTCTGATTTTTTTTTAAGATTTTATTTATTTATTTGTAAGAGAGAGAGAGAACACAAGCAGAGGGAGCAGCAGGCAGAGGGAGAAGCAGGCCCCCACTGAGCAAGGAGCCCAATGCGGGACTCAATCCCAGGACCCTGGGATCATGCCCTGAACCAAAGGCAGATGCTTAACTGACTGAGCCACCCAGGTACTCCCCAACATCTGATTTTTGACCAACCTTCTGACAGAAGAATGGGACTGAATGTTTTGCTCTCTCACATGTGTATGTGTGTATGTGTGTGTATGTGTGTGTGTGTGTGTGTGTGTGTGTGTGTCAAAGTCGGGAATTAAGTATGCTTAATCACAAAGAGGTAGCAAAAGTATAAAGCCTTTAATTAACTTCCTATTATAAGAATTACTTGCATTTTAAAAAGAATCTTGCCTATTGTGACACTATAAAACTTTTATAAGTAATGCTGCTGGAAATGTATTTTGACAACTTCCTTCATTTTGTTTTAGGATATATAATGGATAGAACAAATATTTTACTATTTAAAAATAAGGCCCACATGCTTCTGATCTGTATAGTTTACTATACGATAACCATTGTTAACTATCTTGAGAAAATAAAACTTTCAGGAAGATCTCTAAACAGTATGTAAATCTGGAAGGAGATCTCCTATGGACAGTCTGAGTCAGAGAAATGAAGACGGCAAGGTGAGGAAATGTGTACTTATGAACCTCAGCCATACCGCTATCTGGAAAAAACAGTATTATTATCTTCTCAAACATATAGACAATCCCTTCTTATGTTGTTTTAAATAGGGTCTCTAGGAGAAAAATTTGATGTAATGAGACAAAGATAAAACCTAAGATATAAAGAGATTATAAAGAACTGAGAAAAGTTAAGTAAAAAAGTTAGAAACCAAATAATATAGCTTCTTCTGGGGGTGCCTGGGTGGCTCAGTCAGTTAAGTGTCTGCCTTCAGCTCAGGTCATGATCCCAGGGTCCTGGGATGGAGCCCCACATCAGGCTCCCTGCTCCCTACTTCTCCCTCTGCCTGCCGCTCCCCCTACTTGTTCTCTCTCTCTCTGACAAATAAATAAAATCTTAAAAAAAGAAAAAGCTAAAGTGATCTAAGCTATTGGCTCAATACAGTATATAAATAGTAATTACCTTAAAACATAACACCCAAATATGACTATGTTTAAAAGGTATTAATTATATCTCAATAAGGCTGTAAAAAAATTTTACAGTAATTAAAGATTTCATTTTGCATATGAATAATTAAAACCTTCACACAATAAACATTATTATGTAAGTCACATCTTTTTCATTATTAGGTAAGCAGAGGACTCCATGGGCCATACAGAGTCCATCATCATTGGAATTAATTTTGAATTAATCATTAGGCTTTAATCTTGAATATTATTTTTTGATGATTCCACCTCAAATCTGTGTTAAAAGGTTATTTATTTTTGAGAGAGAGCATGCGTGCACGTGTGCACCCACAACCTGGGATAGAGGGGCAGAGGGAGAGAGAGAATCATTAAGGAGGCTCTGTGCTGAGCACAGAGCCGGACCAGGGCTGGATCTCACAACCCTGAGCTGAAATCAAGAGTAGGAGGCTCAATCTACTGAAACACCCAGGCACTCCCTGCATTAAAAGTTTATTTTTGGGGCGCCTGCCTGGCTCAGCTGGTAGAGGGCACAGCTCTTGATCTCAGGGTCAGGATTTCCAGCCCCATGTTGGGTGTAGGGCTTACTTAGGGAAAAAAAATTATTATTGTTGTCTATATAGACAAGGTTTAGTTTCTAAAAGTTACATCTTTTATCTCAGGCAGGTCCTCCTAAGAAACAAGTAACAGATGGTGGTAGAAGTTTTAGTCTCTGGGACTGGGGGAAGGGCAGGGGAGATAAGCAGATTAGCAGAACTAATAATAGGCCTAGGAAAAAAGGAGCAATTAAAGCACTGAGAACAAACTAAGAGAGCAGATTTAATGTACCACTAGGCCAAGGCCTCAGGTAAATCTCTATAGTATGAGACTTTCCCAAATTTCCTTGATCATAAGATGCTGTATCTGGCTGAATCAGAATGGGATTGGTGTTTTTAACAAGTGTGCCTAGTGACTATTCTGGGGCAAATTAGGGAAATACTGGACTAAGAGTAAATTAGAAAGAAGCACTCCAATTATGGAACAGTAAACCAGGATTAAGGAAGAGTAAATCAGGGTCAGATTAAGGGATAACTCAGATTAATTACTTATACCAGGGGTCGGCACCTTTTCTGTGAAGCGCCACATAGCGAATATTTTAGGCTTTGGGGGCCAATAGGCAAAATCAAGAATATCATGTAAGTATTTATATATTATATAGCAAGAGAGAATCAAATTTCCATAAAGTTTTTACTGACAGAATTCAAAATGTAATAATAATGGGGTAAAAATTTGCTACACAGGTCTACAAATAAGAAAAATGAAATTTTGGGGGGAGGAATAACGTTTTGTTTAATTAGGGTTCAAAGTTAGTGTTCTCTATCATGAAAACTGAAAATGTTCATCTGTTAATGCCGATCTGCAATGAGATTTTACATATTTCATCTCTGAAAATCATTTTGTAGATATGTATGGCCAATACTGACACATATCCATAAACAGAGCATTTTTAATTGAGCACATTAACTGCTTGGAAGGCATTTACAAAATTATATTAGGTTCTTTTCTTGATATTTTCCTGTTAGCATGTCATTACACTACAGATTAATCAGTTCCAATTGAAGGTTAGGTAGAAGCTCTTCAAGTGCACAGTCAAATGAATTATAAAACATGGAACTTTCCTTTGCATTTGCATTAAGGTCCCTAAAAAAATGATGCGAGAACTGGAGTTCAGAAAATCTATCTGCTTTGCCATATATTTCTTTTGTTCTGGCATGCTAGGTAATGCACCGATAATAAAACAGTAAGATGCTCAGGTACCGTGGCACACCTGGTACTCACACTATAAAGTCATAACGGGGTCAGTGCAATCAGCAGTGTGCCAGGCAGCAGGGAGAAGTGAGGGCAGCACATGCGGGCTCTGTTGCAGCTACTCGTGCCTTTGAAGCACGAAAGCAGTCACAGACAAACATAAAGGAACGAGTGTGGCTGTGTTGCAGTAAAATGTTATTTATGAACGATGAAATTTGAAAGTTATATGATTTTCCCATATAACAAAATATTATTTCTTCAGATTTTTTTTTCAATCATTGAGAAACGTGTAATATATAAATTCTGAGTTCACAAACCGTACAAAAACAGGTGGCAGGCCAATTTAGCCCACGGGTCAAAGTCTGCCAGCCACTCACTGATACTATAAATTTTTCCTGGAAAAAATCTGCAACTTTTTATTTCTTAAAAACTCAACAATAAGAAAGCAACTCAATTAAGACATGGGTAAAGACTTAAATAAACATTTCTCCATATACAAATGGCCAATAAGCACATGAAAAGATGTTCAGCATCATTAGGTATCAGGGAAATGCAAATCAAAACCCCCACCACCACTAGGATGGCCATAATAAAGCACACACAAACACACAAAAAGGAAAATCACAAGTACTGGCATGGCAGAGACGTGGAGAAATTGGAACCTGCCATTCAGTTTGGTGATTCCTCAATAAATGAAACCGAACTACCATGTGTCCTAGCAACCCACTCCTCAATAGACACTCAAAAGAAATGAAAACAGGTACTCAAACTTCTTCTATTCACAATAATCAAAAAATGGAAACAACCCAAATGTCAATCAACAGATGAATGGATAAACAAACAAATGTGGTATATCCATACATGTCTATGGCAGGAGCGCCCGGGTGGCTCAGTCAGTTGAGCGGCCAACTCTTGGTTTTGGCTCACCTCCCCCAGCTCGTGCGCACGTGCACTCTCTCTCTCTCTTTCAAATAAATAAATAAATCTTAAAAAAAAAAGACTTTGGCAAATAGATGAAGGGGATTAAGGTTCATTCATCAATTCATTTATTTACTTTAAAATATTTTATTTATTTATTTGACAGAAAGATAGAGCCAGAGAGCACAAGCAGGGGGAATGGCAGAGGGAGGGGGAGAAGCAGGCTCCCTGCTGAGCCACCCAGGCACTCCAAGGGTACATTTATCATGATGAGCACTAAGTAACATACAGAATTGCTGAATCACTATATTGTACACTTGAAACTAATACAACACTGTACATTAATTATACTGGAATTAAAAACAAATACATAAATTTTTTTAAAAAAGAAAAAAGTCTATAGCAAATATTGTTAAATTTTAGATACTACTGTGTTTCTTAGCTATGAAACAGAATGGAATATTCAAATTGCGTTACATGCTGTACTTATGTCAAATCATTACACAAGGTTTTCATTTGTGAGTGTTTTTAAGTCTGTGAACTTTATACTAGCAAAGTAAGTAAACCATTAGGTAAGTCTTCAGACTTTACTGTTATTGATGCCAATTCTTCTGTTTCTTTTAATGGCATTTCCTGAAATACTTTTTGACCTGGAATACCATTCATAGTATTTAACATGAATGTTTTTGAAGTACCTAGAAAATATAATTGATTAATAGACAATAATTTAAATTTCAGTTTAGAAGAATACTTAAGAGTTATTAAAAATCGGGGCACCTGGGTGGCTCAGTCGTTAAGCGTCTGCCTTCAGCTCAGGTCATGGTCCCGGGGTCCTGGGATCAAGCCCCACATCGGGCTCCCTGCTCCGCAGGAAGCCTGCTTCTCCCTCTCCCACTCCCCCTGCTTGTGTTCCTGCTCGCTATCTCTCGTTCTTTCAAATAAATAAATAAATAATCTTAAAAAAAAAAAAGAGTTACTAAAAATCACTACTAGAGTTACTACCTACACATTCCAGCCCCTACTAACACAGCCTGGGGGGCAGGGGGTTACCTCTTTCTCTTCTGGGCAGTACAGGGGCCCGGTAGGATGAAGAACAGCTTTCTGTGCGTAATAAAAGAGCTCTGATATGTTCTTGAGGTTTTTTGCTGAACACTGAAAAAAAGTTTAAAATTTTATGTCCTAAAAGCAATTATGGGAGCTAAAAACAATTTTTAAACTATCAATATAAGGTAATAACAAGATTGCTTGAAGAAACTGAAAAAGACATTTTTCTCCATCGAAATCATAATATTAATGTCTGCAAAGAACTCAGAGGCCAATCCCAAGTTCTCTCTTTTATTTGGTTTACATGACTTCACGAACAGCAGGAAAGTTATCCCATCCCACACTTTCACACATCGTATTTCAAACCACAGTTTAGTGAGAATTCACCAGCAGTAAATTTCTAAATGAAATGGTAAGGCATACCTCCACACAGGTTTCTATTTCTGTGTACTGGTTCATAATGGGAAGGATGGTCTCCATACTACTGTATTCCACCAGATCAGATTTGTTCCCAACAAGTATCAAAGGCAGCCTGAAATAAACAGAATATATTGCAATAATAAGGAAGGCAAAAGACCTCAAATATCTATTTTAAAATATATAATAACCCATTCTAATTAGCTTTACTTAATCCCCCCAACATGAACCCTCTACTGTAGTCAGTTCCAGTCCCCTAGCAGCATGTTCATATTCAACAAATATTTACTGAGTACTTATTTTTAAAAAAATTTTTTAAAGTTAATTTACTTTCTTTAGTAATCTCTACACCCGACCTGGGGCTTGAACTCACGACGCTGAGATTAAGAGTCGCATGCTCTTCTGACTGAGCCACCAGGAGCCCCTACTGAGTACTTCTTGTAAGCCAGGTACTGTTCTAAGCATTAAAGGATATACGACAGATAAGGTCCCTGCCCATTCTAATAGTGAAAATCAGAAAATGGACAATAAGCAAATAAACAATACACTTTCCAATTCCTAAGTGCAATGAAGAAAGTAAATAGGGAGATATGGGACAGAGTCATGAGAGGGGGCTAATTATACGGTAATCAGGGGAAAATCTCTCTGACAAGGTGGCATCTGAGCCAAGGAGCAAAGGATGAGTTGGAACGGGGCCTGTGAAGATCCAGAAAAGAGCTGTGCAGAAAGAAGGGAGAATGTGTACAAAGGGCTCAAACCGAAAAAAGGTGAATCCAAACAGAAATATGTCAAGAGTGGCCAGAGATTACTAAGCAAAGGGGAAGAGGGGCGTAAAGGGGCGGGGAAGAGGAGTAAAGGCCAGACACGTACGGGGCAGTGAGGAGTGTGCATTTTATTATAAGTGTAAAACAGGAAGCCGGTGAGGAATTAGGAGTAGGGGCACAATAAAATGAGTCATGTTGCCTTTTAGAGATACAGATTGAAATACTGACAGTATGATTTGTTCAAAATGATCCCAATGGGAGGGGTAGTAAATGAAACAAGACCGGTCATGAATTGGTAACTGCTGAAGCCGGTGACAGATACGGAGGGAATCATTCGACGATCCTCTCTACTTTTGTTATGTGTCTGATTTTTTTTTTCAGTAATAAAAAGCTTTTTAAAATTTGGTAGCCTGGATTAGGACAGTGAAGATGGAGAGAAAGTATTCAGATTTGAGATCTATTTTAGAAGCAGAACTAATAGGAACAACTGGTAGATTAGATATGGAGGTTGAGGGCAAGGCAGAAATTAAGAAAAATACATAGGTTTTTGGCTGGACAAATTGAGCAGATGTCCTGAGTCAGAAAAGATTGATGGGGGGGGGGGCAGTGGGATGTAGGCAGGGATGTAAGGATTTTGTTTCAGATAAGTTAAATCTGACAGGCCTGTCAGAAATCTAAATGGGGATTATAAGAGAAAGCTAGACTAACAGGGAACTGTTATTTGTACATCTTGCAAGAGAGCTTGGAGAAAAAGCAAATCATCTTCCTGGAACTCCAGATAGCAAGAGAAATTCTTGCACAATTTACACCCCTAGTATGGTTATGCGTAAAGGGCCTGGTCCACTATATAACCCAAATATAGATTCCTAACAAAGCCAGGAGGGTCTCCAAAAATGTAGTGGTTTGCATTTAACTAAAGGTGTATACAAAATAATTTATGGAGCTTAAACAAATACACATGTCCAAGCCCTACTCCAAACCTACAGATTCTAAAACTCCAGGAGTGGGGCAAAGGCACCTATATTCTTTGAAAGTACCTCAGGTGACAGTGATGGGCACCCCTGATTAAGAACCACTGTGACAACAGTCCATGGAAGTCCTACAGAAAATATATGTGCAACAAATATAAACTTAAGGTATGAGGCTCAGGAAAGAAGTTACTAGGAAAGTGTAAGGTCCATATAATAAAGAAACAGACCCCCTTGGGACAAGTCAAGCACAAGAAAAGTAAGTATGATCATATGATTTGGAGAGGGGGGAAAAACAGCCACACCTGAGAAAGCTCAATTCGATCTTCAAATGTTATAAGCTACTTTCAGAGGATAACAAAAGGGCCACAAAACTAACCACAGAATTGTAGGAAGCTGTCACCGTGAAACTAATTTTTTTAAATTCAGGCGTCCAATCTGGTGCTTGATAGAGCCCAGAAAAACTGCCTTCTCTGAAGAGTCCCTTGTGGAAACAGCTCTCAAGTGTGCAGCAAGAAGAGCAAGTGTCAGGAGCATGTAGCTGTGGATGCCTTGAAGGCAGGCCTATCTGCTACGGCCCTCCGTGTTGATGGAAATGATCTGTATCTGAACTGTCCATTACTGTAACCACCAGCCACAAGTGGCTACCAGGCACCGGAAATGTGGCTATGTGTATCCAAGGAACTGAATTTTTAGTTTTATTTAATTTTACTTAATTTGAAGTTAAATTGCCACAACTGACTAGAGTCTACTACATTGGACAGTGTAGCTCTACAGGGTCACCGTCTCTTTTTTACCTTGTCAGGAAGTCACTTCAAAATTTAAAACTATGACAAAGAGGTGCCATCAGAGCTGCAAGACACAGCATATACAACGCCATCTCAGTCACAAAGTCTCCCTCCGTAAATACATGAGGCAGGCTCAATGACTACGTTCATCTGTTTAGAACCAAATCTTTACAGTTTCAAGGCACAAAAATGTCCAAAAGAGATCTAAAAAATTAAACAAAGGACCACATGTGTACAATACACAGATATTAGTCTGATTTCCCTAAAGTTTAAAAATACCTCATAAATAACATGTTCCATTAAATAATACTGCCAAGAAAAATTTCTGGTTTCCATTTTGACTGAAAACTGAAAACACTTATACCCAGAACTATCATTCTGCTCAGAAAAATACAGAAGGTGTGTTCTCTTACTTCTTCCCATCACACACGTATCTTCCAAAGAATTTCGAAGGAATCTCCCTCTATGCATTCCTAAATAAAGATCTCTAGCCATCTTTAGAGAACTTATAAAGCAGTACAAGTGCATTATTTCACTGGATTCTCAAAATTCCCACATGCAGCCGAGACAGGCATTAGCCTCGTCTCCACTACGGACAAGGAAGGAAGGCTCAAGTGGATAAGCCCGATCTCAGGGGGCACTCGTTCCCCTCCCAGTCCCATGCTGTCACACACACCAGCCGTAAGCAATCAGGGACGAGGGGAAGCCTTTCCTCACCCAAGAGGCACCTCCACAGGGAAGGCACATACGATACAGATGGAGAGCAATTCTAAAGCAGAGACTTCTTAAGCAGTGGTTTGAGAAAGAGAAATAATGTAAGATCAATGATCAAAATATTTCATGTCAGAAGTTGTAAATCATTATAGTACCAGAACACTGTTTTCTGCTTTGCTCACAAATATATGTGCTGCCTCAAATAATTTTCCTTCCAAAACCAGTGTGTGTGTATAAACAGAGAAAGACCTCTAGGTAAAGCAAATGTGGCAAGTGTTAACTAGTGGATGTAAGTGAAGGGTTTACAGGTGTTCATTGTACTCTTTCTCGCAACTTTTCTCTAAGTTTGAAATTTTTCAATATACAAAGTTTCAGAGGAAAAAAAAATACCTGCTGTCTTTGTCTGTTCTTTCATTTATAAGAGGAATCCATCGACTTGTTACCTAAAAAGAAAATTAACAAGGGCTAAGCCACAATGAGGATCTTCTCTGAAAACTCTAAATTAAGGATCAATTTTAAAAGTGCTCCCGTTGAAATTTAACTAGATATAGTGAAAAAAGTCACACGTTCATACCTTATCAATAGAATGCTTATTGTTAACAGCATAAACTATGCAGATGACATTAGCCTACAAGAGAAAATTAAGAAATTAATGGTATTTTTAAACAATACAAATGTAAACGGTAGCATTTAATTGCCAGCTAGTTAACATATTTGTTAATATGTTAACCTATTCTTCCAAAGGAAGAATAAAATTTGAAACCTAAAAAAAAAACCCCACATTTAGCATGCCTTTAACAGGAAAAAGTTCCTAAGGACTTACTGCAAAAATACATACTCAAAGCCAGAAGTTAACAACAAAGACTTAAGACCTAAGACTCACAAAATCATCACCATGTTCCCACAAAAAACCCTACAGCTGTTTTTTTAACTCACCTGTGATATCTCTTGATGAAGCTGTTCATCACTCTGTTCTGCTTCTACAAATGACAAAGTCAAAAAATGTTCATTATTTTATACATTTTCATAAAAACCAATGGCCAAGCTAACATCTACATGGCACGCATCCAACATCCCTCATCCCTCATGTCATTTATGTAGTGTAGTGCCAGATGAGGTGGCAAAGGCAAGGGCAAGCCAGGGAAAGGAAAAAGCTGGACTATGATAAGGAAGCTGGCTGGCACTGAAAGGCAAGTCTACCATAGGATAACTGCACGAAGAGCAGACGGCATTGTGTGATAAATCTAGTCCAGCATCTGATCCAGAGTTGAGAAGGGTCAGGCCAAAGAGATCAGAAACCCAAGCTAGAAGACTAGGTGCTGCAGTCAGAAGCCCAGACAAAGAGTCCATACACACAGGGTCAGAAGGCCAGGTGAGAATCTGGGCAATACAAGCTTAAGAGCTTGTATCTTAAGAGAGCAGGCCACAGAAGCAAAACCGAAGCATGATAGTGAAGAGTCCAGAATTTCCTTTCTAGCACATATCTCTGGCTGGAATGGGTCTCAAATGGTGGATGTGCATATAACCCCACAGTGCAGGAGTTATGCATGATCATAGGTATGATGAAAAAGCATACAAATGAATGGAGTGCCTGGGTGGCAGAGTCAGTTAAGCATCCAACTTTTGATTTCAGCTCAGGTCATGAGGTCATGATCTCAGGGTCAGGAGATCGAGCTCTAAGTCGGGCTCTGCACTCAGCGAGGAGTCTGCTTGAGATTCTCTCCCTCTCCTTTTGCCCCTCTGGCTTGTGCTCTCTCTCTCAAATAAATAAATAAATCTTTTTTTTTTTTAAAAGCATACAAATGAAGAGAAAAGCAATAACTGACATTAATTTAGATCACCTTGTATTAAATATTCTCCTGCTCCAAAATGCCTGTTATTTCTGACATGCAAACTAATACCATAAATGAGTACAATGGTATTTTAATTTATGCTAAATAACTGGCCATATTTTAAATATCTCTTCATATGTTGAGTAATCAATGGGTAGCTGAAAAAGAATAATTTTGTAAATGAAGCAGGTTATAAGGCTGAGTGCAGCAGAAAGCATCCAACCCCCTCAGCTTCTGGTACACTGCTGTTTGGCAGCTGGATGAGCAAGCTGTGTATGTCATTTTTAATGTTCCAGCAGTCCCATTAAAAAAGTCAAAAGGATGGGGTGCGTGGGTGGCTCAAGCGTCCGACTCTTGATTTCGGCTCAGGTCATGATCTCAGGGTTGTGGGATCAAGCCCCATGTCAGGTTCTGCACTGGGCATGGAGCCTGCTTAAGATTCTCTCCCCCTGCTTCTCTGTGCCCGTCTCCCCCCCACAAAAGTAAAGAGGAACAGGTAAAAGTACATTTTTATTTAACCCAAGATATCAGAAATATTAAAATTTCAACATGTACTCAACAAGAGAATTATTAATGAGATTTATATTCTTTTTCTCACACCAAGTCTTCTAATTCCACCTGTATTTTATACTTACAGCACATTTCAGCTTAGACTAGCCAGGTTTTAAGTGTTCAATAGTCATATGTATCGGACTGCACAGTCCTTAGTATTTCACCTTTAGACTATGTGGGATACCAGCTTAGGAAAACAAAGTATTACCAATGTAGTTATGCCATTCTTACAAACAGATTTTATTTTTTAGAGCAGTTTTAAATGCACCACAAAACTGAGTGGAAGGCACAGCGATTTCCCATATACTTCCTGCCCCCACATAGCTTCCCACATTATGAACACACCCCATCAGAGTGGTACATCTGTTACAACTGACTCCCAACATGGGGCTCGAACTCACAACCCCAAGATCAAGAGTCACACTCTACCAACTGAGCCAGCCAGGCACCCCTCCCCCCCCTTTTTTTTTAAAGAAGTCCCAGAACAGAGCGAAATAATTTAGTGATTAAAAAGTTAAGTCCTAAGGCACCTGGGTGGCTCAGTTGGTTAAGTGTCTGCCTTCAGCTCAGGTCATGATCCCAGGGTCCTGGGATCGAGTCCCACATCAGGCTCCCTGCTTAGCGGGAAGCCTGTTCCTCCCTCTCCTCCCCACTCATGTTCTCTGTCAATATCTCTGTCTCTCTCAAATAAATAAAATCTTAAAAGAATAAATAAATAAAAATAAAAAGTAAGTCCTAGGGGTGCCTGGGTGGTTCAGTCAGTTAAGCATCTGCCTTTGGCTCAGGTCATGATCCGAGAGTCCTGGGATCAAGCCCGACATTGGGCTCTCTGCTCAGCGGGGAGTCTGCTTCTCCCTCTGCCTGCCACTCTCTCTTTCTCTCTCCCTCTGTCAAATAAATAAATAAAATCTTTGAAAGAAAAAAAAGCAAGTACTAGTGGGTAGAAAAATTTTAAATTATTAAAAGCAATACAAATGTGCTTCTATTATCATATAATGTAAGCAAGCTGATGACTGTTTTAACTATTATTTGGGGGAGGGGACAAAGGCTGATGAATTAAAGAACAAATTTAGAACTCAACAAATTCTCAAATTCAGAATTCCTGAATGCCTGATAACAAAATTAATCCAGAACTTAACTCTGCAAACGTGTCAAGTCAAGGAGGATAATGATTTCTCTACTACTTGTCATTTACCATCACTCCTTCCTTTTCATTATTATGGAACCCAACTTAGTAAATCTGGGACAGAGAACTACAAGACGGAGGCTTTATATGGCATGTGGGGTGGGGGTTGGTAAGGAGATATAAATGAGACAAGAATAGTAAATGATTATTTATTGCCAGAGAAAAAGGAACACTTATCCTGGAACACTTTTTAAAGCTCAGGATGTACACCTTTTTTGAGGACTATTAAATTAACCCTGCAGCTTCACCCACAAGAGGATATTCATTACCTGAGTAATCTACGATGTGTGTTGGAACTCTCTCAGGGGTGACATCAGCTGGAATGGTAATTTCTTCTGCCCGGGGAGGAACCTTCATTTGCAAACAAATATAGAAAAGAAAAGGAAAAAAAAACCTTTGGATATTATCAATCAAACTTGTTAACAGATCATGTAAATTCATCTATATATTAGCCCCTTCCACCCATACCTATCCTTTCAAGATTTATTACACTTTTAAATGCTTATTTTTGTGCTTGAATCCACGACCCTGAGATAAGACCTGAACTGAGATCAAGAGTTGGATGCTCAACCGACTGAGTCATCCAGGTGCCCCAATAAACACTTCTTTTAAAAAAGCATGCACATTTCTACTTGTGTGAGCACAGAACATATTAAGGATACTTCAGATGTAACGCAGCCTAAAACAATACTTAAATTAATTCGGTGTTTCAAACATTTGATTTTTAAAATGCTGTTTCATTCCATTTTGTTGATGCTTAAGACATGCTACAAATGAGGAGCTATGTTAATCCAAAGCAATTCTCAAATAAAACAATAAATTATCAAAATTAATTTCTTCTAGAAGATACTGATTGGCTATATAAGCCTTGTATTTAATGATTCCAGTTTTTAGAAAGACTCTATGATTTTTTTTAAGCCAATTAAAAACCTCTTATCCATACTCAAGAGGACTGTGCTAAAATGACAATTCTAAACTCAGTTAAATGATCACAGAAAGTCTTTAGGTATTATACTCCAAGTGATCATATGATGATACACTTTATTTCACAAATTAAGTAATCACTTATTTCAGTATCTTATTTAAGAGGAAAAAAAAGCAAAAGAAACTGAATGATTATGTGGCACTTGTAACTGCTGAAAACACTACCATATAATATACCAAATTCCTATCTGAACAATGAAATTATACACATATTCTTAACAAGAGTAAAGAAAGGGGGAATGCAAACTGTGGGGCTAATACACCAACTATGTGAAGAGAATAAATAATGTTCATCCCATTTGCATCAATCCCATTCCCCAAAACAAAATTCCAACTTTAAATAAGGCCTCAGCCAACAGTCCCTCATTCTGGAACACAAATATATTGCCAGTAATCATAAAACCACCTTACTTTTAGTGGTACTCTACTATTATTAAGCCTACCTCATTTGAGACACATAACAACCCTCTGAGGTAGGCAGATGTGGTATAAATTAGTTTCATTTGTAAAATGATGCAATGGATAATATTAAAGGTTCTCAAATATGTGTGTCAGAATCCTAGGGGTTCTAATGCCTCAAAGACTGGGGAGTGTCAGATGGAAGGCAGGTGGGGAGCCAGCCAGATGTTTCAAGCCCTTACTTCAACTAAAGGAATACTCACCTGTTTTATATTTTGGGGTTATGAATAACATTTTATTTTTAGGAAAGGATTAACAGCTTAGATGATATCTAATATCCCTTTCAGCTCCCATTTTACAGATGAGACAACTAAGATGACTAATTGTCATCTCTGTAGATGACAAATGTCCTAGCCAAGATCGAAAGGAGGAAAAGCAAAGGACTTAGGTGAACTCAGATCTAGTTTGATTCTTGCTCCTGCACTACGTTTCAGGGATGTCTTGTGTAAACTAATATGCGCCCTTTTAAAGCCACAACTGTCAGAAAGAAAACACATGCCAAAAAAGTGCAGAATTTATTTCACTTTAACTCAATTTTGATAACCTTAAAAGATTTTAAATATAGACAAGACATAAAAATGTTTACCTCTTCTGGGAATTCTTCACTGACCAGAGACATAATCAGTGATGTCTTCCCAACTCTAGCTGTGAAAACAAACATCATTATTTTAATAATAAAGTGTTTAGGTTCTACATAAGCTCAAATACAGCAACCACACAGCAGAGTGTGTTATTCATTAGCCAAAATCAGAGGCATCCAAATCACCCAGTTTTAGTACAATGCTTAAAGTATATCTCTTTTTCTGCTTAGAAAAGTTACGCATGCCCATTGTTTAAAACAAAAAAATTACCAAAATATAATATAAAAGTAACAATCTTCCCCCAATCCCTCTTTACCAGTTTAGCATATGTAGCTTCCCAGATTTTTTCTTTACTTATATTATTATAATAATTCACCACACAGTTTACTAGCAGAATCACAGCATTCGTACTATTTTACAATCTTCCCTTATCATTTAAATTATGTACTTGGGCAGTATTCCATGTCCATACGTAAAAATTTCCTGGGACGGGTGAAGGGACAGTTATTATGTAATCTACACAGTTTTAATTGGGGATGATGAAAGAGTTTTAGAGAGAAAAAGTGCTGATGATTACACAACACTGTGAATGTATTTAATGCCCTTTAACTGTACTCTCAAAAATGGTTAAAATGTTAAATCATACGTCTTATATATTTTATCACAATTTTTAAAAATAGCAACAGGAAATCCATTTTATATTAATGTAAGAAGCCTCTTACATAATTCTTTGACAGTTGTATAAGAATCCATCATAAGACATGTCCTAATTTATTAATGCAGTCTCCTAACAATGAGCACTGTTCAAGTTTCCAGCTTTATAAACAATGCTGCAATGAATATTTCTACAAGATAAATTCCTAGAAGTGAACTCAAGTTAGCATGCATAATCGTCTTTATTTTTAATAAATATTTTTAAATCACCTCTAAAAGAGAATAATTTACATCCTCACCAATAGAAGATCAGTGTGTCTGCTTTGGACATCCTTATATTCTTTCTTTTTTAAGGTATCACATGGAAGAGCTTAGGAAGAACAAAAGTAACTTTCCTGTTATATTTCCTAACCTATCAAGATTTTTAATGCACAAACTTAAAAATCTTCATTTTCATTTGTAAATTTCATTTCTATTCCCATCACTTTCTGATCATATACAGTCAACTGCATCAACTAAATCCTTTTGTGATTCTAGAGGAAAACAATCCACCTGCCTATTAATCTCTGCCATAATAGCAAATTGGTTTCCAAAGGTAAAGCCTAAACAGGAAAGAACTGGAAAATTTTTAAGTGAAGTCACATTCTTTTTTTTAAATGACTAAAAGAAAGGGTGACTAAAAACACAAGTCTCCGGAAAAATAATGAATGGCTGGAAAAAAGAGTACTGGTAAAACAACTTAGAGGGTGTGCTGCAAACAAGTTGCATGTCACTAGTGGAGGCTCAGAGTAGATGGTCTGACAGGTTATCTTCTAGCTCCAATTTCTGAGGATCTTTTCAGTTTACTTGTGTGAGAAGGCTTGGGCCTTTTTCAAGTAGCTGACTATAAGATAACACTTCTCTGAGTTCCAACCATGTCAGTGAATCCAGAGCCCATCATCACAGAACTGCTAGAATCCAGTTATCAATGTCAGCTTATCCAGCCCCCCCGCAAAAATTTTCAGATGAAATACCTGGGACCCAGAAACAGCAATTTCTCAAGGTCTCACTAAAAAATGAGTTGCAGACTTAAGAGAATAACCCATCTTCTGATGGCTAAGCCAGTGTTCTATCTTCTTCCTATGACATACTTTAAAAAAACACTAAGATGTGGGGCGCCTGGGTGGCTCAGTCTGTTAGGTGTCAGCCTTTGGCTCAGGTCATGATCCCAGGGTCCTGGGATCGATCTCGAATTGGGCTCCCTGTTTAGCGGGGAGCCTACTTCTTCTCCCTCTCCCTCTGCCTGCTGCTCCCTCTGCTTGTGCTGTCTCTCCCTCTCTCTCTCACTCACCCTCTCTCTCAAATAAATAAAATCTTATAAAAAGTAATATAAAAAAATATTAAGACAATAATACAGAGAAGGAATGATAGTCCCTAAAGTCAGCAAGCAGTACATACACAAATACTATATAAATTAATTAAAATATTCACTGATTCATTGGTGACCAATCCAGCAGCTCTAGTTCCACTTTTTTTTAAACTTATTTGAGAAAGTATCAGACTTACAGAAACATTGCAAAAATAGTATAAAGGAGTCATATCTATTCTTTAACCAAATCCCTCAAATGTTAACATTATAGCACACTTGCATTATCATTCCTTTCCTCTCCCTCCCCCTACTCTCTGTATTTTTAAACCATTTAAGAGTAAGTTGTAGACATGATGGCCCTTTATGTAACCCTAAGCACCTTAGTATGATTTCCTAAAAACAAGATCATTCTCTTCCATAACCACGGTGTACCATCAAGATCAGGACATTAACACTAACACAGTGCTATTATCTACTCTGTCAACCTTATTTCACCATTCATCCCATTACCATCTTTTATAGAAAAGAAAAATCTTTTTCTTCCCCCAGGATCAAATGTTGCATTTGGTGGTCATGTCTCCCTAGTCTTTAGTCTGGAAGAGTTCCTCAATCCTTTTTTATCTTTCATGGCCTCAGCATTGAAAAAAACAAAAACAAAAACAAGTTATTTAATTTGTAGACTATCCCTCAATTTGGTTTGTACGCTGTTATCTCGTGATTAATTTCAGGTTTTGCATTCTGGGCAGGAATGCTGCAGAAATGATACTGTATCCCGAACAGGGCATCACAGAAGGGAGATGATGTTAATTTGTCACATTACTGGTGATGTTAACTACCATCACTTGGAGGAGGTGGTGTCTGCAGGTTATTATCATTTCCTTTGTAACTGATAAGTATCTTGTGAGAAGATACATTGAGACTATACAAACATTCTGTTTCTCATCAAACTTTTACCTATTGGTTTTAGCAGCCATTCATGATTCTTGTGTTGTGTTGCTATAGTGGTTGCTACATGGTGATGTTTCTATTTCTAGCAATCCTTCTCCACTACTCTGTATTCTACTTTAAGGAAAAACTCCCTTCTGATTCATATCAGCATGGTCTCATGGATTCCTACAATATTCTACATGTTATAATCCACTACCGTCATTATTTGGAGGTTCAGATTGTTCCATTTTACTTTGAAAAATGACATTATGCAGGTATAAATCAGATTATATGACATTTTACAAATAAATATGTATTCACACTGGAAAAAAAAACAGAAGGATCTACACACCAACAGCAGTCATCTCTGAAGTAAATGTAATTATAACTTTGTTTTTGTACTTTTGCATATTTTCCCAATTTTCTATAACAAATATAAACAATTTTTGCTACTAGAAAATGTTAACAAGTACTACTTTATTTTTTTTTAAGATTTATTTATTTATTTGACAGACAGAGAGAGCACAAGTAGGCAGAACGGCAGGCAGAGGCAGAGGGAGAAGCAGGCTCTCCGCTGAGCAGGGAGCCCGACACGGGGCTCGATCCCAAGATCCTGGGATCATAACCTGAGCCGAAGGCAGCTGCTTAACCAACTGAGCCACCCAGGTGTCCCAACAAGTACTACTTTAAAAGTCACTATTTGGTAGTGAAAATTAGCATGTTCTAAATTTATAGATGGCAGGTACGCCTGGGTGGCTCAATTAAGTGTCCAACTCTTGATCTCAGCTCAGGTCTTGATCTCAGGGTTGTGAGTTCAAGCCCCACATGGGGGGCTCCCAGATGGGCATGGAGCCTACTAAAAAAAAAAAATTTTACAGATGGCAACTAAAATTTACCTAAAGATTGGGGCGCCTGGGTGGCTCAGTTGGTTAAGCTCCTGTCTTCAGCTCAGGTCATGATCCCAGGGTCCTGGGATCAAGCCCCACATCGGGTTCCCTGCTCTGCGGGAAGCCTACTTCTCCCTCTCCCGCTCCTCCTACTTGTGTTCCCTCTCTCACTGTGTCTCTCTCTGTCAAATAGATAAAATCTTCAAAAAAAATTTAAAAAAATAAATAAAACTTACCTAAAGATTGGCATGTTAAATGCATTCTTTCATCCCTTCAACAAATAATTCTTGAGCACTTCTATATACCAGCCACTATGCCAGGTGCTGCGGATACCCCTGATCATGGCACTAGGTCTTCCCTCTTTTCACATTCATGGAGATTATATTCTAACAGATTTATGATATTTTCACTAATAAAGAACATTCTTTCTACACATCAGGACAAAAAGCAGAAACTCAAAAACTGCCCATCCTTGATTTACCCTTCCTCTGTACTGAGTGTTCGAGCTCTATCAAATTTTCCTTTGAAATTTTTAATATTAACTCCTTCCTCTCTGTTCCCACCTTTCTGTAATTATGGTACTTTTACTGAAACATTTCCCATTCCCAACTTTCTACCCCCTCCTCCAACCTCTCCTCTTATTAAAATCCATCAGCAATACAAATGCCAACACCTCTCTCTTAGACATCTTTTCATTTTCTAACTCATCTGATCAAAAGCCTTGACTCCCAATTACCTACCACATCAAGGTGAAGCATTCTGCTGGCCTTTGAAAATCATGCATAATTGAATCCCACCTCATCTATTTCATCTCATTTCCCACTATTGCCACATACTCGATTTGCTCAAATAAGGCCATTCTGCTCTGCGTAAGCACAAACAGGCTATGATGGATCTTGCCTCCTCACATGGTTTATTCATGTAAAACAGCATTCCCTCTCACTCCTCTGCTTTTCCAAATGTTAACCATCTCTCAAGGACAGCACAAATTCTACCTCATCCCTAAAGACGTCCCAGGGCTACTGCAGCCCTCCCTTTCCTTCTTTGAACTCCTTATGTGCCACATAACTTACATCCAAATGTTATGAATAATAAGGTGCATACTTGTATGCGTCTACATTAACATAATAATCAAATATTTGATAATGAACTGAATTTTCTAATTTTATATGAATGGGAGAAAGACCTCTAGCATATCAGCCAGACTGAATTATTTGACTTGCTTTCACCTTGCCCAAGCACAATAGCATTGCTTTTGTTTCAGCCCTGCCATTTAGGAAATTAAGTTCCACCTCGTGGAGCTTCCGGAACTATCCCATTCAAAATTTTTCTTACCAGCAACTGAAGAGCTATGAACAGCAGGGTAACTTCTGAGGGGAAAAATAAATTCTAAAATTACTGTTCAGTTTGTCTTTAGTAGAAAATAATTAATGTAGGAATTTCCAATTATATTAAAGGAGGATGTGATATAATAAAGAATCCATTTGGCCTTCATTCCCACCCAGTTCCTGGAGCAGAGCTTCAAAATCCCTTGGAAGTTCCTGTGTGATAGGAGTGTCTTTTGTTAAAGTCCGTTTCAACATACTTGAGTTTACCCTGATAAGATGACCCATCAGGGAGAAGGGAGGGCCTAGATAGCTTCAGGATGGAGACTGGTTACCAACCATGTGACTAATGGGTTGGAACTTTCAGCCCCACCCCCAAACCTAGCAGCTGGTAAGGGGGGAGGCCAGGAGCCCACAGATTGAGTTCAATCACATCGTCAATGATTTAATCAATCATGCCTACATAACAAAGCTGCATATAAAAACTCTGGACATCAGAGCTCAGGAGAGCTTCCTAGTTGGTGAACCTAATGATGAACCAGGAGGTGGCACACTCTGACTCCACGGGGACAGATGCTCCCGGGCTCAGGGCCCTTCAAGACCTTGCCCTATGTACCTCTTAATCTGGCTGTTCATTTGTGTAACGGGAAGTACAGCACTTTCCTGAGTTCTATGAGTTGTTCTAGTGAATTATCAAACCTAACGGGGTTGTAGGAAGCCCCAAACTTGTAGTCAGCCAGGAGGAAGTGTGGGTAGTCTGGGGACCCCACTTGCAGTTGGTGTCTAAAGTAAGGGCAATCTAGTTGGGGACCTTGCACTTTTTTTTTTTAAGATTTTATTTATTTGAGAGAGAGGATGAGAGAGAGAGAGTATGAGAGGGGGGAGGGTCAGAGGGAGAAGCAGACTTCCTGCTGAGCAGGGAGCCCGATGCGGGACTCGATCCCGAGACTCCAGGATCATGACCTGAGCCGAAGGCAGTTGCTTAACCAACTGAGCCACCCAGGCGACCGGGACCTTGCACTTTAACATGTAGGATCTGATGCTAATGCAGGGTGGTTAGTGTCAAAACTGAATTGAATTGTAGAACACTCAGAAAATTGTCAGAATGAAGAGGGCACAACAGTTTTGCTTTTATAAAAAGTAGTGATGGCTCAAAAAACTGAGAAACACTGTAACAGACCTTCTATCGAAGAGTACGAGTTCCACTCTGGCATATTAACCCATGTCTGGACCAAACAAGGGAAAAAAACACTTGGAAGATCATACAGAGAGTATTAACTTAATGCTTTTACATGACCCATCTTCTTTGTGCAGACTCCTACTATTAATTAATTTGCTAAGTATTTACCTGTCTTCCAAGTACAAAGTTTGAACTTACATTCTTTGTGGGGATAATATGGAAAATGTATTAAACAAGATAGACAAAATTACTATAAAGAGGTACAGATCAAGTGCTATGTTCAATCACTCTTGAGAAAAGGGAAAGGGGGCAGCAGGTAAGGGTGGGAAGAGAAAGGGATATTTTTTGCTTTAAACATAGCAGAAAATCAAAAAGCTCATAAAAGAAGCTTATAGTTTGGTCTCAAGGAGGAACAACTGAGTAATCAGTTAAGACATGTGTGTTCTTAAAACAGTACTGTGCGTGTGTAACACCTAGGCAAACATCCAGCACATCACCAGTGATCTCCTAAAGGACTTCCTAGACCTCCTTGATGAAAACTTTACTTTCCCTACCAGCTACTGAGTATCTCTGGAAAGACTAAGGAACAAGAATTTCATTATCACCCACGGGAAATTCCACAAGGGCAGAGAATGTGTCTTTCTTGCTCACTATTGAATCTTAGCTCCTAGCAAATGCTCTTAGTAAATGCAGCTTATGGCTTAGTGGTTAAGAGCACAGATTTGAAATTTAGGGAAGTGGTTGGTTACTTGTGAGAGAAAGAAGGAAATGCAAGGGGCTTCAACTGATTGGTAATGTTTTCTTTATTAAGCTAGGTGATGGGTATTTGTTATATAATTCTTTATACCTTTGATATAAATATTTCATACACAAAGAGGGAAAAAAATAATACAGGCTTTGGAATCAGCCAAGACCGGATGGAAATCTTAGTCCCAGGGCTTACTAGCTGTGTTTCCTCAGGCAAGTTGTCAAGCCTGTTTATTCATCTAGATGATGCTGAACAGCTGCGGCCGAATTGGTATGAGGATTAATTACGATGACAGATACGTAATGCTCAGCACAATACCTGGCAAACATTAAATACACAAATGGTAGTTGTCATGAGGATGACGATCACAGTTCAAATTAAAGGAGTTAAGTGAGCACTAGAATGGGCCAGAAAATTTGGATTTGGGAATCAGCTTTCTAATTAGCAGTATAACCTTGAGTTGTCACTGACTCTCTCTGGGCCTCAATTTTCTCACCAGTTAAAAAAAAAAAAAGGACTAGATGCTATCAATGTTTATACCCTGTTTATAAAAAAAAGGACTAGATGCTATCAATGATTAATCTACACTATCATGCAGCACACCTTAGAAGACTGGCCTGTAACAGATGAAAAAGTGCACATTACATGTACCTTAGAGTACCCTAGCAATGGCAGACAGATCCCCAAACTGTATCTGTTATCTATTTTAATTGTGTATAGGAAAGTGATTTGTCAGGAACCATCACCTATCTATAAGAACAAAGTGCAACTCACCAAGGCAATATGGGGTCCAGAAATTTCTAGAACTTGCTGACTTATAATCAGCATTTCATAACTTTTTTCCTTAAATAACTCCTTTCATCATGGCCTTGTTTAGGGTCCCAGAAATCCCAAACCTTCAGCTAGCTCAAGGTAGTATTCATCTCAAAATCCATAGTAGTCCATTCTAATTCCACATGATATGCACAATGGAGGCAAAATAGTTATCTTAAAATGAACCAAGCCACTGCCTTATTTCAGCATTAGAAAACCTAGAACTTGGACCTCCTGCCTATTTTTTACTCTTGGCAACTGAGGCTACTGCAGAGTAAGAAGAATGCATTTGGGGAAGAGCCCTAACAAAGTTCCTTGCAAAGAGTGGTGATGTCTGACTGAAGACAACACACAGCAGAGCTGCCTGTGGGTCACCTGACAGGAGGATGCCTCTGCTGTGAAGTCCAATCAAGTCCACCAGGCCCTGTACTATATGTTATTTTAGTAAGTAGTAAAACTCCCAGGTACTTAAAACAATAAACCTTTCAGGAGATTCAATGCTTGTACAATTCCTGTGACCTTTGAACTTCTGGGTCTTTCTTACCCGAGTAGAGAGGTCTTTTTCCCTAATGTCTCCAAAACCCCACAACTACCGCCAGCACAGATGTTCCCAAAAACTGTTCCATTTCTTTTTTTTTTAAAGATTTTATTTATTTGACAGAGAATGACACAGTGAGAGAGGGAACACAAGCAGGGGGACTGGGAGAGGGAGAAGCAGGCTTCCCATGGAGCAGGGAGCCCGAGGCGAGGCTCGATCCCAGGACCCAGGGATCATGACCTGAGTCGAAGGCAGACGCTTAACGACTGAGCCATCCAGGTGCCCCACATCTCTACATTCTTATCCTTGATCAGCTATGTTAAGAATGGGAAAAATTAATCAGATGCTCAATAACTCAGATGCTCCCTGGTACCCAAAGGGAAAACAAGTCTCACTCTTGCTTGGTCCTTGAGAAATCTGCCTGTCTTAATACCCTTCAGACCTTGATTCCTCTCACAATCCCGTTTTTAGAATTACCTATTTTTTTTAAGACTTTATTTATTTATTTGACACAGAGAGAAAGAGCACAAGCAGGGGGAGCGGCAGGCAGGCAGAGGGAGAGGGAGAAGCAGGCTCCCCGCTGAGCAAGGAGCCCAATGTGGGGCTCGATCCTAGGACACTGAGATCATGACCTGAGCCGAAGGCAGCTGCTTAACCGACTGAGCCACCCAGGCACGCCTACAATTACTTTTTATTAATTTTAATAAGATTTTATTTATCTGCAGGAGAGAGAGAGAGCACACGAGCAGGGGGAGGGAGAAGCAGGCTCCCCACTGAGCAGGGAGCCCAACTTGGGGCTCAATCCCAGGACCCTGAGATCATGACCTGAGCAGAAGGCAGATGCTTAAACTGAGTCACCCAGGCGCCCCTAGAATTACTTTTTTAAAATTCTGCTTGTATCCCACCACTCCAAAGCCCTCACCAGTTTCAGAAGAAACCTTTTATTTATGTTTTATTTATTTATTTTTTAAAGATTTTATTTATTTATTTGGCAGAGAGATAGAGAGAACAAGTAGGCAGAGAGGCAGGCAGAGGCAGAGGGAGAAGCAGTCTCCCCGCCGAGCAGGGAGCCCGATGCGGGGCTCGATCCCAGGACCCTGGGATTATGACCTGAGCCGAAGGCAGCCACTTAACTGACCGAGCCACCCAGGTGCCCCAAAACCTAACTTTTAATCCACAGCTGGAAACCCTCAATAAAAATGATCAAAATGAAGTAAAACACCAACATTAAAAGGCCTCTTAGTTTCCAAGGAAGCTAAGGACTTACTGCTCCATAATCACAACCACGCAGGCCTTCAACAGGTGGTCCATGTTACCTTTAAAGTCCCCTCCCTCACCACAACCCTTCCACGTCATCCATTCTCCCTCATCTCTCTGCTCAAAACTCATGAGAACAGCCCTTTTCCTGGCCAGTGTCCCTTTCTACTTTTCCCATGGACCCCTTACATTCCCAGGGATATTTTCATAAGGGAAAGACCAACATTCTGAGGAAAGTCCGATTTCTTCACAGCTTGGCTCAACAAGGCAGTTGTGGCCACCATTGCAACAGGCTCCTCCCACCCGAGTACAAACCTGCCACCAGGTCTATTCCAACAGGGCAGGCCTCAGGGACAGAGGACACCCCTTGACAAGAGAAAGGGCACTATAAACACTACAACAATTAAAGAGCTATACTTAGGCTTGATCATACAGACCTACAATCAGTGATACCAAAAGTGGGAATCATTCAATTTATATGGATACTGCCACTTAGAGTGTGGTACCTTTATTTATTTACTCATTCATATTCTGCCATACCTGTTAAAAAATCTGAGGCGGTTTAGTACTCACTGCAATATAACAATTCCATCTAGTTTCTGAAGTAATTGTATAGCAGGCCTTTAAAAAATCAAAGAACAGGAATCTCTTCCACATAAAAATCCAAGAGTGATTTCCTCTTCTAAAAAAAGTTCAGAATTAGAGCAAGAGAGACAGATTACAAGGAACTTGGGAGAAAATGAGCACAGTTTCATTAGAATCATTTTGGGTTTCCTTTTGGAAGAGCAGTAAGGTGATAGCTACTTTAATAAAAGATTGGCAGATGTGATTTAGTTAAGAAATGCTTCAGTGAATCTAAACTAGAGCTTTTTGCTTCCTTTAAGGCCTAACCACCGAACCCTGAGTGAGACTATCAAAGAAATAGGGAAGCAGCAGGTTTAAAGTTATAATAGGCCACTAATTTTAGCCTAATTTTTTTTTTAAGATTTTATTTATTTATTTGACAGAGAGAGACACAGCGAGAGAGGGAACACAAGCAGGGGGAGCAGGAGAGGGAGAAGCAGGCTTCCCGCTGAGCAGGGAGCCCGATGCGGAGTTCAATCCCAGGACCCTGGGATCATGACCTGAGCCGAAGGCAGACACTTAATGACTGAGCCACCCAGGTGCCCTTGGTACTTAGATTTTATATATGTGTATATAGTACTTAGATTTAAGCCATTTAATTTTTTTTTTTAAGATTTTATTTATTTGACAGAGAAAGACACAGCCAGAGAGGGAACACAAGCAGGGGGAGTGGGAGATGGAGAAGCAGGCTTCCCGCTGAGCAGGGAGCCTTGATCCCAGAACCCTGGGATCATGACATGAGCCGAAGGCCGACGCTTAACGACCGAGCCACCCAGGGACCTCAATTTTGGCCTAATTTTAATTGAGAAATAAATGAGTACCTTAAAAACAAGGAAAACATTTTAGAATACTAAATTTTAAAAACTATTTAAATAGGCCTACAATCCAAAAGGCCCCTCGACAATGGCAGATCTGAGTATAAACACTACATATTTTCAACTACTCCAAAAAATAATTTCCATGAAGGAACAAACTTCTCTAATTATTGTACCAATTAAATTTTATATTTAATATAAATATCATATATAATATACTTACATAATTTTATAACAAGTATAAATTTAATAAAATATAATATGTAAAAACATAATTGAAAAATATTTAACATAAATATTAATATGGAGGACAAAAAATGATTGTTAGCCAGCCATCTAATGGTCTCTACTTCCTCTATTTTGCCTGAGAAACACTGAAATAATCTATAAAAACAAAAGGCACGGTCACAATTATCCCCAAAGAGGGAAGGCCTTCTGATCAGTTCAACACAACATGCCACAGTATTGTCTGGACTCCATGCTTCTAAGTAGGTCATCCATGGGAAACATAATTCATCACTATAGAACAAATTATCTGATTTATCCAGGCTAAAAATTTCTTTGTCTTTTCATCACATCTTTTAAACATCTAGTTCTAAGTGACAGCAAATTCCTAATATTCATGAAGCGGAAATAACATTTTTTGGTTCTAATTACCACCCTAACCGCCATATTGGCTATTTTTCTTGATAACAAACACCCCGTGTTTCAAGTGGTAAAGGGACCTACTCCTCATTTTTATCTGCTACTTCTTACGAAGCCTTGTTGGCTCTCCCTAAATTATGTAATTAGAATATACAGGGATGAGGAAGGTGACTATGGAGTTATAATTTTAACTGGGAAACTTTAACATTTGGGGCAATAGCTGAGTACCGTTTCAAAGGAAAATTTCATTGACCCTATGCAGACTATTTGGGCTGCAGAAGAACAAACGTTATGGTCTATCCCTCTCCTTTGAACTAGATCAACCCTAGTGCCCAGCTGGTGCCAGAGGAACAAAAAGACAGGTCGTAATACATATGTGAGAATGATATAGACTCCCTATGAAGAGAAGAGACTCTTTAGACTATGCTTGAACATCCTTAGTCACCAACTATCACCCAGGTACTAAACACAGTATAATTGAAACTGGAGGAGTTTAATCTTCAAATATCATTTAACAAAGATCAGAATGGAAAGCAATACGGCTTTAAAGGGATTGTAGAAAGTTTTTTTTCCTAACATAAATGCTAGCTTATTACTGAAGTTTCTTTGATTCTTATTCCTACCATATGCCTGAGGAATCTCTCCCAATCCTACTAAGATGACCTCTGGTGTTTCAAGGAGAAGCTGACCTCTTGGCAAGAAATGTAACTGTTGGCAGCCAAGACACAGAATAGACATGACACTGTCATTAGAAGTCACTGGTCTACCTTATTGCCAGAACACAGGAATCTCCCAGGCAAAACCAAGCTAAGGACCTGGGACAAGACACTGGACGAACGCTGCCCTCAAATGCTAACAATAACCACACATCAGATTGGATTTAAGAAAGGAGAATGGTCGGGGCGCCTGGGTGGCTCAGTCGTTGAGCGTCTGCCTTCGGCTCAGGTCATGACCCCAGGGTCCTGGGATCGAGCCCCGCATCGGGCTCCCTGCTCGGCGGGAAGTGTGCTTCTCCCTCTCCCACTCCTCCTGCTTATGTTCCCTCTCTCACTGTCTCTCTCTCTGTTAAAAAATAAATGAAATCTTAAAAAAAAAAAGAATGGTCAAATGTTTATGACTAAGAGGACTGGTTTGGAAAACAAGTAAAGGCTAAATAAACGGAACTTGAATTCATTCATTCTTTCAAAAACTATGGATAACCTGGGGCACCCGGGTGGCTCAGCAGGTTAAGCGTCCCACTCTTGATTTCGGCTCAGGTCATGATTTCAGGGTCGTGAGACTGAGCCCCGCGTCCAGCTCTGCACTGAGCATGGAGCCTGCTTGGGATTCTCTCTTTCCCTCTCCACCGCCTCCCCTCCCAAGCTCTCTTGTGTGTTCTCTCTCTCAAAAAAACAAAAAACTACAGATGACCTTTGAACAATGCAGAGGTTAGAGGCACCAACCAACTCCGCATATCCCCAGCAGTCCAAAATCCTCAGATAACTTTTCACTCCCCAAAAACTTAACTACTAATAACTACTGTTGACCGGAAGCCTTACTGATGACATAGTCTATTAATACATATTTTGTATGTTATATGTATTATATACGTATTCTTACAATAAAGTAAGCTGGAGAAAAAAAATGTTAAGAAAATCATAAGGAGGGCACCTGGGTGGCTCAGTTGGTTAAGCGACTGCCTTTGGCTCAGATCATGATCCGGGAGTCCGGGGATCGAGTCCCACATCGGGCTCCCTGCTCGGCAGGGAGTCTGCTTCTCCCTCTGACCCTCTTCCCTCTCGTGCTCTCTATGTCTCATTCTCTCTCTCTCAAATAAATAAAATCTTTAAAAAAAAAAAAAGAAAATCATAAGGAAAATACATTTACAGTACTGTACCATAAAAAATCCCCATATAAATGGACCCACACAGTTCAAACCCTTGTTGTTCAGGGTCAACTGTATTTGAGTGCCTACTTTGTGCCAGGACTACTCTAGGCACTGGGGATATAGCAATGAACAAGACAAAGCCTCTGCCCTCATGAAGCTTACTATCCAACCCAAAAAACAAGTGAACAAATATGCAGGGAAGAATCACCTAAGTCAAGGCCTTCTTGTCCAGAAAGCAGTAGAGAGTGAAACAAGGGCCAGATTGTGATAGACTTTGCAGGCCTGCATCAAAAAGTTTGGACTTTACGGGTGCCTGGGTGGCTCAGGTCATGATCCCAGGGTCCTGGGATCGAGCCCTGCATCATCAGGCTCCCTGCTCAGCAGGAAGCCTGCTTCTCCCTCCCCCACTCCCCCTGCTTGTGTTCCCTCTCTCACTGTGTCTCTCTCTGTCAAATAAATAAATAAAATCTTAAAAAAAAAAAAGTTTGGACTTTATTCTAAGTCAAAACAGAAATCATCAAAGAATTTTAAAAATGGGTAACAGGATCTGAGATTTTTTTTTTCAAGATGACTCTGCTCGCTACATATAGAATAGACAGAATTAGAAGCAGAGAGACCAGTTAAGGAGAGATATTACAAAAGCCTCGGCCAGAGCCAATCGAAGCCTTAGCTAGTTTGGCTTGAACTAGTTTCGATGATAAGCTAATCAGTTAGACATACTGAGTAAGACCCATCAGATTAATTTAAAATGAGGATAAGAGTTCCACCTTCTCAGTGATTTTGACCAGTAAAGACAAACATTTCAATTTAAAAACAAGACTTCACTAAAACTAGGGGCGCCTGGGTGGCTCAGTCGTTAAGCATCTGCCTTAGGCTCAGGTCATGATGCCAGGGTCCTGGGATCGAGCCCCGCATCGGGCTCTCTGCTCCGCGGGAAGCTGCTTCTCCCTCTCCCACTCCCCCTGCTTGTGTTCCCTCTCTTGCTGTGTCTCTCTCTGTCAAATAAATAAAATCTTAAAAAAAATATTTATAACACTTCACTAAACTAAATCTTGTGTACTTTTAATGTAGCTACATGATTTAGATAAAAAGTCATTAAGGTCCATGCTAATTTTACTGCAACAAGGGCATTTGTTAAGCATAGTAATGCAAATCTAGTTAAATACAAATTCTGGCGACAGAAGCTGACCATGAAAAATCATAACCTGAAGAACTAAGTTTTGCGTGGTCGCATTTTTAAGGATTTAAAAAATTTTGTTTTGTTTAAAGAATGGCAACTGACTTTTAACGTGGCCTGAATGGTCCCCATTATGTTCAATATTATTAAGATAAGGTGCACATGATATTTAAAATACTTTGGCTTTCTCTGCAAATACCTTAAAATTTATAGACAATCTAACTTCTTTGATATGAAAACTAAAGAGACAGTAAGCAATTAGTTCGCATTTAAGCCTGGACGGATCAGAATCCAGATTCTGGATGGGCCAAGAAAAGATCCATTTCACCTCCAGAGTACAGTATAGGTTTAGCCAACAGAATGTTGAAACCATTCACAACTATTTGGGAGCTTCAGTGAATGAAGCTGCTGCCGAGTGGTTCAGGGACAGTAACAGCAGTAAAATGTACTGAAGTGATAGAGAAGGAACAGACTTTACAACAATACCAGAGATGATGCTTTTTTTTTTTTGCTTTTCCCATTCCCCTTAACCATCTTAAAATGACAACTAAATTACTATCACTTTTACCTTAAAAAGTGGGTTTCCTGATAAATCCATGTGTTAGACCAATTTATTTTTATTTTTTTATTAAAATAGCCTTGGTCTTATTTATGTTTACCCAGCGTTTAAAGTGGTATAGCTAGGCTAGCAGCTGTCAAATATTTACATTAAATCTTCTAATGCTTCAAACATTTCCCCCCAAAATACCAGCTTTTATTTAACTAATTAAAATTACATATTTCACATTAAGTATAATTCTAATATTTTTAAATATGAAAAAAATATATCTATGGTAACTGGCCTAAAGCTTTTAGGACAAACCTTTTCAAGAAAAATGTCTTCCTTAAAAACTAAGGCTTTCTTTTAGATCAGGTTCTCCCTGTGATCAAAAAGCTCATGCATGCACTTTTCTCAACTCTCCTATTTGCTTTCATATCTGCAGAACATGGCTTTTAATTTTTCTAACAAATTTCGAGTTCTTTTATGTATTTCTAAATAATACTGTTAACATTTTAATTTAAATGCCCTAAGGCTGAACAATGTATCTTAGATATATATAGCATTTCTATTTAGATGTTTTACAGACTAATTATATGTAATTGCTTCCTATATTCAAAAGTAAAACCAAAACATAAGATTTTTACTTTTAGAAAATTAGTATTGCAATTACTGTACTATAAAACTGTTTTATTACACAGTTAACGATCTCCTTTTTAAGTGGCTCATCTACTCACTTTCCCAAATTTATTCCAAATGCATCAGGTATGAATCGTATGTTAAGTAACACCTTCCTGAACTTTGTCAAGGAAATCCATGCAAAATACAGATTAAGATATAGTTAAAAATAAAGACTAAAATTCACAACTGCAAACCAAAAAGTAAACTGTGTCAAGCCAAGCTTACTTCCAAATTCTGATTTTAAAGACTTCTCCAACAGCAGGTGAACAGAGATTTCAATGAATATCAAAGAACACTACAGAAGAGGGTAAAAATGTGTTAGCCTTCTTCCTTGGGAGTGCAACAGAGTGACCTGTAGGGGCTACTCTAGGATGAAATGGGGTTTGAAACAGAATGCTTCAAAACATTAACTAATGTATAAACAAGCAATTCAGTCCTCCCAGCCCACTTTCCTATTTTAGTCCTACCAAATGAGTCATGTAACT
This sequence comes from Eumetopias jubatus, assembly GCF_037043125.1. Classification (NCBI taxonomy): domain Eukaryota; kingdom Metazoa; phylum Chordata; class Mammalia; order Carnivora; family Otariidae; genus Eumetopias; species Eumetopias jubatus. The sequence continues at coordinate 122,776,607 of NW_028274816.1, forward strand.
AGCCAAGTGATATTAAGAAGTCCCTGTTGTTCTGTCCCCAAGTCAGTGAACAGAAGGCATTTCTCCTTTATTATATCTTCAAAAGGTGAAATCGAAGAATTTCTAGGGGGTCTTATGTGTATGTGTCAGTTTGGATCTCCTGTGTGCCTGTTATTTATAAATTAATTACCAAGTAGCTATACAATAAATAATGCTTAAAAGGGGGGGGTTGGCTTTTGGTGACAATAATTCTCTCAACTAAAGGACCCTCCCCAGATAATTATTCATTCATTGAGCACTTGTATAACTTGAAGTTGAGAGTAAATTTTTGAGGAAATATCGAGGATACCAGGAGTTATTCCAACGCAAAGAGCAAGTAACGCCAAAAACAGGTGAATTGCGAGCACCAAAAAAAAAAAAAAAGCAGAACCCTGACCTTGCCGGCAAGTCGAACAGTTGGGCACCCCTCCCCCTAGCTTCCCCGGGAGCCGGTTCACGCCATCCCAATTGGTCAGTCGGCCTGTTCCAGCACCTGCCTGGCAGTGACAAGCGAATCTCCACGGAAGACAAGAGGGTCTGAAAAGGAAGCGGCCTCGGAAACGCTTTGAGGCCCAGGAGGAAAGGATTCCAAGCGGAAAAGGAGAAGACCTTCGGAGGGATGAGGCCGGCGGTCAGAGGCTCAGAGAGACAAGGCTTGCGAGGACGACTGGGGGTCAGGGGCCGGAGGTGTTAGCAGGGCCCGGGTGAGGTGAGAGGTTGAGGGCCGCCTGCGCGCCGCGGGAAGGGGTCAGCTAGGGGGCTGGGAGGCCCGAGGGAGCGCAGAGGGGCGAGCAGGCCCGGGGCGGCAGGGGCTGCGGTGGCCCCGGCGCGCGGACTCACGTTCTCCCACCAGCAGGATCCGCACGTCTTTCTTCATGTCGGCGGCTCGCAGGGGCCGGGCTCGGCCCGCACGCATGGAGCGGACGCCTCTCGCCGGGAGCGCCTACCCCGCGGAGCCGCACTCCCAGCGCTGCCGGCACCGCCTGCCAGCCTCCCCCGCCGCCCCGCCCGATCCTCGGCCAGGGCCCGCCGCGCCGCCTCCTCGCCTGCTTCCCCGCTCGGGAGCCGGGACAGCTCCAGCTCCGCCTCCTCCGGCTCCGCGGGCGGTGGCGGCGGCGGCGGCGGCAGCAGGGCCGACGGGGCGCCGCGAGGGACAAGTGCTTTCGGAACGCGAACGCTCTCCGGGCCTGAGCGGCGCCCCCCGCGTCCGGCTCGCGGCAGCGCAGGGCCAGGGCGCCTCGCCCACCCTCCTCCCGGCCCCGGGGACCGCGGATACGCCGGGGGCTGGGGATTTGAGTGGCAGATCCGCTAGTCTGAGCCCATTGATTTTGCAGAATTGGGGCAGGAAAAGGTACTTGTCCAAGGTCACATAGCTAGAGCTTGGCAGTGACTCAGGACGGCAATATTCTCACCAGACTATAATCGCCAGGAGGGCAGCGACCTGCCTACCTGGTTTTCAGTAGCATCCATACCTCATTGGACATAGCCCTCAGAAAATGCTTGATTGATGAAAGGGTGACTGGCTCCTGGGACAGAGCCTTTTTCACTACCCAAAGCCACCACCCTAGCTGCTTTTTGTCTGTGATGCTTACAAAATACAGTTCTAAATAATGACATTCTTTTTTACCTTGTCCTTGTAAACAGATTCATTTCTTTGTAGCAAACTAAATGACTTTCCTCTGCTCTCAGCCAAACTTAGTTTCTAAACCAAACTAAGCCACTTTCTGTGGTTTCCTTTGAGCAAGGTCCTCCCATACTAATCTTTAGTTAGGCTTGCTGAACATAATGCTGGACACATAGGTGACACTGGATAATAAACTATTACTGAGTTTTCTAATGTTGCCTTATTTCCTCCTGGCCCTCTCTCTCTGGAGGAATTTGTTGCTATCTGCATAATGTGCCTTTTTTTTTCTATCTTAAATATTACATAGTAAGTTTTTAGAGGAAATAAAGTGTGCGTAATACAATCCCCCTTTCTCCTAGAAGAAGCCATAGGGTGTTGGTGTAGCAGTTAAGAGCTGCTGACATAGTGCAGGGGATTGAATCCAGATCCATTACCTAATGAGGTATGCGATCCTGAGTAAGTGCTTTTACATCTCCAACCTGTCCATTCTGTAACGCGGCAATAATGATAACAATACTTACCTCTTCAGGTGGTTTTGAAGAATAAGTAAGATAATAAATGTCAAACATCTGGTACAGTGCCAGACTCCATACTTGGTCTGTTGATCTCAGCTACCATTGTTATAGGGAAGTTGAAAAGTTACAAGCCACAGGCTTTGAGGCAAATACATCGTTACAACAGTATTTTGCCTCTTAGTATAATGATGTCCCTAAGGAGCATAGAAGAGGAAGCCCTTCCAAAAAACACTCTGTGATATAAGGAGGGAGATAAGAGAGATACACTCCTTGCTCGCTGGGAGATAATGAAGTCCTATTCCAGGATGGATGCAAATGTGAAATTCAGGAGTCTTTTTTTTTTTTTTTTTGTAAGATCTTATTTATTTGAGAGACAGAGCATAAGCAGAGGGAGCTGCAGGCAGAGGAAGAAGGAGGCTCCCCGCTGAGCAAGGAGCCCGATGCAGGACTCGATCCCAGGACCCTGGGATCATGACTTGAGCCCAAGGCAGACACTTAACCGACTGAGCCACCCAGCTGTCCCAAAATTCGGGAGTCTTGATAACCCAATCTTTCAGGGGAAAGGATTCCTCTGAATTTTAGTATTACATGATGATTGAGTTGAAAAGACCCCTACAGGGCACTCCACTCTCATTACTCTATAGGTAAAAGCAAGACCCAGAGAGATACCATGACTTGCCAAAGGCAGGGAAGCTGAGACTGAGCCGGGCTCTACCATCCTTAGTGTGTGACTCTGGGCAAGTCACATCACCTGTTGCCTCCATTTACTCTCTCCCAAATGAAGACTATCATTTCTTCCCAGTCTCCGACCTTATGGAGTTTTTTGGAGGATCCCATGAAATAATTTATGTGAAAAAACTTTTTCTTAAAAAAGTAAGTTACACAAATATTAGACTACAAAGGACAAAGGCCCTTTACAGAGGGGCAAATTCTTCAGGGCACTGCCCGCTCCAAGCAACGCTCTGTAAAGAATCTCGATCCCAGGAGTGCTGCAATAGCATTACCAGCTGATGATGGTGTTAGTTCTGAGGGACTTCTCCAGGAGCATGGGAAGAGACAAGGCCTTCATGGTGTTGTACATATGTACCAGCATGTACAGCTTTGGCATCTCTATTAATTGAAATATTTGGAAGGCAGGGGACTAAGAAGAGTTTATTTGGCAGGGCAATATCACAGAGTTAATACTGGGAACTCCTTTGTCAATAAAACCTACTTAAAAACCCACAGTCGGCGCGCCTGGGTGGCTCAGTTGGTTGAGCGTCTGCCTTTGGCTCAGGTCATGATCTGGGGTCCTGGGATCGAGCCCTGCATCGGGCTCCCGGCTCCGTGGGAAGCCTGCTTCTCCCTCTCCTTCTGCCCCTCCCCTGGCTTGGGTTCTCTCACTCTCTCTCCGTCAAATAAATAAACCTTAAAAAAAAAAATCCAGACTCAAGGGCTGCAGAAAAGAGACAACCAACCACCACTTTCAGTAGGCAACAACGAATGGTTTGTACAAACGGAGACCAACACTCATTAACGTGAGGGAGAGGGTATCTGGGCCTCCTGGGCAATGTAAATTTCTTCTTACAGCTCCTCTCCATCTACCGATCAACTATACTTCTGGAACTTTGGCCCCCTGCCCTCCCTTGATATGCCCTTCTCATAATATTAACAGGCATCCATCAGGGGTCACTGTGAAGTTCTCCAGGAGACAGCACAGTTCAGGGGTTAAGAGCAGGGACTCGAGTCTGCCCGCCTAGGTCTGAAACTCAGCTTTGCCAGTAACTAGTTGTGCATCATCAAGCAAATTGCTTAACTTCTCTGTAACTCATCTGCTAAATGGTAATAACACCTCATGGAATTGTAATGAAGATTAAATGTGTTACTAGTAGGAAAACACTTAGAATAGTGCATGGTACATGGTCAGTGATTTACAAATGTTGAATAAAGTAAATTGTGAAGAAAGTGACTTCCGTACACCTCTCTGAGCCTAAGTATAGAGGCACATGATGACACACTGCAGCAAAACATAAGCCAGGGAATGGAGTTGTTGGCAGTGGGATTTACTGTCGGGATGTTACAGACTGATTACTGTATATTAAGTATGTTGGATAGAGCCAAGAAGACAGATTGGAATCTAGAAAGCACTGATGGAATTTTCCTCCAGAACACTGCTAGGAAGGAGCTCTACCATCACAAAACAAATTTCTTGCCTCCTCAACTGTACAGGGGACATAAGAAGGTCTAACAAAGTACTCTTGCCAGGAGATAACAGGATCCATCTTTTATGTCTGTCAAAGGAGGAGCTTGCCACATAGTCTCTCTCTGCATCCCAGGACAGCAGAACACCCAGAGCCAGTGGGTAGAAGATGACTGACATTGGGTGGGAGAAGAGGCTGGTTTCTGATTGGTGAGTTAGTCACAGTCCTGGGCAGGAGGCCAAGTCAGACTCGGGCTGGCATTGGTCCCACTCCTCAGATCCTTCTATCAAGTTAAACCCAAAGTAGCATTCATCATCCACCCATTCTTCACTTTTGTCTCCCATTCCGCCCAGGAAGACTTCCTTTTTCCCTGTCAAGCCTGCTCTGCTGGAGCAGAAGAGTCCAATGCCTTGATACAGAGTAAATACTTTATCTTGCCTTCTAATGCACTTGTTCTTGGCTCATTGTTCAAACATCCATGTCCTCTGCGTAGTCACATGGACGGGTCTCTAGAGGACAGAGATTCTGTTTGCTTGATTAGGCTGGAAGGTACGTCACTCAGCACAATTACTTATTAAAAGGCGTTTGAAAACTAACCATGTTGAAAGGCAATTTTTCCACATAGGACCCTCATCTGTTAACACAGCATAACTTAGAGTTGTGGAATCACTAGGTTGTACACTTGAAACTGATGTAACATTGTGTATCAACTATACTAAAAAAAATCCTCCACTCTACAGCATACAAATGCTTTATTTTACAGGTTCTCTTTAGCTTTTGAAAAATGAAGGGATATTTTAAGTATTGAAGAACTGGATACTTTTTATAACACTCAACAAGATAGTACAGGCTGATTTTTGTCTAAAAAAAAAATCCTCATGTATTGATGAGGTTGCATCCAGTTTTCTTCTTAATTTTCTTAAGCTCCTTTCAAATACAGATTGTAAAACAAAAACCCTCAATTAAGAGATAATTGTTACTGAGAAGCCTCTCAGACCCATCCTCCCCACACATGGTCTGAATTCCCTTAGGGAATGGGTAAGTGCATGGGCCCTGGAGCCTACCTTTCATCTCCAACACTTTGCTAGCTGGGCAAACATTGGGCAAGTTACAGAACCTCTCTGAAAAACATAAACCTCATCTGCAAAATGGAGCTATCTCATAGGGCTTTTTTGATAATTAAATAAAGTCCAGATAAAGCATTTATCACATTGTTTAACACATAGATCATGCTCACATATCACTGTTCACTGCATTTTTTAATTTGGAATTCATTTGCTGACATGCGTCATTTTTCCAAGGGCAAATTGATTAGCCTGCCCACTCAAATTGTAAACTCCAAAAGGCAAAAGTGCATTTAATATAACTTTTGATCACTGTAAAGACATTAAAAGTTTTACTGACTTATTATAAATATCAACTGGTGATTCTCAGAACTTTTTAGGCCACAGGCTATTTCTGCAAAACAAAAAATTCCATAAATAGTAAATTTATAATTTCTGTTTATTTCTGCAAAGAAATCACCACAATTAAATATATTCCAAGAAAATAATCAAAAGAAGAAAAAAATATATACATATACATATTCCATTTAGAGGAACATGACACAACAGTTAAAAATGGAAAAGCATACAATTATAGGGGAATAAATTAAGTATGGCATAAAATTATTGGAATGTCTGCAGTCATTATGGCACCTGGCTGGCTCAGTCGGTAGAGCATATGACCCTTGATCTCAGGGTCATGAGTTCAAGCCCCACATTGGGTACAGAGATTACTTTAAAATTAAATAAGTACGGGGCACCTGGGTGGCTCAGTCAGCTAAGCGTCTGCCTTCGGCTCAGGTCATGATCCCAGGGTCCTGGGATCGAGTCTCCAGTCGGGCTCCTTGCTGAGCCTGCTTCTCCCTCTCCCTCTGCTGCTCCCCCAACTTGTGCTCACTCTCTCTCTGTGTCAAATAAATAAATAAAATCTTTAAATAAATAAATAAATAAGTACATTGGAGAACATTTGCAGTCATTAAAACTAATGACTATTATAGATATGGAGGGGCGCCTGGGTGGCTTAGTCCGTTTAGCGTCTGACTTCAGCTTGGGTCATGATCTCGGGGTCCTGGGATTGAGCCCCATGTCAGGCTCCCTGCTCAGCGGGGAATCTGCTTGTCTCTCTCCCTCTCCCTTGGTCTCCCCCCTTTGCCCCCCCACTGCTCCCTCTCTTTCAAATAAATAAAATCTTTTAAGAAAAAGATAAGGAATTTACAAAATAAGTGAAAAAATAAAAATATAAAACCACATATATAATTACAGCTGTATAAAAATGAAATATATATTCGTTCGTTTATCCTCTATACTTCTGTAGTTTTGAACTTTTACAAGCATGTACGTGTGTTCATCGGGTAATTAAAAACGAATGGATGTACATAAATATTAGATGAGAGTACAAAGAAAGGAAAAATGTATTAAAGATTATGAATTAATTTTTAGTACAACCATCTTTGGTAAAATGTCAAAGTTAATTTAATAATTATATCTTTTAAATAAAATTAATAGAAATATTTAGAAGAGGGGTGCCTGGGTGGCTCAGTCGGTTAAGCGTCTGCCTTCAGCTCAGGTCATGATTCCAGGGGCCTAGAATCGAGTCCCGCATCGGGCTCCCTGCCCCCCCCACCCATTCTCTCTCTCTCTCTCTTGCTCTCTCTCTTAAATAAATACATAAAATCTTTAAAAAAAATTAAAGAACTATTTAGAAGAATAGCAACGCTTTGAGACACTAATGTAGGATATCATGTTTATTAAGTCATTTAACAAGTATTTACTGTCTCTACCATGTGTGAGGCTCTGGGCTGTGCTCTGTGCTAGGAACACAGTAATGAACAACACCAATATGTTATAGACAAAGCAGCTCGTCTTTAGGCACCCATCCTATCACAAGAATCCTCCAAATCATTCATTCCCTATGTACCCACACCTTTCAAAAACCTTCCACAAAAGGTGGCATCTCATAATCTAAATCTTTACCTCCCCTAGCCAAAACCAGCGGACCCCGTGACCGTGTCGCATTCCTCTGGTAGTCTGCTCTTCCGATAGGACTGTGTTAACAGATGACCCCCAGGCAACACCATGCCTTAACCCAGCAAAAATGCAAATATCCCCCAGAGAGCTTCTAGGAAAAAATACCATGGTTTTAGCCCGAGGGGCCTTCCTGATGGCTCCTGGTTTTAGTGGGTCTGCTTTGATCAGATCTAAACGTGTTGTGCACCATTTTCAACAGAGATCTCCCTCTGGACAAGGGGGAGGACACTACAGGCCAAGTAGGCTAGATGCACAAAAGTACATGATGTGACACAAAGCAAGGTGGCTGGGGTGGAGAGTGTGTGGGGGAAGATGACAGGAAATGGGGCTAGAGGTAGGGAAGAGTGAAGGTAGGAAGTGGAACTTTCTGCTGGAGGCACTGGGGAGCCCTAGGGAGTTTAAAGTGGAGGAGCACATCTGATTTGTGTTCAGGGAAGCTCACGTTAGCAGAATGAGAACAGATGGGAAGGGGATTCTAACTAGAGACAGAGGGGCTCGAATTAAAATAATCCAGCAGAGGGGCACCTGGGTGGCTCAGTCAGTTGGGCATCTGCCTTAGGCTCAGGTCATGATCCTGGTGTCCTGCGATCAAGCCCCGAGTTGTGTTCCCTGCTTGGTGGGGAGCCTACTTCTTCCTCTCCTGTTCCCCCTGCTTCTGCTCTCTCTCTCTCTCTCTCTCTCTCTCTCTCTCTTTAAAAAAAGAAAATAATAATAATAAAATAAAATAATCCGGCAGAGAAGTGATTAGAGTCTGAACCAGAGTAGATGCAGAGGGAGGCGGAGGGGGCCGGGGCTGGGATGATTTGAGAAGGCAGAATCCAGTGTCACAACCTGGTGACTAATTGTGCAGAAGGTGGTGAAGAAAAGATCCTGTGGTAACTCCAAGACACTGTGTCCTGACCAAAGGCAGAAGGCTTTCTCCCCAGAGCATATTAATTTCGAAAAATAAAGGTGAAAAGACTTCACTGAGCAGGGAGGGAAGACACAGTCTTCCATAGAGCACCAGCCCAATCTCTTAGAACTATGTTTCCCTAAATCGTGGAACGAGATAATTATAGATGGTGCAGGGACATTTGAAATGATGACCCCTGTGGCCAGAATGTTTTTCCCTTTTCTATTATGTTTCTGTCCTAATTAAGTCAAGGTGAAAGCCTCAGTAAATCTATAATACCTGATAATCTCCACTTGTGAGCGCATGCACGAGAGAGAGAGAGAGAGAGGGAGAGGGAGAGGGAGAGAACGCATGAAAGCCAGCTCCAGAGCAAGCCTCGGGTTCAGAGCCTTATAGGACAGAACCAAGCCACTCACATTGTTTTTGTTTTCCGTGAAACATATATTTAGGGTTACTCCTTTAAGACACAGGATTCTGATTCCCATCTACGTAATTTTTTTTAAGTTTTCCTTTTGAAATAAATGTACCTGAGGGGGGTTAGTGAGTTGGTTTAGGAAAAAATATTAAGTAAAAAATGGTGCAGGAGATATGCAAGTGTGACAAGAATCATGGCACATAAAAGACTGAAACTTGGGAAACAGTGTCCTGAGAAAGCCTATGGCTGGTTAGGAAAGTAAACCCCAAATCAGAACAAATCTTTAATTATAATTAAAGAAGACTGCACTCCTCTGGAAGGACACAAAATCATGCAGTGACTAGGGTTTGGGTTTTTTTCTAATATTTTGTTTTATTTATTTATTAAATATTTTATTTATTTATTTGACAGAGAGAGAGAAGAGCAGGGGGAGAGGGAGAAAGAGGCTCACTGTGGAGCAGAGAGCCCGACGCAGGAATGGATCCCAAGATACTGAGATCATGACCGGAGCCCAACCGACTGAGCCACCCAGGCGCCCCGTAAAAAATATTTTATTTTTAAGTAATCTCTACACCCAACATGGGGCTCGAACACACAAACCCCAAATCAAGAGTCACATGCTCCACTGACAGAGCCAGGCAGGCGCCCCTTGCGGTGATTATGCTTTTGAGCAATTACGAACGAGGGTGAATTTGGGTTTGAATAGTGTAGGTTTGGGGCTGAGGGCTTAGGCAGGAGTGGGGAATGATGGAGCTGAGCATATAGGAAGGAAAATTCTCCCTTCCTGTCAAAAGCCCCAAGTGCCCCTGGGGAAGGAATTTTTCCTTCAACCACAGCAAAAGGTACCTGAGGTAACTCCAAAGAGCAGCATTGTTGCATTTTGCCGCTTGTTTCTGCAATCAGCTAGGAAATAAAGTCTTCAAATTAAACTTTTCCAGAAAAAAATGTATTCGAGGGAGGAAAAGTAAGGGACAGATGGATATAATTGTATGAGAGATTGCTGTGAGTCTAAGAAGGTGGTGGCTTCCCGGTGGGTAAGTGGTTCTTCTAGGAACCCAAAGCCCTGGACCCCAGTAATGGGAACAGCCATGCCTTCCAGTAGGTGCCTCCTCCCCAGCGGGTGAAGAGAGTGTGTGAGGCGGAGGGGAAGAGAGAGGGAGAGATAGACAGAAGTGGCTGTTGTCACTCCCTTCTCCCTGACCCCCAGAAAAAAAGCACTTCACAGAGACAAGCCTCCAAGAAAACAAGGGTTTTTGAGAGGAACGTCGGCAGAGGAGGTAAGAAGCTGCCCCAGGAGTCCTCAGTGCTCTCCCCATGAGCGTTTGCCTCTCCATGGGACGTCTTTCCAGCCTGATCCGTGTGGATGATTCCTTCCCCCACATAGTATAGATCCAAGTGAGAGGTCCTTCACCCACTGGCATTCCAGCTTCGTTAGTTCTTTCTTCTTCTTCTTCTTCTTCTTCTTCTTCTTCTTCTTCTTTTTTTAAGATTTATTTATTTGAGAGAGAGAGACACAGCGAGAGAGGGAACACAAGCAGGGGGAGTGGGGGAGGGAGAAGCAGGCTCCCCGCTGAGCAGGGAGCCCGATGCGGGGCTCGATCCCAGGACCCCCAGACCATGACCTGAGCCGAAGGCAGACGTTTAACAACTGAGCCACCCAGGCACCCCTCAGCTTCGTTATTTCTATTCTGGAGGATTTTTCTTTTGTTCTGTTTGAGGAAGGGTACCACTTTTCACAGTGTCCCAGAAAGCTGATTGCTGACCAAAAACTCAAGACAAAAGCAAAGAAGCAGAGGGCTAACCTTCATTCTCTACCTTTCTGATTCTTATGCTTCCACTCTAGTTTGGGGAAATCATGTGACCAGGCAACAAACTCCGTGCTCAAAGAGGCCCCATTATCCAAACCACCAGACAGGATGGTATTTAACCAAAGCACCGCAAGACGCTAAAAACCCTGGCCTCTGAATTCTCAGTCTTAGTACTTTTAAAGGGCGAACATCAAGGTGACCCTGGGTGAGAAGATAAAAGCTCCACGATGCAGGAAGTGAGAACCAAGAGCCCTTTAACGGTCAACTGGCACAAAGAGAGAGGTCTTGTCCTTACTCAGACAACCCAAGACCACTCTACTAACCGAGGACCGCCACCACCACCAGGCAGAAAAAAACAGTACCTCGTGGTTCTAGGGATAGCTGTGTCCCATCAGAGTGGAAGGCCAGGTCCTGGCTCAGCACAGGACCTTATCAGAGGGTATTAAGGTTAGAGACTCGAGAAGTGGGGGGAAAGTGGGCCTGGTCCCTGCTCTGCCAGCTGACCAGCCCTGGACAAACCGCTAACCCCATCTGGAACCCTGCTTCCTGGTGTGTTACATCATGTACGGTGGTCATGAGGCTAGAGAGCAAATTAATAGAACATGTGGAAGAATTTGGCTTGGCCCTGTTTTTGAGGACATGTATGTAAATTAGATGTGAGTCTCAAGATGTTAGAGGCCAAGGTGCACTGGAGGCTGACATAACTCTGTCATCGCTGTGGTTACAATTGTCCTGGCATTTTCCCAGTTCCCTTACCTATTACTTTAATTCTTTCAGCAACACTTTGAGGAAGGTAAGGAAGGGTAAATAAGGGGCACCTGGGTGGCTCAGTTGCTTAAGCGACTGCCTTCGGCTCAGGTCATGATCCTGGAGTCCCGGGATGGAGTCCTGCATCAGGCTCCCTGCTCGGCAGGGAGTCTGCTTCTCCTTCTGACCCTCCCCCCACTCATGTGCTCTCTCTCGCTCTCTCTCTCTCTCAAATAAATAAAATCTTTAAAAAAAAGTTAAAAAAAAAGGAAGGGCAAATAATAATTATTTCCATCTTACAAGGGAAAGGAGGGCAAAGAGGTAAATGTACTGCCAAGGGTTGTCTGGCTGGTTTGGGCCGCAACGCTTTCTGCTCAACCCAGCCCCACAGCCCAAATGTGAATTTCCACGTCTTCAAAACAGGTGCCAATCCAGCCTGGGGTCCTATGGATGAATTGCAAGCAGAGGAGAGGGAGAGGGAGATGTGTAGATTAGGAGACCTACAAGACACATTGACAGCTAATGGGTATGAGGGATCTTTCTGGGGGTGATGAAAATGTTCTAAAATTAGAATACAGTGAGGGTTTCACAACTCCATACTAAACATTGTTTTGTACACTTCAGTTTTTATGTTTTTAAAGATTGATTTATTTAAGTAATCTCTACGCCCACCGTGGGGCTTGAACTCACGACCCTGAGATCAAGAGTTGCACACTCTACTGACTGAGTCAGCCAGGTGCCCCAATCTGTACACTTACTTTATTTATTTATTTATTTATTTATTTATAAAGATTATTTTTTAAAAGATCATTTATTTATTTATTTGAGAGAGAGAGAGAGCGCACAAGCAGGGGGAATGGCAGGCAGAGGCAGAGGGAGAAGCAGGCTCCCTACTGGCAGAGAGCCTGAAGCGGGGCTCGATCCCAGGACCCTGGGATCATGACCTGAGCTGAAATCAAGAGTCGCTTGCTCAACCAACTAAGCCTCCCAGGCGTTCCCCGATCCGTACACCTTAAATAGGTGAATTTTATAGTATGTACCTTATATCTCAACAAAGCAGTTAAGAAAAAGACATATACTTTTTTTTTTTTTTTTTTACACGGGTAAGACTCTTATGGCTAGGGGTGCATATTTGGGTGCTAACACTCTAAAGAGATTCAAGGAAGTGATTACTATAAAAGTCAGATTCCTTTCAGGTAGAAGCAGGGTCGTGTGATTGAGACAAGGCATATGAAGGAACTTCTGGGGGGTGGGGATAGGAAGGTTTTATTTCTTGACCCAAAGGTAGTTAATAAGGGTGTTTATAATAATTCATTATTTATATTCCACATATGTTTTATGGAGTTTTCTGTATCTGTTCTGTCATGTAATAAAATGGTTTTTAAAAACAGGGGAAATCGAGTATGAAATGACACCCAGTGCTGGCCAGACTGTAAGGGGCCCCCATACCCCGCCACCTCCTGGTATTCCTGCTCTTCCCTAATCCCTTCCCATGCAGTAAGCGTGAGCAGGACCTGTGGGATGTTTCTAACCCACAGAATAAGGCAAAGGCCACAGGATGTATGTGATTATGTTTGTGTGATTACATCATATAAGGTCTAATGTCCACTTGGCTAGGAAACTGCCTCTTCCTCATTGGCTTTGAGGAAGTAAGCAGCTACGTTCCAGAGGCCCATGGGGTAAGGAACCGAGGGTGGCCCGCAGACAATAGCCAGCAAGAAACCGAGGCCCTCCGTCTGACAACCCACGGGGAACTGAATGCCGCCAACGACCATGTGAGTTTGGAAGATCCTTGCCCAGGTGAGCTTCAGATGCCACCATGGCCCCAAGGTCACCCTTTGACTGCAGCTGGTGAGGCTAGTCGTCGAACTGTGCCCTAACGCCTGGTGCACAGAAACTGAGCTAATAACTGAGCGCTGTTTGAAACCACTGCATTCGTGGTGGTATTATTCCACAGCAATGGATAACCTGCCCCCGTGTTGGGGGGGGAGGGTCCCTAAAACCACTCCCAGGTTCAGTGATTCACTAAAAGGACCCAGAGAACTCAACAAAGTGATTGTAGTCTTGGTTACGATTTATTACAGTGAAACAATAGATTAAAATCTGCAGGAGAAAAAGGCACATGGGACACAGGCCAAAGAGACACCAACTCTCCTTCCCCATGGAGTCACAAGAACAGTATTAATTCTCCTAGCGACAATGTGTGACAATGTACAAGGAGACTGCCAACCAGGGAAGCTCCCCCAAGGTCTGGTGCCCAGGCTTTTCCTGGGGGTCGACCACATGGGCAGGCCTTAGTCTCCAGTCCCTCCAGAGGTCAAGCTGATACCTCCTGGCCCAAGACCCTCCGGGAAACAAACACTCTTATCAGGCAGGATACCCCAAGGGCTTAGGGGTTGCCTCCCAAGAACTAGTCAAGGGCCCACGCTCTCTTGGGAATGTGCGGTCTGCCCACCCGAAGCCTGCAGTTAGCCCTTGACAGCGCACCCATTAACTCTGGAAGTGGGACTCTTGTCGAGGTACCACCGGCTTGAAAGCAGAGGGAAAGGACAGGAAACCACTGGGTTTCTGACACCCAGGGAAACTTTACACCCTTATCGGCCTTATAGTCAGAGAGTTTCCAGGATTTAAGCCGTAGAGCCAGAAGGCAGGGTGCAGAGGAGAGGAGGCTGAGACGGGGCACTCATACAGAAGCGTCTCCTGATCAGCCACTGAATAGAAGGCAAGGTTCCCCTCCTGCAGGTCCAGCCAGATGCCCACCACCTTCGGTCTGTCAGAGCCAAGGACAGTCTCCTTGACCATGTGCCATGCAGAGAGCTGGCTAGTCCCCTTCCACTCTACACAGTAGGAGTCCTGGGTCCTTCCCAGGATCTGGGTCCGTTTCATCCCCCAGGAAGCCACCCCAACTGCCCAGTGGCTGCAATGCTGAGTGTCCACTTCCCAGTACTGCTGCCCAGAAGAAAAGGCCTGGGAACATAAGGCCTGGCAGGTCACAAACCTCTCATGACCCCCGAGATGGGTCTGTGGATGGCGAGACACAGTCACTGCCCGGCCATCCTTGGACACCTCCAGGCTACAGGAGTGGCTGCGAAGGTCGAAGGTCGGACTGATGGCCCCTGAGGAAAAGAGCAAGGATATGACTGGCTCGCTCTAATAGCAAAAAGCAGCTTTGGGATGTTTTTGTTTTTAAAGATTTTATTTATTTATTTGAGAGAGCGAGCAAGAGTGAGAGCATGAAGGGAGGCAGGGGGAGGGGTAAGGGAGAAGGGAAGTAGATTCCCTGCTGGGCAGGTAACCCAATGCTCAGGACCCTGGGATCATGACCCAAATGGAAGGTAGACACCTAACTGACTGAGCCACCCAGGCGCCCCGCAAAAAGCAGCTTCGTACCTTTGGGTGTGATAAAGTTTTATTCATACTGGCATTAAAACAGGTACATCAACTTGCAGTTTTCTGTATACACATCCCTAGTATTGTTCTAATCACAATACCCTTTTTCCATCTTAATTTTTACTTCCCCATTGGGCCTCTTTCAGGTAGCTGTCTCTGAATCCCACTCAGCATAGCCTGGAATTTGGGAGTCTTCAATCCCATTTGTCTTTGTAATCAGATCCCCTTGTGAGCCAAGGAGAGACCCAGCAGCCACAGAAAGGCGGACCCGGCTGGCCAAATCCAAGTGTTCAGCCGCCCTCATACTTACACTGAGCAAACCGGGAGGCGCTCTTGGGGGCTGGGTGGCTCTGGTCAGGCAGTGGACGTGAAGAGGAATAGGGAGCTTCTTGGACTTCTGCTAAGGATTTCAGAAAATCGGGAAGGGGAAAAGGTGTCATCAAAAATAAATAAATAAACAAATAAACAAATAAAAGGCAAATACAAGGTATCCAAACATCGTGATCAGGGCACACGGCTTGTCTGCTTCATCACATTTCCTCACACATTTTTTTAGTGTCAGACTTGGATCAGGCAGAACATCCAACTCAAGTATGTGCAGCCCCATGTTCTCACCGTGGACTTTTTTTTACTGCGTGTTCCCCCCCTCCACCCGTAAGCTCTAAGCTCCTTGCTGGTAGAGACCTTGTTCATCTTTCTGTTCTAAGCACCAAGCATAGTACCAGCTATATAGGAAGTAAGTGTTATGTGCATATCTAACAAATAAATTATAGGTCTAGGAGATCACAGCACCCCAACACCCAAAATATCCATGACACTACCCCCCATCAGTGCCTTAAACTGTTACTTGCATAAGTAAATTCTGAATGGGCACTTAAGAAACTAATACAAGCGGTTAACAGAGGCAGGGCAATAGGAAAATTGAATGAGGGTGGGAAAGAGACCTTCACTGTACGCTTTTATACTGTTTTGATTTCTGAATTTAAAATTTTAATTTTTTTAATTTCTCACAAGCTTTTCGCATTTTTTTAAAAGATTTTATTTATTCATTTGAGAGAGAGAGAGAGACAGAAATAGTGACAGAGAGCATGAGTGGGGAGGAGAGGGAGAAGCCGACTCCCTGCTTCTCAGGGAGCTTGACTCGGGGCTCGATCCCAGGACCCAGGGATCACGACCTGAGCCAAAGGCAGACGCCAACTGCCTGAGCCACCCAGGCACCCCTGAATTTCAAATTTCAGGGGTGCCTGGGTGGCTCATTGTTAAGCATCTGCCTTGGGCTCAGGTCATGATCCCGGGGTCCTGGGATCGAGCCCCGAGTCAAGCTTCTCGCTCTCCCACTCCCCCTGCTTGTGTTCCCTCTCTGGCTGTGTCTCTCTCTGTCAAATAACTAAATACAATCTTTTAAAACAAATAAAATAAAAATTTTAATTTAACCCCAAAATCTTAAAACTGATTTTATTTATTTAAAGATTTTGTTTTTAAATAATTTCTACACCCAATATGGGGCTTGAACTCACAACCCTGAGATCAAGAGTCGCATGCTCCACCAACAGAGCCAGCCAGGAGCCCCTAAATATTGATTTTAAATTTGTTTAAGTAAATAAGATCACTAAGGAACCCAATCTAAATTTAGTGGGACACAGGAGCTAAGGGGGCACTTATTTCTCAGTTTTTGGAACAACTGATAAAGTGTGCTCTAACTTGTTTCCTTGAGTTTTTCCCAAGGGATCAGGTTTCTCCACCTAAATAAGAAATAACTTTTTAAGCAGAGCGAGATCATTTATTTATTTACTTATTTTTAAAGATTTTACTTATTTATTTGACAGAGAGACAGAGACAGCGAAAGAGGGAACACAAGCAGGGGGAGTGGGAGAGGGAGAAGCAGGCTTCCCGCCGAGCAGGGAGCCCGATGTGGGTCTCGATCCCAGGACCCTGGGATCATGACCTGAGCCGAAGGCAGACGCTTAACAACTGAGCCACCCAGGCGCCCCGAGCAAGATCATTTAAACATAAAAAGTTATAAGAGATATGTCTCTAAAGTATATAAAGTTGGCAGTGGTGAGAGCAGGAGGCAGAACGGAGGGAGCGCAGAGCTCACGTCTAAGAGGCAGGTGTGAATTGTTCTTCAGTGGTGACAAGCGTTACAATGGAGAACCTCCAAAGTCAGGACAGAGAGGTTCTTTTCTGCATTGTTATTGTTTACTATTAGCATACTCACCAGAGATGATATTTTAATTAAACTCATTAAGGACAATTTACAGTCGCATGCTTTGTTAACAAAGACATTTAATAAACATAAAAAGCAGCTTCTTTCTGAATCTCCTCAGGTGGATAACACAGGTGAGCAGCAAAATGAGATCTAGGTTCTGGATGTAAAGGTCTTAGAAAATGAGTTTCTATCTTTTAAAGGCCTAGGTGACATCATACCTCCAGCCATATCCAAAACACATATCCAGCCACAAAAACACCTCCGCCCACCCCTTCCTCATTTACAACAGCACAGGGATAACACAGCTGGGCTCTGGGACCCTATCCCCAAAAAACAAAGCTATTTGTCACTGTTTTTGTCATTTCCCCCAACTTCCATATTTAATCCTCTTTCACCCAATAAAATCAACTCACCCTGCGGCTGTTCTTCAAAGGCCTCCTTCCACGTGAAGTTTTCCCGTAATTTCTTCTGGATTTCTTCTAGGTCATGCAGAATGTCTCTCGTTTTTCTCTCGGGTGTGTTGGAAGTCACTGGCTTTGAAGAAGCCAAGGAAAGGTCCACCCCACCAGAAGAAGACTATTGATGGATCATCAAAAACAAATTAAATAAGTGAAGTTTCCTAAGGTGTGCAGCAAATAGTATATTCTAATTCTGCCATCTATCATTTTCTACTTGCCTCCTCACAGATTTTTAAAAACATAATTAGGTCCCTCAAACTACATGCCTTGAAAGCAATTTGGAAGAACACACAGTGCAGCAAAAATATTAAAGTGTGGTTATTTCTGGGTGGTAGGGTTACAGACAATGTTCCTTTGTTTTCTTTAAACTGCTATGCATTTTCAGGGCACCTGGATGGCTCAGCTGTGAAGTGTCTGCCTTCAGCTCGGGTCATGATCTCAGGGTCCTGGGATCAAGTCCCGCATCGGGCTCCCTGCTCGGCGGGAAGCCTGCTTCTCCCTCTCCCACTCCCCCTGCTTGTGTTCCCTTTCTCGCTATCTCTCTCTCTGTCAAATACATAATCTTAAAAAAATTTTTTTAAAAAAACCTGCTATGCATTTTCTAGTATTATGTACAATAAATGTGGATTTCTTAGGTAATACCCAAAAAGTAGTAAAATTTGTAAGCCCATCCTCTAGGGGCTTTACAAAATAAATAATACAATAGTGAAATAGTCACCAAGATCAGCCACAGAGGCCATAATAATCTTCCCCGGAAGGCTGTCATTCTATCACCTCTGCTCTCAAGAACCAGGGTAGACATGTGGCTGGGCATCCAGGCCCTCCCAGCTCTCTGGGGCCGCCAACACATGCTCCCTGACTTTCTTTAACCTTGGGTCCTGTAATTCCCCAACACAGCCTCTCATCTCCTCCCACCTTGCCACCTTTGGCCTCTGATGTTCCTTCCCAACTTTGCATACTCTTATTTTCCACTCTTCTTACCAACTGTAAAGTAGCAGGCACCACGGACTGAGCACTTCACGTGGCTTACTTCTAATTTGTGTAACAACCTTCCAAGGTAGGTTGGTTATCCCCCTTTTACAAAACAAGTTATAGCTCACGGAGGTGAACTAAATCACCACAGTGAATTTTATCGTCCTGCATTTTCCCACCACTTGAGCGCTTTTTTTTTTAATTTAAAAGAATTTTTTTTTGAAGATTTTATTTATTTATGTGAAAGAGAGAGCAAGAGAGAGAGAGAGCACAATGGTGGGGAGGGGCAGAGGGAGAGGGAGAAGCAGGCTCCCCACCAAGCAAGGAGCCCGACACAGGACTCGATCCCAGCACCCTGGGATCACGACCCGAGCCGAAGGCAGACGCCCAACCGACTGAGCCACCCAGGCACCCCTCGAGCACTTATTTAGACCAGAGCTTCTTTAGTCCTTACATCAAACCAATGCAATGTCAAGTGTGCAAGTCAGACTCTCAGGCTTTCCTCCCCCCAACACCTTGCAGCCCTGAAGACCCCTGAGTATTTGCTGAGCACTTACTATGCGGCAAGCACCTTGCTAAGCTTGGGGATACAAGAGTGAACAAAAGCCATCAGGGTCTCTACCCTAATGAAGCTTAGAGTCCAGGGCAGGGGAGGAGGGAAAACAGACATGAATAAATTATGGCACCCATCATTATCAAGATGCAATTTGTGGTATCGTAAAAGCCTCTAACAGGGAGACTTGTTCGAGGAAATCAGTGAAGGTTTCTCCAGGAAAGTGATGATCTAGCCAGGGTCTGAAGGATGAGAGGTGTTATCTAGGTGGCAGGGCGATAGAACATTCCACGGAGTGCAAACCCTGTGGTGGGAAGAAGTATGACACCCTGGGGGACTGATAGGGGCCAGAGTGGCTGAAGCTTGAAGAGCCCGGGGAGTATTGGGGGAGGGGAGCCCGCTGGAAGGAGACAGGACAGGCAGACAGGGAAGGAGTCCTGCAGGGCCCTGTTCGTTCTTTGAGGACAGCCAGGATCTGGGTCTTAATCCCACACAAGCAGATGTCACTGGAGATGTTGTAAATCAGATTTGTGTTTGAGAGGATCACTCTGACAACCATGAGGAGAGCAGACCAGCAGGAATAGAGTGGGGTAAATAATTATTGCAGCAATCCAGGCAAGAAATGATCAGAGGCTTGGGGCGCCTGGGTGGCTCAGTCGCTTGTGTCTGCCTTCGCCTCAGGTCATGATCTCAGAGTCCTGGGATGGAGCCCCGCATTGGGCTCCCTGCTCAGTGGGAAGCCTGCTTCTCCCTCTGCCACCTCCCACCCCCAGCTTGTGCTCTCTCTCCCATTCACTCTCTCTCTCAAATAAATAAAAAAAAGATTTTATTTATTTATTTGACAGAGAGAGACAGCGAGAGAGGGAACACAAGCAGGGGGAGTGGGAAAGGGAGAAGCAGGCTTCCCACTGAGCAGGGAGCCCGATGCGGGGCTCGACCCCAGGACCCTGGGTTCATGATCCGAGCCGAAGGCAGACACTTAACAACTGAGCCACGCAGGCGCCCCAGATAAAATCTTTAAAAAAAAAAAAAAGAAAGAAATGATCAGAGGCTTGGATCAGAGACATCTCCAAGGAGCTGAAGAGTAGTAAATAGGCTCTGGGGATGTTTAGGCCGGTGAGGGAGGGGTGACATGATTCCCAGGTTCCTGGCTTGTGCCCTTAGAAGGATCATAGGGCCAGTCACCGAGATGGGGACTCACAGAGGAGAAACAGTTTGGGACATTCTAAATGGGATGTGCCTTTGAGATACACGGAGGAAAAGGTAAGAAGGAAGATAGCAGACCACAGCTCAGAGAGGGGTCCAGGCTGGAGCTATGTTTGCGCATAGGGTGGTAATTAAAGCCATGGTGTGGGGAAGACCACTCAGTGGGGAAGAAAAAGGGATGTACCCCTCAGCCTTAAGGAATTTGGGCATTTCGTTGCTGAGGAGAGGAAAAGAGAGTGAGCCTGCAAGACAGCTGGGGAAGGAGCAGCCATAGAGAAACAGGGGAAGGTCAGAAGACCCCTGTCCCAGAAGCTAAGGGAAAAGAAAGCTTCAGGAATGAAGGTGTGGTCAAAGGCTGCTGAAAGGTCAATGAAGATGGGGACTAGACTGTCTGCAGGATTTGCATAGAGGTCCCTGGAGATCTCAGAGCTGGTTAGGTGCAGAGGTAAGGATGGAATCTAGCCCACCTGAAGCCCCCCTACCTCACCTCAAGCTTTGCACACTTCTGGTCATCCATGTGTGACAGTAAGAAAATGGTAAAAGATGAAGACTTATTGCATCCTTCAACTCCCAACATAGTCCCGTGGCTCCAGCTGGAAGCTGTCCCTAGCCCCGCCCCCAGCACACGCTTTCCCCTCCGGGCTGAGCCTACCATGCTCATGCTCGGGGTGCTCCCTTCATTGTCTGGTCCGGATTCGGGGAGGTGCCTCTGACTCTGAAGACTCCTGACAATGTCTACGAGCTGTTCCACCAACTCCGCCAGCTCACGCCCAACTTCTGGGATGCTCTTCTGTGCCGCTGCCTTTAAAAGAACAAAGCAGAACCCAAAGCTGGACCCAGGACCCAGTTCTAGACAGAGGGAGCTGTAAACACTGCACAGGGCGCCTGGGTGGCTCAGTTGGTTAAGCAACTGCCTTCGGCTCAGGTCATGATCCTGGAGTCCCGGGATCAAGTCCCACATCGGGCTCCCTGCTCGGCAGGGAGTCTGCTTCTCCCTCTGACCCTCTTCCCTCTCATGCTCTCTGGCTCTCATTCTCTCTCTCTCAAATAAATAAAGAAAATCTTAAAAAAAAAAAAACAGCACAAAGGAAGCAGGCAACAGAGTGACAAAAATGTCCGGAGGACAAGGAGGTAGATGGCCCAGACCTTTTGCATGCCTACTGCTTGTCCAGTGGCCATAACAGGGAACCAGAGCCCATCCCCAGGCTGGGGGGGTGGGGTGTGAGAGTGAAGCCTAAAGGGACTTGCGGGCTCATCATTCTGAACAGAGGTCAGAGCGGGGATGCTGAGAGCCTGGCAGGGTGGGTGCAGCTGGTAAGGTGAGTGGAGCAGTGGACGGCATTCAGCTGGAGAGGTTGAAGATCCACTCTCATCAGAGTCATCCTGTGTCCTCACCACTCCTTTCAAATTGAAAGTGACCCTCCCTCTTTCTCCTCTTCAACAATGCAGACACTCTACCGGTTCACTGTGCAGGGATCTTGGAGACTTTATTCTTTTTTAAGATTTTATTTATTTATTTGCAAGAGAGAGAAAATGAGAGAGAGCGTGAGCAGGGGAAGGGTCAGAGGGAGAGAGAGAACCCCAAGCAGACTCCCCACTGAGTGTGGAGCTCAACGTGGGGCTCAATCGCAGGACCAAGGCAGATGCTCAACCCACTGAGCCACCCAGGCACCCCAGATGTTGGAAATTTTAAAGTGATGCACAGAAACAAGCTCCTTTTATTTGATTATTGACATCCTCCAGATTTAGTTTTTACTTTTTAAAAGACTTTATTTTGTGGATGCCTGGGTGGCTCAGTCAGTTAAGCGGCTGCCTTCAGCTCAGGTCATGATCCCAGGGTCCTGGGATCGAGTCCCACATTGGGCTCCTTGCTCAGCGGGGAGCCTGCTTCTCCCTCTGCTGCTTTTCCTGCTTGTGCTCTGTCTCGCTATGTCAAATAAATAAATAAAATCTTTAAAAAAAAAGACTTTATTATTTAAGTAATCTCTACACCCAACATGAGGCTCAAACTCATAACCCTGAGATTAGGAGTTGCGTGGTCTTCCGACTGAGCCAGCCAGGCCCCCTGACATCCTGCCCGTTTAAAGCAACACTCAGATTAGAGGGCGCTAAATAACCCCACTTAAAGACCTTGATCTGCTCAGCTGCCTGGCTAGGAGTGGAAGTTCTGCAGCCAACATTCTGGCAACAACTTCCAGATCTGGTGGCACTCATCAGAGGCAGGCAGGGCCCAGACTTCAATGGTGAACATTGCATTACCTCCAAAAGGGGTCCTATATAGAGTTACAGAAATACAATGTGTTCATTATCCAACTGTCAATAAACCAGAGTTTTAATAACTTTGTTTTAACATACCACATTTTTTAAATCATGCTAGGACCTCAAAAACTGGAAATGACCCAGGACCTTCTGCAACTCTAAGAAGCCTGATGTCCCTCAAAATAGTATGTGTTTTGGAAGCCATAATCAGACTACTTTAGAGAGGGAGGTAGCCGACCACTGGTAACACCATTTGCTCTTAAATTTCCAGGCCCCACTCCTAAATATTCAGGTGGCTGGAACTGAAAAGAGGAGCCCTTATCTAGGCACTGGAGCAAATTAAAAACTTTAAAATAAAAAGTATATTGTTTTTTCTATTCATAAAAGAAATGCACACTCACTGCAGTGAATTTAGAAAATGCAAAGCATGAGGGGCACCCGGGTGGCTCAGTCGGTTAAGCATCTAATTTCAGCTCAGGTCATGATGTCAGGGTCCTGGGACTGAGCCCCACGCCAGGCTCCCTGCTGAGTGGTGGGGGGGGACCTGCTTGTCCCTCTCCCTCTGCTACTCCACCTGCTTATTCTTTCTCTCTCAAATAAATAAATAAAATCTAAAAAAAAAAATGCAAAGCATGAGAAAGAGGGAATGTTTTAAATCATCCAATATTCTACCATCCAAAAATAATCATTCTTCCTTAACAGCCAATGGTAAGTATATTCAGTTACCATAAGCAACATTAGCAAACAGTTTTAAAGACCTGAGGGATAATGCTGTATTTATAATAAAAAAGAAAACAAATTTTAATCATAATCACACACAAAAAATGGAAGGAACCAATATGTCCCATCAGAAAGTGAATGGATAGATTGTGGTACATTTATGTAATGGAATATCATTCAGGAATAAAAAGAAGTGAGTTATCAAGCCACAAACCATAATTTTGCTTAGTGAAAGAAGTCTATCCGGAAAGGCCAGAAATTGAATGATTCTAACTATATGACATCCTAGAAAAAGCAAAACTAAAGAGACAGTAAAAAGATCCACAGTTGCCAGGTGTTGGGGTGAAGGTACAAAGAGGTGGAGCACAGGGGATTTTCAGGGCAGTAAAACTGTATGACACCATAACTGTAGCTACGTGATATCATGCATTTGTCAAAACCTATAGAACTGTACAGCACAGAGTGAACCCTAATATCAACTGTGGGTTTTAGTTTCAATTGGCAATAATTACGCCTTGGATAAACCTCATTGGCTACGACACTGCCACCGCGCAAAGCTCAACTCTAGATTCTAGTGAATAACGTATTAATGTTGATTCATCAATTGCAACAAATGTACCGCACTAATGCAAATGTTAATAATAGGGCAAACTATGAAGGGCAAATGGGGACTTGCCATACTATCTGCTCAATTTTCTGTAAACTTAGAACTGCTCTAAAATGCTTCTCCCTCTCCTGCTTTTGTTCCCTCTCTCACTGTCTCTGTCAAATAAATAAAAAATCTTTAAAAAAACTGCTCTAAAAAATAAACTCTTATTAATTAATTAAAATTTTAAAAAAGAGGATATAACCTGGTTATACAATGTGGCCTCAACTCTGTTTAAAAATATTATAGGGGGGATGTGTGGGTGGCTCAGTCGGTTAAGCATCTGCCTTTGGCTCAGGTCATGATCTCAGGGTCCTGGGATTGAGTCCTGCATCGGGCTCCCTGCTCAGCGGGGAGCCTGCTTCTCCCTCTGCCTCTGCCGCTCCCCCTGCTTGTGCCCTCTCTCTCTCTCTCTCTCTCTCTCTCTGATAAATAAATAAATAAATCTTTTAAAAAAAGAAGAAAGATGTCAAGTCAATCACCTAAATTTATACCTCAAGGAACTAGGGAAAAAAGGGCAAACCAAACCCAAAGCTAACAGAAGGAAGGAAATAATAAAGATTATTGGAGATAAATAAAATGGAGAATGTAAAAACAATAGAGAGAATCAATGAAACAAGAGTTGGTTCTTTGAAAAAAATCAACGAACTGATGAATCTTTAGCTAGACTGATAAAGAAAAAGAGAGAGGATGGAAATGCAAGCTGGTGCAGCCACTCTGGAAAACAGCATGGAGGTTCCTCAAAAAGTTGAAAAGAGGGACACCTGGGTGGCTCAGTCGTTAAGCGTCTGCCTTTGGTTCGGGTCATGATCCCAGAGTCCTGAGATCAAGCCCCGCCTCGGTCTCCCTGCTCCGTAGGAAGCCTGCTTCTCCCTCTCCCACTCCCCCTGCTTGTGTTTCCTCTCTTGCTGTGTCTCTCTCTGTCAAATAAATAAAATCTTAAAAAAAAAAAAGAGTTGAAAATAGAGCTACCCTACGACCCAGCAATTGCAGTACTAGGTATTTACCCCAAAGATACAAATGTAGTGATCCGAAGGGGCACCTGCACCCCAATGTTTATAGCAGCAATGTCCACAATAGCCAAACTATGGAAAGAGCCCAGATGTCCATTGACAGATGAATGGATAAAGATGTGGTGTGTGTATATATACAATGCAATATTACAACAGCCATCAAAAAAAATGAAATCTTGCCATTTGCAATGATGTGGATGAACTAGAGGGTATTATGCTAAGCGAAATAAGTCAATCAGAGTAAGACAATTATCATATGATCTCAATGATATGCAGAATTTAAGAAACAAGGCAGAGGATCATAAGGGAAGAGAGGAAAAAATGAAATGGGACAAAACCGGAGAGACAAACGATATGAGAATCTTAATCTTAGGAAACAAACTGAGGGTTGCTGGGGGGGGGGGAAGGGGATGAGAGGATGGGGGTGGCTGGGTGATGGATATTGGGGAGGGTATGTGTTGTGGTGAGCACTGGGTGTTGTGTAAGACCGATGAATCACTTGGGGTGCCTGGGTGGCTCAGTTGTAAGTGTCTGCCTTCGGCTCAGGTCATGATCCCGGGGTCCTGGGATCGAGCCCCACATCAGGCTCTCTGTTCAGTGGGAAGCCTGCTTCTCCCTCTCCCACTCCCCCTGCTTGTGTTCCCTCTCTTGCTGTCTCTCTCTCTGTCAAACAAATAAATAAAATCTTAAAAAAAAAAAGACTGATGAATCACAGACCTATACCCCTGAAACAAATAAGACATTATATGTTAATTAAAAAAAGAAGAAGAAATGGGAAAAAAGAGAGAAGACATGAATAACTAAAATCAGAAAGAAAGTAAAGTGGAGACATTACTACTGACCTTACAGAATAAAATTTAAGAGATTATGAACTTTGTATGCCAGCACATTAGATAACTTACATGAAATGGATAAATTCCTAGAAACACAAATTACCTAAACTGACTCAAAAAAAAAAACAGAAAATCTCAACAGAGGTATAACAAATAAAGAGATTGATGGGGTGCCTGGGTGGCTCAGTTGTTAAATGCCTGCCTTTGGCTCAGGTCATGATCCCAGGTGGGATGGAGCCCCGCATGGGGCTCCCTGCTCGGCGGGAAGCCTGCTTCTCCCTCTCCCACTCCCCCAGCTTGTGTTCTCTCTCTCGCTGTCTCTCTCTCTGTCAAATAAATAAATAAAATCTTAAAAAAAAAAATAAAAAGATTGAATCAGCAATCAAAATCCCAACAAAGAAAAGTCCAGGACCAGATGGCGTCACTGGTGAATTCTACCAAATACTTAAAGAAGAATTAATACCAATCCTTCTCAAACTCTTCCAAATCATTGAAGATGATGGAACACTTCCTAACTCTTCAGTGAGGGCAGCATTACCCTGATGCCAGAGCTAGATAAACACATCACAAGAAAATTACAGACCAATATCCCTTATGAATATTGATGTAGAAATCCTTAACAAAATACTAGCAAACTAAACCCAATAGCATATTAAAAGGATAACACATCATGACCAAATGGAATTTATCCCAGGAATGCAAGGTGTTCAATTTAAGAAAAACCAATGTGAGGGGCGCCTGGGTAGCTCAGTTGGTTGGGCGACTGCCTTCGGCCCAGGTCATGATCCTGGAGTCCCAGGATCGAGTCCCGCATCGGGCTCCCTGCTCAGCGGGGAGTCTGCTACTGCTTCTGACCCTCTCTCCTCTCGTGTTCTCTCTCTCATTCTCAGATAAATAAATAAAATCTTTAAAAAAAGAAAAAGAAAAACCAACATGATACACCATATTAATAGAAGAAGGAAACACACGCGCGCACACACACAAATTATCTCAATTGATGCAGAAAAGGCATTTGACAAAATCTAACATCTTTCATGATTTAAAAAAACACTAGAAAACCAGGAATAGAAAGGAATTTCCTCAACATAATAAAGAGAATCTACGAAAAGTCCACAACTAACATCATACTCAATGGTGAAAGACGGAAAGCTTTCCCCCCAAGATAGGGAACAAAACAAGCATGCCTGATTTCACTTCTGCTACCCAACATTGTACTGGAAATTTTAGCCAAATCAATTAGACAAGAAATAAAAGGTATCCCAATTGGAAAAGAAAAAGTAAGATGATCTCTACTCACATAGGACATGACCTTATAAATAAAATCCTAAAGAATCCACAAGAAAGCTATTAGAGCTAGTAAATGAATTTAGCTAAGTTGAAGGGGACAAGATCAGCACCCAAAAAGAAGTGTGTTTTTATACACCTGCAGTGAACTATCCAAAAAGGAAATTAAGGAAGCAATTCCATTTATAACAGCACCTAAAGGAGTAAAATGCCTAGGAATAAATTTAACCAAGGAGATGAAAGGACTTATATTTTTGGAACCTACAGAACATCACTAAAAGAAAGTTAAAAAGACCTAAATAAATGGAAAGACATTTCACATTTTTGGGAAGAAGACTTAATATTGTTAAAGATGTCATACCCTAGCTGACCTACAGATTCAATGCAATCTCTCTCAAAATTCCAACAGCCTTCTTTGCAGAATGGTAACATTAATCTTCAAATTCATATGGAATTGCAGGAGCCCTGAAGAGCCAAAACAATCTTGAAAAAGAAGAACACAGTCAGATGGACTCACACTTTCTGATTTCAAAATTTACTACGAAGCTATAGTAATCACAACAATGTGGTACTGACATAAGGACAGACCAAAAAACCAATGGAATAGAATTAGGAGTCCAGAAATAAACCCATTCATCTATGGCCAACTGATTTTTATAACGGTGCCAAATTCACTCAATGTAGAAAACAGTCTCTTCAACAAACAGCGCTGGGACAGCTAAATTTCCACATGCAAAAGAATAAAGTTGGACCCCTACCTCATGCCATATAGAAACATTAACTCAAAATGGATCAGCAACCTAAATATAAGACCTATTACCATTAAACTCTTAGGAGAAAATATGGGGGTAAATCTTCATGAACTCAGAATTCGGCAATGGATTTAGATATGATGCCAGAAGCAAGAGCAATAAAAGAAGAAATAGATAAATTGGACATCAGCAGAACTTAAAACTTTTATGCATCAAAGGACACCATCAAGAAAGTAAAAAACAACCCATAAGATGGGGGAATATATTTCCAAGTCATATATCTGATAAGGGTTTAATAACCAGAATTTATAAAGATTTCCTAAAACTCAACAAGAAAGGGCGCCTGGGTGGCTCAGTCGGTTAAGGGTCTGCCTTCAGCTCAGGTCGTGATCCCAGCATCCTGGGATCCAGGCCCACATGGCGGGGCGGGGCGGGTCCCTGCTCCGCAGGGAGTCTGCTTCTCCCTCTGCCCCTCCTCCTACTCATTCTCTCAGTCTCTCTCTGAAATAAATAAAATCTTTTTTTTAAAGATTTTATTTAGTTATTTGACAGAAAGAGACACAGCGAGAGAGGGAACACAAGCAGGGGGAGTGGGAGAGGGAGAAGCAGGTTTCCCGCTGAGCAGGGAGCCTGATGCAGGGCTCGATCCCAGGACCCCGGGACCATGACCTGAGCCGAAAGCAGACGCCCAACGACTGAGCCACCCAGGCGCCCCTGAAATAAAATCTTAAAAAAAAAAAAACTCAACAAAAAAGACAACCCAATTTTTAAAAACAGTCAAAGGACCTGAATAAACATTTCTCCAATGAAAGTATATAAATGAGCAATAAGCACATGAAAAGATGGTCAGTCAATATCATCAATCTCAGGGAAATGCAGACCAAAACGGCAGTGAGAAAGCACTTCACTCCTAATGGAAAAGCTATCCTATAAAAGTGGCAGGAGGGAGGAATCAAAATAAAATGAAAAATAACAAGTATTGGCAAGGATGTGGAAAAATCGGCAACTCCCACTTTGCTGGTGGAAATGTAAAGTGTTGTAGCTGTTGTGGAAAATGGTTTGGCTGTGTTCCTCAATAAGTTGAACATAGAACTCCCATATCACTCAGTGAGTCCACGCCTAGGTATTTACCCAAAAGAACTGAAAATAAGTACTTGATTACGTGCACACCAATGTTCCTGCATCGCTACTCACAGTCACCAGAAGGTGGAAACCATCCGAATGGTCCATCAGCGTATGAACAGATAAACAAAACGTGGTACATCCATACAAAGGAATATTATTCAGCCACCATAAGAAATAGAATTCAGGTGCATGCTACAACATGAATGAACCCTGGAAACACGGTAAGTGGAAGAAGCCAGACACAAAGGGACAAATATTATATGATTCCACTTATATGAAATATCTAGAGGAGGCAAATCATGGAGACAGAAAAGATTGGAGGTTACCAGGGGACAAAGGGAGCTGGAATGAGAAGTTACCGCTTTTAAGGGGTGCAGAGTCTCTGTGGTGATGACCTGTGGCAACAGAAACTGGTGATAGCTGCACATCACTGCGAATATAATGCCACTAAATTGTACACATAAAAAACGGCTGAAAGGACTAATTTTATGCTGTATCTTACCCCAATGTAAGAATGTTCAAAGAGACAGCGGAAAGACTGGGAAGAAGTGAAAATGTGCCAAGAAGTAGCTAGAGCAGCCAGGCTGATTGGACGTCAGGAGACTGGGGTTCCCCCCGCAACTTCTTCATACTTAGAAGCGGGAGTGCTCAGAGTGAGAGCAGCCCTGCGACAGCAGGCAGGCCGGGCCGGACCCGGG
Source organism: Eumetopias jubatus (assembly GCF_037043125.1). NCBI lineage: Eukaryota > Metazoa > Chordata > Mammalia > Carnivora > Otariidae > Eumetopias > Eumetopias jubatus. The sequence goes on from NW_028274816.1 coordinate 122,805,995, forward strand.
GAAGAGCGGGTCCCCCTCCCTACCGGCTGCGGGGCGGCGCGACGCGGGGGCGCGGGCGCGGGGCGGGGCCGTCAGTCACCTCGCGCAGCGCGCGGCTGTACTTGTCTACCAGCTCCTGCAGCAGCGTGTTCTTCCGCAGCTGCAGCGGCGCCGGGGCGCTCTCCCGGCAGGTGGGGCAGGAGCGCGGGCGGCTGGCGCTACCCGCGGCCCACAGGCCCTTCAGGCAGTCGCGGCAGAAGCTGTGGCCGCAGGGCAGCGTAGCGGGAGTGGCGAGCAGCCCCTGACAGATGATGCAGCCCAGGTCGTCCTCGACCAGCCACACGGGGATGGCCGGGCCGGGATCCACGCCCGCCATGGTGACCAGGCCACCCCCGCGGGACGCCGGGGCGCGGAAGTCAGGGCCTCGTTGGGGACCGCCCGCTCGCGGCGACGTCTCCTCCGGCTCCTCCCCCGGCCTTCCTCTCCCCGCCTCGGCCCACCCTTTTTTTCCGGTCTCCTGTCCAGCTAAAAGCGGCCTTTGAGCCTCCCCCGCCCGGCGCGGGGCGCCCTAGGTCAGAGGTGGCGGGAGTCACGGCCTCCTGCGCGGGGAGATCAGCTCGCCCCCAAACGCTAGGAACCTGCTGATGTCCCAAAGACCCTTTAGCTTGATGCCCCCCCCCGACCCCCACCACCACCGCACACACCCTGGCGCATTAAAACGCAACCCGACAGTCCTTGAAGAGAAGAGAGGGTTCGGTTCAAGAACTTTTTTATGAGAATGCGCCCACTAGATGTCATCCAGCCGCTCCAACAAGTAGTAAAGGATTAAAGAATACCCGGTGCACATAACTGTTTAAAAATACCGATGCTGGGGCTTCACTCCCAGAGAATCTGATTTCATCGTCTGGGGTGGAGCCCGGCGCCGGGCCTCTTAAAAAACCTCCCCGGGATGATGCTAACGCGCAGCCAAAGTTGAGCGACCCCTAGACTTTTCAAACCGCTATTACAACGCAGAACTGTGCCACCGTCTACTTACTGCTCTCTGCTGGCTGAAAGCACGTTACCCAACAGGCATCCGGACAAAATATTAGAAAATCTGTTTTCTTTTTTCTTTAAGATTTTATTTATTTATTTGACAGAGAGAGAGAACACAAGTTGGCAGAGCGGCAGGCAGAGAGAGAGGGAGAAGCAGGCACCCCAGTGGACAGGGAGCCCGACGCGGGGCTCGATCCCTCGGATCACCACCCGAGCTGAAGGCAGATGCTTAACCGACTGAGCCACCCAGGTGCCCCAGAAAGTCTGTTTTCTTGAGGTAGCAAGCCTTGGGCTCGCTCGCTTCCTCCTCTCCTCTTATTCCAGTCCCAAGCTCATTACAGCATGAAAACGTTGGAGCTGGAAGAGCATCACATCCTCCCGGAAGCCCCAAAGAGGCAAAGGGAACTTTCGGGTTTACACAGCAGTAACTAAGTGGCAGAGACCAGAAACCCCCCCATCTCTGTGATCTGTTGAAATGAACTAACGATATCTCATATTTCATTTCACCCCATCTTGCCTGGCCCCGAAGTAGGTACTGGATAACACAAATTTGTGGCTATTTCCAATACTGGAAATGACAAGGAGTGTTCAATAGAACTACCTGTTAGGCTACTCTGAAGTTTCCAGCTCTTTCCAGCACCTGGTGGGATTGGCGCTTCTCTGACCCACTTGAAACACGCAGAATACTTGTTACCTTTCCACCAGCTTAAAAAGCTAGTAAGTCGTTGTATCCCTTTCTGCCAAATGCCCTGACGATGGAGTTGAAGCCATCATCTGGTGGCCTGGGTTTCTGAGTGGCGAAGATGAGCAGACCCCCTGTGGACCCACACTAGAACATGTAGTAAAAGAGAAAAATAAACTTGAGATATGTTAAGCTTATGGAAGTTTAGTGAGTGCTGTGGCATCAGCATAACTTAGCCTATCCCGATGTATTACCTGGATTTTGTTCCGAAGTCTCCTCATTGGTTGTAAACTCTTTCGCCATGCCTCTTTTCTGAAATATAGGCACAATGCCAAAGACACATGCTTAAGTTTTCCATCTTAAAAAATAAAATCTCCTTTAATAGAAGCACCCCTCTAGCCACCTCTCCTTCTCTATTAGACACCCAAGTTTCTTGAAAGAGTGGATTAACCAGTGGTCTTCAAACTTTTTCTTGGACAATTCCTAAAAGTTTCATGCAAAAACATGCAGTGGTTACCAGAAAGGGGGTAGGGATGGAAATAGCCCTAGGGGTAAAAATACATGAAGGAGTTCTTCATTTACATTGGAAATTTTCTCATTCTTTCATCTTCTTGAATTTGCATTTCTATTCCACTTTCTCCAGAGAACTATGTTCTTCCTTTTCTATGTTTTGGAATAGTTTGAGAAGAATAGGTATTAACTCTTCTTTAAATGTTTCGTAGAATTCAGGATGCCTGGGTGGTTCAGTCGGTTAACCCTCTGCCTTTGGCTCAGGTCATGATGCCAGGGTCCTGGGATTGAGTCCCACATCGGGCTCCCTGCTCAGCTGGGAGTCCGCTATTCCCTCTGCCTGCCTCTCCCGGTGCTGATGCGCTCTCGCTCTTGCTCTCACTCTCTCTCAAATAAAATCTTAAAAAAAAAAAAAGAGGAGGTGCCTGGGTGGCTCAGTCGGTTAAGTGTCTGCCTTCAGCTCAGGGTCCTGCTTCTCATTCTGCGTCTGCCTATCTCTCCTGAATAAATAAATAAAATCTTTAAAAAAAAATACAAATACTCTTAAAAGAGAGAGAGGGAGCAGGAGCAGGAGGGGCAGAGGGAGAGGGAGAATCTCAAGCATACTCCATGTCTGAGCACAGAGCCTGACGCAGGGCGTGATCTTAGGATCATGAGATCATGACCCGAGCAGAACCCAAGAGTTGGATGCTTAACCAACTGCAGCACCCAGGTGCCCCCCAAAGGAACTTTTATAGGTTAAAGTAGACTTACAGGATCCTGGGGGTTGGGCTAAGATTGCCATTTGCCCTTAACAAAGTACTAACCTCGAGGCAGGTGAATTCCTAGATGAAGGTCACTCTGACTCTTTTTTTTTTTTAATTTTATTTATTTGACAGAGAGACACAGCGAGAGAGGGAACACAAGCAGGCGGAGTGGGAGAGGGAGAAGCAGGCTCCCCGCTGAGCCTGATGCGGGGCTCAATCCCAGGACCCTGGGATCATGACCTGAGCCGAAGGCAGGCACTTAACAACTCAGCCACCCAGGTGCCCCGGTCACTCTGCCTCTTTAAAGGTGTTGTCGATGGGCTGTAAATAGTAAGGAAATTTAATTTTTCTTTTGCCTTTGTTTCCCACATCATTGGAGTTTTGTTTGTTGGGAGTTTTTTTAGTACTGATTCAATTTCTTTGCTGGTTATAGGTCTCCTCAAATTTTCTATTTCTTCCTGTTTCAGTTTTGGTAATTTATATATTTCTAGGAATTTATCCATCTATTCTAAGTTTTCTAATTCCACAGAATGATATTCTAAGGCAATCTATTTTATGCATTAAAGTCTTTTATCACTTTGTATCACTTTTATCAACTTGTAATAATTCTCTACAATAAAATATGTATATATGTTGAAATTTTAAATCTGTTTTACTTCCTATAACAAAAAGGTTCTTCTTAAACTTTTCTTCCAGATTGATTTATCATTAAAATTATTATTAGCAGGCAGGGCACCTGGGTGGCACAGTCAGTTAAGCATCCAGCCCTTGGTTTCCACTCAGGTCATGATCTCAGAGTCATGAGATCCAGCCCCGAGTCAGGCTCCGCACTCAGCTCGGAGTTGGCTTGAGTTTCTCTCTCCCTTTCCCTCTGCCTCTCCCTGCTCATGCTCAGTCTCAAATAAATAAATAAATATTAAAAAAACTTATTATTAGCAGTCAGTCAAAACAAGTATAAGTTTATGTAAATAATTGGTAAACAAAAAGTCAAAACTGTATTGGAATTACAGCTCTTCATGAGATGGATGGGTTGGTTTCTTTTAAAAAGAATCTGTGGATGAACATTACTTTTTTCTCCAGCTTTACTGAGATATCTCAATTGACATATAACATTGTCTCTAAGTTTAAGATGTACAATATGATGATTCATTTAATGCACATACAAATGATTACCATAATAAGGTTAGTGAACACCTCCATCATTTCACATAATTACATTTTTTGGAGGCTGATGAGAACATTTAAGATGTACTCTCTTAGCAACTTTCAAATATATAGAATAGTAAACAATAGTCACCATGCTGTACAAAAGATGCCCAGAATTTATTCATCCTGTAAGTGGAAATTTATACTCTGCCCTACATCTCCCCATTTCCCCCCACTTTCCAGTCCCTGGCAACCACCATTCTACTGTGCGTTTCTGAGTTCAGCTTTTTTAGATTCCACGTGTGAGATCGTACAGTATTTGTTTTTCTCTGTCTGATATATTTCGTTTAGCATAATGCCCTCAAGGTGTGTGAGTGTGTGTACATTTTCTTTATCCATCCATCCGTTAACGTAGACATAGGCTGTTTCTGTGTCTTGGCAATTGTGTATTATGCTGCAATGAACATGGGGTGCAGACAGCTCTTTGAGACAGTGATTTCGTTTCCTTCAGATATATACCCAGAAATGAGATTACTGGCTTATATGGTAGTTCTATTATTATTATTATTATGTTATGTTAATCACCATACATTACATCATTAGTTTTTGATGTAGTGTTCCATGATTCATTGTTTGTGCATAACACCCAGTGCTCCATGCAGTACGTGCCCGTCTTAATACCCATCACCAGGCTAACCCATCCCCCCCACCCCCTCCCCTCTAGAACCCTCAGTTTGTTTCTCAGTGTCCATAGTCTCTCATGGTTCGTCTCCCCCTCCGATTTCCCCCGCTTCATTTTTCCCTTCCTGCTATCTTCTTCTTCTTCTTTTTTTTAAACATATAATGTATTATTTGTTTCAGAGGTACAGGTCTGTGATTCAACAGTCTTGCACGATTCACAGCGCTCACCATAGCACATACCCTCCCCAATGTCTATCACCCAGCCACCCCATCCCTCCCACCCCCCACCACCCCAGCAACCCTCCGTTTGTTTCCTGAGATTAAGAATTCCTCATATCAGTGAGATCATATGATACATGTCTTTCTCTGATTGACTTATTTCGCTCAATATATCTATTATTATTTTTTGAGGAACCTCCGTAACCGTTCTCAACAGTGGCTGCGCGAATTTACATTCCCACCAGAAGTGCCCAGGAGTTCCCTTTTCTCCTCATCATGGCTAATACTTGTTATCTCTTATCTTTTTGATAGCTATTCTTACAGCAAGGTGATATCTCATGGGTGTTTTGATTTGCATTTCCCTGATGATTATGATGTTGAGCACCTTTTCATGCACCCGTTGGTCATTTGTACATCTTCTTTGGAAAAATATCTATTTAGGTCTTCTGCCCATTTTTAAATTGTATTGTTTGGGTTTTTGCTATTGAGTTATATGAGGGATGAACATTACTTAACAATAGAATTAAAGATCGGTAAATTATATTCCTATTTTTTGTTTTTATAAATGTTAGTGCTGAGGAACCTTGTCCACATATATAAATGACAACAATGTCACACATTTTGTTGAATACTTTGAGATCAAAAAAAAAAATCACAGTGATCCATCATCAGAAATTACTTAGTAATCTTTCAGCTGACCAGATTGATTCGATTTTCCTTCAATTTTTATTGAGTACAAAGAATTTGAAACTACCTGTATTTCAAAAATCATTAGAAGTATTCACTTTCTTGGGATGCCTGGCTGGCTCAGTTGGAAGAGCAAGCGACTCTTGATCTTGGGGTCATGAGTGTGAGCCCCATGTTGGGTGTAGAGATTAAATAAATAAAAACTTAAAGAAAAAAGAAGTATTCACTTTCTCATTTTCTGAGAGGTATGCTAACAAGACTTTGCCAAGGCTTACCAAATTACTATCAATTAAACCACTCTTTTATGAGTCACTTTGTTAAACCTGTTATACTCAAAAAGGGCTAGAAAAATTAGAATATTATTCATTTAAATACACCGTTATCAATCTGATATTTTTTTGGAAAGATACTTTTCTAGGCTTGAAATATATTTTAAAATTTGGGAGCTGCAGATTTAGCTTATCCAATTTATGCAAAATACTTGCCACATAACCTAAGTGGCAAGGCCAGTTCTCAAGTCAAACCAGTCAGGCAAGTCATATCCATTTTCTGTCAGAGAATCTGACATCATTGTTAAGTTCAAATAGATGTGTTAAGGGGTGACTGGGTGGCTCAGTTGGTTAAGCGTCTGACTCAGATGAGTCGGGCTCCGACATGAGTCAGACTCCGTGCTCAGCGGGGAGTCTGCTTGAAATTTCCTCCCTCCCTCTGCCTCGGCCCACCACCCCCCAGCCCATGTGCGCTGTCTCTAAAATAAATAAAATCTTAAACACACACACAAAATAGATGTGTTAATACACATCCCTGTGACACTGGTTCTAATGTTAATTTAGGTGGGAAAGGACAAGATCCTGAATTTGTGCACTGGATGAAATAAGGTACGACCATCATTAACATCTACAAGTGTCTTGCTTTGCTCTTACTGGATTCCTTCCAGTTAGGGGCAGGAGAAGTCATTAAATGAACATCATCCTTATTTCCACTCCGCTTTATATGAATTCAAAACATCCAAACATAAGCCCAAACACACCATTTTTTAAAATTTTTATTGTTATGTTAATCACCATACATTACATCATTAGTTTTTGATGTAGTGTTCCATGATTCATTGTTTGTGCATAACACCCAGTGCTCCACGCAGAATGTGCCCTCTTTAATACCCATCACCAGGCTAACCCATCCCTCCACCCTCCCCTAGAACCCTCAGTTTGTTTTTCAGAGTCCATTGTCTCTCATGGTTCGTCTCCCCCTCCGACTTACTCCCCTTCATTCTTCCCCTCCTGCTATCTTCTTCTTCTTTTTTTCTTAACATATATTGCATTATTTGTTTCAGAGGTACAGGTCTGTGATTCAACAGTCTTGCACAATTCACAGCGCTCACCATAGCACATACCCTCCCCAATGTCTATCACCCAGCCACCCCGTCCCTCCCACTCCCCACCACTCCAGCAACCCTCAGTTTGTTTCCTGAGATTAAGAATTCCTCATATCAGTGAGGTCATATGATACATGTCTTTCTCTGATTGACTTATTTCACTCAGCATAACACCCTCCAGTTCCATCCACGTTGTTGCAAATGGTAAGATTTCATTCCTTTCGATGGCTGCATAATATTCCATTGTGTATATATACCACTTCTTCTTTATCCATTCATCTGTCGATGGACATCTTGGCTCTTTCCACAGTTTGGCTATTGTGGACATTGCTGCTATAAACATTGGGGTGCATGTACCCCTTCGGATCCCTACATTTGTATCTTTGTGGTAAGTACCCAGTAGTGCGATTGCTGGATCGTAGGGTAGCTCTATTTCCAACTGTTTGAGGAACCTCCATACTGTTTTCCAGAGGGGTTGCACCAGCTTGCATTCCCACCAACAGTGTAGGAGGGTTCCCCTTTCTCCACATCCCCGCCAACATCTGTCGTTTCCTGACTTGTTAATTTTCGCCATTCTGACTGGTGTGAGGTGGTATCTCATTGAGGTTTTGATTTGGATTTCCCTGATGCCGAGCGATGTTGAGCACTTTTTCATGTGTCTGTTGGCCATTTGGATGACTTCTTTGGAAAAATGTCTGTTCATGTCTTCTGCCCATTTCTTGATTGGATTATTTGTTCTTTGGGTGTTGAGCCAAACACACCATTTTTAATGCCAAACTTTGTCACCAACAAAAATCTGCAAAAAAACAAAGGAAGTCATAAACCCTGACCTCAGGGTTAAGAAGACTTCACTGGCACTGTTAAGAGAATAAAAAGCTACAGATTGGGGGAAAATATTTGCACATCCCATGTCTGTCAAAGGACTGATATCCAGAATGTATAAAGAACTCCCAAATTCAACAATAAAGAAAAGAACCCATATAATTAAAAAATGAGGGGCATCTGGGTAGTTCAGTCAGTTAAGTGTCTAACTTTGGCTCAGGTCATGATCCCAGGTTCCTGGGATCGAGCCCCATGTTAGACTCCCTGCTCAGTGGCAAGTCTGCTTCTCCCTCTCCCTCTGCCCCTCTTCCTGCTTGTGTTCTGTCTCTCTCTCTCAAATGAATAAATAAAATCTTTGTTTAAAAAGTAAATAGGGGCACCTGGGTGGCTCAGTTGTTAAGCGACTGCCTTCGGCTCAGGTCATGATCCCAGGGTCCTGGGATCGAGCCCCCCACATCGGGCTCCCTGCTCAGTGGAAAGCCTGCTTCTCCCTCTCCCACTCCCCCTGCTTGTGTTCCCTCCCTCGCTGTCTCTCTCTCTCTGTCAAATAAATAAATAAAATCTTTAAAAAATAAAAAAATAAAAATGTTTAAAAAAAATAAAAAATTAAAAAATTAAAATGTTTAAAAAAAATAAAAAATAAAAAGTAAATAAATAAATTCTTAGAAAATGAAACATGGGGGCGCCTGGGTAGCTCAGCTGTTAAGCATCTGCCTTCGGCTCAGGTCATGATCCCAGGGTCCTGGGATCAAGCCCCACATTGATCTCTCTGCTCAGCGGGAAGCCTGCTTCTCCCTCTCCCACTCCCCCTGCTTGTGTTCCCTCTCTCACTGTCTCTCTCTCTCTGTCAAATAAATAAATAAAATCTTTAAAAAACTAAAAAAATAAAAATGTTTAAAAAAATAAAAAGTAAATAAATAAATTCTTAGAAAATGAAACATGGGGGCGCCTGGGTGGCTCAGTTGTTAAGCATCTGCCTTAGGCTCAGGTCATGATCCCAGGGTCCTGGGATCAAGCCCCGCATTGGGCTCCCTGCTCAGCAGGAAGCCTGCTTCTCCCTCTCCCACTCCCCCTGCTTGTGTTGCCCTCTCCCTGTCTCTCTCTCTGTCAAATAAATAAATAAAATCTTAAAAAAAAAAAGGAAAGAAAATGAGACATGGACAAAGTCACTTCTCCAAAGATACAAGGTTGGCAGATAAGCATAGGAAAAGATGTTCAGCATCACCAGCCACTGGAGAAATGCAAATGAAAACCACCGGGATACCACTACACATCTACTAGAACTGTTAAAATTAAGAATACTGACAATGTCAAGTGCTGGTGAAGATGTAGGGATAACTGGAATTCTCTGCCTGGCTCGGTGCCATCATAGGTAGGGCACGGGACTTCTGGGCAGAGTGCCTGGACATTGCTAGTGGGAATGTGAAAGGGTCCAGCCGCTCTGGCAGACAGCTTGACAGGTTGTTATAAAGTTAAACATACACCTACCAAATGACCCAGCCGCTCCACTCCTGGATATTGTTGCGTGGACCAATGATTCATTCATATTTATTGCCGAGTACTATTCCATGGGATAAACAAACCATGGCATATCCATACAATGCACTACGACTCAGCAGTAATAATTGTTGATACATGCAATGACTTGGATGGATCTTGAAGACATTATACTGAGTGAAAGAAGCCAATTTCAAAAATTACATATTGAATGATTCCATTCATAGGACATCATCAAAAATATAAATCTGGGCTGATGAAGGACAGAGTTGTGGTTGGCAGGTGGCAGGGGAAGAGTGTGGCCATGGAGAGGTAGCCCCGGGAGTGCTTGAGGCGATGTAACCATTCTTTATTCTGATTGTGGTGGTAGTTACAGGAATCCATACAGGTATTAACATTTATAAAACAGTACAAAAGTCAATTTTAGTATAGAACAATGTAAAAAATAAAATTTAAAAAGGAGGCTTGTCACTCCTATTTCAAACTATCTCTTTATTTGGCATCCCAGTGATTTTTATTGCCTTGGAGCAATGTAAGGTTTAAGGTGGTAAGAGGTATGGCTTGCTTTTCTGAACAGAAGAAGGATGTTTAAGAAGGAAGCGGTGGGAAGGAGAGCCGGTGTGCTGTCTCAGACACAAGCCCACAATGACACTTTGGGGCTTGTGATTTATGCAGTGTCCTCCCAGGTGGTCTCCCCGCCTCCTTCCCACACTTTCTTTGTTTTCCTAAGTTTCAGATCTGATCATGGACTTTGCTTCTTAATGCCAAGTAGCTTTGACTGCCTATTTACTTCTTTCCCTCTAGACTGAGCTCACGGGTAGTGAAAAAGGCAGATGAGCACACTGACCCTTAATACACAACCCAGCAGGTGCCGAAAGAGACATTTTCAGGGTGCTTCAGGGGCTAGAAGAGGAAGCACCCCCTTCTCCATCAGGGCTGTCAGGAAGCCTCCAGAAAGACACTCCAATAATGCTGTTTGTCCTCTGGGGGATCCGTAGGAAAACCCCATAAAAAGCAGAGACTCTGTTAAACACCCTCCCGACCCTCTCGGTCTCCACCCTCTCGGTCCCCATCGTTCTGCACGTGACTTGAAGGACAAAGAGTCATAGAGCAGGGACCTCGCTGATCTATTTCTCTAACACTTCAGCCACTCCAGATTTCTTTCAGTTCCTCTTTCTCATCTAAGGGCCTTTGAACAATTTCTGCCCTCAGATGAGTGTTTTCCTCACCCTCTTTCTGCTGACTAACCTCCAAATATCTTTAAGGTTTCAACTTCAACATCACTTTCTGGAGGGGATGGAGGCGCCCCTCTTCCCCTCAGGGGAACCCCTATGTTGCAGGCTCCCACAGAGGTCTGTACTTCCCTTTCTGAATACTCATGGCATCGTCCCGCCCCGTGTAAGGGTTGCCTTGCTGCAGTCTGTCATCTGTGAAAGCAGGGACCATCTGGTTCCTGCCCTATTCCCAGGGCTTGGCACAGATCCTGGCACCTGGGAGAGGCTCAAAAATACTTGTCGCTTCCATGGAATTTCAATAGTTAGTACACCTTCCTCATCTGAAAGAGGAAGACCAAGGCACATGGGTGGGAGAATGAGGTTTCTGGCCATTTCAAGTTAGTGGCAAAGGCCAGAGCTGGCTCGCAGACTAGAGAACTCTCTGCCCTGGGGTCCAGTGGAGCTGCCTCCTTGGCTTGCTTCTTTGCGTCCGAGTAGGACGGTAATCAACTGGGACGTTGGTTTTTGTGTTTTTGGTGGGTTTTTTTTTTTTTTGGTATTCTCTGGGTTTTCACTTCTAAAATGTGCACAAAGACGAGACTTTCCCAAGAACTGTTTTGATTCATGTAGAGAACACACTGCTTTTGAAGAGTGGGAGTGGGTGTTTCTTTAAAAATTTCCTCCAGCTTCCAAGTGTTTAATTTGAACACTTTTGAATCTTTAGAAAATTTGCACCAATAGGACAACAAAGACCCATCTATACTTCGTCTAGATTCTTCGGTCGCTAACATTTTGCTAGTGGCTCGCTTTTTCTCTCTCTCTCCCTGTGTGTGTGTGTGTATACACACTTCCTGTCTTCTATACACACACACACACACACACTATATACATGTACACATACACTTATTCTTTGTTGACCCATTTAAGAGTCAGCTGTAGACTAAAAATTATTACATTTTACCCCTGAACACTTTAGCATGTACCCACCAAGAACAATGAGCAATCTTCTACACAAATACAACATAGTTAACAGTCTCACAACATGATTAGCTAATATACATCCATATTCAAACTTCCCCAGGTATGTCAATTATGTCCTTTATAACTGCTTTTTAAAAAATCCAGGATCCAGGGGGGAGCCTGGCTGGCTCAGTCAGTGAAGCATGTGACTCTTGATCTCAGGGTCGTGAGTTTGAGCCCCACATTGGGTATAGAGATTACTTAAAAATTAAAATCTTAAAAAAAAAGCATAAAAATCCAGGATCCAGTCAAGAATCATGAACTGCATTTTGTTGCCTCCTTCACCTTCTTTAATGTTGAACAGTTTCCTCACTACTTTATCTTTCATGATACTGACACTTTTGAAGAGTCCAGTCCAGCCATTTTATAGAATTTCCCTCACGTGGATTTGTCTGATTACTTCCTCATGGTTAGATCCGGAATCAACTTTTTTTCTCTTTGAGCAAACATGCCACTCGCATGACACAGTGGGTGGCTCTTTGTTGGAGTGTCTTCAATTCAGAGGTCTGGGGCCTTGAGGTCATGGGCTAGATCCCCAAGACCTCCCCGCCCCGCCTCCGCCGGGGCTGGACAGTGGGAACGCCCAGGGAGCCAGCAGGGAAAGGCCAAAGCTTCAGTCTTGGCAGAAGTCATGGCCAGCCATGGCTGCTGACGGCGGGGCACTGCTGCGGGACAACCAAGGCCGAGGTGAGAACTTGCCCTTCCTACCACGAGCTCCACGTGACCAGTGGCCAGCTCCTCAGCCAGGCGGTCACCTGCTGCTGTGGCCAGTCTCCGATGATGCGGCTGCCAGGGGAGCAAGAAGAGAGCTCAGGTGATAATCGTGCCAGTGTAGTCCTACTGGAAAGAAATGACAGCAAGGGGACAGGGGCACAATGACAGAGAACCAGAATTAAAAAACGAACCGACGGGGCGAGAGACAGAGGGGACACACCCCAGAGTAGAGAGTGAGAGACACAGAAACAGAGAGTCAGACACGCAGGCCCACAGGGACAAAAAAGCACCAGCTGCTGGGCTTCACGAGCAACTTCCAAGTCTGTTTCTCAGGCTCTTCGGCTTTAAGATTTTGGAAAGTGAAAAGCGGGTGGGTTTATACTGGTCTGACTCAAAGGGCACAAGGGCTTCTCCTAAGGGGCCATGTGGGGTCACCTCCTCCGTCTGTCCTTTTCCAAACACAGAACTTCTTCCTGGTGCCCCCAAACCAGGCCCCAGGCCAGAAGTTTCCTACTCCGGCTCAGAATGTCTTCCCATTTTTCACAGGGTTGTCAGCAGACAGAAACCTACTTGTCACACATCTGGGGTGAAGGGGAGGAGGAGAGAAGCAGACAGAAGGGACCACACAGAGAAAAGAAGGGCACCAAAAATAGCCTTCCCTCTGTGAGTGGAGAGCAACCCAAGACCCCAGGGGTTGCCCAGCGGGTGTGACCGTAGCTAATAATAACAGGCCAGGGTTTCTCACGCCGAGAGGGATTGGTGGGGGGCGGGTAGCTCATGAGGTAGAGCTCCCCACAGAAGAACTGTATGTGGACAGAGAGGGCTTCCTGGCGACAATGTGCACCATCTGTACTTTTCTTTGGCAGGAAGAGAAGAAAATGTTAAAAGCACAGTGGGGAGCCACGACCCCGGCTTCAGGGCTCCCAGCTGAACCCTGTGAGGCCCCTGTTCTGCCTTCTGCCCTTGGCCGAAAGAACAAAGCTCAGGCTGTGCATCTTACTGAGGAGGTTGAGGGGCGTCAAGGGGCGGGAGAGGACATCCTGAAAACTCTCCAGCCATTCCCGCTGCTCCTTCTCGCTGGGGCAGGTGAAGATGAATCTCCGCTCAGGGGTGACAATCGTGAGGCCGGCTTTCCAGCGGTTCCCTCGGATACCCTTGGGCAGGTCCTCATAGACTCCGTACCCCTGCTCGTTGCTCCCAAGAAAAACCTGGCCCTGTTCAAAGGCATCCTGAAGATAGAGGACACTTGGTCATCAGAGGCCACACCTGGGGCAGACAGGCACCTGCAGCCCAGACATCCCCCAAGCTCTATTTTAGGAAGAGGTGTTTCATGCGTGTAGTGAGGGTCTCTGCTGGGGATCTCTGCTTGGTGGGACCTGGAATTTGAAAGGCTACAAAACCATAAAAGAAATCACACACGTGATCTGTTAAAATGATACTTACTTAACATCATGGGCAGCTTGCTATGCACCAAGAATTCAAGTTCTTGACCTTAAGTAACTTATATAATCCTCATGGCAACCTCTGAGGAAGGCACTGTTATTAAGCCTATTTTCCAGAGGAGGAAACTGAGGCACAGAGAGCTAAGTGCTCTGCCCAAAGCATACCACTAAGTGGCAGGACTGAAAGTTCTAAAGCCCACAGTCCTAACCACTAGCCTCCCCTTGAGAAGTGAGCCCTGGAGACAGGAAGAGGAAGAACTACATTTTTACAATGTTTACACTGTAAAATATAAGTGTTACAATGTTTTACAATGTTTAACTACACTGACAGCATTTTGGATACACAGAGGAAGTCCTGTGCACAGGAGATGACAGAGACGAGCAAAAGTGGAGGTGTGTTCCTCACCAGGTTTCTCCCGCACTGCCACTTCCCCACGGTCCCCGGCTAGCCAGACCCCACCTCTGTCTGCGGGTGTACTGAAAAGGGGCCGGCAGTGGCTCTTACCAGTGGGTTCTTGTAATAGAGCAGCCTCCGCTCCTGGGGATCCAGGGCAAACCACCTTTTTTTGAAAGGTTCTCTCTGCTGCAAAAGAGGGAAGCTCAAACCAGGGCCAGCCAAGCGGGGGAGCACAGAGGTCAGAGAGCTGGCCAGTCCCTTAGCCAGCAGCCACCCCAGCGCTCCTCCCGGAGGCTCTGCCCACCTCCCCCCCTCCTCCCCCCCGCTGGCTGCACCCTGTGCCTCTGGGTGCTGCTGTGGGTAGGAAGAAGGGCTACAGACAAGAAGTCTCAGAAAAAGGAAGTGGAAGTCAGAAGCAGTGATGGCTCAGCGGTGCTGACAGCGCTGGCCTGGGTGGAATTCTAACCGAGGTCAGGGGAAAGAAAGCCCCTGGCGGGAACCCTTGGGGAGTGGCCGTGCCATCAGCGGGTGAAGGCAGAAAACAAAATGTGCAATGCTTTGACTTGTTTTTGAGCTGCCCAGAGGCTTTCTTTTTCACACTGATTGCCTAACACCTTTCCCTGCAGTCTTAACATCCATCCTGTCAAGATAAGACATCTTAAAAAAAAAAGAAAAAGCAAGCATTGGATTGCCGCTGCTTTGGGAGTTTTTTAAGGAGGTTCCCTCTGCTTTCCCTTCTTGTCCTCCCTTCCCCCCTTCCTCCCCTCTCCAGCCAGACTTCTGATTTGGAGCTGCGCCCCTCTAGGCATCCAGGCTGGGCACCCCCCCCCCCGCCCCCAGGTGCTCTCACAGCAGGAGCTGTCACCCCTCCGGACCCTCCAAGGGATGCCCAAGAGCAGCCAGCCTTCCCTTCCTTCCTAGGTAAGTGGGAATGAGCAGCACTGGGAGTTGGGGCAGGTTTAGCAAAGGAGGGCAGAGGCTGAGCTGGAGGGAGGGTGTGTGTGCTGGGAAGGGGTGAGACCATGTGTGGGTCTAGGTGTGTGTTTTCAGACCAGTCACTAGCCCCTGTCTCACTTGGACAGTCCTGGTAGGCCCCCAGCACAAAGCACACACGGGTTCTGGAAAGGGCAAAAGCTGTCGCCCCAAAGAGTCCCTTTTCAGCTATGTTTTCCTAGGAGTGGGGTCAGTTAGACGGACTTAAGAGGAAGAAAGAGGAAGGAAGCTGGGGCTCCTGCGTGGCTCAGTCAGTTAAGCTTCTGCCTTTGGATCAGGTCATGATCTCAGGGTCCTGGGATCGAGCTGCATGGGCTCCCTGCTCAGCGGGGAATGTGCTTCTCCCTCTCCCTCTACCCCACCTCTCCCCTCTGCTCACTCACTGTCTCTCAAACAAATAAATAAAATCTTAAAAAAAAAAAAAAAAAAGGAGGAAAGAAGCTGCTTGTGATGTCGATAAAGAAGGAGGATGCCCACGGATCAGAAGCACCTGTAACCATCCTGGACCACGCACCAGCTCACCAGTCTCCACTTGGTCTTTTGCCCCAGGAACTGACAAACATTGGGTTATCTTCCCTTCCCTCCCTCTTCCCACCGTCTGGCTCCCCACTTTCCCACTTCCCAAATTCTGCCCTATTGCCCACTAGAACCAGGGCCGTGTAAGTCCCCCAGAGAGCGGTGGAACGTACCTTTGGACCAGTCTTTTCCATGAAGCCTTGTTTGAGGTACTTCCTGGTGATGAGGGGCACGAGCTGGGGGAAGGGAGATATAACACTGATCCCCCGACTCATACGCCAAGGGTTCAAGGTCCCCCACTGAACTTGGCTCCCCAACATAGGGGAAGTTTGGAATGGGGAAGGATGTGGTTCACAGGGTTATATTTGGAATGTGGTATTGGATGCAATATTAACATTTCAACAGTCAGATGACAGCATCTCAGATGTTTGCGGAGCTCACCAGCAGAGCCCAATCGTGGCTTAAGGAGTTAGTCTGAGGATTCCTTCAGCAACCCCAGGAGGTAGACAGAGGCAAGGCTCTGAGGAAACCCCCCTGGTGTCAGGGGGCATATTCTGAGGGTCTACGTGTGTCAAGCTCTGGGTGCAGTTCTCACCCACCCTGTGAGGTGGACATTATTATCTTCATTGGGCCCAGGGCAGGGGAAAAGGGGAAGTGAAGTCTGGGAAGTCGAAAGGAAGAAAATTGTGGGCCGAAAAAGATAAACTCGACCACTCCCCTGGCCCCAAAATACATTCTATAGGCCTTAATTCCTTCATTTGGAAGGAAGACTCCTGAACTGTGCAAGAATCTGAACCCGAGCCAGGGCCATGCTAGTCTCGGCCTAGGGAAGCAACCGGAAGAAGGAAGAGCACATGGATGGAGCGCTGCTCACTGACTGAGTCCTAGAAGCCGAGGCTCTCTCGAGTCTCACAGCAGCCCTGGAAAGGAGGTGTTGTCCCCACAATGACAGATGAGCGACCCAAGGCTCAGAGCAGTGAGGTGACGTGCCCCAGGTAACACATCAGCTTCTCTGACTTCGGAGGCCACCCCTTTCTTAGTCTGGGACTCCCCCCGCCCCCGCCACCCCACTGGAACTCCCCAGGTGTCTAGCCTCTGGATCCCCAAGCTTGAGCCAGGTCCAGGTGGCTGCCCAGAACCTCAGGCCATCCCTAGCCGCAGGGGGAAGAAAGGCAGCAGAGACACGGGAGTGGAGAGGAGAGGAGGCGAGAAGACATTGAGGAGTTGGCCAAAGACCAATGTCCTCTGCAGAGGTCAGCAAAGTTGGAGAGCCAGCCCGGATGACGAAGGCTGGGAGTCTGTCCTGTGACCTCTCTAGTCCGCACTCAGCACACACAGCGCCCTGCCCGCAGACTGTGCATTCGCTCCTGCTGGGTGCTGACTCGGCAGACCAGGAGGGTCCTGAAACAGGCCTGGCTGGAGTCGCTCCCAGAGAGTTGCCAGCTCCGTGCACTGCCAGGCCTGGAGAGGACGCCTGTTCCCAAAACTTAGCTCCCTGCAAACCTTGGAATTTAGGAGCATTTAGGCATTCAAGGAGGGTCTAATGGTTTGGAACAAGAAAGTCCTGGGATGAATAGGGTGTCTCCGCCCCCATCATTTACAAAATCCTCCTAGAGCAGGGTGGAAAGCAGACCCCAGACCATAGCACCTCGGAGCTGGAAGGGACCCTGAAGATGACCCAATCACCATCTGACAGATGTGGAAACAGATGCTCTGGGAAGTGATGAGACCCGCAGCGGTCAGTGAGTTAGCGACAGAGCATCGTGAGAGCCCGAGCCTCCTGGCTCAAGGCAGCAGCCTCTGCCCCACACACCTGAGAGATGTAGATGGGTGCCCCACAAGTCTGAGGATGACCATAATGAAGTTCTCAGGATCACCATTACCTTGGCCACAGAAGGCAGACTGCTCCTGTTAGAATTGTAATGGAGAAGATCCCATTGCCTTCCCAAGACCAGAACACAAAAGGGCAAAGGGAGCACATCAGAGTGGGAAGAGCACCCTTGAGTATTCACCTGACCTTCTGGGGATTCAGTTTCTCATCAGTAAAATGGGAATAATCACTCCGCCTAACTGTCTACTACAAGGGATTACTAGATAACAGGGAATACAAGATAAAATGGGCTCAAAAGCACTTTGTAAACAGTACATTAGGGATCATCTGCACATTTCAGTGGGAAAAGGGGTGAGAAAGAGATACCCCCCCAAAAAAGAGATGTCCAAATCCTGAGCCCCTTGACACTGGGGATGGTGGCTATGCATCCCAAAGGGGACAGTCTGACCTATATTTTGGAGATTGCCTTGCCATGTGTGAGGCCATAATCCCGCAAAGAAAGCCTTTGGTTTCCCTCTGAGGTATCCAACCCCAAATCTCAAGGTCTTGTCCACAAACAAAGCTAGTCTGGCCTCTGAGTATTTTTGAGGTCAGCAGACAAAGAGAGGGGATGGCAGGGAGGAGACTCAGAAGTTGGGGTCCATGGGGCACCTGGGTGGCTCAGTCGGGTTCAGCATCCGATTCTTGGTTTCTGCTCAGGTCATGATTTCAGGGTCATTAGATCAAGTCCCGCAGCATCAGGCTCCGCACTCAGCGGGGAGTCTGCTTTTCTCTCCCTCTCCCCCCACCCTGCTCACGCTCTCTCTCGCTCTCTCTCTCTCAAATAAATAAAATCTTAAAAAAGAAGAAGAAGTTGGGGTCCACGTTTAGCTCACCTCAGACTCCGGGAACTCAGGAAAGGCTGTTTTTAGGTATTGCAGACGGGCAGCACGGAGGGCATTGAACCAGTCCACTATCTCCTGTGGAGAAAAACGAGAACAAACAGCCTGTGAGATGGAGTAGTGGGGGAGCTGAGTTTGGTGGCAGGAAGCTAGCTGGGTCTTCAGGTTCAGCACATGCACATCCCCCCCCATCCCAGTTCTGCTCAGGGGCCTGTGCACTGATCACAGGTATCTGTGAGGACGATGCCAGAGCAAGTGGGAAGCCACTGACAGATGTCCAGAGCCATGGGGAAAAGACCAAGGTGAACTGCACCAGAGTTAGGTAATGGCCTTGGGCCTTGCTTGGCCCTTTCCAACGTGTGTAAGAATCACCTGAGCATCTCTTTTTTTAAAATGCAGATTTGGATCCAGTGGGTTTGAGGTAGGTGGGGCCTGAGATCCTGCATTCCTAACAAGCTCTCTGGTGATGAGATGCTGGTCAGTGGGACACAACTGGAGGAGCAAGGGTCTTCAGATGTCAAAGACTGGCTCTCGAGTGCGGGCAGGTACACCTGCAGATTCTCCTCCAATGTGGATGCTCATCACCTGGAGTGCAACTTGGCCCAAAGCTGGCTTGGACTGCCTTGCGTCCTTCTGGGGGGAGTGCATCCTCGGCAGTGTGGGCCACCGTTATCCCTGGTGAACCACTTGTCCAGCTGGCTCTGCTGTGGCTCCGCTGCTCTGCAAAGGGTCCTCCCACAGCAGCCAGAGTGATTTTTTTTTTCCCCAGAGTGATTTTCTTTTTCTTTTTCTTTTTTTAATTTATTTTTTAAATTATTTATTTGTCAAAAAAAGACAGGAGGAACGGCAGGCAGAGGGAGAAGCAGGCTCCCCCCTGAGCAAGGAGCCCGATGCGGGGCTTGATCCCAGGACCCTGGGATCATGACCCGAGCTGAAAGCAGTCGCTTAACTGACTGAGCCGCCCAGGCACCCCTTGTCCACTTCACTTGCAAATGAGCTACGTGGCTCCTGCAGGCATGAAAGTTTGCAGCCCCCATTTATGCCTATCTAACAGAGAAGCTGGGGCATTGAGGAAAAGAGAAGGGCCAGACTGTATCAACGATGCCTATTTCCCCATCTTACTCCCTCCCCAGTCTGTGAGATCCTTGAAGCCCACCCATGGCTCTGCCCTATTTGCTACCACACTCTCTAGAGCCAGGGCAGTACTTTGCACATTGCAGAGGCTCAATAAGGACTAATTGGAAGAGTGAATGAGTGGGGTGCCTGGGTGGTTCAGCTGATGAAGTGTCTGACTTCAGCTCAGGTCATGATCTCGGGGTCCTAGGATTGAGCCCGTGGCGGGCTCCACACTCTACAGATGGAGTCTGCTTGTCCTCTGCCCCTCCCCCCTGCTCTCTCTCTCTCCCAAATAAATAAAATCTTAAAAAAAAGACTGAGTGAGAGATACAGATGTGAAATTGCCCATAAGATTTTACCCTTTACAACTGCTACAATCATGAGCAAATAATTAGCGAGGTTTTTTGTTTTGTTTTTTAAAGATTTTATTTATTTATTTGAGAGGGAGAGATAGTGAGAGAGCATGAGCAGGGGGGAGAGGGAGAAGCAGACTCCCCTGCTCAGCAGGGAGCCCGACATGGGGCTCGATGTCAGGACCCCAGGATCATGACCTGAGCTGAAGACACTTAACCACTGAGCCACCCAGGTGCCCTAATTAGCAGAGATTAATGTTTGAAATGTACTTCACTGTAATGAAATTCGTTCACATTCATGGTTCATGGTCATTCACCCTCTAAACCCCTCTGGGCAGGTGGGTGTTCTGATCCATAAACAAGCAGATGGAGGAGGGGAAGGGACTTGGCCCAGTAACACAGCCCAGAGTGGCAGAACCAGGGCTCCAGTTTCTGACTCCAAACCCCGATTCTTCATAGCCTCCACTGCCAGGAACTCTGCCCAGACTCTGCCAGCATCCCAGTACTGGGGCCCCTTGGGAAAATCTTTGTCTCGGTCTCGGGTTCCTGGCTCCTGCTACCAAGGATTCTCCCTCCAGCAGAGGCACAAAGGGGGGTGGGGTAAGATGGTCGTAGGACTCAGGAATCATAGTCTGGGTGACCCTGAGCAAGTTACTTAACATGCCTGTGGCTCAGTAACATAGGGTTAAAACATCTCCAGGACTGTTTTGAGGATTAAGAAATGATATATAGCAGGGCGCCTGGGTGGCTCAGTCAATGAAGGGTCTGCCTCTTGATTTCAGCTCAGGTCATGATCTCAGGGTCATGGGTTCAAGCTCTGCATCGGGCTCCGCGCTCAGTGGGGAGTCTGTTTGTCTCTCTCCCTCTGCTCCTCCCCAACTCGGTGCTCTCTCTCTCTCTCTCTCAAATAAGTAAATAAATAAATAAAATCTTAAAAAAGGAAAGAAAGAAAGAAATGATGTATGGTGGTTACCAAGAACAGTGCCTGGCACAGAATTAATAGGCACTCAAAAATGTCTACCCTCACCTCTACCCCTCTGCACTTCCACTTGGCATCTGTGTCCCTTGCTCAGTCAGGAGACTGCTCATTCTGACCTAGCTTACTCTCTTGGACCTGTACTACTGGCCTGCTCTTCTCTGGCAGAGCTGCAGAGCTGATGTCTTAAACTTTAATGTGCTTAAGGATCCCCTGGAGCTCCTGTGAAAACGCAGTTTCTAATTCAGTAGGTTCCAGTGGGCCTGAGACTGTGTTTCTAACCAGCTCCGAGGTGATGCTAACGCTCTGAGGGAGCCGGACGTGGGGCTCGATCCCAAGACCCCAGGATCATGACCTGGGCCGAAGGCAGCCACTTAACTGCTTAACTCCGAGGACCACGTGGGGAGAAGCAGGGCCCTCGAGTTCAGGGCTGCCGGATCTTCCGTTCATCCCTGTTCCTGCATGCAGAGTCTCTGCCCTACCTGGATTCGTCCCCCTGGGCATAGCCCCTCCTGCTAACTGGACTCCCCGTAGTGGCTATGCGCTGTCCAGACGCACACCCCATGGTGCTTGTCAGGTTTTTCTCCCTGACCTCGCTCTGCGTTGCTCCTACGGCTCTCTGGGACCGGA
Organism: Eumetopias jubatus; assembly: GCF_037043125.1. Taxonomy (NCBI): domain Eukaryota; kingdom Metazoa; phylum Chordata; class Mammalia; order Carnivora; family Otariidae; genus Eumetopias; species Eumetopias jubatus. The sequence continues at coordinate 122,827,457 of NW_028274816.1, forward strand.
AAGGGACAAGAGATGAGGCCAACAGCGGCAGCTGAACCAGCTGGCAAGGCAGGCCAGCAGAGTCCTGCGTGTGGGCTGGGGGCCGGGATGGCAACGCCGGTCATCTCACCTTCCCACTCTCGTGGTACACGAACAGGTTCCTGATGTGGCCCTCTCTCCTGTAGGTGATCTGCAGCCCATGGGGGTTCCCTATCTTCTCTGTCTCAAAGGTGGCATTCAAATCCTTGATGCTGATGACAGCTTTGGGGCCTTTACCCTGAAAGAGAGGATGCGGGTGACTTCTCTCCACCTTCACCAGGCCTTAATACACACGGATAACCAATTTGTATCTTTCCGTGGCTTTTAAATGTTCCTGCTCTAATATCGAGATGCACCGATGTTGTACTGCTCTCCTGTGTTTTGGCCATCCCGCCATTTCCACTTGATCAGATTGGCTTCTCAGAGCTGGGAGGTAGCTTGGAAAGGCCTGAACTTAGGACATTTCAAACTTTTTAGCCACAGAACTTTTTCAGAAGTAAATCATTTACGGAAGCCAAACGAATGAAATAAAGCAGATAAAGGGCACCTGGGTGGCTCAGCCGTTGAGCGTCTGCCTTCGGCTCAGGTCATGATCCCAGAGTCCTGGGATCGAGCCCCACCTCAGGGTCCCTGCTCAGCGGGAAGCCTGCTTCTCCCCCTCCTACTCCCCCTGCTTGTGTTCCCTCTCTCTCTGTGTCTCTCTCTGTCAAATAAAATAAAATCTTTAAAAAAAAATAAAAAATAAATAAAACAGATAAACAGATAAAAGCAGGTATGGGAGTCTTGGGGAGCTCCCTTCCACACTCTACTCTGTTGGCAGGGGTCTGGAACAAGGGTTAAGCATTAACCGTATCTATTCCTTGCTTAGTATCTAAGCAAGGAAGGGAAAAGAGTGTTTTCCTTTGTAACTGGTAAGAGAGAAAAATGTTACAAACACTCTAGACCTGGGGCAGCCATTAACCACATGTAGCTATTTAAATTAAAATTTAATAAAAATGAAACTTCCGTTCCTTGGGGCATACCTGGCTGGCTCACTCAGTAGAGCATGCGACTCTTAATCTCAAGGATCATGAGTTCAAGCCCCACAGTGGGCATGGAGCTTAGTTTAAAAAAAATTACAGAAAAATACAAAAATAAAACTTCAGTTCCTTATGCTTAGCCCCATTTCAAGTGCTCAAGTAGCCACTTGGGGCTAGGGTATCGGACAGGGCAGACATAGAACATTTCCATCACTGAACAAAGTTCTATTCGATAGTCTTCTCTAGAGGGAAATTTGGTCATACTTATCAAAATGTTGAATTTTTTTATTTTTTATTTTTATTCATTTGAGACACAGAGATACAGAGAGAGAGAGAGAGAGAGAGAGAGCATGAGCAGGGGGAGAGGCAGAGGGAGAAGCAGGCTCCCCGCTGAGACAGGAGCCTGACATAGGGCTTGATCCCAGGACCCTGGGATCATGACCCAAGCCGAAGGCAGACACTTAACCTACTGAGCCACCCAGGCACGCCAAAATGTTGAATTTTTAAAAAGATTTTATTTATATATTTATATAAAGATATATTTATATCTTTATATATTTGACAGAGAGATAGGCCGAGTGGCAGGCAGAGGGAGAGGGAGAAGCAGGCTCTCTGCTGAGCAGGGAGCCAGAGGTGGGGCTCGATCCCAAGACTCCGGGATCATGACCTGAGCCGAAGGCAGACGCTTAACCGACTGAGCCACCCAGGCGCCCCTCAAATGTTGACTATTTTGCCTTGACTCACAGTTTCACATCTGCAAATCTATCCCAAGGAAGTAACTGCATTACTGTGCAAACATGTATGTCAAAAGATACTTGTTGCTGTGTTTTTTAGAATAATAGTAGTAGTAGCAAAAGGAGGAGGAGGAGGGGGAAGAGAAACTATTATATCTATAATATATAACTATATGATAATATATAATTATATAATATATAACTAATATATATATACATATATATCCATCAGGGATAACGGGTTAAATAAACAATCATGGTATATCCATACAGTGAAATACCACAGAATTTTTATAGGATAATTTAGGTCAATGTTTTTTTTTAAGATTTTATTTATTTATTTGACAGAGAGAGACACAGCGAGAGAGGGAACACAAGCAGGGGGAGTGGGAGAGGGAGAAGCAGGCTTCCCGCAGAGCATCTTAACACTTAAAGACTGAGCCACCCAGGAAAAAAAAAAAAAAAAAGACTGAGCCACCCAGGCGCCACCCAGAATAATTTATTTTAGATTCATCTACATTATTGCATTTATTAGTAGTTTGTCCCTTTTTATTGCTGAGTAATATTCATTCTGTGGATATACTACAATTTGTTCATTCAGCTGTGGATGGACATTTGGGTTCTTTCCACATTTTGGTGGGGTTTTTTTATGAATTAAGCATCTATGAACATTCACATACAAAGATTTTTGTGGACAGATGTTTTTGTTTCTTTTCAGTAAATACCTAGGAGTGGAATGGCTGGGTTATACAGTTAAGTGTATATCTACCTTCAGTAAAAACTACCAAATGGTTTTCCCAAGCGGTTGTATCACTTTACAATCCCACCAAGTAACGTATGGGAGTTCCAGTTTCTCCACGCCCTTTACATGGAGTTGTCAGCCTTTTTAATTCCAGCCATTCTGGTGCAGTATATCCCATATGGCTTCATTTTGCATTTCCCTGACTGCCAGAGAGATTGGGGCATCTCTTCTTATATTTATCTTTATCTTATATTTATCAGGCATTTTGGTTTCCTTTTCTGTGAACTGCCAGTCTATTTTCTTTGCCTATTTCCCCATTGGATTGTCTTTTTCTTTTTGCTTTGTAGAGTTCTTAAGAAAACGTGTTCTGGGTATTACTATTTTATTTTGCTGAGATGAGTCTCACTTTCTTTATACTTACTTTTCTGTATTACCAAAAAATTTTTTTTAAAGATTTTTTTTATTTATTTGACAGAGAGAGACACAGAGAGAGAGGGAACACAAGCAGGGGGAGTGGGAGAGGGAGAAGCAGGCTTCCTGCCCGAGCACGGAGCCCGATGTGGGGCTCGATCCCAGGACCCTGGAACCATGACCTGAACCGAAGGCAGACGCTTAATGACTGAGCAACCTAGGCACCCTGTATTACCAAAAAATTTAACGTAAAAATGAATTACCTTTACAATTTAAAAGAAGTTCCCTCTTGGGAAAGAAATTAAAAAATAACAAAAGCCACTCATTTGATTTTAGACTGTTTTAGACTGAACTGGCTTAGGACTGAGAAACAGATTGACCTTGGCTAACCAAGGATGAGACTCTCCTAGAGGCCAACTCATAGCTGCTGCGGGGGTGCCGCGTCCGCTCCTAACTCTGCGGCAGCCCTTTCTTTGCCTGCCTTTTGGACAGAGAAGAAATCCCTAATTCTTACTTGGAGGGGTAATACTCTTCACCCCCCACCATTTTTCACTTGGCCCCAGGCTGCAGTCACACTGGACAGCCCTGATAGCATTGCTGTGGTCTATCTAGGAAAGCAACAGGGGAAATCAATCAATCAATCAGTCAGTCAGTCTACATGTAGGAAATGGAGTCAGGCGATGGCTGACGTGCTCAGAGCTTGCCCTTTTCTGACTTTGTTGGCGGCTCCTTCACATTCTCTGCTGGAAATTCTTCTCTCTTTTTTTTTTTTTTCTGCCCTCAAAATACTGGAATGTCTCAGGGCTCAACGTGGTAAATAACCTCCAGAGATGGTCCTTACCAATTCCCTCCCTCCCAGTATGCACACTCCATGATACCCATAAAGAGGGGGAGTCTATATCCGCTTCCCTTGAATATGGCTGCTTGAGTTGCTTTGATCAACAGAAGGTAGTTCCTGACCTCATGTTGAAGAGGCCGAGCAGCATCTCCCTTTGCTTAGGGGAGGCCAGCTGCCACGCTACAAAGAAGCTCAAGCCAGACTCCTGGATACGGAACAAGCACACGGAGAGCCAGAGCCTCCCTGGAGAACCCAAGGCAGCAGACTTATGAGTGAAGGCTTCCCGGACACTCTCGGCCAGCCCAACCACCATCTCAGTGCAGCAGGGCCAGTGACCTGGCTGATGCCACAGGGAGTACATTGCAGCAGCCAAGGCCTGCCCAAATTCCTGACCCCCAGGATTGAGAGAAATAGTACATTGATGTTTTAAGCCACTAAGTTGTATGGTGGTTTGTCATTGAGCAACAAGTAACAAAAAACCCTCGGTCCTAGGATTTGTGCTTTCACTCCTTTCTGGAGGTGACAACCTCCCCATGACCACATGGATCTCCTGCACCCATCCCCAGAAGAGAAGAGGAAGCACAAGGAGCGGCACCTGGCGCGGAGCCCCAACACCTACTTCATGGACATGAAGTGCCCAGCGTGCTACAGAATCCCCACGGTCCTTAGCCATGCACAAATGGTCGTTTTGTGTCCTAGCTACTCCACTGTCCTCTGCCAGGCCACGGGAAGAAAAGCAAGAATTATAGAGGGCGGTCCTTCAGACAGGAGCAGCACTAAAAGCACCCTGAATCAAGAGGAGTAGGAAACAGGGGTGCCCGGGGGACTCAGGTCATTAAGCATCTGCCTTCAGCTCAGGTCATGATCCCAGGGTCCTGGGATCGAGCCCCACATCGGGTTCCCTGCTCAGTGGGGAGTCTGCTTCTCCCTCTTCCTCTGTGCACTCTCTCTCTCAAATCAATCAATCAATCAATCAATCTTTAAAAAAAAGATGAGTTGGGAAACTATCCCAATAAACACATTTTGGATACAAAAAAAAAAAAAAACCCCTAAAACAAAACATCTTTTCTCATCTACCCACACTCCCCGCCCAGGTGATCCCAGCCAGTCCCATCGTTAAACCAGCAAGTGTTGGTGAGGATGTGGAGCAATTAGAACCTTCACACATTGCTGGTGGGAACATTAGATGGTACAGGGACTTTGAAAAACAGTGTGGCAGTTCCTCTAAAACAGTGTTACAGTTCCTCTGTAAATACAGAGTTACCATATGACCCAACAATTCCACTCCTAGGTATAGCCCCAAGAAGAGGGGAAACATGTCCACATGAAAACTGGTACACCAATGTTCATAGCAGCATTATTCATACTTGCCCAAAAGTGGAAATAACTCAAATGTCCATCAACTAAGTGAACAGATGAACTATCCACACAGTGGACCAGTACTTGGCAATAAAAAGAAGTACTAATACGTGCTATATGAACGAATCTTAAACACATATGCAAAATGAAAGAGGTCTGTTACAAAGGACCACATGGTCCGTGTATTTGAGGTGTCCATAATAGGCAAACCTACAGAGGCAGACAGTAGATCAGTGGTCTCCTGGGGCTGGGGGGGTATGATGGGTAGAGGATAAGGGCTAACGGGTGTGGGATTTCTTTTGGGGCTTATGAAAATGTTCTAAAATTGGTTGCGGTGACAGTTATGCAACTCTGTGAGTATACTAAAAACCATTAATTGTCTGCTTTAAATGGGTGAATTGTATAATATGTGAATTTACATCTTTTTTTAAGATCTATTTATTTTAGAGAAAGAGAGAGAGAAAGCACAAGCGGTGGGGGAGGAGCAGAGGGAGAGGGAGAGAGAGAATCTGGAGCAGACTCCCTGCTGTGCGCAGAGCCCGATGCAATGTGGGCTGGATGCGGGCCTCGATCCCACCACCCTGAGATCAAGACCTGAGCTGAGATCAAGAGTCCCACACTTAACTGACTAAGCCACCCAGGGATCCCTATGAATTTATATCTTGATAAAACTGTTTCAAAAAAAAATATCTTGAGTCTTACTAGGCCCTACAAGATCCTTACCTATGTGAGCTCATCTCCTTCCATCCTTCTCTTTGCTCCTTCTGCACAGATCACTTTGGCTTCCTTGATCCACCACACCACCCTCCCAGCTCAGGCCAGGGCTGTGGCTTATGGCTGAGTAGTTTGTGCACGAAACAAAAAGTCCCTGGATGAGGGTGTAAGTGAGAACTGCAACCTAGGCTTCTGCTTGTCTAGACCTGGGCCCCAGGGCTACACCGTCTCGGAGGGGTCATTTTCTAACTGACATGCAGGACCATGTTCACGTTCCCTCTACTTCTTCTACTCTGCCCCCACATACGCACATGCTTGCTCACTTTTTCTTTTTAAGATTTTATTTATTTTAGGAGGGGAGGGGCAGATGGAGAAGGGAGAGAGAGAGAAACCCAAGCAGACTCCACACTGAGTCCGGACCCCGACACAGGGCTCGATCCCACGACCCCAAGATCATGACCTGAGCCAAAACTAAGCACCAGATGCTTAACCGACTGAGCAATCCAGGCATCCCTGACTTGCTCACTTTTATTCATTTCCCTGCTCTAATGTCATCAGAGGGGCCTTCCCTGACCCCTGTGTGATATCAGCCCCACCATCCTCTAACTCTTCACCCGCTTTTATTTCTCTTCACAGAACCTACTATACCTCGTCTATCATATATTGATGTACGTTTTGGTTACCACCTGTCTCTTTCCACTAGAATGAAAGCCCCATGAAAACAGGAGCTTAATTTCATTTACTGCTGTAGCCCCAGTGTCTATAGGAATGTCTAGTATATAGTAGGTGCTCAATAAATAATTTCTTGTGGGGCGCCTGGTTGCCTCAGTCGGTTAAGCGTCTGCCTTCGGCTCAGGTCATAATCCTGGAGTCCCAGGATCGAACCCCACGCTGGACTCCCTGCTCAGCAGAGAGTCTGCTTCTCCTTCTCCTGCTGCCCTTCCCCCTGCTTCTTCTCTCTCTCTCTCGCTCGCTCGCCCAAATAAATAAATAAATAATTTCTTGAGTGCATGAATAAATGCAGTAAACTCAAGTGGTCATCCAGGGCTTATTTGTGGACCAGTCTAAGCTGATTCTACGTGAAGAGAAGGTATGTTTTTGATTGCCTGGATTGATTGCCTAACTGTGGAAAAGTAACCATGCGGTGCTAAACACTCAGTGGCTGAGATTATCCAGAAGACACGGCACCATTGATTCCAATGTGACCTCAGTGGGGTACAGTCCAGCGCTCAAGGAGGGACCCCTTGCTGGTCTGGTCTCTTACCTCCTCTTTAGTGTAGTACTTCAGGAGGCCTTCTTTTGACAGGAGGACAAACTTTCTTCTCAGGAACTGGGCATTGTCCCTTCCCCGCTTCCACAGGAACCCTTCTCGGGTACCTTAGCCACCAAGGAAGAGAAAGAGGGAACACCCACATCCTTAAGATAAACAAGCAGTTTGCAAACCTCCTAGGGTCTCGAGGGTAGAGTGAACGCTCCACCCAGTGCTAAAATATCTTAAATCTAACTTAGCTATGTCAGCTGCAGCATGTAAGGTTCTGTCTGGGGCCAAATTTGCAAAGTCTCATGATTTCAGTTGGGCTCTCCCTAACTTCCTTCTTTGGCTATTTCATAAGAAGACCAACTAAACCCTTAGGAGGCTAAGTCCTGAGAAACTGCATGATTCTGAAAGACGCCGCTATGGTGCTGCCCAATGTCACGTCGACATCGACCTAATGAAACCCCTCAGAGGGCGGAAATGATGAGTGGCCTCTAGGAACCTGCTAGTTGAAGAGCACCCTGTGCTCCCCATAGCTAGGGGCGCTAAGCTCTGGCCGTCACCGGTCCTCACAGTGGTTCTGGACGCTTTGCCCTCCAGGTCAGTGTGAGCTTGGACTCAGAGCAGCTGGGCAGACACTACCACGGGTCGAGGGCCAGCCATGGGGTTGTGCCCCACACAAAGGTAGGAAGGGAGGCAGAAATCCCTCCCATGTTCCTTACCAAGCCGTTTGTCACACGAGGGGCCACACTCACCAAGAGCAGGGGTGCCTTTTTCTAACTGTTCAGCCTGGCGGGTGAGTCTTCCTGCAACTTTATACTAAGACTCTGTACACACGTGTGGCCCTGTGGGGACCAGAGATAAAAATACTTCTTGACCACTCAGACCATAAAACTCCACCAGCTGACACGTTGCTGTTTCAGAGGCAGAGGAACCCACACCTTGGCCTCTGTGGCCACAGTGAGGCCAGCAGATATCTCCTGCCTGGGCCCTCTTCCTAATACTCAGGCACTTTATTGTCTAGAATTCATTAGAATATAGACCTCAAAAGATGATGGAAATAACCTTACCTGGGAGTGAGATGGATTTCCCATCGGCCATAAATTCCTGTCTTTCATACTTAGCTCGAATCCACTGTTCCTTTAACACCCTAAAAAGAGGGAAACTTTGGTCAACTGTGTCTGAGGCGTCCCCTTCCCACAGGGTGGGGATGTCACAGCAACTACCTGCTCACACCACCCAGCGCTGCTCAGCCTCGGAACCGTTACATTTGGAGCTAATTCTCTGTTGGGGGAAGGGGAAGAATCCTGTGTTCTGTAGGATGCTTAGCAGCATCTCTGGCCTCTATCCTCTAGACGCCAGTAGTACCCCCTCCCTAGTTATGACACCCCAAAATGTCTTCAGATATTGCCAGTGTCTCCTGGGGAAAAATACCCCCCCAAGGGGGATATGGAAACCACTGGGCTATTCCAACCCCAGCCCAGCCCTCTAGGTCAACCAGGTCCCCTGGACCATCTACACTACACGTCCCACTGCATGCTCATGAGCTGAAGCCAGGAGAGTCCATGAGCCTCTTCCTTTGGCTTGCCCATAAAATCTGGGCCTGCTACACTGGACAGAGCAGTGATCTTGGGGACCTGGTCATCCTCCCCAATTTATCCACTGTGTGACCAGCAGCAAGTTACTTAACTCTTCTGAACTTGGGGAACACGTCAATAATATTATACCTACCTTCCCTTCAGGGTTGTTGAGGGGTTTAAATATATATAAAAGGGCCTAATACCATGATCAGCCCATGGTAGGAGTTTAATGTTAGCCTAATCAGATATTGTCATATGACCCGTGCAGAAAACTTATTTCAATTGTTTGGTTCCCTCTTGCCTTTTCCAGGTAAATGTTCCAAGGTTTATGTGACCTTACCCCAAAGCCACAAGGAATGACCCAGAAGTGGGCACCTGACCTGAACTGGCTAAGCAGAGCTCTGCCCTGAGCTATCAGAGCAAAAGGAGCAAAACTGAGAGGGGGATGGATTGGAAGCCCTCTCACTGCCAAGCTGGGAGCTGGAGCCCAGGATCTGGAGCCAGGGACCCCAAGTGGCCTTGCTCCCAGCTACATGAAAGAAGGCTGGCCCACAGGAAGGGGCAGGAATGAGAACCAGACAGAGAGTGTAGGAGGCCCAATAGTGTTTGTGCCCCTGGCTTGCCCTTCCTGAGAGTAGCTCCACCTCTGTCCCTCCTACGGTCTGATCCCCAGAACCCACAAAATCCGCTCGGGCCTAAGCTGGGTTAAACTGCATTTCTATCGTCAGGAGTCCTAACTAATGCACAAGCCCTCACCCCAGGCACACTGAGGAGAGTCACCAAGCCCACCGTGGAACCCCGAACCACAGGATCAGAGCTGGGAGAGGGAGTGGAGACTGAGGCCCCAGTCCTGGTCCCGGAGGTGGGGAATTTAAAGGTCTTTTAGAATTACAGGGAGGAGGCCATTAGTGTTCCACTACAAGGGGGGAAGGTGCGGGCCTGTGGTTGGAGTCTTGCAAGTAGTGTCTGGAATGCCGGCAGAAAGCCTACCACATAGTAGGTGTTCACCAAATGCCTGTTCCTTTTCCCTTGCAGCAAAGGGCCGAGGAGCAGCAACAGTGAGGCAAGGGGAGCCAGACCCTCTCGAGTTAAGGCTGGCACCTCCCTCAGCCGGGCCAGGGACAAGGCAGCATTCTGAAGGTGACACTGAGAAGTGGACTAAAACATTTTACATAAAATTATCTCATTTAATCTCTACCACCATGCCATGATGTAGGCAGCATTAAGTACATTTCGGAGATGAGGAAGCCACGGTTCAGACAAGTTTGGTAACTTGTCCATCTTCTCATAGCCAGAGAGTGGTAGAGTCAGGAAACCATACTGGGGTCCTCTGAGTAGAAAGCTGTGCCCCCCACCCTGCCACTCCATGCTGCATTAGCAGCCCCTGAGTTGTTTAACTACTGGGAAATGGCAGGGTACTAGGTACAGTTGTATAGTTTGTGTGCTGTCCAAAAGCTTTCTGCTGAGGCTAGAGGACAATGGGGGCTGAAATGCAGCCTGCTTCCTGAAAGCCATAACCTGCCCAGAGGGTGTACCTTCTTTCCATTTATATCAGAGTGGTGGCTGGGGGGGGGGGGGCGCTGTCTAGCAGCCCTGGCAGTGAGGCTGAGTCCCTGGAAGGAAGGCTAAGCCTCAGGCAGTCAGTCCTGCAGAGGCTGGGGTCACTAGGTACCAGGGCCACACTGATCCCTCACATCTAGGGGACCTGAAACCTCCTGTTGCTTCACAGCTTCCCCCGACTTTTATTAGATTTCCCCAGGGCCCTGGTGTCAGATGGGCTAGTCAGTCCCAGTTCTGTCTCTTTGAGCCTCAGGTATGTCATCTATATCGTGGGGACTGTGGCAGTGTTATCTCAGAGTTGTTGAGAGAATTAAACACATTAATTGCACACAAGCATATAGCACAGGGCGTGGTACATAGGTAAAGTTCCATAAATGTTAGTAGCTGCTATTATTTTTATGGTGATTAAATTTTATGGTGATTATTTTTACGGTGATTATCTGGGGCCAGACAGCTGCTTTGGAGCTACGCTGAGTTCAAGTGGGACAGCCCTGGGCACAACACTCCCTAGGAAGTAGCTGAAACACATCTTTTCTACTAAATAGATGTGTGAAACACATCTTTTCTACTAAAATACCAGGGTTCCTCTTCTCTATCGAGTTAGCTATGAGAACATCAGAGGCAAAGGGGCGGATCATAAAGAAAATGCCCTGTGTCACAGCAGTGGAAACTGAGTCCCAGAGAGGGGAAGTGACAATCCAAGCAATAAAGGTAGAGGGGGGAACGAGGCCAGGTCTAAGTGTTCTCCATGACAGTACCAAACGTCTTTCCGGGTCCACCAGGTGCATGTAAAAGACCACCAGAGACGGGCGCCTGGGTGGCTCAGTTGGTTAAGTGACTGCCTTCGGCTCAGGTCATGATCCTGGAGTCCCAGAATCGAGTCCCACATCGGGCTTCCTGCTCGGCAGGGAGTCTGCTTCTCCCTCTGACCCTCTTCCCTCTTGTGCTTTCTATCTCTCATTCTCTCTCTCTCTCTCAAATAAATAAATAAAATCTTTAAAAAAAAAAAAAAAGACCACCAGAGACAAAGGCACCAGAGATGGAGTAGGGGTGGGGGAGATGAGACCAAGAAATGACCCACTCACAGGCAGTCGTTGGCCTGGGGGACATAGTAGAAAGCAGGGACTCTGGCTTCGTACTTGGCCTTCCCACGGAGGTTTCCATTGTGGGTCATAAACTGCAAGACAACAGCAACTTGGGGTATTATTAGAACTTGAAAAAACGTGAAATGAAACCATGTGTCTACCCAGAAGGCCACTCTTCCCAGTGGCTCCTAGGCTGAGTCAGGAGACACTTCTACTGGAGTTTGACATGTCCCATTGGGCTTGGTTATCCATGCTGCTGGGAAGCTCCAGCCTGGGACAATGAGGTGCTACAGCAACCATAACTCATGTAGGCAGAGCACTTTACAGTCCTTACCCATTAGCTCATTCTATCCCCTCGAAAATTTTAATATCACCATCCCCATTTTAGAGGTGAGAAAACAGGCTCAGAGAGGTTAGGTGACTTACCCAAGGTGACACAGCTAGAGAGTGAGGAGCTGGGACTTGAACCCAGACCTGTCTAACTCCAAAACTCATGTTCTTTCTCCCACCCCCTCCGCAGATGGCCAGGACCACCAGCAGCTACGTGCAGGAAGCAGACATAGCTGGAGGATGGAAGAAGTTGGAACTGGCCCCCTTGAGTAGGTCGGTCAGGATGATCACTGGGGCCCTATGAACACCTGACAGACCCAGAGGCAGATACGCCAAGAGTGGCCCTGGCCAACAGTTAGCACTCAGGAACAGAGGTGGCCTATCTGGGGTGAGGGCACAAGAAATATCAGGTTTTTAATTTACATCCCCTGAGCAGAGTGAACCCCATTCTCCCCCACCCCCAGGACTCTAGACTATGACTCAGGATTTGCATGGGCTTTGGATCCCAAAAGAGCATGTTTCACATCCCAGCTGTACTACTGATTCACTGAGTGACCCTTGGGCAGTACTGAACCCCCCCGAGCTTCAGGGATTTCAACTGCAAAAATGAAGAAAGTACAATGGGTGTGTCATAAGAGACAAAGAAACAACCTTCAGGTCTATGTGCTGGTTTACTGGCTTCCTGTCTTTCTCCTACACTAGAATATATGCTCCACATGGGCCGAGACTCTATCCTATTCACGGCTCTTTCCTAATACCTAGCACATAGTAGGCTTACAGTAACTATGTGTCCAACGAATAAAGCATCTAGCACAGTGTCTGACATAGAGTGGGCACTCAGTGAACACGGGCCTGCTTCTCCAGTAGTCCTTGAAATCCTCAGCCAACCAGCACAATTTAGAACAGTTTGCTCTCTGAAGCTTTTCTCGCCAAAATGGTATTATCATCCAGGCTGAAGGTGTCCTCCATCTCTATAGATCAGGACAGCAAAACGGTGCCCTTCCTGGCTGGGAGGTGGGGGGTGGGGTAGGAGGGGTGGGGTGGGGTGGGTGCTGGAAGGGGGACCCAAACCATGAATTAGTATATTTCGGTTCCAGTCCAGGACTTCAGCTAACGATAACAGCAGCGTTACTTGACTACTTACTTTGTACTGGCACTGAGCCTACATTTAATCCTTACAGCAGCCACTCCAAGGGGTAGTGGGATCCTTATACAGAAGTGGAAACTGAGGGAAATAACAAGTTCTCAGGGCCTTGCAACCAGCAAGGGCCTTGCACTCAGGGTCTCTGTCTAAGCAGGGACTCTAATAGGCTGTGCTTTCTCTTGCTCTTTACTGCTCGGCTCTGGAACTCGGTTTCCTCCCCTACAGAAGAATGGGGCCACCGGCCCACCGCCTCCACCCTGGCTCTGCTGTTTCGAGGCTCTCCAGTGCCCCCCCTCACTACCTCCACAGTACTGTCGTCCCAGAAGTCAAGTCTCACGGATTTAATTTTGCTGATGTCTGGGAAGTTGCGGTGCACACCGGAGCAGTTCAGACAGATGAAAATGCCCAGCTTGTAGGAGGCCCAGTCAGGATCTAGGGGCGAGAGGGCAGAAGCGGAGTTGGATGGAGAGCTAGACACCGAGACCAGGGCTGGGGGTGCTGGAGAGGCAGGGCTCGGCCGTTGGGATTCCTGGCGCCCAGCTCTGCCGTGTTAGGAAGCCCTTTTCTCTCTGTTCCCCCACCTTGGGTGAGCTAAGATACCAGCATGCAACCTTCTAGTCAGCCCACGGCCAAGGCACGGAGGCTACCAGGATGATCTTGGAGGGAGTCTAGAGATGGGGCGAGGGGCTGAGGCGAGTGCAAAGTGGAAGTGACAAGACTCCGGGGAACTGAGAGGAGAGCGCGGAGGAAGGCGCCGGCACCGCAGCGCCCGGCTGAGGAGTTGCAGGTGGGGAAGTCGGCGCGCTACGGAGCAGGAACTTGGGAGGACCCCAGGGGCCTCCGGGAGCTGGGAAGGGAGCACCGGACCTTCAGGGGCCCGGGGGTCTGGGACCCCTCGGTGGGGGGGGATGTTTGGGTCCATGGGCGTGGGAGGTTGCTGGGTCCAGAGTGAAGATGTCCGGGACCGAGGTCCGGGTAGGTGGGGTGTCTGGCGGGGCGGGCGAACAAGATGGTCAAGGCATCCGGGTCCGGGATCTAGCGTCGGGGTCCAAGGATATGGAAGGGTCCGGGTCCAGAGTGGGGAGGTCAGGGGGCCTGGGTTCGGGTGGGCGCTGCAGCCGCTGTGGAGAGCTCGACCGAGGGCGCTAGACGGACGTTCGCTGTCTGGGTGGGCGGGGGCCTGGGTGCGAAGGTGTCAGAAGGGTCACGCCCGGGTCCCGCGGGGGCCCGGGACCGGTCCCGGTCTGGAAGGAGGAGAGGAGGTCGGCGGGCAGGGTTCCTGCTCCCGGCCGCCGCACCCTTACCCGCCGCCCCGCAGTCGGCGCAGTGCGCGTTGCCGGTGCCCGCCGCCTGCAGCAGCTCCAGCAGCCGCTTCTTGTTGCGCTCGCGGTCGCCCATGGCCCGCCCGGCGGGCTCACTGGGGCTCAGCCCAGGCGCCCCCTAGCCCGGCGGCCCCTCGCGGCGCTGAGCTCGAGCCGGCAGGTGGAGAGCGACGCAGCTCTGCCGCCTCCCGCGCGCTAGCCCCGCCCCTCGGCCCTTCCGCCCCGCCCCCGGCGCGTGCCAGTCGCCCCCGCTCCCGCCGCTGGGTCCCCGGCTGAGGCCGGCCCCGAGAGGAGGGACCCGAGCTGACTGGGAGTCCCTGGCGCTGGCCCCAGAGCGGACCCCAGGCGGCCGCTTGCTAGTTGCGGGACTGTAGTCAACCCAGTCAGCTTCTCTGGCCTCAGTTTCCACTTCTGCAAAAGGCGAATAAGGACAGGTCTGCGTCTCTGGGCTCCTTGGAAAATTAGACGGGATCTAACCTCCGCGAAAGCATTCTACTGATGTAGCGCTTACGTCTACTTACAGACATTTCGATGCTACCTCCCCAGGAAACCCTCCTTAATACCCACCCTCGATCAATCTCTCCAGCTTCTGGTCCTGCTAGAACCCTGTTACAGGATCCGTCCCTTTCTTTGGTCCTGAGCACCTTCTATCTACGTTGCATCACAGTTATTTATATATTTATGTTAATCCCTCTCCCACCTCCAACACACACAGGGCCACGCTAGATAGTTCGATGTCAGTAGCTTTATTTCCGTATCCCACATAACTCCTAGAAACAGCACCTGCACATTTTTTGAAGCCAAATAAATAGTTGCATGACTGTGTTCACCAGGAAGTTTGGTTTCACCACCGTGGACTCCACTAGGCACTTTTATCTGTTAAGTTCCATCACTGTCAGGTGTGGGCAGGGCTTAGGTGGTCCTGAAGCTAGCTGGGGTCCCTTCACCATCCCTGTCCCTCCTCAATCCCTTTCTCTGTGGTCCCTGGGTGCCTGGTAAGGCACTCACTGCACACACTTGCCTTTCCCGCTGTAGGTAAACAGCTGTCTGTCCTATGCATATAGCTTTATGCACAAGGATGTTAGATTTCCATCCTGATAATTGCAGCTGAAGTTCTAGCCCACCTGCCTGTATCCCCAGTTCCACATACATGCATGCATACATGTGAATACATAGGGCAGCATGGTATAATGGAATGAATCCAAGAATACAGGGTTTGAATCTTGGCTCCACCACTTACTAGCTACTTGGCCTTGGGCAAATTCCTTCATTTCTCCGAGCCTTGTACTGCTCACCTGTAAAAATGCGATGTGGGAAGATCCACTGAATAGGGTCATTGAGATGTGCCGGTACGTGCGTGGCACACAAAATCCTCAGAACACAGTGGCTCCCTTGCTTTCCCTGCCCCTCTGGTCAGCTCATGGGATCATCATTTGGAATGCTGTGTATCATTTCCCATCTTCCACAGGGTGGAGGAGGTCAAGCTTCCGGGCCTGGGAGGAGGGGGACGTTAGTTACCAAAAATAACCGGCCAGGAGCGTCTGGACTGAAGCGGGTGAGACCTAGCCCAGCGGCAGCTCCAGAGGAACCAGAGAGAGCCCAGAGGAGGTCAGAGGGCATGGGGCTGGTGACCAAACAGAATGAAAGATGATTCATTTCCTCTGCTTTAGATGAAAAAAAGAGACAGAAATAAATCTCCCAGGAGACACATGGGAAAGGCGAAGGGGGAGGCAAAGAGGGGACAGGGCAAGGATGTCATTTCTCTGCTGCCCACTGCCAAGACCCCCAGCCTTCCTGGCTCATGCACCTTTGTCCTGCCCTCCTCTGGCACGTCAGAGGTCCCACAAAAGCCAGAGGTTGAGAGACTCCTTTAGTTTGCCCTCTTCCTGTCCTTATTTCTGGAGGTTTCCATTTACAGAATTCCAAGCCTTAAGGTGGAATTTCAGACATCCTCAGAGACTAAATAAATACAAAAATATTTAAGAATAAAAGGTACTATAGTATTTTGTTTGTAACGGGTTTCTTTCTTTCTCTGGGGCGAGGCCAGGGTGATAATGCTAATTAACAATTATTGACTATTTTACAGAGAGTTTCACATCATTTGATCACATCTGAGTTCCCTAACTGCCCTCTGAGGGCAGCATGCTATCCTCAGAGGAGTGAAGTTACCCAAGGTCAAGGAGCCAAAATGCGCGGAACAGGGGTCTAAATCCAGGTCTCCTGGTGTCCACCAGCCCCAGGTTGTATCACCAAATCCCACAGGACAAGCTTGCCCTCCCTTCTGTCCCTCCATTCCTGGATTTTTTTCTCACTTCTTAAAAACTGTGGTAAAAGCTCTATAATGTAAACTTGGCCCTTTTAACCATTTTATTTATTTATTTATTTATTTATTTATTTATTTATTTATTCATTTATTCATTTATTCATTTGAGAGAGACAGCGAACACAAGCAGGGAGAGAGGGAGAAGCAGAGTTCCTGCTGAGCAGGGAGCCCGAGGTGCGGCTCGATTCCAGGACCTAGAGGTCATGATCCCAGCTGAAGGCAGACACCCAACCCTCGGAGCCATCCAGGCCCCCCTCTTTTAATCATTTTTAAGTATACAATTCAGTGGCATTAATTACATTCACGATGTCATGCAACCATCACCACTATCTGTTTCCACAACTTTTTCATCACCACAAACAGAAACTCTACAGCCCAGTCGTGGGTATTGGACATGATCGGCATTCAGCTCAGGTCTGTGTTCGGTAACCAGAAGCCACTCCTGAGGGAAGAAGAGCCCTGGGCCAAAGGCTGTCATGACTGGGATCAGGGGCCAGGCTATGAGGGGCAGGGTGGGCCGAGGCAGCCTTCTTCATGGACTTAGTCCGTACAGCAGCTGCAGGGGTGAGGGGGCAGTTCAGGCCCTGGGACAGAGTGTCCTCTGTAAATAAAGCTCCCAGGGTCCCTCCAAGCACAAACATCCAGCCCTGCTCTCAGGGTCACTGTCTGTTGAGCTGAGCCCAGCCACCACAGGGCTGGAAGAAAGCTTTCAACCACATTCCCAGCGCTGGACTTGGCTCAAGATCCCTGGAGAATAGATCACAATCCCTTTTAAAATTTAAATAATTATGTTTACTAGATTGTTTTTTTAAACTATAATTACAGGAAATTTGGAAAATACAATAAAGAAGGAAGAAAACACCACCCACAATTATGACCATCATTTATTCAGGGATTGCTGTATTTCAGGCATTATTCCATTTTATCTTAAATACAACCCTGAAGTATAAACTAACTTTATGCCCATTTTACAGTTGAGGCAACTGAGACCCTGGGAGAGAATTTAAGTACATTTGTCCCAGGTTACACAACTGAGATGATGCATCCTGGATGATACGTAGTCTGGAGCTGGGATTCAAAGTTTGCCTTGGGCCCTTTCATCAATATATTAGGTTGATAGTATGAAGTTGACTTACCAAAATAGTAATGTCATGCAGTTCAACCTAGTATTATTCTTTTAATAGCTCTACCACCAGGTTTTTTTTTTTAAGATTTATTTATTTATTTTTGAAAGAGAGCACATGTGCAAGCAGGAGGAGGGGCAGAGGGAGGAGAGAGAAAGAATCCTTAAGCAGACTCCCCCATGAGTGCGGAGCCTGATGCGGGGCTCGATCCCAGGACCCTGAGATCATGAGCTGAGCCGAAATCAAGAGTCAGCACTTAACCCCCTGAGCCACCTAAGTGCCCCTCTACTACCGGTCTTTATTAACTTTTTCCTAAATTTTCTTCTGGCCGTTTTTATATATATTTTATATCCCTGGGATCATATTTTACAATTTTATATCCTTTTTTCTTTTTACTTTCTTTACATAATGCCTCTTATTGTATTGTTATAGGCGCTTCATAACATCATTTTAATAGCTACATGATAGTCCATGAGATATGTATATTTCCTTGTTGTCGGACATAGATTGTGACTGATTTTTTGCTGTTATACATAATGCTGTAATGAGTATCTTTGTGCCCAAAGTCGTTCCCCTCTTTAACGCTAGTATTTTCAAGTGCCTGCACCTCCTGTAATTGCTCACTGGTTTCCTGGTCTCCCTTACTCACCTAAGCTTCATGAGGGGCAAGGTCAGGTCAGTTGTGTCCTCTGTTGTATCCAAGTATCTGTCTGCTGCGTAGCAGGGATTTGAAAAATATGTGCAAGATAAACAAAGAAATGAATATGGGTAAAAAAATAATGAACAATAAAGCGAGAGGACTTGGGATCACGAAAGTGTTTTCCTTTTGAAGGGAAATAACAGGCAGGCATGTGAAACAGCGGAAAATCAAGTGGCCAGGCAAAAGAATCTGATCGAGTTTACCTATTTCTTTGTATATTCAATATTACTTTGTCTTTGATAGAAAGCAGCCACGAGCCCAGAGGGACTGCCCACTGCAATGCTACCAAAGTGTTTGCTCCTTCACTCATTAAATATTTATGGGGGATACACTATGTGTCAGACACTGTTATGGGTACTAGGGATATATAGCTATAAACAAAGCAAAAGGGTCCTGCTTTTGTGCAGCTTACCTTCAAGTGGGAAAGACAGAAAATGAACAGAGAAACAAATATACCTATGTACAATATAGTACCAGAGTGATAAATGCTGTAAAGAAACACAGAGTAAGGGGATAGAGAGGGATAGAAGATGCTATTTGGACAGAGAGGTCAAGGAGACGCTCTCTGAGGAGGTGATATTGAAGCAAAGATCTGAAGGAAGGGGTTGAGCCAATGAGGCACCTATCTGAAAAGAAGAGTGTCCTAGGAAAATGGGCCAGCAAGTGCAAAGGCCCTGGGGTGGTAACATCCTTGGGGGGTGCTTTGTCCATCTCCTTTGAGCACAGAGCTGTCCAACTCCATGCTGTTGTGCCTTGCTCAAGCTGCTTCCTCTCCTACTGCAGCCCCCTCCTCCTCTACCCCACCCGCTTGCCCAACCCCCACTGTTCTAGCAAACTCCTGCCTCTATGCCCAAATTCAAATCTTACTTCTTACTTCTTACAGTTTGCCCTATCTCCTTTACCTATTTTCTCACAATGTTCATAATCATCACATGGTACTATGATTTTTTAAATCTATTTTGTCCCAGTTACCAGTGATTTTGTTAAAAGCAGATTGTCCTATCCGTCTTTATATTCTTGGTGACTAGCAAGTGCTGGGCTGAAAAAATGTTGATCTATTTATGTGAAATGTCCAGGACAGGCAAACCCATAAAGACAGGAAGCAGATTCCTGGTTGCCAGAGGCTGAAGGGGGGAGGGGAGGGCCAGAGAGTGACTGCTAAATGGGTACAAGGTTTCCTTTTAGGGTGTTGGAAATGTTCTGGAACTAGATAGTGGTGATGGTTGCACAACACTGTGAATGTACTAAATACCACTGAATCGTACACTTTAAAATGGTTAAAATGGGCCGCCTGGGTGGCTCAGTCAGTTGAGCATCTGACTATTGATCTCAACTCAGGTCTCAATCGCAGGGGAATAAAATGGTTAAAATGGTGATTTTTTTGTTGTTGTTATGTAAACTTTGCCACACATACCCCTAAAAAATGTTGGTTGAATTGGGTGGAGTTGAGAGCCCCTTTATTACAGCTAATCTGGCGTGTGGGGTTTGCATTCTGAATAAAATATAAGGAGTTGAAGCATCCAGTTGTGACATCTGAAGAACCAGAAAATAAGTCCCGAAGTAACACATGATAATTAGGTGTTTACATTTTATAACATTACCTGGAGCACTGTGTGACAAGTTAGCCACAGTTTACTCACAGCTACAATTGAAGGGATTAGGGTGACATCTGTTGGAAATGTGGTTTGAACGTTGGCGTGCTAACACTGTTTTAAAATTGGGCTCAAGGGCGCCTGGGTGGCTCAGTCGGTTAAGCGACTGCCTTCGGCTCAGGTCATGATCCTGGAGTCCCAGGATCGAGTCCCGCGAGTCTGCTTCTCCCTCTGACCTTCTTCCCTCTCATGCTTTCTCTCTACCATTCTCTCTCTCTCTCTCCATAAATAAATAAAAAATTTTTTTAAGATTTTATTTATTTATTTGAGAGAGAGAGAGAGAGAGAGAGCATGAGAGGGGGGAGGGTCAGAGGGAGAAGCAGACTCCCTGCCAAGCAGGGAGCCCGATGCGGGACTCGATCCCGGGACTCCAGGATCATGACCTGAGCCGAAGGCAGTCGCTTAACCAACTGAGCCACCCAGGCGCCCCTAAATAAAAATCTTTAAAAAATAAATAAATAAAAATAAAAAAATAAAATTGGGCTCAAAAATCTAAAACTTCAATTTCCTTTAGTTATACCTAAATTAATCACATAGAGGAGTATTTTATTTTTTAAAGTTTATTTTTTTAAAGAAATCTCTACATCACACGTGAGGCTTGAACTCACCATTCTGAGATCAAGAGTCAGCAGTCTCTTCTGACTGAGCCAGTCAGGCGCCCCAAGGATTATTTTGGAAAACACGTAGGTATTATCCTCTTGAGGAAAAAAAATAGCTTCCATTGTATAACATTTTCTATTTTCCCAATGATTTATATAATTTCATTTTTTTAAATATTTTATTTATCTATTTGACAGAGAGGATGACAGTGAGAGAGGGAACACAAGCAGGGGGAGTGGGAGAGGGAGAAGCAGGCTTCCCGCTGAGCAGGGAGCCCGATGCGGGGCTCGATCCCAAGACCCTAAAATCATGACCTGAGCCAAAGGCAGACGCTTAATGACTGAGCCATCCAGGCGCCCCTAATTTCATTTTCACAACAACCTTGTAAGAGTGGTAGTTTGAACTTTATTTTGCAAAAGAGAAAACTGTTCTTACAGAAGTAAACTGAGGGCTGCCTATTTGTGGGAATCCTGGCTGTTTGAGGAGGTGATTGACTTTGACGAAAAATAAAGTAGATGATATCACTAAATAAACATTTAAACCTTATAGGATGCGGGGCGCCTGGGTGGCTCAGTTGGTTAAGCGACTGCCTTCGGCTGGGGTCATGATCCTGGAGTCCTGGGATCGAGTCCCGCATCGGGTTCCCTGCTCAGCGGGGAGTCTGCTTCTCCCTCTGACCCTCCCCCCTCTCATGCTCTCTCTCTCTCTCTCATTCTCTCTCTCAAATAAATAAATAAAATCTTTTAAAAAAATCTTATATGATGCATATCTAATTCAAATGACTTGGAGAATTACTCTTCTTCTAAAGATTTTATTTATTTATTTGAGAGAGAAAACGGTGGGGGGAGGGGCAGAGAGGGAGGGAGAAGCAGGCTCCCTGCATGAATCACTAATTTTTAATATCTTTTCCCAAACAAAATGAACTTTATAGATGTAATGTATGTGACATTCATTAATTTTTTTTTCAACAAACACTTAATGAACCCTCAGAGTGCCAGGCAATGTGCTGGGTATTACAGGGGATATGATTATGGCCTATTTCCTCATGCGCTCTAGAGGGATTTTGGAGAGGTGACTTGTCCTAGTTCATGCTTTTAGTATGGTGGGAATGGAACACAGGGTTAAAACACAGGATTGACTGATTCCAGAGTCTGAGCATAACCACTGGGCTCCTCTATCTCTAGGAGGGATGTTGAGACCTGAAAGATGGATTTTTGATATAATCTGGTTGGTTAGCTTCCAGATCCCGTTGGGTAAAGGTATAGGGAGTCAAATAAGGGGGAAAAGACATGTAGTCAAAAGCCAAACCAAAACAAAATGCCCTATAGTTCAAGACAGTATGTATTTTGAGAGAGAGAAGTCAAGTGCTTGGCAAAAAGGAAGATGCTCTGGTTTGGCAGACAGGGAGGCTTCACAGGGCAGGGGGCACACTTGTTGGTCCTTGTGAGGTGAGAATTCAGACCATTTTTTTGCAGAGGGGGGTGGGAATCTTAGGAACTGGCAGGCACAAAGGTACAGAGGTGAGACAGCGTGAGACGTGTGTGGGGAACTTCATGTCGCCCTGTTTTTCTCCTGAGTGGGTGTATTAAGCAGGAAGTTATCAGCTTCAAGTAACAGAATACTGATCTACAAGTGGCTGAAACAATTAGGTCAGTCTTTCTCTCACTGAACCAAAAGTCTGCAGATGGATGGTTTTAGGGATGATCCAGCAGCTGAACAATGTCATCGAGGCCTAGGAGGTCCCCCTCTTTCTGTTCTTCACGCTCTTGGCAGCATTGCCCGTCCTGCAGCAGGAGACTGCTCCTCTCAGCCCATCAGAGCCTCAGGAAGAAAGGGGAGGGGGCCGCTTCTCTGCCCACTCTTTATCACGATATAAAATCTTACCCTGATATGCCCCCAAACTGAATCACACCCACTCTTAATCTTAATCCTTAGCAAGGGAAATGGGATTACCATAACAGGTTCACCTTCCCTGAAGACACAGCCACTCGCCTTCAGTTAGGGACCTATCAGGAGAGGAGCGCTGTGGGTGGGGGGTGCTACAGCAGGTGCCTGGTGGAGAGCAGAGACAGGGCTAGAAGATGTAGGTGAGGCCCCACCTCAGGGCGGGAATTGGGAGATTTGGTCAGGCCTGGGGCTGTTGGCCAGGACAGGTAGGATGTGTATGAAGGGCAGGGAAGGGGTTAGGTTGATAGGCAGCTGGGAAATTGATGGGGGGAGGGGGGAGTATTTCAAGAGCCCGAGTGAGAGACATGAGACCCTCATTGGGGTAGCCACAGCAAGGGAGAGTTAAAAAAAGACATTTTGCAGTAAAGGTTGATAGAACTTCTTGTGTTTTTATTTTTTTATTTTTATTATTTTTTAAGATTTTATCTATTTATTTGACAGAGAGAGACACAGCGAGAGAGGGAACACAAGCAGGAGGAGTGGGAGAGGGAGAGGCAGGCTTCCCGCTGAGCAGGGAGCCCGATGCGGGGCTCGATCCCGGGACCCCGGGATCAGGACCTGAGCCGAAGACAGACGCTTAACAACTGAGCCACCCAGGCGCCCCTAACTTCTTGTTTTTAGGGTGGCTCAGTTGGTTAGGCGACTGCCTTCGGCTCAGGTCGTGATCCTGGAGTCCCAGGATCGAGTCCCGCATCGGGCTCCCTGCTCAGCGGGGAGTCTGCTTCTCCCTCTGACCCTCTCCCCTCTCATGCTCTCTCTCTATCTCATTCTCTCTCTCAAATAAATAAATAAAATCTTTAAAAAAAAAAAAGAATGTGTGCATTGCCATGCAGTAGTGAGTCATGAAATTAATATTGACTTCGTGGTTCCAACTAACCCAGCTTTCAAAAAAAAGAAAATCTCTTAACTCCTCAAAATCCTTTCTGTCTTGGGCGCCTGGGTGGCTCAGTTGGTTAAGCAACTGCCTTCGGCTCAGGTCGTGATCCTGGAGTCCTGGGATCGAGTCCCACATCGGGCTCCCTGCTCGGCGAGGAGCCTGCTTTTCCCTCTGGCCCTCACCCTTCTCACGTACTCTCTCTCTCATTCTCACTCTCTCAAATAAATAAATAAATCTTTAAAAAAAAATCCTTTATGTCTTTAATCTCTTTAACTTGACTTTGTCCTGTTTCCTTTTAAATCTTTCTAAACATTGCCTCTTCGTCCTTTTGGGAATCTGAATTCTCTACTCAACCCCAGTACGGGTGCTCCCAGAGTCTTCTCCTTGACTTGGTGTGGTTTTCTCACACTATCCTCTCCCTGGCTCATCCCATGCACTCTCATGGGATACAACGCCATCTCTCTACGCTGACAGCCTCCAAATCTATACCCCAGCTCAGTCCTCTCCCTTGGCTTCAGACTTACATATCTAACATCTCCACCTGATGTCCTGCAGGTTTAAAAATGGATCAGTGGGGTTTTTTTAATGAAATAAAATAGAAAATATCAAGATGCCTTATATGTAATAATGCAAGTATTTTTTAACGAAGCTTTTGTTTCACACCATACATCTATGCGTCCTGTGTCATGGCCAAAAATGTTTTAAAAACATAGAAACCAGGGGTGCCGGGGTGGCTCAGTCGGTTAAGCATCTGCCTTCAGCTCAGGTCATGATCCCAGGACCCTGGGATCGAGCCCCACATCGGGCTCCCTGCTCAGCTGCTTCTCCCTCTCCCTCTGCCCTTCCCCCTGCTCTTTCTCTCTCTTTCTCAAATGAATAGATAAAATCTTAAAACACACACACACACACATACAGAAACCAGGTAACGGGCTAGACATAATGATGAAAGGAGTGGGAGGAGCCAGGGATTTCTGCAATACAGACAAGGAAATGAGAAGGACCTGGTGTCTGGGGAAAGTTACAACTTTCATTTTGAACAGAGTCTGGTTTCCAGTAAATCATGCACCTACCGTAGCTGCCTCTTTCCTTACCATTTCCAGCTTCAGATCAAAGGATATTGAATGAATGCTCTGAGAAATGCGGGAGTTTCCCCTGAAGGTCATCAGTAATTAGCTATCAGGAAGAGGGAATGCTTTCAAGGGGGAACTAACATTTACTGAACCCTTAGTATGTGCCTGGCTCTCAGCATCCAGTTTTTAATGAGAAATCCTCTTAGCAGCTGTGTGAGGTAAGTACCATTATCTTCACTTTACAAATGAGGAAGCTGAGGTTCAGAGAGGATGAGACTGTCTAAGGTTGTGCAGTTAGCGAGTGATTTGTTGCATCTGGTGCCAGGGAACGTCATCATCTCTGAAAGCGTCAATCACCAGGGCTCCTTATGGCTCCATGTCTTAGTTTTCTAGGGCTCCTGTAACGAATTACTCTGAACTGGGCGGCTTAAAACAATAGAAATTTATTTTTCCACTGTTCTGGAGGCTAGAAGCATGAAATCACGATGTAAGCAGGGCTGGTTCCTTCTGAAGGTGAATCTGTTCCATGCCTCCCTCCTAGATCGTGATGACCCCCTGGTGATTCTTGCCTTCCTTGGCTGGTAGATGCATCACTCCCACCTCTGCCTCCATTCTCACATGGCGTTCGTATGGTCCTCTTCTTTTAAGGGCACCAGTCATATTGAGTTAGTCACCTGCCCCTACTCCAGGATGACGTCTTTTTAACTAATTACCTCTGCAATAACCCTATATCTGAATAAGATCACATTCTGAGGAACTGATGGCTAGGACTTCAACATCTTTTTTTTTTTTAAGATTTTATTTATTTATTTATTTATTTATTTATTTATTTATTTATTTGACACAGAGAGAAAGAGCACAAGCAGGGGGGTAGGGACAAGTAGACTCCCCACGGAGCGGGTAGCCTGATGCTGGGCTCGATTCCAGGACCCTGGGATCATGACCTGAGCCGAAGACAGACGCCTAACCAACTGAGCCAGCCAGGTGCCCCATCCCATGAGTAATTCTTATGAACACTCAGGACTCCATACATCTCCACTGCCTCCTGGACAATATCTACAAAGACACTGCCACCTCATAAAAACACAGGCCCACCACCTTTCCCTTCAAAAGCCACCTCCCTCCTGACTTCCTTATTTTTCCACAAAACTAGCTAAAATCTCCCCACCTTCCAGAAAGAATCCTTTCCACTCTCCTTGCATCTTCCAGGTTCAATTCCTTACGGTTGCCTGTCCCTTGGAAAGATACACTAGTTTCCTGACTCTCCTTGCTTCCCTGGCTCTTCACCTCCAATCCAGCCTCACACTTTTTTTTTATAAAAGTTTTTATTTATTTATTTATTTATTTATTTGAGAGAGAGAGAGAGCCCAAGAGGGGGTAGGGTCAGAGGGAGAAGCAGACCCCCCGCTGAGCAGGGAGCCCGATGTGGGACTCGATCCCTGCACTCCGGGATCATGACCTGAGCCGAAGGCAGTCGCTTAACCAACTGAGCCACCCAGGCACCCCCAGCCTCACACTTTTATATATGGACAATTTTCTAGTAACAAACCTCTGGTCTGACCCTATTCAACTAACCTCATTATGCATTCGGGGCCCAACCAAATGTTGTGCCAGCCTCATCTCCCCCCCCCCCCCGCCACCCCCCGACCCCTATCCCTTCCAAATGGAATGCTGCTCCGACTTTCCAGGCTCAGTGGCAAAGCCACCTCCTCCTACTTCGCCCTCCCCTGAACCCCTGCCTCTCCCGGTTACCTCATTCGCCTAGTAATAGGGTTATTTGTGTACCCGTCTATGCTCCCCACCAGACTCCGCTCCTTGCCCCCCAGGCAGGGCCACAACAGGACCTTATCAGTCCATGGGCCTGGAATAAACCCAGGGAGGCTCCCTGAAGGAGGAGCCTTGCACCTACAGTCCACCCAGGGGCTCGGGATCCGGGGACACCGCCTGGGCGGAAGTCCGCCCGGAGGCCGGCAGCGCAGGAGTGGCTCACGCACTGCTTAGCGGGACACACCTCCGGCCAGCCCCGGAACGCCACTCGGCCGGAACCTTTCCGCCGCCAGGCGGGGCACTTTGAGGCGAAGCACGTCCGGGCCGGAAGTGGAGGAAGATTGGACTGTGGGAACCAAGTGCTTTGCGTGGGACAATGAGCGCCTGTAGTCTCCTCGTGGCGGGAGGTAGGGTACCTGGAATACTGGGTTAATTTCCCACTTGTCCTTAGCCTCTGGTCCTGGAGTACTTTCTCCCGCAGGTCCCATGTCTAGCTGTCCGTCTTGGAGTCCCAGCTGAGCTGACGGGGCGCCTCGGAGCGACTGTGCTTCCCGGGCGAGGGGTCCGCGAGCGGCCCCTTCCCCGACAGTGTGGCGGGCGGAGGGTTGAGATGCTAACAGCCGTTTGCTCACCTCTGGCTGTGGTATTTTCCTGTGGCTGCAGTGTCCGAGTGACTTCCCATTGGTTTTGCAGAATTGTTTCTTACGTGGTGTTTTGTTTTTCTGCTTGCGGAAACAGTCATAGTAGAAATCTGGAAAAGTGTACCGGTGAAAATAAAAACCGCCCCGTACATCTACCACTCAGCCAAAACATGTCTTATAAATGTATACAATTTAATTTTATTTGGTTCCACCGCGTAAGACACAGCGAGAGAGGGAACACAAGCAGGGGCAGAGGGAGAGGGAGAAGCAGGCTCCCAGCTGAGCAGGGCTCGATTCCAGGACCCTGGGATCATGACCTTGAGCCGAAGGCAACGCTTAACCATTTGAGCCACCCAGGCGCCCCTAGTGAAAATATTCTTAACAAGAGATATTAATTACAGAAAGATCCCTCTAAAGTTAAAAATGTCAAAAACATTAAGCAGTTGAAATCGTTTTAAATACATGTTTTCTTATGGGCATAAAATATCTAGGTAGTAAAACTTAGGACTTATCCACAAAAAATAGAAGACATCTCTTGTGAGTATGGTATACTAGTTCTAAGATTATGGGAAAGTCTCTGTCCTTTTGCGAAGGCTCTGGTCCAGCCACAACTAATACTAAAAAGAAGTAGGACATTCCAGCTTACATTTTGCTAAATTTTCCTTTTAGGAAGGTGGCGATGTTTCCCTGTTCCATTAAGGTCATCCTTGTTCCAGGTGCTACATAATTCCTGCTGTCGGAAAAAATCCACTGCACCTAAGAAGATTATTCCCAATGCTGCTATTTGTGATGAAAATACAAAGGAGCCTGGAAACGCACTTGACAAGCTCTTCTCTTCAGAGCAGCAGGCTTCCATCTTGCATGTGTTGAATACGGCGTCTAATAAAGAACTTGAAACTTTCAGATTGCTTCGTGGAAGAAAATCTGTCAATATTATAGAGCACAGAGAGAAGTTTGGGCCATTTCAGAATTTGGAGAGTTTAATGAATGTGCCCTTGTTCCAGTATAAAACTACCATTCAAATTTGTAACTCCATCCTTTGTCCAGAGACTGGAGGGAAAAAAAGAAAGTTCCAGGACAACCGGCTCTTGAGAAAGCTCATCAAACCGGAAATAGAAAGAGGGAGACTGAAGGTATACTGTTTTTCTTAATGTCCGTTATACTACTCCCTACATATTGAGAACCCACTTTGCAAAGCACTATTTTGGGCAGCAGGACAGCTTATAGTTTAGCTGGTATGTGATCAGCACGGAAGAGTGAGATGGAGAGAGAGGAAGTGGGTAGGGAACCGTGGGCTGTACCTGTGGCGCAAAAGTTGACCAAAACCTGGATCTCAGAGAGGGAGAATGAGGCTCGTTGGAGGAGGCGGGCTTTCTAGGAAGAAAGAACAGTTGTAGAGAAATAGGTCTGTGCAAGGTTTATATAAGAGGAATTGAGGAGCTATCTGACCGTGTTTTGAGGGGTTATATTGAGAGTAATGAGAAATTAAGATGCAGAGAGGGTTATGGCCTCTCTGCATCTTAGGGAGTGACTTCAGAACGTTATGTTGGTCTTTTCAGTAGGATTTAAAGTTATTTTCTGTCCCTCCCCTTTACCCCCTTTTAAAAGGCATTCTATAAGCAAATCCTTTTCAGTGTTGTCTTAAAAAACAAATATTAGAATTACTTGGCACATCAAACGTTAAACCTTGGAGTAGGCGCTTAGGTCCTTTGTAGCAATACATGATAAAATATTCTCATTGCGTACCAATAGTAAGCACACTTTCTGGACCAGTAGTTCTCAGTTTTGGGAGAATTATGGATACTTTCTGAAAACCTGATGACAGCTAAGGACCCTCTTTTCAAGAAAAACAACCAAAAAGCGCATTTACATAGAATATTGCATACACTTTCAGAGGACTTGTAAGTTTCATGAAGTCCATTCAGGGACTATGGACAGAACTCCTCCTGCAGTTGATCTGGAAAATATTTGAACCAAAGTTTTCAAGGTTTAGATTTCCCTTCAGAGTTTTGGCTACAAATACTATTTATACTCTTATAGTGGAATTGCAATCTTATTTAGAGGGATAGGTTCTAAAGTCATTTTGTATGGGATGAGAAAAATTGTACTGACTTCCAAATACAGTATTATTTTTTTTTCCTCAAAAGGAAAAAAAAATCATTTTGTATGGAGAAAATCATGCAGTAGTCCTTGAAAAAAATCTGTTGCCCAGGAAGTACTGTGTGCAACCTGGCTCAGTAATTCTTATGTACACTAAAGCTTGAGAATCGTTGAGCTTAAGAATCAAAAGGAGGTCTGTATTTGGGGCGCCTGGGTGGCTCAGTCATTAAGCTTCTGCCTTCGGTTCAGGTCACGATCCCAGGGTCCTGGGATCGAGTCCCACATCGGGCTCCTTGCTCAGTGAAGAGCCTGCTTCTCCCTTTCCTTCTGCTGCTCCCCCTGCTTGTGTTCTCTCTCTCTCTCTGACAAATAAATAAAAATCTTAAAAAAAAAAAGTGCTTTCTCTATAACCTGACTGCTACTGGTTATCTTTTAATAATTATTCCTGAGGGGGTGCGCCTGGGTGGCTCAGTCAGTTGTGACTGCCTTCGGCTGTCATGATCCCAGAGTCCTGGGATCAGGCCCCACGTCAGGCTCCTTGCTCAGCGGGGAGCCTGCTTCTTCCTCTCCCTCTGCCCCCCACTCATGCTATTTCAAATAAATAAATAATCTTTAGGGCGCCTGGGTGGCTCAGTTGGTTGAGCAACTGCCTTCGGCTCAGGTCATGATCCTGGAGTCCCGGGACTGAGTCCCGCGTCGGGCTCCCTGCTCAGCAGGGAGTCTGCTTCGCCTTCTGACCGTCTTCCCTCTCGTGCTCTCTATCTCTCATTCTCTCTCAATAAATAAAATCTTAAAAAAAAATAAGTAATCTTTAAAAAAATAATTACGGGGCACCTGGGTGGCTCAGTCGTTAAGCGTCTGCCTTTGGCTCAGGTCGTGATCCCAGGGTCCTGGGATTGAGCCCCGCATTGGGCTCCCTGCTCGGTGGGAAGCCTGCTTCTCCCTCTCCCACTCCCCCTGCTTGTGTTCCTGCTCTCGCTGTGTCTCTCCCTGTCAAATAAATAAATAAAATCTAAAAAATAAAAATAAAAATTATTCCTGCATTTCTTTAACAATTCTCAGTTCATAAAATGGAAGTGTATTTCGTTTTATTTTTATTATTTTTTAAAGATTTTATTTATATGAGAGAGAGCATGAGAGGGGGGAGGGTCAGAGGGAGAAGCAGACTCCCCGCTGAGCAGGGAGCCTGATGCAGGACTTGATCCCGGGCTCCAGGATCATGACCTGAGCCAAAGGCAGTCGCTTAACCAACTGAGCCACCCAGGCGCCCCTATTTCTTTGTTTTAAAGATTTATTTATTTTCGAGAGAAAGAGCTCGGGGTAGGGGCAGAAGGAGAGAAAGTTTTAAGTAGACTCCACAGTGAGCTCCACAGGGAGCCCAACATGGGGCTTGATCTCATGACTCCGAGATCATGACGTGAGCTGAAACCAGGATGCTCAACCAACTGAACCACCCAGGCACCCCAGTATATTTCTATCACATAAACTGATTTGGCATTCTGAGTTTATAGCTTAAATTTTGTATCTGTTAAAATGTTTATACTTGTAATTAAACCAGCCTTTTTGTTGTAGGCAGTTAATAGTATCGTATCCATCGTTTTTGGAACTCGAAGAATTGCCTGGGCTCACATGGATCGTAAATTGGCGGTGCTGGACTGGCAGCAGAATGAGTGTTGCCAGTTGATGAAAGGAACATACTTATCATCTGTCTATTTACAAGAGGTAAAGCAACTGCACCTCCAAATTCCTACCTGCTAGAACTCCTTGTGTTGTTTAATCTTCTAGTCCTAAAGGGAATGTAATACAATACTACAGATGGATTTTCTTTGGGTGCTTATTACTCACACATTCCTTTTTTTTTTTTTAAGATTTTATTTATTTGAGAGAGAATGAGAGAGAGCATGAGAGGGGGGAGGGTCAGAGGGAGAAGCAGACTCCCCGCTGAGCAGGGAGCCCGATGCGGGACTCGATCCCGGGACTCCAGGATCATGACCTGAGCCGAAGGCAGTTGCTTAACCAACTGAGCCACCCAGGCGCCCTGAATCTTTCTTCATTTAGTTCATGAAATACCTTAACGTATCAAAGGCAGATACTGAGAAAATCGGTGGTAAAGGACATTATTCTAAATGTTACAGAACTTCATCACTATATTTATAAAGCTTATTTTTCATTTTTTTGTAGAAGTTTTTATTTATTTATTTATTCATTTGAGAGAGAAAGCATGAGCAGTGGGGGAGAGGCAGAGAGGGAAGCAGGCTCCCCGCTGAGAAGGGAGTCCGATACGGGGCTCGAGCCCAGGACCCTGGGATCAAGACTTGAGCTGAAGGCAGATGCTCAACCATCTGAGCTATCCCGGTGCCCCTTATTTATTTGAGAGAGAGCGAGTGAACATAGGGGGAGAGGGAGAGAATCCTCAAGCAGACTCCCTGCTGAGCACAGAGCCGGACATGGGGCTTGATTCCAGGATCCTGAGATCATGACATGAGCTGAAATCAAGAGTCAGGCATTTAACTGATTGAGCCACCCCCAGGTACCCCTAAGCTTATTTTTCAAAATGCTTCACTTACTGTCTCATTTGAGTCTTCAAAACCTTGTGAGATGGGTAATAATTACCATCCTGATTACACATACAAAAACTGGTATAATCAAGCATCTGACAGGATTAGTCAGTTGCAGATTGTAGGCTAGGTATTCTTTTTTTTTTTTTTAAGTAGCCATTGTGGAGCCCAACACAGGGCTTGAACTCAAAACTGAGGTCAAGACTTGAGCTGAGATGGAGTCAGGCACTCAACCGAGCTATAGGCGCCCCTGATTGTAGGCTGGGTGTTCTAACCCTTATGCTCTACCCTAGATATTTTTAAAAGGTTAACGAACGTTTTAAGTTGTCTAATCTTAAAGTCAGTATAGATTTTAGAGATTATGAAGCCCATTTTCGAGATGAAGAAACTAGTACTTGGGGGGACTAAATGATCTGCCTTAGCTCAGCGTATTCCTGATAGAACCATGAGCAGAACTTGGCTCCTGACTCCTCTGTAAAATGCTGATTTTTCAGTTACTTCAAAACTGTCAGTAGCAGTATAAGGTAAGTTATATATTTTAAAAAAATAAAAATGGGAGAGGGGACCCAAACAAAACTTAATGAATTATTTTTGTTCACTTATTTTTTCTTTCTGTTTTTTAAAGATTTCTTCAGTCATTTCAAAGATGCCTAAAGCTGACTTCTATGTTCTGGAAAAAATCGGGCTTTCGATTCAGAACTCATCTCGGTTTCCTGTAGTGTTACATTTTCATATCATGGAAGCCATGCTGTATGCCTTATTAAACACCACCTTTGCCCAGGATGGCCAGCATCGGGTGCTGAGCATGAATCGAAATGGAGTGGGGAAGCACTTTGAACTGATGATTGGGGACACGCGGACTAGTGGAAAAGAACTGGTGAAGCAGTTCCTCTCAGAGTCTGTTCTGAAGGAAGAGCCTCGGGTAGTCTTCCCCACAGAGAAGGTCGTCCATTACAGACAGATGTTTTCATCTACTGAACAACAGAGAGCAGAAGAGTTATATGATTCATTATTACAAGCTGTTGCCTTCTATGAATTAGCAGTTTTTGACACTGAACCTTAAAATGCTTAGGTTAATATAAAGAGCTCTAAGGTTATATTAATTTATATTTATTAGCCCTAAAGCTGTAAAGCCAACTGTTTTTAACATCCATGTTTATGGAGAAGAAAACACGTTTGTATTTAAAGTCAGACTTTCGGCTGTTGAATCGTTCACACAGTAATAAGCGAAATCAATAAATATCTTAGGAGATTCTGTGCCTTTTGGGTTTAAGTGTTAAACAGTAAGATGCCCCCTAAACAGCCAAAACAAGAAACAAAGTTAGCTTCCCTGAAAAGCAAATTCCATCCTATACTAATGATTTGCATCCTTCTAATAGAGAGTAATGATTTTTCTTGGTGGTACTCATCATGGGAATAATGCTAAATATAACTGAAAACACAACTTATGAAACCCTCTTAATTCTGTAAGTAGCATGTGGTTTGATGTATTGCTCCCAAAAGGGGACTATCATCAACTTAGTCTATCAGCCCAGAACAAAGAAGCTTTCATTTCTTTTTTCACTTTGAAATATTTTACTTGGACAGATCATCTTTTTTAAAAAAGATTTATTTGAGAGAGAGAATAAGTATGCGGGGGGGAGGGACAGTGGGAGAGGGGAGAATCCCAAGCAGACTCCACTGTGAGTACAGAGTCCGATGCAGGGCTTCACCCCAGGACCCTGAGATCATGACCTGAGAGCCAAAACCAAGAGTCAGGCCCTTAACCGACTACACCACCCTGATGCCCCTAGACAGACCATCTTTTGAGAAAAGTAGCACATAATTTTTTCACATCTCACATTTTCCAGTATTACATTTGCATTAGTTCAGGCTCTCATCATATCTTACCAGTGCTGAACCCAAAACTTTGATGTCAAAGCATTACGTCTTTCCTTTAGAGTGAAATATGCTTGTTGGAAAAACATTCAAATATGTAAAATAAGTAGAAGTCCTCTCTTCCAGAACCTCCCAACTCCCTAGGGAATCTGGGATGCAGGCTAGACTTACTGCCATTCACTTGTAAATCTCTACATTTATATATATGATTGTACACAAACATCTCCACCTTCCATATGTTGTAGGTATCCCAAACTATCCATCTCAAATAATCTTTCCTTCAAATCACCTCCTTTGTCATTGTTCTATACTTTGGTAAATAGCTTCACCAACCATCCAGTTGTTCATGCCAGATATGTGCATTATACCTCCCACATATTTCTGGAAATAGCTTTCAGTGAAAATGTGTTCATTTTAGACATTTATAGGATAAGATGCTAAGTACTGAGAAGGCCATCAGAATTTGCTTACTTTATGTCAAAAGTGAATCTAAATCTTACAGGAATTTATCACCTTTAAGAATTCATAATTTTGGGATGCCTGGGTGGTGCACTCAGTTAAACATCTGACTCTTGGTTTCAGCTCATGATCTTGTGATCTCAGGGTCGTGAGATTGAGCCCCACTTTGGGCTCTGCACTCTGGCTCAGGGTGGAGTCTAGGTCCTTGAGATTCTCTCTCCCTCTCCTTGCCCTTCCTGCTTGTGCTCGCTCGCTCTCTCTAAAATAAATCTTTGGGGCACCTGGGTGGCTCAGGTGGTTAAGCGTCTGCCTTTGGCTCAAGTCATGATCCTGGGATGGAGTCCCACTTGGGCTCCCTACTCAGCTGGGAGCCTGCTTCTCCCTCTCCCTCTGCTGATGCCCCTGCTCATGTTCTCTTTCTCTCTGTCAAATAAATCTTAAAAAAAAAAAATTATTTCCCCCCCCAATAATGCTAAGCCTAAAAGAAAATCTGAAATGTGTCCCTATTAGGGAAGAAAATATCCCCATTGTTTCTTGATTTTTGATCTTACTAAATAAAATCCTAGTTATTTTTTTATTTTAAAGATTTTATTTATTTATTTGAGAGATACAGCGAGAGAGGGAACACAAGCAGGGGGAGCGGGAGAGGGAGA
The DNA here is from genome assembly GCF_037043125.1 of Eumetopias jubatus. Classification (NCBI taxonomy): domain Eukaryota; kingdom Metazoa; phylum Chordata; class Mammalia; order Carnivora; family Otariidae; genus Eumetopias; species Eumetopias jubatus. The sequence continues at coordinate 122,861,917 of NW_028274816.1, forward strand.
AGCAGGCCTCCGCTGAGCAGGGGAGCCCGATGCAGGGCTCGATCCCAGGACCCTGGGATCATGACCCGAGCTGAAGGCAGACGCTTGACAACTGAGCCACCCAGGCACCCCAATTCTAAAGTTATTTTACTTTGATTATTACCAGAATTTTCTAATAATAAGACCAAATTAACAGGTAAGTGCTCTACAAATAGTGAACGCTAGGTATGCAATAGAAGAAAATCTATATACTTAAAAAAAAAAAAACCCCACAGAACTTCAGATCTATTCTTTTGTACAAGGATGAAACCTGTAAGATAGAGCCTATATCCAAACCTATAAAATATCCATATTTACCCAGATGGTTACATCTGGACCACCTATTTTAAACATTGCATTAAGTCTTTTAGCTTTAACCTTTAATTAAGTCAATATACTATCAACGAAAAAGCAGACTGAACAAATAAGAGGTAAAAACATATCTTCATACATATTTGTAAAGAGGTATACATCAATATTTTCCATCTCTACAAAATTAGGATCCTTACCTTTGAGGTAAATATATAATTCACCAGATAATGTAACTGAATTCTAGGCTAATACATAATATAAACACTTGAAATAGGAAACTATTTTCAGATATACCTGATTATATGATTGCAAAAATGATTTTAAGTGAAATGTGGGATTTTAAAATCTTGTAATTAAAAATACATACTTTCTCCAAAAACAACCTTAAGTGGAAATGACTATGATGTAGGAAGTCCATAGTAGAATCCTGTTACAATTTTAATGAATAGCAGTTTGTCCAAAATAGATATATTAACATCATTAATATCTTTATGAAATAAAACATCGCTGATATAAAAATACAAGAAAAATGTACAAGGCAAATGATGTGAGTTGGCAAAATATACAAGCAGTCACATATGAATGGTTGCTAAAAAAGATTTATGAAAAAGAATTCATAATTTTGTTTTCACTTTGTCAACATTTCAATGATTCAATGGCAATATACGCTGGAGGAATACACTAAAAATAAATTTATCGGGAAGATGGTACTTTTTGTAAAATGAAATATAATTTCTTCCCTAGGAAGTTCTCATGTATTACATAATTTTGTATTGTGTTAACTAGATTACCACCTAGATGATTCATAAATACAACTTGACAGAGTAGTGATGGTTGGGTTGGAGAGAGGTGGATTAAAGGTAACAGGAAAGAGAAAAATTATGGATTAATTTAACAGTGAAACATCTTTAGAAATATAGTGAATTCTACCTTCTAGAAACAGCTTGCTCACATGCAATAATACAACAAAGCTAAGTCAAATAATACAAAAAAATTCAGAAAAAAAAATACCACATCATAAATACAGTAACTCAATTTTTTTCATTTTAAATATTTGCACACTATTAAAAAAATACAGTCTCTTTTAAATGTACATTAAGAGAAAAAAATTCTTCCATGAAAATCAGTATAAAAATGTATCTTGAGGAACACATAATAATCTGTACAAGGCATTGTTAATGTGGAATATTAAGGGAAGCCAGCTGCCAAAGTGTTCACAGTCTCTTTCGAAATGTTAAGATGAATACCTTCAAGATAGTGTAGGAACCTGTCAAAATTACAAGGAAAAATTCAGTTTAACCATCAGATGAGGATATTTATTAATCTTGAAATAGCTATCTACAATGTTATAGAGCCTTTACCTTCTTTTACTTTTTCCTTGTTCTTTTAGCTTCTCAGTCCTACAAATGTTCCGAAGAGTTGGCAAGTACTCAATTATACTAGCTTGTTTGTTCCCCAGGTTCAGAAGGGCTCGGCTAGAAAATACACTTTTAATGACTGCTATCCTCTTCCAGGCACTGCTGTAAATGAAAAGTAATGCATTACTTTTGATTTTTACTGCCCAAGAAAAATGCAACAATCCCCAACACAACCAGCTTCTGGTTTCTGCTTCTCCTTGCTTCTGGTCTAGACTAGATTAACTGGATTCCAGGTTGACTTCCTGTATTACTTTCAACACATCACTCCCATCTAGAAAAAATCTTTAATGGCTACCCGCTATCTGCCCCAGCAAACCCAAACCCCATTCCCTGTCATTCAAGTCTCCTAATCTCTCTCATTTTTCTTCCCAGCAATCAGGCTGGTCTCCCTGTCTTATTAGAAGCTACATTATTAATATTGAGGGTTTACCATGATCAATAAAGCCCAGCATTTCAAATTTAGTAAAAAGAAACTAATCATTTCTTTTATCATTTATTACTGAAAAATCAAAAGTAAAAGGAAGACTTACTCTAAATTAGTTGCTGACTGACTAAAGTATATATTGCTGCGCTTCTGTGAAACATAAAGAGTAAGCTCTTTCGTTGGATCTCTTCCCAATTTCTTGCAAGAATTCAAGGTTTCCAGTGCCTTTGAAATAGTAGACGAACATTTAGTAAAGCTGAGAGCTTCTACAGCTGCCTTTAATTCTCCAGAGCTCTGAGAAGTCCATCCATCACTGGCCTCCAGACTAAACTCATCACAAAGTCCACTTTTCACATTTGTCCAACTGAAGTCATTTTGACCAAATTCCTTTTGTTCTCCTACGTCAGTTAAAAGTGCATCTAAGAAGGACATGTTATCCATGAACTCAGTGAGAGAATTTAAACAGTGAGAAACAAGGGCAGAACATTTCTTTTCTGCTGGTGTTTTAGGAGGACAAGGAGTAGATTCCATGTTAGACTCTAAACATTTGTTCAGTTTCTTTGTCTCTGGATTCCTTTCTTTGTCTCTGGCTTTGCTTTCTTCTGAATTTGAGGAGGAAGATGCAGGGGAAAGGCTAAGAAATTCATTAGAGAAGTCCAATTCAGTGTCAAATAAGTCACTATCATCTAGAGTTACCATCTTTTTCTTTTGTTTCTTTTTTTGTGGCTTTTTCAATGGCTTCTCTCCTTCAGAATGTTTCCTAGCAAGACATTTCATATTTTTTGTTGCTGCACCGGTGTCCACACTTACTGATGCACCACAAAAGTTTTCTGTTTCTGGAATGATCCTAACAGGTAGTGGTAGAATGAACTCAAGATTACTATATAAGAAATCTACATTCTGCATTCGGAATTCTGTAAGAAGCTGGATGAACTGATGCCATTCTTCCTTTGTTCTGACTTTGTGCTGAAAAACAATTTTGAGTGAAGTGTTAGAACACAGTCTGAACACTTTTCTACCTATATGAATACAGTGGCATCCTTAGTCTATCTGAAAAGTAATGAGTCACTACCCTCTCATAATTTTATTAATCTGTACTCCCTAAATTCATCAAAATGGTTCTGAGTCTGAAAAATAAACTTAGACTATTAATATTTGAAGAATTAAATTTTCTAATAGTTTATACCCCAGTTCAATAGTGAGAAGCTCATTTGTTTAAAAACTACTTTTCTGAAATTGTCTTTTTGATCTGAAATCTTTCTAAATTCTAGTCTAAATCCTATAATATTATGTTTATTTGTCTGCACCATTTGTCAAAGTAGTACAGTATACTAAAATCAGAAATCTAAAGCCTATAAAAATTACAGGCAAATTTAAGTTAACCTTAAGATTCAAAAGATGGGAGTGTTAGGAATTGAAAAGGAATATGTATTTGATATCCCACACTAGATACTGAAAATACCTTTAGAAATGAAAATAAATCTTCAGATGGGGAAAAAATGTTCTTAAGGCCAAACAAGGTCTCAACACAGCCAGTGTCACATTTGGGAAGGTCTATAGGACTCCTTTTAGTATTTTTAGGTTTATTTTTGGAATCAGGGCCATCTTCAGAGCAAACAAGTTGAATGTTTCTGCTATTTCCTCCTACAAAATTAATAAAAGAAAATCTTAGCCATCTATATTTTTAATAAACTGTAGCAAACAATTATTTAAAATCTAAGATCCTTTGGCATCTTTTGGACCTATACTCCCATTTTGTTTTTCTCCACATATGTATTTAACTCATAAAAATTACAATACAAACATTATTTTTAGCATACGGGGGGTAAGAGGGTTGGTGGTGGGCTTATAAAACAATCCAAAAGAAAAAAGTGCAAAGGACTATGAACAGACAAGTCACAGAAGAAAAGCAAATATCTAATAAACTCATAAAAAGATGTGCGATTTCAATAGTGATCATGGAAATGAAAATTAAAAGAAGATACCATTCGCTTTTCACCTTTTAAATTGGCAAAAGTAAAACAACTGGTAACCTAGTTTTCTCAAAGGCATACATTTAAAAAGCCATCATACACTATTCATGGGAACATAAATCAGAACAATCATCTTTGGGAAAGCAACCTGACAATACCTATCGGAATGTAATGTATTCTCTAGCCTTTGGCCAGCAACAATACTTCTAGAATTCTTTCCAGCAGCAGTACTCACAGATATGCTCAAGGATATGTGTATTGATATTCAATGCATAGTTTAATGACAAAATGAAGAAAACCTCAATTTCCTCTAATAAGTAATGGTTAATTATGTTACATTCATTCCCTATTATGGAATAGCATGCAGCTGTGAAAAATAGAGGGCTAGAATTGCACGTACTAACAATACGTTCTCAAGTAAAAAAGAGCAAATTGATTAACAATATATATAGTATTGGTTAATTTTGCTAAATAAGTAGGTAGCAATATTTGTATATACATAGATAAAGCTCTCACAGTGGCTAACTTTAAGAAGTGGTGAAAATCTTTTACTTTTTATTTTATATACTTCTGCAGTGTTTGAATTTCCAATGAATACGTATCTGTGTTTTTTAAGAAAGAAAGAAAATGCATATAAAATCTTCAAGAAAAGAAATAATGCTATACTTATTATCTTTTAAAGTTTCTGGTGTAGCATTTTATATCCAATAGTATGGCAATAGTTACTAATTTGTTTTTTATAAAAGGCTATTTTCCATGTCATATTTATCATATTTACTTCTAAGAAACAGTTAAAGATATAAGCTCACAATGAATTAAATATATATGTTTGCTACTTTGAAAAAGAAAAATATATTAAAATTTTGAATGATCAAAGAAAAAAAAACTTGACAGGGGATTAATATTACAGAACTTCACCTTGGTTTTATTTAAATATTTGTGTATTTCCCAGAGCAGGATCTGTAACTACAGAACTGTGACTATGGAGCATGAAAACCACAAACTATGAACTTCTTCAGGGAAGGAACCATGTCTTATTCATGTAAACACAGGACCTGGCATGGAGAAAGTCCTCAATAAATGTCTGTGACTTCAATTAGGTAACAATGACTGAAGATCAATAAGAAATAAAACATTTCTGAAATGATAAAGCTCTTATGAAAAATAGAATTATAGACTATTGAAGAAGCTAAAAGAGAACTTACAGTCATATAAAAATAATTTATATATATATGGAAAAATCACCAGTGTTTTTTAATAGGTAAAAAAAGGAAGCTAGTTGCTAAATAATATCATCCTATTTGTTTATAAGAAACTATGATTACAGGGCAACTGTGTGGCTCAGTCAGTTAAGCATCCGACTCTTGATGGTTAGAGTCGAGCCCCGTGTCGGGCTCCAGGCTCAGCACAGAGTCTGCTTGAGATTCTCTCTCCCTCTCCCTCTGCCCCTCCCGCTTATACACATGCTCATTCTCTAAAATAAATAAAATCTTAAAAAATAAAAAAAGAAACTATGCTAATAAATTTATAAGTAACAATTTGTTCCGTGTGCATTTTAACTCTATTTACCCACATTTAATATTTATAAAATTTTCACCAACACAGTTGACATATGTATGTTTATACATATGTTTATGCTCAAAATTTTTAAAATCTTTCAGACATTTTGGTATAGCATGTACTTTAACACAGGGTCCCACTGTAGAAATTTCTTTTATAACAGATCAACTTACGACAAAGGGATAATGGCCTTTCTTCTAAAAATCCACCTCCACTTCTAATCCAGAATTGTAAGTAAAGGATACTTTTTCTGATATCACAAGTATTTGTAGTTAACAATGTTACAAAGTCTTTCACATCAGTTCTAAAGTTCTCAGCCAAGCAGATCATCTGTAGGTAGCTGGCAACATTTAGCTGAGAAAAAGAGAAAGAGAGAAAGAAAAAAGAAACATGGTGAATTGCAGAGTTAACAGAAATACATCAGTAGTACATATCTAAAAGTAGGACAAATTTCACTAAAATTCACACTACCTTAGCTCTTGAGAATGAAACTGATCTAGAAAAATATAATAAAGGAATATACTTCCAAATTAAAAATATTTTACATATATTTATTTTAGTAACTGTATACAATCTAAAACAGCAATGAAACTTTTATGGGAGATTTTCCATGAACCCTGAAGGCAATTTTATTAAACCTTGAGACATTCCCTTAAGATTAAATAATGGTATAACTTGATGGGATACTTTACAGCCATTAAAACTATAAATATGAATACTATAATAATACTGATAGTTTTTAAATATCAAGAGCTAGAAAATTGTATCAATGCATGCACAAATGCATAAATGTAAACAAACAAGAAACATTAGGGAAAAAAATGAAAAACAAAAAAAACCCATGTGATTTTTTTTTTTTTTTAAAGACTATTTATTTGAGAGAAAGAGAGTAGAGCACACACGAGCAGTGGGGAGGGGTAGGGAGAGAGAGGGAGAAGCAGACTCTCCGCTGAGCAGGGAGCGCATTGAGGGACTTGATCCTAGGGTCGTGGGATCATGACCTGAGCCAAAGGCAGACACAACCGACTGAGCCACCCAGGCGATCCCAGATTTTTCATTTTATTTAGTGTTCCATCAATATTGCTATAATATTTTTTTGTAAAACAACAAAACATATATTATTCTCTTCCCACTGTTTATGGAAAGCTTTTTACCTTGAAAAGCTAAAACAAATAAAATTGTATTTGCATTTTGCAGATTTTACAAGACCACTAGCATTTTTACCTTAAACAAGACAATTAAAAAAAAGATTTCTCCTATTAAATCTTTGACCTCTGGGGTGCCTGGGTGGCTAAGATGGTTGAGCGTCTGCCTTCGGCCCAGTCATGATCTCAGGGTCCTGGGATTGAGCCCCGCATCAGGCTACCTGCTTGGCAGGGAGCCTGCTTCTCCCTCTCCCTCTACTGTTCCCCCTGCTTGTGCTCTCTTGATCTCTCTGTCAAATAAATAAATAAAATCTTTAAAAAAATAAAAAATAAATCTTTGACCTCATTCTATGCACATACATTACTCCTGCATACTTCTGGGACTTCTGCTTCCCATGAACTAAGAATTCTGCTTTCAATAATGAAGTACCTACTATCAGACAAATCTTGCCATCAGTAATAACGATAAACTCAATAAATCAGCTACAAATAAATATAAAAAACAAACTATTTGATAAGAATAAACTATAAAAAAAAAACACTATTTGAAGGCATAAGAGAGTAACCAAAAGCAGAAGATAACTGAAGGGAAAATCAACACTTAGAAGAAAATGGCCCTGGGTGAATTCCCACCTGCCCCCCACCTCTAAATTGATTTCTGACTTAGGACAGGATGCCGCAGTGGTGGCTAAACTCAGACAGAAACTCAAAGTGTTACTGGCTTGAACCAGAGGACAGAGTTTGGGATGCTGGCAATAGCTGGAAAGTGAGAGGGGAAGTCTATGAAAGTAGGGAAACAAATTCTTTTTTTTTTTTAGGATTTTATTTATTCATTTGAAAGAGAGAGAGTGAGGAGACAGAGAGCAAGCAGAAGCAGGGGGAATGGCAGGCAGGGGAGAAGCAGGCTCCTTGTTGAGCAGAGAGCCCAACATGGGACTCGATCCCAGGACCCTGAGATCATGACCCGAGCTGAAGGCATCTAGCTCCCCAACCGACTGAGCCACCCAGGCGTCCAGGAAACAAATTCTAGCTAAAGAAGAATGCAAACCCCTGGTTGATGCCTGAACTTCACATGTGTGGGTCTGTCTCAAAGCTGCCCAGCTAAAACTAAAAGAACTGAACAGAAACTTTAGCTGCTACATAGTACAGGAGGATATTTATTCAGAGGAACAGAACCAAATCCAGAGTATCTACAACATAATAGCAAAGTACAGGATAAAACTCTAAAACTACTACACACACAAAGAAACAGAAAAAATCACAAGACGATGAAAATGGGAGACAAATCATAAGCGACTTTTTTTTTTTTTTTTAACCATAAGAGACTCAATCTCAGGAAACAAACTGAGGGTTGCTGGAGTGGTGGGGGTGGGAGGGATGGGGTGGCTGGGTGATAGACACTGGGGAGGGTGTGTGCTATGGTGAGCGCTGTGTATTGTGTAAGACTCATATATCATAGACTTGTACCCCTGAAAAATAATACGTTATATGTTAATTAAAAGTGACGAAGATATTTGAATTAGCAGAATTTTTTTTTTTAAGATTTTATTTATTTATTTGACAGAGAGAGAGAGACAGTGAGAGAGGGAATATAAGCAGGGGGAGTGGGAGAGGGAGAAGCAGGCCTCCCGCGGAGCAGGGAGCCCGATGCAGGGCTCAATCCCAGGACCCTGAGATCATGGCCTGAGCCGAAGGCAGACGCTTAACAGCTGAGTCACGCAGGTGACCCAGAATTAGCAGAATTTTAAAACAGCTAGTAAAACTATGCTTAAAGAACACATGCTCATAATGAACAAATAAGAAAGCCCAGCAGAAAAACAGAAGCCATAAAAAGAAGCAAACAGAAATTATAAAACTAAAAACCATAATATCAGAATAAAAATTTTACTAGATGGGCCTCATAGAAGAATGGAGGTGGCAGAAAAAAAGTGGCAGTAAATTTGATGATTAATCAATACAAATGATCAAATCAAAAGTATAAACAGAAAAGTTAGGGGGGAGGAGAACAGCATGCCTCAGCGACATGGGAAACAATGTAAAATGTCTAACATACCTATAATTAAATTCCCAAGAGGGAAAGAGAAAATGGGCATAAAATAAATTTGAAAAAATAAGTTTAAAAGTGTCCCTCATTGGAGGAATGACATATATTTATGTAGATATCCAACAACCAGAAGCAGGACAGATGTGAAGAAAAATAACACCTAGGCATACCACAGGCAATTACTGAAAACTAAAGTTAGGGACGCCTTGGTGACTCAGCTGGTTAGCGCCTGCCTTCGGCTCACGTCATGATCCCAGGGTCCTGGGATTGAGCCCCGCATCGGGCTCCCTGCTCAGTGGGATGACCGCTTCTTCCTCTACCCCTCCCCCCCACTTGTGCTCTGTCTCTCATGCTGTCTCAAATAAATAAAATCTTTTAAAAAAATGAAAGAAAAGAAAACTAAAGTTAAAGAGAATATCTTGAAGATATCGGGAAAATAATGACATACTACACAGAAGGCAAAAAAAAAAAAAAGGTGACTTATAATCAGAAATACCAGGGTCCAAAAGAAAATGGAATGACATCTTTAAAGTACTGATACAGGGGCGCCTGGCTGGTTCAGTTGGTAGAGCATGCGACTTTTGATCTCTGGGTGGTGAATTCAAACCCCATGCTGGGTGTGGAGCCTACTTACAAAAAGAAGTACTGATGGAAAAACTGAGAACCCAGATTTCTATGCTAAGGGAAAAGACTCTTTGAGAATGAAGTAAAAATAAAGACACTTTTTTTTTTTAAAGATTTTATTTATTTATTTGAGAGAGAGAGAATGAGAGATAGAAAGCACAAGAGGGAAGAGGGTCAGAGGGAGAAGCAGACTCCCCGCTGAGCAGGGAGCCCGATGTGGGACTCGATCCCGGGACTCCAGGATCATGACCTGAGCCGAAGGCAGTCGCTTAACCAACTGAGCCACCCAGGCGCCCCAAAATAAAGACACTTTCAAGTAAACGAAACCTAATATAATCCACTGCCAGCAGACTAGCTCTATAAAAATTGTTAATGAAATTATTCAGGCTGAAGAGAAACAAAATCAAAGAAAAAGTCATATCTTCAGGAAGGAATGAAGTATATTAGAAATTATAAGTATATAGGTAAACATAAAAGTCAACTTTTTATTTTCCTAATTTCTTTCAAACATACATGGCTGGCTAAAGCAAAAAAGCAGAGCATTATATTGGGGAGTTTATAATGTGTAAATGTAAAACATTTGAAAACTAAAGCATACAAGAGAGAGGGATGGTAAATGGACTGATATCTTCGCAAGGTTCTTAGATTCTCTATAAATTAGTATAATACTAACACTAAATACACTATGAAAAACTGGGGCGCCTGGATGGCTCAGTTGGTTGGGCTTCTACCTTTGGCTTGGGTCATGATTTTGGGGGCTTGGGATCGAGGGCTCCCTGCTCAGCAGGGAGTCTGCTTCTACCTCTGCCTCCCACCCCCCCCCACTTGTGCGCTCTCTCTCTCTCTCTCTGTCTCTCAAATAAAGAAAATCTTAAAAAAATATATACTATGAAAAACTAAGAATGCGTATTATTTCTAAAGAAACTACTAAAATCTATGTCCTAATCCATTTCAAATGGCCTGGAAACCACCCACTAACATCCTTCATAAACGCAGACACGAAAGTCCATAACAGTATATGAGCAAATCAAATCCAGAACTACAAAAAGACATAACACATCATGACCATATTATCTTAAGAATGCAAGACTGAGGGGCGCCTGGGTGGCTCAGTCGTTAAATGCTGCCTTTGGCTCAGGCCATGATCCCAGGGTTCTGGGATCGAGCCCCGCATCGGGCTCCCTGCTCGGCAGGAAGCCTGCTTCTCCCTCTCCCACTCACCCTGCTTGTGTTCCCTCTCTCGCTGTGTTTCTATCTGTTAAATAAATAAATAAAATCTTAAAAAAAAAAAAGAATGCAAGACTGATCTGATATTAAAAAAACAACTAACATCATTCGCCATATTAACAGAATTAAAAGGATAAACCATATGATTGCCTCAAAAGATTGAAAGTATCTGACAAAACTTAACACTATTCACAATAAAAACACAGCTGATGAAGAGCATCTGTGAAAATATATGGCTAATATCACACTTAATGGTAAAAGAATGCCTACTTTAGCCCCAAATTCAGAAACAAGGCAGAGATATTCACTCTTAACTCCCATTCAACAGTGTACGGAAGATACACTGGCACTATCACAAGATACCACCTTTTATAGAACTGTGACATGATTTATGAACAAAATGAAAACTTACAAGCGAAGGAGTACTGAAATTAATTTCTTCAAAGCAGCCATCAAACATTAAACTAAATGTTGGATCTATAGGAAAAAAAGCATTTTAAAAAACCATTAAGACCACTAAATTAATTTTTCCAGTTACTTTTTCTATGAAAATATTCTATATTTCATTGGTAATGAAAATATCATTTAAATTATAAATCACTAAGGAACTGAATTTCTGTCTTGACCTAAAGTAACTTTTGATCTTTTAATTAAACTATCATGTAACCTTGACTAATATGATTTATTTCAATATTTTTAGAGTATAATCATTAACAGTCAAATGAGCTGTTGTGAGTCTAGTATAAATACTTTTTCCTATAGAAATCCATAGCAGAGATATGCTACTGAATATGTGCAATGAAAAATATTAGAAAACAATGTTATAATTCAGTGTTTATAATAAAAAAAACAAAACAAAACTACGTGACTCTTAAAATTGAACACCGAATGCAAATTATTAGGAAGGTGGACCAATTCCAGGGTCCATCGGTGGAGTGTGTGACTCTTGATCTCAGGGTTGTGGGTTCAAGCCCACATTGGGTGTACAGATTACTTAAAAATAAAATCTTAAGAAAAAAAAAGGAAGGTGGACCAATTCCATTAGGCTGGCTATGGCTTACTTTAACTAAAATATGCAATAATCCACATGGAAGTGTTCTCAGGCGATAAGGAATGGCTAAGTTCAATATTAAGGCCCTCCAGAAAGGTTGAGCTCCATAAAAAATTCTGACAAGTAATATTTGGTGATCTAATTATAAGTATGAGGAAGAGGCAAAGAGAAGGCTCTGTTACCACCCCTACCAAAACCCCTTTCCTGGATAGTTCATAAATCTCTTTCCCTGCATTCTAGGCTGTTGTAAGCACCCTAAGTATCTAATACTCAACACAATGATTCAAAGTAGTATCCAATATCCACACCACAGCTATTCGCAGGGTAATATAGTAATTTTATAATTACTCAAGGTTGTGAATCAATAGCAAATTTAAATAATTCTTCATTTAAAAATGATCTAGGAGCCTCCAAATTTTAGAAAAAAAGACTTAATTTACTAGCAGACTTTTAAAGGAACGTTTCTAACTAAAATGAGAAGCTTTCTCAAAATATTTTAACCAAAAGTAATTACTTGTAATATCACTGTTACTTACCACTAGTAGTAAGGATCACAGGTCTTTTAGTTGTTGCCATGAATGTTTTGATTGCATTCAAAAACCCAGCATCTTCTTCAAAAATAACATCAACCTAAGAGCCATTTATGAGAATAATACTGTATTGAGTAACAAAACATTTACTGGATAGGTTCTGTATATATACTAGATACACTATATGTCTGTTAGAGACAAAATTTATGAATTTATGAAAAAAAATTTTTTAAAGATTTTATTTATTTGACAGAGCGAGACACCGAGAGAGGGAACACAAGCAGGGAGAGTGGGAAAGGGAGAAGCAGGTTTCCCGCTGAGCAGGGAGCCCGATGCGGGGCTCGATCCCAGGACCCTGGGATCATGACCTGAGCTGAAGGCAGACGCTTAAACGATTGAGCCACCCAGGTGCCCCAATCTTTTTACTTTTAATAGTGTGAAACATTTTAGGCTTTCAGTGTGGGCTGAATTCATACTTTTCATAAATTTCATAAATTCCGGGGTACTTGGGTGGCTCAGTTGTTAAGCATCTGCCTTCAGCTCAGGTCATGATCCAAAGGTCCTGGGATCGAGCCCCGCATCAGGCTCCCTGCTCAGTGGGGAGTTTGCCTCTCCCTCTCCATCTGCCTTTCCCCGAGCTCATGCTCCCTCTCGCACACTCTCTCCCAAAAAGTCCATTTGAGATTCTCTCTCTCCCTCTGCCCCTCCCCCCACTCATGCATATACATACACACATGCTCTTTCTCTAAATAAAATCTTTTAAAAATTTTTAAAAAACTCAGATACAAGTATTCTTTTTTTTTTTCAAGATTTTATTTATTCATTCATGAGAGACAGAGGGAGAGAGAGAGAGAGAGAGAGAGAAAGAAGCAGAGGAAGAAGCAGGCTCCCAAGGAGCAGGAAGCCTGATGCGGGACTCAATCCCAGGACCCTGGGATCATGACCTGAGCCGAAGGCAGACGCTTAACCATCTGAGCCACCCAGGCGCCCCAGATATAAGTATTCCTGACTTTCTTGGCTATTTTATTTTATTTTATTTTTTTAAAGATTTTATTTATTTACTTGAGAGAATGAGAGAGAGAGAGAGCACATGAGAGGGGGGAGGGTCAGAGGGAGAAAGAGACTCCCCGCTGACCAGAGAGCCCGAGGCGGGACTTCGATCCCGGGACTCCAGGATCATGACCTGAGCTGAAGACAGTCGCTTAACCTACTGAGCCACCCAGGCGCCCTCTTGGCTATTTTAGAATACTTTATAGTAACACATACAGAAACCTTTTGAATAAGTTCTTATTATGAGATAACATGAACATATGCCCATAAGCCTACCTCCTCAAAAAGAATGAGAGATGTTGCATTTTTCCTGTTGGGTTCCTCAGCTCCAAATTCTTTGACATTTGACTTAGTTGTGTTTGTAGATTTAGTCTGAATAATTGGTTTTTGTTCACAAGAGTTTTTTATTCCTGCATAAATAAAATATTAGTATTTTAGATAAAAATCAACTTTTAATGGAACACTGGATGTTTCTGCAGGATAAACTCAAATGGAAACCCTCTATCAAAACTAAACAAGAGGTAGGGGAAAAAACTGAAACAAAATATCAAAACTCCTCTATGTAGGACCTTAAGTGTAGCTGAGGTTTAATAAAGGGCAATAGAAACTGAGGAAATATGATCATATTTTTATGTATCAGGGTCATTAGTATTAAAAACTGTCACATATATTTTGTCCGTTTAATGTCTTACCTTTATTATTTTCCGGAAGTACTACTTCTTCATTATTTTTTGGCTTGGAAGACACTTTAAAATAATTTGCCAAAGTTTTAGGTGGAAGTGTTCGCTTTGGTACGCTAGTTTGTGGTGACGGTGGAGGAAGTTTCCTTGGTGATGTAACAACTTTCTTAGGGGAGCTTAATTTTTCTGCCAAAAACAAATTTACTTAACGATAAGTATTCTAAAAGTTAAATGGATGGTAAGATTGAGTTCTCCACAGTCTACATTTCTACTCTTACCAGTTAAAAACTGATATAGAAATTTTCTTTCATTCTTACATTCAAATACTGTGTACAAATAGTACTGTATTATTACAGTTATTCATTCTATCATCAGAGAAGGTAAAACCAGTCATTTGAAAAAGATATTCTTTTCCAATGAAACATACATCCTTGAGGCAAAGAATGTTCAGAATCCCTCCATTCACTTTCTCTCCATCTGCTTGAGTTCAGAAGAGATTGGAGGAAAAGTGATAATGGTACATACTGAGCACATTATGGAATACTGTTATCCAACTTCAGTTTAGCCCTGTAGTAAATGGAAACTGCAAGCAGAAAATACGTTTTTCTAGAGATGCTGTGGAGGATAGATACAAAGTTTAAAAACAAATGGTTGATCTCTACCCTCCAGAAGTCCTATGGGCCAAGCATTTATTCCAGAGCATGTCCTTTTCTCCCCTGTAAGTGCTCTGATCCAGTCCTCAGATGTCTAAATTATTTTTTTATACCCCATTTTGACAGATCTTATCATATCCTTTGCATATTATGGGTGTTTGAAAACTTACTGAAAACTTTCAATTTGCCATTTGCAACGACATGGACAGAGCTAGAGTGTATTATGCTAAGTGAAGTTTGTCAGAGAAACACAGATACCATATGATCTCACTCGTGGAATTTAAGAAACAAAACAGATGAACTATATGAGAAGGGGGAAAAGAAAAAAAGGGGAAGGAAAAAAGCCATAGGAGACTCTTAACGATAGCAAACTGAGGGTTGATGGAGGGATGTGGGTGGGGAATGGGCTAGATGGGTGATGGGGAGTAAGGAGGACACCTGAGATGAGCACGGGGTGTTGTATGTAAGTAATGAATCACTGAATTCTACTCCAGAAACCAATATTGCACTGTTATGTTAACTACCTAAAATTTAAATGAAAAAAAAAAAAAAAAGAAAATTTTGAGTTGGAAAAATTATCCTAGACATGACTATTATCTCATAAAAATAGGGACTTTTTAACACAAGGTAAAAAGCACAAAATCTTAAAAAATATTTCTTTATATTGAATAGATTTCAATTTATAAAAAACTCAACATTTTGTCCTTATTTTTCTAATTTTGACATAGTACAAAGATTGCTTGATCATGGATTGGCATCAGCCCAAAGACTGGTTTTAGAAAATATGTGCCAATTTTTACTTTTGATACTTAGTTAAGTACTTGGCTAAATTTTATTGATATATTCTTTTTAAAGGATTTTCAACAAAAGCAATCAGCTCCATGGAGAGAGAGCTACCTTCTAGGTCTGAGACATCGTAACAAGCCAGAAAGCAAAAACAAGTATCAAAGATCACTGTGGCTACATCAAAAGGACACAAGCCAATTTTAGTCGGGTTCCCACTAGTCAAAGAGCAGACGATATGAGCACAAAAAGAAAAAAGGGTTCTGCTTCTGGCCAAGACATACATTGGATTTACCCATATATCTGAAATAACACCAAAAAACTAAACATAATAGATGAAACAATGCTTTCAAGACTTCGGACACCATGCAAAAAAGAAGAGTGATAGAGAGACAAGAAACAAACAAGGTGAACCCCAGAAATTGCCTAGCTTCCTGCCTTGTGAGAGAATGTCTAGGCCACAGTGAGGAAGGGGAAGCCAGTCCAGAGGTTTCCTGAGCTGCGGAGACTGAAGAGGAGCCTGGAGATGCCAAGGCAGATAGCATTCATGGGGCAGAATAGTGAAGAGAAGAGAGCTCCATGGAGTGCTCCAGAAATCTACAGACGGTCCCTCTCAAGTCTTCAACTGAGTAGTGATCAGTAAAAGATTAGGAAAAATAATCCCTGAGGCTCACAGAGAGCTGGGAATACTTCCTCTTCCACTAGACAGAACAGCAGACTTCAGAATTCATGGGGCATTGGATAGAGTACTCAGAAGGATTTTGCCTAAGTAACAGGGCAAAATTAGTCCTAAACTAGATGCTTCTATGGCCTCGCCTAATACAAGCATAAAAGATCCAAAACAATCAAACTTACAGAAAAAATTGGGCATGGTAACACAGAAGATATAAAAAGGACCCAAGTCCAGCTTCTAGAAATGAAAACTACAATGTGTGAAATACAAAATACATGGATGGCACAGACAGCATACTGCGTATTGCAGAAAATAAGATTTGTGAATTTGAGTAGTTAGAAACTATCCAAGATGAAACACAGAGAGGAACAAGAAGATTGCAAACCTGAACAATCATCAAGCTGAGACAACTTAGCATTATCCACAACAGAATGTGGTATGGAAACAACCTGAGTGCCCATTCATGAATAGATCCAGGTGTGGTATCTATACACAATGGAATACTACTCAGCCCTAAGAAAGGACATCCTGCCATTTGTAACAGCAAGGATTGACCCGGAGCGCATTAGACTAAGTGAGGTAAGTCAGAGAAAAGCAAGTACTGTATAACCTTACTTATACGTGGAATCTAAAAGAGCCAAACTCATAAAAACAGAGAGTAGAATGGTAGTTACCAGAGGATGAGGTCGGGGGGTAGGACAGATGTTGTTTAAGGGTACAGACTTGCAATGAGAAATAAATCCTGGAGACCTAATACATACTATAGTAAATACAGACAATATTCTCTTGTAATCACCAAACTTCCTGAGACTATACCTTAATTATTCCAACCACTACAAATAAATAATTATGTAATGTGATAGAGGTGCTAATATAAACACAATTGCAAACATATTACAATACATAAATCTATAAAATTAACATTTATAAATATACACAATGTTAAGGTCAAATATATTTTAGTTAAGAGGAAAAAAAACTGGGGCGCCTGGGGGGCTTAGTCATTAAGCGTCTGCCTTCAGCTCAGGTCATGATCCCAGGGTCCTGGGATTGAGCCCCGTATTGGGCTCCCTGCTCCGTGGGAGGCCTGCCTCTCCCTCTCCCACTCCCCCTGCTTGTGTTCCCTCTCTCACTGTCTCTCTGTGTCAAATAAATAAATAAAATCTTAAAAAAAGAGAGAGAAAAAAACTGCTTGGAATTTTCCAAATTTGATGAAAATATAAACCCATCTGTACAAGAAGCTCAACAAACCCAACCACATGAAACATGAAGAAAACTACACCAACGCACATCAAAGTCACAGTTGCTCACAACTAATGACAAAGAGAAAATTTTAAAAGCAGCAAAGAATAATGAACACAAGGGACTAAACACATATATACACAAATCCATGAGTTCATCATAATACTAAAAAAAAAGTAAACTACCCCAAAACTCATTGGACAACCTCGGAGATTACTAGGGCACCATTACTCTATGAACTGAAAAATAAATAGAAAGAATGAAGCATTTCTCGTGCCTTTCCTGTACAAACTATATGTCAAAGTATCCAGACACTTGATGAGGAGAACTGCTTGTGAGAATTTTAACTAATAAATTCAGAAAGGCTAAGTGAATTACAAAATCCCCATTTTTTTTAACCCTTAATGAAATAATCTACTAGATAAAGATCATTCATGGCTACGAAATACTGTTAGTTCAAAGAGTGATGGGGGAACTTTATAATGGATGGATCAGCCTGGAAACAACTGAACTCACCAATCCATGTTAATATCATAAACGTATCTTCGGCTCTGACACCATACAAAGTACACAGCCTTGCCTATGCATGTATGACAGCCCCGAAACAGAACCTGAATCTAACTGCCCGTTTACAAGTAAATAGGGAAGAGGAATATATTAACTGATACCATAAAGATACAATCAGCCAAATCCAAAATGTGAGAAATTTTATGAAAAATGACCCAAACAAATGGGTCAACAAATAAATGATATGAAAAGGATGAGGGAATTATTAGGGAGACTGAAAGAAATTCAAGACATTAATCAAATGTAAGATGTAAACCTTGTTTGGATCCGAATTTGCACAAAGCATTTGAAACAACAGAAAGCCAAAAGAGGAGTATGTATTAGATGAAATTAAGGTTAATTTCATTAGGCATAATTATGATACTGTGGTTATGCTTGTTAAAAAGTCCGATTATCCAGGGTCGCCTGGGTGGCTCAGTCTTGGTTAAGCATCTGCCTTTGGCTCAGGTCATGATCCCAGGGTCCTGGGATCGAGCCCCGCATCGGGGTCCCCGCTCAGCTGAGGAGTCTGCTTCTCCCTCTCCCTCTCCTCGTGTGCTCTCTCACTCACTCTCTCTCAAATAAATAAATCTTTTTTTTTTTTTAAGATTTTATTTATTTATTTGACAGAGAGACACAGCGAGAGAGGGAACACAAGCAGGGGGAGTGGGAGAGGGAGAAGCAGGCTTCCCGCTGAACAGGGAGCCCGATGCGGGGCTCGATCCCAGGACCCTGGGATCATACCTGAGCCGAAGGCAGACGCTTAACGACTGAGCCACCCAGGTGCCCGATAAATAAAATCTTTAAAAAAAACTAAAAAAGTCCTTATCAAGAGTGCCCGGCTAGCTCAGTCAGAGGAGTGTGTGACTTCTGATCATGGGGTTGTGAATTTGAGCCCCATGTTCAGTGTAGCGATTACTTAAAAATAAAATCTTAATACACGAATAAGTAAATAAATAAAGTCCTTATCAGTTAGAGATACCTATGAAGTACATATGGGTAAAATTATATGATGGTCTTGAGATTTGTTTTAAAACTGTACAGGAAAAAATTAAAAAGGCGTGTGTGTGTATAGGAAAAGATAAAAAAATGAATGGCAAAATGCTGATTATTATAATTCTTTTTGTAGATTTTTTTTCAATGATGTTATGACCTAAGGAAAATAATTTACTTACTTGGTGACTTGCCTAGGTTGTAACTATTAAAAAAACAAGGTTTTTGAGAGTTTACACCTTGCTTGTCCACTTGATGGGACTGAGTAGCTTCCTTCAGTTGAGATAGAATTTGTCTACCACTGCGCTGAGAAGACGCATTGACTTCAAATATCTAAAAGAAGAATATATGAAAGCAAGGCAGAACAGTTGGTTTTCCTTTAATTCAAGTGTAACTACTACATTAACATTCTCCCACTGTAGCTCTTACTAACCTTGAATCCAAGCTCCTGAGCACAAGCATACACTGCCGCCGTTTTTCCCACTCCTGTTGGCCCTGTTATAAGAACAGTATTGCAAAGGCGAGTCTCTTCTTCATCGTCTGAACTGCCTTTAAAATCTATGCTGTCCGACAGACCTGAAAAATTATTCAAATGCACATTACCATTTGCTAATTGCTCAGGCAGCAATTCTACCTCACGAAACCCAATGATCAAACCTTACAAACCTCTTGCAAGTAAATGCTGGAAATTTAATTTACAGAAACTAGAAAATCAAATATAAAATACCAGTTAAGAAATTTTATATAGGGGCGCCTGGGTGGCTCAGTCGTTAAGCGTCTGCCTTCGGCTCAGATCATGATCCCAGGGTCCTGGGATCAAGTCCCGCATCGGGCTCCCTGCTCGGCGGGAAGCCTGCTTCTCCCTCTCCCACTCCCCCTGCTTGTGTTCCCTCTCTCACTGTGTCTCTCTCTGTCAAATAAATAAATAAAGTATTTAAAATAAAAAAAAAAGAAATTTTATATAACTATTTAGCTAATCTAACTCAAAACGTCCAGTGAAATGGAGAAAATAACTCAAAATACCTTCCTGCTTCTCATCTTTTTTTCCCTTCAAGTTTTGTCTTTCTTCCAATTCAGCTCTCCTCTTCCAGTCTTTCAACCAACTGCCATAAGAAAATGTATGTTAATGAAAATAATTCACAGAATAGAGATATATCACTTTGAATCAACTAAATAGTAAACTATATTTACATGGGCATGAATATTTTTAAATGAAGTAACTTTTACCAAAACACACAAGAGCAACGTTATTCACTGCAACACTATTCATATTAGCTTCCAAATGGAAAAACCTAAAAGTACCTCAGTAGGAGAAAAGATACACACAGTACAGTGACCTAAGAAACCAGTACGGAGCAACTACAAAGAACTGAGGAGGGGCGCCTGCGTGGCTCAGTCATTAAGCGACTGCCTTCAGCTCAGGTCATGATCCCAGGGTGCTGGGATCGAGCCCCGCATCGGGCTCCCTGCTCAGCGGGAAGCCTGCTTCTCCCTCTCCCACTCCCCCTGCTTGTGTTCCCTCTCTCGCTGTGTCTCTCTCTCTGTCAATTAAATAAAATCTTAAAAAAAAGAACCAAGGAGACCCCATGATGAAAGATGTCTAATACACAGTGCTAAGTGTAAGTAGAAAGATGAAGTCCTAGTTTGGAGCTAGACTGCCCAAGCTTGAGTTCTAGCTCCCCGGCTTTAGAGCTGTGTGACTCTGGACAAATAATTCAACCTCTTAGGCCCATTCCTCATCTGTAAGATAAGGACAAGAGTATATTATAGTTTTGAGGATTAAATGAGCTAAGAACAATGCAAATACTTAGAACAGTGCTAGGCTCAAAGTGTTAACTATTATCATGGGTCCCTATTTCTTTGTGAAATCCTTTGGACCAGATGAGTTTAGAATTCAAAAATTTTCAGATATTAGAAAAGTAATTTGGTACATATACCACATATAACACAACACCTCTAATGGGGTCTGTGGCGTTACATCCACAATCACTTAATATTTCTATTTTTAAAAAATGTATATACTCCTAAGTGGGACCCATAAATTTGTAATATATAATAAAGTTAATAACTTTCGGTTTTCAGAACTTCTTGGATGTGGGAATCATAGACAAGGGATTATGGACCTGAATTAGTAGTAATATGATCCTATTTGTTAGGCAGAAGGGAGCTAATATATGTATAAAATTTTTTCTGTAAGGTTTTACAAGAAACCTTTAATAGTTGTTACCTCTGGAAAGTAGAAATGGGAGAAAAGAGGGATATTTACTTTTCACATTTTTCTTTTTTTAAGATTTTACCATGTATTACTTTATAATTTCTAGATTTTTAGTATAAATAAAACAAAGCAGTAAAACTAGATCCATAAACAATTTCTCAATTTTTTTTACAAGTTTTACCAACCTATGTAACTTTTTTATAGCTAGCTCATTGCCTATGAGTTCACTGGAGTTCTGAGGTTGATACTTTTCTGTCCAAAGCATGTCTTCAGTTCCAGAATCTAAAGCAAAAAATTTATATTAAAACATTTGTCCGTGACATAAGAATATATTCTGAGACATCTATAGTATTGTTCCATGTAAACAATGAGTATTTATACAAGTATTTATATCTACAAAATGCCAAAGGGTCAATTTCAAAACTTTACTTTTAAAATTCTTTTTAATTTTTAGTATTTTTAATTGAGAGAGGGAGCCGGGGGAGAGAGAGCATGAGTCGGGGGAGGGGCAGAGGAACAAGCAGACTCCCTGCTGACTGAGGAGCCCAACCCTGGACTTGATCCCAGGACCCTGACTGAGATCATGACCTGAGCTGAAGTCAGACGCTTAACTGCCTGAGCCACCCAGGTGGCCCACATTTAATATTTTTCATATCAAAAACCTTTCCCCTTAAAAGCTAACCACCACTACAGTGCCTGGGTGACTTAGGTAAGCGTCCAATTCTTGATCTCAGTTCAGGTGTTGATCTCAGGGTTTGAGTTCAAGCCTTGTTGGGCTCCACGCTGGGCATGGAGCCTACTTTAAAAAGGGGGGGAGGGGTGCCTGGGTGGCTCAGTTGTTAAGCGTCTGCCTTCGGCTTGGGTCATGATCTCGGGGCCCTGGTATTGGGCCCCACGTTGGGCTCCCTGCTCTGCAGGAAGCCTGCGTCTGCCTCTCCCATTCCTCCTGCTTGTGTTCCCTCTCTCGCTGTGTCTCTCTCTGTCAAATAAATAAATAAAATCTAAGAGGAAAATAAATTAATTAATTAAAAAAGGGGGGCGCCTGGGTGGCTCAGGTGGTTAAGGAACCAACTCTTGATTTTGGCTCAGGTCATGATATCAGGGTCATGAATTCAGGGTAGCAAGATCAAGCCCCATGTCTGGCTCCACACTTAGGAGTCTGCTCCTCTCCCTCTCCTTCTGTCACCCCCCCACCCCCGCACCCCGGCATGCTTTCTCTCTCAAATAAATAAATAAATCTTAAAAATAAATAAATAAATAAAAGGCTAACCACCATAAAGTCTCATGACAGTAAGGTTTAAAAATACACATTTAGGGACGCCTGGTGGCTCAGTCGGTGTCTCCCTTCAGCTCAGGTAATGATCCCAGGGTCTTGGGATCGAGCCCGGCAGCAGGCTCCCTGCTCAGCGGGGAGCCTGCTTCTCTCTCTGCCTGCTGCTCCCCCTGCTCGTGCTCTCGAGCACACGCACTCTCTCTCTGTGACAAATAAGTAGATAAATAAATAAATATCTTAAAAAAAAAGTACACATTTAGAGGTGCTTGGCTGGCTCAATTGGTACAGCATGCGACTCTTGATCTTGGGGTCGTGAGTTCAAACTCCACACTGGGGTAGAGATTACTTAAAAAAAATTTAAGTATATTAAAAAATAAATAAAAGTACACATTTAAAATTTTAATAATCACTAAAAAAATGAAATATGAAAAATGATTTATACTATAACAAATAATCTAAAGAGCAAAGGCAGCATAATTTTAGTGCAACTTCCTTTGATCCCCTGAAATAAAACATTAAACTGTCCTATTAAGTCAGCCTGGGTAAACGGACATATGCTACACTCCCATTTGAGAAGGCTGAATGTTGTAAAGATGCCAGTTCACTCCAAATTAATCTATACATTAATGCAAAATCAAAACCCCAATGGGATTTGTGGTAGGAGGATCTACAGTTCATTCAGCAGTGTAGCTACATGAACATAGTTTAAAAAAACAATAGAAGACTTGCTGTAGAGTATCAAAACATACTCTAAAGCTATGAATTAATTAATTCAACAGAATACTTTGAAAAAGCTAGATAACCCAAATAGGAACATGTCAGAGACATGTGAAACAGATATAAAATAAATTGTATAATTCCAGGTTTTTACAAAAGCACACGTATTTACAGAAGCACAGTAAAATCAAAGACCAAACACCAATCTGTTAAATGTGGTATTCTTTAAGGCTGTAATTAGTAAGGCTTCCACTCGTTTTACACACATATATTGCTTGAATGTTGCGATGAGCGATGAACATATATTAAAGAGAAGAGAAAATGAGAGGTTAAATAAACAAGTGTTCTAGGACCAGAAGAAGAAGATCTAATTTACCAGGAAAAGGAGATCTTTCTGAGGGAGACTCTTTGTCATCATCTATTATGAGAACATCAGGATCTTCAACTGCTTCTGTTTCTACTTTACATGTTGTACTCAAGGCAGTTTGTTTCTTCCTGGATGTTTTAGAAAGAAGGCCTTTACAAGAGTCTAGCTTTATCCCAGTGGAGTTGTTTCTTTTGTCAAGCTCTTCTGGTTTCCCACTTATCTTTTTTGGACTTTGTGAATACTCGTTTGGTTTCTTTCTTTTTGACTTAGGAATTTCCGTTTCCACTCGTTTCCTTTTGCTTTCTTTTTGGTTGACACTGGGCTCTCGTTGTGGACTTTCTATTTCAGAAATTACAGAAATGCATGTGCTTACTAATCAACGAAAACCAAATTTTAATATCCAACCATCTTAATGTCACTTCAAAATATCCAATACTCTTACTACTACAAAATGAAGAAGAATCAAATGTGGCACACTGAAAGCAAGCAGGCTACCTTGTTATTTAGATTGCCTTTTATACAAGCTATGTAAATTCAAATGATCTCATCTAAGGCTTTCCTTAAATGAACTATTAATATTTTAACATAGTTAAAGCTGTCTTTGGGCTCGCATCTGTGGAAAACGGCAGGGGCCAACACTGCACTGAACAAGATGCTTTACTTCAGTTGAACAAATTTCCCTGCCAACCATAAGCAATATTCTCTGTGGACTTGCAAGAGTCAATGACCAAGACTTAATGCTTTCAAAAGCAAAATGTTAATGTAAATGATAATACTTATCACTAGCCTTGTTTATGATGACACTCAGAAAGCACCTGGTGCTCACTTCGTTTTTTTAGAAGCAAAGAAAAATATTTCCTCAAAGAAAATTCAGGATTTGACCACCTAATTTCCTCCAGCAAAAGATTTCTTACTTCTTCAGTCAAATCTTTCCTTCTTTCCACAAACTGCAATAAAGAATAAAATGCTCAGTAACAGACATTGTCTATTTTTTTAAAGATTTTTATTTTTTTTTAAATAATCTCAGGCGCCTGGGTGGCTCAGTCAGTTAAGTGTCTGCCTTTAGCTCAGGTCAAGATCTCAGGGTCCTGGGATCGAGTCCTGCATCGGACTCCCTGCTCAGCGGGAAGCCTGCTTCTCCCTCTCCCACTTCCCCTGCTTCTGTTCCGTCTCTTGTGTCTCTCTGTCAAATAAATAAAATCGTTAAAAAAAAAAAAAAAGATCTCAGGGTCCTGGAATTGAGCCTGGCATCAGGCTCCCTGCTCAGGGGAGGCGTCTGCTTCTCCCTCTGCCCCTCCCCCCACTTGCTCTCTGTCTCTGTCTCAAATAAATAAAATATTAATAAGTAAATAAATAATAATCTCTGCACCCAATATGGGGCTCAAACTCATAACCCTGAGATCAAGAGTCTCTTGCTCCACTGACTGAGCCAGGTAGGTGCCCCCTACACTGTCTATTAATATTAGTCACAACTACTTTCTGACTATAATAAGTCAGTATTAATGCAGGAGAAGCTTTAGTGACTAAATACAACCTTGACAATGAAGCTGCATTTGCATACTTTTGAAGGACTTAGTTCATATTTTTTTTGTTCCATCTTTCAACTTACACATTTATTACACTAGAATGCTAACTTATACAATATCTAAATGTGCTATTAATCTAGTGTTCTTTTGAAATTGGCTACCATTAATTTTTTGGGGGGCTACCATTAATTCTTAAAGCATTTCTAAAGCTCTGGGAATATTTAAGAGATGTCTACCCCAATTGGGATTTATTTTTTAAAACTGGATTCTAGGGAAAAAAATGAACTTCAGACCATAATAGATTTCCATATGTTTTTCCCTTTTGAAAGAGGTGAAGGAAACACCCTGCAATGGATGAGCTCTACAGTACTTACCCCAACAGCAGACTTAGTACTTTTAGAATTTGAATTCAATGTTGAAAATTCACCAAGAGCAAGAACACATTTTGAGAGATCTAGTACTTTAGTATTCAGTTCTTTAAGTTTGGTTAAGAGAGAGCAAGTAGGTGGTTTCAAATGCCACAAATGGGATCCTAAAGAAAAATAGAAAACAAGTATCTTAATTACTTGCGTTCACATACATCAAATGCCAAATATGCAAACATGAAAAGACTTGACAACTACATAGTTAAACACAAAGATTCCAGAACTCAGTGAGCACACAGCAAACCCATTCTTCCTGCAAACAAATACAATAAAAATTACTGAGCCTTCTGTTCCAACTGTTTAAAATAACCAAGCAACAGCAAACTTTCTTTTCTTTTTCTTTCTTTCTTTTTTAAAAGATTTTATTTATTTATTTGACAGAAAGAGAGCACAAGCAGGGGGAGCAGCAGACTCCCCGCTAAGCAGGGAGCCTGACATGGGGCTCAATCCCAGGACCCTGAGATCACGACCTGAGCCGAAGGCAGACGCTTAACTGACTGAGCCACCCAGGTGCCCTCTTTTCTTTTTAAATCAACCTTGCTACTCAGGGTAAAAATTTCAGGGGCAGTTGGCATCCTGCTTTAAAATTTAAACTTTGAAGTCAGACCTGGGTTCAAATCCAGACTGTGCCACTTGCTAGCTAGGTGAGCATGGGCAAGGTCCTAAACCTTAGTTTCTTCTTCTCTACAATGGGGGTGGCAATAGTCAACATCCTAGAGTTGTTATGGAGATTAAATTAGTCACGTATACAGTGCTCAGCAGAATGCCAGATACTAGTAAACCAATGTGCAGTAACTCTTTTAAGGTTCTAAAACAGATTCCCTCTGTGCTTGCCTCATCTCCTCATCTACAAATACATATGCTAAGTTTTACAGTAGCACTCTGGTGAAAAAGTGTTTATTAATATCAGGGAAGAAAAACAGAACTAATTTCTATAGTTGAATATACTATTAAAAAATGCTGTAGGGGCGCCTGGGTGGCTCAGTCGTTGAGCATCTGCCTTCGGCTCAGGTCATGATCCCAGAGTTCTGGGATTGAGCCCTGCATCGGGTTCCCTGCTCTGTGGGAGGCCTGCTTCTCCCTCTCCCACTCCCCCTGCTTGTGTTCCCTCTCTCGCTGTCTCTGTCAAATAAATAAATAAAAATCTTTAAAAAAAGTTGCTGTATAAAACTAAACTGGTGAAAATAACAAGAAAGATTTCATCAACTGACTGGCCAATGGCTGAGTTAGGGAAAAAAGGGAAAGTAAAATATCATTAGAAAGACTGGCTAGGAATTTGCCTGTATAAATGGGAGTATGAGAGGCATCTGGGTGGCTCAGTCGGTTGAGCATCTGATTTCAGCTCAGGTCATGATCTCGGGATCTTGGGATCGAGCCCTGTGTCGGGCCCCCCATTCAGCGGGGAGTCTGCTTGTCCCTCTTCCCCTGCTCATGCTCTTTCTTTCTCTCTCATAAATAAATAAATAAACCTAAATGGGAGGCTGAAGAAAACTCAAAAACTACCAAGGTCAGGGGCACCTGGGTGACTCAGTTGTAAAGCGTTAAGCGTCTGCCTTCAGCTCGGGTCATGGTCCCAGGATCCTGGGATCAAGCCCTGCAACAGGCTCCCTGCTTGGTGGGGGGCCTGCTTCTCCCTCTCCCACTCCCCCTGCTTGTGTTCCCTCTCTCGCTGTGTCTCTGTCAAATAAATAAATAAAATCTTCAAAAACAACAAAAAACTACCAAGGTCAGAAACACAAAATGAAAAGAGAACACAGAATATATTTCGTGAGTAGAGGGAGTGCATTAAACCAAACCACAACGCCAGCTAAGAAGAATACAAGGGCTTTTGTGCTGGCCAAAAAAACAAAATAAAACAAAACCAAAAACAGACACCTCTAGGCAGGGACAATGATGAGAAAGATATAAAGCTTTATACACTTTTGGTAATTAAAAACTAGATAAGTAAAATAAGATTGTGGTTGCTACAGCATTTGAATCCAAATAGAAGCATATTCTGATCAAGCTAAGACCACTGTGCAAGCAGCTCACCCTTGTGCCTGGTGCATGTGAGGAAAGGGTGAAGTGGAGCGTGCAGCACTGCGACTTGTTACCTATTCCAGCAGATATTTATATGGTTTGAGAGAGGAAAAGCTGTTCTGGAAAGGAGGCAAACAGATTGCTCTTGAACATTCAACAGCCCATTGGAAAGAACAGAGCTGCAGCTCCTCTGAGAAAGTCTTAGCGATGATCTGTTCACACACAGGCTACGTGTGTGAAGAGCACTGCCTTCCATTTAGAACACAGTGCCTCTCTGGAGAACAACATCCACTGGGGTCCCCCCCACACGTGCCTGTTCTCCACCAGCACAAGGGGTGCACAGCAGCTGAGGGCTGAGGATGCTGCTGGCTCTCTTGCCCCGACCCCCCCATTCGGGAAAGTGGGTCCAAGAATGAAACACATCCTTCGAATTCCCACTTAAATCCCCTTAAGAATTATCTTTAAACCTTAGCCTCATTTTAAGTCAACTTACGGTTTCACGTTACTTCCAACATTTAAAAATATTTCATTATGACAAACGCACCATCATCTTTTTGTCGTACGTGGACGACTCTCTGGAAACCAGCACTCACTGCACTGTACGCATCTAATGCAGCAGCTTTCTTTGCAATCTGTCGTTTCAGCAAATCCGGCAACCCACTCATTAGAAAGTCACGCTTTGCTTTAAACTGCACATCATAATCCTGAGACTTTTCGGATGTATCTTGACTTTCAAGAAAATGATGTGAAAGAAGAAAGCTAAGGTTATACACACTTAAAAAAAATAAACTATAAAACACTTCTAATTGAATTTGAAAAAATCAGCTACCTGAGATGTTAGCTGGTCAAATTCATTTTTTGCTTATCATAAAAACAAGTCTATCAGTTGTAAGAAAATAAGGAAAAATAAGTATATATAGAAAAATCATTTGAAGGACATCCACCAAAGTGTTAACAGAGACTATCTTTGAGTGGTGAGTTTTTGCCCTTATGTCTTTTGTCTTCTTTAAGAAACAAGCATTTATATTATAATCAGAAAACAAAGTAAGTGTTGTATTTCAAAAAGTTA
Organism: Eumetopias jubatus; assembly: GCF_037043125.1. Taxonomy (NCBI): domain Eukaryota; kingdom Metazoa; phylum Chordata; class Mammalia; order Carnivora; family Otariidae; genus Eumetopias; species Eumetopias jubatus. The sequence goes on from NW_028274816.1 coordinate 122,890,474, forward strand.
ATGCAAGAATTTCTAATGTGATACTGTTTCCCAAATAATAGCAAGAACATTACGGCCCTTACTACTGATGCCTCAGTTTTACCTGGCTTATCTTCATATTGCTAATCATAAGAGTCTTGACTTCAGTGGGAGGGAGGTGAGGGGGTAGGGGAGGATGGGATGCTGGAGTAGTGGAGGGGGGAAGAGTGTGGTCTCACAGCTTATTTGCCCCTCCTAGCCTGTCATATACACAGTGAGGATTCTCTACAAACAGAAATTTGGGTTGGTAATTAAAAAGAGGCTACAAAAACTTCCATTTCTTGTTTCCTTTTCTATTTGAGAGAAATGAGGGAAAGATGAGATCTAAAGCCCGAGTGAAGGAATTAATCTTAGAAAAGAGGTGGTGTACCTTTTTTACTGTTAATTGGAAGGAAGGAGGAAAAGATGGGTGAAGCTGTAGCTAAACGAGTATGTGCCTGGGGTGCCCGGCTGGCTCAGTTGGTAGAGCATGTAACTCTTGATCTTGGGGTTGTTAAGTTTGAGCCCCATGTTGGCTGTAGAGATTACTTAAAAATAAAATCTTAGAAAAAAAACAGTATGTGCCTATAGCAGAAGGTAAACTTTAGGGTAGTAATGTAAAATATATACATATTATATATATGTTATACAATATATGTTATATACAATTATAAATAGTTTGGGAGCATGTGTGCGCGTGTATGTGTGTATTTCCTAGCTTTATCCGCTAAGAAGGCCTAGAAGCATTGATACCTCAGGAGCAATGAGTAAAATAAGCACCTAGATCTTGTTTTCTAAATACCATCCTCCACTAAAAGGAACCAGGGCTCTGTGGAGAAAAGGCTATTTTACAAAGCTGGGAGAGGGCAAATCAAAGATGAACCTGGAACATCTTCCTGTTTCAGAAAGTAAGGAATGCTGAATAAATGACGGGGATGTGTCAAAGGGGCACAGAAACCAAGCTTTTTAGCCAGAAAGCCTCCCACTGGCTAAATGAGAAACAATCTGAGTATCAAAATAAACATTAATGGATTAAAATTCCATAAAAAATAGGAAATAATGAATAAATGAATAAATAAGTAAATGAGATATGTAGAAGCACTTTCTCATAGCAGCCAACAAATAGAAAAAGAACAGATAATCAGCAACAGCTAATCACCATTTGACAATGATCATAGTGTGGTTAATCCAGGTGTAAGCCATCAATGTTAATGCTAATAACTGGAAGTCTGCTGAAGAACAAGATATTGGCATTATCTTAGAATGCCTTCCCCCAAATATGAATCAGTTTCAAAGAGAAAGGGTGAATCTAAAGTGGAGAAATACAGCAGATGTCAACAGTCCAGCTGCTCAAGGTCGGCATCACTAGTGATGAGAGGGGTTAAGGTCACATACACCACTTTATGTGATGTACTGAGAAGAGCAGAGCACCGTTTCTGTGGTAATCCTGACAAGAATGTAGAACCATAGTCTCATAATGAGGAAACATCAGACAGACCCAGGTTGAGAGTCATCCTACAACACACACAGTCTGCGCACGTCAATAAAAATGGTCAAGGAAATGGGAAATCTTGGTGAAGGGGATACGGAGTTCTTTGTAGTATTCTGGCAACTTTTCTTAAAGTTATTTCAACATAAATTATTTTTTAAATTCTTTCATTGCACACCAATTTAGGAACATAAGAATAATTCTAAGAAACTTAAGTAGTCCAAAACCAGCAAATTTCTTCCTTCAAACAATTCTACTGGCTAAAGCAAATGCATATAAGATGAAATGCTAGACTGTGGGATCTATAGGTTAAAAAAAGAAATCAATTGTATTTCTATATACTAGAAATCAACAATTAGAAAATAATACCATTTACAATAATATTAAATACATGAAATACTTAGAGATAAATTTAACACAACATGTATAAAACCTCTACATTGAGAACCACAGAAATTAAAAACTCAAATAGAAATATATACCATGTTCTTGGATCAGAAGACTTAATATTATTAAGGTATCAATTCTCTCACAATTTAATACAATCATTAGCAAAATCCCAGCAGAATTCTACATGAAGTTCCTAACATCTTTATTCACAATAGCTTAAAACTGGAAACAACCCAAATGTCCACCAACAGGAGAAGAGACGGACAAAGGTGGTGTATCCATACAGTGGAATACTACTCAGCAAAAATATAACAATGAACTACCGATATATAGTTGACCCTTGAACGTGGGAGTTATGGGTGCCGACCCCCTGTGCAGTCAAAGATGCATGTATAATGTTTGACTCCCCCAAAATTTACCTACTAATAATAGCTTACTGTGGACCAGAAGCCTTCCTGACTCACATTAACCACTGATTAACACATAGTCTATGTTGTGTGTATTATATGCTATATTCTTTACAATAAAGTAAGCTAGTGACAAAAATAGTAAAAAAGTCCTAAAGAAAATATATTTTTACAGCACCATAATGTAAAACATACATGTAAGGGGGCCTGTGCCATTCAAGCCATGTGGTTCGTTCAAGAGTCGACTGTATTTGAGGATGAATAAATCTCAAAATCAGCACGCTGAATGAAAGAGGCCAGGTTAAAAAAAGGGTACATATGATTTCACTAATAAAGAATTCTAGAAAATGCAAATTAACATAAAGAAAAAGAGATTGGCACTTGTCTGGGCCGGGACTAGGAGGAGGACTGCTGGAGGGCATGAGGAGTCTTTCGGAGGGCAAAGGAAATAAATCCGTATCTGTATGGTGGGGTGGTGCGTTCACTACATATCCAACTGACAAAGCTCATCAAGCTACGTGCTTTCAATGAAGGTGACTATATGTAAATTATACCTCAATGAGGTTTAAAAATTTAACTTATCGATTAAAAATAATAATAAAAGGTAGGGGCGCCTGGGTGGCTCAGTCGTTAAGCGTCTGCCTTCGGCTCAGGTCATGAACCCAGGGTCCTGGGATTGAGCCCCACATCGGGGTCCCTCCTCGGCGGGAGCCTGCTTCTCCCTCTCCTACTCCCCCTGCTTGTGTTCCTGCTCTCGCTATCTCTCTCTGTCAAATAAATAAATAAAATCTTTAAAAATAATAATAAAGGGGGCGCCTGGGTGGCTCAGTCGTTAAGTGTCTGCCTTTGGCTCAGGTCATGATCCCAGGGTCCTGGGATCGAGCCCCGCATCAGGCTCCCTGCTCTGCGGGAGGTCTGCTTCTCCCTCTCTCACTCCCCCTGCTTGTGTTCCCTCTCTCGCTGTGTCTCTCTCTCTGTCAAATAAATAAATAAAATCTTTAAAAAAAATAAATAAAAATAAAAAATAAAATAAAAATAATAGTAAGGTGAAAGAATAAAAAATATACCACTGTAAACCTATACAGAATGGCTAAAATTAAAAAGTCTGATAATGCCAAATGTTAGAGACTGGAACTCTCATACACTGCCCGTGGGAATGTAAAATGGAACACCACTTGGGAAAACAGCTCGGCAGATTCTTATAACGTTAAACATACACCCACCCAGTGACAGAGCAATTCCATTTCTAGGTATTTACTCAAGAGAAATGAGAACACTGTTTACACAAGTGTATGCAATGTTCACAGCAGCCTAATTAATAATAGCCAAATACTGGAAACAACCCAAATGACCATCAATAAAAGAATGGATAAACGAACTGTGGTATATTCATATAAGGAATATTATTCAGCAATAAAAAAGAACAGACTACTGATACATTACCCTGACTGAAAGAAGCCAGAGACAAAAGTGTATCTCCTGTATGATTTCATTTCTATGAAATTCTAGGAAAGGCAAACCAATCTATATCAACAGAAAACAGATCAGAAATTGCATGGGAGTTGGAGGCAGGGATTAACTGCAAAGAGGCACAAAGGAACTTTTTTGAGTGTGATGAAAATGCTTTCTCTTTATTGTTGTGGTGATTACACAGATGTGTGCATTTGTTAAACCTCAAACTGTTTACTTGACATTGTATGAATATGATTGTATGTACATTAACCTGAATAAAGGTGATTTTTTAAAAAAGTGTGTGTCCTGAACAAAAGCAATTAGATATAAAAGAATACATATATAAAGTTTACACGAAGTTCTGAAACAGACAAAACTAATCCATGGTGACAGAAATCAAACTAATCAATGACGATGAAATCAGGATAGTGGTAACCTTTTGTTGTGGTAGGATGGGAATAACAGAAAAAGAGTAACCTTTCAGGAGTAAAATAAATAGGTTAAATCTTGATTTAATGTACTTTTGAAAACCGTTATGCTGAAGAATGATGCATTTAACAAAGCCAATGAACAAACAAAACAGAAACGGACTGATGACACAGGAAACAAAGTGTTGGCTACCAGAGTGGGGAAGGGGAGGGGGCAGACAAAATAGGGGAAGGGGATTAACAGGTACAAACTTTGAGTCATAAACCAGTTAAGTCACGGGGATGAAATGTACAGCACAGGAAGTACAGTCATCGACTGCAGCAACTTTCTGTACAGTGACAGATGGTAACTTATGGGGATCTTTTTGTAACATATAAAAGTATTGAATCACTATTACGTATGTCTCAAACTAACAGGATATTGTATGTCAATTATACTTCAATACAAAAAAGATTTGTGCATTTAACAGTATGTAATTATACCTCAATAAAAGTGGAAGAGGAAAAAATAACCTGAACCATGAGGTCCCTAAACCTGGTCTTCTGCCATCATGCCATCCACTTGCACAGGGATACCAGAACTTGAGTGTCATCCTCACACCTTCCTCTCTCCTACCCCCAGCCCCCAGATCTAATTAATCATTATGGATTTTGATCTAGCAAACTGATCCAGCAGTCAGAATAAACTTTCCAAAATTCCAAATGTTTATGTCCATACCTGTGTTTAAAACCCTCTGACTGCTTCTTATTGCCCTTAGCATAATGACAAAATTCTTGCACATGGTCCAAAGGTGCTACGTGGGCTGGCATCCACCTCTCCAGCTTAATCCTACATTTCTCTCGCCTCTGCTCTCTGTGCTCAAGTCACACTGGCATTCTTTCAACTTTCTCTATTTGCCATGCTCCTTCCAGCTACAGGGACAATGCAGACTGTTCCCTCTGGTTAGAACACTGTTCCACCCCAATGAACTCCTGCTCATCCTTCAGTTGAGGTGACATTTCCTCAGCAAAGCCTTGTTTGACCAGACCAAATCCACTTAATATAAACTTTAGTAGAACTTGGTACCTCTCCTTAATACAACTGCAATTTTTCATTTGTTGGCCCAGTTAATGTTTAATCATAGATTATCTTTCCTCTAGAGTATAAGCCTCATGAGGACAGGGAATGTGTCTTGTTTTGTTCCCATAATATTCCCAGTGCCAAATACATTGCCTGGTACATAGTAGGTATTTAAAGATTTTATTTTATTCATTTTTTTTTTAATGTAATCTCCACCCCCAGTGTGGGGCTCAAACTCATGACCTCGAGATCAAGAGTTGCACGCTCCTCCAACTGAGCCAGCCAGGTGCTCCATAGCAAGTATTTAAATATTTACTGAATAAGTTCATAATCAGTTCTTCGGTGATTTTGGTTTATTTCTCCACGGTTTCATCTAGAGATGGGCCACAAAGTGTCTGATCTTCAAATTGCAGTTGTAGCACTGTCAATATTGTCATCTTTAAAAGTGCATTTATTAAAGCCTCAAATGATAACGTACATGCTTTCTCATCAAAGTAAAGGAAAAAATACAAAAAACATTCTGTAAGATACTTCGGCATTTAAAAATTTGTATTGGACTGACCTGCTTTCATCAAAACCAAGAATAGGATCAGCTGTTTTTTGAGCCTTTCTGGTAAGAAATAAAGGAGCAACTTTCATTTTCCCTTAGAAAAATAAATACTTAGGTTAGTGTCAATGTTTATAATCTCTACTTACCTCCGGTTACTTTCAAATTATATCTCTACCTTCTTAAACTTAAAAAAAATTAACCCTTTTAATTTTTTTAACCTTTAAAAAAACTAACTTTTTAATTCAAAAAATTTCTATATAATGATCTGGTCTCCTAATGTCATTATCAGAATCTCCTGGCAACTTTTTTTTTAAACTATAGATTCTCACAACCCACCTCCAGAGATTCTTAGTCAATATGCCTAGGGAAGGACCTAAAGATTTAAGAAATTTTTTAATTTACTCTGGTGATTTTGATGATCCATCAGGTTTGGGAACCTCTAAACTTAACAGGCTAAATAGATAGGTAGAAATGAAATAACCTGAATGTACTCAATTACCTTTATAAAACTCTTCACTACCTTTTAACTTTACTTATTAAAATAGAAATACTTAATATAATTAAAAGTGTACACTGTAGAAGACACGGAATTAAAATGACAGCATTCAGAGCAATATAATCCCTCTAAAACATTCTAATGTTCATCATAAACATTATCAAATTTGATTACCAGGTACATTTTTAGGAGTCTTGTTTAGTTTTTTTCCTAGCACATCATTCAGACACTGAAGTTTCTTCTGATTTTTCTCAGGATGCTTTGAAGAAGTACGATTTGAATCGATTATTATTACAGAGTCCTAAGACAGAACAATAAAAATATTTTAAAAATATGTCATGCAATTGATGTTTTAAAATAGCAAAAGGATTATGATGCTAGAAGCCACAAGTAAGATGACACTAGCAGGTCCAAAGCTCTCTCCATCAGACACCACCTCACCAATACAGAAAACATATAGTGACAATAGCCTACACTACATCATACAAGTTCACATATCAAAGAGTGGATTTATTATGACCATGGGTCTTCTTCTTTTTTTTTTTTACGATTTTATTTATTTATTCGAGAGAGAGAGAATGAGAGATAGAGAGCACGAGAGGGAAGAGGGTCAGAGGGAGAAGCAGACTCCCTGCCAAGCAGGGAGCCCGATGTGGGACTCGATCCCGGGACTCCAGGATCATGACCTGAGCTGAAGGCAGTCGCTTAACCAACTGAGCCACCCAGGCGCCCCATGGGTCTTCTTTTTTAAAGAAGCAACTAACAGATTTTATTCCAGACAAAAGAATCAATATGACCAAACTATAAAAATTTTAGCTATACTCTTTGAAAGCTATACATCCTATAAATGTATTAGATGAAGTCTGATACGTTTCCATGTGGTCAGCATACATTTACTGAGCATCTCTTATATGCCAGGCAATATAGCAGGCACTGAAAGTACACAGTCAGATGAAACAAGAGTTGGCTTCAAGGTTACACCAAGGCTTAGGGGACAGAAGGAGAGCTAGTCTATAAGTAGGTAGTTCTGAAACAGTATGGTGAGAGCAGTATTGACCAAAATACAAAAAACTGTATAAGTCTACTTGCCTTGAAGGCATCAGTAAAGCTTTCAAGTGGAGGCATTATTCCTAATAGCCAAAAAGCAGAAACAACCCAAATGTCCATCAAGAGGTAATGGGTCAATAAAATGTGATATATATCCATACAATGGGGTATTATTTGGCAATAAAAAGAAATGAAATATTGATGCTACAACATGGGATGAAGCTTGAGAACATTATGATGGGTGAAGCCAGACACAAAGGACCATATCTTGTATGTATGATACCATTTATATGAAATGTTCAGAATAGGCAAATCTATAGAGACAGGAAGTAGATTAGTGGTTGGCTACGGCTGGGGGAGGAGAGATTAGGAAGTGACAGCCAAGGGGAATGGGGGTTCTTTTTGGGGTAATGAAATGTTCTAAAATTGTGGTGATGGATGCACAACTCTGTGACTATATTAAAAGCCATGAATTGTACACTTTAAATAGTGAATTGTATGGTATGTGACTTGTATCTCTATAATAAAGCTGGTTTTAAAAAAAGAGGAATTGTTAGCATTTAGCAGGACTTAATGTTTGAGTAGGAATTCTTCAGGTAAAAGAGAGTACTTGGAATATGCATTTCAAGCTGAGACTACAAACTGGAAAAAGTAAAAACTGCACCATTTGGGGAGAAATAAATAATTTAGTGTGACTAGAGCAAATAGTGTATGAGGAAGGTGGTTGTTTTGAGGAAAGGGAAGAGCTAATTCGGCCTATAAAGGATCTCAGATGACTTAATAAGGATTCAGACTGTATTATTCTACAGGCAAAAGAACCAAAAGATTCTAAAACAGAACTGAAAACATTCTTTCTACCACCTCAAGGGTATCTTACAGTTCTACCCTATAACTTTATAATGGTTTCCTTCTCCCACTCCAAGCACCAGAATAGGACAGAACTCATACCAATAAATATTTCTAATACTTACTTCTGTTTCTGACAATTGCTTCCTTTCAGGAGGTGTCTGATGTCTAGATGAACGTCTCAAGGGTGTCACTATTTCTTCAGTAGCTTTTGACCTACTAATGTGTAAAGCTTTTGCTTTTTCAATCAATTGTTTTGCTTTAGATACATTTTTGGAAGCACTGCTTGCCTAAACAAAAAAATATGAAATATTAATTTAGGTCAGTGGCAAACATTTTATATTTAATAATAAAAAAATTAGAAAAGGTAAAACTTTGGAGACAGTAAAAAAGGTCAGTGGTTGCCAGGAGTTAAGTGGGGAGGAAGGGATGAACAGGCACAGCATAGAGCATTTTTAAGGCAGTGATATCGTACTATATGGATGATACTATAATGGTGGATACATGCCATGATACATCTAAACCCACAGAATATACAAGACCAAGAGTGAACCCTAATGTAAACAATAGACTCTGGGTGATAATGATCTGCCAATGCAGGTTCATCAGTTGTAACAAATGTATTACTCTGGTATTGATAATGTGGGAGGCTACGCAGTGTGGGGGCAGGAGGTATATGGGAAATCTTGGTATCTTCCACTTAGTTTTGCTGTGAAGCTAAAACTGTTTTTTTTTTTAAAGATTTTCTTTATTTGACAGAGAGAGACACAGCGAGAGAGGGAACACAAGCAGGGGGAGTGGGAGAGGGAGAAGCAGGCTTCCCGCCAAGCAGGGAGCCCGATGTAGGGCTCGATCCCAGGACCCTGGGATCATGACCTGAGCCGAAGGCAGATGCTTAACGACTGAGCCACCCAGGCGCCCCAAGCTAAAACTGTTCTAAAAAATAAAGTTCAGGGGCGCCTGGGTGGCTCAGTAGGTTAAGCGTCTGACTCTTGATTTCAGCTCAGGTCATGATCTCAGGGTCGAGATAGAGTCCCAAGTCAGGCTTTGCATTCAGCTCAGTCTGCTTGTCCCTCTCCCTCTGCCCTTCCTCCTGCTCAAGCTCGCTCACTCTCTCTCAAATACATAAATAAAATCTTTAAAAAAAAAATAAAGTGGGTTACCTCTAGAGAGTAGAAGATGAAAAGTTTTCACTTTTAATTTTATGCATTTCTGGTTTTTTTAACCAATGTTTGCTGTTTTTTAAAAAGCACTGAAAAGCATAGGCCTGGGTATCCAAAATATGTGTAAGGGGTTAGGAAAACAAAGATTTGCTTCTGTACAGTAGAGCAACAGATGTGTTGTTCTGCTAGCAAACTTTTGGGCAGGTTAATGAAATCTTATAAATTCTTACAAAATAATTGACCTAAATTTAAATTAACAACTCAATTATTGAAAGAAACTGTTACACAAAAAGATATGTTTTAGTGAAGGTGTGGGAAAAAAACATACACATACACATTTTGGCAAGTAATTCTGCTGTTACTTGAAAACCATTTTTTTCTAATAGTGGTTTGTTTAAAAAGATTTTATTTATTTATTTATTTGAGAGAGTGGAAGTGAGGCGGGTGGGGGAGAGGGAGATGGAGAGAGAATTTCGAGCAGACTTCATGTTTAGCACAGAGCCCCACCAGGGCTTAATCTCTCAACCCTATGATCGTGACCTGAGCTAAAACCAAGAGTTGGACGCTTAACTGACTGAGCCACCCAGGCGCCCTAGTTATTTTTTCCTGATAAAAATTTTAAAAAGTTCATGTTTATAAAAAAACAAAACAGAAAAATAAACTAAAACCAACCATAATCCTATCACCTTGAAAACAGTCATTTCCAACACCCTACTTTCTGACCTAGTCACCCATCCTCCTAGCCTTACTTGATTACTCCTGACTACATCAGAAACCTCTCTTGATAGCACTCTTTACTTTCTCCCTGTTTATCAGCCTCTACTCCACCCCACGCAGCTTGGATCCCACTGTACACCACTTCAACTACTCTTAAAAATGTTCTCACCTCCTTTGGCTCCACTGTTCCTTCAAAACAGGGTTAAATATTTATGAGATTAATGGTAAGTATTAAGCATAGTACCTGGAATGTGATATGCAGTCAAAAAACATGATAGCTGTTAAATAACAACAAAAGAGATGCCAATCTTCTGTCACAGTGGTACTCACCCAAGGATTATGTCACAGCCACGTTGGGGGCTTTTCAACATACACATACCTGTACCTACTCACCCTGGAGAGAATTCAATTCCCTCACAGTGGAGAAAAGCAGATTAGTTTGTAAAAGCAGCTAAATTATTCTTACATATCATCCTACCTCTCCCTTTAGGGTAGTGGTTTTCAATAGTGCAGGGTGAGGGGGTGGATTTCTTTCCCTCCCAGGGATATTTGTTATATGTGGAGATATTTTTGGTTATCATAACCAGGGGAGCTGGAGAGCTACTGGCATTTCCATGGGTAGAGGCCCAGGTTATTGCTAAACATCCTACAATACACAATCAGTTCCCTATAACAAAGAATTATCCAGCCCAAAATGTCAACAGTACCAGGGTTTTTAGACCTGTACCAGAGTTACACACCCCACTTTTTAGCCTCTGATCTACAGAAATAAACCAAAAATTCAATCATGACCTATAAGCAGCCTTAAGGAAAATGATTAGAATGTAACTCTTACCAAAAAAACTTTTTTTCCCCTCTTTTAAAGATTTTGTTTATTTTAGAGAGAGAGAGGGCGCATATGTGCAAGCACGGGGAGGTGCAAAGGGAAAGGGACAAGCGGACTCAGGGCTAAGAGTGGAGCCCGACACAGGGCTCAATCTCACAATACTGAGATCATGACCTGAGCTGAAACCAAGGGTCGAACACTTAACTGACTGAGCCACCCAGGTGTCCCCAAGAAAACTTTTTCTAAGTGAATTATGCTGTCCTTATCAATTGCTTCCATCTCACTGTAAGGTATGTTGACTGCTTAATAAACTAATCAGAGGAATAGAATAATAGTAACAGTATATGGCTGTAGTTAACATAACCAATCTATAAAATATGTGTATCTTCTTTTGGCATACTACTTCTTAAAGTAGTTGTTGTTTTAGGAAACAGAATACCACTTACACAACCCCCTAATATTTCAATTACCTTTCTAGTCTGAGAAGTAAAATCTCCATCAGTTGCTTCAGATTTCTCACATCTTTTCTTAGATTTTTTCTTAGATTTCTTAGGAGTACTAATTCTGGTGAATTTCATTCTGAAAAAAAGACATTCAGAAGCATTTCCATGATTATGTGTAAGAATTTCAATTAAATATAGAAAAGAATCAACTAGGGCTCCAATTTCTGGACAGTTCTTTTTTTAAAGATTTTATTTATTTATTTGACAGAGACAGCGAGAGCAGGAACACAAGCAGGGGGAGTGGGAGAGGGAGAAGCAGGCCTCCCGCCGAGCAGGGAGCCCCACGTGGGACTCGATCCCAGAACTCTGGGATCATGACCTGAGCCGAAGGCAGCCGCTTAAAGACTGAGCCACCCAGGCGCCTTGGACAGTTCTTAAAAAAAAGTACTCCCAGTTAGATTCAAACTACTGATCCAAAGTAAGCCAAACTCAAAGCTAAACTCTCAGAAAATATAAAATGTTTCCTTTTAGAAATCATAAGCTTTACAGAAAATTACCTCCTAAGATCACTCTTCCATTGGCCAAAACCAGCATGCAAGTATATACCTCATATATATAGCTCCATTTACCCAAGAAATAAAACTCTTACTTATTTTTAATCTGTTTGTTAGATGAACAGAATTCATTTTTTTTTTTTAAGATTTTATTTATTTGACAGAGAGAGAGAGAGCACAAGCAAGGGGAGCGGCAGAGGAAGAGGGAGAAGCAGACTCCCCACTGAGTGGGAAGCCCGATGTGGGGCTTGATCCCAGGACCCCAGGATCTCGACCAGAGCCGAAGGCAGAGGCTTAACCCACTGAGCCACCCAAGCGCCCCTAAAATTCATATTTGAAAAATATTTCTCCAGGGAATTAATAACCCTGGTAAGAGTTTGAACTCATCTAAAATACATCTAGAATTCTTCTAAAATCATGCCTGGCTTTAAATTAAACGTGGGAAATAAACAGCATTTTGAAACTGTTTTTTTATAAATCAGCTGTGTTCTAGAAAAAATAACACTCTCCAATGCTTGAACTATTTTCCTTCCCAGCTAATAATATACGCAGAATACTCAGAGCTTCAGAACAAAAACAAAACCTTACCTAATAGGGCTCTCTGAATCAGAAGGTACTGTTATTAATTCTGCTGTATATAAACTGTGCTTTTCTAGTAAGTTGGCTGCTTTTGGAGTGGAAGCCTTTGCTGGACTACCATCTTCAGAATCAGTACCGCTAAGGACTATTGTAGTAGGTGTGTTGCTGGTTCTTACAGATCTTCTGGTTGGCTTGGGTGTGGAAACATTTATCAAACTGTATTCAGTTTCAGCTTTAGAATGTATAACCTTATCCTTAACTGGTATGCTGGTCTTTCTTGAAGACTTTTTGTTACACCGAGAGGAAATCTTTAGAAGGTCATCATTTGCTAAATCTTTACAAATAAGACTTTCACTGTAAAATAATGTGTTTTTGAAAACTTCTGTTTTCTTTTGTCTTAAACTCATTCTAAGTCTATTTTGATTCTGTTTATCTCCAAAGGAAAAAGTTGCTGCTTTCTTTTGAATATTTCCCCGTCTATTTTCACCTGGAGTAATACCAGTACCTAACATTTTCTTATCCTTTTTCTTCAGCTTTTTACTTTTCTCGTTAGGAAAACTTCCTTTCTCAGTGTGTGACGGTGAACTGCCATCATTTGAAACCACCTGAATGTTAGGATTTTCCATGATTTTTTTAGAATTATTGTGTCTTCCTTCCTCGTTTAAAGATTTTTCATTGAGCTCTTTCTGCTTCTCAGAAAACTTTCTGACTCCATTTTTAAGTGCATCGGATGCCGGCTGCCTAAATGCTTTCATAAACTGCTGTCTTTCTTCTAGGGTGCATTTCGGTTTCACGGCCTCAGCATTTCCAGCTTCCAGCACTGCCAATTCTAACTCTTCCTCCTGTATGACAACGTTAGATTTTCTTTTCTGAACAGTCTGCTCATTCTCAGGATCAGACAGACTATTTTCCATTTCCAACTGCTTCTGTTTCAAGAAAATGGAGGGTATTTTCCTTGTCTTTCTGGGGGGAATAGGGTGAACTTGCGCAAGAACAGTAACTGTCTTATAGCGTACATGTTGGGAAATTTCACAGGTTCCTGGGTCACTTATACAACCACTTTTGACCATATCTTCAACAGTTTCAGAGGGAATACAAATTGACATTGTAGAGTCTGGTATGTGTTCTGCTTTATTTTCCTTGTGACTTTTTAAAAATTCCTCATAGGAGACTGTAATTGTACTATCATTTAAGTGGGCTGTTTTAGTTATATCACCTCTGGAATCATTTGCAGTACTCTCGATCTCATTAGTTAGGGAAGGCGTTATCTGTTTCCTATCTTTACCATCTTTCTGATGGAGATTTAGCTCCTCAGCCCATGGTATGCTTTCAGATAGATCTATTATATCCCTGTGCTTCCTTTTTCTCATTTTTCTGCAATCATTTTTTGTGATCCTTTGTTTAGGATTCACTTTCTTAGAGCTTTTTATGGAGGTCATAGTGCTTGAGTGTTTTTTATCTTGAATACTTTCTGCAAGTACCTCCACATGTTTCTTGCAGAGTAACAAAGAAGTACTACTTTCTATAAAATCATTATTTAGACTAGTGTCTTCTTTGCTACCAACACTACTAATTTTAATTAGAGATTCATTTTCAGTTTTAACACTATTTAGTCGATGAGATAAATTAACTCTCTTTCCTCTCTTCTTAAACTCTAGATTTGAGAACACTTCCAAAGGTGTTTTACAGTCTTTGCCACCGTCAGCAGGCAATGGTGCAGATGACTTTATCTTGCACTCTTTTGCTGACTGTGTCTTTTCATTTGTGGGGGAAGTCTTTCTAAAATAATCCAGAATATTACTGGATTTTGGTGGAGAGAAAACAGTGTCTCCAGTTTTCCCTATTGGTGATAAATATTTTGTAATTGTTTTGCAGGAAGATCTGTCATCATCTTTCCTTCGCCTTTTGCATGCCTATCAATTTAAGGAAAAAAAAAGCAGTTATTTCAAACAAAATGATCCAAAACATAAATTGTAAACACAGATCTAATATTTTACCTAACTGGATAAAAAAAGGAAGGCTCCCTTAGGTAATGAACCTGATATATTAGAAAAAAGAGCTTTTTTTGCTTTTTTAAAAAATTTGTCAGAGAGAGAGCACAAGCAGGGGGAGCGGCAGGCAGAGAGAGACTCCCCGCTGAGCAAGAAGCCCAACAAGGGGCTCCATCCCAGGAACCTGGGATCATGACCTGAGCCAAAGGCAGACGCTTAACCGACTAAGCCACCCAGGCACCCTGAAGAAAGAGCTTTAAAATTAAATCTACATTCAAATCTCAACATCACATCAGGCCATACACTTATAATTTGTGTATTTTACTTTATATATACTTAAATAAAAAGTTTCAAGGCCACTATACTTATGTACAAATCGTGTTCATTTCTGTTGGCCTCTGTTTACTCTATAACCTTTGAATAGTACCACCCACCCCACAAAATTTGTAACGAACACAATGCATAAAAATATGTGAAGTCAAATGCATGGTGGGGACTCTACAAATATTAATTCCATTCCCTTTTTCCTTTTTTAGTTAAAAACAAATTATTCTTGGGGCGCCTGGGTGGCTCAGTCAGGTAAGCATCCATCTCTTGATTTCAGCTCAGGTCATGATTTCAGGGTCATGGGATCAAGCCCCTGGTCGTTGGGTTCTGTGTTTTTGCTTTTTTAAAAAAGCAGAGATTCTCTCTCTCCTTCTCCTTCAGTCCTTCCCCCTCCTGAACTCTCTCCTTCTCTCTAAAATAAACAAATAAATCTTTAAAAAAAATCGTTCTATTTCTAAGAAACAGACACATAGTGAACAAACCTATGATCCTCAAATTCACTAATCAAGTAAAAATTATGGTGAAGGACACTTACCACAAATTAAAAAAAAAACTTACCAGTGTTTTGTTATTAAAAGTTACTGCCTGCCTCCTATGTTATTACCCTCACATATCAAGTTGACTATAATACTATAAAGTTATATTTCTGTTGGTCATAAATTAGTAACTTACATAACAGAAAAAATTATTAGCTACAAAAAGCTCCATCAATCTTTTCTGTCATTTTAACTTCCCTTGGTTCATTTGTTAAAATAAACTTTCCAGAATGACAAGGAAATTTTTAGAAAAAGGTAAGTAATGAGGGGTGTCTGGTTGGCTCAGTCAGTAAAGCATGCGACTCTTGGTCTCAGGGTTGTGGGTTCCAGCCCCATGTTGAGTGTAGAGCTTACTTAAAAATAAAATCTCAAAAAAAAAAAAGATAAGTAATGAATGGGGGAAATATACTTCTAGAAAATTAAAAGGATCACAAAGCTATCATCATTAAAAACAAAGTACGCGGGCGCCTGGGTGGCTCAGTTGGTTGGGCGACTGCCTTCGGCTCAGGTCGTGATCCTGGAGTCCCGGGATCGAGTCCCGCGTCGGGCTCCCTGCTCGGCGGGGAGTCTGCCTCTCCCTCTGACCCTCTTCCCTCTCGTGCTCTCTATCGCTCTCATTCTCTCTCTCTCAAATAAATAAATAAAAAAAAAATAAAAAAAAAATAAAAACAAAGTACGGGGGGGGGAGAAGATAGCAGGAGGGGAAGAATGAAGGGGAGTAAGTCAGAGGGGGAGATGAACCATTAAGAGACGATGGATTCTGAAGAAAAAAGAAAAAGAAGAAGATAGCAGGAGAGGAAGAATGAAGGGGAGTAAGTTAGAGGGGGAGACGAACCAGGAGAGATGATGGACTCTGAAAAACAAACTGAGGTTTCTAGAGGGGAGGAGGGTAGGGGCATGGGTTAGCCTGGTGATGGGTATTAAAGAGGGCACATTCTGCATGGAGCACTGGGTGTTATGGACAAACAATGAATCATGGAGCACTACACCAAAACAAATGATGTAATATATGGTGATTAACATAACAATAAAAAATTAAAAACAAAAAAAAGAGACGATGGATTCTGAAAAACAAACTGAGGGTTCTAGAGGGGATGGAGGTGGGAGGATGGGTTAGCCTGGTGATGGGTACTAAAGAGGGCACGTTCTGCATGGAGCACTGGGTGTTATGTGCAAACAATGAATCATGGAACACTACATCAAAAATTAATGATGTAATACATGGTGATTAACATAACAATAAAAATTTAAAAAACATATATATATAAAAACAAAACAAAGTACTGGGGGCACCTGGCTGGCTCAGTCAGTGGAACTTGTGACTCTTGATCTTGGGGTTGTGAGTTCGAGCCCCACACTGGGTGTAGAGATTACTTAAAAAAAAAAAAAAGCATAGTACTGATACATGAATAAGGTAGCCAACATAATGGAATGGATTAGAAAACCAGAAAAAGAAATAAGTAAATATTTAAGAACTTGGTATATGAGGGGCGCCTGGGTGGCTCAGTTGGTTAAGCGACTGCCTTCGGCTCGGGTCATGATCCTGGAGTCCCGGGATCGAGTCCCACGTCGGGCTCCCTGCTCGGCGGGGAGTCTGCTTCTCCCTCTGACTCTCCTCCCTTTCATGCTCTCTGTCTCTCATTCTCTCTCTCTCAAATAAATAAATAAAATCTTTAAAAAAAAAAAAGAACTTGGTATATGAGAACAGTAGCATTCAAGTTAGTGAGCAAATAAGTAATTAATAAATGGTATTGGGACAAATTTCTAACCAGTTGGATAAATATGAGGCAAAATTAATTACAAATTAAAATTTTATATGTTAAAATGAAACAGTAAAAGCATTAGAAGAAAATGCTAATGAGCTGTTAGTATTATCATTACCCTGAGATGGTATCAAAAGTATGATACTATGGGCTCTGGAGTCAGGCAGATTTAAGTTCAAGTGCTGGCTCTGACATCTACTAGTACGGCGCCCTAAGCATATTACTTTTAACTTTAAAAAAATTGTTTTTTAAAGTAGGCTCCACACTGTGGAGCCCAATGCAGGGCTTAAACTCACAACCCTGAGATCAAGACCTGACATGAGATCAAGAGCCGGACGCTTAACCAACTAAGCCACCCAGGTGCCCACTTTTAACTTTCTAATTTACTTTTTCTTTTCTTTTTAAAGATCTTATTTATTTATTTGACACAGAGAGTCTAAGGAGGGGGAGCAGCAGGCAGAGGGAGAGGGAGAAGCTGGCTCTCCAATGAGCAGGGAGCCCGATGTGGGTCCTGATTCCGGGACCCTGAGATCATGACCTGACCCGAAGGCAGATGCTTACCCGACTGAGCCACCCAGGCACCCTTCTAATTTACTTTTTCTAACTTAATTTACTTTTACTTTTTTTTAAAAAGATTTTATTTGAGAGAGAGAGAGAGAGAGAAAATGAGTGCGGGGGAGGGTGCAGGGAGAAGTAGAGGCAGAGGGAGAAGCAGGCTCCCCACTGAGCAGGGAGCCCGATGTGGGGCTCTATCCCAGGACCCCAGGATCATGACCTGAGCTGAGGACAGACACCTAACAGACTGAGCCACCCAGGCACCCCACTTTAATTATTTTTTTACTTTCTTCTGTCATCCGTATGGATACAGATAATGATACCTCAGCACAGGGTTGATATTAAGCAAAATAATGTATACAAGGCCCTTACCCTTGCAATACTAAAAGGAAAGTATCATTACTATGAAATAAGGTAAGCAGAGCACCAAAAGCAGAAACTCTAAAGTAAAGCTTGATAAACTGACTGTACAAAAATCAAGAACTGTCTAATTCAACTACCAAAAGTCCTTCTTCACACCCAAGAAAGCTGAGCAACTGCCTTGATTTAGAAAACAAATATCAGCATAACAACTATTAGCAAGTAGACAAAAGTTATTCAATTCTAAAAAATAAGAGAGAGTCCCAGTTCTATAAGTGAACGTACATCTTGGCTCACTTCAAGGACACGAGTATGTGTATTTCAGTTAGAACGCTAGCTTGAGATGAAAAGGTGTAAAAATATAGCAACCATCACTTTTGAGATGCTACTCCATTAGTTCAGGGCATTAAAGTATCTTTGTAAGGACTGCTCAGTGCATTTCACTGAAACTTGGTGAATACATAAGAATAACAGCGTTCCATGCTACTAACTGCAGTATCTTAAGCTCTAGAGCCATGAGAAACAGATTTTTTTTTAAGATTTTATTTATTTATTTGACACACAGAGAGAGACAGCGAGAGCAGGAACACAAGCAGGGGGAGTGGGAGAGAGAGGAGCAGGCTTCCCGCCGAGGAGGGAGCCTGATATGGGGGCTCGATCCCAGGACCCTGGGATCATGACCTGAGCCGAAGGCAGACGCTTAACGAATGAGCCACCCAGGCGCCCTGAGAAACTGATTTTTTAAATAAAATTACTTTGTTTCATTCCTGTAGTGACAATCTAAGCGGTAGTCCTAGAACAGGTAGGTGGACAGAGTAGTTGAACTTAAAGTCTTTTCAAGCTAAAGTTCTGACTCCTTACGATGAACCCACACTTGATCCTGGGATCCTCTGTGACACTTCACAAGTCCAAAACATCAGGTTCCACCAACATTTGTATCTGGGAACTGGTCGAGGTATCTTTTCAATCCTGACTTTCCTGGCCCGCAAACATCTCACAATCTCAATGTTTGTTAGTACCTATCACGACTTTAGGAAGCGACACACTCCAGCAATTGTTGCACACAATGTCACAGGCGGGGCCTCAGGAGGTCCCTCCTTTCCCCTCCTAGAGCCAAAATCGGAATTACCTTTTACCCACCTCGTACAGAGATACACTAGCTTACCTCAATCTCGTAGTCCTTCACCGGAGGGGGAGCAGCTGCCGCCGCCATGGCCAGGACCCCCACCATGCTCCCGGCTTCCCGGAATACCGGCTCCTAGGGCGTTGTGCGGCCGGGCCCCGCCGGCCTGGAGGCCATGGAGGCGGCCGGCTCCCGCCGAAGGAGCAGCCGGGCCGCGGGGTCCGTCTGCGACTCCCCCGCGCCCACCGGGACGGAACGGTTGCGGAGGCTGGGCCCAGCTCAGCCGAGTCGGACGCGGGAAGAGGCGGTAAGAAAGCGCGGGCAGCGAGGACTCTGGGACGCGGCCGGCGAGCGCGGGGTGCCCTCGATGCGGGCGCCCCAGGCTGAGCGCCGGGGACTGCTACCCCGGCTGGGAAAGCAGGCCCAACGCAGATCGGACCCGCGGGCTTCGGAGAGAGTTCTTGTCAATTGGGTTTTCGCGCCGTCCGGAGCGCAGGGGGCGGAGCTTACGATTGCTTCGGGACGCTGCGCGGACGGTGAACAGAGAGGGTCAAAATAATTCTCGGGCGAAACTGAAGGAGGCGGGATTGGTCTCGCCGTGGGATTTCAAACTAGCGGGAATTTTGGAGATTCGAACGTCTCACGCCCAGTTTCACGGATGAGGACATGACTAAAGCCCGTTGGTCGCAGAATTAAAACTCTAGATGTTGATGCCCCAGGCTAACCCTTTTTCAAAACTGGAAATTTGAAAAATACAGGAAAGGAAGTAATTGATTACATTTCTCCCAGACGGAATGTTATTTTGGCAAGCGTCCTACCTTGAAATACGCTCTGCCGGGATCCGAGATTGCGACTTTTAACCCTTAATTGAGCTAAAGAGGCATTTCTTCCCATGGACTTCGTCCTCGCGGGCAACTAGGAGCGCATCATGGCCTCAGCTGGTTGGAGTGCTCAGCTGTCGCAGGGTACCAGTATTTTGCTGGTTTGTAGTGATGATAATCTCATACGTCATTTGCATTGCTTTCGTGGATTGGTTTGGCTTTGACTTTTTTTTTTTACATCAGTTGCAGTGACATATAGAGTATGTTTACTTTGTTTGAGTGCATAGTTTTGACTGCATGGTATTAAGTGCAAAGTAGGGCAAGTAAAAGGATATATCAAATAATAAGGGAAGCCACCTTGTTACGTCGGGTTATGCATACTCTTTTCAACTACTGACGTAATTGTGTCCATCTTTATACCATAAAGATGGTATTGCTGTTGTTTTGACAGCATAAAGGGTACAAATTTTTCCGATGAAACTGGAGGTAATTATTTTTTCTTTTAAAATTATTAGCCCCGGAGAAGTTTTTTCAGGGAGACTGCACTACCTTCAGTCTTCTATATATTGTTTTGTTGTTCTGTTTTATTATTATTATTACTCACCGTAGAGTAAGAACATTGCCCAAGGAGATGGATGAGGAAGAGGACAAGGCAGAGAAATAAAAGAGAAAATTACAGAGAAAACTGAAAGTCCCCTTGACTTTGACCCCCAAATTCAGTGTCTTCCTCTTGGCCCCAGTAGTGGCCATTATTACTTATTTGGTGGGTAGCACTGCAAACATATATACTTTTATATGGATACGTATATGTATCCATAGAAAAATCTTTAATGTTGTTTTTAATTATAGAAAAGGTAACACTGTAAATATCACTCAGCCTCCTGCTTTTTTCATTCATTATTGTTTTCAAGAGCTATCCATGATACACGTAGATCTGATTCATTCCTCTTCATTCCTCAGCATTCCATCCACCTAGACACATTTTATTTATCCATTTCCTTCATGTTGTCTCCAATTTTCTGTTTCAGTGAATAGGTGAACACTTTTCTATGTCTCCTTGAACATGTGTAATGTTTCTCCAGAAGACACACCTAGAAGTGGAATTGCTGGGTTATCAGGGTATGTATCTCTAGTGCTTTTTATTCTTCTCAGTTACTAAGCATTTAAACTGCACTGGTTTGTTAAGCATTTGCACTGAGTTCATTTTTAAATATGTAGTTAGTATTTTACACAACTCTTCTTTAGGAGTTAATGACATTTATAAGTTTTAAATTAAATGAGCTCTCACATTTGTATAGCAATTTAGCATTTATGATGTGTCCATGGGGTGTTTTATTATCTTCCCCATCTGGCTAACCCCTACTTTTATTGATTGATTGATTGATTGATTGATTCCTTTTTAAAAAAGGGGGTTGGGGGAGAGGAGCAGAGGGAGAGGGATAAGCAGACTCCATACTGAGTGCGGAGCCCATCGGGCTCAATCCCAGGACTCTGAGATCATGATCTGAGCTGAAATCAAGAATCTGAGGCTTAACTGACTGAGCCACCCAGGCGCCCCACCCCTTTTCAAAAATTAACTTTTATATTTATCAAAGTAATGCCTGTATTTGGTTAATAAATGTCAAAGAGCATTACAAAACTTACTATCAGAAAAGAGCTAGAGCACCTGGGTGGCTCATTCAGTGAAGCATCCGACATGATCTCAGCTCAGGTCATGATCTTAGGGTTGTGAGACTGAGCCCCATATCAAGCTCCACATTCAGTGGGGAGTCTGCTTGATATTCTCACCCTCTCCTTCTGCCTCTGCCCTGCCCCCTGTTTGTGCTTGCTCGCTCTCTCTCTCCCTAAAATAAATCAATAAATCTTAAAAAAAAAAAAAAGAGCTGATTTCTTTTTTTTCTTTTTAAGTAGGCTTGGGATGCCTGGGTGGCTCAGTCGGTTAAGTGTCTGCCTTCGGCTCAGGTCATGATCCCAGGATCCTGGGATCAAGCCCTGAAGTGGGCTCCTTGCTCGGCAGGGACCTGCTTCTCCCTCTGCCTGCCACTCCCCCTGCTTGTGCTGTCTCTCCGACAAATTTTCAAAAAAATTAAAAATAAAAATAAATTAAGTAGGCTCTATGCTCAGTGTGGGGCTTGAACTCACCATCCTGAGGTCAAGAGTTACACAATCTTGGGACACCTGGGTGGCTCAGTTGGTTAAGCGTCTGCCTTCGGCTCAGGTCATGATCCCAGGGTCCTGGGATCGAGCCCCGAATCGGGCTCCTTCCTCAGCAGAGAGCCTGCTTCTCCCTCTCTCTCTGCCTGCCACTCCCCCTGCTTGTACCCTCTCTCTCTCTCTCAAATAAATAAATTTTTTAAAAAAGGAAAAAAAAAGAGTCACATGATCTACTGACTAAGCCAGTCAGGTGCCCCAAAAAAGAGCTGATTTCTATGTCATACCCTAGTATAATTTCCCAGAGGCAGCCACTTTCAAAACTCTTCTAGCACTATAAATATCTCCTTATTTTTTTAAAGGATTTTTTTTAAAGATTTTATTTATTTATTTGACACAGAGAGACAGCTAGAGAGGGAACACAAGCAGGGGGAGCAGGAGAGGGAAAAGCAGGCTTCCCGCTGAGCAGGGAGCCCAATGCGGGGCTCGATCCCAGGACCCTGGGATCATGACCTGAGCCGAAGGCAGACGCTTAACGACTGAGCCACCCAGGTGCCCCTAAAGGATTTTTATTTATTTATTTGAGAAAGAGAGAGAGAGAGAGTGCTCATGCACAAGCAGGGGGAGAGGCAGAATGAAAGAAAGAGAAACTGGAGCAGACTCCACGATGAGAGTGGAGCCTGATGTGGGGTTTGATCCCAGGACCCTGACATCATGACCAGATCTGAAATCAAGAGCCAGCTGCTTAATCAACTGAGCCACCCAGGCGCCCATCTCCTTATTTTTAAATAGAGCAATATGTTTATACAGCTATTTCTTGATTTAACAATTTTAAACAGTATTCATTAATGTCCTTTTATGTTGGTTAAGGACTTCTTATTTTTAAATAGAGCAATAAGTTTATACAGCTATTTCTTGATTTAACAATTTTAAACAGTATTCATTAATGTCCTTTTATGTTGGTTAAGGACTTCATTCTCTTATAACACCACCCTCCACACTTTCTCTCTTCCCACCTTCCCAGTATAGTTATATTATAAAGAATTGTATACCTGTACACAAATGTTCATAGCAGCTTTATTTGTAATAGTAAAAAACTGGGAACAGCCCATCAGAAAGCAAATGAATAGACACATTGTGATACATCCATATTATGGAATACTACTCAGCAATAAAAAAGAAATGAACTATTAATACATGAAACATGGATGAATCTCAAAATCCTTATACTGAGTAAAATAAGCCAGATGAAAAAAAGAGTACACATTGTATGATTAAATTTATTTAAAATTAGAGAAAATGAATCTCTAAAGACAGAAAGCAGATCAGTCCTTACTTGAATTCAGGGGTTGAAGGAGGGGTGGATTATATGGAAACTCTGGGAAGTGAGGGAAATGTTTATCTTGGTGAGGGTTCCACAGGTATCTACTTAGGAAAAAGTTCATCAAACTGTATACTTGGCAGTTTATTGCAAATCAGTTACACTCAATAAAGCTGTTTTTAAAGATTGTTAAAGCTAATTGAAGGTTTTCAGCATGGGTAACTCATTAGTGGGATGCTGTCCCTACTATAGGTATGATCAGATGAGCTGGCTTTTTTTTTTTTTAAGATTTTATTTATTTATTTGAGAGAGAGGGAGAGAGAGAGAGAGAACAAGAGAGCACAAGAGCACAAGCAGAGGGGAGGGGCAGAGGGAGAAGCAGACTCCCTGTGGAGGAGGGAGCCTGACGCAGGACTTGATTCCAGGACCCTGGGATCATGACCTGAGCCAAAGGTCGACACTTAACCAACTGAGCCACCCAGGCGCCCCTAAATTCCTGTTTTTGATGGTGCATTGTGGGTTCATAGAAAAATGTACTAAAGGAATCTGGCAACTTACTCTCAAATGGTTTATTGAGGGGAAAATTTTTTTTGCATTTTATTTGCGATTTTTCTGTTGACATCTGAGATTTCTGTAAAATTGAGTTCTCAAAATTAAAAATATATGGCATTAATTAAAATGTTACAAGTTACAGTCAAGATTAGAATTATCTCCTAATTGGGGCACCTGGGTGGCTCAGTTGGTTAAGCATCTGCCTTTGGCTCAGGTCATGATCCCAGGGTCCTGGGATGGAGTCCAGCACTGAACTCCCTGCTCAGTGGGGAGCCTGCTTCTCCCTCTGCCTGCCCTTCCCCCTGCTTGTGCTCACTCTCTCTCTCTGAAAAATAAAAAAATCTTTCAAAAATGTTTATTAGAATTATCTCTTAATTATTTTTGATTGGACAGTAGTATTTCTTTGTATGAGTCCCTATTCAAAAACGAGGTACTAAGACTTACTTAGTTGTAGCCAGTTGATTCTAAAGAATGTGTTAATGGCTTTAAGTGTACAAACAGGGGAGTGAAGAAACTAAAGAAAATAAATTGTCTGTATGTGCCTAATACAGTTAGGAGCTTTCTGAGAAGAAGCTGGAGAGAGGGGAGAGGAAGCCTTGGCTGACCAGATAACCAAAGTATTCTGGACTGAATCCATGTTTGCCAAACAACTCTGGTTATGACCTAATTTTCCAGCTGTTGTAATCTTCGGAGCAATTATATTCTTATTGTAAATAAATAACTTAGCAAGTTGCTTTATTTGTTTCTTGTCTTATTAGCACGAGGAGTCTGACCCTGAATCTGCTCACCTCTGGGTAAACTCGAAAAGTCAATCCTAGACCAGTGTGACGCGAAGGAGATAAAAATGTGTAAAGCTCTGCCTGCTGGCCTGCTGGCTTCTATCACTGCCACCTCTAGATCAATCGTCCGGTTACTGACCAGAGTATTTACTTTGCTCTAAAGCTGAAAATAAAACATCCCAAAATTTTAAGCCTGGGAGGGGTGGTTTCACAAGATCTTCTTCAGTTTTCTTTGTATTATTTTTCTGTATAATGTGACTATATTAAATACATTATTTCCTGCCTCCCATCAGGTCAAGGAAATAAAGCTGAATGAAACCAAAATTAGTGTCTTGGCCTTGTGGACATTTTCCTTTTAATTTTTTTTCTAAGTTTATTTATTATTATTTTTTATTTTATTTATTTATTTTTTTAAAGATTTTATTCATTTGACAGAGAGAGAGAGACAGCTAGAGAGGGAACACAAGCAGGGAGAGCGGGAGAGGGAGAAGCAGGCTTCCCGTGGAGCAGGGAGCCCGATGCGGGGCTCGATCCCAGGACCCTGGGATCATGACCTGAGCCGAAGGCAGACGCTTAACGACTGAGCCACCCAGGCGCCCCTATTATTATTTTTTAAAGATTTTATTTATTTATTTGACACAGAGAGAGACACAGCGAGAGAGGGAACACAAGCAGGGGGAGTGGGAGAGGGAGAGGCAGGCTTCCCCCAGAGCAGGGAGTCCAATGCGGGGCTCGATCCCAGGACCCTGAGATCATGGCCTGAGACAAAATCAGGAGCGGGAGGCTTAACCAACTGAACCACTCAGGCACCCCAGTTTGTTTGTTTGTTTGTTTAACTAATCTCTACACCCAACATGGGGCTCCAACTCATGACCCTGAGATCAAGTATCACAGGCTCCTCTGACTGAGCCAGCCAGGCGCCTCCAATTTTTCTTTCTTTCTTTTTCACATAGTAAAGTTTTCCAGGGTGGGATCCAATTCTATTCAATTAGCTTTAGAAAGCACACAGAACATACTGTGTTCAAGATCATTTAGTATATTCAGGGGCGCCTGGGTGGCCCAGTTGGTTAAAGGACCGCCTTCGACTCAGGTCATGATCCTGGAGCCCTGGGATCAAGGTCGGGCTCCCTGCTCAGCGGGGAGTCTGCTTCTCCCTCTGACCCTCCCCCCTCCCGTGTGCTCTCTCTCTCTCTCATTCTCTCTCAAATAAATAAATAAAATCTTAAAAGAACATTTAGTAAATCATTTTTTCACTGACTCAATCTGTGCCTAAACCCTCCTATTTCCTTGCACCATTTGACTATCTTTTCCTCTGCTTTACTGTCAAAACCTCTGTAAAGGTCAACATCCTAATTCAAGCCTCTATCATATCATAGCCGGACTCATGCCCATGGTCGTTCCTTATTTACCACTCCATCCAGCTATCCTATGTATTTTCATTTCACTGAACAAATATTTATTGAGAATTTACTATTGCCAACCCCTACTTTATTTTTAAGATTTTATTTATTTATTTGAGAGAGAGAGTGTGTGTGTGTGGGTAGTGGGAGGAGCAGAGGGAGAGGGACAAGCAGACTCCGTGCTGGGCATGGAGCCCATGTGGGGCTTGATCACACCTGAGATCATGACCTGAGTGGAAACCAAGAGTCGGATGCTTAATTGACTGAGCCACCCAGGCACCCGTTCCCCTACTTTATCTTTAGACACACCAAAGTGTCATGCCTATCATTTGTCTTCCTAAAACATTGCTTTGCAAATGTCACTGCACTTGCAAAAACCTTTAATGTCTACTCATTAAAGTCAAAACTTCTTAACCTCAACTCCATGGCCCTTATTCTTCCTCAACTTCATCTCTCAGAATATTATTCAGTTCCACCATTCCTATTTCCAAGACCTATCCGTTTCCTTAGTTTTGGCCTACCTAGGGTGCATTTCCACAGCCCTTTTGTTTAGTTAATACCTAGATTTATTCTAGAGGTATTTGTTGAGTATTTACTAAGTGCCCAGCTACCTTACCTTCAAGATAAAGCTAATTTCCCATTTTCTCCAGTTGGGCTTCCCTTTTCTAAATTTCTCCAGGTCCAAGTGTCATTTACTTAGCACAAAACAGGGTGGTCGAGAGAGCTTTATTCTGGCCCAGGAAAACTGCAATCTAGCTTTTATTACAGACTGGTTGTGTAACCTTTAGCAAAACATGTTTCATCTGTTTCCTGGCAGAGGCTACTTTCAGCTCTAACATCCTTGGCCAGGGGTCAGGAAATTACCACCCAAGCCAAATCTGACCCACTACCTATTTTTTTTTTAAGATTTTATTTATTATAGAGAGAGAGAGAGCAAGAGAGACAGCACAAGTGGCGGGAGGGACAGAGGAAGTGAGAGAGGGAATCTCAAACGGACTCCCACCGAGCGCCCCTTGCAGGGCTCCATCTAATGATCATTACCTGAGCTGAAATCAAGAGTCTGGCGCTTGCTTAGCCAACTAAGCCACCCAGGCGCCCCAGACGCACTACCTATTTTTGAATGGCCCTTCAGGGAAGAACGATTTTTATTTTCACTTATTTATTTCTTTTAGAGAAGGAGAGAGCGCGCGCGCGCAGAGGAGGAAAGAGGCAGAGGAAAAGGGAGAGAGAAAATCTTAAGCAGGCTCCACGCTCAGCCCAAGGCGGACACCGGCCTGGATCTCACCTCCTTGAGATCGTGACCTGAGCGAAATCAAGAGTCAACCGCTTAACTGACTGGGCCATCCAGGCACCCAGATTTTTTATTTTTAAATAGCTTTAAAAGGATGCAAAGACATTTTGTAACAGGTGAAAATTATCTGTAAACATAAGGTTTTATTTGCACACGGTCACGCCCATTTACCTCCGACTTTGCAACTGAGACTTGATGGCCCACCAACCTCCCAAGTTTTACTACTTGCCCCTTACAGAGAAAGCTTGCTAACACCCATCTTGGACTTCTGCCTAGATTGCTGTACCTACCGCAGGTCATTGTCCTGGCTCCCTCATTAGACTGCGAGCTTCTGAGTGGTGTACTCTCGTCTGACCCTCTGAGCGCGGTGCCTGCTTCACAGTAACCTTTTAAAACGCCTGCCGCAGCGGGGACGCTCCTTTGCTAGGGAGGTGGGACAGTGACGATTTAAGAGCCATCTGGGTTGAAATACCGACAACTTGAGAAAGTTGATTCCCCTCTCTGCCCGTTTCCTCCTCCGTGAAATGGAGGCGCAAGGGAGGCTGGTAGTGAGGCCCAAATGAGCCAAGATGGGGGAAGCACTCCGCAAGGGGAAGTTACTAATCTTTCCCCGACCCCACGCGTCTCTGAAAGAAGCACTGAGGTCAGGCGCTGCTTGGGAACCGGGACACGGCCGCGTGGACATGGGGGCGGCAGGCGCTGGGATCGGGAGGCGGGTCGTGCCGGGAGCCGGTGCGGCTGTCAATCAAGTCGGCCGTGGGGGCGGGGCGGGGCGGTGCTTCCGCCTGCGCGTGGTCGAGCCGGGCCGCTCGCCGGCGCCCGGGACTGTGGGGAAACCGCGCCCGCAGCCGCCGGCCGCGCGGCCGGACGAGGGGGCGATGGAGCTGGAGCCCGAGCTGCTGCTGCAGGAGGCCCGGGAGAACGTGGAGGCGGCGCAGAGCTACCGGCGGGAGCTGGGCCAGAGGCTGCAGGGTTTGCGGGAGGCGCGGAGGCAGGTCGGAGGGCCGCTCCCGGAGGGGCGCTGAGGGCCCCGTGGAGGGCGCGGGGTGCCCGGCGGGTGGGTGGAGGGCTCCGAGGGCTGCGAGGGGCGGGAGAAGGGAGGAGGCTCTGAAGGTGCAGGGAGACCCAGCAGGGTCTGGGAACTAAGGTGGGTGCTGGCTGGCGGGGGTGGAGGGGTCTTAAGGCGAAGAGACAAGTTTGGGGGATCGAGGGAGAGTGTGAGGGGGCGTTCCCTAAACTGTGTGGGGCGGTGATGGGGATAGGGGTGGAGGTCGGGGAGAGCGAGCGAGCAGAGCAAAAACCCGAGGGCGTCGTCACAGAGGGTACTGAGGACTGGGGAGAGTTGGGGGAGGTGGAGATTCTTTGGGAAAACCTGCCTTGGGGATGGAGACTGATTTTAGAGAGCCTGAATGGGATATTGGAAGGGGGGGACTAAAGAGACAGAGACAGGGTAATTGAGAAGCAGTAGAGTTAACACTAAATGAATGGGATTAATGCCTGAGAGTAGTATTTAATATCTCATGTAATCTTGAATGCATTAAAAAATACCATTTAACATAACCCTATTCTAGATGGTTTAGAATTTTTAAAGTGGAGTTGTGTTGGAAGGGCAAAAGAAGGAAATTGAAATACTTGAGGGATAGAATACAAAAGTGTAAGGAAATGGAAAAAGATTTAAAGAAAGGAGTGCTGAAAGGAAAAGCTAACTATACTTTCAAGTGACAGCATTATCTGTTCTATGGGGACATGGTTATCAAAGATATAGGAACACCCTGGAACATATACAGAAAAAAGATATAACCCACTGCCAATGTGTAGTGGGACAGATAATCCTCAAGCAACTGTTAACACAGGATCTTCCTAAATGCTTTTGGAGTGAGTTTGCTTCCATCTGAGTGGAATCATTTGAGTGAGTGGGATTTTTCTATATCACACTTAATCTTTTTTTTTTTTTAGATTTTATTTTTATGTAATCTCTATACCCAGTGTAGGGTTGGAACTCACAACACCGAGATCAAGAGTTGCAGGCTCTTCCAACTGAGCCAGCCAAGCACCCACACTTGATAGTAATCTATGTTGTCATTCTAGTAACTCCCATGCTGCACAGAATCTGAAAATGTACAACTGGTAGAATAGTGCTGTGAAAACGGTACCTTTGGATATTTTCATCATTAAGAATACTTGGCACGCTCTGGGTTTTCTATATTTTGAAAACCTCGTAGAGCTCCTGTAGGCCAGGCATTATTCTGTAGTTTAGTAGCAAAACTGGGAGCAAAATCTAGATATGGTTATCCAGTTTGATGAATGCTTTTCATGGCCTTCCAATGCATTCATCTTGATTTCCATTTGAAAACCTCTGCATTATTCCTTCTGTTTTGAAATAGAGGTTCTAAATCTAGGACATTGTTTCGAAAGAGATTAAACTATCTCTTATTATATGATTAATGTTTCAGCCAGTTAAGATATCTTCCATATGAGCAGGTTTATTTAACTGCATCTGCAACTAAGAAACAATAAAGTTGACACTAAATGAATGAGTTTAGCACCTGAGAGTAGTACTTACTAATTCTTGTGTTAATTTTGAATTCACTTAACAAATTTAGTATGATCGCATTCTGAATGGCTTAGAATTCAGTTTCCAGACCTGTATTTTAAATTTTATATCCAATAATGTAAATACAGGACATACTTTCCTATAAGTTAGTGTAGTTCATTATGGGTTTTTGTTTTGCTTTTGAGGCCCATTGTCTCAGGCTTGAGACAGAAAACACCAAGAGAACATCCATCACAGTTAGGTCCCTGATGACATTGCCTTCTGATTAGACTAATAGTGTAGTTCTCTTTTGTGAACTGGATTGTGTTTTGTGCCAGTTACAAGGCATCTCTCCTCAAAGCTAATTCTAGTGGATTTTGTACATTTGGGTTTGTAGAATAAGTCCTCTGTCAGCTTGGATTCGAAGGAAGGTCCATGTTACAAGAATGTTATCAAAATAAGCAGCTGCTTTTGTTTGGTGGTTAGGATATTTTTAGGGTTCCAGTCATTTTCAGAATAACTACTATTTGGCTTTTCAGTCAAAGATTTTGCATGGGGGAAGGATGAGCAGAGAGGAGAGATGCTCCCCTTTGTGTATATTTTTTACTTGCTGATTTTATTTCCTTTTGGCATATGATTTTTTTATTGATATATAATTTAGATACCATAAAATTCATGCCTTAAAATGTGCAATTCAGCATTTTTTAGTATGTTCTTTTTTTAAAGATTTTATTTATTTATTTGACAGAGAGAGACACAGTGAGAGAGGGGACACAGCAGGGGGAGTGGGAGAGGGAGAAGCAGGCTTCCCCTGAGCAGGGAGTCCAATGCAGGGCTCGATCCCAGGACTCTGGGGTTATGACCTGAGCCGAAGGCAGACGCTTAACTAACGACTGAGCCACCCCGGCGCCCCATTTTTTAGTATATTCACAAAGTTGTGCAACCATCACTACTACCTAATTCCAGAACATTTTCATCACTCCAAAAAGAAATCCCATACTGACAACCACTAAACTACTTTCTCTATTTGGATTTGCCTATTCTGGACATTTTGTATAAATAGAATCATACAATATGTGGTCCCTTGTGACTGGCTTCTTCAACTTAGCATGTTTTCAAGGTTCATCCATGTGGTAGCATGTATCAGTACTTTAATTCTTTTTGTGGCTGAATAGTATTTGTTGCATGGATATACCACATTTAATTTATACATTCATCAGTTGATAGATACTTGGATTACTTTCACTTTTTGGCTCTTATGAATAATGTTGCTGTGAACATTCATTTACAAGTTTTTATGTGGCTATGTTGTCAGTTCTTTTAGTGTATACTTAGGAATTGCTGGGTTGTATGGAAACTCTATTTAACTCTTTCGAGCACTTGGCATCCTGTTAGTCTTTGCTTTTGTTTCTTACGCTTTAAAAGTCTCTCACGAAATTTGTCTCATGTTAAGAAACCATGCCTATGAAAGAAGAGTAAAAATACTTTGTTATTCTGTCAAAAACAACTGCCATCGTGTGGCAGTTTCTCTTCTTGTGGTTAAGTTTAGGCCCTACCCTCTGTCTTTACAGAAAAGGAAGTGCTGTGCAGGAATGCATGGGTAGTCTTTAACTCTTACTGTTTAAGTAAGTTAAAGGCTAGAGAGATATGTTCATTGTCTTCAGGAAATCAGATCATGTTTACAGCCAGCCTGGCCTAAATGTTGTTGAAATCATTAAGAATACCTCTCTCTAGTTCCCTGGAATCCTTGGTACTAAGATGTAAATACCAAAGAAATTAACACCCACTCTCCTTAAATACTCATTTGTTCATTCACCTAGTAAATATTTATTGGGTGGGTCAGAGATGCTTCTAGGTCTTAGAAATACCATGGTGAGGGAAATAGACTAGTGCTCTCATGGATTTACTCTTCCCTTTGTTGGTGGGTCATTGGACTATTGCTCTTAAAAACAAAACAAATAGGAAAAACCTAAATTCTTGTGTCCTCATTTTTAGATTTCACTTCCATTGTGTTTTCATTACTTGTTTATTTGTACGGGGTTGGCTTTCCTGTTCGTTGTAAGTAGAGATAGCTGATCGAGATGTCACATGGTGATGTCAGCTAGCCAGTCAGGTGCGCCTCACAGGGTGATACTGCCTGGGTGATATTGCCATTGTCTGGGGCCTAATCCTTAAGCTTTGCAGGTCCAGAAACTGCATCTTTGTACATTATCAAAGGGGGATTAGTTTGAGGCGCTGGAGGTGCCTACAATGAGAAATACCAATGTTCTACAATGAGAAATACCAACTGTTCTGTATACGGTTACAATTCATGCTAGAAAATGAACGTGTTGGCCTTCATGTGCCTTTTAAATGTGATTCGGTGTCTCTCAGGGCATTGATGAGAGCAAGCAAGTCTCTGCTCTTTCAGAGTAAAGGGCCAGATCCTGTTACCTAATTAAGATACTATTTGGTGAGGAGCCTGCCTAGCTCTGGCCAGTGGTATCCCTTGGATCCTCGCTACCACAAATGTGATCCATCACCTGAGAGCTTGCGAAGAATGCAAGAATCAGACCAGACCTACTAAATCATAATCTGCACTTGAACAGGATTGTCAGGTGTGATGTGTATGCACATTGAAAATTGAGGCACACTGTCTTAGAGTATACCATTACCAATTTGTCAGTTCTCTACTGATTTCTGTAGTTTAATCTAACCATAAGTGTGTTGTTATAAATTGCCATTGTTTATCCTCAAGATTAAAACCTGGCTGGCTCAGTTGGTAGAGCTTGCGATCTTAATGTTGGGGTCATGAGTTTAAGCCCTGCATTGGGCATAGAGCCTCCTTTATTTATTTATTTTTTTCAGAGCCTCCTTTAAACAAAACAAAATGTCATTTGAAATATCATAGGTTTGTTACGTAATTATACAGTGATATACAAGTGAATAATTGACATAAGCTAGCACTTGTTCTAGCATGTCTTAACATCTGTAATATGACCCTTTGTCTTTATAATATTTTTTTCAATTTTTAATAGTTGATTTCAGACAATTTTTTGAAGATTCAACTAGCAGTCTTGATATTCTTTTTTTTTTTTTTTAGATTTTATTTATTTATTTGACAGAGAGAGACACAGTGAGAGAGGGAACACAAGCAGGGGGAGTGGGAGAGGGAGAAGCAGGCTTCCTGCGGAGCGGGGAGCCCGATGCAGGGCTCGATCCCAGGACCCTGAGATCATGACCTGAGCCGAAGGCAGACGCTTAACGACTGAGCCACCCAGGCGCCCCAGCAGTCTTGATATTCTTAATATACAATACCATGTCTTCTATAGATCATTATTCCCACGGGGTTTGAAAACACATAGCATACTAGTTAAAGACTGGGACAGATCTAGAATTCAGCAGGGGAAAAAAATTATTTCAGAAAACCAGGGCAGGAAGTCTTAGTAGCTCAGCAAAGAAAAGAATGCTATTATTGCTTCTTTTATCTCCCACTTCCCCTTCTGTTACCCATTTTCAAAACAGTCCAAAAATCTGTCTGAAAATGATGTTACTGTAGTAGTACTTATCATAGTGTACTAAGGAAAGGTTAAATCTAGAGCTGGGAAAAACCAAGAACAGATGAAATAATTTTAAAATAACCTATAATTCTACTACTTACTGACAACCACTGTTAACATTTTGGTGTATCCTTCTAGACATATTATTTTGCAAAATTCAGGGACTACTATATATGCAACTTCATATCCATTTTTTTTCTTTTGGTTAGTATTATATGGAGCATTTAGCAACTGATGGAGCATTTGTTGGTGGTAAGCTGAGATGTATTGACTTAGGTATGCCGAAATACTAGAAGCAACGCTGTAGAAGCAAAACTAGATAATCAACAGCCAAGGGTGGGGAGAAAAAGCTGAACACATATTTGTGTGCAGAAGACCACATGTTTACATTGGCTTTTGAGTCATCTTTTCTCAAATAAGTCTTCTCACGAACATCTTTAAACATGGCACTCTGAAAGCTGCTTATTGAGTCCAACACTCACTTGAAATAGAAAAGGATATAGATGAGAATTAAAACATGTATTCTGAATCAATAATGTTAAAATCCATGATGTTAGTTAAAAAGTGTGTGAATGTCACAGAGGTGCCCAGGTTTTCTCTGTGTAGGTATTTTTTTCAATGTAATTGTAGTATAGGTATGATTCTGATAGAGAAAGGGGCGCCTGGGTGGCTCTCTCGGTTAAGCCTCCAACTCTTGGTTTCTGCTCAGGTCATGATCTCAGGACTGTGAGGTCCAGCCCCGTGTAGGGCTCTGTGCTCGGCATGGAGTCTGATAGAGATTCTCTCCCTCTCCTTCCCCCTTGCTCCCCCCCCCTCGTTCTCTCTAATAAAAATAAATCTTAAAAAAATTTTGATGGAGAAAAACTATTATCACTATAAATCTCATAAATAATGTGGCTAATTTATGATCTAAAAAGCCAAACGGACCACTTATGTTTTCTGTTATTTTACTTTGTTAGCATTTGCTCCTATTAGCCATGAGATCTTGAGAAACTTCCCTTTTTTTGATCCTCACTTGCCTTATCTGTACAGAGAGGATAAGGGTAGTACCTGCTTTGCTTGGCCAATGTGGGAATTAAGATGAGGAATATATGTAAAATCCTTAGCGCCATGCCTGGGACATACAAAGTGCTGAATAAATATTACCCATAATAATAATACCAATAAATATTGTTACTCAGGGTGACATCCCCTCGCC
Organism: Eumetopias jubatus; assembly: GCF_037043125.1. Lineage (NCBI taxonomy): Eukaryota > Metazoa > Chordata > Mammalia > Carnivora > Otariidae > Eumetopias > Eumetopias jubatus. Next base: position 122,925,158 of record NW_028274816.1, read on the forward strand.
TGCTTCTCCAAATGGTAACTTATTCTTTAAATGTCTTTCCCAGCAGAATGCCCTTTTTGAGCTCAGATGGCAATTTGTGGCTGTCCCACTTATGTAAGAACTTAATATATTTTATTATAGTTATGTGTGCATTCAACTAGCTCCTTTACCAGAATGACAGTTTTTTTTTTAGGTCAGGCCCATGCTTTATTCATCTTTATAACCCCAGCTCCTGGCACATACTAGATCTCAATAAATATTGAATAAGTGCCTTTATGAATGTTGTGGGTGTAATTTTGCAGACATTCTTTTTAGATTGTCCATGGTCTTGATTATATGTACCCTATTCATTAATGCAGATAATCAAGAATTAAACTTTTGTTTTATCATATGGTTTGGTTATTTGTTGCTACATAATAAACTGTACCAAAGTGTAACGGCTTAAAAAGCAATCTTATTTGCTTACTATGCTAGGGATCGACTGGGACTTGGTTGGGCAGTTCTTCAGATTTTGCTGGCAACACTTATGTAATTGCAGTCAGATGGCAGCCAAGGCTGGCATGTTCAAGAAAGAACGTTCACTTACCTGTTTGGAGACTTAGTGGCTGCAGGACTCCATTGGAATACTGGCATGGCTGGACCTGGATGCCAGTCTTCTTCCCTTCCTCCCACCCTTCCCACTCATCTACCCCTTCCACTCTCCAGAAAGGTAGCCAGATGTCTTACATGGTGGATCAGGACCCTCAAAAGTGCAAGAGCGGCGGTTGCCAGGCTGCTAGACCTGGAGCTGGCACAACCTCCATTCCACTCTGAGCGATGCACTTAAGCCTGCAAGTGCTCATCACAGCCCCACTGTTTTCTCGGGGAGAGGACTGCACAATGATAGAGTATTGGGATGTGTGCTTCGTGGTTCACTGGGGGCCACTAATGTAACAGACTGCCAAATCATAGAAAAAGGATTTTCTTTCTGAATGTTTTCAAATAGGCATTAAAAAAAAAAAAGGCGAGGCAAGATGGAAATGTGGCAGCACTTATGAGTCCATAAGAAGAGTCATACAATTCAAATTCTCTGTCACTTTACTAGCTTTCTGCTGTGGGCATGTTTATCTCTCTGACTCCAGCATGTTACTCATCTACAGATGCTTTCTTCATAGGGTTGTGGTAGCATTTAAATGAGACCATGCGTGTAAGTAGCTGGCACACAGTAGGTGTTCAGTAGATGAGAGCTGTTGCTGTATTATTGCCATCATCATCATCATCTTATTTTTAGTGACTAATGTCTTCGTGTCAGGGTGAAGACAAGTACCTAATGTAGTATATGTCACATGAACTGAGAAGAAATATTTTGGTTAGCTTTTTCAAGTTCACTTGACTATTTTTTATATTTACTTTGTCTTTTATTTTTGATTATTATGTTCTTGTTAGCTAAGTGTTTAAAAGGCGAAAGATTTTTGTGATCTGAAGAGAAACCAGAGTGTAGCTAAGTGTTTAAAGCCAATGTCTAATTTTAAAATAGTTCTGGGGTGCCTGGCTGGCTCAGGGGGTGGAACATATGACTCTTGATCTCAGGATTGTGAATTTGAGCCCCAAATGTTGGGTGTTGGGTGTAGAGATTACTTAAAAATAAAATTGTAAAAATAAAATGAAATCGTTTTAGTTTCCTGTTACCAAATGGGAAAATAAATTCTTAAACTTGGAGAATAAAAATTATTTTCTTCTATGAAATCATAAAAATGCATGTTTTAGAGGAGATAGAGGAGATTCTGGTTACTTAATTTTCTAAAATACGCTGTTATATTTATTGTATTATATTGATATAGCAACTGTATATTGCCACTGAAGACCACAGATGTTTTAAGTCAAATTCTACATAGGTTTTTATGAGTTTGTTAGTAGCTAAACTCCGGAGGAAAGTATGTCAGTCAATGTTGTCTTGGAGGGTTATGAAGTATATATTTACTAGGCTTTTGCAAGCCTTAGTCTTGATGTGTAAACTTGATGACTTTTTGCCATTTTGTGAACTCATCCTCATGTTAAAACTTCAAAATACAGTTGCTTAGGGATTAGATTAAATTGCAGTAAAGGTAACTTGTTTTTTTTTAAAGATTTATTTATTAGAGAGAGCGGGCATGCATGCGAGCGAGTGTGCATGCATGCATGTGCTCAGGGGGAGGGGCCAAGGGAGAGGGAGAGAGAGTCCCAAACAGACAGCACAAAATGGGGAGCCTGATGTAGGACTCGATCCCATCACCCTGAGATCATGACCTGAGCCTAAATAAGAGTCAGATGCTCAACCGACTGTGCCACCTAGGTGCCCCAGTAAATAAGTTTTAATGGTCCATTACAGTAGAGGCTTTAGTGGAAAATTGGTTTGAATATTATTAATCAGCATAAACAGTGTATATGACGGTTTCCTTTTTAAAAGACCTTGAGTTGTGTATCATTTGTATTCTACTTAAATCTACTGTTACTATATGTAGCAGTTGTTTTGCCCTAGAATGGCTAGATAGCATTTGGGGCTGTGTGGTTGTCTACCACATGATTCTTGATGCAAGGATAAGAAATACAAGTTACAGCAGGAAGTGTTTGCAGTCAGTACATAATTTCTAGGTTTTCCTGGGAACTCCTGAAAATGGGAAAAGTGGAAAGGCCATGATCTTTGGAGTCAGACTGTTTCTGGCACTGTGAAGCCTTGGGAAAGTTATTTGACTTCTTCAAGCTTCACCCTCTTCAATGTAGACAGTAGAGACCCACCTCTCAGAGTCACTGTGAAGTTAATGAGCTGACAGGGCACACATGGACCATGGTACCACATCAAATAAGAAGAAACCACTCAGCAGTGAAGTCCGCCCGAGGTTTAGTTTCATCAAGCAAAGCAAATGAAACAGCAGTGGTTGGTATTCTATGAACGAAAGGGACTACGTTTATAATGGAAGTGTAGGAGGTGCATTTGGAAATGGAGTCTCCCCTGCCCAGTCCTCTCACTGCTTTATGTTCACATACTTCCTCTTTTTCTTTCCTCTGAGGTTCTGAAACAAAAACAAAACATAGTTGAGCTCTGAAACTGTTGGAGCTTTTGAATTCTTTCTAAAGAGGAAATTGACTTTACCTAACCAATGCACTTCCTGTATGTGCCGTATCCGTTAAAGAGTGAGACAGGACTTCATTGGTATACTTCTCAACTGCAGAATTTCCTCTTGGTGGTGGGGGTGTGAACTGTATTACAGTGCCTCAACATGTCTTCATTTATTTTGGTATCTGTAAGGTCTATCGTAGTTCACCTGGGGATCTTGTTTAAAATGTAGGTTCTGATTCGGTAGTTCTGGGTGGGGCCTAACAGTCTGCATTTCTAACAATATCCCAGGTGATGTATCAAAATCATAAAGCATGTAGGGGCGCCTGGGTGGCTCAGTCGTTAAGCGTCTGCCTTCAGCTCAGGTCATGATCCCAGGGTTCTAGGATCGAGCCCCGCATTGGGCTCCCTGCTCAGCGGGAAGCCTGCTTCCCCCCACTCCCACTCCCCCTGCTTGTGTTCCCTCTCTTGCTGTGTCTGTCTCTGTCAAATAAATAAATAAAATCTTTAAAAAAAATCATAAGGCATGCTCTCCCTGGTTCTTTAAAAAGGTCTTAAACATGTACATGATTAACTTCATTTTTCTTCAACAACATTTATTTGCCAGGTGCTATATGTATGTTAGGGCCTGAGTCTTAAGGACCCCACAGGTAAGTAACGAGCCTGAAAGTTTTGAGTATGGCCCCCTCCCTTTTCTTTTTGAATTTTGGTTTTGGTTTATTTCATAGAAGCTCCCTAGTACAGAGACTACTTAACAATTAAACTTATATTAGGGTCTCTCTGTTTCTTTTTTTTTTTTTTAAGATTTTATTTATTTATTTGACAGAGAGAGACACAGTGAGAGAAGGAACACAAGCAGGGGGAGTGGGAGAGGGAGAAGCAGGCTTTCCGTGGAGCAGCGAGCCCAATGCGGGGCTCGATCCTAGTACCCCAGGATCATGACCTGAGCGAAAGGCAGATGCCCAACGACTGAGCCACCCAGACGCCCCGAGTCTCTCTGTTTCTTTCTGATTTAAGGTATTCCTCCATTTACTGCACACACACTATTGTAAGTTACATTACTGTCAAAAGGAGAAAAAATTATTTCCATAATCCATTTCAGCCAATTAAACTGTTCCCTTTTTTTTCCCTGTATTTTTTTGTACTCCTTGAGCATTGACATCTTTTGTTTTTACATGGTTGTGAACATTTCTGGATTCTGCTTTTTAAATTTAGTATTAGAGAATAGATGGAAAACTTTCTAAATTTCTCTGTTAACTGTGGAAATCCTGTGCTTTGTGTATTTTCTTGGACTTCAAACACTCTTGGAAAGATAAAGTTAGCAAAAGGGTTAGAGTAGTAAATGTAATAATGTCATTATGAAACTAATTTAATATCTGCAAAGTAAAGTATGTGTTTGCTTTGATTCAGCTATTTGGCTTTTAGAATTTTCCTGTTAAGTGAGAGTGAATTGTGTGTTGTATCTTTAAAAAAAAAAAAAAGAAAAGAAAAGAAAGAGTTGTATCTGTGTAGACAACTGGTTTGTTTTCAAAATAAGTGTGAGCTGTAAAGATTTCCCTGTCCTATCTCCCAGAACAGCAGCTCTTAATCTGAGCTCTGTGGACCTGACGGCAGTGTTTCTCAAAGTGTGGGCTGCAGAATCACGGGTGTGCTTTTGAAACTTGAGAACTCCATCCATACACTCCAGCCCTCCTTGAAGGTTCTGGATCAGTATGTCTGGGATGGAGCCCTGCAATCTAAATTATATCAGGCAGCCTACATGATTCTTCTGCAAACCAAGTTTCAGAATTACTGCTGCAGGCAAGCCATGGTTGAGATTTGAGGGAACTTGTAAGCTCTGAAATTGAATTAATTTCTTTAGGGTATGGATTATTCATTTTATTGGAAAGAGAGGGTCTGTGAACCTTTCATTGAGATTTGCAAAGAGGAACATAACTCAAAAAAGATTATTGTCCCAGAGGTGTGTTTTCATGAACATTTCTCTGCCTTCTATGAGCCTCTTTGAATTTTAAATAAATTCTTAGCTTTCTCCTAGTATAATGAGGGCATTTTATCCATTCGGTGATATATTTTTCTTTTTTTTTAGTATCATGGCTTTCTTTTATTTATAATTTATTTATTTATTTTAGAGGGAACCGTGGAGGAGTGGAGGGAGGAGGGGCGGGGGAGAGGGAGGAGGAGAGACTCCACACTGAGCGTGAGTATGACATGGGGATCCATCTCACAACCCTGAGATCATGACCCGATCTGAAACCAAGAGTCAGACGCTCAACTGACTGAGCCACCCAGGCGCCCCTATACTATGGCTTTCTGATTTACCATTTATTTACTACTTTTCAGTAAAATGAATTTTAATCCCCTCCTAATTTAAATTTTTTTGTGCTGAAACATACTGTTTCCAAGAACAACTTTGTGCAGGTAATGATACTAATATTTTTTTATTGGGAGCTACAATGTGCCAGTTATTTTACCAAGCGTAATACACATTATTTAATCCTATTAACAGCAACTCCATGAAGTAAGCATGATATTCATTTGACATATAAGGAAATTGAGGTGTGGAGTGCTTAATTAACATGATCAAATTGACTTAGTTTGTGAATGGTGGAACCAGGGTTTGAGCCCATTCTGTCTTACCTGAAGGCCAGTACTATGCATTTCTGCAAGTTTGTGCAAATGAATCACGTTCAATTTGTCAACAGATGGAAGATGATCATTGTGTAGTGCCTTGGGATTATGGGTCATGCCTGTGGATTAGCCTTTTCTAGAGATTCTGATTCTGTGTTTTTATGTTCTTCCTTTTCAGATCAAAGAGAGTGCATCACAGACAAGAGATGTTCTCAAACAGCATTTTAATGATTTAAAGGGAACCCTTGGGAAGCTCCTGGATGAGCGATTGGTGACCCTTTTGCAAGAGGTGGACACGATTGAACAGGAAACCATTAAACCTCTAGATGACTGCCAGAAGCTCATAGAGCATGGAGTTAATACTGCAGAGGACTTAGTCCAAGAAGGTGGGAGTCCAGGGCGCTGTGAAGTGGGGCACATTCAGATTGGCCCTTTGCTGATTTCTCAGGGTGCCAGCAGGCTTCTTGCCATCTGTGGGGTGCTTAGACTGTTCCTGCTTCAGGATAGTTTGTAATATAGGATGACAGATACACAGTGAGGTATCCCACGGTGAGTGAGTGCAGTTGAAGTGTTAATTATGATCATTTACAAAACGAGGCGTAAGTGGTTTTTCTCAAATGGTTTTATGATAGTATCTTATTTACTGTTAACACTGTGACTTTAAAGTCCTTTTGAGTCTGTTCAGATATTTTTCAGTGTTCGTAGAATTTAATTCCATTGCTAGTTTTAGAAGGTTAAAAATTATGATTGGTGTTTACTCCTGAAATCATAGCGATTATATACCTATCTGCAGCCAATTACTGTGCTTAAAGCATGCCCACATCTTGGCTTGCTATCTTCCTGTCTTCATGTCCACCTTCCTTCTTTCACATAGATCGTTGTCAAGAACACTAAATCAAAAGGTAATGGTTCTGCCCTTTGGGGTTCACAGCGCAGAGAGAGGCATATGTGCCGAGAGAGAGCTAAGACTTCAGAGAAGGGAAAGCGCTTAGCTGTGGGAGAGTGTAGGATAGCTTTCTGTGGGAGGAGTTCCACGGAGGCTCAAAAGAATTCATTAAGCGGACAAAGGAAGAAAAGAAGTAACAGCACGATTGGAAGCAGAAGTAACATCATGAGTGAAGTGAATGGCATATCAGGGGTCTATTGAAGTATTTTAGGCAGTGGAGTTACACAGTCAGATTTGCATTTGAAAAAAAATGATGCTGGGGCGCCTGGGTGGCTCAGGTCATGATCCCAGAGTCCTGGGATCGAGCCCCATATTGGGCTCTCTTCTCAGCGGGAAGCCTGCTTCTCCCTCTCCCACTCCCCCTGCTTGTGTTCCCTCTCTCGCTGTGTGTCTCTCTCTGTCAAATAAATAAATAAATAAATCTTGAAAAAAAAAAAAAAACTTTTCAGAGAGAAAAGTATTGACGATTTTACCTATCAATGAGTGTTGATTATTGGTGATTGCCTGGAGATAGGTTGGAGAATAAAGGGAAGGATTTAGGATGACCAAAACCAGCCAGATTTTGGATGACCAGGTTGGAATGTGCTGTTTACTGACGTAGGAAATAAAGGAGAAGGGTGGGCTTCAGTGGGCAGTCAGGCATTCAGTTTGGGGCATTTGAGTTCGAGGTGCTGTGGATGCCCAGAAGGTAGTTGGGCATGTGGCGTGTGGCTTAGGAGAGAGATCAGTGTGGCAAGATGGCAAGTGATGGTGTGTACATCAAGTCTGAATCCATGGGAGTAAGTAAATCTTCCAAAGCTAGTGTATAATATGAGAAGAGAGGGTGGCAGAGGATGCCAGCATTGAAAGGACAACTGAAAAAGGAGCCAGAGACTGAATACCATCCATCCTGCACTGAGTGCTGTGAGTGGCATGGGATGAAGAGGGTGCATGGCTTACAAGGCTGTCACTCTAACTGGAAATTCATCCCCTTTTAGTCCCATTTAGAATGTGGCACTGCTGTTATCTTTGCATGCTAATGACATTTTGTCTCATCTTCAGGGAGAACTGCTTATTTGTCACTGACCGTAACAGTGCCTTTGAGAGAATTATTTTTAGGGGGGCCACAGGGTGTTTTCCCCAAGAGACTTTGCATTTGGAAACAAACCCAGAAGCAGTTCACAGGGCAGGAGTGTACACCCATCACCCTAAGGACTGAGAAATGTTTTTATTTTAGAAAATAAATCCTTTGAGGCACAAACTTGTTTGTTACAGCATCTGATGCTTAAATGTTTTTATACTTCAGAGATATTTTGAATTTCAGTCTCTTTCCTCCCTCCCAAGGGATAAAAACTCATTTATGGAATTTTGAGGACTTGGAGGCAGTGTTCCATATGTCCTGTTTTCCTTTTGGTGATGGAGAATGTCATGTGGTCCCAAAAAATTTAAGTCACTCCAGGGCACATTCAGATGGAAAAGAGTTCTGGTAGTGTTTCTTTGGGGGTGTGGAAGGACATAGAAGTTGGTCTTTTTTTTTTTTTTTAATGTCTTTAGGTACCTTTTCCTTTTTCTGTGGAATAATTTCTAATATGTGATACTCTTTTAGGAAAACAGCTGTATCATTTGACTTTATAAGACCCCTTGCCCATGGGGTGCCTGGGTGGCTCAGTCAATAAAAGCGTCTGCCTTAGGCTCAAGTCATGATCCCAGGGTCCTGGGATCGAGCCCCGCATTGGGCTCCCTGCTCAGGGGGGAGTCTGCCTCTGCCTCTCCCCTTCCCCCCTATTTTCTGTCTGTCTCAAAGAAATTAAAAAAAAAAAGACCCTGTGCCCTATTTTTCTATCAGGGTAACTCCTGTTGGAGTTTTATAAATAAAGATTCTGTAGGAGCGATGGAAAAAAGGACCCGGACCTTCTCCTTTGTATAAAATTGGTCGACAAACCAGATTTCTTTGTGTAGAGCAGAATCTTTCATCTCTGGTAAAATGTTACCATTATGTACCCCTTTTTTTTGTGAGCTTCACCTTAGAGTCACTTCTAAAGTAGTTTCTACCTTTACTTTTTGGGAACTTGACTGTGGAATCACTTAAGAATTATTTGCGAGAAAACCAGAGACTCACCTAGACATGGACTATAGTGATTACTTTATAATGTGACTGTTTTTTGCTGTATTTATTCTCTCATTCTTGATTGTAGGGGAGATTGCCATTCTTGGTGGCGTAGGAGAACAGAATGAAAAACTGTGGAACTTTACCAAAAAGGCCTCACACATTCAGTTGGACAGGTAAAGGAGTTAGTGCCGTTCAGGCTTAGTTTTACACATTTAAACTGCCTGCTTTTTTTCCCCCCCTTATTAAAGATTCTGAGTAAATGAGATAGAGAATATATATTTCAAGGTTCACTGCTCAATACCAGTATTAGTGGTATGAAACAGTAGCGATTGTAATTTTTGGCATAGTATTACTGTAGATTTTCTTCAATTCTAATGTGTAAGAGAATTACTAAATTTTAGAAATCTGAACATACTGAAACTGATTTTTTGGTATAAACTTGACAGTGGTGATCCTAGCAATTTTCTCTTTTCTTGCTTATATTTATTTGGGAAGAGAATCTGTCTTCCAAAGCCCCTACTGCCATTAGCATTATTTCCTGAGGGCTTCAGCATCTTTATGTCGTATGTGACTGATCTAAACTATGATTCATAATTTTAATCCTCAGTTAAGAGCCTCATAAACACATAAGCTTTGTTTCCTCAGCTTACCAGAAGTGCCTTTACTGGTTGATGTGCCTTGTTTGTCTGCTCAGTTGGATGACTCAATTCTGAACATAGTGAAAGACCACATTTTCAAGCATGGAATGGTAGCATCTCGCCCACCAGTTCAGATCGAAGAGCTAATAGAGAAACCGGGAGGCATCATTGTTCGATGGTGTAAGGTGCGTAATTAAGACTTGTAGACGTGGGCGCCTGGGTGGCTCAGTTGGTTAAGCGACTGCCTTCGGCTCAGGTCGTGATCCCGGGGTCCTGGGATCGAGCCCCGCATCGGGCTCCCTGCTCAGTGGGGAGCCTGCTTCTCCCTCTCCCTCTGTTCCTCCACCTGCTTGTGCTCTCTCTCTCTCACTCTCTCACTCTCTCAAATAAATAAAAATCTTAAAAAAAAAAATCCTAAAATGGTGGTTTTGTCACATTCTCAGCATGCTGGGAATTTTCTGTATTAAATCATGTTATGTATATGAGTTACCATATTGTAGATAGAAACCATGTCCAAATGAATCATAAGTGTCTTGGCTGTTGACAAATACATCATTCAGAATGGGTGCTCAGCTTCTGGAAATGATTGATTTTTCTTAAATGGATTTTTTTTTAAGATTGTATTTATTTATTTGAGAGAGAGCATGAGCAGGGGGAGGCGCAGAGGGAGAAAGACAAGCACTCCCCACTGAGCAGAGAGCCCAACACAACTCTTGATCCCAGGACCCTGAGATCATGACCTGAGCCTAAGGCAGACATTTAACCAACTGAGCCACCCAGGTGCCCCTAAATGGATTTCTTTTTAAAGATTTATTTATTTACTTGAGAGAGAGAAGAGGGGAGAGGGGCAGAAGGAGAGGGAGAGAGAAACTCAAGCAGACTCCCTGCCAAGCGTGGAACCCAACATGGGGCTGGATCTCACCACCTTGAGATCAGACCTGAGCTGAAATCGAGAGTCGGAATGGAAGCTTAACCAACTGAGCCACCCAGGTACCCCTTAAGTGGATTTTTTTGCTGAGGCCTTGTTACAGAAGAAAAAAGTAGGGATTTTTTTGTTGGTTCAAAACAAAGACTCTTATTCCATTTTTATTCTTTTCCCTGTCAGTGGCTCTAGAGTTTCCATTTTTTTTTGCTATAAACATTAGTATTCATGTTCCTTGGTGTACATGTGTAAGAATTTTTCCTCAAGTATATACCCAGTAAAATTATAAGGTCCTAGAGTATTGGATCTATACTCTAATAGAAATACCAAATTTTGGGGGCGCCTGGGTGGCTCAGTCGTTAAGCGTCTGCCTTCGGCTCAGGTCATGATCCCAGGGTCCTGGGATCGAGCCCCACATCGGGGTCCCTGCTTGGCGGGAAGCCTGCTTCTCCCTCTCCCACTCCCCCTGCCTGTGTTCCCTCTCTCGCTGTGTCTCTCTCTATCAAATAAATAAATAAAATCTTAAAAAAAAAAATTCTCCACTCTAAAAAAAAGAAATACCAAATTATTTTCAGTGTGATTGTACCAGCGTTTCCTTCTACGAGCAGTGTTCCCGGTACTCTGCATCCTGACCAAAACTTGGTATTGTCACACATTACATTTTTGCCAGTATGGTATCTCATTCTGGTTTCAAATTGCATTGTCTATATTACAAATTTGGTTAAATACTTTTATGTATTTTTGGTTACGTATATTTCTAATTCCATGCTTATTTGTGCCTTTTGTTCATTCTCTTATTGGGTGGTTTCTCCCCTATTAAGTTTTAAAGGAGTCCTTTATATATTCTGGATATTAATTATCTTGGTTTTGTGAATGATGTAGTTGTGGGATTCTTTTTTTTGTTTTTTAAAGATTTTACATATTTATTTGGCAGGGAGAGAGCAAGAGAGGGAACACAAGCAGGGGGGAGTGGGAGAGGGAGAAGCAGGCTTCCCGCTGAGCAGGGAGCCCGATGTGGGGCTCGATCCCAGGACCCTGGGATCGTGACCTGAGCCGAAGGCAGACACTTAACAGCTGAGCCATGCAGGCACCCCAGTTGTGGGATTCTTATCTTTGAATTTCCAATATTTTATCTTTGGCATTATGGTATAGAAAACATGCCATTTCAGAATGCTTGGGTGGCTCAGTCAGTTGAGTGGCCAGCTCTTGATTTTGGCTTAGGTTGTGATCTCAGGGTCCTGGGATCGTGCCCCACATCAGGCTCCACACTCAGCGGGGACTCTTTTTGGGGATTTTCTCTCTGTCCCTCTCCCTCCTCCCCTCCCTGCTTGTGCTCGCTCCTCTCTTTTAGAATGAATAAATAAATCTTTTAAAAAAAAAGAAAGAAAAAGAGAACATGCCATTTCTTCAAAGGAAGCAGAGTTCTGCAAATCAGACTGGGAGGTATATAACACATGGTTCAATAAAGGGCAGTAATGATGACATATTTCCTATGACCTTCCTGAGAGTAGCCCAAATTCAGCACGTGGGCTTCTGTGCTCGGCCCCAGAATTCTTAAGCCATGATGCTGAGAGAAACTGTTCCCTGATTTTTTTTTTTTTAAGATTTTATTTTTTGATAGAGAGCGAAACAGCAAGAGAGCGAACACAAGCAGGGGGAGTTGTTCCCTGATTTTTATCTAACACAAAGCCTTTCTCCTTAGGTGGATGATGACTTTACAGCCCAGGATTACAGGCTCCAGTTCCGCAAATGCACTTCAAATCATTTTGAGGACGTATACGTAGGCTCTGAAACTGAGTTCATAGTGTTGCACATAGACCCCAATGTTGATTATCAGTTCAGAGTCTGCGCCCGAGGAGATGGCCGACAGGAGTGGAGTCCTTGGAGCGTCCCCCAAATGGGTCACTCCACGTTGGTGCCTCATGGTATGCTGTTGCCTTCTCACTCCCGAAGCATAACGATGTCTCAGGACGCTGGTGCCTGTGCTCAAGATCACACACTGACAGCCAGGTTTTCTGTCGGTAAAACCTGCGTTGGTGAGAACAACATGGAACATGTTCTGTTCAAATTACTTTGCGTGAATTTTGAGACATTTTCATCGGTTCTTATCTCGAGTCCAAAAATAGTGCTAGGCTGGGTTATTAGCATCCCCTAAATCCAAAGATTTTAAGTGTTGCGACAAGATACTGATTTTCAAAAAAAAATGGGTACTGATTTTCCAAACCTTCAATTACTTTCTGGATGGAGGTCTTATGATTTGAAATTGGTCTGTCCTATATTACTATTTTAAAATATTCAGACTCATTTGTTAATTAGTTGTTAATCAGGTTGGAATAAGCTCAATTATGCTTCACCCTGATTTCATTAGATAGGAGATAACACTCATTGATCTTCCGTCTATTCCTGCCAGAATTCTGCAGGAATAGACTAACACATTTTTTGTGATTTTTTAGGATTAACCAGGATACCTGTCACTGAATCTCTTCTTTTATGGGGCTTGTCCGTGACCCCTAAGAGTAGCTGCTTCTGCTTCCAAGTTTTATTTAATGTATCTGTGTTGAAGATATACCTCAAAAGGTTTTAATAATTTTCGGTATCTTTGCTTTCTAAAAAGAGTGGACAGCTGGCTTTGAGGGGTACAGCCTGAGTAGTCGAAGAAATATAGCCCTCCGGAATGATTCTGAATCCTCGGGTGTGCTCTACTCCAGTGCTCCAACTTATTTCTGTGGGCAGACATTGACATTCAGGCAAGTAGATCTTACAGTATGTTTGTCATGCCTTAGGCAGTAAAGTGACGTGCATAGAACATATATGAGCTTTGGATTGAAAGTAGACCTGAGTTTATTTCATCATTTATAAGCGTTACTTTGGGGAGAGGTCCTCATTTCTTTTTGCTTTGGTTTTCTCAGATGTGTTCATAGAGCTAATATGAAAATGAACTGAGATAAAGTATATAAGATGTCTTGCTTATGCCTGATACATAGCACGTACTTATGTTTATGTCTCTTTTCTTCTCGGGAGATAGAGGTAAGTAGACTACCTCTCAAAAGTCAGTCATAAAAAATCAGAGGCCAATAATTTTTTTCCTTTGTGAATCAATATGAGCAGGTGTCTGTGAGAGAGAACCTGTCAGTGTAAACGTACTGAGAATTACATATATAATGTATATAATTCTCTATAAAATATATGTGTACATACATATATATATATGTATGTAATTCTCTGTAAAATAAAACTGAAAGCAAGCTCTCCTACCACCAGTTTTCTATTTCTTTATCCATTTCTTCCTGTATTAGAATAATTTCCTTGTTTTCATGTTCTGAGATGGTCCTATTTCTGAATAGCTCTTCCTAGAAAGCAAAGCCCAGTTTTGTTTTTTTTTCTGTTTTGTTTTGTTTTAAAGATTTTATTTATTTGAGAGAGAGAGAGGAAGAGCACAGAGGGAGAGTGAGAGGGAGAAGCAGACTCCCCACGGAGCAGGGAGCCTGATGTGGGACTCAATCCCAGGACCCCGAGATCATGACCTGAGCTGAAGGCAGACGCTTACCCTACTGAGCCACTCAGGCGCCCACAAAGCCCAGTTTTGATGTGGAAAATCAGGGAAACAAACTCTCCTCTAATTTTCAGGTTTTGAGATCATGAGGTTTTATGGTGAATGCTTGCTCCAAGTTCCTGTTGTTGTTCTCATCTCAGTCCCTTGTCATATGAAGCATGAGAGTAACTGAAAGCTTTATGTAAGCTAACGTGACCGTGTTCTCCACCAGCCAAGTCATTTGAACTGTCAACAATTCTCAGAATGCACTAGTTTACACTTTGTCTCATTTTTGACATCTCCTCTCACCCCTTACGTTATGAAGAATGACTCAATGACCAGAAAAATACCAACAAAGAAAGGGAGAAATAAAGAGTCTAGTTACCTGAAGTCCACTTAGTTATTCCCCAAAGGGGAATTCATGAGTTCTGTATGCTAACAAACGCTTTTTCTGCTTATGTCCTTTGTTTATATACTGTCGTTAGTGAATCTCCTGAGAACAGTGTGCTCCCGTGTAATGATAGGGCTTCCTGAGTTGATATATTCAGGTCAGATATCTCAGACAGTAAGAATAGTAATCATAGTAATAATAATTGCAGTTAATAATTAAATAGCATTTACTATGCAGGAGGTACTGTTTTAAGCACTTATATCAACACATTTGATTCTTACAATAGCCCAATGAAATAGGTGTAATTACCCATTTTAGGGATGAGGATACTGAGGCGCACAGAAGTTAAGTCACTTACCCAAAGTCACATAACTGGTAAATGGCAAAGCTAGTCTGTATCTTTTCATTTTGTCTTCTTCATGGGAGTGTAAATGTGATTCTAGTTAGTGTTGGAATCTACGGTTTCTCTACATCAGTATCCTTAGCTCTTTTCCTTTTCCCTCCTCTATGACCTGCCCCCCCACCGGTGATGGTGACCCGATGCTGTCCTGCTTTTAAATCCTTCCTCTGTGAACATGGGAAGGTCTGATGGATGGCATACTTAGGTTTGTTTTTTTTCTGTTATTCAACAAATATTTAAGACATTGGAAATTACCCAAATTGATGTAAATCCACTTACTATCCGTGGACTGTGGCCTGACATTTAGTAGGCCTCAGTAAACCTTTAGTTCTTCCTCCTCTCCCAGAGATGTCTGGTCGGGCCCCACTTGGCAGGGCGATTAACAGAAACTTCATTCGACTCACTATTATTGTAGCCAGACCTTTGCATTTTTGTCATTTTTCTTTTGAACGTGGAATGAAAATGTCTTCTCTCCCTGTTGGAAGTAATTGCAGGCATCAGCAATGAATTCAGAAGGTTGGGGGGTGGGGGGCGGCCTGTATGGGGGAGGGGGCAGATGGGTCTACTTGAGTAAATGTAAACTTTATTCAGTTTTTGGGGATGTCTGAAGGCCTCACACTTAGAAGGAAGATTATGCTCCTGAAGGCAGTGCCCAGTCTATTCCTGCTGAAGTTGCTGGAATGGGTAGAGCTGTGGAAATCAAGTAACCTGTTACTGGCAGGCTCTGTCAGTCTCTAGAGCCCAGTCTCATTTGGTAGCCAGATCTGTTAAGCAACCCCCTCCTGCTAGGCCTCTCCTTGATTTTCTGTCTGAACATTCCTACTTTCCCTTTCCTTGCTTCCAAGATTTCCTGATTTTACCATTTTTTTTAACCATACTTCTATTTTCTCTTCTCTACCACCTCCTTTCTTTAAAACAGCATCCTTTCAAACAGCCTGCTTTAATCCTCATAGCCTAGGAGGTTATTGTCTTCCTTTTACAGAGGAAGAAAAAGAAGCACAGGGACCATGGGACCTGCCAGTATTCGAATCCTGCCAGCCTAGCTCTGAAAGTCTGTGCTCTTAACCCTGTGCTGCCTGCCTCCCACAGGTCACCCGAGGTGGTAAATCAAAGGCCAACAAGGCTATTTTTTATTAATAAACTTTTTCTTTAAAAGAATATAAAAAATTAATGTTACAGTTAAACAGTTATTGATTGCTGTGTAACAAACCACCCCAAAACTTAGATGTTTAAAACAATAGTCATTTATTTGGCTCGGGAAACTGCAGTTTGGGGTGCCTGGGTGGCTCAGTCATTAAGCGTCTGCCTTCGGCTGAGGGCATGGTCCCAGGGTCCTGGGATCGAGCCCCACATCAGGCTCCCTGCTCTGCGGGAAGCCTGCTTCTCCCTCTCCCACTCCCCCTGCTTGTGTTCCTGCTCTCGCTGTCTCTCTCTCTCTGTCAAATAAATAAATAAATAAATAAAATCTTTAAGGAAAAAAAAAAGAAACTGTCGTTTGCAGAGCTTGGCAAGGACAGCTCATCTCTGCTTCTGTGTTAGTAGCTGGAGTGGATCTACTTTCAAGATGGCCCACTTACATGGCTGGCAAATGGATTCTGGTTCTGGGTGTCTCTCGGTGGAGGCATCTCTATGGGTTGCTTGGGCTTCCTCACAGCGTGGTGGCTGGGTTCCAAAATTGAGCATCCGAAGAGATAGGAAGTGGAAGCTGCAGAAGCTGCCAGTTTTTTAAGGCTTGGGCCTAGAAAATGACATAATATCACTTCTACCACATTCTACCCTTCATTCAGAGCCTAGATCCCAGAGAAAGGACATAGACCCCACTTTTTGATGGCAGAAGTGTCAAAGAATTGGGGGGTTTTATTTTAGAAATGCTATGGTTGATAGCTGTTAGAAAGGGGTCACTTGGTTTAATGCTCACCTTTGTTAAGTGTTAGCATGACCTTTTCTGAATACGTTTAAGCTTGAGGAGATCTTTCTTTTTCTGTACAAGACTGGTCTCTGTCATTACCAGGTATATCTTCAATTCTGTTAGCTCCTCATATTAAAAAAAAATCTTACTAATTAATTATTCCTGGGAAGATTAGGAATAGTGCATAGTCCCTACTAGGATTAAGAAGTTAATTTGTTTTGGGATACCTGTCTTGCTCAGTCAAAGGAGCATGCAATTCTTGATCCCAGGGTCATGAGTTCGAGCCCCACTTTCGGTATAGAGATTACATCAATAAATAAACTTAAAAAAAAAAGTTAACTCAGGGTCTTTGAAATCTTGTTGGTTTCTCCTTACATTAAGACAGAATGCATTGTCCTGGGGAGAATCCAGCTTTGCTGGGTTTTACTTTTTGCCGAAGTGGGCCCCTCTAGAAATAGGATATGTAGTCCTTTAGGTTAGAGTTTGGCTCTTGTGACAGACCTAGGGAATGCCAGACAGAAGAGTTTTCCCCACAGACTCTTGATTATATAGACTTGGGTGAGGTAAGACAGCTGGTTTCCTAAGTAGATCTCCTTTCAGATTCTATACCCTAGCTTTTAGTTGGTCTGTGGATGGAGGGTTCCATGGTATCGTGAAGGTGTATCTGCTTTGAAGTGGTCACATATAACAGTTCTTCCAAATAATCTAAGGAATGTTTCTTAGGCCTTTTTCCCATCCATACTCTATCTGTCTTAAACTACTTTTTTTTAAATGTAAGTACAGATCTGATCAACTCCAGTCTCATTACGCTAATCATTTCATTCAACCTTTACTCCATTCAGATGGTATCTATAGTATTTGTTACTGCCAGGAATGTGAAGTTTAAGAAAAAGAAAAAAAAAAAACAAAAACAGAATTTTTGACTCAATATAGAGTAGGACATTTATAAATTAGTATAAGAAAGATCCAGGGACAGCGCGTGGGTGGCTCAGTGGATTGACTGTAGATTTCAGCTCAGGTCATGATCTCAGGGTCATGAGATGGAGCCCCGAGTCAGGCTCGGAGCTCAGCGTAGAATCTGCTTGTCCCTCTCCCTCTGTTCCTTAGCCCACTCGCCTGTTCTCTCTCTCTCTCACACACAAATAAGTGAATAAATAAAATCGTAAAAAAAAAAGAAACATCCAGATGCTCTGTGATATGGAGGAAGGAAAAGTTACTTCTATTTTATTATTATTTTTAAAAGATTTTATTTGAGAGAGAGAGAGCATGAGAGAGGGGGGTAAAGGGAGAAGTAGGCCCCCTGCTGAGCAGGGAGCCCGATGCGGGGCTTGATCCCAGGACCCTGGGATCATGGCCTGAGCCGAAGGCAGACGCTTAACCAACTGAGCCACCCAGGCATCTCTGAATCTGGATATATTTTAAAGGACGGACTGACAGGATTTACTGGTGGATTTTTTGTGGCGAGTCAAGTATGACTGCAGGGTTTTTGGTGTAAGTAACAGTTGGAACAGAATGGTCATTTACTGAGGTCTGTAAGACTGTAGGAGGAGCATATTTCTGGGTGAATAAGCCGTTTGTTCTTTCACAAATTAAATTTGAGTCCCTTGTTAGACCTACAAATGAAGATGTGGAGTAGACTTGGATACACAAATCTGGAGTTCAGTGGAGAGAGCCAAGCTGGAGATATTAATTTGAGAGTTTTTAGATGGAAACATTTAGATTAAATGAATATCTAGGATTGTGATTTCTGGGTCATACTGTGTTTGTTTATCTGTCTAAGGAACTGTCAAACTGTGTTCCAGAGTGGCTGTGCCATTTTACATTCCCCCCAGCATGTATGAGATTTTCAGCTGTTCTTCATTCCTGCTCACATCTAGTATTGTCAGTTGTTTAGTTTTCGCTTTTTTAAAAATTTATTTTATTTTTAAAAGTAGTCTTTGCACCCAACGTGGGGCTTGAACTCACGACCCTCAGATTAAGAGTCACATGCTCCACCAACGGAGCCAGCCAGGCCCCCTTGTTTTTGCTTTTATTTTTTATTTATTTATTTTTTAAAGATTTTATTTATTTATTTGACAGAGAGAGACACAGTGAGAGAGGGAACACAAGCAGGGGGAGTGGGAGAGGGAGAAGCAGGCTTCCTGCTGAGCAGGGAGCCTGATGCGGGGCTCGATCCCAGGACCCTGGGATCATGACCTGAGCTGAAGGCAGATGCCTAACGACTGATCCACCCAGGCGCCCCTTGTTTTTGCTTTGAATTTCAGCTATTCTATATACGTGTAGTTGTACCTTACCGTGGTTTTAATTTTCTTTTTAATAGCCAAAGATAGTATCTTTTTCTGGGCTCACTTATGGGCCATTTGTATGTCTTCGTTGGTGAAGTGTCTTTTCAAATCTATTGCCTATTTAAAGCAATTTTTTTATTATTGAAATTTAATTAATATAAGTCTGTTGTTAAGTATGTGTTTTGAGGGCGCCTGGGTGGCTCAGATGGTTAAGCGTCTGCCTTCAGCTCAGGTCATGATCCCAGGGTCCTGGGATCAAGTCCCGCATCGGGCTCCCTGCTCCTTGGGAGCCTGCTTCTCCCTCTGCCTCTCTCTCTCTCTCTCTCTCTTTCTCTCTCTGTCTCTCATGAATAAATAAATAAAATCTTTAAAAAAAAAAAAAAAGTATGTGTTTTGAAAGTGTTTTGTTTTTTTACCAGGGCTTGTCTTTTCATTTTCTTAGCAGTGTTTTTTGTAGAGTTGTTAATTTTGATGAAATACAATTTATCCATTCATCCAGTGCTTTTGGTGTTGTATCTAAGAAATCTTTGCCCTAATGCAAGGTCACGAGATTTTTTCCTATGTTTTCTTCTAGATGCTTTATGTTTTTAAATTTTACATTCAGATCTATAAGCCATTTTGAGTTTTTATTTTATTTATTTATTTTTTAAAAGATTTTATTTATTTATTTAACTGACAGAGGGAGACAGACAGCTAGAGAAAGAACACAAGCAGGGGGAGTGGGAGAGGGAGAAGCAGGCTTCCCGCGGAGCAGGGAGCCCAATGTGGGGCTTGATCCCAGGACCCTGGGATCATGACCTGAGCTGAAGGCAGACGCTTAACGACTGAGCCACCCAGGCGCCCCTTGAGTTACTTTTAGTATAACATGTGAAGTATGGGTTAAATAGGGTTTCGTTTAGGATCTGGTCCAATAGGCCTGCACTATTTGTTGAAAAGACTGTCCTCTCTCCATTGAATTGCCTTTTCACCTTTGTCAAAAATCAATTGACCGTATCTGTGGGGATCTGTTTCTGGACTCTATTTCATTGCTCTGTGTGTTTCTCCTTTCCCAGAACTGTAATCTTGACTGTAGCTTTATAGTAAATCTTGATATCAAGTAGTAGGATTCTTCCCACTTACTCTCTTTTTGTTTTAGTTATCCTAGTTCCTCTTTCTTTCTATTTAACTTTAGATTCAGCTTGTCCATTTCTAAGAAAAGTTTTTTTACTGGGATTTTGACTGAGATTGACTTGAAGCTATAGATCAATTTGGGAATAATTGGTATTTTAATATTTTGATTGTTCCAATCTGTGGATGTAGTATATTTCTTAATTTAGTTTTTAAAAAAATGTCTCTCGTCATTGTTTTGTCATTTCTCTTTCTCTTGTCTCATTACACTAGCTAAGAAGTATGATTCTGAATAACAGTGTTGAAAGCTGACATGCTTATTCCACATCTTAGCAGGAAAGCATTCAGTCTTTCACATTAAGTATGATGCTAGCTGTAGGTTTTTTTTGTTTGTTTGTTTTATTTTCTTAAGGGTTTTACTTTTAAGTAATCTCTGCACCCAGTGTGGGCCTTGAACTTATAATCCTGAGATCAAACATCACATTCTCTACTGACTGAGCCAACCAGGCGCCCTAGCTGTAGGTTTTTTGTAGATACCTTCTATCAGGTTAGGAAAGTGCCCTTCTAGGGGCGCTTGGGTGGCTCAGTGGTTCAGCATCTGCCTTCGGCTCAGGTCATGATCCCGGAGTCCCTGGATCAAGCCCCACATCGGGCTCCCTGCTCAACGGGGAGTCTGTTTCTCCCTCTCCCTCTGCTCCTCCCCCGACTTGTGCACTCTCTCACTCTCTCTCTCAAATAAAATTTAAAAAGAAAGAAGGGACGTTCCCTTCTAATTGTGCTTTGCTGAGAGTTTTATCCATAAGTGAATGTTTAATTTTGTCTCATTATTTTTATACATCTGTTAACATAATCATACTGTTTTTCTTCTGTTAATATGGTGAATTACAGTGATAGATTTTTGAACACTGAACCAGCTTTGCATTCCCCAGAGAACCTCCACTTTGTCGTATATTATCTTTATATATATTGCTAAATTTGGTTTTTAATATTTTGTGGGGGATTTTTATATCTCTACATGAGAGAGATATTTATCTTTTTTCTTATGATGTTTTCAGTTTTGGTTTTGACCAGCCTTACAAAGTGAGGCAGGAAATGTTTCTTCCTCTTTTGTTTCCAGAACTGTTGGTGTAAATTTAGTATTATTTCTTCCTTAAATATTTGGTAGAATTCACCAATCAATTTGCCATCCTAGAATTTTCTTTGTTGGAAGATTTCCAATTTCTGTAGTAGATAGAGGACAATTCAAGTTATCAGGTTTGTTTTGAGAGAGGATAACAGCTATTTTAGGATTTGTATAGTAAGCAATATATTTCTGTTTCAGATATATTTCAGAAATCCTCCTTTCCAATGACTTGACAAGGCAGCCCTTCTTTCTCTTATTCCTGACATGTCAAGATGTGCCATGACCTCTTTGTTGATATATGGCTCATTCTCTATTCTCTGGGCTAGTGTTCCTATTAGTGACACACAGACTAACTGGCTGTGTTCCTGGAAGCACTTTGCAGTCTTCCCAGCCGTGTGAGGGTACTGATGTCACTGCATCCTTGTCAGTATTAAGTATTGCTGTTTTTAATCAATATGTAGCTGCTAGGCTAAAATAAAAATTTCATTTTATTTCTTTTTTTTAAAGATTTTATTTATTTATTTGACAGAGAGAGACACAGCAAGAGAGGGAACACAAGCAGGGGGAGTGGGAGAGGGAGAAGCAGGCTTCCCGCCGAGCAGGGAGCCCGATGTAGGGCTCGATCCCAGGACCCTGGGACCATGACCTCAGCCGAAGGCAGGCGCTCAACGACTGAGCCACCCAGGCACCCCTCATTTTATTTCTTATATTTATCATAAAGTTGGACTTTTTCATATATTTATTAGCTAAGCAACTGAATTTTTGGATTTTGCTCCAAGCATTTGTTGCAAAGAAAAACATTAGAGATTGTGTAAGAAAGAGGACGTGTCACTTAAATACAATCAAAGTTAGCTGAAGTGCAGAGTAATGGGGATAACAGATTAGCCCTCTTATTGCCATCGAAATTGCTCCTGTTTTGGGCCATGTTCTCTCTCATAACAGTTTACCTTTGAGAAAAATTATTACCCAGGACGTTCTACTCCTTTACTGTGTGCAGTGGATGTATTTCTAGTAACTTGTCCATAAATTAATTTTTTATTAATTGTATTTCAGTCGTACACGCATTAGAGGAAGTCACTGTACCCTACCATAAATTATTTTGGATAGCATTTTTCTTTTTTATATAGTTTCTTAAAAACTGGTTTTATGTGAGAGAACAACTACAGTAGTGTCTGAGTATATACTGTCCTGACTACTTGTCTTACAACTTAAAAATTCAGTGATTTTAAACCTCCATTCTATTTCTTAGTGAACTATGAAAATAATTCTGTCTCATTTATTAGCGATTTACTTTCCTGGTTCATTCCATGTTCAGAGCAACTTTTGTAAACTTTTTATGTCATGCTTATCTTTATTATATGCTGTTTTGGTGAAAGATGCTTTTAGAAATTATTTTGTAATTTATTCAGATTAGGAGTTTTTTTCTTTTTTCTCGCTGCATTGAGGGCCTTTTCTATTTTACTGCTATTTCTTCATTTATTTGAGAGATAGCAGGGGGAGGGACAGAGGGGAAGGGAGAGGGATAAGCAGACTCCCCACTGAGTGCAGAGCCCAACACGGGGCTTGATCTTATGACCCTGAGCTCATGACCTGAGCTGAAATCAATCAAGAGTCTGACACTTAACCGACTGAACGACCCAGATGCCCCCACTGATAGTCCTATGTGAGTTTCCTTGTACATGATGAGTCACTTTTCTAGTGCTGCTTTAAAAAGTCTCAGTCTTTGAGTTTGGACAATTTGATTATAATGTGTTTCAGTGTGATTTCTTGGGTTTATCCTAGTTGGTGTCCATTAGGCTTTTTGAATCTAGATGTCCATTTCCTGCTCCATATTTGGGAAGTTTTCAGCCATTATTTCCTTAAATGAACATTCTGCCCCTTTCTCTCTTCTCCATAAGTCTCTTAGACTTTCTTCATCTTTTTTCATTCTGTTTTCTTTTGTCCTTGTTGTTGGATAATTTCAAATGACCTCTCTTCTAATTTGATGTTTCTCTCTTCTGCCTGATTGTGTGATGTTGCACTTCTCTTGTGAATTTTTCAGTTATTATTGTATTCTTCAGCTCCAAAACACTGTCTAGGTTTTTTTTTTTCATCTCTTTGTTGGTATTCTCCTTTTACTCATGTCTTATATTTTTGACCTTGTAGAGCATCTTTATGCTTGTTTCAAATTGTTTGTCAGATAATTCATGTCTCCGTTTCATTAGGATAATTTTTAAAAAGATTTATTTATTTGAGAGAGAGAGCGCACGTGAGCTCGAGTTGGGAGAGGGAGGGGGAAGAATCACCAGTAGACTCCGTGGTGAGTGTAGAGCTTGATCTCACAACCCCGAGATAATGACCTGAACTGAAATCAAGAGTTGGACGCTCAACCAACTGAGCCACCCAGGTGCCCCCATTAGGGTAATTTTTCGAAATCTATTTTAGTTTTTTGTTTGTCCCATGTTTTCCTGTTTCTCCAAATGTGTTATAAGTTTGTGTTGGGATCTTTACATATGAGAAAATAGCCACCTCTCCCAGTTTTTATGACCTAGTTTTGTGCAGGAAAAGACCCTCGCAAATGAACTCAGCTAGAGATGCTGTGAACCTCTGAAATCTTTTTTGGGAGGATGAGACTTCCTTGGGCTTGTGTGTGCAATTTCTCAGCTAGAGAGCTTTGTGGGTCTTTCAGGAGGTCCTAATCTCTTGCTCCCTCTGGTGCCTGTTTGTGGCACTGCCTGTTTTCTGATGTTAACGGCAGCAAGCAGCCCTGTTCTCTCTTGTACTCAGTGGCCACCAGGCATCCAGAGTTTGCCAGCTCCCCATCAGTGCCCACATCAAGTGAGACAGGTACCATACCCTTTAGCAGCCCTGTAAAAACCTGGTGCAGAAGCACATTCCGTTCTCTTTTCCTCTGAGAGAGAGAAGCCTCAAGTTATGCACCTGCTCCCAGTCACACCAAGTTGTACTGGCTCTTGGATGCCACCCCTCCCATTTCTTTGGTCTTAGCAGCATTCAGGCAACCATACTATGGTTGTTCTGTCAGTGCTGTAAAGAGGCACAACAGATACCAGTCCTTCAGGCAGCCTTCCAAAGAGTTGGACGTTGGATGCATGCTCCACTCCTCTCTCTTTCCCCGTCCCAAGGGAAGAGTCCAAAGCCAGGGTGTTCTTACCAGGCACTGATCTGTGGAGCTTGGGAGAGGCCCTGACTTGGGGAAGTGAAATTTCTCTTCTCATCCATTTCAGTGCAGCTGTTTTCAGCTTGTACTCCCTGGAGGTATGATAGCTTCTTAACTGGATTCTGGAAACCTCATAAAGGTATTTTGGTCTGTATATCATTGTTAAAGCACTGTTTCTGTGGTAGAAGCAGGACTGGGACTTATGAATCTGCCATCTTGCTGACATCACTCTCCTCTTCCCCGTACATCTTAAGAGCGCTGGTTTAGGGGCGCCTGGGTGGCTCAGCCGGTTAAGCGTCTGTCTGCCTTTGGCTCAGGCCATGATCCCGGGGTCCTGGGATCAAGTCCCGCATCGGGCTTCCTGCTCCTTGGGGAGCCTGCTTCTCCCTCTGCCACTCCCCCTGCTTGTGCTCTCTCTCTCTCTCTGATAAATAAATTAAGAATCTTAAAAAAAAAAATACTGCTGGTTTAGAAGTGAAAGGACTTCAGAAACCCGCCCACATATTTATTTTGATCCTGCCTGTTTGGCACTTTGTAACAAAAGACATTTTGAGGCCAAACCAAGTATAAATACATCTTCCCTTGGTACAGCTACATTCTGTTCCTTGCTAATTTTTCTTTTTCTGTCCTTCAAAGTCTGGATTTCTGGAACGGAGGGAGAGATTCATCTGGTGGTAGAGATATAGGTTGACTTTATATGTAAGTTTCCTATTTCTAGAGTGCATGATGATGTATTTTGAGACTAAAACACAAAAAGAAATGCTTAAACCTTCCACATATGAAGTTCTCCAAGCAAAATATGTTAATAACTATATTATCTATTTTTTTAAAGATTATAATGTCTATTTTTAAAGGCTTTAAATACTTGATAAACAGTAAGCAAACCACTGCATAGACTCTCGCGTTGAAGGTTTAGGTGATGGCAGGAACAATCACGTTTCTTATAATGGCAAGTGTGACAAGTTTTTTCCGTGTCTAGAACCAGAACCTAAAATGGGAATGCATTGTCATAGCTGTAAATAGTTCACATAGAGCCTACAGTCCGAATGCCTGAATTCCTATCATGGGTCGAGCACTCAGCCAGGCAATCAGGGTCAGGTTATTTAGCCTCTTTTTAATCTTTTTTTTTCTCATGTATAAAATGGTTACAGTAATCATAGCACCTACCTTATGGGTTGTTAGGTGAATTCAATGAGATGATTGATATAGATAGATATAAAATTTTTAGTTCAGTGCCTGGAATTTAGGAAGTGCGGAATCATTTTTAGCTATTATTAAGAGCAGTTATGATGAGATTGCTCTTTTTAACCTTAGTAACTGTTAGATATCATGTTAAAAAAAAAAAGATTAAGGACCTTTCTACATCATTTACAGAGTTGAAACTGTGGGACAGCCAGACAGAAGAGACAGTATAGGAGTGTGTGCAGAAAAACAGAATGGATTCGACTCTCTGCAGCGTGATCAAGCAGTGTGCATCAGTACAAATGGTAAGAGATACGTAACTGCTGTTTCTTTGAAATACGTGAATTAGTGTAGTAAGATCCGAATCTGTCCCAACATCACACATTTGTAGCAGGAGATGAGAAAGTTTAAGTCTTTATGACATATCTGTATGGCGACTGTGTACCAGGCATTATTCTATTCCCTTTACAAATAATAAATCATTTAATCCTTTTAGCAGCTTGTTGAGGTGGGAAGTAGTATTAACACCCATTTTATAGATGATGAAAACCGAGCCACAGGGAGGTTGAGTGACTGGCTTAAACTCCCATAGCTTAGAGGTGATTGAGTTGGGATTTGCACCAGGCAGTCTATCCCTGGTTTCCGTGTGCGTAGGTCATCTAAATTCAACATCAGTTGGTGAACCGAGGAGAGTTTACTTAATTTTTTATATTTCCCTAGCATTCTTTGGCCCCTTACTCTACAGTAATCACACTTTTATATATATTTTTAGATTTTATTTTTAATTTTATTTTTTTAAAGATTTTATTTATTTATTTGAGAGAGAGAGAATGAGAAGGGAGGCGGGAGAGGCAGAGGAAGAGGGAGAAGCAGACTCCTTTCTGAGCAGGATCCCGGCATGGGGCTTGATCCCAGGACCCAGAGATTATGACCTAAGCCGAAGGCAGACACTTAATCAACAAAGCCACCCAGGCACCCCTACAGTAATCACACTTTTAAAATCCCCTCTGAATTGGGCGCCTGGGTGGCTCAGTTGGTTAAGCGACTGCCTTCAGCTCAGGTCATGATCCTGGAGTCCCCCGATTGAGTCCCGCATCGGGCTCCCCTGCTCAGCAGGGAGTCTGCTTCTCCCTCTGACCCTCTTCCCTCTCGTGCTCTCTATCTCTCATTCTCTCCCTCTCAAATAAATAAATAAAATCTTTAAAAAAAAAAAAAGATGTGTTAATATGTTGTGGTATGGGTCAAGCAGTAGATAGAACAACATTCTTGTTTATCTCATGTGCAACAATGTTGCTGTTCCACAGGATATAATCTTGTAATGGAGTCAAATTTCTTTTGATGCCATCCCTGTGGGAAACTCAGTCTCCATTCTAAAAGAGTAGAACCCTGGACCAGAACTCTAAAATGTGATTAAAGCTTTAACTTTTTCTCCTGCCTTGGGGCTGGAAGTTAATTAGCATATTGGAATGCATTCTCTTTGACTAGTTGGCATAACATAATGTTTTCTTGATCTGAGTTGGGAAATTACCTGTGTTATCAGTAATCTAGAATCCATTTCAGTTCTTCATTGTTGCTCACATGTGAATGACTCTTTACCTTAACGTTTTAGGTGCAGTTTTTGTAAATGGAAAAGAAATGACTAATCAGTTGCCAGCAGTTACTTCTGGGTCCACTGTCACATTTGACATTGAAGCTGTGACTCTAGGATCCACCAATAATAACGAAGGAGGAAACTTCAAGCTTCGAGTAACTATTAGCTCAAATAACAGAGAAGTGGTTTTTGATTGGTTACTTGAGCAATCTTGTGGTTCTCTTTATTTTGGTTGCTCATTTTTCTATCCTGGATGGAAAGTGTTGGTGTTCTAGATTTTTGGATGATTGGCTTTGGTTTTGCGGGGTTTTAAACGTAGCTGTCCTCAGCTCAGTTTAGTTGTAATTGGTTAAAAAAAACTGTTAGATTCATCTCTCAGTTAAGCCATTGGAAATGGAAATTGTTTACTGGATTTTTGGGAATATTTTAGCAATAAGAGATTTGACTGTTGTGGACAAAACTGTAGTGCAGTCAGTCTTGAAGCGTAGTATTAGTTGAAATATCAGCATCACGATAAAAATGAAATTGGCTTTTAACGTATGAGGAGTTACGGAAAGTCCTGTACCCTTCCACTGTGTACTTCTTGAAAAGTTGATTATTAGAACAGAAAAGCTTAATGGAACATTATCTTATTAAATTTCTGTTTTTTAAGGATCCCAGGCCATGTAAAACTTTAGGATCAAACAGTAGGAATAGACCAGCTGGAAGCCGGAGTTCTGTAACATACATTCAGTTGTGTGCTCTCCACATGCGTGGTGAATATACTCTCCATATTCAGGTATTTGTAAGCAGTATTGAATTTTATCTCATGTTCAGTAATTTTTAAAGTCCCAAAAACGTGATGATATTTGCATTCTTAAAAATTACTGGGCAAATGTCTACACTAGGCAGAGTATTTTCTTTTCTTTTTCTGTGCAGTTCGATTCATGATAGACTAGAGGATTTTTACAGGGTGAAACTACTCGTGAGAGTAGTCTGCGCAGCACTAGCTGTTCACGTATATGTAATACGCACACGTGCATAGCCAGCCTCAGCGACGTGCGTGTTCCTGCTCGCAGGGCATGAGCCTCAGTCCAGCTTAATGTCAGTTTTATAAACGGTCTTTTAGTGGGACCAAACAAATATAAGGTAAATACTTGACCTATTTTTTGAAAAACTTAAATTTGTTTAAGATATTTATTTGAAGGACTGACTTAGTGTTTAAAAATGATTATCTTAACTTGCTATGCCAGCCTACAGATTTTTTTTTTAATGTGAATTTTTTTCCTTCATTTTTAACAGTAGAAATGTGGAAAAGCAAGTTTGATATTTTTCTAAGATAATTTATTTGGGGATCAAGTTCCCTGTTAGACAATCATGACCTTTTCCCCTTGCGTTTTTATGTATAAGTAAGCCGTCTTTCATTTGTCTAGTGATTGTTAAGATGTGCTAGAATGTAGATGCCTCGTCCAGCTGTCTGAAACAAAATAAAAAACTAAAAGTTAAATGTGTGTATTTTTTTCTTCTGTGAGATTTGATGAATCCAATTTTAATTTTTTTTAAACATTTATTTTTTTATTTTTATTTTTTTTTTAAGATCTTATTTATTTATTCATGAGAGACAGAGAGAGTGAGAGAGGCAGAGGGAGAAGCAGGCTCCCAAGGAGCAAGGAACCCGATGCGGGACTCGATCCCAGGACTCTGGGATCATGACCTGAGCCGAAGGCAGACGCTTAACCATCTGAGCCACCCAGGTGCCCCCAATTTTAATTTTTTAAGTAGAGGGAGGAAAGGATTTTCTGTGTCTTTGGTTTGTTTTTGTTTTTCTTTTTTCTTTAAAGATTTTATTCATTTATTTGAGAGAGAACACAGACTGGGGGAGGGGCAGAGGGAGAGGGAGAGGGAGCAGCAGACTCCCCACTGAGCGCAGAACCTGACATGGGGCTCAATCCCAGAACCCTGAGATCGTGACCTTAAGTCAGATGCTTAACCAACGGAGCCACCCAGGCGCCCCTTTGTCTCCAGTCATTTTAATACAAACATCATTGTAACTTGTGACAAGTTACTTATACTTTCTTATATTCCGTGTATGTGATACTGAGCACAGTGCCTGACACATAACACGTGTACGGTAAATGTTGGGGTGAATGAATGTGGTTGGATTATTTTCTCTAGAACATCTTCATCTTGTTCCCTTCATTTGTCAAATATTTATTGAACATCTTTTTTTCTTATCCTCCATAGGAGAGTCACATCTTAAATTTATACCTATAGAATCTGCCTTTTCACAGAAATGACTAAAGCCTACCCTAATTCTAGATCGGCGTGGATTGTAATATTTTGACCTCTGAAGCTAATTTAAATATTGCTTTCTTTTCTTTTTTCTTCTTTTCTTTTTAAAGATTTTATTTTTAAGCAATCTCTACACCCAACATGGGGCTCAGACCCACAACCCCCGAGATCACGAGTCTCATGCTCCACTGACTGAGCCAGCCAGGCACCCCTGCTTTTATTCCCCTTAAACTGTGAATTTAACATTTTGTTCAAACCCAACTCATTCTGTTTAAACAGATAAAGGAGCCCAGTGGGGCGCGTGGGTGGCTCAGTCGTTAAGCATCTGCCTTCGGCTCAGGTCATGATCCCAGGGTCCTGGGATTGAGCCCCACATCGGGCTCCCCAGTCTGCGGGAAGCCTGCTTCTCCCTCTCCCACTCCCCCTGCTTGTGTTCCCTCTCTCGCTGTGTCTCTCTCTGTCAAATAAATAAATAAAATTTAAAAAAAATAAAAATAAAGGAGCCCAGTATTCCAAACCTGTTTGTGTGCTTGGAGGGACGAGAGAGTTTGGGTGATGATAATTATAACAACTATAAGAATTGATATTTATTGAGCCCCTACTGTGTGCTGGGCACCATGCTAAATTTTCAAAATACATTTATTATCTCATTTAATCCACATAATGCTATTTACTATGCTGTTATTACTGTTATTCCACTTTACAGACAAAACCTAGGCTCAAGAGCTGTGAACTAATTTGTCCAAGGTCAGGACTAGTAACTAGTCTAGTCAGGATCCTAGCTCAGACCTGATCCACTCTGGAGCCCCTGCTCGTAACTGTTGTGCTCTCAGGAAGAGTGGACACTAAGGAGAAAGTCTCGGGTAGATAAGAACCAAGGGATCAAGGGTAGCACTGGAGTAGCTGGAGTAGCACTGGAGATCCTGAAGTAGCACTGAGAAAGGAAGGGCTGACCGTCTCTGGCTGAAGATCTCAGGGAGCAAAGTCAATCTTAAAAGGGTAGTGGAGATTTGTGAAGCCCAGAACTGGCATCTGAAGCAAAAGGGAAAACACTTGTAGTCCTGTTGGAGGTAAGAATAGCATGTGTCACGGCCGTGGGACTGGTATGTGAGGCCGCAGTGAAGGGCTGAGGGGTACAGAGAAGTCGCATGTGGTGTGTTTGTTTTGAAACTAACAAACCCATTTCCAGAGAGACTAGGCCATTTTCACATGCCCACCCACCAGCAACATATTCTCTGAAATCCTCCCAGGATTAGTTGTCACTGCTTTTTATTTTAGCCATTCTGATAAATGGGTGGTGATCTCTCAGTGTTTTCAGTCTGCATTCCCCTGATGGCTAATGAGGTCGAGCATCTCCTCACGTGCTTATTTGCCATCTTTAAATTCTCTTTGGTAAAATGTCTCTTACCCATTTTTCTATTTGGATTGCTTATTTACTGTTAAGTTTTAAAAGTTCTTTAGACTTTTAGCTGCCAGTGCCTTGTTGGACGTATGGTCTGCAAATGCCTTGTCTCCAGCTTGTCTTCTCATCCTTGGACCAGGGTCTTTTCCAGAGTAAAAGTTCCTAATGTTGATGAAATTGAGTTTATTAATTTTTCCTTTTATGGATTGTGCTTGTGGTGTCAAGTCAGAGGACTCTTTACCTAGCCCTAAATCCCAAAGAGTCTTTCCTGTGTTTTTTCCTACAAGTTTTATAGCTTCACATATTACATTTAAGTCTGTGATCCATTTTGATTTTATTTTCTTATAAGGTTAAGTTTCATTTGGGAATGTATCTGTTCATACAGATGTTAGGTCACTTCAGTGTAGTTTGTAGCAAAGGCTGTCTTTCCTCCATTGAATTGCTGTCAAAATTTGTTGGACATATTTGTGTGAGTCTATTTCTAGGTTCTCTGTTTGTTCCTTTGATCAGTGAGTCTGTCCCTCTGTCGTACCACAGATTACTGTAGCTATATGAGGTTTTAAAATCCGGTAGGCTGATTTCTCTTTTATTCATCCTCTAAGAAATTGTTTTAGTGGGGCGCCTGGCTGACTCAGTTGATAGAGCATCCAACTCTTGATCTTGGGGTTGTGAGTTTGAGTCTCATGATGAGTGTAGAGATTAAAAACTAATACCTACCTACATACATACATAAATGCATAGTAAAAAAAAAAAAGGTTGTTTTAGCTATTCCGGTTTCTTCACTTTCTCATGTAGATTTTAGAATAATGTTGTTTTTATCTATAAAAAGTCTTTCTGGGATTTCAATAGGAATTGTGTTAAACCTATCAATTTGGGAAGAGTTAACATCCTTACCATGTTGAGTCTTCCAATCCATGAACATAGTGTCTCTCCATCTATTTCGGTCTTTGATTTCTTTTATCTGCATTTTTTTTAAAGATTTTTATTTATTTATTTGACAGAGAGAGACACAGTGAAAGAGGGAACACAAGCAGGGGGAGTGGGAGAGGGAGAAGCAGGCTTCCTGCCAAGCAGGGAGCCCGATGCAGGGCTCGATTCCAGGACCCCAGGATCATGACCTGAGCCGAAAGCAAACGCTTAACAACTGAGCCACCCAGGCGCCCCTTTTATCTACATTTTGTAGTCTCCAGCATACAAGTTCTACAAGTTTTGTTACATTAACACCTAAGTGTTTTGTCTTAGTGATTGTAAATGGTCTTGTATTTTTAATTTTGGTTTCCACATGCTCATTCCTAATCTATAGAATGTCTTTGTATGTTTGTCTTG
The DNA here is from genome assembly GCF_037043125.1 of Eumetopias jubatus. Lineage (NCBI taxonomy): Eukaryota > Metazoa > Chordata > Mammalia > Carnivora > Otariidae > Eumetopias > Eumetopias jubatus. Next base: position 122,957,109 of record NW_028274816.1, read on the forward strand.
TATCCTGCTGAATTGATGAACTCTTTTTCCCCCTCAAGATTTCCCATTCAACTCATGGATTTCCTAGAAATGTGTTATTTAGTTTCTGAGTGTTGGGAGATTTTCCTGTTATCTTTCTGTTATTGACTTCTGGTTTGATTATATTGTGTTTGGAGAACAGTCTGTATGATTTCTATTCTTTTACATTTGTTGATTTATATGCCAGGATATGGTCAGTTTTGGTATATGTTCTATGGACACTTAAAAAGACTTGCATTTTCTACTATTAATGGGTAGATTGTTTTGATCTTGTAGAGTTCTGTATCTTTGCTGATTTTCTGTCTAGTTGCTCTATCAGTTCTTGATAGGGGAGTGTCAAAGTCACCAATTGTAATTGTGGATTTGTCTGTTTCTCCTTTTCTATCATTTTTTGACTTACATCCTTTGTAGCTCTTTTGTCTTATGAATACACACTTAGGATTGCTGTATCTTTTTGGTGGATTGACCATTTTATCATAATGTCCCTCTCTGCCTCTGGTAATTTTCTTTCCTCCAAAGTCCACTTCATCTGATATAAATCTAGTCTGTCCTTTCCTCTGATTAATGTTTGCATGATATGTATTTTCCATCCTGTGCTTTCAACTTTTCTATATTAATATATTTGGGGTTAGTTACTTGTAGATAACATATAGCTGAATCATGTTTTTTTTTGTTTTTAATCTACTCTGTCAGTCTCTGAGTTTTGTGTGGTCTATTTAGACCATTTACATTTACTTTTACCATTGATATGTTAAGGCTTAAGGTTGCCATTTTTCTTTTTTGTTTTCTGTTTTCTCTGGTTTTCTTTTTTCTGCATTCTTGTGGGTTGCTTCAACATATTTTAGAATTCCATTTTGATTTATTTATAGTGTTTTTGAGTGTCTCTTTGTGTAGCTTCTTTAGTAATTATTCTAGGTATTAAAAATATACATATAGGACTTCCACTTGTGCGTGAGGCGAGCAGAGCCAGAGTTGAGACCAGAGGCCGAACTCGGGATCTGACAAGATGGCCGGCCTGCCCCACAGGATTATCAAGGAAACCCAGCGTTTGCTGGCAGAACCAGTTCCTGGCATTAAGGCAGAACCAGATAAGAGCAACGCCTGTTATTTTCATGTGGTCAGTGCTGGCCCCCAGAATTCCCCCTTTGAGGGAGGGACTTTTAAGCTTGAACTATTCCTACCAGAAGAATACCCGATGGCAGCCCTTAAAGTATGCTTCATGACCAAAATTTATCATCCTAATGTAGACAAGTTGGGAAGAATATGTTTAGATATTTTGAAAGATAAGTGGTCCCCAGCACTGCAGATCCGCACAGTTCTGCTATCGATCCAGGCTTTATTAAGTGCTCCCAATCCAGATGATCCATTAGCAAATGATGTAGCAGAGCAGTGGAAGACCAACGAAGCCCAAGCCATAGAAACAGCTAGAACATGTGCCATGAATAATATTTAAAATCGATCTGATCATCAAGTGTGCATCACTTCTCCTGTTCTGCCAAGACTTCTTGCTTTTTTGTTTGCATTTAATGGACACAGTCTTAGAAACATTACAGAATAAAAGCCCAGACATCTTCAGTCCTTTGGTAATTAGAAGCACATTAGCAAATCTATGTCTTGTCCTGATTCACTGTTGTAAAGCATGAGCAGAGGCTAGAAGTACCATCTGGATTGTTGTGAAACATTTAAAAGCAGTGGCCCTTCTCTGCTTTTGTTCATTTCCCCCATCATGGTTTGAGTATAAAGCACTGTGAATGAAGGTAGTTGTCAGGGTTAGCTGCAGGGGTGTGAGTGTTTTTCTTTATTACTTTTTTTGAGGGGGAGAGGTAGTTTTATTTTAATTTTATGGGCTCCTTTCCCCCTTTTTATGGTGATCTAATTGCATTAAAAGGAGCTAACCAGTTCTTTAGAATATGCTCTCTAGCCAAGTCTAACTTTATTGAGATGCTGTAGATGGACAAGCTTGATTGTTTGAACCAAAATGGGAACATTAAACAAACATCACAGCCCTCACTAATAACATTGTGACTTTGCTGTCAAGTGTAGAATCCTTCCTTCAAGAAAAAGCTTGTGACCATTTTGTATGGCTTGTCTGGAAACTTCTGTAAATCTTACGTTTTAGTAAAATATTTTTTGTTATTCTAAAAAATATATATATACATATGTATATAACCCACCTATATACATAGAATACACATATATACATTAACGTATATACACACATTTAAGTGTATTATACATATTACATATATATGTTGTGTATGTTTGTACAGATATATATGTGTGTATACCTACATCCACATTAGTATGGTAATGGCTTTTTTAATAATTGCAGAAGTCCTCTGGATTTCTTTGCATTAGTGAAAACAGGTACTAATGTAGGTCTTTCGTAAAGTAAAGTGGTGTAATGTGAACTTTCGGAAAGCAGGGGATATTGTTCACTTTATGCCATTTCAGCTTATGAAAAGTTTCATAGGAACATTCCACTTTCGGATAGCGGAGGATATAATAAATTTATCAGTTAATTGGTGTCATCATTTTATCAGTTCAAGTGAAATAATCCTTATGTCTCTTTATCCTTCCCCATTTACAGCATAATTTTGTTTCTTAAATATTTTCTCTATATACATTTAGAACTATCAGTGTTGCCTTAACCATAAAAAAAATTTCAGAAAACTCAAGAGAAGAAATGCCTATTGTATTTATATTTCTGTGTTATGTTCCCTGTATATTTGTGTTCTTTTTTCCTTCATGATGTTCCAAGTTTCCTTCTGTTACCATTTCCTTTCGGTTTCAAGAACTTCCTTTAGCCATTCTTTTATAATAAGTCTGCTGGTGAAAAATTCTCTTTGATTTCTTCTGTATAAGAATGTTTTGATTTTCCCTTTATTCCTGGAGGATATTTCACTGAGTATAGGATTCAAAATTCTTTGGCGGGGGGGGGCGGGGGGTGGTGGGACTTGAACTCATGACCCTGAGATCCAGACCTGAGCTGATAGCAAGAGTCAGATGCTTAACTGATGGAGCGACCCAGCTGCCCCAACAATTCTTTTCTTTCAATACTTGAAAAATATCATGCCACCCCCCCCATGGCCTCTGATGAAAAATCTACTGTCATTTCATTGTTTTTCCTTGTAAAGTGTCATTTCTCTGTAGTTGCTTTGAATATATATATATTTTTTGTTTTGTTTTTTAAAGATTTTATGTATTTATTTGAGAGAGAGAGAATGAGAGAGAGAAAGCACATGAGATGGGGGGAGGGTCAGAGGGAGAAGCAGACTCCCCGCCGAGCAGGGAGCCTGACGCGGGACTCGATCCCGGGACCCTGAGATCATGACCTGAGCCGGAGGCAGTCGCTTAACCAACTGAGCCACTCAGGAGCCCTCAATATATATGTTTTTGTCTTTAGTGTTTAGAAGTTTAATTATGATGTGTCCTTGCATGGGTTTCTTTGGGGTTATCCTGTTTGGGTCCCTCAGCTTCCTTAATTGTTAGGTTTATGTAACATGCCACCTTTGGAAAGTTTGCAGCCATTATTTGAAGTACTTTTTTCAGCCTTGCCCTCTTTCTCCTTTCCTTCTAGGACTCCGGGGACACAAATTTACATCTTTTGTGTATTCCCACTGCTTCCTGAGGTTTTGTTTGTTTGAAGTTGGTTTTCTGTCTGTCGTTCAGATTAGCTAATTCCTGTCATTTTGCTTCCAGTCTGCCAAGTCTGGCCTCTGTCACGTCCCTTCTGCTGTTGGGCCCATCCACTGAGCTTTTCATTATTTATCTTGGTTATTGTATTTTTCAGTTCTAAAACGTCCATTTGGATGATCTTCATACCTTCTATTTCTGGGCCAGGCTCTTTATATTCTTTGCTGAGGCCATTCATTTTTCATCTGTTTCAAGTGTGTTTGTAAGTGCCTTTTGAAACATTTTATTTATTTATCCATTCATTCATTCGTTCGTTCATTTATTTTTAAGATTTTATTTATTTATTTGATAGAGACATAATGAGAGCAGGAACACAAGCATGGGGAGTCGGGGAGGGAGAAGCGGGCTTCCCGCTGAGCAGGGAGCTTGAGGCGGGGCTCGATCCCAGGACCCTGGGATCATGACCTGAGCTGAAGGCAGATGCCTAATGACTGAGCCACCCAGGAGCCCTTTGTTGAAACATTTTAATCATGGCTTTGGTGATGGGGGGTCTTTTGTGTCCATTCCACTGGGCCAAGGGATGTTCAGATAGCTCATTAAAACATTATTCTGGTTGTTTGGTGAGGGTGTTTCTGGAAAAGATTAGCATCTGAATTGATGGACTGAGGAGAGCAGGTAAGACTCTTCCCAATGTGTTGGGCCTCATCCAATCTGTTGATGGCTTAAATAGAACAAAAAGGCAGAAGAAGGTTGAATTTGCTCTCTATTGAGCAAACATGGATCTCCTGCCCTCAGTGCTCCTGGTTCTGGGGCCTTCATATCTGGACTGGAATCTACACCTTTGGCTCTCAGACCTTTGAACTATATCACCTGCTCTCCTGGGTCCCCAGCGTGCAGACAGCAGATCTTGGGACTTCTCGGCTTCTATAATCATCTATTGGTTCTGCTTTTCTGGAGCATTCTAATACAGTGCTTTTAAATCTTTGTCAGATAATTCAGATATCTTGGTCAGCCTGGTGTCAGCATCTGTTGTCTGTCTTTATTCAGTTTGAGATCTTTCTGGTTCTTGGGATGACAAGTGATTTTCTACTGAAACGTGGGCATTTTGTGTTATGTTCTGAGACTTGGGATCTTATTTAAACCTTCTCTTTCAGCTGGCTTTTTGACGCCGGTCCAACAGGAAAAGATTGAGGGGCACTGCCTCATTACCGCCACATGGAGATGGAAGGATGGCTTCCCCTTGACCTGCATTGACAGCCAAGAGGGGAGCCCTTGTTATTGGTTGCGTGGGCAGGGGAGTTCCAGTTCCTTGTGTAGTCTCCACGGACGCTGCAATGGGGGTGGCCTCGTTGCTCTAGGCAGTGGTAAAAGTCTGGAGTCTCCACTGGTTTTTTCTGAGGCTTCATATCAGAGAGAGGGAGAGCGATCCTGTGACTGCTGGTGGGGGCGGAGGTCCAGGCTCCTCTCTCACCACGGAGGTGGGTGGCTTCATCGCTGCCCAGTGGGTGACACCATTTCTCAGTGCTGTTGGGGTATCTTGTTATAGCCTCATGAGTGTGGAAATCTGGGCTCCCCACTTGGCCTTTGCTGGCGTGGACCAGGGGCAGGACACAGTTTTTTCTGTAGTTGTAGTTCCCTAGGGCTTCCATCACAAATTTCCACAGTCTGGGTGGCTTAAACAGACAAATTGATTCTCACAGTTCCGGAGGCCAGAAGTCTGAAATCCCGATGTTGGCAAGACCGGGCTCCCTCCCAGGGGTCTAGGGAGAAGACTTCCCTGCCTCTGCTGGCTTCTGGAGGCTTCAGGGCCTCCTTCGCTAGCCACCGCCTAACTGCAGTCTCTGCCTCTGGCTTCTCATGGCCCCTCTGCTTCTTACAAGGACACCTGTCCAGATTTAGGACCCGCCCAGGTAATCTGCAACGATCTTATGTCAAGATCTTTAGCTTATTTATATCTGCAAAGATTCTTTTTCCAAATGACGCCACATCACATGTTCCAAGATGTGGACATGTCTTTTTGTGGGCTACCATTCAACCCTGTACAGTGGTGTTTGGTTTGAAGAGAGCCATGGTGGGCGACAAGTTTTCTGTCTTACGAGGCTGCCCCTTTTGTGGTCCTTTGGCAAGAGGGACCAGGCGTGGAGCCCAATGCGGGGCTCGAACCCAGGACCCTGAGATCACGACCTGAGCTGAAACCAAGAGTCAGATGCTCAACCGACTGAGCCACCCAGGCTCTCCCTTTTCTCAGAGAAGCTATATATTTTAATATCAAAACATAAAAATGGAATAGTAAGTAGAGACAAACAGTAAAGAGAGCCTTTATGAGGGATTTGCCTGTAGAAAGGTAAAAAGTAAGCATCTGAGGGCCTCTGTTATATATGAAGGATTAGGGCAAGAACAAGAAGTGAAACATAGGGGCGCCTGGGTGGCTCAGTCATTCAGCATCTGCCTTCGGCTCAGGTCATGGTCCCAGGGTCCTGGGATCGAGCCCCGCATCGGGCTCCCTGCTCAGCGGGAAGCCTGCTTCTCCCTCTCCCTCTGCCTATCCGCCCTGCTCGTGCTCTCTCCATTTCCTGGAGAGCTTTTAAAAACAGCAAAAATTCTGATGTAATTGGTGTCAGCGGAGCTCGGGCTTTTTCTGGTGTGTGTGAGTGTTTTAAAAAACAAAATGGTTTTATTATGAAGGCAGTAACTTGGGAGTTAACTGCTCCAAAGTAAGTAACTGTCAGTCCCCACCATGATTGTTTTGCAGATCTAAATGTGTTCTACTGAAGACTATCCTTTATTCTGAAATAATCTTCCTTGCTCTTTTTGTACTTTTATAAAATGAAAGTGCCAATAGGTGTCAGGTTTGATTATTTTGTTTGCAAATCCTCTTACCAGACAAAACAAAAAGAAATGTGAAAAATGTGTATTACTGCCCAATGGGTGACACCATTTCGCAGTGCTGTTGGGGTATCTCGTTACAGATGTGTGTACTGTGAAGTACACAACTCGGGGATCTACTCAACACCCCGCATCGCCTGACATATGGCCATCTGAAAAATTCTTTTTTTTTTTTTTAAAGATTTTATTTATTTATTCATGAGAGACAGAGAGAGAGAGAGAGAGAGAAGCAGAGGGAGAAGCAGACTCCCTGCGGAGCAGGGAGCCCGATGTGGGACTCGATCCAGGGACTCCAGGATCATGACCTGAGCCGAAGGCAGTCACTTAACCAGCTGAGCCACCCAGGCGCCCCTCTACTTACTAATCTTACATATGGCAATGTTAGAAAGCTTGTAGTTTTGTAGGAGAATTAGACTATGTCAATACAATCTCGGGAGACTTTTCCATGTTCTGAAAATAGCTGTGGAAGAAGAAGTTTATACAATGGAGCATGTGATTCTCTTTGGAGGTGAGCACGGAGATTGAAGTTGGTTGTAGGAAAGGAAATGGTGATGTAAACCAAGAGCAGGTTACTGTGCTAGGTATCTTTTGGAAGGAGGCATTTTAATCTCATTTTATGGTTGAGGAAACCCACTCAGTGTGTTTAAGTAACTTTCTGCATTTTGAAGCTGCAAAAGCACCAAAGTTGGCATTCAGATCCAAGCCTATCAGCTCTCAGTTCTCCCACCACTCTAAGGGTAGTGTCCACACTAGCCTCTGTCCCCCAGGACACTACTTTGATATTAGATACTTTGGAATGTGGTTTATTAAAAGATAGTTGAATGTTTCCCTCTCTGGAATTTAAGATTCATGAGGACAGGAACAATGTCTGGCTTATACATCTTTGTATAAACATGCCTAGCTAAGGCAAAGGCCATAGTAAGTGCTCAGTAAGTATTTAATGAGTGAGTAAGTCTCCGTAAGCCTAATGACTCACATGGTAACCCTGGTCCGACTACAAAGCCTCACAGAAGAACTAACCCCCCAAATAAAAGAAATAGGGACACTATAGACAGAATCCACTCAAAAGAAAATCTCAGTTGGATCCCTGCTATAGTTTGGTAGTGCACTAGGTGACTCATAAATTTAAGTGTCAAAATATAAAAAGCTTTTCTTCTGATACCTTTATAACTTCACCCTTTCTCTGCAGTTACAAGCAATGAATCTACTAAAGAAATAGATGCTTATTCAGGGACAGAAGGAAAAAGAAAAGTGACTCTGGTTTTGACCCATGAGGCCCCGGGAGAATCCTTGAAACAGGTTCTGAGTCTTATTCAACATCTCATTCCCTGCTTGGGACAAGCGTTGGCATATTTAATAGATGAATGAAAAAATGGCTGCTAGTGGCCACATGCTAGAAAGGCAGGTAGAAGCTCTTTGGGTTCTGAAAAAGGATGGAGTAGCTTGGACACAATATGATGGTGCACCTGCACATGGCCCCTGGTTGAAGCTTTGCCATGTGGGTAGGATGGTAGTCAAAAATGGGAAAATAGATAAAATACAGTAGTCCAGGAGGTATCAACCCTGCTGTCTAGAACCAGCTTTATAGAGTGATCCCATGTGACGTTAAAGTAACGATCTTACATTTGTCTCAGAATGTACTTGAGTAAATTTTTATTCCTATATAAAAATGGACCATACCCTCATAGGAACTAGTACATAGGAACAGAAGATGGTCCAGGAATTGGATCATAGACTACATACTGAGAACACCAGAGTGCATGTATGTACTTAGATTCTGCTGTGCCCTGGGACTCCACTTGTTTGGAGGGGGGACTGCATACTGAGATAAGACTGGAGAGATAAATGAAGTCAGGTCAGAAAGAGTATGATTTTTATTGACAACAACCCAGGAACCATTAATGGTAAGATCTCTGCTTTAATATGGTACTTGACATAATTAACAGAACCTCACATATTTCCACTTTTCTAGGAGGGGCATACTATTTGTTACTTTAACAAAATATAAATTGAATTTTTAGAAACTATTTTTGACAATGAACTTCCTGTTTTACTTACTAGAAATTTACTGTGTTCTAAGCTGTGTACTAGACACTCATCCCTTCTGCCTTTTTCCCAATGAGAACATCATCCTTCTTGAACTCCCTTTTCTATTTTCTGTACTAAAAATTGTTTAGAGGGGCGCCTGGGTGGCTGTTGGTTAAGCGGCTGCCTTCGGCTCAGGTCATGATCCCAGGGTCCTGGGATTGAGCCCCACATCGGGCTCCTTGCTCAGCAGGGAGTCTGCTTCTCCCTCTCCCTCTGCCTCTGCTTGTATGCTCACTCACTCTCTCTCTCAAATCAATAAAATCTTTAAAAATTTTTTAAAGATTTAAATATAAGAACTATAAAATTTTTTAAAAATGGGTAAATTGAGATGTCTCAAAAATGGCAGTGAAAAGCCTGCCTCTCATCTGTTTTCTCCAGATTACCTTCCCTAAAAGCAGCTGTCTCTATGTATCCTTTAGACATGCTATAACCCAAACAAAATGGGCACATTAACTTTTCAATTAAAAAATTTGGAGCACACCAGAAACTGTTCTGTACCTTTTATCTTGGCAGTTATTTCACATTGGTTCACACACAAAAAACCCAAACCCTTCCTGACCCTTTTTTTTTTTATTACTGTATAGTATTCCACTTACACGGCTTGTATAATGTAGCCAGTTCCCTACTGATGACTTGTGTCTAATCCGTTTTCAACAGTGGTAACAATTTGTAATTTTACATGTGTTTACCTGTAGGGTAACTACCTAAAGATGGAATTGTTAGAGCAAAGGCTGAATGCATTGTTATTTTTTAAAAGATTTTTGACAGTGAGAGAGATCACAGAGGGAGTGGGAGAAGCAAACTCCCCAAATGAGCAGGGAGCCTGATGTGGGCCTCGATCCCAGGACCCTGAGATCATGACCTGAGCCGAAGGCAGACGCTTAACCCTGAGCCATCCAGGTGCCCCGCATTGTGATTTTATTAAAGTACCAGAATGCTCGCTCTCTCTTGACATTGTACCCATTTTGCCACCAGAAGGGTCTTGAGTGCTTGTTAACATGCCAGTAGTGAAACCACTTTCTATTGACAGCAAGCTGAATCCATCTGTGTTCTTGCTCTCATTCCTTCCTTTTTCTGGTAACTTGTCTTTGGCTTCTGTATATCTGCAATCCTGCTCAACCCTCCCATCCACTCTCCCCAGAATTCTTAACTTTGCCTGTCTCTGTATGGTATGGCCCCATTTTCACATACTCTTCATGTGTGAAGCCTCTCCATCTCATTTCCCATGTACTAGACACTTTAAACCTGTTTCCTATCATGTCACTACCCTGAAGTTGCCATCTGACTCATTTTCTGTGCTGCAGGACTACTGCTTCCTCTCTGAAACCTTCTCCTTGGCTTCATCGCCCCTCTGCCCTGCAACAGCACTGACCGAGGACTTCTCAGGCATGTACTTCAGGACAGGTAGTGTTCTAGTAGTTGAGTATTTCACCTGGGCTACTACTCAATAGCATCCTAGTGGTGGATTCTTCCTGTGCAGAGCTTCTCCATTCTCCAATTCTTAGAGCCATGGCTCGCCAAAAACACAGGTTGATTTGTGTCCTGTCAATCTCCAAGTACTTCCTTACTGCCCGAAATCCAAACTCAGCACAGCTTGTAAAACCCTCAGTTCAGGTCACCAAATACGTATCTGAGCACCAACTAAAACCATTAGGCAGTACTAAGGTAAGTGAGGTGGACCTTGCAATGTAATGAGAAAGCAAGTGTTTAGAATAAACACCTAGAGTGAGCGTTGGAAGCACAGAGGGGCACTCAGCTCAAAAAACACACAGCAGGTGTATAGGAGACACGCTATTACCAGTAAATAAAGAAGAGCTCAACTGTCAGCTCCTCTGTAAAGTTTCTCCTAACTCTTCCAGAGTTAGCTTCAACAACTAACCTCACAGAATGTTGTATTTTATTATACACTATATCATTTTACTTTAAAATTCTCATTTGTATCCCACTCTATAAACTTTCTGAAGGCCAAGATAAATTTTTTCATTAAAAAGAAAAAATCTACAACCAAAGATGGATAGCTGTTAGGTTGACAGCTACACTGACATTACTCTGAACTTATTATAAAAAAAATTTTAAGTATTACCATAAATAACATGCCAGTTGCAACTGATGTTACTAGAACTGAATGTAGGATTTTGCACTTTTTTTTTTCTTAATTTCTTATTAACTGACCGATGGGTGTTACTTTTTCTGGATCCTTACTATCCTAAGCCAAACGAAAATCTTAGTACACACATTAACAATGCATAATAATAAAAACCAAAACCAAAACAGAATACAGCTTTTATATTATTGAACTTTATGTACAAAATCATTTGATTTCAAATAAACATTTAATGTAAAAACAAACGTTCTTTTAAACTGAATTTTTTTTTTTTTTACATCTACTGTACCATTCAAATGCTTTATCATCTTACATGATTTCTTCAAAATCTCTTATCAAGGGTACATATAGAAAAGCATTTTTTTTATAAATAGAAACAAAGGGATTTTTCAGCTTTTATTATAAGATGACATAAAAAGTTTACTCAACAGAAGTAATTTCATTACTATTTGGGGGAGGGAATCACCAACTTTTTGTGCAAACAATGCTAGCCTTCTTTTAAGCATTAAGAGCATAACTGCTTAAGAAATGACGTAAGCAATAATTCTACACCTACATCTCCCCTAAAATAATCTATTTTTTTTTTTTACATATGTGCACAGCTTTAGCAAATTAAAGCCCGAGAGAAATGCTCGAGATTCACTATCCAGAGGCATGATCAGAGTTTACTGTAACTCATTTAGAGAGCTTACCAATCAAGGAGTCTGTAATGAAAGCTGCAGTTTCCCTCTTTCCTATTTTTCTTAACACAAAAATCAATGACTAAGAACTTAATACTGGATGACAAGTCACATCCACACTATTAGTTAAATAGCCTCACAGTTAAACACATCTTAAAAGACCAATCAAATCAGTATTTACATTTTATAAATTTCTGAAGACACCATTAGAAAGCTTATATATCCCTTCATTAAACAAAATAGGGAACTGCATCTGATGGTGGTGGAATGAAATTAAAAAATTAAAAATACCTGTATTTACAGCAGCATTGATCCTTTATAAATAAAGAATATGAAAATGCAATTATCTTTAAGGATAATAAAAAATTGAGGTGATGTTACTCAACCACAGTGCTTGGAGTTGGAATAAAAATCTATTGGTGCTTGTTAATGTGCCAGTAGTGAAACCACTTTCTGTTGGAGAAAATCCAACTGCAAATATGTGCATAAAAACACATATATCACAGGGCAAAATTGCTCACAACAATTCAAGTCAGCTTATCTGTATTGGATATTCTAATCATGAAATACATTACAAAGACATCCTTGCAAAGAAAAAAACAAGTTATAACATTTTCTGGTTCATTTTTATAGAACATTTCCTTCCTCGAAAGTGGCATCTTAAAAATCCCAAACTCATTCTTCCCTTGGTTTATAATGAAAAGATGTGGACAGCTGAATTTTCAATGTGTTTACCATACTGAAAAAAAAAAAAAACCCCACAAATCCAAAACAGCAAATGTTCAAGTTTAAAAGAATATACTGGGTGAGCAAGGCAGTAAAAGTATCCACATGAAAACAAAATGGTCAGTAACCTTGTAAGCCAACAAGACATTTCACGGTCAACAATGTGAAAAACTGACATTTTCTCAAACAGGCATAAGATGAAGAAGTGCTATTTTAAAATTGTAAAATGAACTTCTGTAAAGAATCTTACGTTGTAATTTCTCATTCCAAATTGATAAATGATTTCAAAATCAAGGATCAAGGTTTGATTGCAAATAATAATGCAACATAATTTCCAAAAATCTTCAATTTCTAAAAAGGAATCCCCTCCAATTTTCCCTCCCCAAAAAAGGTTTCACAATTACAAAGTAGAAAAATGGCCAGTCACAAATGCAAAAAACATTGTAATTTAAATATATGAAATAATTTCTAGATTATCAATTCAATGTATTTCATAAGACAATTGCTGAAGTTAAAAATACTTTCTTTGAACTATTGCTTTTCATGCTCAAACCAGAGTGTTGTAATGACATCAATGAAAGGGACATACATGTAATGCTACATGACGAAGTGAAGTTGAGCCCTGACACAAATACCCTTGTTGAAATCATTTACTTCATCTAACAGTGCCTGTTTGAAACCTATGATTACAAACGAAAACAAAACTCTTCCTAGAGGCTGAATTCCCTAGAATGCAATTTCAGTGTTTGTCCATAACATGGGGTTAGGTTTCTTCTTTTCAGAGTTTTTGTTTTTTGCTCTGTTTTGAAACCCCTGAGACACCATCTGCTTCCAAAGCTTTCTCTTTTGAGTTAATTTCACTAAAACCATTTGCTGTCCCATTTTGTTCTTCAGTGATTTCTTCATTTGCAGGGGAAGCAGATTCTCCTTTTTCTAATTTTTGCTGCATTTCACGGAGCTTGGTAACAGCTTTATCTATTGACATTATGCTAATAAGATTAAAGTCATGCATGCTGACTAGATGAAGCATGAAGTTTCGACATAAATTCTTCTTAATTATTTTCTGTCCATAGTTTTCTACAAACAGCATACAGGCATGATTCATTTGATTGTCAGCAATAAACCTATTTAATAAAAATAACACAAATATCAATAGTGATATAAAGCATTTTTGTCAAATGCAACATGGTAACTATGATAGACCAGTAAGTGATTTAACAATCAGTAAAACTACAGTGAATCTGAGATTCAATGACCTGAATGGACTTACCATTTTAGAAATTTAAAGAGATTTAATTTAATCAGAACTTCAACAGATGTCATTTCTGTTTGCCCTAATGAAATGGCATACAGCAGTATTAAAAGTAGAGAGCATTTTCTCTTGCCAACACCACTTTCATTAACTCTCTACATACACACTAACTATCCCCCTTTAGTCTCTTTCTTGACTTTGACATACTTTCCTAGTTCAGAAGCAGTGTTTCTCTGCATTTTCACTTCAAGGAAAACCTTTAAAGAAACGAAGATGCCACATTTGTGACAATATGGATGGACCTTGAAAGCATTATGCTAAGCCAGCCAGAAAGACAAACACCGTATGCTCTCACTTATATGTGGAATCTGGAAAAACAGAGGTGCCTGGTTGGCTCAGTTGGTGGAGCACAAGACTCTTGATCTCTGGGTCGTGAGTCTGAGCCCCATGATGGGTGTAGAGATTACTTAAAAAAATAAATTTGAAAACAATAACAAAACTCACAGAAAAGGAGATCAAACTTGTGGGTACCAGAGGCAGAAAGTGGGAGGAGGGGAGACTGGAGGAAGGTGTTCAAAAGGTACAAACTTCCAGTTACCAAATAAAGTACTAGGGATATAACGTACAACATGAGGACAACAGCTAACACTGTTATATGATATACAGGAAAGTTGTTCAAAGAGTAAATACTGGGGCGCCTGGGTGGCTCAGTTGGTTAAGCGACTGCCTTCGGCTCAGGTCATGATCCTGGAGTCCCGGGATCGAGTCCTGCATCAGGCTCCCTGCTCAGCGGGGAGTCTGCTTCTCCCTCTGACCCTCTTCCCTCTCGTGCTATCTCTCATTCTCTCTCTCTCGAATAAATAAAATCTTTAAAAAAAAAAAAAGAGTAAATACTAAGAGTTCTCAACACAAGGAGAAAAGAATTTTTTCCTTTATTCTTCTTTCTTTTCTTTTTAAATTGTACCTATATGAGAAGAGGGATGTTAGCTGAATCTATTGTTACCATTTCACAATAAATGTAAATCAAACCATCATATGGTATGTCTTCAACTTACAGTGATGTATGCCAATTATTTTTCGATGTAACAGGGGAAAAAAGCCATGTTAAAAAAAAATTTGAAGGGCGCCTGAGTGGCTCAGATGGTTAAGCGTCTGCCTTCGGCTCAGGTCATGATCCCGGGGTCCTGGGATCGAGTCCCGCATCGGGCTCCCTGCTCCTTGGGAGCCTGCTTCTCCCTCTGCTTCTCTCTCTCTCTCTCTGTCTCTCATGAATAAATAAATAAAATCTTTAAAAAAAAAAAATTTGAAGGTGTCACAACAAATGTGGTTACAGTGTGGCTGTGTTGATAGAAAGCAAGTAGGGTGCTCCCACAATGAATAAAATTTGAAAAAATCAAATTAAACCAAACAGGAGAATGGCTGCTCAATTACGCACTGAAACTGAGTGTCCAACAAAGTCTGTAAGGCCTGCCTGCAGAGGCGCCTGGGTGGCTCAGTTGGTTAAGCGGCTGCCTTCAAATCAGGTCATGTTCCCAGGGGTCCTGAGATCAAGCCCCACATCGGACTCCCTGCTCAGTGGGGAGGCTGCTTCTCCCTCTCTCCTCCCTCTCCCTCTGCTACTCCCCTGCTTGTGCTCTCTCAAATAAATAAAATCTTTCTTTTTTTTTTTTTTTTAAAGATTTCATCCATTTATTCATGAGAGACAGAGAGAGAGAGAGAGGCAGAGGGAGAAGCAGGCTCCCAAGGAGCAGGGAGCCCGATGCGGGACTCGATCCCAGGACCCTGGGATCATGACCTGAGCCGAAGGCAGATGCTTAACCATCTGAGCCACCCAGGCGCCCATAAATAAAATCTTTCTTAAAAAAAAAAAAGCACCTGCCTGCACAGATTCTAAAATCTAAAGTTTACCCAACTACCTGCCACTTTATTTATTTATTTATTTTTTTAAAGATTTTATTTATTCATGAGAGACAGAGAGAGAAAGAGAAGCAGAGGGAGAAGCAGGCTCCCAAGGAGCAGGGAGCCCAATGTGGGACTCGATCCCAGGACCCCGGGATCATGACCTGAGCCGAAGGCAGACGCTTAACCATCTGAGCCACCCAGGCGCCCTACCTGCCACTTTATAATGCTAGTATAGCATGAACTCCAATAGCTGTTATGCTAACAGAGTTAGATCAAGGAATGAAAATGGAACCCTATAAAGTAACAGTAGGACTAAAATTCCATCTTGAAACTGACATATCAGGACAAAAGAAAAAAGAGACTTAACCTAAGTTTCGAAATACAGAAATTATTCATAGCTGAGTTTTAATCACTACACCAAGGACCAGACAAATATTTTCTGTAAAAGGCTAGATGAGTAAACATTTTAAGCTTTGTAAGCCATGTGCGATCTGTTGTCTTTTTTTTTTTTTTTTCAACCCACTAAAAATGTGAAGACTATTCTTAGCTTAAGGCAGTGTACAAAAAAAGGCTATGGCCCATGCACCCCAGACATCTGGGCTGGAACTATGTACCAATTCCTTTTTACTCCCAAAGAGTAAAGAAACAAAAGTGCCCCTTACCATTTATTTCATTATAATTGAAAAAAATTTGGTTGCTTATGTTATAGAAGAAAGCCTTAAATGAGGATCTAATAATAATAAAGGTACAGAAGAAAAATATGTGCATTGACAGGCAAATAGTTCACACACAGGGAAGGAGGGAGATCTGCAGGAAAAGCAACGCTCTGGAAGATAACTTTTAGCCATAATGGCACAAGAAATAAGTACTGTTCTACCCTGACCATTATACAATGGTAGTAAGAAATCAGAAAAGCTACTTATATTTTATTCTCCAGAATTAAGCAATTTTAAAAAACTGTAGTAATAATATGATAAGCAATTTTCAGATTTCCAGGTATGTAGCAAGGGACATACTATTTTTTTAAATCCTTGGCAATAAAATAAAATTGGGTCATTTAAAAAAAGGGACATAATAAAAATGAAAACTGTTAGATGGAGCTAACACCTTTCTTACATAAAACCATTTTTCTTTCTGCAGTTATAATACTTTGGATTAGGGTAAGATTTAGGGCACACTGTATCTAATTTTATTAATATTTTTTAGAGGAGGAGAGGGGAAATGGAGAATCTTAAGCAGGCTTCGCACTGAGTGCAGAGCCCAGTACAGGGCTTGATCACACGATCCTGAGATCATGACCTGAACCAAAATCAAGAGTTGGACGCTTAACCAACTAAGCCAGCCACCCAGGCATCCCTAAGCCAATGGAATTTTAAGTAAGATTCAAACATAAGATTTACAGAATGTGAAGCAGCAAGAAGAGCATAAAGGAAATAGAATATTTAAATTTAGAAATACCCTACCCATGTTTCATGACATGGAGATTCCACAGTTTCATCACTTCTTTCTCTCCTTCATTAACGTCAGAAAATTCCTCAATTTGCTAAAAAAAAAAAAAAAAAAAAAAGAAAGAATACCTATTAAATACAGAAAAAACAAAATTGGTATTTCTAAGAAAAAATTGAGACTGTCATAAACAGAATTTTTTTAATATCACAACTCATTTATACAGCAAATTGGCAACATTTGTTAACAAAACTTTTAAGTAATTTTAAAATGGAAACCCTAAGTTATAAAGTAGTTGCCTACTTCAAAAAGACCAAAAACATGATACAAAATCACAAGAAAATCTTTATATGTCCTTCAGTTGGTAACTGTTTAAATGACACAATTACAAAAATTGTGGATTCCAAAAAAAAAAATTGTGGATTCCTGAGTTCCATCATTTAGAAAGAGGTCCTTTACACTAAGAGTTTAATCCATATTACACAACTAATAATTTTTAAGCATGAATCACTTCATAAGATTCTAAAATCACAGTCAATGGTGGTAATAGTTAATACTCACTGTAATGGTTTTTTCTCTTAGCCATTCAGGATCTTTTTCATCTTCACTATCTACTTCCATTTCTTGTGGACGGAGAGGTAAACAAGTATCACTATGGAAATATAGACGATTGTGTCCACTACTATACGTTCGCTGCTGTTCCACTTCTCCATCTTCAGATTCAAGAAATTCAGACATGCTTGCTTTTGTTCGTTTTGGTCTGATGAAAAGAAATATTGATGTAACACTAAATGACAGGGATGGGATTCTTTCTATTTTACACCTCTCAAATAGAGTACATTCCTCTGGTACAGGTTCCTTTCTAGGTATGCACACTAACTTCCACTGGGAGAATTCTTTAATCCCTCTCATCACTGTAGCAGTAGTGACATTAAGATTTAAGACACAGGAAAAAGTTCTAAAGAGGAAGTGAGAAAATCACTACAGGGGCTGGGGAGGGCTATAAAGCAGTATAACCACCTCAGACACTTAGCTAATAATCTGAAATAAGGACTCCCACCCTAAACAGTAGTTCTGTCTAGCTCTCATTTGTGCCTCCACCATCACCAATAAGTCAGAGAATGGGTTTTGTTCTATGACCTTTTTACCTACCTGCACACAAGAATATGTGTGATAGGTGTTCTCTTTACTGGCCCATTGCGACTAAAAGCAAATCCAGGTTGGCGATGAATATCCTGAGGATTTCCTGCATAGGAGCCATCATAACACTCGTTGATAGAAACATCTATTCTAGCACCCTTTGGATGATACTGTAACAAGAATGGCAAGATGCTTAGAACAAGGAAATATTAATTATCTCTACCTTAAATACCTACCACTTTAATTTAATTAATTAAAAAGTACTTGGGGCTCTTAATGTTTTGAAAACTAAAATGAGCCACACATACAAAAATGGTGAAAGGGAAGTCAGAAGACCTGGAGTCAAGAAGATCTGTTAAAATCCTGGCTGTAACATTTATTGGCTTGGTCACCTTGTACAAATTATTTCTTGTTTAAGAATAAAGAAATCAATTCAAAGAACAGATGTGAGGATTATATAAGTCAACATAGATGCACTATGCAAATATACGTAAACTGAATCACTGTAATTCATGCATATGGCAATCCCTCAAATGCAAAGATTTTGGCATTTTGTGCAGAACAATTTATTATTTTTATTATTTTTATTTTTTTTAAAGATTTTATTGGGCGCCTGGGTGGCTCAGTCGTTAAGCGTCTGCCTTCGGCTCGGGTCATGGTCCCAGGGTCCTGGGATCGAGCCCCGCATCGGGCTCCCTGCTCAGTGGGAAGCCTGCTTCTCCCTCTCCCACTCCCCCTGCTTGTGTTCCCTCTCTCTCTGTGTCTCTCTCTGTCAAATAAATTCTTTAAAAAAATAAATAAAATAAAAGATTTTATTTATTTGAGAGAGAGAAGGAGAGAGAGAGAGAGATTGAGAGAAAGAAAATGAGCGGGGGTGGGGCAGAGGGAGAGGGAGAGCAGGCTTCCTGCTGAGCAGGGAGCCCGATGTGGGGCTCAGTCCCAGGGCTCTGGGATCATGACCTGAGCGGAAGGCAGACGCCTAACAAACAGCCATCCAGGTGCCCCAGGAAGCACAGTTTTTCAAAGTCAGATTGTCTTATATATTATTGGAAAGAAAAACAAGAAAAGTCACTTACAACATAATTGAAGATAAATCTGCTATGGCAGAGTTTAAGATGCTTGAGTAAACTATAAAGTTTGCGACAGTTCAGAGTACACCACGGGCAGTGTAGGTCATCTCTTGCTTCAGTTTGTTGTCTTGTATTGTTGTTATAAAGGAACTTTAAAATAACAAAAAACAAAAAACAGCAAATCTTCAACTTAAACATCTCAAGGTATTTTGTTTCAACATCACCTTTAGAAATACTTAAAACAATTTACAAAGAAAGCCAAATTAGAGACATTCTTTTCATTTAAATATGCCAAAATATTTCAGAAGTAACATGCAAAAACAAAGGCACTTCATGATTACTTAAAAAATAAGGGCCAGCTATGTTTACCTGATAAAATATTCTTAATTTTTGTCGGTTTTCATTTGAAGTATCTTTTTCTTTTCTTGTTTGTAGGTCTGTATTCAATGATTCTTTAACAGCTGAAAATATATACTTTTATATTTAATACAAATACATGCTTACAAAAAGTGAAATATATCTTGTAAAACTAAAGTTTTTAAACAATTCTACCTATAGTACTTAACAAAATTTTTTTTTAATTTTATTTTTTTAAGATTTATTTGAGAGAGAGAGCGCACACACAAGCAAGAGAGGGAGAGAGTATCTGAAACAGACTCTATGCTGAGTGAGGAGCCTTATGCGGGGCTTGATCTCACAACCTTGAGATCATGACCCAAGCCGAAACCAAGAGTGGGATGCTTAACCAACTGAGCCACCCAGGTGCCCCACTTAACACAAGTTTTGTTCTCATCCTCAAGTTATTAAGGTCTTTACTGGCAGGACCCATTTTTTCCCTTTAAAAGTCCATCTCTCTCCCTCTCCACCCGCCCCCAAAAACAACAGTAATAAAAAAAACCCACCTCTTATATTCTAAGCCATTATGAAAGTAACCCCAAATAATTATATGTAGTCACTATAATACTTTATTTTTTTTAAGTTTTTTTTATTTATTTATTTGAGAGAGAGAATGAGAGACAGAGAGTACAAGAGGGAAGAGGGTCAGAGGGAGAAGCAGACTCCCTGCTGAGCAGGGAGCCCGACGCGGAACTCGATCCCGGGACTCCAGGATCATGACCTGAGCCGAAGGCAGTTGCCCAACCAACTGAGCCACCCAGGCGCCCGTCACTATAATATTTTAAAAGCACTTTGAGATCAGAGGTGGTTTTGATTGGTCTTTGTATTCTCAGTGCACAACAGTGAGCAGATATCCACCGAGTGTTGATTTAACAAAAATTTAAAATGACTGTATTAGGATCACCCCAAATCCAAAAGATAATGGCCATTAATAATTTTGGTATATTTCTTTACAGAGAAAAAGATGTAAAAAAAAAAACATTTAAAATGTTTTTCTTTTCCCTGACATAACTAACCATTTCATATGTACAATTTTGTATAAAACTTTCTTTCTCTGTTTCTTTGAAACACTTACCTATTAGACTGGCCACAGAGTATTTTAAGAAGTGCCCAGACCACAATTTACTTGGGAAATCTTTGCTCTGACAGAGGCCATTTCTTACATCTCTTTGACTCTTACGGTAACTTACAATGAGTGGACATGAGTGGTCAATGTCAAAAGACAGCTGTCTTAAGCCTTCTGTCTTCTTTAAACAGATTAGATAAAAACACAAAGATACTCTCAATTGAGGGCAGTGTTCCTATCAGGCAGATACAAGATGACAGAACACTACACTGCACCTGAGCCTTAACTCAGCAGAGTTAACTCCATTTGTAAGTCTTTTTCCTCCAAAAATTTCCTGCAAAATTTAACCTGGTAAAATTCAAGTTATGATGATCCTCTTCCAGCCCTAAAACTGTAAAAACACTCTGAAATACTGAATTCAGTTCTACAACATATACAAATCTTTACATTAATTATAAAAAGCATACAGTTCCAAAACCCTTTATATAGCTGCAGTTCCAAAATCTAAAAAGGTATGAAAACCAACTGTTTTTCTCATGAGCTTCAGAGAAATTTATTCAGTGGAAAAACTTGTCCTAAATTGACATGAGGCTATCTATAGATGGTGTTATATAACATATGGCCTATATATATATATATATATATATATATATGCATATATACATATACTATATATACACTATATATTTCATGTTTTTAAAGTTTTCTTTAATAAATTCCCAGATACATCTGTCACAAAACATAAAGAACTGCTGATATTTCCCAAAGAATAATTATTAGAGCAAATGGCAAACAAATTAATCTGAACCAAGTCCTAACTCTAACTCTACAAAACATTATTATTATTTTAAGTTTATTATTTTTTTTTTTTGGTAACCTCTACACCCAATGTGGGGCTCAAACTCACAATCCTGAGATCAAGAGTTCTTCCAACTGAGCCAGCCAGGCACCCTTGCAAAGCACTATTTTGACAGCAATGTTTTCTTACCTATAGTCTGAGTAGGTTTAACTGAACCAGGCTTGTTTTCTTGATGAAGACTCTCTGAATTTCTAGTGGCAAGAGGCTTGGCAATAGGAGCTGTAGATTTGTCATTGGTTTCTCCTGTCCAACGAAGAGTGAACTGCAACGTAGGTCCCTGAGAAAATGTTTCAAATGGAGGCAGCCTCTAAAAAAGAAAACATGAAAAGAGTGAAGATTCCACATAATGAATTTGAAAGAATCATAGGAACAAAAAAACCCTCCTGATACCTATTCTGATAAATTAATGTGGATTTGAAAACCTAAAATGCCTACAGAGATGGCCAGGCAAGTAAAGCTATACATACATGGCACAGTCCAGACTGAAATACCGGAGGGCTCAGGTTGCCTGAAGAGGCAGCCACTTAACAGCAATGGATGAATTGTTGCCATGTGCAAACAGAGCCCAGCACAGCCAGATTTTCAGATTTTTTCAAAAGAAGTCAGAAATCCAAGTTCTCATGGGAAATCTTCCAATGCTTACATGTTGGTAGTCAATGAAAAATGGTTTTTAAAAACAAAAAAAACTGTGGTAACCAAAGCCTGCCGGTTTACAACCTGTTAGATGACCAACTACTTTCTTTTTGTAAATTGAACACTTACAGAGATTAATAATTTTCCCTGACTTCTTCAGCTTCAACAACAGCTACCCTTGTTTCTCCTGTTTGGGTTTTGGGACTCTGAACTCTCTTGGCTTTCCTCCTCAACCTCTAATCACTTATAGGACAACTCTTCTCCTGGTCTCCTTAATTCCTAGCTAACATTTAGCCATTTGCCCTAATCTCTCACCTATCCTTAAGGATTTACTTAAGGCTGGTGATCCCAAATTGATTCTCCATTCTTTATACTGGAGCTCCAAAACTGTATATCTCAACTGCCTCTTAGACATTGCCATTTGGATGACATCAATGTCACCCTGAACTGAAAATATGTTTAGACATGATTCTATTTTCTTTCCTTCCCAGGTATAGTTAGTTTTGTTCCTAGCATTATCATTCTACCACAGACCCTAACCTAAAAACTTCAGAATTACATTTGACTCCTATTTTTCTTGTGTTTCTTTTATATAATCACCAAGTATAGATCCTTACTACCTTATTACTACAGTATCTCAGCTACTCTCCTCCTCCTAATTTTTACTTCTCAATTCTTATATAGAAGACCAAATAATCTTCTGAAAGATTGCTTTCATGCTCTTCCAATAGAAAGCTGTTTATTGGGACACCTGGGTGGCTCAGTCAGTTAAGCAGCTGCCTTTGGCTCAGGTCATGATCCCAGGGTCCTGGAATGGAGCCCTACAATCGGGCTCCCTGTTCAGCGGGGAGTCTGCTTCTCCCTCTCCCTCTGCCCGTTCCCTCTCTCAAATAAATAAATAAAATCTCAAAAAAAAAAAAAAAAGAAACCTGTTTCTTTTACTGCCATATAAGCCTATACTCCTACATCTTTATTACAAATAATCCTCTTAAAACTATTAATTTTTTAATAGTGGACAGGAATGAAGTAAAAGTGTGCTTTCATAAACCAATTTTGAAAAACTAAGTCTCTCCATACCTAGGTATTTATCTCATAAAAATATCTGCAATGCATAAAGATACACGTACTAGTATATTCACATTTGTGAAAATGTAATTAATATAATTGAATTATCCATTAAAATAGCATTGGTTTAGTAAATTATGAGACATTTATTTAAAAGAATACCACAAAGCTTTTAAAAAGAACCAAATCTAAATGCTCTGACTTTAAAGGGATGCCCATATCATATTGCTTCAATTTCTTGGGGAAAACCAACAACTCATATTATGTAATTCTTATTTTCTTGTGAATAAAAATTTAAACTTTAAATAAGAAATTTAAAACATAATGAACTGCATGAAATTCAAACACTATAGATAAGCATAAAAAATAAAAATTTAAAATCCCATCACCTAGAGGTAACCACCATTAATTTTAGAAAAAGTAGGAATATGTATATTATTAAGTAAAAACTAAATACCATGGAAATCTTCTTGTCAAAGTATTTTTTTTTAAACTATCTTTTTAGATTTAAGGTATTTCCAATTTCTACTTTAAAAATTTTTGACAGGATGTCAAAATAAAATAACTAATGAAAATGAATCATTTCTCCACTGTAAAAATCTACATCTTTTCAGTTAACCAGTTACTACACCTTGTGACAAAACTGAGGAACTGGGCTTAATTGTTAATGCCTATAAACACAATTTAAACTGTCATCCATACTGCCAGTCTGCCCTCCAGTAAGGCTGTCCCCAGTTGATCTCACATTGAAGCATTATGTGAGAATACACGTCCTCACATCTCCAACTAGACACTGTCAATCTTTTTGTCAAATTACTGAAGTATTACCTGATTCTGTCTACACATCTTTGAAAACTAACCAGGGTGGATCTCTTTAAAAGCTCGCTAGCTAGTCGTCTATACTTGTTGCCTTAAGAATTGCCTGAATGTCCATTAACCATTTTTCTAATTAGATTGCTTATTTTTCTTTTTGATTTATAAAATTACACATTCATATCAGCTTTTTGTATGTTACTTTTTCCCTGGCCTATCATTTGTTTTTAACTTTAGATTTTTACGATGGAGAAATGACTTTCATTATTTTATGCTTTCTAACTTTTGCATCATACTTCTAAGCGCTTTCTTCATATTAAGATTATATTAATATTCATCTACATTTTTTTCTGAAGTTATGTAATGTTAATTTTTACATTTCATTTATGAATCTTCTGGAATTTATGAGGTCTAAGTTTATTTTCAGATGGCTAGAGACCAGTTCTGTCACAATGAATGAATGGTCTTTCCCACACAGATCTAATACCAATTTTATCACGGACTGAAGTCCAAATGCACATGGAACTATTTTAAAACAATGCTTCAGTGATCCACTCATCTATTCCCATGTTTATTATACCATACAATTTAAGGTTTTTGGGTTTTTTTACCTTTATAGTATGTTCTACTAACCGTTAAGTAAATGTTCTTAGAAAACTTCCACAATATTCCTTCCTATTATTACATATTGTCCTAGGTTAACTTGAGACTAATTTTAAGGCTTAAAAAAATCCTGGGATTTTGTTTGTGATGGCACACTAAGATAACATATTTGGAAATAAGTGACATTATTATTCTGTTGCGTCTGCCTACCCAAGAAATATATTTATTAAGTCTCAGAAAAGTTACTTTAAGTATGATTTATCTAAGTTCTGCAGATTTCTTGATAAATGTATTACTGGTCATCGTTATGTTGCCTGCTATTACTATGAGCAGGATTTACAACAGTTTGTTGTTGCTGTTGTTTTTAATTCAAGTTAGCTAACACATAGTGTAGTACTGGTTGCAGGTATAATAGTAGTTAACATTTATTGAGCACTTATTTTATGCCAGGTACGATGCTAAGCATACTTATTTCATTTAATCCATCAATTCTATGCCTCGTTTTCTAGATGAGAAAACTGACACACAAAAGCTTAAATAACTTGCCAGAATGCCACACAGCTAGGTGTGGAGATTTGAACCTGGTACTCTGGCTCCAAGGACAGTGCTTTCCATTGAATACTTTCACTAGGTAATCTTTACTTGTATATTTTAAA
This sequence comes from Eumetopias jubatus, assembly GCF_037043125.1. Taxonomy (NCBI): domain Eukaryota; kingdom Metazoa; phylum Chordata; class Mammalia; order Carnivora; family Otariidae; genus Eumetopias; species Eumetopias jubatus. The sequence goes on from NW_028274816.1 coordinate 122,982,148, forward strand.
GTATAAACACAAAGGATTCTACTTCCAACATGAATTTGCATCTGGGAAAGAAAACATCAATCAAAAATGGGAGTTCATAACTATAATGTGCTCCACCTTCTAAGTAGTCCATACCTTCCCATCAAGAATAGTCTCCCATGTTGCTCTTTTCTTGCTTATTGGACATTCTTCCATTTCCTGCATGGCTACTTCATATTCCCCATCTAAAAGCTGTAAGCGCCTGTTAGACAAACACATACACTTTAAAGTAACCTGTGTGTTATTGTAAGTACACAAATTCTACATCTTCAGATTTATACTAAAAAGCATTTATTAAATTTATAAACTAGCTTACATACCCAACGAAATTTTGAAATATACCTACTCTCCATTCCTGACAAAAGCAATTTTGATTTGCACTAATAACTATTACTACTAAAGAATTATTTCATTACTGTAGCTAGTGAGACATAACTTATTATACTAACATATAATATGTGCCTAAATTCTCAAAACTTGGTAAATTTTAAACATTAAGTATAAAGCACAAGTGTAGGCTTTATACTTTAAGAAAATGGGATAACAACAGTGTTACAATACTTGCCTTAGGTAACCAATAAGAATTATGCCTCTGTCATTTCTGACTATTGAAAAAATTTGAACTAGAATTCTTGACTTTCATTCATGACCAGTAAACTTATTATGACTCTGGTAACTATAAGATCCTGGGGGCACCTGGCACATATAGGTGCTCAATAAACATTTCATGGATGAATAAATGAGTGAAATACCAGTTGAATCAAAGAATTATGCCCATACTCACAGTATAGTTTTAATGTATGTGTACATATATGTGTGTGTACATACAGTTTGTGTTATTTTTTTCATACCTTTTAACACTGGTAACACTACTACCCTAAACACCATTCTTCAACCATGCTCAGTGACTAATTATATGTCACAAGAATCTGGTTTCTCTTCATCAGTCTTGGAATAGTTCTGTTAGGACAGCTAACATTTATTGAGTGCTTACTATGTGCCAGGCATTATTTGGAAGACTTTACATGTTTCATTTAATTTTCCCAACTCTATGAAGTAGATTACTTCACTCTTCAGAAGAAGAAACTGAGGCAGAAAGATTAAGTAGCTTGACTTAAGGTGACAAAGTAGCCAGCGCTAGCAACTGAATCTGGGTAGTCTATCTCTAAGTCTGATCTTAATACCAAATGATTTTGAGACTTAAGAATTTTTGTCTTTATGCTGTGCGCCTTGAATTTATTCTACTACAACCGTATAGCAGTAAAGCTATTCAACTTAACATTTTAAAAAGCTATTTTTATGTATTTGTATAGGTAATAATACATTCATATACTTCTAACCTGAAATGAAGCTTCCCTCATGCATTTACATGGCTATATAATATACTATTTTATAGTTGTACATTTGACAGCTACAATCCAATTTACTCTCCTACCTGTAATGCATGAGGAGGCCCTTTTTTCCCCACAGCCTCATCAACAGTGCTTTATCAGTTTTTTGATCTCTGCCAAACTGGTAAGTGAAAAAATGACATCTCAGTGTACTTTTATATTCAGATGTCTTATCTTTTAAATGTTTAAGAGCCACATATATTTTCCTTTTTTGTAAACATTTTTATCTCTAGCTCATTCTTCTACTGGGCTGTGGTATTTTAATGAGTATGATCTTATTAAAGAAATGAGACATCAAGCTATATAGTAGGAGTTGAAATTAATTCTCCCTTATCATTTTATTGACTTAGTTTAAGAGGACTTCTTTGTTTTCAGAATAAGTTTTTAATTTTGCTCAATATTTCATACTTTTTCTATATGGTTTTTGAATTGTGGTCATTTTTTAAGAAGACCTTAACTTCTCTGAGATTATAAAAAGAACTTTTTACACATCTAACTCCTCAGATCTTGGCTTGCAAATACTTTTCCCCCATTAAAAGGAATCAAGACTAGGAGCGCCTGACTGGCTCAGTCAGAAGAACAAGCAACTCTTGATCCTGGGGTTGTGAGTTCAAGCCCCATGCTGGGTGTAGAGATTACTTTAAAAAATAAAACATATTTTTTTGGGCTCCACAGTGTGGTGCCCACTTAAAAAAAAAAAAAAGGCAAGGGGGTGGGGGACACCTGGGTAACTCAAGTCAGTTAAGCATCTGATTAATGCTTGGTTTTGGCTCAGGTCATATCTCAGGGTCATGAGATCAAGCCCAACCCCCATGTCGGGCTCTGCACTAAGCAGAGCCTGCTTGAGATCCTCTCCCTCCCTCTCTGACACTCCCCTCGTTCACACTAGCACATGCTTGGTCTCTCTCAAATAAATAAAATCTTTAAAAGAAAAAAAAGGGAATCAAGACTTTGAAGAAATGGCCAATTCCAGAGCAGAAGTAGGAGAGGGAGAATATAAGCCTGGGGTATCTTACTATTCAGAAAATAAGGAAAAACAAACAAAAAATTAAGTAAAAAAGACATATAGGACCCTGTTTAGAGGGGCTCCTCCTGACTAAATTTGGGACAACCTGAGCATTAAAATGAATAACAACATGAGTAGATTAAAGCAGAATGAATAAAAATGGAATTTGTTACTGATTAAGAGGAAATACTGATTAAAAAATTGATAAAAATGTTGAGAGGAATTATCTTCTATTTTATAGGAAAAATTGCCTATAAACATGGAAGAAATGATAAAATGTTAACATTTTGGCAGCTGCCATAGGAATAATTTTTTCAAGCAAGAATCACTGATGGATGCTAAACTTTTGGGTGGAAGGTTATTGGGCAGAAAATGAACATTTACCCAGTTGAAACTGAGATTACCATAGAAATTACGTATTAATTAAAGGGAAAAGAACCATTAAAAATGGAGAAATACTGGGACCATCACCATAACCAAATGATCAAACCTAATTTTACCTGCATCTATGATGTACACAAAGAACACATTACTGTTCAGTGTATCCTGCCCAAAATGTTTAACCTGAATCTAATCATAAACTGAAGAGACATTTTGCAGAACTACAGGCCTGTACTTTTTTTAAATTTTTAAAAATTTTATTATGTTAATCACCATACATTACATCATTAGTTTTTGATGTAGTGTTCCATGATTGTCTGCGTATAACACCCAGGGCTCCATGCAATACGTGCCCTCTTTAATACCCATCACCAGGCACCCATCCTCCCACCCCCCCAGGCCTGTACTTTAAAAAAGTGTCACAAATAACGAAAAGAGAAAGACAGACTCATAAATACAGAAAACAAACTAGTGGTTGCCAGAGGGGAAGAGTGTGGGGGATAAGCAAAATAGGTGAAGGGGAATAGGAGGTAAAAACTCCTTATTTTTCTTCAGAACACTCACCAATAGTGAATTACTGTAATTTTTGGGTGGTTATAAAATAAATAAATCACAGGGATGAGAAGTATGAGATACGGAATACAGTCAATCATACTGTAATAACTTTCTATGGTGACCACACTTACGTGGTGAGCACCACAAAATGTATGCAATTGTTGGAATCACTATGCTGTACACCTGAAAGGAATATCATGTATCAACTATACTTCAATGTAAAAAAAAGGCAATATACGAATTATAATTAACAACAATAAAAAGTGTCACAAAAGGCAGAAAGAAAAGAGAAAACAAAGGGTTGGAGAACCATCCCAAATGGAAGGAGACTGAATAGATATGGCAACTTGCTACAGATCAAATCCTCGGGGTGGGGTGGAGGTAGGACAGCTACGAGGGGCATTATTGTGGTCAACTGGGGATAGTATTTGTTGTGTTATGTTAAAAGTTCCTGAGTATGACAGGTGTATTGGTTACACCAGTGGTTATGAAGGAAACTGTCCTTGTTTTTAGGAGATACATACTGAAATGTTTAGGAGTGAGGAATGAAGTAGTATGTCACATTCTAACTTTAAAATGGTTAAGCACAAGATTAAATACACACTCACAAATATAGCAAATGTGGTAAAATGTTAATGCCTGATGAATCTAGGTGAAGGGTATGTGGGTATTAATGATCTATCTATATTGCTTGACTTTTTTATAGTTTAGGAATTTTCAAAATTATCGGGGGAAAATTCTCCCATGGTTTCTACTTGGTACTTTTAGTCATTAAATAGAAAGCAGCATTTCATACATACAAGGAATGTGTTAATACATGTGTAAGGCAGAAAGAATTTTAAAAGGCACACAATACCCACCCCCATGCTGCCTAAAACAGAATACTGACTAACATCAATGAAGCCCACTGTGTCACATCCCAGTTGCTTCTCCCACAAACGTTAACTACGATCTCCTAAAACATGTTTCTATTGTTTCCCATTTAAATCTCTAACCTACAAATTTCTGACTGTAAGAAGACACTGTAATGGTTTAATATAAAGTGATATATTCCAATAGTAATATTAAGTGATTTATTCTAAGACAATATAGCAATACAGTAGCCAGCATTTATGGCATTATTCCTAACCATCTTTGCTTTCCTATTAAAAAGACTTGTAACTTTCCTCACCTGGTGGCTAATAAGTGACAGTACTTTTTAAAGAGTAGGAAGAATGTACTAATTGCTTTACTTGCCTCTCTCCCCTATGCCTACCTAACTGTGAACTGTGTTAACTACCAGCAAGCAGACAAAAACAAGAACTCATGGCACATTACAGGTTCCATTCCCCAATCCTGTCAAAAAAGAATGCTGCCTTTGCCTCCTAGATATTCTTTTAGTGGCACTAAGATGCTTCACTCCCCAGTGAAAAAACTGGAGATGGTGACAAATCCAGGTGTTCTTTGCTACCCTGTGCCAAATGCACAGAGCCACATGATGACAACACACAGATTTCTTCCTTAATTTGATAACACATAACCTCAAGATTTGCACATGGCCCATTTCATTCAGGTCTCTTTCAAGTATGACCTTCTCCTAGACCTTTCTCTATAAAACAACCATTTATTCTCTTTATTTTTCTTCAGAACACTCACCAATAGTGAATTACTGTAATTTTTGGGTGGTGGTGTCTGTTTCTTCCACTAGAAGTTAAGTCCCATAAAGGCAAGGATTTTGTTGCCTTTTCACTATCTAGAACAGTGTCCGACAGAGTAGACACTCAGAAGTGAACATGCCTAATAAACAATCTTAACTGAACCATTCAAATAGCAACTCATCTGTTTATTGCTTTCTATGTGACAAAGAGAAAAATTCAGTATTTATAAACTTGTTTTATCGTTTATAAGAATAAAGAGAAACAAAGGCAAAGAAATATCACTATATTATTCTTCAGAATAAAAACATTTCTAGAACATTAAGGGAACCTCACTTGTCCATCAACATTACCTGTTTTTATCAAATACGGTCATTTGTGCAACAAATGTCTTTTCCCCATCTTCACGATTTCGTTTTCTTCTAGCTGGAAGTTCTTCATTGACATCTGAATTTCACAAACATTTCTTGTGAGTCAAATATTCAAACACAAAGGTCTTTTTTTATGATATGGTCCCTTATCCCAAATTAGGTACAAATTACAATTAATTTGTGATATAATGTCCAGACTTACACTTTTCAATTTTATGTTTTACCGTATGTGTATGTCCTTACTAGGCAAGGAGAAAAAAATCCTCACTATGGTTACTTTTCAACTTCAAAGGCTACTTCAAGACTCAAAGATTATTTCCCCAACGGTGCCTCTCCACTGAACTTCACATATACCTCTATTATACCATTCATCATTTTGCTACAATTATTTCTATCTATCTCTGCACTCTAGGTCAGCTTTTATGAGCTTCTGGAGGATAGGACTGAATGTTTTAATGATCTTGGTATTTCCAGCACTTATATGTTGGTTGAATGATTACCTCAAATGTGGATTCAGAACTGCTGGGAAGACAGAAGGATAGATATGTGATAAGCAAATATAATAAAATCTTAATTACAGAATCTAAGGGATGGGTAGACAATGTTCACTATATAAAACTCTTTGGACAGTCATATACATATGAAATTTTTCACAATAAAATGTGCGTGTGTGGGGGGAGGGATGAATTCACTATTTCGTTTGCCGAGAGACTAATTTGAAATACCAGTCTTCTCCATCCAGTGTTCAATGTACTTTTTTTACTACATGAAATATGTTTCATCATGTAAAAATGAAAACTTTACAGATTAAATACCTAGTACAGCACAACAGCCAACCGTTTAAGATCCAGGGTAATCTACCATAAAATTAATTATCTCATCAGACTGTAAAATATCTGCAAATAAAGGTCATTTCATGCCTTTAGAATGCATGCAATTTACTTCTAGTTCTGCACCATTTTCTTCCTTAGAAAAGCAAAGTTTAAAATAAAACTACTAAAATAAAAATTACCAATATTTTCATTGGTTTCTCCATTAATCATTCCATTAAATTCTCTTCTTCCCGGACGAGTCACTCTAAATAGCAATGAGTAAGACTTCACCATATGGCTGTTACTAGGTTCAAATTCATTACTGGAAACTGCAAGGGACGGGAAATTTCCAGGTTTTGTTTGATTGAGATCAGGATTCAAAGGCACCTGCTTTTTACCTGTAGGAACTTGCCTTATTGGACAACTTACATCCTGCAAAGGCAAAGATTATGAAATTATACTTATTTATGCATACGCAATTATTGTAAGAATTATAATAAAACTTATAATCACAGATATAGGAAACGTCATTACCAAATGGCATGCTAAAATTCTAACCATACTTCTGAAAATTGTGATGAAGCAAAAAGAAAATTTGGAACAGCTATATCCCAAATATTAACTATTGAGGATTTCTTCAATACAATGAAAATAATGATATAGTATATCCAATATTTAGCTAATGGTCATCTGAAATAGTTTTAAATTAGAAATATGGAATTAAAACCATGCTTAAAATGTTAAGCTCATATAAATTAGTAATCTTTTCCCTTAAATTTTCTATTTTATTTTATTTTTTTAAAGATTTTATTTGTTTGACAGAGAGAGAGAGATAGTAAGAGAGGGAACACAAGCAAGGGGAGTGGGAGAGGGAGAAGCAGACTTCCTGCTGAGCAGGGAGCCTGATGCGGGGCTCGATCCCAGGACCCTGAGATCATGACCTGAGCCGAAGGCAGACGCTTAACGGACTGAGCCACTCAGGCGCCCCTTAAATTTTCTATTTTAACAAAATAATTGATAGGACCATTAGAAATGAAAAAAGATAATCATAAATACACCACTGTAAATGTTATGAAACAGTAAATCCATGTATTTAAATGTTGCTTACTAGGAGCAATATTGTTCATCTTATGAATAATATTTGTAATTATATAACTGGAATTATGCTTAGTTGAAAAATTGGAAGATGTGGAAGACCTTTATAACTAGATAGTAACTTCTTTTTGAAAACAGAATACATTCTTGGGGCGCCTGGGTGGCTCAGTTGTTAAGTGTCTGCCTTCGGCTCAGGTCATGATCCCAGGGTCCTGGGATCGAGCCCCGCATCGGGCTCCCTGCTCGGCAGAAAGCCTGCTTCTCCCTCTCCCACTCCCCTGCTTGTGTTCCCTCTGTGTCTCTCTCTGTCGAATAAATAAATACAATCTTAAAAATATATATATATATATTCTTAATATATTAAAAAAAAAATTCTACTCTACAAGAGTATAAAATGAGAAACATGTTTCCCCCACCTCCCCCAGGTCCTAGAACTCCAGAGATGACTAGTATTAGCAGTTGGTTATGTATATATATATATATTTTTTTTTTAAGATTTTAGTTATTTGACAGAGAGAGACACAGTAAGAGAGGGAACACAAGCAGGGGGAGTGGGAGAGCGAGAAGCAAGCTTCCTGCCGAGCGGGGAGCAGGACCCTGGGATCATGACCTGAGCCGAAGGCAGATGCTTAATGACTGAGCCACCCAAGCGCCCTATGTATATCCTTCTAAGCAAATGTTTAAACCTACTCTTTTTTTGGAACACAAGAAGGACACTATAATTATATTCACATTTTTCTTGCCTGAATTTTCAAGAATGTTCACATCATTGCTTATCATGCATATGGAGATTGCATGGGAGTGGGGACTGATATTTCTTAAAGTTTTGAATATATACTTACACTGCTGTCTCCTATCACCTTAGTCCACTCCATACGAGTGCTTTAGTAGTGCTCAAGCCCTGTGTCACCATACTATGATTTTGGAAGAACATCAACAATAGGAACCTCTATATAGGTCATTCCTAATCTTAAAATACCCAAGGTCTTGAGGCTACCAGAAGTATATCTGTTGGCTGTAGTGGGTTGCTGAGAAAATTTAACTATCATAACATGTTTCTGTGGTGAAAGGATTTCACCTTATAAATAAAAACTTGAGGCAATGTATTAATAGGTCAATGGCTAATAACACTGGCAACAGAATTTCTTTGCCGGAGAGTAGTGTTACAAAAGGTAATCCTTTTGGGAAGAACTCTTGCAGCCCTTATTTAAATTTCAATTGGTACAAATTGCTAAAAAGCTGAAGGATCGAAGTGGTAGGGAAGCATCTGAATTTATGTCCTAAGATGCTAAAAGATAGCTTCTTCCCTCAATGTAAAACTCGTATAGCAGAAAATTTTATGCAGATACCTCAACCAGGCCAGAAAAAACATGAAGATCTGGACAGTTGGCAAAAAAGGTTATCAGTTTTTTAATTCAGCCATCAACATATTTAAAAGCTTTCTAGGTTTGGGGTACCTCAGTGGCACAGTCGGTTGGGCGTCCGACTCTTGGTTTCGGCTCGGATTGTGATCTTGGGGCGGTGGGATCGAGCCCCTCCTTCGGCTCCGTGCTCTGTGCTTGTCAGAGAGTCGGCTTGGGACTCTCTTGCACCCTCTCCCTCTGCCCCTCCCCACCACATGCTCGCTCTCTCTCTCTCACAAAAAAAAAAAAAAGGAAAGAAAAAGCTTTCAAGGTTTAAAAGCACAATACACATGCATGAACATACTCAAATAAAAATTATTCCTCATAATCTACCAATATTGTGTTTTATGTTACCTTTCTTTTTTTGTGGCAAACCTTCACAAGCAGGACTTCCAAGGTAACAGAATTTTGTTCATTTTCTGAGTTTTGTGATGGCTTATCTAAATAGAAAATCAAAACTTTAAAAATGTTTTTGTTTAAAAATATAAATATTGTACTTATTTTCCTAAGAAGTCTGGGAATTTCCAAAAACAAAAGACTTCTCAGAAGTTTACTCATTTTTTCCCCCAAAACCAGTTCCAATTTGCAGCAAACTCTTTAAAAGCCTTTATATATAAAGTCATTTAAATAAACCTTTCACAATACAATTATAATTAGCTTCCTACAATACTGTGATTTCCTTTTGATTCAAATAAAATGTTTAATTATTTTAATTAATACTAAAAACATTTACTGATTATATGGCTATAAAGATTTAACATTTATGATAATAAGAGAATATAATAAACTACTAGTCAAAAATATTTTTGACAAAGACAGTTAAAGCTTCTTGGCAGAAAACACAAATGAAACAGTCAAGAGAGACAACCACACACCAAATAAACATTTCAAATTTTTTTCCTTCTCCCAAAATCTATTATTAGAAAAATTACTTAAAGATACACTTAAATTGAACTAGTTACTATTATATATGTTTTATTTTGAATGCACAGCGATATCAAACCAGAAAGTTCTTTATTTGACCAGGACTTGTGATCAAAGGAATTAAAATAATGGATTTCATATGTAAAAGTTATATAAACAACTATGTTATCATTTCACAAGAAAGATAGCTAGTTTTTTACCTTTTCCCTAGAACTTCTCTAAAACTTGAACAGGATAGCTAAATTTAGGATATCATTTACTACCTAGGGGAATCTCTCTCGGTTTACAAAGTTTAGGGATTTTAATTTTAAATAATAGTCTATATTCTAACAATTAACTGACAAAGGCTTTTGCAAATTAAGGTTCTAAAGTACTTCTCTATAACTTATTTGTCTTTAATCCCAGAGGCATTATTAATAGGTCAAACTATTTAATCAATCATCACTAGGTTTCAAAATATACAGTACTATAACAACTGAATCTATAAACATAAACAAAAATAATTTTCCTTCTGAGATTTTGTACACTTTTTTTCTACTTAAAAACATTCTTCTTATATAGGGTGTGTGCATAAAATACAATCAGTCTCTTTGAAAGTTGTATTCAGGATAAAAAAAACTTTAATACAGGGAAAAAAAAAATTCAGTGTTTAAAATACAATAACAAAAATGCTCTCCAAACCATACTCACCATAAAAATAGTACCCTAATAATCTTTGTGTATTCATTCTAAGCAGTTTCAAAAAGTGATATATAAACAAAAGTCTTCATTTAAAAACAAAAGGAAAAATAATCAGATTTTAGGGATCTTGATGTTGGTTTTCTATCTTGATTTCTTAAAAATATTATTTCTTAAAAAAAAACTACAAATATACCTTGATTAGACAAGAGAGGCAATATAGCTGCTTCTTCCCAACTTCCACTAATTTTCAAAGTTATAATGGGAAATTATTTTCTGGAAACAGAAGTATCAACAGTTTACTTTCTACATTTACCTCTAACATCAGAAAAAATAAAAACTTCAAGTGAATTTGAGCAATTTTGAACTCTATGTATTTTGTCATGTAGACAGGAAAAAAGTTTAATCAAAGACTACTCTCCAATTAATTTCAACTAATTCAAGTAAAATTAATTCAACTTAAATATTAATCAAGTAACAATATTAATTAGTAAATATTCAATTAACATCCATCATCAATTTCAGTTATGAATAACTTAAGTATGTTTTATGTACGTCCCTGGGAACAAAGGGCTAAGGAACCTATAAAATTCAAACCATAAGCTTTAAAGTATTAGAGTCCATGTACTTTAAAAGTACGACAGAAAACCAAGTATAAAGAATGATTAGAAATAAGGACTCTATCTATTAAGATGATTATAAGTAATTTAGGAAAAAACATAAAAATGTTATTCAGTTTACTTCCATATAAAAATGGATCAGATCTAGGCAAAACCGGAAGTAAAGTTACATCAGCTAATAGAGGTATGACCAGATTTCAAATTCTTACATAAAAAACCTGACTAGTTATCAAACTGTTCTAATATAACCATATTATTTATTAAACTTTCTTACTAAACAATACCAAGGATGATCACCTTAACATGTTTCTTAAGATTTCATTCCATTACACGATAATAAAGATGGATTAGGCAGCATTTTATCCATTTTGAAACCAACTGAAACTTTACCCGGCATACTTTTACCTCTTTTAATGAAGTAACAATTAAGACTATATATTTTTCTTTGTAAAATATCTAACATATTGATATATCCCATTGGTAGCAGTGGTTGTTCCTATTTTTTTATTACTGTATTAAAAAAAATACGATGCAATACCATCAACTAAAAATGCTCATGCAAAAAGGATTCCACTCAGGGGACTCTTCACCTATTTCAGGTTCTAAGACCATTTGAAGTCCAAAAAATATTGGAAATAAAAAATAGCAAAATATAAGAAATTTAACTGTACTGAAAAGATTTTCCCATTATTTTCTAGTTATAACCTCTGGAAAGATGATGGCTCTAAGTAGGGTAAGATAATGTTATATAGCTTTTTTTTTTTTTGTATCAACAGTTAGTGTCCTAAAAAGTATGGTTTATTAGCGATAAGAGTTAGAATTTCATACAGCAAACATTTACCTTCAAGAATGATCACACACAACACGGAATAATTTTAACAATTTCAAAATCTTAAAACTTAAATGGCTAGCAGGAAAGCAATAAGGAAACCAGGCTATGAACAAGATTTTATATATATGGTCCACCTACAAAAGCTTTTAAGCCAGTTTCTTAAAATTTGTTCCTCAAACAACCTACTTCTGAATTATCTTGGTGCTTTATTAAAACGCAGACTCCTAAGCTGTATCAAAACCTTACTAGATCCGAGTCTTTGTCCAGGTATACATATTTTAAACAAACTGCCAAAATATTTCTATACACACAAAATTTAAGAACCTCTACTTTTAAAGTTTAAACAGGTACAAATTACATCTTCCACATCCCATCATCAACCACACAAAGTAGTAATGAAATTGTTGGAGAAGTCAACTAAAGAGAAACTGAACTATCAGAATCGACATTTTTTTCCACCAAGTGTAATTTTATAAATTTACACACATACACAAAATAATTTCTTTTTTTACATTCACAAAGGCATTCTGTTGTTAGAATGCCAATATATTTACTTTAAGTACATACCATTTTTGTGGAAGAAACCAGTAAATGTAAGCTGCAGATGGGCTGACAAGCTAAAACAAAAAAACAAAAAAACAAAACAAAACAAAATTTATCACTTTAATGCTCTATAATAATAGCCCTAAACTTTAAAAAAATAACACTGAAATCAAAGTTACTTCAGCTAATTTATAAATGTGTGATTTTCTTATTAACTTTGTGCAAGCCCATGACTCTACATGTATACACTTTCTATATACATAAAAACAAAACAACCCACAAACACACCAAAGGAGTAAGTCAGAAAAAAACAAGATTACCAAATGAGGGGCAAGATTATTTACTGTGTTTTAGTACTCTACCTATAAAATGTGGACACATTTCCCCTCCCACCCCTCAAAAGAAAATTTTGATAAGGATAGCGGAGTTCATGCGAAAGTGTATATTTTATTTTAAATAAAATAAATTTTAATATTTTAAAGCTATGGAAATTCAATCTCCTAACAAATGATACAGAACCATCACTTTCTTCTTCCATTAGGGGTGAAATACACAATTACAGATCTGCTATAGATTTGTAATTTATTGTCTCAACATGTCATTTTCATTTAGTTTTAGAAGCAATGGAAAAGGAAACATAAATTAAACGGATCCTTTTGAAAATTATCCAGTAACAACAGAAAAACTATTAAGATGAGAGAATAAACAGAAACATTCATAGGCTTTTGTAGTACCTTTAAACTGCAAAAGAGAGCAATCAGTTAATTAGAAGCCATTCATAACTTTCTAGAACACAGTTTTTGTCATGTGATACAGACAGACACCAGATTATAAAGGACTAGACAGAACAGATGTTGGGGGAATGGAAGCGATACTGATTCCTTACTCAAAAAATGTACTACTGTAAAAGGCAATAAGGTGACAACCTAGTCATTCTTATAATCAGAAGGAAAGAGTTATATAAAGACATTGAGGCAAGAGAGTTTTAAGGAACAAGTAATGACTGAAAATAAGAACATATTATAAAGAAGTTAGCTTTGTAACTCTGCCCAGGATTCCTCTCGTTCTTAGAGAAGTAAGAGGACAGTGATCCTTCAGAAGATGTGAGAATGCCTCTATCTTCTTACCGAGGTAAGCCATGAAACTGTATGCTAATAAACTACAGGGTGGGGGGGTCTCAAAGGGCATTTCCAAAACACTACTAAGAAAAGTATGCTAGGATATCAGTAGAGGACAAAATGACTATGGAAGAGTAGAAATGGAAGGGTCCAAGCAGAGTTTTGAAAGCATAAATATGAGAGAAAATGAAGAATAACACCTATAACTTCAGTATCAACAAAATAAAAATGATACACAATGGGATTCTTGAAAACAGGTAATTCATGTGTATTACTTTCTGACATGAATCAGATAATATTTTTAAAACACATAAGGAGTGGGAAGAGGAGGGCTGACCATAAAAGGGGCATGAAGAAATTTTTAGGACTCTTTATCTTGATAGTGGTGGTTGTTACCTATGTACAGTTGTCCAAATTTAGAACGATACACCAAAGAGACTGAATCTAACTGCATGTAATCCACACCTCAAAAAAAGTACATTAAGGGGACATACGGTAGAGGCCCAAAGGAATTTTTCAAGATGATGGAAACATTCTGTATCTTGATTGTGGTTATGTATTCTTAACTTGTACACATTTGTCAAAATAACTATTCTTAACTTGTATACATTTGTCAAAACTAACTATATACTTAAGGTGGGTGTATTTTACTGAATGCTAGTTATACCCAAAGCCGATTTTAAAAAGTATTATCTGCCATCTACAAAATCTACATGCCATTTTACTAAAAGGTAACTAGCGTTCTCCTATAAAAATAGTTCCATAAATGTCACCTTACAAAGCAGAATTAGTAAAACTCCGAAACATAACTGAAGACAAAGGGGGATGTTCTATAATTTCCACATGTTAGAAGACAATCCACTAGCCACAGCCAAATCTATCCTATTCTTAATTGCTTGAGTTAAACCTACACACCAAGGCCAGGTTATTTTTCTTAAAACCCCATTCTGAATGTATCATTCCTCTCTCCAAATTTTCCAATGAATCCCCAAATGCCAAATCTTTTGTCTAACTGCTGTCTGCAATATGGCACCCTTTTCTTTTTATCTCCACTAAAGGCCTATGTAGAAATAAACAGGTCAGAATGGTAAAACAAACAGAAAAATCAAGTTTAAATTCTAGCTACAGTTATTAGCTGGACCTGATACCTATAAAACGAGGGAATGACCTAAGATTGTGAGGCTTACATAAAGTATCCATCAAAGTACTCACTCCCTCTTCTACTATGGCCCCATTCCCAACCATCCCAGAGCTTAACGATCACAGCTTCATCTCAAGTACCTGTATTTACCACTTTTTTGTCACTTTTTTCACACACATACTACCTTTTGAGACAATCTTTTTATTACATCAGTGTCCCTCGCACCTAGCAGTGTCTTACAGAAAGGCACTCAACATACTTTTCAGAAGAATAGCAATGTCCTCGTAGAGTAAGATTTTTTTGTTTTTAAATTAAACTCTATGTCCAACATGGGGCTCAAACTCACGACCCAGAGATCAAGAGTCACATGCTCTACCGACTGAGCCAGCCAGGCACCTCTAGAGTAAGAGATTTTTAAGGTCAGGGATCATGACCCATTACATTGTAGTGCTTATAGTATTATTTACATTGTTTTTATAGAAAATGTGGTTCAAAGTTCCAACTCTGAAATACCAGAAACATCTTGCATTGATCTACCCCAGAAAATATTTTAAACTAGTGCTACTCAACATATGGTCTGCAAACTGAGGTCACTAGGGAAACCTGTTACCATTCCACAAGGTAAGAAACTGAGAGTAAGACTTGAACACTTCTAGAGAAATTTAACATTGCCATAACATCCTTCAAGCTTGTAAGTATATTTACAAAACATCGATCTATGCAAGACTGAAAATTAAACACAAGTAGGTCTTTCACCACAGGTGGTTTAAGGTACAGTTTTAAATGGTATGTTTTAAGTTAAATAAGATAGGAAGCACATTCAGCTATCATTCTAACATTGTTTCTTTAGGAAAAGGAACCCCAAATTTCAATTAACCAACTTAAAAAATAACTTTGTGAATGTGATTTGCTACGTACAATTTCCCCTCTAACTCCCCCTCCTAAAAGTAAACACTCTAATATACACCTAGAATAAAATATAACAATGAGGCCTGGTTTCTCTCTTCCACAGATGGCTTCATTCAAGAAAAAAGGGCAATTTTCTTTCCCTTCCTAATTTACCGTACCTCTTCCCTCTCTTGTGGCTATATCCACATCTTAATTGTTAAACTAAATCAGAATGGAAGGCAAAGAAACACGTAGGATTGGTCAGGCCTATTTGGTTTTAGGCTGCATGTGATCTAACTTAATCAGGATTAGATACCAGGATAAGGATTTGGTTCATCTTTGTGGTACGTTCCCTATCCATACCTTCTGAGGAAGCGAGCAAAGGGACCACAGGAAACCAGGTGAGGAATCTCAAATTCTGAGGTAAGATTTCAAGCATAAACATCTAACATTTCTAAAGCTGTCTGCAGAATGAAGTTAAGTAAATTTAAATTCGTGAGACTAACATTCTGAGATGACATTCATGTAGAAAACTCCCAATTTTAAGAATAGCCAGATCTCACTGAAGGACCAAGATTTTATGCTGGAAAGAGACCAAAATTAGTGCCTCTAATTTGTACACATTAATCTAATAGTGGCAGATGTAAGGTTTCATTTCTAGAGTTATTACCTCATAACAGGACGATAAGCTACTTGGCATCTACACTGTTAAAAGTTAGTTAACCAACTTTACTTATACATTTAATGCTATGATGTATAAAACTGAGAAACTGGTGACTACATCAAGCCCATTATTCTGGGAATCCACGGTTTCTTCTGAGGTTCAGACACAAGAATGGGAACACTTTGTAATGAGAAGATAAAGTTGAATGAGGGGAAGGAGTCCTTTACAAATAAATAAATCCCCTTCTAGAAGTACAATAGACAAAACATAAAGGAATTATTGTTAACTCAAAGATTATACAAGGAGAAACATCTTAAAAATTTGTTCTTAATGAATCATGGAACACTGCACCAAAAACTAATGATGTAATATATGGTGATTAACATAACAATAAAAAATTTAAAAAAAAATTTGTTCTTAAACACTTAGATTTTAAGAATCAGATATGCACTGAGCAACTGATAAGGCACTTTCAGGGAAGTATGTAAAAAGAATCTATGGCCCAGGTCCTGAAAGAGGAACAACTAAAATTCAAACATGAAAAGATGCTGATTTAAAAATAACTTCAAAACTTGTAGCCAAGGGGCGCCTGGGTGGCTCAGTCGTTAAGCCTCTGCCTTCAGCTCAGGTCATGATCCCACTATCCTGGGATCAAGCCCCACGTCCCTGCTCAGCGGGAAGCCTGCTTCTCCCTCTCCCACTCCCCCTGCTTGTGTTCCCTCTCTCGCTGTGTCTCTGTCAAATAAATAAATAAAATCTTAAAAAAAAAAGGGGGGGAACAATCAGATCTTAATGGTGGAAAAGACATACAACTGAGCTAAGAAGCAGACTTAAGTTTTAAAAATGCAGCTAAATCTACAAAAGAGAAGAAATGCCATTAATTCAATATATCTACTTAAAGTATTTTATAGCTTTCTTGGAATACAGACCAACATCCTTCAACAGCCTCCAAGGCTCTGCATTATCTGGCCATGGTCATCTGCTCTAGCCTTAGATACTCTCCTTACTCTTTCTAGTCAACTACTCTGGCCTCAAATGACATATCTATAATATTCCCTTTATTTAGAATCACCTATCTGTTCACCCTCTCAGTCCCCATTTTACTCCTATATCCATCTTTCATATCTCAGCTCATTTTTTTAAGGAAGCCCTCCCTGACCACCAATCACTATTCCCAAATCCAACATCTCAAACAAGAGCTGGAACACCTGCTTCAAACATTCAGTTTCCCTATATTTTTCTTTCCTAGCAATTATTTTACAACCGTACATATTATACAATTATCTTTTTCCTCCATAAAGGCAAGGTCTTCACCTGTTTTGCTTACCATGATATCCCCTAGGACTAGTATAGAGTTTTGGACCTGGTACACTAAGAAAACGGGAATCTCAAACAAAACAAAACAAAACAAAACAGATCTACACTTCTTTATACAAAAGATGCTTAGAAAAGAAAGATTACGAATTCAAAAGCTTAGGTGATGAAAAGAAATTTATGTTATCAATCTACTAAAACACTGGCTTGAAATGCTCCTAGTGAAAGTTCTAGTTCCAGTATCTTTGGAGGGGATTTCTCCAGCTGCTAACAGAGGACCAGGAATGGATGATGATTAAGGGGAAGAGAGAGGAGACATTTTGCTTTTCATTTGACCCAAATACTTTTGCAAGCAACTCCAATTTGGAAATCCCTTCATGATACCTTTCAGCCAGTGGGCATGCACTTAAGAAGTCAAAGGAGTTAGGACTACAGAATTCCAAAACTGGTAGTACCAATAGCACAAAAGACTCCTGGGATCCTGTAGGATAGAAAACTAAAGACTAGAGATTTATTCCAGTAAGCCATAGTACTTGGTCAAAACCCAAAATAAATTCAAAACCCACAATAAAATGGAGTGCCAGAAATAAGAACTGAAGAAGACAGACTATAAGGAATTATGTCAGACATTCTAAAACGAAAATAAACATATTTTAAATATACTCCATTACACCAAAAAAGGAGAAACAGCAGAAAAAACTTAAAAGACTAAAGGTACAACCACTATGAATTTCTGAAATCTGCTAATTAGTATGGAGTTTTCAGAGGCCATTCTTCAAGAAAAGAAACAATTTTTTTTAAAGATTTTATTTATTTGTCAGAGAGAAAGGGAGAGCGAGGAAGAATAAACAGGGGGTGCAGCAGGCAGAGGGAGAAGCAGGCTCCCTGCTGAGCAAGGAGCCCAATGCCGGACTCAATCCCAGGACCCTGGGATCATGACCTCAGCCGAAGGCAGACACTTAACTGACTGAGCCACCCAGGGATTCCAAGAAAAGAAACAATCTTCAAGGATGGCAGGGTTTATTACTGAGGTAGGGTTACAAATGTCAAATATGGCCTATTGCCATGAGTTGACAGACATCTTCAAGAAGTAAAAACAATGAAATGTCCTTTTTTTCCCCCGTCAACCGCTTCCCCTAATATATTCTGCCAATATCTGTGACTAGTAAAGACAACTGTAGATCCAGAATATAAAATAATAAAAGATCCTTGAACACCAACTTCATTTTGCACAGATAATGCTGGGAATTTGGTTTGGTTTATAACTCACTACAAATGACATATATAACTCAGGCAGTTGATTATTCTAACTTTGCGGCTGTAGTACTACAGTATTTGTATATCTTGATATTCCCCCGAACTCTAGAGAATGAAATACATGGGGATTTGGGAGTAGAAATATTACAACTTTGGAAGTGCTGAAAGAACATAAGTTCCAATGGAAGACTCCCAGACTACCACTGTTGAACAAATCAACTAAACTGATTAAGATCTGAGATGGAACGGAATAAAAAATATAAAGGGAAGACAGATACGTTTTTGTATATGATTTAACTTCTACTAATGTCAGGGGAAAACAAAGATTAATTTCGTTCTCTTGTAAGAGAATTTGACCACAGATTTTACAAAGTTTTATAGTGCTGGCATGACATATCGGTGTCTAGGGAATTTCTTACAATGCTATGTGATAAGTTTAATGGAACAACAGGTTCATGCCTAATTTGAGATGAGAAATACATTGAAGTAATTTAATAATCCTTAGCCTTGAGGGTAAACTTAAAACAAAGCAATATCCCAATTTAGTTTAGTGTCTCTGGGAGTGACACCGAAACATTCATAAAGATCTTGGGGGCGGGCGGGGGGGATACTGAATCACTTAGCACAGTAACTCAACACCTTTGGGGCCTAAAGTGCCTTGTTGGGCATTAAGCTCCAACATAGTTAGGTCTGTTATTTATTTATTTTTAAGATTTATTCATTTATTTGACAGAGAGAGAGAAAGCAAGCGCAAAAGCAGGGGGAGCAGCAGAGGGAAAAGCAGGCTCCCTGCTGAGCAGGGACCCCGGAGCAGGACTCTATCCCAGGACCCTGGGATCATGACCTAAGCCGAAGGCAGATGCCCAACCGAGCCACTCAGGCGCCCCCTAGGTCTGTTATTTAAAAAAAAAAAATGGGGGGGGAGAGAGGGGGGAGAGGGAGAGAGGGAGGGGAAGAGGGAGGGGGGGAGAGAGAGAGAGAGAGAGAGAGAGATCGATCAGTCTTGGGGGGCTGAAATGGCCAATTCACTAGTCCCACCTGGATCCTAAAGATTGAAAAAGTTGTTTTTCAAAATTGCAGGAAGGAATTCTTGCAACCCTCTGATGCTTCTGTGAGTTAAAAACACCTCTGTTACAGTACCGGCCTAGCTCTTGAACCCACTGGGTCAAAAGGAACAAAATTATTGGGTGAGTGATTATTCAGAGAGAACTGACTCGTATTACCTATCTCCCTCACAACACACATTCTAAGAGAAGCTCTGTAGTATTTATCAAAGCCAATGTCACAATGAGATAGTAGTAGGTTTAGCAGTGATAAAGATAGAACCTTGATGGGAAAGATAAAGAAAAGGGTCAAGTTTTCTTCTTGGTTCATTCTTCCTTCCCACACAAACCCTGAAAGACCTGGAGGGCAAACTATTAAAATGTTCAGGAGAAAAGAACGAGGAAAGCTCAAAGATGAGGTTCTGACTACAGCTTATACTTTTAAGTAAAAAAGGCCCTGAGGGTCCCAAGAGCTCTGTCTAGGATAGGTGACCAGACAAGGATCTGGAATAGAAATTCAAGCAACAGAGTGTGTATGTACTGAGAATATTCTCAGTCCTATTTTATGAGGTACTCCTTGGGCACTAATAGACAGATTAGGTAAAGATTTGGGATCTCAGCTTCTAGAATGGACTATCACAGTTTATTCACAAGTCAAGACTGCCTAGATTTGGAAATATAAATTATAGTTCAGTCCTACAAAAGTGTAAGACATATAATTAAAAAAGTGATTTTACAATTCAAGTAAAAAATACCTAATTCAAAAGCCAAACTTAAAGTATAAGCAAGTGTAAAAATGACATCCTATACCAGTTACTAAAATGAGAAATCATAAATGAAGTATCAGATGAGTCAGTATACATCTTATCTAAATCAATAAGGTATGATTTAAAATTTCAAGAACAGGGGCACCTGGGTGGCTCAGTTGTTAAGCATCTGCTTTTGGCTCAGGTCATGATACCAGGGTCCTGGGATGGAGCCCCGCATCCGGCTCCCTGCTCTGCGGGAAGCCTGCTTCTCCCTCTCCCACTCCCCTTGCTTGTGTTCCTGACCTTGCTATAGCTCTGTCAAATAAATATAATCTTTAAAAAAAAAAATAAAAAATAAAATTTCAAAAAACAATCTATTGTGGCAATTTTACCAGCTTCGTTTTTAAAAAATCTAACATTTTTAGTTTTCTATTCTTCCGGAAAGTAGTCAATGAATAAACAACTACCACCCAAGTTCCTGTGTCTCTTTAGAATGATACTCAACTTTCTTTAGTTTACATATCAAAGAAAAAAATGAAGCACACTGTCTAGCTTAGGCAAACATTAGGCTAAGTCAGAATTTTTAGGGATTAGTTCTAGGTATTACATTTGAAAACATACAATAAATAGATTCTGTCCAAAGGGTTAAGTTTCTGAAACTCTTATGTGATAAACATATTTCAAATATAAAGGAATACTCTGACTGAAAGGTGTAAATATGGGGAAGGACAAGATGGAAAGGGAGCCTCTTTCAGATTTGAAGATGATAATTTAGAAGAAATGTGATGTTCTGAAGCACCTAGCATACCATCTAGTATAGAGTAAGTATACCATAAATATGAATCTCCATCCCTCCTTATGTGAGGTAGTAGGATTAATATCAACTGCAGAAGTTACAGAAACTTTGAGTCAAAACGCAAGAAACTGGTAAATTAACAACAGTGAACGCAACTGCCTTAGAAAACAGCGAGTCCCCAGACTGGAGGTATTCGAGATGAGGCTTAAAAGTTCTCTGCCACGAATGCTATAGAATTAGCAATTCCTAATTTACATATTAGTTTGGACCAACTGACCTCTAAGGTTCCTTCTAACTCCTTACAATATTGGGGTGATCACCAGAGAAATGATCACTATAATTTTTTCTTCTTTCCTCAAGTATGTCACTTAATGTAAACTGATAGGTTATCTTACCTATGAGATTCTTGCTCTCCTTTCATTTTCTCTACTTTTGATAACATATCATCAACTTTAAATGTTTTCCTGAAAGAAACAGATAAACAAAATAATCACTTCTCAACTGGGAAAAAAAAAAAACAGATTACACTTTATTGTCACTATAATAGGCAAGTTGGAAATCTGATTTTGATTATTTTTAATAAGATAAATTGTGGATGGTTAGCCATAACAATGAATACTATATTGAAACAGTGTATGTTATATACAACAGACAACCCTTCAAGTCCCATCTCAAATGCTATCTTTTCCATGAAACCTTTTGTAATTATTTCCAAACCAGAGTGATTTCCCCTTACCTATGACACTTGGCTTATATTTATTTTGACATTTAGTCTCATAAATGTGAACTTGCATAAATATTTTATTTTTTCTCCTAGACTATAAGCTCCTGAAGGGCAGAGATCGCTTTTCTTCAAGGAAAGCTACATCATGGTACCTTACATTTGAAAGGTATTCAAGCATCTGTTGGACTGAACCAAACAAATGCAAATCATGTATTTTGAAACATTCATCTACTTCTATTAAGTAACCTGACAAATATGTGGGTGTACTATTACATAAAAATAAATACTTTATAAAAAATATCTGAAGTTAACAAAACATCCTCAAAGATTATTAGCAATGGCTAAAGTTAAATGATATGTCATATTAAAGAGATGGTTATCAACCACCATGGAAAAATTTGGAAGTTTAGGGGATATACCCACCAAATCATAATAAAATTATTAGCTTTTAACTTTAGAAGTTTAAGAGGAAAAAAGTACTTTTTCCACAAAATAGAAACTTAAGAATAACCCCCACACACTCCCAAGCAATTTAAGAATGAATGGACTCTAAAACAACCCTTAGTTCTTAAGGTGGTCTATTATTTTTGTCCTACAGACAGATGCTAAAAATCTAGACCCACATATGTTAACTGGAAATGAATATTTCTTTTTATGCTCATATATTTTCTTAAAACTTAAGACATGAAAAAATGTATTCCACGTAAATTACTTTGTAAAGCTTGAATTCATACACTAGAAATTACTAATATGCTCATTCCTCAAAAACAGCTATTGTACTCAACTACTATAAAAACTATCAGTAGAGAAATGTTAATATAAATATATAACAGTAAAATACTAATAAGGAAGAGCAGAACTGATGCAATCTATAGTTCAGGTGAAAAAAAAGCCTCCATTAACAAAAGATCTTTTAAAAAAAAAACTTCTCTCTTTACCTTTAGAGTTACTGAAAACTTCAATATTAATGTTTCATCCAATAGAACATAAAAGGAAGTACTTTAGGAAGGATAGCAATACATTTTCAATCTCCACAGATAAGAGAGAAGAAAGAAGAAAAATGTAGGATTATTTTAGACTAATTACAAAGAACTTTCCAGTATAAATACTGAAATGTACTACTAAGGAAGGTTGTAAAGTTACTGGAAGCTTTTAAGAATAGTAAGTTTATCTTTATGCAATGATTAAGAAGAAATCCTGTCTGTAGAAAGAAAAGTTAAGACTGTAAGTCACAAGGTTCATTTCTTCCAATATTATGGAGGTGTGCATAGGAGAAGTGCATAGGAAAGTTGAATATTAACAACCATGTGAAATAGGTAAGATCATAAAGGCAATCCAGCCTTCCTTAGGAAAAAAACAAACCACGTAAGCAACTCTATGAAAGCAGCCTCACTCCCAGCACCAAGTATGTCTGTTCTTCACAAAGGTACTGCTACAGTAGCTCAGATTTAACAAGGGAAATAGTTATCAAAAGATCACCAAAAAGGAGAATATTTTTAAAATTCAAGAAATTCTAGGAAACTTTCTTAGGAGAATTCAGAAACAACTTACATGAAATCTAGTAAAACGGATTCAATAAAAGAAGCCCTTCTCCTCACAAATATTTCTACTGAATAAGTATTGTGTTAGTCTATAGAATTTGAATACCTCTATGAAATGAAACTAAAGTACAAGGCGAGTTTAACAAACATACCAGAATTAATATCACAACTGAGTGTATGATTTCAAAGGGAATGATATATTTATTCCAACAATGGGTATTATGCTGTTATAATAGTAAAAAAAGGAATTCCAAAAACATTGAGCAAAAGGATAGTATTAAAAGCAATTTTATAAAAGGAGTCCCACAAACATGTTTAACAAAGACCGCAATCACTAGGCTAAATTCACCACCTTCTAAAGTCACCAACTACTTTGAAAAGAACAGCACTCATTTGAGGATATAAGCTGTATAATTTGTTAAAAATTAGTTTTAATGTCTTTTATAAGCTAGGCATATAACAAAAGCATTAAGTGATTCCTAATGTATGTTTGCATGGAAATAAACTATGCGATTTATATGTTTCTTGCCTGGTAAACTGCTGCAAAACTCCCCCAAAAGACAATTTTTTGCCTAAAGAGCAATAAATTAAGAAAAGTAATTTCTTCTACCAAGCTTTTAAAAGTATCTCCACCTATTAGCAGACAACAGAAACATATCCCACAATGAGACAAATAGTCCAATAAACAAACATGACAAGAAAATAATGAACTTAAGATTTTAAACGTATTTTATCTATTTATGGATTAACTCATTATTTTGAAAAAAACTTAATCACTTTAATCACTTAAAAAAAATGTTTAAGTAACCTCTACACCCACATGGGCCTCAAATTTACAACCCCGAGATCAAGAGTCTCATGCTCTACCAACAGCCAGCCAGGCACCCCCAAAAAACTTAATCACTTTTAAATTAAAATCAGGCAGTATCCTAAATGATAACTCAAATGATCTTCCATATTAAAAATACTAGAGAAAAAAGTTTACTAATCAAAATCTCCTAGTTTTATAGAATAAATCAGCACACTACCGACCATAGGCCAAATCCCGCCTACTGCCTGTACCCAGACCACAAGCTAAGAATGATTTTTGTGGATAAATATTTGCGAATGATTTGATATAGAACACTAACTCTAAACCCCAATTAAGGTAAATGTTGGGGCGCCTGGGTGGCTCAGTCGCTGAGCGTCTGTCTTTGGCTCAGGTCATGATCCCAGGGTCCTGGGATCGAGCCCCGCATTTTCTCCTTCTCCCACTCCCCCTGCTTGTGCTCCTGCTCTCGCGGTCTATCAAATAAATGAATTAAAAAATCTAAAAAAAAAAAGGTAAATGTCATCTCTTCCCACCCCACAAAAATAAAAGTCTCACACTTCTCACTAGTAGGCGTATTTTATAAAATGCTATACTCAATTATTATATTTTAAATTTCATCAATAAAAAATTTGTGGACATTTGTTTTCTCTCTTTTTGTCTAAGTATCTACCTACATTCTCACTAATCTTAATTCTGCCTCCTGGACCACAAGCCTAAAATATTTACTATCTGGTCCTTCACAGAAAAAGTCTGTTGAACCCTGGCATAGATCAAATAATGGCACAGAAAGGCAAAGAACTGACACATTTAATTCTGTTGCCTAATCCAACACCTTCTTCCTAGTTATTTAGGCTCTTGGCAAGCTCCACCTATTAAATGTAATGCACACAAGCACACAATCGCTCACATACTCTCTCTGTTCAGAAAGATTACTAGAAGACAAATAGTTTTAACATTTCAGTCCTTCAAAGTACACCTACATATATCTACAAAGCTAAACCAAGTCTTGCTGTATAGAAACATGATGCTTGCTTAGTAATCAGTAGGAGCCTCCAAAGGAGTTTGGTTTCAAAGTCTACTGGGATGGCTTAATGGTTTTAGTGAGTCAATACTAACAATACCAAATGCTTAATACGAGTTCTCTCCTTTAAACTTAAAAATTGTTCATTTGATACACTCAATAATCTTGCATGTAGGATAAGAAACTAGCATTCCATAATTACATACGGTTAAATATTAAATGTTTTAAACAAAAATAAGCTCTGATTGACACGTCCAAACTCCACTTGAAGACTAGATAATTAAGACTTCTTGTTTTTTAAGGACATTCAATCTACGGACTTCAAAAATATTTCCTCTTCTAGAAACACCACCACCAAAGATATAAAATGACACTTTCTGAACCTATCATTATGGAAGCAAATTCTTTATTGTTAGAACATATAAGAAATGTTTAAAAACTAACCTAAATTTATGTATTTAAGACAGTTCCCTCAGCCCTTTAATATTTAAATCCTCAGCTTCTACCAAATTTGAAAATACTCATAGCACAAAGTAAAAATATTATTCAGTAAAATTACTTCACTCCACTACTACATCATTTCTACTAGGAAAAAAATTGGTAATAAACTGGGATTTATAAAAATGAAACTATTAAAACACCCGGCAACCAATTCAACCAGTCACTTTTTCACCTCAGTTTTCATATTTAATCTTTAATTAGAAATAGTACTTTAAAACTTTAACATTGTTTGATCAACTCAAAATTAAGATTCATAAGATGTACCTTTTGATGTTTGTTCTGGAGTTTCGATGAGACATGTAAGTAAGAGTCCTGTGCAAAAATATTGGCTATAAAAAAAGTTTTAAAAATATTAAAATTAAATAGGTAATATTCTAAGAAAAAAATAATATTCCTTAATTTTATTGACTACTTACAGCTATAAGATTTCGAGTTCGAAGAAATCTATAGATCTGCGTTGGTTCTAGGTAACAGGAAACAAAAGGATTACTTCAGTTCTCAAGAAAATAACCAGTCCAGCCAGTATTATAACCAATGTAAACCAATCACCTATATGAAAATCATGTACTAAATATTGACATCAAGAAAATTAGTATGCACAGTAACCTCAAAAGACATTCAGTTTATGGCATATATTCACAAAACTCATCCACATTTATTTTAAATTTAAGGTTCTCTACAATCTTGTGCTTAAGCCTTGCATTTCTAAGGTAGCTACTTTTTAAACTAGTCCGTATGCAGATCTGAAGAGTAATTACACTGATTTAATTTTGCTAATTTAAACTATAACCCATCTCCTCCCCAAAAAGTAGCTGAAATGAGGTAGCTGGATTCAGCAAAAGAACTTATTGATGCTAAATAACAAAATAAAATTTTCACTTTTTAACTGGTCTTTCAAAAAAATTTGTAGTAAGCCAAAACAGAGTAAAACGGTTTCCTAGATGTCCTAATGCAGATATGAAAGTCAGTCAATACTTAAAGAAACGAAACACAAACTATAGCTAAAATTTCCAATGAATATTTAGTTTTAATTGAAGTTTTTATCTATTTTGTTCAATGTAAATATTATCCCAATATGTACTACTTCAACACATATTCTTAATCAACAGATTCCTAGGCTTTTTAATGCTCTTTAGTTAAAATTCATTTGCCTTTATAGATAAAAAATATATTTTATATACAAACAATACTAGTTCCCTTAATGATTTAGTATCACATTTCTTTAAATAAAGGAGTATCAAAATGAACTAAAGATAACTGACTATATCAATAAAAATATCAAAGTATTTTAACTTCTCAGAAATTAAAATCAATATTAGAGAAGAATCAAGTTGTTCTGTGATAAAATCTAGCACTTGATGACAGTTTACTCCTCCAAGGTAGACTCATCAAAAAGCAAAATAGCTTCAAAATAGCTTAAACTTTCTTGGCAGATTTGTCTTCTCATAACATTTAGAAAGAAATGTTTAAATTTCCACTTAATCTTCAGTTAGTTTAGTTTTAGTGTCAAATAAACGAAAAGGAGAGGAGATAATTTAGAAGGAGTATAAACATGTATGTTTATTGTCATCACTGCTCTTCAGCTCTCCACCATTTTTCCAATTTAAAGCACTCCAGATTTTTCAAAGTAGATTAAGCAAAAGTAAGACTGTGAATCTCTCTCAAGCATGTTCAATATTCGTTTCAATAAAAACTGAAATTCCTTGTATTAAATTCCAATTAGAATTTCATGAAGCACTAATCAGAGAATGAAAGAAGGGTATTAAACAATGTAATACGTCTTTTCAAGCACAGCTGATACCATGCCTTTAAAATATGCCACGGTAAAATTGTAAATAAAGACATTAGGCGGTAAAGCCGAGTTCATTCAAGTTTCTGTTATTTAGCTATTAGTGATCATCCAAATCATAAAATGTACACAAAAGCAAAAAGGAAAACAATCACGATATAATACTTTTTAAAGGACAGTTGAGATATTTACAGTCATGGTATTTTTAATAAATTCTATTGTTTGTTTCCAGACACCTTGCCTTCCTCTCCAAATCAAGTCATAGTTTTGCCCCTTAAGACCTTAAAAGCCGAAGTTGACATAAGAAAATGTTCTGGAATTAAGACAAGTACAACGGGCAAAATTCCGAGGTCGTCTCAAGATAAGATACTTAAGCACTACCTGACTCAGTTTATGTACCCATGGAATGGGTGGATAGATTTGAAAGGTTTAAAGCATCAAAAGGTGCCATGTTAACATGCAGCACCAAGTTAGTGCGAAAGCATTTCAGGCAAATGACAATTTGGTCGATTTTACGGCACTCATCCCTTCACAGGCTTAATTTTGCTCCTCAAAACCTACAACCGAAAGCCTTGTACTTCTAGAGTGAGAAAAGACATGAAAGAAAGCAAAAACTAGTCTTGGGATCTGACTGCATCCTCAGTCCAACTGTAACCTCCTCATCTAAAGCCTGCTCTTAACGTGGGGCCCCACTGCCCAACCTCTCGTGTAAATCTTCAGGGAGTCAAGAACCTCACCTGCACCCCCAGTTCCACCCCCCCAAAGGCCCTACCTAGACTTCGGGCCCCCTGGACCGTAATCCCTAAAGTGGGAACAACCCCCTCAATTTCTCCCTCCACTCCCAAATCAAGTCGAGTCCCAGCGAGGAAGAGGGGCCCAGCACGAGTGTCCCGGCCCCCTAATGCTGGAAACCGGGGTATTCCTGCTCTCAAAGCCTCAAACACACTCACTCTCAAA
This sequence comes from Eumetopias jubatus, assembly GCF_037043125.1. Classification (NCBI taxonomy): domain Eukaryota; kingdom Metazoa; phylum Chordata; class Mammalia; order Carnivora; family Otariidae; genus Eumetopias; species Eumetopias jubatus. Next base: position 123,010,725 of record NW_028274816.1, read on the forward strand.
GGCCTGGAGGAAAAGCTCGTGGTCAGCCTGGACGTGCTCCATTTTCGGCTTCTTCACCGGTAACACCGCAGCCCCCGCCGCTGCCGCCGCGGAGGAGGAGGAGGAGGCCGAGTAACTGCCGCCGCCTCCACAGCCCCCGCCGCCGGATTTGCCGCCCGACGCCGTCGCCGCCGCAACCGCCGCCGAACCCCCGAAGCCGCCTCCCCCGGACCCCGCGCTGGGCCCCGAGCCGCCCCCTCCCCCACCGCCGTGCTTCTGAGGCGCCATCGCGGTTCCTGCCTCCTCCCCCCGCCAGCTACCCGCCGGGCGGCCCCGGAGAGTAAGCGCCTGCAATACCAACCGCTCGCCCCAGCAGGCTCCGGCGGACCGAGGGGGGAAGGAGGAGAGAGGGGAGGAGAGGGGAAGGGAAGGGAGGAGGAGAGGAGGGAAGGAGGGAGGAAAAAAAAAGTGTCTCCTCCTGAGAGCCCCGCTCCGCTCGGGAGGCCGCTCACCCTAGCCTGGCCTCGCTCCGCCCACTTCCCCCGCCCGGCGTCCTGATTGGCCGGCGGGAGCGCGCGCCGCCCGGCCGCCCAGCCCGTTGGCCCGCGGATTCTCCCGTCAGTCACGCGGAGGCGCTTCTCTCGGAGGCGCGGCTTGGTTGGCCCGTGCGCGCTGCCGATCGCGGGCCCGGCCGCCTCTTTGAACTGAATTCGCGGGAAAATTAGGGGTCGGAGCGGCCTTCCTGCTGGCCGCGGTGCATTGTGGGGAGAGAGGGACCCGGCGAGCCGCTTAGGGAGCCGTTTCTCGCCTTCTGAGCGTCGTCAGTCACCGCCCCCAGGGGGGTACAACACCCCTGAAGGGAGGCGGGCCTCTGAGGAACTGGGGGCGCGGGGCCTGTTAAATGAACTGAGATCCATTACGATCTTCGAGTCTCTAACTTAGCAGGAAGGGGCCTGACTGGGAGTTGGGTGGGTCGTTTCTCGGTAGAGGAACTCCCGGGGCGGGGATCGCGTCCCCTGTCCCCTTGCCACCACGTGCCCCAAGCCACCCTGGCCGAATCACACCCCGCAAAGCCCTTGAGAGAATGGGGGCTTTCCGGGGGCTGCGGCTGCCGCTGTCGGACGCGACCGGGCTCCACCAAAGGGAGCGGTTTATATGTAACAGGAATCACCTATAAAATGAGGAAAACTATTTTTGGTAGGTGATTTGAAGCTTCAGGATGGTTAACTGAGAAAGTCGTGTCTTCTCAACATGCTGGAAGCAAAACCTACATACTCGATCCCCCCTCAGCCCGCCAGGCACCATAGGAGTGGTCAGAGGGGTTAGACTGAACGATTTCTTAGAAGTACGTACAACCTTGAGAACCAATTCATTTTGCGCTCAAAAACTTGAGAGGGAATCCGTTGTTTTGCCTGTCCCGCTTAAGAAGATAGATGCATAGGCCCAATTTAGTCTCCTCGAACAGACAGGTTTGGAGTTAAGCTAATACTCTTATCAAAGATCTGAATTTCAGTTTGGACAAGGTGATCTCTAAGATGTTCTAGCCAATGCAAATACTGTGATCTTATATTACGTTAAAATGAAACATTAGCTTCCGAAATCCCAATCTATAAACAGAACCATTTCATACTTTCAATAACATTTTTCAAATGTCTGCTTTGGGACCTTTATAAAAGTTAACTGCAAACACTTTACAAAACAAGTATCTTTGGAATGGTTATTCAAGCGGTTTCCAAAACTAGTGTCTTTGGAACAGTTATTCAGACATCTGAAGTACTGCTTTTAATCAGAGCATTTATTATTTAAGAAAATGAGCTCTACAAATGACGTGTTTAATATAAAATTTGGCACTTCAGGAACACATCTGAAATAAGGTATACCTATTGCTGATTTTGAGTACAGCCTATATTTTCAGTCAGATAAAAAGCTCAGAATGCTCTCATTTGTTCTACTATTCTGTACTCTCTACTTCCAAAAAAAAGAGGGTTTTTTTTTCTTTTTTAGATTTCTGAAATAAGCCTTTTCTGAATTAATGCCACCCCACAGACGTTTGTGGGGTTTTAGATCTTGGCAAACTGCTCACCTTTAGCTTTGCAGGGTTAGAAAATAAGGTTTCATCATTTGGTCGGGGTCTGGAGAATTAAGTCACACTAGACAGATCACAAAATATCAAGTTATAAACCAGAATGCTAATTTATTAACAGTAAATATGAATGACCAGCAAATGATCCATCATTTATACAGGATTTTCCCTTTGTGGGGGAGTGTGGGGGACAGGTACAATCGAAGAAAAAGGAAGTCACAGATTATCACCAGTCTTTGAAGAACAGAAAAAATGGAGGTAAGGGAGTTGGGATGTTCTTAAAGGGTATTTCCCATAAGAACTCCATGTTAGCAATCTTGGCTTCGGCATGCGCATGGTTTTGATGTACAGTAGTTAACCAGTACTGGCCATGAGAATCCAAGCCAACCATGCTGTGGGAGAGGCATAGTATCAAATTCTCACTTTCTGTATTCTTTGTCTTGAATGTATGTAGAAAACAGAAAATATCATATTACCTGGGACAAGGTAGAGTTAATTGATGAGTTATCTTTTTATCCCATAGGTAAAACATTTAGAGGTCATCCCGTGGTTGGTTGTTTCTGTGGACAGCTAATTTATTTTGTGTTGTTATTTCTTAAGTTTGGGGTGGCAACTGTTTTTTAAACTTGTGCCAGTTCACCGTCAATGACATATATATGTTTAGTCTCCTACTTCATATGGAGTTTGAATTGGTTTCCAGGGTTTTATTTGTTTTAGCCTTCATGCCATATCTGGAATTGAATTGTAAACTCCTAAAAAAGCAAAGGCCATTGACATATATATATATGTGTGTGTGTGTGTGTGTGTGTGTATGATAGACTATATATATATATATTTCCTAGCACAGGATCAGATATGTGAACAAGGAAAGAATAGCAACTGTTTTAACCTTTATAGTTATCAATATACTTTTATATGTATTATCTCACTTTTTCATAATGATCCTATGAAGCTGGCATTATTTTCATTTTACAGATGAGAAAATAGGCTCAGAGAAATTAAATGTTCATTTAGTGGCAAGGCTGTGACTTGAACACAGGTTTTTAAACTTCAATTCCTATGCACCTTCGCAATCAGAAGAAAGTTATTCTTAAATCACTCAACCTCAAAAGTTGACTTTTTTTTGTTTGTTTTTAAAATGAGGCCCACCTAGCTTCTCTTACAAAACAGAATTGTTTTATACTCCTCCCTATTGTGCACTCTTTCATTAGTGCCCCCAATTTTCCTCACACAGACTTCTTCTGTGCTGGGATTTTTAACCTTTCTTATGCCGTGGACCCCTTTGGCAGTCTGATGAAGCCTATGGACGCCTTCTTTTAAAAATGTACAAATATGGGGTGCCTGGGTGGTTCAGGTCATAATCCTGGGGTCCTGGGATCAGAGTCCCAAGTGGGGGCTGGTGTCCCTCCTCAGCAGGGAGTCAGCTTCTCCCTCTGCCCCTCCCCCACCACTGGCAAGAGCATGGGCACTCGCACTCTCTCTCTCTCTCTCTCTCATATAAAGAAATAAAATCTTAAAAAAATAAAAATGCATAAATAACCTATCAGATTATAAAGAAAATCAATTACAAACAAACCAAAATAGTAAAAAATCAAATTGTGATGTAGGTGCTTCTTTTTTTTCTTTTAAATAAGCATTATGGCCAATGTGGGGCTCCAACGCACAGCGCTGAGATCAAGAATTGCATACTCAGGGTGCCTGGGTGGCTCAGTCGTTAAGCGTCTGCCTTTGGCTCAGGTCATGATCCCGGGGTCCTGAAATCGAGCCCCGCATGGGGCTCTCTGCTCCGCAGGAAGCCTGCTTCTCCCTCTCCCACTCCCCCTGCCTGTGTTCCCTCTCTTGCTGTGTCTCTCGCTGTCAAATAAATAAATAAAATCTTCAAAAAAAAAAAAAAGGAAAATACTAATTTCAGTTAGAGACTCTTTGAATCTGATTCAAGTTAACCCCTGTGTTTTATCTTTTTTGAAGATTTTATTTATTTATTTGAGGAAAAGCAAGCTAGAGAAAGAGAGCACGAGCTGGGGGGGTGGGGAGAGGCGGTGGGAAAGGGAGAAACAGACTCTCCACTGAGCAGGGAGCCTGAATTGGGGCTCGATTTCAGGACCCTGGGATCATGACCTGAGCCGAAGGCAGCCCCTTAACTGACTGAGCCACCCAGGCGCCCCAAGCCCTGTGTTTTAGCACCAAATCTTTTCCTTTCTACTTTGCTCTAAGCTCTTGGGTGCAGGGATGATGGGCAATTTGTCTTAATAACTGAGGTGTCTACCACTGTGCCTGGCATTGAATAGGGGCTCATCCAATGAGTTTTGATGAATAAGGGCAGACAAATATAGACAGTGCACAAATATAAATAACGATGATTGAGTGCTTACCATGTGCCACGCAGTATTGTACTTTTTTTTTTAAAAGATTTTTATTTTTAAGTAATCTCTGTATCTAACATAGGGCTTGAACTCACAATCCCGAGATCAAGAGTCTCATGCTCTTCCCACTGAATCAGCCAGGCACCCCAGTTTTTAACATTTTTAACACATCAATCCTCACACCCACTCTCTGAGGTAGGCAATTGTTATTATCTCCATTTCACAGATGAGGAAACAATGGCAAGATTTCTAAAATAACTTGCCCAAGATAAGTAATGGAGCTAGTATTCTAACCTAGACAACCTGTCTCCAGAGCCTTCACTCTTGACCATCATGCTACGAAACTAGAGTTTTAGAGATATAAGATACCACACATGTCATTTCTAGGTCAAGAAAGATCAGTAAATATTACCTCTGATCTGCTGAGATAAATAATCATCAGTATTAAATGCATTTGCTGGAAAAGAACCTAGATATCATTTTTCCTTTTTAAATTGTACAGTGTCTTTCTATCCTCAATCCATGCCCATCAATTTAAGATTGGGTGCTGAAACTATTAAAATGAGCCAATAAATGCTATGTCAGAAAAAATATGTATAAATCTTGCCTTAAGGAAACTAAAAAGTTATATCTGCTAATAAGTCCTTAGAGAAAGGGGTGCCTGAGTGGCTCAGTTGGTTAAGCGTCTGCCTTTGCCTCAGGGTGTGATCCCAGGGTCCTGGGATCAAGCCCCGAGTTGGCTCCCCGCTCAGCACGGAGCCTGCTTCTCCATCTGCCACTCCCCCTGCTCCTCGCGCTCTCTCTCTCTCTCTCTCATCTCTCACTCAGATAAATAAATAAAATCTTTTTAAAAAGTTCTTAGAGAAATATAACAAATTTGACTTTAATAAAGGAATGGCCTCCCCAGTAAAAATAACAATAGCCTTCCTTTTTTTTTTTAACTCTTTGAGAATAATTTTATTTATTTATTTATTTTTAAAGATTTAATTTATTCATTTGAGAGAGAGAGAGCAAGAGCAGGAGGGGGAAGAGGCAGAGGGAGAGGGAGAAGCAGACTCCCCACTGATCAGGGAGCCCCCAAGCAACGCAGGGCTTGATCCCAGGACTCTGAGATCAGGACCTGAGCCGAAGGCAGATGCTTAACTGTTTGAGCCTCCCAGACGCCCCTATTTTTTTAATTAAAATTCAAGTTAGTTAACATATAGTGTAGTATTGGGGCACCTGGGTGGCTCAGTCGTTAAGCGTTTGCCTTTGGCTCAGGTCATGATCCCAGGGTCCTGGGATCGAGCCCCACATCGGGCTCCCTGCTCGGCAGGAAGCCTCCTTCTCCCTCTCCCACTCCCCCTGCTTGTGTTCCCTCTCTCGCTGTGTTTCTCTCTGTCAAATAAATAAATGAAATCTTTAAAAAGAAAAAAATATATAGTGTAGTATTGGTTTCAGGAGTAGAATTTAGTGATTCATTACTTACATAGAACACCCAGTGCTCATCCTAACAAGTGCCCTCAATCCCAATCACCCATTTAACCCATCCCCCCACTGATCTCCCCTCCAGCAACCCTCAGTTTGTTCTCTATTATTTAAGAGTCTCTTATGGTGTGCCTTCTTCTCCATTTTTATCTTATTTTATTTTTCCTTCCTTTCCCCTATGTTCATCTGTTTTGTTTCTTAAATTCCACATATGAGTGAAATCATATATTGGTCTTTCTCTGACTGACTTATTTTGCTCAGCATAACACACTCTAGTTCCATTCATGTTGTTCCAAATGGATTAATAGCCTTCCTAATAAAAGTTAGTGTAAAGGGATAATTTTAACAGTTCTATTTGAAATTTAAAGTCAAAAGTTAATTTGTTTTTGTTTCCTTTATCTAGAAAAGAAAAACGTGAGAACCATGGAACGTTCCCTGTATATTATGGAGTTTTTGTAACAAACTGCTGATTTGTATGTGTGTGTTAATCTGAAGTTAACTAGATATAATAAGGATGGTAGTAGGCCATAGTTAGAACCCCTGGGACAAGAAGAAACTTGACACTAATAGCCTGAGGGAGGAAAATCCACCTGAGACAAATTGGAAATATCTAAACCTGAATTTTGGGAGGCACACATCTGGAGACAGCTTTATGCCCACTTTTTTAAAGGTGTGGGATAAGTTGTTTTATGTTTAATTTCAAACAAAAGCAGAAGCGAACTGATATTTATTGAGCATCCTATCCGTACAACAATCATAAGCAGTAATGTTAGCTGCTATCTTTGACCTCACATATGTGTAACTGAATCTCAAAGAGATTAACTCATCATCCCATAGCTTGTAAGGGGATCAGCTGAGATTTAAACACAGTTACAGGGGACTCAAAACCCCATGTGCTTTCCAGTACAACAAAGGTATCCAGGTTGTCATCTCAAAAACCCCAGAGTTTCAAGAAGCTACCCCAGGGAAAAGGCAAAGCTGCAATATGGTGGGCTCACCCCCAGTCAGCTACTCTGCTTTTATCTGTTTTAAAATTTGTTTGAGGATAATGGTTATAGTTGCTAAATTTTTTTTTTTAAAACACATTGCATTATGCTGCCTTTCCAAGTCTGGTAATGAGAAAGAATGAGTTAAAGTTGCACTAATAATGTATTCTGGGCTATACTCACCTCAAAAATTAATAGCATTAAAACAAACCTATGATGGGGTGCCTGGGTGGCTCAGTCATTAAGCGCCTGCCTTCGGCTCAGGTCACGATCCCAGGGTCCTGGGATCAAGTCCCGCATCGGGCTCCCTGCTCGGTGGGAAGCCTGCTTCTCCCTCCCCCACTCCCCCTGCTTGTGTTCCCTCTCTCGCTGCATCTCCCTCTGTCAAATAAATAAATAAAATCTTTAAAAAAACCAAACAAAAAAATAACAAACCTATGATAAGAATAATGACGATCATTTCATAGTAATAAAATATAGGTGAAAAAAAATCAGTCTGTGTACATCTTATGCATGCTTTGCCCAGAAAAAAAAAAAATTAGTCTTGCTGTTGTTACCTCTAATCTGCGTGTAAGCTTATTGTTTCCAAAATAAATGTTTTTTTTTATTTTCTGAGGAATAAAGAGCATTACTATGTAGGTGTCCTCCATATATCATGTCAGTGTAACTAGGTATTATAACCACTTCCATAATACTACTGTAGTCTGCATTTCCATTTAAAGTATACATTCATCTTCATTTCACTATTACTAAATACTATTGTTAATCAGAACAACTTCAGAGATGAGAAGAACCTTTATTTTTTAGCTAGTTATTATTACAAATACCATTCTTGGGGGCGTCTGGGTGGCTCAGTCAGTTGGGCGTCTGCCTTCGGCTCAGGTCATGATCCCAGGGTTCTGGGATGGAGTCCCACGTCAGGCTCCCTGCTCAGCTGGGAATCTGCTTCTCCCTCCCCCTCCACCTCTCTCCCCAGCTTGTGCTCTCTCTCTCAAATAAATAAAATCTTAAAAAAAATACCATTCTTATTTCCATGATGTGATTTTTCTTTGAAGGATATATTTAGCAATTACTGTTTAGAAACTAATTTGATATAAGGAGACACATTTATAGCTAGAGGAAACTTAGATAGTATCTAGTTTAAGCCTCTTCATACACTTGAAGAAATGGAATCCCAGAATTTAAAGTAATTTGCCAAGAACACACCAGAACATGTTGAGAGAGAATCTGTTTGTGGAAGGGCTGTGTCCTAGCTTAGAAATTCAGTGTTCTTTGAGATGTTTCATGTACCTCATACAAAAAATACCTTTGTCCATCTTACTGTACTCAGGATTTTACTTCTGCTTATACACTATTCAGTGGAATTAGTTCCTGGGGAAATGTTGCTGTTATTCCCGCTCAAACTACTATTTTTTTTCTTCATACTCATGGATTCCTATCTCTTAATTTTAATCTGTAGGAAGATCTTTCCCTGGACCCTATAGCAATTTGATATTTGCTGTGAATCCATTGAAAAGCATTGTCATTCCATATTGCCTACACTTATTAGCACTCGAACTTAATTTTTAGCATGGAAGATTCTAACAACTTATTCGTGTGACTAGTTTTAGAAAGTTGCCATCTTCATGATTGAGCTGAATAAGGGGTGTACTGAAGAGACCACAGAATGATTTAGCAGCTGTTTTTGATAGAAGGACGAGGGCTTATATGTTGTCACTAGGATAGTTTGTACTCCATGTGCCTGGAAGAAATTCCTTGAGATTACAAAAGCATTCAACAATAGAACTCAGAATTCTGTAACGATTTTCTATCACAGAGGCACTGTAAAGAGAATAATTGGAGGAGTAAGACTTTACATCAAGATAAATTAAGTTTCTAAAGTAACTTTCAATGGATCGGGATCAAATTAACACACAGAGGCCAAGGAATTTTTATTTGGTTGGGCTTCAGAGAGAAAGAGAGTTCTCTTTGAAGAGAGTTCTCTTAATAAGAGAGAAATGCTTCTGGCTCTATTTCTATTTTTAAAATCTATTTTTTCCTCAAGTTCTACTTTGCCGCATACTTAAGAGAAAGAATGTTATATTGTACTGTAAATCAAGAGTTGCCTTAATCACTAATTCACAGTGAATTTGAGAAAGTTATTTAACTTCTCTGGTCTCAGTTTTTTCAAATATAAAATGAAGGTTTGATTTGGTTAGATCCGTGATTTTTGACCATACCAGAATCCCTGGAAGTTGAGGATGGGTCATGGGTAATTTAGAAAATCATATTCAACATTATAATTTTCTTTTGGGCAAGCAAAAACTAAGTCATCTATTGTTTTTACACTATGACTACTGAAAACAGAGTTCTTCATTAGTAGATGTTTGGATAGATAGTGTTCTTAAGATACATCCTTCTAGAGACATAGCCATGAATTTCAGGGGTAGGGGAATAAGAATTTTTTAAAAATCAAATTAGGGGCACCTGGGTGGCTGAGCCGGTTGTGCATCCGACTCTTGATTTCAGCTCAGGTCTTGATCTCCGGGTTGTGAGTTCAAGCCCCGTGTTCCCAGTGTGGAGCCCACTCAAAATAAATAAATACAAACATACAGAAAGACAGACATAATCAAATTAGACATTGAGAAAAAAATCAAGAAACAATGATTTGGCTTATTGTTAAAGTTATCACAGTTCTTTCATTCTAAGAAAGTCACAGAAATTTCATTGTGCTATACCAAAGTTAAATTTATATTAATGTTCCTTTTCTATAAAATTATATAGCTTGGGTTCCATTTTTGGTTCCTGAATTATGAATAAACAAAAGGCAAATAGTAGTATCTCTTCTCCAATGTAACAAAAAGTCAGCTCAAAACATGTAAATGATGTCGAAGAGTGCCCAGTGAGAAGGTGAACTGCACAATATTTAGAATGGGAAATAAAAAGGAAAGTTTATATTGCACCTATTATGCAAGAATCTAAAAATCCTCTTTCACAAATCAAGACAAAAATATCTGAAAAATACTGAGAATAAAAAAAAAAAGATACGAGCAATCTGAGTTACCCACAGATAGATGCATTAAAAAATAGAGTTGTTAGGTCTTTTCTTCTTTTTTTATGTTCCATAATTTCTTCAACCAATCTTTTATCAATCTTGTGTTGCACAGTAGTAAGGAAAAAAAGGCCTGTATAATTTCTGTTTTTGAGAATTTGTTGAATTTTTTTCAGGGCCTGAAATGGTCAATTACTTTAAATATTTCATGGATGTTTAAATAGTATGTAGATTTTCTGTTGGATAAAAGTTTACTGTTTATGTCTACCTATGTCTCTATCATCCAGGATACCACATGACTATTAGTCTTCGTGTCTCCTTGGTCTCCTCTTGTCTGTGACCTGTGACAGTTTCTCAAACTTGCCTTGTTTTTGATGACCTTGACAGCTTTAAAGAGTCCTGGTCAGGTATCTTGTAGAATGTTCCTCAATTTGGGTTTGTCTGATGTTTTTCTAATAGAGTGGGTTATAGATTTGGGGGAGGAAGATTACAGATGTGAAGTACCATTCTCCTCACATCATATCCAGGGCACATTCTTTTTTTTTTTTTTTAAAGATTTTATTTATTTATTTGACAGAGAGGGACACAGCGAGAGAGGGAACAGAAGCAGGGGGAGTGGGAGAGGGAGAAGCAGGCTTCCCGCCGAGCAGGGAGCCCGATGTGGGGCTCCATCCCAGGACCCTGAGGTCATGACCTGAGCCGAAGGCAGTCGCTCAACCAACTGAGCCACCCAGGCGCCCCCCAGGGCACATTCTATCCACATGATTGTCATTAATGATGTTAACCTGATTATTAGAGCAACTTGGTATTTGACAGTTTCTTCCACCACTGGAAAGTTACTTTTTCTCCCCTTATTGTACTGTGTTCTGGAAGCAAGTCCCCAGGTGTAGCCCACACTTAAGTGTGGTGATAGTGATTGTGGTGGTGAATTAAACCCCACCTTCTTAATCGGAAGTATCTAATGTAATTTATTTTCTCCTCAATTCTTTCATACAGGAGATTTTTCTCTTTTCCCTCATCTCTGTATTTATTCAATCATTTATTTGTATCAGTATGAATTCTTGGATATTTATTTGATACTTTGGGCTATATCTAATACTACATTATTTATTTTGTTGTTCAAAGTGTTCCTTCTTTGGCCATTGGGAGATCTTTTAGTTGGTACCTCTGTCCCTTTAACATGGCCCCATCATTGTGTTTTTTTTTTTTCTTTTAGCAATTCCTTACTCTCTTGTACTACCAGAAGTACCAGTCTCATCTTGTATATTCCCTGCCCAAGCTCTAGATGAGCCATTTCTCCAAGGAGCCCTGGTTCCTTTTATTATGATAATATGATACAGAAACCAAGATGTGGGTGCTAAGTGTGCTCATTGCCTCTGGGGTGCCATTGTTTCTAGGCCCTCTCAGTGGACAGAGCTAGGAAATATGTGTATGTACATTAACACTTATATGCATACACATCTATAATTATTTCTGTATCTACCCATATCTATCCATCTTAAGCTAAACATGAGTTCATACTGGTGTCTCTGACTCTAATCCTTTTTTGTTTCTTTGTTTTTAATGAAAAGAGTCCCGGGCGCCTGGGTGGCTCGGTTGGTTAAGCGACTGCCTTCGGCTCGGGTCATGATCCTGGAGTCCTGGGTTTGAGTCCCACATCGGGCTCCCTGCTCAGCGGGGAGCCTGCTTCTCCCTCTGACCCTCTTCCCTCTCATGCTGTCTCTCATTCTCTCTCTCTCAAATAAATAAATAAAATCTTAAAAAAAAGAGAGAGAAGAGTCCTATTGTTTTCACTCTCTTTCCTGAGCACTTATTCTGAGGAGCCCCAGTTGGTGTTGTTAATACAATTACGTATGTGTTTAACAAGCATCACCATATTTTAGTGAGAAAAAACTGATTTCATTTCCCCAGGAACCTTGAAATGTTAGGGAGGAGATATACGACAACCAAATTCTTGAGTTAAAGCATACACAGCACTAAAAAAAAAAAAAAAAAAGCATACACAGCACTGCTCCTAGCCCTTCCCAGCAATTGCTGGTGAGGGAGAGGAAATGGGGGTAATGAGTTAAAGGTCTGCTTAAAAGTGATGCCTCCTCCTCACTGGCAGAGCTCACTCTAGATTGCGAACTTCCTTTTTACTTCAACAGGAGTCCCCACCAGAAGGGACATGTTTCAGTTTTCTCACTTTAAGGGTCCCTGGAAAATAGTATTATTAACTATATTTTTATGATTGTAATTATGTTGTTTATATATTCGATTAAAGCAGAGTTCCTTTTTATCTCGTTAGAAGCTACTTTTCATTGCTTAGAAATCTTAAAATTTTACTGAAGTGTCTGAGCAGAAGAAAGAATAACAGAATACACCATGAACAGAGAGAATGAGTTCACCATAAAACTCCCAAATAGAGTTGGGGAACTTGTTTTATCCTGGGCTAAATGTTTCCTGACACTGAATTCAGAAGTATTTCAGAAGGAGGTATAGCATATAACAAGTAGTTTAGAAAGCCATGAGTCTTGAAGACTTTTCTTTTCTTTTTTTTAAAGATTTTATTTATTTGACAGAGGAGGGGGGGAGGGAGAGAACATAAGCCACGGGGAGAGGCAGAGGGAGAAGCAGGGTCCCCACTGAGCAGGGAGCCCAATGCTGGACTCGATCCCAGAACCCTGGGATCATGACCTGAGCCTAAGGCAGACGCCCAACTGACTGAGCCCCCCAGGCCCCACTTGAAGATTTTTTTGAATGCCTAAGCTATTGATTCCTGACTCAATATCATGATAGCGCCTTTTGCAAAGTTAATCAGTACCCTTAATTTCTCAGGTAAAGGCCTTGCAAATCAGAGTCCTTCCTACCATCTTATCTCATTTCTCTTTCTTCTTGACCATACTGTCAGACTGGGTTCAGCATTATTCCGTGAACATTTCTTTCTATACCTTCTTAATATGCTCGGAATGCCTTCCCCCATTTGCTCGCCAGAATTCTACACATTCATCACTGTAACTCAGATGTCATTTCTGGCATGAAAATATCCCCCAACATTCCCTGGTAGAATAAATTACCCACACTGCATATGTGCTTGTCTATCCTATTAGCTAATGTCTAATTCATCTGTGCATTTCTATGGCCTATTGTAGAACAGGCACCCAAATAAATGTTTGTTGAACTACTCAACAAAGGAATGAACACATGGACATAAAGTTGTTTCTCTACTGCTTGGTGGACATCAGAGCTTGCCCCTAGGTAAATACTTGAAGTATTTTGAGGAAAAGACACACTGAAGTGTGAGCCAGGACACCTAGGTCCTCTAATCCTAGCTCAGCCAACATCTATGTAGCCTTAGAAAAGTCACTTCAACTTCTTGGGCCTATTTCTCTACATAACTCAAAGATTCTACTAGATCCTTTATTCTCACTGTGGAATGGGTTCACAGTCTAAAATATTTGGGGTCAGAAAAATCTTTGTGATCTTCTGATGATTACCAATCCTGTGATATCCTATATGCTTGATTTCTGGGAAGCTTATAGTTCAGTTACATCTTTCTTTTTTTTTTTAAGATTTTATTAATTTGAGAGAGAGCGAGAGAGAGAGAGAGAGCACAAGCAGGGGGAGGGGCAGAGGGAGAGGGAAAAGCAGACTCCCGCTGAGCAAGGAGCCCAATGTGGGGCTCAATCCCAGGACCCTGGGATCATGACCTGAGCCGAAGGCAGATGCTCAACTGACTGAGCTACCCAGGCACCCCTCAGTTACATCCTTCAAGTATGTTTTTCCACTGCCATATACTCTTATACTTCTATTTATTAAGATTTTATTTATTTGTTTGAGGGAGAGAGACAGAGTTAACAAGAGAGAGCAAGAGTGGGGAGGAGAGGGAGAAGCAGTTTCCCCGCTGAGCAGGGAGCCTGACATGTGGCTTGATCCTAGGACCCTGGGATCATAACCTGAGCTGAAGGCAGATGCTCAACTGACAGAACCACCCAGGTGCCCCACTTCTATTTTTCACATGATTTCCATGACACTTCTTCTATTCATATTTGCCAATATTCCAGAAACTTAGCAGTACATATTTTAATAATCCTACTTTTCCCACACATTGATAGCTTAAAAAAATCCTTTTTTAGTTCAGTCTAAAATTCTGAATAAGCAGTTTATTCTGAGTACACCTGTCACTTAAAAAAAGAAGGGAGAGAGAGATTAGCAGTCTTCAAAATAAAAACTACAGGTTCCCTTTCGGGCTTGTGATGAGAAAGTAATAATGCTTAATGAAAAAAATCCCAACCCACTAGTAGACCAAAAAGACAAGGAAAGACAAGGTGAGTTTTTCCTTGGCATATCCTCCAGGCTGAATTAGTCATTTGTTAGGCATTCCTATAGTACTTGTGCATACTGTTTTTTACGGTACTTATCATGTTCAATAGCATGTATTTTTCTTCTCTTACCCTGGGAGTGAGAGTATCTCAAAGAAAGGAAATGTATATTATTCATCTTTATATCCTCAGTCTCTTGCTTAAGACCTTGCTTATAGCAGATACCTAATCAATGTTTGTTCAATGGGGGGGCGCCTGCGTGGCTCAGTCAGTTAAATGTCTGCCTTCTGCTGAGGTCATGATCCCAAGGTCTCCTTCTCCTCTCCGCTTGTGCTCTCTCTCCCAATCTCTGTCTCTCTCTCTCTCAAATAAATAAATAAAATCTTTAAGAAAAATTTGTTCAGGGGCGCCTGGGTGGCTCAGTTGGTTAAGCGACTGCCTTCCACTCAGGTCATGATCCTGGAGTCACAGAATCGAGTCCTGCATCAGGTTCCCTGCTCAGCGGGGAGTCTGCTTCTCCCTCTGACCCTCCCCCCTCTCATGTGCTCTCTCTCGCTCTCATTTTCTCTCTCAAATAAATAAAATCTTAAAAAAAATTTGTTCAATGGGCAAGTAAGAAAGGTGGAATGTGAATTGAAGCTTGCCTGTTGAGGGTTTCAGTAAGCAGAGAAGCAATAAAAAGTTTCACTCAGGAGAGTAACATGATCAGAACTGTGTTTACTCTGATTTAATTTTATTATGTTAGAGACCATGATTTTTTATTTTGAAGCAATTGTTTGTAGGAACTGATTCATACCAGCTTGCAAGAACCAAGTGTTGAATTTTCAGGAATCTTGCAAGCCATTTTTGTTAAACACAATCATTATTAAAAGTTAGATTATATAAAACTACAACTAAATATATTTTTAAAAAGTAACAAATACTCAAAACTCATCTCTTCCACATTACTTTCTTACATATATTATCTATGTTCTTGAGATTATTTAACTATTGTGTCTATATTGTAGAAACACTAATATAATAATATACTACTGGGCATCTCTTCCAACTCTGCATTCAGTGATGTCATTTGGTAGCTAGAAATCGGCCTTGATGGAAACATTTACACTATGGAAATGGGCAAACTCTACCAATGAAGGCTTTTTCCTTCCCTTCAAAGAGTTGGTTGTTAGACATTTACTAGCACACCATTATGTAGAAGGCAAAGTGGAAAATGGAAAATGAAAGATTTGGAAAAT
The DNA here is from genome assembly GCF_037043125.1 of Eumetopias jubatus. NCBI lineage: Eukaryota > Metazoa > Chordata > Mammalia > Carnivora > Otariidae > Eumetopias > Eumetopias jubatus. The sequence continues at coordinate 123,026,173 of NW_028274816.1, forward strand.
GGAGTGGAGGAAATTTGCAGACAATAAGAAAAAAGAGAAGGGAGAAATGGGAGAAAAAAGGTGAGAAGATTAGAATTATTTGCAGATTCCAATATACAAAAAATAGGAACTTGAGAAAGTAAGAACAGAGAAGATGGGGCAGAGTATAGGTGTGTACAGGGGAGAGAACTGATGAGCAATGCAAAAGAAAAATAAGGTGATGCAAGAAATTTTCCAGAACTGGGGCGCCTGGGTGGCTCAGTCGTTAAGCATCTGCCTTCAGCTCAGATCATGATCCCAGGGTCGTGGGATCGAGCCCCGCATCAGGCTCCCCGCTCAGCGGGAAGCCTGCTTCTCCCTCTCCCACTCCCCCTGCTTGTGTCCCCTCTCTCGCTGTGTCTCTCTGTCAAATAAATAAAATCTTTAAACAAAAAAAGAAATTTTCTAGAACTGAAGGGCAAGAGTTTCTAAATTAAAAAGGCCCTTGAGGGGAGCCTGGGTGGCTCAGTCGTTAAGTGTCTGCCTTCGGCTGAGGTCATGATCCCGGGCTCCTGGGATAGAGCCATGCATTGGGCTCCCTGTTCAGCGGGAAGCCTGCTTCTCCCTCTCCCTCTCCCACTCCCCCTGTTTGTGTTCCCTCTCTCGCGCGCTCTCTCTCTCTCTGTCAAATAAATAAATAAAATCTTTTAAAAAATAAAATAAAAGGGCCCTTGAGTGTCTAGCACAATGAATGAAAATATGCATATCAAGGCATATCATTGTGCATTTTCAAAACATCAAAGATAAAAGATGATCAAAGCTTCCAAAAATAGTCATAACAATAGGGTAATACACAAAAGTATATGGGTCATGTACAAATGTAAGAATTTCATTAGAATTCTCAGCAGTAAGATTGGAAGGTAGAAAATTCACAGTTCTAAGAAAAATGAATTCCAACTTAGAATAATATACCCAAACAAATTATCACATCAGTCAAGTGAGGAGGTCAAATAAAGATATATTCAGGGGCACCTGGCTGGCTCAGTCAGAAGAGCATGTGACTCTTGATCTCTGGGTTGTGAGTTCCAGCTCCATGTTGGGTGTAGAGATTACTAAAAAAATAAAAAATAAAAATAAAAAAATAACTTTTTTAAAAAAGGTATTTTCAGACTTGCAAGGTCTCAAAATAAAATTACCTCCTTTACAGCCTTTCTCAGGAAGCTACTGGTAGATGTGCTGTACCAAAATGACAGAGAAAAACAAAACACGGAATCCAAGGACACAGGGAGTCCCTGTGAAATAAATAAATAAAATCTAAATGAAAGCAAGGAAAATTCCCAGGATGATGATGAAGGGAAATCCCAGAACAACAGTTGTGCAGTTGGCCTAGTGAGCAACACTTAAGATTGCAATGGGAAGAATAGTTACAAGGGGAAATAAATAAATAAATAAAACCAGATGAGAGGAACCATGAGAGAGGATGGACTCTGAAAAACAAACTGAGGGTTCTAGAGGGGAGGGGGGTGGGAGGATGGGTTAGCCTGGTGATGGGTATTAAAGAGGGCACGTCCTGCATGGAGCACTGGGTGTTAAACAATGAATCATGGAACACTACATCAAAAACTAATGATGTAATGTATGGTGATTAACATAACAATAAAAAAACAGACGTATTACCTGATGAGATTGAATGAATGGAAATTTACAGTTTCGGTAGACCATTGGGAAAAAAATTAATGATAGATACACAGAAAACAAAGAATGGAGACAATGATTAACTGCACGGAAAAGAAAAAAAAAGCCTGTTGGGAAAGGAGATATAATCGTAGTATATTACCCAGACGCACTGTGAAAAATATTTTCAAATTCATACTAACATAAATTAAAAATTATTTAACCCACATTCGTGATGACGGTCTGGGGAGGACCGAGGAGGGTGTGTGTAAGGGAGGGCAGTTGACGAAAGACCAATAAAAATATACCACACTTGGTCGAAACAGACATTACCCCCCCACACACACACCCCCATAAACAAAGGAAATCTCCTTCCGAAACTGCTCAAGTCTTGGACCCCCTCTGCCTGATAAAGGACTTAAACAGGGGGTCAGAGGGAAACTTGGAGGGGATTGGTGGAGCGGTTTCTTTGGAGCAAGGCTGCGGTACTGCAGACCCCGCCCCCGACCTTGGAGGAAGGGCCAGGAGGTGCTCCCAGGGGCCCTCGGACAGAGCTGCGGGAGCCGCGAAACCCGAAGCCGCGGTGCCCTCCGCACGCCGAAGGCCGGACGCGCCTGCGACCTGGCCCGCCGCCCACAGGGTATAGGTCGCCGGGAGAGGCCCACTGCTGGCTTGGCGCAGAGGCTGTCGCGTTGGGCTGGGGCTGCGGGCGCCGAGTCGCCGCGGGGACGAGGCGGGAGCGGAGGTGGGCGCCCTCTGCCCGCGAGTGCGGCCGCCCTGTCGAGGGACCGCAGCAAACTTCCAAGGGGCCGCGGCGGCGGCGGCGGCTGCGAAGCGCCCCCTGCGCTCCGCTAAACACCGACGGCCTGACGCCCCCCAACCCCCCACCCGCCTCAACCGCCGCGGCGACCCCGGCGCTCGAGCCCCGACCGGCACCCGCCCGGACCCCACTTCTCCCCTCACGACCCCCGCTCCTCCCAGGGACCCAGCCCCTCGCCCTACGACCCCGACTCCTCGGCCCTCGGCCCACCACCCCAACCCCTGCCTCGGGCCCTGGCCCTCTCCCCCCAAGTCTGGCTCTCACCCTCCTGACCCCAATTCTCGGCCCCGCCGCTCATCCCAGACCCCGCCTCGGCTCTCGCCCCGACCCCCATTGGCCCCCAACTCCGACCTTCGTCCCCTCCCGGTTTTCGCCTCCGATTCTGACCCTTGACCCTCGAACCCGGACCCTGGCCCTCGCCCTCCGACCCGAGCCCTTGCCTGCAACGAGGGCCCTCGCCTCAGACCCTCCCTCACACCCCAAACCCGGCTCTCACTCCCCGACCTTTGTCCCCCAACCCTGGCTGTCAGCCCCCCTGGACTCCGATTCTTCCGTGCGGCATGGCGCTCGCCCCGCGATGCCAGCCCTGGCCTCTGGACACTTGCCTCCTGACCCCGAGTCTCACTATCGCCCTATCCTCGCTCTCAGACCCTGACGGCCGCCCGGCCCCCGCCCGGCAGCCGGGGAAGGGTCTGGGTCGAGGACCGGGAACCGAGGCCCGCTGGGCCGGGGGAGGGTGGCTTCTCAGCCCCTGCCAGGCTAGTTACCGCGGGGGTCGTGCTGAATACTCAGAGTGAGCGAAGACAGGGGACCCGATCGAATTTTCAACCTGAGCGGGGAGGGTGACCCCGTGAATGAATTATAAAGGGCCGGGGCCGGGGGGGGGGGGTGGTGGGTTTGACGGTGGAGTGGTGTTTTAGTGATATCATGGTTAAGTCTGTGCAACACACGGCTCATCCGTTTAGAAATATATGGCGGTGGACTAGCAGACACAGCTTAAAACGTTCCATGTGGTTGCAGAGAAGAGTTATAATAGGAGGGAGAGGACCAATGGGGTGGGAGAACGCTGTTTTTCTTTACAAGTTTTAGAGCATTATTTTTTCTTTTATAGTTAACTAGGGACGCTTGGGTGGCTCAGTCGTTAAGCGTCTGCCTTCGGCTCAGGTCATGATCTCAGGGTCCTGGGATCGAGCCCCGCGTGGGGCTCCCTGCTCAGCCAGAAGCCTGCTTCTCCCTCTCCCACTCCCCCCTGCTTGTGTTCCCTCCCTCGCCGTCTCCCTCTGTGAAATAAATAAATAAAATCTAAAAAACAAACAAACCCCCAAAACAGTTAACTAAAAAAAGAAAAAAAGAACCGTTAGTGACCTTTAGTAACCCCAAAGCCTAGATTTCCCAGCAGGCTCCCCGACGTCCTAGCTGTGTGATCTTGGGCAAGTCACTCTACCTTTGGAACTTTGGTTTGCTCATCTGTTAAATGAAACTTCTCCATCCACACAACATCCACAGAGTTGCCGTGAGGATTAGTGACAAGGTAGGCAGAAGTGCTTTGTCAGAGCCTGTGATGGGCACAAACTAGTTGTTCAATGAACCTTATGAATGAAGTTATTTTAGAATGAATAAAGGAGTTTGTAGCCAAAAGCGGCCTCTCGCCCACAATACCTGGGTGCTGAAGGGCTGGAGTGGATGTGATCCAATTTGAATGTGGGTTTTTGAGCAGACCAAGGCTGTAAAGGAGAGAGCAATAATAGAGCTGCTTGTGTGAACAACTTGAGGGCTTTTTAAATGTTAATTTGTACCTGGACAGCTCCCAGGTTGTGGAGGCTTGGGGTGAGATGGAGAGAAAAGGGAGCAGGATTTGCAAAAGAGGCAGAATATGCCCTATTTATTACCGATATCTTATTAGCAAACAGAGAAGTTAGGGAGTGAAATCACTCACCTTACGAAATGTGTTCCTTACATGTAAAACAGATCACAAGTCCCTTAAGGCAGAATCTTCTCTGGTATTTAAAAAGAATAATGTACAAGCAAAAGCTGAGATCGTTCAAGCAATTGCTGTGAGGTGTCGATCTGAAATTAAGATAAAGCAAATTTTCACTTTAATATCCCAAGTAACTCTAAAACGATGATGGAGCTGGGATTTGAACCAGAATTTGACTCTGAAGCCTCTTGCATTTTTCTTTTCTGTTAAAACATTTTATTTAAATAGAAATTACAAAAATAATATGCCTCTGTGATATTACTCAATAAGACACCAAGGTATAAATTCCCCATTCCACTTCTCAAAGGTAACCAGTGTGTGACTGGTTTGGTGGGCAATCCTCCAACCTTTTTTTTTTTTTGCTCCTAACACGCATTCACATACATTTAAAATGGATTATACAATAACTACTGTCCTGCAACTTGCCATTTTAGATTTAAGAATGTATAATTCATCTTCTTTCATATACAACTCCTCATTTTCTTTAATAGTTTTATAGTATACCTGTGTATGGATGCACCATAATTTATTTAACCACGTGCTTGATAGACAATTTAGGATTTTTCCAATGTTTTGCTGTTACACGTATTGCTTCAGTTGCCTTCCCTATGCGTATGTTTGTGTGCTTTTGTTAGTATTTCTGTAGGATAGATTTGTAGACGTCGGAAATGCTGAGCCTTAAGACATGTATGTTTAAAATGTTGGTAGAACTTGCCAAAATGTACTCAAAATAAAGCTGACGGTCTTAACCGTTAAGCCCCACTGCCCCTCGAGCAAAGTAGCCAGTGCATTTTGAAATAGCTGGCTTTCTCTTTGGTAGTGGCAGCTGTGTGGATCCACAGGGGAGGGCTACTAATGGAGAAGGAAAGAGAAAAATTGTGACCAAGTCTTTGAAGCAGAAAGACCTTTTCCTTAGGTGCTTTGTGTTTACCCAAGCCAATGGTATTCATTGAAACGTAGCGGGGAGCTTTAGGTTTGTGGCTCTCTTTTGGTTCATAAACCCTCACCATTTAAAAGAATCTGGCATTTGAATGTCTAACAGTATTTTACTTTTGTAATAAAACTGATAAATAAAAGACTGTTGAAAGTAATAATCTATTGCTGTAAATCCAGAGTTTCAAATTAGTTTAAAGCAAGGTACACTCACACTCTAAGTGGATTCTAGCTAGCCAATAGAGTATGACTTTAAAGGAAACCAAATGGCTCCATAGAGAACATTTTTTTCCCTGTGCTTCTTAATAAATGTTCAAAGCTTCAAGGGTCAATTGCTAAAGGCTTTGAAGAACATCTCAAATCTATCATTTGGTAGAAAATATGAAAATGCAATCCCCTCACACTTCTACCCTTGACAGCAACTGTATGAAGCCAGTATGGGTTCATACAACCCTACTAGTAGGGTTGACGGTTGTAAAGAACAGTGACAATCCCTTAAGGCACCTCAAAGGATTGGGTTTTATTGTAAGTTGACACAGAGAGCAAGAAGGAGCTTTGAGAGAACTGTAATCAAAACATCTCAAAATGGGACCTCACTTACATGAATTGGTCCCTCCTGGGTGCTCTTATTAATACAATTCAGTGACTCTCCCTTTCCTTTTAGGTACTGTGTTCCTTCTTGTCCTACCCCCTCTTCACTCCGTGGACCTTTTCCATATTCCTAGTTTCTACTTACTCATAGTTTCTGCTTCCTTACAACTTGGCCTTGCCAAGCTCCTCAAGCTTCTATCTCTGACTCATGGATTCTCTTTGTTTTTAACTCCTCTGTTCCCATCGCGTAATTCTCCCTCTCTTTTTTTCCTTCTAATTCAGAGTCCAAAGAGGGAGATTTAAGTTAGCCCAGTTCATCTTTTCATGCCAGGTTTTTGGCTAGTCAATAGATTGGTTGTCCTTGAGTCAGGAGTTTCCTTGTGGTCTGATTAGTCGTGGCAAATTGCCCAGGTTCAGGTGGTAAGAAAAAAGTAGCTGTTGGTAGATCAGTTTCCTTTAGGAAGGGTTTTGGGCATATTAAACACTGTGAGTGACTTTTACAACAGGTGTTATGCATAATGTAGAGTCGTTTCTTTTTAGTGAATGTTTATTGAGTAATGTTTTCCATTGCTAGATTATAGGGCCTTCAAATATAAACAAAATACTAGTTCTCTCTCCCATGGAAGTCACATATTATGAAGTGTAGGCACATAAAGACATAAGTTACAATACAAACTCAGTAGTGGCACTATACAAATATTCATTCATTTATTCAACAAATATGTAATGAGCACTTACTACATGCCTAACTCTGGAGATTCAGCAGCAAACAATTTCAGCTCCATGGAGTTTACATTTCAGTGTATGTGTGAGGAGAGATAAATAATAAGCCCTACTGTATTTTAGATGGTGATCAGTGACACGGAGGGGGAAAAAGCATGTAGAATAAAAGTCGTTGAGGGTAGGAAGTGCAATTTTTAAAAAAATATTTCATTTATTTATTTAGAGAGGATGCGAGCGGCAGGGAGGGGCTCAGTGGGAAGCCCGACGTGGGGCTGGATTCCAGGACCCCGAGATCATGACCTGAGCCAAAATCAAGAGTCTGACGCTCAACTGACTGAGCCACCCAGCTGCCCCAGGAAGTGCAATTTAATATATGAATGGTGTGGGCACCTAGGCTCAGGTCATGATCTCAGTGTCCTGGGATCAAGGCCCACATCTGGCTCCCTGCTTGGCGGGGAGCCTGCTTCTCCCTCTCCCTCTGCCTGCTTCTCCCCTGCTTGTGCGGTCTCTCTTTCTGTCAAATAAATAAATCAAATCTTTAAAAAAAATAAGATATGAATGGTGTCCTCGAGAGAGTGACATTTGAGAAAGATCTGAAGTTGGTGAGGGAATGAGCCATGAATTTATCTGGGGAAGAAGATTCCAGGCTGAGAGAATTCCAGCCAGTGCAAAGGCCCTTCATTGCCACATTGAGGGGATACCAAGGAGGCTAATATACCTGGAGTGGAGGAAACTAGAGAGGAGTGGGAAACAAGGTCAGAGAGGAAAGGGCAGGGCACCAGACCATATGGCACTTTGTAGGCACATGCAAGGATTTCAGTTTTTACTCTGTGTCAAGAAGCCCCTGCAGGGCTTTGAGCAGAACAATGACATGGTCTGACATATTTTAACTTTGGCTGCTCTTAAGAATAGATTCCTGTTAAGAATAGACTCAAGAGGGCCCGGGAGGAAGCAGGGAGGCCAGGTGGAAGCTGTGGCAATAATCCAGGTGAAAAGTAATGGTGGCTTGCACTAGGATGACAGCGGTAGCAATGGTGGGGAGAAATCATAGTCTGGCTGTATTTTCTACAACAGAGACGATTGCTGACAAATTAGTTGTGGAGTCAGGGACAACTCCCAGGCTTTGGCCTGAGAATCCAGAATAACGGAATTGCCGTTAACCAAGATGGAGAAGATAGTAGTAAGAGCAGGTTTGGGCGGGGGGAGCATCAGCAGCTTGGTTTTGGACATACTAATTTTGAAATGCCTGTAAGATCTCCAAGTGGAGATTTTTTTTAAAGATTTTATTTATTCATGAGAGAGAGAGAGAGAGAGAGGCAGAGGGAGAAGCAGGCTCCCAAGGAGCAGGGAGCCCGATGCGGGACTTGATCCCAGGACCCCGGGATCATGACCTGAGCCGAAGGCAGACGCTTAACCATCTGAGCCACCCAGGCATTGAGTAGGCAGTTGGCTATACTGGCATGAGTCTGGAGTTCAGGGGACAGTTATGTTTTATTCATTTATTTAGGATTTTATTCATTTATTTGAGAGAGAGAATGTGAGCAAACACGAGGTGGGGTAGGGGCAGAGGGAGAGGGAGAAGCAGACACCCCGCTGAGCAGGGACCCCCGACTCGGGACTCGATCCTGGGACTCCAGGGTCATGACCTGAGCTGAAGGCAGTTGCTTAACCAACTGAGCCACCCAGGCGCCCTCCCCTATTTATTTTTAAAAGATTTATGAATTGGTGCTATAAAATTGGCTGTCCAGGGACACCTGGGTGTCTCAGTCAGTTAAGTATCTGCCTGCGGCTCAGACCATGATCCCAGGGTCCTGGGATCGAGTCCCGCTTCAGGCTCCCTGCTCAATGGGAGCCTGCTTCTCCCTCTCCCTCTGCTGCTCCCCCTGCTTGTGCTCTCTCTCTCTGACAAATAAATAAAATATTTGAAAAAAAATTGGTTGTCCAATGTGGCAGTCACTAGCCACATGTGGAAATTTAAATTTATATAATTAAATGAAATAAAAAATTCAGTTTCTCCCTGGCTCTAGCCACATTTCAAGTACTCAATAACTACATGGGGCTCATTGCTACTGTGTTGGTTCGTGAGGATATAGAATATTTCCAACATTACGGAAATTTCTATTGGACAACACTGAAGATGACATTTAAAATTATGGGCCTGGGTAAGATCACCTAGAGAATTAGTGAGAGGGGGGGAAAAAGATTCAAAGACCAAACCCTTCATATAAATGTATATAAGTACACAAATTGTGGTGATGGTGGGATGGTGGGATGTTAAGGGCAGACTTCCTTTTTTTAAAAAAATTTTCCCCATGAACTAAATGGATACTAGGACACAAGACATTTTAGGCTCAAGGGAATAACGAGTGTTAATAGAAGTATAAAATAACATGCATGGTATGGTGGGGAACTGCAAGAAAGCTGGCATTTCTGGAGCAAGGCCATTTTATTTTAGTATAGTTAGATACACACACACACACACACACACACACACACACACACACACACACACACACACTCTAAACCTCTTCTTTGCTTAAATAGTTTGGGACTGAGCAAGCATGTGGTGCTGAGGCTAATCAGTCCAGGTCTAATTGGAGGGCAAAATGAGAAGGGGAAAAAATTTTTCTCAACAACTTGAAAATTGTGAATAAAAATGGATGTGAGAATTAAATTTAGGGAAATGGCTTTTTACTACATAGCTGTTACCTCTTGCTTCTTTAAGTGATAAAAATTAAATGTGATAGTCACTTTCAATTTTTTGAAGCTTTGTTTGATAAAGACCTGAAAGGTACTTCAGCAGGGACTGGGTTTCTATCTGGATGAGGGGCAAACTGAAACAAAGTTGATGTACCTAATCAGCTATGGCTTTGATGAAATGTATTCATACACAATCACCAAGCCCCATCCAAGGAAGCCAATCATTTCAGAACATGTTTTTTCAGGATGTCAGTTTGTTTTAATAGTAGGTTGCTATCCCCCAAACTACCATATTCTTGATTTTCTTTTTGTTTTTCCTTTTTTCAAGTTTGCAAAAAGGAATAACTTAAGCCACAAGAAAAAACCCACAAAAATGCTTTTCACCAATTACATGTGTTTTGAACTAGAATAACCTAAAATTTTTAAAAAAGACTTCATTAGAATAAAAAAACTTTTAAAAGTAGAATCCATTATAATCTCACGTTGTCATTCTATGCTCCTGCAGTTAAAGACTATGTCATTATTTCCATTATACTTACCTCCTAATTTCCAGGGCTTATTAGCCTGGCTGTAAAAACTTGCTCCAGTTGAAATTTGGCAAGCTGACAAGGCTGCGTGCCAGAAGTAATTTACTATCCAGTGTGGTTTGCAAAGTAAAAGAAGCTATATATAATAGAAAAAGAAATGAAAAGTTCCTGGTTCCAAATATTTTAATGTGTGTAATGTGTGTCACCTCAAACTTTTCAGCTTTTGTTGTTAGCAATGTGAGATAACATGAAAGGTTTGAAAAGTACAGATGCTTTGCATTCACATCAAACTGAGGGCTCCGATGTTCTTAGGCATCAAAGAGCAGTCTGGGTCTATCACTTCTGTTTGACTTTGAAGTCTCCCAGAGCTCTGTGTGGGAGAAGCGGGCAGAAGACTTGGAACAAGGTAGGGGGAGGGGATTCCAGGTGTGTCACCTCTTGTTATCACTGAAATTAGGTATTTCTCTTTACCTAATAATGATGACAATAATAATAACAATAATAATAATGGGATAAAAAGGGAGTGTTTCTTTGCTGTTTTTAAGCACTGGGCTGTTCATGAACTTAATCTTTAGATGTGACAATGAATATCCTAAGGAAATGTTCCAGTTTATTATGAAGTTTACTTGTAAGTACTTTGGGGACAAGAATAGATGCTTTAACTTGATTTGCAAATATCTCACTACTGTTCATCTGTCAGAGTCCTTTTTTTTTTAAGATTTATTTATTTATTTGAGAGAGCGAGAATGAGAGAGAGAGAGTACATGAGAGGGGGGAGGGTTAGAGGGAGAAGCAGGCTCCTCACTAAGCAGGGAGCCCCATACGGGACTCGATCCCAGGGCTCCAGGATCATGACCTGAGCCGAAGGCAATCGCCTAACGAACTGAGCCACCCAGGCGCCCCCATCTGTCAGAGTCCTTAAGAGATTGTCTTGGGACCCTAAATGAGAACCCCTCTTTTCTGTTTTCCAAACTGGCTCATAAGCACTGTAATGGCACCAAGTGTTTCTCCAACATGGGGTGAGCAGCATACACCTTTCTGGGATTACTTTTACTTGACAGTCTGGAAAAAAGAATCACAAAAATTTATATTAAAATGAATACGAGTGGCTCCTGGCTGGCTCAGTCAGTAGAGCATATAACTCTCGATCTCAGGGTTGTGAGTTCGAGCCCCACGTTGAGTATGGAGATTACTTAAAAAAATAAAATCTTGGGGCACCTGGGTGGCTCAGATGGTTAAGCGTCTGCCTTTGGCTCAGGTCATGATCCCAGGGTCCTGGGATTGAGTCCCGCATCGGGCTCTCTGCTCCTTGGGAGCCTGCTTCTCCCTCTGCTTCTCTCTCTCTCTCCCTGTCTCTCTCTCCTCCTCTGTCTCTCATGAATAAATAAATAAAATCTTAAAAAAAAAGAAAATCTTGAAAAAAAGAAACTGTAAACCAAAAAAATTTAAAAAATTAAAATTAAATCTAATATATTGTGGGCTAGAATGTAAAATTTATATGAACTCTTTTGCAGAGGGAGAAAGCTTTGGTCACTCGTGTTTCAATATTTTGACCCTGCCACATATAAAAATCATAGTTGAAGCTCTTGAAGAGAATGATATCCTCAAAGAGAGCATCTGGTCATTAATGCTTTCTTTTAAAGTGTAACTTTCATAAAGTGCACAAAAAATTTATTTGAGAGAGAGAGAGAGAGAGAGCATGAGCTGGGGGAGAGGCAGAGGGAGAGGGAGATAAGCAGACTCACTGCTGAGCAGGGAGCCCAACGTGGGGCTCGATCCCAGAACCCTGGAATCATGACCTGAGCCAAAGACAGATGCTTAACCAACTGAGCCACACAGGTGCCCCCATAAAGTGCACAAATCTTAAGTGCATACCTCAATGGATGGATTTCTACATATGCATACACCCATACATATGTATAATGACCACCCAGATCAACTAAGTATAGAACATTTCCAACTTTCAGAGGGCTCCCTGGTACCCCCTACCAGGTAGTACATGTTTACCAATCTGACATCCATGGTGAGTTTTGAAGATCAGATAAAAGAGTAAAAGAAATATCAAGTTTTCTGAGGTGCACCTTAGAGCTCCCAACTCAAGAGCACTTTTTCTCTGGACCTCCGGTTCCTTAACTAGGTGTGCTCATCTAAGGATTCTGAGACTCAGCGGGCATTATTCAAACACAATTTCTTCTGCCATATTGGGCTTTCTCTAGCAGGTGTTTTTGTTTTTGTTTTTTCCTCTTCAAGAGCTCCTTGAGTTGATATTTTAAAATATTTGGGATCGGAGTAGGTGAATTAATATATAAGGAACTTAGAACAGTGCACATAGTAGCTCGGCATCTAGAAGCCCTAGATAAGAGATAGCTATTATACTGAGATTCAGAGGAAACAAAAGAAGGCTTTGCCATTATTATTATTATTTATTTATTTAAAGATTTTATTTCTGAGAGACAGCGCATGCGTGCACGCTCACACACAAGGGGGGGCAGGTGTTCTGAGAGAAGGGGAGAGAGAGAGAAGCAGACTCCCCACTGAGCAGGAAGCCTGATGCCGGGCTCCATCCCAGGATCTAGAGGTCATGACCTGGGAGATGAAGACAGGTGCTTCACTGACTGAGCCACCCAGGCGACCCTGCCATTAATATTATAATAATTCGGGGTGGGGGGATGGGTTAGCCTGGTGATGGGTATTAAAGAGGGCACGTTCTGCGTGGAGCACTGGGTGTTATGCACAAACAATGAATCATGGAACACTACATCCAAAACTAATGATGTATGGTGATTAACATAACAATAAAAAATTAAAAATAAAAAATTATAATAATTCTTAGAGCAAGATAAACATAGATGCGAAGTTTGAAAATAAGTGAGGAGAGGGGCGCCTGGGTGGCTCAGTCGCTAAGTGTCTGCCTTCGGCTCAGGTCATGATCCCGGGGTCCTGGGATCGAGCCCCGCATCGGGCTCCCTGCTCGGCGGGAGGCCTGCTTCTCCCTCTCCGACTCCCCCTGCCTGTGTTCCCCCTCTCGCTGTGTCTCTCTCTGTCAAATAAATAAAATCTTTAAAAAAAAAAAAAAGAAAAGAAGTGAGGAGAGTATTTATAGTTGGATTGATTTAAAAATCATAGTTAGCTATCAACTTTGCCTTGAAATGAAAGATTAAAATCTCTCAGCTTGCTGAGCCCCTTTGGACCTGAAGAAATTCAGCAAGTGCCTTTTGTTATTCGGTCATGCATTTATTTATTGAGTGCTTATTATTTTCTAGGCACTGTTCTAAGCTCTCAGATATCTAGTGAACAAAACAAATATTCCCTACCTGTTTGGAACTTACTATCTAGTAGCATCCCTACTTTCACTGTTAACACAGGCTGGGGATTTTCTTTACCAAGAGATTTCATCTTTGTTTTACATCCATGAGTTTCTTCCCCTCTCTCATCTCTTACAGCTGAGGGATCAAGAAATGAAGCTGAAGCCAACCTTTGCTTCAGTTCTGAGACCAGTGGGGTAAAATGTGAAAAGGGAAAAAAAAGGAAAGGTACAGAGGTGGAACATGGTTAATTGCTAAACAGTCCCCTTTCATAAATCACAAGGTGCTAATGCCAATGTTGAAATAAACAGGTCTAGCAAGAACTCCTGCTTTGGTTTTTTTATCATCTTCCAGAACTTAAACTCAGCCATGAAGTTATTATTTTAGGTTTAGTAATTATACCAACAATGTCGCTTCCAAGCTGAGTTGTCTGATGATTCCTTTAGAAATGCTAACTTGCTTGAGCAATGGTTTAAGGAGGGTCTACACCGTACTGATTTATTTCGGTAACTCCCAAACTTTTCAACACCAAGCTCCCCTCTTCTAAAAAATATATACTTTCTGATACCCACCCAGGGCCATGTGTTTTATTAAACGATCTTGTCTACAAAGGCAGAATAATTATTTAAATAATGAAAAGGCCTTCCCATTTAAAAATTAATCGGGCAATTAGAGATTCTAATTGGCACGTGAAAAACTGGTGTTGTCACACTGGTTTACTAAGTCTAGTCAAAAGCAAAGCCATAGTGTTAATGGATAGTCCGGCCAGTTTCAGCGTCTTTTACGATTTTCATTACTGACATTTTCAAATATTTGCTACTGGAAAACGAGGACATAGGACGGCATCACAATATAAGGAGACAATAATTCCGCAGAAAGCGCATAGCACGTCTCTCTCAGGTAACCCCTCTGGACACCGGGAGGTGCTTTCCCAGATCGCCGCCTTCGCCTAGCCTAGCGCGCGTTTAGCACCGCCCCCACGCCGGCTCCGCCCCTCCACTCCCGTCCACGTGAGTCCTCCTGCGTCAACCGGGTCCTCGCGGCAACCCCACAATCCGCCATAGAGAAGTGAAAGCCGCCGCGAAAGCCAGAGGGCCTCCTCCAACGGCGGCGGCAGCGGCGGCGGAAGCGGAAAAGGCGGGACCTAGGGCTCACGTTACGTAAGCACGTGCGAGCGCTGGGGCCCGGTCTTCGCAATCGAAGGTGGGCTCTTCCCGCGCGTGTTGGCGGTTGAGAGATTCGTCGGTGGGTTGTAGACTTGTGACCTCATGGCGGAGATAATTCAGGAACGCATAGAAGATCGAGTCCCCGAATTGGAACAGCTGGAGCGCATTGGACTGTTCAGTCATGCGGAGATTAAGTGAGAGAGAGCTGAGGAAGTGGAGGGGCTGGGGCGGGCTGAGGGGAGGGGAGGGAGTCTGTGGTGGGGGCAGGGATGCGGGGGGCACTTAATTGGGCTTATTTTTCTTAATCTGGCAGAAGCCCATTTTCATATTTTGTTGATGCCCAGCATTTCTCCTTCGATGCAAGGTGGTCTGTCCACTCACCCACCAAACGTCTGACAGCTCTTCATGGAACCAGTTCTTAGGGCTATAAAGGTGATAAAATTAGGATGCCTACCCATCAGGAGCTACCTGCCTTTTGCTGGGGGAGACAAATTAAACATTATGCTTACATTATGCAAATTAAACATTATGCAGCGTACTGTAAGTTGATTGTACTATAGTGTACTGCCCTAGAGATGCAAAGAGTGCTATGGGAGCCCAGGAGGAGTGGTTAAATCTTTCTAATAAGACTTGAAGATGGGGACCATTTAATTCAATTTCGTGTTCTACAACGTCTTGGCCAACAACGTCTGGCACATGGTTGGGATTCAGTACTTTGTTAGAATTAAGTAGAATACTTTTTAATGGTTTTCTGTGATTGTTTTCTGCATTTTACAATGGTTGTGAATGTAGTAATGTGACTATGGGGGCCTTAAACATTTGTTAGTGAAATGGAACATAGCAATGTGGACTCTTAATGAGTGTTCAATAAATGTTATTTTTACTGTTTTTTTTTTTTGAGATTTTATTTATTTGACAGAGAGAGCACAAGCAGGGGAAGCAGGCAGAGAGAGAGGGAGAAGCAGGCGCCTACTGAGGAAGGAGCCCAATGTAGGGCTCGATCCCAGGACCCTGAGATCATGACCTGAGTAGAAGGCAGATGCTTAACTGACTGAACCACCCAGGCGCCCCTGTTATTATTACTGTTAGCTAAAGATAGTTATTAGTCTTGCACATCTTGTGTTAAATTCTCCTAATATACACATGTTGTGTTCTTTCTAGCTAAATACAGTGAATCTCTTCCTGTGAGTCCTTTGTAGTGATAATAAACCTTCCTAGGTAGAAACAGTAGGAACAATCTAGGTCTTTTTTTTTTTTTTTAGTCTGCATGTTGAAAACTCAGGTAAGAGGAGTTTAGAAAAGATACTTGATTATTATTAAAACCTAAGTGACCTGAATTTGGAGGAAAGTAAATCTTTACTAGTATCACATAAAAATGCTGTAAAGTACTTAACATTATTTGCTTTGGTGGTGGGAATGTCAGTGGTCCTGGCAGTCTATTAAGATGATTTTCATGAACGTTTTAAAATACATCCTGATGCCCCTAAGCACACAGAAGTAATCACATAAAAGAATACTTGCTTACGAAGGATAATTATTTGGGAATTTCAGGTTTTGGAAAATGGGTTTTAAATATATTAAAAATAAACTTTAAAAAAACCCCAAAGTTCTTTAACTTATACTCTTTTCAAGCGTTACATCTTAAATGGCTTTCTCTTCAGGGCTATCATTAAAAAGGCTTCGGATCTGGAATATAGAATACAGCGAAGAGCTCTTTTTAAGGAAGACTTTATCAGTTATGTTCAAGTAAGTGTATGAGTTCATTACTTTTTAATCCCTTCACAAATTTTAAATCAGTTCTAGAAGGGTGAACTTGATTCAGTTTTCTATAAAATTCTAGAATTGACAATTAAGTGGTAATTTTTGACCAGGAATAAAGGGATTTAGGAATAACTATAGCTAAGGCTATAGTCCTTGGCAAACTGAACTTTTCTTTTTTCTTTTATAGTGTTAGTAAATCAGGTACTGCCAGATAAATTGTGTATCAGGATGTCAGCAAGAGAATTGACTTACTATTTCTTGTGGGTTAGGGGGAGGAGAGTGGGTTTGACAATAGGTGGTTGGAAAGTTAATATTTATGTGTCTCTAAGTCTGCTACCTTAGAAAGAGGTATGCTGCAAATTCTTCAGTACTATAAATGGATGGAAGATTTGAGTGAATATAAAGTATATATGCTGGACCAATTTTCAGATGGAGAATAGAATAGCTAATATGTTGGATGATAAACTCTAGCTTCAGAACCCAGCAGTAAGATGAAATGTTACAATGCTGAAGATTCTGACCTTAGATTTAACAAAACAACAGGTGAACAAGTGAGACCCTGCCATGAATCCTATATTTGGAAGAGGTTTGAGAACTCATAGTAGTTTGTTAGATCAAAATGAGCCAAGAGCATATTACATCAAAAAATATAATCTCTATGTCAATTAAACTTCAGTAATAAGTTTTAGTTTGTTTTTTTTTTTTAGCTTTTATTTATTTGACAGAGACACAGTGAGAGAGGGAACACAAGCAGGGGGAGTGGGAGAGGGAGAAGCAGGCGCCTACTGAGGAAGGAGCCCGATGTGGGGCTTGATCCCAGGACCCTGGGACCATGACCTGAGCCGAAGGCAGAGGCTTAATGACTGAGCCACCCAGGCGCCCCCAGTAAAAAAGATAAAGGGAAAGAATAATCTGATTGACTGTATAACAAAAGAAGAGTATTGGGCAAGTTAGCCGAGGACATTGCAAACAGTAGGCATTGAGAAGATGTTAGTTTGAAAAAAACTTCTGCACTTACCAGACCATGCCTGGAGCATTGTGTTAGGCTTGAGACTACATTTTTTTTTTTTTTTTTTTTTTAAGATTTATTTGTTAGAGAGGGAGAGCATGAGTGTGGGGCGGGGCAGAGGGAGAGGGAAAGAATCTTTTTTTTTTTTTTAAGATTTTATTTATTTGTTTAACAGAGAGAGAGACACAGCCGGGAGAGGCACCACAAGCAGGGGGAGTGGAAGAGGGAGAAGCAGGCTTCCCGTGGAGCAGGGAGCCTGATGTGGGGCTTGATCCCAGGACCCTGGGAATATGACCTGAGCCAAAGGCACACGTTAATGACTGAGCCACCCAGGTGCCCTGAGAGGGAGAGAATCTTAAGCACACTTCCCCCTGAGAGTGGAGCCCAACATGGGGCTTGATCTCATGACCCTGAGATCATGATCTGAGCTGAAATCAAGGGTTGGACGCTTAACTTGACTGAGCCACTCAGGGGCCCTGAGACTACATTTTAAGAACTTTTTTTTTTTTAAGATTTATTTATTTATTTGAAAGAGATAAGAGAGAGCACGGGGGTGGTGGGGAGAGGCAGAGGGAGAGGGAGGGAGTCCCAAGCAGACTCTGTGCTGAGCCCAACGCGGGGCTCAATCCCACGACCCCGGGATATTGACCCGACTTGAAACTAAGAGGCGGACACTTAACTGCGCTTCCCAGGTGCCCCTCTTCTCTTTTTTAAAGTTTATTTATTTAAATAATCTCTACACTCAACGTGGGGCTGAAACTCATGACCCTGAGATCAAGAGTCATGTGCTCTTCCGACTGAACCAGTGGGGTGCCTGAAATCTTTTAAGTGTTATGATTTTGATAACATGCATTTTTTGTATCTAAGATGTTTATAACCATGCTAATGCATGGATTTGTGAGTTTTGCAGATATAAGGTGAATTTTCAGTGACTGTTAAGACATTTACTACAAATTATGCTTGATAGCAAATTATCTTGTTTTATATTCTTTTTTATTTTTAATTAAGCTGTCTGTGCAATGTGGGGCTTGAACTCATTACCTGGAGATCAAGAATTGCATGCTGTACTGACTGAGCCAGCTAGCTGCCTCAGTCTTATTTTATTTTATTTATTTGTTTATTTTTAGAGAGCAAGTGAGAGAGCAAGAGCATGTTAGCGGGGGGGGTTGGTTTACGGGGAGAAGGAGACAGAATCTTCTCTTTTTTTTTTTTAAGATTTTTTATTTATTTGAGAGAGAGCGAGAAAGCCAGCACAAGCAGGGAGAAAGGGAGAGGGAGAAGTAGACTCCCCGCTGAGCAGAGAGCCTGATGCAGGGCTCAATCCCAGGACCTAGAGATCATGACCTGAGCTGAAGGCAGATGCTTAACCATCTGAGCCACCAAGGCGCCCCAAGGAGACAGAATCTTAAGCAGGCTCCACACCCAGTGCAGAAGCTGATGTGGGGCTCAATCTCATGATCCTGAGATCATGACCTGAGCTGAAATCAAGAGTCATTTGTTTGTTTATTTTTAAAAAGATTTTATTTATTTGACAGAGACACAGCGAGAGAGGGAGCACAAGCAGGGGGAGTGGGAGAGGGAGAAGCAGGCTTCTCGCTGAGCAGAGAGCCCGATGTGGGGCTCGATCCCATCATGACCTGAGCCGAAGGCAGGCACTTAACGACTGAGCCACCCAGGCACTGCGAACCTCAATCTTGTTTTATATTCTTGATTTTTATTTATTTTATGATTTTAGCTAAATGTACTTCCTGTATTTAAAAGGTTATAAATGTTAATTGTTTTCTCTTATTTTGTATGTTTTTTTTCCATAGTACGAAATTAATCTTTTGGAGTTGATTCAGAGAAGGAGAACTGTAAGTAGATATTCTGGAAGTTGGAAAAATTTAAATATTTTATTTATTTGAGAGTGAGAGAGTGAGAGAGAGAATGAGCAGGGAGAGGGACAGAGGGAGAGGGAGAAGCAGACTCCCCACTGAGCAGGGAGCCCGATGTGGGGCTCGATCCCAGGACCCTGGGATCATGACCTGAGCCAAAGGCAAATGCTTAACGACTGAGCCACCCAGGCGCCTCTGGAAGCTGGAAAAATTTAGAGTTAAGTAGCATGGCTCTATAGTTAGAATTTGGGTTTGGGAAGCAGTTGGTATTGATAAATTGTGTGGTGCTGTGCTCATAATGGATATTTGTTTTTTTTTTAATTTATTTTTTATTTTTTAATTTTTTTAAAGATTTTATTTGAGAGAGAGAATGAGAGAGAGAGAGTACATGAGAGGGGGGAAGGTCAGAGGGAGAAACAGACTCCCTGCTGAGCTGGGAGTCCGATGCGGGACTCGATCCTGGGACTCCAGGATCATAACCTGAGCTGAAGGCAGTCGCTTAACCAACTGAGCCACCCAGGCGCCCTCATAATGGATGTTTGTAATTATTTGTTTTCTTTATCACCAGTACTGTTTAAGATTAAGTAAGAATATTGCTGTGGATGAATGTGATTAAATTGAGGCTTTGTGTATGTCTTTTTTTAGCGCATCGGCTATTCATTTAAGAAGGATGAGATTGAGAATTCCATTGTACACCGGGTACAAGGTGTCTTCCGACGAGCTTCAGCAAAATGGAAAGTAAGTGATCAGAACATCTTTAATTATAAGAGATGTGAAGATATGTATTGTATATACTGTGATTTCAATATTCAAATGCATTATTTATACTTGGGTGTGTCAGTATTTAACGTAATTATAATATCATTGTTTGAAACCACTTACCAAACCATTAAGAAAATTGATCTCATTACCTCACAGTTATTCTTTGAAGATGGTACTGAAAATGGTAGATTTGATACATAATTAAGGATTAGAAATTTGGGATTTGTTTGGATAAATCTCTAAGTGAAGTACACCAAAGACTTGGAGGTCGAAGATGAATGGTTAGAGTAGGGGCAGGACCTCACTCACTTGATATTCTTCAAGTTGGGCTCTGGGACTAGGATATAGTATATAGAGAGTACTTTGGATCTTGGGAATGACAAATTTTGGGTTGTTACCTCTGATTGAGACCATTTAAGAGCTGCATTGAACACATTGGGTAGACAACACATTTTGTCTTGGAGCACGGTAGGTGGGAGTGGGGGCCAGATGGAGTTACCACGTTTAGGAGATCTAGGGCCTTAGTGAGGAAAAGCCTAATAGGCTGAGCAGTGTGTTACTACATTGGCCTTTCTGAAATCTACCTCTGTTTCTAAAAAAAAACTTAGTGCAAAGTTGTATTTTATATAAAATTAAAATTCAGGCAGCTCACTACATTGCTTTTCTTGCAGGATGATGTTCAACTTTGGCTATCCTATATAGTCTTTTGTAAGAAATGGGTGAGTATTGGACAGCTGTGTCTTGCCTCCTTATTCCTTCTTTCAGTTAGTCTGCCTTTTACGTCCCACAGTTGGTTACTGAATTCCATGTTTTCTCCAAAGTTGTAGGGTTAGCAAGTGGGAAAAGAACCCAAGAAGGCTGAACTTCAGTATAACTTCTATATATCTGAATGACTATGTAAATGGTTTCTAAGCCAGAAAATGATCTTTATGTATGTATTTCTTCAGTAAAGTTGAAAATTTTTAGATGTTTAGAATGTTTACATGTAGTGGTTTAGGTAGAAGAAAACCATGAATGTATCTGTATTTATATGTCCCTACAGCAGCAGATCTTGCCCCATTGGATTTTAAGTTGGTAGGAAACAGTACCAGATCATTTAGAGATTAGTAACGATGATTTCACTGGATAGGAAGTAGAATTGCTTTTTCTCTTTTACAGGCTACCAAAGCTCAACTTAGCAAGGTATTTTCTGCCATGTTGGCCATTCATTCAAACAAACCAGGTATGGTGAGATCCTTGTCGGTTTTTCTTCTACCTTTTGTTTTATTTTTTTAAAGATTTTATTTATTTATTTGACAGAGAGATAGTGAGCAGGAACACAAGCAGAGGGAGTGGGAGAGGGAGTAGCAGGCTTCCTGCTGAGCAGGGAGCCCGATGTGGGGCTCAATCCCAGGACCCTGGGATCACGACTCGAGCCAAAGGCAGACGCCTAACAACTGAGCCACCCAGGCGCCCCAGTTTTTTGTTATTTTTTTGAAGGAAGCTCTACACCCAGGGCATCTGGATGGCTC
This sequence comes from Eumetopias jubatus, assembly GCF_037043125.1. Taxonomy (NCBI): domain Eukaryota; kingdom Metazoa; phylum Chordata; class Mammalia; order Carnivora; family Otariidae; genus Eumetopias; species Eumetopias jubatus. Next base: position 123,047,465 of record NW_028274816.1, read on the forward strand.
TGCCTATGAACTCACAACCCAGAGATCAAGAGTTGCATGTTCTGTTGACTGAGCCAGCCGGGCACCCCACTAAGCTGCTTTTTAGATGATGATCAAATAAACTCATTGGTCCTTTGAGGGACATTCTGTTTGGATGCAGTCACATTTAAGGAGAATTTAAAGGGGAAAACTTAAAAACTTAAAGGGGAAGATGTTAATACAGATTTTGCAAGAGTGACTGGCACAGGGTAGATACTCATGTTTTCTAAGAGAAAGACTTCTCTTGTGAATACTGTGAAATGGTACATAATTTTATAGTGGGGGTGCTCCAGTGCCTATTCTCAAGTATTAGGCTCAACCAGGTTCACACAGCACAGGCTAAGGTAGGCTACATTTGGCACCAGTTAATTCAGAAGGATACAGCAGGACACCATTAGGTGTGTATCTTTAGTAGAGTACTCTTAGCAGTTGGGAGGCTGGTCTCTGTTTCCCAAGATGACAGTTCAGGTATGAGGGAATGAGATCACACGAATGGGTAGAGGAGCCACTCTGGCTTGGAAGACCTATGGATGGGCATAGCTTCCAGGGATCCTAGAAAGGACTGTGCTCAATTTCAGGAGTCACGTGTTCAAGAAAGCCCAGAGCAGTGCTCTCCCTCATTCACAACCCTTCTAGTCCAGATGTGGTTACCAACCATAAGTCGTTTTTACCAAAAGCAATCTTGTCTGGTGACATAGCTGACTATTTTTTTTTTTTTTTTTAAGATTTTATTTATTTATTTGACAGAGTGAGACACCTGAGAGAGTGAACACAAGCAGGGAGAGTGGGAGAGGGAGAAGCAGGCTTCCTGCTGAGCAGAGAGCCGGATACGGAGCTTGATCCCAGAACTCTGGGATCAAGACCTGAGCTGAAGGCATACACTTAATGACAGAGCCACCCAGGCACCCCGACATAGCTGACTTTTATTAAGTTTATTAAGTTGGGAAATAGCTCGAGTGTTAAGGTTAATTTCTTGTGTAGAAAGACAAAGGTTTTTGATTTTTAAAGGCTTTATTCCCAACAGGTGTGATAAAAAATTTATTTTTAAAATTGAGCCATTCAAAAAAAATCATGAAGTATTTAATAATAAAGCAAAGGAGTGAAATATTTTTATTTCATTGATTCTAAAATGCATAATTTTCCAGCATTTTCACACTTTTAAAATTTTTATGTGACTTATAATGATGTTGATCTCAGATTGGATGAGGCACATAAGTAAGTATCCACGGATATTATCATTTACGTCTTTGTTTCAGACTACTCTAAATAAAGCAGTAATACTTTACAGTTAACCACTAGAAACACTCTCCATCCCCTTTCTCTTTTGGTAAGATTAAAAAAAAATTCTTTAAGTATTAAAATTGGAACATTGATCTTTTTTTGGTCTGACTTGGTCGACTTACTGAAATGAAGTCTGATGTTTTTCATTTATAGCTTTGTGGATTATGGCAGCCAAATGGGAAATGGAAGATCGCTTGTCTTCAGAAAGTGCAAGACAGCTATTTCTTCGAGCTCTGCGCTTTCATCCAGAGTGCCCGAAACTTTATCAAGAAGTGAGTTGTGTACCTGTAAGATGAGCGAGTGATGTCTGAGTTTTGGTCCTTTATGGACATATATTCTTTATTAAGTTAAAAAAGACTCTGATTTATGGAGGTTAGGGATAAGTAGGGATTGCTGCTGGAGTAAAGGGGTAACAAAGATATTTCTTGGCCAGTAATAGGTGTTGACCATGTGCAACTTCCATCTTGTTAGTGAGAGATGAGAACTCTGACCTGCCCATTATGGTTGGGAGGGTTAGGGAACTGGACCCTACATTTTTTAGTTGTGGGGCCAGGGTTCAGCCATCTTTATACTTTTTTTTTTTTTTTAAGATTTTATTTATTTGTCAGAGAGAGAGAGAGAGCGCGCGCGCGCACACAAGCCAGGGGGAGGCGGCAGGCAGAGGGAGAGGGAGAAGCAGCCTCCCCCTGAACAAGGAGCCCAATGTGGGGCTTGATCCCAGGACCCTGGGATCATGACCTGAGCCAAAGGCAGACGCTTAACTGACTTAGCCACCCAGGCACCCCAAATCTTTTTTTTTTAAAGATTTTACTTATTTTATTTATTCATTTTTTTTTTTTAGATTTTATTTATTTGAGACAGAATGAGAGAGAGAGAGAGAGAGCACATGAGAGGGGGGAGGGTCAGAGGGAGAAGCAGACTCCCTGCCAAGCAGGGAGCCTGATGTGGGACTCGATCCAGGGACTCCAGGATCATGACCTGAGCCGAAGGCAGTCACCCAACCAACTGAGCCCCCCAGGCGCCCCAAGATTTTACTTATTTTAGAGAGAACATGCATGCGTGCATGTGAGCGGGAGGAGGGGCAGAGGGAGAGGGCAGAATCTTAGGCTGACTCTGTGCTGAGTGCGGATCCAGATGCAGGCCTTGATCTCATGACCCTGAGATCATGCCCTGAGCAAAGTTCCTTTTTATGCCCTGAGCTGAAACCAAGAGTTGGACGCCCAACCAACTGAGCCACCCAGGTGCCCTACGGTATAAACATTTTTTAAGAACTTGTTATTTTCATATTCTTGTAACATAAAGTTTAAAGTATTAGAAATTCTGGGGAAGTCCAAGTTTACATGTTAGTTGTATGTTAGTTTTTCTTCATAATGTTTGACAGTAAATATTTGCCATTGATTTTTTTATTTTGAAGTAATTATAGATTCACAGGAAATTATAAAGATAATTTCTCCTGATGGTTGCATTTTATAAAATTACATAATATGAAAATTAGGAAATCAGCGTTGGTATGATGTGTCCATATGGTTCTATGTCATTTTTTTACATGTGTAGATTTGTGTAACCACTACCACAATCAAAATACAGAGCTGTTCTACCATTACAGAGATCTCCCTCCTTATAAATGTCTGCTAGTTTCATAACAAAATATACTACTCCCAGACTTCCCCAGATCTGATACTTAATGGGTGTAAAATGACATCTTATGTATTTCTGATAAAAAGAAATTATTTCCAAAGGTTTTTAGTTTATTATTTCCCTTGTGTAGTACTTTAGGATGGAGTTGATGCATGCTGAGAAACTGAGGAAAGAAAAACAAGAATTTGAAAAAGCCAAAATGGATGTGGTAAGATCTGAGTGTGTTGTCCCATGTCAACAATTTGTAGTGTATCGAGCCTGCTTAGGAGTAAGAGAAAATTTTTGGAAGGTATTTTTGTTCCCAATTTAATGTCTTATTTTGAAACTTTAAGATGAGTCTAGAGTTGATTTAATTAAATGGGCTTTTTAATAAAAATGGAATTTTGTGCTTTAAAAATAGACATTTGGAGTAATTGAAGTATCTTCAAGATTATTTATTACTGATGGAATGGTAAATGGTTTTCTTTAATACTTTATAGTTTCATTAAATGACATACTAATCGGTTGAAGGAGTTTGAGGGAGGGTTATGATATCTGTGGTTCCTAGCCTTCTTTCTTTTTGGTTTTATACAATTTTTTTAGTGACAATAATTTTAAAGAAAGAAGTTTTAGAATGTTAGAGCTGAAAAAGGAACTTTGCTATCATCTGTTACTGTAGTTTCCAGCTGTGAATTTTTTTATTCAAGTAAGAGTTGACACATAAGGATAAACAAGGTGTGTAAATTCTGACCTGTTTGGGTCTAAGTAGAGAGTCAGGCCTTAGGCCGTGTGATCTTGCTATCACTCTAGGAGCCTGAGAGAACTTTCACTGTAGAAGTTCAGTGGTCTGGTTCAAGCTGCACATTTTACAAGTGAGGGAACTGGCCCAGAGAAAGACGTGATTTGCCAGAGGTCCTACATATGGCATGGGTAGTCTAGGACTGTTAATTTTCATCCTGGTGCTTTTTCTAGTTACTGGCCGTATCTGTTAAGTTATGTTTAATATAATACTCTTTAGGGGAATCTTGATTATCCTGAAGAAATCCTTAAGGGCGAGTTGGCACGGATCATCTACAAAAATTCTGTAAGCATAATGAAAGGTATGCATATTTTGAAAATTTATTTATGATGGGAGAGTGAAACATTCTATTTATAATAAGAAAGACCTTTAGCTAATTTGGAAATTTTCTGTTAGAAATTCTGTTAGACTGTGCATAAAAATTCTGTATGAATAGTATCCTCTTTCTTTAAGAAAAGGTTGATTGCCCCTTAGGATATACTTGAACATTTCAGTACATTGAGTACTTTAGTCACATGGGGAGTTGAAAAGAAACAGGTAGAACATTTCTTTATATCGGGAAGAAGTTTAGAAGAACAGAAGTACTTATGAATACTCCCAAATATCAATAACGGTTTTGCTTGTGTAGTGGGTGCTTTGTTTTTCTGTTTTGTCCTATTTCTCAAAACCCCAAAACAAAAGAACTCTAGCACATAAGAAAGTAGTACTTTCTTGTAGAAGAAAGTGATACTTTAGAGTAAAATGATACTTGAGAGTCTTACTCCCCTCCCCCACTTTTAAAATTTTAGATGCAGAATTTCATGTGTCACTGCTTTCAGTTGCACAGCTATTCGACTTTGCCACAGATCTGCAAAAAGAAATTTATGATGAGTAAGTAAAGTCATGGAAAGGTGAATATGTCTTTTTCTAATTTTGTGGTAAAAGTTTGAGACTGGGTGTTTAGAAAGGGGGAGAGAAGTTACCACACTAAATCCTTGGAAGAAAGCAAAGTTTTAGGACTGTTGTATCATCGTAAGTTATATAAAAAAATAGATTGCTGAAAAAGTTGTTTGACACCCTTATGGGCTTCCCTTGGGAAATAGTTTGTCTTTATTCAATAACAAATATCCTACAGCTTATATCAAAATGTATATTCCTGCTTTGCTGGCATGTGTTTTGTCCATAAAATGAGAGTGGTCCTTGTGAATGTTTATAGTTGATTGCTGCAGGTAATTTTATTCTTTAATGTTTGAGCATATGGTTTGAGAATTATTTGCAGCCTACCTTATGGGTACTTCACTCTTACGTAGCACCCCTTACTTTCACAGGAGATAAAATAGAACTTGGATCAGTTTTCTCTTCGGAGTTTTCAGGGCTTTGGTAGAGAATTAGGTTGTGCTTTTTCTTTGCCTCTATTATAGAAAATCAGGAGCCTGGATATAATAAAGTTCTCCAGGGCTTGAAGAGAATTGTCTTGTCACACATACCTGTTGATTTGACTTTGAGAGCTAACTTAAAAATTAACATTTGAGAATGATATCTAAAACATTCTGAAACCTAATGTGTCACAACTCTGATTGATTGACAAAATTTATATGGTGAGTGTGAAGCTATCTGGAGAGCCTAGTGGGGAGTTGTCTTGTGGTAATGGAATTGTTAAAGGGGTGTCCTGGGTCCGTTTTTAGAGCATAGGGAACTTCTCTGTTTGATATTCTGAGTTAGTCTCATGTCATAGGGCTGACACCATTAAACCACTTTGCAGCCTTCAGGCTCTGCACACAGATGACCCTCTTACTTGGGATTACGTGGCACGGCGAGAATTAGCGATGGAGACGCAGCCAGCCGGAGAGCAGCCTGCCACGAAACAAGCCAGAGCAGTGGAGGTGGGCCGGAAGGAGGAGAGGTGCTGTGCTGTGTATGAAGAGGCAGTAAAGACTCTCCCCACAGGTGAACTTCGTGGTGTGGTATACAAGTGGTAGTATTCACAAACATGAAACCGAAACTTCTGTTTCTGTTTCCAAAATCAGTTTTCAGGAATCTTTCTGTGGTAGTTGACCATGTGCCTGGCTTTCCAACTTCTTGTTTGGTGGTGGAAGATGGAGCTTTTATGACCTTCCTCAACAGTAGTGATGTTTATGTTCATCTGTTTGGGGGAGATGATACTTAGGAAATAGTAATTCAGAAGATTGTCCTTCCCTAATTATCTTTTGACACAGATTTACTTTCAGATTTTGTAATATGGGAGTATTAAGGTAGAAGGGATATATAACATGGATGAGGCTTTTACTTTTTTTTTTTAAAGATTTTATTTATTTATTTGACAGAGAGAGAGAACACAAGTAGGCAGAGCGGCAGGTGGAGAGAGAGGGAGAAGCAGGCTCCCCACTGACGCGGGGTTCGATCACAGGACCCTGGAATCATGACCTGAGCCGAAGGCAGACGCTTAACTGACGGAGCCACCCAGGCGCCCCCGAGGCTTTTACTTTTTATATAAGTGGTTACTCAGTTGCTTTTCCCCCCAGTGTTTGAGATGTTGATTGGCTGTAATGGGAATAACTAGGTTTTTTTCACCAGACTAGTTTACATTCTTCCGGGGAATCTTCCCCTCACAGAAAAGATGTATGATGACTGTTAAAAAGAGAAACTGGCGATCTGATCAATGTAATCTCTGACTTTTCCAGAGGCCATGTGGAAGTGTTACGTCAACTTCTGCTTGGAAAGATTCGCTAAGAAGACCAGCAGTCAGTTCCTCAGAGAGAGGGTAAGGGACTTAAGTTACATGCTTATAGTGGCTGACTAGAAAGTGACTTTTCTGGAAGAAGAGCAGACACATGGCTCCTTTGGGGCCTGGGACAGCTTCCAAGAACTTCATGCTTAACCTAAGTTCTTTCTCTTTGTGGGTGACCTACTCGTTCTAAAGGTCTGAGTCTGCTGCATCCTTATTAGGGCCACCTGGTTAGGAGGCGCTCTCTTACTGGACTGTGCTTCGTGCCGCTTTTTGCCTGGTCTAATCATAAGTGAAACCACTTCAGGTTCCCTCTCTGTTTTCAGAAATGTGCAAAACTGTACTTGTTCCTGTCAGAGGCCAAAGACCCCTAGTGGGATGTTTATAACGAACTGAAGGATTTTTTCTGATTTCAGAGGCTGGAAAGAACCATGATGGCATTCAGGAAGGCACATGAACTCAGACTTCTACCAGAATTCCAGTACAAGCAGTGGGTAAGGACACATTCACTGCCAATAACACGTACTTAATTTCATTTGGTTCCTGCTGGTGTCATGTGTTTTAAGGTATAGTTATATGACTAAGCCCATTTGGAAGTTTAGAACGGAAGACGTAGAGACATTACGTTTGGGATCTCAGTATTTGGTGTATGCCAAAAATGAAATGTGTACCAGTAAAGGGAGGAATGTTATATAGTGGAAAACCCTCAGAATAAGGAGTCACAAGTTAGATTTTGTGTGTCTCCCCATCCATCTTTTCCTGAACATCCTTTTCCTGAATGTATGCCTGACCCAGATTAACCATTGGTATGGTAACAGTGAAGACAAATTAGATGTGTTCCTATGTTTCAGAAGCTGACATTTCAGTAAGAAGCTTATTAACCCATCCCTACTCTCTCCGGTGGGTAAGGATTATTACGGCGACCAGGATAATGTGCTGAAGGAATACGTAGTCTGGATCGGGTTTTGTCACTTAATAGCTAGGTAGCTTGGGCAAGCCACTTAACCTTTCTGAGTTTGTTTACTTGATTTTAAAATAGTGATAGTTACCTTTTTTTTTTTTGCCAGCTCACAAAGTTCTTGACGTGAACAAAAATGTTCATACGTTAACATTTAAAAAATACTTTTTACATCCAGCTAAGTCATGCATATGCTGTATACTTGTCTGCTGTATTATACCATGACTGAGATGCCCTTTTCCCATTATGAAAAATCCCAGGCTTGGAAGAGTTCAGCTGCTCCCATTTGAGCTATTGAATACTGGCAGGACAGTCACCCCCTATAAATTTAGGTGGACTGTGCTTTGAGTATTGCTATGGCAGCCCTGCTCTCTTTCTGTCATGACTATTTGGTCCTTCACCACTCTGGCTATTCAGACATCCTGTGCTCCCCAAATCTCTGATGCTGCCCTTCCTAAGCCTACTACCTCATTTACCTCATCACTCTGGTACCCTTGCCTTTAATGAGAGCTCCTCAGTATACTGCCTCTAAACTTAAAATGCTTAGCTGATTCCTACATCCGTCGTTTTTCCAGATTATTCTCCACAGAATGATCTTTAAAAATCGATGATCAGATTATTCTGTGCCTTCCACTGTCCTTTGGATAAAGCTGGTCATTCTCCCTAATACGGTCTTGGCCTCACTTGCCAGTTCTCTAGTATACATTCTACTCCTTCAGCCGTGTTGAACTTGGATTTCCTTTTGTTATCCTTATGAGAACATAAGCTCTCTCTTATGCACATGCTTGTTGGGAGAGCCTTCTCTAACTAATGCCTACTCTTCCTTAAGCCTAGCATAAATGGTGTTTTCTGTCTCATAGCTGCCATAGACCCTGTTGGGTGTTCCTGCTTTGTACTCTTTTAGCATACGATTCTTTTTCTGTCAAGGCAAGTATCAGACTGTCTCTACTTCTAGACTAGAGGCCCTGGGGCAGTGGAGAATGTACTTGATTTCCTCATTATTAAATCTAGCATGTATAGGGGCGCCTGGGTGGCCCAGATGGTTAAGCATCTGCCTTCAGCTCAGGTCATGATCCCGGGGTCCTGGGATCAAGCCCCATGTCGGGCTCCTGGCTCAGCGGGGAGCCTGCTTCTCCCTCTCCCTCTGCCTCTCCCCCTCCTCGTCCTCTCTCTCGCTCTGTATCTCAAATGAATAAATAAAATCTTAAAAAAAAATGCTTAAAAAAATAAATTTAGCATGTATAGGGAGCAATAAAAGTGCTTGCCAAATGAGCAGACTGCATATTGCCATTTATTTGCTCTTCCACAGTTTTTTTAAAATTGAATTGGTTTTAGGTTTTTTCCCTCTTCGGTTACAATAGTGTGGATTTAAGCATTTTAAAACACGTAAGATTTCCTTCTGTGTTGGGTTATATTTGTTAAAATTTCCAAGTTTAAGATGTGAACACTTCCATGACTCTTGTTACACAGTGTCAAATTACATTTCAGAAAAATGGTACCAGTTGATTGTGTGCCCAACTCCATTTGAATGAATAAACATGTTTCATTATCAACCCACAAATACTGGTTTTGTCTGATTTTTATATTCTGTTTGGTGGGTGTGGGTTTTATTATAGTGAACTATTTTATTAAAAACTTAACTTTCAATCTAAATTATTTAGGCCCTCTACTTTGTATGTCTTACCTATTTTTTGGTAGCCTTTAGGAATAAGAGCAGGCAATGGAAGAGAATTTCAGATCGTTTACTTTGTGCCTGTTTGGCAGCCATTGTCAAAGGTTAAGTGGAGATGATGTTGAAATCGCTGCCTTAAATGAGGTCTTTTTTTTGTACCCCCCCCACAAAACGTAGATGATCTAGCTTTCAGTGGATAATTCTCCAGTGATCCTTTGTCTTACCCAGATTGAGTTGCTGCTGCATCAGGACTTCTTAAAGGAAGCTCTGGAGGTAGCAGTAGCCGGGACTGAATCGTTTAGAGACTCTGTGATGATGTGGCAGATGAAGCTGCAGGTGCTGATTGACTCTAAGAGCCCTGATGTAGCCGGGCTTTTTGAAGAAGCTTTTGTGCATCTGAAAGCCCAGGTCTGTGAGTTGGGTCTTTTGTATTTCATTGTGTTTGGGAAACCTTTTGAGACTGAGCCAAAGCTCATTTGAAGTTGTGCTTGTGTGATGAGGGCTGGCCCCAGAGTACATGTGTGTCTATATCAAGGGTAGGAGTGGAACAATTTCCTTCCATTTACTAGCCTATTTCTAATTTGTTATTTGAAAAATGACTAAATAAGGGGCGCCTGGGTGGCTCAGTCGTTAGGCATCTGCCTTCGGCTCAGGTCATGATCCCAGGGTCCTGGGATCAAGTCCCGTGTCAGGCTCCCTGCTCAGTGGGAAGCCTGCTTCTCCCTCTCCCACATCGCCCTGCTTGTGTTCCTTCTCTTGCTGTCTCTCTCTCTCTGTCAAAAAATAAATAAATACTTTAAAAAAAAGAAAGACTAAATTATGTGAAATTCTCTATTTTATTTTGATATGTTATAAGTGAGAAATATTGAGTATTTTTCTCCCTTGCTTCCAAAGCTGTAGTTAAGCCCGAGTTATATATTTAATTTTTTTAAGTTTTTATTTATTAGAGAGAGAGCAGGGGGAGGAGCAAAGGGGAAGGGACAAGCAGACTCTGTGCTGAGTGCAGAGCCCAGTGTGGGGCTTGATCTCACAACCCTGAGATCATGACCTGAGCCTGAGCCGAAAGCAAGAGTTGGACACTTAACTGACTGAGCGACCCAGGCTCCTCCAAAGCCCGAGTTTTAAAAAAGACATATATATATATGTATATATATATATATAGTTTTTTAAAAAGATTTTATTTATTTGTTTATTTGTCAGAGAGAGCACAAGCAGGGGGAGAGGGAGAGGGAGAAGCAGACTCCCCGCTGAGCAGGGAGCCCAATGTGGGACTACATTGGGAAAGCAAGAGTTGGACACTTAACTGACTGAGCTACCCAGGCATCCCTAAACAGACATATATTTCTAAATCTTAAAGCTTTGCAGTCAATCTTTTTTTAAAGAGATATTTATTTATTTATTTAGAGAGCAGAGGGAGGGGCAAGGGAAGGGAGAGGGAGAATCTCCAGCAGACTCCTTGCTCAGCGCGGGCCCGAGTTGGGGCTTGGTCCCATAACCCTGAGCTTATGACCTGAGCCAGAATCAAGAATCTGACACTTAACTGACTGAGTCACCCAGGTGCCTTCCAGAATCTTTTTTTTTTTTTTTTAAGATTTTATTTTTAAGTAGCCTCTGCACTCAGTGTGGGGCTTCAACTCACAACCCCAAGATTAAGAGTTGCACGCTCCTGACTGAGCCAGCCAGGCACCCCCTTTTATATTAGGAAAAAAGTATTCTGGAAGTTAAAGTGGGGAAAAAATCTTAATTCTCATTTGTGTGTGCCTCTGGGGCATGAGTGAAGATCAGATAATTGAGTTTGGATTAAGTAGTACTTGTGTCGTGGGTCTTAGACAGCAGAGATGTGACCTGGGTAGCTGGGGGTCTGACCAGCTATGGACACTTCATTGCTTAATTCACAGATAGCTGATGGTAATAACTGTAGGTAGTACTCCAACAGAAGGGTGCTAGTTTTGACAGGAGAGTGCTGCTTTGGGGGTGTTGGTCACAAGTCTGTCTGTGCTCTGGCAGGCCATCCCTACTGGGCACTGAGAATTTGGTCATGGTGAAGACAGACTGGGAGTGAATCCATATTTTACATATTGAGTATCTCAGTAGGAGCCTGTCTTTATAGTGACTAGTTTTCAGAGCATAGAGCTAAGCCATCAATTTCTAACTTTTTTTTTTCTTTCTCACTGTGACCAGGTCTGTCTGCCATTGTGGATTTCTTGGGCAGAGTGGAGTGAAGGTGCCCAAAGCCAAGAAGACACGGAAGCCATTTTTAAGGTCTAGGCCCTACGTTCTGAGTCTTGTGGTGGGTGGGGAATGAGCAGATAGGTTCACTAGTTGGCTAGTTTTAGGGTTATTTTTATAGCAGATGTTCCTAAACCACTGTTAATTGAGCAGCCTGGTATGGTTCTGGGAAAATTTGTTTTGATATTTATAAATATCCTCATGCAGCTTGTGTCTTTTTTTTTTTTTTAATTGTAGAAAGCTCTCTTAGCTGTCAAAGGTGCTGACTCAGTCACTCTGAAGGATAAGTACCTGGATTGGGCTTACCGAAGCGGTGGCTACAAAAAGGCCAGAGCTGTGTTTAAAAGGTGCTCACAAACTTTCATCACTGTTATTCGTCTCCCCACCCTGCATTCAGCCCCCCATGCCCAGGTTATATGTATGGCAAATAGTATCTGAGGAAGTAATTCAAGAGACTTTTTCAGAAAGTCTTTTGTTGAACAATAAAAGCAGTTCTTACCCCTTGGTGGAAAATTAAAAAAAAAAAAAAAGAGGGAGATAACTATTAACTCACTGTAATCAGGAGAAAAAAACATGCTTAATGTATCATTTAAAAACTTTGTTTTCGGGGCACCTGGGTGGCTCAGTCGGTTAAGCATCTGCCTTTGGCTCGGGTCATGATCCCAGGGTGCTGGGATCGAGCACCGCATCAGGCTTCTTGCTCAGTGGGGGGCCTGCTTCTCCCTCTGCTTCTCCCCCTGCTTGTGCTTTCTCACTCTCTCTGTGGCAAATAAATAAATAAAATCTTAAAAAAAAAAAACAACAAAAAAAAACCTTTGTTTTTGCATATTTGAGATTATACTATAATCACATTTTGTATGCCGCTTTTGTTGGTGAACATTGCACTGGCCTTTTTCCTGTCAGTAACAATTCTTCATGAACGTCATTCCTTAGAAATATCTGTATGGTACGTCGCTCTGGGGATGTGCCATAATTTAGATGGTCATAGTAATACTGCTTTGGGTGAACATTTCTGCACAAATATTACTTGTTCATACTGGAAATCACTTCCTTAGAATATATTCTTAGAAGTGGAATTATTGGTCTCCTTCCGAAAGACCTTAAAAGTGTAAAAGTCCGAAAGACTGTAAAAGTGGGGAAGAGGAGAACAGGAAGAAAACTGGGTGGGAAAGAGTTTGGTGGGGGTGAAGAGTAAGTCACTGGACACCGAAAGTGTTGAGAGTGACTGGTGGTCAAGTCCAGTCCTTGTGGCCAGGTCTTTATTAAACCATGCGTTGTGGAGACGTGGGCATAGGCAGGTAGTTAGAGTCATGGGATGTAAGAGGCTTGCTGTCTTTGTGGATGATAACTGCTTTCTCCTTTTATGTAGTTTACAGGAAAGCCGTCCATTTTCAGTTGATTTTTTCAGGAAAATAATCCAGTTTGAAAAGGAGCAAGTAAGTGTTCTGTCTATTCATTTCTTGTCTGAGAAAATGAACTGGTGGTTACTCTCCTATATGGCAGCATTTTTGTCATTTAAAAAGTTCTCATCATATATAGTATAAATTTCCGGTCCCCTCACCTAACCATTTTTTCATAGAGATGGTTAAGGAATGGTAACCAAGCAAAGAAGAGAAAGTCCATGTCTGGAAAATAGAAAACTCAGATGTCACCTCATAGAGGAAACCCTCCCTACCAGGTTGGACGAGGTGCTGCTTCTCTGCATCTGGAGCACCCTGTTTGTCTTTTGTATTGGGTTATGAGGTAGAGAGTAGGCAGTAACTGTTTCTGGTGTGGTTTTTGTTTGTTGTGAGATTTGTTTATTTTATTTATTTTTTTAAAGATTTTATTTATTTGACAGAGAGAGACACAGTGAGAGAAGGAACACAAGCAGGGGGAGTGGGAGAGGGAGAAGCAGACTCCCCGCCGAGTAGGGAGCCCGATGTGGGGCTTGATCCCAGGACCCCGGGATCATGACCCGAGCCGAAGGCAGGCGCCTGACGACTGAGCCACCCAGGCGCCCCTTGTTTATTTACTTTAGAGAGAGAGAAAGAGAGCGAGTAAGCGTGTGTGCACACGTTGGGGAGAGGGAAAGAGGGAGAGAACCTCCAACCAGATTCCCTGCTGAGCGTAGAGCCCAGTGCAGGACTTGATCTCATGACCCGTGAGATCATGACCTGAGCCGAAACCAAGAGTTGGACACTCAACTAACTGACTGAGCCACCTAGGTGACCCATGTTTCTGGTGTTTTTAACTGAACTTGTGAGTGAGGGAAAATACAGGAAGGTCTCCGTTTAAAAGATAATACACGAGGGGCACTTGGGTGGCTCAGTTGGTTGAGTGTCCAACTCATGATTTCAGCTCAGGTTATGATCTCAGGGTTGTGGGATTGAGTTCCGTGCTGGCTGTGGAGCCTGCTTAAGATTCTTTCTCTCCCTTTCTCTCCCCCTCTGTGTCTCCTCACCCCTCTCTCAAAAAAGAGAAGAGATAGTGTAAAAAATAATACACGAAAATCCAAAGGTGTCTGTAATCCCATCGCAGTAACGCAGCCAACCATATTTATTTTAATTTTTAGTTTACTAAAATTAGTTTTTGTTTACATGTGTACACACAAGTTTTATTTCTGTCTTATGTGCCACGTGGAGGTTCTCTCTTAACTTTTTTTGAGTTAACGTTAATTTATGAATACATTCCTGTGTTTTTCCATGGTTGTCATCTTGAACAATTGTGGTGTTATTCTTAAACCCACAGTTTTAACTAGTCCATTACAATAGGTTGTTTCCCAGATTTTTGATACTGAAAACAAGAGTGCTGTAAACATTTTGTTTAGACAGCATTTTTTTCTTCTTTGGAATTCTTTTTTTGAGATAAGTTTCTGGGACTGGAGAGAATAGTTCTTTATATATTGTAAGATGGTCCTTCAAAAGAAGTGTACTTCTTTATAGTGATAATCAGATATATCAGTATATTTATTTCCTCACACACTCTCTAAATCTGCAGTTTTGCTTTTTCTCCTTTATTTTGGTATTTTGATGGGTGTTTATTATTTTTACTTGAATTTTGAAAAATTAGTGAGGTTGAACTCATAGCTTTAATCATTGTGTGGGTCACCTCTTGTCCTTTTCATACAAGAGGTAATATAGCATAATAATAACTAGGCTTTGGATTAATAACATAATGGTGTGTGTCCTGGGCAGTTCTCAGCGTTGGCATCCTTCTCCGTCAAGAAGGTCATAATACGTGTTCCAGGGGTGTGCAGATTACAAGGCCAGGGTGGGGTACTACGTAGAAAGGACTTTGCACAGTGAACCCTTAACAATGTGTGATTCTGTTTTTCATGCATGTGTATGATACGGAGTGAAGATGACTTTCTATAAAATAACACAGCCTTAGGGAAGAGAATTTTGAATGAGGAAATAGTTACTTGACTATACAAGAGTATTTTTAAACTGTAGAGTTTACTCTCCTTTGAAAATGAAACAAAAGAGAATACATTTAAATGGAAATAGAAGTAAAGAGTGAACATTCATTGATTGTAAAGTTAGTACCAGCTACTCTGCTAGGTTCATAATTAGTCAGCATTTTTTAATTGAATTCTTGTAGTTGCTATAAGAGATATCATTATCCTTCTTTTATGGGTGAGGAAACTTTTAAGGTCAGAGGGTTTAAAAAACTCGGGGAAGGTTATATAATTACTATTTGTATATGCTTTGCCTTCATATAAAAAGTTTTAAGGTGGACATAGCTAATATTTGCCGGGGCCCAGACACTTTCAAAAGAAAGAAATCCTTAGCTACAGGGAGTAAACCTTCTCCATTTATTTATTTAAATCCTAGTCTTCCCTCAGGGCTTTCAAATGTATTTTCCTGTGAAGCTGCCCATGTTCCCCCAACTGAGAATCAATTAGGCTTTTTTCCATGCTGCCAGAACAGAGTGCTTTTATCACCGTTTGACACTGACTTCACTCTGGTGAGTGCTGTATTTGGCTTTTCTCTGGATAAGGTGAGAGCCAGGCTGTGTTCGTCCTAAACCCTGAGCCTTCTCCCCTTCACATACCTAATAGGTGGTAGCTATTTTAACAGTGTGGTGGAAGGGAATTTGTGACATTATGAATTAGGCTTTTGAGGCAAGATTGTCTGATTATTTTTGTTAGGAATCCTGCAAGATGGCGAACTTAAGAGAATATTATGAGAGAGCTTTGAGAGAGTTTGGATCTGTAGATTATGGTAAGTAAACTTCAGTTATAGACACATCTGTTTGCAGGTGTGGTCTGTAGCCCATCAGTATGGTTAGAACAGTGCTTAACTCTTTTTAGGTCATGGCCCTCTTTGAGAATAAAACTTGCATCTTTGCCCTGCCTTCCCCCTTACTTTGTGCATAAATACTTGCAGACATAATTTGGCTTATAACTTCCAAGTTCACAAGGTCAAGAGTTTATGGGTCTTCCATTAAGAACTCTGGAGTAGAGAACAATTTGCTTGGTTTGGTTCTCTAAAAAAAATGTGATATTTGTAAGGGAGAGGTTAATAATATAGGTCAGAGTAAAAGGAGTGATAGAAAGGGGTAGTGGGATGCTAACTGACATTAGTTGTCATTGGCTGTTGCCACACTGTCCTCATTTTTATAGGACTTGTGAAACATATTTCTGGGTATAGGTATGTTGTATAAAATCTGTTTACTTATGAACTTAAAAACAATGTCTAGTAGTTAAACTTAGATTTAAAAAAAAAATACGTTAGCTTTTACAAAGTTTTAGCAGACCTTCTGGTGAAATGAATGAAAATGGCATTCTTAATAACCCAAGCAAGTTTTATTAGGCATTGGTAACAAAATTAGAGTGAATGCATTGAAGCTCAGTTTCACCTTGAAAGAGACTCAGCAAAATCCTCCCTCTAAAATATTTAGTATTTTTGGATTATGAACTACATAGACTGTCATGATTTAAAGTGAAGTTTTCCACTTTAAAAAAAGTTTGATGCGCCTAGTGTAAAGAAGCTGAGAGAGATATTGTTTCACTCAGGGCTCTAGGGAAATGACAACAAGTTAAGTTTCTTAGAAATCTTACACTGAATCAATATTAAATAGTTAAGTTTACATGATAAAGCCTTGTCAATGATCTAATTGTATGTTTACAGTAATTTTTCGTTCCTTTTAAAGGTCTTTGGATGGATTACATCAAAGAAGAATTGAACCACCCACTTGGTAGACCTGCGAACTGCGGACAGATCTATTGGCGAGCCATGAAAATGTTACAGGGAGAGCCAGCAGAGGTTTTTGTAGCTAAACATGCGATGCATCAAGCTGGCCGTTTGTGAGAAGAGGAAAAACACAGCCAATTTTGTGAAATAGTGTTATAAGCCCTCTGGCCAGATTTGTATTGTGAGTTCATCTGCAGTTTGCTAAGAGATGGCAGACAAGATGGCGGTCTGATTTTGGGACATGCTTTAATTTTGTTAATGCGTTAATCTTTAATTCCAGAAAAGAGAATTGCTATTTAGTGGCCCAGAGGCTACTTGTTAAGGCCGGACTTACTGTAGGTCCTAAATGTTTTCCAAAATATATAGAAATCATAAACTTGAGTTTCTTTTGTTACCCCTGGTCAAGAATGAGTATCTCTAACTGGGACCTAGGGGGGCCAGTGAAAGTGGAGGAGAAAGTACAATTCCATTTTTTCTTCTCTTCTTATTAAAAAAGTATACATGGTGTGCATTTGTTGTAGGAAATATGGAGTGAGCAGAATAATGTGGGGAAGAAAATAAAAGCATCCCATAACCTCATCGTCTGGAGTTAAACTTACTTCCTTTATGAGAATTAGATTTATACTATTAGATCATTTACTCATTCATTCATTCATTAAGTGTTCATTATTAGCAGGAAAGAAGAGAAGCTTTTTGGGATGGAGGTAGGGGTTGGAGGAACAGGGCTGGACATCCTGAGAGAGCTTGTTGTTGCCACAGAAGAGGATTCTGGGTATTGGGGTCAAAAGTTGACCTTTAAGAGGATAAAGACATTATAAAAGTGCCTTCTATCCCTGGGACTGATCTTTAGAGAAGTGTCTACAGTGGGGAGGCCCAGCAACAAAAGGAGGGCAATGGGTAGGGAGTAGATTAGAGCAGCAGAGAAGGCCTTCAGAGGCAAAGGTGGAGGATGGCTTGGAGCAGAGAGGACATTCTGGGAGCAGGGGAGGCAACTGTTTGAATTTTACATCCTTTAACTGAACATTGATGTCACTGGGAGAAGCATTCAGTTTAGTTTGACTTAATATTGTTACACTTATGTTATTTTTCCATGTCATTAAAGAGCCTTAAAAACATTTAATGAATCTTTAACATTGTATTGTATAGATGAGCCGTGACTTAACTTTGCTAATTCTTGTGGTTGGACCTTGTCATTTCTAATTTTTTTCTTATAAATGCTGTTGATGAGGCTTCTCATAAATCTTTGTCACATCCTTGATTATTTAGGAGATTGACATTTGTTGGTAGAATTACTGAATTAAAGGATATAACTATTTTGAAGAATATTGACATGTATTGCCAATCTGCAATGTATGAGAATACTTTGAAGCAGTGTAGGAGAATGTCAATACCTTTACCTGTAGTGGGTATTATGTTTTAAATTTTTACCATTTGAATAGGCAAAAAGTGCTATGTCATTGTTTTAATGTGCATTTTTTATATTAATGAAGTTAATGTGCTTTTCCTGGTTCTCTTGTTTTTTAATGTTGACTGTTTTCTAAACTTTTTTCTTACTAATTTGAAAGAATTTTTTAAATATTAATTTTTAGTTTGTCTCTCCTTTATTGCAAATAATTTGCCCCTAGCTTTTTGTTTTGTTTGTGTGTGTGTGTATGTGTGTATGTGGTGGTTTTTGATTCCCAGAGGATATTTTGGTGTGTGTATGACTTCTATTGTTGAAAACTCTTCCTCTTGCTGAAGACAACTCATTTTTTTTTTCCCCAAGGAGTTAACTAAATTTTCTACAATGTGGTTTGTGGCCAGTCATTTTTCTATTGATTTGTGGTACTTTTTTTGTTGTAAGATTTTACTTATTTGAGAGAGAGCGCACATGAGCAGGGAGAGGAGCAAAGGGAGAGAGGGAGAAGCAGACTACCTGCTGAGTGGAGACCCCGGTGGGGGGCTTGATGCCAGGACCCTGGGATCATGACCTGAGCGAAGGCAGATGCTCGGCCGACTGAGCCACGCAGGCGCCCCCCCCCCGCCCCGTTTGAAAGATTTGTTTATTTTTAGAGGGAGAGGGAGAGAGAATCTCAAGCAGACTCCCTGCTGAGTGGGGAGCCCAATGTGAGGCTCAGTCTCACGACCCTGAGATCGTGACCTGCTCCAAAGTCAAGCCGCAGTTGAGTCAGATGCTTAACTGCCTGCACCACCCAGGTGCCCCTGTGGTACTACTTATTACATATTAAGTTCCTATGATATTAGAATCTGTTTTAGGACATTTTTACTTTGAGCTTTTGTACTCTAAATGTTGTTTGCTTGCCACTTGTTTTAAAATTTCCTCTCTCACATTTCCATTAAGGAAGTTTAGCATTCTAAATCCTTACATGGCATTTTTGTTTTAGGAAGAAGATACATGTTGCTTTTAAGAGATGAGAGCGAAGAGGGTGGTTGGCTCCTTTTTTTTTTTTTTTTTAAGATTTATTAGGGGGAGAGAGAGAGAACATGTAGAGGGAGAGGCGGGGGAGGCAGATTTCAAGCAGGTTCCCTGCTGAGCGCAGAGCCCATTGTGGAGCTCCCTGTCACAACCCTGAGATCATGACCTGAGTGGAAATCAGGGTCCGGCACTTAGCTGACTGAGCCATTCAGGTGCCCCCTGCTCGTTGGCTCCTTTTTTTTTTTTTTAATTGTTCTTTTTTTTTTTAAACCTTTTATTTATTTATTCATGAGAGACAGAGAGAGAGAGAGAGGCAGAGGGAAAAGCAGGCTCCCAAGGAGCAGGGAGCCTGATGCGGGACTCGATCCCAGGAGCCTGGGATCATGACCCGAGCCGAAGGCAGACGCTCAACCATCTGAACCACCCAGGCGCCCTGGTTGGTTCCTTAAAACATGGCTATGAAGGTGGGTCACCCAGGGGTCATCACAACCCTATATCTGGGGTTCACTCTTGCAGGTTGTGAAGATACATCTAGCTAGTGCACCCAGAGCTTCACTGTTAGATATGGTAGCTTCTAGCCATGTTGGCAATTTAAATCTATTGAAATTATTTTCTCATTTACACTGACCACATTTCAAGTTCTCAACAGCCACATGTTTTTCATACTGGACACTACAATTAATAGAGCTTTTATTTCCACCATTAAAGGTTCTAATGGAGAGTGTTGACCTCAGTCCAGTTAGATTTGGGGAAACCTGACTCATGGGTCAGAACAGAGCACACATTAATTGGTCACATTCTTTTCTCTGCAGGAAAGTCTACATAGAGGAAAGAAAAGGTACTGTGTATCAACTGTTAGGCTAAATTTTTTTATAGTAGGAAAAATTTTTATTTAAAATTTTAAATTTGAGTGTAGTTGACACAATGTGAACATCAGTTTCAGGTGCACAACATAGCCGATTCAACAACTCCCTATGTTATGCTGTGCTCCCCACAAGTGTAGCTCCCATCTGTCACCATACAAGTCCACTGTAATATCATTGACGATATTTCCTATACTGTACCTTTTAACCCCGTGACGTACTCATTCCATGATTGGAAGCCTGTGTCTCCCACTCCCCTTCACCTGTTTTGCCCGTCCCCCCTTACACTGATTTTTTTCAAATGTCTTTGATGGTTCACATTCGTTGAGGGAGATGAAGGAATAAGCTCTCTAATGTCCCAAAAGATCGTCATAAGGTGGCCTCGTGAGCAGGAATCCCAGTTTCTGGGTTTTCTGCTACTTCATTGTTAAAATGATCCTCACACCCTGAGCAGGTTTCTTATGAAGAGTTGCAGCCTGGGAAAAGGCAAGGAAGGGTGACTTTAGAGTTGGGTTTATCCCCAACTCAGGCCCTGCCCATCTGCTCCTGCCCTCAGGCTATAGAGGGCCAGACTCTGAGCATTAAAAAATAGGAGCCCAGGCCAGACGACTGTGACAGCAGAGAATGTTTAAGGTTACTG
Source organism: Eumetopias jubatus (assembly GCF_037043125.1). Classification (NCBI taxonomy): domain Eukaryota; kingdom Metazoa; phylum Chordata; class Mammalia; order Carnivora; family Otariidae; genus Eumetopias; species Eumetopias jubatus. The sequence goes on from NW_028274816.1 coordinate 123,067,839, forward strand.
TGACTGTCATATGGGTGTTTGCACATCGTTTTCATCATCTATCCTGGTTTCTAATCAACTTTAGAAGAACTGTCATTAACTTAGGGTGGAGAATCCCTGGGCACATCCCTTCGTGGGTGGGTTATAGTCCCATTCCAGCCTGAGTTCTGCAAACACCTGTGACGAGTGAGTGAAATGTGGTTGGAGCTCAACTGTATTCAAACTTTTGAGAGCTGAGCTTTGTAGACTATCAGGGAGACTCGGGTAATTGAATATCCTAGCAGGAATTCGAGGTTTGGGGATCGAAGCACATCCAGCGTGGTGGGGCAAGGATATCGGTTGGCACCGCAGACCCAGCTAGTCGTCAGCTCTGGGATGGGCACCCGCAGGAGCGCCAAAAATTCGATCCCGGGACCCGTAGGTAGGGGGCTTCGGCTGCCGCGCGCGCGCGCGCGCCCCGCCCCTCCTGCCCCGCGCAGCCCCGCCCCTGGCTTCCTCGTGACCCGTGTCCCGCCCCCCTCGGCCGGGAGCGCCCCCGGCTGATTGGCCCCTCCGCGGCGTATCCTCCGGCTGGCAGCCAGGCGGGCGCGTCACGTGGCCGAGCAGCGTCCAGGGCGCCGATCCGCGGGCCTCCAGGCATGGACCGTCAGGCCTCCGGAGTCCGGGCGCTGGGGGCCGCCGAGCCGCTTCGGGGTCCGCCGCTGCCGAGCGCGCGGGAGGCGCCCCCCAGCCCGGGGGTGAGCGCGGCCGCCAGGAGCGGCCCGGGGCGAGAAGTTGCGGGGCTCGCGGGCCGGGCCGGGCGGGGCGGGGTTGGGGGCTGCGGGGCCGCGGGGCCGCGGGAGCGCCGTTTGGGCGCGCGCTCGCGCTGGAAACTGCGGGGCCGCGGCGGCCGAGGGCGTGGGGGCTGGGGGGGGACGAGCGGGGGCGGGGCGGCGGGCTGGCAGGCTCGGGGGCGCTTCTGCGTACTTGCTGAATGGGAGGTGATGCTGACGACCGAGAGCTGGGGGCCTGGGCCGGGGGCCTGGGCCGGGGCCAGGTGAGGGCGGCGAGGAGCGCGCTGTCCCCGAAGGACCTGTGACCAGGGCTGGGGATGCACGGCTCACCCTGAGCACCACATGATGTCTGATGCGCTCTGTCCTTTTCTGTTTACTGAAACCAAAGGCCCGGCTTGACGCAGGGTTTCCAGAAACTTGTTTTCATTTGCGCGCCAGACAGCTCCTGGTTTTTCAAAGACCGTTGTTAACAGCCATCACCTGTCCTTGTTTACAGCCAGGCAGTTCTGCTGGGTGGTGAGCGTCGCGAGGGTAGGAACCCTCTGTTGAGTGCTGTTAACCCGCCGCCTGGCGGCGTGCCTGCCACGATAGACCCGGCTGTTAATGGGAGGGGGTAGAATGCTTGTTTAAGCATCAAAGATAGTACTAAAACCGAGTAAGATAGGAAAAATGCATTGATAGTCTTATAAAAAAATTACTTAGGGGGGCGCCTGGGTGGCTCAGTCGTTAAGCATCTGCCTTCGGCTCAGGTCATGATCCCAGGGTCCTGGGATTGAGCCCCGCATCGGGCTCCCTGCTCGGCGGGGAGCCTGCTTCTCTCTCTCCCACTCCCCCTGCTTGTGTTCCCTCTCTCGCTGTGTCTCTCTCTGTGAAATAAAATCTTTAAAAAAAAATTACTTTGGAGTGCGGACAGGGTGAGACTGATTCTGCCGGGACATAGCAGGAAGGGATGTGCGCTTCCTCTCCAAGGTGATAGGGTGGTAGTGCCTGCAGAGGCGTGGAGGTGAGGAAGGACAGAGCAGATGGCTGGGAGCTTGGGTGGCAGGGCCAGGGGAGAGAACTATGTTCAGCAGGTCGAGGCACCCCGATGGGTTGGTGTGAATGCCATGGCCAATTTTATGTTCCCACGTGGAGGGCTCTTGAAGGTTTTTGAGCAGAGTGAGGCTGTTAAGGCTGGGCAGGGTGGGTGAGTGGGAGGGCAGGGAGCTATGGCAGTGGTCCACGGGAGAGATGCCACCAGCTGACCTGTAGCAGTGACCAAGGGTTGTCACTGACTACAAGAGGTGGAATTTATTCATTAAATCTAGGGATGACTAGGTCATGAACTAATTGGGGCAGGTGCCAAGTGCACTTCAAGTGTAGGAGCTAAGAAGGCGGATTTAAATACAACAAATATTACATTCCTGCTACGTGCCAGGTGTTTTCATAAGTGTTACCTCGTCATAAGCCCCCTGCAAGGTCAGAACAGTCATCTCCAGTTTCTGGAGAAGGAATCCCAGGCGTGGGGGTTGAAGTGGTCTATCAAGGTCACACTCTAAATGAATGGCAGAGCTGGGATGGAAACCATGTCTTTCTTATGCAGGCTGTGAACATTTCTTGTTCCATTTACAAAGCAGTCTTGGAGGTGATAGGATTTCAGGAACTTTTGCGTGATGGGAGCAGAAAAGCATATAGTTGGCAGTAGGGGAAGACTTCTTTCTCTTCAGAGTCACTTAGGGACTACAGCTCTGTTGCCCCCTTGTATCGGGAGACAGAATTTGCTAGAATGTGAAGTCACTGAAAAGGTAAAAATGAACATGGCGGTAGCACCTGCAGGAAACAGCTACCAACCCTAGGGCTGAGGGAACGAAGGAATGAGGTGTCAATGATTAAAATTTACAGGCTCAGAGGGGAGGCTTTGCAGAGCTGAAATTCCAACTTCTGAGGAGGAGGTGCTGCCCACACCTACTGCTGGGGTCTCCGAGCTTGGAGGAGGGGGGCCTGAGGGCCTGGGACTCAGACCCCAGACGGGAGGGCCCAGGGAGGAGGTTGGCTCCGCCAGTGCTGGCAAACTGTGAACTGGATCCAGCGGCTGCTGTAGGAGGGCGCTGTTGCTGCCGCCGTTGGTGGGGGGGGCGAAGTGTCGCCGGGGTGGCGTCTGCAGGAATAGGAAGGAGCGAGGCCCTTCTCCCTCGGGCCTTGCCGCATCTCCTAGGGCAAAGCAGAAGTGGGGGTTACAGAGCCCCAGCCCCACCCTCACAAAGGTGAGAGTGCAAGATGGCAGCTTAATACCGAGTCCTGGGTAACCTTCTCTTCTTCCTGCAGGCCACCTTTGCCCCCGCTGACCACTCCGGGCAGCAGAGAGAGACCGAGAAGGCCATGAATCGGCTAGGCAAGTAGACAGTGGAGAAGACGGGGGTGGATGTGGGGAGGGACTGTCTCTGCATCTTGTTGACCTCTTTCCAGCCAGTTCTCTTTGCTGCTGAGTTGTGTTTTCTGCCTAGTGCTTCCATGGTGCCCACGTGTGATAGCGTGGCTGGAGCTTCCTTTAGGGAAGTCCTGACCTTGCGTCCAAACCCTTCCCTTTTGCTGAGAAAGGCAGCTTAGGGCAGCAGCAAGAGTATGGGGCTTTGGAGCCAGGCAACATTGTTTGCACTTTCAGCTCTGGCTCAGAGTCCTGGGCTCCAGTTTTGAGGCCTCAGATAAGTCACTTATCCTTTGTTTCTCTTTAAAATGGGGATAATAATGCTTACTTCAGAGGGTGGTTCTGAGGATCGGGTGGGAGGATCTTGAGCTGTAAGAACCACCAGCTACTGGTGCTCTTTAAATCTAAGTGAATTATAATTAAATACAATGAAAACCTCAGTTCCCAATTCGCATGAGCCACATTTCAGGGGCTCAGCAGTCACGCGTGGTTCCTGCTAGCTAGCCTGTTGGAGCACAGATGAGAGAATATTACTATCATCACAGAAACTCCCGTTGGATAGTGCTGGTCCGGAAGAAGCACCGTGCCCACCCGGACACGTAGGTCCGGTCATAAGCGCTGACACTTGCTGAGTAAGGGCCAGGTACAGTTGCAAGTGTTTCTTTTCCCGTTCCCCCCTTTTTAAAACAACTCTCACAACAATCCTATTTTCATATTTACAGATGAGAAAACTGAGGCACAGAGTAAAAATTAAAAAAAAAAATGTCAAACACATACAAAATGTACCATTTAACAGTTTTAAAGCCTACAGTTCAGTGGCATTTAGTCACAATGCTGTGTAACCACCATGGCTATTTAGTTCCCAAACACTTTCAGCACCCCACAAGGAAACCCTGTACCCGATAAGTAGCCACACTCCCTTCCCCGAGCCCCTGGCGACCACTGATCAGCTTTCTGTATGGCTTTCTCGTGTCAGTGCAATGATATGCCATGTGGCCTCTTATGTCTGGCTTCTTTCACTCAGCATAATATTTCCGAGATTTGTTCGTGTAGTATAAATCAGTACATTCCTCTTTATGGCCGAATCCTCCCATCATCTGGATACACTACATCTTGCTTGCTTATTCATTCCGTGGATGGGCATTTGTTTGACTTGTTTCCACCTTCTGGTGATCGCGAACAGTGCTGTCACGGACGTTATTGTACCAGTCTTGTTTAAATACCTGTTTTCGATTCTTTGGGATGTCCGTTTAGGAGGGGAACCGCTGGGCTGCGTGCTAGTTCTGTGTTTAAGTTCTCGAGGGCGTGGCCAAGTCCATTTCCGCTCAGTCACACAGTGACTAATCCGCACAACTGGCATTTGGACCGGGGTAGTCCGGCTCCAGAACCCGTGCCCCGAACTACTGCTTTTTCGCTTGTAGCTGCCATTATTATACAGTGTTAGTAGCACGGCTGTGTTCAGGCTAATTCTTTTCCCAGCTCTGACCTGGCTTCCCTATAGCATGGTATGCTGGGAGGGCCATTATCCTCTCCCAGACGTTCTTTCATTATTTTGAGACCTTTTGAAAATACGCCTTCCAGCCCTCCGCAGTACGGGGAGGAGGAGACATGGTGGCTGTTTGTTGTCACTGGATGGGTTCCGCTCTTCTGCCTGCTTTCCTCCCGCCGTCCCCTTGTCCTTGCTCCTTGAGGATGAAGAGGGAAATAGAAGAGTACAAATTCAATTCAAGTTTGTATTGTGAAAGCTTGTCATTTTCCAGATGCCCTTTGCCTCAATTACCTGTAAACTACCTAAACATATAAACTGTGCTAGATTTGCTTGATTCCCTGTATGAATTACAAGACCTTGTTTAAGGCAAAACGTTTTACTGGGGGGAAAAAAAAAAAAGATCAACCCTTCTTCGAAAAACGTAAACAGAAGAACTTTTTTTTTTTTTTTTTTAAGTGCTCAGGTGGCTAAGGAACTCTGTACCCTTGTGTTACTCTTGCTGTCTCAGGAGTCTGCCAGACATTTTCCAAGCACATGAGTAGGCCCTGTGTCGTTGCTAGTGGTTTTAAGACCTTCTTCCTTGTGTTGATTTCTTAGCCAGTGGAGCACAGAGCATCCCTAATGGTAGTCCTACCCACGGTGAGGGCACCCACTCGGAAGAGGAAGGCTTTGCTATGGATGATGAGGATTCGGATGGGGACCTGAATACCTGGGAGCTGTCAGAAGGGGTATCCGACTGTCCGCCCAAGGAACAGGCTGCTGATCTTTTTAACGAGGACTGGGACTTGGAGTTGAAGGCAGATCAAGGGAATCCGTATGGTAGGTGTGGCGTTTCTGGGGTCCTAGACCAAGGTTTGGAGACCCTCCTACCAAATTACCCCAAAGGCAGACAGTTTGGAAGACGGACTCAATCTGTGAGCTTAGCCTGATACCTGTTACAGGGCTGAAATGTCTGTGACAGCTTCTCTTTCATATTGGGAAAAAAATGCAAATTTTGTAGTTGACTCTCTTAAAATATCTGTGTGAATCTAGCAGCTGCAGGGAGAAGTGCTGTCTTCTGCAGTTGCGGCCTCTGCACTGCTAAGGGCCCTCCCCTGAGAAGCACCAGTCAGGGGTGCCTCAGAACACACGCATTTGCAGTCCAAGGAGGGCTCTGTGTGTGTGCTTTTGAACTGCAAGTCCCCTAGACACTTTTTGTATGTCTCCCCTCCCCTCCTACCTTTAATCTGTTTTGTTTTGTTTTTTTTAAACTGCTTGCAGATGCCGATGACATCCAGGGTTGCATTTCTCAAGATGTCAAACCTTGGGTGTGCTGTGCCCCGCAAGGAGACATGATCTATGACCCCAGTTGGCACCATCCGCCCCCGCTGATACCCCATTATTCCAAGATGGTCTTCGAAACAGGACAGTTTGATGATGCTGAAGATTGAGTCTGCAGCTTCTTGCCTGGTGGGTGGGCCTGCCTTCCAGATGAAGGTCTCTCTTCCTTTCATTGAGGTGAGAGGTCACATTTGAGGACCCATTCCCAGCGATCCCAGAGTCGGGAGCATAGACTGGTGTTAACTAAGACCCCAGTGTCCTCCAGTTCTGTTGTTGTTGTTGTTTTTAGTGAGCTCCTCCTTGGGACATGTGAGTGTTTGTGTCTGTGTCAGGAGGAGTTGTGTTCTTTATAAATAAAGGTAGAAAAAATTTGATACGCTTTTGTTTACTCCCCGCCCCCCCCCCTTTTAATTGGATACTTACCAGCAAAGCTTTACTCCTTTAGTTCAAGTCCCTGGCTTACATTTTAAGGATTGGAGGTACTTGGATCCTTAAAACTACTCTGTGAAAGAAAATAACTTTTTGGCCAGAGATTTTCCAAGCACATGAGTAGGCCCTGTGTCGTTGCTAGTGGTTTTAAGACCTTAAGAAATGTTGGTGACTTTGTGGCTGATTTCTGTTCCTGCTGATGAAAAATTGACCATTTACTTAGTAAACAAGCAAGCTGGAACATAAAATGGCAAATAAATTAAACCAGCAATTATATAGCCCTCGACTGGTATGAAAGGATTTTGAACCTTATTTTCTTTTCTTTAACCTTATTTTCCATTTAATTATTTGCTCTTTGTAATTACTATATGAAGTCACGATTTTTTTAAATTGCCTTATTTTATTTTTTAAAGATTTTATTTGTAAATAATCTCTACACCTGGGGCGCCTGGGTGGCTCAGTTGTTGGGCGTCTGCCTTCGGCTCGGGTCATGGTCCCGGGGTCCTGGGATCGAGCCCCGCATCGGGCTCCCTGCTCGGTGGGAGGCCTGCTTCTCTCTCTCCAACTCCCCCTGCTTGTGTTCCCTCTCTCGCTGTCTCTCTCTCTCTCTCTCTCTCTGTCAAATAAATAAATAAATAAGTAAAATCTTAAAAAAAAAAAAATCTCTACACCCAATGTGGAGCTTGAACTCACAACCCCAAGATCAAGAGTTGCATACTCCCCCTGATTGAGCCAACCAGGCGCTCTGAAATTGTGTCATTTTCGAGGTGAGGAAAAAAAGACTCAAAATGTTTTGACTTCTGCAAGATCCCAGAGCCAGGAAATGGCAGAGCCATGCCCTAACCCCACACGTGACTCTCAGGTCAGCTTTCCTTGGCTGCCCACCCCCTTGTGAGTACAAGCCTAGAGATGGGTTCTGGGGGCTGTGCCTTGGCAGGTCTGTGATGCACCAGACTAAGTCGCCTTTGCCTCTCTCGCCGGCTCAGGGATTGTTTCTTACCTCCCTGCCTCCCTGTTGAAGCTGAGTCAAGAACAATTTCAGATCTGAAATCTGAGTCAACTCCATAGCTGTTAAATGAACATTTAACCATTTAAATGATTTTTCAGAGGCCCCACAAAGTGTGTGAGCAGGGCAGAACCTTATGAGGCAAAGTGGTGGCTTTCGCTGTGAGGGGCCTCATGACCCAAACTACCCTGGGAAGAAAAAATGTCCCCTTCCACCATCCTTGCTAAAGGGACAGTCATAGACCATATCACCACACTGCTCTGTCTTTCCTCCTCCTCCCAGTGCCAGAGCTGATTAGATCGGTGTGAAAATGAGCATTTCTGGTGTGAAAAGGTAAATTTGAGAAACTGAGCCAAGGAATGTTGGGGGCTTCAGGAGGACGGCAGAACCGCAGAATGCAAGGCTGTGCTGTTGACAGGCTGTGTTGGCCCATGTGTAAGCTGGAGCAGTGAGATAGCTGAAACTGAGTAAAACCGAGTAAAGGCCCAAGTCGTAAGGTGGGAGAATATACGGATGTTGGAGGCTGGGGAGAAAACGTGGCACAGAAAGGCCATGTGCGTGAGAGGCTGAGCAAAGGAAGTTCACCAGGTCCTGCTGCTGTGATCCGAGGAGCAGCTGAGAATCTAGGACACTCTTGTTTTGTAGGAATTAATCTTTGCGGTTCCTCCTTCTGGTTGTTTCCGACAAAGCGGGTAGGAGGAGGGCAGTAGGGTCCACTGGAGGAAGGATGTCGAAAGTTGGGTATGTCGGGAGAACAAGAGAAGGAGGGAGCTTAGTCAGTTGTGATTCAAACAGTGTTCTGGTGCCCCCCCACCCCCCCACATTGGGTGATCCAAGCACAGTAAGGATGTAGATGGTAACTCTCCAGGCTCTGAACATCGGTTATCTTGAGGGGGTGAGGTGGGAAGTAAAGGGAAGAAAGTAACGAAATGGAAAAATACTAATGATATAGTAAGTGAAAATACATACTATAAAACTGCTCTGATAATATTGTAAAGATGAAAAAATTGCATATGCAAGTGATAAGGATTAACACGAACAAATGGAAACAGTTTGATTCTGTGATGGAGTTGCAGGCAGTTTGCTTTCGTATTTTTTTAAAAAGATTTTGTTTATTGGAGTGTGCATGAGCGGCAGCGAGGGGCAGAGGGAGAGAGAGAGAATTTCAAGCAGACTCCATGCGGAGCGCAAAGCCCAGCGTGGGGCTCAATCTCACCCTGAGATCATGACCTGAGCCAAAACCAAGAGTCGGACACTTAACCGGCAGAGTCACCCGGGCGCCCCTTGAACTTTTAAAAAGAAGAACTTTTAGAAAAGTCTTTGTGTTAAATTAGATTAGGGTTCAATTAGGATTCCTTTTCTATTTATTTACTTATTTATTTTTTAAAGATTTATTTATTTATTTACTTGACACAGAGAGACAGCTAGAGAGGGAACACAAGCAGGGGGAGTGGGAGAGGGAGAAGCAGGCTTCCCGCGGAGCAGGGAGCCCGATGCGGGGCTCGATCCCAGGACCCTGGGATCATGACCTGAGCCGAAGGCAGACGCTTAACGACTGAGCCACCCAGGTGCCCCATCTATTTATTTTTAAAAATACCATAGAGGAATAGAACAGAGAGAAATGTCCAGAAGCAGGGAGTTTTTCAACTGTGCTTTAATCCAAAAGCCTTCAATCAACGACCAAGTAAATTTTGTTCTCTCAAAACTAGAGTGTGTATGACAAATGAGTTTGTAGGATAAATTATTGGATAGACAAAATTGTGGTTATTTAAAAAATAATTGAATAAGGGCGCCTGGGTGGCTCAGTTGGTTGGGTGACTGCCTTTGGCTCGGGTCATGATCCCGGAGTCCAGGGATTGAGTCCCACATCGGGCTCCCTGCTCAGCGGGGAGCCTGCTTCTCCCTCTGACCCTCCCCCGCCTCATGTACTCTCTCTCTCTCATTCTCTCTCAAATAAATAAATAAATCTTAAAAAAAAATTGAAAAAAGGAAATAATTGCAATGATTTCTAACCAGTGTCCTATAACGAAGAATTGCAATTTTTAGGTATTCAAGAAAATGAAAGCAAAACAAAACACCAACAAAACTTCTATCTATTCAGATCTCTGAATGCCAAGCTGAGAAGTATCAATCTCATGGGGACATGTGAACTTGGATGTTGCTTGGTTTGGCCTTGTACTATGTGTAGGAATCCTCTCTGCCCACTTCTAGTCATGGGGAGCTCACTACCTCAGAAGGGGCCCGTCCACTGCTGGCTAGTGCTCCTTGTTAGAAAATTCTCCCTTGTATTAAGTTGGAATCTACCCATTTGGTCCTGGTCTGCTCTGTGGTCCTGTCTTTCAAATATAGGAAATGAGCATTCTTAGCCTCCCTCCCTTCTGGCTTTTTGCTTTCTAGCTAAATAGTCAACAGACAATTGCGTTTATGTGTCTGGAATCAGACAGGGAGAGGAAGGGGGAGGGAGGGAGGGGAGGGAAGGGAATGTGGTGGGGATTTTTGAGGTTTTGGTAGGTGTTGTAGCATTGACAGAAGCCGAGTTTGTTCTGTGAGGGCTTGTAGTAAGGAGAGGGCCAAGGACAGGACCTTGCGGCGCATTAGCAGAGAAGGGATCGATGAAAGGATCGGATCCCAGAGCCAGGCCGTGGCAGGGAAGGAGGAGGAAAGCCAGGGCAATATAGGTGCCACATAAGCCAAATCTGAGAAGAAGAGAGTTTTAAGGAGGGGGGACGGTCATCTTTTATAGAGAGACACCAAGTAAGATGAAGGCTAAAAAGGGCTTTTTGGGATGTGGGAATTAGAAAACGTTCATATAATGTACTGACTTGGGGCAGGTGCGGGGTGGGAGCATGGGCATTTCAGGCTTAAACATTTCGGGGGATGCATGAGGCCGCTTGAGCTGCTGTCTTTGGCACTCTTGTTTTTCTTGCCTGGGGGGTGGGGTGGGAGTCGGGCAAAGGTTCCTTCCCGCCAGCTCCTCTCAGGATGAGATGTGAGCCGGCCTGGCAGGAGTCTGCAGAAGTGGGCAGAAGCCGCTGGAGAAATGTAGGTGCTAAGGAACTGTTAGAAGGAACAAGAGAGAAGCTTTTATTCTGACATTTCTTGCAAGCAGTATCACTTGCCAAGAAAAGAATCACAACTGACCACAGCAAAAGTTTTGAGTGAGGGAAAGGAGAGTAAATACGTGTTTCTCAAGTGACCGGATGACATTTGTGATACGCCTTTGTTTATCTCACGCCCTCTCTCCATGCAGGCATGCTGGTCATTGCCTTACTGGAGGCATGTGACGGGGTCAAAGACAACCAAGACGTTTTTCTATCTTTTCTTTTAGAGAAAGCAACTTACTTTGTTTTTATATGTTTCTTTCTCTTTCCTTCCTTTTTTTTTTTTTCCCACTTGTAAAGAGGCAAGGGGATTTTGGACCAAAAGACTATGTGTCTTGAAGAAATTTGGAGGGAAAGAATGATCTTCCACCTCCCTCCCCCAAATCCCCTGGGTTGTGAGAAGAAAGATGGGAGAAGACATAGAGATCTGGGGATGCTAAAAGCAGATGGAACAGGAGTCCTTCCTGGTGTGTCCCTGGGAGTTAGGTCCTCAGAGAGTGATAGATGTTGGTGCTTCTATTTTTTTGTTGTTGTTGTTAAGATTTTATTTATTTATTTGACAGAGAGAGAGCATAAATAGGAGGAGTGGCAGAGGCAGGGAGCCTGATGTAGGGCTTGATCCCAGGACTCTGGGATCATGACTTGAGCTGAAGCCAGATGCTTTACTGACTGAACCACCCAGGCGCCCCGATGTTGGTGCTTGTAGGCAGTCAGGACCATCTTGCAAAGGATGCCCAGGCCTTGAGCATGCAGAGAAACCAGTGGACCCAGAGCGGCCACAGGACAGGGAGAACCATTGAAAATGGACATGGGATGACCTGGTGCCCACCGCCCTCATTCGCCTTGGCACTGCATGAGGAAGTAAGGAGAACCCCAGAGGCCTTGGAAGGAAGCTCAGGGTCGGAAAGTAAGATGGTCAGAATGGTAGTTTTGCTTCTTGCACCCCCAAATGCAAGAGAGGCAAAATTAAGCTTAACAGATGAGAAAAAGTTACTTCTGTGGCAGGGGGACAGGTCATCAGCGAGGCAGAGATGGTGTACTTAAAGTATCATCATGGGTTGCTTAATACCAGAGTGCTCATAATTCTTTCTTTTCCTTTTTTTTTTTCCTATTAAAGATTTTATTTATTTGAGAGAGAGAGTGAGAGAGTGAGTGCGGGTGAGCATGAGTGGGAGCAGACAGAGGGAGAAGCAGACTCCCTGCTGAGGGGGAATCCCGACATGGGGAGACACAGGGCTCCATCCCAGGCCCCTGGAATCATGACCTGAGCTGAAAGCAGATGCTTAGCCGACTGAGCCACCCAGGCGCCCCTCTTTGTTTTTATTTTTCTATCTGGATGAAAACTTTTCAGTTTTTGTACTGTAGCAGAACAAACAGAACCATGCCATTCATAATTTGTATAAGTAATTTTGTGGGTTTTTTTTTTTTTGATGACTCCAGTATATTTCTGTTATGACTTTTTTCCCTTTGGGAAATTCTGGGGGGGGGGAATATACCCTTTCACTCTACCCCTAAATTAGTTTAGTTTAAGGTGGGGACAGTTTGGTCATCACGAGACCCCAGGAGGGTATGGTGGGTGGAGCTTCCCCAAGCTTTCCTCTTTTTTTCTTTTTTAAAAGATTTTATTTTTAAGTAATCTCTACACCCAACATGGGTTCAACATGGGGCTTGAACTCACAACCCCGAGATCAAGAGTTGCACGCTCCACTGACTGAGCCAGCCAGGTGCCCCCCCAAGCTTTGCTCTTAAATGCCTGAATGGCTGGGTAAGTTGACTGTAGAAGCTGCAGGCGACCACTCTGTGTGTCAAAGTAACTGGCGGGGCTCCTCAAAGCTCGCCTGCCCTGAGGAAAGACGGAAGCACACTCATCAGCTAAGTAAATACCTTGGCACTACACTGCCCTTGGTTTTCCAGAGTTTGCATTCTTGGATCCAACTTTTCAAAGATGGTTGGAATATGGAGAAAGAGAAAAACACCCTAAACCCTGGCCATAGCCTATCTGGATTCTGCCTCCCAATTCTCCCTACACAGACTCCCCATCCAAATAACTAAGAATGCTGGATCTGGAGGACTGTGTGTGTATGTGTGTGTGTGTGTGTGTACACGTGTGTGTGAGCGTGGCAGGCCAGGGAGAAGAAGTGGGAGGGTGTAACAGGAAGGCGAGCGGCGGGGCTGGCTCCCACTTTGTTGACTTAGTGAGTCTGGCTGCAAAGCGAAGGTCTTTGGAAAGAATGGCCTCCCTACTTCTGGCAGTTTCTGCTGAGCTGGTTCCGGGACTGAGCTAGATCTTGCAGGTGTTTATGGGTAGATGGACAGTTCCCTTGGGTTCCGGGGCACCAAGGTTTGCAGAAAATCCACCAGGATTTGTGTTTGATAGTGGCCTGTGGAGTAAAACATAGGCATGGTTTCTGAAGAAGCTGTTTTTTTTCACCTTACAGGATTTTCTGGTGCTCCCCTTTGAGTCCAGAGAAATTTCCCCAGGAGGCACACTTCCATTTCTGACCATTGCAAGGTGCAGTTGGTTTTCCTTTAAAAAAAATTTTTTTTTCTGGTGAGATAATTTTGACTTAAGAAGCAATTTCCTCTGACCACTTCTTCGCTGTTCACAAATGTGGCAGATGTAAGTTAGAGCCATGTGTTTGGCAACTCTGGGCGGATGCGGGAATTTCTCCAGGCTGCTGCCTGTGGCCCTATTCCATTTCTCCAGCAGGTGGCAGTAAAGACCCGCTGACGCGCTGTCTTCCGCGTGGCCCACTGGGTGAGGGGCCCTGGAGGAGGTGAGGAGTGGCTCAGGGTTACCTTCCTGTTAGTGGGCTTCCCGCGCGTTGGCAAACGTACCCGTGAGTTCACGGGCAGGATTTACTCCTGATTTTAGACATGACATTTCTCAGAAAAGGTTATTGTGAAATCTAGGGTAAGGGTCGCCATTGCACCTACCCCAGAGGCCGGCTCATGCTTAGTATGTGAGTGCTTAGTATATGCTTGCTGATGTCAGCCAAAGTGTGCACATATGTGAAGGAAAGTAAAATGCATCTTGCATTTGACCAGATGATATATGAGGTGGTTTTCCTTATGAAGTCAGGCTATAAATCTCATTTTACAGAAGGAGAAGTTGAGGTTCAGGGAGGTGGAAAAATTGGCCAAAGGTCACAAGGGTAGGATCTGATCCCTCATCTGGGCTTCTGTGCTTGCTCGCCTAAGGTGGGAAACACTGCGATTTAGCGAACGTCTAGGACAAATTTCGTCGAAGAAAAAGCAAGAGAACGCAACGCAGGTTTGATCTTCACTCATCAGTTTATTTCTGAACACCTGCTATATGCTGTGTGCCGAGGCCGGAGGGGTGGGGGACCCGATGCCTGCTTTTGGCGCGGGGTTGGGGGGCCGGGCTCAGAGCCTAGGGGGTGGGTGGCGGCACACGAATACACCATTACGGGAGCCTGGGAGGACTGCATCCGCAGCGCAGCCTGCCGTAGGAAGCCAGAAGAAGGGCGGAGCCCTCCGAGGAGAGGGCCCTGGTGCTGAGTCCTTGAGGACTTGGCCAGGCAAGCGGTGGCGGGGATTGTCCAGGCAGAGGTGCTGTGTGTGCACAGGCCCCAGCTGGGAGAGGACTCACGTGTTTGGGGAACTGGACATGTTTGGGAGGGACGTGGTGAAGGTGATGTGAGGTGAGCCAGGGGCCCTGAAACCTAGGCCGGGGGGCTTAAGAGGTTTTCAGCAGGAATGAGACACTGGTAGACCTTCATTCCAAAGCTCCCTCTAGTTCCTGGTGGAGAACGTGGAGGTAGGGGCCAAGATGGAAGGCAGGGAGGTGTCTGGGGCCGTAAGCTAGTAAGAGGATGGTGACCTCAAGTAGAGTGATGGCTGTGGAGCTGGAGGGACATTGACACATTGGAAGGTAGAGCTGGCAGGAGTGGGGACAGAGTGAGGGTAGGGCGAGGGGCGGGAAGGAGTCTGGGAGGGTCCTGGAGTCCTGGCTTGGGCAACTGGGTGGATGCGGTGGGTTCTGTGTGAATGATCTTGGCAGTTCGTGAGCCCTTTCCCATCCAGTGTTTGTAGAGGAAGGTGCTCTGTGTTCCAGATGTTCACCTTTGTTCTCAGGGTTGGGAGGATGCCTCTGCGCTGTGCAGCCCTGCACCTTGAACATGGGACAGTCACGCCTTAGGGTACCCTCCCATCTTTCCTATGCTTTTCTCTCTCTCAGAGATCATCCCTCGGATGCTCAGGAGATGGTACTGGGGTGGACATTCTGGTTGCCTCTCCTGCATCCATCCCGCTCCACCGTAAGACCACCCCTTTCTTGTGCAGCCTGTGGACCTTGGGGAAAGCTAACCCCACCCCTGGACATAGGGGCGGGGCATGGGGTTTAGGCCTAAGTTAACACACATAATCAAATCTCCCATCCTCTGTGTTTGTCTCCTAGGCTGCCTAACAAATTACCATGAACCTGGTGACTTAAGACAAAAGAAATTTATTTTCTCACAGTTCTGGAGTCCAAAAGTTCAAAATCAGGTTATCATCAGGGCTGTGCTCCCATCAGAGGCTCTAGGGGAGATGATGTTCTTTGACTCTTTCAGCTTTTGGTGGTTGCCTGCCTGCCTTGGCTTGTGGCTGCTCACTGCAGTCATGGTCTCGTCTCATGTGGTCTTCCTCTCTGGGTCTGTCTCCCCTTCTGTCTCTGATAAGGATATTTGTCATTGGATTTAGGGCCCACCCGGTACTCCAGGGTGATCTCATCATAAGGTCCTTAGCTTCATTGCATCTACAAAGACCCTTTTTCCAAATAAGGTCACGTTCACATTCGCAGGTTCTGGGGTTTAGGAGAGAGGTCTATCTTTTTGGGGGGGGGCTGCCATTCAACCCAATACAGCTCTGTGGATGGCAAGAAAGGATAAAATTGGGGCCATGATGACATCACTGAGCCCCCGTCAAGCAGTCCAGCAGCCTGCCTACTTCAGGACCTCTGGTTATGTTATTCAATTAAAGCTCCTTACCGCTCCAAGCCAATCTGATGGACCTTGTCCCCCGTCACTTGCTGCTGAATGTGCCCCTCTGGAGTTCTGCGTGTAGGCAATTGGGTGTGAGGGAGAGATCACGGCGATGGGAATTTTCTTCCGGGCTCTATTGTTGACTGTGTGACCTTGGGCAAGCGGCAGCCCCACGGACCGCTGGTTTGAATGTATAAATGGGGCCCTTGTCCCTGCAAAAGGCCCTTCAAAATGGAAGCCACTGTGGTTTCTGTTGTTAGGGCCTCTGCATTCCAAGAAAGACGTACTAGAACTGGAAAGGGGCCAGACAATGGAGCGACGAAGGGCTTTTCCCATCAGGGCATACTCTTCGGTTAGAATTCTTCAGCCTGGAAAGATGGAGCCTGAGGAGGAGGCGTAATCCCAGTCCTTTAGACGACAAGGCTCATTTACAAGGCGGGACAGACTTGTTCATTACGTCCCAGAATCCTCAGCAGCCGAGGGCACCACTCCTAACAGTTTGAGAAGCTGTTTCCGGGCAGGCCATAGGAAGTGCTCCTTTTCACGTCAGGGAGGTGAACTTGAGGCTCTCGGGCAGCCTGGTGTCATCCCCTGCAGTCAGGCGGGCCTGGCTTCCACTCCCAGCTCCAGCGCTGTGCGTGTGAGCAATCTGCTTTGCTCCCCGCATCTCGGATTGCTTACTGGTAAACTGGGGGCAATAACCGCTGCTTTACAGCTCCCCAGCTCTGACACACACGCGATCAGCTTCCTGCTTGTTCCCACAGGTGGCCTGACTGCAGACCCCCCACTCCCCTCTGCCTCGCTCCGGCCACGTACGCGATTCTCGCCCACCTTTCCCTCGTTGTCTGTTTCCCCCTTCCTTCCGAGATTATTCTTGTGCGCACAAGAACCCTGATTGTCTCTCCCATCTGAAAACAACCCTCCCTCCGTCCCACTTCCCCTCGAGCTCCTGCCCACTTTGTCAGCCCCACTTGGCAGCAAAACTCCTTGGGAGAATTGTCTGTACTTGTCTCTTTTGATTAAGGAATCTTTGTAAGATGGACACACTCCTGTAACTACCATACAGGTTAAAGAAAAGGAATGTTACCAGCACCCCCAGGTGCCCTCTCCTCTTCCCACTCAGCTCTCTCTACCCTCCAAGGAAACCACTGTCGTGATTTAGAACACCGTAGATTAGTTTTTTAGTTTATTGTAGTAAAGTACATATAAAGTTTACCATTTTAACCATTTTTTTAAAAAAGTAATCTCTAGGGGCGCCTGGGTGGCTCAGTCATTAAGCGTCTGCCTTCGGCTCAGGTCATGATCCCAGGGTCCTGGGATCGAGCCCCGCATCGGGCTCCCTGCTCGGCGGGAAGCCTGCTTCTCCCTCTCCCACTCCCCCTGTTTGTGTCCTGTTCTCACTGTCTCTCTCTGTGTGTCAAGTAAATAAATAGAATCTTAAAAAAAAAAAAAGTAATCTCTGTGCCCAACATGGGGCTTGAACTCTTGACCCTGAGATCAAGAGTTGCGTGTTCTTCTGACTGAGCCAGGCAGGTGCCCACCAACCCCCCTCCATTTTAACCATTTTAAAGCATACAATTCAGTGGCATTCAGTATACTCACAATGTGATGCAACCATCCCCATTACCGAGGTCCAGAACATCTTCATCACTTTAGAAGGAAACCCCACAGCCAGCAGCAGTCACTCCCCATACCCCATTCTCCATTTTCCTCAGCCCCTGGCAACCGTGAATCTGCCTTCTGACTCTATGGATCTGCCTATTTTGGACATTTCATATAGATGGAATCATACCATATATGGCCTTTTGTATCTGGCTTATTTTACTTAGCATGATGTTGTCAAGGTTTATCCATGTAGTAGCAGGTACCAGAATTTAATCCTTTATTATGGCTAAATAATAATCTCATATCACTATACCACATTTCTTCATCTACTCATCAGGTGATGGCCATTTGGGTCGTTTCTACCTTTTGGCAATCATGAGTAGCACTCACTGCCGTGAGTGTTCATGTGCAAGTTTTTTTTTTTTTAAGATTTTATTTATTTGAGAGAGAGAGAGCATGAGCAGAGGGAGAGAGGCAGAGGGAGAGGGAGAAGCAGACTCCCCGATGCGGGACTCAATCTCAGGACCCTGGGATCATGACCTGAGCCGAAGGCAGCCACTCAACTTACTGAGCCACCCAGGTGCTCCTTGTGTGCAAGTTTTTGTATAAACACGTTTCATCTGTTGTTGAATAAATTGGCCACATGTTTTGTATTCTCTTTCTGTCTGACTTTATACTCTGCCAAGATTATGTTCTGTGACCTGAGATTCATCCACATTATTGCAAAGCAGTAGCTTGCTTATTTGCATAGCCGGGTAATGTATCATTATGTGAAGATATCCCCATTTATTGAATCTACTTTTGATGGATTTTGTCCAGTTTTTGTACTTATTAGAGAGAGAGCGCGCACAAGCAGGGGGAGGGCCAGAGGGAAAGGGAGAAGCAGACTCCTTGCTGAGCAGGGAGCCCAACGCGGGGCTTGATCCCAGGACCCTGGCGTCATGACCTGAGCTGAAAGCAGACGCTTAACCAGCTGAGCCACCCAGGCGCCCCCCAAGGAGTGTTTGAAAGTTCCAGTTGCTCTGACATTTTCACCAACACCTGACATTTCCACTTGAATGTTTAGTAGACATCTCAAACCCAGCAAGTCTCAAACGTAACTTCTTAGTGTGTCCTATAACCCTGCCCCCATTCAGCTGACGGCAGTGTTGTCCCTTCCAGAAAGCTTGGAGTTATTGTGATCGTTCCTATTTTTGATACCTTACGTCCAGTGTCGGGAACCGATTTGGCTTCCAGACACATTGGAACTATGACCTCATCTTCCATCCTGCTATTGGCCTTGTTGGAGCCCCCACCATTTTTCATCTAGATGACTGGGAATACCTTTCTGTTTGGGTCTCCAGGCTTCCATTCCACATCTTCTGAGCATAGCAGCCAGGGTGGTCTTTTTTTTTTTTTTTTTTTTTTAGAAATTGTGGTAAACTACACAGAACATAAAATTTACCACTTTAAACGCACACGGTGCAGTGGCATTAAAGACATTCACAGTGTTGTGTGGCCGTCAGCACAGGGCGATCCTTTTAATATGTAAGTTAGATCACCTTACTCCTCTGCTCCAACTCCTTCCGGGGGCTCAACTTTGCAGAGAAAGAATCCATGGTTTTATGGTTTTACAGTTTTATAGCGGCCCACCAGGCCTTGGCCAACCTGGTCTCCTGTGACTTCTGTGACTTCATCTCCTTTTCCTTGGCTCTCTCCATGCCAGACCCTGAGGCCTGCTCATGTTCCTGGAACAAGCTGGGCATGGCCCTGCTTTAGGCCCTTTAAGCCTTGGAATGCTCTGCCCCTAGATATTCCTACAACCAACTCTCCTGCCCCCTTAAAGTTTTGCTCACTTGACTCGAGGACTTTTGCCCACTATATGAATTTAAATATGAGAGCTGGCTTGTGGTTCAAGGATTCTCTGGGTAAAAGTTTTTTTTTTCCCCCTTTCTACCCACTTCCAGTGTTTGTTTAACATGGGCAGTTTCCCTCACTGCTCTGTGGGGAGGGAGTTTTATTTCACGAGCTGATTGCTAGTCCACTCCTGTGCTGGAGGTGTGGCCCAGCTTGACAGGAGGCTTTAGGTCAGATTCTCCACCTTGACTGAGCAAGGCTCTGTCTCCCCTTTCATGCGCTCTCCCCGGGGCCTTGAAAAGCCAAGCTCAAGGTTACTTGGCTTTGGCATGTTTCCTCAGGGAGAAAGCCAGTTTCCACATCCTGTCCGGGTTCCTGCTTTCCCTTCTTTTTTTGGCCTCTGACCCTTTCTGCCAGCTCACTTGGTGCCTTTAAAGGAGTGAAACATTCCATCCAGCACTTTTAGTGTTTCGGCAGGAAGTAGTTCAGAGTGTCTAGTCTGCTCTGTTGCCAGAACCAGAAGTGCATTAAATGTCAGATTCAGGAAGGCAGCACATTATAGGAGAAAAGACGGGGGTTCAGGAATCCTTGGTCCCGATCCCAGCCCTCAACTGGCTGTGATTTTAGACAAGTCACATGGACTCACACGGACCCTCTGGGCCTCAGCTCCTTCCTCAGAAGCATAGAGGCTGAAGGGTGGGTGGCCTCGTAGATTCTGTGACTCCGTGGTCCTGAGAGACTGTCTCTGTTTTGAGGGAGCACATGACCAGGGGTGGGGAGCAGAAGCTCCCACTTCAGGTGGCCTCTCTGTGTGCTCTCAGTGGGCTGCAGGGCCCTGGGTCTGGTTTCGAAGAAGAGATGACAAGTGCAGAGTCGGTGGTAAGAAATTTGAAATCAAGAACAATAGTCAATTCCTCACAGATCGGGGGAGGAGGATTTGGGAGATCAGGGGGAGACCAATTTATAGTCAGGGCCATTGTTTCTGGGTAGGTGGGTAGAACGGGGCGGGGGGGGACAAGACTCAGTAAGTCTGTGGGTGAGCGTCTGCCACTGGGCTGGTAACTAGGCCCCGCACTGAGAGGAGGCTCCTGAAAACAGAACCTTAGGACCTGGCCCACATCCCCCGCTTCCTTCCCTTCTGATACCTTGCATTCAATGCCAGGAAACTTTTCCCTCAATCCCTGAGTCCCTCTTATCCTTTGTCTTATATATATGTGTGTGTGTATCTATAAAATTTTATATTTTCTAGTTTTATATATAATTATATGGATTTACATAAATACCCTGATTTATATATAACTTCAATTAATAGACTTTATTTTTAGATTTTCAGAGAAACTGAGAAGACAGTTGAGAGAGTTCCCATATAACCCCACGCCCGGTTTCCCTCTTTACGAACAACTTACGTTAATGTGATACCTTTGTTGCAATGAATGAAGCGATGTTGACGCATTGTGATTAACTAAAGTCTATAGTTTATTTAGATTTTCCTAGGTTTTTTTTTTTTAAGATTTTATTTACTTATTTGACAGAGACAGCGAGAGAGGCAACACGAGCAGGGGGAGTGGGAGAGGGAGAAGCAGGCTTCCCGCCGAGCAGGGAGCCCGATGCAGGGCTCGATTCCAGGACCCTGGGATCATGACCTGAGCCGAAGGCAGACACTTAACGACTGAGCCACCCAGGCGCCCCAGATTTTCCTAGGTTTTGCCTAATGTCTTTTTCTGTTCCAGGAACCCATCCGGGAAACCACATTTACATTTAATTGTCAGGTCTTCTTAGGCTGCTGTTGTGGCAGCGTCTCCTTTTTTATTTGGTCTAATTTTTTTTCTTAATTGCGGTGAAACACACAAAACACACAATTTAACCCCTTTTCAGCCTACAGCTTAAGTATATTCACACTGTGGAACAGTCATCACACTGTCCAACTCAGAACTTTGTCATCACCGCTGATGAAACTTTGTACCCATCGAACGACAACTCCCCATTTCCCCCTCCTCCCAACCCTTGGTAACCTCCATACTACTTCCTTTCCTTCTTTTTAAGAAAAGTTTATTTATTTCTTTTTTCACTAATCTTTACACCTGACATGGGGCTTGAACTCACGACCCTGAGCTCGAGAGTCACAGGCTCTGCTCTTCCGACTGGCACCCCCTGTACTGTTTTCTCTAGGAATTTGACTATTCTAGGACCTCATACTAGCAGCACCTTACGGCATCTGTCCTTTTTGTGACTTCCTGTTTTTGTTGACCCTGACGGGTTTTTTTTGCAGAACTGGTCAGGTATTTTGCAGGATGGCCCACTATTGAAATTGGTCAGATGTTTTTCTCATGAGTCTGGCTGTTCGAAGTATGGTTGTTACTCTGTGCCACACAAGATCCTATTGTGCTGGGCGCCTGGGTGGCTCAGTTGGTTAAGCGACTGCCTTCGGCTCAGGTCATGATCTCGGAGTCCTGGGATCGAGGCCCACATCGGGCTCCCCCTTCTCTGTGGGGAACCTGCTTCTCCCTCTGCCTCTACCTGCCACTCCCCCTGCTTGTGCTCACTTTGTCTCTCTCTCTCTATGTCAAATAAATAAAATCTTTTAAAAAAAAAGATCCTATTGTGCTGAAGATTCAGGGATAAAAGCCTCGGGTCTTAGCTTATGCTCTTTTTACAAGGGACACTTAATCTCAGGGAATTTACTTACTTGTTAGAATCATGCAGTCATTCAATGGTAAAGATGGCATTGAACTCATCCGTTTGACTTCAGAGCTGCACTTGCCCTTCCACTCCCTTTGCCTAGGCCAACCAGTGCCTGTGCCCCTCCCCCTTCTCGGGGTATTCACAATCGGGGGGACAGCGCGGGTCAGAGCTGGGCAGGCTTCCAGGTGCAGAGGAAGGGGGGGCACCTCTACTTAACCAGCAGCAGCTCGCCAGTGGGATTTTTCTGGAGGTTTTCTTTTTAAATTCAAAATACTTTATATACACACGAGTGTATATAATGCATGGGGTCAGTTTAAAGAAAAATAATAAACATAAATACCCGGTGCCCAGCATCTAACTTAGGAAAGACAGGATTTACAATACTTTCTACATGCCTTGTATGCTCCACATTCCACCCTTGCTACTCAGTACCCCTTGCAGGTGATCACCATCCCGGATTTTGTGTTTGCCACTCTCTTACTTGTCTGATTTTGCCACATAAGCCTGTGTCCCTAATCAGTATGTTGTTTAGTCTGGAAAGTTTTTTGGACTTATATTAAAAGAAATCACACTGGATATGTTTTATATATATGTATACATATATATATATTTAAAGATTTTATTTATTTGACAGAGAGAGAGAGAGAGAGAGAGAGCACAAGCAGGGGGAGTGGCAGGCAGAGGAGAAGCAGGCTCCCCACTGAGCGGGGAGCCCCATGCAGGACTCGATCCCAGGAACCTGGGATCATGACATGAGCTGAAGGCAGATACTTAACCTACTGAGCCACCCAGGCGCCCCTGGATATGTTACATTATGATTTGCTTTTTCTCAATGGGTTTTTTTTTTTTTTTTTTTACTATGTATTGGGCACCTGGGTGGCTCAGTTGGTTGGGCGACTGACTCTTTTTTTTTTTTAAGATTTTATCTATTTATTCGACAGAGAGATAACGAGAGAGGGAACACAAGCAGGGGGAGTGGGAGAGGGAGAGCCGGCTTCCCGCTGAGCAGGGAGCCGGATGTGGGGCTCGATCCCAGGACCCTGGGATCATGACCTGAGCTGAAGGCAGACGCTTAATGACTGAGCCACCCAGGCGCCCCTGGGCGACTGACTCTTGATTTTGACTTGGGTCATGGTCTCGAGGGGGCATGGGATGGAGCCCTGCATCCGGCTCCACCGCCTGCAGGGGGTCTGCTCAGGATTCTCTCTTTCCTTGCCCCTCTGCCCCTCCCCTACTGGTGTGTGCTCATGCGCACGCTCTCTCTCTCTCTCTTTCTCTCAATAGATAAATGAATCTTAAAACCCCAATGTGTTTACAGTGTGATGTTTAACACTGTGTTTGTGGCATTCACTCACAAAGTTGTGGCTTCTGCATATTCATGGCTATGTACTATTTCAGTATATATTTTCATGTCCGTGGGTGTCTGGGCCATTTGCAGTTTTTATTTTTATGAACAGTGCTGCTATGAACATTCTGGGGCCCATGTGGTGGGAGAGTTTCTCTAGGTATATTATGATGAGCAGAGTTACTGTGTCATAGAATACGTACCAGATAACACCAAACTGTCTTTCGAAGGCTTGGGTCCATTGTCACTCCTACCAGCAACGTGCGAGGGTTCCCCATAGTCCATATCCTCGGAGCTCTCTTTGGTGCTGGTCTGTCCACTCAGCTCTGCCCACAACTCAGATGCCTTTTGACCGTACTCAGTCCTCACTCTGGTTTGGTCATCCCAAGGCTGACCTGGACTTCCTGTGTTCCCTGAGAGTTCGTCTTTTCACGTGTTGTTTGTTCAGCCTCTGGGTCCAGGCACAGAGCCCCTGGATTCCGGGTCCCAGCAGGACCCTATGGCTCCTGGGGAGTCAGGGAGGTAAGACCTGACTTTCTCTTGCCAAGCCAGGTGGCACTGGAACTTTCCAACAGTGTTGTCTCTCCACACACCCAAGAACCAGAAATCCTGAAAGAGAGCTCTAAGGGCTTTTCTTGAGGCCTTTTTGGCAGGTTAGCGTGAGCACTATCAGCACTGGGAGGAGGATGTGACATCTGTGCTGGCCCCAGGCCAGGCCACATGGACGTCTCCCTGCACAGTGCCAGCTCATCCAGCCTCGGACCTAAGGTGTGTGAGTGTGCACAGAGCTGGCCCTGCCCCGCCTGGACAGCCCCGGAGCCCACCTCCTACTGTATTCTCACCTACTGCCAGATTCTTCTTTTTTGGCAGTGGCTGTGCTGGGGATGGTGCCCAGTGTTCCAGGCTCGGAGTGTCTGTGATTTCCTTGTCGTGGGGAAGGCTCAACAGGTGCATCATGGGTACTGACATAGGCCAACTTGGGTTAGAATCCTGGTTCTATCTCTTACCAACTGTGGTATCGTGTGCTGGTGACTTAATCTCTCATAGCTGCTGTTTCCTCATTTATAAACTGAGAACACCATCTATGTCTACAGGGTCATTAAATGAGAAAGAGTATGTAAAGCATTAACATTCTCCCTGGCACTCTGGACCCTAAGAACTGTTTTGGGTGGGAAGAACTGGGTTTGAAGCCAGAAGGACCTGAGTTTGGTCCTGATGCTGTCACCTCTTTGTTGTATCATTTAGCCTGTCTGAGCCTCAGTTTTCCCCATCTGCAAAATGGTGATCCAAACTTCTACTTCATTGGATTAATTGAACTAAAATATGTCACCATCCCTTGGCAGAAGGGGTTGCTTAGTAAATATCAGTGACTGTCATTACATGAGATGGAAGGCTTTTGTTTTCACTAATGGGACATAAGAGACTCAGTGACACAGAGAGTAATCATTTCCTGTGGAACACCCCAGACGTCAGATTTTTAAGTATTTATAAATATATTATTTAAAAAAAAAATATAAACGTTTTGGAAAAGAAAAAAGGAGAAAAACCCCTAGAATTCCCCCAAGATCCTACTACCTGAACACACGTATTGTGACCATGTGGTGTCCTTCTTTCCAGGGCTTTTTCATGGGGTTTAATGAAGTGGTTGTAATTGTCACTTATATGCATGTCTGTATTCTTTTTCCCTTGATGTGCAAATACTGTATCACAAACATTTTCCCATGTTGCTATATGTTATTCATAATTGTAATTTTTTAATGGTTGCATACCACTCTTAAGTAAGATCTTTTAACATAAACTTCTCCAGTATTTCAGGTTTTTTCCTAAGGATTCCAGAAGTCAAATCACTGGGTCACCTTTTATGGCTTCAGATTCATATAGCCAAATTGCTTTCCAAAAAGATGGTATCAATTTGCAATGCAGTAATGTCTGATAGAGCTCATCCAACTGCATAGTCATTGGTATTGGGTATTATAAATACAGTTTTCTTTTGGCTGATTTATGAACTATGTCTTGTCTTTATTGGCAGTAGTTGCCAAGCTGGAGAAAGTAAAAAGGACTTAAGAAATCACAACAAACTTCATTAATGCAGAATCATGGCATCAAAAAGAGCTTGAGTGGCATACTAACTTCTTGTCTCTCTGATTTTACCCTCTGCATTTAGACTGCAAAGATGGATGGATACTATATTTTAATTTAACATTTTTTTTAAGATTTTATTTATTTGACAGAGAGAGACACAGAGAGATGGAACACAAGCAGGGGGAGCGGGAGAGGGAGCAGCAGGCTTCCCGCGGAGCCAGGAGCCTGATGTGGGGCTCGATCCCAGGACCCTGGGACCATGACCTGAGCCGAAGGCAGACACTTAACGACTGAGCCACCCAGGTGCCCCAAAATGTGATTTTTTAAAAAAGATTTATTTATTTGAGAGAGAGAGAGAGCAAGAGCATGAGCAGAAGGGGTAGAGGGAAAGGGAGAGGGAGTCTCAAGCAGACTCCACACAGAGTGTGGAGCCTGACTCGGGGGCTTGATCTCACAACCCTGAGATTAAGACATGAGCCAAAATCAAGAGCCGGATGCTCAACCCATTGAGGCACCCAGATGTCCCGAGTAAAGTGTGATTATTAAAGACACTTTGGAAACTACAGAAAAAGTTGAAAGATAAATCATTCTTAGTCCTAAGGTTAACATTTTGATACATTTCCTCTTTTCTTCCAGTTTTTTTTCTCCAATTTTTTCCCTTTTACATAACTGAATATACTATAGGTACAATTTTTAACTTACCTTTCTCACTTAACAGTATAATATAGGTATTTATCTATGTAACTATAAACATATATAGACATCTTTTTTATATCTCATGTATTTTATTTTTGTCTTTATTTTTAATTATTTTTGTATTTCTTTAAGATTTTATTTATTTATTTGACAGAGACACAGCAAGAAAGGGAACACAAGCAGGGGGAATAGGAGGGGGAGCAGCAGGCTCCCCGCTGAGCAGGGAGCCCGATGCGGGACTCGATCCCAGGACCCTGGGATCATGACCTGAGCCGAAGACAGACGCTTATTGACTGAGCCACCCAGGTGCCCCAATTATTTTTATTTTTTTAAAGATTTTATTTATTTATTAGAGAGAGAGAGAGAGCATGAGTAGAGGGAGTAGCAGAGGGAGAGGGAGAGGAAACCAATCTCCAGCAGACTTTGTGCAGAGCACGGAGCCCCACGTGGGGCTGGATCTCACCACCGCAAGATCATGACCTGAGCCAAAACCGAGTCGGAACCTTAACTGACTGCACCCCCCAGGTGCCCCTTGTCTTTTTTTTATAAAAGGAAATACATACTCATGATTTTTAGAAATTTGCATAGTGCCGGGTGTACAATAAAAAGTCTCTTTGCCGCCCTTGACCTCAGTCCCCCTCCGAGAGGAATCATTGTCATTGCTTGCTTGTGTATTCTGAGAAAGTCTATGCATATGCAAAAAAAAATGAGCTTTTTTTCCCCTACACAAATAGTAGAATACCAGACATATTGTTTTGCCCCTTGCTTTCCTGATATCTTTCGCTGAATATATCTTGGCAATCATCCCACAAAAGCACATGTGGTTTTGACATGATCTTTCTTTTTAACAGCCACTAATATATGTATTGCATGGATGTACCATAACGTATTATCCAGTCTCCTATCGAGGATTAGTCCTTCCTCTTGTTCTCATAGACAAGTGTTCCAAGCAACCGACTTACTCTTCATGCACATGTGTCATATCTGTAGGATAAATTCCTGGCAGTGAAATTTTGCCAAGTCAGCAGATTCGTTTTAAAATGTATACTTTAGGGGCACCTGGCTGGCTCAGTTGGTAGAGCATTCGACTCTTCATCTCGGGGTTGTGAGTTTGAGCCCCACATTGGGCGTAGAGATTACTGAAAAATAAAATCTTAAAAAAATATAAAATGTACACTTTAATTTTTGATAGATACCATCAGGTTACCTTTCATAGGAGTTGTACCGATTAAAACTCTACCCAATAACATATAAAAGTACCTGTTTCCCCATACCATCGCCAGCACAATGTCAACAATGCCTTTGATCTTTGACAAACCGAAAGTCAAAAACAGTATTTCAATTTTACTTTAATATACATTTTTTTCTTATAAGAAAGCCTGAATAACCCTTCAGAGCTGCTTATCTTTTGTTTTCTGAACTGACTAGATACCATTTTTAATTGCTGAAAAATATCCCGTGGAGAGGATTCACTGTAATGCATCTAACCATTCCTTTGTGTTGTTCCTAAATTTTCACTGTTATAAATGATACGATAGTGAACAGCTTTTTTGCATTAAGTTCCTTTAGCATTCTGTATTGTTTTCTTAGAATGAATTCCTGGAAATGAAATTTGTGGGTCAAAGGGTATTGGCATTTAAAGACATTGCTCCTGGAAAGGCTTATGCTAGTTTGCAACCCCCCTAACAATGGACACGTGTGCCAACTCACTTTCCCATCACCAGCATCAGCTTACCATATTTAAAGGATCTCTCAGGACGCAGCTTCTGAAGACCTATTGTGTGCTCTAACCCAGCGTTAGCCTAACTTTAAAGCCAGGAGACTTTTTCCCCCTTTGTATCACGAACCAAATCCTTCCTTGTCAAACTGGGGCCCAGCTTTGTTCTGGAAGAACTCAGAGTTCTGCATCAGAGATGTCAGTGTCTATTTTCCTCTCTTTGTAAAACCCCACGGCCAGGCTCGTATGAATCACTGTGGAAGAAAAACATTGCCATTGTTCCAAGAAGTGCTCAAATGCTTCTGGACTGGCTTACCAATTGGAATAGATTGCCTATGGCCCAGGAGGCTTGGGGGCAGCACAGGATGCCTGGCTCTGCCCAGGGAGGTGCTGTTTGATTCCCCCTCTCTCTGGGTGTGGCATAGTCAGTGAGGGTGACCCCGGGCCAGGTGTCCTGTGTGCTGGGCCGCATCAGAGCAGGTGTCGCCTGGAAGAATAGACATTTGCTTTTATCTGCTCAACATCTTTTTCCTCTTTTGATGATAGGGGCTTCTCTCACTCTTGCAAATTACTGTACTCTGATCTAGCCTTGGCCTGTTAGGATCCCCCTTCCTCTTGCCCTGGACCCAAGAAGGACCAGTCACAGTCCCTCTGGGATTTTGACATGTATGGATGCTGGGAGAAAGAAACTTTGTTTTCCCATGAAATTTGGTAATCTGGGATGCTTTAGGCTTAAGGCTGCTGGTGGTCCTCTTTCCCTCCATGCAGCAAATGCCATCTGCAGTAGAAGCCTGGGAGTATGGAGCTCAGGAAAGACACGAAGAGATGAGGGAGGAGGGGCGGGAAGAGCCTGTCCTCACGCCAGCCATTTGAGTACCTGTCTGAACTGGATTTCTTTCCGCGTGTACCATGGAAAAGCTACAGTTCACCAGGAGAGGCCAGAGAACTTACATCTGAGAGGTGAGCAGAGAGTTCTAGAAGAGGGAGCTGAGGGCTGGTACTCGAGGAAGATATCGGTTGTCAGATTCAGACATCTCAGCTGTGTGAGATGACAGTCGGGATGGGGCAAGGTACGAATTGGTGGCCGGGAGTCTGAGAAGCAAGTCAGGAAGTACAAAGCCAGAGAGATGAAAGAATTGGTTGCATTCATCTGGGCACAAGATGGCCTTGAGCCACGTTTGCAGTGGGAATGACAAGGAAGGAAGCCGCGATCGTAAGGAGAATTGCAAAGAAAGAATCAGCAGGACTTGGTGACTGACTGGTAGCCTGTATTAGTCCTCTCGGGCTGCCGTAACAAAATAGCACAGACTGGGCTGCTTCAACAACAGAAATCCAGTGGCAGAAGTCCAAGATCAAGGTGCCAGCCGCGTTGGCTCCTGGTGAGGCCTCTGTCCTCATCTTGAAGATGGTGCCTTCTGGCTGTGTGCTCACTTGGCCTTTCCTTTGGGCACGCGTGGGGAGAGAGAGAACTCTGGTGCCTTTTCCTCTTCTCATAAGGACGCGGGTCCTATCAGATCAGGGCCCCACCCTTGTTAACTTGACCTCCATAAAGGTCCTATCTCCAAACACAGTTACGCTGGGGGTGAGGGCTTTGATGTATGAATTTTTGGGGGCCACAACTCAGTCCAAGATACTAACCAATTAGAAATAAGTTTTTGGAGCAGGATTACTGATTTGTTTGGTTTTTTCTTTCTTGTGCTTTGAAAAGATATTTGTAATCACGGGTACATGTGACTTAAAAAATTCTGTTCTTGGGGCACCTAGGTGGCTCCGTTGGTTAAGCGGCTGACAATTGGTTTCAGCACAGGTCATGATTTCAGGGTCCTAGGATCGAGGCCCACATCAGGCTCTGTGCTCAGTAGGGAGTCTGCTTGAGGATTCTCTCGCCCTCTCCCTGTGCCCCTCCCCCTGCCTGTGCTCTCTCTCTCTCTCTCTAAAATAAATAAATAAATCTTTAAAAAAAATCAGTTCTTTTCACTTATCATAATATAAGCATTTTCCCGTATTGCTATGTAGTGTTCATGACCATCAGTTTTGAAGGCTATGTTGCATTCCTGGTGGTACCCTATTATTTTTCCTCATCTTTATCTGAACCAGTTTCCCCTGGGTAGCCATCCAACGGCAAGCCCTGTCTATTCTTCCTTTTATCAAGCTCCTTGTCTCCATTGCTTTCTCCCTTATGGCCAACACCCTGCCTTAACGTTGGATTACTGCATACCAGGGGCTTCCTCGCTGGTCCGGGGGTCATTCTGCCCTTCACTGGGCCCACTCCTCCCACCCAACACAGAGGACACAAGTGAATGCTGTGTTTTTCATGTCCCTCCTCTACCTTAACATTAACTGGATGATAAAATCCAAACTCTTTTGCTAGGCATTAGAAGTCTTGCACCATCTAATATTAACCTAACTTGGTTACCGCTCACCCACTGTTTCTGTATGAACTTTTTCTAGAATCTGATAGGCCCCTGACTATCGATCCAACATTTCCTGTCATTCCCAGCTCATTTACTTTGTTTCATCTAGGTGTCCTTCTTGTTTATCCAGCTCTGTTCAGGTTGGTTTATTAAAACATATCTACCTGCATATTTGATTTTCCCACTAGACCATGACGTCCTTGCAGGTAAGGACTATGACCGACTCATTTCTGTAATTTAGATGCTGGCAGACAGCCCGGACTCAAATCCTGGCTCTGTCATATACAAACTGAATGACCCTGGACAAATCACTTAAAATCAAGCATCAGTTTCCTCATCTGTAAAACTGGGAAAATAATAGCACCTAATTCATACGGCTATTGTGTATAATGTGCATTATGTATGGTTATATATAAAAATTACCTCACAGAGACCCAGGACAGTGATGCTTTAATAAATCTTATTGGTTTTCAAGCTGATGCTGATTAGCACTCTGGAAATGTTTGTTGAATGAATTTCAGACTTCGCTCCTGCACAGACAAAAAGGAACAATTGCTTCACTTTCCCGTGATCCCTGGCCTCCTCTCTAGAACCTCCTGGCAAACATGCCCACCATCCAGCCCTGACTCAACAAAGCAAGAAGCCTCAAATGCTAAGGAGCCTCTCCTGGCAGCTTGAGTGGGTTTATCTTCAAGGCCCCCAAGCTTCTTCTCAGGAACCAGCTTCATGGGGTTTGACTGACCTTTCCAAGTAGGACACCCTGACTCCCTTGGGCTGGTGCCCTCCACGAGAATCTGCAGGAGCCAGCGACGGGTTTCCTGCCCACAGCCAGGACCCCTGCAGCGCCTCTGATCAGGCCTGCCTCTAATGTCCAAGGGGCCCACGGTGAGAACTCAGAAGAGGGCCCGCAGACGGTAATCCGTCCGAATATTTAGAAGTTATGAATCAAATGAACAAAATGTTCAATGTGTTCCATCCTTCTACCTTAACAAATGTACCTTCATAATGACAAGGTTAAATAATATGTGTAAATATGTGTAAAGATATGTGTACAGCTATGTCATTCCTAGTACTGAAAGTGGTATAACTGTGACCATAATTGTTTCTGTCTGGGTGCTCTGTAGATGGGCCAGCGATGTATGAATGAATATAATAAAAACATTAAAAATTAAAATTGTTTTTATGTATGTTTTAAAAGAGTTAATTTTGAACATTTTAGAGGAAAACTATATTAAAATTAAAAGATATCCATGGGGCGCCTGGGTGGCGCAGTCATTTAAGCCTCCGACTCTTGGTTTTTGGCTCAGGTCATGATCTCAGGGTCCTGGGATGGAGCCCTGTGTCAGGCTCTGCGCTCAGCAGGGAGTCTGCTTGAAGTTCTCTCTCTCTCTCCCTCTGCCCTCCCTACCCTGTGCATGCTCGCTCTCTCTCTCTCTCTCTCTCTCTCTCTCTCAAATAAATAAATAAATAAATCTTAAAAAAAAGATATCCATGAAATCCCCATTTTTTAGATTTTCTTTAATGCATTTTAAAAGGGTTTATAATTTTCTCCATAAAACACTTACATAGTTTTTGTTAGATTTATTCATTTCAGTTTATATTTTTGGCATGATCTTTTCAAAAATTACTTTTTTTATTTGTGGCTGATTATAGAAATTCATTGACTTTTGTATATTGATTTTTTAATTCAGCAACCTTGCTAAACTCTCTTATCAAAGCTAGTAATTTCTCTATAGATTTTTGTGTTTTCCATGTAGCAGTTATATACAAATAATGAATGTTTTATTTGTTTTTTTAAATCTTATACCTTCATTTCTCTTCTCTTCCTCCAATACAATGTTGAATGAAAATATAAGCAGTTACTTTTTTGGGGGGGGTCTCAAAGGGAAAACATTCAATGTTTCACTCTTAATGGGATTTTTGCTGTCAGTTTTCTGTAGAGACCTGGTAGGAGGCTAAGGAAATTCTGCTTCTACTTTGTAAGGATTTATTTTTGTAAGGATTTATTTTTACATTTATTTTGTCATGAATGGATATTTAAATTTGTGGAAAATGTTTTACTTTACTGAGATGCTCATGTGATTTTTCTCCTTTAATCTGTTAATTATAGGAATTGGTTTTCTAACATTAAAACAATTTTGTATTCCTGCAACAAGCACAACTTGGTCACCACTGTTTTATGCATTGCTAGAATTTGTTTACTAATTTTAATTTTTATTATTTACTTTTTCTTTCAAGTTCTTATTTAAATTCGTTAGTTAACATACAGTGTAATATTAGTTTCAGGTGTAGGACTTAGTGATTCATCACTTACATTCAACACTCAGTGCTCATCACCAGTTCCCTCCTTAATCCCCCTCACCCATTTAGCCTATCCCCCAACCACCTCCCCTGCCACAACCCTCAGTTTGTTCTCTATAGTTAAGAGTCTGTTTTATGGTTTGCCTCTCTTTCCCCTCGCCCCCATGTTCATCTGTTTTGTTTCTTAAATTCCATGTATGAGTGAAATCATATGGTATTTATCTTTTTTCTGACTGACTTACTTTGCTCAGCATAATACTCTCTAGCTCCATACACATCCTCACAAATGGCAAGATTTCATTTTTTTTTAAGATTTTATTTATTTATCTGAGAGAGAGAGAGCATGAGAGGGGGGAGGGTCAGAGGCTTCCCGCGGAGCAGGGAGCCAGATGCAGGGCTCAATCCCAGGACCCTGGGATCATGACCTGAGCTGAAGGCAGACGTTTAATGACTGAGCCACCCAGACAACCCTTCATTCTTTTTTTTTGGCTGAGTAATATTCCATTGGATACACACACACACACACACACACACACACACACACACACACACACACACCCCACATCTTTATCCATTCATCAATTGATGGACATTTGGGCTCTTTCCATAATTTGGCTATTGTTGATAATGCTGCTATAAACATTGGGGTGCATGTACCCCCTTTGAATCTGTATTTTTGTATCCTTTGGGTAAATACCTAGTAGTGCGATTGCTGGGCTGTAGGGTAGTACTATTTTTAACTTTTTGGGGAAACTCCATACTGTTTTCCAGAGTGGCTGCACCAGTTTGCATTTCACAAAGATTGTAAGAGGGTTCCCCTTTCTCTGCATTCTCACCAACATCTGTCATTTCCTGTGTTATTAATGTAGCCATTCTGACAGGTGTGAGGTAATACCTCATTGTAGTTTTGATTTGTGTTTCCCTGATGATGAGTGATGTTGAACATCTTTTCATGTGTCGGCCATCTGTATGTCTTCTTTCGAAAAATGTCTTTTCATGTCTTCTGTCCATTTTTTAACTGGATTATTTGTTTTTTGGGTGTTGAGCCCTGTCTGGGTGCTCTGTAGATGGGCCAGCAATGGCCCATCTACAACAACAAAAAAATTTTTTTTTTAAAGGATTTATCTATCATCTATCTATCTATCTATCTATCTATCTATCTATCTATCTATCTATTTAGAGAGTGCATGAACAAGGGGAGGGGCAGAGGGAGAGAGAGAGAGAGAATCTCAAGCAGACTCCCCACTCAGTGTGGAGCCTCATGCGGAGCTCGATCTCATGACCCTGAGATCATGACCTGAGCCAAAATCAAGAGTTGGATGCTTAATCGACTGAGCCCCCCAGGCCCCCCTGGGTGTTGTTTTGTAAGTTCTTTTTTTAAATAATTTTTTATTGTTATGTTAATCACCATACATTACATCATTAGTTTTTGATGTAGTGTTCCATGATTCATTGTTTGTGCATAACACCCAGTGCTCCACGCAGAAGTTTTAAAAGTTCTTTATATATTTTGGATACTAACCCTGTATCAGAGATGTCATCTGCAAATATCTCTTCCCATTCCAAAGGTTGCCTTTTAGTTTTGTTGGTTGTTACCTTTGCTGTGCAGAGGCTTCTTATCTTGCTATAGTCCCAATAGTTTATTTTTGCCTTTGCGTCCCTTGCCTCAGGAGACATACCTAGTAAGAAGTTGCTATGGACGATGTCAAAGAGGTTGCTGCCTGCGTTCTCTTCTAGGATTTTGATGATTTCCTGTCTCACATTTAGGTCTTTCATCCATTTTGAATTTATTTCTTTGTATGGTGTAAGAAAGTGGTCCAGTTTCATTCTTTTGCATGTTGCTGTCCAGTTTTCCCAACATCATCTATTGAAGAGACTGTCTTTTTTCTATTGGATATTCTATCCTGCTTTGTTGAAGATTAGTTGACCATAGAGTTGTGGGTCCTGCTAATCTTTAAAAAAGCATTTTGCATCTATGTTCATCAGTGAAATTGTCTCATAATTTTTCTTTATGCTCTGTCCTTGTCAGTTTTGGTATTAATTTTATGCTAGCCTCATAACATGAATTGGGGAGTGTTTCTTCCTTTACTATAATTTGAAAGGATTTGTGTGATATTGGAGTAATTTGTTCCTTGAATTATTGGTAGAAGTTACTAGTGAACTGGTGTTTTCCTTGTGGCAAAATTTTTAACTGCTGATTCAATATCTTTAATGGTTATAGGACTACTCAGTTTTTAATTTCTTCCTGAGCCAGCTTATTTTTATAGGAATTTATCCATGTTTTCTGAGTTTTCACAAATTTATTAACATAAAATGGTTTATAATATTCTCTATTTTTTCAGTCTATATTACGCCTTCGGTTATGTTTTTCTCGGTCAATATTGCCAAAGCTTTGTTAGTATTATTGATGTGTTAAAAGAATCAAATACTGGTTTTGTTTATGTGCGTTTATTTACTATTTCATTATTCTGTGCTCTTATTTTTATTATTTTCTTCTTTACAACTTTCTTTGTGTTTGTTCTATTAGTTTTTCTAGTGTGTTTTTTTCCCTTAATATGTAATAAAAGCATATAAAAGTATACATTTCCCACTAGCACAGTAATGGTTTAGCTAAACTCTGTAGGTTTTGTTTTTTTTTTTAAGGTTTTATTTATTTATTTGACAGGAAGAGACACAGTGAGAGGGAACACAAGCAGGGGGAGTGGGAGAGGGAGAAGCAGGCCCCCTGCTGAGCAGGGAACCTGACATGGGGCTTGATCCCAGGACCCCGGGATCATGACCTGAACCAAAGGCAGACGCCTAACGACTGAGCCACCCAGACGCCCCTAAACTCTATATGTTTTAACATATAGTACCTTTGTTATTTAAAAATATAATACATATTTTAAAATTTCCACTGATTTATTATTTAAGCTATGACTTTAAAAAATGTGATTTATTTCCAAACACATTTTTTTTTCTAGTTTTCTATTTGTAACTGACTTCAAATTTAATTGTATTGTGACCAGAAAAAGTGGTCTATAGGATACCTGGGTGGCTTGGTCGGTTAAGCGTCTGCCTTCAGCTCAGGTCATGATCTCAGGGTTCTGGGATCGAGCCCTGGGTCAGGCTCCCTGCTCAGCCAGGAGTCTGCCTCTCCCTCTGCCTCTGCCCTTCTCCCTCCCTTACCCCTGCTCGTGCGCTCTCTCTCAAATAAATAAAATCTTAAAAAAAACCCCATAAACATCTTATATAAAAGATTTCCAAACTGTTTTCTAAGGAGGTTACCATTTTACATTCTCATCCCCATTGTGTGTGACTCTCAGTTGCTTCACATCCCTGTCAACACTTGGGGCTCTTTAATTTTAGCCATTCCAGGGGTGTGTAGTGGTATCTAGTTGTGGTTGTAATTTGAACTTCCCTAATGACCAATGATGTTTAGTACCTTTTCATGTGTTTATTTGCCATCTATATATTTTCTCTGGTGAGGTATGTCTTCAAATCTTTTGCCAATCTTCCAACTGAATTGTTTGTCTTCTTATTATTGAGTTATAAGAGTTCTTTATATATTCTGTATATAAATTCTATGTAATATTCTGCATATGATATATTCTCATTATATGTACATTATATATTCTAGATACAAGAATTTTGTCAAACTTTGTCAAATGTATCTATATTTTAAATTAAAAACATTTGTTTATTTTTAAAATTTTATTTATTTATTTGACAGAAAGAGAGCACAAACAGGTGGAGGGGCAGAGGGAGAGGGAGAAGCAAACTCCCCGCTGAGCAGGGAGCCCAATGTGGGGCTCGATCCCAGGACCCTGGGATCATGACCTGAGCCGACGGCAGATGCTTAACGACTGAGCCACCCAGGCGCCCCCTAAAAAACATTTTAAAGAAGATTTTATTTTTAATAATCTCTACACCCAACGTGGGGCCCGAACCCATAACCCTGAGATCAAGAGTCACACACTCCATGGACTGAGCCAGCCAGGGGCCCCTCAAATATATTTTTTTGCCAATAGTCTTGCTGCCACTGTGGCAGTGCGACTAGTTCTCATCAACGACATGTGAGTGGAAGTGATGTGTGCTGCTCGGGGGTCAACTTGTAAGAAGCAGTAGAGCTTCTCTGCTTTTCTGTGATCTTTCCATCGGCTGTGAAAAGAGCCCAGGGGATGGTGGACCCACAGGGGGAAGAAGCTTGGGTCCCTGCCTGTCCACTAGAACACTGCAATGAACTGTAGTGAGAAATAACTTTCTATCCTGTTTAGCCACTGGCATTCCGAAGTTATATGTAACAGTAACTAGTGTTCTCCTAACTCAGAGAATGCACCTGCCTTCTTTGGTATGGTTGGAGACTAAACATGAATTTGTAATCAGAATGACGTAGGAGACTTCTTTTCAACAAATTTTTGTGTGAAGAGGCCATCTGAAGCTACTTCCAGAATCTGTTCTTTGCATTAGGTCAGTTTATTTCTTAAGGAATGACATACTCATGTAAACCTTTTTACTCAGTCTTTCAAGTGTTTCTTCATAACGGTGAGAGAGAATTTGCTGAGTTATTTGCAAGAGTGCACAACCAGGTCTGCCAGTGGAAGGGTTTGCAGTTTTTGCTCGTTGGTCAGATCAGTGGCGTTGCTTCTGGGGGACCAGAGGGGCTGGGTCTGGTGGGAGTCCAACTGAATAGGAGGCCATAGTTCCACTTCATTTCCCCCAGAGTACTTGGTTCTAGGTTCCCTCCAGTGGGTCTCAACCATCAGCCAGTTTGTTCTTACGTCCATGGCCTGGGGCTGCCTCAACAACCAGTTCTTCTTCTTCTTTTTCTTTTCTTTTTTTTTTTTTCAGACTTTGGCCTGAAACAGAGCCATAAGTGATAGAACTCAGCATGGGGAGGACCTGTGTGTATGCACCTGTTGTGCCCACATGTGTGTGCCAATGACCTGCTGCTGGTGTAAAGGAGACATGGACAGCCATGAGTCTTCTTTCTTCCTGCTCTCCTTCCTCTCTACCAACCATCCCGTGGCCCTACCTTTCTCAGACACCGGAAGTATGGATGCTTCCCACCCTGGAGGAAGCAAGCCTGGGTGTCCCAAGAGAAATCATAGTGTCCATCTTGAGCCTGTGTATTGCCAAGGAGGTTTCTGCAAGTTATTTCTGGGACCTGACTTCAGAGCCCCTGGTGTCCAAATGCTATGGGTACAATTAAGTTATTAAAAAATGCTGTAAAAAAATAAGAAATGGAAGTATGAGGTTTTTTAGATTTTCTTTAAAAAAAAGATTTTTTTTTTTTTTTAATTTGAGAGAGAGAGATTGAGCACAAGTAGGGGGAGTGGTAGGCAGAGGGAGAGGGAAAAGCAGACTCCTTGCTGAGCGAGAAACCCGATGCGGGGCTCTATCCCAGGATCCTAGGATCATGACCTGAGTGGAAGGCAGACACTCAACTGGCTGAGCCACCCAGGCACCCTGAGATTTTTTTTAATTTTCAAAATTTGTAATGTGGTTTTCTTATTTTCATAATTAAAAGTGATTAAAAAATGCAATGAATTGCACAAGCTGTATGTTTCTTCTCTATTTGAAAAATAACCTGCCAGTAGCTCAGCTTTGCTTCCTGCAAAGTAGTAATACTGTTGTGCCAAGGAGGCTTTTAACCATCATTTAAATTTTTTTATTGTGGTGAAACATACAAAACATAAAACTTACCATCTTAACATTTTTAAATGTACATTTCAGTGGCACTGTGTTCACATTATTGTGCAATTATCCTCCCCATCCACCTTCAGAACTTTATCATCCCAAACGGAAGTTCTGTATCCATTAAACACTAAGTCCCCTTTCCTTCCTTCCCCCGCCCTTGGTGACCTTTGTTCAATGTTCTGTCTCTATGGATTTGACTACTCAATGTACTTCATGTAAGTGGAATCATACAATATGTGTCCTTTTGTGTCTGGTTTATTTCACTTGGCTTAATGTCCTCAAGGTTCTCCCGTGGTGTAGCGTGTTGGAATTTCCTTCCTTTTTAATGCTGAGTAATATTCCATCTAGGTATGTACCACATTTTGTTTATCCATTCATCTGTCGAGGGGCGTACGGGCAGTGTCCACTTTTGGCTACCGTGAGTAGTGCTGCTCTGAGCATGGATGTGCAGATAACTGTTTGAGTCTCTGCTTTCGCTTCTCTTGGGTATACACTGAGAAGTGGACCAGCTGTCAAGGAGGTTTCCAGAACTCATTTTTGGGACTTTCCTAGGGCATTACTTGGAATTTCCTCAGCTATAGCCAATCTTTGTCCTTTGAAAGCGGATTTTTAGAAACTTCCAGCAGTTTTGGGGAGGCATCAAAATTGATTGGCTACATCATCTAATAAAGCAATGCTGAGAAGTAGGACACGTGTCTTCCTTTCTGGATCAGGGAGCTGGAGCCGAGAGGGGGTCGGAGCCTGCCCAGTGTGCATAGAAGTAGTCACGGGGCCAGGGGTCAGGCTGGGGTCATGTTCTCTGACTTTGAAGCTATCGTTGGTTTTCCAAATTGGGGAATAGCATTTTGGATCAAAAGTGTCATTATGGAATTGATTTTATTTTATTTTATTTTATTTTTTATTTTTCATTTTTTTAAAAGATTTTATTTATTTGACAGAGACACAGCGAGAGAGGGAACACAGGCAGGGGGAGCGGGAGAGGGAGAAGCAGGCTTCCCGCCGAGCAGGGAGCCCGATGCGGGGCTCGATCCCAGGACCCCGGGACCATGACCTGAGCCGAAGGCAGACGCTTAACCAACTGAGTCACTAGGCGCCCCTGGAATTGATGTTAAAATACTTATTATAGGGATTTCAGCTCAGGTCATGATCTCGGGGTTGTGAGATGGAGCCCCGCGTCGGGCTGTGCCCTGGGTATGGAGCCTACTTGGGATTCTCTCTCCCTCTAAAACAAATAAATAAAATAAAATCTTAAAAAAAAAAAAAGGTGTACATCATCAGGAGCTGGGAGGGGGCATGACAACCATGGAGGAGCATTGCTCCCATCTCCCTTCAAGAAAAAATTTGCCAAGAAGAATTGGATTAGCAGAGAGCTTCCAGCAGCCTTTGTGGCAGCTTCCTGCTCGTCCCTGGCAGCTCCCAAGCCAATGACAGCAGGGTGGGGGCACCAGCACCCATTATTCCCCAACAGGAGAGTCCTCGAACCGGCACTTTGTTCCGCTGCCCACCGGATTGCCAAGACTGCCCGCGATCTGCACAGTGGCCTGAGGTTCTCTTCGTCCCATTTTTCTCCCTCCTCTCGTTCCTTTCACAGGGTTGGGTCTGCACGGCACTCGGAAGGCTTTTCCCGCCCAGTCCCACCTCCTTCCCCTTCATCTTCCAGAGTTCCTGCCCTCCCACAGTCTATCACTCCTAACTCCTTCCTGGATGACCCAGACCAGTACAGGTGGTCTGGGTGGAAGTGGCATTGAGGGGAAGCTCTGGGCATGTTTCTCAGCTTTTATTTAGTCCTTGAAAAGGTAAGCTTAGAATTTCTCTGGCGAGTAATGTTCAGTATCCCACCAAATCTCGGACCTAATATAGAACATAAAAGTTTTTATGAGAATTGTGTTTTTTGGGGCTCCTGGGTGGCTCAGTCGGTTGGGCGTCTGCCTTCGGCCCTGGTCATGATTCCAGGGTCCTGGGATCGAGCCCCGCATCGGGCTCCCTGCTCGGTGGGGAGCCTGCTTCTCCCTCTCCCTCTGCTGCTCCCCCCCTCCTTGTGCGCTTGCTCTCTAGCTCAAATAAATAAAATCTTTAAAAAAACGGTGTTTTCGGATTTTTCTTCCTGAAAGGAATAACCTTCTGTCTTAACATTTTAAAAAGTACAAAATGGTAGGATAGCATGTAAGAACTCTGAAAAGCCGTAGAAGAAAAACTAGTGCAAGACAGGAGACAACTGAGAATGCAATATGGAAACCAAACCCCACAATAACAGCGCTGGACAGATCACATTGAAAACAGAAGTGAATTATTGGAAACGAGACGCCTGCTCTCTAGAAGTAGTGGTTGTGCGTAATCAACGAAGTCTGATTAATGTGGAGGGACATAACAGTAAAAATGTGTTATGGCGGGGTGTCTCGCAAGGCAAGCTAGAGTGAATTAAGTGCTAAACACATAAAATAAATATATGAATCTAGCTGTATCTGCTGTAACTCACAGCACTGCAGGAGCTTTTAAGGGCCCCTAATAAAATAATAACGCATTTTATTTATCTGACTTCGTGTTTGGAAATGCAACAAACTGTTTCCAGGCGGCCATGCGTCTCGCCTCCAACGGTCAGGAAGGCCAGTTCTTGGCTCGTAGTCAGATCTTCCCTTCCAAGCAGCTCAGGGAGCAGCTCTTGCCGTGAAGGCGGTGTCTCAAGCTGATGGAAGCATTTCCCTCCTGACTGCATGTCTGAGGTCTTACCTGTGGCATCTGCAGCTGCCCGTGGAGAGGCAGGGGCTCCATCCCGATCCGGTCATGAGTGCCTAGGTCTTGCATCTAGGACCATAAAGACCACAGTCCTGGGCAGTCTCCTCATTGGTCATTCGCTTCCGCAATGCAAAATTCCCCACTTCCCCACTCATGCTCCCACCACCTCCTGCGCCCCAGTCGGCCCTAGAACTTCCTCTTTGCCTAGCTCGGGAGTTCCCAGCCTGGCTGCCCGTTCACTAATGTCTAGGCTGTAGCACCCCCAGGGGTGGGACCAGGGAGCAGCTTTTCCAAAGCTACCCAGGTGATAACAATGGGCAGCCCAGGCTAGGAATCCCTGGCTTAGCTAAACCCTCTTCCCTGATGGAAGGGGAAAGGAAAGGTGCTCTTGTTACAAACTTTACACCAGGTCCATTTCACTGGCCACATCACCACCCTTGAGGACAGAGCTGGGCCATCCTCACTGTGTCCTATTCTGCAGTGCTCACCACAGTCCTTTAATGGAGTAGATGCACAGCCTTGTCCTCAGTGAAATAAAATCGAATTTCTTATGGTGGGCCCTGAGATTTAGTCTCCCCACACTCTCATCCAACACTCAAGTGAGCCAGACGCACGGAGTTTGGAGTAAAAGTCCCAGGATCAAGATCTGTTTTTTTTGTTTTTGTTTTTTTAAAGATTTATTTATATATTTTTGAGAGAGAGAGAGTGAGCAGTGGGGAGGGGCAGGGGGAGAGGGAGAGGGAGAGAGAGTTGCAAGCAGACACTGCACTGAGTACAAAACCTGACTCAGGGCTTGATCTCACGACCCTGAGATCACGACCTGAGCCAAAACCAAGAGTCGGACTGTACCACCCAAGCGCCCCCAAGTGCCACCCAAGAGCCCCCAAGATCTGTTTTGATAGCAAATGAACGTATAACCTTGGCCATGTTCCTTAACTCCTATGATGCTATTTTCTATCTGAAAATGGGACTAGTACTTTTGTTCATTGATCCCCCTTGGTTGGGAGGCTGGTGCCGAGTGAACTTGGCACATATCATTTCCAATCCTCTCATCGACCCTGTTAGGTAGATCTTTTTGTTATCTTTTTGCTGATGGGAAGATAGACTCAGTGAACTGAACTCACTCGCTAAGGTCACACAGTAAGTTACCGTCTGAACAGGGTTCTGTATCTGCTCTTGGTGATTAAGGGGCTGGGATTTGAAGATAGGCTAGGTTCAAATGCCCCGGCCACATCTTGCTAGCCAGGCAACCTGGGGCATGGTATTTACCCTCTCCAACCTTCAATTTCAATTATGACCCTAAGAATTCTCTGTTTTACTCCCTAAACCTCTTACTGGCAGACATAGGGGTCAGGCGGAGCAGCTGTGGTGCCTGCCCACTCCCAAACTGGGGAGAACTTCTATCATTTTCCAGTTCGGGGCTTCCTGCAGGCAGAGATGCCAGGGAGGAGAGCACGTGAGACCATTTGGATGAGCGAGTATACACTTGACTAGTCACACAGACTTTGATCAGCCTCAGTAGCAGGCGCAACAGGTATGAGCTGAACCCACCTGTTCCCTTGAGTGTTCATGTTCAAATTAACCCTTTATTCATCCGATGATATCACCCACAACCTTGACTAATACTCTCAGCTACTCCCCCAGAACTTTGCCTGAGGTGGAGCCAGCTGGACCCTATGTGGCTTCTTCAGAAACATTTCTTTACTTTATTTGCACGTGATTCTCCTCATGATAACATCATTACATATGCCGGGGGGGGGGGGGGGGCTTGTCGCCAGGGATGCTGGATGTAGGGCATATGCTGTTTTAGTGTTGACTCACCTGACCCTATTTGGTTAAATTTCCCCTGTGTTCCAGACTCTTCTAGGCTTCTCCCAGTTGTGGTCATAAAAGCAGAAACATACAGACATTTCTCTCATCTTCTTTCCTCTGTTTTTCCACAGCTTCTTCTGGATCTTTACCTCACCCTGAATTCTCTGACTTCACTTTCCGTCTCTGTTGACTTATCCTGATACCCTCCCTGTCCAGTATAATGAATTACTCCCTTTCCAACACCCTCCTCCTTGGCCATTGTGAGGGATGATTGAGATGATGTGTGGAAGCACCAGGCACACTGTATGTACTTCTACAAATTAGCTATGCTGAGGTAAGCAGCAGTCACCCTGTGTAGCACGAGCTATGATAGCAGGAGGTACAAAGGACGCTAAAAATGCCCAGGAAACTAGAAATGTTCAACAGTGACCGGTTACAACTACCGTGTCTCTGGGAGCCCAGCGTCCCCGCCTAACTCGTTACTTATTCACCAATTTGGGAGATCAAGTGGTGGCCCTTTGTCATATTCCTAGCTGCCTGGCGTCTTTATGAATTCTTTTTTTAATTCTCATCTTTTTTGGGGGGTCAACGTGAAATTTTTAAAAATTGCGGTAAAATACCCGTAACATAAAATTGACCACCTTCACCATTTGTAACTAACCTTGGCTCAGCGGCAGTAGGTACGTTCACACAGCTGCATAGCCAGCACCGCCGTCCGTCCACGGAAGCTTCTTCGTCGTGCAACGGGCAGCGTCTTTTCGAATTGTCCTTCTGTGTCTGGAGAAACGCCTCTTCTGTCTTCCCGATGAGGAAGTCAGAACTCAGGTTCCCACCTGCCTTGGGACTGGAACAGAGGCCGGTGACCAGTCTCCATCAATCAGACGCACAGCGCAGACCTTGACCTTGATTCAGAGGGGAGCCAGCGGAAGAACCAGACTGTGGGTGAAGCCGCCATGTTTGCTGGCATGCGTGGCCACACAGGTGTCCAGCTTTGGGTGGTGGCGGCTGCGGTGGTTCCCAGAAGTAGCAAGGTCTTCAAGTTCCTGATGCAGGAGTGAAAATGGTACTGGCTGTAGCAGTGATTGCAATAGGGACCTACTGGTGATAGTTTCCTTATCAGGCCATGATTTGGGGTGGTACTTCTGGATGCTTCATCTCAAGTCTACTTCTGAATTTTTGAATAAATTTCTTTCTTCCTTTTTCTCTTTTCCTTCCTTCCTTCCTTCCTTCCTTCCTTCCTTCCTTCCTTCCTTCCTTCCTCTCTCTTTTTTTCTCTCTCCCTCCCTCTTTCTTCTCTTTTCTTTTCTTTAATCTCTTCTCTTCTCTTCTTTCCAGCTTGGCAGTGGAGCCGAGTCCTTTTCATCAGAAGGACTGCAGAGGGGCGCCTGGGTGGCTCAGTCGTTAAGCGTCTGCCGTCGGCTCAGGTCATGATCCCAGGGTCCTGGGATCGAGCCCCGCATTGGGCTCCCTGCTCCGCGGGAAGCCTGCTTCTCCCTCTCCCGCTCCCCCTGCTTGTGTTCCCTCTCTTGCTGTGTCTCTCTCTGTCAGATAAAAAAAGAAGGACTGCAGGGAGTGGTGAGACCAGGGTTGCCCGGATTGTTTCGCTTTTGGATGCTGTTGACAAAGCAGCTTTGCTCTTGGGCTCCCTTCTGGTGAGTTGGTTGGCCCCCAGCTCCTTCCTTGTCTCTCCTTGACTTCAGTCCAGGCAGGGAGGGGTCTGGGTTGCACTAGCTCCTCCTTATTGTTAGGGTCCCTGGGAGAAATCATTTCAGCAACTGGTCACTGCCAGGAAAGGGAGGCCCCGGTGG
Organism: Eumetopias jubatus; assembly: GCF_037043125.1. Taxonomy (NCBI): domain Eukaryota; kingdom Metazoa; phylum Chordata; class Mammalia; order Carnivora; family Otariidae; genus Eumetopias; species Eumetopias jubatus. The sequence goes on from NW_028274816.1 coordinate 123,112,035, forward strand.
TTTGGCCCCATCCAGGGGTTTGCTCTTGATTATTTTTCTTCTTCATCACAGAATGTTTGCCTGGACCCAAGCTTACTACTAACCATTCTACTTTCTTTTCTGCTAGTTTTTTCTGCTGACTTCTCAACATTGTTTCTCTGGCAGGCAGATTTTATTGACAGCATCGTTGACGACGAGGGGCAGGACATCTCTTTCTGTTAGGAAGTCCAAGAGAAACCATCATCCAAGATTCCCCAGGATTCCTATTGGACCTGTGATGACCTGACACCCAGGTGTCTCAGCTTTCCTCTCGGAAGGAATGGACTTGGCTTCCCACGTCCTGCATTGCATGAGGCCCTTCTCTGTGCCAGGATCATTCTGGAGAAATAAGGACGTGCAAGAGGTTAGGCCTTTGGGAACTCACAGCCTGGTGGAAGTGAGCAAACAGGTCCAAGCCTCAACCAGTAGCTGCTGACATAGTTTATCACTTAGTATCCATAGATTGTCACTTAAGCCTCATCTTGCTGTCTTCTCCTGTCGACTTTTCTCAACTCTCCGTGTGTGTGGGTGCTTCTGTGTTCAACTCTTCTGTCCTGGTTCTCGCTTGCATAAGGACATGCAGTCTGCAGGGTCCTCCTCTGCTTTCCCGGCATCCCACAGGCTCATCTGGCTCCTGGGGGCCACGGCTGTCTGGACTGTCTCCATATGTATGGAGCATTTGCTTTACATCCTGACAACCAGGAGACGCACGGAGGGGATTTATCCTAAAATAAAAGGCTGTCTTCTCCAGATAGACCTGTTTGGAGCTTTGAAAGTGTGGGCTCCCTCCCACAGCCAGTGTCTGCCTTTCCCATCGAGGTCTCAAGGATCTTGGGAATTTGGGGTCAGCGCTGACTCTTAGAGTGTCCTCTGTTTCCCCTCTGTTATGGGTTGAATTGCGTCCCCCCGGATTGATGTATCGAAGCCCCAACTCCCAATACCTCAGAAGGTGACTGTATTTGGAGATAGGTACGGTCTTTAAAGAAGTGACTACGACAAAATGAGGTAAGGAGGGCGGTGCCTAGTCCCATCTGACTGGTGTCCTTCTCAGAAGAGGAGATCAGGACACGGACATGCACAGAGGGAAGACTATGTGAAGACACAGGGAGGGGACGGCCATCTACAAGCCAAGGAGAGAGGCCACAGAAGGAAGGCATCCTGCTGTACCCTTGTCTTGGGCTTCCAGCCTCCAGAAGAGTGAGAAAACAAATTTCTGTTGTTGGAGTCACCCAGCCTGTGGTGCTTTGTTATGGCAGCTGGAGCTGACTAATACATCCCCTTTGGCAGTCTTCGCAAGAAGCCTTTCCTTCTTTAATACCATGCAAGTCTGAGGACCTACCTCATGCTCCCTCTGCTGATGGGTCTCAAGGACTGGTCTGGGCAGCCTGGAGGGGAACATGCCATGTTTGCCCCATTCTCCGTCTGCAAGGGCATCTTTGTCAAGTGTGTAACTTCAGGAGGGACATGGAGGGGCGCTGAGGACAGAAGGGGACACCATTCCAGCTGCTTCTGCTCTGGCCACGGAGCAGGCAAAGACATTCATCTCTTCTCCATCTGCAAGACAGGCCACCAAATCAGATACCCTGAAGCTTCCCTGTCCAGTCTGTGGCCCCAGGTGGCTATTGAGCCCTGGAAATGTGGCTTCTCTGAAATGAGACGTGCCGTAAGCAAATACATAGACTTGGTTGAAAAAAAAAGCAAAAATTTTACTAATAACTTTTATATAGATTACATATTGGAAGGTATTTTGGATAGATCGGGGTAAATGAGCCATAAAATTAATTTCACCTGCTTCTTTTTACTTTTTAATGGGGCTATGAGAAAATTTAAAATCATGTAGGAAGCTTGCGTTGTGTCTGTAGTGGGCAGTGCTGATCTGAAGAGGGCATGAGCCCTGCCACTCAGCCACTAGCCAGCTCCCCCCGTTGCTCACAGGCAGTCACAACAGATGGAAGGCGTGGAGCAAGGATTAGACTCGGCCCCCCCCTTAAGGGGGAGCTAAGTCTCTAGCCCCCCCGTTGCAGGAATGCGCTAGTGGATGCCCAGCTTGTATCTCATCCTCAATGACGAACCCCCCCCCCAACCTCTGCCCTTTACACTTTTATCCTTTCATGCTGCTGTGATCATTAGCTCCTCTCAGACCCCTGACCCCGGCTCCACGGCCGGTTACTGCTCTTGACTCTTTCTCCCTTGGCTCAAGGAGTGCAAGAACAGACTTCTGGTTCCTTCTCCCCAGGCTCTCCTGGGCCCAGGGTCACCCAACACGCTCATGGCCCTCCCTGTCCACCTCTACTAGAGGTCACCCAGGACCACCCAGGTCACCCGGTGCTCCTCAAGCCATTGTTCAGGATACAACCCTTGGGACCAGGCGGGAGGGCCAGGAAAAGAAGCCCCCTTCCTCGAGGGAAGCTGTGATCTATTTTGAGCTCATCCCATGAACCCTCCAGTGCAGGGTCCAGCCTCCCCGACTAGCCTCTACTCAGCCACCTCCTGACCTTGCCTGGGAAGCTCTGCCAAGCTGCTGTTGAACACAGATAACTCAGCTTTCATGTGATACATTTCTGAGGCCCAGGGGAAATGTTGCAAGTGCTGGGAATGTGTGAATTGAGGAAATTGAATTAATTAAGAAGTATAAATCTAGAAAATGTAGAAATAACAGACGAAGGGAAACCAGACTCTTCTGGCGGCCACCCTGGGGAGCCATGAAGATGAGGGAGGCCTGGGGTCCTTCCAGACTCCTCTTCCTGGCTTTCCAACACCTGACACTGCTCGTAGGCGGTGGGTTGTGCTATTACCTCGAGACCCTCCTAAACATGCCTTCTTGTTCCTGCCTCCGTATCTTTGTTCCCACTGTTCCGTCCTCCTGGGATGCCTTGCTGTCCTCTGTCTGCTCATTCAAACATACAAGTCCTCCCTTTCAGCCTAAGCTCAAATACTATTTCTCCTTGAAGCACTCCCTGATGATAACCAGAAATGATGGGGCTCTTCCGGGGATACCTGTCTCTGCTTACCTCTGTAGCAGTTAATATAGGTGACCGTACATCCTGTTTGTTACAATCTGCCTCTCCTCCTTAGACTGGGGCGCGGGATTGTGTTTTATCCTTCTGTCTCCTGTAGGGCCAAGCACAGTGTCTGGGCCTGATATACCTGCATTTTCTTTGTAAATATTTACCTTGATTAGAGCACTTGTTGCTCTTTGTATCTGTGTATGAATCTTTCTGCCCAAATAAACTATAGCCCCCGGGGGCGCCTGGGTGGCTCAGTCGTTAAGCGTCTGCCTTCGGCTCAGGTCATGATCCCGGGGTCGTGGGATCGAGCCCCACATTGGGCTCCCTGCTCGGCGGGAAGCCTGCTTCTCCCTCTCCCACTCCCCCTGCTTCTGTTCCCTCTCTCGCTGTGTCTCTGTCAAATAAATAAATAAAATCTTAAAAAAAAAAAACCAAAGAAACTATAGCCTCCGTTGAATGCTTACCAGTTATTAGCTTCTGGGGTTACAAAGAGAAACCAGCCACAGACCCAGTCCTCCTGGAGAGCTCAGACTAGTGGTGCAGACAATAATTGCTAACAGTGGGGCGCCTGGGTGGCTCAGTCCGTTAAGCGTCTGCCTGCAGCCCAGGTCATGATCTCAGGGTCTTGGGATCGAGCCCCGCCTCGGGCTCCCTGCTCGGCGGGGGGGTCTGCTTCTCCCTCGCTCTCTACTCGCCCCAAATAAATAAAATCTTTTAAAAAATTAATAATTGCTAACGTTATCATAAACGGGCCTGAAGATGTGTGTGCAGGGGTGGTGGGAAGGGAGCAAAGGACAGAGGTCAGTCCAGCTCTTCAGCAGAATTTGCTCAGAGCAGGTCTTGAAGGACAAGGAGACTTGTGGGAGGCTTGGGGTCTTGGGTGAGAAACTGGAGATGGTCTGCTGGGGGAGGCGGATCTGCCCACGGAGGTGGAGAAAAGGTGGAGGCTTGTATCTCAACTGGTAACCCATCTCTTAGCAATCTCTGCTGTGGAGCGGACGTGTAGACAAGGTTGATGGGCCGACTCTCTGAATGGGCAAACTCAGAGCTCTTTGAGGGTGGGGAACCTTAACCACTCATTTATCTCTTCATTAATTTTAGGTGACCTCTCAGCTCAGGGCTTACAACGCCTTAGCTTGATTTTTCCATATATGCCTAGTCCGAGAATCACCTGGGCTGCTTGTTATACATGAGGTTCTTGGGTCCCTTTCCTAGAGATTCACGTTCAGTGAGTCTGGGGTGGGATCTGGAATCTGTTTCACGTGTTCTAGGAAATTCTTGTGACCCAGCAAGTTTGGAGCCTGCTACCAGCAGGGAGGTATTTGTTAACAATCAGTGCTTGTTAAAAGGGCATCATCCTGGAGCCCAGCTTTGGGGGCAGGATCAGGTATGTTTCACTAGTCCCCCCACCATACATCAAACTCTCACACAAGTTGGGGGCTGCCTCGCTTTTGCCCAGTGGGTCTCAACCCTGGCTGCTCCTTAGAATCACCTGGGTCTGCTTTAAAATGGTCTGGGGGCGGGACCCGATTATTCGTTTTTCTTAAAGGCATCCCAGATGGTTCTGGTATGTGCTTTGGGGTGAGAACTGCTGTGAAGACCTCTGCTAGTGGCCCTTCTGACACTTCACCGGTATGTCCCTTGTGGTCGCATGGGTGTCTCTCACATCTGGCTGTGCATTGGAATCACCCAGCAGGGTGACGGGGCCAAGGAAGGGGGGAATGCTTTTAAACTCCCAGTGACCCGGCGCCCACCAAGAGCAATTCAATCAGAACCCCGAGGGGGCGTGGGGGTGGAGAGGCTGGGCCTGGTTACTGCGGAGGAGCTTCATAGGTGTGTCTAGCAGGTGGCCAGAGGTGAGGCCCTGGATGGTGGCTGTGTGCAGGCCGGTGGATGAGCAGCTTGGGGGCAGTCACAAACCTCCAGTGACATGCGGGAGGGCGGCCTTTCTCCCAGCCTCTGCTCTGAGAGTCGGGATTTAGCGCGTACCTGCCAGATTCAATAAACCCGTACCTTCCACGTTTGCAACCGGCTGCAGGAGCCCTCCTTGTCAGAGGCTCTCTCCAGGCCACCGTTCCATTATTTATTCAGTGTTTTCATAACTGATCCATCAGCCCAACTGTGAAAGGGCCAAGGAGAAAACTTTGTTTAACGATCGAACATCTTTGGCTTTGTTACCATAGTTTCCGGGGGAACAACAACGACCTCGCGTCTTGCTCCTCTTCCTCTTGGGTGCGGCGACCTTCCCCTTGGTTTAGAGGGGCCATTATTCCCCGGGACTGTCGCTTCCTGCATGCTAATCTGCCTGGGATGTTTCTACCGCGGGCAGAATGTCCAAGTTAGGAATTCGCTCATCCATGCATTTGTTCATTTGACGAGTCTCTGTTGGGCACCTTCCCTGAGCTGGGCCCGGTGAGGTGATGTTTGCCCTGGGTTTTGAAGAGTAAATAGGAGCCATGCTGCAAAGGGGACACAACCCTTAGGGCAGCCATCAACATTGCCAGCTGACGGAATCATCAGGGAAGCCCGGACTACAGGCTGAATTCCAGACCATCAAATAAGAGCCTAGGGTGAGACCCAGGCATCTGTGTTTTTTTAAAGATTTTATTTATTTGACAGATTGAAAGCGAAGAGCAGGGGGAACAGCAGAGAGAGAGAGAGGGAGAGAGAGAGAGAAAGAGGCTCTCTGCTGAGGAGGAAGCCCCACACAGGACTGGATTCCAGGACCTTGGGATCATGACCTGAGAGCTTAACCTTACTGAGCCACCCAGGTGCCCCCAGGCATCTGTATTTTTTAAAGCCCCCCAGATCATTCCAGAGCGCAGCCAAGGTTCGAAAGATGTATTAGGGGAATGGAGGGGGAAGCCACCTTAAAATTACCAAAAAAAAAAAAAAAAAAGGCAACTTTCCAGAGGCTGTCAGTCTGTAAACACCTCTCCAGCCCTTCCCAAGCGTTCCAGAGAAATGAAAGAATGGGGGCCTCCGAGGGAGACCAATTCCATGCTGACTGCCTTAAGGTAGCCATGTGACTGTTTTTCATTTATTCAGGCAGTTGATTCTTGCATAAGTATTTATTGAGTGCCTACTATGTGCTAGGTGTTGGGAGTCCCGCAGTGGATAAAGTCAAGTGTTTCAGGGAGCTCCCTGGGGAAGATGGACACTTTTTTTTTTTTTAATTTTGAGACAGTGAGCATGTGTGCAAACGGCGGGAGGGGCAGAGGCAGAGGCAGAGGGAGAGAATCTCCAGCAGATTCCACACTGAGCGCGAGCCGGACATGGGGCTCAATCTCGTGATCCTGAGGTCATGACGTGAGCTGAAATCAAGAGTCGGCCGCTCATCCAACTGAGCCACACAGGCGCCCCGACAGACACACATTTTTAATGCAGTGGCAGGAGCTGGGGGAGCCCACAGGAGGGATACCTAGTGTCGTCTTGTGGGACTAGGGGAGGTTTCCCGGAGGAAGTAGTCTTAAGGAGTTAGCTGGAAGAATTGGCCAGGCAAAGGGGGGGAGGGATGCAAACGTAAGCGGAGGAAACTGCGTGTGCCCAAGGCCAGATGCAAGAGTGAGCGTGGTCCGTGGAGAGGATTGCAGGTACTCAATCTGGCTGGAGTGTGAAGTGTGGTCGTGGGCAGGGGATAAGGGACAAGATGAAAGAACGAGCAGGGGCCAAATCACAAGAAGCCTTCTTAGCGGAGGTAAGGAGTCGTGCTTCATCCCGAGGGCAGTGAGGAGCTACGGAAGGGTGGGCCTTTCAGATGTGTTCATGTGGTGTGATTAGCTTGCAGGAGTGCTGTGGGAGTCTTCGTGAGAATGGGCTGAGCTCAGGCCGTGCCCACGGGGATGGAGAGAGGCAGGTAGAGTCAAGAGCTATTTAGCATCTTGGAAATTCTCTCTTTGTATTGCTCTCTGGTACACTGTCCTGTGTGAAATCCAGCTACCTTGGTCTCCTCAGCTCCGGGAGTCGGCCTGGCCCTGCCTGGGCCCCCCTCTGGCCCTGTGGCCCGAACACGGCTCCTCAGGGGACACTGTCCTTTGCTAAGGATGTCTGGTGTCTTGACTCTCATGGTGTGATTGTTTCAGAGGGAGGTAAATCCAGTCTCCGTTTGGCCGTCTTGCCTGGAAGTAAAAGTCTGGTTTCATTTTTTATCCAAGAATTATTTTAAAAAAGAGTTAAAATATTTCTGTATGAGATTTTGTCTTGTTACTTTCAGTTTTAATGACTATTATTTTTGTGACCAGAAAATGTTTTCTGTTTCTACTTGTTCAGATTTAAAAAGGTATAATTTGAGGCTCAGCATCTGATCTATTTTTGTGATTTGAATTTAAAGAAGACATGCTTTATTTTTAGAGCATGGGGTTGGAAGTATATTAGATGTACAATTGACCCTTGAGTAAGATGGGTTTGAATGGCATGAGTCCACCGATATGCACGCTTTTTTTTCCAATATAGTACAGTATATTCTCTTCCGTATGATTTTCTTAAAATTTTTTGAGTATGGTTGACACGGAATGTTACATTGGTTTCAGGCGTACAATATACCGATTCAATAAGTCTATGCATTATGTCATGTTCACAAGTGTTGCTGCCATCTGTCACTAGACAACACTGTTCTAATATCATTGACTATATTCCTTACGCTGTGCCTTATGTTCCCATGACTTATTCTCTAACTGGAAGCCTGTGTTTCCCACTCCCCTTCCCCCATTTTGCCCATCTCCCCAATCTCCCTCCCTCTGGTAACCATCAGTTTGTTCAATAATGACCTTTTTTTTTAAAAAAAATTTTATTTATTTATTTGAGAGAGAATGAGAGAGAGAGCACATGAGAGGGGGGAGGGTCAGAGGGAGAAGCAGACTCCCCGCTGAGCAGGGAGCCCGATGTGGGACTCGATCCCGGGACTCCAGGATCATGACCTGAGCTGAAGGCATTTGCTTAACCAACTGAGCCACCCAGGCGCCCAATAATGACCTTTTTTAAAAAACACCACCATAGCACCATTATCACACCTAGAAGAAGATGGACCTGATTCTTTAATATCCTCAACTCTCTAGTAGATGCTCATAGTTCTGTCTTAAAATTTTAATGATTTTTTTAAATTGGCTTTAAAACGTTCAAAGGATTCCTTTTCTTGCCTCAAAACCATTCCCGCCCGTCTAGAAACTCGTTCAAGTTTAGCCTCGAGAACATTTAGGTGTTCCAATTGTGCTTTAGGTCACTCAGTTTGGAAGTTTCTCGGGTGCTGGTGCAGAGAATCAGTTGTGCTGGTTGGTCCCATCTTGTGCCAATGGATTCAAATGTGTCTGGTGAACTCGTGGAAAGTTCTCTGGGGAAAGTGTCTATCCCAAGGAAGCATCAGGAACCAGCCTTGACAGCTTAATGTGGTCATGATGCTTCTTAGAGTGGGAGGGAGCAAGGAGCAATTTTGAGTACTGTGTGACTACTGTCCTTCCATTTGTCTCCTGGCTCAGTCCTGTCTTGAGTGAAAACTGGGAGGGTGGATTTCCCTCCAAGTTCTTTAAGACGTTTGGGGGCACGAGCCGACTAGAGTTGGTACCCCTGTAGCAGAGTGTGACACTGAGGCAGGGAGTGGTGTGGCCCTCTCTGCCAGCAGCTTGACTAGGACTGGGTGAACAGGGCAGGGGAAGGGCTGGCTTTCTGCATGTGCAGTGTTATCACGGGGGAACCCTCCAGCTGGGGGACGGGAGAAACCTCAAACACCAACCAGACGTTGATCCCACTTGTTAGTGAGCACACCTGGGACAGCCCTCTGGGACTCAAGCTCTTTGTTGAAGGCAGAGAAATACAGAACCTAGCTTGCTTTTTTCTTGGGAATACCTTCTGAGAAAGTTATTATTCCACTTTCCACGTGAGAGAACCGAGGTCCAATAGAAGGAAGAGTCAGTATGTGAAGTGTCTTTCAGTGCCGAGCCATGGTCCCCTCACTCCAATACCGCCTCCCACACGTAGCGGGAATGTTTTGTGGGGAGAAGTCTCCTGGGCAGTGTCTGTATCAGGGACCTGCTAGGGATGTTGCTCATCTTAACCTCTGCAACCACACCTGAAGTAATTGTGATGGGCTGAATGTTTGTGTCCCCCCCACCCCAGCCCAGTTCATATGTTGAAATCCTAACCCCAAAGTGCCGGTGTTAGGAGGTGGGGCCCTTGGAAGGCTGGAGTCCTCATGAATGGGATTAGTGTCCTTATTAAAAAGACCTCAGAGAGCTCCTTTACCCCTCACCCCTTTCTCATTCCTTCCACCATGTGAGGACACAGCAGGAAGTTGCCAGCTACGAGCTGGGAGAATCTCACCAGACATGGAAGGCCAGCACCTTGATCTTGGACTTCCCAGCTTCCAGTACTGTGAGAAATAAACTTCTGTGGTTTAAGCCACTTATAGTTTGTGGTAGTTTTCTTCTAGCAGCCTGGATGGACTAAGAAAGTAATTTTTACTATTCTCCCACCCATTGGGAAACTGAAGCTCAGTTTTATTCCAAAGCCCATGATCTAGGTCAAAATTTTTCACTGGTTGTTTCCGGCGAAAAGCTTGGATTTGCTTCATGGCTCAGGAGAAAAATTGTCTTTGGATTTTCATTTCAGGGTTCAGAGAGTCAGCTTGGTTCTTTCTCATTTGGGGTTCGGAGTTTAGTTTGAATCCTTGGCCCTGGGAGCCTCTGGTGCTTCCTAAGTATGAAGTTAAAAGCCAAGAGGTGATGTGGCACCCTCGGGCATCTATCTGGAGGCGGTGCACTTTTGCTCTGGCCTGTGGCTCTTGGGAGAGTGGGTCAGAGTGTGAAAGCTGAGCAATGACTGAAAGTGGATGTGGGAAAATGACAGTGAATTTTGCTCAGACCCATTTTTATCAGGCAGCTTCTCATTCAGGGTGATGTTCCCCAGACACAGGCAGGTGGGGCCCAGCTCGTGCTGGGTGGCGGCAGACAGCTGTCTTTGCCTTTTCCAGGCCAGGGTGAGGGCTGTGCCAGGAGGTGCTTCTCAGCCATTCCTCCTCAGGCACCTCCAAAGGTCTGACTCAGAAAGCAGGGAGAGATGCCAGAGGTGGAGCCAGGCACAGGCCCGGGCAAAAGATGTGAGGCTGAGTATTTACAACAATGTGAAACTGGAAATGACCCAAATGCCCAGTAGTCCTAGGGCAGAGGGAGGATGAAAGTATTCCCGCACCTACTCTGCCTCACCATGTGCAATTGTACTGATCTCTGGTATGGATGAAAACTAGGTGTGTGTGTAGTGGGGGGGAGTGAGGCGGGGCTCCAAAAGGAGATCAAGAACTCTACTCTAGGGCCACTTTGGCTAGAATGCATACCCAAATGAGCTTGCCCTCCTGCTTTCGTGTCCAGCCTCGTGGTGAGAAATTTACAGAGGGTATTCCATTGAATCTTCAACCTCTAGAAAAGTAGATATTAGCACCTGCATTTTAGTATAAGCTGAGGGTCGAAGATAAGAAATGATTTTCTTAAGGTCACATGTTATGTGAAGTGGCAGAGCCAGAATTTGAACTTAAATTCTGTAAAATTCCAAACCCTGGGCTCCGTGCCAGACTGCACAGGTTCATATCCTGGCTCTTCTGCTTATGAGTTGTGTGTTTCTAGGGAAATTACTAAGTCTCTTTCATCCTTAATAAAATGGGGGCGATAATTCCTGCCTTTCTGGGCTGTTGGGAGAACCAAGGAGTTAAAACAAGTAAACCACTATGGGCCTGGCACACAAAATAAATATTGGCTATTGTTATATTGTCATTATTGTTACTACGACTTCCTTCTCTAAGACACTTACATGGCCCTAGGGATACTCTTTACATTGATGGAAGCAGACCAGTATTAAATGTTTCCTGGGGGCACCTGGATGGCTCAGTCGGTTAAGCGTCTAACTCCTGATTTTGATTCAGGTCATGATCTCAGGGTTGTGAGATTGAACTACACCGTGGCTCGGCTCATTTGCCTTCTCTGACTGCTTGGGATTCTTTCTCGCCTCCCCCCCCCGCCCCCCCGCCACCGCCCCTCTCCCACTAACAAAACAAAACAAAACAAAAAACCCAAAGGATTTCCTTGTCTTAAAATCTTTGAGCCAATTTGATAAAAACAACCTTTGCATGTTCTGAACATGGAGAGATATCTAGAATAAAATCCCACAGGACAGTGGAGATTCTGTTCATCCAGGCCAATGATGACTTCTGGAGCAGCTCAATGGCAAGATGAGGGTGTTTGATGATAAGGGGATTGGGTGACATAAGCCTCATGTCATCTCTGGAAGAAATGAAAGGGAAGTTGGACTTGAAAGGACCTGGTGGGTCTTAAGAGGGAGCTCTGCTGTTGTTGAAAATTGTGTCAAATTTTCATTTGCCCATTGGTTTGTGTTCTTAATGGTTGGTTTGATGAGGTGCTACTTAGAGGCAGGGAATGGATGGGGTATTTGAGCCTGGAGGCCTTTCTCTTCCATTTCCCTAATGCTTCAAAATAATAACCCATTTCATGTTGTAGTGGGTTCAGATGGCAGGTCACAGACTCGGGTATTGTGGAGGGGAGGGACCAATTGGTGTGTCCACACTTGACCGCGGTAGAAGGCCATAACCCTGATTGCCAAGCTCTGAATCTTCCAACCCAGTCATGGAGTCCCTGCCTCCTCCAACTCTCCTAAAATGTCCCTGGTGATAGGAAATTAGGATCTGTGTAGACAGTATTAGTGAGCACCAACTCCAGTTGTCTACCCCTCTGGGCGTGTAGAGGACTATATTTCTGTTGGGTGGGACTCTGGCCAACGGGCTGTGAGAGGAAAGGATGTGTGTAACTTCTGGGCTGAAGTATTCAGGGGTGGGTGAACCACCCTCCAGCTTCTTCCCCAGAGAAGGCACCTGAGGAGACTGTGTGTTACCCATGGTGCAGCTCCTGGAGAGAGCAGCTTCCTTCCGCCCGGTTCCTGAGGGCCAGAGTTGGGCAGAACATTACCCCTCCCCCAGCTCTCACAGGACAGGAACAGGAGTGAGAAAGAAACTTGGGTGGTGTGAAGCCACTGAGATTTGGGGGTTTCTACAGCATAACCTAGCTAGCCTGACCATTCTGGCTTCCCTCCCCTGGAGCACAGCCTGAGGTGGTCAGCTGAGCCCTGCCCAGGCCTGCCTCTCCAAGGGGTGGCCAGAGTCAGGAGACAATGTGCATTTTGCTAGACTCATGCCTCTAGGTTTCTGTTTTGTGCTCCCACCATGTGTGCTATCTGGTGTTTGTCCTTGCCTTTTGCTCACTGGGGAAGCAATGATGTTACCTTGCTTTGTTTTTCTTTTTAAAGGTTAATTTTAATTTTTATCAAGGCAAAATGAATACTGGTTTAAAAAATTAAGATAATACGGTATTATACCCTACCTCTGATGCGACTCCTGGCGTCAAACTGTAAACTCTTTAAGGCTTCCTTTCACATTTTCCACCATATTTATTTATTTTTTAAAAAAACGTATTTTAGAGAGAGAGAGAGAGAGAGAGAGCGCGCGCGCACGCACAGGGTAGAGGAGGGGCAGGGAGAGAGAATCTCAAGCAGACTCCCCGCTGAGCACGGAGCCTGACAGGGGCTCGATCTCGTGACTCTGAGATCATGACCTGAGCCGAAATCAAGAGTTGGAGACTTTATTGACTGAGCCACCCAAGCACCCCTCCACCATATTTCTAAATAATCTGTTCAAAATGCTATTTCTTGATTAAAAAATTTTCTACATTATCTACTGACCTACTAAAAAAAATTAGCTCTTTCCCTGACCCTGGAAACTGCCCATGCATTCACTTCTGCCTCTTTCAACTCCTAATATAGTTATATTATGACTTTTGGTTGAACCAATATCCAGTGTTTGCCTATATATGCCTATGTAAATATTGTCCATGGCAGGATCACATGAGGTACCATGATTACATTGTTTTTAGTTTATTATTTTTTTCTAAGGTTTTTATTTAAATTCCAGTTAACAGTATAATATTAGTTTCAGGTGTAGAATTTAGTGATTCAACACTACATATGACACCCGGTGCTCATCACAAGAAGTACCCTCCTTAATCCCCATCACCTATTTAACAACCCGCCCCCAGCAACCCTCAGTTTGTTCTCTATAGTTAAGAGTCTGTTTCTTGGTTTGCCTCTTTTTCATCCCCTGTGTTCATTTGTTTCTTAAATTTCACATGTGAATGAAATCATATGGCATTTGCCTTTCTCTGACCGACTTATTTTGCTTAGCATAATACTCTCTAGCTCCATCCATGTCGATGTAAATGGCAAGATTTCATTCTTCATTCCATATATATATGTGTGTGTGTGGAATATTACTTAGCTCTCTGTCTTTTTCCACTTATCAGTTGACGGACATCTGGGCTCTTTCCATCTTTCCATAATTTGGCTATTGTTGATAATACTGCTATAAACATTAGGATGCATGTATCCCTTCAAATCAGTATTTTTTGGGCAAATACCTAGTAAATACCTGGGTCGTAGGGTAGCTCTATTTTCAACTGTTTGAGGAACCTCCCTACTGTCTTCCAGAGTGGCTGCACCAGCTTGCATTCCCACCAACAGTGTAGGAGGGTTCCCCTTTCTCCGCATCCCCGCCAGCATCTGTTGTTGTCTCCTGTGTTGTTAATTTTAGCCATTCTGACAGGTGTGAGGTGGTATCTCCTTGTGGTTCTGATTTGTATGTCTCTGATGCTGAGTGACGTTGAGCATCTTTTCATGTATCTGTTGGCCATCTTATGTATGTCTACTTTAGAAAAATGTCTGTTCACATCTGCCCATTTTTTAACCGGATTATTTACAAGTATCACCTTTGATTTTTTTTTTTTTAAGATTTATATATTTGTCAGAGAGTGAGAGAGAGTGCGCACATGCACACAAGCAGGGGGAGAGGCAGGCTCCCTGATGAGCAAGGAGCTCAATGTGGGATTTGATCCCAGGACCCTGGGATCATGACCTGAGCCGAAGGCAGATGTTTAACTGTCTGAGCCACCCAGGCGTCCCTACGTTTTACTTCTTTATACAATATGGCAGAAACCATGTTGTGTTCACCCCACCATTTTCTATTTCCTGGGAACACAGGGGATTACATTTCCCAGCCTCTTTTGCAGTTTAGTGGAGACCATGTGACTAGTTCTGGCCAGTGGAGATGCAAGAGGAAGCAGAATGGCCCTTTCAGACCAAGGCAGCCCAAAGCCTGCTGCACACAGTGGCTCTCCGCCTCCAGGTGGCTGGCGTGAAGCACTCCAACGGTGGAGTTGCAAGACAGGAGCAGCCTAGGTTCCTGAGTCACCTCTTGGAGGGGAGCCGACAACCAGCCTGTGACATGGAAGAGAGAGAACCCATCCTGTGTTAAGCCACTGAGATTTCAAGCTCTGTCTGTTGTGGCAGCTACTGTTAATACCTATACTTTCAGCCTTAAAAAAAAAAATTGTTCTCCAGTTTGCTTAATATGTTTCTAATCATCCTAATTCATCCCCACACTCTCCCGTGGAGTTTTAGATCTCCTCTCAGGCCAAACGCTCAGCTGCTTCAGTTGTGCTCGCCACCCTGTGCCCCTAACTAATCCTCCTGCCCGCTGAGGGGACCTCAGGCTTCTGTGCCTGACGGGGGTGCAGAAGGCTGGTTGAAGGAGAAATAGGTTATATTTACGGGGAAGCGGTCTCACTTAATGGTTAAGAGCACAAGCCCTTCAAGTTTAGTGGCTGTGTGACTTTGGACAATTTTCCTACCGTCTCCAAGACTTAGCATCCTCATTTGAAAAATGGGCATAGTAGTAACTTTAACTTCAGAGTGCTGTTGTGAGGGTTACATGACATGATACTTGTAAAGTGCTCTCGGCACAATTTCTGGCATAGAGGATGTGTTAGTTACTATTATTATTAAGGTGAAAAAGATGTACTGAGCAATGACTAGGCTTCCCAAGCACCAGGTAATTTAACCTGGAAGTGAGTTTGGCTTGGTCCCAACTATAGGCAGCTTCTCCCCAATTCTAGAGGGCAATTGGGGAGGGACCGAAACGGAGAGGTCTGTCCCAGACCGTGACAGCAGGGGCCTCTCTGGGGATTGGGACCACATGCTGGGAATCTTCCTTTATCTCCTCAGCAGCATGGGCTGAGCTGGGAGTGCCTACAGGTCCTTGGGTACCCCTACTTCACTATTCCCTCCCTCTACCCCTGGGTTAGGAAATGGTGCTTCTTGATCTCCTTCCTTCCCTTAGAGTGGAGCTAAATAATTCAATGCGAATGTTTATTGAGTACCTACTGCATGCCAGGCATTGGGCTAGGCAATGGATTGGAAGAGTTAACAAATAGAAAGACTTTGCCATTAAACAGTTTAGAACTAAGTGAGAAAGGCAGATGGGGCTCTCTGTTGGGCAGATATATAACGTACAGTTATACACTAAAGGTAGGGCTAGAAAAGAAAACCACTGAGTTCTGGGAGGGAATATTTAGGTGAGCAACTTCATAGAGGGGAGTCAGGGAGGCCACTCGGAGGTGACAGATACCTAGGATGGCCAGGCAGCCAGGGAACAGCAAGTGCCAAGGTATCGAGGAGGGAAAGCCCTTGGCTTGTTGAAAGGCCTGGCAGAGGCCCAAGAGGCAGCGAAATGTCAGGATCAGCAGGGAAGCTCTTGTAGGGCCTAGCGGACCACCATATTGGAGTTTGGATTTTATTTAAGTAGAAAGCAGAGGAGCCCTGACTGGTTTAGAGCAGGGGACTGATGGGATCAGATTTGTTTCAAAAAGGTCACTTTGGGTCCTAAACCCTTTCTCTGTGCCTCAGTTATCATGGGAAACCAAGTTTGGAGGAGCAGAGAGGGGAAGGGGAAGACCGGGAAGGAAGAAGAGGCGTTAGCAACCTGCCTGTGGCCGGTGGATTTCAGGTGCTACATCTTTTGGTCTCATCCTGGATATTGGGTGTCACCGTGGCAACATAACTGGACAAACACTTCAGGCTTTAAAAAAATGTCTGTGTGGTAGCTGTCCACTCTGCAGATCCAGGTCAATGCAAATACAGATGCCTTCCGCACGAAACCCCTTCTCCCCACACACCTGGAGACATCCCCGGGTTGGAAGCTTAGCTGGTTTCTACTTATAGGGGAACTGTGTTGTCTGAGGGCAAGCGGTCGTTAGCCTTGAAACTCCTTTCCCACTTACTGCCCTGGAGTAGGTCTGTGTCAGACTGAGCCCAGCTGAGCAAGGGGCTTGGACAAACACAGCCAGACGTGCAACATCAAAGGCCTCGTTTGTGCTCATCTGAACCCACTTCTCTTTTATCAAGGTGGCCCCACAAATATTGTCAGTAAGGAACACCTTCTGAGTCCACCTCTCAACCCCTGAGGAGTTAACGTTCCTGCCTGGCCGTTTATTGAACCTATCTCCGTTAGGGCCTTTATCCCACTTTATTCACTACTATTAAACATCCAGCAGTCTGGCGTTGTGCCAGGCACCGGGGACAGTGTCAAAACCACACAGGCTTGTATCACAATGAGGGTAGACGGACAATAGTCCAGTAAACAAAAAGCTGAGAAAGACCCTTGCGGACAGTAGTAGGTTCTCGAAGCAGAGATTAGACGCCAGTGGTAGCTCGGAGGCGAGGTTGGGTGGCGGTGCTTCTCTAGTCTGCTTAGGAGTGAAGACCTCTTGCTATTTCTTGGATATGCCATCTTCATTGTCTCGTGGGGGCCTTTTGACTCATTGTTCCCTTTGTCTGGAAGGTTCTCCTGGCCTTTCCCGTGGCTGCC
The DNA here is from genome assembly GCF_037043125.1 of Eumetopias jubatus. Taxonomy (NCBI): domain Eukaryota; kingdom Metazoa; phylum Chordata; class Mammalia; order Carnivora; family Otariidae; genus Eumetopias; species Eumetopias jubatus. The sequence goes on from NW_028274816.1 coordinate 123,128,805, forward strand.
TCCTTTGGATCATTTAGGTCTCTGCTCAAAAGTCACCTTTCAGAGAGGGCCCCTTTGACCACCCTCACCAAAGTGACTCTTATTTATTCCCTTGATTGTTTCTGATCGGCCTCAGCCCACTAGAAATACAAGCTCTTTTGAGGATAGGGACTTTGATTGGTGGGCTGTTGGTTTCAGCTATGGCTTGATCAGGAAAACAAGCCATTCTATAGATTCCATACGTGAAGGGTTTTAATCCCCGGCATTAGAGGCTCACACAATGGTCGGGAGGAGTGCAGGGAGTCCAGATCAGTGGGGACGTTGGTGGTCTCAGCTTGCCACAGGAAAGTGGGTGGTTCTCAAGAGCTTGCTGGGAGCCTATTATGCATTTTGAGAACTCCTGGAATTGGTTGTCAGCTGTCTCAGTCTGTTGCGACAAGGAAAAAATTCTCAAGAGCCTGCCCAGAAGCTGCTGTGAATCTTAAAGAACTTTCCAGAAAGCTGCTGCTGGCCAGGTCACTCACCTGCAAGTAATTTGCAGGCATTTACCCGGAAGTTGCTGCAAACTTGATATCCGCCATCTGCCGGCAAGCATTCCAGAGAGAAAAATGGCTTCTCTTTTGACTTCCAAATCTCCTTTGAATACCTCTCATTGACGGTCTCGAACCCAGAAATGTACAGCGGAGGAGATTCTGGGAAATGTGATTCTGGCTTTCCCTCTGCAGAGGAGACTCTAAAGGGGGGGCAGTGATGCCAGATTGAAAACACACAACCCAGCGTGCTTGCTGTATCACCTGTGTCTAGAACAGTGCTTGACACACAGCAGGCGCTCGGGTAGTAGCTGAATGATTGAAAGAATATGCCCCTGGTCCTTGGCGGGGCCAAGAGTTAAAACCCCAACTCTTTGACTCCAAAGCTCACACAGTCCCGTTCAAAACACCCAGCTCAATAAGCTATGACCAGGAGCCCAGCTGGACTTGGTGACCAGTGAGTCCCAGACAGGGTCTGTGCCACAAATGCACCAGCAGAGCTCTGCATTTCAGGGACAGGAGCAGAGAGGGAGGCTGGAGAGCCGAGGGAGTTTTTGATCTCTAGAGGGTCGGCTGAAGAAGAGAGCACCAAGTCTGGGTGAGCAATCCTCGAAAGCTTCTTGGAGGTGGTGACACTGTAGAGGACACTGGATGGAGAACCGCGGCTGCTTCAGGGCAGCCATCCCTGAGGGCAAAGGAGACTTCGTGTACCCCCCTGAACGCCTGGGCATTTGGCCAGGAGTAACCCTCCTGATGTTAAGAAAAAAAAAAAAGAAGTTGGAAATCTCTTATTGTACTGTTTAAATGTATGTGAAATTTACATGCCCTCCTGGAAGAAATGTGATTGCTTTAATGCAAATGCCAGGCCTTTCTGCCCCATTTTTGAGTAACACTGATGCTCCAGGTGACATGAGGGATTCAGTAGGGGGGAGGAGTGGGAGCTGCAGGTATACCAGAACCTAGGACCAGCTACTGGGGGGGCGCAGTGCAAAATGAAAATGTGTTCAGAAATCAGAATTTTAAGACAGCACCAGCAGAGCTGGTGAGGGGCCCCTCTGAGCACGGGTCCTGTGGGACTGGTAACAAATTACCACAAACCAAGTGGCTCAAAAAGGATACAAACTGGTTTTCTCACAGTTCTAGAGGCTAGGACCCCGAACTGTGTCTCCTGGGCTGGAGTCCCATTGTGGGCAGGACTGTACTTCCTGCCGAGGCTCCAGGGAAGAATCATTTCCCTGCCTCTTCCAGCTTGGGCAGCTGCCTGCGCTCCTTGGCTTGCGCCCCCTTCCTCTTGTTTCCATTGCCACACCTCCGGAGCCACATCTTCTGCCTCTGTCCTATAAGAAGACTGCATTTAGAGCCCACCCTGGATCATCCGGGATAGTCTCAAAATTCTTAATCCCACCGGCAAAGTCCTTTTTGCCATATCCGGTAATAGTCACAGGTTCTGGGATTCTGACCCGGATGTGTTTGGGGGCCATTTTTCTGCTGACCACCCATGCCCTTGAAGCCGGCCCTGTCAGGCTCCTAGCTGGACCCTCTGATTTGAGAGAGGCAGGCTTTGAGGCTCACAGCAGAAGGTGAGGGACCTATAGGTAGCCCTGGCCCACGGAAGCGTGAGGGAGTGGGGTAGATGTTTTCTTCCTCCGTAAACACCAAACCTGGAGCCTCCATGCTGGCCCTGGTAGGCGGCTGTGTCCAGTGGCCACTGGGGTCCAGAGACTGGTGGCCTTTGGGTTGCCCCTGAGTAGGGTTGCCATATTTAGCAAATAAAAGTCCAGGACACCCAGATATTTTATCTGGCCCCCTGTCCCTGATTCTTGCTGCCATACCCGCTGCTTTCCTCCAAGGGCTGTGCTCAGCCTTAGCCTTCTGGGCCTGGGTGAGACCCTCGTCATTCCCCCAGTGCGTGGCCAGATTAAGACAAACTGGGACTGAGGGTTCAAAGGCAGTCAAAGGCAGAGTTCCAATGGGCTGGGTTTGCTGATCTGAGGTAAAACAGCCCCCTCCTTGAAGGGGGGGCAGAGCATTTGCTAGGTGATTGCTGACGGTCTTTCACCCTCACACAGATGGGCTGTCCTCCCGCCCTGGAGGGCTGGGGGCCTTGAGTCTCTGTGTGGCCCTTCAAGGCTCACAGACAACTCCTAAGGACGGGACGCAGGGCTCCTGGAGTAAACAGCATGTTTCACTTCCTCTGCAAACATTGTACATCTGAGAAACTAATTTCCTTTTATAGACAACTCTTTCCCGGCTGCACAGGCCCCTGGCGGGCCGGGGTCAGATTTAATAAAACAGAAGTGGTCAGGCCAGCCGGCTTTCAGCAGAGTCCGCACTCCCCAGGATTGAGCCTCACACTCAGGGTGTCCCCGTGCTTCCTGAGGATACGGATCTGAGGGCATGCCCAAGTTTACTTCCCGGAGAAGGACCGCAGAGAAACAGACCAAGAGGGCCACCTGGGTGGCTCAGTTGTTAAGCGTCTGCCTTTGGCTCAGGTCATGATCCCAGGGTCCTGGGATCGAGCCCAGCGTCGGGCTCCCTGCTCCGCGGGAAGCCTGCTTCTCCCTCTGCCTGCCGCTCCCCCTGCTTGTGTTCCCTCTCTCACGGTCTCTCGCTCGCTGTCAAATAAATAAAAAATCTTAAAAAAAAAAAAAAAAAACAGACCAAGAATAACGATTGTGAGAAGCATTGCTGTTTTATGTACCACCAGAAAAGCCAACATGCTGCCAATGACGTTATACTATTGATTGTAAGGAGCACCTGATTTCAGAATTGGTTACTCTGTGAAAAGAGGAGAATCTTAGAATCAGTGCGATGTGCTATTAGGTTTATCGTTGGCTCAATACTAGTGAAATGGAGCTATGGAATAAATCGTCCTCCTAACAATGACAGCGATTTATTTATTATTTAGAATGTATCTATTTACAAGAACTTGACTTGAGCCACGTGGCATCCCCCCTTAAGATTTAAGAAAAACTGGTCCCAAGTCAGGTGTACGCGCAGTGGGAGATCTAGTGAGCCCCTCCCCCCATCTCTGGGGATTACTTGGGCTCAGGTTTCCTACTTCCAATGAATTCTCCTCCTTACCCTGCCATGCAGATAATTTTTACTTTTCTAAAATTTTGTTTATTTTTACATAATTTCTACATCCAACGTGGGGCTTGAATTTACAACCCTGAGATTAAGAGTCGCATGCTCCACTGACTGAGCCAGCCAGGCGCCCCATTTTTCTTTCTTTCTTTTTTTCTTTAATGGTGGTAAGGGACGCCTGGGTGGCTCAGTCGGTGAAGCGTCCAATTCTTGATTTCAGCTCTGGTCATGATCTCAGGGTCCTGGGGTTGAGCCCCGCATCAGGCTCTGTGCTCGGCATGAAGTGTGCTTGTTCTTCTTCTCCTCCTCCCACACTCCTTCTCTGTCTCTGTCTTTCTTGAATAAATAAAATCTTTAAAAAAAATTTAAAAATGGTGGCAAAATATACATAAAGTTTACCATTCTTACCATTTTAAAGTCAGTGGTGTTTAGTATACTTCCACTGAATTCTTGCTTTCGCTACATCTTTCTGCCTGTGCCTGGTTTCTTCTCTCTGCCCCGTGGGGAATCTACAGAAGAACCTAGCGCATCCCCCTGGCCTCTCCAGTCAGCTGCAAATACAGGCTGTTGAGTGTAGAAGACGTTTGCTGAACTTTTGAAGGAGTCAGAGGGGTACAGCCCGCCCAGCATCACCTCTAATGCCCTCTCTTCTTCCATCCTCTGGGAGACGCTGGCTGCCTCTCGGCCGCGAGTCTGTTCCTGAGATGTTCCAGAGCTTTTTCTCCTCTTCTCCTTCTCAGGCTTTCTTGCCAGCTCCTCATCGGGCGGGCACACACTCCACTTTATCATACAGAGCAATTTTCCTCTCTCTTCTTCTCACCTAGGTCATTCCTACCATCCTGGACTTTTCACCATTAACAGGTATTCTCTCTACAAAGACCACCTTGCCCCAAGAGCGATTATTGTGCTCTATCCTCCATCAGGGAGCAGCCTGCCCTGCTGTCAGAGATTTGTCATCTGGCGGCTTTTCAACCTGGCTAGGCTGTCGTCTCTACTCTCAGAGCTCACGTTCTGCAGGCAGTGTCAGATGCAAAGACAAGTGCCATATGGTGACTGCCACGCTCTGATCAGGAGGAGTTCCGAGCCTTCCAGAGCAGGGAGGATGGGTCCTAACCCCGCTGAGGCCGCATGCTGCAGGTTGTTGTTGCCGAGTTCCCAATCTTCCATCTGGTGCTTGCTCCCTAATTTCCCTTTGGGAATCACACCTCCCCTGCCTTCACTCCGTTTGGTTTGGTTTGGACTGACCCCATCCGCAGGCTCCAGGGATGGACACATGCCCCAGGACCGTCTGGCCCATCAGCGCATTCCTGACAACAGTGGCTGGTTCAGGGACAGTCAAGGGACCCCATCCGGGCCACTGAAAAACCTTGGACCTTGTCTGGAACTACTGGATCAGAGATGCTCTTACTTGCTGGGACTGCTCACTGGTAGGATGTGAGCCTGGAGATGCTGAGGGAGCATCTGGTCACCCATGAAGCCAGCCTGCTAGAAAACAAAGGCAAAGTTGCAGGAAACCAGCATCAAGAGTAGGAGAGTGGTGACCAGATACCAGGCACGAAGCCCACTTTTGGTTCTGAAAGCCAAAAATGTGATGTGGGTGGCAGCTGGATGATGCAAGGCTAGGTGACCGAAGTCTGGATGACTGAGTGTCATCCTCAGTAACTCAGACATTGTCTTGGAGCCGGCTGCTGTGTGGAGAGTTTTTGTGATGCCCCATGCCGCAGATGAAAGAACAGAGGCTTTGTGAGATGGTGGGCAGAAGGTTTGCATTTTACATCCCCGCCAAGGGAGCTACACAGGTTGTGAGGCTGAGCCCCTCTGGAAATGCGGAGGAAATGTTTGTGGAGGCAGCCACAGGGCCAGTAGGCATGGCAAGGCAGGGAACAGGAGCTGGCTTTGACTGGGCACAAACTCCGTCCCAGGCGCCCTTCTGTGTCCTTCCAGCTTAGTTATCTGAGAGCGTGGAGGGTGAGAAATTCAGGTGAGTGGGGTTAGCCTGGGGCGGGGAGGGGGCGGTGGTGGGTTGTTCTCAGCCTGGCTGCCCATAAGAATCACCTGGGTTGCTTTCAAAGCTCTTGCTGTCTGGGCGAGCACAGGCCAATGAAATTAGCATGTTGAGGGAGGGGCCCTGACAGGTTAGTTGCAAAGCCTCTTTGGGTGATTTTAATGGACACCAGCATTAAAGCCATTGGCTTCGGGCAGTGGTTCCCAATCATCTGGTGAGCTTGTTAAAATACACGCTGCTGGGCCTCATCCCACACTTTTAGACTAAGTAGAGTCTGAGAATTTGCATTTCCAGCAAGAGCCCAGGTACTGCTACGGCGGCTGGCGATGCACCCAGAATCCCTGGTTTAGACCAAGTCTCCTTAAAAGCTAGTCTGAGTGAGTCCAGGTTCTGGCTTCCTTCCAGACTCAGATCCTGGACTCGTGGCTCCAGTATCTGGTTCTCCCACTAGCTGAGGCTGGACTGGTCCCATCCTTCTGTGAGCCTTGGACAAACCTATCGCTCAAGTGCCTCTTACGTTCTTTGTTGAGTCTATGGCCCTCAAACACTTCAATTTTGGTAAAATGTGAAGAGTGGGAGTGGTTTGAGGGTTGGTGGGACGGGTGGCAGCCACGGTCCCTGCTGAGGTGGGCCAGGTTGGGCTGTAGACCCGTGGGTGCTGAGGGATGAACAAGATAAGGCCGCTAGTCCTCTGAGTGCTTTGGAGGAGAAGGAACGAAGGAGGTGGGGCGGATGATCCCAGAGATCCATGGGTGAGTGGCGCCCACCTTCCCTGGAACCGGGTTTCCACGGGAGGAGAGAAAGTTAAAAGAGCAGGGGAGAGAACAAATACTTCTTGAGCTTTGTTAGTGGGCCAGGCCCTGTGCTCGTTGAATCCCCCAACTGCTTTGCCGTGTATCATCCCTGCTTTACAGAGGCGCCCTCTGGGGCTTGGAGAGGTTCAGCATAGGGCCAAGGCAAGCAGGGAGTTTGCGGAGGATCTGGATTTTTGAACCCAGGACTCCGTGACTCTGCAAACACCCTGCTCCTTCCTGCCCACTGCCGACTGGCCTGGTGTCCTGAGTGGTTGCCTGTCCTATGTGGGCAGGCCTCACCTTGGCTGAAGCCACTCTGGGCTGCTATTCCGTAAGTGAGGGTCCCAGTTCTTGTGAACTGGGACCGAGGAGGAGGAGGCTGTGCTTGGAGTCTGGGTACCTGTGGCCTTACCTGGCAGTGCTGAGGAACCTAGGGCAGGTCACTGCGTCTCTCTGGGCCACTGTATTAGGGAGCTCCAGAGAATCTAAATCCATAGGGGTGTGTGTGTGTGTGTGTGTGTGTGTGTGTGTGTGTGTGTGTGTGTGTGCGCGCGCGCGCGCATGCACATGTATAAAGAGATTTATTGTAAGGAATTGGCAGGCTGGCAAATCCCTTGCTGTGGGGCAAGGTGCTAGGTAGAGGCTCAGGAGAGCTGATGGTACAGTTCCAGTCCGAGCTGGAAGGCTGGGTAGCCAGGAGAGCCAACAGGCTGGAGACCCAGGGAGAGCTGACGTTTCTGTTTGACTCTGACGGCAGGAAAAAGCCAACATCCCACTTTGATGGCAGTTTGGCAGGAGGAATTCACTCTAACTGTCACAGACACTTCGTGAAAAGCAGAGGTGGCAGGTCAGCCAGTGGCTGAGGGTGTGTGTGAATCACGTAACCTCTCGAAGCCTGCACACGGAGGTCCTGGGAGAGTCTGTCAGTTGTAAGCGGTCTGAGTTCTTTGCTGGCCGCGGCTGCTCTCCCGGGTCCTGCTAACGACCTCGCTATGCTGTCCTCTGCTTGGCCTCGTTGGTCAGGCCCCAGGACAGGAGGGGAATTAAGTGACCTTCCCTGCTTGCTCCCAGCTTCCCTTCCTGGGTGAGTGTGGCTGGGAGACAGCTTGGAGTCAGGGCTAAATCTGCCAGCAGAACTTCCTGGTCCGAGGAGAGTCTCACTCTGCGTGTGGGCCCCAACCCTGCTGCAGGAGGCCCAGCCGGGAACAGTTGACTGGAGCTCAGTGCATCTGGAGCACTGAAAGATGCCTCTGGTCCTGCTCTTGTCTGGAAGGTGGTCTCAGCTGTCCAGGGTGGCTTGTGGGGCAGATGAAGGATCCATCTGTCTGCTTCTGTGTAGGGCATCCCAACTTGCCCCTCGCCTCCCAGCCATCCCCCATCCTTAGCTTCTGATGCCATCTTGCTTTTTGCTGCTACCATCTTTCTAGGGCTTTTCCGTTCCTCTGTAAGCACCTTGACAGCCAAGCTTTTTTTTTTTTTTTTAAGTGGGGGCATGCGCAGAGGGAGATGGGGAGAGAGAATCTTAAGCAGGCTCCACGTCTGGCACAGAGCCCTGTGCGGGCTGAGTCTCATGACCCTGAGATCATGACCTGAGCAGAAATCAAGAGTTGGATAGTTCTGCGACTGAGCCACCCAGGCGCCCTGACATTCAAGCTTTTTCAGAAAAAAAGCCCTTTTTGTCAAAGCAGACTTGTGTGTCTTTTATGCTTGTGCCCACACTGTCTCTCACTGGGTTTGACGTAATTTGTTTATTTCAGGGCTGACTCTCTGAGGATGAGGAGGAAGAGGAGTGGGGTGGTGGGGCTCCCCCTTCAGATGGAAGGTGCTCCTGTGGCTGAGAAAGCCCCATGGGAGAGGAGCTGTGAAAGGCCTCGGGGTCCCTGGCAGTGGGCTAGCTGGCCTCTAGGGAGGCAGGGGGGCCCCTGAGAAAGGCCACACCCCTGGAAAGTGTAGCCTGGGGTGGGGGTGGGTGCCAAGAGAGCATGTGGGAGACGAGGTCTGAGAGGAGGGGTCGTTCCAACACTGTACACTGATAACATCGCTATGCTTTCTGGGGGTAGTGCATGAACCATGGGAGACCTCAGGAGAGCAGGGCTTATATCTTAAACCTATTTCACATTAAAAAATTGAAAGCAGGAAAAACGTAGGAAGGAGCAATATATGAAGATAATATTTTGCAAAGTTATTGTCATGCCTGGTGTTTCAAGAAGTGAGGCATTGGCGGGCTTCACGGAGGCATCGGTGCGCCTGGCGGCTGAGGAGTGGGGTACGTGCGGGGACAGTGGGCAGAAATGGCAGCTGGTATGTTTAGGAGACTGGTTATGTTGAGCAGATAGAATTCACTGAGGTTAATGGGAACCAAGTTTCTTACTGCTAGGTGATTTGTGAACATGAGAAGGGGGAAGGCTAGAAAGATCCGTGAGTGCTGGATAGGTATGACCTCATTGATGTATGTGCATTTATACACCTTAAAACCATGAGTTTAGGGGCGCCTGGGTGGCTCAGTCGGTTGAGTGTCTGCCTTTGGCTTAAGGCATGATCCCAGGGTCCTGGGATCGAGTCCTACGTCAGGCTCCCTGCTCAGCGGGGAGTCTGCTTATCCCTCTCCTTCCCTCCCCACTCGTTCTCTCTCTCTCTCTCTCTCCCCCCCTCTCACTCTGTCTCTCAAATAAATAAAATCTTTAAAAAAAAAAAAACCCAAAACCAAAAACCCGTGAGTTTAATGTAGATATACAGACAGATATATATAAATATATAGTTCTAGGGGTTTGTACATCTACTTACATATGTACCTGCATCTCTTGGTTTCGGGAGGGCCTAGAAGCAATGACGTTCATAGCAGGGACGAACACCCCGGGTCCCCAGGTCTTGGCTTCCAAACACTGTTCTCCACTAAAGTGAAGCAGGGCTTCTTGCAGAAGTGCTGATTCCAGAGATGTAGCAGAGAAGGGACAAGACGGGTCTGCAACGTCTTGTGCCAGAGAGTAAGGAAGTGCTCAAAGAATGAGTAGGACATATAAGAAGGATCAGAAAGAAGAGGCTCTTATTGATCAAATCTGGGTAATTTGTGCATCAATATAAATAGTGATAGTATGGAATAAAAGTTGAATAAAACAGGAATCCACGAGTCTATATTGATATATAAATAACTCAATAAAGAAAGGAAAGCTCTTTCTTGCAAGAGATCACCAATGAATACACGTAGAAGGAATGTTGGCAACAATAAGAGTAAACATTAAGCAACCACCTAGTGGTGGCTGATTCAGGCTGGAGTTGTCAACAATGCTAAGACTGGCGGGTGACTATTTGAGGAACAGGATATGGGTGTAATACTAGAATGTGTCCCTAGAAAATATTTATCAGTTACAAAGGCAAAAGTGGTGATTTTTCCGGGAGAAAAACAGGGCAGATACCAGTTTGAGCAGGTGATCAAAACGAAACTTACCAGCGCCGGGCGTGCTGTCACCATGGGCCTCCTGATGGAAAGGCGGTCTTGTTTCTGTGCTCCTCCTGCCAAGAAGGCATGGCTTGAGGAAACAGTAGGCTTTGGGGTGAGGGTCGCCCTATAAAATGAAAAGCTTGTACTCTTAAAAATTGCATAGCTGGGCGCCTGGGTGGCTCAGTTAGTTGGGACACTGCCTTCGGCTCAGGTCATGATCCTGGAGTCCCGGGATCGAGTCCCGCATTGGGCTCCCTGCTCAGCGGGGAGTCTGCTTCTCCCTCTGACCCTCTTCCCTCTCGTGCTCTCTGTCTCTCATTCTCGCTCTCTCAAATAAATAAAATCTAAAAAAAAATTGCATAGCTGTTGAGATAATTGAAATGGGAGAAAATATTGCAGCATGAAGGACCCGGAGAGCCAGAGCTAAATGCCAAGTGTGTTCCTAGATGGGATCCTGGACCGGAAAGGAAAAGGGAAAATGACATTGTTGGGACAGTTGGTGAAATTTGAACGGGGTGTGGATGATGGCAATGTGTGTCAGTGTTGACTTCCTCATTTGCAAGGTTATGTGGTAGTTATGTTAGAGTGTCCTCACATTTAGGAAATTTACTCTGGAGTATTTGGGGGTAGTGGGATATCCTATCTGCAGCTTGCTCTCCCATGGTTCGGAAGAAGACTAACGACTTTCTAGGATGTGTGTGGAGAGAGCTAGAGTGTGCACACAAGCGTGCAATGAAGCAGGTGTGGAAGAATGGGGAACTTGGGTAAAGGAGAATGTTCTTTGTATTCTTACAACTTTCCTGTAAATCCTTTCAAAGTTATTTTTTAAAAGAATAAAAAAAAAATCCCCACTCATAAAAAATAAGCCCCACTCATAGCCTGACCAACCCACAGGGAACTGTAAAACATTTTAGAGCATTTCCCTCCAGTTTTTTATGTGAATTTTTATGTAGTTAAAATCATGTTCTATATACAATTTTACATCCTACTGTATCACTTAAAATGGTAACATAAACATTTCCCCTGTGTGTTATTATAAACACTCCATAAACATTGTTTTTAATGACCACATAATGCCTCACTGAGAGGTCACATCAAAACTAACCATTCTTTTTTTTTTTTAAACCAACTCTGAGCTTTTCTTTCTTTTTTTTTTTTTTTTTAAAGATTTTATTTATTTATTTGACAGAGAGAGACACAGCGAGAGAGGGAACACAAGCAGGGGGAGTGGGAGAGGGAGAAGCAGGCTTCCTGGCGAGCAGGGAGCCCGATGCGGGGCTCGATCCCAGGACCCTAGGACCATGACCTGAGCCGAAGGCAGACGCTTAACAACTGAGCCACCCAGGCGCCCAAAAACTAACCATTCTTAAAAAAAAAAAAAAAAAACCCAAAACCTAACCATTCTAACTATGGTTGGGTAGCATTTAGGTTATTTCCTTTTTTAAAAAAATGACAAAGCACACTGCTGCGAGTATCTTTGATAAGGAAGCATTTTATGTTTGCTTGTCTTCAGGGAGATTTCTAGAAATGGAATTACTGAAAGGGTATGGTATCTTAAAACAACTGCCCCTCCCAAAAAAAATCCATCTCAGGAAAATGACTTTAAGAGCCAATTAAAGGCAACTTAGAGGGAAAACAACAACCACAAACAAACAAAAAAACCCAACCGGTCCACGCCACCACATTGCTTTCCAGAAGCATGTTCGCAGCGATTCCCTATAGCAGCGAGTGAGTGCTGGTCTAACTGCACCCTCACCAGCATTTAAAAATTCTTCACTCTTTTGTTAGGTGAAGAGTGATGACTTGTTGCCTTATTGTGTATTCTTTTCATTTCTAGAGATGTTGAAAATTTTACGACTGGTTTGTTGAACCAGTTGTGGTTCTTTGTTGATGTCACCATGCTTTTCTTTGGCTTACTGAGGCTGGAAGCTTCTCCAAGGATTGGGGCCAAGTGACCTTTGTGTCTAGAGGCCTCCTTTTAGGACGGGCAGACCCTGGTGTTCATGGCCGGTTTTCTGGCACCATCTGACCTCAAGTGGCTCATGTGCCTGGGTGAGTTTCTTTTCATCGGGGATTGTTTGGGGAGCCACAGTTTTCTGGCTTAGCCTGGGCCACTTCCCAACTAGTCCTTCTGGTGTGTTCCAGCTCCCTGGCCTGTGAGCAACCCTGACCCACTTTGATTTTATTAGATGTTTTTCCTCTTTTGTCATTTTTGAAACATAAAAATATGAATTCTGATTTTTCCCTCTGATTATTAAAAGCAATATGTAATGTGTGATTGCTATATTACAGAAAGGTATAAAAAACAAGATAAAGTCCTCCACAGTCCTATGAACCAGACTTACCTGGTATTAATATTGGGAATAGTTTCTTCCAGATTTTTTCTATGTACGGAGGTATAGATTAATTCTTACCCAAACTGGGCTGATTTAATGCTTGATTAAAAACAGCCTTTTAAATTTCGTTTTTAAAGGTTGGCAGTACATCTGGAGATTTATATATATACTTTGTATCCTGCACCTTCTTGGGTTAACACAAATGTTAACTTGCTCAAGCATTAGCCTCCTTTCACTTCCGTATTAAAAACAAATTTGTTTGTAATGTACAACATTTCTGAACCACAGTGGAAATGTGTGTGTGGTGAGGGGGCACGCCTGGGTGGCTCAGTCATTAAGCGTCTGCCTTTGGCTCAGGTCATGATCCCGGGGTCCTGGGATCGAGCCCTGCATCGGGCTCCCCGCTCAGCGGGGAGCCTGCGTCTCCCTCTGCCTGCCGCTCCCCCTGCTTGTGCTCACATGCGCGCGCGGCATGCGTGCTCTCTCTCTCTGTCAAATAAATAAAATAAAATCTTAAAAAAAAAAGAAAACATTGCTTGACAGGGCTGCCTGGGTGGCTCAGTAGGTTAAACATCCGACTCTTGATTTTGGCTTAGGTCATGATCTCAGGGTTGTGGGGTTGAGCCCCTCGTGGGGCTCCGTGCTAGGTGGGGAGTCTGCTGGAGATTCTCTCCCTCACCCTCTCCCCCCCCCACCCCACATGCATGCACTGGCTCTCTCAAATAAATCTTAAAAAAAAAAAAAAAAAGGAAAGAAAGAAAACATTGCTTAACAAATAATATTCTAGTCCCCAAAAGGCACATTCAGAAAAGGTAAAAAGTTGTGGGGAAACCTCAGCTCCTATCTAGTCCTTAAACCTTTAAGCATCAGCCCACAATCACCACCAGGCCATATTGATCACCAACTGCCAATCCATTCACCTGAACTAAGCACCTGCATATGGCTTGAGCCATCCTTTGTCATTTGTGAAGTTATTTTTTTACCTGAGCTGTAGGTTTTAAGTAATTCTAACATGGCGACATATTCACAATTCATTACTGACGTAGGTTTTCCAGTTTGTTCGAGATTACGGATCATACGTGGAATGAAACAGCATTTCGGTCTGACAAGTGGCTCCACGGGGCACGTGAGGTCTCTTCCAGTAAGCTTGTGACCCTAAAACCAGGGGACTGTAGCAATCGGGGAATGGACAGGGGATTACCGGGGAAGACGCATCTGAGTACAGGCTAGAATCTGTACTTACATCGATAATTATTTGAAGGAGTACAAATTGGCACTGGGAGGAACGTTTTCCCAGACTCCCAGGAGAATTCTAGTCACCGTCTGATGAAAAAGGAAAGACTGGAGTGGTCTTATTCATAGAGGAAAGTATCCTCATGGCCGGTACCAAGGGAGCAAACTCAGACTGAGGAATTAGGAGTCAAAGCAATCAAAAACTTGGAATGCTGACATTAAGGATAAAAGTTCTGTGTGCGCGGGGCGGGGGGGGGCTTGGGTAGCTGGATCTCCCAAACCTAAGAACCGCAATCCAAAATTAACTTGTTACAAGCAAACACAATAATTTTTGACCTATGGAAGCTTGGGGTTTTAGAGATATTCAGGTAATCATTTAAACAAGAGCTTATGAAACCTGGAGGCTAAAAAAACTGTAAAGACAATAACTTGAAGAAAATAGACATGCCGTATTTATTAAATCAAATACCCTAAAAATTCAAAATCCCTGAAATAGGATACAACGGATATGTTTGTCAGAAGTAAAGAGAGTGGAGAATGCCAGGGAAATACATAACATTCCATAACATAGTTTTATGTCTTTTTTTTTTTTTGATGTAGTGTGATAACGGTTTCCCCCTTGCTCCTTGTGTGGACGTATTTAATCTTGCCCCAAGTATACTCCAGCGAGCAGGACGGCTGCTGTGCAGGGTCTGGTGTGTTTGTGGTCACGGGTTCAGAAGAGAGCACTTCTGTGAAGGATGAGTAGGCATATTTTATAGTTAAATTTCAGCTCAAGTACATCTGATAAAGCCCTGCTTCGTTTGACTTTTGGTCCCCTGCCTTTTCCGGTGTTTCTTTCTTGGCTGATTGTTGTCCCTTCTCTTTTATGTTGTTTTATAGCTTCCCAAATTACCTTCTTTCTGATTCCTCATATTTCACTTTGTTTCACCAAAATGCCGTGCCCATGATCTCTGGGTCTTTGGCGTGACCGTGGCCTGAACCTGAGTTGTATCTTGCCTGCGGGGCCTTTCTCTACAGACTTCTCAGTGTGGTCGCCTCCAGGTTGAAGGGGACAGTCTGTCTGCCACTGCCCAAGGTCACCGAAGGGACTTCAGCTTCGCTTGTGCTCAGCCATCCTGGCGGGGCCAGTGGAACCACTGGGCTCATTTTGTAGCTTGGCTGTTTATGTGGCTTTTGACCCAGCAAATGTATTGTTCCATCCCCTAGTAGTAAAAGGAACGTAAGCCAACATTTGTTGGGTGTCAAGCACTCTGCTGGCTGCCCCAGAGGTGATGTTTCAATTCACCCTTATGAAGTAGGTGCTGCCACTATTAATTACTCTCACCTTCCAGACTGAGAAACTGAGTCACAGAGTAGGTGATTTCTCCAGTGTTATCTTAGTCAGAGACAGAGCTGGGACTTGAGCCCAGATCTCTCCGCACTCATAACCACTCAGTCTTTCTTCCTGCACATGACCATTGGCAGCATTGGGGTGTGTGCCTTTTCGGGCTGCCTGTGCATGCACACTCTCTTGCACACACCCCCTCGCTCTGTCTCTGTCCAACTGTCACTCACATGCACAGAAGCATGCACATTTTTATCACACTGGACTATTATGTATGTTGTCTTATCGCCTGCTTCCCGCCCCCACCCCCCCGAACTCACTACAAGAAGGGTCAAGAGAGTGAAATAGATTCTATCTCAGCCCAACCCCACCTAGGCAGCGGCTCCCAGGCCTCTCTCCCTGCAACACAGCCCAGAGCATGAGTCACAGAGGGAAGATCTAGAGGATAGCTTCTTTAGGACACCGGCACAGTGACTCTGCAGGCCACAGGCTGGGTGTTCTGTGTGTCCCCAGATCCAGTTCCTGGGAGCCCCTGGAGTGTGGTACTGGGGACCCATATGCTGATTAAGGCTCAAATGGTGGCAAGAGATGGGGGATCCCCGGTGGCTCGAGTGGTCTGCTCTCCTATGCCACTTCTCAGCTGCTTCATCTCCACAGGAAAGGATTCTAACCATGGCTTCATGAGTTTTTGTTGTTCCTTTACGTGGAGTTTATTTTCTTCCAATTACTGTGAGGATAAAAATCATGATAGAACTGAGAAAAGCAAAAAAAGAAAAAGAAAACCCAGAAGTACCCATGCCCCCCAACCTCTGCCCAGTATGTTATTTCTGACCACTACTCCCTAGTCCAGAGAGAGGTTGTAGGGTAATTTACTTGAAATACCAACAGTAGGGACATGGCTATTAGTTCTGTCATTACATACAGTGCTTTCTGTGCACAGGGCTTTTAATGGCTATTTGGTTTGTTTACTTACATATATTCTTAGAAGTGGAATTCTTAGAAGAGGCTCCTTCTTAGAAGTAGAAGTACTGGGTCAAGGTTTTTGAGATATTTGACCAAGTGGAAGAAGAGTTGTACCAACGTGTGCCCCCCACCCAGGGGTATAAGGAGCAAGCATGACTTCTTGAAAGATGAGTCAATGAGGTGGGGACTCCAGGCCCTGTGGAGTTAGTAAGTTTCTTATCACTGAAACTAGTCAAGCAGAGGTTTATTAGATTGGCTCTCACTGGGGGCATTGTCATCATCCCTTTCCTGGGCATTTTGGAAGTGTGCGGGGATTAATCTTGGTTGTCTTAATGATTTGGGGGTGAAGCACTT
Source organism: Eumetopias jubatus (assembly GCF_037043125.1). Lineage (NCBI taxonomy): Eukaryota > Metazoa > Chordata > Mammalia > Carnivora > Otariidae > Eumetopias > Eumetopias jubatus. The sequence goes on from NW_028274816.1 coordinate 123,144,852, forward strand.
CAATTTAGAGGGCAAGTCCTAGAGCACATGGGACAGACCCATGCGACAAGAACCTTTCTTGCCTCTTCCCCAATTTTTTTTTAAAAGATTTTATTTATTTATTTGACAGACAGAGCGAGAGGGAACACAAGCAGGGGGAATGGGAGAGGGAGAAGCAGGCCCCCCGCCGAGAAGGGAGCCCCATGTGGGACCCAATCCCAGGACTCTGGGATCATGACCCGAGCTGAAGGCAGACACTCAATGACTGAGCCACCCAGGTGCCCGCCTCTTCCCAAATTTTGAATATCCTCTAAGAAAATCATGTCAGTAAAAACAAAACAAAACCCGTTTATAATTTTCTGAGCCTGGCAAAACTGTTTTACATACAAATGCAATTTTTTTTTCATTTTTAAAATACAAACTTAATTTTTTAGTATCCAGAATATATAAAGAACTTATAAAACTCAACACCCCAAAACCAAATAATCCAATTAAAAGATAGGCAGAAGACACAAACGGACATTTCTCTAAAGAAAACATACAGATGGCCAACAGACGCATGAAAAGATGTTCATCATCGTTTACCATCAGGGAAATGCAAATCAAAACTACAATGAGATAGGGGCGCCTGGGTGGCTCCGTCGTTAAGCGTCGGCCTTCGGCTCAGGTCATGATCCCAGGGTCCTGGGATTGAGCCCCGCATCGGGCTCCCTGCTCCGCGGGAAGCCTGCGTCTCCCTCTCCCACTCCCCCTGCTTGTGTTCCCTCTCTCGCTGTGTCTCTCTCTGTCAAATAAATGAATAAAATCTTAAAAAAAAAAAAACTACAATGAGATATCACCTCACGCCTGTCAGAATGGCTAAAATCAGCAACAGGTGTTGGCGAGGATGTGGAGCAAAAGGAACACTCTTGTACCGTTGGTGGGAACGCAAATTGGTGCAGCCACTGTGGAAAGCAGTAGGGAGGTTCCTCAAAAAGTTAAAAATATATCTACCCTATGATCCAGCAATCCCACTACCGGGTATTTACTCGAGAATACAAAAACACTAATTCAAAGGGATCGTACACCCGTGTGTTTACTGCATTATTTACAATAGCCAAGATATGGAAGCCACCTAAGTGCCCATCGATAGATGAGTGGATAAAGAAGATGTGTGTGTGTGTATATATATATGTATATATATATATGATTCAGCCACGAAAAGAATGAAATCTTTCCATCTGCGATGACATGGATGGAGCTAGAGAGCATAATGTTAAGTGAAATAAATCAGTCTGAGAAAGACAAACACCATAAGATTTCACTCGTATGTGGAATTTAAGAAACAAAACAAGCAAAGGGAAAACAAGACAAACCAAGGAACAGACTCTTAATTATAGACAATAAACTGATGGTTACCAGAAGTGGGGGGGTGGTTGGGGGAGGGTGGGGGAAATAGGCGATGGGGATTAAGGAGCACACCTGTTGTGATGAGCACAAGGTGATGTATGGAAGTGTTGAATCACTATATTGTACACCTGAAACTAATGTAACGCTGTATGTTAACCGGACTTACAAAAAAAACTTAAAAAAATAAAATAGAAACTTTTCAGAAGTGCAACTCTTGGGCAAAACAAAGATTATACTTTGTGTTGTTTGCAATTTTAACAAGAGTGGACCATCATTTTGGAAAATCACAGTCTCAATGGCAATGAGGCTTATAATTTTTGAGTTGCCAACAGATCTATAACTGCATTTGTAGCTGTTGATTCTTGATACAACACACACACACACACACACACACTCACAGGATAGGTAGATTTAGTTTGCTTGCGTTCTGAAGGTCAAATATTAATTTGAATCACATGAAATTGTCATAGATCAGAAACAGTTCCATATCAGCAATTTCATATGGTTCAACTTAGTATTGAAGAGTATCTAACTTCCAACCTTACTCCCTCTTAGTTTATGCAAGCATCTCACTACCGCATGCCCAAGCATTCTCGTGCTGAAATGTTATTTTATTACATTTCTCATTCACGTTGCAAGTAAAGCATTCTATTCTTTTTTTTTTTTTTAAAGATTTTAATTCATTTGAGAGAGAGCAGGAGTGGTGAGGGGGAAGGGGGGAGACAAGCAGAGGGAGAAGGAGAAGCAGACTCCCTGCTGAGCAGGGAGCCCAGTGCCGTTGTGGTAGGGGGAGGAGGGGTCGATACCAGGACGCTGAGCCAAAACCCAGTTGGAAGCTTAACAGACTGAACCGCCCAGGTGCCCCAAGCATTCTATTCTCATGAGTTGGCATGTAAATGGATCACTTTGTCACTGAGTTTCATTAGAGAAAGGTAAAGGAGGCATTACAAATGTTTATGAAAAGGGAGTGCTGGGTCCGATAGGCTGAGAAATACCAGGTTAGACAGTTGCCTTCTGAAAGCAGGACCCATAACCTTCCCCTGCCTCTAGGTGCACTGCGGAGGCCTTCCACACTATAGTTACCATGTTCCCTACAGCAGGCAAGCCAGTGTTCACTACTTGTGTCTGAGAGCAGGGGAGGGGAACCAACATGGAAGGCACAAGCATCTCCTTGTGCCCTTATATGAGACCCCTCTTTCCACCTCACAGCGATCCTGCCAGGAAGGGAGGGCTGGCCAGAGCCTGCAGACTGAGGCTCAGAGTGGTTCAGATACTTGCTCAAGACAACACAGTAAATAGCAGAGTGGCCAGATGAAATACGAGAGCTCAGCTAAGTTTGAATTTCAGATGAACAATGCATCTTCATGTTACAGTGTAAGTATGCCGCCAAATGATTGCCTGGGACATACTTATCCTAAAATATGATTTCTCGTTGATCGAACTTTCAAAATTAACTTGTTGTCCTATATTATCGTTAAATCTGGCAATCTTATTATGTTCTCTGCTCTCCACCGCCCACCCCAATCATGTTCCTTGCTTTTCTTACTGAATGTTGATCCTTAGATTTTTATTCCAAAAATGTCTCTCGGGCTCCAATGTGACCCTGGGTAGGGCAGGGTGAGATGGGAAGCTGGAAGTTGGAGCCCTTCCCTGGGGTTTGTAGGGGGCCCTGGGGCCCGGCCCTGATTGTGGGAGGGACACAGCGTTCTCATCTGTGGGTTGGAGAGTTGAAATACATCATCTCAAGGGTCAGAGGATATTTAACTGGGCTCTTGCGCTGCATTGATGAACAAGACTGACCACGTTCCCTTTCTTTGGGGAGCTAACATTCTAATGGGGGAGAGACAATAAGACCTAATAAGTTCTCTATTGTCCTCTACCCCTTGTTCACCTCCTGTGGGTCAGGCCCTGAGCTGGGGACTTTACAAGCATAGGACCCTCTAGTGTCCCTATTACCCCTAACCCACTGACATCCAGGGTTTGGCATGGTGCTGCGGTTAGCGGGGGGTGGGGGGCGGTAGGGAGGCTGTCCAGGTTTTGTGGGGCTGGGGACTCCTTTAAGAAAAGTATATAACAGACCCTTCCCAGGATCGCCGAAAGAGCCCGTGTAAGAGAGAGGCCATGTACCTTTACCTCCTACAGCTTCACTGTAAATAATGGCTCTGGGCTGAGTTGATGATATTGAACAAACCTACAACCTCGTAAGTTGATTTTCCCGTTTACAACTGGCCTTGAGGTTGGTTCAATGGGAAGAGAAGGTGACAGCGAGAAGCCCCTCCGCTTTCATCAGGAAAGGCCTGGGTTTACATTTCACCTGTGTGTTGACTTGCTGGGGACCTGGGGCCCGGTGTCTTCACCTCTCTGTGCCTTTGTACCCTCATCCGCAAAATGGAGAAAACAATACTGCTCCTTAGGGCAGCTGGAGCTGAGCAATTAATGCTCATTTGGAATCAGGGTCTCTCCCTGTTTGTAGTCCTCGAAGTCCTGCCTGAGGGAACGCCTGAGGCTCGATCTACCTCCCATTTGTGAGCCCCTGTCACACCAGGGTTCTAGGTATGTTGCATGACCATTTTATACACACACACACACACACACACACTTTTTGGTGAGCCAGACACCACTGTGCTCAGCACGTTCTCTGTATTAACTCTTTGAATCCTTATGACAACCCACTGAGGTAATAACTCCCCATTTTATAGATGAGAAAAACTGAGGCACAGAGAAGTGAAGTAATTTATTCAAGGTCACATGTGCAATAAATGGTGGGGAAACAGGATTTGAACCCAGGGAGTTTGGCTCCAGAGTCCACCTGGGGTGACTGTCAGAGCAGGTCCCATCATGCCCCTTTGACGGACGAGAAACTGAGGCTGGGTTGAGGCCAAGCCTTGATCCCACTGGAAGTAGCAGAGTCTGATTCAAACCCAGGGCCATCTGACCCCAAAGCCCCTGTGTTTCCTGTTCCAGCAAGCTGCCTCCCAACGCAGGGCAAGATTTGAACCTATGTTCCTCGGCTCTTGTGGGAGATCTGGGGACCATTTCCGGAGATGCTCAGAGTAAAATTCTGGTCTCCCCGTGACCCTGGTCCTAACTACCTTTACCCCAGCTTGCTGTAGCCTCCATCTGCATAGCAATCAGGCCGGGTGGTGTCAGGCAGAATGTCCCTCGGGCTATGTCCTTGTGAAGATAACGAGGAGCAGATTCCTGAGGTCCCACAGCCTCCCGCTGTCCTGTCTCAGGGCTGTGTCCTCATTGCTGCCATCTTCTCTGGTCCAGTGCAGGGGAGGTGCTTAGTGACACTGTGTGAGTCAGTGATGGGGACTGGGCCTTTCAGAGGTGTCCCGTCTGTGAAAGTGTTTGAATGGCTGGTGCCCCGGAGGCTGCAGACCTGGGTAATGAGTCACTGTCCTCCGCTGTCCGGTTTGGTGACACTGGACAAGATACTCCCCGAACCTCAGCTGGATAACAGCAGCTCCTGCTTAGTTCTCTTCTCTTCCCAGAGCCTGCGGGACTTGCTTTTCTTTCCCTTCGGCCCCTCCTTCCTCTTCCTCCCCCTTCTTTTTTTTTTTTTTTTAATTGTGGCAAAATATATACAACATAAAACTCACCATTGTAAAGAATACAGGTGAGTGGCATTAAGTACATTCACGTGATCCTGCAACCATCACCACCATCCATGTCTAGAACTTTCTCGTCCTCTCAAACTGACATTGTACCCATTTGACAGTGACTCCCCGACTCCCCGACTCCCCCAGCCCTTGGTAACCACTAGAACACTAGAACCACTAGAACAGAAAGAACATTTTCCGTCTTGTTGAATTTGCCTATGTTAGGTACCTGATATTAGGAGAATTGTGCAACATGTGGCTTCTTTCACTGAGTACGTCTTTCAAGTTCATCCATGTCATAACGGGTGTCTGAATCTCCTTCCTTTTAAAGGCAGAGTGATAGTCCATCGTATGTCTGTAGCACATTCTGTTTGTCCATTGGCCCATCGGACACCTGCAGGGCAGCAGCAGGATCTTCCCTTTGGGCAGGGTTGCTCCCCTCTTTTGGTCACTGTGAATGATGCGGAAATGAACATGGCTGTGGGAGTATCCATTCCAGTCCCTGCTCGCAATTCTTTTGGACATGCACCCGAAAGTGGGATTGCTGGATCATGTGGTAACTCTGTGTTTAATTTTTTGATGTCCCTCCCTTCTTAGACAACCACCCCCCCGCCCCCCAGTTCTGGTCATTTGATTTTCATGCAGGGAAGTCCTCTTGGTGCGTTATTTCTTGTGGACCTGGTTTGGCTTTGGTAAGTGACAACCTGGGCATGCTTTGGGACCTGTCTCCCTCCCTCCAGGCCCCCTGCTTGGGCCAGAGCTGGTCAGCTACTATAGGACCCGGAACCCATCTCATGGGGACCGCTAAGACAGTGGCTGTCAGAGTAGCCACATGGGCCCCAGGAGGCCTCTCTCGGAGGGTGGGGGAGCAGGACTCTGGGCGAACTTATTGCTCGTGATTCGGGGCCGTCTACGGACAGCAGGACATCTCCCAGCAGAGCTGCTTAAACGTGACACGATCACTCAGCGGCCACCACCTCCGCCCACCAGTTAGCCTCAAAGGGGATTCTTCCGTGATGCAGCTTGTTGTCTGGGAAGAAACTTGGCCTTGGGAGTCAGAGGCCTCACGTCGATCCCTGCTCTGCCTCTTCCTTATGCTGCCCCTCCGCAAGCCACGCGACCTCCCTGGGGCTCCGTTTCCACATCTATCGGATGGGAATAGCCTCAGCGGGCGGCCGTGCCCAGACTGGGTGATGGTGCCCATGCAGCGCTGGGCTGCAGTGCGGGGCCGCGGTGACCCTCCTCGGGGATAGCTCAGGAAGCTTGTAGGGACGGACGCAGGCCAAAGTCCCCTGGCCAAGTCCTGTTCACTGCTGTCTCTCTGCCCCTCTCATCCCGTGTCTCATCTTTCAAGCTCTGGCATGGCTCCTTAGGGCATCTTAGCAAGAAATGAAATCTCTTCTGGGAGCCCAGCAGGTGCATCTCCTTTGGAGCGCTCAGCGCTGTGCGGCTGGAAGTGGGCGTACCAGCTATGCTGAGGTGGCTGGCCAGGCTTCTCCGGGCCTCTGGAAGGCCCTGCTGCGGCCCTTCGGGTCTCTCCCAGCCCCCAAGGCTCACTCCAGCCTGGCCTGTGTCACTATTATGCAGCCTGATTCAGCTTTCTGCAGCGAGTACCCCGCCTCCAGGCCTGCTCCTGGTCCTCGGCTGTGCTTCCAAACTCAAGGGCTTTCTGAGAAATAAGGGTTTTTCTTTAATGATAAGAAGAGCAATGTGACAGGAAGCTTGGAAAGTACTGAAAAGTGCATGGCAGCAAGTGAGACATTATCCAGGATTCTGTAGCGCAGGGGGAGCTAGGTTTTGGCTCATTGTTTTCAGTCCCCTTTTTGCCTTGTGTATCTACATATCTAAACCCTTCATTGAAATAACACATCTGGGCGCTGTGATGGCCTGCTTTCCTGTTTTATTGCTGGTTCTTGGAAAACTGATGAAAATGAGCATTCTGTAGATACTAATGATTGCTAACATGTCTGGGTCCTTGAGACGTGGGGTGGGGGGAGGTAAATGCACTCTCATTGTCTCCATCTTTTGTTTGACTGGGCTTCCCTACGAATAGTGCTGTGCTGAGCATCTTGGTACCCCATTTCTGTCTTTCTGATTGTTTCTTTAGATCAGGAGGTGGCAGACGTTTTGGAAAGGGCCAGATACTATTTTACGTTTAGAGGGCCATAGGGTCTCTCAAAACTACTCCACTCTGCACCGTAGCACGAAAGAGGCCTTGGACTCTGTAAACCAACGAGGGTGGATGTGTTCAATAAAACTTTATTTACAAAAGCAGGTGGCTGATTGGATTGGTCCATGGGCCGTAGTTTGCCAACCCTGCTTTAGCCTAGAGTCAGTCAAGTGTTGGCACCAATTGTCAGTAAAAGGCAGATAGAAAATATATTTAGTTGTGCCCGGTACCCGGTCTCTGTCGCTGCTCGTCCTTCTGCCTGTCTCTCCCCCTCTCCTTCCTCCCCCTTTTCCCTCCCTCCACTTCCCCTCTCCCTGCCCCGCCACCCCTTCTTCCTGCCCTCCACCCTCCCTCATCCTCCATTTTTCTTCTTTTCCTTCTTATTTTCCTTCCAACCTTTTAAGAATGTAAAAACCATTCTTAGCTTGTAGACCATACAAAGGCAAACTTTTGTTGACCCATGGATTAGATAAATAGAAATTGAATTCCTGATCCAGACAGTATGAACACTTAAAAATCTCTTGATGAATGTGGCCTGACTGCTTTCCAGAATGTGGTGGTTCCAATTTACACCCCCATTGGCAGTGCAGGGAAGTGTCCAGCCTATCCTACCCTCACGGCATCAAGAAGTTTCTTTTGCTCAATCTTTGCTAATTCAATAAGATGAGAAGATCTCATTTTAATTCACATCATTTTGATTCCTAATAGGTTGAGCAGTTTTCCTTTTAATCATCCATTTGTAGTTCCCATGCTGTAAATGTTTTTTGTGCGCGTGTTCCTTTTTTTTTTTTTTTTTCATTTGGGATCTTATTGTTTTCTTGATTTTGCATGACTTTTCGACAGAGGATTTTAAGTGTCACATTTGTTGCAATTATTTTCCCCTGTGTTTTCTTTTGCCTTTTAATTGTATTTACAATTATTTTGATGGATAGATGTGCTTTTTATTTATCTCTTCCTTTGTGAGTTCCATTTCCCCTTTGAAACTTTCCCTTTTGGTTTTGTGAATATCAGTTCTCCCGCTTTGCTCCCAGCCCGCAGATATCCCATAAACAGTTCAGGGATGCCATGGGGAAATGCTCAAGTATAAATGCTTTCAGCTGAAGCTCACAGAAACTCACACCAACAGTGGCTTAAACGAGTGGTTCTCGAATTTTAGCACACATCAGCATCACCTGGGGGGCTTGGTAAAACTCAGATTGCAGGGCCCCACCTATAGAATTTCCGGCTCTATAGGCCTTGGGTGGGGCCTGAGAATGTGCATTTCTAACACATTCCCAGATGGTGCTGATGCTGCTGGCCTGGAGACACACTTTGAGAACCACTGGCTTAAACCATTGAGACATTAAATTACCTCAGAGAACAAAAAATACGGAAGAGGGTGGTCTCGGGGTGGGGTTAGCAGCTCAGTGATATCCGGGTCTAGGCCATGTCTTTACTGTCTCCTCGCCTTTTCCTCTGGACTGCAAGATGGTTGCTAGAGCTCCAGGTGATTCTTACATATACCAGCCTTCCAAGCAGGAAGAAAGGGCAAGAAGATGACAAAAAGCTTCCTTTTAATAGTGTTGTGTACATTGCCGCTTTGACCAAAACTTGTAAGCAAACGTTTAGCAAGAAGAGAGGGTAGATTTGGGGTAGGAGATTAGTCTCTGTCTTAAGAGCTTCCCTGCACTGGGTAGAAAAAATGGATAGTTTCAGGCCCTTGGACCCTCAGCTGCACTCCCTGTCAGGATGTCTAAAGGACCCAGAGTCAGGTTAGCTTGGCCTCTAGGCAGGATCTGATTTTGGCTTCACTGAAGTCGTTGGATGTCTGCCTTGTGTCTGATAAAAGGCTGGACTAGTCTCCTGTTCTGGTATTTGGATGCTTTCTTGCCTGAATTCCTTGCTAAATAACTGTCCTGGATCTCAGCTGGGAACGCTGCTTGCTTCTGCCGGGCTTCTCCTAGTCAGGGTCCTACCCCCCTGTTCCAGGCTGGGGCTATGAAGCCTCACTACCTGTTGACAGGCATCCCAAGAACCACTTGCCTGGATGCCCAGAGACCTCCCTCAGCCTGGCTGCCGCAGCCTCCGAGAACAGCGGACCCAAGCCTCTGAAGGCTTGCTGGGATCGGCTGGCTGCTGCATTTTTGCCTGTTGACTCAGCTTTCTCTTATCATTTGATAGCTGATGCTTGAGTTATTTCCAGCCCTCCTTGGAAGGCCAGGGCTGGCTCCACCTGCGCCATCGAGAGTGGGAATTGGGAGCAGGAAGTTCCCACCTCGGACCCCAGGGGATACTGCAGGCCCCGAGGAGCTGGGCTAGGGCAGTGTCTATGAGTGTGCCGGGGTCCCAGTGCAGGGGACAATGCGGGAATCCTAACTCCAGAGGGGTCAAAAGTGGCTTACCTATTAGGACCCAAACTGGTTTAAACCGAAAAGCTAATTGGGAAGTCCAGGGGTAAGGCTGGCTGCAAGCATGGCTCATTGCATGGGTCCCAACGGTATTTCTAGAACCCAGTTGTTTCCATCTTCAAGTTTGGTTTCCTCTGGGTTCACTTCTTCAGCTGGCGCTGCCCTGTGGTCACAGGATGCCTGCCAGCGCTCTGGGGGCTACATCCTTTCCACTTTCTTTCTAGCCGAGAAAGAGAAAATCCACTTTCCTGAGAGTACACACAAAAGTCCCAGAACTGACCGTTGTTAGCCTTGATTAGCCTGATTTGACTCATTGCCCTTCCCTGAAAGCAGCCATCAAGGTCAGAGAAATGTGATGCACTGATTGGTTAATGTTGGGTCACAATAGGGCGCCTGGGTGGCTCAGATGGTTAAGCGTCTGCCTTCGGCTCAGGTCATGATCCCAGGGTCCCGGGATCGAGTCCCGCATCGGGCTCCCTGCTCCTTGGGAGTCTGCTTCTCCCTCTGCTTCTCTCTCTCTCTCTCTCTCTCTGTCTGTCATGAATAAATAAAATCTTTAAAAAAAAAAATGTTGGGTCACAATATTCAACCCTAGAATTGGGGGTAGAATCAATCCCACCCAAACCACATGGCTGAAAGAGTGCTCTCTAGGGAGCACTGCTGGGGGGGGGGCAAGGAGGGGGTGGATGCAGGGAAGTTATCCACAAATGTTTATCTGATTGGAGGTTGAACTTGGCAGTCAACTGCTAGGGGCTTAAGGTGATGCCAGGATCTTCAAGTCAGGAGAAAGCATGCAAGGGTCAAGGGATGGAGAGGAAGGGGGACTTGACCTCCAGGGGTGTGATGAGTGACTAGATCAGGCTGGCTGGAAGGGCCAGGAACAGGCGGGTGGCAGGCTCTGGAGTTCCCTGGCTCAGGTCCGTGCCCACCTGGCTGTGGTTAACTCCTCCAGGTCCCGAGTGAGATTGACATCTTCCCACGCGATTCAGTCAAGCAGGATGCTTTTCCTTTTGGCAATACAAATGCTGCTTGGAATATTCATTGCCAGTCAGGACAATGCCTCCTCCAAAAGTCCTTTGGGCTTACTGTTCTTGTTATTCTCTGTGACTCAAATATAATTTGTCTGCCCCATGTGATATATTTCAGCTTGAGTTCAGTCCCAGAAAAAAGTTTGTGGCCATAGATGCATTTGAATGCTTTCTGTCGTCAGAAGACAAAATTAATACAAAGCTAGTGTGTTTTGCCACATGGGGCCAAATAGTGTGTCCAGGTTATAAATTGATGTTCCTCAGGTGCCTGCTGCTATCTCCTTTCTCTGCTTCCTTTATGGTTTTCCTTCCTTTTTTGTCCCTAAATATCATGGGTCCCCGTTGTGTTTAGTCTTGGGAGCCTCCTAAGCCCTTTTGGAATCAATCAGAGAAAATTCAAGGGAAGTAAATAACATGTGATTTGTTTTCCTTTATGTATTGGTTTTCTCAGCATGGAAGAGAAAAATTCAGACATAAACTTTGTCTGATTAAGATCAAATGAGGTTCTCTTATTTGTTCTTTTTTCTCTCTGCTCCCCCTCCTGTCTTCCTCCCTCTCCTCCTTCCATTGTGAAAGAGTGTTTGATCCTTTTTCTGAAGGGCTAGGAGAAATGTTGGAGCTCAGAAGTGGCTGGTGGAACATGCCTGCTTCTCAACTTCCTCTGGGGTGGAAATTCATTTAAAACTTGCAGTTTCCAAAGTGGCTGCCAAAGCCACAGCACTTGGGGGGGGGGGGGGTGGAGTGGAGAGGGGAGGGGGGAAGGGGAAAGAGGAGGGGCCCTCAGAATCTCAGAGGACAGGCTGGAGCCAGGAAGCGGGGGTGGGGAGTGGGCATGCTTTGTGAAGCCCATCCCTTGAAAATATCCTCAAGGCATAAAAGGGAGTGTTAATCTGAACTGATGGGAGTCCAGACCCCAGCCCCCCTCCAATGCCGCCTTGAGGGGGGTCTTAGATTCTATCCTGTCATTTCTCTGTTAAAACCCATGGAAGTTTCCTATTTCCTTCTTCATTAAACTCAACCTCCTCTTCCTGACTTGCAGAATTCCCCATAATGTGGGTGCAACCTACCAGGAATACCTGCATCACTACCCCACCCCGGGCAACTCTTACCATCAGTTCTTTCACCTTCCCAACGTGCACACACACACTGCTTCACTGGATTTGAGAAGATCTGAATTTGGGGTCCCTGTTTACTTCTTACAGCCCTTTGATCTTGGGTACAGGTGCCCTTCTGAACCTCCGGTTCTCTTTAGGCAAATGGAACTAGGGAATGTTTACTGAATTCTGGAGGCTCTGCGTCCATTTTCATCCATGCTGTCTCTTTGGTGGGCATATCCTAACTTTCCTCTGGGAAAATTGTTGGTCCACGGACCTCTGGGTAGGGTTTTTTTTTTTTTTAAAGATTTTATTTATTTATTTGACACAGAGAGAGAGACAGCGAGAGAGGGAACACAAGCAGGGGGAGTGGGAGAGGGAGAAGCAGGCTTCCCGCCGAGCAGGGAGCCCGATGCGGGGCTCCATCCCAGGACCCTGGGATCATGACCTGAGCCGAAGGCAGACGCTTAACGACTGAGCCACCCAGGCGCCCTGGTAGGGTTGGTTCTGCTCCCAGTTTCAGGAGTAGAACCATGATCCAGTCCAAACAATGCATCTCAAGCCTCCATGCCCCCTGATTGCTTCTGCGCAGGCGACCTAAGCTCGTCCAACCTGAAAGGATTTCAGGGCTTCTGCTGGGACATGCAATGTCTGCTCTTTCTGGCAGAATGTGACTCTGGAAGATGTGGTTGCAGCAGCCTGGGCTCGGGTTAGAGCTGAGCTGGGAAGCAGGAAACGAGTTTAGTGTTAGTGTGGAGGACAATTTCCCCTGCCTGGAATGACCACCTTCCTTCTCTCTGCTTTCCGTCCAAAATCCTTCCTTACATTTCCTCCCTCCCTCCCTCCCTCCCTCCCCTTTCCCCTCCCCTCCTTTTCTCTCTCTCTCTCTTGATTAAAAAAATAATTGTGATAAAATACAAAAAATAACATAAAACTGGCCACTTAACCAATTTAAATGTATATGTTTCAGCAATGGCACTGCTAGGTATTTACCCAAAGAATACAAAAATACTAATTCAAAGGGGTACATGCACTCTGCTGTTTACAGCAGCATTATCTACAGGAGCCAAATTATGGAAGCAGCCCAAGTGTCCATTGACTGATGAGTGGATAAAGATGCGGGGTGTGTGTGTGTTAGAATATTACTCAGCCATAAAAAAGAATGAAATCTTGCCATTTCCAATGACATGGATGGAGCTAGAAAGCATTATGCTAAGGGAAATAAGTCAGAGAAAGACAAATACCGTATGATTTCACTCATATGTGGAATTTAAGAAATAAGACAAAGGAGCAAAGGGGAAAAAGAGAGAGAAAACCAAGAAACTGACTCAACTGTTGAAAACAAACTGTGGTTACCAAAAGGGAGGTGGGTGGGGGGTTGGGGGAAGTAGGTGATGGAGATTAAGGAGTGCATTTGTTATGATGAGCACAGGGTGATGTATTGAAGTGTTGAATCGCTATATTGTACACCTGAAACTAATATTACATTGTATATTAACTGGAATTGAAATAAAAACTGAAAAAAAAATAATACACGTATGGTTCAGTGGTGGTAAGTACATTCACATTGTTGTGTAGTCCATCTTGGGGCTTTTTCCTCTTGCAAATCTGAAACTCTACACCCATTAAATAACTCCCCATTTCCTCCACTGCACTGTCTCCCCAGCCTCTGGCAACTTTCTGTCTCTGAGTTTGGCTACTCTAGCATATACTACCTGGACAAGTGGAATCATCCAGCATGTGTCCTTTTGTGTCTCTTTCACTTAGTATAATGTCTGCAAGTTTCATTCGCCTGGTAACAGGAATTCCCTTTCTTTTCAAGGCTGAATAATATTCTGTATGTATATGCCACATTGTTCATTGTCAATGGACTTTTGAGTTGTTTCCACCTTTCGGTTATTGTGAAAAATAGCTGCTGTGAACCTGGGTGTGCAAATATCTCTCTGAGGCCCTGCTTTCAATTCTTTTGGGCATATACCCGGAAGTGGAATTGCTGGATCCTATGGGATTCCATTTTTAATTTTTGGAAGAACTGTCATGTTTTCCATAGCGGACATGCCATTTTACATTCCCACCAACAAGGGATGAAGGTTCCAGTTTCTCTACAGCCTTGTCAACACTCTTCCTGACCTTTTAGGACAGCACAAAGTTGCCTCTTTGGGGACCCTAATCAATGCCACCAGGGATGCCACACAACTCAGATCCTGGTTCGATGGAGGCCTCTGGGATTTCGAGTAGACTTTTTAGGTCTTTCCATGTCTGAGTAGAGTTTCCTCGAGGTTAGGCCTCGATGAAACCCTGGTGACTAGTGTGGGGCTAAGCATCCCAGAGGGGCAAATTACTTCTTGTTTGGTGTCTTGGCAGAGATTTTGTTTCTGAAGTATTGTCTAGCACTCAGGAGGCGGGTGGGGCCATGAAAACAACGTGGGCTGTAGTTTTCAATCCTGGTGCTGTCCTGCACAGCTGCGTGGCCTTGGGTAAGCCATCCAAGCTCTCTCAGCTTCTGTTTTCTCACCTCTAACACAAGGCTACATTACTTCCCACGCAGGCCTCTGTCTATTGAAATCATTGGGTCAGAAGTTCTAGGGAGATAGAATTTCCCTCCCCTGCCTTCCCAGTGCTGGTGGAGGCAGGTGTCACACAAGTGGGGCACAGAGCTAACTGAGAGACCGATACGTTGAAAGTGGGACTATTTGGGGTTAATTGGCCTTCCTCAACAATCCCCAAGTTTGTTTTAGTCCATGGTACTGACCCAGGGTCCTCCTGACCAAAGGGGACCCAAGCCGCGAGTAAGTGGCTAAATAACGCAGCCAAGTTTTATCTTGACATGACAGTTGACGTGTCCCAATGCGGTTCAAGACCCACTTTGACTATCACCTCCTTCAGGAAGCCTTTCTTCCTCTCATAGCACTTGGACACATCTCCATGTTAGTTTGACTGGTTTATTTCCCTGATGGGGAGTGTCAGCCAGCACACAGTAGACTTCAATGTGTGCTGAGTGAATGAACAGATGAATCTCAATCCAATCAGGGAGGCTAAAGATAAACAGCCTGCAAGACGGCAGTAGAAGAGAGACCCACAGGGAGCCTGGAGAGTCCACGGCAGACTCCCTGGTTAATCGAAGGGCACCCTGATCTCTCCATTTACGTTCCGGCTCGGGAGGTGATATAGCATAGCCCAGGAGCACTTGGGCTTGGGTGTAGATCTGCGTTCAGTTCCTGACTCTGTCACCTCTTAGCTGAATGACTTTAAGCAAATTACATAACCTCGCTGAGGCCCAGTTGGCTTTCCTCTTGGCTCTGCTCGGACATTGCTCTCCTCAGGGCCCCCACCTGCCCTGCCCCTCCTCTTTCCAGGCTGCCTGCCATTTACACATCTGAGAAATATGCAGCCAATGGAAACACACATCCTCCAATCAGCCTGCTCCTCACGCAGGGGATTAAAATCTGTCTCATCTTCCCAGTTTGGAATGCTGAGTATTTGGTCAAGGATTCAGCTCCCCTTTTTTATGAGGCTTGAAGAAAACCCAAATTAAACCCTGATTTGTTTTGAAAGATCAGAATTCTTAATCTTTCAGCATTTTGGCTCATGTTCCTTACAGGCTTAGAAAGCAACATTAAACAGATTCTGTTTCTCAGAATCCTCTGCTTTTTCTCTAGAGGGTGTTGGTGGGGGGGGGGGCGTTAGGGAGTAACAGATCTCTAGAGAGTGCTGCATATCTTGTATCACTTTATTATTATTTGTATTACTTTAGCTGGCCAAACCTCCCTACTTCTCCGGGCTTCGTGACCTCATCTGTAGAATGAGGGGGCTGAGCATCAAGGCCTGTGCACTCCTTGAGGGAAGGAGGTCATTTAAAATCTCATATTCCATACTGAAGCTCAGAGAGGGCAAGGGACTTACCAAAGGACACGCAGCTATTTCACGGGCCAAACCAGCTCAGGGATTCTGGTTCCTGGGGAAATACTTTACCTTCCTAGAAGCCTCATTTTCTCTGAGAAGGAGATATGGGGCCATCAAGGATCCCTGTATAATTTTCAAGTCTTCCTCCCTCATGAGGATGAGGTCTGTGTCTTCAGGGCCATTAAAAAAGAAGAGAGAAAATACAGGAATAGGGAAGTCACGGTGTGTTGATACTATTCTGTGCTTCACTATGAAATGTGTCCGAAAGAAAAATTCAATTTCAATTCAATTCCAACCCAAATGCTCTGACAACCAGCGGCTCTCATGACATTTTCCCCAGCCTCTAATAACTTTCTGGAGAGTGACCAACCGTTCCAGGTTGCCCCAGGCTGAAGGCTTTCTGAGATGTGAGATGTTCTGTGCTAAATCCTGGGAAGCCCCCTGTAAACCAGGATGCATCAGTCACTCTAATGGCTAGCTGGTAAGCGAAGGGAGATGCCTTCTAAAGGGAGCTCTGGCTAGTCTGAGGATTGGCTCGGGCACTCGTGTGCCATGCAACTTTGTAAACACCACTGCACTCCGACCAGCCGACGTGTGCCATGCAACTTTGTAAACACCACTGCACTCGGACCAGCCGACTCGTGTGCCATGCAACTTTGTAAACACCACTGCACTCGGACCAGCCGACTCGTGTGCCATGCAACTTTGAAAGGACTAAGGCTGGAACGCCTGCGTGGCTCAGTCAGTTAAGCATCTGCCTTCGGCTCAGGTCACGATCCCAGGGTCCTGGGATCGAGCCCCACGTCAGGCTCCTTGCTCTGCGGGGAGCCCGCTTCTCCCTCTACCTGCTTGTTCTCTCTCTCTCTCTCTCTCTGACAAATAAATAAATAAAATAAAATAAATTAATTAAAATAGATAAGTAAATAAAGACAGCTTTAAAAGAAAAATGAAAGGACTAAGGCCTCCATGCCTCGGTGTTCTTGTCAGGCAGTTGGGTTTAAATGAGATCATTAATTTGAAATGCCCTCAATAACTGGCACGGAGTAATCGTCCAACGAAGGTTGTCTCTTCCTTCTGGGGGAAAAGGAAAACGCAGATTTTTCTTTTTTTCCTTCTTTTTGGTAATCATTGTGGTTTATTTTTTTTAGCTTTATTACAGTATTAGTTGTAAGATATTTCATGCGTACGTCGTGGTGATTTGATTATGTATACATTGTGAAAGGGTTCCCGCCGTTTATGAACACATGCATCACCTTGCTGGTTTGCTTATGAGAAAGTTTTTTCTCTTTTAAATGCTGAGCATGTGGAAGAAGAGGCACAGATGATGTTTGGGGAAGGATTTTATAAAATCAGGCAGTATATTCCTACTCACCAGTAGGTTTGGGTAAATTACCACATCTTATTGGGCAAAGCGGCCATATTGTCTCTTCTTTCTCTCCCAAGACTCTTAGGGAAGTCCCATGGGTCAGCTTTGGGGTGTGGGAGACAGCTGTGGGGTCAGATCCCAAGCAGGTAGTGTGAAAAGGGGAGCGTTGTTGGCAGGAGACCTGGTTTAAAATCCTAGCTCTGCCCCGTTCTGGCTCCACTGTCCTCCTCACCTGTGATGGGTGAATGACCATCCGCCCTTGGCCATGTTTTCATGTGGCCTATGTAAGAGTTGATGCTTGGCATCTCCTGGGAACCCAATGACTATTTTAGTCCTACCTGTTTGGGTTCCTGTCTCAGAGCCCTTGAGGAGTCTCATGGGCTCTTCTGTGACATCCCAGGCTGGGTTAAAACATGTTTTAGAGAGTGTATGTTGGCTGGGATGGGAAGCCAGCTCTCTTGATAGAGAACAGATGATTTCCCCTTGGACACCGGGAAATCAAGCCCCACACCTTCGGCTCCAGAGCCTCAGAACAACCACATCGCTCTGTTGGCTGCTGGATTGTGGGTTTTGGCCAATCTCCTCGAGTCAAGAAAAGGTCAGAAGACCTGAAGATCAAAGTCCACCTCCCTTACTTACAGACCTCCCTGGAGGGTTTGTCCTGGGGTGGTGTCACTTGTTAGCGTTCCTTATCCTTCCTCTCAAGTCTGCAGTAGGGAGCCACGGATGTCTGCAGGCTGTTTGGAGGGCGCAGACGTGAAGCTCTGGCCTTTTCTCTTTCCCCACCGGCTTTGAGCAGCAACAGGACAATACTGAATGGTTCACTGGCGTCCCGGTTAATGTAACCATTTGGCTATGGCTGCACACTTAGGTTGCTTCCATTATAAGTAACATTGGTCTGAACCCTGCAAACAGGCCCCCAGATAACCCTTCTGGGGAGTTGACAGAGAGGCTGTGCTCCATCTACAGATGAGATTTCCTGATCAATTTAAAGCAAAGTGGAAAACATTTTGAAGGAAGTCTTCCCTGCCTTAGCAAACAGAGCACACTGATGAGACCCTTTGCCATGCACCAGGATCAATGTCAGAGCCACCCGTGATTGTCCTCTGGGTCCATTGCTGGTGCCTTTGATACCAAAGTTGCATCCAGAGCCAGGGCCGGTGCCTGGGAGGCAAACCAGATCTCCCCACTTCCATGGGAGACGGAGATAATTTTCAGCGCTGACTGGGTCTCAGCTTCCCTATGGAGACCAGAGAGGGACGGTCTGAGCTACTGGCAACTTTAGTCATTTTGGTCATTATAGTTTCAGTTTAGGAAATTCGGTTATTTTATTTGGTTCTCTTCTAGATCTGCAATGTCATTGTTTATAGTGCCTCCCACTCCCCTCTTCTGTGTACATATGGGTCTGTTTCTGCTGTGTGTTTGTTCATTTATTTTTTTAAAGATTTTATTTATTTACTTGACAGACACAGCGAGAGAGGGAACACAAGCAGGGGGAGTGGGAGAGGGGGAAACAGGCTTCCCGCCGAGCAGGGAGCCGGATGTGGGGCTCGATCCCAGGACCCTGGGATCATGACCTGAGCCAAAGGTAGACGCTTAACAACTGATCCACCCAGGTGCCCCTGTTCATTTATTTTATTTTTTAAATTCCACATACAGGTGAAATCATATAGTGTTCATCTTTCTCTGACTTACTTAACATCATACCCTCTAGGTGCGTCCAGGGTTGTCTCAAAAGGCAACATCTCATTTTTTTGTGTGGCTGCGTAATATTCCGGAGTATATGTATACCACATCTTCTTTATCCATTCACCATGGACACTTAGATTGCTCCCATACCTAGGCTATTGTAAATTATGCTGCAATAAACATAGGTGTGCACGTATCTTTTTAAATTAGTGTTTTCATTTTCTTTGGGTAAGCACATAGAACATTGTTTTAAATTAGAAGAAATAATCATACAAACAAAAATAAATACAATGAGAGATCATTCGGTATCTGGATTTCTACATGTCAAAGTGCCCAATTACAGAGGCTATCCCAGTTATCTGAGCGTTGGTAGATAACATGGTAGATTAGCACTTGCCTGAAGAAGGCAAAGATACTAAGGGAGGCCCATATCTACTTGAACCCAGAACAGAAACCACAGAGGTTGAAGCCCCTGCTCCCACTTGGTGACCCCATGGCCTCCACCAAATTCTCTCTATAAGTGGCAGAAGTCTTCTCCCATATACTCCCCACAAATTCCTTCAAGTAGCAGACATCCCTACTTAATAACTTGATTTTGATTTTCCCTACATTAATGAGAACTTTAAATAGCCCAGATAATATGCAGTACTTTGAATGGACCATGATTTATTCGAGCATTCTCCTGTTAGGCTGTTTACGTTTTCCCATTATTGTAAAATATTTATAATGAACATCTTTGTGCCTACCTCTTTGCAAGCATTTTGAATTATTTCCTGTGGGTAGTTTCCTAATAGTGGATCAAAAGTTAGGAACATTTGTCAGGTTTTTGATATATATTGTCAAATTACTTTCTAGAAAGTATATTATTTTTTATTTTTAAATATTTATTTATTTATTTATTTATTTATTTATTTATTTATTTATTTTAGAGAGAGGGAGAGAGGGGCACCTGGGCGACTCTGTCAGTTAAGTATCTACCTGCAGCTCAGGTCATGATCCTGGGGTCCTGGGATCAAGCCCTGCATCAGGCTCCCTGCTCATTGGGAAGCCTGCTTCTCCTTCTCCCTCTGCTGCTCCCCCTGCTTGTGTTCTCTTGCTTCCTCTCTCTGTCAAATAAAATCTTAAAAAAAAAAATAGAGGAAGAGAGTGCGTGGGGGGTGGGGGAAGGGCAGAGGGAGAGGGAGAGAAAGAATCCTAAGCAGGTTCCACGCTCAGCAGAGAGCCGGACATGTGGCTCAATCCCCTGACCCTGAGATCATGACCTGAGTCAAAATCAAGAGTCAGATGCTTACCCAACTGAGCCACCCAGGTGCCCCAAGAAAGCATATTCTAATTACTATGCCCACTAGGAGCATACGAGAGAGGCTGTGATATTTCTTGCCACCACCAGGTATATAATTAAAATAAAAGTTTTTGGCTGATTTGGTAAGTGAAAAATGGTATCCCCTTGTTATTTAATTTGCATTTTGTACCCTTCCCCCCCCAATACAGATCCCCTTTTGGTAAAATTACTTTTTATGCAGTTAGCACCTCTTTGGTAGAAGCAGCCTTTAAAATGGGGGCAATTATTCCAGTGTCTAAGAGCTTTCTCTTTTTAGCATTTATTGAAAAATACCTACGTTGCATAATGCACTACATCAGGGCAGTCTCTACTGAGTCATTCACAGTGTCTTGCTTGGGGACTGGCTGCTTTCCTTCCAGGAACAAGGCAAGGAAAGTGCATTTGAAACCACTAGGATGATATAGTAGGTGGGAAAGGGCAGAATACAGAGCAGTATAATAGGGTTCCATTACGTTTTTTAAAAGTCATATATACATTGTATTTTATTAATTTTTAATTTTAAAGATATTTATTTGAGAGAGGTAGAGAGAGAGAGAGAGCGCGAGCGAGCACGAGAGCAGGTTAAGGGGCAGAGGGAGAAGCCGACTTCCCACTGAGCAGGGATCATGACCTGAGCCAAAGGCAGATGCTTAACCGACTCAGCCACCCAGGCGTCCCTAAAACTCATACAGACATTTTAAAAGGCATCTGGAAGGACACAGCATAAACCATTGACAGTGACTGTGGCTTACTGTTCCATGGGAATTTGACACTTTCACCATATAGACTTTGTAATGTTTTTTTTTTTTTAATGAACAAGTGTTACTTTTGTAATCAGATAAAATAATAAAAACATTACTACTTTGAAAAAAATCCTGTTTTAGCAACTGGTTATGGATGAAAAAAATATGCCATCCTATTTTGTCTATGCCCCTCTTCTTCCCTCTGCCTTAAAAATAAATACATACTGGGGTACCTGGGTGACTCAGTTAAGCATAGACTCTTGATTTCAGCTCAGGTCATGATCTCAGTGTCGTGGGATCGTGGGATCGGGCCCAGGTCGGGCTCCACTCTCTCTCTCTGTCCCTCCCCCTTGCTTGTGCATGCGTACATGAGTGCTCTCGCGCTCTCTCAAAAAATAAAAAAAAATTACACATTACTTAGATAATATTTATATTTATGTTTATATTTTAAAATTTAATATTTTGTTATATTGATACATTTTAATATATTGTATATTATTTTAATATATTATCGAATATGAAATTATTAAAATATATATTAAATATATCTATATAATTTTTTTAAATGTAAGTGTCTATAGAGAAAGAGCCAGTGATGTGTGGGTGCTTCTGCACTGTGTAGCTCCAGGGGGGATCACAATGGTAGCTGTCGAGACAAGTTCCCCACGGGCAGATCAGAGGTATGGTATATATTGGGATATCTTGTGTCTATCTTGAAGATAGTATTAAATGAGACTGGACGAGAGAGCCAGTACATACTGAAGGTCAATAACAAGGTCATGAGAACTCTGTGAGGTCAGCAGGGTATAGGAGCAAGCTGTGGGATTTAGGATTTGGATCCAAGTCTGCTTGTCTCCGAAGGCTGCCAGCTGGACTGCTACACACCGTGACTCTGTTAGGGAAAGCGGGAGGTGCTAGACCCTTCTCCCTGGAACCACCACTCATAAAGAGGCAGGGCCTGGTCCTAGCAGGGCCCTTTGGGTGATGAAGCCCGGAGTCACACTCTGGTCATCTCGTGTAGTGGAGGGGGCATTGTCGGATACACGTGCAGGGGACTTGGAGCTCCTCACACCAGGCCTCAGAGGGAGCAGGGGTGGAGGGGGATTCCTGACCAAGGTGGCTCTAGGAATTCAGCAGTAGGATTTCCTGGGACCAATGTCACCAGCTATTAGTCACGTGTCTGCTCCTGTATAGGCTACTCTTAGCTGGCCCTCTTGCCCTCTACTTCAGTGGGCCAAAAAAGTACCTGCATCAGACTCTCCTGGGGGGTTGGTTTAAATCAGATTCCTGGCCACTCCTCTGAATCCGCTCTTCTAGGGCCGTGTGATGGTTAGTTTTATTTGTCAACTTGACTGGGCCACTAGATGCCCACGTATCTGGTGAAATTTTATTTCTGGATGTGTCGGTGAGAGTGTTTCTGGAAGAGATTGGCATTTGAATTGGTAAACTGAGTAAAGCAGATGGCTCTCCCCAGTATGAGTGGGCATTACCCAATCTGTTCAGGGTCTAAATAGAACAAAAATGTGGAAGATGGTTGAATTTGCTCTCTGCCTGACTCACCGAGCTGGGACATCCATCTTCTCTTGCCCTCAGTGCTCCCAGTTTCCAGACCTTAAGATTCAGGCTGGAATCTACACTGTGGGTCTCCAGCCTTTGAACTACACCACTGACCTGGGTCTCCAGCTTGCAGACAGCAGAATATGGGAATTCCCAGCCTTCCATAATCATGAGACAATACCTTATTATAAGTCACACACACACACAGTTCTTTTTCTCTGGTGAACTCTCGCTAAAACAGATTTTGGTACTAGGAGTGGTTCTAGAAGAACAGAATTTTGAGGATGGGTTTTTGAATTGGTTCTGGGGATTCTGGAGGTGGGTCTCTGATCTGATTGGGTTTAAGGATACTAATGACTCATTTCCAGTACTAAAGAGAGTACTGATAGTGCATGGTGTGATCTGGCCATAGAGATACAATATCTGCATTAGATAGTCCTAATCAACCTCTTATAAGAAGCAAGGAACTGGATAATTGTGTATATGATACTTTGGAACATTTCTGGAAAATGAATGAATGTAATAATGTCGGCTTGTTCCTCCTAATGTTGTTGGACAAAGTGATAAAAGAACGAACTCAGGGATTCAAATTTCCAGCTCAAACTCAGTATAAATGATCTGAAGGCATCTATGTGTGTCCTGATGAAAGCCTTGTCTCCAGTAGCTGCAGGGCTGAGAGTACTGAAAATCAAACACAGAATTTCATCCCTTGACTGGCTGAATTACAATGCAAACTGAGCTCCGGCCTCACAAGGTGTCAAAGTGGGGGGCATTGATTGGGAAAGAATGGGGTCCTGTAAATCGGGATGGGGTTATGTGGGAAGACTCCAGTGAAGCTTGGGACATTGAACCCCCAATTTCTGATGAGTCTTCTTTGGCAGTGGGAGAGGTTTCCCCATCCCCAGGGGTAGCAGCCACCCCTCCACATCTTTTGAGGGGATTAACCCTGCGTTGACAGAGGAAATTGTAATGGCCTCCTCTGAGGCAGTTGCCACAAGAGACAATGCTGGTTCTCATCAGGATCCACTCTGACCACCCTCTTTGCTTCTAGAGGTATAACTAGACTCAAGTCCCAACAGGTGCCTAAAGGTGAGGTACAAAGTGTGACCCACGAGGAGGTGTGCTACATTCCAAAAGATACTGGAGATTTCTATGCCACTGGACAATGGAAAAAAGGTAATCCTTGTTAAAAAGTGGCAAAGAACTTGGCTGAAATTGTGTTCATGTTCTATGTTCTAATGTTCTGTAGAAGGTAGATCCCGTGAGCCATGAAATTGAGTATTTAGCTCAGGAGAGTCCTTCCTTCCTTCCTCCTCTCCTCCCTCCCTCCCTCCCCCCCCCCCTTTTTTTTAAAGAGAGAGAGTACAAGCACGGGCGGGGGTGGGAAGGTGGGGAGGGGCAGAGAGAATCTTAAGCAGACTCCGTACTCAGCTCTCATGACCCTGAGACCATGACCTGAGCCAAAGCCAAGAGTTGGACGCTTGACCGACTGAGCCACCCAGGTGCCCCTTGCTGAGATTTCTAAGCAAAGTATTCAAGGAGAAGTCCAGTTCCTCTTTGCTGCTTATAGTAAAATGCAAGAGAGAAAGGAGTTGAAGATGGAATTGTTTAAGCAAAAAGGAGCAAGGACTTAAAGATCTGGAAGATTCTCAGCCTGTCTATTTTATAAAAAATGAAAAAGTATGTTTGGAAGAGAACACTAAGGGTGGGGCAGAAGGACCATTCGATAAATATTGCACAAAGAAATATGCCAACAGGGGCGCCTGGGTGGCTCAGTTGAGCGTCTGCCTTCAGCTCAGGTCATGATCCCAGGGTCCTGGGATCAAGCCCTATGTCAGGCTCTCTGCTCAGCGGGGAGCCTGCTTCTTCCTCTGTCTGCTCATTTACCCGTGTGCTCTCTCTCTCTCTGTCTCTCTCTCTCTCAAATAAAATCTTAAAAAAAAATATGCCATGGATTTAATCAGCTATCTCAACAGAACCCGAATAAAGATGGGATTATACCAGTGGAAACACTGTGGGGACTAAAGAAAACAGAAAATAGGAGGGGATAGAGGAAGGCTTTGAATGTGTTCTTTTAAGAATAGAAAGAAGGACCCTGCGGTGATTCAGAGATGTCAGGGCCTCCAGCTAGGTTTCACCAAGGCCCAAGAGCTCCACTAGAGGCTGTGGGGGCAGGGTCACCCTGTGGAGCCCTGGGGATTCCTCATCTCAGTCTCTCTGGAGAGTTTAGTTCAAATTTTCAGAAAGGGAGTCTGATTGGTCCAGCTCACATTTCAATCCCAGGCCGTGTAGTTTGCCAGTCTATGGAGTCCCCGACCTGAGTCACGTGCCACTGCCTTGACCAATTAGCTGCAGCTTGGGGTGGGGTGTGGTCCCATGGCATAAAACTTGGCTGCCTATTGGAGCAGGCACTGTGATTGACATCTGAATGTCAGCCTATAGACTTCATGTGTATCAGAAACACGATTTTTTCAATAGCGTGGCCTAATTTTTGTTTTACGCATCCCACGGGGCGGGGGGGGGGGGCTCCAGATACCACAGTGCGGGCACAAATGTGGAGTGGGGAGCTGAGGAAGGGGTAAGCCGAAGGGGGGAAATCAGAGGCTTGGCTGTTCTGGGTGCTCTGGGTGCAGGTCGGTTGGGCCCCATTTCCCTTAGTTCAGCCCTGCACAGCCAACTCCCTCAGCGGATTCCTCTTCCAGAGTGGGGAGAACTTCTTGAGGGCAGCTTCAAGGAAGTCAAATGCTGCTGTTCTGTCTTGGCCCCGGAATGTCCCTTGAGTCGTTTTTCATCCTTTTCACTCGTGTCTAAGCGCGCTGCCTGAAGAGCGGTCGCACGGGCTGCCCTGGTGCCCACAGCCTGCTCTCCTGTCGGGGGGCTCTTTGGCAGCTGCTCTGGAAAGGAAGAAAGAAGTTCCAGAAAGCCCCCGAGAGTCCAGGCTGGGATCGGCCCCACCAGGCTGCAGAGCCCGAGCCACTGCTCTCGCTCTGCAGTCTGGCCGCTTGGAATCGCTGGCGGAAGGGGAGAGCCGCAAGGGGAAAGCGGGACCGGCTCTGGTTTGGCGTTAGAAGCTATAGGTTGGAGTCCTGGCTGCGTTAATTCCTAGCCGCCGTGCTGGGGGGCGGAAGGAGTGACTTTGGATGCCTTGCATTAGATTGGACTTCATTCTTCACCCTTTGCCTAGGTCAGGGCACCCCCAGAGTGCCCGTGTTCCCCCTCCTGCCTGCAGTAGCAGGAAGTCCAGGCGTCCCGCCTGTCCCTGTCCTGTTACACGTCCAGGGGGCTGCTGGGGTTGAGTCCCCGAGGGCCGGCCGCGGCTGGCACGCGATGTGGGTACAACGCAGCCATCTCGCGAGATTGGAACTCAGCCTCTAAGGGTGACAGGAACAGAGACTGAGTCTAGATCCTTGGTGACAAGCTGAACAGCCGGCACTATTTATTTCTGGACATTTTGTGTGAGAAAAATGAACCTGTATGTGTTGAAGCCCACATTAACTGAGGTTTAAAAAAAAAAATTTTTTTTTTTAAAGATTTTATTTATTTGACAGAGACTCAGCGAGAGAGAGCACAAGCAGGGGGAGCGGCAGGCTTCCCACTGAGCAGGGAGCCCGATGCAGGACTCGATCCCAGGAACCTGGGATCATGACCTGAGACGAAGGCAGACACTTAACGACTGAGCCACCCAACTGCCCCTTAACTGAGGTTTTTGATACTGACAGCCAGTTGGATGGAATCCTGGCTGATGTGGACGGGTACTTTCCTCCTGGTAATGGGGGCAGGTTGGGTTAGGACCCTTCTGATACTCATTTTCCCATAGACCTAGAACCTTGGCCTCCACCTTGTCCCAGGAGCCCACATTACTTAGGGGTGGGGAAGCTCTTTATGAACCCCTTGCTGCCTTGGATCACTGGTGGAAGGGAATGGACAAAGGCAGCCTGGGAGAGTGGGAAAAGTACTGGTTGCAGTCAGAAGGTCTGGGATCCAGCCTTGGCTCTGTTAACTCCTGCCTCTGGTCAACAGTGACTCTGTGCTTAGGACAGAGGAGACCCTGCAGGTCAGGTCAGAAAGGCCCTAGTTGGGGGGTGGGTGGGGCATGGAATGGTCACAGACCAATTAGGACAGAATTTCAAAGGACTGCAGTTATGACCTTTGTATCAAAGAAGGCTTCCAGGAGGAGTGGGTCTTGGTCAAGGCCTTGAAGGATGTGCCTAATTTCTTAGGGAGGAGAGCCCGCAGCAGGGAGGATCACAGGCCTCTCGGTGACATCTTGCTTTGTCTTGTGTGAGTTCTGGCTGGACTGTCTTTTGCCTACACCTGCTTCCTCTCCATCTGCCTATCTCTGGCCAGCCTGTGAGCTCTGGGAGAGTAGAGATGCTCCCTTTATCTCTGCAGCCTAGTGCCAACGGGCATTTGCTGCATCACTGCTGGGGCGGGGGGGGGGGAAGGAAGAGGTACAGGGGTGGGTGTCTCCAGGCCAGGGGGAGGCAGTAAGCTGCTGGGTCTGGAAGGGCAGGTTGGAAAAAGCGGTCTTCCAACCATGATTCCTGATGACATTTCCGGGCAATTCCAGGGCAATGTCTTTTCCCTGAGAAGCCTCGAGTATTCTCTTTTCCCTTTGGCACTGGCACTGACATGCAGGAGTGGGCCTCCCACTGACCACAAGCCCCCACATCTGGCTTTGAACTTGAGAAATTTGGAATGACTTGGCTGAGTGCATACTTCTCATTTCCCAGGAGCCCAGCTCATCTCCCCAGATTACAGAGATGCGTTAAGCTTGCTCCTTGACCTCTGGGACTCTGAGGGACTCTGCACTGGAGTGGAATAAGAAGCGGCCTGGATGCAGGAGGCCTGAGTTCCTGTCCTGACTCTGCCACTGACCAACTGAGAGGCTTAGGGCTAGTCTCTGCCTTTTTTGGGGCCGTTTCCCTCCTGGGGCTGGATGATCTTCCAGATCTAACCTTCTAACTATTGTGCCCTTGTGATTCCTAATACTGGCTTCTAGAAGGTAGGACCCTGAGGCCGTGGGAAGAGGTTGCCATCTTACATGGGAGCTCCTGACACTCCTATCTCCCAAGATAATGACCCTAAGAGGACGATGGTGTTAATAATGCCTGGCATTTACTGAACACAGGCTTAGCTGCCTATGCGGAAGGGGCTATTATTGTCCCATTTTACAGATGAGGAAACAGAAGCAGAAAATGGTTAGTCAAGCTCCCGGCTGTCCGTGCACATAAGGGCCTACCCTATTTGTAGTCTGAATTAAATATCCCCCCACGTTTTGTAAGGTTGGGTGGAGGAATAAAGGTCTGGCTCCTCTAAGAAACAAGGTAGTAGAAGGCGGAGGAGTTCAAATGGAGGGAGGGGCCCTGAGAGCCTAGGATGGCAGCCAGAAGGGGGATGGGGCAGGAGGGGGTTCTGAAATTGCTGGGTCTCTAGTGTCAGGGCCTCCCTCCCACCCTGGGTCCCCAGTGAGCACCGGTTCGGGTTTGACTTATCCTGGAGGCTGGCTTCAGTTGCCCCAGGCTCTGCTGGGGAAACCACTAGAGTCTGAAATCAGACTTTAAGACTGATTTTGGGTCTAGCTTGTGGGCGAGCTGTAATTATGCCCATTATACCTGTCTTGAATGATTCACAGATGGCAAGGGCTTACGTAGGAGCAATGTTCCTCTTAATTTTTTTTTTTTTAATTTACATTTTCCGGTGACTCACTGGAATTGAGAGTACAGTCTCATTGACTGGAGAAGAAAAAGTAGGAAAAGAAGAAAAGAAAAATGTCGTCAGGTCTCTTGGAGACAAATAAAATTGTCTAAACCATGTCCCGGTGATTCTGGGCTCAGGTCCTAGGGGCTCAAGCCTACCCCTTATTTTCTGAGTCTCTTGGTTCTCCTCCTTCCTGGAAGTGGGGGACAGCCCTGTGGCCCCAGAAGGCAGCGGAGGTACAATCCAATGCTGGAGAGTTTGTGCTCTGGCTAGAAGGATCTGGGTTTAACTCCCTGCCCTGAAGCTAATAATGTCTGCTGTGTGAACCTGAGCAATTTCTTTCTTTCAGATGAGAAAACTCATCTGAAAATTGGGGGAAAAAAAAACCAAACAAACCAATGCCATCTTGGCAGGTGGCTAGGATTTCATGAGGTTAAATATATTAAGCTCTTGGCGCAAAGTAATAAGAATAACAGCAAGTACTCGTCACTGCTTATAATGCACGGAGCCCTTTACAACGGGTACTTAAGTCCTTGCCACAGTCCTGTGGGTGAGCTATTATCCTCAGTTTATAGGTAAGGAAACTGAGCTCAGAGAGGTTAAATGACCTGACTGAGGTCACACAGCTAGTCCGTGGCAGATCTTGGGGGACTGGGGTACAGGTTGGGCTGACTTCATAGCCCACTGTAGGGGTTAACCCCCAACCCAGTTATTCCCATAGGAAATGGGCTTGTCCTTCCTGTTCCTTAAAGCAATCCTGCCTGAATTGGAGCCCCTTGTCTTCTCTATTCCTGGTACTGGCCCCACCAGGCTTTCAGGCACCCCCATCTTGGGGTTATCTTTGGCCTCTCTTCTGCCCCCTGTCATACTTGGTGTCATCCAAGTAGTAGCCAAGACACAGACCTATATATTTGTTCCATGTAGACCTTTCCTTCCTCATCAACCTCCCCCGCCCCCCACCCAAGCCCTGGCTTCGCACAGAGTTCTTGCCACATACCCCCTCCCTACATGTCGCCAATTTCAGCCACACCCTAGTTGGTCTCTTCGCTGCCTACTTCAGGCACGTGACTCCCTCTGAACCCTTCCATGGCTCCCCTGGCCTGCCATACTTAACTGACTCCTGAGCCCAGGACAGACTCCCTGTATCAGGCTGGGCCAGTCCTTTCCGCTCTCTGGCCCCAGGTTCCCCAGCTGTGGAATGAGACCACCGGGGTGACCTCCCTTTCATACTCCTGTGGAAAACAGATCAAAGCTGAGCTCCTACAGGGGAGGAGTGCCCCGGGTCTTGGCTATGCCATCTTCCTGCTGTGTCCTGGGGGTCCCTGAGGGCACTGTGAAGACAGTTAGGCTAGGTGACATTTGATGCCTTTCTGGAAGCTGCAGGCTTGTACCCCAAGGCCTCCCTTGGATGTCCCGAGTTGTGAGTGGGTGCTGGGTCTCTGGTCCCTGCTGACTGGGGTGCCTGAGGGGCTGGTGGCTCAGGACCTCCCTCCCCTCCCCCTTTCCCCCTCGGGGCAGCGTCGAAGGAAGTACCAGGGAAGCCCCGAGTGTCAGTGGGCGAGCCAACAGCTTGTATCGAGGACAGGGCTGTCCGCTCCCAGGGACTGCGACCTGCTCTTCCCTCGTCCTGCCAAAACAGACATGCTTGGGCTTCACCTGAGCTGCTGGGAGGGAGAGGATTCTCCACTGGCTCATCCAGAGCCTCTTGGCCACTTCCTGTTGACCTGTGGCTGGTGGACTTTAAGCAGGGAGGTGGGGGGACTCCCTCTATCTGCTCACCCAGAGGCGATCTGGAATAGCCGCTCCACAAAGCTGAACCAGGCTCTGTGGGCCCTGGACCTCACACCGGAAGAGGAAAGAGGGGTGAGACCCAAGTGAAGCCAGCAGCTCCAGGACAGGTTGCTGAGTCTTTCAAAAAGCAAGTTTTGCTCTGAGCCTCCACAGCGGGGGCCCCACGATGGGGGAGGACCCCGAGGATATACAATAAGTGACATTTGAGGCTGCTTTTGGTTCTGTCCAACAGACAAGAAATGCAGTGTGAAGAGCCCAGGAGACCCCCTACACTGAGAGCAGAGGGGCCTGGGGCAATTACTGTGCTGGAGCATGGCAGGTGCTGGGTACAAAGGGGATGACATCTCTCCCTGGCAAGGAGTTCACAATCCTGTTGTAGAAACAGATATGGTAATCCCGTGGTTTGTGGTGTATTGGGGAATGTCAGTTCGTGGGTGTCTAAACAGGACGTTTTTATTTTTTCACATTGCTTTCCACTATGCTGGATTGAACCCCCCTTTCCTGTCCCTTGACGTTTGGGTGGATTCCACAGTTTCCTGGTCCTTTTGGGGGGTGGTGCTTTATGGTGGCTGGGCAGGTCCAG
Organism: Eumetopias jubatus; assembly: GCF_037043125.1. Lineage (NCBI taxonomy): Eukaryota > Metazoa > Chordata > Mammalia > Carnivora > Otariidae > Eumetopias > Eumetopias jubatus. Next base: position 123,175,157 of record NW_028274816.1, read on the forward strand.
GTCTCCTCTTCTGCGTGTGGATGTGCTCTAGGCTCTTAGCTCCTTTGGTGCTTAGCTGTGGGCCGTAGCTCAGTTTTGGGAAATGACCAAGGATAGGATGAAGTATGGGGGCCTGTGGAAGTGAGGAGGATGGCTGCCACCCAGCCTGGCTGAAGGGGTCGGGAAAGGCTTCTGGGCAACCTCTTTCTGCCAGGAATGGCTGCACTTGATTTCCGCCGTCATGATCTCCCTGTCTATAAGTCTCTTAAGAGCTGTGAGCACCTGTTCCAGAGTCAATATGAATTTGAGGGCAGGGCACCTCTGTGTCCCCAGGGCCCATCAGGGGATGGGTGACTAAATGAGCTGATGCCACCTGCGGAATTTCGCTCTCCTCTGTCTTGGTTGATGGGCTATCTTGGGACCCTAGAAGAGTTTGAATTCTTTGGAAGAATTGCTGGAAGGCAGGCTGGCTCAGTCGATACAGGGACGGGCAGGCTGTGATCTGGGCTCTGCTCAGCCGTGCAGGAGGCCTGTTCCTGGCCAGTGGCCGTCATCCCCTTCCCCCTGCTTCGTTGGAGCCCCCTTCTCTGGTGCCTGCCTTCCTCTTCCACAACAGCCCCCCAAAAGCCTTCCCTGTGCATTCCCCTGAGAAGCCAGCTCTTAATTCATGCAGTACCTTCCACTCCCTCTAAGGTTATGCCTACGGGACCAGACTGTGTCCTTTCCGATGATATTCTGATCACTGGTCTATTTATAACAATGACTCACCCACCACCTAAACTTCTGCAGGAAGAGCTTGGCTTAGGAGCCAACTCCCCTGGAATGCAAAACAGTTTGCACTTGTACATGATCACCGTTTCATTGCCCTGAGATTGTGCACCCTTGGCCTCCTCTTGACCCTGTGGCCAGATCACTTAGCGATCTCCCACCCCCCTGCCGCCTGGTGCCACCATCTCCTCTTGTTTATCAAGAATCCTGCCGACCCCGTGACCTGCACAGCTGGGCAAGTTCCTCTTCATCATTAACCTTGAGACCGAGACTTCCTTGCTGTGCAGATGGGAAGGCTCTGCTGGACGATTTCCCTTTGTTTTCATGTTGTTTGCTTGTGAATGAGCTCAAGTTGGGGTGGGGGCAGGGAGTGGATGAATCTGGAAGAGAGCCCTGAGCCCCCACTGTTGGCCTGAGGCTGCCTTCTCCAGCTTCTCCTTTAGGACCCCAGCGTTACGGGTACGGTACCCCCCCCCGAAGACCCTTGTACACTGCTCTCTTGCCTGACCACCAGGCAGAAGGGGCAGTGACAGCAGCGGACCCACCTCTTCTCAGCGTCTCCCCTTCTCCCCCAGCAGGTGCCTGGGGCAGACAGGTATGCTACCTCCCATGGTGGTTGGGCTTGAGGGGTACTTGCATAGACATTTGCAGTCAGGCTGGGGAGATGAGATGACCCCCTTCTCCAGTCGGTCAGCAGATACCCCTGTTGCCTTCTTCATAAAGAAAATACAGTAGAGGTCCTCAGTGGGGTCCCTTGGCTTCCCATCCATTACCCACCTGTAGGCTTCCCACATCCCCAGACCTCCCGGCCTCCATTCCTTTCATCTTAGCGGTGCGGGGGTCACCCTGTCCCACGGCCCCTGCTCTGGAATCCCCCCACCCCGACCCCTATCATGGTTCAGCAATTGTCACTCAATCCAGAATTCAGCCTCTGCTGGCTCTGTGTCCCCTGCCTCTCCACCTGCTTCAGCCTTTTCCATCTGGGACCCCACACCTCCCCTGACCCGCAGTGTCACCTCCAGCTGGCCCTTCTCCCCCCTGCTGTCCCCTCTGGGTCGCTGCTGCAGACTCCGGCCCCCACCCACCTCATTCCACAGTGATGGTCCTCTCCGAGTTGATGAGTCTGGACCCATCCTCCTAAGTCCCAGGCTTGTTGATCTCTTTGTAGCTTCTGACATCCTTGAGCTCTGTCCTCTCTGGCTTCTGATATGCCACCTCGTCCTCAGACACCCCGGCCTCATCCCCTTCTCATCGTGCCTTGCCTCAGGCCGCTGTCACCTCCCCCTGTTGTCGCTGCCACAGTGGATGCTGCTGCAGGTCCCCCCGCCAAGTCCACTCGCTATCAACCAGGTGATGCCTCCCACAGTGCCACTCCCTTCTCCACATCCCCACTTGGCACGGAAAGCCAGGCCCCCAGGACCGGTCTCTGCCTTCCCTTGGCTTCATCTCCTGCCACATTTTCACACCACTACCCCAAGCCCTATTTCCCGAGCTAGTCACCTCTCCCAGATTAACTTCGCCACGTCTCTGCCTCGCACGTGATGCTCCTACGGCACAGGAGCCTCTTACCCCCTTCTGCCTTTGGCTGAATCCTAGTCTCCATCGGGAGTTCTGTTGGTTTGTCCCCTCCAGCAGGCAGGCTTCTGGGACCAGCCCTTCCCCGCCCAGCTTGGTCAGTGTCTTCCTCGGGGCTCACCCCTGCACTGACCCCTCTGTCTGCGTGTCTGCCTCCCGCCCGGGCCCCCACTTCCCCGTGGATGACCAATGTGACACCCCAGTCTGGGTCAAATCCCTTTATTTTATGCTCCCTGGGAGGGACTCCCTGCCTTTAGAGCACTTAACTTAGTAGTTCTGTATTTAACAAGGAAGGGCCTCATCTGAGGCATCACCTGGTAGTGTTTGGTTAATTCCTATTTCTTCCACCAGACTGGAAGCTAGGCAAGAGCAGAGAGATCCTTATTTTTTTTTTTTTTTTTAAGATTTTATTTGACACAGGGAGAGAGAGAGAGAGAGAGAGCGTGCAAGCCGGGGGAGCAGCAGGCAGAGGGAGAGGAAGAAGCAGACTCCCCGCTGAGCAAGGAGCCGGATACTGGACTCGATCCCAGGACCCTGGGATCATGACCTGAGCCAAAGGCAGACGCTTAACAACTGAGCCATCCAGGCGCCCCCTGTGTTTTTCTTCTTAAAGAGCATTTATTATTAAATATTTGGAGAGACTAATGAACACCTGTGTGCCCAATCCCCAACTTTGTCCGGTCTCACCACCTGCCATATTTGCCTCAGGTGCTTTTTTAAAGATAAGCTGATAAACATGACCAAAGGCCTCTAAGTTTTGATGCTGGTCTAGAAAAACTTGCTTTTATTCACTGTTTAAATATTAAGTAGATGCAACTATTTATAAAATACATGGAATGTCTAAGGAGTAATGAAACAGTGAACATCTGTGTACCCACCACCCAGTTTAGGAAAAAGAATATAACCATTACTTTGAAAGTCTCCTCAGAAGCCCGCCTCCTCACTTCCGCCACCCTCCCTCAGCTGTAACCATTACCCTGAATTGTGTGTGTGATTTTCTTGCTTTTCTTTATATGTATACCCAATTTATTTGTTTCCCTAAACATTAAGTTGTTTAGTTTTGCTGGTTTTTTTTTTTTAAACTTTATATAAATGGAGGGGCGCCTGGGTGGCTCAATCGGTTGGGCGTCTGCCTTCAGCTCAGGTCATGATCCCAGGATCCTGAGATCGAGCCCCTCATTGGGCTCCCTGCTCAGCGGGGAGCCTGCTTCTCCCTCTGCCCCTCACCTTGCTTGTTCTCTCTTTCTTTCAAACAAACAAATAAAAATTTTTAAAAACTTCATATAAATGGAAAAATACAGTTTGTGTTTTTCTGTGATCTGCTTTTTCTTTTTTTTTTTTTGCTTACCATTTTGTTCTGACACGATGTGTACCCTAAAATTCATTCATTTTCACTAATGATTGTTATTCTGTTGTGTGGACACACCATACTCTATCCATTCTCCTGTTGGTAGATGGGAGCGACATTTAGTTTGCCTTTCCTCACCTGCCTGCCTCTCTTCCTCTTTTTGTCCCATTACACACAGTGTTGAAGTGAGGGTGCCCCCCTGTCCCCACACGGGAGAGGCAAACGTCCGCGTGGCTGAGGACCACCTGGAGCATGCCCGCTGGGGATCGCTGGCTCACAAGGTATGTGCATCTATGTTTTTCCTAGATGTTGCCCATCTGCATCCCCACGGCAGGGTTATCCAAATGTCAGCTTCTCCACAATCCCACCCGTGCTCAGGAGACTCAGACTTCGAAAACTGTGCCTCCCACGCCATGATGTGACATCTTGTTATTTTCCTGACTGCTGATGGGGTCGAGCATATTTTCAAACGTATTCCCTTCAGCGAATTGCCTGTTCATATCTTTTGTCTATTATATTTGGTGGTTTTCCTTCCAGAATTGATTTGCAGTGTTTTTTGTTTTATGTTGTTTTATAGGTTTTGAACATGAACCGCTCGGTAGGCAAATATCTTCTCCCAGGCTGTAGTTTGTCTTTTATTGGGGGGGTGATGGGGCTTGGGAATTTTGTTTGTTTGTTTTTTAAATACAGTGAAATACACAAATCTTAGTTGCTACAGTTTGATAGACGTTTGTTTTGTTTTGTCTTGTTTTTTAGAATTTTAATTCCGCTAGAATTAACATACAGTGGTTTGAGGTATACAATAGAGTGACTCAACAATTCTCTACATTACTTGGTGCTCATCAAGCTAAGTGTACTCTTGGGGCACCTGGGTGGCTCAGTCGATTAAGCATCCAACTCTTTTAAGTGTACTCTTAATTCCCACCACCTATTTCCCCCATTCCCTCACCATCTCCCCTCTGGTAACCATCAGTTTGTTCTCTATAGTTAAGAGTCTTTTTTTGGTCACTTTTCTTCTTTGTTCATTTGTTTTGTTTCTTAAATTCCACATGTGAGTGATTTCATATGGTATTTGTCTTTCTCTAATTTAGTTCACTTAGCATTATACTCTCTAGCTCTATCCATGTCATTGCAAATGGCAAGATTTCATTCTTTTAAAAAATTTTTAATTCCAGGGACCCCTGGGTGGCTCAGTTGGTTAGTATCTGCCTTCGGCTCAGGTCATGATCCCAGGGTTCTGGGATCGAGTCCTGCATCGGGCTCCCTGCTCAGTGGGGAGTCTGCTTCTCCCTCTGCCTGCCGCTCCCCCTGCTTGTGCTCTCTCTCGCTCTCTCTGACAAATAAAATAAAATCTTTTTAAAAATTTTAATTCCAGTGTAACGTACAGTGTTATATTAGTTTCAGGTGTACAATATAGTGATTTAACAATTCTATATATTACTCAGTGCTCATCATAAGTGACCCTTAATCCCCATCACCTATTTTACCCATCCGCCCACCCACCTCCCCTCCAGTAACCATCAGGTTGTTTTCTATAGTTAAGAGTGTGTGTCTTGGTTGGTCTTTTTTTCCCTTCGTTCATTTGTTTCTTAAATTTTTTTTTTAAGATTTTATTTATTTATTTGAGAGAGAGAGCACAAGAGGGAAGAGGGTCAGAGGGAGAAGCAGACTCCCTGCTGAGCAGGGAGTCCGACGTGGGACTCGATCCCGGGACTCCAGGATCATGACCTGAGCCGAAGGCAGTCGCTCAACCAACTGAGCCACCCAGGCGCCCTGTTTCTTAAATTTCACATATGAGTGAAATCATATGGAATTTGTCTTTCTCTTACTGACTTATTTTGATTAGCATTATACCCTCAGATCCATCCATCTTGTTGCAAATAGCAAGATTTCATTCTTTTTTATGGTTGAATAATACTTTATTGTATACATATACCATATCTTCCTTATCCATTCATTCACTGATGGACACTGGACTCTTTCCATAATTTGACTATTGTAAATAATGCTGCAATAGACATTAGGATGCATATATCCTTTTGAATTAGTGTTTTCATTTTCTTTGGGTATATACCCAGTAGTACAATTATTGGATCATATGGTAATTCTAACTTTAACTTTTTGAGGAAACTCCATATTGTTTTCCACACTGACTGGACCAGTTTGACTCCCACCAATAGTGTACTTTTTGCCACATCCTTGCCAGCACTTGTTGTTTCTTGTGTTGTTGATTTTAGCCATTCTGCAGGTGATATCTCATTGTGGTTTTGCTTTGCATTTCCCTGATGATGAGTGATGTTCAGAATCTTTTCATGTGTCTGTTGGCCGTCTGTATGTCTTTTTTTGAGAAATGTCTGTTCATGTTTCCTGCCCATTTTTATTTTTATTTTATTTTATTTATTTATTTATTGAGAGGAAGAGAGGTGGGGAGAGGGAGAGGGAGAGAAAGAATCTTAGGCAGGCTCCATGCCCAGAGCAGAGCTCTATGGTGGGGGTGGTGGGGGAGGGGGGGCAATATGATAACACCCTGAGATCATGATCTGAGCTGAAATCAGGAGTTGGATGCTTAACCTATTGAGCTACCCAGGCTCATTTTTAAATTGGATTATTTGTTTTTTGGGTGTTGAGTTTTACAAGTTCTTTATATATTTTGGATATTAAGCCTTTATCAGATATGTCATTTGTAAATATCTTCTCCCATTCTGAAGGTTGCCTTTTAGTTTTGTTGATTGGTCCCTCACTGTGCAGGAGGTTTTATTTTGATTTAGTCCCAATAGTTTGTTTTTGCCTTTTTTCCCCTTACCTCAGGAGACATATCTAGAAAAATGTTGCTCTGGCTAATGTTAGAGAAATTACTGTCTGTGCTCTCTCCTAGGATTTTTAGATTTCAGGTCTCACATTTAGACCTTTAATGCACTTTGATTGAATTTATTTTTATGTATGGTATGAGAAGTGGTCCAGTTTCTTTTCTTTCTTTCTTTCTTTCTTTCTTTTTTTTTTTTTTTTGCACGTAGCTGTCCAGTTTTCCCAGCCACATTTGTTGAAGAGACTTTTTCCCATTGCATATTCCTGCCTCCTTTGTCAAACATTAATTGATCATATATAATCACGGGGTTATTTCTTGCTCTCTATTTTGTTCCACTGATCTATGGGTCTATTTTTGTGCCAATACCACACTGTTTTGATTATTGCAGCTTTGTAGTATATCTTGAAATCTGGGATTGTGATACCTCCAGCTTTGTCCTTTTTCTTTCACTTGGGGTGGGGGGGTTTGATTTTTGTAGTTACTGGAATCAGGCTGTATGTATTGTTCTTCCATGTGCTTGTTGGAGACGTTCCCAGCCTAGTACACTCCTTTTATCTACCACATATTCCACAGAATTAGCATTGTCATTTGGGTTGCTTCATTCTGCTGTTATAATTATGCCCATTTTTGTGCCCACATTTGAGTACAGGGGCTGAAGTTGGAGTGAGAGAGTCTCAGTTTGAGTCTCTGTTGATCTGAGGTGAAGGTGTGTGGACTTGGTGTTGAGCAGGCAGTAGGCGGTGCACACTGACCCAGGAGGGTGACTGGGCTGTGGATTTGGAACCAACAGGCCAATGGCACCATGTGTGATGGGGAAGCGACTGGTTTTGCTCCTGGTTTAGTGATCGTGAGTTTAACTCTTGTTTGTCTGGAAAACTCTATCTCTCCTTCTATTCTGAATGATAGTCTTGCTGGATAGAGTATTTTTGGCTCAGATTTTTTTCTTTTCAGCACTTTTTGACTATATCATGCCCCTCCCTCTGGCCTGCAAAGTTTCTGCTAAAAAATCAGCTGATAGTCTTATGGGGTTTCCTTTGTATGTAACTACTTTCTTTTCTTTTCTCTTGCTGCTTTTTTTTTTTTTTTTTAATTCTCTCTTTATCACTGCTTTTTGCCATTTTAATTACTATGTGTCTTGGTGTGGACCTCCTTGAGATGATTTTGTTGGGGAGTCTCTGCTCCTGGATATGGATTTTTGTTTCCTTCTCCAGATTCAGGAAGTTTTCAGTTATGTTTTCTTCAAATAAACTTTCCATGCCCTTTTCCCTCTCTTCTCCTTCTGGGATCCCTATAATGTAAAGGTTACTATGCTTGATGGAGTCACTGAGTTCCCTAAATCTATTCCCATTTTGCATACTTTTTTCCCTCTCACTGGCTCAGCCTGATTACTTTCCATTACTCTGGACTCCAGGTTGCTGATCCATTCTTCTGCTTCCTCTTGTCTACTATTTCTTCCATCTAGTGTACTTTTTTATTTCATTTATTGCAGTGTTCATCTCTGATAGGTTCTTTTTTATCTCTTTGTTAAGAGTCTCACTGATGTCCTCCACTCTTTTCTCAAGTCCAGTGAGTATCTTTATGATCATTATTTTAAGTTCTCTATCAGGCATATTATTTATCTCCATTTCACTTAGGTGTCTTGCTATGATTTTGTTATGTTCTTTCATTTGGGACATATTCCTCTGTCTCCTCATTGGGACATATTCCTCTGTCTCCTCATTTTATATAACTCGGTGTCTGTTTCTGTGTGTTAGGAAAATCAGCGACATCTCCTGCTCTTGAAAGTAGTGGCCTTATGAAGAAGAGGTCCTGTAGAGCGCCTCAGTGCAATGTCTCCTTTTTACCAGAAAATGGCACTTTAGGGGTGTCTCCCATGTGTGTTGCTTGCACCCTGCACCCTTGTGGCTGAGCTGTGTTTGCTTTCAGTCCAGTCATCTGCAATGTCTCTCTTTGCCTGTTGTGGGCAGGATCTGATCTCTGTGTGGTTATTGGGCCAGTGTGGGGCCACCCAGGGCTTGAGTTGAGTCAGACCAGGAGTTTGCCAGAGATGAAGTAGCACCAAACAGCAGGGCACTTTCCCTGTGTTGTCCCTGGGAAGCTTTTGTTGGTGAATGGGTCCTTCAGTCAGACCTGCTGTCTGCCCCTAGCCCACTGCTTGGGCTGCAGTTGGACTGGTGTGTGTGGTTATCTTTCCCCCTCCCCAGGGGAAGGAGTCACTTTGGAGTGGTGCTGGCCCCTGCCCGGGGCTGCTTGCACACTGCCAGGCTTGTGGTACTTTTTTGGATGGGCTCTGGCCAAGAGGGTATTGACAGGGGTGGGATCCACAATGTGCCCAGGGGCCAGAAGGGCAGGGTTAGCAAGGTTTGTGCACTGTTGGTCCCCTGTGGGAGGGGCCCTGCAGCACTGGACTGAGGTGGGCTAGTTTGGAGGGGTGAATCCACGGAAGCACAGCTTGGAGTGGGGGAGGTAAGGTGGCAGTGCAAGCCAGTGTTGTTGCTGCACTGGTTCCCACAGGTGGCCGGGTGTCTAGGCTGGGGGGCAGGGGAGAGAAATGGCACCTGCCAGCTCCTTTGTTCCTGGAGGAGTCCCCCACCAGTCTCGGGACATGCTCTGAGATAAGTAAACAACAAATACCCCAGGCATTTTTCAAACTGCTGGTTGTCTTCCTCTGGCCCTCCACAAACCAACCCACTGATATTTAAAATTCCAGGTTTTAAGTCCCACTGGTTGTAAGAACTTAGAAAATTCAGCCCCTCTGGTTTTCAAAGCCTAATGTTTTGGGGATTCATCTTCCCCGCTCTGGCTTCCCTGATGTGAGGGTCTGTTTCTCTCCACTCTCCATGCCTGTGGCTCCTTCCCTCCCTGATCCCCGATGAGTTCATTTAGCACCCCACCTCGACTCTGCCCTTTCTACCCTCTTTCATGTGGCCTCTTCTCTATGTTTAGCTGTGGAAAGTCTGCTCTGCCAGTGTTCAGGTCATGTTCTGGATTATTTATGCTGATGTGGGTGTTATGTAGGTGTACCCGCAGGATGAGGTGAGCACAGGGTCTTCCTACTCCATCATCTTTCCTGCAGTCTGTTCTTTTTCAAGGTTGCTATGGCTCTTCTGGGTCTTTTGTGGTTCTGTACAAATTTTAGGATTATTCTAGTTCTGTGAAAAGTGCTTTTGGAATTTTGATAGGGATTACATTAAATCTGTAGATTATTTTGGGTAGTGTGGACATTTTAACAGTATTTGTTCTCCCAATCCACGAGCATGGGATATCTTTCCATTCGTTTGTGTCATCTTCAATTTCTTTCTTTAAAAAATATATATATATATTTAAAGATTTTATTTATCCATTTGAGAGAGAGAGAGAGCACAAGCAGGGGGAGGGGCTGAGGGAGAGGGAGAAGCAGACTCTGAGCAGGGAGCCCAATGTGGGGCTCAATCCCAGGACCCCAAGATCATGACCTGAGCCCAAGGCAGACGCTCAGCTGACTGAGCCACCCAGGCACCCCCATCTTCAATTTCTTTCATCAATGTTTTATAGTTTTCAAGGTACAGGTCTTTCACCTCCTTGGTTAAGTTTATCCTAGGTATTTTATTATTTTTGGTGCAATTGTAAATGGGACAGTTTGATAGATTTTGAAAAATGCATACAGCCATGTAACCCGCTCCTCTATCATGGTTTAGAGCATTTCTGTCTCCCCAGTAAGATCCTTTGTGCTCCTTCTGAGGCAACCACTGTTTGCACTTCTTTTACCATATATTAATTTTGTCTGATTTAGAACTTAATATAAATGAAATCATACTGCGTGCCTGGCTTCTTTTGCTTAGCATGATGTTCTTAAGATTCATCCATCTTGCATAAATTTTTTTTATTGCTGAATAGATTTCCATTGTATGAATGTACTATAATAGGTTTACCCAGTGTCCCATTGATGGACACTGAGGTGGTCTCAGTTTTTGGCTACTATGCATAAAATGGCCATCAACGTTCTTGTAACTGTCTTTTTGGGCACATATGTTTTCATTTCTCTTGGGTAAACACCTCAGAGTGGAATTACTGGAGCCATAGGGAAGGTTCATGTTTGACTTTATGAGAAATACTGTGTTTCATCTTTTAATTCTGTTAAGGGCATTATCTGTCAGCAGATTTAATAATCTTTTTCCTTATGATTTATGCTTGCTTTAAGAAATCTTTTTCTGAGGTCATGCAGATTTTCTTCACTTCCCATCTGAAGGTTTTAAACTTTGCATTTCACATTTGGAGTTTTAATTCACCTGAAATTGATTTTTATCAACTGTGTGAGATAAGAATCTATTTTTCCCCCCATTTCCCATTTGGATAACTAATATTGCCAACACTACTATTGACTAGAGCATCACCTCCTTGCCCTATTGTAATGCTCTTTCATATATGAGGTTTCCACACGGACCGAGACTTGTTTCTGGGCTCCATTCTGTGCCACTGGTTTATTTTTCTATCCCTATGCCAATGCCATCCTGTACTAATTACTATAATTCGTAAAATGTCTGGCTATCTGGTAGGATAAGTCATCCTACTTTGTTCTCCAAAATTCGCTTGTTTATTTATTGTCCTTGTTCTTCCACATAAACTTTAGGATCAGTATGTTAGGTTGTAATTTTTTTTTTCTTTTTTTAAAGAGAGAGGAAGGGGGGAGAGGGGGAGGGAGAGACTCTTAAGCAGGTTCCATGCCCAGTGTGGAGCCTGATGGGGGGCTTGATCTCATGACCCTGAGATCATGACCTGAGCTGAAATCAAGAGTCAGATGCTTAACAGACTGAGCCACCTAGGTGCCCCTTGTAAATATTTTTTATTTTGCATTTTGATTTTTTCTTTGATCCATTTGTTGGATAGAACTGTGTTTTTACATTTCCCAAACATATTGGACTTTGAAAGCTATGTTACGTACTGATTTTGAATTTAATTGAGTTGTGATAAGAGAATGCCTGTATGATAGATTCTTCATTTTCTTTGTATAGTACACGATCAATTTTGAAAATCTTCACAGATGCTTTAATAATGTGTATTCTCTAGCTGTTGGTCGTACAATTCTACTTATGTTATTAAACTTATTGTGTTGTTAAAATCTTCTAAAGCCTAAGTTGGTTTTTTTCCTCCTTGATATTTCAACTTCTAAGAGATGTGCTAAACTCTCCCACCATGATTATAGACTATAAATTTCTTGTAGTTCTGTCAATTTTTGCTTTATATATTCTGAGACTGTATTACCTAGATGCACATATGTTCAGAAATCTACCTTTCTGATGAACTTTTTTCTTTAATTATTATATAGTAACTGTCTTTATTTCTAATACTGCTTTGGTCTTAAAGTATAGTTTGTCAGATATTGGTTGACTATACCAGCTTTCTTTTGATTAATATTTGCCTAGCTCATTGTTTATCATTTTAAAAAAATTCCAAATTTTCTGAGTCCTTGTGTTTTAAGTGTCTTTTGTAAACAGCACATTTCCAGCTTTTGTTCTTAATCTAATCAGAGAATCTCTATCTCCCAAGTGAATAATCTAGTATTTTAAAATGTACTGTGATTACTGATATTTTTGTAATGATTTTCTTATTTTGGTTAACATGTATGATAGACGGGCTTATTTATATTGTTTTATTTTGTTCCTCCTAGGGTCTCAGCTTTTCCTTTCCCTTTTTCCACTTCCTGTCTTGTTTGGATCAATCTAGTTGGTTCTTTTTTCACTTTTTTCTTTGCTACTGTAGAAGCTGTGCATTCTGTTTCTGTTTTTTTTAGTTTCCGCTTAAAATTTAATATATACACTTGACCTCACAAGGTAACGATCAATATCTCTGTATTCTTCTCAAACCACTTAACCCTTTCTATGATCATCACTTCTGTCCTCGATTACTATACTGTTTTCTAGTTTTTTGGTGATACCTTATTTTAATATCCTTACATTATTCATGACAATAATGTTTGCCATGGACTATTTAGATTTATCTGCAAATTTACCAATTCATTTGCTTACCACTGTTCATTGCCTCTCACTCCTTCTTTTAGCACAGGTGTGTTAGGTAAGCTCTTAGTCTTAGTTGGAACGAAGTAGGCTTTTTTCCTCCCTCTAACATCTAGCTGGGCGTAGAATTCTAGATTGATCTTTATTTTCGCTGAGTAATTTGAAGATATTTTCACATTGTCTCATGGTGTCTGTTGTTGCTGTTGGAAAGTCTGTTGCCAATTAATTGTGTTCCGTTTTTAAGCAATTTGTGTTTGGTTGCAGTGTCCCTCAGGATGAGGATATGTTTTGGTTTGCCCTGGCCAGTCCTGCTTAATAGCTGTTACCCTTGCATAATTAATAGTGCCTCTTTCATTCTCAAAGTTATCCTTGTTAGAATGATAATTTATGTGGTCCCCCCAACTATAATGTATACACATGTGGTTTCAGTTTTACCTACCTTTCTGAGGATTCATTGTGCTTCCTGTATCTGAAGATTCATCAATTCTGGAGAATGTTTAACCATTTTCTCTTTGTTAAAAAAAACCTACATTAAAAACCTTTAAATTGAAATTATATCTTGGGGCACCTGGGTGGCTCAGTTGGTTGAACATCTGACTCTTGATTTCAGCTCTGTTCCTGATCTCAGGGTTGTGAGTTCAAGCCCTGAGTTGGGCTCCATGCTGGGCATGGAGTCTACTTAAAAATAAATAAGTGAATAAAAATAAAATTGTATCTTAGGAAATAAGTTAATAAATATACTATTAAATTATGTCCTTTTTCTCAAATTGTTTGACCTGTCAGTACCGTTTAAAGCTACTATTAGAACATACCAGATATTATGTGTAATGGACCATTTTTGTGACTTCAGTTTTAGTACTTGCTTCAACCCTCTGCATGTTTGCTTTTATTGTGCATTATACCTAAAAGAGTATATAAGACACACATCTAAGAATGATGTACCGAGCACTCAGGATGACAATTAGAACATTATCTAATACCTAATATACTCCCTCTGTGCTCTGCTCAAGTGCATTCTGCCCTGCTCCCCACATAGTCACGATTTTGAATGTTGTGTTGATGCTTCCATTGCTTGTCTGTCTAGTTTTCCCACACATATTTTAAAGAATCTATTATTTCATCTTGCCTGCTTTCAAAGTGTAGATAAATGGAATCATACTGTATCTAGTCTTCTGTGATTTGTTTTTTTCCCCTTCAAATTTATGTGTTTGAAGTTAATTCACATTGCTGAGCAGCACTGGGGTTCACCCATTCCACTACAGTACAGTACAAACAGTGGACTCATCGTTTGAATATATCCCAATATATAAATCTAATCTCATTATGGACACGTGATGTTTTCAGTGTTTGGTGATTATATGCCCATCATTGGGACTTTGGGACTTCCCGGTCATAGGGTTCATAGGGCATGTTCAACTTTATTCTTAACCAACAATTAGTGGCGGTACCAATTTACATTCCTACTGTCAATATATGAGTTTCTTTTGCTTCCCATAATCGCTAACACTTGGTATTGTCAGTGCTTTAATTTTTGCCAAACTGGTGAGTGTGGAATGTCATGGCATTCCGCGTGTGTGTGTGTTTAAACTTTTAATTTCGGCATTTTGCTTTTAATTTGCATTTCCTTTATTCTCAGTTACGTTGAGCATGTTCTCATATTTACTAGGCATTTGTCTTTTCAGTATAATTGTGTTTTTTGCCCTTCATCTATTTTCTTTGGGGTTATTTTTTTTCTTATTGATTTATAAGCATTCTTTACATGTTCTGGAAATGACTCCTTTGTAATATGTATTGCAATTGTCATCTCCGAGTTTGTCGCTTGTTTTTTTCTCATTCTTCATGTAGTCTCTGGGAAACCAGAAGTTCTTAATTTATTTACTTTGGTTGTTGTTGTTGCTTTAAGGTAAGCTTTTATGTACCTTAAAAAGTCCCTCTGTACCCTGAGGACCTAAAATGATTATCCTATATTGTGTTCTACTTTTTATTAAAGTTTTATCTTTCACAGTTGTATTTAAGTCTACTTTGTTTTTTGTTTTTTTGTTTTTGTTTTTGTTTTTTTGAGAGAGAGAGAGCAAGATCACAGGGGAAGGGCACAGGGAGAGAGAGAGAGAATCTCAAGCAGACTCCCCCACTGATTGCAGAGCTTGACGCGGGGCTCCATCTCACGACCCTGAGATCACAACCTGAGCCGAAATCAAGAGTTAGATGCTTGACCGATTGAGCCACCCAGGCGCCCCTAAATCTACTTTGAATTGATTTTTATGTAGGACATGAAGGAGGAATTAATTTTAATTTTTTTCCATATGGGTAACCAAGTGTGGCCGTCTTATTTGTTATGGTCCATCGATTTTGTTTTGTTTACTAATCTGTAGTGTCTGTTCTGTCATAAATCCAGCTTCCATATATGCTCACATTGGTTTCTGGGCACTCTCTTCTGTTTTATTTTATCCATCTCTTTGTCTATTCCCATACCAATACCGGACTATTTTAATTACTGTAGCTTTACCTCGGTATCTGGTAGGACAGATCCTCCCTTCTTATTCTTCAAGCATGATAGGTTTCCATGTGTCCTGTACTCTTCCATACAGATTGTCAGTTTCCATGAACTGTCCTCTCTATGATGAAATCAGTTCAATGTCATCGATGTTCCATCACATGGCCTAGGTTGTCCCTCTGAAAAATAGTGCTGTATTCAGGGCTCAGTGTTAGCCTTTTGGTCGGAGGTTGGACACTCAGCAGAGGCTTTAGCCAGACTGGCCTTGGTGAGGAGGGGCCCCTCTTGCTGGAGCCCATGCACAACCTCCATCTCTTTACCATGGCCATTTTGTTGATGACCACCTTGAGCAAGGACAGAGTGGCTGGCTGACATTCATAGAATGGGTTGTCTTTCCCACTGGTTGTTGGAACACTCCTCTGCTGAGCAACCCCACCCAAATATGCTCATTTGGAGAGCTCTATACTTACATCTCTATATCTTTGTCACAAACTGTCCAGTCTTATTTTTCCAACGTCCCTGTTGATCCAGCCAAACTATTAGCCTCTCTATGGATCTGTGTAATAGCTATACCTCTGGCCTGGCATGGGAAGGGCAGGTGGGAGAAGCTGGGAGAAGCCCCTGATTGTGGGACAGTCTGAGAAACCACTCTGTGACTGTGAAGTGAGTTTGTGGAAAGGCTGGGAACTGCTCCTTCTGCACAACCTCAAAGTGGTAGCTTGTGGAGAAATTTCGAAGTCATGTCTGACTGCCACGACCTTCTGGAAAAAAAAAAAAAAACTATTATTTCACCTTCTCTTCCCTCTTCCAATCTTGCTCCCATTTCTCTCACTGGTGAGCTCTAACCTGGAGCCATACTGGGAAAAGTAATTCTCTGACTTAAAAGAAGTGATGCTGTTTGCAAATCGACAGTAGGCCATCCAGCCCGATGGTATACATTTAGGTTGTTTTCAGTCACTACCATGTATAGGGAAGGGATCACCAGCCAGCCTGGTTTTGGAATGAGCTTCCGGGAATACGACCACTGCCAACTGTTTCAGTCTGCCTGGGATTGTGTACTGTGGTAACAGGTCTTATGATGTTCAGTTTTGGAAGTATACAGTTATTGAAGAAGAAATAAGGTTTGAAATGTATGATGCCAGAAGCTAGTCTGTTCAAAAGTAAAATAAGGCATGTTTGACAGTTAATGTTAAAGTTTATTCCACATGTGTTTAAAATAATCAATTTCTCTTTGTTTATCCTTTGGTTAGTCTCAAAATGACACTACAACTTACAACAACATTATAAAGGGTAAGTATTGCATAAGAAGCAATAAGGTAGAGCTATGTTTTCCCGTGTGCCAATCTTCCTTCAGCTGCATTTAATCTGCTCTTTAGCTTACCCACTGGGTTTGTAATTTCAGTGACTTTCTAGATTTTTCTCATAGTTCAAGTTGGATATTTTCTGAATACACTTGTTTTATTTTATTTTATTTATTTTTTTAAGATTTTATTTATTTGATGGAGAGAGGGAACACAGGCAGGGAGAGTGGGAGAGGGAGAAGCAGGCTTCCCGCTGAGCAGGGAGCCCGATGCGGGGCTCCATCCCAGGACCCTGGGATCATGACCTGAGCCGACCAGCTTAGGTCGCTCAGGAACGCTTAACCAGCTGAGCCACCCAGGCGCCCCTCGAATACGCTTGTTTTAGAAACCATCTTTTTCCTTTTTAAAATGACTTTTATGTTGTTAATTATTTAAGATGTCCTTATTTTGGTGCTCACTTCGGCAACACCTATACTAAAACTGGGATGCAAGGATGATATGCAAATTCATGAAGTGTTCCAATGGGCCAAAAAAAAAAAAGGACATATTTATTTTGTAGTTGATATGCTGTTCGTTCTAACGGACGAAATCCCGAGGGATAGAATAAATCCAGTTGCTTATTTGTTAGATTCTCGCTCACCCATCTTATAACTTCAGACGATGGGCTCATCTACAGCAGTGTTCTGTCTGTGGGAATCACGTGAAGCCGTGGCTGACAGCGTACTCTCCAGAATCCTGGGAGTATCACTGTCCTGGGAATGTTGCTCTCTTACTGTGTTATTTTACCAGCTTGACAGTTTTGGGGGCACAGGGGTAGGGTTCCCCCACTTACAACTACAGCATTAACTCAAAAGCTTAGCCCTGTGATATTTAGTCCCATCTCAATGTCTGGCCCCTATGGATTTCCTTATTTACTTGAGAACTTAGTTCTGTTTATATTTAAATAGGATGTCTATTATATTTTATCCAGATTTTCTAAGTGTTTATTAGCAGGGGGGTTTTCAGGTTTTCTAGTAAGTCACATATCTAAAACCATGAGCCTCACTATGCATTTTTATTCATCCTGCGTCCATTTTGCCCAAGCTAATGCCTGGGGGAAAAGGTATTAAATAAATGTTCTCTTCTTTTGTTTCTTCTTTGTTTCTTCTGGTAATTGAGATCCTCCTGGCCTTCCCTCAGTGCCCAGCACAGAGCCTGGCACAGAGCAGGCACTCAAGAAATGTTTGTAGAGGGGCGCCTGGGTGGCTCAGTCATTAAACGTCTGCCTTTGGCTCAGGTCATGATCCCAGGGTCCTGGGATCGAGCCCCACATCGGGTTCCCTGCCCTGCATGAAGCCTGCTTCTCCCTCTCCCACTCCCCCTGCTTGTGTTCCCTTTCTTGCTGTGTCTCTCTCTGTCAAATAAACAGAATTTTTTAAGAAAGAGAGAGAGAGAGAGAGAGCGAGGAAGGAAGGAAGGAAGGAAGAAAGAAAAAGAAAGAAAGAAAGAAAGAAAGAAATGTTTATAGAATGAATTAGAAGGATACATTTTACAGATGAGGACTTGGAGACCAGAGCCGTGATGTGACTTACGTGTCTCTGGAAACTCAGTGCTAGCAGAGATGTTTTCTAGCTGGTATCATTCATTTGCACATTTACGTTTCCCACAAATTAACCCATCCCTGCAGTTATAAGAAGGCCCCTAGTCCTGTCATCTGGATCTTATTTTATTGGTGGGTGTGGTCCTGCTGGCCCATTCACTTCGCCAGGATTCAGGACCTCAACATCTCAGCCGAAGAGCTCCGAGTCTGATGATCCCGGAGTGGTTCTTGGTGGTAGCTGAGATTGTGGGAGAGGAAGAAGGGAAGATGGAGAGAGAGGGTGGCCAGCAAGGAAAATGGAAATGCCTTGTGTGCTCCCAAGTCACCTCATCCGTGGACATACGCCACAGTTGATTTCTTTTCTCTCCCCCGACCCCCAGTTAAATTTGAACTCTCGCTAAGAGGCCAGTGGCTTTAGCTAAAAATGTCTTGCTTGATTTATTCTTCTTGAGACCAAATAATAACCAACCTTGCCCTAACTTGAGCCTTCCCTGGCTGTCTGGGAGCTGCCTTCATTCCTGTGGAGAGAGCCCTGAGCAGGGAGCCAGGAGCCCTCAGTTCCTGGGTGACCACCACCCCTGTGTGACCTTGGGCGACTCACTTGCCCTCTCTGAACTCGGTTTTAACATCTGAAACTTGAGCAGTTGATCTTTAAGGGCCTCTCCGTCTGTGACGTGAGGTTATAAAATCAAGCAAGGTACAAAAAAGGGCATAGGGCTAGAACCCTCCCCTGTGCATTAGTGGTGTTCTCTGCGCAGGCCTGATAATGCAAACATGGGGGGTGGGGGAGGCTTGACGTTACTGCAAGGAGTTTAGAATCCCATAGGACCCCATAGCCTATTTAGCCTAGTATGTAAGTGACATCTTGTGGAGACCTCGAACAAAACTGAGGTTCTGTAATGAGGAATCACTGGAGGCATGCATTTATAGCATTTATAGCAATGCCCCAAATAAGAGAAATAGCAAATATTTTACAGACTATTATGTGATCATTACAAATTACATTTTCATAGACTTCCTAATAACACAGCAGACTGCTGATGCAGCAGTGGTTAAGTGAAACTGCAGGACACACATTTGTAGATCTAGAGTAAAGGAAGCTACGTAAAAATTAAGCAGAGCAAAGAAGGCTGGAGTCCAACAATGGGTGATTTTTCTCTCTTGGGGAGAGAGTTTTACTCTGCTCACTGCATTTTTTAATATTCCCTGTGGTGAGCATGTATCACTCTTACAACAGCAAATGAACTGTATTAAAATAATATTTTAAAGAGTATTCCTTTTTGTGCTGCGGGAAGAAGAGAGACCTGGTTGACCGCATGTCCACATCTGGGCCCCCCAGCGATGTGGATGGACTGGCAGTTGGCCCGGGGAGGGTGCGGGAGTGATGTGGGAGCTGCCCAGCTGATGGCTTGGGGAGTAGCTGAAAATAAGGGCGGGGTCATGGTCGGGCCCTGAACAGGTCACAGGGAAAAGGAATTTGACACCTGAGCAGCATTGCTGGGGGAAGCCACGTACTTGCAGGGACTCAACTCTTGGCTGAAGAGAAGAAAGGATGGCCAGTCTGGTAAACTGTTCAAGCTTGGAGTTAACAGCCTAGGGGAGGCGGAGAACCCTTCATTGCGGGGGAGGGTTTGACAGGGACACTGCCGCGAGCTTCCCTGCAGGGCTGCAAGGTTGGAGGAGAGGAGCTCAAAGTTCCCCTTCTGATTGTGGAGGGAGAAGGAAAAAGTAGAAAGTAGAGAAATCATTACCCTCGTGGTCAGGATAATGACCTCTCAGCCAGATTCAAGAGCTGGCTGCACCATTTATTAGCTGTCCATCCTGGGTAAGTTATGAAACCTCTTTGTACCTCAGTTTTCTCATCTGCAAAATGGACATAATAGCAGGACATGATGATAAATAATGAAATAGCATAAATTATAAATAAAGGAGAGAGCATGAAAAGGGCTTATTTGCGGAGCTCAGTAAAGGAGAGTGGTGGCCACGGGTTATTTTTCAAGGCCCCAGAGAGCCCGGCCTCCTGCCTTACTGCCTCGCGAGTCAGCTGGGTCACGATTAGCATCAGCCTCTGTTGGTCAAAAGTCCTCTTCTGTATTTGGTCGAACTATTTTATCCCCAATTATGCTGATTGAGTCAACCTTCTTCCCGCTCCCGCCTCTGAATCCCTCACCAGGTACATATCCTCCAGGCAGGCTGCTCTCTTACCTTGGTCTCCTTGGCCTCCCTCCCCATGCCGGTGCCCAGAATGTAAGGATGGACCCCGTCTCCAGCCAGGAGCTGGGTGCCCAGGAATTCCGGCCCCGCCGGCCAGCGCATCTGTTTCTAATCAGCGCGGGGTGGCGCATTCTTTCTGCCGAGCGTGCAGGCCCGGAGCCTGGGGACAGCGCTAATTGATTGCTAAATGGATCTTGTCATTTCAAAAGAGGCCTCCAGACCTGCCCTTTGCTCTGTCTCTGCTCCCCGCTGAAGAGCTTAAGAATTAACTTGTCCACTGCCTTTAGAGCCAGGAGACCATGGTCTTGAACCTCAACTATGGGGATTCGTCAGGAGCCTCAGAGAAGCCCCCTGCTCTTTGTAAAGCGACCTACAGCCTAGAATGGGACCCATGGATCCCATTTCATTCTCCTGGCAGCTTTGTGGGGTGCGCTGGACTGCGGTGGGCCAATGAGGAAATCAAGGCTCAGGGGTGTGATCCAGTGGTTCCGGGTCACACAGAGTTGATGGCAGGGATGGGACTGTCTTGAATCGGATTCATGCTGGGTCCAGGTTGTTACCCAAAGCAGTGAATGGCCAGGGTTTGCTGGGGGGCAGGGAGATGGCGCAGGGGCTGCTGACCTGGGCTGTCTGGATTGTCAGGTGTTGGGCTGTCCTGCAGGAGGTGACCACCAGGTTGGGGAAGAGGCCACTCACGTTCAGGGCTGAGGGGTGGCTCCCCCAACCCCAGAGAACCCGCAGCCTTCCTTCTCTGGCAGTAAGCCCCTCTCATCCCAGCATCCTCATGTCAAGGGCCTGGGTGTCCCCAGCACTCACCGGAGAACGTGTCCTCGTCTGTCTCCCAAGGTTGAAGGCAGGGATGGTTGTCTTTCTGTCTCTTAAGTCTCTGCCTGGAACAGGATCTGCTCGTAGTAGGTGGTCAGTGCATGAATGTAGCAGGAGTGACTCATCCCGGAATTTCCCTCTGATCTCATTCTTCTGGGTCTCTTGGCAGAGTTGATCGGTGAGAACGAGATTAAAACCTACTTTCAGCAGAGCAGTTCAGCACTCTGATACTTTGGCTCCTGACAAGAATCCCCGAGCTTCAGTGTTTGTATCTGGCAAATGGGAATGAGTTCATGTGTGTTTACCCTGGGCTGGTTGGAGGACCAACTGAGATGATAAAAGCTTGAGCACTATACTCCTGTAAAGGTGTGTGTGTTTGGTGGGGGGTGGATGGGTGGGGAGGGTTTGTTTTCATCTCTAATGGATTCTGGACTCCATTCTCTTCCAGAACCTTCTTTACTGGCCCACATGGCCAAAAGGGCTTATAAAAGAATTGGGGTACAGATGTACCCCAGTCTGTAAAACTATGTGTAAGTACTCAGAGTAAGTCTTGGTTCAGACTAAATGGCTCATATGGGCAGAAACCAGAAGAAAGGGATGTATTCAGCTCATGTGGCCTGGATCCTGGGTCCCTACCACCTCAGCCTCCTCTCCTCTGTCCCTCCCCTGCGTCAATGAAGATTTTGGTGAAGAAATCAAAGAGAACTGGGACACCTGGGTGGCTCAGTCATTAAGCGTCTGCCTTCGGCTCAGGTCATGATCCCGGGGTCCTGGGATCGAGCCCCACATCGGGCTCCCTGCTCTGCGGGAGGCCTGCTTCTCCCTCTCCCACTCCCCCTGCTTGTGTTCCTTCTCTCGCTGTGTCTCTCTCTGTCAAATAAATAAATAAAATATTTTTTTAAAAAATCAAAGAGAACTACATTCAACTCCTGGATCTCTCATCCTTCCTAGCTGTGTGACTTTGGGGAAATTACTTAACTTCTCTGATCTTACCATATGTAGGGTACAATAGCACATCTGATAGGATTATTGGAAGAGTTACTGAAAAAATGAACAAAAATATGCTCCACAGTGGTGGCAAGTGACAAGTGCTCCATAAATATTAGCTATTCCTGCTGGGCTGGAAGGAGCACCCCATTCAGCCGCTCAGACCTCTGCCATCTGATGCCCTAGAGACACACTGCTCTCACAATGGCCTCCTGGCTTTCTAACTGCAGAATCAAAAGGCCCCTCGATTCTGACCCTTTAGGGATGCTTTAGTGTGGGGCTGTCCATTCCAACACCTCCGGTGCCAACATTAGGCACCATGACCTACTTAGTCTTCCCTAGCAGCTTTCCTCCCTTACTTTCTGGACTACAGTCCCCCCTTCATTCTCCTCCTGTTTGTTGGCCATTTCTGCTCTTTCTTCCAGTCCTAAAGCACCGTGTATTTTTCTCAGTCTGGAATCACCAGAGTTTATAGGATGGAAAACCCGGTCTCTGCCCACAGCAGCTTCTAGGCTGACACTACTCTGCTAACTGCCATTGAGGACTGATGGGGGCTTAGCACTGTGCTGAGTGCTTCTATGTATTATCCCATTTGGCATTTGCAGAAGGTGCCAGATGGACCAGGGCTCAAATCCCAGCCCTGCCACATCAGACGCTGGGGTGGGGGCAGCAGATTGTCCCTGGGTCCTCTCATCAGCCAGGAAGGAGCTGATAGGTGGGACCAGGCAGGGCTGATTATGCCAGGGCCCAGGGATGGTGTGGGGGTGGGCCTGCCCATCAGGCTCAGAGCCCCAGGCTCTGGGGCAGGCACAGAGAGAAAGGGTTGAGGATTCAGAGTTGCAAAACTAGCATCTGATCTGCTTTGCCACTTACTTGCTGTGTGACCCTGGGCAAATCACTTTACCTCTCTGAGCCTCAGGTTTCAGGGAGGCGCAGTATGTAAGAATGCTTGGTAAGTAGGATGCTTGGCAAATTACTGTCATAATGAAAACACTTTTAGGGACAGCACCCAGTTGAATTGTGATAGAGAAGTGATCTGCTGAGGTTTCAGCTGAGCTAGAGATCCCCCTGGATCTTCTGACTTCGGTGCGGGGGGGCACCATTCACTCAGTCCCTCAAGGTTGAAGGTGTATCTGCTCAAGCCAGGCTCTAACTCTTTGCTGTCGCAGTTGCCTTCTGCAGTCATCCTGGCAATGGCACGACTGTGTCCATTTTATGAACGAGAAAATCGGGACCTGGAGAGGTTAAATGCTGTGCTCGGGGATCACACACGCAGTAGCGGGAACCAGGTTCTGTCCCAGAGCTGTGCTTCTCCCAACACAGGACACGGCCGTGTGGTCCTCACATTCACCAGCCCCCAGCTGATCTGTGCTTTGGTTTCCTGAACATTCCGGCCTCCCAGGAGCTGTATGACATCTTACAGAGTCAATAGCGGTAAACAAATTAGCGCTTTGTGACAACCTGTTTCCCAGCACGTGGTTGTCCCTGGGAGAACTGAAAGACATTTCAGAATGAGAGAGACTGGCCTGTGGGATATCCTTGGGACTTTCCAGAGCCCCCAACGCCCTGCCTGTAAAAATCAAAGCAGGTATGATTTATTTTGAGCACGTCACCCCCTGTGCTAAGTGACTCTGAATGAATTGTCTCATTTAATGCTGACATTGGCCCCACGGGGCAGTTGCTATTTTTTACCCTCAGGTTATATAAAGAAACTGAGGTCAGGAGGGTGCACAGCTAAGGAAGTGGTGGGGCCAGGATTTGAACCCAGGCAGTCTGGTTCCACTCCCTGAGCGCTTAAGCCCGTATCACCGAGCAAGAGGATGAGAGGGTCTCAGAGGCACCTTACAACCCTGTGATTGGCTGGGCCTCCTCTCCCTTTCTCTCGCTCCAGCTGGCCTCCTCCTCTCATTCTGGAACCTTCCTTCCCTCTCTGCTTGGTGACCCTGCTGGAGAGCCTGGCAGAGCCCAGGTAATCACATTTATGCCTGGTCTGTGCCTGAGTCTCCCTCAAAGCCCCGTGCTCCTCCTTGGCAGTCCAAGGCAGAGCTGGCTGGGAGTTTATGTTAACATTTCAAAGATTTATTCTGCTCTCTGAAACTTCTCTTCCTTTGCCTTGCACTGTTTATTGAAATAGTTCATAGGATACTGTTAAAGACTAAAACAAAAGTCAATAGAAAAATATTTATGGGCGCTGTTGGGACCGCGGCCAGGTAATGCTGTTTGAAAATGATTCTCTTAGAGTCACAGTTAGAATGCTGGGCAGAGGGAGCAGGGACTCACTTCTTGGCTAAGTTCTGTGGTTTTACACCCTGCTTCCCAAGGATTCAATCTGATTATTCTTCCCCCTTCTGGAGAGCTGTTAATTTTGTGAGGCCGGGCCTCTCCTAGGTGAGGTGGCTTGGGGGGCGGTCCCCAAAGTCCTTCTGTAATTTATTCCTACAGGCTCTGTATTTAGCATAAAGTCCTTGTCATTTTTGGCATGTGGATTATTCTTGCCAGCTTCCAATGTAGATGTGAGATTTTCCTCTACGAGGCATTTCTGTCATAAGCTGGGAAAAGGAATCAAGTCTGTCCCTAACAGCCATCTTCCTCAAAGTCTGAGCTGCTAGCTTCTCAAAGGAGCTTCTCTTCTTCTTCTCCTCTAACACAAATCCCTAAGAAGCCGATGGGGGCCGGGAGGGCCTAGGTAGGTGCAGAGTATCAGCTGGTAGGCCGGCGCCAGACCTAGAGGTTCTGAGCGGGTCAGGGCTGAAGCTGAGGCAGGGCGTACGAGGGTGGGGCCCAGGGCAGGCAGATGCTACAGGCAGGCAGGAGTGTTCCACACAATTATTTAATAAAATGGAAACTCTTTGTGTTGTTTTTTTTTTTTTTTAGAATTAAAGTTGTTAAATAATTGTATTAAAACCTTTTTGCAATTCTGAAGTTCAATGTCTATCTAGTTGACAACATAAAAAATGGGCATCATGTTTTAGGTATACGTCTGGACCTAGGTGTATTCAAATTTCAGATGAATACAAATCGTTTATTGCAGAATTTCTCAGTCACACTTGGAAATACCGTAGCCATTCATGAATAGCTCTCGAACCACTCATAGGGCCACAGAAAGAAGCAAGAAAAGTACTCAGCCCTCCTGGAAAATGGTACATGGAACGCAAGGATGCATTCCTGCCCTCCGAGAAGAAAGATTCTATAGGTTCTTTGATTTGTCTTTTACCCAGGTAGTTCTGGTCCTTATAGCCTCTCTGCACAGTGTGCAACCTTGGTAGCAGTATAATCCACAAATCTTCATGGTACGTGAGGGGGGAAACACGGGACGATAACAGCGTTGGGGCATTTCCCAGGGCCTGGAAGGTGTCCGTTTGGGGGCAGATGTTTGGGGTTGGGGCTGTGCTGTCTGCTGTCAGGGCCAAGGGCCAGATCCTGAGTGACAGAGGCACTCAGGTGTTTGTTAATACATTTATTTATGTGTGTGTGTTTGTCATATGCAATCCCATGTACTTTTTTTTTTTTTTAACCCTGTGAAAGTTTGATTCTGGGGAGCAGCTTTCTGGTAATGGTGTGCTGGACTGCAGGACTGGGAATATTTAGCCTGGGGAAAAAAGTACCTTTTCTTCTCTGCCTTGTTCTTACACTTTTATCTCTCTTTTTCTTTCTTTCCGCTACCTCCCTTATTCTCCCTGAAAGAGTGTCATGAAGACACTTACCCCATGCTGTTGCAGAAAGTTAGAACTGGACCAGGGGGTGGTCATTACAGGGAGAGGACTCTTGACTCAATGCAAGTCAAGGGGTCTGCCTGGCGGAGGAGGTGGGCTACCTGCCCCTGGAGGTGTCCGGTCGTGGGTTCATGATACTGGGGGATTTCTGCGTTGGCTAGGGAGTTGAGCTGGAGAAAGATTCTTTAATCCTGATCCTCCCAGGGAATCCATTCCGATATTCTCTGGAGGGAGTATCATCCTTCCCAGACTTAATTTGGAAATGGAGTTATGGGTAGGGGTGGGGTGGATGGATGGGTTGAGACTTAAGACACTGCCAGGGACAGAACCAAAATAGTCAGCTATCACTCCAGTGTGACCAAGCTTGGGAGGATTGAGATTTCCAGCAAGGTGCTGGGTAGAACATCCCCCAGCCTCCCATTTCTGCACCATTTCTTGAGAAGCCATTTGCTTTCCCAATCAGACCTACTCCCGTTATTAGTGATCAGAAGCTCATTAATAGGAGATAGTCTGAGGCTGTGGGAAGAGATGCAGCCTCAGAGTCAAAGAGATGGATGCAAACCCCACTTCTGCCACTTACTAGGTATGTGAACTTGAGCAAGGCAATTAAATTCTTTGAGACTCAGTTTCCTCATCTGCCAATGGAAATAGTAACAGCCCTGTCTGCCATACAAGGTGGCTGGAGGGGTAAAGAGAGGAATGGATCAGAACATGGTTTGTCCATCCGAGGGTATCCATCAAAGGCCATCTACCCAGCATAAGAACAAGTTCTTCTCCTATGTTGAGGAAGCTCAGAATAGATGGGAAGTAGACACCCTCTCACAAGAGAACCAAAGGGAAAGATGCCTCGTGGAAAGTGCCAATGACCTAGACTCAACTCTGTGTTCTTCCCTGGGTCCTTGAATCCCAAGGAGTGACACAAAAGCCCTTTGTCCTGCCAGTGAGATTCAGAGATTCTAATGCAGTGCTGCCAGGAGAGGGGTCTGGAGTCCAGTGTTGGTGGGGTCAGGAATGGCATCTGTGAGTGCTTAATCACAGCAGTTTCACAGCAGTACCAATGACGGATGGATGCAGAACATGGCTAGGTACCTTTTCAGTATTCCTTTCTTCCTCCTTCTTAAGCATGACTTTATTTAACTATCTATCCCTTCCCCCAGATGGTCCAGGTGCCTTGGGAAAAGCTGATCCCACCCCAGCTTTAAGAGTGGAACTGACTTAAGAAATTTCATCTCTTGGGGCACCTGGGTGGCTCAGTCCTTAAGTGTCTGCCTTCGGCTCAGGTCATGATCCCCCAGGGTCCCGGGATTGAGCCCCGCATCAGGCTCCCTGCTCAGCAGGAAGCCTGCTTCTCCCTCTCCCACTCCTCCTGCTTGTGTTCCCTCTCTCTCACTCTGTCAAATAAATAAATAAATCTTAAAAAGAAAGAAATCTCATCTCTCTTGCCAGGGGTTGGTTCAGAACTCCAGACATAAGCCAGTCAGCTCCAGGAATTCATTGATCAGGGCTAGGCACATGACTTAGTTTGGACCAATTAGACTAAATGGTAGGATTTCCATTCCATGGTTAGGGAAGGGGCTTATTGGACTTGAACATATAGAATATTGCCAGCACTCTAAGAAGCCCCTGTATTTACCTTCCCCATTGACAATCTCCTCCCTTCTCCCAGAAGTAACTACTCTCCTGACTTTCAAGATATTTCTCTTGCTTTTCATTTGATTTTAACACCTATGTATTGCTCTGTAAAAAATATTGATATATTTTGCATATTTTTGACATACAAATTTTTTGAAGAAACTGAGTTACACTAAATGTATCCTTTTGTATTCATTGCACAACATATTTGTAAGCTTCATCCATGTTGTGGTTTGTTCATTTTCATTGCTGTATAGTACTCCATTTATGAATGTGCTACCATTCCTTTATCCAATCTGTGTGGAGATTCAAGCTGTTTCTAACATTCTGGTTTAACAAGAAACCTGCTGTGGACAAAGAATTGTTCATGACTCTTGGTACAGATACACCTGAGTTTCTTTAGATATGTTTTTATTCAACTTGATCAGAAAATGCCAAATTGTTCACCAAAGTGGTTGCACCAACTTATATGTCTTATAAACAACGTATGAGAGTTCCTATGGCTCCCAGTCTCACTAAACCCTTGGTAGTCTCGGAATTTGATTGTCCTGATAATATGTATACAATAATCTCCTTGTGGTTTCAATTTGCATTTTCCTGAATATTAATGAAATTGAGCACCTTTCATATGTTTTTAGCCATTTGGATTTCTTCTTTTCTGAAATGCCTAGAAAAGTTTTTGCCAATTTTCTACAGGGCTGTTATTTATATAGCTTTTTTATGGTAATCTTTTTCTTTTTTGTGTGTGTTAAAATGCACATTGCGTAAAATTTACCCTCTTAACTTGAAGTTCAGTGGTATTAAATACAATCACATTGATGTGCAGGTAGCACTACCACCCATCCCTGTAACTCTTTCCAGTCTTGTAAATCTGACTCTCTCTACCTGTTAAACAATACTCCCCAGTCTCTGCTCCCTCCAGCCCCTGACAACTACTGTTACATAGTTTTGATATCAGTTTTTGGGTGAGTTCTATGTGTTGCAAATATCTTCTCTCTGTGAACTTTTTCCTTTTGAAGACACAACTCCTTAATTTTAAAGTAGTTAAGATTATTAATGTTTTCCTTTAGAATTTGTGCTTTTTGTGAGTGTGCTTAAGAATTTTTTTCTCGGGACGCCTGGGTGACTCAGTCGTCAAGCGTCTGCCTTCGGCTCAGGTCATGATCCCGGGGTCCTGGGATCAAGCCCCACATTGGGCTCCCTGCTCCGTGGGAAGCCTGGCTCTCCCTCTCCCACTCCCCCTGCTCCTGTTCCCTGTCTCGCTGTGTCTCTCTGTCAAATAAATAAATAAATAAATAAATAAATAAATAAAATTTTTTTTCTATGCTGACATCTTGAAGGAACTGTCCTATTTTGTCTTCTACAATTGTCTCTGACCTTTAAGTTTTTACTCCATCTGGAATTGACTTTTTTGTATGGTGTGAGATAGGGGTCCAGTTTTCACCCTCCTGCCCTCACAGAAAATGCCCAGCTGTCCCAGACACTTATCGCAAGGTCTGCCCTTTTTCTCC
The DNA here is from genome assembly GCF_037043125.1 of Eumetopias jubatus. NCBI lineage: Eukaryota > Metazoa > Chordata > Mammalia > Carnivora > Otariidae > Eumetopias > Eumetopias jubatus. Next base: position 123,203,882 of record NW_028274816.1, read on the forward strand.
TACTCTGCAGTCCATCTCAAGTGTCCACATAAGCCCGAGTCTATTTCTGGGCTCTCTCTTCTGTTCCATTAGTTTCTATCCCTGAGCCAACATCATACTTAGTTACTATAGATTTATAATAATCTTTATATTTTGTCAGCCAAATTCTTCCACATTGTGGGAAAAATTTTAGGAGTGTCTTGATTATTTTTGGCCCTTTGTATTTCCATATAAAGTTTAGAATTAGCTCATCAGATTCCACAAGAGGAAAAAAAAAGCAGCTGGGATTTTTTTTTTTTTTTAATTGGGATTGCATTGAATGTATAACTCAAATTGGGGAGACTGTTGAGTTTGCCAGCCCACCAACATGGTATATTTCTGCTTTTATAAGTCTTTTAAAATAGAGCTTTATTGAAGTAGGATTGATTGACAATGTAATAAACTGCATGTATTTAAAGTGTATAATTAGGTAAGTTTTGACACCTGTATATACCCATGAAACCAACACTGCAAATAAGATAATGAACAAATCCATCAGCCCCAAAGATCTCCTCCTTCCTATAGGTACTCCTTCCTCCCCAGCTCTTCCCACCCTCCCCTCCACAATGCTGAGCGGCTCTTTGCTTATTTTGCATCTGTATACTTCTTTGGGGAAGTGTCTGTTCAGATCTTTTGCTCATTTTAACTGGGTTGTTTTATTACTGAGTTCGGGAAATCTTTATATTCTGGACACGACTCCTTTATCAGATTTTTGCTTTGCAAATTTCTTTCCCCCCAGGCCATGGTTTGTCTTTTCATTCTCTTAAGAGTATCTTTTTTTTTAAGTAAGTTTAAAAAAAATTTTTTTAATTAACATATAATGTATTATTTGTTTCAGGGGTATAGATATGTGATTCATCAGTCTTACACAATTCACAGCGCTCACCCTAGCACATACCCTCCCCAAGAGTATCTTTTGAAGAGCAAAAGTTCTCATGTGGATGAAGTCCCGTTTATCGATTTGCTCTGTTATGGATTGTGCTTTGTTGTCACAGCTGAGATCTTTGCCTGACTCAAGGTCGCAAAGGCTTTCTTGTAGGTTTTAGTCTAATAGTTTTAGGATTTACATTCAGGTCTGTCATCCATTTTGAATTAACTTTTTTTCATGATGCAAGGTATGGGTCAAACAAACATGATGTAATTCTGCTTTTATTGAAGTCTTTTTTAAAATGCAGATTTATAATTATGCCACAAAGACACTGCATACCTTTTGTTATTTTCGGTAAGTTATTTCTTTGATGCTCTTGTAAGTAGTTTTTTTTGTTTTTTTTTGTTTTTTTAGGAACAGAGAGAGAGAATGTGCATGCAAGCAGGGTCAGGGAGGGGCAGATGGAGAGGGAGAGAGAGAATCTTAAGCAGGCTCCATGCCCAGTGTGGAGACCTATGTGGGGTTCGATCTCATGACCCTGAGATCAAGACCTGAGCCAAAATCAAGAGGCAGATGCTTAACCAACTGAGCCACCCAGGCGCACCATAAATAGTATGTTTTAAAAAACATTCACCTATACTTTTGGTGGCTGGTATACAGGAGTGTGAATGACTTTACGTGTATTGATCTTGTACCTAGCAATATTATCAAACTTTCTTATTTAATAATTTATCTGTAGATCTTTTTAGACTTTCTGTGGGCACTATTTATATTATCTTCAAATTAGGACAGTTTTGGTTTTTCCTTTCCAATCTTTTTATTTCCTTTTCTTCTTTTTGCACAAAATTTATAATAGTTCTATTTTCTAGGTGAATTTAACCTTTTACCATTATGAAGTGACCCTCTTTGTCTTTTGACTTAATGTTTGTTTTGCCTGATGTTAATAAAATGACTATAATAATTAACACAATATACATAAACTTTCTTTTGGTTACTGTTTGCATGGTTTATCTTTCTCATTCTCTAATTCATCGTTTCACGTATTATGTGTCTCTCGTAAATAACACATAGCTGGATTTCTATTTTTAATGCATGTTGTTTATCTTTTGACTGGAGTAATTGTATAATTAGTATAATACATATCTTTGGGTTTAAATTTACCACCTTACTTTTGCTTTCAAGGTGTCAGCAGGGCCATGCTCCCTCTGGGGACTTGTGGGTTGCTCATTTCCTTGGGGTGTGTGTGTGTGTGTGTGTGTGTGTGTGTGTGTGTGTGTGTGTTTCCTCCAAGTTGCTCATTTTCCTGAGAATTTTATCTGTGGTAATTCTTTGAGGCCTGAGTTAAGATGATTTGCTCTGCAGAGAGAGGAGGTGCTACCAAACCAGGACACCTTAAACCAAGTCTCTGCTTGAGGTTGCTTTTGTGTTTGTTTTTATCTCACAGGTGCATGAATTCAGACTACAAACCCTGTGTGGGCCCGCTTGTGGTTATGAATGTTCAGGGGACTTTCCCCGTTACCTCTCCCCCGTGCCAAGGTGTCAGACAGCAGAATATTTTTCTTATTCATCCTTTCTGCTGAGTCCCAGCTTTATGCGGGGTGACCTATGAGATCTCCCACCTAGGTGGGCCCTAGGCTTTATCTCCTGGTCCTCTGCGCCCGTGCAGTTACCAGCATGGAAATCACAGTTACTAGAGCTCGGCAGAGACCTTCAGCTAGCTTGGATGCTTTCTTTTGTATTGGGATTCCTGGTGATTTTCTTGTGGGGTCTATCAGTTCCTTACTGTCATGTTTTAAGTGATGGTCCAAAAACTTAGCTTGTCCTTACTAGACACCAGAAGTCTCAAGGAGAGAATTTTCTATTTCTGTCTTGAGTGCCCCCGCCACACCCACTTTCCTCATCGCACTGCGAGTCCGGCCTTTCAGCCCCAGCCTGCCTGTCCTCCCATGACATTGGAATCCAGCCTCGGCCACTGGTTCACAGTCTCAGCACTCGAGCGCTTTGCGGTTCTGCGCTTGCCCACCACCCCCTCTCCCTGCCTGCTTCTGTGGTTTTCCACGCTTTAACTGGGAAAATGACTCCAAGTGATTGTCCCTCCTGAGAGCTTCTGTCTCTTGCTGAGCTCAAAATGCAAGGCTGCAAAGTAGGATGGCCACTTTGATCCTCCATTCTCTTCTTCCAAGGCCCCCTTCCTCCATGCTGCTCTGGGAGTATAGCGCTAACGGGTGCAGGCCAACCTGGTTCCAGCAGAGAATGGATAAGGCACCTTATGTCCTATCACGTAGGAGTTCACAGCATGAGGGGACTCAAAGCCGCTCAGTTTGCCCTCATCGACGTCATTCTCCCCAGGTATGGGAGAAGAGCTCAATAGCCCTCTGTGTACTGGAATCAGATGGGGCCAAAGTGAGTATGTTAGCTGACGGGAACTTGCTCTCCTCTTATGCTCACCATGGGCCGTGCACTTGTCGCTCCACCAGTGAATAGGTGAGGCCTCAGAGCTTGGGGACCTGTGTTCAGCCCTAGGACCCAGGACAGAATGGAGTCAGCTCTTCAACATCCATCCTCAGGCCCCTCCCCTGACCTCACATGGAAAGTCAACCCCATCTCTTTTCTGTCTTGGAATACATCTTAGCCAGCGGGAGACCACACTCGCTTTCTTTTCTAGACGAAGAGTCATTTATTTTAATTACTTAATACATTTATTTAATTACTTAATACATGAATTTTGTATGATGACAATTATTCAGATCTACTGTCTTAGCAACTTTGAAACATGCAATAGAGTATTACTAACTCTAGTTGCCAGGCTGTCCATTACATCTCCATGACTTATTTATTTTATAGCTGGAAGTTTGTACCTTTAGTCCCCCCTCACCCATTTTGTCTACCCCCTGCTTCCGGCAACCACCAACCTGTTCTCTGTATGTATCTAGGAGTGAGTTTGTTTTTGGATTTTCCATATACGTGAGATCATATGGTATTGTCTTTCTCTGTCTTTTTTTTTTTTTTTCCACTTAGCATAAAGCCCTCAAGGTCCAACCCTGTTGTCACAATTGCCAAGATTTCCTTCTTTTTTATGGCCAAATCCTATTCCATCATGTATAGACACCACATTTTCTTTCTCCATCCATCCGTGGCTGAGCAGTTAGGTTGTTTGCATGGCTTGGCTCTCGTAAATAATGCGGCGGTGGACATCGGGGTGCAGATAGCTCTTTGGGTTAGTGTTTTTTGTTTCCTTCTGATAAATACCCAGAGTGGAATTGCTGGATTATGGTAGCTCTTTTTTTTTTTTTTAAGTTTTTGAGGATCATACTGTCTTCATTCTTTTTTAATCCTGCAAAAGGTTCTCTGCAATAGATGAGGCTATGCTAGACAACTTAATTCTTCCTTTACTGATGGGCAGGTAAGCCGTTTCCAGTGGCGCCCTATCACCAGGAATGCTGCAGTGATCATCACTGGATGTACCTCTTTGAGTTTGTAGGATTGCCCTCTCCCCCCCCCCGCCTTCCTCCCCTTCCTTTACTGGCCGTGAAGCTGGTCAAATTGGCAAGTGTATCTGGTGACAAATGCTTTGGTGCTTCCTTCGTAGATTAAAGTTCCGGTCAATTCTGGGCTTCAAAATCTCCCACTCTACAGACGTCAATAAGTAAAGTGTGGGGCCCTCTGTCAGGGGACAAAGTCCAGAGCTTTGCTCCTGACCCGCCCCGCGCCCCCCCCCCCCCGGCCGGCTGGGTTCCTGAGGCTGTCCGGCCTTTCTTGAGGTCAGGTGGAGGTACCACAGTGTTAGAGTTGGGCTATGGGACTGAGGGCTGCACAGCCCGCCACATGACTGGACTCCTTCCCGATGGTAGTTTACACGACTGTCCTCCTACCAGAGTAGATGCTTTTCTGCTCAGCCTAATGAATGTCTTTTTCTCACATAGAAGTATGTTGGGAGTTGTCCCTTCCATTTTCAGCAGCCGAGGCGAGTTGGGTCAGGGTGTCTGGGGTGAGGGATATGAGAGGGTAAGTCAGACACGAGAACCGGCATATTATCCCTCAGCAGCTTAAGTGGGGACTGAGAAGGAGACCCATATTCTTTTGGAAAGAGCTTTCTACCAGTCAAGTAATTTGGACTACCAGGACGTTACCCAAAGGATGGGAGTGCCTTCCAGGTACTGTCAGCTGGGGTGGGCCGCCCCCATGCATTCTCTGCAGGGGGAACCCCCCCCAGCATGACTGATGTCACAGGGTCTGCTTCAGTGGGGAAGGCATTGAACTTAGAGTCTGGAGATGGTGGGTCTGACTTCCTCAACCTCTCCAAGCCTCAATTTCCACATCTGTACGATGGGTAGAGTAACACCTTATTTACAAAGGGTTGCTGGGACGGCCAAATGAGATCACTTATGCTAAAAAAAGTCTTTTTAAAAACCTAGCAGAGTGTCTGTGTATCATATAATGGAAGCAGGATCTAATTCATCTGTAACACAGCCAACATGAGGTAATGCTGGAAGGATGGGAGTGCCAGGGACTGGTGAGAAATACTGAAGAAGGAGCAGCTGGGAGGGAGGGACGGGCCCTGGGTCCTGAGCTTGGGTGAAAGCCCTTGGTTTGTCCGGCTCCCTTTGTTCTAATGCAAAGCTCACCAGGCAGCCTCTGGTTGCTAATTTGTTTTCCTACTGACCTTGGTCTGGGCCAGGGCACAGGAGCCGCCTCCTGGGCATAAGGCACATTCCCAGGTTTGTTGTTTATTGTTCATTTTAACTCTGCACAGGGGGTCTCATTAACCTCTTCCCAGGGAGAAAATAGAGGCTCAGGGATGCCAGGGGCTTGCTCAGGGTTGCTCCGCTGGGAAGTGGGGAATCCAGGGTCTGTCTGACCCCAGCATGCACCACACCACACTTCCAGCAGCATCTCCTGGGCCCCCACAAGAGGATCCTCGACCCCGGAAAAGCATGCCTCCCTTGTAGGCTTCCAAGGGCTCAGTGGAGTCTTAACTTTGGGGACTTGTTTCTCCCTCCCCTCCTTCCAACCTGAGCCCACCCTCCACCCTCCTGGGGACTTAAGGAAAACCAAGCTCCTGAATCAGCCACACCTGGGACCAGTGTGACTCGGCAGCCCCGATGGAGTGGGCCCGAGTTCCATCCATCATCCACAGACATTGCTCCACACTGATCGTCTTTCTTAACACCATGGACCCTGCCAGCTTCTGGGGCTAGCAGGCCTGCCAACTTGGCTGGGACTGGAGGGTGAACAGCGGCCAAGCCCACTGCTGGGGTCTGTGTTGGCGCCCCACCAATAGGGTGGCCAGCTTACCCCCGTGTTCCCTGGAAAGCCCTCCGGATGGTTGTCCTCCTACCTCTGTGGTTCAGAGCACAGCCTTTGCATTCGTGGAGATGGTGGACGGGCCAAGGGGTGGCTCTGTGTGCCCTCTGGGTCCATTCTCTGACCTGGACACTTGACAGGAATGAGCACCTGTCACTCAGCTTGCTCCAAGGAGCCGTTAATGGGCCCAGAACACGGAGGCATCAGGTGATTGGGGCTCGGTTCATACCATTGTGGCAGGGCTGGATTTTTTAGCGTTCTTTTCCTTTCCAGTGACTATCCACTCTTCCTCCTTGGCCTGTGCTCTGACCACTTCTGTCAGGCCCACCTGCCAGTTTCCTCCTTTGCCACCCAGAAGTCACCCCTGGCTTCTTCTTATGAGCCGTCTGCTTCATGGCAAGCGTGTGCCCTGGGCTTGAGGAAACTGCATGATCTTGGCCCTGCCTCTTCAGTCTCTGACACTGGGGAGGTTGATGCCTGGGGCAGGGGGTGTCAGACTAAGAAATGGCCAGTGGAAGAAGTCACTCTCTCTGGCCGCTGCTGGCGTGATGAGAGGTTTGGTCTTGAGATGAACAACCTGGGAGCTGCCATCAAGGTCTGACTCAGGAAGCTCTGATGATATCCCCAGACAGTGGTTGTGGCAGGCAGAATCATGGCCCCCAAAGATGTCTGCATCCTGTTCCCCAGATCTGCTGAATATGTTACTTGACGTGGTAAAACGGATTTTGTAGGTGTTGATAAAGGTAAGGGTTTTGACTTGGGGGAGATCATCCCAGGTTATGTGGGTGGGCTCTGTGTAACCACAGGGGTCCTTACACCAACACCACCTGCAAGGTTGTTTGAACTGAAGACTCTCCAGCTCCAGTCCTGACGTCGATGAGTCAGAATCCACATTTTCACAAGATCTCCAAGTGAGGTGCATGCACGTGAAAGATCTGTCTTGCAGGAAGTATTAGACACATTGGTGTACAAAGAAAGGGGAGTAACCAACCCTGGTGAATGGAGGAGGGAGGGTCTGCTGTTAAGAAACAGGACTTCATGGAGGAGATGTCTGAAATGGGCTTTGAGGGATGTGTAGGAGTTTTCTAGGAGGACAGTGAAACTGTATTTGCAAAGCTGTTGAGGCAAAACGCAGTGATATATTCAGGAGACTGTAAATAATTGAGTCTGGCTGAAGGGTCAAGCAGAGGTAGGGCTGGAGAAGTGCCAGGGCAAGGTCACCACGTCGGAAGGATGGTCTGGTTTTGATCCTGCAGAGGAGGTGTCCAGACTGAGAGATTCTCTCCTGGGGGCACCTCCTCCTTCTCTGGGCCACTGGGGCTGATCTGCTGTATGAGCTCTGCCACTTTCTAAGCCTGTTATCATGCTCCCTTTTCCTCTGGTTCCCACCTTCTGCCTGCAGCACTGGTTTCTCCATTCCTCTTAGGAGCTCAGCGTCACCTGGATGGTAAAGTCTGTCTTCATTGCCACTCTTGACTCTCACAGTCATGCAGCTGCTATACCTACTTGACAGAGGGGGAAAACTGAGGCTCAGAAAGGGAAAGTGACTAAACAGTTTCCCTCGGAAAACCTGGGGTGAAGTCCAGACTGGAGCCGTGCTGCTTATTGTTGGCTGATAATGACCTTGTATACTTGGCGTGTTAACACTGGCCTTCTATGTCTCTGCCAAAGGAATGAATCAGGAAGCATCCTTGGGCATTTGAGAGGTGGCACAGGTAGGAGCTTTCACCTCCCTGTGTTTCACAGACTGCGTGCAACTTCTTGGCCAGTGGGTGGGGGCACCTGCTCCCAGCTGGGACCATTGGAGGGCTCAGCCCCCCCTCCTTGGAAGATGAAATAGTAGCCGTGTCAGGTGTGTGGGAGGCCTGGAGTGTCTGGGGAAGGTTTGCCAAGGAGCAGCCAACTAGATCCTCAGGAGCCTCCTAGCCAGCACTGCAGATCTTTGCAGTGAAGTCTGACCTCAGCCATGGTCTCTGAGTGCCCTCTCTCCTGGCAACTCAACACCCCCATTTGTCTGTACCTTTCCTCAGAGGACCTTCTTCTGCCCTGTGATCATTTGTAGTTTCTCTGCACCCTTTTCCCACATTTTTTTCAAATGCCATGACCCCAAAGGGACCTTGTGCTCTGCCAACAACCATGGAGCCAGGGAAGCCATCCAATCCTGAGCCCATCGAAGAGCAAGACTTTTCCCTCAGGGATGGGTACACTGATCCCATGATGGTTAATAGGGAACCTACAGGGCTCAGGTTTGAATCCCAGCCCTGCCTCTCGGCTGTGGTACCTGGGATTTAACTACGGACCTCTTGGAATCTTCATTTTCTTCTCTTTTGCAAATGGGGCCAACCCCACCACCCTCTCCCACTGGAGGAAGCTGGGTTCTCCTGAAGAACTACCCTCACCTGCAGCCAACTGCTTTCTGCTACACTGGCAGAACTTCTAATGCTCTGGTGTTTAACGACGTGATACCCGATGTTGCTACTTAGAAAAAAGCGACATGACTACCGTCAGGCCCCTCGCTCTCTGAGCTTCAGTTTGCTCGTCTGTAAATGGGGATAGTCATCCTGGAAATGGCAGAGTTTTTGTAAGACCTGGAAATGCTGTGGCTGACTGACAGTTGTCTTCCCTCGCACGACCCTGCTTCCTGGCGACCCATCCTGGCCAGTCGGAACCCTGCCCTGGAAACTACTGAGCTGAGTCCAGCCAGGAGGAGTCCTTTATTATGTGGGCAAAGCTGTAAAGGTGAGAGTCTGGAAGCTACGTGGGGCCATTTTCCTCCCCCACATGATAAGATGGGTCTGTGGTAAGAATCACGTCCGCAGACTAAGAGGCAGAGAGAGCTCCCCCGTGCATTGGGAGTCCTGGTTCCAGTCATACGTGAGGTGAGCTCTCCCCTGCTTTCTTACCCTTTGTACTTACCCTTTGTACTTATATAGGTTATTTTTTCTGGAAACTTTCCAGAACGATCTCACCCTTTTGCCTTATTTAGTTCAAATTGTGGTTTTGTCTCTGACTAATCAGGGTTGTGTTATCAACCCAATTTTCAAGTGAGAAAACTGAGGCTCAGGGAAACTCAGAGAAACTGAGGCTTGCCCTAAGTCACTCAGTGAGTAAGTGCAGACCTGGAGTTTAGACTTAAGACCTCCATAGCCCCAAGCCCATGTCCTTCCCTCTGTCCCACATGGTCTCCTGTAAGCCACAGCAGGCCCCCCAGAGAAGCACCTCTCTTCCTTTCCCTAACAGCAGGAGCCTGTCAGGAAAACAGAAATCATGCAGAAGTTCGACAGAGGAAATTTACTTATTTATTTATTTTAAAGACTTTATTTATTTATTTATTTATTTAGAGAGAGCGCACGAGCGAGTTGGTGGTGGGGCAGAGGGGGAGGGAGAGAATCTCAAGCAGGCTCTCTCAGCTGAGCGTGGGAGCCTGACGTGGGGTTTGATCCCACGACCCTGAGATCATGACCTGAGCTGAAATCAAGAGAGGGACGCTTAACCAACTGAGCCGCCCAGACGCCCCAACAGAGGAAATTTAATATAAGGAGTTGGTTACACAGAACAGAAAAAGAAGCAAGGGAACCCTGAGGAAAAACCCAGAGAAAATAACTAGAGAAAGCAGCTCTCACCTCTAGGATGGGGGGCCCAAAAGGGAAGAAGATGGGGTAGCAGAATCTAGAGCTCTGAGGGGCCCCTGGAGCTCAGCCACTGAGGAGGGGTGCCTCCCAGTCCTGTAGGTGCTGCTGAGCAGGCACGGTAGGTCTGGTTCTGGGGTTTTGGGCCCAGAGTCCAGGTGTATGGCTCCGTCTAGGTCCACTGCATGAATGGAAGGAGGGAACAGGCTTCCCGTGGTCTAGGAGGAAGACTCTGGGGCCTGGAGGGACACCCTTGCCCTGTGCCAGTTACCTCCATGCGAATTCTGACCTGCTTTGTCCCAGGTCTTCTTCAGAGGCCTCGGTGAGCCTGGACGGTTGACAAGGTGACATCTGTGACCCCAGGCCAGGGCGCAGGGTCAGGATTCACTGTGGCAACGGACACCTTCCTAACCTTTTTGGAGGCCACCTTTTCACAGATGCATCTGCTCACATGCAAGAACTGACTTCAAGCCTTGACGAGAGTGTGGTGCTCTGCTTCGGCCCCTCCCCGAGGCCCCATCCCTGCCGCCCTATCTCTGCCACCCACCCCTGCCCTGCTGCATCAGGCCCTGCCATCACTGGGTCAGACTCCAAGGCCTGGGAATCCTCTGGGGGCAGCAGCTCTTGAGCCCTGAGGCTACTTGAGGCTGTCGCACACTCTCCCATCTCGCTTCCTCTTCCTACCTGCTCAGTGGGTCTGAGGAAGAAGAAACAGGTTGAGATTTGGACATTAGTCAGCCTTTGCTCTGACTGCAAGATGCTGGCAAGCTACTACTTCTCCTAAAATTTAAAACCCTTGCAACTTTATGGGTCCATTAGCCACGACCTCCCCATTCTTTATGTGACATATAATTTTTGTATATATCACACCTACATACACTACTAATCCTACAATTTACAGTTATAATTGTTGCTTTAAACCGTCACATGCACTTTAAAAAAGGCAGACATGGTCTTTTATATTTATCCATAATTGTGCCATTTCTCACATTCTTTGTTCCTTCCTGATAATCTGGATTTCTATTTGGTATAATGTCCCCTCCATCTGAAGAACCGCCTTTAGAATTTCTCTTGGGCAGGTCTACTGGTGAGGAATTTTCTTGGTTTTCATTTACCTGAACATGCCTTGGTTTCACTTTCAATTTTGAGAGATATTTTTCATGGATATAAAATTCTGAGTTGACAGGTTCCCCCCCCCCCAGTACTTTAAAGATGTTGTCCCTTGTGTCACGGTGACTCAGTCGGTTAAGCGTCTGCCTTCGGCTCAGGTCATGATCTCAGGGTCCTGGGATGGAGCCCCGCATCGGGCTCCCTGCTCAGCGGGGAGTCTGCTTCTCTCCCTCTGCCCCTGCCCCCACCTGTGCTCTCTCTTTCAAATAAAAATAAAGATGCTGTCCCACTGTCGTCTGGCCTCCATTCTTTCTGATGAGAAGCCAGTGATATTTATATCATTCTTATTCTGTGTGAAATTATTTTTTCTCTGGTTGTTTTCAAAATTTTCTCTTTGTGTTTGGTTTTTGATAGTGTGATTATATGTCCAGGTGTGTACTGTGTACTTATTTCTGCTTGGGATTCTCAAAGAAGTTCGGATATATAAGTTTATGTCTTTCACCAAAATGGGGAAATTTCAATCACTTAGTTCCTCACACCTTTTTTTTTTTTCGCTCCCCATGAGCCTGGCACAGTGCAGGTTTTCTGGCCTTTACGGGGGGGTAACCCCAGTTGTCAGTTCCTAATGGGATTCCCTGGCTTCTACCTTTAGGAGGAGACAAAGGAAAAGAAAGCCCATTCCTGGGCGGCGGAGCTAAATTGTGGCTTTCCCCAGGGACAGGCTAGGGGTTACACCAACCCAGGTCTGTGCTCAGCACAGCTGGCTTTTGTCATTTCTGGTTCCTCCCCACCCATCAGCGCTCCTGACTCGGAGACCCTCGGAGAGACTCGGAGTCACGGAGCCAGGCTCCTCAGTGCTTCCCACCTGCCCAGTGAAGAGGGTTTCCAGGGCTCATCCTTGTGGCTGGAGAATCTCGGGCCATGCTCAGCCTGGCTGCCAGATGCCTGTGTCACAGCATCTGCCTTCTCCTGGGACTGCGCCCCTGGGCACGCCAGTTGTTATGCCTGGACACCTGTCCTTGCCCCATTCCTACCCAGATCCCTGCACCCCCAGGGTGAGACCTGCTTCCCTGGGTGCTCTCCTTTCCTGACTTCTGAGGAAGGACAGCCACCCAACATCACACGCTAACATTTGCTGTGTTTCTGCCTTTTCCTCCTGTGATATTGTGATTTATAACAAATATGTATTTGGTCTTTGTCTTCATTTCTCGCACAGCGCTCCTAAAACACTTGGAATTTCCTAAGTGACGATAGCGGTGAAGGTGTCTTTTGTTATGTTAATTAGATGGCTTTTGGACCTAATCTAAGGATGGGGGCTGGTTGCCAGGAGAACCAATCATGTGATTAGAGGGTTGGAACTTTCAGTCCCACCTCCCTGACCTCCAGGGAAGGGAGAGGGGCTGGAGGTTGAATCAATTTCCAATGGTCAGTGATCTCCTCAGTCATGCCCATGTAATGAAACCTTCATGAAAACCCCAAAGGACAAGTTCAGAGTTCTGGGTTGGTGAGTACATGGAGATCTGGGGGAGAGTAGGGTGCACAGAGAGGGCATGGAAACTCCAAGACCTTTCCCAGATCTTGCTCTAGGCGTCTCTTCCACTGGGCTGTTTCTGAGTTATATCCCTGCATAATAAACTGGTAATCTAGTTAAGTAAATGTTTCTCAGAGTTCTGTGAGCTGCTCTAGCAAATTAAACTGGAGGAGGGGGTTGTTGGAATCAACAGTCTACAGGGGTGGGGTGGGTAGTGGTGTAAGACAGCCCTTTACCTGTGGAATCTGACTCCTATCTCCAGGTAGATAGTGAATTGAGTTGAATTGTAGGACACGTAGCTGGTGTTGGAGAGCTGCTTGATGGTGTGGGGAAACACTCCCCCCCAGCTCATCCCCCATACACACTGGAATCGGTACTAGAATTATCTCGCCTTCCTCTACGGTCCGTCTTCAGGCCAATGAACTAGATTCATAGGGTCCTCATCTGTAAGATGGGCAGGATGATAATAATGCCTCCTACACAGAGACAGTGGATTCAGAAGCACTAAGCCAACTGTCCTCAAACTGTGGTCCCCAGACCAGCAGCATCTGGTCACCTGCATTAGAAATGAACGTTCTTGGCTCCACCTGAGTCAGAAACTCTAGGTGCCCTCCCCTGCCCCCCACAGTCCGTGTTTTAATGGGCCTTCCAGGTGATTCTGATGCAGGTTCCAGCTTGGGAAGCACTGCCCTAAACTACCTGCCCTGGGATGTGAGATGTGAATGGAGTCCGGTGTTCAGGGGACAGCCTCCCCCCCCCGCCCCCCGCCACCAAATCAGTGCCTGTTTCACACCAAAGGTCCTATGAACACTTATGCTTTTTTAGTTGCCAAAAGATCATCGGTTGCCTTTGTCCACCTGGGTTTCAGAAAACCCCAGGCTCCTACAGGTTGACTGGGGCAATGATTTGCGATGGTCGGTTTCCAAAGCCAGGTGAGACCTCCAGGAAACACTAACCCGTCCCAAGCAAAGCTTCTCAGGGGAAGGTCATAGCACCTTCGAAAAAATTCTTTTCACCTCTCCAATTTACAGAAACGAGGTCTCAGAGAGCCAAGAGTGTGTCACCCAACGTCACACAGCAGAGCGCAAAGCTGGCCCCAGCCCCAGGCCTGATGGCTTCTAAGCCGGCATCCTTAGCACTACCCCAGGGCTTCTGGAATTTTCACATGTGCATAAATCCCTGCGGAGCTTGCTAACACGCAGATTCTGACTCAGTGGGTTCTGAGTTGGGGCCCCAGACGACAAGGATGCTGCTCCAAGACCATCCTTTGAGTTGTGGGGTGCTACCCCACACTGTTCACAACGCGTCCCTCCTCCCAGATTGATTGTTTGGATAAACTGCCAGACTAGGAGAGCAAGCTCTTGCAGAAAAGGAAAGATCCCTTACTTGCGGTCAAGTCACTGAAAACAAAAGTCATGAGGAGAAAGTCGTGGAGTTGGTGAGGTTTGATGAGCTGCAGAATCCCCAAGTGCCAATTTTAGCCAGTGCTGCTAGAAAATCTGTTGATTCTGGGCCCCTTCCTGGGTTGGAATCCGCTGACAGCCCTCCCTAGCCCTGCTTCCAACCGCTCCCCCCCCCCGCCCCCCACCAGCCCCACCGCTGGTCTCTGAGGCAGTCTCTGGGGCTCCGCACCTCAGGAAGCCCTCACCATGGCAACAGACGGTCCCTGCGCCAAACACACTCGTTACCCGAGCTGGAAAGAAAACAGCAAACTCTTCCTGACCTGACCTTTCCTGGGGGAACTCGGCCCGACTGGGAAAGTCTCCCCACCCCAAACCCCAAGCAGACAGCCCTGTGACTCTCCTGGAATCTTAGCGAGAGAAAGAATTATGAGGCTCCTGAGCTTGCTCGTGTTCCAGATAATGGGCCAGAGGAGGGCACGGGGCTCCCCCAAAGCCACACAGCCAGTTTCTAGAGCGAGGGCCTGGTCCCTGGGCGGCTAGCACAGGCTCTGTTCCACTGAAGGAAGCTTCCTGAAGGTCAGGGGCCCTCTTCCTGCATTACAGCACTAACCCCCAACGTGACTGTATCTGGAGGATGGGGTCTTTGGGAGGTAAATAAGGTTAAATAAAGTCATAAGTTTGAGGCCCTTAGCTGACAGGACTGGGGCCTTGTAAGAAGAGGGAGAGAGAGATCTCTCTCTATTTCTCTCCCTCTCATGTGAGGCCACGTTGAGAAGGCCACGGTCTACAGGCCAGGAAGAGAGCCCTCACCAGAACCCGACCATGCCGGCACCTTGGGCTTGGACTCGGACTCCTAGCCCCCAGACGTGAGGAAATACATGTGCATTGCTTTAGTCACCCAGTCTGTGGTATGTTGCCATGGCCACCTGAGCTGGCTAAGCCCACCTTTGAGTCAGTCATATTCTCAGTGTCCCCAGAGGAACCTGGATGTCCTCACGTTGTGCTTCGAGAACTCTTATAAACAATACCTTCTCCCTGGACTGCTGGGAAGCGAATTGGCTTTCTCTGCGCTCCAGAATGCTCTGGTTGGTTGACTCTGTGTGTTAGGTTGGCCTGGGAGGTGAAAGTGGGTTGTGCTGGGTGTGGATGACAGCATGGCTCAGGGAGGGGTCTGAGGAGACAACAGGGAGAGGGTGAGAGACTCCGTCCTGCCTCCCCTCCAGCACCTGGGGCCGGCCCTCCTAACTGCCCCATTCCCACCGCCGCCTTCCACAGACCCAGTGCTCCAGCCTTGCTGAAAGCCTTATGGTGTCCCAAATGTGTCATGCTTTTCATTCCCCCATAACTCCACACGTGCTGTCCACACTGCCTTCCTCCTTTCTTCCCCTGGCAAAAACCCAGCCCAGTGTTTGGGGCTCCTCCTCCTCCATGAAGCCTCCTTCACCAACACTCCTTGATTCCCATTCACTCATCCACTTGTAAAGAAGCAAACACACAACAACTCAATACATATGGATGCACGTGCGTGCGCACACACACACTAGGTTCTTGGTTGCAAACAACAGAAACCAACTCTGGCTAATTTAAACAGAAAAGGACTTTATTAAAAGGATATTGGGTTGCCTCCAGATGACCCAGAATTGGGAAAACGGGCTCCGGGCTCTGCGGCCACCAACAGAGCCGTGTGGCACCCTCCGCGCCAGGTGCGGGACGCTATGGGCACAGTGGCTTGCAAAGCCTTGCATAGCCAACCTGTTAGCGATGCCCCTGGCCGCTGCAGTCTCCGCCGACAGGGATGCTTCGGATTGTTTCTCAGTCTTCTCCCTTCCCTGTAGCACTAGCTCCAGTTTAGACTCTGGGCCAGTGGATTCAGTCGGCAGAGCCTGGGTCACCTGTCATGCCCTGGCTCTGGAGTGGGAGGTGGGCTCCTTACTTCCCCAAGAGCCCTAAGGAGAGGGGGTGGCTTCCCCAAATTATAGAAGGGGATTCAGAAGTTGGGTGGCCAAAATCATAACAAATGCCTCCTAGATGTAGAATATGTATTTTGGGGGTTTGAAAATTCTCGCTATTCATGGTAGCTACATTCTATGAAGTAACTATACACACTGAGTTAACGAATATGAACTATTGCTACTCTGGGTAACTCAAGCTTAAGGGCCTGTAAGCCTCCGACGAGGACATTTTTGTTAAGAGATCAATACATACCAGTGTGTGTAAGACACCTTATTGAATATATGTCGTCGATTCGCTGACATTGAACTCACAGCCAGTAGCACCATAACTGGTGCTTGAATGAAGCTTATCTAACGCACCTGCTTTCTCTGTAAGGCACATCCAGCCCTCTTATACTTAGCGCTAGACAGCACTTGAGCACCATACTTAGAGACCACTTTAAATAGTGAAATCACCCCAAAACACAAAAATGCTGAAAGCAGGTCACTAAATAGAGCATGCAAAGGACACCTGTTTACAGTGCAAGAATTGACAGAAGGCAGAGCATCTCCTCATTTAACTTCATCGGGGCGTGTGCCTGTGGGGGGTGCTCAAACTTTTTGCCTCTCTTGCCATATCCACGAGTAACTGATAGTGAGCATCGATTGGGGGGTTCTAAACAAATGTTAGCTAGTGGGCAAGTTTGAAAATATGGAATCTGTGAATGATGAGGACTGACTATATCATATATACATATATTATATAAATTATATATAAATACAATCTTTTTAATACATAGAATTTTTCCATATGTATTTCCTATACATCTTGTTGTGGTAAGGCTTCTCACCCACTGAGGATGTCTCTGTTTCAGGGGACAGTGGATATCAGCTAGAACGACAGTGCACCATCATCCAGTTAGATTTTTACTTGACCCCAGAGCAATACAATAAGCTTAAAAGAAGACATTGTAGAGAGCACGTTTTTTCTCAATTCCTCTGGCAGAGAGACTCTGGGGCTCACTGCTCTGGGGCAGAGGGCAGATATAATGCAGAGGAAGTAATAAGACTGAATATTACCCCTTCCGGTCCCAAGGGATTTTGTTAAGCTGCAGGGTCCTTTCTTTGGGATAAGAACGAGCAAGGAGGTTTAGGGACCCTGAGAACATCAAGGTAGTGGCTGTGGGCCCAGCATTTAAGTCTGTAGGATGGAATATCTTTCACTGGTAAGTCTGAGCTGGCCTGGCTCCCTAGAGAGCTCCAAAGAAATGCACATCAGTTATAGAGAAAGAAGTGACATTTTCTTCACAGATCTGAGTGTGGTGTGAATACGTGTTCAATCCTGCTACCCATCAATCCCACAAACATTTAAATATTTGAGCACCTGCTGTGCGCCAAGTACTGTGCTAGATGCTGGAGATTAAACTGTCATGCAGTAAAATGGTGGAGGGGAGATGGGAATCTTGTTCTTAAAGGAAACTTATGCCCTGGCACAGCCGGAATGTGGTGGCTAAGTAGAGAAGGGAGATAAAACTCTTTGACCATTCACTCTGGGGACAGCCGTGTATTGGTATTGGGGGTCTACAACAAGGTGCAGGACCATCTGCCTTGTAGGAGCTCACGGTTCTAGGAGCGTGGTGCAGATGAGACAGCACCCAGATAAGTATTTGAAAGTGTAGCGAGTCTGCAGACAACAGAGCATGGGATCGTGGGATGTCAGGGGACAAAGTGCCCACCAGCCACTGGGGATCAGGTAGGGTGTGGGTCAGACAGACTTCCTGGAAGAAGACATCTCAGGATGGCCTTTGGGGTTCAGTTCCTGGGGTGTAAGTGAGTGCTTAGGACAGCACATTAGGGTGAAGCCACAGCAGTTAAAGCTGTCCCAGTTTGGGGGGGGCGCCTGGGTGGTTCCGCTGGTTAAGCGTCTGACTCGGTTTTGGCTCAGGTCGTTATCTCAGTGTCCTGGGATTGAGCCCTGTGTGGGGTTCGGTGCTCAGTGCAGAGTCTGCTTGTCTCTCTCCCTCTGCTCCACGTCCCCACCGTGTGTGTGTGTGTGTGTGTGTGTGTGTGTGTGTGTGTGCGCGCGCGCGCATTCTTGCTCATAAATAGAATATTAAAAAAACCATCCTGGTTTTGGGTGCAGCCTCCCTCGCAGAGGGCGGGAGGCAGAGATACTTCTGGTTTTAAATCCCCTTTGGAGGGAGTGTCTTTTATCTGGGGAGTCCCCACCCATGGCCTCTGGGCAAGAAGGAACTCAGATTGGCAGGACCTTTGGGCCACCAGTTCAGCAGGGCTAGTCTGTTTTCCAGCGTGTGTTACCCAATCGGCTTAGGGATTTGTTCCTAATTAAGTGAATTGGAAAAAAAAAAATCCTTTTTCCAGGCGGTAGAGGTATGGACCCTCCCCTACCAATGCCATTGGCTCCCATGAGGCCCGACGTCTCCAACCTGGCTTGCCAGGGGCCTGCACTGTGGACCAAAGCAATCCGTTTGTTTGCACAGCACCCTGTCCTGACTACAAGCCTTGCTGGGCAAGGGACGAGGTGGGGGGAAGGTGAAGTGTCCAAGGCAGATTCTTTCTGTGCCAAGGGGTCGCCTCTCCTCAGGAACAGAAAACACACAAAAAAGGGAGAAAAATGCCCAAAATGACAAAGTGAAAGAAAAAAGAAAAAAAAGCACCCGAATTTGTGCACAGCTGAGGAAAAAAGCCTCATGTCAAGGGAAATTCGATTATTGAATACATGTGTAATTGCAAACTCCCTGAGAGTCCCTGGAAGCCAGTGAGCTGTCTCCCCAGAGGGACTAGGAATGGATTGGAAGGCATTGCTCACCTCCTGGACCATCCTGTTAGGGCTCTGGGCCAGAGGGGCGCGGTACACAGAGCGGGGAGGGTGTGCTGGCTGGGGAGCTGGCAAAAATATTTCCAGCCATTAGCTCATTTGATGGTCACAACAGCTCCTGGGAGGTAGGAAGTTCAGCAATAGTTACTCTGTTTATTTGGTAAGTAAACGGAGGCTGGAAGAGGCGAAATGACCCACCTGGAGTCCCGTGGCTGGAAAATCCTACCCCCGGGGACCTGTGAGCCAGGGTTTCCCAATGCACCTGCTGGCTGTTGGTAGGAAGAGAGAGGAGTGAACACGGAGATGCGGTACCCCTGGGTCTCTGGATGTACTATGTGATTTCGGCAGGACAGAGGGGATTGCTATTTACAGCTGAGGAAACCAGCTCAGAGGGGTGAGGCATCATGGCCTAGAGGCCTGTGCTGAGGGCATTCCTAGAAGCTGGCCTGCCCCTAAGGGGGCCACGGCGGTGGACCTGCCCATCAGCCCTCTCTGGGCAGAGCCAAGGAGCACGTGGGCCAGGAGGCAGGGGAGGGCAGGCTCTCCGGGCCTGGAGTCAGGCCTGTCTGACTGCAAGTGTCCTGTCACTCTGGCCTGAAGTCTCTGTGGTGTCACCCTGGGTTGTGGCACCCCCTTCCTCACACCTCGACCTGCCACGGCGCTCTGCTAGCCAAGTCCTGCTGAGCTGAGCTCCAGACTTATGAGGTGGCGGCTGTCTGTTTGTGCCAGGCCGCCGCCAGGCTGGGCCTGTCTCCTCAGCCTGGCGGCGGCCTGGGGCAAACCCATGGGCACCATGCTATGAGTGCGCCCTAATCACATAGCTGCCCCAGAGGTGATTTTTATTTTTTTAACTAAAAAGAAAAGTCCGTGAATATAGCAAAGTCATACTGAGCCCCTGTTGGACACCTGGCTTTGGTCTTTGCCTTCAAGGAGTTAAGCGTCTCCCAACTGGAGTGCTCGCTTAGGGGACACTTTGAAATGCCTGGGGCATCCGGGTTGTCCCAGTGACTGGGGGCTCTGTGGGGCTGGGGCCAGGGATGTTCAATATCCCATAGCACCTAGGACAGTCCTTCGCATCAAGGACAAAGCCTACCTTAACTGCCAACAGCGTTCTGGCTGAGAAACCCTGGTGGGAGAGGGATCTGAGCCTCCAGATCTTCGTCAGGGAGGTTTGGCATTTCCCACCATTTTGCCGATCTGGACCCTGAGGCTCGGGGAGGTCAAGTCACTATACGGGAATCTGGTCACACCAGACTGCAGAGTCTACCCTTTCCATGGCCTTCAAGGCTGCCTCTCCCAAGCCTCGGGGTAAAATGGGACGATGACTGTACTGATTTCTTCAGGAGGCAAACACAGCCAGTGGCCTTGAAAACCTTGGGAAGACTCTGGGATGACTGTCTGGGAGGGGCAGGACCTGCTGGGTGTCGCTGTGGGCAAGAATAGAGGGAAGGAGGGAAGATGGGAAGTAGAGCTCTTTCCACACTGTGTTTCTTAATGGAGCAGCTCCCAGAGCCTTGACAGAGGCTCGTGGAGTCCCAGTGGCCCATCCACCCCGTGATTAACCCATCTCTGAAAAAGAGGAGGGATCAGAATTCCTTCCTAGCTGACCCCTCCCCTAGGCCTTGGCCAGTCACAGCCCGCTAGTCCTGGTTCCAGGATGTCAGGTGATCAGGAGGGTGTGCAAGGAAGAGGGGAGGAGGGGGAGGAAGGACATTCCCATCTCACCCCCCCCACCCCCCACCCCCACCCCCGCAGCCCCTGCTCCGCTGAGCTGCCCTGTCCCGGGAGGATGCTCTTTGGTATCTTTCAGACGTTGGTTCCTCCCTGGGTGTCCTGGCTAAGTGCGAACAGTCTGTGAAAGTTCTCAGGTTTAAGACCTCGAACCTAATCATTTGTCCTTGCTTTCCAGAAATGGATCATCTAGGGTAGGAAACACATTTTTAAACAAATAATAATAATGGAAAGCAAAAATGCAGTAATGATGCAAAATAGGATTTGGAGAGATGTCTGGGTTATTGGGCAGGACCTATGTACTATCTCAGGTTCTGGTAATTGTTTTAATGATTGAGCTACTGAGAGGTGGCACTTGGGAAAAAAAATCTTAGTTTTTCTATAAATCTTTAAACAAACATTGGGTCAACATTTTAGAAGCAGTTCTTTTCACTTGCTGATATATCTCTGTCTGCATCATGACAGTACATTTTGATTTACACCACCATTTTGAATGGCTGGAGGTGCTCCACTATATGGACGTATGAGAATTTATTTTATAGACCTCCTGTTGTTAGATGCTTCAGTTTCTGTTTTGTGATTATGGCTCAGAAAAATTTATATTCTTACATAGAGAAACCTATCAATATGCTTCTTTGCATTTACTTTCTCCGATACCAAGCTTAGAAAGCCATTCCCTATCCAGGGATGTGTTAAGTTCACAAATATTTATAAAGTGCCAACAAGGTGCCAGGTTCTATTCTATTCTATTCTATTTGTTGATCTAACAATGAACAAAACAGATAAAATTCCCAGTTCTCCTGGAGCTTATAGTTGTGTGTGGGGGGGAGGGGGGACGGTAATAAACAGTAAACCTAATAAGTGAATGATGTGTTAGAAAGTGGTGAATGATAATGAAAAAAAAAAAAAATAGAGCACCGTAAGGAGGGTGGGCAGTGCTGGGACAGAGAGATGGCAGGGGGGTGGGGGTGGGGGGTCAGGGAAGCATGTCTTTTAGGCTTTTTAAACCAGGGTGTGGGACGCCTGGGTGGCTTAGTCGTTAAGCGTCTGCCTTCGGCTCAGGTCATGATCCCGGGGTCCTGGGACCGAGCCCCGCTTCAGGCTCCCTGCTCAGCGGGAAGCCTGCTTCTCCCTCTGCCTGCCGCTCCCCCTGCTTGTGCTCTCTCTCTTGACAAATAAAATCTTTAAAAAAATAAATAAAGCAGGGTTTAAGCCAAAAGGTACACATAGAATGGGCCTTATCACCACTGGGTACATTGTCTCTTATTTAGTACAACAGTCTGGCCTTCTTCCATTACCAGAATGGGTCATGGTTTTGGTTTCTTTGGTTGCGTTCTGGAAGTGGTTGGCCAGTGTTGAAGCCACACTGTGAGAATATTTTTGTCTTTAAAGTAGGGATCATGGGGGGATGGGTAAAATAGGGGAAGAGGGAAGTACGGGCTGCCAGTTACGGGATGAATCGGTCATGGGGATGAAAGGCACGGCGTGGGGAATATAGTCAGTGGTGCTCTAACAGCCTTGTGTGGTGACAGGCGGGAGCCACGCTTGGGAGCATAGCACAATGTGTAGAGTTGTGGAATCACTATGTTGTGCACCTGACAGGAATGTAACGTTGTGTGTCAACTATCCTTCAATTAAAAAAAAATTTTTTTTGAATGTAGGCATCACACTCAGCTCAATAAGATGGCGGCTCCATGCCAATCACTCAGGGTCTGAGAGCAGCCGAGGGGGGCAGACGGTTGTCCCCAATCTTCCCACCCCTGGCCCCACGGTCCCAATGGTTCACTGAGTGGAAGAGGGATCCAAAGCACCTTGCGCTACTTAAAATGGTCTCCATACCTTTTTCTTCTTCTAGATCTCTATTCATGTTTCACATTTAACTCAACCTGTTAGGAACTCATTTTGGAATATGACGCTATGGCGAGGTCCTAACTTAACTTTTCTCCCCCCAAATGTTAACAAAATTGAAAGTTTTTTTTCTCTCCCTATTGATCTGAAGCATCACGTTATTTGTGTTCTAAATTGAATACTTAAGGGCACGCCACCAAATACCAGCTCCAAAGGATGACCCTAGATCCTTTATCACTGGATGTGACACTCATTTCTGAATCTCTGCTCTTTGCAGATGTCTGGCCTCCCTTCACTTCCTATGATTTTACCATTAGGCAGTCTCACTTTTTCTATTTGCCTACAAAGATACTCTGACTGACTTGCAAACTCTTTGCTGAACTTGTAATACTATTGGACTGTATTTATAATAATAAAAACAATGTGTAATATTTCCTGGGTGCTTTTTCCACACCAGGCTCTAAGTCCTCTATATTGAACTTAATTTAAATCTCAACACAAGTCTCTGAAATAATATTTTACAGTTAGGGAAACTGAGGCCAGAAGGGCCCGTAGCTCACTCGAGGTCCCACAAGGAGACACTGAGTCTGGATTTGAACCTCAGCAGTCTGTGCTGTTAATCCACAAGGTGTGGCTTTGCTAGAGGAGTGAGCAAAGTCTGGGGGAATAGGGAGACCAAATGGTCCTATCTAGAAAATGCTCATACCCATACGTTTGCCATACTTGGAAATGCTTTTTACCTCCAGTATCTTTACTAGACCTTGACTTAAAAAGTCAGCAATAAAGTTTATTGGCCTCTCCAGCCAGAAGGGCTCTGTGAAAGCAGAAGCTTCCTGGCATGCCAGCCAGAGGACAACCAGGGGTGAACTTGCTCGCGCTAATTTACACACAAAGTGCGTCATCAGTAGCTCTGGGGGAAATACCAGGGCCACCTTGGCTGTGAGCGCATTTCGTTGGCTACTGTCCTTGACGTGATCCACTTCTCCGGGTACTGGTCTATCAGCCTTCTCACCTCTGCACCAGATTCATCCTGAACACCCTTGCCTGTCCAGAGTGCAGCTGCAAATATCACCGAGAGCTCCCTTCTCTGCCTCGCATTGCGTCACCACCTCACACCTGCTTTTTCTTTCTTGCTTCCCAGTCTGTATACTTTCCGTTTCCTTCTCTTGTCTGATTGCATGAGCAAGGCTTCCTGGACAGTGTTGCTAAGGAGCAGGGAGAGGGGACAGCCTTGCCTTGTACCCGATCTTAGAGGGAAAGCTTAGAGTTTCTCACTATTCAGTATGATGTTAGGCTTTTGTAGGCATTCTTTATCAGGTTGAGGAAGTTCCCCTCCATTTCTAGTGTACAGACAGTTTTTATCTTGATGGGTGTTGGATATTGTCACAACTTTTTTTTTTTTTTTTTTGAGATTTTATTTATTTATTTGAGAGAGAGAGCAGGGGGAGGGCAGAAGGAGAAGGAGAGAGAATCCCAAGCAGATTCTGCGCTGAGCACAGAGCCTGCTGCAGTGATCAGTGATACTCCAGGTCTGGCTGCCCCCTCAGCCTGGATCCCAGAAGAATAGAGGGCAGGGCAGAGGGTCCTGCTGATATGCCATGGACTTGCGGCATGGATGAGAAATGAGCCTTGTTGCTGAAGCTGCTGAGATTTGGGATTATCTTCTTACTGCAGCACAACCTAGCCTGTCCTCGCTGATGCTGTGTCTTCCCAGACAAATTTTAGGACCCCAGATGAGGGTGACTTCCCATTTACAACATTCTTCTAGAGAATTCTGAGCCATATCAAATTTGTAAAAATCCCAGTCTGCACCCTGCATGAACCATGTCTGACATGTTCAATCTGATGCCGTAAATGTATGAAATGAAACCATCCGGTGGGACTTGTTCTTGCCGATGCACTGGAGGCCCTGAGTGAACACCCCTGCCTTCAGAAAGGTCTACAAACAACCCGTTATACCTTGCTCTGGATGTTGGGCAGGAACGTGTATTAACTAGACAGACCCTCCGTGGATGAAACCAGGATTGTGTTTCTTTGTCGTCTGTCCTCTGACTCCTCTCCAGTCCTCTGATTACTCACAAGCTATGTTGACTAGTCTGTGATCACAACTGCAAGTTTGGGGTTTCTGCCTTCATCTCGGGCTTTAACTCCATCTTTGTAATGTCTGTTCTTTCTTTTCCAATTTGAAGATTATTCTCCTGGATGAAGACAGAAGCAAAATAAAAATCGAGTGGTTCTGCTTTCTCTCCATCATCTGTTTACATGACATCAAAGTCCCTGAGCCCTGGCCTCACCTTAGCTTTCTTTTTTTTTTGTTTCTCTGAGATGACCTTAAAAAAAAAATCCCTTTGTGTGTTCTTTAGCACATTTCCCAAGTGTCAGCTCATTCTGGATTAATTTATCTTTACTTGTTCCCGAATATTCACTTAGAAGTTACTTTATTAAATTAAAATAATGCTAAAATAACAACAGATATCCAAGATTGAAATGGCTCATAATTATGTAACCTAATCAAACCAAGGATTTTCCCATGTTTTCTAATTCTTTATGCGTATTTTAAAATATCGCCAGCAATATTATCTACAACAAACATTTAAAATTTTCTGAAATGTAACATAGATATATAAAGTAGAAAAAACAAACATCTGTATCTCAGTGGACTGTCCTAGAGCAAACGCCAGTATACCTCAGGTCAAGAAAAGAGATAGATCATTCTAGCACCTCAGAAGCCTGCCTCATACCTCCTCCTGGATTACTACCTTTCCCTCTCCATGTAATTAATACAACCTTGATATTAACCTCTTCTTTGCTTCTCTTTATGGCTTTGCCCGCTACCCAGTGACCTTGAGCTCTAGTTCAGTTGCGCCTGTTTTATTGTTTTATTTTTTTTTTTAAGATTTTTATTTTTATTTATTTGGGAGAGAGAGAAGGAGAGCACAAGCAGGGGCAGTGGCAGGCAGAGGCAGAGGGAGAAGCAGGCTTCCCGCTGAGCCCGGAGCCCGATGTGGGACTCGATCCCAGGGCCCCCGGGATCGCGACCTAGAGCCGAAGGCAGACGCTTAACCGACTGAGCCACCCAGTCTCCCCACAGTTGTGCCTGTTTTATGAACCTCATATAAATGGAACTATAAGCATGTGCCTCTTTGTGCTGGCTTATTTTATTCAATATTACATTTGTGGGATTCATCCATGGTGTAGTATGTGGCTGTAGTTCATTCATTGTCTAAACATACCAAATATATTTCTCTGTTTCATGTTTGATGGTTGTTTGGATTGCTTCTAATTTTTGGCTTTTGTGAGTGGTGCCACTCATGAACATTCTAATTGTGTTTCTTGGTGCACACGTACACACATTTCTATTGGGTATATACCTAGGGATGAACTTGGGTTGGGTGCTATGTGGGTGTGCTGCTTTGGTAGATAATGCCAAACGGTTTTCCAAAGTGATCATATCAATTTGCACTCCCATCAGCAATGTGTAAGTGGTCATTGCTCTAAATCCTTGTTAACACTTGCTATTATCACTGCTTAATTTTAGCCATTCTTGTGGGTGCTTAGTGGTATTGCGTTATATTTTATTTTGTGTTTCCCTGATTAATAATCACGTTGAGCACCTTTTCAATTGTTTATTAGCCATCAGAGATCTCTTTTGTAAAGTGCTTTTTCAAATCCTTGGCCCAGTTTTCTTTTCGGTTTTTGCCTCTCTTAAGGATTTGAAAGAATTTAAAAAATATATTAAAACTCTGAGTTTTTTGTAGTTATTTGTGTTGCAAAGATCTTCTCTCACCTTGTGGCTGTCCTTTCATTCTCTGAACGTCTTCTGATGACCAAAAGTTCTTAATTTTAATATAGTTAAATTTAGCAATTGTTTCCTTCATGACTGTTCTTGAAGAACTTTACCTCCGTTATGTAGAAGGATTCCTTCCTTCTTTCCTTCCTTTTGCCTTTCATATGTATCTCATGTTTTTCACTTCCTTTGGAATTATACAGTAGGTATTCTTGCTTCAAAAGAACGTATAATTATGTTGTCCAACACCATTTATTAAAGACTGCCATTTCCCTACTGCTCTGCAGAACTGCCTTTGTCATAAATTTCATGTATATATATATATATACATCTGGGTTTGCTTCTGAGCTTTTTATTCGGTTCCATTGATGAATTTGTCCTTATACCACACTATTAAATGCTGTATGTTTTATAATAATTCTTGATGTTAGATAGGAAAAGTCCTCCCATCTTGTTCTTCTCATTCAAGAATGACATGGCTATTCTGAATATTTTGTACTTTTATATGCAGCTTTGAATCAGCTTATGAAGCTCTGCAAAAAAAAGTTGGGATTTTCGTTGCGATTACATTGAATTTACAGAATAATTTGGGTACAGTAGACATCTTTACAATATTGAGTCTTCCAATTCATGAACATAGTATAGTCCTCTATTTTGATCTAAGCTATTTCTTATACTGTTCAGAGGTTTACTTTGTAACATATTTTACTAGATTTATTCTTAGGTTTATTTTTATGCTATTGAAAAACGGTATTTTATTTCATTGTATTTGGCTTTTTTTTCCTGATATATAGACAAATCTAGTGTATTGACCTTGTTTCTGATGCATTACTAAATTTATTCATTAATTCTCAAAATGTAACTCTTTTAGATTTTCTACACATCATATATTACATGCAAATCATGACTGTTGTATTTCTTTTCAATCCTTTCTTATCTTACTGCACTAGACTAATACAGTGATAACATTGGTGATAACAAACATCCTTGTTTTGTTCTTGATTTCAAAGGGGAATGTTTCATCATTTCACCATTATGTATGAAGATTATGATAGGTCTTTTTCAAGATGCATTTCTCATGTTTAGGAAGTTCCCTTCCATTCTTAGTTTGCTAAGAATCATGAATGGATGTTAAATTTCATCAAAATATTTTTTTGTACCTATTGAGATCATTTTTATCCTTTATCCTGTCAATGTAATAAATTGCACTGATTGATTTTCAAATGTTGATCCAAGTTTGCATTTGTAGAATGAACCCAACCTGATCTACTCATAAATAAGTTGGGAAATATTTTGTTTAGAAGTTTTACATTTATGTTCATGCATGAGACTGGCCTGTGGCTTTTTTTTTTTTTTTCCTTTTTTTCCCTTTCTAAATGTTCTGGCTCAGTTTTGTTGTCAAAGTCTTACTGGCTTCACAAAATAATAGACTCTTTTTTTTTTTTTAAAGATTTTATTTATTCATTTGACAGAGACAGAGACAGCGAGAGCAGGAACACAAGCAGGGGAGTGGGAGAGGGAGAAGCAGGCTTCCCGCTGAGCAGGGAGCCTGATGTGGGGCTCGATCCCAGGACCCTGGGATCATGACCTGAGCCGAAGGCAGACGCCCAACGACTGAGCCACCCAGGCACCCATGGCTTCACAAAATAAGTAGTGGATTGATATATCTTATTCCCTAGAAGAGTTTGCAAGATTGGAATTATTTCTTCCTTAGGTGTTTGGCAGAATTTGCCAGTAAAACTCTCTAGAACTGTAGTTTTCTTTGTGGGAATATTTTAAATTATCGATTGACTATGTCTTATGAATATTCAGTTTTTGTGTTTTCTTATGTCATTTTTCTGTAAGTCACATTTTACAAGAAATTTGTCTATTTCATCTGATGTTTAAAATGTTTTGGCATATAGTTCTTCACAATATTTTCTTCTTGTCTTTTCAGGATCTGTGGAATCTATGGTGAGATTCTTGTTTTCACGGCTGACATTCATTATGTGTGTCTTTCTCTCTCTCCCATCAGTCTTGCTTGGGGGTTAGCAGTTGCATTCATTCTTCCAGACGCAACCATTCATCTTGTTCAATACTCTTTAGTGTGTGTTCGTTTCCTAAGTTTCATTTAATTTCTGAATATTTTCTTCCTTCTTTTTTCTTTGAGTTTAACTTGTTATTCTTTGGTTAACATTTTGAGGTGAAAGCTTAAACTTTAGGCTTTTCAGTCTTTCTTCTTTTCTAATATATGTCGTGAGAGTTCTGTAAGCACATCTTTAGGTATATCCCACAACTTTCGATACATAGTACTTTGCATTATTCAGTTCAAAATATTTTAAAATTTCTGTTATGATTTATTTTCTAATTCATGGGTTATTTAGAAGTATATTTCTTAATTTCCAAATGTATTAGGGTTTTTCTGGTTATCTCTTTATGCTGATTTTGTGTAACTGTATTATGATCATAGAATAAGTATCTCCATATATAATTTTCAGTTTTTCAAAGGTTTTAAAATTTGCTTTCTGGCAAATTTGTAAACATTTGTAAATGTTTAAGGTATGCTTATAAAGAGTGTATTTTCTGCAGTCATTGGGTGCAGGGTTTTATATATTTCCTTTAGGTCAATTTTACTGATCATATTATTCAAATGTTTATCTGATTAAAAAAAAAATCAGCATCTGGGAGTTGTGTTCTAAAATCTCCCTCCTTGTGGAATTTTCTATTTCTTCTTAATGTTTGCTTTTGATATACTTAAAGCTGTACTATTAGGTGAATACAAGTTTGGAATTGTTCTATCTTCTTAGTGAATTGAATGTTTTATAGTTACAAAATTCCCTACTTATCTCTAGCAATTCTTTTTGCCTTAAATTTTACATCGAAAGATAATAGTTTAGTATCACCAGCTTCCTTTTGGTTAGTCTTTTGTGGGATAACTTTTCCCTATATTTTACTTTCAACTTTTCTGTATCCTGGTTTATTAGATGTTCTTCCCGTAAACAACAGACAGTTGTGTTTTTTAATCTAATCTAACAGTAATTGGAACATTTACTATATTTATATTTTTTATAATTTTTGATATATTTGCTTTTAAGGTATCATTTTACTAAGTGTTTCCTATCTGTTCCTCCTATTATACGTTTCTTACCTCTCCTTCATTGACCACTTTTGGATTGAGTAAGAATTTTCTTGTTATCCATCCCCCATTGGCTCAGAAGTTATATACCCTTTTACAATTATTTTATAGGTTATGCTGAAGATAAACAATATGCATCCTTGACTTATCGAAATCAATGATTAATTAGCACTTGTACTTGCTTTCCAGACAATGCAAGGAGTTAGAACACTTTTGCTCTATTCATCCTGGTCTGTTTCATATGCTAATGTTGCCATATGTTTTAATTTTCTCTATAAATATACATCCCACCCCAAATAACTAATATAAATGGTCTCCTAGGGATCCTTCTTCATCTTTCTCCATGCTCATATAAACATGTACACATGTATATAGGGATTTCATCTTCAGTTTTTATAGAACTGAGGTTGTGTTTGATACATTTTTGCTGAAACTCGCTTTACTCATATAAATACAATCACTGTTTTTTAAAGTCAGTCATTAGATGCAGATCTAATTCAGCTTTTGTATAGCTACATATTATTCCATATTATGGATCTAGCATACTTTACCTAATAAACAAAAAATTATTTTTAGTCTTTGTCATTATAAGCATTGTTATAACAAATAACTTTATACACATGTCTTTATATGTTGGTGGTGACTGTTTTGATTCCTATCGCTTTGTAGTAAGTCTTGAAATCTGGGATTTCGATACCTCCAGCTTTATCCTTTTTTCTCAAGAGTGCTTTGGCTATTTGGGGTCTTTTAAGGAATTTTTGTTTCGGTTCTGTGAAAAATACTATTGGTATTTTGATAAGGACTGCATTGAATCTGTAGATTCCTTTGGGTAGTATGGACATCTTAATAATATTCTTCCAATCCATGAGCATGGTATATCTTTCCATTTATTTGTGTCATCTTCAGTTTTTTTCATCAGTGTCTTACAGTTTTCAGAGTATAGGTTTGTCACCTCTTTGGTTAAATTTATTCCTAGGTGTTTTATTCTTTTTCTTACAATTATAAATGGGATTGTTTTCTTAATTTCCCTTCCTGCTATTTTGTTAGTAGTGTATAGAAATGCAATGATTTTCTGTACACTGATCTTGAATTCAGCAAATTTACCAAATTCATTTATTACTTCTAATAGTTCGGGGTTCTCCGCCCCCGCCCCCCCCCGCTTTTAATAAGATTTACCAGAAGTCATATACGACATTTCCCTTTACTTCTGATGTCAGGAGGTAGTTACATGACTCTATCTAACTGCAAGGGAGGCTAGAAAATAGTCTTTTATGCCAGGCAGCAGTATGCTCAGCTAAAAATAAGGCTTTTATTGACTAAGAAGGAAGGAGTGAAAGCATGATGATGTGGACACCTGGTAGGCTCTGCTGCAGTGGGAGCTGAGAACTTAGGGCTCTGAACTCTTCTCTATTTTAACCAGAGAAGCTTACTTTTTTAATCTGCTTAAAAAGTTGCATTCACTGTAAGATTTGAATGCAAGAACCCTATATTTTAAAAGGAAGAAGAAGAATCAAAACCACTGGGCCAAAGCAAGTGTCCCTTGTCTTATAGAGCAAGTGACCAGCAATAATGTAGACCTGCCAGTGCACTTTCCAACTCCTTTCTTGGCCTGGGGCTGGGTCCAAGGAATAGGCAGGGCCCAGACTTCTGCCTTCCCTATCCTTGAGAACATATGGTGAAAAAAGGACTGAATTCCTAAAAATGGAATTGCTGGGTCAAAGTGTAGTTGCATATGTAATTTTACTAGGTACTACCAAATCCCCCTTGATAGGAGTTATACTTTTTTGCATTCCTGCCAGCGATACATGAGCGCATAAGGAACAAACGTTAACCTCCCAATTTTCCCTTTTACAGATGAAAGAATGAAAGTAGAGGTGCATCGAATAACTTGCCCAGGTCACACAGCTATTAAGTACCAGAGCTGGAACTTGGACCCAGCCAAGAAACATTTCTCTGCTCTATAAGATGTATAGCAATGGCTTGGGAGGACCTCACTATCTCCCCTTTTGGGAGAGGCATTAGGGAAGCTTAACCTGTCCGTAACCATCATCCTGGCCTTCTGTGATGCTTGTCTCCAATAGTTATATTCCAGTTCCAGAAAAATCTGTTTCCCACCCTTGGGGCTAAAGTCTCAGTGACTTCTGAGGTTGGGTCATCTTATCAGGGTGACCCCTGTTAGAAGCAGCCTTTCCTCCCTGTTCCACGTGAGTCATTACTGAGCACCCACCAGACTGGATGGTTCTTTCTTACCTAATTAGAGCATCTCTTTTCATGCTAAAATGTGGTAGATGCATGAAAATGTGGAACAAATGTGCCTGGTTATATCTGCTTCTCTAGAGTCAGAGTATGTGAGGGAGCACTTAAAATTTTTAGTTTTATGATAAAATGACTCGTCACCCTTCACAATGCTTTGAGAGAGAGCAGCTTATACCACCAAAGAGAAGGCAAAAGGGAGGGGCAGTAAGTGTCACTTGCCACGGCATGGCACATCCTTCACACCAGTAACCTTCATACAGCCCTTTGATGTGGGTATTATGACTTCCTTCTCACAGGGGCAGGAACTGAGGCCCAGGGGGTAAATGAGTTGCCCAAACTCACACAGATGGCAAATGGCAGAGGTTGCTTAAATCTAGCTTCTGTGGCACAAAAACCTGTGTGGATTTTTGTGTGTGTGTGTGTGTGTGGGTGGGTGGGTGGGTGTGTGGGTGTGGGTGTGTGGGTGTGTTTAGTGCATTTACTTTTCCAAAAAAGGGATCCAGACAATTTACAGGACAACTCCCAGGATTGCTGCATTCAGGGAGCACCCCCTGCTTTGGAAAAAGTTTCAGTAGCCTGCCTCTGGGTCCACCCCCTTCCTGGTTCACCCTACACTCTTCCCCACACATTCCCCAGATGGCGTCTAGCCCCATGGCCATTATCAGTTGGGTTGTGTTCAGCTGCAAGTAACAGAGACTCACAATTTGGCTTAGAGGATTGGGTGCATTTCTTGTCCCATAAAACTCTGAGGCAGGATGGGTTCTAGTGATTTGGTATCAGAAGGTTTACCTTTCTTTTCCCCATGTGCTTCTACTCTGCTTTCCATTGTATCAACCTTATTGTAATCCTGGCTCCCCTTCATGGTTGCAATGACTTCCAGATTCTTCATGTTCAGGAGAAAGAAGAGGTTTCTTCTAGAGTGTTCTAGACAGAGCTAGAAAACTAACACTTGTCTGCAGCTTCAGATAGACTCAAATGCCCTCTCCTGAACCAGTTACATGACCAGAGGATGGGGTGTATCGGCTTAGACTTGAACTCTACATCCCACTCCTAGTGCAGGGGTGGAGTTATCCCCCCAAGCACATGGGAGA
This sequence comes from Eumetopias jubatus, assembly GCF_037043125.1. Taxonomy (NCBI): domain Eukaryota; kingdom Metazoa; phylum Chordata; class Mammalia; order Carnivora; family Otariidae; genus Eumetopias; species Eumetopias jubatus. The sequence continues at coordinate 123,236,343 of NW_028274816.1, forward strand.
TATGGACACGTCAACATAAATTAGGGTAGCTAGCATGAAAAATGGGTATGGATATAGAACAAGCAACACCCATATCTACCACAACTCCCAAATTCAAGCCTCTATTTTGACCTCTGTGTTCCAAAGTCCAACTGCCTATTCAGTACCTCCACTTGAATGTCTGATACGCCCCTCAAGGGCAACATGGCCAAAATAGATCTCTTGATTCACTTCCCTGTCCATCTGTTCCTCCCTCAGTCTTCTCCATCTCAATAAATGGCATCAACCATTCACCCAGTTGCTTAAGCCAAAAATTAATTTTCTCTTACCACTCTCCCCTTCACACACTGAGCTCTAGCCACACTGACATTCTTTTGGTTTCTAGAACTGTTTCCTACCTCAGGACCTTTGCACTTGCTGTTCCCACTGCCTGATATGCTCTACATTCATGGTAAGTTGCTCCTTGTCAGTCAGGCCTTTATTCAAATATTACTTTTCCTGGCCACTAAATCCAAATTAGGCACCCAATCTGTCCCATACCTGTCACTGTCTATCACATCACCTTGATTTGGTTTCTTCTTAGCACTCATCACTATGTGACATGATCTTGTTCATTCATTTTGTTTTCTTTATTGTCTTTCCCCCCCAGAATGAAAGATCCATGCCAGCAAAGACTTTGGGTGTCTTATTCACTTCTGTGTCCAGTAGATCTATGCAAATATCTATTTGCGTGATATCTACGTGAACACCCAAGTGATGCTTCCCCCTGGAGTTGTGCGACATAGCAGCCCCAACTGTATCCCAGAATCTAGAACATGTCTGCTGCATGGTAAATTCTCAATAAATATTAGGTCCATAAATGGATGGATACACAAGTGGATGAGTGGAGGGATGGGTGGAGAGAAGGATGGATGGGTAGACGGATGGATGGGGTGGATGCGGACCTTAAACATCACCCTTCCTGAAGGTAGAAAGACAATATGGTTAGTAGGCTCTGGTTGGGGCAGAGATGTTCTTTGGAATCCAGAACCCTCTTTATTGTCTTCCCTCGACCATTTCACTTCTCAGTCAGGTTGAAAAAAAGAAGAGTTCTAGCTTTGAAACCCCTGATGAGTTCAATGATCCATTACTGTAATCCCATGTGATTCCCAGTTTGAGAGTGCATTCTGACCCAGACACCCCACCTCACCCTGCCCTGGCCAAGGCTGGCTCCTTGCTGCTCAGGACCCTGCCTTAAAGTGTTGAAGAAATGACATCCTCGAGCTAAAGTAATAACTATTGCTATAATAACTAACATCTGTATGGTACTGTGCGGGTTGCAAGGTGGGGTTTTTTTTGCATGGATTATCTCAATTCTTCAGCATGACAAATCTGGTGCCATTATCATTATGTCACCGAAGCTTAGACGGGGCCTAATCTGGGGGATAGCAAGCCCCGACACCCTCTGTCTGCACCCATGGCAGACACCATTAATCAATTAAGGCACTCTTTCCTGTTTAGCCCAGTCCCGACCCCAGAATTTTCAATCTTGGGACACAGCCACTCCCCAATCAGTCAGGCTGACACACATGACAGAAAGCCTTTTCCCATTGGGCTCGCCCAGGTCCCTCACTTTGCATATGTGGCAACTGGGGACTAGGGATGCCACCCAACTAGTTAGTGGTAAAGCCAGTGCTAGAACCCTGGACTCTTGGCTCCCGTGTAGTCAAAGGTCTTCCCACTGGTTGCTGTACATGGTTCTCAAGGTGATCGGGATTCTGATTTAACCGGGTGTCCGGCTTTTAAAAGGTCCCCAGGAGACTGTAATTTGCAGCCAAGGTTGAAAACTATCGACATTTTCTCCCTCTATGATAGTGTGTTTATTATTTTTCCTGATGCTAAGAATTACCTGGGTCCACTTGTTAAATGTACATTTGTAAATACATAGGTCTCTCCCCTGGAGAATCTGACTCAAGAGGTCTGTCCCAGGGCCCGGGAATCTACATTTTCATAGGCCTCCCAGGGGATTCTGATCATCCAGGAAGTTGGGCCAGACAGCTCTGAACCAACTCAGCTAGGTCTCTCTTTGGACAGCCCAAGAATGAGGCCAGGCAGCTATTGAGGGTCAGGAGGCAAAGGGTGATCTGGGCTTTGTCTCTTTAAATAGTAGCAAAGGCTTCTGTCCATTTCCCAAGCATTTGCCTTTCTTTTGAAGTTTCCAGTCTAGAGTATTATGTAATCCATCTCAAGAATTTATAAGAATAATATCGCCCTCGTGCCTGGTTTATGTAGAAAAAGGGACAGATAAAGTAGAACGCAGAGGTAAGGATGAAATGAAAATTATTTGTCTATTTTAGACAAGCAATTTTCTCTAATGTTCTGTTCTCTTGTGTTGGTGTCCTTCTGAGAGCTCAAGGGCTTTTTAAGGTAGAGCAAATCTGGGGGATTGTTCTTGAGGGAGACCTGAAATGTGGATAGGGATTGTCAGCAGCAGGGCCTGGGAGGATCCAAGCGTCCAGTGATGACATGCGGGCCAGGAGACCCCACTGCACACCACATGGGCCTCAGACAGGTGGGACAAAACCAAAGTGGTGAGGTTTCATCGTGTGTCAGACCCTGAGCTGGGTTCCTCTCTCCCCGCCAATGAAAATCCTGCAAAGCACAGTTAATATCTCCATTTTACAGATGAGTAAATTGAGGTTCAGAGACACTGTCTTTGGCCTAACTAGGAACTTCTCAGTCTAGAAGGGGAAAGCAGCATTTAATGCCATGCCCACTACTACTAGGAAGACCCAGGCTCACTGGAACCTCAGGATGGGAATATGCTTGGCATTTTAAAAATGGAAACTAGAGTCAATTCTTTTCAGTCATGCATATTAATGGAGAGACGGAGCCTGGAGAATTACAAAGAGCAGATTTACCACCTAAACTTACTTGTCCTCGAGCTAATGCTAAACTGGGTGGCAAATCCAGATCGGGAAAGAAATGAATATGGAATTAAGAGCAGGCCACAAATATGCACCAAAAACCTTAAAAATGCGCACACCCTCTGACCCAGCAATTTCACCTCTAGGAATTTATCCTCCCAAAATAGCTGAAAAAGTGGGCCAGGAAGAATTTACAAGGACCCAGAATTTAAATTGTTTACAAGCTTTGAAAAATTGGAGACATAACTGTCCAACAATAGACTTAACATAATATAGCACATTGACTTAGGCAAATACCATATGCCCATGAAAAATGGTGCTGTAGACATGTGTCTATTGACCCAGAAAGCAGTTCATCATACATTTGCTGAGTGAGAAAACAGCCTGTGTTGGAGTGGCATGTTTGATACGATCGTGGTTATGTTGAAACAAACAAATAAATAATATTCCAGGAGTGTTAAGTGAGATATATAGCAATATATATATATATATCTCCAGGTGCCCTGGATTATTGGATTGTTATCTCTATATAGTGGGATCAGAGACCATTTTTATTTGCTGCTTTTTTCCCCATTTATCCAAACACGCTGAATATACCTTGCTTTATTTTTTTCCGGGTTTATTAAGATAGAATTGACATATAGCACTGTAGGAGTTGAAAGTGTACAGGAACAAGAGTTGACTTGCATATATTGTGAAGTGATGACCACAGTGAGTTTAAGTCTAGTTAACATCCCTCATCTCATATGATACAAAAAGAAAAAAGAAAGAAAAAATGTGTTTTTTTTTTTTTCTGCGTGATGAGAACTCTTAGGATTCACTCTCTTAGCTTTGAAATCCACCGTGCGGCAGTGTTAGCTGGAATCACCCCAGTACTTAGTCATCTCAGAACTGGAAGTTGGTGTCTTTGGACCATCTTCATCCAACCCTCTCCCCCCAAACCCCTGTCTCTGGCAACCACATATTTGATCTCTTTTTCTATGAGTTTGGTTTTTTGTTTGTGGGGTGTTGTTTTATTTATTTATTTTTTTTAAGATTCCATGTGTAAGTGAGATCATACAGTATTTGTCTTTCTCTGTCTGACTTATTTCACTTATCATAATACCCTCAAGGTCCATCCATCCATCTTGTTGCAAATGGCAGGATTTCCTTCTTTTTTATGGCCAAATAATATTGCATTGTGTATATATCTTTATCCATTCATTCGTTGCTGGACACTTAGGTTGTTCTGTCCTGCTTTGGTTTGGTTTGGTTTTGTTTTTTGCTTAACTGTTTTCTTCAGGGAACATCTGTCACTTGCATAACTAAATGAAAGTTGTAAAAGTCTTAATTAATGCCACCAGTGAAAAAGAGGTAGGGAAGGGACCTGGAGGCGGGAAGGGGCTGAGGGACACCAATACCGGGGTTCATAAGCAACCACGAACCCAGCTCACAGATACACCCAGCTTATAAGCTACATAGGCAGGTTATGGCACACCCTTGAACCTGATCCCTGGTCGGTTCATGGCATATGGAGTTTGGCACCTGCCATGTCCCTGTCTCCTACCATGTATCTATGTGGGTCAGCTGCTTTGTGTAGGGGAAGAAACACATAACCCTTGTACCACATACACATCTGGAGGCATTCATACAGAGAATGGCCATCTTGGAGATGAGGGGTTGGGTGGAGAATGGGGGTGCTTGAGAAGAATTCCTGAACAAGTGAGGGACTTCTAGTACAGGGAGCCCCACTCAGAGACCAGCTGAAGTATTATCGGTGAGGATGGTCCCATCTGTCATGTGGCAGGGGCTCCAGCCTGAGGGTGGAGAGAGTAGGTGTGGATGTGTGACTCTTGGGAACCAGGAAGAGTGCTTTTCCGTGAAGACTGTAGATGTTCGTTGTTGGGGTGAACAGGCAGAGACCTCCAGACGTCGGGGCGCCGGGGGAAGCCCACGTAGAGACTGTTGCCAGCAGAGGCGGCTGCCTTGGAGCCACCAAGGATGTGGCAGTGGCACGGCAGAAGAGGACAGGCAGGGTGGTCTAGGAGGAATGGGGGTGGCCATCCGTCCACGGGAGTTTGGTACCGCAAGCCAGGTTCCTATTGCTGCTGTAACAAGCTTCCATAAACTTAGTAGCTTACAACGTATACAAAGTTTTCTCCCGCAGTCTGGGGGTCAGAAGTCCTAAAAATCAAGCTTCTGGCCGGGCTGCATCTCTGCTGGTGGCTCTGGAGGAGAATCCATTTGCTTGCCTTTTCCAGCTTCCAGAGGCAGCCGGCTCGTCTGGGCTCATGGCCCCTCCCTTGAATCACTCCGACCTTGGCCTTGTCTCCCCTGCTTCTGTCACTGCATCGTCTTCTCTGACTCTGACGCTTCTACCCCGGCCGACAGGGGCCCTTGTGACTGCATTGGGCCCACCTGGATAATCCAAGATCATCTCCCCATCTCAGGACCCCTAATCTAGTCACACCTGCAAAATCTCTCTTGCCGTGTAAGATAACCTATTCCCAGGTTCTAGGGATTAGGGTGTGGCCATCTTTTGGGGGCCACGGAGGACAGGTAGGAGGCCCCCCTGGGGGCTCCCAGAAAGCACTGCTGGGAAAAGGGGGGCCTGGATTTAGTAGCTTTGGGCATTAAGTAGTTATTCAAACTCACAAGTGAGTGAAGTTTAGGGACCTTGAGGTCCAACACAGATGGGACCCTGGAGCCCCGGGGAGCTGGGGATCTGTCCAGAGTCACAGGGCTAGTGCTCCAGCTGTTCTCCATGCTGTCTGTTTCATTCACCTGACATTAGGAAAAGGAAGTGCTGCTGCTGTTTGTTGCTGTTGTTCAAGGCAGAGAATAAAACCTACCAGATTTTGGGGGAGGAGTGGGTGGGTGTGGTTTGCTTTGCAAGGGAAAGCCCAGAGCCCCCTGAGTGTGGGTGGCCTGCAGGGACTTGCTGGGCCTCGGCCCTCCTTGGGAAGCTGTCCTCTCACGGGGGGCTTTCCATCGAAGGAGGATGGAGAGAGGCCAGGCACTCCCAGCTCGGAGTCGGCAAACTGTGGCTCATGGACCATTCCCCTGAGGTTGCCTGGCCGCTCGCTGTTGGTCAGCCTTCAGCTCTTTCCCCAAAGAGGAAGCTCTTCCTCCTGCCTCAGATCGGATTGGATTGTGGGGTGGGTTCCAGGGACAAAGGGAAAGTACCTGGGACCCACCCAGCAAGAAGACATTTCTCTCTCTGACCCTCTGGAAAGCCCACACGTGTGCATGCCTGGGTGGTGAGTGCTAAGGGGGAGGCCAGACTCTATGCTTTGCTGTTTTTCGTTCTTTCTATTCTTAAGTCAGCCAGTTCTCAGTGGATTTGTCAGAAAGAAGCACTGACATCAGATCACCTGGGTTTTAGTCTTGCCCCTGCTTCTCGCCCAGTATGTGACTCCAGATACATCCTTTGACTTCTCTGGGCCTCAGTTTACCCATCTGTAGAATCAAGGGTCAGACTGGATGATCTGCAAGGTGTCTTCTAGGATGTGTCCTGCTTATACTGGAATGCTTATGACAACCTCCCCACTGGTCTCCCCACTTCCTTCCTTTGAGGTCTCAAGCCCACCTGGTTGCCAAAATCAAATCCCCCCAACCACACTTGCTTTTGCTTTCCACCATGCCCCAGTGGCTAGCCAGGTGCCTGGCCTTCAGCAGGCCCCGAGCTCCATGAACATGGAAGGAATGACTCAAAGGACGAGGCCCAGGCAAAGGGGGGCCAGCGTCACACTCACTGTGCACAGGAAGGGAAGCCCCTCTGTCCAGCTCCCCCCATCCCTGAGGCCTGCCGAATCCCAGGAAACCGGTTGTTAAGGAGCCAGCTGCAGCTACCAAGTTAGATAATGAGTGCCTGAGTTTTTCCACCCCTGTTTACCTTGTGTTAAGTACACGAAAATGATGTCATTTCTGCGCCCATCCAGCTGGCGTGGGTGACAGGGTCTCTTGGGCCTCTCCTCTCCCCACCATGGTCACCCCAACCTTCATCAGCGTGGGCTGGGCCTCGGGGAGGCCGGTCAGTGCCACATCATAGCGCTTTCCCGGTCTTCCCTTCCCGCCCACCCCGCGTTTCCACCCCCTCCGAGTTCATCTCTCACCATGAAGGCTACAGTGGTGTCTAATTCGTCCTCTTGCCACAAGCGTGTCCCCTCCAGGCCCTTTACCCCCACGGCCGGAGGGAGTTTTCTAAACGGCACCCTGCCTGACACCCTTGACTGGCTCCCATGCTGTGTTCAGAAGGAACCTTAGCCTGACCCCAGGCCCTGGAGATCAGCGTCCTACTACTCACCACCACACCCCGGGACTCCGCGCCTCAGCCCTTCAATCAGCCAGGTCTTCTTCCACAGTCTTTTTTTTTTTTTAAGATTTTATTTATTTGAGAGAGAGCGCGCCTGCAAGCAGGGGAAGGGGCAGAGGGGGGAGGAAGAGGGAGAGAATCTCCAACAGGCTCCATGCCCAGAGTGGAGCCTGACGTGAGGCTCGGTCTCACACCCCTGAGATCATGACCTGAGCCGAAACTGAGTTTGACGCTTAACCGACTGAGCCACCCAGGTGCCCCATTCTTCTGTCCACCTTCTTGAAGGCGTACCTCCCTTCCCCAAGATCTTCACCCCTTGGGGCCCCTTTTCCCTTTAGCTGAACCCCTAAGCCCCTCGGGGAACCTCAGAACCAATCCTCCCCCTCCACTCCCAGCCCTATTCCCCTCCCATGTGCCCTCATTGTGTCCTGCTGGGAAGAGAAAAGGCAATGACATTTGGAGACTGTCAGAGGCTGCAAAATGTATAAGACCCAGAAAAGACCCTGAGGTTTGCTGATCCTCTTAGGAGGCGATGTGCATGGGGTGGAAGGAAGGGTGAGGAGCTTCCACTGGAAGGGCCTCCTGTTCAGGAAATTGGATCCCACAAGAAGGCCATGAGGACAAAGGGCCTGGAGCTTGCAGCCTGGCTCCCAGTCCGGCAGCCCTTCTGGAGGCAGTGACCCTTCTAGTTTCTGAGTATCTGCCGGGTGCACAGAGCCCGTGCAACAGAGCACCCTGCAGGTCTGCCGCAGCAGAGGCAGAGTCTGAGGGTGGGGGAGCCTCTGAAGGTCCTTGACGAAGAGCAACCACTCTGTTCTAGGCTCCGAGCTGGGGGCTGCAGTCACAGGGGGAGCAAGACTCTTTCCTCACCTTGCCCAGTATAGGCAATGGACAGACACATAACACATGAGTATTCCAATGTGATCAGAGATGCAAGCTCAACCAGGGACAAAGCAAGCCACGTGGATGGGTGCTCCATAAAGAGATGGCGACCAGTAACAGCCGATGTGATCTCACTCACTCCTCACAGCACCCTGTGACAGGGGAATGTAGCTCCCCTTTGCACACTTGTACACATAATGCACATTTGTGCAGAAGCACATGCCCCATGCCAGGCAACTACTAACCATGCTGAGCCTCAGTTTTGACTTCTGTTAAATGGGCTTTATTGATACCCATGTTACAAGGCTTTGTGAGACTGAACGAGGGAATATATGTGGCAGGGCCCGGCTCCTAATAGGTATCAAATCTCAGCTTTCTTAAGAATAAGGAGCCATCTTGGCCATGGCGCAAGACGGTAGGCGGGATCAGGGGTCTTTGACAGATGGAGCAAGTTGGGACCCCAAAACAGGAAGCGTAGGGTGAGTTCTCTGAGTGGAACTTCAGGACACCTGGCCTTTGGGGGCTACCTTCACCTGACCCCTTCCCACGAGGGCCACCCTTCCAGGGCCATGACAGGCCAAGCCACCCAAGTGTCCATCACCTCAGGCGTGCTCCCTTCATGGGTCATGCAGGCTCCGGGCTCACTCTCCCGGCCTGCCCCAGTCCTATTTCTGGAGTGGGAGAGCTGGTCCAGTTCACTCCTAGTTTTTAGGCCCCTGAGGCAGGTGGAGGGGGTGGTGAGGCCTGGCTTCATCCTGAGCCTGGACTTGCTGCTCCCATCCCCCCAACACCCCCCCTGCAGAGGCTGCCTCTTCCCCGCCAGGCTGGGCCAGCAGTCGGGCTGCCTATAAATAGCAGAGTGAGATTCCTCGTGGCCCAGTGAATGGCGCTGACATCCGGCCTCTGCCTGACTGAGCCCTGAGTCACAGGCCCCGCCGGAGGCCCGCCCAGGCCACCGGGCCTGCTCTACTGACATGGCCTCAGAGGAAGCGTCGAAGCGGAGGAGAGTCTCTCGGGAGGCTGAAAGAGGCCGAAAGAAATGCAGCTGGCATTTCCTCCCCGCAAGGCCCGCCAGGGCGCATGAGTGGGTGTGCACGGGTGTGTGCCAGGCCGAGGGGTCGGCTCCAGGGGGCACAGTGGCCTCGGCAGCCCCTTCCCAAAGTGTAACAGATTCCCGGCAAACCTCATCTGCGAGCCTCATCGGCTCCCCCTTGCACTCTTGTTCTGGCTTTTGCTCCTTTCAAAGCCAAAACCAAACCCACAGAGATGGACAGACCCACACAGGCTCAGAAAATGGGCGCAAAGGCTGCAAACCCGGTCCCCGGGGAACGGGCAAGAACCGAGACCGCTCTAGAAGGCCGAGTGGAAGGATGGGCAGGAGGCAGCAGGGGGGGTCTCCAACCCTCTGCACTCCGCCTGGGTCAGAAGGAGGTTCTGACTGGTGCTGGGGTCCCATGTCCACCCTGTGGCTAGAGGAGGGCAGAGGGAGCTGGGTAGGCTCTCTCCAGTGGGGAAGGAGAGTGCTTTTGATGGTCCAAGCCCAGCAAATGCCCACAGTCAATTCTCTGCTCGAGAGCCACCTGCTCTGAGAGGTCTGCCCAACCCCCTTCCAGAGGGTCCCCCACTCCAGCTGTCTCCTGCAGAGCCCGGGCCCGATCTAATTTATGGAATGTGTTCGGTTTTGTTTTCTTGGGGGTCCGCACACACATTCACAATCTTGCTCACCCACGCAGGCCTCTTCAATGATCTGAGCAGCTTGAGCAGCCCCCTCTCAATCTCTCTCCCATCTGGGAGCCACTGGGGCAGGCGATCCCAGCTGTGGACCTGCATCCTCTGCAGTTCTGACCCACAGGTTCTTCCTAGGAAGACGGAGACATTCTCCTGGCTCGTGGTGCATAGGCGCTGGGGATCTCTCGGTCCAGAGGGACTGGAGTGGAAAACCCGGCTCCTGCCCCGTTGGAACCTCCTGGCTGGTTCCCTGTGGTCCACAGTTGATGTCCCACCTCCGCTCTGGTTTCTCAGCACAGGCCAAAGCTTGGGGCCCCAGAGAACTTCTGTACTTCTCCAGACGCTACATGCTCTTTCATACCTCCAGGCCATACCCAGGCTGATCCTTCCACCTAGAAGCCTCGGCTCCCCTCGCCCAGTCCCCATACCTTCTTGCTCACCTAGCAAACTCCTACTTACACTTCAAGACCCATCCAAAGATCATCTCCCTACAAGACTATGAGCCGCATGAACAGTTTCGGCCCTCCTTTCCTCAGTTTGTCCTGAATTCTCCAGAAACACAGATGCACAGAACCATGGGCTTGGCAAGGTCCTTAGAGACCCACAGTGGTTTGTAACCCAGGGGTGGTTGGAAATGTGTGGGCATTTCTTGGTTGCCATAGTGACAGGGACTGTTGGTGGCATTTAATGGGCAGGGGGTTGAGAAGGCTAGGTAAGAAGGATTATCCATCCTAAACGTCAATAGCAGCCCACTGAGAAACACAGAGCTGCCTTCTGTTGGGTGGGGAACCCAAGGCCTAGGGAGGGAAAGCATCTTGTCAAGGTCATGTAGGCACATTGGGCACAGAGGTGGTCAGCACCCACTACCTTGGGGGAGCACTCCTGGGTGGTGGGCCTGAGAATGGCCTTCTGACCCTCTGGGTCCTCAGTGCCCGGCCCTGGCCGCACCACCAGCACCAGGGGAGTTGTGGGAAATATGTCTGGGAATGCCCCAAAGCTCCCACCAGCTGCTGCACCTTCTCCTGCCCCGTGCTGGCGGCCAGATAGTTTGACGTGGCTGAGGATGTGCCTGGAATGCGGAGCCAGCGTCCCCCAGGGAGGAGAGAGCTGGGCTTGTGGGCTGTGGCCAGGGCTCTACAATTACAGCGTCCAGCTCCGTGAGCTCATCTAAACACCAGGGAAGCCACGCTTCAGATCAGAGTCTGGGCATAGCGACCACAACAGCCCAGGGCCCGGCCTGGTTCCACACAAGAACTGGTGTTCCCTAAATCAGCCCCCCAGCCCTACTCAGAAAAGGCGTGGCTACTCTTCCCCTTCCATCTCCCACTCTCAGCTGGGGCCACCATGGACCCTTCCTACGGGCTGAAGGAACTTGTGAAAAACTGAAAAGAAACTTTTAAAAACTGTAATTGGTTATAGGTATAAAGTCAGAGATAATAATAAAACCAATCCTCACGTCCCTATCACTCAGCTATGAGAATCGACCCAAGGGCCCATCCTGCCTCATCCAGACCACCCCCAATCCACACCCCTCCTCTGGTATTATTTTGAAGCAAGATGCCAAATGTGACATCATTTCATCCATAAATATGTCAGCATGTATCTCGAAAAGGACTCTTCCTTACAAACTAAACCGTAATCACACCATTATTACACCAAAAACAAGTCTTAATGTTAGCAAAGACCCAGTCCCTGTTCAAATTTCCAATTGCTACATAATTGCTTTTTTCATAATTGCTTTTTTTTAATAGTTTAAATTTTGATCCAAATAAGGTCTACACCTTGTAATTGGTGGGTAAATCAATTTTTAGTTTCTTTGGGTCTAAAGTTTGGTTTTGTTTTCTGTATTCATGGGAAGAAACTAGCTGTTTGTCTTGTGGCATTTTGCTTTTTGCTGCCCTGTGGTGTAATAGAATATTTTCCTTTATCTTCTGTCCTGGAACTTGGTAGTTAGAAGCAGAGGCTTGATCAGATTCAAGTTTGATTTTTTTTGCGGGGGGGGGGCAAGACTACCTCATTAGATGGTGTTGAGTTCTATCAAGAGGCACACGGTATCTTATTCTCTTTTTTCTGTAATGTTAGCAGCCATTCAAGCAATGAATTTGTTAGGGAGTACAAAATGGTATTATATTTCACTCCTTCTGCATTTATTAGCTGGAATCTGTAGAAGAAATGTACTCTTTTCTATTATCTGGCATGTAGTGATTCTATTTGAAAGAGACTTCTAAAGTTTATCCACTTTCTCAGTGGACCCTGGGGTAAATGGTCCAGAGAGGGCAAGCCCCTCACTAAAAACACACAGCAAATTGGGAGCAGGCCTGGAACTCAAACTCCGGTGCTGCGTCATACGCTGCACTACTCTGAAGGCAGATGGTAGAGCAGAGAGGAATCACGCCAGGATTTGAACCTAGGACCTGCCATCTATAAGCATGGGACCTTGGGGCCGACCATTCAGCCTTGGTGCTCTCTGTATTGTGTGGATAACCCCACCTCCTTCTTGCAGCCCAAGTTTGCCAACCTTTTGGCCCTCTGTAAGAAGAGGCTTGGAAAAGCCCATCCTGATCTCACAAGGTGGGCTACATTCACCAGCCAATGCTCAGGTCCATGGCATTTTACTTTAGTTTCCTGTGGCTGCTTCAGGACTTGCCTGAGGACCCCGCCTTTCCTCCCTGTCCAAGGAGAGGTTCTCAGGAGGTCCAGGCTTCTGTCAGGTGATGAGCTCAGGATCGGCTGTATAATTGTGAGGACTTTTGTTCAAAACTGATCATGAATTTCAAGACAGTGACAGCAAAACACCAAACCAAGCACAGAGCCCTTCTGAGCACAGGCCCTGGGTACTGTGCAGTTCCTAGGCCCACTAATCCAGCCCTGGAAGCGCTCTGTCTCCAGGGCACATGGAAAGATCTCATCCAATCCCACCAAAATTTGAGTAAATTGGGACATATTGGCCACAACCAACAGAAACCCCAATCCAATGAGCTTCAGTTAAGAGCGGGTATTTACAGTAAATAGTATTTAACAATTATAGTCGTATAAATGCAGTTTCGTGGCTTTTAATCCTTTGAGTCAACATGTGGACAAAGCAATAAAAACTTGATTATGGGGCAGAAGGAAATATGAACGCCACAGACAACGTAAAAAATCTTATTGCTGCCCAAGGTGGCATGTGAACGGGCAGAGGAGTGGTAGGGACATCCATATTTATTCTTATTCTGGGCTGGCAAGACAAGATAAACTGCCTAAAGTTGAACAAAAGAAATAGACATTTAGATATAGGTAATCAGTAGGTGCCTAGTAGATGTGCTATAAATCTCAGTTGAGAAGAAGGACGTAGGAGCGTAAGTGAACTCAGTTCTCACAGACCTTTCGGAGAAATCAGTGGATTCCGTCTAAAGTTATAAACCAAGAAATGGGTGTAGAAGCATATTATCGAGAGTTATGAAGGTAAACGTCAGAAAAAATACAAAAGGAAATGTGTCAAATAGTTTGCCTCTGGAATGAAGCGGGAAGAACAGGGCAGGGCCTGTTGTTCTCCTTTACAAGCTATTTTGTACTGTTGGATTTGTTACCATGTTCTTATGTTATTTTGATAATAACTAAAAGTTAACAGAGGGCGTGGGAATCGATCGCCAGACATGGAAAGGCAGAGGGGCTGATTGCCACTGACCCCGTCAGGGCCTCATTCTCCCACGCTCCATCCCCCGGCCACTGGTCGCTCTGGAGTCTGATACAGCTCAGGATCCAAGGGGAAAATGCAGAATATTCCAGGGAAGGACTGTGATTGGTTCACATGCCCATCCCTTGGGCCAATCCAGGGCGTGATGAACTCTGATTGGCCTTCCCAGGGTCATGTGACTCTCTGATTGCCAGGAAGGTTGAAATATCCCAGGGCCCCGTAGAGTTCTCCAGGGGAAGGGCAGGGCTGTTATCGGAAGAAAGGGAGAAGGGATGCTGGGGACCAAACCAACAGACACCCAGGATGCTGAGACTACCATGGGCCAGACGCTGATAGAGGGTCCAGGGTGGGGGAGACATGGGGATGAGTGCAACATACAACTCCTACCGGGAGTCTGGGTGAGGGAGGGAGACAGGGAAACCAATAGCTGTTACCCAAGCACACCGGGTTCTATGGGAGCTGGCGGGCAACCTGTACTGTCAGCTGGGCATCCAGAACTCTTACCAATTCCAAAGCGCCCCCCCCCGCCCCCACCCCAGAGACTCCCAGCTACAGCACAGTGACTTGGGTCCAGATCCCATTTCTGCTCAGGGACTTTTTTTTCCCACCCATCTGAGCCTGTTTCTCCATCAGTAGAATGGGACAATTATTCCAGTTTAGCTATTAGATTGGTTTGAGGGGCCGAGTACAGAGCTTGGCACGTAGGAGGCACTTCTCTACCCTCCCAGAATCCCAGGGCCCCCTACCTGCATTGCCAACTTGTCTTAGGTAACCTGATTAGCTCCAGCTTAGCTTAAAATCAAAAGATGCTCTTTAGAGTTGTTTCACGATCTGGTCTGTAGAAGAAAACCAGATAATTATTCAAATGCCAAACATTACATAACTGTACCCAAATTGTCAACATATACCTCCACTAACACAGAAGCTCCCTGAAGGCAGGCAAAGCATTAATCATTTTTCCATCTCTCTCCGGTACCCAGCCTAATGGACACTTACCCCGACACCCCAGTCTCATCAAGAGATAATTAGCATGCGGCACTGTGCACGCTGAAGGTGTACAACAGACGGATTTAACCCGCATGCATCGTGAAATGCTTAGCACAGTAAGTTTAGTTTACATGCATCCTCTCTATAGATATGAAAAGAAAAAGAGAAAAACATGTTATTTTCCCTGTGGTGACAAGAACTCTTAAGACCTATGCTTTTAACTTTCAGATACACCATACAGTGGTGTTAACTATTGTTGTCATCTTGTACATTACATCCCTAAAACTTATTTGTCTTATCACTGGGAGTTTGTACCTTTTGAACACCTTCATCCAATCCCCCATTCCCTCCCCCGTCTCTGGTAACCACAAATCTGATCTCTTTTTCTATAAGTTTTGGTTTTTAGATTCTACCTATAAGTGAAAGCATACAGTATCTGTCTTTCTCTGACTCATTTCACGTAACATAATGCCCTCAAGGTTTGTCCACGTTTTCACAGATGGCAGGATTTCCTTTTTATGGCTGAATGATAATCCACTGTGTGTGTGTGTGTGTGTGTGTGTGTGTGTGTGTGTGTGTGTGTGTGTGTAACATTTTCTTTATCCATTCACCAGTCAATGGACACTTAGGTTATGTCCATGTCTTGGCTATTTTAAATAATGCTGCTATGAACATGAGGGTGCAGATATGTCTTTGACATAGTGTTTTCATTTCCTTCTTATATATTCCCGAAAATGGAATTGCTGGATCATACGGTTGTTCTATTTAAAATTTTTAAAAATTTGTTGTTATTGTTGAAGTACAGTTGACATACAGTGTTATATTAGTTTCAGGTATACAACATAGTGATTTGACAATTCTATACATTATTCAAAGTTCACCATGATAAGTGTAGTCACCATCTGTCACCATACAACATTATTACAATATTATTGACTATATTCCCTAGCTGTACTTTTCGTCTCCATGATTTATTTTATAACTAGAAGTTTGTACCTCTTAATCCCATTCACCTCTTTTGCCCCCCGCCCCCGACACACACACCTCCCTTTGGCAAGCACCAGCTTGTTTTCTGTATTTAAGAGTCTGGTTTTTTTTATTTGTTTCGTTTTTAGATTTGACCTATCAGTGAAATCATATAGTATTTGTCTTTCTCTGACTTCACTTTGCATAATATCCTTTAGATCCATCCATGTCGTTATGAATGGCAAGACTTCATTCTCTTCATGGCTGAGTAATATTCCATTGTGTATATATACATGTTCTTTATCCCTTCATCTGTTGACAGAAACTTAGGTGGCTTCCATATCTTGGCTACCGTAAATAATGCTGCAATAGACATAGGGGTGCATGTATCTTTTCGAGCTAGTGTTTTTGTCTTCTTTGGGTAAATGCCCAGTAGTGGAATTACTGGATCCTATGGTATTTCTCTTTTTAATCTTTTGAAGAGCCTCCATCCTGTTCTCCACAGTGGCTGCACCAGGTTACAATCCCCCTTTTCCGACATCCTCATCAACACTGTTATCTCTTGTCTTCTTGATGCTGGCCAATCTGACAGGTGTGAGGCGATACCTCATTGTGGTTTTGATTTGCATTTCCCTGATGAGTGATGTTAAGCACCTTTTCCGTGTTCCCGTTGACCATCTGGACCTCTTCTCTGGAAAAATGTCCCTTTGGGCCCTTTGCCTGTTTTTAAATTAAACTTGTTTTTTTCACTCTTGAGGTGCATGCACTCTTTATATATTTTGGATATTAACCCCTTATCAGAAATGATTTGCAAATATTTTTTCCCATTCTGTAGGTTGTCTTTCCACTTTGCAGATGATTTCTTTTGCTGTGTGGAAGCTTTTTGCTTCGATGTAATCCTGCTTGTTTATTTTTTATTTTGTTGCTTTTTTATTTTGTTGCTTGCACTCTAGGTGTTAGATCCCAAAAATCATTGCCGAGTCCCATGTCAAGGAGCTTTTTTCCTACGTTTTCTTCTGGGTGTTTTATGGGTTCTGGCCTTACAGTGGAGTCCTTAAAAGCATTTTGAGTTAATTTTTGTGAGCGGTATAAGATAGGAGTCTATAATGGACACTTTTGATAAAGATTTAAAAAAAAAAAAAACACTATCTGAACAGGTAAAGAGATAAATGAGGCCCTCAGAAGGACACTGAGAACAACAGTTCGGTTTGCCAAGATGGCCTCCTGGCAGACACCACAGCGGGTTTGGACAGTGGCCAGGGACAAGCAGAGAGGGTAAAATGTGTACCTGGCAAGGGGGTTGGAAGGCAGGGCACAATGGAGGAGGCAGTGGGCGATGGGCCTACCTCACTTGTTCATGCAACAGGCGTCTATTAGCCCACCTACTCTGTGGCGGACCCCAGTTACCTGGGATATATCAGCAGCAAACGTGAATCCCCCCACGGCCGGGCAGCTGATATCCAGGGTATAATGTGTGGAGAGCAGCAATAGGCCCCGGGGGAACCTGGCATAGGCATCCCCATGGCTGCCTCTTCCTGGTGATGCGTTTGTAATAATAATGTTAATTGCAATAACAACAGCAGTTATATAGAGAACCTACTGGGTTAGTCAAGACCACCTCAGTTTTAAGTCATAGAAACTCAACCTGAACTGGCTGAAGCAAATAAAACAGAGAAATTCGGTTTGTGTGTTAATTCCTAAAAATACCAGGGGTTAACTAGCTTCTGCCGTGACCGGCTGCGGGAGCTCCAAAGACATTAAGCATTCTGTGTCCTGCTCCACCTCTGGGCTCTGCTGCCTTCTGACATCATCCTCAAACGGCCAAATAGTAAAAATGACCTCTGATAGCTCCAAGCTAATGATCTCAGCAAAGAGCAAGCACTTCTTTCCTTATTGTTCCAGAAACTCCAGACACCATGACAAGGACCATTCTGACTTGGGTCTCCTGCCCAGGCCTGAGCCAGTACTTGAGGTCAGTATTGGGATGCGCTGATTGGCCTGGGTCTGGTGACAGGCATGGGGCAGGCATGGGGGACAGCCCTATATACTCAGTAGGAACTGAGAATGGAGCAGGGCTCTACTTGGAAGAGGTGACATTGAACAGAGAGCATCAACAATGGTGTCTACGCCTACTATGTGCCAGGCACAAAACCAAGTGTCGGTTAAGCCTCTCAACAGTCCTCTGTGGGAAGACCATTCTTGTCCCCATTTTACAGGTGGGGAAAGTGGCGCGGACAGGCTGAGCACCTTGCAGCATCACCTACTAGCAAGTGGGGGATCAAGGAGCACAGACTCTTCTCTACCGGATGGAGGTTAGTGGGGCTCTTGAATACAGGGGGAGGTCAGAGAGGATTTGACGGATGAAACGCAGTGAATGGCTTGCGGGGTTGGGGGGGGGAGATAAAGGGGAATGATCTGATGAATTTGGCACTGTCCCTGTCCCCCTACCTACTGCCCGTCCCAGGGCGATGCTGTAATGCATCCTTCTGTTGTCCCACGTTCTCTGCAACAGTGTAGTGCAGACCCCGGAGGCACGCTGCCTGTGCTCCCCAGGAAATGGAGCCTTTGGCTGGGGATTGAGTGCTGCTGACTTAGCGGGGGAACTGCGAGGCAGCAAGAGGGAGGGAAAAGAGGGGACGGAGGGGAGGATGGGAAGCGATCCGAGGTGATGTGGAACCACGCGGTCACTGCTTTACGTGGGAAACATGCCTCAAATGGTCCAAGGGAGGGAGGTGAGGGATCTGTCCTCCCACCTCGTCTCCTACTGCTCAGAATGAGTCCCTGAGAACAAACTCCCTCCATGCTTCAGGGGTGTGCTCTCTAGTCCCTTTGGTGGCCACGTGGGAGCCAGACCCTTTACCCTTGGACGTGGCCCGGAAAGGGTCAGCCTGTGGGGAGGTAGCTGGTCAGCTGCAGGGGGGTAAGAGCCCCAGCAGAGGCAGAGCAAGCAGCCAGGAGTCTGGTGGACAGGGGAGCAGACAGAATCTGTGGAGGCACATGAGATGCACGCAATGCCCCCGCATTCGGCGTCTTATGATACACCTACGTCTCCGTGCCTCAGTTTCCCTCGCAGTAAACTGGGGATAACAGCATCTCCCCTAGGGTTGTTGAGAGGATTTGAGATAATGCATGTGAAGTACTTAGCAGTGTCTGCACCACCACCACCCTGCCCCAGGCGGAGAACTGGACTGGCCTTGACTTTGCCCGGAGAACTTGGGGAAAGCTTCAATGAAGGGTGTGGTCCTGGCTAAGCTGTATTAGCCAGGATTCTTTCAGGCTCAAATGAAGGAGAGGAAAGCCCAGAGGCGCATCTGGCTTTGGCACAGCTGGACCCAGGGACGACTCTGAGTCCCTAGGGAGTTGACCCCTGTTGAGTTCACCACATGCACACTTGACTTCCAAGGGCTGACCTCAGCCGAAGAGAAGACCAGGAGGGACAGATCTGGCTGAAGCACCTGTGACAGGAGACGTGGGACTAAATCAGGGCTTACCAACTTCACCTCCTCCGACTACAGGGATGGGGCCATGATTTGTTGGTCCCAAGCCGGAAAAAGAAAAAGCAGGTCTCCAGTTTGGGCTGGAGCGATTTCAACTCCAAATCTTCATACAAGCTTATTTGGTGATTATCAGCCCAGATAGTTCTGGATGCGTCTTTATGTGTTTGGGAAAGTTGATTCTGGCTTCACGAATGCAGTCTGTTTAGTAGATATAATCTCACACTGTGGAATCCAAGCGGAAATAAAGGACACGAAAAGATAAAGAACATCCTGACCATCCCTCCCGGCACGGACGTCCTTGAGCACCAGGGTTCCACGAGCCCCCTTCCCAAGCAGTCCGAGGTCGTTTATTAAGAACAGCCACGCACCCAAGCTACATCACTGCCCTACTTGTGTTCCCGGTGCAAGCCACAGGATCCCTCAGCCGTGTGACCTTGGACAAGTCATTCTACCCTTCTGACCCTTGGTCACCTCAACCGTAAAATGAGACTGATGTCTAGGCACAAAAGTGGAAACGTATGCCTACACCAAGATTTGTGTTCAGTGTTCAAAACAGCTTTATTCATAATAGCGACAGTCTGGAAACAGCCTAAATGTCCAGCATCTGATAGATGGCTGAGCAAACTGGTACATCCCTACAGTGGAAGGTGTCTCAGTAGTAAGGCATGAAACTACCGAGGCGCACAGCATGGATAAATCTCAAAGACATGCTGAATCAAGCCAGACACAAAAGAGTACACGTTAAATGATAATATTTTAAAAATTCTAGAAAAGGCAAAATCAATCTCTACAACCAAGGCAGGTCAGTGGTTGTCCTAGAGCTTGAAATGTTCTGTATCTCTATGGTGGTGGTAGACAAGGGTTTTCACATTTGATAAAACTTATGACTTGGGCACTTAAAATGGGTAGGTTTTACTGCATGTAAAGTATATCTCAGAACTGATTTTTTTTTTTTTTTTAATGAGACCAAAGAAAAATACTGCTTTATTAGGACCCTTTCTATGACAGAAACCCAACTCAGGATGATTTGAGCAAAAAAGAAATGCATTGGCTCATATAGTCAGGTTAATCCAGGGGTGTATTTAGCTTCAGGCATGGCTGGATCCAGGGGCTTACTGATGTCCAGACAGCATATTCTGTCCATCTATGTGATTTTTCCTCTTTGTTGGCTTCGACCTCAAGTAGAGAACACGATGGCCACCAGCAGCTCCATCAATCTGGCAAATCCCATGAAAAACAAATGCCTCTTTCCCCATAGTTGCTACAAAACCTCCAAGGGGGAGTCTCCATGTCCATCCTGGGATCCATGCCTGCCTCTAAAGTCCGGGTGGGTGAGAGGTGATCCTCTGAAGGGGAAGAGGCACTATCAGGAGAAAGAGCCATGGACGCTGGGTAGGGAGAGCTGACAGATGGCCATCGCATTTCTCCACATCCCCAGGGGGTGGTGGTATCGCTCATTCCTACCTCCAGCCACCTCTATAGGGGCCAGGCCTTAGGAACAGGCCCCAAACTCATTCAAGGCTCAAGCGTGCCTTTCTATGATGTCACAGGCCTGCCTGTTAGTTAGATACAAGAGTCAAAACAGAAAGCGAGCACTATCTCTTCCCCACCAGCCAAGGCAAACAGAAGGCCCTTCCTGCCTGTGTTGGGCTGTCTGCACCCAAGGAGGCTGGCGGGGGAGGGAGGAGCGCTCTGCCACAGCTACTCTGGCCCAGGCCCAGACGGAACGCCTTGGAGTTGGCATCCGGACTTGCAGGACAAACGTCAAGGAGGGGAAGGAGGCCTCCGTGGGCTCTGGGTCTCGGTGGGCCCGACCTGAGAGGAATGTGGCATCTCAAGCCTGAGCCACCATCCCTGCAGGGTCTGGCCAGGGTAGGAGGGCCAGAGAGAAGCAGAAGGAAAGGTCATCTTAGTAGAGATAAGGACGGAAGGCACCATCCAACACACTGAGACCCAAACCTTACTTCCTGAGCAGTGCAACTACATTAAGGGAGCATCTTCTCCATGCCAGACACCTCCCAGGGTTCTCTGTTGAAATGTCCTCCTGGAAGGGGTGAGAAAGGAAGCAACGACTTCATGTGTGTATTCAGAAGCCTTATATTCAGACACATTTCTACAGGGCACTATTATGCCCACCAACCAAATGAGGCAACAGACTCAGTAGTGGGGGGCTTTACCCAGGGCCCCCAGCTAAATGGCTGCCCCTGATCAGACTCCTGGGCAAAGACCTCTCCCTCCCCACTCCCCAGCTCCAGGAGCTCAAAGCTCTGGCCTCAGCCTCATCGCTCTAGGATGGGAGTTGAGCTGAGGTTACTTCTGACCAAAGTAAGCCAAGGCAGCTTAGGGCCATCTCCCAACCCAGTCCCCCAAGGAGCATGGGCAAGAAAAGCCTGAGCTGAGGTCCACCGCCCTGTTTCCCACCAAGGTGCTGGCTGAGTCTGCCTGCCTAACCATCCTGTTTTCTGGGAAGCAGGTTAAATGGATGTCATTGCCAAGAGTGGGCAGTCTGCTGCAAAACAGCTGGTGGGGCGCAGGGGGAGAGCCAGACTAGAGCCAAGGCCAACAAGGGAGGGCGTGGCCGAGGCTCAGGCCCTCATTGCCCAAGGAAGCCTGTAGGCCTGGCCCAGAACTGCTGGGCTCTCGGAAAGCAGTGTTCTCAGCTCCAGGCTCCACCCATCATGTTTGAGGCAGGCTGGCCCTCCAGCTCTGCAGACTGGCCCAGGAACAGCCGACTGCTTCCTGGAGCTCACAATGCGCCTGCCCATGAGTTCTCTGCACTGGCAGCCTGCCCAGGTGGCCCTCCAGCCAGGCTCCTGGAGGCTAGCTCTGTAGGAAAGAGGGAGGGGCAGGGACAGCCTTCTGGAGACCTAGGCACCCCCAGCAGGGGTCCTGACCCTGAGGGCTGCCAGCTCAGAATGGGGCCCAGATGAGCAAGCCCCATGCAGGCTGGGCTCCTTCCTGGACACCTCTATCCAGGCAAGGAGCAGGGAACCGGGGGCTTCTGCCAACCCCCCAGCTGCGCCACCTAGGCCACTCCTCTGGCATGTTCTGAAAACGGGGTTAAATCTTGCCCTGCCCAGAACTGGGATCCCAGGCCACATGGCAGGCTGAATGGGGGCAGCTGTGGGGGGCATGCCGGCCAGGTGCACACTCATATCAGGAAGACCTAGGGACAGGAACCCAGCCTCCCTGGGGCGCAGATACCTCCTCTATGAGACAGTAGCACCCACCCACTCACCTCCGGTTACTAGATGACCAAAGGCTTCAGTATTAGTAAGCATCATGATATGCTTGTTAGGACCATGTGCTCATTATAAGTAATTATGACCGAAACCACTGGCCTCAGGAGCCAGAAGCTACAGCGCTGAACCCCAGCTCTGCCACATCCTAGCTGCGTCTTCCATTGGGGCTCCTGGCCACTTGCGCCTCAGCCCATCCTATACAATGGGGATCCAAAGAGGACTCTGAGCTGCAGAGGAAGTATCGTACACGAAACTCGGCCAGTTGCCAATGGTCACCTCTCCTCGATCAGACTCTGAAGGCAGAGCCGCAAGAATCTTCCAGCTCTAACAAGTGGCCATGTAGCAGGAGAGTTCTCCCGAGGAACAGCAGAGATACCAGTCCCTAGATGCACTCTGCCCCCCATCCCTGGCAACCCCGGGTCCAACCTGCCTTTCTGGGGAGGGACAGGCACTGACATTTGCAGAAGGCTCCCCAGATTCTGAGTGTCACCAGAGTCGAGAAGCAGTGCCGCAGCTCACTTGGAGATCCAACAGGACAAAGCCTGCAGTTCCAGCCTCCTCACCAACTTCATCAATCTTGGTTCAGAGGAGAGACCTAGGGTGGCTCCATTACCCGCCACCCGCCTGAGAGTTCTGAGCTTCCTGGCTGCAGGCCATCGGCCCATCGCACTTGGCAGAAAGAAAAAAAGAGACTCTGGCTCCCAAGGGCACAGGGCCATGGCTCAAATGGGTTATAAGCCTCACGCCTTTTAAAAGCCCCAATCCTGCTAACTGGGCGGGGGTGTTATGCACATAGGGGAAAAGTGCTGGAAGGATCTATTTCATTAGCAGACATTATCTCTAGGCATGGGCATTTTTATAAGCCTTTTCATCCTTCTGTATTTTGAAACGCTCTACAGTGGAAGGCGGTTCTTTTATAGTTGGGGGAGAAAACAGTACTCAGCTTTATTTTTCATGTAGGACCTTTTTTAAAAAATTGATTTTTTGGGGGGGCAAGTGTTCTGTGTAAAGGAGGAGGAACACAGGAATAAGGTTTGAGGGGGACGGAAGGGCAGGGCAAAGGGGCCTCAGGGAGGGACAGTTGATTTAAAGTTAGCAAACAACTAGCTATGAGGAATGACCAAGCACCCTATGACCATTGTAGGTGGTGAGAATCTCATGTCGCAAAAGCCCCATCCACCTCTTTCCAAGCAGCGAGAAACATCACTCTGTACCTTGCCCCCCACCCCCAACCTCACGTGAACCTTTACCTTGACGCTGTCCCTTCTCCTGGGCGGAAGAATGCTGAGGCTCCTGAGCAAACCCAGCCCTTTAAAAATGGTCTCTGGGAGACCTGGTGTGGAGGCCCAGCTGGGATGACCAGAGCCTAGGGAGCCAGGGTCCGGGCTGGGCAGAAGGATGATCATGCTGTCAGGGTCCTGCAAACAAACAGCCATCTTCTCTGGTGACGGGAGCTTGTGAGTCTGCGCCTGGAAACCCAAGAAATACCTAGAGGATTAATTTCCCTTGCTGACCTGTGAGGTCGACGAGCCCTGGGGTGGACCCCAGGAGCTCAGAGTACTGCTTGCTGCCTGTTCGCCTCCCTGTCTGTCCATGCACGGGCAGGCCACCTGCTCAGCCTCAGCTGGGGGGCAGAGGGTCGGGGGAAGACTCTGTTGCTTTGGGATCTGGGGACATTCTTGCGAACTGGTGTTCCTGCGTTGAGGGGGACATGTCACAAATTTGGTATTTCTTCTTGACAACCCCCCAGTAAGCAACCCTAAATCCACTCAAGACAAGGCCTTGGCTCAGCCAACATATCTGTGGGGTAGGCTGGAAAAATGGGATAGAGAACATCCAGCCAAGAAAAAGCAAGCTCCCAGGGCACAGCGGGGGTTGGCGGGGAGAAGCCCTTTGAATCCCCCGGGGAGTGTATTTTCAAAATGGCTCTCAGGGAGTGAGCTGGGCTCCCTCTGTTTTAAAACATAGTACAACTTCCTGCCCCTAAACAGTTCCAACTTCTCAGGAGAGGTGAGTATCCGGGCAAGCCCAACACTGCTGCTCTTGACATAACTGGCCCAAAAGGCGCCCATCCTTGGGCCCCACACATGCAGCCGGGCTCCCAGAACCTTCACCACACACAAACTGGGGAGACTCTGTATTCTCCTGAGTTCCAATCTGCGCAGGACTATCTCAATGCTCGGCCTTCCCTAATCCTCCACCAAAAAAAAAAAAAAATTTGTAAAAATATATGCAAATCAATGCACCGTCCCAACAGAATTGTTTTAATAATTCCCTCTCATTTCAGGAGGATGGGGGAGGGCATCCCAGTTGGCCCCCAGGAAGCCCTTCCTGTCCCAGACCGGCCAGGTGGGCGAGGAGGGGTGGCTTGGCGGCCCGATGCACACTGCAAGAACAATAAGGATTTTTAGGGGCATTATGACTGAGTCAGAAAACACAGCTGCCCCTGAAAGTCCCTCATTTTTCTTGCTGTCCTTGAACACTCTCCAGGTAAGTAAGCAGTCCACCGGCTGGCCCAGGGGAGCCGAGGTGGAGATGGCTGACCCTCACCTGACCCTTGAAGGCTCTGTGGCCGGTAGGGTAGCTGCTGGGTCCCCACCGTGGCACGACTCTCCCCCAGGTGTGGCCTGGCGGGTGGCCAGCCTCACTGCCCCACAGCATGCCCAGGAATGAGCAGCCTTTGCTCACGCCGAGCCAACTCTAAACCCAGCGTTTTCTGCCCCCAGAGAGCAGTGGACCGGAACGCACAGGAATCCCAAGTGGCCGAGCACAGATCCAAGAACCAGGGAATGCGGTTAAGACCTGGGAGAAGGGTCATCTACCTGGCCCTTGTCGTCCCCTGTGGGGCGTGGACCCATCTTGTGGAGACTGAGCTCCTGACAAGCCGAAGGAAAGTCACAGGCCTGACGTGGGATGGGAACGTGCAATGGGAACACAGGCGAGTCAGCTCCAGACTTCCTGGGAGGCCAGGCTGGGTCCGGGTAGAGAGGAGAGTATGGGGTGGGCGGAGGTCATAGTGGCTCGACTCCTAAAGCCCTCTTGAAGAACAGCTGAGAGACCCAAGACTCAAAGGGTCAGAGGGGACCTGAGCTCTGGTTCCACTCCCTCCAGCAGCCATGGCTTTGGTGACCCTGTCTCTAAAATGGGCCCAACAGGAACTAAGCTCCCACCATCTCTCCCCTTCCAGAGGCAATAAGAGAATTTCAGCTCTCTTCTAGGAACCAAAGGGTCAGCTCCTGAAAAGCCGACAGTCACTGGCCCTCTGTCCCTTGTGGGAGGCAAGAACGTGCAGCATGTGAGACCCAGCACACCGTGGGGGAGCTGCTTTGTGAACGGCGAGCTCTGTGCAGCCTTCCCCTGCTCTAGCACTTTCTGCCCACTTCCTCGGAGGTGGGTTCTGGAAGAGGCAACAGCATCAGGCAGGCCTGAGTCAGGAACACAGGTCCCCGAGCCCTACAAACACACCCTATGATGGGCAAAGACAGCTGGTATGTCCCAGATGGTTTTCAGGTTCGAATCGACCAGCTGACAGGCTCTGCTGGGAAGCGCAGATGGGCAGAAACTAGGGGTGTGAGGGGATGGTCAGAAAGTGGCCAAGAAGGCGAGAGGATGGTGACCCCTTTCTTTTCTTATGAGAGGATGAAAAGGGCTTCCAGAATCAGAGCCTGGTTTACAGAAGGATGAGCCCTCTGCCCCCGCCCCCCCCACTCAGTCTGGGTAGGCCTCTGGGGCGGCAGAGGCTCCCCTCCACAGACCCTGGGCATTTGACTCCTCGGAACCTCGTGGTGCAGAATGCCACCTATCCATGGCTAACTTGTGCCCTGAAGCCAGGCCATTCCAGCCAGGGCCCCAGCTCAGCTGGAACCTGCCCCACCCAGCCTGATGCGCACGCACCCCTTGGGGGCCTGTCATCAGTTGTGCTGTGTGGCCCCGCTGTGGTGAAAACAGACCCAGTGCCACGCTCTGTTTACTTGCTGTGTGACCGTGTATAAGTTACCCAGCTTCTCTGTGCCTTGGCTTCCACATCTGTGAACAGGAATAAGCAGCCTACTTTGCAGGGTGGCATGAGGACCGAAGGGAAGTATACAAAGCACTTAGCGGGTTCCTGACAGAAGTGTATCACCCTCTCTGGGTCACCAAAGCAGTTTCCCCCTTCCCCTCAGACCCCCAAGGGTGGGGGCTGGGCCAGGACCCCCTGAAAGTTGCCAAAGACTAATGTCTTGGAGAATTCCTCCCCGCCGGGAAGAGCAATCGGGATGGAGGTCCGGGCACAGACCTGGCTGCCCCTGTGAGCACGAGGGCTGTGCCTTCGCCCCACACCACAGGTCCTTCCTTGTTCCAACCGAGAGGAAGTGTGCCCAGAAACCCAGCCGCCAGGCCATAGCCTCACCCTCGCCCGACTATGTTATGACAACTGTCCTCTTGCCCGCAGTCTTCTGCCCTAACCAACATCACAGCCAAACGCTCCTCCGGCAAAACCCAAGCCATCCCCCACACACGAGGACCGAAGCCATCTGAACCATCTGATGACACAACTGCATTGGGCTTGGCCCGCTCAGAAGCCCCAGCCTGCAGTCTGTGCAACTTCTGTGTGAGCCGGTCCTGCCGCCTCCTGGCTCCACGGGGGATGGAGCGAGAGGGTGAGACCAGCTCCTGGCTTCGCAGCCACAGAACCTTTGCTGGGCTGTCCAACCCCTCTGCGCTTCAGTCGGCTCTTCTGCGCGATCCGGGTAACTACCTGTTTCAGGGGCGGCTGGGAGGATTGAAGTTCATGCCCGTCAGAGGCTTAGAACTCTGCCTGGCACAAAGCATTCCATCGGGGTGAGCCATCCTGATCCACCCCCTGCCGTGTTCTTCTAGACTCAGCTTCCCTCTTCTGGGTGACCTTTCCTGCCCCTGGCCACGTTCTTTCTTTCTCCCTGCTCCCCCTGGGCCCCCGCTTGTGAAGCTGCTTTACCCACTGGCCCCTGGCAGCACGGTCCTAAAACCACATATGCCCCAGTCACACGCACGCCTCACCAGTGGTGGCTCTGGGGGCCCAGTCTTCACTGCAGACAGGCTCCTTGTGTGATGCTTGGGGACACCCGAGCTTAAGAACCACCGCTCAGGCCATCCACTCACCATGGGGCAGGCAGTGGGGTCGGGGTGGGGGGCTGCCCCCGGTCGTGGCCAGAGGACGCCCCCCAGCCGTGCTAGGCATGTGAAAGTGACCCACTTGGGCATGGCTGACAGCGGAGCTCACCCATTCCTGGTCCTGGGGCCTTCCCTGAGCCTGGCCCATGCTGATCACACATTGATGACCGAGGGCCTGCGCCACCCCCACCCCGCTGCTGGGGGCTGAAAAGCCACCCAGGCTCTCAGACAAGCTGCAGAGTGAAGAGCTCCACGCTGAATGTGGCGTCCCTAAAATAGCCAGCAACCCACAAAACCATGGTGGAAGGAAAAAGAAAAGCCAACCAAGAGTTATCAGCCCTTGTTTGTTTGGAATTTGCTTCAGAAAGAAAATATGTGCCAGTCCCACCCTGACGAGGGAAGGAAGTGGTCAGAGGGCAACAGTCCTGAAATGTCTTGGGGGAACCCCTCCTCTGGAGAAGCTACTGAGCACACAGACAGGGATGCTGGGGCCCGCGGCAGGGGCTGGCTGAGGCAGTCTGGCCCTGGGGCCTGGAGAGGCCAAGCACACTTCAAGTCAGGGGCCAATCTTCCCTGGCAGAGCGAGGTGGGTCAGGCCAGGTAGAGGGATGCTGGTGCTCCAACTTAGGGAGTGGGCTCTTGCAGGCCCTCCTTCCAGCATCTACCCAGTGAGCCCCAGGACAGCTGCTCTGGAGGTGCGAGCCTGAGGGCTCCACTGGACCAGAGCCTCTGCTGCAGCAGAAAGCCTTCTTGGATTCGCTGGCCCCATCCGCCCTTGCTGGCTGTTCACAGGCTGGGATGAACAAAGCCAGGAGACCTGAAACTCATCCATCAGAGTCCCTGGGTTTACAATAACCCATCTCTCTCAGCCAGAAATTCTTTTGCTAAGAACACCTCAGCTCCTAAATGCTTACACTCACCCCTTCAGCTCCCCACCACCCCCAAACTCTCCAGCCCTGCCTAGCCTGATGCCGATCAGCCAGTGTGCCTTGGGGTTGGCTCGGCCCCCCACCCCGCCCCCCGCCAAAAAAAAAAAAAAAAACAAACCTCATCAGTGAGTGGAGGTCCAAGCGCCCCTGGGCAAGGCTGGCCCGGAGCCTGAATGCATCTGTCCACACAAATACCCACTGCTGCTAATGAGGCTGGTCCAGGGAGGCAGCGCCCTCCTCTCGTCCACAGCTCCACACCATCTGGAGGAGCCAAAGCCAGGCGTGGGTCGGTCATCAGAGCCACAACTTTTATCTCTTTAAGGGAGACTCCATGGGGCAGGGAAACAAGACAAGCAGAGAAGGCATGCAGACAGCTCAGCTAACAGTATGGAAAAGAGTCTCCCTTTAAAGATGCATTTATCCTTCTCACGGGAGTTGGCGGACTGTGGGCCCGTGGGCCAAACCCAGCTCACCCCTTGTTTTTATATCTAAAGTTTTATTACAACACAGGTGCACTCATTCAGGTAGCATCTATGACTGCTTTCACACCGCAACAGAAGAGTCGAGTTCCCACAGAGAGTAACCCTATTTGTCCCCTCACAGGGAAAGTTCGCTGACGCCGGCTTCTGGTGAGTATTCACTCAGTACCCAGTATGCTCCAGAGAGAACACAACAGTGAGCAAAACCTCTGGGCCCTCATGGGGTTTAAGGCCTGGTGAGGGAAGGGCTCTGAGGACCGTGAGGCCTGCGGCTTGGGCGTGCTGAAGGAGAAACACGCCCCAGAAAGGCTGGGGCTCTAGCCCCGGCCTCCCGCACAGAGCTGCACTCTCCCCCCTGGAGCCCTCAGACCGTATGTATTTCAGAATTTTCCAGGGTTTAAAAAGGTCACGAGGTGCACGTACCGCCTGTTTGGCCACACCCCAGCAGGGCAGCACCCCTAATTAAACACATCCATATCTCTGCAGTGAAACCCACGGACATTCACGCTTTCCGAGAGAAATAGAGACTCTCACCGTCTCAAGTCCGTGTGGGTCAGGCTTTCCCATGAAATTAGTTATAACAAACTTTCGGTTTGCAGGTTTTTTTGGCGTTCAGAATTCCAGGTAAGGACCGGGAGCCTGCACCCGTGAAGGGCTAAAAATGACAAAAGCTGGGTCCCAGCTTCATTCCCCGCCGTTGGCTGGAGGTCCCCCCACCCCCCCTCCGCAGACTGCCCCCGTGGCCACCAGGCACACACGAGGCATGCCGAGAACATGGACTGAATGAACTATCACCAGAACGTCTTTCCTCAAAGAACAGCCACTAACAAACATTTCTGCTGACAAATGTCAAAAAGCTCTGCCTTCATCAACCCGCTCTACTGTCAGGAGCAGAGAGAAGCTGACATAGATGAATAATTTTCCAACTCCATTTACCTGAGATAAGGAAAATGAAACTCTTATCTGGACTCTGTTGCTGCCTCCTGGGCAGGTACACGAGGTGTTTTGTGGGGAGCAGGTGAGGGGGTGGTAGCCAAAACTGAAAACACATGATTTTTTTTTTCCCCTGCGGGTACTTGCTCCGAACCTCCCTGTGGCTAAAGTTCCATTTGGAAATCTACAATAATTTATCTCAAGTTCCCAACAGCTAATTAGAAAAATGTACTAATTAGGTAATAATCTGGTTTCAGATGTTTTAATTATATTCCTTTGGAGAAGCAAAAAAAAAAACCCACTATGTATTTTTATGTATATATAATTTAATAGCACTTCTTCCAGAGTGTAAAACACCCAGAAAGTCTAAATTATTAGTCTGAAAAACCAAAAACCTCAAACCTTACGACAGTCATACCGGAAGAATATTTTAATACCCATTATCTATAAACAGTGCAATCATCTACAAAATGCAGTGCTTCTGCAGTAAAGGGTGATAACTGGAAAATATTTCAGCAATAACTCCCATCAGCTGTCCTGGAATTAAATGGATTTCCCCCCTTTTCATGCAACAGGGTTTCGGCATTCTGAAATGTCATACCCTCTTGTTTCTTAACAGAGCACTCCTACAAATGACTCCCAGAAATTTCCTCATCGCCTGAGATTTCTAAACCCCAAATTGGGAAAGAGGTCCTGGGCTCTACTGATGAGCTCTGCCTAACCCGGCTGTGGGCGGATTTCTAGGAGGGGTTTTACTCCGCGATTGGGAAACATGTTGAGCCTGACAAAACGTCTGGGGTAAGAAGGTGAGAGGGGTTGCTGGCGCGGAAGGGGGTCTGCACGCTGGAGAGCGCCCTGGACAGGGCATCACTCCCGAAGCCGACCGCCTGTAGGGGCGTGGCCAGCGGCCGTGGGCGGGGCCAGCCGAACCCTCCCAACCAACCAAGGCTGCCTGTGGCCTCCAGGACTATATTTAGTCAGGGCTGACTGCCCTTCAGGGGGAGGGGCTTGGGGAGGCTGAGCACTGCCACCTGTGAGCACCAGCACCCGCACGCAGCCCTGCCACCGCGATGCAGACGTGCTGCGACAGCACGACTCCTGGTGGAGAGGACGCAGGCATCCTCTCTGGCAGTTCCCCCAGGCCTCGGCAGGGCACATGCTGCCCATCTGACAAATACCGTTTGCCCGACAAGGAGGGACCATGCCGGGCACGCATGGCCTGGGCACAGGCGGGGCTGCCCAGAGTACCAGGGGCCCGCACTGACATGGGCCACTCTAGTTTCACTTTCCTATCTTCATCCTGAGCCACCTCTCACCCTAATGCAAGAAAATATCCTTTGAATGCCAAGAGAGAAAGATCCTCAAAAATGTTCCTTGTCATTTTCCCTTTTTTTTTTTTTTTCCCGAGGACACGGTTTTCCTCTGAAGACCCGGTAACAGGCTTTGGTGAAAACCCCAACTGCGTAACTTCAGTCCCCCGGGCTGTTCAGCTCTAATATGATTACACATCTAAATGCAATAAACGGGGCAAAGTGGTATTATTTTTCTGGGAAAAACCAACATCATAAAAGGGTCTTTATTGAATCAAGGGCCCAAGAACTGTTCTCTTGCCTAATTATGGCTCCCCAGTGAACGAGGCTGGGTTTCCAGGCAGGAGTCCTCACAACTCCCCAGCCCAAAGGGCAATGGGATATTTGTCACAACTTGTCTAATTACAAAATCCACCGAAAGGACCAAAGGGAGGATGCCAAGGTAGGTTGACAGCAGCCCCTTCCCCCACTTGGGTGCTGGAGATGGGGAGCTGGTTCTCCAACCTACTTCTGTTATAAGGAGCAGCCCCCCTGCTCCATCCCCACCCCTCACATTCAAGTCAGGATCCTGGACCCTGCCCCTTTCCACTGTCCCTGCTTAAGTGGTTTTCCAGCATCCAGCACTGCCCCTCTCTATCCTCATCAATATAGAAAGGGCCCATTGTCGAAATGTGGTATTTTGCCAGATGGTTTAACATTCAGTGACTTGGCCAAGGTTAGTGTGCATCCAGAACTGACGGACAATGAACGCTTGCTATCACCAGACACAGAAGGAGGCTCAGAGGCAGGGGAAGAGGGAGACTCAGGCCAGGGGAGGGTGAACCCTCCACACGGACCGGCTGGGAGCAAGTGGTCTGGTTGACTTTTCTCAGATATACAGTGGTCTGGCCAGGCAAGTTGGAGACTAACATTTTTGCTCATATGCAAGTCCTGCTTCCAAGTATCTGTTTAATCGCCCTCAAAGTTCCAAGAGCAGAGACACATTTTTTTTTTTTTCATGTTTTTAAGCTCACCACAGCAAGCTCTGCGGGAAGGGATTCAAGAGAATGTTATCTCGACTCTCCTACTAACCTGTCTCTTCAAATAATAGGCTGGAGCACAGGGATTGCATGAGCCCACCCCTGGCAGAGTCAGAGACACTTCCCCACCCCACCAGGGTGTACCCAGACTGTCTCCCTGAAGAAGCAACGACTTGCTTTTCTGCCCCCACCCCCACCCCCAGCAAGGATTTGGCTTTTCTCCCAATATTTTCTCCCCAGATATTAAGCCAGCAAGCAGTTTGCAAGGCTCCGGTCGTCTTTCCTTGATCTCACTGGGGTTTCTTCACTGGCCCCACAGGTCCTGGGATGAACTATGGTGTCACTTGAGAACAGCTACATGTACTCCCCTCCCACCATGCACCCAAGAGGCCTTTCACACACGTGTTCTCATTTGATCCTCTGATCAGAGTAGGCGTGTGTCATCACAGCCAGGAAAACTGAGTCCCAAGAAGGCATGTCACTGGTCCAAAGTCACTCATAGCTAGTCCATGGCAGAGCCTGGTTTCCAACTGCAAAGCCTACGCCCTTTTGCCAATGCCTGCCTTCAGCAGGAAAGGATTTTGTCTTCCACCAATCTCTGGAAAGCCAGGTGCCATCAGCAGATAAGCAGGAATGCCACTTCCTTGTGTTTAGGAAGAGTGGGGGAGGTCTACCTTGCAAAGGACACGGAGAGAGAAAACTGAAGACCAGAATGAAAGCCTCCGTCACCAAAAAGGAGAAGCTAGTTTTTCCCTTGAACCCCACACCCCCCAGGGCAGAAATCCAGTGAGAGGAAGTGAGTTTCATGAGAATGAACCACAAAGTCTTCACAGACTGATCCAAATTTCCCAGCTGCACATCTCTGCGTCCCTTCCCCACCCCTCCCAACCGCAGCCCCAGGTTCCAACCTTGTACCCTCCTCTGTGCCTCCTGGCTCAGAATCGTGGAAGAGAAGTTAAGGCTACCAGGGGGGTACGCTGAATTCAGTCCAATTTCCCCCCCCCCATGGACAGAGAAGGGGACGCTCACACCCGGAGTGGCAGAGATTAAGATCAGGAGGTGGTTCTTTCCACATAGCACCTCCCTCCCCAGTTCTCCTGGACAGCAAACACAAGGGGTCTGGCTACAGGGCGATTTCAAAATTCCCCAGATCTTGCCAAAGGGAGGAGGGAGGGAGCTGCACAGTGGGTGAGAAGTCACCTGCTCTGGGGCTGTCCGTGAGCCCAGGCCACTGCATCTGTGAGCCCAGGGCACTGCACGAAGGCCTCTAAAGCACTGAAAAGATTCTGGTCTCTCTCAATCACTGGTTTGAAATTCAAAATCGAAACATTACTGAGCCATAAAAAAAAAAAAAAGTATAAGGAAGTCCAACAAAATTCTGATTTTTATTTCCCGTGTTGATTACCCTGCAGTGTATTCTGAATATCAACTTATTTCTTTCCACCACCACCCCCACTTTGATTCCATACCCTGCTTCACTGATCCCACCAGAGTGCATTTAGCGAGCCCACTGGGTCAAATGAGCCAACAAGCCAAAAGCAGCTGTGGCCGTTCATCCTTCCTGGGGCCCTTCCATGAAATGTGCTCAGCATCAGAACCAGAGTCTTCGGGCCTTTCAGGCTGGAGGTACTGCAGAGCAGGTGTTCGAAGTGGCCACATCGGCACATCCAGGGTACTTTAAGACTCTGTGCTGCCTAATCCAGCTCCATCCACCTCCCGTTCCACAGCTCACGCTTGCTGGCTCCCAACCTGGGAAGCCCTACTACACCCAGCCATGAAATGCTGGGAAAGACTCTCCCTCTCTGAGCCTCAGCCTCATCAGGTACAAGAGGACTCAACGATACCACTCAGTTGCTCTCAGAGCTGGAGGATAAATCCCAGTGGGCAGCCAGGGACCATGCCCGTATAACCCTAGGCGGGCCCCGGCCCCTACACACGGTTGGTAGACAAGAAAGCCTGAGGGGGGCGGGCGGTTCCCAGGCATTATCCCTACTTTAGGATTACAAAGCTGCTGTTCCCAGCGGGTTAAGTAACTTGCCCAAGGCTACATGTTAGACAGCAATAGAGACAACCTTCCAACCCGCCAGACCCACCAGCCTGAGGTCTCAATCACTCTGCACCCTTCTCAACCGACACGTATGCGGATTCCAAATAAGAGAGCGGAGGAGACGAGCACCAGTCAAAGGTCCACTGGTG
Source organism: Eumetopias jubatus (assembly GCF_037043125.1). Lineage (NCBI taxonomy): Eukaryota > Metazoa > Chordata > Mammalia > Carnivora > Otariidae > Eumetopias > Eumetopias jubatus. The sequence goes on from NW_028274816.1 coordinate 123,270,499, forward strand.
TGTACCAGGCACTGAACCTCCATTTTTCCTATAAGCCTCACCACGAAGTGACGATGTAGGTAGCAAACTCTCATTCACAAAGGAAGAAATGGGCACAGAGAAGTTACTGGTCCAAGGTAAGTGGCAGTTAGGACTCCCAACTCAAGCCCGTCTGGACCCAAGGTCTGTCTTCATGGCCCTCACACTAGGCTGCTTCGAGAAAAACCCAAGCTGACCTCTTGCTTCTGAGACAACTCTTTCACGAACGTGTCACAGATTAGAAGTGCTGCTCATTTGTGTAGAAGAACAGAGACAGGCCGGTTACCGTTGTGCTGAGAGAGCCGCAGATGACCTGGCAGCAAAATCCACTCCGTGCGGGAGTGAGGGCCACACAAAGCGCAAAGCAGGGGACAGAATCCTGACCTTTGCCGGGGGGGGGGGGGGTCACAAAGCTCAGCTTTTGGGCAAAGGCACGGGAAGGAGACTTGGGGAAGCAGCTCAGAGGCCACTCCCAGGGACGGCCACCCGGGAAACCCTAGAGGTACTTCTAAGTAACCGAACTTCAGAGCTGCTAGGACATTGAGGGCAAAGATGAGAGGGCTGGGTTCTCCCAACGCTTCCTTCGCCAATCCGATCCTGCTGGAAAAAATGGATCTTTAATCTTTCATAGGTTGGGATTTGATTTTTCTTAAAAAAAAAAAAAAAAAAAAGGAGCTACAAGGGCGAGGTTAATTATTCACCAGGCTGCAATCTACTTAAGAGTTGAGGGAATACGAGTTTCCTCCCAGGAGGCAGGACCAGGAGTCCAGCTGGATTTTAAGTCTTCCCTGGTCTCCCTAGGGGTCTGGTTGAAACCCTTCCCTCCCACCAGCTTTCCACCTTGCATTTAGCTGCTTCCAGAAGACTGCTCCAAGACACACAAGTCTGCCCATGTCAGTCACTTTCCCTACGGAGACAAGAGGTACCCGGCTAACAGGGATGGAACCGGGGGCGGGGGGGGGGGGTGGCATCTGTTTCAGGAAACTATGAGAATTCAAAAGGGACAGAAAAATCAAAAGGCTCTCAACCAAAGCCCGATTCCTAAATACAACGGCTTAAATCAAAGCACAAATCAGCTGCTGGAGGCCAAGCCAGCCCACTGTGTAGCGGATTCAGTCACACTTTGCAAAGGAAAAATCCCAAGAAGGAAAAACGTAATCACTCACTTCCCCCAAAGCAATGAAGCACTAAGGCATTTCCTAAAAATCCTTAAAACCCAGGTCAGCCCTAACTATGCTGGAGGGAAAACTGCCAGCCACCTGAACCAGGCCAGGGAGGCCGGGGACACTGCCGGCTCCTTATGCTTTATTCCCAGGATTTATGTCCCCGATCCCCGTGTCTGTCCCCTCCAGGGTGGGTGCAAATCAGCCAACTTGGCCTGCTTTTCCCCATCCCATCACTCCAGCCCAGTTCTGTGACCACATAACATTCTGGAGATTTCCACTTTATTTAGTTTAAGATACTCATCCTCAGGGCCAGGAGAGGCATGGGTTCAAAGGGAGAACTCTGTTTTCCCAACCTGGGTCAGTACTCTGAAGAGACCGTTTTTCTTAAATAGGACAAGGCCTCCAGGGGAAGGTGCCACCAGCCTCCTCCTAGACTGTTTTGCCTCAAAACTGAGAATTTGTTAAGATACTTGTGCATTTAGATACATGACCAAACAAAACTTTTTCCATAATTGTGGTATCTGTGCTTACACGCACTAGGGCATGCAGGACAAAGCTCACACTTGAAAACACACAGACCAACTGCAGTGGCAAGGCTGTGCCCCCTCCTGGACTCACCGGCCCAACCTTGCTTCAGGGACCCCACAGCCCATGGGGCTCCCCTTCACATACCTGACCACCCCCTTCAGGCCCCCACATGGCCACCAAAACACCGATAGAGGCTACCCTGGGTTCCTGCAAAGTCGACTCTATACTAAGCCCACAGAAGCCTGTGGAAAAACCTTCCAGATGGGGTCCCCGCACAACTTCCAGAAAGGTGGGCCAACCTGGCTGAGCTGCTTTCTCCCTCACCCTCCTCCTGCTTCTAGAAAACTCTCCAGTTTTCCAAAGCCAGGTGGAAGGGGGGCCCAAGGTGCCCTGTTTTGTCAGCTTGCCCTTCACACAGTTCAGGTCACCTCACCGCGGAGTTCCCAAATGTTTTTCCAAGGCCCCCGCGGCCAAGATAGCGAAAACACAAATAAACACAAATAAACACAAAGTTCCAACACCCAACAAACTCGAGGTTTCCGGGGCTGGTGGGCTTTTTTTTGGGGGGGGGGGCTAGAACAAAGTGGGCAGAGGATTTAAGAAGCATAAAACTTGAGGACTCGGGCGGTCAACATTACGTTGCATAGATCAGGGAACAAAAGAACACTCCCACAAAGACGCATCTTTAAAGAAACGGTGGTGGAGCGGAGCGGAGCGGCAGGGGCTAAACCCCCCACATCCCATCCCATCTTCCCAGGGACAACTCCAGAAATCGGGTGATGCTCCCCACTTCCAAGCTCAAGGTAGCCGCCCTGGAAAGCGCGGCAGGACAAGCCCTAATGCGCTAATGCGCGTGGGGAGCTGAGGAGCAGGAGGCTGTCTCTCCCCCACTCCACGTCCGCCCGGGCGCGAACCGGCTCCACCCGAAGAACACGGACCTGACACCGACTGCACACAGTGACCGACTTAAAGTTCTGAGCACGTTCCCACTGTTCCTGCGAAGCACTGGGATCCCTCGAATCTGCCCAGAGAGCCCGCGCCGAGCGCCCCTTGCCACCCCCGCTCCAGTGTGGTCCCGGGAGGTGGCCGGGCCCCGGCAGGGATCCACGCTCCCGCTTGGGCGCTGAGCTCCTGCCGTGCCGGCCTGGAGCTTGGAAGAAGCCGCCGGTCCTGGGGGCCGAGGACTGGGACTTTGTAGGCCAGTTGAACCGACACCCTCATCTCGCCCGCAAAGACCCAGCCCTCAGCTCCCCCGCGTCTCCGAGTTCGGGGTGCGGGCGCGTCCCCGACGGGCTCCCTCGGGCTGGATCTCGCCCGCTTTCCAAGGCGCTCTGCTCGGCGGAGGCTCTGGGTTTCCCCCAAGCGGCGTCCGCCAAAGAAGGCACCCGCCCCGCCCGACCTCGGCCCGCAGGCTCCGAAACCAGCCCCCGGAAGGGTTACACGACGTTCGGGGCCGCGGCTTCCAGGCCACCGCGGCGCAGGCCGAGGGACAGTGCTGGGCGTGGGGGAGGTGTGGGGACCAAGCCTTCCCCGACCCCGCACCCCCAAGCGAGAACGCTAGAGTTACACGCCCAGAAACTTCGCCACGATCCCACGCCGCGCCCCCGAGGCCCAGCTCCGCGCCGCCTCGGTTACCTGCGCTCAGATCCGTGGGGCGCAGGGCCGGAGCTGAGCCGCGGGCGGAGTGCCTCCCACCGTAGGCCGCGCCTTCCCGCACCGCCGAGCCCGTGTCGCCGCCGCCGGGGTTCGGGGAAGTAGCTGCGAGCCGGGCCCTGCACCCCGACGTCCCGGATGCCCCGCGCGCGGGCCGGGCCGGGCCGGGCCGGGCCGGGCCGGGCCGGGAGCCGGGGCCTCGCTCAACCTGCCCGGACCTGGGGGCCGCCGCAGCCCCTCTCCCCAAGGAGCGCGAGCCCGGCGCTGCGGGGAGCGGGGCGGCGAGACCCCTCGAAAGTTGGGGGAGTTCCGCTCGCTCGCTCTCTTGCGCGGCCCTAGCTAGCTCCACGTGCTGGTGACACATCAGGAAGGCTGCGCGCCCCGCGGCTCCCGGCGGGCGGACGCGGCCAGCGCCCGGCCGCACCGCCTCCCGGACGGCGCCCCGCCCCGGCCCGCCCTCCGCCCGCCCCTCGGCGGCACCGCCCCCGGCCGCGGCGCCCGCTCTGGGCTGCGGCACCGGCGGGAAGACACCGGGCCGGGGTGGGGTGGGGTGGGGTGGGAGGGCAGGGCAGGGGAGGGGGGCGGCGGTGGCCTGGGCGCCCCTCTCCCGGGCTGCCTGAGCCGCGCCGGGGGGTCGAGTCCGGACGCTAGCGGCCCGACTCGACAGTTTCGAGTGCCTTCCTCCCAGTCACGCAGCCCTTCCCGCCCCCGAGCTCCAGTAATTTTCCCTTTTCCTCCTCTGACCGGTCCGAGTTGCTGCCGGCGCGTCCTCCCGCGAAGGCCGGCGCGGAGAGCCCCCTGCCGGCCACGCTGCTCCTAGGCCGCGTCCCCGCCCGGGTGGAGCTCTTCTCCGGCGGGCCTCAACCTCCCCATTTGGAACCTGGAGCCATCCAGGCGCTTCCTGCGGCCTTTGGGAGCCAACCAAGATAATAAATGTAAAGCGCCAAGCGCAATGGTAACCAGCAGCGTGCTCTGTTGAGATGTTAATTTTGTGTTTCCGACCTGTCCCGTACCCCCGCCCCCCTTCCAGTTGCCTGCGGACAAGCTCTTTTACTGGCTGTGCTTTCTGAAAACCTGAGCTCCTTTAGGGGGACTGTGGGGAGGAAGGGTGGTAGAGAAAAGCTGAGAGGCCCAAAGAGAGCTTTCCCAAGATTGGAGAGGGGTGAGAAGTCAGTGGAATTCCCTTTGGGGGACCTGCTGACCCACTCTAGAGACGCCAGGACGTCGGGGAGTAACTCCGTGTCTCTTCTGAGAGCCCTCTGGGGCGTCCATGGGCCTCGGCCAAGATGCCCATCCTCAAGATGGCCAGAATGCTGGAGAAGCCCAAATCACCGCTGAGATGGCGTCCCCCCCTCCCTCTGCCCGCTTCTCTTCAGATGGAGCTGGAGTCTGATTTAAAGAAAATCATGAGACCTACCTGTTTGTGGTCTCATATAAACATTGGCTATGTTCCTGTCTTCTCTTTCCTGGCCTCACCAGCCCAAAATAGGAAGTGGAGTGCTTTACCCCACGCAGGGGAGATTCCAGAACTGGCCAGACAGATATGCAGGAGCAGGTGCTCCCAGGAGAGAGCGGCTCTGGGAGGGACAGAGGGCAGATGGCGGCCAGGCGCAGGCAGAGGCGCCCAGTGCCGGGGCAGGGTAAGCCGCTGGCCCCAAGGTCTGTAATCCCCATTTTGTGGGAGTCTAGGATTAGAAGGGAAGAAAGAGGAAGATGCCCTGACATTGCTGGTGATGCTGCCCGTGCTAGAGGGGGGCTGGGGTTCATGCTCTGCTTTTTCTTCCCCTTTTATTGCTCTCTCTAAATCTGACAAACCCTTTGGATCTCGGAGCCTGGAGGAGCCGGTGCCCTGGGGGATGAAAGGGCAGGGATGTAATGGGTTTACCCCCGCGCTGATCCCAGAGAAGCCTGCAGAAGATTAAGATTTGATCCCTGAGCTCGAAATCCTCCTGCTACCCCCTGACCACATCAAAGTGCATGGCCGTGGGGGGCACCTAATCCCATCAATGGAATCAAAGCTGGACTAGAAAGGAGATTCTGCGAGTTGAGTTCTCCGGCAGCTCACAAGACAAAGTTAGATGCTGGGCCCTGGCTTCCTCCACTGAGGGGGACATCCCCAGGAAGATCCGGAGCCAGTCCACAAGCAGACAGAGGCTGTCCTTGAGGGGGCCACGGTGGGAAGGTCAACCCCAAGGACTCGGGAACCTGGGCAGTGGACCGAGGCTGGTCTGCGTCTCACTGTTCCTCCAAGCCGTACTTTGAGCAAGGGCCCTCACCGCGACACACCTGTGTCCCCAAGCGCAGTGCTCGTGTGTGAGACAGTTTCAGGTTGAAAAAAGAATGTGATGTGTATTTTTCAATGTCAGTGTCATGAATATTGTCACAATGAGGCAAAAAATGGTTAAAGTGAGCCAGCTCACAGCCAAGTATTCAGTCTATACTGTTACAGGTGGGTATTCTGATATGGCCAAAACAGGGACAGTGGCATGCAAGTTATTAGTAAGTTAGGAAAAAACCCTTCCAACCATCCTTACAGAAACACTGTCTAAGGGCAGTGGCTTTCAAACCTCCAGTCATGCCCCATGGTAGGAAATATCTATACCTACATATGTATATAAAGTGTCTCGTGAAACAATTCTTAACGTACGCAAAACAATTCTGTTATCCTATTCTGTTCCATTAAAAAAAAAATGCTGCTCGCAAGCTGTTAAAATCTCTTTCACAATCCGCTCATGGTTACCTCCTGCAATTCGAAAACTACCGCCTTCCAGAATGTGCCCAGATGAGAGAGCTCTCAGTGAGAAATTTCTAGGTGCCGAGACCCTGTGCTTCTCCTTACTTTCTCACACTGACCCTCAGATGGGTATTATTACTGTCCACGTTTTGTAGGTGACATTGCGCGCTAGGGTCGCTGCAGTAAGTACAGGCCGGAGACCAGCCCCTCTCCGCCCAACTCCTCCCTGGTCTGGGGAGGACCTTCCATCATCTGCTCTGGGGAAACAGCTCAGAAAAGGCCAGCATCCAGGGGCCATTCACATCACCTTTGCTCTTCTCCCATTGTAGTCAGCCTCTCCGAGTCCGCTTGGACTTGGAGAGGTGCTTCTGCCCTTTTTGCACCCCTCCCCCACAAATGACCCCTAGGAGTCAGGCTCTTTAGCAAGCCAGCCTCAGAGCCCTTGAGGGGGGTGGGGAGGGGAGGGCGTGATGTGACGTGGACAATCTTAAGGTCCCAGGAACTCTGACAGACTCCTGCACACATCCACCTCCGTGGCTGGGAGGGATCACACCGCCTTGGGGACAAAATCCTATAAAGCTGGAGACACTGACCTTGTTCTCTCCCACCCCATTCTAGATTCTTCCCTAGGTCTTCCTTGGCTGCCCTATTTTAAACTGTAGCCCCCTTCCCCATCACATCTTATTCCCCAACCTCGCTTTTCCCCCTTCCCATAGCCCTTTTGCGCCACATATTTTGCTCATTTGAGTATATATATTCTGTCTCCCTGCTGATCTTTGCCTCCAACTCCCAGAATGTAAGCTCCACAGGAGTAGGAATTTCTGTCTCTTTCATAGATTACTGTGTCCCAGTGCCTGGCACATAATGCACACTCAGTAAATATTTGCCAAATGCCTTTCGGTCCTGCCTACACTGCCCTGAGAACCCAGCTTTGCTATTATTGGATGGGCCCGACTGCCCCAAACCCTCCCCAGGGGCCCCCTAGGGCTGAGCCACACAGAGGCACTCCTTCCAACACTTACTGATTTCCCCAGTTTCCTCTCAGAAGGTGACCACATCCCCCAAGGGCAGAAAGGCCAACCTTGACCGTGGCCTCCAATGCCCAAACCACGCAAGGTATTGAATATCCACCTCACGTTGCGGTATTGATTCTCTGCTGAGAACATGAATAGCAACACATAAAGCGCTGTGAAGTGGCAGGGCCGGAGGAAAAAAAAAAAAAACCCAGTTTACCCAGAAACAGGGCTCACAGAGATGAAATGATTTACCCAAGGTCACTCTGTGCTGCGTTCTTTCCGCTCAACTTCCTCCTCTGGACCATCCAGCCTATCGGATGCAATGTCCCCGGTCCCGACTGTGCTGGCTGCTTCCCAGCTTCCTGCCATCAGTCAGAAAGAGCTCTGACACAAGACACAGCATATTTTGTTCAGATGACAAACTACACGCATTTTGTTTCCCAGCCCAGATGGCTTGGCCAGAGGGGAGAGCCCCAGAGCTCAGGAGAGACAGGCTGGACATAAAATCTTTACTGCTGAGAAGCCACCCCGGGGAGATCACTGGTCCTGTCAACATCTGGGGCCTGTTTCAGTTCCTCCTGCCTGTGTCACCTTCGATCAGCTATTCTCTGCCCCTGGGCCTCTGTGTCATCACTTTCAGAACTGGAATGGGATTTTCTCTGTGGTTTCTCCCAGCTCGCCTATTCCTTAATTGTAGGGAAAGAAGCTGCTGACTTTTTTATTATTGTTATTGACTTTCATTCATTCAGCCTACATATAAAGAGCCCCTTTATCTATCTAGGTCACTTGAGAAGACACAATGCTTGCCTACAAGCAGCAGCATAGGGCTAGGCTCCCCAGAAAGGAGTCAGTTCTTTCCAGGTGTAATAATATTTCAGCAATGCCAAAGCAGTGCTTTGACCTGGATTCAGTTTTCCTGCATGATGGGGGCGGACAGGGCAGAGGCAGATGGTCTGACACTCTGCTTGGGTTATACTGTCTAAACGTGACCTAAGAAGTGAGGCAGAGGGTGGGAAGTAAGGTCATACAGGGAGCCCTGCTGGCCCAGAGTCCCAGCCGTCCCACCCGGGGCTCTCTGAAAGGCTTTCAGTGCTAAGTGCCTGTACAATGTTAGAGCCCTTGGTCTGGAAGAGCTAGTAGTCAGTCTCCTGGGGATTCTAACCGTTGGCAGCGTGGGTCTGTGTCCCTCCCCTGCCTCTACAGCCTGAGTGATTTGGTCACGCCTCTGATTTTGTCCCTATGTGCTTTTCCTATGGATGGCGGTGAATATTAGACAGGTACAGAACCTGCTTGGCTCACAGACTGGCAAAGAGACTGCCCATCTCCTGGGTACGGGTCAAGTAATAATGGAGATGACATTTCCAAACAGATTTGTGCTCATTCTGTGGAAGAGCCTAATCTGTATTATAAAGGTAGAGCTTTCTAGATGACCTTGAACAAATCACTTCCCTCTCTCTACTTGCTTCTGTGGCTATAAGAAGATTGGATGGTCATTTTCATTCCTATCAGTCTGTGATTCCAAATTGGTAATCCCGGCCCCCAGAATGGGGTTGGACCTTTAGTGTTTGCTTATAAATACTCCGGTTTTGTTTCTTAATTCACAATTTCATTTTATGTGCAAGGTTAGAGGGGCCGTGAGGGAAAGAAAAGTACCTACCCCTGCCTGGTTAGCTTCAGCCTAAATCATGGTATTTGAGTGTCAAAGATGACTGAATGAGGGCAGAAATACCCAAGACCTTGCAGTGCTCTGGCGAACTCCTATTCATCCTCCAGAGCCCAGCCACGACATCATCTCTTCAGGGAAGACTTCCCCAACCCTCCAAATAGGGACCTCTCTTATGCCAGGGCTCCTTCTCTGTACCAGGTGCTAAAAACCCAGATATGAGTGAGACAGACATTGTCCCAGCCCTAAGGGGCCTCCCAGCCATGGTGTGAGATATACAGAGAAGCTGAGTCACCAATTACCTGAGGGAATCAGAGGTTTCTCAGAGGAGGTGATACTCGAGTGTTGCCAAAGAGCTGGAACCTGACTCTGATCCAGCGTCGGATGTCGCTGCTAATTTGCAGGACATACCAAGGACAGAAGAGCTTGGTTAACTGCACCAAAAGTTTGCAGTTAGCAAAGTCCAGACTATGGGAAACCCTACAGGTCAAACAGACCAGCGTCTCCACTGATACACTGCAAAGAAATGAAAGGGAAGGAAGATAATACTAGTGACTGAAAAGAAAAAAGAGCCTACAAGATATATCAATTTTAAAGATGAACAAAGTTAAACTATAGGGTATAAAGATGCACAACTAGGTGACATGTAAAAATGCAAGGAAGGGATTACAAGAAGGGAGTATGGTGACTTCTGGCTGTGGGGGGCTGTGATTGGGGGGGGCACATAAAAGAAGTTTCTGGGGTACCTGACAAAGTTCTCCGACCTGAGTGGTATTCTTCCTATAATTCATTAAGACATTGACCCGATATGTGTGGCTTTCGAATCTGTGTTTTATTGTACAATAAAAGATTTAAAAATATCTCTCTCTAGGCTGGAATATTGGATTCAAACCGACAGCAGGAGGCAAAATAGATATACATGCCAAATTCTGCTTTTAAGTTAAGTAATATTCATGTATAGGAAGGAAGAGGCCTGACCTATAGTAGTATATATTTTTAAAAATATCCCGGAGGTTTTAGCTGCCCACAAATGGCCGTCTCAAAGTGGAGAGCCAGAGGTCCTGTGTTCTGTTCTAGACCCTGGGGGGAGCATATAGGGAGGAGGTCTGAGCAAGGGGGAAACTGGCAGTCAGTGCAACTATCTCTGGACAAGTCTCTTCAGTGCTGCTTGTCACAATTAAAGAAGGGGACAGATTACAGTATATCAGGAATGGGGGCCTTTGCAGCTCTCGTCCTGCCCATCAGGGGGACTGACTGTAACTCTCTGGATGGGCGAGCCGGAGTCAGATCGAGCTCCTCATGAGGTCATGATGACCAGGCCCAATGTGAAAGGGACTACTATTTTCCACCACCTTGGCAGCCATGAGAAAGATGGGTGGGACACCTTGAGGGCCCCTTGCTTCTCTCCAAGGTCCGGGCTCTGAGGCAGAAACTGTATTTCAGGCCACAAGGTACTTAGGAAACATCTCTTTCAACTTTCCAGTTTTGCAACTAAGGAAGTTGAAGTCCAGGGTGTGTCAGTGATTTAATGGAGGTCATGCCATGAACTCAACATAGGTATCTCTTTCTGCCTGGGCCCTCACTCTTTAAGCCAATGACCCACCCGCAGCCTACAGAGGTGACTATAGATACCCGTGGGCCTTCAAGGTAACCTCAAGACCTCTGTTCCCATGCTCACCCTGGTACTTGGATCTGCCCTTCCTTCACTTCCATCTCCCCTCACCCACCTTAACCTGGGATCCATACTTGACCCTTGTTTCTGACCCTTTACCTTTAGGGGCCCATGTTTCCTCCAACATCTGTATGTTGATCTCCTCTGCACCTTGACCCTCTTTTATTGATTTCAGCTTGGTTCATCACCGACCCCTGCAAGGGTGAAATTCTCTACTCCAGCTACTGCAGAAAACCCAATGTCTAACCTTGAGTTTCTTCTCATCAGGAATCCAGTTTAAGGGATAAGGGATAAGATTCAAGGCAATATCCTGTAGTTTGGGACCTTTCCTCTTCCTATTTCTGAATATCTGGAATCTGTCTCCATTTGCATTTACTAACAATTCCATGATAACACTGAGTCCTTAGCTCAGCATTCCCTTCAAAAGCCAAGAGCATTTCTTCCATTTATTGGCATCTTAGGGAAAAGATCAATATATTTCCCTGCTCCCTGAGCCCCATACCTTGTCTTCTGGTAACTCTAGACATTACCTCAGAGACTCTGCTGACATTCAATCCACCTGAAGCTCCCCATGGTCAACTGTGCAGTGGGGCCTCTGGAAAGGTAATGTGATTTGGGGTCACAATAATAGAAGTATGGGATGCAGAATGAGGGAGGCGAAGTTCCATTCATGAAACTATCTCGGGAGTAGTAGTTTCAGTGCTTAGGATCACAATTATAGAAGGGGACAGACAGACTAGAGTGATTCAGGAATGAGAGGCCCTCAATATCATGTCATACTAAATTGGGTTGTTTATCCTAGAGATGACTTGGGAGTGTCATAACCGGCTAGGGGCCAGATTGAAAGGATCACACAGGCAGGCACCAGACTCAAACTGACAGCTCACAAGGAGGGCGGGGAAAGGCCTAAGAGCCCACCAATTGAGTGATGTGTTGGCTTTCTACACAAGAATGCAGACAGCGAGCACAGGTGGATAACTCACCTTTCAAGGAACACACACAAGCCAGAAAACACCGCTCGGCTCCAGAGATTCCAACATCCTTTCTGGAAAGTTCTCCACCCTTAAGACACGCAAACCTAGCGACACGGGACCGCCCCTCCCCCGCTGGCGACATCAGTGCCTAGCGTGGGCCCTTTCCCTGGGGTCTCGGTGTCCCCACCGGTATCACAGGTAACCCAGAAGAGTCTCGGCCGGTGTAGTGCGGCAGGGCGAGTGGGGCGGCGGGGTGGGGGGCGAAATGCCAGTCCTGCCAGCGAGGCGCGGCGTAGCGAGGACCGAGCAAATCCACGAGCGGTCCGGTGAGCCCGGGCCTGCGCCCGTGACTGTGCAGCCTGGGGGGAGGGGAGGGACCGAGGACGCCCGAACAGAAGCCGAAAAGTAAAAAACGCCACGTAATTAAGGGACAGCGCACGTGGAGGTAAGGGAACCCCACCGCCAAGTCCCAACCTCAAGCCCCAGGCACGGACGGGGTTCGAACCCGCGATCTTCGGTTTACGAGACCGACGCCTTACCACTTGGCCACCGCGCCTGACAGCCGAGCGAGCGGTGGAAGCTCTCAGTGGAGGGTAGGCAGCGCAGGCGCGGGAAGGGCGGCGCCCCGCCTCCGGCCCCGCCCGCCCGCCCGCTCGCTCGCCCCTCCGGCCCCGCCCGCCGAAGCCCCCGCGCCGCCCGACGCTCGGGGCCGGCTCAGGGCCGAGGCCAAGAGCCCGCTTCCTGTCTGAGGCGGGACCCCAAACTCGTGGCTCGCCGGCCCGGCCCGGCCCCGCCCTCCTCCCGCGTACTCGGGAGAGCCCGGGCAGGGGCAGCCGGGGATTTGATGGGGGCGGGGGGGCGGGGAGTGGTGGCGGTGGCGGCGGCGGCGGGGCCGGGAGCCCAGACGAAGAAAAAACCCGACCAGCGCCTGCTACGACGCGAGCGGAGGCGGAGACCGCGGCCGCGAGCGAGCCGGGGCCGGCCGCGTGCCGCCGTGTGACCTTGGCCGGGTCTTTTCTGTGTAGTCTGGTCTGCAGGCTACGCAGGCAGCGACGGGGGTTCGGGCCGAGCGCACCGGGAGCCGAGGGGGCGAGGACAGTGCAGGCAGGGACGGGACTGCAGGGAGCCGGGAGGGACGAGGGCCCGGCTCCTGGGGGCGCGGGGAGAGGACCTTCCCTCGCTGACCCCGCAGGAGCGGCGGCCTGCATAAGGAAAACCTTCCCTGGCTTGTTCACGCTCCGCCCTTGCCCTTCCACCCCGGGCACGGGAGGCTCCGCGTAAATATCTGTGTAGACGAGATGGCCTTGCCCGGGAGGAACCGGCGGGGCCGCGCCAGAATATGACCCCAGGGTCGTTCGCGGCGACAGTGCCAGTGGGAGTGAACACCGAGAGGCCACCTGGATGGAGGAAGCTGATAGTCTGTCCGTGCCGTGGAACTGTGGGTCACTTATTAAAAGGAATGATCTAGATTCATAGGAATGATGGTCAGCGTAGGTAGTGCGCAAAAGCACGTGTGATTTTTTAAAAAGCAGGATATAGGACAATACAAACCGTTTATTAAAGGGAAAGACGTGCAAAGTAGGTAAGCGTAAAATATAAAGAAGACTGGGGAAAGGGGACAAAAGGAACTTTGTTGGTAATGTCTGGTTTCTGTTCTATGAAAGGCAAGAAGCCGAAACGGTGGGAATATGGGTGATTATGATGTTGTATACTTTATTGTAGATACTGCATTTTGTTTAAAAAAATTTTTTTTAGAGGAATTAGGTCCCTCTGTCCTCGTTTGGCCTGTGGCCACAGTGTCTGTTCCAGGAGAGGTGGGTAGAAGAGCCTTTTCCCCAGGGCAGGACGTGGGCAACTGCTGGCCTCCAGCCCTCCTTCCTGCAGGCCAGAGCCCCGGGTGGGGGTGGGGGGCAGGACACAAATCAGACCAATGGCACCATTGCTCACCCCACCACCGCCACTGCCAAAGTCATTATTGCTTATTTATAGAACTTTTTAAAAAGTATAGATTGTGGCGATTTGGGGAAACTAAGCTATTTTTGTGTGTGCTAAAATACAGTTTGAGTGCCTTGGTGGCTCAGTTGGGTAAGCAACTGCCTTTTGCTCAGGTCATGATCCTGGAGTCCTGGGATCGAGTCCCACATCGGGCTCCCGGCTCAGCAGGGAGCCTGCTTCTCCCTCTGACCCTCTCCCCTCTCATGCTGTTTTTTTTTTTTCTCTCTCTCTCTAGTAAATAAAGTCTTAAAAAAAAAAAGTTAAAAAAACATACAATTTACCATCTTGACCATTTAAAAATGCAGTGTCTACTCTCTGGACGTGGTTGGGCAACAAATGGAAGTTTTATTAAGGAAACTCTACCCACCGAACAGTAAAGGACTCCCCTTCCCAGCCTCTGCCCAGACCCTGGCAACCACTGTTCTACTTAACGGTGTTTCAGAGTTGGACTGCTCAGGATAGCAGGTGGAGTCCTACAGTATTTGTCTTTTTGTTCCTGGCTTATTTCACTTAGCATAATGTGCTAAAGGTTCACCCATGTTGTCATATGACATGATTTCCTTTTTTTTTAAAGCTCAATATTTCGTTGTATTTTTTTAATCCATTCATCCCTCAGTGAACATGTAGTTTACTTTGACCACTTTGCTATTGTGAATTATGCTGCAGTGAACACAGGTATGCAAATAGGTCTTCAATTTTTTGGATATGTAACCCAGAAGTGGGATTGCTGGATCCTATGGTAATTTTAATTTTTCCAAGGAACCTCCATACTGTTTTCCATAGTGGCTGCACATTGTTACATCCCCACCAATGGTACACAAAGGGTTCAAATTTCTTCACATCTGTGCCAGCACTTTTTTTTTTTTTTTTTAACTCGTCATCCTAATGGGTATGAGGTAGTATCTCATTATGGTCAGATTTGCATTTTCCTGATTGTGATGTTGAGCATATTTTCATATAGCTTGTTGCCCATTTGCGTATCTTATTTGAAGAAATGTCTATTTAAGTCTTTTGCCAATTTTTTATTCTGGTTATTTTTATTTTTTAAATGATGGGTTGTAGGAGTTCTTTCTGATACCCTAGATATTAACCTATCAGATATATGGTTGACTAATACTTTCTCCCATTCTGTAGGTTGATTTTTCACTCTGTTGATTGTTTACGGTGCAGAAGTTTTTTAAGTTTGGTGTAGTCATTCCCATTTGTCCGTTTTTGTTTTCGTTGTCTGTGCGTTTGGAATCAAATCCAAGAAGTCACTGACAAATCTGATGTCATGAAACTTTTCCCCTATTTTTTTTCCCAAGAGCTATATCAATTCAGGTCAGACGTTAGGTCTTTAATCCATTTTGAGTTGATTTTTGTATGCGTATAAGGTAAACATCCAACTTCATTGTGTGTATAGAACACACCGTAATTTACTTATTCTCAGGTACAGGTTTTTTTCTCACATTTTAACAAATTAGAAATTAGGATGACAACTGATTAGTTGATGGAGTCTTATAATTAATTGGTAGTACTTTTTCCCTTTTTAATGGCACATAAACTAGCTTTTTAATTGGTGAATTTGATGAAATTGAGCATATAGAACACAGAAGAGTCAGACTCCTATTTTCACATTTGTATATTTCATGGTGTCCTGATTTTTCTCACTTACCATTGTAGGATGAGCATTTCCCACATCCTTAGAAGTGGATCATTTCACCGACTGTAACCTCTACCAGTCTGGTGCAGGATGTTGATCGTGAGGGAAGCTCTGCATGGGGGTGGGGGTAATACGGGAATTCTCACTCACTTTTGCTGTGGACCTACAACTGCTCTAAAAAGTAAAGTCTGTTTTATAAAAGCACCTTAAAAAACAAAACAAAACAAAAACCTAAAAAAAAAGTAGATAAGTTATGTTCTTTGCTCTCTGACCCCCTACTCTGAGTCACAGCCAACCCTGGGTGCACTGGGGTTGCTCCTTGGTGGGGTCACTGTGGGTCTGTCCGGGTCCACTTAGCTGGCAGGCCTAAGAGCCTGGTTTTGTCTCCTTCCAGGAGTGAGCAGCTGTAAGGACATGGTCTAACTTCTGTTTTCTAAATGTATGTAAAAATACTCAGTATTTTTAATACTGAGCTTTTGCATTGGCAACGATGCTGTGAAACTCTACTAAAAGTTTGAGAGCTGGTTCCAGAACACAGAGCTCCTAAGCTGCAAAGATCAGGCCATCCCCACCTCCATATAGCACAATAGTGAGAGCATCCCATCATTCATTCCTTTAACAAACCCTCACTGAGCACCTACTATGTGCTAGACCCTGTTCTTGGTGCTGGAGCCATAGCAGGGACTAAGCAACACAGCCCCCTGCCCTCACGGAGCTTCCATTCTTAAATAAGCAAACCATATACTGTATCAGATGGTGATAAGTACTAGGGAGAAAACTCAACAGGGAGGAAGGATAGGACGTTCTGGGGGTGGGAGGGAGGGTTGTAATTTTAAAGAGACAGGCGTGGTAGATTAAATAAAAGTCCCCCATCCTTTGCTGCTTTCCCTTTCCAGAGGCAGAGTCTACACCCCACCCCCTTTGGACATGGATGGGCCATCTGGCTTCTCTTGACTAGTAGTAGGATGTGGCAAAAGTGATGTTGAGTAAATACCCAAGCTTGGGTCTCAGGAGACCTTGCAGCTTCTTCCTGTGATATCTTAGAGCCCTGTCCTGAGCCCACCGTGTAAGGAAGGCAGTCTAGCTGATGGGGGATGAGAGGCCATGACGGGTCTCCCAGCTGAAAGCCAGGACCACCTGCTACAACATCAGTGTGGCCATCTTGAACCTTCCAGCCCAGCTGCCCCTTTAGCTGAATGCAGCTCCGTGGGTGAGTCCAGGCACACCCAGCAGAGGAACTGCCACCCGACCCACAAAATGGTGAAAATAATGAATGGCTCCTGTTGCAAGCCACCACCTTTTGAGGGTGGGTTGTTACCTAGCAATAAGAGCTCGCTGATACAGCAAGTTACATACAACTAGAGTTGTGGCTTCTAGGTTTGTGGCCTGGTGGTTATTTGCATGGAGGAGTTAAAACTTGCACGATGCTGGATGAATGTGGGAGGGGCCGTGCCCAGTGTTTCCTCAGTCATCAGTTAACCTCAGTTTCCTTAGCTACAAAGCGGGAGAGTTGGTTAGCTCTTAGCCACAGCCCCGCATTAATTAAAATTTGAACACCTTCTCCATTATTCACTGCTAAAGTTAGCAGGGGGTTGAGACACCACTTGACCTTCTTTCCCTCATAGCAACCTGACACTCTTCCCCTTGGTCAGGTTTCCTGGTCCCTTTGCCAGCATGAAAGCTCTAAATTTAAGGCTGCCATTAATAGGAGGAAAAAAAAAATGTGACTTGAAAACTTTTTAGAGAAGGCCACACCTGTAAACATTTAAGTTAAGGCTGCTCTTCATACTTCGGGTTAGTATGGTTTGGTCTTTTCCTTTCTTCTCCTTCTCGGTGGTTAGTTCAGTTCCCTTTCCCTGACTCCTCCACTTGCTTGTGGAACATTCACTCTTAACAAGATGGTTCAAGGCAGCTGTGGACTTTAAAGGAGCCAGGAGGGCTCACAGGTGGGCCACGGGCTGAAAAAAAAATCAGGCCACCTCAGAAGACCCCAAACGAGGCAGGAGCCTTAGTGAGCCCCACCACTAGGCAGCTCCAGCCCTGGGGACTTGTCCTTTCCTTAAAGGTGAGCCTGCTCTCATGGACACTCCGGCTTCTCCATGGGGCTCCTGCACGGTTAGAGATCCGCCTGGGGGAGGTCAGAGGACTGACAGACCCAGTCATTCCCCAAGATGCTTGGGTGGGTTCCTTTTGGGGAAGATGGATCTTGTGAGAGGGGGCCTGATAGAGCGCCAGCTCCCAAGGACCCGCTGTTCCGTGCATCAACTACCTCAACTACCTCAACACACAGAGTGACCAACTACCTCAACACACGGAGTGACCAACTACCTCAACACACGGAGTGACCAACTACCTCAACACACGGAGTGACCAACTACCTCAACACACGGAGTGACCAACTACCTCAACACACGGAGGCTGAAAACAAGACCCTTTTCTGGTTCTGGGGCTTGGCCAGGCAGTTGTGCTTCATCGGCTGTTGGCTCAGGTGTCGGGATGGCTGGTAGGCCCACCGTGGCCTCCCTCCCATGACTGGCACTTATACTGGGTTGGGACCTCTGTTTACCGTGGGGCTGCTTGGGCTTCCTCATAGCATGGCCTCCAAGAGGGCGCAGCTCGAGAGGAAGGAGACAAGTTTCCTTGTGGCCTCGTAGGGCTAGAGATGAGACGTCCCAGGAGATCATTTCTGCCACAAATGATGCATGTTTACATCCTATTGATCAGAGTAGTCCCAGGGCCAGCCCAAAGTTGGGAGGAGGGGAAAATCAATTCCACCTCTCAACAGGGGAGAGACCTGCATGCAACACAGGGAGGGAGTAAATCAACGATGGCTATCTTTGGAGCCTTTACCACCCCTTATCATTCCTGACTGTGACTTTGAGTATAAACACTGATTGGTGCTCAGCCCTGGGGCTGGATCCCGCAGAGGACGCAGAGATATAGGAGGTGGATGTCCTTTGTCTCCACCCCAACCTCAGAACAGGTTGGACTAGATGCTCTCCCTGACTCCTTCTGGCCCTGACTGCCTCCAAAACGGACATTCACAACATCCCTCTCCCCTCGCTCCTCCGAAACACACTCCCACCCACAACTGCCGGCCAGAGTACCGAGGTCTGGCCCAGACACTGTCAGGGACCAGCAGATGCCAGCTCTTGGTCCGGGGGTAGCCTGCTGGACTGGATAAGCTGGGAAGGCCGAGTGGGGCAGAGGGGCCAGTGGGGCTAGAATGCAGGGGAGAAGGATCTCACAGGCTCCCCTGGGCTTAGTGCCATCAAACAGGCTGGAGAAAGTGGGCTCAGGCTCCAGCACCTTTGCCCTCTGGGTTTGGGCCTTTTAAGAGCTCTAGCTTTTTTTTTTTTTTTTAAACCCAGAGATCACATCAATGTCATGGAGCCCAAATCAGAACCCAATAGCAAAGAGCTTGGAGTGAAAGCCAGGGCCACAGCAGGGATGGCAGGGGGAGGGACGGGGAAATTCCTGCAGCCCAAGTCCAGCCACTGGGTTAGTTCCTGGAAGGGCTGGTTTGAAGCCGGCTCTGGGCTTTCCGGGCCCTAGAGGCCATAATCTTGTCCTAGGGGGCTTGCAGCATCGTGACCCTCAGCCCACTGTAAGGCAGGGCCCGGCTAGCCCCAGCTGAGTCGCAGGGAAACGACCATCGTTCCGTACACAAGCTCCTACCTCCATGTACCCGCTCCCACGGCACTCTTCACAGCCCCTCTGCCCACGGAGAGCTGGCCCCCGCTCCAGGGCTCGGCAAGCGTCCTCCTTTCTCCCTGAAACCTTTCCAGCCTGGAAGCGACGCCTCCCTGCTCTGAGGAACCCACTCCCCGGGCTAGTCAGTGGAGTCCCGCTTTGGGATGACTCCTTCCTCTTACCAGCTGCCTGGGTGTGAACCCCGGGTGACTTGCGGCGAGTTAGGGCACCTGTGGTGGCTCAGTTTCCTCATCTGTAAAATGGGGCTATCACTACCACCCACCTCGTAGTGGTTGTGAGGATTACAGGACCCAGTGCGCACCAATCACTTGGCACACTGCCTGGCACGCGGTAAGCCCTAAGCACACGGAAGCCAAGAAGAAGTACCTCGCCGTTGCCTCCTGCGGGCGACGCACTGCATCAGGCACAGTGACAGGGGAGGGATGGTACCAAATCCCGCTTCCCCAGGACTGGGAAATGGGAGGGCCGCCGGCGGGGGCTGGCGCCGCACCTGTCGCCCCGGAGGGCCCCGGGCGGGCGTGAAAGTGAGGGGCTGCGGGAGTGGCTTTGCCCACCTTTGCGCGAAGCTTAGTCATTTTCTGGAGACGCGGTGGCTGGAGTAGATCCTCCCGGCAAGGCTTTGAGAAGCCTGGCTCCCTTGCCCAGATGACCACTGACATCTGGCAATTCCAACTCCTCATCCCACTCAGCAAACAAACAGCAGATAACCCAGGTCTTACCTGAGTCCAGGCTGCCTTCATCTCTGTCTTCCTCTCTCAGTCTGCTGCCCAGTCCCGCCGCCGCCACCCTCTGAGACTGGGCTCTGAGCAGGCCGCTCCCTGGCTTAAGATCCTTCTGCTCTCTCCGCCCGCTAAGGCTCTTCACCTGCTGTTCCCTCCCGGTGTCCTCCCCAGTTTCCCTTACCTGGCCTCCTCCTCTTCCTCCTGGCCTCAGTTGACTCCTCAAATGATCTCTGGGGGGATTACATACCGGTGACCCTCACGCCTGCCTACACGCTAGAATCACCTTGGGGCCTTTGGAAAAACCCTAGTGTCCAGCCCACCCCTTACCACCTGAATCCAACTCGCTGGGCTGGGGCCTGTATCCGTGGGGGTTTTCAGCTACCCCCAGGTTATTCAAATTTGCAGCCAGGACCGAGAATCTCCCATTCTCACATGCTGGAGGCACTCTGTGCCCTGAGGGTGAGGAGCAGAGCTCTTTCGCTCAGGGTCAAAGCTCCCCGCCTAGCTCTACAGTGTGTATCTATTAGGTGCTGATGAAACAATTGTTTGGGGCCGGGCTTGGGCCGGGCTCTGCACTGCCTCACCAGCCCCACCTCCCAGCTGAAAGGGTGTGCTTTCTACCGGCCTCTCCCACATGTGGTTCCTGGGTCCTACAATCCCCCAGGGGTCCCCTGCAATACCCCATCCTCGGGGAAGCTGTCCCTGATCCCCAACTGACCTCAATTCCCTTGCCCCCGCTCCTGCAGCCCTCCCCCAGGCCTTTCCCAAGTGCAGCTCATCACCTGGGGGTCAGCCGTGGCTCCCCTTTCCCCAGGAGGTCATAAGCCTCTGCTGTCTTTTCTGTACCTACCCCTAGTGCCTAAATTGGTTGGTTGAGTGATTTCAGACCCAGATATTTTTTACCTCTTCAGGAGACTGGCCTGGGCCCAGACCACTCTAAAAGGCTCTAAATGGGGGTACCTTGGAGGCTCAGCTGGTTGGGCATCTGCCTCCGGCTCAGGTCCTAATCTCCAGGTCCTGGGATTGAGCCCCATGTCGGGCTCCCTGCTTAGCGGAGAGTCTGCTTCTCCCTCTGCCTCTGCCCCTCCCCCTAGCTCGTGCTCTCTCTCTCTCAAATGAATAAATAAAATCTTAAGTAATTTTTTTTTAAAGGCTCCAAATGTGAGGACCTAGTGAGTTTGGGATCTGAAAACGAGCCCTTTGCAGGAACTGTGTGATCTCTAGGGGGCGCAGGGATGATGTTGTCTGAAATACTCAGGAATGGTTCTCCAGGACCGCCTAGCAGGGAATGCTCCTGTGCGGAGGGCACGACCTGTGCACCCAGCAGTGCTTGCTTCCACCCCTCTCCAGAATAGCAAACAGAGTTGAATTGCGTCCCCCTAAAAAGATGTGGATGTCCTAAGCCTTGGTACCTGTGAATGTAGCCTTTTTAGGAAATAGGGTGTTTACAGATACAAGCAAGTCAAAGATGAGGTCATCCTGGGTCAGGGTGGAGCCTAATCCAATGTCTGGTGTCCTTATAACAACTGTGAAATTTGGACAGAGATACACAGAGGGAAGGTGGCTGTGTGAAGGCAGATGCTCAAGGGGGCTAACAGCTTCTGGAAAGGCCAGCGGTTGCTTCTGGATGGCTGGGTAGGGTGGGGAAGGCAGAACCAGTCTCAAAAAAAAGTAGTGGCAAACTAAGGAGTCTAATTCCGAAACTGGGGCGCAAGGCAGGAGCTCAGGAATTGGAGACACCTGCTTGGCAGCAGAAAGGTCCTGGAAAGGGTTGAGAATAGGGTCGCCAGATAAAACGCAAGATGCCCAGTTAAATGTGAATTTCAGATATGCAATGAATAATTTTTAAGTATTGGATGGGACATATTTAAGCTGAAAAATTATCTGAAATTCACATTTAATTGGGCATCCTGCATTTTTATTCACAGGATCTGGCAACTCAAGTCGGGAAGGAAAAGGGCACATTAGGAAGATGGAGGGAACAGAGATCCAGGACACCAAATTCCCAGTTTGGGGAAGGGACTTGCCCGTGAGCTCGGGAGGCCACGTAAATCCACTGGGTAGGGAGCTGTCTGCTGCCCAGGCAGACCCACCACACAAGGGCCCGTGTGGGGAGGTGGAGGGATCTGTTCTGAGGGTCTGGGCCAACAGGGAGAGCAGACTCCTCTCCAGGTGGTGGGCCAGGGCCACCTGTGAATCCCTTCCCCACACCTGGAATCCCGTAGTAAGAGGAAGGGGCAGACAGAGGGCAGAAAGCTGGGCATCAGGGCCACTCAACCTGGAGCTACCTCGATGCTCCTGGGCTTAGCAGGACTCGTGCTGTCAGGTTGGTCTGAAACCAAATTTGAGGGGAGGACTTGAGCCCGTGACCCAGGGGAGTCACAGTGGTGGACATGGAGGATGGCCCTGGAGCCCCATTAGAGTGACCAGGGCAAGCTGAAGACCCTTGGGAGGTCCTTGCTGGGAAAGGGGACTTGGTTGCGGCAAAGACAAGGTTTTTGAACATCATAGCCCTGGGGATGGACATGGTGTGGTGTTGCAGGGGCTTTTGGGATCCACATCTCCTCTCCTGGGGACGGCGGACCAAAACGAGGGTCTGCGGGGTGACCCCCTGCTCTGCCCTGCACCTGGAGGACAGCACCAGCCACCCTGGGATGCTGGGTGGGGCCTGCTCTTCCTGAAGAAGACGGTCTGTCCCCAGGAGCCCTGGAACCAGGTCTCCCTCTTCCACCCTCCCTCCCCCAACCACAGAAACTCACCATCAAGTCAGGCAAGAAAAGCAAACTATTTATTTACACCTCGGTCTGTACATTAGAGTTCCTGAAGGAGAGACTGCCTCTGAGAGCCTGCTCCTTTTTGGCTAGAAGCAGGTAGGGGGCGGAGAGCTTGAGGCCCTGGGACACAGCCTTGGCCCCCCCCCTTCCCCTTCCCTGGAGCCTAGGGGTGGAGGTCTCAGCCCAGCCCTGAAGCTAAGCCCGCTTCCAGATGGAGGCTCCTGGGGTGGGACTCAAGGAGAATCCCACAGAGTCAAAGCCATCTAACAAACCCTTGGGCATGAGGCCACACGTGCAGCTTATCCAATCTGGGCCCCTGGGGTCCCAGCCAAGAAAGCAGGAAGGGCTGGGATGAAGGGAGCCGGCAGGCCGTGCGCGAGTCCTCACCACGCCGGTCCCGCTGCAGTCCAGCCCGTAGCCGGGAATTAATGGCACTCGGGTCTGAGCACCTTGGGCAAAGGAGGAAGAGCTCGGCAGTTGTTATGTTAATGACGGGCCGGGGCAGCTGCCAGAAGCCTCTTCTTTCTGCCCACCTGGAGTCCAAGGCTGTTCGAGACACCAGACGGCGGTGGTCCTGAAGGCAGCCCAATGCCAAGCACTGGGAGCCCCCCACTGCTGGAGCTTCCCCCCGGGACCAGGGGCGCTGCTGCAGACCCATGACGTCCCTGCCCGGGCGCGCCCAGCTTTCTAGAAATATTGACACCAATGCAGGGGAAGAGGTTTGTGGGAGAAGGTGCTTTACACAGTTACCCTTTTCTGGTGTGCAAGGCTTCTAAACTAGCTACAGGCTGCACGGGGGTGGGGGTGGGGTGGGGGGGTGGCTAAGAGGGTCCGAGCCCTCCAAGCTGAAGACCACAGTAAAAAGAGTTCTGTACAAAGTTACCAAATCTGCAAGGCTGAGCGAGCAGAGCGGAGGCTCAGCCTTGAGCCTCTCCACATGGATCAACGTGCGGGGAGGCCTGGCCTGGGAGCACACCAGGTGTGGTGGAGGCACGATGACACCAAGTGGGGCGCTATGTACACATTTACAGGGCTGGGGAAGGGCCAGGGGAACGCGAGGGTGTAGAAAAGGGGCAGTGGGGACATGGAAACTCCTGTACAGCGGAGACGGAAGGAAAAAGGCACAAGGACAACGACCCCAAACCATGCAGACGAAACACAGCCTGTGCAGCACAGCAAAGCAGAGGGGCCGCGCGGGAAGCAGTCTCCCCACAAACCCAGGGGCCCAGCAGGAGGCGCAGGCCCCCCCAGGCAGCAGCACTCATGTCCTGCGTGGGCAGCCCTGGCATGCCATTCTCAGCCACCCTTCCTGCTGGGGGCTCGGGGCAGACAACCCTCCCCCTACAGTCTCAGGGAGAGAGAAGGAGCCTACAAGATCGGAGTGATGTACGGCATCACACTTCACCAAGTCTATGCTTTTAGAAACCTTTCCAGAAGGCACCCGATTTTCTCAGGTAGGCAGCAGAGAATGTGGCAGAAGGGCCTTAGAGCTGTTCTGCCACGAGGCTGGGCAGGCCCAGAAGGTCCCTAAGGTCAGTGAGTCAAGGGAAGGAACTTGCCTGAAGTCACCTAGGGGTACGTGGCCCCTCAACAGTCAGGGGGTACCAGCCTGAAGCATCGCCCTACAGGGGCTGCCCTAGTCCCGAAGGAGGCACGACCGGGGAGGGGGCCAGCACTGAAGTCCTCAACCTAAAACCCTCCTTAGCACTTTCAAAAAGTTGCCATGGATCTGCCAGGCAAACAGTCATTTCCTTGGCATGGTGACCATCCCCAAACTTCCCCTTTTAGGTTTAAATTTGCTAATGCGTTAAACACACACAGCCACAGAGCACAAAAAGTGGGCTTAATTCTTCCCTGAGCCACCAGGCCCCACTGGCCCCTGCAGGTTTCTGCCAGTTATGAAGCCCCTCCTTGGAACGAAAGCGCCTACGCGGTGCCCTCCTGACCACTGCACCTGACGGGCTCAGGAACCAGACTTGCCGGCAGATGAGTGCCCGGAGCCTCTAGAACATGGGCTGGGATGCTGGTTTGACTACTAACAGTGGAAGAGCTGGGGTGACGCTCCTCCACCCAGCCTGAAAACGGATCAGAGGCCAGTGTCCCCTCCTGCTCAGCTGTGCGAGTAGAAGACTGTTTCTGGGGCTGCTTCAGGGGGACAGCCCCTCCCTGACCCCTGACTCCAGAATGGGCCTGTGCGCGACTCCATGGGCACCAGGCGGAGACTTGCCACTCAGGTTTGCTAACCCCCAGGCTGGAGAGAACAGCTTGGTACACCAGTTCCTGAAGGCATCTGGCCTCCCATCCCTGGGGTGAGGGATCTGCTCACAAACCATCAAAGCCATCGACACCCCCACTGTTAAAGTAGCACCTGGATTAACAAACCCGACAGCCATTTCCACCCTTTTCTCCATCCCTGACTAGGAACCTTCTAGTCTCAACCTTGGGCTACACATCAGCATGGCCTGGGAATCACTTTAAACATCTGGATGCCTGGGCCACACCCACACCAATTACACTGGAATCTTGGGGTGGGGCAGCTCAGTCAGCAGAATTTCGAAAATCTCCCCGGGTTATTCCGATGCACAGCCCAAGTCAAAAACCACTGTTTCGGGTCCAAGTGCCTTGGGAGGTTCTTGAGCTCTGTGTTTGTAATAAGTGAGAAATAAAGTCAGAATAAAGGCATTTCCCTCTGACAATTCTCAAAGAATGTACAAACTTAAAATAATCTAACTTGGCCAATTCAAAAGTTTCAAATATACACTTTTTTTTTTTCCCGAGAACTTTATAAAGCTCACTTGCTGATTCTGCAAACTTTGTTTGGCTTCCCGTTGAATGTAAGGATAGCCAAGTGCTGTGTAAAATGTGGGTCTGTTGTAGGACCCCCTCCGAGTGCCCCCGAAACACTGCTCAACTTTGGATGAGTTACTACTAATCCCTACTAGGTAGAGTTGCCAGGTTTAGCAGTAACAAAAAACAAAACGCACCTGGGCACTCAGTTAAGTTACAATCACCTGGGGGGGTTCTTTAAACATTCCAATAGCTGGGCCACACCCCACGGCAAGGAAATCGGATCCTCTGGGGATTCGGCCCAGGTATCAGAATTTTTAAAATCTCTCCGTTTTAGATGTGTCCCAAGTATTGCATGGAACATAACTTCTATTAGGAGTTGTGTTTTGTTTGCCTGAAAGGCACACCGCGCTGGTCATTGTGTGTACTACTTAAGCCGTTCCAGCACCCAGAGAGAAGAGGGGGAACTCTCAATCAGACAACACACAAAGGAGGGGGAAGCCCAGGAAGGGGGCGGGGATGTGCTCCCAGAGTCAGTACCGCTCTGGAACCCTCGCTGGGGTCCATGGGGCTGGGACCCTGGCCGCATGTGCCTCCCGAAAGCTAGCTTTCACGCATAGAAGAGCAGTTAAAAACACGACATGATCTTGAAAAGCCAACTAGAATGACAGCCTAGGTTTTTTAAAGACGATTTTGGTTGAAGAAGGTTGGATTGAACCTGAGGCCTGGGTAACATGGAGTTTAGTCTCGTTTTAAAGTCAGCCCTCTTCCAGAGACCCCCATGCACAGCACTAGATCCCTAGGGGCCTTTCAGACGAGGCTGCTCCGGTGGCGCCCCCTTCAGGAAGGGGGCAGCAAAACATGGCAAGCCCGCCGCTTTCCACCCCTTTTCAACAAAGCAGAAATTCCCTCCCACATAAGGCCTCTGGGGCCTTCTCTGGAATTCCGTATCAGTGCAGCTAAAGAGCATAGAAAGTTTTACATACAAAATGCTCACTCCTACGGACTCCCCCACGGACCAGGACCTTGATCTGGCTGGCCTCCGAAGGACTCCTTCCAATGTAAATCCAGACCAAAGCCAAGTCATGATATGTTTTCTTTCCTTTCCTTTAATTTGGGGCCACTGCCGCCTTTTAGCAAATTCTCAAGAGACCCACTCCTCTCTGCCTTCTTTCTACTGCCGCTGCTGCTTCTCAGACCCCGGAGGAGCCCAAGGACACCAGCATCCTAGGGGCTTGAGGGCTCTCAGAAGATGGACCCCTTGCCCTAGTCTTCCTGGGGTGGCTGACCCCAAAGTCCTGGATCGGACCAACACAGCCCCATTACCTGCGGCATGAAACAAATCCCACACATGAACTTAAAAGAGAAATCACACGATCCAACAACAGCAGAAGGTGACTGGCATGGAGTGAAGACCGGTCCTGGCCACAACCCTGCCTTTGTGAACAGGGAACGTGCATCCCCAAGCCCCCAAGCCCCTCTTCACCCTCTACAGCCCTCTCTTCCTTGCGAACACCCCTCCAGCCCCTCCCCAACATGCCCAAACTTTCCTTTTTACACCAGAATTGAAGACAAGAAGAAACTGCAGGGGAAAAGATTAAGACCGTACATGTTCAAATATACTTGGATTAAGGAAACGAATCACAAGCCATGTACCACTGAGAAAAACTGGAAGGCTCAAAGTACCCTATCTACTCCTAGCTGCCTAGAACAAAAGATCACATTAAAAGTCCAGTGTCCATTTCCACCACGTGCCACTGAGGATGGAAAACTAAGGTTTCCCTACAACGTCCCCAACTGTGTCTCTCACTGGCACACCGCACCTGGCTGAGAGCAGGATGCAAGAGAGTGTTTCTAACAGTTGGAACCCGGGGCCCTCGCCACCCAGCTGAGCCAAGCCCAGAGCTCAGAATCCCCAGGCCGTGCGGAGACCGGGAGCTGGGCAGCAAGGCAGCCCACTCCTTGCCCGCCGATGCCATGAAAACAGTCCCTCCGTGTTTCTCTTCTCTTCTAGTAAAATGCAGCCAGAGGGAAGGAAACGAACAGGGGTGTGAGCATGCTCCTCCCTGAAAAGCAGGTCTTTGGATGCCCAATGCCAACACGTACTTTAGACACCCCTGGCCCCCGGCTCCCCCATCTCCTTTTGAATCCCTTCACTGTACCCCCAAGTTAAATGCTGCTTATTTTTCATGGTCTTAAAAATAGAACAGAAAGAGGTAGGTAAGCAGGGTTGGGGAAGTGTACAGAGACCTCTAAAAATACCAAGAACTCTTAGAATGAAGGTCGCCCCACGTTAGCTCCTCTGCAAGCCTGAGTCCTGTGGACACACAGTGCCCAAGGATAGCGGGGGGCTGCCAGCCGGGGAGGGGCTCTGGGAGGGCCCCTTCATTTTTTCAGAGCCTGAGCACCTAGGCTTCAAAGGTGGCCAGAGAGGTTGGGGAGGATGCAGCTGTTGGGCATTTGAACTCCTCGAAAAGATCACAAATGGGCTCTCACTCCCAGAGGGAACAGGGGTGGGGTGAAAGAGCCTGTCTCACTAGAGTGTGTTTTAATCCTTCTCCCCAGAGGTAGAATCATTTTTGTCCTGTATCTGAAACACCATCTTCCAGTTCTTGTTATTACAGTAACTCCTGATTGCAGACCTTGCCCCTCCCACCTCCAGGGCCATCTGCCCTTGCAAAGGGCTCCGTGTGGACAGGAACGGCAGAGATCTCATCCAGAGCCACGGCCCCACACTCACTCCTTGCTGCGTGCACGTATTCCCCCACATACACACCAGTACACACGACATGGTGGCCAGAGATACATTTACAGTGTGTGTGTGTGTGTGTGTGCGTGTGTGTGCGCGTGCGTGCGTGTATGTGTGTGTGTGGCCCGGCTTGGGCTGCATCCTCAAGCGGGGTCTGCCCCTTGGTCCCAGGGCCCGGGGTCTGAGGGTCCCCGAAGCTGCTCTGCAGCCAGCCCTTGTCTCAGTGTTTGATCTCAAGGATGGAGGGGTTGTGGTCCAGAATGGCAAGGATTATCTTGTCCATGTACTGCCTCAGCCGGAAGTTGATCTCCTCCTGCTCCTTCAGGGCTTCCATGAGCTGGAGGGAATGGGAGACGTGGGTCAGAGGCCGGGCCCGGGCTCCGGTGCAGAGGGAGCCCAGATTCCCAGCTTGCGGTGAGCCAGTGCCCGACAAACGAGGGGCTCAGGAGACCCCAGGCAAGGCAGACCCCAGGACCACCTCAGCATTCGGCTGCCAGAAGCAAGCTATAGCAGCTCTGGGAGGGCCCCTTCTCACACCTAAGGAGTGAGAGCCATGCACGTGCCCAGGCCCCGCCCCCAGGGATTCGGATTCAGCTGGTCTGTGGAGGGACCCAAGTAGAAGCAATTACTTGGTACAGGCTGAGAACACTGGCCAAAGACATTTATGATCAAGAATGACATCCAAAGTCCCAGGGCCCTAAGACTCCCGAGGTTTCTAGCCGTTTCCTCTACCCAAAATGGCCCCTCGCCACCCTGGCTCTGCCACCCACCCTGTGTGGATCCATTCCTGACATATCCTTTAGGAGGAAATGCTGGCTCTGCCCTCAGGCTGGAGACCCTTGAGACGAGGGGTCAGCTCTTAGCTCTGTGTCCCAAGCACAGGATAAGGGGTTCAGGGACTTCTTAATGATTGACATTAATATATAACCAGGACATTTTGGAGGCCTGATCTTTTATAACCACACCCTGGTGGGGCAGAAAGAATGGACTTTGGTTCTGGAGACCTGGGTCCTTCACTCCCCACAAGTTGGGTGATCTTGTATCCTAGTTTCCCAATCGGTAACATGGAAGCGTCCAGAAAGCCTTCCAATTGTCAGAAGATATACTACAAGCAGGTGCTCAAGAAAGGCTAGGGTCCTCCCCTTCTTGGCTTGAGGGAGAGGAGTTCTAGCCTCTCCTGCGCTACCTGTTGATGGAAGCATGTTGCTCAACTGGCATGTTTCCGTCTGTTCCCAAACCCATGCTTCTCCCAGTGAGTGGAAGAATCAGAACTGACGTAACTCCACCTATAGCCAGAATCCCTCACGGCTCCAGTCTGCTTTTCCTGCTCGAGGTGGCCTGGGGCCTCTCATCACAGCACATGGGAATAGGACAGGACAGAGGAGAGGCCGAGGCTCCAAAGTGAGAACGAACAGGCATGTTACCTCATCGCGAGAGGCTGTGTCTATTTCTGCAGCCAGAGACTGGGCTTTGGTCTGGGTAGCAAAGAGGTTCTTTGCTTCATAGAGGCTGAGGCTCAAGATCTGTCCATTCAAGTCATCATTCTGGTCCCGCAGCTTATGATTCTCCTGTGGAGGAAAAGGGCGACATCAGCTCCCAGAAGTGTTCAGAACCCACCAGAACCCGTTTCTTGGCATTCACGGTCTCCTGACTCCCACCAGCACCCTCCTCTCGTGCGTGTCACGGCCAGCTCAAGATGCCCATAGATGATGGGGCCTCTGCCGGGCTTAGGGGGGAGGTCTGGATGTTGAGAGGTCAGGGGGTCCTGAGGAGGAGTTACAGGCCTGCTCAGGGGAACCAAGTTGCCAGGTAGGGGCAGGGCTCCCGGCCACCCCTCCTCCCTGGGGGTGGGTGAGCCAGAAGAGGAGCTCCTGAGGCCCCACATGGGGACACGGCCCACTGGGTGGCTCCTTTTCCAACACCGGCCCTCCATGAAGAGTGATGCTCTGGGGTCTCTGGGCTGGCAGGCTGGATCTAGGCTCCTCCTGTAGCTAGGTTCAGGAGTCCTGCTCCGGGACAACTCCTTCCAGGGGCATCTTTGCTCCCAAGTACAGGTGGCCCCACAGTGCCCTGCCCAGACCCCACGGACCAGCACCATGTGCTAGTGTTTGCCTCAAGTCTCCTAACTAACTGCTCACACCTGGGACTTTGGACGTCCTGTCATGAATGAGGAAGGGCTGGGGATTTAGGATTGCTGTGGGGTGCTGGTGAAACCGACTCAGGAGTATAATTTATAGAGCAGTTCCCCCACCCCGCCCCTAGGATCAGGCTAGGCTGAGTGGGAGCTTCACTCACCAGCACTCCCTCGCTTGGTCTCTGCCCCTCCTGATCCAACCTCCCCCAACTGGTCTTTGATCATGGGATTGTTCCCAGGAACCATTTGAAATGGAACCCTGGGCTCAGGGTCTGCTTCTGGAAGAACCCAACACAGCAAGACACCAGTTTGCAACTGGGTAGAGTCTCACTCTCCATCCCATCATCAAGGACAGCAGAGTGGTGTCTATTTCCTTGTATGGACTCCAAGGAAAGCCCCTGGGATTTGCATCAGACACAGCCTAGAGGGAAGCCACCTCACTGAGCGGTGAGGTGGGGCCGAGCAGCTCCGCCAGTCAGGGAAGGCGGTGTTACAGCTCTTGGCCCCTCCGAGGAGACCCATCCCGTGGGGAGGGAGGCTGCAGGGGCCCACCTGCTTGAGCCGCTTGACCTCATGCTCCAGCTCCACCTCGCGGGCCCTGGCGCTGAACTCGCCCAGGCTAGAGGACGAGCTGCGACCCCTGCCTGGCCGCTCGCAGTCCAGCTTGTACATCTGCAGGTGCTCTAGCTCCTTCCGCAAGTCCTCGATGAGCTGCGTCGGGGAGAGGCGGGTTGGTGGTGGGAGTAGGGCCGCGGGAGTGAGCCCTGGTGGCCCCGCCCCCCTCCCCCCCCCCCCCCCCCCCGCCCAGGACCCACCTCCTGCGTCGCCTCCCGTTCCCTTTGGAACTCTAGGCGGTTCTGCCGCAGCTTGTCCATCATGCGCTTGTACAGGTCCGTCTCATCCTTGAGCCGCAGGCTCGTGTCCTCCAGCCGGTCAGACATGCGCTGCCGCTCCTGAACCGTACCGGAGAGTGGGGGGACCCGGTCAGGGAGAAGCATTCCCAAAGAGGCTCGCTACGCCCCGGGGACTCGGACAGGGCCTGGGAGTCAGGGCTTAAAGAAACAGCCTGATCCCTTAGGATTCTAGAAATACGGCTAAAAAATGTCAGGCCTCTGACGTCCTTCCCTGGTGCCAGATGAAACCTGAATCAGGTGCAGCCAAACAGAAGTTAACCTCCTTCTCTCTTTTTTATTATTGTTTTCCCCCTTATATAAGAAAATATATTCACTGCAAACAAACAAACACACACCTTGGAAAATCAGAAAGACAGAAAGACAAATTACTATTCATATTTTATCGCCTATTGTTGTTGTTAGGGCAATTCTATTAGAATTCCAGAAACTAGCAACTGAAGGCCTCTGTGGCCAACATTGCCTCTCTGGGGACTGAGCTCAAGATCCGAGCCTGACAGACGCCCAGACCTGCCGCTCACCTCATCCAGCTTCTCTGTCTGCGCCTTGAGCCGGGTCACTGTTGTTCTGAGCTCGGCATTTTCCTCCTCTAGTTGCTGCACCCTGGGGAGAGGAGAAAGACAAAAATGTCAGCAACAATGTCGACAACTTGCAGCGATTCTCTGCTGCCTGGAAGAGGGAAGGTACCAGAAAGCAACAGAGGTAGAGCAAGAGAATATGAATAGTTATTCCAGATGATAATACAGCTCTAAGCTTCCTGTCATCCAAGGTGAAATGGTAAAGACCCTGAATGACCATCCTTACGTTTTTGATAAAAGAAAACATTCATTTGTGAGTAAGAACACAGGATTCTTTTTGCACACGTCCTTAGGAGGGATGTTTTTCTGCTAAACAGAGAGAAAGTCGTCCTGTGGCTGGCTGTGGCCGGACTTTCCTGTTAGAACTCACACTCAGAGAGCAACGACAATATTTGCTTGTCTTTCTCCCCCAGGCATCGCCCCCCAGGCTCTTCGCTCAGCTCGCCCAGTGGCCCCCTCTGACACATCCACAGGCCCTGGTTCTGACGGTCCCAATTCTCTGTGTCAGTGTTCACAGTGGGCCGTGCCAACGGGATTCCCCGGGGAGACACAGCCCAGGTACCCAGTCGTGGTAACTGACCTGAGGCCAGGGGAGGCGAGTTACCAGTGGCACCAGAACAGTGCAGGGTCACCTCTGCCACTGATTCCTACCGAACATTCCCTCTCCTTCGCACTTGTCACCTTGGGGCTCCCCAGGAGCACAGGGGCAGGCGTCCTCTCTGCCAGGGACCCAGGTGGTCTCCTGGGGGCCTCGCTGGCCTGGGTCATTAGCGAGGGCCACGGCGCCCTAACTCACCTGCCTTCATGGTCACTCTGGGGGGCAGGGAGGGAGGGATGACAGATGGAGAAACGGAGGCCCAGGAAAGGACGTGGTAGGTCCAAAGTCATGGAGCTAAAGGGTGACCAACCCAGATCCCCAGGTCAATACTCCTCTCTCTGCCTGCCTCAGCTTCCAACAGCTATCCCTGAGATTCAGAAGCCCAAAGGAAACCGGGCCCTGCTCTTCATTTACCTTGGCCCCTGGGGCCCAGGGTCAGTGCACCCAAGCGTTCAGGGTCAGGGTAAATCTGACAGCAGGGGGAGCTCCGAGCCCGGACATCAGACCCAGCCCAGGACTAGGGGCAAGACCACTGTTTTTCCACCTGTTCTCTTGTTGACAGATGTGTGTTGTTTCCAGTTGTATCTAGTATGAACAATGCTACTACGAAGGTTCTGTTATGTACTTCCTGGCAAACATGTCCAGGTGCTCAGG
The DNA here is from genome assembly GCF_037043125.1 of Eumetopias jubatus. Taxonomy (NCBI): domain Eukaryota; kingdom Metazoa; phylum Chordata; class Mammalia; order Carnivora; family Otariidae; genus Eumetopias; species Eumetopias jubatus. The sequence continues at coordinate 123,303,181 of NW_028274816.1, forward strand.
TATCAAGAGGAGAACTGTTAGAACCGGGGGCTTTCCTTCAGGCTCTGTGTTCCAATCTATACAATGGGGATAGTGCCTGTCCCACAGGCCTGGATGAGGAGTGCAGGGTGCGTCTGAGGGCACAGGGCTCTGTGGAGAGGCCCCGTCCCGCGCGCTGGGCCATCCCCGGCCAGGGCCCACCTGGTGTTGAGCAGCTCGATCTCCGTGCTCTTCTCTCTCTCTAGCTTGCTGTAGGCCTCACGGTGCCGCCGCGCCTCCTCCTCCAGGGCCTGCTCGGCCATGGTCTCCTGATCTTTCACCATCTCCTCCAGCTCGTGCACCCTGAGGAGAGGGGCGCACACTCCGGTCCAGGGTCGACTCTCGTGGCCACTGTCTTCCCACCTTGGCTGCGACTCCGGGAGCCCCCGGCCCCAAGACCCCAGCTCAGTAACAGCCCTGCTGTGGGAAGTGGCGGCCTGTTTGCCAGGCCTGGGGGTCCGCAGCTTCGCTGACATGCCTTCGGGACACCACGGCACGTAAGGGGAGGTGGACCGGCCAAGCTCACCACCCAGGGGGGCACCTGGCAGTTGGTCCAGAGGGGAGCAAGGCCGCACCAAGAAGGCGGCACCCCCAGGCCAGGCATGGGGAAGGACAGCAGGCCTCGCTCTGGCCGCACGGAGCAGCCCTCAGGCCTCCTCTTTTCTTTCTGCTCTCTTCCTTCCTGGCCACTGTCCTCTGACCAGCAATTCAGTGACTGGCCACCTTGATTCCAAAAAGGGATAAGTCCTTTGATAGTGGCCCTGAGCGTGCCTGACCCAGGAAAGGGCGGGGTCCCACCAGGAGCCTCACTGGCAGAGCAGCCTAGCGCACATTTCACTGGCAATAGTCCCTCCGGGAGGCTGACCTTCTGGGGTGTCCAAGAGAACCCATTTTTGGGCCCTGCAAGGTTGAGGACCAGACCCCGGCTGGGGATCAGCTTGCCAAGTTTCATGCCATCCTGTGAGGACCACTACACTGTGCAAGCGCTACCTCGCTGCAATCGTGGTCGGGAGGAGGGGCGGCGATGCCTGGACCCTTCCACTAGCAGCAGGTGCGAGCCCCCGACTCACACCAGTCTCTCCCTCTGCAGAGCCTGTCCCCGGATGGCGGGGGGAGGGGTCAGAGAAATAGGAAAGCGGATCCCAACTCCTGCCTTAGACCCACCCTGGGGCTGCAGACCTGGGGGTCAAAGTCAGGCTCCAACCCGTTTTCAAGTCCCCAGAGACCAGTTCTGGGTGTCCCGCAGGGGCAGGCCCACATAGTAAGGGGCTAATGCATCACAGCCTCTAGAGGGGAGGGACAAGACATGCGGGTGACCTCTCCCAGCTTTTCTCAGGGGCCTCACAACAGAGACCGCTAGCCGTTCCCAAGTCACAGATGGGGCCCACCCAAGCCCCCTGGCCCCGACCTGTGCACCAGCTGCGTGTTCTCCTGCTTCAGCTTGCTTTTCAGGTCCCCATTGGTCAGGCTGTCATTCTCCAGTTCAGTCACCTTTTTTTCCAGGAAGCTCACCTGCAGGAGGGGGGCAGAGGTGGGGGTGGAGGAAACCTCTGAGTCCACAGGATGGAGAAGCAGAAACCGTGGGACGGACGGCCAGGTCCCCCAAGTGACTGTGCACAAAGGGTGGTGAGGGCGGGGGCGTTATGTGCCCACGCTAGCAGGGCCGCCTACCCCCACCTCCTGCAGCAAGGACAGGGTCTCCATCCGCCCCCTCAGGACCCACCTTCTCCGTGATGTCGTTGTCACAGGAGTCAATGCTGTCCCGGAACAGATCCTCGGTGCTGCCGTCACTGCTACTGAAGTTGCTGCTATGCATGAGCTGCCTGCGGGGGGGGGTGAGCAGGGGGGCGTGAGCGGTGGGGGGTGTGAGCGGGGGGCGGGAGCTACAGAAGCCGCCCTCTGGGGCCTGGAGTCCAGAGCAGGCTATGGGCCGAGAGGGGGCACCCACTATGTTGGGGAGCGAGGCCAGGAACCCATCTGAGGAGGCGGTCCTCATCCAGTCAGCAGAGAAGAGTTGCCTGACCTCTGAACTAAGAGATCATCCAGCTCAGAGGCTGGTGGGCGTGACACCCCTCCAGAGCCCCTGGTGGATATGGCCAGTCCCTCACGGCTCTGCCCTGCTGCCTCACCTCCCTTTTCAGGCCGGCCTTCTAGCCAGCAACTAGCCAGTGACCGGAGTGGGCACGTGAGCCCCTGACCACCTCCCTCCAGCTGCATAACCGCCCCGCGAGGGTAGACAGGCTCCACAGGCTGGCAGACGGTCCTCCTGAGGCCTCCCTGCAAGACTCAATCCCCTCCAGCAAACGGGCTCCTGCTGCACCTCTGGGGACCCTGGGAGAGGGCAGAGGGAAGGAGACCCACCCAGACTGGGCAGGGCAGTAGGCGGGCGGGGTGGGGGGGGGGTCTGCAAACAGGAAACACTTGCTGGGAAACTCTTGCTGGAGGCAAAACCCAGCTACTGCTCTCCAGAGGCCCCCACTTCCCACTCCCTGCCAGGCAGCAGCCAGGGTCTCCGCCAACGAGCTCTCCTGTCCCAGCCCTGCTCCCGAGCCAGAGCCTGGGTGCTTGCTGGCTGCTCCCGGAACCCCGGGCGTGGACCCGGCCCAGTCGGCCGGAGAACCTGGATCCTGAGATCCAGAGCAGGATCCTGGAAGTCCCGGGAAGTGAGCTGCGCAGGATATAACCTGGAGTCAAGTGACCAGCTCCAACGGGGCACCTGCTGCCCAATCTCTGTGAGTGGGAAACTCAGGAGGTGCTGGTCCAGCTGCTGGCCCCAGAGTGCAGGGAGGGCCACCAAGGGCCATGAGATGGGCTGGGTCCCTCGGGGCATCACCGCTGTGCCCGCCTGAAGCTGACACAGCGAGGGGATGGGGCGAGGCCAGCTGCACCACCGCCAGAAGGGGCAAGGGGTGGGGGTGGGAGGCGTGTGACCCTTCTTTTTCAGAGGCAGACCTCTTCTGGCCGCTTGGCCTGCACTTCTGGGGTGCTTCATTCCCCTCTGTGCATTCAGGGGGCCACTACCCTGGCAGTAGGAGCATAATTAAGGGAGGCAGCATTCAACCCCTCCTCCCAAGGGGGGGCCTTACCGTCCGAAGGCTGTGCTAGAGATCTTCCGGTTGGGGCTACAGAGAGAGAGAGATTAGAGATTGAGAGATTGAGAGAGAGACAGAGGACAGTCATTGAACAGAGGGGGCTCCAGTCCACTTCTAACTCTGCAAGACTCCAAAGTGCAGTATGGGGCTCTGTCCCACCCGCTGCAGGGAATTCACTTATCAGCTTGGTCCCGAGTAGAAGCACCCTGATTTTCCTGTCGCAGAAAAATGCAAGCTCCCCAGGATCAATCCTACTCTGACAGTGCTCTCACACTTGCCAAGACAGAGTGGGGCCACCTCGCCTGAGGCTTCCCCCGCTGGGTCCCCCCACCCCACCCCACCTAGCCCCAGACTCCTATCCCTCTGCTGGGTCCCGGGGCCCCACCTGTTGGCCTTCAAGTTTTTCAGTCGGGCTTCCAAGTCATTCAGCAGGTTGATTTTCTTGCAACACTGAGAGCAGTAAACATCCAGCAATTCACTGTTGTAGGTGTGCCGCATTTTCCTAGGAGTCTGCCCCGCACTGATTCAGGAGAGAGAAAGCAATCACCTCCTGCTCTCCGATCTGCTGCCTCACCTCATCCTGCTGAGCTTACTTTACTGGATTCCGCAATACTGGGGACCCTTGTGTTGTGTGCATTTAGGGGCAGAGGAAGTAGAAATACAGCAACAGATCTCCCCTCCCTCAATGCTCTCAGAGAAGCCAATGAACGGTACCCATTTCACAGATACAGCAACTGAGAGCTAAGCAATGACTAGGTGTGTGGGTCACCTAGAAGGACTCTTTCAACACCAGGGTTCTACTAGGAAGCAAGACAACAAAGACCCCCGAGTCTGCAGGCTCCCAGGTGGGTTCATCCTGAGACAGAAGGAGGGAGGAGGAATTCTAGACCCCCACCAGAGTGCAGAGGCAGCACCCCCAAACCCCGGGAGCAGAACCCATGTAGGTTAGGACTCTGCCCTCTGAACCCCCTGGGACGAGGTTGGGTTGGTCCCGCCACTTCTCCTTATACCCCAAATGCCATTCCAGACCCCGGGGCCACCTGGAAGACACTGAAGATCCCAGGTCCGAGTAGACGTTGGTCCTGGTCTCGTCGTCGGGGCAGGGGCTGCTGGGGGCACAGTCCACATCGTCCCCCTCCCCATAGTCTTCAAACTGCTCCTCGTTGCTGATGAGCGAGGTGGTGGAGTGTGTGGAGAGGTCTGACGTGGTCATGGACGGAGTGTGGCCCGAGGACCTGGGCGTCAGAGAAGGTTGGCTGTTAACGCAGCCCCACCTGCAGCCCGTGCTGGGGAAACAGACCAGGCTTCCTGGAGGTCAGTCTGCGCCCCAGAGAGCAGAAGCCTGATCGAGTTTGTGCCTTCTGACCTGGTAAGTACACTTCGGCGACCTCATCCTAAGGGAACACATCTCACCACAGAAATAGTTTCTGCACAAGAGGTGTCCAAGCCACTGCTTCTCTAGAGCACCAAAACACTGCTTACCACCTAACGGCTTCCCTACATTAAGTCACAATAAATTATAATACTTATATAGCGTATAAAATCATACATTCTACATTGCTAATATTAGCACATTAAATGATTAAGTTACAGCTGCAAAACTATAATATGGATTAAGAAATTAAATTATCAAATTATGGATTATCTAATTGTTGAAAGGTTTGTAAACGACACTAGCAATAATATGGAAAGATCAGTAGGCATTAAAAGTTACATGTAAAAACTTAAGCCAGAGATAGTAAAAGGTGTCCGCAGAACAAGGAAAAGCAGGGCATGAAACTATTTCCATGGTCACAGGGCTGGGGTCTGGGTGGTGGGACGAGGAGTAGCTTGGTTAGTCCCCTCCGTTCTCCCTTTCCTACCTCTTTCAAGTTCTGTTTAATTGGCTTGGACTCTAATAAGAAATGAAGTTTTAAAATAAATAACCGTGAGCTACCAGGTGAGGCGCTCCTCCCGGTTTACAGAGGGGACTTCTGGTCCAAAGAAGCCTCATTGCAAGGCTAAGGTCAGAGACCCTAGGCCTTTCTGGGGTGACCCACCGTATGGCCCGTGAGGGGCGTCAGGGGCTGGCCGAGCCCTGCCTGCAACCCGAGAAGGAAGCACAACTTGTCAACTGCCAAACAGATCTTCCCTTGAGTTGTGAGCTCATGTCTGCGTATCTTCTCTCATGAGGGACAGTTCTCTGACCTCCTGGGCCTCCCCGCACCACACTGGGCAACCCGACTCGGTGATGAGAGGCAGGGAACCGGTTGAGGCAGTAATTCTCCAACCGTGCCCTTGAGCCATCCTGGTCTGAGAACCTCCACCCTGTTGTTTTTTTGAAACTCACTTCTCTGCCCTCAAGTTCCTTAGCGCCTTGGGTGGAATTCATCATACTCCTCAGCACTTTCTCCTAGACATTTCACTAGCCGCCCCCCCTCCCCCCGCTGGCTGCCTCCAGGTGATTGGTCCCAAAAAACAAGGTGAATGACCAAGTGGCAAATGGTTAGCCAATAGGTCACTAGGTCTGTGGTCCCTGACCAGTTGTCCTTGGTGGCTGGTCATAGTACCACGGATGGACTGTTCTCAGGACGCAAAATGGACGAACAACTCCAAAGACCCCACCGCCCCCGCCGAGAACAGCCTGGCTCTCAGAGCCACTTGAGTCTGAGAAGCCCCGCACTGAGAAAATGTATATGAAATTGCCTTCTTCTTCTTCTTTTTTTGAAGGTCAAAAGTGATGAAGAATTGACAATTTCATATGGCTCAACCGATACTGGCCCCCTCTCCCTCCCCAAATCTCTGGGTTGGCTGGGACCACCACTTTCTGATATGTGGAGCTCCAGGCAGCTTTAACTCACTTGTCCTCCGGCAGGAAGAGGGCCCCAAGCCCTCCGTCCTTCTCCTCGGTAACTGACCCCTCCAGGCTCTGGGTGCTCTCCATGGGGCTGTCCATGTCTGACTCTGGGGGGCCCTCTGGTGGAGCCAGTGTCATAGCCTCCTCCTCGTCCACGGGAAAGAAGCCGGGGTCCCTGGGGAGGAGCTCGCCATCAGCAAAGGTCGGGCCTGGCACCTCGCTGCCCTGAGAAAGACAGAGAGGGACAGAATGAGTGAGGCTGGCTCCCCGGGGCTCAGCACGCCTCATCCGACTACAAGGATGCCAGCAGGGCCAGGAAGAGCAGACGGTGGGGGACAGGGAGGCCCAGACCCCAGGACCTTGAGAACAGGAATACCTGGCAGGTTATTTGTCTTGGACCTCTCCCAGTGGCTGCTTCATGAGAGTCCAGTGAGGGGTCAGAACCCCCGGGCACGGCCATCCATGGAGAAGGGGCCGGCTACATTGCTCAGGGCACTTGGATAGCTCGGCAGGGTCCCCATCACAGTCTGCATAAGCAGCCAAATGGCTTTGTGACGGAGTTAAGGGCACAGCTGTAATGAATGGCCCCCAAGAATGGCGACCCCAACCTAGCAGAATTGGACGCAGCACGGAATCTGCCCCCCCGTGATTCCGGGCATGTCAACTGACCTCTGTGAACCACAGTTCTCTCTGCGGTAAATCGAGAATGACAATGGGATCTTATAGGATCACTGTGTCACTCGGAAGGACCTCAATGAATAAATACTGGCCACAAGACGTGGCTCCAGCCTGGGAGGGGCAGTCTGCCATGGCCCACCCCAGCCATGCTGGGGAGCAAGAACACTGGGTCCTTCGATTCTGAGCTTGGGGTTGGTCCCCAGTGCCCAGCACACAGCCCAGCACAAGGTCAATGCGAGACAAATACTTGCTGGAACCTTTTGCTAAAATCATCTTGCATGTCAAGAGCTCTGGCTTTATTCGGAGTGTACCTAGTCTGAGAGGCAGCTCTCTACAAACCATTTCTTGGGGCTGCCACCTCCAAGGACGCCCTGCTTCCACCTGCTCCCCTCTGAGACTACTCCCAAGATTCTTGGGTGTGCTTCCTGGTGAGGGTGGGCAGAGCCCTCCATGAGAGGCGCTCCGTGCAGCCCCAGGACTGCAAGAGGTGTAATAGAACAAAGGCTGGGCAGGGTCTCCAGGCACCTCGGACAAGAACAGGATCAGGCACAGGCAAGGAAGGTGGTCAAAAACAGACTTGACTGGACCCAACGAGAAGGGCGCAGTCACCCGCTGATGGTGGGGGCCAGGCAGCCCTCCTGGCGGTCTCTCCCCACCAAGACTTCCTGGCCTAAGTATAGATGGCAATAATGAGCTTGGCTCCTGCCTGTGCCCTGACTCGGGTTGAGCATCGCATGGACTAATAAAGTCGGCATCAGGCAGCCAGGGCCCCCTGACTGGGGAGGCCGAGGGGCTGTTTAATTAAAACCACCCCTAGTGTTCACACAAGCCCTTTCCACCTTGATGTCACTCGTCCAATCCCACACGGCTCCCAGCCTCATCGGATCTTGGACCCTAAGCAAGGTCCCCTCATCGGTAAGCCCGAAGCTGTGTCCCAGGAGAAACCAACATTTACCGAGCAGTCACCAAGGTCCGGAGACAGAGCAAGAGAGTTAACACAGAATCTTTGGTGGGCCTATGACAACTCTTCAGAACGGGACTTCTTAGCCCCAGTTCAGGAACGAGAGTATTCACAAGCTCACAGAGTAGCCTGCCAGAGCTCCAGAAGTCTTCCAGCCAGCAGGCAGACGGCCACCTACCTCTGGCCACCACCGGCTTGGTTCCATTTATCAGGGCTGCGACCCACACTTCATGCGTTTTTCCGTCTCATGGTGACAAGGAGAAGAGCGTCCACCCGAGGAGCACATTAGTGAGTGTGGAGCCCGGGCACTCCAGCCCATGCTGCCTGTCGCCCGCCCCGGCAGGAAGCTCCCTGCGCCAGTGCGTGGCCCCGAAAGAGAAGCCAGGCAGGGGGGAGACGGCCCACCGAGGGGAGTGGGGCTCCTGGAGGGGCGGCGCCTGCGAGCTTTCTGCCTTCTCAACCACAAGGGCGGGGGGTGGGGTGGGGAGGTTAGCGCTTGCAAGGAAGGCCTGCCTTGGGGCTTCCAGGAGTCCTTGGCCACTTCCCGTCTTGAGAGCCCCGTGAGTTGGGTCTCCTTTCTCCCCTTGTAGGGGGGGTAGGGGTGACTTGCCTGGGGCCCCATGGGAGTTGGTGGCAGGGGAGGACTGGACTGTGAGCCACCAGTGCCTACACTCTCCTCAAAGCACGATCAGCAGGGGTCCCGGGGAGGCTGCTGCCCGCCACACTCCCAGGGGGCAGGCAGGGCACCAAGTAGAGACCAGCAGCCATGCTCCTCAGGTGTCCGGCCTGGCCTGCGGGTGGCTAATCCATGTTTGTCTCCGTGGACAGGGAGATGTAGAGGCCCCGTTTTTGCTGGGCACTCTGCGCAGAGACCCCCAACTCACCATACGCGGGTGGGGACCACAGTCCCCTCTCACCAGATGGCCCGGAGCAACACACCCACTCCCAACATCTGGGCCAAGAGAAAAGCATGGCCTGTCTTGGCCATAGCTGGGGTGGTAGGAGGGTCAGATGCCCCCACGGGGGTCACTCTCTCCCAACAAGACCACCACTTCCTCAGGCATAATTTTATCCCCTGACTGAGCGGAATCCACATCTGCCTGGCCCTTCACAGTTGACAGAGCACGCGGTGTGCACACATAGCCCCATCTGGCTCTGACAGCAGCCCCAGGAGAGCCCGAGGAGGAGTACAGGGCAGGGATAAAGGATTCAGGCTCTTCGTCTGACACATGGGGAAGATGAGGCTCAGAGTGGGCGGGGTCTGCCCTGGAACTTCCCTGCTACAGAAGCCTGGCTCTTGACATGCCAAGTCAGGGCCCCTCAGAGCCCCCTCGCCACACGCACACGCGCGCACATGCACACGGTCAACACACCAGCTTTTTCTCTTAAAATCAGCTGCCTCCCCACATTAACACCTTTTCATTCGACCCACTGTTGTTTGCTCAAGGCAAGTTGAAATTTTTAGGACTTCAAAACCATTTCTAGCAGTTTTCCTCTAAATTCAAATAACATAAAGACAGCTATAAGAAAAGTAACCAGATACCCTGGTTGGTCCAGATGGAGAGTAGTGGTTTGGCATTTGTCCCGGACAAACGTGGCTCTGTCACCCCTGCTCCTCCCTCGGGAATGTCCTGACCCTGCTCCCATTCCTCTGGGCCCTCTGGGAAAGGGCTTGGTGTAGCCCCGGGCCTGGGAGGCGTGCTGCTGGAAGGGGGCACAGCCTGCTCGGATCCCAAACACCTCAGGAAGGGAGGCAAAGCACGGGCAGTTGCTGGAGGGTGCTAGAAGGCCACTACTCATTGGCTTGGAGACTAGGAAGTATGCCTTCCTCAAGAGGCTAGGCCTGGGGAATTATCGGAAACCAGGGGTTTCTAGAGAGACCGGTGGCCTGAAGCTGGGAGAACAGGCCCTATCCAGCTGCTCTGGTGGGGCAGGTCTGCATCCCCAGTGTCCCCCTCCACATCCCCACCCTGTCTCCAGCTGGGACTGGATGCAGCTGGCCCTGGCGAGAAGTGGGTACCCAGAGGCGCACAGGCTGCCCGTGGAAGCCCCTCTCCAGTGAGAGCAGCATTTGCCGGCCAGTGGGCCCCAAAGTCACCCCTTCCCCTGTAGGAAGGTGGCACAGGCTGAATTCAACAGCTGGTAAAAAAAAATTCCCACAGTGGGACAGGGCATCCCAGCCTCAGGGGGGCCAACAACGCCCTGCTGTCCACCCTCCCCGGCGGGGGGATGCAGCAGAGCCCAGACACCAGGACTTCATCGGGCTCTCCCCACCCCCCCCCAGCCCTAGTGGGACGCCACCTCCAAGTCACACACACCATTACTCCATTTTCATGGCAGCTAGGGCACAGACTCCAAGGGCCCCACTCCTACGTTCCCCGCGAGAAGGCAGGCCCTCCGGGGGATCACCATGGGGACGTCTGCATCCGAACCCCCAGCATCAGCACCACAGGAGGCACATGGCAGGTGAGCGGCAAGTGCCTGTGGCAGCAAACCGCACCGGAGAATGGGGGGCTGGGAAGAGCCCAACTGTGGCAACCCCGAGGCCCAGGTGCCCAGCTGGCGTGCTCACTGGCCACCATGCAACCCCGGAGGAGCTGTTCAGTCTCTGAACCTCATCTACAAACAGAGCTGGAAACACCCAGCTGGCAAGGCTGCCGTAGAGAACCTACGTAGAACAGTGCCTCATACCTCACGGATGTTGGGAACATGGCAGAGAGGAGAGGGGGGCAGAGCAGTGTTGGGAGCAAGCTCTGGAGGTGGACCCGCTGGGTTCAAACCCCAGCTCCACCCCTCAGCTCTGCAACCTTAGGTTTACTGAACTTCTCCGTGCCTCAGTTTCCCCATCTGCAGAAGGGAGTTAACGGTCATCAGGAAATGAGTTAGTACACGTGCTAAGCACACACAGAAAAGGATCAATAAATCTGAGCTATTATGGTCTTCGGTGTGTTGAGAGAAGACAACCAGGGGTGTCTCCAGGCCTAATGGCCTCTATCCGACTCCGTCTCCGCCACGCCCGCCCCCCCGGGACCCTATCCCGTTGACCCACAGTGACACACCAGGTGGAGTTCGGCTGGGTTCAAGCTTCTGGAGGCCTGAAGTCTGCAAGTTACAGAGGTGCAGGTGCCTCCTTTCTCCCCACCAGGGCCATCTTCTACATACGCTCTTGGAAGGTCTCTCTGCACGTTAATTACACACTTTAGTAAGTGTTAGGATGAGACACTGCCTGGGCAAGGGGGTCCAGGAGGCTCGGAGGCTCTGGCTCACCCACCCCCAGCCCTGGCAGCGGCTTCGCTTCCCAGGCAGTAACTCAGAGCCAAAGAACAGCTCGGTGGGGACAGGGCTGGGTAAAAATAGCCCAACTGGGCACATCCCAGCTCCCCTTTGCAGCCAGGCACCAGCGGGCACACGTGGAAGGTAGTGGGTGGGGAGCAGGGAGGTGGCGGACACAAACCAAGCCTGGTGCAGGGGAGAAGCCAGGATTGCTGTCTGGGTGATGCTGAGCAGGTGTCAGGGGGAAGGGGGGCTGGGGATGAAATCCCTTGTCACAATCCCAGCCAGCCCCCTGCCCAGGAAGTGTGACAGGCGTGCTCGCAGTCTCCCTGGGTCTTCCCCATGGGTAGCAGAAGACTAAGGAGCTAGCTTGCGGATGCCAACGCCCCCAGGTCCAGATAGCAGGGATTGGCTCACCTGGGCCAGGATCCCCTTCCCACCACTGCGGCTCAGCCACCCAGCCAGGCACGGCAGCAGCAGAGATTAGTAAGCAATCCGGGCTGTGCCCGCCGCCTGTTTGTGGCTGCCAACCCCTGCCCCGAAGCCAGGCCTTGCTCTGCAGGTGGGAGGTCGGTGCTCATCAGTGGCTGATAAGGTTCTGGCTCAACAAAGGGTGGCTCAGATGCAGTCAAGGGGCGAGGGTGGGAATAAAGGGGGAGGTAAGTTTCCGAAGCCCTGACTTCGGAACAGAAGTAACCTTGCCTCAGATACAAGGCCCCGGCTCTTCCCCAACAAGGTCAAGGGCAAACTGAGGAGCACCAGGTCACCAAGCCATTAGAGTTCATTTTTCGCCTGTCTTGGCCAGCCTTGGGGACTGACTGCATACGGTCAGATGAAAGCCCAAGCGTCCCACAGGTGGGGGAGGCCAACGTCAAGAAGACGGGACAGACTGCCACGTTCCCGTCCCCAGGGGCCAGATCAGAGAGTGGCCAGGAACCACCCCTGTGTCGTGCACTTCCTTCCCTGGCCCCTGGAAGTTCTAAGTCACCCAGTTTTACAGATGGGAGAACTGAGGCTCTCAGGCAGACGGGGTTCAGTCCCGGATCTGGCCCCCACCGGCTGTGGAAGCTCAAGCTGGTACTGAAAAGAGAAAGGGAAAGTAAGGCTCGAGTTTCTCAAGAGCTCCCAGGCCATTTGCACAGAGCAAAGGCACTCGGATAAGGAGGCCCTGCACACGCCCCCACAGTGGAAGGGGTGTGGAAGCCCACAGGGCCTTCTTTTCCATGCTCTTAAGCACAACTCTTGCATAGGCTTTTCCCCAGTCTCACACTTCCGCTCCCTCAACAGACGCAGCTGCTCAGGTAGTGTCACAGGCGTGCAGGAGAAAGACAGGGCATGATGTAGCTCCGAGAAAAACTCAGAAATGAGGGTATCCAACAGCCCCCCTGGCAGCTAACCTAAGACCAGGAGTAAGCAAATTACACAGTGGCAGAGCAGGGGGACTGAGTCGTTAGGGATCTAATATTTCCCCAGGAAGGGGCTGACAGGGAGAGTCTACAGCAGGCCCTGGCAGCGTCCACCCGGGCACTGGCCAGAGGGGTCTGGCCTGGTCTGGTCTGCCTGCCCCGCATGGCCGGCCTGCCCCAAAGGCTGTGGGGTCCGACGAAGCTGGCACCAGGGCTAGAGATCATCCAATGGCCACTCGGACCTTCTAACCAGCTCCCCTGTGTCCAGGTTCACCCACCACACTTCTGATCACAGCAAGCTTCCAGGAGCCTGTGGTCGACGGGGAGAGGTGGGCTGCCCAAGCTCACTGCCAGAGTACACTTCTCACCGTCAGTCAGTCAGCTGGTGCTCTGGCTCTGCGTGTCCCTCTAGAGACAATCTGTGGGCATGGGTGGCACCCAAGTCCCAAAGGGGTGAGGGAAGGGCCAACAAGATCTGGTTCTCAAGCCTGTTAGGCTGTGGGCCAGACCCTGGACCCCACTGGGAACACCCATCGCAGTGGGGTCACGCACTCCACTGGGAGACCCTCCAAGCCCCCTTTCCCCACCACGCCGCTTCCACTCCAAGAACATGTCAAAGCATTTCAAAAGTCAGTTAAAAATTAAAAATGTATTACTAAAAACGGAGGGGAAAAAAAGGAATAAAAAATGAAGTCATCCAAAAGGATACAGAAAAAAAGGAGGAAAAGAAGACCAAAGATCGTAACTCAACCACAGTAACAATGCAGTACATGAAAATGGAATAAACCATACTGTTAATAAACAAACACTGTCAGGGCGCCTGGGTGGCTCAGTTGGTTAAGCGACTGCCTTCGGCTCAGGTCATGATCCTGGAGTCCCGGGATCGAGTCCCACATCGGGCTCCCTGCTCAGCGGGGAGTCTGCTTCTCCCTCTGACCCTCTTCCCTCTCGTGCTCTCTATCTCTCATTCTCTCTCTCTCAAATAAATAAATAAAATCTTTAAAAAAAATAAACACTGTCTGACTAGATAAAAACAACAACTATGTGCCATTTACAAGTGACACAGTATAAACATCAGGACACAGGCCAAAAATAAAAGGATGACGGGGCACCCTCCTGGCTCAGTGGGTAGAGCATGTGACTCTTGATCTCAAGGTCAGGAGTTCAAGCTCCAAGTTGGGCCCAGAGCTTACTTTCAAATAAACAAATGAATAAAGGTGGAGATTTTAGTTCATCTCTCTTGGTAACTGATGGGGCAAACAAAAGAATTAGAAGGGAGATGGAAGGCGCGAACCACGCAAATGAGAGCTGATGCAAATCGCATGCTGTCCCCAACTGTAGAGTGAAACTGTTGGATCGAAGGTTGACGAGGAACTGGATGCTGGCACAGTACCAAAGAACCACCCGACACCCTCCAAACACCCTCTACCCCCCAATATCTTGACTGTGGAGAAAATAAGCTATTGTCACTTTAATACAGTGATTAAACCTAGCATCACTAATTGGGAACAGACACCGGCCTCCTGACTGGGCACAAGATGAAGGACACAGCCTCCCCTACTCAATTCTAATGAAGCCTTAAGATCTAACTCCTACTAGGGGTGCTCGGGTGGCTCAGTCGGTTAAGCGTCTGCCTTCGGCTCAGGGTTCTGGGGTGGAACCCCACATCCTCGGGCCCCCTTAGTGGGGAGCCTGCTTGTGCCTCTACCCCTCCCCTCTGCTCGTGCTCGCTCTCTGGCTCTCTTGCCCTCAAATAAATCAATAAAATCTTTAAAAGGTGCGTTTCTAACAAGTTCTTAGGTGATGCTGATGGTCCCAGGACCACACTATGAGAACTGCTGTTTTAGATTAAATCAAGAGGCACAAAAGCTAAACGTTAATCTTGATTAGATCCCAGCTCAAACAAATAAGCCAGCCACCACCGAGCTAGCAAGACCTATTGGGGTCAAAATGGAAGCTGGAGTATGGACTAGATATTGCGTGGTATTAGGGGATGATGTTTGCTAATTATGCTTGCTAATAGTTTTTTTTTTAATATTTTATTTATTTGAGAGAGAGAGAGCATGAGAGGGGGGGAGGGTCAGAGGGAGAGGCAGACTCCCCGCTGAGCAGGGAGCCCGATGCGGGACTCGATCCCGGGACTCCAGGATCATGACCTGAGCCGAAGGCAGTTGCTTAACCAACTGAGCCACCCAGGCACCCTGTGTGCTTGCTAATAGTTATGAAGAAGACATACCCTTAGTTTTGATACCATCTTGCCTAACTTCCTTTCAAACGGTTTAGGGAAAGTTACACGGAGAGATAAAGCCAATATGGTCACAGCACTGGAGGGCAACCGGGGTGCGCAAATCCTTGCTGGGGCAGTCTTCCCTCTTCCCCCATCCCCCCAACCAGCTCCATGATGGTCTGTCCTGGTTGCAGGGGCTGGTTTGGGCTCCATGTGAAACACTGTGGGGGTCCTCTTGTGTGGCTGATGGAGTCCCGACCACTAGAGGGGCTGGAAGGTGGGCTCTGGAACCATGGGGGCTGGGATGGGGTGCTTCAGGCAAAACCCTGGGGAGCGACGCAGGCTTGGTGGACCCACCCTCAGTGGCTTCCCACAGTCGGTTCTTACAGCTCTTATTTTTTTCAGCATGTTAAAAGACACATACGTAAAACATGAAAGACAGTCACCCCAAACTTGCTGAACTGGTTAAGGAAAAGTGTATAATCTCTGACAAATTTAGCTCTATTTAAAAGGAATATGCAGAAGTGAAGCCATCCTTAAAGAATGCTACACCCCAGAGACAAGAGTCAGCAGAAACAGGGAGCCTAGTGGGCCAGCACAACCCCAAGGGTCAAAACCCCATGAGCTGAATGGGGAGCAGTCTAGGTTCTGAATGGTCAGATCAGGCAGCAATGATGGCTCAGCCTCTAGAAGGTGAATCATGAGTCAGAACACTGGAACCTCTTCTGAAGGTAGCCCTTGGCCAAGAGACACCCCAAAGGGCCCATAACCAAGAGTGGGCCTCTGCCTGCAGGCAGAACTGCCTCCCATCCCCTCCACTCAGGGCTCTCCCTGGATGCCGGGCTCCGCTCACACTTTTCTTCCTCCTCCCCTTGGAGGATGGCTCCAGAGAACTTTCTGTTATGGGCTGAACTGTGTCCCATCACCCCCAAGTTCATGTTGAAGTCCCAATCCCAGTACCTTCGAGTGTGACTGTTTTTGGAGATAGGGTCTTTAAAGAAGCAATTACATTAAAACGAGGGCATCATGGTAGGCCCTAATTCAATCACCTGGCACCCTTATGAGGAGGAGATTAGGGGACACACACACACACACACACACACACACACACACACACCCCCACACACACACACCCCCGATGTGAAGACACAGGGAGAAGCCAGCCATCTGCAAGCCAAGGAGAGAGGCCTCAGAAGAAACCAACCCTGCTGACACCTCGATCTTCAAGGTTAGCCTCCAGAATTGTGAAAAAATTCATCTCAGTTGTTCAAGGCAGCCGGTCTGTGGTACTTACCCTTTCCTTCCCCCACTCGGAAGCCTGTATGGAGACCCTCGGCCCTACCTGGACTTGGCCCCCACCTCCCCACCCTGATAATAAAGGCGAATTCCTTCTCGGTCAATTCAATTCAACCTCCAAAGAGAACTACTGGATCTCTAGAATCTCGTCAAGAGATTGGGGGTTGGTTTGTTTTTGTCTCTCCTCAAAAGAAATGTTGCCTTCTCTGTCATGATCATTTTGAGATACTGAGATTTCTAAAGAGACTATATTTTGCTGAAGCTGAAGCTTGGTGGATCTGTAATTATCACGATGATGTTTCAAAAACACTATATATATAAATCTAAGTAAACTATTTTTATTTCTCGTGTTACCTCAACAGTATAGGTATATTTTAATTTTAAAGGAAAAGTATACATGGAGTTCAGCCAGAGACATTTAAAACTGCAAAGGCAATTTCTGTTTGCCCAGAACTATATTTAGTGTAGTTATAATACAAATGTCAAAGTTATTTTACCTAAAAAGTGAATGGTTTACAAGAGGAGAGATCAGCAGTTAGGCCTGGAACCACAGGCCCATGCCCATCCACAGCCCTGGAGCCATATTCTGACTCAGGGCAGGCCACCTCTGTGGCCAGGAGCACTCAGTAATTGAACGATATATTACCAGTTTCTCCATGCCAGGCGGTATTTCTGGTTACTTGGAATCCAGAGCAGATTTCTTCCCTGTGCTGTGGTCAGTTTGGGAAGGAGGGCCCTCACCACTCCTGGGGCACGCGGGCACCTTGCTTTGCTGGAACACCAGCCTTCCTCAGACACGGCCAGGACTGGAGTCCGCCTCCCCCTTCAAGGCTGGCTGTCCAGGGTCAGGCAGATGCTGCCGCTGAATCTGGCTAAGCAACCCATCTCCAAGGAAAAACCACAGGGGAGGTGGCCCCAGGGTGAACTTCTGCTCCCGTGGGGAACAAGCCCTTGATGGGGTGTGGCCGTCCTAACAAAGCCCTGGGTCCCAGATCAGAGTGCCTCAGTGAACCTACCTCCTGAGCAAAAAGGATCCAAAGAGGCCATCTAGCCTAACTCCAGCCCCCAAACAGAGCCAACAGTCTTGATTTTCAAGTGAGAACGTGGACCTGAGAGGCAAACTGTTGGGGATTAGGAAAACAGAACTCAAATTGCTTCCACATCTGGAAACCAAGCCCAGCAGCCAGCCCCAAGAATTCCAGGCATGTCAGCTGATGGAGAAGATGCAGGTCAAGGGAGGTGTTTCCTGTGAGCCGAGGCCCACCCCCTCCCCCGGCCCCCACGCACCTACCCGAATCCACAAGACCGGTCTACATCAGAGGCCGACTAGGGGAAGGGGACACATGGGAGGACCCACCAAGTGGCCAGTGTCCGTTCTGTGCTCTACCGAGGTGGCCTCATTTTCTTGCCCCAAAATCCCTGCACGTAAGTACCAGCTCATCCTTATAGGTAAGGACCCGATGTCCATGGAGTTGAATCTACCTTCCCCTGAAGTTATGCTGTGATTTTTCTCTACGGCCCTGCTGTCACACAACAAGGTTGAGCCACGTAAACCCGAACCAGGAACCCCCGGACATCAATCACCCTGTCCAAATTCTCCAAAAAGGATTTCCCAAGTACACGCTGGGACGCGGCAGTTCCCACCCGGCCATGGGATCTGTTGCTCTGAAAACCAAAGCCAGGTGTCGGGCTACTCAAATGTCAAAGGCGAATTAACAGGCTGCAGGTTGAAAGGGGTACACATCAAGGGCTCTCCGGGCTCTTTGAACAGGCAGCTATTTTGGGCTACAAATTATAGCTTTTAAAGATGTGGCTGTTTGAAGTGAGGGCTTAATTACTCACACAGTCAAGAGTTTGTGGGCCTCGCTTTGGGGGCTCCATGTTTCACCCTCATGCTAAGGAGGGCGTAGAGAGGAGCTTGGGGCGGGCGGCTGGGGCCCAGGCCAGCTCCGCCAGGTGGGCCGAGCAGTATTCCTTCACCAGGCACCCTCAAACGAGGCCACGATCTGCTTCAAGGAGAGCACACCTGAACAGAGCTAACCGACCATCTGGAGCTGGGGCAGGTACCTCCCTCACCCCCTCTCTACATGGAACCCTTCAGGTTGGGAAGGCCAAGCAGAGTGCGCCAGTGTTCACCCACAGCCGATGGCCAGAGCTTCCAGGGCGGACAGACTGGGATCAGGCAGGCCACGGCCCACAGCCCCCCTGCCTCTACTTTTATAACCTCCAGGCATTTCCCATCATCCCAGAGCCCCCGCAGTGTGCCAGCTGGCTCTGGTCAGGTGCTCCCTTCTGTCTTCCTGCCTCTGCCAGGTCCAGCTCCTGGGGCCGGGTGTCCCCGGGGCTGCTGTCTCACACCCGGGCTCACTAGAGCATCGCTGGCCAGAGTGCAGCTTGGGGGCCACGGGCCAGGGAGGCGGAGCCAGCTCGGGTCCCTTCCCAGACTGTCCCGAGGCAGAACAGGTGAGAGCTCTGAGTCTGACCACGAGCCATGGCTTGGGGCTCAGAGGGCAGGAGGTGCCCAGGGTGGGTACAAGGCTATGAACTGTCCATTAAGGTCCCCATCAAAGAGCCCAGGCGCTAGCTTTCCAGTGGCCGCAAAACCAGGCCGTCTCAGCCCAGCACACATAGCCCCGTCCAGCTGGTCAGCTGGTCTCAGCCTCAGGACATGATCCCTCCCCTTGTACCCCAAGCTCTTGTCTGACATGATCACCACCCCCATGCTTTGGCTCCTTATGCCTGAAACACAATTTCTCCCCATGCCACAAAGGCCCGTCCCTAAACAAGCCCCAGGCAGAAAGTCACTGTATGGGGGGGGGGGGGCAATCCTTCCCCTCCATGCACACCTTCCCCAGCCCAGAACCGAGCAACTAGAGCCCTACAGCCATCTCTAGGCACAAGCCCCATAAGCCCCTTCTCTGCTCCCATGACTCCCTCCCTGGGACGCCGGGTGAGGTGGTCTTATCCTCCCCAGCCCTTATATACCACTTTAAGGAGAGACGGATTACCCAGAGGGGAAATTTTCCCATCCCAGCCTTGGCACAACTGACCCACTGGTTGCCCCTGTCCCCAGTAAGGAGCTGTGTGGTGGCCTTGCTTCCTGGGGGGTTCCAAAGGGGCCACCACACCAGCTGATACAGGCGCTCTGTAAGCAAAGTCGCGCCCCCCCAGCCCGGTTTCTCTCGGGGCTAGTGAATTCATCATAGCCCTTGCCACACACAAAGGACAGAGGTCCACCCTGTGCCAGAGCCCAAACAGCACCTCATCAAGGAGGGGGCTGGGAACCTGGCCACCATACACAAAACTGACGGAGCTGGGCTACCGGCTTTCATCAGGATCTCAAGAGGGGGAGAGACAGAGGGACTTTCTGACAAGAATGGGGTTTGAAACCACCTCCTGCTCTGAGAGCCGCCCTTCAGCCAGCATCTCTCACTGAGGCCCTGCTCGGGATGGCCCACTATCAGCTGGATACCCCCACATGGCTGTCACCCAGTGTCTCACACTCAGCCCACTGCTCTCTGAACGAGCAGCCCACCTCGTCAACCCCATTCCCCAAAGGTGCAGAGGTCCTGACCGCTCACTCCATTCCCTCCCCGAGGCTAGCCACGCTGCCCGATGCATCCTGCTCACGCGGGTCCCTGTGCCTTCACCCCTGCAGTTCCCCACCCCGAGCGCCTCCGTCTCCCGGAGCCCTAAAGAAACATAAAGTGGTCTTAACCATTTGAGGAGGACCAGGAAAGAATACATCTATTAAGCACCTAGCACGTACCAGGTACTTTTGTGCATCAACCACCATTCAGATGGGAAAACTCAGGCTCAGAGAGGTCAAGTAACCTGCCAAAGGTCACAGAGCCAGCAGGGCTGGGATGTGAACGGGTCTGATTTTAATGCAGCAAAAAGGGTACGGAAAAGACGGACTACTCTCAGTGATGGCAGTGTCCAACACGCAGCACTGGAACGGCCTCTCAGGTCGGGCCGTGGAGGCCACGGGCACAGGAGGGAGCAAGGCGGGTGGCACCAGAATGTGGGCTTGAGCTGGAGGCTGCAAGGACCACAGCACACTAGACCACGGATGACTGCCAGAGGAGGCTCCTGGGGCCTGTGCCACCCTGGCCACCAGGCAGGACTCCCTCCCCTTCCCCTCCACGGGGAGCTTCAAAGAGGCTGCATGCGGGGAGATTTGACAGAAAGGGAGAGGAGAGAGATTGGAAGGAGAACTGCTAAAAGGAAACACATGTGAAAATGAAAACTCAGGCAAAGTGGGAGGAGGAGGGAAAGGAAGGAAGGAAAAGATGATGTTCAAGGATTAGAAACTGAGTCAAGAAGCCCCGATAAATAATAGCCCTCTCCCTCTGCTACCTTGGGAAGGCCAGTAACCCACTCTCTGCCCTCACTTCCCCCCCTTGTCCAGTTGGAACAGGGCAGTTGAGACCCAGCAAGAGAGAGACAGGGAAGACGCCTTATGCACAATCATGACAACTGTGGAGCCAGGATCAGCATCTGACAAAGAACGTGAGGCTCAGAGAGGTTGCTCTACTCGCCCAAGGTCACACAGCTCGTGTGCAGCAAAGCGGGAATCAGAGCCCAGGTCGGCCTGGGGGCCAACCTTGTTCCGTTGAACCACATCATAGTGAGTGTCCCCTCACATAACCCTCCCACCACTGCAAGGTGGCTCTGCTCCCTTCCTTGAAAAAAACTGGGCAGGTTACGTAAGTTCTCTAGAGGTTACCTAGTTTCTGTGTTTCATTAAGTCCAAGATGCCTTTGATTTTAAGATGCACTGTTATTCCAAGTACCCTGAGAAAGAAACAGCACTGCCGATTAAATGAAAGCACACCAGCGAATGTACGACTCATACCAACTTGAGATGTTAAAACATGGGGGGAGAAAAAGAGTGTCTTAGGATCTGTAAAACACGGCAGGAGTATAGTGGGGAATGGGGACTCAGGCACAGTTCCTTGGACTGGGCGTGGGACTTGAGGGGTAGAGGAGAACTCCTCGCAAGCACCTGCACACACACATGCACGCCTAGCTGTTGCAAGATCCTTCTTTGCTAATAACCGACGCAACCTTGTAGATAATCACACAAAAATGTGCTGGCCAGACCTGCCTGTCAACAAGAACCCTCATTTCACCAGGAGGGTTTCCATTCAAGGTTACTTAATATTAGCAGCAGAGCCCGGCCTGACCACCACCCACCCCGGCCCACTTCGCCTCCGTGGAGCTGTAGACCTCAGAGCGGCCAAGCTAGATGAACAGGTAGGCTTGCTACTTGGAACACGGCCAAGGGCAGTCACGCAACATGGCCCTGTGGCTGACAGTCCACATCGTTCTGTCTGGCCCCCTCCCGATCTCTAGGCACCCTGTGGGCTGCCAAAGTCGTGATGCTTTAATAAGACCCTGGGGGCTGGCACTGGCAGATGGGCACACTGTTCCAGGCTGGCTTTCCGGCTGGCCCGGGCGGACAGACGGACTGGCCCTAGCTGCTGGCGAGAGGAGGGTGGGCAGAGGGGCGGCCCCTTCCCCTTGGCGGGGTGGGAAGGAAGGATCAGGTGCGGGGCCCCACACCAAGCCCCGGGGAGCTGCCTGTCACCTCGGGACACGCTTTGCATCTCATTCCCAGATTGCCACACTGGGCGCCATTCACTTCGCTCCAGCCCCAGAGTCTGCAACGGCAGAGGCCGAGTTGGTTTATTTAAAAAACACAGAGGCTGAGGAAGTGGAGTTTCTCCTCCACCACTTTCCTGCCTCTGCCCGGACATCCTTCCCGTGAGAAATTCGGTTAGGCGCTAAGGTTATCAGTTGCAAGAATCAAACCACTAGAAGCTTGCAGGAACTGAAAATAACAGCTGCCTCATATGCCAGACAGGGTCTGAAGTGCTTTTCATACATTTACATGGTGATCCACAGAACCACCTTCCGAGGGAGGGGCTAGCATCATCCTCCTTTTCCCTAGGAGAACTGGCACAGAAAGGGTCAACAGTCTAAGATTGCACAAGTAGCCACTGGCCCAGGCAGGACTTGAACACAGGCCGCCTGACTCCGGAGCCCAGCCTGCTGGGCACCACGCTATCCTGCCTCTCTAACCACCCACCAGGCACCAACCGAGCCTGGGTCAGAACCCACTCTGGGCTTGTTGGGTGGCAGGGGCTCATTTTACCTTTGCCATCAGCCCACAGAGGCTCAGAAAGGTGAGGGTGCCTTGCCTGATGTCCCAGAACGAGCAAGCTGCAGAGCCAGGGACTAGACACATGTACTTTCTGGCTCCAAAACATTTTATTCTACTTGAAAAAAATAGGCATTGGGTGGCTGAGCACGGAAAGGAGGCACCCAGGTTTTGAGGTGGATTATTTCTCCCAGGAAAACCAGTGGGTAGGAAGGAGACACCTGCTCCTAGTGTCTCTCCTATCTGAAGAGGGAGACTGAAGTCCGGTGCAAAGAGCAGACCCTGCCTATCCCCCCTCCGGCTCTTACCCCAAGTCCGCTGCAGACCACACCGGCTACCACAAGCACAGGTTCCCTTTTCACGCTGTGAGGCTTGCAGAGCACAGAGGACGGTGGGGGTGACAGCAGATGACTCAAGATGGCGCGAGCTCCCACCCACTCTCCCCCACTCGGGTTCTGTTCGGGCCTTCCTCTTTCTGGTCCCTTAAAAGAGAAAGGCTCCCAGAAGCAGGGCCACGGCTATTAATAATAACTGCCACAGAGCTTTGTTTTCATTTGAATCATGTTTACATCGCTGGGAAAGAACCCACTTGTCTGGGAAGAGGAAACAGGTTGAATCAATTATGAATACGGCCAAAAGTCGGAAAACTTCCCATTTCTTGAAGGAAGTTGAGAAGCGGGGTTGGAAACGGTGTTACTTGTACCAGCCTGCCAGATGGGGCTGGAGCCAGAGGTCACGCAGACCCCTTGTCTGTGGGTCTCTGGACCTCCACGCAAACCTCCAAGGATGCACAGATTTCTCGTTGTCCCCTTTCTCCCTGTACACACACACACACACTCCCTCGCTCTCTCTCTCTGGGCGCCTAGGCTGGACAGAGATTAGACCCGAAGCTGCTGCCCAGGTAGGCGAGTAGGCTTCTCAGGAGACCAGGGCCCAGAAGTGTGCTGCCCGTGGAAGGAAAAGGAAGGCTTGAGCACCTTGGGGCTCGGGGAGGCCAGGAGCCCAAGGAGAGGATGGGGGGACTGGCCTTGCTGCACCCCTGCTAGCGCAGACCCGTGGGAACACGGAGGTGGCCCCAGCGGACACACGGTTGTGTGCGCATCACCCAGGCAGGTTCTGCTGGTACCATCTGTGTGGTGGAAATAACCAGCAAGAACGGCTTCCACACTCACGGGGACAGGCTTCTCCGACCTGACCCCGGCCAAGGACAGGAAAGTCCACAGCAGCAACAGCCAGATGCAGACCCTTCTCCTCAAGAAATGCCTCCCTGTGGGGCGCCGCGGGGGGCGCTCAGTGGGTTGAGCGTCTGCCTTCAGCTCAGGTCGTGATCCGGGAGCCCCGGGATTAAGCCCCGCGTCGGGCTCCCTGCTCTGCAGGAGCCTGCTTCTCCCTCTGCTTCTGCTGCCCCCCACCCCCCTCTTGTGCTCTCCCTCTGTGTGTCAAATAAATAAATAAATAAATAAATAAAATCTTAAAAAAGAAAAGAAAAGAAATGCCTCAGTGCCCAAACCCCTCAACAGCAAGCGTTTGCAGAGGACAGCAAGAAAATGCGTTTTGTGCCTGTGGAATTCTAGTCTCGACTGTGTGCTGGTCACCTCCTCCCGTTCTCCTAGGGTCTGGGCGCTCACTTGGCAGCACGAGAGGTCCCTGATCTCTCTGAGCCTGTGCCCCTTGCCCCAACCTGGCTCCCTCTCCAGTCGCAGCAGCCTCCCTCGTCAGCTGTGGCCCCACCTCAGGGCCTTTGCAGCAGCTGCTCCCTCAGCCTGAACCTCTTTTGCCAAGAGGCCACCTCCTCAGCGACGACTTCCCTGCCCACTCTGTTTAAGTCCACAACGCCCACCGCCCTGCTTGTGGTCCGGCCGCCCTGTCCACTGGCCACCACGCGGGCTCCACGAAGGCAGGGACTGCCACTATGTCCGCTGCCGAACCTCGGGCGCCCAGCACAGAGTCTAAGAGCACAACTCAGACGCTCCAGTGTCTGATGGAGGAACTGCCTGTGCCGGGTGATGTGCTGGGTGGGGGCAGGGCAAACAGAAATGGGGAAAGGTCTGTGCCCTGGAATGCCACCTGGGAGAGGAGCTGACTCTACCACAGCCGGGACGGGTGGTCACACAACGTCCAGTACGACACAAGGCGGGTCTGCCAAATCGACGCGCCTGCCTTGTCGTGCCCAGCTGACCACGGGGCAGAACTAGCCCATGGGTAGACCAGGCAGGGGAAAGACCCAAGCAGTCCTCCTCCTTGGAAAGGCCAGTGATTTGATACCATCAATGCCCCGTTCTCGAGTGAAGAGCCAACGGAGCAGACCCAGAGGAAAACAGAGCCCAAACCCAGGGGTTGTACATGGCTGGCAAAGCCAAGGCACTGCGCCCCACTGCCGACGCCAGGCAGCAGGCAGCCCAGATAAAGATGCTTCCTTTTCAAAATGCACTTGAGCCCTGTGCCAGGAGCCAGAGAACAGGGCCAGAGAGTGGGCACCCTGTGCCCAGGCTGTCCCTCTCCATCCAAGGTCTGGAGATGACTGCCTTCCAGGAATCACTCACCTGATATCTTATTGGGAGCCTTTCTCACCCCCTCCACCTGCTCCCTACCCACAGCTAAAACATATAAACTGAAGTAAAACTGTAAGCAAGATCAGTTGCGAAACATCCCTTGGCATAAAAGGCCAGCTCAGAAGAGGGACTGCCAGCCCTAGGGAAGGAAGTTTCTAGCCACCTGGAGGGGGAGGGAGGGAATGCGGGAAGGTGAGAGCCAGGAGGGCTCCAGGAGGGCTGAAGAGAAAGCCCTAGATGCGGGGGCAGCTTGTCCCACCCGTAGGTAAGGGGGCTAGCAGGCCACAAAGGGGCCAATGTCCTGAGGGAGGGGCAGAGTGCTCTGAAAAGAGGGAAGGATGGGCAAGTGTGGGGGCCAGCAGAATATCCACCAGGAACTTCTCAGGGGCAACCCAGAGCCTCCCCAAGGCAAGCTGCTCCGGGCTGATTTCTTCTTTTCTTCCCTTACTTGACGAAAGGTCCTTTTTAAGGTAGTCTCTCCCGCTGGTCTTCCTTGGGACAAAGGTCACACCTCCCGCAGGCTCACCTGGCCTGGCCAGTCAGGTCCCTCCCTAGGCACAGTCTTATCTCTCTGCTGGCCTTAGTCATGCACCCCACCCCCTCCACCAAAGCCTGGGCCCCCCCCAAATAACAAAGCTGTTCCCCAGAAGGCATTCCCCAAGCCATGATGCCTGCTACAAGTCCCAAATTCTTCCCTGGCTTCCCCATTCCTCCAGGCCATACACCCCTCCAGTGAAGTCACAGGGACCTCAGAGACAACCCATATCACTGTGCCTGAGGACTCAGGGCAGTTGGGCAGGAAACAATTTGGCCCAGGTTTTCAGTCTCCCTACAGTCTGCAAACACCTTAGGGGCAGGGAAGTGTCCCTGTATACTAGCACCTGGGCACATAAGCAGTTCATGAATGCCAGCTCAGCAGGGTCAGGTTTGGGCCAGTCTATCTGGGTAAGCTGGTGCCCGGCTTAAAGCAAGACCCCAGTCAATGGCAGTGACCCAAGGACTCCACCAAGGCTGAGCTGGCTAGTTATAGAGAGACAGAGATCCCTACAGCAAAGGTCTGATTTACACATAATTGGTCACCTTCCCCGCTTTGAGATTCCCTTTTCCCTAACCCGGCAGCCACATTTCACCAGGGGAAGGACCTAGGGAACGTCCCATCCCTTTCCCTGGAACCCAGCCGATTAGCACCTGCTTCCACCAAGGGAAGAGAGGGGTTTGGTGGACCATCAGAAACCAACCCAGCTGTTTGCCAAGGCAAAAAGTGTAGGCTGAGCCCAGGAATCCGGCCCCCTCACAATCCTTTGAGGAGGCGGCCTGTATATAAGACAAGGAACACTGGCTTGTCTCTCAGGGCGAGGGATGTGTCACCTGCAGCCATCTGTGGGAGAGCATGGCTGGGGAGAATGATAAATGGAGAAAGAGGTACACTGGAGGGTGGGCACGGATGGGAAGGAACACCGGGCTGAGTCCAGACTGGGTTCCCACAGCACAGACATGGCTCGTTCTCCAGAGGCTGCTCCGCCAAGACCTCGGAGACGCTAGTCGCCCGCAGAGAAGCGGCTGTGACAACAGCAACTACTACCTGCAGGCTCTCGGGCCGGCGGGCAAAGAGCTGGGACTCCGCACACACCTCCGGCCTCGGAGACGTCTCGGCTGGGAAGGGCCAGGGCCCTGTCCCCAAGCCCCGAACTGGGCTGGTTCTCCCCCTTGCCCGGCAGAGCCCCTCGGAGAGGCGAGGGAACCCGGGAATAGGCTCGGTGCAGCCGCCAAGAGCTACGGAAAAACTTGGCCCGCGCACAGCCCCCTCCGGGACTCGGCGGAGCCAAGGGCAGGGAGCTGGGACAACACCGGTGCCGGAGGGGCAGGCACGCTGCGAGCGGGGGCGGGGGTGTCCCGAGGAAGGCGTCCTGGCAAACCAGCCCCCTGCCCAGTCCACTAGATCCCTCTAAAAACACTTTGGGAAACCGCGCCGAAGAAGCGGCGCCCTCTCCCCGCGCCCCCGGGCTAGCCCTGCCCAGCCCCGCACCTGGGAGCCGGCAGAGGGCCAGGTCGGGGCAGCGGAGACAGAGGCTTCTCTTCCGTGGCCCAGCGCGCCAGGACGCAGGTAACCCGACCTCCCCGGCCAGGGCCGAGAGGGCACACTCCCGGGGCGGGAGCGGGCGCCCGGGCTGCGGGCAAAGTTCCGCTCTCCGGCAACTTCCCCAGCCCCGGGGCCTCCGGCGCGGCCAGGTGCGCGTCGCCGGAGCCCCGCGAGCCCGAGCCTCTGGGCCGCCGCTTACCTGGCCCCCGGGGGCGGGCGGGGTGCGCATCCCCCGTGTGGCGGCGAGTCGGTGCGCGGCGGAGGGGCGAGGGGCGGGCGGGCGCGGGCCGACGGGACGGGGAGGGACGCGGCGGGGAGCGCAGAGACTGTCCCCGCCGCGCCGTGGCCGCTCGCTCGCTTTCCGCACCAGTTGAAGGCGCCGGCCCCGCCCCCACCCGCGCCCGTTGCCGGGAGACCCGCGTGGGCCGAAGGGCTCTTTGTATCAAAGCTGCCGTGACATCACGAGGCGCCCGGGCTCGGGGCTCGAAGGGGGCGGGACCTAGGCTCGGGGGCGGGGCCGGAGGAGGAAGCCGGGTCTGGGAACTCGAGCCTCGGGGGGCGGGGCCCAGGTAACCACGCCCCCTAAGGTAGGGGCAGGTGGCTGGGGCGGTGCGGACCAATGGCGACGCGGCCCCGGACCGGGCGCCTCGGGAGGTGGGGCTCGCCTGGGCCCGCCCGAGCCCGCGCCGCGAGGTTGCTGCTCCTGGGTTTGCGCGGCCCGGGCCTTCGGATTCCAGGAGACCGAGTCTGAGCTCGCGCGCCTGCCTAGCGGGCGCTGTCGCTGCCCTGCCGGGTCCAGGCTACTCTCACTGCGGTCACCGTACTGCGAGATTCCGACCAGCGCTTCTGCGCTCACATGTGCGGACCCGAAGGCAGACCTGCCAGAGCCCCAGCCCCCTCGCCCACTATCACCGCCACCACCAGCCTGAGTCTGGTGGCTCCCCAGTTGATTCTCATCCCAAATCCCGCTCACAACTTTCCCAATCTTTACGTCGTAAAGTCAAAAGTTGTATTTATAACCAGCCCAGGAATACGAAGAACCAAGCGGCAACAAGAACTAAAAACAAAAGAGAAAGTACCCCTGTGTTGAATCCTAGTAAATATAATTTAAGTAAAAAATGCGCCCCCCCCCCATAACTTCACTATGCTCTGGATTAAAGAAGGCAAAAATGTAAGGCAACAAATATTGCAGATGTTTCCTTTTGATTCGATGTTGCATTGTGCCACTGGGGGTTAAGGCCTGGGGGATTTACCTTCCTAATTGTCTGTCTCAGGCCAACATGAAGGCCCCTTTGCCTTCCCTGAGTCCTCCACTCACCAACAAGGTGGCACTTGAACATGGCAGAGCCTGTTGGCAGCGGGGTGCTTTGGTCCAGCTCCATCAACACACACACACACACACACACACACACCACACTTCTCAGCTTTTCTGCCTCCTTCTCTCTGGCTCTTTGCTCTCAACGTCCTTCTCCCCCATACCTCTCCTGCAAATAAATTGTCAGCTGCCTCTCCTTCTACCAGGGGCCTGTCTCTGAGGCAAAGCATCCCACTGAGGCCCTGAGACCTACAGGGGACTCTCCAAAAAGGACAGCATTAGCTAGAGGAGGGCCTCCTGGCGAGGGCTTTGCGCCCGAGGAGGCTAGAGCAGTGGGGGTGAGGTGGGCACTCTACTACCCACTGGCCCTCTCCTCCCTGCTTATGCCTTGCGGCTCAGAGATCTCTGTGCGGGTGCCACAGACTATTTCTCACCCTTGCCGGTGTCCACTCCCGCAGTCCTTAACACGGAGAAGCGCTGTGGTGTATCATAAAGAACACTGCCTTTGGAATCACAGAGAGTTGGGTTTCAATCCTGTTTGCCAGCTGTGAGTCCTAGGATGAGTTATGTAACCCTTCTGAGACTCAGTGTCCTTATCTGTAAAATGGGGATGGCACAACCTACCTCGTGAGTTGTTGTGCACCCTGGCAGAGGGTACACTTAATTTCGGTCACTCATCAAAGGTGTGGTGCATGAACGAGCCCATGCGCCCTGGTCCTCCTCTGCCTTTGTAGCTCTACCCTGAGACCTCGGCTCAGCAGCTTCCTGTGAGGTTTTAGGGTGTAGCTGAATGCAGGGGGTTCTGTCTCAGTTTCCCCTCTTCCCTTCTGAGTCTCATGGTGCCCTAAGGGCTATGGGGAACCAGAAAGCAGATCACTTGAGAGGACCACCCAGAACTGGGTGAGGGAAGCAGAAACCTCAGATGATCAGGGCTTTTCTAGGTCCTAGCTTTCTTCTGGCAAAAATCAGTGAAGAAAAGCAGACCTTGTCAAGTACCCCCGGCCTGCCCTCGTTAGGGGTAGCCCGATCGCCACTTTCGAGGGCTCTGTGGATGGAGTGGTGCTAGTGGTCCCTCTTTATTCTTCCCAAACCTGTGGTGGAGGGAGCAGCATCTCCAGGTATTTGTCCTGAAAAGCAGTGTGACCAAGAGGAGGCTCACAAGATGCTAGCTCTGAACACTTCTGAGTCTGAAGCCTGCCTCGTTCTACAGTTTCCCGTGACCAAGTCATTCACTGTTTCTGAGCACCTGTTGCTACCTCTGTGGAATGGAAACAAGATGTTTCCTCTTCCAGTTGTGAGGTTTGAATGAAAGGACAAAATAAGTGTCTGGTTCAATGCCTCCTGAGCTACAGGTACTCAATACATAGTAGCTTCTTGTTATCACCAGCAGCATGAATGAGCCCCAGTCTGATTCAGTGATTCAGGATATGAGCTCCAGGGCCAGAGCCAAGGGTCATATCTTGGCTTTACCACCTTGTAAAAGGTCAGCTGGATGAGCCTAGGCAAGTTGAATTTCCGGTGTCTCCGTTTCCTCACCTGCAAATTGGAGATAATGATAGTATGTATTTCAGGATTATTGTGAGGATCAAAATAATCAGGACCCATGCGTATAATACTCAGAACAGGCCTGGCACATGACAGGTGCTCAATAAAGAGCAGCCATTTCCAATGACCATACGACAAGAGGCTGGGAAGAACTGAGGTGAGGATTAGAACCTGAAGCAGCTTGCAGGATGGTGCAGAACCCTGACATTTGGGGGGACGGAGGGGCAGAGGGAAAGGGAGAGAGAGAATCCCAAGCAGGCTCCACGCCCAGCGCGGAGCCTGATGTGGGACTCAATCTCACGCCCCTGAGCCGAAATCAAGAGTCAGACACCCAACTGACTGAGCCACCCAGACGCCCAAGAACCCTGACTTTTGGGAGAGACCCTGATATCTTCCACAGGGTTCAGGGAAGCAGTGATAATTTGGGGTTGGGGAGGAAGGCTGACTGTCTGCTGAAATGGGATGTGGAAACTGAGGGCTCCAGCCCAGGCTAGGGCTCCCAGAGGACTCAGTGTTTTTCATTCAGTTGGGGGCTGGGCTGGGAGAGAATTATTAGGGCAATATAGTCCTGCCTCCCGAGCACAGCCCCACCTATGGGGTTGGGGAAAAGGAGGTTCTTGCATTAGCTACCCTGGTTCCTTCCCATAGCTATGTTTTAGGTGTTATAAAATCAAACCATTTTAAGCTAGGAAGGCTCTCTGGAGAAACATCTAATGTGCTCTTCCCTCACTTTATGGATGGGAAGATGGAGGCTCAGAGAAGGCTAGGAATTTGTCCAGACAACACACTGAGGTATGAGATGAGCAGGGACTGAAACTCAGGCTCCTGGCTGCCTGTGTAGGGCCCTCCACTTCTGGCTCCTGCTGTTTACAGGGGGGTGGGGGCGGGGATGACCAGGGGATGGGGAGTGGGGAGTGATGGCAGTTGATACACTTGCAGTGCTCGCCTGGTGCTGTGAGTCTCCTAAGGGGTTTGACTTGCTGTTTCAGAAGAACGATCTTATTAAAAACGGAAACCCTTTCCCAGGAAATGTATCTGAGAATAATGTGCAGAGGACAAGTCACTCTGATTAATTCTTTTTATGTCCTGAAACTTCTTCTGCCATAGTTGATGTGAGAGTACAACCGTGATGGTGAGGGCCAAAGCCAGAGAGAAGCAGATAGAATGTTGACAAGCAGGAGTTACCAGCCTCCAGAAACTGATGGGGGTGGAAAACACGTGTTCATTTGGGTGAGCCCAGTGAGGGAAGAGAATCTAGTAAGTTCTCTCTGAACCACAGCTATCTATCCACCTTTGTCTACTTCTGTTGTCACCAGGCAGGAGTTAGCTCACCATCAGGTGGTGTAAAGAGGCGACATTTTGTACAAGTCTGGGGCCATATGGAAGCACCGGCTGAACACACATGACATAATTATGATAGGAAAAGAGCTCTCCGAACATTACCCAGTGTTGATGTTAGCCAAGCAACTGAGCCAACCAACATTAGCCAAATGAACAAACAAGAAAACAGCTACACAAATAATACCAGGGCTGAAAAAAAGCATTCGAGCACCAGGTCCAGTGGTTCTCAAACTCGATTCCTTGGAACCTGCAGGTTTCTCTGGAGATCCTGCAAAAGGAGGGGGTGCTCCAGGTGAGCCAGAACAGCTCCACTTCCAGCTGCTTTACAAATGGACTTCCACATAAGAGTTCAGATAGAGAGTCCCGTGGCTTTAACGTTGTTTCAAGTCACTAGTCTAATATAACCACTCAGTCCCCAAATGGGGCACCAAGCCCCAGAGGCGGAAGCTGGCTTCTCTCCTCACCATGGCGTAGCCATCAGCAGAGCTGGGAGTAGAGCTAGCTCTCTTGACTCGTGCTAAGATGGACATTAGTCACCCACCACGACCTGGTCACACACACCGGACATGACCTCCACCCAAACAGTTGCACCAGCTGTTGTTCTTGGCATATGGAAAAGCCCTCCGTGAAGCCGGCTCTGCCGCGGCCACAAACACCTGCCTTCCCTCCCCTCCTCTTTAAACAGCCCTTGATCTGATCAGAAAGCATCAGCCCCACCCCTGAAGTCTCAGCTTGCCCCTCCGGGAGACAAATTCAACCTTTGAGGACGTAAACAGCAGCTTTGGAAAGAGAAGCAGGTACTAAGGAAGCAGGCAGAACCGTGGGATTGCAGCAGCCTCTTGACCCGTGAAGGAAAATGTTCCCCACCTACCATCTAGAAACAACAGAGCCCTTTCACTCCGGCAGGGGCCTGGCCAGGGGGCCTTCACTGTGCCTGGGAAGAGGAGGGCATTCGGGCCCCTTCCTTCCTCTGGGAAGATGGGGTTCAGACAGCGCGTCGCTAAGGTCCCTTCCCATCCTACAACCCTGCGCTAGCCCAGGAGCAGATCTTGGACCCAGGCGCATGGACACGGGAGCCCCTTTCCACTGGCAAACAGCTCGGTGTTGGTGACTGTCCTTTGGCCAGGACGCCTGCAGCACTCTGCCCCAGGCCTGTTTGTCCTTATAATGTCTGGCTGGGTGCTATGCAGACGGGGTGGGACAGGGTCTTACTGACTCTCCCCGGCTTGGTGTTCAGAGAGGCCAAGCTCTATTTTTGTCAACCTGTGCACATGTGAACAATGGGTTTTCTTACTCATGCAAACCCAATAGGAGGGGAAAATGGTGAGAAAACCCGCATTTCCTCGGAATCATTTGACCATCTAAGAGGAGGAGATGGTGGGGGGAGGAGGAAGTCAGACCAGGTCCTCTTTGACTCGGACTGGGTGAGGGCAAGGAGGAAAAACTTCCCCTTCCTTTACGCTCAGGAACGTCAAGTGGCTGCAAACTCAAGAGAGCATGAACACTGCTCACCGCTCCTCTCCCGCCCTCCCCACCTCCTCCGGGCCCAGGCAGCACAGCCCTGACTTTTATAAGTTGATGATAAAGCAGTGGTTTCCAAACTGCACACTAGACTCACTTGGGGAACTTAAAAAAAGGTCAATGCCCGGGTCACAACTGAATCCAAATGCCTATTGTGGGAGCCAGGTGTTAGCAGGTTTTTTTTTTTAATTTTTTATTGTTGTGTTAATCACCACACATTACATCATTAGTTTTTGATGTAGTGTTCCATGATTCATTGTCTGTGCATAACACCCAGTGCTCCATGCAGAATGTGCCCTCTTTAATACCCATCACCAGGCTAACCCATCCCCCCACCCCCCAGTGTTAGCAGTTTTTAAAGATTCCAGGTGTTTCCAAGGCAAGCAAGTTTGGGAACTGCTTTGCTAACAGCGGGCTGACCGCAGGTGAAGTCCTCACTTGTCCATTATCCATCCATCCATCCATCCATTCATCCATCCATCCATCCATCCATCGATCCACAAATATTCAGTGAAGATCTCTTTGTGCGGGACCTTGTTCCAGGTCTTGGAGACACAGCTATGAATAATCAAGTCTCCGTTCTCGTGGAGCTTGCCCTCTCCTGGGGCAGTCAGACCACGAACAAATAAATGAATCAACAAGACATATGACACAGGCTCTGAAGAAAACCAAAGGAGGGTAAGAGACAGATGTTGGGGACAGGGGTCCATTTTCATCCTGGATTTAGGCACCAGATTTTGTTTCAGGAAAGGGTAACTGCGGCCCTGCTCTCCATCCCGGACTTCCTCCTGCTGTCTGGCTAAAAGAGCTGTCCCTCGACAATCCTCGAGGTCCTGCCCCGTGCCCCTCACAGGGCCTTCTGCCTGGCTCTTTCCCTGAAGAAATGTCTTCCGGGCGGGGCCTGGCATCCTCTGCACCCAGGGCTCCTGACTCGTCCGTCTCTGTGCCAGCAACAGCACCTGACCCGGGGCTGCACAAGGCAAGGGATCCGTCAGGTATAGTTTATGAACAACCGATGGAGGGATTTTAGGTTTGTGGGGTGTGTGATAGGTCCCGTGGAACAATGGAGAGAACCCTAAACTCAGGATCAGAAGACCTGGATTGGAGGCCTGACCTGGCCGCTTCCTGGCAGAGGGCAAGTCATTTCACTTTTCTAAGCCCTGATTTCCTCTTTGGTCAAATGGGGAAAGTGTAACCAACTTTGTAAGACTGGGATCTGCATGAAAAAAGGTCAAGGGGCCGGGCTCCTGGGTGGCTCAGTCAGTTAAGCATCTGACTTCGGCTCAGGTCATGATCTCAGAGTCCTGGGTTCAAGTCCTATAGCCCTCAGCGGGGCGTCTGCTTCTTCTTCCCTGCCCCTCCACCCCGCTCATGCGCTTTTTCCCTCAAATCAATAAAAATCTTAAAAAAAAAAAAAAGGTCAGCGGCGCCTGGGTGGCTCAGTCCGTTAAGCGTCTGCCTTCGGCTCAGGTTGTGATCCCAGGGTCCTGGGCTCCTTGCTCAGTGGGAAGTCCGCTTCTCCCCCTCCCTCTGCCGCTCCCCCTGCTTGTGTTCCCTCTCTCTGTCAAATAAATAAATAAAATCTTAAAAAAAAAAAAGGTCAGGGGCGCCTGGGTGGCTTAGTCGGTTAAGCATCTGCCTTTGGCTCAGGTCATGATCCCAGGGTCCTGGGATTGAGCCCCGCATCCGGCTCCCTACTCGGCGGGAAGCCTGCTTCTCCCTCTCCCACTCCCCCTGCTTGTGGTCCCTCTCTCGCTGTATCTCTGTCTGTTAAATAAGTAAATAAAAGCTTTAAAAAAGAAAAGGTCAAACAAGAAAAGTATCACAACATAAAAATTATATAAATATTTGAGAAATTAAGACATGATCATGGCTTCCCTAATATATAAATTTCATTCAAAATTAATGCAAAAACTTGGGAAGAAAAGAAAATGTCAAAGACTTTTGGAAAGTGTTTTGCAAATAGGAGGACTTTTTAGAAATTCTCATCATCTAGGCCTGTATAGACATGAAACTGCAGTGCATTAAAGCTGGAAGGGATCTGGGAAACAGGCCGAGAGAGACAAAAGGACTTGCCCATAGTCACAAAGCTTGTTAATGGCAGAGGATCCACACTGACCCCAGAGAGGGGGGGTGGTTGGGAGGAGACTGAGGATGTTTTAGTATTTTCCCTTGACAAACTCCTATTCATCCTTCAAAATCCGACTCAGGTGTGACCTGCCAAGTGAAGCCTTCTCTGTCTCTTCCAGTGAGAATAAATTACTCCTTGGCTTCATGATCTCCATCCCTCAAACGCAAGCTCTGCTACTGTGGGGACACACTGTGTTGTTGGGATTGGCCTCCTCTCAGGCCCCCTCTACCCACCCTAATTCCTGAGAACAGGGTGCACGTTCCTAGAGTCTTTGGACTCCAGCTGCTAACAAGTCTGGCACATAGTAGGCACTTGAGGGATGTCTGAGGCCCTGAATGGGACTGAGGATCCCTCACACATAAATGATAGAGAGCTGAGGGCCTGATTAGTCATGAATTCACAAGAATATTTTCTGAAGTTCCTGAGATGGGCATTTACAAGAGAGAAGCAAGGAAATAAGAACAGCCTTTATCAAGATCCAGTTGCCCTCCTCCCAGAATGTACCAGATCCGAGCTCTGAAGAGACACCCCTCTGCCTAATGCAAGCCCTGAAACCACAGAGAGATCACTTCCCTGCAGCTTATGATTTAGAACAGCAACCAATTATTGAAGATCGACTGTGTCCCAGTCACTTCATTTCTTCTCCTTTATTCTAGTCCAGCCATCTGTGGATAGAGGTTACTGCACCCGTATTACAGATGAGGAAGCCTGAGGCTCAGGAGGGTTAAGTGACACGGCCAGGGTGACGGAGCCAAGATTTGCACTCAGGTCGGCTGGCCCATGTCCAGGCCTCCCTGCCTTCTCTCTCTCTTACTGCACAACCAGCTTACTGACAGCAACTAGACTCATCTGGAAGGCAGCCAGAAACTAATGTATAAGGATGATGAAAGTCTGTGAGCAAGCAAGGGCCTCACCCCTCCCTCCATCATCCTCGGGAAGGTGTGTGCTGTCCAGCTCGGCATTATTTTAATCAGTTGCAGCCAACGCCAGGCCTCTGCCATTTCCCAGCGTGTACCTCTGTGATCCCCCTCGGGGAGCGTGTTGCCCTTGAGGGTGGGATGCAGCCTGCCTGCCCCGCTGAGTGTATTAGGGTGGAGGGCTGGGCACCCCTCTGCTGCTGACTTGGCCGCTGCCTCCTGCCCAGTTCCAAACCCAGGGCGAGACACCCTGGCCTGTCCCTGGGGGCCACCAGCTGACAGGAGCAGAATGGCTGGGCCAGGGCTCCTGGGGAGACGGAGGGAAGTATTTTTTGCTTCCAAAAATGTATTTTGTGGAGTCCCTACCCCACTCAGACAGCAAGAAAGGGCTCTGTGGTCAAATCAGCTGACGAAATTCTTCACTCCTCCCCGGAGATGTCACAGAGCATGTTGGCATGAGAGAAACCTGTCTAGCTCTTTTGTAACCTGGGGTTTCTTCAAGGCGCCCCAGCTTTGGACAGAACCCCTTGTCATTTAATGTCTACCAACACCAGGGACTCAGTATTGTAAGGCATACGCTTGGGAAAACCAATGTACCAGGCTCCCAGCACACAGCGGCACAGAATAACTGAATGTTACTATCTTCATTTTATTAATAGCAAACGCCTACATAGCACTTACTATGTACCAGGCTCTGTTCCATGTGCTTCACATGCTATTAACTCATTCGATCCTCACAGCAACCCTAGGAGGCGAGGATTATCCCCATTTCACAGACAGGGAAACTGAGGCTCGGAGAGGTTACTCAAGGACATACACCTGGTAAGGGGAGAGCCACGATTCCAACCCGGGCAGCTGGCTCCAGAGACTGTTCACCTAACCATGACGCTGTGAAGAAAGGGAGGCTCAGGTCTCTACACTAACTTCCCCAAAGTCACCACAGTGGGACCGAAACCAGTTCTTCATTCGCTATTCATTTACTCAAACAACATTTACTAAGCAGAAACTGCAGGCCCAGGCACCGTGCCAGCCACCCGGAGATGGAAGAACAAGGCCCAGTCCTGCCTGGGGCTATTGGCCGCCTGTCCGGGTCTCTCTCTGACCCCGGAGTCCTGCTCTGTTCTCCACCAAGATGGACGCCTAGGGCTGGGCGCTAAGCTGGCTGCCCTGCGGTCATTTGCACGTGCACACCCACGTGCATGCCGGCCTGTGAGCCCACCGGAGAGGCCCTACCCTCGGGATGCTGGGGTGCAGAGGCTGCCTCGGCTATCCTGACAGCACACAGTGGGTCAGGGAGCGCACCGTCCCGCGCCCCGCTCTTCTCACGCCCAGCCCGGGCTCCTTCCTCGGCCCCACAGCTTGGCACTCGACTGCATCCCCTGCCGGGTCACCCCACATGCCCTGCCTTCAGCGGCTCTCCAGCAGGGTGTGGTGGCCCTCGGAGCCCCCTCGCCACGGTCACTGCCCCTCCTCACAGTCCTGGGGGGCGCCCTGCCTCCCCGTTCCCAGGCTGCAGTGGGCCCGGCACCAGGGACCCTTCGGGGTGGCAGTAACTCCTCGCAGGACAGTAGCCCCCTCCTGGGAGGAGAGTCGCTTTTAGACAAGGTTGGTGGGGGATGAAGTCGGCTCCACCTCTTTCTTCGGGTCAGGGAGGCATACACTGAAGGGCTTGTAATTCCACTTTAAAAGCAAACACAGTCCCCCCCAATCATCTCCTAAATTATCTTGGTGATGCTGGAATGAAAACCACCCAAAACCCACAAAAAACCCCAGCCGCCCCATAAATGACAGAAGCAGGGCAGGGAGTGGGCAGCCCAGTCCCGGTGGGGTGGGGGGGGCGGGTTCCTGGAGGGCCCAGGGCCAGCAGCTCGCTTGGACCTGCCCAGGATGGGCCAGGCCGCCCCTGAATAAACAGGCAGCCGCCGCAGCAGCCGGACCAATGGGAGCCGGTCTCAGGCACACATACCTCCTTTGTGGCCCCCCTTCCAGGGCGGGCTCGGCCAAGGGAAACCGAAGGCGCCTGGCCCCAGGACACTGAGCCAGTGTGTTCCTCCCGCTTAGAGGAAAACCACAACCCTGCTGAGCTCTGTGGCCGCAGCCTGGGGCAGGCAGAAGGAGCTGCTGTGTTCAGGTAGACGCTGGAGAAGCCTGAGCCCACAGGAGGCCCGTGGAGGGGAGGGAGAGCCTGCTCTGGGAGGCCCTAGAAAAGAAACCTTTCTTCCAGGCCAGGCCCCCTGCCATCCGCACTAGACCACAAGGCCACATTCATGGGAGTGAAGTGCTCCCATGAATGTGCCTGGCCAACCCAGGTTCGAGCCCCAGCTCTGCTCTGTGCATCCCCTAGCTTGCAGACGGTGTTCTCGCTGTTCGCACGTAGCCATGTGAACACTGAATCTGTGAATGCTGAACCATTGCTCCCAGGGGTTAAGTTCCTGAGAACCTCTGATTGCAACAGTTCTGTCAACCGAGCAATACACAAGCTTGTTTTATGCAGGTTTGTTTAAAGGCATGTTTTTTTTTTTTAAGATTTTATTTATTTGGGACAGAGGGAGTGGGGGAGGGGGAGAGGGAGAAGCAGACTCCCCGCTGAGCAGGGACCACCCCCCTCCAACTTGGGGCTCAATCCTGGGACTCTGGGATCATGACCTGAGCCAAAGGCAGACGCCCACCTGACTGAACAACCCGGGCGCACCTAAAGTCACTTTATTTAACAATGAACTTCCGGAGGATAGCATTGTCATTCGTGCCTGAGCAAAGCTTATCTAACATGTATTTTCTCCAGAAGGCACATCAGGGCTTTCTTGCCCTTAGGAACAATAGACAGCACTTCACCACATTTGGGGGGCATTTTAATGGCAAAATCACCAACCAAAAAAAAAAAAAAAATCACCAAAAAAACAAAAAAAACCCAAATACAAAACACGGCACTAAAATGACTGCCAAAAGGAAGCTTGTTTCAGTCTGAGCTGAAACGAGAAGACAGAAGAATGTTTTCTTTGAACTGAGCGGCCTACCCACATCTTCTTCTTTTTTTTTTTTTTGACAGAGAGAGACATAGTGAGAGAGGGAACACAAACAGGGGGAGTGGGAGAGGGAGAAGCAGGCTTCCCGCGGAGCAGGGAGCTCGATGAGGGGCTCGATCCCAGGACCCTGGGATCATGACCTGAGCCGAAAGCAGACGCTTAACGACTGAGCCACCCAGGTGCCCCCCACATTTTCAACAATCCAAACGTGTGTGCAAATGGTCAGAGACACTGCCATATTGATTGGGGGATTACAAATAAACTGTAGCAAGTAGGCAACTTTGCAAATACGGAATCTGCAACAAATGAGGGTCAGCTCTGTCTGCCTTAGAGGGTACTGGAGGGGTGCTCAATGAAATACTGCATGAGGAAGATGGGCACAGCCATGGCTCAGTACACATTTGCATAGTTACTACTCCTATGACCCGTGGGATGTACCGAGTCTTGACACCTTTGCTGTTCCCTCTGCTTGGAATGTCTTTCCTTGCACTTTTCTCATCTAGTGAAGCCCAGAGCCCAGGGGTTCAGTTCCCCTCAGGGCTGCCATTTGTCAGCTGGGAGCCCTCAGGCCAAGCTGGTTCTCCTTTCTCCCCACCCCCCACCTCCAATCAGGCTTCCCCCTGCTCACCATCAGCTGCTGACTGTGTGTGATAGAAGTAAGGAGAGGAGAGCTACCTCCCGTCCCCTCCACCAGATCTGTGCACTCTGCAGGTGCCTCGGCGGCCTTCCTTCCGCCCTGATGCTTGGCTCACAGACGGACCCTTCTACCCAGTCCGGGACCCCTCTCCTCACGGGTTCTTTGTTCCTGCCCACCCCCAATGCCACTTTCTGCATCATCAATGGCTCCTTCTCTACTAGTTCAGCTCCTTCCTGATGATGCCGTGGGCTTGAAAATCCCTCCCTAAACACCACAAGGTGGAAAGGAATACACCAGAGCCACATGGATCCTCATCTTACCTGAAATCTCTCGCAGCCCCGAACCCAGCGGGTCTCCCCTCGAAACAGTTTCCTAGCATAGCTTCTAGC
The DNA here is from genome assembly GCF_037043125.1 of Eumetopias jubatus. Lineage (NCBI taxonomy): Eukaryota > Metazoa > Chordata > Mammalia > Carnivora > Otariidae > Eumetopias > Eumetopias jubatus. The sequence goes on from NW_028274816.1 coordinate 123,342,584, forward strand.
ACGCCCACCCTCCTGGCTTCCTCCAAGCCTCCCAGTCGTGACTCAGTTGCTGTTGCTGGCTCCCGCGCCCTTCCTCGGCCCTAAAATGTTGCACCTTCTGTGCGTCAGCCCTCTCTCCTTCTTGTTTCTCTAACACGGGGCTCTAAATCTCATCAAACGCTGATGACCCCCCAATGTCCACGTCCAGCCTGGCCCACTCCCCTGACCTCCAAACCACTGTATCCAATTGCACGTGGAGGGGGTTTGTTGGGAGCGTCTTAGGGACCAGCCCCACGAGGGTGTGAGGGAAGCAGGAGGGGGCAGAGGGAGAGAGGGGTCGGGATGCCATGTGCCGAGGCCTCAGCCAATCCCACAGGCACTCTGGGGCCCGGATGGCCCCTAAAAGAAGCAAGATGGCAAAGCCCTTGTGTCCCCACAAGGACCAGTCAGGGGATGCAGGCTCCCTCCAGGAAAGGTGTGTAATCTCGGGCCAGGCAGCCCCCTGGCCCCCGGGGAAGGTCAGCTGCAGCCTGGGCAGATGGGAGAGAGGTGCCCACCCAGAAGGGGTCTGGACACACCCCACCGTGTGTGCATGTCTCCAGCTGAATCTTCCAGTAGCACCAACTGGGAGCTCTGGTGGCCATGAGGAGAACCTCAGGCTAGTCCTTGATGATTCTCTTCCCTCCGCCCCGCATCAGCAAGTGCTGGCAGCTCCAGCCCAGTCCACCTTCTCACCATCTGCCTGTCACCATCCTCAACCAAACTGCCACCACCTCTTCCCTGGACAAATAATACACAGCCTCCTAACTGGTCGCCCCGATTCCAGGGCTGTCTTTACACACACACACACACACACACACACACACACACACACACCAGCGAGCTCTTTGAACCACCAAGGTCTTGTCATTTCCCAGCTGACGACCTTCCCCTGGCCTCAGGTCAGGATAAGCCCCAGACTTCTCCCCTGCGCTCTCAGGCCCCTGGGCCACACCCTCCCTGCAGCCTCTCTCCAGCCTCCCTCATCACCTGCACCGGGGCTGGCTTGCCAGCCCCCACACAGCCAAGCCCCATGCCCAGGTTCACGTGTCCCTGCCCCTCACTTCCAACAGGCTGGCTCCCAGCCTGTCCTGAGAGCTCCCCACCTCCGCTTCACTCTGCTTTATTCCCTTCAGAGCAATTCTCTCTCTCTTCACGTACGGTACTGGCTTTCTCCCCCTAGGACAGAAGTTCTTTGGGGGAAAGGACCCTGTCTTTCTGTTGGCAGCTGGGTCCCTGGTACCCCACACACAGCTGTGGAATGAGTGCGTGGCTGAGCCACGTCAGTAAACTGGGCTTCGTGCTGGGGTGGGCGTGAGCACTGGAGGTGGAGAGTGTTGGGCACTTTCATGGTGATTACCACAGCTCAGCTTTCAAGGCCCAGTCCAGCTCTGTGAGCTCCCTGCCCTTGCCTGGCCCCCCAGGACATCAGCCGCTCGCTCCCCCACGTTCCTGGGCACCGCTGACAGCTGGAACATTCACCACGTGGCCCCACACGATGGTTCTTTGTGTGTCTGCCTCCCTCCGAAGGCTGAGCGCCTCCAGGATGGACCATGTCCTGTCTCCGCTCGCCCCGACCCTGGCCCAGCATGGCGGGGAACCAAGGTCTGAGGAATTGACCTCAGGTAAACAAACTCTTCCCTGCTTCAGCACTTGGCATTTGAGGGCTCCAGGCAAGGCGCCTCACCACCTGGCAGGGCTACCTGCTTTTGGACACAAGTTCCGGCCCTGCCTGCTGGGTCTGCTGCCAACTTTGGCACTGGGTGAGGGGCTCGTCAGCTGGACGGGAACAGCGGTGACTTTCATCGTCACACCTGGCACCGAGACCTTGGTCAGCCGCTTCTGTCTACACCAGACTGTCGCCCAGCGCCTCCAGCCCGGCTCGGCAGCTCAGCAGCTCCTGTCAGAGTCTGCTCAGGGCCGAGGGCATGGCCATCTCTCTCTTCTCTGACTTTGAGTCTGGGCTCTGCCACTCACCAGCTGGGTGGCCGTGGGCAGCCTGTTGAACAGCTGAGCCTCAGTTCCCTTAGCTATAAAGCGGGGAGAGTAACAGTATCTCTCTCACGAGTCTCTCTGGTTGGGGGGCTTGGTTCCCATGACCTCCATATGTGTACGCTGTTATACTCCGGCAGAATATTAAATCCCGGACCCTTTTCAAAAACTTCTCCTTCCTGCAGACATACTTTCAACACATTTGCTTCAATTTTTAACAAGGGCTAATAGAAATATGAAAATTTTCTGTATTTAAAAACAATAAAATTGGGCACCTGGGAGGCTCAGTTGGTTAAGCGTCTGCCTTCAGCTCAGGTCATGATCCTAGAGTTCTGGGATCAAGTCCAGCATCAGGCTCCCTGCTCAGCAGGGAGTCTGCTTCTCCCTATGCCCCTCCCTCCCCGTTGTGCTCGCTCACGTGCACTCTCTCTCTCTCGCAAAAATAAATAAAATCTTTTTTAAAAAAAAGCAATAAAATTGATTTTAAAAAATAAAAGTTCTACAGAAAACTCCAGCTACTATGTGGTCCATTTTCTCCTCTATAATGACCTTCCCCATAAACTCCTATCAGGTTCAGGGATGAGTCCTCATAAGTTCTTTTGCTTCTCTGAGCCTCCACGTTCACATCTCTGAAATGGAGATAAAAGTTGTCTACCACACAAGAGTGTTATGAGGACCACACAATAACAGGTTCCAAGCAGAGTGGGTGGCACATAGTAGGTGCTTAAGAAGTGTAAGCCCCCATCCTACCCTACCCCAGCCCACCTGCTATGTAATTCCTTCCCTCCACTGGATTAGAAGGGCTATGTATCACCATTCCCCCTCTGCCAAGCCTGGGATAAGCTTATACCCCCACTGTGGTTTTCTGGGTCCCATACTTGGGTCCTCCTGCCTCCTTACTTGTTTTTTGAACTCTGACCTTTGTCTGAATGGTTTGAGTGCACCTTGTGCCTCTCACTGGGAGCTCCTCCTCCTCCAGGCTCCCAAGGTATCAAGCCACAGAGCATTTTGCCCTTCCAGGAGTAAGTGAATCTAGTGCGTAGACCAGAGAGCCAGGCGAGGGCTGGTGTCTGTGGCCATGGCGGCTGGGTGTGTGTGGCTGCAGTTAACGATACCTGTGCATAAGGAGGCTCTCCGAGTCCGATAGGCGGACTGCTCTTAGACTCTGAGGCCCCAGGGAGGTCACAACCATTCTGATAGTAGTGGTAGTGTGATGTCTGAGAAGGCCACAGGTCACATGAAACTGCAAGGGCATCTCTGCCTGTATCAGCCACGTGGTGTAGCTGAAAGAGCTTGAAGGCAGTCCGGTGAGGTTTGAACCCCAGCTCTACCATTTAGTACACAGGCCAGCTCAGGTAAAAGCACATCCCCACCTGCTCCCCATCGCCTCCTCTCTGAGTCATCCAGAGGACCGAATAAGACAACGTATGTTTAGCGTCTTGTTGGACCTGGTAGCAGGTCATCAACGCCGCTCTGCCAGACTGCTTTATAGACAGACATGCAGAAAGTAGAATAATAAGCATCCTTTCCTTTTTTTCAGTGCCTCAAGAGGGGTCTGTCCTTATATCCCAAGTCGAAATGATTTCCCAGCTCTCTCACATCATCACCATTCCCTTTGGACGTGCCTCTTTGTGCGATGAACTGATGGCCTGGTTACCCTCCCCAGACTGAGAGCTCTAGGAGGGACCTCAGCACAGCCCTTGGCCCCACGTGAGCACCAGCCCTTGAGCGAGCTAACAGGTGAAGGTGTCAGGTGCTGATGCCATGCTTGGCGCTACCAGCATAACCCTGCCTTCACCTAATGCTCATGACAGCCCGGACAGGTAGGCAGAATAGAAGTTACCACTTCCGAGAGGTTTACTTTGTGCCAGGCCCTGTTCTGGGACCGCTACAAATCTCAGCTCATTGACCCCCTCACAGACCTATCAGGTAGATTATGTGCGCATCTGCATTTTCTCTGCAGCTTAAACTTCTAGGACCCTTCTGTGCTCCAGAGGGGCCCTGCAGTGTGTTCACAGGGTCATGTGGTTTTGTTGTTGTTGTTGTTGTTTAAGATTTTATTTATTTATTTGACAGAGAGACTCAGCAAGAGAGGGAACACAAGCAGGGGGAGTGGGAGAGGGAGAAGCAGGCTTCTCTCAGAGCAGGGAACCCAATGCGGGGCTCGATCCCAGGACCCTGGGATCATGACCTGAGCTGAAGGCAGACGCTTAATGACGGAGCCACCCAGGAGCCCCGGGTCATGTGTTTTGTAAAATTTGCAAAAAGAAGATACGTTGAGATCTTTTACCTCGAAGATGACTTTACACACTGTAAAAGCTTCGGGCCCCACAGAATCCGGGGCCACCAAGTAGGTACTACTCTTCCCATTCCACAGATGAGAAAGCTGAGGCTCAGAAAGATTAAATCTGCCCAAAGACATTCAGAGCCAGGATTTGGATGCAGGCCTGCATTCCAACTTGGCCACAGACCTCCCAGGTCTAGGGAAAGGAGCCCTGGTCAGCGGAGACAAGGTGTCTGCCCAAGGGGCAGCTTAGCAGCTGCGGGTTCTGGGCAGAGTGGGGAGGGAGGAGGGGGCGGGGAGGGAAAGAGAAGCTCTGATCTGAAGGGTCTCAAGTCCAGAGTCCAGAGTCCAGAGCCCAGAGCCCTGAGCCCTGAGCCCCAGCTACTTGGCATCAGAATCCTGGTTAATCTGACCATCTCCCTCCACCCACTCCCTCGTGACCCAAATCTACACGGTTTGCCTTTCCAACTCCCGAAAGCACCGAGTGCAAACTGCAATGAGCCAGCCCAGCTCACCCCAAATAAACCTTACTCTCTGTCCCCTTCCTGGGCCCCTCCGTCCGGGGGCTGCCAGGGCCCCGCCTGTCTTTAATACCAAGCTAGGGCAAATAAGAGCTGGCACACTCTGCCCTAAGGGCAGCCCTCCCCTTGCTGTTTTGCAAAGGGCCGGTTTCAGCTGCCTGGCATTCAGTTACCTTCATTAGAATGGGCCCCGAGAGAGCTGGCAGGGCTCTGACGGCTCAGGGCAGATCCTATCACAGCAGGGATGGAAGACAAGAACAGATCGAACGGATCAGTAATGCAGCCGCCTTTCCCCAGGCCACCGAGAGGGAGGGGAGAGGAGCGGAGAGGGGTGGGTGGCAGCAGGAAGAGGGGGAGCCAGGGGCCTGCCAGGCCCTCCCTGGCTCCGTGGCTGCTCTCGGTTCTGGAGTCTTCAGGGGCGAAGAGCGAAGAGAGGTAGTACAGAGTCCATTCTGAGGGTGCATATCAGCCCCTGTGGGAAGACCTCCCAACTCCTTCACAGCCACTCCATCAGAGAAGGGACGCCAATCAGAGAGAGAAAGAGCACGGCTGTGGGGAAGGGGGATTCAGGAAGAAGCACAGCCCATGTAAGGACACCTGGCCTGAACTCTCCCCGCAGATGCGGGAGTGACCTCTGGCCACAAGGACCGGACAGCTGATGCCTGAAAACAATCTCTTAGACCCAAATGCAGAGATTGTAAGTGTACTTTCTTCCAGAAAACGAAAATGAGCTTTTCATTTCATTTTCATTCAAACGGAGAGACATTGGCATAACAGAAATGGAGCTTTCTAGTTTGAGGGTGGCGGGGTCCCCAGCAGCCACTGTCCCCATAAGGGACGCTAAGCTGCCGCGGCTCCCACCGGGTTTCCCACCTTCTCAGCTACGGACTTGGGAATTTCTCCTAACCCCAGAGTGCATGGGTGCCCCCTGTTGAGTGGCTGGGGGTGGCAATGGGGAGGGGCTTTCCTGCCCATCCCTAATCCACCAGCAGAGCTGAGGGGGGCTGGCGCTGGCACGGGCCACAGTCACCCAGGCAGGGACTGCGTGGGACAAGGGTAAAGCCCCAGCCAACCTTGCTACCTAGGGGTGGCGTGACCCCAGGAAAGCCTCTCAGCTTCTCTAAACATAATTTTCTCTGCCTGTAAAATGGACATAATGATAGTGGACATTTATATAGACCTTACTGTGTGCTAGCTACTAACCTCAGTGCTTTCCTAATCCTCGCAGCACTCCGGAGGGAGACATCACCGCCCCCAGCCCACAGGGGAAGTAATAGGCAGGGGGGATGCAACCAGAAGTGGCGGATATGGGATTCGATCCCAGGCTCCTGGACCCAGGGTGCATGTGCTTACCCCACTGGGGACCCGCTGTTGTTAAGTATGCCGGATAAGCAATGCTTTTAATGAAAGTAGATCTGTCGGGGGCTGGGATTCTCCAGTGGTGGATTTTGATGCAGGGGAGGAGAGGAGGGGCCCAGAGCACAGGTCTGGGGCTTTGGGACCCATGCAGAGAGTCCACAGCTGTGATTCCAGGAGTCTGGTCAGGTGAGCTGGCTAAGGATGCAGATCCCTGGGTCTGCCCCAGATACGGAGTCGGTCCATGGGGCCCAGGGATCTGCATCTCACACAGAAACGCTGGCTGGGGGTGAGGACTACCCTCAATGCCTTCCTAGCGACAGGCGTCCTGGCAGGCAGGGGGAGCGGGTTCCAGCCTGGCCCTGACTCACCCTTGGGCAAGCCCTGGACCCTCTGTGGCCTCTGTGTCCTGATCTATAAGATGAAAGTATTGCTCCAGACAGTCTCCACGCTCTGGCCTCTGTCACACCGTCTGGGGGCGGGGGCCCTGGCTGAAAAGACCCGACTCACCCACACACCCTGTCTCTGCTCTCTGTAACCAGGCAGCGGTGCTGATGTTTCCCTTTGAATTTGGGCTCCCAGAGGGAGAAATAAAAATAAGATGACCATGACAATAACAGCTCTCTGTCAGGAGTGGGCCCACGCGGTGGGAAGAGAGCCACCCACGGTGGCCGGCGGAGCTAACTTCTGCTTGAGCGACCCAGGGAGGCTGGGAATCCCCCTCGGGACGGAGCAGGTCTCCTTGAAGCCACCAAGCAAGCCCAGACAACAACAGCCCGGGCATCTGTCAGATGAGGGGAAAGGGCAAAGATACGCCTCTGTTGCCCCTGGCCCCTCGGGCCCTGGGGGGCGGGGATCGGGGTGTTCCTGCCGCAGGGGCACGTCCCATGCCTGGGCTGGCTGGGAACCCGGGCCTCCTGTGTCCCTGTGGCACGAGGCTGCGAGTCCAATGAACTCTGACCTAGCGCCCACCACATGCCAGGCACTGGCTAGGGCGCTGTCACCTTCATCTACTCAGTCCGCTCACCGGCCCCGGAGCAGGGGAGTGCTGCTGTGCCCACTCTACAGATCGGGCAACCGAGGCCCAGAGAGGCTGAAGGCTCCGTGTGAGGGGGCACAGTGGACAAGTGGCAGGGCTGGGGCTCACATCCAGCCTGCCCCCGGATCCTTCCCTCGCTCTCCATTCGGCGAAGCTGCCTCTCAGCAGGTGGGGATTACAGCGCGGACTGGAGCTCGGCTGCGTACAATGTGTTAATGCCTCCTGGCTTGGGTGGATTGAGCTTTACTGTCCCGGGGGACAGTTTGCTGGAGTCCTGGGCCTGTAGCCAGCAAAGTAAGAGCAGAGCAGGGGTGGCCTCTGCAGTTTTGGTGTGAGGACCAAGGCTGAGGGGTAGGTTTAGGAAGGGGAATTTTCGAGGAGATGGTGTGGAGGTGGTGACTCTAAGAGCCCAGACACTGGCTGGCCGTCGGTGTCAGGAAGCGGAGTCCTGGGTCGGGCTTTGCCACCAGCAGGCGCCCGGACAGTGGGACAGTGCCTTGTTCTCTCTGTGCCTCGCTGGGGCGGTTCCAAGGCTCAAATGCTTCCCTGCACATTCCAAGCAGACACTCCTCACCCTCTGTGACCTTCATCCATCCAGGCCCTGGCCAGCAGCAGTAAGGGTAACCTTACCCCTTCCTCTCACCAAGCATTGCTCACAAACACAAGCAAGAAAATAGGGCCCAGCAGTAAGACCAGGAGCTGTGATTCCCAAACCTCTCTGCTGTTAAGATCACCAGTGGAGCTTTTCAAACTCCCTACGTGCAGGCCAAACTGTAGACCAATGAAATCTGGGTCCAGGCATCAGTGTTGTTGTTTTTTTTTTTTTTAAGTTTCCCAGCTGAGTCCAATGTGCAGCCTCGGTCAAGACCCAATGAGCCGCAAGAATGTGTCTCAGACTCTCCAGGGCACGTGAACGAGTCACCTGGGATCTTGCAGGTCCGGGTTCAGCTCCTGATTCTGTAATTCTAGCAAGCTCCCAGGTGTTATCCATGGACCACACTTCAAATAGGAAGGATCTAGAATGTTGGTAACAGCAGTTCCCATAGTACACTCCTAAGGGGGAAGAAAGGGTTCCCTGGCCAAATCCTATCACCCTCTTAGACAGCCCTGAGGGATGTTCGCATATTAAACTCTGAGGAGTCCTACACCCATTTATGTGCGTTTGACCATCTGGCGTACGGCGGTGCTTGGCTTGCTGGTCTTTATCTTTCGGTGCACTGGAGGGACTGGCTGAGGGGTCTGTGGGGAGGATGGTGGTGTGGACTGGGGGCCAGGCCTTTGTGGGGGGAAGGGGCTTTTTTGCTTCATCTGTGCACCTGCTCCTCTGTGGCAAATGGCCTTAAAGGTGTTTATCAGAGGAGGGGATGAGCAGGGGCTGTGGGGCTGTGGGTAGTGGGGGCTGTGAACTTGGTGGGGATCTGTATGGGATGGGGGGCAGTGGGTAGGGTCCTCGGGAGGAGGGGGTCCATGGATGATGAGGTCTATGGGTAGGGAGGGGTCCGTGGGCAGGGGGCGTCTACACGGGGGTGTGGGTGGGGGGACATGTGTTCGGGGGGCTATGTGTGTGAGTGGTGGTGGGTGAGGGGCTGAGGGCTTAGCATGTGACCCAGCCAGCGCTCACAGCAGTGTTGTTCTTTACTAGTCGTGTGTGATAACTCCTGCGAAGTGATTAAAAACATACACGCAATTTTGTTTCTGTGAAAAACCAGTCCCAAGGAGAAAGCCACCTGCCACCGCCAGTCACTGAAGGCAAGAGGAAATGAAGAGTTCCAAGAAATTAATGGTTCTCTGCCAGAAAATAGAAGTGAAGTAGTAATATTTACAGCCACCGACGTTTCTAGCGCTCTGCCCCGCTGTCAGGCTCCAACACATCCTAACTCATGCCAACGGCTTCTACTTTAGCTCTTTGAATCCTCACAACAAGCCCGAGGAGGGCACCCAGACAAGGAAACTGAGGCTCTGAGAGGTAGGTGACTTGCCCGAAGTCTCATTAGGAAAGGGTGGAGCTGTGATTCAGACTGAGGTCTTTCTGACCCCTATGTCATGCTCTCCATGTGAAGGTCAGCTGCTTCCTCCCAAGGACAGCTGCCGCTGGCCACTCGCCACCGGCTGGGTCCTGAGTTAAGCATTTTAAATGTCTCCAGTGCGCTCGCTTCTCCACCAAACAGGGGTTCTAGGGGAGAGAGCAGCAGCAGCGGGGGGCCTGGAATGAGGAAGGGCAGGCCCGTGTTCAGGAATTCCTGGGTAAGCCAGACAAACATAAGAGGAGAAGCTGCAGCAAGGTCTGGGTCAAAGTGACGTGCATTCACTGAGTCAGCAAACATTCACTGGACTAGTACGTGTCAGATGCTGGGGTCAGAGATGAGTGAGACATAGCTCCTGGCCTCCTGAAGCTCAGAATCTAGCGGTAAAGAAAATAATAACTCACAGGGAAGTATTTTATTCTCATTTTACAAACGGGGATGTTGGCCCAGAGAGGTTAAGTGATTTGCCCAGGATGACACGGCTCACCCATCTCAGAGGCAGGGCTCCACTTCTGGGGCACCTGCACAGCTGGAGGGTACTACTGCTGTCAGCTGGCTGAGGGGAAAAGGGACTTGGAGGAGGGTAGGACTGGAGAGGTGATACAGAGGAAGGATGCAGGAGATACCAGAGGTGGCAGATAGGAGACAGGAAGTCAACCGAGGCTGTTGCAACTGTCCCACAATCATGTTGAAAGATAGAATTAGGACTGTCACGTTCAGCTGCATAGGTTGTGCACTGTACAACTCCCAGACTGCCATTCCCATGGACTGTGATGAGATTAGTGCCCCCTGAAATTGTGTAGCACGAAGACCCCAGCTAGTAGATAGACGGACCAGACTCACACATGCCTACGTATGTGGCCACAAGCTTTTCGGTCCCTGTGTAATAGTTGCTGACCAAACCCTACACTGTTATCACACAGCCACAGTCCGCTTCCTCCGGGGGAGAAGTGGCAGCTACCCCACAAAGATGTTTCACACCACACCCCGGACCACCCACACAGCCAGTCACCTCCACGTATCTGTAACAAAGATATTGGTGCACGAAGGGTTCTAAGAGCAAAGAAATTTGGCAAACTGCCTACACTCCCTGCTGGGGGTCTTAGAGGCACGCAGAAGCATTTCAGAGGCTTCCAGAAGTCCTGCAGCCAAGAAGCCGGTTCATCTTCCTGGAAGCATTTCCCAGACTGCCTTGCAGAGAAGGAACACCTTGGAATGCCCCAGGCACAGCACCACACTGGGAAGCTCTGTGACACCTGACTCCTGCACCCACCCCTCTACACCCAGTTCAGAGGCCACACTCAGGCTCCAAAAGCTGGGAGGAAGGGGCTGGGTAATTCTCCTACCTCGTCTCTCTAGGGACCTGGCCTCACTCCTGCTCTGGGAATACTATGTCTTATTCTTTTGGATAGAAGATTGTCCTCCAGCAATGCAGGGGCTCCCAATGAGTTGACTCTGAAACTATGGAAACCCCTCAAGGCAAATGAGTTCTTCTGGTCCTTTCTCCCAGGCTGGGGGAGGGGCAGAGGGGAGAGGCTTGGTAGACCTCAGAAGCCTCTGGAAAAGTGGACATGGAGCTGGCTATCCGAGGTCTGCCGGGTGCAGAGTAAAACCCTGGCTCTGCACACTGGTGGCCTGACACCCTGGGCAAGCAGCTTCACTGTTGTGTGAGCCTCGGCCTCCTCATCAGTAAAGTGGGTATAAGAGTACCTACCTGGCAGGAGTGGTCTAAGTGGGCAGAGCGGGGTGGGGTGGTGACTAGAGATGAGACGGGTCAAGTGCCTGTGCTTGGGTGACACTCCGTCTGTCCCTCCCCCACCCAGCCCTTGGGTCAGGCTCCTGCTGGGACCCGGGTCCAACTGGAAGTCCTCCTGGGCTGGACTGGAGATAGCAGAAGGCCAGGAAAGTGGGGACAGCGAGGGACAGAGTCGGAAAGAGACACACATAGAGAAGCAGAGAGAGCGGGGAGGGCACAGGCACATAGACACAGGAAAAGACAAGTCGGGAGTGTCCAGGCGGAGTGTGGCCACCTGTGGGAGGCCAGGCCCTGCCCTGCCCACCTCCCGCCATGGGGCCGCTGACCTCACGTTCCCTCTGGGTCTGTGGTCTGCGCTGAGGACAGCAAGATGGTCCCTCCTCCGCCTTATCCCTCCTGCAAGGGGACTGGGGTGGGGGAAGGACAGGCAGGAGAGGGGGGAGCTAGGAGCTCCTCAGGGCGGGGGTGAGGGTGGCGGCCCAGAGCTGGGGACACCTCCAGGAGTGGTGGGAGCATGGCCTGCTCGTCCTGCCCCTGCCAGAGAGGCGAGCTCCTGATTCCAGGAAGGCCCTCATTCAGCCAGTCAACAAACACAATCAAGTATCTCGATCAGGCCCAGGACTGGGCGGGGCAGAGCAATCAAGGTGGCTGGTCCCTGCCCCTGGGGACTGTGCCGGCTAGACGTAGGGAAACCTGGGAACCAGCATGTCCTTGTTTGCGGTAAACTGCTCGTCTCTACCATCAACCAGAGCAAAATGCTTGTTCACCAAATCTGGATTAGGCTTCTCTTCTTCCCCCCAGGTCTGTGAAACTTTGGCCCACCCTTGCCTGAGCCCACATACAGCCCCTTCTTAACAGCCCTCCCTAGCATAGCTGGCCTCAGGCTAAAACATTCCTGGACCTACTCTGAGGACTTCTCAGCCCCAGGGTCACACTGTCAAATGCCTGGTTCTTTCTGGCTTGGCTTACTCCCCCCCTGTAAAGAAAACCCCTTCTCCCTCACCCTGGGGTTGCTTGCAGATTTCTCCCTAGTGCAGGGGCCCCTCCTTCTGTTTCAATAGTTCCTTCCCCCTCCTTGGAAAAATTGTTTCAAATAGTTGCTCCTTACTTCTTTTTTTTGAGACAGAGAGAGAGAGAGAGAGAGAGAGAGAGTACTAGCAGGGGTGAGGGGCAGATGGAGAGAGAGAATCTTGAGCAGGCTTCACGTCCAGGGCGGAGCCAGATGCGGGGCTGGTTCTCATGACCCTGAGATCCTGACCTGAGCAGAAATAGAGTTGGACGCTTCACCGACTGAGCCAAGGTGCCCCCCAACACCTTTTATTTTTAGAGATAGAAGTTTATTGAATACATTGCAAGGGAGCAGTGGGGCAAGACCGAAAAGTCGCTCCTCACTGAATCTGAACTTATTTCTTGTTTTTTTGGATGCCTGTGAAATTATTTATCATAAGACATTCCAGTTGAACTAATCAAATAAAAATAAACCATACAGAAAAAGGAGGTAAGTCATTACATTGAATGTTACTGATTTACCATTAGCTCTAAATTTTCTAACTACCAAGACAAAAGAGGAAAAGCCAGGAATCGCACTGCGGTTCTTATCATCTGATGAGACAAGAAAAATCATTTCAACAGGGAAGACTGTTTTTCTGGTGCAAAATCCTAAAAAGCAGGTTTTGGATTAAAGGTACAAAATAGCAAATCAGATAAGGTTCCTGACAGCAACTGGAACGAAGTTGAAGAAATATTGTTTAGGGTTGACTTACACTAAGCCAAGGGAATAAGAACAAACTCTAGGTCCGTGAAGAGGTTTTTCCAAGAAGGTAAGAGGCAACCGTGCTTTCTGACGGGGAACTCCACGCCTCGGATGAAACATCTAAAGGAATGGGGATTAGTGTGCCCTCAGGATGCCTTTCTCCCGGGTCACTGAGCTGAGCCTGGAGATTACCCTCCTTGGAGGGAGGGGCAGTCACCTGCCGAGCATCGGCTCATGCTTGCTGTCACAGATGAAGGTCTCTACATGCCTGGCCTGGGTGTCAGCCCTCTCACCCATCTCCAGGGATCCTTTCAGCCTGGATTAAAAATTCCCTTGAGGAGAGCAAGAATATTCCGTCCCAGCACAGGAAGAAGACCAGGCCGCTGTGGTAAAGGCAGGTGCTCTGAAATTGCATCAGAATTGAGAAGATGCTTAACTGCCCAGGCCCTGTGGTCAAAGGGGCCCCTCTGGCCAACTAGATACAGTGAGTGCATACAAAGCAGGGGCTTGTTCAGTGCTCCCCCTACCCACCTGTCCTGTGCTGGTCATCAAAAAGGCTTGGGGAGAACTGTCAACTAGCCTGAGACTCCCCGATGCCGTCCACAGAGCCCACAGAGCCTTTCCATCTCAAGGATCACACTTGATGATGTGTCATATTAATTTCAGTCATTTTCTTTGTCCTGGTCAGGAAGCGGAGTGCAGCAGCAATGATCAGGATGGGAACAGGGATTTCTCTCTCCTGTACTATGTTCGAGCAGTTACCCTCAGGCTCAGCAGGCGTGCTTTTTCATGGCACAAGGGTCTGACACAGTGTGGGCCCAAATTTGGGGATGCCCCCCAGGGGCTGAATCATCTAGTTGTGGCCTGGTTATGGGACGCAGGTGTGAAAGAGGCCTGGGACATTGACATCGCTTGTCAGCGCCCTCTCAGCAACCCTGGGGCAAAAGGTACTCCATCTATGAGACGTGACTCATAATCTAGGCCCTGTGAATTGAGAGGTTCTAGCATTTTCTAGGCACTGAATCATTCTCCAGGGAGTCTCATTTCTCATTTGAACGATAATCCTGTGAAGAAGACACCAGTTACAAGTGGCAGAGGTGGAAGTGAAAGGGTCAAGATTCAAATCCAGGACCTCAGACCCCGAAGCCCATGTTCTCGCCAAGTTTAAACCAACGTTAGCCTCCAGGGCCGGTCAGGTACGCCGCTACCTGCCTGTTCCCCAAACCAGAGCTCAGGAACCACTCCGAAATGCCTCCCTGATCCCAGCCGGGTCAGCTGTCCCATCCTGCGCTGGGGACCTCTGGCAGACCCAGCATCCCCGAGGCATCTGCCTTAAGGAGAAGATGCAGACAGAAAACAGAGCCGTGACAGCACGGTTCCTGGCTGAGACTCTGTCTTGTCTGTCACCGTAGCAGAAATGCGGAGACAGAAAGCCAGGGGGCCTCAGCATGTGCGGAGGTGACAGGTGACAGTGCCGGCTAGCAAGAATCGGCTGCTGGCAGAGGGTGAAGGGAGGGGAGAGGAGGCAATGGAGGGACCCTTGGGCTCTTTCTGCAGCTCCCCGGGGTATCTAAGGGGAAGGCCGGGGGGCGGCGGGGAAGGACCCACGAGTTACCAAAAGCACTGCTGGGGTGATCCCCGACCAGCAGCATCACCAGCACCTGGTTGCCTGTAGGAAATGCAGAATCAGGTCAAGCTCAGACCTCCTGAATCAGAGGCTGCTTTTGGTGAAGCCCCCAAGCGATTCCCGCTCACAGTAAAGCATTAGAGCTCAGGTGTAGAGGCAGCAACGAGTCCATCTGCCTTTCAACTCCCGTCTAAGCCCCTGGAGGCACTGAGGCCGAGTGTGATTCCACAGCCTTTGAGCTGGAGGCGACATCCCCCAACGGCTCCCCGGCGGGAGGACACCCAGCCCATCCCTCGCGGGCACGGCCGAGATGTGTCCAGCCACCCGAGCGGCAAGCACGCACGCCAGCTTCTCCGAGCCAGGCACTGTGCTTGGCGTGGTGGGCACCGTAGTGGAGACCCAGCCTGGGCGGGGAGAGGGGGACACAGACAAGACACACAGAGGCAACGAAGCCTGTGGCAAACAGTGGTGCACGCCCCGAAGGAAACGAACGGGATGTTCGGACAGTGATGGGGACAGGGGTGTGGAGGGGCTTCACTGAGAAGACCGGTCAGGGAAGGCTTCTCTGAGGAGGTGATGTTTTTGCTGAAACTTACAGGACGCGAGGGCAGCTGTACCAAGACTTGAGGGTCGAAGATCCTGGGTGGAAGGAACAGCAAGGCAAAGGTAGAAAGAAACTGGCTGAGGGCGTCTGAGGAACAGAAACACCCAGAACAGCAAGGATCATGGGAAAGGCGGGAGGAAGCCAGAGATTCGGGCAGCAGCGAAAGCTGGTAGGCCACAGGGAACAGCAGGCTAGGGGATTTTATTCTAAGATGGCAAGCGGTAGGAAATGAAGCAGTCCTTGGCCGGAGCAGCCAGGTGGATGGCGGTGTCATTCACTGATTGGGCGGGGGGGTGCTTTCCGAGGGCTGAGGACAGACCAGGCACAAAGGGTTCAGTGTCAGACACAGCGGCATCCAGGAGTCTGGAGCCAAAGGCAGAGTCGATGGGGAGACGCTGTTGGAAGCCCTTGGGTAACAGTGCATGTAGAGCTCCGGGACCAGGCGTGGGTGTGGGTGAGCGAGTGCGGAGGGCCAAGGACCCGGACCAGGGACCCACCACCACTTAAGCGGAGCCATGGGGACATGAAGCCAGCCAGGGTGACTGAGGAGGAGCAGCCTGACAGATAGGAGGGAGCCGGCGGAACTGAGGGAAGCACAGGTCTTGAGAACGGCCGGCTGAGAGTTCCCATGAAATGAGCATGAGAACCGACTCTTGGATTCGGCCAGCATGAGTCCCTGGTGACCATGAAAGGAGGGGCCAAGACAGGACTGGGAGGGGGAGCCGAAAAAGCGAGATGAGAAAGTGGGTGCAGGGAGCTTTGAGGAAAGGGGACATGGAGTTCAGGTGGGGCTCCCCCCCCCACGCCCCCCATGGGCATTATTATAGTACATTAGCTGCATGCGAGGGGAAACAATCCGGGAGGGGGCGCAGCGCTGGTGCTGCAGGGGTAGGGGCTTGTCCTGGAGGGGGCAAGAGGGCCTGGGACCCAGGGCTCAGGCACAGGATTGGCCTTTGTCAGAGCAGGGTCACGTCATCCGCCATCCCAGGAGGGCACTGTGTATGGGTGCAGCTGGAGGCAGTTGGTGGCTTTGGGAGACGGAGGAGAAGGAAAGGAAAGGAAATTCTCCGCGTCACCTGTGTTCTCAAGGATTCCCCTCAGGGAGCTGAGCCATACTGAGAGGACAAGCAAAACTACCACCTACAGACGCCTGGGGGGCTCAGTCGGTGGAGCGTCTGCCTTCGGCTCAGGTCATGATCTCAGGGTCCTGGGATCGAGCGCCGCATCGGGCTCCCTGTTCAATGGGAAGTCTGCTCCTCCCTCTCCCTCTGCCCCTCCATCCCACTCATGCTCTCTCTCTCAAATGAATAAATAAAATCTTAAAAAAAAAAAAAAAGAAAAGAAAACCTCTCACTTACTGGGGGCCCCGCTCTCTTCAGGACCCTTTAGAAACATTATTTCATGGCATTCTCACCATACCCCTGCAAGTGAGGCATCACTTCCCTGAGGTTACACAGGTGGAAATGAAGAAGGCTCAGAGAAGTGAAGCAACTCGCCCAATGACACACAGAGAAAGTGGGTGAGTGGAATTCACATTCCACTCCTGACTCCTGACTCCTGACTCCTCCTGACTCAAACCTGAGCTCGTCCCAGGGTTCGGAGCAGCCTGGGTGATGACTAGCAGTGCCTGGTGAGGATCTGGCCAAAAGCGCTCCTTGCAAGTTAGGGCAGCCCCCAGACAAAGGGGGCTTGAACCAAGCCTCCTTGAGGCCAGCCGTGAGAAGAGGCAAAATCATGTCATCCACAGATCCTGCCCAGGGAGCCCCTCCCTGGCCCCAAATTTCCCTGTTTCTCACCATCCTCAGCCAAGACCAGTTTCATTGTTAAAATGGACATTGCTTTTATTTTATTATAATAAAACAGCAATAAGGGGCACCTGGGTGGCTCAGTCTGTTAAACATCTGCCTTCATCCCAGGTCATGATTCTAGAGTCCTGGGATCAAGCCCCGTGACAGCACGGAGCCTGCTTCTCCCTCCCCCTCTACCCCCTCCCCCCCGTGCTTTCCCTCTTGCTCCCTCTCAAATAAATAAATAAAATCTTTAAAAAGAACACAACAGCAATAATAGTAATATCTTACATAAAGTGGCCACACTGCTGAGGAAAGTGGACATGAATGAGCCTGTTACAGGAGCAGGACTCAAATGAACAACCTGTAAAGTAAAACTATTTTATTTATTTATTTTTAAAGATTTTATTTATTTGACAGAGAGAGCACAAGCAGAGGGAGAGAGAGGGAGAAGCAGGTTCCCTGCTGGGCAAGGAGCCTGATGTGGGACTCAGTCCCAGGACCCTGGGATCATGACCTGGGCCAAAGGCAGCCGCTTAACCGACTGAGCCACCCAGGCGTCCCAAGAAAAACTATTTTAAAAGTCTTCTTTCTTATCTTGAAAATGTATGTGAATGACGTACGGAGCCTGTTTTGATGTTTGACAAGGTTTTCCCCGATTCTTGCAGCGCGGCTGGTGTCCCAGGAAGATGCCCTTCAGGGCCTGGGGCACAGCTGAGATCTCCCAGACATGGGTGCCTTGGGAAATGCCATGCACAGCCTCCTAGGGGCTTACACCTCTTTCCCACGTTAGCTCAGATAATCCCCAGAAGGACCCGTGAGGTTCTCTCACCAGCCCAATTTTACAGTCTTCTCTTCCCCCCAGCACCCAGGCCTGCTGCCTCCTCCTGGTTCTGGGGACAGGTGCCAAGGGGCGGACGCTCTGCCCCGCAGACAAGCCCTTCTGTCCCCCATGGTGCTCCCCCATCTTCTCTACACCCCACCGGCTGGCTGCTTTACAGCTGGGAAAACTGAGGCCCGTTGAGTGGGCACCAAGGATAGGCACTTTAAATGCATATGGAGCAGAGAAAGAAACCCGGTAGAACTCCCCTCCTCCACCCCATTTTAATTAGGATTTAAATTGCACTAACCCACAGGGCCCGATAACCAATATGGGCAAATGCAAATTGAGTGCATTCTTTGGAACAACTGGTTTGACTTTATCAAAAATGTCAGTGTCATTAAAGGTCCAAAAAAAAAAAAAAAAAAGGAAAAGCTGTTTACGGCCATACCACCCTGAATGCGCCCGATCTCCTCTGATCTTGGAAGCTAAGCAGGGTTGAGCCTGGTTAGTACTTGGATGGGAAGAAAAGAAAGGCTGGTGAACTATTCTAGATTAACAGAAACTGAAGAGACAGGACAACTATATGTAATACGTGATCCTGGATTACACCCGAGATCAAAAAGAAAAGCTACAAAAATATCCGGAAAACTTGAATATGGAATTTATATTAGACAATATATGGCATCCATGTGAAATTCCCCACAGGTGATAACCAGTGCTGTGGTTATGTCGAGGACATCCTTGCTCTTAGGAATGGTCAAGTATTTAAGGATGAAGTATCACAATGTCTGCAACTAACTTTTTTTTTTTTTTAAGATTTTATTTATTTATTTGGCAGAGAGAGAAAGCTCAAGCAGGGGGAGCTGCAGGCAGAGGGAGAGGGAGAAGCAGGCTCCCCACTGAGCAGGGAGCTTGATGCAGGGCTCGATCCCAGGACCCTGAGATCATGACCTGAGCTGGAGGGAGATACTTAAGCCACTGAGCCACCCAGGTGCCTCTGCAACTAATTTTCAAACAGCCCAGCAATACATGAATAAAGTACCTACAGGCACCCAGGAGCGGGAAACGCAAACGTTCACAACATGGTAACAACCGGCGAATCTAGGGAGCTGGAGAGATGGGCATTCAACGGCACTACTCTTAACTTCTTTCCTGAAGTTGAAAACCTTGGAGATAAAAAGTTGGAGGAAAAGTACATTCGCGAGGTCTTTGTTAAGGCAATCTATTCTCCATTCTCGAACCTTTTGCAGCGGGCGCCTGAGCTCTCAGGTTTCTCCATGGGGTGGCAGATGAGGAAGCCTCTAACGAGATTCCTGGTTAGGCTCTGACACACGGCAGGCCCCCGCCCCGCGGGCCCTGGCAGGGCCTCTCTCGGAAAAGCAAAGTCATGGCTCACTGGACTCCAAGAATGCTCCCTCCCTGTGCCTGAGCCCCCAGGCAGCCCGGTTCTGCGGAGGACAGACAGCTCAGAGCAGGGCCCCGCAATCCCAGACCAGTCTCCCCAGGGGTGGCCATCTGGGAAAGGGCAGCCGACAGTTGTTGAGCCCACGTCCTGCCCCCCCTGTCCACTGTCCCAATCTAAAGACTCTTCCCCCCCAACTCCACCTCGGCACTCCGTCCTTGGGGAGAGAAGTGTGGATGTGAACGGGTGTGTGATTTTAAAAATACAACACCCTCGAGGGTCTGTGTTGACTGGTCTGAGGGACAGCCCGGGCATCCAGAATCTTAAAAGCTCCCGGGCCATTATAATCCGCAGCAAAGTTTGAGAACTCCTGGTTTAGCAGACACTTGGTTTTCTAATTTGGGTGTGTGTTAGAATTACTTGGGGAACTTGTAAACATAGACAAGTGGACCCCTCCCCGGACTGATTAAATCGGGACCTCTGGGAGGTGGGTCTTTTGTATCTTTTGAAAGCCCCCTACAGGAATCCAGTGTGCAGCCAGGGTTGAGAACCACTGATTTAGACTGGGCCGCTTCTGAGATCTAACCTCTGTCCTTTATGTGATTGTGTGTGTGTGTGTCTTCCCACAGTTACCTGTGTCAAAAATCTACTCATCAAAGTGGGAACCAGCAGGCTGGCACAGCTGCTTCAGAGGAGAAGGGCAGAGATCCAAGGGTGTCTACTCAATGAAAGAAATAATGCTGAAATTAAATCACAAAGTCAGATGCAAAACTGGTTCATCTCCTCCAGAGTAATAGTCCAACCAAACCCTCTCAAGAGGGGATGTAAGTGGCCACCCTCCCAAGTTTGCTCAGGTGCTGAGTCCAGGTTCTAAAGGGAAGTGTGAACTTGAGCAGCAAGGCGGGGGGAGGCAGAAGGTGGAACCCTGGATATCCTGGGAAGCCAGTGCTCCTGGCTGGCTCAGCTCAGCATTCCTAGGGCAGGGATGGCCAAGGGGGCGGGGGGGCAGAGGGTCAGGGACAGGCGGTCCAAGGCAGACCAGAGTGAGGGGACAAACAAAAGGGACTTCGGCATCTCCTCTGCTTCTGTACCAGCCACTTCTGCTCTAAGCAGAGTTCAGGTGTTTCCCTGAGATACGACTCAAGGATCTTTTATTCTTACAGAAACTCTGGGGCTTGGGATAAGCAAATTATTCTTTCCTTTAAGAGGAGGGAGGTATTGGAACATAGAAAAAACACTGTGGCCATATGAAGCAGAAAGGATCATGTAAGGGCACCCCCCCCGCGCCGAGCCGTTGAACCCCCTCCCGCCCCACCACATCAGCCTGAGCATGATGCCACCACCCACACACCTCCACCAGCACAGCTGAATCAGAGCGCTGTTTCTCAGAACAAATATTTTTAGAATTTAAAAGTGCCATTGTCACAGGAGGTTTTAGAAACACTTGCTTCAGGATGGATGAAGTTAAGCAAGGATACACTTGGGCCTTCAGGCCTGAAGCTCCCAGGGGCCGGTCCTAGAGAACCACAAGGCAGCTTTTTAACAGGTGTCCTGGCAAGACGGAGGCTTGGCGAAGCTTCTTCCACGTATAAGCAGAAGAGCCAGTCTGGGCCTGGGCTTACAGTCTGGGGACCCGGTAAACCCCATTTGTTTTCCTGCCAGGGGACCGCTGTAGCATAACCTTGCCTTAAGGAGCTTCTGATTCCCATGAGGTGAGGTGGGAGGGAGGGAGGGTAAGGGGCTGACGGGAAACAAGGAAAGCTGGATCCCTACCTCACTCCAAACATCAGAATTAATTCCATGGATCAAAACTTTAAATATAAAAACTGAATACATGAAGTAAAAACAAAATAGAATAGGGGCACCTGGGTGGCTCAGTCAGTTAGGCGTCCAACGCTTGATTTCAGCTCAGATCATGAGCTTGAGCACTGCGTCAGGCTCCACGCTGAGCAGAGTTGGCTTGAGATTCTTTCTCTCCCTCTTCCCCTCCCCCACCACCTTGCGCATGTGCACACACTCTCAAAAAAAATTTTTTTTTTAAATAAAATAGAATAGGGGTGCCTGGGTGGCTCAGTTGTTTAAGTGACTACCTTCGGCTCAGGTCATGATCCTGAAGTCCCAGGATCAGAGTCCCGAGTCGGGCTCCCTGCTCAGCGGGGAGTCTGCTTCTCCCTCTGACCCTCCCCCTCTCATGCTCTCTCTCTCTTTCTCTCTCTCTCTCATTCTCCCTCTCTCAAATAAATAAATAAAATCTCTAAAAAAATAAAAAGAAATTAAAAAATAGAATAGTTCCACAGTCTTGGGGAGGAAAGCCTTTCTAAGCATCACACCAAAACCCAAAGCCATAAACGAAAAGATGGATGAGTTGGCTATAAAGAGAATTATAAATCCGTTGTCATAAACAAAGTTAAAAACAAATGAGAAGCTGAAACAGCATTTGTAATGTATGTCCAAAAATGTAACATTTCTAGTTTTTATAAATCAATGAAAATAATACATACATAGAGACTATGATAAAGAATGTGGGCAGGCAATGAATGAACAAAGAACTCCAAAAAATGTAATTGAAGAAGTTCAACCATATTTTTATTTATTTATTATTTTTAAGTTTATTTATTATTTTTAAAGTTCGAACTCACAACCCTGAGATCAAGAGTCACACGCTGTACCGACTGAGCCAGCCAGGAGCCCCAAGTTCAAGTGTGTTTTAATTCAAAAGAGCAATCCTAATCTTGTTAAGCCTCTCAAATTAGAAATTGAGAAATCAGTTAACACCTAGTATCAAAAGGGTAGTTGGACTCTGACGCAATCCTGATGGGACAGTAAATGAAACAACTCTTCCGGAAAGGAATTTGGCAGTTGTATGGGAAATTTTAAGATTAGCACCCTTTTGATAAAATAGTTTTCACTCTGGGGCACCTGGGAGGCCCAGTCTGTTAAGTGTCGGACTCTTGATTTCAGCTCAGGTCACGATCTCGGGGTTGTGGGATCGAGCCCCGCGTTGGGCTCTGTGCTCAGCGGGGAGTCTGCCGGAGATTCTCTTTCTCCTTCCGCCCCTCCCCCCGGGCTCGTGTGCTCGCGAGGACGTGCCCCCCCCCAAATAAATAAATAAATCTTTAACAAAAAAATAGTTTCCACTTACCAGATTTCTGTAAAGGGCAGAGAGTCAATATTTTAGGCTTTGTGGGCCATGAAATTCTGTGGCAGCCACTCAACTCTGCCATTGTGATGTGAAAGAACCACAGACAAGAGGCGAGCAAATGGGGATGAATATGTTCTAATAAAACTTTATTTACAAAAACAGCCTGCTAGATTTGGCCCAGAGGCACTGTAGTCCGCCAACCTCAGACTTACTCTAAAGCAGTGATTGCTGCTGTGGGGAACTGTTTAGCTACAACAATGATGATTACATTGCATTTGTTAAACCCCCAAATTAGGTTAATATATGTATATATATGCCTAACAAGAAAGAACTGGTAAATAAATTTGGTTGTCTTTGTGTAATGAAATATTATGTAGCTATTTAAATTTATGCAGAAAAGTAATATAGCTATGTTATTATATAGCCTAAGGTTGAGAAATAGTATGTAAGTGAGCTATTAGATCGAATAAGGGGGTTTAGTAAGGTTGTCATGACAAGATCCACACCAAAAACCAAAAGCTGTCCTCAACACTAGCCATAACCAATTGGGAAATATCAGGGCACAAAGATTCTACACAGAACAGGAATAGAGATTCTAAAATATAGTCACCCATGAAGAAAAATGTGCAGAACCTATTTGAGAAGATCATAAAGTTTTTCTGAAGGGCATAAAAGAAAGCCAGAATAAATACAGAGATACACGAAGTTCCTGGATGAGAGAATTCCATATTATAAAGAAGCCAATTCCCTTCAATTGATGAACACATTCCAAACAAAATCTCTAGCAGGGTTTTTAACAGATTTTGACAAAAAAAAGAGTATTCTGGAAGAGAAAATATGTAAGCATAACAAAAAATCGTTTTTAAATAAAGAAGGATGAAGGAGATTGTCTCTAGCAGATATCAAACTATAAAGCGAGAGTAGCTGAGACCGGTTTTGGCTCAGAAATAAGACAAATAGATCAATAGAACAGACCAGAGTCCAGAAAGAAACCGTGATCATAAGGAAATTGAGCATACGAGAAAGGGGTGAAATTCCAAATGAGTGGGGAGAGTGGGGATTATCCGACAGGAGGTGCCTGGACAGCTGGAAACATTTGGAAAATAATAATGCCAGATGAATATATCCAACCAAAACCAAAAATAAGCTGCAGGTGATCAAAGAGCTAAGCATAACATGTTTTGTCTAAAAGTATTGGAAAAAAAATATGGGGGATATGTTTATAGCCTTGAGATAAAGAAGCATAAAATGTAAATGGCATAAAAGGACAGGTAAGGATTACTTAAGCATTTTAAAATTCTATACAATAAAAGACACCAAAAACAAGACTAAAAATACAAGCAAAATCCAGAAAGATTGAAAGAATGTATATAGATGTCTTATAAATCAGTAAGGAAAAGACAACCTACCCAAAGGAAAATGAGCAAAGACTGTGAACAGGTTACTCCCCGAAGAAGAAATCCAAAGGGCCAGTGATGGGCACGCTCACATACCGCTGGATGATACATCCGTACCGCCTTTTGAGAAGAAAAATCTGGACACATCTATTAAAAAAAAAAAAAGTCTGCATACCCTTTGATATAGCGTTGGTGAGAGGTGAGGCTGGAGAAGCGGGGGGCAGGGGAGCTGTTTTTATCCCACTGGTGATGAGGGGTCACAAAAGGGAGAGCCAGAGCAGCTCCTTAGGAAGATGCGAGGCCCTGGGCTAAGGGTCTAGAGAGGGGAGGGCTGGGGGCAGGGGGGACAGCTGTAGGCAGCCGTGGGGGAAGGCAAGGGGGTGCGTGGGGGTCAGGGGACCCAAGGCTGGCTGGCTGTGGAGGCGGCAAGAAGGACTTCCTCGCTTGGGGGCGGACTGGCTGGTGACATCACTGGCTGACATGGTAGTTTTCATAGGAGGAGCAGACTGCTTGACGCCCTGGTCGTTGTGTGGGCTTCCCCATGAACCGGCCCACGAGGGAGAATGACCAAGGGCCCGGGCTCCCACAGCTTTCACTCCACCGCCCCCTCGCCTCCCGGCCCGAGGTGGGGGGGCTCTCCACCTGCCTACGCCCTCTCCCCATCCAGACCCCTACACTATGGAGACTGAGGGCTGCAAAAAAGGGAGGACAAAGGGGAGCCCGCTGAGCAGGCCAGCCTTGGGAGGGACTCCCAGTGATATAGCGCAGGGGACACGCACCCAGCAAAGTCCGAACAGAAGGCTGAGAGGCGCGGGCGGGAGGTTGAGGCACAGGGTGCCTATGGCAACCAGCCGCCCTAAAGCGGTTCAGCATTTTAACGAGGACCCTCATCAGGTGGTGAGGTCAGAGGTCCCCACGCCAGGCTGAGGGGAGGGGGGGAGCTCCTGCTGTCCCATCAATGTGTCCCCCCAACAGGGTCCCCAAACCACCCTTGGCATTTTTGTCTCTGGCAGCACTTTGGAAGCCCGAGGGATCCAGGTTCCGGCTGGTCTCAAGCTGACCCCTAGGGGACAGCCGGGACACGGCAGGGTGCGGAGGACCCGGTCTTTAGGATTAAGAACCTGCCCAAACTGGCCCCCTCGGCTCCTCCAAACTGAGGAGCTGTGGGCGTTTAGCCAAATGGAGCCCAGAGCTCCATATTCCAGGGGGCTGAGCCAGGAAGGGGATTCATCCTCATCACGGAGGCCTGGGGTCCTACAGGAGCCCCCAGGCCCAGGCGGCTGGCTTTTGACCTGTCCCCCATCCACCGCCCAGCACTTGGGAGCTCATCGTAAGGAACAGAGCCCAGGTCAACCAAGCTGCCCGGTTGGAATGCCCCAGAACAAGGCTGCCCAGTGCATCTGGTGATCAGTCGCCACCACCCCGGGCTCTGGCCAGTGGAGCCACCCGAAAGAGCCAGACATACGTAGATGGCATGAGGAGCTCACCCCGGAGGGGCTTAAACAGAGGGAAATGAAGACACGTGTGCAGGCAAGGTACTGAGACAGAGAAAATGAGGGGCACCGGGGTGGCTGAGGTTCGACTGGCATGTTCTTCCTGCTTTCTCAAACCTCCAGATTCTGTATTCTGGAAAACAGCATTGTTCTAAAAGCAAAGCATCCTCCAGGAGCCCAAGGCTTCTGGGTTTATTTCTTACCGGTTTCTTCCAGCAGCATGGACGGCCACACGTGGGGCCAAGAGCGCGGCCTGTAGCTGCAGGAAAAGGATCTGCCCTGGCAACGCTGGGGGGAGGCTGGCCCGGCTCCACTCTGCCCTCCAGCTCCTCACGGGCAGGCCTTTGTTTTGACAGACTTTTGAAACACCAGTTTCCAAGGGTAAAGCGGAATAAGCACCAACGTTCTCATCCTAACCACTACGACTCAGCGCGGGGAGGAAGGGAGGTCTCATGTATTAGCTGATTAGAACATCAGTATTTTCTCACTGATTTCCACAGGGCCCCTAGACAGGCATGGAAAGCCCCATTTTACAGCTGAGGAAACTGAGGCCCAGACGAGTTGACTGCAGCTTGTCCGGTTTGCTTGCCTAGTCAGTGGCCCCGGTGGGGTATGGATCCAGTCCTGAGCGACCGCACAGCCTTCCTGCTCAGCAATCCACAAGGGACCCACTCCAAAAACCTGGGGACGCTCATTTGTTTGTCCCACACAGGGAGTCTTCTGCTCTGATCCTGGCCCCTGTCCCATTAGTTGGGCCCAAATGCATATTCACCCCACATCCACTGGGTCTGTTGAGGCAGGCCTGGAGCCTAGCTCTCTTCACTCGTCCCTAGGGGCCCTCGTTTTGGGCACAGCACCCTGGGGGCCAGCCACCGACCTCTGTGTTGGAGGCCCTGGCTCTGGCCTCTGCTGGCTTCTCCAACACCATTTTGCTGGCCCCCCTCAGCATTCAGGTCCTCCGTGAGGACTCCCGCTCAGCCAGAGCCAACCCTGACCCTACCACCCAGCCAAAGGGACCTCGGGGGTCCTGGACCTCCTTCAGCTATAGAAAATACTTATATTTGGAGGGTCCAGATGAGGCACCAACCGGAGGTGGGGAAAAGGTTTTTTTTTTTTTGAGCTGGCCTGGATGAGAAACCAAGAAAATCCTCCTCCAGCTCTGGGGTGTCTCGACCAGAAGGGTCCTCCGTTGACTGTCAAGACGCACATCTTAAACTGTGTCTCTCTGTAGGATGTAGCCATGTGTGTTTGCAAAAAGAGTTCACAGTTTTCTAATAAACAAACCATTAGGTGAGCTAAAGGGAAACAGAGCCGGGGGGGGGACGGCGGTGTTTGTCCCACTTCCTGGCACAGAGTTCCTAAGGCCCTCGAAATGTCCTGAGTAATGGGAATGTCTTTGGTCACATCTAAGGAGCCCTTTCCCAACACACCTGAGTTCCTACTGAAGAGGTGACACAGGTGGGGCCCCTAGAGAGCCTCAGGGTGGGTCTGGCCACCAGAAATCCCGAGGGTAATTAGAAGGTGGGAATGTTCAGCTCGCCCACAACCCCACCTCGGGGAGGCAAGAGGGGCTGCATATGGGGTTATCGAAGGTTGGAGAGCACCCGGTTGGTGAGCATGCTGATGTGCTGCGAAGGTGGCAGGTCTGGAGAGGGCATGGGATCTCTGCCCCCCCCAACCCCCATGCTTTGCCCTTTGCATGTTTCCCAGTTGGCTATTCCTGAGTCCGTGTCCTTTGTAACCAACTGATTATCGCAAACACAGCGTGTTCCTTCCTGAGTTCTGTGAGTCGTTCCAGTGAATTTTTGAACCTGAGTGGGGGGGGGGGGGTGGTTGTGGGAATCCCCACATTTGTGTTCAGCCAGCACAAGGGCAGGCAGCCTGGGCCCCCCATCTGTGGCTGCCCCTAAGTGGGGTGGTTGTGGGGGATGAGTCCTTGACCCCGGGGTCTGCACTAACTCGAGAACTGAACTGAAGGAATTGCTAGGCACGGGTCTGGTGCTGGAGAATTGGCAGATGGAGGAATTGGTGGGGGTTGTTGTTCGGGAAAAACCACCCAGGGGTCTGTTGGCTCCGTGGGTTGCGGTACAGGAGAAAAGAGAAAAATTGCAGTCCTGCCTGCCATTGACCTCAAGTCTGTCACTTTCCCTGTTTGGGACTCACTTTCTCCTTGGAACCCAAGGGTAGGGAGTAAAGGTGCTCTGGGAGGAGCCCCCCGGTCCCTACTCTCTTCGCTGTGGCTTCCCAAGGGGCTTTGTTGCTCAGGTTCCAAAAGCTATTTCTTGACTTTGAAGCTAACCAGTCCTCCAAAGGGGAGGCCCTGGGGCCTCCCAGACACCAACGAGGTAGAGCAAAGGCAAGAAGATCAGAAAGGGCAAGGCGGGGCCCCCAGAGGCCCCTCTATCCCTTCCCCGCGGGGAGCTGCCGTGAGCCTCGGGCTTCTTACCTGCTCCACCCAGTCTGGGATCTCGGGCGTGCAGGGCAGGGTCCCTGCGCTCTCCACAGACAACACATCCTTCAGCAGCTCCTCACACCCTGCGGACAGACAGAGAGTGCAGGCTCAGAGCCTCAGCAGCTCTGCTTCTGATTCCCGGGCCTTACGTAGGAAGGGCTGTGGGGGAGGCACAGGGCCCAAGTCTCCAAGAGACCAGCTGACCCTTCCGAGGCAGAGAGGGAGTCCCCGGCTATGGAGGAGCTGGGCCAGGACTCTGCGGATGGAACTGAGACGGGTCGTTGCCCTCCAGGCATTCTCCCAAGGGGAGTAACCCCAACAGAGAACGCATGAAAGAGAGACTCCCAAATGCAGAGGGCAGGTCAGGGGGCAAAGAGAATCAAGGAGGCCTTCCTGGAGGAAGGAATATAAGCCAATACTCCCTGCCTGGTTGACAGAGACTCCAAAGGCACTGAGGTCCGCAACAGCCCTGCAAACTCCAGGGCACCTAGGATAGTGTCACCCTCAGGATCCTGCTGACTCGGTTACACGGGTGGCCTCCCTCCACAGTTCCTGAGCAAATGCCCCCATAGCTTTTCAGACAAAGGAGGTCAAACCTGCAAAGCGCCTGGCAGAGGCACACGACAGGTGCAGCTGAAGGTGGTCCTCCAGCCAACTCTATTCGGAAGGCTTTACGGGGGGCCGTGTGCAGTGCAGCCCCTCCCAACCTCTCAGCTCGCTTCCCATCACCCCTCACTTCCAAGGAAGTCATTCCTGCTTCCTTCCCACCCTCCCAGAACCCAAGCTACCCCACAGAGAATGGTTCATCCCGACAGGAAAACATGGCTTTCTTCCCAGATAGCAGGAAAGCTTCGCTGGACTGTGTCCTCTTCAGAGCCTGCAGGGAGCCCGTGGCACGGGAGCCCGTGGCACGGCCACCTGGCTGGCGACCTCAGCCACTTTCTCCAGACAAGCAGTTTAGTATTAAGAGTGGCCCTGAGTGGCCTCCGATGCCCGGGGCTCTCTCACAACGGCCTCCGAACTGGGGAAAAGAGGGGGACTGTATATTGCCCCTTCAAGGGGGAGAGCTGGGGAGAGAGGAAGGGACTGGGGAGTCCCGGGGAAGAGAGAGGGGAGGAAACAAAGGGAACGGAAGAGAAGGAGGAAGATGGGTGTCCAGCTCTGCCCACGGTTTGCCCACAGCCATGCTGGTTTTAAAACGGCGATTCCTGCGTCCTGGGTAACTGCTTGGGAGCTCGGTCATCCTGGAGGGAGGTGACCTGGGGGAGGACGCCAGAAGGAGAAAAGAAAGCAATCGGGAGCCTTTCTCGGTGGGACAGACGACGGGAAGGGTGGAAATGACCGTCCCACGGGTGTGGGACTCCACGGCAGAGGTTCAGAGACCCTCCCACGGCCCCCCGCATGGCTGCAGCAGTTGTACGAGCCCCGGACCCTTCTCCTCAGCCCTGTCGGGAGGAACCCCAGCTGAAACCCAAGTCAGGCCAGCCTCTGCAGCTGGACAGGATCCTTGAGAGACGCTCTTCCCACGAAGCTCTCACCTTTCATGGCGAACACCCCTCGGCAAAAATCCTTGAAGTTGATCCTCCCAAGGTCGTTGGGATCCAGATATTTCACAAGTTTTTCCACCTGTGAGAAGGAAGGAGGGACAGGTGTGAGGTCCCCCAGAGATGCCCCAGGGGGTTCACAGAGCTGGGGTGAGGCTGGCTGGGGAGGGACACCAGCGGTCCCCTCCTAGGCCCCCACCCTGCACCCTGGGATCAGCACCAAGCCCCAGACAGCGGAGGGCATCACTCGATTCTGCTGAGGTCCACCGACAGCGCGAGGAGCTTCCCGACAAAGACGGGCTCACGGAAAGTCAATGCTCTGATTTTTTTTAACCCAGTGGTTTCTTTACTACAAAAATAATACGCGCTCATCGCAGAGACTCCAGAAAAGGCAATCAAACCCCGCTGCTTCCCACTTTGCTTTAAAACACATAGTTTTAACCACTTTGTGTGTGTGTGTGTGTGTGTGTGTGTGTGTGTGTGTGTGTGTGGTCGTTCTGAGAGACCCTTGGTCAAATTCCCCTCTGTCTACAAGGAGGAAATAATTATGTCACATTTGTATACATTCTTTAAAAGTTTAAAATGACAAATCAAATACGATTTAAGGCAAAACCAATCATGGTCAAGAACAGTGGCGACATTGGCAGAACTTTGTAGGGGGTGGGGGATGCCGGGGGTGTTTCTATCGATCCATCTGGGTGCTGGCTGCACAGTGAAGCCCACGGAGCCGTCTGCTTGTGGCCGATGCACTGTTCCGTTCTATGTGTACTTTATACTTCAATTAAAAATGTTAAAAAAATAAATAAAGTTTGTTAATAATATTTTTTAGCCCAAAGGAGTCAGCTATTCTTGATGTATGGAATGTTCTTCCCTGCTTAACTGTTAATCAGAAAACCTTCCACATGGCCCAGCGGTACCACCCAAATTTTTAGCAGTTATAAGACCCGCTGCCCAGCGGATACACCCTCATTTACCTAACCACCCCGAATAGTTGGGCAGTTTTGGTTTTTCCCACTTTTTGTCATTACAATTGATTTTGGGGGGTTTCTACAGCCATGTGGATGACCGGTCGCCCCCCTGGCCTCTCAGATCCTTGACTTTCTCATTGTTTTCTCCAGCATCCACCCCAGCTGCCCCGAGGAATCACCCCTCCCAGGTCCCCCCAGGACCACTCACTCAAATGGCCCACTCCCTGGCTGCATCCTCCCTCCCTTCCTTCCTGCCCACCGTGCAGTTCTTCAGCATCACCCGGACTGCTCCCTCTCACGCCCATTCATTCTGTACCCAAATACCACTTCCTCAAGCCACCTTCTTTTCCACATCGTGCCTGGGATTCCGCCAGTCACAGACATCATCATCTCCCTTCCCGGCTGCTGAGGTCTCCTGATTCATCTATCCTCTCCCACTTTCAGCACCCCCATCTCATTCTCCACTCCAACTGGATCATGTCACTGCCTCCCCTGTTTAAAACTTTCCAGTGACTCTCCACTACCCTTAGGATAAAACCGAAACTCGGTGACGTGGCCTACAAGGCCCTATATGATCTGGCCCCTCCAGCCCCATCTCCTTCTCTTCCTGTCCCTCACTGCATTCCAACCACACTGGCCTTCAGTCAACTCCTCAAGCAAAATAATCTCTGTTCTGCCTCAGGGCCTTTGCACATGTTGTACTTGATTTCAAGTACTCGTCCTCTCTCCACCCTCTTTCATCACCTGACTTTGATTCATCCTTCAGGTCGCTATTTATACCTGTATTAAACATTTCTCCCTGAGACAAGTCTGTCCCAGCCACTCCCATCTAATTAGGGTCCACCCTGCTATTACCCTGTCTTGTAGCACCCTATACTTTTCCTTCAAACCATCTGCTGCACTTTGTAATTATATTTGACGTGATAATTGTATTAATTTGTATCTTCCCCTCTAGAAAGTAAGGTCCCTGAGGGCAAGGATTATGCCTGTTCTTTTTAAGATTTTATTTACTTATTTGAGAGAGAGAGAGCAAGCGAGAGAGCACAAGTCAGGGGGAGGGGCAGAGGCCGAGGGAGAAGCAGACTCCCCACTGAGCAGGGACCCTGACCCAGGGCTAGATCCCAGAACCCTGGGATCATGACCTTAGCTGAAGGCAGACGCCTAACCAATTGAGCCACCCAGGCGCCCCAAGGATTATGTCTGTTTTGATCACCACTGTATACATGGTAGCACCCACCATGACTGGCACATACTAGAAGCTTCACAAATATTTGTTGAATAACTGAATATGAATGGTTCTACAAATCCTCTAAATTTTAAAGGCTTTTGATAACAGTTGCCAAATTGTTCCCTGTAAAGATGTCTTAATTTAGTCTTCAACCAGAGCCACTGACTTCAAACTTGCGAGCTCTGGGTATAGTTTCCTAGTTTTTGGCAATGGCCAATTTTGTAAGAACTGTCTTTTCTAAGGAACTGGTGCCCCTCCCCTCCCCGCCCCCACCGCCCATAGTTCCAGCAGCTGAAAGTCAGCTTCTTGATATTTCTTCCAGAAGCCCGCTTCTAAATCCACCTGTAACTTAGTGGCAGCCCCTCCCCACCACAGCAAGCATCCAATTCCTCAGTGGGCGCCTCCTGTATGCGCGGCACTCTGCTGGGGGCCGACGGCTGACCACCCACGTGGTCCCACAGACACTCACGCGCGCGCACGCACTGTCACGCGCTTGTCGTCCGCCACCTGCCCTCTTCTCGCAGGGATCCCCATCGCAGGGCGAGGACGAGCTCTTTCTCAGACTCCTTTGGGGCTGGGTTGCAGGTGGTGGTGGATGCTGGGGCACCGTGGAAACTGTAGGGCGCCGCCCGCAGGCTGCTCTTCCCGCCGGTATTGTTAACGCTGCCCTGGCAGACGCCCTCTCGCCCACCGCACCCCCCACAGGCTCCGAAGCCCAGGCCCTGCTGGGGACTCATCTGCTCGTTAGGGACCGTGTCTCCTGCACGCTCACAGGACATGTTTCCGGTGGTGGCAGCTGCAGCGGGGGTCTGAAGCTCTGGTCACTGCCCGTGGCCTGGAATGATGGGCACGTGCCCAGCAGTGAGCAAGAAGAGACCCCACACAAGCGTCTCTCCTCCCTCCCTGAGCTCGGTGGCCCTACACTTGGACCTCTATTCCCGCTGACACTGCCTTTTCCATGCGGGTGGGAGTCTGGGGCTGACGGGTGGGCAGAGCCTATACACCTGCTCTCCGTGACCCCCTGAACCTGATACCCCCCCGGGGACCTTGGGATTCCAGGGAAGGAAGAATGTGGCTTTCTGCCAGCTCCCATCGCGGCCAGAGCCCCCTCGGCACCGTATTGGCCCCCTGCCTCCGCAGCCAAGACAGCCTGCCACGACCAGGCAAGGCATGGCTTCTCAGAATAGCCATGCCCAGGAGCCACCTGCAGCCCGCCCACCACCCCAGCCGGACTTCCAGCCCCTCTCCCCCTGCCCTCTCACCACTGGCACTGTAGGGACAATGTGACCACGTGGACGGTACCTTCCAGCCTCCTGGCACTCCCCCCTACAATCCTCTCCAATGTGGGGGGCTATGCCTTAATTATCTCTGAGAGAGTCCAGGGTGGAGTCGCCAGGGACTGTTGAGCCCCCGATGTGGAGCACCAGCCTCAGGCCCACAAGAGAGGCAGGAGGCTGGTCACTCGGATTGGGTAACCCATGGCGTCGGTCACCCCCTGGGGCGGGAGACCCTGGTGGGGTCAGGCCGTCCAGCACCCGCTCCCCCCCCACCAGGGAAGGCTGGCCTGGGGCAGAGGTACAGGGGTGTTTGATGACAGGCAGATGGACGAGGTCCTGAGGGCCACTGCGAAGTTCCCCAACAGCCCTGAGTCATGGCTTAGGCGACTCCCACGGGGCTCAGAGTGTGCGCGGGGAGATCCCAGAGTGTGTGCGGAAGGCCATATAAACAGCCCTTTAGAAGGCACACGGGACCACGGTAAAGTTACCATAACAAAAATACCAATTATGTGAATAAACACCATCACTGTAGGCTCAGGAGCTCTCTAAATAAACAATAGCAGAGCTTACGTGGAGAGGTATTCATAACTCCTGCTGGGTTCACGGAGGGCTTGGCAGAATCTACAGCATGGCCCTGAACTCTGGCTGTACTCAATCTCATCTCTAGCCCTCCGGACAACTCTAACAGTCGCTACAATCATAGCCTCCCATTCTACAGCTGAGGACACTGAGGCTCGTGGAGGTTGGACGTTTAGACAGTCACCACGGCGGTGACCCTTCCTTGAACCCAGGTCCTGCTGGCCCCAGAGGATCCGCTTCTGCAGTCTCCTGCTCTCCCTGCGCTTCCTGCTGAGGCGTCATCTTGATCCCCCACCCTCTGTGTATCAGAGCATCTTTACCTGCTATGGCTGGGGACCCCTCACCTTGATCACCAAGCGTCTCAATCTTCCTGGACACCAGATGACCTTTGGCCAATGCACCCCAGAGGTGCATTCAGCGGACCCAGCCCTTCATTCTATAGACAGGGAAGCCAAGTCCCAGGCAGGGGAAGGACTTGCTCAAGGTCCCACGGCAAGTACAGCAACTAGCCCCCCACATGTGGTCTTCATGGTGAAGCGAGGTCGCAGCCCCCCCCACACACACTGTGCCCACCACCCGCTGCTGGGCGGCCCGGGGGGCCCTCCGCTAGGTGCCTGGCCGGAGGAGAAGGGCATCCCAGGCCTGTCGGGACCCTGCAGGAGTGGCACTGTCACTGAACCACACGCAGCAGGGGCCTCGGAGCCAGCTGCCAGGGAAACAACCAGTAAAATAGTGATCTTTCCATTTTGGGGCCACTCAATGACCAGGCTTTCCCTTCTATTTCTGTTGCCTTTCTCTCTGGGCTGATTCTTCCCCCCCAACCCCCGCCTCCCACTCATTCCCCCTGGGTCACATCTCTCCGAGCACAGACCAGGCGGTGTTTAGAGCCTCCCTGCCACTGCTGTCTGATGGATCACCAGCCAGATGCTCCCTGAACCGGGGCCCAGCCACCCACGCCTCCCTCGTTGCCAGATCTGCCAGCCACACTGGCTCAAGCAAGGCATTTACCTCTCGGAGGCCTCAGCGGCCTCATCGCAACAAGGGAAATAAGCTGCAGTTGGCAGGTGAGGTGCCTAATAGGTGGTGGCAATTACTGTTCCCAATGATGCAAATGCTTGGAGACTCTTGCTTTGTGCCTGGCCCGTTCGGAGCCCTCTACTGACATGAATTTATTGAATCCTCACAACCAGATACTATTATTATTCCCATCGTACAGGTGAGAAAACTGAGTCCCTCAGGGTGATGGTCCTGTAGCTAGTGAGAGGCAGACTTGGGATTTGAACACAGGCAGCTTGGCTCCAAAGTTCATGGTCTTTACCAATAATTATTATTATTTCTGCTAATCATTGCTATTATTATTATTATCATCACAAGTTTGGGGGCTTGCTCTGACCAGAGAATGAATAAATTTGTCTTCTCTCTTTTCACCTAGAAAAACTGGCAGGGGTGCAGGAAACTTTCACTTAAGAATTTGAATACTTAAAGGGAAAAGCATCATTTTAAATGTTGTGTTGCGAAAGCGGGTCTCCAACTAGTATCCCAGATGCAGCTTGGAGACAGACTTGAGTTTTTAAAATTCAATGCCAAGATTAGAAACCAAGGAAGGCTACTGGTTTCTGTTAAGATGGAGTCAGTTCCCTACACTCTATCACTTCCACTGATTGTAACTCAAGATGCTGGACAGAATACATACAGCAGCTATGTGTAGACTCTGAAAAGTAAGTTCTAGCAGGCAAATTGGGAGGGAAATTAAAATGAAGTAAAAACGACAGCAAAAAACAAACAAACAGACAGCTTGAAAACGAATATGGCAATAAGTTTCCCGGTTCATTTTTCCCTTGCATGTTTTCCAGCCTAGACTCGGGAAGCCCAAACCCCAGAATTGGACAGCAGGTGTGAACAGAAAAAGCTTCAGAAGAAACTCTCCCTTTTTGATGAGAGGCCAGGGAAGGGGGCCTTTGGGGCCAGAGAGAATAGAAGAAACGCCATGTTTTTTTAAAAAAAAAAAAATCCCTCTCCCTGCCCTACCCCGAGGCAAGCCCCACTCTCAAAGTTGGGGTTCGCAGCAGTACCAGCTGCCAGGCAGGCACCTAAAACCCCAAGAGAAGAAAATTCTTTCTCTGTGGAATGTGAATCTAGGAAAAGGGGTCAAATGGGGGGGGGGGGAGTTCCTGTCAGTCATTTCTCTCTTTTTCTTCTCACCACTTCATCCTGGAGGTAGACCAGTCATGAGAGGGGTGAACCTGTAGAGGGAGGCCTAAGCCTCAGATTTCTAACCAAAGGACCAAGAAGAGGGACCCTGAGAGCAGGAGAGGGTGCAGTCACAGAAAAGAAAGAGCTCAGGACCAGGATCCCATAAAGTCGTGTTTGAAGTCCTGGACCCACTCCTGAGCTGCGCATACATGGAACTGACTAATAGCTAATCAAAGGCTTTGAGAACTGAACTCCAGTGTAGACAGTGAACAGACCAGCCCCAGGAGAGTACACACTTGAAGTGGATCCAAATGGCATTTCAAACGCTTTGAAAACTGAATCGCCATTGGAACAGAAGGCAGGTTGGGCTCAGAGATTTCAACCGAACTGGGTTGGTTTCCTGATTTAAACAAACAAACAAAAACCCCCAAATTGATATGCTTTGAAGTATTTTAACAGGAGTCGGAGTCTCATCATATACTATTCAAAACATCCAGGACATAGGCAAAATTACTTGACATAGAAAAAAAAAAACAAAACAGGAAAAGCCCAGTAATGCACAAGGGAAAAGACAGTCAATAAATATCAACCCTGAAGATGACCCAGATGCTATCATTAGAGGACAAAGACTATTTTTTAAAAATATTTACTTATTTATTTTAGAGAGAGAGAGCGTGCAAGGTGGGGGGGGAGGGGCAGAGGGAGAGAGAATTTCAGATCTCAAACAGACTCCCCTCTGAGCGCAGACCCCTACCCAGGCCTCATCCCACAACCCCCAGATCATGACCTGAGCCGAAATCAAGAGTTGGAGTCTCAATCAACTGAGTCACCTAGGTGCGCCAGAAGACAAAGTCTTTAAAGCAGTTAACCACATTCCATGAAGGAAAGGTGAGCACTCTTGAACAAATGGAAATATAGACATTCTCAGCAGGAAGACAGAAGCTTTAAAAAAGAACTGAATGGAAAAAATATGATAACTGAAGTATTACAAATTCACTGGATAGGATTGATAGCAGAATGGAGATGACAGAAAAAACTGTTAACGACCTTGAAGATGGAATGATAGAAATGATCTAATCTGAACAAGGAAAGTGACCAAAGATTAAGAGAAACATTGCACAAGAGTCGACTCACTAAGAAGGTATAACAATCTTAAATGTGCACACACGTAACAACAGACTTAAAAACACACGAAGCAAAAGCTAATAGAACGGAAAGGAGAAACAGACAAATTGACAATTATCATTGGAGACCTTAACACTTTTCTTCAGTGATCAATAAAACTAGTTAGATGGGAAAACAACAGGGGTATCAAAGACGTGGACAACACTATTAATCAGCTTAACCTAAAATTGACATTTCTAGAATTCACACTCAGTAATAAAAGAACGCACATTCTTTCATGTGTGCACAGAATGTTCACCAAAAGGGATTATATCCTAGGATAGATTATATCCATTAAACGAAATTTAACAAATTTAAAAGAACTGGAATCATAGAAAGTATGTGCTCTGACCATAATGGAATTAAACTAAAAATCAATAACAGAAAGACATCTGAAAACTTCCCGAATGCTTGGAAATTCAACGACATGTCTAAATTAATCCATGAGTCAAAGAGGAAGTCTCAAAGGAAATTAAAAATATTTAAAACCAAATGAAATAGAAATACAACATAAAATTCAAACCCAAAGCAAGAAGAAGGAAAGAAATCATGAAGAACAGAAATTTAAAAATTGAAAACAGAAAAATAGCAGAGAAAAATCAATGAAACAAAAATCTGGTCCTTTGGAAAGATTAAGTTGATGTATCTCTAGCCAAACTGAGCAAAAATAAAAGGGGGAGGGAAGAGAAGATACAAATCACAAATATCAGAAACGAAAGCAGATATCACTAGTCCCACGGCGTTAAAAGGTTAATATGTGTGGAGGATTTTTAGGGCAGTGAAAATACTCTGTATGGTCTTATAATGAGGGACATACGTCATTATATATTTGTGCAAGCCCACAGAATGTCCAACACCAAGAGTGAAGCCTAACGTAAACTATGGACATTGGGTGATTAGGATGTATCAATGTAGGTTCATCCTTGGTTAAAAAAATAGTACTATTCTAGTGAGTGAACTTGATGACGGGGAGGCTACACATGCGTGGGGGCAGGGAGTATATGAGAAATCCTGTACTTCCCTCACAATTTTGCTGTAAACTTAAAACTGCTTTAAAGGAAGGTCTTTTCGGGACACCTGGGTGGCTCAGTTGTTTAAGTGTCTGCCTTCGGCTCAGGTCATGATCCCAGGGTCCTGGGATCGAGTTCAGCATCAGGCTCCTTGCTCAGCGGGGAGCCTGCTTCTCCCTCTGCCTGGTGCTCCCCCTGCGTAGGCTGTCTCGCTTGCTTGCTTTCTGACAAATAAATAAATCTTAAAAAAAAGAAGCTCTTTTCAAAAAAGATTAATAAGGGAACACTCCAAACATTGCTGTACACATAATTTCT
Source organism: Eumetopias jubatus (assembly GCF_037043125.1). NCBI lineage: Eukaryota > Metazoa > Chordata > Mammalia > Carnivora > Otariidae > Eumetopias > Eumetopias jubatus. The sequence continues at coordinate 123,380,332 of NW_028274816.1, forward strand.
ACAACTCCAATGAAATGGCTCAATGCTTTGAAAGACACAAACTATCAAAATTCACATAAGACAAATGAGATGATCTGAATAATGCCATCACTCTTAAGGAAATTAATTTCACAGTGTAAATGGTTCCAAAAAAGAAAACTTCAGGCCCAAATAATTTCACCAAATGTTTAAGAACAATATACATAAATTCTACACAATCTCTTCTAGAAAACAGAAGAGGAGGGAGCACTTCTCAACTCATTTAATGAGGCCAGCATCACCCTGATACTAAAGGCAGACAAAAGCAGGACAGGTTTTCCCCCAACCTTCCAAAAGTAGAGCATTCCTGTGATAAGCTGAAATGCTGTAAATAGGCAGCAATTACCATCAATTTAGGCTGAAAAATTTTTTGAGCATTCCCCGACCTAAAAAATCTCTCTTAGGCTTTTCTGATACCTTGGGATGCATCTTGCAAACGAATGCACAAAATAAATCAAGATAAAGAATAGGTGCTCAAAGACACAGTTCAAAGCCTGGCAGCTGGTGCTGAGAGGCTGAGTATGGTTCCTAGGAATGGAGCTTGGCGGGGCCACTCTTGCAGCCTGGGGTGCATGCTGCCTTGGTAACAGTTTGCTGCAAAACAAACTGAACGGGATTTTCACTTTTTGCCTTTTCTCTCTCTCTTTTTAAGATTTATTTATTTATTTGAAAGAGAGAGAGAGAGAGAGAGAGCGCGCGTGTGAGCAGGGGGAGGGGCAGAGGGAAAGGGAGAGTGAAAATCTCAGGCAGACTCCCCGCTGAGGCTGGAGGCTGCCATGGCGCTCCATCCCAGGATCCTGAGATCATCACCTGAACTGAAACCAGGAGTTGGACACCCAACCGACTGAGCCACCGGGCTCCCCTCCCCTTGCCTTTTCTCTTCAAAATGGAAATCCTCTTTGGATTTCTTTCAGTTCACAAAAATGGGTACTGACATAGGTCTTTTATAAAAGTGACTGTTGTATGTGCAATTTCAAATAGTGGGGGATACCTGGATAAGAAAAGAACACTACAGACCAATATCCCACATGAACATAGATACAATGATCCTAAACAAAATATTAGGAAACCAATATACTTATATGTATATATATTTATGTATGTATATGTGTGTCTGTATATACATATTCACGAATAATACAACACAGCCATCACCGTGGGGAGTTTAGCCACCAAGCCTCATTCAACATTTGAAAACCAATTGATGTGATCTGAAGATGACTAAAGAAAACCCGCCCCCCACAGTTTAGAGGGAACACTTCAACATAATAAAAGGCATATATTGAAAAAAAAACCCACAGCTAACATCACACTCAATGGTGAAAAAGTGAGAGCTTTTCTTCTAAGATCAGGAACAAGACAAGGATGCATACTCTCACCAATCTTATTCAACATAGTACTGGAAGTCCTAGCCACAGCAATCAGCTAAGAAAAAGAAATAAAAGGCATCCATATTGGTAAAGAAGCTAAACTGTCACGATTTGCATATGACATGGTATTACACATTAAAAACCCTAAAGACTCCACCAAAAAAACTGTTAGAACTAATAAAGGAATTCAGTATAGTTGCAGGATACAAAACTAATACCTAGAAATCAGTAGCATTTACACCAGTACACTGATAACAAAGTAACAGGGGCGCCTGGGTGGCTCAGTCAGTTAAGCATCTGCCTTCGGCTCAGGTCATGATCCCCCAGGGTCCTGGGATCGAGCCCTGCATCGGGCTCCCTGCTCAGTGGGGAGCCTGCTTCTCCCTCTCCCTCTGCCCCGCCCAACTCGTGCTCACTCTCTCTCTCCCTCTCAAATAAATAAAATCCTTAAAAAACACACACACACAAACACACACAAACAAAAACCCCCAAAGTAGCAGAAAGAGAAATTAAGAAAACAATTCCATTTATAACTGCACCAAAAAGAATAAGGTACCTAGGAATAAACTTAACCAAGCAGGTGAAAGAAGTATACTCTGAAAACTATAAAACACTGATGAAAGACAGTGGAGATGACACAAACAAATGGGAAGACATTCCATGCTCACAGATTAGAAGAAGTCATATGGTCAAAATGTCCATACTAGCCAACCTACAGATTCAGTGCAATCCCTATCAGTGCAATCCCTATCAAAATACCAACAGCATTTTCACAGAACTAGAACAAAAAAACACCATGGGACCACAAAAGACTCCAAATAGCCAAAGCAATTTTGGGAAAGAAGAACAAAGCTGGAGGTATCAGAATCCCAAATATCAAGATGTACTACAAAACTGTAGTATTCATTTTTAAAAAAAGATTTTATTTATTTATTTGACAGAGAGAGAGCGAGCGAGCAGGAGACTCCCCGCTGAGCAGGGAGCTGGATGTGGGCCTCGATCCCAGGACCCCGGGATCATGACCTGAGCCGAGGGCAGACGCTTAACCAACTATAGCCACCCAGGTACCCCCAAAACTGTATTCAGAACAGTTTGATACTGGCACAAAAAGACCCATAGATCAATGGAACAGAATAGAGAGCCCAGAAATAAACCCATTTTTATATGGTCAATTAATCTGACAAAGGAGGCAAGAATATGCAATGAAGAAAAGACAGCCTCTTCAATAAATGTTGGGACAACTGGACAGCCACATGCAACATCATGAAACTGATTTCCTTCTTACACCATACACAAAAATAAACTCCAAATGGATTAAATACCTAAATGTGAGACCTGAAACAGTAAAACTCCTAGGAGAAAACACAGGCAGTAATCTCTCTGACATCAGCCTTAGAAATGTTTTTGTAGATGTATTTCCTGAGGCAAAGGAAACAAAAGCAAAAATAAATTTTGGGGCTACATCAAAATAAAAAGCTTCTGTACAGCAAAGGAAACCATCAACAAAACAAAAAGGCAACCTACCGAATAGGAGAAGGTATTCACAAATGAAATATGTGACAAGGGGTTAATATCCAAAATATCTAAAGAACTTATACAAGGCAACACCCCAAAACCAAATAATCCAATTAAAATGGGCAGAGGACCTGAAGAGACATTTCCCCCCCAAAAGACAGATGGCCAACAGACACGTGAAAAGTCGCTATCATCGGGAAAATGCAAATCAATACCACAATGAGATGTCACCTCATACCTTGGCAGGTGTGAGCCATTCTGGCTAAAATAAAAAAGACAGAAATAACAAGCGTTAGTGAGGATGTGGAGAAAAAGGAACCCTCGTGCACTGTAGGAATGTAACTTGGTGCGGCCACCATGGAAAACAGTATGGGGTTCCTCAAAAAATTAAAAAATAGAATTATCATATGATCCAGTAATTCCACTACTGCATATTTACCCAAAGAAAACAAAAACACTGATCTGAGAAGATATATGCACCTTGTGTTTATTGAAGCATTATTTACAGTAGCCAAGATATGGAAGCAACCTAAGTGTCCCCAGATAGATGAACGGACAAAGAAGATGTGCTATATACACACACAATGGAATGTTACTCAGCCGTCAAAAAGAATGAGATCTCGCCATTTGTGACAACACAGATAGGTCTAGAGGGTATTATGCTCAGTGAAATCAGTCACACAGAGAAAGACAAAGACTGTATGATTTCCCTTATATGTTGAATCTAAAACACAAAACAAACAAACAAAAAGCATAAATAGACCCATAAATACAGAGAATAAACTAATAGTTTCCAGAGGGCATGGAGATAGGGTGTGGGCAAAATGGGTGAAGGGGAGTGGGAGGTACGGGCTGCCAGTTACGGAATGAATCGGTCACGGGGATGAAAGGCACAGCGTGGGGAATATAGTCAGTGGTGCTCTAACAGTCTTGTGTGGTGACAGGCGGGAGCCACGCTTGTGGCAGGCACAGCGTCATGTCTAGACTCGTGGAATTACTATGTTGTCCACCCGAAACTAATGTTACATTGTGCATCAACTGTATTTCAAGGAACAAAAAAAAAAAAAAAGAAAGAAAAAAGAAAAAAAACGCCACATAAACATTTCAATAGATACAAAGCAACTGACAAAATTCAACATCCATTCATGATAAAAAAAAAATGCCCAGCAAATCGAAATAGAAGAGAATTTCCTTATCCTTCCTTATCCTAGAGAAATAAAAGTATATTCACACAAAGACACTGTATACAAATGTCTGGGACAGCATTGTACAGAATTGCCCAAACCTGGGAACATCCCAAATGTCCCCTGGCAGGTGAATGGATAAGCAAACTGTTCTATAATAAAAAGAACTGTTGATGTGCCCACCGGGGTGGATCTCAAACGCACGATGCTGCGTGGAAGAAGCCAGTCTCCGAAGGTTACAAGCTATGATTGCACTGATGTGGAAAAGCCTGAGCTGTAACACAGGGAACAGACCCGCGGTTACCCGCGCTGTTCTGTCCCCCGATGTGGTGGTGCTTAGAGGAGTCCGGGCAAATGCTTTAAAAGGTTAATTTTACTGCATGGAAAATTGTTCTAACATGCTGAGGCGGCTGCGCTTGATCCTGAGGCTGGGATAGCAGATACTCGGGCAGTGAAGGGAGCAGTACCAACAGCAAGCAGGGCTCACAGCTGCGTACTGACTAGGTGTCAGGTGCTATGCTGAGCACCGCACAGTCTCCCTGCTCCCCATCCTCCCAGGAGGGCTGGGAGAGAGCTGGCCCACTCCATCGGCCAGCAGAAGAGCCAGAGGCCGCAGCAGGTGAGGGTAGAATCCAACCCCCCCCCCCCCCCCCCGCCCCAGCTCCTTCTCTGCCCCACCCCAAGGAGCTCCTGCCCTCCCCTGGGGGCCTCAGGGCAACCGGCTCCAGCTGCTTGTTTATCCACTTTCCCAGGCAGCCCCGCTGCCTGACGTCAGGGCACACAATGCCGCCCTGTATTCTGGAGCCCCTGCCCCCAGCCCCGAGGGACAAAGGGCACAGAGATGGGGGGAAGGCAGTCACTGGCCTTCTCCATTAGTTCTCCAGAGGAGAGGGGAGGGAAGCCAGGTGGGAGCTTCTGCAGAACCAGCTGGAGACGAGTATGAGGGAGGGATTCCAAAGTGGGACCCCGGGGCCACCTGTGACCTTTGAGGAGCAGTCCCATGGCAGGAAGGGGCTGTGTTCTAGAAAACATCCCGTGGAGTCAGGAGCCGGGGCTCAGGGTCAGCTTCCCAATTTGTGGCGCCCAGTGCAAAATGGAAATGCTGGACCCCTTGTTCAAAAATTATTCCCCATTGCAAGACGGTGACCACAGAGCATCAAACGCTGTGCGACTGCACGGCATGCCAACAAAGTCGGCTCTGCCTGGGCTTCAGCAGCACTCTCGGTGTGACCCTGGGCAAGTCATGCTACCTCTCTGGGCCTCAGTTTCCCCATTATAATGCACTCCCGGGGCGAGCTCACAGGACTCCTGTGACGATCAAACTAGACTGTGGCTGAGGAAAGGACACTCCATGGGAGTGGAGTGTACTGTAGATTGTAGAGTGCTGTGAAGCGAGCCGTGCAAAAGGTGCATAAAGAGAACGGTGAGGATGAGCCTCGCAGCCCGCAGGGAGGCTGCAGGGGCTGTCTTGCAGCAGGGACTGAGGTGATAAAGTGGGGTGGGCTCCCAGCCCTTTTGTGAGTCTCAGATACGATGTGCTTCCCTGGCCCTCAGTCCAGTCTCGGCTCCACCATCAGTGACCTCCCTGAGGGGTCCTGGGGAGCCCCTCCCCTCTCTGGGCCTCAGTTTCTACAACTGGAAAATGAAGGCATGAAATGACATTAATATTGAAGGTCTCTTCCAGCTCTGGAGCCTGTATGATTGTCATGGTTCCCCAGGGATGTCTGGGTGGGCCTGGGGTTGGGCGGAGGGAGAGAAGAAAACCAGACAGAGCGACAGATGCGCGCAGAGGGCTGGGAGGCGAGTGTGCCCATCCAACCCGGCTTCACCAAGGACCAGGTAAATACATGGCTTGGGGGCCTTGGAGGGTGGCCCTGGCGAATGACTCAACCTCTCTGAGCCTTTTACTTGCTCTCTTCTATACAGTCAAGGAAAAATGACAAGGACCAAAGCAGACCCTGTAGGTCGCTGCCCTGCCACCCCTCCCCTCTCCTCCTGTGTGGGGCAGCCGCGAGGTCGTTGAGACGCCCACCTCCTGCTTGACCGGGTGCGCCCCGCGAAGCCGCAACCCCAGAGCGTGAGCCCTGATTGGACCAAGCCAGTCAGGTGACGCATCCCTCCTTGCCAGTGGTTGGTTTAGGCGAAAGCGTGTTACACATTTCTGGCCAATGAGACATGAGGAAACATCTGTAAGTGGCTTCTGGGAGAGGTTTTCCTTGATGATAGGGTGGGGATGGGGGGACCGTGCTCAGGACGTGCTCCCGGCCCTTGTTGTCCTCCCAGAGAGCAGACACCGGCTTGGGTTGGCCTGGGGAAGCTGAATGGAAGGGAGCTGGGTCCTGGAGGTTGCCTCTGAGCCCCAGAAGGAAACAGCCCTGGAGCCGTCCTACCTTGGGTTGGCGTGTCAGGAGAAAGAATACATTTAAGCCATTTTGCATTGGTTCCTGCTCTCAAAGCATCCTCAAGGGGCTGCAGGTGTAAAAGGTAGTAGTGGAGGGTAGCTTTGAGAGCGAAGGTGCTCAGTGCACAGCAGAGAGAGGCTGTGCCCATCGGGGCATCTCTGGCCGGGGTGGCCAGGCATCAAGGAAGGGCCATTTCTGCCTCCTGGGCTGGAAATGCCTTCCTTAATGAGAGACCCCCAGCATGTCCCACTGTCACCAAGCAGGCCCCTCATCCACGGCCTGCACGGCTGCTGACCAGAATTCCTTAGGCCACCCAGGAGGGCTTTGTGTGATGTCTGAATAAGAATGAAAGGGATAGAAGCCTGGGTGGTCTGTGAGGTAGACTGGCCTATCCATCCATTTCTCCATCTGTCCATTCCTGCAGCAAACGTCTCCTCAGCTCCGCAGCCAGACTCTGCCCTGTGGGGAGACAGGCAAGTTCCCAGGAAGTTTGTAGGGAGGGGACAGATGTCTTGCTGTACTTTTGAGTGAAGTAAAAATAGCCTAGGGAACAGCATAAAAGGGTGGAGATGACTGTCAACACGGCGACATGCCCAGGGGGCAGTCTAATGTCCCCTCCCAGGCGCTGCGAGTGGACAGAGCTGAGCTCGCATTCCGCTACCTCCATTTACCAGCTGTGCGACCAAGGATAACGGTACTCAAGTTCTCTGATCAATCGCCTCTGCCTCGTGGAGGGTGAGGATTTAAAGGGAAAGGCATGAGGACTTAGGCTGGAACCTGGCCCAGAGCAAACTCCATAGAGAAGTGAGCGCTTTTGTAGGCAGACTGCCTGGAAGCCGGGCATGATGAAGCTGTTGCCCCAGGTGATCTCTGTGTGCCACACGGCCAGTCCTTTTACTTCGGCTTTTTACATTTTCTAATTGGGTAAAGTTAAAAAAAATGGGTTGGATCATTTTTAAATCAGTGGGGGGGAAAAAGAGTAAAACTTCATATTCTTTAAAAAAATTACTCCCAGGATTGTGGGGGTAGATAAGACAGATTCGACCATAATACAACCCCCTAGAAGGTGCTACCCAAATCCACAGAGGGAGGAAGCCCTGAGAAGCCGGAGTGTGGGGGCTGCCATGGGGCCTTTGAAAGGGGTGGTGGTCGTGTGGGACTCTACGGGCTCATAGGACTGAACACAGCAGTGGCGGCACGGGGCGGGGGGGAGGGTAACATGAGCAAAGGCAGAGGGAGGGACCGAGCAGCCAAGGCCAGGCCCTGGGGGAGCCGGAAGGGCTTCGGAACCACCAGCTGCTCCGTGTGGCTGGAGGGCAGGGGGCGCTAATGTGGGGGACCAATGGGGGGTACCCAGTGGACTCTCCCCTCTGGTGGGTGGGGGTTTTAGGAGGGGCCCCATGAAGCAGGTCTCAGAATGGCCTGTGCCCACAGTGCATGGTGGAGGGAGATGGGGGACAGGGAGCTCACTGTGCAGGGGAGGGGCATCTGGCCGGGGACATTGCTTTGGGGTTGGGGGAGGCACGGGGCTCAAAGGAGGCACTGTGGGAGGGTGCGCCTTGCATCCACCACTGGCTCTGACCTCCGCACCAGGCCCTTGGTTGGCATCTTTGATCTCAGTGTAGGCTGGGAGGTGCTGCTCCCTCTAGGGCTCTGGTGAGTTTGGGGCCCATTATTTAACATCAAATGGGAGCATTTGCTCCCTGAAGGGGAGTGTGGGCCTGCCGGAGCTGGGAACACTGCCCCTCACCAGCGCTCCCTCCCAGGCTGTGGTCCCTGGACCCCGCCTCTCCCACCCATCCCACCCCACTGCCCTTCCCAACTGACCCAGCTCCCGGTTCTAACCGCCCCACCACTGTGCCAGGCCTCAGCTGCAGGCTGCCCTCCCCCAGACACAACTAAAGTCGAATAGAAATGCCTTCCTGCCAGCCTCCGTTACCCAGAAACTGGAGTTAACCACAGCATCTCACAGCCTCCCCATGAGCTGAGGTTGCGCTACTTGAAACAAAGCAAAATATGGTGGCACCAGCCAGAAATTCCAATGTTGTTGCTGTCAACACAACAGAAGGTGGCTCATGAGAAAGATCACTAGTTCTGGAAATCTCATTAGGGAATTTCTAAATGAGGGAGGGAAGAAAGCCTCGCTGTAAACCTACCATGAGACCGTGGGTGAACCCCAAACTCTCTGAGCCTCAGTGTTTCCACCTGTGAAATGGGGCAGGCAACCTCCGCACCTCAGACCATTCCTATGGGGACCAAAGGAGGTGATGGATCTGAGAGGGCCAGGCCACGCCCCCACCAGCCCCACCCGCGTGTGACTCAGGCTCCCTTCCTGTTCCCAGGAGAGGTCAGGCAGACCCTTGTGGTGGCTGCAGAGGAAGGGTGATGTCCTGCCTCCCAGTAGGTCCCCTCACAGAAACCCCACAAGGATGTCCGAGGTGACGGGTAAGACAGCTCAGGGCACGCTTGGGTCCATAGCCAGACTCCATGACCTCAGAGTGGTGAGACTGTGAGCCCATGGCCCCCTGTCTCTCCCCAAGAGGACCAACTGCGGTCTGGTTGCTGTGCCAGTGAGGACAGCAAGGGCTAGCGTGGCTCAGTCCTTCCCATCCCTTGTCCCTGTGAGGTGGGCAGCATGGGGGCTGGGGTCCCAGGCCCTTGAGAGGCTGAGGCTTTGCCCAAGGTCCCAGCACGGCACTTCTTAGAGAGCACCAAGGTGTCCCACGGGAAGAGGGTTCTGAGGTCAGGAAGTTGGAGGCATGCGGGGCCCAGGTCTAAACTTTCAACTAGAGCCTCTGCTGGACTAAGGTGAGGGCTATACAGGCACCTTTCCAAACTTACTTGACCTCCTACCCTGCTCTTTGCAGGACCAGGATTCCTCAGACTCAGGCTGGGACCCCTGCTCTGGGCATGGCCACAGGCAGCTTCCTGTTTTCTGCACAGGATGTTCAAGGGGCCATTTCCCCAGCAAAATGGAATCTGGGAGAGAGGAGGGCGGGTGACGCATGCGGTCACTGCCAGAGACGGAGGAGACCTCAGTGCACTTGCCCTGTCCCCCATGGCCAGGCATTCTTGGGGTGCAGCTCCCAGCGCTGCCTGCACCCACCCGGGGAAGGGGGGGGTACGTGGTGGGATCTCCTTGGGTCCCGCGGGAACCAAGCAGCTATTCCTGGGTGGAGGAGAAGCGCTGGGGCCCCGACCCTGGGTTCTGGGGGCATCATGGGCACCACAGTGCCACATCTGGGCTTTCTGGCCCCCGCGTCCTCTCCGCTGCAACCATCCCTTCTCCTCTGAGGAGGCCCTGCATTCCCAGGGGCTGGCCCCATGCAGAGCACCGGGGAAGTTCCTTAGGGCCAGCCGGCTGAATCCATTGCTCTGAGGGAGCCCTTTGCAGAGGTTCATTTCTCTTCGGGACAGCAAAGCAGGAAGAAGCAGAGGCAGGAGGGCTCATACATGATTTGCACCCCTGTTCATAAAGTATACCTCCCGGGCCGCCTGGGCGGCTCAGTCGGTTAAACATCTGACTCCGGGTTTCAGCTCAGGTCATGATCTTGTGGGTCGTGGGATCAAGCCCCGAGTGGGGCTCCGGCTCAGTGGGGAGTCGGCTTGGAAGATTCTCTCCCTCTGTCCTTCCCCCTGCTCGCGCATGCTCTCTCTCTCACTCTCAAATAAATAAATCTTTTAAAAAAAGAAATAATAATGTATACTTCTCCCCCAAACTTAGTGGATTGGAGCCCTGGACTGGAAGGAGGAGGGCCAATTTCAGAGGACTCCCAGCACCATTCTGGGAGCCCCTGAGGCACCTCACTTACCCTCACACAGGCCCTTGAAGGGAGAGTTCCTGGCCTCCTTCACTAGACCAGGAAACAGGCTCAGGAGCATCAGGGACTGGGATTCTGATCTGGAGCCTGCACGGCCTCTGGGCAGAAGCATGGGAAACACTCCCAACACAGGCCTGCTGAGTCTGGTGGCCCATGTCTGGCATTTGCATTTTCAAAGGCCTCCCCAGAGTGTCTTGATGATGACACCTGGGAGGGGAATCCTGATGGAGTGGCCGGTGACATCACACAGCCAGGGACAGCAGGCCTGCGGGCTTCGAGCTTTGAGCCTGCCACATGCCCTCTGAGGCTGGCAAGAGCGTGGTTGGGGGGCTGTGGGGGGGGGTATTCCAGCAGCAGTGGAATGAGGGGTGATGGGAAAGCCTGGGCAGACTCCGATCACAGTGGTCACAACCTCTCCAGCGCGGTGATGGGTCCTGGCTGGCTTCCTAGCCGGGCTGAGAGCTCGCTGAATAAGAGCAATAGCAATGATGACAATGATACAATGTGACAATGGGACAATGACACTTACGAGCAGTTAGTGTGAGCCGGGCGTACGTGCAGTAACCCATCTACGCATCACAAGCTGATGAAGGAGTCATATTAGCTCCATTTTACAGATGAGGCCACTGAGGCACAGAGAGTAAGGACTTGCTGGGAAGGGATGGAGCCAGAATTCAAACTCCAAGAGCCCATACTCCTTCCTACTGTGTGGTACCACCTTTTCAGTTCCCTCTTGCATCCCTGGTGGCCAGCACAGTGCCCGTCACAGAGCTGTGCTCACGTGTTTCTCCATCGTCATGGTCATCGACAACCCGGGGCCACACACACACACACACACACACACACGGGTGGGGGGGCAGCAGGTGCACGGGCAGCAGGCTATAACCAGCGCCATACATCCTCCTCTAAATGTCCCTTCAGCTACAGAGGGTTCATAAAAATCAGTCCCCCGTATAAAGGGCTTCGGGTGCACCAGGCACTGTGCTAAGGGCTTCGTCTCGTTCTCTCAATCCACTGTCAAGGAGAACAGCATCGTCGCATCCCCATTTCACAGGTGAGGCTCAAAGATGTACAGAGACTCGGCCCCAGGTCAGAGAACCAGCAAGCCACTGGGACTTGACCTCTGACCTATCCAGCCCCAGAGCCTGGGTCCTCACCACAAACCCTTGGGCCCCCAAACCTTCATCAGGCAGCCCCCAGAGGCAGAGAGGGATTTGCTTACCAATGGACAACTTCAGGGCAGAGGTCAGTAGGAGCCAGTGCCTGGGGTCTGGGCTGGTCCCTCTGCACTTCATTTATTCACTCGCCCAGGCGTGTAAGTAACACTTACTATGCCCTTGCTCTGTGCCCCAGAGCAGTGCACGACCCCAGCTGCTGTCCTTGTAGTCTGTTTCCCCAGGGAAGCACAGATGCAAACGCCTGTCCTGCTCCTCCTGGGCAGGCTGGGGGTGGAGAGCACTGGGTGGGCTAAAAGGCTGGGTTGCCCTGCAGTCTGTCATTTCTCGCCCCTCAACATCAATTGCCCCCCACCTGGTAGGTGTGCCTTGACTTTCCTTTGACGGACTATACCCTCCCACTCCAGGCAGCTTGGGGCCAGCCTCTGGGGATGGGCTCCTGGTCAGGCCTGGCCAATCAGGTTCCCCCTTCCAGGCATATGCTTTGCCTCAACTGGGAAAATAGCCAACATCACGAATGCATTTAACAGAGAAAGGAAAATGGGGGACCAGGAGAGGGTGGTCTTCATTACCATGCTGAGGATTATAAACCTAAACCCAGGTGCTAACATCCTACTTAATGGCAGTAATGGACAATCAGTCCATTTAAAAGAGCGGTAAGAAAAGAATAGTGGGGTCTTGCCTCTGCCAGCCCCACCAAACTTTATACTCACTTGGCTCCACCAACTAGTCCCAGACCAGAGCAAGGACACAGGGAACAATCTCAGCCCCACCGGCCGCTTCCGGATGCCCAAGGCCAGCTCTGCGGTGCAATGTGGCCAGCCAGTTAGTCTCAGCTTGGCCAGCCCCCTGCTGTGCTGCTTCTGCCTGTGCTTGCCTGCCTTTCAAGGCTGGAGTCCCCCACCGATCCACAGCCATGACACCTGACCACCAGCCCCTTTCCTCTAAGTTAGACCCCCTCCGCGGCGACAGCAGCCTGTTTTCCTGAACTTGCAGGTGGGCCACGTGGTCACCATCCCAGCATGCCTCACTCCCAAGCCCTCCTGAGTTAGAGCAACGTCCCGCGCCCACCCCTGTTCCAACTAGCTCTAAAAATGCTGGTGACTCCCATCTAACTAAGAAGCAAAAGTAATTGGAGTCATAAACATAGGAAAGGAAGACATGATAAAATTATTGCTTTCTGAAGAGGACATGATTGCTTACCTAGAAAATCCAAAGAAATCAGCCAGAAAATTACCAGAAGTAATAAATGAGTACAGACCAGTGGTGAGTTATGAGATAAATTTACAAAAATCAATTGCATTCTATGTGCTAGTGACATGCAGCTAGGGAAAAAAAAATCAATGGGAAAAAAGTATTTCATCCTCAGTAGTAACAAGACACATTAAATATTAAACATTAATTTAGCTTAATTGTAAGACATTTATTTTTAATGTTAATATTTTGCTCCTATTGGGAGAATTAAACATATACTAAAGATGGTTAATTTACTAAATTTAAAGCAATACCAAATAAAGACCTTGAAAATGTGTCATGTACTTTAAAAATCCGTAAGTGATGAAGCATATCAGAGCATTTTTTAAAGGTAATGATGACTGATGTCTCAATTTTAAAATATTTTACGCCAAAAAAATATTTTACGCCAACTAATGGTCAAAATTTTATGTTGCATTAAAAACAAAACAAAGATATCTCTGAGCATCAAAAATAAGAATGATGTAATGGATTATAATACACTGGAAAGAAAAGAATCCATGAGTCCATAATGATACTCAGAAAAGGGGGTGAAGGAAAGATCTTTACTGAACACTCCATCTCTAGAAGAAATGACAGAATTGGAAAAAAATCATGTTGCAACTACCAGTGTAATTTACGCAAGCAAGGAACATCAGTGGATGCTCAAGCCATTGTGTGAAAAGCTGTTGGGGAACCAAATATTTACACTGTCTCAAAGCACCATCCCCCAGATTGCTCATTAATTATAAAGGGGGAAAGGTACATTATGTTGAAGGCATCGGGCAGGCAGGGCCTTAACCAAGTGATTAAACTCAATAAAGGGACAAACTGGTATCATGTGTCTTCTTATGTGATGCTCTGAGAAGTCCACACTGTTACCTACCACTCCTTGACAAAAATGCAAGGAAACAGACATATCCAGATTATGGGACAGCTTATAGGACAGCTGGCTTGGACTTGAAAGAAAATGTCAATGTTATGAAAGCCAAAACAAAAAAAAAAAATCAGAGATAGTTCTAATTTCAAGGAGATGAAAGAGGTATACGACAAACCAGATGTGATATGTGATCCCTGACTGGATCTTGGATCAAAAGAGAAAGCAGCTAGGAAGGACGGTTTGAAAACAAACCAGGAGATCTGAATACGGACTGAATCTTAGATGATGCTGTTGAATTGATAATAAGTCTGAGGCATGATGATGACACTTGTTTAGGTAGGAGACTGTCCTTGTTCTTACCCTCCAAGTGTTTATGAGGGAACTGTCAAGACATCGTCGCGTACTTAAAATGCTTCTGTGAAACAAAATAACACCGAAGAAGATAAATTACAGATAGATAGATAATCACCGACAGAGTCAAAGAAAAAGCATATGTGGCAAAATGTTAACAGTTGGTGAATCTCGGAACGGTATATCTGGGTCTTCATCATATTCTTTAACTTTTCCTTTTGAACATAAAGGGTGAGAAAAAAAAACCAGGAAAGGATAAACTAATGGAATTCAGTTCTAGTTTAGAAATAAATTAAAAATATTAATAGAACTGAATGTTGGATGAACTTCATAAAAATTCCAAGTGGGGGGGGGGGCGCGCCTGGGTGGCTCAGTCATTAAGCGTCTGCCTTCGGCTCAGGGCATGATCTCAGGGTCCCGGGATCGAGTCCCACATCGGGTTCCCTGCTCAGCAGGGAGTCTGCTGCTCCCTCTGCCCCTCCCCCTGCTCAGGCTCTATTTCTCAAACAAAATCTTTAAAAAAAAAATTTCCAAGTGGGTTAAAATTTTTTTTTTTTTACAAATTGGCGGGTTTGGAAAGAAGGCAGCTTATTTATTCTTGCTAGAGATGGGAAATAAGTTCTTAACACTGTCGGGGAGGAAGAATTTCCTTCGCCTTTCAAGATCCTTCTGGCTGGACTAAGAATCAAATTGACATGAGACAGATTAACAGGAGAAAATCAAATTTCATTTCATATTTATGGGGAACCCACACAGACATGGAAATTCCAAAGACAGTCAGGCAAAATGAGGTATATAGTCATCCTGAACTGAGGAAAAGGGGGTAGGGGTTTGGGCCTTCAGAAGGAAGGAATGAAATTCACAGGAAGATGAAAAAGAGTAAATGATGTTTGGTAAACAAATGTTTGGGCCACTCAGAAACAATAAGACTGAGAGGACTTTGATCAAACAGGCCTTGCCGGGCTCCTCCCTGTCTCCCGTATCCAGTTCACATCATAAGGTAGTTAACTATGGTGATAGATAGAGTAGGTCCTCTATCTAAATTCTTTTCAGGCAGTCAGGGGGAGGTAAAGAGCTTTTCCTGAATCTGCTGGGTTTTGATTGTATTTTCACTCAAAATAATCTTCATGCCAAAGTGGCCCATCCTGGGGCGACCTGCCCTTGGCCCCTACACTACTAAGAAAATGATAAACATAATTAGAAATAAAGCAGATATGATATAATTGAAAACAGAAATATTCAAACGTAGGAAGATTTTCAAGTAATAAAATGTGATCAACAAATTACAAAAGGAAAGCCACAGTAAGAAAGAAATGACAAACTGTTCTGAAAAAATATTAAGAACCAATTTAAAAACACAAAGATCAAAACAAAAGTTCCTCTTGATTAGCACTCAGAAGAGATGGACGCAACAGTTTATGCAGAAGGAAATACCAAGAACAAATAGCAATGCGGGAAAAATGCAAACTCTCATTAGTGATCAAAAATGAACCCATGAGCAAGTTTGAAATACTATTACATGTTACATATCCATTAAACTGGCAAAAACGAATTTAAAATAATACTCGGGGTTGTTGTTAATGTGGAGAAAAGAAACAGGCACTCTCATGCAAATCATATCAGAGGAGGGGAGGTCAGGGGAGGGGACAGATAGGGAGAGACCGATGACCAGACCATCGGATGGCCCCAGAAAGGGTGACTTTCCTTTCTCAAATGCCTCTGCCCAGATTAGTGGGCAAACAGGCTCTTGACTCCACCACTCAGTGTCCAGGACATGGCAGCAGATGTCTCCCGGCCCTACCCACTCAGGGTCAGCCCACAGCAGAGGCCACCAGGCACTGGGCTAGGACCCGAGCCCAGATAGTCTGGGGCCCAGGGGACAGTCAGTGTTACTGAGGGAGGCCAGCCCAGTGCGGAGTGCAGGTGGAAGGCTTAGGGGAAGGGCCCAGGACTCTTCCCTCCAGCAACCCCCCTCCACTCTCTTGGGGCATCATCTGCGAGCAAAGCTCCCTTTGGGCTCCACCCTCCCCCTTCCAGCTCAGGGGCCAGGGGTTGGCCAGCCAGCCCAGGTACCTCTCCAGGTGGGCCAGGCTCAGTGAGCTGTGCAGAGCGGACAGAAGTCTGTGGAAACATTAAGGGTGGCTGGTGGGAGGACCAATCCTAGGACCAGGCTGAAGCAGACAGGTGACATGGTTCCCTCAAGGACTCAGGCCCAGGAAATAGCGTTAGGTGGAGAGGGGCCAAACAGCTCCTCCGCACTGGTCACAAGCACACGCGGGTCACCGCCAAGGACGCAATGTGGATATTAAGGTATACGCATATAGTTTGGCGCTGGTCAGCTTTCTCATCCTGTAAAGTTGTTATATGCTGACAACGATATTGGGAACTTTTTTGGTTTTGAAGTAAAAAGCAGCTGTCCTGGGAGGGCCTCCCGAGGGTGAGGGCAGGCCTCGTGAGCCACGGGAGCTGTGCAGGTGTGTGAACATCCTCGAGCTGCGCTCAGGCCCCCCGCAGCTAGCCACCTAAGTGGGGGGCACGGGACACGCATGAGCTGACGCTCTCCCCTGTTCATTGAGCACAGCGCTGGGAAGTCCGGTGGACAGCCCGGAAGCCGCCCTCTGACCCTCTCCATCTCTCCATCTCCTCCCCCACTTCCTTCCTGCCCCTGCACTGGGGCAGCGGCCTCTGCTTTGGCCTCCTTTCTCTCAGCCTCACGCTACTACAGACGGGCTTGTCCAAAACACAGCAGAGCCACCTTATCGCTCTGCTTCCAACTCTTCAACATCTCATTCAGCCACCTCCCCACACAGCCCCCACCCGCCTGGCAGCTCAGTCCCTCTCCCACCTGCCCGGCAGGTGTCTCTCCCGGCACAGCCGTCCTTCCCATCTGCCCTGGCCGACCTGTTCAAGACTCACCCTGCCGTCACCCCTGGAAAGCTTTCCCATCTCCAACAGAGTGAATCTCGTCTTCACTCGCAAGCACAGCTAGACAAGTCTCCGGTGCTGCCCGGGGCACAGAGGGGAGCCCTGACTTCCCTCTTAGAACAGCCCCCTGACACCCACACCCGGGGGGGGACCCCCTCAGGGAAGGAACCCTATCCTACTCACCGCTATGCCCCCTAGCCCCAAACCTGACCTAGAGCAGGTGCCCCAAAAGGTCCCTAAAAGAATGAAAATTGACAGCCCACCCAGAAAACCAAGACTTAGTGGTAACAGTGATATTAACAAATATTTATGACATTTACTCTGTGTCGCACATGGGGTTAAGAGCTCACTAATATTATCCCTGCCTTACTGGCGAGGCTGAGCCTGCGAGGGGTTAAGTAACTTTGGTTCACGCCGCTAGAATCCCGCGCCAAAGCCCGCGCCCTGACCGAATGTGACAGCGGCCTGGCCTGAACTGAGATGCTGGGGGGAGGTGGACGCACAGGGAGCAAAAGAAGGTCAAGGCTGGCTGGGGCCACAGGGCCTTTGTGGCCGGGGAGGGCCTGCAGTGTGGGCCAAGAAGACGAAGGAGCCTAGAGAATGGGGCCAGGGCATGGGCGGGGTGCCCTGTTTGTGAGCCTGGCCCCCTGCCCCTACCCTACCCGCCTGGGGGCCCCGGAGGACGGCAGAGGGGTGCCTGGCAGGAAACTCACGTGAAGTGGTGGAGATGCGTGATTTGCGGTGCGGTTGCCGGCAGCCTCTCTCCGCCCTAAAACCTCAGCTCCTGCTGCCACCTGCCCTTCCATCGCAGCCAGGGCAGCCCAGCCTGCAGGGCTCATCTGGGGCTCCCGGCGGTGCCCCCCACCGCCCTGCAGATTGCAAACCTGCTTCTAATTATGGCTCTGGCCAGGCGCTGCTCCGGCCCCTGAACCGGGGCCACCCCAGATTTAGAAAGCCAGACAAAGCCTTGGATTTGAGGTTTCTCCAATATCAAATTGCTGAAACTCCGATCTGATCATCCTCCCCTGACCCTGACCCTGGAAGAACCCTGGAGGCACTAAGGAGACCGCTTTAGAGCCAGACGGACCTGGGTTCATGTCCCAGCTCCCCCACTTGCTGTGGGACCCTGAACAGCTCCCTTTGCCTCTCCGGTTCTCGGGGCTGCTTCCAGGATGAAAGAGAACGGGAACTATGAAGGCAGACTGCACCGATCATTTCTTCATCCCCTCCATCCACAGAAAAGTTACTAATGGCTGTGGGAGAAAGTCTGGCCATTGCGCCAGTGAGGCCCATGCCTAGAAAAGTACCAGGCAGAAGAAAGGGGTCAGAGGTGCACTCCTAGGATGGAGAGCAGCAGGGATGCCAACAAGGGTCACGGAGTGAAGAAAGGATCCTGAAGAAAGGATGCCAAGAGGCACCATGCTGGTCTTTCCACACTATCTCCAGTTCTCAGAACATGACCCCCATTTTACAGGTAAGGAGACAGGTCCACCCATCATAATAAGCACTTCGCAATAACCTAGGCTTTTGCTTCTTACAGTAAGGCCTCAGCCCTCTCCAGACCCAATGGCCAATGCAGGAAGTGAGAAATCAAAACCAGCTAACTCCAAGGAGGGGAGGGTGTCGCTGCCCATCCAGGACTCCATAAGCTCACCATCTGGCCCCAGCTCCAGCCCTCACCCTCCCTGCCCTGGCTGTGCCTTCTCCCCTACGGCCACATGTCACTCCCTGAAAATGCCAGTCCCCAGCCCTGGGTCTGTGCTTAGGCCCCAGGCCTGGCAGATACTTGGAAATGCTGGTTGCACGGTGAATGGATAGGCAGGGGAGGCTGGTGGAAAGGTGGGTGAACAGATGGATGGACAAATGGATGGATGTATAACGAATGGATGAGTAGATGGGTCGATGGGGAGGCAGATGTTGGGATGGATGGATGAGCAGGTACACGCTGGCTGGCGGTCTGAGTGGATGTTTAAGTGGGTACACTGTCAAATGTGCAGGGGGATGGTTGCGTGGATCGGGAGAGGGAAGGATGAGCAAAGGACGGAGCTCCAGGAGCAGACCTTAGCTCACTGTGCGAGAGAGGACTCAGCCAGAGCCTTGTCAGGACAGAATGGGCTTGCCTAGGGAGGCAGGAGGCCCCAACTCTCGGCGGGGCTGTTCTAGAGTCACAAAAGCACTGAATGCACCCCTACTCCCTCCTTTTGGTTTTTGTTTTGGTATAAATCAGCCCTCTGATTTACCTGTCTAGCCTGTCCAGGTGTGTACTGGTCTTAGATCAGGATCTTCCTGGGGACAGTGGCCTCCAGAGGCCATGGGCGATCAATACCTGCGTTTGAAGGAAGCTGCCATCTTTTTTGAGTTTTGTGCCACAGCAAGTGAGACATGGGTGAGACTCAAGGTCTTAGGTCAGGTCTACAGGGACCTTAGAGGTTCTCATAGCTATTGTTTGGGCTATGGACAGAGGCTTACTCTCCTCTCCTACAAGTGTCTGGATCCTGAGCTGCTTTGTTCCCCCTGTCCCTGAGAGCATGCAACTATGAACAAGGGGTCCCTCAGCAGTGACCCAGGAGTGGTGGGGTGCTGGTCCTAAGGTATGTCTCCAGGGGTGGGGGCCTCCAAGGATCAGAAGATGCTGGGAATGGGGGAACAGCATAGAGCCCCAAGTCTAATCGGGGGACAGCTCCAGTGAGGGTCCACTGGAGAGGGCCAGCGGTCATGTCAACGGCACATTCAAGCAACGAACCATGGCGCTGGCCACTCCCTACTCTGTGCAGAGAGGAGGCGAGGAGGAGCCCTCAGACTGACAGGCTGGCAGATGAGCAGTCAGCCTCCCGGACAGAAGACAGTGAGGTGCGATGCCCCAAGCCAGCCCAGCTGAGGCCCTGGGACCCCAACCTGTGCCTGGCTTCTAAAGGGGGATGAAGCACACCTTAACCAGGTCCTCTGTTTTTCCCTCAGAAAACCTCTCTGCTGTGGGCAGTGAGAGCGAAGGGCCGGGGGAGAAGAGGAGGGTGGAAGGCAAGGGTCGGCCAGCAGGAGCCGGCCCGAGGCACATTCCTTGGACTCGTCCGCCCGATGCTGGCACACGTCTCCTCGTCTCCTCGTGGACGCCAGGTGCATCTCCTGACTCCCCGCCCAGCCCGCCTCCCGCCTCACTCTTCCCCAGCCAGCAGATTCTCCAACTTCTCTCCGTCTCTCACACCCTGCTTCCCGTGGGCTCTTGTATCCAAATCCGGCTGCTTCTCCGCTGCTGTCCTGCTCTGTGCCTCCAGCATCTCTCGCCCGGCCCGTCTCCCCTCACTCCTCTTGCCCCCTAGGCTGCCTGCCGCGCCTCTAACCCCCCAGGCCTGCTCCTGCCTCTGCTTGGGTCAGCCACCTGCAGACATCTGCGGGTGCAGCCGGTGCCCCACGTCGTTCCACGCTCCACCTCCCTGTGCCCCTGTGACAGAAGAGGCCTCCCCCAGTCATTCTAGGGGCAAAAATCTTCCTTTGGGGGGGCGCCTGGGTGGCTCAGTCGGTTAAGCGTCTGCCTTCGGCTCAGGTCATGATCCCGGGGTCCTGGGATCGAGTCCCGTGTCAGGCTCCCTGCTCAGCGGGAAGCCCGCTTCTCCCTCTATCTCTCCTCATCCCGTGCTCTCTCTCTCTCTCAAATAAATAAAATCGTAAAAAAAACCAAAAAACAAAAAACAAAAAACAACCCTCCTCCTTTGCCTTCGTCTCGGTACTTTGGTTCTTCCTCGTACCTCACACCACCCGATAGCCATTTTTATGTCTTTGCCTGTCTCTTTTCCGGCTCCGGGCCACCCTGGTTTCCCAGTGCCTGGAAAGTTTTGGCATATAGTAGGCATGCAAAGATGTTAATGGAGAGGAAAAAAAAAAACATTTTTTTAATCCTGGAAACATATTAAAACAACCCCCACATGCAAAAGGTATTTCCTTTAAGACTACGCTATAAAAATTTCAGGGCCTTCACCCAGTCTGTGTGTGTGTGTGCGCGCACGCGCACGTGTGTGTGTGCGTGTGTGCGTGTGCACGCGTGCGCGCGAGGAGACAGCAGTTAACGCACTGGTGACACTCATTCTGTTTCCAGGTCAGCAGGCTTCTCCCCCATCCCTCCCTACCCCGGCTGGCCCAGCTCTAACTGCATTCCGGGCTGGCCATCAGCGCTCGGGGCTGGCGGTGGAAATGACAGCCAGCTGGGTGGGCCACAGGGCCCACGGTAGCAGGAGGCAGAGGAGCCCCCTTCCCTTACACACTTACTCCAGGGTCCGGCAGGAGCCTCGCCCGCCAAATCTGCGAAATGGACCCGGGAACACGGGTGCTCTGGCCAGCACCAAGTTGCATGGGAGTAGGTCACCGGCCCTGAATCTGCACTATCCCCCAAGGCTGGGCTGCTGACCAGTGCAGGTGGCGGTGGGCACGCCCCTCCCCCCCCCGGCCCCGGCCAGGGAAGCAGGAGTGCGTTCTCAGCCATCTGCCCCCCCCCCACCAGGTTCCCGGGCTCCCCCTCTCAGCCCGCCATCCCAGGGAGGCATGCGGGGACCCTCAGCCATGGGCAAAGCACTGCCCCCCAGGCCCTGCTTCTACCACCCCACCTCTTTTCTCCTTCTTTGCCTCTTGGGTTCTCTTCCCGGAGCTGGGGGATGTTCCTGGGCCTCAGAGTTGGGGCCGGGTCTGACTGCCGTGCTACCTGCCCAGGCTGGTAATTTGGAGCCCACAGCAAGCACCTGTGAAAGGGGGCAAGTCCTACTTCACAGGGCGGAGGCCCAGCACCCACGGGGAGCTCAGGCTCTCCAGCCACTGGAACTACGCTGACAGCACAACTTGCTGTTTGGAAGGCCTGATTCTAGTCCCCCGTTCGACACCCAACCACATCTGTCCGCAGCCAAGTCCTCTGCTACCTGGAGCTTGCTTCTTCTCTAGAACCCAGTATCTGGGGAAGGAAGCTGTAACCCAGAGAGGTGTGCCCCGTGGATGCAGGCCACTTCAAGAATGTCTGACAAGATGGACCAGTCCCCGTGGGCTGTCTTCCCATGCCCCCTCCTCCCAGCACGGCCGAACTGTGGTGCGGGCAGGTCAGAGGCCGGAGGGTGCCACACTCCAGCTAGGGCTTCCCCCCGGGGCCCCGAGCCCCAGAGCTCGGTACTTTGTGCTCACTCCTTATGCCTGAGGGACCACAGTCTCTAGGGAGCACCCAGCAGGTGCAGAAGCTCAGAAAAGAGAAGGTCTCTGTGGCCCACTCCTGTTCTGCTCCCCCCTCATGGGCCACAGGCACCCCTACCTCTTCTTCGAAGCTTGGAAGACCTAGGCCTTCCTTCTGTGCTGTCAGCTCTGTCATCTGGAGCATGTCCCCATTAGGGTGGGGCACATAGAGGGGGTCTGTTCACCAGTAAAGGCTTGAATTGCACCATCCAGGAGTGACTTGCTGGGGCTTTGCAGGCCTTCTGGGCCTCTGCCAATTTTTCCCGCCACCCCTGCCCAAGTCCAGACCCTCTTCCTCTCTGACCGTATGTCACAGTCTCCTGCTAGAGCCAGCCTCTGTTCTCAGACACACGTCCAGTTGTGCCGCCCGGCTTCTCCGAGCAGCTACAGAGAATGGCTGAGCCTTTCCTGATCTGGTTCCTCTCTTCCTGTCCCTTCCCTACCTCCAAAGCTCCAGCTGCAGACATGGGGGACATGGTTGCTGCTTTCCCCCCCAGCCAATCCACTCTCCTGGGCAGACGGCAGTTCTAGTTCAGGGTTCCCCTGCCCGTGGCAGCTCACGAATCTGCGCTGGACGCCCCCACCCCCAGCCAGGGCTGGCTCCTGGGGAGCGTTGTCCTGCCTCAGCCCTCCAGCCCCTCAGCCAGCTCAGAGAACTAGGCAGCACCAGCATCTCTCTCGTGGCAGCCTCGAGTGCAGGGGGCACCTAGGGACTGAGGGAGCCCCGCCAGGACCCTTATTTCATCTCCTGCCCAATACGAACAAGGAGGCCCCATGCCCTGGTGGCTTCTGGCCATATCCGGGGCAGCTGCAAAGAAGGGGTAAATTATAGACTAGTCCTAGTTGGCTAACGCTGAGTTACCTCCCTGAAATAATGAACAACGCCCTTTTGGACGCTGGAGTGGCCCTCCGTTCCCAGCAGGAAGGACAGGCCCACAGCTGAGAGGAACTGGCGCTGTGTTAACAGAGGGCAGGGACGCCACTCAACTACTTTTGTTTCCAGTCTTTCTAGCAAGAAGGAGGGTCTTCAAACTGGAAAAAGGACAAGAATATATGACAGGGAGTGTGGCCCATGTCTGGCTGCTTTCAAGGTCTTCCGTCCTCAGCCTGCTGAGGGGCTGGCCCATCCGAGCCGGACAAGGGGGGTGGGCTGAGAGCACCACAGACGAGTCCCAGACCTGGACCTCAACCCTGGAGAACCCCAGGGCCCAGGACAGCCTCGCAAAGGTGCTTGCAGGAGTTTACAAGACAATCATAACAAAAGTAGCAGCAGTCCTGACATGTGCCTACCCACAGAGCCAGGACTCAGCACGTCCCATATACAAGCTCGTTCAAGCCCCACGATAACCCAATGGAATGGGGGACTATTATCATCCCCGATGAGTAAACAGAGGCCGAGAAAGGTTGGCGGGGGCGGGGGGAAGCAAGACATAAGAAGCCAACGTGGTTTCAGACCATAAGTCTACGTACTCGTCATAGTCTGCTCCCGCATGTCAGGGACTCTCATGATTTGGACAGTGGTGTTTCCCCTCATCTTTGTATCCTTTAAAAGGTCAATCTTTGTGTCTCAATTTCAGGTACTCATGTTTTTATCAAATGTTCTTGTCTTCTCTTTTCTACTATGATTCCTAAGCCAATAAATCAGGGGGATGTCAGAGGCCAACCTTATATATACATAAGACCATTACTAATTCAAGTGCATACTTTATTCAGACTTCCTTAGTTTTTACCTAATGTCCTATCCTTGTTCCAGGACCCCATCTACATTACATTTAGTTATGTCTCCTTAGGCTCTGCGTGGCTGTGACAGTTTCTCAGACTTTCCTTGGTTTTGATAACCTTGACAAATTTGAGGAATACTAATCAGGTGTTTTGCAGAATATCCCTCAGTTGGGGTTTGTCTGGTATTTTTCTCATGACTAGACTGGGGTTATGGGTTTGGGGAGGAAGACCACAGAGGTAAAGTGCCACTTATGACATCACATCAAGGATACACACTGTCTCCATGACTTATCACTGTTGATGTTGACCCTGATCGTGTGGCTGAGGTCGTGCTTCTCAGGCTTCTCTGTTGGAAAGTTACTCCTTCCCCCTTTCCATACTGTGCTCTTTAGAAAGCAGTCACTGTGCACATCTGACACATCACTTATGGGGTGGGGACTTATGCTCTACCTCCTTGATGGGGAATTATCTATACAAATTATTTCTTCTGTATGGGAAATTCACCTAGTATCTTTTCATTCATTCAATCATTTACTTATATTAGTATGGCCTCATGGTTATTTTATACTTTGCAACCTAGTATATTTTGATGTGTGCAAAGGATTATGGCATCCCTGGTGTTCTGGGGGTAGTTGGTAAAATGTGGGTAACCAGCTCTGAGAGGTTCACCAAACCCCATATTAATGAACAACAGTTATCCACCCTCGAGCACCAGTGGGTTGGGGAATCAGGGTCTCCACCTGATTTTTGTACAAATGAAACAGAAACAGCCCGAGCACATAGAATTTTGAAGGGATCGCTACCTGTGGAGAAATGACTTTCCTCCCTTGTAGTGAGTAGGGAAGCAAAATGTTTGTCTGTGGGTCTCAAGCGACAGTACAGTGTGAGTAGAACCACCCCTACTAGGCCCTGTCCGTGGTCCTGCCCTGTGTTTACTTTCAGCCTGTGGATTCAGACATAAAGCACCTGCTTCTCCAACCTGCAGGAAGCACAGCATTTGATAGTGTCAGAGATAGGATTTTAAATTCTATTGTCTATTACGATGGGATGAAACAAACAAGATGAAATTTAATCAGAATAAGGGCCAAGTAACAGGTTTTGATTCAAGAAATCACTGACACAGACAAGAGGCTTGATCTCCTCAACAAGTCAGGATTATTAAAGAGATTTTTTTAAAGAAAGGAATTGCATTAGAGTAGAGAGACCTAAGGTCACAACAACTGATGCATCACACAGTTCTACAGAGGAAATTGGTTTAAACAAAACAGTAAAAATTGACATTTTGGGGCCAAACAGGGAGATGTGAATAAGGTCTGCATATTAAATGAGATGAAAATTTACGGAAGCTGAAAGTGCTGATCATTTACTGGAAAAAAAATCAGGTGACGAAACAGTGTGCACAGCATGATCTCATTTTACGAGGGAAATCTACATATAAGCAGAGAAACGGGACTGGAAGGATGTGACCAAGGTGTCACAGCACAGCTGCCTGGGAAATGGGAACATAACATTTTGCTTGCCCATGTTTCTCATTTCCTACCGTGCATATAAACTGCATAAGATTATGCTGTAAAAAGGGGCGCCTGGGTGGCTCAGTTGGTTAAGCGACTGCCTTCGGCTCAGGTCATGATCCTGGAGTCCCGGGATTGAGTCTCTCATTGGGCTCCCTGCTCGGCAGGGAGTCTGCTTCTCCCTCTGACCCTCCCCCCTGTCACGCTCTATCTCATTCTCTCTCTCAAATAAATAAATAAAATCTTTTTTAAAAAAAAGATTATGCTGTAAAAAGAAGGAAACTGCTGACCCTTCTCCAGGATTGAGGGGAATCCTGGTTTGGCAGAGGTTTCTAAGAAAGATCCCTGAGGGCTTGGGGGGCCAGAAAGTCAATATGAATGGAAAGTGTGGTCTACCATGCAAAAGGCAGCCTCACCTTGAACCACCTGCATTTGTGTCAGATGCTGGGGTTGGAGCAGTCCTGGGGGGTCTCCTGACCCAGGCCCTCCGTGTTATTACTAGGAAAACTGAGTCCCACAATTAGTTGATGGCAGCTCCAGGGCCATAAGCCACAGATTTGGCCCCTGCCGGGTCATATGGAAATGGCTGGTGCTTCAGCAACAGGGGGTATTTGACCTGGAGGAGTAAAGACAGGAAGGAGTGGATGGGAAGGAGTGAAGGGAGCAGGAGAGCTCTTTTCAAATACTGAAAGGCTGCCACATAGAAGAGAGACCCATGTGAGTCCCTGTGCAGAAGTGCGATGACTCTGTGGCAAGCGGGTTTGGCCCTAAGAGTGCGGGAGGGAGTAGGTTCCAACAGCAGCAGCTGTCCAGCTCAGGGATAAGGTGGTGATGCCTACTGGGGGGCTCAGGTGGCCTTCCACAGATTGCGGGGAGAACCGTTTTGCTGTTCTGGAACTCCAGGCTCCAGCAGAGCCAGGTGGATACTTTGCCCCATGCCCTGCGTCCTGAGAGGGGTGCTGGGGCTCTCCCCACGCTAAGGGGCTGCTCAGCCGGCCTCAGAGGGAGCCACTGGTGAGGGTGAGGAGCTTGGCCGGCCTTTGGGGAACGAGAACGATCACAATGGCTGCAGGAAATGTGGGCTCCAACAGGAACCACAGCACTGAGCTTCCTGGGATGGGGTACCTGGTTCTCAAACTTGATACCTGCCTCCTCCTCTTCCACCTACTGCTCCCAAACGCTGGCCATGCCCGGGTGCTATGGAGAGATGGTTATCTCTCATCTCCCCTCTGCCAGGTGACAGAGAGGCATGCGTCTGACCTAACTACATCCTGGCTTCTCCCATGGACTAGGCCTGAGGTGCTCCCAGAAGAGAATGCCAGCCAGTGGCCCATCTGACGCCCTCGGCCCCCATGCTCCCCATGCAGAGCCTGAGGCTTTAAGTGGCCTTGGAAACTCACTAGGCAGGGCTTCTGTTCCCAGGAGAAAACCCTGAGCAGGTCAGAGTGGGCAGTGACAGGAGGGTGGGTGCCCTGCCCTCCCTGCCAGGCAGTCACCAGTCCCTGTGCCACGGCAGGAGAGGACCCTGGTCGAGGCGGGCATTTATTGATATTGCTCTGCTCACCCCACTGGCAACACCCACCCTATGATTCTTGCCCTGCTAACAACCAACGGAACTCCTGCTCCCCCGGAATAGACGAGGGCCTACCACAGGAGACACTCGGCTCAGCTGCCCTCCGCAAGCCTGGCTCTGGCTGGCCTGCCGCCGCTAACACAGCCAGCTGCCAGCCGGGCCCGCCCATCGGAGCCCGAATGAGGGGTCACCAGGTGTCATCCTCCTGTGCGCGGGGTGGGAGCAGTCAGGCTGCAGAGCACCCCTAGTTGGCCCCTCCACCCCCTGGCTGAGGCCCAGTGGGGCGCAAGCGCCCCCCCCAACCGCGTCCTGGAATTCCATTCCCACCCCGGGGCCGGGCTCTGACAGTTCCTGCCCCCCTCCCCAACATCGGGTGGGCTCTCACAGCCATCAGAGGGACCCGCACTGCGGGGGAGGGAAGGTGGGCAGGGAAGCCACCCTGGGCGTGCCGCGTGACGCTCGCCGCCGCGGGCGCTCGGGGCGGGGGGTGGGGGGGGAAGCGGGGGTCCGACCCGGCCGGGGAGCCGGAGAGGGAAGAAGGGGGGTCCGGGGCGGGGGGAAGGGGGCGCCCGCTTGGGCGGGGGCTAGGGGCTGGCGCCGGCGGGGCCCCTCCCGGGCGGGTAGAGGGCAAGGGACGCCGGCGGGGCCCGGGGACGTGGCGCCCTTACCTCCTCGCCTTGGCCGAAGCGCAGCCCGAGCGCCGCGACGCGCTCCACGCGCAGGAAGCCGTCGGGGTCGCGGCCGCACACCTCGAACACCTCGCGCAGGCGGCGCACGGAGCGCAGCAGAGCCGCGGGGGCGCCCGCCCAGCCCGCGCCGCCCGCCATCCGGCCGGCCCCGCGGCTAGCCCGAGCCCCGCGCCGCCCGCCGCGGCCGCCGCAGCCCGCCCCGCGCCGCCGCCGCCGCCATCGCCGCTGCGCGCCCTCCGGGCCGCCCGCCCGCCCGCGCGCCTCTGCGACGCGCAGCCTCCGCCCGCCGGCGGCCGAGCCGTGTCAGCGGCGGCGCCGCAGCCCCGCGCTCCGGGCGGGCGGGCGGGCGGGGAGGGGCGGCGGCGGCGCGGAGGCTGCAGACAAAAGGAGCCGCGCTCCCCCGGGTCGGGCGCCCCCGCCCCCGCCCCGCCGACGCGGTTTCCCTCTGTCCCCCGAAAAGCGGAGGGGGGTGCGCGGCCGGTGCCGGGAAACTCCCCGCCGCCCGAAGGCCCCGCCCTCCTGGAAGAATGCAGAGGTGAGGCTCGGGTCCCGCGGCCTCTCCCCCGCCCTCGGCGCCCCCGGCCGCCCATCCCCGCTCCCGGCGCCCCGGATGGGTGCCCCGCGGGCCCGAGCGCTCTGGAGGTGCTAGGTGTTTCCCACGTGAGCGTTCGATTGTTACATTCATCCGGGCGGACGCGGAGACCCAGAGAGGTTGAACTACTTACCCTAGGCCACACAGCTCGTGAGAGGCAGGGCTAGGATTGATAACCCAGTCCAGATCTGGGTGCACCTAGACTCCCTACTCCTAACCTCCGTGCTGCCTCTCCAGGCTTTGGACCGCACAGTCGTCCCCAGCAGCGCTCCTGGGGCCAGGTCGCTGCTGGGGAAGGACAGGGAGAGGAGGA
Source organism: Eumetopias jubatus (assembly GCF_037043125.1). Lineage (NCBI taxonomy): Eukaryota > Metazoa > Chordata > Mammalia > Carnivora > Otariidae > Eumetopias > Eumetopias jubatus. Next base: position 123,408,808 of record NW_028274816.1, read on the forward strand.
GCAGGAAACAGAGCTCCGGCCCCGGCCCCAACAAGGGCACCCCCTCCAACCCAGGGACAGGGGAGGTAAAGAGAGGACCAGGGGCAGGCAGGAGGAAGGAAAAACAAGGCAACTAGGTTGCAGGGCCCAGGGACACCGAACGCCTTGGGAAGGTCCCCTCCCCTCCCCTCCCCTGGGTTCCCACTCTCACCCTTCTCTGGCAGCCCTGGCCGGTGCCCAAGCTCAGAGGCCGGGACAGAATCTCAGCCTGGAGGGCGGGCAGCAGCCTGCCGGCCTCCACCTGAGCCTCCTCTAGGGAGTGCTCAGCTGAGCCTCCACGGGGGCTCCTCATGCTGGCCCCAGCCCTACCTCGGGGCTCTGCAGGATCTGGCCTGCCTCCTCTCCTCCCCTCTGCCCTGTGGTTCAGCAGGCCAGGCCCCTGTGGCACCAGTTGCCCCCAACCCAAATGCAGGCCTTGGCTGAGTCCACTCCCACTTGTGCTCTCCCGCTCAGTTCAGAGGTCTCCTCGTCCAGGAAATGCTCCCTGATGGCTCTCCATCTTGCCTGTTAGTCTGAGTTCTGGGGCCTTCCTCCAGATGCCTGCTTCGTTTTATCATTCTCTGGTCCCACCATGCTGGGAAGCCCTCCAGGACAGGATGTGTCTTCATCACCTTCTCGTCCCTGATCTCCAGCCAAGGGTGGGTCCCGAAGAAGCCCCAGCCCCATTATCTGCAGGAGCCAAGAGCAGTGTGACGACCCAGGCAGGGAGTGTGGAGTGGCCTGGGGCCCAGTTCCGTACATGGGCTGTGTGTTCTCTCCTCCCTGGCCTCTGGCCTTCCTGCTCAGCTCTGAATGGGGCCACCATGCGGCTTCTCTGCTAGCGGCCCACTCTTCCCTCTGTGCAGCCCAAGTTCCAGGGATGAATGTGGCCTTTATCTGCCCTTTGCTCCTGGGTACTCACTCGAATTCCTCCGGAAGCACCTCCTGAGAAGAGAGGCTTGTGAGTTTGAGGATTGGAGAGTCCAAGATGTGGGAGAGCAGGAGAGGGGAGGTCATGAGGTAGGGCTGGAGGTTGGGGGTGGGGTGGGTTCTGGGAAGAGCATGGGCTTCTCTGCTAGCTGGATGCTCCTCAGCAAGATGCTTTTCAGTCTCAGTTTCCACGTCTGTACAATGGGGCTAATGACAGTAACTCCCATAGAGGCTGGCCAAAGATTAGAGCTAACATGTGCCTATTACCCCACCCCCACTTGCCCTGTGAAGTGGAAGAGGAAGTAGAGGAAGAGAGTCAGGGAGGTCCCAGGGCAACTGGGGAGGGGAGGGTGGAGGCCGGCTTTTGGAGGTCCCTCGAGCTTCCAAGGAGGTTGGGGCTGCCGCCTGCCCCTGGAACCCTCTTACGAATTCTTCCAAGTCAGCTCCTGCCCATTCTCTCTCGCAAGAGGTTCACACAGAACAGAGATGAGCAGGGGCCAGAGCTGCAGAAATGGCTGTCAGAGCTCTCTGGCATCACGTCCCCTAACTGGGGGGACCAGGGAGCTGGGACACCTCACCCAGTTCAGCTGGTCGAGGCCGGGGGAGGGGTGCTCAGATCTGAGCATGAACGCATCCCACATGAACCACGCCCAAAGCCCACAGATTTGTGGTTCTTCTCCCCCAAAGACAGGGTTACACCAGATTCCAAAGTTCCTTCCTTCGGGGGGAGCCCTCCCTGACCCCTGACTCTCCTCAGCCAGCTCCCCGGCTGCAGTTTTGGCTCTGCTGGGTGGTGGTTTGATGGATCCCTGCCTCCCCCTCCCCCCAAGATGTGACCTGGGGACTGGGGCTGTCGCTCAGCATTGTGGTACTGGGGCCAGCAAGACATCGCAGGCACATTCTCTGTGTTGTCACATTCTTTCTGTTTTACCGGCATGCTGGGGGGACAGAGAAAGGAGCAGCCACAGTCCCTGTCCTTGCTGAACTGATAACTGGGCAGTCACGACACGTGGCCTGCACTGAGGGCCCAGGTGGTCGGAGGCGGACTGGGACCCGAGCCCCAGAGGCTCCCAAGTCTTTGGTCAAAGAGGTCAAAGTGCAGCCCTGGCGGCTAGGGCAAGAGAGTAGCCATGCCAGAGCTGGAGCCCTGGGGTGGAGGGGCTTGCCCCAGGGAAGCAAGAGGCCCCTTTGGGGGAGCAGTGAGCAAGAAGACCCAGGGCCTCTCTCCTCTCTTCCTCTTCCCCCAGGTGACCCAATTCCCCAGGCCCATCTGGGAAATACACACGGAAGGAGCAGTGGGGATTCCAGCCCGTTCTCTAGGGAGAAGCCTCAAGAGGCTTTAGCCTCTCCCGCCTCCTGTCTCTCCTCATCCCAGCTCCCTCCGGCCTCCCCCTGCCCCCGGGCACCTCCTCACTCCTCACTCCTCCCTCCTCCCCCAAGCCCCTTCCTCTGGCCAACTCCTGTCCTTCCAGATTCCCTGGACGGGGCATGTCACCTCCTGCAGGAAGCCTTCCCTGACTACACCCTCCCTCACCTTGACTGCCTCTCCCCTCTGCTCCTGGAGCATTCTGTGCAGATAGGTGACACATACAGACTGTGGAGCCACCCTACGGATGGGGATAAAGCCATCAGGAGGGCTAATAGATGTACACGTCAGTACCCAGGTACTAGGTGCTAGCTACTGTGACTGTCCTTGTGTCTCTTTCTCCTGTTACTTATCACGAGAGCAGTTGGGAATGGCTATGAAAGGGCCCTGAAGGCGGGGACTGTGTTGTTTCTAGATTTTCTAGCTCCCAGCTCCTAGCACCGTGCCCGACACACACAGTCAAGGTCTGTGGAGGAATAAATTGAGGAAGGAATGGGCAACTGCGGTGTGGTAGGCTGGAGAATGCCCCCTGCGGATAGTCACGTCCTCATCCCCGGCCCCGTAAGTGTTCCCCTACTGGAACATGAGTCTTTGCAGACTTGATTAAGTTAAGGATCTGAAGATAGGGGATTATCCAGGTGGGTTCTAAACACAGTCATGCATATCCTATAAGAAAGAGGCAGGGGCGCCTGGGTGGCTCAGTCGCTTGGGCATCTGACTCTTGGTTTTGGCTCGGGTTGTGCGCGCTCTCTCTCAGCTGAATTAAAAAAAAAAAAATCTAAAAAAAGAAAAGGCAGAGGGAGATCTGACACAAACAGAAGAGAAGGCAACATGATGACACCGGGCAGAGATCAGGGAAGCAGCCCTAAGCCAAGGAATCCCGCAGCCATCAGAAGCTGAAGAGAGAAGGCCAAGAATCTTCCCTTGAGCCTCCAGAGCGAATGTGGCCCTTGATCTTCAGACTCCTGGCCTCAAGAAATGTCACAGAATACACTTCTGTTGTTTTAAGCCCCCCCCCCCCCCCCGGTGTGTGGTAGTGTGTCACAGTAGTGTGGGTCCCACACAGCTGGGCTGGACACCAAGTTCTGCTCTGTTCGCCCTATGATTCTGCACAACTTCACTTCTCTGAGCCTCGGTGTTCCTGTCTGTAGAGTGGGAATAGGAGTTCCTACCTCGCAGAGGTCCTGCAGGTTTGTAATGAGAAAATGCATGTGACGGCCCTGGGGCGTGCCCAGCGTGGAGCGGTCTAGAACCAGTCTGAAAGGGGGAGGCATTTCTGATTTTCAGGTAAGGGCCTTGACTTCGTCGTCCACGTTGTGTGGAAATAGGGCAGGATCCAGTTTCTTCTTGCTCACAACCTGCTGTTTTGGTTTGTTTTTTATTTAACCAGGAATAATTATCGCTCTGGAGAGGAGGAAGGTGGTGTGAACTCACTTGCTTTCTTCACCTGTCCTAAAATATGCTTGGTCCGCAGGGAAGCGTGCGGGAGCAGCCGGCACTGCTGGGGGGTGCCAAGGCGGGGGGGGGGGGGGCGTCCAGCTGACAAGGCATCTACAGACCTTGTTCTTCCTTTCCCTCACTGTGGGAACCTTCCCCGACCCTCAGAAGGGAGCAGAGGGAGGAGGCCCAACCGATTGCTAACCTTCCTTCCAAGATTCTAAGAAGAGTGCCCAAACCTTACTTATTCTTCCCAAGTGCGTTCCAAATCCTGTCACCAGCGGCAGGAATGGCTCCTAACGTGGCTTCGGGCCCGGGGCACCAGCTCCGGGTTCCTCTAGGGTCGGGAGGCAGCCTCCAGCCGCGGGTCTCACGGACCGGAAGGCTCCTCCCCGCGGATCCGCACCTTGCCGGGCTTCCAGCGCTCTCTGCTGCCCCCTAGCGCAGGAGAGAAGAACTCCCAAGTCCTCCGCGGCCAAGGCCTTGACCGTCTTACCCCAGCAGGGCCCTCTGTTCTGGAAGGCACTAATGCCCTCTACCACACTGTACGTTTCTTGAGCATGGGCCTTGACTCCAAGACACTGACTCAACAAGGAGTCGATCGATGAAATGCCTGACTTGTCTACGCATGCCGTTCCCTCTGCCTGGAATGTCCTTCCCCTTCTCATCTCCACAGCTGTCCCTCAGACGCCACCTCCTCCAAGAAGTCTTCCTGGGTGAGTTGCCCTCACCGCTCTGCTCTTACGCCATGCAGACTCTCCTAGAGTGTTTTCGTGGTGCTCCGTGATACCCTGCCCCCGTGCTGACCTTCCCCTGGCCAGGACACCAGGCCTTCTGCGTCTCTGCTCTTCCCCGGACCTCAAGGCCGACGTCATTCCAAGACCAAGAAGGGAGAGCTGACGTCAACGTCAGGGCCACGCTCTCATCTGCTGGCTGCCGTATGATTGTGTGCACGTTCACTCGGGTGTCTAATGTGCGTGTGTGCACACACATATACACGTACGTACTGTCAAAATACAGACACACAGATTTTACCATTGGAACCTGCCTTCCTGGTGACTTCGCTGACCGGCATACCTTTGGATCTACTTTCTTCTTCCTCGGAAGACCCTTCCTCCGGCCTCTGTAACAGCCCCAGCTAGCCCTTCCTGGGGCCTACTCCCTGCCGGGCGCTGGGCCAAGGGCTCAGTGAACCAGCTCTGTTGTCTCCAAGAGCTCCATGAGGGCATTTCTTTATTAACTCTATCTTCAGGTGAGAGAAGTGAGGTACAGCGGGGTGATGCGATTTGCTCAAGGTCACAGAGCTGGTACCTGTGGGAGCCAGGGTTTGACTCTAAGCTGTCTGGCTCCAGGTGCCCTCTCTCTGTGAGGCCTGGTTTCCTCCTCTGCTTTCACCTCCTGATAGCACCTGAGTCTCCCTGTCTTCACAGAGCGAAACCCGCCCCCCCCCGCAAAGTGTGCTCAGAGCATCCATGTGTCTCTGCTGGGGAATTGGACCGAGAGTGAATGTGTCCCAGGGGCCTTTGTCTTGCAGGTCTCAGAACACACAGGCTCCTTGGTCCTGCCAGGCCCGGGACCACAGCCTGGTCAGCATCCAGGGATGCCACCTGCTGACCTCCTCTTCCTCCCAGCAGGCCCGCAGATACCCTGCACTGTCGGGAGTCTGGCAGGCCCATCCTGGGATTCTGCTGCTTTTTGTGGGAGGAATGTGACGGCAAGACCAAGAGTACAGGTTTCCAGGGTGCCTGGGTGGCTCGGGTCCTGGGATCAAGCCCTGCGTCGGGCTCCCTGCTCAGCAGGGAGTCTGCATTTCCCTCTACCTGCTTGGGCTCTCTCGCTCTCTCTCTCTCTCTCTCAAATAAATAAATAAATAAATCTTAAAAAAAAAAAAAGGTACAGGTTTCAGACTCAGAGGGCTTGGGATCCACATCATGTCTCAGCCACCTGTAAGCCATGTGACCTTGAGAGAGAGCGAGCACAAGCAGGGGGGAGGGAGAAGCAAGCTCCCCGCTGAGCAAGGAGCCGGTTGTAGGACTCAGTCCCAGGACACTGGGATCATGACCTGAGCAGAAACCAAGAGTCAGTTGCCCAACCGACTGCACACCCAGATGCCCCAGAAGATGCCTGGGATATTAACAAAGGCTCAATAAATGGTTAAATGGCAGGTGGTGTTGCTGTGCTAATTATTAGCTTCCCCCCTGGGGCCCCTCCCTTCAGGGGATCATACACTCTGCTCTATGGAACTCAAAAGTAGCCATGTATGATGTGCTTTGGCCAGTGAAATGTGGAGGAAGTGTTACTTATGGATAGAACCAAAGCACGGTTCTTCATGTCTCCTTGTCCCCGGCCACGGGATTGGCAATGTCCCAGATAGGTGCTGCTTGTCAGCCTGGGTCATGGAATAAGGGTGAGATGGTGGTGAAGCAGGGCCGTTTGTTACTGAAGGGTAACCGAGCCCACCCTAACTGACACAGGAAGAGGGATTCTGGTTATCCCAAAGGCCTGGTGATCAGAGAGCCAGAGACTGTCAGGATGGGGACCCCAGCCCACCAACCCCTTTGTCTGATCCAAACTCACTCCTTGACTGTTGGAAAACCCAGTCTCAAGAGGGAAAGTGAGTGCCCAAGATCACAAAGCTTTTTGGTGGCAGACACCTACCCGAGAAGCTTAAAAACCAAAAGACACAGAAATCTAAGGTGTCCCCGTTTTGCGGAACACACATCTGGGAGGGGCGTGGGGGCCGGGAGCTGAGCTGGACAAGCCAGGATCGCAGAGATTTAGGAACATGGAGGCCCAGGGAGTGTGTCAGGTTTCCTGCTGGGAACCGCCCCCCAAGAGTGACACTGCATGGGAGGCACAGGATGGTCACCTTGGGGTGGAGCCCTCCAGAGGCCTCTAGGGAACAGACTGAGGTACAGTGGGTTTTTTTAAGTAAGCTCCATGCCCAACATGGGGCTCAAACTCACAACCCAAGATCAAGAGTCACATGCTCTACCGACTGAGCCAGCCAGGCCATATTTAGAGGGGGCTCCACCAGGGAGCCTGGCTTCCAGCAAGGGCAGCCCAAGGAGCAAACAGCAAAGCTGCAGAGAGGACTCCGCAGCTCCCTCAATCTGCCTCCCTGGGGAGAGGCCCGATTCTCCTCTGCCCCCTGCTGTTCAAGCGAGGTAAGATCACTCCTTAGAAGCAGCTTTTGTCTTCTAGACATCTATGTATAAACTGTATCAATATATATGTACACATATATAAACATAATTTGGGATCAACCCTCACACACGGTTTTTAAGCTCTTGACTCTGTTGGAAGTTTTCCTTCAAATTTAAATATTCTTTTTAAATATATTTTTTAAATTTATTTGTCAGAGAGAGAGAGAGAGAGAGAGCACAAGCAGGGGGAAAGGGAGAGGGAGAAGCAGACTCCCTGCTGAGCAAGGAGCCTGATGCGGAACTTGATCCTAGGACCCTGGGATCATCACCTGAGCCGAAGGCAGACACTTAACTGACTGAGTCACCCAGGCATCCCCAAATTTATTCTTTAAACCCATTAAAAAAAAAAAAAAGATTTGAGAGGGAGAGGGAGCACGAGCAGGGGGAGGGGCAGAGGAGAGAATACTCAAGCAGACTCCCCGCTGAGCATGGAGGGGGCTCAATCCCAGGACCCCAAGTTCGTGATTGGAGCCAAAATCGAGTTGGAGGCTCAGCTGGCTGAGCCACCCAGGTACCCCCTTTAAACCCACTTTAAAAGGCTGCATAAGGAGGCCCTGTCAGCTTCCAGAAAGTGCTGGATGAATGTAGATGATTGAACCAACATTTTGGTTGTCTCCAGGTGTTTTGATATTATAACTAATACTTTGATGGAAGTCTTAGCACTCTGATCACTTATTTCTCCAGGCTAGATTCCCAGATACAGTATGACTGGGGCAAACAGTGTGGATGTTTTTAAGGCTAGTGGTACAGAAAGGTGAGTTCAAGTCCACGCTTCTCTCCTGACTGGCACCAAGTATTAGTCAGACGTCTTTGCTAATTTGGCAGATGAAAATGATATTTCACTGTTTCTATTGGCATTCTTTTGCTGACTGGGTATGAACTTTTTCATCGTATAGTAATTAGCAATTGGTACAGTATTTCCTTTCTGTGGATTAGCCATTCATGTCCTTTGCCCATTTTTTCCCCCTTCGTGGGCCTTTTCTCAAAGTTGATTTTAATGAACTCTTTCTAATGTGAGCAATTTCTTAGTCTGTTGGTCTTTAAATTTTGGGTGTGAGTTCTTTGGACATGACATTTTAAGCATAACCTTTAGGATTTCTTCCACTGCTTTTAGGCTTACACAGTCCTTCCCTATTGTGAGAGTTATTGATGTTCATGGCTAACATTTCTAGCTATCCTTCTGGACAGTGAAGAATAGCTTTTTCTGATCCTTGTGATTTATTTTGTGGAGCAGTGTGCCAAGTTCTGGCAGTGACTTTGAGCAGAAGTGCTGGCACGTCTGCCCTTGGGCCTATAATTACTAATGCGAGACCCTTCAGATGCTGGGCTGTCCAAGCCGGTAGCCACTTGTAACTGTTTACATTTAATAAAGTGAGTTCCTCAGTCTCAATAGCCACATTTCATGTGTTCGACAGCCACGTGTGGCTGTGGCCACCATATTGGACAGTATGTATATGGAACATTTCCATCATCCCAGGGAGAGACTGGGCCGGGTTGCGTGAGCTCTCCGTCTGCTGTCTGACCAGTCCTTTGCTGCGGGCGCCTAGGCACTCTGGAGCTCTAGAAATTGGGCGAGCAGCGCCCCCTACCGACCAGTGGTGGACATGTAGCAAGTTGGGAAATAAGTTTTTGTGGCTTTTAGGTCAATGAGATTTGGGAGTTACTGGGGCTTTTTTTTCAACTATAGCATAACTAGGACCTTTTTGCTTGTTTCATCCTACTTAGTTTAATTGTGTTATCAGTCTTAAATACTTAAAAATTTCTATAAGTTTCCAACTACACTTTTTTCTTCCCCCTAGCCTTGCTTGTTTACTCTCCAAGATGTACCCTAGGATCATTTGTTAGGATCTTGATTGGAAGTGCATTAAATCAGTAATTTGGGAAGACCTGGCACTCTGTAATATTCAGTTTTCCCACCCAGGTCTGTGGTTTGTCTTTCCATTTCCTCAGCTCTTCAGACCGGCCCCTCACATGTCAGCCTGCTGAGCAGTGCTGTGGTGGACTGAATCCGCAACAGGGGAAGTAAAATGAGGACAACACAGTGACTTTTGTATAAAGCAAAATTAATTCCTCTAAAAGAATTCCCCCTCTCCCTACCCTTTTGGGATTGAAATTGCTTTTCCATTATAAAGAATTTTTAAAATATTTTTACTTTTTTCTAAACACATGAGTTGACAAAATACATTTTGGAAGTTTCATTGATAACGTGAAATCTGAAAACCTGGATTACAGTTTTCAATAGGCCTTTATTACATAGACATAGGTCCTCTCCATTTTGGTAGGGACTTTTGCATTGGGATTGCTCCTGTGAATGGGGTCCTTTTTTCTATTATATCTATTTCTGTAGTTCCCTGATAACGGAGAGCCTTAAGTGTTATTCAGCAACCCTCTGCTGAGTACCTTGAGCAAGCATGACCCCTGTAGCTGGAGGCTCAGAGTCTAGCCCTGGGAGTAGCGACGCTTGATCATAACACTGTTTACAAGAAGCTGTTACAGAACCAAGAGAAAGAAGTGCCTGAACAGAGCTATTTCCAGGAGGTGCTTATGCTGGAGTTCTTTTGTGAAAACAAGGGGTCCAGTAAATGTTTCCTCCATGAATGAATGAATGCTGCCAACTCAGAAATTGACTATTTTATTAATGAAAAAAAATTTTTTCTTTTTTTTTGGTCTCCTGTAGAATCCTAGAAATAAGTATGGGGGGTGGTACTGGGTTTTTTGCTTAAAGCATAGATCACCTCATTCCTCTCTGCCTTCCATCCACAGATTACTAAATTGATAAGAAAGCATCCCTTGGGACACCTGGATGGCTCAGGTCATGATCCCAGGGTCCTGGGATCGAGCCCCACATCGGGCTCCCTGCTCCGCGGGAAGCCTGCTTCTCCCTCTCCCACTCCCCCTGCTTGTGTTCCCTCTCTCGCTGTGTCTCTGACAGATAAAATCTTTAGGAAAAAAAAAAAAGAGAGCATCCCTTGCCGTCAATTTCTCATTTTACTTAGACTTTGGGCCAGACTCAAAGATACAGAGTACCCTTATTTTTGCTGTTCTGGGGCTAAGGCATGTTTTTATGGAATTAAAACGTAGAAAATTAGGGCGCATTGCCCAAAGTGGGACAAAAGAATGGAGGAAAATGAAGAGCAGAATGAGTGGCTCTCTTTTCTGGTGTGTTGCTTTCTGCCTCCACGTTGTTCCGCTCCCTGTGCTCCCTGGGCCCGGTCATCCCCAGCCTCACCTTATTTTCAACTGCTCACTAGACGGAACTCCGCCTGGACACAATTCTGGGTCATTTCTCAAGTCCCTGAGGTTGTCCCAGAAAGCAAAAATCTGTGCAGGCAAAAAAAAAAAAAAAAAAAAAATGGGCATGGGACCCCACAAAAGAGAAATAATATGGTCCATGTCCTCAAGGAGCTTATTGTCAAGGGATGGAGAGGTGCGGTCCACGGGGTTATGACCCCAAAGGCATCCCCAGTTTTGGCTACCACGCATTAGGCCCCAGGGAGAAGACAGCTATCTGCATTATGCCTGGGCACCCAGGGCAATCCCCTCAGAGGCTTTAAACCTTGTCTGTCCTTCCCAAGACCCCATCCCAGAGTCTGGCTCTGCCTCAGAAGTTTAGGATGGGCCCAAGAAGTTATCAGCAAGCTCTTCAGGTGAGGTACACCTGCTTTCTCAGTCTTGCCGTAAACGGACCAGCACGAATTGGTTTCATGGTGTTTTAGTCTTTTATTTAATGCCAGACACCATTATCCTCCTAAGGCCCAGCTCTGTCCAGGCTACAGGGTTTAGGCTGGATTCTTTCTCCATCTGGGAGCAGCCCACATAATGGGGTAAATAAAATAGTAAAGCTCGTGGCAGCTGAGCCAGAGAAAGTGTTTTCCAGTGTTTACACATGTAGTGTCATGACAAGAGTCCGTTGAGGGAGAGCTGAAAAGTTGGGAGAACTGTGGGGTGCTAACATAAGGCCCTCTGACTGCTCAATCTTGGGGTGTCCTGGCATTTCTAAGTGTTCATGTTAAAAGAAGTCAAGACAGCTTATCCCAGAGAACAGAGTCACCCCTCAGCTTGGCAGGTTGTGAAAAAGCATTCGATGATGACATCGTTCAGGACATGCAACCCCAAAATACGGCACCTTGGCCTACTGAAGATTTTAAGCTGAAGGAGTCTGAGAAAATAGTGGAGGCACGCACTAACCTTGTCCCTGCCCCCAAAACAGGACAGAAAACCCTCCTGTGAGAGGCGTCCCCCGTGCCCAGAAAAGCAGAGCGTCCTTATCTCCAAAGCTAAGAACGGCAACGCGCGGGCCTTGCTAAGTTCCCCCGCGGTTGACTACACTTACCTCATCCTCTAGGACCTATCGCGTTCCTCCACGACCGCCCACTCTTCATCAGACCTAGCACGGAAACACTCAGGGTTACCGGTTTCTCCAGGTCTTCATTTTCTGAGGAAGGCTCCTGTGTCATGTAAGCTTGTATGAAAACAGAATGCATCTGGGCTGTGTGCCTCTCTTCTGTTGGGCTGTCCCTTGTCAGTTTGATTTTCAGACCCAGCCAGGGACCCGAAGAGGCGCGAGGAAAACTCTTTCCTCCCCTACACATTTCACCAAGATTATTTTACTTTTAGTTTAGAGAGATTCTGGAAATAGAAAGGTCTTTCCCACGGACAGTCTGGGGGAGGTAGGAGAACCCAAGGCATCCTTAAAAGAAAGGAAATGGCCTTGAGGTTTCAAAAGATCAGGGAGAAGTGGTGGTGGTGGTGGGGGGAAGTGTGAAAACGGAGCTGAGGCATGTGAAGAAATTAAACAACTCCCCACATCTTAGAGCAGATTGAATTTACATTTTACTTAAAAAAGGGGGGGTGGAGTACATACACAGGGAGGAAGATGGGGTGGGGAACAACAGCGATCTGAGATGGAGTTCTACGGTTTCCCCTACAATGATCGGTTCTGACTGTTGGGCAGTATCTCTCCTGCTGGCGTACAATATTAACAAGGTTGTAGATGAGGGAACTGCCAGAGTCTAGGCCCAGATGGAAAGGAGAGGAAGTTACCATATACAATGTAAGTTTACAATACACAGCATTTTCTTTAAATGATGGGACGCAGTCGCAGGAAGAAGTTAACAATACTAACACGAGAATAATCAAATTTTTGTTATCCATGTACAGCAACTAACTGCTTTACAAAAAAGCAAAATAATACAATATATCATCACATGTATTTACAGTGTAGTAAATATACTTTTCTGTCAAATTTTACACAAACTATTTACAGGTGAATATACTGCTTTAAAAAAAATTGTGTGGCTGACATGAAGAGTGAATTTTTGTATAAGTCCATTGCATAACATTGAATAAGACATGCCTCATTATGCCTGGAGGGTTGGGAGGGGTGTAAAACAAAACGAGAAAACAAACAAAGGCCAAACAAACTGAAAAACCCTAAAACCCACTAAGCAGGGAGGGAGGGCTGCCAGCTTCCGTCCTGTGGGGGTGGCAGCTGACCGCTCAGGGTGGCGTCCTCGGAGCTGGGCTCAGGACCGGCACAGGGCTGGCATTCAGTAATGAACATGTTAGTCGAGTGGATGAAGGACAGAGCTTCGCTGCTTTTCCCCAAAGCCAGTGAACCGTGTTCTCAATGTTGGCAAACAAGGGCCCACCCGAGACGAGAGCAGTGATAAAACAGGTGGGTTATGTACAACGAAAACGTGATGAGTTTATGTTTGCCTCTTCAAAAAAATCAGGGGGAAACATCCACAAACCCCAAACAAATGACTTCTAATGTTCTGTATAGAACTTACATTGGATTACGCAAAATGGGAAACCTGCTCTGAATTTCAGATTTCTTGTGCAGATCATGGTATGAGGCCTAAGTGTTTCATTTCTCAGGGGAAGCATACTGGTGAGACTTAGCTTATGTTCACTTTAGTTACTTGGAAAGCTAGATTTTCCACAAAAGTCGGAAGTTCTCTAAACAAGGTAAATTTTAAACCTTAGTAGGTTTTCAAATTTCCAGGATGTACTGGTCAAAAGTGTTTTTGCAGTTCAAAGAAGGCTCAATTTTGATTTGTGCAACGCTGATCATTTCATGAGGTACTTCAAGTGAATTCATTCCATTCATTACACTGGAGGGAAATAATGAATAAATTTAAGAAACAGCATACCTTGGAAAACTTGTTATGGAAACATCACTATTTTTTAACAGAAAACCTTTGGCAGTTTCTCTATTTTGATGGGAGAAGCAAAATAGCATAACAACACCCACCAACATGCACCAAACCAACCAACAAAGAGGAAAAACATGGAACCACAATGATTAAAGGCTCACATCTGCCTTTTATTCCAGGATCCAAGAAGTTGCGACACCTTCCCAGAAGCACTGGGTTGCGGGAGAACCAAGACCTAACAGCAGCTTGGCATCGGGATATTAAGGATCTATTTCTAAACTCAGTTCTCGTCTCAGCGTCTTTATAGAGTCCTAGCTGCTCTGTTACTATGAACATTCTACTCTAATGCAGCCTCTACAATAGTTAAAAACAAAAGTTTAGTTAATTGCACCTGTCTTCAATATTTTCCAACAATTCTACGTCAAAATAACTATTAATACTAAAGTTTTTTCCTTTTATTTTGGCAAATGGTTCTTACTTTTCCCAGACTGTAAACAAATTAAAAAAATTAAATTCTTGTTATTTCTGAATATCAAAAGCAATTTTATTTACATTAACATATTACATTGTTACTGTGTGGATAAATGTGAAATGTGTTATATTATTAAAATCAGAACACTTCAATGTACCATTATTTATTGATTTAGCTGTGGAATTTAATTTACTGAAATCCACTCATGAAACAGCACTACAGGAAGCCCCCCCTCCCCTAGGTGTCTTTTCCCCTCCCAAAGCCATTACATTGTAACATATAAAGGGAACCTGGGAGTAGGGGGATAATATCTTTTTGTAATAAATATGGTTTAGATCTAAATTGGAACATCCAGATACTACTACTATGTTTGCTGAAGTCAAATCATTCTGCATACTGCAGGTACCACAAAAAAATTGGATCTGCATTACTATGGAAATTCCAACACCGTGATAATCCATACCGTTTCAGTATAGCAGCAACTCTTAAGGTCCCCTATTGTCATCCTAACGCAGGCTGACCAGTCCTTTCACAGTGATTAAATGCAATTCTATCAAATAGAACCCCAATGTTTTGCTAAAGAGATTCCTGCTTTTTTTGGAGGGGAGGGAGATTACAAGACACTTAAAATACATGTTATCAAAGAAATTTTTGATAATATACACCATACTCTGTGTTTCTGGGAAAATTATTAAACAAAATAAAAGCATCAGCTACTCTAAAAGTCACGTACCATTCCATTTTGCTACGGAGCTAATGCAAACATCTATGAAAATTACCTTCAAGGAACAATTTTCAACACTTTGTTCACTGACTACCCTGCTCAGAATTATTTTAGCAAAGAAGAGAAGGAGGGGGAAAACATATAATTACTATACTTAGTATAGTTTTGGCTTATAAAAACAAAAAACAACAACTTTTAGTATATTTAAAGATTAAAAGATAATCAACTGGAGGAAAAAAATAAACGTTTGGATGACTGAGTTTGGATAAGGCCTCAGAACCCATCGCTTAATTCGGTAATGTTAAGATATACGTGGTTATGCTTATTTTCCTGTAATTATTGCTAATACTCAAGTGTTAGTACTTCTTAAGAACTCATTACAAAATACTAAATCCCTCCACCCCCCAAAGTACCTTGCCTGTGGCTTTATGGTGTGAAGTCACTGAGGCTTGACCTCTATGGTTCCTTCAGTTTTGTAAGGTAAAAAAAAGTCCACAGCTAAAAGTCAGATTAAACATACTGGGGTTATAGTATTATTTCTCCCATAAACTTCTATCTTGAAAAGTGTGTAAATAAGACTAACACTTTACTTTGTATGATGAAGAAGGGGAAACAGAGAAGGCAGAGAGCTCTGTGCAAATGGCTTTCATAGCTGGTCAGTGGTAGCAGTATTCGAGAATTCATCCTCTCTCACAACTGGGATGTTCTCAGTGCAAGCGTCCTGACCTCCCACTTTCTTTGCAGTTGTTCTGAACACCTGCTTACACCAGACACACCAAAAGTAGAAGGAAGAAAAAGTTAAAGAAAAAGCAGCATTAAATTTAGGCAATGCTTCCAAGAGTTGATCATCTGGCAACATGGCAGACGCGGGTGGGCTCGTTATAAACACGGAGTGCAGCATCACAGCACGGTGGTGGAGGGGTCACTAGTGACGAGCCCGTGTGGGTTACGTCTGTTTGAAAAAGGAAAGAAAGAAAGCTTCACACGATCTTCTTAATGCTATTACGTTTGAAACTGCCAGCGCTTCTTTGCTTCTGCACTTGGCTTGCGGATCCATGGCGAGTTCGTCCACTGTTACAGTGCCCGGTGGTGGGGGAGAGTTCAACGTTCTCCTTGTCGATTCCTGGGGAAAAGCAGAGCAGCCCGTTACTCCCCCTCCTCCGGAGTTACGCCCCAGGCCTGAATCTCATGCTGCGGATGCGAGATACAACCTGGCGAATTGTTTTCCCCTATTTCAACAGTCAACTGCTAGGATGTTTACAAAGACCTTGCCACACACAAAACGTCACGTTTTGTTAAGCAAAACTTGCTATCACAGCAGAAAAACACCGTAAGAAAAAAAAACTGAGAAGTTGCAAGGGAAAGCTAGAGGCAGGCACGCTTGAGCTGAATGAAGGCTAGCAGCCACCAGGGAAGACTAGGGCTCCTTCCTCCATGTTATACCAGAAGCTTCCAGCAGAGGTCAGCTTCTAGCCACATATCCTTACTATACTCTCCAGTTGCAGAAAGCACTGAAATTTGTCATTTCAAAAAAACGAAGATACTTTATTTTTTTTTAAGATTTTATTTATTTATTTGACAGAGAGACAGTGAGAGAGGGAATACAAGCAGGGGGGAGTGGAAGAGGAGGAAGCAGGCTTCTTGCTGAGCAGGGAGCCCGATGTGGGGCTCGATCCCAGGACCTGGGATCATGACCTGAGTTGAAGGTAGATGCTTAACCGACTGAGCCACCCAGGTGCCCCACCTTATTAATTTTTTTTTAATCATAGTGCCTGTCCCAAAGGATGTCCAATATTTACTGAGAAAATAATATATGACAAAGGTTATATTGTAGAATCTTTGCTTTAACATTTTCAACTATGGCAAATCCCTTCATGTTCTGCACCTATCTTTCATGGAGAAAGACTTTAACCTCTGAAAATTGGGCCCTACCGTGAATTTTAGAAATAGTCCAAGCAGTAACCTCATAAAAGTAACCAGAAGCAAAAAAAAAAAAAAAAAAAAAAATACTTTTTGCCCATTCGATTAATAAAGATTGCAAATTAGATAGGTAACAGAAGAGTGGTTATCCCAGGGAAGCAGTGACTGGAAGGGGACAGGCAGGTGGTCTCTCGGGGTGCTGGTAATGTTCTTTTTCTTGATCCAGATGTTGGATTTTTAAGTGTTTACTTCTTAAAAGTTCACTAGGTTGTAAACTTGATCTGTATACTTTTGTTACATTTCAATAAAATTTACCAAAATAATTAGTGCTTATACCCACCTGTGGCATAACTTGGTGGGACAGCAGAAAGCTGGAGAGCACTTTAGCAATTTATATCAAAACGTAAAGTACTGCTTGATATTTACTGATACAGAAAGATGACCATAATTTTGAAGAAAACTCACATACAGAAAAACATCTGTCAAATTTGTTACTTCTGGACGGTGTTAATTCAGGTAATTTTTACCTTATTCTTATTATACCATTTGAATTTTAAAATAAACATGAAATCTGAGAAAGGAAAAATACTCATTTTGGGACAAAGCACCATTTCAAGTCAAAAAGTATTTACATTATAGAAAATGGACATAGATCCACACATCTACTTATTGGCTTATGAGCTGGAAATGGATTTGTGATGATCTTCTAGGAGGCACAAATCATTTAGGTTCAGCCTTGCATTCAATTCAGAGTAAGGCATCTAGAGGCACGTGGCCAGTTCCATAGGCTCAATAAAGGTTTGTTGTCTGAAACTTATCAAAGGAACATTGGGCATTTGTTAGTGCTTCTCTATGAAAAAGTGCACTGGGCTAGGGGTCTGGATGCAGTTGAACAACGCCCACCACACCTCTTGAGAAGCCAAGCACAGTGGACCGCCATCTCAAATCTCTTCTATTCCAATCATATGTGTGGAAAGATGAATGGAAGAAAGGACACCACAATGGTCAAAGAACTTTTCTCTGGTTAACAGAACTCTGGATGATTTTTATTCTCTTCTGCCTATTTATTTGCATCTTCTCCAGAGTGATTTTTTAAGAAAAATAACAAAATTGAAAGGAGGCTGCTCATCACCTCCAGCGTGCCCTGAACCCTGCAGTGCGTGTTTGTGCAGGCTCTCTCCGTTGCCTTGCCTGTCTCCACAAGATAAATTCGACCCGTTTTTTTCCTCATCTCCATCGATGCATTATGCTGTGTCCTGCCAGAGCTACTGTCTCCCCCTCTCTCTCCCTGCTTCTCAGTGGCACTTACATTTCTTACATTCTGCCTCTGCTACTACAACTTGTGTATACATCTTATTTCCTATGAGAGTAAAAGCACCTAGAAAAGCAAAGATCATTTATTATTCATTTTCATTTTCTGGTAAGATCTAGTTGGTATCTTTTTCAGTAAATATTGGTTGAATGCTTCCATTTTTAAATGTGATCACTGTTGTAATTCAGAGCCCCAAAGCATGCAAGCCCTGATCTCCAGGGTGTCGTGCCACATTTTGAGTGGAAAAGAAAAAAAATTTTTTTTTAGCTTCCTCCATCTGAAATTATCATGAACTTAGTGCATCTGACTTTCCATTTCCTTAAATCTGCATGTGGCCTACAAGTTCAAGCCCACAGTTCCATATGTGGGTTCTCTAAAAAGACAAGGGTTTGAAACAACTAGAAGACAGCCATCAGGAGGCGCCCAGTATGGCCCACTACGAGGAGGGACTGTGGCTCTGTGCCAGCAAACTGCCACGCTGGGGCTTGTTCTTGTGTGCCCACCGGTGACACGGCCTTGCCACCATGAGACTCCGCTCCCTCGGGGGAGAAAGCAGTCATTACGCTGCAAGGTGGCAATGCTTTCGTTTGAGGACAAGGGCCTGTTGCCTGCTGATATTCTTAAGAATTAAAGTTACAGAAGTTGGGGTCACATAGATTAAGTCACTATGGTGAAGATTTCTTCAAAGAAATACTAAGGATATTCTATTTTCTGTTAAGTAAATAACCTTCAGACCTCTAAATAAAATTTTAAAAGCCTTATTTATTTCCTGTTAAATGTTAAGGATAGAAAGCAAGGTATAAAGCTTTACACATACGAGGATCTCTACTATGTAAAGACAAGACACCAGAAGAAGATGTACTAAAATGTTAATAAACAGTGATTATCTTAGAGCAGTGGGATCATGGGTGATTTTTTTCTTCTATTCTTCTGTATTTTCTATTGTTTTCCTAATGAGCACGTGTTCCTCTTGGTAAAAAATGTTAAGAGTATCACTGACTTAGGCCCCTCGCTCACAGCCAAACGCTTCTATGCTATGTGAGAGGCTGATGCCCTACTTCCACGCTCAAATTAATTTTCATCTCAATTCTTGTTTTTGTATGTGTGTTTTCTCCCTATGCAGTGACCCAACTCTATTAACCACACACAGGTAAATGTGGCATAACTGATTCCCAACATCACAGCAAAGCTGTTTTACTTTAAAGATCAAAGGAGAAGCTGACAAAAACATTGTGGAGGGTCATTTTTAAGAAAAAAAATCTATTAAAAATGCATTATATTTATACTGAGGTACAGCATCTTGGAGAAGCCAAGTTAGTAAGAAGCAGCAATCATAGTGTCCAGTTCTGCCATTTCTGTTTCCAAGCATAACTATCATGTTTGAGAATTCTGGCAGCAGTCCTTCTTCTTGCCCTCTACGGTGAAATCTAGAAACCTCTCTAAGACACTAGTGAAGGATCTGGTCTTAGCATTCCACAGGAAGAACTCTCAGATGGTCAGCCAGACTGCTCAAAGGCAGAGAGAATCCACCCTGCACTGGTAAGGGCTATCATTTAAATTAGGGAGCAGACCCTGGTGTTGCCTCTCTGAGGCTTTGTACTCTGGTCTCTCTTAGGCCCCTAAGTACTGGCTCACCCTTCTGACCCTCAGTAGGCACAAAAGCAAAAAAAACCCATGAGGTGATGGAAACCCCAAGGCCACTACCTAAATGAAACAAAGGTAAAAACTTCTGTGGTCCTGATTTCCTAGTTTAAGTTCTCCCACAGAGGCTGTGGTCAAACGTGCAGCCAGTTACAAACATGCAGGACAGAAGAAGCTGAAATTCTCTACAGTGGTGCATTAATAAGCATTATGCTTCAATGAACTGTGGTGGTTCATGATAAGAAAATCCTAAATAAAAGGTGTTATTGGCCAGAATTTAGTAAATCAAGTGGGAAAAATGATTAGAGTGCATGCTAGTTAATTGAAGTTGTATGTCTATCTCCTCTGCTCGAACATGAGTTCCTTGAAGGCAGGTATCAAAGTTTATTTATTTTGACAACTAGGGATAGATCCAGCCTGATGAATAATAAACCACTTCATTTTAAAAATTCACCTAATTTTTAAGCACCAAAATGCCTTTCCCAAACTGGAACCTAATACTTTCATGAAATAATAAAAGGATGGAATCTCTTTCACTTCTTGAGAAGCTGAAGAAAAATGGGTTAGGTGACTTGTGAGAAGTCACACAACAAAAATAAAAGACGAATAACTCAAATCTCACACTACCTGCACGGGAGCGCTGGTAGGTTACCTGACTCTGCATTGCTTAGTTGATTACAACTATACTATGGCAAACCTGTCAGAAAAGTCTTAGGACATATATGAGAAGGGAAACCAGAGCGCTCATTTGTGACGTACAATGATGCAAACGCGTCAGAAGACCCAGGTTGGAGTCTTAGTGGGATCAGACCCTAATTTGGTTTTAGTTCCTAATCTGTCAATAAAGATAAGAGTAGATGTGCCTATTTCAAAGGGTTGTTAGAGCATTCAGATAAGATAATCCATGTGAAGACCTTCTGCACATAGGTAAAATAATTACTACACAAATCAAGATGCTCCTAATACCCGAAATAAAAAAGAAGTGACATACTGAAAGGAGTATTAGAACAAATGCACAGGACTTGAATTTCACACTAGAATGTGTACCTAAGCTAATGTGAACAAGCACAAAATATAATAAATCTTAGAAGAAAAGGTAACTATAGCTTCTTATTCTTGTGGTACAGTAAATACCTTCATGGAGACATGCTAAATATGTACTTAGAAATATTTGTATTTTAAGCTAGATATACAAAACCGTAACTATAAGAATTAACAAAACTTTTAATGTACTTTCATCAGTTGCCAATACTTCTTTTTGTATTTGGTCTAATCTTTTTGTATAATAGTCACAGAAGACTAAAAGAAGATAAGGCAGCTTTTATAAATTAGATAGAAGTGTACCGCATTTTTTTCTTCTTAGTCCTTAGAGCTAGCTAAAGACCATATTCGTTTTTTAAACATAGGTGATAGGGTACATAGCCAGCTTTAATTTCTAAGGAAATATTGGGATTGGATTTATATTGGGGGAAAACAAGTATTTCCTAAGCTAAAATTCTTCCTCAAAGCACATATCCTGCTTTTTCTATTAACTCCCCCTGGGGTTTCCTGTTCATCGGCTTGTGTGTGCCCGGGGCTGGGACTGCATGTTCAGTGTTCACGGGGCAGTGGAAGCAGCTCATTCACGGACGCAGGATGCACGGCCCTACAGGGCCAGTGAGCACCAGACCTTAAAGCGGTGGTTTTACAAGTGCCTCAGGTGCTAAGCCAAACTGTGCTGACAGGGATCAGTGAATGAAGTCTCATGCCACGTGCCTGGGATGAGCGCGGGGTAAAGCGGCATTTCGTGCAGAGATGACGGAAGGAAAGTGTACCTTGATGAGGGAACAGCTGCATGAAAACTGCTGACTTAGAGCAAGGCAGAGAAGCTTCACAGACACAGAATGGAAGGAAAAACAAAAGTGAGTGATGTCCACAAGATTTTTTAAAAGGGTGAAATACGAGTAGATATTGGACAATTATTAAGTTCCCTGGTTTTCGGAAGAAATCTGTTTTGAATTCTTGAACTCTGACCATTAATTTCCTAAATATTATACTCTGTAAATAAATGTTAGAACTTACAATTTTACAGATAGATGTTTTTACCACCTTCTTTAGAATTAAGAATTTTAAGTCAAGAATTAAAACTAAAAAATGAAATGAAACATTAGCAGAAATTACACCAAGCAATTGCTCAGTTTAAAATTATTTTTTTCCCTGGGTGGCTCAGTCATTAAGCATCTGCCTTTGGCTGGGGTCATGATCCCAGGGTCCTGGGATGGAGCCCCACACCGGGCTCCCTGCTCAGCGAGAAGCCTGCTTCTCCCTCTCCCACTCCCCCTGCTTGTATTCCCTCTCTCGCTGTCTCTGTCAAAAAATAAATAAAATCTTTAAAAAAAATTATTTTTCTTCCTTAAATACAGGGTAGTAATAACACAGAAAAAGATGGAAAAAATTAATACCAAATAAAGGTCTGGGGATACCATATGAAGTTCCCCAAAACATTAAAATTGTTTCAGAGATTTTACGTAGTCTCAAAAGAGAGGCCTTTAAGTGTCTTCTAAGAGGGAGACATTTGAAACCTGGTGAACGTATCAGGAGTGCTACTGACTCAGAGCTCAGTAGGAATGGTTTTGACGCACTGTACACATAGCTGTCTGCACTCCCAGCTGATCCACCCAGCTTCCCAGGGGAAAGGTCTACGTTTAAGAAGCAAAGTGACAGAATAGCTGACAGGCTTGGATACAGTCCCAAAATAAAGTGGAAGAGGTGAACTATAAAAAAACAAAACAAAACAAACCCCTCGAATGAACAGGTTTTTGCTCTAAAAAATTCATCCTCCAATACTAACAGTAAAATAGGCTGATGAAAGGGGGAAAAGATTTTTTTTCCCCTAGTAAAAAACATTTTTTTAAAATTTTTAAAAAAATCTATTTTTAAAAAAAATAGATCACATAGTTATTTTGTTCAAAAAATTATAACACACACCTCACATTTTCTTGAGGTCAAAAATATGTTATAAAAGTTTTGTCAAAACTGTTATCTGAGTTTTCCAAACAAATGTCCCTCTGAGCCATCAGAATATTCTATAGTACGAAGTACAACATAACAAGCCCCACAAAGGAGGTCATAGTTGTTTGTGTACACTTTACCCTCCTACCCTGAAATCCATCTGCGGGCAGGTATCATGTGCTACTCGCTCCCCTGCTTGCCTAGGTCTAAAAGAGTTCCTTGCATATAGTAAACAGTGAATCTCTGTAGGATAAATAAGTGGAATTCTGGTTATTTTCTACAGAGCACAGTAGTATTATTTTTGCACTTAAATCAAAGAACTTGCATACACGTAGAATTTGTTAGAAGGAAGTAAAAACTTTAGCTCAAAACCCAATACTGAGATCCATAGGCAAAAACTGTCAAGTCTTTGGTGACCAGGATCTCTCTCATCTTTAAGTGTCCCAGATTACCCAATGTACACCTACAAAATGGGTGTTCAAATGTTTATTGAATTAAATTAGTGTGAAAAACATTAGGAGACCTTGGCAGTATAAATTAAAATTTAATACATTGGAAGTGGATCTATTTAATTTCCTAATGAGTACTAAGTCCATATAATTCCAGCTGGATTTCTATTTCTAGTATACTTGCTCTTTAACATTTAAAGAGGATGCAGGGAGGCTGCACGTGAGGTTATAAAGCATTCAGAATGATGGCTTTACAAAGGTTTCCTTGCTCATTACCTAAGAGGACCACTCATGGCTTGGCCTTAAGCAAAAGAGAGCCCCATAACACACAGTATTTTTAAGTGGATAGCCTGGTTTTTCTAGCTCTAATCCTGGTTTTTCCATTCATGTCCAGCTCAGCCACCCTGGACCTAACAGGGGACTACAAAATCAATTCGGAATATTCTTAGAGAGTAAATTTTATGGATTCTCTTCAGGGTTCTCTTAGTGACATTTGGGAAAATCTGAAGAGGCAGAGTTTTATGTTCATTTGGCTAAAAGGTTAATACAATTTTACATGCACTGAATTCCACTGACAGCCCCACTGATGCCAAGTTCAATTTCAACTAGGGAGGGAGTCAGAAGACAGTCATTTACACATTTTAAAATACAGATTTAGAAAACAATCCTCCTTGTGCTAAGGGGATAGACAAGTGAGCTAGGATAATTTGTCAAGAAGAATGCATTTTCAGAGACAATTGCTTTATGTAAATAAGTGACCAACACTTCCTCAAAAGCTGGTGGCTGATGAATTACCCCCCCAAAAATAAAGTACTACATTATTTAAGTAAGGTTTAATGCTTGGGAGTGGGAGGGAGTTCATGAATCTCTTTCTTATCTAGCTGATTTGACAGCACAGAATGCTGGTTGGTGACCAAAAAGAAAACAAAGCTCAGTGGCTGATCCTGCTATGTACCAAAGACCTAGTAAACAGAGTCTTGCATTGACAAGGAAAGTCCGCAGCAGAGTTGTGCTCTATGCAGATCAGTGACTTTTGCTTTTTGACATAGGGCAACAGAGCTTTCACCCGCTTGAAGCTCGGGAGACTGGGCACAGATTAACGTTGGGTAATCTGACGGCAAGCCACATCTGTGCTCTACTTCAGGGAGTAACATGAAATTCCTTTCTTTCTTTTTTAAAAGATTTTATTTATTTATTTGAGAGAGAGAGAAAGTGAGCGAGAGAGAGCCCAAGTGGGGGTGGGGTATGGGGAGAGCCAGAGGGAGAAGCAGACTTCCCACTGAGCAGGGAGCCCAACACAGGGCTCAATCCCAGGACCCTGGGATCAAGACCTGAGCCAAAGGTAGATGCTTAACCAACTAAGGCACCCAGGTGCCCCTGAAATTTCCTTAAATACTTCTGCTTGCGGCGGGGGGGGGGGGGGGGGTACCTGGGTGGCTCAGTTTGTTGGGCAGGCGTCTTACTCCTGGTTTTGGCTCGGGTCTAGGTCTCGAGGTCATAGGATGGAGGCCCTGCGTCGGGCTCTGCACTCAGCTCGGGGTCTGCTTTCTCGCTCCCTCTGCTTCTGCCCCTGCCCCATGCTTGTGTGCTTTCTAAATAAATATCTTTAAAAATAAATAAGCAATAAGTAATTAAATAAATACTTCTGCTTGGGACTTGGCTGATGGGAGTGGAGACAGGGACCTATTTTGATTTTTATACAGCCAAACAGCAAAGTTGAAATGCTAGGCTGAGTTGAGAATCTGAATAAGATTCATCACTTCTTTCCGCCCTTTGATATCAGCAAACTCAGCTCCATAAAGAACTGAGGAGCTAGGAATATAAGATTACATGTAGCTAAAGATATAAAGCAGTATACCTAATTACAAATGAAGTATTAACTCTAAAGAGGTATTCTATAATAGCAAATGGCAAAAGCACAGTAATTAGATATATAGATAAATCAGGATCCTTTCATGGAAACAAGCCCACAATTTAGAGATACAAATGGGTTTGTTTCATAGCAGACTGAAATCACTGTTGAAAAGATAAACCCTTTTTCCAAAAACATGTAGTAAAATAATCTGGCAAACCGAGGACACACAATTTGCAGTTCAGAACCAGGAAATGCTGAACACTATGATTCTACTTAATTAATTCTACTGCTTTTAAAGCTTCAGTTTCCTCTGAGAATAGTCAAAGGCTTCCAGGCTGCGGTGTCTATTCAAGCAGCC
Source organism: Eumetopias jubatus (assembly GCF_037043125.1). NCBI lineage: Eukaryota > Metazoa > Chordata > Mammalia > Carnivora > Otariidae > Eumetopias > Eumetopias jubatus. The sequence continues at coordinate 123,433,645 of NW_028274816.1, forward strand.
ATCTGAAGAACTACTAGAAGTGACCCAATTGGTTTAAAACTGTAACCAAAACCACATAGACTATTTTCTGATTTTTAGAAACAATTCTAAATTAGAGGTCACAGGATAGGACTCTTTTTTTAAACAACCAACACAGGATATAAGCAATTAATCAACTAACAAGGGGACCTGCACTGCTACCTTTGTTTTCAACCTGGTTATTTTATGGTCTCCGTTAGTGGGCAAAGATGGACAGAAATCTCCCTAACAATTAGTCTGGGTATTAAAAAAAAAAAAAAGTTAATATAAAAACAATCATTTTGACAGGTTTAACACCACGTTAGTCGCCCAAGAGGCAAAAGTTTGATTAAAATAAACCAAACTTTAAAAACAAGAGGGGCAAATACAGACAGAGCCTATGAATTTTCTAATTGTCATTAACATTATAAAGAACAAGTAATGCAGAAAACAGAGAGCTCTGTGGAAAAAAGGAGTGGTGGACTTAGGGTAAGGCAGATGGAAGTAATGAGACAGCAATGCATAAACAAATACATGAAAGAAACAGGGACACAAAGGGAGGGAAGAAAGCTGATGGACAGATCACAGATATGGAAGGCGATGACTGTTGTAGAAAGAGCACTGGCCCCAGTTCTGGATAAGGACTATGTGATAAAGCAATTACATTAGCTCTTCTAAACCCCAGTTTTCCCATCACACTCGACACGGTGAGCCTAGAACTAAACGATCTCTACAGTCCTCCTTAGCTCCAAAATGCCAAGATTTGGAGGCGGGGGTGGGGTGGGGTGGGGAAGAGTTCAGTGGCTGCAATATCTAGAAGAAAGTACATTTTAAGTTTTTCCTTGGCTTTAATGGTTGAAATGCTGATAATGGGGCAGGATCACAGGCATACTCTTGGGCAGTGCTTCTCACACTCTAGTATGTGTAAGAATCACCTGGAGCGTTTATTAAAACAGACTACTGGCTAGACGCCACTCCTGGAGTTTCTTATGCAGGAGGTCTGGGCTGGGGCTCTAGTATCTGCATTCTAGTAAGCTCCCAAATGATGCTGATGCTGGTCTGGGATCACAGTTGGAGAAACACTGTCTTAGGGAGTAAGTGACAGAGGGAAAATGAACACGGTTATATGCAGAAGAAACACTGGCCAGATTTCTCTTATTTCTTGGAGGAAAAAAAGAATCTGACTAGGTGTGATAAGGGGATTGATAAATAAATGCTGGACCAAACAATCTGTTTCCTCTGCTGACCAAAGCTTTGTTGTTGATGAAAGCTTAACAGATGAATAGAGTTATTTTAATACAATCGTAAGTAATATGAATTGGATATTATATTTGCCAAGTTCTTCAGGCCTTCAAAACTATGTTTCAATATTCATGCAAAATTGGGATTATAAACCGGTGATTCTATTTATGTGTCTTGAACATCACAAAATAGTTGTAATACATCACTAGACTTTTAAAAAGAAAACCCATGCTAACACCTAGAACAGAAAGATGTACAGTAACTATACATCGGTGCCTCATAAGTAAAATTTTCAGATAATGGAACTTTAAACACAAAACCTTTTTAAAATTTTCACCATTTTAGAAGGGTATCATTCTGAATGGAAAACACGACCACATGGAAGTTTTCCCTCACTACCCACTGTCATCGTCACATACAATGGCGTCAGCTCTGCAATGAATAACACCTTTAAGGGTCAACCAGAGTTGTAGGAAACCATTCACTGTGACGCTGAATGAGCCCAGAAGTCTACAGGTTGCCATTTCTGCCATCTTGTGTATCTCAGCCCTACTCAGGCTATTAGCTATTATTTCTCAGTGTATCTACCTCTTAGCTGCATGTTGCATTGGCATACTTCTCCCATGTGGAGCTAAGAGTGACTCCGTGGTAAGGAATACACTTATGTGCTTTAAGATGTTATTTCTTGAGATGACGTTCCTCTGGTTGTTGATTTTCCTAGATTTTCAGGTTGGTGTCTGGATGGTTGAGTTGTTGCTGGCAACAGGGACACGGGGTACTACCATAATTTGTGTACTTTTTGGATAGTGTGCTGTATCATAGACATAGAAGCCCTTAGCGCAAGGCTAGTGTATCTAGTAAGGGAATTCTAATTCTCTTAACTTACAGGGTAAGGTACCTTAGAGGCTGCTCTTCCTGCCGAAACTCTAAAAACTTATCAACCTTAGAACACTATGTCAACACTCTAAACATTTCACTATCTTATGAATAACTGTTTGAAAGCAGAGAGCTTTATAGAATAACAAAATTCAAGTCAGCCATAAGGTAAAGAAGAAATGTAAGACGAACCTCATGATAAAAAGGAGCAAAATCTACTATAACCTGATAACAAGGGAATTCCTGATGTTGGTATATTAATATTATTGCTCAAATTTATATAAAGATTACATTTACTAACCTGGGGAATGCTGGGAAGTTGCAAGTGAGGTCATGGAATTAGAAAGGTTAAGGTTAGCAGTAATACTAAGCTGGCTCTGCACTGCAGGAGGATAAGGAGAAGTGGGTGTCAGGAGGGACTCCTCACTGGTTTCTTCATCAATTCCAGGCAAATACGTGTCAATCAAGGCATCAAGAAACTTAACAATAAGCTCAGCATAGTCTGGGATTTGTGTTTGCTGTAATGGAAAATAGGAAATTATTTTAGCTCCATTCTTTTTTTCTGTAAATCCCCTTTGAAGCCAAAAAAGATTAACTCAATTTTTGTTTTGGGCTTAATTTACTGTTTTTCTTCTTTTGTACTAGAGAGCATTAAAAAAAGGGGCGGCATAGTTATTTCTAGACTACCATGGGACTTAGAACTGGGAACTCTCCAGCTTACACCTAGAGCTTCCAGATGAACCTGCAATTACTGAAAGCCATGCAAAGGCAAAAACTGAATTAATCCTGAGACAATAAAACCATCAGCAATGATGTCAGATCAATTTTCCAAAACAGAGAAAATGAGCAGAGGATCATCATACCAGCTGCCATTTAGATACTTAACCGACTGAGCCCAACTGAGCACTGCGAAGGGCAGAGGGCTACTGGCAGTCAAACTACAAACCTTCCTGCAAGATATACTTATTTCTAGGAATTCAGGCCCATTTTTTAAATGACAGCCTTTGCATATCAAGAGATATTCAGTAATAACTGAGCAAAATAAAAAACTAAATACCTAATTCTTAAAACTAGAATAAGATTTAGATAATTCACCTTGACTTAGCACCCCTGTATGTAAAACACTTCGCTAGGAACTGTGCGGGGAAGAAACAGAAGTCCTGCCTTCAAGGAATCTCAATCCATCTGGAGGGACCATACATAGAGTAATTAAAAACACATTTATGTAGCACTATATCAACTAATGCCAATCAAAGAAAAAAAATGAACAAATAAGGATATATTCCGGATAAAAATGAACCTAATCCAATAGGCTGGAAGGAAAAATGTTTTTGTGAGGAAATTTTTTTTTTAAACCTGAGATTTAATTGACATATAACATTATATTAGTTTTGGGTCATGAGGTAGATTTTAACCATAGGTCATGCTCCTTCCTAATTACAAGATACTTAAGTGTATGCATTATGATCATCAAACACACAAGTCACTGAGAGCAGAAAACTTTACAGAGGTTTATCACACCCTTTCGAAAAGTCAAACATAAATTGAACTGAGTTTTTTTTGTAAAAACTGATATATAAACCTATTAAAGGTGCTGCCTCTTAGAAAGAATCTTGTGGTGGAAAACATTTTATAAAAAATAACATGTGTTTATCGTAAATCATCATTCTGGGTTTCAGCATACTGTGTGTTCTTAAAGCAGGCACACTAATATGAATAAAAACTTTCAATTTATCAATAGAGAAAAACAGATTTTTCTTACCTTTGAAAAGGGTCCTGCAAACCGCCACAAGCCATTAAAACCAAAACCTGCAACAAACCAAATGTTATTCTTATAATAAGCACAACACTCTTTTAATCTTAACAGAAATTAAATGTTATATGGTTGATCACAAAAATTAAAACCTCACACACATTGAAAACATACTTTTTCAGAATGAATGTCAGAGTAGACTAAAACTCATAAAACATATGCAGTACAAAACCATAATTAAATCTTAAGAAGTTGTAAGCCGGTTACTTATTGAACATATAATGAAAAGAGTAAAAAATGGCATATGGAGAGAGAAGTATGAATAACCCTAATCCTTATAAGGAATTCTGTAGTTGGTGATTCTGTAACAGTGCACACGCTAGCAAGTTCATCAATCATCCTCCTCCCGAGACACTGATTTACTTTGTAGGTAAGATGTTTGGTACTGTGGTGGGGATTCCTCATGGTACACCACACTCTGCACGATTCCATGAATTGGATTTAACAAATTTGGATCTTGGCACAATGACAACAGGGTATTGATCTTAGAGTCCAACAAATTGTGCCTAAACAAAAACAAACAAACAAAAAGTAAACACGAGAACATTTTAAAGGAAAATTAAATGGAAAATATACATTGGAAAACATCATATATTCCCCAGTACAATGTGATAAAAATGAAGGGAGAGGACTGTTTTTTACTTTCTGGTGTTTTTTCATATTTTGTATAAATAAATGTATGAATTTATTTTTTTGGTCTGTCCTTTTTTTGTTGTTTTTATTTTTTAAAAATATTTATTTATTTATTTATTTACTTGGGGGAGAGAGAGAGTGCGCGCAAGAGAGAGCACGCAGGGGGAGGAGCAGAGAGAGAGGGACAAGCAAAGAGCCTGACTGATGCAGAACTCAAGAGTCCAGCGCTTAACCAACTGAGCCACCCAGGTGCCCCTTTTTTGTTACTTTTAATCATCAAAAAAATATGGTAAAAACAAACAACTGGTACTGTCACATAGCCATTTTTAATTATATATGGTGACTGTTTGCTCAAGACAAGGTTGGCTTCTGTCACTTGGTATGTTTTAGGACCATTTCTTTCTGCTGACTGTTGGTATGTGCCCAAGCAGTTAAAACTAAATTTAATATCAATCAATGTTTAATAAATGCTGAATCAGATCGATTAAGGAAAGCAAAATTAGTGTGGAGGGGTGGAATATATGATCTAATTCAAAAGTAAGAGGAAACTAACTATGTCTAACCTGGTCGTGCTCCATTAATAGAAATAACCCAGAGCCAAATATATAAAATTCTGAAATTCTAAAGTGAGATTAAACAAAAATAAGGAAATAATGATACCACATAGAAGGCCTAGATCAGGAATAGGATTTCCCAAGCTTCTTTGGGTTATTGAGATTTGAATAATTTGAGGGTAATATGATCTTAGCTCTTAAGCGAGAATAAAAATTCATCTCCTATATCGAAAGTTTTTTGTTTTCACTCAGCTGTGGATAAACACAAAAGCTCTACCAAAAAAAGAAACCAAAACAGGTTCATAGAGCGTCTAATGGTTTGCTCCTAAGTGAGGAAATGAACAATGCTCATTATGATGAAGCACTTAAGAAAATCAGCAAGAGGGGCTCCTGGGTGGCTCAGTAGTCAGTTAAGCGTCTGCCTTCACTCAGGTCATGATCTCAGGGTCCTGGGATCGAGTCCAGCATTGGGCTTGCTGCTCCATGGGGAGCCTCCCTCTGTCTCTCCCCCTGCTCGTGTTCCTTCTTCCTCTCTCAAAAAAATAAATAAAATCTTTAAAAAAAAAAAGAAAATTGACAAGATAAAAAAATGTTTTCCCTAATAGGCCAAAACTAGTCTTAGCCCCCACTAAACCCACTGTCTCTAAGCTAAAACCTCTATCATACTGTCTCACATTCCCCTCTCCACAACCAGTGAATACTATTGGATGATACTTTTCCTAAGCTTTTATAAAACATAGGACTTCAAGACAGATACAGAAGTTAAACACAAACAGGAGATACTTACACGACAGGAAAAACCTTGGGGAAAACAACACTGGCTTCTGCTAAGTACTCATAAAGAATTCGCTGATCAAACTCGTCTGTGGTGTATTTTACCAGCGTAGCCTGCCAAAGGGCAAAAAAGTCAACAAAACACATTTTATGTTGTGGCTGAGTTGTTATATGTTCTGGTGAGAAGCAGACGACAATCTTCCTTTCATGTTTTTAATATTTAAGGGCCTTCTAAGAGTATACTGGAATACAAACCTGAGGGCAACCCCCCTCCCCCGCACCACTACCAAAAGGCAAAAACTTTACCAGAACAGTAAGAAGAAGTGCTTGGATCTTCGGATCAGTAAGTACTTCTTCATCCAAGAGAACATTTGATTCAGACACTGAAACTTTGCGTAAATGCGGGTGTTGTTGTGATGAGGAAATCCTCTGAGTTTCTGCAGTAAGATATGGATTAAGACGATCAGTTGTATTAACCGAACATATACACTAAATACCACTTCACCTAACATATTTTAATGTTACTTCTAAAATTCAATAGCTTTTTAGTAGGCACTTAAAACAGCAACATAAACATACAGAATTAATAGTCACCTATACAAAAGTTCTAGCTGGCTGTTCAAAATGCTGTATATCATATATATGATTACTTTTTATACAGGTTTCAGGATTACTTTCAAGGACTGTACAACTTATCTTCTGAAAAAGCGCAAATGCGTCTACATTTCATCCTAAAGATTCTAAGAAATGGCTGGAAAGCAAATATGGCTCTCCCACCTTATTTTCAATGATCTAGATCAATTATTAACTCTGTTTCTCACCCATTTCATAATCAGTTTCTGCTACTCTCCTCATTTTGGGGGGTGTTGTGATCCCTGATTCCATTTCTTGCCTTTTAGGAGCCTTTGTGTCTGATATCAAGTGATCAAAACTTTTCCTTGTTCCTATAAACAAAAGTTACAGAATATGGCAGTTTATTAACCACGGTGTCTGTGAATAGGATTATACTAAAAAGAAAATGTTTGGACATCACGTGTTTAAGTTTTCACTTAAGGACCCAAAGAAAGCTCAAATATATCCCTGGGGCAGAGTTTCTCTCCTTTGTTCTCCATCTTGTCAAGGAATTTTGGCCCCATGGCTTTGCATCTCAGGACAGGATGTATCTTATTGGTCCAATTTAGACTGAGATCACATTCATTACACTGGAGGTAAACCAAGCTCCACCATCAAGCACAATATTTGATGATGAATACAGGGGCATGCGCTGTTCAGTAGCAAAGATCAACTACGTCTGAACAGCTTTTTTTTTTTTTTTCAATTTAAGAAATTCTGCTCATGGCAAGAGTTAGTCATTAACATATGAAAACTTTCCAAACTAGGCAAGATCAAAGTTTGATTTTAACTCTTCACTCTCTGAAAACAATATTTGTATGCCTAAAAGTACTAAATAATAGATCTCCTGAGAGATGCTTTAAAAATGGCAAGTAGTACAGTAGCACCTCCACTTGGCTTTGAGTCTCTCTAGCATATATCACTCTATGTGAAATCCCTTTCTCTATATAAAGTACCGAAAATGGATTATTGGGACTTGTACTAAGTCCATCTGCTCTACACCTCACACATCACCCCAAACCTGATTTCTCTTCTCCATTCTCTCATTGTTCCCGCCTTAGTGGAGGTCCACATCATCTCTTGTTTGGATGCTCTATCTCTTATACGGTCCCCTTGCCAAACATCTCTTTCAATTTCTCCATGCTGGAGCCAGAAAAACTTGCCTAAAAACACAATTTGGTAATGTTCCTTCCCTACTTAACGATCCCTGCTGGACAGACAGCTAAGCTTCTGAACATGGCATACAAAGTCTCCTGCAATCTACTTCCAATCCTTTGCTAGCCTGGTTTCCTACAGGTGCTTTTCCTGACTTTTCTTTATTCATGCTCGCCTTCCTTATCCTGCGTCTGTCAGGCAAGCATGTATTAAATCTTCAAGACTCAGTTCAAATGTTACCACCTCTCTGCAGCTTTTCCTAATTTCCCCAGATCCTCGGGTTCCCCTCAACAAGACATGCTACTTTGAGGGCACTTATGGATGCTGTTGTAATCAGCTGATTATAAGTCTTAGCCACCAAACTATGAGCTCTTCAGGGAAGAGACCATAATTTTTTCATCTAGCACATGGGCTGAACGAATTCAATAGAACATGCTGTCTGAAGTTAGTTTTTCATTTCTAACTTCCTTAGCATGAAAATCCATAACTACAAAATACAAAGTAACCAGGAAACTCCTAAAAGACTATTTTGTGACAAAGCATACACAGAAAGAAACCCTATGTGACTAGTAACAGCGATTAACATTCATGGTTTCAGTTTCTTTCATGGCTTACTGGCAGGTTATTTATTGCACACTTCATTGCTCACTACTTTCCTTATGAACAGAGACATTGTCCCAATACCTAAAGATATATAAAAATATGCTTGTATGGATAACTGAAACCCACTGAGTCATTCATAGTGTTGGTCACCGATATATGGATCTCGATGTACTCTAGTAACAATGAGAACTTTAGCCAAAGTTGCCTAAGAGCACCTTTGCATTCCCTCTGTGGTGAGGTGGGATCAGTGAGCTCTCTCATTATTTACTTCCAATTTTTGTAAAGGGAAAGGATCTCACAGAATTTTAGGTGTACTTATCATTGACAAACGCTGATGTAACTGAGCAATCTTAACTTTCAAGAATCATATCTTCTTATAGAGATAAAAAAATACACTAATCAAAAAAATCTGACTTTATTGTCTTTTAAAAGAAAAGATGGCAAAAAGTATTATTACAGCTTCACAGCGTATTGATGTAGTCTGCCCTCAGATGGTACTTTTGAGAAAATATATTGTTAAAGCCCTGCACCTGAGTGCAGCAAGATGCCTCCTTTCTCGTGAGTAGCTGACGTCTCTCCTATTCCCATTTCCCTGCTGCTTGGCCAAGACAGAAGGACAAGGACAGCCACAGTATTTAATCGAAGAATCAGAAAAGAACTGTTGTTTCAAGATCCCATTTTCATTCCTCTGTCTTAACTGATATGGCTTAACTGACCTATCAAACTCTCTTATAATTGGCATCAAAAGCTTTGCTATATCAAAATGGGAAATTTTGATAATTTTGAACAGCTTCAAATAATTTTACAAGAGTGAAAGTATCTGACCATTAAAAAAAAATAAGTATAAAAAACTGTATATCATTTAGGTAAACTAACCCAGCAACTTCTTCGTATTGGCCTGAGAAGGCTGCCCCATGTCCAGACTCATGGATTTCCTGGCTCGGGGACTGGTCTGGCCCACAGTTGGATAGGTGGCCGCAAGGTACCCTTCAGAACCTTTGGGAGATGACCACGGCTGGTTCTCCTTTAGTGTCCTGAGAGATTTAAACAATTGAGAAGAATTAAGTGACATGGTGACAAAGACAACCACTGTTTGCCCCTCTTAATTGGCTGTCCTATTTCACAATGATAGCAATCACTTACTTTTAAAACTGCACTTTAAAGGGCTTTAGGGTACAAACTGTATGTCTAAGAAATTGCCTTCTTCCTTCCTTCTTTCTCTCATTTATTTGGGAAATTTTCTTAAAAATTAGCACTATTCTCTTTTAGCACTTTTCTCCTTAGCACCTACTTTCTTGCCATGAATCTTGTACACAGTAGGCACTCACCGACGCACGGCAGAATTGCACTGCACTGATTTTTCAATTGGGGAAATCAAGTCTAAACAGGCAACTATATTCTTGGTTTAAAAACCAAGAAAATCAACTATACTTTGACAAGGGAACACAAGCAAATTCATTTTTTCCTTTTCATAACAAGAAGGGCATATCTCAAAGAAATATAACCAAAGGAATGACCGAAGAATAAGACTATGGAAAACCAAGTATACCTGGAAAAGGTATTTTGCATACTTTGTTAAAATCTCAGCGGGAATTTGTGGAGGGCTTTTTAATCCAAAAGTGGGATGTTGATAAATTGAATGATATAAGCTTTACAGATCCAAGATTATTTCCCTATGTTCAACACTATACCTGAAACTTAGATACTTTTGTTTAATTTGAAAATATAGAGAGTCTCCAAAATAATGACATTTTCATTTAATTTCTCCATGTTGTAGTGAAAAATATGCTACCCAAGACCACATACAGCAGTGGACATAATGTGACTATCTAATCATCTAAATGTGTACTCTAGAAAACTCTGAAATAACTTTAGTGTGATAAAAGTAAATGCAACAAATGTGGTGGCATGCGTATCTTTGCACAAATCTGTACAGCTTAGCTTTCCGTCATTTAGCATGTGATGTTGCTCATATTGCATGGGAGTTTTTCCTAGGACCTTTCTTGCAACCCAGTGATTTCAAGATCATCTCTTTTCATTACTCAACTGGTTTGTGCTTAAAACAGGCAAACTAATGTTAACAGAATGATTAGCTTAGAGGAATTGTCCTACTACTAATCCACATAGAACACTGTACATTTATAAGAAGGGTTTTGATTTATATACTCTTCCTAGATTATCTTTCCCCCTATATATTACCTTCTGGACTACCGTTGCTGCTTGCCTCTGCTAGCATGGAAAACTGAAACCTGATTATAATTATGTAATCACAGGAGAAGAAGGCCACTGACCTATAGCTAGGGTCGCCATGATGAATGGGATATGTATCCATAGGAACATTTTCCATTGAAATATCAGTAAGAAGAAGAGACTTTCTATGTTTTAGGCTACAGCGACTTCGAACCTCCTCAGACACTGTGAGTAAGGCTAAAAGGAAAAAGAAGGAAGGTTAGAAAATTTAACAAATTCCAAGGGTGACTTAAAACAGGATACATTTCTTACAACCTCCTGAAGAGGATAATAGCTATTAGACATGCAGATAAAGAGCCCTGGAGAATGTGAAGGGTATAAACCACTTAGGACAGACTTCCATACCTTAAAGCGTTCATGGTGTGCTTTGGAAGATGTAAACATGAAATATATGGAGATTTAAAAAAGAACCTTCTATTTCTCAAGTGCTTTAATGTACATTTAATCTCAACAAATACAGAAAGTAGGCAGGACAGGTACTATAAGGTCCATTTTTAAGATAAGGAAAAATACTCTGACATGTCAGATGACTTGCCCAAGGTCAAATGATTCAAACAAAAAAGTTGCCACAAACTGTAGTCTGCTAAACTGGGAATCAGCACTTTCCACTGAACAACTACATTCAAGAACTGTATTATACATAAGTGCTAAGTGTTGCTGAGTGAGAAACACAAAGCCGGGCAGACATTCTAGGTAAAGCAAATGGCATGAGGAATGCACATGAAAGAAGCAGAAAGGCAAGTAGATGAGCTTAAACTAGCCCATCCATCTGGAGAGTTAATAAAAAATGGGGCTTACAAAATTTAGGGAAAGAAAGCAGAATTAGGAGTGGGGCTGAAGGGCCCAGGATGCTAGGCTGAGGTTTTCAGACTTTATGACATAGGGAACCACGCAGTGCCAAAGGGACCAAAGATGACAAAGGGAATACATTTAGACTCTAATGCAAATTCTTTTATAAGGAAAAATATTTTGGCAAAACTTTCAAAATTGTAACCACCACCACAGGACCAGATTGTGAGCTCTTTACCCTGCTAAGCAGCCAGCTGAAGGACCGACAGGCATCTGTGTCATTTTGGCAATCCTTAGATAGAGATGCGGTAAGATTAATTTTGTCTACTTTGTGTCTTTACCTGCTAAGTAAGCCACGCTCTGTGTGTTCACCTCAAATTTATCACAGTTTCTATGTTTGTTAACCAGAGTTAGTAGTGTATGCAAAATTCTGACTGTTCTTGCAACAATGGCAGGTGAAGGATGTCTGTACCCTACGAAAAATAAAAACAAACAAGAAGTTAATCCATTCTTTCACAAGTATTTCTTGAGTTCTTACTGACTAGCAACTCTGCAAGGAAAGGAAACATAAGGGATAACTCCTGCCTTCTGAGAAAAGCCACTTGGGAAGGTAAAACATAAGTACATGAATAATTAATTACATAAAAGATTAAGTACAAAACACATGTGGAAGAAAATACTATCCCCTGGAACTCTAAGGGAGGAAAATAAGGAAAGATGGATGCAGTTTCAGATATTCCATTCCCTAAAGCAGTGCAGGAATTTAAAAAAAAAAAATCTAGGTATTTGAGGTCACCTTAAGATAGCTTTTGAAAATAGGGTCTATTGCTTAAAAATTCTTTCTTTTTTTAATTAAAGGAAAAAATCTAACAGTGTAGGATGTATATGCTCTCAGAACCCGAAGAATAGGTTTGATCAGAGAGTAAGCTTGATCTTTGGACAGACTTTAATGATTAGTGCTACTCCATTTCAAAAAAAATTTTTTTATTTATTCATTTGAGAGTGAGAGAGTGAATCAGCTAGAGCACAAATGGCAGTGGGTTGGGAGAGTGGGAGAGGGAGAAGCAGACTCCCCGTGGAGCAGGGAGCCCGATGCAGGGCTCGATCCCAGGACCTGGGATCATGACCTGAGCTGAAGGCAGACGCCTAACCAACCAAGCCACCCTGGCGCCCCAGTGCTACTCCATTTTAAAGTAGGGGATTTGTACTCTGAAAATATCTGGTACTCTTAGAAATACAGAATCAGCACTTTGTCAGCCTCGTGCAACCCTTCTTTTTGGTATCCTGTCATAAGTGTAATATGTTTTGAGCAATCCCTATTCACTTTAGAGATTAAAACTATTAATATTTTTGCAGAAATTTCATAAGGTAAAGAAATCAAATGTTTACATTCACAGTAGTGGGTGTATGTACATCTGTCAGGTAAAAACTGGGGAACCTCCATGATCCCTCGAGCCTAAGAATCATTTACATTGATTTACAAAACTGCAGACTCAAGCTAGAGCTTGAGTCTCTAATCGTGGCCAAAGCCAGTGCTGCTTAAGACTACTGGTTCATGCCAGCTCCTCATCCCAAGCTTTACTCTCCACTGCCTTTGTCTCTGACTTACCACTATGAACTGTTCCTCTTAACTGTAGCCTCTGGCCATGCCAGTTCCATGTTAATAAACCAAAGCTAGCATACAGTGAAGTCAGCAATGGGGAGTAAAGCCAGGAGAGGCAGTGAACGAGCTGGCTCTGAGGACTAGGAGACCACTGCTATCAGCAATTCAGAAATTTGGAGGGGTGAGGGTGGGGTGCCAGAAAGGTGAGGTGCTATGGTATATTACAATGCGGCTGAACAACAATACCTTAGAAACAAGTTGAAGAAAATCTGTGATCAAATCTCTAAGATATCACATTCTAACATGTTACCCATGTAACATCATTTATTGATTTGCAGTCTGTCTTATTTTAAATATTCAAAAAGATACTTAGTGTTAATAAATAATACAGCTATTAGAAAGTCCGGTATTTAGGATTATTTCAAGAATCAACTCTTTTGCATTTTAAAGGAAATCTGATATTTGATACAGTGATTAGGCTCTATTAAAATACATACTGAATAAAACATAGTTCAATAAGACAGATATATCTGCATTTAAAGTAAGATATATGAGGGGTGCCTGTGTGGCTGAGTTGGTTGAGCGTCCGACTCCTGGTTTCAACTCAGGTCATGACCTCAGGTTTGTGGGATTGAGCCCCACACTGGGCTCCATGCTCAGCGGGAAGTCGGTTTGAGATTCTCTCTCTCTCCCCCTCCCCTCCCACCCTCTCCCCTTGAGCTCGCTCTCTCTCAAATAATCTAAAAAAAAAAAAAAAAGTAAGACATATGAGCCAACTTATTTCAACTTATTTCAAATAACAAATTATTTTAGTTACTTCTGGCTTCCTGATATCATTTCATAAAAAATATTCTGACACAAGGCCTCTACCTTTTAAGAGGTGTCCAACCAGTGCGAAGTTAAAGTTAGAGTTGAAATTGAGTCCAACAAAATGATCCATTTGCTTGCAGTGCCATTCAAGAGGATTCCGGATTGCCATAAATACTTCCTCTGGACTCTATTGAAGACAATCAGAATATGGTTGATGGGGGTCACACAGGAACTTTCCTTAAAGGATTACTTATTGGTTTTTGATTGTGTTCATAGCTATGTCAAATTAAGTAACCCTTTCAAATGGAGAGAAATTATTTTCAGATGACTACAGAAAACCATAGAACATTTAAGATACTACAAATAAATTAGTGTAAGACAATCAAGCATATATAAATAATAAGATGACAGAAGACAAAATATCTTTGAATTATGATGAAAAACAAATGACTATCAATTTATATCCTGGTGACTTAAAATTTATAATTATTGTTTTCGTATAACACCCAGTGCTCCATGATTCATGGAGCACTGGGTGTTATTTATACGAAAACAATGAAGTGTGAATCACTATATCAAAAATTAATGATGTATGGTAATACATACCATAATAATAAAATATTTATAATTAATAATAATTATATTATTATACATATAATTAATAATAATTATATAAATAATAAAATAAAATTTAAAAAAAGAAAAAAATTATAATTATTGTTTTAAATAAGACCATCCATTGAATTGTAGGGGGCATTTTGTATACTATGACTGAAAATTCAAGAAAACAAAGAGAGTTCATATTTACTGAGTGCCTGCAGTATACAATAATGTTAGATACATTACTAAATGTAAAGCAATCCTATGCAGTCAATATTAGCTCCATTTTACAGATTTATTCATTCATTCTTTTACTTATCAAGTACTTATTATGTGTTTTTGATGTGCCAGGCATGGTTCTAGGCTCTGAACATCAATCAGTGAACTAAAGGGACAAAAAGTATTCACCCTGGTGGATTTTACATTCTACTGTGGGAAAACAAGGAAATCAAAACTTAAAAGTGCCGTACAACTTACCTAAGATAATTAAGATTTTAACAATGTTTCCTGAAGTGTGGCTCCAGGAGTATCTGCTTTAAAGTCACTGAAGATGAATACCTGCTCTAAGGTCACTGGGTAAAGCCCAGGAATTTGCATTTTTTAAAAAAAAGCCCAGTAATTCCCTCATGAACAGAGATTTTTTTTTTTTTAAGATTTTATTTATTTATTTGACAGAGAGACACAGCGAGAGAGGGAACACAAGCTGGGGGAGTGAGAGAGGGAGAAGCAGGCTTCCCACGGAGCAGGGGAGCCCGATGCGGGGCTCGATGCCAGGACCCTGGGAACATGACCTGGGCTGAAGGCAGATGCTTAACGACTGAGCCACCCAGGTGCCCCGAACAGAGATTTTTAAAAGCAAACAACTGAAGGTGTTTAGAGCCTGAGCTCAGGTTATCTAGATTTATATCTCAAAGAAAGAAAAACATGACCATTTAAAATAAATGTAGAGAGATGTTTAGAATAGCACTGTTTAAATCAGAAAAGAAGACAGAAACAAATCAGTTGTTCATCAATAGGCAAATGGTTGAAAAATTGTGGCTCATGCATAATGTAAAATACTCTGCAGCCATGAGAAAGAATCACTTGCTCATGCACACCTGTATATGTGTGTATATATGTATATATGAGTATGCTTACAAAGATGTTCACTTTATATTTTTAAAATGCAAATTGCAGAATACTATATAAAGTAGGATTACCTATTAACCTGCTATACGTACAATTTATTTTTTCCAGCTTTAATGAGGTATAATAACTGACATAAAATTCTAAGATATTTAAAGCGTACAACATGATGATTTGATATACATATACATTGTGAAACAATTTACCCCATCAAGACAATGAACACATCCATCACCTCATATATTTACAGCTACCCCCACTCCCACTTTTGGTAAGAACATTAAATCATTAAATATAGAACTTAAAGTTCTACTCTCTTAGCAAATTTCAATTATACGCTACAATGTTACCAACTATAGTCACCATGTTATACATCAGATCCTCAGACCTTATTCATCTTACATCCTGGTGACTTTTAATAGGCTTTATTAACTCTGATTCCTAGTATTCTTGGGGCACTGAAGTCAGTATTAGCTCCTGCTATGGGGCTGTTCTGGCAATGAAAATACCAAGGCAGATACTCCTAGACAAACATTTCATTTACAAATATTTTTATATCCATATAAACAGCCAATATCTAGCTATCTCTCTGACCACCACTGTCCCAAGACAACCCCAGAAAAGAGCAACGCGGATTAGGAAGGAGGGGCTCTAGTCCCAAATCAAATGTACAAATATGGACAAGTTATTTAACTTTGTTCCTTTCTACTTTGTAAAATGGAGGCCTAATGGATAAACTTCAAGGTAGCTATTTCAAGTCTACACCACAACTGGCAGACTAATCAAATAGTATATAGCCCAGGTCTCTTCACACTTAAAACCATGCTCCTATTCTCTTTTTTTCTATCCACAGCTTTGATCAAGCTCACTTCAAGTATATCTCTTGTTATAAACACCTATCGTTAAAAAAAAATTTCTCACTTTTCCCCTAGACTCTTCCCATTTTTCTCCAAAGACAAAAAGAACATCATTTCATACTGTTATGTCCCCTTCTCCATACTCTGTACACCAAAATCCAACCTCAGTCAAGGCTGATAAATGTTAAGAAGGGTGCTAATGGTGTTTCAAAGTGGGATTAGGCAAAACAAAAACCTAGTACAATTAAGTACCCAAAAGTTTCCTTTAGACTCTCCAACCTATTTTCTCATTAAGTACCATTATTCAATAAAAATAAGCTTATTTTTAGATTATTTCTTCATATGTGAAATGGAGGGTAGAAAATGCTAACCTTTACCTTTGGATTATGAAATCACAAATAATGACTGTACAGTGCATAGTGTGACATAGCATAGCACAGGGCTTAGCATAGTAGCTACTATTGCTACTCAGTATTTTTTATCCCTATTTTGTTTACCAGTATTGAGTGAGTACTATTTCCTACTATTTTTACACAGAAAAGTTCAGGGGCGCCTGGGTGGCTCAGTCAGTTCAGCGTCTGCCTTCGGCTCAGGTCATGGTCCCAGGGTCTGGGATCGAGCCCCGCGTCGGGCTCCCTGCTCGGGGGGGAAGCCTGCTTCTCCCTCTCCCCCCGCCCCCCACCTTGTGTTCCCTCTCTTGCTGTGTCCCTCTGTCAAATAAATAAAAATCTTAAAAAAAAAAAGTTTAAATAGTTTTTTTATGAGCTGTTAAGGAAGTATACTCACAATAAGTTGCATTACAGAAATACATATTGAAGTTATGGACCTCTTCTGATTTTAAAAGGCCAACAACAATAAAAGAGAGAGGAATCCTAAATGTGCAGACTCTAGGAATGCCAACTGAAAGCTTGCTTACCTTGTCGTTGAATACCCGCAGACTGTCTAAGGTGTGCAGGTTCTGTTCCAGAAGTGCGGTGCCTGCTGAATACAAGTTGACCTCGTCGAGCTGTAGCACAGCCACAGCGACCCAAAAGAGGGCTTTGTGCAGAGGGGAGTCCTGGCAGAGGTCACGCATTCCAGATTAGTGAGACGGACCACAAGAGTCTCGCTCAAACACGTCACAGGATAAAACAAAGCACATTATCCCCTAAATTACGCATGCTTTCTCTTTTGGAGAAATTAAATATATAGGTAAGCTCTTCATCTATTCCACATGTATAACTAAAGACACTGTTAGCCAGGCTGAGAACATGAGCATCTCCTTTGATTTCTCCCTGTTCTTTGATTCCAAATTCCAGTCACCAAGTCTTATTAATTTTTCCAAAATAAGTTTCTTCTTCTGTATTTGCCTACTGCTAATGACACTATTCTATACCAACCTTCCTTATTTTATTTTTATTTTTTATTTTTTAGATTTTATTTGAGAGAGAGAGAGACAGAGACAGCGAGAGAGGGAACACAAGCAGGGGGAGTGGGAGAGGGAGAAGCAGGCTTCCTGCCGAGCAGGGAGCCCAATGCGGGGCTCGATCCCAGGACCCTGGGATCATGACCTGAGCCGAAGGCAGATGCTTAACTGACTGAGCCACCCAGGCGCCCAACCTTCCTTATTTTAAATGTGGATTCTTTTTGCCTCCGGGCTCCCTCTACTCCAATCTGCTGTGCACACTACTGCCAGAAGGACTGTTCTATGTCTTCCTTTTGTCATACTACTCATCTGCTTGAAAACATATAGGTACATTTCCAAACTCCTTTCTGAAGAATCTTGAATGTTAGATTAGTTCTAACCAATCTTTACAATCTTCCATCTCACTATTCTCCTGCAAAGTTTCTCCCTACTACTAGAATGGTCTACCCACCATCCCTTTGTTATCCCAGCATTCCTGTACGATCCCCCTTCTGTACATTTGCTGTGCAAGGCTTTTCCCCTTTCTCTACACTAAATCACACTTATCTCTTTAACTTTAGTTTAGACTACCCTTTTAACTTTCTTCTCACCCTTACCAATATAATATCTCTTGCTGTTCTGAGTTAATGTATTTTGGGGAACTCTTCTTCAGCAGTGTGGTAAATGGGAAAATACACAGACTTTAGGGTCAGACAGCCTTGGCAGAGAATCATGGCTCTGTCTTATTAGGTATGTGACTTTGGGCAAGTCACTTAGCCTTTCTGAGCCTCATTTTAACTTCTAAGATGAGGATAAGAGAACCGTTTTGTGCAATTTAGGATTAGAAGATATGTCTGTAGAACCTGTAACTCAATACGAGGAACATACAGGTATTTATTTCTCTGTAATCTCCCTCATCTGACATATCTTTGTATTCAATTCACATAATTACATAACTTCAGAGTTGGAAAATAATACTCTGCCGTCATCTAGTCTAGTTTACTCATTTTATCAATTTGGAAATGAGCAGGTCATTTAACCTAACTGGTCACAAAGCTGAGATGAGCTCAGACCATCCAAAAACAGTGGCTGCATCATTTTATTCCTTTTAAATATCATCTTCATTTAGCGCCCAAGCTCTCTTAATGACCCGGTATACTTCCCCCAGCTTTACATTTCTCCACAGTAACGATCATGAACTAGCAATACTATGTATTTTACTTACTTTGTTTATTACCTATTCACTTTCCAACTCCCACACTCACCCCAAGAACATAAGCTCCATGAGGGCAGGATGTTTCATTAGTTTTGTTCAGGTACTACATCTCTAGCACCTAAAATGGTACTTGGCACATAGCAGATGCTCAGTTACTACTTACTGGATTAAAGAATTAAGAATATATACCTATTTTTCCTTTTTACACTGATGAGACAAAATCTTACAAGCTCTTGAGAACATACACTCTCCATACTTATTCTTCCTCTAATGTAAATTCTTCAAACAACTAAATTTAAAGACAAGGCAGTTCTACTTTAATTTCAGCTTTTTCTTTATAACTTCTTCTCAGTCCCACTTACTTTCTGAATTCTTTGACACAAAATAAAATAACATTTAAGACTGACGCCCAAAATGAATGTACTCATGTCTATATAATAATTACCTTATTAAGAAGTGGTTGTAACTTGGTTAGTGCTATTACTGTGGCTTCTATCAGAACTTGACTGTTGTAAGTATCAGGTCCTTTTAAGCAACTCTCAAGTGCCTTTTAGGGAAACAGAATTTTTTATTTTACTTTCATTGAAATAAAACATTAACTCCTAAACTAAATCTCACAATCAGTTCAGGAACAATTCCTTATTTAGTAAGTGCTAGAATCATTTCCAATGCTATGGTGTTCTTGGTAAATAGGTCATTTGGGTTTTCATTTTTAAGTATTTCTCTATTATAACACAATACACATTATGCATTATTATATTAGTTACATATTATATAATTTTATATAAGGCTAGTTTTACCATATAAACGCTTTGAAAACTGATAAAATACTAAGAGTATCTTCTTAGCAAAAGAGACAATACATACTTTCTTTTAAGATACCTTCTTTAGAGGGTTCTTTACTTCAAAAATTACGATAAAGAAAATAATTCCATCTGTTGTTTAAAGGTTTAACAAGCAACATACAAGCAACATTTTATTAACTTCAAATTTAGATGTCCCTTAGAAAAACACAAGTATGCTTTACAACTTGAGAACCACAAATATTTGAGAGGGAGGAAAGGAGGGAGATGTACCTTGCTAAGAATACGGATAATCTGCTTTATCTGCCCATGAGACACACGTTTGCTAATACAGCCAAAGACAACAAGAGCTCTTGGTTGCAGTGATGGATTATACTGGAATGCAAATCTGCAATTAAAAAGTCCAAAGAGTTCAGGAAAAACCTTTGTGTTTATATATACTAAATAATTAATTTAAATACTGATTATGCAGTAGTATTTATCTTTTCAACAATACACATACTTTTGCAACTTAAATTTATTTGGGACCTACCTTTGAGCTAGTTCTGTCCACTGGTCCAGCCACTTGCATGTTGGAATATCTCTCATACATGCCTTAAAAAAAGGATACTCTTAAATATATTTGTGTACATAAATGTTTTTAGAAACATTTAAATAATGTTCATTATAATGTCATTAAATAAATGACATACATATTACCAATAAACATGTTCCATGGGAGTGTTTTTATTTAAGCATTAAGCACAGAACAGCAGAATAAACTATTATTTCTTCTTTATAGTATTAGTGGATTAAAAAAAAAAAGATCTCAGCTTCTTATCATTTTGCCTAATGTACCTCCATGATCTCCAACAAAGCTTCTGTGACTGTTTCCAGGGAAGTCAAAGCAAAAGTCTCCCTTTCATAGGAGCCGGGAGAGAATGACCTGTCCCGGTAACTAGAGCGGAAGGCAATGACGGCAGCTGACTTGACTTTGCTAATGCCAAACAGCAGGTAAAACTTGGGTAATGAGAACTCCGTCAAACTGAGTCTCAAAACTTGCTTGGTCTCTTCTGTAAAAGAAAAAAGGAACAAGGAAAGACTTTAAAGATATTAACTTTTTAATTCTAAAGTGCCCAATTTCACTTTGCTTTTAGAAAACTTGAAAATCGTATCAAAACTACAAAGTCATGCTCCCTACACCAACCCTCTAGATACATTCTGCTCAACGCTCACTGCTTTAGCTCCATTATCTACAAGTTCATGCCAGTAACACAACACCATCAACTGCTGCGGAGTCTTTAGCTTCTATGGTTACAACAGTCTACCTGACAAACGCACATAGAAAATCTTTGCTGTAGAGGTGCCTGGGTGGCTCGGTCAGTTAAGAGTTCGGCTCTTGATTTCAGCTTAGGTCATGATCTCAGAGTCATAGGATCGAGCCCTGCATCAGGCTCCATGCTCAGTGGGAAGTCTGCTTAAGGACTCTCTCTCTCTCCCTCTCCCTCTGTGCCCCCCCCACCAACCCCGCCACCTGCTCACTCTCTAGAGAGATTTTAAAAGAAAATCTCTGCTATAGCTTGAAATAGAATGGAATTAATTTATTCTTTTTCTTTCTGATAATATTTCATGTATCATCACCAGCTTCAATAAACAGCTAGTGTTGAAGATAACCATAATAATGAGTAAGATAATTTATGCCAACTAGGTGATATAAAATGGAGAAATGAATTGCAAAACACAAAGTACTTTCTGGGAACTTACCACTAAAATGAAGCTGTGAACAAGTACACAGAGAGTGAATGATATTAATGACCAATCCATGGGTGGAAGCTCTAAGGGAGAGCGGCCCTGTGGCTACTAAGAAAGTAACAACGTGGAAGAGGTAGGGGAGATGAGCTGCCACGTCAAGGGAATTGTTGAAGGACAGCATCAGCATGTAGCGTGCTAGAATAGCAATATCGTCCCACATAAGATGTTGTTCTAAGGTAGGAGTTGGAGATAAGCATGTCTTGTCAATTATTTTGCACATCCTTCCAATAACCTATAAAGAAACAGAATTTTAAAAAACACAGGGGCTAAAACAAAGTTTTATCACAAAATGTTTGTTTAACCTTAAAATGACTAGTTACAATACAAACAACCTTCTGGTAATAAAAACAGATACATCATGCCACAGTCCAGAAGGCAAAGGAAAAGTTGATTACCTTGCTTGAAACCAATTTCACATTTCCAGAAGCCAAAGCTACAGCAGTATCTGCCATCACCTCAGCTTTTATTGATCCCAGGCCACCTGTTGCACTGGTTTTGATGAAACTGTCTAGTACAACATCAAGGAGATCTGTAATCTAGTGGAAGAGGGAAAAATAACGTGTTTTGGCCATTCACTCTGCCAACTTAATTTTTACTTTAAAAATACTTCAAAAGCAGTAACCCGATCAACATGAAAATCCTATTTTACCTGAAGCCTCCAAAATACTAAGTTTTATTTAGAGACCTGTCAATAAATTTAATTTATCATTAAATATCCAAAGGAGGATAAAGATATTCACTCAGTTGTACTCAATTGCTTCAGAGATTAAAAGGGACCAATATCCAGAAATTTAAAATATCCACATGTATTATTTTCACCCACTAGCAAAGCACCTCTGTTCTCTCCTAAGACAGTGATGTATGATTAATATAAAATACAATTATTTTAAAATACAGGAAATGACATCAAGTACTAGGAGGTTTTGTAGAGGTATAAAACCAGCTCCATGGTCATTGCAAATTATTTGGAAGATTTGCAGCATTGTATGAGTAAGGGTATTTCCGCCTTAAGTGATTACTTTGAAGAAATGTGCACAATTCTTGTCAGATAAAAAATAAAATATTACATTGTATTCTGTATTTTAATACTGGTATCCTTGTGCTAGAACTATAAATGAAAGGTGTCCAAAATAATATTGTTAACAAACATCTACTGACATCTATGGAATGTAAGTACTAGAATATGTTATATAAAGCACTGTTTAGGAGTGTCAGGGTGGCTCAGTCGGTTAAACGATTTCGGCTCAGGTCATGAGATTGAGCCCCACATTGAGCTCTGAGCTGGACATGGAGCCTGCTTGAGATTCTCTCTCCCTCAACCCCTCCTCCCAACCCCCCAAATAAATAAAATAAACCACTATTTACTGGAAGCAACATCAGATTTTTAAATTCTATATAATTATGCCATGAAAAAGAGTACTAAAACAGTTTATTTCTGGCTCTGCAATATGCATTAGACATCTACAATTCTGAACCAAATCCAAGAATTAGGTGAGTGCATGCTTTTTGAAAGAGAGGACTCTCTTTTCTATAGCTATATCCCTAGTGCCCAGCACAATGTTTTGCACAAAGGGGGTACCAAATTAATATCTGCATCACAGAGGTACTAGACAAA
This sequence comes from Eumetopias jubatus, assembly GCF_037043125.1. Lineage (NCBI taxonomy): Eukaryota > Metazoa > Chordata > Mammalia > Carnivora > Otariidae > Eumetopias > Eumetopias jubatus. The sequence continues at coordinate 123,456,747 of NW_028274816.1, forward strand.
TATCTGAGCAAACTCAATACCTGCCCAAGGCTCCCCCATATTTTGGCTTGGATAGATGGGTACATCTGTTTTTCATTTATGGTCATTGTTATCAGCTTATCAAGAATAGCAGTAACTCTTTGTCGTTTGGCATCATCATTGTGTTTACAAAAACGGACTAGATTTGACAGCCATGGAGTCATGTATTCCAAACAAAGGTGTTTCAATTCAATACCTGGAAAAAAAAATACACTATTAGCATAGATGGTCAATGAAAATTACATCGACAGGTATCTAAAAATATAGAGGATTGGAGAAAAGAAAGTAAAAGGTAAAGATCATTATGTAGAATCAGGTCTGGAGAAAAGAGATTTGGCCAATGTATTAAAGACAGAGATGAAGAGAATAAGCCATGAAGAAAATAATCTTAAAAGCCAGCTGGCCAATTTTTGGAAAGTTTTATCTTATTTTTCTTCTTCTTAATCATTTCTCTTCTAGTTAGAAATTTTATTAAGTTTTATTCTAATTGTATAAGGAATATGTGGCAATCATAGAACGTTAGGTGAAAGGAAAGCATCACCACAAAAATGAAACTGATATTAATATGCTGGTGTATCACCTCATCTCTTCTCAGGCTTTCAAAGCTATGTAGAGATAATGTACATTTATGTGTGTGTATACACATAAAACCCACCCCAAGTCCTCTACAAAAATGAGGACTACACTGTCCATGCAGTATGTTTTGAATATTTTCTTCAGAGATAAAACATGTTTTAACTTTTCATTTTGAAGTAAGTTTAGACTTAGAAAAAGATACAAAAATTCCTCTATATAATTTTATCTAGAGTCCCCAAAATACTTTTTTTATTGTGATAAAATGCACACAATATAAAACTTGCCATTTTTAAGTGTACAGTTCAGTGGCCCTAAGTACGTTCACATCATTATGCAACTATCACCACCATCCATCTCCACAACTTTCTCATCTTCTCAAACTGAAATTCTGTACCAAACCATTTTTGATGGTTTCATATTATTCCATCATATGGAAATCTGACAATTTAATTAGTTCTTTACTGTTTGACCTTTAGACCATTCCAATTTTTTGCTACTATAAATAATGTTATGTGAAGTTCAAAAGTAGGCAAAAAAATTTATGGCAACAGAAGTCACAATAGTGGTTACTCTTGGTGGGGGGTGGTACTGACTGAAAGGAACCTTCTGGATGCCAGAAATGTTCTGTATCTTGGTCTGGGAGAGGGTTTTGTGATGTATTCACACGTAAAAATTTATCAAGCTGTTCACTTAAGATTTGGGCACTTAACTGATAGGATATACCTGAATTTAAAAAAATCTAAATAAAAAGCAATGTTATAATAAACATCTGAACACTAATTCCTTAGGATAAATTCTAAAAGGTGGAATCATGAGGCCAAAAGGAATGAACATTCGTAGGGGTCTTGACATCCATGTCCAAAGTGCTTTCTCAAAAAATTGCCCCTGTTCACAATTCCATAAACCATCAATACTGAATTAAAAACAAAGAAAAAAAAACCTTTTGCCAATTTGATAATTGAATGTTATCTTACTATTCTTTGTTTTTATTTCTTTGATTTTATTATGAACTTCTTAAAATATAAATATTCTTTTTTAGCATGACCTGCACGCTACTGTTGTTGATCCATTTTTATTAACCTATAAGAACTCTTCATGATTAAAGATATTAATCTTTTCTCATATTTGCTGCAAGCATATTTCCTAGTTTTTTATTATCTTTTACTTTTGTTTCTGAAATAGAGATGTTTTGAAGTTTTATGTAATCACTTATGCTCACCATTTCCTTTGATTCTACCACTTTTTTACTTCATAAGTCCTTAATCATCCAGAAAGCAATTAAATATTCTGCTTCCTCTTGTTTTTTTTAATGATTCCAGTTTTTATATTCAATTCTTAAATACAGCTAGACTTTACTTTGGTATCTTGTGGTTTGGGGGTGAAGATGAAGACCCAACTTAATTCATATCCCAGCCACATTGTTTAAATGATTTCATCTTTCCCCCATCCGTTTGTGACACTTCTTTATCAATCTGTTTCTCTTAAACTGATCTGACTGCTGATTCTTGAACACCTCTGTTTTTATTATTGTACTGTTAAATGTTCAAATGTCCACAAGTGTCTCTCAGTTTTCTTTTCTTTCAACATTTTCTTAACTATTCTTGTTTGATTCAAATGAAATTTATAAACATTTTAAGTTCTACCTCATTCTTTCTTTTCTTTTTTTTTTTTAAGTAGACTCCATACTCAGCATGGAGTCCAATGCTAGGCTGGAACTCAGGATCCTGAGATCATGACCTGAGCTGAGATCAAGAGTGGGACACTTAATCAACTGAGCCACCCAGGCACCTCAGTTCTACCTCATTCTTAGTCCTCAAATCCTGTAGCTATTTTGATGGGATTGCATTGAATTTATAATAATCTGGGAAGTGGGAAGAACTGTTCATCCAAGAACACAATATGTCTGTTCATTCCCTCAAATCTTTTAAAATATTTCTTAATAAAGCTTTATGCTTTTCTTATTTTGTCAGTCTTAACACATTTTCTTTTTAGGGTTGTATTCCTACATCTCTTATTATAAGTAAATATATGTAGTCATCTGGACTTGATGAATTGTCAAAGCTTTCAATTAGCTGAAAAATCAAGAAGTATGTCTGAGGGGCACCTGGGTGGCTCAGTTGGCTAAGCAACTGGTTTCAGCTCAGGTCAGGATCTCATAGGTCACTGGGACTGAGCCCCAAGTTGGGCTCTGCATTCAGCAGGGAGTGTGCTTGAAGATTCTCTCCCTCTGCCCCTCCCCCAACTCATGCACGTGCATGTGCTCTTTTTTATGTTATCTTACGGTTCTCAAATAAAAAAGTAAATCTTAAAAAAAATATGTTTGCAGAAAAAAAGTTTTATGTATTATGGAGAGAGAAAGGGGAGGGAAGAAAATGTCAGGAAATAAGCTGGAGGAAGAGCAACATGTTAAAAAAAAAAAAAAAAAGAGCAACATGTATACCACAACAGGGTATGAAGATAAATAAATGGAAAGAGTGGATGTTAAATTTATAAGACTTATTAAAAACCAAGTCAGGAGTTGACCCTGGACCCTGTATTATGTGTCACTGCATTCTTCAGGAACCGTACATGACCAATAAAATCACAGTTCAAAGTCAACCTGACGAAAAGAAAAAATGACTATTTCCTTAAAATCAAGGAGACAACACGGATACTTCTTTCACTTGGAATAATCTGCTAAGAAGAGAAATCCTGAAGCTAACTAAACTGAAATAGTGTGAAAAATACTTTGTAAGTGGCTCAAAGACATGTAAAGTATCAAAAATCTTGCCACCTTGCTTTTATGGCCAGAATTTTGGTGGATTTTCTCAATGTTGTCTAACCAGGAAGTTCCTTCAGAGTTTCTTCAGTTGCAGAGTACAGCAGATGAAAAATTAGAAGAGATAAAGAACTGAAAATATAATCAATTATGATTTCACTGGCAAATTCTGAAATGAAAGGATTTTCTTTGAATCTTCTTAGAATCATTGTTAGTATTAAAGAAAATTATTACTTACTAGATTTGCTAAATCCAGAAATACACTCTTCCAAAAATTCTAAGGTGAGATGTGGCTCATTGGCTGCCAGTGTCTTACTAATAGAGACAATAAAGAGGGTGTTGTTGGCAGGGATGCATAAACCTGATGTCTCTAGTAACTGGCCCTCGATTTTTAAATTAAAGGTACAAGTTAAGGCACACAGAAGATTATAGGCGGCTGACCTAGGAGAAAACACAAACGAAATTGTTTTAAAACTTATTTTTTCTTATGATTCCAATTCTTTTTCATAACGTACAACTTATGATTCTACTACAAAGCATAATCAACTATTTTTAAATTTTATGATCAATGAGAAATAAGATGTTATGGTTCTATGGTAAATACAAAATACCCCTTGATCATTTAGGGATAATTTTTCATCATTTAGGGATTAAAGGGAGGTTCTTGACATTACCAGAAGGGCACTGTGAGGCTCCTAAGACAGGTAAGTATAAGACGTTCCTAAAAGACATTTTACTAGGATATAAAATATGAGAGGTTTATGGTCCTAAGGTGGATCAATAAAGTTAGAATAAGGCTCATCATATTTTCAATGAAGCCAAAAACTCAAATTGTGGTTCCCCCTCTCATCAGATCCATTTATAACGGGGATCATAAGAAGAGAAATGAGATGGCCCCTCAATCAAATTAAAATGTGAAAATCTTCCATCAGCACCTACCGAATTTCTTTCTCGATGTCCTATAAGACATACTACAAACTAGAGGTCAAAAACAAACATAATAAAATTAAGGCCCCCCTGTTTTTCCTTCCATTATACTTAACCACTGAAAACATAAAACAATGATATACATCCAAGTTCCATTAGAACCCAAAATTTCCCTTAGAAATGTCTGAAAATATACTTAAGCAATTTAGGACACAAGTAAAAAAACTTGCACCTGGTTTTCAAATTTTCATTTTTCTCCCCTGGATAGGGGAGAAATAGTTTGCTTAGCAAATTTCAGGTTTTCCTGACCTCCGAACCTTCATCATGCTACTATATTTTTGCAACAACCATATGGGGGCAAAAGCCACTGAAATTTAAGTCAGCCTAAAGGCTTTTTCTCTGGAATGACATGCTTCAGCAAAAAACAGAAGCTGTCAGTTCACTTTATTTCACAAGAGAATACAGGTTCACTGAAGCTAGTAACTGTTAGAAGATTATTAGCATTCTTCTATGAGGAATTTTGAATTAGAAATTAAAGGCAGGCTTTATAGCTCTATTTTCCTAAAATGAGAATATTAATATTATTGTTTCTAAGTTTGTGTATCTCTTACTAACTCCTAGGAATTTGGAGTTATACCATTGACTTTTATTCTGTACATTTCAGCAGCTATAAAGAACCAGGCCTGCTCAAACTGGGGTAGGTCAGATTCCTTGGAGATAATGAAAGTTAAGCATACACACAATTTTATACATAATTTCTGGGAGGCCCGTCCAGCTAAAGAAATCTTGATTTCCGCCCCCACCTTTATTTAAGAATTGGGAATCCTAAAAGGCCCTCTTATAAAACTTGGGCTACATTACATTACACCCTAGGGAAGATTTTTTGGAGCTAAGAATTTATATCTGTAAAAATCCTGACAGTCCCAAGGAACCTGGGACAAAGAATTATCCCAACACAAAAAGCAGAGGGGAGAAAGGAGGGAAGGAGTACAAAGACACATTGGCAGAGAGAGAAGGGGTGGGAGGGGGAGCTGGGAGGCAGTCATACTTACTGAGCACAAACTGTTTGCTAGGTGCTAAAATATACTGCTACACATACTATTTATGAAACCTTTGTAGGTATATAGGAAAGGCACCGTTACCCTTATTTTGAAAATGAGGACACTAGAGCTGAGAGAACTTTAGTACCTTGCGTAAAGTCATACATTGTAGCAGATCTAGATTTAAACCAAATCTACTGACCCCACAGGCCACGCTCCTTCCTCATTCATGTTCAAATTATTAAATCTAAACAGAACCAATTATACCCTGTCAGATGACATCTACATTTGTCTTAAGACTTCTTTCAAGAACTTTGTTCAAGTCATTATAGGTGGAAAGTATGCAATGTTACTGTTTGAGTTATTGCACATTAAGCCCTCCTTTGTCAAACAATAATAATCTATGAGGAAACTTAATAGTGATATACTTCTGAACATGAGAAAACATAATTAGAGAACTCAGAAGGAGAAATTTAGGAATAGACCTTAAAAAAAAAAGGCTTTTTTGGGGGGTTGGGGGTGGGTAACAAAACCAAAACTGCTGTATAGTCTGTTTCAGATGAAAGTTTCCTGAAGAAAGAACATGTACTGGTTTAGTGTGAATCACCCTTCTCAGAATTCCACAGTTCATGTGAATACCCCACAAACTGATGAGGTCACACTGGTTAACCAACATAGCATACCTTCCGATTTAGAGCATTAAGGTAGAGGCCGTATTAAAAGCTTATTAAGTGGTCTCACTAAAAGCAACAAACCCTTAAAAAAAGTTGTAGTGAATTTTTAAAAAACCTACCGTAAACTAGGGTCTGAACTGCCTAAATTAAGTAATGCAATATTGAGCAGCGTCCCAGGGACATCTTTTGGCCGAATCTTGGTGTGCTGGGGGATGGAGTCAGGCTGCGACAGCTCCCAGCGTGTCCGAATATGAATGATAGACTGGACAATGGCTTCGCACTCCTGGTGCATGAAGGTGAGTGGTGTGCCCTGGTTTGCAATGGTCAAGGTGAACTGGTTCTCATCCACCAGGCATATCTCTTCAATTTCCGAAGCATAATAGATATCATTTAGAAAGACTGATTGCCCCAACACTTTTGTCCGCTCTGCTGAGGTTACCTGGACAGCAGTAGAACCAACCTGGAAAGTGATGGTGAGAGGGCAGAGTGAAGAAGAGTTAAATTCCATTATATAGAACTCTAAGAGAGGCTCTGAAAACCAACCAACTGACTGACCAAACAAATATCATGTTTGCCATTTAACCATTTAAGAAAGAGTTACTGCCAGTGTTCAAATGGGTTCAAGAGTTATTGTGATAAATGCTCTCAAAAGAGACTGAAAACATTTTTTTTTTAAAAGTTCAAGAATCCCATAAACAATCACTGGTTTTATCCTGGTTCATGTCTCCCATTCCACAAAAAGCATGTAATAATCAGAAGAATTCTCAATTGATCACTTCCACCCTCTACACATTCCTACCATTTGACTGATAGATGGCAAACCACCCTCTCTACAACACTCCCCTGCCTCCAATCCAACCTAGAATATAATTAAGTGTATGCCTCTCCTATCTTCCACAGGACCTCCATGAAGATAGAAAGTTTAGTTTTCCTCCATCTGGACCTACTTTACATTTGATCCACTGCTACGGGAACACCTAGGGAGGCCAGTGCAGTCTGGTTAGCCAAGAAGGGTGACAAATCATTTACCTCATGTAGAGTGAAACTTACCTTAATAGAAACCTTGGTGTCTTTGTGAGCTAGCTTGAGAGCATTGTGGAATACCTTCAAGTCCTCTTCTAAAGCCAGCGTGGCAGCAGGCAGTTTCTGCTGTTCATGCTCTATGTGCTCAGCCAGTTTCCCAGGACAGTCTATGAAGATGAGCCTTTTGCTGCCTTTGAGGCCAGTCAGCAGCCGCTCATGATACTTGGTATACTCCCTGACCCAGGAGTTACAGTTGTAGATATAGACTGCAGAGACATTGTCATAAGCAAAGCCAGGAAAAACAACAAACCACTTGGAGAGAAAGTCCGTTTTAAAGCGATTGCTAGGCCCAGTATGGGTAAGGTCCACTACAATTTCATATGGCTTTGCATAATATGGCTTTAAAGTCAGCAAGACGTGGTATATCAGCAAATCACCATTGATTTGACCAGTTTTAAACCTAAGGAAGATGACAAAAAAAGGACACAGATTGTTAACAGAGTTCTGAATAAATATACAGAGGCTACTAATCTATTTTATTCCTTTAATTTTCTGATGAGCTTTCAAGAGAAAACTGTAATAACAAAAAATTACGTAAAATATAAATCCATTTTTAAAAATCAGTTATCCTTTAGATATTGAGAAACAAGGCTGAAGTAAAATCAAAGAGACAAGTCTCCAATTCAAACACTCTTGAGCAACAACAAACTTGCACACCCCAGATAAGCAGAGGAAGGCAGTGAACACTGATTGGTTGCCTCTAGGCCCACCGAATTTCCCAGGTGAACAGTTTGGGTGGGAATGACCCACCTGGAGCCCTGGGGTGATCTGAATGGCTTTAGTCAATTTGTTTACCCCACCTTGACCAGAGAGGTTCAGCAATGACCGTATAACTCAAATCAGGACAACCAGAGCCAAAAAGGCCCAATTTCAGAAACTTTAGCTGTAGTTGGGAATTGAGACTTTTTCTTTCCCGGTATTGATAAACAAAGGAACACATCGCCCTGGGAGTTGTTAGCTCATACCTTGAGATATGAAGGGAAAGCCTGCCTAAAAACTGAAGAAATGGAGCAGAGAAATGAAGAGAGAAACTGGGGCCCTAGCCATTTCATCTGAACTCTAGATAACGCCTCTCCTGGGATCAAATTTATCCCTGGACTATTGAGTTGATGAGCCAATGAATTCCATTTTTTTGATTAAGCCATACTAGGTCATAAGTTGCTTACACTCAAAAGAATGCTGATCAGTGTGAGTAGCCAAAGTAAGGACCATCAGAAAGACCTGAAGAACACAGTACTAGAACTTCAAATCAAAACAACTTATATTAATTTGGCCCAATGTTCTACACTTGATGACTCTGGTAAGGACTACAAAATAGGCTCAGATAAATATCTCTACCTCAGAATTTTTAATCTTGTTGGGAGAATAGATAAAAATCAAGTTAAATGATTTTAAAATAAAATATTTCAAGATCAAAGAAAAGGTATGAGATAGTATGTAATCACTTATCAAATGAATTGCAGAGAAAAATAGTTCAGAAGAATGGAGAGATGAACACAAACTAGGTAGTCCTTGAAAACTACATAGATGTTGTGGCTGAAGTGGGTGGGAGAAATTCTGAATTCAACAAGAGCAGGGATTAGCAGATTTAAAAGAGAGAGGTAAAGAAAAAAAGAAACATAACTAGATGAGATGTGCTGAGGCACGTCAGCTAGTTTAGCTGGAATGAAGGATCATGTAGAGAAGTCTTAAGAGATAAAGCTGGACAACTGCACTACTAAGTATTTACCCAAAGGTTACAAAAATACTGATTTGAAGGAATACATGCACTCTTATGTTTACAACAGCATTATCTACAATAGCCAAATTATGGAAAGAGCCCAAGTGTCCATCAATTGATGAATGGATAAAGTGGTATATATACAATGGAATATTACTCAGCCATAAAGAAGAATGAAATCTTGCCATTTGCAATGACATGGATGGAGCTAGAGAGTATTATGCTGAGTGAAATAAGTCAGAGAAAGACAAATACTGTACGATTTCACTCATACATGGAATTTAAGAAATAAAACAAATGATCATAGGGGTAAAAAAAGAGAGGCAAACCGGAAAACAGACTCTTAACTACACAGAACAAACTGATGGTTAGCAGAAGGTAGCTGGGTAGGAGGAGGGTTAAATACGTGAGGGGGATTAAGACGGGCACTTGTGATGAGCACTGAGTGTTGTTAAGTGTTGAATCACTAAACTGTACGCCTGAAACTAATATGACACTGTGTTAACTAACTGGAATTTAAATAAAAACTAAAAACTAAAATAAAATAAAATTGAAAGTTTAACTTTAAAAAAAAGAGATAAAGCTGGAAAAATACATAACAGTTAAATTGTGAAAGGATCAAAACTAAGAGATTCAGGTTTTCTCCCAGAGGCCCAGTATTTCTCAGAATATATATATATATACATATATATATATATTTTAAGATTTTATTTATTTATTTGAGAGAGAGAGAGACAGCAAGAGAGGGAACACAAGCAGGGGGAGTGGGAGAGGGAGAAGCAGGCTTCCTGCTGAGCAGGGAGCCTGAAGTGGGGCTCCATCCCAGGACCCCGGGATCATGACCTGAGCCGAAGGCAATCACTTAAATGAGCCACCCAGGCGCCCCTCTCAGAATATATTCTGTGAAGCACCAGCATCAGAATCAACTGTGGTACTTGATACAAATGCAGTCCGTTTCTACTACATATGAATCTATGCAGTGGGGCCCGGCAATTTTCACTGTTTTTAAACAACCTTCTATCTGATATTTATATGCACAAATATTTCTGAATCAGTGCTGTAGTGTCAGGGAGTTATTCAACTTTATTTTTGTAAAGAAAGAGGTGATATGATCAAAGGAAGTGATATATAGAAACTCTATGAAGGAGTTGGGGCTAATAAAAAAATACTGTAGTCTAGGTATGGCCTAATAAGGATCTAAATACTATGGTGACAGTAAAAAAAGAAACCAATTCAAGAACATGAAGGAAGGACCAACATGATCCAAGGTCTGATCAGGGCTGAAAGAAGGACTTGAATTAAAAGGACTCACTATATACCAAGCCTCTGAGATCACAAAGAAGGCTGCTATCATGAACAAAAACAAAGAGATCATGAGGGGCAGGGACTTTTGGAGAGAAAATGAAGTCCATTTTAGACATACTGAATATGAAGTGATGACAGGACATTTAAGGGGAAAGAGTGTGTATGTTTGTCTGTATGTGTATACACTAAACCACATAAAAACTTATTCTGCCCCATATAATCTAAGTTTACTAGATATTTTCTCAAGTCATTGTTGTAGTTCCACAATTTGAGATGTTGGTTATGTATTTCACTGTTTCTATTATCTGACCAATACCCTAGGTCTCCAAACTCATGTCATCAAATCAGTCTGTGGTACACAAATAAAATTTTTAGAGATTTTAATGCTGCAGGAAAAATACCATTCCATCTTCTTTTGAATGATACTATCATTCAAAAGCACATTGCAGGCATATATAATGAGCATAAGGTCAAAAGGCCCTGAGCGGAAAACCCTCCCTGCCCTGGAGGCGGGGATTTGTTGTACAAAGCCTCCTGTCATGCCAGTGGCCAACTGGACAAGTTGGACTTTCTGGGTTTTTTTTTTTCTTTTTTTCTCCCCCCCCCCCCGCATCCCTCCCCCCCCCGGGACATGTGCTTTAGTTGCAGCAGAAAGGAAATGTGTCATCTGTGGTTTGGTTTTAAAAGTGGAAAGCTAGCTGTACATATCCTTTTTTTTTTTTTTTTAACTGCAGATTTACTTTAAGGTTCATATTCTCCAAGTCTATTCTGCTTTAAATTACTTGGAAGCTGTGCTTCAAGACAAGAAAAGAAGTGGCTTATTAAAATCAGGTTATAATCAGATTTTGACCAAGAATTTGTAAGGTAGGTCATATATATTCGGCTTTTGTTATGCCTTTTCACTCGTAACTTTGTATGGACTAGTGCTCAAGGAAGTGCTTTCAAAGAGTACCTAAGAATCTTACTAACAAAGTAGAATCATAAGTGATTGAAAATGTATGCTGTTTTTTTCTGTCCTATTAAGTAATATTTAAGTTAGAAATGGAAAGATTTATCAACAGTAGTTTTTATCACAATTAGGAAGGATCTGAGTTTAGACTCCACGGTGAATTGAAAAGTTTTGTTATTTAAAAAGTTGAAAAAATAAAGTTCTCATTACTAATGCTTAGGCATTATAAATTTTATTGAAAATGACCAGAGATAAAGAAAACTTTTGATAGCATAACCTGGCCTCCATGGCATAAATTAGGAATGCAGAGACAGTCCTCTATTCTCAGGCATTTGTAAGGGCAAGAGAAAGTCTCATTCTGTTAACAGTTTGTTTATTTGGGGATGACAGTACATCTGGCTGAAGACAATCAACAGCAGGCCTATTATCTACCCCGTGCATGGTAAGCACTGCTAAAATGTGTATGAATACCAAGATGTATACTACATTGTTGATGAACTAATGTGATAAGAATAACCCACCTTAAATAATTTTAGCACTGAATGCAGAAATCTAGTCTAGTATGAAAGGATGGAAATTACTTGCTAATCCAATTTAAAGTATTTCTCTTTGTGAAAGAATCATAAAGTATACAAAGATTTTTGTTATTCAACCTAAAAACTGAAGCTAAACGCTATTATACAGAAGTCAGTGTGCAATATCTTTAACTATTAAAGAGCATAATCCAAAAAGTCATCTTAATTCTAGAACACATAATAAAGGTTTTTTCCTTTAGGAAATACTACTTCAGTGGCTAGTTTCCATTTAGCATTGTTTATTACAAGCTACTTTTGTTTGTATAACAACATAAACATTTGTTATTTTCAATTTCTGTATATCAATAGCATACAAATTTTATCCAATGACATATAGCAACTATTTCTAATAAAACCTCGAAACTCAAAAAAAGCATGACTAGCAGCAGCATCTGTCTTACTTGGGTGGTGGTTAGAAATACAGGATCTCAGGTCCTTCCTAGACCTACAGAATCAGAATCCAATTTAAAAAAAAAAGAAAAACAAAACAACAACAAGAAAAAGACTCCCATGCACATTCAAGTTTGAGAAGAACTTCTCTAAAATAAGGTTCTTAAATAGGTAATTTCACTGAGGAAGTCTCAGACGAATAATCTAGTTTTGCTTCTGTTTAATGCTAACAATAAAATATTCTTACAAAAGTAGCTCAGATGAACAGATTATTACTACAAAAGAGTTCTATTTAAATCTTCAATCATAGGGTGGATAATGAGAATTAGGAACAGACTTGTCCCCTTTTTGTACTGGCTTCCAAGGAGCTTGAAGACAAAACTAAAATTCATCTTTTTTATTTATATGTTGAGACTTATGATCTGCCTTGATTTCCCACTTCCCATAGTCTAAATCCCCCCAAACCTGATGTTCTCTATTTTACTGTATAATTTACTTAAAAAAATTATGTCAAAACAGGGATACAAAAACATGCTAAGCATAAATGATGATGAAAAAAGTCAGTAACTTTGGTTTAACTTTTGAGATTATTCAGAAGAAATCTGGCATGCCTTTGCTTTTAGAAAGCCACAATAAGTCAGGGGATATACCGGTGAAAAGAGAGAACCACCACCATATGATTGCTTTCACAAATACCGGGAGCATATTTCTAAGTACCAGCTTTATTCTAAGCTTCAAGATAAACACCCAAGAAGAAAAAAGAACATCCTGAATTCCTATTTGAAATCCATTTTCCTTTGGTTGCTACACTTCCCCTTTCTCGACCCCAAAACAAAAACCAAAAAAGCCATTTGCGTTTTCTTTTCATACATGAAGCAAAATGCTCAAGGCCACATTTCTCCTTTACTATAAAGATTGGTGACACATTTGTTAGAAGGTGGGGAGTTTCTGCAAGAAAGATCCTTAAATGGTTGGGAGCAGAAGAAAAAAAAAGGAATCAAAAAAACAAAGCAGAAGTATGTGACTCAAAGCTGAAGTTTAGTATGCTTGGGAGGGAGAAAACTATATAAAACCACGGGATTCAGTTTAAAATGATTCACAGTTATTTATAATGCTAACCTCTAGCATTTGAAAGAATAACAGAAATTAAATTGTTTCTTTATACACAGCCTGACAGAAAAAAAGTCAGTTAGAAGGAATTCAAACAGGATAGCAAATATTAGGCATGAGTTTGTAGCTCACTTTGTAAGATATCAGCTGTCCATCTTTTAACTACAATCACAACAACCAGGAACCATTATTCTTTCCCAAATTAATAAATTATACTGCTATCCCAACAGATTTCCAGCATATTCATGGACATGGAGCACACAGGACTTTACCTGCATCTTGCCCTTCTGACGACAACAGTTTTTTCTTGGTCTCCTGGAATAAACGCAAACTATACCCATCTGTGGGCTAACAGTACTACTGTCTGGGATCCAGATATTCAAAATAAGCCAGGCAGAAACCAAAATGAAAACATTAACACAAACCCTACAACTTCTACAGTAGATAAAAGAGGTAACTCTATAAACAGGACTGAAATAGCAACATCATCTCAGGTCACATCTCTAACTCCTATATCGGAACTGGAGCTTTATATACCTTCTGTCGTCAGGAACAGTTCTCCAACAGTACAGAGCACAGAAAACACAACCAAAGGTCACCGTGAAATTTTCAAAAAAGAGGTCTGTGAGGAAAACAACAACAAAACGGCTATGCTAATTTGCTTCGTTATAATCGCAGTGCTTTTTCTTATCTGTACCCTTCTATTTCTATCAACTGTAGTTCTGGCAAACAAAGTCTCATCTCTCAGACGATCAAAACAAGTAGGCAAGCGTCAGCCTAGAAGCAATGGTGATTTTCTGGCAAGCAGTGGTCTCTGGCCTGCTGAATCAGACACTTGGAAAAGAGCACAACAGCTCACAGGGCCCAACCTAATGATGCAATCTACTGGAACACTCATAGCTACAAGGGAAAGAAAAGATGAAGGAGGAACTGAAAAACTCACTAACTAACAGGCACTTTAGTCAAGAAAAATGCAAAGGAGCAATGAGAAAGTTTATGAAGTACAAAAATGAAATCAGTTTGATATTTAATGCCAACATGTTGGTTCGGTGGTCTAAAATTTGTTGACATGGCAGCCCTGCAATTTAGAATCCAGCAAGTGAGAAGGGGAGAAGTTTGCCCACCTTCTCAATTACTTAAACTGTGCACTTTTGTCCTTACACTGAGTATTTTAAAAAGTAAATAACCAAACACCTGAGAATGTGGGGAAGGTTTTAAAGACGAGTTGAAGGAATGGGAGGCAGAAAGGGACAATTAAATAAATATTTCCTGTTCAGCAACAGTAGTTAGATGATCTTCATCTGAATGTAATTGAACTTTGAAGAGTTTTAGTGTGTCCTTAGAGGCAAGTATATGCTTCAGCATCTAACAGAAGCCAAATTCCTAGTGCGCAGAGTTGAACTGTAGTTTAACAGTACCTTTGCCGAACGTGACAGAATCTGGACCAGCTCATATACCAATAAAGCTAATTTTATGCCACATGTTTTCATCTTTACATATGGCACACAGAAGAAAGTGTTTTTCTACTATAAATATTTAATTAAAACTTTTAATTTTGTATAATGAATTAAGACTCAGAATAAAACTGACTACATATAATTGTATTCCGTTTATTATCTTAGGCAACACACTGTAAAGATCAATAAGAAATAGAGCTTAACTGAAACAGATGAGATTGTAACCACAACAGAAGGCCAAGTGTAAATGTAAAGCACATCTTACTGTTTAAATGCAATGTACCTCTAATCTATAAATACTGCTTATTGGAATATTTATAGCAAATATCCAAAGGGTGACTAATTTTCTGACTTCAAGGGTGCCAAGTGGCCTAATAAATGATCAGTTTTACTTTTTTTTACTATCTAATGTGACATGAGCAAAGGAAAGATGTGTGTATGTTTGCTCTCATTTGGAAAACAGGATACTCCAGGTCATTGTTTAACCTTTCAAGAAATTGGGTTCGAGTAAAATAATGACTTACACTTAAATCAAGACTTCCACCTTCAGTTAAATATATTACAGAAGTTGGTCTGAGAGACTTTCCAACTATCTACTAAAATTGATCCAGGGCATACTAATTAAAGACCAAGCTACATTTAAAAATTCTCATCCCTTATTGAGCATTTATTTTGGGCAATATGCTAGCCATTCAAGAAAAAATTTTATATATTTTTTTCCAAATATGATCACAATCTTACCCTCCCTTCTAGGTTTGTGATTCTCATCCTGATTGTGCATCAGAATCATCTGAAGAGTTTTTAAAGCTAGCCAATACCTAATTCCCACTCTCTCTTTCTGATTCAGCTGGAATGGGGTAACCTCCAAGCCCTGGTAATTTCTGCATTAATTCCCTAGGTGATATTGGTCTTGGTCATCAAAATCACTTCTTATGGGCACCAAGGCTTCAGAGATCTAATTTGTATCTTAAAATGGGAGGGAAAAACCAAAGCATCAATTTTATGATCAATTTATTACCAATTTGTTAGAAAAATAAATAAATTATAACCATATTATTCCAGATAAAGCTAAATATCAAAAAAGTAAAAAGGGAAGAGAACACTCATGCCAATCATGGTGACATCAGGTTATCTTTTGAAGGGTAAAAAGGACCAGACTGGCAATGAAACTGGGCAGAGCTCCCATCTTGTATAAATTAAAAATTTGAGATTGTGTACTAGAACAAACAGTGCTACACAAATCACTCATTGAGTCAAGTGTCATATATACTTGTCCGAGGAAATTTAAACAAATCAGTGTCCTTTAAAAAAAATAAGACATTAACTAGGTAAGTACTTTCATATTCAACATACAGGTCAACCATTTTCTGACAAAAAAAGATAAAGCTCCTATTGCAGGAATATTTAAAATTCATCACTCACCAACACCCTCAGAATGATGCTATCCAATGACAGTTCATGAACAAACAGAAGTGGTTCCTTTTCAGACTTGACAGTGTTTAAACACGATAGATTAAGATATATTTTGAGTTCAAAATTTAAAAGTTATTTTTGAAAAAAGAACACTTTTGCTTTCTACCCCAGGTGTTATGGTCCACATACTCAATTCAGGGATTTTAAAATAGTGAATCAAAAGTTCACAGTGTTTTGATTATTTTCTGCTTTATAGTAGGACCCCTTAAAAACAAAAACTATTCCTTTTGTGCCAAGTTATAAGTACCCTGATGTTAAGAACTAGGTCTCAACAGTCCATGATCCTCTGTAGTGATCAGGGAAAAGCAGGGCATGGCTTAATACTTACCGTATCTACTCTAACAGGTGCTATGCTTGCTAGGTACTTTACATTTATTTAATCCCATAACAAATTTATAAATTAGGAGGGCGCCTGGGTGGCTCAGATGGTTAAGCGTCTGCCTTCGGCTCGGGTCGTGGTCCTGGAGTCCCGGGATTGAGTCCCGCATCGGGAGGCTTCCTGCTCGGCGGGGAGTCTGCTTCTCCCTCTGACCCTCCCCCCTCTCATGCTCTGTCTCTCTCTCTCTCTCTCAAATAAATAAATAAAATCTTTGAAAAGAAAAAAAAAATTAGGAATTATGACCTCCATTTCTCAGATGAGGAAAGAGGCTAGAAGGTGACTTGCCCAAAGAAATTTTTATTCAGACTGACTCATTCTCTTTTCAATATACTTTGCTTAACTTATTTATTTATTTTTAAAGATTTTATTTATTTATTTGAGAGAGAGAGAGAGCACGAGAGGGAAGAGGGTCAGAGGGAGAAGCAGACTCCTTGCTGAGCAGGGAGCCCGATGTGGGACTCGATCCTGGGACTCCAGGACCATGACCCGAGCCGAAGGCAGTCGCTTAACCAACTGAGCCAACCAGGTGCCCACTTTGCTTAACTTATTTAAATCATGATTCCCAATTTATTTTACCTTCCACTGAGAAGTACCTACTTTGTGGGTAATCAAAGAGTTGTGCACTGAAACTCCAAAATCATTTAGTAAAGTACTCGGTCCAAAAAACTGAATTATACTTTTACCTGGGTTTTGTCTAAATTATGTACAAGGAAATAATGTTAACATTTACTGGTTTCCTACTGTGTGTGAGGCATTTATACATGTTATCTTATTTAATCTTCAAAATAACTCACTAAGAGAAATATTCCTCCACAGGAGGAAATGATGACTCAGAAGTACAGCAACTTGCCTAAGGTGATCGAGTAAACAGAACATATCATTCGCTTCTTACACAAAGAAATCTCACTTTGGGTAATAACCCAACTGGCAGTTTTTCCTTAGAATATTTAAGTTCCCCTCTAAAGTTCTATTCTAAGTATTTAAATTATATAATCACATTACTAGAGAGTCTCAAATGTTCACTTACCAACATTAATTAAAAGTATTCAAATCATAAAGCCGGAAACTGTGTTTCAAAATAAGTAGTGCATTTCTTAGTCATTTTGTGGCTTATTGCGCTTCCGGAACCAACTATCGATAAACTTCCTTTTTTTCTACAGAAAGCATTTCAGTTTGCTACAGGACCATTTTTAATCTGAACTGAACCACCCCTTTTGCTTTCTTAGCCAAATCACCAAAATGTCCAGATAGAACAAGAACTTAGCATTCTGCAAAAAGAAGTTAACAGCTGAGGTAAGAAAATTTTCACACAGGCAATCTGGTTTGATCTTAATTTTATATAAAATTTATTTTTAAAACTAAAATGTTGTTAGTGTTTTAAATTTAAACTCTGCTAGTCTAAAGATATCTATAACAGGTTTTGTAATTTGGTTGCATGGAATTAAAAAATATTCAATGTTGAGCTTGCCTCGAAGAAAAATTTTCAGCTAGGTTTGTATAATATTGCCCTTTTAAGTTTATTCAATCACAAGCCTTAGTTCTGTAATTAAAAGAAATAAACTATAACCCTGGTGGATAAAGCTAAAGGATACAAGTAAAACTAGAATCCATGGGATATGACTGAATTTACAATCCCCAAATACCAGCTGTTAAAAATTCTAACTTGCTTTCTATAAAAATTTTCCTATATATAATCCATAGATTTAAATTATTTTTAATCCCCTTTAGTTTCTACGGTAAAAATGGTCACCTTCACTTAATTTAAAAAAGAAACCAAAGGAGATTAGATGGGGTACTCAATTATCATTATTACATATGCTTTGTTTTTTACACAAATAGAATTTTGTATTTAAGTAATAATGGTTATAGGAAAATATTATGGCTCATTTTTAAAGTTTACTAAGACAAAACTGTTATGATAAAATGTGTGTACATATATTCATATCATCTACATATTTATGCAATACATTACTATCTGAGCTGTTGGTAAACAGTATAAAATAGATATGGGAAAAAAACACTCACAAGATAAATAATAGAAAATTGCTAATATGCATACAACATGCCTACTCTGTGAGTAAACTGGGCAGCTACAAAGTAAATATCCTCCAAATAAAAACTGCAAAGGGTTTAGTTTACAGAGACTTGTAATATCACAGAATATAAACTCATAGTGGGTGATATTCTATTTCAACATTTCATAAATATTTATGACTTTCCCTTATAGAAGTCCACTTTGGATTTTTTTCTAAGTAACTATTACATAAGTTAGAATATAAAGATTTTTATCTCTTTTTTAGATAAGACTTGTCTCTATATATTTTTAAAGGGTCAGTTCAAAATTTAGAGGGTAATAGTACCTTTGTTTTTCAACTAATTCCTATATAACTCTACTTAGAAGGAAATTATGACTTCTGAATAAGTTCAAATTTGTTAAATATAAATCTGATGCCTTTCAATGTCCGATCTTTAAAAGTCATCACAAATATATGTATTTATTAGCTCAAATATAGCTTATAGGTTAACCATTTAAAACTCTCATAACTATTTTCATAGAATCAGAGGCATAACCTGGTTTTCTGGTAGTTTTTTTTTTTTCCTACTCCTTACTCAAGACTGCCTCCAAAAGTTATTTATGTATCTGTTTCCAGAGAGCTCACATCTCCTCCCTTAGGCATTCCTGCTTCATACTTTTACTACGGAAGTCAGTGCAGCATGTTTAGTGACACATAACAGAAGGAAAGGACTCTGGGATACGACTGACATGATTTCTTTATCACTGCCTCTACTTAACAACTCTGACACTGGCAAGTTACCCTACATCTCTGTGTCTCAGTCTCTTTATCTGTAAGATGAAGGTAACACTACCCTGCTTGTTAAAATAGGATAGTACCTAACATTTAGCGGGTACTCAGTAAATGGTAGCTATTATTATTAAGTCTCCAAATACTTCCTATTAGAGTTCAAGGTTAATCTCCCTTTCTATTCCTACTCAAGATACAGAATTGCTGTTTTCCTCTTTTTATGATTTAATAATTTAACCAGTTGGAGATACAATATAACTAAATTTTAATCTATTCTATCTATATTGTAACTTATTAACTAAAAGTAGTAATAATATCAAAGTCCTAATCACTCATGTATTATTTTTTATATTGTTACCTATACTTGCCTTTTTATTTAGGATATGCTCTCCAAATCTCCTTGATTCTCTTTAAATGACATTTCTTATATCCAACTTAACAGAATCAATTTTAACTGTACTCTTTATGTACTTATGCATATTTATGAGAACATGTCTAATACATGAGGACTCCTACCTTCACTGTAACTGACTGTAAGATGCTTAGTTAAAACACAGCTGATGTTTTCCTTCCTCTTTTAAAACCTTTTTAGGGGCGCCTGGGTGGCTCGGTCGTTAAGCGTCTGCCTTCGGCTCAGGTCATGGTCCCAGGGTCTTGCGATCGAGCCCCGCATCGGGCTCCCTGCTCAGGGGGAGGCCTGCTTCTCCCTCTCCCACTCCCCCTGCTTGTGTTCCCTCTTTCGCTATCTCTCTGTCAAATAAATAAATAAAATCTTAAAAAAACAAAAACAAAAACAAAAAAACCACACCTTTTTAAATATTCAGGAAAAGCCAAAGGACCAAAATCACAGATTTAGACCTCAAAGTGACAACCTATAATAATAAGCAAGATACTGCCATATGAAGGTAGACAAATGTGGGATTTGCCTTGGCAGCAGACTAAGGGATTTCTAGAAAAATGCCATATAGAACGCATGGGTTCTTTAGAATAATTAGCAGTTATGTTCTGAATAGTACGAGGAAAAAATTAAAAAAAGAGAATCTTAAGAATACTTAGAACAGATAGGAGAACCTGAAACGAAAGCCTGGTGAGTTTGAGAAGACGGATGAGTCAAGTCCTCCATCGTGGGAAGACGGCTCCTCCCTGCTGCTTCCCAGGGTCCACAAGCCCAAACCCGTGACAGAGAGCAGCACTTAGGCCTTTCTTCCATCTACTTCAATCTTCTCCTCCACTTTAATCATCTACCCTAATTTCTTGCTAATTACATAACTACCACTTTTTCTTCAGTTTTTTACCAATTTTTCAATACCTTCTCTAGCCCACTGACCTTCCCCGTCCCTTTTCCATATATTTGCTGCCTCCTATAATTTCTGCTCTATTTTCCTCTTTGGTGTTATTTTTTATTTCTTTGCACTCCCTTTTCATTTTCTCTGATCTGACATTTTCTCCTTTTTACATTCCCCCCATATGGTTCTTTGTTTTTACCTTCTCTCCCTGAAGAAGCAATGTTGGTACTTCAGGTACACATGGTTTATGTATTTAAGAGAATACATATGTTATACAACTTTCTACACTGCTAATAACACTGGCCTTACTTCTCTGAGTTAGAAAAAGTCAGTTTCTTCACTATTATGCCCCCTATTTATTCCTGTGTTAAATCCTGCTCTTTCTTTTCTGGACTGTTCTGGTTTGCTGTAGTAGAGAGCTAACAAAGATTCTAGCATTCTGATGTAGCAGACCCTAGGAGGGCAGACAGCTAACTGAGGAGTGGGAAGAAGAAACACAACAGGTAAAACATGCAATTTGGTTTTGATATTGTTGTAACCCTTACATGACAAGTAGAAAAATCTCATATACTGAAGGTTTTATGATCTTCCTATTGTCAAAAGAGGCTATGAACCTATCAAAACTGATCTTACAAACTAAAATGGTTTATAATTATGTTCCTGTTCAGGGTCTTTCCTTCTCTAGTGCCTTTTTTAGTGAATTGAAAAGAGGAACTGTGTGGGCTTTGTTTTTTGTTTTTTTTTTTTTAATTTTAAGTGAAGTCACAAAAGAGGAAACATTTTTAGCTGAAGACAATTCATGGCCTATATTTTCTGTTGCTTTGGATGGCATTTCTAAAAAACTAAAGTGAAACTCTGAAGAAGGGCTTTTGGGGGTGGTGGAAATCCGTTAAGAATAGAAAGTGGGAACTGCACATGGATAACCATCTAGAGATGATTCAAATCCCCACATTTATGCCAAAAGTTTCAATTTTTTCCCTTATGAAACCTTTTACAAAATGGATAGCAAGCATAATTTAATAACAGATTTCATCTTCTCTGCTTACATTCTGGCAAAAGTGAGTACGTGAATAGTGAAGAAAATGGAAAGGAACCATGAAGCCAATACAGGTTAAGTGTTTCCTGAGCTCGTAACATATATTGCACTTAGCTGTAAAGGAATCAAAACCCCTGAGGCGGTTTAGGGAGTAGAAAGAGCACATGCTTGTCAATCAGGTGACATATCTGTGATATAATATATATAAAGGTGATAGAACACTAGGCAAACTTTTTTTTTTTTTAATTTTATTTGATAGAGAGAGAAAGAGAGCACAAGCAGGTAGAGTGGCAGGCAGAGGGTGAAGCAGGTTCCCAGCTGAGCAGGGAGCCTGATGCGGGGCTCGATCCCAAGACCCTGGGATCATGAAGGCTTAACTGACAGTGCCACCCAGGCACCCTAGGCAAACTCTTAATGCAAGTGAACTTGTCTCTTTATCTGTAAGTCAAGGATTCCTCATAGTCATTTAAAGGTTAAATGAAGTAAAATTATGTAAAACACCGGGGATAGTACAATACAGAATATGTTCTACATAAGCTTTTTCTTTTCTGCTTTCTTCAAGGTTCTTCTTTGAATGGGTGGGGATAATAAAAAGAAAATGTGCAAAGTTAAAAGTAATTTTAAAATGACACAATTACCTGAGAGAATAAAAGTGTCAGTATGGTAGGACCATGAATACTTACCTAAGGAACCACAAAGACAGCAAGACTAGGAGGTTCAGGGAATGGCTAAACTCTCTGCGCTATGGCCAGTCACCGAGAACTTGATTTAAGAAGGGGGATTTAAGCTGAGGTCTGCCCAGTGACAACCGGTTCAGACAGGAAAAGAGGCTGAGTTTGGGGGTGGAGAACACACTCTAAGAGGGTGAGAAACAGTGTAATTAAAAGTGTCTATTTAGGGAAAAAAGCATGTGTCTAGAAAGTACTTAAGATGGGAAGAGGCGCATTTGGCTGAATGAGAAGTTTCAGTGTTGAGACATGAGTCAGGATTGGTAAACTCAAGCCAGAAGGAAGAAAACTCAGTTTAGAATTTTTATCTTGACAGCAACGGGGAATCCATAAGTAAGGGAGCAGTAACTTGACTATAAATGCTTTCAGAAGATTAATTCATCAGCAGTGTGCAGGAAAGTTTAAAGGAGAAAAATTTTAAATTTAGGCCTGAAGTATTAGGAAGAAAAAAGAAAAGAAAAAGGAAGAGACCATATGCCCTCCCCTGAACAGGGTAGTTTACCATTACTGTGTGCCAAGTGGTAGAGGAGTAAGCAATGAAAACTACTCAAATATGCCGAAAAGTCTATTTATTTGCAAAACTTGAGGGTGTTCCTCTACTTCGCATAGAACATCAAATCTCTCTCACATTGGACTAGGAATCCTAGAAAAACTATAGTTTCTAATCATATTTACCAGGATCTAACACCCTGAGATGTCCCTTTACCTAAGAAATAACCAACCTAACGTTAATAACCAAATAGTTATCATTGTGTTTAACAGTATATTACACTTAGAGCTGAAAACTGTCTTAGTGTAACTCCTCACTTTAGAGAGAAGACAGTTGAGAACAGGAGAGATGAAATGACTAGTTCTTGCACTCATGTGCATCATTACACGTTGGAAGTAGAACTGGAATTTACTCCTCACGTTTTAGCATCCACCACATCCCACGAAAAGCCCTGCCTGCCAAACTTACATATGTGCCTTCTCTTCCCATGTCCATATGTTGTTCCCCTGACTGTAATA
Organism: Eumetopias jubatus; assembly: GCF_037043125.1. NCBI lineage: Eukaryota > Metazoa > Chordata > Mammalia > Carnivora > Otariidae > Eumetopias > Eumetopias jubatus. The sequence goes on from NW_028274816.1 coordinate 123,480,043, forward strand.
CTTTAGTTGCTCAATTCCTTCTTACAGACCTTTCAAGACTCAATTCAAGTTTTACTTCTCTGAGAAACCCTCCCTGAAAGCCTCCGAGGCTGCAATGGTCCCTATGTGCACCTCTTGCATCCCTTTAGGAGAAAACTTATTAAATTATTATAATTATTTATTGATTGTTTCCACCACTGGAAACGTTTTTGGGGGGGTATATCTCTTAAACCTAGAACAGGCCTGACACAAAGATAGTGTTAATCAATAAATGAATGAAAGCAGCATTGGACAACTTTACCAACTGGACAGAACTGACTCAACCAGATTCAAAGATCACTTAGGATTCTGAGTTGAACTGACTCCTTTAAGACTATGAGATCCTAGGGGTGCCTGGACAGCTCAGCTGGTTAAGCGTCAGACTCTTGATATCACCTCAGGTTGTGATTTCAGGGTCAGGAGATCAAGCCCCACACTGAGCTCCACATCTGGCTCTGTGCTCAGCACACAGTCTGCTTGAGATTCTCTCTCTCTCCTTCTGCCCCTCCCCCTACTCAGGGCTCAAAATCAATAAAATCTTTAAAAAAAAAAAAGAGTAAGAGATCCTAACATAAAGACAGAGTGCTAGACTGATGATGCTATAGAGATTACTAACACAATAGACTCTCTGCATAAAAAACTTAAAGGTAACACCATATGAAAATAAAGAGAGGAGTCAGTTTTGACACGAAGACGAATTCTGTTTTAAATATGTTAAATTTGCTGACGGTAGGATATATAACATGGAAATGTCCACCAAGAAGTCATGTAAATGGAATGGAATTAAGGAGATTTAGGCTGGATGTGCAGGTTTGGGAGTTATGGCATACAGGTGAGAGCTGAAATTTTATAGAATCAGGATCAGAGAAAAGTAGCTAAGAGTAAGGACTGAATATCAAGTATCCATATTTAAGAAGAGAAAAACAGAAGCTAGTGAGATTAACATGAAAGGAAGACTATAACAAAGAGCTACTTGAATAGTAGTGAAGGCATAGTCAATAGCATTGAATGTGATCAAGAGAGGGAGAAAAAAAAAGAGAGAATAAAGTCAAGACTGTTGGATTAGGTAACAGATGATTACTGGTGTCCTTCAAAGCAACAGGATCAGTGTATTTCTAATAGTAAGGAAGAAAAGAATAGAGAGCACATGGAACCAGCATCAAGAGCCTATGTATTTCGGGCGCCTGGGTGGCTCAGTTGGTTAAGCGACTGCCTTCGGCTCAGGTCATGATCCTGGAGTCCCGGGATCGAGTCCCACATCGGGCTCCCCGCTCAGCAGGGAGTCTGCTTCTCCCTCTGACCCTCCCCCCTCTCATGTGCTCTCTCTCTCTCATTCTCGCTCTCTCAAATAAATAAATAAAATCTTTAAAAAAAAAAAAGAGCCTATGTATTTCACAAGTGTGACGGATTGTAATGTAAAGAAGCTGGGCGGGGGGGGGGGGTTGGGGCGCCTGGGTGGCTCATTTGTTAGGCATCTGCCTTCGGCTCAGGTCATGATCCCAGGGTCCTGGGATCCAGCCCTGCATCGGGCTCCCTGCTCCACAGGAAGCCTGCTTCTCCCTCTCCCAGTCCCCCTGCTTGTGTTCCCTCTCTCGTTGTGTCTCTCTCTGTCAAATAAATAAAATCTTTAAAAAAAAAAAAAGAAGCAGCAGCAGCTAGGGGGGCAGCAGGGCCAAGTACAGATCTTATGAAAGAATTGAGAGAGACTATTGCCTATGAGGTCCAAATGTTGTATGGTTAAGTTAGAATATATTCAAGAGTTATTTACACTACAGTGTATCAAGTCTAAATTAGAAACAATACTTATAAGTACCTACCTACTTTGCCAGACACCAAATAATACCTGTCTTTTTTTCTTTCATTACAAAACCTCTGGTAGGGTGGAAACATTCTGAAATGGATCCCAAATATTTCATCTTAATTTTGTTTTGTGGGCACATCAGTGATATATTTTCCTCAGAGACAGAAGCAATTACAACAGAGAAGCAACCACAGCCTACTTTATTTAGATCATCAAGGCCATATAACTCAGCTAATTCTCAAAACACAACAGAGAACCCTATCAGTCAACCAACACAATTCAACCATGTTTCCCCTGCAAAACCAATACCAACTGCCAAAGTTGCTGCTAGACAAACAACACCAGCTGCCTATGCTTCTTCTGAAAAACCAGCAGCACACACTTCTGCTGGGCAACCACTTACCTATAACGTCACCAGACAACGAATACCAATGGCCAACACCTCCTCCCAACAAACAGCAGTACCCACGTTTACTTCTGTTGGACAACTGCCACCATCTACCCATACTTCTACCAAACAACTGCCACCATTTGTCTCTACTTCCACTCAACAACCATCATCTGTCCATACCTCTTCTAGAAAACCAGTATCACCAACTGTTCATAATCCATCTATACGACCAACACCAAGTGTCAAAAGTTCACCTAGGATTACTCCAGGATTCATCCTAGAAATGACCAGTAGCAAAAATATCTCACATGAAACCAATTCTAATTTAGCTGCCATATTAATTGGCATAATTCTGACTTCTTTGTTGGTATCTATAATCATAATTGTACTATGGAAATGCTTGAGAAAAACAGTTTTAAATGATCAGAATTGGGCAGGCAGGTCTCCATTTGCTGATGGTGAAACCCCCGACATATATATGGATAACATTAGAGAAAATGAAGTACCCACAAAACGGACATCAATTGTTTCACTTATGCCCTGGAAACCAAACAAAAGCACACTCTTACCAGATGATTTGGAAATTAAGTTATTTGAATCAAATGAACACACTGAAGATTCCAACAACCCCAAAACAGAGAAGATAAAAGATCAAGCAAATGGTACATCAGAGGAGAGTCCTGGTGGATCAACGATTGGCACTGCAATTTCTTCTTCAGATGATGCCGATCTGCTTCCACCACCTCCCCCACTTCTTGATTTAGAAGAACAGGAAAGTAACCAATGTGACAAACCCACAGTGACAATTCTATCTCCTCTTCCAAATGATTCCACCAATCTCCCGCCATCTCTGGACTGTCTCAGTCAAGTCTGTGAAGATCACAATTCTGAGTTCGAACAAAGATTTCCACCTCCACCTGACTTACTTAACTTGCCCCTGCCACCAGGAGACTTCATGAAAAACCAGGCAGATTCCAACAATGAGATCCAGTGTCAGGAGTTCTCTATTCCTCCTAATTCGGATCAAGATCACAGTGAATACTTGCCGCCCCCACCTGAAGAACTGTTATAAATATTATAACTTGCTTTTTAGCTGATTTTCCATCTTTCTTATGGAACTCCTTCTTTTGTTTTTCTTCCTGTGATGATGGCAACTGGTAGCCAGTTTTGATTTTTATTCAGGAACTGCCTGAAATCTGCTCAAAGCCCACGTGCGTAAGTGGAACTTATTTTTAAAAAATGATGTAACAGTGATCTATTCACTGGCTGTTGTACCTAACTTTAATGTATAGTACATTTTACATATGTATGTAAATAACTTAACCATTTTGGAAACAAGCAATCTACATACACTTAATATCACCTAATAGATTTTTTCCCCCTGAAAAGCTGTGTATAAAGTTACCTTGAATAAATAACATTTTGTTTTTCCATTTCAAAGTTTGAGGTCGGGGGGGGAATGAGAAATTAAATACATGTTCCAAGTTTTAAACAAAACTCCAAATTTTAAATTAATACCTCAAATATTCCAAGTTTGTGGGGATGAGAAACTAAAATGCATGTTTGAGAATACAAAAATTTCCTTTTAGCTCTCACTGGAAACAGTAAAGCAAATCTGTTAAAACATCAAATGGGGGGGTGTTGGATTGGGGATATCTACTCTGAAAAAATAGGAGCATGCACCATAAACTGTAGACATTTTCTCATCTTGTTGGGAGAGCACAATTTTTAAAACTAGCCTCTTTAAAGAATTTCTTCTTTCTATGGCTCAAGCACCCAAACAAAAGAAATCTTATAAAGGAAAACCAAACCAAACCACATACACTAAACCATACCTCTATGGCTTCATTCCAAATTTGAATGATTTTTCCAAGAAAAACAGACTGTATCAAATACAGATGGTTCTCAACTTTCACTAATCTTATACTTTCTGACACTATAAACTCTTAAACCACTGTTCATATACAGAATTTCACCTTTCCTCCATTACCTGGTAAGTGATGAATCTGAGTTACCAGAGTAGGGGTGGGCCCAATCTTTGTCAGAGTCCATGTGGCAAGCGTTCCTTGGCTATGCTTGTGGGGGTACCAACCGGTGCCTGCCAAAGCGCTTCTTTGCCCAACAAGCACGTAATCTTCCTCCTTACCCTACCCTAACTCCCAGGGGAAATCTCACTCATAATGAAATGTGGTGGTCTTGTTGGTAGTTTGACCTTGAAGAACCCCTCATAGTTCTGGGGTTTTTCAGAACAAAATGTAGTATTTATTTGTAGCACTGGTGTTCAAGAAACTAACAAAGCTCCATCTTTAATAAAAAACGAGCAAGCTTTTGGACATTGAAATTTTATCTACAATGTTTCCCTTTAAATCTTTTAAACCATCCCTTACTGACCATTAAAACTTTTTATCTGTAGGAACACTTCCTTGAACTTATTTTTCCTGATGTTTATTCCTGAAGCATGTTTATTGTCCTATTACATTGGTTCTCTGTCTTCCACATTAAAATGTTTCTTTCATGTTGTTTTACAAACTTAGCACTTTAAAGGTTTATTTACCCAGCAGCAATCAGGAGTTCAAGCATTTCCTATTAATCTTCTGAACTGTAAATATTCTAGTTAGCTTAAGTAAGATACATTTAAGACTGATGCGCTTTAAAACATCATAACCCTCCCTCATTTTACATGTAAGATGATTACCTAAAGAGGCTCTTTCCACATGTTTGCTCTTCTTTCTCATCACCTTCTTCCCTGATCTCTTGAAGGATGGGTGCTGGGAAATATAGGGAAGTACCAACTCTTACAGATCAATCAGGAGCTCATGACCTGGTTAGAGTCTTATCTGATTTCTTCAAAACCTACATGCAGCTTTCTTTATTCTGATCATTGTACAACCGAAGAACAGACTCAGTGTCAGCAGCTAGTTTTTGGTTTTGTTTTGTTTTGTTTTAATTCTCTGCTGGGGGAAAAAATAATTCCCATTTACTGCATGCAATTTTTCCCCACTGAGGTCAGTGGAAGCTGAGGGGCCACAGAGTGGCAATCCTTGCTTAATCAGCAGAAAGAAATGCAAGCTAATAGAAGAAATACAGGAGAGAAGAAAATGCTAGAACAAAGAAAAACCTACAAAAAAGATGAAAGAACCAGGATCCAGAGCATTAGAGAAAGTTTACTTCATAAATATGGCAAAAGGACAAGGTACAGGGGAATAAAAAGTAGACTGAATTACCACACAGCAGTGGTGCTCTTACCTGATCAGCATTAACTAGATTCAGAAACAACCCTGAAGACCACCTAGTTCAATTCTTTTTATTTGCTCACTGCTGAGAAAAGAGGCCGAGAGAGTAGTGACTTGCTTAGTGGTGGTACTAAAAGTTGAGCCTATTCCCTGACTCCTGGTTCAGCACTCTTTTCACTTACACAGGACCAAAGGGCACCTACTTCACGCACTGCAGCATATATCTATATATATCATACATGTACTCCATTTGGGGTCGGTAGTGGGGGACACAATGACTTGACTTGTAATTGTTATTACCTGGTTCTAATAAAAAAAGTAAAGTACAAAATATCTGGGTACCTAGAATTAAAATATTATAATAATCATGTACTGTGATACGGATACATGATTAGACGAATGGAATGGAAAGTCCAAAAATAGATTCAAATCTCCAACCAGTAGAAAAAACTATGGGGACAATTGGATAGATATTTGGAAAAAGATAAAATTGGATCCATATTTCACACTACATTAGAATAAACACCAAACAGACCAGAGATCTAAATATAAAACAAAATTACCCAAGTACCAGAAGAAAATATGAAAATTCCTTTATAATCTGGAAGTGAGAAAAACCTTCCCAGCTGAGACTTAAAATCTAGAAGCAATAAAAAGAAAATTCCAGTTACATAAAAAATTTTCAAATGTCAAAAAAAAAAAAGGAAGAAAAGAAACAAACTTTACCACAATAAAGTCGAAGGTAAACTGGAAATAAAGGGAAACTGGAACTCTAAGGCAAAGGGCTAATATCTCTAAATTAAAAAAAAAAAAATCCTATTTAGGGGGAGGGAAAGACACACAACAGAATAGAAAAAATGTGCAAAACCTAAGACAGTCAAAGAAGAAAGAATCTAAATGGTCCCTAAAAACATACATAAAGATATACAACGTTCTTCGTAATAAGAGAGATGTATTTAAAATTACACGGAGATACTCTTACCTATGACATTGACATAAATCCAAAAGTTCCACAACAAAGTGTATGGTGAAGTGATACAGAACTGACACCCTGATACACTGCTGCTGGGACTGCAAAATGGTATGCACTACACAGACGAATCTGGTAACATCCAGAAAAGTCCCTTTTACTCAGCAATCCTATTTTTATTAATCTTTTTCAAAGATTCATTGGACAAAATTGAAATTACTTAGATGCAAGGGTATTCACTGGCATTATTTGTAATAACAAAAGTCTGGAAACAACCCAGACATCCATCAATAGGGACTAGTTGAATAAACCATGGTACACTCCCAAATGGAGTCCTATGCCTTGTGAAATGAACGTGAAAGGTCCCTGTATGCTGATGTAGAAAGATCTTCAAGATATATTCAGGAAAAAAAAGAACAGGATGTGTAAACACTAGGCGCGCCTGGGTGGGTTCAGTCAGTTAGGCGTCTGACTCCTGGTTTTGGCTCGGGTTGTGATCTCAAGGTCCTGGGACTGAACCCCACACTGAGCCCGCATTAGACTCCGTGCTCAGCATGGAGTCTGCTTGCCTGTCTCCCTCCCTCCCTCCCTCTCTGCAGCTTGTGCTCTCTCTCTCAAATAAACAAAATCTTTTTTTTAAAGGATGTATAACAGTATATTTAGTATGCAGCCCTTAATATAAGAAAAGGGATTAAGAACATATAATACATATTTTTGTATGTTTACAAAACAAAACAAAGGAAAAGAAATACTGTTAAAATAGAACCAAAAGCTAATACAAACAGTCACCAATAAGAGGAAGAGTGCAATAGGGTGAAGGGGATAGAGAAGCAAGATTTCCCTGAATATATCTTGTTATATAGTTTTGACTTAAGCAGTCCCTGGAAACTGATAACTGAAACTAAAGAACCTCACTTCATGTAAAGTTGGTGATATAAACATATAGAAAAAAACCTTATTTCAAGTTGCATTAGAGCACAGAATTGACTATCATCCTTAGTGAAATATATTCTAAGAACAGAATGGCAAAGAAATCTTAAATTTTATTCAGTAGTCTATAATCTAATTGTAGCAATACTGGCATTATTTTGAAACGATGACACAAATAAACAATTACATTAATGCTGTTAGGAACCATTTGTAGGAAATATGGGGGATAGAGGAATAAATTAAATGTTCACAAGGAAGCAAACAGATAAATCCAGATGACCAAATAACTGAGTTTTGGCAACAAGCCAACAGTATGGGGAGGTGAGACAAGAAACTGATCCACCTGGGTTTTGACCTGATAATTTCTATCTTGTCAGTTCGTCCATGCTATCAAATACTTTGTTCAGTACTCTAATTGTTTTCAGCAGGAAATTCAATCTGAATAGCCAACTATATTACTAAAAATAGAAAATATAATACTTTTACTCCCAAGCATGACAAATGTTATGAACTTAAGAAAGAAAGATAAACTATATACATATTATGACAAGCACTGAGTAATGTACAGAATTGTGGAATCACTATTTTGTAGATCTGAAACTAATAGAACACTGTATGTTAACTATACTGGAGTTAAAATTAAAAAGCTTAATGAAAAAATAAAATAAAATGGGAATCAGATTAAAAAAAAAAGACAAACTGATTAGGTTTCCAAACTGTTGATTACCATGGGACAGTTGTTTCCTGGCAGGCAATCTGTTATACCTTTCACAATGTTGGGGTAATATATCCTAGGACAGTGTGTTTCACAAAAGAATATGTAAATGAATGTACTGCTTAGTCTAGAATGTAATAGTTGCCTAAAGAGCTGTAATTCCTGACTTGACAGGCTTATCTAAAATACAATGTGTCTGAAATAATATCTAATATCTAAAATAAGTTGTAACAAATACTTAAGCCTATACAAAATTCTTATTTTTTGAGTAATAATAATATACTATTATTTTATTTCAAGAGAATTCTTTTAATATTTTATTTATTTGAGAAAGAGCGTGACAGAGAGCACGAGCTGAGGGTGGGGAGAGGGAGAAGCAGGCTCCCCACTGAGCAGGACCCTGGGATCATGACCTGAGCCAAAGGCAGACACTTTACCCACTGAGCTTAACCCACAGGTGCCCCTATTTCATGAGAATTTCTTAAAAGCATAAGGACAAATTGTTACAATTCAAATACATTAAAATGTTTCCTCTCTGAGAATTTTATAACAATTTTTGAATAATAGGAAGCAATTGGTATGTCCCCAAACTTGAAAGAGAAATACTGTCACTAATATTGTACTGGAATTTTCTATTATATACAGCAGAACCTAATCTCAATGAAGCCTAACCCCAAATTCATTTGAATCCGTAAGTTAATGAAATAACAAGTTCTTGGTTTAAAACAAAAGTACTGGTAAGTATAATGGAACTGGGTAACTCCACTTCCACACTGATGTAATGAGGCTTCCTAAAATTATAACAGAGATTTAAGTGTTGGTAAACTGACCCTCAACCACATCCTTTGAAGAATAAAAGTATAAACAGGAGCTAACATATAAGAAATCTAAATGTCAAAACAATCATTCCCTATTTCCACAACAATACTGCTGAATGTAGTATTTTTAACACATTGCTTTTAAGCACTAAGACCGATGACTGGTTTCTGAAATCCATAGAAAGAATCTTATTAAGAGTCCAAGGCTGAACTCTCCAAGTGGGAATAAAGCACCTAATCAATAATAAATTTCTAACACTGCAGACTTTTAAAACGTAGATACTTTTCGAGGAACATTAATTTTTTTTAAAAGATTTTATTTACTTATTTGACAGAGAGAGACACAGTGAGAGAAGGAACACAAGCAGGGGGAGTGGGAGAGGGAGAAGCAGGTTTCCCGTGGAGCAGGGAGCCCAATGCAGGGCTGGATCCCAGGACCCTGGGACCACGACCCGAGCCGAAGGCAGACGCTTAAAGACTGAGCCACCCAGGTGCCCCTATCTGCTTTCTTTTCTAAGGTAAACTGGTTATTCTGGAAATTAGATTTGAGTTTTAACAGATTATTTATACAATCAATCCACTAAAAAGTTAGGCAGAAGTTACTATAAATCTGGTCACATTTTATAAAACTCATGACCAAAAGTTTTGCCTTTGACATTATTTCATGCAATTTAAAAACTCTAAAATTGCTTTCTCAGTAAGACCAAATGTGAAACATTCTGAAGAAATCACCTAAGATTGATGCTATTATTTTTAAAACATAAAATCAAATAAATGGTCACTCCTACAGCATCGAAGATGTCTCTGGAGAAAACAATTCGTATACCCACTCACTGAACAAAGTAAAGCTGCATGAAGAAAAAAAAAATCCTTCACCTAAAAGACATAAAACATATTTGACCACATAAATTTAATTAAAAGCATATGATGCTCATTTAAAAATGTACTCTTGCTTGTGTGTAGTCTGGGTTAAATGATCCTTTGTATCAGAAGAATAAAGACAAAATAACCAGATGAAGTAGTTCAGTACTTCCAAAAAAGGAAGATGAAGGTTTAAGTGGTTGATAAATTTGAAAAGCTGATTATACGTAATAATCACCATGTTGGGGGAGCACATGAAAATGAAACAGATTGTATTATGTTATTTTAAAATGTGACATGACAACTGAACCATTTTAGAAGAACATGAAAAGGCAGGAGTTAAAAATAGTTAAATTAACGTCTTAGAAAACCATCCACAGGAAGGTCAAATTCATTTTCAACATTTTTCAATGTGTAAAAAGAATAAAGAGTAGAGGCTTTAAAAAGAACCACAAATTCTTCAAGAGGCAATGTTTGAATGTAGAACATGAGCTCAGACAAATACACAAAAATGAGTAAGGGCCAGGTCTAATGTGGATGAGGCACTATATCCTATAGCAAACCAGAGATATATAGGTCTGCTCGATGCTGTAAATTAAAAAAAAAATTTCTGGGGTCCATTTTGTTGCGTGTGCACCTCTTGCAATAAATTTGAGTCAGCACCAATGACAGCTCTGCAGTCCTCCTATGTGGCGCTGATCAGGTGGTTGCAGAGCTTCAGCTCACAGCGACACAATGCAGCTAGCTGAGCAGGCAAGCACAGCCCACAGCCAGAAGCGGTGCCCACTCTCCAGAACAAGGCGACCTTTAAGCTTAAGTTTCCCGGAGAAAATGAGATGCTGCTGCTGAAGACGACACTATGGTAAGCTGTTATTTAGATCAGTAAAAGACTGACTTTGGGATTTTTCCCCCCCTTTTTTAAAGAAAAAGTCAGTGTGAGGACTGAATATATATTCAGAAGCAAGTGCATGCACCAGAAATTTGCTGCATTGTCAGTAGAGGGGTTTCTTTTTAATATTCATTCACTTGGTGAATGTCCACATTGCTTTCTTTTAGCATTGGCACTGAAATATACAGAAAAAAATCACTATAAAATGCGAGGTTTAAGGGTAATGGTGTTGGTCTGAATTTTTCAAGTGCCTTAAAATGTTTTACAAGGATATATTTATCCTAAAAAGACAAAGATAAATATCAAAGTATTGTTTTAATATCTAAATAAAATCTTACTCTACATACACATTGACTATTACATTACTGCTGAGATTTAAAAACAAAAAAACCAAAAAAAACAAAACAGACTCGACAGCCATTTTTTCCTATCAGAGTAAGAAAGGATATTATCAAAAATAGTAATAGCTTAAGATTCTGACTCTTTCTATGCAGAGAATGCCATTTTGTAATGTACAGGCTCTAGGAAGATAAATAAGAAAGACTATCTATGGTAAAAGAAGGGAGAAGAGAAGGGAGAAAATGCAGAAGCAAGAAGGGGGAGAGAGTCTCTCTCTACCACATAGCCCCAATTGAAGGATTAAGCATTTGGACTATAAATGAAGGGGAGCTTTGTTAGTTTAATCACTGGAACAATTATAAAAGGACTCAACAACAAGGAGGTTTATTGAAAATTTTGCCTAATGCTAACTGACCCATGCAGATGCCTAATTGTGTTTGCATATTAAAAGAAGGGTGTATCTGTTTGTTTCCAGGCTTTGATGGAATATCAGATATTGAAAATGTCTCCCAGCTTGTTCATCCTTCTGTTTCTCACACCTGGTATTTTATGCATTTGTCCTCTCCAATGTATATGCACAGAGAGGCACAGGCATGTGGACTGTTCAGGCAGAAACTTGACTACATTACCATCTGGACTGCAAGAGAATATTATCCATTTAAATCTGTCTTATAACCATTTTACTGATCTTCATAACCAGTTAACCCAATACACCAATCTGAGGACCCTGGACATTTCAAACAACAGGCTCGAAAGCCTGCCTGCTCAGTTACCTCGGTCCCTCTGGAACATGTCTGCTGCTAACAACAACATTAAACTGCTTGACAAATCTGATACTGCTTATCAGTGGAACCTTAAATTTCTGGATGTTTCTAAGAATATGCTGGAAAAGGTTGTCCTCATTAAAAATACACTAAGAAGTCTTGAGGTTCTCAACCTCAGTAGTAACAAACTTTGGACAGTTCCAACCAATATGCCCTCCAAACTACATATCGTGGACCTGTCTAACAATTCCTTGACACAAATCCTTCCAGGAACATTAATAAACCTGACAAATCTCACACATCTTTACCTGCACAATAATAAGTTCACATTCATTCCAGATCAAGCTTTTGACCACCTCTTTCAGTTGCAAGAGATAACCCTTTACAATAACAGGTGGTCATGTGACCACAAACAAAACATTACTTACTTATTGAAGTGGATGATGGAAACAAAAGCCCATGTGATAGGGACTCCCTGTTCTAGCCAAATATCATCTTTGAAGGAACATAACATATATCCCACACCTTCTGGATTTACCTCAAGCTTGTTCACTGTAAGTGGGATGCAGACAGTGGACACCATTAACTCTCTGAGTATGGTTACTCAACCCAAAGTGACCAAAACACCCAAACAATATCGAACAAAGGAAACAACGTTTGGTGCCACTCTAAGGAAAGATACCACCTTTGCTAGCACTGACAAGGCTTTTGTGCCCTACCCAGAAGAGACATCCATAGAAACCATCAATTCACATGAAGCAGCAGCTGCAACTCTAACTATTCATCTCCAAGATGGAATGGTTACAAACACAAGCCTCACTAGCTCAACAAAATCATCCCCAACACCCATGACCCTAAGTATTACTAGTGGCATGCCAAATAATTTCTCTGAAATGCCTCAACAAAGCACAACCCTTAACTTACGGAGGGAAGAGACAACCACAAATGTAAAGACTCGCTTACCTTCTGTGGCAAGTGCTTGGAAAGTAAATGCTTCATTTCTCTTAATGCTCAATGCTGTGGTCATGCTGGCTGTTTGAGGGTCTGCATTTTTTGAAACTAATGAAAGAACTCTTCCCTGATGTATAGTTGGGAAAATATGCCCCTACCTAACCAGTGATTCAAGCTATATAAGTATTCAAGAAAGCCAGTCTTACATTTCTGACTCTGATGTAAATGAAGTAACTTGTCTTAAATAAAAGAAGTGCAAAATGTCTTGGTACTTGCTGCTATTTTACTGTCTTAATTAAGTAAAACTAATGAGTTTCTTTCTTTTTAATGAAATGTTTTCTTTTTAAGGCTTCAATTTATTGCACAAAATATAAAGCATCTAAACTTTAATATGTATTTTATGTATGTTTACACTGTCAAACATCTGGGAAAAAAAAATAAAAGGTCTATGCTCATAACTGTGTCATTTGGCTTCCTAGTCATACCAACTTCATCTATTTAGTAGAATCAAAATGACCTAACCATTTCTGTTCTGGGGTACCTTGGTAAAGTCTTTATGGTAAATGAAATATTGGAGGTAGCCAAGGATTTTGCCACTAAAGTATACTGTGGTTTCCACCCCATGAATGGTTATGCCACATCATTATTTTACACACAAGCCATAATTGTTTCAAATCTAAATGATGTCCTGCTTCTGAGGAACTCTTGGCTACTTTACAGATTATATAATGGACAAAAGCTCTTCAAAAAGCTAGAAGACACTAGGCCTTGCATTTTAATAAGGAAAGTTTAATGGCTTTGTTTTTTGCATTTAAGTATTGGAAACACAATAAAAAGTCTGGCTTTAAAGACATGTAAAGGAACAGTTTTAGTGCATATTTAATAAACCATTTATTAATGGAAAATTTAAATATTTACAAAATTAGGGGCGCCTGGGTGGCTCAGTCGTTAAGCGTCTTGCCTTCGGCTCAGGTCATGATCCCGGGGTCCTGGGATCGAGCCCCGCATCGGGCTCCCTGCTCCACGGGAAGCCTGCTCGTCCCTCTCCCACTCCCCCTGCTTGTGGTCCCTCTCTCGCTGTGTCTCTCTCTGTGTCAAATAAATAAATAAAATCTTTTAAAAATAAATAAACAAATAAATATTTACAAAATTAAAAGTCTTCTACATACAGGAGAGGGAAATTTATCTTTTGCATATCAGATGTCAGAATCTGACTTATCTAAATGAAAAATAAGAATAGTTTCAGGATAAAATCCTGGGCATCTAAGAGACATGGGCAGTACTAAGGAAGAGACAGGAAAAGGCAAGGAGAAAGGGAAAAAGGATGGGATTCATCTCTACAACCAGGAAATGAGCCCAATAAAACACACAACAGGACTAAGGCCGGGCACAGGACGGATCTTAACACTCCACATCAAACTGCACTGGGATACAACTAGAAGAAAATAGAGAATTTCCTACAAATACAAAAGTGAGCCACCTTATGAATTTGAGACAAATGTAAGTAATAGCCAAGAGTCAGAAAAAGAAGCCCTGAAACAAGCTAGATTAAAATGCAAGAAAGAGTAACTAAAACAGGTGGGCCACAAATGAGGTATTTAATTTGTGAGACACAAGGAAGAATCTATTTCAAGCAATTCCTAGAGTTGGGAAAGAGTCCAGAAAGAAACTTTTATGCACCTTCCTAAGACATTTTAAAATAAGGTAAGACTTCTTTCCAGGCCTGGGAACATTTCTACTCAGAGAGAAAAAAGTAGTAACCCTCCAATGTGCTCTTTTTTTTTTTTAAAGGACCAGGCTTATGGAAAAATTACTGTTAAACTTCAGTAAAGCAATTCCTTTCCTGTGCTGACTAGTTAGTACCACGGCTCTTAAACACTTCTCTGCCCCAGCAAACCTAACTCACTATGTCAGGGAAGAAAGGGGGTTATTTGGAAAAGTCCCCAAAATGATTTTAATTTTCACTAGCTTTCCCAATGGGCTGTTCTCACTCCCTCCCAATCACTGATCTAGTATCTTCATCAGAGGTGATAAAGGCTAAGTGCCCAGATATTTCCTACTCTACCACAAACTTGTGTCTTGTTTCAAAAAACACCTATCCTGAGTTTCACAACAAGTAGGTGTCTTTCACTGAGGGTGCAAAATATACAATGCTGTCTCAGAAATACTACGGGGAAAAGTGACAAGAAGGTGAAATTATGGATAACAGCATTAGTAGCACCTATGGATTATGCCAATCTTACTGACTTGTCCACAAAATGCAGAGGAAAAAACCCAGTAAATTTACAAGTACAAAGCATGTCACCTACACCGACTCTAAGTCCTTAGAAAGAAGTTATTACCTAGCCTTAAAGTAATTAGGCAAACTTCCTTCTAAGGAAATTGTGTTCTTATCATTCATTACTAATGGAGGAGACAAGACAAGAACTAATGAGTTTCTTTTTAATGAAATGTTTTCTTTTTAAGGCTTCAATTTATTGCACAAAATATAAAGCATCTAAACTTTAATATGTATTTTATATATGTTTACACTGTCAAACATCTGGGAAATTTGCCACTAAGACAAGAACTATTATATTACTGGGCTCCATAAACATTTCAAAATGCATTAGTCCTCTCAAGCTCCTAAGATATGTATCCATCCATCCATCCATCCATTCACCCCTAAAGCTTGGTTCTATTTTACAAGTAACTTTTGTTTCTCGCCAGTCAAGAGGATCCAAATAAGAGCACAAATTAAAAGCAAATGCAATAAGGGATAAAGTACCAGTGAAGAGTGTGTGCTCTGGGGTCTAAGGTTCTAGGCCTACAGTCCTCTGCTCTACTGACTGAGCTATCAAAGGAACCACGAAGGTTCTAGGCCTAAATCTTGCCTCTGTCGTTTCTCAGCTGTACAATTCTGGACAAGCTACCACTTCTCTAGGTCACAGTTTCCTCATGCTTAAAACAGGCCAGCAGAACTTACTCACAGTGTTTTTCTTGAGGACCAAATTGTGTAATTTGCAGAGAGCCTTATCTCAGTGTCATGGCCCCCTATACTCTACATGCAGTAACGTTGCTGCTATTGTTCAGCTCATTATCACATGCATATATCCAAGCCCACTGCTTTTGAGAAATTCATGCATGCAGAAATACCCAAGCTGTACACCCTGTCAGCAATAAAATGAAAGGGTATGTGTACTTCAGTCTCTGCTCTTCCACCCTCCAGAATTCAGGCTCACATATTAGTGGAATAGGGAGCCAGAAGAAAGCCACAGAAACATTCATTATCGCATTGGAATAAGAAGATGTCTTCTTTGGCTCAGTTAAAAGATCACAAGTACGTGCTATTTGGTTCTTCCACAGCAATGCTCTGGAGCAGCAGCAAGTTCCTTCAATGGACACCAAAATGTTCGATGAAAGTCACTCCAAGTCTTTTGAAAGATTATTCCTTGTGAAATACATTTTAAGAACTAGATAAACAGGGCACCTGGGTGGCTCAGTTGTTAAGCGTCTGCCTTTAGCTCAGGTCATGATCCCAGGGTCCTGGGATCAAGCCCTGCGTCGGGCTCCCTGCTCAGCGGGAAGCCTGCTTCTCCCTCTCCCACTCCCCCTGCTTGTGTTCCCTCTCGCTGTCTCTCTCTCTGTGTCAAATAAATAAATAAAATCTTAAAAAAAAAAAAAAAGAACTAGATAAACAACGATACCATGCATTGCAAACCACCAGCCAACATCATGGTTAAAAGTGAAAAGTTAGATTTCTCCCATCCAAGTACTAACCAGGCCCGACCCTGCTTAGCTTCCGAGATCAGACGAGATGGGGCGTGTTCAGGGTGGTATGGCTGTAGATGAGCAGTTAGATTTCTATTAAAATTAGAATCAAAACAAGAATGCCCATTATCATCAATCTTTTCAACAGTATTTGGGAAATTCTAGAACAGGAACAACAGATACAATTACATGGAAATAAGAAACAAAATTATTAATAATAGACTGAAATAACTGCCTATCCAAAGGATTCCTTGGGAATGCCTTCAGAAGAATAACCTTAAATAACGAATGAAAAAAATATGGAACCACAAATGATTTTCTCATATACTGGAAGCAAATAATTAGAAAATCCCAGAAGAAGATACCTTTTATGGCAGCAACAACAAATCAAATCTACAATGCCAAGAAATAACATTCACGTGAAATGTGTAGGACCAAATGGGGAAAAGCTAAAAAACATTAATGAGAGGTATTAACCGAGAGTTGATGGAGACGATAGATAAGAGATTTCTCCATTCACCTATTCTTTCACTCCGTAGACATTTACTCAGCACCTGGAATGTACCAGGCATCAAGGCTAAGGACAAGAGACACACCTTGACTGATACTGCAAAGATGAGATTATTTCCAGCATCATTCATGGATTAAACCAACTCCGACAAATATTCCAATGAAATTCTTTTTGGAACATGACATGAAACCCTTAAATTCATCTGGAAAAATAAATAACTAAATAGAAAAAAGAAGAAACAGTAGAGGTTTCTTACACTTTCTCTAGAGGAAAACACATCTCAGCTCTAATAATTAAGACAGAATGGTAGGGTCATAAAAATAGAAAGGAAGATAGCCATAGGATAGAAATGAAAGTGCAATCTGAGCACAGTGCACAGGAGAACTCCATTTCCTCACAGGGTGGTTGTGAGGAGTGAGGACAAAATGAGATAATTCATGCAACATGCTCAGAACAGTGCATACCACATGGTAAATTCCTAAACATTGTTAACTTGAGAAGGAAAAAAATCACAAATCACATGGCAAGGGTAAGACTCCACAAAGAATGCTAGGGAAATTGAAACACAGCCCAATTAACACTCACTTCATGTGATACACCTATACAGTGAACTAAAAAGGACAACATTAAAACAAAGGAAGTCTTAAAACCATCAAAAGAATTTACACATATTTATAAATCTCTGGGTGACTTTCTTTTAAAAATTAGAAACAGAAAAAAAAGTCACAAAAAGTCATCAACAGGTTTGTCTATACAAAACTCCCAAATTTCTTTATGCTGAAACAATAAGCCTAATAAAAATATTCAAAGAGAATACCATAAAGGAGACTGTTAATCAAAAGCTCACAAAATTGATAAGAAAAATATTTAGATTCCCAATGGATAAGTGGGCAAGGGACATAAACAGAACATTTAAAAGACAGGAAATACGGTGACTGATAAATATCTGAAATTACGGCCTACCACATAATAATTGAGAAATAAAAATAAAGTATGATACCATTCTCATTAGTAATTTGGCAAGCAATTTTTAAGAAATAAAAATCAAGCCTGGGGAAGACACCACGAAACAGCTACATTCACATATTGCTACAACTCCTTTGGACAGCAATTGGCAATTGTGATGAGAAAACAGCTATTTTGAGTTGCTGCCTAGGTATTTTGCAGTATGACAACCCTGCACAAACCCAGAGCCTGGACATTTAGATAAGGACCCGAGCTTGGGATTTCTACCACAAGTTCCTGCTTTGCTTTTCCTGGGGCACATTTTTAAATAACTGCTTAGAGTTGAGCCCATGAAAAGTTAGTGACTGTTACCCCAACCACCTTCTAAGTAATAGGTGCTTGCTACCCCGTACTCTGTGCTCTATTTTCTGCTTGCTGGTA
Source organism: Eumetopias jubatus (assembly GCF_037043125.1). Classification (NCBI taxonomy): domain Eukaryota; kingdom Metazoa; phylum Chordata; class Mammalia; order Carnivora; family Otariidae; genus Eumetopias; species Eumetopias jubatus. The sequence continues at coordinate 123,498,370 of NW_028274816.1, forward strand.
ACCTGGGATAGAAGACTGCCTTTCCTCCGGGTCACTGTGCATCCTCCTCCAATAGTTCTGGGATCCGTAAGTAATAAATCTTGTGACTTTACTTCCTTTGAGTGAGTCTACTGAAACAAATCAAATCAAAACAACCCCAGGGTTTTCATTTCTCCAAAGCAAAAGCCCGCATGCTGAGGGAGCTCCCTGCCAACCCTGTGTAGGTGGTTTTGTGCCTCCTCATTCAGCAGGTCATAATCTGCATACTCTTTTTTTTTTCCTTATAATCCACTCTGCCACCCTTTTTAATCGAAATATAGTTGACATACAATGTTATATTAGTTTCAGGTGTACAAAAGTGATTCGACAATTCTATACAGGGCTTCTAAGTGCTCAAGTGAAAGGAAGAGTCACACACCTCTCACTGTAAATCAAAAGCTAAGGGTACCTGGGTGGTTCAGTCAGTTAAGCAACCGACTCTTGATTTCAGCTCAGGTCAGATCTCAGGGTCGTGAGATTGAGCCCCGCATTGGTTCTGTGCTCAGTAGGGAGTCTGTTTGAGATACTTTCCTTCTGCCCCTCCCTCCACTCATGCTCTCTCAATCTCTCTAAAATAAATAAATAAATCTTAAAAAAAAATAAATCAAAAGCTAGCAATGACCAACTTTAGTGAGGAAGGCATGTTGAAAGCCAAGGTAGGCTGAAAGCTAGGTTTTTTGTGCCAAAGAGCTAGCCAAATTGTAAATGCAAAGGAAAAGTACTTGAAGGAAATCGGAAGTACTACTCCAAGTGAACACACGGATGGTAAGAAAGTGAAACAGCCTGACTGCTGACATGGAGAAAGTTTTCGGGGTTTGAATAGAAGATCAAGCCAGCCACAGCAGTCCTTTAAGCCAAAGCCTAATCTAGAGCAGGCCCGAACTCTCTTCAGTTCTATGAAGGTTGAGAGAGGTAAGGAAGCTGCAGAAGAAAAGTCTGAAGCTGGCAGAGGTTAGTTCATGAGGTTTAAGAAAAGAAGCATTTTCCAGAACAGAAAAGTGCAAGGTGAAGCAGCAAGTGCTGAGGCAGGAGCTGCAGCAAGTTCTCCAGGAGACCCAGCTCAGATCAGTCGTGAAGGTGGCCACACCGAACAGCAGATTTTCAGTGTAGATAAAACAGCCATCTATTGGAAGAAGATGCCATCTAGGACTTTCATAGCTAGAGAGAAATCGATGCGGAGCTTCAAAGCTTCAAAGCACAGGCTGACCCTCTTGTTAGGGACTAATGCAGCTGGTAACTTTAAGTTGAAGGCAATGCTCATTTATAAATCCGAAAATCCTAGGGCACTTAATTATGCTAAATCTACTCTGCCTAAGCTCTACAAGTGGAACAAAGCCTGAATATCAGCACATCTGTTTACAACATGGTTTTACTGAATATTTTAAGCCCACTGTTGAGAACTGCTACTCAGAAAAAAAGATTCCTTTCAAAATATGACTGCTTGCTGACAGTGCATTTGGTCACCCAAGAGCTGTCATGGAGATGGACAGAGTAATGTTTTCATGTCTGCTAACACAACATCCATTCTACAGCCCATGGATCAAGAAGTAATTGTGACCTTCAAGTCTTTTTTTTTTTTTTTAAAGATTTTATTTATTTATTTGACAGAGAGAGACACAGCGAGAGAGGAAACACAAGCAGAGGGAGTGTGAGAGGGAGAAGCAGGCTTCCCGCCAAGCAGGGAGCCTGATGCGGGGCTCGATCCCAGGACCCTGGGATCATGACCTGAGCCGAAGGCAGACGCTTAACGACTGAGCCACCCAGGCGCCCCTGTGACCTTCAAGTCTTAACAAATACATTTTGTAAGGCTATAGCTGCCATAGATACGATTCCTCTGATGGAACCGGACAAAGCAAATTAAAAAATTTCCGGAAAGGATATACCATTCTAGAAGCCATTAAGAACATTTGTGATTCATGAAAGAGGTCAAAATATCAAGATGAACAGGAGTTTTGGAAGAAGTTGATTTTTTTTTAAGATTTTATTTATTTATCTGACAGAGAGAGAGAGTGCACAAGCAGGGGGAGGGGCAGAGGAAGAAGCAGGCTCTCTGCTGAGTGAGGAGCTTGACAGGGCACTCGATCCCAGGACCCTGGGACCATAACCTGAGCCGAAGGCAGACGCTTAACTGACTGAGGAACCCAGGTCCCTGGAAGAAGTTGATTTCAACCCTCATGGATGACTATAGGGGTTTTAAGATGTCAGTGGAAGAAGTAACTGCAGATGTGGTAAAATAACAAGAAAATCATGATTAGACTAGAAGCGAAGCCTGAAATGTGACTGAATTGCTGAAACCTCATGTAAAACCTGAACAGATGAGGAGTTGCTTCCGATGGATGAACAAAGAAAGTGGTTTCTTGAGTTGGAAACTGTTCCTGGTAAAGATGCTGTGATAATTGCTGAAATAATAACAAAGGATTTAGAATATGACATGCACTTAGTTGATAAAGCAACAGGAGGGTTTCAGAGGACTGACTTCAATTTTGAAAGACGTTCTACCATGGGTAAATTGTTATTGAACAGCATCACGTGCTACGGAGAAATCATTCCTGAAAGGGAGTCAGTTGATGCATGAAAACTTCATTGTTGTCTTGTTTTAAGAAATTGCCAAGGCCACCTCAGCTTCAGCAACAGCACCGTGACCGGTCAGCAGCCATCAACATCAAGGCAAGAGCTTTCACAAACAAAAAGATTACAACTTGCTGAGAGCTCAAATGATGATTAGCATTTTTAAGTATCTTCAGTAAAGGTACACTGTTATTTTAAACATGCTATTATACACTTAACAGACTACAGTATTGGGTAAACATCACTTTTACATTCACTGGGAAACCAAAAACTCATTGGATTCACTTTACTGTGATGTTTGCTTCATTGCTGTGGTCCAGAGCTGAACCTGCAGCTTCTCCAAGGTAGGCCTAGACACTTGCATTAGCTAACGCTAGCTCCACAAGGCCAGTTTTATTCAGGAGTGTTCCCCCAACAAATCTAACCAGGTGAGCTCTTTTCCCTCCTTTAAACAAACAAAACCCCCCAAACATTCAAAATTTCCAAGTCTCAGCAGGATACAATCTAAACTCTCAATATGGTTTACTTATGGTCAGGCCCTTGCCTCCCTTTACAGTAAGTAGCATCTTCAAACTTTCCAGCTCTATCACTGTATAGTTCAAGCAAAATGTCTTTCTGTCCCTCTAGTTCACCATGCTCTCACTTGCCACCTGGCTTTCAGAGATACTGTGTGTCCTTTGTGGTGTACTACTTGCCCTCTTTTTCCCCTGGCAAACTCTTACTCATCCTTTTGATTTCAGTTTAGATATCCCTCCCTCCTAGGAGTTTTTTGACCATTTGATCTGAATTTATAAATATAGATGAAAGATATGTAATTGGTGGGCTAACAATGACCTACTTAAGACAGACCAAGTCAAACCTCTAAAAGTCTTATTCTACAGTCTAAATTTCTTCCATTAGGTCAAAGTAATAGCTTCAGAGTCTAGAAAAAGGAGAGATCTAAAAAAAGTTATGAGTGAAGGAAGGGGCACCTGGGTGGTTCAGTCGGTTTAAGTCTCCAACTTTTGGTTGTGGCTCTGGTCATGATCTCAGGGTCATGGGATCGAGCCCCATGTTGGGCTCCATGCTCAGTGGGGAGTCTGCTTGAGATTCTCTCCCTCCCTCTCCCCCCTCCCCCTACTTGCTCTCTCTAAAGTAAATAAATAAAATCTTAAAAAAAAAAGAATGAAGGAAGATTTGGCTAGGCAGCTACTTATAAGAAATTAGCTTTGGGCAAGTGTGAGTTACCTATGGAACAATTCCAGAGAAAGGTTAATTCTGATACTTGTGAACAACTTAGTACCAGCAGATTACTTGAGGGAAACCAGTCAGGGAAACAGAAACAAATGCCACCTCAACTGTTAATGTATTAAGCAGAATAGTTTGCTTCACGCTTTGGAAAGTGTTGTGCAAAGTGAGGTTTTAAAGAAGGTTTTACCTTAAAAAATGCCATTTTGGCTCAAAGCCCCAACTCCATTAAACATGTTTAGGAACTGGTGGAGACATATGCTCAATACACCTATTTATCCTTTCTATAAACTGTGGCCTGATATTATGAATTTGTTGGAAGTTATTGATGAGATCAAAGCACAAAAACTAAACACACGCACACGCTTGCGCATGCACACGCACACACAGAGTAAAAAGAGCAAAGGCTATAGGGTTCTTTTCTGATCAAAACAGTGTTCTAAATGTATTTAAAGCACATGGTGGTTTAAAAGAGCATGAGAGGTTTTCTCACCTATAGCCTGTGTTACTATCTTGGGCAAGCGATTCAATGTGTCTTTTGGTAAAAGTCTAGTCAAGAACATGTAATCCATACAGGTATTTTAAAGAATACATTATTGCTGTGCAAAAGCTTTTTATCTTGATGAAGTCCCAATAGTTCATTTTTGCCCTTGCTTCCCTTGCCTTTGGCAATGTTTCTAGGAAGAAGTTGCTGCGGCTGAGGTCGAAGAGGTTGCTGCCTGTGTTCTCCTCTAGGATTCTGATGGACTCCTGTCTCACATTTAGATCTTTCAACCACTTTGAGTCTATTTTTGTGTGTGGTGTAAGGAAATGGTCCAGTTTCATTCTTCTGCACGTGGCTGTCCAATTTTCCCAACACCATTTGCTGAAGAGACTTTTTTCCATTGGACATTCTTTCCTGCCTTGTCAAAGATTAGTTGACCATAGAGTTGAGGGTCCATTTCTGGGCTCTCTATTCTGTTCCACTGATCTATGTGTCCGTTTTTGTGCCAGTACCATACTGTCTTGATGATATCAGCTTTGTAATAGAGCTGGAAGTCTGAATTGTGATGCCACCAGTTTTGCTTTTCTTCTTCAACATTCCTCTGGCTATTCGGGGTCTTTTCTGGTTCCATACAAATTTTAAGACTATTTGTTCCATTTCTTTGAAAAAAAGTGGATGGTATTTTGATAGGGATTGCATTAAATGTGCAGATTGCTCTAGGTAGCACTGACATCTTCACAATATTTATTCTTCCAATCCATGAGCATGGAACGTTTTTCCATTTCTTTGTGTCTTCCTCAATTTCTTTCATGAGTAGTTTATAGTTTTCTGAGTACAGAAAGCTTTTGCACAGCAAAGGAAACAGTCAACAAAACCAAAAGACAACTGACAGAATGGGAGAAGATATTTGCAAATGACATATCGGATAAAGGGCTAGTATCCAAAATCTATAAAGAGCTTATCAAACTCAACACCCAAAGAACAAATAATCCGATCAAGAAATGGGCAGAAGACATGAACAGACATTTTTCCAAAGAAGACATCCAAATGGCCAAAAGACACATGAAAATGTGCTCAACATCACTTGGCATCAGGGAAATCCAAATCAAAACTTCAATGAGATACCACCTCACACCAGTCAGAATGGCTAAAATTAACAAGTCAGGAAACGACAGATGTTGGCGAGGATGCGGAGAAAGGGGAACCCTCCTACACTGTTGGTAGGAATGCAAGCTGGTTCAGCCACTCTGGAAAACAGTATGGAGGGTTCCTCAAAAAGTTGAAAATAGAGCTACTGTATGACCCAGCAATTACATTACTGGGTATTTACCCAAAAGACAGAAATGTAGGGATCCGAAGGGGTACGTGCACCCCAATGTTTATAGCAGCAATATCCACAATAGCCTAACTATGGAAAGAGCCAAGATGTCCATCAACAGATGAATGGATAAAGAAGATGTGGCGTATATATACAATGGAATATTACGCAGCCATCAAGAAAACCGAAATCTTGCCATTTGCAGCAATGTGGATGGAACTAGAGGGTATTATGCTGAGCGAAATAAGTCAATCAGAGAAAGACATGTATAATACAATCTCACTGATATAAGGAATTCTTAATCTCAGGAAACAAACTGAGGGTTCCTGGAGTGGTGGGGGGTGGGAGGGATGGGGTGGCTGGGTGATAGACACTGGGGAGGGTATGTGCTATGGTGAGCGCTGTGAATTGTGTAAGACTGTTGAATCAAAGAACTGTACCTCTGAAAGAAATAATACATTATATGTTAAAAAAATTATATGTTAAAATATGTTAAAAAAAAAAAAAAGAAGATAGTAAGAAGGGAAAACTGAAGGGGGGGAGAATCGGAGGGGGGAGACGAACCATGAGAGACTATGGACTCTGAGAAACAAACTGAGGGTTCTAGAGGGGAGGGGGATGGAGAGAGGGGCTAGCCTGGTGATGGGTACGAAAGAGGGCACGTTCTGCATGGAGCACTGGGTGTTATATGCAAACAATGAATCTTGGAACCCTATATCAAAAACTAATGAAATAATGTATGGTGATTAACATAACATAATAAAATTAAAATAAAGAATACACTAAATCATGTTTATTAAAGCTACATTTTAAAGATTACTGCTGTCCCTCGTTTAAGAGATTCTTGGGCAATCACCAAGATCAGAAATGGAAAGGACTGAACCCATAATGGTACCTAACTCCCCATGTATGGTTCACACTTCAAATAACGAGTTTACAAGGTTATTTATTTGTCCCATAGGAAATATGATTTAGCAGGAAAAAAATCAGATATTTGAATAATTCACATAGGTATCTCAAGGCCAAGTATCACATAAGTCTGATGAAATATTCAATACCAGGAAACGTAGTTTTTCACTTTGTGACTTTGTTGCCCACAGTCACCATTCAAACAAACAAACTGAACACTTCTGGAAGGCTGAAGGAATTAAAATGCCTGTCAAATCCTTGCCTCAACAGAAAATAAACTAAGGGGGCACCTCAGTCGGTTAAACGTCTGCCTTTGACTCAGGTCATGATCCCAGGGTCCAAGGATCGAGCTCCACATCAGGCTCTCTGCTTGGCGGGAAGCCTGCTTCTCCCTTTCCTACTTCTCCTGCTTGTTTCTGCTCTCGCTAACTGTCAAATAAATAAATAAAATCTTAAAAAAAAAAAAAAAAGAAAAGAAACTAAGACTGAATGGCTTTTCTTGAGAAAGAAAAAAGCAAAGTATCAGTAAGGGAAAACAAAGATGTCATCACCACAATAACCACCAGGAAGGCCCTCGTTTGCCAAACAAAGCCTTAGCAACCGTTACTGCATATAAGACATCGCATAATGTAAGAGTAACTGGCACAGAGCCACATCCACTTGCCAGTTCTATTACTTAGACAGCAGATATTCAGGGGTAGTTCCTCATACTGATGACAAATAAGCAAAGAAATGTTTAACAATGTCATCTATTGATAAGTTCTAATATCTCCTCATGGTATGGCTTTTCTACAATGATTACATGAAATTTTTCTTGCTTTAACAAAGTATTTACTTGGATAAAGTGCTAGAAGTCTTTTGTCCTGACTCTAAGTTAAAAAAAACAATAAAAGCTGCAGGACAGTAAGTATGAACTTAGAGACACTGTAAAGTTTCTTTAAAGCACATTTAAATTAATCAAAGCACCAAGGAGTCACCTGAAACTAGTAAAACATCTTCATATATGAACTATGAGTTGACTATAAACTGATTTTAATTTTTAACATAAATGTCACACATGATACAAGTATTACTGAGAGCCAGTTTGTAAGTTACATAAGAGAAAACTCATTTTAAACAAAAAATAATATTACTAAACTTGGTATCTTATCTTATCAAAAAAATTTCAAGTATGATGATTTTCCTGCCATATCTAAATAGACTTCAGACTTTGACAGTCCTTCCAAAAATTGTTTCCCTTAAATGTTGTGCTCAAAGGCAGCAGGATTTGAAGTACATCACCTCCAACAGTGACTCTTCTGAAAAGAACAACAGTCACTTGGATGTATTTATTCTTAGATGCTGGTTTTAGAATTTTTCCATGTTATTTTATATAATCAAACCTCTTCAGGACATCTTGGGATTATTTACTTTCAAGGATCATACACTTACACCAGAAGAGGTAAACCACAATTCATTAAAACAACAACAACAACAACTGGTGGGCGCCTGGGTGGCTCAGTCGGTTAAGCGTCAGACTCTTGATTTTGGCTCAGGTCATGATCGCAGGGTCATGAGATCGAGCCCCACATCAGGCTCTGTGCTCCCCACGGAGTCTGCTGGAGATTCTCTCTCCATCTTCCTCTGCCCCTCCTACCCCTCATGCCCGCTCTCTCTCTTAAATAAAATCTTTTAAAAACCTGTTTTACGTCATAGCAATACATGGACTGTAGCCACTAACCATATTATTTATAGTACATGTCAAGTCACAACTACCAGATTATTCAGAATCAGTCACTAAATCATCTTTGATGAGCAAACCAAAGCCTTGTTTCACTAACACCCAAGGTCACTATACTTCTATTAACCAATATCAGTATCAATATCACAGAAAACAAAATCACTAGAGAAATCTTTTGGCTCAATTCAGAACTCCAATTCTAATTGCTATTATTAAATCAAGTCTTCTTCCTTCAAATTATAGTCATGTGTGTCTATAATTTAAGCTGGTAATTAGTCTTAACATTATCACTGAATGATTATATATAACAACTAAAAGCTGGGTTCATTTATTAAGTGTTCTATGAATTGCCACATACTCTGATAGATTCTCTGTATCTAGATAAAAACATCTAGGGCTAAAAGTCCAAGAGGTGAACAGAAAATTTATATTCCATGCACCCTTAGCTTCACTGTGGCATTATTTAAAATAGCCAAGGGGCACCTGGGTGGCTCAGTCAGTTAAGCGTCTGACTCTTGACTTCCACTCAGGTTATGATCTCAGGGTTGTGGGATCAAGCCCCGAGTTGGGAATCCATGCTCAGTGGGGAGTGTGCTTAGGATTCTCTCCCTCTCCATCTGTCTCTCCCCCTGTGCGTGTGCATGCTCTCTCTCAAATGAATAAATCTTAAAAAAATAATAAAAATAAAAAATTAAATAGCCAAGACATGGAAGCAACCTAAGTGTCCACTGATGGACAAATGGATTAAGAAATGTCACACACACACACACACACACACACACACACACACAGAGAATATTCAGTCATAAAAAAGTATATCTTACCATTTATAACATGGATGGACCTTGATGACATTACACTAGGAGAAATAAATCAGAGAAAGCCAAATACTGTACGATTTCATTTACATGTGGATTCTAAAAAAACAAAAAAGTGAACTCATAGATAGAGAAGAGATTGGTGGTTGCCAGAGGCAGGGGCGTGGGTGAAATGGGTGAAGGTGGTCAAAATGTACAAACTTCCAGTTATAAAATAAGTAATTCCTGGGGATGTAATGTACAGCATGGTGACCACAATTAATAATACTGTATTAAATATTTGAAAGTTGCTAAGAGTAGATCTTAAAAATTCTCATCACAAGAAAAAATTTTGTAACTATGTGTGTGATGGATTTTAACTGGACTTATTGTGGTAATCATTTTGCAATATATATATATACAAATATTGAATCATTTTGTTGTACACCTGAAACTAATATAAGGTTATATGTCAATCATGTCTCAATTTAAAAAAGGAAGAATTATATTCTAACATGGTCATTGTTAAATAGTAATAGAATATGCAATGGTTTAGTAAGGAGGTATTTTACCAAAATTTGCCTAAAAGGGCAGAGGAGAACAAATGTTGATGAGGTTGTGGAGAAATTTAAATTTTTGTATAAACTGCTGGTGGAAATGTAAAATGAAAAGTTTTCCAAAGCTGCTTTGGAAAACAGTTTGGCAATTCCTCAAAAGGTTAAACATCAAGTTACAATTCTACTCCAAAGATATGTACCTAAGAAAGTAAAAAACATATATCCAGACAAAAACTTATACATGAATATTCATAATAGCACATAATAGCAAAAAATGGAAACAATATCCATTACCAGATGAATGGGTTAACAAAATGTGGTATGTGTATACAATGGAATATTATTCAGCTATAAAAAAGAATGAAGTAATGATACATGCTACAACGTCCATAAACTTTGAAAAAACTGTAAACTAAAAGAAGCCAGTCAAAGAAGAGCACATACTGTATGAGTCCTTATGTGAAATGTCTAGAAGAGGCAAATCCATAGAGATATGGATGCCAGGGACTAGAGGGTGTGAGTGGGGTCCGAATAGAGAATTACTAATGGGTATGGAGTTTCTTTTTGGGGTGATTAAATGTCTAACTTAGACATAAGTGCACAACTCAGTAAATATACTAAAAACCACTGAATTGTATACTTTAAAAAAGTAAATTTTAAAATATGTGAATTCGAACTCACTATAGCTTTTTTTTTTTTTTTTTTAACTCACCGAGAGGGATAAGGGTCAGGTTACTGAGATGGGTCTTGAATCAAAAGTAGGAGTTTGCTCTATGTTAAAGGAAGGGCATCCAAGGCCAATGGTAAGATGGTCAGTGTTGCTGAAGCACAAGGCTAGGCCTTATAAAGTCTATATCATCCTTCTATGGACGTTACTACACACTGTGGTGGCTAGTCTTCTATTATTAAACTTAAATGACCAATTGAAACAAATGGTTTTAGGACTTTTTTGACCACTGTAAAAATAATGTACAGAATGCTCATTTGGCATTCTGAGCTTTCTGGGCAGACTTTTGTGTCTTTGCCCGCTCCTACAGTCTTCTTGACAACTGCTCTGATGATACCCTCAGCAATGTACCATTAATACCCTTTTCTGAGAACAGCCCAGAAGCACACAAGGCTACTTGGAACCACATCAATGACTGTTGTGGAGAAATCTAAATTTCAGATTTCCAAAATAAGGCCAGCATCTAGCTTTTTACCAAAATGATTTTCAACCTTCTGCTTTAGCTCAGCAACCTTGCAACTAATATGAGCAGTATAAAAGATTACGAAGAAACTTGTATGAGATGCTAAGGAACAAAGGCTTTATCTTATAAGTCAGTGGTTTTGTTGAAGTGTGGGACCCATATGATGTGGTGGTCTAAAAAATAGGCATTTAATAGTTCTATATTTCTTTTTTTACTATTATCTTTTGTTTACTGGTTTTCTAGTTATAGCAATCAATACTCACTTTCTATTTAAAGTATAACATAAATTTTCCTTTAAGAAAAAAGTCCAAAAAAAAAAAACCAATAAAAAATACTGAGACAATAACAGAAGTTTTAAAGAAACGGCAAAAATCCCAAAGGTAGTATATGAATGCCTTACACATGAACACTTAGCTAACAGGAGCACATAAAAGGTTTTACCTGGAAGTAACATGGTCATATTTTAGAGAGATCATTCTGGCAGATGTGGAAAATGGAGGGGATGGAGTAATATCCTGGTGACAAAGAATCCAATTAGGAAGTTGTTGTAATTGCCTAGACCAGAAATGAGCAAATTATGGTCCACCGGCAATATATTGCCTACATGCCACTTGGCTCTTAGATTTTTATTTTTTATTTTTTAAAGATTTTATTTATTTATTTATTTATTTGACAGAGACACAGTGAGAGAGGGAACACAAGCAAGGGGAGTGGGAGAGGGAGAAGCAGGCTTCCCGCTGAGCAGGGAGCCTGATGCGGGGGCTCAATCCCAGGATTCCGGGATCATGACCTGAGCCCCCTAACGACTGAGCCACCCAGGCACCCAGGCTCTTAGATTTTTAAAGAACTGTTCAAAACAAAGTAACTCCCCTCTCCCAAGAAAAAGAAAGAAAGAACAAGAAAATCTTTTTGGTTTGTAAAGCCTAAAATATTTACTACTTGGTCCTTCACCAAAATGTTTGCTAACTCCAGCTTCGACAACTGATTAAACTATAAACTGAGTTTGTAATATGAGGATAAAGCATAAAAAAATTTCTGAAGGAAAATCGGTAATACTTAATGTTAACATGCCAAAATTAGGTAACAGACTTACAGTATTATAAACTTAGGAAACAAACTCACTCAAAGACAGACATTTGCCCTGGGAATATGTATTTTGCAACTAAGGGGTAATGTGTTATTTTCCCTATGTTAGATTCCTAAAACGAAAAGGCTGGTATTTTAGCATAAAAGAGAAAAGTGCTTAAGTACAATTCTAAAAGGTATCACATTTAAGTCTAACATAACAGCCTGCTTATGCATATTTGCACATCCACTTTCTCAGGAAAGTTACAAATAGTTTCTAAAGAAAGTAACTGTCCACAATGAAAGCCACTTGGGCTACACACTCCTGAAATGTTTTAAATGTTCTACTTTTAAATACAGGTAAAAGCCCACTAGTAGCATGATAAAAATGTCAATCCGGAAAACCCTAACTGCTTTCAGAACTAACCAAACATACATCTTTCAAAACTTTAAAAGTTTAAAGGACATGAGGCATAGGAGCAATAAGTACATGGCATAGTACTTATTGAGGGTTATCTTTTAAAAAGCAAAAAGTGTTTCCATTGCCAAGAGTGTCTGCGTGACTGCCACCCAAGAAAACATCCAAGTGTCCTATTCATGAGACAAAAATCCAAAGATGAAAGAGAAAAGTTATGGAAGGGAAGACGGGGCCTAATTGTTTCTAGAATAACATACTTAAGTTGCTTGAAATTCTTAAGAAATTGCTACATAAAATTTGTGAGCATTGAGATGATTTTATAAATAAGACCACTTTTCTCCATTTTTTAAGAGTTCTGAAAGAATATGTGAAGGTAGAAAGTTCTAGAAACACCCCAAAAAAAGGGTAGGCCAATTCAAGGTAATGTAAGTATATAAAGGAAAATACTGCTCTTATAATTGCTTGCTAGTTCCAAAGCTCCAGCATTAAATATGAGAAATTTAGATTTCCCAGATAAAAAAATTAACAACACAGTTGGTATTCTTACATCAATCCTTGCTACTATTGACCCAATGCTTACTATATGCTGGGCACTGTACTGCATGCCATTCAAATATTATCATAGTTAATACTCACAATAAACCTATAAACTTGGCACAGATCTCACAAGCCCTCATCTGAAACCCCTGGGATAAGATATAGTTCCGAATTTAGAGTTGTTCAGATTTTGAGGAAGACACAGTGCACATATTGTTTGTAGTAGTTTGGGTTCCGCCAGGAAACAGGTGGCACACTCAAATTGGGCTATTAGGGAATGTGTATAAAGGAGAGGGAAGGGTTTAGTCTAAGAGATATAGGGAAACTATAAAAGATAGTGAGAGAGTAGACCTGAAGGGTAGGGCAGGGAGCAGTTACCAGAGACCAGACACAGAGAGGGCTGCCCAACAAAAACTGTTACCTTCATGGAGGGATGCAGTCAACCCACAGTGACCTTGCAGGAAGCGAGCCAAAAGAATACATTATTCCCCATATGGGGAAATGAGTGGAAATGAATGAGGAAAGAAGCTCAATGCTATCTTCCACACAGGTCAGCCTCTCAGGGGACAACAGAATGGAGAAGTAGAGGGAGTGGATCTAGAGAGGCAAAGCCAAGTTATCCAGCACACAGCATAAACGAACTTCTGTCACAATGCCAAAATAACCCTCAACAAGACAACAGAAGTTTATTTCTCACTCGTATCATGTCATCCAGTAGTTCAATCACATCTAAGACCCCATTCTGAACCCTTGGTTTCTAGTGGGTGCTGACAGAAGAGAATAAGATGAAGAATGGTGAGGAGGCCTGGAAGGGGCACGCATCAGGGGAATCTACTTTCTGCTGACCAGCATGAAGTCACACAGTACCACCTAACTATAAAGATGCTTGGAGCGGTATGGTCAATGTGCCCGGAAGGAACAGAAGAAACACAAATATAAGTACCAGCCGTACTGTGTATTACATAACATCCACACTAAGTGGGACAAATACAGATAGTACTAACAGCAATGATGAAAAGCCTCACACCAATGCCGGTTAGGTATTTCCACCAACTAAGTTTTGGTACCAAATTTTTTTTTGGCAAAACTTTACATTTTCAGAGGATTTTGGATCTCAGAATTGCAGGAAAGCAATTATGAATGCGCATTATGATCCACATTATACAAATGAAAAACCCTCTCAAAGAGCAGTCAGAAAATAGAGATGGGACTTCAACTGAGACCTGTGATCGGCAAACGCACACTTGGGAAAACGGCAAATGACCAACTGGCTCTTACTATTTTTGACATTATTAATGATATCAGCCCTTGGACATGAAGAAACAAAGGAGATACTGCCACAAATTCTAATGTTTGTTGTGTCCTCTTCTGTCCCAGCACTCACTGTGCTAGTAGGTGGAGGGGACACAGATAGTTAAGAGGCGACGCCTGACCGTGAAACGCCAGAATGTGGTAGAACAAAGACTTAGGATACGTCTATAGTAAAAAGTAGACTCTGATCAGTGCTCTAAAAGTATGAAGTCTTAAAATGACTGATGCTCAAGTGTAGAATTAGGGAAGGCTCACATAAAAGGCACTGCCATCAGAGTTAGACCTGGAAGAAAGCACAAAATTTTGAACGAAGAAGAAGTACTTTGGGCAGACAGGGAAGACTGCACAAATGTACAGAGGCAGGAGGTATTTAAAAGCCTAAAAAATGGATGGCAAATGATTTTTGTTTAGGAGCATCTGAGTGCTGGAGAGTTCAGAATTTTAAATTTTACTTAATCATCATCACGAGGCCCAGGCAGCTTACGATTAGTAAGAAAAAAAGATAATGAGGAGTCCAAGGTTGGAGAGCCATTTGGCTAGGTGATGATGCATTAACTGAGAAAGAGATTATAAGAACCTATCTGGGTTCAAAAGTAGGAAAGGAAAAATTTTTGAATTTTAAATTTTAAGTATGTTGAGATTGAAGTGTTTGAAGCATCTCTAAGGAGTTATCTGTGCATTACCTGAGTACTCGGATTTGTAAATTTCTACTCCAGTTGCTAAGAGGCTTTTTATGTTGACTTCTAGGTCTAATCACGCTAACCTTCAATTAAGTGAGGTCCTCTATTATATGTACCATATAAATCAGATGTAGCAACCACTGGTTCTATTCATTCAGGAGAAAAACAAATCTTTATAGCAAAATAAAACAAGTGAGAAACATGTACTGACTTGTACTTCTGCCATTTATGTAGCAATTTCCTTTTATGTCAACACCACTGTTCACAGCCCTGCAATTTTTAAAGAGTGCTGGCCAATGTGATGAAAACATTAGCACAATACAACCGAACTTCCCTATATGCTAGTTGTCAAGGAAAAGAAGTTATCAAAAGACAAAATTCCTTTAAAGAATATACTTAATGTGCTTCAATGTGGATGGTTTAATGTATTTAAAAAACTTTGTTGGGAGGGGCGCCTGGGTGGCTCAGTTGGTTGGGCAACTGACTCTTGATTTCGGCTCAGGTCGTGATCTCACGGGGATCTTAGGTGGGATTGAGCCCCGCATCAGGCTCTGCAATCAGCAGGGAATCTGCTTGGCTCTCTCTCTAAAATAAATAAATAAATCTTTAACCAAAAAACAAAAAAACAAAAAAAACTTTGTTGGGGCACCGGATGGCCCAGTCACAAAGC
This sequence comes from Eumetopias jubatus, assembly GCF_037043125.1. Lineage (NCBI taxonomy): Eukaryota > Metazoa > Chordata > Mammalia > Carnivora > Otariidae > Eumetopias > Eumetopias jubatus. The sequence continues at coordinate 123,513,839 of NW_028274816.1, forward strand.
ATGTGACTCTTGATCTCAGGGTTGTGAGTTCAAGCCCCACACTAGGCGTGGAGTCTACTAAAAAAAAAAAAAAAATTAATAAAAAACAACTTTGTTAATGCAGTATGATAGTATCACTTTCATATGCAATCCTTTTCTTATTTAGTTTTATATTAATAAAGTTTAACTTCTTTTCTAATAGACTAATTATGTACTGTTAAATGCCTAGAATACTATATTCCCAAATTATTTTTAATACTTCAAAATAACCATGGTCAGAAACTACCAATAAACATATATACAAGATATTTAAGAAAAATAAAGACATCTATCTCTAATATACTTATTTAAGTCATGATAATCACAGCAGACAAAATAATATATTCCTCTAGTTAGTCAATCCAGTGAAAAAACTAATGAATACATAGATAAGAGGAATAACAAAGATATATTCACTGGGTTCTTTAAGCAAGTAGAGGGATGCCTGAGTTAAGCGTCTGCCTTCGGCTCAGGTCATGATCGCAGGGTCCTGGGATCTAGTCCTGCATTGGGCCCCTCCTCAGCAGGTAGCCTGCTTCGCCCTTACCCTCTCTCTGCCTGCCGGTGTGCTCTCTCTCTCTCTGACAAATAAATAAATAAAATCTTTTAAAAAAAATAAGCAAGTAGATTTTGGAAAGACTTTATTTGAATTCCTTGATCTCTGTCAAGGTCTGTCTGTTTAGGGGTGCCTGGGTGGCTCAGTTGTTAAGCATCTGCCTTCGGCTCAGGTCAGATCCCAGGGTCCTGGGATTGAGCCCCACATCGGGCTCCCTGCTCGGCAGGAAGCCTGCTTCTCCCTCTCCCACTTCCCCTGCTTGGGTTCCCTCTCTCGCTGTGTCTCTCTCTGTCAAATAAATAAATAAAATCTTTAAAAAAAAAAAAAAGGTCTGTCTGTTTACACCAATTGTTTGGAAAACACCCAACAGGAGATTTTCAAAGAGCAAATGGCAGGTCAAGTTCAGAACATGTGACTTCCTAATTATATTTAAAAAGCAAACAGTAAGAAGTTTAGATTACCCTCAGGATACTGAAGAAAGCCTGAATTCGTAATCCTCAAAGAAAAAAACATCAAAAGGTAATATTAATTTGAAATTTTCTGAATTATGTATTAGAACCAAATGTAAATATAGATTTCTAAAATTAAAGTTTGTGCTTTAAGTTTATTTTTTTTTATTTTTATTTTTTTTAAAGATTTATTTGTTTGAGAGAGAGAGAATGAGAGATAGAGAGCACGAGAGGGAAGAGGGTCAGAGGGAGAAGCAGACTCCCTGCTGAGCAGGGAGCCCAATGTGGGACTCGATCCCGGGACTCCAGGATCATGACCTGAGCCGAAGGCAGTCGCTTAACCAACTGAGCCACCCAGGCGCCCTGTGCTTTAAGTTTAAAAAAAAGAATATTTAACCATGACCAACATGAGCTAACTGTATTATCTCAAATGTGGCAACCCATTAGATCTGGATGTAAGATAAAAGAAAATTAGCCTTACTTTAAAAATGGTTTACTATTAAACTTTTGGTCTTTGTCTATACTACGCTTTCACACTCCACATCTACTAATGAATTCTGGACTAAGAGTCAGACTCAAGTTCTAGTTCTGGTCATTTTTAGATATGCGTACTCAGGCAACTTACACCCTTTGTCTGAGCCCATCCGTAAAATGAAGGAATTGATACTGATCCCTCTAAATTTTCCCCTATCTTAAAAACTGTTCTAGAGGGGAGGGGGGTGGGGGGATGGGTTAGCCTGGTGATGGGTATTAAAGAGGGCACGTTCTGCGTGGAGCACTGGGTGTTATGCACAAACAATGAATCATGGAACACTACATCAAAAACGAATGATGTAATGTATGGTGATTAACATAACAATAAAAAACTATGAAACTGTTTTTTGTTTTTTTTTTAAAGATTTTAATTACTTATTTGAGAGACAGCACAAGCAGGGGGAGCAGCAGAGGAAGAGGGAGAAGCAGGTCTCCCCGTTAGCAGGGAGCCCGATGCGGGGCTCGATCCCAGGACCCTGGGATCATGACCTGAGCCAAAGGGAGACACTTAACAGACTGAGCCACCCAGATGCCCCCAAAACTATGAAACTGTTAAACCAAAGATTGGCATTTCCCCAGTGCTGGAATGAGGTTTCCTTCAGTTTTCCCTCTTTAAAAAAAAGCTAGTTCTTAGATTTGTGTTCAAAGTGTCAGTAAATTTCTATAATTATTTTGAAACAGGAAAATGAAGTTCAAGCTATTAGTCATCAGCCTGTTCCTCCTATTTGTCACTAACACTTCGGGGATAACTACAACACTGATGACCTCAGAGTCTATGACAGACTCGAGTCCCAAGATGAGCCTGAATTCTATGACAACCCCAAATTCCAAGACAACTCTAAATGCCAACACAATCAAGACAACTTTAAATCTCCATATGACCTCAACATCCAAGACAACCTCAAATCTCCAAATGATCCCAACTATGAAGATGGCCTCAAAATCCAAGACAACCTCAACATCCAAGACAACCTCAAATCTCCAAATGATCCCAACTATGAAGATGGCCTCAAAATCCAAGACAACCTCAAAATCCAAGACAACTTCAAATCTCCAAATGATCCCAACTATGAAGATGGCCTCAAAATCCAAGACAACCTCAAAATCCAAGACAACTTCAAATCTCCAAATGATCCCAACTATGAAGATGGCCTCAAAATCCAAGACAACCTCAAAATCCAAGACAACTTCAAATCTCCAAATGATCCCAACTATGAAGATGGCCTCAAAATCCAAGACAACCTCAAAATCCAAGACAACTTCAAATCTCCAAATGATCCCAACTATGAAGATGGCCCCAAAATCCAAGACAACCTCAAAATCCAAGACAACTTCAAATCTCCAAATGATCCCAACTATGAAGATGGCCTCAAAATCCAAGACAACCTCAAAATCCAAGACAACCTCAAAATCCAAGACAACTTCAAATCTCCGAATGATCCCAACTATGAAGATGGCCTCAAAATCCAAGACAACCTCAAAATCCAAGACAACTTCAAATCTCCGAATGATCCCAACTATGAAGATGGCCTCAAATACCAAGACAACTCAGAAAACAGCAGTGAGCCCAAAGACAGCCATGACCAGAAGTGTGAACGCTACGAAAAGTGGTAGCACAACACTGAATCCAATGGTCAACATTCACTTTTTTTCTGTATATACTATGCTTGCTGTTTGTGTGTGCTCAGGCTGAAGTGAACTTGAATGGTCTGCATTCCTAGCTCAGTTCATTACTATCTGCTGAATTACCACAAGCACACTAAGAAAATCAAATTTATTTCTTAGGAAATCATCATTATTCTAACTAAATTAGTTGTAGATTTCAATTGTGTTAAGTTTAATTATTACCTTAATATAATGCTTTCCTTCCTTATAAATGCTAAAACAAGCAAAATACTACACATTTCCCTTTTAAATGTTTGCAAAATTGAACAGAAACTCAGATTTTTACATTAAAAGTTCAAGAGAAGAAATTATGTTGGTGATGTTTAACCAAAGTACGCATGTGTGTGTGACAGAGGATAGGGGATGGGGAATGAAGACCAGTGTGTGCTATTTTTGTAGTGTTTTATTTTTTATTAAATAGACAATATTAATCTTTTTTTTAAAGATTTATTTATTTGAGAGAGAGTGAGCACAAAAGTGGGAGGGGCAGAGGGAGAGGGAGAGAGAATCTCAAGCTGACTCCACACTGAGCTTGATCCCACAACACTGAGATCATGACCTGAGCCAAAATCAAGAGCTAGACACTCAACCAACTGCACCACCCAGACGCCCCAAAAGTGCTAATCTTAAAGGAAATACTATAGTACACACAAAACAATATACATATATATCTGTGTCACCATACTTCATGAATACAGAATAGTAATATGTTGTCACAGTAAAAATAAGGTGCCAATTCTGGTTTTCTTTTGAAAAAAATTTTTAAGTTTTTCTTATTAAGTAATCACTACACCCAACATGAGGCTCGAACTCATGACCCCAAGATCAAGAGTCACATGTTCTTCCAACTGAGCCAGCCTGCTAACTATTGTAATGCATAATACAGCTGGTCCAATAACAAAATTATCCTGCTCTGAGTAAACCTTTGTCTGGTGTTTGAAAAGGTCACTTGTAAATTAGATGCCTACAATTCAAAACTCTTCCATATAGAAATATATCTCATAACTATTGGAGAGTTTCATGCTGGTCTACAAAGGTTGATTTAGCCCAAAAACCTCGTACCTAACTTTAACACTGATAATAAATAAGTCATTACTAGTGCAGTTGTTAAGGTTTGAAACCCAGCTCTCATTCTTAAGAAATGTGCCACCATGAGTTAAATACATGACCCAGTGCGATTCCCAAACTTCAGTAATAAACTCACTACAAATAAATCACTTTGGATGCCTGTTGAATATATAGATTAGGCTCTCCCCAAGAGATTCTGATTTGGTAGCTCATGATAGGATCTGGGGATATGTTTGCTTGTTTTAATTCTCCAGGACATTCTGACAGCTAGGTCTGGGAATGACTAACAACTTCTCTTAAGTTTCAGTTTATACACATGTCAGTAACAGTGCCTCAGAAGGTTACTGTTAGGGTTAAATGAAAAATTCTATCACATGCACAATTTTCCTCATGCAGAAAAGCACTCAGGAAATGTTAGCTGTTACCATTATTATTACTACTAACTACCTCAAAAGCAATTGCCAGGTATCAGAATATTCCTAAGAGGAAAACTCTTCATTATAACTTTTAGGTTTTATATTTTTAATTATTCTTCAAAAATAACCTGTGTTCCCGGCAACAAGTCAAATAATACAGATACATAATAAATACTATAATTGGTCTTCTACCTTTTTGAATCATACTCCTCTGCAATGAGCAATGTGAACAGCTTAATGTGTCTATTTTCACACATTTCTCAGTCTATATATGCCTGTGCACACATACTTATATGACAAGTGTCAGCCTTCCTACTGGGTCTTTTTAAAGTGTAATGGAGAGGACTTCCATTACTTTCGGCTGCTCAGAATCCATTCTTCCTCATCCTGGTATCTGCCATCCAATTTTCCTTTGGGAAACCCTGCCCCTGGTGCCCTTTCAGTTCATGCAATTCAAGTTGGGCTGGCTTCACCACGGAGCTCCAGGGATGGGTGCATGATTCAGGCCTAGACAAGACATTCCATCCCTCTGCCACAGTGACTGCCTCAGGAATTGGCATATGACTCAAGCCAGGCAGTAAAACCAGCACTTCTGCTGTACCTACTAAGAAAGAGGTAATTTTCCCTCTGTTGGTAAGCTGAGAACACAACACATTGCTGGCCACAGGAAGAGCCTCCTGGGAATAAAATCAACCCAAAGCGGGGAGTCTGGGTGGCTCGGTTGGTTAAATGTCTGCCTTCAGCTCAGGTCATGATCCCAGGGTGCCTGGGATCGAGCCCCACCTCAGGCTTCCTGCTCTGCGGGGAGCCTGCTTCTCCCTCTCCCACTCCCCGTGCTTGTGTTCCCTCTCTCACTGTGTCTCTCTCTGTCAAATAAATAAAAATCTTTAAAAATTTTTTTTTAAATTTTAAAAAATTAAAAAAAAAAAAGATGACCTGGAAGAAGTTATCTGGGAATTAGGAAGTGGAAGAATAATGCTGCATTAGTATAGCTAAGAGCTAATAAGAGAGTCTCAGGAATGGCCGTGGGAGAAAAATGGTTTCCAAAGGCATTTTCAAGGTTCCTAAAAGAAATATTAAACCATTAAGATCCAATTTTAAAAAAAGAAAAATTACAACAAATACCAAAAGATAGCCCCTGATAAATGAACAGCACTAGGTGGTTATTTTGGATCACATGATTTCCAGCCAGGAGCATGTCCTTGACTTAAGGGGCAGCCAGAAATGTACTGGCTGACCAGAACCTAGCATGGAAAGTTTTGTCAAATAGGTGTATTTTAGCTGAACCACATTCTCTTTTTGGAATTTGAAGTATGCAGTGCTGAGGTAATGAAAGAGTTAGTAGCTGTGGCTAAAACTGAAAGGATACAGAAAGAGAAAAAACAGGGAGTTGAATATGAAGCCAAGAGAGAGTCAAAGATTGTAAACTAGTTCCAGAACTGATAGCCACCTAGCTCTGTCTACACCTGGGCAGGCTCTGCTGTGTAATTCATGTTTCTCCTGAGGCCTATCTTCCTGAGAAAAAAAGAATGTCTTCTTTGCAATAACAAAGGCCTAACTGAAACAATGTAACTGATTTGTCAGGGTCCCACAGCTAAAATCAAGACTAGGTGACTGATAATGAGGAGGATAAAAGAAAAAGTAAGAATTTAAAATGATTAGGGTTTCTAGCATGGGAAAGAATAATGATGTAACTGAGAAAGAAAATACAGTTGTAAAGAAGCTGATCTGAATATATACTGAATTAAGTTTTGCATATTTCAAGTCTGAAATGTCCTTGGACTATCTGCAAGGAGAATGGAACCTAAAAGGTCAAAAAATATTAACTAATACATAGTAATCTAAGCCACAGAAACACAGGAATATCAAAAGAGAAGTCAAACCCAAGTGCTCTTCGACAAAGTTGGCTTTGTAGAAATAAAGCCCTTACTATCCCTTTTTGGACTTGTACCATGGAGGAAGTGGGCCTCTCTGCTCTGAGCTACGGTGCGCTCAACTATCTTGGAGCTAAGACTTCATATCAGGTGAAAATGAAAGCTGAGAGGAGCTCCAGGGTCTAAACGAAAAGCTCAAAATATTGAAAATCTGAAATTGGAAGAGTCCTATCCAAAAACAAAAACCAAAAAAGAAAAGAAAACTTCAAACATACTCTGTCCAGAACTTTAAAGTCACAAAATAGACAGAATAGTTTCTATAAGTGCCGCCCCTCACTTTTTTTTTTTAAAACCTAAAAAGAAACAGATTCGAAAAAACCTCTAAGATTATGCAGCTAATAAAGTGACACAGTTGAGAATCCTTAGCATTCTTAAGTCACCACGTTCTATAGGTTTCCTGGAAATCTCTGGAAATCTCACTGATTTAATCCAACAGAGGGTGTCTGCATCAGGCCCGTCCTACCTCCCTTGGCCTTTCCTAGAACCTGCAGAGAAGCAACAATCTTACAGTTTCTGATCCTGAAAAAAAAACCTAGCTTTGAGGTTTTCCAGAAATCTTTGCTATTTATAAACAGGAATTTAAAGGGGGAGGAGGACATACATCTGCCTCTCTCACCAATGTTTCACTTTTAATTACTTTGACAAAACAGGGAGGGTCAAAATATACTGGTTGCATTAAGAGTTGGGGTTGAGGGGTGCCTGGGTGGCTCAGTCATTAAGCATCTGCCTGCAGCTCAGGCCACGACCCCAGGGTCCTGGGATTGAGCCCCGTGTCGGGCTCTCTGCTCAGCTGGGAGCCTGCTTCTTTCCTCTCCCTCTGCCTGTCACTCTGCCTGTTTGTGCTCTCTCCCTCTCTCTGTCAAATAAATAAAATCTTTAAAAAAATAAATAATTAAAAGTTGGGGTTGAAATACAAATATGGTTCATCTCTATTGTGAAAGAAAATTAAAATTATCTTAGGCAATTTAGAAACGGGTACTGATACAAAAGTTGGAGAGAACACTTTCAAGGGAAATAAAGAGATGTTACTCAGGAATTGTTCAAGAGGAGAGCTCAGGGTAAATGCAAGTTTCTATACTCTTGATTCCGTAACACCCAGTGCTTAGGACTCCTTGGTCTTAACGCTATCTGGATTATTTGATTAAATGCATTTCCCACCTTCTGCATTCCTTTCTTCAATCCTCCCCCACTATTTCTCAGCCTCCATTTATTCCCTACACACTGATAAGCTTTTGCCACTCATGACCATTCAGTCTACTGACATAATTTTTCAATTTATGTTAAATTCAGGAAACTTAGGAAGATTAATTCCTACAGCTACTGAACAGCAAAACTAAGATTACACATAGTCTTAAAATTCTAAAACCAATGGTCTCTCTGTTACACCACATTGTCTCTAAAGTTCAACTATCATGAGTTTATGTCATCAACAGAAAGAAGTAAAAATCACCAACCTATATCACAGATGAGTTCTCAAAAGGAAGGTAGAATGGAGGCAAGAAAGAGAAGGGAGGGCAAGGCAAGCCTCATACCTATTGTTAAGAAGGAGCTCACAGCATTTCCAGAAAGGCTTTCTAGGAACTAGCCCGGACTGAAGACAGCATGAAAAAAAAAAATGCAAGCATTTTTCCAGGCTGTCATCTGCACTATCCTTATAGAAATTTCCCATAGCTTCTCTGAATTATTTGTTAGGTCACCCCAATATTGTCAGACACAGCATATTACTGAAAGTTCTTAGAAACAGACTCTTAAAGTTTTATTTCTGCTTAAAAAGAAATGGTCCTGATTGTCATGTTGTAGATATTATTTAATCAGAATTCAGCTAAAAATGAAAGATATTTAGCAATCTTTCATTCTTGGTAATTAATCCATTGTAGGAAGTATAAAAAAACTGATGTAAGAAAGAGACGCCAATAGGAAATAGGTCTCCTGAAAAGCAATTTCTAATATACCATGTATCATTTTGGGACAGGATGGCTATTTATCCAGCTATATTCTTCCAGGTAAACTTGTCTTCAATTCCAGTAAAGTCAAATGGGAAAAACCAAACTTGCTATCTCTCTACATTTGTTATTATTTTTAAAACTCTGTTAAGAGAAACTAAAACATAGTATTTCTTACCTCCGTGCAACATAATAAAATATAGGATTCCCAGCTTTGGAAGTCCCAGCTTGGTAGAAAATGCTTAATGTTTTCAAAGCCTTGAATTCTTCTTTTTCATGTACTTGATGCCTGAAAGAAAAAAAACAAACAAACAACAGAGTAACTCATAGGCTTTATATTGTCCATGGAGTATTTCTAAAAACCCATGATTACAGCAATGATAAAATATTTAAAATGACAAAATATTTAAAAGGCAAAACACTTTCTGAAGGGCAATTTTAAAATAAATACCAAAAATTTCAAGGTGTTACTCTTTGAAAACAATGAGTTAAACTACTCATTGTTTTCTATCCTAAGAAAAGTACTGGGCAGGAATATTAACCATAGGATTGTTTTTTATCATGGTATTTTTTTTTCTAGAAGCCATTGAGTTTTTATTTATTTTTTTAAGAGTTCAGTTTATCAACCTTTTCTTTATTGGTGTATAATTTTGAATGATTAAAAAGGCCTTCATTTTGTACATGTTTTCTCCTTCATGGGAGTTTATCCTCATGAATGATATGAGCACATTTTTCCGAAGGTCACTCAGTTGTACCAACACCATTTATTAAAAGTCCATTCAATGGCTAAAATAAAAAACACAAGAAACAACAAGTGTTGGTGAGGATGTGGAGAGAAAGGAACCCTGGGGCACTACTGGTGGGAGTGCAAACCAGTACAGCCACTGTGAAAAACAGTATGGAGGTTCCTCAAAAAGTTAAAGATAGAATTACCATGTGATCCAATAATTCCACTCCTGGGTGTTTACCCAAAGAAAACAAAAACACTAATTTGAAAAGATATATGCACCCCTTGTTTATTGTAGCATTATTTACAATAGCCAAGACATGGAAGCAACCCAAGTGTCCACTGACAGACGAATGGATAAAAAAGAACTGGTGTATATACAGAATGGAGTATCACTCAGCCATAAAGAAGAATGAAATCTTGCCATTTGCAACAACATGGACAGAACTAGAGGGTCTAATTCTGAGTGAAATAAGTCAGTCAGAGAAAGACAAATACCATATGATTTCACTTATATGTGCAATTTAAGAAACAAAACAAATGAACAAAGAGAAAACAAAAACCAAACTGGTTGCTGGAGGAGAGGTGGGTGGGGGAAGGGGGAAAATAGGTGAAAAGAAGATAGCAGGAGGGGAAGAATGAAGGGGGGGAATTGGAGGGGGAGACGAACCATGAGAGACTATGGACTCTGAAAAACAAACTGAGGGTTCTAGAGGGGAGGGTGGTGGGGGGATGGGTTAGCCTGGTGATGGGTATTAAAGAGGGCATGTTCTGCGTGGAGCACTGAGTGTTATGCACAAACAATGAATCATGGAACACTACATCAAAAACTAATGATGTAATGTATGGTGAGTAACATAACAATAAAAAAATTAAAAAAGAGTACACTTATCATGATAAACACTGAGTAATGTACAGATTTGTTGAATCACTACATTGTACACCTGAAACTGGTATAACAATATATGTTAATTATACTGGAATGAAGTATTTTAAAAATACAGTTCCTTTTACCTACTATTTCTATGTGTCTTGTGTATTAAAGGGGGTTGGGGAGAGAGGTTGTATTATCTCAGTCCATCATGTTGCTGGTACCAGGTCAGCATTTGTTTAATATTAATGGAAACAACCTACATATCATTTTGTAAGAGAAACAGGAACACATGTGTATAGATAAATGACTGTGCGGTTGCCAGATGTCAACTGAATTACTTCTAAGAGTAGCTGAGAATTTTTTACTTTCTTCTTTAGATTTGTAAGTTTTGAATAATACAACAATTTTTATTTTTATAGCCAAGAAAATTATAAAGCTACCTTCATTTCTTTAAAACAAAAGTGGGTCTCAAAGAGCATCAGTGGAGCTGACAACAAAAATAACATTTAACATTTATTAAACACTATATATACCAGACCTTAAGTGTCTCACACATGTTACATCATTTAGTCTTCAAAAGCATAGAAGGTTGTTTTATAAAGGAAGTTAGGGTCTTAGGTGAGGAACAATAAAGGTTTTCTTAGAAAAGTGGAAAAATGGCGAGGATGTCCTCAGTAATGTTGAATAAAAAATAGTTTTATATTCTTGTACTATGCTATTTTCAATTAGGTACTATGAAAATTTTGTGTGGAAAATATTTCTTTAATCATGTAGGAATAAACATCTGTTACACCGAAATGAATAGAAGAACTAAAGATAAAAATTAAGCTGGAAAGGAGATTGTTACGTGTTCACACATTTTTTTTTTTGAGAGAGAGAAAGAGAGACAGAGCTTGAGATCACAAGTGGGAGAAGGAGAGAGAGAGAGAGAGAGAGACTCTTAAGCAGACTCTGTGCTGAGTGGAGCCCGATGTGCAGACCTGATCTCAGGACCCCGAGATCATGACGCAAGTTGAAACCAAGAGTCGGACACTTAACCAACTGAGCTACCCAGGTGCCCCATGTATTCACACATTTTTTTAATGGTATCAAAAAATTGGAGGCATGTGCACACAATATGATCGATAGCAGGCACTTACAATGGAAGGTACATTATATGCAAACCTGTAATGTGAATTAATTTCTGAATGTCACATTCTGCTTTGTTTCTAGCACATATTATGAACAAAACACTTCACCCACAGTCACTAATGAAGTACTTAATAAGTGACTAAGTATAAAGTACTGTGAAAGGTACTTTAAAGACTAAAGGATTCAGCACACTACTTTTGCTGTAACATCATAAAAGTGAATGTCTTAACAATGAGGATCTTTTACCTCACAAACTAAATCCTTCTAAATGAGATTCAAAACAAATGTCCACAGAAATTTTATAGCAATACTGAAATATACTGAATTTTCTGAGTCTCAATCTGAATGAAGTTAATAGCATTAACTTTTGGGAGGGTTCTGAAAAATGCTACAGTGTGGCAGAAAGAGTTCAGAAATTAAAACCACAGGATATATGAATTAGGTGTGGAATCTTGGGCAAATCAGTCACTCACTTTGAGCTGCAGCATCTTCCTTAACTATAATATAATTATCTACCCTCCCTTCTAAGTATTAAATGCAAAAACACCTCAAAGCAACATGACAAAGTACCATTCAATAAGATACTATTATTTTTATAAGAAATCAAATATAAAACAAAGCACATGTCAACAATATATAAAGTAAAAAAAAGTGGGATCCCAAAATATGGCAATGTGGTCATTAGGCTCATCTATCCTGATAATCCTCTATCAGAAATACAAGTATATCCAACAAGTGGCCTGGTAGTAAACCCTGCACCTCAAACAAAAGAAAGCAATTATTATTTCAACGTGGTACCTTACCTAGTCATAAATTCCTCAAACTTTGAACTGGTAAGGTTAAGGCTGGACCAGTGTGTATCTGCCACAGGTTTATGCTCTGGAGGACCCAGGTACGCAAGAAGTGTTGCCATCTTATCGAAAGGTCGTCTTCCAACAGCTTTGTGATCCCTAAATATAGCAAACTACTTAGAAAAAAGTAGCAGTTCACATTTAGCAGTACACATTACTTTAGATTATCATTGGTTGCTTTTCTTCTTACTGTCAGCTGGTGGTTCTTGCTGATTTGTAAGTAGCACCAAAAAGACCTCACAAGGGTTGTAAGTATACACTGGGGACATCTTAGAAGTATGACCACTCCCCAAACTACAAAATTTACATAAAAATTCTTCTTTTTTCTAGTATTCTTAATCTATTACCGTTAAATAGGCGATCAGTAAGTAAAAATAACGTTGTGATCCACTTTTTCCACAAGATGAAAAGAATCCTTTCTGAGAACCTACGCTTTACAAATTGGGATATATTTGTCCCTGATACCAGATCTCTGCTTAACCAGGGTAAATATGGATTTTCAATAACTATTAAGCATTTAAAACTATACAAGAATAACAAAACACTACTTCACAAACATCAAACTGGCAAAAGTTGTGAAGTTTCCTCATGCTAACTTTGGTGAGGATGTGTACATGGAGGTACACACGCAGTGCTGACCAAAATGTAAATCAGCAGGTACACTGTGAAAAGTAATGTGGCAGTATCTAGTAAAGTTGGGGCTGTGAGAAGCCCAGAACCCAGCAATTACACATTTAGGTAATACACAAGGAGACAAATATGAAGAATATTTATTACATTACTAATTAAAATAGTGAAAAACATAAAAAACCCTAAATATCAATTAGGGAATGTGAAAATAAATCTTGATACAGTCACCCAATAAAGCACTAACATAAGTTAAATAAATAATAAATCTCAAAATACTGTGTGAAGAGACTATATTCATTATATAATTTCTGCAAAATTTTAAAACACACAAACTGTTATACATACCTATAATTTCCTTATTTTGTCAGTTACACAGAGGGAAGTTATATCTTTTCACCCAAGAAATAAAATGTTATAAAGATCTGAAGTGAAATAGCAAACTAACGTCAAAGCTAGATGGTAGACATGGGTCTCTCTATACTATAGCCTATACTCCTCTGTATGTTTGCAATGTGTATTTTTTAAAAACAACCAAATTAAAAAAAAACTGTAGCATCACACTACATGAATATGTATGTGAATTATATAAATGAATGTTTGCATTTAAAGGTTCCACAGTTTATTTTAGTGTGACAGATAAAGCATCTTCAATCTTCCTCTATCAGGGCACACATCAGTCATGCCCATATCACTTTAATCCACTAACAATTCATGAAAGATTAAAATGCTCTCTCTTTTAACCACCATCTCCTAATTAGTTAGCCTTAGCTTCATGGTCTTCTACCACTTCCATGAATGAGCAAACCATTTTTATTAGCATTTAAGATTTTCTGGACTCATTTTATATATATATATTTTTTAAACATTTTATTTATTTATTTGACAGAGAGAGATACGGCGAGAGAGGGAACACAAGCAGGGGGAGTGGGAGAGGGAGAAGCAGGCTTGCTGCTGAGCAGGGAGCCCGATGCGGGGCTCGTTCCCAGGACCCTGGGATCATGACCAAAGGCAGACGCTTCACAATCTGAGCCATCCAGGCACCCCTCAATTTGTATTTGTAAAAGAACTCCTCACGCATAGGAATTTGGACCCTTTAACACAACTAGAAAGGATAGCAAGTGATTCAGGCCACAACAGACTTTAACTAAAAACAGCTAATAATACCCAAGTTAATACTTTTTAATTACTGAGTGTTTTCTGCATAAAGCTTTATTTGCATATACTTGAGAGTATCACAAATAGAATCAGAACACTGGCAATGTTTTAATTATTAAATTCCTGAGAATGAGCTACTCTTCAAATTCAGATGCCAATACTCATTTGAGCTTCTAGTAAATTTAAACTTTACATTGTGTTGCACGTTTGATGTGTTGCAAACCAGGAAAAAAAAAAAAAAACCGAAAGGGCTAATTTGTGATTTTTCAGCTTAACCTTTAAAAAAAAAAGTCTGTAGCACCTTGGTGGGCTTGTTGATCATTTAATATGAATCAACCCTTTGCCTATTTATTTTTTAAAAGAGTCTAGAATTCTACATTTCTCTTTCCAAACCACAATTCTTATTCTGAGCAGATGCAAAATAAAAAAGCATTATTCAGGACCAACAGTTTTTATAAATTAAAACTAAGAATTTTCAAAATCTCCATGACTGTGAAATCCTACCTGTTGCTAGAAAGATACTGGCCAATTTTCTCTTGATTGTTCCAGAGCAGACGATGTAAAGCAAGCACATTGCCATCACTGATGAAGGAAAGACTATGATTTACTGCATCACTTGTAGGACAATCAGATGCTATATCAAGGAAAAACCTTAAAAAATACAAAATCATTAGAATTTTTAAAACCAGATACACTCGTATCTATGTTTGAATCAAATTTATATGAAGTAACTTTGTAAAATAACTAAGATTACAAGTATGGAGGATTATGATATTATTCACACATGACTGTCATTAAACAAAACAAGAAGAGACAGGAGAAATGGCTTTCCATTTCTGATACCTGACTTTGGCTTCAGAATAGGTTTTGAAGTCAGACAACAGCAAAATTTAGATGGATGAGACTTTGGATCGAAGCCAGTACTTTACAGCTAAGGAAACGGAGACCAAAACAAGACAAAAGAAAGACCTCCCCAAAGTTATACAGCCTATTAGGTCAGAGCCAGGATTAGAACTTTTGTTCTCTTAACTTTCTAGGGTAGTCAATCTGCTAGAATATGAATCCTATGCTGACATTCGCTTTTTTCTCCAATACAGCTTGCAGTCCCACCATATACCTTTTAAACTCCAACTAGAAAGAAGTTGATATGAACCGTAATGAAAAACTGGAAGGCAGAGTTGTACAAGTCTAGCTTAGACTATGTATGACTTAAAAAACAACATAAAAAGCAGAATTCTGGACCTTAACTTACATTTACAAAGCACTTTCTCATATACTGTATCACTTGTTTCTTTAAAGTCAACTCAGACAGGCAAACAGTATTGTCCCTATTTACAGATACACCAACAACTCAAACTCAACATCAAAAAAATTGTCATTATACACTATTATGCATTATGTGTGCCATTTTGGTTTCAGTTTTTACTTGAAGGAATCTTTTTCTTCTTCCTCTCCTCCATATTGTAGCAACCTCAAGTCCTTTATTTTTGTAGATGTGTCAAAATTCCCTGCTGGTTTTGAAATATGGAAATCACTACCAAATTATAAAGAATATGGATTTACTTTGCCACTGTCTCTTACATAAAATAAAATAAGATTAACTCTGCTCTTGACCTAGAGAGGAAAGAGGAAAAAACCTACACAGGAGCTTCATGTAGACCTAGTACCCAGACTTAAATGAAAGTGACAATATTTAAGTCAAATAGAGCAGTCCTACCTCCGTGCTGCATCAAAGTTGCTTTTCACAAAATCATTAAAAGGCCGCATATGCTCTTCTTTTGTGAAAAGAACATGATTGGCAATACTCTGCAGTATCTAAACAATGGAACAGGGTTATAAATAAGATCATTCATTGTATGAAGCGTACGCAATCATATATTCTTTAAAAAGTACTAAATGTCTCATTGATATAATTTCTACTGGTAATTAAAGTAAATTATTACTCATTCTATAAATACTAGGTGTTGTTTCTGTTCTTTCCCAAATATAAATTACTGCATATATACACATATATTTATTTAAAAACACAAAAATACATATTAAAAATTTTAAACGTCTTTCTTAATAAAAAGAATCATACAGTCTCCATTTCAGAATTTCCAGAATGAATACATAGAAAACTATCTTCAGAAGACATTTGCTAAGATTGTTTCCCCATGATAATAAGGTCCATCAAGTATCAGTCTAATTAATTCCTTTGTAATTTAACAAATAAAAATAAAACAAAAGTATATAAGTGAGAACCATAGGGTATTTTAAAAATCAATTCAAGTATAAGTACAATAAATACGAAAAACGGAAAATTTAGCTGGAAGAGAAATTTTAAATAAATTATCAAAATAATTCTTCACCTTTGACATTAACTTCAAGCCCCTTTCGATTCTAGGTGGTGGCTTTTTATCTAAAATCCCTGCTTCATATGGTGAGACAATGGCAGGATTGATAAATCTGAGGAACATGGCACTTCCCACTGCACCGATGCTGTTCTGAGGGAATCGCTGGCTAACCACCTAAAAACAAAGAGTTGAGAATTGACTATGTGGTTTGAATTTAAAAAGGAAATGGGAAGAAAAAGCTCGAGGGTCAAACTTTCACACAAAAACTCTGAATAGATCAACCCTTGCAAACAACACATTTCTACTTTTTCCTACTCCCAACATATCAGTAAATAAAGTTTATCCTCAATTCTTGCCCTCCATCCTTTTAAAGCACAACAAATATCTAAGAAAAAAGAAAAACCTCATGAATGAGTGGTGTGGGAGAGACCTGAGAAAAGATCTTACGTTTGTCATTGCTGTTTATACTCCAAGTTTGGTAAGTAACAAAAGCATACCAAATTTTCACACAAATATTATCATATTTTACTAAAATTAAGAGACATGAGAGTGTGGTCAACTCTTACAAGACGAGGCTAAGTTTTCAACAGCATACCCTGAAACATCCAATATCTAATAGTAAATACTTACATTTTGTTGTATACCTGGTACAACTGAATATCTTGAGCAAAATGCTTGCCACACACAAACAAGAGTTAGTTTTTTAGATTCCTATCAAGAGAAAAAACTTACTTACAAGAAACATTATTGTCAGTTCCATTTCTTCCTCAGAATGCTTTATAAGATAAGGACCTATTATGTAAATCATGGAGGAACAGGAGTTCTTGGGGACCTAAAAGAAAAAAGGATCCCACCAGCAGAAAAGAGAACCCTTTTGTGTACCTCAGGGCATAATTCTGTCAAATAAAACAAGTTAAGGAAACAAGAAATGGTTGCCCACACTGAAAAACATCGTGAGCCCAATATTTAAAATTATTTTTCTCTTTCTTTTTATAAAACATTCTACACTGAGGGTAAAGTAATAGGCACATTAGATTAGGGAAAGTGTTAGGAAACCGGCTCAGCTCCCATTTCTTTTCAGTGACTCCTGTTTGAAGTTAACATATGAAAATCATATTATTCTAAAACTTACATATTTTTTACAGATAATACACCCATATATTTATTTTTCAAGAACACTTTTATAACATTTTAATCTCTGCACCTGCTCTTGCTTAGTGTAGCTAACTGCTGCTTAAAGCAGTGGTGGCTATGGCAGCAAAGCCGCAGCGCTCCAGGCAATATCCAAAGAGTCTAGGGACAGACACACATTTCAGAGGATATTGGGGGGAAATGAGAAAATGGGATTTATGTGCAGAATCTCACAAAACTCTAGCTTACTTTATGATGCTTTAATGAATTAATACTTCTTGTCACGAATTCACATGGTTCACTGACTCCAGATTAACTCTGGGAAGAATAAGGATTATTTCATTTCTTTCTATGCCCTTTAGTGTTTCATGTGGTATACATTTTAAAAGTCTTCTTATTCACTGCCTGAGATCTCTAAATAGTTTTCTACCATATCCGGTAGAGAATTAATAAATGTAAGATCTCAGAGAATGATTTTTTAGGCCGAAGAATATCCCCGTAAGTGGCGATAACAGAAAGGAGTTGTAACTAACAGAGTCTCACCTTCATTTACACTACACAGCTCAGAATGCTTTCTTTGTCTTAAAGCCCTCTGAGTGCTACTGCATGAAGGACAGCCTTACACCTAAAAGGAAGCTGGTGCAGATGACTAAATACAGTAGCCTTACTAGAACAGCTTTAAAACCCAAATACCATTTGAGAATTATTTTTGGCTGAAACACAGTTTTAGAAATAGAATTAAGAAGAAAATTCAAGCGTTTTTACCACTCTAGTACAGTATTTAATCTTTTGGGGAGTAGGAATAGAAAAATGAATGTATACATTTACACAGACAAAATTCTTCATATAATTTCAGAATGTTCAGGGACCACCATTGCTACTGAGTGGTTCTTTTAGAACTCCCAAATTTTAATCTTAAAACAGAAGAAACTTAACAACAAACCTACAAAATTTTAAAGCTTTAAGGAATGAGTTAGCAAGAAGAGTAATAAAAACTGCTTTATATTTAATTTCAAATAGGTTGTTTTAAAAGAATAAGCATATATTCAGTTTAATCCACTAAAATCCTAAAACGGTTTTTAAAAAATTAAAAGACATAATTTGGTTTCCAAAGAACCATTTATAAAATACTAATCTGCTGTGAAAGTATCTCATAAAAACCAGCACATTTTTGAAAAATGCTACTTAATAGTTTTGTCTAGAACAAAAAAGTTTTAAAGTGTGACTCATTTATACCTGACTTAATACTATTCAATTTCAAAATTTAATGAAAATCTGGGTGAATTATTTCCCAAAGGGAGAATATTGTCAAACTTCTGAAAAGTTTTTTCAACACCATAACCTTAAATTATAAATAAACTTTACTATCCTCCACATCTGCAAAACTAATTCTTGTCAAAACTCAAAAGTACCCACACCTCAGAAACACAATACTGTTTCTGGTATCATATAATTCTTTTCTCACTGATGATAGTATATTTTTGGACCTAAAACCTGATATGTGTAATGAATATCAATAAAAATCCTGTATAACAAGTTTCATGAGGCAATTTAGAAAAAGTTTTTTCTTTCACCACTAATGAACATCAATGCAATTTTACTTCATAGTATACATACTCAAGTGGGTTTTTTTTTAATCTATAAAAAATCTAATTTAGATCCCAAACACATTCTGCATAAAAGATCAAAGTTGGGCTAGTCTGTATGCTAAAACCAGTTATCTGTCAAATGTCCTTTTTACTCCCCTTAGTAAAATCTGAACAACATGGTACAAATAAATACAGTAATAAACTTTACATTAGCAAGAGGATCACTACCCACACATCCTTGATTACCTGAGTGAGGCATACAATAAACTTCTCAAAGGAGCTCTAATTATACATTATTTGTTTGAGTATAATAAATGGAATTATCTGTAATATGACTACACAGCTAATAAACCAGGAGTCAGGACCTTCTCTCTATATTTTACATATTCCAATCCATTACACATACACCCCAAAAAAGAGCTTGCTTTTTAAAGAAAAGATCATTAAATTCTTAAGCCAAGACTCCATAAACCAACGTTTTAAATTTATGATGACTATATTGTCTTCATACTTTGGAATGTGTTCTACAATACCTCAAATTACCAATTAGTTTCCCTTTGTTTCCATGAGGACCTCATATCACCTGTACTGAGAAATACATTCCAAAACTCAGCATTACCCAGAAACTTAAAAAAAAAAAAATCTGAAAATAACACTAGGAGAAAATAACATTTCAAAGAACAATTTTAGACAAAATCTTAATTTAAAAAAAAGCAGTGTTAGGAGGCTAGAAAACATGCTCTTAGAGAAACACAGAGAGCTGGAATTTTAATTTTTGTGATATACTACACAATGCCATTAGTAAAACACTGAACAAGAGTGTTAGAAATAGTAAATTTCAACAGTGATGGTGTATATATGTTAAACCCATATACGCTGAGAATTAGAAGCATTAGAAAGAAATGTTTTAAGCAAGACAGCCATCCAATCCAATCCAATCCATTTGCTCACAGCTGACCAAACTTACTTAGCATACTCAAAATCCTGAGTGTACATAAAAGCATAGGTGTCTAAATTTTAATTTAGTTCTGAATTTAAAACAGGAACTTATTATGTGTAAAGCTCAGACAAGGAATGAAAGATGAAACCAAATGTATATTCTAAATTTTACCTTTGTACCTAAACTACCTACATGACTCCTAAAGGTTGGTTTTTTTTTTTTTTTACATCTTTCTCTAAAATCATTTGGATTATATGAACAAAGATTAATACTCAGCCTGATAAGTCATAGTGATGACGAATTCAAAATGAATGCACATTTGAACCAAATTCCACTCGTGGGGAAGAAAATAATTATGACTCCCGTAATTTTCTTCCTTTTAATTAGGGCAAGTTCACAGAAATAGGCGGTATATTCTTATCATGTTTCTCTACAAATAGGGAGTCACTGAGTTTTCCTTTATTTCAAAAGTACTATATTCTCAGTCCCAATAGTTTAATAATGACTTTCTCTAAGGTAGAGGTTTACCATTAGGATTTTTATAATCTAAGCACAAATATCTAGATTCTGGCTGAGACTGTTTAGATAAAAATATAAGGAGTAAAAAAATGAATCTTTTAGGTAAGATTTAGAAAGTGACACTTTCCCTCCATATACTTCTAACAATGAAGAAAAACTTTCACCTCTAGGAAAAAAAAACACTCACATTACCTGCAACAAGAAGCAAGAATGAAGAGAGTCAGCATTTCCTAAGGCCTTGAAATTAAGTTTCTTTTGCATTCATTTATAATTTTAAACATAACAATAATAAAATTAGACCAGGGATATCCAATGCAACAAATGCCCCCAAAATGCCTTTGGGATAAATCAAACCAAAGGAACACAGAGAATGTTTTGATGTAACTTAATTCCAGGGTTAATTGAAATGAAAGCTATTTTGTGCCAGAATTAGTAGAATGATTTTACAGTGAAGGTCAAATAGGCTGAAGTGAAGATGTTCTTAACAAACAGCAAAAGATTTTTGTTTTGCTTTGAAAGAAACAGCTAATAAAAAGTTCTCCAAACTTACTGATTTTTTGTTTTCCTTTTTTTCTTTTACTGTAGCTTTATTCAGTAGGGAGTGGCAAGTTGCCTACAGAACAGAGATGAGCACAAACAAGTCACAGCACCAACTACATACAGCAACAAAAACAATGTTGGCTTGTACATAAAATTACATGATCAAATGTAACACAAATGGAATCAACAAAAAATTAGAAATCAACTGAATTTTGAGGGATGAATTTTATTTCTGGATTTTAATTTTTATTACATTTTTAAGCCAAAGCACTAAATAAACAGCAAGAAATGTTGAGACAATCATATCTACTATTTCTGGCTATAAATCACAGAAAAGTTCTCCCAAGTAAATTTGAGGGTATTTAATAACTACATTTAATTCCTAGCTTTTGATAAATTTCATGTAAGATGTTCATTGTAAGTAGATCACACACTAAAAACACTTCTATGTGTCTACATAATTTTTTCTTGATAAATATTTCTCTGTGTATCCTTCAATTGACTTAAAGTTCTTTTTTCAACAGCTGGCATTTAATTTAGATCTACTGATTTAAAAAATAAACATTAAATGGCTAAATATAATGGTAAAATTCACTTTAGAGATTCTGAATTAAAAATCTCTAAGAAAGATTCTCTTAAAATTTCACATATTTTTCTGTTTGCAGGCTACTTCCTGAAAAAGTTCTAATCAGAGGAGGTTAAAAGTTCTGCAACATTTGGAAGAAGAATGTTACCAGCTCAACTAGAAATAAGCATTAATTAATATTAAAGTGAAGAAACTGCAGAGAAAATTATAGAATAAAACTATAAGCCCACTTAAAATTTTTCACATATTTGACTACCAGAATGTATCAAAAAACAAAACACCAAAAAGGAAAAACAAAAAACAAAAAACACAGAAATACTGGCTTCACCTCTCAGAGTTCCTTCTTAAGCCAAAGAGTTCTTTCATATGTAATGTGTACATACATACACACATACACATACATATGTGTGTGTGTGTATATATATATATAATTTTTTTTTTTAATTAGGCTCCACACCCAGCGTGGAGCTCAACATAGGGCTTGAACTCACTTGATCAAGTTCCTGAGATCAAGACCCAAGCTGAGACCAAGAGTCAGACGCTTAACCGAGTGAGCCACCCTAGGCCAGAGTTCTTTTAAAATTAAGACTCCTGGTTGGACTAGACAAAGCACATTTTTAATACCTTTAAAACCAAGTTAAATCCACCATACATGGCATTTTATTCTAGAAATTCAGTGCATTCAACACCATAACCTTAAAGTTACTTCATTTGTTTGTTCATCCATCCATCCACCCATCCACCCATCCACCTATCCAAGGAGTTATTGTGCATCTAATATGCTAGATATCACCCTAGGCATCAGAAAACAGCAGT
Source organism: Eumetopias jubatus (assembly GCF_037043125.1). Classification (NCBI taxonomy): domain Eukaryota; kingdom Metazoa; phylum Chordata; class Mammalia; order Carnivora; family Otariidae; genus Eumetopias; species Eumetopias jubatus. The sequence goes on from NW_028274816.1 coordinate 123,536,247, forward strand.
AAAACAAGACGACACAGTCCTTTCCTCATGGGGCTTTGGTTCAAACTTTAGACTATATACAAAATACTAGTAACCAAACAGACCATGAAAACACAGTTTCATGCATTTTTTTCAATTATGGTATATAATTATCATTTATAGCCTTAAAAAACTTGTGTAAACTACTTCAGTTTGAAGAAGCAGATTTACTTGGAAAAGATGACATTTACTTAGAATCATATTTAGCTCTTTCTCAGAATTCTCTCACCATAACTTAAGAGAATATCCATTCTGGGAATTATTTTCTCATTATAGGTATCTCCTGCTTTTCAAAAGTTCGCTTTCACAAAAGACCTAAATTAGTACCTATTTCTGCTAACTACAAGAAATCCAGGAAACAAACTGAAGGTTGCTGGAGTGGTGGGGTATGGGAGGGATGGGGTGGTTGGGTGATGGACATTGGGGAGGGTATGTGCTGTGGTGAGCGCGGTGAATTGTGTGAGACTGTTGAATCGCAGACCTGTACCTCTGAAACAAATTAATACATTATATGTTAAAAAAAAGAAGAATGGGGAGGGGGGTGGGGGGGTGGGTTAGTCTGGTGATGGGTATTAAAGAGGGCACGTACTGAAAAAGAAAAAAAAAAGAAATCCAAAGAGGCTTTGCTTTTACAGGGAAAATAGCAAAAAGCGAATATTGCAATCAGTGTTTGTTTTGCAGCCAGCCATTAGAGGCAGCATACCCCCCAAGCATTGAGTGGCTGCCAAGTTCCTTCTCCAGGAGCTACATTCAGCATCTCAGCCTCCCAAGTTGCCACAGCTCTGAACTTGTCTATGAGCATCTGTGCTTTATCTCCATTTATTGTGTGCATCCATAAGCAAGATGTGTCCTAAGGTATCAGAAAATCCTGTTTGTAAGGGTGTTTCACTTGGCATAAACTGGATGTAATTAAGCATTTCAATTGTGGTGAATGAAATAAAGACACTGTGTATGCACTGAACTTGCCTGCATCCACCCTTCATACTATTTACTCAGACAGAAACAATCTTCAAAGTTGCTGAAGTTACTAATTGGTTCTGCCAGTAGGAAAGTGGTCTCTTTTAGTCAGCATCCAGTAATGGATGCAATGGAGTCTATTGCTTGAGTGGATTGGTGGGTGAACAAAGCATGGTGTTCCATTAAGTTATCTTACACTTCAGGATAAATCAATTTTTTTAGTAAGCCGAAACGAAAGTACTGGGCAATGATGATCAAAGTGTTGTAAAAGTAGAATTTAAAGGTAGTTTAAATTGGGTGGTTTCATCGACTTTGAAGCAAGGGCAGCTTCGTAACTCAAAATTTACTCAAATTGGGTGGTTTCATCGACTTTGAAGCAAGGGCAGCTTCGTAACTTGAAAGAGTGCTGCAGCTGATAATGAAGCTGCTGAAAAGTTCCCAAAAGAACTGACAAAAATAATTATAGCAGGTGGTTATTCATATAAGTATTTAACTTCAATTTATTATTGGAAAAACTTCTGAGCAAGACATTTATTTCAATAGAAGAAAAGCAGGCTAAGGGACACAGGCATCAAAGGACAGGCTTAATGCCCACCACTACCACCACTGGTGACGCTGTCCTTAGGCCTCTACTAGTGTACCACTCAGAAAATCCCAGGGCACTTAAAGCCATTGATAAGAATACACTTCTTGTGTTTCATTCACATCCAAGCAGTTGGAATATCCAAGTGATTTTTTTGAGTACATTAGTCCTTTTGTTGAAAATACTGTAGAGAAAATAATCTTGATAATAGGTGTCTTCTGATTGTTGAAAATTGTGCTGCTCATCCACCTGGCATTACTGAGTACGGCAATAACATTCCTGTGTGTTCTTCCTGCCAAATATGATGTTGTTGATACAACCATGTGTCCCAGTCCTAATAGCCACAATTAAGGCTTACTATATGCAAAACATGACACATCTTATCGTAAGTGCCATTGACAGAGAAGCCAATTCCAAAACATCTTTACAAGGGATCTGGAAAGACTACAATATAAAACGGCAATCACCAACTCTGGAGATGCTTTTGATAGGGTAACAGTCTGGATGTGAAACGGTGCTTAGAGGACTGTCTCCTGAAGTAGGGAACAATTTTAAAGGCTTCAAACCAACAACAGTAAATATGGCAATACTGACTTTGGCTAAGGAAGCTTGGTTTGTGGAAACTGATGAAAATGATGTTGAAGGCTTTGGCATCCCACGATCAAGAATTGACAGATGAAAAAAAAAAAAGAAATACAAGTATTACTGTATTAAGTTTTAAAAAACATTTTGAAAAAAAAAAAAGAATTGACAGATGAAGAGCTGATACAATTGCAAGAGGAAAGAACACCAATCGACACTGAACACAACAGTGAACGGCCTAAAAGTGAAGTTATCCAAGAACTGAACGTGAAGCACATGAGATTTTTGCTATGATGGACGGTGCTGCAGTGACTGCAGAAAAGTACAGCTTTAATTTTGAAAGGGCATGTAGGTTTAGAGGCAGGTTTACAGAATGTTTTGAATGCCTACAAATAACTGTAGTATAAGAAAATGCGAGAGGCTAAGCAGTTGAGCATACTGTTGTATTTCAAGCTTTCCACATCAGCCACATTAGCCACAGCAGAGGATGAACCTGGACCTTTGACATCGAGGTAGGCAGACATAGAAGAAGGTATAGACATTAGTGACCTGCTTGCACTGATGGATTTAGACAGTGATTTTAATAGATGACACTCTTCCTCTCTCTCCTATACTCTATATTCCTCTACCTCCCACCACCCCAACCTTCAACACCCCAGACTAACACCACACCACCATCACCACCTGTCAGCCCTCTGGTGTGCTTGCTGTCGTCCCAATTCTGGTAAGTGAAACTATACTGTACATAAATTATTTGTACTTTCTACAGGCTGTGTATTTATTGTATTATTCCTGTTTTTACTATATGTTATTTTAGGTTTTATGTGTTATGTGGCATGATTTGGTTGGTTATTTTGGGGGTCTAGGAACACTAAAAAATTTTCCATATGAATTAATAGTAATTGCTTCTTCCCTTTATGCCACTTTGGCTTACAAAAGGTTTCACAGGAACATTCTACTTTGGGATAGCAGGGAAAACCTGTCTTCCAAAACTATGAGGAGGAAAAGTAGAAATAATACATGAGAAAATGCCTTAATTATAAATCTAACACATGTTCACAGTTGGCTATCCCTACATAATCTTAACCCAGTCCACTATGTAAGGGGGCATAAAAAATAAGAGACCTGGTTAAAGCATGATTCAAAAAAGGCTTAACAGTCAAAAATATGAACTCAAGAAAAGGGAACTAACACTCAGAGAAGTTTAGCTAGCAATATCCTCACTTAGCTTTCAAAATTTTCCAAGTAAGTCCCAAAGCAGGAGCCATATTTACTCGAGGAAACAATCAAGTACTATCCCTCCCAGCAGAAGACCAAAGTACAAAGGTACCATTATGTTATTGCCAAAGTCAAAAGGGCAAGAGAAAGCCAGAAGAAGAAAGATGAATAAAAGAGCAAACTAAGGGGAAAATGACTTCTGGTAGGAGACTCAATGAAAGAATAACTTGAGATCAAAGTTTTTTTTCTTTCTTTTAATTAGTAAATGTAAAATTCCCTGTTATCAATCACTTATTAAAAAACAAAACCTTATTTATAAGTAATACAGCACTTTTGCTCTATAGTACTCCCAACAAATTTCCCCAATACTTCAAAACAACACACTGACACAACATTTAAACAGTATTCTTAAAAAGGATAATCTTATGTGAAATATTTAATATAATTCAGGTCTGTTATAATACAGGATGTTTTATTATGGAGTGCTTTAAAAAGCACAACACATAATGCTTAATAAGCCACAAATGATCACCTTACTCTATTTTCTGATTTATTTTCACTACCTCCCTCTCTTCCTATAAAAGCTGGCAAGCATCTTGTTTACTTGGGTGGAATGGATGGGAAAGTTTTATTCCTTCATTAAATATTTTCCTAAGTACTTACAAAGTGCCAAGCCCTGTTCCTTTTACCTTTTCAGAATCGTGGTTGCAAATTGGACTCCAAGTTTGCTGATGATACAAAAAAAATTTTTTTCCTTTAGGATGACAACCACATGAAGAGTTTCTACTAAAATCTAGTAAGTCATGTAATCAGACAGTCAGTAACCATTTACTTTTAAGTCAAGTCAAAGCCACTGGCACTTCAGAAATCCACTTGACCACCTTCCTCCAATTTCCTCTGCCTCCAAACTTCACCTCTGATAACCACAAGTCTGATCTCTTTTTCCATGAGTTTTGTTTTGTTTTTAAGATTCCACATATAAATGAAATCATACAGTATTTGTCTCTGACTTATTTCACTTAGCATAATACCTTCAAGGGCCATGTACATGGTCACAAATGGTAAGATTTCCTCATTTTATATGGCTGATTAATATTCCATTGTCCATATACCCACAGTTCTTTTAATCCATTCATCTATTGATAGACACTTGGGTTGTTTCCATGTCTTGGCTATTCTAAGTAGTGCTGCTATGAACCTGCGGGTGCAGATATCTTTTTGAGTTAGTATCTTCATTTCAATATATCCCCAGAGCTGGAATTGCTGAATGATATGGTAGTTCTATTTTAAATTTTTTGAGGATTTTCCATATTAGCTATACCTACTTGCAACTACACCAACAGTGCACAAGGGTTCCCATTTTTCTCTATCCATGTCAGCATTTGTTATCTCTAGTTTTTTTGATGATGGCCATTCTAACAGGTGTGAGGTGCTATCTCACTGTGGTTTTAATCTGTATTTCCCTAATGATTAGTGATGTTGAGCATCTTTCCATGTTAGCTTTTGGCCTTTCATGTAACTTCCTCGGAAAAATGTCTATTCACAAGTGTCCACTGCCCATTTTAAACTGGGATGGTGTTTTTTTTTTTTGTACTGAAAATTGTGTACGTTTTTAATATATTTTTAATATTAACCCCTTATTAGATATATGGTTTGCAAATATTTTTCCCACTCCATAGGTTGTCTTTTCACTTTGTTGATGGTGTGCTTGCTGTGCAGAAGCTTTCGAGTTTAATGTAGTCTCACTTATTTATTTTTGAGTTTGTTGTGCTTTAGGTGTCACCTCCAAAAAAATCATTACCAAGATCCATGCCAAGAAGCTTTATTCCTATGTTTTCTTCTAGTAGTTTCATGGTTTCAAGTCTTACATTTAAATCTTTAATCCATTTTGAGTTAATCTGTGTGAGAGTATAAGATGGTTCCAGTTTCATTTTTTTTACATATGAATATTCAGTGATCCCAGCACCATTTATTGAAAAGACTGTCTTTTCTCCATTGAGTATTCTTGGCTCGCTTGTCAAATATTAGTTGACTATATATGCTTGGCTTTATTTCTGGGCTCTTGATTCTGTTCCACTGGTCAATCTGCCCATTTTTATGCCAATACATACTGTTCTGATGACTGTAGCTTTAAATCAGGAAGTGTGGTACCTCTTTCATTCTTCTTTCTCAAGACTGCTTTGGCAATTTGGGGTCTTTTGTGGTTCCATACAAATTTTAGGAGTATTTTTTCTACTTCTGTGAAAAAGGCCATTCAAAACTTGATAGAGATCACACTGAATCTATAGATAGCTTTTGGGAGCATTCATATTTAAATGATTAATTCTTCCAATCCATGAACATAGGATACCTTTCCCATTTATCTGTGTCTTCTTCAATTTTTCTCATCAATGTCATAGTTTCCAGCAGAGATCTTTCACCTCCTTAAATTTATTCCTAAGCATTTTATTGTTTTGATGCTACTGTAAATGGGATCAATTTTTTTCATAAATTTGTTAGTGTATAGAAATGCTACTGATTTTTGTATGTTAACTATGTATACTGCAACTTTATTGAGTTCACTGATCAGTTCTGCTTTTTGGTTGTCTTTGGGGTTTCCTATATATAAAATTATGTCATCTGCAAGTAGACAATTTTACTTTTTCCTTTCCAATTCTGGTACTTTTTATTTTTCTTACCTGACTGCTCTAGGTAGTACTTGTACTATTATGTTGAATAGGAGCAGTAAGAGTAGACACCCTTGTTTTGTTCCTGATCTTAGAGGAAACGTTTTCAACCTTTTACCACTGAGTACATTAGTTGTATGGTTGTCATTTATGGCCTTCATTATGTTGACATATGTTCCTTCTACGCCTAACTTATTAAGAGTTTTTATCACGAAGGGATGTTAAATTTTGTCAAACGCTTTTTCTGCATTTATTGAGATGACCATATGATTATTTTCTTTCATTGTATTAATGTGATATATTGCACTGATTGATCTGTGTATGTTCAACCATCCTTGAACCCCAGGATAAATTCCACTTGTCCGTAGTATGTGATCATTTTAATATGCTGCTGAACACAGTTTGCTACTAATTCATTGAGAATTCTTGCAACTATACTCATCAATGATATTGACTGGACTGCAGTTTTCTTTTCTAGCAGTGTCCTTTTCTGGTTTTGGTATCAGGGTAATGCTGGCTTCATAAAATGAGTTTAGACTGTTCCCTCCTCGTCAGCTTTTTGTAAGAGTTTGAGAAGGATTGGTGTTCATTTTTCTGTAAATGTTTGGTAAAATTCACCAGTGAAACCAGCTGGTCCTGGGATTTTCTTTATTGGGAGAATTTTATAGTAATTGGTTTATCAGAGTTTCTACTTCTTCCTCAATCTTAGTAAGTTGTATGTTTCTAAGAATTTTTCCATTTCTTCTAGTTTGTCCAGTTTGTTGACATATAGTTGTTCACAGTAGCCTCTTACAATCCTTTCAATTTCTGTGGTATCAGTTGTGGTATCTCCTTTTTCATTTCTAATTTTGTTGATTTCGCTCCTTCCTCTCTTTTCCTTTGTTAGTCTAGCTAAAGGTTTGTCAATTTTGTTTATCTTTTCAAAGAACCAACTCTTAGTTTGGTTAATCTTTTCTACTGTTGTTCTGTAGTTATTTCTATTTCATTTATTTCTGCTCTAATCTTTATTATATCCTTTCTTCTGCTAACTTTGAGCTCAGTTTGTTCTTTTTCTAATTCCTTAAGGCAGAGAGTTAGGTTGCTTATTTGGGATCTTTCCTGCTTCTTAACGGGGGTGTTTATTGCTATGAACTTCCCTTTTAGACTGCTTTTTCCTGCATCCCACGTGTTCTGGTATACTGTGTTCCCATTTTCATTTATCTCAACAAACATTTTTATTTCCCCCTTAATTTCTTCTTTGATCCATTAATTGTTCAGTGTAGTATTTAATTTCCATGTGTTCACCTATTTTCCAGTTTTCCTCATGTAATTGATTTCTAGCTTCATACCACTGTGGTCAGATAAGATACTTGGTATGATTTCAATCTTCTTGAATCTGCTAAAACTTGTGTGGCCTAACATATGGTCTATCCTAGAAAATGTTCCACGTATGCTTGAGAAGAATGTATATTCTGTGGCTGTTAGAATGGTCGATATATGTCTGTTAGGCCCATTCGGTCTGTAAGTGTTGTTCAAATCTGCTGTTTCCTTATTCTCTGTCTGGATGATCTATCCATTGTTGAGAGTGGGATATTAAAGTCCCCAACCAATACTGTATTACTATTCATTTCTTCTTTTAGGTCTGTTAGTTTTTGCTTTATATATTTAGGTGCTCTCATGTTGGGCACATAAATATTTATAACTATTATATCTTCTGGATGTATTAACCCCTTTTTATTATTATATAATGACCTTCTTTGTCTCTTTTTACCACTTTTAGTTTAAAAATCTATTTGGTCTGAAATGAGTATAACTACCCCTGCTTTTTTTTTTTTTTTTTTTGGTTACCATTTGCTTGAAATGACTTTTTCCATCCCTTCACTCTCAGTCTATGTGTGTCTTTAGGGCTAACATGAATGTCTTGTATTTTTTGGATCTTGTTTTGCTATCCATTCAGCCACTCTATGTCTTTCAATTGGGAAAACTTAATCCACTTATATTTAAAGTAATTACTGATAGGAAAGGACTTACTATTGCCATTTTGTTAACTGTTTTCTGGTGGTAAGTTTTTTGTTTTTTTTTAATAGATACAGCAGAAACATCTTTATAAATAGCAATGGGGGAATGATTCACACAGAGCAGCCTGAAATAACTTTTTAAAATGGTGATTTCACTGATCTTGCTAATGTCTCTAAGCAACTGAAGCCCTGTGCTAAAAAACAAATGGCTGGGGATGACTCTGCAAAGAAAAAGACACAAAGGCAAGGGTTTTGGTAAATGCATAAATTCTTTCCCCTGTACCCACCCCTGTCCCAAACTCCAGACCCACTAATGTTTCTTCCAGAATCACAGTTTAAACAGGCTAATATAAATCTGCACTCATTTCCCCTGGAATGATTAAATCATCCTTGAAACTACATATGCAATTCAAAAACACAGTGAAAGCCATAAAAAGAACAGAGACCTAATTTCCTCAATATAAAGGGGATGACTGGACATCTGAACCCAGAAGCATTATTGCAGTGCTAGTGCTAGAAAGCGTAATAACTTGATCTGAATGATGATGCAATATATTTTATAAGTAGCATTCTATATAAAATAAACAGATTAGTTTGTCCTAGAAAAACCTGACAAGAACACATGACATCTTTAAGAAGACATCAAAATTATAAATCAAGCATTTCAACAGTATAAAAAGCAAGGAGTAGAGCTGCCTCACATGTGAAATACCCTATGAGTAATTCAGGCAAAAGATAACCAAAAAAATTCCATAATATATCTTATTTCAACCATGTCTATTATACCCAATAGATTCTGTGTATTTTAAACTTGCTTCCAATGCAAGGAAAATTTATTATTTTTAGTACTCCCTTAAAATACTTCAAACTATCTCCTGATAGTTTGAGCAATATTAAGTTTTTTCAAAGCCAACTCCAACAATTCTTAATGTATTAGTCATCCACATTGACTCCATATTTTCAACCACCCACTATCAGCAGCTAAATCCCTCTTTAGTAAGGCATTCTTTTTACTTCAGCTTTGGATTAATAATGGTGCTCTCTAGGCTTAAGCATACCTGGTATAAACAGTGGCACACACTTCTAAGCTGAGGGGGGAATTCTGAGGAGGAACTGATGATGGCATGGAAGAACTTTTCAGTCATCTGAAGAAGGTTCCGTTGGTTTTCCTCAAGACTCTCTGACTGCTCTAACCTGCAAAAAAAAAAAAAAAAGAGAGAGAGAGAGAGAGAGAGAGAGAGAAGGTAAAATCCAGTTACAGTAAACAAATAAAAGTGCTCTTTAAAAGAGACTTTCAGCCAAATGCAATGTTTGAACTTTGCTGGAATCTTGATTTGAATTAAAAAAAATGCAAAAAGGCAACAATGAGAACTGTGTATAAGAATTCTTATCCCCTTATATTATCACAAATTTAGTATATACTCAGCTTAGTGCCATCTTCTCCATTCTGGGTATATCTTCCTGCAGAAAAAATGCATTCTGGTTTGCTCTCCACCTTTAGGGTAAAAAGCTTTTCTGTGAGGCAAGTCTGTAGTTATCCAGCTGTGCAAGGGATGGGGTAGATGAGTCCAATTCAAGGTGAAGTATTAGCAAGCCTATTTGCCCACAGGATCAAAAGCCACATACTCTAAAAACTGTTATCAGAAATAAAGGTAAAGGGCACCAGAGCGGCTCAGTCAGTTAAGCGTCTGCCTTCAGCTCAGGTCACGATCCCAGAGTCCTGGGATCGAGCCTCAAGTCGGACTCCTGATCAGAGTCTGCTTCTCTCTTCTCTCTCTCCCTCTGCCCTTCCTCCCTACTCCCCACCCCGCCTCGTGTTCTTTCTCATCCTCTATCTCAAGTAAATAAATAAAATCTTAAAAAAAAGAAAGGAAGGAAGGTAGGTAGGAAGGTGACAGCTGATTCCTGAGTACTTCCCTCCCAGCCCTCCTCCTTCCACTCTTGGTTTTGAATTAGGGCAGGGAAGAGGAATATTATTTATTAGGCATCTCCAACCCTAAAGAATCCATGTGTCAAGCCACTTTAAAAATATACAACATGTTGGGGCGCCTGGGTGGCTCAGTCGTTAAGCATCTGCCTTCGGCTCAGGTCATGATTCCAGGCTCCTGGGATCGAGCCCTGCGTCGGGCTCCCTGCCCCGCGTGGAGCCTGCTTCTCCCTCTCCCACTCCCCCTGCTTGTATTCCCTCTCTCACTGTGTCTCTTCCTATCAAATAAATAAATAAAATCTTTAAAAAAAATATATACAACATGTGCATATTTTATTGGAGCCAATGTACAGAGAACACATGAAAGAATGACAGATGATAATGAATTACAGTTAGAAAACTCTGTACTTTATCTTGTAGCCAACAGGGAACAACAGATGTTCTAAGAAACAGAGTAACAAGAAAATTTCAGTTTCATAATAATTCCTACAGCAAATGACCTGAAAAATGAAAAAGACAATGTTGGGGCAATAATGGGGAAATCACAGCAAAAGTCAATGGGATCACTATTTACAATTGTACCAAAAAGAATAAAATACCTAGGAAAATACCTAACCAAAGTGGTGAAAGACCTCTATACTCTTAAAATTATAAGACATTGATGAAAGAAACTGATGACAACACAAACTAGAGGAAAGATACACCATGCTCATGGATTGGAACAATTAATATTATTAAAATGTGTATACACCCAAAGCAATCTGCACAGTCAATGCAATTCCTGTCAAAATACCAAGTGTTTTTACCAAACTGGAATAAATAATTCTAAAGAACCACAAAAGACTTCAAAGAGACAAAGAAATCTTGAGAAAGAATTAAAAACTAAAGGTATCACAATCCCAGATGTCAAGATATACTACAAAAGGACAGTAATCAAGACAGTATGGTACTGGCACAATAACAGTCACATAGATCAATGGAACAGAAAAAAGAGCCCAGAAATAAACCTATGCCTATACTGTCAATCTATGACAAAGTAGGCAAGAATATACAATGAGGAAGACTGTCTTTTCAATAAATGGTATTGAGAAACTGGACAGCTATGTGCAAAAGATTGAAACTGGAGCAATTTCTTATAGCACATGCAAAAACAAACTCTAAATAGATTAAACCCCTAAATATGAGACCTGAAACCATAAAACTCCTAAAAGAAAACATAGGGAGTGATCTCTTGGATATCAGCCTTAACAACATATTTATGGATATGTCTCTGCAGGCAAGGGAAACAAAAGCAAAAATAAACTATCGGGACTACACCAAAATAAAAAGCTTTTGCACAGCAAGGAAACCATCAGTAAAATGAAACAGCAACCTACTGAATGGGAGAAGATATTTGCAAATGATATAACTGATAAGGGATTAATATCCAAAATATATAAGCAACTCACACAACACCCAAATACCCAAATAATCTGATTTTAAAAATGGACAAAGGGGGCAAAAAAGAGGGGGAGTGCCTGGGTGGCTCAGTCGGTTAAGCATCTCCCTTCGGCTCAGGTCATAACCCCAGGGTCCTGGGATTGAGCCCCGCATCGGGCTCCCTGCTCAGCTGGGAGTCTGCTTCTCCCTTTTCCACTGCCCCTACCCTCTGCCCCGCTTCTGCACTCTCTCTCTCCCTCTCTCATATAAATAAATCTTTAAAAAAATGAAAAATGGACAGAGCACGTGAAAAGACATTTTTCCAAGACATAAAGGTGGCCCACAAACACATGAAAAAATGTTCAACATCACTAATCATCAGGAAAATGCAAATCAAAACCACAATGAGGTATTACTTCACATCAGTCGGTTAATATGTTAATAATATGTTAATATGTTAATAACAATGATATTAATGAATGGTTAATATCAAAAACAGTAAGAAATAACAAGTATTGATGAGGATATGAAGAAAAGGGAACACTTGTGCCCTGTTGATGGGAATGTAAATTGGTGCAATCATTGTTAAAAACAGTGTGGAGGTTTCTCAAAAAATTAAAAATGAAAATACCATATGATCCAGTAATTCCATTACCTGGTATTTACCCAAAGAAAATAAAGCAGTAATTGAAAAGATACATGCACCCCTATGTTTACTGCAGCATTATTTACAATAGCCAACTCAATAGAAGCAACTCAAGTGTCCATCAATAGATGAACAGATAAAGTGTTACACACACACACACACACACGCACACACACACGCACACGTGCACAGGAATATTACTCAGCCATTAAAAAAGAATGCAATCTTGCCATTTGCAACAACGTGGATGGACCTAGAAGTTATTATGCTAAGTGAACTAAGTCAGAGAAAGGCAAATACTGTATGACTTCACTTATATATGAAATCTAAAAAACGAAACAGGGGCACCTGGGTGGTACAGTAGGTTAAGCGCTTGACTCTTGGCTTCAGCTCAGGTTGTGATCTCAGGGTTGTGAGATCGAGCCCAGTGTCGGGCTCCTACTCAGCACAGAGAGTCTGCTTCAGATTCTCCCTTCCTCCCCCTTTGACCCTCCCACTTGTGCACTCGCTCTCTCAAATAAATAAATAAATCTTCAAAAAACAAATCAAAACAAATGAACAAAAAACCCCACACTTTTAAATACAGAGAACAAATTGGTGGTTGCCAGAGGAGAGGTGGCTGAGAGGATGGGTGATATAGGTGAAGGGGATTAAGTGGTACAAACTTCCAGTTATAAAATAAGTAAGTCATGGAGATGAAAATGAAAAGTACAGCATAGGGGATATAGTCGATAATGTTGTAACAACGCTGCATAGTGAGAGATGGTGACTGCACTTATCATGAAGACCACTGAGTAATATACAGAACTGTCAAACCAGAATACTGTATACCTGAAACTAATATAACATTGTATGTCAATTATACTTCAATAATTTTTAAAACTTGATTGAAAAAACAAAGTAAAATCAATACAGTATTGACTAAATAATGATACACCCAAACTATAAAATATTACATAGCAGGTAAAAAGAATGAGATTAATCTTTCTATAGTGACATAGAAAGATCAACGAGATAGAGCTAAGTTAAAAAAATTAAGTTGTGGAGCAAGATGGCAGAGGAATAGGAGACCTAAATTTCGTCTGGTCCCAGGAATTCAGCTAGACAGGGATCAAACCATTCTGAACACCTACGAACTCAACAGGAGATCGAAGAAAAGAATAGCAGGACCTCTATGAACAGAAAAGCGACCACTTTCTGGAAGGTAGGAGGTGCGGAGAAGTGAATCCGAGGCGATATTCCGGAGGATAGATGGCGGGGGAGGGGCCTCCGTCAGCAGCTTCTGGCAAGTGATAGAGCAGCGGAGCACAAAATCAGAACTTCTAGAAGTCAGCTCGGCTGAGGGACGTCGCTCCAGTGGCTAAGCGGGGGGTGGAACCGTGGCTGGGACAGTGTGGTCTCAGGACCCTTGGGGTCACAGAAAGACTGGGGGTGCCTGAGTGCAGCAGAGCTCCCAGGTATCGGAGCGGGGAAGCCAGCTGCAGAGACGGAGCCGAGGAGTGGGCTGTCAGCTTGGGGTTGCCATAAACCATGATCCGAGGCACAGTCGGGCCACTGCTCCTCCAGCAGGGACCCAACAAGCAGCAGATCCAGGGAGACTCCCCTTCCTCCCCCGGGAGGAGCGGCACGGGAGCGCACCACAGGGATCTGCTGGGTTTGGAGACTCCACACGGGGTCAGGTGCCAGAGATAGAAACGCTCGGTCACAGGCCAGGTGAGCACGGAGTGTGGCCAGAGACGGGGAGATGGGAGTGACTGACTGTTTTTCTCTGGGGGCACACTGAGAAGTGGGGCCCCGAGTTCTCAGCTCCTCCAGGCGGAGATTGGAAGGCCGCCATTTTCACTCTCGTCCCCCAAAGCTGTACGGAAAGCTTGCAGGGAACAAAAGCTCCTGAGAGCAAACCCGAGCGATTACTTAGCCTGACCGGCAAGGGCGGGACAATTTCCCCTCTGGCAAAGACATTTGGGAACCACGGCAACAGGCCCCTCCCCCAGAAGATCAGCAAGAACCGCCAGCCAAGACCAAGTTAACCGATCAATGAGAACGGCCGAACTCCAGCGCTAGGGGAATATTGCACATAGAATTCATGGCTTTTTTTTCCCGATTCTTTAGTCTTTCAAAGTTAATTTTTTTTAATTTTCTTGTTTTTCTATTTTTTTTGAATTTTTCTTTTTCCCTTTTTCAATGAACATCTTTATCAATATCTTTTTTTTTAAAGATTTTATGTATTTATTTGAGAGAGAGAGAATGAGAGATAGAGAGCATGAGAGGGAAGAGGGTCAGAGGGAGAAGCAGACTCCCTGCTGAGCAGGGAGCCCGATGCGGGACTCGATCCCGGGACTCCAGGATCATGACCTGAGCCAAAGGCAGTTGCTTAACCAACTGAGCCACCCAGGCGCCCCTATCAATACCTTTTTTAAAAATCCTTTTTATTTTTCATTTTTAGAGTCATATTCTATCCCTTCATAGTAGTTAACCTTATTTCTGGTAAATATATTAAGTTGTTCCCTCTTTAAAATTTTGGGATACAGTTTCTTCTAACAGACCAAAATATACCCTAAATCTCTAGTGTATGGCTTTGTTCTAGTCTCTTGCCTAATCACATTCTCTCCCTTTTTTTTTAATTTCTCTTCTTTCTTTTTTCAACCAACTTCTTATCAATTCCTTTTATAAAATCTTTCATAATTTTCATCTTTACAGTCATATTCCATCCCTTCATCATATTTACCCAAAATTTTGGGAGGCAGTTTCTTCTCACAGACCAGAATATGCCCAAAATCTAGTGTGTGGCACTGATTTATATTCACCAGCCTAATCATATTTGGTCATATTCTTTTTTTTTTTTTTTTGTATCTTTTTCTTTTTCTTTCTTTTTTCTTTCTTTTCCTTTCTTTTCACCTGGTTTCAGGTCTCTTCTGATTTGTTTAGTTTATTTTTTTCTGGGGTCGTTGTTACCCTATTAGCATTTTGTTCTCATTCATCTATTGTCCTCTGGACAAAATGATGAGACAAAAAAAATGACCTCAAAAAAAAAGAACAAGAGACAGTACCAACTGCCAGGGATCTAATCAATACGGACATTAGTAAGATGTCAGAACTAGAGTTCAGAATGACAATTTTAAAGATACTAGCTGGGCTTGAGAAAAGCATGGAAGATATTAGAGAAACCCTCTCTGGAGAAATAAAAGAACTAAAATCTAACCAAGTCGAAATCAAAAAGGCTATTACTGAGGTGCAATAAAAAATGGAGGCTCTAACTGCTAGGATAAATGAGGCAGAAGAGAGAATTAGTGATATAGAAGACCAAATGATGGAAAATAAAGAAGCTGAGAAAAAGAGATAAACAACTACTGGATCACGAGGGCAGAATTCAAGAGATAAGTGATACCATAAGATGAAACAATATTAGAATAATTGGGATCCCAGAAGAAAAAGAAAGAGAGAGAGGGGCAGAAGGTATACTGGAGCAAATTATAACAGAGAACTTCCCTAATGTGGGGAAGGAAACAGGCATCAAAATCCAGGAGGCACAGAGAACCCCCTCTCAAAATCAATAAAAATAGGTCAACACCCCGACAACTAATAGTAAAACTGATGAGTCTCAGAGACAAAGAGAAAATCCTGAAAGCAGCTTGGGAGAAGAGATCTGTAACCTACAATGGTAGAAACATTAGACTGGCAACAGACCTATCCACAGAGACCTGGCAGGCCAGAAAGGACTGGCATGATATATTAAGCCAAGAATACTATATCCAGCTAGGCTGTCATTGAAAATTGAAGGAGAGATAAAAAGCTTCCAGGACAAACAAAAACTAAAGGAATTTGCAAACACGAAACCAGCCCTCCAAGAAATACTGAAAGGGGTCCTCTAAGCAAAGAGAGAACCTAAAAGCAGCAGACTAGAAAGGAACACAGACAATATATAGTAACAGTCACCTTACAGACAATACAATGGTACTAAATTCATATCTTTCAATAGTTACTCTGAATGTAAATGGTCTAAATGCCCCAATCAAAAGACACAGGCTATCAGACTGGATAAAAAAACAAGACCCATCAATACGCTATCTGCAAGAGACTCATTTTAGACCCAAAGACACCCCCAGATTGAAAGTGAGGGGGTGGAAAACCATTTACCATGCTAATGGACACCAAATGAAAGCTAGGGTGGCAATCCTTATATCAGACAAATTAGATTTTAAACCAAAGACTATAAATAAGAAATGAGGAAGGACACTATATCCTACTTAAAGGGTCTATCCAACAAGAAGATCTAACAACTGTAAATATCTATGCCCCTAACATGGGAGCAGCCAATTATATAAGCCAATTAATAACAAAATCAAAGAAACACATCAACAACAATACAATAATAGTGGGAGACTTTAACACCCTCCTCACTGGAATGGACAGATCATCTAAGCAAAAGGTCAACAAGGAAATAAAGACTTTAAATGACACACTGGACCAGATGGACTTCACAGATATATTCAGAACATTCCATCCCAAAGCAACGGAACACACATTCTTCTCTAGTGCCTATGGAACATTCTCCAGAATAGATCACATCCTAGGTCACAAATCAGGTCTCAACCGGTACCAAAAGATTGGGATCATCCCTGCATATTTTCAGACCACAATGCTTTGAAACCAGAACTCAATTACAAGAGGAAAGTCAGAAAGAACTCATATACATGGTGGCTAAAGAGCATCCTACTAAAGAATGAATGGGTCAACCAAGAAATTAAAGAAGAATTTAAAAAATTCATGGAAACCAATGAAAATGAAAACACAACTGTTCAAAATCTTTGGGATGCAGTAAAGGTGGTCCTAAGAGGAAAATAAATAGCAATACAAGCCTTTCTCAAGAAAGGTCTCAAACACACAACCTAACCCTACACCTAAAGGAACTGGAGAAAGAACAGCAAATAAAGCCTAAACCCAGCAGGAGAACAGAAATAATAAAGATCAGAGGAAAAATCAATGAAACAGAAACCAAAAGAACAGTAGAACAGATCAACGAAACTAGGAGCTGGTTCTTTGAAAGAATTAACAAGATTGATAATCCCCTGGCCATTTATCAAAAAGAAAAGAGAAAGGACCCAAATAAATAAAATCGTGAATGAAAGAGGAGAGATCCCACAACCAACATCAAAGAAACACAAACAATTATAAGAACATATTATGAGCAACTATGCCAGCAAATTAGATAATCTGAAAGAAATGGATGCATTCCTAGAGATGTATCAACTACCAAAACTGAACCAGGAAGAAATAGAAAACCTGAATAGACCTAAAACCATTAAGGGAATGAAAGCAGTAATCAAAAATCTCCCAACAAACAAAAGCCCAGGGCCAGATGGCTTCCCAGGGGAATTCTACCAAACTTTTCAAGAAGAATTAAATACCTATTCTTCTGAAATGGTTCCAAAAAACAGATACGGAAGGAAAACTTCCAAACTCATTTTATGAGGCCATTACCTTGATCCCAAAACCAGACAAAGACCCCATCAAAAAGGAGAATCACAGACCAATATCCTTGATGAACATGCATGCAAAAATTCTCACCAAAATACTAGCCAATAGGATCCAACAGTACATTAAAAGGCTTATTCACCACGATCAAGTGGGATTTATCCCTGGGCTGCAAGGTTGGTTCAACATCCGCAAATCAATCAACGTGATACAATACATTAACAAAAGAAAGAACATGAACTATATGATCCTCTCAATATATGTGGAAAAAGGATTTGACAAAGTACAGCATCCTTTCTTGATCAAAACTCTGAAGAGTATAGGGAAAGAGGGTACATACCTCAGTATCAGAAAAGTCATCTATGAAAAACCCACAGCGAATATCAATCTCAATGGGGAAAAACTAAGAGCTTTCCCCCTAAGGTCAGGAACATGGCAGGGATGTCCACTATCACCACTGCTATTCAACATAGTATTAGAAATCCTAGCCACAGCAATCAGACAACAAAAAGAAATCGAAGGCATCCTAATCGGCAAAGAAGAAGTCAAACTCTCACTCTTTGCAGATGATATAATACTTTATGTGGAAAACCCAAAAGACTCCACCCCAAAACTGCTAGAACTCATATAGGAATTCAGTAAAGTGGCAGGAGATAAAAACAATGCACAGAATCAGTGGTATTCCTATACACCAACAACAACACAGAAGAAAGAGAAATTAAGGAGTCGATTCCATTTACAATTGCACCCAAAACCATAAGATACCTAGGAGTAAATCTAACCAATGAGGCAAAGAATCTGTACTCAGAAAACTATAAAATACTCATGAAAGAAATTGAGGAAGACACAAAGAAATGGAAAAACATTCCATGCTCATGGATTGGAAGAATAAATATTGCGAAAATGTCTATGCTGCCTAGAGCAATCTACACATTTAATGCAATCCCTACTAAAATACCATCCACTTTTTTCAAAGAAATGGAACAAATAATCCTAAAATTTGTATGGACCAGGAAAGATCCCAAATAGCCAGAGGAATGTTGAGAAAGAAAAGCAAAGCTGGTGGCATCACAATTCCGGACCTCAAGCTCTATTACAAAGCTGTCATCATCAAGACAGTATGGTACTGGCACAAAAACAGACACATAGATCAATGGAGCAGAATACAGAGCCCAGAAATGGACCCTCAACTCTATGATTAACTAGTCTTCGACAAAGCAGGAAAGAATGTCCAATGGAAAAAAGACAGTCTCTTCAACAAATGGTGTGGGAAAATTGGACAGCCACATGCAGAAGAATGAAACTGGATCATTTCCTTACACCACACACAAAAATAGACTCAAAATGGTTGAAAGATCTAAATGTGAGACAGGAGTCCATCAAAATCCTAGAGGAGAACACAGGCAGCAACCTCTTCGACCTCAGCCGCAGCAACTTCTTCCTAGAAACATTGCCAAAGGCAAGGGAAGCAAGGGCAAAAATGAACTATTGGGACTTCATCAAGATAAAAAGCTTTTGCACAGCAAAAGAAACAGTCCAGAAAATCAAAAAACAACTGACAGAATGGGAGAAGATATTTGCAAATGACTTATCAGATAAAGGGCTAGTATCCAAAATCTACAAAGAACTTATCAAACTCAACACCCAAAGAACAAATAATCCGATCAAGAAATGGGCAGAAGACATGAACAGACATTTTTCCAAAGAAGACATCCAAATGGCCAACAGACACATGAAAAAGTGCTCAACATCACTTGGCATCAGGGAAATCCAAATCAAAACCTCAATGAGATACCACTTCCCACCAGTCAGAATGGCTAAAATTAACAAGTCAGGAAACAACAGATGTTGGCGGGGATGTGGAGAAAGGGGAACTCTCCTATACTGCTGGTAGGAATGCAAGCTGGTTCAGCCACTCTGGAAAACAGTATGGAGGTTCCTCAAAAAGTTGAAAATAGAGCTACCGTACGACCCAGCAATTGCACTACTGGGTATTTACCCCAAAGATACAAATGTAGGAATCCAAAGGGGTACGTGCACCCCAGTGTTTATAGCAGCAACGTCCACAATAGCCAAACTGTGGAAAAAGCCAAGATGTCTATCGACAGATGAATGGATAAAGAAGATGTGGGGTGTGTGTGTGTGTGTGTGTGTGTGTGTGTGTGTGTCATGGAATATTATGCATCCATCAAAAGGAATGAGATCTTGCCATTTGCAATGACGTGGATGGAACTGGAGGGGATTATGCTGAGCGAAATAAGTCAATCAGAGAAAGACATGTATCATATGACCTCACTGATATTAGGAATTCTTAATCTCAGGAAACAAACTGAGGGTTGCTGGAGTGATGGGGCGTGGGAGGGATGGGGTGGCTGTGAATTGTGTAAGACTGTTGAATCAAAGACCTGTACCTCTGAAACAAATAATACATTATATGTTAAAAAAGAAAGAAGATAGTAGGAAGGGAAAAATGAAGAGGGGCAGAATTGGAGGGGAGACGAACCATGAGAGACTATGGACTCTTAGAAACAAACTGAGGGTTCTAGGGGGGCGAGGGTGGGGGGATGGGTTAGCCTGGTGATGGATATTAAAGAGGGCATGTATTGAATGGAGCAGTGGGTGTTATACGCAAACAATGAATTATGGAACACTACATCAAAAACTAATGACGTAATGTATGGTATTAATATAACATCATAAAATAAAATTTAAAAAAGAAAAAAAATTAAGTTGCAAAACTAGGTATTTATTCAAAGGATGCAAACGTCGTGGTTCAAAGGGGCACATGTACCCCAATGTTTGTAGCAGCAAAGTCCACAAGTGCCAAAATATGGAAAGAGCCATCAAGAGGTGAATGGGTAAGATGCGTGTGTGTGTGTGTGTGTGTGTGTGTGTGTGTGTGTGTGTGTGTGTGTGTGTGTGTGTGTGTGAGATGGAATATTACTCAGCCATCAAAAAGAATGAAATCTTGCCATTTGCAGCATCGTGGATGGAACTAGAGTATACTATGCTAAGCAAAATAAGTCAGTCAGAGAAAGACAAATACCATATGCTTTCACTCATGTGGAATTTAAGAAACAAAACAGATGAACATAAAGGAAGGGAAGGAAAACTAATAATACACTATATGCTAATTAAATTGAATTTAAATAAAAAATTAGTAAAATTGTGTTGCAAAACCATGTATACAATGTTTCCATTTATATCAAGCACTCATATGTATAGTCTCTACAACTAGATTTATGTATATGTATATGCAAATGCACTGAAAATGGGCAAAGAACAGACTAAACTAGTAACAGTGCTATGTCTCTAGAGGTGGTTGTCAAAGATACCTGTAAATTTTTTAAGAAAAATGTATTTGTGTGTAATTTTTATAATTAAAGGCTAATTTTAAGAATCAAGGGGAGAAATTGTGAGGGACTGTTCTCATGCAGGGTAGTGGAAAAGTGGAGTCAAGTTGTAGATGAGAGGATGACAAACCTGGTAGGATCCACTTCAAAGCTAACATGCTGCCAATCAGAGGATGTGATCACAATTCGTAATAACGGATCCAGGAGTTTTTGTAGGTAGGTAGCACCATATACCTAAAGAAATATAAAAGTAGGAACTTATTACGCCTTCTCCAAATGTCTTGCATTAAAGACATTCTGTTCTGTACGTTCTGCACATAATCAGTTTGCCATAGCGTGGCACAAAAAAAAGATAAATGGATACAAACCTTGAAACAGAAGGTCATTATTTTACTGGCTAAGCTGTTTCCTCGGAAAAGAGTCTGCATGGAGTCTGCCAATTCTACTTCCTTAGAAAACATGTTCCAGAGCAGTTGGTAGAGTAAATGCCGAGAATCAAACAGAGTCACTAGAACTCGAGCTAGTTCATCCTGAGAACAAAAGAAAATTGTGTTAGTGTGCGTAATTCCATTTTCTCTTCAGCAGGAAACTGAAAGGTAAATCCAAAGCTGTCAACCACCTGCTAAAGCCAATTCAATGGTGACTAACTAATTTTTCCCCTGGTATTTATCTGTGTACATTTGTCTATGATAGACGACTATTTCTTCATGCCTACAGCAGCTGTTAATTCTTTTTTATTTTTTATTTTTTAAAGATTTATTTATTTGAGAGAGTGAGAATGAGAGAGAGAGAGAGAGTACATGAGAGGGGGGAGGGTTAGAGGGAGAAGCAGGCTCCTCGCCGGGCAGGGAGCCCGATGTGGGACTCGATCCCGGGACTCCAGGATCATGACCTGAGCCGAAGGCAGTTGCTTAACCAACTGAGCCACCCAGGCACCCCTGTTAATTCTTTTTTTAAAAGCAATTTGTTTATTTAAGCAATCTACACTCAGTGTGGGGCTCAAACTCACGACCCCGAGATCAAGAGTTGCACTCTTCTGACTAGGCCAGCCAGGCACCCCAGCAGCTGTTAATTCTAAGGATTAACTGATGAAAAGTAAAAGAGGCCTAGGCTTTACCAGGAGAAGAAAAGAATCCAGGATTCAGTTCAAATTATGATAAAATCAAAGAGAGCAGAAAGAGAACACGATGGCAAAGTTTGATTTGTTTGATATGCCCAGATCATTTTCCTAGGAAATCAGTGAGCAGGAATAACACTTTGGTGACCACAACACCTCTATTCTCTGATCATCTGGTCAGGGAAATTCAGAGCACACTGAACATGGGCTCAGCAGAGAAACACAAAAATGGAAAGACTACAGGATTTGCAGGAAGTCAGGAAAAAGATTTGGGCTGTGCATTCAGAAACAAGAGATTAGCAAGATTTATGTACAAAGCCAGGGTTGGCAGCTGATTCCTACCTACTTCCTAACTGGTAACCCTCCTAATTCCCCATAGTATTTTTTGGTACACTCAAGAAAAATGATGTCATAGTAAATAATTGTTTAACCACACATGCTGCAAAGAGATTTACAGAGAATAGGGGTAGCCATAAAAAGAGGCCCCACCCTTTAAGCAGGGACAACAAAGTCCAGGATCATGGCCCAGAGCTCTTCTAATTCTTACCTGATCAATTCTGATATCCGAGTCAAGGAAAAAATTTCACAATTCTAAACACAGAATCTAGAAGCCAAAGAAGACCCAAATATTCTGCTCTATGCCCTACAGTTATGTTATATGTATTTGACTAGATATAAAAATTCCTCCATTTTAAAATCAAGTATAATTATGAGAGATAATTCAGTTACAAAATATGTTTCTAGAGTACTGTGCTAATTTTTCCCCCATTCTAATCCCTCCTCTGCAAAGTTCTGAAAACGTTAACAGAATTTAAAATTTACAAAAGAGAAGTACATTTTTTAAAAAAAGTTATCTTGTATTTTGTTCTCCTTTAGATATAGCTCTAACAGATCTGGCCTAATACAAAAGTCTTTCTCAAAAAAAAAGTCATATGAAACTCATTAGAAATGATTTACTGAAAGAAAACAGAATGAATTAAAGTTTCTTGGATTTAACTGATTCTTTTTTATTAAGAGAATTACTGATAATTTTTAGTGCTAACTAATTACAGGTAGGTCCTAAAAAGGTAATTTAGAACATCCATTTTTAAAACATATGAAGATTTCTGCAATGTTAGATTTCAAGAGAATTTCAGTAAATTCCTTGTTCTAACTCCCTAGAGCTCCAAGCGGGATTCCACCTTTGTTCATTAAACAATTATTTACTGTGTCCTTGTTATGTGCCAGGCTCTACTCCGAGTACTACAGCAGTGAACAAAGACAGACAAGGTCTCTGCTTTCGCAGGGCTCACATTATGGTAGAATGAAAAATAATTTCACATAGTCAATAAATGCTACAAAGAAAACTGAACAAGGTAATGTGATAGAATGACTATAATTGTGGTTCTTGCTGGATAGCCAAAAAGACCTCATTAAAATAGAGACCCCTGCACTGAAACTTGAGTAACAAGAAAGTTGGCCCTGTAAGAGATCAGGGAAGAAGCATTCTAGGCGGTGGTGGGGGGGGTGGTGGCAGCAGCAGCAAGGGTGCTCCCTAAGGTGGAGATAAGCCTACCATGTTTGATGGCCAGCATGGTTTAAGTTTGGTGAACAAGAAGGAAAGTGGCATGAGACAATGTCAGCAATGAAGCAGAACCCAGGTTGGGAAGAGCCTTGTAAAACCAGAGTAAAGAGTTTAAATTTTGCTTAAGGATGAAGAATAAGATCCTACAGCTTTTAAGCAGAAACAAACCTACAGGCAGTGACAGATTACCTTATTAGTTATAATTTACTAAACTGAAACCATTTTTGGTACAATATAAACTGAATAGCTTTTTAACATGGAAAAGGACAACACTTCTCAAATTTTTAGCACATACTGTTAAAAAATAGTATGGTTTCAAGACAATGTTTTATTGAAAGGCCAAATAGGCATATTATATCTTCAGTATTTAAAACAAGCAACATAATTTCAAGTGCAAATATAGTACTTACATTTTTAAAAAAATCGTACAGTGCATTATAGAAAAAAAGTTGTGACAAGGCTTCAATTCTAGCTCTAGCATTAATGACAACTAAATACATTTAACTCTAATCATTTCATTTAATACACGAAAGCACCAGACCACGTCATGTTTGTTTGTTTTTTTAAGATTTCATTTATTTATTTGACAGAGAGAGAGAGTAGGCATGCATGCACAAGTAGGCAGGGTGGCAGGCAGAGGGAGAAGCAGGATCCGCATGGATTAGAGAGCCTGACCTGGGGCTTGATCCCAGGACCCCAGGATCTTGACCTGAGCTGAAGGCAAACACTTAACTGACTGAGCCACCTAGGCGCCCCCACGTCAGGAGTTTTAATTTTCTTTTGATCAGGGTATGTTTATGTATATGTATTACACATATTAACTATCTTATCTATCTATCTATCTACCTACCTACCTATCTATGCATCATCTATTTTGGGAGGCACCTGGGTGGCTCAGTCGGTTAAGCGTCTGCCTTCAGCTCAGGTCATGATCCTAGGGTCCTGGGATGGAGCCCCGCTGAGCCCCCTGCTCGACAGGGAGTCTGCTTCTCCTGCTCCCTTTACCCCTCCCCCAACTTACGCACGCACACTCTTTCTTTAATAAATAAAATCTTAAATATATATATTTGATCAGTGTTTAAATGGAGTATTTCAGTGGACCAGGGAAGGAATCTGAGTTTCACTGTAAGTATGAGGAATAAGACCCTCATAGTTCAGGCAAGATCACTACTGAGGCTCTAGCTACTTTCCCACAGCTGAAAACCACTCGAATAATATCTGAAGTTTCTTTCAGCTTTAAGTTTTAGCAATACGTGAAATAAACATTCCTGAAATGAATAAATTCAGAAGCATCTGCTATGTGCCAGGTCCTGCTTCCACACTTCTTCGATGAACTCACCCACTGAGAACACGGGACCACGTTGGCCAGCGCCATGGCTATCGGGAGCTCCCCCTGGTCTCCCATCATCGTGACCAATTCTACCAGCCTCTCAAACCGGTCGGCCAGCACCGTTTCTGCAAGTGTGTCAAATTCTGTGCCTTGCTGGAGGATTTTTGTCAGAACTTCCATAAATGTAGCTCTTGTCTGAAGATCTTTGTGATAACCTAAACCTGATAAGGACAGAGAGATGCAAATTTACTAACACGGCCTGTTGAAGTAATTGTGCTTGTCTTACATGCCAATTCCCTAGGTTTTCAATTTCTAGAGGAAGCCTTCATTTTCTCTTACCTATGGAGTGCATGAGGCCACTGTCCACATTAGCATTCAGTAAGTTTGACATTGCGAGGACCGTACAGTGTCTCAGTGACGCCAGCCTCCGAGACATGCCACGTTTCCTGCCACCTGTTTGTGCATTTTCATCTTCAACTTCACTACAGTCATTCAAAAGGTTCATGAACAATGTGAAATACCTGAGAAATAAAAAGATTGACTCTTACACAGTGAAGGCCACACCAACCAGAAGACTAATCAGATATTCTGGAATCATGATATGTGCATCACATGAGTGGTCTCAGGTATCTGTTTCTCTCTAGTCCTGAGGTAATCAGCCAGTGTGGCTCATTATGAAGTGTGCTGTGCTGAATATGATTTTATCCTGACAAAGCCAGTACATATTCATAACACAGGCACGAAACAGATGCAATCTTTCCTGGTCAATGCATCACTTTTAGTGTTTACCATATAAAACGAATGGTCCAAATAGTTTAGAGAATGCTATTTTAAATGACTTAATGAGGTGATCTGGGTTTTACTGCCAATAATTCACTGCTTGGACTGGATTACTTTCTTTAAAAATACAAAACACATAGTTGTTTTCTTAACCCAGTCCTGTCAGAGGGAATACTGCTTCATGCGTGGGTTATTTACAGGCAGCTGCCGATAATGAGGTCCATTTTCTAAATATAATCATTTGCCACTTTGGTTAGATTTTGTTTTGTTGTGTGTGGGCTTTGTTTTTTGCTTTGCCTTTTTGGGGACTGAAATTTACTTAAGAAATAACTGTGATTTGGCTTCCATCAATTCCACACCATCTCCTTCCTCCGGCTGCAGCGGAAGACCAGCCAGGAGTGAAACTACTGCTTCCATGCTCGCCTGGTCCAAGTCTCTGAAGAAAGAAAATTTAAGGACCATATAAATCTTTCAGGTTCTTCCACTCCACCTTCCCCTCAAATAAACACCTTCCTAAGAGAACTTTAGGGATTTAGGAATAATCTATTTCATTTAACTATTTATTAGGACAACCTAAATAATTTGAGTTAACACACGCACCCAGAATGCAAAAACATTTCAAGTGAGGGAGAAGGTGATAACTTTCATAAAACCAAGCCTCACAAAAGAAATATATGTGAATGATTATGTAGTCTGGTGTCTAATTATTTTCTGATATGTGGCCGTAAGTATTTACTGTTAGAGCAAATGCAGGGAATTACTTTTTAGAGACTCAAGCCAATTAAGTTCCTTAAATAATACCTTCATCGAATTATAAAATAAATACAATCTAAGGCTTTGTACATTTTATTTTCCAACAACTATAGACTATCCTTCCTAAATAGACAACACTAACTTTCCAAATAAAACTTTCTCACATTTGATTTTACTGAAAGTCTTTCGTTCGTTAAAAATAGAAAATAAAGGTTAATATATATATATATAATTCAAATGCAAAAGCCTGATATCCAGAAAAGACGTAATAGCTTTGAAGCAGTATCAACACCCCAAGTAAACCTGCTGATACTTAATTAAAAGTCATTCTTTTGTGTTTTTGTTCTGTTTTGTTTTTTACCTTGTAAGACATTTTACATCATCATCTGCTGCTTGGTTTGATGTTCCCATCACCCAGTCTGTCAGGTATTCTACCATCTTATTCCTACAGAATGGCAGGGAAAAGGAAAATAGCAATTTTTTTTTTAAGTCACACATACACCTTTAGTCACTATTTTTTTAATAGTGCAAATAGTTTGCCAAATCACTCAGGGGCTATGACAGTTTCCTAAAAGAGATACCCTCTTTTATGGGTTTACTCCAACCCTCACAGTCAGAAGGGCACTCACAGGCAACTTGGATACTGATCCTCCACTGATACTGATTCCCTTAGCCAGGGTATCAATTTGGAAACAGAATCAAATTCTTAACTCAAGTATAATTTAGAAAAAGGGAGCACTGCCATGGGCACAAAGCTTTGGGAAATTTGAAAATACAGGAAGAGAAAAATAAAAACGTAAAATGCTGCTTTTCCATCCCCCTTCCTCCTTTCCCATGATAATCAAGTACCTACTATTTTTCTGTACTTCATGTAACATAAGATTTATAAGACCCCACTTTACTCTTTTGACAACTCACCTAAACTTCATCTCTTGACAAAATGAGAGGTCATCTCTCCTTGCCATCATTACCTCGACTAACTGACACAGTTTCGTTTTTATTTGAATTGCATGGACCATATTCCCAAGCACACGAACATATCTATTTAGATACAAACATTCAGGGGGAAAAAATATCAGACATAAACAAAAGAGAAGTTTTCTAAATGCTTTAATCTCTAAGTGAAATGATTAAATGTAACTACAAAAACTGCAGTGTTTTTATTTTATTTACAGGCGTACATACATAACTTCTGGTTACCTTATTGTCACATCCCAATTTGGGTGCAATAAAGAATGGTAAATTATTTCCCTAATAACTACCGATACTGACGTGTTTCTGTTACATTTCAGTAGAATCCTTACCTGACTAGATTTAACATCATTGTTTCAATGCTAGCTTGCCCCAGATGTTCCGAGCTGCCTTCAGTATGATTATCTAGTAAGTTCTTCATTATAGCTATGGTTTGCTCCACAAATTGAGTATTGGTGTCAGTCAATAAAACCTATATAAAGAACAAAATACATTTTGGCATCAAGGCATAGCAGACAGACCATAGAGAGATGAAATTGCCTGACCTAAATGTCATACACGTGCAGAAATGCACCCACAGGCATATATCCAGGTGCACAGACACAGAGAGACACTCATACCCATACCCAAAACATTCGTAACCCCTGGCACATCCACACTAGAGTTGCCAAAACCCAAAACTGATTCCTACATTAGATGATTCTTTTTTCTGCAATTTTTTGCCTATTTTTAAAAAACTGTGAGTGATGTTCATGCCAATATTTAATTAAATAATCAGAAAGGAAAAGGCTTCATTATCAAACAAGTCACTCTATTCATAGGAAAGGGTGAAAAATAAAGCAGAGAACACTTTACCTGTCCTTGGGAGTCAAAAAACTTGCTGATGGTATTCTTTAATTTGTTAAACAGCATTGGATAAAGAGCAGGACTCAATTCAAGACCCACCAGATCCTTAACATTGGTCCGTATTTGAAGTCCCACTTTCTCATGGTTACACACCATTAAGGATAACAGCCGATCCATAAATTTGCTGACAGGTGTATCTGCATTTCCCTCTGAAGACATCACTGAAATCATGGAACCCTTGCGTTCACTGACTGGGCCCATGGGTGGGCTATAGGTTGCCAGGCCAGAATTGCTTCTCTGCTGTAGGCACACTCCCCCAAGGGCACAAAGGAAGCCAGTCATGTTGATCCATTCCTGTAGGGAGTCCGTGTCAGACAAATCTATGGATCCTCCTCCACTCACATGAGACATTCGCCTCTTAACAATGGTCTTGTGAAGGCTTTCAGCAGCCTAAACACAGAATTTTTATGGAAAGCATGAATTCAACCTCAAATGGTTGAGAGACTTGACAAAATTATTTTTTATCCAACATTTCTTCCATGACAAAAGAACATGTTTTACATTTAAAAAATCCAAGTCTTCACTCCATTTCTAGTCACATCAAGGTATCTTACTGCCCGAGGCCAGAATGGAGGTAGCGATGGACACACACACAGTATCAAATATAGAAGGAAGACTATGGACTGCAGCTCAGAAATACATACACTCCAATTATTTGCTTTTATCAATTCCTGGATGGAGAGACAAGGTCTATGCTGCTTCAAGGAATATAAGCATTTGGAAATTTTCAACCAAGTAGTGTGTGCACTTATTAGTGATGGCTCAAGTTCAAGTGCTCTGGGACCAGCTTTGCAAACACTGTACTACTATTAACATGGATTCTGCGTGGCAAGATGAGGGTCATCAAGCAAAAGAACCACTGAACAGAAAAAGCCTCATACTGAAGGAAGTGCAGAAAGACAAGAAACAATAGAAAAAAATCAAACTCTGTAAGAATCTGAGAAGGAATCTTCAAAGAATTCTGATCCTGTTAGTTTATGGAGCACAGATGAGAAAGAAAAAATCTTACTGTGTGTGGCAAAGATTTTTCAAATTCAATTCTCCTTACACACTGCTTACAAGCTAATACTCATCCTATTCCTGAAGACATACCAACCCAAGAAAGCAACACATTAGGGGCATTCCGTGACATGAATGATGTAGAAGTACCACTGCACTTGCTTCCTTATGTATGTTTGTTTCATGGGAAAAAAATAGCCTTTCTCCCATGAAGGATTGCTTTGAATACAGAACTCCTGAAACTACCATTTCTTATGGCACATGCATTTATTGCAGTTGTAGCTAGTATTAGAATATGGCTACTCTCCCTCCTGTCATGCAGCACATTATCCTTTTCAGGACTTAGGCTATACATATTTGGGCAAGTTCTCTGAACAAGAGTAAAGACAGAATGCAGTTTGCAACATGGTGATTTAATGCGGAGCACAGTTAAAGAACCACTGGATACAACGCTCCACTTGACAAAGAAAGCCTAGATCTTGCATTTTAGTATTTTCTGTCACCTACTTTGTGAGGTTGACTGGACTAAGTCAGATAATGGATCAGCTTCATACCTTCAATGATTTGTGCAATAAGGAATCATTGGTATCAGACACAGAAATGTCCACTGCAAAAGAACTTGCAGCTGGCTTATAAGCAACAATGTGGTAGGGCATATATTTGGACCAAATTTACATACTGAGATTATTAAACAGTGCCAAATGATTCTGAGGTTTTTTTTTTAGCAGCGGAAGGGCAAATAGTCAGCATATTGACTGCATGTGGGCTGCAGCAGTGCTGAAACACTGTACTCTGTGTATCCATGACTTATTTCCTTTATTTATTAAGAATCTGGATCAGTACCACTTAGACAACTCTTTAATCCAGTCTCAACTCTTGAGCCAAGTGTTCATGCTGAACAAACACTGTACTTGGCATCAATGTTAATTAAAGCATTATATAAAAAAAAGCATTATGGAATAATGCAATAGCGGCTAAGGCTCAGCTATCTAAACAAAGTTCTTCTGTATCTTTATTAAATACTAAATTAGGGGTGCCTGGGTAGCTCAGTCGTTAAGTGTCTGCCTTCGGCTCAGGTTATGATCCCAGGGTCCTGGGATCGAGCCCACATCGGGCTCCCTGCTCAGTGGGAAGCCTGCTTCTCCCTCACCCACTCCCCCTGCTTGTGTTTCATCTCTTGCTGTATCTCTCTCTGTCAAATAAATAAATAAAATCTTTAAAAAAATACTAAATAAAATAAATAATAAAATTAAATATTAAATTATTAAATAATACTAAATTAAATAAATAAAAATACTAAATTAAATAGGAAGAGCTCAAAGGAGCAGCTCCATCACCTTAGTCACCTGCAGCTGGTCCTTAAAGTATTGATAACAGTGATACCCATCAAAGTGGAGGCAGTGACAATGAAATGGATGAACAACTTATTAATGGACCCAAACATGTGCAACAGTGACTTTCAGATACAGAGGAATCCATGCAGGGAAGTTCGATGAAACTGCCAACAGTGGTAAAGATGAAAGCAGTGCTCCTGGTAGCTGTAGTGGGCACAGTGATGGATCTAGCAATGAGGTCAATTCTAGCCATGCAAGCCAGTCAGCTGGGAGCCCTAGCAGTGAGGTACAGTCAGAAGACACATTGCAAATATTAAAGCCCTTAAAGAAGATGAAGACGAAAATCATGGTCATAATCCTCCTAAAAGCAGTTGTGGAATAGATCTTCAGAACAGCAAGTTAGAAAATCAAGCAGGCATTTACTTAGGGGATTCCCAAGGCCCATCAGAAAAAAAATGGGACAAGCGACAGAACAGGAAAGGACCTACTTTTTAACACTGAATCAATGCCATCAGTAGGTAATCAAATACAAATGCTAGATGCCTGTTCATACTCTCCAGACTCAGAGCATGATATTTCAGGGGAAATAAACACTGCTCATATAGTACAAGCATCTCAAGAATCTTGTATTACACACATTGGCAACTTTCCTGGGGAGACTACTGGGAATGAATCATTTAACTGCCTACACTGTATTGGTCCCTAGCATCACCAGCACTACCACCATGATGGGCATATTGTTGATGATATGCTAGGTGCAGTTGATGTCAGTTGCAGTAGCTCCCAGATCAGTGCAAAATCAGGAAAAAACATGGCTGATTTTGATGAAGAATCCAGGTGTGAAGAGCAGCCAGTTCAGATTAATTCACATGCAGAACTAACATCTTTTCAAAAAAAAAAAAAGAACATCTTTTCTCCAACATCTTCCCAATTTAGCATCCCATTTATGTCTTAGTCAAAGACCTGCAGTCCATAAACATCAATTCAACAGTAATGCTCTAACAGACATTAATTTGGGTAACGTTTGCAAGAAAGGAAACACTTTATTGTGAGATACAGTTCAAGATATGACTCAATCTTTCTGAAGGATTAAAAAATGAAACAGAAACTTCTCTGTTCCTTAGTATGTTGGTTTACAGACAGATTCAAATGAGATTCACTGAAGGCTGCCTTGAAAATTTAAGCAACAACAGGTAGAGAGGAATTTTTTACATGGTTATCAAAATTCATTTCGTATATTCTTACTGACTAGGTGTGGTGAATTCACAGCATTTAATGTATTATGATCAACATGTGTTTTCGTAATTGTAGATTTCACAATGGGTTTAAAGACTTTTCTGTCACAGGGTTTATATTTTATCACTCAGCCTCAATTTATTCAGCACTTTTTGGCACTCTAGATTAGGTCCCCTCCAACAGAAGCAATAATACTTATTCTCTTCTTGCCTCTGGGAACATAGTAGTGATTACTCTGTTTTCAAATTACAGTTAAATGTTCTTGAACTGTGTCATATTATACATAAAAAAAGGCTAAATAAGTTAAGCTGAAATAGAAACATTCTGATAATGGCATTCTTCCATCTGAGATCTTTTGTGTCTTGACTTCTGCAGTACATAAAAAATTAGGTTAGTGTTTTTCTTTTTAGTTTGAATTCTGCTGTTTATTTATATACTTCTTAATGGGGCTCAAATGAACTACAAATTTCTGGCTTTTCAGGTCTGTTCCACTGGTATAATTTTACATTTCCCTTGATAATGTTCTATTCTCTGGCACAGTGAATTCAGTTATTAGCTGAATACGTTATATTATAGTAATATAATGTTTTCAGCTTACCTCTGCCCAGGCCTGATATAACTGTCTAATTTTAATGAATATTTAAGTACTTCAAAACTTTTTTTTTACCTAATTGAATTAGAAAAAGTATATGCAATATTTTACTTTCTGCTCTTGGTCTTTAAAGGGCTCTAATTTGACAATCACAATAGAAAAACTGTTCATGTAGGAATAAGAAACCACTAATAGACCTCTGTTAGTGAATCCATTTGGCACATACTCTTTAAAAGGAATGCTTTTTTTGTTTCTTTCAAGTTTTTATTTAAATTCCAGTTAGTTAACATAAGGTGTAATATTAGTTTCAGTAAAAGGAATGTTTTTAATGGCTAGATGATATTTCACCATTTACAGAGGTGCTATAGCAGTTAATTTAAAAATGTTAATTTTTAATTATGTTAAAAATCTGTGGAACCACCAGTTTTTTCAAGCAGTTGTATCAATTTGTATTCCCCATATGTGTATCTGCATATGCTATTACCTAGCAATTCCACTGTTAAGTATGTACTTTACAGAAATACATCTAGATGGTCATCAAAAGACACGTTCAAGAATGTTCATAGCAGAAGTATTCAAAATAACTAAAACTCTTTGTATAGCTATCCAACGCCCAAAGAGTAGAAAGGAAAATTAAATTGTAGGCTGCATGTTGAATGAAAATACCTAGAGCAGTAATGGTGAATGAACAACAATGGTATGGAATAGTGTGGATGAGTCTCTAATGTTGAGTGAAAGAAGCCAGATACAAGAGACTGTATCTCTAGCACTCAATTTATATCAAGTTTACAAACAGGAAAACTATTGTATTTAATAGTGGGCATAATGGTTACTCTTGGGTTGTTAGTGATTGGAAGGGGGCACAATGAAGGTTTTGATGTGCTGGTAATGATTTATTTCTTTTTATTTTCTTTTAAAGATTTTATTTATTTATTTGACAGAGAGAGAGAGAGAGAGAGAGAGAGAGGGAGGGAGAAGCAGGATCCCCGCTGAGCAGGGAGCCCAATGTGGGGCAGGATCCCAGGACCTTGGGATCATGACCTGAGCTAAAGGCAGACGCTTAACCAACTGAGCCACCCAGGCACCCTGGTAATGATTTATTTCTTGATGTGGGTGCTGGTTGCACAGGTATGTTCACCTACTATTATTCTGAACTGTCACTTAGATTTATACATGTTTTTGTATGTATGTTATATTCCAATAAAGAAATAAATAAAGTCCAAACCTAAGATTACCACGTACGTTTTTTTAAGAGGCACTAATATATTTTTGTCATAGACTCATATACCCAACCCAGAATATCAAACTTCTTTGACTCACATGAACGAACCTTGCAAACATTATGCCAAGTGAAAAAAAAAAAACAATCAAATTATGTGAAATGTGCAGAACAGGCAGATCTACAGAAAGCAGACTGGTGGTTTCCCTAGGGTCAGAGGGGAAGAGAGAGATTAGCGAATGACAGCTCAAGGGTGTGGGTTTTTTTAAACTGGGGTGATGGTTGTGCAACTTTGTAAATATACTTTGTTTTTGTCTTGCTTCATGGTCCATGATGCCAGCTGAGGTTGCCGGTATCAGTACAATGAAAAAAAACTGGCAGGATGGGAGCAAATTATTCTGCCATCCTTCTAGATCTTTGAGTTGTAAATCAAATCTAGGGCCGATCACTCCACTCTTGTCTAACACCTGCCTGTGAGGTTCACAACAATTTTCCTAGCTCTGTGATGATCAGTGATTTCAAATTCACCAATGTAACCATGCTTCATCATCACAGTCAGAAACCAGATGATGACTTTGGAACATTGCCTAATGAGAACCTGAGTTTGCCTCTGTTTTCGGCACTGTTGATGCTCTGGAAAGCATCTGCCAGGATGTTCATGCATACCATTATGGTGGCACAGAAAGGTGGCCAAAAGTAACAGTACATTTTAAATGGGTGAACTGTATGGTATGCAAATTATATCTCAATCAAACAGTTATTCCCGCAAAAAAAGCTTTCATCCTAAGGCCACATGTCCTCTCCAAATGACATTAGGTAAATATTTTTGCTTTACAAAAACATAACTTTTTTTCCTTGTTCTAATTAAGTATGACAAGAGAAAAGCAATGGGAGGCTAATCAGTTTTTCTAAAACACCTAATAATGAGAACAATATATGGCCATTACAAATTGATTATACACAAATACCAATTAATTATTAATTTCTGGGGTAACAGATGAAAATAGTTGAATGAAATGTCCGAATTTTTAAATTTCACTTAACCTATGGGTTCAATCTTCTGCCCACCAGATCCCTTAATTAGAATACCTAATGGTAAAATGTATTGTTTCAATTTTAATTTATTTTCTCTACCTTTGTTGTCCCTTTCCTGAAAATTCCGTGAAATACTGATGGAGAAAGAGAAGGAAAAAGGGTAAAGGAATGGTCTCTACCATAAATCATCTCTAGCTCGTGCTGGCCACTATTTCTGCAAAAATGGCAACATTTGATATCTGTGCTGTCCAGTACAGCAGCAAATTGCCACATGTGGCTAATGAGTCCTTGAAATGTGGCTACTGTATGACTGAGAAACTGAATTTTAACTGTATTTAATTTTAATTAATTTAAATTTTCATTTAAGCTTAAGTAGCCACATGTGACTAGTGGCTACAATAGTGCAGTTTTAGATGAACCATAACTAAGTAACAGTCTTACGACAACTATACACATATTATACTAACAGTGACTCAAAAGATTATTGAGGTGAAATACTTATGTCTAGCAGATCATTTAAAAGACAAAAATTGCCTGGGTGGCTCAGCTGGTTAAGCGACTGCCTTCGGCTCAGGTCATGATCCCAGAGTCCTGAGATTGAGCCCCACATCGGGCTCCCTGCTCAGCGGGGGGTCTGCTTCTCCCTCTGACCCTCTTCCCTCTCATGCTGTCTCTCATTCTCTCTCTCTCTCAAATAAATAAATAAAATCTTAAAAAAAAAAAAAAAGACAAAAATCAACTTTACAAACTCACCTGGCCATCTTCCATTTTAGCTTTCGGGTAGTTGAGGATTAGTTTTGTAGCTTGTTCCCACTTTGCATGTGTATCTTCCCAAGCCTAAAATGAAGGCAATTACCACTTGAAAGCAACTTTAAACCTAGAACTAAAAATCAATCAGCAGGAGACAGGTCTCAAACTTGGTACATATTATAATATCCTACTTGTAATATGCACATATCTTAGATTTGCTTCAAAAGCTATTCTGGTCACACACACACACACACACACACACACACACACACACACACACACACGCGAGGCTTCCACATTTGAGGGTGGGGGCCTGGGAGGGCTGTTTCTGTTGCTAAGGGCATACCTCGGTGTTTCCTGCAGTGGGATGCTCAATGCGCCTTAGTAGTGCCATCACTCTTTTCTGAAGTGCTGCTCTTCCTAAGCAAAGACAACAGCAAATCAACTTGTTGCACTCAGAGCCCTGCTTGCCAAGGAGAACGTGGCAAGCCCAACCCATAAGGCAGAGTAGGAGGAGGGGAATGGATGCTTCAAAGGATAAAGGTGAACACTTCCTTTTGCCAACTTCACAGGAAAGGTATTTAACTTGGACTCTACAATGTCCACAGCATAAAATAGCTATTCCCACCTATATTTACTCAAAATACGTGCCAGTGTTTAAAACTTCACTATATTTAGTTCAGACACAGTAAATTATAAAATGTGTAACTGACAGCAATTTATACGGCCAGTTTTTAAACAAATGTACCGCATATTAAAAGCTCAGTGAGATGTTAACAATTTATTTCAAATGCTATTTACTTTCACCCTATCCTGTGTAGAAAAGGATTTCAGGTTAGCTATTTGAATGAACGCTTACAAAGTAATTCCTACATTCCTAGCACAATCAGATGTCGTGTGATTCAAGGCAAATGGAATGGGGGGTGGGGAACATTATCCACATTTACCTGTTGACATCATATTGCTGACAGAGGCAAATTCCATAAATGTGTTATAGTTGGGCAAGAAGTTGTGCACTGACACCTCATCTACCCCACACCGGATATCTGCTTCCTCGCAGAGGTGGCGGAAACAGGACATGGCCACCAGAACAGCTTCAGTGTCAGGGCTCCACAGGAACATATACAGGGCCACTTCTAGTTTAGTCTGAGCTTGTCGGCAGATCGGCGGGGTGCCACTGCACCCTGCTGCACTATCCTGGGATAGTGGAGATGGGAGGTATTATGTTGGCAACTCAGGTAGTTTTATTTACAAAATCCAACAATGCAACACACTGTGTACCACATATGTCTGCATACAATAACCCACAAAAGCTTTCCCCTGCAATCATGACAGCAATTTTCAAGCCCCTAAATGTCTTGTCTGAATGAGAAATGAGATTCTTTAGACCAACATGTTACTATTTGTCCAATTTCAAATCAAATAGGTATTTTCCTATTCCAGATTCTAGAAATGCAGATTAAGCCAACACAAACACAAGTAAAACGCATCCACAGCATAAATCTACTGAATGAAAAATGCAATGCACTTCTAACTCAATTATAAATGACAAAGGAAGTAATAAGAAATTCTATCTACCTACTGGGGGGGAAGAAATAAAGTACACTGCAACAAGGACTAAAATGAGGGCACAAACAAGAACTAAATACTGCTGTAGAAGGTATACTTGATTCGATTACATTCTTCCAAAAGAAATCCTCATTTACAAAATGAATATAAATTCCACAGTTAACATAGTCAATAGTAAACCCTGTACTGCTTATTTGTTGTTTTGTCCTCAACAGAAGATTATACTGAAAATTAGGGATGAAAAAGCTCGGGTCTGTACTTCTTGATTTTTCAAGTCTAACAGTATAATGCCAGTGGTAAAGTGGACCAGCAAGATCTTCTGGGGAATATCAATATAAACAAGATTCCTGCAGACTATATAATGGCAAAGATTAGGAAAGTTAACCTAACCACCCTACAACAAGGCTGCAAATGCATACTGCTGACCTTCCCATGAAAAAAGCAAACTGATATTTATCTCTACTGATACGGATTAAAGAATGTACTCTCTAGATTGGCAGCTGTATACTAAATGCCAGAAATAGTGTTTTTAACAGTAAAGACACCATTTAAAAAAAAAAAAGGTTTGGTCTATAAAAGAAACTCTTTTGTAATGATTTAATATTTTCACTTGTACTATGATTTTTATTTTTATTTATTTTATTTTAATTAACATATAACATATTATTGGTTTCAGAGGTACAGGTCTGTGATTCATCAGTCTTATATAATACCCAGTGCTCATTACATCACATGTCCTCTTACTGGCCATCACCCAGTTACCCTAACCCTCCCACCCTCCTTGCCTCCAGCAACCCTCCGGTTGTTTCCTATGATTAAGATGCTCTTATGGTTTGTCTCCCCCTCTGGTTTCATCTTGTTTTATTTTTTCCTCTCTTCCCCTATGATCCTGTTTTGTTTCTTAAATTCTATGTATCAGTGAGATCATATGATAATTGTCTTTCTCTGATTGACCTTTACTGTGATTTTTAGAAAGAATTATGCACACAAATAAGAAATATAAACGCTTATCTATAACATCAAGCAAAATGCTTTATCTCCCAGTAAATTTGTATTTTTAGTAGTTGGTACAACGTTTAAACTTCTGGGATATGAATGGTCTTCCTTTATGCAGTAGAGGTTTATAATAATTATAGCTACCAGAGCTTGTAAGTGTCAAAATAATCAAGTGCTATTTACACATGATCTCATTTAATCCTCACAATAATTCTGGGGCATAAATTGTTATTATCTCTGTTTTAAAGTTGATGAACTGGGTCACAGAGATGTTAGGAATTTGCCTGAGGTTCCACAAAGAGCAGTAATGGAACCAGAATCTAAGCAGTTCTTTACCATGCTATATTATCTAGTTGAAATTTACCAAAGTTCATTCAGGAAAAAATATACAGCACAGATGACAATGACACAGGAAAACTACAAAAGAAGCTGTTTACCATGGATGAGTTTCCTTTTCCCTTCCGAAGAGAGGCTCCAGGAGTACAAGAAGGTAGTAATTCTTCATGATTCATGGACATCTGACCGGTAGTTCCACTTGAAGAAACATCACATCCTACCCCATAAAGGAAGAGAAAGTGACAGGAACTTCTATCTGCCTGCTAAAAAGAAAAAATAAGTAAGCCTTCTGAAGCACTGAAAACCAAGAAAAATAAATACATAATACGAGTTGTCTTCCTGTTTGAGACTATCCTGGAAAACCTCTCATCCCAACTCCCACCCCTTAACTTGAAGAATATGCACTAGAAACCCAGTAGTACAAATAATGTTTGCTCAATGTCTTTGAAACTCCTCTTAGCTTTTCACCCTTCAAAGCATCAGGAACAACAGATTCTAGAAATGCAAAATTAACATTTCTAGATCTAACAGGGACAGAAGTAAAACATCAACAACATAAATCTACCATACGAAAAATATAATGTACTTCTCAGTTGATTATAAATGAGAAAGATTTTCTCCCAGAAGATTTTATCCTGTACCATGTTAGGATAATTGGAAGTTGACTCTTTTGAGATTAAGTTCCTCTGGACCAGTAATTAACACTGGTTTGTATGCCAAGTATGCTGAAAGGATAACTTTACTGACCAGACTACTACAGATTGATAACTAGATTACTAATGCTTATACTCTGGAGAATTATACCACAGACAAGTCTACCCAGATGCCAACTCACCATTAGCCCATTTGTAAACAAAATATTTAACAAGCCACATGGTACACTGAAAAGCATGAATTTAATACATTTAAGATTTTTTGGTAGCTATGATTCTAGAAATGGATAAAAATTCATTGGATCAAGTACTCCTAAAATTCTGACAGAACAGAAAAAAATTTTAATTGACTACAGCTCTTCTCTAGCCCCCTAAAACCCTGTCCCCATGTTTTAACAGTTAGGAATCAAAACTTTTCACTCAACCCTAGGGAAGAATACTCAGATATTCGAAGAGGTGAAACTGTTATGGCAGGAATATAAATAAACTTAGATTAAACACCCCCAACCTCTTCCCTTCAGTTTCTTCATAGATAACGTTCTCTGGACTAGCCTAAGCCATAAAATTCAAGCCTTATGCACAAACTTAAGATGGAATTATGTTTCTCAACCTAATTTGGTTATAGCAGCCCGACTCCTCCTAGACCTAGACTCCACAGAGTCCTGCTTAACTCAACTAGAACTTATCAGGACTGCAGCTTTAAGGACAAAGGCTCAGAATAATTTTTAAAATGTTCAGCCATGATGGCTTGTCAGCCATCATCCTCTGGCACATATATTTCCCTTGAAGACTTTGTAAGCAGGAAGAACTAAAGTAGGACTTAATTTGGCTAATATACATTTTCTTAATCTATTCCCATTACC
Source organism: Eumetopias jubatus (assembly GCF_037043125.1). NCBI lineage: Eukaryota > Metazoa > Chordata > Mammalia > Carnivora > Otariidae > Eumetopias > Eumetopias jubatus. The sequence continues at coordinate 123,576,092 of NW_028274816.1, forward strand.
CCCAAATATTCTTCCATTTTAAAGATGTCATTTTGCTTACCTTATTTTTAAGAAGAAATTTATTCCTGCAGATCAAAATTTCCCGCAACCATTTGAGAATTTCTGTGCTACTAAGCATTTGATGGCTAGTTAATTTCTTGCAGATGTAAAAAAGCATTTGAGAGCTGCAATAACATAAAGTTCATTGTTATCAGTATCGTCAATAAATAACCTCACAGAGAGTTAACAGTACCTAAGAATGACATTCTCTCATAAGGCATACAAGTTTAGAGAAGCTAAGATTTGTTTTAGAGAAATGGTTATCAAAATGTTAACAGCATGAAAATCAAAGGGAATGAGTCTACAGACTACATTAAAAAAAAAAGAAGAAAAGAAAAAAAGACTATGGACACTAGAAAACAAAATGAGGGTTTTAGAGGGGAGGGGGGCAGGGGGATGGGTTAGCCTGGTGATGGGTATTAAGGAGGGCACGTATTGCATGGAGCACTGGGTATTATACACAAACAATGAATCATGGAACACTACCTCAAAAACTAACGATGTACTGTATGGTGACTTACATAACATAATAAAAAAAATTGAAAAAAAAAAAAGCAAATAATTCTAAATCCTCTAACCCCCCAAACTCCCAATTGTTTCATCCACACATCCCATTTTTGCAAAGACTCAAGAAGAAATGACAGACAACATGCACAGCAAAGACTGTCTGGAAACCAAGTGCTCTAGAGCAGGGATCTGCAAACAACTGCCTGTAGGCCAAATCCAGGCCTTATTTGCTTTTGTAAATAAAGTGTTAGTGGAACATGGCTATACCATTCATTTACATACCATCTCTGGCTGCTTTCATGCTCCAACAGTGGAACTGAATAGTTCTGACAGAGACTATCTGGCCCACCAACCCTACAATATTTACTATCCGACCTTTTAGAAAAAAAATTTGTTGATCCCTACTCTACAGCCACACTGTCCAACATGGTAGCCACTAGCCAGCCACATGTGGCTACTGAGCATATGAAATGTGGCTTGCCCAAACTGAGATGTGCTCAAAGTGTAAAACACAACCAAATTTTGAAGACTTGATTAAAAAAAGAATGTAAAATATCTCAATAACTTTTATATTGATTACATATTGAAATAATTTCTAGATATATGTACTGGGTTTAAAAATATTATTAAAATTAATATTACCTGTTTATTCTCTGTAATGTGGCAACCAGAAAATTCTAAATTACATATGTAATTCATATTATATTACTATCAAAGAACACTGTGTAGGATTTAACTCAGCTGCCAGGTGACTTAGTGCAGCCACTTCTATGAGGAGATAATGACAAAACCTGAGGCTTACACATTGCCATTTTTCTCAATATGTTGTCTTTGTGCTCTTTAAAAGATAAGAATTTACATAAGCAGGAAATAAATTATAAAATTCTATATATATTTTTACCTTCTAAGGCAGATGTTTACTATTAATTTACCTATCAAAATCACTGGTTTCATGGGAAATTAATGAAAGACCATAGTTTTAAAAACAAACTGTTAACATTACAAAATTTTAACACTCTAAGCTTATAATTGTAACAAACAATTTAAAACACAGTTGTAACTACATAGAAATCTGAAACAGAAGAGAATATATCAAGTAACAGTACTCATGGTTGGGTAATAAAATTTAGCACAATGTTTTAAAATTTACTTTCTAAATTGCTGTGACAGCAATTCTTACAGTTAAAACAAGAAGTAATCTAATTAATAATTTCAAATCAAATAAAATATAAAATCATAAAACCTCTGTAAATAAAGTTTTATAATAAACTAAGTACTACAGAGTTAATATGTAAACAAAAAGAATACAAAATAAAATTTTAAATTGAATTAAAAAATAAAAGTACATATACCTAATTTCCCAGAATGTTTCTACAGGAGCATCAGGATTCCACAAATCAATGCTATCTAACTGATGAAGAACCAGCAGAGCCTGAATTTCAAAAAAAGAGAGAGAAGAGTTATTCAAAAGTTTTTTTGTAAATCGAGTTAGTTAATTGCAGTCCTAACACACAGTATAAAGCAAAAGAGAAAAGAAGTCTGAAGAACCCAAATCTCTAGGGAATAATAAATGTAGAATCAAATCATTTTAATTCCTATCATTCCTACTTTAAATGGTATACAGGGATACAGTTAAATGACTGATGAATTCAGAGGAGCAATGTATACATGTAAAATTGCTTTAAGACACAAACTAATTTCAGTAAGTGTCAAAGAACTCAATGGAACAAAAAATTAATCCCTAAGTAAGGAGAGCTCACCAAAATTAATACACACAACAATATTTTACTTCAAAGCCAAAAGACAAAGTAGAAGTTATCTTGCTCACCACAAATTCTTTTGGAACAGAAAAGATCAATTATTTCCAAAGACAAGAGAGAGAGAGAGGAGCAAAACAGGTTCGCACTTCATAGATTATTCATTCTAAAATATTCCAATTGACAAAAGAGTTGAAATTGGAATTTGGTTTACAGAACATTAACAGGAATTAAATAATTTACTTAAAATATACAACATACAAAAACACTATTATTAAATAAATTAAAACCATCGAAGTATAAAGAGTTAAAACTAGATTCTTCCTTGAAACCTGCCCTATCCTAACTCCAATTCCACAGTGCTTCCCCCCAAAAGGACACCACTGAGCTAGCTGTGCATAGTCTTCTCAATCTTTGGTCACTCTATTTGGTGATTCTTTACTCCTCTTTAAAGCCTTTTATTAAAACTCCAATAATTATTTGGAACAAATAATGAGAACTGATTTCTTCTCTTAAAAGTAAATCAAATGCTTAAACTGATAATATTTGCATTGATAATCTGCCTTACATTAGGAAAAGATATATAAATGCCTAACCTTAGACCATTTTATAATTCTAAAACTTATAAAGACCAGACCTATATTATCTTATTTCAAACTATTGTAATTACTTTTAGATAATGAAAACTTCAATTCATTGTGAGAATCTTCAAAAATTATATAGTTTATAGCTCTCATACCAAGGAGAAACCAACACAAATTTATATTCAATTGTCACTATTGTATAAAAGAAGTACAATTTACTAACACCTTAAGGGGCAAATTCTCTATAATTATGTTTGAAGAAACACTTTAACGTAATGAAAGACAATGTGTTAGCCTTTTCCCTGCCTTAATATGATTGCTTTTCTTGGTATGTTCCCTTCCATTTTATTTTCCACATATATTTTAACAAAGCTGTAAACACAGTATACTCATTTGACATTTCATAAACATTTTTCCATACTGCCATGTGATCTGCATATTTTAATGGATGTTTAATAATTCACCAAGTTGAAATATCATTCTGTCATTGAATATTAACCTGTTCTCTTACTAGTGAATATTTTAAGTTCTCTAATATTCTCTCATTATAAGTCAGAGCAATAAGCATATTATATATATATATGAATGTGTACCTTTCCCTTTTGAATTGTATTCACAGGAAAAAAAAAATACAGGAATGGAATTATTTGGACAAAAAAATGGATATCTGCTCAACTTCTGCCAAATACTGTCAGTCTTCCAAAAAGAATGCAAGGAGTATGCCAATTTATAGGTCCAAGAGCAGTGTACACAAATAAAAGCAATGAGTAAAACAATGCTACAACATTTTTGGTAAAATGAAACATACAATACAAACAATAAAGTACCATATCTTTTAAGTATATAGCTCAAAGAATTTTTACAAATGTACGTAACTCCGTGTAACCATTACCCAGAGCAACACTGTCAGTGCCTAGAAGCCCTTTTCATATACCCGTTAATCATTAGTGCTTGACAAAGGAAGCCACTGAACTGACTTCTACCACCATAGATTATTACTGCTTGTTTGTTATTTATATAAAGGAAATCATACCATATGTTCTCTTTTGTGTTTGGCTGTTCTCACTGAACATTATGCTTGTGATACTGACTCATCGACGCTCTGCATTTAGCAGTAGTAGCTCATTCTTTTTTCACTGTTGTAATCAATGGAATGAATATAACCAAAATTATTTATCTATTACTGGTGATACACTTGAGGTATTTCCAGTCTTTTGGGGTGGGGGGGATGAGTGCTATTACAAATTATACTGCTATTAATATTTTTTCATATGTATCTTTTGGTAAACATACAATTGCTAGGTCATTCGTTTACTTTGTAGATATCGCAAAAACAATTTTTAACAGTGGCTGTACTAATTTACATTCCTACTAGTAGAGTGTGAATGAAAAAATAACGTAATCATTTGATATTTCATAAACCTTTTTATTACTGATTTCTAGCTTACACTGTTGTCGCAAAAAAATTCTGAATGATTTCAATCCTTTAGAATTTGTTGATACTTAATGCTCAGGATATATTGAATATTCCAGGTGTACTTAAAAAGAAAGTATTTACTGAGTGCAATGTTCTATGTATGTCAAATAGTTCATATCTGACGTTGTTCAAATCTTCTATCCTTACTTTTGGGGGGGGCTTGTTTATTCTACCAGACTTAAGAAAAGTATGCTCAAGTATGCCACTAAAACTGGACTGTCTATCTCTACTTTTACTTCATATATTTTTATTTATTTTGAAGTTTTGTTTTTAAGGTCAGAGTTTTATTTTGTAATAATGAGATGTCCCACTTTATCTCCAGTGATGTTTCCTGCTTTAAACTCTGTATTTGTGTATTATTACTCCAGCTTTCTTGAGTTCATGTTTGTGTGGCATTTCCTATCCTTGAAATATCAACCCTTCAGTGTCTTTATATTTAAGTTGTGTCTCTCATAAAGACCACATTGTAAGATTTTTGCACTCTTTGGTGTTCAGCCAAGAGAAATGAAAGCCTATGTGTAGACATTGTACAAATTTGTACATACATGTTCCTAGTTTCATTGGTAATAGCCAAAAACTAGAAACAACACAAATATCCTTCAACAAATAAATAAACAAATTGTGCTATGGCCACAAAATGGAACACTATACAGCAATATACATGCGGTAACATAGACGAATTAATGGTAAGTATGCAGAGTTAAAGACGACAGACAAAAAAAGTATACTTTATAATTCCACTTATATAAAAGGCAGGTTAGCCTGCAATAACAGAAAGATCAGTGGTTGCAGGGGAAGGAGGGGAGCGGACAGGGCAGTAAGAGGAGAGGAAGGGAGGGAGTACAAGGGGGCACGAGACAACTTTCAACAATGATGGATATGTTCACCTATCTGGCCACTAACAGGTGAATGAACTGTGCTTTAATCATCAAACAGAATACTTATCAACAAAAAAAGGAACTAACACATGTAATATCATGGACAAAGCTCAAAAACTTGTGAGCGAAAGAGGCCAGATGAAAAGAAATACATAGTCTAAGATTTCATTCATATGAACTTCCAGAACTGGCCAAACTAATCTATGACAGAAATCAGACCAGTGGTATTTGGGACAAGGACTGGGGGCACAAGACGCAAGAGAACTTCCCAGGGTGACTAGAAATATTCTAAATCTTCTATGATTTCATTATATGTAAATTATACCTCAATAAAATTGATTTAAATTTTATAACAGTATATTTATAAAGCTTCATAAAACTCTATTTAGCAATCAATATAAAAAAATTTTTTTAAGTCACTGTATTCACACCCACTAGGGTGGCTATAATCCAACAGACAGACAACAACAAGTGTTGACAAGAATGGAGATATAGAACCCACATACACTGCTGCTGGGAAGAGAAAAGGATACAGTCACTTTGGAAAACAGTTTGGTCATTTAAAAAGTTAAGCAGTTAACCATACGACCCACCAATTCCACTGGTAGGTATACATACCTAAGAGATATATCCACACAAAAACTTTTATACAAATTTTCATAGCAGTATTAGTCATAATAGCCAAAAAACAGAAACAATACTAAATGTCTATCAACAGATGAATAAACAAAATGTCATATTATGCATGCACTGGAATATTATTTGGCAATAAAAACCAATGAAGTATTGTTACATGCTACAAATATGGATGAACCTTGAAAACATTATGTTAAAGAAGCCAGAAACAAAAAAGCCACATATTTTATGATTCCATTTATATGAAATAGCTAGAATAAACCAATCTATAAAGACAGAAAATAGATTAGTGGTTGCCAGTGGCTGAGGTGACAAGGAATGGAGAAAGGCAGGATTTCATTTTGAGGTGACAAAATGTTTCAGGATTAGACAGGGATGATGGCTGCACAACCTTGTGAATATACTGAAAAACCCTGAACTGTACACTTTAAAAGAGTAAACTTTATGATATGTGAATTAGATCCCAATCTAAAATTCAATATATATTTTAAAAACTCCAAAAACTCAACTGCAATCAGAACATTTTGAGGTTTTGTATTAAGTATCAGAACTTGCATAATGTTTCTGCTACAGGAGATATAAAGCAAGTAAACCCCTTTCTCCACAGAATTCATAAAACAGCATACAAACATACCATTTCTAGAAATGCCATCTCTGACAAATGTGCATCAATGACATCTTATCACTCATAGAAACCACACATGAAAGAAACATGAAGAATGTGCATAGTTACAACCTTTCCTTCAAGAGCCTAGAATTCATCTCCCCTCACCTCCATTGCTTCCTGAGCAATCTCTGGCATGTGTGACTGAGGGACCAGCTGGACGAGCCCTGTTATTAACTCCGCTGTACTGCCTTGGGTTTCAGGCCCCTGTTTTCTTGGATTCTGCAGAGAAAAAAGCAAGTTCAATTAAAAAACTGTATCTACCACTTGACAGGAGGTAGAGAGAAAAGAGAAGGGAGAATGCCTGCTAATGGGTACACAAGGCTTCTTTTTAGGGTGATGAAAATATTCTAGAATTAGTGGTGATGTTGCACCATCTTGTGAATATACTAAAGACCAGTGAATAGTACATTTTAAAATGGTGAATTTTATGGTATGTGAACCATAGCTCAATAAAATACAATAATTGTGGAATTTTTTTAAAAGTCAAAACTGGGGGCACCTGAGTGGCTCAGTCGGTTAAGCATCTGCCTTCAGCTCAGGTCATGATCCCAGGGCCCCTGGGATCGAGCCCCGCATCGGGCTCCCTGCTCAGCGGAGAGCCTGCTTCTCCCTCTGCCTGCCCCTCTGCCTACCTGTGCTCCCACGCTATCTCTCTGTCAAATAAATAAATAAAATCTTAAAAAAAAAAAGTCAGAACTGCTTTTGTTAAGGATTCACTTAATCTACATCTATAGTGTTCCTTCATGTGAATGATGTCCAGAGAAAATCCTAATGAAAAGAAAACAAAAGCTAGGAATTAATTAATTTCTTAATTAAGAAATTATATCAATATAAGGAGTAGGTAAAATTTTTTTTCACTAACACTACACTGGCTAAATAATATACCTCTGGTTTGGAACTGATCAAAGGCAAAGAACATGCACAGCATGATCACCCTGTGCAGCCCTCTCGTCTAGTATAAAGCATCTTCCCCAATCCATCCAAGGCTGGAATCCACCCCTCCAGATGCCTGTACATTTTCATTGTGGAAAAACATTGTGTACTAAGCAAAGCAAATCAGCGGCGTATATAAATGCAAATGTCTACCTAAAGAGACTAAAATGCTTCCTGTAGCTTGGAAGCATCTATTTACACTTCAAGAATATATGGTTTTTTGTTTTTTTTTTTTTAAGATTTACTTATTTTAGAGAGACAGTGGGGGGGGGTGGAGAGCAGAGGGGGAAGGAGAGAGAGAATCCCTGCTGAGCATGGAGCCTGAAGCTGGCCAGGGCTCCATCTTATGACCCCAAGATCATCACCTGAGCCGAAATCAAGAGTCAGACGCTCAACCCACCAAGACACCCAGGCGCCCCTATATGGTTCACTTAAGTGAGACCAATGCAACTTGTGCCCCTATTTTACTTGGCTAACTGTGGATTCTTTCCCATTATGATTAAGGTAAACCCTCATCCCAAAATATCTGCAATTCAAAACTATTAGCCTACTTTATGAAATTTTAGATTCATTCACACATCATAACATTTATTGGATACCAAAGTCACGGCAAGTTAAAAAGATGTGTTTCCTACCCGCTTGGAACATGTGGTCTGGTGGGAAAGACAGACCAATAAAATCAGCAGACCAACGACTGTAAAACTGCAAATGAGAGAAGAACTGCAAGGTACGTGCTGCTAGGAGCACCTTACTAGAGCACAGTCAGGGAGACTCCCTCCAGGTAGTGAAAGCAGGTCTGAATGAGCCGGAATTATGCATAGAAAGAGGAAAGGGAAGCATATCACAAGCCGAAGAAACAGCAAGAGAAGGTATGAAGGAAGGGGATAAGTAATATGGAATGAACATTGAGCACCACTACAGTAAAAGAGAAAGAGAAAAATAGGGCGCTAAGTGTGGCAGCAGTAGTAGGTGGGAGTCAGACTCTGCATGCCCCTATGGGTCTATTTGAAGTTTGGTCTTTATTCCAAGAGCAATTTCAACTAAAAGGTTCTAAGCTGGGCAAGAGACATGGTAAGATTTGCTTTTTAAAGACATCACCATAACTCTAACTTCAGTGCAAAGAAATGTTTACAGGAAGGTAGATGAGGGTACAAGCTAGGCCTTGAGGAGGGCTGACAGAATGAGAGCAGTATGCACTAGGGCAGAGATGGGAGGGATGGCAGACAATAAAATCATGTGACCTTAAAAATACCATGACTGACATCATTTAATAGTTATTCCTACATTTCTCCTATTTACTACAATTTAGAATTCTTCATGTAAATAGGAAATAATTATTTTTAAAGATTTTATATTTATTTGTCAGAGAGAGAGAGTGCACAAGCAGTGGGGGTGGCAGGCAGAGGAAGAGGGAGAGGGAGGAGCAAGCTTCCCCAAGCGGGGAGCCCAATGTGAGACTTGATCCCAGGAACTCGGGATCATGACCTGAGCCGAAGGCAGACTCTTAACTGACTGAGCCACCCAGGCGTCCCTATAATTAAGTATTTACAGTGAATCATTATTTTAACCTACCTTTGGTTACGCTGAGAAAAGTTGCTTCACCACTAGATGGCAGCAAAGAAAATAATTTCAATATTAAATGACTTCTGGCTAAATTTCAACCTTGGAAAACAGCAAGTTTTGTTTAAATTCTTGTTCTTTGACTAATGAAATACTTAACACTGAAGGCACCAGTGGCTCTGGTGCATTCTTTACCCTGACGTATAGCACTGCAGAGCGAAGTGAATTAAATTCCATCAAATGCATGATGAAATCCCACCGAAAATAACTTGTGCTACAAACAAAGATGTGAGGAGAAAGGGGATTTGATTACTTTCATAGTCTCACTGATAAGACTTTATGGAATTTTCCATGCCAGATTCTAATGGCTTATTCTATGAAACTCCCAAATTTGGATGGGCTTCTTTAAAGAATTCAAAATATCACAGGCCATCCTGTGGCATTACTAATCCCTTTAGGAATTCTGTGTCTCTCTCTCTTCCCTTTTCTCTGCAGAAAAAGTACTCATGTACATTTTTAAAATTCAAGGGGGTCACAGAACTCTTGAAAATATGGACATCAGTAATGAACCCCTATATATAGTAATTTGAAAGCACCTTATCAGCATTTATAAAACCTATTGCTAAACAAAGCAGTAAGAAATTTTTCTGAGCGCTGCTCTCCAGGGACTGCAGCAACTTCAACAAAGGTTAAAAAGATTATCCTATGACCTTCACAATACAAAACTGTCATATTTGGGGTATTATTAATATTAATGTCAACTGTCTTTTATTACTAGTAATAATAGGTGACATTTATTTGGTGCTTATTATGCATTTATTGATTGTTCCTAAAAGCATGAGTGTACTATCTCAAGCTTCTTAACAATCTCTCTGAGACATGAACTGTTATCATCATTTTGAGAAAAGGAAGACACAAGAGAGGTTAAGTCACCCAAATCACATCACTGGTTTGTCTCCAGAGCCCATGCTTTTAATCACTTCATATAACTAGCACTCATTCACATCTGGTAGTTCCTAACTACTTTGTGTACCACAGTGTTGCCCTCAGGAATCAAATACCATCGAAAGCTGCAAAGGCAGAGTTATGACAATAATTAAGTGCTAACCACACCCATCTGGACCCCCTTCTCCTTCCAATATAGTATTTGCAGGCAAAGCCAGTGGTAATAGGTTGATGACAGAAGAAAGGGAAATAAAAAAGCTAAGTGGTCTGGCAAGCCCAACTGGAGATTTAAAAACCAACTGTGAACAAGACAAAGGACTTGGATTTATGTTTGCTTCATTACCTCCACCCCCACCCCAGGATAATGTCTAACTATATAAACCTGGTAACAAGGCAAAGAAAAAAGAGCTCACAAAAATATGTTAGTTTAATGACAGGGAAAATTAAGAAGAAAGGTTAAGAAATCTATAGTAGTATTAGAGAAACGTAATTTCTCCATAAGTTAGTTTTTTTTAAAGATGTCTTAGGTTTCAAGCATCATCAGAAAGGATGAGGAATGTTCTTTAGCTAATAATCATCTCCAAGGTCTTGGCATTTTACTTAAACCAAATTAAGTTAGTGTAGTAATTTCAAGGCCTTTCATAAAAAATACTTACACAAAGCAAGAGCTTTGGATCTGCATGAATTAGTTTCACCATGGACAAGAGAAGATACTTATAGCTTCTTGTCTCCAGGTCTGTAGGTTTTTCTTTAAATTTAAGGCTTGTTACTTTTTCTTTAAATGTAAGACTCTAAAAATAAAAACAAAAACATGTCATCATCTTGTAAAAATCAGACATCAAATTCAAGACAATAGCTATCTAACTTTTAAAAATAAATCCATCATAAAAAAGCTTTGAAAAAACAGCCATTTTATACCACCATATGTGTGGTATGAATACAAGCATCCAAAAGTAAGTATAAGAATATTATTAAGCTTAAAAAACAAATAAAAATGATTTTTGCAACATTTATATTATTCTTATATATATATATCTAATAAAGTTTGTGACAATTTATTAAAAACACTAAACACTTTAATGTCAAGTTGACTCCTAAGTAAAAGAACAATTTTCCAAAATGTGGGAAACATTAGGGATAAAATATTTAGTCTATAGCTCTCACAAATACATACACTGACCTATTCATTTAACAAACATTTATCTGACACAAATATTTCATAGAATCTACATTAATTTTATTTTTTAAAGATTTTATTTATTTAAGAGAGAGAATGAGAGAGAGCGAGCACGAGAGGGGGAAGGGTCAGAGGGAGAAGCAGACTCCCCACTGAGCAGGGAGCCCGATGTGGGACTTAATCCTGAGACTCCAGGATCATGACCTGAGCTGAAGGCAGTCCCTTAACCAACTGAGCCACCCAGATGCCCCGAATCTACATCTTACTAAAGTAAGATGCATCATTAATGTACCACAAGAAATGAAAAACCACCATCAACTCTTAAGACACCAAATAAGATATAGTCCCAATTTCAGAGATGTTAAAAACTAAAAGTGTTTCTTAGACTTGATGAAATATGCTATATTGGCAATCTTTGTAATTTAATAGCCTAATTGTAAGTTGTCCTTTTTCCTTCAATGGCATTCCACCTCTCTCAAGTTATAGAATGCATGTATTTTGCCTGAAGAACATTAGTAAAGCAGAGAAAGAACTCTGACAAAGGTAAGTCATGAAAAATGTGCTTCAATTACAAAGATAACTATGGTAGATGCTGTGCTGATACCATAATTATGAATGTTATTCAACCAAAAATCCAACAATTACCTTCTGGACACAAAACCACCTCTTTCTATTGTTATAAATCATTTTCCCTTTTCCTTTAAAAGGGCATAAAAATATCAAGTTCTGACACATATGCCTTTATTTATTAATGTTTTTAGTTTTAGGTGTACAACATAGTGACTTAATACTTAAATATATTCCAAAATGGTCACCACAAAAAGTCTAGTTACCATCTGTCACCACACAAAGTGGTTACAACATTATTGATTATATTCCCTATGCTGTGCATTACGCCCCCAAGTCTTATTTTATAACTGAAAGAAAGTACCTCTTAATCCCCTTCACCTTTCGTTGATCCCCCAACCCCCAACTGCCCTCCCTTCTGGCAACCGTCAGTTTGTTCTGTTTCTGTTTTGTTTTTTAGATTCCACACGTAAGTGAAATCATATGGTATTTTTCTTCTCTGACTTATTTCACTTAGCATAATACCCCCACGGTCCACCCATATTGTTGCAAAGGACAAGATTTCATTCTTTTTTATGGCTGAGTAATATTCCAGTGTGTATATAAACCACATCTTTTCTTTAATTTTATTATATTAGTCACTATACAATACATCATTAGTTTTTGATGTAGTGATCCATGATTCATTGTTTTCGTATAACACCCAGTGCTCCTTGCAGTACGTGCCCTCCTTAATACACATCACCAGGCTAACCCAGCCCCCCACCCTCTTCCCCTCTAAAACCCTCAGTTTGTTTCTCAAGTCCATAGTCTCTCATGGTTCATCTCTCCCTCCGATTTCCCCACATCTTTTTTTTTTTTTTAAGATTTTATTTATTCATTTGACAGAAACAGCGAGAGAGGGAACACAAGCAAGGGGAGTGGGGGAGGGAGAACCAGGCTCCCCACGGAGCAGGGAGCCCGATGCGGGAATCAATCCCAGGACCCCAGGAATCATGACCTGAGCCAAAAGCAGACGCTTAACGACCGAGCCACCCAGGCACCCCTCCCCACATCTTATCCATTCATCTACTGATGGACTTAGGTTGCCTCCATATCTTGCTATTGTAAATAATGCTGCAATGAACATAGGGGTGCATGTCTTTTCAAATTAGTGTTCTTGTTTTCTTCAGATAAATACCTAGGAGTAGAGATGTTGGATTGTATAGTATCTCTATTTTTAATTTTTTTTAAAGACTTTATTTATTTGACAGAGAGAGAGAGAGAGAGAGAGAGCAGGAACACAAGCAGGGGGAGTGGAGAGGGAGAAGCAGGGTTCCCGCAAGCAGGGAGCCCGATTCCTGGGATCATGACCTGAGCCGAAGGCAGACACTTAACGACTGAGCCACCCAGGTGCCCCTTATTTTTAATTTTTTGAAAAACCTCCATACTGTTTTCCGTAGTGTCTGCACCAATTTACATTCTGACCAACAATGCGCGAGGGTTCCCTTTTCTCCACATCCTGCCAACACCTGTTATTTCTTGTCTTTGTTCTAATCATTCTGACTAGTGTGAGGTGATATATCACTGTGGTTTTGATTTGTACTTCCTTGATGTTTAGTGATGTTAAGCATGTGCCTGTTGGGCATCTATATGGCTTCTTTGGAGAAACTGTATATACACAGATAAAGGCTATCCAGCATCTATGCACCCATAATAAAAATGTCCAAGTAAATGGGCTGTCTTTCAAAGGCAAAAAGTGGAGATGCATAGCTTTACACATAGCTACAATTCTCAATGCTTAAGTGTAAGACGCATATGTTAGTATGCCTAAGAACGCTGAAGGGTTTTAGTCCTCAAAGGGGAAACCAGCTATCTAACATACACATTAATGCTTAAGAATGTCACTATAGAAAAGAAACACAAAACTTACAAATACTGTTTGCTTTTATATTTAAAATCCTGTTGTAAATATCTTACCAAATGTACTTAATAAAATCCACTTTTACTGTTTGCTCCCATTAAATTTTATTTTATTTTTTAAAGATTTTATTTATTTATTTATTTGACAGAGAGAGACACGGCGAGAGAGGGAACACAAGCAGGGGGAGTGGGAGAGGGAGAAGCAGGCTTCCCGCAGAGCAGGGAGCCTGAAGTGGGGCTTGATCCCATCATGACCTGAGCGGAAGACAGACGCTTAATGACTGAGCCACTCAGGCGCCCCTCTATTCTTTTTTCATTCTAAGTCATGGTAACACCTTAGATCAAAGTGATCAATTTTCACTAAACAAATGTATTTACTAAGTTGTAACTTAGCATAACTGCTCTTCCCTGATGCAGCCATTGCACAGGAACACAGATCAGAGAACAATTAACAGATATAATAGTTATCTCTTATTCAGTAATCATTTTCAAAAAGTTAATAGTTCAATTACGTCATCTTTTTTTTTAAGATTTTATTTATTTATTTGAGAGAGAGAGAGAGCATGAGAAGCGGGGAGGGTCAGAGGGAGAAGCAGACTCCCCACTGAGCAGGGAGCCCGATGCGAGTGTGATCCCAGGACTCCAGGATCATGACCTGAGCCAAAGGCAGTTGCCCAACCGACTGAGCCACCCAGGCGCCCTCAATTATGTCATCTCTTAATCTCAGGTATCAGCATATAAATTTTATTCCAGCACTGCTGCCTAATATGGAGTAAAGACTTGAAAGGGTTAAAGAAAGTTTTTAGCTCAAATATCTTTTAATTAATGACCATTAGGGGGTTATATAAAATCAGGAACAACATGCTAAAGAAGAAATATACTTCTTAACTAGAAATGTAAGAAAAATAATCCATTCATTAATTTACTGATTGGCCTTCCATACTACAGATATTAGTAAGACTCCAAGCTGGTACATGCTCTTTGGCCAAAGGAGAGAAGCCATCATGCCCAGGAATAAATTCATTAATCAGAATATTAGCTGCCTATTAAGGGCTTAAACCATTTGTTAACTTATTAAGACTATGACTAAATTACAGGCATGTAAGAGCATTTGCTGAGCCAGGATCTCCTTAAGAAGCAAAATGTGCATAAATTACACATATTTGTGAAAATGCATACATCTATTATTAATCGGCTACCTTAGTTTTAAAACAGTAAAGGATTAGTGCTAAAAAAAAGTATTTCAAACTTTTAAAAATACTGTAAAAGTATAAAATGGAGAAGCTATGGCTCAACGTTCATATGGAAAGACTAAAAAGTTTAAATGCCGAAGAGCTCAATCCAAGATTATTATTATTGCATTATTATGCAATCTTAAACTATATTAGTAGAAACATGCACAGCAGGCACAGCAGGTTAATGGCATTCTTCACTTATATCACATCTGGAACATGAAAATCCTATCTTAATATGTCATTTTAATTGAAGAAAAGGCGTTAAGTTGAATTCTTTCCAAAAGAGAAGCAAATCAAGAAAGAAATTCATTCACTCATTCAACTAATATATACTAAATGCCTACTACATGCCAGATACTATTCTAGGGGCCAGGAACCCAATGTCTGCCAAGCCAGAAAGAGCTCCTGCTTTGATCAAGCTAATGCACAAGTGAGGGAAGACAGCTGAAGAACTGGACAGACACTGAAATGAATGTCAACTATTCACTAATCATGTGACTATTTGTCACTCACTAAACATTATTTGTGCAGATCAAACAGTACACACACACATACCCCACAAGCTTTTAAAGAAAGCTAAAGTAATAAAATCCCTCCCAATGCTAAATCATATAAAAATAAAAAGAAACCTTAGGAGTACAGGGTAACTTTATTGAAATATCTGTAGTGCTGTCTTAATGGAAGAATCAGAAATATTCTTTGGAGCTTCAGAAAAAAAGAGGATCAATGATGAATGGGAGTGATAGGGAGATGAGTCCATCTTGGTTAAAAAAAAAAAAAAAAACCCTTCAAACTGCTCTTTCCTACAAGAAATACATCCACCTCCAAAATACAGGGTGGTTTATAAAGCCTTCTTACAGACTGAACTCCACGACTGCTACTTCTGCAGCAAGACAAAGGCTCAGGTTTATCAGAGACACGAATCATCTGAGGCAATGCAAAGGAGGACAACACACTGAAATTGTCACGTAATACAGCAGTTCTCAATTGGGGGTAATTGTCTCCCAGGGGAATCTGGAAACATCTGGAGACATTTTTGGACTAGCAGGACTGGTACTACTGGCACATAGTGGGCACAGGCTAGAAATGCTGCGAAGCATCCTATAACATATAAAATAGTCCCCTACAACATTCCAAAATATCAACAGTGCCAAGGTTGAGAAACCCTGATGTCACGTATTTAAACCATGTATTATGAATTTCTGTGTTTCCAGACTTGATGGCCACCTATAGTGAGCTATTTATTAGAAGTTTTCAAGCAAAAGCTCCAAGACTGGCATCTCTGTGAGAGAAAGTGCCTTGTCTGTTTAGTTTGTCATGCTTCCCTGGTGTTAACACTATGCCTGGCAGCTTGTGGAAGAGCTCAATATTTCCACATTTTTTGTCTGACTATTCACTCACCAGGTTTAAGAGGGGTAAGATTCACCTTAAGGATCATCTAAATTATAAAATTTTATTATTCTAAAAAATTATTTCATGTTAAATCTGTTAATTATTTTTTCTGATAAGATCAGCCAAAAAGCTCTCCTTCAGCCACTATGTACAATTATATACATATGTATATATACCTATACATCCATACATAACAAAAATTTCATACATATATAAATACATAAACAGCTTAAGAATGATTTTACAAACCAAATATATACTGAAACTTTCAGAGAATAATAGGAAATAAAAACTAAATTCTTATCATAGGTGTCCTTGGACCAAAAGAAGTCTAGTTATGACTGTTATGAAATAACTTCCAGTAATACAATATGTTGCTCCTAGAATCAGTTAATAAGTAGAGCTAAGAAGTAAAATAACTTCTAAATGTAGGGAATATTTTCAGAATGCCAATCAAATTTTGTCTTTATTCGAAAGAATAATTTAGTTTCATTTTCTTTCAGTTCTCATGCACAGAAAATTAAATTGCAGATGGCTGGTAAACTGGATATTGAAAATAAAGTGCAAGTGAGTATTAACTTTCTAACAATTTCTATTATTGGAGGCCATTAATTTCTGCAAGAAGTAGAAAACAAAATAAAAAGTCAAAGTTCTAATTTCCTAGAAGATATTTAGAATGAGTAATTTTTAAACATTTTAAGTCATTTTCCAAAACAACTTTTTAAATGTCTAGTTAAATGACACTTAAGTAACTACCATTTAAAATTTATCTCCAATTAACTTAGAGTGAAATTTTCAATTTTCTAAAAAATTAAGTACTTGGTATCACAAAAAGTCAACTAAAAATAACTTCGCATTTTATTTATTTTACTTAATAAAACATAATTGCCATGTTCTTTGGCTCTAATTTTTTAGACTAAATAACCCCAAAATATATGGTATAGCAAACTTCTCTACTTGAACGTCTGAGATAAATAATCCTCAGAAACAATTACTGATGACTGCATAAGAGTGAACAATAACTGTATTAAACCAAAATATTTTATTGAGTAAGGGAACTTGGGAAAAGAGAAACATGCCACGGAGGAAGCTGTTTAAATTATAAGTGTGAAGTGGCTAATTTACTAGATAAAACCAATAGGTAAAAACATGCTACATTTTCATCTGAAATGACATGATGTGACTATAACAGTAACTACACACAGAAAAGTCAAAGAAACCAAGGACTTTTCTGGGGTAGTTACAATGGGTCATACTTACAGCCACAGAAGCCCACTGCCATGCAAAACAGTGACTGGTTGGCATCTGATCATGTGAGCGACAGCAGCCAATAAAAATAGAAAATAAGCAGAAGACAAAGCACCACCAATCAATGTCAAGAGTTGCCATGTGTAATACTCTTGCTATACATAAATACCAAGAAATGACTTGTACAATCTGTAATTGTCTGTTTAAATTGGTTCCATATGAGTTTTAAAATTCCATTTAAGAATATTTATGTTAGATACCTAATTTAAAAACACTCCTTTTACTAAGTTTAAACACAAACTTCAATATCAAAGTGCCTATCATTTTTAAACACACAAAGCACATTTGCTGAAACATGAAATACTTTTATTTTAAATAAAAATGTTTAATTTTATTTCTAATTTCCTATATGCAATGTTCAACATCCAATGGGCAAAAAGCGTGCATTAGTAGAAACATTCACTCTAACCCAGGAGTCAGGCTTCCCTTACTGATCCCCAAAGATGAGGAATAAACCAGAATATTTTGATTTATTAGGAAAAGTTACAGGAAAAACAAAGTAAAAGAGGAAAGAAGGAAAGAAAGGAAAGGAAGGAAGTAAATTTAAGATTTTAACAGCATTTTGTGAGAAAATTTCTCTAAGAAAATTAAGTTCAACCCCCTGAAATAGTGAAAAACAAACACCACTGACTAGCATTTCAATAATACTGCAGTATACAACATACCACACTTACAGAAAAGAAGGGGCTCATTTGATTTTCTAAAATAATCAAAAAAGCAGGAATAGGATAGAGACAATGAAAATGCAACAGGGAGAAGGTGGGATTCAAGTTTATGATGAATCTTACCGGTGCCATCCGTATTGCTGGGTGTGCTCCACAGCCCTGCACTGCTTTATGAAGGGTTTCACCAAACATGTTTCGAAGCTCAACTGAGTGACAGTATACAGCATCAATCTTAGGCCACCAATCCAATGCAGACTGTAGAAAAACAGAGACCATAAGGGAGGAAAAGTACAAATTTGCATGAGTTATACACTCTGGTTAACACTGTAGCCTTATGTTTTATCCTTCTGTGAAAAACTTTCTAAGACCATGCAAACACACACCATGATTTCCAAAGTCTTCAAATAATATCTTTAATTCAAACACCAACCCATACATTTATTTTAAAATATAATAATGAACATGAGACAAATTGCCACTCCATGTGCATGAGCATGAGACTGTCTTTTCTAACTGATAAGCTAATGAATCTGAAAAACAGTCTTTAGAGAGCTAATTCTGTAGCCAATCTTCTTTTTTTAAGTTTAACATTTTATACGTTTCAGAAACATATGCATATATAGATAGTATATATTTTCCCACGTAAGAACGCTACTATCAAAGCTTTAAAAAAGATTAGTGGTTCAACACAATGTTGAAGGAACATGTGGCAAACCATCACTTATATGCCTACAAACAACAATGATAAGTACAACACAAAATTAGTAAATGAAATAAAACTATTAGTAAACCTATAACCTTAAATTGATATGCAATGATGGTACAATACACAAAAAGACTAATGATCACCACAAAGACAAAATGATCATAGCTAAATAGATTTAAAGGTAATAATTTTATGTAAATATTTGTCTATTTCAGTTTTACCTGTTTAGCTTTGGTTCTAGTTTCTAGTGCCTATTTTATTTGAATAGTGCCTAATTTAACTTTAAAATTAATCACTATGTTATGAAAATCACTAAAGCTATAAAGTCTATCAGTTAATACAAAAATGGATGAATTGTCACTCCATATGGAGATTATACAAGGCATGGGACGACTTCAGACATAGGCTACCAGCTTACTACACTCCTGGCTCCATAGGAAGCACCGGAAAGAATGACTGAACTCGCACAAGAAGAGGACCTAAGAGCATCACACCCTATTCCCAGGTTCCTTCTCATCCAAAATGAAGCTAAATTCTCAACTTCTCATTTCTTCACCCATAATTCTCAGAATATTCTAGGTAGCATCAAGTTATATTACCTTAACCTAAAATTAGATTACAAACTCTACTGGATAGTAAATGATACAATCAACTTAAAATACACAATTTCAATACTGAACTCTATTTATAGGAAGGGCCCCCAAAAGCTGCGAGGGAAGAAATAAATTCTCTTTGGATAATATAGTTGTTTCTGCTATTCCCCCAACTCTTTATTTAAGCTAATTCCTAACAAATTATCAAATTTTAGTTTGGTTATAGAATGGACTCTTTAAACTTTGGTCAATTTAGTCACTTGACTTGCCCAAGCAATCAACACAGCTTGATTTCCATATACTTACAAATGTATACAGCTTGTGTTAATCAGCTTAAAATAACAAAGGCTGAATGATCACAAAATGCATTGAGATAGGGGTCCTACTCATTCTCCTGACCCCATAATATCTTGTCAGAAACAAATAACTAAAGAGAGATACATCCCATATAACATCCTATCCAAACTATTATGCTATATCAATAGTTATTGAAATCGTATCACCATACGAGATGCATCCTATAAAATAATATGACTTCAACTTAAGATTTAGTGATTGTCATAACTGCCATTTTTCATAATATAAAAATTTATTCATTTTAATGTAAAAGTTAAAGATATACTTTCAAATAAAATATGCACTAAAAACTAGGCATGATGTAGTTGGCAAAAATTACAGTGTTTTAAGCAGTTACTAAATGTGTCTCTTCTGAAACTAGTCAACTAAAGTAGACATTCCTTTTTTTCCTCCTCGAAAACACTAAGTTTATTGCCAAACAAATGGCAATACTTTTACAAGTACATAGTATGAGCAAACTATGGCAATTCTTCAGGAGATTACTTAAATAAATTTTCAAGGCCTTGGAGAGAACTTGTCCAAACCCTCAGGAAGAAGAGATCATGTCATTCTCAGCACGTGAGCTATCTGTAAGGGAACTACAACTGCCATAAGGAAAACACCAGCACACCGAGTACTGTACAGCTGCAGCATGTTCCGCTGACTGCTAAGATATGGGTCACATAGGTGTATTACTATTTCTTTAATTTCCCAATTTTAACAACATACCTAATTTAACCTAAAGGAACCCAATAAAGATTAAGTACGTAACACAGATCTTATAACTATAATTCACCTCTTATAGTATGCCATAATAAAAAAAAGTGACAGTACTATGAGTACCATTTTCAAAGCTGACAAAAGTCTACAATATAATAAAATTCAAATAGTCCACAGATTTTCAGATTTCTTAGGAAGAAACAGAATATTTTAGATCTAAACACTGTACTTATGAACTGAGTATGAATATGTTTCCCAGAAAGAAAACAAAACTGCAAACACTATCAATTCTAACTAACCCTCAAAAACATATCACTAAAACTTTCATTTGACAATGTGACAGTAAGAAACAAAATCTGTGAATTTGGCTAAAGAACCATGGAAGAAAAGAACTTATGAGGTGTATTGAACCAAGAATCAAAAAAAAGGAAATCTTACACTAAGAATAAATTTAAGTTTAGGAGCCCAAATATCTAAGAAAAACTTCATGAGATTTCAAGACAAAGTATTTCCATAACTGTCTTCAGTGAAACTCTGTAATGGTCAATTCCATAAATCTGCATAGTTACTTTATGAATAGTCCTTTCAGTCAGAAAGTACTTCAGATTCAGTATCTATTAGCCTCAAACCACAGGAAAGAAAAAAACCAATCCTAACAAGAAACAATTTATCAAACATTCTATAATATGATAAAGTATCATCATCCAAAGTATAGCTTTAAAAGATACTTTACAGACTCAAATTTATGCTTTTTGTCAAGCATAAAGGTTACTGATGCTGAGCATTTTAAAACTTAGCCAATATAGGTTTTTCTTTATAAAAATAGACTTATTGACGTGACCTCTGGTACAAACACACTCCACCTTCACACATGCAGTACTCATTGGAGTACAGAAGGATGCACAATCACTTCACCATATACACTGAGGCATGCATGAAGTACCACTCCAGGCATGCTTTAAATCCACAAAGGAGCAGCAGCTCAGCCACTTACAGCAGTGCCAAGTCCATGCTTGAAAGTGCTCTATATATTCAATTGTAGACAAAAATATTTCACAATTAAAGTAACTAGCCACAAAGTATCAAAAAAGTATATACTTGGGTTTATTTAATACAAGTTTTAAGCATTTATTTAAAACCATCCACTGTAATAAATGGAATGCTTTTAGTATTATAAGTAAAGGAGAAAAATAGTAATATTTTAATTCTGAATTACACATAAACCTGAGGGGGGAAATCATCTTTTTTTTTTTTTTCTTAAAATGGCCTTCAAAGTAAACATTGAGGATACAATGTCTTGGTTCACTACCCTGGCAAAAGTAAAGTAAAAATTTTTAAAATTTTTAATACAAACATACCTTACCTGCAATCAGATTCATTAAGCTTTCCCTTTCTGGGATAAGTAACATCTCATGTTATTTATACCTATAATTTAACCCACGGATACTCAACTGAGCAACTTATCATTCCCTCAACGCATTTTAGTTGTTCATAATGTCTGGGGGTGGGAGGAGGGAAGTGGCCCAAATGGCATTTAAGGAAATGAGGATCAGGGATACTAGGCGTCTTGCGATGCACAAGGTAGTGCTGCACAACAAGGAACTGCCCTGCCCAAAATGCTACTAGCACCCCACTGAGAAAAACTAAATGTGTCACTACATAGATTTAGAGTTATTTTTCCCCTGCAGGAATGGATAAAAGAAGAGACAACAGGAGCGCCTAGGTGGCTCAGTAGGTTAAGCGTCCGACTCTTGATTTCAGCTTGGGTCATGAGATGGAGCCCTGTGTTGGGCTCCATGCTGGGCATAAAGCCTGCTTAAGATTCTCTCTTTGCCTCTGCCTCTGCCCCTCCCTCTCTAAAAAAAGGGAAGGGAGAGGCGAAGGGAAGAGAGGAGAAGGGAAGGGAGGGGAGGGGAGGGAAGAGAAGGGAAGAGAAGGGAAGAGAAGGGAACGGAAGAGAAGAGAAGAGAAGAGAAGGGAACGGAAGGGAAGAGAAGGGAAGAGAAGAGAAGGGAAGGGAAGAGAAGGGAAGGAAAGAGAAGGGAAGGGAAGAGAAGGGAAGAGAAGAGAAGAGAAGGGAAGGGAAGGGAAGAGAAGAGAAGAGAAGGGAAGGGAAGAGAAGAGAAGGGGAAGAGGCAGAATTTGGTTTAATTAAACACATCCAAGGCAAATGAATGTGGGGAGGAATTTTTAACTCATCAGAGATACACTCTTAAAAATGGGATTTGATTTTTAAAGAGGACAAAAATACCTAAGTAATCAATGATTAAGGCAACCCTCTCAGGTCCCCTCCCTCTTTAGGAGCTTTGTACTATCACTCATAAACTTTGCTTTGCTGCCCACCAAAAAATAAATAGATAGATACACAAATAAATAAAGCCCCTTTTAAAGGAGAAAAAGAAAAAGTTGACCAATTTACACATAAATGGATAAAAGTAGAGCTCGAGAACCTTCAAAATATTATTGTTCCTAACCAAAACAACAGAATTTGGCAGAATTTTTAAGATTTGGAGTCCAAATATCTAAGAAAAACTTCATGTGATTTCAAGACAAAGTATTTCCAAAACTGTCTTCATTGAGACTCTGTAATGGTCAAATAGTTAAAACTTCATGGTCCAAATGTGACAAGGTTTCATTATCATTCTACTTAATGTATTCACATCAGAGTCGAAGGTTTCACAAGTACCTTTTAATGAGCTCGCTTATTTTGTCTGATATGCTTTTGTATCATGTCAATACCTCCATTTAAGTGTGCTAATATTTCATTTATTTAAGGAGGACTAAAAAGTACAATCAAATATGATCTTACCATTTTTAAAAAATGCACCATACTGGCCTACACCATAAATAGTTACTACTTTTAACTTAAATGGTAAAGTGACAAGTCAGAATATACCAAATGCCGGGAAAAGGCTAGGAGTATTAAAATAATATTTAAAGAGTCTGGGATGAAATGTTCAATTATATTCTCAGTGGCACTGTTCTTAAGGGCTTTTGATGCAAATAAAATATTTTAGGTTTAATCTTCCCAAAGGATCCTATTAACTCCTCTTTTCTCAATAAAGGCCCTCAGGTCAAATTGAATATGAAAAATATAATTGTGTATCAGTTACTAGATATAATCACCTATGAGAAATCTCCCTATACCATACATCTAAGTTCAAAACCTTTTATAAACCAAGAATGTCTTTCTTAAAAAGAAATAAAAAAGTAAAGAAAGGAAGAAAAAAAATTTTAAGTAATTTAGCAATACCTTTTGGACTTACATTGGTGATGATTCGATGGAGTGAATTTACCAGCACATAGTGAAATGTAGAAGGGGAATTCTGAGCCAGGCAGATCTACACAGGCAAAGGAAAAAACTGTATATTATTTCTGTGAGAAAAATATTCAACACAAATGAGGATAAAGAGAAACAGGAAAAAAAAAAGTTTTTAAAAAACAATAAATTCTTAAGGTCTTAAAATTAACATTAATATATAATATTGAGAAATACCAATTGATCTTTCTAGTCTTTTCACATTTATAAAGATCAACAGCATCAGTAAACATAACTGGATAAAAACTAATGCTCTCACCTTAAAGTGTTGGTTGTTGTGAGGGCTTATACGAAAGCAAGAAACAAGGCAGTCAATCATTAGATCCACATCTGCAGGCTGACTGCCTCTTGAGAATGGTTTACTTGGATTAAAAAGCAGGTTCTATGAAAATCCCAAAAGAAAACAAAAGCCTTTAAACAATCATGCAGTATTTTTTTACTAGTATTTAATAATATCAACACAATATCCACATACATGGAAATAACATTCAGTTGCCAGAAGAAGCACAAAGCACTAATGTGGTTCATCACTCTGATAAAATTCTTACTATATAAGATATGGTTCCTTTTAGGTCCTAAATGCTACAATATTTTAAAACCAAGTCTGAATATTTATGATAACTTAAGAAAACCAGTTAATTCTGTGTTTTCATCATATTCTAAGCCAATTTAGTCTGAGGAACACAGAAACAACAAAAGCAGGTCTTATGAACTTACCATCTAAGATGATTCAGACCTTTAGCATCAGCAATTATCTTTGACAATGATCTAGCATAACAATACTTTACTAGAAGTTTATTTTTCCTTTAGTTTTCTTAAAGTTTGTAGTAAAGAAATAACAAGCATATTACCTTAAGATCTACCACCATGGACTGAACTAGTAGGAAAAT
Organism: Eumetopias jubatus; assembly: GCF_037043125.1. NCBI lineage: Eukaryota > Metazoa > Chordata > Mammalia > Carnivora > Otariidae > Eumetopias > Eumetopias jubatus. Next base: position 123,600,885 of record NW_028274816.1, read on the forward strand.
GACAGAGTTATCTTCCCAGTTGATGTAAGTACTTGCTTTACACAGTTTGACACAGGCAATTGCGGCACTTTCCGTCAGCTGCCTGCTTCCTCCGTGGCCGGCAAGTGCTTTTCGTAGACTGTCCAAAAACAACTTCTATAGAATTCAAATATAGAAAGAAGTTTCTAGTTAATTAATGTGCAGTTTCTAACATTTCAGACTTGTCTAACAGCAAATTATCAGCCTCTAAAAATTATATTCTAAAACTACATAATTGATATTTCCGATTTTTAATTTCACAATTTAAGTAGTTGTCATTTACATGTTTCTCAAATCTAAAAAAAAATAGAATCTGTTCTTCACTTCCTTTGTTGAATTATTAAAAGAACACAGTCCTTCCTAAACAAGGTAGTTGACTTCTCAACCCTAAGTTCAGCTGATTATATTCTCTTTTTAAATATTCTAAACTCCAGGCTATACTCAACCTTTAGCCTTCCAACTAAGGATATACCTAAGGCTGTTCTATTGCTCTAAATAAAATCTGTTCCGGGGCGCCTGGGTGGCTCAGTCCGTTGAGCATCTGCCTTCAGCTCAGGTCGTGACCTCGGAGTCCTGGAATCGAGCCCCACACGTTGGGCTCCCTGCTCGGTGGGGAACCTGCTGCTCCCCCTGCTTGTGCTCTCTCTCAAATAAATAAATAAAATCTTTAAAAAATAAATAAATAAATTCTGTTCCTCACAAAAACTTACCCATTCTTGTGATCCCAAGCCCTCTTTGCAGCTCACTAACAAACTGCTCCCTCTGCTTTTCTCCTAAATAAAAATTTCGCATCTCCATTTATATGTATTCTCAAATATAATGTGTCAAAAGCTAAACTGATCAAACAGCAGCAGAATATATATTCTTCTCCAGTACACATGAACAATATCTAGGATAGACCATGTGTTAGGCTACAAAACAGGTCTTAATAAATTTAAAGAGATTGAAATCATATGAAATACTTTTCCTGGGGCACCTGGGTCGCTCAATCATTTAAGAGTTGGCCTTCAGGGCGCCTGGGTGGCTCAGTTGGTTAAGCGACTGCCTTCGGCTCAGGTCATGATCCTGGAGTCCCGGGATCGAGTCCCACATCGGGCTCCCTGCTCGGCAGGGAGTCTGCTTCTCCCTCTGACCCTCTTCCCTCTCATGCTCTCTATTTCTCATTCTCTCTCTCTCAAATAAAAAAATAAAATCTTAAAAAAAAAAAAAAACACTATAAAGGGCGCCTGGGTGGCTCAGTTGGTTAAGAGTTGGCCTTCAGCTCAGGTCATGATCCCAGGGTCCTGGGATCGAGCCCCACAACTGCCTCCTGGCTCAGGAGGGAGCCTGCTTCTCCCTCTCCCTCTGTAGCTCCCCCTGCTTGTGCTCTCTCTCTGTCAAATAAATAAATAAAATCTTAAAAAAAAAAAAGAAAAATATTTTTCCTGATCAAAAAAAGAAGATCCACATTACCAAAAACAGGAGCTGAAAGTGAGAACATTACTATTTTAAAGAAATAAAAGATTATAAAATAATACTATGAAAAATTATAAGCCAACAATTGGATAATTCGGACAAAATGGGCAAATTCCTAGAAACATACAATCTACCAAAACTGATTCATTAAGAAACAGAAAATCTGAATTGACCTAGAACTAGTATGGAGATTAAATCAGTAATCAAAAAATTCCCAACAAAGAAAAACCCAGGACAGGTGGTTTCACTGGTGAATTCTATCACACATTTAAAGAAGAATTAATACCAAGCCTCTCAAACACTTCCAAAAATTTAAAGGAGAGGGAACACCTCCTAACTCATCTCATGAGGCCAGCATTACCTTAATACTATAGCCAAACAAAAACACGACAAGGAAACTACAGACCAATATCCCTAAAAATATTGATGAAAAAATCCTCAAGAAGAATGAGCAAACCAAATTCAGCAGTATATAAAAGGATTATACACCATGACCAAGTGAACTTTACTTGTAGAGGGTAAAAAAGGTTCAACAACAAAAATCAATCAATAAAATATACCATGTTAGTAGAATGAAGGAAAAAAACTCACATGATCCTTACAATTGATGCAGAAAAAACATTTGACAAAATTCAACACCCTCTCATGATACCAGCCTGGATAAGCTAGGAATAGAAGAAAATTTCCTCAACATGGTAACAGCCATATATAAAAAACCACGGCTAACATCACACTCACAACAGTGAAAGACTGAGCTTTTCTCCTAGTAGGAACAAGATAACGATGCCTTGTTTTGCCACTTCTTTTCAACATTACTAGGGAAGTTCTAGGCAGAACATTTAGGAAAAGAAAAAGAAAATAAAAAACATTAAAAGTCATTCAAATTAGGAGAAGTAAAATGGACTCTGTTCTCAGATGATACAATCTTATTTGTAGAACACCTTAAACACACACACACCTGTTAGAGCCAGAAAATTCAGCAAAGTTCTAGGATACAAAATCAACATATAAAAATCAGTTGCATTTCTAGACACTAGCAATGAACTGTCTAAAAAGGAAAGTAGGAAAACAATTCCACTTATGATAGCATTAAAAAGAACGTAATACTTGGGAATTAACCAAGGTGGTGAAAGCTTATACAATGAAAACTGTGTTAAAAGAAATTAAAGACATAAATAAATGGAAACACATCCCATGTTCATTGACTACAAGACTTAACATTGATAAAATGTCCACAGTACCCAAAACAATCTACAGATTCAATGCAATCCCTATCAAAACCCCAACAGCATTTTTTGCAGAAACAGAAAAAACCCGTCCAGAAATTCATATGGTGTATCAAGTAACAAGAAATAGCCAAAACAATCTTGAGAAAGAATAAAGTTGGAAGACTCATACTTCCTGATTTCAAAACTTACTACAAAGCTACAGTAATCAAAACACTGTGGTACTGGTATGAGAACAGACCTTTACACCAATGAAAAAGAATAGGAAGTCTAGAAACAAATCCTTGCATACAGGATCAAATTATTTTCAACAAGTGTGCTAACACCATTCAATGGAGAAAGGACAGTTTTTTTAAAAAAAGCTGCAGGGAAAACTGGATATCCACATGCAAAAGAATGAAGCCAGACCTTTCCCTTACCTTATATATAAAAATTAACTCAAAATAGCTCAAATATCTAAACAGCTAAAACTATAAAACTCCTAGAAGAGAACATAAAAGAAAATCTTTACAACACTGGATTTGGCAATGACTGGATATAAAACCAAAAAAGCACTAGCAATAATAACAACAAAAAAATGGATAAACATTTCATCAAAATGAAAAACCTTTGTGTATCAAATGACACTATTAAGAAAGTAAAATGACAGTCCACAGAATGGGATAAAACATTTGAAAATCATATATCTGATAGGCAATTACCATCTATGACATGTAAAGAACTCCTACAACTCAACAACAAAAAATAGCCCAATTAAAAAATGGGCAAAGAACTTTAATAGACACGTCTCCAAAGAAGATATACAAATGGCCAATAAGCTTATGAAAAGATGATCAACATTGTTAGTCACTAGAAAGATGCAAATCAGGGCACCTGGCTGCCTCAGTCAGAAGAGCATACAACTCTTAATCTCAGGGTCATGAGTTCAAGCCCCATGTTGGGTGTAGAGATTACCTAAATATATAAACTTAAAGAAAAAAAAAAAAAGATGTAAATCAAAACCACAACGAAATACCCCTGCACACAAGAAATTTCTAGGAGATAAACAAAATGTGGTCTATAACATACAATGAAATATTTATTCAGCCACAATAAGGAATGAAATTCTGATCATGCAACAAAATGGATCAATCTTGAAAACATGATGTTAAATGGCATAAGCCAGACATATAAGGATAAATATTGTATGATATCATCGATATGAAGTACCTAGAATAGGCAACTGAGAGAAACCAAGAATAGAATAGAGGCTACCAGGGGCTAGGAATAGGGTGAATGAGAAGTTATGTTTAACATACAGAATTTAAGAGGACTAAAAAAAGTTCGCTAATAGATAATGGTGATGGTTGCAAAACACTGTGAATGTACTTGATGCCACTGAATTGTACACTTAAGAAAGGTTATTTTACCACAATATAAATAAGTAAATAAAATTTTAAAAGATAAACTGACATTTATTTTGACCCAGCTCCCACTTTGGAATTTCCTTTTATCAGCCAAAAACACTACTTTGCATATCTCACCTTTAACCCTAAACTTAAAGTTTCAACCCCAACTGGTTCACAGTATCTTTCATATTGCTCACATCTGCCTCTTCATCTTCATTTCTTATCATCACCTGCATGAATCTTCCACCCTCTAGCTAACTTTTCTGAACATCCATTTTCTTGATCACCCTGGCCTGAACAACTCTCTCTTTCTAAGCTCTATTCTTACTTCAAGTTTAACTAAGGTTCCACACCTGTTCTTGCAGCACATATAGCCCACACTCTTCTCCCAGTGGACAGGTACTCCTGATATATAGCTTTGCAGCCATAAAGAAATAACTGGGAATTCTAGGGAGACAGCAGTCTAAGCCATCCCTGACTCCTCCTCTCTCTCCTAACTCCTTCATTTCTTGGTTCCTAGGGGATATAGATGTATTTCTCAGGTTCTCTTACAGTTAGATGTGGCCATGTGATGGAGTTCTACCCAATGGAATGTGAATGAAAGTGTGCCATTTCCAGGCCTGGCCATAAAAATCCTCAGCATGATTTCCCATGTTTTCCCTTCTGGTCAGCAGAATAGAATCAACTTCCATGGAAGCTATGTTTTAAAAATGGCAGAGTCTTTGCTGTCCAAGGTCCTAAGAAATCACAAAGAGGAGGGCTGTCCTGCAGAGCTATTCAGATCAGCGGCTCATTACTGTTTCATTGGTATAATAAAGATCACTGTGTGGAGTTATGATACTACCTTCCCTAATGAAATAAAAACACAATAAAATAATAGTAACAAAAACTATAAACTGAAAAAGAGAACCACTTTTCATATAGTTCACAGTCTACAATGTGTAAATGAGAGCCCGATCTGATCTGCTTAGGGTTCTATTTGCTTGTTGTTTGTTCTTTGCTTTCTTTATAATAAAGAGCTAAGTGTGATTACCAATGCCTAGGAGGAGGAGTTCTGCTACACTGCCCAGAGTCTATTGGAGTCTATTGGCTGCTTAAGGGTTTGGGGAGCTCAGACAGCTAAACCAAGCATTTCCCACAGCATACTCACAGGGGGCTCTCAAGCCCCTACAGGCATTCTCAAGAGCTACAGAGTAGTTCTACATGCAGTTTTAAACATTTACATTAAATTCTGTACCCTAAAGAAATGATACACATTCTTCTCCAGTGACCACAGAACACTTTTTAAAGCAAATATGTACCACCATTTTCTAACCACAATTAAATCTTTAAAAATCACCCAAAAATTTAACAATTTGGAAACTATAAAACATTCTTCTAAATCAAATATGGCATCATCAAGTAAGAGACTAATAGACAAAAAGTCCCAGAAGTTAATAAAGAGACTGACAAAAAAAAAGAAAAAAAGAAAAAAGGAAAATAAGTAAAGGAAATGAACAGACATGCAAAAAGAAAACATGCAAATGACCACAAAACAGAAATGATCCTGAACCTCACTAATCACAAGCAGTAAAATGAGTTACTCTTTTTCATCTCATTGAAGACTGAAAACCATGCAGTCCTGGTGAGGATGCAGAAAAACAGGCATTCTGATTCTAATGTGACATGCGATGAATATTGGGGAATGTAAATCTAAGAATAACTATTAAAATTTTTAAATACAGGGTGCCTGGGTGGCTCAGTTGGTTAAGCGACTGCCTTCAGCTCAGGTCATGATGCTGGAGTCCCAGGATCTAGTCCCGCATCAGGCTCCCTGCTCAGCAGGGAGTCTGCTTCTCCCTCTGACCCTCCCCCCTCATGCTCTATCTCATTCTCTCTCTCAAATAAATAAATAAATAAAATATTTAAAAGAAAAAATTTTAAATACAGGGGCGTCTGGGTGGCTCATTCAGTTGGGTATCCAACTCTTGATTTTGGCTCAGGTCATCATCTCAGGGTCATGAGATCGAGCCCTGTGCCACGCTCTGCACTCAGTGGGGAGTCTGCTTGGGATTCTGTCTCCCCTCTCCTTCTGCCCCTCCCCCCACTCACACACAGGTGCTGGCACTCTTCTCTCTTTCCCTCTCTAAAATAAATAAAATCTTAAAAAAAATTTTAAATACAAATGCCCTTGACACAGAATCACAGTTTTGGAATTCTACTCTATAGAATTAAAAGAATCAGTTAACAAAAATATATGAACAAAGATATTTACTTAAGGATTAAATGTAATGTCAAAAACCTGAAAAAAAATTTAAGTATTCATCCATTCACAGTGAAATGGCTGAGTAAATGAGGCTCATTAGTGTAAAAGAATATTACCTAACACTTAAAGGAATGTGTTATCAACTACTCTGAGGAACAGCAGAGATACACTCTTAGGTAAATAAAGCAAGATGCAGAGTAATGTGTATACAATGACTTCATTTTGGGATGCCTGGTTGGCTCGGTCAGTGGAGCATACAGCTCTTGGTCTCAGGGTCATGAGTTCGAGCCCCAGATTGGGTAGAGAGAGTACTTAAAAATATATATATATGACTTCATTTTAAAATATAACCATCACCACACTATGTATGTATGTGTATTTTCATTTGAATGTTTGTATGAGCAAGTAGATACAAAAGGAAGGATACATATCAACCAATCATTAATACTGGTTGGCTCAGAAGTAATGTGACTAGGAAAGAGTGAGAATACATTAAAAAAAAAATACTTTTTTTCAATCCAGAAAGATTTTAAAATCTAAGTTTTTTAACCTGGAAAAGTACTAAGAAATATATAAAAGTATATTTCAAAAATCTTGGGATGTTCCAGATACAAAGGTCACATATTTTATGATTCCATTTATATGAAATATCCAGAATAGGCAAATCCATAGAGACAGAAAGCAGATTGGTAGTTGCCAGAGTCTAGGGTGAGACAGGAGTAAGGAGTGACTGCTAACAGGTACAAAGTTTCTTTCAGGGATGACAAAAATGTTCTTAAATTAAGATTGCAGTGACGGTTGCACAACTTTTTGTATATGCTAAAAACCACTGAATTGTACACTTTAGAAGAATGAATTTTATGGTATGTGAATTATATCTCAATAAAATGAATAAATAAAATCTTGGTTAGGAACAGTATGACCAAAAAAGCTAAGAGACAGAAAAAGACAGAGTTGACTACTACAAATTTTAAATATCTAAATAGCAAAAACCAAAACAAAAAAACCCATAAACAAAGTTTAAAAAAAGAAACTAAGTAAAAAGTGTACATACAACACACACCCTACACATCAATAAAGAACAAACAATTCGAGCGCCTGGGTGGCTCACTCAGTTAAGTGTCTGCCTTTGGCTCAGGTCATGATCCCAAGGTCCTGGGATCAAGCCCCGTGTTGGGCTCCCTGCTCAGTGGCGAGTCTCCTTCTTCCTCTCCCTCTGCCCCTCTGCCTACCTGTCCTCTCTCTCTCAAATAAATAAAATCTTAAAAAAAAAAAAATTCAATGGAAAATGAGAAATTCATAGAAGATATACAAATAATAAACATTTGGAAGGATGTAGCTGTGATTATTCAAATATAAGTTCACCTAAGAGTAATATTGAATTTATAATAGCTTTTTACCTGTTTATTTTCCCAATAAACAGAAACCCTCCCAAAAATTACTCTTTTGACAGGCTCCAAAGCAATCTAACATGAAAAACGGTATCCTCACAATGAAAGAGCGAGGCTACAGACCTAAGTGGAGTATCATAGCATCACAGACTCTAAAGGATTACCTAAGTTCATTTATTTAGCCATCTATTGCATAAATTCCCTATCCAATATTTCTACAAAGTATTGAATCATTCCACTGATTCTGAACATCTCCATCCACAGGCAAGTCATGCAGGAGCCCATTTCACGTTCACTCAGCTAAAAGTATTTCTCCCAAAGTGGCAAAAATAAATAAATAAATAAATAAATAAATAGGAAAGAAAGATGAATTACCAAAACAAACTGAATACAGAAATTCAAATAAAACAATAAGATTAACACCCTACCCTGCTCTATTTTTAAAAAATTTTAAGAGTCCCTTAGAATTAGCAGTTGTTATAGTATTTTACTATAGATAGCATATGTGGTATCCTACCTTCCTAATAAAATGCTATGAAAGCTGTTCTAAAATACTGAAAATAGTTACTAGACAATTTCATTAGCACCAAGTAGATACAACACCACTAAGTACCTGCAAATAACACAAAAGTGATGGATTCTAATAGGGCAACCATTGCTGTGATTGTTAGAGAAACTACGTTGAACGCTGACAGAAGTATCACATAGTCTTCTCTGATAAAAAAATGAAACTAAAGAATTGTTTTAAATCTTTAATTAATGAGGATATCATTTATTTTCCCTTCAAAAGAATTTTTATATGAGTATGTCTCTGCCAAGGCCAGCAAACAAAGAAACCTAAGTGATCATAATTAGAAATGGTCTCCTGAAATACTGTGCTGACAGAATACTAAGCCTAAAGTCATACACACCTTGATTAAAATGAACTAGATGACATCGACATAATGGAAATAATTTTGTCCTCCTCACCTTATTCATGTTGTTTTCATCAACCACATCCTTGGAGATATCCTGGATTATTTCTGGACACAAGATAAGGAGAATGATTTGTAGTGGCCAAACTGCTGCTTTACGTTTGGTGCTTTCAGCAAAACCATCCACCAAGTCAAACAGTTTTTCTGCACATTCTATGTGAAAAATACAATTAAATGATATTACTAAACGAGAATATCTCTGGCATTAAACTAAAAGCCGGCACTATCCAAAAACCCAAAGGTCAAATTTTTAAAAGATAAAGTGGAAGTTCATTTAAACAATTAAATTTCAGGTAAGCAGACAAGCAATATTATATTGTCTATGTATTAAAAGAGCTATTTTGGGACACCTGGGTGGCTCAGTCAGTTAAGCATCTGACTTAGTTTCGGCTCAGGTCATGATCCCATGGGTCGTGAGATCAAGCCCCACATCAGGCTTTATGCCCAGCTGGAGTCTGCTTGGATATTCTCTCCCTCTGCCCCTGCCCCCGTGCTCTCTCTCACTCTCTTTCAAATAAATAAATCAATCTTCTAAAAATAAATAAATAAATAAAAGAGCTATCTTGATCCATCCTAGAAAAGGTCACATTTCAGAACGGACAAACTTGTGTTTAGTCTCAATGTGCAGGGCCTTTTGCAAAGTGTGATGTACACAAGAAGCAGACTGGACAGCTTCTCACAGGTAATCATCATACTCTCCAGGATTCTGTAGTCTCTGCATCACAGCTATATCTCAAGAATTCTAAGTAAGGATATTACTACTTTATACACATCTCCCTAAATACAAAATGAAGCCTCAGAGCACAAAAGAGTACTTCTCTACAAAGAAGAGCCATCAAATATCAAATCCACAACTCTAAAGATGAGAGCTTTATTCCAAACTGCTTTTGCAAATTTGCTCAAAGGAAAGGAAAAGGATTGAGGGAAATTTTGAAATATAAGAGAAAATAATATTTCCTATTTGACATCAGCTAACAAGAAGTAAAAGCACCTTAATAACAAATAATCTGGAAAGTGATAGGTTTTTACCTCATAAGGAAGAGTTTAAAAGATGAATAATCTTATTCTTACCAGCCATATCAGTCTGTGGAATCTGGTATAGCTTTGTAAATTCATCTGGATAATTTTCTACCCAGTTCCAAAATGCCTATAAATAACAAAACATATGCTTTTATATGAAAGCAGGGGTATCTTCAAAATATAGTAAACAAAATGTCACACAACCCAATTATATTACAAACTTCTCATTTCCTTCATAAGAACACTGTAATCCTAAATATTAATGTGAAATTATCACTGAAGTCATGACTTTTGATTCAAAATAGTAAAGACAGCAACATTTACAAGCAAAATTTAACAAAATTTTAATATCAAAGAGGTTATAACTTACTTTTTCCAGGCTATTTATAACTGCTAACTGTGCAACCTTCTTTAGGGCTTTAAATTTAAATGCAGTTTCTGGAGAAAAAAAAATTTTTTTAATTAACTCTAAGATCAGTTAACACAAATTCAGAGCTACTTGTAAAAACACATCACAGAGTACTAACCACTATACGATCACGGCCACTACTTGTAAAAACAAACAAATAAACCAACAAAACTTTCCTTTTACATACAAACTTTTGTTCCAGTATTATTTGTAAGCAATGTGAAGGTAAAGACAATTAATATAAACCAAAAACTCACTGATTATGTCCACTAAAGACAAATTCAATGAAAAGCAAACATGCCTTGAATTTCAAAGATTCTTGGGGTTTTTTTGTTTGTTTGTTTTAAATAATAATTGATTTTTAAAGTATAAAACACATGGTCATTGTAGAAAATTTAAAAAAATACACAACCATCTAAGGGGAATTTAAAACATCATCCATGATTCGTACCATTCAGAATCACAGGTAACAGTGTGATGAACTTTCTTCCATCCCTTTTCGTATGCAAGTATAAGACAAATATATTTACCGCAACTGAGATCATAAAGGCTAAACCAAACCTGTTCTCTTCATTTTACGTAGTATCCCAAATTTTTTCCGTATCATTCAAAATTCCTCATACATATATGATGACTCTAAATATGATAGTAACTATAATTTACAAGCCAGGTATTTTTAATCTAATGTATTTCTTTCACAATCCTAATATCTTCAGATATTGTAAGTGAGCAAATTGTGTTTCTGAGGTTACAGATCTAACAAACTACTGAATTGGGTTTCAAAGCCACAGTCTGTTCAAGTATGCTCTGGTGTCTTTCAGCATATTTAAGTCAATATATTAAGTCACTGGTTATTTAAACATTTTCCAATTGTATGTTTAAGATATTCCTAATATATCACTATAAATAACACTAATAAACACTTTTATATCCAAATATTCTCCATATTACTGTTCATTTCTTTAGGATAAGATCTAGAAGTAGAATTATCTGGTCAAAGAGATGAATATTTTTTAAAGCTCTTGATAAATATTGCCAAGCTGATTTTCAGAAGGGTTAGGCCAAATGTCACTCACACCAAGCAGCATATGAAAGTAGCTTTATCAACATTGTCATCATTAAACATGTTTTTGTTTTTATTTTGCTAATTTGATTGTTCAAAATAGTGGACTGAACTTTAAAAACGAGACTAAACATTTCTCCATATGAATGTATTAGATATTTTTATTTCCTCTTCCGTAAATGTGTTGTCCCCATCTATAAAAAGATTTATACCTGGAAAAAATGATCCTTCTATAAACTATTTTACTGGTAACAGTCCCTTCACAGAAAACTCCGCCTATGGACTTTGCTTGTTTTAACTGAGGTATAATTGACATACAACATTATATTAGTTTCAGGTAAACAATAGACTGATTCAGTATTTGAATATATTGTGAAATAATCACAATAAGTTTAGTTAACATCCACTACCATATGTAGTTACAAATTTTTTTTCTTGTGATGAGAATTTTTAAGATCTATTCTCTTAGCAACTTTTAAAAATGCAATCCAGTACTATTAACTATAGTTGCCATGCTGTACATTACATCCCCATGACTTTTTATAACTGGAAGTTTTTATCTTTTGACTCCCCTCACCCATTTTGCTCACTCTCCCATCCCTTGCCTCATGTCTGGCAAACACCACTCTGTTCTCCATATCTATGAGCTTGGTTGGTGTTTTGTTTTGTTTTTTTAAAGATTCCATCTATAAGTGAGACATACAGTATTTGTCTTTCTCTGACATATTTCACTTAGCATAATTCCCTCAAGGTCCATTCGTGTTGTCACAAATGGTTAAGATTTCCTCCTTCTTTATGGATAATATTCCATTTTAATATAGAATACATATATTCCATTTTACGTATCTTATATATAAGATATAAAACACATTTTTAAACATATGTATAAACATATATGTACATTTTAAATACATATATATATTTCACATCTTCTTTATCCATTCATCTGTCAATGGATATTGAAGTTGTTTCCATACCTTGGCTATTGTAAAATAATGCTGCAATGAACACCAGGTATATATATCTTCTCAAGTTAATGTTTTCATTTTCTTTGGATAAGTACCAAGAAGTGGAATTGCTGGATCATATGGTAGTTCTCCCTTTAATTTTCTGAGGAACGTCCATATTGTTTTGCTTGGCAACTGTGCCAATTTACATTCCCACCAATAGTGGACATTCTCACCAACTTACTATTTCTTGTTTTGATAACAGCCATTCTAAGAAATGTGAGGAGATACCTCATTGTGGTTCTGATTTGCACTTGCCTGATGATGAGGAATGCTGAACATCTTTCATGTACCTGTTGGTCTTCTTTGGAAAAACAGATATTTTTCAGGTTCTCTGCCCATTTTTAATCACAATATGAGGTTTTTTTGCTATTGAGGTGAAAGAGTTTGTCACATATTTTGTATATTAACCTCTTATTAAGATACATGATTTACAAATATTTTCTCCCATTCAGTAAGCTGCCTTCTCATTTTGTTGATGCTTCGTCTGCTGTGCAGAAGCTTTTAATCTGGTATAGTCCCACTTGCTTATTTTTATTTTTGTTGCCTCCTATGGACTTTTAATGGAGGGATACAGGTACTTACTATTTTTATATAAATATCTTTCTAAGAGATGAGTCTTTGAGTAATAAAACTGTCTGAACAATTTAAATGTCCTTTTTTTCTGGACTTAGAATTGAGTGATTTGTTCTCTAAGTCAGTTTTAAAATATATTCCTACAACTTTCCTAGCTCTTGCTCTCCTTTGATTTCCAAATAATGGCATTATACTTCAAAGCGCTCTTGAGCCTTTTTGCCTTCCCACGTTCATTAACTTCACCTTTACGACACCATGACTATGTTATACACGGTAGTCCATTCTCAATTCCCAAGTATATGCCTTTTATTATTCCAGTTGTACAAGTTTCTGACTGGACAGCCAACCCATACGTCAAAGGCAACAGATGTACAACTAAATTATCATTTTCTTGGCTATGCTCCTTACTGCTATCGATCCTTCCTTTCCTTTCCTGCTTCAATCAGCTTGCTCTGTAATACTTGGTGATACTTCTCTTTAACCTCACATATCTAAATCACCAAATGTTAGGTGATGTACTTTATGTATTTTGGTATACCCTACTTCCTAAATACTGATACCAAACTGGTTATCTACCCTACCCCCATTCCATTAAGACCTGTTCTACCCTCATTTTTCACTCATGTTACTATACAACCAAGTCCCAGAACTTCATGTAAACTTTGGCCATCCTGCAAATTTCAAGCAAAGTGGTATGTCTAAAATAAAATATTGATCCTGCCTTAAAGCCTTTCCATCACTTCCCATGGCCATGTTTTTTTTTTTTAAATTATATAACCCATAAGCACAATGTGTAACAGTTGGCTCTAGAGACAGGCACATGTGATATGAATCTTCCCGTGCCACTCACTAGCTGTCTGACCTTGAAAATGTTACTTACGCCTCAATTTCCTCATCTACATAGGGGATGATAATACTACTATCCGCTTCACAGGGTTCCTCTGAGGATGGATGAGAAAAGGCATGAAACTGCAGAGGATAATGTGTGGCACATGGTGAAAATGCAACAAATATCACTCTGCTTTTATTAACACAATCTGGCCTGCTCTTGTACCTCCATATTTTGCTCTTTTCCTCTTAATCAGTCTTACCCCCAAATACATACCTCTTCCCTCACTATATGCTCACCCTGAGTTTGCCACATTACTTTGCAAATAATTTGGTAATAATATATTTGTCTCATAAACCAGGCCATGAGCTCCGTGGAGACAGATTCAATACTTTATTAATCTTTGCAATCCTAGCACTTAGCATGGTTTCTTGAACACAGTTTCTTAACAAACGCTGTGCATTTTGTTTATTTTTTATTATGTTCAGGTAGCCAACATATAGGACACCATTAGTTTTTGATGTAGTGTTCAACGATTAGTTGTGTATAACACCCAATGCTCATAAAGTGAACTTAAAACACATTACTAATTTTACTATTCATATGACAGGAAGATTCCACTCCTTTCACCAATGGCACCTATAGCCATCTCTTGCTGGCCTATTTAATACTGGCATTTTTATACTTTATACATTTATCAGCTATACTCTAAACTTACATTCATGAGGCAGTTACATTCAATGGGGATGACTTATCACAATAAAAAGAGGCATTTATTTACACATTTAGTTTCTCTTATTTGGACATGGGGAGCCATTTAAATTAATTATTACAGATTAAACATTTCTAAGAAAACTGATGTTTTAAACAAGTACTTACTCATGGGCAACCAGGACTAGATCTATTTCTGAAATGTCACTACACAGTTATGAAAAATCACAAAACCCTGCTTATACTTCTTAAATTTTATACACAGAGAAAATCTCTAAATTTTATCATCCTTAACTAACATTTAATGATAGATTCTAAGATCTTAAAAATTTCAACTGTGAACTGAATTGTGGTTTATTATAGTTTAAAACAATTGTTGTCCATTTAACATAATAGCTAAAATGATCCATTTTATTTCTTTATTAAAGTTACTGAAAGTGATTTAATTGTTGCTTGGTCTTATAATAGTAATGACCTAAAATCGGTAATAGAAATAGAACACAGCCTTATAGTATTGATCTACACATAGACTTTTTTTCTTTTAAAGATTTTATTTATTTCCTTCAGAGAGAGAGAGGAGAGAGAGAGCACAAAAGCATGAGCAAGGGGGGAGGGGCAGAAGGAGAAGCAGACTCCCCACTGAGCGGGGAGATTGACATGGGGCTCGATCCCAGGACCCTGAGATCATGACCCGAGCTGAAGGCAGATGCTTAACTGACTGAGCCACCCAAGCGCCCCTAGATATAGCCTTTTTACATGTCTGGTGAAACAGTTACTGAGTTTAAAGCAAATGTTAAGAAAACAATAAACAAGGTGTTTTGACAATTACATTGCAGAACTGTTGAGATTTGCACAGTTAACATAACTAAATCTTCTTTTAGGTCAGACACAAAACATATTTCATAATTCCTTAATCAATATACAAAGTAAAATTAAAAAGTGTGAATCATATACTATAAGGATTCACATTTAAATTAGCTAGGATCCGATATTACACAAAACTAAGAAACAATTTTTGTGAAGTGAATTTAGTTATACTCAGTTTATTAATAATGTTCATTAATATTTTATTTAACACTTTCATGCTTATCACAAAAATTCTCTCAATTCCTTGAGACTGTTTATTTTAATCAACATAATCTTGCAAAGAATTTTCCAAAGCTTTAAAATCACATATTAAGGGGCACCTGGGTGGCACAGTCGGTTCGGTGTCCCACTCTTGGTTTCAGCTGGGGCCATGATCTCGGGTCATGAGAGCAAGCCCACATCTGGCTCAAGCTCAGCACGGAGTCTGCTTGGGTTTCTCTCTCCCTCTCCCTTTCCCCCTTCCCATCCCCCACTCTCTCACTCTCTGAAATAAATCTTTAAAAATTTTTAAAAAAATAAAATCACATATTAAGCATTATAATATCACCGGATGGGATTATAACTGAAATGTTCTACAAGGAAGCAAAAGGCACTGAAAAGGTAAGGGACTCTGTAATTCTGCAAAGTCAGTCAGAAAGTCAGTAACAGACCTGAAAACACAAATATCAGAAATGAGATGCCCATCTCAATTCCTCCTATTGTCATAAAATCACAATCTTCTGGTTCCATTCTGCAATGGAACTTTGATATCCTGCTAAACAATCTGCTTTTAGCACTACAACAGCTAAACAGATAACTTCTATAACCTATAACTATCCTTAAGAAATGAAATTCTAGAAAAATTAAGTAACAGCACCTGTATATTCTCTGTTAAAGCAAAACTTGTAGTTGAACAAAACTTTCCATTGCCAAGATTTAAGATACTCATTTTTTTGTTTTCAAAGGCTCAAAAATTATTATTGAACCATTAAGCATTATTGTCCATTTCACAAAGACATTTGCATTATAAAATCCACTTTGATGTCCTAGTTCAACACAATTAGGACAATTCATACATTCAAACACTGGTTTTTCACTCACAGTGATTAGTCTCAAATATATCTTACATTTAAACTTACCCTTTAGGAGTCGTTTTAATTTTGCACAATCCACATTGATATACTGTAACAATTCTATATCATGAACATCAACATTGTCTTCTGAACAAACAGTCAATTCCTGTAATCTGAAAAGTAAAAACCAAAAATAATTTACTATCTTAAGTTCAAAATTCTGAACTGAACAGATTCTTCTCACCCCAATGATGAGTTTATAAGAAAAAATATACATAAAAAAATAAGACAATAAATAATTCTTATAAAATTTACAGGTACATAACTACCTGCGGGGATATGATAAAAGAAGCCAAGATAATCCAGTAGACTTCACTGTGTATACATAAATCAAATCATTATGTTGTATACCTCAAATTTATACAATTTTTATCTAAAAAAAAATCACAGCATGCAGAGAACTACTGAAGCAGAGAGATACATAAGTATTTGAAATACCAGTCTCTGTGCTATGTGTATTTTTAAAATTTTTCTGTAATGAAAATAAATTTATTAACTTCTGATTACATCAACTAGACTTCAGAAACATAAATGGTATTTTATCTACATTTATAGGATACATTTACTTCATATTGAAAAAAATGAGTAAGCATTTATTCCTTGTACTTTTTGCAATCTGTATGTGTATTTATGTGTTTATTTGATTAATGTCCCTCCCTCACAAAACTTATTCTTGTAAAGACAAGAATCTTTCCAAACCCCAAATTTCCCTTATATTAAATATAAAGTTACCACAAATGTAGAAAAATTTAACACTTAACAAAAATAGATTTTTTTAAACTCATAAAAAAAATTCACTTAAGTCTGAATAAAATTTTTCCTCCATTTCTCACTAACAACCACAGGAGTCAGATTTTTTTATTGTTATTTTATTTGCTTGCTTTATTTATTTATAGTCAATTCAATTAATAAACATATAATTATTATTGGTTTCAGATAGAGGTGATTCATCAGTCTTATATAATATACAGTGCTCATTATATCACATGCCCTCCTTAATGCACATCACCCAGTTACACCATCCTCCAACCTCCCTCGGCTCCAGCAACCCTCAGTTTGTTTCCTATGGTTAAGAGTCTCTTATGAGGGATGCCTGGGTGGCTCAGTCAGTTAAGCGTCTGCCTTTGGCTCAGGGTCCTGGGATTGAGTCCCACGTCAAGCTCCCTATTCAGTGGGAAACCTGCTTCTCCCTCTCCCACTCCCCCTGCTTGTGCTCCCACTCTCGCTGTCTCTCTGTCAAATAAATAAAATCTTTTTTTAAAAAAGTCTCTTATGGTTTGTCTCCCTCCCTGGTTTCATCTTGTTTTATTTTTTCCTTTCTTCCCCTATGATCCTCTTTTGTTTCTTAAATTCCACATAACAGTGAGATCATATGGTAATTGTCTTTCTCTGATTGACTTATTTTTCTTAGCATAACACCCTCTGGTTCCATCCACAGCATTGCAAATGGCAAGATTTCATTTTTTTGATTGCAGAGTAATATTCCACTGTGTGTGTGTATGCATATATACACATATACACACTACATCTTCTTTATCCATTCATCTGTCAATGGACATCTGGGCTCTTTCCATAATCTGACTACTGTGGACATGGCTGCTATAAACACTGGGGTGCAGGAGCCCCTTCAGATCACTACATTGTATCTGTGGGGTAAATCCCCAGTAGTGCAATTGCTGTGTGGTAGGGTAGCTCTATTCTCAACTTTTTGAGGAACCTCCAAACTCTTTTCCAGAGTGGCTGCACCAGCTTGCATTCCCACCAACAGTGTGGGAGGGTTCCCCTTTCTCTGCACCCTCACCAACATCTGTCATTTCCGGACTTTTTTTTTTTTTTTAAGATTTTATTTATTTATTTATTTGAGAGAGAGAATGAGAGATAGAGAGCACGAGAGGGAAGAGGGTCATTCTGACTGGTGTGAGGTCGTATCTCATTATGGTTTTGATCTGTATTTCCCTGATGCCAAGTGATGTTGAATTTTTCATGTGTCTGTTGGCCATTTGTATGTCTTCTTTGGAGAAATGTCTGTTCAGGTCTTCTGCCCATTTCTTGAATGGATTATTTGTTCTTTAGGTGTTATGATAAGTTCTTTATAGATTTTGGATACTAGCCCTTTATCTGATATGTCATTTACAAATACCTTCTCCCAAATTCTGTCAGTTGTCTTTTGGTTTTGTCGTCTGTTTCCTTTGCTGTGAGAAGTCAGCTTTTCAAAAGCTGACAATGTTAATCTACTGAATTGTGCTTCCTAATGAGGAATACTCATTACTTCAATTAAGATATCAAAAATGTAAGCAGATGAATGGAATTACTAATGTTCATAAATGCAGAGACAGACAGATATGGTGAAAAAGCACAAATACTACAAAATCTCACTCATAATATTAACTCGAATTGCGGCCATTTTAATGCAGTCTAAAACTGATGTTAATCATCATACTAAACCTTCAGTTGCTAAAGTGATACCAATCCCATTTCTTCCTTCACAAATTCCTTTTTCACTAACTTTAGCCCGATGTATAGCTAACATTAAAATTATTCTAAGCACTTACACTGACGCTCTTCATATCATCAGGGTGAGAAAAGCTTAGCAGTTCACACTGGGAATGCCAAGGTCCTCAATACTGATTTACATGCTAAAAATTCCACAACTGATGCAAAGAGCCTAGGAAATATGGTATATGATTCCTTAGGAAACACAACTTAATAAATCAGCAACACCAACTTCTGAAAAGCTGACTCTTGTATTTGTGAAAAAATGGAAGAAAAGTTTAATTCTTTTTACAGCCCAGTATTTCCATAGGGAAGGGGTATTTTGTGAGGCTTAAACATCATTTCTGAAGGAGAGAAATCAAAGGGTAGTTGGAGCAAAAGAAGTAAAGTAGAAAACTTATTAAAACATCTAGAAAGACCAGGTAAACTGAACAACAACAAAAAGATATTTAAAACCTATAGAAATAAAATAAAATAAAAGTGCCTGGAAGGCTCAGTTGGTTAAGTGTCCAACTCTTGATTTCAGCTCAGGTCATGATCTCAGGGTTGTGAGCTTGAGACCCTCATCGGGCTCTGTACTCAGTGGGGAATCTGCTTGAGATTCTTTCTCTCCCTCTCCCTCTGCTCCCCCCCACCTTTCTCACTCTCTCCCTCTCTGAAAAAAAGGAAAAAAAAAAAAGGAAAGAAAATAAGACAAACACCCCCCATCCACCCAGGTGCAGAAATGAGAGGAACCTAAAAACCAGAGATGGTTTTGAAGACATGGTCTGACCTTGCAACAAAGGAAGCACTGGAGCTAGGTTTTTTCCTCTCCTTAACCTCGGGATTTGTGGCTAACACCTACATGGGACTGGATACAAAGCTTTATACCCTAATAATGCAGGGAATAGAACTGGGGCCCTACAAAAAACATGACTAGCAAGAACTATGCAATTCCTTAAATGTGAGTTGCACCGAGAGAGATGGAATGAAAGGAGAGTGGAAGGAGATAAAAAAATCTACTAACATAAGATGTCTGTCTGCTCTGGCTGTTTTGGGTAGGGGAAAAAGTCACCCAGAGCTGTTACCTTATAAGGGTTTGAGGTCCACATTTACACTATTCATACAATCTGGGAATGAGAAATTAACCAAAAAAAAAAACAAAAAAAAAGTCCAGAGCTGGGCACTTAGCAAAAGCAAATGCAAAAACCATCACTAGGACACTCCCACAGCTACAAGAGATTCCCAAAGAAAATACAGATGTGCACTAGAGATGGATTTGTAATCAAAGTTTACAGAAAAGAGAGGAAACCATTCACTATGAATGAGAACTGGCACATACAAGTATATGAAATTATTTAACGATCTTAAGAGAATATAAAATATGTTTTAAATGATTATAGCCATATAAAAAATTTAAGACTATTAAGAAGAATAAGAAACCATTAAAAAAAAATCAGATCTGTAAAAGAATCAAATAGAACTTTGGGCACCTGGGTGACTCAGTCATTAACCATCTGCCTTCGGCTCAGGTCATGATCCCAGGGTCCTGGGATCGAGCCCTGCACTGGGCTCCCTGCTCCACAGGAAGCCTGCTTCTCCCTCTCCCACTCCCCCTGCTTATGTTCCCTCTCTCACTGTGTCTCTGTCAAATAAATAAATAAAATCTTTAAAAAAAAAAAAAGAATCAAACAGAACTTTTGGGGCACCTGATGGCTCAGTCAGTTAAGCATCTGACTCTTGATTTCGGCTTAGGTCATGAGCTCAGCGTTCTGAAATCAAGCCCCACGTCAAGCTCCACACTGGGCATGGAGCCTGCTTAAAATTCTCTCTCTCCCTCTGCCCCTCCCCCCTTCTCCAAAAAGGAAAAAAAAAAAAGAATCAAATAGAACTTTTAAAATCACTGAGTCTTCTGCTTCTGGTATTATGTCAAATCAGATATTCTGCAGGGCCCTCCCACTACAAAACAATTAGATCTAGTGCAATGGTACAGTAATTCTGTGGACATAGCAGCTCATCCTCTACATAAAAGAGTACCATGAGCTGCAGAACATGGTATACTTCAGCAGAAGGATTCTTAAGATCTGTAGCCCATATTCCTTTAAAAAAAAAAATCAAACATCAGAAATATCAAAAGCTAATGTTAATCCTAAAAGAGAAACATTTGTGGACCGGTAGAATAGTCAAACAGAGTAAATTTTCATGATACTGGTTCATCTATTATATATGAGATACAAAATCAATCTTCAGAAAGAACTGCCATTCTAGGGGTACCTGTGTGGCTCAGTCAGTCAAGCGTCTGCCTTCGGCTCAGATCATAATCCCAGGGTCCTGCGATCCAGCCCTGGGTCAGGCTCCCTGCTAAGTGGGGATTCTGCTTCTCCCTCTCCCTCTGCCTCTGCCCCTTCCCCCTCCCCCACTGTTGCTCTATTGCTCTCTCACACTCTCACTCTCAAATAAAATCTTTAAAAAAAAGAAAGAACTGCCATCTAGTCACTTGCATATTTTAAGTCACCTATGTTATGACAGCTATGATATCTATATCTAAATTAAACCATCATAATGGTCTTTTAGATGAGTGGTCCTCTAACAAGATCAGCTCTGGCAAAAGCTACATGAAATGCAGCTGTCTAAAACATGCCTTTCAAAGATCCCATTTCTGAGCAGTCTGTCCACTCCAAGCTACAGAAACTAACTTATTCTGGAGACATTTAACTTCTCTTCTAGAAACAGTAAGGTTCAGGAAATACACAAAAGTTGTCTATATTTACATGCACTGATGCTGCAAAATCCTATAAAATGAAACCTTTGGTGACTGGAAAATTTCTAGAGTTTTTAAAAGGTGGCACATTTGCTGTATTTTATAAAGCAACTTATGTTTGGATAGACTAAAAAACATTTTAATATTTTGCTAATTTTCACCTTCAATGTAAGATTATTTCAAATAGTAAGCTGGTGTAGTAGTCACTTAAACAAAGGGGTTTTGTTTTTTCTTTTTAATTTCACACCTCCTCTTTCCTAGGTGTCGGTTACCCTGCTACCTCAACTAGTTTAATATTACTCAGAATATAAAATGTTATCCCTCAAAAGATTTCATGAAGACATTGTTCTATTGTATAAACATTACCTAACAGTATCAATCATACTATACCATTAAACAAAATTTAATTTTCTTTGCAACAGTTCTGATGAGGGATTGAAGAATACTGTTGCCTAGCATCATGACTATAGAAATACCATTTTTTTTATTAAAAAGCAGGATTTTGAAGTTAGCCAAGTCCCCCAAAACACTATAGCACAAACTCTCAAATTATGATGCATATTCCATTCACACCTGTGGAAAACAACAGAAGAATGAACAAAGCTGACTAATGGAAGTCCACTGTTGACACAACACAGACAAGTCAAAAGATGAAGGATGTATCAATAAACAAAGAGAGCTGTTTTTCCATATTCTATATTAGTCTTAGATTCACTAAATCACTAAGTGATTCATGTTATACTTCCTACATGGTCATATTTAAGGACCCATTTGACTCTTACTTGCACGAGATGGCAAATCATTTGCATGAAAGCAAGTTCCAGAGTCACTTGCTACCATCGGTTATTATTCCATATAGCACCATCTATATACCAATTTCTTCACAACTGATGATCACATGGTGATCTTTAATCATCAGTAAAAGCTTAAATCATATTTATCATATAATCCTGAAGCACAACAGTAAAAATATCATAAAAAAGATTTCATAAAAATATGGTTAAAATGGAAGTATAGAGTAGCAGCCTGGTATAATGAATGTAATAGACTATGAAACCGATCTGACTTTAAAATTTGGGGTCCTCCATTATTCGGCACAGCGCCTTAATAAATTCTCTGGGATTAGTTTGTTTACCTGTAAACTAGGGGAAGTAGCACCTACATTTCAAAGATACTATGAGGATAAAACAGCACAACATATGCTGTAAATACCCCAAAAATGGGAGCTTTTAGAATTCATACAGTTAAAACACAGTCTACTTTCTGGAGAAGTCTACTTTGCAATTACTCACATCCTTGTATTTCCATATCATTAGGTTTTTTTGTTTTTTGTTTTTTTTTTGCTTGGTAACTTAGGATCTTGTGATAAAGAACAGAGCTGTGAGATCATTAGAAATCTGACTACTCTTCTCAATTATTCTATCTGATTAGATAATTCCATTTAAAGGAATAATATTAAAGAGCCCAACCAAAACTTTATACCTAGTGTTAAAAACAAAAACCTCATCATGAGCGATATGTTTTCCTAAAATTTGGACTTTCAACTTCATAACAGTACTCACATTTAATTGTACACACCAATATCACAATATTGCATAATAAAAATGTCAAAGAAATCAATGTATAAAATTTATACAAAAGCCCAAGTCAAATTCATCTCTGTCAACTTTTTATGCAGACAAAAGAAAGACTTCTAAAATTACATAACTTAACAATAGTTCCACGTAGATTTACACACTAACCTGGTAGAAATCCGACTAAACACTGCATTGAAGTTGTTGCAGCTGAGAGAAAATAAAACACCAGAGGCAGAATTCCGAAGTTCAGCGGCATGCTGGTTTCCTTCCCGACAGGTATGAAGAAAATGGCAGATTTCTGGGAGCAACTGTTTGACCAGCATTGTTTCATCTAATCTCATTGTGTCCTTTGGTTGCTACAATAGAAATAATCACATAATTCTAAAACTGTTAAATTTACATGTAAAGATTTTCTGTATGAAAATTTTCAAACAGACACAGAGTTGAACACCCATACATTCATCACCTATACTCAACAACTGTTAATATGTCACCGTGTTCGCTGTATCTATCTATAGTCAGTCTAATAAACAGGTGGCTCCATCTTCCACCTCTTTTTTTTTTTCCATCTTTCACCTCTTTTCACAATTAAAGTCCAGGCCCCCATCCATCCTCCCTAGCATCCCCCCTCCCCACCACCACTCCTGTTTTCTCCCCTGTTCATCAAATCCCTATAGAAGCCTTTCCACTCTTAGGAATCTCAAGTTTGTTGTGAGTTCCAAATAAACATTACTCATATTTATTCGTGAGTGTATTGTGTCATCTGTCTCAAATCCAAATAAATTCCTGGGTGTACAATCACATCTGCCTTTGGGCGGACTGACCAGAACAGATATTTACTTATTACAAATAATTTTGTTTCGGTTGAGTTATTTCAAAGTGAGTTACAAACATCATAGGTACTTTAGCATCTCTTAAAAATAAGAACATTCCCAAAAAATAAAATAAATAAGAACATTCTTGGGGCACCTGGGTGGCTGGCCACAGACTCTTGATTTCGGCTGTCATGATCTCAGGGTCATGAGATGGAGCCCGAAGGCTCTGCGCTCAGTGCATAGTCTGCTTGTCCCTCTTCCCCCCCATCCCCCCACCCTTCCCCTCTCCTCTCCTGTACACACTCTCTCTCTCTTTAAAATAAATAAAATCTTTGGAAAATAAAAATAAGGGCATTCTCCAATATAGCTTCCATACAATCACCACATCAAAGAACAACAACAAAAAAACCAATTCCCCTTACATAAGCTAATACCCAATCTATATTCAAATTTCCCCAACTGCCCCCAAATGTCTTTCATAACTTTTTTTTAAAGATTTTATTTATTTATTTGAGAGAGAGAGACAGAGCTAGCGACAGAGAGTGCCAGCAGGGAGGAGAGGGAGAAGCAGGCTCCTTGCTGAACAGGGAGCCCCCTAACACGGGGCTCAATCCCAGGACTCTGGGATCATGACCTGAGCCCAAGGCAGACGCTTAACCGACTGAGCCACCCAGGCACCCTCATAACTTCTTTTTAATTCAATCAGGATTCAAAAAAGGTTCAGATGACTGCAGCATGATTCCTTTAGTCTCTTTATTCTAAAACGACCACTCCCCCAACACTCCATATACATCATTTTTATTTTCTGTAACACTGACTTTAAGAAAATGGGCCTTACAAAATGTTCCATACTGTTGATTCTATTATTTCTTAGTAGTATGACTTGTTCTTGTAGTTACTGTATTTTCTGTAGCTGGAACCTCAATCTAATAGTCTGATTAAATTCAGGTTAAACACTTCAGGTAACTCAGTAAAATTCATATTGTATCATAACAGGAGTACATAATGCCAAGTGGTCCCAATGTTAATAACACACCAAGCTTGATAATCTTGCTGTAAACATTAAGATCTCTACTTTATAAAGTAAATCTTTTCCCTACAATTAACAAAGTAACCAATGGATAAGCTATCCTGCAGATGCACTGTTCCACATCAATATGTCACCTAACAGCTGATAATATTCATGTATAAATGACGATTCTGGTAATAAATAAAATTTTGTATAATTATGTGCTATGCTTGATTCTGTAATTGCAATCCAAGTGCTTTTAGATGTATATACACTGAAAAATACGGACAGCAAATAAACATCACAAAAACCAAAATTCAAGTGGCGATGCCTATATCAAACAACAGAAATACTGAAACTCCAATTAATAAACAAGTAAAAATTGCATAAATATTCAATCTTTTGAATAATGGCCATATATGCAGGGACAAAGATCGCTTAAATTCTACAAAATTTTACTCATAATATGATATCGGTAAATATTTGATGATTTTCATTTAGCTATTTCAACTACTTATATGACAAACATGTACTTGTAGGCTCACTTCTTTTGAACTACCTCACCATACTTCAATCTAAAAATGAAAATCAACAGACAACCATAATTATCATTGAAGGCGATCCAAGAAAACACAATTATTTGATAATATGAATAGAATTATTTTTAATTGTAAATTCAATGAAAGAAATTCATACATTTTCAAAAGAACAGAGCAAGATAACATATTTTATGCATTATATAAGTTATACTATACCCACTTATTAGAGTTTTAATTAGGTTATCTCCAAAGAGTATCAATTAAACAGGGGCCAATAATATCAGTAATCATTCTCCAAAATACATTTACCATTACCTCTCAATTACAAATGTTACTAGAGAAAAGCTATAAAACTAACAGAGGCAATAAACTACCCTACCCCCGTTCAAACATGGATATGGCTGATATACTGATATTTACAAACAAAGCAACAAGACCACTACAGAAAACTGATTCAGGATGTTTAAAAACTGTTCACCTTCACAATTACATCATCTTATTTAACAGCACTTTTGCTCTTTCACTCCATTTTACAAATGAACAGCATATCACAAATTAATAGAAAGCACCAAGCTAAAAACAGAACTAGCTCACCCTCAATTTAAACAGAAAACTTATAAACACTGTCTAACAATTTTGGAATATGGTCAAGGGTCAATAAAAGAGTTTAAAACATTATGCTTAGGTTTTGTTGCCTATAGTCTTAAATACGCCTCTTCCCCCAGGATACATAATTGAGTGAATGTAATTATTTTTCCCCTTCCTCAAACACCACTGCCCATTCCCTCTCTTCTCAACCACACAATCAGTCCTCGTATCCAAGTCCTGCCCATATAGGTTATTATAGGAAACAACTGTAACATGTTGAAGACAGAAGCAATTCTGAGTAAAAGCAAAAGATGTGCTAAAGGAAGAGGGAATATAATAACTCTAATATATAATGAATAGATAGATCTTTAAAATGAAGGTATAAAATTTATGTATTTACATAAACAACTACCACGTTCCAGTAAGAGTTAAGGCTATTGAAGTACAGAAACATCTTGCCTTATACAACAAAATATTCTTGAAATAATTCTCATTAAGTCATGGTTGAAACATACTGAGATAATTATTTAGAGCAACCCTAAGAAAAAACTGTTTTGTACTCAACTAGTCCTCCTTGTATATTCATAATTTACACATAACAAGTGTTTTTAAGGTAGGATCTCTGGGTAATAATTGTAATTTTTTAAAGTCCCCTTTTATATAGATTTGAAAAGTAAAATATTAAAATCTGGTAAAATATTGAAATGGGGTGGGGGAGAACAAGATTATTCCTGGTCATTTTTTTGCATCACATTTTTTCACAGCTAAGCAATGCCACAGGCCTAACAATATCTAGAGAAATTAATTAAATCAAATAGTGGCTTTTTTCATAAAATCTTCTCTAAACAACCTGAGACAGATATATGGCTCAAGCTTAACACTTTATAAGTAATCTTGGTATTTATTTACAAAAGATGAGAAAATAATTTTCTCTTGAAAACTTGTATACACTGTTAGCTCTGTTAACAAAATTTATATTCGTATGTCTTAAACCAAAAAAATCCATATGACTTTTCTTGTCCACATCTATACTTTGGTACATCAGATCATTCTCAAAACTGAATTCACAAAATCTGCCTATTTTAGATTTACTTACCCCAGCAAGACATTTTTCCAGTGTATCCAATATAATCAACTGAGAGAGATATAAATTTTTTTCAGCAGCTTCTCCAAATATTCTCTAAAAGAAAAGATATTCAGAACACTAAAAGTTGGCTATTACTCTCTACTACAAATCAACACACATCTGAAAAGTGAGGGACTAAGGATTAGGAAAAAAAAAAATCAAGTCTTCCATTTTATCTCCCAGATTAGACTATATTTAAATCTATTATTTCTGATTTTATCTTAAGGCTCACATGAAATAAATTCCCAGGCAAACAAAAATGTTGGCATTTATTATAGTCTATCATTAATCTTATAAAGTAAAAGAAAATAACTTTGGTTTATACTTTTAAAATATATAGGATTTAGGTATATAGATCTTAACCAGAATCTTGCATTGAACATTTAACCACACTTCAATGCCACAAAATAAAGTCTCAATTCTTACAGCAACAAAATACTATTAACACCAATTACAGTGAATTTAAGGCATTCGCAATCCTTAAATTTAATACTATGCTATTTACCAATAAGAAACTATGGTTCCCACAATTAAGTTTACTCAATAAGCACTAAATGAATGCGAGTATCACAATACTGCTTTTGTTTTTGTTTTGTAAAGAAGGTTCCAATACTAAAATATTTTCATCTAACTGGGAACAGAGCCACATATTTGTATAAGCAAAATCCTATCACCACGCCCCACACGCTGGGCAACAGAAGAGCACCACAAAATCTTAAATGTATTTCTGTAAAGCATTTTACATATTCATAAGAAGTCCTGCTTTCTTCAGAAAAAATCTTAATTTTTTTCTAAAAAGAAAAAATTTCTTTGTATGGCAAATGATTGCCCACACCTCCAGTTTACCAATTTTCTAAGTTTGGGGCATTGTCTAACCAAATTTTTAAAAAGAAAATACACCAAAGATGTGACTGTAAAAATGGGACTGATTTTCACAACCTAAAATCAGAAGTCAGCTCAAAGCTCAATACAAACAATATAAATTGTGGTTAGAAGTGCTAAAGACAGAAAAACAGTTCGGAATAAATAAAGAAATATCCAGATAGTTGTTTTGAACTGAGTACGAAGGAGATGTTGGATAGGAACTGACAGAGGAAGGAATCACCCGGGAGAGTCGGGACAAATGATACGTTCAAAGGTACAAAGACAGAACAGTTGGAGTAACTTGAAGTCTAGGGAATGTAAACAGGTTTTATAAAACAGGAAAAAAAAGGCAACTGCGAGCTTTTGACAATGAAATTGTTGAAATTGCTATCTATTTGAGGAAAATCATTTCAACAATGGGATCTCTAACTACTATAGAATCTGTCAGAGGTTACAAGGAGGAAGGAAAATAAAACAAAACAGTATCTTCGTAAAAGCAATCTCACATTTTAACACTACAAGGTCCTATTTTATTTTCTTCTGTCTACTTAGGACTAGGACAATCTAGTAAGTAAATACTCAAAGCAGCAGCTAAGGAAAAGATTTTAATGGATTACTATGTAATCAATTTATATATAACCTAAAGTCTGTATGAAATCCTAATTCCAAAAAAATAAAAAGATAGGGTCACAAATAAGAGAAATATTTAAGAGAAAAAAATCAAAAACAAAAATGAAAGTTAAGGGTTACCTGTGCTCATTCACAAAATACGATGAGTGTTTATATTCAGAGTCAACAGAGAAGGACTTTCCATACTTCAAAATATGCTGCTGTAAGTCTTTAAATCAAAAACAAACCAAAGCAAATTCCCCCACAAAACAATGACCCAAATACTCACCATATTGTTAACATTCTTTAAGATAGTGGTGAGGCCGCTGATAACCAAAGAAAACTTGTATTTGGAAATATTAATAAGACATTCCTTGTTGTGTTCGGTACTGACTTTGGTATGTGTGTTCTGCTGTCCTGTTTTTATTGGAAGCTAAGGGAAAAAGAAAATGTTAGCTTACACATGAAAACGACTAAAAAGAACTATTTCTCATTGAAACTCATGAGATTTTAGGAAAATTTTTATCAGCCACAGTGACCTGTTTGTATCTCAAGCTCCAATTTTCAATACAGATTAGCATTTATAGCAAATCTAAAACTCTTGAAATTTCAATTTTTGCAGCTTTCTTTCTGGAAGTCATAAACCTCTACCTACAAAATTAAAACTTTACCCAGTATTACATAAAAGAGATGATGACTCACAGAAATAGAGCTATTTCCTTGTAGCTAAAAATTATTTCAGAGAATGCCTGCAATAAAATGCATACAATTCTTTCCCGTATACACTGAACTCCAGCATTAAAAGAACAACAGATCAAGAACACCTATGCCCCAGACCTCTAATCAATATGGCAAATAACTGTAGATTTTTCAGAAATGAGAATAAGCTGTATAACCTGGAATAAACACAGTAAGAATAATTCAGGTAAGATGACCACCCTCAGGTACATAGTTGAGAGTGTAACAGAACAACAGACAGGTAAGTTTCATAGAAAAAAATATATAACTTTTAAGGGGACCACATTTACATTTATCTGAAAATGAGTTAAGTCACACTGCCAGGAAGTTCATCTCTACACTATTCAAAAGTAGCATTTTGTATTGAAAGCATCATTAGTATATCTACTGTTTAAATATTAGATCCTGCTAATGCTGAGAGAAGACTTGTGAGGTTCCTCTGTGAAAAAAACAAACGTAAGTCCAGTGTTTTCATTTTTTTTTTAATATCGTATTTATTTACTCAGAGAAAGCAAGTGAGAGAGAGAGAAAGATCATGACCTGGGGGGGTAGAGGGAGAGGAAGAAGCAGACTCCCTGCTGAGCAGGGAGCCCAATACAGGGCTCCATCCCAGGACCCTGAGACCATAACCCAAGCAGAAGGCAGACGCTCAACTGACTGAACCACCCAGGTGCCCCCAGCGTTTTCATTTTTAAAATGGTGCAACTTAAAGTGGAAAGAGACTAAGTGGCATGCCCAAGTTTGTCTAGTCAGTAAATAATAGATGACTGATTTGATAATAAATACTAAGTAAAAGAGCGGAAGCATTTTTAGGGTTTAACAGGAGCTACAGAATTACATAATGTTAATTTTAAAGGTTATAGAAGGAAAAAAATCTGAAAGACCTAAGAGAGGAGAATTTTAGAAGAAGGCTGCAGTGTAGCTTGTAAATCTCCCCAACTTGCTCCGTAATGGTTAATTTTATGTGTTAACTTGACTGGATCATAGGATGTACAGATATTTGGCTAAACATTATTTCTGGGTGTGTTTCTGAGGGTGCTTCCAGATGCAATTAGCATATGAATAGGTGAATTCCGTAAAACAGGGGACAAGGCACCCCACAAAGCCCAAAATACAAGCAAATAGGAACAAACCACTTCCAGCTACAAAACTGATGTGGTATAAGCATCTCTGCAAAAGAAAGCAGAGGGAAGCAGAATGTCTGATGGGTCTGACAAGAGGAAAATCCCAAAATTCTATGCCATTCTCAATGAAAAGTACAACAGGCCATCTTAAGAACATTAGCTGACCAAAAAAAAATAAAGAACATTAGCTGAAACACAGGGTTTTTTTTTTTTTTGTATACTGCAATTTGCACATGAGTACAAAAGGTCTATAATAATGCCTGAAGAGAAGAGAGCACACTTTAAATCATCACTACCTAACAGAACGTTCCGCAGTGATATACTATATCAACAATGCTCAATATAGTAGCCATAGCCACAGGTGACTATTAAGCACTTGTTACATGGCTAATGCAGATGAGGAACCGAAGGTTAACTTCTATTTAATTTACTTGAATTTAAGTAGCTATTGGACACCACTGGGCAGCACAATTCTAAACTAACCAGCTGACGAAGCACACCATTTTAGGATGAAGCCCACACTGAGAAGAAATTGATGAGATTCACTCCAAATTGACAACAGGGACAACAGGGGCAAAGGAAAAAGGTCTAGATAAAGGTGGTAAAGAGGAAGAAAGCTAAAGGAG
The DNA here is from genome assembly GCF_037043125.1 of Eumetopias jubatus. Taxonomy (NCBI): domain Eukaryota; kingdom Metazoa; phylum Chordata; class Mammalia; order Carnivora; family Otariidae; genus Eumetopias; species Eumetopias jubatus. The sequence goes on from NW_028274816.1 coordinate 123,632,024, forward strand.
CTCAGAAAGGATGAGATGATGTATTTGTTTAATTTCACGAAATAGAAGAACTCTAGAGCCATGAAGATAAAGAGCTATCCTGGCTCACATTTCCCTCCCACCGATTCAGGAAAACTAATTTCACATAGAAATGAGCAACAGTAGGGGCGTTTGGGTGCCTCAGGCAGTTGAGCATCCGCCTTCGGCTCAGGTCATGATCCCATGGTCCTGGGATGGAGCCCCGCATCAGGCTCCCTGCTTGGTGGAGAGCCTGATTCTCCCTCTCCCTCTACTGTTTCCCCTATTTGTGCTCTCTCACTCTGTCAAATAAAATCTTCAAAAGGAAGGAAGGAAGGAAGGACGGACAAACGAACGAAAAAGAGAAAAAGAAAAGAGCAACAGCATGGGGCACCTGGGTGGCTCAGTCAATTAAGTGTCTGACTCTTGATTTCAGCTCAGGTCATGATTTCAGGGTGGTGGGATTGAGCCCCACATGTCTAGCTCCACACTGGGCTTGGAGCCTGCTTAAGATTCTCTCTCTCTCCCTCTCCCTCTGCCCCTCCCCCCACCAAAAAAATGAGCAACAGCAAAGAATGTGGTCAAATCATATGTGAAGGTACTATGAGAAAAAAAAAAAAGAGAGAGACAGAATAACATTGCAACAGAAAATGAAAGTTTGCCCAAAATTCATGTTTCAAGCAAGGTACTTCTGTGGAGAGAAAGAGAAACCATCAGAAATATGGGTTGACACTGAGGGCTTAAGTGACAAAACTGAAGACATGAGGCGGCCTCAAATGCATAACTGGTGGAAAAGGTTTAAAAGCTAAGCCAAAAACTTCTGAGAAACAAAGCAGAATTTCAAAGTCTCACAGCCTCAGGAAGACAAAAGATTAGAGTTCAGAACCTACTAGTGGAGGAAACCAAGTAAATTAACCCATTTTCAACTATAAGTTCCAGAGGGCTACATCCTACATAAACAGGGGCGAGCTGCAGCAACTGGAACTTTTTTTTTTAAGTTTATTTATTTATTTAAGTAATCTCTACACCCAATGTACAGCTCAAACACACAACTCTGAGATCAAGAGTTGCAACCTCTTCTGACTGAGCCAGCCAGGCTCCCCCAGAAACTAGAACTCTTATACATTACTAGTAGGAGTGTAAATCAGTAATTTTTTTGAAAAATGTGTGACAATACCTACTAAAAAGAAATATATACATTCTTAGCAATTTCACTAGGTATATACCAACAGAAATATGTACATATGTCCACTGAAAGATATGTGCAAAAATGTTTATAACAGCACGTTAATAAACTGAAAACACTCCAGGTGTCTACCAATAGCAGAAATGGTTTTTTAAAAAGCAGTATATTCAAAGAAAAACTATACAGCAATAAAAATAAATGGCTTACAACTATAAGCTTAATCTCACAAATATGAGTGAAAAGTCAGAACAAAACATCACTTATTGTCCGATTATGTTACATAAATTTCAAAGACATGATAAATTCAAGTCAGGATAGTAGAGACCCTTGGAAAGAACAGGTAATGACTAGAAGGAAATGCAGGAGGAAGGACTGCTAGCACCGTATGCTTACATTGGTGTGTCTACACTGTCAACATTTATTAAGCTGTATATTTGCATATATTTGTGCATCCTTCCATATGTTTAAGTCAACAGAAAGTTTGTTAAATATATGTATTTAAATCCATGAGTTCATAATGATACTAAAAAACTAAAACAAATTTTGGAACAAATGAAACCCAAATCTAGGAGAAGCAAGGTAGTAATAAAGATAATCACTCTTAGTGGATACAGAGGAATTGTAGTACACACTATGGCACTCCCCAGCTCCCCTTCTTGTTGCCTTAACTGCTACAAGTGCTCAGTCAGTCCTTCAGGGATTGCCTCACCTGAAGAGAATGACCCTACCCAAGGTCAAACTCTTCCTGGGCAGCCCACCACCCAATGACCAACTGATACAGCAATATAAAGGCCTAAGCACCTAAGCCCAATTCTGGGCAACTCAGAAGGGCCAATTCTAGCACCAGAGCTCCCAAAAGGGGTTGGCTAAAGCTAACACTGGACCTGCATTGCACCATGAATTCTGCATCTGCCCAATCCCCCCTCCTCCCAGGTGTTGATCCCAAAGGAACACCTTAATGAACATCCTGCACTAGGCTTCCAGGGCAGCTGGCTGCAGATGCTAAGAAGGGATTTTAAAGCTGGCAATGGAGGAAAAATAGTAACTACAAAAGCAATGAAATTGAAAGAGTATTACTAAAATCTTTGCTCTCTGGAAAAAAAGATAACATTGCCAATCAGAAGCTAAGTATGAAAGCCAAAAGGTCTCTCTGGAAGCATATAAAGACAGTCTCCTCTCTTGTAAAAGGAGGACAGAGAAACCTAAGGACCAGAACCAACACTTAATTATCAGAGTTGCTGGGCTTCAAAGGTTAAATTCCCTAGAAGGCAAGTCTGCTACGCCAAGACCAGAGCCCTGAGGAGAAAGAATAAGACTCTGACAGATGTAATAGAAACAAGTGGGCCGTGGGCCCCAAAATCTCCTATTTCCAGGTTCCCCTGAATCCTCTCAGTCTACAGTAGTGGCCCATTATTGCTTACTAAGAGGAGGCACTCCGCAAACTTGTTCGAAGACAATTCAAAGGCTTCTGCCCTGAAAGACAATAGATGTTCCCCTCAGGATTTGCCACCACCTCCTCTGCTGGCCAAAGGGGTATGAGAGAATTCTGAGTGTTGAAACTTCTTATATCTTGACCATGTTGATAGTTACATGAATATATGCCACTTAAATGTCAAAACTCAGAATTAAGCTGGTATAAATGCAAAAGAGAGTGTTGTAACATTAGGATGTTAAATGTAATCCCCATGGTAACCACAAACAAAATATCTGTAGAATACACAAAAAGGACATAAGAAAGGAATTTAAACATTTCACTGCAAAAAATAAACACAAATGAAGACAGGAATGCAGAAAATGAGAGACAAAAAAAGCTATAGGGCATAGGGGAACCAATAGCACAATGATAACAGTAAATCCCTTCTTATCAGTAATTACTTTAAATGTAAATGGATTAAATCTCCAATCAGAAGACAGAGATTGGCAGAATAAATAAAAACACATGACCCAACTACACGCTGCCTATAGGAGACTCACTTGAGATCTAAAGACACAAACAGGTTGAAAGTGAAATGGTGGAAAAAGATATTTCATGCAAAAAGAGTAGGGGTAGCTATAAAAATTATCAGACAAAACAGATTTTAAGTCAAAACAAGTTATGAGGACCTTCCCCTCTTTTCCTCTGTACTGCCTACAGAGGTGGCAGCCACCTCCTTCTAGGCATCATGGCCACCCTCAGACCCTGGTGAAGCCCAAGATCATTAAAAAGAGGACCAAGAAGTTCATCCAGCAGCAGTCACCCATATGTTAAAATTAAGCACATGTGGTGGAAACCAGGCATTGACAATAGGGTGCACAGAAGATTCAAGGGCCAGATCTTGATGCCCAACATTGGTTATGGGAGCAATAAGAAAACAAAGCATGTGCTGCCCAATGGCTTCGGAATTTCCTAGTTCACAATGTCAAAGAGCCTGAAGTGCTGCTGATATGCAACAATCTTACTATGCAGAGATTGCTCACAATGTATCCTCCAAGAACTACAGAGCCATTGTGGAAAAGGCAGCCAAGCTGGCCATCAGAGTCACCAATCCCAATGCCAGGCTGCACAGCCAAGAAATGAATAGACAATATATGTGTATGCAGTATTTGTTAATAAAACCATAAAGCTACCCAGAAAAAGTTATGAGACAAAGAAGGACATTATTTATTAATAAAAGGTTCAGCACAGCAAGGAGATAGAATATTTATAAACATTTACACACCTAATGACAGACCATCAAAATATAAGCAAAAACTGACAATTAAAGAGTAAATCACTTCCACAATGATAGTTGGGAGACTTCAATACCCCACTCAAAATAATGGAGAAAACAGACCGTAGATAAGAAAATAGACGACTTAGGGGCATCTGGGTGGCTTAGTCGGTTAGGTGTCTGCCTTTGGCTCAGATCATGGTCCCAGTGTCCTGGGATCGAGCCCCACGTCAGGCTCCCTGCTCATCAGGGAATCTACTTCTCCCTCTCCCTCTGGGCCTCCCCACTTCTCGTGCTCTCTCTCTCTCAAATAAAATCTTAAAAAAAAAAAAAGAAAAAAACAGACAACTTAAACAATATAATAAGCCAACTAGACCCAACATACATCACAGAACATTCTACCAAACAACAGAATACACATTCTTCTCAAGTACACGTGGGTCATTTTCCAGGATGACCACAAGTAGATCAAAAAATTACATATCAATAGATTTTAAAAGACAGATATCACACAACATATCCTCTCTGACCACAATGGAATGAAGTTGGAAATTAATAACAAAACTAAAACTAGAAAATTCACAAAATTGTGGAAATTAAACAATATATTTTTAAGTCCAGTATAATTAACATAATGTTATATTAGTTTCAGGTGTACCACATAGTGATTCCACAATTCTATACATTATTCAGTGCTCATCATGATAAGTGTACTCTTAATCTTCACCTATTTCACCCATCCCCCCACCCACTTACCTCCCCTCTGGTAACCATCAGTTTGTTCTCTGTATTTAAAAGTCTGGTTTTGGTTTGACTTTTTTTTCTGTGCTCACTTGTTTTGTTTCTTAAATTCCACACATGAATGAAATCATATGGTATTTGTCATTCTCCAACCAACTTATTTCACTCAACATTATACCCTCCAGTTTTATCCCATGTTGTTGCAAATGGCAAGATTTCATTCTTTTTTATGGCTGAGTATATTCCAGTGGGGTGTGTGTGTGTGTGTGTGTGTGTGTGTGTGTGTGTACACAGCACTTCTTTATCCATTCATCTAATAATGGACACTTGGGTTGCTTCCATATCTTGACTATTCTAAATAATGTTGCAATAAACATAGGGTGCATTTATCTTTCTGAATTAGTGTTTTTGTTTTCTTTGGGTAAATACCCAGGAGTGGAATTGGATCACATGGTAATTTTATTTTTAACTTTTTGAGAAACCTCCATACTGTTTTCCACAGTGGCTGCACCAGTTTGCATTCAGTGCACCAAGGTTCCTTTCTCTCCACACCCTCACCAACACTTATTGTTTCTTGTGCTGTTGATTTTAGCCATTTTGACAGGCGTGAGGTGATATCTCATTGTGGCTTTAATTTGCATTTCCCTAATGGTGAGTAACATTGAGCATCTTCTCATGCGTCTGTAGGCCATCTATGTCTTCAGAGAAATGTCTGTTCGTGATTTCTGCCCATTTTTAATTAGATTTTTTAAACAATATACTTTTAAACAACCAATGTTTTAAGAAGAAATTACAAGAGAAATCAGAATACCAACAAATGAAAGTAAACACAACATGCCAAAACTTGTAGGATGCAGTGAAAGCAGTGCTAAGGGGGAAATTCATAGCTATAAATACTTACATTAAAAAACAAGGAAGATTCCAGATCAACAACCTAACTTAACAACATAAGGAACTAGAAAAAGAAGAACAAGTGAAATCCAACTCTGGAAGAAAAGTAATAATAAATATGAGAGCAGAGATAAACAAAATAAGAACAGAAAAATAGGGAAAAATCAATGAAATCAAAAGTTGGTCTTTCAAAAATATCAACAAAATTGACAAACTTTTGGCTAAATGGACTAAGAAAAAAAAGTAAGAAGACTCAAGTTAGGGATACCTGGGTGGCTCAGTTAGTTGAGCATCCAACTCCTGATTTCAGCTCAGGTCATGCTCTCAGGGTTGTGAGATTGAGCCCTATGTTGGGCTGGGCACTCAGTGGGGAGTCTGCTTCTCTCCCTCTCCCTCTGTCCCTCCCCCTGCTTGTGCTCTCCCTCTCTAAAAATGAATAAATTTTTAAAAAACTCAAATTACTAAAATCAGAAAGAAAAGTGGGCACATTATTATTAGTTCTATAGAACTAAAAACAGATTTTAAGGAATGCTATGAACAACTGTATGCCAAAAAAAAAAAAACCCAAAAAAAACAAAAAACCTGAATAAACCTAAATGAAATGGGTAAATTCCTAGAAACACAAAACCTACCAAAGCTAAATCACAAAGAAATAGAAAATCTGAATAGACTTGAGGAAAACTGAATCAGTAATCAAAAATTTCTCAACAAAGCCCTGAACCTAATCATTTCACTAGTGAATTCTACCAACATTTAATGAAGAACTGATACTAATCCTTCTTAAACTTTTCTAAAACACTGAAGAGAAGAAAATACTTCCTAACTTATGAGGCCAGCATAACCCCGACACCAAAGCCAAAGACACAAGAATATTACAGACTTATAACCCTTATAAATATTGATCAAAAATCCTCAACAAAATGTAACAAAATTCTGCAGCATATTAAAAGAATCATACACCAAGACTAAACAGTATTTATTCTTAAAATGCAAGAATGGTTCAACATATGAAAATCAATGTAATATGCTACATCAACAAAACGAAGGAAAAAGACCACTGGTTCATCTCAACTGATCAGAAAAAGCACGTGACAAAATTCAAACATTGTCTCGTGATAAAAACACTCAACAAAGGAAAGGAATAGAAGGAAACTACCTCAGCATAGTAAAATCCATATATGAAAAACCCACAGCAAACATCATACTCAATGGGGAAAGACCGAAAGCTTTTTTCCCTAGAAACAGGAACAAGGCCGGATGCCCATTTTCACCACTTGTATTCAACTTAGTACTGGCAATTCTGGCCAGAGCAATAGGCAAGAAAAAGAAATAAAAGGCATCCAAATTGTAAAGTAAAATTATCTGTTCTCAGATGACATGATCTTATATGTAGAAAACTTTAAAGATTCCACCAAAAAAAAGCCATGAGAACTGATAAAGGAAATCATCATAGTAGCAGGATAAAAAAAGTCAACACAGAAAAATCAGTTGCATTTTAGACACTAGCAATGAACAATCTAAACAGGAAAGTAGGAAAACAATTCCACTTATGATAGCATCAGAAAGAATAAAGCACTTAGAAATTAATTTAGCCAAGGACATGAAACCTGTATACTGAAAACTACAAAACACTGCTCAAAGAAACAAAACACAATATAAATAAATGGAAATATATCCAACGTTCATGGACTAGAAGACTTAATATTCTTAAAACGTCAATACTACCCCAAAGTGATCTACGGATTCAATGCAGTCCATATCAAAATCCCAATGACATATTTGGAGAAATAAAAGAGTCCATCCTAAAATTCATATGGAATCTCAAAGTATGTGACTAGCCAAAAGAATCCTGAAAAAGATGAACAAAGTTGGAAGACTCACACTTCCTGATTTGAAAACTTTACTACAAAGTTACAGTAATTAAAACATCGTGGTATTGGCATTAAGACAGACATATAGACCAGGGCGCCTGGGTGGCTCAGTCATTAAGCGTCTGCCTTCGGCTCAGGTCATGATCCCAGGGTCCTGGGATCGAGCCCCACATTGGGCTCCCTGCTCCGCGGGAAGCCTGCTTCTCCCTCTCCCACTCGCCCTGCTTGTGCTCCTGCTCTCGCTATCTCTCTCTCTCGGTCAAATAAATAAATAAAATCTTAAAAAAAAAAAAAGACAGACATATAGACCAATAGAATTGGTCTATTCTATTCCATGTGTCTGTATGTCTGTCTTAATGCCCTCACATACATGGTCAAATAATTTTTGACAAGGGTGCCAAGACCATTCAATGTGGAAAGGGACAGTCTTTTCAACAAATGGCACTGGGAAAACTGGGTATCCACATGCAAAGGAATGAAGTTGGACCCTTACCTAACACCATATACAAAAACTAACTCAAACTGGATCAAGGACTAGATGTAAGACCTAAAACAATAAAACCCTTCAAAGTGGAGCACCTGGGTAGCTCATTCGATTGAGGATCTGACTCTTGATCTCAGCTCAGGTCTTGATCCCAGGGTCGTGAGTTCAGGCCCGGCACTGGGCTCCACACTAGGTGTAGAGCCTACTTAAAAAAAAAAAAAAATCCTTCAAAGAGAACACAGGGCAAAAGCTTCATCACACTGCATTTGCTAATGATCTGTTAGATATGACACCAAAGGTACAGGTAACATAAGAAAAAATAAACAAACTGGAATATAAGAAAATTTTAAAATTTTGTGCATCAAAAGACACTATCCACAGAGTAAAAAGGCAACCCACAGAATGGGAAAAAAATATTTGCAAATCATATATCTGGTAAGAGATTAATATCTAGAATATACAGAGAACTCCTAAAACTAAACAACAACAACAATGGGCATAGAGGGGCGCCTGGGTGGCTCAGTCATTAAGCGTCTGCCTTCGGCTCAGGTCATGATCCCAGGGTTCTAGGATCGAGCCCCGCCTTGGGCTCCCTGCTCGGTGAGAGGCTGGCTTCTCCCTCTCCCACTCCCCCTGCTTGTGTTCCCTCTCTTGCTGTGTCTCTCTGTCAAATAAATAAAATCTTAAAAAAAAGAATGGGCATAGAACTTGAATAGACATGTCTCCAAAGAAGATGTATTAATGGCTAACAAGTACATGAAAAGATGTTCAACATCACCAAACATTAGGGAAATGCAAATCAAAACTACAGTGAGATACACCAACTCACACCCATTTGGATGGCTATTATCAAAAAAACAGAAAACCAAGAAGTGTTGGTGAGGATGTAGAGAAACGGAACTCTTGTGCATTGTTGGTAAGAATGTAAAAATGGGGGATGCCTGGGTGGCTCAGTCGGTTAAGTGGCTGCCTTCGGCTCAGGTCATGATCTCAGGGTCCTGGGATCGAGCCCTGCATCAGGCTCCCTGCTCATCAGGGAGTCTGCTTCTCCTTCTCCCTCTGCCCCTCTTCCTGCTCGTGCACGGGAGTGCTCTTTCTCTGTCTCACAAATTAATTAATTAATTTTCTAAAGACTGTAAAAATGGGACAGCGAACACTATGGAAGTACCTCTAAAACATTTAAAATAGGGACGCCTGAGCGGCTCAGTCAGTTGAGCATCTACGCCTTCAGCTCAGGTCATGATCCCAGAGTCCTGGGATCAAGTCCCGCATCGGGCTCCTTGCTCAGCCTGAGCCTGTTTCTCTCTCTGCCTGCCACTCCCCCTGCTTGTGCTTGCTCTCTGTCTCTCTCTCTCTCTGAGAAATAAATAAATAATATCTTTAAAAAATAAATAAATAGATAGATAGATAAATAAATAAAACATTTAAAATAGAATGACCACATGATCCAGCAATCCCACTTCTGGATATATCCAAAAAAATTGAAAGCAGGGTTCAAAGGGATATCTGTACAATCACATTCACAGCAGCATTATTCATAATAACTAAAACATGGAAACAACTTGGTGTCCACTGACAGATAAATGGATAAGCAAATTGTGGTATACACCTACAATGGAATATTATTCAGCCTTAAAAGGGAGGTGTGGGGGGATTATTCTACAATATTCCACAACATGGATATTCCTCGAGGACATTATGCTGAGTTAAATAAGCCAGTCACAAAAAGACAAATACTGTATGATGCCACTTATATGAATTAGAGTACTCAAAATCAAACGAAAGTATAATGGTGGTTGCCAGAGCTAGAGAAGGGGGAGAATGGGGAATTATTTTTTAGTAAGTATGGAGTTTCAGTTTTACAAGAGGAAGAGTTATGGGGATGGACAGAGTAACGGTTGCACAGCAATGTTAATGTATTTAATGCCACTGAACTGTATGCTTGAAAATGGTTAAGACAATAGGGGCGCCTGGGTGGCTCAGTCGGTTAAGTGTCTGCCTTCGGCTCAGGTCATGATCCCAGGGTCCTGAGATCGAGCCCCACGTCAGGCACCCTGCTCAGCAGGAAACCTGCTTCTCCCTCTCCCGCCTGCTCATGTGCTCTCTTGCTATCTCTCTCTCAGACAAATAAAAATCTTAAAAAATATAAAATTTTTTAAAAATGGTTAAGTTGATGGGCGCCTGGGTGGCTCAGTCGTTCAGCGGCTGCCTTTGGCTCAGGTCACGATCCCAGGGTCCTGGGATCGAGCCCCGCATCGGGCTCCCTGCTCGGCGGGAAGCCTGCTTCTCCCTCTCCCACTCCCCTTGCTTGTGTTCCTGCTCTCGCTGTCTCTGTCATATAAATAAATAAAAAATCTTAAAAAAAAATTAAAAAAAATAAAAATAAAAAAATGGTTAAGTTGATGAATTTTATGTTATGTATATTTTACCACAATTAAAAAAAACTGAGTGCATTCTTAAAAGGGTGAATGTTACTGTATACATTATACATTAATTTCTTAAAATCTGAGATCAAAGGATTCTAACAAAACTTATTGAATATTTACCAGGTGCCAGATAGCAATATAGGTGCTGTGAACATAAAGATGAATAAATGTACCCTCCAGGTACCTCTAACTCTGAAAATCTCCTCTAGTCTCTCTTCTCTTCTCCCTGAATACAGTTAGCTCCTCTTGGGCAATCTTATGCATTCACTGACTATCCTGCTGATGACTACTATGATAAGTGCTGATGGCTAAAATAGCCCCAGACTATAAGAACCCCGTAGAAGCTTCTCCTTTGACAGAGGACTTTCAAATATAATGCAACGTCCCTTTCATGACTGTTACATTTTATGGCAAAAGGGACCTTGCAGATGCAATTAGGATACCTAATCAGTTGACTTTGAGGTAATCAAAAGGCAGATTATCTTGGATGAGCATGTCCTAACCGGGTAAGCATAAAAGAGATCTGAAGCAGCAAAAATGCTTTCTGTTGTCTCTGAAGAAGCAAACTACCATGCTGTGGGGGAATGGCCACACGGCAAGGAACAGCAAGCAGCCTTTAGGAGCTGAGGGCCTCAATCCCCCAACTATAAGCACCTAAATTCTACCAACAACCAGTGAGCTTGGAAGAGGACCCCAAGCCTCAGATGAGATTGCAGCCCTGACCAACATCTTCATTTCAGCTTGGTGAGAACTGAGCAGAGAACTCAGCTAACCCATGCCCAGATTCCTGACTGTGAAATAATAATTTTGTGTTGTTTTAAGCCACTATGCTTGCGGTAGTCTGTTACAGAAAATAGAAAACTAATACAATTACCAAATCTGTATCTTCAAATGTGTTATCCAAAAGCCTATTTGGTATCTCCACACAGGTATCTTATAGGCACTTCAAACTCAGTGTTTTTTAAATTTAATTTATAATCTTCCTATCATGTTTCCTATCTTAAGAATAGCACTACAGGGGCGCCTGAGTGGCTCAGATGGTTAAGCGTCTGCCTTCAGCTCAGGTCATGATCCCAGGGTCCTGGGATCGGAGCCCCACATCGGGCTCCCTGCTCCGTGGGGAGTCTGCTTCTCTCTCTGCCTCTGCTTCCCCCCCTGCTCATGCTCTCTATCTCTGCGTCTTGAATGAATAAAAAATAAATAAAAAGAATAGCACAATACACCCAGTTTCTCATACCTGAGATCTGACAGTCATCTTTGACACTTCCTTTATTCTCTTCCTTTCCTCCCCCTTTAGTCAGACTGATAAAAATGAAAATAACTGGGCATGCATAACTCAGCTCTACCCTTCTTTACATGGGAACAGGCACGCCACAGACTACAAGAATTTTCTTCTGCGTCAGTCACCATGCCAAGAGGTGATCAGGAACCTAGCCCTGCAGAAGGGAGTGACCAACACTGCCTTGGACTGGGTGGGTAGGTCTACCCAATTTTGAGATTCAGATTTAGTTACTAGGCCCATTTGGGTCTCCAACTTCACAATGATCAGGAAAACATATTTTTTAATAAATATAAAATAAATTAACAAAATATTGTATAAATATTATACAAATATATACACATATACATAGATATGTATTTTATGTTTGTGTTCATTCTATCAAAATATTTACATACTTCTATATTATGAATTTATTTATGAATATTACTATATATTTTAATATTTATATATTTCATATATATTTTGGCCTCCATCTTTACACTTTTATTTCTCAACTTGTTCAGAAGCAAGGCAGGCAGCCAGAAGTATATTCAGGCCCCCAAGTTTCCAAAAACAGCACTAAAATCTATGTAGAAGAAAAAGCAAGATTAGGGGGAAGTAAAGGACCAAGATTTTAGCAGATAAAGTGGTCAGGGAAAACTCTCTGGAGATGTGACAATCCGAGCAGAGACCTAAAGAAAGGAAGAACAGGAAGACCCATGCAAAGATCTGAAGAGCATTCAAAGCAGTAGTGGCAGGTAAAATGGATCTGATATTGGAATAAACATGACAAGTTCAAAGCCTAGCAAAGAGTCCATTATGGCTAAACCAAAGAAAATAAAAGATGAAAATGTAGGGGATGAAATAGACATTGGGGAGGGTATGTGCTATGGTGAGCGCTGTGAATTGTGTAAGACTGTTGAATCACAGACCTGTACCTCTGAAACAAATAATACATTATATGTTAAAAAAAAAAAAAGAAGAAGAGAGCAGGAAGAGTAAAATGAAGGGGGAGAAATCGGAGGGGGAGACGAACCATGAGACACTATGGACTCCGAGAAACAAACTGAGGGTTCTAAAGGGGAGGGGGGTGGGGGGATGGGTTAGCCTGGTGATGGGTATTAAAGAGGGCACGTACTGAATGGAGAATTGGGTGTTATACGCAAACAATGAATCATGGAACACTACATCAAAAACTAATGTAATGTATGGTGATTAACATAATAAAATTTTTAAAAAAAGAAAGAAAATGTAGGGGATGAGGTCAGAGAGAGAAGCAGGAGTGGTTAAGATCATTTTAAGAGCTTTGAATTTGAGTTTGATAATGTGGCTTATTATATTTTCCAAATATTGTCACAGTATCTCTCATCCTAAATGCAATATGACTTTGCCACTCCCACATCAAGAAGTGGAGTCTATTTTTCCATTTCCTTGCATCTAGGCAGGTCTCATAACTGTTCTGACCAACAAAATATGGCAGAAAGGACACTGTGCCAGTTCCAGGCACAGCCCTTAATTGGTCTGACAATTTTTTTTCCCCTCCTCCTGGAAGCCAGCTGCTGTGTAAAAAGTAATTACTCTGAGACCACCATGCTGTGAGAAGCACAGGCCACATGGAGAGATTCTGAAGAATGAGATGCCATGTGGAGAGAGAAGCCAAGAAGCACTGGGGTGCCAGCCATGTGACTGAAGAGGTCATATTGCAAGGGATGCTCCAGCTCCAGCACCCCAGCCAACACCATGTGGAACAGAGCTGAACCTGTCATGAATTCCTGACTAGCAAAATTGTGAGCAAAATAAACAGACTGTTTTAAGCTACAAAGCTTTGGAGTAGCTTGTTATGCAGCAGTAGATACCAAAAAGAGAGAAGAAGAAGATACTAAAGGGATGTAAACAAGGGAGTAACATGATCTGATTTATGTTTTTTTAAAAAGAGCCTTCTTGTGCTGTATGTTAGAAGACAGTCTGGGCAAGAGAGGATGGCAGTTTAAATTAGGCTGGTGAGGCAGAGGACAAATAGTGAAATGATGTCATAATAGATTCGGAAGATGGGGTGCTTATTTAAAATGGCCAGCTTAGGGGCGCCTGGGTGGCTCAGTTGGTTAAGTGTCAGCCTTCGGCTCAGCTCATGTTCCCGGAGTCCTGGGATGGAGCCCCACATCAAGCTCCCTGCTCAACAGGGAGCCTGCTTATCCCTCTTTCTCTCTCTCTCTCCCTCTGCATCCCCCCTGCTCATGCTCTCTCTCCAATAAATAAATAAAGCCTTTAAAAACAAATAAGATAAAATGATAAGTTTATTCTGAAGTTCATCTGAAGGAATAAATTTGTGAGACTACCAAAGAAATTTATGAAAAACAAGAACAAGAGAAGACTTGCATTGCCAGGTCACTTAAACGTTCTATTAAGCTCTTATAGTAACAAAACCAGTACCTTATAAGAATAAATTCACTATAATGAAAAAAAAGGCAAAAAAGAAAAAAAAAGAATAAACTATATTCATAAAGCAGATATAGTATCTACATAGAAATTTAATATGATAAAGGTAATATTTCAAATCAGTGGTAAAAGAATGAGTTCATCAGTAAACCATTACCAACTCAAGGATCCATCTGAAAAAAAATAACTCATACCAAATTTTAAAGTACATTAGGGCACCTGCATGGCTCAGTCGGCTGAGTGTCTGACTCTGTTTTGGCTCAGGTCATGATCTCAGGGTCCTAGGATTGAGCTCAGCTTTGGACTTTGTGCTCGGTGGGGAGTCTACTTAAGAGTCTCTCTCTCCCTCTGCCCCTCCCCCCTACTCATGCTCTCTTTCGCTCAAATAAGTAAATAAATAAGTCTTTTAAATAAATAAATAAAAGTGTGTGTACGTACACATATGATTAAGAACCTCTGGTAAAGAAAACAAAGCCATAAAACTATTACGAAAAATATTGAAGAATAATTGCATAATACTGGGGTAGGGTAAATTTTTCTAAGCAAGACAAAATCTAAAAGCCATAAAGAAAAATACTAATATATTTGCCTACATAAAAATGTTTAAATTCTGCATTAAAAAGAAGACACTAATGACAAAGAAAAACACAAGTAACAAACAGAAAGTAAAAGAATGTGCAACAACTAGGGCCCAAAAGGTTTACATAACGAATGTATAAGGTTATCTTATATACTAAGAATATTCAATGAAGAAACTGTTGAAGAAATACAAAGTCATTTACAGAAGATTAGTGGTCAATAAATCTAGGAAAATGTTTTCACCAATAACTTTAAAAATGTAAAATAAAATTAGACCATTGTGGGGACTCTCTCCATTTTTCCAAAATAAAGTTAAGTACGATTAGAACACATAATAAGAAAATGACTATGCCTGGGGTGTGTATTTAAATAAAAACAAAAACAAAAATTAGAACACAGAAATAAAAAAAAGATAAAGTAATTACACTTGAGAGGCAAGAATGAGAGGATTTTTTTCCTTTTCTCTTTTATTAATTTCTCTTATTTTCAATTGGTACGTATTACTTTCCCAATTGGGAAAAAGTAAGTTAAAACTATTTTTAAAACATTTTATTCTACCTTAAATAAATCTTTGGATAGTTATTATGGCAGAAATGTAAAGGGTCAAAAAAAGAAAGAAATGTAAAGGGTCTAAACTAGATGAAAAAGAATCACCTTTTAATAATGATCTGTAGTAACAAACTGTTAGCAACTTAAGATACAAGATTTCAACAAATAAGAGGATTTAGCAAGAAAAGGCATAACATTAAGCAAACAATGGATAATTTGTTTCTAGCTGCACTCAGAAAATTCTTCAAAAGGTCACAGGCCAGAATTTTTGCCTCTGTGTACAATTTAAACCAGTTTCTAAAAGGCCCCTCACGCCATGATGGGGTAGGGATGATGTTAAAATTCACTTAATAGGGGCACCTGGGTGGCTCAGTCGTTAAGCGGCTGCTTTTGGCTCAGGTCATGATCCCAGGGTTCTGGGATCGAGCCCTGCATCGGGCTCCCTGCTCTGCGGGAGGCCTGCTTCTCCCTCTTCCACTCCCCCCGCTTGTGTTCCCTCTCTTGCTATTTCTCTTTGTCAAATAAATAAATCTTTAGGGGCGCCTGGGTGGCTCAGCCGTTAAGCATCTGCCTTCAGCTTGGGTCATGATCCCAGAGTCCTGAGATCAAGCCCCGCATCCAGGTTCCCTGCTCCGTGGGAGGCCTCCTTCTCCCTCCCCCATTCCCCCTGCTTGTGTTCCCTCTCTCACTGCGTTTCTCTCTGTCAAATAAGTAAAATCTTAAAATAAATAAATGAATAAATAAATCTTTAAAAAAATTCACTTAATATAAGCTTTCATCTAAATGAGAGAAAAAACAAAGAAAAAAATTCACACTGCACAAAGAAGCAACAAGAGAAAATTATATTAGGAGAAAAAGACCCCTAAGCTCTAGATACCAAGTAACAAACATAAATCAAGAAAACATACAAATATTTATACTGTTTATACTGAAGTAGATGCCACACCATTGGTATGTAATATGACTTTATATGGCACCTAATGAACTTGAAAAATGTTAAGTTTTACATTCATTTTAACATGCAATTAAAAAATATAATTATCACATCAAACTTATGATTACAAAGATATTATACTTTTGACAAGGCTAAGTGAAAAAGGTAAGCCAACTTAAAGTTGTGAAGCAAGGTAAATGATACATTATGTGGCTAAAATGATAGTACAGGAATGACTAAAGTTAGGGAAATACTGTGATAACATTCTAACATGTAAAAACCAAGCTCATAAAGCAGATGAATAAATAATCAACTGTTGCTATTGTTTTTAGTATGGATGCTATAAAGATATGGAGGCAAGGAGGTTAGCATGGAGCCAAACCAGTCTTCCCAAGAAGTGAATTCCAACATCATCCTCCCCTAAACACTTCTTGCTTTTAATTTCTTCCCTTCCTACTATTCTGAACTTACAGATTACCCAAGTTTTTCAATACACAGAAGTTCCTGATTCACAAATAACCGATTTATACCAAGAGTCCCAACCACTCATGAAGCAAGGCCCTTTCCAGATTCTCCAGATATCTACTACCACAGCAGGAAAGATTTGTTTCTGTCAAACATAAACTTGGATCACATTGTTACCATAAAAAATGCTGCTCTTCACTTTCTCCTCCTCTCTCTTCCCTTAAGTATAATAATTCAGTGCAAAAGCCAGCAGGAGGGGCAGAGCAAGGTAGACATCTGTGTGTGTTGGGGCAGAAGGAGACGCAGGAGTCAGAGCACGGTGAATAAGGCACTCGTGTGGAGGAAATATAGCATGACCAGAATGAAAAGGCTGTACAGATGTGCAAAGCAGCCCAACAAAGGGTATCAGAGCCAGAATAAGGTACAGAAAGACTCCCATGGACAGGGTAGCCAGGCACAGGAGATTCAAATCCGAGCGTGGTGAGAAGGGTATGCATGTAGGAGAGCAGGCCACATAGGATATCAGAGTCCAAAGGGGTAAGGAGGGTGTCCATAATGAGGATAGTCCAGAACTGGATGTCAAAGCCAGAGTGAAATAAAGAGATAAGACAGTGGGGCCCAGGAAGGGGTATTGAGCTATATTGGGCTTCTGAATGATGGGAAGGGAGATGTTCTAGCACAGAGTCTGAGTAGAGTGAGGAGGATATCCACACCGGGAAGCAGCAGAGAGTAGAGAATATGAGCCCTGTGCAAGGTAGAAGGGAATCCACACAGTGAGGGGGTGGTATTTTGGGGATAACAAAGGGTGTCGCAGCTCAAGCAGAATGAGAAGGGCACCTGTTGTGCTTGGGAGCAAGTGATACTGGTAAATGACACCGATGCGAGATCACTTACATAAAAGGGGATTGATCAAATAAGTAAACATATTAAGAATAATGAAAGCCAGGTTTCTTTCTAGGACGTTACAGATGAAAGAAAAAAAGTATAGAAAACCCTCTAGTGTCATCTTCACAATATTTGTTCTTCCAATCCATGAGAATGGAACCTTTTTCCATTTCTTTGTGTCTTCCTCAATTTCTTTAATGAGTATTTTATAGTTTTCTGAGTACAGATTCTTTGCCTCATCGGTTAGATTTAGTCCTAGGTATCTTATGGTTTTGGGTGCAATTGTAAATGGGATCGACTCCTTAATTTCTCTCTCTTCTGTCTTGTTGTTGGTGTATAGGAATACCACTGATTTCTGTGCATTGACTTTATATCCCGCCACTTTACTAAATTCCTGTATGAGTTCTAGCAGTTTTGCGGTGGAGTCTTTTGGAAATTCCACATAAAGTATCATATCATATGCAAAGAGAGTTTGACTTCTTCTTTGCCGATTCGGATGCCTTTTATTTCTTTTTGTTGTCTGATTGCTGTGGCTAGGACTTCTAATACTATGTTGAATAGCAGTGGTGATAGTGGACATCCCTGCTGTGTTCTGGAGCAATCTACACATTCAATGCAATCCCTATCAAAATACCATCCACTTTTTTCAAAGAAATGGAACAAATAATCCTAAAATTTGTATGGAACCAGAAGAGACCCCGAATAGCCAGAGAATGTTGAAAAAGAAAAGCAAAGGGGGTGGCATCACAATTCCGGACTTCCAGCTCTATTACAAAGCTGTCATCATCAAGACAGTATGGTACTGGCACAAAAACAGACACATAGATCAATGGAGCAGAATACAGAGCCCAGAAATGGACCCTCAACTCTATGGTCAACTAATCTTCGACAAAGCAGGAAAGAATGTCCAAAGGAAAAAAGTCTCTTCAGCAAATGGTGTTGGGAAAATTGGACAGCCACATGCAGAAGAATGAAACTGGTCCATTTCCTTACATCACACACAAAAACAGACTCCAAATGGTTGAAAGACCTAAATGTGGGACAGGAGTCCATCGAAATCCTAAAGGAGAACACAGGCAGCAACCTCTTCGTCTTCAGGCGCAGCAACTTCTTCCTAGAAACATCGCCAAAGGCAAGGGAAGCGAGGGCAAAAATGAACTACTGGGACTTAATCAAGATAAAAAGCTTTTGCACAGCAAAAGAAATAGTCCACAAAACCAAAAGACAACCGACAGAATGGGAGAAGATATTTGCAAATGACATATCAGATAAAGGGCTAGTATCCAAAATCTATAAAGAACTTAGCAAACTCAACACCCAAAGAACAAATAATCCAATCAAGAAATGGGCAGAAGACATGAACAGACATTTTTCCAAAGAAGACATCCAAATGGCCAACAGACACATGAAAAAGTGCTCAACATCGCTCAGCATCCGGGAAATCCAAATCAAAACCACAATGAGATATCACCTCACACCAGTCAGAATGGCTAAAATTAACAAGTCAGGAAACGACAGATGTTGGCGAGGATGCGGCAAAAGGGGAACCCTCCTACACTGTTGGTGGGAATGCAAGCTGGTGCAACCACTCTGGAAAACAGTATGGAGGTTCCTCAAAAAGTTGAATATAGAGCTACCATACGATCCAGCAATTGCACTACTGGGTATTTACCCCAAAGATACAAATGTAGGGATCCGAAGGGGTACGTGCACCCCAATGTTTATAGCAGCAATGTCCACAATAGCCAAACTGTGGAAAGAGCCAAGATGTCCATCAACAGATAAATGGATAAAGAAGAAGTGGTACACACACACACACACACACACACACACACACACACACACACAACGGACTATTATGCAGCCATCAAAAGGAATAAAATCTTGCCATTTGCAACGACGTGGATGGAACTGGAGGGTATTACGCTGAGCGAAATAAGTCAATCAGAGAAAGACAGGTATCATAGGACCTCACTGATATGAGGAATTCTTAATCTCAGGAAACAAACTGAGGGTTGCTGGAGTGGTGGGGGATGGGAGGGATGGGGTGGCTGGGTGATAGACACTGGGGAGGGTATGTGCTTTGGTGAGCACTGTGAATTGTGTAAAACTGTTGAATCAAAGACCTGTACCTCTGAAACAAATAATATGTTAAAAAAAAAGAATAAGAAGATAGCAGGAGGGGAAGAATGAAGGGGGGGAATTGGAGGGGGAGACGAACCACAAGACACTATGGACTCTGTAAAATAAACTGAGGGTTCTAGAGGGGAAGGGGATGGGGAATGGGTTAGCCTGGTGATGGGTATTAAAGAGGGCACGTTCTGCGTGGAGCACTGGGTGTTATGCACAAACAATGAATCACGGGACACTACATCAAAAACTAAAGATGTAAGGGGTGGAGCAAGATCGTGGAGGAGTAGGAGACCTGGATTTCGTCTGGTCTCAGGAATTCAGCTGGATAGGGATCAAACCATTCTGAACACCTATGAACTCAACAGGAGATCAAAGAAAAGAATAGCAACAACTCTCTGAACAGAAAAGTGACCACTTTCTGGAAGGTAGGACGTGCGGAGAAGTGAATCCGAAGTGATATTCGGGAGGACAGACGGCGGGGGAGGGGGCCTCCCTCGGCTGCTTCTGGCAAGTGATAGAGCCACGGAGCACAAAATCGGAACTTTTAGAAGTCGGCTCCGCTGAGGGGACATCGCTCCAGTGGCTAAGCTGGGGGTGGAACCCTCGCGGGACAGTGTGGTCTCAGGACTCTCGGGGTCACAGAAAGACTGGGGGTGCCTGAGTGCAGCAGAGCTCCCAGGTATGGGAGCGGGGAAGCCGGCTGCAGAGACGGAGCGGAGGCGCGGGCTCTCAGCTTGGGGTTGCCATAAACTGTGATTGGTGACAGTCGGGCCACTGCTCCTCCAGCAGGGACCCAACAAGCGGCAGATCCGGGGAGACTCCCCTTCCTCCTCTGGGAGGAGCGGTGCAGGAGCGCACCACAGGGATCTGCTGGGTTTGGAGACTCCACACCGAGTTGGGTGCCAGAGATAGAAATGCTCGGTCACAGGCCGGGTGAGCACGGAATGCAGCTGGAGACCGGGGAGACGGGAGTGACTGACTGCTTTTCTCTGGGGGCGCACTGAGGAGCGGGGCCCCGAGTTCTCAGCTCCTCAGGCGGAGATTGGAAGGCCGCCATTTTCACTCTCATCCTCCAAAGCTGTACCAGAGCTTGCAGGGAACAAAAGTCCCGAGAGCAAACCCAAGCAGATTACTTAGTCCGGACAGACAAGGGCGGGGCAATTCCGCCTCCGGCAAAGACATTTGGGAACCACGGCAACAGGCCCCTCCCCCAGAAGATCAGCAAGAACAGCCACCCAAGACCAAGTTTTCCGATCAATGAGAAAGGCAGAACTCCAGCACTAGGGGAATACTGCACATAGAATCCATGGCTTTTTTACCATGATTCTTTAATCTTACAAAGTTAATTTTTTTAACTTTTTTTTTTGAATTTTTCTTTTTCCCTTTTTCAACCAACATCTTATCAATACCTTAATAAAACATTTTTATTTTTCATTTCTAGAGTCATATTCTATCCCTTCATAGTAGTTACCCTTATTTTTGGCATATATATATATATAAGTTGTTCTCTCTTTAAAATTTTGAGATACAGTTTCTTCTAACAGATCAAAATATACCCTAGGGGCGCCTGGGTGGCTCAGTCGTTAAGCGTCTGCCTTCGGCTCAGGTCATGATCTCAGGGTCCTGGGATCCAGCCCCGCATCAGGCTCCCTGCTCTGCGGGAAGCCTGCTTCTCCCTCTCCTGCTCCCCCTGCTTGTGTTCCCTCTCTCGCTGTGTCTCTGTCAAATAAATAAATAAAATCTTAAAAAATATATACATATATATACATACACCCTAAATCTCTAGTGTATGCCTTTATTCTAGTCTCCTGCCTGATCACATTCTCTCCCCCTTTTTTCTTTCTTTCTTTTTTTTAAATCCTCTTCTTTCTTTTTTCAAACAACTTATCAATTCCTTTTATAAAATCTTTTATAACTTTCACCTTTACAGTCATATTCCATCCCTTCATCATATCAACCCTTATTTTGTACATATATAAGTCTTTCTTTAAAATTTTGGGAGGGACTTTCTTCTAAGACCAAAATACACCCAAAATCTAGTGTGTGGTACTGATCTATGCACCAGCCTGATCATATTTGATCATATTGTTTTTTTTGTTTTGTTCTGTTTTTGTTTGTTTGTATCTTTATCTTTTTCTTTTTTTCTCTCTTTTCTTTCTTTTCCCCTGGTTTCAGGTCTTTTCTGATTTGTTTAGAGTATGTTTCCTGGGGACGTTGTTACCCTGTTAGCATTTTGTTCTCTCATTCATCTATTCTCTGGACAAAATGACAAGACGGAAAAAATCACCTCAACAGAAACAACAAGAGGTAGTACCATCTGCCAGGGACCTACTCAATACGGACATTATTACTACAATGACAGACCTTGAGTTCAGAATCATGATTTTAAAGATACTAGCTGGGCTTGAAAAAAGCATAGAAGTTATTAGAGAAACCCTTTCTGGAGAAATATAAGAACTAAAATCTAACCAAGTCAAAATCAAAAAGGCTATTAATGAGGTGCAATCAAAACTGGGGGCACTAACTGCTAGGATAAATGAGGCAGAAGAGAGAATCAGCGATATATAAGACCAAATGATGGAAAATAAAGAAGCTGAGAAAAAGAGAGATAAACTACTGGATCACGAGGGCAGAATTCGAGAGATAAGCGATACCATAAGACGAAACAACATTAGAATAATTGGGATCTCAGAAGAAGAAGGAACAGAAAGAGGGGCAGAAGATACATTGGAGCAAATTATAACAGAGAACTTCCCTAATGTGGGGAAGGAAACAGGCATCAAAATCCAGGAGGCACAGAGAACCCCTCTCAAAATCAATAAAAATAGGTCAACACCCCGACATCTAATAGTAAAACTTACGAGTCTCAGAGACAAAGAGAAAATCCTGAAAGCAGCTTGGGAGAAGAGATCTGTAACCTACAATGGTAGAAACATTAGATTGGCAACAGACCTATCCACAGAGACCTGGCAGGCCAGAAAGGACTGGCATGATATATTAAGCCAAGAATACTATATCCAGCTAGGCTGTCATTGAAAATTGAAGGAGAGATAAAAAGCTTCCAGGACAAACAAAAACTAAAGGAATTTGCAAACACGAAACCAGCCCTACAAGAAATATTGAAAGGGGTCCTCTAAGCAAAGAGAGAGCCTAAAAGCAGCAGACTAGAAAGGAACACAGACAATATACAGTAACAGTCACCTTACAGACAATACCATGGCACTAAATTCCTATCTTTCAATAGTTACCCTGAATGTAAATGGGCTAAATGCCCCAATCAAAAGACACAGGCTATCAGACTGGATTAAAAAACAAGACCCATCGATACACTGTCTGCAAGAGACTCATTTTAGACCCAAAGACATCCCCAGATTGAAAGTAAGGGGGTGGAAAACCATTTACCATGCAAATGGACACCAAAAGAAAGCTGGGGTGGCAATCCTTATATCAGACAAATTAGATTTTAAGCCAAAGACTGTAATAAGAGATGAGGAAGGACACTATATCCTACTTAAAGGGTCTATCCAACAAGAAGATCTAACAATTGTAAATATCTAGGCCCCTAACATGGGAGCAGCCAATTATATAAGGCAATTAATAACAAAAGCAAACAAACACATTGACAACAATACAGTAATAGTGGGGGACTTTAACACCCCCCTGACTGAAATGGATAGATCATCTAAGCAAAAGATCAACAAGGAAATAAAGACTTTAAATGACACACTGGACCAGATGGACTTCACAGATATATTCAGAACATTCCATCCCAAAGCAACAGAATACGCATTCTTTTCCAGTGCCCATGGAACATTCTCCAGAATTGATCACATCCTAGGTCACAAATCAGGTCTCAACCGGTACCAAAAGATTGGGATCATTCCCTGCATATTTTCAGACCACAGTGCTTTGAAACTAGAATTCAATCACAAGAGGAAAGTCGGAAAGAACTCAAATACATGGAGGCTAAAGAGCATCCTACTAAAGAATGAATGGGTCAAACAAGAAATTAAAGAAGAATTTAAAAAATTCATGGAAACCAATGAAAATGAAAACACAACTGTTCAAAATCTTTGGGATACAGCAAAGGCAGTCCTGAGAGGAAAGCATATAGCAATACAAGCCTTTCTCAAGAAACAAGAAAGGTCTCAAATACACAACCTAACCCTACACCTAAAGGAGTTAGAGAAAAAACAGTAAATAAAGCCTAAACCCAGCAGGAGAAGAGAAATAATAAAGATCAGAGCAGAAATCAATGAACTAGAAACCAAAAGAACAGTAGAACAGATCAACGATACTAGGAGCTGGTTCTTTGAAAGAATTAACAAGATTGATAAACCCCTGGCAAGACTGATCAAAAAGAAAAGAGAAATGACCCAAATCAACAAAATCATGAATGAAAGAGGAGAGATCACAACCAACACCAAAGAAATACAAACAATTATAAGAACATATTATGAGCAACTCTATGCCAGCAAATTAGATAACCTGGAAGAAATGGATGCATTCCTAGAGATGTATTAACTACCAAAACTGAACCAGGAAGAAATAGAAAACCTGAACAGACCTATAACGACTAAGGAAATTGAAGCAGTCATCAAAAATCTCCCATCAAACAAAAGCCCAGGGCCAGATGGCTTCCCAGGAGAATTCTACCAAACATTTAAAGAAGAATTAATACCTATTCTCCTGAAACTGTTCCAAAAAATGGAAATGGAAGGAAAACTTCCAAACTCGTTTTATGAGGCCACCATTACCTTGATCCCAAAACCAGACAAAGACCTCATCAAAAAGGGGAATTACAGACCAATATCCTTGATTAACAGGAATGCAAAAATTCTCACCAAAATACTAGCCAATAGGATCCAACAGTACATTAAAAGGATTATTCACCACGACCAAGTGGGATTTATCCCTGGGCTGCAAGGTTGGTTCAACATCCGCAAATCAATCAACATGATACAATACATTAACAAAAGAAAGAACAAGAATCATATGATCCTCTCAATAGATGCAGAAAAAGCATTTGACAAAGTACAGCATCCTTTCTTGATCAAAACTCTTCAGAGTATAGGGATAGAGGGTACATACCTCAATATCATAAAAGCCATCTATGAAAAACCTACAACAAATATCTTTCTCAATGGGCAAACACTGAGAGCTTTCCCCCTAAGGTCAGGAATGTGGCAGGGACGTCCACTATCACCACTGCTATTCAACATAGTATTAGAAGTCCTAGCCACAGCAATCAGACAACAAAAAAAAATTGAAGGCATCCAAAACGGCAAAGAAGAAGTCAAACTCTCACTCTTTGCAGATGATATGATACTGTATGTGGAAAACCCAAAGACTCCACCCTAAAACTGCTAGAACTCATACAGGAATTCAGTAAAGTGGCAGGATATAAAAACAATGCAAAGAAATCAGTGGCATTCCTATACACCAACAAGACAGAAGAGAGAGAAATCAAGGAGTCGATCCCATTTACAATTGCACCCAAAACCATAAGATACCTAGGAATAAATCTAACCAAAGAGGCAAAGGATCTGTACTCAGAAAACTATAAAATACTCATGAAAGAAACTGAGGAAGACACACAGAAATGGAAAAACGTTCCATGCTCATGGATTGGAAGAACAAATATTGTGAAGATGTCAATGCTACCTAGAGCAATCCACACATTCAATGCAATCCCTATCAAAATACCATCCACTTTTTTCAAAGAAATGGAACAAATAATCCTAAAATTTGTATGGAACCAGAAGAGACCCCGAATAGCCAGAGAATGTTGAAAAAGAAAAGCAAAGGGGGTGGCATCACAATTCCGGACTTCCAGCTCTATTACAAAGCTGTCATCATCAAGACAGTATGGTACTGGCACAAAAACAGACACATAGATCAATGGAGCAGAATACAGAGCCCAGAAATGGACCCTCAACTCTATGGTCAACTAATCTTCGACAAAGCAGGAAAGAATGTCCAAAGGAAAAAAGTCTCTTCAGCAAATGGTGTTGGGAAAATTGGACAGCCACATGCAGAAGAATGAAACTGGTCCATTTCCTTACATCACACACAAAAACAGACTCCAAATGGTTGAAAGACCTAAATGTGGGACAGGAGTCCATCGAAATCCTAAAGGAGAACACAGGCAGCAACCTCTTCGTCTTCAGGCGCAGCAACTTCTTCCTAGAAACATCGCCAAAGGCAAGGGAAGCGAGGGCAAAAATGAACTACTGGGACTTAATCAAGATAAAAAGCTTTTGCACAGCAAAAGAAATAGTCCACAAAACCAAAAGACAACCGACAGAATGGGAGAAGATATTTGCAAATGACATATCAGATAAAGGGCTAGTATCCAAAATCTATAAAGAACTTAGCAAACTCAACACCCAAAGAACAAATAATCCAATCAAGAAATGGGCAGAAGACATGAACAGACATTTTTCCAAAGAAGACATCCAAATGGCCAACAGACACATGAAAAAGTGCTCAACATCGCTCGGCATCAGGGAAATCCAAATCAAAACCACAATGAGATATCACCTCACACCAGTCAGAATGGCTAAAATTAACAAGTCAGGAAACGACAGATGTTGGCGGGGATGCGGAGAAAGGGGAACCCTCCTACACTGTTGGTGGGAATGCAAGCTGGTGCAACCACTCTGGAAAACAGTATGGAGGTTCCTCAAAAAGTTGAAAATAGATCTACCATACGATCCAGCAATTGCACTACTGGGTATTTACCACAAAGATACAAAGGTAGGGATCCGAAGGGGTACATACACCCCAATATTTATAGCAGCAATGTCCACAATAGCTAAACTGTGGAAAGAGCCAAGATGTCCATCGACAGATGAATGGATAAAGAAGATGTGGTATATATAGAGAACGGAATATTATGCAGCCATCAAAAGGAATGAAATCTTGCCATTTGCAACGACGTGGATGGAACTGGAGGGTGTTATGCTGAGTGAAATAAGTCAATAAGAGAATGACACGTATCATATGACCTCACTGATATGAGGAATTCTTAATCTCAGGAAACAAACTGAGGGTTGCTGGACTCGGGGTGGGATGAGAGGGATGGGGTTGCTGGGTGATAGGCATTGAGGAGGGTATGTACTGTGGTGAGCGCTATGCATTGTGCAAGACAGTTGAATCACAGATCTATACCTCTAAAACAAATAATGCAATATATGTTAAGAAAAAAAGAAAAGAAGATAGCAGGAGGGGAAGAATGAAAGGGGGGAAATCGGAGGGGGAGATGAACCATGAGAGACGATGGACTCTGAAAAACAAACTGAGGGTTCTAGGGCAAGGGGGTTGGGGGATGGGTCAGCCTGGTGATGGGTATTAAAGAGGGCACGTTCTGCATGGAGCACTGGGTGTTATGCACAAACAATGAATCATGGAACACTACATCAAAAACTAATGATCTGTATAGTGATTAACATAATAAAATATTTAAAGAAAAAATAACTAATGATGTAATGTATGGTGATTAACATAACATAATAATAAAAAAATCAAAAATTTAAAAAAAAGAACCCTCTAGTGTTAAACAAAAATTAGAGGTTGTGTGAACACAGTTTTCAATATAGAGAGATACAGAAATAAATATTAATCCAAATATGTACAGAGAGATGGACAGGAACACATTTATTCCCTTCCCCAGTTCACTCCATTGAGAAAACTGAGAAACAACGACAACTCAATAATAATGAGTGCACCTAGCCCTCAGATCTTGGTTTCTAAACAGCACTCTCCTTTAAAAGGAACCAGGGCTCCTCAGAGAAATAGCTGATTCCAGTCCTAAAACACAAGGAAAGTTCTGAGAAGCCTGGAACATTGTGTTATGCCAGAAAGAAAAGACATGCTCAGAGAATAATGAAGCTATGTCAAAAGGACACAGAGGCTAGACTGAAGGAGTTCTCACTGGCCAAACATGGAACAACTTGAGCATGAAAACACAAAGTGATAAAGTAGATTATCATCCATTGAATAAGAGAAACAATTAGTCTGTATTCATAGGAATACTTGAATAAAATGAAAGCTTGAGGCAGAATGGGATACTTACATAGTCTCTAAGCACCCCCATATAATGTGTGTGTTTATAAAAGGAGAAGAGTAACCTAACAATGGAGAAGCTTGGCTCATCATCTTAAGTGATCAAAATTAGCATCACTGGTAATGAAACAATGTAAACTGTGCCATCTGATAGGATATAATAAGAACACAGCAATGGATCTGAAATATTCCTATCAAGTATACATAACATAAATGTAATCAGGAGGAAACGTTAAACACACCCAAACTGAGGAATAATTTACAAATCTACAAAATAGATGATACAGTCTTCAAAAGTGTTAGGGTTATTGGGGCACCTGGCTGGCTCATTCTCATGAGTATACAACTCTTGACCTTGGGATCATGAGTTCGAGCCCAACATTGGGCATAGAGATTACTTAAAAAAAAAAAAAAAAAATTAAGTGCCAGGGTTATTAAAGTCAAGGAAATACATTTGACAAACATAATGTGATTCTGGACTGGATCCTTTTGATATAAAGGACATTCTTGGGACAACTTGTAAAACTTGAATGGGGCCTGAAAATGAGATGGTAGTAGTAACATATCAATGTTAATTTCCTGATTTTGACAGGTGTATTGTAGGTAATATAAAACACATTTTAATTTGTAGGAAAGACAGTGAAGTGGGGTGAGAAGGCATCATATCAGCAACTTACACTCAAATGGTTCAGGAAAAACATTCTTTGTGCTTTACTGCACTTTTCCGAAAGTTTATGATTGCTTCAAGATTTAAAAAAAAGATTTAAAAATTTTGGTTGAGTTCTAATTCAATCAACATTTGTTAAATAGGTTTTGTATAGAAGGTAGGAGAAAAACCTAGTACTATTTACAACAGCATTTCAATAAGGAAAAATTACCCAAGTTCTATACAAACTTACAAAGTGATGTAAGTATCAGCATATAACCCATTCAGAGGTTGGGGGTTGTACTACCTTTAGTGATAATTGAGCTTTCCAAAACATGATGCTCAAACTCAGGATTCAGGAAGGAAAAGTATCTCCAAAAACTACAAAATAATTTTCTTCCTAAATTCAAACAAAAGTCTCCTGGTTTTTAGTTTATGGAGAAAGTCTATGTTCTCTATCCTTAAATGCTAAAAACCAGCAAACATTTATTCTTTAATACAACATATTTATGACAACCACATAGAGTAAAATCAAATTATACCTACAAATAACACTTTTATTTACTTTATTCAGTTTTCTTTGAAGACTTAAAAACCATGGTGGTATCACAATAAATATAACAATATCATACATATTATTATAAAAGACTGAGATTTATAATCTAACAGGATCTACAATATATAATTACCTAACCCCATTTTCTGTTAGGTTGAAAGTACTATCTCATGAAAACCGGAATAAATCTGGGAAATATAAGAAGGACAAGGAAGGGAAAGTAGGTAAGGCAAGGAGAACAGAGTAGCAAAAATGCCAAATCAGGGCGCCTGGGTGGCTCAGATGGTTAGGCATCTGCCTTCAGCTCAGGGCATGATCCCAGGGTCCTGGGATCGAGTGCCGCATCGGGCTCCCTGCTCCTTGGGAGCCTGCTTCTCCCTCTGCTTCTCTCTCTCTCCCTCTCTCTCTCTCCTCCTCTGTCTCTCATGAATAAATAAAAAAAAAAAAATGCCAAATCAACAAGCTCAGAAATGTGGGATATCTCAATTTCCAACAGAAACAACACACAAATATTAATTAAGTACTATCTTAAACTGGAAGAAGTTGATACCACTGATGAAGTGTGGAGCAGTCAGTCTCCTAGATGGCTCCCAATGAGCCATACCTCCTGATAGTCATGGCTCCCCACACTGTACAAGGATTGGTCATCCTAACTACTAGAATGTGGCAGAAACAATAATGTGTCTCTTCCAAAATTAGGTTATCAAAGACAAAGGATTTCATCTTGGACTGGCTTGTATTCTCATTGTCTCCCTCCCTCTGTCTCTCTCTGTCTCTGCCTCTGTCTGTCTCTCTCTCTCTCTCTCACACACACACACACACACACACACACACACCCCACTTGTCCTACAGGAAGCCAAGAGAGAATGTTGTGAGGACACTCAAGCCACCTATGGAAAGGCCCTCATGGCAAGGAATTAAGGCCTCTAGCCAACAGCCAAGCAAGTGAACTTCTTTTGAAGTACATCCTCCCCCCAGTCAAATTTTTGGGTGCTTGTAACCCCAGGCAACAGCTTGACTGCAACCTCAAGAGAGACCATGAACCAGAAGCACACAGCTAAGCCACTCTCCCACTCCTGACCCACAGAACTGTGTGATAATAAATATCTGTGGTTTTAAGCTGCTACGTTTTGAGGTAATTTGTTTCACAGCAATAGATAACTAATGCACTGTGGGTCTAAGTGCTGGAGGGCTAGAGAACACCAATCACAGACACCACCCCCCCCCCAGAAGAAAAAAATAAGACTTTATCCTACCAGATCCTTGCTGGCCACAGAAAAGGCACATGACAAGGATAATATTTATGTTCTAATCAAAAGGCCACTTATATTTCCACCAAACTCCTTAGTAAGGACCAAAGTAGAATATTTCTTGTACTGTAATCATATATCCTTCCCAGCCTCTAGGTTACCCAGAATTTCTGAATATATGAATTTCCATTTCAGGTATTTTTTAAAAGAGATTGAGTACTTTCTATGTGTCAAGCACTATGTGGTGTGTTAGAGATATAACTGAAGAAGGTAAGCATAATCTCTGGCCTAGCAATACTTTTCAAACACCAAAATTTCTATGAGAATTTTTTTAGTAATAAATGATTCCATGGATATGTTGTTTTACTGTACTGCTGACACAAAACTTTTATCTTTATAAATTAAATGCCAGAGGTCTTCTATTTGATCATCCAATACAATAATACTCCTATAAAAAATAATTAGTTAACACTTATTGAGCACAAATACCAGGCACTAAAAACATTCTACACACCTCATTTAATCTCACAGTTACTGGTATCCCAATTAATCTCTTAGTCTCATTTTCTGCCACTCTCCTCTCATTCTCTTACCCCTTTCCTAATTTATACTTCCAGAGATGTCATCCCTGAACCCCAGAGCAGAGCCTCCTTGACCTCTCCTGTATGGTTCTTAAAGTAACTGTAATTAAATAACCAGATGACCTTAACATCCATCCTCATGCAAGAATGCAAGTTCAATGGAAGTAGAGAAGGAATCTTTCTTGTAGCCTGTTTTATCCCTCAGGGCTAGGAGTTTTAAAGGCAATTAAATAAACGCTTGCTAAATAAAAGAATGAACTAGTATGACACACTGACTCTCCTATCCCCCTTAACAGCAACCTCTTTATTATCTAATGGCAGTGTGCCTTAAACTATGGCCCAAGAACAACAGGTGGTCCTTGCTATAGTTTGGCGATGTTCAGAGGGGGAAAAAAACAATCAACCATTTCCTTTATCTATATTTTACAAACTTGAACCATAAAATACTACTTCCACAATAATTCTATTATTTCCTAAATGAGTGAAAATCTCCATACTGTAAACTACCAGTCTCTTCCCTCCCTCTAGCTCTCAGAAACCTGGAACCAGCCATATATCATCCCAGGTAAGCAACTGGGCAGTATTTTCCTGGAGAAACTGAATGCCCCAAGAAAAGACCTGCATTTGGAGGGCTTCCAACAATAAAGCTAACTCACCACCAACTCACCCTTATAGTAAAGCCCATGCTCATGAGCTTCCAATTTTCTCACGTTTAAGAGTAAATGTTTAAAATGAGGACAGCCTAGATTCACCAGACAGAAGGCCTGCTAACACAAAAGAAACAGAAACAAGTAAACATACACAAATTAATTTTGAGAAAGAAGACAATGCAAGAATGAGAAGAAACATTCCACACACACACAAAAAAGTTCATTATTAACATCTTAAAAGACATTAGGAAAGATTTTAAAGGATGCTATTTTAGAAAGGAATAGAGAGCAAGTGAGAATGAAAAACATTTACAAAGTTAAATATGACTGTGTCACAAGTCCCTAAAACCACCCCCAAGTTCAGTGGTTTGCTAGAAAGACTCATGGGACTCAATATATAGTTACACTCACATCTATGACTTATTAGACTACAAGGATAAAAAGCCAAATCAGTGAAAGGAAAAGGTGCAAGGTCAGAGGAAACCAGACACCAGCTTCCAAGAGTCCTCTCCCCCGGGTGTTAGACAGGCCTTACTCAATTCCTACAGCAACGACATGTGACAGCAAATGTGAAATACTGTCTACCAGGTAAGTTCACTAGAAACTTCATGATCAGGCTTTATATTGGGGGCACCCTCTGCCTAACATATACCACCAACATTCCAGACACCCAGATGGAAAGCAGATATTCAGTATAAATCATCTTTGCATAGTTTAGGCACACAGATTAGCACAATGAGCCATTTTTATCAAGGAATGGTGAAAACTCTTCCAAACTTCAAGTTCCTAGACACCAGCCAAAGGTCATCCTCGCAAGTAAAACTTTTTAAGGATAACATTCTCAGGCCTGCTACGATAACCCTGCCCAGACATATAAAACATTAAAGAATTGGAAGATAAAGTTTAGACCCTCTCCAAGAAAAAGAACAAACAAAAACACTATGAGAGGAAAAAGGCTTTAAAAATTACATGATCGGGGCACCTGGGTGGCAGAGTTGGTTCAAGCATCCAACTCCTGGTTTCAGCATCCAACTCTTCGTTTTAGTTCAGGTCACGACCTCAGGGTTGTGAGGTAGAGGCCCATGTCAGGCTCTGGGTTCAGTGCACAGTCCGCTTGAGATTCTCTCTCCCTTTCCCCCTACCCCTCCCACTCATGTGCTCTCACTCTCACTCTCTCTCTCTCCCTGGAATGAATAAATAAATCTTTAAAAAAAAATTACATGATCAGTTAACTCTAACACGTGAAAAATAAATGAGGAGAAATAAAAAAATGAAGATGAAAGGAAGAAATTACCAAAGAAATAATATAAGAAACATAATCTTGAAGGTAATGACAATTACTGGCAACTAAATTCTCAACCACAATGGTAGAGCTCAAAAAGATAGTTAACAAAACAAAACCAAAAAAAAAAAAAAGATAGTTAACATACTGAAAGAAAAACAATGCCTAGAATTCTATAGATCCAGCAAATCTGTCATTCAAGAATAAAGGGGAAATAAAGACAGTTTTCCTGCAACAGAACTTCATCAGAGGAAATTCTAAAAAATGTGCTTCAAGCCAGAAGAGAAATGAACCCAGAAAGTCTGAGATTCAACAGGAAAATACTGAAAAAGTTGGACATATAAAAGGCACATTGTAAAATGGCAGAAGTGAATTCAAATATATCAGCAATCACAATGAATATAAATGAGCTAAACCCTTCGCTTAGAAGGAAAAAAAACTTTGGTTATATATGTGCTGTATATAACAGACTAACATAAGAGCACAGAAAGATTGATGACCAAAGAATTAAAAAATGATCTAACAAGAAAATATAAAAATAAAATAAAATAAACTTAGGAAAAACCACTAGAAATAAAAGTATTACAAAAGGATATAAAATTCAAATCACCTGGAAGCATTATTTTAAACCTCTATGCACCTAATAACACACACACACCCCAAAACTGACACATCTACAAGAAAAAGTTACAAATCGGGCACCTGGGTGGCTCAGTTGGTTAAGCGACTGCCTTCGGCTCAGGTCATGATCCCGGAGTCCCGGGATCGAGTCCCGCATCGGGCTCCCTGCTCAGCGAGGAACCTGCTTCTCCCTCTGACCCTCCCCCCTCTCATGTGCTCTTCTCTCTCTCTCTCATTCTCACTCTCTCAAAATAAATAAATCTTTGAAAAAAAAAAGAAAAAAAATTTACAAATCCACAGTGACAGATTTTTTAATGTAAATCTCTCAATAATATCTAGCAGACAAAAGAAAAATCAATCAGAATCCAGAAGAGTTGAACTGCTTAATTAATAAACTTGATCAAATGACGTGCAAAAAATCACACCCGAGAACTAGTGACTATACACTATCTTCAAGACCACATGAAATCTCTATAAAAATAGGGATATCGGTTTGGATCGTCAGACTCCAAAGTGATCCCTAATGATCCCTGATTTCTGCTGTCCATGCCCTATGTAATCCTCTCCCATCCTGTGTATCAGGGTTATTCTGCATGATGAATATAATACGGCAAAAGTGAAGGTATGTCACTTCCAAGGGTCATAAAAGACTGTGGCTTCTGCTTCTCTCAGATCACTAACTCTGGGGGACGCTAGCTGCCATATCACAAGCAGCCTTATGGAGAGGCCCATGTAGAAAGGAACAGAGACCTTTTTGCAAACAGCTAGCGAAGAACTGAGGCCTCCTGCAACACCTGTGTAAATAATTAGCTTGGAAGCAAATCTTCCAACCTCCGTCAAGCTTTCAGATTACTGCAGCCCCAGCCAAGGGCTTAACTGGACCTCATGAAAGACTCTGAGCCAGAAAACCTAATTCAACTGCTACTGGATTTCTGACACTCACATTTTATGAGATAATGTTTGTTGTCCAAAACTGCTACATTTGGGGGAATTTGTTACACAGCAATAAATACAATAGCAATAATACAATGTTAACATTGTAACATATTAACATTAGCCCATAAAGCTAACTTTAAATTAGAAAGTCAGAAAACCACCTTACAATAATTAGTATAGCAATTATCAAAAAGGAAGAAAAAAAACCACATACACAAAAAACACGTTGTTGGGGATTGTGGAGAAACTGAAACCCTTGAGCACTATTCATGAGAATGTAAAATGGTGCAGCTGCTATGGAAAACAGTATGGTGATTCCTCAAAAAATTAAAAATAGAATTACCATGAGCAGAGGTCAAGAGTGTTATTTTCTTTAAAATCTCATCTTAAAATTGACAATGGTCATCAACAGCAACAACAAAATATAATTACCATATGATCCGGCAATTCCACCTATGGATATATACCCAAAAGAACTGAAATCAGGGTCTCAAAAAGGTATCTGTACACCCATGTTCACAGTCGCATTATTCACAATAACCAAAAGGTAAAAGCAACCCAAGTGTCCATCAACAGATGAATGGATAAGCAAAATGTGGGCTATGCATTCAATGGAATATTATTCAGCCTTAAAAAAGGAAATTCTCACACATATTACAATATGGACAAACCTTAAAGACATTACGCTAAGTGAAATAAGAAATCATTAGAAAGACAAACACTGTATGATTCCATTTATATGAGGTATCCAGAACAATCAAATTTAGAAACACAGAAAGTAAAATGTTGATTGCCAATGGCTAGGGTGGGGAAGAAATAAGGAAGAAGTCATTTAATGGGTATAAAGTTTGAGTTTTGCAAGATGAAAAGAATTCTGGAGATTGGACACACAACAGTGTGAATGTATTTAACACTACTGAACTATTCACTTAAAAATAGTTAAGATGGTAAATCTTATGTTATGTGTATCTTATGACAATTAAAATTTAAAAGTCAGGAAAAAAGAACAGCAGAACAAATCCAAGGAAGAAAAAGGATAAGAGGAAAACTAACAAAACAGAAAACAAGCAATAAAATTAACAAAGCTAAGAACTGTGTCTTTGAAAATACAAATGAAATACAAAAACAGGAAAAAAAATCAATCAAGACAAAGTAAAGGAACAAATAAACATTAGAAGCAAAAAACAGAATATAATTTCAGTTCCCACAGATTAAACAGATCATAATGAGGTATCATGAACAACTTTTGAACCAAAATGGACATTCTCAGAAAAATACAATTTATCAAAACGCATTTAAGAAAAAAGAATCAGAACAGACAACAATTGAAGAACTGAAATTGGTGGTTTAAAATTTTCCCTCAAAGAAAGTAGTAAGTTCAGATGATTTTATTGGGGAATTCTGCCAAACTATGAACCAACACAGAATTCCAATACTATATAAACATGCAAAGGACATAAAAAGATAAGTTCCCCAATTGATTTTATACAGCTAGAAAAACCTTGATATGGAAACCAGATTATATAAAAAAGGAAAATTACAACTCATTCAGAAACATAAATGCAAACATCCTAAACAAAATATCAGCAAATTTAATTCAGCAATTTTTTAAAAAATTATACACATTTCAACCAAGAACTGCCCCGGGAACCCAAGGTTAAGGTGATGACTAGAAATTAGAAAATGATAAAATAATGATAAACAGTATAAACAAACTAAAGAAAAATTATACAACTACCTCAATGAAGACTAAGCATGTGATAATACTCAACACCTATTCAAGAATTTTTTCACTTAGCAATCTAGAACTTCCTTAATAAAAGCATTTATTTTTTTAAGGTTTTATTTTCTTTATTTTATAGAGCAAGTGAGCAAGAGTGCACACAGATGAGCTGAGGGAGGGGCAGAGGGAGAGAATTCCAAGTAAACTCCAGCAGAGCCCAGAGCCCAATGAAGAGCTCGATCATGATCTGAGCTGAAACTGAGTCTGACGCTCAACTAACTTTGCCACCCAGGTGCCCGAAAGAGCATTTATTTTTTTTAAAAAACAGTGAAATAATAAGTTTTCTTTTTAAGATAAAAAAACAAGGGGCACCTGGGTGGCTCAGTCAGTTAAGCGTCTGACTCTTGATTTCGGCTCAGGTCATGATCTAAGGATCACGGGATTGGCCCCTCATCGGGCTCTGTGCCTTGTCCCTCTCCTGCTCTCTCTCTTTCTCTCTCTCTCAAATAAATAAAATCTTCTTAAAAGATCAAAAACAAGACACAGATGCCTACTACCACCACTCCCATTCAACACTGAAAAATCAATGGGTTCAGAGAAAAAGAAAAAAGTTAATAAAGATTGAAAATGAAGAAATAAAATTGCAACTGTTTACAGATCATTCATAATCTTACAAAAAAATCAGAAAAAAACAATCTAGAGATAAATCAACAAAAGTGAAGAGTTACTGGATACAAAAACAGAATACAAAAGTTAGTTACATTTCTATACACAAATCAGAAAATGCTATTTTTAAAAAATGTCATATACAGAGAGCAACAAAAAAATTCTAGGGAAAATTCTGACATTTGATGCACAAGTACCTTATATAAAGAGAAAACTATAAAATGTAACTGAAATAAATTTTTAAAAGATAAAACAGAAAGATATTTTTTAAAAGGAAGCCTTGGGGTGCCTGGGTGGCTCGGTCGTTAAGTATCTGCCTTCGGCTCAGATCATGATCCCAGGGTCCTGGGATGGAGCCTGGCATCAGGCTCCCTGCTTGGCGGGAAGCCTGCTTCTCCCTCTCCCACTCCCCCTGCTTGTGTTCCCTCTCTCACTGTGTCTCTCTCTGTCAAATAAATAAATAAAATCTTTAAAAAAAAAAAAAAGGAAGCCTCAATATCATGATGTCCGTCAATTCTCCCCAACTTGATCCAAAGACTCAATGCAATACCAATTCAAAACCCCAACACCATTATTTATGAAAATCAATAAGCTGATTTTAAAACCAATATGAAAAAGGACTGCCACAACTTTTCCTGAAGAAGTCTGGGACTTTTACTATGCTAATTTTTAAAGACTTACTAAAAGCTATAGTAATTGGGATAAATAACCAAGTGGGTTTAATGGGACCAAACAGATAGCAGAACAGAGAAATTAAGCCCAGACACTAAGCTCAGGCATATAAGGAAACTTATTTTTCAACTGAGCAAGCACTTCAGATCACAGAGGAAAGAATGAACTAGTCAATAAATAAGCTGGAACAGTTATTTGTTATCATATGGAAAAAATTAAAGTGGATCTTTACACAAAAGTAAATCCATGTGCATTAGAGAGACTTCAGTGTGAAAGTGAACTAAAACAATCCCCCCAAAACACACAAACACACACACACCACAAACAACTTTTAGAAAATAATATAGAATATCTTATGACGCCAGGAAAGGCAAGGAATGATATACACCAAAAATAAACTACAAATCATAAAAGACTGATAAATTCAGCAATATTAAAATTAAGAACATCAATTATTAAAAGATACATGAAGAGGATAAAAATCCAATCATAAATTGGAAAAGATATTTACAACATGTAAATATCAATAATTACATATAAACCAAATAAAAATTACTGTGACTCAATCAGGAAAACTCAAACCACCCAAATTAAAAAAAAGCAAAAATATATATACACATATCTCACAGAATAAGAAACAGTCCATGGATATGTCAAAAGAAGCTGAACATCACTGGAAATCAAGGAAATACAGATTCAAATTACAATACTATACCATTTCTTACAAACCAGATAGATAAAAATTAAAAAGACAGACAATACCAAGCATTGGCAAGGACACAGAGCATTAGGAATACTACACACTGCTGGTGGGAGTGTCAACTGGTTGGATCACTTTAAAAAACAATTTGGCATTATCTAGTAAAACAAAAGAAGCCCATATCCTCATTCTTCTCTCAGATATATACTCTAAATTCCTCCACATGTACAGGAGACATGTACATGAATAGGCATAAGCAGCATTGTTAGTAACAGCAAAAAAAAAAAACCAGAAACAACCCAAATGTTGTCATTGATAGCATGGATAAACTGTGGCATATTCAAATAATAAAATACCTAATAGCAGTAAAATTAAATGAACTGCATACAACACCATGGATAACACTGAAAAAAAAAATGCTTGCAAAAGAATCAGAAAAACAGTGTTATTCCACTATATAAAGATCAAAAACAGGCAAACAAAATGACATTGTAAGGACACATAAAAAAAAGCAAAGCATAATTTTTCATATAATTCAGGATGGTGGTAAAGGAATGGTAAGAAAAGGAATGTGATTTGGACCATACAGGGGTTTCTAAGGTATTGGTAATGTCACACTTAAAAAAAAAAAGATTGTTTATTTTAGAAAGAGAGTGTGCAAGGGGG
This sequence comes from Eumetopias jubatus, assembly GCF_037043125.1. Lineage (NCBI taxonomy): Eukaryota > Metazoa > Chordata > Mammalia > Carnivora > Otariidae > Eumetopias > Eumetopias jubatus. Next base: position 123,670,568 of record NW_028274816.1, read on the forward strand.
AGGGAGAGAGAGAGAGAGAGAATCCTTCAAGCAGACTCCCTGCTGAGCACGGAGCCCAACCTGGGGCTTGATCTCACCACCCTGAGATCATGACCTTAGTGGAAACCAAGAGCCAGTTGCTCAACCAACTGAGCCACCCAGGCATCCCAGTAATGTAGTACTTCTTTAATCTGAATTTAGATTGACAAATGGTGATATTATTATTTTTTAAACTATAAACTGTACAAACATGTTTCATATATACTTATATATATGTTTCACAATATATTTTAAGTCGGAGATAAAAACTAGAGAATTCATGCAAAAACATGCTTCTTGAAGCACTGTTTGTAACAGCAAAACAAACAAAACTTGGAAAAAAACTAAGTGTTCTTCTGTAGCAGAAACAGATAAACTGACCTTCATACAATGAAATATTATACATGCAGTTATATGGACACACATATATAAGGGAAAGTACATACACATACACAGGAAGAGTATAAATCAACTTCAGATTGATTATAGTAGTAAACACGAGAGAGGGGAGAACTGGATCACGGAGGAAACCTTCAACTTTATTTGTAATCTCCTCAATTAGGAAGATTTATAATTAAAAATATATATATCCCCCCAAAAGAAAAATATGAAAATAGTATTCCTAGTAGTATTCCTCCTTCTCTCCCTCTTTATCACACACACACACACACACACACACACACACACACACACACACACACACACACACACACACACACACATCGCAGAAGGAAAAAAGAATACTTTCTGGAACAAGCACAACCCAACAGTAAAACAGGAAGCTACCTGCCCTATCTCCTAGGATAATGCATTCCGTCTTCCAGCTCTTGCTGAATAATGTCCATCAACTTAATATCATAGAATTAAGGGGCACCTGGGTGGCTCAGTTGGTTAAGCAACTGCCTTCGGCTCAGGTCATGGTCCTGGGGTCCTGGGATCGAGTCCCACATCGGGCTCCCTGCTCAGCGGGGAGTCTGCTTCTCCCTCTGACCCTCCCCCCTCTCATGCTCTATCTCATTCTCTCTCTCAAATAAATAAAATCTTTAAAAAAAAAAGAATTAAAAGCAGCTGTCAGTGAAAAAAATCTCTTCATAATTTTTCAGTTCATATTCAATACAAATATCTAAAGCTATTAAACACTTGCTATTAACAACCAATAATCACAAGTTATAATTTTCCAATTTAATGGAACAAAAGAAAAAAAAACTGGCTACAGTAGTTGATCTACAATAAACTCAAAGTATCTATTAATGAGCTGGACAGAGATACTTTGATGAAATACTGCATACAGTACCATTCCTCTAATACAATTACCTTTATTTTAAAATTGTGATGAATTTCACTAAAACTATTGATCCAAGAACTTCAAACATTAAATATTTTTTAAAAAGCCAAATGCCTAGGCTTTGCCAGCCTAATCTTAAAGGGGGGATACTTCCCATACCTTAGGCAAATTTGGCCTGATTCTGACCCTCAATTACTGGGAGGTAAATGACTCCTTTGAAATCTCATGCTCTACCTTTAAAAGAAATGCAATTTTGCATTCTATTCCATAATATAGCTATATTTGTTTAAATTTTAAAATCTCTGGGGTGCCTGGGTGACTCAGTTGATTAAGCATCCAACACTTGGTTTCGGCTCAGGTCATAATCTCGGGGTTGTGAGATCCTGCCCTGCGCTGGGTTCTGCACTCAGCACACAGTCTGCTTGAGATTCTCTCTCCTTTGCCCTCTACCCCGGCCCCATGGTATAAATAAATGAATAATCTTTTAAATTAATAAATTTTAAAATCCTTTTCCAGGGCACCTGGGTGGCTCAGTCGGTTAAGCGTCTGTCTTTGGCTCAAGTCATGATCTCACGGTCCTGGGATGGAGCCCCACATCGGGCTCCCTGCTCAGCAGGGAGTCTTCTTCTCCCTCTGCCCTCCACCCCCTGCTCATCCTCTCCCTCACTCTCCCTCTGTGTCTCTCATATAAATAAATAAAAAATCTTAAAACAAAATAAAATCCTTTCCCAAAAACAATTTAAGTAAAATCATGTTCTAAAAAGACTGCCCAAAGTATGCTTAAGTGTTGGAGCCTAGCACACCAACTCAGACTCAGGTTACACATGCCTAAGCATGAGAAACAGGGCATGCAGTTTATGTACAGTTTACAGTATTGAATATTAATTCCCACATCTGAAACACAAAGGGGAAAGAAGAAAAAAAAATCAAAAATCAGTATCAAAACCAAACACAGGAAGTTGGTAAAAGCAAAATAGATTTTCAAAGTATGTAAGTTATTTGGGAAATTGCTACTGACAAACTTTGAATATGGACCATATATTAAAAAGAACAGCATTGTTATCAATGTTACATTTCCTGACTTCTATCTAACTGTACTGTAGTTAAAAGAGTCCCTTTTTTTTTTATTAACATATAATGTATTATTTGTTTCAGAGGTACAGGTCTGTGACTCATTAGTCTTACACAATTCACAGCGCTCACCACAGCACATACCCTCCCCAGTGTCCATCACCCAGCCACCCAGCCCTCCCACCCCCCACCACTCCAGCAACCCTCAGTTTGCTTCCTGAGATTGAGTCTCTTATGGTTTGTCTCCCTCTCTGGTTTCGTCTTGTTTCATTTTTCCTCCCTTCCCCTATGATCCTCTGTCTTGTTTCTCAAATTCCTCATTTCAGTGAGATCATATGATACTTGTCTTTCTCTGATTGACTTACTTCGTTTAACATAATACCCTCTAGTTCCATCCACGCCACTCATTGCAAATGGCAAGATTTCATTTTTTTGATGGCTGCATAATATTATATTTTATATATATACACACCACATCTTCTTTATCCATTCATCTATTGATGGACATCTAGGCTCTTTCCATAGTTTGGCTATTGAAGACGTTGCTGCTATAAACACTGGGGTGCAGGTGCCCCTTCAGATCACTACATTGTATCTTTGGGGTAAATACCCAGTAGTGCAATTGCTGGGTTGTGGGGTAGCTCTATTTTCAACTTTTAGAGGAACCTCCCTACTGTTTTCCAGAGTGGCTGCACCAGCTTGCATTCCCACCAACAGTATAGGAGGGTTCCCCTTTCTCCACATCCCCGCCAACATCTGTCGTTTCCTGGCTTGTTGATTTTAGCCATTCTGACTGGTGTGAGGTGGTATCTCATTGTGGTTTTGATTTGGATTTCCCTGATGCCGAGTGATGTTGAGCACTCGGCTCTTCCTTATTCTTGAGACACACTGAAGTATTCAAGAATAAAGGAACATGATGCCTACAACTAACTTGTTAAATGCCTTTACACACACATATGCCACACACAGGCACAAAAAGAGAAAGAGGGGTGACTCAGTAGGTTAAGCATCTGCCTTCGGCTCCAGTCATGATCCTGGGGTCCTGGGATCAAGCCCTGCATCGGGCTCAGCAGGAAGCCTGCTTCTCCCTCTCCCTCTGCCTGCCATTCCCTCTGCTTGTGCTATCCGTCAAATAAATAATTAAAATCTTAAAAACAGAAAGAAAGAGAAAAGGAGTAATAAAATATGTTTTGGTGTTTACCTACCAAAATAATCTGCCTCCAGGTCATCATTTTAGTTAATATTTAAATTATATTCAATTATAAAAATTATCTTCCAATACAAGAATCGACCAAACTTCTGAATCATCCCTTTTTATAATTATGTGAAGAAATAAGGCAATTGATGTTAAAAATGAAAATGGACATCCAAATAGTAGAATCCAAAGAGGCACAGCCAAATGTTTATAATGTTTACCTCTGGGATTCAACTTTTAAGAAACATATTAACAAAATAATCTAGCACAATGCACAAATTGTTAAGTTTTAATAAATTAATAATTACAGAAGAAAAGTCAGCAGTGAACATTCCAATCCAGGCTTCACCTCCTTCCTGAAGCTGAGAAAACAATTTCTTTTCTTTTTTTTTCAGATTTTATTTATTTGAGAGAGAGCACAAGCAGGGAAAGTGGCAGAGGGAGAAGCAGCAGCAGGGAGATGGATGTGGGCCTCGATCCCAGGAGGATCATGACTTGAGCCAAAGGCAGACACTAAACTGACTGCGCTACCCAGGCACTCCCAGAAAACAATTTCTGAATGGCAAAGATTCTACCAGCTAGTTGTAACATGACATTTAAAACAATCCTAAACTCATCCCAGGGAAGGAAGAGGCTATTCAAATAACAGAGTTCAAGCACCTGCCACTGTGCTTAGTTTACTACTTAGTTCAAGACAGAAGCCTAAGCTATTTAATCATGTACCAATGGCCTTTTACTATCAGGCTGAATGAAAGAAAATTTCATTCATAAAAAAAAGATAACAGATCAAAATAAACTTGGAATCACCATGAAGAGGAAAAAGCCAATAGAAATTTACCTTCCAGGCTTCATTCCTATTAACTTCACATGGAAATGACCCACTAGTCTACTTTTAACCATTTCCTCCCCATGCCAAAATGATTTCATTATGGTCAGAGAAAAAAAATCCATTGATATTACAAAATATATACTTTACATAATACACTAATCTTCAACTGAAAACTAATATGCCAATGAATTTATAGAGGTGGAAATGCTCTTTTGGTCCATAAACAGACAACAATTCAGGAGCACACAACAACTGAAATTAGGTATTTTAACCAATAGTTCCTCTTCAAAATAATACAAGAACTCATTTCACAGCAAAAACAGTACAGGAATGGACTTGTGAACCTTGGAATTCATTGGTCTTACCACATACCGTATCACTTGGATGCAGCTGATCTAACAGACTAATAGAGTGGCCTGCTGAAGACTCAGTTACAGTGCTGGTTTAAGATCAAATCCTCGCGGCACCTGGGTGGCTCAGTCGTTAAGCATCTGACTCTGGCCCAGGCCCTGATCTCAGGGTCCTGGGATTGAGCCCCACGTCAGGGTTCGCGCTCAGCAGCGAGTCTGCTTGTCCTTCTCCCTCTGCTCGTGCTCACTCACTCTCAAATGGATAATTAAAAAAAAAAAAAATCCTCAAGCATATGCTTTCAATCAATAACCAATATACAACGCTGCTTTTCCATGGTCAGAATACATGTATCTAACAGTCAAGAGGTGTAAGTAGAAGTGGTTTCTCTCACCATTTTCCCTAAAAACCCCATGAGCAAAATTTTTGCTTCCAGTGCCTACAACTATGGTGTCTGCTGGTTTTGAGGCCTGGGTTCCCAAGGAAAGAATGATCCCACTGGGTTCCAACTAAGCTGGAAGCTGAAACTGCTTCATGATCACACAGGCTCTTCTGAGCCATTAAAATCAAGATTTCTCAATCTCAGCACTAAAATTGACATTTTGGACTGCATAATTCCTTGCTTTTGGGGGCTATTCTGTGCATCAGAGGATGCCTGGCAGCACCCCTGACCTCTACCAACTAGATGCCAGTAACATCACTCTCCTAAGTCATGTGAATTGAAAATATCTCTAGACATTCCCAAATGTTCCTTGGGAGGCAAAACTGCCCTCAGCTGAGAACCCCGCACTAAACCAACAGGCAAAGAAAGGGGTCATTCTAATAGGTGGTGTAATTCATCCGGATTACTTAAGAGATCCTGGACTACAGCTACATAAGGGAGACAGGGAAGATTGGAACTCCAAGGATTCTCTGAAATGTATCTTATCCATGTATAATAGTAAAAGTTAATGGAAATATACACAAAGCAGAACCACTGAGGACTTGGGGCGCCTGGGTGGCTCAGTTGGTTAAGCGACTGCCTTCGGCTCAGGTCATGATCCTGGAGTCCCGGGATCGAGTCCCATTATCGGGCTCCCTGCTCAGCAGGGAGTCTGCTTCTCCCTCTGACCCTCTTCCCTCTTGTGCTCTCTCTCTCTCATTCTCTCTCTCTCAAACAAATAAATAAAATCTTTAAAAAAAAAAAAGAACCACTGAGGACTTATATTTTTCCCTAATGAAGGTTTGGATTTCCCCACCAGCTGAGGTCCTGAATGAGGACAAAGGAAAGATGGAACGGGCAGTAGAACAAAGTAATTATAAAGATGAACTACAATCTCTCAACTAGTTAACAAAAGGAAGGTCTACAGCATTTATACATATGTTCTTCTTTGCTTACCATTCAGGATTTTACATGAGTGTATAAATGAGTTTCTTCTCTCTTCTCAATGTTACACAAATTTTATTAGCAAGGTTAACTTCACAATTTAGTCTTTAGGAGCAGGATATTCAGATGGGACTATGAATTTGAGAAATAATTAAAAATAGCCTAAAAATGGATAGTGTGAATGTCACCCAGAAATGGATACAGTAAATACTGGGGCTTTGTGGGGCTCCTGGCTGGCTCAGTTGGTTAAGCAGCTGCCTTTGGCTCAGGTCATGATCCCGGGTTCCTGGGATCAAGCCCCACCTGGGCTCCCTGCTCAGTGGGGAGCCTGCTTCTCCATCTCCCTCTGCCTGCCACCTCTGCCTGCTTGTGCGTGCACTCTGTCAAACAGATAAATAAAATCTTAAAAAAAAATACCGGGACTTTGTTCCTTATTTTGGTAAAAGGGTAAGGATGTATTCATTTTTTACAAAGAAGACTTCAACTTCTTAGTCAAAAGCATGAGTGTCTTCTGCAAATATCCAATAAAGGCAGGTATGTCTACTGAGTAGCTGAAGGGGTGGACTGTGCCCACTGCTAAGGGGCTGTCTCTCCTCTTCACATCTACCCTTCTGTACTGTGTTCTCTAATGGTGGGTTACTATGCAAACTACGTTTCTCCTTTGCCAGTTGGCTCCTCATTAAGGCTCTGCCAAGGGGACGCTAAGGAGATACTGTACGACTGGAGGAGGACAAAGGACTTTATTCTTCCTGTTTGCTTCTTGTTCCTGTCAGCATCAACCCAGCTCGTTCTTCTTTGCAATCTAACAACAGAAAGAACCCTTACAGTTATCACAGTTTCTACAGGTCAAGCAGAGAACTAGATTATCAAATATGTTCACTTTCGTGAGGTACAATCAAAACTGTCCTAAAAAAAAAAAAAAACAAAAAAGCTATAGCCTCACTAAAAACAAAGATCAACAAAAATCAATGTATTCCTATATATTAGCAATAATCAGAAATTGAAATCAAAACTAATACTGGTTAAAATGGCAGTCTTCCCGAAACTGATACACAGATTCATCACAATCCTTATCAAAATAGGCTTTTTAAAATAGAAATTGACAAACTGATCCTAAATTGTACATGGATATGCAAAGGATCTACACTAGCTAAAACATTCTTGAGAAAGTAAAACAAAGTTGAAGGATTTACAATGCCTGATTTCAAATTTTACTATAAGGATTCATTAATCAACACCATGTGGACTGACAAAACAACAGCCATAGAGAATCACACCAAGTACAAAAATTAACTAAAAGTGAGTCATCACAGACCTAAGTGTAAAACCTAAACTAATAAAATTTCTAGAAGGAAACATAAGAGAAAAATCTTTGTGACCTTGAGTTAGACAAAAGCTTCTTAGATATACCATCAAAAACATGATACTTTTCTTTTTTAGAAAAACTGATAATTTGGACTTCAGCAAAACAAGAACATCTGTTCTCAAAAGATTTTGAAAAGAAAACAAAAAAGCCAGAACCAGGAGAAAATATTTGCAAATCACATAGCTCACAAAGGACTTGTATTCAGCATATACTATAAGGTCTCAAAACTCAGTAATAAAAAACCCCAATTTCTTTTTAAAAATGGGCAAAAGATTTGAATATACACTTCATCAAAGAAAATATTCAGACAGTAAATAAGCACATGAAAAGATGCTATCATTAGTCATTAGGGAAATGCAAATAAAAACCATAACGATATACCACTTCACAGCTACTGGGATGGCTATAACAGAAAAGATTTTTAAGGAAAATAAATGTTGGCAAGGATATGGAGCAACTGGAATTCTCCTATGCCACCGTAAAATGGTATAATCACTTTGGAAAATAAAGATTGGCGGCTTCTGAAAAAGTTAAACACACACCCACCATATGATCCAACCATTCTATTCCCTTCACATTCACTCAAGAGAAATGAAAGTCATATATCCACACAAAGTTGTGCACATGAACCTTCAAGACAGCTTTATTTGTTATAGCTAAAAACTGGAGCAACCCAAATATCTATTGAGAGATGAATGAATAAATAATTTGTGATATATCCATTGAGCAAAACAGCTCAGTCGTTGCCTAGGGATGGGGTGTATGAATGGACTATCTATGGGGGCTGGAGAAAACTTTGTAGGCGATAATAGATGTACATTATCTTGACTGTGGTGATGTTATTACAGACTTATAAGTTTATCAAATTGTACACTTAAAATATGTGCAGTTCATTTACTGTGTGGCAATTTACCATAATAAAGCTGTAGAAATACTATTATTCTAGAATGATAAAAAATATAATTCCCAAAAAGTTCTAATAAAGCTTCTAAGGGGTAGGGAAAAAGAGGCAATATGTTTGATATTTATTCATACCGCTTGTATATTTAACTCATATTAACACCCAACTAGGTGCTCTTCATTATTTCCTATAGTTTTACCCTTCCACGTGAGCCATTTCTCTTCTGCCTAAAGAACTTCCTTTAGTAATTCTTACAGAGCAGATTCACTGGTGATTAATTTTCTCAGCTTCTGTTTATCTAAAAACATCTTTATTTCACCTTCATTTCTGAAGGGTATTTCTGCTGGGAACAGAATTCTAACTTGGCAGTTTTTTCTTCTGACACTAAAGATGTCTTTCCGTTATTTCCCAGTTTCCACAGTTGTGTTCAAAGCCAGCTATCACTTACATTATCGTTCCTTTGAAAGCAGTGTGTCTTTTTTTCCTTTCTGGTTGCTTTTAAGAATTTCTCTTTGTCTCTACTACTCAATAGTTCCATTAAGATATGCTTCCATTAAGATATGCTTAAGGGTACTTCTTTGTATTTATCCTGCTTGAGGTTTGCTAAACTACTTGAATCTATGGGTTTATGTCTTTCATCAATTTTGGAAAATCTCTTACCATTATCTCTTCTAATATTTGTTCTCACACTAATCTCTCCTCTCCAGTCTGGGTCTCTAGTTATACATGATTCAACTTTTTACTAGTGTTCCACATATCTCTTAGGTTCTGTTCCACTTTTTCCATTCTTCTTTCCTGTGTTTCAAACTGGGTATTTTCTATTGACTTGTCTAAAGGCCTTTAATTTCATCTTTAGTTATACTTAGCCTATTAAATCCATCCAATGAACAACTAAGTTGACATACATGGGCTTCTTGTTTTTGTGGGGTTTTTGTTTTGTTTTTAATGTATCAGGCACTGTACTAAGCCCTAGGAATACAGCAGTCAATAAGACAGACATAGTCTACTCACATATATAAGTAATATATATCCAACTGGCCTGTTTTCCCATTTTTTTAGAAAAATGAAGAATAGGGTAAGAGGTGGAGCAAGGTCCTAGAGTCCTGCACCAAAGTTTTCTAACTAACATGTAAATGAAAGACCTTAAGCAACCAATGTTACGTTTTTGATTCTTAGAATATCCATTTAATTCCTTTCTAGGATTCCAATTCTCTATAAATATTCTCCAACTTTTCATCTATTTGTCCATCTTTTCCTACATTTTCTTTAGCATATTATAGTTATTTTAAAGTCCTTGCCCACTAATTTGAACTACCATGGGTCTACTTCTACAGTTTTTCTTCTTGATTATGAATCACAGTTTTCCACCCTTTGAATTTTTTAGAAATTGTTCACTGTATGCCGGATATTGTAAATGAAAGAATCTCAGAAACTCTACAACATATCTTCCCAGGGGGAGTTCCCCATTTACTCTATTAGCCAAAAGGGATGACAGAGGCTGATCATTTTAATCCATTCAGGAACTGAACTGTCAACGCTAGGCTGCAGTTTTAGGAAGACTCAGTTCACCTCTGGCTTATCCTTTTTCTCCAGTCTGTGTCCAGAATCAGCAAATGTCGGCAATCCTCTTCTCACCTACAAAGGGCTCTTCCACCTCTGGAATTTTAATTCACCTAGTCCTATTATTTCTACACCCCTCCAATATTTTTTATAATGTGATTTTCAAAGTTCACCCAGTTTCCTTCTATTTGTTGTGGTGCTATAGATGACTATACTATGACCTCCTAAATACTGCCCATAAGCTGAAGTCTCCCTGCATATCATACAGCAGAGATTCATAAACCCAGCTTTACATCAAAATGACCAGAGGACATTTTTTAAACTGCAACCCATTGTCCATACCTCTAGCACTCAGATGTTCAGTGGGGCCAGGAAATCTATACTTTTAACATGAGTCTTAAGTGATCTGATAAAGCTGGCATTTCTACATAAATTAATGTGTCTGTACCCGTTGTTCCTCTGCTCCCCTCTCCCACAGCTCAATACTGATAAGGACATTTAAGAAAAAACATATGCTATACCTAATAGACAAACTGATAGAGGAGTATAAAGACAAGTTAAAAGTTCAGAGTAACTAAAGAAAAAAATGTTAAAACATTTAACAGCTTTTGAAAATATATTAAGATGAAGAGGAGGAAGGACAAGAACCACTGGTTAGAATACACAGTATAATAGCGGAGATAAAAGCACAACTATTCAATTCAATTTTACTTCTAATTGTTCTACCAGAAAACAAAATGATCTTCACATTTGAAAAAGAGCATTGTTGAGAGCCCTCAGAACTCTTAAAGCATAAAGACCCCACCCACCTGTTGTATCTCAATTCAAGTCTACCTGAACTAATCCAAGAGTACACATGAAAATTTAGAAACTTTTGATAAGGGAAACACTGTCAGTGAACTTTGAGAACTCATGAAAAATAGAAAGGTGCCACACTGGGAATGAGAAAATGTTGCCTCAGTTGTCAAAACACAGAGGTGGGTAAAGGTGAAAATGTGACTTCAGGACTATGGACTGAACTTAATGTCAAAAACCAGGTAATTCTAAAACTGATTATTATGCAGACTTTTAAGCCCTTATAGAGGGAAGCATCATTTACTAACAAGAATGAAATTTTACTTGTATTCACTTTACAAGTACCTTCACATATATTATCTCATCTTATCTCATATTTTTGATTCACGCAGCCCTGTGAAAAAGGGGAGGTAGCCAATGTCCCCTCCACAATCCATGCTCCCTTCAAAAGACTAGGAATGTAGGGTTCAGACAACTTGACTTGCCCAGCTTAACACATTTCTCAGAAAGTCAGAACTCAAATTCAATTCTTCTGATTCCTAATTGAGTACTGTTTTTATATCACAAGCTCTTAAAGTCAATATAAGAATAAGTCAGGCTGAAATAATAACTATGGTTGCTTCAAAATGGAGAAGTGTTGAGCAAGAAATGAGTAGGAGTATGGATGAAAAAAACTGAGTAGAAGCTGGGTAATGGGCACATGGAGATTCATTTACAATCATCTCTCTACTTTTGTGTATGTTTGAAACTTTTCATAATAAAACTTTAAAAAAAAAAACTCACAAATGGGTGCCTGGGTGGCTCAGTCGGATAAATGTCTGCCTTCGGCCCAGATCATGATCCCAGGGTCCTGGGATCAAGTCATGCGTCAGGCTCCCTGCGCAGCGGGGAGTCTGCTTCTCCCTCTCCCTCTGCCCCCTTCCCACTGCTCGTGCATGTGTGTGCTCTCTCTCAAATAAATAAAATCTTAAAAAAATAAAGCATATTTGCACACATATGCCAATTAATATTTGCTGACAGGTTTACTAATCAAATGAATACCAAAAATATAGTGCACCTGATGCTCAGCCTTTTTTAAAGCAATTATTACTTCTTAAAGATTTTATTTATTTATTAGAGAGAGTACAAACAGGGGGAGTGGCAGGCAGAGGAAGATGGAGAAGCAGGCTCCCTGCTCTGAGCCTGATGTGGGGCCCAGTCCCAGGACCCTGAGATCATGACCTGAACTGAAAGCAGACGCTTAACCGACTAAGCCACCCAGGTACCCCTATTTTTTTAAACGTCACAAAACACCCTCATATACAAGAATACTGAGAAAAAGGATGAAAAATGGTATGCCTGAGTACTGACAACCATGGCACCATTTATGACAACATGAATGGACCTAAAAGTGTATTAAGCAAAGTGAAGTAAGCCAGACTGAGAAAGACAAATACTGTATGATTCCACTTATATGTGGAATCTAAAAAACAAAACAAGGGGCGCCTGGGTGGCTCAGTCGTTAGGCGTCTGCCTTCGGCTCAGGTCATGATCCCAGGGTCCTGGGATCGGCCCCGCATCGGGCTCCCTGCTCCGCGGGGAGCCTGCTTCTCCCTCTCCCACTCCCCCTGCTTGTGTTCCCTCTCTCGCTGTGTCTCTCTCTGTCAAATAAATAAATAAAATATTTAAAACTAAATAAATTTTTTTAAAAATTAAAAAAACAAATTAACAAACAAAACAGAAACAGAGAATGAACTGGTGGTTGCCAGAGGGGAGTGGAGTAAGAGGACGGGTAAAATAGGTGAAGGGGATCAAAAGGTACACACTTCTAGTTACAAAGTAAGTCATGGGGATGTAAAGTGCAGCATAGGGAACACAGTCAATAATACTGAAATAACTATGTATGATGACAGATGATAACTAGACTTATGGTGATCATTTTATAATGTACGTGAATGTCAAATAAGTATGTCACACATCTGAAACTAATATAATATCGTATGTCAACTACACCTATATTAAAAAAAATAACCTTGTCACAGTCACCTACAACTTTCTAGATATTTTCCCCCATCATCAAAACAATTTGGCTCCCAGCTCAGTCACTCCTCTACCTCAAATCCATCACCATCCAGTATCATCTAGGTTTGTGTTACCTGATAAAATATATGACTTCCAATTAAATTTGAATTTCAAATAAACATGAATAATTCTTTTTGGTATAAGTATATCCCATCAATATTTGGGAAATATTTATACTTAATTTATCCATTATTTATTTGAAATTCACATTTCTTTTTTAAAGATTTTATTATTTATTTATTTTATCAGGGACGGGCACCTGGGTGGCTCAGTTGGTTAAGCAACCGACTCTTGATTTCAGCTCAGGTCATGATCTCAGAGTTGTGAGATTGAGCCCCACATTGGGATCTGCACTGAGCATGGAGTCTGCTTAGGATTCTCTCTCTCCCTCTCCCTCTGCTTCTCTCTCTCTCTCTCTCTCTAGAGAGAGTGCATGTGCAAGTGGGAGCAGGGGGAGGGGCAGAGGGAGAGAGCGAGGCAGAGGATCTTAAGCAGGCTCTGCGCTGAGCATGGAGCCAAACACAGGGCTGGATCTGACCACCGTGAGATCACAACCTGAGCCAAAACCAAGAGTTGGACACTTAACAGACTGAGCTACCCAGGTGCCCCTGAAATTCACATTTAACTAGACATCCTATTTGCTAAATCTGGCAACTCTAATCTAGGTGACTTCAATAACAAGGTGAACCACCTATCCAACATCTGATCTTTAACCTTCCTTGATCTTAATTCTAGTGACTATGACCATAACAAAGATAATGGTCTCCAAATTCAGCTGAGTCCTTAATAATGTCCTGTATTGCTAAGTGTCCTTAAACTGCACCCATTCTCATTTACTCCAACAACTATGATAAACCCATTCTTTACTTCTCTACCATCTCAGTCTCTAATTCCACTACCTGAATTCAAGATCCCTATTTTCTTCTACCTCCTGTGGTAGGTACCTCATACCATCATTTCCCTTTATTATATTCTTCAATCTCCCTCATGTAAGGATAAGGCATTAGATGAAATATTTGCCCAACGCCTTCAAAAGAGAGTTTAAACATTTTTGTATAGTATACAAGATCCTACAAGATTCATAATACAGTTCAGGCTTCATTTTCCCTGACAAGCTCTCCCTGACTGCCCAGTCTAAATTTGCTCCTCAGGGGTGCCTGGCTGGCTCAGTGGGTAGAGCAACTGACTCCTGATCTCAGGGTTGTGAGTTCAGGCCCCACATTGGGGCATGGAACCTATTAACTAACTAACTAAATAAATAAGGAGTAAAGTAAATTAAGTGCTCTTCTTACATGCACCCATTATACACTATGCATCTATCAAAATATTTACCATAATTTTCTTATTGTCTTTCTTCCTTATCAAGACTTTAGGTACCTTGAGAGCAAGAGCCATATCTTGTCTTTATTACCCCAGCATTCACCACAATGCTCAGCATGTATCACAAAAACACTTAAATGTTTACTGATATGACAGATGAGGCTCAATTTGAGTATTTTTTTTTAAAGATTTTATTTATTTATTTGACAGAGAGAGACACAGCGAGAGAGGGAACACAGCAGGAGGAGTGGGAGAGGGAGAAGCAGGCTTCCCGCGGAGCAGGGAGCCCAATGTGGGGCTCGATCCCAAGACCCTGGGATCATGACCTGAGCCGAAGGCAGATGCTTAACGACTGAGCCACCCAGGCGCCCCTCAATTTGAGTATTTAATAATTACTATTTTAACTAATGGAATGGATTACCTTGAGATGTAGTATCTCTGGTCAACCAGAGGGCAAAATTAAGAGTACATACCATAGTATTATTTGTAATAGATAAGAAAAGATAAAGGATTTAACCTAATGTCTTCAATGAGACTGGCTAAACTTTGTACGGTGCAACCACATAACCATCCTCGAAAACTCTAAAATCAATAGACTCATCAAGGAGATTGGGCTTGTACTCAAGTCACGGTCCCCCTTTCACCTAGATAGCTGAAGGTACTGTAACAAGCCCTTATATTTTAATCTTATTATATTCATTTCATTCAGATCCTACCTCTATGTTAACCTTACACTGATAGAAAATGAGATTATAACTTTGTACACTAACACATTCTAATCATATTTTATAAAGTAATATTTACTTTGTTACTGATTGTTTTTCTGATTATAAACATGTTCAATGTAGAAAATTCTAAAATATTAAGAAAAAATTAAAATTACTTAAAATTTGTAAATACTGTAAAAGAAAATGTAATCAAACGGGCAAATGTTCACATTATGTTGGTATGTTAAAAGAGCAGATTATAGGGCGCCTGGGTGCCTCAGTCGGTTAAGCATCTGCCTTCGCTCAGGTCACGATCCCAGGGTCCTGGGATCGAGTCCTGCATCAGGCTCCCTGCTTAGTGGGGAGTCTGCTTCTCCCTCTACCCCCCACCCCTACTCGTGATCTCTCTCTAATAAATAAAATCTTTTTTTAAAAAAAGAGCAGATTATAAAACAATGTATCTCATTCAATTCCAACAACCTAACAACAGTAGCTAACATTTATTGAGCTCCTTCCAAGTGCAAGAACCCATGCAACATGCTTTACACATATTTCCTAATTTAAATCTCACAACCATTTCTGAAAATTAGATACTTTTACTGACTATTTTACAAGTGAAGAAACTGAAGCTTGAAGAAGTTAAGTAAACTGGCCAAGGGCTAGGAAGCAGTGGCAAAGCAGAGCCCAAGAATTCAAACCCAGACAGTCTGATTTCAGAATCAGCACAATTATATACCAAAATTTTAACTGTGGTTCTCTCTGCAGTGTGGTATTATAAATGACTTTTATTCATTTTGTCTGTGTGTGATTTACCGAATTTCTACAATGAACATGAATTACTACTGTATTTTTTTTTAAATAAATGTCCAAATAGAGGTTGGACAATCATCTGCCAAGGCTACTGCAGAAGTGGATTTAAATAATCTCAGATTCCTTCTAAGGATCTGTGACTAATCAATTAGTGACTGGAATGATTTTTTTCAGAGGACTAGCTCTAAAATATAAAACAAAAATCAATCCGTTTTAAGAATTATAAAAGTTTTAGACTGTCAGATCCTATTTCTCCTGTTTTACAGATAATGAAACAACTCAGAATTTAGATTTACATATCACAAGGTAGTTGAGTCAGGGCAGAAACCAAAGCACAGGTCTTCACTGATCTTTGCTGCCAACATTTGACCAAAACAAAACCTCCTACTTCTTCCATCCTCTACTTGCAAATTCAATTATCAGAGGCCAAAACTGAAACATAACAGGAAATACAAATGCTCCCCCCCACCCCACTTCAGTCCATTACCCAAAAAAGCAAGACCTGCCTGGAGTATTAAAAAAAACATTTTCCCAGCCCTGAGCAGAGTTGGATGGTGAAAAGATACTCCAAAAGTCAGGATGAATGGTTTGAGAGATTGGGGCGGGGGGGGGGGGGGGAGCGTGGGGCTGAAAACATATATATAACAAAGAAAGAAAAAAAAACAGAAATACCCAAAAATCCAACAGGATAAAGCACTCAAATACTACCAAAGTTTAAAGAGTTCGCTCAAATTTAATCAAATCCTAAATGGAATGTTCTTAGAGTATGAAAACCAATTTTATGAAACTGGACAGTAAAACGCCAAAATTAAAAAATGAAATAAATACACAGTCTCACATTTATAATTGTACATTCCTGTTGGTATTCTAACAAATTCTATTCTCTCACCTTCTTATTCAACTCTCTTCACCTAAAAATCTGCAGTGAATATAATGCAATGTTATAAAACTAAATAAAAGGGGAACAATTTTGGGGTGCCTGTGTGACTCAGTCGGTTAAGCATCTGACTTTTGATCTTGGCACAAGTCATGATCTCAGGGTTGTGAGATCGACCCCCCCAAGTCAGGCTCATTACTCAGGGCGGAGTCTGCTTGTCCCTCCCCCTCTGTTTCTCCCCCACTCCATGCTCTCCATGCGCGTGCTATCTCTCTCTCTGTCTCTCTCACACAAATAATTAAAATCTAAAAAACAGCCAAAGAAGCTTTGATAAGGTGAAAAGAATGATAAATAATGAAATCAAAGATATAATGTTTAAAATGTATGTCTAGTTATGTCTCTTTCTAACACATGACCAGATGTGTTGAAAGATTTCCAGATACACTCATATGAACATAAAAGGTAAAATGTTAACAACTCAACTTTGAGTGAAGAAACAATAATCCGTTTCTCACTTTACATATTTGTGCTATCTGTTCAAAAAATTTAGATCTTTTCTGTAAAGCTTTATTGAAAAGTTACTGCTCTAAGGATTAACACCCACACACTAATTTAAACTCAATTAATTACATGTCATATGATTGTGGACAAGTTGCTCTGCATCTCTAGTTTTATTTTTCCTCATGCAAAGTAATATTAATACCAAACTGTATCATAATAATCAAACTATAAAGAAGGGATAGAAAAAATACTACACATGACGATAATCACAGTAATATATTTTTATGACTTTACAGCTTCCTTTCATTTAAGATTCACACCTGACACTAAACAAGCCCATGATATGAGTAGGCAGGTATTATCCCCATTTTCCAGATGAAAACATAAAAAACTGAAGTTCAGAGAAGTGAGTGGTCCAAGGCCACCCTGAAAGCTATACAATAAAAAGTTTTGTTTTGTTTTTTTACCACCTAGTTTACTGTCATCACAAATTTGAGGTGGTTGTTTTCTCATGCCCAAATTACTATGAAGACTACCCAAGGAAAGCTGTCAACAATTAAAGTGAAAAGGGTCACTTGAGATTCTTATGCATGGTAATTACCCACAAGGTCACTACCTTTATACACAGTATAAAACTATGATTAAAAATAAGTTAGGTAAGGGGCCCCTGAGTGGCTCAGTTATTGGGCATCTGCCTTCAGCTCAGGTCATGATCCCAGGGTCCTGGGAGCGAGCCCCGCATCAGGCTCCCTGCTCCGCGGGAGGCCTGCTTCTCCCTCTCCCTCTCTCGCTGTGTCTCTGTCACATAAATAAATAAAATCTTTAAAAAAATAAGTTAGGTAAAAAACCTTTAAAATATATTCCTAAAAGTCCTGCTATTTACTCAACTTCATGCCTCTTACACTAGATATACTACCCTACTTGGGGGATGTGAAGTGAAGGGGGAAAGGATTTCATCAGGAAAAGTTAAGTAAGTTCTCTGAAATTCAATAGGATAAGACACTCAAAGCTACAAAATATGAATAGGGGCAGGCAACAGCTTGTAGACTGTAGTGGCAACCTTAAGCCAAACCAAAAGAGAGCCAGCCTGTGGTTTAAAGAAAATATGCAATCTGGGAGTTTGCACCTCAAGTTATTGCTACTGCAAAGTAATCAGTGCCATTTATAGTAAAAAACATGTAAAAGTTTAGAGAACAATTCCAATTCTTCATCATAATAGGATGGGATTCCAGATTAGCTTGGGGCTTTCTTGTCTCAACAGTTCTTTTGATGATAAAGTCAATGGCTCTAAAGCCACTCTCAGAGAACTAAAGAAGGTAACTATATATCACTGGCATAGGACATTTGAAGTGGTCAGATAGGCAGTCTACTGTGTGCACCTTAAGAGACCTTAATGAGGGCACTACCGATTCCAGTTATACATATTCTGCAATATTAAAATTTTCTTCAGCACAGCCTCTCAGAGTGCTCTGTTTACTGAAGGCTCTGGCAGTATGATACAGAATTTTACAGACTGCTGAAACTTAAATTCAGTCACCACAATGTGAAACACCTTAACTTTTCTATTCTTCAAGGTCAAAACAAACTTTGTCTCATCTTTCCCTCTCCACCCGCAAGAAAATGGGGTATTCTAAAAGATCTCAGATAAAATAAGCCAATGCTTTTATAAATACAAGTCAATCCTCTGCAAAGAAAGAACTTAAGATGCCCATATTCGGCTTCAGTATTGATTCTAAGCCTTTTAACAGTTTAAGCTAACCTCCCCACAAACCTCCCCTTCTATATCTATGGAATATTCTCCTCCTTAAACATCCTTTTAAAAAAAAAAAAAAAAGCCTTCTTATACCTCCTGTCCCCTGTCTGATACACACACACAACTCCCAATGAAGAACAGACTGAAGCTGAAGGAACACATCTACAAAATACATGTCAATTAATACACTGCTCACCTTTAAAAGCATGTTGTTAAAATGCAACAATACAGAGTCTATAAAGAACCCCAAAACACTAAAACAAAAATGCCCCATAGCAGTATCAGTAATCCAAAGAAAAAAGATGTAAAAACAAGGCACTACTGTATGGTAATAGATCACTAACCTTTCCTATAAGCACAAAATTCTTTATGCTAAACACATCAAAAAATAATAATAAAATAAAAGAAGAAGAGGAAGCAGATTTAAGAACCTAATTTCCTATTGTTCAAAATGTCACATATAGGAATAGTTAAAATCAGGGATGCCTGGGTGGCTCAGTTGGTTATGTGTCTGTCTTTGGTTCAGATCATGACCCCAGCGTCCTGGGAGTCTGCCTCTCCCTCTGTCTCTCCCTCTGTCTCTCCCCCCAGCTCGTGCTCGTGCGCACTCTCTCTCTCAAATAAAAAAATAAACTCTTAAAAAAATAAAATAAAATAAAATATAACAATATTGCTGGCCAAATTCACACAATACCTTATGACACTTTTATATTAAACGTCCCAAACTTGAGGAGCCATGTATTTGCTATAAATTAGATAATAAAGCAAGAAAAATCAATTACAGACATCCACGATAATGTTACATAAGGATGCACTCAGTACCCTAAGTATTTATCAACGAATGCTACAGCAATGCATGTATATCAGTCAAGGTACATTTCGGGGGAATATCCAGAGACCAGTCAATCTCCCTTATTTAGTGAAAACACAAAAGTCTATAAGCTGTAAAGAAAATGTGTAAATCTTACATTTACATACTTTCAGATTTTTCAAAGCACTTTGCATTCATGATCCTATCAGACTACTGCAAAAAATTTCCTTATGTAGAAACTTACCACTAAAAGCAAGTGACAAATCCAAGACCACAAAGGTAGTTAATCAGATCTGAAACTTGATTCATAAAACATGTTAGCTCTGTGGGAAGAAATATAAATATGTGCAAGTTCCTCAAAGCTATTGCTTAAAAAAAAAAAACTATTCGTGATTAAAATATCATTTAAGTTATAAGACCTAGGCTATTACAAACACTACATTAAAATTCAGTTATTTCCATTTAAAAGCCAAAATCACCGCTCCTTTTAGCCAATCAATCTTTCAACCAGGAATCATATACAAAACATTCCATCAATGACACACTATATGCTCATAACTATGCAGGGCCCTGAGGTGACTATATGAGAATTCTACCAGAGGTTTCTTGCTTTTTAGAAAGTTTACACTCTATGTGACAAAAAGAGAAGAGCAAATACTAAGCTGTGTTCAATCAACCCTCCTGAGGGGAGAAACCCCAGGTGACAAGCACACCAAGAAGTGAGTTTAATCCGAAAAGACTTCATGGGGAAAATGAAGCTTGAAGCTTGAGCTGCACATTGATGGATAGGAATTTTAAAAGCACAGAGGAGGACGAAAGCATTCAGGCAGGGGCTGGCATCAACAAAGGCTGAGAGGCAGGAATAAGCATGATATATACAGAAGAGACTGAGCCAACCTGTCTGGGACATAGGTGCATGCTGAGGCATAATGAGAAACAGTTTGGTAAATTAAGTGGAGTCAGCTCCCAATGGACTGTTATGGCACGGGGAGATGCTATTAAAATATTAAAATCATCGAATATTTAAACTAGATAGAGAACCTTAGAGATTTTCTAGTTAATTCTTTTCTGACAGACGAGGAAAATCTAGATCCACAGAGATCTAATAAGGGCTAGCATAAGGACAGAGGTAGTAAATAGCAGAACAAAACTCAGACCCCACTTAGGAACCCCAATTCAGTGATAGGCAGCACGGTACGACAGAGAAAGCAAATCCTTCCAAGGATCGATGAGCACATCAATATATAAGGATCTGCAAGCACACATACAAGTCAGTACTGTTTTCTTAGGAATTCCAGTAGACTGGTTTCCAGAGGTAATAGAATACCACAGCGGCACTACGGTTGAGAAAAACCACTGTTTTGCCAGAAGGAATCACTTTCAAGAAAGCAGCAATCCAGAAGGAAAGCAGAGGCAGAAGCTAGTTTTCAGCTATAAAGGAAATGGGTGGATAAACAGTAGAGGCAGCAGGTATCTGGCAACAAAAAGAAAAAAAAAATGATCCACTGAGAGAAAGCTACAGGACCAAGTAAACGTTTGAGAAAAGAAATCTCAGTAAGTTTGAAGGCAAAAGGAAGGCAGTCACATAAAGAAAGGTTAAATTAGATGCTACATAAGGTAAGGGGAGTGAGGGAGCATAGAAAATTGAGGACCAGTGGTAAGAAATTTTTTAAAAATATGAGTTCCAGGGGCGCCTGGGTGGCTCAGTAGGTTAAGCATCTGCCTTCAGCTCAGGTCATGCTGGATCAAGCCCCACATCGGCTTTCTGGTCAGCAGGGAGCCTGCTTCTCCCTCTCTCTCTGCCCCTGCCTCCACCACTCATGCTCGCTCGCTCTCTCTCTTGTTCTCAAATAAAATCTTAAAAAAAAATAATTAAAAATGAGTTCCAGAATAAAGAATAAGCATTTTTTTCCTCACCATAAAATACCCATCGCCAGGGCACCTGGGTGGCTCAGTTGGTTAAGCGACTGCCTTCGGCTCAGGTCACAATCCTGGAGTCCCTGGATCGAGTCCCGCATCAGGCTCCCTGCTCAGCAGGGAGTCTGCTTCTCCCTCTGACCCTCCCCCCTCTCCTGTGCTCACTCGCTCTCTCATTCTCTCTCTCTCAAATAAATAAAATAAAAATCTTAAAAAAAAAAATACCCCTCGCCAAAAGAGTACTCATTTTCAACTACTTTTAAGGCCTTATAAAAATGGCAGACAAGGCTTTAAGAACAAGGCTAGGCGATTTTTTTTTTAAGATTTTATTTATTTATTTGACAGAGAGAGACACAGCGAGAGAGGGAACACAAGCAGGGGGAGTGGGAGAGGGAGAAGCAGGCTTCCCGCTGAGCAAGGAGCCCGATGTGGGGCTCTATCACAGGACCCTGGGCCCATCACCTGAGCCGAAGAAAGACGCTTAACCACTGAGCCACCCAGGCACCCCTAGGAGATTTTTTTTTTTAATCCAAAACAGCTTCAAAGTTTTACAAATCTATTTAGCCAATTAACATGTGGTTTTAACCTCAAAGACACTTGCCAATCATTTTTAAGATTTATTTATGAGAGCGTGTGGACACACATGAGGCAGGTGGAGGGGCAGAGGGAGAGGGAGATAGAATCCTCAAGCAGACTCCCCACTTGAGTGTGGAGTTGGACGTGGGGCTCGATCCAAGGACCCTGAGATCATGACCTAAGCCAAAATCAAGAGTCAGAGCTTAACCGACTAAGCCACCCAGGCGCCCCTTGCCAATCATTTTATACCGCGTGTATTTTATACCACCTATTCAAAGGGCATTCCAATTAGCATTCAATTTACAATAACTAATATGCTATGATTTCAAATCGAAAATCAGAGTTTATTCTCTAATATGCTCTTAAAAATGGGAGGGAGTGTTAAATACTGTTTTCACTTGACCAGATATGGAAAATATAAATGCTTAAATGAACATATTTACGACAAATCATTTGGGGATCTTTTTTTCCAATTTCTTAAAAAAAAGAAAAAAATCTACAAATAACCACAGTTTTTTTATATGCCCTTTCAGAAACAAAGTCCTACTGGGGTGCCTGGGTGGCTCATTCGGTTGAGCATCCGACTCTTGATTTTGGCTCAGGTCATGATCTCAGGGTCATGAGATCAAGCCCCGCATCTGGCTCCACACTCAGCAGGCAGTCAGCTTGAGATTCTCTCCCTCTCCCTCTGCCCCCTCCCCAGCTCTCACTTCCTCTCTCTCTCTCAAATAAATAAATCTTTAGGGGAAAAAAAAAAAAGAAACAAAGTCCTACCGAACAGGTGGGGCACACAGAGCTAGGTGGGGCATGTAACAAGGTTTTCTATAATTTAAGTAACCTAATAAGCCACAATTTAGAGCTACACACCTAAAATTTGCCAATTTCAATTTAAAACTTACTATTCAGCACCATAAAGGCAGGTTACAGAGAAGCAGAAGATATAACTGATACATTCATTCAACTTTCTGGCCTTCCACCTTTGCAACTGCCATTTCCCTAATCAAAGAGGTAACTACGTTTAAAATTGGGAAGAATCATTCAACTTAGGCCATAAATACTACGTTTAGGTGCAATACTAGCACGTTACAGCAATTTCATTTACCACTTGGAAACAAGGACTTAAGCTCAAAACGTCAAGATGGAACACTACCACTTCTTTTAACTGAGTCTACCACATCAAGTTGCCAAGCAATACCCATCAGAGTACAAAACGTTATCAGCAACGGCTAGCAATGCATTTCTGCTTTAATCACCTTAAATATTAGAAGGCCAACCAAAACATCAATTCAATCACAAATAGAGCTGCTACCTTTAGACTTGCACATGCTCTCTGGCTCAATATATACACATGTCTTAGCTCTAATAAAAAGCAGCCTGAATCCCGCTGGACCCAGTGAAACAAAATATAGACAATATATCCAAAACTTAAAACTTTTAGAAATAGCTAAAACATTTAAGACTCTTATACAATTACCTCTCACTACATGTAGAGCTTTCCTTCCCCTCAATAAAAATGTAAACTCTTCTCTCTTAACTAAACGGGTTATTAAAACAAATCCTACAAGATACTTTTCAGAAAAAGTATTTCTGATTGTGCAGCATTCGATACTTTTCATACTGAGGCTCTTGTTATTAGGTCTGCTATGTGACCTTGGAAAGTCATTTAATATATCTGTGCCTCAGTTTTCTCACTTTCCAACCTCAAGGTAAACTCTAGTCTGAATTAAACATTTATTACTTCTGTAGTAAGTTAAGGTATACAAAGAAGTACCTTATATTAAACACTGAAAACCCTTATACTTTTGTATCGTGATCAGTGGGCTTTAACCTTGTAAGAGAAAAATGTGAGGAATAATTTGCCCTATGTATCTTTCTCTTAATTACAACATAAGGAATATATTTTTTTAAAAATGCTTCCATTTAAAACTCTTATGTTCTTAATTTTTAACAGATGGTGGTGAGTTTGATCCCACAATATTCAATAACAAGGCAAACAGCAAAGCCTAAGGTCCTTTAACACTGGAGACAAAAAGAAGGAAATATTTACTTGCATTACTGGGCATATAATCGAAATCATCCTTCTTTTAAAATTTAGAAAACTATCTTTTCCATATGTAGCAGATAAGCCAAGAGATCAACAGGCAAGAAGAAATAAAGTCTAAAAACTGGGGGAAAATTATTTAATAAAAAAATTGGAGAAAAACAATGATGGTGTGAATCCTTCAAATTCCTGCATCCAGATTATGCTGTCCACAAGGCTCAGCTTTGGGGTTCTTCCAAGTGCTTTTTAAATCCTTTTTCAAGATTACACAGAGAAAGTCTTTTCTCTCAAGTTTTCAATCTAATGCTCTATCAATAACACCAACCCAAATAAATGCAGTAACATTTTACTTCCTCAGATTTGTAGTACACTTGGTTTAGATGCTTTTTGGTCTGGAAGGAGAAGAATGGGTGCGACAACCCCTGCAAAACCCCTGACAGCTTTGCAATTCTATTTTATCTCTGTAGTTTCTTCTCAGTCCTGCTCCCTATTCCCAAATATCTTTCAGGTAGGTCAGAAACACTCTGAGTCCTGCAAGGAAATGTTTGTGGATCCAGTAAAAGTGGAGCCCTCCTCCCCACTCCATTCAGCTCCCATGATCACTTTTATGATTGTATCCAGTAAACAAAATAGATTGATTCAATCTTAAACAGTTCCCTCATCACAGGAAGCCCAGGGTAGAAGGGACCTGCAAAAAGCATCCCTTTAAACCATCCCCAACGACCTACAGCAACACAAAGTTAAACTAATTCCCACTGACAAAAGGCTTCGTGTGCATTCATTCTGATCAGCCCCAAGATTCAGTGTGTGAAGCTCAGGGAATAAAAAGGCACCTCCCCAAGCTATGAAACTTTTTTTTCCACCCCAAATATTCTCAATGAAAGTTCTCCTGTCAACCAAGAGGTGAGAGTTAAAAACAACAACAAAACACTAGCAGAATTATGGGCTCCAGTACCACATCCCAGCTGTCCTTGCTCTCTGTTGTCAGGGACTCAGATGCAGTTTCCCACTTTTCCTTTCACCTTTCTCCCCTTACTCCCCAAGATTCTCACTCAAGAAAGCCAAATTCACATTCTCAGACCGCTGGCAAAATAAAGGGTGAAACTGCAATTACCAAGGAAGAAAAAAGGGAAAGATATTTCAGAAGCATAAGGGAACGAGAACCATGGTTCCTACTACAACGGCAATGTAAATGTCAGTCTTGGCTCATCAGGATGTGGGGGGGGGACGCCCATGTGGGGTACCGAAAAGATGTGCAGTGTGTGTGTGTGTGTGTGTGTGTGTGTGCACTTGGGGCTCTCGGGGCAGGCAGAGACAAGGGAGCAGAAAGTAAGAAAACCTGTGCTTTCCCTGCTTTCTTCTACTCTTCCCC
Source organism: Eumetopias jubatus (assembly GCF_037043125.1). Classification (NCBI taxonomy): domain Eukaryota; kingdom Metazoa; phylum Chordata; class Mammalia; order Carnivora; family Otariidae; genus Eumetopias; species Eumetopias jubatus. The sequence continues at coordinate 123,696,048 of NW_028274816.1, forward strand.
GTCCAAGAGAGGAAGCTGAAGAAACTGGGGGAGGGGCGGGATGTTATCGTTCTCCTACTGGGGGTACACAAGACAAGCCTGGGGGTTCCTTCAGTTACCCTCAGTTCAGAGGTCCACTGAGGTAAGGGGAAACCCCTAAACGTTACCCACCTCCGTTCAAAAAAAAAAAAAGTAAGGGGGGGGTAATTAAATCCAGATGGAGAGCCCCTGAAAGCGCCCCCAGGTCACTCATCCTCATTAGCAAGCGGAAGGGCTAGGATAAAGGGGATGGCGGGTCCGAGGGGTGGTCAGGGAAAAGGCCCCACCCCCCGACCTAGGAGGGAAGGGGAGCCAGAGCTACCAGCCGTCCCCTCCTTCCCGCACCTCCCCCCTAGGCCACCCCCTCTGGTTCCCCCCTTCCTTTCCTCCAGAGCCCGAGGCAGCCGCGGGGGAGGCGGCTGCTCCTTCCTCCCCTCACCCACTCCGCCCCCACCCCCACTTCGCTCCCACCTCCCGCCCGCCACGGGCCCGTTACCTGCTCGTCGAAGCGGCTGACCACGGCCTGGACCCATTCCACCGGCCTGTGCGCGGCCATGTCCTCCCCGCGGCCGGGGGGCGGCGGAGGGACGGGCCGGCCGGCGCCCAGGGCCGGGAAGAGGGCGGGGAGCGGGGGCCGAGGTGAGGGCAGAGGCGAGGAGAGGGTCTGAGGAGTGCAGGCTCCGAACGTTCCCACGGGGGTGGGGATGGGGGGCCTGCGCCAAGCCGGGAGGGGGACAGGGGAAGGGGGCGTTGGCGAGGAGGCAGGGGGAAGGGGGACGGGGGAGGGGGACCCGGGGAGGGGAGGGGGCCTCTTGGTCGCTCTCCCCACTAGCGCCGTCTCCCCACAGCCATCACAGTCCGAGACGCCGCCATGACACCCCACCGGAAGTGGGATCCTTTCCACGGCCCGGGGAGAGGGAGAGCGAGCGAGCTAGAGATTGAGAGCGCGGCTGGGAAAGGGGAGGGGGAAGCGAGAGGGAAGGGGGCCTGCCGCGCATGCGCCCGCGCCGGCCGGTTTCATTAATGAAAAAGCGAGTCCTCCTGGAGGTGACGTCACCTAACTCCTCCGGGCCCGGAGGCGTGCGTCCCTCTTCGCCGCCGGGCTCACCTACGCTCGGGTTCTGGGTTCAGCCGGCGAGAGTCCGAGCTGACCCGGGAACATCCGCTCGCATCCCCACCGCCACAAGAGGCTCCCCCTCCCCCGCCGGCCTCCGGGTTTGGATTGCTCCCCAGGTTGGAAGTTAGGGCGCCCTAGGGCTAGCGTTTCTCCCAGCGCGATCTCTGCCTCTGATCTGGGGAGGCTGTGCCACAGTCCCTCTCTGCCTTAAGCTCTCACAAAAAATAAAGCACACAACCTCAGGCTTTCAGGTCCTTCGTAGCTAGTAAAAACTGGGGAGAAACGGGGGAAAGTAAGGCCAAGAGAGATTCAATGATTTTTTTTTTTTTTTTAACGGTCTCTTAAATCCCAGCGCTAGACCCGATGGCAGTCAAAGTGCTCAGACTCCGGGAGTGCAGTCCGGACTTCCTCTGCTGAACTGACAGGCACCCAAGTTAATAAAACTTTTGCACAGTTGATAATCGATTCAAGTTGCACCATCCTCAATAATCCCCTAAGGGCTTCCCATACATCATCGATTCAACATTCATCATCTCATTTAAATCTTTCAATGAGCCTTTCCAATAGGTATTACCCTCATGTAATTGATGAGGCTGGGTCACAGGAGGTTCTGAGATTTGCCTAAAGCAGAGTGGGTAGGTAGTCAGGATGCAAACCCAGGAGGTTTGACTCCAAAGACAATAGAGATAGGCTGTGGCTCTCCAGAAACAAAGGCGTTCCCCATGACCCTAAAACCACAGTTGAAATGATTTCAAGTGAAATGGGTCACGAAATTGGTTTTCCAGGAAGAGGATTACATCCAAAACTATGATCTATCTATACTGGACATGAACTTTGGAATGAGCTATTTTTAAGTTTATCTTCCTCAATACACTTTACTTAGGATAATCTTAAAATCAGTTTACACTTTCTGAGCACACACTAATTAGCCAGTTAGGCCACATGGAATGATACCAATTGGGTGACAAGGCAGAGCAAAACTAGTATTTTACATTTACCACAAAAAAAAAAAAAATCCTCTAAGCCAGTATCCCATGCACAGAGAGAGAGATCCATGAGAGAAGTTTCCAATCTTTGCCTGGCTGGTGATTGTCCAAAATACATAAACTAATATTTCATTCCACTAGAACAAGAGGATAGGGTCTAGACCATTCTGTAGCCCATTCTTTAAGGATGCAACATGAATACCAACTAATTTCTTTTAGATGATGTCAGAAATGATGGTGACAATGTTGAAGAAAAGGATAAATATTAAATGAATACCCATCTACGCCCTTCCCAACTAACACCCATGAAAAAGCTCTCACTCATACCTCCAGAGAGTATCCCAATGCCTCTACTTCGCTGCTAAACCTCCAGACCCACAATCTTCCTCTCCTTTTCTCATGCTTCCTCTGAAAGTTCCTAATTACTTTCTTGTTGCCATGGCTCTTTGTCTATTCCCTTCATCTTAGTTAGCCTGGATGCAAATGTCCAAACCCTCAGCTCCCTTGGCTCCCCTGGCATTCCATTCCTGAGGTCCCTTTGTGCTTTTCTTACCTCTCCTCTGGTTCCCCATTCCCCATTCCTCTCTAACTCTAGGGTAAGAACATTCAAACTTCAAGCCTTGGCCCTCTGCTCTTCTTGCTTTACTCGGGCTCCAGCCAGCATTAATTCACTAATTCATCCTAATCTGCACTTTCTGTCCTGTGGCCCCCCACTGACTGCAAAGCATCTCATAACACTGAGAGTGTTAACACAAGACTTCACTCCAACCTCCTCTCCAATTAAACTCATTCAATTCTGCTGAACTAATACGGAGCACCAAACACCTATTATATATACCATGCACTGTGTCAAGCAGTGCATAGTACAGCAGGAATTCTAAACAAAAATGCCAAAGAGGGTAATGCGGAGACACTGTGGTGAACTAAAGAGCACATCCCCCTGGCCCCACCCAGTTAAAGGGGCAGCCGGCACTCAGCTTGAGTCAATTACCGCCTTGGAATATTGACACAGTGTTGCTAGATCTTCAGGTTACTCAATAGAGGCTGGAAATCTGCACTTACATATAAACTTTTCCAGTTTTTACATAGTGGCAGCCAATTCACGTTTCTTAAAACTTTGTGCAGCCAAACAAAATACGTTTGCTATCTGAATGTAGCCCATGGAGCACCGGTTTGACTAGCTCTGGTCTAGTGGAAAGACATGGCCTCAGAGGAGAACAGAATTAGATCATGTCCTAACATCCCAGTTCTGCACTGTCCAACACAAGAGAGTTCAGGGGAAATACTAGCATTTGCTATAGTTTTAAATGTCTCGCGCTTGTCAAGTATATTAAATAAAAAATAGTAAAATTAATGAAAATAAAATGCATCACTCTCCGTTGTCCTCTGTTTCTTGGTCACACAGCAGTCTCTGCCAATTTTGTCTCCAAGTGTCTTCTTCCTGGAGCATTCCCTCCACTCTACCCATGCCCCACACCTCCAGGATCCCAAGGAGGGCCAGGCACCTCAGAACTAAGGTACCCACTTCCCCAGCTGCTGGGAGCATTAGTGGCCTACAGCTTTACCATGAGTCCCTTTCCAGAAATTGCCCTGAGCTAGAGAGCTACCTCATGCCAGGTCGCACCGGCCTCAGGAGAAACTGCACAAATGGCTGGAAGATTCCAGGTCTCATCCTAAGGCACTCCAGAGCCCTCATAAGGGATCAGCTCCCAGGGGGTCAGGAAGAGGATTTAGCTGTGACTGCATTCAGTTCAACTTCTCTTTCTGCTCTGTCCTAACTCCCTCAGTTCTTCACAGTGTGGATCCCCAGGGTATTACCTAATAGACTTCCTGCTTGCATATCTCCATTTCCGAGTTGGTTTTCCAGAGAATCTGAACTAAACCAATTAGTCCCATGAGTGTGGTCTGATGCCGTGGAGCTGAATCATCCACTGGCCAGGTGGCAGTAAGGCCCCAGGTGAAGCCCTTGATAGGCCCTGGCATGCTGTAGCTCTACAACTGTGAAAGCTGTCAGCAGGGGGGACGGAATGGGATGGGATGCATGGGATATAGTACCAGTGCAAGAATGCACGGGTAGAGGGCGCCTGGGTGGCTCAGTTGGTTAAGCGACTGCCTTCAGCTCAGGCCATGATCCTGGAGTCCCGGGATCGAGTCCCACATCGGGCTCCCTGCTCGGCGGGGAGTCTGCTTCTCCCTCTGACCCCCTTCCCCCTCGTGCTTTCTGTCTCTCATTCTCTCTCTCTGAAATAAATAAATAAAATCTTTAAAAAAAGAAAAAAGAATGCACGGGTAGATGTAACCTATCAGGCACTTTTTTATATATGGGAAAAACAGAAATTTAAGAACTATAAGATTGGACAGCTATTGGTGGAATAGGCACTGAAAATTTGAGGGTGGTTAATCACCAGTTAAAGGCTAAGGCTAGAGTGCCTCCTTAGGAATACATAAATGGGGGGAGGGAAGAAAACGCTGAGGATCAGGCCCAGAATTTAATTATAAGAATAGTAGCACTCCAAACAAGTTGAATTCTCAGCCCTGGCAAGTCTTCCATGTCAAGATCAGTGCCATGGTTAGAAAGAAATGGGATCCTGACACTTTGGGGCATCTGGATTGATAAAAACCTTAAAACCCCACATCACCCTGAACACTCTGGGTTTATAGAAGTGCCCCACTCCCCCCTGCTTGAAAATGTGAAAGTGTCTACCTTACAAGGCAACATACATCCTCCTTAGGATCTACCTGGCCCTTTCCTCCTGTCTACCAGACCAATAACTGAAATCAAGTCACAAAATAACCCCACTGTGCAGATGCTGGACCTGCCAAAGAAGGGGAGAGGCACTATACTGAAGGAGCTAAAAGAGCTTGCTAACATGTATATACCTGCTGAAGCCAGGAGCCTAGGTACAGGATTGGGTCCCCAGGTACCAAATTGGGGAGGGAGGACGGAAGAGGAGAACACAATGCTAGACAAAGCAGAGTTTATTGGTATGAGCATGTCCCTGTACTATGGTATTTACATCCTAGCAAGCCCACAGGAGATAATGCTAACAGGTCACTAGGAGGTTTCCAGGAAGCTTAGAGAAAGCAATGGCCCACACTAGGTAAAACAGAAAGGCCAGAGCCATCATAGCTGGGAATAGAAGAAGGGAGAAAAAGACTCAGAGAAGTAGGCATGCTAGAGTGGACATACCATGCACATCCCATCAGCTGACTATGTTGTGCCCTTTAGGCAAGCAATAAGGAGTGTGCTAGTAGAAGAGACAATCAGCATCACTGAACAGCTCAGTGGTGGCTCCCCTCAAGACCAGAGTTAATGGCAGGCGATCCTGTTACAGAGCTAGGCTCCATGACAGCAGTAGGCTTGATAGGATCTTGAAGAAATAGAGCCCAGGAGGCAGCACTTCACCAACAAAAGCAAGATTAAGCCCCATTGTCAGGAGTTGTCCGATTAGAGGGGCAGCCTAGGGGACATGACCCGCAGAGAGCTACGGATATAGTCAATGGAACACCAGGTACCGAGAGGGAATGGACATGCGCGGCCAGCAGGGTTCAATGTGTACACCTTTTAAAACTCAAGGATAGATGAAGAGGAGGCTGAGGGAACCTGCCCTAATGAAAAGCCACAGTCCCTTGCCTGTTTTCTGGACCTTAGCCAGTTTTCAGACCCAGAACCTGATGACTAAAGAAGACTGTGTTCCCAGCAAGAATACAGAAAAATGAGTCCTCTGGTCCTCCCTGAATGTATAATTAGAAAAGACATACTTGGTATTTGGCAAAAGCCTCTCATTTGTCCCTTGGCCTGTGGGATAAGCGCTGTCATAGTGGAGAAGGCCAAGCGAAAACTTCTGAAACTGCCCCCCCCAAGCTAGCCAAGACTCTAAATTTTTTGAAATTTGTGTCCCCTAGGAGAATACAGAGATGAGTGCATGTCCAGAGGGGCCACAGTGGCAGGGGTGGAGACTATGCATGAGCCTAACAGGGTGGGACCCTACTCACCAAGGTTGATCTAGCCACTGATGCCACCAAGTGTCCCACCTGCAGCAACAGTGACAAAAACTAAGTCTCTAATAGGACACCATCCCTTAGGAAACCAACCAGCCTGTTGATGCCAAAAGGACATCTTCTACCCTAGAAGGAACAATGATTTGCCTGGACTGGAATAGACACATTCTGGGTATGGGTTTGCTCTTCCTGCCTACAGAATTCTGTTGTTGTTTTTAGCCAGCACCACTGTCTAAGGACCTACAGAATGTTTGATCCACTGACACAGGATCCTCCGTAACATAGCACTGGACCAAAGAAACCTCCTTAAAGTGAAACAGGTTTGCAGTGGGCCCATGACCATGAAATCTATTGGTCCTATGATATACCATGCTAGCCAGGAACTGCTGGCCCAATGGGGTGATGGAATGGTCATTTGAAGGTACAACCGAGGCCCAGCTTAGAGAGGATGGAGCACCATCCTCCGGGACAAAGAGTGCACCCTAATCAGTGACAATTATTTGGTACTGTGTCCCCAAAAGGTAGAATTCATGGATCTGTGAGCTGAAAGGTGGAAGGAGTGGCCCTGGTTAACATTATCCCCAGTGACCCACTAGGAGAATTTGTGTTTCCCATCTCCACAACTCTGGGCCCTGCAGGTCTAGAGGTCCCGGTTCCCAAAGTGGGAACACTATCAACAGGGAATACAGCAATAATCCCACTAAACTTTAAACTATGGCCGCCTCCCAGTCACTTTGGGCTTCTCTTACTACAACACCAGCACGCAAGGAAAGGGGTCACCATCTCGTCAGGGATAATTGACCCTGACCGTCAGGAAGAGGCAGAGCTATTACACAACGGAAGCAGAGAACAGTATGCTTGGGATCCACGGGGGCATCTCTTGATTCTCCCCTGTTCAATTATGATGGTAAATGGACAAGTGCTGCAGCCACATCTGAAAAGGGCGTGGTGATGAGATGCTAGCTTAGGGTAAGGGGAATCTACAAAGGGTAGAGAAGGAAGATGATCAATGGAGGGCTGTAATCCTACTAATCTTATTCATGCTTGTTTCCCCAGGTTAAGGGACAACCAGAATCTTGTAAGAACTGTTCCCAGAGCTTCTTGTATGAAGAAAGTGGATCTGAGCAGTCCAAAGGTAGGATAAACGTGGCCACCATGGTGATCACTTCAGGCCTCAAGTCCTCATTTTGCATCCTCCCTCTGCTGCTGGGAGTGTTAATAGCTGATGGCTCTCCGAGACCCTCTGCAGAAATTGCCATCAGTTTGAAAAGGGACCCACCTCACCCGAGGTCATACCTGCTCCCCAAGAGAGCCCACTTCCAGTCTAGGAGACCACCCCCCACTTCTGTAGGTCTCTAAAGGGTTGGCCTTTTTGCCTCAAGATGGGACTATTCTGAAGGGCCTTCTCAGCTCTGAAGCTCTTTGTGGGATTGGTTGAAGCCTTTTGTTGAAACTATGCCTTAGTTTGACTTCTTCTTCTAGCCAAACGTGAGTTCTTATTCCTGCCCAAGTGTTAATCCTGAAAGCACTTCACAATGAACTTCGTGGGCACAACTCTCCATCTCAGAGTCAGTTTTCACCTAGGACATCCGGGTTCAAATGACAGCACCAACTCTTACTACCTAGTGACCTTGGCAAGTTAATTCCCCACTGTAAGCCTCACTTTCCACATCTATTAAGTGGGACAATAATAGAAATATCTGGCTGTCCTGATGGTTAAATGAAATAATGCTTGCAAGGGGCTTGGAGAAGCGCCCGCCTGGCATCCAGTAGGTGTTTCCCGGCTTGGGAGAGGAACAGCCAAAAAGCTGGATTAGAAAAGATTCGGTGTGACTTCTGAAAGAAAAAAAGAACAGCAATGGAAGGAGGGGGGAGTTGGCATCTGTTAGAGAAGGTTCAGGGAGCACTCAGGTGGACAGAGATACAGCACACACCACCATCTTTCTTTCCTTCTCCCCCAATTTTGTTCTGAGGGAACAATGTGACCACTTTTAAAAAATCAACAAGGGGCAACTAGGTAGCTCAGTCAGGTAAGCGTCTGCCTTTGGCTCTGGTCATGATCCCAGAGTCCTGGAATCAAGCCCCGCATCCGGCTCCCCGCTCATTAGGGAGTCTGCTTCTCCCTCTCCCTCTGCCCCTCTCCCCTTCTTGTGCTCTTTCTTTCTCCCTCTCTCTGTCTCTCTCTCAAATAAATAAATAAAAACCTAAAAAAAAATATTGTTTACCTGATTTTAAAAAGAGAGAGGGGGCACCTCGGTGGCTCAGTTGGTTAGGCAACTGCCTTCGGCTCAGGTCGTGTCCTGGAGTCCTGGGATCGAGTCCCACATCAGGCTCCTGGCTTGGCAGGGAGCCTGCTTCTCCCTCTGACCCTCTCCCCTCTAATGCTGCTTCTCTCTCTCTCTCAAATAAATAAATAAATAATCTTAAAAAAAAGAGAGAGAGAGAAAGCGAGGGACTCAGTTGGCATGCATGAAGCTTTTGTCATTTGCTTTTTTCATTCCTCTGTCTCCCCACTGAGAACACAGATTCAAGATGAAGCAGCCATTTTGCAAAAGATAAAAGCTAAAGGAAGCCCAGGGATCCCTGCCCCGAACTGCCGGGAGTTCGGGCTCCATTAGGTAAAGGAAGGCGCCATCTCGTTACGCATGCGCGTACAGGTTTCAGTTCCGTGCGGCTGAATGCAACCCTAACTAAGAGTAGTGGAGAGTAAGAAATGGAAAGAGGGCGGGGCCTAAGCAGCTGCCGGGTGGAGACCGAGAGGAGTGAAAGGACCGGTGACTTTCCCCAGTGTGACTGTGAGTTGTAAGCGGCATAATGTCCATAGGAATTGCCTTCATTTTTAATTGCTAGGTGCTTTCTTTGAATGCAATATCACCCCCAAACTGGGCCACATGAGGCCTAAGACAGATTTGGGTTATTTATCGTTAAATACGTCTGTCATTGGGGCGCCTGGGTGGCTCAGTGGGTTAAGCCTCTGCCTTCCACTCAGGTCATGATCCCGGAGTCCTGGGATGGAGTCCCCAAATCGGGCTTCCTACTCAGCAGGGAACCTGCTTCTCCCTCTCCCTCTCCCTCTCCCTCTGCTTGTGCTCTTTCTCTCTCTCTCAAATAAATAAAATCTTAAAAAAAATAAGTCTGTCATTTAAGTAGTAGTATCATTAGCACTGTTATAATGAGATACTAAAATAGGAACACATGTAATAGGTGGGGGGAGAGAGATGGAAATGGACTCTATCATGCCTTCACTCTTTTTATCTGACCCTGAAATAGTTTGTCTATCCTTTAAAGCCCACTTTTAGCCAGATAGAAAAAGACAAACACTGCATAGTATCACTTATATGTGAGGGGAAGAAAAAAAACCCCAAACAAAAAACTCAGACTCATAGAAATAGAGAATAGATGGTGGTTGTCAGGGGTTGGATGGGGGTGTGGGGAGATGTTGGTCAAAGGATACAAACTCAGTTTTAGGATGAATGAGTTCTGGGGGTCTAATGTACAGCATGGTCACTGTATTGTATACTTGAATTTTGCCAAAAGAGATCTTATGCATTCTCACCAAAAAAGAAAAAAAAAAAAAAAGTAACCGTGAGGTGATGGATGTGTTAATCAACTTGATCGCAGTAATCATTCCACAATATATATATCTATCTATCAAATCACCACACTGTATACTTAAAATATATTTCAGTCTCATTTGTCAATGAATTTATAATTTGTCAATTATACCTGAATAAAGTTGGGGTGGAGGAAACCTATCAGATCCTCCCATGGCTGTTCTTGCCCTGGCCACACCAGTCCTTGTGCCCCTGACCTTTACAGCATTCCTAGTGGGGCCCTTGTCTGGCTCAGTCGGAAGAACATGCAACTCTTGATCTCGGGGTCATGAGTTGGAGCCCTACACTGGGTGCAGCAATTACTAGAAAAAATAAACTTTTTTTATAAAAGCACTCATGGTCATCTTGTCTTCATCTCAGGTGTGCTAGGTTTCTAACTCCTAGCAATACCAAGCCACTGGGGAACTGTAATGAATTTGTTTGCATGATTAATCAAAGACTAGCAGCTGGAAACAATTAATTACTGGCTAATTGTTATCAACTGCCTAGGAAACAAATGCTACTTACTATGAGGACTCATCCTACATAAGTGTTCTGGTTTAGTCATTAAAAGGTGAATTATAAGCAGCTGAGAAAGAAATGTTTTTCCTTCAGTCCTCGGTGATATAGGTAGTCTCCCAAGCTTTGGTTTCAGAGAATTCTGTTTCTATTATTCATTTCTTCAGTCATTCATGAATGTCTCTTGCAGCTAAGTGTTACACAGGACTTGTAAGAGAAGATTCAATCCTTGCACTGAAGAAGTATAGTTATGAAAGATAAAACAGGTCTCTAAATAACTATCATAGGTGACAAAACAATGAAAACTTCTTTTCAAGAAGTGCTATTCAAGAAGTCAGGCACTATGCTATGCACTTATATGCAATATGATTTTTAAAGTTCATACAAACATAGGCGGTGGATATTACTAGCCCCATATTACAGGGTACACATAACAGAGGCTCAAAAGGATTTAGTAATATGTTCAGGTCACCCAACTAGTCCATGATGAGGCTGATAGGTAAATTCAGTTCTGTGTGCAGTCCACCCCACCCTTTTAACCAGCATCCAGCATTGTCCAAAGAAGGTTCCTGGAACACTCATCTCTCCAAATGTTTCATGGCCAGATGAATTTGAGAAATGCTGTGCACGGTAGCTCCTTATTGACAATTCACTGTGTGATTTTGCATTATAATGTAATAGTTTAGACCAGTGGTACCCAAAACTTTTTGGAAAAACATTCCTTTTGGTAAAAAAATTTAAGCACCCATGCCCGGTACAGGTTTATTTATTTACTTAAAAATTGTAGGCATATTCTAAGCTACTCTTAGTTTTCTTTAATAATATATTACTTTTTGTTCTTGCTAAAATGTCTAATACTCGCCATATCATTAATGGTATTTTTTATTATAAAATATAAAATATTAATATTGCTTATAATATTTTGACTAAGTGCATTGTGATTGGACTTGTTTTGTCATTTTCCAGCATCTTGATTTATTGATCTTTCTAAAATTCTGGCTCTATGGGGCGCCTGGGTGGCTCAGTCGTTAAGTGTCTGCCTTTGGCTCAGGTCATGATCCCAGAGTTCTGGGATCGAGCCCCACGTCGGGCTCCCTGCTCCGCGGGAAGCCTGCTTCTCCCTCTCCCACTCCTGCTGCTTGTGTTCCCTCTTCTCGCTGTGTCTATCTCTGTCAAATAAATAAAATCTTTAAAAAATAAATAAAACTCTGGCTCTAAAGTTGAGTTTATTTTGTTCTTCTTTAATGGCTACCAAAACTGAAAAGTTCTCTCTAAAACATATATATACACAAATGGATGAAGCTGTCATTAGCTGTGCTTACTATGTAATGATATTAGATTTTCAGTCCTTTCAATAATTCTGCAAGGCCACTGCTGCTCTTATACTGCAGTAAGTGTATTTCTAATTTCCCTGAGGTCGATCAGTTGTTTCTTTCAAACTAACATATGGATTCAAAGTCCACTGAAACATTTCCTTATAACTTTAATGGGTTTGAAGTTGTTATTTCTAAGTTTTTTAAGTGTGCAGTGATGAGAGGTTTTTTTTTTAAGATTTTATTTATTTATTTGACAGAGACACAGCGTGAGAGGGAACACAAGTGAGGGAGAGGGAGAAGCAGGCTTCCCGCCAAGCAGGGACCCCCGATGTGGGGCTCGATCCCAGAACCCTGGGATCATGATCTGAGCCAAAGGCAGATGCTTAACAACTGAGCCACCTAGGTGCCCCGCGATGAGAGTTTTTAATAGGTGAACCCTTATGTTTTTCAGCAACAAACCACATAACCATGAAATATTTAAAGATCTGTTTTTTTTCAAATTGCCCTTTCCATAGCAAGTTTCTTTACAAAAAGAGTTCGTCCCTCCCTCAATTATTGTCAAATAACACCTTTACCTTGTTTGTGTGTGTGTGCGCACATTTGTTTTTTAATATTTAGAATACTGTTGACATCCTCTGCTGTCATGCTTAGCATGTTTATTTTATTTGAATCTAGATAATAAAATCCATAGATCCACTTAATTAGGCACAAGTACACTGCACACTGCACTGAAAGTGGATAAATCAACAAGGGTGTCACTGACACCTCCATGCTATGGGCTCCACTCTTGGAGAAGTGAGAGCAGCACAAAAAGACAGATGTCACAGAGAATTGGCTACCTCCTCTTCTGTCACTGACCACATCCTCCCTCCGAGACTGAGCTGTTAACAAGAGAACTGTCAATTGGGAGCTCCTCTTGTTATAAGAAAGAAAGCAGCCATGGTTAAAAGGTAACTCATGGTACTGGTATAAGGACAGACATAAGAGCAATGCAGTAGAACTGAGAGTCCAAAAAGAAACCATCATACTTACAGTCAGTCAATTTGATTGTTGACAAGGACACCAAGACAGTTCAATGGGTAAAAAACATTCTTTTCAACAAATGCTGCTGGGACAACTGGATAGCCACATGTAAATGAGGGAAGTTGGACCCCTACCTCACACCATACACAAAAACTAACTCAAAATGGAAAATGTAAGAGCTAAAACTCTAGAACTCCTAGAATAAAACAAAGGAGTAAATCTCTGTGACCTTGAACTAGGCCATGCTTTCTTAGATAAGATACCAAAGCAGAGAATTAAGGAAAAAAAATAGATAAATTGGACTTCATCAAAAACAAAACAAGGGGTGCCTGGGTGACTCAGTCATTAAGCGTCTGCCTTCGGCTCAGGTCATGATCCCAGGGTCCTGGGATCGAGCCCCGCATCGGGCTCCCTGCTCAGCGGGAAGCCTGCTTCTCCCTCTCCCACTCGCCCTGCTTGTGTTCCTTCTCTCGATTTGTTTCTCTCTGTCAAATAAATAAACAAAATCTTTAAAACAAAACAAGACAACCTTTTGTACTTCAAAAGATTCTATTAAGGGGCACCTGGCTGGCTCAGTTGGTGGAGTATGTGACTCTTGATCTCAAGGTTGTGAGTTTGAGCCCCACATCAGATATAGAGATTAAAAATAAAATCTTAAAAAAAAAAAGGATTCCATCAAAAAAGTGAAAAGACAACTTACAGAATGGGAGAAAATATCTGCAATTCACATGTCTGATAAGGAATTTGTATCTAGAATATACAAAGAATTCTTACAACCCAACAACAACAAAAGAAACAACCCAATTTAAAAATGAGCAAAGACACCTGGATGGCTCAGTTGGAAAAGCATGCAACTCTTGATCTTGAGGTTGTGAGTTAAGCCCCACATTGGGTGTAAAGATTACATACTTAAAAATAAATAATAAATTTTTTAAATGGGCAAAGAATCTGAATAGATATTTCTCAAAGAATATACACAAATGTCTGATAGACACTAGAAAAGCTGCTCACCATCTTTTAAGCAATCAAAGGAATGCAAATCAAAACCACAATGAAGTATTACTTTATACCTATTAGGATAGGTGTAATACAAAAGACAGTTTCGTACAATACAATAAAAATGTTGGCAAGGATGTGGAGAAGTTGAAACCCTTCTACGCCACTGGTAGGAGTATAAAATAGTGCGGTGACTGTGGAAAACATTTTGACAGTTTTTCAAAAGATTAAACATAGAGCAATCATATGACCCCAGCAATTCCACACCTAGGTATATACCCAAGAGAAATTGAAAAAACACATGCACACAAAGATTTATACATGAACACTTATAGCAACTTTATTCATAATAGGCAAAAAGAAACAATTCAAAGATCCATGACTGGTGAATGGATAAACAAAATGTGGTATAGCCACATGACAAAATATTAATCAGCCATAAAAAGGAATGAAGTTCTGATACCTGCTACAACATGGTTGAACCTTGAAAACATGATGCTAAGCAAAAGAAGTCAGTCACAAAATACTACATATTATGATCCCACTTATATCAAATGTCCATAAATGGCAAATCCATAGAGATATGAAGTAAATTAGTGGTTGCTTAAGGCTGGGGAGGGGTTGGGAAGAAATGAGGAATGACTGTTAATGGGTGTGGGGTTTCATTTTGAGGTAATGAAAGTGTTCTAAAATGTATTGTAATGGATGCGCAACTCTGAATATTCTCAAAACCACTGAATTATATGCTTTATATGGGTGAATTATACATGAATTATATTTCAATAAAGCTGTTTCTTTATGATATATAGAACACCCTAAAGACTCTGCCAAAATACTATGAGAACTGATAAATGAATTCAGTAAAGTCACTGGATACAAAATTAATATATATAGATCTGTTGTATTTCTATACGCTAATATTGAAGTAATAGAAAGAGAAAACAATCCCATTTACAATTGCACCAGAAAGAATAAAATACCTAGGAATAAACTTAACCAAGGAAGTAAAAGACATGTACACCAAAAATTATAAAACACTAATGAAGGAAATTAAAGATGACACAAATGGAAAGATATCCCATGCTCATGGATTGGAAGAACCAATATAGTTAAAATGGCCATACTACCCAAAGTAATCAACAGATTTAATGCAATCCTTGTCAAAATGCCAACAACATTTTTCACAGAACTAGAACAAGTAATCTTTTTTTTTTTTTATTTGAGAGAGAGAGAGAGAATGAGAGATAGAGAGCACGAGAGGGAAGAGGGTCAGAGGGAGAAGCAGACTCCCTGCTGAGCAGGGAGCCCAATGTGGGACTCGATCCCGGGACTCCAGGATCATGACCTGAGCCAAAGGCAGTTGCTTAACCAACTGAGCCACCCAGGCACCCTAGAACAAGTAATCTTAAAAACAAAAGACCCTGAATAGCCAAAGCAAATCTTGAAAAAGAAGAACAAAGTTGGAGGTATCACAATCCCAAATTTCAAGATACGCTACAAAGTTGTAGTTATCAGAACAGTATGGTGCAGACACAAAAACAGACACATAAGTCAATAGAACAAAATAGAGAGTCTAGAAATAAACCCACACTTATATTGTCAATCTGTGGCAAAGGAGGCAAGAATATACAATGGGGAAAAAATAGTTTATTCAACAAACAGGGTGGGGAAAACTGGACCACTTTGTTATATGCAAAATAAACTCCAAATGGATCAAAGACCTAAATGTGAGACCTGAAGCCATAAAACTCCTAGAAGAAAACATAGGCTGGAACTTCTCTGACATCAGCCATAGAAACATTTTTCTAAATATGTCTCTTCAGGTAAGGAAAACAAAAGCAAAATTAGATTATTGGGACTACACCAATAAAAAGCTTCTGCCCAGTGAAGGAAACTATTAACAAAACAAAAAGGCAACCTACTGAATGGGAGAAAATACTTGCAAATGATATATCCTATAAGGGGTTAGTATCCAAAATATATAAAGAACTTACATAACTTAACACCAAAAAACCAAACAATCCAGTTAAGAAATGCGCGGAGGGCCTGAATAGACGCTTTCCCAAAGAAGACATACAGATGGCCAACAGACACATGAAAAGATGCTCAACATCACTCATCATCAGGGCAATATAAGCTAAAGCCACAATGAGATATCACTTTACACCTGTAAAAATGGCTAAAATAAAAAAGACAAGAAATAACAAGTGCTGGTGAGGATGTGGAGAAAAGGAACCCTGTGCACTGTTGGTGGGAATGCAAACTAGTACAGCCACTGTGGAAAACAGTATGAAGTTCCCTCAAAAAAATTAAAAATAGAATTACCATGTGATTCAGTAATCCCACTACCAGGTATTTACCCTAAGAATATAAAAACACTGATTCAAAAAGATATATGAGCCCCTAGGTTTATTGCAGCATTATTTACAATAGCCAAACTATGGAAGCAGTCCAAGTATCCACTGATAGATGAATGGATAAAGAAGATGTGGTATATATATACAATGGAATATTACTCAGCCATAAAGGAGAATGAAATCCTGCCACCCAACATGGATGGAGCTGGAGGGTGTAATGCTAAGTGAAATAAGTCAGAGGAAGACAAACACCATATGATTTCATTCATATGTGGAATTTAAGAAACAAATGAACAAACAAAGAAAAAAAGAAACAAACAAAAACCCAGACTCTTAAATACAGAAAACAAACTGGTGGTTACCAGAGGGGAGTTGTGTGGGGGATGGTTGAAATAGATGAAGGGCCTTAAGAGTACACCTATCTTGATGGGCCCTGAGAAATGTATAGAATTGAATCACTATATTGTACACCTGAAACTAATATAGCACTATGTTAATTATACTTCAAATTTTTTTTTAACTGTTGTGTGTGTTTGTTTTTTTCTAAGTAACTCTCCGTTGTTCTGATGGGCAAAATGAGAAAGGGACAGACCTTACTGTACATTGTAATAGGATTTAGGGACTTCCAGGGAAAAGGGAAGCACTTTGATGATGAAGGAAGTTTCTCCTTAATTATCAAGATTACTCTGGGGGATGTTCTTACATCTGATGTAATAAGTTCCAGATTTACTGACACAGCCATGTCTGATGCAGCTCACATTGAAGGGAATAGCAAAAAAGTATTTTGCCTCTGATGACCCACACCCATCCTCAGCAGCTGGCTATGGTGAAACAGAGCTACACCCCCACCCCCATCTTCTCCTGCCTCTGCCAGTCTGTAGGATGTAGTTGTCCACGTATGGTTGATAGTCCTGTGGAGTTCCCCAGTAGGACTGAGGAATTGTCCGGAGAGAGAAAGGGGCTGGAGGAGATCCTTCCCAGTGGTTTCCAGTGAAGTAAAGAGGTTCCTCAAGAGTCTTATAGAAGATGCTTGAGAGAGTGGGATATTCAGGGCCAGAGCTCAGGAGAACCTTCTACCTCACCCTTTGAAATCCTAACCCTATGCTACTTTGCCTCATGATTCTGGGAGAATCAGATTCCCCCAGAGTTTTAACCTTTTCTCTAAGAAATTCCAATTCCTAGGGCACCTGGGTAGCTCAGTCAGTTAAGCGTCCGACTCTTGATTTTGGCTCAGGTCATGATCTCAGGGTCCTGAGATGGGGCCCTGCCTCGGGCTCTGCGCTGAGCATGGAGCCTGCTTAAGATTCTCTCCTTCTCCCTCTGCCCCTCCCTGCCCTCCCACCGCATTGCGCGCACGTGCGTGTGTGCGCGCTTTCTTTCAGAAAAGAAAAAAAAAAAAGAAATTTCAACTCCTTTTCCAATTGTCCCAAATGCCAGGAAAGCAAACATTCTGTCTGTACAGTCTACAGTGGTTGTGGCAAAAAAGAAAGAGACATGCCCCCTTCCCTGCTCCCCAGTGAGGCCTGTAAAGAAAGGACTAGACTCTTCTCCTATCAAGAGGACTAAATCAGGAATTGGAGTTAACAGGAGCGCCTGCGTGGCTCAGTCATCAAGCGTCTGCCATCGGCTCAGGTCATGGTCCCAGGGTCCTGGGATCGAGCCCTGCATCCCTCTCTCTTCAAATAAATAAATAAAATCTTAAAAAAAAAAAAAAAAAGGAATTGGAGTTAGCAGACCATGAAGCAAACTGTGGTCCTCAGCAGAGCTCATGGCCACAGTGGGAAACTGTGACCATAATAAGTGCTCATAAGTGGACAACCTAAGATGCAGCATCCTAAGCTTTCCATTTATCCCTACATGTTAAAAAAGGCTGACCTCTGGAAGGCAGGTGACTATTTGGGTCAGGAAATGCAAAACAAGGCTACAGAAGGCCAAGTTGGCTGGAGTACAGGTCTAGCCTAGGAGAATAGTAGAAAATAGAGCCATGCATGGGACCATTCTGGTCAAAGCCCTAGAGGCCCAGCTGAGAAATTGGAACTCACTGCTCATAGCCCCAAAGTACAAAAGGTGGTTGTTACCCAAATACAAAGCCACCGCTATGCCCTTCACCTTGGATCTCAGAAAAGAAGATACTTTTTTATCAGCTGTAGAAGTCTAAGACAAAAGTTCATCTTGGGCTCCAACTGTGTGAATAATTTTGTACATGTCAGGTTCTTGGTTGTACCCATCTGGAGCCACAAACAGTTTACCTAAACAGAAAGGAAGTGCACTTGCAGGATATTGGTGGGTCACAGAATAGGAGGGTAAACTGGGTGACTGGCCCCAGAAAACAGGAAAGAACCAATGGACGTGAGTCAGCAGGAAATCCAGCCAAAGATATGACACAGGAACATTACTCACGGCCACAGGCACTGTTGTGAGTGCTCCCTAAAGGTTCCATGTCTTTGCATCATCGTTCCCTCCATGATCACCCTTCCCAGATGGAACATCCTATTGGTGGAGCCAGGAGTCAGGAAAGAAAAAGTCTGGCCTTTTTTAGCTTCCACAGGCTGGGGGTTCCTATCAAGATCTTCCAAAAGTGGAATTCCCTCTAAATAGGAATGAGATTTAGGTGCTGCAGAGGAAAAAAACAAATCAGATGTTCACAGTTTAGAAATTCTGAAAAAAGGACTAATTTTTCTATGGATTTCCCGTTTTAATTCAGAGACGTGGTAGATCTTTAAAGGACATTTCACTGAGACTATTCAATTTGTCTTATATAGTACTTTGAGGGGCAGTATAGAAAAGTGGGTCAAGTGCATGTCTTGAACTCAGACCAGACCTGGATTTGAAGGCCAAGTCTGCCATTTCTTAGCTGTGTGGCCATGGGCAAGCAAATTAGCCCCTCTGAGCCTATGCTCATCTGTAAAATGGGGTCATTATAGTACATGCACAGCTTTGGACTTTGAAATTTAAGTGAGACGCTTGTGAAGGTCTTACCAGTGCCTGGCACCTGGGAAACACTCCATAAGTATCAGCTATTATCACTGAGTGACCTGTCTTAGGGTATGAGAAAATAATATGGTCACTTTGGGCCACACACCTTGGGGGCTCCGGCCTGACTTAAAGTCCTGGCAGCTAGAGCCATACCAGGCTAGATGGATATCCAAATGTCCATTTTTATGTACTTGTGTTTATGTATACTTGTGTTTCTCCCTCTTTTTATTATTTAAAGCCATGGGCTTTGGTGCTGGAGATTTCAATTTGAATCCAGAACTCACCTCAAATGAGTTACTTAACTTTCTCTAACCGTCTGTTTTTTTATTGCCAAGTGGGAATGATGATACCAACACATAGCAATGCTGTGAGAAATAATTGAGTTAACTTACGGAAGGTGCATAGCACAGTGCCTGGTAAATGAGAAGAGTCCTCATTATTACTTAATGGTCCTCATGGGCTAGGAGAGAAGTAACACCTCCCAAGAAGAGTTACTTCCCCCTGTAATCCTTACCACATGTAAGTTTCTCTCTTTGATGCATAAGTCTTCTGGCAGGGATTCTCTGGGCTTCGACCAAAACTTTTTTTCAAGTCACCTCTCCTCCAGTTTTGTTGAGATGTAATTGACATACAGCTCTGTGTGAGTTTAGGGTGTACCGCACAATGACTTGACATATATATATATACATATATATATATGTATATATATATATATAGCAAAATAATGACCGCAATGAGCTTGGTTGCCATTCATCTCTTATATAGTTACCAAAAAACTGTTCTTCCTTGTGACGAGAACTTTTAGGTTTTTAAAAAATTAACTTGACAGTACTAAGTGACATTTAGGGAAAATGCTAGTGCCCACATGACCAAATAAACCAGATCACGGCCCGCAGGCTGGTCCAAGGATAAAAGCAGGTCAGCATTTCTCAGAGTATGTTCCACTCCACTCTCATTCAGGAGATGCTCCTCAGGAAAGGGTGTTAGGGTCAAATAAGTTTGGCAAACATGACTATAGCTTCCTTTTAGGAAATTACAGTGCATATCAGCTTATTGGAGGCTCTGGGAAGTGTTACAAACAACCACCACCAAAAAGAAGAAAAAGAACCAGTGTAAAAATATTGCTCTAATGGCATTAATGAACAAAACCCTTCATCATGAAACACTAATAACACACTTTGCTAAATGATGAGATAGCCATTCCGAGGTAAATGGCTTGTCTTTGATCCCCATAGAGCAAGTCTTCACTGCTATGCAGTAGAGTCCCAAAGTGGTAAGAGCAGGTATTTCTTGTATTATGGAATATAATACATGGATTATGTATTTCTAAGCAAAGCAAAGTTCCCATACGTACAGGAACTGTATTTTAGAACTGAAAAATTGGGACTCTTTTAAAGTAGTGGTAGCTTATTAAATTCAGGACGCACGATTCTCCAGCACAGCACCAGACACATAGGAGGGATTCAATCATTGAACTGAGGTGAATTTCTTAGGAAAGTCAGTCTCGGTGTTTATTATAACCCTCTCATTCTACTTGTCTGGTGCACTCACATGCACCCTTTAAGCCTAGAGGTCATGAAACTCTGTATCATTAACTTGTTAAATAAATTATCAAACACCCCATCATTACAGAGAGTGATTGTGATCAAAATTCTAAAAAAGTGGGGCGGCTAGGTAGGTCAGTCAGTTAAACATCCAACTCTTGATTTCAGCTCAGGTGATGATCTCAAGGTTGTGAGATTGGGCCCCATTTTGGGCTCCCCGCTCAGTGGGGAGTCTGCTTAAGATTCCCTCTCCCTCTCCCTCTGCCCTCCCGTCCCTGCCCCCGCTCACACACTAGTGCTCACTCTCTCTCTCATATAAATAAATAAATAAATAAAAGATTCAAGGTCTTATGGCATAATACAAGAATAGTTTTAAAAATTCTAAAAAAGTGAGTATTGAAATAAATGATCAGAGCGAGAGGAGGAAAGGTGTGAGTCCCATGGAAGGGCAAGAGTTAAAAAAGAGAAGAGAAGGGTTAATAGGAAGTGAGAAATTCTCATCCCTGTCAATTTATCATCATCCCACTATGTGCAGCGGGGCACTGTGCTGAGTAGTTTATAGGTAGCAACGACCGTCAGTTAATTATTTTCTCTATCTTATAGGTCCGGACAGTGAGATTTAGAGAAAGAAAGGGTTACCGTAGTAAGTGAGAACCAAGATTTGAACCCAAGCTCTCTAATCATAAAGCCTGTGTTTTAACTATCATGCCAAAATGTCATACAGAAAGATAATATTTTCTCACATAAATAATGTAGGAATTGGAAATCACGTTCTTGACTCAGGACTATAAGCTAATACATTTTTGACGTGATCAGCAATGCATCAGGTAAACAGGTACAGCAACTATAAACTTCTCTATCTCTTAAAATAGATGTAAAATGTAAGAGTATGTTCTATAACATCAATATACACTCAAGGGGCTTCAAGGCATTTAAAAATGTGCGCACCACATAGTAGTAAATATAGCTTCAAAATCTACTTATTATAAATTTGACCTGATGTTTATATATAAGCTACAATAGTTAACTAAAGGTAATTTTGTATTCCTCCTTACTTTATTTTATTTTTTTAAGGATTTTATTTATTTATTCGAGGGGTGGTGGGGGAGAGGGAGAGGCAGACTCCCCACTGAGCAGGGAGCCCCACTTGGGGCTCGATCCCTGGCCCCTGGGATCATGACCTGAGCCGAAGGCAGATGCTTAACCCACTGAGCCACCCAGGCTCCCCCTTAGACTTCAGAAAAACTTTAGTATGGTTGAACAGGCCAGTTGTGTTTAAAAAGCTGCCCAAAGAAATTTTATAATCTGCCTTCTTTTTTTTCCTCAGTGCCTTCTATTTTTCTATTAAAAGCCTAATATGGAAAACCAATGAAAGCTGCTCAGGCTGAAGGCAGGGTAGGGGTTGGGGAGAGTAGGAGCCTGGACTGTTGGCCTCACCCTCCTCTTCCTGAGCCAGCCCCTGAGACACCATGGGGAGTGGGAACCCTGGCTCCTGGAATGAGGATACCCCCCCACA
Organism: Eumetopias jubatus; assembly: GCF_037043125.1. Classification (NCBI taxonomy): domain Eukaryota; kingdom Metazoa; phylum Chordata; class Mammalia; order Carnivora; family Otariidae; genus Eumetopias; species Eumetopias jubatus. Next base: position 123,718,011 of record NW_028274816.1, read on the forward strand.
GTCCAACATGCCCTCTAATATCTCCTTTTATTTACAGTCTGAAGTTTGCCAGACAGAAGCGACTTGTTCAAGGTCTCCCCAGCTTGACAGTAACAGAGTAGGCACCTGAATCCAGTCATTGTCCCCTTTGACAGTTTCCTTCATGCCCTCACTATAGGATAGCCTGAATAATTCTTAGTTTTGCCAACGAGAGCACCATTAGATTTATTTATTTAACAACTACCTGGTTAATACAGTTCCTTGCAGTGGTTCCCACCTCTGATAACAGCTCCTCCCAGCCTTGTTGTAAGCAGTATCCAGGAATCTCACATTTGATGTTCTACATTTTTCTTGGTACATATTTAAACTCACAAGTACGAAAATGAAAAATTATTTGTTCATATGCCATTCAAAGTCCATTTATGCACACTCCACCCCACTAGTGACTTCCACTCTACACTATGGAAAATACTGTCCTGTGTGCAAAAGGGAAAATGCCTTAGCTGGCAGGAGGCCAGTTCAGGGCAGCAACTGGGGATACCCCAGATACCAGGAGGCCTGATTCCCTGTGGGCCTCAATTCAACAGGATGACACAAGTTTAGAGTGAGATTAAAGCATGACTACAGTGGAGTTAGTTTGAGTCTTAGTTTTTGTTTTTTTGTGTCTTAACTCAGGAACAAGAGGAACACGCTGAACTCTGTGCTCTTTGGAAACCATCCCCCATTCTATAATTCAGTGGTTCCACACACCATGCAATGTTTGGATTTATAACTTTGAAGACATTTTCTGTATATCTTTAATGTGTACACTTTACATGAAGAAAGCCGCAGCTCAGCCTTTGTAATCACAGTCAGATGCTGCGGGGCTCATATGGCGGGGAAATAATTCACACCTCGGAATGTTAATTGCACTTGCTCCTCAGCCTCGAGGCTCAAAATGCAGCAGGATCTTTGGGCAACTACGTGTCCTATCATGCCTGCCTGAATTAGAAATTAAGGAAGGGAAGAAAATCCTTTAAGTTTTGCCTAGAGTTAAGGTTAGTCTTTTTAAGCTCCCCCCGCCACCCCTCTGCTTCTGATAAAGTAACCTACAGGGGCTGGACCTGATATAGGAATTTAATGCTTTTTCCAACCTCTTTGGAGGTCATCAGTTCTTTTAGCTGACGTTTTCCATTTGGTGCACCTCCTATAGTTGGCTGGTCACCTTGGTCATCTGACACAAAGGTAATATAACCCAGGACAGGTCGGATGTACCCCTCCCTTTTCATTTTGCATTCAGAATTTCAATTTCTTTTTCTAGTTACACCAGTATCGGCGTCCTGGTGTTTGCAAAAGCCTTCTAGAAACTTGGGAAATGCAGATTAGCTTGTCAGGCTGGCCTTCGCAGACAGACTAAAAAGATAATAATATAAATCAAGAATCATCGACACACTAACTGAAAACAAAGTTTGAGTTTAGACAAACCCGAGTTTGAATCCTGACTCGACTTACCATGAGACTCGGGGCAAGTTAATTAACTCTGTGCTTCAGTGCCTTTACTTATCATGCAGGGGTATAAGCAGTACCTACTTCATACTGTTGCTTTGAGGAGTATGCACATCAAAGCACATGAACTATTTTGCACGGTGCTGGACACCGAAAGTGCTCCAAAAAATGCGAGCTATTACTCTCATTGTGACCACATATGACTCTCATTGATGACCACCATTCTGTCACACAAATTACCTGAAGTAGTTACGGTCATTGTGACGGATTCCACAGATGGGCCCACACAACACCCACTCCAGTGCTTGTAGGGAGAGTTTTGCATGTGACCCAGCTCCTGGCAAACAGATGCCCACGTGCCCCAGCCGTGAAAGGGACTCAAATGGAGGTGTAGGTCCATCTTTTTGCAAGTATGATGGTGGGGAAGCTTTGGTAGAAGTTCCAGTGTCCTGCCTCTAGCATCATAGGCATTGAGTGGTGAGTAGTGGCAATGGGTTTCCATGGGAGCCGTCCTGTTTCTGATCCGGTATTTCTCCTGGGACTCTATCCTAGCCCTGTTTCCCTGGCACTGCTGGAAATCCTCTAAACTACCTAAGACTGTGCTCCAATCCTGTTCTGTGAAAACCAGCTAGCGTGGATTCTGTTATCTGCAACTGAGAACACAGTCATTAGCAAAATGATCAATACAGTAATCATCAGAATGATCCTAAACACCTCAGTCAAAAAGTTTCTTTATTAAGTCTATGCAGGCCATTAAGGGAAAAAGAATAGCATGTATAAAAACCTTGTCCATGCCTTCAAAATGCAATCCTCCTAAAAGATACCACATGAATGGGCGCCTGGGTGGCTCAGTCGTTAAGCGTCTGCCTTCGGCTCAGGTCATGATCCCAGGGTCCTGGGATCCAGCCCCGCATCGGGCTCCCTGCTCCGTGGGAGGCCTGCTTCTCCCTCTCCCACTCCCCCTGCTTGTGTTCCCTCTCTCGCTGTGTCTCTCTCTGTGTCAAATAAATAAAATCTTTAAAAAAAAAAAAAATACCACATGAATGGAAACCTGTTTTGGTTTTTTTGTTTTGTGTGTGTGTTTGTTTTTCCCCTAAAGGCTTAATTTTCTTTTTGGCGTCAAGACCCCGGAGATCATGACCTGAGCCGAAGGCAGACACTTAACCAACTGAGCCACCCAAGTGCCCCTGCGGCAAGGCTTTTGTGAGGAACAGGCAGAAGGAGCTGATTAAACATGAAGTTTCATAGCAGAGAATTCTTATTTGGGTCTTTATGAAGGATGACAGGTGAGTCTACCTGGCAGAGTGTTCTCTCTAAATTATAATGGGAGGGTCGAAAGGTGTACAGGAAAGCCAGTTAGTGCGGGTAAGTGCTTCGCTCAGTGTGCCATATATGGTCATTAACATACTCACTCCTAGGATGGCTGCAATGATGAAAATACCTTGAAAGAAGTAATTAAGAAGAGCATTGAGATCTAGCTCTGGACGGGTTTTGAATTAATGAGAAATGACTGTGTGAAGGCGAGGGCCTGGCTGAAGATGGGCTTCAGTTGTGCCTGGTTCTCATCTGTCTTTGTTCTTGTTGATTTTTCATCATAATGCCAAATTCTTTCTTCCTACACATACTGCTCTCATGGCATGTTCTCTGAGTGACCATGGCCCCAGTGCCAATTCTTTAATTTTCTGCTTTAAGATTTTTTATTTATTTGTCAGAGAGAGAGCACGAGCAGGGGGAGGGGCAGAGGAAGAAGCAGACTCCCCTCTGAGCAAAGAGCCCAATGGGGGACTTGATACCAGGACCCTGAGATCATGACCTGAGCTGAAGGCAGACACCTAACAGACTGAGCCACCCAGGCGTCTCTCCCAGTGCCAATTCTCTTGTCATTTTTATTTAATTACCTAATTTTCTCTATTTCCCCTTCTCTTCTCCTGGCAAAATGAAACGACCTCTTCCGAACAGATCAGGGAACTTGCCTCAATACTCAGTTAATAGACGGAACCGTCAAGTGCTTAAGTTACTTACTTCCGGTTGTCCTCAAGAATAGAGTACACAGGGCGCCTGGGTGGCTCAGATGGTTAAGCGTCTGCCTTCGGCTCAGGTCATGATCCCAGGACCCTGGGATCGAGTCCCGGATCGAGTCCTGCATCGGGCTCCTTGCTCAGCAGGGAGTCTGCTTCTCCCTCTCCCTCTGCCTCTCCCCCTGCTTGTTCTCTCCCTGTCTCTCTCGCAAATGAATAAATAAAATCTTTAAAAAAAGAATAGAGTACACAGACTGTCTTCAGTCGTCCAGAATCCGGGTTCATCCGACACCAGCCGCCTCCACCAGGCTGTCTAAGTTTGACACCAACGACATCAAAGTCGTGTACCCAAGGTGCACCAGTGGCGAAGCCGGTGCCACCTCTGCCCTGGCCCCGAAGATCGGCCCCCCTGGGGCTGTCTCCAAAAGGCTGGTGATGACATGGCCAAGGCAACTGGTGATTGGAAGGGCCCAAGGATGACAGTGAAATTGACCATTCAGAACAGACAGGCCCAGACTGAAGCAGTACCTTCTGCCTCTGCCCTGATTATCAAAGCCCTCAAGGAAACGCGGAGATGGAAAGAAGCAGAAAAACATGAAGCAGAGTGGAAATATCACTTTTGATGAGATAGTCAACGTTGCCCGACAGATGCGGCACCCATCTTTAGCCAAAGAACTCTCCGGAACCCTTGAAGAGACCCGGGGGACTGCCCAGTCTGTGGGCTTCAATTTTTTTTTTTTTAAGATTTTATTTATTTGACAGAGAGAGAGAGAGAGAGAGAGAGCAAGGGCAGGAACATAAGCAGGGGGAGTGGGAGAGGGAGAAGCAGGCTTCCCGTCGAGCAGGGAGCCCGATGCGGGGCTCGATCCCAGGACCCCGGGATTATGACCTGAGCCGAAGGCAGACGCTTAACGACTGAGCCACCCAGGCGCCCCATGTGGGCTGCAATGTTGACGCCACCACACTCCTGACCTCACAGATGACATTAACAGAGGTGCCATGGGATGCCCCGCTAGTTAAGAACTATGAAGGAAAATACCTCAATACTGGATCATTTGACAACCAAAAATAAATAAATAAATAAGACTAGAGCACATAAATGCTGGACCCCTGGCCTAGTCAGTCAAGTGGTGTCTAAGCTTTTTATTGCCGCTGTAACAAATTGTCACAAATCTAGTGACAGCACGAATTTGTTATCTTTTTTTTTTTAAAGATTTTATTTATTTATTTGACAGAAAGCGAAAGAGCACAAGCAGGGGGAGCGGCAGGCAGAGGGAGAGGGAGAAGCAGGCTCCCCACAGAACAGGGAGCCCAGTGGGGGACTCGATCCCAGGACCCCAGGATCATGACCTGAGCCGAAGGCAGACGCTTAACACTGAGCCATCCAGGCGCCCCTAAACAGCGCTAATTTGTTATCTTATAGTTCACTGGGATATAGCCAAGTGTCGGAAGGGCTGGTTCCTTCTGGAGGCTTCAGGGGAGAATCCATTTCCTTGGCTTGTCAGCTGTTCCAGGCTGCCTACATTCTTGCCTTCTGGCCCCTTCTCCACACGGCTCCAACCCATTACTTCCATGGCCACGTTTCCTACTACAGGCTCCACTCCCCCTGCTTCTTAGGGGGACTCGGGATTACCTGGGGCCCACCTGGCTAATCCAGGATAGTTTCGCCATCTCAAATCTTTCATCACCTCTTCACAGTCCCTTTTGCCATATGAAATAACATCCACAGTTTGGGGGAATTTGGATGTGGACATATTGGGGTGGGGGCTGAGGGGAGCCTATTCAGCCTACCACAGGTGGTGAGACAGAGTTGTGGTGTGCTTCCCCAGTCAGTGGAGGCTTAACTAGCAGGTTACACGGAGAAAGGAGAGACTAGGAAACCAAGAAAACCGACTGGCATTTGGGATACGACCCGGATGCCTGGTTATCTTGCTGGCCTCTCAACAGCAGATGCCTTTTGCTTCAGACTCTAGATTTCCACCTTTATCGTCACTGTCTCTACTTCCTCTTTTTTCTGATTACCTTAGTATCTCTAGTGTTCAAACTGAGTCAGCCAGGCACCACCCTGCAGAAGACACTCCTTTTATGCCAAGCTCTTGAGGCAGAGCATTTAATTGGCTGCTGTCTAGCCTGTCAAGGGCAGCTTTTGAATAGGGTGCCAGTCCCATCAGTTTTGTGAGGGAAGCACGGACGAGGACCCCAAACATGGCTCTCAATGCATTGGAACCACAAACATTTTTCTCTGAGAGGGGCTGAGAGCTTTCAGAGATTTTTCAGACTTCTCTCCAAAAACAATGTCCGCGACTGAATTGGGGCAATAATTCTTTGCTTTCTGATTTTAAAAAACTGACATGTTTATGGCTGCCTGTTACCAATAGGTTTTAGTTACCGTTTACAGAGCACTCTTAAGGGAAAAGAAATGATAAAATGTCCAAAAATAAATAAAGGAGGAATGCTTCAGGAAGTTACATTCTTGTTATGATGGCCTGCAATCTAATCATAGACACTAAGTACAGGAAAGGATATGCAAATCACTAAAGGGAAGTCTTCAAGGTCAAAGGCCTTTGTGAGACTTCAAATTGTATCAGACAACACCCTGGAATTCCCAAGCCTTGAGCCAGCCATGAAAAATAGGCCATGTAGCTTCCAGGACACTGAGTTTAATTCAGAAACCGTCTGATAAATGTTTACTCCTTTTCGTAGAGAGAGGAGATCGAAGACACGAAAGAAGTCGTCTATACTGTAGAACAGACACAAACCGACTTCTCTTTAATGGGAGGCGAAGAGCCTGTTAAACCCTATATTCTTGGATTATGTCAGATAATGATAGGTTCAGCCACTGGGTTAGTCATATCACGAATTTCATAATCACCGTGTAATTGACACAGACCTTTAAACAGTCCTTTCTCCCTGGAAGCTGGTTTACTGCCGGAATTAAATGAACTGTCACTCTCTGGGGGAAAACGGAACCACCTTTCTCACTTGGCTCATCTTGACTGTGAGGAGAACTTCCCAGGACTTAGCTCTCCTCGCCAAGCTTTCCAAGCGAGACGAGCAGATTGTCCTTAAAGACGTAAAGTGGCTCTCTCCAAGTGGGAGCCCAGCAGAGGTAAAGGAAGAAGCGTTTAATGCCCAGACTTTTAAGAGAAGTAATTAACTATGCTGTGTGTGCGTTTCCACTGCATAAACCCCAGTGTTTAATGAAGCCTTCATGGAGCTTACTTAGGTGCACCTGCTCTAGCTTGGACTCTGGGGCCAGAAGGACCATTCAAATCACAGCCTGGCCATTTACAAGCAGTGTGACCTTTGGCGGATGGGACCAACAGGGTGCATGTTCCATAGGAATCCTGTGATGATTAAAAGCAGGTAAAATGTGTATTGTAGTCTGGGTGAGCATAAGCTCTCAATAAGCCCGTTGACTTTTGTTATTCATTGTCCACTCTCGCCACTGGGAACTTCCAAGCCCTGTCCCGGGTCACATCCCACTCCTCAAACCACCCAGCTGTCTCTCCCTACGTTGAAACACAGTTCTGGAATCCTCAGGTGCTTATTTGGGCTCTCCAACCTCCCAGGAACACTTTCTCACATCTAAACATAAGTCCGGGCATTGCCGGAAGCACTCCGTTTGTTTTTTGAGGACTTCTCCCCTATTTTCTAAGCAACTTTCTGTTATTTGAGAGCATGCTCTCTTTGCTTCCAATTCCTCATTCCTGGTCTTCTTGTTCCCTATCTAGGCCAAAGTCTAGATTGGAGAGGAAATTTCCATCACGTTTAGAAAACATGACGTGTGGTCAGCTTGGGGAAAAGAAGGTGGGGAAGGAATGGTGCCTGTTCCTTTCTTTTTTTCCAGTGTAAATTCATGCCCTTGTAAATTACCCCCTACCATTATGCAGTTTCTCAACCTTCTTTTAACTCCCTTTGAATAATACAAGTATCTCCCTCCACGCCTCACCCCCTAGCTTATTCAACATAAATGGAACAACCTGAACAGGATTCTGGCCAGGGGAGTGAGGGCAGATGTGTTCACCCCTTACAAGCCCCAAAACGCTTTACACAAACATTCACACTCTCTTTCCTTCCTAGTTGGACACTTGGCTTTTTTTTTTTTTTTAAGATTTTATTTATTTATTTGAGAGAGGAGGTACAAGCAGGGGGAGGCGCAGAGGAAGAAGCAGCCTCCCTGCTGGGCACAGAGCCTGACCCTGGGCTGGATCCCAGGACCCCCGAGATCATGACCTGGGCCGAAGGCAGACGCTCAACCGACTGAGCCACCCAGGCGCCCCCCCTAGTTGGGCACTTGTATAGAAAAGATCTAAGGGAGAATTTTGAGGAAGCCCTGGGGGAGTTAGGGAGCCACAGGCTGGAGGAGCCTGGATCCCTGAGTCGCTGCCTGGAGGAGTCTGCCCAGGACACCTGCCCAACCCACTGAGAGGTGAGGGAGAAATGAATCTTTTTTGGGTTAAGCCACAGAGATTTGGGAGTCCTGTGTTATAGCTGCTTGTGTTCATTAACCTTATTAACACATTTTAAAAGTTGCTAGAACATAATAAGGGCTTCCTACATGCTAGTTTTTATTAATTGGCCAATCAGCTAATATTTATTGAATATTACAGGTATTAGCTCATATATTTCTCACACCATCTGAGGAGGCAGGGACCCAGGCCTTGCTCCCTCCCTCCTTTGGGCCTTTATCTACATTCTTCTCCCTGCCTGACCCACTCCTTCCTCCCTTCTTCACACAGTCAACCACTACTCATCCTTAAGATCACAGCTCAAGTGTGGTCTTACTCACAAAAACCTTCCCTGACTCCCTCGACTTAGTCAGTGCCCCCATTATATGACTTCATAGACTGAAATTTTTCCTACAGGGTACTTATCACAATTTGTCATTGCATGACTATTTATGTAATTCTTTGGTGAATGTCTCTCTTCCCCACCATTGAGCAAGCACCATCCTATCTGATTCACGGTTGCATTCCCTCTACCTAGCCCAGTGCCTGGCACATGGGCTGTGCTCAAAAAACATTTGACTTGTACATGTATTTGCACAGGGTGGGTTTCACAGGCTGTCTGCTTCTTAGTGGGCTCAAATATCAGGGTTGAGTCTGGTCTTCATCTTTGCGAGTTTAGAAACTTAATTTTTCATGGAAACCCAGAGTCTGGGAAATGATTCAGAATAACCACACTTACCGGGTATCTACTTTCTGGCCTTAAAATCCCTGGAAAAGTAAACCAGTTAATATTCAGAAGCCCATCGGAGGAAGAAAGAAAGAAGATGGTTTTGAGAGGAATTGACTTCTTCTAGGCTCCTTGCTAGATCTTACTGTCTTAATAGGTGTTTTTTTTTTTTTCAGCCAGAGCTTTTTTTCCTCCATTACATCCCACTGAAACCATACTTAGTGAAAGTCGTGGAACATAATAGGAGCTCAACAAGTACCTGAATAAATATATGTGAATCTTGTTGGGTAAATGACTGACAAATGTACTTATGCTTTGGCTCTCTATTTTCTAGAGCCTAGGTACACGATTACCTTTTTTTTTTTTTAAGATTTATTTATTTGAGAGAGAGAAGATGCATGAGCTGGGGGAGGGTCAGAGGAAGAGGAAGAGAATCTCAGACTCCCATCAAGTGTGGAGCCTGACACAGGGTTCGATCCCAGGACTCTGAGCTCAAATCAAGAGTCGGCCACTTAACCGACTTAGCCACCCAGGTGCCCCAAGTGATTACCTTTTGTGTTGACATTACCTGCCCCTGTATCTCTGTCATGGATGTTTGGGAAGAACTAGTGACTGTGAGCCAGACCCACAAGACTGCAAATTCCTTAAAGTTAGGAATCATCATCATCAAAATTAAAAAAGAAAAAAAAAGCATTATCATCAGCATCATGGCCAACATTTATCATGTACTTTTCCACATCAGACATTGTGCTGAGCCCTGCACAACTGTTATTTAATTTCATCCTCGTAACAACGTGGTGAGTAGCATCCTCATTTTACAGATGAGGAAATGATGCCCAGAGAAGATAAGGACACATGGAAGATGACCCAGCTAGTAAGTGGTAGAGTCAAGATTTGAACACAAGCCTGCCTCACTGTGGAGCCTGTATTCTTATGTACTATGAGCAGTGTGTCCCAGACTGCGGTCATCTCAGTGTCCCTACAACACTCAGAAATGGACTTGTGACTGTGCATTTCAAACGTGTGCATAGTCAATTCTCGGTCATGAGCAGCAGAAAACAACTCCAGTTATTGCAAACAGAAAAGAGATTAACAATGCGACCAAAAATTTACAAGAAGCTGGAGAACCAGACACAAATTAAGATGGGGCGCCTGGGTGGCATAGTCTGTTAAGCAGCCAACTCTTGATTTGGGCTCAGGTCATGGTCTCAGGGTCGTGAGATCGAGCCCCACGTTGGGCTCCACACTCAGCATGGAGTCTGCTTGGGACTCTTTCTCCCTCTTGCTCTGCCCCTCCCCCCATTCTCTCTCTCTCTAAAATAAATAAGTAAAATCTTAAAAAAATAATAATAAGAGGGGCGCCTGGGTGGCTCAGTCGTTAAGCGTCTGCCTTCGGCTCAGGTCATGATCCCAGGGTCCTGGGATTGAGCCCCATGTCGGGCTCTCTGCTCAGTGGGAAGCCTGCTTCTCCCTCTCCCACTCTCCCTGCTTGTGTTCCCTCTCTCGCTGTGTCTCTCTGTCAAATAAATAAATAAAATCTTTAAAAAAAAAATAAGAGAGGGACAGGGGCCTGGAGCAGAATACCAGATGATCATCTTTTAGCAGGAACAATCCAACCAAGATGCCTCAGCCAAATCCTTCCAACGCACATGGATCCTGACTTTTCATTCATCCTTACCTCATTTATTCACAACTTAAAATCCAGGGTGAGAGTGTCTTGATTACCAACCAAAGTCATTTGCCCTTGTCCTAACTAAGGGTGCATTTGGGAAGAGGTTTGTCTCTAGACCTTTCTATTTCCCTATGGGGAGGTGAGACTTGCTTTGGCTCACACAGTGGGAAGTTCCCCTAAATAGAGCTCTGGATGCTAGGCAGTCACAAACATTGATTGTCCTCTGTACCATGGGTGGAATTAATTCAGGCCTGTTACAATGACTGAATCACAATTAACGTTATATTTTAGCCCCCTTGTTGATATCAGAGAAACCCCAGAAACAAGTTACCATTTAGCATAGTTTCTACACATGATTCAATTTCATGTTGGTTTTAGGTGACATTTTCTGACATGAGGATGCCCCCTAATCAGGAGCCTGCAGCCCCATGCCCCTGATTAAAGGACTCCATTCATGCAACCACCCCAGCTCCAGGTTGCAGAGACCTGTCCCCCTGAGTGGAGGGTCCAGATCCAGTTGTAAAGAGTTGCCTTTTTTTTTTCCCTTTTAGAGAGAGAGCACACATTTGCAAGGAGTTGGGGAAGGGCAGAGAGAGAGAATTTTTTTAAAAAGATTTATTTGTTTTATTTTAGAGAGAGAGAGAGCAAGAGTGGGAGGGGCAGAGGGAGAGGGAGAGAGAATCTCAAGCAGGCTCCTGATGCAGGGCTCGATCTCACAACCCTGAGATCACGACCTGAGCCGAAACCAAGAGTCGGACGCTTAACTGACTGTGCCACCCAGGCGCCCCAAGGGTCGCCTTTTGATTGTTCTTAGGTAAACTATCAATATAACATAACAAGCACGGATACTTCCTGCCTCTGTGGAACTTCAGCACACCTGGCTTTCCTGATGCTCACCTGCCAGATCTGTGTTCACCTTGGTGTGAAGGCCAAAAGGGGCAATGTGAGTGCCGTGGGGCCCGCTGTGACTGGGGACAGCAGGAGCTCCGTACCTTGAGTCCAAATTGAAGCTGTAGTGGTCGGGGGTGGTGGGCAGAGAGAGGGAACCCATCGGCTGCTGGAGGCCTCCCTGTGTGGATCTAGAAGTAGAAGTAGGGGCCAACTAGAAGCTCCATTTGATGAAAAAGTACACCACCCCATCCCCAAAGCCTGCTCCCAACATCCTCACTGGACTCTTTGTTTGTTGTTGTTGTTGTTTTTAATGTATAATTTTTTTTTTTTTAAAGAGAGAGAGCAAGTGAAAGAGAGAGCATGAGCAGGGGGAGCGGCAGGCAGAGGGAGAAGCAGGCTCCCCGCTGAGCAGGGATCCCAAAGCAGGGCTCGATCCCAGGACCCTGGCATCATGACCTGAGCCAAAGGCAGCCGCTTAACTGTGTGAGCCACCCAGGCACCCCTAAAATATAAAATCTTCTAAGGCCTCAGAAAAACTTGAAAATGGCTGTAATAAGACACCTACATTACAGCTATCCCGGGTCACTGTGACACATGTGACCAAGCTTACAAAGACACACAAGGTCAGAAGACAGCACAGACTTGGCCACAGCACCCTGGATTCATCTGCCGTCAGAGCGGCTCCTCTGAGCTGCATAGGGTTAGTTTTAGGGCAAGTGAGGTGCTCTGTCCCCCCCCCCCCAATATGTGGCAGTCTGCCTCTTCTAGGTGGTCTTCAATCTATTCTGTTACTATAAAAGTTTGGCTTGTATAGCATTTTTTAAAAAACTCCTTACGGAGAAAAATTTCAAACGTAAAGCTGCTAGAATAGTTCAACAGACACCCATATACCCAACACCAGAATTCAACCATAGTTAACATTCTATTTGTTACATATCTATGATACGTTTTTTGCTGAAGCCTCCTCCAAAAAATAAGGACATCTTCTGTGACGCCAAAGACCACAATGCCATTATCACCTGAAAATTAACACCATTCCCCAATATCTTTTGATGCGATTTTTTCAGCTTAATCCTCAAAAAGTCACTTACAGTTGCTGGTTTTTCTGAACCAGGAGCCAATCAAGGGTCATATACTCTTAAGCAGGGCTGGGGCTGGGGTGAGGTGAGTTAAAGGAACACCAGAAAACTCTGTATTCAAGCGACATACTGTCTTAATGCAATATTCAAGAAAAATCAAGGTGGCAAACTATAATCTCCAGGCCAGCTGCCTGCTTTTGTAAATGAAGTTTTATCGGGCTGGGATTAGAGGGAGCGCGCAGGGCTGTGCCAATGCAGGACCTTCATTTAAACTTTTGATATTTTGTTCATCCTGGAATTTTTTTTACGTTAATTTTGATTTTTTTAAAAACATATTGCATTCAAATATTTTCTTGATTACGGAGTCTTTTGGCATCCTCTTAAATTTTGCAGTCAGTACAAGTACCTCACTCACCCCACCCTGATCCTGGCCCTGCTCTTAACTCTCATTTAACCCAGCACAGCCCTCCCTTACTTATTCCTGACTTTGACTTTTTTTATTCTTTCATTAAACATTTATGGAGCACATAGCCAGCCAGCCACCCAGACAAAACTCTCTGCAGATAAAATTAAAACCCCTGGTAGAAGGAAGAAGCATTCTAATATTGGACATGACAATGTCATATACAGAAAGAGCAACAACGTGACCCAGAACCAGGACGGGAAAAGGCAGAGGGCATCTCCCGCACCCACAGTCAGCTGAGGATCTTACTGGAAGTTAGGATCCAAATAAAAGTCCTCCTGTGGCTCCTTTTAGCACCTACTTCCTCCTTTTTCTGCTTCCCTTTCGCCCATCAAATTCTCAAAAGAACACAACTTGGACCTCTCAAAGAAGAGACCCCACCGGTTGCCTCCGGGGTGCCTCCCGTTGTCTGGATTGGTTGGTGTCCTTCCTCATGGTGTCAAAGCACTGGTTCCTCTATCTCCTACACTCCCCCCAAATGGGACCTGAAAGCTTCCCTAGATTCGGGCTACCCGTTCCAGGCCAGGGGGCATCCGATGTGAGCAGTGTACGGTGTATGGCAGCATCCCAAGAGGCCCGTGATGCCTGATGGCTCCATGTTTAGGGAGCTCTTGTTTCATGGATTCTGAGTCAATATGCAGACTGGACTCAGAAAGGGACCATTCTATTGACTGCAGACCGATGCAGAGGGAACTAGAGACTCAGATGAGGACATGACCCGACTGTGGGATTCCTAGTAGGTAATACATTTCTTTTTCATTTTATGAAAGAATATGGGCGTCCTGTCCAAAATTAGCTTATATGTTGGGAACCCTCACGGATTGAATATTGTTTATAACGAAGTTTATAATTTAATTTTTATTTAAGGGGCGCCTGGGTGGGGCTCAGTGGGTTAAGCGTCTGCCTTCAGCTCAGGTCATGATCCCGGGGGTCCTGGGATCAAGCCCCACATCAGGCTCCCTGCTCGGCGGAGAGCCACTTCTCCCTCTCCCTCTGCTGCTCCCCCTGCTTGTGCTCTCTCTCTCTCTCTGTGTCCTCTGTGTCAAATAAATAAATAAACATATCTTTAAAATAATAATAATAATTTTTATTTAAAAAATTGTTTTATTTTGAAATAACTTTAGATTTACAGAAAAGTTGCAAAGTTGACTGTATATTCTTCGCTAGTTTCTTCTAACATTAAAATCTTATATAACCAGGATGCATTTGTCAAAACTGAGACATTGACATGGATACACGAATATTAGCTAAACTGCAGACTCTATTCAGATTTCACTGGTTTGAGCATTAGTGTCCTTTTTCTGTTTCAGGATTCTACATCGCATTTAGTAAGTTCTTTCCTTCCTTCCTCTCTTAAGGCCAAAGTGATTTTTTAATTGCGGTTAAATATGCACAACGTAAAATTTACCATGTTCACAATTTTCACGTGTGCAGTCCAGCTGCCTTAAGTCCATTCACCTTGCACAATCATCACCGCTATCCAGCTCCAGAACCTTTTTCCGTCATCCCAAACTGAAACTCATTTTCCCATTAGACAAATAAGTATCTTTTTTAAGTTATTAATTTTTAAACCTCCAATAAGTTCTTTTTTTAAGATTTTATTTATTTGAGAGTGGGAGAGAGAGAGAGAGAGAGTGAGAGAGAGAGAGCACAAGCAGAGGGGAGCGGCAGAGGGAGAGGGAGAAGCAGACTCTCCACTGAGCAGGGAGCCCGACACGGGGCTCGATCCCAGGACCCTGAGATCATGACCTGAGCCGAAGGCAGATGCTTAACCGACTGAGCCACCCAGGTGCCCCTAAACCTCCAGTACCCTCAAATTAAATAATGTCATCTAGCATTCCATGGAATACATCTTGGCATTCAGATGGCAGTGGGTTTTTGCCTGACCCGTTTCTATTCCCCTTTTCCAGGTAGCATCACCTTGGTCTCGCTCTTTGCCTGAAGGCTCAGTGGGATGGTCCAGCATGATGACTTTTTCTCCCTGTACCAAGGGGTAGCAGGTAACTCGCACTGGGCCCGCCATGCTCTCTCCCCTGTGTGCGGGAACAAGGGCAGAAAGGAAAAGGAGCTGACCTCCCCTGATAGCCATGTCCTGACGTACTACTGTTAGCTTCTGCCACTTCCTTCCCAGAGCTGCTCTGGTTCTTGTCCGCATTACCATAGCGTCTTTTATATTCTCTTCCTAGCCTCACATCTTTCCTTTGAGTTCCGCTTCCCTCCCCAGCCCTTAGTAGTGAAGGACAACAGAGAACCCTATTTGATATAGGAAATTATTTTAACTAAAAGACCCCAGGGGACGTGTCAATCCCAGGAAAACATTTAATACTGCATTCTACTCTCCCTCAGCACCATCCTGTTGCATAGAAAGAAAAGGCCCTTGTGTGTCCACTATACTCAAACTAAAAATTTTTTGGAATAAATACATTTTTTAAAAAAAGACCCTGGTGCCGGGCGCCTGGGTGGCTCAGTTGGTTAAGCGACTGCCTTCGGCTCAGGTCATGATCCTGGAGTCCCGGGATCGACTCCCACATCGGGCTCCCTGCTCAGCAGGGAGTCTGCTTCTCCCTCTGACCCTCTTCCCTCTCGTGTTCTCTATCTCTCATTCTCTCTCTCTCAAATAAATAAATAAAATCTTTAAAAAAAAAAAAGGCCCTGGTGCCATCATGTCTGAAAAAGAGCCTCTCCACCTGAAAGAGATTCCTGAGCTTTGAGAGTGGTGCCCCCCGTTCTAGAAAAATCTGTGTTTGGCGGGGGGGGTGGGGAGTAGAGAGAAACCCTACTAAATAAATGCCCTCAGGTGCTTTTGGAATGGAGATGTTTCCTGCCCTTTTCTGGATACCTTTTGAGGGTTGACATTAGGATGGATGCCTATCGCTGTGGCACCAGTGAGATTTGGTGAGAACGGTGGCTGCTTGTTCCACGTAAAACCTCAAGTAAATCACTCAACATCTCTGAGCGCAAGGTTCCTTACCAGCTAAGTGGAGGGTGATGATAATGCCACTTCACAAAGTTGTGAGCATTGGAGGAATCACGCTTTCAGAGGGTTCGGCACACTGTAGGTATTCACCTTGGATGTGTCCAGTTCCTTGGACCGCTCGTTGCTACTGGAATTACTTCAACAAAGGAGTTGAGGTGGCTTGGCTCTGGAACTGATTTCTCTGTTGGGTTACATTTGGTGCCCAAGCATCAGAGCTGGTTGACTATTTGTAGGACACTGAGCAGTTTGAAGACCTGGGACCACTTGCATCTTAAGTACTTGAATGTTTGTGTGGCCAACAGCTCAGAAGAGAACTATGCATATTCACGTCACATCCCAAGAGCTCCACAGCTCAATGAGCAGGAAGAACTGGGTCTCTACACAAAATACAAAACCCCAAGAGCTCTCCAGAGACACTAGCAACCAGTTCCACCTGTGATCACAGGAGGTGCAAAGGAGGTCCCCGTGTTCAGGGAATTCCTTAGCCCCTAACACAGTTGCATTATAGAACCAGTTCCCCAAATAAGGGTTGTTTTCTCATATCTCTGTAAAGGAGGCTTCTTCTGCCTGGATATCCTTCCCATGCATAATGCATCATTCAGAGGAGGGCCATCACTGGAGTTGTGCAGTGTACAACCTGCACAACTGTACACAGCAGCCCTGGGTTAAAAAAAAGGGGGGGCTCCAAGAGTCAGAGAAATCTGAGTCTAAATCTCATTTCTGCCATTTATTCTCAGTAAAACCATGAGTAAATTGACCTTTCTAACTCACTTTCCTCATTTATGAAGTTGGAATGATTACCGACAGTGGCTACCTCTTAGAGGTGTTGTGAGGATTAAAATAAAATAATATAGCGGCGCCTGGGTGGCTCAGTCATTAAGTGTCTGCCTTCGTCTCAGGTCATGATCCCAGGGGCCTGGGATCGAGCCCCGCATCGGCCTCCCTCCTTAGTGGGAAGCCTGTTTCTCCCTCTCCCTCTGCCTGCTTGT
The DNA here is from genome assembly GCF_037043125.1 of Eumetopias jubatus. Lineage (NCBI taxonomy): Eukaryota > Metazoa > Chordata > Mammalia > Carnivora > Otariidae > Eumetopias > Eumetopias jubatus. Next base: position 123,734,742 of record NW_028274816.1, read on the forward strand.
GTTCCCTCTCTCGCTGTGTCTCTCTCTGTCAAATAAATAAATAAAATCTTTTAAAATAAATAAATAAGGTAATATATATGTAAAGATTTTAACACAGTGCCTGGCACATAGAACATGCTTTTTAAAAAAAAAAAAGATTTTATTTATTTATTAGAGAGAGAGAGAGTGCGCACGAGAGCATGAGTCAGGAGGTGGGGCAGAGGGAGAAGCAGACTCCCCGCTGAGCAGGGAGCCCAACCACATGGGGCTCCATCCCAGGACCCTGGGATCATGGCCTGAGCCGAAGGCAGATGCTTAACCGACTGAGCCGCCCAGGCGCCCCAAGAACATGCTTAAGAAAAGCTATAATAATACTTATTATTCTCCATGGCTAATAAAGATCAGCCTCTGTGTTTCCTCTCCTGGAAGACTTTTCTAATGCCCCCCCAAGCCGGGTCAAGTGCCCTTCCTCTGCGCTTCCGCCTCCCCCTGTGCTATCTCTCTAAGCTGCCCCCCAGAACCGTGACTTCTTGCCGTCAGGGACTGCCCTTCGCATTAGGGTTGCCAGCACCTAGAACAATGTCTGGCACATAGTAGGCACTCACTGAATGCTAGCTGAAGAAATGAATGTCTCAGTGCTGCCGTCAGTGGGGCCCAGGGGAAAAGGGTGCTCTTCTTATTTTCTGGTGGAAGCCCGTGATAGGAGAAAGAGGCAGAGAAATGGGGAAGGAGAGCAGGGCCTGGACACCTGCCAACAGCAGGTCAGCTCCTTCCTGCGGTCATTTTTTGGGTGGAAGAAACACTAAAGTGAAACCTTGTCCCGAGCCGGACCTAAGAAGATAAACAAGCCAAGGGTTCCACGGAGACAATGGCCCGATTCTCCCTGACCGGGGAAGGTGGGAACGGCGGGGAACCAGACAAACATCCCCTTCCGAGTTCCTTCCGTCTGTGCTCAGCTCCTGCATGGCCTGTTGGCACCCCAGCCCCCGCCAGGGCCTCTCCTTCATAGAAGGCGGCTTCGAATCCGAGCGGTGAGATCCGTGACGGCTGGCCGGAGCTGCAGTGAGTCTGAATCACCCCTAACCACAATGGCCTTAGAATGACAGAGGGTTTCTGTTTCCAGGGTGTGTTCCAAAGTGGGTTTTGTTTGTGGTACAGTTTGTTTCCACGTGGCCCCTGCCAGCCGGGAGCTGAGATTAGCACTTTGTGTAGATCGAATTATTGAACTTCAAAACACCCAGGAAAAAATTGTAAAAACAAAACAAGAGCAGCAGTACAAAGCTGGAGGAGATGCGGTTGAACAGGAGCACGTGTGACAAATGATTTAGCAGCCCAGACGCCCGGAGGCTCAGCATGAGTCAGCTGAAGGATGTGGGTGCCAAAAAAAACCTCAGGCAAGCCTGGACCCTGTGGGGCTTCCAGAAAAAGAGAGGTGATGGCTAACTCTACTCCACACTGGTCAGACCACCCTGGAGGAGGTTTGGCTCTGTCTGGATGCCCCATTGTGAGGGGAAAGGGTGTGTCCTGAGTGTAGTTACTAAGCTTGGGGTTGAGGGGGGGGCACTGTAGAGGGACTCAAAACGGTGTCTAAAGTTGGAAAAGAGGAAGAAGGGATGAGTGACCTGGAGAGAGGAAAGGGCTTAGGTGGAGGGGTGAGGAGGGAGGCCTGCTGCCTGTAACACCTTCTCTTCCCTGTCTGCCTCATGAACTCCTATTTATCCCTTACGCCTCAGCTGTCACCTCTTCCTAGAAGCCTTCCCTCACCTCTCTAAGTAGAACCAACCATGCCACCGTGGAGACCCCCTTTCTCTGCATCTAGGGGTCAGGTCCTTTAATTACAGCACCACTCGCACGGAATGACATTGGTTGAGCAGTGTCCCCATTCTTTGTCACCCTCGTGCTTGGCACAGTGACTGTCTGATTGATTAAACCGTTGGCGTGAAAACTGTCGCCGAACTTTCTGACCACGAGGAAGAGAGACTGTATTCTTTCTTTGTGGCTCAAAAAGACGGAACTAGAAAAGAGGGCGGAGATGACAAGAAGGTGGATTTCAGCTCAAAATTAGGAAGTACTTTATAATAATAATGACGATAGCTTTGCTGAGCCTTTTAGTCATGTGTTGCTGTATAGCAAGTTACTCCAAAACTTAGCAGCCTGAAATAACAAGAAACGTTAGTTATCTCACCAAGTTGGCATGGGTCAGGAATTCAAGAGTGGCTTAAAAGAGTGGTTCTGGCTTGGGGTCTCTCATGTGCTTGTGGCCTAGATCCCAACTAGGGCTGCACTCATCTGAAGGCTTAACTGGGGCTGGAGGATCTGCTTGTCTGAATGTCCATGTACACCTCACTGTCCTCTGCAGTTAGAGCTGATGGTGTATTTTCAAATTCCCATTATTTAGATAAGGAAACCAAAGCACACAGATGTTAATGAACTTGTCCACAGTCACATACCTGGAAAATCTCTGAGCTTTGATTTATTTTTTTATTTTACTTTATTTTTTAAGATTTTATTTATTTAGGGGCACCTGGGTGGCTCAGTTGGTTAAGCGACTGCCTTCGGCTCAGGTCATGATCCTGGAGTCCCGGGATCGAGTCCCGCATCGGGCTTCCTGCTCAGCAGGGAGTCTGCTTCTCCCTCTGACCCTCTTCCCTCTCGTGCTTTCTATCTCTCATTCTCTCTCTCTCTCTCAAATAAATAAATAAAATCTTTAAAAAAAAAGATTTTATTTATTTATTTGTCAGAGAGACAGAGTGAGAGAGCACGAGTAGGTGGAGTGGTAGGCAGAGGGAGAGGGAGAGGGAGAAGCAGACTCCCTGCTGAGCAGGGAGCCCAATGCGGGGCTCGAGCCCAGGACCCTGGGACCATGACTTGAGCCGAAGGCAGACGCTTAACCGACTGAGCCACCCAGGCGCCCCTCAGCTTTGGTTTAAACCTAAAAACCCAGTCTTTACTTTTTGTGCCAGATTCCACTGCATGTGCTGCCTCGTGGGTCTCCACTGGTCCGGGAGGCTGCAGCAGTCACATTCGATCCTGGCTGCATGTAAACCTCAGCTGGGAAGCTTTTACAGATTCCTGATGCCTGAGCCCAAACTCCGGGGATATTGATCTAAATGGTTTGATTCTATTATGCAGGGCTGGAACACTGCCGACGCTGGTTGGGAGTCAGATCATGCCTTCCTTCCAAATATTACATTATCACCTGGGCTAAATACTCCCACGACCAAGCAACTGGGGACTCAAATATAATAGGTACATGAGTTCCGAATTGTTATCTTGGGCCCTGTGGAGGTCTGAGCTTATCTTGAAAGGCAAGGAGATGTTGCATAGGCTGGGAAGGAGGTGTAGTCCAGCTAGAAGGAAAGACTCCGGAGACACCTAATGCCAGGATAGAATTTCAGGACTATAAATTATTAACAAGAGCCTCTTTACAGAAGTCCTCTCTCAGCTTCTCTAACTCCCAGATGGTTTTCCCCCCTCCCTCATCCACATCCCCAGCTCCTACCCACTGTCCACTTTGGTCAGAGATACCTTTCTTGACATAGATACAAAGAATAAGCAGGAAAGGGCCCCAGGGCAAAGAGTTGCTGGAACCAGAGGTCTCAGTGTGGAAGAGGAAGGGAGAGAGAGAATTCCTCTTAAATTAATTCTTGGTTGTTGTCCTCTGCTTCTTGAACATGACATCGCCCTTAAGTTGAACCATGGGGCCCTGCTGTCAGTTGAGATTGAGGCTTCTCTGTGGCTTTTCTATGAAATCACACTGCACCAGCCCATCCTGCTCATCAATGTAAGCACACAGCTGCTATTAACACTAATCCTGGAGGGAGAATGGTATGATGTTTATTCATCAGAAAATGCTGACTGAGGGACTGGGCCGGGCACCGATCGGGACATTAAAGATGAAGCCGAGAACCAAGCAAAGAGCTTGTTTCGTGGAGCTCTCCAGAGAGAAAAGCAGATCCTCTCTAATGGGACAGGCATTAGGCTGAGGTCAGAACCCTCAACAGGATCCTCAAGAAAACACTAGAGAGATGTTTTCAAGGTGTTGAAAGAAACAATTTTGACCCTGAAACTTTACATCGAGCTAAGCTATCTCTTAAATGAGGTAGTGAATTAAAGATGGTGTCAAGTAGGCTAGGAGGTCCTCAAGAGATTTCCCACGCAAAGACCTGCTTTGAAGACATTGTTGGAGAAAGTTCTCCAGCAAGGAGAAAAATAAAGCCAGAGAATATTTTGAGATATATGGCATGGAAATAAGCTAGCCAAGTGCTTTGCTATGTAAATAAAGAATGACAAAAAACGAAAAAGAATATAATAAGCCACAACCCAAATTCTAGGCAATACTAATAGCAGAAATGAAAAGACCAGAGCTAGTGAAACATATCTGGGATGTATCTCTTTGGGAGAAAACAAATAGATATTGCTAAGTCTAAGAAGTTAAATGGAGATGAGTATACATTATATGTATGAGGAGTAAACCCCAGAAAAAAAAAGAAAAATAGAATGTATGACTTTTCCAAACAGCAGAGGAAAATCTGTTCTATCCAATGAAAAGTGGAAAAGTAAAAAAAGAAACAAGATGAAAGTATGAAATAGGAACCATGAAATTAAATAATAGATAGTCTCAATATGCTGGTGATTACAATTTAAGTAAATGGGATAATTCATCAATAGAAAGATTCTCAAGTTGGACTTTTAAAAAATTATTTATTTATTTATTTGAGAGAGAGCATGAGAGAGAAATAGATCATGAAAAGGGGACAGAGGCAGAGGGAGAAACAGGCTTCCCGCTGAGCAGGGAGCCCGATGCGGGGCTCGATCCCAGGACCCTGAGATCACAACCTGAGCTGAAAGCAGATATTTAATCAACTGAGCCACCCAAGCACCCCTCAAATTGGATTTTTAAAATAATGTAACGATTCCAGGAATGCAAGGGTGGCTCGGTATTGGTAAATCAATCAACGTGATACATCACATTTACAAGAGGAAAGATAAAAACCATATGACTGGGGCACCTGGATGGCTCAGTTGGTTAAGTGTTCAACTCTTGGTTTCGGCTCAGGTCATGATTCCAGGGTCCTGAGATCGAACCCCGCATCAGGCTCCATGCTCAGATGGAGTCTGCTTAAGATTCTCTCTCCCTCTGGGGCACCTGGATGGCTCAGTCGTTAAGCGTCTGCCTTCGGCTCAGGTCATGATCCCAGGGTCTTGAGATCAAGTCCCACATCAGGCTCCCTGCTCTGCCAGGAGCCTGCTTCTCCCTCTCCCCCACTTGTGCTCTCTAGCTCTCTCTGTCTCTCAAATGAATAAATAAAATCTTTAAAAAAAATAAGTAAATAAAATAAAACCTCCCTTTCAGAAACTGTATCTCAAACAAGCAAAAAAATTAAGGAAAAATAAAGATGATATGAATAATAAGCCTGATCTGATAAATATAGATATAATCGCTCACTTATCAGAATCTACATATATTTTTAAAGTACATGTGAAACCGTCACCAAAATTGACCCTGAGCTAGACTGCAAAGAAAACCTTGGTGAAGTTCAAAGAACTAAAATCAAGCAGACTTCCTCTGAATACAATGTAAAAAACTTAAAAATCAATTCCAAATGTTAGCTTAAAACGTCCCACATTGTTGTAAATTAAAACGTGTCTGAATAACTCTTCAGATAAAAAGAAAAGTCATAAGGGGTATTCTTAAATACTTAGAACTAAATAAAAGCACTTTGTGTCTAAAGGTATCTAAAGCTAGGGGCACCTGGCTGGCTCAGTTGGTAGAATATGTGATTCTTGATCTCAGGGTTGTAAGCTCAAGTCCCACATTGGGTGTAGAGATTACTTAAAAATAAAAATACAGGGCGCCTGGGTGGCTCAGTTGGTTAAGCGACTGCCTTCGACTCAGGTCATGATCCCAGGCTCCTGGGATCGAGTCCCACATCGGGCTCCCTGCTCAACAGGGAGTCTGCTTCTCCCTCTGACCCTACCCCCTCACATGCTCTCTCTATCTCATTCTCTCTCTCAAATAAATAAATAAAATCCTTAAAAAAAATAAAAATAATAAAAATAAAATACAAATACAAATACAAAAATCTTAAAGGTATCTAAAGCTATAATTAGAGGGGAATTTACAGATATAAATACATTAATAAGAAAACCGGATGGGGTACCTGACTGGCTCAGTTGGTGGAGTGTGTGACTCCTGATCTTGGGGATGTGGGTTTGAGTCCCCCGTTGGGTGTAGAGATTACTTAAAAATAAAATCTTAAAACAAAACAAAAACCGGAACAGTTTTTTTAAATGAGCTGTGTGTAAGCTGAAAATTTAGAAACAAAACAAAGTGAAACAATAGATAAGCCTAAAGAAACAAGGTGGAATGCAATAATAATCGATAAAGTAGAGAACAGACTATAATGGAGGATTTTAATAAAACCAAAAGCAATTAATTCTTAGAGAGACCAAGGAAACTCAAGGCACTACTTCACAGAACAAAAAAGATATAGTATACAGACAAAAGAGGGATTTAAAATTAACAAAAAATACTATAAACTATATCCCAGTAAAGGTTAAAATCTAGATAATGACAAATTTCTAGAAGAGTTTAAAATGACAAAATTGGCCTAAGAATCAACAGAAAAGTTGAATGTACCAATAAAATGGAAGAAAATAACTTGGTAATCAAGATGTCCTCTTGCATCCCCAAAACTGCCTAGCCTTGATAACTCCATAGGTGAGTTTTACCAGACTCTCAAGGAATATAACCCCTATCTTATGCAAGTTGTTCCAGAAAATAGAAAGTTACCAAATCATTTTATGAGACTGGTAAAAACTTGATTCTAAAATCACATAGAACAGTAAGATAAAATAAGATTATAGGCTCATTTTACTTACAAACAAAGATGGGAAAATTCCAACAAAATATTAGTAAAGCAATACAAAAGAGGACAAAAAGTAGGGTCTGTTAAAGTAATTAGGACAATTTGACATCAGAAAATTAATCAATATAAAGAAAAACATACCATTAGTAGATGCAGAAAAGGTATTTGGTAAAGTTCAACAGCTATTTATGACTAAAAAAAAAAAACTATCAGAAAATTAGGAGAATATCCTTAACTTGGTATCTACTGAAAACCTACAGAAATACAGCGTATTTAGTAGAGAAATTTCAGACTCATTTGCTTTAAGATGGGGAAAAAAAACAGGGATTCCCACTGTCAAAGATACCTTTAATCATAGTACTGGAGGTCTTTGCCATCATTACAAGGCAAGAAAAATGAATCTGAGGTGTAAGTTTGTTAGGGAAGAGAAAAATTTACTATTAAGAGAGTTCACCAAGGTCATCAGGTAAATGATCATTTAAAAAATTTGTAGTGTTGGGATACCTGCGTGGCTCAGTCGGTTAAGCATCTTCCTTCAGCTCAGGTCACAATCTCAGGATCCTGGGATCGAGCCCTGCATCGGGCTCCTTGCTCAGTGGGGAGCCTGCTTCTCCCTCTGCCTGCCGCTCCTCCTGCTTGTGCTCACTCTCTTTCTCGGACAAATAAATAAAATCTTTAAAAAAAAATCAAAAAAATAAAAATAAAAAATTTGTAGTGTTCCTCCTCACTAGAGTGGTATTTAAAATGATCTCTAATGAGGGGCACCTGGGTGGCTTGGTTGGTTAAGTACCTGCCTTCAGCTCAGGCCGTGATCACAGGGTCCTGGAATTGAGCCCTGTGTCCCTGGGTTGGGCTCCCTGCTCAGCGAGGAGCCTGCTTCTCCCTCTGACCCTCCTCCCTCTCATGCTCTCTGTCTCTCATTCTCTCTCTCGCAAATAAATAAAATCTTAAAAAAAAAAAAAAGAAAAGACAATTCTTTTCCCACTCAGTTGTCTTTGCACTTTTATAAAAAAAAATCTGTTGTCCATATATGTGCAGGCCTGTTTCCAGACTCCATTTGTGTCATAACAGTGTTCTTGGCTTCCAGGTTATGATTCTAGAAAAAGAAGAGCAAATTAAATCCAAAATAATTGGAAGAAAGAAAATAATAAAGATTAGAGTGAAAATCAATCAACTAAAAAAGAAAGAAAGGAAGGAAGGAAAGAAGGGAAAGAAAGAAAGAAAGAAAGAAAGAAAGAAAGAAAGAAAGAAAGAAAGAAAGAAAGAAAGAAAGAAAGAAAGAAAGAAAGAAAGAAAGAAAGAGAAAGAAAGGAAGAAAGAAAAGAAAGAAAAGAAAGAAAGAAAAGAAAGAAAGAAAGAAAGAAAGAAAGAAAGAAAGAAAGAAAGAAAGAAAGAGAGAGAAAGAAAGAAAATCAATAGAAAAAAAAATCAATGAAACCAAAATCTGGTTCTTTGAGAAGAACCAGCCACACTGATCAGCAAAAAAGAGATCAAAATTAGCAGTATCAGAGGTGAGAGCTGACATCCCCACAGATTCTACAGATACTAAGGGTATTATCTGAACAACTTTATCCCAATAAATTTGACTAACTTAGATGAAATGGATAAATTTCTTAAAAGACACAACCTGCCAAAGTTCTCTTAAGAAGCAATAGATGATGGACATTGGGGAGGGTATGTGCTATGGTGAGCGCTGTGAATTGTGTAAGACTGATGAATCACAGATCTGTACCTCTGAAACAATACATTATATGTTTAAAAAAAAAGAAGACAGTAGGAAGGGAAAAATAAAGGGGGGGAAATCGGAGGGGGAAATCGGAGGGGGAGATGAACCATGAGAGACGATGGACTCTGAAAAACAAACTGAGGGTTCTAGAGGGGAGGGGGGCGGGGGGATGGGTTAGCCTGGTGATGGGTATTAAAGAGGCCACGTTCTGCGTGGAGCACTGGGTGTTATACGCAAACGATGACTCACGGAACACTACATCAAAAACTAATGATGTAATGTATGGTGATTAACATAACATAATAAAATAAAATTAAAAAAAAAAGAATCAATAGATAACCTGAATGGCTCTATGTCTATTAAAGAAATAGAAACAGAAGTTAAAAATTGTCCCACAGAGAAAACTGCAGGCCCATGTAGCTTCATTGGCGAATTCTCCCATGCTTAAGGAAGATCTAACACCAATTGTTACAAACTCTTCCAGAAAATTGAAAAGGAATACTCTCCACCCCATCCCCTAAGGCCAGCATTACCCCGATACTAAATCCAGACAATTGCAAGGAAAACAACAACAAAAAACTACAGACCTACATCCCTCATGACAAATACCCCTCTTAACTAAATTTTAGCAACACGTTCATGGATAAGATGACTTAGCAATTCTAAGATGGCAGTCCTCTCCCAAACTCATCTATAAACGTATGCAATTCCATTAAAACTTCCAGCAGGATTTTTTTAAAGATTTTATTTATTTGTCAGAGAGAGAGAGGGATTGAGAGCACAAGCAGGGGGAGTGGCAGGCAGAGAGAAGGAGAGAGAAACCGGCTACCGGCTGAGCAAGGAGCCCGATGTGGGACTTGATTCCAGGACCCTGGGATTCTGACCTGAGCCGAAGGCAGACGCTTAACCTACTGAGCCACTCAGGCGTCCCCCAGCAGGATTTTTTAAAATAAAATTTTATTGAAGTGTAACATTCATACAGAAAACCACACCAATCTTAAGTATGTAACACAACTTTATATATATGGAGTAAGGATAGGGTATAAAAGGAAAGAATATAATGCACAAACAATGAATCATGGAACACTACATCAAAAACTAATGATGTAATATATGGTGATTAACATAACAATAAAAAAATTTTTTAAAAAGGAAAGAATATAATTGAAGAAATAAGAGTAGTTCCTTGATGGTGATTTTGATGTGCTGTGAATTAAGGTGTATGATTAACTTCCTCATTCCACCTGAGGTCTCCAAACACCTACAAAACAAACCAACACAAAGCATAAAGACTTCTGGTGAATCTAGCTTACGGGTCTAGACATGTCTGAATTCCAGTGGTAGACACAATTCCAGGGTCAAACTATTTCTATCTCCCTACCACCGCCCCCCGCCCCCGCCAGCTCCAAATAGAACCAAGTTCCTTTGGGGACTAAAAACACCCTCAACTGGATGTTGGACTCCCATTTCTTATGGTAGGGCTCTTCTCATGACTCAGGTTGCTCATCTGCTAAATGGGTTTACTTGTCCTATCTAACTCACAAGGATTTAAGGAGGAATATCAAAATAGAGTAAGGTATGTTAAAACAACTTACAAAATATTATTAAAAATAAAAGCCATCAAGGGGCACCTGGCTGGCTCAGTCGGGGGAGCAAGTGAATCTTGATCTTGGAGTTGTGAGTTCAAGCCCCACACTCTGTGTAGAGATTACTTTAAAAAAATAAAATTTTGCGGGGGGTGGGGTGCGGCTGGGTGGCTCCGTCGGTTAAGTGGGTCCTGGGATGGAGCCCTAAGTCGAGCTCCCTGCTCAAGGTGGGGGGAGTGTCCTGCTTCTCCCTCCCCCTTGCCCCTCCCCTCCCCCTCCCCTGCTTGTCCTCTCTCTCCTCTCTCAAATAAAATCTTTAAAAAAAGAAAAAAAAGAAAATCTTTTTAAAAAATAATAAAAGCCATCATAATTATTATTTTAAAGGACATTCTAGCCTAGATTTTTAAAAAATCCTTATTTTATTATTTTTAATGTGAAATATTTAATAGGACATAAGAAGTATTTTGATTTGTGGGAAAAGAGGAGTCCCCAAATAGTGCTCTTAAGTGCCGTGGTTTGTGTATATTACTTATTTATTTATGTGTTAAACTTCAGATTACGCGTAATAAACTGTCTGTGGTGCAATGTTATTGATTTCCCTGCATTAGAAGTTGAATTAAATGTGCATTACTCTGGGGTTGGTCACCAGGAGGGAAGCTTAAAAAGTTTGGAGGAAGAGTAAACGAAGACCATTAAAGCTCTCTAGGCCCTGTCTCCCATTGATCCCTGTCACCCTAGGGAAGTCTTACTGCAATTTGGTCCCACGTACATCCTGGCCTTAATGTTCCTCTAATGGTACCTAACAGCAGCTTGGCTACATCCCTTGCATTATAAAAAAAACAGCTGCCTTCCCCAACCGTGTCTCAGCTGTGTTCTAGGAAGCCTAGTGCTTTTGAGTATATCTCGTGTAAAATACAACATTCCTCAGTGAGCCTTGTTTCATGTTTTCATTAGCTCATTTATTCATGGAACTAACATTTATTTATTTTTATTTTTTTTAAGATTTTATTTATTTATTTGACAGAGAGAGACACAGCGAGAGAGGGAACACAAGCAGGGGGAGTGGGAGAGGGAGAAGCAGGCTTCCCGCGGAGCAGGGAGCCCGTCGCGGGGCTCGATCCCAGGACCTGGGATCATGACCTGAGCGGAAGGCAGACGCTTAACGACTGAGCCACCCAGGTGCCCTGGAACTAACATTTATTGAATATTTACACTGTTCTAGGCATTTAGCCAGTTGTAATCTTTGTCACCAAATTACAATACTCATCTCCGTGATCAGTCTTTGGAAGTGAATTACTATCCACTTGTCCTCAGAGAATTATTAAGATACTGGGAGAAGTAAAGAGGTGCAGCTCCGGGTTGAATTCCCCCTTCCAATATCTTCCAGCTGGTTGATCTTGCAAGATTATCTTTCAGAAATAATTGAGCTTCTCTTTGCGGCCTAGTGTCTGATCAATATGTATAAATATAACATATAGGGCGCCTGGGTGGCTCAGTTGGTTAAGCGACTGCCTTCGGCTCAGGTCATGATCCTGGAGTCCCGGGATCGAGTCCCACATCGGGCTCCCTGCTCAGTGGGGAGTCTGCTTCTCCCTCTGACCCTCTTCCCTCTCGTGCTCTCTCTCATTCTCTCTCTCTCAAATAAATAAATAAAATCTTTAAAAAATAAATAAATAAATATAACATATATGTTTGAAGAAAATTACATTTACTGTGTGTAGCACAGAAAGTTTGGTATGGAGGCTTATGACATCAGCGTAGTGAATTATTTATTAGAATTTTCTGTATTCTTTTTTTTTAAGATTTGATTTATTTATTTGACAGAGAGAAACACAGCGAGAGAGGGAACACAAGCAGGGGGAGTGGGAGAGGGAGAAGCAGGCTCCCCACTGAGCAGGGAGCTGGATGGGGGGCTCGATCCCAGGACCCTGAGATCATGACTCGAGTCGAAATCAGACGCTTAACGACTGAGCCACCCAGGTGCCCCTAAAATTTTCTGTATTCTTATAGATCTTTTTATTTTTCTTCCAAATTAAAAATGTGACTAGACTGCATTTAGGTCTTGTTTAAATTAATTTCACCCAGGGCTGCCTGGGTGGCTCAGTCGGTTAAGTGACTGCCTTCAGCTCAGGTCACGATCTCGGGGTCCTGGGATCGAGCCCCGCCTTGGGCTCCCCGCTAAGTAGGGAGCTTCTCCCTCTGCCTGCCGCTCCCCCTGCTTGTGCTCGCTCTCTCTCTCTGTCAAATGAATAAATAAAATCTTTAAAAAAAATTAATTCCACCTGATACTCTATGACATTTGAGCTTCAAAATTTGACTCTCTTTAGCTGTGGAATATTTCCCGCTCTCCCTTGATTCTGTGCTGATATCTCTTATTTTACGGATTCTGTGTTCTCCTTCTGGGATTCCTATTACAGGTCCCTTGAGTCACAATTCCAAAGTCCTAAAATCTCAGAAAAACAACACTTATTTGGCAGTAAACCCTGACCCAACATGATGTGAAACTATGTATCATCTTTTTTTATTTCCCTGACTGTTTTTGCAGCAGAAACATAGTATTTTTGATTACAAAGTGCTGACACAGACCCCGCTGAGGGGGGCTGGGGGCACGCGGGAGGGCATGTCTTACCAGTTCGTACAACACATCATCACTAGGACGCCCCTCATGCTGAATCCTAAAGCCACATCTGACCGCGAGCCTTTTGAAGAAAGGGCTGTTGGCTGGCATGTCTACCTCAGATCTCCTGGACAAGCTCCGCGCCACCCCCATCACTCATGTTTTTGTAGTTTTCAGATTTATCCTCTGAGTTCCAGGGGAATTTCTTAAGCTTGTCTTCTTCACCAAGTTTCTGGCAGCTCTGCCTCTGTGTAGTGTTTCATTTGGCATTTGTAGTTCGCTTCTCCAGGAAACTATTTCCTGATCTCAAACGGATCCTTCCTTGTCACTTCTTGCTCTGTATTGGCCAGTGTTCCCTTCCATGTGGTTGGATGAGAACACCAGAGTTTTTCACATGCAAGAAAGAGAAACGCAAGCAATAAATAAATAAATAAATAAATAAATAAATAAATAAATAAAATAAAAAAAGAAACAGAAATGCAGCTGGAAGCGGCCTGAGGGAAGAGGAGACTTCATGAAAAAACCGTGGGGCAGCTAACAGGCTGAAGGATGTCTCTGGAGCTAGGATGTCTCCAGGGACCTCGGAGAGAGAGACTAGAACCAGGGTTTCATGCAGCCGTGTCTTTCCCATTCTTTCTCTCTCTCTCTCTCTCTCTCTCTCTCTCCCTCCTTCCTTAACCTCACTGGCTTCATTTTCTCCTAATGCAGTTGGATTTTTGCCCCTGGTTAGAAACATGAACACTAGCAACACGAAATGCATATCCTTTCCGCTCCATACCCAAAGAGGCAATAGAATGTCTCTCTTCTGGCATCAGGGAACCACAGGGATGGACTCACTGGTCAAGCCTGGGTCTCCTTTCCAGACCTGTGTCCGTTGGATGAGGCCAATTATCAAAGGAGGTGAGGGAGGGATGCTGAGCAGATTAAACAATTATATCCACTTCATACATTTTCTAAAATGTTGCATACATTTCCTGCACCTTGATTCTCCAGGGCAGCATCTTTTTATAGACAAGTGATGTCTCCGTGTTTGCTTATTTGGAAGAAAGCCCGCTGGACAGACACATGGCCAGTGCAGCTGTCTGCTCAGAAAGCCCCGCTGTGCAGCTTCCTGCTTGTTGCTCCACGATAGAGAGAAGGGTTCTGTCAGGGTTTGCCTAGCACCAATTCCAGAAGCATTTCAATGGCAGCTTTTACAGAGCATCTGTTAGGTTTCTGTTTGTTATGAATAATCCAATCCCTACTCAACTGTCTTAAGAAATCAAAAGGATTTATTGGATCCCGTAACTAGAAAAGTCCATCACTGGGAGAGGGTCAGATGTGACAGAGCCAGGGTTCCGGCTTTGGTTCTTGGCATCCCCTGGGCTCCTCTTTCCCTTGAATCGGATTCATCTTCTACTCATAGTAAGTTGGCCACATGGTTCTAAACCTCACCTGACAACATCCAGAGGAAGACAGATGGTCTCTTCTGGCAGGTATCTCTGAAGCAGAAGGATGTAACTTTTCCAGAACCTTCCAGCAAACGTCTCCTTACATCGTATTGGCTCCCATTAGTTACTAACCCTTTTTTTTTAATTTTATTTATTTTTGAGAGAGAGAGAATGACACAGAGAGAGAGATAATGAGAGGGCTGAGGGTCAGAGGGAGAAGCAGACTCCCTGCTAAGCAGGGAGCCCGATGTGGGACTCGATCCCGGGACTCCAGGATCATGACCTGAGCCGAAGGCAGTCGCTTAACCAACTGAGCCACCCAGGTGCCCCACTAACCCTTTTGTGAATCCATTTCTGTGTTCAGGGAAATGTTGTGTGTCAATTCGCTGGGTTCCTGAACCAACCAATGGCAGGGAGGACAAACATGCCCTTAGGCCAAGCAAGCCAACACCCAAGGTGGCGGCGGGGTGGGGGCATGAAGTCAGTGTAAGAGCTGATATAAGGGAAGATGGGAACCCGAGGGAAAGCTGGATGCCGCTGGGAAGGAGGAAGTGGGTACAGGGTAGGAAACCCATGAAGAGCGCTATACCTGGTTTCCAAGCCTGATGCAAGTCCTCACCATTTTATTTTATTTATTTATTTATTTATTTATTAAAATTTTATTTATTTATTTGACACAGAGAGACACAGTGAGAAAGGAGACACAAGCAGGGGGAGTGGGAGAGGGAGAAGCAGGCTTCCCGTGGAGCGGGGAGGCCGATGCGGGGCTCGATCCCAGGACCCTGGGATCATGACCGGAGCCGAAGGCAGACGCTTAACGACTGAGCCACCCAGGCGCCCCTAGTCCTCATCATTTTAAACTCTGTGGGAGGGGCATCTGGGTGGCTCCATCGGTCAAGCATCTGCCTTTGGCTCAGGTCATGATCCCAGGGTCTTGGATCGAGCCCTGCATCGGGCTTCCCGCTCTCCGGGGAGCTGCTTCTCTCGCTTCCTCTGCTGTTCCCCCTACTTGTGCTCTCTGGCTCTCTCTCTTCATCAAATAAATAAATAAAATCTTTAAAAAAAAAAAAACCCACACAAAAAGCTCTGTTGGAAATTTGTCATAAGAATCTGGGAGGGTATAAATTTGAGGCTTATATTCACCTTGCTATTTTACCCCCAAACTCTGAGATCCCACCCAACTCAAACCCTTACAGGTAAGGAAATGAGGCTCAGAGAGGAAAGCGGCTGTTCATGGTCACACTGTAGCCAAAGGGGGTTGTAAGGTCATTTAAACCTTCCCCGTTCTTTTTCTGAGACCCATCTGTTAATTTAATATGTCAACTTGGCTAGGTCATGGCACCAGATATTTGGTCAAACATCACTATAGATGTTTCTGCAAAGGTATTTTTAGGTGAGATTAACATTTAAATCAGTAGTACATCAGATTAGCCTCTGTGATGTGGGTGGGCCTCATCCAATCAGTTGAAGGTCCTACTAGAAAAAAGACTGACTTCCCCAGGAGAAGAGGAAATTCTGCCATCAGACCACACTGGGCTCAAGCTACTTTCCCTGGGTCTCCAGCCTGCCACCTACCTTGCAGATTTTGAACTCACCAGCCTCCACAATCACATGAGCCAATTCCTCACAATAAATCCCCGTCTATGCACATCCTATTGGTTCAGTTTCTGTGGAGAACCCTAACTGATACACCATCATAATTTCTCTAAAGATCCCGCCTACGCTTTATCCTGTGTACCCAGAGCTTCATTTTAAGAAATACTATTCTAGGGCGCCTGGGTGGCTCCATCGGCTATGCGTCTGCTTTCGGCTCAGGTCATGATCCCAGGGTCCTGGGATCGAGTCCGGCATTGGGCTCCCTGCTCCGCGGGAAGCCTGCCTCTCCCTCTGCCCCTCCTCCCACTTGTGCTCTCAATTTCTCTCTCTCAAATAATAAATAAATAAAATCTTAAAAAAATACTATTCTGAAAGGGCCATTGTTGAACAGCAGGTATAGGATGATTAAAATAACTAGTTTCAAATTGCGGATGAGTGGGTGGACTGTGTAGAAAACGGTGTCAGGAAAAGGAAGGAGATCTTGCCATTCGCAACGACGTGGATGGAACCGGAGGGGGTTATGCTGAGTGACATAAGTCAATCAGAGAAAGACATGTATCATAGGACCTCACTGATATGAGGAATTCTTAATCTCAGGAAACAAACTGAGGGTTGCTGGAGTGATGGGGGGTGGGAGGGATGGGGTGGCTGGGTGATAGACATTGGGGAGGGTATGTGCTATGGTGAGCGCTGTGAATTGCGCAAGACTGTTGAGTCGCAGATCTGTACTTCTGAAACAAATAATGCAACATATGTTAAGAAAAAAGAAAAAGAAGGAAATAGCAGGAGGGGAAGAATGAGGGGGAGTAAGTCAGAAGGGGAGACGAACCATGAGAGACGATGGACTCTGAAAAACAAACTGAGGGTTCTAGAGGGGAGGGGGGTGGGGGGACGGGTCAGCCTGGTGATGGGTATTAAAGAGGGCACGTTCTGCATGGAGCACTGGGTGTTATGCACAAACAATGAATCATGGAACACTACATCAAAAACTAATGATGTAATGTATGGTGATTAACATAACAATAAAAAAAGAAAAAGAAAGAAAACAGTGTCAGGGATTTTCCCCACCTTACTGAGAACATAGCAGCAAAAAGCAGCTTGCCCCGTAAAGAACAAAGGCAGGCGTCAAAGATCAACAAGGATCCTTTTCTCCCTGCTCTGTGTCTTTCTGTTTGGGGCAATTTATCCACTGTGGTCAGGATCTGCTCTATTTCCCTTCAAGCTCCCTGTGCTTACCCCATGGGCTGACCACATCATCTGCCCCAAACTGTATCCCATTCTTCTCTTGGGGCATTATCCCTCCGCCATTGTAGGTGGGTACTTGGTGATGTTCTCCTGTGGGAGCTCAAGGAGCCAGACCTGACACTCCAGACTCCAGTTCAGCCAGGGGTATGAGTGTGTGACTTCCGCTCAGCCAACCAGGTGCTCCGCCCTGGGGCTTTGAATCTTACTCAGGTGACGGAAGACTAAGAGGGGAAGGTTGATGCTATCCGTTGCAGCCGAGGTGGAAGAGAACTTGATTGATATTTCGAACAGATTTCTCCGGTTGAAACCATTTCTGGACTTCCTGTGAACTCCGTTTGGCTTCTCGGTCCTCCAGACACCCTTGGTTCCTGCTGTTTTCAAGTCTGACTCTCGGGTTCCCATCCATGCTGACACCCCTGTGAGCCTTTGCTCAAGTTACCCAGAATTGGCTTCTGTAACTGGAGACCAAAACCCCCCCGACCGATCACAGATGCCTAGCCTCTGTTTTTGACTCTGCTTCTAAATTAATAAGTCGTTTTTCTTCCACGAGCCTCGGTTTCCCCCTATGTAAAATTAGGGAATGAGACTAGACCTGTGTTCTGCAAATCTTCTTCAGGCACACACACACACACACACACACAAAACAAAACAAAACAAAACAAAAAAACACTTTGCAAAAACAAAATCTTCCTTATGGGAGCAAATCAATCCTAAAACTGATCGGAACTGCTCTGGCCAAAGGGTTTCGAGGCTCCAGAATCCTGCTATCTTGGCTCTTTCTCAATCGTAGTGGCACTGCGACTTCTCCTCTGATACGTGATGGGAAAGGACTCTACTTCCCCTCTCTCATCGCAACAAAAGATCGCCTGGGTCCACTTCATTAACTCAGGGAGGCATCAAACCGGCAGTTTCTCATTGACAAAGACTCGTTTCTTCTTGAAGAAACGTGCTAAGCGAGTGTCTATGAGACATTTAAACACAAACACATAATCAATGCGACTGCCAAGTTTTCAGAGCACTTAAAAATTTTTTTTAATTTTTATTTTAATTCCGGTGTAGTTAACATAGTGTTATATTAGTTTCAGGTGTGCAATATAGAGATCCCACACAATTCTACACATGACTCAGTGCTCCTCACCACATGTGCCCTCCTTAATCCCCATCACCTGTTTCCCCCATCCCGCCCCGCCCCCCCACCTCCCCTCCGGTAACCACCAGAGTTATGGGTCTGTTTTTTGGTTTGTCTCTCTCTCTCTCTCTTTTTTTTCCCTTTGTTCATTTGTTTTGTTTCAGAGAACTTTTTTTGTGTGGAGAAGGCGAAAGAAAGCCACAAAAAAGCAAACAACAAAAAACTATGAGAGTGAGGATGTTTTTCGGCTCTCTTTAAAGCATGTGTGCATATATGTCTTGTCCACTTTAGATTATTTTATTGGGTCTTTGAGGGATAGACTTGGAACTTCCTTCATGATAAATACATAACTTAGGACTTTTTGTGGTAAAACAAACCTAGTATAACTTCCACCATTAAGATCTGATGTATTTAATAGCGTGTGATGTATTTAAACACTGTCCCTCCCCTTATCCAGGTACTGTGCTAAGGATTTGCACATACAGTCTCAGATAATTTCAAATGACTCCCTGGAAAGGTATCATTTATGATTCCTGTTTTATAGCTGAGGTCAGTGAGGCTCAGAGAGGTTAAGCAACTTACCTAAGCTCACACAGCTAGTAAATAGCCACTGACTGCATGGCTCCAAAGCTTATGTTCTTTCAAACAAGACTCTACTCATTTAGATAATGCCATGCATGTGGATCTTTCAAAAAATGTGGAGTAAGTTGACAGTATATTTCAGTGGTCATTCAGCTTTCTGATCTAGAGACACCTCAAAGGGAAGACTCCTGGCTGAAGAAGCACAAGAGACCTCTGGACACCTCTCCTGGATCCAAGTGCCTTTGCAGGGAACTAGCAGAGGTAGTTCTTAAAAAGAGCATCCTGTTAGCAGTGGGCAGTCTTCTTCCTCTATAGTCAGTTGAAATTTCCTCTGGGAATGCAAACTTTTTTTTAAAGATTTTATTTTATTTATTTGACAGAGAGAGAGAACACTAGAGAGGGAACACAAGCAGGGGGAGTGGGAGAGGGAGAAGCAGGCTCCCCGCCGAGCAGGGAGCCCGATGCGGGGCTCAATCCCAGGACCCTGGAATCATGACCTGAGCCGAAGGCAGACGCTGAACGACTGAGCCACCCAGGCACCCTGCAAACTAATCTTTTAAAAGATTTTATTTATTTATTTATTTATTTATTTAGACAGAGAGACGGGGGGAGGGGCAGTGGGAGAGAGAGAATCTCAAGCAGACTCCCCACTGAGCTCAGCGTCCTGATGCCGGGCTCGATCCCACAACCCTGAGTTCAGGACCTGAGCTGAAATCAAGAGTCAGATGCCCAATGGACTGAGTCCCCAGGCGCCCCAAAGCAAACTAGTTTTAACAAACCATAACCAGGAAGAGGAATTTGCAACTAAGAAAGACCTTTTGTGAAAATTAATTCTCTGAAGATAATTATGGGATTAGGGAATATGAGACCAGAAGATAATTATGACCTGGCACAAATAATCCTAATTTCTATTCTTGGTTATCAACCACGTTGTCTGTGTCAGCTGTTACCATTTCTAATAATGATGGTTCTCTACAGGTAACCCAAAGGGTATTGGCCCCAGAGGAGTTCATCAATGTGTGCACATCTGTGTTTTACCAGGAGAGAATACATTTCTAGTGGCTGGTCCTGAATATGCCATTATGTAACTGAGTGGCCTTGGATGAGTTACATAAACCCATTGGGCCTCAGTTTCTTCGTCTTTGAAGTGAGGGATTTAGATGAGACACTCTTTAAACTTTAACTCTAAAATTCCAATTTTTGCTGGTTGCTTCGAAGGACCGAGGCCCATGCAATCCCATGTGTGTCCAGCAGAGGTCAGAAGATGTCACCAAAGGCTCTGAGGTCTCCAATAATCTAGGTTAGCATTGTAAATTTTTTTCTTTTCTTTCTTTTCTTTTCTCTTTCTTTTTCTCTTCTTTTCTTTCTTTCTCTTTTTTTGTAAATAGTTTCATGGTAGCCCCTATTTTTCATGTTAGTTACCTGATTTTTACAGTTAGGCCAGGCATAAAAGCAGGCATTTTTCCTGATTAAAGAAGAGATGCATTGTCTGCTTCAGGCTTCCTTGTCAAATGTAAACCATTTCCCAACTAGTTAATGCCTGGTGAGTGAAGGTAACTTGTCTGACAGAAGGTGACATGAAGTGCTAGGGGCAGTTTTATACTTAGAGTAAGTGTGAACAGTAAACTTGCTACAGAAAATTCCGTGTCAGGGGCACCTGGGTGGCTCAGTCGGTTGAGCGAGCGTCTGCCTTTGGCTCTGGTCACGGTGTGGTCAGGCTCCCTACTCAGAGGAGAGCCTGCTTCTCCGTCTCCATCTGCCTCTTGCCCAGCTCATGCTCTCGCGCTCAAATAAATAAATAAAATTTAAAAAAAAGAAAGAAAGAAAATCCCATGTCATCAAAACTCTCTCTTTTTAACAAAAGATTCCTGAATCCTACCTAATGACCTATTTATTTTGAAACATATTTACCTCAGCAAAATTCTTTTTCCGGTTTTGTTTTTTTTCCCCCAGTTTACTAGGATACAACTGAATGTTTAAGACCTGTAAGTTACTGAACATGTATATGTGACATGATTATCACAATGAGGTTAGCGAACACATCCATCACCTCACAGAGTTAAAATCTGAAAAGTTTTTGTCACCATGGGCTTAACCAGTATTTGGCTCTCTCTCTCTCCTGGTTTCATCAGAGGAATTATTTGGGAAATGCATCATCACAGAGATAGAGGCTTCTAATAAATATTGAAATATGATAAGCATTGTTTTTTTAGGCAGAAACTGGACGACTAGTTTACATATGGACTGAGTCGAAGGAACTGGGAATTAAAGAAAGGACTGCAGCCAGGTCAAACCCATCCCAGCAGTTGAAAGAGCATGTAGTATAGAAAGAGTCTGGTGGTTCAAGGTTTGAGCTCTCGGTAAGACGGACCTGCATTTGAACCTTGCTAACGTTACTTAATCTCCCCAGACATAAACTCTTCAATGTCTTTATCTATAAAATGAAGATAGCCACATAAGATTGTTGTGAGGATTAAATGAGATAATATAGGCAAAGAATGTGGCCGGGCACCAGCCACATAACAAAGGCTCAGTAGGTGAGAGCAGTTGTTGTCCTACATTATTTGGGAGGAGTCAGTGTAAAAACAAACCCAGGTCAAAATCACCACGCCTTTTTCCCCTGCTATGACACACTCCTCCAGGCAAGGCCTGGACCCCTGTCTCCCTATCATAACATAGACCCACAGCCCAGCCAGGGCAGGTGTTATGAGGAGAGCCCAGAGCAGGGGGACCAAGAAGAGCAGGGAGACCTACTAGGTCCCGCAGGAGAAAGCTGTGTGGTGCGCTGCCGATATGATAAGGGTATTGGCAGTGCAGTAAGCGGGAGCGGACCGGCGGACGGGGCTCCTCAGAAGGCCGGAGGGGGGACGGTGAGGGGGTGTGATTGAACAGAACACTCCAGATGGGCTATCGCATGTACTGGAATACACTCCCCCGCTAGCAGGGACGGGAGTGGAGCAGGGGTGGTTAGGGCAGGACCTGCGACCATCTGCCCACACTCCAGAGACCAATTCCAAGGACCCAGGCCAGTCGCTGAGGGGCCTCCCAAGGACCCATGTTCAAAACCCAAAATTGAGGGGCTCCTGGGTGGCTCAGTCGGTTAAGGGCCTGCTTTTGGCTCAGGTCATGATCCTGGAGTCCTGGGATGGGTCCCCTGCTCAGCGGGGAGCCCGCTTCTCCCGTTCCTCCTGTTTGTGCTTGCATGCAGACCCGCTCTCTCTCAACTAAATAAATAAAACCTTAAAACACACACACACACATACAAATTGAAAGCTAGATGGCTGTTTCCTTCTGTTTCCTTATTCCTTGCCTCGGACCGTAGCTCAGAGCTCCCTGGAAAGGGTTTAAATTCTTCGGGTTTCTGTTTACTCAAATGAAAAGAAAGTGGAAGGAAGTGTTGATTCAAAGAGAAACTTTCTGCTTCCGTCTGAAAAGGACTAGATCCTAATCCTGACTCTGGCGAGGGTCTTGCCTGCACCCAGCCAAGCTCTTTGCTCCTCTGCCCTCGTTTCTGGTGCCCGTCTCGGAGCTCTGGAGTTATGATGGCAAGCCCCCACCTTGAGGCATAGGGGAAGCAGCGAGTGTAATTTGTGATTCCTGGTATCTGTTGCCCACGTACTCCAGACAGGAGACAGGTTGCTGTCAACGTAATATAAGATGTTTTTATGCAACCAAAAAAAAAAAGATACCTCATATGCAGCAAAATAGCTACTACCAAAAAAAAAAAAAAGGAAAGAAAGAAAGAAAAAGAAAAGAAGGAAAATAACAAGTGTGGGCAAGGAAGTGGAGAAACTGGAACCCTTGTGCACTGTTGGTGGGAATGCCAAATGGTGCAGCCGCGGTGGACGAGTATGGAGGTTCCCTCCCAAAACATTAAAAATAGAACTGCCCCGTGATCCAGCGATTCCACTTGTGGGTTGGGTATGTCCCCGAACGAACAGAAAGCAGAAACTCGAAGAGATACTTTGTTCCCCCGTTTTCAGAGCAGCACTATTCATAAGAGCCAAATGGTAGAAGCAATCCCGGTGTCCCGTCTTCGGTTAAATGGATAAACCCAATGCGCTGGATACCTACAATGGCATAGTATTCGGTCTGTCACATGCCACAACGAGAATGAACCTTGAGGACCTCATGCTCAGCGGAAGAAGCCGGTCATAAAAAAAAAGACAATTTTCATTAATAGGAAGTACTTAGAAGAGTCAAATTCCTAGAGACAGAAAGTAGAACGTGGAGTTACTGGGTAATGGATACAGAGTTTCAGTTTAAATAGATGAAAGAAGTTGGGATAAAAGGAGCAGATGGGTGCACAATGGCGTGTGAACATACCTAATACCACTGAAATGCACACTTAAGCACAGTTAAGATGGTAAGTTGTACGTTATGTGTATTTTTGCACAATTTAAAAAATGGAAAACACACAATCTGGCATATGTTGTTGGAAAACCTCTCTGGGAAAGGGGTAATACTAGATACTGAACGGTTTATAATAACCCCAGCGATAGTCGCCACTTACTTAAGAAAGTCTGTAGAGCTCCGTTAAGTGCAATAACACTGTTCTTCCCATTTTATAGACAAGGAGAATGAACAGTAGGGAGATGAAGCAATTTGCCTAAGTATAGACAGCTAGTTGGTCCCAGGCCTGCATGACTGCAAAGCTGGTACTCTTAAACTTCTCGGTCTCTTTTCTTACAAAGAATTCCCTGCTTTGCTCACCCTATTCCACCAGCACTGACAGCCTTGAGGTTCTTCCGACAGTCCTGCCTCAGGACCTTTGCTGGTGCTGCTCTCTCCACTTGGAACGTGATTCCCCCAGATGTCTACATGATGTCCCCCTCTGTCACTCCCATCAGGTCTCTGCCTACCTGTCCCCTTATTATTAAGGCCTACCCCCCAAATGAAGTTCTCTTCCTCTTTTTCGTTCCTCTCCAGCCCTGACTGGTTTGATTGTTCTTTGTCTGTCTCCCCCACTAGGACAGAAATCCCCCTGGTTCTCCCCATGGCTGTATCTTCCCAATCTATGAATGAGTGAATGAATCAGTGGCTCCTGGGACGAGTATGCCCGATGGGTAGAGCAGCAGGGGTCTGGATGCCAAGTTCTGAGGGAAAACCACCTCTAAGCCCTCATTCTCCTCACCACCGATTTAACTTACAGCAGCGCCCCGTTCTAGAGGCACGGTTCAAAAGCCAGGAATGACACCACCCTCCCTACCTCCCTCTTCCCCATTCCACTCTTTATCAGAACATTGGCTTACTCCTCCCCGGAACCTCCGCCCCTAAGCACTCCCCTTTGGACCTTTCCTGCCCATCGTCTGGATCACAGGTGCTAAAGACGAGTCTAAGCGGGGATGGGCGTACCAGCCGGACAGGCTGCCGGGGGGTGTAAGAATCCGGGGTGCAGTTGGGGGGATGTCTACAAACACTCCCTGTTTGATCCCTGAGGCCCCACTGCGATGTCTTCCCTCTGACGAGTTTATTCTAGCAAGAATCAACTTCCTTTCGGCCAGTCAGCTTGAGCTCTTCAAAATGTGGCTCAAACCTGCTTGCCTACGCCCCCATCCCTGCGGCTATCCTATTCCAGGTCCAGGGCCCCAACTTGCGGGCCCCGGGGTAGGCACAGCCCCCTCCAGGCTCATCACACCTTCACCGGCTCCCTTTACTCCAGACTGGAAGTTTCTGGGGTTTTTGGGGGGGAGGGGGAGCGACAGGCTAGCACAGCGTCTGGCAGAGGGCAGATCCTTAAATAAACCTCAAATAAATATTGTTGACAAAATGAAAGGGGCGGGGCGCCTGGGTGGCTCAGTCGGTTAAGGGTCTCTCTTTAGCTCCGGTCATGATCCCAGGGTCCTGGGATCGAGTCCCACATCGGGCTCTCTGCTCAGCGGGGAGCCTGATTATTCCTCTCCCTCTGCCCCTCCCCCTTCTTGTGTGTGTGCTCTCTCCCTCAAATAAATAAAATCTTAAAAAAAAAAAAATGAAAGGGGAGGTGGGAAGACAACCCAAGACAAATATGACCGACTTCACATTTTGAGGGCTGGTGCTACACATTATAAATTAGTGCTATGTGCTTTCTATGTCTTCTCTTGCTACCAATGCCAGGGCTAGCCCGGAGTCCTAGAGGTCACTACATTTTATGTAGGACATACATCTGACTCAAGACAAATGTGGCTTTGCCCCCACATAACCAGTGGGGCTGGTAGCCGGTGAGCCCCATGTTAGTTCCAAACCGGTGCCGAGGGGCGAGTTCAGCACCATCCTCCCTCCCTCCTTCCTCCCTCAAACCCAGCGGCTTGCTGGTGCACCTTCCTCTTGGGCTAACTCCTCGGTGGGGGAGGGAGGGAGGAGGGAGTTCGGGTTTGCAGAGGGACGGGCTGAGCAGTAGGGGAAGCCCCACGAGGTGGGTGAGCACCGCTGGGAGCCCAGACCCCAGAGGGTGACCTTCCTCTGATGATTCATCTTTCCTCCAGTCCCCTCTGGCCCCCTGGGAAGGACAGGGGCCTCGCTGGGCTGGCTTCAAGAAGGGCCAAAAGTCTGCGGCGCCTGGGTGGCTCAGATGGTTAAGCGACTGCCTTCGGCTCAGGTCATGATCCTGGAGTCCCGGAATCGAGTCCCGCGTCGGGCTCCCTGCTCAGCAGGGAGTCTGCTTCTCCCTCTGACCCTCTTCCCTCTCGTGCTCTCTATCTCTCATTCTCTCTCTCAAATAAATGAATAAAATCTTTAAAAAAAAAAAAGGGGCCAAAAGTCTGAGAAGATGCAGCCTCTGCCACACCCAGAAAAGAATCTAGAAACCTCTGTGCCTATTTCTCGAAGTTTCGTGTTTTGTTTTTTTTTTTTACCACACAGAACTGGTCCTCCTTCATTCTTCACCACAGGTTAGCAGTGCCCCGGGGACCATCCCCTCAGCAAGCAGCTCCCTACTTGCTGGACTTCATTCTGCTTCTGCGGTCAGCGTGGGGCCCCTGGGGGCAGTTTCAGCCAACACCTACACTTCGCGGACCCCACCTCGTGGAGACTGGAGCAACTGTCCCAAGTTTGCCGCCATCACCTGGAGGTTTCAATTAGGTAGATCTGGGCACACCCTGAAATCTATGTGCAAAGCACCCCAGATGCTTCATCAAATAGCTGATGAAAACCAAGCTCCTGAGCGTCAGGCCCCTTCTGATCCCCTGGGCCTGATTTCCCGAGCATGCACCCTGTGCTTCCTGTAGTTGGCTCCGGCCAAAACGCTGCTGAGGCTGCACCTTCGGCCTGGGAAGCCCTTTCCCATCAGCCCCACCACCCCTGAAGGAGTTAGGTGTGTCCTATTCTGCTCCCACATAGCTCTGCGCGTTTGCCACTCAGAACCTGTGCACACACTGTAGGTTGGACCCAACACCCTTCTGACCTTGTCTTCGCTTGGTTCCCTCCTCCGTTGGAAAACATGCCTTCTTAGCTCCCTGGTAGCTGGGGGTTATTATGGGGCATAGTTCTGGCCAATGTTGAAGAAGCTCCAGCCCACGAAGGATTTCTAGAAAGCCTGAGCTATCTCCATCCTGGGGCTCCTGCCTTTCTTCTTCCTACGTGCTGCAATGGCTGGAACTGCCATCATGGCACTTAGAGGGAAAGGCCAAGGGAATTAAAGCCCCCCACCCATGTGGTGAGGGAGCAGAAGGCTAGCTAAGGATAAGGCACAGGCTGACAGCCAGCAGCCTCCCCCCACCCCACCCCCACCCCACCCCCGCCCCCTGCACCCTTGGGACATGTGTGATATTCTTCCAAAAGCTCCCAACTATCCTAATGTTAATGCCTTGCTAGAGGGAAAAGCAACCTTAACTTGACAATGGCAAAGGCTTCCAGTATCTTGTAAGGTCCTCTTTAGCATCTGAAAGTTCTTTTGAAAACCTCCCTTTTTCCTTAACTTCCCCCAACCCCACAGTATAGAATCAATTGCTCCTCACAACCCTGGTGCAGGGCTTTCTGGCCACCGGTCCTGTCTCCGTGCTTTCATAAACCACAGTTTTGCACCAAAGATGTCTAAAGAATTCTTTCTTGGCCATCGGCTCAGGACCCCACCCCACCAAACCTCACCTATGTTCTAAAACCACATCCGTGTGCACATAAAAAACAACAACAACAACAAACAAAACTCAGAGAGGTGAGGTGACTCACCTCAGATCACTGGGGTAGCGTTGACGCGATCACGTCTAAAGCACCTGGTTCCTGCTCTGAGTCGAACGGACTTTCCACAACATTGCCCTCCCTGACACAAAGCCAGCGGGGAGCTGCAAAAGGACAATGTGAGCGCATCAATATCTTTCCTGAGATGCATTCTGTGTCCCCCTACCCTCTCTCTCTCTCTTTTTTAAGATTTTATGTTTAAGCAATTTATACACCCCATACGGGGCTCGAACCCACAACCCCAAGATCAAGAGCCGCACGCTCCACTGACACAGCCAGCGAGGCATCCCTGTGTCCCCTTTCTCTCATTTAGAGCGAGGACTGATGAGAAAGGCAGGCTTAGAAGGACAGGTCAGGGACTCGGTTTTACTGTGTAACTGTAAGTTCCTTGCCACACGCCGTGGAAACTGAATGACTGAAGGAAGAGAAAGTGTCTACAGAAGCTAATGGGCCGCTCACAGAACCATCAGGAGACCCGAGAACTAGGTTCAAAGCTGCCAGGGACACAGCCCCAAGAGGGACCTTCCTATGTGTGCTTCAGTGAGCTTTGCCGCCCCTGCTCTGTGCTCTTCCACCCCACGAATGAGCATGCTCTGGGGCCCCTGCTGGCCCAGCCACCACCAGCTACCCACCGAAGTCTGGCATAGGCCCCTCTGCTTGGCGAACCTAGACCACATGCCCTGGCCTTCTCTGCAAAGGGGAGAGTGAGAAAGGTAAACCCAGCATGTTCCGTTTCTCCAGTGAGGGGTGGGTGCCTCCTCCTAATAAAACCATAACATCGAGATGATGCAGTTTTGGAATATAGGGGAGGTTCAGTGGGGTGGAGTCCGGAGCCGACAAACAAGAAAGAATTCTTTTTTTTTTTTTTTAAGATTTTATTTATTTGACAGAGAGAGACACAGCGAGAGAGGGAACACAAGCGGGGGGAGTGGGAGAGGGAGAAGCAGGCTTCCCGCTGAGCAGGGAGCCCCACGCGGGGCTCGATCCCAGGACCCCGGGAGCATGACCTGAGCCAAAGGCAGACGCTTAACGACTGAGCCACCCAGGCACGCCATAAGAAAGAATTCTTTAGGCGTCTTTGGTGCAAGACGGTGGTTTATTAAAGCCCGGGGACAGGACCCATGGGCAGAAAGAGCTGCTGCCCCGTGGTCTTGAGGAGTGGCTGATTACATAGTCAGGAGTTGGGGAGATGAGGACAAAGGGGGTGTCCAGAAGGACTGTCATATGCTAAAGACTCTCAGGATACTGGAGGCCTGGTTATTGTCCAACCAAGGTTGTTTTTCCCTCGAATGAGGCACTAACATGAAGACAGTTGGGAGTCTCCTGGAGGAGTGTTACGTTCCTCCTATCACACATCCTTGTCAATGGGCTTCAGGTTCAAAAGAAATTCAATTTTATTTACATTTCCTTCTGCCTCAGCCTCCCTCAATTTCATGTTGGTGAGGGTGATGTTAGGGCTTCAGGAAACTGGTCTCTGGAAGTTAGGTTATTGACAAGAAAGCTTCTTCCTTGTAAATGACTAGGACATTTGTAAACTGAGGGAGACTCCCGTCCTGCAGGACTGTGATCTCTATCAGTTAACCATTTGTTTTTCCTTTAGGGCCGCCAGGAGTGCCTGAGGAATGTCACATATATCACATGGGGGGTGAGGTGTAGGGTGTCAGCTTCTGCTTTGTCCTCAGCTAGCCTTCTGCTCCTTCATCCCGGGGTCCTCTAAACATAAGAAAGGGGTTCAAGTGCTGGGTGGCAAGGAAAAAAAAAAAGGAGAGACATGTACCTCACCTATTGGAACTGGGGCCCCAGGAAGACAGGATGGGTCCCAGGACTGGCTTAGGGCGAGAAGAGCTCTCAGCAGCGACGGGGCAGGTGGGTCTAGCCAATACATGCGATTTGACTTTGTGGGACACCGTCCCCACAGCCCCAGGGCAAGTCACATGCTTGGGGAAACTGCAAACACAGGAAGGGAAATTGAGCAATCTCAAGGAGACATGAAGTCTAAATATGTTCCGGGAGGAAGGGGAAGGCTCATTTCTCCCTACCTTGGTTGGGAGATCATTTATGCGGGGAGGGGGAGGAGGGGAGGCTGATTTCATATTAAGGACCTGCTATCTTTGAGTGCCAGGCTAGTACTGGACTGCTGCTGACATAATGCCCTTTAGTCTGGAGAAAGGAACCAACCTGGAGCAAGAAAGGGAAACAGAACAGTCTCCATAAGTTCGGGGAGAGGTCAGGAAAAGACTCTGCCCACTTGCCATGCTCTCTAGGCCACTTTCTCCCTCTTGAAAGCCTCTCTTGTGAGGAGCAGGTAGGCGTGTGAGGGCAGAGCGTGCTTGGTTGGCTGGCTGGAGAGGAAATCCAAGCCCCCTCCTGCGCCCCGCAGGGTGGGGTCTCCAGTCCTGCCCCAAGGCTCAGGCACTTTTTATGACCAGCAAGGTGGGTCTAGTTCTGGGTAGGGCATTAGGAAATTGGTTGTTGCCTCGTTCACCTAAATCCGAACCCTGGATCCTGGCTTTCATCAGCCATGAAGGAGACGTTGTGATCCACACCTGCTTTACTCCTCTATGTCTCAGTAGTTCAGAACTCAGATGGAGAAAAGGGGTGTTCCTTCTGACACCACCCCCAATCCCACCAGTGATTTCAGATAATATTAACACCGAATTTCTCAAATCTTAAAGGATTCATTTTCTTTTCTTTTCTTTTTCTTAAAGATTTCATCTATTTATTTGACAGAGGGAGACATAGCAAGAGCAGGAACACAAGCAGGGGGAGTGGGAGAGGGAGAAGCAGGCTTCCCGCGGAGCAGGGAGCCCGATGTGGGGCTCGATCCCAGGACCTCCGGATCATGACCCGAGCCGAAGGCAGACGCTCAACGGCTGAGCCACCCAGGCGCCCAGGGACCGTTCACTTTTGTCACTGTGGATAAATGAACAATGCAGTCCAACCCTGAGCCTCAAGTGAAAAAGAGCCCTGCTTCCTAAGATGATTCAAAAGTGAATCCTTGGGGCGCCTGGGTGGCTCAGTTGGTTAAGCATCTGCCTTCGGCTCAGGTCATGATCCCGGGATCGAGTCCCACATCGGGCTCCCCGCTCCGCGGGAAGCCTGCCTCTCCCTCTCCTGCTCCCCCTGCTTGTGTTCCTGCTCTTGCTATGTCTCTCTCTGTCAAATAAATAAATAAAATCTTAAAAAAAAAAAAAGTGAACGGTCCCTGCCCTCGTGGAGCTCATATTTTAGTGGCGGAAGGATAGATGATACACAAATATACCTCAAAAGAAGAGACCTCAATTTTAGGTTTTGTTGGTTGTATGGAATTGAAATTGTACAGAGTCACAGAGACTCACTGATGGTATTGAAAGACGTCTTTAAATTTGTTTTAAAGATTTTATTTAGAGAAGCCCGGGGCAAAAGACTTTATTTATTTGTCAGAGAGAGAGAGCACAAGCAGGGGGAGAAGCAGGCAGAGGGAGAAGCAGGCTCCCCACTGAGCGGGGAGCCCGACGCGGGACTCAGTCCCAGCACCCTGGGATCAGGACCGAGCTGAAGGCAGACGCCCAACACACTGAGCCACCTAGGCGCCCCTCAAATCTAGCTTGTTAAAGATGATGGAGGAGAAGGATAGAAACCGTCTGGGATTTTGGTGGCCTTGCTGAGTGGTTGAACCAACACCGACATCTGCTTATCTCTAGATTTCTTATTATGCCAGGAAAACAAATTCATTTCTTTATCGATAAGTCAGGTTTTAAGGTATTTGAGGCCTAAAGTATTTCTGCCCAATGCTCTCTATTCTGGCACTTCTTTATTTCTTTAAATTTTTTAAAATATTTATTTACTTATGTCATCTCTACACCCAATATGGGGCTCGAACTCATGACCCCGAGATCAAGAGTCACATGCTCCTCCCAGCTGAGCCAGCCAGGCGCCCCCAGACCTTCTTTATTTTTGAATGTAGTACGACTGTCAAAAAATGGAAGTGGCCTAGGTCTCCCTCACACCCTGAGAGTCCCTGGTTTGAGCACCTTGGTTGCACAGGACTTTTCCATCGTCCAGGACGTCCCGTTTCTAAGCCGTGGGAGGATTCCTGATTACACCGCAAATGACCACACGGACTATTTCTCTGCCTCCCTCCAGGTGGCTCCATCTCTTGGTTCTGAGCCCTGTTCCTGATTTTACCCCTTCTTCGGAGCAGGAGCGGGGGTGGGACCCTGGGATCATGACCTGAGCCGAAGGCAGACGCTTAACCGACTGAGCCACCCAGGAGCCCCCACTTGATTTTTAATTATAAGCAGGGAACTAGTGTACAGTGGAAACTACCAGGCACCTCAAGTATAAAGGAGGAAAAGACAAACCAAATGAAAAAAAAAAAATAGAAAACAGGAACTCTGAGAAAATAGACAATATAGAAAACAGCAATTTTTTAAAAAATTATTTCCTATCTCAACTAGCTAAGGGAAGATCTTGCCTTAGGATGCTCCAAAAAAGGAACAGCCAGGGAAGAAGTAAAAGTTCTTGGAAATTAAACAAATAGTGGAAGAAATAAAGTAGTCCCCAGAACAATTGCAAGTAAAACCAAGAAGATCTTCCAGAACGTAGAACAGAAAGAAATAGATGAAAAAGAGAAAAGAAAGGACATTTAAGGAACCAATCCAAATATCCCAAAGCTCCCTCGGTCCGCTGAAGTGCCCTGGGGGAGCCCAGGTCTTCAGTTTGGGGGATGGGGACACATGGAGCTTTCTAGCCCTTCTGAAAATGGGGACCATTCAGAGCAGGAGTGGCCTGTGCATGACAGTGGTAGGGAGGAGAGCAGCCGTGCCCAGAAGCTCTAGAAGCCAGCTTGAATTATGGACATCACACTCTAATTAAATTTAAAAATTATTATTCAAATATTGTCAACTCATTTTTTCATATAGGTGCCACATTAAATATTCAAAAGGTGCAAAGTGAAAAGTCTCCTTCCTACCCCCATCCCCTAGCTCTCCAGTTCCCCTACCTGGATCCCCTTTTCCTCAATTTCTAGTAACACTTTCCTGTAAGTCCGGAGTCCCTCCAAATGCCATCAGGCTTATACAAATACTATGTTCAAGCCACCGTAGGCTTTCATGAACACTCAGCGTCTTTCCAGCTTCCACTGCCCTGGTCCAAAGCCACTCCCACATTTTTATTTTATTTATTTATTTTTTTTAAAGATCTTATTTATTTTTTGACAGAGAGAGAGACACAGCGAGAGAGGGAACACAAGCAGGGGGAGTGGGAGAGGGAGAAGCAGGCTTCCCGCGGAGCAGGGAGCCCGATGCGGGGCTCGATCCCAGGACCCTGGGATCATGACCTGAGCCGAAGGCAGACGCTTAACGACTGAGCCACTCAGGTGCCCCCCACATTTTTAGATATTTGTGAACAGGGGCACCTGGGTGGCTCAGTCGGTTAAGCATCTGCATTCATGGGACGACTGGGTGGCTCAGTTGGTTAAGCAGCTGCCTTTGGCTCAGGTCATGATCCCAGGGCCCTGGGATCGAGTCCTGCATCGGGCTCCTTGCTCAGCAGGGAGCCTGCTTCTCCCTCTGCCTGCAGCTCCCCCTGCTTGTACTCTCGCTCACTCTCTCTTGCCCATGCTCTCTCTCTCTAGCAAATAAATAAATAAAATCTTAAAAAAAAAAAAGCATCTGCCTTCAGCTCAGGTCATGATCCCAGGGTCCTGGGATCTAGCCCCCCATCTGGCTCCCTGCTCAACAGAGAGTCTGCTTTTCCCTCTCCCTCTGCCACGTCCCTTGCTTGTGCTTGCTCTCTCTCTCAAATAAATAAATAAAATCTTTAAAAAAAAATAGATACTTGTGAACAGAAATACCCTCCCAAAATCCATATTAGTCATCAATTGCTGCACAACAAATTAACCCAAAACTTAGCAGCTTCAGAAAACAATAAGTATTTATTAGCTCTCATACTTCAGAGGGTCGGGAATTTAGGCATACCCTAACTCAGTAGTTCTGTCTCTGGGTCTGTCATGAAGCCGCAGTGGAATGTCAGCTGGGGTTACAGTCATCCGCAAGCCGGACCTCGGACTGGACGGTCCACTTCCAAGATGGCTCCCTCCCAGGGCTGTTGGCGGGAGGCCTGTTTCTTGCCACCCAGACCTCTCCATAGGGCTGCTTGAGCACCTGAGCATCCTCATGACATGTCAGTAAATCAGCCAAAAGAAACAGTCCACAATGGCTTAATGCCCTGGCCTTGGCAGTCACACACCATCATGTGTGTGATGTCCTACTGGTGTAACCCAGAAGTCAGCCCAATGCAGCCAACACAGGGTATGACTACCAGGAGGCTAGACTCTTGGAGGTCTTAGAGCCTGACAACCATACCTACCCCAGAAGCAAACAATGCCACTGGTCTCTTAGCTGTCCTTTTCAGAGATATTTTATTCAGACATGGCAATTACAAATATATGTATTCTTCGCCTCCCTCTTTTTGGCAAATGGTAGCGTGCTATATCCACTCTTCTGCACCTTGTTTTCTTTCACTTAACAATAAATCTTGGCGATCATCCCATATCAGTATCTAATGCATGCCTAATTCTTTTTAGCATCTGCATACTGTCCCACTGCATGAATGAAACATAATTAATTTAACCAGTCCACTATTGTGGGGTACACAGGCTACTATGAATCTCTTTTTTTTTTTTCTTTTAAAGACTAGAATCTGGCTCAGGCACTTCTAACCATGCAACTTCAGGCCAAGTTACTTAACCTCTTTGAAATTGAGTTTCATCATTTGTAAAACAGGAATAATGAACGTCCCTCGCTCACACTTCACAGGGTCATTGGGAAGATTAAATGTCAATCAGTGTGTAAAGCAACTAGCATCCTTCATGGGGAAGTGCTCAATCAGTGTTTGTGCCTTTCCTCTTTGCTGTAATGACTCCCCAGAGCCGGTCCCTGCCCTTGGGAAACGCTTTCCTATTTCCAGTCCCATGCACTGGTATCAGCCTCACCTGCTGGGTCATCAATGGGAGGTTTCACCCAAAGAAAGGCCTCTTGTGTCTGCTTCTCACACCCTCATGTTGTCATATTCTGAAATAGCCACGGGGCCAGCCTGGGCTGTTTGCCTTCCCTAACACTGACCTAGTTGGCAAGCACTGCAGAGGGGAAATGTCAGGCTCTGGGCCTGGTGCACCCTCGGGATGTTCGCACAGCGCAAACAGGAGTTTGCTGGCTGGGTGGATCCTAGTCAATAGGAAGATAGACGGATTAAAGGCAAACTGGAGAGAAATCCCTACCCTGGAAATAAGAAGAAGGCTGGATGCTGACTCTGTTTGGAGGTTTTTCATTTTGTTTTGTTGTTAATTTATTTATTTGATATATAAAACAGCTTTATGGATATATAATTCATATGCCATGCAAATATGCCCATATACCCATTTCAAGTGTATAGTTCAACGCTTTTTACTATATTCGAGAGTTGGGCAACTGTTGTTACAATCAATTTTAGAAAAATTTCAACACCCAAAAGAGAAACATTCATGCCCATTAGCAGTCACTCTCCTGTTCTCACCCCCATCTCTTCAGTCGTAGGCAACTACTAAGGTACTTTGCCTATCCTGGACATTTCATATAAACGGAATCCTGTAATATGTGGTTTCATGTGACGGGCTACTTTGACTTAAGCAAAATGTTCTCAAGGTTCGTCCATGGTGTAGCATGAATCAGCACTTCATTCCTTTTTATTGCCAAATAATACTCCATTGTATGGCTGTACTACATTTTGTTTATCCATTCATCAGTTGATGGACAAATTTGGGCTCTTTCTACTTTTTGGCTATTATGAGTAATGATGCTACGAACATTCATGTAAAAGTTTTTGTGTAAACATATGTTTTCCTTTATATTGGGTATATATCTGGGGAGTGGATTTGCTGGTTCATGGGGAAACTCTATGTTTAACCTTTGGAGGAATGCCAGACTGTTTTCCAAGAGGCTGCACGGTCGTACATTCCCACCGGCAGCCTATGAGGGTTCCAGTTCCTCTACCGCCTCACCAACACCTGTTATCGTCAGTCTTTTCCATTATATTCATCCTACGATGAAGTGGTATCTCATTATGGTTTTGCTGATGACTAATGATATTGAGCATCTTTTCATGCGCTATTGGCCATTTGTAGATCTCCTTCAGAGGAATGCCTATTTAAGTCCTTTGCAACTTTTTCATTGAGTATTTGTTATTTTTCTGTTGATTGTAAGAGTTCTTTCTATATTCTAGTGGGGGCTTATTTTAATCTTTTTGAAAGACTTTTATCAGTCACATGTATACTCATAGTAGAGTAGCAATGTGTTTGAATCCAAAGAATACAATAGCTGGGTTTATCAGGAGGTAAAAATGTTTGCAAAGCTGATACAACATTATCAGAGACCTAGAGACCCCTGGAATCCAGAAGATCCAACTAGCAACTTAAAAAAAAAATCACTTTAAGCTCAGTAAAGATATCTCATTGGCTTGTTTCTGTGCTTTCCTTAGATGGAAGGAAACAGAACGGTTCTACCTCAAGTCCACACCACCGGGAAAAGCAAATCTGTAGGCAACAGCAGAGTAGAGGCTAGAGAACATTCCATGGTGCAGTGGACACCATGACCTCAGAAAGGGTGTCATTATTTCATTTTTTCTCATTTCATTTCAATGGACATTAAATGAGGATTTCCTATATACGTCATATATAGAGGTACAAAGACAAATGAGTAAGTCATAGAGGAACAAGTAGACACACAAGCAAATGATTTTCAGCACCAAGCGAACAGAGATGTGTCCAAAGCATGTTGAGAGCATGGAGAAAGAAGCAATCTCTTTTGTCAAGAAGGGGTAATGGTGTGAAGGAAGATTGGGAACGATGGTGGCTTTATGGAGGAGATATTTCAGCTGGCCTTGAAGACTGAGTATGAGCTTGGCAGATGAACAAGGACAGTAAATGGCATGTGCAAGATCATAGAGGCTTAAAACAAGCAAAGGGCCAAAAGAGAGAGAGAGAGAAACCAAGAAACAGACTCTTAACTCTAGAGAACAAACGGATGGTTACCTGAGGGGAGTTGGGGGGGGGGGGGAAACAGGTGATAGGGATTAGGGAGGACACGGGTGGTGATGAGCACTGAGTCATGTGTAGAATTGCTGAATCACTGTATTGTACACCTGAAACTAATATAACACTGTATGTTAATTCATGTTAACTCACTGGAATTTAAATTAAAACTTAAAAAAATGATAGAGGTTGAAAGAGAGCATTTTGAGCTCCTCCTGTGCCTTTATAACAATTGGCTTTTGAATGAACCAATGGATTTTTGTAGGGGAGTCTCATTTGGGCCCATCTTTAGGTTCTGAGTGGGTGTGGAATAGGCTAGGGAATAGAGTTCACCCCAAAGCAGAAGGGTGCTGGAATCGAGTTCAGTCTGATTTATTCGTTCTCAAGGCCCATACTGTGCCTGATCCAACCCCCACGCAAACTCTCTGATGGCACATAATTCTACCTCCTGTCAAAGAGGCAGAAAGAGGTACTGGTATCTGTAGAGAGGGGTGGGAACGGCACCATAAAAGGGATTGGTGAGAGTGGAAGGGAGGAGACCCGGAAGATGCACCCTGTTTGTTCTACACTAGTGTTTGTCCTCACATCTTACCCAGTGTCTACAGACTTGTAATGAGTAACTAAATGAATGACGTCCAAAGCTGAACTCTTAGTGTAAAACAGATAATCTTCTTCAGTTCCCAAGTGCCAGAACACATCCCACTGCCCCTGGACCCTTGTCCTCTGGAAGCCGGCGGGGAGGCCAACCACAGGTTTCCTAGAAGCTCCAGGGAAGCTGCCAACTGGTTGTGAATTTAGTCCCTGCTCCTCTTGTTTGGGTTTGATCTGCTGCCCCAGGTGGGTGTCGCAGGGTGAGAGCGTGGTCTCTCTCTCAAGAAGGCTCCAAAGCCCAACTCAAAATGGCTTACACAACAACGAAAGGTATCATCTCATATAGCAAGAATTCTGGAGGTCGGCGATTCCAGTTAGTTAATTTACCAACACAATCGGGTCACTAAGAACTCAAGGACTTGCCATCTCATCTTCAGTGTACTGGCTTGTCCTCCTAGGGCAGCTCTCTTCATGGTTCCAAGATGGCTGCTGCAGTTCCGTGCTTCACACGGCAGACAGCGAGGACTAGAGTTAGAAAAGTGCACTTTTTCTCCATTTACTTCTTTCCAGAGGCAAGTAAGACTTTCCCAAAGCCCCCAGCAGGTTCTCCCTCACGTCTTAATGCCTAGAATGGTTTCACCTAGCTTGCCTGGCAATCAATCATATATTGATTGGCAATCAATCAATCACTTGCCATGATTGGTTTAGAGTTCGACCAATCAGGATTCAGCCTCTGGGGCTGGCGAGGAGGCCAGCCTCCTGGGAAGCTCTGACCACCTGATGCCCCCTTATAAAACTTGGTTCTGTTGGGTAGGCAACTTACAGTGTTTGCCACACACACATCTCTGGTGGGCGTTGCACATGCTTCATAGGCTGTTTGAGGAGAACAGACTCTTCCTTTGGAATTCATATATACATAAAGTAAATATATTTTACTTTTATGAGTTCTCTTTGGTTCTTTAAAAAACAAACCAACCAACCTTTGTTCTTTACTCAGAGTTTTAAGTCTCTTATTTCTCGAATGTTCCATCTCTGATATTTTCTTTTCTTTTTTTTTAAAGATTTTATTTATTTATTTATTTATTAGAGAGAGAGAGAGAGAGAGAGAGAGAAACAGCATGAGAGGGGAGAGGGTCAGAGGGTCAGAGGGAGAAGCAGGCTCCCCGCCGAGCCGGGAGCCCGATGTGGGACTCGATCCCAGGACTTCGGGATCATGACCTGAGCCGAAGGCAGTCGCTTAACCAACTGAGCCACCCAGGCGCCCCCATCTCTGATATTTTCAGTCACGGATGATTTTGCAAGTCTGATTTCTGCATTTGTGTTCTGTGGGCTCTAGTTTGTGGTGCCTCATTTCCTTATGTGTAGCGATTTTCTTCTCACTTTTCTTCTACCTTCTCTGCAGAAATTCTTTGAGTCCAAAGATAAAAATGGGCTCTTCCAGAAAGGGTCTGTGCTTGTTTCTGTCAGGCACTGGAGAACACTCTCTGCCAGGGACCACTCCACCTCAACTTGAGGTTCTTAAGTTCAGGCTACAGCCTGCCTGAGAACCAGCTTGGGTTTAAGATTTCTTGGGGGTGGAGGCAGGGAAGGCATTCCCCCTGTTCTCAGTGCCAAGATTTAAAACAGGCTACTTTCTTCGTAGACTGCTGGAGGCAAGGGTGGTATTTTGTTTTGTTTCGTTTTGTTTTGTTTTGTTTTGTTCTGTTTTGTTTTGTTTTGTTTTAGGCTGGGTGATATTTTACATTTTTAAAAAAGATTTTATTTTTTTTTTTTAAGATTTTATTTATTTATTTGACAGAGATAGAGAGAGAGCACAAGTAGGCAGAGAGGCAGGCAGAGGGAGAGGGAGAAGCAGGCTCTCCACCGAGCAGGGAGCCCGATGCGGGACTCGATCCTGGGACTCCAGGATCATGACCTGAGCCGAAGGCAGTCGCTTAAGCAACTGAGCCACCCAGGCACCCTAAAAAAGATTTTATTTGTGTGACAGAGAGAGCACAAGAAGGGGGAGGGGCGGAGGGAGCCCGATGTGGGGCTCGATCCCAGGACTCTGGGATTGTGACCTGACCTGAAGGCAGACACTTAACCAATTGAGCCACCCAGGCACCCTTAGCAGACTCCAATTTATGGACATTTAGGTTGTTCCCAAGCTTCTAAACAGTGCAGCAATGAATAACCTGGCATGTATGTCATATTTTGCTACATGAGTGTATCTGTAGGATAAATTCATGAAGGGGAATTGCTGGGTCAAAGGGCATGTGCATTTGTAAGGGCATGTGCATTTGTAATTTTGATACAGAGTACCATAGAGGTTGTAACAGTTTACACTTCCATCATCAACACATAAGGTTAATAGGACACACAAAGTGTCCTATCAAATGTTTGCTCTTGGTCCATCTGATAGGTTAAAAACAGTATCTAATAAACAAGAAAAAAGTTTGTTGATGCTCTGGAGAAGTAACTGATAGTCAGAGGGCCTGAGAAAATACTGTGACCCCTATTGACCTAGAAAGTAAATCCATCAGATCAACTTTTGGGATCTCCAAATAGACTGGATTAAAATTGAAAATAGCAAAGAATCTTGGCAAAGAATCCTCTCTGACTTGAAAGGTTTTGTTTGTTTTGTTTTTTTTTTCAAATTCTTGTCTTCCTTCCTAAAACAAATTCTGATAAAGACCCCTAAGTACAGAAAATTTAACTAACACAAAGGACTTTCCCTGTTAGCCTACCAGGAAGAGGACTATTTACAATCTCTGCTCATGGCTAACGTGGTTATCCTAAGAACTCATTTCAGGGAGGTCGGTTGGCTCAGTCGGTAGAACATGCAACTCTTGATCATGTGAGTGATCTTGTGAGTTCAAGCTCCCTGTGGGCATGGAGCCTATTTAAAAAACAGAAACAAGATGAACCATGAGAGACGATGGACTCTGAAAAACAAACTGAGGGTTCTAGAGGGGAGGGGGGTGGGGGGATGGGTCAGCCTGGTGATGGGTATTAAAGAGGGCACGTTGTGCGTGGAGCACTTGGGTATTACACACAAACAATGAATCATGGAACACTACATCAAAAACTAATGATGTAATGTATGGTGATTAACATAACAATAAAAAAATTTAAAGAGAAAAAAATAAAAAAAACAGAAACATTTGAGATTTTCTATTTAGAATTGTGTTGCTATTATTAATATAATACATATTATATATATTATATACATTTTACATAATCTGAGTTTTTTTACTAACATTTTACAGCTATTGATTTTTTTTAAGATTTTATTTATTTATTTGACAGAGAGAGAGAGACAGCGAGAGAGGGAACACAAGCAGGTGGAGCAGCAGAGGGAGAAGCAGGCTCCCCGCTGAGCAGGGAGCCCGATTTGGGGCTCCATCCCAGGACCCTGAGATCATGACCTGAGCCGAAGGCATGTGCTTAACCAACGGGGCCACCCAGGTGCCTTGAAGCTATTGATTTTTATATACTTATAACTGGCCTCTTTGTTTTTTTTTTTTTTAGGTTTGTTTATGTATGTATGTATGTATGTATGAAATCTCTACACCCAATGTGGGGCTTGAACTTACAACCCAGAATTCAAGAGTTGCATGATCTTCCAACTGAGCCAACCAGGTGCCCCTTTACTTGGTTTTTTAATGTAAATGATCATGTGATGGGCGAATGACAATAAATTCAACACCTTTCTTTTTTTTTTTAAGATTTTATTTATTCATTCATGAGAGACAGAGGGATAGAGAGAGAGAGAGAGAGAGAGAGAAAGAAGCAGAGGGGGAAGCAGGCTCCCAAGGAGCAGGGAGCCCGATGCGGGACTCGATCCCAGGACCCTGGGATCATGACCTGAGCCGAAGGCAGACGCTTAACCATCGGAGCCACCCAGGCGCCCTCAACACCTTTCTAATAGTCCTTTTTTACTTCTTTTTCTTGCTCTGCAATAAATGGAATTTGGGGACCAATGTTAAGCAGTAGTGGTGATGGTTTTGACCTAATATTAGTGGGAATACTCCAAGCATGAACTATTAAGGAAGAGATTAGTTTGGGATAGTTAAAAAAAAAAAAAAGTAACCTTCTATAATATGAGGGTTTTTTTTAAGATTATATTTTCATTATTTGAGAGGGAGTATGGGGGGGGTGGGCTGAGGGGCAGAGGGAGAGGGAGATTCAGGACTCTATCTCAGGATCCCAGGATCATGACCTAAACCAAAGGCAGACGTTCTGCTTGAGCAGCCCGTGGGGCCCCCCGTTTGTTTGTTTTTTAAATCAGGAATGGCAGGGAGCCTAGGTGGCTTGTTGGTTAAGCATCCAACTCTTGATTTCAGACCAGGTCAAGATCTCAGGGTTGTGAGATGGAGCCGCACCTCGGGGTCCCCTCTGGGCATGGAGGCTGCTTAGGCTTTTCTCTCTCTCCCTCTGCCTCCCACTCTAAAAATAAATAAATACATAAAATCAGGAATGGCTGGGGCGCCTGGCTGGCTTAGTCGGTGGAGCATCCAACTCTTGATCTCTGGATGGTAAGTGTGAGCCCCATGTTGGGTGTAGAGATTACTTAAGAATAAATAAAATTAAATTAAAAAGAGTGGCTGTCTGGATGGGTTTAAATATTGGTCTCATTCTATTGATTTTGCCTGGAACGCCCTGTAAATGTATACATGTAGACCTTCCTTTTCCTCTCCTCCTCTGCCTTTGCAATCCAGGAGAGTTTCTTTAATTATGTCCTCACTCATTCGTTCTGTTTTAATGTTCTTGTTTTGTCCTCAGCGACATCTTTAATTTTTTTTTAAAGATTTTATTTATTTTTCAACAGAGAAAGAGAGAGAGACAGCGAGAGAGGGAACACAAGCAGGGGGAGTGGGAGAGGGAGAAGCAGGCTTCCCGCGGAGCGGGGAGCCCGATGCGGGGCTCGATCCCAGGACCCTGGGATCTTGACCTGAGCCCAAGGCAGAAGCTTAACTGACTGAGCCACCCAGGCGCCCGACAGCTTTAATTCTTAATTGTTACCTTCCCTCTCTGTTTTCCACATTTGCCATCCTTTCTCCCGTTCTTTGGAACTTTCATCTTTTTCCTCTGCATTTTCGGAGGACTTTCGGCCTCCCTATTACGGATCCAGTTTTCTATCTTGTTGAGCCTAGAGATTTACCGCTTCTCGTCTATTTTCAAACTCCATTTGTATCATTGTAGTGTATTTCTATTATTTTCTCTTCTTATCCAATTTCCTTTTTGGAGGAATTTTATTGGCCTCTGCCCTTCATCTAGTCATCTCCATGTCAGTCCACCGTTGGAGAACATAATTTTTCAGCTTCAGAGTCCATGTTTCAATCTTGCTGGGATCGTGGTGAAATGTACGCACCCGAGCTTTACCAAGTTTCTACTATAACTCTGATGTCAGCCACGATCAGCCTGTCCCTGGAGATCCGGACGAGCTTGGGTCAGCCTTGCTCCAGAGGGCCTGCGGGTGGTCCAGCGCTACCTGTAAGAGTTTCCTGGGTTCCTGGCCGTCCCTGCTCTTTGCAGTCTGTGTCATGCTTGTTCTCTGCTCTGCTCTGGGCCTACTTTCTCCTCCAGGCTGTTGACCTTCTTCCCTTCTCCTCAGACTCTCCCCGCCGTGACCACCCCTCCGATCTGCTCCAGCCTCTCCCAGTTCTGCCTTTCCCTTTGAAAACTGAGAGAGAAACATCTTATTAGGCCCTGAAACAAGGTAAATGATGATTTGCTTGGGATCCCATCACCATCTCCCCGCCTCTCCCAAATGCTGTGATGCTCTTCTCCTGCCTTAGTGTGAAGGCCCCTTTGGTCCTCAGCCTCAGGGAAGAGGGAAGAGCTCCAGAGTCCTCAGCTGACAGCAGAGGCTGTGATTCCAGCTGGTTGATGAGGCACCTGGACCAGCGTTCTCGGAGGGCCATGTGACTAGCCTGGCGGCCCCAAGTCCCAGATATAGCCTAGTTTATTGTACCCACCTACTCAGGAAAGAGTTCCCCCTCCCCATGGGGTAGTCACTTGTAACTGCACGGCTGTTTTGTTTTTGTTTTTGTTTTTGTTTTAAGATTTTTAAACATTTATTTACTTGAGAGAGAGAGAGCGTGCACAGAGGGAGAGGGAGAAGCAGGCTCTCCCCTGAGCAGGGAGCCTGATGTGGGACTCGATCCCAGGAACCCGGGATCATGACCTGAGCTGAAGGCAGACGCTTAATTACCGAGCCACTCAGGCGCCCCTCACAACTGTTTTTTAAAGGTAAAAGAGATTGCAAGTGGAGGGATTACCCAGGCCTGTTTTTACCTTTCATTTCTGTTCTTCCTAAATTAGAACATACTAGCAGCATCCAGGATCACCAATAATTATTCAACAACTCTGCTTCCTGGAGAAAGAGGGTCCACATGTCCTAGAGCCCTTCCCTCAATGTGGACCACCTGCTGTCGTCCAGTAGAAATTCCTCACCGTTTCTGAAATGTAGCACTGATGCTCTTTTACTGTGTTTTATCCCTTTCTTTCAGGAACTAGGGGTGCAAGGTGAGGGGGGCACATTAGATGTTAGCATGCAAAGTCACCATCTTATCCAAAAGTACTAATGTCTTACTTCTTTTTCCTTTCTAATTTATAGAAATGCTCTTTAGGTTTAAATCATAGCATTAAGATATTCATGACATTTCAACA
Organism: Eumetopias jubatus; assembly: GCF_037043125.1. Taxonomy (NCBI): domain Eukaryota; kingdom Metazoa; phylum Chordata; class Mammalia; order Carnivora; family Otariidae; genus Eumetopias; species Eumetopias jubatus. Next base: position 123,777,952 of record NW_028274816.1, read on the forward strand.
TGTCTGGAGGAAGGGCCTCCTCAAATAAATACACTCTCATAACCTAACTGCTTTAGCACATAGGGAGACAGAGTAACAACGCCTGTGTTTTCATTAAGATAATCTTTGGATTTCTTGGGGCACCTGGGTGCCTCAGTTGTTCGGACGTCCAACTCTTGATTTCAGCTCAGGTCGTGAGATCGAGCCCCAAGTCGGGCTCCACACTGGGCCTGGAGTCTGTTTAAGATTCTCTTTCTCCCTCTACCTCTGCCCCTGCCTCCCGCACCCCTGCTCATATGCACGATCGCTTATTCACTCTCTCGCTCCCTCAAAAAAAAAAAAAAAAAAAAGAGATAATCTTTGGAATTTCTTTACTCCTGTTCTGTTAGGGGAAAACATCAGCTCAGACAAATCTGAACGCTTCCCAAAAATAATACCCAGCTGAAAATTCCTTTTGCTACAGTTTTCTCAGGAAGCAGAGCAAGGCTTTCCATTTCCTAGCAGGTCCCTCGAAGGTCAAAAGAACAGGGAATGTTTTTAAGAGCATCTTGTTTGCTTTTGTTCTCACTAGCCCTCCAATCCCCCTGGGAATACCCAGACTCTCATAAGCAAAATAATCTAAGGAGTGGAAGAAATAGCGGGCACCTTTTAGATAGGATGCTCTGCAACAGGAACGCTGACCTTGGGTCAGCTCTGTTTTGAGCTTTGAAAATTCCATCTGTTTAGTAACCAAAATCCAGGGGGACAAAAGAAACTGCCCTCAATAAAGTCGAATTAAGGGGCATTGGTAGAAAGACACAGATGAGATGAGGTTCTGTTTGGTAAGCCAAGTACCACACAGCAGGCAGAGTCCATGATGGCTCACGTATGGACTGAGTCACAAGAAGGGTTCCAGAATTCTGCCCCAGACATCAGAGTAGTTTGGGGGTTCATCGAAAGAAGCTTTCTTAGTTTTTCCCTTGATGGTCCTCTCCAGCGCTGTCACTTAACCTTTGCGTGTCTCAGTTCCTTGACTGGGTCCACCTGTTTTCTTGCTTCCTTCTGTAAATTTGCTAAGCAAAAGTTGGAACTGTGAGCTCTGGTCATTTCCACTTCCTGTTATTGCACAATTTGGAAAACAGGGTAGAGGGACGGAGGGGGGGGAGTGTGTGTGTTTGTGTGTGTGTATGTGTGTGTATCAGAGAACAAAAATCCAAGCTACCTCTTGCAAAAAGACCATCAGAAGAGAAATGTGTCACCCTGGGATGCGTGGCATAACTGGTTTAAATGGGCCCAAAGTAAGGTCTAAATGGGTTCAGTGTAAAGTTTGCCCCAACCCAATGCATAAACAAGAATATTTTGTTTTGCCATACCTTAGAACATTAATCATTAAATAGCGTCATGTTTAATAATACCAACCTGTTCCTAAATAAGCATATTTCTAAAATTTAAAGCTAGGGATGCTGGGTGGCTCAGTTGTTAAGCGTCTGCCTTAGGCTCAGGTCATGATCGCAGGGTCCTGGGATCAAGTCCAGCATTGGGCTCCCTGCTCAGCGGGGAGCCTGCTTCTCCCTCTGCCTGATGCTCCCTCCGCTTGTGCTCTCTCTCTCTCTGACAAATAAAATCTTTAAAAAAATTTTTTTAAATAAATAAAATTTAAAACTAAAACTGAAACTCGAAAATATAACTGAAATCAATTCTGTCCATACAAAAATTAAAATGATCTTATAATAGCCTTCATCATGATTTCTTTAGCAAAGTCATTAATAAATTTTGCAAATTCCAGTTGGTTGAGCTGCAGTGTTGTAAGAACTCTCTTAATTATTATTGCCTTTCCTTATCGTTTCCCCCAGACTTCCCTGATGATATGAGTCACCTGAAGAACATAATTGGTGTCTCAATCACCCAGGATCTCAGCATGTACTCAGCCTGGCAGAAAGCAATCTATAATTCTCAACATCCACCAATGCTGATTAAGCCCTTGTGCTTTCAACCTTTGTTCTCAACACAAAACTGAGAACAACGCCTTGAGAACAACGCCTTGAATTGTGTGAGCCAGGCAGGAGCCGGCATTAAAGACAGATGCATCCTAGTGTGCAGGGAGTAGATTTAGCTGAGAGACACCGAGCTGGTTCATTTGTCGAGGCCTCCCTCTCAGATGGTGTGAACTCAACAGATTCCCGCTAACGGGCTAATATTTCTCAGGAGTGCTGAGCCCCATTTTCTTGCTTCTTCTTTGTCTTCTAACTTGTGGTCCTGGAGGTACCCACAAATTAACAAAATAGCACAGTGCTCACAACAGGTTTACATGCTGACTGGGAAGCAATTTGCCAAATGAAACGATTCACTCTTCAATTACACCTATGTATAGAATATGTGTGACGTGTGATATCACTCCTTTACAAAGGCACTACGTGGCATTATTCTAGAAATGCAGAGATTTTTTAAAAATAAAAGTAGGTAACAAATTTTAGTTAAATTTTCAAAAAGAAACATTTCGGCTTTACTTAAGTAATTTCCATGTAAAATTTTGCTATTTATTTATTAGATATGCATTGCCTGGGTACCTGGCTGGTTCAGTTGGTAGAGCATGCAACTCCTGATCTCAGGGTTGCGTGTTCCAGCCCCATGTTGGGTGCAGAGATTATTTAAAAGTAAAGTCTTAAAACAACAACAACAACAAAGATTTGTATTGCCCTTTAACTGTAATAGGTAGTGTTAAGTATTTTAGAAGTATAAATATTTTGAAAACATATGAAAACTAATTATTTTGATTTTCCATTTAATTTTTTTTAAAGATTTTATTTATTTATTTGAGAGAGAGAGAGAACGAGAGATAGAAAGCACGAGAGGGAAGAGGGTCAGAGGGAGAAGCAGACTCCCTGCTGAGCAGGAAGCCCGATGTGGGACTCGATCCCGGGACTCCAGGATCATGACCTGAGCCGAAGGCAGTCGCTTAACCAACTGAGCCACCCAGGCGCCCAGCCATTTAGTTTATTTTTTTTATAAACTCTATTCAAGGGGCACCTGGCTGGCTCAGTTGGTGGGGCATGCGACTCGTGGTCTCAGGATTGTGAGTTCGAGCCCCACATTGAGGGTAGAGATTATTTAAAAATAAAATCTAAAAAAAAACAAAAAAAAACCCCAAACTCTATTTAAGTTTTTACACTCTGAATATAACCAAAACATATTTTTTAGTCCTTTGGATCCATTACTGTTACCACAATTGTGTGAAAAATGTTGATTATTACAACTGTATAGCAATTTTGCTGACATGAAGGTATGAATAGCATGAAGATATGAAAAACACATTTTATGAAATAAATATGTAATACCTTACAGATTCAAATGATGCTCGCTTTATTTTATTACTCTTCCAAAGAGTCCTTGATCCATCACCTGAACACCAAGGCATGAGCAATCTTTGATAATTTACTGATAAGCCATAACTTTACATGTCTTCTTAAATATTATCATTTTGAAGATATATTTGTCCAGGTGGGAGGGTGGAGCACATTTTATTTAGTAAGTTTGTTCACCTGGTTTATGGTTTTCAAAGGTTTAGGCACATGGTCTGTGATTCTCTGCTAGCCTTGAGTCCCAAGGCCTGCCACTGTTTGGGGGGGCCCTAGTGGGAGCTCCCTGGGGGATGTGGTCCAGTCTTCTGCACTGATGGCTATTTTCGTGGGAGGAGCTCTTCTGGAATTCAAAGAAATATACGTCTCTCAGCTCCTTCCATATAAAGGACAGTTTATTTCAAGTCCCTTGGCATTGGGTTCCAGGCGGCACATAATTTGCACGTTCAGCTGGATGCTCTCCTCGTGTGCCAGGACACTAGGCCTTAGAAACGACAGACTGCTTAAGAACAAAACCCGGATAGAACTGAAGAGCTGGAAATGGGGCGAGTCTGACAAAGCCGCGCTACTCCAGGTGAGGTCCTTGGAGTAGAAGCACTCGTGCTACCAGAAGCTTGTTAGGAATATAAAACCTCAGGGCTCAGCCCAGGCCTACTGAATAAGAATGTGCATTTTATTTTTTTTTAAGATTATTTATTTACTTTTGAGAGAGAGAGAGCAAGCATGAGTGGGGGAAGGGGCAGAGGGAAAAGCAGACTCTTTACTGAGCAGGGAGCCCAATGCAGGACTTGATCCCAGGACCCCGAGATCACAACCCCAGCCAAAGGCAGACACCCACACAACTGAGCCACCCAGGCACCCTAAGAATATGCATTTTAACAAAATCTCCATGTGACGGGTATGCCTGTTAAAGTGTGAGGAGCACTTCTAGAACTCTGGACTGAGGCGAGTAAAGGGAGACACCTGGGTGGCTCAGTTAAGCGTCTGCCTTCGGCTCAGGTCATGATCCCAGGAACTTAGGATCGAGTCCCACATCAGGGTCCCTGCTCAGCGGGGAGCCTGCTTCTCCCTCTCCCTCCGCTGCTCCCCCTGCTTGTGCTCTCTCTCTCTCTGACAAATAAATAAATAAAATCTTAAAAAACAAAAACAAAGGAGTAAACATGATAACCACGAGGGGGACAATGGTGACTCGGGGTCAGCTAGATGCCTGGGAGGGACACCCACAGAAGCGCTGGGTTCTAGGTATTATTCCTAGCAAGGAGACTTGGGTAGCAACACATTAACCTAGCAGTTGTGAGCAGGGGCCCTGGGTCACAGAATGGGGAGGAGGTACTAAAAGATATTCTAGCATATTAGCCCACCTACTCCCTCTTCTGGGGGGCTCCTGTCCCTCGATGTAACTGCTCCTGAGGGATCCAGAGTGTACTGTGTGCCCCTGAGCCCCCTGACCATAACCCACAGGGTCAGAGATAGACCTCGCCCAGAGGTGACTAATTCCTGGCCTGGCCAGTGACCTGTGACTTGTGGTTTGAAAATACAGCTTGAAAATATGAGCTGGGCTGTCAGATTGCTCTTTGAAGAATGTAGGATGGTTAAGCTGGGTGGAGGTGGTGGTTCTGGCAAGTTATATAGCGTTAAGGTTGGGCAGCCCCCAAGGGGCCCAGGGCATGGCTGAGGTATGAGAAAAAGCTGAGAAGCAGCAGCCTCAGTCTCTGTTCTTCCGCAAACGAATGCTCAGTTTTTCTCCAGGGATAAACCTTTGATTCTAGCGACCAATGGACCCTTGACTAGTAGAGCAGGTACATTAATTCCTCATAATCTAATCCTGAATAATCTGAGACTAATGATGTATAACTCTCCTATCTTCTATTTGTACTGACTCAGAAATTGGGAAGAGTGAATTTCAGGGGGGAAGAGAGAATATATCACAGAGGACTGACATCTGGGATCTGGGCACTTGGTTCAGTACTCAAATTTGGTCTAGAAATTATAAAAGCATGTCTTAGTTCTCATTGTTTGGTCTGTCTCCCTGTTAGTTGTTGTTGTTGTTTTGAATTGGAGGAAAACATTCAAAATCCAGAAAGCTCAGATTAGAGGTATTGCTGGCCAAGGACTTATTTCACGTTTAGATTATCCAAATCAGTGTTGCTAATAGGATCTTAATATTTTAAAAAGTTAGAGAAGATTAATTAGGGAGGTTTCAAATAACCCTGCTGAGGCTTGGCTTGAACCTGTGTCCAGCACTGGGCTATTGAGACAAGTATGGCCACGGAGCGTGGGCCAGTGCAGGTAGGGGCTCCAAAGAAGTCTGCTCCCAAGACCCCATTAGTAAGGTAGTTGTTGCAGATGAGGCCCAAACATTTGCCCCCACCAGAGGACAGGGTGTGGGAAGGGCAGTGTTGATCTGAGGCGCTAGGGAGAGAGGGACTTCCAAAAGATACTCCAAGAACTGTTGTCCCTAAGAAGTCTGAAACAGCAGGGCAGAGGCCCATTGTTTTGATGACAAGGTGACAGAGTAATGCGACCCCAAAATGGTGGAGGGGTTCCCCCACTAGAGCAACAGAGCCCCACATGGGGACTCTGGGCGCTGAGGGCAATAGCATCCCTTGGGTGCCCCAAGGTGGGCTCGTGGGCTGTCCAGGTTTTGTCTTAAGCTGGTTCACCAGCCTCCTTGTCACGTCACCTCGCTTGGCTCACAGTCTACACATCTAAACTCTTGTCCAACTTGTTTTTTATTTTCTTCAGCACCTGATGTTGTGTATATCCCGAAGTGTGACTTCTCTACTTGTCTCCCACGGGACTCACCGCTGTGATCTCTTACCCACCCTCCTGCTGCTATTCCTGCCCTCCTACACTCTGTGTTCAGAATAGTAACCGGCAGGATCTTTTCAAAATGGAAATCTCAATGGGTGCCTGGGTGGCTCAGTCTTGGTTAAGCCTCTGACTCTTGATCTCCACTCAGGTCTTGATCTCATGATGGTGAGTTCAAGCCCAGCAAGGAGCCTACTCAAAAAGAAGAAGAAGAAGGAGGAGGAGGAGGAGGAGGAGGAGGAGGAGGAGGAGGAGGAGGAGGAGGAGGAGGAGAAGGAGAAGGAGAAGGAGAAGAAGAAGAAGAAGAAGAAGAAGAAGAAGAAGAAGAAGAAGAAGAAGAAAGAAGAAGAAAGAAGAAGAAGAAGAAGAAGAAGAAGAAGAAGAAGAAGAAGAAGAAGAAGAAGAAGAAGAAGAAGAAGAAGAAGAAGAAGAAAGAAGAAGAAGAAGAAGAAGAAGAAGAAGAAGAAGAAGAAGAAGAAGAAGAAGAAGGAACCTCCCCCTTAATATTCCAATGTCTCCCTGTCGTCCTTAGTGGGAACTGTAGCCCTCTTCCTGGTCTCTGAGCCCCTGGTGGTCTGGCCCCTGCCGAGCTCTCTAATAGCACCTGCTTCTGTTCTCCTTGCTGGTTTCACTCCATCCGCATGGACCTTCCTTCTCTCTCTCAAATACCCTGAGCTCCCTCCTGCCTCAGAGCCTTTGTGGAAGCTGGTCTGGCCTCCTGGGCTCCTCCTTATGCCAACTCCAATCCCACTTTCTATTGTTAAGCCTCTCGACACCTGACTAAAGCGACCTGCTCTCTGCTGAAGCCACTTTCTATCACATCACTGTGTTTTATTTTTTCATCGAATGTCTCACTCAAATTTCCATGTGTCTGTTTCTTGCTTGTTTATTGCCGATCTCTGTCCAGTGCAATGAAAACTTCATGATAGCACAGACCTCATCTGCCTCCTTTGCTGCCGTATTGCCAGGGCCTAGAACAAGTTTCGGGGACACAGGAGGCGCTCAATAAATGTGTGCTGAAAGCACAAGTACGTGAGCTCCCTCTTATGTCTGATTGCCCACTGGCTGCTGAGACAGCATGCCTGCATTTGTTCCTCTGGCTGGGGCGGATCCCCTCTCCACCTACACTTGCTTCTGGCAATTCTGATTCACCGCTCAGATGAGATCCATCCCTGGAATTTTCTCTGGCCCCGGAAGAGGAAAGCTAATGGATCGTTGCCTCTGTGCATTTAGTCTTTCGATGATTAAAATTATTGCTTCCTGGGGCACCTGGGTGGTTCAGTCAGTTAAGCATCTGCCTTCCGCTCAGGTCATGATCCCAGGGTCTTGCTCAGTGGGGAGCCTGCATCTCCCTTTCCCTCTGCCTGCCACTCTGCCTACTTATACTCGCTCTCTCTCTCTCTCTGTGTCAAATAAATGAATAAAATCTTTAAAAAAAAGAAAATTATTGCTTCCTATTCCACATCCATTTGACTCTGCAGAGAAGTCCTTTCTACCAGCACTTTGCTCTGTCTTGCTACTCTCTGCATGTTGACTCCGTCCTCCAAGATGGCGGACCTGCTTCCTGGCAGCACCTGGGCCTCACGTCCACAGAGGCCACCACCAGAGAGATGCTGATCCCTTCTCCTAGGTTCCCATGTGAAACCTCCTAGGAGAGGACTCACTGGGCTTGTGTCACGTGTCAGCTCTGGCAGGAGGACTAAGCCTCACAGCACAGGCACAATCCCTGGGGTGCACTCCTGAGGCCGAAGGCTGTTTCTGGAGAAGGAAGGCTTGTTGTCAGCTGGGAATCTACTCCAATTTATCTTTTACAGTGGCCCTCCAGCCTTGCCTGATAGGACTCAGTGTGGGTGCCAAATGCACCCATCTTAGTTCAATGAGTTTTGACAAATGTATGCAGCTGTGAAATTACCACCATAATCAAGACATAAAATATTTTAATTACCCCCAAAAGTTGTCTTATGCCCTTTTGCAGTCAACTCCTTCACCCCATACTCAGGCAACCGCTCATCTATTTCCTGCCACTATAGAAGAGTTGGGCCTTTTCTATAATTTTGTACAAATGGAATCAGACAGCATGTATTCCTTCTTATTTTTTTTAAGATTTTATTTATTTGTTTGAGAAAGAAAGCGGGGTGGGGGGCATCTGGGTGGCTCAGTCGGTTGAGTGGCTGCCTTTGGCTTAAGTCATGATCCCAGGGTCCTGGGATCAAGTCCTGCATCAGGCTCCCTGCTCAGTGGAGAGTCTGCTTCTCTCTCTCTCTCCCTCTACCCTTCCTCCCTGCTCCTGCTCGCTCTCGCTCTCTCTCAAATAAATAAATAAAATCTTCTTAAAAATTAAAAAGAAAAAGAGAGAGAGCGCAGAAGCAGATTCCCTGCTGAAAGGGGAGCTGGACACGGGGCTCAATCAGGACCTGAGCCAAAGGCAGACACTTAACTGACTGAACCACGCCGGCGTCCAACATGTATTCCTTCTATCATTTGCCACAATGCCAGTGAGATTTATGCACTTGTTGTATCTATCAATAATTCATAAAACACCCAGCGTCAGTCACAAAGTAAGAGCCCATCAGTAGATACAGAAGAACAAAGCCAAGATGCTGAGGGCAGTAGGAAGCCCACAGGGTCTAGGAGATACAGAGAGTGACATCAGAGCCCGGTCCTAAAACAAAATCTTTAAAAACAACCACCACCACCCAGGCATGTACAGTACCATCCCATTTATCAAAACAAAGGGAAGAAAAACAAGCCCATATATGAGTATATTTGTCTAGGCAAAAGCTGGAAAGATACACACCAAAGGGTTAATTGTGGTTATCTCTGGGTAGTGGGATTATGGATGTTTAAAAATATTATTTTTGCTTATCTAAATTTTTAATTTTCTACCATCCACAAGAATTAGTTTAAGGGGGGGGGAAAGCATTTTTATTTTCAAGTGTGTAGCTTTTAAAATCAGGCTGGGCAACTTCTCAAATGCTCCACATTTTTGCATGATGCGAAAACGTTCCCAGTTACATTTCAAACCTCTGATGTGGCAGTTAGAGTCTGCTGCAGATGTGTAGAGGCAGAACTTAGGAGATAGGGTCATTTCTGACGAATTATTCACTAAGCCCCATTATGCTGAAGGCCCTCTTAAGTCCTCTCAAATTCTAACAGTTCCACTGTGGGATAAAACCTTAATCCAGTTGTCCTCGTCATCTTTGAGCCTCCAACCAAGTGGAAAGGATTGTGCTGCCTGTCGGTCTCAAAGTGTGGGCCAACAGAATCACTTGGGATGGTTATAAAAATGCAGAATCCTGAGCTGCATCCCGGATATACTGACCCAGAAGCTCTAGGGGTGGAGTCCAGAATATGATTTTTAAACAACCCAATTAGGTGATTCTGGGATGCACTCATCTTGGAGCACCAGTATGTTGTTGTTTCTGGCCAAATATGCTTAGCTCCTGCCCTGGACAGGCCTCCTAGGACCCCCACGTCTAATCAGCTGACCTCCACCTCAGCTCCACCTCTGCTCCCAGGACTAGCCATAACCTTAGACACAAGAGAACCTAACGGGTATTTAGCTGGTATTAACCTTATTTTGTTTCAAATAACTACATGTCCTTTGTTTTTCAGGTGGAGTCTCTCTTGGGAATCTGATCACTGCCCCTGAATCTTGGGGCTTCATGGTGTCCCCACTATTTGGGGACTCCTTATGCCTACCCTGTTATGCCCTACACTGGAGTCCTATTGTGTTGCATTGCCTGTCTCCTCAGAGACTCTGCTAATTTCATGACTGTCCTCCAGACTAAACCTTCTTTATCTGTGCTCATATACAGAGCTCCCCCGCCATTGACCCCTATTCATGGACTTTGTTCTGTACTGGTGACTGGGTTTATTTCTAGATGCACGTCCCCATTCTGCTGACTGGATCCCAAAAGACGGTGCGAAGGAGACTGGCTATATTGACTTAGGTTTCTTTGGGGCTTATTTCTCCAAGTTCAACAATGCAGGTTGAACACATCGAGTCTTACTGAATCTCTTGAAGTTGTCTCTAATTAGTCTTAGAAGAGGATTTACTGGAAAAAAAAAAAAGGAAGAAGAAGAAGAGGATTTTCTGGGTGTTGCTTTATCTGTACTTATCCTATCCTCATCTCTTATAAAATTTTGACTATTACATTCATTGAATTTATCCTCCAGAATAGAAATGATCAGTAGAAAACCAATGATTTATTACTCTAATGTCTATATCATATTGAAAACCCAAACAGTGTTTGTTTTGTTTTAAAAGTCAACTCAATCAATGCCTACTACTTCGGAATCAACAGCTTCTTTGAAATCATGGTAACACTTAAATGTGGTTACAACTCGGGCGCCTGGGTGGCTCAGTTGTTAAGCGTCTGCCTTCGGCTCAGGTCATGGTCCCGGGGCCCTGGGATCGAGTCCCACATCAGGCTCCCTGCTCCGCAGGAAGCCTGCTTCTCCCTCCCCCACTCCCCCTGCCTGTGTTTCCTCTCTCACTGTGTGTCTCTCTCTCTCTGTCAAAAACAAAACAAAACAAAAATCCTAAAAAAAAATATGGGTACAACTCAAACGCAGAAATTTTGTTGATTGGAAAGCTTCATACATCTCCAATTTGCCCAAACAAAAATTACCAAGAGCAAAATTTAGGGTTTTTTTTCCTACAGAAATAGAGCATACTAGAATTACCAATACTAGAAAATTGTTAGAAACTTTTGAGTCCTGAGACATGGTAGATTGGGCTTTTCAAAGATGGCCACACAATATCTACCCCCTTCCACACTCTTCTACAATGTGACCATGCCCCTCCCCCTTCAAGAGGTATTGTCAAATTACCCTCCCCTTAATTCTGGGCTGGCCTTCGAGAGACTTCTGGAACAGTAGAATTTAGCAGAAGTGAAATTCTGAAAACTTGCAAAGACAGGTCATAAGAAGCTTTGCACTTCCACCTGGGGTCTCTTGAAATGTTCCCTCTGGGGAAAGGCAGCCACCATGTAAGCAACTTAACTCCCCTGAGACAGCCGTGTAGTGAGGAAGCCCAAGCTAGCCTCGCAAAGAGAGATGGTGATTCTGCCCAGCCCCTGGCTGTCCCAGCCATCCCAGCCCAGGCACCAGACATGAGAGGAAAGTAACAATCTTGATCATGAGGTAACAAGAAATCTAAGTGTATTTCAGACAGGTTTCCTGTTGCTCTTCTTCCTAGTTAGAGATTTGTGTCAAATGACACCACCACTGGCAACTGTGGCCTGAGTGAGAGTCCCGAGTCTCTGTGCACAGCACATTTTTTTCACTTTAAGAGTTTCGATATGTTTCTGGCCCCTTCGAAAGGCTCTATGCTGAGTGACTCCTGGTTGGCTTGGCAGCAGCTGTTTCCACACATCGAAGGCTGGGGCTCAGGGAGTTTGAGATGCTGATGAACAAAACAGACTGAAAGCTACTAGCCAACTTTCTGCAACAGGAATCCACCTTTGTGTTGGCCCTTCTCGGGGCTTCCTCTTTTTTACCATTAGCTACTTTGAATTCTTTTTTTTTTTTAAGATTTATTTATTTATTTATTTATTTATTTATTTGACAGAGACGAGAGAGAGAGGGGAGGGGTAGAGGGAGAGGAAGACAAGCAGACCCCCGCTTCCGGAACCAATGTTGGGCTTGATCTCGAGATCTTGAGATCATGACCTGAGCTTAAACCAAGAGTCAGAAGCTTAACCAACTGTGCCACCTGGCACCCCGCCATTTTGAATTCTGTTGAGACTAAAACCACAAAGTGGAGAAAGAGCCAATCGAACACCCAGAGGAGATCCCACTGGACTAATAAGGTTCCTGATACTCTAATTGAGATCATGCAGAAGCTGCCCCCTGAAAAATGCAACTTAGGTGGGACAACCTCCTGGAGGACAGCTTTAAGAAGCATTTAACTCTTGGGCGCCTGGGTGGCTCAGATGTTGAGCGTTTGCCTTTGGCTCAGGTCATGATCCCAGGGTCCTGGGATGGAGTCCCGCATCGGGCTCCCTGCTCAGTGGGAAGCCTGCTTCTCCCTCTGCCCCCCCCCTCTCTGACTCTTATGAATAAATAAATAAAACATTAAAAAAATAAAATAAAACAAAACATTAAAAAAAAGAAGCATTTAACTCTTGAGGCTGCACCTTGAGGACTCACTAGGTAATGAAATAAAAAGAAAAAGAATGAGTTCCTCATTCAGAAGTAACTACGGAGAGATCACCTGACACTTCTCTTCCCGCTGGTCTAACACAGACAACGTTGTAAAGTAATATCCTCTTGCTGCCTACACTGCTGTCAATGGGGGAGGCTGGACCATTAAATTTGCGGGAGAGAGGGTGCTGGGACTCCTGTTAGTAGCTTCATCCTTTTCCATTTCTTCAGTTTTAGCCTTTAGGGATTTTTTGAGGTAGTTGGTAGGGGTAAGGATTACCTCAGGGTTACTTTTTGCTCAGTGTGAGCTGTTGTTGGAAGACCATCCACACCCTTTTTAATGCTATGCCAGGGCAGCAGAGAACACAGAAGAAAGCTCTTATTCAGCTTGTTTCTAGCTCCTAACAGCGTCTACTGGGAAGACTGCAGCAATAGAGGCAGTCTCTAGCCAGCAGCTTCTTGGCTTGGGGACTCAGCTGCTTGGTAAATAACGCAAAAATGGAGCGGGGAAAGGGGCCGCCTCCTACAACTGCCTAAATCCAAATGATTTACTTAAAATCAACACCAAAGTTTGCTCCCCTTGGTGACTCCTCCTTGCCGTATACACTGAAACTTCTGTTCATCGTGGCAAGAGGACACTAGTGAGTGAGAACAGTCGCTGTGTCGCCCGGATTTTCCAAGCCTCTGTTAACAAAGCTCCTAAAGCCAGTACCGCATTTTAAAGGTGCCAGGGTAAATATTTAAACAGAATTACACAGCGCAATCGGCTAAAGAAGCGCATCTAGCATTTGAAAAGAAAGGTCAGCTTAGAAAGTCCAAAGCTTCAGAGCAGAAAAACAGGTCCCTTGTACCAGGCTGAAACAGCAGGCATATAAGGCACTGCTTCTGCAAAAGCAAGTAAGACCACATATTAAAAAGAAAACAATTTGCTGATTCATGACATCCTGGATAAGAATTTTAAACCGAGTTGGTTTTAGTGAGTACAATGAAACAACTGAGAAACACACGCAGAAAGTGTTTGCTACTCTTCTGCCTCCCCCACCCGCCCCTCCATCCCAAGTAGGGAAAAATGGAAATTTTGGTTATGGTAGAATTTGCAGGTTTTCCATAAATGCTTACCATTCTTCCCTCTCCCCATCCCCGACTAACTGGGACTACCATTTTGGCTCTTATGGCCTAAAGAAAGCAGGGCAGGGCAGCTAGCCTAGGAGACCAGTTCTGGCCATTCAACCCAAAGGTGATCTTGGCATCTTCCTACTGAGACCCCACCTGCAAAGTGCTCTGACCTTGGAGATGTCGTGGAGAGACACGCAAAGCTTCTGTAGAATATTTTTTAAGATTATATGTCAATATTTGTGGGACATTCAGAAATTTTATCCGTAATACATTTTCTAGTTCACAGTGAAATTGTACCCTTTGCTATTTAATAATGGAACTAATTTGTCTCTTAAGTTTGGCTTTTTAAAAATTCATCTGCACTCTTAGAGGCATTGCAAATTTAAAAAAAATCACAAAAACACTACTAATTTTCAACATAACAAATGGGGCAAATCAGTGCCTTTGAAAGGTGAGCTCTTTAAATCTCTGAGTCTACTATCAGTCTGCAGTTCATGTTTCTCCTACTCCATAAGCTGCACAGTACGTGGATAAGTGAAAACACTGGTTCTTTTTCTTTTCAGGTTTTATTTATTTACTTGACCCAGAGAGAGAGAGAGAGAGAGAGAGCAAGCAGGGGGAGCAGAAGAGGGAGAAGCAGACTCCCCACTAAGCAAGGAGTTCAATGAGGGACTTGATCCCAGAACCCTGGGATCATGACCTGAGCCAAAGGCAGATGCTTAACCGACTGAGCCACCCAGGTGCCCAGAAGACACTGGTTCTTAAGGCAGATCTTGCTGAAGTTAGAAGAGCTACACAGTAAAGAAGTGGTGGAAGGAATCTCTCCCCACCCCCAACACAGATGAATCCCCTATGATATTCATTATAAAAAGCAGAAAAGACTCAGAGATGGGCGGTCTACAGAATTACCGAGACAATGCATTATCATGAAAGATGAACTCACTGACGGGCGCCTGGGTGGCTCAGAGGGTTAAGAATCTGCCTTCGGCTCAGGTCATGATCCCAGGATCCTGGGATCCAGTCCTGCATTGGGCTCCCTGCTAGGCGAGAAGCCTGCTTCTCCCACTGCCTCTGCCTCTCTCTCTCTCTCTCTCTCTGACTCTGATGAATAAATAAATAAAAAACTTAAAAAAAAAAAAGATGAACTCACTGAGAAACTGAGCCATATGGCCGAGCCGAGTCAGAATACCCTCCCCCCAAAAAACCCAAACAAACCTGGAAGGCAAGAAAAATGGGGCAGGGTGCCTGGGTGGCTCAGTTGGTTAAGCGACTGCCTTCGCCTCGGGTCATGATCCTGGAGTCCCGGGATCGAGTCCCGCATCGGGCTACCTGCTCAGCAGTGAGTCTGCTTCTCCCTCGGACCTTCCCCCTCTCATGCTCTCTCTCATTCTCTCACTCAAATAAATAAATAAAATCTTTAAAAAAAGAAAAATGGGGCATATCTGAGGATCCAGAGAAAAGATTGGTGAAAAGGGTTTGATAGTTCTTGTTTGTCAGCAGCAGAAACATTTAAATGCTATTTTTAAAACTTCCTGTAATTTAAGCATCTGCCTCTGCCTTGATGACACAATTGCTATAATTCTTTGTTGTCCAATTTTGCTACAAAGTACCAGACTGGGAGAATACCATTTGACCAGTGAGATTGGTTTCCTTTACACAGTTGACAGTTTTGCTTATTCTTCGATTGATACGATCAACTTTGGCCACGTTCATTTTTATAAAGACATAATTTATTTCTGAAGAGTTTTCCTTTAGTGGAGATTTTTATGACTATCACATGGAGAAGACTGGGGAGAAACAGATCGTTTTGTGGAAAGAATGATAAATTTCATCTATGAATAGCTTAGGAAAAAAATTATATATGTGTGTATATATATACATATATATAGGAAATATAAATAGGAAAAATATATTAAAATATATAAATATATAAAAATATATAATTATATAATTATATATTTTAGGAATATATAATATATAATAAAATATATAAATAAAATATATAATAGATAAAAATAGATAAAATATATAATATATAAATAAATAAAATATATAATAAAAATATATATAATTTTTTTGAGAGGGATGGGGGCAGAGGGAGAGGGAGAGAGAGAATCTTAAGCAGGCTCCACGCCCAGCACAGAACCTGACGTGGGGCTCAATCTCATGACGCTGAGATCATGACCTGAGTTGAAATCAAGAGTCAGACACTTAAACTGACTGAGCCACCCAGATGCCCCCCCGATGATAATTTTTTATATTTATAATTTATAGTTAAAATTTATGTATTGCCCAACCCTTTATATAACGCTCCATGAAAAAAGACCTATACTAAATGGAAATGGTTTACTTGTCTAAAAACATTAAAATATTTGGCTCCATCAGAGCACTTTCCTTTACACTAAAAATTGACCCTCTACTGAACAGTATGCATTGTTCTTGCTTGTTGAACAATATAAAGGGGAATTTTTAGATTCCACTGTGATGATGAGAAAGTTAAGCCTACCTACTTTAAAAAAAGGGAAAAAAACAAAATTCAAGTAAGTGCCAAGAGGTTAAGAAAATAAAGCAGAGGGGCGCCTGGGTGGCTCAGTCGTTAAGCGTCTGCCTTCAGCTCAGGTCATGATCCCGGGGTCCTGGGATCGAGCCCCACATCGGGCTCCCTGCTCGGCGGGAAGCCTGCTTCTCCCTCTCCCACTCCCCCTGCTTGTGTTCCCTCTCTCGCTGTGTCTGTCAAATAAATAAATAAAATCTACAAAAAAAAAAAAAAAAGGAAAGAAAAGAAAGCGGACTACAGAGATGATTCATATGGAAGCCTTTTGTTTGTTTTCTTTTAACTAAGATGTTGATTAGAAATGAAAGGGCTCTGAATTACAAGCCTAGGTCTGCTATATTCTATTGCTTTACAGTCTAGGGAATATAATTTCAGAAACCCTGGATTATCCAGCAGTTACACTTGGGCAGTAGAAAAAGGAGCTGGCCAAATATCCCTGATGTTGGACTTCTAGGTAATTTCCAGGGATTAAACATCATTCTTCTGTTTTCTCTTACAAATAATTCTTCCCAAAGTACACATAACCCCAGAAATGTTAGGTGACTTTTCCATTGTTCTCTCGGTAATGGGGCAGGATAGGCACTTGAATCCTTAACTATTTATTTTTGGAGAAGAAAAACATGTATATATTGGGGCACCTGGGTAGCTCAGTTGGTTAAGCACCTGATTTCGGCTCAGGTCATGATCAGGTCCTGGGATTGAGCCCCATGTCCAGCTCCCGGCTCAGCGGGGAGCCTGCTTCTCCCTCTGCCTCTCCCCCTGCTCCTCCCTCTGCCTCTCCCCTTGCTCGGGCTCTCTCTCTCTCTCAAATAAATAAGTAAAATCTTTAAAATATGTGTGTGTATATATATATATATATATATATACACACACACACATATGCCAATTTGAGAAGGAGCCGACTGTGGTTGCTTTGTAATGTATATGGCAACTCCGCGACACTGAACTACGTTTCCCAGAATTCCCTCCTCGTATGTTTCTGGCTAAGATGGCCCACAAGAGACAGTCTTACACAGATTTGGGGCTTGGAAGTGAAGCAGCAGCCATTTTGTAGCTCATGTTATTGATGAGGGAGCAGAAGGCTAGCTGAAGACAAAGCATAAGCTGACACCCTGCAACCTCCTCTCACCCCCCCTCCTTGGGACGTTCTTCCAGGAATCTCCCAACCTTAACTGGACAATGGCAAAGGCCTCTGGTATCTTGTACGTATCTTGTAGGTCGGTCCTCTTTAGCATATGAAAGTTCTTTTGAAACCTCCCCTTTCCCTACTTTCCCCCAACTCCGGTATATAATCAACACTCCTCAAGACCCCCGTGCAGCAGCTCTTTCTGCCTACAGGTCCTGTCCCTGCGCTTTAATAAAACCACGATTTTGCACCAAAGATGTCTCAAGAATTATTTCTTGGTCACCGGCTATGGACCTCACCCTACGGAACCTCACCCATATTTCAAAACCACATCATTATTGCTTATCAACTGGCTTACCTCCCTGGCAAGGGACAGCCAAGTGGCAAGGCGAGGAAGCTACAGCTGCTCCACCTTCCCCTGAATCCTTCTCTGGCTTTTCCAACTCCTGAGCTAGATACGTGATGAAGGGGGACAGCTTCTCCTATTGGATTTATACCATCAAGGTCAGAGGCAGTGAGAAGTGACAAGGTTTCAGTCTGTCCTCCTGGGTTCTAGCTCACACCTGTAGGTTCCAGTTTATACTTGCTTCTCCCTACTTTACACCTATCTTCCCTTCCAGGCTCTGAAGTCTTTAAGCTCCAGGATTAGGTATGAAGACAATGACTTTACAGAGACTGTCTAAACAGTTCCCGCAACTGGGTGAGATTAGATATGATATACAGGATATGATATGCTCGCAGGCACACACACAGCTCCTAGTGGGTTCTGCTTCTGTGATTGAATCCTGACTGTATTATATTGATTTTTCTAGTTGAGTAAATGCGTTATCTTCCTTGGGTTTGCTCTTCCAAAAACTTTATCATTCAGGATGATGTATTATAGCTTGGTTATGTAAATTTTGTACTTTGAAGGCTGACAAACTCAATACCTGAATATTGAAGAACAATAAACTTGATCAGATGAACAGCTTGTTCACATCTCTAAGCTGTTCATAATTGCCTAACTTATAAAAATTGCTATGTGACAAATGAAATGAGATAATATACACATACTTCTTGGAAATATGGAGGTAAGTCTGTTGCTTTTGGCATAAGCCTTTTTTTTTTTTAAAGCATTATTTGTCTCCCTAAACTAGTTGCATGGAATGTTCCATTGGTAACCAACCAATAAATGTTGGTTACAAGAAAGTTTTAATAAAAAGCAAAATCCATGCCACCTATGTTTCACAGAAATATGATGTGAGAATATTTTGCTAATTTAAGTCAAGGCAATGCTGAGAAGAGGTAGGTAGTTAGTCCTTAAACAATGCCCCGCCCCAAAGAAGTAGATGGATGACAGGTTTTTAAAATAGAGAAAAAAAGACAAGGTTTGGAGGAAAACAACAAGAAAGGCCTAAGGAAAAGTTCTGGGTGAGTGGTTTTCCTTTGGCAGAGGAAAAACAAATTGTTTATTCGGCAGTGTTGCTAGTCCTATTTCAAAGCAATAAAATAGGTGTTACCTCATTAGTTTACTTATAACCATTTTAGATTTGCCTCTTCCTCCATGATTTGTAGCTTGTTCCTCAAATCATTTGGTAATTCCAGCTACACAAATTTCTAATGAATCCAATGAAGACTGAGAGCTAAATGAAAAGTTTAATACCCTACCTTCATACAGTTTTTCCTTCTAGAGACATAAAGCATTTCACAGGTACTTTCTCTTTTATTCACAATTTTTTTCTTTTAATTAAAAAAAATTTTAAAGATTTTATTTGGGGCACCTGGGTGACTCAGTCACTGGACGTCTGCGTTCGGCTCGGGTCATGACCTGGGACCGAGCCCTTCTCCCTCTCCCTCTGCCCCTGCTTGTACTCGCTCTCTGTCAAATAAATAAATAAAATGTTTATTTATTTACTTGACAGAGAGAGAGAGAGAGAGCACAAGCAGGGGGAGCAGCATGCAGAGGGAGAAGCAGGCTCCCCGCTGAGCAGGGAGCCCTGAGGTGGGGCTCCATCCCAGGACCCTGGGATCATGACCTGAGCTGAAGGCAGACATCTAACTGACTGAGCCACCCAGGCGCCCTTCACAAAGCATTTCTAAGACTGCAACTGAAGGCTGTGTACCCTAAGCCATGCGGACCATCAGGAAGAAAGACAGATTCCAGACTTCAAGTTCTGATGTTTCACCCTCAACTCTGCCATTCTCTAGACCTAATGATGTACTTTCCAGATTGTAATCCCTTCTGATGACTGTTGGTCTTCCTGATTTCGAATTCCCCACGGGATCTCTCAGAGTTTCCTCTAGGTTGGTTTTATTCCAGTCATCCATCCATTTGGGTACAATTCCTCAACCAATTACAAATTCAGTTAACACCTGTTATTCTTGACATCTCCTCAAGGAGTTTCCACTCAGGTTTTATGATCACATTTGTAGGTTCTTTTAGGACACCGGGCTGGAAATTGTCTGGGCCAGAAGACAAGGTCATCTATGGGACTATATACTCTCTTAATTCCTTCGCACTTACCTTGACCTTTTTTTTTTTTTTTTTTTTTTTAAGTATAGTTGACACACAACGTTACGTTAGTTTCAGGAGTACAATATAGTGATTCAACAAATCTATATATTAGGCTGTGCTCCCCACAAGTGTAGCTACCATCTGTCACCATACAATACGGTATCAATGACTATATTCCCTATGCTGGACCTTTCCTCCTTTTGACTGATTCGTTCCAAAAGTGGAAGTCTGTATCCCTCACTCCCCTTCACTCATTTTGTCCACCCTCCCACCCCATTCCCTTCTGGCAACTATTGGTGTGTTCTCTCTGTTTATGGGCCTGGGTCTGCTTTTTGTTTCTTTGTTTATTTATTTATCTTGTTTTTTAGATTCCACATATAAGTGAAATCATATGGTATTTGTCTTTCTCTGACTTATTTCACTTGGCATTATACTCTTTAGGTCTATCCATGTTGTTGCAAATGGCAAGATCTCATTCTTTTTTATGGCTGAGTATCTTGAGCTTTAACTCCTTTTTACAGATGTTTGTTGGAAATCACTGTTTCCAAGACAGCAAGTCAAGAGCTTGGCCAACAAGAGATTTTGACTGTTGTCTTTGTCGCTGACTCAAGGACTTCCACTATTCCTTGCTCTGTGACTCTGAAAATAATTTTTGTGCTTTCAAATGGCATGTCAATAAAACCAGAATCTCTCCAATGGCAGATGAATTACCACTTTAAAAATATTGTAAGACATCGATATGGCAGAGCCCTAGCTTCTTATATGCCACAATCCTTATGTTTATTGACCAAGAAAAAGAAAGAAAAGAAAAGAAAAAAGAAACAAAATGATTAGAATTCTCTGTGTGTGTGTGTGTGTGTGTGTAATAGGTCGTGTTGGGGGTGAAATGAATGGTAGATGAATTATCCAAAATCAATGATTGCATCAGACAAGCCATTGAGAAATAAGAGGGATATGTCACTTGCTGGCTCCTCATGTGATATGGGTCCATTAACTTTTAACTATATTTCAGTAAATAAAGTTGAGAG
Source organism: Eumetopias jubatus (assembly GCF_037043125.1). Classification (NCBI taxonomy): domain Eukaryota; kingdom Metazoa; phylum Chordata; class Mammalia; order Carnivora; family Otariidae; genus Eumetopias; species Eumetopias jubatus. The sequence continues at coordinate 123,798,545 of NW_028274816.1, forward strand.
GCAGAACCCTTTTTCCCCATTAGAAAGTACTCCCCAGATGCTCTACAAAACTTACGCATTAAAAAGCATGATGCAGTGGACCATGGAGACGGCAGGCCGTGCCTTCGATGGTGTGAGGACCAGGGCGAGGGCAACCACGGAGGCTGAATGAGGCAGAGCCTGTGGATGACCTGCTCAAATGTGAAATGAAGATGATGATGTCCTCCACGGTACCAGGCTGCTGAAGGAGCTGCTGCCCAAAGGGAGCAAAAAGGACAGTGGGGCTGTAGCTTCTACCTGGCTGAGGGCACAACCCGCCCAAGGAACGTGAAAAGGCTCTCAGAAATATGCAAAGGCTGCTGTGGGCAGAGCAGCCAGGCTAAGGAGCTGGAGAAAGGAGAAAACTGTTTCTGCCCTTCCTCCTTTGTCATCTCCTGTTCTCCTACTCCCCACCACCCCTATCTCTTTTTGTTGTTGTTGTTAAGATTTATTTTATTTTACTTTTAAGATTTTATTTATTTATTTGAGAAAGAGAGGGAGTGAGAGAGTGCACGAGCAGGGGGAGAGGCAGATGGAGAGGGAGAGGCAGACTTCCCCGCTGGGCAGGGAGGGAGCCCGATGCGGGACTCGATCCCAGGACCCCGGGGCCACGACCCGAACCAAAGGCAGACGCCCAACCAACCGAGCCACCCAGGCGCCCCCCGCCCTCCTTATCTCTATCTCCCCATACTTTGCTCCTGCTCGGCATCCCCAAGTCCCTCTGAATTCCTGGTTATTAAAACCCCTCCCCCATGGTTAGGTTCTTTTACTTTCCCTTTTAATGACCTCCCTCCCAGTATTCCCTGCTCAGCATCCCCTCACCTGCTCACCAAAGCCTTGAAACTTGATGGGATTCAAGAGATAGCCACGTCTCATGATTTATAAATTCTCTCTCTGCGTGGATTATGTTGATATATGGGGAAAAATCCGTCCTGTTTATGTTGATTCTCCAACAGCATTAATTTTGGAATTTCAGTTTTTAAACCAATTTCTCAAATGTTGCCTTTGCTCAAAGAACGTAACTGTAGAACACAATATAAAATAAGGGCCAAATGGCCCTTAGGCAGGCATTTGTGCAGGGAAGAGTGAGGGAGAAGCTTACTCCGTGAATCCACTCGTGCCCCTGGGTGAGGAGGGGTCAAGAGTACCATGCCAGCCCATGACTGGGCGAAAAGATGTAGTGATGATAATGTCTCGGGATCCTCTGATCTTTTGATCAGTATTACGTTCGAATTTGGTGGCAAAAATCAGCCTAGAATCCAGGTCTCAAAATTTATAATCTCATGATCTCAAGGGAGCACAAGAGTTTAAGAAATCAGGAAGAGGAGGTTCCTGGGTGGCTCAGCCTGTTGAGTGACCAGCGACCGACTCTTGCTTTCGGCTCAGGTTCTGACCACAGGGTTGTGAGATCGAGCCCAGTGTTGGAGCCCGGGTGTTGGAACCCTGCATTGGAGCCCCACCTCAGTGCAGAGTCTGCTTGAGATTCTCTCTCTCCCTTTCCCTCTGCCCCTCGCTGTAGTCGCTTTCTCTAAATAAATAAATGAAATCTTTTTTTTTTTTTAAGATTTTATTTATTTGACAGAGAGAGAGAGAGAACAAGTAGGCAGAGAGGCAGACAGAGGGAGAGGGAGAAGCAGGCTCCTCGCCGAGCAGGGAGCCCGATGCGGGACTCGATCCCAGCACCCCGGGATCACGACCCGAGCCCAAGGCAGCCGCTTAACCGGCTGAGCCACCCAGGCGCCCAATAAATAAATGAAATCTTAAACAAACAAACAAAATAGGAAGAGTAGTTCAAATCCTGGCTCAGCCTCTTACTGTAAGTGTGTGAATTTGCCAAAGTTATTTAGCATCTTTGAAACTGTTTCTCAATCTGTGGAATAGGGATACACTTACTGGGAGGATTAAATGAGCTAACCTGGCAAGGGCCAGAGTCTGATGAAAGTTAGCCTTCTCCCTACTCTCTTAGCCCTTTGCTTGACAGCTGGAGCAAACCTGGGTTACACAACCCTTAGATTCCCAGATCACTTCGCAGGGAGGAAGATGGCCAAATCCTATCAGGGATTTAAGCTCCTAACTTATTTGCCCCTGGCTCAGTCTTACTTATCATCGTGCTGGGATAATTCTCGAAACCTCTTTGGAACTCAGAACATTCTTCTGTGGGATGAAGAAATAACAATCCTAAAGACACAGATTAGATAAGAGCCAGTTAACATTTGTAAAATACAATGTTACCCAGGGATGAAAGAGCAGAATCCAAACACGTTTTACAGTAAATGCTACTGTTGAATAAAGCGGTGTTTCCTCAAATGTGGGTGTGAAATGCTGGTGATAACACAAAATGATTTCAGGTGGGAGTCAGCTGCAGCACCAAATGACAAAAAAATAGAAGAAATCATTCCCTTTTCAATTGTCTTTGACTACACCAAGAAGTAATTCTCATTTTGGGTCTTTAACATTTGCTTATTCCTCTCTTGAAAAAGAGAATAAAAAAAGAGAGAGAGAATAAACCTCAGGCTCCATGCCTTCCGCAAAGGGGGTAATTAAGCGGGGTTTAGAAATATTTCCAAAGTTTTTATTTTTATGTTTATCTCCTAATCATAGCAGACAATACTGGTTTCCCATTTATGATAATGGCAAACAAAATTTCTTTTTAAAATAAATTGGAGTTTGGAAATATATTACACATTAGAAATTGCTGACAAAAATACGAAGTACTAATACAGATGGTATGTGGATTCAAACAAATTGAAAATGTAGTTTGCAAATGACTGAAACGTAGGAAACACTGGCCTTGTGGACTGGGAATCAGGGTACTGGGATTCTAGTCCCACCTCTGGTAGCAATTTACTGTGTGACCTTGGTGAAGTTACTTTAACCTTTCTGAGCCTCGGCTTCTTCATCTGCAAATTAACAGGGCTTGCTTAGGTGGGCTCTAAGCATCCTTGTGGTTCTAATAGCCTGTAATTTGAAGCACATAATTAGGGCATTGTCTGGTCTTTTGGCTAAGAATCAATTGCTCTGTCTTCCTCCTCTGTTTTCACTCCATACTCCTCCTTCAGGCATTTTGATATCTAATCCAGAAGAAATGTGGATCTCCTTTGATTAACATTCATAAATTTAACTAATGCGTATGTTTTTTTTTTTTTTTTAAGATTTTATTTATTTATTTGACAGAGAGAGAGACAGCGAGAGCAGGAACACAAGCAGGGGGAGTGGGAGAGGGAGAAGCAGGCTTCCTGCGGAGCAAGGAGCCTGATGTGGGACTCGATCCCAGGACCCTGAGATCATGACCTGAGCCGAAGGCAGACGCTTAACGACTGAGCCACCCAGGCACCCTAACTAATGCGTATGTTATTCCACAAAGGCAAAAGAAAGAAAGGTATTCTTTGCCATAGAAAAAATACTGGATTTTGAGGGAGATGACATTCATTCTGGTCCTTGCTTTGCCATTTCCTGACAATGTGATCTTAGGTAACCTTAAGTTCTCTTTAGCACTAAAATTCTATGAAATGCAAATGAGCCTATAAAAAGGAAACAGATCAGCTGAGAATTCACTTCCTTTCCTTTCCAACTGAGATATGTAACACCTCACAGTAATATATTTTTTTAATTTCACTTTTTTTTAAGATTTATTTATTTATTTATTTAATTTATTTGACAGAGAGAGAATGAGAGATAGAGAGCACGAGAGGGAAGAGGGTCAGAGGGAGAAGCAGACTCCCTGCCGAGCGGGGAGCCCGATGCGGGACTCGATCCCAGGACTCCAGGATCATGACCTGAGCTGAAGGCAGTCGCTTAACCAACTGAGCCACCCAGGCGCCCCACAGTAATATTTTAATAGAGACTCAAAGCTAAATGGAGATCTTCATTTTAATTCTCATTTTGATATTACCGTGGTATTTGGTACATAGCAGGCAATCAACAAACATTTAATGAATAAATAAAGAGTGGCATCCATGAACATGAGGCCAAGAAGAATCACATTTCATCACGGAATAATTTAATTCAAAGGGAGTTAATTGAGCGGCCCCTGGGTGTCTCAGTCGGTTAAACGGTTAAACGGCTTCCTTTGGCTCAGGTCATGATCCCAGGATTCTGGGATCGAACCCCACCATCGGGCTCCTTGCTCAGCTGGGAGCCTACTCTTCCCTCTCCCTGGGCTCCTCTCCCCTGCTCGTGCTCTCCCTCCCTCTCTCTCTCTCTCTCTCAAATAAATAAAATCTTCAACAACAATAACAACAAAGGGTGTTAATTGAGCACCTACCATTTGGTAGCCACATTTGCCAGGCATTATATCTTTTTTTTTAAAGATTTTATTTATTTATTTGAGAGAGAGAGAGAGAGAGAATGAGAGATAGAGAGCACGAGAGGGAAGAGGGTCAGAGGGAGAAGAAGACCCCCTGCCGAGCAGGGAGCCCGATGCGGGATTCGATCCCGGGACTCCAGGATCATGACCTGAGCTGAAGGCAGTCGCTTAACCAACTGAGCCACCCAGGCGCCTGCCAGGCATTATATCTTGTATCTCCCATAAAGAGCAAGATGAAAAAGATATGATCCCCGTCTTCCATTAACCTAGGACCCTTTTGGGGGAGATGGCATCTATACAAATAACTACATTCTGCTAAAGGAGCTAAAGTGCAATAGAAAAAGGCGCTGGGTTCTTATGGGCATAACTATGTCTCACCCTCTTTCCACTATCTAGTTGTCTGAATGTGAGAAAATCATTCCTACAATCGGAAGTCAGTTTCATAGCCAGTACAATAAAGTTACACCGCATGATCTCTTAAGGTCCCCTGCAGCTAAGAGTCTGAAAATTATTCTATGCCTCTGAAAAATGAGCTTTTTTTTTCAAAGATTTATTTATTTATATATGAGAGAGTGCATGCACACACAAGCAGGGGGAGGGGCAAAAGCAGAGGGACAAGCCGACTCGGGGCTGAGCGGGGAGCCTGACGCAGGGCTCCATCTCATGACCCTGAGATCATGACCTGAGCAGACACCAAGAGTCAGATGTTCAACCGATTGAACCACTCAGGCGCCCCAGTTCTTTTTTTTCCTCCAATTTTATTTATTTAAGTAATCTCTACACCCAACATGGGGCTCGAACTCACAACCCCGAGATCAAGAGTCACATGCTCCACTGAATGAGCCATCCAGGTGCCCTGAAAAATTAGTTTAAATGCTTACTCTTGAAGACCCCTAACTATATATTGGAGATGATCTCTTCAATACACTTATTTTTTCCATGTAAAACTAATAAGCAAAGTCACACAATACGTTTTTTTACTGGTTTCCATCGACAATCGCTTCAACCTTTCATTTCACCCACTGGCAAACTTTCTAATTTGATTTCTCTTTATTTTTGTAAAGGCACTAATAGGAACATTTGCTTTCTAAATTAATCTCAAATAGGGGGCGCCTGGCTGGCTCAGTCAGTGGTGCATGTGAATCTCAATCTTGGGGTTGTGGGACTGGAGCCCCACTTTGGGTGTGGAGATTACTCAAAAAATAAATAAAATATTTTTAAAAATTAATCAATCTCGAATAATCTATGAGGCAGGTAGATGAAAGATACAACGCGATTCCATTCAACAAACATTTATTGAATATCAACTATGTGCCAAGTCCTAAAAATGATTCTAAGATACAGAGAGAGGTCATGCCCTAAGGAACTTACAAGCAAATAGAGAAAATGAAACATTTCCACTATATCAAGAGTATTCATTTCATAGAAAGGAAAAAACAAATTCGGAAAGTAAAACAGTGTGGCAGATAAAAAGCAGCGATGTGGCAGTGTGTTGGAAATCAGTCAGAAGTTCTTCTGCCTACAAAACGCTCTGACCTATTAACCAGCAAGTCAAGGCATCAATAGGAAGGTCATTCAAATCCATTACACAAGGGCAAGACTGGCTTCCAGGGGCCTGAAGCTCCAGGGGAGATAGCCTGTGAGCTGTCCGCGGGACTCTCTGGGGCCCATGGAAAAAGACACATACATCCCAGCTGATGCCAGGAGAAACAGCTGACTAAAAATTAGGCTGCTCCGAAAGCCAGGCAACTGGAGATAGGAAGACTCAGGAAGAATTTCCCAAGTAAGAAACAAAAGAACAGAGAGGAGGGCAAGTAAGAGAAATCCTTGCATTTTGTGCAGTTGGTGAAGGATGATTTTCTTCCCCGTCATAATCTTTAGAGGATGGTCACAGGCAGAAACAATCAGAAATATGAAAATGCAAAGCTCTATTAGAGGAAGAGAAACATGACTGATATGGGGAAAATCTCCATCCTAGCATGGAATATTCCATTTTATACAGATTTCTCCTGACGGTCAAGGACTGAGCTAAAAGGACACACAGCTTGCGTGTTAAGTGTCGGGTGCCGGGTTGGCTCAGCAACAAGAAGCAGGGAATCCTACAGAACACTGGAGCCAGGGGCCTCCTGCTTGTTCTTTTAGATATAATACAATAATTTCCTATAAGCTGCCAGGAGCTTTCTGGCTCAGACACAGATGTAGAAACATCTAGATGGCTGTACATTTTCCACACCTTTGAGCCATTCTGAGTATAGCCGTAAACTAAGATCAAATTATTCATCTTTGAAAACCTGATGCTAATGTTCTGTGCATACCACACTGTCAAACAGCCCGCAAAAAATGTGAAATCAGGAAGAAAAGTGAAAAATAAGATAGCAGGGTAGAACTGGGAACACCAAGAGACATTTCATCCCCACCAACACTACCACAGCCAAAAGGAATTGCCTCCAGGACTTTCCCCTGGGTCCTATTATTTTTCCAGCATGTTCCACAGTTATGGAGGTATCTATTACTGTTTATTAATGTACATGTTTATGTGTATAAATTATGCTTGTCTAGCTAAATCCAGAGTAAATTCCATACTCTCAGTCTAGAATCCCAGATTTAACTCCACAGATCCCATGATGTGAACCTCCTAACCTAGCACCCAAGCCCTAAATAAACTTGGATGAATTCTTAGGCTTAGCCTGGGAGAGTTGTAGTAACCATACTAGTAGAGAGGTCCAAAAAGCAAAAACAAGCAAATGAGCAACTTGCCTATTCCTTAAACAACGCTGGCTTTCCAAACTGCTATTAATTTTTTTTGTTTGTTTGGTCTTGATCATTACAGAGTCAAAAAACTACGGTAATCTTTTTTATCTTTGAGATTTAACCACACTAGGGAAAGCTTCAAACCCCTGTTGTACAATTTATTAGTTCATTTTTTTTAAATCTTAGTCATGTTCGGTTGTTGCTTTAAGTAAATATTGCTTCCTTTTAGTTATAGGAAGGGGACACTTACTTTTACTCTCACCAAGGTATAGGTTCTGAAATAAGATCCTGCAGGAATCCTTCCCAATTTAAGAGGTTTACCTGTAACTGGAGATCTTTTTTTTTAAATTTTATTTATTTATTTGACAGAGAGAGACACAGTGAGAGAGGGAACACAAGCAGGGGGAGTGGGAGAGGGAGAAGCAGGCTCTCCGCTGAGCAGGGAGCCTGATGTGGGGCTCGATCCCAGGACCCTGGGATCAGGACCTGAGCGAAAGGCAGACGCTTAATGACTGAGCCACCCAGGTGCCCCCGGAGATCTTTGTAGATGCATAGCAGCAATCCATTTGAATTACTCCAACTTGGGATGACTATGTGTTCTCCAAAAACAGTTCACAATTGTGAACTCGACACATTCATGACATCAAGGGAAATATACCTACAATGACCATATGAGTAATGAAAAGTTAATTACAGAAGAAGGCCACCTTTCTGTGCTATTATGTATTCTGGCAGAGGAAGGGTAAAAGTTCACCTCCCAGAAGTTAAGTTTACCTACAATGACATGGTGAAAAGTTTTGTTTTGTTTTCTAAAGATTTTATTTTTAAGTAATCTCTACACCCAACATGGGACTCGAATTCACAACCCTGAGATCAAAAGTCACACACGCCACAGACTAAGCCAGACAGGTGCTCCTGGTGAAAAGTTTTTTTTATTAATATGGAAAAATATCTTATAATAGGAAATAAAAAGGGGCGCCTGGGTGGCTCAGTCGTTAAGTGTCTGCCTTCAGCTCAGGTCGTGATCCCAGGGTCCTGGGATGGAGCCTGCGTCAGGCTTGTGTTCCCTCCCTCGCTGTCTCTCTATCAAATAGGTAAATAAAATCTTAAAAAAAAAAAATAGGAAAGAAGAAAGGCAAGACACAAAATTTTATATTTATCTACTCCTCAATTCTAATTATTTACATATTCATGTAAAAAATAAATACATATTTATTCTCTGACTATAATAATTATTGCTCCCCATCTCTATACTTATGTATCTGCCTTTCAGTATAAGAAGGTGGTATAGAAAAAACACACCCTTGAAGATGTAAAACTACATGAAAATAACAGACTGTTAATACAACTTTTTGCTGAGGGGCAGCTGGGTGGCTCAGTCGTTAAGCATCTGCCTTCAGCTCAGTTCATGATCCCGGGGTCCTGGGATCGAGCCCCACATCGGGCTCCCGGCTCGGCAGGAAGCCTGCTTCTCCCTCTCCCACTCCCCCTGCTTGTGTTCCCTCTCTCTCTGTCAAATAAACAAATAAAATGTTAAAAAAAAATACAACCCTTTGCTGAGATGTGAGAAAATGGAATAAGGGAGGCTACAAAATTTTTAAAAATTATATGTCGAGATAGTAAATGCTGGTTCAAAAATTTCAAAAAGAAATAATATCCACATAGCAAAAATTACGAGTCAATCAGCCTCAGTAGATAACCACATAGCAGCAATACTTTCTAAATAACTCAAGAATGAGATTCAGGAGAATGGGCTTTTAGTGGTGGGGTCAGCTTTGTTTTGGAAACGAATCCTTTCCAGAACTTCCATTTATTATTTTGATTACACATATATTTAATGCCATTTTAATGGCTCTTTGCCAATCCCTTATTTTTTCAGAGATTTTGATCTTTCAATTTTGCAGTTAGCTGGGATTACTATACACAAAAACAGTATCTAACACATATCTCACACTTAGTATCTGACACTGTGTCAGATACATTCACTTAATCCTCAAAACTGTGAAGTAGATATTATTATTATCCCCATCTTATAGATGAGAAGACTAAGGCATAGGGAGGCTAAATAATTTGCCCAAGGACGCACAGCTAGTAAAATTTTTAAAGGACTAGAAGGAAATACACCAAGCTATTGATGGTGGTTTCTCAGGGGATAGGTTTATAAAGGATTGTTAAGAGAGATGACACGACGAGATAAAATCTTGAGCTCAGACAGAGACAGCTGAGCTCGAACAGAGAGGACAGATTCCGGATCAGTTTGAGAAAATATGGGCAGAATTTGTGGATTGAGTCCAGGTAGGATTGAGGGAGAGGTGAAGGAGTCTAAGTAAGAATGGTTCCACCTCTGGTTTGGTGACTGGGTGGACATGTTTACTAGGATAAGGAATATAGAGGAAAGAGCAACTTTGGGAGAGAAGATAATGTGCTGTTTTGATGTGTTGAGCTTTATTGTAAGTATCGGAATAATCCCATTTTAAGCTCAAGAGAGAGGTCAGGTAGGTCTGCACTTAGTTGGTAGTTAAACCCAAAAGAGAAGTTGCCATAACCCAGGGAGAGTGTGGAAGAAGAAAAAGGCTGTGGGCCAAGGACAGTACTCGGAAGAACCTTCAACTATACGGGATATGCAGGGGATAAGATGGCCATTCAGATTTGACATTAAAATAACAAAGATATGAAATGCCAGATACGGATTTGCTTTTCAAGCTTGGTTTCATTTATGAGGTAGCATGGAAGTAGGGCAGGGCAGTCAGACAAGTTTGGGTTCAAATCTAGCACTTGGCCTCTAAGTAGCTCCATGACTGTTGTCAAGTTCCTAAGTCTAAAATGTGAATGATTAATATGCTACTCATACTGTTGTGGGTATTAAATGAGTTAATCCACAAAAGCACTTATATGGAACGGTGCCTAGCATGTAGCGTGGATCCAATAAATATTAGATATTATCACCGAGTACACAAATCATAAAATTGTTTTTCATTCCACTGTTGTACTTCGGTTGAGAAAATGGGTCAGGAAGTTTGCTGGAGAGCAGGAATAACTACAGTGGAATTAAACAATTGTGTTTAAACAATTAAACAAAAGCCACCATAGGAATTCAGGCACTCAAGAACTGGTATTTTCCATGAATTTGTAGGGTATAGTATAAGTGGACAGAGGTAATAAAGGTTGGTTAAAACAATGAAAAGGGACTGATAGAAATGTTGATATATGAGCTACAAGACCGCATTAAAATTGTTTTGTTCTACTCTAAATACTCAACAACTAGCCCCCCGTGCTTGGCACAGAGTAAGCCGTCAAAAAATATGTTGACTGAAAATAAAAGAGAGGGGTTGATTTCTTTTACCTGCTATTAAACATTTCACTATTGGAATAATTAACATGCAAAGAAAAGGAGACATGCCCGACGTGTTGTCATTTGAGAACTCTCAGAAGAGTTTGACTAATGCAACTCCTCTCCCAGCAGTATCTGCCACATACTTGAAATTCCCAGCCTTGGATGTCCTCCACTGGAACACGGATTAGAGTCCACAGAAGGGCCCCTTAAAATGCAAGTATGTCATCTGTGATCGGGAACCAACGTGGCTCTGGCAGACAGACACTTTCATCAGCCCTGTGTGAACCCGGAGGCCTCGGTCTGAGCTGATCCCGCGGAGTCTGCCTCGGCAGACGCCCGGGCATCGCCGACCACCCGGCTTGCGGGGCGGCCCGGATGCAGGAGCAGCCAGCACAAAGGCAGCGCAGGGAGGATCTCCGGCGGGGGTGGGCCGCCCGCACGCCCGGGCACCTCGAGCCTTGCAAACACCCGCAGCCCAGGTCAGGATGACCGCCGCCACAAGGCTGGGGCATAGCGACCGGTGTTCATTCTCAACTCATTTTTTAATGCATCAAGCACGTAAGGGCTGGGGAGGTGGCCAAATCGGGGTAAAATCTGAAATGTCTTTTTTGTTCTTTTTGGTTCAGCCAGTTTAAATTCCACGCCATCTTTTAAGCGGTGGGCCAATATGTATTATACAATTCTCCGTCTGCCTTTTCGAAGGCACCTGAACTTAGAAATACAGACCACGCTGCGGTCCCGGGGGGTGGGGACGGGGGGCGGGCGGGGACAAGACCGAGCTAGGAGCACACTTCGTACTCAACGTTCCGTCCTCGGCTGGGTTGGGGAGGCAGCCCCGGTTCCGCCTCCGCCTCGGCACTCTTCCTGCCCCAGCGGGTCCTGTACTCGCAGAAACGCCCGCGCGCACCCGGCGGGGGGCGGGGGGGCGGGGGGGCGGGGCGCCAAGCCCAGGCCGTCACGTCCCGAGCGTCGAGGGGCGGGGCCTCGGGCGATGGCGTCACGAGACCCCGCCCGCGCCGCCCTGCTATCTCCCGCGCCGCCCGCCATTTTGTCTCCAGTGTCTGGTTTGCGGTCGTCGGCGTTGGAGGAAGCGTCGTGGTCCGTAGGCTTGAGGCAGGGAACGGGGTCTATTGTCTGTGTTTGACTCCGTAGTTTGGTCCGAGGCCTTCCGCGTCTTTCCCGGGGCAGTCGGCAGAGGCTCCCGCCACCGCCCCCGCCCCTCCCCTCCTTCCCCCGGTCCGGGAGGGACCGAACCCGCGTCACGCCCCTCAGCGCTCGCCGATCCCTTCTCTGTCGTTGCGTCCGCATCGCGTCCCCGGAATCAGACGGTGCCCCATAGATGGCCAGCTTTCCCCCGAGGGTCAACGAGAAAGAGATCGGTGAGGAATGGGACGGTGGGTGAGGGGTGCTGGTGAGAGCGCCGGGGCTGCGGAGAGGCAGGGAGTCCCCGGAGGAGGAAGCGTCTGAGTCTTAAGTGAAGAAGGGTGAGCCGGGGCCAAGCCCTGGAGCGAAGAGGAAGGAAGCGGCCCCTCCGGGGGGTGTCGCCGAGGGCTAAATGGGGTCGACATTGATGCAGCACCTACTGCGTGCCCGGCTCGGCGGGAGGCAGTGGGCAGATACTCGGGTCCAGGGGAACCTGGGCGCCCAGGGCCGTCCTCACCGTGTGGCCGGGGGTGGACACCCACCCTCGGGGGACCCCAATTTCCTCTAAAGAGGCCCATGCACGGCCGTCCTGGGATTCTCTGGGGCGTCGAGTGGATAGGCGAGTGCTGGGCAAGTCTTGGGCTCTCTGATTTTACGACGGGAAAAGTAAACTTAGGTGTTCGGAGTGTAATGAAAGGGGAGGGGGTCCTCATGTAATCAACCAGTCTTAAAGGAGAAATGCGACCGAAGAGGTGCCATCAGCCTGGAAAAAGCAAAAAATGGTGTGGCGTTAAGGCAGCGGTTCAGGGGAGGAGGCTCAATTATCTTTTCTACACAGAGGAGCGGGGAGGAGCAGAATGGTTGGGTGGGGTGATAGAAGAAAAGCTTTTGTATGAAAGAGCACTCTTGGAAAAGGCTGTCTAGAAGCTGGTCTAGAGGCTAGCCCCTGCTACAACGAAGTCAGGGCAGTAGATCCGGGAGGTTTGCCTGAAGACCGCCTCGGGGGCTCAGTTGAGAGCACCTCCCATTTAAATTCCCTCTTACGGGAAAATAACCGGAACAGTTCCGGGGAAGTTAGAGCTGTGCATTGATGGGTAGGCTTAGTAAACATTGAACTTAAGTCATATTATACATCTTATATATGTACAGTTTCCATTTAAAAAATAAAACAGTTTTAGCACCCCTCCAACAAAAAGTCCAACGCTAAACTTACTGTGTTAATTAAATGAAAATTGGAGGTGGCTTCTGAGCAAAGACCCTCTGCATTTCCCCGTTCTTTATGTATGCCTTTAAATACATGGAGGAGGTATTTCTAGAGAGAGGGAGAAGCTGAAGTAGCCTAAAGGCCCTCCATCCTATATGTGGGTTCAGTTTTTATATCTAGAGACAGCTCTCAGAATTCTGGACTTTTGTTCTCAAGGATAAGATTGAATGACAGGTTAGGAGGGGACTTTAACCCTGGTTCTAATAACTATTTTAAATATACAGAGAAAACAAAATTCATGCCTAATTTTATTTTGGTATTTTAAGACTATTAAGTAGGTCCTAAAGTGGAACATGGAACCCAAAAGTTCTTATTCCTAGTCCAGTGGGCTTTTTTCCTCCTCTCCTATACAATAGTATCACAGATAAGTGATCTGCCTTTCATTTATCTGTTTTACTTCATCTTGATGAACTATTCTGAAAACTTTCCAGTCCTGTCTTCTAAGAGCTGGATAGAGCTACTGAGCATACCTGCATAAGGTAGAAGAACCATCCACTAAGTAGTAGCCTTTTCAGTTAAAAAAAAAATTGTTTTTTAAGATTTTATTTATTTATTTGACAGAGACAGAGATAGCAAGAGCAGGAACACAAGCAGCGGGAGTGGGAGAGGGAGAGCAGGCTTCCCTCCGAGGAGGGAGCCCGATGTGGGACTCGATCCCAGGACCCTGGGGTCATGACCTGAGCCGAAGGCAGACGCTTGACTGAGCCACCCAGGCGCCCTTCAGTTAAAATTTTTCATATTTAGTTAGGTGTCAGTGTTATTTCCTGGCTGTAGTATAAAGTTATTAGCCAAGTCCCAAATATCTAAATTTTGTCCTTTCCTAAGCTTTAGGAAAAAACAAAACAAAAAACCCAAAACCCAGTTTTTGTTTCTTTGTTTCTTTCTTTACTTTGGAAGTACCATTTGGATACAGAGTGAAACAGTAACATCTCTATGTAGCTTTTTATCTTTCAGTAAGGACTTAACTTTTCTCCTCTTTTCTTGGGTATTAATTACAGCTCTCTCTTTCTCCAGTACTGAAAGAGGAGAGGCAAGATTCTTTGATTAAAGAAGTCCTGTGAGACAGGGAGTACTGCCTGGAGCCACGGCCCTCTTTCACAAGGCACTATACCAGATCCTCCCTTTCTCGTTATGAAATTGCGGAGAGGAATGTGAAGAAGGAGCTAAATCTGGTTCACTTGGTTCAGCAGTTAACTCAGTGTGTTACTACTATACAGATAATGTAGTAGTGTATTTTATGGCCGAGTTCCCATGGCAGGCAGCTTTTCCCTTATACAAGGTCATTAAATCATATATTAAACAGCTGCAGGTAATAAAGGTTTAACTTAAAATTTTTTTTTAAGGGGCGCCTGAGTGGCTCAGTTGGTTAAGCGACTGCTTTCGGCTCAGGTCATGATCCCGGCGTCCTGGGATTGAGTCCCACGTCGGGCTCCCCCTGTTCTGCGGGGAGCCTGCTTCTCTGCCTGCCATTCCTCCTGCTTGTGCTCTCTCTCTGTCAAATAAATAAATGAAATCTTTAAAAAAATAAAATTAAAAAAATTTTTTTTCAAAGCACTTCATTATAACCTTGCGCTACTTGATAATACTGTACCAGTAAGTATCAAAATGAGTGTTTGAATCATTTGATGCAAAGATCATTTGGGAAAATAGAATCATTTGATACACCTGTTAACAAGGAAACACCAGGCTAATTATTAATAACTTGAGACAGCATAGCATCTATTTGGTCATTTTAAAATAATGACCCCAGGGGCGCCTGGGTGGCTCAGTCGTTAAGCGTCTGCCTTGGGATCCGGTCATGATCCTGGGGTCTTAGGATCAAGCCGCGAGTCAGGCTCCCTGCTCGCCGGGAAGCCTGTTTCTCCCTCTCCCACTCCTTCTGCTTGTGCTCCTGCTCTTGTCTCTCTCTCTCAAAATCTTTTAAAAAGGGCGCCTGGGTGGCTCAGTCGGTTAAGCGACTGCCTTCAGCTCAGGTCATGATCCCAGGGTCCTGGCATCGAGTCCCACATTGGGCTCACTGCTCAGCAGGAAGCTTGCTTCTCCCTCTCCCACTCCTCCTGCTTGTGCTCTCTCTCTGACAAATAAATAAAATCTTAAAAAAAAACTTTTAAAAAATAAAATAATGACCCCATTTGTTGAATTTCTGTATGTTTAAGAATAAATTAGCTTAGGGGCGCCTGAGTGGCTCAGTCATTAAGCACCTGCTTTTGGCTCAGGTCATGATCCCAGGATTCTGGGGTCGAGCCCCCAGGCTCCCTGCTCAGCCGGAAGCCTGCTTCTCCCACTCCCCCTGCTTGTGTTCCCTCTCTCACTGTCTCTCTCTGTCAAATAAATAAATAAAAATCTTAAAAAAAAATTCTGTAGGCATATGAGGGTCACTGGTTTGTGGATTTTAAGAAAGGCATGTAACTGCTGATGAAAGTAATGTCATCTTAATTGGGGTGAGTAGGTGGGGGCTCTGCTGCTTTGATCAAACCACACCTGAGGTATTGTTTAGTTCTGGGTGCCACTTTTATGAAGACCATTACCAACTGGAGTTTCTCCAGAAAAGTGATGAAGGTGAAGTTGGAGAATGGACTTGAAACCATGTAATCTAAGGAATGATTGAAAGGCCTATGGAGTTTAGCCTGATGAAAAGATTTAGTTGCTGATGTCATGGCTGTCTTGAATATATGACTATCATGTGAGAGCAGGATTAAGCTTACTCTCTTAGGTCAGAATCGGGAATGAGTGGGTGGAGTGGCAAGGAGAAGATTTTTGATAATGTCAGCTGCACAAAAATAGAATAAGCCTTATTAGGTATTCATATTTATGAATATCAGAAATACGGGTCTCAATTTTTCTTTTTCTTATTATTTTTTTTAGATTTTTAATCTCTACACCCAATGTGGGGTTCAGACCTACAGCCCCAAGATCAGCAGTCACATGTTTTACCGACTGAGCCAGCCAAGCACCCCTCTTTTGGTTTTAAACCATAGCTCATTTGTTAATGTATCAAAAACTTGGACGAGGAAATGGTTGAAATCATTTAAGAATGGGAACTTACATATGTGCTTTATGTTTATTCAATAAATATTTACTGATCACCCGTCATATGCCAGGTGTTCCATTGGCTATTGTCAGAGCACACATTGAGACTTGAAGTGTCACCTGAATGAGTACATGGTGGGGGGGGCGTTGTATGTGTATGGTCTAGCAGTAAGAGTATAAGTGGTTCTTATATGAACTGCAATATGTAGGATATATGTAGTTTAGTTGTTGGGAAGTTTAAGTCAAAAACCTAAAAATACACTGTAAGAGTTAGCCAGACAACTAATCACAAAATAGTAGGGAAATTAAAGTGATACTAATTTATACCTAAGGAAGAGTAGCAAAATCTAAATCAAGACCAATCCAAGAAAGCAAGGGTGATACACTGACTGATAAAGATTCTTTCCCCAAATTGAGGAAATTCTGGCCAAGTTTGCATGCACACATCTACAGTAGGAGCTTGTTGATCATACTTCATGTTAAACGCAAAACAAAAAGTCTCTGTATACTCCGGTAATATGACAGTTTTTGTTATGAATGATTAAGTACTCTTTTTTTTTAAGATTTTATTTGAGAGAGAGTGTGAGAGAGAGAGTACAAGCAGGGGGAGCAGCAGAGGGAGAGGGAGAAGCAGACTTCTCATTGAGCAGGGAGCCCAATGTGGGGCTTGGTCCCAGGACCATGAGATCATGACCCGCACCGGAGGCAGGTGCTTAACTGACTGAACCACCCAGGTGCCCGTAAATTGAAGGACTCTTAACTAAATTAAAAATCTATGAGATTGTTTAGTCTCTGTCCTTAAAAACCAAAAGAATCACTTCCATTTTGGGGTCAGTTTATGGCCCATCATTAAGACACTTAAGGACCACTATTTGAGGATCACAAATGTGTAATGCATTTTAAAGCACTAGTTGGGAGATGGTACTAAATAACGTTTAAGTCCCTTCTAGTTCTAGGAGTTTTGTGATTTTTTTTTTTTTTTGGTGACCTGGGCCTCAAAAAATACTCATGTGGGGGCACCTGGCTGGCTCAGTTAGTGGAGCATGTGACTCTTGGTGTCGGGATTGTGAGTTCAAGCCCCTCATTGGGTGTGGAGATAACTTAAAAAGTAAAATCTTAAAAAAAAAGAATATTCATGTTTAAATAGACCATTTAATAGTGCTTTCCTTTGAATAATGATACAATGTATTTTATAGTGGTTTGTGGTTTTTGAAAACTACAAACTTACTGGAAGATACTTTTCTTACAAAGTTAGCCTGTTGCACTTTAAGTGTTAGTAATTTGATGAAAACATAAGGCAATGCAAAAGTCAGGACTTTAGTAATTGCTAACCCTGACATCATTACATTATTATCACTTAATCAGTTTTTTTGTAAAGATTTCTTATTTATTTATTTGAGAGAGAGAGAATGAGAGACAGAGAGCACTAGAGGGAAGAGGGTCAGAGGGAGAAGCAGACTCCCCGCCGAGCAGGGAGCCCGATGCGGGACTCGATTCCGGAACTCCAGGATCATGACCCGAGCGGAAGGCAGCCGCCTAACCAACCGAGCCACCCAGGCGCCCTATCACTTAACCAGTTTTTTATTGAAGCTTTCTAAACAAGCTCTTGGGTGGGAGATGTTAAAAATCACTTTATCAAAACTGGAACATAGTTATTATCATTAAAGGGTCTTCACAGCACATTATCTCCCTTCAGAGGGTAGAAATCAGAACTCCTTATACCTTGTCTGCGTGGAAACTCAATGGAGTTGAGAGTCCCAAATTAATAAGGAGGCAGTCTCAAATTCATTATTGGTTATATGTGACATCCTATATATTTTTTTCTTTTAGTGAGATCACGTACTATAGGTGAACTTTTAGCTCCAGTAGCTCCTTTTGACAAGAAATGTGGTCGTGAAAATTGGACTGTTGCTTTTGCTCCAGATGGTTCGTACTTTGCTTGGTCACAAGGACATCGTACAGTAAAGCTTGTTCCGTGGTCCCAGTGCCTTAAGAACTTGTAAGACTCTCCTCTTTTTCTGTATTTTGTATCTCTTTGTAGAATTTACTATTTTCTGTGTGGAGTAATAAAAAGATTTTGATATTTAAGTTTTTCCTTTATAGGCTATCGTAAATGTATTTTAATCATAAGCTGAACATTGGAAAATTTGTGGGAAGAATTGTTTGGCCTTATACATTATAGAATACTTTCTCAGATGCTTTTGTGTCTTTGTATTAAAAAGCAGATTACTGGTTCCTTGGTAGTATATATATTGCATTGTGCCAGGGCAGGTGACCTTTGTTATGTGATGCTTTTTGGATTTCACAACATTTTATTAGATAACAGTGTTACGGTGATCGTGTACTTATTTTTTATGTACTTACAGTTCCTCCGGTGGATTTATTTGTTGAAAGTTTTTCTAAAATATATATTAAATTTAATCTCTCCCTCCTTTTTGTGTCTAGTTGACCTTTATATAAATATCTTAAGTTATTAGGTTTTTTGTTTTGTTTTTTGCTTGTTTATACTTATTTTAGGTTAGCTAAAGGAGTCCTAATTGATATAGTGGTTTTGAGGAAAATTTTGACACAAAGAAATTACACATTGCTTTATTGTTGAACTTAATCTCTTAGCAACTGAAAATGTCTTTTGATTTGAGTTTATTTGGTCATATGCTCATAGCTAATAGCAACTTTTCGCCTTCCCATCCGTAGAATTTGATTGTTATTCAGTATCACTATGATAATACTGAGGTTATTTTAACAAACATTTATCATTTAGTATCTGTAGGAGTACAGAATAAATAATAACTAGATGTCAATATGACCTTTTTTTCCTTCAGTCTCTTGCATGGCACCAAGAATATCACCAATTCAAGCAGTTTGAGATTGTCAAGACAAAACAGTGATGGTGGTCAGAAAAATAAGCCTCGTGAACATATTATAGACTGTGGTGACATAGTCTGGAGTCTTGCTTTTGGATCTTCAGTTCCAGAAAAACAGAGTCGCTGTGTCAATATAGAATGGCATCGATTCAGATTTGGACAGGATCAGCTGCTCCTTGCCACAGGGTTAAACAATGGACGTATCAAAATATGGGATGTATATACAGGTATGGGGCCATAGTTTGAAAAGCAAACCTGATTATTTTATGATGCAGGGCATCTCTCCTAGGCACTAGAAGATGTGATTTGAGGATTTTAACTTACTGAAAAGCAAGAATTGGTTCTATGAATGTGTCTTTATGATTGGCCTGCATAGCATCTTCAGCTCATGGTTTTATTTTAAGAAAATAGAGTTCTCACTGCTTGGTCACTCTTCAGAGAATGTTACAGCAAGGACATGTCTAAGGAATGTTTAGTTAATTATTTATAAATTAGTAACTTAGTTTATGGCTCAAATGGCAAGGTGTTGTCTTACATACTTTTTCAGTGAAAGCTTGGAGGCTTTCAAGGCAAATCTGGTTTTCAACAATCATTGTCTAACCTTTGGAAGTTTTAGTGACATTGTATCTAAAGTTTAACTAGATAGGTTGAGAAGTTAAATTCTTTGTGCAATTAAAAGTGAACGTGTTATTCACTGACTAAAACAGTTTCTGGCTGATAGTATATACCAAAAATGTGAAGGCATTTTTTTTTTTTAATGAGCATTAAAACTATGTAGAGTAGAATACAGCAGGTGATATTAATATTGAATGAGGATAATGAGTCAGTAAATTTGATTGGGTTCTTAAAAAAACTTAGGGAAAGCACATAGATTTTCATAGAAAACAACTCACAATATTAGATGAATAAAGTATATTTTTTCACTGATTATTTTTGAAAATTTAGGTGGTTGTGAGATAACGTGAATCTTTTGGGGAGTTTGACAGTCTTTTAGTAATCCAAGAAAAAGAAAAGGGAAAATTGGATTTTATATTTAAAATCATACTATACAAAGATTAAAAAGTTGTAAGGTAGGTTTTCCAGATGGTAAATTAACTTGTTTATATTTCAGGAATTCTCTTTAAGCTGATCTAATAAATTTAGGCTTTGTTATCCTGGAAATAATACATTTTACAACTGTGTAAATAGAGAATCTTTAAAGGTGATAGTAAAAGCACTATTAAGTCAGTTTACACTTAGGAAGCTAAGGAGGTGACAAGTATTTCTATATTATATGTTTTATGGTGAAGAACCCTATTTTAAAGAAAGAAGCTGATAAAAATTAACAACATTGTCTTTTTTCCCTCTTCCACTGCATTTAGGAAAACTCCTCCTTAACTTGGTAGATCATACTGAAGTGGTCAGAGATTTAACTTTTGCTCCAGATGGGAGCTTGATCCTAGTATCAGCTTCAAGAGACAAAACTCTGAGAGTGTGGGACCTGAAAGATGATGGTATGTCTTTTTTGCAGGCTGTGAAACAGAATGGGTTTCTTAACATGACGACTGAGAGATGTCAAGAAGTGTTGATCATTTGGGACATTTGACTGTAAAAGTGGCCTGTGATCAAAGTTTCCTATTCTCTGCTTAATCGTTTGGTCCCTTTCCTTGTGCAGATCAAACGAAACCATAAATGTGACCCAGAACAGGAACCAGCAGTTATTCTAAACAATCTGATATTATTTAGAAACTAACCACACAGATCTGTATCAACTATATGAGGACAAAATCAATTTTAGCGTTTTATAAATGTGTTAGTTTATTTTCTTTTTTTTTTTAAGATTTTTATTTATTTGAGAGAGAATGAGAGATAGAGAGCACGAGAGGGAAGAGGGTCAGAGGGAGAAGCAGACTCCCTGCTGAGCAGGGAGCCCGATGCGGGACTCGATCCCGGGACTCCAGGATCATGACCCGAGCCGAAGGCAGTCGCTTAACCAACTGAGCCACCCAGGCGCCCTGTTAGTTTATTTTCTTCATCTTAGGGAAGGTTATTAACTTCATTTGCTTAGCAAAAATTTAGATCTCGAAGTAACAAACACAATTTAGTAATCTAATAAAACTTAGATTAAGACGTTTACATACCAGGATTTATAGCTTCTAAAAGTTAATAAGCATACTAATAAGTTGGATAGGTTAAGTAAGAAATTATCAAAAAACTTGCTATCCAGTATAATAAAAGATATGTTAGGGATCCCTGGGTGGCTCAGTCTGTTAGGCAGCTGCCTTTGGCTCAGGTCATGATGCCAGGGCCCTGGGATCGAGGCCAACCTTGGGCTCCCTGCTCAGCGGGGAGCCTGCTTCTCCCTCTGTCCACTGCTCCCCCTGTTTGTGCACTCACTCACTCTCTGACAAATAAATAAATAAATAGCTTTAATAAATAAATAAAAGTATTTTAGTGTTAAGTACTCAGGTTTTTCTGAAACTTTGTTAATTGCAGTGCATAGAAAGTTTCGGAGAGAGTACCTTATTTGAGAGGACCAGAGATGAGCATCTCTTTCCGCCTCTTAGCCACTAATAAGAAAGTTTACAGTTTTGGCTAACACCTTACATTTAAATAAGATCTGCTAGTCCTCTAACAGCCTCAGGCTCAAGGTTGAGGGCTTGCTTTGGAAGCATTGTGACTTAAATTGAATGTAGTAGGAAACAAAACTCTGAGGTTTGGAAACTTGTTCCAGCTGATGGGTAATAACCATTGCCTACTAAAATAATACGCTCATCTTACCAGACCACGATGGACCTCCTCTGCATTTTAGCATTCTTTGAATGCTCGGCTTTGAGGGATGGAGAGATCCCAACAGTTATAACAGTTCGGTTATTAAATTTTTATTTTCTTTTGCATATCAAAAGCTGCTTGCTTTCTCAACACATTTTCAGTTGTGTGCATATGTTTTAAGAATATAGACTCAGGGCACCTGGGTGGCTCATTTGGTTAAGCGTCTCTTGATTTCAGCTCAGGTCATGATCTCAGGGTGTGAGATCAAGCCACTTGTCGGGCTCCATGCTGGGCATAGAGCCTGCTTGGGATTCTCTCTCTCCCTCTCCCCCTCCCCACCCCTCAAAAAAAAAAAAAAAAACAAAACAAAATATGGCCTCAGTAAAATGTAAGCTCAAGAGAGTTGGGACTTAGTCTTACTCACAGCTGTCTCTTCAGTGCCTGACATACAGTAGACATTGAGTAAGTATTTGTAAAAATTAAGAGTTAAAATATACAGACATAATTGCTATAATACACAGGGGCTTTGGAGTGGAATATAGGTTATCAGAAAGGAAAAAGGATGAAAGGCATTTTGAAGGTGTTCTCAGATCTCAGCCTTGAAGTGTTACAGGTCCTTCATTTGTAGAATAAGTGGATCAGACTAAAAGAATTCTATCTTCTGTAGGTGAAGGGTCAGCAGGTTTTTCCTAAAGGGCCAGATGATAAATATTTTAGGCTCGTGGACCATGCTATCTCTGCCTTAGTCACCTCTGCCATTGTAGCACAACAAACAAATGGGCGTGATTGTGTTCCAGTAGAACTTTATGAAATAATCAACTGGTTTATAGCTAACCCTTGTTACAGATAAATCACTGCTGCTCTTGAAGTGTGTGATTCTCCGATTCTGCCATTTTTGAAATGCTGCTCATTTGAAGTGAACTCTAGGGTTAATACAGGTTATTTCTTTTTGTTCAGGAAACATGATGAAAGTATTGAGGGGCCATCAGAACTGGGTGTATAGCTGTGCGTTCTCTCCTCACTCTTCTATGCTGTGTTCAGTGGGAGCCAGTAAAGCAGTATGTATCAAAGTTCTTGTACATTCCATGTGAGCTGGATTATAATGTGTGCATAATCGTTTTAAATCTAAGTAACTTACTAAGTCTGTGCTCGGTGTCATGAATGTCTTAAATATTTTATTTCACGATGGGGGAGAATTTGCATGAGGGAAATACAGTTATTGATTGTGGAGTGAGAAATTGGATTGCTTTTAGTCAGAGAATATTCGTAAAGTAAGGGGTATGTCAAATTTACTTCTTCTAAGATCTAGGAAAGTTTATGTGCTATAGAAGAGATCTAGTCCAAATGTTAAGACATTCCCGCTAATTATTTTCTTCTCTGTTGTTCTATTTTTTTTGTCCAGTTTGCTGTTTAAAAAGTTTTGATTCCCAGCTGGTCCTGGACATTTAACTGAAAAAAAGTAACTTAAAAATCTAATAATAAAAAGAGCACTCATGTATGTCTAGAGTGAATTATAGACGCAATCAACACGGTCTGTCTTGCATAGCATACCTGTGGACAGATGAAGTATAAAGTGACTCTTGAGAGGGTTATGCTTAGTCAGGAACTCTCTTTTAGTTGTCTACCAGCTCTTAGAATAGTTAAAGAGATCTTATTAGCTTCAGATGTTTATGAAAAATGTCGAAGTCCAAATACATGGGATATTCAGAATACACTCTGAATTACTGGGGGTGGGAGGCTGGTTTTAAGTGCATTTTATTTAGCCAAGAAGTGTGTTAAAACAATAGTTGCAAATGTTAGAAGTTTAGAAAAAAAAGTATTCAGTTCTTTAAAAATCATAAGAAGAACAAAGCTAGATATTGACATTGCTATTTTAGGCTGTGTGTTTTCCATATGCTTCTTGCTTTCCCTGTCACAGGTGGTGGCAGCAATATTGGTGTGATTGAGGTTATGCTGGCACCACTCGCACACAGGCGCACAATGGTGTTAGCTGGGCAGAAAGAGTGGCATCTCTGGCTACCGGGCTGGGGGCGACCTTTACCATAGGATGAAGTAACCTTGCATTCCGCTGCAAGGTGTACTGTACGTACACAGGTGCTGGTCGATGTCCACTTTCTGCTTTTCTTTCTTTCTTTTTTTCTTTTTTAAAGTAATTTCCCCCCGCAGTGAAACCCACTGACTCCTCCAAGTAAATTGATCTTCCAGTCTCATGGAATTGGGAGTCTGACATGTGAAACCAATTTAATGTAATGTAATTGGCTTTCAAATGGTTTCTCTGTGCTATTTTTTTGGAGTTCTTTGAGATGTTAAAGATACCTTAAGACTTTGATCCCACTTAAAATTTGTATGTATTTTTCTTTGGAAGTAATAATATTGTGTCTGTGCAGAAAAAAAGTAGCAAAAAGGATTGCTTTATTCCAAGAGGAGAGATTGTCTTACTAGGATTGTTGTAAACCTCCAAGCTCATATTTCCTATAACTAGACTGAAGTAAACATTTGAATCCTATTCAGAACTATTCTGCACAGTCTAAGTACTGATCTTACAGAGTTGAAAACTGTAAACTTGTACTAAAGTAATTTAAATGTTTTATGCTTAAAATGACTATAATGATTGTGGTCGGTTTGGGAAGATTAAGATTGGCAAATCTTGATTCACAGACATGTTAATTGTAATATTTTCATAAATTAGTATTTTCATTTTGTAATGTGGTTTAACGTCCTTGTTGTTTGCCAAAGAAATTTCATTTGGCTGTGAAAATTCTCTTTGCTTGCAGTATCTGTTTCTCTTCCTAGGCTCACGTTGGTGACCCAAGCCTATTGTAAACAAGTGATTATCTCAAAGGGAGATGCCAATGGAGTAACAATTTGTTAACATTACGTTTTCTGTCTGTATATTTTTTAAAAATTTGGTAGTTTCTGGAAAAAGAAAAAGAAGGGGGTTTGTAGTACTTAACCCTATTTATTTCTGTATATATTTTAGTTAATTAGTTTTTGGAATAAATGGATTTCAGTATAACTTTGTGGTTAAATTGCATTGCCTTTTTTATGTTTAGGCTTATTTTTAAATTAACATTTAACAGAAACATTTGAAATAGAATTTGCATGTCTACTTTAATTAACTTAAAGACTTGATTTTAATCTGACTATGACACTGAGCATACATATTCTTTTAATTATTCATAATTTATAATGTTTAATATAATGTTAATTAAATTTAGCAGTTTTAGATTAAGTTGTGCCATTTTGTCCTCTGTGTGTCTGAATGAAGCTATAACATTTGCCTTTTTATTGCAGGTTTTCCTTTGGAATATGGATAAGTATACCATGATACGGAAACTAGAAGGACACCACCATGATGTTGTAGCTTGTGACTTTTCTCCTGATGGAGCATTACTGGCTACTGCATCTTATGATACTCGAGTATATATCTGGGATCCACATACTGGAGACATTCTGATGGAATTTGGGTGGGTACAGCATGAATTAATTGTAGTCTGTGGTTCATCCCTGGCTATTAGTATAGCTTTTAAGAAACTACATGAAAAGAATCACTAACATGTCGGATTAAAATTGTAGTCTATCATTGGCTTTCTTGATAACAGATCATGTAGTTATCATTCGATAGTATACGACTCTGTAGAAGTGGTTAATTATATTTAGAATTTCATGTCAGGGTTTTTGAAAAACAATTGAAACTGACATTGGAGTTAATCTTAGTCTGTTGAACCACATTGTAAAAAGGAGATTAGTAATTCTTTTAAGGTTCCTTTCATTTAATTTGGATCAGCTCTACTCACTCTCCTCAGTTGTGGTCATTAAGGCCAATTTAAACATAATTCAAAGACAGATGTGCTTTGTACCTGGATAGTTTCGCTTCTTGAAGTGACTCATTTTCACTGAAAACGTGTATTTGACCTCAGGCACCTGTTTCCCCCACCTACTCCAATATTTGCTGGAGGAGCAAATGACCGATGGGTACGATCTGTGTCTTTTAGTCACGACGGACTGCATGTTGCAAGCCTTGCTGATGATAAGTAAGTGTGTGAATTATAGTTTGACCTATTACTGTCTTTTAAAGATTTCCTTTCATCTTTCTACTTACTGGAAACATTTTCAAGCCTTAAAAAAGCCTTTCTGCAGTGCGGGTTTTAATGTCTCTTTCTCTAGACAAGACTTTGGGAGATGTGTGTCTTGAAGAATATTGGCCTGAAGAAGAGTATCTGCAAACCAGAGATAATCCATGCCTTTCCCTGTTTCTTGTGTGTTAACTAGTGTAGGCAGACTGGGTGGATTTTTAACTAGCTTTTAGCTCACAGATTTATTTTTCAGTAATAGCTTGTAAAGATTGAAGCAGAAGGGCATTTTCAAAGTGAAATAAATGGTAAAAGCTGAGTCACCGTGTCCACTGCATTTGCGGCTACAAGATGAAATGTCACCCGAGTAAGATGTACTGGTACAATTATTGGTATGAAGCAGAACCTAGGTATCACCATTCCTTTTTCTCATGCTTTTATTATACCATGTGCATGGCACACAGTATTAAGTAGTTTGGTCACATTGATTCAGAAAGTGAGTCACTATCGTTTTTCCAGAACAGAGAGAGTTTTGTTTTGTTTTGTTTTGCCAGCAATCACTGTTTTCTGTTTGTTCAGATTTTGCATATCCAGTCTCTATTTCTAGACACATTCTACCTATGTGAAAAGGCTTTTTAAATGTGTCGGAAAGAGAGTAAAACCTTTTTGCCTTTTGGGAAAATAAGATTGGCAAATCTTGATTCACAGACATGTTATTAATTGTAATATTTTCCTAGATTAGTCTTTTTCATTTTGTAATGTGGTTACATTACATAATGTTAATGTTAACATCCTTGTTTGCCAAAGAAATTTCATTTGGCTGTGAAAATTCTCAGAGCAGATATTAATTGAGTATAAGGAGAAAGATTCTGGTTGTGACCATTATGGATCCGAACACTGGGAAGGGAAGGCGGCCGTACATTATAGTCTCTTAAGTGTGAGTTGATCCAAATTACTGATTGGTATGGGCTAGAAAATATTTTATAAAGCAAGTTAGAGTAATTGAGTTAGCGTAATTGCTTGCTGCAGTGATGTGTGTGTGTATCTATGTGTGGTTGTGACTCAGAGTGGCATTTTTTATCTGAAGTATAGATGTTGCTTTTACCTTAAATATTCTGATGCTCACTGGATAACTTATTTCCTTTCCAGAATGGTGAGGTTCTGGAGAATTGATGAGGATTATCCAGTTCAAGTTGCACCTTTGAGCAATGGTCTTTGCTGTGCCTTTTCTACTGATGGCAGTGTTTTAGCTGCTGGGTAATTTGATTTTTCTGTTTTCTTTTAGAGGCAATTTAAGGTGGCTTTTATTTATTTATTTGACAGAAAGAGAGAGGAAGAGCACAAGCAGGGGGAGTGGCAGGCAGAGGGAGGAGAAGCAGCAGGCCGCAGGGAGCCCAATGGGAGACTCAATCCCAGGCCCCTGGGATCATGACCTGAGCCAGAGGCAGATGCTTAACCGACTGAGCCACCCAGGCGCCCTAAGGTGGCTTTTAATCAAAGCAGCCAGTATTTTATTATCACTAAATCTTCCATAAGGGCTCTTTATAATACTGTTACTTTGTCATAGAGGAGATCATTGGTTAGGCCTCCTTAATTAGGTTTTAATGTTTAGTTTGTGACTCTCATACACGGCCTTGGATGTTAGTTGTTCGAGCGGTAGGATGTTGAAATACATGTACGTAGGTGACTGAGCTTGTGTTTTTTGTTGTTGTTGTTTCTGTTTAGGACACATGATGGAAGTGTATATTTCTGGGCCACTCCGAGGCAAGTCCCTAGCCTTCAACATTTGTGTCGCATGTCGATCCGGAGAGTGATGCCCACCCAGGAGGTCCAGGAGCTGCCAATACCTTCCAAAGTTTTGGAGTTTCTCTCCTATCGTATCTAGAGGGCTCACGCTTCCCTGGTTGTAGGGTCTGATGGAGCTCACTTGACACAAACCTCAAGCTTGACTGACTTCAAGTATCTGTTTGTCAAGGTTTAGAAAATTTATTTAATTTGTTACATTCTTGTAGTGCATTTTGATCATTTGAGCATATTAAAATATTATTTATAGACTATAGGAGAAATATTTCTGGACATATCAAATGTAAATTTTTTTTTAAATTTGACTGTGAAACCATATACATACATGTATATATTTAGATATAAGCTGCTATGTGTTGAATGGACCCTTTTGCTTTTTTCACTTTTAGTTCCAACATGTATATATTGCTTCAGTAGAGGCGCAATATCTAGCTTGCTGTAAAGTGGAAGGAATTTCCACCCCCCCCCACCCCGGGCCCCTGCGTTAGATGGTAAATACTGGCTGAAGAAAGCAATTGGGGGTGGGGGTCAGGCATCTGAACTGCAAGTAAAACCCAAGGGGAAAGATTTTGTTTTCTTTAGGAATGGCATCCAAGAGGTAGAATTTGAATGTGACATTATTAAATAAAAACAGAGCCAGGGTATAACTAGGAAAAGGGTGTGTGTGTGTGTGTGTGTGTGTGTGGTGTGTGCGCGCGCGCGTGTGTGTGTGTGTCCTGCGTCATCTCCCCCTGCCCCGTAACTATATAACCATTGCTGCGGGCCTTAATTTTGGAAAGCAGCTTGCTACTTTAACCCCGTGGTATAAAGTATTATCAATTTTAGTCAATTTGAAAAATCCCATCTACTGTATTATTGCTAAGTATTTTGTTTGTACTAAGGGACAATTTTAAGACCATGGTTTTGCTTTTTTTTTTTTATGTTTTTATTTTTTTTTTTACATGTATCGTATGTTTCTGCAGGGGGTAATGTTGGTGATTTGCCAAAGAGAAGCAATACAGTAGATCTGCTTTTGCCTTCTGTTATTTATCTTACCTGCAGATATTAAGAATGTATGCATTATGTAAAATGCTTGATTATATATTTTTGAGTTTTTTAATTAAAGACTTGTAAAAAACCACTATCACAAACGTTTCTTTTTTTTTAAAATATTTATTTATTTATTTGAGAGAGCGAGAATGAGAGCACGAGAGGGAAGAGGGTCAGAGGGAGCAGCAGACCCCCGCTGAGAGGGGAGCCCGATGCGGGACTCGATCCCGGGACTCCAGGATCATGACCTGAGCCGAAGGCAGTCGCCTAACCAACTGAGCCACCCAGGCGCCCTATCACAAACGTTTCTTAAGTATGTTGCAAAGTTTAGTGCTTTTTTGTGTGTCCAGTGTAAGACTGGTGCAGTACCGCAGCATATTAAGCAAGAAGGGTAATGAATAGCACAAGTGCTACTGCTTTAGAGTTAATGCTTCATGAATGCGGCCACTTTTATGTTGATTTGTTCTAGGAGAACTGTTGTAGTAATTATTACTTTAAAAGCACAGAAAAGCTCTGGAACGGGAAAATAACTGTTGAGCAAAAGAAAAAGAGAATCTTTTAGGGGAACCAACAGGCTTATAGTAAGTCTATCTGGTTAAAGTAACCAAAGGAAAGTCTAGTGATGTGGGCCTTTTGAGGAGGCAGAATAAGCAAAACTTATTCAGTCACATGTGCTCTTTTTTAAAAGATTTTATTTATTTGACAGAGACACACACAGCGAGAGAGGGAACACAAGCAGGGGGAGCGGGAGAGGGAGAAGCAGGCTTCCCGCTGAGCAGGGAGCCCGATGCGGGGCTCGATCCCCGGCTCAATCCCAGGACCCTGGGATCATGACCTGAGCTGAAGGCAGACGCTTAACGACTGAGCCACCCAGGTGCCCCCAGTCATCTGTGCTCTTGAAGACTTGGTTGTTGCCACTGAAATTATCTGGAAGTTCTTACAGTTGGCTCTGTGAAGGGTGCAAGTTACAAATTTGAAAACCAATACAAAATGTGCCCAAGTTACTACTTGAGAATTCTGTTTTACAAAAACCACAAAAGCATCTTAATCTTTAAACCTGTTGCGATTTTTTTTTTTGCATTTTACTTTGTAATACATCTGCTTTATAATTTGAAAATGATAAGATACCATTACTTATTCTTCACACTATGATATTATTTACTCTCCAACCGACATCTGATCAGGTAAAAATTGCATTTCTGGAGGATGCATTCTCTGAGAAGGCCAGATTGCTTGCTACCTTTTCATGTGAAAATCATAGTGCCAAGGTGAAAGGGAGATTGCAGAATATAAGTGAAGTAGAAACACTCTTAAATTTCCCATTTGTGGAGAAGATAATATTACAGGATGATACTACTTTAGAGTTGAGTGACCGAGGAAGGTAGGAGAGATGTGGTCGGGTCAGATTCTAGCTCTAGGATTTTACCAAAATGATACTGCTTTCTCTTGCCAAAAGCATGCCATTTGGAGAACTGGCAAGAGATCATTTATATTCAGATTTGATTTCCTATTTTAGTGCCACACAGGGTGCCTCACGCTCAGCAGTCACGCTGTCCTTCACAATTTCAGATGATTTAAATAACTTCAAATGACATTAAGACCTGTAATTTGACCTTGGGTTGGCATACCTTAACTTCATGATCCTTGAAGTCCCCTGCCTACTTGTGACAGAGTAAAGTTGGATTCAGCTGGTTTGTACTGCCCTCAGGGCAAGACCAAAAAAGGCTGGACTGTGCTGTAGCATGTTTGTGGGTTGAGGCAGTGGCTGATGGGTGCAGAGGACTTGGCTATCAGCCAGCCCTCACAGGGAGGAGAAAGTCCCAAGTATGAGAAGACGGCATCGTCTCCCAAGCCAGAAACCTGGGAGTGAATCCAACCGTCAGGTGAATCAGGTGAAGGTTTGTGGGTGAAATTTTTATCCAAGTAATTCTGACCAGGTTTGGGCCTAAGAATGCATTTTAACTATAGAATGTATAGATTATTAAACACAAGTAATTCCTACAGTAGAGTTAAATACCAGTTTCTTGTATGTCAATTTCAAAATCCAGCCAAGCATCAGTTTGGAGTATACTGGTTTTTTGTTTTTAAATCCCCTTGGAAGTAAAAGCTGTTCAAATGCAACCTGGAGAAATGGCCATCATAACCTTGGCTTACATTAATGGTAAGATGTTTGGGAGGAATAAAGATCAGTAGACAATTTCACCCTGCCCTTTGCTCTGAAAAGCTTGCTTTTAGCCAAAGCAAAATATCTGGTTTGAATAAGGTGTAAATTTATTTATTTATATTATGGGTGGTTGGGTAGCTTTGTGTGGTTGTGATTTGGCATTTATTATATATAACAGTTGAGTCAGGAAAAAAGATTGAGGCTGGGATTGGGAAGGGAAGAGCAATTTCATTCAATTTTTTTTTTTAAAGATTTTATTTATTTATTGAGAGAGAGAATGGTAGAGAGAGAGCACGAGAGGGAAGAGGGTCAGAGGGAGAAGCAGACTCCCCGCCGAGCAGGGAGCCCGATGCGGGACTCGATCCCGGGACTCCGGGATCATGACCTGAGCCGAAGGCAGTCGCTTAACCAACTGAGCCACCCAGGAGCCCTCATTCAATTTTTATTAACTGGCATTTTCCCTTCTGGAGACGACAACTATGATTATCCTTGTGGTTTCTCTTTCAGAGGTGATAGAAATCTAGGAACTGTCTCTACCTGTAATACCGCAGGGAATCACTCTTCTGGTCTGAAAATAAACCCTAGACTTTGTTTAGGAAAACGTATAATACAGTGATGATGGTGATCATTTTTTTGTTTTGTTTTGCTTTAAATGAGGCTGAAGCACTAATAACTCTCTTATTCCAAAAATAAAGTGTGAACCATAGAAATGAACCTCTAGTATAGGTCAGGAAATAGAGTTAAAATGAGTTGGTAATGAAGACAGATGAAGTGGTGACTCCAATAAGTGGTTTTGTGTATGTTTCCCAATTGCTCTTTAATAATGAAATGTTCTTGCAGGAAAAAAAGATGAATATTAAAAGCAAGTTGAGAAAGCTAGTGAGAATGGTAATAAAACAGGCTGGGATGAGGCTGTTAGAAAACGGAAACCAGGGCACCTGAGCATCTGCCTTCGACTCAGCTCATGATCCCAGGGTCTTAGAATCAAGTCCCTCATTGGGCTCCTTTTTGGGGAGTCTGCTTCTCCGTCTGCTTCTGCCCCTTCCCTGTGCTCGTACTCTCTCTCTCTCTCGCCAAATAAATGAATAAAATCTTTAAAAAAAAAAAAAAACGGAAACCATAAAGACCCAAGTTTGCACTCAGCCTAATCAGCTCTAAGGCAAAATGGGAAGCTCCCCCAGTAAGTCACATGATTCACTGAGTCTGTCTCATACCATCCTTTGATCCTGAATTGAGGAGAGCACAGTTAAAGCGTTCTTAGGACCAGCAGGAATACCTCCTTAGCCCTCCCATAGGTGGCAACTCTGCTAGAGCACACAGGTATCCATCTCTATTCCCGAACTGTCTCCCCGCCTCTAAGGCCCCTGAGATCATTTGGCAGGAATAGCAGGTTTCAAGCTTGAGTTTAGGAGAGAAGCCGCAAACGTTCCTGTGGGCCTGTGGTCCAAGGGTCTGGAGCCCTGGGTCGGGTTGTGTCCACCATCACCTCCTGTGGCATAAGCCTGTTTACACTTGTTCTACTGAATTTCATGGCATTCCAGTTCTTGCAGATATTTGAGTTTATGACCCATTACATAGATGGCCTCTCTTTGGTGGTGGCAGATACTCTGCCCCAGCCCAAAGCGCTCTTGCCCCTTTTCCTCGATTCCATCAGTCTTAATTTCTACACCACTTCCTTGGCCTTTTCAAATATGCCCTGTTACTTGTTACTGCTCCTTAGGTATTGGTGCCTCAGTGAGAAGACAAATGTCTTCAGCCCTGAGGGGTCCTGTGGCCTCCTAAGGGTTCTGCTGCCCATGGCTGGCCTTTGGGTCCCAGTGAGAGACAAAGACTAGCCCTGGTCCGCAGGCATGGAAGTACCCCGGTGCTGGGGCGTTTGGATGAGAGGCCCTGAGCCAACCCACCCAGCTGCTGCTAGGTGGAGAGAGCAGCTCCCTCGGAACGTCTGGGTCACGTTGCTCAGCACCCGGCAAAGATGCAGTCTTCTCGGCTTGGCCCCCTCAGTCAGAAGGGTGTTTGTACAGCAGGTTGGCCCAGTTCCTCCACCCTGGGGCCTGCTGCCCGGAGGACTTTGCAGAAGCGCCGGCTGAGGCCGCCAGCCCAAGGTTGATTGCGGCCTTGGCTGCTGAACAGCTTATAACTTTGGGAGCTTTGTAATAAGTAATAATGCCTCCCGAGCAGTGTTTAGCTTTTATTTTGTATCTGCACAGTGTCAGGTATGTGGTAGGCATTCAACGTCTGTTACTACCATTTGTTGAGCACTGGCCAAGCCAGTGCTCATTACTATTGCTGCCTGGTGCTTGGCAACAACTCAAGTATCACTATTCCCGTTTTACAGCTATGGAGGGCCAGGGAGACCAACTTACTTGTCAGGGTCCTACAACTGAGAAATGACACCCAGGATTTGAATTCCTGTCTCCAGGGCCCCGTTTCTCTCCATGATGGCCACAGATGGGCACAATACTTTAGGTAAGGCATTCAGTCAACACAGATGACTAAGCTAGTCCCTGCCTGTGTCTGCCAACCCCCCTGGGGTCAGCATGCTGTCAGACTTAACCTTTCCCCAACGCATCTAGCTTTTCACTGAATCATGGAAAAAATGAGCATAGAAGGAGTGACTCCATATTTAATTTGGAGATGGAAACCCACACAGACGAGAAAATGACTGTTGAGCTCTGTCCTTTGCCCACTGCCTGGGGGAAATTGCACTGGATGTGGGTCAGTTTCATCCTCCCACTGTTGGTCTCAGGAACCTATCTCGGGCGCCTGGGTGGCTCAGTCGTTGAGCGTCTGCCTTCGGCTCAGGCCATGGTCCCGGGGTCCTGGGATCGAGCCCTGCTTCAGGCTCCCTGCTCAGCGGGAAGCCTGCTTGTCCCTCTCCCACTCCCTCTGCTTGTGTTCCCTCTCTTGCTGTCTGTCTCTCTCTGTCAAATAAATAAAATCTTAAAAAAAAAAAAGGAACTTCTCGCAAACAAATCATTTTTATTACCCACGTGAACAATCAAACACACAGGCTGAAACAGGAAGCAGCAGAGCAGTCACTGGAGATGAGAAAGTCAGCTGACCTCACAGCCACTGGCTTGAAAGATCAACACCAGGGCTGGTTACAAGCTGCCAAGTCCAGGGGAAACCTGAGCCCCTTGCACCAGCTGTGCCCACAGGTTAGACTCCCTTGCCTGGAGCTGACCCAACGGGAATGCCAACCACGAGAGTGGCACTGCGCCAGGTGGGAGACTCATCCAGGTCAGTGCTCCAGATGCCATCGAAGGAGCGGGGACAGTTCATAGCCAGGAAGGGCCCAAGTCAGAAATAAAGGATCAGAACATCCTTAACATGTTCATGGATTAAAAACTACACTTTTATCCCTATGCATTTGAACAACTCTGAAATTGGGATATATTTTAGAATTGATGGTGTCTTTAAATTTCCTTCTTTCTGTCTTTTTTTTTTTTTAAGATTTTATTTATTTGTCAGAGAGACAGAGAGAGCACAAGCAAGGGGAGCGGCAGGCAGAGGGAGAAGCAGGCTCCCGGCCGAGCAAGGAGCCCGAGGCGGGACTCGATCCCAGGACCCTGGGATCGTGACCCGAGCCGAAGGCGGACGCTCAACCAATGGAGTCACCCAGGCGCCCCCAAATTTTTTTCTTTCTTAAGTGGTACACCCTCGTGGTACAGATTATAATCAGTGGCATCTAGGATTTGATGAGCTACAAAGTGGAATTTATACAGAATTATAAGGTCAATGGGATGTTATAGATAATGTCAAGAATAGAAGACATCGGGGACATATCAGGGACAGATGATGCATGAAGGGTGAATTAAGATGGTGCAAGTGAAAGGGGAGACCGTCTGTGAGCCCTTCCTGAAAAACGGTTTGACAATGAAAATCCAGCCAATGAAAATCTATTTAAAATTGAAAAACGGCTAAAACAAATACTAGGATGGAGCCCCTGCCCTAAGCATTTCACCTGTATAATCTCCTCCTCCCAGCAACCTTATGAAGCAGGTATTGTTATCCCCATTTTATAAATGAGGAAGGAGGCCTAGAGGCTTAACTAACTTGCCAAAAAGCCGATCCCGCCCCCCGGCCCCATACGAAAGGGTGGAGTCGGGAGTCAGGATGACAAGACAGTTGCTCGATCTGCTGCTGTGCACAGAGTTCAACCTGGAGCTTCCTGGCAGGCAGAGCAAAGTAACTTGGATCTAAACGTAAATACGTGCTCAAGAAATGCAAATCTCCACATGGATGTTTAAAGTACTGTCTCCATGATTGTTGTTTTTAAAGGTAAATGCTGGGCGCCTGGGTGGCTCAGACGGTTAAGCTTCTGCCTTCGGCTCAGGTCATGATCCCGGGGTCCTGGGATCGAGTCCCGCATTGGACTCCCTGCTCCTTGGGAGCCTGCTTCTCCCTCTGCCTCTCTCTCTCTCTCTCTCTCTCTCTCTGTCTCTGATGAATAAATAAATAAAATCTTTAAAAAAAAAATAAATAAATAAAGGTAAATGCTGATGACTTTTTAAAAAGTCAAGCTACATGGAGAAGTACCAAGAACAGCATACTATTCCCCCTCCCAGAAACAACATAGGGGATCTCTGGTATCTTCCTCTGCAAATGAGAGGGAGGGAGAAAGAGGAAGAGAATGCGGGGGAGAGAGAGAGTGCCTAGCTGGAACTTTTCTGGGGAAAGTGGGTCCCTTTGGCCTGTTTTCTCGGCACTAAAGAAAATACTGAGAGGCCATCGACACAACCCCAGACAAGGCCAAGACACTTCTAAGACCATTGGCTTCAGAATCAAGAAACGTTTGTTTGTTTGTTTGTTTGTTTGTTTTTAAGATTTTATTTATTTGACAGAGAGAGACACAGCGAGAGAGGGAACACAAGCAGGGGGAGTGGGAGAGGGAGAAGCAGGCTTCCCGCCGAGCAGGGAGCCCGATGCGGGGCTCGATCCCAGGACCCCGGGATCATGACCTGAGCCGAAGGCAGGCGCCTAACGACTGAGCCACCCAGGCGCCCCAAGAAACACTTGGTTTAACACTATTTGTAGCTGCGTGACCTTGAACAAGTCCCTTCACCTCCAGAACCTCCTCTTCCTCACTTGTGAAATTAGACATCAACCTAGTACCTAAACTCCAGGGTTATCAGGATGAAAGGAGATCAAGCCCTAGAAGTACTTAGCACTTAGCACTTAGGGCCTAGCCTAAAGTAGGGAACCATTATGATGACGCCTATGGGAGCACATCTCCATAGCAACAGGGGCCTTGGGTGTTTATCATTATCCCTTTCCTCAAACAAATTTGAGGCAAACCAGATACTTTTTTTTTTTAAGCATATCAGCCATTGTTTAAAATGTTTTGTTGTTTCGGAAATATATGCCAAAGGCCTGAAAAACAGCCACACCCCACTCTGGGCCTGCTGTGAGCAGGCAGATGATGGGGGAGTGATGGACAGGGAGGTAGAGAAGTGGATGGAATGGAGCACAGCTTCATTCATTCATTCATTCATTCATTCATTCATTCATTCCTGCCTGCCTTTCTGCATTCATTCTGTTAGCTAGGAGGCCAGGGGAAGTTACTCCAATCAGAGGGCTGAAAGCTGTCAGTAGAAGGGAGGAGGGGAAAATAACACACCAGGGCAGGACCAGCAGTTTCCATCAAGGACACAACACTCAGCTAGGGGTTGTGTTGGTGTTTCACCTGATAGCCCCTTATGGGAGCCAGTTTCAGGGGGTTTGGAGCTGAGGACCTGAGCAGAGCCATCCTGAAGTTACCTTAAGCTCATCTGAATACGAAGATCACCTCCCACGGGTGGGGTTTGCTGCCATTTTTTTGAACATACCACATATGCACTAGCATGTTGACACGCTGGGCATGCGCAATGGAACCACAGTGCCTAGGTAACAGAGTATGTGTAAGTCCCTTAATGTATATGCAAGCTCCCTGCCCCGCCCCCTACTACCCTGCATCAAAGCTTCCTGCACTCACCCCGCGGGGAGACAGCGCTCTGAGAGCTCCCTCCCTGTCTCCTTCCTTGTAGCAGGTAATAAAAGTCTTTGCTTTCAACACTTCCTTGGGTCGTGTTCGGTTGAATGCACCCCATGCAGGGAGCCCCTTGAGTTCAGTTGCAGTTCGTCCACTCAGCAGCACCCGAGCACTTGCCACATGCCAGACCACACCCAGTGCTAGGGACACGAGGACGCAGTTCCTGCCCTCGAAGAACCCCAGGCCAGGAAGCAGATGGAA
Source organism: Eumetopias jubatus (assembly GCF_037043125.1). Lineage (NCBI taxonomy): Eukaryota > Metazoa > Chordata > Mammalia > Carnivora > Otariidae > Eumetopias > Eumetopias jubatus. Next base: position 123,835,310 of record NW_028274816.1, read on the forward strand.
GCAAACGCGCAAACCGCTAAAAAGCTAAGGAAAAGCCACCTTCCCTGATCGCTCTAATGGGCTCCGTGCAGGATCACTTCTCACCCCCTGTTTGCTGGGCTAACACAGGAGCAACCGAAAAAGTGGGTTGACGGCAGCCAAACCACCAGGTGGACACCCCGGCTCTGTGCCAGCTAGCTGTGGGACCTCAGGCAGGTTGGGAGCTTCTCTGGGCCACTGTTTGCCTGGCTGTAAAACGGGGGTAATTATTAGCTACATCCTCACGGGGTTGTTATCAGGATTAAAGGACTTGCTAGTTATAAGACCGGAGTAGGACCTGGCCTACAGCACAAAATGAGTGGTTAAGTTGTTTTTCTTTACAAAGCTGCCAGTTCTTGGGATGGCACTGGGGTTCTATACCGACCCCACCAAAGCTCCCAGCGAGTGTGCCCCATGGCCCTTGCCAGAGAACAGATAAGTTAAGGCCAGTGTTGACCGTAAGAGTTACTTGTGGAATTTCTGAAGACATACCTGCCAGGCTCTGTCCCTGGAGATCTGGGTCTGAACCACAACCCAGGCCACACACAACAGATACCCTGTTGAAAACCACTGATCTGGTTCAAACATCTTCATTTTCCTGAAGTCAATCAACTGGATCAAGACAAGGTGAAATTCACAGCGGAGCCCAGACTGGGAAACCAAGGTGCTGTTTCCTTCCAGTCTTCTTGTTGGTACCAATGCTCCCCAGTCTCCACAGCAATGGGACCTTCAAAGGGAGGTGCCAGGGGAGAGCACCGGAAACCAGGGAGAACCCTGGGGGAACTTCCGGTGGCGTCCCTACCTGGCTGCCTGTGCCGTTTCAAAGCATCCTCATACCCCGCCCCCGCAGCTCATGCCTCCCCAGCTCATTCCTTAGATAGCAGTGGTACCTGCCCTTGGGCAGAGCAAGGCCTCAGAGATCAGGAGCTGCACACTCTTCCGACTGAGCCAGCCAGGCGCCCCTAGTTACCATTTTTTTTCCCTAGTTAACCATTTATAATTGCCACATGACATTTCAGAATGTTTTGTTCAGTGATAACGATAGCTCATATTTGTATATACATCTGCTTCACATATTTCACCTTCTTCATACTTACAACAATCCCATGAGATTGGTCCTGCTCTAATCAGCATCCTCATTTTACGGAAGAAGAAACTGAGGCACAGAGAGGTGACACATCTTTTTAGGCCACACAGCTACTGAGTGGGACTCGAATCAGGCAGGCTGGCTCTCGGAGCTGCACCTCTGACCGCCATACCACACTGCCGCTCTCGGCACCCTGGCTCCTGAGCATTTGCGGACAGCCCGCTCTTGCTGCCCCAGCCTCTGGCAGCCCATATGCACCAAAAAAAGGACCCTGGATCCAAGGAGCTTTCCATCTACAAGCTGCCTCTGGTTAGACATTGAAAGTTGCTCCTTCTTAGGTTCCTCAAAAAGTTGAAAATAGAGCTACCCTACAACCCAGCAATTGCACTACTGGGTATTTACCCCAAAGATACAAATGTAAGGATCCAAAGGGGCACGTGCACCCCAATGTTTATAGCAGCAGTGTCCACAGTAGCCAAACTATGGAAAGAGCCTAGATGTCCATCAACAGATGAATGGATAAAGAAGAGGTATATATATACAATGGGATATTATGCAGCCATCAGAAAAGGAAATCTTGCCATTTGCAACGACGTGGGAACTAGAGGGTATTGTGCTAAGTGAAATAAGTCAATCAGAGAAAGACAATTATCATATGCTCTCACTGATATGTGGAATTTGAGAAACAAGACAGAGGATCATAGGGGAAGGGAGGGAAAAATGAAACAAGACGAAACCAGAGAGGGAGACAAACCATAAGAGATTCGTAATCTCAGGAAACAAACTGAGGATTGCTGGAGGGGTGGGGGATGGGGGATGGGGTGGCTGGGTGATGGACACTGGGGAGTGTGCGTGCTATGGTGAGTGCTATGAATTGTGTAAGACTGATGAATCACACACCTCTACCCCTGAAACAAATAATACATTATATGTTAATTAAATAAAATAAAAATAAAAAGATGGGGGAAAAAAAGTTGCTCCCTCTTTTCTCCTATTAAAAATAGCTCCCCAGGGGCACCCGGGTGACTCAGTTGGTTAAGCGTCTGCCTTGGTCTCAGGTCATGATCTCCAGGTCGAGCCCCGTGTCGGGCTCCCTGCTCAGAGGGGAGTCTGCTTCTCCCTCTTCCTCTAGCCCCCCACTGTGCTCTCTGTTTCTCAAATGAAGAAATAAAATCTTTAAAAAAAATAATAAAAATAGCTCCCCAAAGAAGGAAGCTTTTGTAATGCCAAAGATGGGCTAGTGGGTCAAAAGTTACAGCTTGTATGAGCACCCTGCCTGATTGCTTTCGTGACATGCAGTCCGTCTAAACCACAGGCGGCAGCACGGGCGGGTGTAACCATTTCCCCACAGCCTCGCCAGCACCGGGTATTATCTTAACCAAAAGAGGTTCAGCACCCAGCTTGTAAAACGGGCAGCTGCTTCTTCTTTGGGGGTTCACAGCCCCAACCCAGTGCATGAATGAAGGAAAAACTCATGAAAGGTGGGTGAAATATGAGGGTATGGAAAGGACAGAGGACTCATGCAGGCATGTAAAGCGGGCTGGAGTCGGGGGTTTTTACGTTTACACGGGGAAGGTTATTGTCTTTCTGCTGCCGATATAAAAACGTTTCCTTGAAGGAAAGGAGGTCGGCTGGGCACCCCCGGTGCCTGGCTCGATGCTGAGCATGTAGAGTAGTTCCATGAAACCCTCCTGCTCGACTGGCCCACACCACTCACCCGACACCCCCGGAGTGGACCCCAGACCCCCTATCAAGACAATAAGCAGACACACTACAAGCAGATCTAAGCCCAGCACTGTGGTAGTGGAGATGGCCTGATTTGCTTTTGGAGACAAACAGTTTCTCTGTCTTTGTCACTGCCTTAAAAGGAGGGGAAAGGGGGTTTGTTACCAAAGCTAGCAGGCTGCAAAGGAAAGGCTTTGGGAGTCCATGGCTGAATGGTGGTGTGCCCCTGATGGGACCATTGCGGGTGCTGACAGCCCTAGGGTCGTGGAAGTGTTTGATGGCAAATAAGGAGGTTGTGCAGTGGGGGTCAGGGGTGACAGAAGGACCCCAGGGACTGGTGCGCAAAGGTAGAAGCTTTAGACTGAGCTGCTTCCCGGGCAGAGAGGGAGGAAGCAGGTGGTGAGGGAGGGATCCCTGGAGGCTGACATCTGGAACTGTTCGGCTCCATACAGCCCGCCCTGCACCTGTCAGCCCCTTGCAACCACGAGCTTTTAAAGAGACTAACAGACACATGAATTTCCTTTGTCTCACAAGTCCACTTTTAGTAAGTTTCACCCCAGAGCGGTTCCCACAGCGCACCAAGGTTATGTGCCTGTAAAGATACAACCAAGAAACTACCTGATTGTCCATCGGAGAGGGCCAGCTTAACCCCAGGGGGGCTATTAGGAGCCTTTATAAGAGAAAGCTACAGGAAGAAAACAGAGCAAGTTCTAGACTGCTATGCTCAATTAGATTTATTTGTTTGCCTGTTTGTTTGTTTATTATTGGAAAAGCTTGGAAGGATTTATATACCAAGACATTAACAGTGAGATATGAATGGCGGGGGGGGGGGGACTAGACTTTCGCTGGGATTCTATTTTTAGACACTTCTGTATTGCTGGGAAATTCTACAGCAAACATTAAAAAAGTAATTTAAAAAAAAGCTGGAGACCAATGGACCCCTTCAAACCTATGAACAACATCATCCAGCAAAGGCACAGTGCACCTGCTGCCTACTTGTTCTGGTCTCTGGAGTGGGGAGCTTGGGGCCTGCAGGTAACCCCCTCGCACCTCACAGTGTTTACTGGCAAGTCATTTAGCCTGTCTGAGCCTCAGTGTGTCCACCCACGACGCAGGCAGAGCCATCTCTGATGCTCAGGAGCTGCCGGGAAGCTGGGTGGGGGATGGAGGGAGCTGATGAGACGGCACGGTCAGCGCAACTCAGTGTTCGAGAGACCCAGCCGAAGCGGTGTCAGACCCAACCTCAAGTGGGGGGCTGGGGGTTGGAGGAAAGAGGAAGGAAAAAACAGGAGAGGAACAGCTAGTTTCTTCTGGACTCAGCTCCTCCTCCATTTGACTCTCGCTGACCTCCCTCTTGGCACAGAAGGTCTTTGTGCTAGTCCGGCCCACGGCTTCTTCCTTCCTGGGTCTCCCCAGCCATCTCCAGCGGCAAACCCCTCCCCACCCCAGCCTCCCACTGAACAGACCTTGTCTGTACAGGTTGCTTCTAGCTTCACTGAGGTCCAGCAGCTCGCATTTTAGGACCAGGTGACCAAAGTGTCCTCTTTATGAGCAAAAAGTGAAAATTTTGGAAAGTGTTAAAAAAAAAAAAAAAAAGCCACAGGCCCAGAATGGTGTCAGGTGTCACTTAGGCTGAGTCCCCAAACAGGCTTAGTATGGAATCTGATTGCAGTTTCAACCTCCCTGAGAAAGGCAGTCATAACCAGTCAGCCAGGAATTTTCCTACCAGCCAAGGAGTCTGCCACAGGGGCTCCCGTCCTCCAAAGGAAGTGAGGTCAGGGGCTGGTAAGACCCCCTGCGCTTCCCGGTAAGGGAAAGAGACCTTGCCTGGACAATCCTTTTTTTTTTTTTTTTTTTTTTTGGTTGATAACTTTCTTGCCCCACCCTCCTTCTTATAAAAACCTTCCATTCTGTACAACTGCTCAGAGCTCCCCTCTACTTGCTAGATGGGGTGCTGCCCAATTCATGAATCATTTAATAAGGCGAACTGGATTTTCAAATTTACTCAGTTGAATTTTTTTTTTAAGATTTTATTTATTTATTTGAGAGAGAGAGAGAGAGAGAGAGAGAGGACAAGCAGGGGGAGGGGCAGAGGGCAAAGCCGACTCCTAGCAGAGCAGGGAGCCCTAGTGCGGGCTGGATCCCAGGACCCTGGATCATGACCTCAGCCGAAGGCTTAACTGACGGAGCCCCCAGGCACCCCTGAATTTTGTTTTTTAACAAGAGAAAAGGAAATGCAGTCCTGGCACATCCCAGGGCAGGATCAGAAGCAGAGGGAAGACAGGGTGGGCTTGGGTAGGCAGGGGAGGCAGAAGGCCACCTGGGCTGGAATACAAGCACCCAGGCCCCGGACCCAAATGAGCGGAAATGGGGGGGGGGGGCGGTTCAGGACACGAGTGAGGACATCCTGTGGAGCCGGTGTAGATCCCAGGGGAATCCAATGCCAGGACGAGCCATTCCAATTTGAGCCCTGAACTTGCTATGGGACAGGGAGCCCAGGGATCTGGGGACCTGCCCAGGCAAGCCCAGCCTCCAGGGTCCTGAGATCGACCTACTGTGAACTCACATGGCCCTGGCTTTCAGAAGTTCACTAGCAACTGGCCGTCAGCGTGGCTCCTGACGTGCCTGGCACTTAGTAGGGGCTCTTCAGATATCTGTCCCATGAATGAGCCAGGGAGGCAATCGAGATGCCCGGCCCACTCACCTCCTGCCAACACAAACTAACACAAACTAGGCCACGGGCCTGACCCAGTTTCTCAGCGGCGCGCGCCAAGCCCCGGGAGCGGAGGATGCGCGGGAAGCCGGAGAGCAAGGGGACTCCGGCGCCCGCCGCCGCCGCCCCGCGCCCGGGATCTGCAGAAGCACCGGATCCGAGGCCGTTTCTGACATTTGCCTGGGCCGTGACTCATTTCCCCGCAGAGAAGAAAGGGGCCTTTGTGGGCTCCCCGCGCGGGCCGCGGCCGGCCGTGTCCTGGGCAGCACTGCCCCCCGGTGGCCGGAAGCGCGGTGGAGGGCGCAGGAGGCGGCCCCGGGGGCCCACGCCCGACCCCCGAGTGCAGGCCCCCGGCCTGGGGCCCCAGGACGTCCGGGAACGCACGGGGAGGACTCACCACCTCCCCGAGGGCCCGTGGGCTTCGCCCCGGGGGGAAGCTTCCACAAAGGAGGGAATTGGTTCTCCCGCCCCTGGGAAGGGCGAGCTCGGGCACCCCAGACGCCGGCTCCCCGGAGGCCTCCCCCCCGCCCCCCCGCCCCGCGCTGGAAAGAGGGAGTGCCTTCTCTGCCCAAAGCCTGGGCTTTGTTCCTCTTCAGCCGCTGCTCAACCACGTGCCTGCCGCATTTTAAAAATAGATGCAAACATCTACCCTGCCCCTTTTGTGAGTTGCCTATTCTTATCTTTTGTCCATTTTCCTATTTTTAATTTTTTTTCCTCTTGTTGATTTTTAGAAGCACTTCAAACCGTCAAGTCTCTGACATGTGTTGCAAGTGTTATCCCAAGCTTAGAAGTTACCTCTTGTTACCTTTTGTTTTTGGTGATTTTGAACACATATGCTTTACATTTTTATGTGGTCCGACCTTTTGATGTTTTCTTGTATTCTTTTTCCCGTTGCTTTTTGCTTGTAGGACTGTTCCCATCTGAGTACCAGACAAAGATTTCCCTAATTTTCTTCCACCCCCGCCTTGTCCTGGTGCTGCTCCTCCTCCTCCTTCCTCTACTTCTTCAGGTTTTTAATCCCCTTTGGAATTTATTTTGATGTAAGGTATGAGGTAGGGGCGCCTGGGCGGCTCAGTCCGTTGGGCGTCTGCCTTGGGATCGGTCGTGATCCCAGAGTCCTGGGATGGAGCCCCGCGTCGTTGGGCTCCTGGCTGGGTGGGGAGCCTGCTCGTCCCTCTGTCTCTCTCACCCACTTGTGCTCTCTCTCTCTCCCAAATAAATAAATAAAATCTTTAAAAAAAAAAAGGTATGAGATAAAGATCTAAACTTACTTTTTTCCAGAGTGTTAGCCAACTGCCCAAATGCCATTATTCAGCCTTTCTCTTTTATGAGAATATTCCTCACTGATTTGAAATACCACCTCAGTTATAGACTAAGTGCATGGGCCTGCTTCTGGCCAGGACCCTGACATTATACACTAAGTCAAAGGGTATAGATTTTTTCTTAAAAAAATAAAAATAAAAAATTTAGGGACTTCTGGGTGGCTCAGTTGGTTAGGTGTCTGCCTTCAGCTCAGGTCATGATCCCCGGGTCCTCGGATGGAGCCCCACATCGAACTCCCTGCTCAGTGGAGAGCCTGCTTCTCCCTCTCCCTCTGCTGCTCCCCCTGCTCGTGTGCTCACTCGTTCTCTGTGTGTCAAATAAATAAATAAATAAATAAATAAATAAATAAATCTTTAAAAGATTAAAAGGACCTGAACAATTTAAACTCTTATAATACAAAATGGCAAACCTACCTCCAGAATGGCCAGGCTCATTTTTATCCCACCAGTGTACGAGAATGCCCTTTTTACCGTTCTCATGCCAAATCGGAGTACTATTTGGGAAAACATGTCCCAGTTTGAAAGACAAAAAAATACCACTTCATTGTTCTCTCTTAGTTTGCGGTTGACCCTGGGGATCCCTTTGGCAGGACTTCCTGGGCAGGGGAGGTCACTTTCCTGCTTCCTGTGCGGCTCACCTGACACCTGCTTTTCACTTCTCTCTACTTCTTATGGACAATGTGAACATGAGATCATTTTTTAATTTGAGCAAAATTCACATAACATACAATTAACCATTTAAAGCAAAAAATCCACTGGCACTTAGTATCTTCACAATGTGGTGATACCATCACTGCTGTCTGGTTTCAAAGCATTTTCATCACCTCCAAAGGAGACCCCATAGCCACGAAGCAATCACTCTCCATTCCTTTCTCCCCAGAGCCTGGCAACCACGAATCTGCTTTCTGTGATTTAATTGTTTCAGAGCATTTCACAGAAATGGAATCATATGTTATGTGGCCATTCGTGTCTGGCTTCGAAAGAATAGCATAATGTTTTGAGATCCATCCATGTTGCAGACTGTATCAATACTTCAATCCATTTTATGACTGAATAATATTCCACCGTATGGATATAGCACAATGTTTAACCCATTGATCCGTTGACGGACATTTGGGTTGCTTCCACCTTTTGGCTCTCGTGAGTAGTGCTCCTATGAACAGTCATGGAGACTATGATTTTTGTGAAGGAATAATTGGGTAGTGATCTGATAAAGCAAGTTTTCTAACCTGTGAATATTTTTAATATAGGAATTTCATGATGTTACAAAGGCAAATCCCATCTTGACAGACACTTAATGAAATCAATTTTATTGATTTTCAGGAATGTCTGGGTAAACACATATACACACACACCAAAAAAGGTACCTGTAGTGAGTAGGGAAGAAGTGAGCATTTGTTGAGCACCCATATATTAGGTCTAATTCCGGATAGCAGATGCTGCCATGCCTGTGTCCCCGGGGGCCACATGAAGTCAACTGCTGGGAGTACCTTATGAGGGTGACTTCTTGCATCTCTGCCTCAGGACATTCCCTGGATGCGAAGCCCACACAGGGGCAGCTCAGAAGTGCCAAGGATTTGCCAGGACCCCGGGTGAGACCCTCAACCAATGAGGAGTGTTCTCACTCCTCTGCTGAAGCCTGATGTGTGTCCTCTGCAGGCTCTCAGCCGGTCCCTAGTGGGGATGAACCCCAGCTGCCCACCGTGCTAACCCTGCTCCCCTCCCTTCCCTGTCTCGCTTCTCCCCTCCCTCACTGAGTGTTGGATTTCTGACTCCTCTCACTTTTTTTTTTTGTTTTTTTAAATCTTAGTGAATTACTTAAATCCTGTGCCTTAGGGACCTCATTTATAACATGCTAATCATAGTACCTCCGCCACTAGGACAAAAGGAGCTAACGCCTGTGCAGTGTTTAGAACAGTGTCTGGCACACAACATGTGCTCAGAATTGTCAAGTTTCCTCATCTGTGAAGTACAGATTAAAATGCCCCTTTGAGGGCATCTGGGTGGCTCAGTCGGTTAAGCAAGCGTCTGACTCTTGGGTTCCACTCAGGTCATGATCTTGGGGTTGTGGGACTGAGCCCCACATCAGGCTCTGTGCTCAGCGCACAGTCTGAGATTCTCTCTCTCTCCCTCTGCCCTCCCCCCCACCCACCTCTCTGAAGCATGCTCTCTCTCTCTCTCTCCCTAATAAATAAGTAAATCTTAAAAGAAGAAAAGAAAATGCCCCCTTGAAAGATGACTGTGAGGCGTAAAGGGAATGACATAATCTGGGAGAAACTACAGAGCATGGGGCCTGCCTGAGGTGAGGGCCAGTGCTGGGCATGCCAACTGGGCCATCATCATCCAGCAGCTGTGACCTCCATCAAGCAAGAGGGGCCAGTGCCGGGGTGCAGGTGACACCACTTCAGAGTCCCGGGCCACCTCCTCCTTTATCTCTGGAAAAGGCCATGTCCCTCGGGCCTCGGTCTCCACATCCCTGGAAAGAAGTGGTGGGGTTTAGGGGGTTGCTAAATGCCCTACGGGCTCCAGAGTTCTAGGGAGAGGCCCTGTCCTGGGACGGACACACACCCACATACACACTCACCTCTCCTCCCTCACATACGTGCATACATACACACACACAATGCACATCCAGACGTACACACCCACTGCAGAGTGGAAGTAGCTGCATATCTGCTCGGGCCACTTGAGTCACCTCCTCCTCCCTCACATACGTGCATACATACACACACAGAATACACATCCAGACGTACACACCCACTGCAGAGTGGAAGTAGCTGCATATCTGCTCGGGCCACTTGAGTCACCTCCTGGAGCCTCGGGCCCCAGGCTCTGTTGGCCTTGAACATTACCCCAGAGAAGAATAATGGGTCTGAAAAACAATTCCAGGCATTTTCATGTGTGAAAGCTGTTTTCTTCTTAGGCTCCACCTCTCCTTTCGTCACTTCGCAGATATCCACGGCTGTCTTGCCAAGTCTTGGGATCAAGCCACATGGCCCTCTTGAGGACTGGGTTGGGGGGAGGCATGGGGAGCCTTGAAAGACCAGCCTGTACCATCCTTTCTAGCACCTACAAGAGTCTAACCGAGCCAGAAAAAGAAGTAAACAGCCCCACGATGTTTTACAGAGGTCATAGAATGTGGCTCCACCCTCCAGAGGAAGCCAAAGCTGGATGTAACCGCAGAGCAGCTGGGGCCTAAGGAAGAGGCAGCATGGTGTACGGAGTCTCTGAGGAAAGACCAGGAGGGACGGACAGTGTACGTGCAGCCCCTCCTTTGGATCCAGGCCTTCCATCTACAGGCTGGGATCTTCTCTCCGTGCCCAGACACCCCAGGGGGGCAAGAAATGGAACTTTCTTTGGTTTCTATAACTGCGCCTCATTTTTGACTTCCGGTCCCTTTTCCATCAGGTTGGTGGGAAAAATATATAACCTCTTCCAGGAGTTATGTCGTAGTTCTGAGGTCTTAATGCAATGCTGTGTGGTAGGAGCGTGGTGTTGTGATCCTCATACAACCATCCCTAAGTCACTTCTGAGGCTGTCCTTGCGTGCAGCACAGGGCCTCCAAAGGTCCCATGTTTGCCTGTTTGTCATGGTCACAGAACCGGCTTAGCTGCATCCCCAACCCATTTGCCCCAGGCTTCTGCTGCCTCCCTAAGAGCTGCTCTGGGGCTCACAGATCTCTTGCCCTCTGTCATTCTTCTTCAGACCAGGGGACCCCCACTCCTGGTTCTGGAAGGAGGTTCCTCCTCTCCCCACTGCTTCTGGCCAAGATGCCCTGAACCCTTGCTTGAGTCCTCTTTTCTCCCTTTATCACCTCCAGAAACCATCTCAGTTCTTCTGAGGGCTTAGGCTCTTCAAAAGCTTCATTTCTTAAACATTTTTAATTAAGGGCGCCTGGGTGGCTCAGTCGTTCGGCGTCTGCCTTCGGCTCAGGTCATGATCCCAGGGTCCTGGGATCGAGCCCCGCATCGGGCTCCCTGCTCCGCGGGAAGCCTGCTTCTCCCTCTCCCACTCCCCCTGCTTGTGTTCCCTCTCTTGCTGTCTCTGTCTCTCTCTCTCTCAAATAAATAAAATCTAAAAAAAATTTTTTGCTATTGATTGATTAAAGTATAGTTGATACTTAAAAGAGCTTTAGGTGACTTCTGCTTCCTTCCTCTTCCTCGACCCTCTGCTTCAAGCCTCAAAACTGCCTGAATGAGGGAAAGGGAATGGAACAGACAGGAAAATGAATGTTGGTGAGTAGACCAAAATAATGCCTAGCCACATGCACTGGCCCATTTAATCTCACCACAATCTCCCGATGTTACCCTCCTTTTATGGACAGGGAAACTAAGGCTTAATAATATCACATAACTGGGGAGCCTGGGTGGCTCAGTCCATTTAAGTGTCTGACTCTTCATTTCAGCTGGGGTAATGATCTCAGGGTTGTGAGATGGAGCCCTGCGTCGGGCTCTGTGCTCAGTGGGGAGTCTGCTTGAGATTCTCTCTCCCTTTGCCCCCCCCCTGCCCCGTTCTCTCTCTCTAAAATAAATAAATAAATCTTAAAAAAAATAATAACATCACATAACTAACAAGTGTCCTTCCCACATGCAAAACCAAACCACTGTATAAAATGGGTGTGCCCTGGGTGGGTGAACTAGACTCCCCACTTTTTCTTGTTACTATGAAAGAATGCTGTATTCAGACAGAATCTTCCACGAGAAACCTGGAAGTGTGTTTCTGCTCCAGTTGCAGGCGCCCCTGGGCACTTCTGTGAGGTCCCAGGCCCAGGAGCACATTCAAAGGCCCCTGGTCTGCCTGTGGACCTCCAGGCCCGCTCTAAGCCAACCCCCACCCCCACCCCCCACCTCCCTCAGACCTGGATGTGACACTTCTTGGTGCCCCGTCTTGTGGATTGCCTTGGAAGATACTGGCTTCACATCACACACAGCGCGGCTCATCTTGTGAGGCTGCAGGGCCCCACTCCTGGATGCCGTGTCACGGCCAGATCCCTGGCTTCCGATAGGGTTTGGAGGCCAGCCTACCCCCTGCTGCCCAACCTCTCCCCTGCATCCAACGCAATCAGCCTGGCTGCATGGGGCCAATTGCTTTAAATAAATGTTAATCCTGCTCTGAGCTAGATTGGCAGGGCCTTTGGGAAGGGCTAGAAGGAACAGGGATACAATTTTCACACACACCCCACCCAGAGACATATATTTTTTTTTTTCTCTTGGGCCAATCTTTTCATTGAGACTGCTGCCGTTTCATCCCCTTTTATTCATAAACGTGATGTTTCAGGAGACGTTGCTGGCCCTTGGGCTTCCGTGGCTGGTCAGTCTGTCCTTCATTTATGTAAACATATATTATTAATATAATATTGTACATTTTGATATATAGCCATGTAGTAAAATCATATATGGGCAGACAAGAAGGATCTATAGTAACTTGAGAGTAGTGGTTATCTAAACAGGGGAAAAGGAGAAGAGCTTTCGATTTATCAGAGTTTTTTCCTGTTTGTCTTTTTTAAAAGAAATACGGAAATTGCAAAAAAAAAAAATTGGAGCAAATATGGCATGATGTTAATATTCGTTAAATCTTTGTAGGCAAGTACGTGGGTGTCTGTCATAGTATTTTTTGGTACCTTTTTATTGAAAATATTTCATCATTAACTTTGATTAAAACTGATTGAAGAGAGCACCTGAGTGACCACTCACCCTTTCTTTGACTTTCATCTCCCACCCACTCACGGGCCAAACCTTTACTGAGGGCTCACCCTACTTGATTATGTGCAGAGGGCACAGAATGACAGAACTGAGTGGTTTCCCACCCTCGAGGAGCCCACTGTCCATTAGAGCAATAAACGTGTGAATTAAAAGAAACAAATGACCAAACCTCCACAGTATGGCAAATGTTTTCCTGGAGGTATGAGGTACAGCGGGAGCATATGTAAGGAAGCCTGACCTACTCTAGAGGAGGAGAGGGAACAGGCAGTCAGAAGCTGCCGTGGGGACTTTTTTAAAAATTTTAATTTAAAGATTTTATTTATTTATCTGAGAGAGAGAGCGCGCGCGCGCGCATGAGCAGGGGGGAGGGGCAGAGGGAGAAGCAGACTCCCTGTTGAGCAGGGAGCCCGATGCAGGACTCAATCCCAGGACCCTGGGATCATGACCCAAGCCGAAGGCAGAGGCTTAACTGTCTGAGCCACCCAGGCGCCCCCTTTTAAAAAAATTTTAATTGTGGTTAAATATACAACCTAACATTTATCATCTCAAACATTTTTAACTGTACAGTTCAGGGAGTTAAGTACATCCACACTGTTTTGCAGCTATCACCCCCATCCCTCCGTAGAACTCTTCATCTTGAAAAACTGAAACTCTATACCCATTGAGTAATAACTCCCATGCCCCCCCTTCCCCGCTTCAACCCTGGCAACTCTTCTGTCTCTGTGAGTTTACTACTCTAGGTACCTCATGTAAGTGGAAATGTATCGTATTTGTCCTTTGGTAACTGATTTATTTCACTTAGCACAATGTTTTCAAGGTTCATCCATGTAGTAGCCCATGTCAGAATTTCCTTCCTTTTTAAGGCTGAATAATATTCCAGTGTATGGTTACCCATTCATCTGTTGATGGACACCGGAAACACTTGTTTCCACATTTTGGCTACTGCGGAAAATGATGCTATGAACATGGGTGTACAAGCATCTCTTTGAGTTTCTGCTTTCGATTCTTTCTGGTCTATTGCTGGATAATATGGTAATTCTATTTTTAATTTTTTGAGAACTGCCATACTGTTTTTGAGGGCTGCCACGCCATTTTACACTCCCACCGATGGTGCACAAGGGTTCCAATTTCTCCACATCCTTATCAACACTTGTTTTTTTCATTCTTTTTAATATTTACTTATTTAAGCAATCTCTACACCCAATGTGAGGCTGAGATCAAGAGTTGCCTGCTCATGGGGCGCCTGGGTGGCTCAGATGTTAAGCATCTGTCTTCGGTTCAGGTCATGATCCCAGGGTCCTGGGATCGAGCCCCGCATCAGGCTCCTGCCTCGGCGAGGAGCCTGCTTCTCCCTCTCCCTCTGCCTCCCTCCCTGCTTGTTCTCTCTCTCTCTCTCTCTCTCTCTCTCTCTCTGTATCTCTGCGTCTCAGATGAATAAATAAAATCTTAAAAAAAAAGAAAAAGAGTTGCCTGCTCTTCCGATAGAGCCAGCCGGGCGCCCCTGGCTTTTGTTTTCATTTTTTTGACAGTAGCCATCCAAATGGGTGAGGTGGTATCTCATTGTGGTTTTGATTTGTATTCCCTTAATGAGTAGTGATAGTGAGCATATTTTTACGTGCTTATTGGCCATTCATAGATCTTCTTTGGAGAAATGCCTATTCAAGTTCTTTGCTCATTTTTAAATCGTGTTGTGTGTGGGTTTTTTTGCTGAGTTGTAGGAGTTCTTTACCTATTCTGGATATTAACCCCTTATCAGATATATGATTTCAAAATATCTACTCCTTTTATGTGGATTGCTTTTTCTGTTGATTGTGCCCTTTGATGCACACCACGGAGATTTTAAAGGGTGGTGGAAGTCAGCCTGTTAGGGCAGCAGTGGAGTGAGGGGAAGGTGTTCCAGGCACAGGAAACAGGCTGTGCAAACACACAGGGGAAAGAAAATGTAAGCAAAATGCAAGTAGTCGAGTCTTGCTAGAACATGTGCGGAGGGGGTAAGAAGCGGGGAGAGGTGAGGCTGGAGCATGCCCAATCACAGTAGGCCAGCTAAGCAGCTAGGACTGTGTTCTACCGTACTGCTAGGTTCAAGGAGTGCTCCCAGGACCCCTGCCTCAACAGCACCCAGGGGGAGCTTGTTAAATATGCACATTCATGTTGCCCCAACTCTGACCTACCTCTGGAGTGGGGCCCGCACAAGGCCCTGGGATTTTTCTGACATTCAGTCAAGTTTGAGCACTGTGCAGAGGGCAATGGGGAGCCCCCGAGGGGTCGGGCTAGGGCGCTGGAAAGGCTGTTCTTCAGGTTGGGGCGCCCCGCCCCGTCCTCCTGCCAGGCCCCGCCCCGTCCCGTCTGCGCCTGCGCCGGCCGGCTGCGCTCACTCGCCCACCTCCGTGGAGCCGGGGTCGCTGAGGGGGAGCGTTGCAGCAGCCAGTCCCGCATTCCTTTCACTTCCCGCCATTGTCCCTGGTTCCTGTGGCCGCGTCTCCGCACTCGCCCCGGCCGCCCCTTGGCCCCGAGGAGTGGTGACTCATATCCGTTCTCCGCGGTGACATAAGCCTCCGCGCTGCGTGGCCCGCCCTCCCCGGCCGGCTCGGGGCGCGGGCGCCGCGCGGCCCTTCTCGGCCTGCAGGGGGCGCCAGAGCCCGCAGCGCCTTCCCCCCGGCGCCCGCACCCGCCGCCCCGCGCCCGTAGCCAGCACCCTGCCGGCGCGGAGGCAGGGGGCCCGGGGAAGGCCTCTGACCCTGCTCTTCCCCACCACCTCTCCGGCTCGCGGGAGCCAGACGCTGACGGTCACGGACGGGGAAACGGAGACCTGGGGCAGGGGTGTGCCTTGAGCAAGCGGCGCAGCCGGCACTGTCCGCCCCCCAGGCTCCTGGGTTTCCCACAGACCCGCAGGTGTTACTTTTATTCCCCTCGCCTCACCAGGTGCCCCTCACCCCGACCTGCGCTCCCCAGCTCCTCTGCACACGGTGCTGGCAACCCTGGACCCGTATGCTCCCCTCTGCTTTCCCTTCCAGGTTCCAGAGAGGCAGGGAAACTCACTCCAGTCCGGGTATTTGAGGTTATTTCACAAGACCCAAGGCCAAACAAGGGCGCCTTCCTTTGGGAAACACAGAAGGAGTCATGCGAAGGCCACACAGTCAGCTGGGGCGCGCATCACACCCGTCCCACCTCACACCGCTTCACTTCCTTCCATGCGGAATGCGACCTGCCGGGCCCAGCATCTGTCATGGTGAAAGGACTCAGTAAGTGGTGGTTCTTGCTGTTACTCAGCAAGTTGCCTACCTCTTGGTGCCTCAGTTTCCTGGAATTAGATGAGCTCATACATGGAATGTGCTCGTAGCAGTGCGTGGGGGCCTGATAAGCACCTACAGCCTTCCAGAACGTGGCCTCCAGGAAGGCAGGGTCTCCTCCATTCTTTCTTTGTGCACTGCTGTATCTCTAGCACCTAGAGCAGTATCTGGTACAAAGTAGGAGCCCAGTAAACACTTGTCGAATGAATGAATGAAGGAATGTTAGCTATTATTACTGCCTAAGCTGATTTTACTTTAGGATTTAGACCTGTAAGGGCAGGTCTGGAGGAACCGAGGCGAAGACTCTTGAGAGTCTATTTGCACAAGGGATAGAGGGCTCGCTGGGAAGAAGTCATCCTAAGGAAAGAGAGTTGAAGGGGATAAGAGAGGTTTGTAGACAGGGCGAGAAAAGGGTGATTCAGAGGAGAAGATCCTTGGTGCTCACACCTGAGTCCCAGGAGCACTGCATAAAGGAGTGGACGGTTTCATGAACATGCCAGAAGGAACATCAGCACTGTCAATGGTGGCTTCTTGAAAGTTTGGCTTTATACTTCCTATGGACACTGAGGATTTGGTTTTTTAAAAAAGTCAGCATTTTTAATGTGGGTGGTTTAGTTCTGGGAAGCATACCTCCCAAGGCAGAGCACCTGTGAGACACCTGCAGGGCATTCCCAGGAACATCTGCAGGAACTGTTGGGGACAGAGCCAGAGAAAGCTGATTACTGTTACATGTGGCCAAATTTCTGTCAATAGACTGATGGGGGTTTGGAGGGCTTGGGCCAGCACAGCTTGGAAGGGTAGCCCTGTCAGGGCTGTCTTAGTGGGGAGTGGGCGTGCTGTCTGTGGAAGTGTTCAAGCAGGGGTTGAACTACCTCTCTGGGGGTTAACATAATGGGCATCCACCATCGGATGAGAGCTTAGACTAGGTGGACCTTAAGGTTGCTGCTCTGAAGCAGAAATAGTGAAGCAGAGGGGTGCCTGGATAGATCAGCATGAGACTCTTGATCTCAGGGTTGTGAGTTCAAGCCCCATGTTGGGCGTGAAGCCCATGTTGGGCGTGAAGCCCATGTTGGGCATGGAGCATACTTAAAAAAAAAAAAAAAAAGAGGAAGGAAAGAAAGAGAAAAAAAGAAAGAGAGAGAAAAGAAAAGAAAAAAGAAGCAGAGGGCATTTCTGAGACCACCCAGTACTGGTTCTGCCACCATGATGCCTTGGGAATAGATGCTCATGGGGAATGGCGTTTGCCATGAATTATTCCTGGCTGATTTACGTCCTGAGGAGCAGGATTGCTCTGACCTAAGCTTGCCCTTCCACCTCATGACCTGGCTGCCCTTGATGAGACAGTGAAGTGTAGTGGAGGGAGCCTCCAAGAGTCTGGAGTCGCCAGATCTGGGTTCAAATCCCACCTCCACCACTTCCTCAGCAAATCCTCTTACTTCTCTGAAACTCAATTTCTTCAGCTATAAACTGAGAATGAAAATATTTACTAGTCAGAGTTGCTGCAAGATGATGTGTTGACAATGTCTAGCACGTAGTAAGAGCTTAAAGAACCTCCATTCTCTCTGTCTTGCTTCAGCCCAGGGGCCAGGCTTTGCCCTCTTGGAGAGAGATGAGATCATTCTTGAAAAGAATGTTGAATGTTGAAAGGGTCAAGTGGGATCTTGGGCAATTCCCTTAACTTGCCCAGTCCCAGTCGATTCCCTTTTAAAATGGGGAAAGTGGGAAGGGGTTTCTTCAACTACAGCTGGCAAGTCCTGTAGCCTTTCTTGGATGTGGAAGAACATTGCAAACCGCGAACGCTGAAGGTCACATCTTAGCTTTTGCTCTCCAAACCAGTTGAGTGTTTCCACCCCTGAGCCCCACCTCTATTTCTAGCACGCCAGCGGTGGTGGGAGGTGGTGGGCTCTGACATCTCCCCAAACTCATTAGAACCCCTGCTCCCTCTCCCATTGGCTTGTTTTGTGACACTGAGAAGTCTCTGAGTCACAGTTTTCTAACCTCGGAACGAGGACAATGACAGTGGCTTTGCAGGGTTGCTGGGAGAGTTGAATAGTGAGCGCTATGTAAATGTTTACTAAATCACTAGAAATGTGGATGGATTAAAACAGACCTGTGTAAATAGATAGATGCATAAACAGATATGGAGACTGCAGCTAGATCAAGGCTTCCCTTCCTAAACCTCCTGAAAACTTCTCTGCCAAACTCCGCCCCTCCCAGTTCTGGCCCCCACTTCCTCTGACCACACCAGTGAATTCAAGGCTTGGGGACTATGAAGGATGGTTCTCCTTCACAGAGAAGTGGAAGACATTGAAAACCACCCATCCAACTGTCATCACTGCAGACCCCTCCTTTGTGGTAGCATCTTTTAAGACGTTTACATGCAAAAACTCCTATTTGTGTTCTTTTTTTTTTTAAGATTTTATTTACTTATTTGAGAGAGAGAGAATGAGAGAGAGAGCACACGAGAGGGGGGAGGGTCAGAGAGAGAAGCAGACTCCCCGCCGAGAAGGGAGCCCGATGCGGGACTCGATCCCGGGACTCCAGGATCATGACCCGAGCCGAAGGCAGTCGCCCAACCAACTGAGCCACCCAGGCGCCCTATTTGTGTTCTTTTAACAGCCCGGAAGAGGTGATAGGAATAACTATCAGTCACTTAATTTCATGAAAGGGAACCAGAGAGACATGGAAAGTGCTGGAGTTTCCCCTTTGAAGCCCCAATCAGCCAGCCTGGAGCCGCGAGTTCCCATCATAATAATCACCACTACTTAATGGGTGGCCCCTAAGTGCCAAGGACTCACACAGCTTATCCAGGGTCAGGGGTCCCCTTAGGTCAGTGTGAAACCACCATGTGACAGCTGAGGAAACGGGAGTCAGCCAGTGAAGTGACTCAGGGACACAGAGCCAGAACTGCTGAACGGGGATTCCAGACCCAGGTCTAAGGATGCCAAAGCCATTGCCAGTGGACTCTGGTGCTCTGACACTCTCCACTGGGGGAGCGAGGCCTGGTGCTTCTCCTGGGCAGGGTTCAGGCCAGACACCATGACCAGATGGGGAACAAGGGCCACCGGGACCCGCGTGCTCATCTTCACCAAACCTGACTGTGCCTGAGCTCTGCCTCTTGCACCCTCCGAGGCTCGCAGACTTGTACCAAAGGAGCAGAACCACTCTCTATAAAGGGATTTGCAAGGGACACCTGGGGGGCTCAGTCAGTTAAGCATCTGCCTTCAGCTCAGGTCATGATTCCAGGGTCCTGGGATCGAGCCCCGCATTGGCCTCCCCGCTCGGCGGGGAGTCTGCTTTTTTCTCTGCCCTTTTTGTGGAGATGCTGAGCATACAGCCTCCCCGGGAGTCTGAGAAGCTGCAGGAGGATCCCAAGAAGTGAGAACGGTGGCAGGCTGGGCAGCTGCCCTCCCCCCACCCCCAATCAGGGTCAGTCAGCAAATAAGAGATAATATGTAAGCTACAGAAGGACCTGCCCTGCCTTCCTGGGCATTAAAAAAAAAAAAAAGTTTGTATTAGGTATCTATTGCTGTGTAACAAATTACCCCCAAACCTAGCAGGTTAAAACAACATAAATTTATTATGTGACACAGTTTCTGTGGGTCAGGAATGTGGCAGTGAGTCCACTGGGTGATGCTGGCTCCGTCTCTCATGAGGTTACAGTCAAGGTGTCAGCTGGGACTGCAGTCAGCTGAAGGCTTGGCCGGGGCTGGAAGACCGACTTCCACGGTGGGCCGCTCTCATGGCAGTCCCCTGGAGCCCTCAGCTCCTTGCCCTGTGAACCTCTCCACTGGGCTGCTTGAGTGACCTCATGACATGTCAGCGTACAGCTCCCAGGGCAGGCGACCCAAGAGAGAGTGAGGCCGAAGCCATGGTCATCAGGAACCACTATGTTTACAATCTCTTAGTTGTCGCTCAGCTCCATCCTGTGTGAGAGAGGCCCTTGTAAGTGCGTGAATACCAGGAAGTGGGGGGCGTTGGGGGTCTCTTGGAAGCTGGCTACCACAAGGGACGCCGGGGTGCTACTGGATTCAAGAGGTCCCAGGAGCTTTACCAGGGTGCCCTGCCTTCCCAACCAGGTGGAGACCTCTTCAAGTTCACAGACAGCCTTCCACCTCCTGACTCTTCCCCAGAGTCCCAACAACACGCTGCCTCAGCATCCCCACTGGGAAACCCAAGCGGCATCCCCAACTACTCCGCCCAACGCGGAACTTCCGAATTTCCCCAGACCTTCTCGCATCCTTCTTCCCATCTCAGAAGTGGCAGCTCTGTCCTTCTGGTACTCAGTCCCGAACTCGGATATCATGACTCCTCTTCCCTTTGTCTCATTTGCCACGGCCCATCCACCAGCAAATTCTGCTGGCTCTGCTTGCTAACAGATGTGGGGGCCACCTGCGTCTCACCACCTCTGCTGCTGCCCCCTGGGCTGCACCCCATTCTCTCCTGCCCAGGTTACTGTCATTGCCTCCCAACCAGTGAGCCTGCCCCTGCCTCGTAGAGTCTGTCTCGCTGCATGGCAGCCAGAGCGATCCTGTTAAAAGCAGGTAAGGTCATGTCACTCCTTTGCTCAGACTCCTGCAGTGGCCCCCACTGACTCAGAGTAGAAGCCAGTCTCTGCAGTGGCCTACAAGGCCCTGCACCACCTGACCCCCAGCTCTCCCACCTTCATGCCCTCGCCAACCTCACCTGTCCCCTCCGCCCCTCACCCCTGTGCTCCAGCCACACTGGCCTCTGCCACACATCAGACCCACTCCCCTTTAGCGCCTCTGCTGTTCCCTTCATCTGGGACCCTTCCCTCAGAAGCAGCCAGGACTAGTTCTTCAGGTGTCACCTTCTCAGTGGGGTCTTGCCTTATCCCTCCCATTTAACCCAGAAACCCTCACACCTCCTACACGCCCCACCTATCTTCCCTGATTTATGTTCTTCCGCTGTACTCCACATTTCCCCATCTGTTGCCTGACTTAGTTGTTTATCTGTTCACTGTCTGTTTCCCCCTTTGGAATGTTAGCTGGATAAGGGCTGAGACTGCTGTCTGTTTTGATCACTGTTGTGTCCACAGAGCCTACAGCAGTGGCTGGCAGGTTTTCAGAAAGTACCTGAATAAATAGCAGATCCTCAAGGATATGGTTGTCTTAGACCATTCTCCAGTTGCTTAGGGTTCCGGCTACAGTGGTTCTGACACTTGCCATGGTGAAACCTTGGGCAAGTCACTTCTCTGCCCCTTGGTTTTCCCCTCTGTAAAAGAGGGATAATAAAAACAAATATCCCAAGATACCGTTATGTGAATGCCATGAGCTTAGGGACCAGCCCAATGCTTGGCATATAGTAGCTCTTCCCAGAGAAGAAGGTGCCTTGTTCTGCATACTCTAAAAGTCTTCCTGTCCTGGTCATGGGACATCTGGGCCTCCAGGGCTCTTGGCCTCTGGGATTTTCCAGAACCGGATCAAGATCTCTTATGATTGCCAGTATTTTTCCACTGTGAAAAACCAATCTCTCTGAATTCTGCCCCTGAGAGTCACGGGAAGTTGTGAAAAGGCTCACGGCGCAGCCCTGTCCACTGAGAGATCCTGTCAGGAGAGAGAGGAACTCAGAGGACACTTCACCTCATGGGACCGCAGATCTTGAGCAATGCCCTCATCACCCACACACTAAATTACAGAAGTCACTCATTATATCTGGAGATACCTTGGAGGAAAGTTTGTCCAGAGTCCGCAGACTGGCAGCCAAGTGCTAGAGGGGACTCAGGGACCAGATTGTTCTGTCAGGCCTGCACCACATTTTGAACACAACAAAATCTGAATACCTGTGGGCAGGTCAGGAGAGTCAATGTCTGCAGACCCTGCCGCTCCCTACTGCCTCACACCCAGCCAGATTTGCATATTTGCTTTGTTTGCCTGGATCCCCCGAGCAGGCCACCTGTGCACTTCACAGGCAAGACTGTAAGACACTGACTCCTTGGAAAATCATCTCAGCCTCTTGCTACTAGGATTGTTTCGGATTCCTATTTAGCCAGCAGTTAAGAGCACAGTCGTCCGTATCACCCAAAACCGTGGAGTCCTTTCCAGGCCCTTCCTTTTTGATTCTTGACCTGCCCCCCCCCCCCATTTTTCCTACTCACCTCCTAATCCTATCTACTTAGCTCTAAGAGGACGGGAGCCAGGCTGACTGCGCTCTTGTCCAGGACACCCTCCCTCTGTAATCTGCCCCATTGGCACTTGCTGAAGGTCCCTTGTCCTGCATCACCTCCATTGAGAGTTCCCTGTCCTGAGCCCCAACCATCCTAATCTGGCCACGCTGTCTGGATGGACACCTATCAGGGCACCTTTCCCTCTGGGTTGCACTGATTTCTTTTAGGATCTGCTTCCTCCACTGGACCATGAACTCCTTGAGGGCAGGGATTGTAAATTACTTAGCTTTGTGTACTTAGGGCTCGGCTGATGTGGGTACTCCATAAATGGGTCCTGAAACTGTAATAGAAGAAAGAATGAATAAATGAAGGAAGGCAGGAAGGCGGGAGAGAAAGTAGGAAGAGACTGATTCATTAATTTGCTCTTCGCCTTCCACACATTTGCTCAGCAGGGTTCTGCTGCTGGAAACGCCAAGCCCTGTCCGCTTGGATGTGTCCACCACACTTAAGAGGAATCCTGGGGGCATCTGGCTGGCTCACTTGGTAGAGCACGCGACTCTTGATTTCAGCCTTGTGAGTTCAAGCCCCACATTGGGCATAGAGCTTACTTTGGCGGGGGGAAAAACACAATTTTTTTTTTAAACTAACAACTTAAAAAGAGGAACCCTGGGCCTGGGCCAGCTGTACATGACAGTCACCACACCCCACCCCTGGCCACCATGTAACACCCAGCTTCTGCTCCTTCTGGGATTTTTGTTGTTGTTGTTTTTGTTGCAAATTTTATGATCTAACATATATGCCAAAAAAGACAAATAGTGTACATTTGGGTGAATTTTCAAAGTGAACACATCCATGTAAGCAGCACCCAGATCAAGAAAGAAAATGTAAATAACCCTGTTGCCAGTCACTACTCTCCCCGGGGGTAGTGACTTTTGTCACCACGAGTTTTCCTGCCTTTTAATTTCTATAAATATGATAATATAATATATGCTCTTTTGAGTCTGACTTCTTTTACTTAATGCTGTGTTTATGAGATTTATTGAGGTTGTGGTTTATTCATCCTCCTTGCTATATAAAATTTCATGATATAATACTCCACGATTTATTTATTCATTCTGCTGCTGATGGACATTTGGGTTGTTTCCAGATTTGGGTTATTCAGACTAGTGCTTTTTTTTTTTTTTTTAACGGAGGGGTGGGGGGCAAGGAGGGGCAGAAGGGGAGAGAAAGTCTTTTTTTTTTTATTTTAAGATTTTATTTACTTGTTTGAGAGAGTGAGTGAGAGAGAGAAAGAGCACAAGCAGGGGGGAGGGGCAGAGGGAAAGGGAGAAGCAGACTCTCCGCCGAGCAGGAAGTCCGATTTGGGACTCAATCCTAGGACCCTGGGATCATGACTGGAGCTGAAGGCAGACACTTAAGCAACTGAGCCACCCAGGTGCCCCCAGACTGGTGTTTTCATGAGCATTCTTTTTTTTTTTTTTTACGATTTTATTTATTTATTTGACGGAGAGAGACAGCGAGAGCAGGAACACAAGCAAGGGGAGTGGGAGGGGGAGAAGCAGGCCTCCCGCTGAGCAGGGAGCCCGACGCAGGACTCGATCCCAGGACCCTGGGATCATGACCTGAGCTGAAGGCAGACGCCCAGTGACTGAGCCACCCAGGCGCCCTTCATGAGCATTCTTGTACACATCCTGGGGAGCATGTACACACCTCATCTGTCTGGGTGGGAGTAGCTAAGTTGTAGGCGAGACGTATACTCTATTTTTGCAGAGACTTGCCACTTTTTGTTTTTAAGATTTTATTTATTTATTTGAGAGAGAGAGATCACGAGCAGGGGGGAGGGGTAGAGGGAGAAGCAGACTCCCCGCTGAGCAGGGAGCCCGAGGCGGGACTCAATCCCAGGACCCTGGGATCATGACCCGAGCCGAAGGCAGACACCCAACTGACTGAGTCACCCAGGTTCCCCGAGACTTGCCACTTTCCAAAGTAGCTGTGACCATTTCACTCCCAGCAGCAGCATGTGAGAGTTCTAGTTGCTCCACATTCTCACGGCTGCTTGGCATTATCTGTCTGTCTGTGTCCAGATATTCTGGTGGGTGGATTCTTTTGTTTTGACCACACATTCCATCTCACTGGCAATGTGCTCTGGCTCCCTGAATTTGGGGTGGGTTCTGGAGAACCAGCTCCTCTGGTCCTTGGCTCTCTCCCTGCAGTTTGGATCTATAGCTTGTGTCCACCCCTGCAGGTCTGTAACAGGCCTCTCAACTGTGTCGGAGGACTCCCTTCCATGAGGAGCACTCCACCCTCCGATGACAGTACCCTGCAGTGTGGACCACCAGGAATGAGGATGGGAAGGGAGAAGAAAGGCATATGGATGCTCTTCTTCGAAGGCCATACAGGCCCTTCTCAAGACCACAACTCACTTAGCTGGCCACCTGTGGGCAGGTGTCATACTCAAAACAGAGCGGGCATAACAAATAACTGAATAGGGGCACCCGGCTGGCTCCATGGGAAGAGCACGTGACTCTTGATCTCAGGGTCAGGAGTTCAAGCCCCACATTGTGCATAAAGCTTACTCTAAAAAAATTAAATATAAGAAGTAAAATTGTAAAACTCATAGAAGAAAACATAGGGTAAATGTGTATGACCCTGGGTTTGTCATTGGTTAGATATGACTACAAAAGCACAATCAAAGGAAACAGTGGGTAAACTGGATGTCATCACAATCAAAAACTTTTGTTTTTCAAAGGACACTATCAAGAGAATAAAAACAACACAGAGAATGGGAGAAAATATTTGCAAATCATTTATCTGATAACAGGCTTGTATCTAGAATATATAAAGAATGCTTAGGGACACCTGGGTAGCTCAGTCGGTTAGGCATCTGCCCTCAGTGAAGGTCATGGGCTCAGGCTCCTGGGATTAAGCCCCGCATCAGGCTCCCTGCTTAGTGGGGAGTCTGCTTCACCCTCTCCCTCTGCCCCTCCCCCCACTCCTGCACGCTCTCTCTCTCTCAAATAAATAAATAAAATCTTAAAAAAAAACAAAAATAAAGAACTCTTAGAACTCAATAATAAAAAGACAGCCCAATTAAAAATGGGAAATAGACCTGAATGGCCATGTCTCCAAGGAAGATATAAAAAGAGCCAAGAAGCACATAAAAGATGCTGGACACCATTAGTCATCAGGGAAATGCAAATCAAAACCACAATGAGATATTACTTCACACCCACTAGGATGGCTCTAATGGAAAAGACAGACAATAAGAGGTGTTGCTAAGGATTTGAAGAAATCGGAGCCCCCCCTATACTTCTAGCGGGAATATAAAATGGTGCAGCCACTTTGGGCAATGATGCGGCACTTCCTCAAAGAGTGAAACACAGGGTTACCATTTGATCCAGCAATTTCACTCCTAGGTATCTACCCAAGAGAAATGGAAACATGGCCATTCAGAGACCTCTACATGACTGTTCGTAGCAGCGGTGTTCATAATAGCCAAAAGATAGAAACAACTCAAATGTCCATCAACTGATGAATGGATAAGCAAAATGTGGTATATCCATACAATGGGATATTGTTCTTATGAAATACTGAAACATGCCACCACATGGATGAATCTTGCAAACATCATGCTTCAGTGAAAGAAACTGGTCACAAAAGAACACGTACACTCCATGTATATGAAATGTCCTGAATCAGCAAATGTATAGAGACTGAAAACAGAATAGTGGTTACCTAGGGCTGTGGGAGATGGCAGGAGTGACGGTGACACCCATTGAGTAATAAGTACTAAAAACCATTTGAGGGGCACCTGGGTGGCTCAGTCGTTAAGCGTCTGCCTTCGGCTCAGGTCATGGTGCCAGGCTCCTGGGATCGAGCCCCGCATCAGGCTCCCTGCTCCGTGGGAAGCCTGCTTCTCCCTCTCCCACTCCCCCTCCCCCTGCTCGTGTTCCCTCTCTCGCTGTCAAATAAATAAATAAAATCTTAAAAAATTAATTAAAAAAACATTTGGGGGATGGGAAGACTGTTCTAAAATTGTGGTGGCGGCAGCACAACTCTGTGAATATACTAAAATCCATTGAATTGTAGACTTGAACATGTTGAAGTGTATGGTATGTGAATTAGATCTCAATAAAGCTGTTATAAAAAATAATTAAAAAGTCGTTGAAATCTTCACTGTTGTTCCTTGGGAAAATGCTGAAAGGGAAGGTATGGGTTAAATGGGTAGTTGCCCCGCCCCGCCCAATCACCAAGATATGTCTGCATTCTAAGCCCCAGAACCTGTGAATGTGACCTGATTTGGAAAAAGGGTCTTTGCAGATGTAATTAAGCATCTAAAGAGGAGATCATTCTGGATTATCCAGGTGGGCCCTAAATCCAACAGCAAGTGTCCTTATAAGAGAGTCACAGAGGAGAGATCTGTAGGGAGAAGGCAGGGCTGCGTGGAGACAGTGATTTTTGGGGAGATGCAGCCACCAGCCAAGGGACCCCCGGAGAGCCCAGAGGCTGGGAGAGGCAAGCATTCTCCCCTGGAGCCTTCAGAGCACCCCGCCGGCACCTTGATTTCGGACTTCTGGCCTCCACAACTGTGGCAGAATGAATTTTGGTCTTTTTAAGCCATCAAGTTTGTGATGATCTGGTAGAGCCACCCTAGGAATCAAGCACAGGGAATTACTCGAATCATGCATCACTAAAGGCCCACTTCCTCAAGTGTCTCTGTCCTTCTGTCTTTCTATCTTTCTGTTCTTGCATGAGGGGCGCGGGCTGCCATTCTCCCTCTTGCCTCCCTCCCAACTCCAGTGCCTTCCGTGGCAAGCCACCTGGGGCTGCAGCACGTCCCCTGTCCACCCGGACAGCCCCGGAGCTGGAGCTCTCCTGAGTGGTGGCGGGAAGAGGAGAGCGTGAATGCGCACCCCGCCTTTCCCCATCCAGACCTTCCCAGGGAATAGCCACATAGTTCTCCCAACCGCTCTTTGATTTCTCCCCACCCCTCTTCGCCAACGTCCTCCCCATCACTATTTGGCCTTTGAAACAACCCGGGAACCAGCCCACTTCTCTCCGTCCCTTTGCCTCTCCTTTGGGTTCAGGCCCCCAGCATCTCCCCCTGGACCACATGTCAGGTGTCCTGCCCCCCTCAAACCCTCTGTCTCAAGTCCACTCGGGCCACTCTAACAAAATGCTATGGTCCTGGTTCATGGAGGACCATACCCTCACTGCACACTCTCACTCTCAGTGGTGAAAGGGGCGGAGGCACGAATCCCAGAGCCCCCGGGACCTCGTCACCCCGCTAAGGCTCCACCTCCTGATACCATCACCTTGGGGGTTAGGATTCCATCATTTGGATTTGGGGGAGAGACACAAACACGGGGTCTACAGCCCCACCCTCCACACTTCAGCCCCAGACAGTGTTCCAGCAGCCCAAGTCGGAGCATGCTATGCCCCAGCTTAGACCCGCCCCCTCGGTGTCTCCCTCTGCTCTAAGCCTGTCTCCAAAGTCTTCAGCCCGGCTTGGGGGACCTCCTCTTCCTCCTCCTCCAGCATCCTCAGTGCCCCACTGCCAAGCACGCTCCCCTCAATCTCCTTGCTCTTGCACGAGTTGTTTCCTCCTCCTTGAGCGCTCTGCCACCCCGGCCCCCCAGCCCCCACACTAGCTCCTCCTCAGCCTTGGGCCCCAGCCAACACTTCCTCAGAGGAGCCTTGTCCAATCCTCTAAGTTTGGCTTAGAGGCCATGAGTGGCTCCTGCTCTGTGTGCCCCCAGCACTGATACTCATCTCCAAGCTCGCCCATCATACACCTATCATACCCTCCATGGCGTTCTCTGGGCCATTCTTGTTCATCACTGGACCTCCACTGCCCAGCCCCGGAACCAGGCAGCTCGTATCAGCAGATACTGCTAACTTCATTCTTCAGTGAATTGGGAGAGCTGGGGAGGGGACTGTTGGCTCACTATACAAATTCAGAAGAAGGGCAATATGGAACAAGAAAAGAGAAGACTGGGGCGCCTGGGTGGTTCAGTCGGTTAAGCGGCTGCCTTCGGCTCGGGTCATGATCCCAGGGTCCTGGGATCGAGCCCCGTATCGGGCTCCCCGCTCGGCGGGAAGCCTGCTGCTCCCCCTCCTCCCCGCTTGTGTTCTCTCTCGCTGTCTCTGTAAGTGTCTCTCTCTCAAATAAATAAATAAAATTAAAAAACAAAAAACAAAAGTCTTTAAAAATAAAAAAAGGTAAGATTGCCTGTGCTGAGATCATAATATAAACTAAAATTTATTAAGAATCTTATAAGCTTGGGGCGCCTGGGTGGCTCAGTCATTAAGCGTCTGCCTTCGGCTCACTCAGGTCATGATCCCGGGGTCCTGGGATCGAGCCCCACATCGGTCTCCCTGCTCGATGGGGAGTCTGCTTCTCCCTCTGCCACTCCCCCTGCTTGTGTTCCCTCTCTCGCTCTCTCTCTCTCTGTCAAATAAATAAATAAAATCTTTAAAAAAAAAAAAAAGAAAAGAAACTTATAAGCTTTAGGAGCTTTTAAACACATTTAGTCATTCCACAAACATCTGAGCACCCGCTGTGGGTCAGATACTAAGAACATGCGTGTGGATAAAACAGTGCGGGTCCTGGGGCGCCTGGGTGACTCGGACGGTTGAGGGAGCTAGAGAGGCTGCTGACACATGTTGAGCAACTTTAGGAGAGGTAGGCCCAAGGCACCGAGAGGTGAAGCGACACCCAAGGCCGCACTGTTACTACCTGACAGAGCTGAGGCTTGAATCCTGGCCTGCCCGGTTTCAAGTAGCTCTTTTTTACACAGCCATCCTGCCCCAGGGATCGCCTTAGACAAGGAGCCTGGAGTCCCCACGCAGGGGCCTTTCTTTTCAATCATAAGGCAGTGAGGCTGTTCTGTCCACAGACGAGGCTTTGGTTGGCGGCTCTGTAAATGGAAACACTGCCCTTTGCTCTGGGAGACTTCCTCTAGCTCTTTTAAGAAAAATTCCTCTGCCTTCCAGTCCTTCCAGCCCTTGCCAAGGACCCTTCAGCCCTAGACTGAATTACTGCTTGATAGACGAGGTCAATTTGGCAGCAGCTGGGACCCAGAGTCTCACAGAGCCGTGCAGTGACCAGCCCAGGGTTCACGGTCAGTGGCCAGGCTAGGTCGGGAAGCTGCCGGCGCCTTTCCTGGGCTCCCTCCTCTGCCTGCCTGCCGTCCCTCCGGCTGGCTGGAGGGCAGACGGAACAGACAGGAAGAGCGCAAGACAGTCTGGTGGCCAAGCCACACACCGGCTCCTGTCTGGGCCTCTGTCCCTGTGTGTCAGGCAGCCAGGCCTTCTCCGCAGGGCCCCGCCATCTCCCCATCGCACCCAGAGGATGCTCCTTCCCATGCCGTGTCTGCTCAGCATCCACCTGCTGAATTATTGTCTAGCACGTTCGGTAGGGGGCTTTCTTTTAGAGTTCTTTGACCCTATTTTAGCACGTGTCTGGGAGTGAGGTCCCCACACACAGCACCAAGTAATTCGGACACTGTGTACCCGGAAATGACATCAGATCCCACAGATCAAGGGCTCAGTCCGACACAACTGCTTCCCCCATCTCCTCAGACACCAGTCACAAGCCCCAGGCTGTCAACGTGCACTGCAGACTCATTTGCTAGAGTGGCTCACAGAGCCCAGGGAAACACCTAGTTTCATTTATCAGTTCACTAACGGATATGATAAAGGATACTAGACATAGAGATACCTGGGGCAAAGTCCTGAACAAAGGAGCTTCTGTCCTTGTGGAGCTTGGGGCCCTGCTCAATGGCACAGGAAAATGGCCTGGTTCCCCAAGCTTTCTGAAACGAAGGAAAAGGACCCACAAGTTGTCCTTTTGGGGTTTTATGGAGGCTTCACGACGTAGTCATGATTGACTAAGTCATTGGCCTTTGGTTGATTCAACCTCCCCAGAGGTCAGGTGGGGGGTGGGGCTGAAGGTTCTGATCCTTTAGTCACAGGGTCGGTCTTCCTGCTCAGCGGCTCCCACCCTCGGGTGGGTCCAAAAGTCACCTTCATTAATAACAAGTCACCCATGTCACCTTCACAGTTCTGGAGCATTTTCAGGACTCGTGAAGACCAAATATGTCTGAGAAATATATGAGTCGGCTGAATGACCAAATATGTGTTTCTTAGAAATCATTAGATCTCAGGGGTGTTGTGGGTTGAATTGTGTCTCCCCAAAAGACATGTCCTTGTCCCGACCCCTGGCATCTGTGAATGTGACTTCACTTGGAAATCGGATTTGTGCTGATATATTGGATTAGTTTGGACCCTCCATCCAGCAACTGGCCCCCTTACAAGAAGAGGGAAATTTGGCCACAGAGACATGCACAGAGGGAAGACACACGGGGAGGGCCACGTGAAAATGGGGGCAGAGACTGGAGAGATGCAGCCACAAGCCAAGGATTGCCAACAATCACCAGAAGCTGGGAAGAGACAAAGTGGACTTGCAGAGAGAACAGGGCCCTGCTGTCACCTTGATTTTGGATGTTTAGCCTCTGAAACAGTGAGAGAATAAATTTTTGGTGTTTTAAGCCACAGAGTTTGTGAAAATTTGTTACGGCAGCCCTAGGAAATGAATAGGGGGTCAGAGAGAGAGCTGACAAAAGTGTGCTGGTAGCACGGAACCACAGAAAGACCTAGACAACCAGAGGTTCGCTTCTTAGCTGTGTGAATACGTGCAGGTTACCCCCCTACTCTGAGCCTGGATTTGTATGTAGAGGCAGTCAGCAAATTTTAGGAGTTAGCTAGAGTCCTTGGCCCAAAGAGAAGATGGGGCTGGGGGTGGAGAGAGGATGAAGATGAACACTGTCTTTTTTTTTTTTTTAAGATTTTATTTATTTATTAGGGAGAGAGAAAGCATACACAAGCTGGGGGAGGGGCAGAGGGAGAAACAAACTCCCCGCTGAGCAGGGAGCCCTGACTCAGGGTTCGATCCCAGGACCCTGAGATCATGACCCAAGCCGGAGGCAGACGCTAAACCAACAGAGCCACCGGGGCGCCCCCAAGATGAACAATGTCTTTATTTATTTATTTATTTATTTATTTATTTACTTTTGAACACTGTCTTTAAACACTGGAAGGCTTCATGAGGATAAGGCACTCAGTCTATTCTGTGTGCTAAAGACCTCGGGAGTGAAGAGAAACTGAAAAAGAGAACATCCCATCAAGGAGACCCCCTGCTAGTGGCAGGCGTTGCGGGGAAGGGTAGCGAACTCCCTGGGACTAGAGAAGACCGCCAAGAAACTGAAAACCTGTCAGTGAGAAAGTCCCCACTGGCCAGAGGGACACTTTGCTGTGACAGGGCCAGGATTTAACCCCAAAGCCCCTTTTCTTAACTGATGTGGGAAACAAAGGCAGAAGGAAATGTAGATAAAATGAAACGTCCTTATAGGGGCGCCTGGGTGGCTCAGTCGTTAAGCGTCTGCCTTCGGCTCAGGTCATGATCCCAGGGTCCTGGGATGGAGCCCCGCATCGGGCTCCCTGCTCGGCGGGAAGCCTGCTTCTCCCTCTCCCACTCCCCCTGCTTGTGTTCCTGCTCTCGCTGTGTCTCTCTCTGTCAAATAAATAAATAAAATCTTAAAAAAAAAAAACGAAATATCCTTATAACCTGCAAATTGATTATTTGTTCCCCATTGTCAGTGTCTACCTGGGGCACTGGTGGGGAAATCTGAAGTGGGCGGTGTTATGTCCGGGGGTTGTCCTTGACCTTGAGGGTAGAAGGAGCCATGGCGCCCTAGGCATTGAGGATGCTATGAGAACAGGTATACGGGCTGCAGCCAAGGTGGTGCAGAAACAGGAGGGGAGGGGGGGAACACAGATGAGGTGAGGTGCTCCAGGAAGGCTGGAGGCGGATAAAAGCTGAGAGGGCGAAGAAAGAGGTCCCCCAGTCCTACAGCCTGTCAGGTCAGACAAATGAGCAGATGCAGGTTTTTTCCACCAACAAGTGGAATTAGGCAGTCCATGTCAGGCTGGAGAAGACAGGGAATTTCCCCCAAACAAAGGGAATTTCGGCAGCTGCTTGGGAATATTCCTTAAAGTCCCCATCCCAAAGTAGACTAATCGCAGTTGGCTCAAATTATAGCCATTAACCCGGGAAATGAGGGAGAAGCCCCCATATCTGTTAGAAGGAACAGTGAGAGAGGCAGTGTCCCCTTCGTCAAGGAGGGCCTGGGTTTATTCGGAGGAGGCCTATTTAGATAATTATCATCCAATATATCAGAAGGGAGATTACTGGTCTGGTTACAGACCAAACACATTCTGCAAGAGGCCCTTAGGTCCAGGTCCTGATTTAGAGCCCTGGAGGCCTGGATGGTCCTAGGGTACCTCCGTCTGTTTGCCCTGTTTCCGGGAAAAGAGATCTAATTGATGGATCCGACTGAGGCTGTGCAGGGCCTTTCTTAAATTTTGCAATCTGAATTGTCTCCAGGGGTAAAAGGAATCCCAAGGGAGAATCCTTGGGAAATCCCATGGTCCTGGGGAACTGAAGACAAGGTCCATTACCAAAAATCCCCCCTGACTCCCAGGTGACATCCCACAGAGGTTATGTCAGAGGTTCTGGGTGTTAAAAGCCACCAGAGCTTGCCTCATATGAAAATTGCTATTAGGGGTGCCTGGGTGGCTCAGTGGGTCAAGCATCTGTTTGAAACAAAGAGAGGGCATCAAGTTTCTGGGTCTTATTACCATTCCGGCCATGGTATGAACTTCCAGCCAAAAGGCAGGCTTTCTCCTCCTCTTAGAGTAACCCCGGGCTAGAGGATTGCAGCCTGAGCAATCGGCATGAAAATGTTCCAATAAGACCGTACTCTTTGATCTGAGCCAAAGGCAGACACTTAATCGACTGAGCCACCCAGGCGCCCCACAATAAGGTATTTTGAGAGAGAGACCGCATTCACGTAACTTTTATCACAGTATATTTTTTATAATTGTTCTATCCCGTTATTAGTTATTGTCAATCTCTCACTGTGGCTAATTTAGAAGTTGAACTTTATCATTGGCATGTATGTATAGGAAAAAACAGTATGTCTAAGTTTTGGTCATATCTACAGTTTCGGGCATCCACTGGAGGTCTTGGAACTTGCCCCCTACAGATAAGGCGGGGCTGCTGTATTATGTTATTTTGATTACTGTAGCTTTATTATTTTTTTAACGCTTCAAGTTTTTATTTAAATTCTGGTGACTACTGTAACTTTATACTAAGTCTCTTCTTTTAAAGATTTTATTTTTAAGTAATCTCTACACTCAGTGTGGGGCTCGAACTCACAACCCCAAGATCAAGAGTCGCACGCTCCACAGACGGAGCCAGCCAGGAGCCCCTATAATACATCCTGAAGTCCGGCAGAGTCTGTCTGACTTCTGCGGTGCTTTTTTGGGAAGGGTGTTAATTATTGATTCAATTTCTTTCCTAGATCTAGACCTCTTCAGATGTTCGATTTCTTCTTGTGTGAGTTTTGGTACTTTGTATCTTTCAAGGAATTGGTCCATTTCATCTAAGTTATCATGTTTTATTTTCCTTTTAATGTCAGTGGGGTCAATATTCATGATTCTTGTTTCATTTCTGCTATTAGTATGCTTATTAGTGCCCCTTTTTCCTGAGCCTGGCTGGGAACATATCATTTTTGTTGATCTTTTCAAAGAACAAGCTTTGGGTTTTGTTTATTTTTTTCTACTTATTTCCTCGTTTTCAGTTTCATTGGTTTCTGCTCTAATTTTTATTTTTCTTCAGCTTGCTTTAGGTTTGCCTTGCCCTTCTTTCTCCAGTTCCTTAAGGTGGAAACACTGATTTTAGATCTTTCTTTTCTTGTAATATCTGCATTCAGTGCTATAAATTTCCCTCCAAGCACTGCTTTTGCTGTGTCCAACAAATTTTGATACTTTGATAATTGCCATTTTCTTTCTTTCTTTTTTTTTTTTTTTCAAGATTTATTCATTTGAGGGGTGCCTGGGTGGCTCAGTCGGTTAAGCGTCTGACTTCAGCTCAGGTCATGATCCCAGGGTCCTGCATCGGACTCCCTGCTCCGAGGGAAGCCTGCTTCTCCCTCTCCCACTCCCCCTGCTGGTGTTCCCTCTCTCACTGTCAAATAAATAAATTCTTAAAAAAGAAGATTTATTTATTAGAGAGCGCGCGCAGAGGGAGAAGGAGAAGCAGAAGCAGACTCTCTGCTGAACAGGGAGCCTGATGTGGGGCTCGATCCCAGGACCCCGGGATCATGACCCGAGTTGAAGTCAGACACTTAACTGACTGAGCCACCCAGGCGCCCTGATAATTGCCACTTTCATGGAGTTCAAAATTTAAAAAAAAAATTTCTCCCAAGGCTTCTTCTTTGACTTACGTGTTATTTAGAAATGTGCTGTCTCCTCTCCAAATACTTTGGAATTTTACAGCTATCTTTTTGTTACTGGTTTCTACTTTAATTCCACTGAGGTCTGTGAGCATAACTCTAGAGGAACAGAGTTATATATCCTGGACATTGCGCCTGTTATGTTATGAGGACTCTGGGTTCTGTGATATTCTCAAAATGTGTTGAATTTTTGTTTTATTGGGCAATTAACTTCAAACTCTGCTCTTAGATGGCAGCCCAAATCTCAGTTTAGCTTTGGGTTTGGTTTTTTTTGTTTGTTTGTTTAAATTTTTCCTCAGCTGCAGTTGCTTCCATGCATACGTGGTTCACAGGTTGAACCACACCTATCCACAGGATCTGGGGTTGGGTCTCTCCCTCTGTGCGTCTCTTCTGTCTGGGGTTGCTCCTTCTACTTCCCAGTAGCTGTGGTTCATCTGAATTTGTCCTCTGGTCCCTTAGGTCATAAAGACTGCAGGTTTTCTATCTGTGCTATGATAACTGTAACCTGCTCTCAAGTTCAGAAATAAAAAATGGGTAACTTCCTCCTCGTCATTCCCTAATGCTCCAGAGTCTACTTGCCTTTATTCATTTTCCAGGACCTTGAGGGTGTGTGTGTGTGTGTGTGTGTGTGTGTGTGTGTGTGTGTGTGTGTGTGTGTGTGTGGTCAAGAGTTGTTATCTGTGGGAGGGTCAGCTCAGTAAGATCTTAACTGATTATCCCGGAAGAAAAACTCCCCAAACCAACTCATGGAGAGGTAACATGGCCACCCAGCCAGCAAATTGAAGAACTGGCATTCAAACCCAGGCCTAACCAGCTCCAGCCCCTGCATGTACTTTGCATTATTCGGATCTGTCTTCTATTCCCCCAACTGAGAATCCCAGAACTTCTGATTGTTCAGGTGACAATGGTGGGGTCTTGCAGAGTCTCTGACTTTCCCTTTGCACAAAATCTATCAAAATCAAGAAGGGGATTTTACTTATTGTCTTTTTGTTTGTTTGTTTGCACAATCTCTGTCCTGAGAAAGGGTGGTGACCCAAATACGTCAGCTTTGAAGTTAGAGATATCTGTGTTCTGATCCTGCCCCTAACGCCCGGGTGACCTTGGGCAGGTCACTCCAGTTTCCTCATCTGTACAATGGGGGAAACAATTGT
This sequence comes from Eumetopias jubatus, assembly GCF_037043125.1. Lineage (NCBI taxonomy): Eukaryota > Metazoa > Chordata > Mammalia > Carnivora > Otariidae > Eumetopias > Eumetopias jubatus. The sequence continues at coordinate 123,870,804 of NW_028274816.1, forward strand.
ATTGACCTCAAAAGTTTGTGATAAAGATTAAATGAGATACTTCACATCAAGCTCCAAGTACAGTGCCTGACACGTCGTAAGCACTCATTAGAGGAGACGGTCGGTTAGGGGTTCTTCCTAACCGGGGTCAATTGGGCTGCTCTGCGAGGTATTTTCTGGAGAGAGGAGGCAACAGGTCCCTGAGCTCAGGACCACACAGAGAAGACTCTGCCGACATCCCTGACATCTCAGCCTGAGTGGCACAGGGCCTGGAGATGGGAGGCGGGGACATGTTTGTGGGGAAAGGCCTAGAAAGAGTGAGCTCCCACCTGAGATGCGCAGCAGGGCCGGGAGGTCAGGCCAGCTCCCCGAGCTCTGCTTTCTGAAACACTGGTATTTTCACTCTGGTGAAAAGCCCAGTTCTCATCACAGGCTGAGCCTTGTGAGCAGAGGGGTGGGGACAGGCGTCGGGGGGCCCAGGAGGAGGGGGCTGTGAGCATGGCCACCACAGAAGGGCGATGAGGAGGAGGTTTCTGTTCTATTCCTCTCCAGTGGGCTGGAACGGTGTCTGGAAGGAACACAAAGAGAGAGGCAGGGAAGGCCGTGAAGGAGGAAGGGAAGGGACAGAGGGTGGGAGTGGGGGCTGGTGAGTGGGACTGGGAAGGCACGGAGAGAGGGCTGTTGTGGGGACGACGGGGGTGGCACTCAGTTCTGCTCTGGGCCTGGAAGCAGGCCAGCAGGCAGCCGCCAGCTCAGCGTGGCCAGCCCCTCTTGGGGAGCTGGCGCTGCATTGCGGCGGGGAGAGAAAGCAGGGCGGGGTGCTGGGGTGGGAGGGTGTGTCTCTGCCCACCCACCCCTTCCTCGCTAAGGAAACGTCCAGGCAGTGAGCACTGACCCTGCTACGCCCTTTGACCCATCTAACTTATTTAACTGGAAAAAAACCTGCCTGCCCAGACAGACTTGGGGATCATGAAGCTCAGAGAGGGCAAATGCGCCAAGGTCACCCAGCTTGTCGGTAGCAGAGCTGGGAAGCTCCTTGCCTTACCCCAGCTGCCTCTACCATCCCCAGCTGGGGCTTGGCCAGGGCTGCAGAGGAGCAGGGATAACAGACCCAGGGCCTCTCAGTCTTGTTCTGCTGCCCAAATCTGGGGGGCTCTTCCTGAAAGCTATCCTCTCTCATCATTCATTCATTCATGAGCATCCGAGGTGGTGTGCTGGACCCTGGGGAGACCACACTGAACAAGCTACATACGGTCCTTTCCTCCCAAAGCTCACAGGCTAGTGGGGTTCCTAAGGAGACTCCTAAGGAGTGATTTGGAGTAAATTTTAAATCCAGTACCCCCTCCCCCAGCTTCCACACACACACACACACACACACACACACACATCAACACACACCCGCCTGCTTTCACACACGCACAGAGTCTCTCAGCTGAGAACACGTTCTCCTGGGAGCCTCCAGGGTTCCTCACGCAGGCACTTGCTGCCCCGTCCACCCCTTGTCCCCACAGGCCTGAGTTTCTGTGGTCGATCCAGCTCAGTCTGGAAGCGATGCTGCCCTTGACTAACAGACCAGCTCCGAGTCAGACAATGTAAGTGGGGAGCCCCCGGTCAGCTGGACCTGAAGCCAAAGCTCTCTTCCTCAGGTTGATCCCCCTTCTCAAGGGCAAACCCTGGGAAAAGCATGAAGAGCAGTGGATTCCGATTTTTCCAGGCTGGGGGCAAGCCAGGGTTCAGCATTAGGAGAGAGGTAAAAGGAAGAGAGACACAGTGATTGCAGCCAGGCACCGTTCTGCAGGAGCTCCTCAAACCCTTCCTCAGCCCTGATGGGGACTCTGTGGTGGCATTCTCTTTGTATTTTACGGGGTAAGGAATGGAGACTCAGAGAGGTTAAGTAACTTGTCCAAGGACACACAGCTAGGAAGTAGTAGATCTGGGACTCCTGGCCCTTCACTACAATGCGGTGGCTTCTGGTCCTGTGGCCACCTCCTCTGTGCTGCAGACAGCACAGTGTCCTCCCCCTCTCCCTCACCCCTCCCACCTCCCCGGCTCCAGCTACTGGACTTCGCTTCTTACCTCCTTCTCCACCTCACAGCAAGCGGTCAGAGCCATCTTCCTCCATAGTGCTGGGGAATTTTTGAAAGAGAAGCATAGCCCCTTGAGACCACAACAGACCAGGACCCCATGGCCCAGGTGACTCTCAAACAGAGTCATTTACTGGGATACATGAAATGTCCTCTCATCGAGCCATGTCATCCAAGCTACAGAGATGTTGGGCCAGAGCCAGTGGGGAGAGAAAGAAAGCTAAAGAGAGGGTTTGAAATGAAATGTTCTGATGAGGGCCAGGGCCTCTGGGGCTGCCCACATGGTGGGAGGCCAGACTCCTCACTGCCCATTCAGCCCCACCATGGCCGCTCTAAGCCTGGGTTATAAATAGCTGGGAATATATATGTTGGGCAGGGAGAGCAGAGTCTAGCTAGTTCCTGGGCTGAGAAACAGGGACTGGGGGTGAGGGGACAGTGGCTGGTCTGGAATCAGACTTAAGGTTTGCTGGAAAGATCTGTCTCCTCCAGCAGCAGCTGTGAGAGATCTGGGTCTTGAGCTGCCCCGGGGTGGAGACTGCCACAGGGCCCTGGGATTCACACACACCCCGCTTTGGGTATCCGGGAGTGCCTAAGTCCTTCCTAGGTGACCATGGACCCTTCACCAGGGCCAGGGTGCTCTGAGGTCTCTGCCAACGGGGAGGAAACTCACATGCATTGAGCGCCTACTAGGTGGCAGGCACTGGGCACATCATGATGTCATCAGCGAGACAAATGCATGAATAGCAACCACTTCTTGAGTAGCTGCTACCTCAGCAAGCCCATTGTGCACTTTACGTACAATGATATTGTTATGCTCTGACTGTTCATGTCAATAACACAATAATGCAATAACGGTAACACAAAAACAGAATGACACACAGTAACTACAATAACAGTAACTACAATTTATTTTTTTTCAAGATTTATTTATTTCAGAGAGAGAGAGCACGAGCAGAAAGGGCAGAGGATGAGAGAGAGAGAATCTCAAGCAGACTCCATGCGGCGTGTGGAGCCCAATCCCACAATCGTGATATTACAACCTGCGCCAAAACCAAGATTTGGATGCTTAACTGACTGAGCCACCCAGGCACCCCAGTAACTACAATTTCTTGAGCACATTTCATGCTTCAGGCTTTGGCTCAGGCTTTACAGATCATCATCATCATCATCATCAGGCTGCTATTTGTTGTCAACTCACGGCTGTTGTGTTCGGCATCTACTAAAGATTCGTTAATTAAATTTATTTGAGAGACAGAGAGAGCACAAGCGGGGGGAGGGGCGGAGGGAGAGGAAGGAGCAGACTCTCCCCTGAGCCAGGAGCCCGACATGGGGCTCGATCCCAGGACCCTGAGATCATGACCTGAGCCGAAGGCAGATGCTGAACCATCTGAGCCACCCAGGCGCCCCTATTAAAGATTCTTATTTGTCTCGAGTAACCTAATCCTTATATCTGCCTTGTGAGGTAGTTACTCCTTTTTTTTTTTTAAATGTCCAGTGCATGTATTAACTGCCTCATTTTGAACTTGAAGAGATACGTGGGAAGATGGTACCTGGCTGGTCATGAGATGGGAAAACAGCAAGATTCCTTGAGGTAGGTATTGTTACCCCCATTTTACAGATGAGGAAACTGAAACACACAGAGATTAAATGACTTGCTCAAAGTCACCTGGCTAGGAAGTGGCAGATGGAGATTTGAATGCAGGTCTCTCACTCCAAAGCTTAGCTCTTCCCACAGCACATCTCTGTCCAAGGGAGCAGATGTGGAGAAATGCTTGTTGGGTGAATGAATGAATGAATGAATGAACATGAATGAATGAATGAATGAATGAATGAACATGTGTCTGCCTGAGATGATGGGTGGAATTTCCACGCCCTGAGAGGTGAAGCCGGTTGCTCAAGGTCACAGAGCCAGACGGCAGCAAAATGGGTGAGGAGTCCTGGCTCTGGTCTCTCAGTGCGGGCTTCCCTCCCAAACCTTCTTGCTTCTTGGAGTAGAAACAGCCTCTTTTTGGCAACCGTTTTGCCCTTACTCATGTCTGAGATAACAGTAGATTCCAATTTCCAGGCCAACTCGTTTCCCACCCTTTAGGGAGCCTGGCAGAGGCCCAGGGCTGGGCGCTGCCCCTCCCCACGCAAGCAGTCGAGGCTAACTGGCCAGCCAGTCACTGGAGGGTCATTTTCTTATCTCCCCCTTTCCTCCAGGTTCTTCCCGCTGGAGGGCCCAGAGTTCCTGCTGGGTGCGGAGGTGTCCCCTGGGGCCTCAAGACTGGCTGGGCACCACCTCCCCACCGAAACTTCCCCATGTCTGCCACTGGGGGGCTGTGCAGGGGTGTGAGGACAGCTCTGCAGCCTTGGGCAAACCAGAGGCCCTTCTCTGGGTCCAGTTTTACTCCTCCGCCAAGAGTGGGGGGATCCGCTGAGTTGCCTTCCAGGTCTCACTCCACTTCCTGGGCTCTCCGGTGATGAGCCAGCGGGGCACCTTCTGCAGTTCACTCTTGCCTGGGAGAAGGGAGCAGGGAAGGAGCCCGGGCCGCCTGCCCGGCTCCCTGAAGGGTGGGAAATGAGTCGGCAAGGAAACTAGAATTTGCTGTGAATCCAAGCACGAGGAAGGGCAAGACGGTTGCCAGAAAGAGGCTGTTTCTACTCCCAGCAGCAAGAAGGCTGGGAGGGAAGCCCGCACCGAGAGACCGGAGCCAGGACTCCTCACCCATTTTGCTGCGGCCCACCTCGCGCTCCATCTCCCACTTCCTCGTCTCCCTTCTCTCGGACACACTTTTCCAAAGAGCGTCTACACGCCCTGCTGTCATCTCATTTACCCTTTCGCTCTTGCAGGGGAGTTCCCGCCCCTGCTCTCCTGTCCCTGATCTCAGCCTGCATCCCCCACGACCGTGACCGTGACTGTTCTGCTCTGTAGCAGCTGACCTATCTGACCACTACCCGACACACCCTCCGTCTTCCTCTCGTCTCCAGCCCTTCCCACTCACTCTCCAACACGGGTTTTCTCCCAGACGTGCTTCAACTCTCCGGCCTTCCCACCCGCCCCCAGCCTCTCCTTCCCTCCCAGGGCTTCACCAGGACTCCCAAGACTGCATTCAGCAAACGCCACTCTTCCGAGCCCCTGGATCCCTAAGAGCCCTGACCTCCCACCACTTCCTCAGGGGGGCCCGCAGCCCCTCGGACGCAAGACACCATAACCCATCATCTCATCCTCTCCCTCCCTAACCCGACCACCTTCCACAGGCGCCGCCCTTCGCCTGGTTGCTGGGGCAGAAGGGTCCGTCGCATTCAGATGTCCCCCCGCGGCTGCCCAGCCCCTCTGCCACGCTCTCCTATTCCACCTCCAGAGCCTCTTCTACAGCCTAAATGGCTCTCCGCTGCAGCGGCCCCACACTGCTCAGTTCCGGCCCTCATTTCCTCTCACCAGACCCTTTCTCCACAGAGTGGCCCGAGAGACTGCTTTAAACACAAATCCGATCATGACACCATCTGCTTGAAGCTCTGCATGGCTCCCCATGGCTCTCGGGAACAGTGCACACCCCTTAGCCTTGTAGACCCACGACTGAGCCCTTCTCTGCCCCTCCATCTCCTTCCCCTTCCAACTCTCCCCTATATAATTTGTCTTCAGTGATGTGTTTTATTTATCTATCTATTTATTTATTTATTTATAGAGAGGGAGAGGGGGGCGGGGCAGAGGGAGAGAGAGACTCCTATGCAGGCTCCACGCCCAGAACGGAGCCATAGGAGGGGTTCGGTTTCACGACCCTGAGACCATGACCTGAGCTGAAATCAAGAGTCGGACGCTTTACAGGCTGACCCACCCAGGCGCCCCTGTCTTCAAGATTTGACAAATGGTTTTATTAAAGTGTAATTTATATGTAATAAAAGTCACTCATTCTAGGTGTAGAGCTTGATGAATGTGGGTGATTGAGTACAGTTATGTGCGCGTCGCTGTTACCCTGAAGGTCCCCTCGGGTCCCTTTGCAGCCCCTCTCCCAGACCCAGGCAGCCGTGGATTTGCATCACGTCATTATCGCTTTGTCCTCTCCAGAATTTTACATAAACGAAATGATGCCGTTCGTAATCAATCTGTGTTTGACTTCCTACATTCAGGGATCTGTATATACTACTGCATGTGTTAACATGTCATTCTTTTTATGGCTGAGCAGGATTCCTTCGTATGAATATACTACAACTGGTTTATCCGTTCATCTGTCAGTGGACATTTGCTCCATCATTTCTGGCTAATATGAATAATGACGCTGTGAACGTCACTGTACTAGTCTTTGTAGAGACCTGTTTCCATTTCTCTTGGGTAAATACCTAGGAGTGAGATGGCTGGGGCGCATGGTGAGGGTGTGTTTAATTTTATAGGGCGCTTTCATACTGCTCTCCGAAGTGGCGAGAGTATTTTACGTTCCCACCCACAGCATATGAGTGCTCCAGCCCCCCGCCTCCTCTCTGACATTGGATACGGTTAGTTCTGTCTCACATTAGCCGTTCTAATGGGTGTGCAGTGGCACACCATCTCCTGATGACCTCTCACGCTCACGGACTTCTCGTCTGTGTTCTGGCTGTTCTTGGAGTGTGCCTGTTAAAGTCTTTTGCCCATTTCTTAAACAGATTTTATTTTTAAGTAATCTCTACACCCAACATGGGGCTCGAACCTACAACCCTGAGATCAAGAGTCTCATATTCTACCGACTGAGCCAGCCAGGCGCCCCTTGCCTATTTTTTATGGGGCTCTTGCTCTTGCACGTTTTTCTTTTCCTCTTCCTTTTTTTGGTTTCCTTTCTTTGAGTCTTAACAGATGTTATTTTTTAAATATTTTATTTGTTTACTTATTTATTTGAGAGCGAGAGAGAGAGAGCCCTAGCAAGGGGAGGCGCAGAGGGAGAGAGAGAGAGAGAGAGAGAGAATCTCAAGCAGACTCCACACTGAGCACAGAGCCTGCTGCGGGGCTCCATCTCACGACCCTGAGAGCATGACCTAAGCTGAAATCAGGAGTCAGACGCTTAACTGACTGAGCCACCCAGGCGCCCTCCTGACAGGTCTCTATCTATGCTTTATATATGCAGTTCTGGCAGGTATGTTTTGTAAATATTTCTTCCGGCTCTGTCACCTTAGTGGCTTTTAAACTGCAGATTATGATCCATTACTGAGTTAGGAAATCATTTAGTGGGTCAGGACTATCCTATATTTTTTGAATAAAGTAGAATAAAATAGTCACTTACAGAAGGCGCTGCACACAGTAAGGCTAAGTATTGCTTCACACACTTCCAGTTGTATGCGTGTGTGTAAAACCGGGTCATGAAGTAAAATGAATTCCTTCCCATGGTCATAAATGTTTGCAAGCCTCTGCTCTAGCTCCATAAGTACTCAAACTATGTATGTTTAATGACCAAAGAAGCAAATGAACGGACTGGCCGTAGCCTCGGAAGGTTTCCCAATCTGCTGAATTTCTCAAATCATGGCATTTTCAGTGCCTCCAGCAGCAGCTGCAGGAAGGGGCTGAAACACTTTTCATAGCCAACTTCCTTTTAGTTGAGACATTCCTCTCCCCCGCCCCCCGCCCCCATTGACAGCTTCTTTTCAGTCAGTCACTGTTTTCCCAAGTGTACACCTGATGCAAAAATCCCTGTGACTGGGCGCCTGGGTGGCTCAGTCGTTAAGCAGCTGCCTTCTGCTCAGGTCACGATCCCAGGGTCCCACATCGGGCTCCCTGCTCCGCGGGAAGCCTGCTTCTCCCTCTCCCACTCCCCCTGCTTGTGTTCCTGCTCTCGCTGTGTCTGTCTCTGTCAAATAAATAAATAAAATCGTTAAAAAAAAAAAAATCCCTGGGATTTCTCTGTGTGGAGAAGTGAGGGATGACTGGGAAGCGGTAGGTCAAGTAAAGGTAAATGATTGCCTTTATTGCAGGACTTCTCAGAGCCTTTAATTTGCTAAGGGACATTGTGGATCTCCAAGAGGGAGACAAAGCTGGCATCATTCCCCAGGTTTATTTGAATACAAAATCTTTCCTTAGTCAAATGTGGAAATAACTCAAATGTCCATCAACTAATGAATACATAATCAAAACGTGGCACATCCACACAATGGAATATTTTTCAGCCAGAGAAAGGAATGAAGCACTGACATATGTTACCACGTAGCTGAACTTTGCAAACAGTATGCTCTGAAGAAGCCAGACACAAAAATAGCACCAATTGTATGATTCCGTGTTTATGAAATGCCCAGAATAGGCCAATCTATAGGGACAGAAAGTAGATCAGTGGTTGCCTAGGGCTGAGGGAAGTGAGGAATTCGAGGGCAATAGCTGAAGGGCAGAATTTCTTCTAGAAATGATGAAAATGTTCTAGAATCAATTGTGGTGATGGTTACACAACTCTGAATATACTGAAAACCATTGAATTGTACACTTTTTTTAAAAAGATTTTATTTATTTATTTGAGAGAGAGAGAGAGCACGTGAGAGGGGGAGGGGTCCGAGGGAGAAGCAGATTCCCTGCCGAGCAGGGAGCCCGATGCGGGACTCGATCCCGGGACTCCAGGATCGTGACCTGTGCCGAAGGCAGTCGCCTAACCGACTGAACCACCCAGGCGCCCCGAATTGTACACTTTAAATGTGTGGATTGCAAGGTATATAAGTTATATCTGTACAAACCTATTACAAAAAAACAGGTTGCTTTTTGAAGAGCTCGTGTTTTAAAGAATTTACTTGGGGAACAAAGATCCAAGACAAGCCAACTGGGTCCCCCTGGTGGCCTGGAGGACATGGTTCACCTGTGATTCTTGAACTTCCCCCCACCCCCCGCCCCAACTTAAGGAAGTCAATGTGATTTTCTTTGCCAAGAGAGCCAGAGTCAGAGTACTGTCCTGCACAGTTATATTCCCTCCTGATGGCACAGGGACAGAGTCAGGACTGGGTAAGTGTGGAGCACGTTTTTATCCCCCATTCTGACCTGTGCAGAGAGGACAGGCCCTTGGGTGCTCATTTACCAGCTTCTCTTGGGAGCCTCCGTCTGTGCTGTGCTGGTCCCATGGGCGCCCTCTGTCCTGAGAGGGAAGCCAGCCCAAAATAGCACAGGCTGGGACACCAGTTGGGAAACCAGATGGGAAAGTCTGGGGCTTGGGAAGGAGCAGATCAGGGTTTCATTCCCGGTTCTGCTGCCTCTGTGTGTGACCTTGAGTGCAGTGTGCAGTCTCGGCTTTCCCTTTACTACTTGGGAAAAGAAGAAATGAGTTTCTGCTCTTCTTCTTCAACAAGGCTTCTGGAGGAATCCAAGCCGGAGATTGTTAAGGTTGGAAGGGACGGCGATGCTTGAATCTGCTAGCTACTCTTCCCACCAAGCCGACCTGCTTGAAGCCTTCCAGTGCCAAGGAGCTCTCTACCTTCCATTTCACTACTCAGTAGCTGGGGCTGGCAGACACCCTTCCTCATATTGGACTGACTTCTACCAGCTCCTTCCACTAGCCTTCATTCTCTCCCAAGGACATCATGGAATGTGACTCATGCCTCTGCTATGATGCCCAGCAGAGCCCACCTCACTGGGCCTTCTGACCTCCCTAGGTGCCAGGAGGCCACTCCCCATCCAGAGCAAGCTTGCACCTCCCTGTCTTATGCAGGGTCAATACCCTGCACCATTCTAGCCCCAGCCCGCCAGCCAGTCCCTCGCCTCCCTGTCCCCCAGGCTGTCCCTCGCCTCCCTGGCCTAAGCCCTCTGTCCCAGCCTCCCATGGCCTCTCAGACCTGCTACTAAATGACCCCTTCGCCCACTCCCCTTCCCAGATGCACTTTCTCCTTGCTGCTCGGGTGCACCCTCTTCTGATCTCTGCAAGGACCCCACAGCAGCCCCCTGGCCCCAGGAGGCCCCTTCCCACCGCACCTCTGCAGAGGGGGCCCAACACCCTGGACTGCTCACCAAGGCTTTGGAGATAGTGACTGTGCTCATCTGTCTTGCATTCCCATCCAGTGGTGAACCCCAAGTCCATCTACCTCCTCCACACTGCCCACCCTCTCCAGGAGTGCAACACCTTGAGCTGACCCCAGACCTCCAGCATGGCCTGACCAGGTCAGCTTGACCACAGCAGGGCCGGGCAGAGCAGAGGAGCACTACTTGTCTCTCCTTCTGGAAGCCACCTTCTGTTAATGTCCAGATGACTAAGGTCACAGGGAAATCCCTTGGCATCTAGGAATGCCATCCTCCCAGTCTGCCTTGTTCTTCCATGCCTTGATGGGTATGAAGTGTCATCAGATGAACTCTCCAAGATGACGGCTCCCTTCCTTGCTGGGTGACCCCACCAGGTCCTCCCTTGCTCCCCAGCTCCCCAGGCCTTCATTTTCTCCTCTGTATGATGGGAAGCTGGGCTCTGTCACTGGCAAGCCTCTCTGGCTCTTTGGGGCAGCTGGTGCCCAGGTCATCCTCACCCCTACACTGGACATCCTACTGGTTCGGGGGTCCCAGGCCACCGCCATCCCTTGTGTCACTGACCAGAAGCAGCCCCATCTCGCACACGGCTGCTGTCTCAGTGAGTCACTGCACCACGGCGTGTTTATTAGGATGGTGGGAGCTCATTTTGCCAACTTTGGAACCACGGGAGCCGGCTAAGTTTAGAACAAGCCTTGAGCGTGAGGACGCCGTGTTCCTTCTCCTTCTGGCAAAACACGAGACTTGAGCTATTCTTTTCATCTTCATTCTCCCAGACAAGTCCTAGGCTTTATTTACCACTAGATCTGTCTTCTCCCAACACAAACTCCTCTGTAATTAAGGGGGAAAACACCCCCGTTCATCCTAAGGTTGAAAAACATCAGATCACCGGAATGTTTCAAGGAATATAACAAAGGTTCTGAAAAATAGGATGCTTTTCTACCGAAAGCAGATGCAAATCTACTTTCTGTGGATGGGCTTCATGAGATGCAGGGAACCCCCTATATTCTTATGTGAATGTGCTTTTACCTGGGCAAAGGGTCCATAGCTTTTATCTGATTCCCAAAGGCTTCGTGACTCGTGTTCAAAACCACAAATCTCAGATTTAGAAAAAGATGGCTTCCTGGCACCTGCATCATAGAGTCCTCCCCAGCTTTGGGGTTTCCATGATTAGATATTGGACGACTCCTCGGGATCTGCACTGGGAGTGGAACCCTGGAGCCTGAGTCAGGTTGGACATGCCTCAGCAGCACTGCTGGGAGGAGAAGCCTAGGTGGAGGGGAGTGACGTCATGCCTTCCATCTGGAGGGGAGTGACGTCATGCCTTCCATCTGGAGGGGAGTGACGTCATGCCTTCCGTCTGGAGGGGAGTGACGTCATCAGGGGAAGCTGGGGAATAAGTCAGAAGGGTCAGGGTGAGCTCCTCGGGATTAAAAGGGTGATGAGAGGAAGCAACAAGAGACCAGCTGGGATGTAGTCCCAGCTAAGTCAGACACGGAGATGGTCCAGTCTTAGCATTTAAAGGGCCGCGCAGTGTTGGTCTGTCCACGCACCTTCATTTGCCCCACTCAGTGATTGCCATTGTCCATCCTGGAGAATGAGCGCTTGAGACTTTATGGCCCACATTTATCCTTCTGTTTGTTGCCTTAATCAAACGAACTCCTTCCTGTCACTTGATCCCACTGTCCTCAACTCATATGTCCTGCAAACATAAGGTACATGGCCTTGACATGACAATTCATGTGAAGGCAATTTCCTGTGTAATTGGGAAGGTAAGTCTGCTATCAAAAGAAAACAAGCGGGGTGCATGGGTGGCTCAGTCGGTTAAGCATCTGCCTTTGGCTCAGGTCATGGTCCCAGGGTCCTGGGATCGATCCCCAGGTCGGGCTCCCTGTTTAGTGGGGATTCTGCTTCTGCTTCTGCCTCTACCCCTCCTCTCCGCTCATGCTTTCTCTGTGGCTCTCTCATTCTCTCCCTCACAAATAAATAAATAAAATCTTTAAAAAAAAGAAAACAAATGATACGTTCAGGTGTTAAAAATGCCCGTGACCCTCGCTTATCTACACCACCACTGCATCCTCTACATGCCTCTCTCCGCCCCCGCCAAGCTAGGGGAGAGTTATATGTATCCTGCCATTAGTGTCTAGGGTGTGAAAGAGAGGGGGGCGAGTCTTCCCGGCTAGTAACCCTCCGTGCTCAGCGAATTAGTCCCATGCTAACACCTCCGCCTTCCACTGCGTAGTCTGGCCACTTAACTGAAGCAACACATCCTTGCCTCTTTAGTCCTCTTTAGTCTCCTTCAGTCTGGAGCAGTTCCTTAGTCGTCCCTCGACTATCATGATCTTGATCCCTATGAGAGTACTAGCCAATTGTTTTGTAGAATGTTTCTCAATTAGGGTTTGCCTGATGTTTCTTTATGGTTGGACTAGATGATGCATCTCCGGTGGGAATGTTACTCAAGGACAGCTGTTCTCCTGCAGCATCCTATCCTACCAGGTGGCGTGATTTTTGAATTGTCCCATTACTGGTGATGTTCACTTCGACTCTTGATTAATGTGGTGTCAGCCAGGCTTCTCCGCTGTGAATTACACTTTCTTTCTTTGTAACTAGTAAGTGTTTTGTAACAATGTAAATATCCCATTTCTCCCTAAGCACTCAAGTGGTGTACTTATTTATTTGTAACCGAATGGATTCATTGCTTCTTATTTTATCCAATGGGTTATAATCTCTTACTCTCATTGTTTATTCTGATGCTCAAATTTTCCGCAGATTTGGATCGTGAGAGCTCCTTCCAGCCAGCGTCTGTGGGCTTTTGACAAGTCCCCATCATTCTTAAGTGCCTCCTTGCCTTCTGGTTTAATAAGATATTTTAGGTTCATCTTGTACTTTCCCAGGCTCAGCCTTGGGATCTGCCATTTCTCCATGGAGTTCTAATTGCATTTTGTGCAGAGTGCATTTAGAAACCAAGCTCTATGTCTTTGGGGGACACACACTCTCTCTATCAAACATCATGAGTTTAAACTTTTTGAAAGTTTTATCATGGACTCTGAAACATAGTCCTCTCCCGAATTACAACTTCTCCGGCCATGTAAGCCTGGAGTCACTGGGAGTCATCTTCCTACTACTGAGTAGAGTAAGATCCTGTTGAGGAATGAAGTCAAACAGAGGCAAGTGGACGTGAGAGGGAGAAAAACAGAGGTTCCCATGGCACTATTAGGTCTCGCCACACCCGAATCCCTTGAATTTCTCGGTTAGGTGAGCCAATATGTTTCTTTTTTGTCTAAGGGTAATGCAAATCAGGTCCCTTGCAACTGAAGGAGTCCTGATCAATATACTAAATAGCTTATGAGAGGCTTACCTGTAGCTTTATGTGATGGGATATAGGCTCCAGCTTTCAAGGTGTGTTTGCCTGCCCTGTATGGAGAAAGGGGAGTTATTTCTGCCCGGTCCCCGGCCATCAGTGCTTGAGGCTGTGACTACACCACCACCTAGCTCCCTAGTGTCACTTTCTCCTCCGCGTGGACCTCTCTCACTTGGCTGCTAGCGACCCGGGAAATGGTGCTGTGCTGTCCCACAGACCTCAAGAAGGAGGCAGTGGGGGGGAGACTATCAGCTCCCTCCGGGGTCTGGGCCAAGCCTGGGCACTGGTTGCCCTTCTACGTCCCAGGCAACGACTAGGCTGCAGTGGCCAACCCAGGGTTCTTGGAGGTGTGGCGAGAGGGGGAGGCAACTGCAAGGTTGGACAAACCAACCGAAACCCAGACGCAGACAATGACCGTACCAGGGGAAGCCACCCCCGAGTCCCAGCCTCAGCCTCACTGGTAGCCTCCTTCTCCCTCCTGGGCATCTGCCCTCTTTCCTCCTCCCCAGGTAGAGAGCTAGAACCTCTGGCCTCTCTGCTCTGGATCTACGTTCTCTATACCCTTTTCTAGGATGACTGATTGAGGGGCTGCCTGGCTGCTTCAAGAGACAAAACTCTACTCCTCCCACGACAAGCTAGGAGAAGCCAGGTGTCGGCAACCATGCATGACCAAAGCCTGAGGGTTTCCTTCTCCTTCTGGAATGACACCGGGGGCTCGGCACAATCGTCTAGGGGTGCTCAGCGCTCCCCACCCAGTCCTAAAGCCTTCGTCGCCAACAGGAAATGAAGATAGGCCTCAGCATCCTGCCTGCAAATAGAGATCTGATCCCCTGGGGACACTCCTGGACAGAAAGCACGGATACATACATGCTGCTCACACCACGTGCACGCCACACCCACATGCTCACACACTCACACGCACATGTACACTGAACACTCTTCTCCCCACAAACAGACAATTTTCAAAGCAGTACAGTTTATGTCTATATACCAAGCAGGGTTGGGGATCTGGTCCCTAAAGATACCACCAGTGAGCAAAATTCCCATTTGTGTACATTCGAGGCAGCCTTTTATGGCCATCCTTGTCCTTTCCAAAATAAGATTTGGTCTAACCCGTGGTCAGCCAAGGGTCTCCCAAACCAAGAGGGGCCTGTGCCCCAAAGGCTATTTTAAAACTCATCCTCCCAGGGCACCTGGGTGGCTCAGTTGGTTAAGCAACTGCCTTCGGCTCAGATCATGATCCTGGAGTCCCGGGATCGAGTCCCACATCGGGCTCCCTGCTCGGCGGGGAGTCTGCCTCTCCCTCTGACCCTCCCCCCTCTCATGTGCGCTCTCTCTCTCAAATAAATAAACAAAATCTTTTTTTCTTTTTTAAAAAGATTTTGTTTATTTATTTGACAGAGAGAGACACAGCGAGAGAGGGAACACAAGCAGGGGGAGTGGGAGAGGGAGAAGCAGGCTTCCCACGGAGCAGGGAGCCCGATGCGGGGCTCGATCCCAGGACCCTGAGATCATGACCGGAGCCGAAGACAGACGCTTAACGACTGAGCCACCCAGGTGCCCCTAAAATAAACAATATCTTAAAAAGCAAAACAAAACACTCTTCTTTCCCCAGCACAGAGGACAAGGAAGCTTTGAAGTTAGTATTTTTTCCCCATAAGAAAATGTTTCAAAAGTTTCAGATAAATGTTTGAGACATGGCTCAAGGGTAAAGTACCTGGGCTTCCCAGCCCCTTTCCCTTCCTTCCCCTCTAGGGATCTTTGCAAGTAGGGAGTTGTCCCAAGCTCAATCCTCTTGGAACAAACCCCAGGGCACAAGCCTGAGGGTTTCCTTCTCCCTCTGGAATGACACCCTTCCCCCTCCCCCACCTCTGACTCCCCACAGTGTGGCTCTCTCCTTCATGTTATCAATCACACACCCTTCCTCATCTAATTTGTTCAATCTTATTTGCAAAAGTCATTTAATGCAAGCTTCTTTCTGGGGTTCCTGGAGAACCCCAAGTGGTCATATCCTACAGACGTGATGGCTTCTATCCGTCTAGGTCAATGGCAAGAATGCAAATAAGATGTGCCTTGAATTCTGCCCTGGCCACTTCCCAGCTCTGGGGCTCTGGGGCAGTTGCTGAGCCTCTTTGAGAATCAGTTTCTTTGTCTTGAACTTTCTTCTCATTGGACTCTTGTGGGGATTAACTGGGATGAATGTTTCATTCATTCCAAAAATATTTCCTATTAGAGTGAGTGACATGCGTTGAGTATCAAGCATAGAATCCCTACCTTTGGTTTAGTAGCCTGCATTGAAGCAGGTGAGGCCCGACACACACACACACACACACACACACCCCTCAGTAAAGTCATAGTCTCTCCTCCCTCGCCAGACCACGAAAGATCTCTTTGTATTGATTTCACTGGAAAACTTCCCATTTCTCTGAAGTTTCCCAGGAACAAGCAGTCTCTGGTGTGGTTTTGCAAATTAGTACATCCCTCTGCAGATGGCAGGCCTGAGATCAGAGGAGTACACCATGGGTATAAAGTCACATGGCAGGTTGGCGGGTGGGTGACAAGGATGGCGCCAAATCGGGTTGGAAAACTCTTCTGTCTGGACCCTCCTGGTCCACGCTCTTATCTTCTCCCTCCTGGTGTGCCTAACTTTGCTTCAGCTTGCACCTGCTCAGGACAGAAAGAGTGTATGTGGCAAGTCCAAGGGCAGTGCAGGTGCGGCTGGATCCAGAGCTCCAAAGAGGTCTTGAGGGCATTCTCTGTCTCATGTCTCTTTTCTGCTTCCCTCCCTCTGTCGGTTTGAGTCCTCACCTGACCTTCATGTGGCAAGAAAGATGTCCCAGGGCAGCCCCAATTCTGTTTCCTACTTACTTAGCACCTCCATGAAAACAGACTGTCCTTCCCAGTAGATTCAGCTCTCAAATCCAGGGAAGACCCCTGATTGGCCCTGCCTGAGCACGTGCCCATTCCAGAGCCTGTAGATCTGAACGTGGGGTCAGGTCTGTCTCCCTTTGGGAGCTGGGTGAAGAAAGGGCAGGGCCAGCTCACCGTCCCTCGAAGAATGAGTTTCCTGCTGGAAAGAGGGCTGTGTTGCCACAAAGGGGGAGGGCTACAGGGCAGACAAAACCAGCAGGTGTTGCCCATGGAAGCCTAGGCTTCTAAACCCATTAGTTACTGTGCCCACAGCAGCTGCCCGTGCCTCTCCCTCTTAGTCGGAGAAGCTACAGGAAAAGAAGAGCATGGTTGTTGGGGTCAGGTAGATCTGGGCACAGAACTGTGTGACTTTTTTTTTTTTACATTATTTATTATTATTTTTGAGTAGGCTCCATGCCCAATGTAGGGCTCGAACTCACAGCCCCAGGATCAAGAGTCGCATGCTCCACCGGCGGAGCCAGCCAGGCACCCCCAGAACTATGTGATATTAATCAAATTCCTCAACCCATTGGGAGCTCAGTTTTCTCATCTGTAAAATGAGGGTGACAGTTCCTACCTCACAGACTTGGAGGATTAAACAAGTCAACCACCAAGTCCAGTACTCGGCACGGAGGAGATAATCAGTCTACATCTGATCTTGCCTTTGGTTGCAGGCCTTCAGCTTGACTTCTGGGTCTCAACTTCCTGGACCCAGACCAAGTTGGTCTGTAGTTGGGGGACCACCTGCTCCTCCCGTCTAGACTGATTTCAGAGAGGGCCTCCCTCCGGGGGTCGGGGGGGGAAGCAGAAGATCTCACCAGGAGATGGTGCATGTGGTTTTGTGTTTGTTTGTTGTTCCCATCTTAATGAAAAATGTGCAGATATTGCACTCACAGAACGAATAGAACCTTGACATATGGGCCTCTATTTATGTGCCTGACTTAATTAATCGTGTTTCATGTTCCATCATTTTCTATTACTAAGAATGCTATGTTTCTTGGGGACTTTCCTTCTTCCTTCCCTCCCTCCCTCCCTCTTGCTCTTTCTCTCTTTCTTCCTTCCTTCCCCCCATCCTTACTTCTGTGCCAGGCTCTGGGCTAGATGCTGGGGGGCTGGTGCTGAACAAGTCAGACATGCCCCTACCTCCACAGAGCTTACAGTCCAGTAGGGGACTTAGATGTTAAGTGACACAGTCATTTAAAAGCATCTGTAACAGGTGCTAGGAAGGAGAAACACATAGGGCTTTGAGAAAGGACTTGACCTTGCGTGGCGTATCCAAAAGGGCTTCCTGCAAGAGGTGCCATTTGAGCTGAGTTCCTCAGAATAGGTGGGGTTTTCAGGGGAGGAACTGGTTGTGGAGTTTGAATGAGGTGGGAGTTCCTGCAGCAGAAACAGTGTCATGAAGAGGTCATAAGGGAAGGAGTGTCTTTCCTTCTAGGATAAGACGGAGGGCCAGAGTGCCTGAAGGAAGCAGGGCGCTCAGCAGAGCAGCTTAAGACCGGGGAGTGGACAGGGGCCAGATCATGCAGGCCCTAAAAGCCACACTAAGGCTTTTGGTCTTAATTCCAGAGCAACAGGACTACAATGGTTCAAGGACTGCACTCTGCTGGGAGGTGGGAGCTCTTTCCAGGAAGTGGCACTTGGAGGTTTTGCTTATCATTTCCAGCTTGGTGACGAATAGTCCATTGCTTTGCAGTCATCAAGCCGAGAGCGCGATGGTGCGGCATGCACTCTGCTTTTGCTATTTCCCCTGGACTCCCCCGCTTGGGATTCCCTGCACTTTCCCCTCCAACCCAGCCTTCAAGGGGCTCAGAATTTAGGGGGAAGCCTAGGTGGGAGATCACGAAACAGGTGCCCAAAGTGTCCTGTGGTACATGCTGTGAGGTGTGTAAGGTTCTGAGAGGCCAGAGGAGGAGTCTAATTCCTCCTGGGGAAGCAGGAAAGGCTCCCGGGAAGAGGTGTCCCAGGAGCTAAGTTCTGAAGGATCAGTAGGAAGTGAACAAAGCTGGGTCAGGAGAAAGGAAGAGATGCAGGCAGAGGCCTGGGCTGGGCCAGAGAGGGCCTGGGACACTGAGGGGACTGCAAGGAGGTGTGGGAAACTCCAGGTAACAAAAACGGCTCTGGGGCGCCTGGGTGGCTCAGTCGGTTGGGCGTCTGCCTTCGGCTCAGGTCCTGATCCCAAGGTCCTGGGGTCGAGTCCCACATAGGGCTCCCAGCTCGGCAGGGAGCCTGCTTCTCCCTCTCTCTCTGCCTCCCTCTCCCTCTGCCTGCTTGTGCGCGTGCGCTCTCTCTCTCTCTCTCTCTCTCTCTGTCAAATAAACAAAATCTTTAAAAAAAATTTCAGTCCAATTTAGACAACAAAATGCATAGACGACTACCGAGAAACTATTTGAGAACAACTCAAGCCAATGAATATTTATGGAGCATCTACTAAAACAAAACAAAACAAAACAAAACAGCTCTGGGGCCTTGCCCCTTCCCACCCTAGAGGATGCTCAGCAGTCTAGGGACAGCAAAACCTTCCTATGCTGGTGCCAGGCCTCTTTTCTGGTCCTTCTCCCCACCCCCACCCCCAACCTCACCCTTGAGCCCTGGGGCCTGCTGGCCATCACCCTTCCTGATTATAGTTAAGTCCAGGGTGGAAATTTTAGCCCTTAGGCACAATTCAGCACTGTCGGAGGGGAGTGGAGGGGAGCGGAGGGGAGGGCCTTATAACTATTTTTTTTTAAAGATTTTTTTTATTTATTTATTCATGAGAGACAGAGAGAGAGAGAGGCAGAGGGAGAAGCAGGCTCCCAAGGAGCAGGGAGCCCGATGTGGGACTCGATCCCAGGACTCTGGGATCGTGACCTGAGCCGAAGGCAGACGCTTAACCATCTGAGCCACCCAGGCGCCCTGGCCTTATAACTATTAATGTCTGACCAAGGACTGAGCCCAGGGCTCCTGACTCCAGTCCAGGGATCTCAAAGGAGACTGATGAATGATTGGTTTAGAAACTCATTCTTTAAGACGCTAGCTACAGATATGCATAACAAAGGATCCGGATGATAGCAGCAATGGGGAGGAGAGACTGTGGATATTCTTAAGTTTCTTTTTTAAAATCTGCGCTTTCTGGGCGCCTGGGTGGCTCAGTTGGTTAAGCGACTGCCTTCGGCTCAGGTCATGATCCTGGAGTCCCGGGATCGAGTCCCGCATCGGGCTCCCTGCTCAGCGGGGAGTCTGCTTCTCCCTCGACCCTCTCCCCTCTCGTGCTCTCTATCTCTCATTCTCTCTCTCTCTCAAATAAATAAATAAAAAATCTTAAAAAAAAAAAAGAAAATCTGCACTTTCTGAGTTGTGTGTAATTGGCAGGTGCTGGTTTTGTGATTAGAAAAGTAAAAACATAGGAAAAACTTTGTAAGAAAAAAAACCGAAAATCAAATCATATCTACTGTAAAATCCTAGCGTTTTAATAAAATACGCAGAGAAGAAAGAAAAGAAATATGCTAAAATGTTAATAGTAGCTGGCTCTGAGGGCGGAGCCTGTTAGACTTGCCTTTTCTGTCTCCCTTTTTTTTTTTTTGTATGTGCACGTCCAGATTTGAATGTGTTACATGAACCTATTCACCCACTAGCCCCCTAATCGGTCTCCCTGCTTCCGTGGCGTGGCACTGTGCTGTAGGAAGCCCCCATTCTCTGTGCCTAGTGAACTCCTACTCATCCATCAGTACCCAAGGGTCACCTCCACTTCTTAGGGAGGACTCCTGGGGTGGGTACTGTGGTGTGTCACCCAAAAGTCCTCTTCAGGATTGGGACCCTCATTCTTCCAGCTGCTGCGCGGGTTGGAGGCTGACTCTCATACAGGGGTCTCTCCGGGAGCTGTGTGGGGCAGCCTTCGTCCACCGCCTAGAGAACTGGAGGAGAGGAGGGATGCGTAATGAAGACCCAGGCCCCTTGTCTTCATTCAGCGCGCCTCCGAAGTGCTGTCTCTGCCCCAGAGCTCCCTGAGATCCGCTGAGACCCTTGCTGTGGCTACAACATGGTTTTCTCCCTCTGCCCAGTCCTGTTGCCTTCACTCTCCCATGGGTGCTGGTCCCTAGAGTGTCCCACCCGAGAATCTTCTCTAACCAGAGACACGCTTGACCTCCCAGGCTAGGGCAGCCCCCTTTATCACATGCTCTCCCAGAGCGTATGTCTCCTTTGTAAGTTTTTAATCCATTGTGCTATCAGGCTACTGTCTGTTTCCTCCCCTGACAGGAAAAGTCACGCGCATTCCACCACATGGGCGCATGGTTAGAAACATTTGTTGAATGAATAACCTTATTAAGCACCTAATCTAAACCCTTAGGAGGCCATCAACTTAACTTAGGGCTGCAGAATGTCTCTCCCATTCATTTGTTCATTCAATAAATATTTACTAAGAGAAACTAGGTCTCTGTCTCTCAATGCTCAAATAATTCCAGATGGTTCTAAGATGTTTACATGTAAGAAAATAAAGCCAATCAAGTTCTAGAAAAAAGACAAGTTATAGAAAATAACTTCGGAAAGTCGAGGGCCTCCATAAGCACAACACACAAAATCTGAAAAAAAAAAAATCACATAAAATTCTAAACCTTTATAAAGCAAAAATAAAGATAAACAAAGAAAAACAAATCAATACAGAATATTTGTAACACCTTCATAAGACAGGGGCCGATCCTTCGAATACACCAAGAAAGCTTACAAATCAAAAAGAAAAAAAACCCACAGAAAAATGGGCAAAGAATATGAAAAACTATGAGAAACCTTATTTATATTCTAAGAAATGTGCACTAAACAATAATACAATATAATCTTTCTAACAGAATTGAACAAGCTAAAATGATCGACAATATCCAGTCTTGGCAAGAATGTGGATAAACAGGAATTTCATTCAAAAATTGTCATGAGGTCTCCTAAAATTAGGAGACCTCCTAATATGGAGGTCTCCATATTACTGAACTGGAGAGCAGTTCGGTAATATCTATCAAATTAACAGCATTCACCTCTTTTGACCTCACAATCCTACCTCTGGGAATTTGTCCAAGGGCATGAATTTGCACTGAATGTACAAATTAGAGCAATGCCACATTGTAATTACAAAAAAGATAGGGGGCAAGTCTTCATCAGTGGGGAATGGTTAAATTGTGATCAATCCATACAAAGAAGTCTGAACATCTGTTTTGAAGAATGAAGCATCCACGTACTGACATGGGAAGGGTCCATGACATATTAAGAAGAAAAAGCAAGTTTTGGGGCACCTGAGTGGCTCAGTTGGTTAGGCATCTGACTTTTGATTTTGGTCATGATCTCATGATCTCAGGGTCATGAGATGGAGCTCTGCATCAGGCTCCCTGCTCAGCGGGGAGTCTACTTGAGGATTCTCCCTCTCCCTCTCTTTAAAATAAATCAATAAATCTTAAAAAAAAAAAAAAGAAGAAGAAGGAAAAAAAGCAAGTTTTAAAGCAGGCATTTCCCATTTTTGGTGGCCGGGGAGATATTGTGGGCATGTATGTGTGTGAGAGAGAGGGTTCTTAGTGCGTGCACAGAAAACACATCAGGAAGGATGTAGCCCGAAAGTGTATCGATGAAGGACTGATTACTGGCAACTTTTACTTTCTCTGTCGAGCATCGCCCTTGTATTTGAGTTATTGATAATGAGTCTACATCCCTTTTGAAGTCCTAGAGAGGAAATAGTATGCACGAAGGTCTGAAGCAATGAGACGCATCTGGGGAAATACGCTGGCCCAAAGGAGGATGGCAGGATGAGATGGGGCCACAGAGGAAGGTGGCGGCAGGTGGCCCAGAGCTCCAGGGCCGTGCTGAGGAGTGCGGGGTTCGCTCTGGGGCAGCAGGTTCCCTGCATCCGCACTGGGAGGTCCTCTCTCCGTGGACTCCCGTCCTCCACCCACCTCTGACCCTAGGAGTCTCCAGGGCTCAGTCCAGCTTCCCAGTCTCTTCCTCTCTCCCTCTGTGGTTTCATCCACGCTCCTGGCTATGAAAGCCATGTTCATAGGAGCCCTTCCCACATCTTCTCTCTTGCTTGATCCCTTCTGGGCACAGGCTCAGTTGTAAAAGTGCCTCCTGGACACCAACATCTAATAGGCGTCTCAAACTCATCAAAACCCGACTTCTTTTTTTTTTTTTAAGATTTTATTTATTTATTCATGAGAGAGAGAGAAGCAGAGGCAGAAGCAGGCTCCCCGCCGAGCAGGGAGCCAGATGCGGGGCTCCATCCCAGGACCTGGGATCATGACCTGAGCCGAAGGCAGACACTCAACCATCTGAGCCACCCAGGCGCCCCAAAACCCGACTTCTGACTTGTAGCCAGCCTCACTCTCGTGCTCCTGCTTCAGCCTTCAGCTCAGTTAATGGTGCCCCCATCCACCCGGTGAGTCTCCTTGATTCCCCTCTTTCCTTCCCTGGAGCCCTCGCCCCCTTTCAATCCCTCAGCAAGGTCGGCCTGCTTCATCTCCAAAATCAACCGCAGATTGTCCCTTTGTCTCCATGACTCCTGCCGCCCCTTGTCCAAAGTTCGGGAAAGAGCCAAGAACAGACAAAAGTATTCAGAGCTTTCCCTAGGGAGTCAGCCCACATGTTTGGCAGAGCCTCAAAGGCGGGCAGGGGTGGGAATGCTTTCAAGTGGGAAAGGGGAGGAGGCTTCAGGTGTGCCCTGACTGGAGGCTGTTGGTAGGGGAAGCCAGAGGAGGCTGATAGAAGCAGGGCATCCCGCGCGCTTGGTTAGGGATGCGTCTTTGGTTTTCAATGGTTGGTCCTAAGTGGGGACCAACAGGGGTGAAAATTAAGGAAGCTGGCAGGTTTTTTTTTTAAGATTTTATTTATTTATTTTTGAAAGAGAGAGAGAGAGAGAGAGAGAGAGAGCATGGGGCGGGGGACAGAGGGAGAAGCAGACTTCCTGCTGATTGTGATACTACGGTCTCCATGTGGGGCTCGACTCTGGGTGTGGTCCCAGGACCCCCGGATTATGACCTGAGTCAAAGGCAGATGCTTAACCAACTGAGCCACCCAGGCGCCCTAACAATTTGCGACATTTTTAATTGCGAAAAGTCGTGCTTGCTCAGAGTCAAATAATAAACAAGAGTCAATATGAAAAAACCAAGTTCCCTAACCATTGCCATTACAGGGGCAGGGGCCCCTGTAGCAAGTATTTTTTTACCTTTCTGTTTTTTGTTTTCCCTTGGATTTTTTTTCCTCTATAGCTTAAAATAACAAGCCTATAAGACTGTTGCATGATTTTTCAGTTTTAGGATTATTTATTGACTTTAAACTGTGCAAAATGAGGATTTAGCCTTGAGTCTTTCCTTGTCCTCCACCACTAAGACCCCTTTTCCAATCCTCCAAACGCCATCATATTCTACTTTTACTTAGATTAACATTCAGTACTTACACCATTACGACTATGGACATGCCAATCATAGCTGAATGGAATGGTAACGGATTATGATTACTTTTCCTTTCCTGTATCATTTTCTTATCTCAGGAGTTCATCATTGCCTCACTTTTTGGTTTGGTTACTTCTCAGCTTCCCTAAATCTCTTACTACTGCTCTACCAGCTTTCCAGCTCCCAAGATTTTATAGCTATTGTCTCTTCTACTGGAGAGGAAAAAACATTCCTTTACTGTAGTTCTAGCAGATTTGGGGAAGGGAGTAAAATTAAATGCAAATATTTCCTCGCCTTCTATGGCTTGTCTCTTCACAATTTCTTAATGCTGTCTTTGGAGATGCAAAAATTTTGAATTTGGTTTTTTATTTTTAAAAAAGATTAATTTATTAATTTGAGAGACAGAGAGAGTGCACGCATGCACACATCAGCAGGGGAAGAGGCAGAGGGAGAGGGAAAGAATCTCCAGCAGACTCTCTGCTGTGTGTAGAGCCCAACGCGGGGGCTCAGTCTCATGACCCTGAGATCATGACCTGAGTTGAAATCAAGAGTTGGGTGCTTAACCAACTGAGCCACCCAGGTGCCCCCCAAATTTGGAATTTTAAAGAAGCCCAACTTATCAATTTTTTTCTTTTATCATGTCATATTGGTGTGTACGTGTGTGTGTGTGTGTGTGTTTTAAGTCCAGCTGCTGGGAAAGAAAGGGAAGAATCAAGAATGACTCTGAGGCTTTTGGCAGAGCAAGGGGCAGGATGGTGTCTCCATCTTCTGAGATGGGGAAGACTCGGGGAGCAGCAGGCTGAGCGTGGGGGGGATCAGGAGCTCCATGTGGACACGCTGAGTTGGCATTTGTCTGTTAGAAATCCACATGGAGATGCGGAGAGGCAGGTGGAATTTGGAGCCCAGGGGCAAATTCAACTTATAGATGAGATGGCCAGGTGAGCCCAGAGGAGGGGAGGACCGAGCCTTGCCTGCCCCAGTGCTCCGTGGTTAGAGGCTGGATGATGAGGGAGACCCAGCCAGGAGACTGAGAAGGAGTAGCCAGTGAAGTGCAGTTAAATCTTCCTAAATTTCAGTTTCCCTGTCATAAGTAGGGACTAGTAGTTACAGTACTTCCCTCATAAGGTGGCCCTCAGGATCCTGGGCTATGCGTTAAAAGTGGTCAGAACAGTGCCTTGCAAGTAATAAATGCTCAGTATATGTTAGCTAAAAATCTGCACCTTATCTCTGAGCCTTGTAAAGAATTGCTCAACCTGGCCCACTGGTCTTAGCTGTGAGGCGAGAATGTCTAGGGGGAGGGTTGGAGCCTGTGTCGACCAGGTTGTCCTGGCACCTGGCACCTGGGGCTGGTGGAGGCTCATCACAGACCTGGCAGCTTTGTGTGATAGGCTTAGCTCCCAAAGGGGAGGCCTAGACACCCTCGGGGACAGGGCCTGGATAAAGACTATGATTAAGGAGGGTGAGTGTTTCAAGTCCTTGTAAGTGTGCATTAACCAGAAATGTGACCTTGTTTTATGCTCCTGAGCTGAGTCCCTTCAGATGCCCAGGCCACAGGGAATAGACACAGGTTTGCTGCAGTTCAGCCTCCATAGAACGGGGATGATCGGCAGGTATGTAAATAATTGTAGGAACTAGTATCCTTCAGCAGCCCCCTTCCCTTCTAGGCACTTCTCCACCCACCCAGCTCTCTCTAGTACCACCAGGGGAATAAGAACATCAGTCCGAGACAACAGACTCTTCTCCAAGGATGGTATTTCAGGGACACAGTTGTGTTTATGGGGAGCCGTAGGTGGCAGGAGGGAACCTTTCCAAGTCTGTCTTCTGCCTGGGACTAGGTTGGTGCTGCCTCAATTTCTTGTAAAACAAGTCCCCCCAGCATATGAAATCCAGCTTGAGAAAGATCTTTATGCTAATTAAATGGGTTCATTTGGTTCAATGATGAAGAGTAAGTCGGAGGTCATTTGGCTTGTGATTTGGTAGATCCAGGGGCCTAGGCTACATTTTGGTTATTCTGTGAATGTGGGGCCGACCCCCAACAATCAATTTCTCTGGGTTTAAACCCAAGGAGTACCAACCACATCCCGAAGATGTGGAGTTCAAGCAAACTAATATAGGTGAAAGGACTCAGATGAATTTCAAAAACAATGGAACAATAAAAAAGCCAACACGTTATCATTTATCATTAGTTATATTACAGGTGTAGAAGTATCTCCTGGCAGTCAGATCCTAGGAATTTCTGAACCTGGCGTCGGTTATGCGCTGGATTACCTGGAGGCAGGCAACACAGCAAGGGCACTGGAAAATGAAGATCTCAGCTTCCATGAATTTATCTAGAATTTTGCAATTAGAAAATCTAGGGAGAAAAAAAGCCATTTTCACTTTAGCATACATGCAGATTTTCTGTTTTGTGGTCTTATTTTTGTTCTGGCTCCTATTTGTGGGAATGGGCACCATAACTTTTCAGGGCTTCGACCCCGGTGGGGATATAACATTATCTTTAATTTCTAGCCATTTCCCGCCACCTTTCAAACAACCTGCAAACACAGCCTCCAGCCCTTACCTCCCCGATTCCCGTTCGTCGCTCCCTTTTGCAGCCTGTGATCAGTGGGAGGCTTCTGAAATTGGAAAATTGTATCAGAGCTGTGGAAATGATTGGAACTAATATAGTGTGCTTACAGTGCCAGGCTTAGAGGCTGAGGGCTTTTCATGAGCTGTTCACTTAATTCTTGTGACAGCCCTAGCCAGGCAATTATACTGGAGAACCTAGAGGCTCAGAGAGATAAAGTGATTTGGTTAAGGTCACATTATGAACGAGGGTTAAAATGGAATTTTTTTTCAAAGATTTTATTTATTTGAGAGAGAGAGCAGAGAGAGAGAACACGGGGGTGGGGAGAGGCAGAGGGAGTGGGAGAAGCAGGCTCCCCACCGAGCAGGGAGCCCCACAGGGGACTCGATCCCAGGACTCTGGGGTCATGACCCGAGCTGAAGGCAGACGCTTCACCAACTGAGCCACCCAGGCGCCCCTAGAAATGGAATTTAAACCTAGGTCTGGCCTCATTCCACAGTGCTGGCCCTTGACCATTAACCAGATGGGGCCAGGAGATGAGCTCCTTCTGAGTCTTTACTTTATGGAACTATGTGACACTAATATAGAGCCCCATTTACTTCCAAATCTGTATTGTCAGATTCTCTGCTCAGGTTATTTTCACATATACATATAATAGATGTGAGTATAAATTGAATAGGAAAGGGAGTTGCTTTGAAAGAATCCAATAGGATATTTAAGTGCCTCTCAGGAAATTCAGTCTTGCAAAAGCACAACAGCATTCTTAAATTATTGGCTTTATCTTGTTATGTGACATTGGCAAAGTTCCTGATCATTCGTGCAGCAACTGTTTATTTAGCACCTGCTATGTACCATGCACTGTTGTAAGTACTAGGGATGTAGGAATGGGCACCACTGCTGGCTAACAAGTCCCTGCATAAAGAAGGAAACAAATCCATAAGCCAAGCAGGTTGACAAATAGCTGTAAGGCTGAGGAAGGCACCAAACAGGGCAGCATGACCCAGTACCAAGGGTGGGAGCGGCTGCTCTGGAGAGTGTGGCCTGGGGGATCCTCTGTGGGGAGGTGGACGTGAGCTGAGAGCTGAAGGGGTAAGAAGACGCTGTGCATCTGGTCAACTGGAGAGCAGGCATGAAGGTGGCAGTCCTCACAGGTCCTGGATGGAGCTCTGGAGCAAGCTGATGGACAGGATGAGGGGCTGGCAAGGAAAACCAAGCAACAGCACTCAGAAAGGTAGGAAGAAAAACAGAGGTCTGCGGGGCACGGAAGCCAAGAGAACTGTTTCAAGATGGCGATGTGGCCATTGCTTGAGAGGCTGTCTCTCATTTGGGATCATGGCCACCACTGGCGACCTTGAAATGGAAAGGTTGTCAGGCTGCATCATGGAGACCAAGCTAGACTGGTAGGTTGGAGAAAGCATGAGAAGTAAAGAAATTGAGTGTAGACAACTCTTCGAAGAAGTTGTGCTATGAAAGTTAGCAGAGAAACGGGGCAGAAGCTGGAAGGGCATTTGGGGTAAAAGCAAGGGGTGCTGGCCGGTCTCCCATCCAAGATGTTCTCTGCCCACTCTGGGCTCTGCAAGGGGGACCCTTTTGTACTGCATCACCTAGACTGTCCTGCTAGAATGTGCCCAAACGGGTTCAGCCAAGAGAAGGCAAAGGCAGGAGAGCCCTGTCTCCTATGCTGTCCCCTCTCACGTGACGCAGAGAGCACTATTCCTTCCCCTGGTCTTTCTGCGCCAGGAGTTGCCAGCCCTACCCAGCGCTGCTCATCTCTGGCTGCCCCAGCATCCTTGTTTGCTCCCTTAATGTTGTAAGTGGCCCCTTCTTTGAGGTCAGTTGAACCATCTGAGTGAAATTTTGCTTCTTGCCAGGACCCTAACTACTACAGAGGTCTGCTTGCCTGTCTTCCTTCCTTCCTTCCTTTTCTTTTTCTTTCTTTTCTTTCTTTCTTTCTTTCTTTCTTTCTTTCTTTCTTTCTTTCTTTCTTTCTTTCTTTCTTTCTTTCTTTCTTTCTTTCTTTCTTTTCTTTCTTCCTTCCTTCCTTCCTTCCTTCCTTTCTTTCTCTCTCTCTCTCTCTCTTTCTTTCCTTCTTTCATGAAGGGAGATACCAGAACATGTTTGTGTGCAAATGAGAATAACAGGGCAGAAAGGGAGAAGATGCAGGAGAAAGCAGGATACTTGCTGGAATGGAGGCCTCAAGCCTGCTGGAGGGATGGGTACCAGGGCACCTCTTCTGTGGTCACAGGAGGATGGGTGGGGAGCACAGGACTGTAGATTTGGTCTGATGGCCTCTAGTTTCTCACTGAAGGATGAGCCAAGAACATTAGCTGACAAGTGCAAGGTAATTGGTAAAGATAGAAGAAAGCATGAAATAGCCATCTCTGGGACGCCGGGGTGGCTCAATCAGTTGAGTGTCTGCCTTCGGCTCAGGTCATGATCCCAGGGTCCCGGGATGGAGCCCTGCAATGGGCTCCCCGCTCGGCGGGGAGCCTGCTTCTCCGTCTCCTTCTGCTGCTCCCCCTGATTGTGCTCTCTCTCTCTCTCTCTCTCTGACAAATAAATAAATAAATAAAATCTTTAAGGAAAAAAAAAAAGAAAGAAATAGCTATCTCTGAGAATGGGAAAATGAACTTTCTAGGAAAGGTTGGTAGGCTTGCCAGGCCTGAGAACTGCCAATTTGAGGTTTGCGGTCATGAATTTAAAGAGCAGCCCATCAGCAGAGCTGTGTTTTTCTCTAATATCGTTCAGCTGCTCTGGCACGGGCCTGGAGAAGGTGGAGGGCTGGGTTTTACAAGGGCTGGGACTTCATTAGCCAGGTTCCTCTGGCGGGAAGAGAGGGCCGAGTTCACGGAGGGGGCTAGCCAGGGACTGGCCGTCATGATGGATCGAGGACTCTCCGTAGGGCAAAGAGGGAAGGAAGGCCGAGCGCTGGGGATAGTGGGTAAAGGTGACAATGGGAACAGGTGGCAGGGTTGATGAAGCACAGGGGTGGGGGGAAGCTGGAGCCCACAGCGACAGAGCCGAAGGGTGTGGGAGATTGGTACCAGAAGCCACAGGATGCAGAACACACCCTGGTGGCTCAGAAGGGCAAGGATTTGAAAGTGGAGGAGGGGAAAGGGTCAGGAGAGTAGAGGGTACCCACATCACCTCCTGCCTTCCCTGGATGCGTGTCTCTCCACCAGGCTGCCTGAAGAAGTACATGGCAACCGGAGTGACTCTAGTGCCAGGGCTAAAAGGGACCCTTCTCAACTCGGCTCCTTCTTGTGACCTGACCCAGAGTGGGTTCTGACCACGTGACACCGGTGGTGGTGATTTCTTCTAGAGCGAGCACCTAAGGCCACACAGGGTTCCTCGAGAGAGGCCCTGGCTTCTTCGCCTATAAAATGCAGTCCAGGAGCGCCTGGGTGGCTCAGTCGGTTAAGCGTCTGCCTTGGGCTCTGGTCGTGATCCCAGGGTCCAGCCCCGAGTCGGGTTCCCTGCTCAACACGGAGCCCTCTTCTCCTTCTCTCTCCCCCCCTGTACTGCTTTGTGCTTGCTCGCTCTCTCTCTCTCAAATAAATAAATAAATAAAACCTTTAAAGAAAATAAAATGCAACCCATCATTTGTTTATTCAGTCACATGTAAGCACTGTTGTGTGCCAGGTCTGTCTATCTCCTTTACCTCTCTGGGGCACCTTGGAGGGAGAGATGATTTTTTTTTTAATTTAAATTCAATTAATTAACACAGTGTTTTACTAGTTTCAGAGGTAGAGTTCACTGATTCATCAGTTGTCTATAACACCTAGTGCTCGCTCCAACCCGGGCTGAGGGAGAGATTCTTATGCTCATTTTTATGGATGAGGGAGCACAAGCTCAGGGAGGTGAAAACCTCTCCCACGATCATACAGAATCTGTCTGAGTCCGAGGAGACTCATTATCCAGTCAGGGAAACGGGCAGGGGAAGAACCAAAAATACAAGGTGTGTGCAAGGTTCTGTGGGCATTTGGAAGTTAGAAAGATCACTTCTGTTGTGGGAGAGGGGGTGGGGGGCTCCACCTCCAGGACGAGTGGAGATGTAGGTGGGGGAGGTAGAGAGGAAGCACTGCAGGCAGAAGTGACAAACTGAGCAAGGTCCCCGTGACATGACACTCCCCGGTGTGACCGACGACTGTTGAGTAAAGACAGTTAGGAGCAACCGCTAAGCAGGGCTCCTAAGCTTGTCTACAGCCCTTGGGGTTCATGGATACCCTCAAGGGGACCCCACAAACCCCAGGAAGCTGTTTCACAATTGTGAGATGTGTATTTTTCTTCCCGGACAGACACTTTTTATTGTCATCAGATTCTTTACAATTGGGACATTTGACTCAAAAAAGCCTTGAGTGGCACATGAACTTGGACAGGGCAGCGGGGCCTGGGAATGAACGACTTTGTGGGCCTTCCTTGTTTCAGGCATTGCTACTTCACCCTGAGGTCAACGGAAACCCTGTGTGGTTTTCTAGCTGGCGTGCCAGATGGCACAGGCCTTAGGAAGCACAGCACAGGTTACTGTGAGCTTTCCTTTCAAAGGAAAGTCTGTTTATAAACTATAAAGTGATGTGTCACTTACTGCTCTGTTCCCACAGGCTAGCACAAGACGCAGGGCATCGCCTACTGGGGGGCTCAGTGAATCTTTGGTGAATGAATGAAAGAATGAATGAATGAGCCCAGGGAGCAGATAATGGAGTCCATCTCTCCAGGGTGCATTTCCCGGATAGTCTGAGGGTAAAATCCGTGAAAACAAAGCTTCTCCTGTACTGCCCTAGGTTCTAAGAGAAGCCTGCCACCTGCCAGTCAGACAATGCGGGGCGTGGAGGTGGGAATGGGGCGAGTGGGTGTGGCCACGCCTGGCTGCAGGGTAAGGCTCCTCCGACAGCGCCCCCCAGTGTCTTAGGAGGGGCAGCGGCCAAGATCGCTCAAACCATTTCTTTCCTCCTTCCGCGTTCAACCCATCGGCTTGTCGGGCCTCCTGTTTCTTCCGTATCCTCCTCGCGCACCTGCGCTTGATTCTGCACCTGTGACCCCCCTTGGGCCACTGCAGCAGTCTCATAACCAATGCCCCTGCTGTGTACCCCTGCGTCTCTCACATCCACCCTTCCAGGGGTCGGAGAGATGTTTTAAAACACTTAAAATTGTCAGGAATGTGGCTTTCTTTCCATGTGCTTAGACAGCTATGCTTCTAAAAACTTGAACATACAAGTCAAATGGGGATCTTGCTAAAATCCAGGCTGCGATTCAGCTGCTCTGGGGTGGGGCTGGAGACCCTGCATTTCTAACAAGCTCCCAGGCGATGCAGGAATCTTGGACCACATGAGGAGTAACAAAGACTTAGAGAAGATTCCAAACTTCCTGCCCAAGTCCTACTTTATTGGACCCCTTCCCAGCAGTGCCCCCGTCCTCTCCAACCCCTGTTCTTTTCTGCTTGTGCTGTAGCCACACTGGTTCATTCTGTTCCCGGAGTGTGCCAAGTTGTTCCTGCCTCAGGCCATTTGCACGTGATGTTCCCATTGCCTGGAATGCCCCCTTCCCGGAGTTACACATGCCTTGCTCCTCCTTAGATCTTAATTCGAAAGGAGTCAGAGCGTGCTTCTCTGACCACTTCAGCTAATGAAGCACCACAGATCCTGGGGACTTGCTATCAGCTATTAGCTTTCCCCCTTCAAACCACTTATCCTTCCCTGAATTTATTCTGGTAATATATTTGCTGACTTGTTAACTTTCTGTCTGCACTCTCAGGTTTGTTGCACGGGAATGAGGACTTGGTTTCCTTCACTTGTCCTATCCCAGAGCCTGGCACATGGCAGCTGCCCTTCTCGTGCCTGCTGGGTCTAAGCGTGAACTTGCCCATGCGGCCGCGTGGTGTTGAGACGCACGCAGGGTTTTGCAAGCTTCGAAGACTTAGTGTGCCCATAACGCAGGTGCCTGAGGCAGAGGGGAGGGGGAAAGGAAGGGGAGAACTCTCCGTACTGAGGATGCCACAGAGAAAGTCTCAAGAGCCTGGAGATGAAGTTGAGCCTAAGAATCACCACGTAATGGATGAATTCATCAAACCCGGAGAGACTCACTCAGGAGGGTGGGAAAGGAGAGTAACTAACATTAGTTAAGTGAGTTAACTAAGGCGCTTGGAACAGTGCTGCCCACAGTAAGCATTTAACCAATAAATAAAAATAAATACGTAGGACCCTTCCTCTGTGACCCTCGCTTTGCAGATCTCTCTCTGTCCATCCTCACAACACGTGACCTCCATCTTGCAAATGAGGGGAAAGACCCTCTGAGATGAGAGAGGGCTTGCCTGGGGTCAGACAGCCATTCCCAGCCAGAACTGAGAACCCCGCTCCCTGAAACAGCTCCAGGGAAGGTCGTAAACGCCACACTCCCCGTCCCTCTCCCTGCTCTCTGCTGCATCCAGGCACCTGTTACCATCCGCCATACTGGGCATTCATCCCACTTCTTTCTTCCTTGTCTGTCTTCTCGCGCCAGAATACAAATTCCCTGAGGGTGAGGATTTTTGTTTTGTTCGCTACTGTTTCCCTGAGCCTAGAATAGGGCCGGCCACCTAAGTAAACACTTGAGGAGTACTTACTGAATGTTAAGGGGATGAGCGGAGGCATTATTTGTAAAGCCTAGCTTTCTGCATCTCTTAAGAGTCAGTTCTGTAAAGGTGTGGCCGAGGGGACACCCGAACCTTCCCGAGAAGGGCGTCAGTGCCTCCGAGATGGAGTGGGTAGGTAGGCAGTGCCTGACTGACTGCTTCCAACGGATCAGAAGGAAGACCGCGTCCACAGAAGAGCGCCCGGCTGCGCGGATCCTGGCGAGACAGCAGCCAGGGAGCTGGGGTTTGTCCAGTCTCCAGCCCCAACACCACTGCCAGGCAGGCGGTTACTCTCCTCGGGATCTGGCTTCCTACCCAAAGTGGCCCTGGGGGGAAAATGTGTCAACCAGGCCCCAGTGGCAATTACAGCTCGATGTAAATGCATCAATAGGCACTTACAGGAAACCTCCTGTGAATTGAGTTAGAGTGAGTCAGTCACTCAAGCCCGGCAGCTCTGGCTGCTGAACAAACAGAGATTCTCGACCAGCCCAGCTGGGACACACTATGGATGGTCCCTGGAGATAGTTCTCTGGGCCCACTGCCCTTCCTCTACACCAACGCTTTCAAAGTTCAGGACCCCAGACCCACGGCAGCCGCAGCAACAGCACCCGAGGACTTGTTAGAAATGCAAATTCTCCAGCCCCATCCTCAAGCCACAGAATCAGAAACCTTAAGGGTGGGGCGTCTGGGTGGCTCAGTCATTAAGTGTCTGTCTGCTTCGGCTCAGGTCAGGATCCCAGAGTCCTGGGATCGAGCCCTGCATCGGGCTCCCTGCTCCACGGGAAGCCTGCTTCTCCCTCTCCCACTCCCCCTGCTTGTGTTCCCTCTCTCGGTGTGTGTCTCTCTCTCTCTGTCAAATAAATAAGTAAAATCTTAAAGAAAAGAAAAGAAACCCTAAGGGTGGGGTCCATCATTGCCTATTACCAAGCCCCCGGGAGATTATGATTCACACTCAGGTGGAGAACAACAGGTGCACAGTTCCCATTCAGGGAAGTTAACTACTCTTCTGTAAGGGCCGTGGGCTGGGCTAAGGTAACAGTCAGTCAGAAGTGGGGGGCTTCATAGATACAGAACAGGGAGTCCTGTTTTAAATTAAGTGAGGAGTGGGAGGGGGCAAGAGTTAGGGAGGAAGCCTCCTGTGTTTCAGAAAATTGTCAGAGGAGGGGTTCGTTTGCAAAAGCACATTTTAAAGTTATCATAGTTTTGTATTTTAGTTTTGAAATTTCAAATGACATTACAGGGAGGTTTAATATAAACTGCCACCCAGCACTATGTGTAGAGTTCAGGCAGGACTACAACGCTGGGAACCTACCTCCTGTACAGTTCTCATTCTTCAAAAAAAGGAGGGGAGAGACAGACAGAACAGACAGGGAGAGAAAGGGCCCAGGCCTGGGCTGGCCTGAAAGATAGCAGAAACTCAGCACAGGATGTGCCTGAAGAATTCACGAAATGGGTTGCACAACTTCATGGAGCTCCTGCTGTGGGCCATGCGCTGTTTTTGGCTCTGGGAAGAGGATTCAAAGATAAATTAGCCAGCAGCTTCTGCAGCCAAGGCACTTACAAGAGAAAATTCAGAGATACTCCTTCTGGATAGCAGATGTTGGAAGTATGGAATTGGGTGCTTTTGATTCGAGTCTTGGCTTTTCAGTTTAGCCGAGTAAGAGGGCACATGTGAACCCGGCAGGAGATGGGGCGTGGAGGGGAGAGTGCGGGGATGGGTTGCAGCTTGAATGCTGAGCTAGAAGGCATAGACAGGCAGGCACACACAGGTTAGTAGGGGTACTGTGCCTCTGTCCACAGCGGGGGTCTGGGGCCGTGGTTAGGAGATCTGAGGTTGGCTTGTAGCAATTACTAGCATTTATCCAGTGACAAATGTGTCAGTAATCAATTTAGGTCCATACATTAACTCATTCTTTATGTGAACCCTAGGTACTATTATCACCCCATTTTCACTGATGCAGAAACTCAGACACTCAGAGGTGAGCTCACTTTGCCCAAGTCACACTGCTAGGTAGAGTGTGAATTTGAGCCCAGGCTGTGTGCTCGGGAGCACTCCAAGCCCATGACAAATCAATGTGCCACCCCAGGCGTCTGGTCTCGCCTGCTGGGTTGGGGTGGCTGAGGGATGGGATACTTATTTTGGTGGGTAAGTAAGTTCCTGAAGAAAGCCCTGACGTCTTTCTCCAGGCCTGAGAATTCCCTTTGGCATAGACAATCAAGAGTCCAATGCTCTGCGAACCAGCTGGAGGACAAGTACTTTAGGCCCCTTCCCACTAGATGGCGGCCCCTAAACCCACATAGAAATTCTGGAACCTCCACTGTCCCCATCTTCCAAGGGTTCAGCTGCGGCCGCAGAATTGCAGGAAGCGGACCCTCCGGGCCCCTGCCCCGCCCCATCCGGGGGTCGTGGGAAGCCCCCAGGCTGAAGGCGGGAGTACCGTGTGTAGGGGGGGATCGGTGTAGGGGGGGCCGGTTGGGGGGGTGGGTAGGGCGGGGGAGACGAGGCATCCGGGGGAGGAGCTGGCGCGTAGCAGCCACTCCCGGGGCGCAGGGGCGGGGCGGTGTCGCACAGCCCGAGCCCGCCGCCGAGGGGGGAAGCTCTGGGCCGCGGGGCGCGGGGCTCAGGGCACCGGGCGCGGATCCGGGCCCCGAGGGCGCGGGCCGGGCGGCAGGTGCGCGGCGCGGACTACAAGTCCCAGCATGCCCAGCTACCCTGACCCGGCCCCCGCTGCCACTTAAAAGCTT
This sequence comes from Eumetopias jubatus, assembly GCF_037043125.1. Taxonomy (NCBI): domain Eukaryota; kingdom Metazoa; phylum Chordata; class Mammalia; order Carnivora; family Otariidae; genus Eumetopias; species Eumetopias jubatus. Next base: position 123,906,380 of record NW_028274816.1, read on the forward strand.
CGGGAGCCGCAGCCGTCGGGTCGCCGCGGCTTTCGCTTTGCCGCCGCTGCTGGGCGGGCGGGAGGGGCGGGCTCGGCGGCCGGTTGTCCTCGCGTCCGCGCTTCGGCTGCGCCGAGGGGCGCCCCTCGTCCAGCCCTCCCGGCTCGCGGATTCCCTCCCGAGGCGCCCGCGCCCCCTGGGCTCCCCGCCTCGGCCACCCCGCGGCCCCGATGCCGAGGCATGGATAGAGCGGCGCTGCGCGCGGCGGCGATGGGGGAGAAGAAGGAGGGCCGCGGCGGGGGGGACGCGGCGGCCGCGGACGGGGGCCCCGGGGCCGCAGCCAGCCGGGCGCTGCAGCAGTGCGGCCAGCTCCAGAAGCTCATCGACATCTCCATAGGCAGCCTGCGCGGGCTGCGTACCAAGTGCGCCGTGTCCAACGACCTCACCCAGCAGGAGATCCGGACCCTGGAGGTAAGGGGGCCGCGCGCCCGGGAAGCGGCCCCCAGCACCTCCCTCGCTGCCCCGGTGCACTCCTTCCCAGATGCATCCTGGAGCTCGGGCCGCCCCCTCCTCTCCTTCCTCCACTTGCTGATGAGGCGGCTTGGGGACCCCCCAGGACCAGCTCCTCACCTTGGGCGGGATTGGGGGGGAGGGGCGGAGTGGGAACTGGGGTGGAGGCTGGAGGCGCCCCTGGGCGGGGTGGGCTGCGTGCGGGCATCCCATGCTTCCCCATCTCTGCCCCCACCCCGTTTCCATTTTGCGGGGCTGCAGGACTCATTCTCCCACTGAGTCACACGCTGGACTTTTCCCTGTGTGACTGTGAGGAGCAGCCGTGGGCCGGGGTGACGAGGCGTGGGGGGTCCCCCTGAAGTGTGGCCACAGGCCCGCCATTCTCTGTCTTCCCCTCACGCCCCGGACTCGGGCTTGTTCCTTCCTTTCCTCTCTTCCAGGATTTTTGTCTGCCGCTTTTCAAAACGTGTTTGCTGAAACTGCATTTTTTACTGTTCAGGCATTTGGTGCTTTCCGTTCGCGCAGCCACAGCATTTCTCTGCTCAAAATATAATTACCCACCGACTCCCCCACTCCTCCTCACACACTGGATTTTGGTTTAGGGAGGATTGTGCTGGGGCATGACGCTTTTGGTGGGAAGATGACACTATTTAAGGGGTTCTGGAGGAGCTGCTCTCCAGTGTAAATAAGAATAAGATCTGCAGGCCCTCCTCCCTCAAATTATAGCCGGGAGGTGCAGTATTAAAAGGATTTGGAAGAACCAGTCAGAAGGGTGGTTGGGTTCTCAGAACGGGGGAGTCTTCACCCTCCCCCATACACAATAGAGGGAAACTAGTGCATTCCCAACTAGCTTTTGTCCAGAGACTCGAAAGGCTGCGAAATGCCAGGCGCCACTTCGTTGCTACCCCATCTTGAAGAAGTGCCTTCTTTCCGCCTTGCACTGGTACATCTGGCCTTCTGCAGATCTGGGGATGTTTTGTTTTATTAGAACCTTCATTTCTCAACCTCCCTGCACCCCCCAACCCCTTATTGCCGATTGCCTCTGCCAGTCAGGGATTTGAGCTCACCAGAAGCCCGAATCCCTGTTTGATCCAGAATGCTTGGGGTTGACTTCTCTCCTGCAGTTCTGTTTTCTTAAGAGCTACAAAACCAGGGACATTGGAAGCATCTAATCAGTGCTGGCTATTCCTTTTGTTCTGGTTGCTATAGCAGTGATGACCAGGGCTTTGCTTAAAAAACAAACCAACCAACAACCCCCCCCCCACCCCCCAGCTGTCCCTTCTTGCATGCACGCTGCTGTTTTCCAAGTGGTGAGAGAAACTGGTTTCTTGAACACAGCCGAATGTGTTTGCCCAGCAGAGTTCAATTTTTAAACTGATACAATAGGGGGCCTGTGTGGCTTAGTTGTGGGAGGAGGGATCGTCGTCGGGTAGCATGTGTCTGGTTGGATGGCTGTGTTACTGAGATGAGAGAAAGTTCTCTGTGTGGGCCTCTCTCGGATTGTCCCCCGTGTCTCTCTGAAGAGCTCCTGGTTCACAGAGTGGATACAGGAGAACCAGTTACTGTTCGTTCCCTGGAAATGGTGCCTTGCCCTCTAGGTACGCTGACTTCCAGGGTTGTTTTGTTTTGGCGAAGGTATGGCATCCGGACACCCCAAAGCATCCATCCAGCTCTTTGGGTCTCTGGGCTGTGTTTATTCAGAGGCCAGAAACCCACGCAGAGGTCCAAAGGGAAAATACCCAGCTCCCTGTTGTCTCTATTGTGATGGGGATTTGGGTCCACCCCACTCCCTGAAAAGGCAGGACCTGGTTTGTTTTTTGGGATGGGAATTTAGACCCCAGGAACTGGTTCCCTAGGGCTGCCTCCAGCTAGTTTGAATGAGTCTCTTCACCCTGGAGGCCTGAGCCTCCTAACCTGGACAGGGAGGTTGGAGTGGATCTCTTCAGGCTCTTATGGCTCTAAATTCAGTGGTTTAGTAAAGGGCGCTCAGTTGGGTTGAATCAAACGTTTGTTACACATGCCCCTGTTTAAAAATAGTTCCAAAACCCAGATTTACCAAACTGATCAAATAGGGGGGAAGTAGTCAAAGAATTCTGCTTATAGGGACAGTGGGCGGACAGCTTTGAGTTCAGGTTTGGGGGTCTGGGTGACCTTGGGCAAGTCCCATGACTTCTGAACCTCAAGCTTTCCCATCTGTAAAATGGGGATGAGACCACAGAAACCTGCAGTGTTGCGAGTCTGTAAGTCCGTGTCTTACTACCAGAAGATTCTGCCTATAAACTTTCTCGAGGGAGGGTTCAGTGGCATTCACGACCCAGGCCACCTTCAGGAGAAGGTACTTCGACAGAGCTGGCTCTTATTTCCTGGAGGTGGGCGACCCAGGCCAGGAGACAGTCCCACCAGCATGTAGTGAGGTAAGCGGGGCAGTGGTGATGTCCGCTCTAGCTTTCTTTTCTGTTCTGCAAGCTCCTCTCCCATCGTATTCCAGGCCAGGGCCCCCAGAGCCTATGCTTGCAACACTGGATTCCTGGCTTTTGAAGAAAGGGGCCGACCAGAGGGGTTGGCTTACGCAACTGCGCCCGACTTCTCCCAGGATGTTAGGAACCCCAGCACGCTCTGGCCTTCGTTCACTAAGTGCTTGCTGGCAGAAACAGCACGTGGGATGCCCCTGGAAGTCTCTGACCTGGACTCAGCTGCTGGTGCCCGAGATTGCAGGCTGTGATGATGCGCGGGGGTCAGCATGTCCAGCTGCCCTGTGAGGACTTTTCTCTGTGTAGTGGTCCTGTTTGGATTCGACAGAGTGGAAGGAGCCAGGGTTTTTTAATGTTTGCCTCCTACCTGCTAGCCAGTGTGCTCGACCCTTCTCAGTCTCCTAATATTTCCTGGAAATCCACCAACCTTCACCACACAGTTTCTTCTCTCTAGATGGGGAAGGAGGAAGACAAAATCTGAACTCAAGAGTCTGAATTTGTAAACAGTGAGGCTACTTCATCCTAGCGGAAGCTGGTGCCCTGGCTCCATCAGACCCTCCTAGGGGGTCTGAGAACTCCACCGAGGCAGGATAGAATGTTCTCGTTCCCAGATATGCTCACACTGGGACACCTGGCTGGCCTCACAGCTGGGCCTGGAGTCCCAGGCCAGTTCACTCCCTCACGTATTCATCCTTTGGGGGCCGAGTCTGTGCTGGGCTCTGGGGAGAGAGCAGTGCCTCGTGAAGATTCACGTTTAGTGGCATGGTAACTTTGCCCTTTTCTGCCTACCTGCTAGTACTTTCCAGAAGAGGCCAAGGCCTACCAAGTCTCCTACCTTGTGCTCTTATGGAGAGAAGTCCCTCCTCTACAAGTGACTTAGAGAAGGGAGACCCCAAGGGATCTTGCCCTTGGGCCTTTCTGGGAAGGTGACGTTGGAGAGCTGTGGTGTAGGTACAGTCTGCACTCTGGCCGCTTTGGCTGAGGAGTGGCCCGGGAGACAGGAGGCGCCCACGGGAGGACTTGATGCTACTCAGAAGGTCGGTGGGGTTTGCCTTTCACCCAGCTTGATTGTGGGTGACGGGTGACGCAGAGGTTAGAACCCTGCTGTGTGGAGTACCTGAGCTCTCCCTGTGGTCCCAACCTCCCCCCCCACCCCAGAACTGCTGGAAAGGAGAGGGCTGCCCTTTGTCCTCACAGATCAGGCCCTTGGGTTTGCATGAACATCCGTTCACTGGACACCCCTTCAGTTATTACTGGTTCGCCTGCTGAGCTAACTGCAGCCACCCTGGCAAGGATTCTGAGATAGGGAGGATGCTCTCCTGGTCTTTGGGGGACACTTTTGAGTCCATTGGGGAGCCAGGCAGGTGAACCGTTACTGCGTCCGGTAACGTGGCTTGCTGAGTGCTTAGGGATCAGGAATATGACCGAACGGTTGGCCAGGCTAACCTTCTGTTGTTGTGGGAAATATTCCCAGAGTCTTGGTGTCCCAAATTATGTCCCCAGCAGAACTGTGAGCGAAAGCTGGTTTCCCTTTCCCCACCAGCCATTGCTCCAGAGTGGGGCGTTTCTCTCCTTCTGCTCCGTTGCCAGAGTTCCAGCCTCCTGCTGGAGGGATGCCGAGATGGGGCACTGTCCCCTCTGATGTATCCTTTTGCCTTGGCAACTTTTTCCCTGGTGGAACTTGCCCCCGGCGTTCCTCAGCGGTGGCCTGGAGAGGATGCTACCGTTTTCTGAGGCTGGGGAGGGCTGGGTGGTGCTGGAGGAAGGCGTCACCCGGGTCTGCAGCCCAAGTTCATGTGAGTGCCAGGAGGCCGCCGGTTTGCTGCCTGGGGACACTAATGGGAAGGCCTCCTTCCCCTCTGGGCCGGCCCCGCATTCTGGGGAGCTGCATTCCCCACCACAAGTGTTCTGGACCTGCCTGCTGGCCATGGTCTGGAGAGGGACTGCAAAGGGTCTGGTCCTCAGTGACGGTGTCTGCAGCTGTGGGGGGGATGTAGCAACACCTGCGACCAAGCCTCTTTAAACTGTGCTTTTTAAAAAGTATACGTCTTTTTCAGAACAGACGGATTGGAATCTGCTCTCGCATTCAGTTCGAAGAGAAAGCCATGTAGGCTCCTTTGGGGTTATGGGAATGGCCTGCCCGCACGGTGGGGGCAGACATGGGACAGCAACAGTCTTGTTCACCTGTTCTGGGTCGAGCACTCTGCTACGCCCTTGACTTATATTGCCTTAGGAGGGTTTATTCTCATTTTGCAAATGAAGACATCACGGCTCAGAGGCCTTAGGAGACTGAGCGAGTAGGCGCCCGGACCTGGGTTGCCTGGTCTCCAGAACTGCATTCGGAACTTTGCAACTGCTGCTGGCAGCCGTGCTGGCCCTTCTGATCAGGATCGTGGCTGCTGAGCCCCGGAAAGTGGCCAGTAACAAAACACGGGCAGCGCAGGGGTGTTGGTTGGGTGGCTCCGTTCCCGAAGACTGGGCCTGCTGGTGGCCACCCCAGGCTCTGCAGCCTCTGAGCTGGGCTTGGGTCTGCTTCCCTGAAGTGCAGCCCGGCACATCCTCCAAGACAGGTCTGTGATGCAACCAGCTCTGGGCTGGCGTCACTGAGAAACGAGAAGCTGCCTGGAGATCAGCTTGCTCATAATTTTTTTAATGGATACCTGCCTTATTCTTTCTGAATAAACCCTCTGATGTGCAGACTATTCTTTAGCTTTCTACTTTTTACAGAAATATCTTAGAGATACACATAATGGTCTGTGTTCGGTGTAAAAATGAAAATACGGATGAACAAAAGAAAAAAAAAAACACCCATAATGCCACCTCTCAGATCTGGTTAATTCTTATTAACGTATTGCTGTATATTCCTCCAGTGTTTCTGTCCTCTGCATTTGCCTACAGACGTGCACGTATATATTTGTGGAGCATGTCATGTGTATTGCTTTATAATGCAGGATCTTCTCTCTACATCAGTACACACAGATATACGTCATCACTGTCGGCGGCTGTGTTGTGTGGTCATACCATCAGTTCATCGAACCAGTCCTCCTAGTGTTGGCCATTCAGGCTGTTTTCAGGTCCTGCTTTTATAAATCCTGCTGCAGAGAGTCGCTTCCTAGAAGTAGAATTTGCTGGCTCAAAGTATGCAATCCGAATCCTATTTTTTAAAATCTTTAGGGCATAGGGGCGCCTGGGTGGTTCAGTCAGTGAAGCGCCTGCCTTCAGCTCAGGTCATGATCCCATGGTCCTGGGATCGAGCCCCGCGTGGGGCTCCCTGCTCAGCGGGGAGTCTGTTTCTCCCTCTGCCCCTCCCCCCTGCTTGTGTGTGCGTGCACTGCCCCCCCACCTCATGCTCTCCCTCCCTCAAATAAAATAAAATAAAATAAAATAAAATAAAATAAAATAAAATAAAATAAAATAAAATAAAATCTTTGGGGCATAATATAGTGCCCCTTCCCCAACATGAATGCCAGGATTTATAAAATGTTAGCCTTTATGCATTTACCCCTTTGCCCCTGCCCCTGCATCTGCATCCACCGTGAGATCGAGGACTGTGAACAGGAGACAGGAAGGACATGGTCCCCGAGGCTGAGGTACTGGGTTCTTTGTCAGAAATTATGGGTTCTAGTTTTGTAGCTGCCGTGGCTGAGGTTCTGGGGTACGTGTCAAGGACTGTGGGTTCTAGTTTTGTAACCACAAAACTGCAGCAAAGTTGGGAGGGTGCTCGGGCTGACCAATTAGAAGAGGGAATGTTCTTTGGCCCAAGACAGCCGAGGGGGTGCTGGGTATCAGGTTGGGCGCCTCTGTGCGGTGAGGTCTTTATCCCCAGGAGCTCATGAAAGTCACGTCACTGAACTGGAGCCTCGTTTTCCTCACCAACCACAAATACTGATCAGATAGCTATTTGGGGTGTCTTGGCAAGAGGGTTTCAAAGGATCTTGGGCTTTCCAACTGGTCCAGCCCTGTCATCGTGCAGGCAGGTGAGGAGACTGAAGGCCTGAGGGTGAAGTGACTCGGCAGGAATCCCATGAGAGAATTGACCGGGTGGAGGAGGGACCAAGCACTGGGCTGGGATTCAGACCACAGGGGCCATGTAGACTGAGGGCAGCAGCAAGCTTCCTACCCGTCCTGTGCTGCTGGGGTCCTCCACTTCCAGGAGTTTCCTGCAAAAGCAAGCAGCTGGGTTTGCCTTCCCAGCCCTGATCTCGGTGTCTTGGGGACCCTGGGCAGTGGAGAGATTCTTGGGGAGCAGCTTGGGGTATCCTGTGCGTGGGCCCACTGGTTTTTTTGAAAACCAGTCCAGCCAATGGGCGGGCTCAGTCAGAATGGTCTCTCTGAGTCTTTGAACCTGACTATGTACTTTCAAGGGCTTCTTATCCTTCCACTGAAAGATCTCCTGGGACTTGGGTGCGTGTGAACTTTTACTCCTGTAGGGCCTGCTGCTTGTCTTAAATTTGTGCAGATGTTGCGTTATCTGCCGCAATACATTGTTGTTGGTTTTAATGTCAAGGTAACAAATGATGTGCTAACACTTCCAGAAGATACAACCTTTTAATCCAATGTCTTTGCGTCCATCTTGGCTTTCTGCCCTATCGCAGACCCCAGGTAGAGATGCAGAGGGGTTCGCTGGGGATAGATGCTGGGATCAGAAATGCTTGTCATTTGTTCCTAGGCGTGGCTGTTTCTCATCTGCATCGAAAAAGCCTCAATTTGGGCTGCGGCCACGTATAAAACCTATATATTTATATACATCTCTATTTCTCTGCCATTCTGGCCTTGGTAGGCAGCAGTGTGCTTTAACTGGGCGGATTGCCTTTCAAAATAATGGAGCTGAAGTATCCTGTTTGCTTGCTATTTTTCTCCCTCTTTTCACTTTTCCACCCACAGAATAATTGCAAGAATGAATTAAGACTTGTGTTTAAAATTAAAAAAAAAGAAAAGAGGGGAAAGAAAGCATACTGAAGTCCGTGGAAAGACCAGCTGCGGTTAGGAAAAGTAACTTTTTGCACAGGACAAACTACAGACTCCACTCTGTAACATTGGTGAGGGTTTTGCTTTTCTGGTGAGATAAACTGCTTATAGAGTGGTGGGGCTTTCTTCAGAATGACACCTGGAAGGTTTTGAGTCCCAAGGGTTTGGTTTGGGCATGGTAGAGCAGGACCAGCTTTATTCATGGTGCATTCAGAGTTTTTACTGGCTGGGGAAAAAGTTACAGGCATATGTAAAAAGTGACTTGAGTGTTCTCCATCATTGGGCGCTGTCTTGAGAGCCCCCTCCCTCCAGTCTGGGGCCCTTGAGAGGGCTTAATGCAGCTTTTCCTATACTGTATCTGTGAAAGAGCCCTTCTGGGGATTGAGAATGTGCCACATCAGCCCTCTCCTGGAGATTCCTGAAGATGATTAATGTTTTAAAGGCTCTGAGAAGTCCTGCAGCAAGTGCTTCCAAACTTATTATTTATCCAGGGCTCTTTATTCCACTGAACATAGTTGGGGAAATACTTCCTTAAGCCATGAACAGGGAAAGAGGCAAGAAAGTGAAGCCTTAGTTTCAGCTAAGCTTTATGTTTTTATGATGTTGGGGTCCCATTTGAGATTTCAGTTTAAATCAGGTGGGTTGAGGAGAGGTTGGTGACTCCCTAGACTTACCAAGCTGTGTGGGGTTGCCTTTTGTCGAGGGAGGTGCTTTCCAAAGGGAGGCAGAGTGTGGTGGGCACCACACTAGCACTTAAAGATATATTTCACTTAATCCTTCCAACTAGGTGAGGAAAGCAGGCCCGCAGAGGTCTGGGTGCCTGGAGTCCTTGCTCCTGCCCCTGGCCCTGCGTGCCAGTTTGCCTGGTGTCAAGGGCGTGCTCACTCAGGGTCTACCAGGAACCTTTGACCTTGCCGGTGGGCAGAAAACAATCCAAGAGAAATGCAGATGGCTGTGGGTGTGTTTGAGCCTGGGGCTGCTGAGGGCAGGGGAAGGGCTGGGCTGCAGACAAGGAATGCTTTTTAAAACAGAAAAGGAAATGCTGGCTCAGAATGGAAAGGAAAGGAAGCAGCTTCCTGTTTCTGTCGTGCTGGCTTTTTGTGAAAGGAGGAGCCCTCTCTAGCCCCTTGGCCAGTAGAGGCCTGGGTCTGCCGGGGCCACTCTAGGTACGCTGGACGCACTATTCTCACACCACTGCCTGAGGTCTCAGAAGTAGAGGGCTGGTTTCACCCTTTTTCATTTTCTCCAGATTACTGATCAGATGGATGTACGATTAAGTGACTGTTTTCTCCAGATTACTGATCAGATGGATGTACGATTAAGTGACTGTCCATGTTACAAAATGGATGTATCATAACAGCAGACTTTTTGCAAGCTTACTCCATGCCTGGCCCCCCTGGTAGGAGTTTTATGTGCCATTTACTCCCCCCAGCAACCTTGTGAGGAAGGTCCTATTGTTATCCCCATTTTATAGAGGAAGAAACTGAGGTACAGAGAGGTTAAGTGACTTGCTCAGAGGCACACAGCCAAGGAGAGACCAAGCTGTGACTTAAACACGGACAGTCTTGATGACCTGCTTGTACTGCCTGCCTTGCATTTGCAAATTCCTTTCTCATCCTCCTGAAAAATCCGTTGGCATAGAATAATTTTTTAAGACTCTGGTGGCTTTGTCTGGGATCCAGAGGGCAGCCCCAAAGCCTGGGCCAGGCCCTGGTGATTTTTAGATGAAATGCCTGGGTTTGAGTTTACATGTTTTGAAAACTCTATTATGGAACTGTTCAAACATGTACAAAAGTAGAGAGAATGGTAGGGTGAACTCCCACATAGCGATCCCCCACTTTCAGTAATAACCAGCTCTATCCAGTCTTGGGGTCATCTATGGCATTTGCCCTCTTAAGTAAGCCTGGTTTTGGGAGTGGTGGCGCTGGGCGGTTGGTTGGCCTTAAGAAAGCAGAGTGACCTGGGGAGGTCTTCTAGTCTAGCCCTCTGCCTCCGAGCAGAACCGTACCTACCCCAGCAGGCGGGAGGAATCTCTGTACTTTTTCCCATGAAATGACTGTCTCCGTTTCCTCCGGAAGCTTGCTCTGGCTTCTAGCAGCCCACACGGTGCAGGGAGGCCATGCCGCCAGCTAAGCCAAATCTCCTGCCTGCACCTGACACCTGTTCTCAGATGATGAAGTCCAGGAATGGTGCATCGCCTTCCTTAGTGCCACCACTGCCCCGTGGGCCACCACAGCCCGCGGTCACACTGTGGCGGTCCCCATTTCCAGCCCACTCATCTCCCTGACTCTAGTATCTCTTCTGTCTTTTCTCTTGCTTTATCCACATACCACGAGATGTGTGTATTTCAGCCAACATTTATTGAACACTGCTAAGGGCGGGCCCAGGGAGAAGAGTGGGTGAGGAAGGGCAGACCCAGTGTCCAGAAGCTCCAGGCTTGCTTGTCCTTCAGGCTTCGTGTCTCATGGTTCTGCTCTGTCCTTCCTGACGCCTGGTCTTACTGACCACCTCTGGCTTCTTTTCTTTGTGCTTTCTTGCCCCCCCGAAAGGTGGTTTCCTTTGTCATCTTGTTTTGCTTCTTGCTCTGTTCTCAAAAGCATTTCTCAGGTGCCCTGACACTTTTTGCTAGCTGTTTCAGATCTGGCTTGGCCTCCCCAACACAGTCATGATCCGGAAAGGACAGTCTTGAGCACTAAGGAGGACATGAAGGGGTACAGTGAGGACCTCAGGGTGTGCATGGGCTCTGGGGGGGCAGAAGGTCACGTACACGTCAGGACTCTTCTTGCTGGCTCTTGGGCAAGTTCTTTAGCTTTCTGAACCTCAGTTTCCTTGTTAGTTAAAAGGGAATAGGAATAGATTTCTTTTGGACTCCTGTGAAGTGTTGGCTGAGATAAGGAAGGTGGGTTGGACAGTGCCTGGTACTTAGAAGGGATTCAGTACTTTTTTTTTTTTTTTTTAAATTTATTTGACAGAGCACAAGCATGGGAAGTGGCAGGCAGAGGGAGAGGGAGAAGCAGGGAGCCGGATGTAGGACTGCATCCCAGGACCCCTGGATCATGACCTGAGCTGAAGGCAGACGCTTAACCGGCTGAGCCACCCAGGTGTCCCTGGATTCAAAACTTTTTAACCTCTCTCAGCACTGTTTGGTCATTTTAATTGCCGCATGATATTCCATCCAGCGGACATGCCGTAATTTGCCAAAGCATTTCCCCTATTATTGGACATTTCGGTTGTTTCCAGATTTCTGCTATTATAAACAATGTGACTGTAATCATCTTTGTACAGGCGCCTCTTTATTTTTGTTCCAATTCTGAATTCATTTCCTTGGGATAATTCCCAGGAATGGAGTTATTGGGTCAAAGAGCCTGGATCCTTTTCGTGATGGGAATTGCTAAACTGTACTCCATTTTTATGCTTTTCGAATGATAGCTATCTTAAAAATCGTACTCCTGGGTACATATCTTGTTTTTTTTTCAATCTTCTTGGGCCTCTGTTCTTCTCCCCCATTTTTTCTTTATTTTTATTTTTTGGCCTTGTTAAATCATTCCCCCCCCTTTCTGTCTTTTATTTAAAAAAAAAAACAAAACACCCAGATAATAATGGACAAGTGAAATTGTAAGATATTTAAAGTGTGGAAATCTTTCCCCATCCTGAATTTGCTGTTTATTTCTCCCTTCTGTCGATTCATTCAGTGACTGTTGAGCATCTCCTATGTGCCATGCACTGTTTTAGGCCCTAAAAAGAAGCAGTGAGAAGACAGAGTGGTTCCTTTAGTGGAAATAGAAAGATCAGAGCCAGCAGACAGGGAAGGGGGCCTGGGAAAAAGGAATCTGGAAGTGGGTGAGAGTGATGGGGGCAGGGAGAAGGTTGCTGCTTTAGCTTGGGTGGCCAGGAAAGGCCTTCCCAGAGGTGACACTTGAGCTGAGTCTTGAACAGATGAGAAAGCAATGGCATTACGAAAACCTGGGTGAAGAGTATTCCAGGCCGAGGGACCGACTTGTGGAAGAGTCCTCAGGCAGAAATGAGCCTGGTGTTTTCAAAGACGGGAAAGGAGGCCAGGGTGCCTAGAGGTCAGTGGGAAGTGGTGGTCCATGCAGACCCTGGTTGGCTGTGGGTGACACGCCCTGAGGTCAGGGTTGCAGGCAAGAGTTTGGAAACAAGACTGTTTCCCTAGAGTTGGACCATGGTAAAGACCTCATGTACTAACTCAGCAGGTATTGCCCGCCAGTTACATGCCAGGCAATGTTCTGGGATACCAGAGTAATAAGTAAAGAGTAAATAAGAAAGTCGGCTTCTCGGAGGAGTTTGTAGATGAGTAAACCACTAGAAGGTGCTGGTGAGGGTGTGAATGAAAGCCCGTCAGGCCGCATAGTGACTCATCTCTACCTCCTGAGGTGTGCAGGGACTTGGGAAATGTTTCTTGATTTGAACCAAGCTGTGCTGTGTGCCACCAGCCTTCACTCTGCTAACTGAAACTCAGTTCTCTCCTGTAAGGCCTGGCAGCCTCAGCCTGCCAAGTTGGGGGGTCAGGGGGGGACCCTGGGCCTCTTGCAGGGAAGGGGCCCTGAGAACTGAGGTTGCCAACTCGGAAGTGGGGCTGCTGATACCAGGTATGAGTATCTAGATGCCACTTATGGGAAACAAAGCTGAGAAATAGACATGGGAAACCCCCTTCTTGCTGAACGACTCTGCCTGGCCCCATCCTTCCCAGACCAGGGACTCTGACTTGTGAGTCTTTTTGGGAATATAGACTAGAGGACACTGTGCTTTTCAAGGTTTTCTTCCTTTAGGGGAGAGCAAAGAGATGGAGGGGGCCAGTGAGGTCCGAGCAGATGGTCCGAGATACTCAACCTCGGGGCAGCCTAGAATATATTCACTTAGTGTGCTGTGACCCTGTGGCAGTTCCAGGAACTGGGCCTGTGGAAGCCGTTGGCTGCCATTTTGTCTGGAACAGGCTAGACGACTCGTAAGCTGTAGGGTGCTCTGATAGCATCGAGTTGGGGGTCAGCTTTGACCAGCTCCTTGCGTTTCTAATCTATGAGTCTATTGCCAACCGGGAAGGGAAGGCCAGACCCTAGGAATATGGTGTCTGGGGCTCCTCATGCCTTCCTCCCTCAGTAACAGCTAAGCAGAGGCAGACTTGCCCAACTTCAACAAATCAAGCTTTTTACAGATGTTCTCTCTGTTAACTCTTCAGTAATGATAACTTTACTAGCCCACTCTGTGGATGAGGAAATAAGGCCCAAAGTCACACAGTAATTGGTGGAGCTGTGGTTCAAATCTAGAACTGTCCGAGTTCACATTTGTGTTCATTTCTCTGCACCCTTCCGAAATCTGCTTGACCTGGGGTCTTGTCTGGAGCAGAGGGGTCAGAAAAGGCTTTGGTGACACCTGGCGTTTTGGAAGAACTAACGCTAGGTGGAAAACGGTTTGAAAATCTCTCCTTTTCCGCACCGTTTGACCTCAAAGTTGTAAAGAAGACAGATGAGACCCAAGTGGTTGGAATCCAGATTAGCAGGTGACCATTTGCAGCAGAAAGGAGGCACAGCGGGAGGTGGATGGCTCCTAATGGGGAAGGAAGATGGGGAGAGGCACATCCTTGTGTGGGGGAGGGTAGGGGGAAGCGGGTTCACAGCCAAGGCTCTTATCTGAGTCCATCTCAAAAAATTTGGCTTCTGTTTCAAAAGCGCTCTGGTTAGAAAGGCAACGTAGTGGGTCCCACTTGGGCCTGGTGCGGACGACTTGTAGGCACAGTTGGATCTCAAATGTTGGTGGTGAATTTCGGGAGAAAGAATTTAAGTCCCTGGGGAGATTCCTCTTGGTGGCCCTGATGCACCCTGGCCCAGGGGACAGAACAGAGCGAGGAAGAATCCATCAGCAAATGGAAACTTGTCTCTTCAGGAGACAGGAAACTTTTTATGTGTGGTTGATCTGGTGGTTTAGGAGGAGAGGTGAGCAGTAGAGACAAAGCACTGGGCCAGTCTTGCAACGGCATCTTTGATAATTTTGAGAGTTTTAGGAAGTAGTTAAAAAAAAAAAAGTAAAAAGAAACCAAAAGCCAAAGATGTCGTTTCTTCCCCATACCTGTGAGCGGCCGGCCACGCGGGGCTACGATTTGCCATGTGACTGGTGGAAACTGGTTCGTTTGCGCCCCCCGCCCACCTTGGGTCCCTAGACCAGAGGGGGCTTCTGACTCTTCTTAGAAGGAGACTTAGGTGGCCTCAGATGACCAGCCCTTGTCTTGGGCATCTCACAGCTTAAACTAAACTTCCTCTCAGGCCCTGTTTGGTTTAAGCAGTTTCCTGGTCTGGCAGGATTTGTTTTTTTAGCGCCCTGCTGGTCAGAGCCCCAGTCCCACTTGTCACAGCTAACGGGCCTCTGTCACCCCGTGGTGCCAAACTAGGCTGGGCTTGCGTTCTGAAAGTCACACTTGCTGTTCTGAGGAAGTGGAGCAGGAGTGGGCTCCTGGGGTCCACTGCCTGGGCTGGCCACTCCTGCCTCCTCTTTCCCATTTTAATCACAGGGTAGATTTCTCTCTCTCTCTCTCTCTCTCTCTCTTTTATTAGAGTAAATTCTGGGGATGCCTGTGTGGCTCAGGTGGTTAAGTGGCTACCTTTGGCTCAGATCATGATCCCAGGGTCCTGGGATCAAGTCCCGCATCGGGCTCCCTGCTCAGCGGGGAGCCTGCTTCTCCCTCTGCCTCTGCCTCTCCCCCTGCTCATGCTTTCTCTCTCACTGTATCTCTGTCTCAAGTGAATAAATAAAATCTTAAAAAAAAAAAAAAAGTAAATTCTGCCCCTGATACGGTGGTCGAACTCATGATCCCAAGATCAAGACTCGCATGCTCTACTGACTGAGCCGGCCAGGTGCCCCCACAGGGGGGGATTCTTGGTCTTGTTCTAGAAAGCTCTGCTGGCCCATACAGCGCTGCTCCTGTATTTGGATAAGAGGCTGGGAGGGTGAGCAGCACCTTGTAGGTAGGAGCACAGATTCTCGGCACTTGACAGCCTGGGTTCAAGCCCCACCCCTTTCCTGGCTAGCTGTGCATCCTTGGGCAAGTGGTGTAACCTGTCTGAGCAACAGTTTCTTAAAATGGGGATTATAACAGGATTGTTGTTCACAGTAAGCGAGATGAGCTGTGCAAGATACAATGCCTGGCGCAGAGTAAGAATCTTTTTATATTTGTTTTTTCCAGCAAGTATTTAATTAGTGGGTGCCCCCCCCCCCCCCCCGCCCCGTGGGCTGGGCACTGTTCTAGACTTGGGGAAATAACAAAATGGGCAAACGTATCAGCTTTGTAGAACTTCGGTTTTGGTGTTGGGCGATGGTAAGACAGTAAGTGAGTAAGTAAAATAGATTGATAAATTATGACTGTGCTGTAGAAACCATGAGAGCAGGATAGAGCGCCAGGGGCAAGGGGTGATACCAATTTTCTTTTTTCTTTTTAAGATTTTTATCTACTTATGAGAGAGGGAGAGCATGGAGGGGAGGAGCAGAGGGAGAGGGACAAGCCAACTCCGTGCTGAGTGCGGAGCCCAACGCGGGGCTCGATCCCATGACCCTGAGATCATGACCTGAGCTGAAGCCAAGAGTTAGATGCTTACCCGACTGAGCCACCCAGGCGCCCCCAGGGGTGGTATGATTTTAAGCGACGGGTCAGGATGGCTTTGCAGAGGAGGTAATACTTGAATAAAGAGCTCAGAAGGGTAGAGCGAGACGCCACGGGGATACACCTGGGAAAGAGCTTTGGAAGCTGAGCACCAGCCAGGGCAGAGGCCCAAGGGAGTGAGTTGGAAGTCCTGACGCACCTCCAGCTGGTGCCCTGGGCAACTCCCAGGGAGGTGCCGCGCTCGGGGGAGCCCGGAGCCCGGCAGCTCGGAGGAAGGGTGATGGGGCCAGAAGGCTGTGAAGCGTTCCAGGGCCATAGGTGGCTCTTCAGCGGCCTTGAGTCCATCCTGTAGAATCCTCTAGGGATTTTGAAACTCAGCCCTCATTTCTTACTACAAAATGGAGTTTGGGGATAGTATACGCACGAAAGCTGCTCCCAAAAGCTCTGTTGCTGACCTTCTGGAAGCGTACTGGGAAGCGGGTCCTGTTTCTGATGCGAGGGTGGGCAAGCTGTGGCCGCTTGGATTCATCCCACAAACGTCCACGGAGCGCCCACGAGAGTGGATCGTGCCAGCAGGGCTTTCTCTCCTCATCCGTAACACCAGGACAGTAGATAACTCTTTGACTCGATTCATCCCTCCAAGGGAGCTTATTCTAAGGCAGTTACTCCGCGGAAAAGAAATGCAACATTTATGAGGGTATGTGCATTATCTGTAATACAAAAAAGCCCCCCCCAAAACAGATGTCTAGCGGCAAAGGGATAGTTAAACAGGCCGCGGTAGAGCACACAATGGGTTATTACGTGCACGGGTGCTCTTAGGAAGACGGGGTGACAGCATGACCATATTTATGATTAGTACATTAAGTGGACATATACAGAATGCAAAATTGCATGTGCGCAGCGTTTGTAGTTATATAAACACATGTAAAAATATATCTGCCTGTGGAAAGATCTAGAAGAGAAATGCATTGTGTGTGTGGGGAACTGTTTTTGGAAAAATTCCTTTATTATCATTACTATTTTAATTCATTCATTTATTAAGGTAGTGAATGTTTGAGGGCCTCCCACCCTTGATACGGTGGTGGGCCTGACCTGAGCCCCCTGGTGCAAGGTCCCACTTTGCTCAGCCGCCTTACCTTCTCAGTGCCCTGGGACGGAAGGCTAGCAGCGTGGTTTGATGCAGAGCTCAAACCTGCCGGGGTAAAAATGAATCTTGGTCCTGCGCTTTTCCCCAGGGTGTTCAGGCCTTTGTTGAGCTGGTCCCGGATTCGGCTGAGAGGCAGAGAAATTTCCAGAGCCTCCACCCCTCCTGAGGGTAGTGAACTATTCCCAGCAAGCAGTCCTGTGGGAGCAGAGCCTGCCTGGCACCGAAAAGGCTTCCCGGGTTTTGGGGATGTCGCAGAAAGGAGAACCACTGTTGTGGGCTCTTTCTCTAGGTGCCAAACACTCAGGTGGTAGACCTTGCCTGTGAGACACGGTCCTGGGAAGCTGGTGGTTGGCTCAGAGAGACTCTTGTGGAAATGTTAGACAGCCACTTAATGGTGCTTGCTGCCCACACTCTGAGTAAAGTGTTCTGGGTGTTTGGACGATGGATGGAGGTGATGAGGAGGACATTTATGACAAAAGCAAACATTGATTGAATGCTCTCGATTCTGGGCTCTTAGCCAGGACCCAGAATACCACACCCCACCAGTCTTTCCAGCAGCTCTGGGAAGTTGGTGAGTTCTCACCACCCTTACATAGGAGGGAACAGAGGCCCAGAGAGGTGGGTTAGCCTCCTGACGTCACAGCAGTGGGGACAGAGGGGAGCCAAATCAAGATCTGGCTGACTGCAGAACCCACGCCTTTGCATTTTCTGTGTCACAGCACGCTTTGGCTCCACAGAGACAAGTGTCACCTGTGGACCCCTCTCTGCCTCCCACTCCCACCCCCCATCCGTTCCTCCCAGAATGCCATTGCCTCTCCCCTTGGCAGCCCCTCCACTCAGCACACCACATGCTTCCGGGACAGCCTTCTTTAAGAAGTGTGATTAGAGCCCTCCTGCGTTAAAGGAAGGATTTCCTGTCTCTTTTAAGGACAAAGACTGTGTGTGACCTCTTCACCCAGAAGTTTGAGGGCCCTAATACAGCGCTTGGCACATCGCAAGTGCTGAGTAATTAAATGAGGATTATTGTAATCAGTGCTAAATTAACCTCACCGCATTCCTAAAGAAATAATGTGCATCAAAAATAATAATAATAATAATGATGATGATGATGATGTGCATCCATGCAGAAGGCTCTCCAGTCCAGAAGTTGGGGAAATGGCCTCTGGAACCAGACCCAGACAGCCTGGGTTTGAATCGTGCCTGTGCCATCGCTTGCTCCTAATCTTGGTGATGTTGTTATTTCTCTGGGTGTCAGTTTCCCCATCTGTGCAATGGGGGCAGTCATAGTACGGTTAGGGCTGCCATGAGGATCAAATGTGTAAACGTGTAAAGCATGTGGAGCAGAGCTTTGCCACAGTAAGCACTTGATGAACGCGAATTACTGTTCTTTACCATTCCTGTTACTGTCCCACACAAGATTAAGCAGAGCTGGACTTCTAGGGAGACTCCCCACATCCTGGATGTGGATTCTTACCCCACCTGTGGCTGCAGAGTACTGGTGAATGCCATGGACCTCCCTGCTGATTCTCCACCGCTGTCCTAGGGCTCTGTCGGTGGATCATTTCTCCAAGAAGACTGGATGCATGTCCGGTGGGGGGGGGGGGTGGCGGCAGGGAAGGCTGGCGTGGAGCCAGACCTGAGTCCTAGCTGTGTCACTCTGTGAGCCTGGATAGTCCCGCTCGGCTTCAGGGAACCCAGTTCCTAACCTGGGAGGTGAGGACAGTCATCGCTACTTCATGGGGTCATGATTGGGGTGACAAGAAGAGGATCCATGCCCTAAGACACAGGGCATTGCAGGGGCTCAGCCCATGTGCCTCTCTCATGCTGGAGGGCGAGGGCCTCCTCAAAACTGTGTGAGTACCCCCCTGCCCCGGCCTGTACCAGTGAGTAGACCATGGCGTGTGTCTCCCAGAGTCTGTGCCAGTGAGCGAGGACAGGTGGACAGACGTGTGGGACATGTAGGTTGTAGATGCAGCCCCGAATCTGAGTACACCTCTCCTCCTCACCCCCTGCCTTGTCTCTGCTCTTCCTTTTGTTTCTTCTGGGGCAGGTGCAGCAAGGTGAGGAAGGTGTCCTCCCAGTGCAGGTGACAGATGGGCCACTGGGAGCCTCCCTGGCCCTCACCCTGCTCTCCCTGCTCAGACCCCAGACCCTTCTTTCCCTGTCGAGCGCCATTGGATGCTTGGGAGTGGCGGACACTTGGACTGTGGTCCAGGCTTCCCTTCAGAGGTGGTCACCCCCGGCCTCTGCTGGTGGTTTCTCCTGCTGGGTTTCCTGGGTGAGGGATGGTGGGTTCTGGCCGGAAGGAGGAAGGGCTTCAGAGGGCGGTGAGCTGCAGGTGCAGGAGAGAGCTGCAACCACGGATCGAGACTGTTGAAAGGAGCGTTGTTCCCAAGGCTCTGCAAGCACAGGTGGGGTGAGAGTCTTACTCCATTGGGGTGTGAGGATCACCGACTCCTAGTGGGCTGATGGTTGGGGGTGACTGCTGGCATTAGGGGCAGCCTGTGCTGCTGGGGGCATCGGGGCCCAACTCCATCCTCTGCAGGACAGAGAGCCATGCCGGCCGGGGGGTGGTGGGTGTCGTATGCGCACGCGAGCCTTGTCTGTGGGTGAGTCTGAATGTAAAGAGGATCTTGCTGAAGTTTGAGGGAGAGATCTAATGATGAAGCGTTCCTTTAAAAATGTAAGTCTGCTCATGTCCGCCCGCTGCCGAGAGCCCTTTAGCGACTCCCAGTCCGCTTGGTGTAAAAGCCAAAGTTAAGGCTAGGGTTTCTCCCCTCCTCTCCATTCTCACTTTGCCCCAACCCCATTGGCTTCCTTCCTATTCCTTGAACACACCAGGCAGGCGTCCTGCCTTGGAGCCTTAGTCCCTCTTGGAATGTTCTCCCAGGCGCCCACAAGGCCTGCTGCCCCTCTTGAGTGAGTGAGGTCCTCTCTGATCACCGTGGGTGAAAGTGCACCCTCCCTGCTGCCTCACCCCCTTGGGCTCCATGTCCCTCCCACGCCTTCTACTACCCACAAGCGCCATGTGCTTGTGATTGCCGTCTTTCCTCACTAGAATGAGAGCTCTAGAAGGGGAGGGATTTGTATCTGTTGTAGTCATTACTCAATTCTCAACAGAGTGAACTCTTCAATAAAATTCAAATGAATGGAAGAAAGAAGAAAGTCAGTGATAAATTGGCCAATGCCTTGGGGCGGTTTGGCTGTCGGAGCCCAGTGGGACCCACTGAGTAATTTCCAGTTTTGGAAAATTGGAGTCATTATGACACCAGTCAAGCCTCCAGTGGGTCTGGGTGAGAACTGTCTCTTAGATGTGCGTGTGTGCGTATGCGCGTGGACGTGTGTGTGTGTGTGTGTGTGTGTGTGTGTATGTTCTGTGTCTTCCAGGGTGGTGCTGGGTGTGTCCCAGGCTTCTGAGACTAAGCTTGTGGCTCTGTGCTACAGGTATGAGGAGCCCCTTATTTAGGTTCTCGGCATGTGAGTTCAATAAAGTTATGTGCATGAAGGCACTGGGAATTTGGATTAAGGACCCACGAGGATTTAAAGAGTTGGCCCCAAGGATGGTAATTGCAGCATTATTTCTACCGACAAAGATTGCAAGTAACCTAAATATCCAATATCCTAAACATACAACCTTGGGATGTTGCATAGCTTAAGTCGTAGCGCATTTAGACCTGTTGGCCTTCAAAAATGCCAGGGAAACATGGGGCGCCTGGGTGACTCAGATGGTTAAGTGTCCGCCTTTGGCTCAGGTCTTGATCCTGAGGTCCTGGGATCGAGCCCCACATCGGGCTCCTGGCTTGGCAGGAAGCCTGCTTCTCCCTCTCCCTCTGCCTCTCCCCCTGCTCATGCTCTCTCTCTCTCTCTCTCTCTCTGTATCTCTGTGTCTCAAATGAATAAATGAAATCTTTAAAAAAAATTAAAAAAATAAAAATGCCAGAAACTCGACAAAAGTTTACTCCTTGCTAAAGTGTTCGTAGTATACCATTAATAGAAAAAAAATAGGTTTCTAAATTGGTATGACACCAATTAATTATTAAAAATGAAATACGTGGAGGAAAAAGAGAAGGTCATGCATACACTTGTTAATGGTGGGTGGCTTGTCCCTGAATTGTGGAATAATAGTTAATTTATCTTCTTCTTGGTGTTTTTCTTTCCCAATTTTTCCTCAGTAAATAGGCATTTCTCATGAATTAGGGAAAAAAGTCGTGTTATAAATGTAAAAATATTTTGGCTGGATTTTCATGTACTTTAAAACGTGACAAACATGTCTCGTGTTTTATTTTTATGCCTATCGTAATGTTTTAACCATATGATTACCCAGACCTTGTCCCCAACTTAATGCAAATATCTGCTCATACGATGTGGCTTGAGTCTACAGATCAAAAAATAGATTTTTTTTTCACATGTGTGAACTAGGAGCTTGAGAATGAGGAGGGATAAAATAGAAAATTCACAGAGCAACCCGTTGACAGGCTCTTTGAAATAAAATTATGTGTTCTTAAAAATTATCTAAGACCAGGAAAGAGAACGTTAGATCCTATCAGCTCAGTTATGAGTGACATAAAAATAACAGACAAGTGCTTTTCCTCTGTGACTTTCTGTGCCATTTCATTCTGAGATTGTTAGACTGAGCGTCTCTTCTAGACGAAACTCTTGTTGAGGAACCATTTGAAAAGCCTGAGGTGCATCGAAAAGGCTGTGATGTGCTGCCCAAACCCCTTTCAGAGGTCACGCCCCCATGCCAGCTGCCAGGGGTGATGGCTACTGACAGCTCATGGCTGAGTCCCTCCCCGGGATTGGTCTTCAGCTAAAGGAAGCTTCCTCTCTTTGGTTGGGGTACCGAGGCTGACCCCTTGCCTCCATTTGGGACACCTCAAGGGGCCGTCCCAGCTCAGAGTTGCCCATGGGTCTGGCAACTGATGTTGTAGCCCAGCTGCCCCTCTTGCCCAGGCCTGCTTACCTCATGGGGTGGACTTCTCCTTCAGGCACACCTCCACTTCAGAGTCTGCTTCTTGGGAAACCCTACCTCAGACCCTGATTTTCCAGTGAGGAGGGTGTGGAGAAGAAAGTGGGACACTCCTCCCAAAGTCTGGCACTCCTGGCTGAAATGAGAAAGAGCTTGGCTCTCAGAATTGCAGTCTGGTGTCTCCTTTTTCTCTTACTCCATTGAGAAAGAGTGGCTTTGATTCTTTTTTTTTTTTTTTTAAGGTTTTATTTATTTTAGAGATGGGGAGAGAGAGAGACAGCATGAACAGGGGGGGGAGCGGGGGGGGAGGAGCAGAGGGAGAGGGGCAGAGGGAGAGGGGCAAGCGGACTCCACGCTGAGCTCAGAGCCCAGACGTAGGGCCTGATCTTGGGACCCTGAGATCACGACCTGAGCCGAAATCAAGAGTTGGATGCCCAACTGACTGAGCTGCCCAGGGGCCCCTAAGTGGCTCTGATTCCTGGGGTCCTCAGTAAAACCCAGAGGCTGCAGACATTGGTCTGGCTACCTCTCCAGCTGTGTCTACCCCCCCCCCCCCACATGCACCTTCTGTGGCTGCTCCCAGAGACTGGCCCTGACCACTGGGGACAGGCTGCCTGCCACAAGCCGTGCCCTCCAAGGGTTTGTGGGGCTGGCCACACGGGTCTTTACCTGTGCCCAGGCAGATCTGTCATTCTCTGAGGCCAGAATCTTTGGCGGCCCTTCGCTTGCTGCTGTCCAAGCACCCAGTTTTACCTCGACTCTAACAAACTCTCAAAATATTACCAAACCCGGTGGCCTTTTGTTGATAAGTGGATGGACAAATGGAGGACGGTAGTAGCTCCTTAGTGTTTAGTTGGGGGCCACTCCTCATGCCTGCAGGACAGACAGAGCTGCATTTCTCCAGTGTGGCACCTTGCCTGCCTCTCAAGTTGAGTGTCTTCTCTGGCTCCTTCTCCCCATCTGTTGAAGCTTAGGGCGCAGCCCCATGGAACTGTGATCTCCCCTGGGCTTCGCTGTTTCAGGCCTTCAAGCTTCCTCTCCCTGGAATGCCTGGAATTCCCCCTTGTCTCAGGGGGATGGCCTCTCTCATCTGTTTCCTTTCTCTTTCCTGGCCGGTCTTTCTCCAGCAGGCAGTGTGCTGGGCCCTGGGCCCTGGGCCCTGAGCATCGTGGTTTTTTTGGGGGGGGGGGACTTCCCTTGTCTTTGTTCCTTTGTGGCCCCCTGCCCTGTGAATGCTGTAAACTTCTCTCCTGCCCTTTCCTCCCTGTGTTGGCGTGGTGCATTCCCTAGCTGGCCCTCTGACCTCCAGACTTGCTCTTGCAAACCTATCGGGAAAGACATTTTGATCATGTGTTCCCGGCCTGGGTATTTTCACCTACAAGTTATATACATATACTGCTGTGTGTATTGTATCATGTGCATTATAATAATACAAACCTCTCTACAAATGGGCTTTTGAGAGGATGAGATAAGGAATGTTCTCTTTTCCTTATCAGAGGAAAGGGCCTCTGAACTAGAATTCCTGAACTGAGAACTAGCTGGGGGAGTGCCAGGGATCGTGTCTCCCCTGCCTTCTCCAGTGCCTGGTACAGATCAGGTGGACTTAGCTTCTTGGAGGGGAGTTCATGTTTGGGTATGAGAAGCACTTGCCAAGAAGCAGACAGTGCAGGGAAGTGTGGGTGTCCTGACGGTCTGGGTCAGTCTCAATGTGTGTGGGGGGGGTCCCCGTGGGGATCCATCCCCCCAGGAGGTTACGTCCTGTTCACAACTTCCAGAGGGTGATAATAGCACTACTGACACTTTCCATTTGTTTGGCAAATATTTACTGAGCACCTAATGTATTCCGGATGTAGCACGAATTGGTGGTGTAGAGGAAGATGCTACCTCGAGTCCCGCCCTCAGGGAAAACTGACCAGGTGCCCAATTCCTGTCCGGCGTGATGGGGAGGCGCCTGAAGGTACACGGGGTACCTGTGAGTGAGGGGGTTGGAGGTCAAAGGTGACTCCGAGGAGGAGATGGTTCTTGACTGAACCTTGAACCTTCCCAGTCAGAAGGGCACCGAGAATATTCCAGGCGTCGGGAGCTGCATGTGGTGTATGGCCGTGGTAGCGCATCAGGAGTGTACCTCACATCTGTAAAATACGTCTCAAGATCTTTGGAGAAGTTTATGCGACTTGGTCCCTATACTACCAACGCTCCCTTCCCTGTGGGATTTAAGGATTTATCCCTACTCTTACAGATGTGGAGACATCCCAGAGAGGTTTAGGAGACTTCCCAAAGAGGGCTAGTGGCCGGGCCTAGATCAGAATCCCCTCCCTATGCCCAGCCCACCTCCCTAGCCCTGTGGCACCACCCCTGCCTGCTGGAGGGCTGGCTTGGTCTTCACAGCGAGGTAAGTGGGGAGAGGGTCCGCTGCTCCCTTGGGCCATTGTGGAACTGGCTCTCTGCCAGGTGCGGGTGGCGGGGGAGTGAGGGTGTCAGGTCCCTTGTGACACAAAGCCTTTTTACCCAGGCTGTCACCTTGGCTTGGCGTCAACATGGAGGTCATCAGGGCCCTTGGTCTGGAGCCGAAGCGGAGAGGGCCGCGTAATGGATGGATCCTGGGCCCTTGATTTATTTGCAACTCCTCGGGAAACGCTCCCCCCTTCAGAGTGTGGGAGGGAGTGGGAAGTCACAGGTCGGATTGGCCCCCTTGCAGGCAGAGTAGATTTAGGGGAAGTCCAGACCCTTGCTAGGGGGCAAGTTCCTGTGGACAGGGCTGTGTCTTGCTCAATGGGCGGGAACGGCCTTTGGAGCCCGACTGACCTCAGTTTGCCACTTGCTAGCCCTGTCACTTTGCACAGGTTACCCCCAAAGCCTTGACTTCCTCCTCTGTAAAATGGGTAACAGCTGACTCTCCCCATAGGACCGCCGTGAGGCCGCTAGGTGCCACGTGCAGAGAGCTTAGCAGCCTGTCTCGAATGTTAAATCCAGCTGTCTGGTAAACGTTCTCCACATGTTAGCTGTTGTCTTTACCTTCCGTGCTCCCAGTGTGCCCGGCTCGCACGGGGGTGCTGTTTGTTGGAAAGGATATATGAACTCGGGTTCGTTAGCATTTATTAAATAAGGAAGTATTAAAATTTGGATTGAGTTGTTTCTGGCCTCCCATAAATGAAACAGGCGTGGTAGATTTTTACTGCCGGGAAAACCGTCCAGTTTTCTTAAACTCCCCATGGCTCTGAGGTTTTATGATCCTTCTGCACAGCCCTCGAGGATTTTCTTCAGCGTAAACACACCAACAAGGGTGGTGGTTTACAACCAGAGTCTGGTTTGGCTCTTGGTGCCTGGCCGCTGGCTGGGTCTGGGATCTAAGGCCATCGAGCGGGTAGGTGTGGTGCCTGGCTGCTGGCCTGGAGACACCAGGGCAAGTGCTTTCTCCCCCCGATGTACATGGTTATGACTGCGCAGTGGCAAAATGTGGAACTCGTCCCGTGGGTTTGCTGGGTGGTGGTTTGCCAGGCGGCGGTTAGCCGGGAGGACGCCTACCAGGGACTCGGGAGTGGCCACGCAGCTGACAGTGCCCTGGAGCCTGCCCGCCCGCCTGTCTGTCTGTCTGTCCTTCTGTGTGCCCACAGGCTGGAGGCAGCAGCCCAGGGGACATGGGGGCAGGAGGCTCCAGACGTGGGGGCTCCAACCTTGACTATGCCCTGTGACTCCCACCCTGGGACTTGCGGTTGAGAGAGTGAAAGGTGGAGAACACTGGCCTGCACCTGGAGGGTTGGCTTCTCTTCCTGTCTGCCACTCACTTGCTGTGTGGCCACAGATAGGACACTCAGATGCTCTGGGCTGCAGCTTCTTCAGCTGCAAAATGGGGAAACTGGCCCCCTGGGTACTTTCCCGATCTATGATGCCAAAACACCCTGGAGGATTGCCAGGCACTGTTCTTTTTTTTTTTTTTTTTTAAGATGGGCAATTCATGCGTGTGGTAAAAGATATTGAAAGTTATAAAAGGATATAGAGTCAAAGCAAACCTCCCTCACACTGCACCCCACTGCCCCTCCCCCCAGTTTCCCTTATCAGAGGCATTTACTTTGGAGGTTTTAGTGATTTTCTAGGCATATGCACCCACCCTTAAAAATTTTTAATTGTGAAATATCATATACTCAAGCATATATAAAATGTATGTGCAGTTTAATCAACTGAACACCTGTGTACCTACTACTCAGGTTGAGAAATAAGAGAATTGCCAGCGCCTCAGGCAGGAATCATCCTGTTCACTGTTCCTCATCGCCTTTACTCGCCTGAGCACGCTGTTTGTTCTCTCCTGTGCTTGCTTCTGCTCTTGTTCTACCTGGGAGATCGGCTCACATCAGGACATGTAGAGCTAGCTGTCTTGTTCTTTTTAATAGCTGCATAACATTTCCTCTGCACGGATGTGCCCTTATCTTATTATTATTGTTATTTTTTACCGATCCCCTCTTGCTGGATATTCAGGGTGTTTCCAATCTTTTGTCATTACTTACAATGGCTGCAGTAATTTTTCGGGCTTCCAGGAACCACCGTTAATGAAAAATACGCTGTAAGAGGTCTTAATTACATCAGCCTCCCTGACCTGCCAGTCATTTCTAGAACAACATGGAAATGCTCTAGCAGGAAGCCCTCCATGGCTCTGGGGTCCTCATGCATGGACGTCCTGGGCCACTCACCTGGAACCAGCGCTTCCTGTCTGATGCCTCCCTTTCCCCAATGCCCCTCGGGCCCGGGTCTTGGGGAGGGTGGGATCTCCAGTTGGGTGTGTGCCTTGGTTGCTGGCCAGAAGTGGTTGCCGGGGAGAAGCGCATGGATGGGAACGCAACTGCAGGCTTCCCTCCAGGCAGAAAAGTTCCTTTTCTTTTGATTATGCAATGTCCCTGCGAGGGGCCCGGGTCTGCTCTTCTGCTTTTCTTCTGCAGAAAGGAGTGAGGCAGGGGGGCTGGTTCAGGTGCTCCAGCCCAGGCCCTTGTGTTTTTGAACTGCTGCTCCTCCCGTTTCCTTTCCTGCTTCATCTGCTTCTTCCTCATGTCCTTTTTCCTTTTTTGTCCTTCCGTTTCTCGTTCTTCATCCCCACACCGACCCCTTTGAACCAAAATCCCTGGGAAGCTTGAATCCACGTGTGCAAAAGTTCTGGCTCTTCTCTCCTTTCTCTCTTGGTTCTGTATGTGGACAGTCCTGGGGCGCCTGGGGGGCTCTTGGCCATGATCTCAGGGTCGTGAGGTCGAGCCCCGCATCAGGCTCTGTGCTAGGCATGGAGCCTGCTTAAGGTTCTCTCTCCGTTTCCCTCTACCCCTCCTCACCTCTCTCTGTCCCCTGCACCTCTTAAAAAAAAAAAAAAGATGAATGAGGACAGTCCCTGGTGTAGAAATTGTGGGGTGGTGTGCACTGAGATCCAAGGCCAGTGAATGGGCGGCATCAAGGCCTTGGCGGCCTTTTGCTGCTTCTTTCTCCTTTTGAGCAGATCTTCTGCCTCTGGTCTCTTTACTTCCTCCTTCAGGGTCTGTGGCTGTGACATAGGGAGGACAGACCTGCCCAGCAGGTCATGAACAGGCAGCGGAGGAGATGACATCCTCTGGATTTGGAAGGGTGAGGGCCTGGGAGGTGGTGGAGTTCTCAGGGGGAAGAGGGGATGCAGGCACCTTCTCAAAGTGACGATGCTCCTTGGGTTCACCAGTCTGGGCAGAAAGGTGATGACCTAGAAGCTTGTCAGAATTGGTTCGGAGAGACCAACAGGCCTAGGTCTGGAAGCATTTTTGTAGTTGTGAGTCTGCATGGACCTGTGTGCTCAGAGGGCAGGAAAGCACGTAGCAAGCATGTGGGCTCCAGAATCGGCTTGCCTAGGTCTCTCCAGGCTCTACCTCTTGTCAGTGCACTGGAGGGACCGTATAAAAATTACTGCGTCTCAGTTTCCGCCTTCGTGAAATGGGGCTGTTGGAGCATGAAATGAGATTATCTTATAAAGCGTTAAGCACATCGTAAATGCTGTATGTTAACAGTTATTACTGTCTTTTAGGTGGTTTCCGAACATTTCAGGCAGAGCAATCATCCTTTTCTCCCCCGCTAGTGAAATTTTCCGTGGAAGTGCTCCAGAGTGCACTTTGCAACTCTTAGGTGTAATCGAGTTGTGCCGATGGGTACCACCTTTGTGCCTGGTACTTTGACAGTTCTTATGAAAACTGAAGATGTATATTAGGGTTCAGCAGTCTTAACGCCTGGGAATCTGACATCTGACACAAACCATGCCTGTATACACACAGGTGTATGTTCACTGTAGCTTTGTCCATAGAAGCAAAAAGTTAGAGACCCCTAAGTGTCCAGCAGGAAGAGAAAATTGGATCATTTATGAAATACTCTATGACTGTGAAACGGACACGATAGATCTATGGACTGTCTTGGAATTATTTCCATGGTCTGTTAGTGTAAAAAAAGTGTAAGTGTAAAAAAAAAAGTCAGGCAGAATGATATATATGGTGCATTCCTGTTTTTTTTAAAAGCTTATGTATGTGTCCATACCTCTTTGTACAGATGTGCACAGACCCAGAGAGAACTCCATCACTCACCAGTGCCTCCCAAACTGTTCACAGGGCTTGACTTTTGGGGGATGGAGGGGAAATTGGCTTTTTTTACTCTAAGGAGTTCTTCCCTGCCCATGAAAGACAAGTTCTTTGGGTGATTTTGCTTTCTAATTGTTTTCCTGCAAATTAAGAAGAGGCAGGCCATCCTAGAGGTAAGGTTGGATTTGCCCAGGGGTGCACAGGTCTTTGCTCTTAAAGCTAGCCTGTGAAAGCAGAGGCCCCTGGCTCCTACCTCGTTTGGCCCCTAGGCAGGCTGGCTCTGTGGGCTGTGTTCCTGATACACTCGGCTCGCCATCTGTTGAGGAAGCAGTTGTGAGGCTGTTAGCTGTGCCTCCCTCTCAGTAGGCCTCCCCGAGGTGATGGGATCACCCCTTAATTATTTACAGGGGTCAGCCACCTCATGGAAGTCCCTCGCCGACAGGCGGATGAGTTGCATGTCGTGGGGAAGAGGTGGGACCAGGCGCGTGCGTGCCACAGCTAGGAGTGGGTGGCCTTAAAATAGAAGTTCATGAAGCCTCTAGCAAGGTAATTTTTCACACTGATAATCTCGAGATTGTGGTTCAGGGGTGAACCAAGCTCAAGATAGCCGGCCCAGTGCACATCGGGCCAGTTTGCTTTCCCGGCAGTCTGGGGAGGGAGGGGCCTGCTTAGGTCACCTCTGCATTGCTTTGAAATCTGTTCAGAGGTATGCCTGCCTGTTCCCGGTGCCGACCCACTCCTCTGGGAACTGCTGGGGCATCCAATGGCAAGATCCTTCTCCAGAGTCAGTAGACCTGTGGCCGAATACCAGCCCTGCCTCTGGGCCATCATGTGACCTTGGACAGGCCACTTCTCTTCCCTTGGGCTGAATTTCTAACACTCCTAAATTAAGGGATCGGATGAGGCCAGGCGCTTAGTCTCTCAGCTCTAGAACATTCTGTGAATAGTAATACGCTAACACGACACGCTGTTGCAGGGAGAGGGTATGAGCTACACAGAGGCCCAGAAGTTGAGGCACCAAGTGCTTTAGTGCTTGCCACCAAGCCCTGGGCGCCGATCCTGATCTTCCGTGTTTACATTGAGACTCACCTGGAATCAGGAGGTGATGGGACATGTTTCGAGCCTGAGCTCCCCACCTGTGAAATGGGACTAACACTACTTGCCTTGCAGGGTGATGAAGATTCGTGAATATATGGTTAAATTCCTGGCCCATGCTAGGTGCTCATCAAATGGTATTATACACTTAGTACTTGGCATTCCCAGCCCTGCTTTTTGTCTTAGCTGGAAAATGTATGCCATTTTGTAGGGAGGGAAATGGGGATTACCTTGCTTTAGCGATGCCACTTCATAGAAAGCATTGGCACGGAGCCTTACTGACCGTTTCCAAAGCAATGTGTGTTCCTTCATCATTCTGATTAAAGTTGGCATTCACTGAACGTTTACGGTGTGATGCACGTGGCAACTCTAATCTTTTATTCCTCAGGAAACCCTATGAAGTAATAGGGACTACCATCCCCGTTTTATAAAGTAAGCAGTGGAGGCTCTGGGGAGTTAAGTGATGTGCCGCAGATCACACAGCCAGTAAATGGTTGGTGAGGGCAGGACTGGAGCACGTCTTTCTTTAGAGTCCTCGTCTATAACCATCAATGTGCACTTTTCAGAACGGGGAGGGGACCAAGAAAAGTGGTAAAACACCTGAGTCAGACAGGAAATCATGCACTTGAATTTCTCAATGTGGTAGATTTTCTAGGAGACATTAACAGTCAGCTCTATTCCGTGCTTACGGTTTGTCAGACCCTGCAAGGTGGTGGAGCCCCATGGTACATTTGATTCAGATGATTCAGTTTTCTGTCTTGTTTATTGCAAGTGACCTTGAATTACCTAAGACCCAGGGAAATGTGTTCTTAATTTTGCCCTTTTAACAATGCTGATCTCCCCCCCTCTAGCTCAGATTTAAATAACCCTTCTGTGTTGTCATGTGCTTAAAAAGCAGCATCATAAAAAATCCCAACCCCAAACTCTCTGTAATTACGGGGTAGGGTGGAGAGGCAGGTGCGCTGAATGGCGAATAATGCGATCTGCAGAGCATTCTTAAGTTGTGCTGGTTATATTCAGTGGCAGGGTTGAAGGCTTGTGCCTGCTGCTGGAATAGTCGCAAAGCAAAACAGCCCCTGCTTCAGCCAGGAGTTTTGGCTGTTTACCTCCTCTAATTTGGGGCACCCGAGGCTCCCATTCTGTGGTGTGAGTGGCTGGCTGGACGCTCACGGCCTCTTCCTCCGCCTGGCCGGAGAGAAACAGAGCTGAGGCCCGGAAATGCTTGCTGGTCACCGTGAACTGGAAACTGGGCTCCTCTTTTCTCCTGTCGGACAGCAGGGGGAAAAAAGTATGACAAGCTTCCAGGAACAAGTCGAGATTTTTTTTTTTTTTTTTAAAGGCCCTTTAAACAAAGACTGGAAATCTGAGAGTGAAATTGCCATGGGGTTTTGGGCAGGGAGCATACAGGATTATCCCTGGGGAGGTGGGCATATGCCGGGATGGGATGTAGGAGGTGCATTTTTGCCAGCTGGCCGAGCAGGTGAGCACCGTGGGCCTGTCGGAAGCGAGGAAGAGGAGGTGGGAAGGCGTTGGCAGGTGGCAGTAATTTGGGAGCTCAACCTGTAAGTGAGGTTGAGGAGAATGCATCAATCCCAGGTGTGAAAGCAAGTGAAAAGGTTGGATTTCACCTGCCTAGGGGTCCTGGGCCTGGTCAGTGCCTTAATCGGACCCCGGCTTGTTGCCACTCCAGCCTGCCGTGACTCTACAGGGTTAATGTTTCCTTCGAGACCAGTCTAGGGACTGATATTTTGGATTCCAGAGACGTGAAGGAACAGGTCTTTTAATTTACATTGAAAAGCAATAAAGAGCAGGAAGGAGATTTCTTGCATTTGCATTTTTTGATAGCCAACTACGTAAAACGGCTCTTGAAGGAGCTGTTTCCCTGATCTTCCCCCATCGAGATCGATCTTGGTTGGCAGCCCTCTCCATGTGCATGTCCTGATAATGGGGGCTCCTTCTCCGGAGCGCCATTGGGCGGTGCCCCTTCCAGGTTGTCCAGGAAGCCAATTTTGGACCCTGGCCTCTGACTCAGTGCGGCCTGCTGGGTGGCTCCCTGAGCCTGGGAGGCGGCCCTGGCAGTGTCCCTTGGCCCAGCCCACGAGCAGGTGCCCCGGGTGATCCTGCTCTGACTCTGGTCTGCGGCCTGAGAGACGCAGGGAAGGGGCTCCCAGGCAGCGCAGGTCCGAGGTGGGTGCAGCCCGTAAGGGCAGTGGCGGCGGCGATCCAGGAGTGAAGGGAGGGAGGGCTTCCTCTGGGTGGAGGCCTCAGGTGTGTGGAGTAGCTGTGAGTTTTGCTCAGAGCTGGAGGCCGGGGTGGGTTTTCTGGATGTCTCCCGTATCCCTTGGGTGGGGAACACAGTTGGAAAAGTTGAGCATGGTTTTGGAGAAGGTGTCTGTTGGAAACCTTGGTCTTTGCAGGGCAGGAGTGGGTAGGTTTTTTGAGAAGAACGAGTGCCTTCGGGGCAGAGGGGATGGGGGGGTGTATTCGGGAGTGGCTCCACTTCCTCACCCTCCTCCCTGCCCAGGTCTCTACTGATCTCTCACTGCCTTGGCCTGATCCAGTGTCTTGGCAGAAAAGCAGTTTATTTGTGCATTTGCCCTTGTGTGGCTGTGTGTTAACTCAAGAGGAGACCAGTGGCCCCCTCCACACAGAGGAGGTGAGGTGCAGCGGACAGCCTGGACCCCGGGGTTTGAAGACCTGGGTCCTGGATGGTGACTTAGACCTGTTTCCTGCCTCTCCCTGGGACACGGCCCCCTCCTCTAACGAGACAGGCTCGGCGATCATTTCTAAAGACCCCTCCAGCCCCGAAATTCTCTGAACGGTGTCCAGTAAGACCGTGCCTACCAGGTTAACACATGACTGCCAAGTGGGTATTTTAATCACTGCAATTTCACCGAGGGTTCATTGCTTCATCAGTCCTGCAGTGCCTTGGAACCTGAGTTGATGGTGGGTCTATGGTGGGAACAATCTGGAAAATGCATCCTTTTTGGGTTGGAAGGCCATTGCCTGGAAGCCTAATTTAATGGCTGGATCCTATGTGAACAGATAGTAAATGTTTCTGGAACCTTCTAGGCCCTGCCACTGCCCCATGAGGACCCCCGGGTTTTGGCTTGTAGGGACCTCATGGGCCAGTAGTCTGGCTTGGCATTTTGAATCCACTTTGGCCAAGCTCCCAGGATAGGCCTGTCTCTCCTTCAGTAACTGCGGCCTTATTCTGGGTAAGAGATTGAGGCCCAAGGGTGGTGGTTAATATTTGCCCGAGGGGATGTCTTATCTCTAACCACCCAAATGTGACCAGAGAAAGAGCCAGGCATGACGCATCTTTTGTTTGTCTCCAATTATGTTTACTAAGATGGGCGGGGGGAGAAGGGTGTATACAAGCGATCCTTCTAGTTAATGAAACCCCAATTGCCCTTAAAATTAGAAACCTTAAAACCCATGAGTTGAATAGAAAAACCTCTTTTCTCTGTTTTGTCCGGCCTTATAGCTGATTCTAAGTCTTTGAAAAATCTGTCACAGCCAGACTTCCTGGTCCCCTTTCCTCACACACCTGGGCTCAGGGAGGCCTTGGTACGGCACTGGGGCTTCCTCTGGGTGGGCCCCTGGTGGACCAGGCCTGAAAGCAGGAATGCAGACCGGGACTGCGTGGGTGCCCTGGTAACCGGCAAGTGAGGCCTGGGGACCTCAGGTTAATGGTTAAGGCCTTCGTGCCTTTTGAGATGAGTTAGTGGCCCTCAGGATTCCCAACCCCCAGCCGGATGTAGGGGCCTTTTCCTCCTAGTAGTCTTTCCAGCTGAGTGAGGATGAAGAATGTCTGGAGGGGCTAGCAGTGTGGAAGTGGGGAACGTGGCTCTCTGGGGGGCTAGTGAATCTGCTGGAAGCCACACCCCTCCCCTGTCATCTTGAGGTGAGGGTGGGAGCAAGCCAGGTGAGGATGTTGAGCATCCTGGACCTCCTGCAAGTTCTGCTTCGGTTTGGATAGTTTTTTAAAAAAGCCCATGTTTGTTTTCATTGTTCTGTAAACAGAAGGCATTAGACCCTCACTGCTCTGGTATTTTCTCTGGGGGCAGCAGCAAGTGGTCTTTTCCTCGCTCCCGTGGGGGAGAAGAGGATGTGGAGCTGCTCCCTGAGGCGGGCAGGTGGGCCGGCGTTTGGTCTGCTTTCAGTTCCACCTTCATTTTTGCATGGGGGACAGCGGCCATGCATCTGGGCTAGTCGTGGGCCTTCTTCATCATCCTACGCCACTCCTAACCATCTGCACGAAGGTCTGCATGAATGTGAAGGGCTGGCAAGTCCCTGGGCAGACGCTGAAGCTGGGGTCGGTTGAGTGACCAGCACAGGGGCGGGCCGTGGGCTTCTGTGGCCTTGGGTGTGGTTTGCCCTCTTTCCATCACTGGGTGAGGCGTCCCAGTATCTTTCGCTTCTCAGTATTGCTGTCCTTTCTGGAAGACTCGGCTTAGGACAAAAGGCAAGGTGGGCACCCCAGACCATTTTCGGTGATGCCCAGATGCAGCGTGAGTTGCCTTAAGTCCCAGGAGAAGCCCTTCAGTGGCCTTGAGGAGAAGGTCTGAAGCCATCTCCCTTTTTAAGAAGCAAGGAGCACAGGACCAGGAAGAAATGGGCCTCTCAGGATCCCAGACGTCCGCCGAGAACAGGGTCCGCCAGATTTAATAACATTGTTTTGTTTCAGTTATCCTTGTTTTTCTGGAAATCTTCTCTGTCCGGCACAGATAAGCGTCCCCTTTGTGGCAATTATGTTAATTTTTAAAAAGCGAGTGGGTTTAAGAAAAAACAGTACTAGCGCTGGGAGCAGTAGGCCAACGTGAAAACCACCGTTTGTGGAACTGCTTGGCTGCAGGAGGCTCAGCAAGAGGGAAAGACCTCTTTCTGGGAAGTCCGGGAGCGTCAGCGTGCACACACCAGACCGTCAGGGTGGCGCTTTCTTTCTGGGGTGGGCAGACAGGTTTGAACAGGTTTTGCTGCAAAGATGGGGAGAGTGTGTACATGTGGTTACACGTACGTGTGGGTACGTGTGCGTGTGTACGTGTGTCCTGTGAACATGTGCGTGCATGTGTGTGTTTGTGTGCAAGCGTGTGCGTGTTTTTTTCCCAGCAGCTGTGGTACTTTGCCCTTAGACTTGCCTCCTGACCGACTCTACTTCTGCCCAACCTTGTGGGACAATTCTGTTTGGGTGATTTTAACCACAGGGAAGCAGCCCAGGAGTTCCAAGGAAAAAGCCCGATTGGCCATATCCCTTTTTAAAACTGTCTGAGATCCTGTTTTCCAGACAGCCTGGTTGCTCCCAAACTTGCGTCATTCCCAGAATTGCTTGGGGACCTTCCTGGGGACAAAGCATGGGACCTGCCCCACCCCGCCCAGCAGGACCTCTGTGTGCCCCAAGGTGATCCCGCTACACACAGGTGAGCAGCTCTGGCTGCCCATTAGAATCACCTGGAGAGAGAGCTGTGGAGGATTTTGAGGCCTGAACCCCACCCCAGAGAAGCCCAACCAGAATCTGTGGGGTGGGGCCTGGCACGGGGACTTAAAAAACTGTTGTTGGTCCTGGGGAAACTTTACTCACACCCGGGAGTGCTCACTGTGATGGAGCAGAGGGACCCATGAGGCATTTAAAAAAAAAAAAAAATTAGTGTGGCTGCAGAGGATACGTCCGGTCCGAGTTCATTCAGTTTCTGGAGGATTTCTGCGGGAAAATGGAGAGGGGCAAGCAACCCAGGGTGAGAGGGAGGGGGGCCCCGGGGTCATCAGGAATGCTGAGGTCATCAAAAGGGCTGTTGCAGGTTTGTTCGGAGCGAGAAGAGTAAGGACCTGGTCGGCCTGCAGCCCAGCCAGGGCAACGTGGTGGGGGCCGCGGCAGGAAGGCAGAAGCGAGGGACAGCTCACGGAGTGGGGGCTGCCCTGATTTCTGTTAGGCTCCTGGGCAGCAAGAGGGGTGACCCGAGGCAGAGACGGCCGGAGCGAATCCCACCGCTTTCAGTGAGGCTTCCTCACCTCGCCCTCGGGAGGGGACTCTCTGGACCCTTGGGAACCTGGCCATTCCACTGTTAACGGTCAGTCTGTGGAGCTACGAAGAGAGAACCAGGCTCCTGGACACTGGAGGGTGGCCAAAGTCATCCCAGTTTTTAAGAAGTCAGGAAAAAGTGAAGCCCTAGTCTGGTGAGCTTGGGTTCCATTTCCAAGGAACTCCCAGAAAAGTGTTCCTGAGCAGCCGTTTTGTGAGCCGGTCTGGAGCTCGGTCCGGAGCTCGGTCTGGAGCTCGGTCTGGGTCAGGGTGATGACCACTTTGTTTTCTCAGAACAAAAAGCACACCAGGCTGCCCTTTCCTATTCTGGTAGGTAGCCAACTGCCAGGTCGGGGAGCGCCTCAGGGCTCTCAGCAAAATATTTGGTAAAGCACTCACGATGCCTTCTTCATGGGCTCCCCGGAGCGAAGCCCAGTCTGGCTCAGGTAGGCACTCGATAATACATCTGTGAAAATCCTTGTGCCGAGATTCAGAAATAGGGACTGGCTGGGATACAGCCACGTGGCTTCGGAGTAAATTCATCAGCTAACCCAAAGCAGGGTCCCCTGAAACGTGACGTAGAAGGCGTCTGCTGAGGCTTTCTGCTTGGAAGGGGGGCAAAGGGGATTGACGGTTTGGCAGGGACACAGCCTGGGGAGCCCGGGAGGGGAGAGGGGAGATCAGGGGGGCTGAAGTTATTTGCTGTGTCTGTGCCACCTCTAACCCCTGACCCCGCCAGGCCTTGACCCCAGCCCCTTCGTGAGTGTTAACTCTGAATCCTTGGCATGGCCTTACCGGGAGATCGTGCTTGGGTGAAACTCCAGGATGCAGAATTTAGACCAAAGGCTGTGCAAGTCTGTAAAAATAATTGCTGGCGCTTATCGAACCCTTCCTATTCTATGCATCTCTCATACATTATCTCGTTTAATCCTCGTGGCAGCCCCACAGGCAGCATTTAGTTTGTTCTGATTGCTTTGGCAGCAGGACATTGACTAAGGCTATAAATTAAATCGTCATCGCAGGACATTGACTAAGGCTATAAATTAAATCGTCATCATCATCATCATTGGGATTTATCCTAATTATCATCGCAACAATCACTGAGCACTTCCTACATGCCAACCGCTACTAAATACTTTGCATGCATCGCCATTAATCCTCATAATAACCCTATGGAGATTTGGGGACGATTCTCCTTATTTAGAGGTGGAGGAACTGAAGATCGGCTTGACCACTGTCGCCTATGCATGCAAATTTCTTCTTCTTTTTTAAGTTTTTATTTTTTATTTTATTTTTTAATAAGTTTTTATTTTAATTCCAGTTAGTTAACATACGGTGTCATATTGGTTTCAGGCATACCATAGAGTGATTCAACACTTCCAGACATACCCTGTGCTCATCACAACAGGTTCACTCCTTAATCCCCATTGCCTATTTCCCCCATTCCCCCCACCAAGCTCCCCTCTGGTAACCATCCCTCTGTTTCTTGGTTTGTCCCTCTCTCTCTTCCCCCCCCCCTTTGCTCATTTGTTTCTTAAGTTCCACAAATAAGTGAAATCATGTGGTATTTGTCTTTGACTTATTTTGCTTGGCATTCTACTCTAGCTCCGTCCATGTCATTGCAGATGGCAAGATTTCATTCTTTTTAATGGCTAAATAATATTCCAGTGTGTGTATATATTTGTATGTCTGTGTGTGTGTGTATATATATAACATATATATATATATATACACACACGACATGTTCTTTATCCATTCATCAGTTGATGGACACTTGGGCTATCTTGGCTTTTGTAGATAATGCTGCTACAAACATAGGGGTGCATGTATCCCTTTGAATTAGTGTTCTTTTGGGTAAATACCCAGTAGTGTGATTGCTGAATCGTAGCATAGTTCTGTTTTTAACTTTTTGAGGAACCCCATACTGTTTTCCACAGTGGTTTCACCAGTTTGCATTCCCATCAACAGTTTAGGAGGGTTCCCCTTTCTCTCCACATCCTCGCCAACACCTGTTGTTTCTTGTGTTGATTTTAGCTATTCTGACAGATGTATGTGATTATGCATGCAGATTTCATGCAGATTCCTAAAGGTGTCCATGGGGTTGGAGTGGTCCAGGGCACTGGGTTTGGTGAGGGTTGTGGGCTGGATTCCTGCCGCCATGCCTGCCTCCTGGCCGGGCGCCTTAGTGCAGGGCCCAGACCGCATGGCGGTAGGTTAAGGGCCCTGCAGATGAGCAAGGCTGAGGAGCTTGTCAAAGCTGCACAGCAAGGAAATGGCAGAGCTGGAATTCCAAGCCTGGTCTGCTCATTCTGGAGCTGGTGCCCCTAAGCAGCACCAAGGCGAGAGAACCGTGTGCCCATCAGAGCCTTTCCGTGTGGCCTGGACTGTCCCAGGGCTGGCCCTCGGAAGAGGTCCTGTGAGACAAGGTGGCTGTTGTTGAAGGGCCTCTCTGCCGATTCTGAGAGCCTGTGACCCAAGTAAGGCATCTGGGAAAACTTAAGATCGTAGAATCTGACATTTCTCCTCCACGTTCCTTCCCTTTTCCTTTCGCTGATTTAAAGTCAACTGCACCCTCTGCTCCCTCCCCCTGCCTTCCAGCCCTGGAGAAAGGGCTGCTTGACTCGTGGGGGGCTGGGGTGTGGATGCTGGGAGGGGCGGGCTGGCCTCCAGCCTTGGGAGGAGGACCGTCTCACAGGTGGTCATGGTAGCCGGTGGGGTGACCATGTCACTGGTCAGGGCCTTTTTCTGGGCAGATGCTCGTTTATCATCCATTGCTTGCCCACAATCGAGCCGGCACGCTGAGCCAGCACACTGAGCCAGCACATTCTACCCGACTGTCAGTCATCATTATCATGACAGAGATGTCTGACTATAGGCCTTGGGGGCTGGAGAACAAATGGCAAGAACGCTGCAGCAGCCGCTCAGCCTTGGAGGAGGGGTGGGGTGGGCAGGGGCGGCCTTGGACTGAGTGAGGGGCTGTGTTGCTGTCTCAGGGAGAAATCTGTGCCTGGCCCTTCCCATGTCTTCTCTGGGCCTGCAGGGCTGGCAGCAGCTCTGGTGGGGATAGTAACAATGAGTCCGTATTACTTGGAGGCGGCATCATGCTGGCTCACCCTCCCTGGGTGTCAGGCCCCATGCTGAGTGCTTTATGAGCATTTGCTGGTTTAATCCTCCAGACAACCCTTTGAGGTGGGTATCGATGATTATTCCTATATTGCAAATGAGAAAAACTGTCTCGGTAGTTCTGAGGAGGGTGTCTTGAGGGAGGAGGATGCTGTTACTTTGTTTAGGAGAGATTATGCTTTCTTCTAAGTCTAAAGCAGAGGTTCTCAACTGGGGCCATCTTATCTTCCAGGGGACATTTGGCAATGTCAGGAGATAGTTTGGTTGCCATGGTTTCGGTTTGCTACTGTCCTCTTGTGGGTAGAGGCCAGGGATGCTGCTAAACATCCTGCAATGCACAGGACAGCCCCTCAAACATAGAATTGTCCAACCCAAATGCCAATAGTGGGAGACTGAAAAACAGACCTAAACAGAGTTAGAAACGGTCAGTATTCAGCCTTTCACCCAGTTTGATATCATTAACTTCTTTTTTAAAAAAATTAATTTGTCAGCGAGAGAGAGGGAGAGAGAGCAGGAGCAGGGGGATCAGTAGGCAGAGGGAGAAGCAGGCTCCTCGCTGAGCAAGGAGCCCAACGCAGGGCTCGATCCCAGGACCCTGGGATCATCATGATCTGAGCCAAAGGCAGACGCTTAACGGACTGAGCCACCCAGGCGCCCTGATATCATTAACTTCTGCTCGAACCCTGCTTGCGGTCACTGGTACAGTTCACCATCTACTTCTGGTCATCCCACTGAACACGAGGTAGGATCGCACCTGCTGCCTTCGTAGAGCTGGGTGGAGATATGACTTATGTTGGCCAATAACACGTAAGCAGGAAGTAACGTGACATTTCAGAGTGGAAAACTTCAGGAGCTCAGGTGCAATTTGCCACATTGCTTCCTCCTTACTGTGGCAACCATCAGAGCTCCCAGATGGTGGAGGCGCCTGCAGCCCGCCTCCTGGACTAAGGAGGACCAGGGTAGAGCTCTTGGTCAACTCTGTGCACGTACAGTGTGAATGAGAGCTAACCTTTGTCATTTACACCACTAAGATTTCACGGCATAGCCTATCTGATGGTGACCGGTGTAGTCGCAATAGAACAAGAAGAAGCTAGGATTTGGATTAGGCTGGTGGCATGTGTTTTCCATCTGTCTGGATACTGTGGACAAAGGCTCAAGTATCCA
This sequence comes from Eumetopias jubatus, assembly GCF_037043125.1. NCBI lineage: Eukaryota > Metazoa > Chordata > Mammalia > Carnivora > Otariidae > Eumetopias > Eumetopias jubatus. The sequence continues at coordinate 123,946,000 of NW_028274816.1, forward strand.
GTATTGGAGGATTGCATACTCTGAAGATGTTGTGCTCAACCCATGGGAGGTTTAGGGATGCTGGCAGATTGCTTCATAGAAGAAATGGGAGTTTAGAAGATCTGTCAGGCCCATCCGGACCTTTCTGAGGTCTAAAGAGCTCAAGTGACGTTGCCAACCATCTGTGAGTCCCTGGCTGAAATGCTCACCCAACTCAGGGAGGGATCTTGTCAGTTCCTGGCCTGGGAATGCTCCAAGGGCAAAGTCCATCTTTACCTGCCTGGGGCTTCTTGCAGCATCTGGCACAGTATTGTTTGTCAAGTGAGTTGGGTGGGGGGACAGGGTAGAAAGTGCCAGATGGTGTGCAGCTGGAGGTCTTGGAGGGTTCTGGGGGAAGAGGTGACCTGAGGGTCCACAGCGCCGGCTTTCAGGGGTGGGGCATGGGCTGGGTGTGTCTCACTTTCTCTGGGTTTCAGAAGTGCAGGAAACACCCCAACCTCAGGGTCTCCGTGAAAAAGGGATACTGCAGGGTGGGGTGTCCTCCTGCAGCTGGCCCTGGAGAGGACCTCTGGCGTTGCCCAAGCAGGTACTGCCTTACCTGACCAGCGCACATGGCCTTGGAGAGGGTGTCACTGTACAGGAATTGCTCTAGAGGCTCCTTAGTGGTGCTCATCTCCCTCAGAGGCTCGGGCAGTGATCGTGTAGTGCCAGGAGCAGGCTTCTCCTGGAACAGAGCCAGCGCCCTTCCCAGCCGCGCAGAACAAAGTCAGCTTGACTCCTGCTCCCAGGTGCCTCACTCTTCCCACCGACAGAAGGGGCCTGATCAGGAGAGCCTGCCCCGTCCGCCTTCACCGAAGTGGCCCTGGAAAGCCAGGGACAGAGGTCCTTACAAGTCAGAAAGGGAGGAACGACATATTAAGTCTCTTGCCATTCTGTTCATGTCTTCAGAGGAACTCTTACCCTGGGGGACAGGATGGGAGCCTGGGGACGGCTCTGACGGTGCTGCCCAGTGGGTACCTGCTGGCTGTGGACAGGGTCTGAGCTGGGAACACTCGTCAGTGGGACTGTCTGTTTAAATCCTCAGGTTGCTGGCTGGAGGGGTCTAGTGTTGCCCCCTGCAGCCCCGGCCTCCCCATTCCAGGCGCTCCTCGCTTCAGGAGTTGGTTCTCACTGTGTGGCCTCCATAGTGCACCCCCCCTGCCCAGCAAGACTGCCTTTCCCACAAGCCTGCAGGCCTGCAGGTGCATGGGTGTGCTTCCTGTAAGTCTGCTCCTTTCCCCTCGCGCTACGTTCATTCATCCAGGAGGGACTGGTTCTTAATCCAAGAAGGTGCCAGCAGTGTCCACCTCAGCTGGGTGATTCATTCGGATCCGGACAGCAGAGGTTTAGTGTTGTTATGACAGGTAACATGGCATAGAGGCCAGGAGCCCTGCTCTGGAGCCCGACTGCCTGGGTATGAATCCCAGCCTTGCCATATGCCCTAGCTGTGTGACCTTGAGTGAGTCATTGATCTGCCCGTGACTCAGTTGCCTAATTGGCAAAACAGGAGTGATCACAGTACTTAACCTCCGTAGCGTGGTGGTGCAGTTCGGATGAGCCAGTGTATTTAGTGTGGGCGAAACGCTTACAGCCGTGCCCATACACCCTAAACAAGGCAGCGGTTCACATTTTTTTATTGCTCTTTCCCTCATTTTGTAGCCAGGTCGTGACGTGATCAACAGGTTGCCGTCAGCCATGCTTCTCCCCAGTTCTTTGATGTAACCATTGTGTTCTTACTCTCGCTGGAAGCACCAAGCAAACATAGTTCAAGTCTTAGCCGCCCCCCCCGCCCCATGCGGGGTGTAGGACTCCAGACCTTGGGGACAGCTTTGTGTACGCTTGGTTTTCTTGGTATTTCTCTCAGTTTTTCTCTTCCCAGAAGATAGCCGCCTTTAAAAAATGATGCGTTGCATAAACAGCGTTACGATTTTTAAAAAATTGGCTTACTGCCCCTGACCTAACTGAAGCTGTGTTACCTCCATGCCTCCTCCCTGTCCTCGTCGCAGGCAGATAGGCATCTAGTAAGGAAAGAGCAGACACACGTTGGACAGTGCTGTCTCCCCCACCGCCCCAAATATAACACACCAGAAGGTGGTAGAAGAGCAGTGAATTTGAGGACTGGGGTCTGGTGGGCTTTGGCTCAGGGTGGCCTTAACCCTTGCTGGCCGGGCCTTCTTGGGCAAGTTCATTGGACTGTGTGGAGCCTTGCTCTCTCCCTCACGTAGCTTGGGAAGAAGACTATCATAACTCCTGGCTTTGTAATAATAAAAAGAGGTAGTATAGGTAAATATTCTAGTTTAGTGTGGTTATTGAATAAAGCATACTCTTTTTTTTTTTTTAAGTAGGCTCCATGCCCAGCGTGGAGCCCAACCCTGCACTTGAACTCACAACCCTGAGATCAAGACCTGAGCTGAGATCAGGAGTCGGACACTTAACTGTCTAAGCCACCCAAGGTGCCCCCAAAGCGTACTCTTTATTAGAAAAGCTGTGCATGTTTACCATAGAGGTTTTACTGGTTGCCTGATACTTGGTCGCATGCATCTAGCCAGATTTTTCCAATCCGTGTGTGGGGTTGGACATTATTTCCCTTTTGATTGTATTTTTCTGGAAGCAGCCGTCTCAGGGGCTGACAAGCTGCGAGCCCCTGGAGTCAAACTTTACCCTTTGAAGTTGGTTAACTTGGTGTTCTTTGGGATTTGCTTAGCTGAGAGGCTGCCCAGAGGCCCGCTGAGGGTCAGCTTTTATCTCTTGTCGTGGGGGCCGGGGTGGGGGGTTCCCCTAGGCTGAATTTTTCTCTCATGTGGTCTGGGTATAGGTTCAACTCCCTGGGGGACGGTGCTGCTTCGTGCTTTGGGTTCTGCAGGTGTCATGGAAACCCCCCCCCAGCCGTGCCCAAGCCCGAGGAAGAAGGAGGGGAAAACTTTTTCACAGCGGACAAACAGGTATTTCCTGTCGGCCCCCAGCTGTCAGAGAAATCAGCCCCCTTGGTAATTCAGAAAGAGGAGCCCCACCCATGCCACTCCCCACCCACCGAGGGTCAGAAACTCCCAGGATTTAATGAACGGGACAGCTGCCCTGTCTGATGGAACTTTATGTAATAGTGGAAATGTTCATTCTGCTCTTTCCTGTATGGCAGCCATTAGCCACACGTGGCTATTGAGCCCCTAAAAATGTGGCTGGTCCATCCGGGGACGTGCTCTAGCTGTAAAAATGCATGCAGATTTAGAAGACAATGTGAACCAAAGAATGTCCAAGATCTCCTTACTTTTTAATATTTTGTATGTTTTTTATTACGCATTGGAGTGATTTGGGGGGATATGATTGGTTAAATGTCATTGCAATTGATATCTTCTGTTTCTTTTTATAACGTGGCTACTAGAAAATCTAAAGATCCATGGGAGCTAACATTACACTTTTGTTGGGCAGCGCCGTTCTGGAGCGTAGGCTGGTAGCTACTGTCCTGCCCCACGAGGGGTTGACTTGCCTTGGAGAGGGGAGAAGTGAAACCCACCTGGGCACCCCCCTAATCCCTCCCTGTGCCCCAGTACCTCCTGCTTCCAGCCCTGCCCCGGGGCAGAGTATGCACAGAGACAGCTACCCTGGTAATACCTCTGGGGTCTTGGGCACAGAAGTCAGGTCACGGAGGGAACTTCTCGCAGAGTGGAATGGCTTAGGGTGGACTTTGCGGGGGGGTTATGCCTGGAAATGGGCTCAAGGGTGTCCTACTGGACCTGATTTCATGAGCCCTGGCTGGGATCCTGGCTCTGAGCAGTTAGAATAATGGCTAATATTGATTGGGTGCCTGTGACAACCCCAAGCCCTGTGCCTCATCCCTCTGAATCCTCCCACCGGTTGGGAGGGTCCATGATGCCCATTTTGCAGATGAGAATCACAGGGACCAAGCCGTAGTGTATTGGCCCAAAGTCCTGCTGTCTGGTAAGTGCCAGAGCTGATGGTGAAACCTGTCTGACTCGGGCTCTTTACCCCACTCCGCTCCGCTCTCTGGGCTCAGTCCCTCTTTTCCCTCCGAATCTCCGTGTCCTGCTGAAAACAGAGGAGCTGGACACTTGCTCATAGGAGGTGCAGGAAGGGGAGGGGGTACCACACAGGCTTCAGACCAGGGAGCCCGTCCTGGAGAGAAAACAGGTGCACTTGTCTCCATTGGGCTCTTCTTTCTGTGTTAACTGAGAGTTGGCCTGGATTTTGAACAGCCCCATCAGAGAACCCAGGCATCCAGAGGTCGGGTGGCCAATCCTGATGCCCCAGCAGATACTCTGCAGAGCTAGGCAGGGTGAAGCCCAGGTTTCCGTGTTCCTGGCATTAGGGTACGACCCTGCTTTCCAGGCCACATGCCTTTTAAACATTGGATAAATATTGGTTAAAGAAGCCAGAGCCCTCTATTAGGTGTGTGTTGGGGAGGCCCTGGGTTCCACCCCCTTGTCCAGGGGCCAGGGTGGGGGGCAGATTTAGTTCACACGTAGTGGGGGGGGGTCACTGTATAATCCTAACTTGGGAGCCTGAGGTACAGCCCCCCTCACCCCCGACCTCCCCACCCCCACCCAAAGTGTCCAGGGCATTGGCCAGTCCCTATCTCCACCCAAATCCACCTGGGCCACTTCCTCACTGTTTGCTCCGCCCTGACCTGAGATAACACGGTGGTTTTCTCTTTTTCCACGTTCGTTCCTTCTGAGGTCCTTCTGAGGGCCGTGAGTCGTGGCAGAGCCGAGTCGGGAACCGCCGTCCCTGACTAGCCTTGTGCAGGTGGCAGGGGTTGTGCTCTCCCCATGCTCTGGGTCTCACTGGGTCTCAGTGACCTCATACAAGTCACTTTGCCTCCCTGAGCCTCCATTTCCTCATCTGTAGAAGGGGAATGTTGGTTATGAGAAAACACACCCTGAAGAGAAGTGAAGGTTGAGAACATGTCAGAGGACTTGGTGAAGCATGTGGTACCACCATGAGTGGTCATTTTATCAGTCGGTGGCCATTTTGCAGACAGGAAGGAATTGGAAAGAACACCAGAGCTAGAGGGGCACCTGGGTGGCTCAGTCGGTTAAGCGTCTGCCTTGGGCTCAGGTCATGATCCCAGGGTCCTGGGATCGAGTCCCATATCCAGCTCCCGGCTCAGTGCAGAGCCTGCTTCTCCCTCTCCCTCTGCTTGCCGCTCCCCCTGCTTTGTACTCGCTCGTGCTCTCTCTGTCAAACACATAAATAAAATCTTAAAAAAAAAAAAAAAAAAAGAACAGCAGAGCTAGAGAAATCGGAGCCCTGACACCGAATAGCTGAGGAGCCTTAGATTTGGGTATCCCAGGGAATGTGGCCTCCCAAGCCTCAGTGGCCTGGTCTGCAAAGTGGGGTTTCTGCAGAGGGTTTAAAGGAGACTTCGTGTGCCTGGCTTGTGCGTAGTAGATGCTTAGCCGCCTCTCTTCTCCCGAATGCTCGGGCCGTGCTATGGTCTGCTGAGCCGAAGGCTGTCAGGGGAGTGCTTGTCTAGCTCCTTTTTAAAGTGTACAAATACCACTTCCTGGCTCGGTTCTCGGCAGTGGAGGAGTTTCATCCTTGAGCATCCTGCAGCCTCCCAGGCAGACTTCTGGGCCGGCATTATCTCGGTACTGGCAGCGCTCTGCTCCAGTAACAGTGTGGCATCTTAGCAAATCATGGAGTGCCTTCATGTCCCCCATCCTCACAGCTTTCCCTGCAGCGGGCTGGATGGCCATCGTCCCATCTTAGAAGACAGGTTCTCAGCAGGTGGGGTGAGAATACCTGTGCACATAGTCCTTGGAAGAACAATCTTGAAACTCCAAAAGAAGCCCTTGCTATCAGATTCTTTGCTGTTCACTTCTTTCTTGGAAAAATAGTTAGGAGGGTGGGATAGAGATTTTATGGTCCATGTTGCTCTTGCAGAACGGTTGCCTGGGAAGAGTGGACAACCGGCGTGTGGTGGGGGCAGCTGGCTGGCCGGAAACTCGCCATTGCTAAATCCCCTGCCACCTGTAGGGAGCTGACTGTTGGGTGTAGATACCATCGTGATGACTTAGAGCCAGGAAGGGTCTCTGCTTTTATTTTCCTCCTGGTCTGAGTGCTTTGGGGATTCCAGGCTGGTAAAGTGAGCACCCGGGAGTAGTTTTGCTCGCCTGGGGGCGAGGGGGGGTGCAGGCTGCCTGTAGTCTGCTGGGAAGAGGTTTTAACACCCATGAATGGGTGGGGGCATCGGTGGGCACTTGGGGACTAGAACTCAGAATGGAAGGACAACAGCCTGCCCTCTCGATCTGTCAGGTTCTACTCATGAGGGACCTGTGGACGGTTGGGTGGTTTCCTGCAGGACCCTGGCGGAGTGCTGGGCTGGCAGGACTTGGCCGTGGCTTGGTTGGGGCATCTCTGTAGAGAGAATGTGTGCTTTAAAGGCGGCTTTGGTCAGCCATGAAGGCTTAGGGCAGGGGAGGGGTCCTGAGTGAGCCTTGGGCAGTACCCAAGCAAAGTTGCCCAGGGAATAGGGCACCCCAGCCATTAACCTGTGTCTTCCATCACTGTGGTTAGCTGCAAGCTTCCAGGTTTCTTTGTTTTTGTTGTTTCTTTTTTCTTCAATGCCCCCAAACGTGGCAGTTTTCAAACTAGGTGTTAGGTAAGGACAAGCTCAAGCTCACCAAGCAAACACCTGCTCACTGGGGAGGTGGGGGGGGCGGAATATGCGGATTTATACAGCCATTGTAGGAGAGCAGAACCCGAGACAGCAATTTTTCAGCATAAAACAGTAAAGTGGCTCTGTGCAGTCTCTAGCTGTCTTGTGTGTGTTCAGTTAGCTTGGGCCCATTCTCAGGGCTGGGAGCAGGTTAGACCCTCGACCCACTGTCTCCTCATAGAGGTCCTGGCTGTGGACCGGGCTCTCAGCTTTTTGCTCCGATGGCCCAGCAAAACATCCACCTCTTTCTGCCATACTGACTTTTCTAGTGCTTTCTGAGCTTCTCCTATTTTAGGTCTTTGTCACTAATCTGTGGAGTAAATGTGTATGTCCCAAACTATTTCCTTCCTCCAAGGAGCTTACAATTCTGGTTGTGGGAGATAAGAGACGAATATACTTGAAGCCTCTAAGGAAGAATGTAATGTGCTACCTTGGCCGGTTTCTGGCTGAACACAAATGTGAACATCACCCCCGCCCCCGCCACTTCGCTGAAGAGAAGGGTGTGGGGCACCCTGGCTGGGGTGGGGGTGGGATGGTAATACGGTAGCAGGAGATTCAGGTTCAGTTCAGATATATTGAGTACCCACAGTGGGCTGGGTTTGTTATCCGGACCTCATTCTTCTTAATTTTTTATTTTTAACTGTTTCTATTTTAAGATACAACAGAGTCAGAAAAGTACACAAGGCATAATGGTACAGCACTGTGCATGATCACAGAGTGAGCACCCTTATAACTACTGTTCAGATCAAGAAATGCAACCTTGCCAGCACCCCAGAGGTCTCCCTGATCACGACCCCTTCCTCTTAACAACCCAAAGTAACATTGGCCTGACTTTCATAGTCGTCGCTTCCCTTGCTTCTGAAAACGATTACGTTATCATCCATGGGCATCCCTAAACACCGCCATTTAGTTTGGCCTGCTTTTTGGACTTTCTGTAGGGAGAACCAGACTGTAGGTATTCTTTAGTATTTGGCTTTTTTTTTTTGCTCAACATTGCATTTGTGAAATGTAGGCATTTTTTTGTTGCATGTACCTGTTACCCTTTTCACTGCAGTGTACTATTCCATCGAGTGATTAGCACAGTTTCTGTTCTCCTGTTGATGGACATTTGGTTTGTTTACAGTTTGGGAACGTGACCCCCCCCAGTCCTGCTATGATCATTGTTGCACGTACCTTTTGGACGCGCCTGTGTGTACACACGTGTGTGTGCATGTCCTCCTGCTTTCTGTGGGGTGTACCTGGTGGTATAACCGTGTCATCTTGTTTCTTCTTTACATCGGCCCCTGTCAGCAGGTTGGGGAGGGTTGACTTGGCTCAGCAAGTGGGCATCTTGGCTACTGTCCTGCCTCTATACTCCTTGGGTTTTCTCTGAGCACCTAGTGGGGCCATATCACCTTTCCCGCTTGTAAAGCCTGAGTTCGGTGCCTGGGTAACTCTGCAGGTGGACTGAGTATCATGTGACAGACTGGTCAGGAGGGGGAGTGGACAGTGCCGGGGGTGCAGCCTGTCCGTCACAGTCCTCCAGGGGGACCCGAATGCCCAGCCCCTTGAAGCTTCGGTGTCTGCCCACAGTGTTTCCTCCTGACTGGTGTTGGCACCCCTCCAGCATCCCCAGTGGAGAATGGTCAGGAAGGCCCAGGCCTCAACCGAGTCTCCTCTCCTGCTTGCAGCGCAGCTAAGCTCTTAATGTGTTTTCATCAAAGCAGAAAGGTCCTATTGTGGCACTGACGCCTTTGCCATAAAGCGCTTTTTGTTTCCTAACAAAATTCCAAGTTGCAAAAGCAAGTCAGCTTAGCAAAGACACAATGCTAGTGAATGGCCACTTGCCACTCGCGGCAGCGAGGCAAAGCTCCTGATAGATCACGGGGGTGGGGAGCAGCCTCTGGTTTACTGAGGCACCCCAAAGACACCAAGATACTTTGCAGGCTTACTTGGAGTAAGATATTTAGGAGTCGTTCTGTTCGTCCTGGAATTACAATCTGATATTAATGTGTCAGGGTTCACTTGGATCCGTGTTTAGAAAATCCGGATAACACTGGGTTAAACAAGTAAGGGGGTTAGTTTTCTCATGAAACAAGAAGTCCAAAGGCAGGCAGTCATAGGGCTTCCTGTTGACTCCTTGTGTCCTTTTGCTGTATCATTCTTAGTGCATAGCCTTTTCCCTCAGGCTCAAGATGGCTGCTGCAGCTCTGGGCTTCACAGCTGTATTCCAGGCAGAAAGAAGGTGAGAGAGAGGGTGGAAGCCGGTTTTTGCCAACTGACTCTTACTCATTTGAATGAGGAAAACAAGCTTCCCAGAAGTACCAAGCAGTAGGCTTCCCTTTACGTTTCAGTGGCTAGACCTGGGTCATGTGGCAACCACCACATGGGAGCCCGGGGCGGGGGGCGGGGGTAGGGCATGCTCTCTATACAAAATTAAGGGGCCCTGAAGTTCTGGAAGAGGGGAGGGTGGATACGGGAAGGCCGCTAGCTGCAGGTGCCGTGATGTGCGGGGTGGCGTAGGAAACAAGTTCACGTGTCGGGAAGTCCACTTCCTTGGTAACACACTTACTCCTGTGAGCACCGAAATGTGTTTTGATCATTTAAAATGGTTCCAGAAGGTGCGGACATGGTTAACGGCATCAGATTTTTCACCGTGGCTGGGGAACCTCCATCCCTCTCTTGGGGTGTGGTCCGAAGGGCTGCTTGGCCCACGGCAAGTCTGCGTTTTGAATCTTGGGGCTGCTTTGTGGCTTCTCCCACTTGTTCCGTCATTGCTGTCACATCTTGTGGTCTCTGTGCAGCACTTGCCTCTAGATGCTTTGGTTCTTTTCACCTTCAGATTGCCTGCTTTCTGTATTTTGTGGACGGGAGACCCCGGGTATCAGATGCGACAGAAGCACGCGCAGATGGAGGGTGGCTCTGGGGAGAGCGGGAAGGACAGGTTAGCTCCAGCCTTCAAGCACAGGCTCGGGATAGTCCGCTCAGAGGCCTTTGCTTTCTTCTGGCCAACGAGATAAGAGAATTAATGATTATACTTTAAAACAAAAACAAAAACAAACTAAGGACAGTTTCCAGTCCTATCCTCCCATCAAGGTGATACTAGGTAATGGGATTTATGTGGCTAACTAAGTGCTGGTTTTCTCATCACCACTCAACTAACTTCCTCCTTGCCTCCTCTGTCTCTCGGAATGTAAAACCCCATTTTATAAGCACAACCTCTGTAAAACGTATTTTTTTTTTTCCCTGACTGAGAGACCTATCCCATTCAGGCAATAAACAAAGGAGAAAATCAAGAAGATGTGGCTGTGTGACTTTAGACAGGTTACCCAGTCCCTCTGGGTCTATTTCCTTACCTGTAAAAGGAGGATAAATATTAATTGCTTTGGCGTCATTTAAAGAAGTAAATTAGAATGAGTTAAAAAATGGAATCGTTGGCTAGCACATAGTAAGTGCACAATAAAAACTGTTACTGACATTGTTGTCATTATTATAGAAGGGGTGTGTTCAGTGTGGGATCAGGCTGCCCAGGGAAAGTATCTGGACAGACAGCAAGCTGAGCCATATTTACCCGATGACAGAGATAAATCCATTGTTTGGACAACACTAGGGACCCAACAATGGATATCTTAGTGTGTCTTTGCCCCCTTCCCGTGACAGTGCAGAGTGGAGTTTCTTTTTCTTCCTTCCTTCCAATAATTTTATATCTGGCTATAAAACTAGGTATGTGTTCCTTGTGGAGAATTTGAGAAATGTAAAAACATAAAAGGGAATTTTAAGATCCCTCTTAAAACACATGTACCTATGTGTGTGCATGTGTGTGTGGAGACAGAGAGAGACAGAACTTTATTTTTTTAAATATTTTATTTCTTTATTTGACACACACACAGAGAGAGAGAGAGAGAGAGAGCAAGCACAAGCAGTGGGAGGGGCAGAGGCGAGGGAGAAGCAGGCTCCCCGCTGAGCAAAGAGCCCGATGTGGGACTCCATCCCAGGACCCCGGGATCATGACCTGAACTGAAGGCAGATGCTTAACTGACTGAGCCACCCAGGCGCCCAGACAGAACTTTAAAAAGGTTCTGGAGGTGTGGAACAGCTTGGATGGATTAGCTTAGCAGCAAGGTGAGGCAACAGCTCTTACCTTTTCATTTCTAAAGCATTTCATGCTGGGCGGGGAAGCTGCACTTGTGAAATTTGGCATGAACTTTAATATTCTTAAAGTGAAAAGGCTGAAGGTACTTGCTTTGAAAGCACTCTCTCTGGGAAGTGTAGACGTTACTCAGAATAGCATAGAAGTTTCTAGTAATCCTGGTGTTTGCAGTCCGCCCACCTGTCCATCTGCCTTCTGAGTGCCTACTCCCTACAGGCACGGTGTGCCCTTGCCGGGCCCCCACGGCATGTCGAGGGAGGAGACATCTGCGTTAATCACTGAGGTTCTGTGCTGACAAGTCTTGTGGGAAAACGGAAGTGGGAGCAGGAACCTGTTGGCAAGAGTGGGGAGAGCTTAAGACTGTGATTTAAAACGGGAGAGAAGGTGTATCAGGCCTCCACCAGGCAAGGGACACGGTCTCACCGGGAAGGTTCCACATCCTTTGGTTGTGGCTGCGGTGGCCAAAAGACTGGAAAGAGCCTTCAGGGGAGCAGACGTTCACTGGTGCCTGCTCTGGCTGGCGTCTGTGGTAGGACACATGAATCAGTAACCCTGTGTCATGTTTTAGAGCTTTAGATACAGCCATTGGGTGATTCTGCCCAGGTCACGCTGCCCCGAGGTGGCAGGGCTGGCCTCAGCCCCAGGCTGGCTTGACCCTGAAGCCCTGGACTGCAGAACTCCCCTCTGGGCCTTGCAGACTGCTGCTGCTGGTGGGCAGGGTAACGGCTGACCAGAGGCGTCCATAAATAGTGGCTTGTGGCCATCAGCAGATGGAAAGCCTGGTCGTGGTTCCCCTGCAGAGGGGTGGTCCTACTCAGAACTGAGGCTTTGGACTAATCATAATAGTAAATGACCTGGGCGGCCCCCACCCCTTAACAACCCCCAGGGACTCCACAGCCCTCAGATGTGGGAGACCTGGGAACCCCTGCCTGTCTCTGCGCCTTGGGTGCCCACTGTCCAAACGTGGGTCCCGGCCTGCCCTGGGGCTCAAGTGTGGGGCACTGTTGGGGGTCAGCTCCCAGAGGCAGGAGGACAGGAAGTCCCTTCAGGGTTGTTCAGTTCAGCAACACTCTTCCCCATGCCCATTTTACAGCGGAGGAAACTGAGGCTTGCTGAACCCCCAGCATTTTGGTGCCTCTGTGGGCATCAGCGCGGTTCTCTCTCTGACTTCCTGGCCAAGGGAGGTTTGATGCCAGGAACAAGGAGCCAGATAGTGATGGCTGGTCTGTGCCATGCTGAGAGTCACGGGACTCCAGCTGTCCCTGGAGTGAGATGTCCCCTCACTGTACCCGACTGAGGCCAGAATGGAGGGCCCTTCTCTGTGGGGTCGGCAATGTGAGCACCTCGCGCGGCCAGGTTGTTGTGTGGAGACTGGGGGATGGCTAGACCAAATGAAAAAGCAGAAGGGCCACTGAGCTTTATGATTGTTCAAATCCTGGACATGGGTGGGGGGTTACGGCAGAGGTGAGGGACCTGAGCCAGCACCGCAGGAGAGCCCGTGGTACAAGCTTTGAACCTGGGCCCCGGTGATGGGGAAATCTCTCGGGCTGCCTCCAGATACTGGGTAGAGGGAGGTCTCAGGAACCGGACCGATGGTGCTTTGCAGATGGCGATGGCAGGCGCTCTGCGGAGCTCCTTGTATCTAATTATTTCATGTCACCCCAGCACTCCTCTGAGGTAGGCAGCACTGTCCCCATTTTACATACGTGGAGACAAGGTTCTGGGGAGTTACGGACCTTGGCCAAGTTCATGGAGCACATAGAGTTTGACTTCCACATTCTTCCTACCTCGCCATGACAAAATGCCCATCGTATTCGGGATGCACTCCTAGATCCAGGTGGTGTCTGGTGCTTACCACTGGCTGGGCGGAGAAGCAGAGCTCAGGGAGGTAGACACCACCCTTGGGTAATGGTTCGGGCACCCCTGCAGGAGGGAGGGTTATGTTTCTCTCCTCCCGGAGCAGGAGCTTTGGAAAGCTTAAACCTCTGAATTTGTGGCCTGGAAGCAGAACAAGTTAATATTTGGAAGGGCTTTGTTTGAACTATTCCTTGCACTTGCTGAGTGCTTTGCCCACCAAGTGTTTGTTAACTAAAATGAAGGTATATAAATAAATAAAATGCTAATAACACCCCCACTGGCCCGGAAGTCTCCTTGTCTCCTTGTCTCGGCTGGCTTCTCCATGCAGAGCTTGCACAATGGAGCTTTGTTCTTTTGCCCCTTTGTCTGCAAGAGGCCTCTGCGTGGCTGACTCACAGGCAGGAGGCCCGGCTGTGCTTGCTCGAGTTTCCCAGGCCGCTGCTGTTTCCCTCCAGGGGCTCCCGGACTGGGAGGTGACCCTCCGTTCCGTGGATGGCGGGGGATGCCGCCTTCAGCCTGTGGTTCCCTGTTTCCCCAACAGACAGGAGAGGGTGAGACCCGCCCCCACGAGGGGACACCCAGCTGGCTGAGAGCAGGTCGAGAGAAGGTGAGCTCTGGAGGTGGTGTGATATTTTCCATTTGCCTGTCTTCTAAGTCACTACATCGCTGTGAGAAGGGAGCTGGTCCGGAGGTGCTGTTGGACCGTCTGCTTTGGGACTTGGGAAGTTCCGTGGACAAGTCGGTCTTGTGAAGTGGGATTCCCAGCCTTCCAGCACCAGTGGCTGCCACCGCCCCCAACAGTGCTCACCACAGCGGTTCTTAACCCTGTCTGCACATCACCTAGGCTGCTTTTATTTTGTTTTGTTTTGTTTTTTAAAAGATTCTATTTATTTATTTTAGGCGGGGAGGAGGGCAGAGGGAAAAACCCAAGCGGACTCTGTCCTCAGGGTGGAGCCCGACTCAGGGGCTTGTTCACACGACCCAGAGATCATGACCTGAGCCAAAATCAAGAGTCAGATGCTTAACCGACTGAGCCGCCCAGGCATCCCTCCTGGGATGCTTTGAAAACATACTGATGTTGGGGGCGCAGCCCCAGCCCAATTGACTTCGTACCTCTGAGGTGGGTCCCAGGCACCCCATCCCTATACTCTCTCCCAGTGATCCTATATACGATGAGGGGCCGGAACACCCGTTAGAATGCTAGAGCTGAAAAGACCGTTCCAGTCGCTTGTCCCTCCCTCGGGTTTACCCCCAGGAAGGACAGTGAGTTGGCGAAGGCTACTCTGGTAGGGTCAGACTGGGTTAGAACCGGGTCTCCACTGTGGGACTCGGGCTTTCCCCCAAGCGCTGACTGCTGCCTCATTACTCCTCATGCCTCTGGTTATGGGAAAGGCGGGCAGTCGTTTGGCATGATGTTGTTAATAAATTGTCTGCTTGTCACCCATGCTGGTAGGGAGACCAGGCTTAGCGTCGCATTGTCCAGGAAAGCTTGCCAGTGGCTCCCAGCTAGTGTTTAGTCTTCCCATCCTTCTCTGCTCCCTTTATCTCGCGTATTGTTGACATTGCATCCTTTCACGTAGCATTACAGTTACTTATGTTCTGGGCTGTGAGCCTCCCGGGGTTCTCGCCATCGTTATAAACCCGTGCCTGGACAGAGCAGGCATTCAGGAAGTGTTGATGGGGTGCGAGGGTGGATACCTATCCAGGAGCATTCCATCGTTCTTCTGACCCACTGGGTTCAGTGGGTCAAGGCATTTACCCTTCTGCATCTGAATCGCGTCCAGATGAAAAATGCATGGCCAGGCAGAGTCAGGAAAAACAAGACTGGGAAGGGGCTGTGTACTTGATCACAGGAAGATTGGCTTACCTAAAATAACAACCGTGGCTCCTCCCCAGCCCTCCCTCCCCCTGGCCCTCCTGCCCAGTGCTCTTTCTCAGTGGGCAGATCTAGTGTAAGTGTCGCAGCTGGAGTCCCTGGCTTGTGTTTGGAAATAAACAAGTTGGCCCCTCCCTCTGTCTGGGACTTTCCTTTATCAGGAGATATTCACAAGCCATCACCCAGGATGCAAGGTTTCTTTCCAGCAGCTGGAGAACTCTGGGGAAAACAGGGAGGGCTTGTGATGGGTCAGATACCCCCAAACTGTCCTCCTCTGTGTTCTTGGTGGTTTTTGGGGAGGCTTGAGGGGATGTGGATGCAGAGGACTCCCCCTACCCGCCTCCCTTTTGCAGGGTGGCCTGTCTCCACATAGCAGCCAGGCAGCCTTCTGGGGAGAGGAGCTCAGGCTGAGGATATTCCTCTGTGTCTGCTGTAGCTGATTCAGAGTATTCAGGGGCATGTGCATGCTGGGTGGGGGGATGGATGTGGAGGCCGATGACATCAGCAAAGTAAAATAACAGTGATTCAAACAAGTTAATTTTTCTTACACATAAAAGAGGTCTTGAGGTAGGTAGCCCTGGGTTGATGTAGTGGATCTGCAAAGACATAGGGAAGTCACATTCCTTCCAGTTCACCCCCTCTGCCATTCCTTTGCCTCATGTTCCAGGATAGCTGCTAGAGCTCCAGCTATCAAATCATCTTTCCAGGCAGTGGGATGGATGAGGGACTGGGGGGAAGGGATGTGTTCTTTAAATATTCTTTTTGAGATTGCCATATGACACTTGCATTGACATGTCATTGGCCAGACGTCAGTCATACAGTTACACCTAACTACAAGAGAGGATGGAAATGAAATGAGCCAACTAAAAATCAGCATTCTGTTAGGAAGAGTGGAGAGTGAGAAGTGGGAGACAACTAGATGATAGAATAAGGTTCGCTCAGACCTGCTGAGTTTGAGGTGCGTCTGTGCCTTGCAGGCAAGCCATCCCTTTGGGAGTTGCACAGATGGGTCTGGAGTTTGAGAGAGGGGTGGGGCCCAGAGTTTCTGGTTAAGGAGGTGTCAATATATACAGGTGGTGGTGGGGGTCCTGGGGAGGAGGGTCCTGTGCCTTCAGAAGCAGAAGGACAACAGGAAGCCAGGAGCAGGCAGGCAGGAGGAGAGGCTCGCTGTGCTACCTGTCCTAGTGAGGTCAAGCAGATGCACGTGGAAATAAGACTAAGTCTGTGGGCTTCTGCAAGAGCAGTCCCAGTGAAGTGGAGAAACTGAGACCTTTGGGCCTGAAGGAAGAGTAGGGAAGGTGGACGTTGGAGGGAACGTGTTTTCTTAAGGTCAGAAAGACTTGAGTGAGGGTTTAGAGGCTGCAGGACAGCTCGACCCCGCTTCTCTAACCCCCCACTGCCTTCAGAGGGAAGGAGGTGGCCATGGGAGGTGATGAGTTCCAAGGCGCAAGGAGAGGCACGCTGAGGGAGTTTCAGGCCAGACCGTCTGTGCGCGGGTCAGCTCTTCTGGCTTGAAGCAGGAAGACCCGGGAACTGGGAAAGAACGAGCGGTTAGGTAGAAGCAGGGTGAAAGAACTGCTAAGCCACAGGAAGGAGGTTCAAACCCACACCTCTGAGGGGATTCAACCCACCTGCATATTTAGTTTTCTCCAGTAGCAATTAAAGAAGCAGAGCAGGATCTGTTCCCCAGGATTAGGAGGCACAGGCCGGGTGTCAGGAAAAGGCAGGAGGCTGCGGGGTCCTGGGCGGGGGTGATGGTGGAGTTCAGGCAAGGTTCAATTGTATTTGGTGCTCGCTTTTCTAAGTGGCAGAGAAGGATGGGACTTGTTTTAGAACTATTCCCATTAGAAATGGTGAAAAAGCTAAAAAGTCTCAGCCCGTGAAGTTGTAAATGTCAGGGCATTTTCCTGTCATTGCTGAGAATCTGATCATCCTTGATAGGCAGAATTGAGTGCTCTCAGTCACCCAAATCAGTGATTCAGAAATCTTGGCTTGCATTAATTTGTAGGCCATTTATTTAATATCAAACTGTACCCACTTGTTACTTTGGATGGGGCAGCGTATCGTCAAGCAGGTTGTGGACTGCACAAGGGGCTGAGAGATGCTGAAATCCACACTGCCCCCATTTGCCAGGCATGTGCCCTGTGCATGACTGTGCTTCGTCTCCATAAAGGGAGGGGCACC
Source organism: Eumetopias jubatus (assembly GCF_037043125.1). Lineage (NCBI taxonomy): Eukaryota > Metazoa > Chordata > Mammalia > Carnivora > Otariidae > Eumetopias > Eumetopias jubatus. The sequence goes on from NW_028274816.1 coordinate 123,962,740, forward strand.
CTCTTTCGACTTAGATCCAGGGCTAGTTCTCTGGCCCTGACCTTGGGTTACTTAACCTCTCCATGCATATTTCTTCTGTGGCGAGGACAAATAAGTTACTACAGGTAAAGTGCCCAGAACTGTGCCTGGCACTTGTTAGGCACCGTGTAAGGATTGGCTGCTGTGATTATATTTAATTGGGGAGTGATTTGAGCCTCCTGGCTCTCCTTTTCTGAAGGCGTATCTTGTTGGGTTTGTCAAAGCCTGGCATTTAGAAGGGGTTTGGGGGGGCGCCTGGGTGGCTCAGATGGTTAAGCGTCTGCCTTCGGCTCAGGTCATGATCCCAGGGTCCTGGGATCGAGTCCCGCATCGGGCTCCCTGCTCCTTGGGAGCCTGCTTCTCCCTCTGCCTCTCTCTCTCTCTCTCTCTCTCTCTCTGTCTCTCATGAATAAAAAAAAAAAAAAAAGTTTTAGAAGGGGTTTGGGGCCCTTAATTGCTTACAGTTTGGTCACTGAGCTTGCATTTCCCTTCAAGGATTCTTTCCAAACCGTAAGCTTTCCCAGAGTGCATCTGCTTACTCTTATGGCAGCTGACCTTGGCATTGCTGGCACCTTCTTCATCTGAGAGATGATATAGTGGTTGCGGCCAAGGACACACCCCAGGTAGGCTGGCAGAACTCGCTGTGCTGAATTTTGCCTAAATTGTCTTCTGAAATGTAAGACTGGAGAGCTAGAGGCAGGTTCCAAGGAGAATGATAGCAGCGCTCTCCAATCCAGAACTGTCTCTGCAGAGGGGGGGGCCTCAACCCTGCAGTATCCAGGTCTGCCTTGGAACTGGAAGCTGACTTCTGGTCCATTTCCTCATTTTGGACACAAATCAGACCACACAAGATGCATGAGAACAACATTAATGTCTTGGGCTGTGACCAACAGCCTAATCCTGGTCATCACCATCTTTAGGAGAAATTTTCATGTTTTCTAGATTTTAGGACAGATACCTTTTCAGAGTGTAATCTTTCTGAAATTGAGATGCGTTGTACACTGGTCTAATGCGACACTTTGTTTTCTGCAAATTCTCTTATTTTATCGGCGGTGTATTTTGTAAATGTTTTACAAATTCCTGCCTCACCTGAGTGCATCCAGAATGAATTTTACACTTGGTCCATAGAGAGGGATCTGATTTTGTTGACTTCTGAGAGAGAGCTGATGGGGGCCACCCCTGCCGGTGTATCAAGTAGGTGCTTGGTGTAAGTGGGCACAGTTAGTCTTTGAAGGGACCTGAAGCTTCAGAGTGGTTCAGTCACTTGTTAAAGGTCACACATCTGGAAAAGAATGGGTCCAGGATTTGAGCTCAGCTCTGTCTGACGTGTGGCCCTTTGTCCTCTGCAGACACATCTGTTCTTCTTCTGCCTTGTGCTTTCTGTCTGCAATGCCCCCTTCTCCCACTGAAAACCCACCTATTACTCTTTCATTTTGGATCACGTTATGTGTTTATAAAGAGAACACATGTTCTTAGAAGAAATACAAAAAGCCTCAAAATGAGATACGGTATTTCCAGTGTTTACATTTTCATATATTTATTTTGCTATAAACTATACATTGACCTCAGCGAAGCTGAAAAAAGAAAAATCATGCTTTAAAAATTGCTTAAGGATCAATTGGGATTATATTGTAAATGTAGTTTCCTTACCTTGAGCTGTTACCTTGCTGTAATATCGTGGGCATCGCCCATGTCATTAAATATTCTTTGAAAATGGGATTCATTTTTTTAGTTGCTGCAGCTTTCTGCTACATAAACACACCGAAGTGTAGTTACCCACTTCCCCATGGTTGGCTATTTTAAGTTGCACTTCCGTGAATAGCCCTACGCGCATGCTTAATTGTTTCTGTAGGATGTATTCCTAGAAGTGGAATCGCTAGCACAAAGTGTGTGCGCCCCTGAGTAAGGCCACTGCCTGGTTCTCAGCAACCCCCCGCCACGCCAGGAAGGCTGGCCGTGCTGCTCAGCGCTCCCACCGCAGCCCACACCCGGGACCGTTTGGAGTGGCTCTGAGGCATTGCGGCAACCCCATTTGCTTTCCTTTTGCATTTCCTCACTTATGATTAAGGTGGAAGGGTTTGTTACAGTTGCGCGGGTCTGCAACTTTCTTTTGAGATGCGCGTGCATGTTTCCTTAGCCTATTTTACTGACTCTGTCATGGGCTGCTCCTTGTTCTTTGAGACCCAATTCAAAGCCCACCTCTTTCATGACCCCTTTCCTGCTACCTGCCATTTCTCTGAAGCTGAAACTTTCTTTTCTTTTTTAAAGTTTTATTTATTTATTTGAGAAAGAGAGAGAGTATGAGTGGGAGGGGCAGAGGGAGAGAGAATCCCAAGCTGAGTGCAGGGCTCCATCTCACGACCCTGAGATCAAGACCTGAGCTGAAACCAAGAGTCAGATGCTCAACCCACTGTACCACCCAGGCGCCCCTGGAAGTTACTTTTATTTTCATCTCTGAATGCTCATAGCAGCTTGTATCTTGAAACAACTTGTCAAATACCCCTTTGCATTATAACTTGATATCTTTGGCCCCTACTAGATACCTTTGGTCCTTATTTGAGGGTGCGAAATGGGTCTTACTCATTTCTGTATTACTTAAGAGGGCCTGGACAGTGCTAGGTAACTAGCAGATGCTCGATATTCTTAAATGGGTGGATGGAGGGAGGGAGGGATGGATACATACAGTTCTTAAAAATTTAAAAAAGGGGGGGCTGGCTCCACTGGTAAAATCTTTTTAAAAAAAAAAGATTTTATTTATTTATGTATTTATTTATTTATTTAAGAGCGAGAGAGCATGAGTGGGATGAGGGGCTGTGGGAGAACAGACTCCCCACTGGGGATGCAGGATGCAGGACTCGATCCCAGGACTCTGGGATCATGACTGGAGCCGAAGGCAGACGCTTAACGGACTGAGTCACCCAGGTGCCCCAGAGCATGTGACTCTTGATCTCGGGGTTGTGAGTTTGAGCCCTATGTTGGGTGTAGGGATGACTTAAAAATAAAAAGTCTTGAAAAAAAATTTCAGCAAAATGAATCTAATGCCATCTTATCACAGTGTATTCTTCCTTTCTTCCTCTTTCCTTTCTGCATCAGTGAGGTTTTGTTCCATCTGATACCTGTAGGGCTTCTGAGAGAAGGCCGGGCATGGCCGCCCCCACAGGGCTCTGCATCAAGCAGGATGCCGACGGTTGGCTGCCCACCCAGAGTTTTCTCCCCATCAGCTTCTGTTTTCCTCTCTTGACAATTTAAAATGTAATATTCTCACAAATCAGCTTACACCATCCGCGCATGGTAATTCTAGAACATTTGGAAAACGGAAAAGTAGAAGGGAGAAAGTGATTACCTGTGGCCTTCCCACCCAGACTCGGCAGGCGTGTTGTTGACGTCTCTGCCATGTTTTCTGTGAGCTGCAGTTTCCAGGTACACGTGCTGTAGTCATCTGTCAGGCAGGAGAGTCGCACAAGAAAACTCCCTGTGTTTTTGTAAAATTGTTCAGCGGTTTTGTACTATTTTAAGTGGTTTTACCATCACCTCTTCAGGCCCTGCTTCTGTTGGTGGGTCTTTGGATTGTTCCCACTGTGTCCCCCTCGTGAACAGGGTGCCTCATTGCTGCTTCAGCTGCGCCGCCAGGGGGACAGTACCAGCCCTTCCCCTCACTCTCCTCCCTTTGTGGCTGGTGCCCCATGTGCCTCTCGGTTTGTGTTTCTCAGTACCCGTGTGTAGCAACATATTGAGAAATGGCTTCCTTTTCAGGGGGAAAACTCAAGTGCTTGAGCCTCGAGGAGGCCACACAGGAGTGCAGAATCATGGCCTGCGGGTGTTGGGGCCTTGGTGTCGCATAGCCAGCCCCTCCTGCCCGCCAAGGCTTAGGGGTGCAGAGGATGCAGCAGGGAGGGAAGGCTTAGTTTTTGGCGGGGCCATAGGCCTGGCAAAGCTGCTGTCCCCGATAATAAGCTCTGGTCACTCTCCCAGATCCCCCTAGGAGTTTATAGTGAACACCCGGGTCCATTTTCAGATCAGTCCTGGGTGAGTCCTAGGGAGCTGCTGGGATGGGAGCAGTTCTGGAATGATCTTCAGCCCCGCTCCTCTGAAGAGCTATTCAGGGCATGCCTCGGAGCTGCATGGGGCCCTGCTGAGGGGCTGCAGTCACAAAGGTAATGTGGCTCAAAAGTTCAGGGCTTGGGCTCTGCCTAGTTTCACACCCCACCTGACAGTTACTTTATCTCTGTGTCGTACTTTCACCCCACGTGGGTAGAATAACACCTCCTCCAATGAAATCAGTTAGCACTTACAAACTTTAAATAGTCCCTAACTTGCTAAGTAAAAATAGGGCACCAGAGGCCTGGCTAAGCTTCTTGCTCTAGCAGCAGGTGAAACTCATAACTTCTGTCTTCCAGCATCGAGGGAAGAGCACTGGACAGGAGACCAGGGAGTCTGTCCTGGCACCTGCCTTTTGACTTTCTATGTGACTAGGTCATGGCCCCGTAGGAGATGACCTTGAAGGCCTTTCTCATCTTAGAACACTCCAGGATTTTGTGGTTGAACAGGTATCTCAAGAAGGGGCCAGTCCTACCAACAGCCCCTCCTGGTTGGTGTGGTCCTCGGTCAGGCCCAACTGCAAAGACTGGTGGCCAGGAAGAGATCCAGGACCATTTGGGGTTTGCCTGGAGTTTTCTCTGCATAGGCGAGCTCGCCTCCATGTGGAGGGTGAATTTAAGTGTTTGGGTCACCGGGGCAGGGGTCATGGGAGAACCAGCCTCCTTGGGGATGTGGGGCAGGTGCTGTCCTGCCTGCGGAGTGGGGCTGAGGTGTGGGCTACCCACGCCTCTGCTCTCTGGGGCTGCAGTGCACCCCTGCTCGCAGAGCTCACTGTTTGCCCTGAGGTCTGTGTGTGAGCGAAATCGCGTCTTATGCAAGAGCTGGTGTGTATCTCTCTGCCTTGAGCTGTGCTGTCGTAGAAGAGCTCTCACGCTCTGGGCACCAGCAGGAGGCTCTTGCTCTGTCTCTTTCTGCGGACAGGTAGGAAGGAATAAGATGTGGATTGCAGGCCCCTGAGGAGGAGAGGACTGTGTACTCTTCCAGGCTCCACTGGTCCTCCAGGCCTTCTAGAAGTTTCTGGCCCCCTACCGGGAGCCTCACCTGGGTTTGTGCACCGTGTAAGTGATGTGTCTGCCCCAGTGCTGGTGGAGCACAGTGGGTAGGGTTTGGTGTGGGGTGGCCTAAGATAAGATGAAATGCAGTGCATTGAGTCAGGAGGGGCGGCTTGGGGCATTAGGGCCTCCTGGGTTTAAGTTGGCTCTCAACCCAAGACCTTGAGTTGGTTATCTGAACCTCTGAGTCCCTGTTGATAAATGAGGATCCTCACGCCGAGATGCCCAGCCCTGGCCTGGTTCGCAGTAGGTGCCCCTAACACCTGGCAATCGAGGTCATCTAGTCTGTGCTTAGAGCACGGTCTCAGCAGTTCAACTGCCTGGGTTTAGATTTTCATTCTGCCACTCAATAGCCTTGTGACTTGGGACTGCTCCTTGGCCTCAGTTTACCCGTCTGTGAAGTGGGGATAGTGTTAGGGCCTCTCTCATAGGCTTGTTATGAGGCATCAGTGACTTAATATATATGAAGTACTTAAAGTGGTGCCTGGCTCCTAATTAGCACCTAGTCAGTGTTATGATCTAATTTCTTCAATTAGTTGTGGTCTATTGATTTTGGGGAGGGAGGTTGGCAGCGCACTTGCTCTGCTTGTTTGGAAATGGGTCCTCTCTCTGTTCAGCTGGAGCTTGTCCAGGGTGGCGGGTGCACATGTGTGCATGCATTCTTGTGTGTCTTTGTCTTTGACTGTGTCAGAGAACAGCCCCTGTTAACAGCCTGTGTGCCAGGCCCGGTGGCTGCTCTGCCCGCCCCTCCCATGCGCTCCTCAGCTTGCTTCCTCAGGTTGTATGCATCTTTAAAAAAAAAAAAAAGACTTAATTTTTAAATTAAAAAAAATTTCTTTAAAAGATTTTATTTATTTATTTGACAGAGACACAGCGAGAGCAGGAACACAAGCAGGGGGAGTGTGAGAGGGAGAAGCAGGCTTCCTGTCGAGCAGGGAGCCCGATGTGGGGCTCGATCCCAGCATGACCTGAGCTGAAGGCAGACGCTTAACGACTGAACTACCCAGGCGCCCCTTAATTTTTAAACTTTTTTTTAAAGTTTTATTTATTTATTCATGAGAGACAGAGGGAGGAGAGAGAGAGAGAGAAGCAGGGAGAAGCAGGCTTCCCGCGGAGCAGGGAGCCCGATGCGGGACTCGATCCCAGGACCCTGGGATCGTGACCTGAGCCGAAGGCAGACGCTTAACCATCTGAGCCACCCAGGTGCCCAATTTTTAAACTTTTTAAAAGTAATCTCTACACCCGGTGTGGGGCTCAAACTCACGACCCTGAGATCAAGAGTCGCGTGCTCCACCGACTGAGCCAGCCGGTTTGCCTTGTTCTTCTGCTCAGTCCACTTGCAGGGCTTACATAGCACAGTCTGGCTTGTGTTGACCTGCTCTTGACCTGGAAATCGGGTGAGGGTGAGGAAGGCCATCCTCTGTGCTCAGTGTATTCTCGCCTCACCTGGCCTTGTCTTCGTCTGCCCCCTTCGAGGCACACATGGGAGTAGCTTGGGATTTGCCGTGTAAATGGACTCATTCCGGAACACTTTTAAGAATCTTAAAGCAATAAACATGTCAGAATTTAACTGCCTTCAAAGATAGTAAGATGCTGAAATTTTTTTTTTTAAGATTTTATTTATTTGAGAGAGAGAGTATGTGTGCGCATGAGCAGGGGGGAGGGGCAGAGGCAGAGGGAGAATCAGACTCCCCGCTGAGCAGAGAGCCCTGATGCAGGGCTCAATCCCAGGACCCTGAGATCATGACCTGAGCTGAAGGCAGACGCTTAACCGACTGAGCCACCCAGGCTCCCCGAGGTACTGGAATTTTTATGATAAAGATGATGGGAGCTGAGCTTAGGGCTAAGCACTTTACATTTCCCTCCCATGAAGATAGTGCTGTTATTCCCCCATTTTACAGATAAGAGAACTGAGGCATAGAAAGGTTCACTTAAGTTGCCCGTGGTAAGGCAACTGGACAGCAGGTAGAAGTGGGATTTGAACTCAGGTCTGTCAGGTTCTAAGCCCAAGCACTTGACCAGCGTCATCATACTGCCTCTGGCTGGCATTCCTGGGATGACTCCATAGTGACTTTCTGTTATCTGAGCCCTTTCTCACTCTCTGCTAGTGATCATGTGGATGATGTGAGCCCAGTTAGCGCTGTGTCCGCTGAGGCGTGCAGGGCTCAGGGGAGAAATTCGGTCGTCTTTGGCCGTTGTTTGTTGGAGAGGGTGGTCTTCTGCCGCTCCTGTCTCCCAGAGCTTACGTCACCTCAGCCCCCCTGCAGTTTCATCCCAAACCCTATATATATATATATATATCATGTATATGATATATATGTGTATGATATATATATAGACATAATATCTCTGAGCCTTTATTTCCTATTGTAAATGAATGTGTGTGTGTGTGTGTGTGTGTGTGTGTATTTTTAACCTTCTTCTGCCTAGATAAAATGAGAGCTATGAAGATTTTATAATGAGGAATGCCGTGGGTAATTGAATGGCCATCACAGATCCCTTATGGAAAGAGGTGTGGGTGACGTGGTCAAGCTGCCCCCCCCAGACTCCCTTCCCTACTGGGCATCTGAGGAGTGATCCCAGCAAAACTCAGTGTTGCAGGAGTGCTTGGTTTTTATCTATTAACTTAAAGTCCTACTGTTCCCTCTGGAGGCTGGGGCTGGAGGAGACTACTTCGCGCTCGGAACTATTTGTTTCTATAGCTGGTCATTCTCCTTGCTCCATGGGGAGACTGCAGATGTGTCAATAGATCAATAATCGACACCTGCATTGGGACACTTGCCTTTTGAGGTTCCCCCAACCCCCTGTCCCAGTCTGCCTGTCAGCTGTCAAAGCCCAGCCTTTTCCACCATTAAGGTTACAGAGAAGGGAGATGGGGACAAATATTTGCTGTTCGCTTATAGCACACCAGCTGCTGGACATGTATTATATTGTTTTTGTCTTCACAGCCATGTTTTGAGGCCCCCCCCCCCCGTCCCACCACCTCATTTACAACAGGAAATAAAGGCTCAGAGACATTGTGTCAGTTGCTCATGTTCCCTTAGCTGGTAGGTCCCTTAGCTTAGCGTGGGGGTGAGATTTTTTTTTTTTAAGATTTTCTTTATTTATTTGACAGAGACACAGCGAGAGAGGGAACACAAGCAAGGGGAGTGGGAGAGGGAGAAGCAGGCTTCCCCCTGAGCAGGGAGCCCGATGCGGGGCTTGATCCCCGGACCCTGGGATCATGACCTGAGCTGAAGGCAGACGCTTAATGACTGAGCCACACAGGCGCCCCTGGGCCCACTCTCCTTAACAGGGTGGCATGTTTCTGCACAGACGGGTTGGAGAGGACCAGACAGAGCCAGCAGCCCTAAGCTGGCTGGTTAGGGCTTCTCTTGGGTCTGGCCACTCTGGCGAATGCAGCCCCTCATCTAGCCCCTGTCTGTCTGACCCACTCCCGGAGGCTGTGGGGAAGCTGGAGATGAACTGTTACAGGAGTGGGCTTTTGTTCTCAGTAGGTACAGGGTCCCCCTCTGCCTGAGAGGAGGGGAAGAGGAAGAGCTCAGGAGTTGGGAGATAGCTGGGAAGGAGCTGCCTACGGCCCGAGGTGGCTTTGCAGAGCCGGACATTTGGGGAAGGCCCGGACAGGTAGCAGGCCCTCTCCCCCGCGAAGCACCCAGTGAATCAAACAAATGGGTGCTCTGCTCTCTTGGCTCTCCTGCTGGAGGAACTCAGCTCTTCAGTTTCCTGCATACCACGGGGTTGGTGTGCCAGACATTCCCTGGACAAGCAATCAGGGAAGTCTTGTCTTTAGAGTAAAACTGCTAATAAACCATCTCTAAAATCTGCTCCTTCCTCTACACCCACGATTCCACTAACGAAATTACCTTTTGTTCTTGTCATTTGCTGAATTGCGGTGGCTTTTTAATTGATTTTCCTGCCTCTCTGGTTTCTCCACACCCACTTCAATCTGTCCTCCACATGGTTTCCAGAATGATGATCATTCAGGAATGCAAATCTGATTACGTGTTTTCCTTTGCTTCCCTCTCCATGCCTGTGAGAGCGAGTATAGATGCTTTAGTGTGACCTTCCGGGACCTTCCAGAACCTTCCTGGATCTGCATGTGTGGGCCCTGCCCCCTGGCTGACTTTCCTCTCCTGCTCTTTCCCATCCTGTCTACTCTCTGGCTCTTGGCTCTATCTTTTCTTTTTAAAAAAAGTTTGTCAGGCGCCTTGGTGGTTCAGTTGGTTAAGCGTCCGACTCTCAATTTCAGCTCAGGTCATGGTCTCAGGGTCATGAGATTGAGCCCCCCATCAGGCTTGGCAGTGGGCGTGGAGCCTTCTTAGGATTCTTTCTCCCTCCCCCCACCAAAAAGAAAAAGTTTCTGTCATTACTCTGGTCTTTGCTCATACTGTGCCCCCCACCCGATGTGCCGTCTCCGTCCCTTACCCTGTGTGCCATGCCTCATGGCCCACCCCAACCTGTTGATGCCTTCCCAGGATCATAGCACCACAACCCATACTTAGACCCAGTCTCCTTGGGATCCCACAGCCAGTACCTAAACCTCTGTTGTAGCAGAGGTGGCACACTCCATGTGACATCAGCTGTCCCGGACTGGTGGGTCCAAGAAGCCCCTATCATAGTCCCAATCAGAGGTTTCACGTGACTGGCGGATGAGACAATATACATAAAATACATAGTACAGAGCCTGGCACGTAGGACTATCCGATTTAAAAATCAGTGCAGGGTTATAGTAAAAACAATCTTGGGATACAAAAAAATTACTTCAAATTTTATAGATCATAGACCGACCTAAACAGAGATTAAACTATAAAACTTACAGAGCATAGGGGAGAACATCTTTGTGTATGTGGGCTTGGCAAAAATTGCCCAGGAAATGAAAAGCACAAACCAAAAAAAGAAAAGAAAAACGGGCAAATTGGACTTCAGGAAAACATAGCTGCTCTTTGAAATTTGGAAGGACTTTTGGAGGGATGCCTTTGGATAGCATGTGGTCCCAAGAAGAATGAAGGGATACTTTTTCCTTTTGTAGGTTTTCTGGAAGCCAACAGGAAGCCTTCGGCTTAGAAACATTAAATTAGAAGCTTTAGAAGGAGGTTTGAAATAGCGTGGGCTTAATAAGCATAAGCAGCAAGGACCACGTTCCTTTGCAAGTAACAGAAAATGTGACTTCAACAAATAGGCCGTTAGGTTTCTTCTATAGTGAGAAGGTTGGGGTTAAGTGGCTTATGTGTTGACAGCAGCTGAACAGTGCTGCTATCTCTGGTTCTCTGGACAGCTCTTAGCAATCAGACCTTTAAAGCAGGAAGGAGGTGGTGGACAGCCCCAGAGAATGCCCCCCTTGTGAGGAAAGCAGACCCTTCCCAGCAGTCCAGTGGATGGGTCCTCTCGTCCCAGTGACCAGAACTGTCACACATAGCTACAAGGGAGGCTGGACGTGGCTCATCACCACAGCCATGCTGGGACCCCCATCCCATGGGAATCTAGGCTGGGGCTCGTGCTAGTGTGATGTGAAGTCAGCGTAGAGAAACACTGACTCAGACCAGTTCATCACTGGGCACGGTGACAAAACTAAATCAGTCTGTGAGTGAGGAGCAAGTCAGGAATGGGCATTAGGTAGGTCATGAGCAACGCTTGAGGCAGAGGCTGTCATCATTTGGGGGAGCTTGCCATCACATTAGTTGACCTCTGGTTGTCCGTGGCACTCACCTGCTCTTGACCCTTGCTCCCTCCATAATAGCCCTTTATCCTTTTCTGTGGTGACCGAGTTGCTAGGCAAAACAACCTTCTCCTGCAAGAAAAACCTTCTATATCCCCAGCATATGGCACAGTATCCTACACACAGCAGATCAGAATCTGAAGTGCCTCACCCTCCCCTGTCCCTTCCTTCTAGAAGCTTCCAGGGGACCAGGTCTTCAGGATAGTTGAGGGGGTGGTCCCATTGGCAGGACTTCACCTTTGCATTAGGTTGTGCCCTCTGCCTTTTTTCTAGGCCCCAGTTTAGTAATTCACACCCATGTCCTCTCCAGTATTAATGCCAGGACTTTTCTGGGATTACCTTTTGTCCTTGAGGGGTTATGGACTAAGCCATGCTCTGTGGGCCTGGTGAGCTTCAGTCAGGCAGATGGAGTTGGGTGTTTGAACCGAGACAAAGGCTGCGTCATTTAGGAATCTGGTTTGTGGGCAACACCTGTACTTGCCCTCCCCTCGATTTCCCAGCAGAAGCACCCAGCATTGAGACTGTAGGGGTGATGCTTACGGGTGGACACATCTGCTCTCAGTTCTCTGGTGAGACCTGTTCATGGATAAGTCTGTTGCCTGCACTAGGTGACTTGGCATTGTGTCACAGTGCCTGGCATTGGGAAGAAGTCTCCTGGCCACTTGTTGCACAATTATAGATAGAGGTTTATATTATATATAGAAGATTATAGATAGAGGTTCTCCTTCCCTTCCCTTGTGCAATCACTTGAGGCCCAGGGCAGTTAGGGGAAGCAGGTGTCTTGCTTTCTCATGATTTAGTCCAGTTTGTCCGACAGCCCCCCCCCCCCTCCGCCCGGGACTGCCTGTTCGAAAACACACAGAGTCCTGGGGGCTTACAGGATTGAATTGGGGCACAAAGCAAAACTGGAAAGATCGCCCCGAGACACCTGCTTCACTAGCTTTCCAAGCAAAAGGTTGCTTTCTGAAGAGCGCATGTATTTGATGCCCCCATGGCTTCTCAGGTGGAGGCTGTCTGAGGATATTTAGGTCAGGGAACTGCCTTCCTCTTGAAACTCTTTCTTGTCAAGTCTCATGACCGCAGTGGAGCCTGCAATGGAAGAGGGGGTGTTGCTGAGAAAACCCCCGTCTGGAGCCATCCATGGCCTGGCTCCAGCTCCGTCTTTCCCAGGAAGCTTTGTGCATGCCTCCTAGTCACATCCGTCTCTCCTTTCCCTGCATACTCAGTACCAGGGCAGTGACAGCCGGTGATGTTATCCAAGGGGCTGCTGATTGCGCGTGCTTCTGGACGGGGTCACTGGCCCCCATTGCTGTGCCGGCCCCAGACGGGTACTCACGTCCGTCACCAAGGCCGAGGACAGATCCCATTTGGTCTTAGCCTGGGCCTGAGGCTCCCATCTGCAGCCTGTTGTCAGGCCGTGGAGTCAAGGAAGGGCAGGGAGCCCTGAGTTCCCAGCTGTGGCCCTGTCCTCTCTGGCCTCCTTGGGAACGGCTCCAGTTGTGGTCTGGGGCAGACTTGTTTGTTTGTATTTGAAGTTCCCTGACTCGGAGTTTGACGTCAGGGCAGGGTTGCTAGTGGGAGGCTTGGCGGGGAAATTGTCTCTGCACAAATGCACACGGCTGGCAGCTTCCCCGGGAGAACACAGGCACGGGACAGAGCCGGGTGGAGGATGGCTGGTTGCAAAATGCCCAGGCTGGGGATTGAGGTCACTTTCTCTTCTCCTCACCCTGCTGGCTTGGCACTCTTGCTTTTTCTTCCCCTTGCTGGCCAAGAACAGCCCCACTGGGTCCCCTCGAGGGCTCCGGGAGGCTCAGCAGTGCTGGGGACCCAGGGCTGCCCCTGGTGCTCTTGCAGCTGAGGGCCGTGGTCGGCCCGGGCCTGTGTGTGGAGCTGTCAGCTGCGTGACGACCTCCAGAGGCCTCCTTACATTCTCAGAAATCATTTTGCAACATATTGGCCATGGTAGACAGAGCAGACGGCTTAGCTGGCTGGGCTGGCAGGAAGTCTCCAGAAGTGCCCTCCAGCTTTGGGGAGGGGGTGGGAAAAGTAGGAGGACTCTGGGCATGGCCAGAGGTGCCTGGGAAGGAGCAGCAGTTTCAGGAACCATCTAGGGAAGATGGGAGTAAGTTTCAAGAGCTTTAGCAACTCCCTGAAGTTTGGGATGGGGTGGACAGGGGCTTGGCACTAGCCAAGCCTGCTGTCAACATCTTCTTAAAGAGTACGGTGTTGCCCACCTGGAGGAGGGAGTCAGGGTCCCATAGGTGTTAGCAGGCTGGAGGCTGGTCCAAAGTGGCCATACCAGGTGCTTCTCACCTCACTCTGCAGAGATGCTGGGATATCCGTGAAAGGGGTGGCTCTAGGTTACTGGGCAGGGTGGTGGCTAGTTTTAATGAATTCAGAGCTGGTGTGGGGCCGGGGAGCGGGTGTAGCCCAGATGACAGGTTTTGCAAATTAGGATCAGAGGTGGTGGCCCGCTTGGGTGATTGGAACACATTTGGAGAGTGGGGAAGGCTGTGGCTTTTATTCAGAGGATTCAGTGCCTGCTGCGGGCTGGGCATTGCTGGATTTGGGGCTTCTGACCACAAGAGAGGTAGGTCCTGCCCACCGGCATCTCGCTTATGCTGGCCAGGACTGCTTGATGAGCTAAGGGGGTGGGTCGCGGGACTCATTATTTTGGGAGATGGTATGGTACAGCATTGGGTTGAGCTCTGAATACCTTCTCTAACCATGGGATTCAGGAAAGTTGCAAAGGTCTTGGTGCCCCAGTTCCTCATTTGTAAGATGGGAATAATGAAATGCACCTGGAAGGCTCATGGGTTTAGCATATATGGTTTGACTATTTGTGAGTGACCCTAAGTGATGGGCCATACTTGCCAGCGTGCAGAGGTTGGGCTCAGAACTGCACACTGCTCTTTGCAGGGTGGGCGGGTGTCCCTCAGTCAGCGAGTGAGCCAAGCAGGCTGCCCAGCATCCACGTCTTGACCCAGCTGTTTTTCTCGACTTGATGTCGAGTACACAGTACTTCCTACCAAGAGTCCAGAAGGGTCCACGGTGTCTTCATTTACGCTTGACTGGGGTTTTTGGGGAGAATGATAGATGCTGAGAGACATTGTAGCTTTGGGGTCACGTGAAGGTTGGGATTATGTGTCAGTCCTGTGCATTCAGGGGTCTCCTGCAATTCCCACCTCCTGGAATTTTCAGTGAGAATCCAGGGAGAGGAAGTGATAAGTTACTACATAAATAGAAGAGATCATTCTGATGACTAGGGCTGATAATTGAATAATGACATGATATGCATAATTGAGGGAGCCCGTTGCTGTACATGGGAATCTGGCGTCCATGCCTGTCGGTGCCTGGGATTCATGTGTCCATTTATCTTTAATTATATTCAGTTATCATTTAGCCTCTGTCACATCTGTCCCCATAGACTGAACCACCTGCCCTGCTTGAGCCCTGAAAACCTGGCGATACTGAGAAGGGCGAGTGTCTGCTCCAGTGGCCAATGAGTCAGAGTTAGGGTTACAAAGGTCCTGGCATCGGGCTGCTTCCATAGCCTGGATCACAGATTTGGTGTCGACCAAATGGGGTCCTCCCCATCCCAGGCCCTGCAGGGTCCGGTGGATTTTGTTTTGCAAAGTTAGTTGTCTGCAAAGCCTTGTTTAGTGCAAAGGTTCAAAAGCCTGCGTAAAGAGCAATCCAGATGGCACTGGCCAAAAGTCTTGACACTCCTCCTCCTCAAGGCTGTGCTTGTAGGCTGAGCCGGGCTGATGCTAAGAGCATCCTATTTAGTGAGCACTTCATGTGTTCTGGCCGTTGGCCTAACCACCTTGCATGCATGAATCCCGCCGTGAGTTTTCAGCGGTGCTGTGGAACATGCGCTGTTTCCTCCAGCCTACAGGTGAGGAAACTAAGATGAAGTAAACTAGTCACGGCCGCACTGCTGGTAAGTGGTGATACCAGGCTGCTACATGGGAGGCGTGGCTCCCGGCCAGTTAGAACAGGTGCCGGTGGTACACAGTAGGCGTGGGTGCATGTGTGACCCCGGGTAGGATGTTTGCCCGGTCATTACCAGCGCACCGCCCAGCCAGTCAGGCACAGTGGCTGGCCCCCGTCCCACTGCCCTGTGGAGCCTGTGAGAGATTTCTGCTGGGACCACCATTTCAGCCGGGCTTGCCCTCTCTCTTTTAGAGGTGGGGCAGCTACCAGCCCACCCCACTGTGGCTGCTTCCGAGGGATGTTGGGACTCTGGCTGCAGAGGAGTGCGTGTCCCAGATCAGCCGGGCTCGGGTTGCCTGTGACAGCTGGGATGCTCTCGGAAGGGTGAGCTTGGGAGTGGGGGATGCCTACACAGAGGCACGTTTGGATGAGCTTTGAGCAGAGCAGACATGGAAGGCCTCTCAGGTTCCTGGGCCCCTTGCAGTTCTGGGAGCAGCTTCCTGTTCCTGCTGTCCTGGTAGCATGTGCTTTGGGAGCTCTGACAGGTGTCTGCTCTCCAGGGATGTCTGACAGCCCCCCACCACCACCCCCACAGAAGCCAGGCTTACGGCAACCTCCGTTTGGGGGGCCTGTGTCGGGGTCACGCTAGAGCAGCTAGAGGGGCGGATTCTGTTATATTTGTGGCTGATCGGGATGCCAGATGATGCAAGGGGCACTCTGGAATTGATGCTGCCCCACTCAGGCCACGCCTTCTGTTGCTGCCACGGATGTGTGAGCGCTCGAGGAGAGGGAGGGCTCGTGTGCACTGGAGTCAACATGTGAGCCAAGTCCTGGCCCTCTTGCCTTTAAAATAAATGTACTGGGTCTGTGAGTTCCACCAGTGTTGTGAGGATCAGTGCCAACCTTCAGGGTCTTCTTTAACCCCGGTCTCTGAAGTGGGTAAAATCCTACCCACATCTGCCCTATTGCCCAGAGAGGTCTTAAGAGAAGCCGAAGGCTTGGCTTGGCGAGGATGCCGCCCACGGAGCTCGTGCTTTCCTTCTTCCACATGCTTTGCTGAACGTTTTACCTCCCTGTTTTCTCATGCAGATCTCTACAACAGCCTCTTGAGGTAGATCAGTCCCATTTTACAGGAGGTAAAACTAAGGCTGACAGGCTAGATTTTCGTCCACTCACAGAGGGAGTGTGGTGGCAAGGGGCTGAGAGGCTAAGCCCATCTGTCTTGAGCCAGAGTGCTGCCTGCCTCTTGGATATGGTTGGAGTAACCAACAGTAATGTAGCAGAATCTGTCTTTTTTTTTTTTTTAATTTTTTATTGTTATGTTAATCACCATACATTACATCATTAGTTCTTGATGTAGTGTTCCATGATTCATTGTTTGTGCATAACACCCAGTGCTCCACGCAGAATGTGCCCTCTTTAATACCCATCACCAGCCTAACCCATCCCCCCACCTTCCTCCCCTCTAGAACCCTCAGTTTGTTTCTCAGGGTCCATAGTCTCTCATGGTTCGTCTCCCCCTCCGACTTACTCCCCTTTATTCTTCCCCTCCTGCTATCTTCTTCTTTTTCTTGACTTATTATGATACATGTCTTTCTCTGATTTACTTATTTCACTCAGCATAACACCCTCCAGTTCCATCCACGTCGTTGCAAATGGCAAGATCTCATTCTTTTTGATGGCTGCATAATATTCCATTGTGTATATATACCACATCTTCTTATCCATTCATCTGTCGATGGACATCTTGGCTCTTTCCACAGTTTGGCTATTGTGGACATTGCTGCTATAAACATTGGGGTGCACGTACCCCTTTGGATCCCTACATTTGTATCTTTGGGGTAAATACCCAGTAATGCAATTGCTGGATCGTATGGTAGTTCTATTTTCAACTGTTTGAGGAACCTCCATACTGTCTTCCAGAGTGGCTGCACCAGCTTGCATTCCCACCAACAGTGTAGGAGGGTTCCCCTTTCTCCGCATCCCCGCCAACATCTGTCGTTTCCTGACTTGTTAATTTTAGCCATTCTGACGGGTGGGAGGTGGTATCTCATTGAGGTTTTGATTTGGATTTCCCTGATGCCGAGCGATGTTGAGCACTTTTTCATGTGTCTGTTGGCCATTTGGATGTCTTCTTTGGAAAAATGTCTGTTCATGTCTTCTGCCCATTTCTTGATTGGATTATTTGTTCTTTGGGTGTTGAGTTTGATAAGTTCTTTATAGATTTTGGATACTAGCCCTTTATCTGATAAGTCATTTGCAAATATTTTCTCCCATTCTGTCGGTTGTCTTTTGGTTTTGTGGACTGTTTGTTTTGCTGTGCAAAGGCTTTTTATCTTGATGAAATCCCAATAGTTCATTTTTGCCCTGGCTTCCCTTGCCTTTGGCGATGTTTCTAGGAAGAAGTTGCTGCGGCTGAGGTCGAAGAGGTTGTTACCTGTGCTCTCCTTTAGGATTTTGATGGACTCCTGTCTCACGTTTAGGTCTTTCAACCATGTGGAGTCTATTTTTGTGTGTGGTGTAAGGAAATGGTCCAGTTTCATTCTTCTGCATGTGGCTGTCCAATTTTCCCAACACCATTTGTTGAAGCGACTGTCTTTTTCCCATTGGACATTCTTGCCTGCTTTGTCAAAGATCAGTGGACCATAGAGTTGAGGGTCCATTTCTGGGCTCTCGATTCTGTTCCATTGATCTATGTGTCTGTTTTTGTGCCAGTACCATACTGTCTTGATGATGACAGCTTTGTAATAGAGGTGGAAGTCCGGAATTGTGATGCCGCCAGCTTTGCTTTTCTTTTTCAACATTCCTTTGGCTGTTCGGGGTCTCTACTGGTTCCATACAAATTTTAGGATTATTTGTCCCATTTCTTTGAAAAAAGTGGATGGTATTTTGATGGGGATTGCATTGAATGTGTAGATTGCTCTAGGTAGCATTGACATCTTCACAATGTTTGTTCTTCCAATCCATGAGCATGGAACGTTTTTCCATTTCTTTGTGTCTTCCTCAATTTCTTTCATGAGTATAGTTTTCTGAGTACAGATCCTTTGCCTCTTTGGTTAGATTTATTCCTAGGTATCTTATGGTTTTGGGTGCAGTTGTAAATGGGATTGACTCCTTGATTTGTCTCTCTTCTGTCTTGTTGTTGGTGTATAGGAATGCCACTGATTTCTGTGCATTGATTTTATATCCTGCTACTTTACTGAATTCCTGTATGAATTCTAGCAGTTTTGGGGTAGAGTCTTTTGGGTTTTCCACATACAGTATCATATCATCTGCAAAGAGTGAGAGTTTGACTTCCTCTTTGCCGATTTGGATGCCTTTGATTTCTTTTTGTTGTCTGATTGCTGTGGCTAGGACTTCTAATACTATGTTGAATAGCAGTGGTGATAGTGGACATCCCTGCCACGTTCCTGACCTTAGGGGGAAAGCTCTCAGCTTTTCCCCATTGAGAATGATATTCGCTGTAGGTTTTTCATAGACGGCTTTTATGATATTGAGGTATGTACCCTCTATGCCTATACTCTGAAGAGTTTTGATCAAGAAAGGATGCTGTACTTTGTCAAATGCTTTTTCTGCATCTATTGAGAGGATCCTATGATTCTTGTTCTTTCTTTTGTTAATGTATTGTATCACGTTGATTGATTTGCGGATGTTGAACCAGCCTTGCAGCCCAGGGATAAATCCCACTTGGTCATGGTGAATAATCCTTTTAATGTACTGTTGGATCCTCTTGGCTAGTATTTTGGTGAGAATTTTTGCATCCATGTTCATCAAGGATATTGGTCTGTAATTCTCCTCTTTGATGGGGTCTTTGTTTTTGGGATCAAGGTAATGGTGGCCTCATAAAATGAGTTTGGAAGTTTTCCTTCCATTTCTATTTTTTGGAACAGTTTCAGGAGAATAGGTATTAATTCTTCTTTAAATGTCTGATAGAATTCCCCTGGGAAGCCATCTGGCCCTGGGCTTTTGTTTGTTGGGAGATTTTTGATGACTGCTTCAATTTCCTTAGCGGTTATAGGTCTGTTCAGGTGTTCTATTTCTTCCTGGTTCAGTTTTGGTAGTTGATACATGTCTAGGAAAGCACCCATTTCTTCCAGGTTATCTAATTTGCTGGCATAGAGTTGCTCATAATTTTTTTTTTCTTATTACAAGCAGTTTTATATATGGTGACTCACTTGACCCCCACTTGCATAAAATGATACCCTTTTTATAGGTGGTGAGATTGAAGCTGAACTAAGGGGGATTTCCCCCAAGATCCTTGATCTGGGGGGGGGGACACTTAGTGAGCACCTCCTTTGTACCCTTGTGGCTGGTACTACCTACCAGCTGTTAAGCCCATTGGGGGCGGGAGTTGAGACTTCACTTCCAGCCCAGGGTCCTCCCTGGCGGCCGGAGAGCCCATGACTCTTTTCCTCTTGCTGCTGGTCCCGTTGCTGAAACCCCAGGTGCTTTTCTATTCGGGAAAATTTATATCTTGCGGTTTTGTGGTTAAGAAAAAATGACATCGCTCCTGAACGGTCCCCTTGTTGGCTCCTGGGGCTGGGCTGGCAGGTCCCCCACTGCGGTTTGTCTGGGAGAGTAGCCCCCCCGAGTGCTTCTGCGACTGTGACCAACTTTCCAAAAAGTGAGGCCGACTTGTCTTCGCTCAGCCGGAAGCTGCTGCACACCGGCTCCCTACGTCCTTTGTGAACGAGAATAGCTTGGCGACTTGAGCAGAAACCAAACCTGTAGGTGTCGTTTTCTTTACGAGCTCCGGGAGAGAGCAGCCGCCGGGACATCAGACCTGCTGGCAAGTGGGTCACCACGCTCTGGGTGTCTTCCGCTTGCCTTGTCTCAGCACAGCCAGCCAGGCGTATGGGTGGCTAACTGGGTGCAGTGAGGAGTCCCTTCAAGTTCTGCATCGTCATACCCAGGGGACTGCCTGGTGCCGTCTAGCGGGGATCTCTAGCAGCCTTGAAGAACAGAAGCTGCTCATTCCTCTTCAGGGGGACTTGCTTTGCTTTTTGAGACTCTCAAGCTCCTGAGTGACCCCTTGTGCAGTTGGCCTTTGTTTTCTGCGATCGTTCTGGTAAACAGGCATGCCTGTCAGGACTGCAGTATGTATCGTGCGTTCATGTGTCCATTCATCCAGCAGAGGCTTTCCAGGGGCCAGCCTTGTGCCCCAGGAGCTCTGCTGGTTCCTAGTGGGGGCCCAGAACACAGACCAGGCACCTGACCTCGTGGAGTGTGCAGGCTAAGGAGGGAAACGGCTCTGGTCGGGGAGGCGGGCAGGGGGCTGAGGAGCAGGGCTCCCTGCAGGAATGGAGTTCTAAGCTGAGCTATGGCCCAGGGGTCACGGGGACGAGCCTTCTGGGCAGAGGGCCTTGAGGCCGAAAGGGGCTGGATATGTGGGAGGGGGCTGAAGTCGAGAAAGCCCCAACCCTGGCTCATCGCTGAGGTGGGGTTGGCCAATCTTCATGTTGACTTGTGACGGCCAAAGTCATCTGTAGAGTGGACGTGTTCTTAATTGGCTCCCAGGGGTCCGGTCCTCAGTTCTCACGCCAGTGGCAAATGGCCTTCCCAGCTACTGCCGTGAGGGCCTGCTGCCCGACCTCTGTGACTCTGTCTACTTATTTGATGTTTGGCCCTGTCTTGGGTCAGCTCTTCGAAGCTTGAGGTTGGAGAGCAGCTTGGATGGAGGGAAGGAGCAGCTGTGAAGAGCGCTTCAACGCGGGGATGAGGCCACGTGTGTCCTTGCCTCCTTCCTTCCTCAGGCTGTTGTAAGCAAGCGTTGTGTGTCGTAATAGGCGTGTGGGGACAGTCCCAAATGAAGTGGACACCGTCCCTGCCCCAGTAGGTACTGCTCTGGGGACTTAGGTAGCCTCGGGTGTTTTCTGTACGGTAATTCAACCCCCCCAGCAGACCACGGGCTCGAAGTCACCACACCTGTTGTAGGGAGGAGAGAACCACAACTCAGAAAAATGAACCGACTTCCCCAAGGTCACATAACTGTTAAGTGGCAGAACCTACATTTGAACCCCAATGTGGTTCAACTCCGGAGCCTGGTGCTCTGTCTGCTGCCCTGGGAACTCACGTCTGTTGGGGGCGACCGGGTCAGAAGCGTGAGTATGAGGCCACCGTGATAGGGGCTGCCGTTGCGGTGTAGACCCCACGTGTGCAAGGGGAGATGGGGATTGTGAGTAGGCCTGGGAGGTCTCGCCCAGCCCGAGGACACTGTGGCCGGAGGAGGAGGGGACTCGTAGCCACTGCAGGCAGTTGGAGCAGAGGCCCAGGGGTAGGAAAGTACTAGAAGTCTTTGAGAAGTCGCTCCTAGGTGAGTGTGCGCCTGCCCGGCAGGGTGAGCCAGGGGTGGTGTGGAGTGATGAGCCTGGGAAGGAAGGTTGGGGGCCCTGATTTTGGAACTGGCCTCTGGTCACTCTGGGAGGGATGGATCGTTGTGGGGGGAGGCTGGACGAAGGACCTGAGTGCCTTTGCTTGACCCTAGAGGATAAAAGCGGCATTCACATCTTCTTGTTTGTTAACCGTGCTCTGAAGATGTTCCTGGGGGCTCAGTTCCACGATGGGACAACGGATGCACTTCTTGCGTGGTGACCCGGGGTTGTCAGGCTCAGCAGAGAGTGTTCCATTAGCAGTGGCACTCGGAGGTGTAAAGAACGTTTGATTAGCCATGTCAGCTTGGGGTATCTGCAAGGTGTGTGGTGCAGGAAGGCCGGGGTTTGCCTCCGTGGAGGTTTCTCTAAATATTGAAACTGGGAATTGAGTGGAATTATTTTGTTCGGACTCAGTGTTCCCTCCCTGGCCATTGTGCCCACTTGCCACTGAGCCACTGAGCCACTGAGCCCTCAGAAGGTGGCAGGACTTGGCAGCTCCCTGGTCCTCCTCTTGGGGCTGTGAGCTCATTTCTGTCTGTTCTGCTCACCCTTCTTTTAATCAGGCCCGAGCTGTACTGAGATTCTCAGCCTCTCTGAGAGGGAGGTTCTGTTGTCATCCCATTTTCTGGAGGAGGAAACTGAGGCTTTTCTGGGCGTGGGGGCTCAGTAACTCATCCAAGGTCACAGGGCTAGGGGGTGCCTGAGCCCCCGGATCCCAACCCAGGCAGTCTGATTCTAGGCTGGAAGCCTCCTAAGTGGAAGGTGACTCATTCTCCATAAACCCCCACATCTTCCGTAGCCTAATGTACTGACCCTTCCCCCACCTCTCCCTAGGCAGGAAGCCCTTCTTCTTCTTCTTCTTCTTCTTCTTCTTTTTTAATAAAGGTTATTTATTTATTTATTTGACAGAGAGAGAGAGAGAGAGATAGCGAGAGAGAGAGCACAAGCAGGGGGAGCGTCAGGCAGAGGGGGAGGGAGAAGCAGGCTCCCCACTGAGCAGGGAGCCCAACGCAGGGCTGGATCCCAGGACCTTGGGATCACGACCTGAGCCGAAGGCAGACGCTTTACTGACTGAGCCACCCAGGGGTGCCCCCAGGAAGCCCTTCTTATATCTTAACCCCATTCTCTGTCCTGACCAGTGTTGCCCATTGCCCTCTGGGGATCATAGTCCTTGGGGTGAGGCAGTGTCACCTTGGGGTGAGGAGGGGGTCATGGGCGGCTCTCCAGCTCTTCTGTTGGCTTTGTCAGATGCTTCTCCTCTCCTCTACCCTCCATTTCCTACTTCACTGGTGTTTGAATGACGGCAGTGGGGGCGGGGGGGGCATCCAGCAGGCTCCTGGGTAGAATGCTTGGGGTGGCCTGAATGACCCAGCCTTTTCTTCCCTGGGCTCTCACAGGCGAAGCTGGTCCGCTACATCTGCAAGCAGCAGCAGTGCAGGCTGAGTGTGGCTCCTGGTGAGAGGACCTCGGAGCTCAACAGCTACCCTCGCGTCAGTGACTGGCTGTGCACCTTCAATGTGAGGCCGGCGGTGGTGCAGGTAAGCGGCTTGTGGCAACTGTGTAACTGTGGTTGGGAGAGGGGGGAATGGTTGGGTGGGGGGTGTCAAGCAGGGGGACCATACACAACCCAGGGACTAGCTCCATTGGGACTGTGACCGCAAGGCCATGCTCTCTACTCTCCAGAGGGGACCTGGGAGGACAGCGGTCGTGGGAGGGACCCAGGGTAAGGGTGGCTCTAGCCTGTGTCCTGGTGCCACTGCTTAATGAGCTGGACAGCCTGACCACACTGATGGTTCATTGATTCTCCATAAGGACAGCCTGCCAACATTTCTGGAAACATTGGCTGTGTGACAGGCACTGTGCTAACTAAACACTTTGTCTAGATAATCTCACTTAATTCTCACAAAACTCCGTGAAGGAATTACTGTCATTATTGCTATTTCATACCTGAGGAAATGAAAGCACAGAATGGGTACGTGACTTGTTTGAAGTCATACATATGACTTCAGCAAGTGATCGCTTTGGGATTTGGAAACAAGAGTCGGAGTTTAGTTTTCTCTGGTATCTGCTGTAATGTACTGTTTTCGCTGCTCGGTACCCACTTCCCATCCATCCAGCCTCCCTCCCCTCCCCCCCAACCAAATAACTATAATCAGCCAGTGAGCATGGAGAAGTGTATCCTACGGCAGGTGTCAGGGGCACAGGGCCCTCTTGTGAGGCATCAGTAAATCAGTGTGTAGCAGGTGTAGTTCACCCAGTGAGGTCTTTTAAATCCCTTTGATTCTAAAGATTTTATTTATTTATTTGAGAGAGAGAGAGAATGAGAGACAGCATGAGAGGGAGGAGAGTCAGAGGGAGAAGCAGACTCCCTGCTGAGCAGGGAGCCCGATGTGGGACTCGATCCCGGGACTCCAGGATCATGACCTGAGCCGAAGGCAGTCGCTTAACCAACTGAGCCACCCAGGCGCCCCCTAAATCCCTTTGATTCTAAAATTAAACGTTGTCTCTTGCTATTATTTTAAAAGCAATATGAATTGATTATTTATAGACACTTTGGAAAACAGAGGAAGAAAAAAATCACATATATATTCCTACGACTCAGCGTAAGTCCATGATCATTAAGATATAAGATCATTTTGATATTTCCTTCTAGTTTTCTTCCCCCACTAATACTTAAGTCTTTTTAAAATTTCTAAGGGGTCAGACCCGTGCTGTAAGGTAGTTACTAGCCAACGTGGCTACTATGTACTTGGAACATGGCAAATCCACATTGAGACGTGCTATAATTTCAAAGATAGAAATCCAAAGAGGCGTTGAATTCTGAAGACTTTGTGTAGAAAAAAGTAATATATTAATAACTTTTCATATTTAGTATACATTGAAGATGACACTCTTTTGGATATAGTAAGCTAAATAAAATGTTGCTAAAAATGAATTTCATATAGACTCACTTTTTAAAATGTGGCGACTCAAAAATTTAAGTATGTGGCTTGCAATGTATTTCTCTTGGGCAACACTGGTTTAAACCATCCTGAATAAACAGTTTTGTTTTGCTGTTATCATTTGCTGTTGCTAACCAGCATGTTTTCTTTGTACTTTCACACTTAATAACCCCTCTTTTAAAGTAGCTGCATAATGTTTGATGGTGTGTATGGGATGTGGTTTATCAGGCAGCGGTTCATCCCAGTCCTTGGCTATTATATATAACACAGTGGTTAATATGATTTATGCATCTCTTTGTATATTTAGGAATTTTCCCTAGGAGAGATTTCCTGGACAGGAAGTGACGTGATCATAAAAGGTCCTGTCATGAGGAGGAGGAGTGGGAGTACATGGGGGTAAACGGGGGGACCCACGGGGTGCTCTTAACACGTCACAAGTGCCTGGCCTGGCCCGGCCCCGGCAACCCTCATATTTGTGGTGCACACCAGCAGTTACAGAGCTGGCAGGAAGGGGCTCTTGGGCGGCTCAGCCATTGGGCGTCTGCCTTCGGCTCAGGTCGTGATCCCGGGGTCCTGGGATCGAGCCCCGCGTCGGGCTCCCTGCTCCGCGGGAAGCCTGCTTCTCCCTCTCCCACTCCCGCTGCTTGTGTCCCCTCTCTCGCTGTGTCTCTCTCTGTCAAATAAATAAATACAATCTTTAAAAAACAAAACAAAACACAAAGCTGGCAGGAAGGAGCTGGTCTTTGTGAAGGTTGAGTTTCCTGGGGCTTTATTAACACTTACGCATGCACATGTGTGTGAGGAGCCACGTCTCCCCACCTGCCAGTCTCACAGCTTTCTGCCACACAGGAAGGAGATCTCAACAACACATAATGGTTGTCCATGGTGATGTGTTTTAAGATCATGGACTTGGGAGCCAGGGAGAGTTGAACGGTCGCCCCTGCCCCCCAGCCAAGCCCAACCTGTACCCCACCCCTCCCCCAGTCCCAGAGACGGAAAGGAGCCTCTCCTCACACCTGGAGGGTGCCGGGGCCCCACAGAGGTAGTGACTTGCTCAGCGTCTCGCCAGCATCATCCCTTACTTGACAGACGAGGACCACAGGTTTGGAGAGGCCGAAGGGCTCTGTGATGCTCTCGAGGTTCAGACCCGGGCCTGCTGGACTCCAAACTGTGCCTTCTAACTTCCTTTCTAGGGCCTGAGCCACCTCTGGCAGAAGGCTTAGCTCCTGAAGGCATTTTCCTTGGAGCTGCAGAGATCTGGAGTGTGCCGGACACCCAGTTCTGCCCATGTCCGTCTGTGAGAGAGGAGCCAGGCGTGCCCAGTGCAGAAGCCGGCACCATGGAGGCTGGCTGCAGGGGCGTTGAGGCTCCTGGAGAGCCCCATGGGGGCAGCTGGGACAGGGGTCTTGCAGCCAGGCCCAGAGGTGTAGCAGATACTGCGCTAGGTGGTGTCTGAGTCAGGAGGTCGTGAGTGATGCAGCAGAGCTAGTGGAAAATGATGGGCTGGCTCATTTGAAGGCGGGGGCAGTCAGGCAGGCGGGAGAGCCCAAGCGCCAGATGTGGTTTGGGAATCAGGCTGCTACCCGGCCTGGGGGACTGGGGTAGAGTGTGAGCAGAGAGCTCGGTGGGAATGACGGGGTCGCGGTGAGAGGGCAAGAGTGTCTCCAGCTGCCCAGTGACCTTCCCCGGTGACCTGGAGATCACGAGGCGGCTCCGAAACGTTTCATGCCGAGCTCTTGTTCTTCCCCTTCCATTCACAGAGACATGTTTTCTTCCCACCTCTGCCCACCTCAGAGAACGGTAGCACCATCCCCCTAGCTGCCCAAGAGGCCGTCCCTGAGTCTTCCCGTGCCCTCCCTCACATGTTCAGGCCCTTAGCCAGCCCTGTGGGCTCTACCCCTGCCCCCTCCCCCCGATCTGCAGACCTCATCCCCTCTCTCCATCCCCAGTGCCAGCCCCGCGGTCAAGGCCAGCATTCTCTCTTCCCCAAACTCCTGTAGCGGCCCCTTAACTGTCTCCCTACTTGATCATCCATCCGCTCCGTTCCACTTCCACACAGCAGCCAGAGTGTCCACAGAAACATGAATTGGATCATGTCATTTTTCAGTGCTTCCCATTTCTTTCTGAATAAATGCCCGATTCCTCACCCACTTGGGCCTCTGCTGGCCTCCCTGACCTGATCTTGCTCACTCTCTCCTCTTTGCTCCCTCTGGTCTGACCTTTGCACTCCCTCTTCCTCCCCCTGAGTGCTTTCTCCTTGGCTCACCCTGTGGACATTACCATAGTATCCAGTCCCTTGTCACCTCCTCTGAGCAGTCTTCCCTGATAACCTGATCTAAAGATCACTCCTACCCTTTGTTTTCTACCAGTGCATCTTGGCTGATTTTTCTCGACGACACCGACCGCTTCCTGGAGTGTATCTAACTTATTTGTTGTATGTGGTCTGTCTGCTGTCTCCCACTGGAATACAAGCTCTGTAACAACCCAGCGAGCGTTGGGCTTGATGTGACAATCGAGAGGGAGGAAGGGTGAATCTCATTATTACGTGGTGGGTGTCCCAGGAGTCGAGGGTTTGGTCCTGAGTGGGTGGAGACGCAGGTTACTCCAAGGTTTGGCTTTTCATGCCCTGCAAGAGAAGCCACTCTAGAATCATAGCCCCAAAGATGCACCTTCCCAGCTCTGCCCAGCTACCCACGAGTCAGCCTCTAGGAAGAGCCCTGGGAAGGTTGGTGTCCTCGGGAAGGCTGGGACAGGCCAGTGCCCCAAGGAGTCCTTGGGCCTCTCTGGCACTCCTGACCATACCAACACACTTCACTCATTAAGGGGTTGTGCTTCCGGGAGCCTGGCTAGCCCCTCGCTGCGAGGCCTCTGTAGTCTGTATGGGGCTGCGCCATGACCTACGTGCCTCTTGTGCTCCGAAGCACTTGCTTGTGAAGGTCAAGTGCTTAGAGGCACAGTGGTGTTCACTGGGGTGGAGGAGAAAAAATTTAGGCAGTTCCTCACCTGCTGTTACTCCTGAGTGAGAACCAGCCCCACAGAGACTGCTGGAGGTTTGCACACAGGTAGGTGGAAATAGCCATCTGCTGAGTGAAAAGCAGCAGGGAGTCAAAGGAAGGCTGGGAGAGCAGGGGCTGGTTGGAGGCAGTTTTCTGAATCAAGCGGCCGGGGGAGTCAGCTCAAGGCCTAAGAAGGGCAGCAGGAGGACAAAAGCTGGGCCCCGGTCTGCCTCCCACCCCCTTGCCGGTGGCAAAGCTCACTCATGGGCCTCCTCACCAGGAGGTTGGTGGAACTGAGGCCAAGGACATGGGAGCCGGAGGGTGGGCCGGGCCGGGCTGCCTGAGAGTACCTGGGGCATGGGCCAGCAGCTTTCTGCATGGGTTTTAAGAATCACAAAGAACCATTGGCTGGGAATCCATATGGTTTCCCCAAACTCTCCAGACCCCTTTTCTCAAGATTATTCTATTTCTTGCCTGCAAATCTCAGGTTGGTTCTTAGGCCCAGGCCAGAGTATGCTGAAGGTTGGGAAAAAGGGCTGTTTACCTGAGTAACCCCAGCCCCTGCTGATCAGAGAGGGGGCCTGCCTCCACTTGGCTCTGCTCCTGGAGTCTCTCCTTGTACTTGGCGGGGGGCACAGTGCTGGGGGCCCAGAGTTAGAGCAGTGTCCTGGCACAAGACTCTGACACCCACCCTACCCTGCTCACCCTAGACCCTGATGGGTCTTGTGTGCTTGTAGCCGGAATTGGTTTTAAAACTTCCACCCATCAAAGATAGGTACAAATCTCAGAAACCAAAGCTCCAAACAGCATAAAAACCCATGCTTTGCCAAAAAAAGAAAAAAAAAAAAAAAAAAAAAGCATGATCTCAGAGATAGAACCCTTTCACTTCTGAATGGTATCTGAACATTGCTTGTTTTCTTAAATAAACGTTTTATTTTGGAATAGTTTTAGATTTACAGAAAAATTGCGATGGTTGTACGGAATTCCTGTATATGGCCTTCACCCAGATTCCCCCATCGTTAACGTCGTACTTTACCGTAGCGCATTTGTCAAAACTAAGAACACAATGTTGGTACATCACTGTTAACTAAATTCCAGACTCTCTTTGGATTTCACCAGTGTTTCCATTAGTGGCTTCTTTCAGTTCTAGGAGCCAATCCAGGATAGCACATTGTTCTTATTTACATACAAATTTGTTTCCTTTTTTTAATTTTTTATCATTGCTAAAATGGGCTCGTACGGTATTTTTTTAAGTCTTAATCTCATCTCTGTTAGCCATACAAATCCATCTCATTCCTCTTTAACAGAGACTAGTTACCAGGAAAGATTTCCTCAAGCCAGCTTAGCAATGACTGTGTGAGGGGTGCCCATCTGCACACATAGAGGCGCACGCAGAAGGCTTCAGCCTGTGCCCAGAAGAGTCCACGTGCCCAGCTGCACGGCGCCTGGCCTATGGGAAGCCCTTGGCAAATTATGTGCTGGGTGTGAGGGAGTGACCGAGGGGGGAATGAAAGTCATCATAGCATGGAGGCTGGAGATGGAGACTTTAAAACAGGGTCTTATCTATGTGTCCTTTTTTTTTTTGGTTGGTTTGGTTGGTTTTTAGGATAAAGGATCTGAATCATGAAGTCTGGCAGTTAACTTTGCTGAGCTATCGGTCCTGAAGGGCCCCAGCACTGGTATAGCCCATGGTGGTCGGAGGTGTCCCTTTGGCCTCTGCGTTCTCTGCTTATCTTGACCTTCCTGGGAAATCGTGCCTTTTTGCTACATGAAGAGAGGGACTGGATGCAGACGTGGCCCCAGGCTGGTAGTGGCCCTTCCTGGTTTCTGGTGTGGATGAAGGGCCTCTGCTCTCCTCCTTCCCTTTCTGAGTTAGATCTCAGCCCCCTGCAGCTCCAGAGCCCGAGGTGGGTGCTTCTGACATACATGACCTTTGATTCTAACTCCTTTGGAGACAAGACAGCTTGGGAGACACCTTTGTATGTTTACCCAAAACCATCAGATCTTCCTCTAGAGCAACGCTGTCTAGCAGCATTCTGTACTGCCCTACCCAACCTGGTAGCCACCAACCACACGTGGCCACGGAGCACTTGAAATATGAGTGCGACGGGGAGGCCAAAATTTAAATTTTGTTTTACTGTAATGAATTTTCACGTAAAGAGACATATGGCCCTTGCTGGTGCTGGGCAGTGCAGGTGTGGAGCCTGCCCTGGCGGGACCCCATGCTCACAGCAGAGATGCTAGAGACGCCCCACCCCCGCCAGCCCCAGGAGCTCACAGGCTGCGGTGGGACTTGCCCAGAGCCGACACCAAGCGCCCTGATGGAAGGCAGCCTGGGATGGGGTGGGGGGAGCAAGCCGGCAAACCCACCCTGGGAGATGGGAGAAGGACCAAGAGCGGGGAGGGCTTCCCTCAGAGCTGGGACCTAGGCCGTCGGGAAGGGCAAGAGGGCGGGATTGGTCCCAGCAGAGACCCTGAGGGCTGAGGGCGCTGGTTGGGCCTCACAGGAAGTGCTCGCAAAGGGCTTGGCCTGGGGAGAGACTGGCCAGCAAACGGTCAGCTCATGGAGATCTTCGTGTGGGGGGATTTGTCTGGAGACCAGTGCAGTGCCTGTGTTTGTGGACGAGAGAGAGAGAGAGAGAGAGAGAGAGAGAGCACTAGAATTCTTTTAGGGAAACTAAAAACCCCTGCCCGTGAGAAGGCTGGGTTCATCACGAGGACAGTGCAGGGGCACCGCGTGGGGAGGGGTCCCCGAGCAGGAGAGTGCCTTCGCCCTCCGCCCTCCCCAGACACCTAGAGTCACACACTGTGACTCCTTCCACCCTCACCCCCCAGACCTTCCACAGGTGAGAAATCGCAGCTTCATGTTCTGGCTGCAGCTGGGGGGGAAATGATTTCAGAGCCTACTGGTGCGGGGCCATCCCCCTCCCCCCCCCCGCCGCAGTTTCCCTGCTGGAAGTTGTTAGAGGAAGTGGTGAGCGCTGGCTGGGATCAGTCCTAGCAGAGAGAGGTGGGCGCTTCAGAGGCTGGGATTCCAGGGCCTAAGCCACAGGCCACAGGCTCCCCGGGGGAAGGTCTCGCTGGTGGCATTTTCTGAACGGAAGATGCAGGCAAGTCCGGTAAGGGGTTTTTGTTAAGGCCTGGACTGGGCAAGTTTCTCTTTCCCTTTTCCTCTACTGCCCTCGCACTCACTCCCATGTTTAAAATCAGGCCTTCTCTTGGGGATGGGGAAGAAAGCTACCTGAGGTCTGCCACCATCTTGGTTTCCCATTGGCTGGGAGTGGCCATAGCTCCATGTGGGCCCTGGCGGGTGGGCTGTGTGAAGCCACAAGCTGTGGAAGATTAAACCGGAAAAGTGAGCTGGTATTTGGCTCCTGGGTTCAGCTTTAATGCACATGAATCCTGCTGCCCTTCTGCCCAGCCTTCCCTCATGTCCGTCTTCCCAGCATCCTCACCCTCTCCCCCTGGGGGGCCAGAGGCCTTGCTCTTGGCAGCTGGGAGCGGCCTCTGAATGCAGCCCGCACTCTCACTGGATCTGCACCGGCTCTGACTGCCTTGCAACTGAGGATCTGAGGTGTCAGTCCCGGCCCAGCGGGATGGGGAGACGGAGGCCTGGGGGGGTGGGCTGGTGTGCCCACGTCACCCAACCAGTCAGGAGAAGAGCTGGAGATGGGATATGGAAGGAAGGAGGCATTTTGGGTATATATCATCCTGTTTAATCCTTACACCCAGGGGAGCGGGGGGAGACAGCTTGGTCCCCATTTTGAAGCTGAGCCAACTGAGGGTCAGAGAGGTTGAGTGACCTGTCGGTGCCATACAGTGACATGATAGCTGGGTCAGGATTTAAACTCAGGTCCCTGTGATTCCAAAGCCAGTCTCCCTTCCTTGACTCAGCTTCTTACTTAGATTAGCCCAGCCGGGGGTTACTGTATGCAATTGTACGATTGAATTGAACTCTTTCAGGGCGCCCGGGTGGCTCAGTCGGTTAAGCATCTGTCTTCGGCTCAGGTCATGATCCCGGGCTCCTGGGATCGAGCCCCATATTGGGCTCCTTGCTCGGTGGGGAGCCTGCTTCTCCCTCTGCCACTCCCTCTGTTTGTGCTTTCTCTCTCTGACAAATAAATAAAATCTTTAAAAAGAAAATGAATCGATCTCTGTCTCTCTCTCTCTCTCTCCCCCTTCCTTCCTGCCTTGCTCTGAGATTTCTTCCTCTCCTCCTCCCCCTCTTTTCTTAATATCCATTCATTCGACATCCATTGGTCACTTACTTAATTACCACAGGGGATTAATTGATGAACAAAGTACAGTCTTCTCTGGGGGCTTATTGGGGTGTGGGATGTACACATCTACAAATAACCACCATGGAAACAGGCTGACGGGCCCCAAGGGAGGAAGGGCTGAGACGGGGCCCCATACAGAGCTGAGGGCCTTCCGGTGTCGTCTCCTGTTCACCCAGCCATGCACTCGTTTGGTGTACACTTAGCTTCTATTAAGTGCCAGGCCCTGTTCTGGGTGCTGCGCGTGAGTTCTTATCCTTACTGAACTTGCATACATCCCTCTCTCCAATAGATGAAGTGCTTTCTTTTCTGGTTCTGAGCCAGAGTGCCCTCTTTTAAGCTTTGAGTGTGAAATTGCCCCCGGTTTCTAGAAACCTGAAGAAAACTGGAGCGTGACTGTTCTGGCTAGCCCTGTGCTGGTCGGCATTTATGAATAGTGAGCCCATCTCCTCAATCCTCTGGATTTCTGGGCTGTTGAGTTCAGTGAAAACCGACTAGACTGGATCCCGCTCCATGCAGGCAGGACTCTGGCTATTTTGTTCGCTCTGTCCCTGCTGCCTTGTGTCCTTGTTGAATGAATGACTTCAGATCAGATCATCCAAAGAGTTTTGGTCCCTTGGGCTGAGGGGTCTCAGGAGCATTCTCACCTGGGCTCGTTGAGGGTTGTATTGCAGGGGCCATGAGGGGAGGTGTCTGGGGGCTGCCAAGGGTGGCTGAGGTCGGGGTTCCTGAGCTGGCTCTGCTCTGTTCGTTGAGGGGCCGGACTTGGCATGGCTGTATGCCTATAGCCCTGCTGTGGGATGACTTTGGCTTAGAGGGTGCCTGAGCTGCCTCCGGGGCCACCCAGCTCCTGCTGTCAGTTTCTGTTCGGTGTCCCCTCCTCCGGGATTGGCCTCAAAGGCAAGATTGCTCTAGAACACATCTAACCAGCCGGATGTATCATTGGGAAATTCTTGTGTCACACTGTTTTAATTATTGTAAACAAAAGCCCCTTATTACCCTTCTTTGGAAAGAAAATCAATATATGCATTTTGGTGGCTCGGTTCTCACCTGGACGCTTTTGGGCAGGTGGCAAGATTGGGGAAATAGACAGCCCAGAACCTGGTGTTGGGAGGCGAACAGAAAACTTGATTTTGCCAGTAGCTCATGGACAAGTCCCTTACCTCTCAGCCTGTTAACTCGTCTGTCGGTTCTCTAGCTAGAAACTGAGCAGTCATTTCTCATTCCTTCTGCTTCCTTACCTCCACATTTGATTAACTAGCAAAGCCTGCTGGCTCTATTTCCAAATCCATATCCCAAGCCCACCTATATCTCTTTTTCACTACTGCTCCCCCCTCCCCCGCCCCAGGCCTAGCTACTGCACGGATTTGTGCAGTAGCACCTACATCACTCTCTCTATCTACTCTTGCCCTCTCCTTCATTTCATTTTCCATGAGCCAAGAGTGATTTTTCTTAAAAGCCAGATCCGATCATCTCACTTTTCTGAGTACAGTCCTTCGTTTAGTGTCTTGCCTTCAGCATAAAATCCAAGCCCCTTCACCATTACCTGCAAGGCCCTGAAGTATTTGGCATCTGCCTCCTTCTTCCACACTATTCCCTGCCCCCCTACTCTTTGCCTTGTGTTAGAACACGTCAGGTTTCCTGTCATAGCCCAGGGCCTTTGTATGTTCTGTTTCCTCTGCCTGGAAATTTCTGTACTCTCATGGCTAGGATCTTTAGAGGTCGGCTCTTCAGAGAGGCCACCCGGGCTAATATTAGATGCCCCCCATGTCTCAGCATGCTCTTTCCTTTTTAGCATTTATTCACAAATTTCAGTATTATTATATGTATTAGTTATTACTAACTGATATATTACATACTTTAGTTTTTTTTTTTTATTCTGTGTTTCCTACTAGGATGTAAGCTCCCTAAAGAAAAGGAGTGCGTATTTTGTTGGCTGTTGTGTTCCTAGCCTGGAATAAAGTGCCTGGCACGGAGTTGGTATTCAGTAGCTGTCTGTCGATGAGATGAATGAAGGGGAGGGATAAATAGATGGAGGAATTCATGCTACGAGGGCACGTAGTAAGTACTAAGTACAAGCTGTTATATTCTCCTACTAGTTAGAACGTTTGCGTAGCAAGTTCCAATGCCGACTGGCTTACACTAAGAACTTTTGTCAGCATAGGTAATAGAAGTCCAGGGAGGTCTGGATGCAGAGGCTCAGGTGATGCTGTTAAGAGTATACTTCTCAGCCAGGCCTAACCCACGTGGCAGGCACCAAGGGTACCAGCAGCTAAGCCTCACTTTCTTCCTGCATGGTGGTGGTGCTTGCCCGTGGTCCTAGAACTGTAGCTGAAAAATCCCACAGAAGGCTGTGCATGGCCTGCCTTTGGTCATGTGTTATACCAGAGCCAAGCACAGGGCTAGGAAGCTGAAAAACTCCAGTTAGCCCACACTGGGCATGGCTCAGCCCTTGAGCAGCATGGCGGAGAGTGCGCGGGCTCTGAAGGGTCGGTTTCACCTGCGCTCCGGAAGTGGATTCCTGGAGGAAAAACAGTTCTGCTGATGGAAGAAGAGACGTGCATTAACATACTCACACCCCCAGATGGCAAGAGAGGTTTTACTGCAGCTGCTGTGGTCCCCACCCTCACCAGAGGCTCTCCGTGGGGCTTCACAGAGCTAATCATTGCTTCTTGGCTTTTTACCTTTCTTTTTTTCTTAATATCCAGTAATTTACCTGGATGTGCATTTTCAAAATGTGAAAAGTATATAAATTAAAACAATAATTCTACCATTTATTGAAGATTTACATGATCTTACTACTCTGAGGAAATGCTATAAACATTTTGGTGCACTTCCTTCCAGTCAGCCTTCATTTTTGGCTTTTCTTTTCTTTTTCTTCCTTTTTTTAAATGAAGTTTATTCATGAATTTATGCTATAAATTCTTTTTTTTTTAAAGATTTTATTTATTTATTTGACAGAGAGAGGGAACACAAACAGGGGGAGTGGGAAAGGGAGAAGCAGGCTTCCTGCGGAGCAGGGAGCCCGATGCGGGGCTCGATCCCAGGACCCTGGGATCATGACCTGAGCCGAAGGCAGACGCTTAACGACTGAGCCACCCAGGTGCCCCCAGATTCTTTTTTTTTTTAAAGATTGTTTTATTTTTAAATAATCCCTACACCCAGCATGGGGCTTGAACCCACAACCCTGAGACGCAGGGTCGCACGCTCCACTGACTGAGCCAGCCAGTGCTATATAGCCTCTGTGCTATATAGCCAGCCAGCCAAGTATAGCCTCTGTGCTATACTTCTTTAGTGAGTGTTCCCAACATGCCTGGGGCTGAGCTGTGAGCTTTACGTGAAGTGTCTCTCATTCGATCCTCCGAGTAACCTTATGAGATGATGTCTTACTCCATCTGGGCTGCCATAACAAAATACCATAGACTGGGGGCTTATAAGCAACAGAAATTTATTTCTCATAGTTCTGGAAGCTGGGAAGTCCAAGATCAAGGTGCCGGCAGATTCAGTGTCTGGTGAGAACCCACTTCCTGATTCATAGACTGTGGTCTTTCTGCTTTGTCTTCACATGGTGGGCGGGGCCAGGCAGCTCTCTGGGTTCTCTTTTATAGAAGGGCACGAATCCCATCATGAGGGCTCCACCCTTATAACCTGATCACTTCCCAAAGGCCCTACCCCCAATACCATCACCCTGGGGATTAGGTGTTGAGGTGGGGGCATGAATCTTTAATCTATAGCAGGAGGCAATGCTTTATGCCCAATATGCAACTAACAGTGTCACTTACCTGAGGTCCCCTAGACGGTACATGGTGTGACCAGGATTCATATCGAGGACATCTGGCTCCAAAGCAGGGGTCACAAAATACACACCCAGAGACACACACACATTTTAAATTCTCATAGATAGAACCATGTGGTACATTCGCTCTGTGATGCCTGAACACTTTTCCTTTTTCAGAATTTTATTTCAAAGCAACATTTTCTCAATCTAATTACAAGCGTCCATTACAAGAAAATTTGAAAATAAAAAGGCTCAGAAAAGAAAACAAAATCCCCCCCACAACTCCACCAGCCACTGATAGCCAGCCCCTCCTTTTACATTTCTTTTCCCATTGTACATCAAGTAAAGTTCACTGTTCTCGGTGTATCGTTCTAAGAGCTTTGACAGCTGAGCCTCATTTTTCATGGTTGTCTTGGGTGCCATCTAGGGCATTCGCTGTAGTTCATAGGACTCTTCTGTGGTTGTCCAAACCACCCAGCCCCAAATGTGTGAGAGCTCCAGGAGGGTTAGGGGTAGTTGGAGTTCATGTGGGGGTGGGGGTTCCCCAGATGATTCACCGGGAGGAGGGAAATGATCGCGTTCCTTGTTGACTCAGGTCAGACTTTCTGGAGGTGAGCAGCAAGGCGGAGAACACCTCTCTGTCTGTGGCCTGGTATCCCGGGTATCTGGGTCCCCAGGTCCCCAGGCCCCTGCAGTGAGGCCCGCCAGAGCCTGAGTGTCTCACAACCAGCACCTGCTCCGGGAGGTATGTGCTGACTCCCCAGCTCCCAGGCACAAACTATTTTTGGCTACGGTGACTGTTCACTGCAGTCATGAAAACAGAAACTCCTCTCCCTGCCTTGTCCTTCTCTGAGACGCTGCACCCGGGGCTGTGGCTGCCGGGGACCCAGGGCTTGGGCCCCTCACCATGCATTGCCTGTGGAGCTGGGTGATGGGCAAGGCTGCAAGGGGCACGGGGACCCCACCACCTGTGGTCCTGCAAGAAACAGGAAGCCTGGACCAGCCCAGGCTGGAGGGTTGCAAGGTAGGTGCTGGGGTCCAGGATCAGGTGGCCCTTGTACAAGTCCCCTGAATGAGTACATTTCGCTGGTCTCCAAGTTCTTACGTTGCTTACTGTCTATAGAATATGTCTGGAGAGATCTAGATTGTGATTTCCATTTCATTGTTTCATTCCCTGACTTTCTTGTGGTACGTGGCTGGGGAACCATCAGGATCTTACTGGAATAGGTCTTCCCGATCCTTCTCGTGAGTGAATGACTTTTGGCTTGTTCGTGCTTTGGGTTTGAACAGGATACATACTTGTTCTGAGCCTGCTCCTTCTGTAGGGAGCTTAAGGAACTGAACTTGTACAGGCAGCCCAGCCCTGCCTGTCAGTGCTTCTGGTCACCCAGGCCAGCGAGGCCGAAGGGTATAGAGGGTGTTGAGTGCTAGCTTTGGAGTTACATGGACCAGGGTCCAGTCCGGGCTCCGGCGCTCCCTGGTTGTGTCTTGAGTAACTTAATCTCTCTGAGCCTCACTTTCCTTAGCCACCAAGCAGCTGCGCACAGGCCCCTTCATGAGCAGTGACAGTACTAGTGGTGGTTATTTTTATGACTAGACTGTTTGTGGAAAGAGGAAGCAGAGCAGCTGAGTAAGAATCGGCGTGCCTCCGCCTGGGGCAGGTCTTAGGCTGCATCGTAGGACCTGGGTGTTTGGGTGTAGCTGGTGATGTGGGGCTTGCTGCTGCTTTTCTAAAAGAAGGAAAGGGGTGCACTGTCATCAGTGGGCATGGGTAGGGGTGGACAAGAACATGGAGTTGGGAATTTCTGCCCACTTGCTATCTTTTAAGCCACCAAGACATAAGGGACTTGCAAGGCTCTGGTGAGGCCCTGAGCCCAGAAGCCCATTGCTTCTGGATTCCATGGGGCTCTGGGCTCACGAGGCAGGCACCTGGCTTGGCATCCCTCAGGCTAGTACCTTTGGAGGTGATTCTCAGGGTAGTCCTTACTACCTCTTAGAATCTGGCAGGAATGCAACCTTTACATCTGGGTGGGGAATGCTCATAATGAACAACAGTGAGCTCTCCCAGGGGTCCGGGTTAGCCTGGTGCTGGACGCTGGCAGGGGTGTCAGGAAATCTGGGCCCTGGTCTTGGTGCTGTTGTTCAGGGTGACCCAGGCAGGTCCCCTCTTCTCTGTGGTCCTCTGTTTTCTCCTCCATAAAATGAGTGTTGGACTAAATTGTCTCTAAGGTCCCTTTTAAACCCTGCCCTTTGACCTTGGCAGAGGAAGGATTTATCCTCTCCTCAACCTCATGAATATCCATTAGGCCCTTTCATGCCCTCAGCCCCTTGGGTGGCACCAGCAGTGGCCTCCTTGGCTTGAGTCTTGGCCATCCACTTGGGCTGCACTGGGTTCCCCTACTTGGAGGCCCATTCTTGCTGTGGGGCAGGAGTTGTTTACAGGGTTTCTGGAAAACTACAGAGATCTCCTTAAAGATCTTGGTCTCCCGGTTGGATGCCCATGGGGTAGCATGGAAACAATGCAGCCCCTGTTTTCAGGTGGAGTGGCATGGTTCTCAGGTCTCCGGCCTGGGCGCACTTTCTGTGGCCCAGCGTAACCCCCACCCAGACAGATAGACAACCCCAAAGGACAGACTGCATAATTGCACGTTAGCACGTGTCCCTCTGGTAGAGGGGTCTGTGATTTGGCTCTTGGCCCCCAGCTGGGGCCAGGCACGTGCCAGGGCCCTAAGCAAAGCTGACGCGGCCTGAGGCCTCTCCGCCAGTCTGGGTGTGCTCTGGCGTGGTGGGCCTCGCTGGCTGAACTCAGCTCCCGCCCTGCGGGTTTGGAGGAGGAGGAAGTTGAAGACTGGCAGACCTGTCTGGGAACCCTCTTTTTAATGGTGTGTTTGGATGGGGAGAGCTGAAGGGGGCACCAGCCAGCAGTAAAGATGACCGCAGGTGTGCCCACGCCCAAGAGCCCCTGTCCGTCCCTTTGCCCGCAGGAGAGCTGGGGTTTCCCATGGGGAGATCCATTTCAAACCAGACCCTGCTCCCTGCACCCTCTGCGTGGGATTAGCAGGCATCCCAGTTTGCCAGGTACAGTCCCAGTTTAGGGCTATTGTCCCCGGGCGGTTACAACACGCCCCCCTCCCCCTCTGAGGTGTCCCTGTGGGGAGGGTCCCTCATACACCCACCCTTACTCAGTAGCCTCTCGCCATGCAGCTGCTGGCCTGGCTCACATCCCCATTGCCACCCTGCTTGTCGTGCTCTGACCTCCTTTGTCAACCAAGGATGCCAGGGAGGGCCTGCAGCCCTGGGGAAGCTGTGCGCCCCCCCGCCCTGCCCTACTTGTGCATTAAGGGACTTTCCTGTTTGCCAGTTCCCCAGAAGTAAAACGTCACCCAAGGGTTCATGTAGCCCTCTGGCTGCTGGCAAGCCCTCCCCCTGTCCCACTTGGACTCCAATCTTACCTTTGAATGTTCTCGTTTTTGTTTGTTTTAGAGTATTCCATTTCTGACTTGAGGTTTACTCTGGAGTCTCGAGGACAATAGGCCTTTTTTTCCCTCATAATCAGCAAACATCCTGGGTGTAGAGGACCGCCCCTGTAGATGCCCACGTGTCTCCTGTCTCCATTTTGGAAGTAGCGTGTGCGGAGGGGTAAGCGTACAGCCCCAAAGCTCTGTGTGTGTGTGTGTGTGTGTGTGTGTGTGTGTGTGTGTGTGCGTGTGTGTGTGTGTGTGCATGCGTGCGCGTTCCTAACGCTGGACACGTCTGGCTGTTTTCAAACCACAGCCAAGGAGGAGCAGTTTTGGGAATGTGTGTCGATGATATAGAGGAAAGTGACAAAATGCAGGTGGCCTAGATGGCAGGTGTGTGGGCCTCCCTGGGAGCCTCTCCTCTGTGTCCCCTTCTGTACCTTGTGTGCTGGGGGGCTGGAGGGGGAGAAGACCTGTCAGTCGGCACAGAGGGAGGTGGGAGGGAAGGAGCAGCGAGGCTCAGGGCCACGAGGAGATGGAGCCCAATAGAGCTGGTATGTGTTTGTTGAGTGGCTGGATGACCCCCTGGGACCAGGGGTTGCCACACTGTGCCCCATGGGCCAAGTTCAGCCCACCACTGTTTTTTGTACAGCCTTGTAAACGAAGAATGGTTTTCACATTTTTAACTGCTAGGAAAAAGAAGAAGACTGTTTCGTGACACGTGAGAATGATAGGACATTCAAGTTTCAGTGTCCATACTTTTATTGGAATGCGGCCTCACCCATTTGTTGACGTATTGTCCAGGGCTGTTTTGGCGCTCTGATGGCAGGGTTGAATAGTTGTGACGGAGACCAGATGGCCTGCAGAGCTGAAGATCATTCCCTCTCTGTTCAGGAAAAGCCTGACAATCCCTGTTCTAGGTACCTCGGGGCTCCCGGGAGACACAAGACGAGCTCTCCAGGAAGGTGGGGCCAGCCCCTGGCGTGACAGCACATGCCACCAGAAGCTGGAGATCTGGTCCCAGGCAGAGTTAGGAAGCACTGGTGTCCTCCAGAAGGCGCGAGGAGAACGTAGGGCCTAGAAAAGGAACGTGGGGGAGAAGACCCTGGGAGGCCACCTGCAGCCAGAGCTCAACCTAGCTCGGCACAGGGGTAGGGCCGGGTGTGGAGCCAGGAAAACCGGATGTGACCTGTGATGCCAAGTAAACTCTGCCCTGGGCAAAAGGGCTCACTTGATAGAGCAAGCCCTGGCTGGGACTAGGAAGAGGTGGTCATGCCTCAGCCTTCCCAATCAGACTGGGTGGTCTTGGGCAAGTTACCTACCCTCTCTGAACCTTATCACCCATCTCAGGATGTTATGAGGACTGTTAAGTGCTGACCTCTGCAGTTCATCTAGCAGAGCCCCTGGCCCATAGGAGATGCATAATAAATGCTCATCACTTGCCCTTTCTTCACCTCCTCATCTTCTCTCCTTTGACCTGTATCCCTCCACCTCTACATCTTACCTACCCGACCGCTGACCCATCTTTCTGAGGCTTTTAAGCCCAGACATACCAATGCATAGGCCAGAGACAGCCACTTCTTGGAGATTCCAGCCTGGCTCCCCACTCTGAAAGCCCCTACCCTGTCTTGTGGGAGGAAGGGAGGCAGGTCCAGACTTCTCCTGGGACATCTGGGAGCTTGGGCTAGGCTGGGGTTGAGCTGAAGGAGTATGGGCCTCATGGGAAGACAGGCAGGGGTCAACCCCAGGGTGCAGCCCTGCCCTACCCCAGCCAGACCTACCTTCTGGGCATTCTCGGACACTTTCTGCCCTGGGCTACTTTAGCCAGACTGTCTACCCTGCAGCCTGTCTTCTCTCCTGGTCCCCAGCCTGAGAAATCCTGATTTGATTGGTCTCAGGTGAAATGTGAGCATCAGGATCCTTTAAAAGTCCCCCCGCCCCCAAACCAGGTAATGCCAGGGTGAGGCCAGGGGTGAGAGCCACTGATCTAATTCAGCCAAACTCACTTATTTTATAAATGATGAAACCAGACCCCAAGAGAGGGGTAGGGACTGGCCCACGGCCATGGGGCTTCCAGGGAGCAGGTCTGGCCCTTCCTTCACTACGTTGTCCGGCTGGGAGGAGGTGGAGAGAAGCCTTCCAGAAAGTGGCTGGCTTCTCCTGGGAGGAGGTTTTTCTCATTTCCCAGCGCTGAGATAGGAGGAGATGAGCCCAGGACTGGCCTGTAGACCAAGCCAGTACCCCGTGGACAAAGCTGTCTGTTGATCTCCATGGAAACCCCAGAAGGCTGCCCATTCCAGGCCCTCACTGTCTCAGCCCCACCTGTGCCTCCCAGAATTCCCAGCTGTTGTCACCTAAGTCTCACTGTCCCTCTCCCTCAGCCCCAGCCGTGCGCAGAGGAACATCTGGCAGGTGTTGCCTTGTCAACTGTAGGCACGTAGACTCCCCACCTGGGCTGCCAGAGAAACTCCCTTGCTCTTCCCCCTCTCTTTCCCCAGCTGCCCCGCTGGCCTCAGAGGGGTGTGCAGGGGTCTGCATCACCACCCACAGGGCTCTGGGGGTCCACCTCTGGCCTCTCTGGTGTGACCAGTCCCAGGGGAACATCTGTGGTAAAGGTTCCTGGCCCTTTCTTTAACCTGCAGCCAGGGAAGTTGGTGGGGGGGTCGGGGGGACGCCCCTGCACCCACACACCAGAAATCTGGGTTCTGCAAATGGACCTGGAGAGCTAGCAGCACTGACCCATCCTGCACTCTGGGACCAGAAGGCTAGCTAGAAACACAAAGTGTAGGTTTGCTTCTCGGCCTTCCTTTAACCCAGGCCTTCACCGGAATTCTGCCTGGAGCTGCCCAAGGTTCTTGTACGTGGCCCACAAAGAGGCGTTGGAGCCCCTGGCATTTCCCTTCCTGACTGACCATAGTGAGTGTGGCCCACTCTCCGTGTCCGCCAGCACAGGTTTCTAAGTATAGACCCCAGGCAGCCCCGTGGCTGCTGGTAAGTCCCAGGATGCCATCTGATACTCATCCTGGCCCCTGACATGACCTGCTGCCAGTTGCTGAGGGGAGGGGACAGCTGTGTTTGGCCCGGCCCATCCCCGCAGCCTGCTCTAGAGAACAGAACCGACAGGTGAATTACCATAGACCAGGAGTGACCTCAGCCCTCTACCAACCCTGCTGTCTAATGATCATCAGGAAGAATAACTTCCCATCACCTACTGGAGGACATAGACTGGGACTTGAAGGAACTGGCCAAGGCCGGGAGCCAGTGTTCTCTGGAGCTCTTGCTCTGTCCCAGGTTCTCACCGCCACTTCTGTGCTCAGGTGCAAACTGGAGCCTTGCCGGAGCTGGGGCTTGGAGTCCCCTGCACTGCCCGGGCAGCCCTGTCTTCCCTTCTTGGTTTCTAGTTCCTGGTTTCTTTTTAAATAGAACCTGGGATGGGGTGGGCAGGAATTCTCCTCGAGGCAATATGGACTCTTAGTCTTCACCCCCTCCCGAGAGCCTCAGTCCGGGGCCTTGGCTTTGAGACAACTTGTCATCTTCCCCGTGCCTCCAGGCAGGTGGGAGACCCTCTGAGGACTGTGGGGCCTCTCAGGCTTGAGGGGACTTCAGAGCAGCTTCACCTGCCCGTTTGTTGGCGGGCATGTGAGGTCACCTGCAGCAGTTGGTGAAACTCATTCCCTAATGTGCTTTCCATGTAGAGGTGATCCAGAGAAGTTGCGCGTGGTCTAAAAGACCTTCTTAACTCAGACTCGGCCGTGCCTGTCGCTGCGGGTGGGCAGATCACATCCATATGTGAGGTTTGGGGGTGCCGAGTTATGGAGGGCCACAGCTGGAGGAGATACCAGGGCAGAGGGAGAGGGAGACTCCCCACTAAGCAGGGAGCCTGACGTGGGGCTCGATCCTGGGACCCCGAGATAATGACCTGAGCTAAAGTGAGACAGTTAACCGACTGAGCCACCCAGGTGCCCCCAAATCAGCTATTTTAAAATAAAGATCCAGTTTGTTTGTTTTTTTATTTTCTTCTTTTTCTTCCTTTTTTTTTTTAGAGTAGGGGAAACAAGTGGGGGAGGGGCAGAGGGAGGGAGAGACTCTTAAGCAGGCTCCACGCCCCGCCCAGCAGAGCCTGACTCCGGCTCAATCTCTCACAACCCTGAGATCAAGACCTGAGCTGAAATCAAGAGCCGGAGGCCTAATCCACTTTGCCACGCAGATGCCCCCAGATTTCCCTATAGTAAGATCTGGTAACCCTCCCATTGCCTCCCCTCAGACCCCAACACTGAATGAAGGCAGAGGGTGGGGTTCTGATTAGCATTGTCCTTGCTGCTGTTGGGTTTCTTGTTGTCCGGTAAAGAAGAGAAGTGTCCTTACTAATAAAAGATAAATCAAGAAGGCCACATCCCTGCTGGTCTCATTTCTTCCCACGGCCTGGCCCTGAGGCTTGTGTATTTGAGACCCTTACTCTACCAGGTAACTTGCTGACTGGTGGATAGCTTTTTTTGGCCGCAGCTTTTAGGGGAGAGTTCAGTGATCCAACCCTGGACGGGGGGAGGGGTTAGGGAATGGAAGGAGCAGTCAGAAATGATGACCATGACCATGTGCTAGCACTCTTAATTTCATGGATGGACATGCACAGTTCACACCCTGGGAAGCTAGCTTTAGTAGAAGTTGCTGATCAGACAGAGGCAGGAGCAGCTCCAGTTTTAAGTGGGCCCCTTGGATTGGCTCTTCTGTCCCAGTCCCCGCCCCCCCCCCAATTTGTCTTCCCAACCCCTGGTTTGAATTGGAGCCTAAAGAGAGGGCAGAGGAGGAGGAGGGTGGTCTCTGCTGCCTCGGTCCTGTGTGGTGGGGCTAATCCATGAAGCCTCATGGCAGTGGGAGAAACTTTCCAGCTAATTTGAAACTTTAAGGGAATAGCTTTCTTCTTCTTCTTCTTCTTTTTTTTAAGGGAATGGATTTGAACATATTCTTTCTCTTTCCTGGGGGGGGGTCACTTCACTTTGATAAAGAACAAAGAATTTCCATTTCACAGTATAGTTGTGGTTTTTCTTTTTTTCCAGAAAGCGGGTAGAAATTAATTCCTTTAATTTACTTTGAAAAAAAATATTTCCCTCAAGCTAGCTGTTGCCTCCCAAGGCTTTGCCAGGTTGAGGAATGACAGCAGGGGAATAGTTGAAGGAACTTGGGATCCCACACACGTGGATTTGGCCATTCCTTAGGTTGCCCTGCCTGAGGTCTCTGGGGCTCGGGCAGGTGCACCTCACTGCCCATCCTTGCTGAATTGTGCTGAGCCGAGAGAGTATACAAAGCACTGGGCACACTGTCCTGGCAGATGGTTTGTCATAATAAACGTACTTACTATGTTTGAGAACTGGAAACTTGGTGTGGGTTGGGAGGAGAGGAATAGAAAGGAAGAAAATCCCTATTTGCATGATAATTAGATTGGGGATTGGGTTTCTAGGCTGGTTTCTGAATCTCTGTTCTGGAGAACTGCTGAGTCATCACAGCCTGGGGGGAATACACATTTGGGGAGCGCGGAGAACACTCCGGGGGAGGGTGGTGGGTGGTTTTGTGCAGTTGTGTGAAGCTCCATGTCACCGCCATTCGTTCTTGACAATATTGCCCAGTTGGCTTTCATAGTAGAGGGAGGGGAAAGATGTCGAAACTGCATTTTGATGAAGAGCCTCTTACAGGCCAATAAAGACACATGGATTAAACAAAGCTGAGGCCTGGGGACGTTTATCTGACCAGGCTCCCGCCTGTGCTGTTATCAGCGGTTTCCTATGACGCTCTTGTTATATCATCTGGAAGGATTTCTGACAACCAAGGGTTTGTCCAGCCAGTGATGAGCTTCTTGGTGCTTTTTTCACATCTGTTTTTCCAAATTTCAGTGTGAATCACTCTAAAGAGCTATGAGATTCTTGTCCACAGCCCTGGAGATTGAAGAATATACTGATAAGACGAAAAGGTGGTGGGGGTGGGGGTGGGACATGGCCAGAGCCCAGGCCTCAGCGGTGGCCCTCACCACCAGCA
Source organism: Eumetopias jubatus (assembly GCF_037043125.1). NCBI lineage: Eukaryota > Metazoa > Chordata > Mammalia > Carnivora > Otariidae > Eumetopias > Eumetopias jubatus. Next base: position 124,007,412 of record NW_028274816.1, read on the forward strand.
TCGCAAAAAAAAAAACCCAGATCATTGCTCTAAGGACTCACAGCCAGTATCTCCGTCAGGTTCAGGTTCGACAGCTAAGTCTATGATTTACAGCCACGTGAATGGACAGTAACTCTTTCTAAAAGAAAATTACACAGCGAACTGACATCAGTGAAAATCAGCTTAGGTTCTGAAGAACTACAAGCTTTATATGAATCATTTGCTGTGGGATGTGGCCTCCCCTCACATAGGAAATCTGGAAAATAACGAAAGGGGCCAAAGAAGAAGAAGAAATACCCTGATCCCTAGCCCCACCCCTCCTTCCCCGCCCCCCCCATCAGGTAGCTCTTTGAGCTTTCTCTGTGCTAGGCCATATTATATTGCTTTGCAGTGACTTGGTTTTTTATGTCAGTTACCTGCAAGCCCCTGGAGGCCACAGACATGTGCTTCTGTCTGCTCCGAACTGGGTGTCACATATGGCTCAAAGCAGTCAGAACCGGAGGGGTTTTCTCCCTTCTTGATGAGAAGAGCGAGCACAAGCTTTGAAGTCAGGCCTTGATTCCAATATTCACTCTCTGTATTAGTTTTCTGTTGCTGTATAACAAATAACCACAAACACAGCAGTTTAAAGCATCCCCCATTTCTTAGCTCACAGTTCGGCAGGAGGAGAACAGGATGAAGGATCTCACCAGGCCCAAGAACTTAAGGTGGCAGCAGGGCTGGCCTTTTACCTGGAAGCTTTGGGAAGGAGCCGTGTCTAGGTGCATTCAGGTTGTTGGCAGAAGCCAGTTCCTTCTGGCTGTAGGTCTGAGGCTCCCTTTTCCGTGCTGGTCCGCCAGGCGCCACTCTCTCTCCGAGAAGCCCCCCTGCGTCCCTTCCCATCTGGCCCCTCCATCCTTAGAGGCCACAGGGAGTCCTTGCCGCACCTGAGTCTCGCCTTTCCTCCCTGCTACCTTGAATCCTTGAGAGGTTTTGACTGAGAATTAAGTAAGGCGAGGTAGTAAGGTCCTAGACGGTTAATTCTTTTTAACCCTTCTCTCGTTAAGCCAGTTTTATTTGGAATCTATCTTGTCTAATTCCGATACAGCAAAATTGCAAAGGGCCATCTTTATCTGAAGTTCTTGTCATTCTAAGAAGTTGTCATGATTCATCATTTTTCTGTGCAGAGGCATAAAAAGAAACAAGCGGGCAACGTGCCCTCATCATAACTTTGGTTTTTTTTCTGTTCTTCCCCCACCCCAGCCCTGAAGCTTTGGTGTCTCAACCTCAGCTGCTGTCTCTGGGAGTGCTGGGGGTGGGGGCGAGAGCTAGCTGCCTGTGTCCTCTGACAGGTGGTGGCTTCTGGTCCCGAGGCCGGCCTGCCAGCACCTGGCCCCTGCCACTCAGCAGGGGAGCCCAGCCCAGGCCGGCCTGACTGCTCACCAGCTCCCTGCCTCTCCCTTCTGTGCTTCCTCAGGAGATCCTCAGCGAGCTCACGCTGGATGCCCTGCTGGACATGAACGAGGTCAAGGTGAAGGAGACGCTTCGGCGCTACGGGGCCAATGCCGAGGAGTGTAGCCGCCTGCAGTACGCCCTTGCCTGCCTGCGGAAAGTGACAGGTCTGGGTAGGTAGGACTGGCCTCCCCAGTGCTGAGGCCAGCCCCATCGGCTCCCTGTCCCTCCAGCGGGGCTGAAATAGCAGGTTTCTCTCTCCAGGTCTGTCCTGCTTCCCTGGGGCCACTGACTCGGGTGGGGCAAGTATGGCCCAGGGTTTCTGGGGCAGCTTGGAAAGGGCAGAGAGTGTGTGATCTGAGATGGAGGGTTTGCATCCCGACTGCTCTGGCTAGGATAAACCCAGGGAAGCTTCTGCCATCGCCAGAGACCCCAGTCCAGCCCACTGGGTGGGCCCTGTGTGATTACCCGTTTTGAGCACATCTGTTGGGCTCTGAACCCTCCCTCGGCTCCCTGCATTCCAACCCCCTCCCCAGCCCGGCTCACCCCCAGCCTGCTTCCTACCTTCTCCTGTCCCCATTGGCTGCTGGGCTGTGTGCTCAGAAGGCAGAAGCATGATGAGAGAAATTGTGTGGTATTTCAGCTGTGAGTGTGTACATGGCCGCCCCAGGCAAAGTGTGTCCTCCTGGCATTACGAGGAGTTCCTTGGGAATTATTTACAGGCTTTTTAAATCTTGCCTTGGAAATGGCTTTAAACGCCGTGATTTCACATTCCCAATACCATACCGATAAGGCTTTACAGTGAGCCTAATGAATGGAATTAGTCCCATTTTTAATGATTGGAGCCACCTGTCTTATTTCTGGCTGACTGAGGCTTAAGGAAGCTACTGGGTTTATAGTCTGCTTGATCCCTTTCCCCGCCACCCCCCCCCCCAGAGGTGATTGGGCTTGATTTCTTCCTGGACCCCCTTGTCCCAAGTCCTCCTCTGAACACAGAGCCCAGCATGGAGAGCTTCACTCAGTTCTGAAGACCTCGACAGGCCAGGCCTCCCAGCAGGGGCCACAGAATAAACGTGAGAGAGACATAGTCCACATTCTCATTCCCACATTTTACAGAGGAGATGGGGCCCAAAGAGGGGAAAGGGCTTCGCTGAGGACACCCAGCAGTGGGTGACAGAGCTAGGATTCCGGCCTCAATCTTTGTGGGTGGCTAGCTTGTTTCCACATTGTGGAAATTTAGAAGTACTTGCCACCCAAGCTGCGACTGGGGTGGGTAACTTGCCAGCCTTCCCTCCTTATGCCTGAATTGTAAAGAATTGTGGAGGAGCCAGCAGTCGAAGAGGGGAGGTGACCTATTTGTGTTGGGAAGGTGACTGCCCGTCCTAGGTGCCAAGCTAGGGGCATCACCAACTCATTAATGCGAATTTATGAAGCCAGGCACTTGACATGTGTGTAGCAGCACCTTTTTTTTTTTTTAAGATTTTATTTACTTATTTGAGAGAGAGAGAATGAGAGAGAGAGAGCATGAGAGGGAGGAGGGTCAGAGGGAGAAGCAGACTCCCTGCAGGAAGGCCGATGCAGGCCTCGATCACAGGACTCCAGGATCATGACCTGAGCTGAAGGCAGTCGCTTACCCAACTGAGCCACCCAGCCTCCCCCAGTGGCAACACCTTTTTAAGTGGTGGTGGGGAGAACCTCTTGTAGCTAGAGCATCAGCGGCATTGGGTGAGTTATCTGGGGTCCCACACTTGGCATGCCCCAGAGCTGGGTTTCTTCCTCAGAGGGGGCTTTTCTACTATGCCCCAGAGGAGGGCTCTGGGGAGGACAGCGTCTTTTCCACATCCTTCTCATCTGGTCTCAGCTTGTGGTACCTCTACGTCCGCAAGAGGGTCCTGGCCACACCTCACCCAAATGGGTCTGCCCAGTGGTGACCATACTCCTGGCGCACCTGCTGGGGACCGGGTGGGGACTGTGATCGCCCTGCCTCTCAGATCATGTGGTCATAGTCTTTATTGCAGCTAACTGGGCTTGGTGAGAGCAGTCTTAATTGCAGTAAAGATGGACCGTGGAATCCATCTGTCTCGGCCCAGCACTCCTAGAATCTGTGGGACCTTGGTCTGTGACTTAACCCCACCATGCTTCAGTTTCCTCATGTGTACGTTGGAGGTCATAACACCATTCTCTCATTGTGTTGTTGTAAGGATGAAATGAGTGACTATCAAGTACTTAGACCAGAGCCTGGCGTATATTAGTACTCTTTTCAGTATTAGGTTTGCGGGGTCCTGGAAAATGTTGAACACATTTGCCTTGTGGCCCCTGGTCTTACTTAAGAAAGGTGAGTGAAGGATGGTTCTCCATGCCAGTGGCCAGTGAACAAGGGAGATCATTTCTGCTGATGCTTTAGTCCCTAATCCATAGCACACGTCTCTAATCACTCCCCAGCTCTTCCTATTGAGTGACTCCAGAGTCATTCTCAAGAGCCACTGCCGGTTAACTGGTGTTGGCATGCGTGTTGAGACCCATGTGCCATCCCTGGGCGGCTCAAAGCAGCGGAGATTAAATGGGCAGTCTGAAGCGTTTGGGACTTGTTTCCTTGGGTGGCGGACTTGCGCGTGGATCATGGAACTCGCTCTTCCATCCCCTCAGGAAGAGATAGGCCAGAGCCTCCTGGAGGCCAGGCTCTAAGTTACAGTTGTGGCTGCAGGTTCTGTAAGAGCAAACAAAAGGAACACACGGACTGAGTCACTCACTCTATGGAGTGGATTCCTGAGAAGAAAGTCTTGAGGCAGTGAAGTAGGGGAAAAGGTCCTTGAGGAGGGGGGACATGTACAAAGAGCCCTTGAGCATTGTGAAGGCCAGTTTCTCTCCACCATCCCTGATCAATGCCTGTCCGGGCTGGGCTGGAGCACCTCTGATGACAGAGAGCTCTTTGGCTCATGAGGCTGAGCTGTATTTGTAGGCCATTCAGGCTGGACAGCCTGTCGGAGGAGGCCTAGTGCCGTGCTCGGGACCGAGGGCGCTGTCCCCACCTCGCGCTTCGCCGCCTGACCTTGTCAGCGTTCCTGGCCTCCCTGACGTGCTGGGAAGACTGAGCGATACAGGGCAGAAAGCACAGAGGTGGAATAACTCCAGTGTGGAAGTTCGTTTTGTCTTGAGTCAACGTCGACCTTCCCGTACTTTCCCCTCACTGGTAAAATGAGGAGGGAGGTGTCTTTTCCTTCCCCGCATTGGGGTCTCTGTAGACAGGCTCCTTTCTCGCTGCCCCCAAACCTTTGGTATCTCTCCATCCCATATAAGCTCCAACCTAAAGTCCTTGGCGAGGCCTCCGAGATCCCTCCTGAGCTGGCCTCTTGCAGCTCTCTAGCTCGTCCTGACCTCTCCGGGCACGAGGAACTCCTCGTAGTCACCAGAAGGTGGGCTCCCTGCCTTTGCATGTACTGTTTCCTCTGCCTGCTGCACCTGCTTCACCTTCTCCAGCTGGCTCAGCCCCAACGCCGCCACCTCTGGGAAGACCCCGACTTCCAGGCTAGTTAGGGTCCCCCTTCTCCATGCTCCCTCAGGGCCTGGGCGTCTCTGTCTCAGCACGCTGCTGTCCTGCTGTTTGGACTCTCAGAGCACAGTGGATGTCTTTTTTCATGGCCTGACACCCGGCATCCAGCATATGCTCGAATGAATGGACAGACTGGGCTGTTGAGTTGGAACTGCCCAGAGCCTCAAGGTCTCGGGGGTCCGCTGTGTGGGCAGCCAAAAGTCACGGGTGCCTCTCAGAAGGAATTGGCTATTGATCCTCTTCTAACCGGATTTCTGTCCTATAGTAAATTCCCAGGGCAGATTACTACTGAAGGTTGGTACGCCCCTTTCCTGGTGTTTGAATTTTCTTGACATGGAGTTATTCCCTTTGAGCACCCCAGCTTCTCCTTCTTGACTCTTAAGGATCAGTTACCACTTCCCTCTCTGAGGTCACCCATTTTGGGGTTGGGTTTCCCAGCTTGCTCCCCACAGACCTGCCAGCAAGAATCCTAGACGAGCCATTCTGTCTCTGGGCCTCATTTCCCTTCTATAAAATGGGGACAGTAATATCTGAGCTGGTGGCCTCAACAGTCACAGACGACACGGGTGGTGATGTGTGTGCGCGAGAGGCCCGTATAAAGGCTGCGAGTCGAAGCCTGCCGAGAAGGGACCGTGCAGCCCTGGGCAAGGTGTTAACCTCGGGGCCCTGGCCACCAGTAAGTCCCTCTAGCTCTGACCATCTGTGACCCCACTTCTTGGCCCACAGGAGGAGAGCACAAAGAGGACTTGGGCTGGAGTTCACTGGATGCCCGGCGGGAAAGTGGCTCAGGGCCTTCCGCGGATGCCCTCTCACCGGCCAGCCTGGCTTGGCCCCCAGGGGGCGCCCAGCTGGGCAGAATGGGCGGCAGCACCCAGGGCCCACGCTCCGTGTCTGTGTCCGCTCTGCCCACCTCAGACTCCCCGATCCCTGGCCCCTGTGAGGGCCTCTCGGACACCTGTATCCTCCTGCACACCAGTGGCCGGCTGACCCCCCGGGCCCTGCACAGCTTCATCACCCCTCCGACCACACCCCAGCTGCGAAGGCACACCAAGCTGAAACCGCCGCGGACGCCGCCCCCGCCCAGCCGCAAGGTTTTTCAGCTGCTGCCCAGCTTCCCCACGCTCACCCGGAGCAAGTCCCATGAGTCTCAGCTGGGGAACCGCATTGACGAGGTCTCCCCGATGAGGTGAGTGTTCCCGCCAGGCTGGTGCTCAGTGTGCCATCCACTGAAAGTTCTGTCTACGGTTTTCTCATCATAAACGGAATATGGGCTTTATTTTCAAAGGACAAATAAAATCAACCGACCTAGAAGGGTGCAAAGTGTAAAGTGCCTCTGTGTCTCAGTCCACTCTCCGGGCTTCGTTAGCAGTTTGGACCGAATCTTGCCCGCTAGGTTCTTTTCTGGACATGTGCGTGCACGCGCCGTCGCGCACACACACACAGAATGGTACCGTGCATCAGTAAGGATAGACTGGGTTCTGCTGCAGTAACCCCTAGTTCTCTGGGTCTTAAAATGACAAAGATCTGGGCGCCTGGGTGGCTCAGTTGGTTGAGCGACTGCCTTCGGCTCAGGTCATGATCCTGGAGTCCCTGGATCGAGTCCCGCGTCGGGCTCCCTGCTCAGCGGGGAGTCTGCTTCTCCCTCTGACCTTCCCCCCTCTCGTGTGCTCACTCTCTCTCTCAAATAAATAAATAAAATCTTTAAAAAAAAAAAATGACAAAGATCTATTTTTTGCTCATGCCACTGTCCACTGTGGGTCGGCCTCATTCCAGGTCCCAGGCTGACAGAACAGCCACTTTCTGGAACACTGTCTGGAACATTCCACTAAGGCAGAGGGAAAAAGAATTTTAGCTGTACACACTAGTAATTACATGCTCTTTCCTGCAAGTTCCACTCACCATTCATGGCTCCACCCAAACAAAGGAACCAAGAAATGTAATTCTCTCATGTGCCCAGGTAGGGAGAACTGGAATATCTGGCTGAAACCTCTAATGATTATCAAATACCATGTACTCTATTCTCGAACCTATTTTTTTTTTCCTCCAAAGGTTTATTCATTTATTTGAGAGAGAGAGAGCATGCAAACACGAGCTGGGGGAGGGCCAGAGGGAGAGGGAGAGAGAATCTCCAGCAGACTCCCACTGAGCACAGAGCCCGACGTGGGGCTCGATCTCACAACCTGAGCTGAAACCAAGAGTCGGATGCTTAACCAACTGAGCCACCCAGGTGCCCCTAACCTATTTTTTTCCACTTACCTTGATATCTGAGAACTTCACGTCCATACATCTTAAAATATGTTACTCTTTTATGTAAAAAATGTTGTTAACCTATATACTTAAATAGGTACTAATGGTGACATAGTGCAAGACGCAGAAGCTTCCTAGCTCCTGTAGGTTGCAGGGGCTGACGGTGTGCGGTTCCCCCACCATTTTTCCTCCCTGTTCGCCCTGCAGAGCCAACCAGGTTACCGGTTTTGCATATACCTATAATTATTCAAACTACCTAATCTTTTTGACTTCATATCATTGCAGCGTATAGTGTTAACTATCTTCTCTCAGGTCACTGTCGGTTCTGCTACTGTAAGAATTGCCCTCATCAGTGTACTCTTGTGGGCAGGGCAGAGGGGAAGGAAGGAGTTTTCTTTTTTCTTTTTCTTTTTTTTAAAGGTTTTATTTATTTATTTGACAGAGAGAGACACAGCGAGAGAGGGAACACAAGCAGGGGGAGTGGGGGAGGGAGAAGCAGGCTTCCCGCCGAGCAAGGAGCCTGATGCGGGGCTCGATCCCAGGACCCTGGGACCATGACCCGAGCCGAAGGCAGACACTTAACAAGCCACCCAGGTGCCCCAGGAAGGAGTTTTCTTTGGGTGCTTCCTACCTTCTTGTACCTCTGAGGGTTGAGGACTCGGCTTTTCTCCTGACACGGGCTCTCCTTCTCTGGTCTTGGGTAGGCTTGCTCCCCGTGTCCCAGTGTAGGCTGTCCTGGGTCCCTCATGGGATGGGCCCTGGACATCTCTGATGGTTTTGAGTATGTCACCCAAGGAGAGAAATCCATGCTGTGACCTGCCCTGCCACTCCTCCTCAGGCTGTCCTGCTGGGGCCCGGTCCTCCCCCACATCCCCCAGAAGGGACTGCAGCCTTCCTCCCCCTTCTGGATCCTCCTCTCCCAGAGAGTATAACTACCATGGGGACACATGGATGTGGGTCATCAGAGGGCATCTCAGTGGGTAAACCCAATGCGTCTGTTTCTCATCTTCCCCCTAAGAAGAGCATCAGAAGGACTCTGGTCTCATTCTGGGCTCTGGGCGGAGAACAGAGCCTCAGGCAGATGCCTCCACGTCCTCAGATCCCACAGCTGGTGAGCTGGGCCTCACCCTGGGATTCTGAGTCGGGTCCACACAGAGCCACTAGAACTAGCCCTGACACGGACACTCAGGTCACCTTGTTGCTCTCAGTGAGCCCAGAGGGTGGACTAGGTGGCCTAAGTCTCCCCCAGTTTTCTTCGTTGCCGGGATAGTGGCACCCCTTGAGGAGGCTGGCGCAGGGCATGTCCCCATCTGGCCCTCCTTGAGGACCGCCTTTCTGTTCTCACAACTGTGATGGTCCTTCTGCTCCAGCCACCTCCCCGTCCCCTGCCTGGACCCTGAGCGCACCCCCCCGCCAGGGTTCTGGGCGGGCTGTCCCCGCTTGCGGGTGTGTGACCTGGGGAGACTGTGAGGCTGTTTGCTCAGTTGTGAAACGGAGCGAACCCTACCAGGCTGCGTGGCTGGCGAGGTTTAGACAAGCTCATGTAGGAAGCGTGAAGCGCAGGGCTAGCTCCAGTGCCCACGGGGGGTAATTTCTAGCCCTTTCCATTGAGGAACCGTCTCCATAGTCACGTGGCCAGCTTGGCCCCACGCACCAGGGACGCAAAGCCCTCACCTGAGCACGTTGCCCGCTCCCTCCTGGTCGGGGGGGGGGGGAGGGGGGCTTCTGGGGAACACGCTGAGTCAGCATGGTGACATCATCGCCCCTCTCTCTTTTGTCTCCTGCAGGTTTGGTAAGAGTGATTCATTTTCATCCCCTCTGCCACCCGGGGGAATCGTGTTTGTGTTGCTGTCCCCGTCAGGGGTGGATTTCCTTGACCCTCTCTCGGCCTACTCGGCCTTTGCACCATCCAGAAGCAGAGGTGCTGGGAAACGCCTCGCGACATACCTCTCGGACAGGTGGCCTCAGCCCAGCCAGGAGCCACTCTCTGCGAAGCAGAGGCCTGGAGAGCATCTTGGGCCGTGGACGGTTCCCACTCAGGCCCTGCCTGTAGCTGGCCATCCCCACAGGGGACCTCTGGCAGGGAGCCTTGCGTGCTGGGCTGCTGCAATCACCCAGAGGCGCGCCATCCGTCTGGTGTAGGTGGATGTCAGCTGATGTCCTGGGACCCCTCTTCTCAGGAGAGAGGCAACCTGGAGGCAGGAATGTGACTTGACTCTGCATGAGGCCCCAAGGAGGTGGGAGGGTGTGAATGGGAAGGCCCCTTTGGGAGGGGCGGAGGGAGCCCCGGCGGCCCCTGATCCCTTTTTCCAGCCGTCCACCTCCAGGTTGGCAGCAGGGTCTTGCACTGGGCTGCTCTGTAGGGCTTCTCTCTCCCGAGGCAGAGCAGAGGGCAACAACCACGCCTCTGGGGTCTGCTTTGAATTGTCTCCCTGGAAATGCAGAGATGTCTGGTTTGGGCCTGAGCAAAATAGCCATTTGTTTTTGTCCTATCCTGAGCTGGCTAAGCGGAGTGATGGAGCCGTCAGCAGGGTCTAAGTGACGGGGGGCGGTTGGGCAGGATGGCAGGCCAGAGCTCTGCCAAAATGAAGCTGGCTGCCGGCTAACCACGGGGCCATAGGGTGAGCAAGGAGGGAGGCTGCGCTGCCCCTTCCCCGGGACACGGGCGCAAACTTCAGCGCTTTGGGGGAGAATTGAGCACCCACATCCCTAGGACAACCCATCCTGTCAGCCTCCCAGTTGCTGCGGTAACGCAGGAACCACAGCAGTGAGACTTCAGGGCGAGTGTTCCATCTAGATCCAGGGCACCGGATGCCTGGCCCTCGTGCTGTCTCCCCTCCCCCCTGCCCCACGCCCGCAGCAGACGTGACCAGTCAACCACAGGGGGTATATGTGGTTGAAATCTCGTTTTTCCAGAGTCCCTTTCTCTTAGGCTGGCAGCCTAACCCCTTTTGGACCCAGGTGCTTTGCTGGCTTTGTCTGCTCCCAGGGACGTGGATCCCAGGAAGGAGTTGGGACAAGTCAGCCCCAGGGCAGACGTGCCAAAGAGAGCTGGGCTAGTGTGATGGTGGGTTCCTGAATCACCAAGGGGTAGCAGAGGACCCTTTGGTCCTGATCAGACTCCCCTTGGTGTGGAAGGAGGAGTCAGCACCTGCAGCTCACCCTCTCTATGTGCTCAGGTATGTGGTACTTGGCATTAGGTGAACCAGCACTTAGTGAGCACCAGGTGTGTGCCCGGCCAGCACATCTGGAGAGGGGGCTTGTTGCTGACTCCGGGGACGGGAGACAGCCGCATATCCCTCAAGCACCATGTTCCTGACTTTTCTGGGTTATGGTTCCTTTTGATAACTGGATAACAGTTTAGACCCTCCTTCCAGGGAAAAGCCCACAGAGCTTACCAGTCCAGAGGGTTTCCCAGAACCCCTGAAGCCCCTCAGGACACAGGTGAGAGCCCGCCCTCCAGGGGGTGCTAGGCGGTGCTGAGTAGGCGCAGAAGCAGGACGGGGAAGAAGGGGAGGAGCGGGGGTGCCCAGGCAGAGATGGGGCAGGAGGCAGTGGGACATGTGGGCTGCCATGGAGGGGTCGCCTCCAGCTGCCCCTCCACTGCCTGACCTGTCAGGCGTGACTGGGGATGCAGTTCTAATGGGGAACCCAGGATTAGGGCAGGGAGAGCCTAGGGTGCCCTCCAGGAAGGCAGACGGAATGCTCACCTCAAAGCTCGTTCCTGAGTGAGACTCCTCTGGAAGCCGGTGGGACTGGCCCACGTGGGGCTCTGGTGAAGCTTCACCATGTCCTTGCTCTGCCTGCCAAGGTCTGGCACTGGAGCCTCTGAGAGCAAAATCTCAAGGTGCTTGTGTCTGCAAAGGTACTGGGGACGTTAACTAGCCCCAAACCCTCCGCCGTCAAGGGCCAGAGACGACCTACCCACTAAACAAGAGACCCGCATTAAGCCCTCGCAAACCAGTGACCTATGGATGCATCCGTGCGGGAGTGCAAGAAGTGGACATCGGTGGGGACTTCTGTCCTCACCGTTGCTTTGCCTTCTGCCTCTCGAGGCTGCCTTCCCCTGAAGCTAGGAGCCACACGGGGATGGTTTCCGAACCATGTGCGGAGACCAGGCAGTAACGTTCCCAGGAATAGCAGGGCCAGGCATGAGGGTAACTACGCTGCCCCGTTGGTCTCCCTGGCCTGTCCCTGGTTTGCATGTTCAGGGACACCTTTATCTCCTGTTCACTAAGTCTTCTCACCCACCCAGCCTGTGATCTGTGACCTAGAAGGCCACAGGCACAGGCCTCCTCGGCCGACCTGGACTCTTTCCCTGCAGATCTCCCACATGGATCCCCGCAGATGGTACGAAGGGATATCGGGCTGTCGGTGACTCACAGGTAGGTCCAGCCAGGCTGGGACTGGGAGGGGGCCCAGAGCTGGGCTGGGGCCTGCATGGGCTGGGGCCCCCACTGAGGGGTCGCTCTTCATCGCAGGTTGAGGGGGGGGATTCGTTCTGATCCCTGTTTCTCGGGGCTTTTTGCCTCTGGTCTGTCCATCACCTCTGTGAACACAGCCCTGCACCCACCTGGAGCCCCTGCCCGTCACCAGTGGCTGTATGGGCTTGCTGGACCCTCCCCGACCCCACCCCTGCACTGAGGGAAAACACAGGTGTCGGTCTCAGGGAGGAGGAGCTGAGAGCTTCCTGCAGGTCCAGGGTGAGATCGTGTGACGCCTACAGCTGGCTGCACATCAGAGCCCATGAAGCTTTGAAACCCCAGACTCCCGTGGCCCATCCCTAAAGTTCTCGGCTTGGCAGTCTGGATTTCCAACAACTTCTAGGGACTCTGGCGGCTGGTGCGTGTCGGCATGGGCTGATATGGGCCCATGACATGGACTGGCCCGAAGGCGTGGCCTCGGCACCTGTGAGGCTGGTGTGTGTCACAAACAGCACGTCTGTCACGCTGGACAACCTGCAGAACGGCGCCTCGGGTTGCCTGTGCTCTGGCCGTCCCTGCTAAAGGCTGTCGGGAACACGACAGGGCACGCTTGTCAAGAGCTCTGCGACTTGTGGCAGCCTTTCGTTTCCCCCTGGAGCGTGAGCTGAGCTGCAGTGAGCCTGGGAGGCTGGCCCGGAATTCTTGCCCACAGGTGGAGACCCGCTGGGGCTCTGGGGCCTGAGTAATTTGCCTGAGGTCACACTGCTGGTAAGATAGCGGCTTGCGTCCTCTGGCCAATGCCCAGGCCCCTCTGGAGCCTCGTCAGGGCTGATCCCCGTGCACCGGAGTCTCGTGGAGGAGAGGCTGTGGCTGAGGCACCTCAGTGGGGACCCCTGGATGCATTACAAACCATTCTGTGTTCGGTTGTTACTATGATAGGCTCTGCTTTCAAAAAAATCTGATTCCTCCAACAATGTGAGTTCTTTCTGCCCCTCGGCCTCTCCACCCTGTGGACTGCCTTAGACTTTTTCTGCTTTTTCTCTGCCGGACACCACCCACTCAACCCCTGTCCTTCCTTCCAATCTATATCTTTCGTGTTTTTTTAACTTTTAAAATTTTGATTTAGTTTGGATTGAAAGACGTTCAAAAATCAAGAGGTGTAGAGGGTTATCCAGGCGCTCCCCTCCTGCTGCTGCCGCCCCCAGCCCTCTGGGTCCCCCTGTAGGCAGATCTTGGCGGTTTCTTGGGATATTTTTATACAAGCAAACACGTATGTGTATTATACACACTGTTCTATCCTTTGCTTCTTTTCTTGTAAAGATGGAGGCATCATTTACATAAAGCTGAGAGCCCAAATGCATTTTTACATATGGATACACCCATGTGTACCACCCAGGTGAAGCTCCAGAGCATTCTAGCCCTCCAAAAAATTGATCTTCGGCCCCTCCGGGTCCATCGCACTACCACCCAGGGGTTACTGTTCACTTCTGTCCTCACTGGTTACTTTTTCCTGTATTTGAACTTCATATAGATGGAGTTATGTTGTACTTTTTTCCCTGATAATGTAATTTGGAGATCATTCCGTATTTGCGCAAAAAGAGCTTTCTTGTTTTGTTTTCTGGCCCCACGGTGTCCGATGGTGTGGTTGGATGGTACTTTGCATCGTCAGCCGTCTGCACACCTCAACGGCATAGGCTGCTCTCAGTTTTTTACTGCTGCAGACCCGCGGCGGGGAGTAACCTTGTCTGTACCTCATTTGACACCCGCGGGAGTTTCTGTACCTCATTTGACACCCACGGGAGTGTCTGTTGGATCAGTTCCTACAACGGGAATCGCTCGGCATGCGCACTTGTAATTTCGATGGCTGCTGCCGGAGAGCTGGCATCCGTGACCACACTGACTGGGATTTTGGCAAGGATTACATTGTGGCTGGGAACTCTGAATGCCCGGGAGCAGGCAGTGGGCCTGGGCATCCCTGCCCTGGGAGAGGGCACCGGTCGCTCCAGGATGAAACCCAGTCTCCTGGTTTCCCGGCAGCCGCCCCCCCCCCGCCCCGTCCAGGCTCTGGTCTCTGAGCCACGTGAGCGTTTTCCTGTGTCCACCTCCTGCAGGTTCTCCACCAAGTCTTGGCTGTCCCAGGTCTGCCACGTGTGCCAGAAGAGCATGATGTTTGGAGTGAAATGCAAGCATTGCAGGTGATGCGCGGAGGATGGAAGGGGTGGGGGAGGCGAGTGAACGCCATACATTTAGTTTAGTACGAGTCCTACTACTTGATTCATCTTGGCCTTAGGTTAAGTCAGAGTTCACGGGAACCCCTTTGGGAGTTCTTAAAGCTACTATTTATAATCCCATTCGGCATACTGTGGTGTAATCAGCCCTCTCTAGAGAGATGAAGGAAGCATCGAGCAGACATTCCCAGAAGAAGGGGAAATTTGAGGTGGACTTTGAAGGTTGAGTAGAAGTTTACCAGGGAGACCCAAGGAAGAAAGAGCATTCCAGGTGTTGTATCCTGTACAAAGTCCGAGAGGAATGGGAGGACTTTTCTGGAAACTCTGCGGAGTTCTGAAGTTTGTCCTCATGTGTTAGCACACAAGTTGGGGAGAAGGGTCAGGCGGGGGTGAAAACAGAGATGGCTCATGGTGTTCACAGAAGAGGAGAGTTCAGGGAGAATGTTGCTTCTATACAAACACAGCTTTCTTGTTTCGTACCATTGTGCTTTCTGGTGGGACAGAAGGACAAAGAAGGGAACAGCACAGGGGGCAGAGTGTCCTTTGTTGCTTGCAGAGGATGGACCTGGAGTCTCTGCTCCTGGATCACTGCCCCTCCACTGCTTTGTGACCTGGGGCAAAATGCTTGCTCTTTCTGGGCCTCATTTTCACAAGTGGGCAGATGATTCCGGGTCCTTTATCTATCAGGATGGCTTCCAGATTCTGAGCTAGTGTGTGTAGGAAAAGCATTTAGGATCCCACCAGACCAGAGGCGACAGGTCTCACGCATGTCTGTTGGATAAATTGTGTTTTCCTGATGATTCCCCTGACCACCAGGGAGACGCCACCAGAACTTTCCACCAGTCTAGGTCTTCTGTGGCTCCTGGCTTTAAATTGGGGACCTCCCGCTCCCTTTCAAGCAATGCCTTTCACACGGAGAGCATAGAATGACCTCTGAGCCCCACGCTCTTCGACGATCGTGGTGTGAGGTTGGTAGGGCCCCACTGTCGACCCATTTGATTGTCGAGAACCCCAAGACAGGGTGCAGCAGATAGGACCAAACTGAGGGCCTAGGTCTTTCCATTTGGGCCCGTGCTGACCCTCAGACCATGTGGCCTGTGTTGGAATGCAGCGGGAGGGGCTGCCCCTTGCATCCCTGGGATCCCTTGGTCAGGTAGACACTCTCCTTCTGATTCATCTTTTTTGTAAGTTCAGATTTTGGTCTCTAGTTTTCTGAATGTGAGTGGAGGGTGTCCTTTTCTTTAGAGAAGAGAAATAGACGTGTGACCCACAACAAGTTAAAATGGGTATGATTAAAACTGCTTTGCTGGGCGGTTAGGCAGACAGTAGCTGCTAGGACGATCAACGTGGAATATTCCAGACGTCTGGGTTAGTGTCTGTTGAGAAGGGCGTGGAGATCAAGGCAGTCAAGAGTGAGTGTTGCCTGGAGCCCCCGTGCATGCCCTGGGAGCCCCAAGTCGCCCTCCGTGCACTGACCCTGCCGCCTTCTTCCCCCAGATTGAAATGTCATAACAAGTGTACAAAGGAAGCCCCTGCCTGTAGAATATCCTTCCTCCCACGTGAGTGTTCCACTCTTCTCTGCTTTCGGGGGTTGGGGTGGACTTTTCTGTAGCTTGATCTGCTCCCTGCTAATGGTTCCCCCTTTTCCTTTTTACCTAGAACCTAGGCTTCGGAGGACGGAATCTGTCCCCTCGGATATCAACAACCCAGTGGACAGAGCAGCTGAGCCCCATTTCGGAACCCTCCCCAAAGCACTGACAAAGAAGGTACACGGGCGGTGGCCCACGGGTCAGCTGCTTCTGCCGGGAGAAGCCCCTACCCTGCCCCGGGGCTCCTCCTGTAATGTGGGGGTCTGGCAGGGAAGTGGGGCATGTAACGCGAGGCCAGAGGGTGGCCTTCAGGGATCCTGTTGTTAGCCATTTCGTAGACTTCACGTTGATGTCCAAATCGTAGTTAATTGCCCGTGACCACCTTCCCCGGTTTAACGGAACATTTCCCGGGCACTTACTGTGAGTTGGGAACTTTTTCCATTGATCTTCCTTTTGATCTTCACAATGGTTCTAAAAATCACATACTCATCACATTTTAGATGAGGACCCTGAGCGCAGCCCCCCCTCCGTGAGCGAGGGGCAGGCCCAGAGCAGGGGTCCTCTGCCGCTACAACAGATTTGAAAGGCGAGTCTAACAGGCCTTTCGTGGCCGCCAGACACAGGTGCGCATGGTGTCTATAAGACGCCTGTGCTCCTGGTGGCTTCAGATGGCAGCCCCCTGGTGACCATGCAGCTGGTGGCCTCCCCCCGGGCTGCTGCCGGTGTGGCTGTGGGTTTTCAAGTGTGTTGTGCCCCAGCCCCAGACCAGGGCTTAGCAGGCCCTTGCCTCCCTACGGAGGGGCATGCGACTGGCTTCTCCGTGGCTTGGGCCGGACTGGGGAGAGGTTGGGGCAGGGAGAAGAGAAGCAGGTGGTACGGCCCATTAACACCAGGGACCCAGAAGGTGCAGCCTGGGGGGAGGGCTGCTCCACATCTTACTACCCGACAAGGGAGGCCAGTGCCTCGGAGCTGACCGTGCGTATGGGCCCGCTCCTGTCCTCTCTCAGCCTCCCTCCGCCTGTCATTGCATTTTCCCCCAACTGGGGTGTTCCCACCAGGGATGGAGAGGTGGAGTGGAGAGGTGTAGGACCACAGCTGAACTCCAGTCCCGACTAGTCAGTCCCCTTTCTTGCCTCAGAGCAAGTCCCTAACGCCTCAGTTAGGGACCTTGGGTGAGTTCCCTTACCTCTCTGAGCCTCAGCTTCCTAGTGTGGAAAGTGGGGACAATCATGCTTCGTTGACAGGGTGTTGTAGGGGTAACGAGGGGACAGACGTTCACGAACTTGCTGGTCTGGAGCGGCGTTGTCCAGCCTGTCACAGACACAGACACACTTCCTCGCGAGGGACACTAGGCACCCCCATCTGCCCCTCCCACCCTGCCAGCATTGTCTTCTTGTCTGGCAAACACCCGATGAACCCCCCCCTTTACACCGTCCCCCCACACCCACACTTGTCAGTTCTTCAGAACTCACTCAGAGCCCCTCCTCCTCCAGGAGGCCCTCCTGCATGCACCTGCCCGGCCCTGACCTGACATAGTTCTGGGTGGTGCCTCCCCTTACCTCACCGAGGGCACTGACCGGCCGTCGTCCTTCCCTCACCCCGATTTATGGTTATTCTCATAACACGAGCTAAAGGTCACTGAGTTTTCGCCAGGCACTGCGCCGAGGGCCGTGCATTTGGGCCAGTCATCTAAGGGGCCGGCCTGTGTCTCCAGCCTCTTCTCTAGCTCCCCTTGCTCATAGTGGCTCTGCCTACTCCTGCCTCGGGGCCTTGGTTGCCACCCCCCCATTCCCTCTGCCTGAAACACACTTCTCAGCATTTACACACTCAGTCCTCGGGGAAGCCTTGCCGGGATGTGGGCTGAGGACCTGTGTCCCCAGCAGGTGGCTGCTCTGGAGGGCGGGGCCTCATGGTCTTGCTCCCGCCTGGTCCCTGGTGCCTGCGTCGCAGTCCAGCACACAATAGGCAGTGCAGACGTGTTGGTAGTAAACACTGAGCCCATGAAGCAGCAGCCGATACCCCCATTTTATCGAGAACCACTGTGGCTCAGAAAGGTGGGCTGATTTGAACCAGGTCACATGGGTGCTGAGTGGAGGAGCCGGGATGCAACCTGCCTCGTAGCTACTCTACCTCCCCGGGCTGGCCCAGCCCTGAGGAACAGGGATCACTGCAGGGTCACTGCAGGGTGAGCAGGGAGAGGAAGGGCTCAGGGGACCCAGCTCCCTCCCCCACCGGTCTGTGGCACCAGGTGGTGGGCGCTGTCCCTGGACTGTGAGGCCCACTGTAGCTTTGGTGGGTTCTGGGGTGCCCTGGAAACCTGAGAGCCTTTAGGGCCTGCAAAACAGAAACCTGTAGAACTCAGCCTTTAACCTAATTTGGCACCAACTTTTTGTTTTAAAAGATTTTATTTTTTAAGTAATCTCTATACCCAATGTGGGGCTTGAACTCACAACCCCGAGATCAGGAGCTGCATGCTCCTCCGACTAAGCCAGCCAGGCGCCCCTGGCCCCAACTTTCTTGGCCAAGGAATTCCAACCCTGTCCCCTGAGGGATTGGAGTTTGAGTCTGGGAAATCGGTCAGGGCCAGAGTCGCACCTGTAGCCCTCTCTCCACTGGCCCTTTGACCTTGCTAGGCCCCTGGGCAGTCCTAGCCAGTAGGTCTGCAAAAGAGTGGAGGGAGCATTTATTAGACACCACTGTGTACCACACACTAAACACTTGTCAGAGACTGTATTCATTAAAAAAAAAAAAAAAAACCTCCTGTGTGCTCTGCTCAGAGCCGGGCACTGGGTGTATGATGAGCAGGCGCGGTCCCTGCCCTCACAGGACACACAGAATTTTCTGAAATTCTTCAGAAAACCCCCCAAGATAGATGCATTTGACAAAGTGCAAGTGCCCTGAGGAAGAGTGCTAGCTATAGGCGGATAAGGGGGAGGAGCGTGGTCCCCACTGGGCTCAGAAGGGCTTCTGGGAGGAAAGTATGTTTGAGCTCAAGAAAGATGAGCAGGAGTACCTTAGGGGATGGGCATCAAGGTGAGGGTCTTGAATATTAGACCGGTACAGTGTCAGGATGCCCTGGGCAGACTTCCTTGTTTTTAGGCAGGGAGGGGGGGGTCTCAGCCTGGGGTATGGGAGGGGCAGGCCAGGCAGGGCGGTGACAGTCCCTGCCCACTTCTGGTGTCTCTGGTCCCACAGGAGCATCCTCCGGCCATGAACCACCTGGACTCCAGCAGCAACCCGTCCTCCACCACATCCTCCACGCCCTCCTCGCCGGCACCCTTCCCAACATCATCCAATCCATCCAGTGCCACCACGCCCCCCAACCCCTCTCCTGGCCAACGGGACAGCAGGTTCAACTTCCCAGGTACCGCACCTCGGGGCTTTTGTGTGCCTTCAGGATGGGGTCCAGTGTCCCTTCTCAGCACGCGCCAGCAGGCTCAAGGTCAAACACTGCCAGCACTAAGAGCCTTTGCCGGGAGCCAAGCTCAAGTGTGTTACCGTATTTACACCTGATGAGAGCTCTGCGGTAGGTGCTGTTACCACACCCATTTTACAGATGGGGACACTGAGGTTCAGAGGAAGTGGCTCGCCCTGAGCTTTGTAACATGTAAGGGACAGAGCCAGGATCAAAGCCAAGTCTGTCAGGCATAAAGCCTGGATTCTCGACACAATCCCCGTACCTTCCCTCCTGTGCATGGGATCTCATGGGCATTGTTCACTCACAGCTTCTGAGCGCTCAGAAAGCCTGGCAGGAGCGCAGGGAGCTGGGGCAGGCCCAGAAGGCCTGGGAGAGGGACTCTGGGGCTCGATTGCTTACCTGCTCTGTGATCTGAATAAGCTGCTTAAGGGGGAGCTTTTGTTCCCTCTTTGTTCCCATAAAACAGGAGACCCTGTGAAGTTGGGATTAGGTTATTCCCACCGTGCAGATGAGGACACTGAGTCTCAGGGGGAGTGCATGCTCTGTAGGGCCAGGGTCCCCCGTCTCTCAGCCAGGCCCGGGGTGTCCCACCTCTCCAAGGTACAGAGCAAGGCCCACTCGCCTATTTCAGGATGAGCCCAGGCCTTGGCCCCTCCTGGCAGCTCCTTGCAGCTGGTCTAGACCCTCTGGGTATTTCGGTTGGCGGCCACTGGGACACTCCAGTTTGCTCTGGGCCCGGTCAGGTCAGGCCCCATCTGTCACTGGCCCTTGGGGCTCCAGGCCCGGGAGGACAGAGGCAGAGCTTTTTCTGTGCCAGGCGACCCTTAGCTGGAGCCACGTGCAGCCAGCAAGAGGCCAGGCAGCCTCTCTCGACCATTCTTACCAGGGTCCTAGGGATTTCTTTCAGGGGCGCTGGGAGACTGAGATTTTGTAGGAATCTTTTCTCTTTTGCCTTAACGTGTGCCTGGCTGGGGATCTCCTGCGTCGTCCCGAGCACACCCACCCCGCCCGCAGTGGAGCCATAGCCCATTGGAGTGACCGTCTCTTTGCATTCTGCTCTGCCATTATGCTCTGAAACTGGGTCTTTCGCTAAACTTCTAGCTTGGGTTTTTCTAAAAGGAAGGCCCTGTTTGAAAAACAATAGCCACAGAAAAAGTCCATTTTGTGATGTCAGCCAGAGCCTCTCAGCTTTCCCTGACGTCTGTGGGCTGGGCCCTCATTGTCCTTTGCACAGAGCCCTCACTCTGTCCAGGATCTATGATCTCGCTGGTCATGGCCGTGCCCGGGGCCCGGCCCTGTGGTTACCCTGGGGAAGGAATGACTCCTACCATGCACCCACTCTGTACTCTGGGGGGGCATTTCCATTTATGTCGAAGAATAAACCTGGGGAAAGGCTATCTGTACCCCTGTTTTACCATATGACAACTCTCAGAGTCCAGACCCCCAGCGCATCCCCTTTAGTCCCGATTAAGAGAGGTGGGTTTTTGTTCTGTTTTGGAGGGTGAGGTCGGGTTGCTGAGGCCTCAGCACCTCTGGGCATGAGTGTGGGGCCAAGGGAGGCCGCTCCTCTGCACAAGGCCCAGCCGGCTTTCACAGGCACTGTTTCCTCCCCCTCGTGTCTCACCCTTCTGGGCTCAGACACACTTCACAGAGAAGTGAGCCTGGGAGGCGAATGGAAGGGGCCAGGCCTCTGCAGCAAGTCCTCCGGGGCCAGCCCCTTCCCTGCTGGGGGCTCCTGCTAGCACCCATTTCCTTCCAGCTCCCTTTCACCTTCCTGCATGGGTCACCCTGCTCTGCCCCACCCTGTAACCAGCCCCCCTCGCCAAGCCCCTGCATTTGCTGTTCTGTGTGTGTGACTCACCTCCTCTTCTGTTTAAAGCTGCCTACTTCATTCATCATAGACAGCAGTTTATCTTTCCAGGTGAGTCCTCTGCATGGTTCCACTAACTGCACCTTGCCGTGAGCCCTCTGTCCAGCCCCCCTGGGCACCCCCTCCTCTCAGGTGCCTGAGTCTCACATACACCTGTTTTGACAGCTGTGTATCACGGCTGGGAAAGGGAGCAGGGTGGGTCGCCTTGAGGGGGATTCTTCACAGGGGCAGTGATCTGCTGGGAGGGCCCTTGGCATCTGTCCTGTTCGGCCTCTTGAACAGAGACTATAGGCAACCTACCCAAGGTCACACAGCTGGGAGGTGGCAGAAATCCTGTTTGCAGAGTGAAGGGAGAGACCTTTCTGCCGATGCCTTATGAGCATCCGTTAGGATATCTTCCCCCTACATCATGACAAGGAAGCTACTTACAGAAGCTATCTTAGAAAGGGAAGCCAGGTTGGAAAAGTCTGCGGGTTTATACCTTCCTGAGCCTTGCTGCCTCACGCCATCTGCTGGCGATAAGATAAAATGCAGCTTTATTTTAGAAAGTTTCAAGGAGACAACTTTCAATCTCATTGATTCCCTTCCACAAAAATTGTTTTGCCCACCCGCTACGTGCCAACCTTTGCATTTGGCCATATTCCTGCCCCCAGGGAGTTTATGTGGTTAGTACTTATTTTTCCAGCTGAGGATGACAAGCATTTGTATAATTTAGCCATATGAAGTCTCGGTGTGTTTATTTTTTATTTTTTATTTTTTAAAGATTTTATTTATTTATTTGAGAGAGAGCATGAGAGGGGGGAGGGTCCGAGGGAGAAGCAGACTCCCCGCCGAGCAGGGAGCCCAATGCGGGACTCGATCCCGGGACTCCAGGATCATGACCTGAGCCGAAGGCAGTCGCTTAACCAACTGAGCCACCCAGGCGCCCTCTCGGTGTGTTTAGACAAAGACTGTAGCTAATTGTTTTTCTCCTGGGTTAAACAGACCTGCCTTGAAGTCATGGTATTTTGGTTAGTCCAGGCTTTTCTGTTCTCCAGCCCAGCTCCATTAGGGGAGCAACTTGGGGCATTTGTAAGTTCTTACAGGACTATCCACATGGCTTTGGCCAGGTGTGCGCAGGCTAGGAGGGGTCAGGGACTTTCAGTGCTAAAACTGGGAAAGTCCCGGGATCGGGGTCAGCCCCACCTGCCCAGTCTTCGGGTCCCTGGAGGTGTGGACTGTGCATTTCTTGCTCTCGCCTGAGAACGGCTCCGCCAGCCTCCCAAACCCAGAAGCCGAAGGGGCGGGGCCTCTGGCTCCCACCAGAAATGCCAGCCGCTGAGCCAGGCACCAGGTGTCACTAATGAGCCCCCTTAGAGCCCTGCCCTGGGCCTCTGCTGGCCTGAGCCCCCCCGAGTCTCACTGCTCTCAAGGGCTGTTGTAACCAGCTGCCGCCTCTGAGCAGAACCCCCCACGTCCAGTCAATAATATCCAGTTTGCTTTTACCACGTGCTCCTAGGGGGCAGTTTGGCCGCAGGGGAATGGGGTTCACTGGAGAATCTCAACCTCCTCCCTCACCTGGAGGCCCTTCCCAGCACCCAGCTGTGTGGGCAAAACCAAGCGCTGTGAAGGTTGCATCCGTGTCCCATTTGAGGAGTGGCAGTGGCCTGGTGAACAGGGACACGGCCCTGTGAGGGGCTGGCCGCTTGGGGAGGAGCCACTCCACTGGGTGGGCCGGCTTCACAAGCACTGTGTCCTTTGGGGGAGGGGGTGGAGGAAGGGAGTCTCAGGCCTTGTGTTTGCTTTTTGTTTCCTCTAGACATTTCAGCATTTCCACAGGCAGTCCCATCCCCTGATGCGGCGGACAGCACCCGGTAAGCCTCCCTATGCTGTGTTCTCTTTCTTTTCCATGGGGACTTGTTAAAGCTTGACCTGCACCCCTGGCCACCTCCCACCCCGCCTTTGTGTGTCTGACCTCCCGCTCTGGACGCTGCCGTGTACCTGGGCCAGCCGGGCGGGATACTCCTTGGGCTAATTGAACTCGCCCAGAGGGTTTTCTTAGCCTCCTGTGGGTGTACTCCGCATGGGGAGGGATATTTGTGAACCTGGGGCAGTCTTATGACCCAGGAGAGGTGGGCAAAGGCTCGGAGCTAGAGACACCTACTAAAAATAGCTCCTGTTTACGGAGCCCCTTCCCCGTGTCTGGCTCTGCTGAGCCCTTGACTCCCGTTTCCTCACATAGTTCTCAGCCTGGTGAAGGTAGGTATCGAAGTAGGTGTCATCCTTAATGTGCGGAGGCGAGAGCCCCCACCGAGAGGTTAAGAAATTACCTGAAGTCACACAGCTAGGAGGTGACAGAGCTGGTTCTCAAGTAGAAGTTCAAGTCCCGTGTGTGTGTGTGTGTGTGTGTGTTCGTTCAGAACCCTGTGCACCGGGCATCAGATTTGAAAGGGCCTTGGTGGTTCCTGCCCACCCCTCATTCCCCACCACCCTCAGGTTAGTCTGAAGAAGGCCGAGGCCAGAGAAGGGAAATGGGGTTTGGCCTCTAGCCTCCTGTCCGTTTCTGTGGCATCCATACTGCCTTTCCCGCAGGCAGGGGGGTCACAGTTAGGATGAGGGCCCAGTAACCCTCTCTCAGACCTCACCGGGGAGTCCTCTGCCTAGCTGAGAACAGAGTGGCCCACGCTCAGGGTCTCCCTGACGCACTGTTTTGATTCTTAGGCTCGACAACCAGCCAAAAGCAGACGTGTTGGAGGATCATGACGTGGAGGTGAGTGAGGATGACGCGCAGCCCGGAGACCCTGCCTTCTCTCTCCTCTCCTCCTTGTCTTCAGCACACACACAGGGGTGTGGGGAGCGTGTGGGTGCCAGGCCCTGGCAAGGGCCATCTTAGGAGCCCACTGCGGCAGGTGCCTCGCAGGGGGGAATGATGAGGAATGCAACGAAGCAGGCTTCTTTTTGGTTTTTTATCTTTGAAGCTAAAGTAAGCTCTCACCTCTCATGCTTCCCACCCTAGCCCGCGGCACCCCCAGGCCCAGCGTGGGAGACTCTAGTTCAGTCCGTCCGGGGTGGGGCCAGGCATCTGTATGATGTCAGAGCCCCCCAAATGATTCTGATTGTAGTGAGGCCCAAGAACCACTGTCTTAATCCTTGAACCAAAGTGTCAGCTGAGCCTGCGTCCCTGGCCATGCAGTGTGGCTTAGAATTTTTTTTTTTAAAGATTTTTATTTATTTGAGAGAGAGAGAGAATGGTAGAGAGAGCATGAGAGGGAAGGTCAGAGGGAGAAGCAGACTCCCTGCTGAGCAGGGAGCCCGATGCGGGACTCGATCCCGGGACTCCAGGATCATGACCTGAGCCGAAGGCAGTCGCTTAACCGACTGAGCCACCCAGGCTTAGAATGTTAACTGACTGCTTCACTCCTGCCTGGAGGACAGTCAGAAACCCAGTTTAAACAAGGGAATGCCCAGAAAGGATAAATGCGGTCAAATTCGTCTATGCCAGGGGGATGTCACTGCTTTTTCCCAGCGATTAGATGTCCATCACTAGATCTTGGCGCATTCTCGGGAAGAAGGGCCTCAGGGCCCCCCTGGGCCATGCACCATGTTTTGTTGGTGAGGACATCGAGGCCCCATGGGGCTAAGGGACCTGCCCAGCGTCCACGGCAAGCCAGTGCAGAGCGGCAACGAGAACCTGGGCCTCCTGACCCCATGCCTCTCTCCTGGGGCTCTGGGGAGGGCGAGTTGGCTGACCCCAGACCCTCTGCCCCTCTTTCTGCCTTCCCCCTCCTTCCAGGCCGAGGAGCCGGAGGCCGGCAAGTCCGACGCAGAGGGTGACGACGACGAGGTGGACGATCTGCCCAGCTCCCGCCGGCCCTGGCGGGGCCCCATCTCTCGCAAGGCCAGCCAGACCAGTGTGTACCTGCAGGAGTGGGACATCCCTTTTGAGCAAGTGGAGCTGGGCGAGCCCATCGGGCAGGGCCGCTGGGGCCGGGTGCACCGCGGCCGCTGGCACGGCGAGGTGGCCATCCGCCTGCTGGAGATGGACGGCCACAACCAGGACCACCTGAAGCTGTTCAAGAAGGAGGTGATGAACTACCGGCAGACGAGACACGAGAACGTGGTGCTCTTCATGGGGGCCTGCATGAACCCGCCCCACCTGGCCATCATTACCAGGTAACCGAGCCCCTGCCCGCCCCCACCCTTTCCCCAGGGGCCCCGTGGTTTGCGAGGATGCTCTGGAGGACCAAGGTGCCAAGAAGAGAACCAAAATGGGGTATAATTTCCCCATCGGATAACCCGTCGTCATGAACAAATAAACAAAATGATGCCTAAGGATAGAGAGAGTCAAAGGCTCCAGAAAGGTGCAGAGTGAAAGCCAGTCCCCTTCCATCCCAACTGGGTGCTTCTCCCTCAAGGTGGACACTGTGACAGATCTTTATCGTGCCTTCTGTTTAAACACAGAAGTTTGTATATACTCACGTTTTTTAAACGATTCCTTTGGAAGAATTAGCACAGGCCCTCCTGGTTCGCACCTGCTTTCCCCAGGTTGGGTGCAGGTCTGAGGCCAGCCACAGTCTTTAACGCCCACCCAGCATTCCTGGCACATCGTTGACCCCAGCCGTGTGCTCGTAAATGTGGAACCACCAGTTTCTGGGTGGTGAGGAGGGAAGCCCTAGTTTGTGGCATCTCTTCATTCCTGTGGTATAAATAAATACTCTTCCCACAGCTGATTTCAAGCTACCAGCATGAATCACTGAAAGTGGCCCGGGCTCTGGGTTCTCTCTCTGGCTGATCACAGGTCGCCCCCAGTTTATTTAGCCAGTCCTCTTTTGTTGGGCACTTTGCCGTAATGACCATGTTTATTTCTCTGTGTAGGTGACTTTCTGGGAGGGTATGTGCTAAGCGAGAGTATACGCATGTGATGCTCTGACATATACTGTCTGTTTCTACTCCAGAAAGTGCTCACCGATGTGTCCCCCCCCCCCACCAACTTTGGTGTGTGACTGCCCATCCCCCCAGCACCGGGGGTGTGAGGCTGAAACATTTTGGCCCATGGCATTCAAAAAGTTGGTGGGTGTTTGCTTTTACAGTCAGGAACAGCAATAAGAGGTTAGTGGAGATATTTTGGAATATACATGGAGGTTTCAAGAAGAAACTAGGAATCACTTGAATCCTATCTGCCAAGAGCCCCCTCATTAATATTCTGACGACATTCCCTGTAGCCAGACCCTGTACTTTGGAAGAATCTTTCCCCCCCACTCAAACAAACTGCATTTACTAAGTAAAAATTTCCCTTTTGCCTGTTTATCAGAGACATAAAGCAGAACCACCAGAATTCCTGAGCAGTGTGATACCGCCCAGGTTGCCACATCAGGGGGACCAAATGCCAGCCCAAAGCCCGACAACGTGATGCTTTAGGTTACACCAGCTCAGCAACTCCCAGGGTCCCAGCCTCCAGCGCTGTCCGTCCATTCATCTGTCCGTCTCTCTTCACCCACCCGGGGCTCTGAGAACCTGAGTCTGCTTAAAGGGAATACATAGATCAAAATGGCAAAACGTTCATTACCAAAAAAAATTCACGTTTTAGGATATGTTGAGGGGATTCGAAAACAGACAAGGAACCATCAGCCAATATCCCAGACCCCTCAGCCAGTTCTCAAAGTGTCTGAGGCTCCAAGAATCCTATCTCCTTGGAGAGGTTTCCTAAAACCAGGCCCTTCGTTAGATGCCTTCCTGAACTTCTCCCGGGAATAGGAAATGAGCCATACATTCTCTCTGGGTCCTTGCTCACCCGGGTTTTAGGAGTCCTTGCAGGGGGAGGCCCAAACACTTGAACCTGTTGTCCCGTAATCACTGACACCTCGTGATGCCACCCCCTCCTACACACGCCTCTACTGTAATGAAATCTCTGTGATCAGAGAACAGTAAAAATGATCATGAGAATCATTATGGAGAGCCCCAAATTTTGTCTGTTTACAGTCCTAAAAGACCAGCTTCTTCGCTGAGTTTGAGGAGGCCTGTTTCTGCCTCGAATCCTCCAAGGCTGGGCTGCTCTGGGTTGCCAGGAACCTTGGTGAACTGGGTTTCCTGTTCTGGGGTGGGCAGGCCCGGAGCCACAGGGAGCGGGGTGTGTGTGTGTGTGTGTGTGTGTGTGTGATTTTGTACACTCAGGCCAGGCCCAAGAAGGAATGGGTGTTGGGCTTGGTGGAGAACAGGGATTCTGGTGCCCACGGTCCCAGGGACAGAGAGAGCCTTCCGGAGGCCGGGGGCACAACTCTCTCCACAGCTCCTCTCAGGCTTCCGAGGGGTGGGGTTCGGCTGCACCGGCCCCACCCCTCAGCCTGACCCCACCACTCTCCACAGCTTCTGCAAGGGGCGGACGTTGCACTCATTTGTGAGGGATCCCAAGACATCTCTGGATATCAACAAGACCAGACAGATTGCCCAGGAGATCATCAAGGTAAAGGGTTACCCACTTGGTTCCAGGGTTCCTGGCCATCCCCCTGCTTCATCTCGTCTCTGAGCTGGGGCCCTCAAGGGTGGGACCCCATCTCCTTCCCTCTGTCTGTGCCTCACCTGCTTAGAACCAGGAGCTAGGCACCCAGTCGGTGATGACGGATGAGTTGGTTGGGGAGGAATGCAGGAGGCTTTAAAGACACGTGGCCTGAGTTCGAATCTTGGTCACACCAGTTGTGTGACTTTGGGCAGGTCATTCAGTCTCTGAGCCTTGGCCTGCTTCCCGCAAGATGGGAATTCCAACGTAGCCTCCCCCATTGGATTGGCACAAGAGCAGAATGGAGTAATCCGCCAAGAGCACGTTGAGGCCGGGGCCTGGCACGCAGGGAGAGGCTGCTAGAACTGATTAAGGGCGGGGTGAAAGCGCACACGCATTCTGCCTTCCAGGATCCAAATCCAGGTTGCATGAGGACTGGCCCTCAGGCAGCCTTTTTTCTTTCTTTCATCTTTTTTTTAAAGTAGTGAAACACAAATGAAAGAAAAGCTTCTTTATAAGTTGCTTTCTTTAGCACCCAAGCAGGCTTGGGTAAAAGCCAGACTGCTGCTGGGTCGGGGTTTCTCTTTTCTTGTTTTTGTGGAAAAGCTTGCTCTTACCAGCTCCCCCCAACTCCCTGTTCCCTGCCTCCACCCTTACCTTTCCTTTTTCTCCCTCCCCCCTTCCATCCATTGTGTGTGTGTGTGTGTGTGTGTGTGTGTGTGTAGCAAGGAAAACACAAAAATCACAGTGACTTTCATGAGCAAACCAAGATTTCCACGTCACCAGGTGGCTGAATTAATGAATTAAACTTTTAAAGCCTCAAAATTAAAATAGCACATTTATGCCTTCATCTGCGGTAAGTCTCATTTCAGAGGAGCTGGAGGGAGCTGCTGAGTGTCACACCTGCTTCATAGTGTCGCCCAAACTCGTTGGGCCCTGCTCCCCTCTGTCTCCCCTGCTCTGCCCTCCTCCCTTAATTTAGTTTTGTCTCCTTATGGTCAGAACACTGGGGAGTCTGTGTCTGCTTGCTGACTGGCTGAGGTCAGATGGATGAGCTATCTGGAAGTTTCTAGGGGCAGACTAGAAAAGCTACTCAGAGATTTTAGAACTGCAGAGCCAGAAGCTCCCTCTCTGCTGGCTTGTTTGGTTTTCCTCTTGCCGAAAAGCTGTCCCCTGCCCCCTTCCGCTGGAACCTTCTAAGCCACTTCCTTTTGTACTCATCTTTGGTGTTTTGAGGTTCAAAATACAATAACAGGGTCCTGAACTTGATCTAGGTTTGTGATTTGGGGGCCAGTCTGGAGACACTGTGAAATTGTGAAATTGTGGGAAGGGCGGGGCGTCTGTTCCAGACCTGGGCACTTAAGTCTCTCTCTCTTTTTTTAAAAGATTTTATTTATTTATTTGACAGAGACACAGTGAGAGAGGGAACACAAGCAGGGGGAGCCAGAGAGGGAGAAGCAGGCTTCCCGCTGAGCAGGGAGCCCAGTGCGGGCCTCGATCCCAGGACCTGGGATCATGACCTGAGCCAAAGGCAGACGCTTAATGACTGAGCCACCCAGGTGCCCCCATCTTATCTCTTGAAGCTGGCTTTTTGAGGCAGCTCTCTTATAAACAAGGCTCAGAGGGGACAGCAGCTTGTCCTCAGTCATACAGCTGGTCCCTGTTCAGACCACGTTGGGGTCTTGGGCCACTGAGGAAGGCTTGTACCTTGGTTTGATTTGGGAGATGGGCAGATATTCTAGGAATGACCTTCTTGCATTCAGGGTGGAGTTTTGGCAAGGAGCAAGTCACTCTTTCCTGGAGCCCTCTGCTTCCACGGCAGGGGGACAGCAGACCCCAAGCCCTCCCCATTGAGCGCCTGTGTAAATTCTTCTCCGACGCTCTCCAGACCCCCTCAGGCTGAGCTCTGGCCTCAGCTGAGTTCTGTCTGATTCTGCCTCACGGCTCATTCTTTCTACTTCTAAATGTGGTTTCTTGTTTACCATTTTACTTCTCACCCCAAGATACCTTGAAAGCCGCCGAAGGGCTCTTCATAGTGTGTGAAGTGCCCTCAGCGTGGGAGGCTGGGAGGTGGCTTTACACGGGCCTCTTTCTGAGCTGGCGGGGAATGCCGTGTCAGTGGTGGCTTCCCGCCCCCATTCCCAAGGGCATCTGGGTACATGGGAGTCTTGGGTTTCATGACGACAGCTTGGCCTTGGACGAGACTGTGCTTGTGTCAGGTCACCCACATCCCATACACCTGGCCAGTGTTCACTTCCAAATCGAGGAGTGGTTAGAAATCCTCCAGCCCCGCCCCTTTCCCTTGGTAGATGAGGAGATAGGCTCAGAAGTCCAGTGTCCAGGGCCACACACTGAACTAGAACCTGAACCGAGATGGAATGTGGATCTGGACATAGGTAGTAGTCGAGGACTCCCTCTACCCCAGCACAGATATTAGGACCACCTGAATTCAGGGACTCCGTCTGTGGGAATTCCTCTCTGCTCCCCACCCTGAGCCCTTGCCCAGCCTGAGGGTAGAGGCTTGTTGTACAAAGCCTGATCGAGACCCTGTAGATCACTCAATTCCTGTATGACTTAACACGGGGGGTGGGATCATCGCTCTTTATATACTTCCTGCCCCCCCCCCCCCAGCTCCCCACCCGTAATCCACACTTCACACCTGAGCCAAGTATACGGTGCCTATTGGACAGCATGGTGACATGGACTAGCCTGGAATCAAACCTCAGCAATGCTGCTTAACTGCTGTGTGGCCTGGGGCAAGTGACTTCCCCTCTCTGAGGCTTGGTTTCCTCATCTGTACAATGGAGATCATCCTACTGCATAGGATTTTGAAGATTACTTGAGCTGACTTGGGTAGGGCATCCAGCTCATGGCCCAGCCCGGGTGGACGCTGAATCATTATCCCTCATCTTCCCGCCCTGCTGACGTGAGGCTTGCTGTTTTCCAGGGCATGGGCTATCTACATGCCAAGGGCATTGTGCACAAAGATCTCAAATCCAAGAACGTCTTCTATGACAATGGCAAAGTGGTCATCACAGACTTCGGGCTGTTTGGCATCTCAGGCGTGGTCCGAGAGGGCCGGTAAGTTGGCTTTGGGTGTCCGCTCAGAACAGGGTGGGGCTGGGCAGTGCCAGCCCGGCCTGGAGATACAGCTCTTCCTGTCCGTTGCTGAGGGGCAGCCCTCCCTGCAGGAAGTTCAGGTTCACTGAGGTCCTGTGGTTCTGGTCCAGAATCAGGTTTGGGTGATGGGGGGGTCCCTCGCACATAGCACTTCATTCTCAGGCTGACCCCCATAAGAGGCTGGGTCCCCACTGGCTTGGGAAATGGGCAGATATTCTAGGAATGACCTAGGGTTCACAATCCCCGTCAGGAAGAGGTGATGAGGAAGAGCATCAGGTTTTATTTCCCCAAATCTTGAAGGGTGGGGGTAGGGAGAAAGGCTTCTCTCCAAGAATCTGGGAGGACCTCCTGGAGGGAGAGTGGCAGTCTGGCTGGAGACCAAGCCCCAGGCCAGGTTGTAAGATACACAGGCAAACGGATTTCCTGGGATGGAGAATCCACTCCCTGCTAATACCGGTTACTGGTCCGTTTTCCTGGAAGAAGCTGGTTATCCCTCTTCCCCTGGTGCCTCTGCCAGTGCAGATATGCAAGCTGTTTTCTGGGCCATGCACGGGTGGTAGGCTGGCCCTGGGGCATAGGTGTGCTAGGCAGCCTCTTTGCTGCCGGCTGAAAGGCCCCGTGCCCTTGCCCTGGCTTCTTGGCCTCCAGGCGTGAGAACCAGCTGAAGCTGTCCCATGACTGGCTCTGCTACCTGGCCCCGGAGATCGTCCGCGAGATGACCCCCGGGAAGGACGAAGACCAGCTGCCGTTCTCCAAAGCTGCTGACATCTATGCGTTTGGGTGAGGCGGCCCCTGACGTCCCCCTTCCTGCGGCTCGAAGGCCAAGTGTGTCCAGAAGAAGGGGTCCTGCGGCAGTGGGGGGGGGGCCGGAGGGGATTGTTGTGCTCTGAGTCCTGGCTCTGCCGCTTGTTGGCTAAGGGGCCACATCCTTGACTTCCTCTTCCCCCACGGTAAAAGGCAGAGAATTACAGTACCTCCTGTAAGGTTGCTTCACGAGGACTAAGGAGGCTTAGGTGTCAGTCACTGACAGTCACACCTTCACTAAGGTGACTCAGGTGTCAGTCTCACCCAATGCCCCATGAGGACGGTGACCAGAGCTCAGCATTCTCCCTCTGGGAGAACCGGGGGTCCTGCCAGCCTGCCTCTAGTGCCCCACAAAGCTGACCAAAAGAAAAATAGAATGGAAATATAACGTGAGCCAGATACAGAATTTAAAGTTTGCTCCCAGCCACACTAGAAAAAAAAAAAAAACAGATGAAATTTGTTGTACTAATGTGTCTCATGCAGTAGATCCCAAATGTGATCTTTGCAACATGTCATCAAAACAAAAAATTAAGGAGTTATTTTACTCCCACAAAGTTTCCAGCATCTGGTGAGTATGTTATACCCACAGCACCCCGCAGGTCCACTTTCCACGTGTCCGTTGCTCAGTAGCCCCACGTGGCTAGTGGCCCCAGCACTGGACGGTGCGGGGCTAAGGGAGAAGGCCAAGATGAGCCAGGAAAGGTGAGGGAGCTTGGAGAGGCTGAGTGAGGGCCTCACTCTGTAATCTCGGGGTACCTTCCCTTGGGGTAGTCTCTTCTCCTGACGTGGGTGCTTGCACTGGGCTTGGTATTTGTTACTCCTCAAACAACCTTGGATGTAGGCATGAGCCCCACTGAGGTTCGACAGGATCTCTGTTCAGAGCCTGTGCAGCCTCAGACTTCTCACCACAAGAGGTGCTTTGGGCCATGGGTCTGCTTGTACCTGGGAGGAGCCACCAGGATTCTGTCACAGTATTTCTGGAAGCCTGGTCGGTGGGGAAAGCTGGAGGAGGATCCTGGATGCACTGGCTGGGTTCCCGGCACGGTGGCAGCAGGAGCCCCCCTGGGCGCATGAGCTGGGCCGGGTGGTTCAGCAGCTCACGCCGTGCGGGCGGTCCCCACAGGACTGTTTGGTATGAACTGCAAGCAAGAGACTGGCCCCTTAAGAACCAAGCTGCAGAGGCCTTGATCTGGCAGATTGGAAGCGGAGAGGGTATGAAGCGTGTCCTGGCCTCCATCAGCCTGGGGAAGGAAGTGACTGTGAGTAGCCACCTGTTCCTGGGGAAGAAGGGCTGGGGGTTGGGGGGCGGGCACACGGCAGGTATGCCCTTCTTCATTCAGTCACCTGAGAAATGGGGCCTGAAGGCAGAAGTATGCCAGGCGGGCCTCTTTGCTGTGCCCTTTATTACCCAACTATTTTTCTTTAGAAAAACCATTGTCTTAAAAAATAAAAAAAGACTGGAAAGAAATAACGGTCATGGTTTTAATTGAGTTATGAGCTGAAAAAGATAGTAGGGCCCTGTATGTTACTTACATGAAAGGATATGATGAAATCCTCCCGCACCGAACACAAACGGGGTTTCACTGTGGCATCAAATGAATCCCTCTCCAAAGTGTTCTTCTCAACTGTTCAGGAGCAAATCGAAGTTTCCACAGCGTATTTGTCAAAATGCCAGATGGTAACACAGGTGCGGACCTCCTGCTTCCGAATACCATTGATGCTTTCTCTGCACTGCAGTTTATAAGTCTCCTGGCCCCAGCACAGTGGTACAAGGAACCCAGAGCTCTATGTTTTCAGTGCAGTCAACCATCCCCATGTTAGTCAGACAGGAGTGGAATGAATAGGCACCAGCCCGGATGTGAATAAGCTCCAGGCAGTATCTGGGTGGCCTAGCACTGGGAGTGCCTGGAGGGACCACCCAGTGTGGGTGCAGCTGAACTCTAACTGGGCTGTGAGCTTCTTGCTGAAGCCAGGGACAGTGCCGGTAGAATCACCGTGTGCAAACGGGGACGGGCACGGTGAGGAGGGCACCTGATCTTCCTTCGGGACCTGACAGATTTTCATATTTTCCTCCTTTGACTGTTAGCAAGCCTTTAGGGCGTCTTTGGAAGGCTCATTTATGACATGCCCGGGGCACTTTATTCCTCAGTAGGACCTGCCATCTGGTTGAAGTGCAAACTGCCTGTACAGTTTGCTCCTCCAAGAATGACACCAGAATGCTGATCTGTAGCACCAACACCAGGCTCTTCTTTGGCCAATTAATAGCATCTCATCTGGGCTGTTGAGCAAGGCAAGTGGGTGATGAGTGCCACCCTGGTGCTCTTGGCCTCCATCTTTTCCCTGGCACAGCCCTGGACCCCTTAGGGGGCTAGTGGTAGGAAAGGTTTGGGTTCCTGGCTATTGAGTCGTTCAGATAGCAGCTAAAGCAGCTACTACCTTCCAGGTTTGTTTTGTTTTGTTTTGTTTTTAAGATTTATTTATTTGAGAGAAGGGAGAGAGCATGAGTGGGGCAGGGGGCTGGGGGGGGGTGGGCGGTGATTCAGAGGGAGAGAGAATCCCAAACAGATTCCACGCTCAGTGCAGAGCCCGACATGGGGCTCCATCCCACGACCCCGAGATCATGACCTGGGCCAAAATCAAGAGCCAGACACTTAACTGGCTGAGCCACTTAATTTTTTTAAATACATATCTTTTTTTAACAAAATCAGGATCTTAACACATAGCTGATTTTTTAAATCATGACCTTTTTTCCACGTGGTCTTTTGTTATGCTTATTACCTCAAATCATTGGCAAATTCTTGTTTTTAAGCCTGTCTACCCTTGTGTCCTCTGGCTCACACCCTCATGTAACTACTTCTCTGTTGTTGGACATTTAGGTTATTTCCAATTTTTACCCATTACAATAAAGTCATGAGGGACACCTTTGTATAAACCAGAGTGTGCCTAAATATTTGTTGTATCTGAAAGAAAAAATACCAAGTTGCTTTCCTGGCAGCAGTCTGTTCTATCTCCGCACACTTAGAGTGGTAGGTGCAGTCTTCAAGAGGGGGAAGGCCCAGAGCAGAGTATAGAGCCCACCAGAGGCAAGGGAGTCAGAGTGCAACGCTGGCTACAAATCAGAATCATCTGGGAGCTTTTAAAAATATCAGGATCAGGGCCTCCACCAGAGAGAAAGATTTAATTGGCTTGGGTTGGGGCTAAGATTATAATTAACTTTTTTAATCTTTCATGTTCTGTTCTGGAAGGATTTCTTACAGTGTGGGGTTACGGGTCCTTTGAAGCCTCTTAAGAATAGATTAGGGCCAGGGAGCAGGGAAGTAGGGACAAAGAGAAAATGTTCCAGCAGTCAGCTTCTGGTTCATGAAAGTTGACTTTCCTATCTGCTCTTTTTTTTTTTTTTTTTTTTTGAAACATTGCCATTGGAGGGTAGGGAGGGTGTAGGTCAATGGCAATAAAAAATGATTTTGAATCATAGTCAAAAGCAGGGAGTGGCTTCTGGGAGGCACCTTTCTCTGCCCCTCCAGCCACACTGCTGTAAGTTCACCACCAAGTTTCTGTGCCATGGCATCCACAGTGAGTAGTGTGCACAGGATGACACCAAGAGGCCAGAATGCTTCTTAATGAAAACCAGCAGTCCCCTACCTTAGGTCACTCTCCAAAAGACCAGCTTCTTGTTCCAGCAGCTTTTCACTCCCTGTCCCTTTGCCCCTTCTTCTCTGCTCAACTTCCATCAGCTTTCCCTTTATCCTTTTATTAAGATTGATTTTGTGTTGACATGATTAAATCATCCATGCTGTGTCTATAGATTGAGGCTAAAAGACAACAAATATGTGTGTGCTGTTATCATAGATTGTAGTTGCCATTAGCGGCTGATTAAGCAGTTCACTACATTTTCTTCTTTGTGGGTCCATCTCTTTTCTTTCATTCTGTCAGTTACTCAGAGGCTCACAATTTTGTTGGCTTCACATGTGGACCGTGGTTTTCTTGTGCAGCTTTAGGTTTTTCCTGTAGTTTCTAATTGTCTTTCTTTTTTTCTTGCCAAGAATGGTCACAAGCACCACCTTTACCATATTCCTGAGGTCTTGCAGCTCCTACATACTGCTTATGGAATGGAATTTGTTCCATTCTTTTCAGGGCCCACGGGTTTCTTGTAATATGGATACTGGAATTATTTAGGCCTACTGTAGTGCTGTCATCCTTCCATTTCTTTTCATTCATCCCTGGTTCAGTACTAGAATTTCATGTATCTCATGTCTTCCCATTTCTTTATTTGCATTCCAGCAAAATGAGAGTGAACCCTAAAGGAACTCCCTCCCAGTGGGTGCATAGGAGATCATCTTTGAATCCTTACATGCCTAAACAAGTCCTGATTTTGTTTTCACACCAAGAGGTTCACAATAATCTTCTCTAAGAATATGAAATTTTTGCTCTGCTGTCTACTAAGTGTCCAGTGCATTGCTGAAAACGCTGATATTAATCTTAATTCTCAATCTTTTGTAGATGCCCTATTTTATTCTCTCTGGGAACATCTAGGATCTTCTCTTTATCCTTGTTACATTGAAATTTCATTAAAATATGCCTTAGAATAAGTTTATTTTTCTTGGTTTGATACTCTTTTTTGACACCCTTCACTGGGCCTTTTCAGATAAAGATTCCAATTTCTCTCAAAAGTTTCTGGGAAATTTTCTTTTATTATGTCTTTATTATATAGTTTCCTGCCCTGTAGTTCCTTTGTTTTCTCTTGTGGAAACTCCCATTGGACAGAATTTGGTTCTTAGTGAGCTTCTGTGTCTTTTACCTTCTTTAATGTTTTCTCTTCCCTACCTAAAATTGAGATTGCCATTGGAGGGTAGGGAGGGTGTAGGTCAGGGAATTTGTAGGTCTGGGGAATTTCTAGGATTTTATCTGCCAGTATTCCTAACTAATGTTTTGTTTCAGAAGTTGTATTATTAATTTCAATCTCTTCCTTATTTGTTGGTATGTTTTTCATTGCACCCTGATCTTGTTTTATGGATAGAGTAGCTTCTACACACACACACACACACACACACACACACACACACACACACACACACTTTTCTCCAGAGTCAGTGTTCTGGTCAGTTTATCTTCGGGGTCTCTTGTTTTCCTGACCTGATGGGCAACCCCACAAGGTCTAGTTGTACTTGAGAACAAAAACCTGAGTTGCTGAGCCTAAGTGGGTGAGCACTCTCTGCCTGGTTGTGTAGGCAGGCCTATTTTCTCATGGGAGCTCTCCTGAATTGAAAGGCTGAAAGGTGTGCAGTAAATGTGCAGATCCAGACAGTAGGCAGCAAGTTACCAAAGTGAGAGGAGCTTTACCCTCTTTCTCTCTCCCCCTTTTTTTCCCCCCTAAGTAGGCTCCATGCCAGCGTAGGGCTTGAACTTATGACTCTGAGATCAAGACCTGAGCTGAGATAAAGAATTGGACGCTTAACCACCTGAGCCACCCTGATGCCCCTTGGCGGGCAGTTGGGACACGTGTTCTGCTGACTCTCAAGTGCTGTACTCTTTTTCATCCTTCTGGTCACTCCCAGCCTCCATTCTTGTAACACGGAGGCTCCCACCTCTGTTGCAGCCCCACCCCACATATATTCTGAGCATCTTACATCTCCTCTGCTTTCCATTTCGAAAAATCTACAACCCCATTTCTTTTCTGTTTTACAATTTATTTATTTATTTGGGAGAGAGAGAGAGAGCACAAGCAGAGGGAGCAGCCGAGGGAGAAGCAGGCTCCCCGCTGAGCAGGGAGCCCAATGTGGGACTCGATCCCAGGACCCCGAGATCATGACCTGAGCTGAAGGCAGATGCTGAACCGACTGAGCCACCCAGGCGCCCCTACAATCCCTTTTCTGATCTCTTTCCTATTAGCTGTTTGTTCAGCTTTGTTCCTGGTATTCCAGGGCAGTCTAAGAAGGAAAGAGGGGAGAAAGCTTAGGAGCTTTGTTTTCCACTGAAAGCATGAGAGCTTTTCTGAGATTCAGTTATTTCTCAGCCCTACTCCTGGACTGACCAATCTTCTTAATATGGGTAGGCTCTTCCGGGGACCACCAGATGGAGGTGGTCCCAGCTGGAGAGCATCAAAGGGACCCTGTGCAGAGTACCCGAGCTGTGCCCTCCTCCCGCCCAGCCAGCTCTCACCCCCCACTCTTGCTGGCTCTGTTTGCAGGAGATCCTGTCCGCCTGCTGGGCTTTCGACCTGCAGGAGAGGCCCAGCTTCACCCTGCTGATGGACATGCTGGAGAAGCTGCCCAAATTGAACCGGCGGCTCTCCCACCCCGGCCACTTCTGGAAGTCTGCTGAGTAAGTACCCCCTCGGTGGGCCTTTGCAGCCTCACCTGGTGTCTTAAAGGGCACCGTCCGCCCTGTCTGCGTAAGACTTTGATCTGGGGAATACACAGAGCAGATTTGCCGGAGTGGACTAGACTCATCCCCTTGCCCAAGAGATCCTAGGATCTTGTTTATTTCAGAGACTCCTTCTGAGACACGAGCGTCTCCAGTCCTCTTCTGTGAAAACCCACATATCCCTGTTATCAGAGCAGTGCTGACGCTGGGCCCAGGCTAGGCCTGGACAAGAGCAGTCTGCCTTGGAAGGGGCCAGATAGGGCCAGTTGGAAGCCAGAGCAGCTCTGACTTAAAAGGGTGCAGACTCGAGATGGCTTGCTAGCCCCCAAATCAGCCACCTGGGATGGGGACCACGTGGCCCGGGTTTCTGTGCGACTCTAATGCTGGAAATCCATTTGCCTTCTGTTTAATCACATAGTCCTTTGTGCCCCTTGGTACCAGGCAGCCTTCGCGCCTCTTATACGTTCTGTCTCATTCCCCTTTTGCTCTGTCCCTCTGGCTCTCTCTCTCCCTGAGCACTCAAAAGCAGACCTCTGCCCTGCCGCGAACCCCTTGTGGGAATCTGAGGAAGTCCTTCGTTCTAGGCCTCAGTTTTGGCAGCTTTAAAAAGTGGGGCTGGGGCCAGATCAGGGAGTGGGCTTCTAGCATAGGGACTGCGTTAGGCTTTGCAGGCGAGGAGGGAAGTTGGAGTCACAGCGCCGTCCCTGGGATTTGTGGCGTGCCCAGCAGCAGCGCAGAGCTGTGATA
Organism: Eumetopias jubatus; assembly: GCF_037043125.1. Classification (NCBI taxonomy): domain Eukaryota; kingdom Metazoa; phylum Chordata; class Mammalia; order Carnivora; family Otariidae; genus Eumetopias; species Eumetopias jubatus. Next base: position 124,045,654 of record NW_028274816.1, read on the forward strand.
GTACCAAGTATGGCCTGTGTCGCAAGGACTCAGCTCTGCCGTTTGGTGCAGGAGTAGCCAGGGACGGCGCGCAAACTGGGGGGCTGGCTGGGCTCTAATAAAGCTTTATTTATGGATGCGCCAACTGGAATTTCATGCAGCTTTCTTTTTTTTTTTTTAAGATGTTTATTTTATTTATTTGAGAGAGAGAGAGCACAGGCAGAGGGGGAAGCAGGCTCCCCAGTGAGCAGGGGGCCCGATGGGGGACTCGATCCCCGGATCCTGGGATCATGACCTGAGCCGAAGGCAGACGCTTAACGACTGAGCCACCCAGGTGCCCCTCGTGCAATTTTCATATACCATGAAATCTTCTTTTGATGTTCCCCCCCCGCAACCCATTTAGAAAGGCAGAAACCATCCTTAGTTTGTGGATTGTGCGGAAGCAGGTTGAGCAGCCCATTCATGAAAAGACCCCTAAATAATAGGAATGGTTTTAAACTTTTTTAAGGCAAAGGGCACTTTCTAAAAGTGTGCTCTCCCCCAGAGTCCCATTAAATAAACCAGATAGAGTGGAGCTGCTCTTGGTAGTTGAGGGGACAGGAGCCTGTCCGTACAGCCAAGGTGGCTGCTGGGGCACCTGCCGTCCCATCACGGAGCCCCTGGGGGAGGTGCACCTGGATCTCCTACCTGCTGCCCAGGTGTGCAGCAGCATCCGTCCTAGTCTAGAAAGGGCCAGTTGGCAAATATTTTAGGTTTGTGGGTCATATGATCTCTTATCATATGTTCCTGGTTTTTTTGGTTTTTGATTTTTTTTGTAACCTTTAAAATGATCAATCTTTCTGTGGCTGGATTTGGCTTAGCTATAGTTGGCTGGCCCATCTTAAACCAAACTGGGTTTCAAGCTACAGGTGAGGGGGGACCCAGCATGGGTCACCCAACCAGAGGATGCGGGTGGGAGAACTCACTGAAGAAATGTGATAAACTGCTGAGTTAGGCCATGTGCACGGACGGCCTAGAGGAATGACAGTTTGGGGTTGGGAATACTGTTTTTTAGAATGCCACCTTAGTGTCCATATTAAGATGGGTCAGAGTCTAGTGCAACTGGGGTGCAACAGAATGTTGCCATTGGAGGTGTGGGTTCTACCCAGCCATTGCCGAGTACCTGCTACACAGCTGGGTAGACGGAAGGCCAAGGGCAGGCCTCGGCCAGCCGGGAGCTTGCAGTGTAATTGGTGAACGGATGAGGGAATGGCACTAACATGCTAAGTGCCGTGACAAAGAACAGCCTTTGTGGGAGCACGCACAGGGCCCTGTCTGCCCGCCCAGAGCTTGAGAAAGGGTCTCTAGAAGAGGGCTTATTGGAACTGGGTTTCCAGCAGGAGCTACCCTGGCAGAGGCCAGGAGACTGGGGTTCCCCTGGACTCGGGGCACCGTGTTGAATATCCTGGGCCCTGGTTTTGTCCTCCACAGAAGAGAAGGCTGCGCTAGGCGGGTCCGGCATTCAGGAGATGATGATTCCAGATTCCCTAAAGACTATGTAGCCCCACCTTCTCATTTCACAGGTGGGAGACAGAACCACAAATGGGCGTTGCTCCCTGCCCAGAGCCACCCGTGTTAGCCACTGGGGAGAAAAATGCCAGCCGACCTGAATGAGCCTCTCAGTCAGTGCTTCCTGCCGGTCCATGATTCCTCCTTCAACACATTCCGCCTCTAATTCTCATTTTCTCATTCCTTTTCCATCTGTCTCGTTGCTTTTTTATTTCTGGGGGGTGGCGGACGTTCTGGCCTGTGCTGCCACCCCCCCCACGCCCTGTCATCCTGCTTCCTCCCCCACCCGTCTGCTTCCGGTGCCATCACCTGGGGACTACGCTCCTCCCACACTTGGCCCAGTGGTCGCGCGCCTCCCCTCCCGGTCGCTGGCGGAGCCGCCACTACGGGAAAGGGCGTGACAGCCACCTGGACTTTGAGAACTCCTGTCCGGCTCTGCAGGAATAGCGTGTCTTCCGTTGTTCCCCTCATTCTCTGCCTGTTTGCACCCTGCTTCCTGTTCTCTCTCGGCATTCGGCTTCCCCGTTTTTATCTGGTTTGTTCCCCTAAGCCAAAGTGATAGTCTTGTAGGCGAAATGGCCACCGGCAAGGGTCCCGTGGGCTTGTGGGTCTCTGGCCGGGCCGAGCGGAGGCCCATGGCACCTGGCAGCACCCCTGTCCACCCACTGTGGCGGGTGGCGGCTCGTCCCGGGGTGGGAGAGAACTCGGAGCCTTGGTCCAAGTCCAGGGTGCCCTTTGACCAGAGCCTAAAGAAGGGAGCGCAGTAAGCAGAGAGAGTGAACTTTCGGCAAGTCTGTTTTGATAGTCAGGGGCTGAGGGGCCATGGGTCCATCGGCCAACCTCTGTCTAAACATTCTGTGACTGTCCCGGGGGAGCTTGGGACGGAGCTTAGGACAGGTGCTTTGTGCCGGGTCCCTCCTGAGCTCGCTGCGCTGCCAAGCCTGGAATGGAGCGGGGACGCCTTTTTCCCTCTCTGCAGGGAAAGTGGGTCCCCTACCCTCTGCCCTGGCCAGGCCTCTGTCGCTCCCCCTGCCCCTCCATGGGCTCGGGTTCTGACTGTGTTTTCCTCTCCTCTCTTTCTACCCATAGGTTGTAGGCCTGGCTGCCTTGCATGCACCGGGGGCTTTCTTCCTCCTAATCGACACTCAGCACCGTGACTTCTGCTCAAACACAAACTGACGTGCGGGCACTAACCCAGGGGATGCGATCTCTGCCGCTCCAGGCATCTCTCCCGAGACTTCTTCTTTCGCTTTGTTGTTTTTCAAACTGGCCCCCTCCCCTCTCCACGGCCTGCGTGTGCTTGAATAACTACTGTCACGAGGACCTCCTAACAGACCCCCCCACCCCGCCCAGCAGAGGTGCCTCCCCCCGGATGGGACTTCATTCTCTAACTCTTCCTCTGGGGGGCAGCGCCCAGGCGGCCCTGTCTCCCCACTAACACCTCCGTGAGACCGACGCGCGCCGCCCCCCAAGCACATCGGCCTCCCACTGGCTGGGTCCACAGTGCGGGGCAGGGCTTTTGCTTGGCTGTTAACCTGCAAGGTTTTGTCCAACAAGGAGTGGGATGATTTCAGAGCTGCCCAAGGCCAGCCCTCTCTGGGAGGGGCCTGGGGGGGTGGACACCAGAGTCCCGTTGCTCTGAAAGACACTACCTGGGAAGGGCTTTGTCCACAGCGGTGCCCTCAGGAAAGTGGTCCTAAAACAAAGGGGGCCTGTTGCCAAACAATTTCACTGATGAGAGCAAAGCTTCTGCTGCCAGTCCCCACAACGTTACTCCCTTTACAGACAGAAAGTACCAGAACCCAAGTCAGTGTTCAAGAGTGTGGCTGAGAGGCCACACACAGTCACTGTGCTGCTTCCCAAATGCAGGTCTCCGGGGTCCCCCCAAAGCAAGTCCAGGTCTTTGGAGGCATGTTCTGAGAGTCTGCGTTTCTACTGCCTCCCGGAGGGTCCTGATGCCCCCCTCCCCACAATGTTTGGGGACCATTTCCAGAAGGATTGTGTGAGGCCACTCTCGGCACTTGGGGTCCAGTCTCTCTTTCTCCTGGTTGCACTCGGAGCAGAGCCCTCCTGGGCCGCAAGTGAGAAAGTAGCTCAGTCGAGCCCGCGGCAATGACAGCCTGCCAGGTGCCGGGGACTCTGCCACTAACCAGCTCATGTCCCCCAGGAGGGATGTGCCAAGTCTTTGCACCCCGGCCAAGTCTGACCAGGAGCAGCTCTGCCAAGGCTGTTGGCTTGCAGCCGTTCTTGCTTCTTGCTTCTTGCTGGGGCGGGTCCTCTGTGGAGCTTCTGAAACCGGCCCGCTCCTTAGCTAACATTATCCTGCTTCCAGTCAAGACCAGCGTGGCTGTAACCCATGTTTTTGTTCCTCTTTGCAGCATTAACAGCAGCAAAGTTGTACCCCGGTTTGAAAGGTTTGGCTTGGGTGTCCTGGAGTCCAGTAATCCAAAGATGTAGCCAGCCGTGCAGTTTCTCTGCCGATTTCTTTCTTTCTTAAACGTGTTTCTAAAGCATCCAAACAACCACCATGACACAAACGAAAACACTCTTTGAAACATCGGTCCACCCTCCTAAGTGCTGCAGACCAGGAGTGTGAGTCCTCCACTCAGACGTTCATCCACAAAAACACCGGGAGATAGAGCTGCACCTGCTGTTTCTTAAAGTCATATCACCAACAACCAGACCTGCCCCGACAGGCAGCGAATGTTTACATGTATGTTTCTGGGGCGTGAACTCAATGCTTTACAACAGGTAATAATACAGAGTGGTCCGCAGAGGCTGGGATGGCGGAAGCGGCCTTCCCCTCCGGAGGACCCTGGCGGCGGTGAGGAAAAGGAAGAAAAGCATCCTGACTGTGGCTGTTCTCGGGGTAGGATGGGGACCACAAGGTTTGACCTGGACTCTGCTTTGGCCCTAAAGCCTATCCGTGGGGAATGTCCCTCTGTAGGGTTCTCCTCCTATCCTAACAAAGGGACACTGTCCCTTTTTTCCTCTGGCAAAGGAAACCCTGGCTAGGAACCAAGCTGGATTATGAGGGTCAGGAGTTCCCAGAGGGCTTGGGTTCCCTTTTGACCCCAGTAACCCAGCCCATAGCTGCTGGAAAAGTCGAGACAGATTAAATCCAAATGATGTCTGGATTGATCCAGGGGTTGGTGGCCAGGGTTTCCAGCACCTGTAGAGAGGTCTCTTTCACACAGCTTCCAGGAAGACACCAAGGAGATGGCCCTCAGGGCTTCAGCTTCTTAGACACATCCCAGTCCTGGCTGACACTTGACCCCAGAGCTAAGGCCCAGCCCGGCAGCTGCGTGTACCATGAAGCCTTGCTCAGGGAGAACAAAGAGGGGAGGGGGAGGGAGAAGTGGCAGGCAGCGGGTTCCTGAGCCCACCCTCCCAGCCACAGGGTGACCTGGCTCTTCAGAAGCCCCACCAGTCATGCCAACGTTCTGGAATTGCCCACCCCTTCTCCTCCAATCCTGTTGGAAGCCCATAGCCACGCCTGACCCTTCCACTGTCCTTGCTCTGAGCTCTTAGCTGAGACGGGAGGCCTGTGCCCCTCCACGCTGTTGAGCTAGACCAGTCCACCAGTCCTCAGAGCCTCCCCTGAACCGAGTCAGGACCATCTGTGCCTGTATATTTGCACCAGAAGGAGGGGCTTGACTGGGGGATGTCCGTGGTGTGAGCACATCCTGCCTGTCTTCATTAGAAGCTGTCACCTAAGGAGAACAGTTCCAAATGGCAAAGAAGCCTTTAGTGGGCGTTACACCATGTTAGGCTTCAAACCAGGACTGACCAAGGGTGATGAAGCTGGAGATGTGGTTGGATTCAGACCCAGAATCTGTGTCCATATGCCCCGAGCCAAGATGGGGGCATGTGGCCCTCCCATCCCTTTCATTTACACCCGCCTAGCAAAGCTCCCAATCTTCAGAGCCTTCCCTGGAGTCTGGCCAAAATGTCATACGAAGCAGGCCACTGCCTAGAAGTGGTAGGGCTGCCTTCCTGACTCTGGGTCAGGCGCCCCTCAGGTGGGCCACCCTCGCCTGGAGAGCACAGCTGTGCAGCAGTGTGAGGTGTCTGGGCTCCCGCTGCCCCTCAGCGCCCCAGACCTGAGCTCCTTAACCCTTCCCAGTCAGGGTGTGTGGGGAAGACCAGAGCTGTGAGCCAGCTGGATTCAGCTCTGGGTGGGTCTTTCCTCTTCTGTGGGCCTGCTGGCTTCACCCCCTCATCCCTTGGCCTCCCCGATGGGTGTCACGCCTGTGGGTCAGTTCAAGAAGGTTTCATCGAGCACTGACTGTGTCTTGAGCAAGTGTAGGGGACCCCGCGATGGGAGCAGTCACGGTCCCTGCCCCTAAGGAACTGACGCTCAGCCAGGAACCCTGAGGGGTTGCTGAAGGCCTGGAGGACAGTCCCTTCATCTTCAGGACCCCGGACAGCCGCCCAGCCCTTGGCCTAGCCTCTGGGCTGCCTGTCCCTTAGGAGAAACGTGGTCCCTTCTCCCTGTCAAAGTGACTGTGAACTGAGGTTGGGAAGACGTGCTTGCCCTTCTGTGTGCTCTCCCTGTCTGCCATGGAGACACATGAAGGACGGCCAGATACTGTGAATTCAGCGCTCACGGCCAACTGTGAAGGGGATGGAGAAGCTGGGACAGCCTCCTCGGCAAGAGCTCTGGGAGCTGCAGAGGTCCCCACCAGGGCCTGAGAGTGGAGCCCAAGCTTTGGTCCTTCGCGGCACAGCCTCAGTCCCCAGCATCCCCTCCAGAACCCTAGGGCCCGTGCCCCCGTTGCCTTTAACCCCCAGAGCCGCAGCCCCTAGCTCTCCATCCAGCTCAAGGTCTTCAATCAAGCTCCCCCATTGGTAGCGGGCGGTGTAGCAACGTTGACCTCTCCGTGTCACCGAGTCCAGGGCGCTGGAGTCCCTCTGTCCTCGTGGCATTCTTGTGATCCGAGGGGCCAGCCGCGTGCCCTGTACGCCTGCACTGCTGTTCCGCGTTGATTAGGGGGCCTGGTGGAGACACAAATGTGAAGCCGTTAGGGAGCTCATGTGATGCTTCAACGTTAGCCCGAATTTCATTAGTGTGTGTAAAGCCCGCCTCCTCCGTGGCCACAGGCACACACTTGCTTTTTTTGAATGTAATGTAAAATCTGTACAGTAAAAGTTTTTATATTTTCTATCAACTGCATTTGTCTTCCAGAAATGCTATTAATTTAAATTAAAATGGTTAGTATTAATGAATGTGCTGTATCCGTTTTTTTGTCACTGGCAAGAACACATCCTTTGTGCCAGGCCAAGCCTGGGTGTCTGGAGTTTGTGAATAAAATTGTACCAAGGTGTCTGGGGCTTGTGTCTACTTGGGTCGGTTCCAGATGAGTGTGTGGAGTTAGTCGGATGGATGGCATGAGGGAACAGGAATGGGGGTTGGGGGCCGGACCCCCTCTAGGAGCTCCTTCCAGAGAAAGAAGGCGTCCATGGACCTGGAAGGCAGATGGAGGAGTGGAGACAGAACGGCATCAGACCCATGATGCACAGAGGATGGTCATCCAGCCTCCAACACTTAACAACTCATGAGCAGACCCAGACCCAGTGTCTCCTGGGCTGAAGGTGTCTTCACCTCGTGGAAGCTGTAGGGGGTGGGGAGTGGCGTGCTCATTTATCTGACTCTTATTTCTAGGAGCCTCTCCTTGCCAGTCATGTAGAGAGGTGCTTTGGAGGTTGGAGGAGGCAGGACAGATGGAGGAGAAGGGGAGCCGGCATTTGCAAGGCCCTCCTCTGAGCCATGGAGGTGCTTTCTATCCATCATGCCACACACCCCCCGCCCCACTCAATGTAATCCTCACAACCACGCCAGGAAGCAGGAATTGTGATGTGTCAGCCAAGGTAACCGGGGCACGAGAGGTTAAGATACCCAAGATGACACAGCTGGAAGGTGGCTAGTCCAGGACGCAGCCCATGGCTCTGACTCCAGAACTTCCTCTCTGCAAAAGTCGAGGGACGGACCAGACGTTTACTGAACGCCTGTGCTCTGAAGGTGGCGCTAAGTGCTGAAACACAGATAAAAAGGTGGTAGTCCCCTTGCCTTCAGCCCCCAAGTGGTCCGAGGAAAGGGTCCCTCAGTCTGCCTGGCAGGTTTCATGAAGCTGACTTTTACAGTGAGTAATGTGCCTGGTGCAAATAAACAAGAGCAGGGCATTCTACCCTGTGGGAATGGCATATGCAAAGGCTCAGAGGTCTGGGAAGACATGGTATGCTTGGGATATCATGAGTATTCAAGCTGTTGTACAGTGAAACTGGGGGAGTAGATTGGAGCCAGAGAGGATCCTGCAAGTGCCAAGTCAAGGAGTTTAGACTTTTAGGTGGCAGCCCTGGGGAGCCATGGGAGATTCTTGAGGAGGGGAGGGTCATAGTTACATTTGTGTCTTAGATACATAGGGACTGGAGCCGGGCTGAACTAGAGGCAAGGGGATGATGACCTGAGCTTTGATTGGTTGTGGGGAAGAGGTGAGCATCCAGGGTAACTCCCCAAATGTCTGCCCTGCTGCTAATAGAGTCAGTCACGGTGAGGTGAGTCTGTGGGTGAGGAGCGGGGGTTGGCGGGGTCATGCTCAGGGGCATCCAGGTGAGTGCTGCATGGGCAGAGGGCCATTGCCCGACAGCACACCTTGCTGTAGAAATGAATAAGGGCAGGGACTAGAAAAATTAAAAACGTGACCTCGTTCTTGAGGACCCAGTGGTAAAGCTGAGGGTCCCCAGTTTATATATAGAGACTTGGGGGGGGTGCTTTTTTATAACTGCCATATCCAGCATGTTTTCCCTAGTGATTTTATCTGGTAAGATATCTAGCTGCTAGGTTTCTTTTTCTTTCTCGATAGGCCATTTTTATCTTTTCAGGAGGTGCTAAATAAAAGCAATGGAAGTCTGTTTCCCCAGGGCCTGAGAGGGGTTAGGTTAGAGGTTAGCAAGGGCAGTGAGGCTCTGGTGGGAGACCCTTTGAGATCCCTGGTAGAGACGAACCATGAGAGACGATGGACTCTGAAAAACAAACAGGGTTCTAGAGGGGAGGGGGGTGGGGGGGATGGGTTAGCCTGGGGATGGGTATGAAAGAGGGCGCGTTCTCCATGGAGCACTGGGTGCATATGGAAGCAATGAATCATGGAACACTACATCAAGAACTAGTGATGCAATGTATGGTGATTAACATAACATAATAATAAAAAAAGAAATACTCAGGGAAAAAAAAAAAAGATCCCTGGTAGACTCAGAAAGGGGGAGGGAGCATTGGCACACGGGATCTTTGCCACATGGTTTAATATTTAACATTCCCTAATTACTTCTGTACCCTGAAATCCAATTTTTGTATGCTATTCCACTTGAGCAGACCTCTGCAGGAGTAGATGGTTCCAGATTTGGGCCCAGGAGAGAGAGGAGTTCCTGGGATATAGGGAGGGTTAGGGGCAGGGCTGGCAGGCACTAGAGGCTGGTGTATGGAGGAGGGAAAAGGGGTACCACCAGCTGCCAAAATGATGGGAGATGCCAGTGCAGCTGGGTCCTTGGGAATTAAGTTTTAAGCTGTATCCTTGGAGGAGAGCTTTGTAACTGGAAGAATGAGCGCTCTTTCCCATGCCCTAGTGCTAGACGGAAAAGATGCAAATATAATCCAGCCTGCAAGAGCGCATATCTCGAAACATCCACAGGAGCTTTGTGTTTTCAGAAGCGAGACCCTCAAAGTGTGTGTGACCCCGAAATGGGCCCCCGTCCTGTGCCAGAACCCTCAAGGGGCCAGTTGAAAGTAGTGGTTGAGGGAAGTAGCTCAAACATGCTCTAAGGGCCAAGTACCAGCCGGTTTGCAGAAGGGAGCACGGCAGGCAGCCGATCCCGAGGTGCGAGAGCAACGTGCCTGACTTAGGATGCGGCCGACACCCAGCGAGAACTCATGCTTGTTCTAACATTTGTTCTGAGGAGGGGTGAGGGCTGTAGGGAACTGGACAGTGTGCTCTCCGCCACAGCCGCCCCCAGCCCTGCTGCCTTGTTGCCTCCTGGGAACACGAGCCCCCAGCTGCCGGACCTTCCTTTTTGTTTGTCATTCTTCTCGTGTGTTTATCTTTAAGAGGAGCTAGGAGTCTGAATTTTTACGTGAAATCTCTCAATTTCCAAAAGTTGGCTTGCATGTTTTTTATTCTGTGTGTAGGACAACGAAAGCAGTGTGCAGACGCGCGGCGGCACATTCTGGCTCAGCTGTGGCTGCCGGCCGGAGGCATCAGGGGGAGCCTGCACGCTCAGCCGCCTCCCTGCGTGCTCTGGAGGCATGCTCTGACTCACCGTAAACCACGGCCCCCCTCCCCAAGGCCCGGGGTTGATGGTGGGAGCCTGACATGTCATTGGACTTCAGGGCAAGGGGTGTCCTCTGACGGTGCCCGAGTCAGGGAGATGTGGGGGGTGGCTTACCTACCAGAGCTCAGGAGTCCAGCCCCCCCGCGTTAACAGCTCTTCACTTTGGCAGTCCCCAGCCCTCCTGCAGATCCCGCTGTCCTCGACAGGGCTGCTCAAGGAAGCCCTGACCCTCTGTTCCCCTGTCTGTTCCAGAACACATCACCACTGTCCTCCCAGCTGAGAGCTGCCCAGTGAGAGGCCCCTGCTTACTGGTGGGTCCTTAAGATGTCTTTAGGCAGAACTGAGACACAGATGATGTAGAGTCCCAGAGTGAGAAAGTGATTCTCTTTCCAAGTATCTTTCAATCCGTCTGGGGATCTCAAGAAGAAAGGCTCGTAGCATCTAGAAGTAGTCTCTAGCTAATCACCACCCACGAGCACCGATCTCCCCTTTAACACAGACTGGGCCCGTTGTAGACTCAGAGAACTTTAGGTGAACATTTTCCAGGGGGAGCTTCATAGCCTTCTCCCCCCAACTCCCACCTCTTAAATGTCATAAAATATATGTAATTATCATTTTAACCGTTTCACTGTGTGGTACCTTAAGGCCCAACCCCAGAAATTGCACAATGTCACTTCTGAATTCTGTTGGCCACGTCAAGTCATGAGCCAAACCCGATTCGGGAAAGGAGACTCCATCGCCTTTTTTTTTTTTTTTTAAAGATTTTATTTATTTATTTTGAGAGAGAGCATGAGCAAGGGGGAGGGGCAGAGGGGGAGGGAGAAGCAGGCTCCCCGAGGAGCAGGGAGCCTGGTGCGGGGCTTGATCCCAGGACCCTGGGATTATAACCTGAGCTGAAGGCAGACGCTTAACCGACTGAGCCACCAGGCGCCCCTTGACTCCATCTCTTGATGGAAGGAAGAGAAAGTCACATTGTGAGCAGTGTGGACCCAGGGAAGCATGACTCTTTGGGGGACATTATTGGCATATACCATCAGAAGAGTATCTTTAGAGATCCTTCATGCTCTAGCCCCTAGGATGTAAGGTCTCAGAAGGAACAAGGTCTCCTATGTGGACTAATTCTGGGAAGGAAAAGCCAGGCCCTCTCTGTTGCTCCCCCAAAGCTGCCTGGAATGAGGGGATTGGTGAGGGTGGCCCCGTGACCGCACACAGACTAGATGAAGCAGGCGCGGGGGCATCGGCTCAGCAGGTCAGCAGCTGGAGCCTGGTTGCTCAGGCCATCTCTTCCACTGACACCAAAACGGTGGAAGGGGCTGCTGGGGGAAGCTGGGGGAGCACAGCTGACCTGGTTTTTATCCTGGTTTGGGTGCTCATTGCATGTGTGGGGTGGGGCACTTGTCTGATGCATAGATTCATCAATGATTCAGCACGGCCAGGCCTGCCAGGAGCTGGACCAGAGGTGACAGATGTGAAGTCCTTGGCCCCCTACCAGGCAGACAGCACTCTGGTGTCCATAAACACTGCCTCCTTTCCTGGGGAGTGTTCCTGGTACATGAAGAGGGAGTTAGGTCCTAAAACAGCTTAGGGAAGGAAGGAGGTAGCAGGAACTGGGAAGGGGCAGGGCCGGGGCTAGGGCCAGGAGCTATAGCCAAACCAGGTTTCGTCTTCCAGGGGCAAGCACCCCTGGCTGCCAGCCCAACTATCGTCTGTCTTCCCGGCAGGTTTAGGAACAGAACCCGAGAAGCTTGAACTTCAGGCAGGGCTCTTCACTGCATAGGCAATGGGTTTGCCTGGCCACAGGTGTTCGTAACATTTGCAAGAGCTAAGATGTATTGAATGAACTGGTTTTTTGTAAAGATTTTATTTATTTATTTGAGAGAGCAAGAGAGTATGAGCGAGGTGGGGGAGGAGGAGGGGAGGGCAGAGAGAGGGAAAGGAGAAGCAGGCTTCCCACTGAGCAGGGAGCCCAACGGGGGGCTCGATCCCAGGACCGCAGAGATTATGACCTGAGCCAAACGCAGACACCCAACCGACTGAGCCACCCAGGCGCCCCTTGAATGAACTGATTAACACTACTGTCTCCTTCCCTTCTAACTTCCCCTCTATCATATGGCCTCTTGAATCAGGTAGTATTGGAAAGGCCCATTTGCATTTTGGGGATCGGACTAAGAGAGTTGTCGAGAAGGGCGCCTGGGTGGCTCAGTTGGTTAAGCGACTGCTTTCGGTTCAGGTCATGATCCTGGAGTCTCAGGATTGAGTCCCGCATCTGACCCTTCCCCCTCTCATGTGCTCTCTCTCTGTCTCTCTCATTCTCTCTCTCTCAAATAAATGAATAAAATCTTAAAAAAAAAAGAGTTGTCGAGTTGGGCATATGTTTCTTCTAGGTTTAGTGGGATATATTCGTGTGGTTCACAGCCACTTCTGTGAATAATTCAGTTATTCCCACCCGTCCCAGTTTAGGAATGGCTTCTGGAACCCTCCTCCTGCCCATTGCAAAGATTTGGGGCCAGAAATACATCCCAAAGGAACGTGTCCCACGTTGCCCAGTCCCCAGAGCGCACATGCAGTGGAGTTCAAGAAGCAGGCCATTGGAAAGGCAGGATGACCTTTCGACTTCCTTTATGGAAAATATGTCAAATCCTCATAACACAAAGAAGCAAACAGTGTGCAGCCAAAAAAGTAGGAAAGTATTATAGTGCCAGGAAATTAATAAAAAATATTATTTTTCTGGATTTTATGATGTTTGGGGTATTTGTTAACTGCAATGGTTTGAATGTTTGTGTCCCCCCAAAATTTGCATGACCACCTTCATCCATTTTGCCCACCAGGCGTTTTTATTTATGGAAGTGGTGGTGGTTTTCATTTATGGTGATGACATGAGGTTTGCTTTTATTTATTTTTTTAAATTAATTTTTTAAAAAGATTTTATTTATTTGGGGGGGAGAGAGAGAGAGAGCATGGGGGCAGGGGGCGAGGGGTAGAGGGTGAAGCAGACTCCCCACTGAGCAGGGAGCCTGACGCGGGGCTCGATCCCAGAACCCTGGGATCATGACCTGAGCCAAAGGCAGACGCTTAACAACTGAGACACCCAGGAGCCCCTATGTTTAGTTTTTTAAGGAATCACCAAACTGCGGTGTTGCATTGGTCTCAGCCAATACAGTGATGCTGTGGGCTAGATATGCCTGGGGCACTCACCGACCTCACACCACTTGGGGTGAACCCCCACACACACCCCCTCCGATACTTCCCCCATCGGAGCCAATGTTGTGGTTGGACCAGCCCTGTGGTGGAGCCAGCTCTGGTGGTTCCTCTCATGATTGTGAGACACCCCTCAGCAACAACCATCGGGGAAGTTTGAAAACATGAGGTTTCTCAATCACAAGTCCAGGAAGGTGCACGGCACATGGGGGCCACCCAGGGATGCTGTAGGGAGAGACAGAGAGAGAGCGAGAGAGAGAGAGAGAGCACGGACCTGGAGTTCTGCCTTTATTGGGGTCCTCGGGGGTGGCTAGGAGGTAATTAGGGTGCAGGAAGGGAAAAGCAGGCTCACTCATGGGCCAGTTATCTAGGCTCTCCAAAGCTTTCTAAAAGGGGCATTTCAGGGGCACGTGAAATGGGTGCTCAATCAGTTAAGCGTCTGCCTTTGGCTCAGGTCATGATCCCAGGGTCCTGGGATCGAGTCCCACGTCGGGCTCCCTGCTCAGTGGGGAGTCTGCTTCTCCCTCTCTCACTCCCCCTGCTTGTGCTCTCTCTCTTTCTCTCTCTCTCTGTCAAATGAATAAATTTTTTAAGATCTTAAAAAAAAAAATAAAAGGGGCACTTCATCGATGGGGGCCGCCTGGGGGCTGGAAGCTGGTGATGCATTTATTCGAGAAAGCCGTCTATAAAGGCTGCCTCACCACACGTGTTAGTTTCCTTAGCGGCCTCACCATTTTCAAGCCCACCAGCAGTGCGCCAGGTTCCTTCCTCCTCATCCTCCTCAACACTTGTCATTTTCTGCTGTTCGGTAGTGGCCATCCTCATGGGTATGAGGTGGCAGACTCACAGTTTGAATAGATCCTTCGATCTACGCTGCAGAGATCACAGAGCTCCAGACAAGCATTTGGGACTTGGAATAAAAAAGCTCGGAAGGAACTTTCTGGAGGACGGCCTCTCACCCCCTTAAGACCAGAGCTAGGCCCTGGGAATGGAGGGTGGTGACCACAGGGTGATGCCAAGCTGTCTCGAAATGCCTCCCTTCTGTCCTAATTTGTCTGGAAACGCACTGGCCTTTGGGTTTGGTTGTCGCCATCCCCCCCCCCCCCGCAGGGTGGGAACAGGGGACCCTAGGACCCTTGTTCCAGGGCTGTGACTCACCTCCAAGGTGAATGGTGATACCAAAGTGCTTGTCTGCTGGACCTCTAGCTGTCCCTGCATCTCCCGGGGCTTGGGGGCATTTTCGGTTTTATTAACAGGACTTTATTGAGATAAAGTGTTTCTGTGGAGTAAAAGGCACAGATCCTAGTTTGGGGGCTGAGTTTTTATATCTGTAAACCATCCATAGCAAGTTCCAGAATGCTTCCAGCGCCCAGGAGCCTTCTCCGCGTCGCTCCCAGTCAGTGCTGTCCCCGGGTCATCGCTTTTCTGACCTGTCACTGAACTTGATTTAAATGGAACGGTCCCAGCACGCCTGGTTTCATTCACTCGGCCACGAGCTTCACTGAGGTTCTTTCCTGGATCCGTGGCTCCCTTTCGTGGCTGAGGGCGGGTCCACAACGTGGTTTTTTTTTTTTTCTTTTTTCCCCACTGGTGCATATTTGTGTTGTTTCCAACGTGGGGCGAGGATGAATAATAAAGTTGTCGTGTGTTTTCCACTTCTTTCCGGTAAATATCTAGGAGGAGACGAACCAGGACAGAGGAGAGGCGAATATTTGACTTTATGATCGTCCACCAAGAAGTTGCCCAAAGACAAGTTCCAGCTGTTCCATATTGATCCCACACAAAACTGTCGCAGTGTCCCTGTGAGGACTCCAAACACCTTCCCTTCCTTTCTTTTGTCTCCTTTCTGCCCCAGCTGCTGCCTGCCCCTTAAATTCGGTCGAATTCTGGTTGGTCCAGGAATATAGTGGGGGTGGAGGGTGGGCAGAGGGGACACAGTGGTCTCAGTCTATGGGGGCCTCTCGAAGACGTCAGTCTTTGCAAATTCTGGTGCATCTCGGCAAGGCGCGGGGTGGAAGGCGGGTGCAGAGCCGTGAATGGCCCCACAGCTTCTCCCCACTCGGTGCCTGCACGACCCTTCACTTCTCCTCCAGCTTGGCCGTGGGCTCTCTCCCCAGCACATTGCGGGGACCCGCTTGGCTTCAGGTAAGTTGCTTGTCGCCGCTCCCCTGACACAGCCCGTCCTGTCACTAGGTGCTGAAGCCACTTAGACACAGTTTTTTTCATATGTCCCCCCAACCCATGTCTCGTGACATGTTTTTATCATGTCTGAGACTTCTCTCCTCATTCTAACGCCCGGGGCAAAAAGGAAGAGGCGAGACGAGAAGAAAGAGAGACATCCGTGGAGAAGGGACCCCAAGTTCCCGGGGCACCGCTATCCTCTAGGGGAACAATTCCCGTTCCCGTGTCTTCTGGTTGGAAAACACTTCCTTCCACGCGATTGGGTCGTCATATGATACATAGCATTTTGAAAGGGAAAAATGCTTTTTCTGAGAACCTAAGTGTCCTACAGCTTAGGTTGCCACTGGTGACCTGGGTGACCCTGGGCATGTCCTTTAGACTCAGAGCCTCAGTTTCTCCGTGTGTAAACGGGTACAAGCCAGCCTTCCGCCACAGCCCTGCACCCGGGCGATGCCCATCAGACCGCCCCACTGTCTTCTGGGCCCTGAGAGCAGGCACACTCAGGGGACATGGCCACACACTTATGGAGAGTGTCATCTAGAAACTTGCTGAGTCAATGGAGTCAGGCTCTTTGAATGTATATGAACCAAACACAATTCCATCTCAGGAGTGGAGCCCAGAAGGAGGCAGGAGGGGAAAAGTTCACTGGGCCGGGGAGTGTCTACTTCCTTCTCCCTGGGTCATACCCCCAGCCCTCCCTCAACGCCCTACGTGCTCTTTCTCTAGACCTACTTCCTCTTGCTCCTGGCTCCTCCCCATCCCCATCCCCATCCCCATTGAGTAATTACCAATATGCTTTAGTTTCTCTTTCCTGGTTAGCTCCTCCCAGCGCAAACCACTGCCTGGCTGGGGTGAGGAGCAGCGGTGGCCGCAGAGGTGGTGGAGAGATGGCCTTCAGCAGCTCCCAGCCTCCCTACCTGAGCCCAGTGAGTTCCGGGGCGGTGGGCAGGGGTGGTGCTGGCCCCGGGCTGCGCTGGCGGCCTCAGCCAGGAGGACGCAGCTCTGGGTCTCCGGGAGATGACCCTTGGGTGGCAGCAAGGGAAGAGCGCCGCTGTCCCAAAGAGGACACAGGAGGAAGGGCAGAAAGCCAAGCGGGGGGAATCCTGACACAACTCTCTCTCCTGCTTCTCAGGGCTGGCGAGCTGATTGTCCCCAGCATTTGTGCCTTTGACTAGTGTTCACTGAGCTCCCCTGGGAGCCTGTCCCAGGTGTGGGAAGTGGGGGGGGGGAGGGGGAGGGCGGCAGGGGAGAGGGGAGACGGGCATAAGTAATAAATAGAAGAGTGATGGCTTGTTTGTATGAACAGGGAAGTAGGCAGGGTTTCTGGGGGAGGCCAACATAGCATGCCTGGGCGACCCTTCACAGCCCAGCATGGCACTTAAGGGCACTTTCTTTGGAGATGGGCTCCCTGGCTCCAGCCATTTACTAGCTGGGCGGCCTCAGGCAAGTTACTTTTACCTCCCTGGGCCTCAATTTCCACATCTGTAAAATGGGGCTCATCCTCGAGCTTACCTCCCAGGGTTAGGTAAGGATGCGCGAGGCAGCATATCTGGAGTGTTTGAACAGTGCCTGGCACGCTGGGGGGGTCCTTTGGAAGTGTTTCGTATTATTCATAGTCCGGAGGCAGCAGGGAAGTCCTCCTGAGGAGGTGTCTGCTCCCTGAGGCGTGAGTAGACAAGACAGAGGCAGGCCAAGGGTGTCTGCAGAGGGGTCATCTCAGGAGTGAGAAGGAAGAGGGTTGTCCCTGCAGCGTGGGGCTCAAAGGGCTGCCTTTTGTACCCTTGGCCACAGACGTGTAAGTTCTGTCTGCAGATGGCCTTGTCTAAACCCCATGAGCCTTACTATTCCCACATCATACATGGAAAACTGAGACTCAGAGAAGTTGAGGTCACTTGTCCGATGTGCCCAGATGGTAAGTGGCAGATAAGGGAGGTAACTTACCTTACCGCCAGGAGAGGGAGGTGCTTACAGAGAGAGCACCTCTGATAACAGAAGGTAGGCAAGCAGCAACCCCGGGCCCGGAAGGCTTGTGTCCTGGGCCTTGGCAAAGAGCTTCCCAAGGAGCCTGGGCCAAAGGGCTGACAGAGCCCTTCAGTGAGTGGGGGCGGCGGGGGCGGGGGGAGGGCGGGGGCCTAGGGTGGGCAGCAGCTGCTGAAGCAGGGAAGGTGCTAACTCCACACTCAGCAGGGGCCCTGGCTGGGCCTGTTTCCTCCTCACTGCCAGCAAGGTCAGGGGAAGGGTTGCTGGAGGAAGTTGAACCAGACCCTGTTGGTTGGCCCTCCATGGGGCTCTCAGGGTCAAAACATGTCACCTTAGGCTCGTTCTCTATCAGCTGGGCAATCCCAGAGATCCTTCCGGGCCCTGACATTTCATTATTCTGGCTAGGTTGTACTTTCCAATCCTTGCATTCATAATGTTCAAATCAGAAGGAAAATTCTCCTATGGGCAACAGTGAATTAAAACAGGGCCTTGGAGTCCAGACAAGAGAGAGGATGATGGGTGCAGCCCCCCAGGCGCCGGGAACACCTGCCCACCCACATGGGTGCCCTCTCCCAGGCGGCCCACTGATATCCAGCTGTGGAAACCTTGCTTCCTCCAAAGTGTGGTGGGAAGGTCATGCAGCCGGGCTGCCTTGGGAGTCTGGCCTCCATTCCTTGCCCACGCGCCACCGGGTCAGCCTTTTCGGAGGTCCAGGGCGGAATCTGGAAGCACAGTCAGAACAAGCCTCGATGTCTTCCCCCGTCTGGGGAAGCGCTTGGTGAGCCAGGAGCGAGGATTTCTGTGCTTCGTCGTGAGAAGCAGCCTGTATGACAATTAAAAGCATGGGCGCTGGGGTTCAAACCCCACGCTATCACTGACCAGCTAAGTGGCTTTGGGCAAACTACCAAATCTTTTGTGCCTCAGTTTCCTCTGTAAAAGTGGCACTAATGCTGGGTAATGAGGTGACAGGGCAGGTTAGCCACCAGAAGGGCCTCAGAACCTCTGCGGCAGCAGCACCCTTTGGCTAAAAGTCTGCCGCAGCCTCCCGCTGGTGAGCCCCCTCCAGCCAGCTGGGCCCCCTTCGTGACACTGGGCTTCCAGAAGGGGGCTGCCCACCCTCCCGCCTGTAGAGCCTGGCGCCTCCGGACAGGAAGAGGAGGAAAAAGTCCTCAGCCTCCAGGCACAGGAAGGAACTGAGAGCAAGTTCTGACCCAGCAGAGGAATTAATTCATCCTGATGCAAACAGTTGCCATTGTCAAAGACCACAAACCCAGGGCTTTCTGGGTGGCATCTCATCAAACCCTCTCAAGAACACTGTCAGGCCAGTGCTGTTGCCCTACTGTTCCGAGAACGGACCTGGGGTGCAGACAGGTCAAGGGACTTGCCCAGTAGGAGAGCTGTTAGTTAGCACAAGGAGCTGGGCGGCAAACCCTTGTCTGTGGGACCATAAATCCAAAAGTTCTCTCTCTCTCTCTCTCTCTCTCTCTCTCTCTCTCACACACACACACACACACACACACACACACACACACACAAAGTCCAAATTCCACAGCAGCCTTGGCCCACCAGGCTTAAAACAACACAAATTTGTTTTCTTACAGTCCTGGAGGTCAGAAGTCTAAAAGTATCAATAAGGCTTCAGGGAAGAATCTTTTATTGCCTTTTCCAGCATCCAGAGGCCACGCACCTCCCTCGGCCGGAAGTCCCGCCCTCCATCTTTAAACCCAGCAGCTTCCTGCCTCTGCTCCCCTGCCTCCCTCTTTGAGGACTCTGAGGCCCACCCAGATAATCCAGCATAACCTCCCATCTCAAGATCCTGAACTTAATCACGCCTATAAAGTCCCTTTTGCCTCGTAAGGTGACATACAGTATTCACAAATTCCGGGCATTCGAATGTGGGCGCCTGGGGCGGTGGAGATGGGGTGCTAATTCTTCAGCCCACCATGCCTCCTTGGAGTCAAGCAGGGTTGTCAGTGTCTTTGAACTCATCCACACATATTTCATCCATAATAAGTAAGTGCATGTATGTGGCCTCCCCCACCCGTTTTGTTATACAAACGGTGTCAGTACATATCAGTTCTCAAAGAATCCCCTTCTCCCTCTTCTTCTTCTTTTATGGAGGATACAGGAAATCCATTGTATGGAAATACCATGATTTATTTCACCATTTTCGTCTTGGTGAACTTTTACTCTTTTCAATCCTTTGCTGTTACAATGCTGCAGTGAATAAGCTTGTCTGTAGGATTATACTCAATTTATTATTTTTTTAAAGATTTTATTTATTTGAGAGAGGGAGCACGGGCAGGGGGGAGGGGCAGAGAGAGAAGCAGACTCCCCGCTGAGTGGGTGCCCGACATGGGGCTCGATCCCAGGACCCTGAGATCATGACCTGAGCCGAAGGCAGACGCTTAACCGACTGAGCCACCCAGACTGTCCAGATTATACTCGATTTAAAATAATCTTGTTTTTCAGAATTTGGGGACACCCACCATTTAAGACATACTGAAATCTCAAAACCTTTCTGGGGAAACTGTTGCTTGGGATTAACCTGTACTGCCCGGTCCCCACGATCCGTACACTTTCCGCCACCAACCCAGCCTTCTTGCTGTGCGCTTACAACGCCCCTAACCACACTCTGATTGTAGATCTTTACACCTCAGCGTGGATAGGCTTCAGAAGGGAGGGCGGCATGCTTGCCAGGAGTGTTCCCCTTCGCCTTTGAAGCATTATGTCTTGCGACAGGATGAAAGGCTCTTAAGAGATTTTCAGGCCTCGACAGATAAATGAGGGGAGTATGTTTTCAGAGAAGTATGCCCCGCTGGGCCATAAGCTGTGTCAGGCTGACTCTACTTCTCCAAAACCACGGACATGGACCGAAACAACAGAGGGAACTCAAAGAAGCAGAGACGTTGTGCTTTGCTCAAGGTCACCGAGGTCTTTAATGGCCTGACCTGAGGAGCAGCAGAAGTCGCCTCTCCCAGATGCCCCTGTCGCAGTCAGGCTGAATGAGGTGCCCGTCACTCCCCTGAGCAAGGATGGGCTTCCTTGGGTTCCGAGTGGTCAGGTACATGCTACTATCTCCTCTTAGAAGCTGTCCCTTCCTCTCAGACACTCAAGGGCGGCCCCACCCCATCCTCTCAGAGCCCCCCAAGTCTGTGGAACCACCTGGACTCGGGTCTGCTTCCTCACAGGCCCGGAAGATCCGTGAGGCTGAGGCGCCCCCGAACGGGGCCCACACCCAGGCCGCTGCTAGCAAGTCCTGAGGGGAACATGCAAAAGGGGGCAGGCCCACTGACTGACCAGCATTTTCTCCCCGCAGAGCATCCCCTTCTCCGGGAAAATCCAGGGGGGTCTCCAGGACGGACTTAAGATCACTGTCAATGGGACCGTTCTCTACTGCACTGGAACCAGGTACCGGGAACTGTTTCTTCTCTCCAGACTCGGCCCTTAGCCAATCATGGCACCCGTCAGCTCACCCAACGCCCTCCGAGCCATCCGTGCCTGGCCTAGGGGATCCCAGGTGGTCTGCACGACCCCACTGGCATCTGCCGGACGCGTCTGGGCACCATGAACATAGACGCCCCACAGACTTAGGGAGAGCAGGAGCTCTCCCTAAGTCTAAGGAGGGGAGGGGGCCAGCCCAGAGGCAGATGATTACGCTCTGGGATTGAGCTTTCTACACTGTAGCCCAGAGCTGCAAAATTCTTACTTCCTTCATTTCTCATAACTGCAGAGCCCTCATTTCGTTGATCTAGACCTATTTCAAACTTGTCGTCAAATGCATTTTGGTCTCTTTCAGTTTTGAGGTCTTTTCTGGGAAATACTAAGTCCATTCAAAATACAAACACCCTTTTCCTGCCCCCCCCCCCACGCCTCCTTCCCAGGGGGGAATTTTTGGGAACAGGGAAGAGCTTGCAGTCTCCTCAGAGGCTGGAGGCCCTTCAGAAGCTCACGCAGCCCTGGCTGACTTCTGCAGCTGTGCAGGTGGTGCGGGGGAGCGGGGTGTCGCCCAGTTTGCAGGGTGTCTGCGTCCACGGGGGCTGCCTGCTGAAGTCCGCGGCGCCCACGAACGCCCCTCTGGACACGTGGTCCTCTCTCCCATCACCTCGCAGGCGCCTGGGACCTCCTGGATCCTTTCACACTGCTCCCAGGCCCAGTCCTACCTCAGCTCAGCACTTCTCCATCACGGCTTTGCCTGCCAGGTGGCCACGCTGACCGTGGCACTTCCCCGAGAGCCCCAAGTGCCCCCGGCAGACCCCGAGGGAAGTGAGGCACCAGGATCCCCCTAAACCCTGCCTGCAGGGGACTCTGGGATCTCCCCTCTGAACTTCCCTCCTTTCTCCCTCTCCCCCTGCCTGCCCCTCCTCCGGCACCAGGATGGCTTTCTACTCCCATCCTGTACCCCTTCCTGCAAAGCTTCTGCACTCATCCTTCCCCGGGGCAGGATTTTTCTAAGGACTCTAGGAATGAAGCTGGAGGACCACAGAGGGGAAAATGCACCCAGAGACATTTCAGAAAAATATTCTCCGTTTTAAGAGGAATATAGACTTAGATTTGCTGCTTCCAGAGTCCCTGGGAGCCTCCTTTCCCAGAGGGAGGGCTGGCTGGGCTCAGGGCCGCGGCAGTTTGCTGGCTGAGGGTTCTTGCTGGCTGAGGGTTCTCGGAACAGCCTGGTGTTGAGGACGACATCCAGAACTCACGCTCCTCCAGCAGGAAATCAAGCGGGCTCTGCAGGAATTGAACAGAATGTCTCTCAAGGGCTGCCTCTGGGCTTGGTGCAGGGCCTGGCCCTGTGGGGGCTGCGGATGACAGGAGAGCACTGTGGTCAGCTGGAGAGAGCCGAGCGAGCCCGAGAAGCAGGTGGCGAACCAGGCTCACGCTGAGTTCAGGGAAGGCTGGGGTAGACAGAGGTGCCTCGGAGGAGAACCTCAGACTGGAACTTGGTTTTAGGACCCGAGGGAGCTCTGTCTGGGAAAAGGCAGAACAAACATTTATTGTGCCCCTTTTGTGAGCCAGGCCTTTTGGAAGGTTTTTTTGTTTTAATTCCTCACCTTAGAACCATAGCTGTACCCAAAGGCGGTTTCAATGGTGAGGGGCTTCCTCCGAGGACAGAGACAGGAACGGACATTTACTCAGATGGGGGCTTCCTGAGCACCCCCTCATGAAGCATCCCCAAAGGAAAGAAGTCACTCAGCTCCCAGGCTATGGTGTGTGGTTCAGGATCATCACAAATGACAAGCAGTGTAGAGCTGGGGTCCAGGTCCAGGCCTTCTGACTTCAGGGCCACCACTCCACATGTCACATGTGGGACACACGCCAACCACCAGTGAGAGACAGACGTACATACTGAAAGCTCTCGCGCTCAGGGAGCTACCATTTATTCGATGCTTCTCTGTTAGTACCTAGCTCTGTAGGCATATTCCATCAACTCCAGATGTTCTCTAAATTTATTTGCTTCTTTCCCAATTGAGCCGATGGGGACTCGCTCTCACTTCCAGGCACATTTCTTGACTTCCCTCTGATGCAAATCTGAATCCGTGTTCAAGCCCTGTGCTTCTTGTTGCTAGCGTCAACATTTTTCTTTACCCGTTTTCTACGTGTTTCTAGAAAACCACACTGTAAGGGCAAAATGCAATCATTGCACAAGAACACACGAAGTGCAAATTAGGTGAACAGAAGGGATAGCCACAAGCTAAGGATGGGTCCAGACCTGCCGTGCAAGTTCAAAGACGGGAACAGTCCAAGGCGCGAGGCTCCCTCACCACCTCGGCCGGCAACCAGGCTGCAGAATTACCTACCATCTGATTGCCCTCTGCCTAGGTTTGCCGTGAACTTTCACAGTGGCTACAGTGACAGCGACATTGCCTTCCACTTCAACCCTCGGTTTGAGGAGGGTGGCTATGTGGTCTGCAACACGAAGCAGAACGGGTCCTGGGGGCCAGAGGAGAGGAAGATGCATATGCCCTTCCAGATGGGGAATCCATTTGAGCTCTGCTTCCTGGTGGAAAGCCAGGATTTCAAGGTGAGCAGCAACTCTCTGCAACCCCCTTCCCGCTGCCTACCTCCCAGCCCCATCGGGTGTGGTGGTGACTAGTCTTTATAAATCACATGAGCGTTTTTGTTTTTTTTCTTTAAGATTGTATGTATGTATGTATGTGTTGAGAGAGTGCAAGGAGGGGCAGAGGGAGAGAGAGAATCTCCAGCTGACTCCATGGGGAGCACAGAGCCTGATGCGGGCCTCGATCTCATGACGCTGAGATCATGACCTGAGCTGAAATCAAGAGTTAGACGCTTAACCGACTGAGCCACCCAGGCGCCTCCATAAAGCACATGAGCCTTTAAATAATCACATGTGCAATGCCGTTAGACGGAGAGCAGGACCTTTCCCTTGTAGGGGCGCTCTGATGGCCACAGTCTCCTCACACTCCTTCCCCTGCATCTACGGGCTCATCTGCTTCTTCTTTCACTCGGGAAGTAAGAACTAGATACATCACCATGGTGCTTTTTGGCCCTGCAGGTCTTTAAAGTTCCAGTTAATTCCATTCCTCTGCTGTAACCATTCCTCCACGCAGGTCCCTGGTAACATTGGTTTTTTGGTAATATTATCGCAGTCTTTATCCAGGTTCTACTAACGGCTTAGTGTTACATGGTGTTGCGAGTTGCATTAGTAAGCAGAATAGTGTCTCTGGGCTTGGGAGATGGATGGGGGTGAGTATCCCCATGTCTGTCCTTTTCTGTGCGAGCATGGATGTGCCCAGCTCCTCAATGTACAACCCAGGGTCGCCTCTCCTCTGCCCCCATGAACATGTTTATGCATATTTAAAGAACACCTCCGGGGAGTTAAGATTAGAAAGATCAACTGACTGCAATAAACAAACAACCCTAAGAACCAAAAAGCAAGTAGAGACTGGGATCGGATGCACTTGGATCATAGGCCATGCTTACAACTGGCACAGCTCTGAAGGCTGGTGCCCCTACCCCCAGGGGACAGATGTGGAAACCAGACACAGGGCTTAATTCCCGGGAGCAGGGGCTCACGTCCCCCCCCCCATCTTGGCCTGAGAGCCCTCTCCTGGAATGTGCATTCGTCTTGGCAGGTGACGGTGAACGGCAACCATTTTATGCAGTACTCACACCGCGTGCCCTTCCACCGCGTGGACACCCTCTCCGTCACCGGGGCTGTGCAGCTGTCCTACATCAGCTTCCAGGTCAGATTGTCCACCTGGCACCTGTCTCGGGCTGAGTGCAGGGCCCCGTCTAGCTGCACCTGGGCCCCACTGGGTGGGCCCTATGGTAGCAGCCAATCTCCTCCCCAGGTGACTCTGGCGATGCCCCTCCAACTCCCCTGTCCTGTCCTCCTGTCTTTGTCCAGAGCACTTGTCTCAGTCTCCTGGACTCCCAGGCCGCTCCTCTCTGTCATTTTCTACTTCCGCCATGCTTAGGAAGCCATGTGGCTCCAGAAAGAACTTGGGAATCAAACTGAATCTAGCTCAGCTCTGCGCATTGTCATCAGCTGTGGGATCTTAGGCAAGCAACTTTGCCTCCCCTGGCCTCAGTTTCCCCATCTGAGAAAGGGGCATAGTCACTGCTGCCCCGTGAGTTATAGTGCGAATTCAAGGAGGTAATACATGTCAGAGATCATGACACGGCCTGCACGGGCCCACGCTAGGCTCTATTTGACCCTCTCTGTGTTTTGATATTTTCGAATGTGTTGCCGGCATCTAAAAGGTCAGGAGGAGAAGTTTTGCATTCTGGAGATGGATGGCGGTGCTGGCTGAGCCACAGTTGCGCATGTTCCCCATGCAACTGAGCTGTCCACTGAAAATTGGTTGAGAAAGTAAATCTTAGGTGTATTTTACCACAGTCAAAAAAAAAAGGTCAGGTGGTATCACATGGAAATCTGGATTTCTGGCTTTTTTGAAAACTGGGAGGATAGGGGTATGCTGGGCCCACATTCCCACAGGGCCCCAGGACGTTGGGTTGGAGCTGCTATTACCACTTCCGGGCTTTGTGCTCCCGGAGGTGAGAAAAGCACACAACACGCCCACAACCGATATTCCTCTCTTTTTTCTCCTAATCTCTCATATTCCCTCCCGACCCAAATTACTCCCCTATGGGCCTGAGGGAGAGAGCGGGGCAGGGGAGAGGAGAGGGTGGGGAAGGGGACAGAGATGGAGGGGAGTGGTGGGGCGGGGGGGGGAGAGAACACGCTGGCCTGCTGTCCCTCACTGGAGCATACTCCTCCCCTCTGTCCCTCCACGTGATCCTGAACACCCTCCCCTCCCCTCCCTGACTGGCTTCCTCCCTCTGGCCCAGGCCCCGGTCTTTCCGCGCTTCCTTGGCTCCATTAACCCTTCTCTTCATGCCCTGGTGCCTTTTGTTTTAACAGAACACCCGAGTAAACCTTACTCAGCCTGCCTTCTCCACGGTGCAGTTCTCCCAGACTGCCTGTTGCCCCCCCAGACCCAAGGGGCGAAAGCCAAAAGTGAGTTCAATGTGGAGGTTTTGGAGGCTGAGCATCTCAGGAGAAAGGACAGAGGGTCCAAGAGGCTGGTTCCATCAGGCAGGCCTCATCATGCCCACCCAAACCTTCCCTGTCTCCGCCACACCACCTGGCCCAAGCTGGGAACCTGGGACTCGGCTTTGGGTTTTCCTTCCCCTCCTTAGTCTCCCTGCAGTGCTCCCACACCCCTTCCTCCTGGAGCCACAGCCTTCTTTGGGCCAAGCCATCTGACCCCTGACTACAGCGACCCTGGTCTAGTTCCCTGCTTACCCCACCCACACGAGGGTGACCCTCCTCTACCCAAATCTGATCGCATCGTCTCCCTACTTAAACATCCCAAAGGTTCCAGGTCCTTCTAAATAAAGCCCCGATTCCCCAGCAGGAGGTGTAGAACCCTGCCCCACCCCCCCAGTCTTGCCCCAGCCCACCTCTTGGCCACACCCCCTATCCAGGATGCTCAGGCAGCCTCCACTGCTCACTTGAGGCTTTCTGGGGCCACCATGCTTTTTGCACCTGCAGGCCCGGTGCTGACAGCACCCTGCGCCTCCCCCACCCCCTTCAGCCGACCTTTACCAGCCCTTCAATGCTCTGCTTAAATGTTGCTCTTTGGGAGCATCTTCCTGTACTTACATGTCTGTCCTTGTCACTCCACCCCCCCCCTCTGCCCTATACCCACAAGCCCCTCATGGACAGGGATTGTGGCTTGTTCATTTGTGGATCCCCAGCACTTTGCACGGTACCTGAGCAAGCAGTAGGGGCCCCAGGAATGTGGAGTGTGGCTTGCACAGCCAGCAGAGTGGGAGGCGGGCCAGGGCAAGAAGAATCTGCGGCATGGGGACAGGGTCTAGGACAGGAAGGGAAGCAGGGTCTGGCCCTCCCTTTGGCCACTGGAGCAGTGGGGGCTAAAGGAAAGGGTGCCTCTCTACCCAGCCTTTCTGTGGTCTCTCCTGGCCCCGACAGGGCCTGTGCCTCCTGCCATGCTGACTTCAGGACCAGGCAAGCTCCAGGGAGTCTTTGCAGGGCAGCCCAACTTTGGCTCTGGCCTGGGGAGGACAGGGTATGGTAGATAGAATCAGCCAGAACTGGGTAGCATTTTGGATTTTATCCCTTGCTACCCAGAGGGGCTTGGGCAAGCTGATTAGCCTTTCTGAGCCTCGTTGCCTCGCTAGTGAAACCGGAGCTGAGGATGCATCCCTTGTAAATGTCCGGAAGCCAGAGCCTGGCACACAGTAGGCCTTCACTAAATGCTTCACCTTACGAATGAAATATGGCACCGAAGTAACGGTTTTGTCTCTGGGAGCTAAGGGGAGCTATATGACTCTCCCTCTGGTGGAGACAATGAGGAAGTCCCTGCTCCTCCAACCCTGACAGTGCCCCCGCCCCCAAGCCTGATGTGTCCCTGGGATGGGGGTGGGGCTGAGAATCTGGGCACCACACGCTTGGGAGCAGGAAGGAGGGAAGCATGAGTCTGGGGAGGGCTTTTTTTTTTTTTTTTAAGATTTTATTTATTTGACAGAGACACAGCGAGAGAGGGAACACAAGCAGGGGGAGCGGGAGAGGGAGAAGCAGGCTTCCCGCTGAGCAGGGAGCCTGATGCGGGGCTCGATCCCAGGACCCTGGGATCATGACCTGAGCCGAAGGCAGACGCTTAACGACTGAGCCACCCAGGCGCCCCTGGGGGGCCTTTCTTACGACAGCCTCTGTCAGCGTCTCCCCTGCACGTAACACAACATTAACCGCTGTTTGGATCTTCTCATCCCCTTCAGTCTACAGGCATTTGGCCAGTCAACTCGGCTCCCATTGTAAGTCTCTTGAGTTCTCCTGGGATCTTCTTCATTTTGCTTCTTCCTGCGGGTTAGAAAGAGGAGGCAGGGCTGGGCACCGGGCCTCTCCCATGGGGGGGGTGTGGCCGAGGCCAACCCTGGCCATCTGCCTGGTGGTGGGAGGAAGTGGGGCTGGGGGATTGGCTGGCCCTCATGGATTAGGAAACAGCCTGAACTGCCACTGTCTGCTCAAGCCCCCTGCCCTTCTGTGAGCAGCTACAGGAGACGGAGGCCCCCACACTCACTCCTTCCTCCTGGACAGTGAGGCTGTGCTAGACAAAATCCCCTGAGAAGAAAGATGGGCCACAGGCCACAAGGGCAGCCCTATTTCTTCTCCAAGTAGAAGAAACCTTTGCCCCTACCTCATCCACCTGAGGGAAGAAACACCTCTAACCCGCCAGTTTTGCGGGGCTTGGTGGGTGGGGAGTGGTTGGGCTTGTTACATGCATAAAGATGGCTGCCTCTCACAAAGTGTGTGTTAAGTGGTGCCCTCTGGTGGCAGGTGGTGGTCTTCACGCTGGGGAGAACCGGTTCAAACCTGAGTTTTCTTTCTTGCAGACTCAAACTGTCATCCACACCATGCAGAGCACCCCTGGACAGCTGTTCCCTGTAAGTCTGAAAGTTCTGGTTGGGTCACAGCCTCACCACGTCCCCCTTCCCCAAGGACTGAACTCAGTAGTCCCAGAGGAACTTTCTTCCCCCGGGAAGAAGGCAGTGTAGCAAGGAGGATGGGGGTGTTTGGGGTTGGGCCCTCCGCTCAAAAGACATGTGAGTAAAATTCCTCTTGGGCCAACAGAGATTCCGGGTCAGGGTGGATTTACCCAGTGGCTTAAGAAGCAGGCTCCCTTAGGGACCAGCAAGAAAATGGGCTCTCTGTTACTGAAAGGGGAGTGCAGTGGTCCCAGCGTCTGGGTATGAGGCCCTGTGTCCTGAGGACAAGCCCTGGGATGTCACTGCTGGTCACAGGCTTCCACTGTGAATCAGATGGGAGCACTGGAGTTAGGGAGGCTGCCCGTGGAAGGGTTGAAAGGCAAGCAGGCAGGTGGCCATGATGAGGTCAGGGAGCATGGCAAGAAGTTCCACCAAGGCTGACTTGGGAAGGAAGGTGAAGGGGTGAAGCCAAGGGCCTCACAGTGGGGCGTCCCCTCTAGGATGTGGAGGGGTCCGCGTGGGTATGCACTCCCAAACTGAACTTCCTGGTCTCTTTCAACAGAATCCTATCACCCCACCTATGGCGTACCCCACCACAACCTATGTAAGTGGTTTCTCTGGGAGGGGCAGAGGCCTTGTCTGTGTCGGGCCGAGTGGGAGGTGGTGGGCAGCTTACAACATCAGGGCAGTCCTTTAGTAAGCTGAAGTTCTGGAAACATCCAAGGGAATCAAAAGGCTGTTGAAGGAAGCTGTCACCTTTAAAATTGTCCCTTCACCATGAGCCTATTAGAGGGCCATCCTTCACAGCCCAAGTATCCTTTTGTGTCCGGCCCAAGTTCTTTTCACGACAGCGGAAGCCGGTTACTTTGAGAAATGCTGGAAAGTTTTCCTTTGGCATTTACTGAGCCAAATAATGATATCGTGGAGTTCTTTCTTTTCTTTTCTTTTAAGATTTTATTTATTTATTTGATAGAGAGAGCGCCAGCGCACAAGTAGGCAAAGCGGCAGGCAGAGGGAGAGGGAGAAGCAGGCTCCCCGCTGAGCAGAGAGCCTGACATGGGGCTCGATCCCAGGATCCTGAGATTGACCTGAGCCAAAGGCAGATGCTCAACCCACTGAGCCACCCAGGCACCCCTGTTTCTTGAAAATATATTACTCACAGGCGTGGCTGTCAAACTCAGTTGACAGTTCAAATTCATGGAAATTGGCACAAAGCTCGCCCCCACACAGCTGACCTGCCCCTCTCCCCTCCCCCCACTGACAGCCGATGCCTTTCTTCACCTCCATCCCGGGTGGGCTGTACCCCTCCAAGACCATCTTTGTGTCGGGCACCGTCCTGCCCACTGCCCAGAGGTAAGCCGTGGCTCTCAAGAAGGTCCTTCTGGTCACCCCCTGGCTCTGGGCAAGCTGGGAAGGGTAGGGACTCAGAGCTCAGGGGGCAGAGGAGGTCCATGTGAGCTGCCCACCCCCAGGTTCCACATCAACCTGCGCTCCGGGAGTGACATTGCCTTCCACCTGAACCCCCGTTTTGATGAGAACGTCGTGGTCCGCAACACGCAGATCAACAGCTTTTGGGGATCTGAGGAGCGAAGCCTGTCCCGAAAAATGCCTTTTGCCCGAGGCCGGAGCTTCTCGGTAAGGGGCCTCGGCCTGGAGCTCAGAGGGGCTCAAGGGGCAAACAGAGCGGGGTGGGCGGGGATGGTAGAGGGCGTCAGGGGGCCCCTCGAACCATATAGGAGCTGATACCTCTGGGGCGAGGGCTGGTCTCAGAAGAGAAAGTGCCCCCCAGATTGCTGCTCTCCTTGTCCTCCCGCTGCTTGCACATGAGGGGACAAACTCACCAGTGCAGGTCACCGGCCTGAGGTCACGCCGCCCATAAGTGCCAGGTGGGCCCCAAGCACGAGCTGTCATTCATTTATTCATTCACTCATTCATTCAACAATCGTGGACAGATCCCTGGAAATAACAACAGGTCTGTGCAGAAAGCAAAACAGAATCATGGGCTCGAGTGAGCTCTGGGGCAGGGGCCACGCTGCCTTAGATGGGGACAGCAGTCAGAGGAGGCCACAACGTCAGCCAAGACCTAATGGACAAAAGCTGCCCGCCTCACAAAGACCCGAGGGGGGCGTTCCTGGGGGGCAGCAGGGAGGGCAGCTATCACTGCGAAAGCAGAGAGTCACGGCCAGGCCCCGTCTAGGGACAGGGAGGCTGGGCTTCCGAGCAGGACAGAGAGGTGTGGGTGGTATGGCTGGAGGCCCGACCCCACAGAGCAGGCGTTCTCACCCCCGGCTCCCCGTGCAAATCACCTGAGGAGCTTCAAAAAGAAAAGGCGATATCTGGCCCCACCTCTGCCCGAACGTCCGTGTCTTCACATATGCCTTGATACTCCTCACCCAGCACTGACTGATGGAGGGCCTTGAGAGCCACGGAAAGAAGTTTGGGTTTCAGTGCGGTGTGTTGGTGTGTTTCAAGCCAGAGAGGAGTAGACTTTGATTCACAGGGAGCTGTGTGACTTTGAGCAAGTGACTTAACGGCTCTGTGCCTCAGTTTTCTCATCTGAAAAATGGGGCTAATAAGAATCTCCATCTCATCGAGGTGTAAGGATGAAATGAAATAATGTCTGTGACAGGCTGAGGACAGGGCCCGGGGCACAGTAAGTGATGATGTCTTAGCAGACGCGGTCCCCCTGCCTCCCGGAGAGTGTGTGGGGCGGGAAGGACAAGTCAGGAGGCTGCCCTGCGGGAATGCAGGCGTGGAACTCTGCTGTGTGCCGGCCACTGGGGACGTGGATGGCCTAGGCCGGTGTTCCTGCCCCTAGAGGCTCGGGACTCGGTGGGAGACTGAGGATCGGGTGGGGGGCACCTGACGAGAAGGGCTCAGGGTGGGCAGGGGGAAGGCAGGGGAGGCTTGCTGGTCGGGGAGAGGCTGGCGTGAGGCTTGCTTAAATCATGCTTGAGGAAGGCAGGTGGGTGGAGGGAGACACGAGGCTGCATTTAGGTCAGAGGACTTCCTGAGGGGCGTGCCAACGACGTGGCCTCTCTTCAGGTGTGGATCACGTGTGAAGGCTACGGCCTCAAGGTAGCCGTGGATGGTCAGCACCTGCTGGAATACTGCCACCGCCTGAAGAACCTGCCCGCCATCAACAACCTGGAAGTGGGGGGCGACGTCCAACTGACCCACGTGCAGACCTAGCTGGGCTCCCCGGCCCTGGGGATGAGGGTGCGGCCGTGTCGCCTACTGCCTCTGCCCCTCACCTCCCTCTTCCCTGTCCCTCTCCCTGTCCCTGCC
This sequence comes from Eumetopias jubatus, assembly GCF_037043125.1. Classification (NCBI taxonomy): domain Eukaryota; kingdom Metazoa; phylum Chordata; class Mammalia; order Carnivora; family Otariidae; genus Eumetopias; species Eumetopias jubatus. The sequence goes on from NW_028274816.1 coordinate 124,077,127, forward strand.
CCTGCCCCCGGCTTTCCCAGCCTGCTGGGGAGCTGGGGCTTTTCTGGAGAGAAGGTGTGTTTGGCTCTGCTTCGGGCTACAGCCACCCTGGCGTGGAGGAGGCACCTGGGGGGGGGCTGCCTTCCTCAGTCAGGGCGGCGCCCAGGGCTGCGGCTGCCCAAATCCTACCGGCTGAGGCGAGGCCGGTGGTCCCTGCGGGCTAAGCCCCATGTTCAGTCCCCTTGACAGAAAGGGAGGGTCCCGGGCCTTCCCGAGCTCCCAGACCAGGCCCACACCCTACGCTCTCAGCCACATTCCCACCCCCACCGATCCTCGCCGTCTCAGCCCCTGGAGGCGGCCTCCTGGGCCCTTCCCCTTTCTCCTACCTTCAACCTTTCCTTACACCTGGGTCCCACCCTCCCCACTCCAGGAAAGATAGCCTGACACTCCCCTGGTCTCCATCAACTAACAGCATCTTTCTCAACAGGGGGCTCTTCTCTTTGCTCTTTCAAAGAAAGACAAATGCTTGTTGGCACATACGTATGGGGGGGTCATTGTGGTTATTAAATGGGTTTGGAACATTTTGGAGTCTCTGGAACTGGGGAGGTTCTGGGTGAGGGCAGGGGGGCAGAGAGCATGAGCTCACTTTGATGGGGTGGGTCCTGACATCCACACCTGCTCCCAGGGGGGTCCCCACAAACCCCCCACATGGGTGGGAGAAAGCAGGTTGGGCTCGGGCCTCCTGGGCGGGCATCTGTGATGCACGAAGCTTGGTAACAGGTGAACCCAGCAAATAGCCTCACACTTCTGAGACGGGCCAAGGGCTGGGCCGGAAGGCCAAATGGCAGGGCTGGCTCGTCAGAACCCTCCGTCCCAGTGGGAGGAGGTGGCAGGCGTGGTGTCAGGAGAAGCTGACTCAAGCTGACACCTGTCTGTGTTGTTCCACTGCGGGTCCTGGTGTTTGGGGTTAGGGTGTGGTGAGGAGAGTGACTCAGCGTGTCGGCTGCTACCAGCCACTGGGGCAGCGCAGGGGGCCGGTTCCGTGTCCTCATGATGCCAACCCATCCTGCTACCTCCACCAAGAATCCAGTGCCTCTGGAACCAGGCTGGGACTCCGAGCATCGTCCTGGGACCAGCAGCACCTGGGAGCCTGTCAGGAAGGCAGAATCCCCGGCCCTGCCGCAGGCCTCCAGAATCAGTCCGCCTGGGAGCAAGATCCCAGGGGGTTTGCGTGCAGCTGAGAGGGGAGAGGCACCGGCCTGGGTGACCGTGTTCTTGAGCACATTGTTCAGGTGCGTTGCTGGGGCACTGGCGGCCGGCAGGCCTCCTTCTCCCCCCTCACCCCCTCTGCGTAGGGGCGAAGTGGGCCAGGGAGCCAATGAAACAGAGGCCAAACCCAAGCTGGGAGCCTGATTTTCTCAGAGCCCCCCACTTAGCCCCTGGCTGCATTCCTTCCTTATTCTAAGAGAAGGAAACATGGCTCAGCCCCTTAAGAAGTCTTCCCCACGGAAGACACGTGTCCTTCACTCACTGCCACGTCTTTGACACACAGTCCGATCCCACCTGCTTTGTCACCCAGGTGCCAAATTATTATTGGCCCAACTCTCCTGAAACAGGCAGCCCCAGAGCCAAACATGGCGACTTTCTACGAGGGGATTGTTGGTCAAGGCCTTCCCTGAGGAGCTGGCATACCAGGCCGTGTGAGGTGCGCCCCGGATCAGGGGAGCCCCGTGTGAGGTGAGCCCCGTGTGAGACGGGCCCAGGGTGAGGTGAGCCCCGTGTGAGACAGGCCCAGTGTGAGATGCGCCCAGTCTGAGGTGAACCCCGTCTGAGGTGAGCCCCGTGTGAGGTGAGCCCGTGTGAGGCGAGCCCCGTATGAGGTGAACCCCCGGTGAGGCGAGCCCCGTGTGAGGTGAACCCCCGGTGAGGCGAGCCCCGTGTGAGGTGAACCCCCGGTGAGGCGAGCCCCGTGTGAGGTGAACCCCCGGTGAGGTGAGACCCGTGTGAGGTGCACCGGTGTAAGACACAGCCAAGGCCCCACAGGCAAGCCTAGCCTCCTCACCACCCCCCATTGCAGGACTATAGGTGTGCACAAAATTCCACAGGCCGCCCCATACCTGGTGGCCATTTCAAGAAGCAGCGTGGCCAAGCTACTATATCCCTCTGTGGGGGATTTGGGTCCAGGTTGCACCACCCACCAGTCCCCAACTCTGTAGAACGGAGTTGCTTTCCCTACAAAACACCCCTGCACACATACAATGTGGTTAAAATAAAATGCATTTCATATAAATATCTCCATCAAGGAGTCATACGGGGAAGGCCCAATGGGCCCTTTAGAGAAGACTGGGGTTTGTTTTTTTTTAAATACAGAGTTATAAATAACTGTACACAGGGTGCCTAAATACAGGGTAGCACGACAGCGCCTCCTGTGGTCACTCAGAGTGGTGCAGTCAGAAGAAGGTTCCATCCTTTTCACCCACCAGCCGGGCCTGGCACTGACGATTAAGTCTTCAAGGGACCTGGGAAGGCCCAACTCTCCATTATCCGGGAAGGGTGGGCTCACGGGCGACAAGAGGTTCCACTCAGTCCAGGCTGCTACTACTCAGTAGCAGGTCAAGTATCGGGTTTGGTGGGGAAGGAGACATGAGGCTCAGGCATATAATTTCCTTCCATCTCCCCAGGCCCTGTGACCTCAGATAATTGAGAGTTGGCTCCATCAATAAGTTCTGTGGCAGCAACTTTAACTTCTCCCGTGGGCTGTTGGAACTCTGGGATCGCTGGGCTGCCTTGCTGCCCCATCTTTTTTCACCTCATAGGGAAACACAGCGCCAAAGATATCTTCATGATAGCGCTTCTGGCTCTTTAAGGGAAAACAGAACCAGGGTGTCAGCTCTGCCGACCCAGCCACCTCTCATTCATCAGGTCCAGGCAAGGACGAGCCCTGGGGCTCCCCCAGCTTCCTTATCCCACCTACACTCATGAGCCATCCGCCTTCACAACTGTGACGCCTAGAGTTTAACTGAATCCCACTAGACTAACTCCCATCAGCACCTGCACTGCCATGAACTGCCCGAACAGCTCTCCGAGCCTTCCTCGTACCTGTCCCCCAAGATACTCCAGGAAATGGGGGCTCTGAGATAAATACGTTTGGAAAATGCTGCATACTTTCTCCCAGTCTTGAGGAGTCCCGATGCACGGTAGCGTGTTAGAGGCTCTGAGGAGTCTTGTCACCAAGCAACGTGTTGCCTTTGTTTAACTGAGCGACTGGACCAGGAGAGACGGGTAGGCCTTCTAAGAGCCCATCTAGCTCGGACCTCCAGCCACCTCTAGGGTTCCTTTGAGTTTCAGGCCTATCCTGAGCCTGACTCCCCTAGGCCTGACTTTCCTGGTCCTGGCTCCCCCACCCGTGGCCTTGAGCTGCATGCTAGCCCACACACCAGATGCCGTACCTTAAGCTGGAAAAAATAGTCCTCCACCTGCTCCTCACTCAGGCTCAGCTTGGCAGCCACCAGGAGCTTCAGGGTATGGGCCACATCCCGGGCCATACGCACGTCCCCACAGACATAAAGGTGGCCATGCTCCTCATGGAGCACGCGGAGCACCTCGCTGGCCAGCCGCTGCCGCAGGATGTCTTGAACATAGACCTGAAACCAGAGGAGATGGTGGGTCCAGGCCCCTGCTGCCGGCGGTGAAGCCTGCAGTTAGGTCTGCTGGCCAGGAGGAGGCAGCGAGGGGCACGATGGGCTGCAGGGCGGAGGCCCTCCCAGCCAGAACCTTGCCGCGGGGTCAGGCTCAGGATGAGGGGCACTGGCATCCTGCCCAGCTCAGGGCCGGGCTGGGGCTCGAGAGATGAATGTTGGCCACCGCCCCGCCCTCAGGAAGCTGACCATTCAGTGAGGCTCCTGCATTGACTTTGAATTCATCATGCTTCAAAGAGGCATCTGTCAAATCACTTCCCCTGCCCAGGCTCTGAGACGCACCTGTGTACACCCCAGAACAGGAGCCTCTCCGTGCAGACCGCTCGTGGAACCCCCAGGGTAATTCAGAGCAGGGCACAGAGTACTGGGCTCCCCAATTACACAGAAGTCTAGGAGCCTCTGCTCTTGTTCCCCACAAGATGCCCAGTGACCCCAGCACTGGACACAAAACACTGGGCCTGGGAGGAGCCCAGACAGAACAAATTCCCAAGGCCTGAGGCGAGCATCTATCCTGACTCCCCACGTTCATGGGGCTAAGTGCCCCCGAGGGCAGCAGGGACCATCAGCAGGGCGGTGGAGCCTGGGCCACGTCATCCCAGGCAGGTGTGTATCCCAGGCGAGGGCTTTCAGCCAGCTGGGTGCTGGGACTAACCCACCGTGTGACCCTGTTTGGTCCTCAATGTCTCAGGGCCCGTCTCTTCTCCTGGCAGAGTGAATGCATTGCTGTGACGGGTGTGGGACTGTTTTAGAGCTCAGATGCAGGCTCAGAGAGCGAGGGGCTTGTGGGGAGCGGGGACGCCCACTAGTCTGGGCTTGTAATGCTCCACCCACTGCATGGGCAGCTGCCGCATTTACCTTGGGCTGGCCAGGCAGGCGAGAATAGGCTGTGTGCACCTCATGCAGCACCCCATTCTGGGCCATCTCCAACATCTCTTCCCGATACAGGTGGTCCTCATCTGGGCGGCGGCACCCGAATACCAGGGTCATGCGGCCGGCCTGGAGCTCTGCAAGACCCAGTGGGCTGCAGTTACCAGGGTGGCCACCAGAGGGCGAGGTATGGGTCAAGGCCTGCCCTGCCCGACAGACAGCCGACTTGAATTCTCATCTCCTGCCCGCAAATCTAGTATTGTACCCCCCTTTACAGATGAGGAAACTGAGGCCCAGGGCATTCAGATCATTTGTCCACACAGGCTGAGGCAAATGGGAGAGTGGGCACAACCCCAGGGAGGCCCCAGGGAGATGCCAGGGAACCCCCTAACTGTACCTTTGTGCTTGGTGTCATGGAGCCGCTGCTGCCAGAAACCACGGAAGGGGGCAATGCCTGTGCCAGGTCCGATGAGGATGCAAGGATGGGAGGGGTCCTCGGGGAGCTGGAAGTTGCCGGCACTGAAGGGGACAGATGGAGAGGCTGAGTCCTCAGACACCCAGAGATGGATGAACACGCTGGACAGGGGCTGGGGAGCTGGGGGTGCCGTGGGGGCAGCGGGGTAGTGTGGTGGGGGTGGAGAAGACAACGAGCTCAAATGTGATTTCCCAAGTCCTGGAGGCTGCTTTGTTTCCCCTGTCCAGACACACCCTCACCTCGTCGTGGGCTCCTTTTGGAAAAAGGCGGAACCTCATTGTACTCCGGGCCCCCCCCACTGCTGTCCTCTCTGTTCCTACCGGAGACCTGGCCATGCTCTATTGCCAGGGGATAGAATGCAGAGGCCCAGTGTGACCCCAACGCCTTCTTCAAGGGCCCAGATCCCTCCCTTTCAAACCAGAACTCCCAGGGGCCAGTGGCACCACAATGGACAGAGTGGAGGGGGTGCTTACCTTCTTAGGAAGCAGGGTACTGAGTCTTGGGGCTTCAGGCTGCTGAGCCATGTGCTACAGACACCATGGTGCAAGGGACCTTGGCCATCTGCAAGGACAACACAGACTTGACCAACATCATCCCCCACCTCCCCCATCCCAGGGGGCGAATTGTCCCAGAGGCTCCCCCCAGACCAATGAGCCTCCTGGGAGTGTCCACTCAGGCTCCCTGTGGGCTTTAGGGAGGGGGCAATTCTTCTCCCGGTTCTGTGGTCCACCCTCTATGCAGCCAGAGCTGGGGAAAGCTGAAAGGTGCATCAAGAGCGGGCCAGCTTCTCCTTCTGCCACTCCAGGAACAGTCTCAGAGAAGGCATGTGTACAAGGTCACTCAGGTGGCAGTAAAATCAGATGACAGCTCAGCTTTCCTGACTCCTACTCTAACGCTCCTTCCAAGAGTTTCCCCAGGGACCCTCCCAGCCCACCACTCAGCTCCGATGGCAGTCAATGCGCCACCGTCTTCATGAGGTAAAGCCCTTGCTGGTAGGAGCTCTGAGTGATGGACAGCTTCCTGAGCATTCTGGTCTGCTCTGACACCCTGCCTCCCTGGGGGCCCCTCCTGGGCCTGTGGAAACCCCCACTTGCTCCAGGTTACATTCCCTTCCCAAAGGCCCGGCATTTAAAGCTATCCCAACCAACCTGAGAAGAACTCTCTTTTTCCCTCTGAATGGGATCTGGCTCTCACAAGATGTACCCACCTCCCCTCTCACTGTCTGAGCCCTGAAACTTGACCTGCGAAGATGTTGTCCAGCAGAGCAGGCAGAGTCTGCCCATCATCTGGAAACTGCTATGCACCCAGCTTTGCCAACCCAGGCAGTGCTCAGTTACAGAGGGCAGGACAAGGGCACAGTCCATCCAGTGCAGTAGCCAAGTCCAAGTAGACAAGGTTTTGGACCTCCCAGTCTCTGTTAGCCCATCCCCTATCCTCTGCCCTCATAGCACCCCGTGCTTCTTAGCACCCACATCATGACAACTGCCTATTTTGATGAGTCTCTCTTCACTACCCCCTCTAGACGGGAAGCTCCACGAGGTCAGAAGCTACAAGTGCTGTGTTTCCACGCCCACCATCATGGCAAGCACAGAGAGATATGAAATAAACCATCACTGAGTGAGTGAGCAATCAAGGCATCATCAACCCTGCACCCGGCTAGACTATCAGGTATACTAAGAATCACTGGGCTCCCACTAAGTACCCGGAGGTGCTTTCTCCACGTGATCTCATTACATTGTCCCAGCGGTAGTAGGACCGCAGAGTGAAGCAGGATGGACCCAGCAGTAGGACTGCGTGGGTTTGAATCCAGTTCCCTACTTGCTCACGGTGCAACTCTGGGGCTTAACCTCTTTGTGCCTCAGCTTCCTCACCCTAAAATGCAAACAGTACCCATCTCATGCGGTTACTGCTAATATATATATACAGAAGGTTTGCTTAGCACCCGGTTCATAGTAGTCTCTGCCACACACCTGCTACTGCTATTAACACTCTGGGAGGTGGGGTTTTTTTTTTCAAGATTTTATTTATTGATTTGACAGAGAGAGACACAGCGAGAGAAGGAACACAAGCAGGGGGAGTGGGAGAGGAAGCAGCAGGCTCCCCACGGAGCAGGGACCCCGATGCGGGGCTCGATCCCAGGACCCTGGGATCATGACCTGAGCAGAAGGCAGACGCTTAACAAATGAGCCACCCAGGCGCCCCTGGGAGGTGGGCTTTTAACTGACAAGGAGACCACAGCTCAGAGATGTTGAACTGCCGCCCAGTAAGTAGCAGAGTTGGACTCTGCTCCAAAGCCTCTGCCAAGCCTTACCTCGAGTGCGGTATGTGAGCACAGCCACTGTGAGGTGGACCTCCGTGGGTGTGCGGTCCCTAGAGGAGCTGATGGAGTAGTACCGGGGTTTCAGAATAGGGAGCTGGGAGAGTAGGAAGCCTGCAGACACCCGCAGGGATGGGAACTCCTCTAGCACCTCCAGAAATGTGGGGCTGTTGGTGAACTTCCACTTGTTGTATTCTGAGGGCTGAAAGCCAAGAGCAGTGTGAGTGACTCAGGGCACACACGCTCACAGGGAGGCAGGAGGCTGTCACAATCCAGCATTCATTCATTCATTCACACGTTGGTTCCCTCAATCAACACGTCCAAGAGCCAGGTGCTGTCCAGGGTGCTGGAGAGAAAAAGGGTGCCTTTCCTGGAAGCACTCAGGCCCGTGAGTTGCATTTATTTAATTCGTGTGCTTAGAACTTCACTGTCAGCCACTGGTTGGCAGCAGTCAAATCCTTATTATAATCTAATTTTGGACCGGGCTTTGGAATCATACAGACCTGGGTTCGCATCTTGACTGGGTGCCCTTACTAGCTGTGGGATCTTGTCCCAATCTTAACCTTCGTGACATGAGGATAGCGTCACCTCCCTCATGGGAACGTCATGAGAACGAAATGAGAGCATGTGTGCCGAGTTAGTACACTGCAGCCACAGGATAATGGCTGGAATAAAGGTAATTAGTGAGAAAGATGATGGATAGGATGCCATCCAGTGCCTTTTGCAAAAGCACGGGCCTAGAAAGTTGCCAGTGAGTTAATGCATTCTCTCGTGTCCATGTCTCCATTCATCCTCACCATCCATCCTCCAGCACTTCCTAAGTTCCTTGCTTATGCCAGGTCTGGGGAATATACAAAGACAAGACATAGTGGCTCTCCTTTTCTAGGTAATTTCTAACAAAGTATGCTTTGGTAGCATCCTGCAGACACTCAGAAAAGTTCAGTTCACTCAACACAACTGTGTGCTAGAGATGGTATGGGAGAGGATACTGACTTCCCACCAGCTTTGACGAGGCTCGCTTTGGGAAGATGGGTCGGATTCCCCCTTGGAGGTTAAAGACCAGCTCTGGGTTCTGGCTTCCCCTGACTCTGGGACCCTGCCCTTCCTTCACCCACTGGCCCAATCTTCACCTGGCACAGGATCTTCAGCCTCTGCCTCTCGGCCTCTTCCGTAGCCAGCTGTGCCAGCCTTCGGAGCAGCACCTGGGTAGGGGGGGTGGTGATGTCCAGGAAGTAGGTGAGGGCCTGGCTGAGTGAGCATGGGGGCAGCCGCTTGTCTCTGACCCAGTAGCTTCCTGGACAGGGAAAAAAAGGAGTCAGAATGACAAAAAGGCCCTATTTCAGTTTCCTGAAGGGTCATGAGGCCTCTGGGGAAGACACCCTCCACCCTACAGCTGCAGGGGAGAGACACTGACTTTCTAGCTCCAGGAACTGTGAAAGTGTTCATGTGCCCAGAGGTAGTGCTGCCAGGGAAGGCCGATCAACAGCCCTCCAAAGGGCACCCAAGTTGACATGATCCTGGAAAATCAACTATGCACCAGAGTTCAGTCCCTCTCTGGTTCAGACCTGAACTACAGCAAAACACCCATAGGTGAACTACAGACTCACAGTGACTAAATTCACCAAAGACTGATATACACCCCAGAGGCCAGTTATTCATTTAGAGAAAAGCCCATGACTACAGTCCTCTGGGGCTATACCAACAGGTACTGGGTGAGCAGCAAATCAGCCCAAAGTGTCAAGTCCCAAGGAGTCCCAAGAGGCAGTATGCGGGGTGGTCACAGTGTGGACCCTGGAGCCAGCAGACATGGGTTTGAACTCTGGTTCCTCACTTAATAGCCAGGTGATTAAACCCTCTGAGCCTTGGGTTCCATCTCTGTAAAACGGATGTGATAACAAAACCTGTCTCCCTGGGTTCGTATGAGCATTGAACAGAATGGTGTATATATAATAGTACAGTGTCTAGTACACACATGCTCAATACACGTTAGGTAAAAATAGTACTATTGCGTTATTTCATCCAGACCCAAGGCCTGAATGGACCACATCTGTCTTCCTAGAGTCACAAGGACATCTCTGTCTCCTCGCTCACATTTCTCCTGGACGGTGGGAGACAATGCTATACTTTGCTTCTCTGACCCCCACTTTCCTGATGTGGTCACTCTCTTTGGGGGGTACACATTCTTTGGAGGCAAGATTATCACTAAGGCCAGCGAGCTATTCCTATGGGCTGGGAGGCTCATGATGGTTGATTTCATTAGCTCATCTCTCCCAGTACCCACCACCACTGTGCTCTGCTCCCCACATAGATTGAACCTCACCAGAGCACGGGAAGGGGGTGCTCCAGGCCCTTGCGAGGACAGCGTCTTCTCCCAGGTGAGGATGGCCAGGAGGAGTCTCACTCTCCTGGTCACCTACAGTCTGCCCCTGCCCACTGGCCAAGTGAGATGGGGATAAATAAGACCCTCAGTGGGTGAGCCGTAGGTTAGAATGCCTTGAACATGCAAGGGGGTTACGCACTTTGGAATCCAAGGAGACTCTCCCTTCTCTGAGCTTCTGGACAAATGTTCATTAGCCTGTAGGAAATGAACATTTCTCCATTCCTGCATTTATTTGGTGCCAGGAATTGTGGTAAAGTTTGCATGTGTATCTGTTCATTTGGTCTTTACTACCACCTTGCGAGGAAGGCTCTCCTATCTCCATTTTAGAGACAAAGAAATAAAGCCTCGAGAGGTTGGCTTATAGGCCCAAGTTCACACAGCTAGTGATGCTAGTCCCCGATGGCTCAGGGACTCTAACCTTCGAAGCTCAGCATTTTTACACTGTTCCCACATCTCTCCATTATGTCATCAGGTAAAGTGCACACACACGTTTATTGTGGGTCCTGAAGAGACAAGGCCTATAAAATGCTGGCATCTAGTAATTACCGAACAAATACCAGCTGCTACTGTGATGAAGAAGGAAAAAAGAAGAGAGGAGGAGGAGGAGGAGGAGGAGGAGGAGGAGGAGACTCTTGCCTATCTGCCTCCTGTACTAGGTAGTGAGCTTTCTGAGTGTGCACACTGAGTCTCATTCGTTTTTGTAGCCCAGGGCCTGCCTAGTATATAGATGCGACCAACTGGTTAAAATTTTGATGCAAAAATAAATGAATCCATCCATTAACAAAAAAGTGGCTGGGTGAGCAAAAGAATGAAGGGAAAGAGACTCCCCAACCTCTGGGGTTGGGCAGAGAGCCCCAAAGAAGCATCCCTTCTGTTGGCCAAACTGCATCAGCATGGGCTTGGGTGGCCCACCCACTCAGCAGGAAGGACAGGGTTAGGTGCCCACAGCCCAGGCACGGGACCAGCCCATCAGCGGAGTTGGGGGGCTGCCGGGGTGGGGAGAGGGGGTGGGATGCTGGGGCCACCGTGCAGTGGTCTTACCACTCTCACTGAGCCTCTCCAGTTGCACAGGCTGGTGGGGTGCAGGGCCATCTACCACTCGCTCCAAGATGCCTCGCACCAGGGCCGGCTGGTTGCCCGGGCAAACCCCGAGGTGCTCTCCGGGCATGTAGCTCAGCCCGTGGCTGTCCTCACAGGAGAGCTCCACCAGGAGGGTGGTGCGGCTGGAGAAGGGAAAAAGAAGCCTCTGGTGACGCCACCAGGATTTCCTCCCGAGCTCCCTGATGGGCGGGCTGACTTTCCCAGGAAATGTGCCCTGTTTTCATTTTCCTTCTCAGTTCGGTGAGCACGGAGTGGCTTGGGTTGTTGGCATCCCCTGGAGCTAGGGTGCTCAAGGGGGCCTGGGGCCCACCGGGGCTGGGGTTTCTCTGTGGGGAGAGGGTGGGTGGCCCCCTCCCTGGCAGCACTCCCAAGCCCACCTGGGCTTGACCACACCCTCCACCTAAAGAAAGCACCCCTGGGAGATCTGTGGTCATTGGGACAAACCCTTCCTTGTCCCCGGCTCAAATCTGGCTCTTATTAGAACAAAGCCCGGTTTTCCTAATGAACGGGGGAGGACAGCACATGAAAACAAAACCTACACGGAATTCCTAACACTTGTTTCTCCTCACAGGGCAATGTCCTTCCCTGCCAAAAATGTTCTTGAAAGTTCTTAAGAAAGAGCCAAATGGTTTGAGTTTCTCTTTGCCCGCCGCCCTCCACCTTTGGTGAAAGGGTTTAGTGACAAAGGACGGTAGTAAAGCAGATGCCTCGTTCTTAAGCTGGAAGACCGGCCCACAGCTAATGGAGACCAGACCTAAAGGCACCGAAGGTCACAGGGGTTACCGGCCAAGCTGGTCCTACCCATGACATCATGGCTAATGCCAGTGCACACTTCTCTCCTTTCAAAGACTGACTTGCTCTGGTCCTTCCTTCATTATATTAAACCTGTGGAACATCACCCAAGCAGCCCCGCGGTCTCCCCTACCTGGATTGGGGACTCTGTAGATTCCGTTGTGATTTGAGCCTCAGGGTGAACACGTTCTTGGCGTGCATACTGCTGAGGGCTGTGGGGAACAGAAAGGATGAAGTGGCAGAGTGGTTCTTAAGCGCTGATACGGGTCAGCCTCCCCGAGTCTGAGTCAGTTATGCCTGGACACTACCCCTTGGGCGTCCCGCTGTGATGGTGGGGTAGAGTTTTCTTTTGCTGTTTCCCTGCCATGTTTCTGAATCACAAATAAAGACACTTGGTCTAACAGGGGTGTTTGGGCTGCTGCTAGGGGGGGAGGGGGATGCATTAGGTGCCCAAAGAGGGGCATTTCTAGGCCACCCCCATGGCCTGGCATCTGCGGGAGAGCATAGTTGAACTTGGGGGTATCCTAAACACACAGAAAGCTACACAACTACTGTACTCGTGGTACCAGAAAAGAGGAATCGTGGAGGCCCAGAGTCCAGAAGCCACCGTTGCGCAGCCTGGGATTGCCTCCACAGGATGTTCTTTACAATACTTGGCTGCTGTCAGAGCTGGACAGCTGGGGCTCAAATCCCAGCCTGGCCACATGCTAGCAACCTGCTTCACCTCCCCGAGCTTTAGTTTCTTTGTGCCCCCCCTTTTTTTAAGTAATCTCTGCACCCAACATGGGACTCGAACTCACGACCCAGAGATCAAGAGTCGGATGCCCCCACCAGCTGAGCCAGCGAGGGGCTCAGGTCCTTGGGCCCTTCTTGCAAGATGAATGTCAGGGCTCGCTTAGAATGGGCAGGCGAGGAGCGCAGCACAGTGCCTGGCACTCAGGAGGCCCTCAGTGGGTGCTGGCTCCCCTTTCTTCTACCACCCACCCGGGGCTTCCTCCTGAAACAGCCTCCCTCAGAGATGAAGCAAACTCTCCTGCCTCGCACCCCAGCAGGCGCTCGGATCCAACAAGAGAGAGAGCCTGGCAGCCCTAGGCCAGCTGCCTCCGTTCAGAGGGTCCTAGTGGTCGTCTCGACCACAGACTCTGGGCGCAGAGACCTCCACCCCAGCAGGAAGGGCCCGTGCAGTGCGGAGCAAAAGGTACCTTTGTTGAGGTCCAGAGGCTGCGAGTCCTGCACGAGCCTGTAGTGCTGTGGGTCCCAGGTCACACTGCAGGTGTAGAGCCTGGGGATCTGAATGTGGTGTTTGCCTCGCACATCGAACATCTCACAGGCCGCCTGGAAGAAGAGGGAGCAGACCGGTGTTAACCACGGTCACTGTCATCCTCAATGACGTCATCCCCATCAATGGGGCCACCATTTTGTAGGTCCTTACAAATCGGTGAAGCGCTTCCTATAATTACTAAGCACGTGGGTCAGACTGGGCCACTGTGAGGACTCAAAGAGGTGGCCAGGCTCGGCACAAGAGTTGCTACTACTATTCGCATGGATGTTAATATTGACAGTATCTCACTTTACCCACATGCCCACCCCCTGAGGTTGGGTAACTCCCACGCTGCTGGTGTGGAGTCACATGCAGGCAGTGTGGGCCTGGGAACCAAGTCTGCCCTGACTCAAGCTGGTGCTCTAAGCACCACTGCTGGGTCAAATGCTCTGCTTACATGAGGAGTTTGGTTTTTTTTTTTGTTTTTTTTTAAGATTTTATTTATTTGAGAGAGAGAGCGAGTGCAGGGAGGGGCAGAGGGAGAGAGAGAATCCCAAGCAGATGCCCTGCTGAGCACAGAGCCAAAATGGGGCTCAATCCCATGACCCCGAGATCATGACCTGAGCTGAAATTCAGAGCTGGACACTTAACCGACTGAGCCACCCAGGCGCCCCAATGAGGAGTTCTTTAAATCAGGGGCGTCAAGCCACAGGGAGCAAAGCCCTACTGAGATTCTGACACAGGTCCAAAGACTCCACTGCATGGTCCCTGTCCCCAGGCTCTCTGTGGCTGGGAGACTGAAACAAGGCAAAGTCATCGAGGGGTGACCTGGGTAATCAGAGGGGGAAGGAACCAAAGTTCCTGGAGGACGGGAGGTGTCTCAGCCCTCTTCTCCTACCCAGGGATGCATGCTTCAAGTGGAGTTCTGGGGGCACTGAGGGAGAGCAGCAATGACCTGAGCCCTCAGGCCACACCTAGGACCGTGCCTGTAGGACCAGGCAGGGGTCAGGCTACCCAGGATGCCTGGCACAGAAGTTCTGGGCAGGAATGGGCTGTGGCCTCCCCGTCCCTGCTGTGGGGGCAGCTCCAGCTAAGAACTGACCTTGAAGGTTTGCACGGCCCAGCTGCGGAAGGCTTCCTCCTGTCCACTGAGCTCGTCCCCTTCCCCTGTTGGGGCGAGCTGAGAGGCCCCCAGATGGGACAGCTTCTGGTCGATGTCATGAGCAAAGGCACAGAACTGAGGGTACATGCTGGAGCCGAGGCCAAACACAGCATACCTGCCCGAGGAGGACACACACATGGAGACTGGAGTGAGCTCACCCCTGCAAGCATCACATGGCACGACCGGCCCGTAAGCCAGCCTCAGACACCCCCACTCCAGCTGGGCACAGGACCGGTCAGTGCACGCCATCTTCAGGTCCTCTCCAGCTCCCAAGCCACAATTGTCACCAACTCCCACGACCAATCCCATGCTCAGCCTGCAGACCTATGAGAGGGACTTAGTTTCCCCGGTTTGACCCTCGACACACTCTGAGGACAGGCTCTCTTTGTGCCTGGACATCTTGGACGAGACTCCCCCCTTATACACAACCAGTACCCTCCCTGGAACCCAGGTCCCAGAACCCTTAGGTCCATAAGGCAGGGCTTGGACAAGTGCGAGTGGGGAAAAGCCTTACCTGAACTTGTTGGTAAGCTCTTTCAGCATGAAGAGAGATTTTTTCAGTTTCTAGAAAGAGAGAGAACCACCAAGTTCTCAGGACAAGATTCATAAAAGCACTGCTTTTACTTTTCTTCTGGTGGCCCACTTCAAAACTGGCCACATCTGGCAGAAGAAGGTTTAGGATCCACAAACGGAAGTCAGTTTACTGGCTGGGGCTCAAGGACCAGTTCAGCCTTAGTAACTCATGTGGGCCTGTAGCGCCGAATAGCCCAGGCCCATCCAGCTCTGGTAGAGAGAGAGCCCGGCATCTCCAGGAGGTCTCCTAATGGAGCATAAGCCTCTTTTCCTGTTTGGAACCTGGTAAATATGACAACTGGTCCCGTACTCTCTAAGATAACCCTGATTTCCAACGAACTCAAGATAACTTTAGGTGAAATATGATACAGTGTCAAATCATATGGTAAGACATTCTCTTTTCTGTAATTTTTTTTTTAGTTATTCCTGTTTCTATTATTATTATCGTCTTTCTGAAAACTAGGGAGAGTCTCAGCTTGGAGCTCCTGGAGCCCGAAGACCTCTAATACTCGGCCATTGCTCATTTTAAAACACAAAGCAAGCTATGCTCAGGCAACAGCGTCTAGCAAAAATTCAAGAACTGTGGCTTTCATTGGATTTATTTTTTGTCGGCTTTCCATTGGGGATGATACAAAGTTTCCTTTACACATGAGTTTTTGAGTTTAAAAAAGGTGGGTCAAACTTACTTAAAAATATAAAGTACGTCCTAGGAAAGGGGTCACATACATATGGTGATAATTACAAAGAAGGCAGCCAAATGCTGGGGCTAGGGCAGCCCAGAGTGATCTGAGCACTCACTTCCACATGTCCTCCACGGGACAGGCTGAATCGCCCAGATCCTTTTCTTGGCCCCCTCGGGCCCTGGCACCCCCGACCACTGAGACCCAGGCCACCCACCTCGCCGTTGCCGGGGGAGTCTCCATTCCCAAACGTGCTGGTCACCACCAGAAGCAGCTGCTCCTCCTCCAGATGACTCAGCTTGTACTCGTCCATGCAGAGGACCTGCAGGGTCCCAAGGGAGAACATCAGCCCTCCACGCCATCCCCAGACACCCTGTGCTTCCCTTCCCCCACCCAGGCCAGGAGCCCCCCTCATCATCTGTTTCCCCCAGGCCCAGCACAAGCGTGGCACAGAGGTGCGTGCTCCACGAATCCCCATCAAATAAACCCCCATGAACACTTCACTCCCCATCCTCCGGCCCCACGCAAGCCCCACCGCCAGCACGTCCACAAGCCGGGGAGGGCTCGTCTCCGAAACCCTGCAGGCCCCCAGTCAAAACGCTCCCACTGCTATTTTGAATTCTGAAGTGTGTGGACGTATTTTCCACAAAAATGAGATGAGCGTGTTACAAAAATGACGATCCTTTAATGCCTCGGGGATCCGAATGCTTCGCCTGAGGCTAATCTCAGGTGACACATGTCACCGCCTCCCTGTTTGATGCACGCCCACGTGACGTGGGAAGTGTCCAAGAAGGACAAAATCCAACACTGACAGAATGAATGAGCCACCCTCTGGGGTTCTGTTTTATTTCCTATTCATCCTTTGCCCCCCTCACGTTTAGCACTGTGCCCTGTAGGGAAGGTGTTGAGTAAATAGGAATAGAATCCATCTACAGGAGCTCACGGATATTGAGACTTGGGTTAGGAGAGCATTTCTCAAAACTGTGTTCCCTGGGACACCATGGAAAAATTGTGTGCTATGTAAATTTGGGAATCCCTGGACACACATCTATCCTTCTGTCACAAATTTACAATGTACGATCAGCACATCCAAGGCTCTGGGACATGCAGAAGCAGGGCAGCCATTTTAACTTTTGCCAACTTGTCTATACACAGGCAGAGAAAAAAGGCCCATGTCCAGCTGAGCCGGCTACCTTGGGGTTGAAGGCACAGCTGAACAAGGCCCCCAGGTCCCGGGCCAGCGTTTCTGACTTTCCTGTCTCCGTCGCAAAAAGGATTGTGGCCCTGACCCGGGACACCATGGTCCTGCGCATCAGCATGGAGGCGAAGAACACAGCTCTGTGTGGACAGACAGACAGACACTGTGCTGACTCAGCCTTCCAGAGGAACATGGGGGCCCCAGGAGAACGGGAGAGGGACAGTGTTTAAAGTGTGGTAGGATGAGGGAAAGGAATGCACGTTTCTTACCAGCTCCTGACCCTGACCCGTGGCCCTTCGCCTCCCTTCACCTGCTCAACCCACTACTCAGCCCCTGGGGAGAATGGAGGACAGGGAAGGTCGGGCCAATGGTGGCAGGTGACCCCCCTTGGTATCTGGACCCCTGCGAGCCATCCTCCATAAAGATCACCATGTCTCTTGGTTCCCTGCCCGTCGAGGCCGAGAAGGGCAGCGCCTGGAAGGAAGGGCTGCAGTTCAGGCCTCAGCACCGACCGCTCCCACTTACTTAACCAAGACTTTGAACGGAATCTTTCTTCTCCGGGGTCTCCGCTTCTCGTCCTGCCAGGTGTGGGTTTTCCAGGCCTCCACCTTCAGAAAGGAAGGCACACGTATGTGAGGGCAGGTGGGCCCTGGCTCGGCTCTGGTGTGGGAATGCGAGGGAGATAGAGGACCCTTCGTGCCCTCTGTGAGGCGGGGGTCCCTGAATGCCCCACTGGGGAGGACCGGGGCTCTGTCTCCCTCGGAGCTACAGCCCCAGTGGCCAGCTTAGAGCTGCGCACACCGGGGTGTCTGCTGGCTTATTTTCCATTAGTGTCCACCCCAGAAGGAAGAGGCCCCACTTCGCTTCCACCTTTAGGGTCTAATTACTAGGCAGGTCATATGATGTAGAGTCCAAACCGGGTTCCTCCTTTGAGAGGAAAAGGAGGTGCTACCACAGCAGGTACAAACTGTCCCCAGCAAACAGTCACCCTGATTTGCTACTTAGCATCTTAAAGTAAGGAAGCTCTTCCTCAAGTCAAACCAAAGTTCTTTTTTGACAAAAAATGAACTGGTGTCAACAGGCAATGGTGATAGAGTGCGTTCTCGGTTGGGCATCCACCAGTTTGTGGGATCCTCCTATCGTGGAGCTAATAATGCTCATCGCTTTTAGAGATGAGAACAGCAGGGCTCATGTGGGTGAAAGACCCACCCAAGATCCTACAGCTAGGAAGTGGCAGAGTCGCCTGCAGGCGTATCTGACCCAGGGGCCAAGCTCTTCACCATCATGGGCTCTGACTGTCTACAGGTGGGGGTAATGGTGGGCAGCCTCAGAAGCGTAAGCCCCAGCAAAGCAATGGGCCCCTGAAGGTAGAATAAAAGGTCTCTCCTGAAGTCCCACTCTCTGTGGGAACAAACGCTGCTCAGCATCCATGAGTGCAGCCTGAAAAGCAGAGGTCTCTGTGTCCCCGCCATGCCCCGTGGGTCCTGCACGAGTGAGCGTGCACATGCGTGCATCTGTGCACACGCACGCGCATGCACGCGCACACACCTACAGACACACTCTCTCCACCCCTGAGCTCCCAAGACAGACAGGAGAGGAAAGCCCTCCCTTACCTGGTAGTAGTAGAAAGGGGAGAGGACATAGTTTAACATCTCCTGGTGGAACACAGGAGTGATGCTCCCAGAAATCGGGGGTACCAGCCAAATCCAGTCAGCCGGGCAGCCCCCTCGGGAGCGGTACTCGTTCTGCATGTACTTCATGAAGGACTCTGCAGCTGAGTGGTGGTCCATGATGGTCACATTCTGCTTCTGAATTAGAAGGAGGCAAAGAGGGGGGGTTGAGGCAAGGGATGGGGGAGTCAGGAGCATGGTCGGTCGGCTGCGGGGCTCCCAAGACGGACTGTGGAAAGGCCGGGCATTCAGTAAAATGGGATAGCCATTGCCCCTGGCCACCTCCTTGCTGCTAAAAACAAATACCCAAGTGGAAGGCACTTTCGGAGCCTCCAAAGGAGCCCCAGAAAACACCATAGCCATGGTAGGCCCACAGGTCACATGGTGGCCCCTCCCTCGGCCCTCTAGGGACAGTGTCAGCTTCTCAGGCCGCATCTACAAGTCTCCCCCAACTCCCAACAAATGGCTCCCTCTGGATGCTGATAAATCCAACCACGGAGTCTTCTTGCCACTTGTTAGTAGAGAGTTCCAGGAGTCACTTCTCCAAGAATGTGGCTCTCTCAGCCAAAAAGGAACTAGACATCTCTGGAGAGGACTGAGTGTTGGTGGGGGGGGGACCGTAGTGTATGGAAGATAAGTCACCACAATGTCCCACATCCTAAAATTGGAAGCCAAGGGTCTGAGCCTTCCTGGAATGATCCAACAGAGGCAGCCACACCCCTCACTGTCTGGGGCAACTCATCGAGTCAAGAGACATTTGTTTAATGTCATGATTCAAACCGTGGCTTCTTATTGGCAGTGTGACCTTCAGCTATTAGCTGCTGAACCTACTAAGCCTTTAAAGCACAGAACATGCACGGGCAGTGCATCAGGTACTGGTAGTATAGAGGTGAACGCGAGGCCCCTTTTCTGCATTAGATTATATTCTAAGGAGGGGAGGCAGTGGAAGTTGGCTGTCCATGTGGTCTGCTATGAGATATAACGGAGGAGAGTGCAGGTGCTGCTGGGGAACGGAGGGGGTTGAGCTCAGACACAGACCTGGGGGAGAAGGAGGGGATTCCAGAAGCTGCTTCTAAGTGGAGGCAAGTCTTTTTTTTTTTTTAAGATTTTATTTTTTTATTTGACACAGAAAGAGAGAGAGAGAGAACACAAGCAGGGGGAGCAGCAGAGGGAGAGGAAGAAGCAGGCTCCCTGCTGAGCAGGGAGCCCAACATGGGGCTCGATCGCAGGACCCCGAGATCCTGACCTGAGCCCAAGGCAGATGCTTAACTGACTGAGCCACCCAGGCGCCCCATAAGCAGAAGTAAGTCCTAAGAGATGGGCACAGTTAGGCAGGGCATGGGCATTCCTAGAGGAGGACACTGCCTGAGCCAAGGCGGGAGGCGCAAGAGCAGCCTGCTGATGGAGGGCTCATCGCGTCTTTCGAAATCTTACACATCTACAAGCAGGTGCCAGGCCAACTGTAAGCTCAGAAGCTGATGACTGTAATAATAACATAATAAGGACAATAATAACAATAATAAGTACAATAAGACTAAGGCCTACCGAGTGTTTGCTAGGGACCAGGTAGCACAACTCAGTGTTGTGCCTACATTTTCATTTAATTCTTACAATAACCTAGTGCGGAAGGCCCTACTATTTATTCCCATTTTTACAGATGAGGAAGTTTATCCTAAAGGAGGGTAATAAGGAAGTCCTGGAGACTCTCTAGCAGTGGAGGGACGTGCTCAGCAATGATCAGGAGACAGTCGAGGATCAGCAGATTTTCTGGGACATATCGGCATTTTGCAGTGACAGGCTGGTGCACAGAGCCCCCAGGAGTCAGGATGTGTGTCCACGGGCAGCAGGGTCCTTCTGAGTTGGGCCATCCCCAGGGGGCTCTTCCTGTTCCGCCTCAGACCCCCTCCGCCCCCGCAACAATCAATCACAAGCTTGACCTTCCTATGGGGTGACCAGCTCTGGGAAGCTGTGCAATTGTAAATATTTACTGATGTTCGTTTAATGTCAACTCCCCACTCCTCTCCACAAGGAAAGGGTTTTTGTCTATTTTGTTCACCACTCACATCCTTGGCCAAGCCTAGTGCCCGGCACATGCAAAATGTTCAATATGTTTTGCAGAATGAATAAAGGACTATCTTCCTAGTGGTCTGGCTTCCAGGGCATCTGCCAGCTTTGGGGAGAGGGTTTCAGCCTCTACAGTACTATCTTCACACATCCCCTGCCTCCTTCCCAAAAGGAAGGGGAGCGTTCATATGAGTCAGAGCAGCGGACAGACCAGAAGGCTCAGTCCCACACAAGTACTAACCCGTGTGCGGGCCCACGGAGTGCATACAGTTGCTCAGCAGAACAAGGGCAGCCCCTGCTCGTGTGGACACGGGCTCTCATTCATTCAGTACATATTTCTTCCCGTATCTACAATGGCCAGAAATTCTTCTATGCTCTAGAGACAGAGTAGTGAATAAAAGCGACAAGGCCCAGCCTAACAGAAAGGCATGAAGTAGATGTACTATGTGATGTCAGGAGCTAGTTAAGAATTATGAAGAAAAATAAAGACAGAGTTGAAGAAGAGAGAGGGATGGGATGGAGGTGGGTTAAGGGTGCCGTCTTCCATGGTGTGGTCAGGAAGAGCAACTCTAAGGAGGCGACCATAGAGACCTAGATGAAGGGAAGGAGGGGGTCATGGGATGATTTGTGCGAAGGGTCTTCTAGGCAGAGGGAAAAGCAAGTGCAAAGGCCCTGAGGTGGGAACCATCTTGGTGACTTTGGAAAACAGCAAGAATTCCAGAGTGACCGGAAAAGCGGTAGAGGACAGAAGTCTGACTGGAGTGGCTGGAGGACGAGGCTATGGAGGGAGACCTTTCAGCGGGTTAGCTGTAAAAGGAAGCAGGAAAACAAGGTAGTAGCTGGGGGACTTATTTGGTTAGCCGGTCATTTCTTTCTTGGAGATGGGACCTGTTACAGCCTATTGGTCACTGCTGAAAATGATCCAGCAGAGAGGAAGACACGGATGAGACAGAAGAAGGGGGGCAGAATTTTTAGGAGTAAAGTCCTTGAGAAATGGAGGGAAGAGGATTCAGTGCTCAAGCTCGGGCAGAGACAAGTCTTGAAAGGTAAGGAGTTGCCTGTTGCTAGAAGCACTCAAGTTTACACTAGAAGACCCAGTGTGAGTAGGAGGGCTTATCTGTCTGCATCCCCAGCGCCTATATGTGCTCAATACTAGTGTGATGCATATAAAAAAATGGACGACACTGTCAGGGGAGAACCAAGCATGAGATGAGCAGTTGGACCAGATAACCTTCTGACCAGAAAGTCTCTAGACTCACAGAACACGACGTACCTGGAAGCTGTGGAGCACAGCGACATTGATCTCAACGACAGCCCGGTCCTTCCAGAGTGAGGCCAGCTTATGCGTTTCCAGGCCCATCCTTCTGCCCACTTCCTGCAGCGGCAGAGTGATGAGGTGAGTTGGTCCTCACAAACCCCCTGGACAGACCCACATCTGCAGCTGGCCCCGCCGGCCGGGCCCCGTTACCTCCAGAATGTTGTAGCGCTGGACATCACAGAAGTCCCGGACCCCGATCTCCGTGCCCATGTACCAGCCGTTGAAGGGGCACCCTGGGAACTCGAGGCCACCCACCTCGAGCAGCATGTTGGCCACTGCGGGCAGGGCATACCACTTCAGCTGCAGCTCACGGAACCACTCATACCTGGCAGGGAGGCAGAGCCAGTGGTCACTGGGGCCTGTGCCATTGCCCACCCTCTCCCTCCACCCCCACCGACAAAAAAGGCTTCACAAAAAGAGTCAAGCAAGAAAACCCCTTCCCAACTCCAACCGGGAGAAGGGAATGGGGCACCGTAGGTATCATTCATTAATTATGCATTCATTTACCCACTCGTCCATGCAAAGATATGTTAAGCAACAAGCATGTGACAGGCACCATGCTAAATGCGGAGAACCCAACATAACACAGCGGTTAAGGACTCTAGTGTCGGAAAGCCCAGGTTCAAGTTCTCCTTTACCGCTTATCAGCTGTGTGACCTTGGGATGTGAGTTAGCCTTTCTGAACCTCAGTAACCCCACCAGTAAAATAGAGATACTAGCACCAAACTCATGGGTTTACTATAAAGGTAATGGTATCACTAGTTTCTAAATTCATTTGTTCCAGAAATATTTATAATCGAGCACTTACTACATGCCAGGTACCCTTCAGATGTTAGGGATATATAGCTGAACAAGAAAGGCAGGATCCCTATTCTCAAGGAGCTTACAGACCTGAGTCTAGACTATAAACAAGTGAACAGATGAATAGAAAAATAATAGCAAGGTGATGTGGTAGACAGAAGGTGAGAGTAGCTGCTCTAGACTGAGTGTTCAGGATAGGCTTCTCAGAGGGGATGACATTCAGGAAATACTTCATGGTAAAGAAGAAATGAACACTTTAAATTTCTGAGGAAAAGGAATGTCAGGCAGAGGGAACAGCGAATGCAAAGGCCCTGAGGTGGGACTGAGTTCAGCGTATGCAAGGGACAAAAAGAAGAGTCCAGCTCAGTGCCTGCTACACAGTGAGTCTCAATATAAGGCATATAAGGAATTTTTGTGATGATGATTGCTGCCCAGAGCAGAGGCTGAACCAGATGAGCTCCAGAAGTCACTATGGCCCTATAGATTCACCACAATAAGAAGAGGGGTAGCTGAGAGAGTTGGCAGGAAGATAAGAGGCCTGGGCTGCTCAGTGTGAGAATGATAGAGCCTTTTGAGGGTTCCTCTCCCAAGGTCACTGCTTTCCAAGTTCCTAGGGACCATCTGTCTAAGCCTCTGCTTCCCCCCATCATCAACATATCCTCCTAAGTCTGAGGCCCAAGACCCAAGTCCGGGGTTGCCGTGCAAGCATCGACAAGGCAAGCCTTGAGAGCCAGGCCTTTTGCACACCGCCTGCTGCTGGCTGGGCTTTGGGGGCAAGGAGGGGCCTGAGGACTGAGATCTCCCCAAGGAAGGGATGGAGCATGCACGTTGACACACATCCCAGCAGCCCCGCTTGCTTACTTGGGATGTTCCATGGGCACCTCGAGCACAAGGTCAGGTGGAATTTCGAAGAACTCAGGGTCTTGGCCGTCCGCCTGTAGCACCAGAGGCACCACATCGAAGCGGCTGTACTTGGGCTTCCAGCCCAGGTCGATGCACAGCTGGGGGCAAGACAGGCCCAAATGAGTCTCCTGACCCAGGCCCATTGACCCCTCTGGCTCCACTCTGTCAGCTACCAAGGCTGGATCCCGTACCTGGGTGAACTCCACGCTGGCGGGGTCCCCCAGGATGGTGCCGTCCGGCATCTGGTAGCCGGCATACCGGATGAGCTGAGCATTCCAGACCCGGAAGTCATGCTTCCCATCACTCCGCTGGGGAAACACAGTGATGGCCGACCTTCCCCGAGACAAGGACAGTGCCGTTCACTCCTTGGCTTCAGTGGGGGCTCCCAGCCAGCCTCCCCAGGTCCCCCTCTGCCCTCTGTCTTCCCGCTCCCCACCCCACTGCACCTGAGCTCACTGAACCAAACTCCTACAGCAACACAACATGCCAGGCTCTCACTGGCCTCAGTGTAATCTTGCCTCCCTTCCTGACATACCCTCTCTCTCTCCTTCTCCTTCTGGCGCCTCCTCTTCCTTTGAGACCAAGACAGGGACCACCCCTTCCAGGAACATTCCCCATCCCTCGGGTGGGGTTAGCTGTCCCAGCCTTTTCCCTCGCTGCACCTCTCTCTCATGCAGTCCAGTTAGGGGGATGCTTGTCTAGAGCCGGGCATAGGTTCACAGTGGGCTGGAGCAGGGTCCTAGGTCTTAGCCACCTCTGTATTGCCCCCACCTCGCTGCCATGCCTAGTCATGGGTCGGGTCCCCATTATATGGGCGCTGTTTGCTGAACAGAAAAGTGAATGAATGACAGAATGGGCTGTTCAGTCCTATCAGCCTTGACCTCTTTGGTTGGGGGTAGGAGAAGGTAAGGTTTGGGGCGGGGGTGGGTACTGATGAGCAGTGACTCTCCCGGTTCTAAGAAAAATGACACATTGGAGCCTTGAGCTGCAAAACTAACCTCTCATCCCTTCTAAAAAGCAGGGAGTCTGACCTTCAGCAATGAAGATGTTGCTTCTTAAAGACCCCCCATGCCCTCCAAATGGTGCCAAGTCAGAAGGGAACCAAGGACACGGGCTAGGAAGAGGGACTAAGCTCAAAGAGGCTTGCCGAAGAAGCGTGTTTCTTTCTCCTTCCTCTTTCTCCCTGGCTTCTGCTGGAGAAGCCTCCCCTGAGCCCACCCGCGTCCTTTGGCTCAGACTCCAGGGCAGGGTGGGCCCCAGCCGCAGCCCCGGGAAAGGTGCACTCACCTGATGTTGCCGTTGTTGGTGGCATAACGCAGGTGTCTGCAGATGTGCTCAAACATTTCCTTGGCAGTGGAACAGCTCCGGGCATCAAAGACCTGCACACAGCCCACCCAGCCCAGACCATCAAGGACCGTGAGGACAGAGGGCCCAGGGTTGATCAGAAGCTGAGTTACGAGGGACTGGGGGAGTGGCCTGAACGTCGTCCACCACCCAAACACCAAGCAGAGGAGAGCGTTCTCTTCCCTTCTCTGCATCGACACCTCCCGTCTCAGGGCTCCCCCGTCCAGCCTTTCTCCTGCTCTCCTGGGGAAGCCCAGGCAATCCCTCTTGGAAAGCCCTATCAAAACCCAAATCCCAAGAGAACCTGACTTTCGAGCATGTGAATGGGGATTCCCACAGCCCTAACCTAGGGCCTCTACAACATCAGCACATTTTACACCAGGCTCCCAGCATGTTTTCTTTCAGCCCATGTTGGTTTCACTGGCATTTCTCATCAACTTCCCTGTCCCAGCGATTTCCATATTACCCAGCAATGAATGATCCCCCAAGGTAAAGCCTCCTAGAAGGCTAGGATAAAGACAGTGTTTCCCAGGAGCCGAGGATTCAAACAGTCCTCTACCGAGGCACCAGGGTCTCAACAGGTCGTTCGGTTTTATGTCTGTGTTTAATGTGAGACAAAAGACCTGCTAGAAATCCTGTGCTGAAATCAGATTCTAGACTTCCCGGGGGGAGCCCTACGAAGCCCCATCTCAAGGTCACGAACGTGAAGAGAGAACCGGGGAGTCCCGCCCGACTGCTCAGAGCCACCGGCTCGGGGCCTGCCCGCCTCCCCGTTTCCTTCCCTGCCCCGGTCTAAGGAAGGCCACCTGCAGGTTGGACCACTGGATCCTCCCGATGCAGCGGGGGGCATTGCGCCAGGCCTGCTTGGTAGCAAAGATGAGCTCATCCGCTGTCAGCTGATAGGTTCCTGTTGTTTCTATCTCCTTTGTTACCGCTTCCACCCTGGCCAGATGTTCCTCTATTTTTGCCCTGGGGAACAGGAAGACAGCAGGAAGATCAACAATAAGATGGCCTTAGATAGGATTCATTCAATGCACAGAAGCAGGAACTGAGCTCGGCTACCAGGAGGGCAAGATGTCCCTCATAGAGAACCGTTCCCCTCCGGGGCCGGCTTCACAGGTGTGGGACCCCAGCCCCGAGCTCAGAAGGGCTCCAGGCTTGGCTTAATGCTCTCTTGTCCTTGTCTTGAAATTCTTCATCATTTCTGAAAAGGGAGTCCACATTTTCCTCTCTCTCCACCGACTCCTGCCAGTTACCTAGCCGGTCCCGATCCCGATGGCACTCTTGTTTCCAGGTGCTTTCTCTCCAATCCTATTCATCTCAGCTTGGCAAGCATCTGCAAGGAGTGCAATCCTCAGACACTTGAAAGACTGGAGAAAGACCCATCGAGTCAAGTCACAGCCATGTCCTGCCTTCTGGCCACCATCCCACGGTCCAGAGATGAGCAGTCCCTCCCATGCCAGCTCCCGTGTACTGAGTACTCATTCTGAGCCAGGTACTGGGCGACGCCACCCACAGTCGGGGTCTCACTGAGTCTGTGAGGGCAGCGTTTTTGTGTCCATTTTATAGTCTGGAATATGAAGGCTCTGGTAGGCTAAGTACCGGCCCAGGAGCATAAGTGTGATAAAGAGCAGGTAGGACTCAGATTCATGGTGCCCGATGCCAAGCCCCAGTTCTTAACCTTCCACCCTTCACTCTAGGGGGGAATTGCAAGCACAGAGATGTTGAGGGCCTGCCCACGCCTCTCTGAACTGGGATGGGCATTCAGGACCCAGCCTGCAGGGCCGCAGGGCCTACTCAGGAAGGAGCCCTCCACAGCGTCGTCCAACCTCAAAGACCCCCCTTGAGCGTGCTTTTTCTCAACCTCTGCCCTGCTCAGCCAGCCCTCCCAGGGGAAATTTTTTTTTTTTTAAGATTTTATTTATTTATTCATGAGAGACAGAGAGATAGAGAGAGAGAGAGAGGCAGAGGGAGAAGCAGGCTCCCAAGGAGCAGGGAGCCCGATGCGGGACTTGATCCCAGGACCCCGGGATCATGACCCGAGCCCAAGGCAGACGCTCAACCATCTGAGCCACCCAGGCGCCCATGGGAGATTTCTAAACTCTTCCTCCTCACCCCTCCCAGGCTGCAAAAATATCCCCCAGGGAGGGATTCAGTCAGAGAGGCTTTGAAACACAGACACACACACACACACACACACACACACACACACACACACACACACACACACACACACCCCAACCTCGAAATTTCCAATCAACACCAAAGACAATTTGAAATGGCAACAAACAACACTATGTAAGGAATGAACTCCTGATTAAGGAGAGTGGACGACTCAGAACAGAATGGCCTTTCTATGGACGAAGAGTGTCTTGACGGCTCTTCCTTGATTAAAGAAAAAAGCTCAGGGGCACCTGGCTGGCTCAGTCGTTAAGCGTCTGCCTTTGGCTCAGATCATGATCCCAGGATCCTGGGATCAAGCCCTGCATCAGGCTACCTGCTCCTTGGGAGGCCTGCTTCTCCCTCTCCCACTCCCCCTGCTTGTGTTCCCTCTTTCGCTGCCTCTCTCTGTCAAATAAATAAATAGATAATCTTTAAAAAGAAAAGAAAAAAGCTCAGAGACCAAACATTTGGGGCTCTTCATCTGCAAGGACACTCCTGGCATAAGGATCTGCTGGATGAGGTTGCTGTTGCCACACTGGGAGCCCTACCCGCCCCCCACAAAGCTTCTAGCAAGACTCCCCACTCTGAGCCCGAGCATGAACACCATAGTAATCACCAGAACACGGATACCTTGAGCCCACTTCCTGGTGTTAATATGTGACTATGTAGGAAAGCGTTCTTCACATTTCCCCCCAATTTTCCTTTAGAATTTTATATTTTACCACTGTTCTCATATAGTCGCATTTCCGAGGCACTACAGATGCTAGAATGCCTATGAGTTCTGAAAAAAAGAGTGTAGCTTTTGGTATCAGTGAATGGATCTGAACAGAACATTCAGCAAGTTACAGTTTCTAACTATACAATCCTTCTTTCGCTAAAGACCGAACCCACCAGCCGTCTGCAACTCTGTGTGATCGTGGGGATGGACTGCCGTTTGTCACTCACACCCCCCAGGACCTCTTGATGGGTTCAAGGTTTGGACTTGGGACTGAGAAACGGGCCTTCCATCTGTGAGAAACAAGTGGATTTGAACACCACCAAGAGCAACCCGGTTGCTTCCCCGGGCTAACACCCACCCAGTGCCTTCCAAATGCCAGCAGGACCTCCCAGGTCCAGCTTGAAGTTGGAACCTTCAAGGTCAAAATGCTGGATGCTAGAACACAGGTTAAAAGCAGGGGCTCTGGTGCCAAACTGCCTGGGTTCAAATCCCAGCTGTGGGACTCCCAAACATCTGACTTCAAGCAAATTACTTCATCCGTGGGCTTCAGTTCCTGTAAAATGGGGGAGTTCCTACAGGTGTCTGTACAATGGGGAGGATCCTAATGATACTCCTTTCATAGAGTTGTGGTGAGCATTGCTCATAAAGCACTCACGCAGGGCCCAGAACACACTCAGTGCCTAGCGAACGTCAGTATTGATACCGTGGCCCAGTGAGGCCCATCAGGTGAATTCCCAGACCCTGAAAGGCTCATTAGTCATTGACAGAGCTAACAGCCCAAGGATCTTGAACGTCCTAGCCACAAAGCACTCCTATAGAGGTTGTGGTTACATAGCACATAGGGCAGCCAACTCCCAACAGGTTACTCAACCCAGCTCTACATCAGAGTCACCAGAGGGGATTTTAGGGAACACAGAGTCCTGCCCTCTCCACGCTTCTTGAGATCCTGATGCCCTTGGCCCAGGGTACCCTGGCATCAGCATTTTGCAAAGTCCTCAAGTGACTCTATGCACAGCCAGGGTTGAAATCAGCAGCATCCATGCCGTTAATCATCATATATTTTACGAAACCCAGGAATATAGAACCCCACAGAGTTCAGTGCAAAGAGTATGACCTGCCCTCTCCAAGTCAGACGGCATGGATTCTAGCTGGGACTGGGCTTCCCTGCTCACCCTTGGTAGAGGAGGGTTTGACCAGGGGGTCCCTGAAGTCCTTTCTCTTTCAAACATTTCATAATGAAAGGGTGCGTATCAGCTCATTGTCAAGGTCACTCAACGTGAAGATGCTGTCTAAGCCAGGTTCTGTTCTCACTCCATTTTTACAGATGAGGAATTTGAGGTGCAGAGAGGGTGAGCAGATTGCCCAAGGATACAGAGCTGGTTATTGGTGCAGCCAGGATTCAAAGTCAAACAGCTACACTTCCTGGCCCACACTTTTAACCACTATTGCTATGCCTCTTTTTCTTACGATTATGAGAACTGACTCTGGGGTCTTTCCCCTTGGAAAACTGTGCTTGAGCCCTGGCTCCATGGTGAATCTGGGTAGGGAAAGGGCCTGGGGTCAGAGGGAAATGACGGGACACCGAAGAGCTTGGGGAAAGGGGGCCGTAGCGATCCAGCCCAAATGAGACTTACTCTTTGAAGGAACCGTAATACTGGTTGACAAATTCAATAGCTTGAGGTAGGAGCTCGTCTGGGGGGGTAGGCTTGTCCCTGGGTCCTCTGGTCAAACTTTTGGGGTTCATGATGGCTCCCAGACAAGCCTTGGACTTGCAAGCGAGATCCTGGGAAGAGAGAGGCAGGAGGTGAGGGGACTGCCTGACCCCTCAGGAAGGTGTTGACGGGGATCCTCCTTGTGGGCCAGCTCTCCTGGCCACCTTCCTTCCACTCCAGCTGCTCCAGCTTCCTGCTGCCCCTCTCCACCCCTGTGGCACCTCCTCCTTGGGGTCCACCAAGCTTTCTCACCATGCACATCTCCTTTCCTCTACTGGCTGACCCAAGTGGGTATGAGCCAGGGTTATTCCCACCACCTTGGGCTCAGTCTCTGACTCGGCTCCCCGACCAGACTCAGACGCAGGGCCAAGTCAACAGCTTGATCTCTGGGACTATCTCAACTACCTTCTCATTTAAAGAGGCTGATGTGGCTCCTGGGAACACAAATGAACCAAAGGGAGAGGATGCAAATCCTAAAGTCAGAGGATGGCACAGAAAAAATGCTGGAAGGAAGGATACACAAATGTTAACTGTGGTAATTTTTGGAAGGTATGGGAAATCCTTCCACTTTCAAGGTCTTGAAATTTTCGATTCCTTTCTACTTTACAATCAGAACGCTTTCTTTTTTTTTTTTTTTTTTTAGATTTTATTTATTTATTTGAGAGAGAGAGGCAATGAGATATAGAAAGCACGAGAGGGAAGAGGGTCAGAGGGAGAAGCAGACTCCCCGCTGAGCAGGAAGCCCGATGTGGGACTCGATCCCGGGACTCCAGGATCATGACCTGAGCCGAAGGCAGTCGCCTAACCGACTGAGCCACCCAGGCGCCCCCAGAACGCTTTCTATAGTTAGAATAAGACACTTAGGAGAAGGAGCCTTGAAGGACACTTACTCCAACTACTCACTAGCTGCTTGAACTCCTCTCCAATCTCCCTATCAAATAGCACTTGAATCCTTCTAGTGACAGGGAGCTCACCATCTTCCGATGTAGCTCAACCTAGCTTTGGGCAGTTCTGTTAGAAAATTCTCCCTGGGGGCACCTGGGTGGCTCAGTAGGTTAAGCGTCTGCCTTCGGCTCAGGTCATGATCCCAGGGTCCTGGGATCGAGCCCCGTGTGGTGCTCCCTGCTCAGTGGGGAGCCTGCTTCTCCCTCTCCCTCTGCTGCCCCCCCTGTTTGTGCATGCGCACTCTCTTTCTCTAATAAATATATAAAATCTTTAAAAAAAAAAAAAGAAAGAAAGAAAAAGAAAAAAAAAATTCTCCCTGTTACTATGCAGTCTCTCTAAAAAAGACTGAATTTCTTCCTGTGATCCTTTATCCCATCTCCTGGACTATCCAGCAACCATGAGGGGACTACCAGGGGGCTGACATCATCTACGTCCTTCTGTTATTCGTGCAGACCACTGGGCCTCTGTTCCCAGTACCCTGTGCCCAAGCAGATCACTGTCTGGTTTGCCCAGGGCGACATCATTTGATTTACTAAAGGCCCAAATGGCTTCCCCAGCTTGGGACAAAGGTGGTTCTCCCTGAGCCGCAGACTTCTCACCCCTTTGGCCTTGTGGTGAAGTGTGTCTTGGAAGGTCATCCCGCTGCCCCAGTTTTTGATCCTCACATGCCGCGGGCAGGCCGATGGGGGCACATCCAGTTTGATCAGGGATTCTGGAGACGTCTAAGAGGGGGAAAACACCAAGGATTTACAAATGCCTCCTCCCTGGGGCCCCACAGGTCTCCCCTGGGCCCTATTTTGGCTTGGGGTGGGCGGCTATGGGCGGAGACCCAGGGCAGGATGTGGCTCTGTGTCCCTCCTCCTTTCCCGGCAGCCTGGACACCTGGGCCTGTGCCTGCTAAGAGCTCCAGGTGCCTGGGCCGTGGGCCAGGCTTCTCTCCTCACCCAAGACCCTGCCAAATGCTCCCTCAGTGGAATTGCAACAGGAGGGACTGAGGTGAGATGCAAGGGAGACTACTGTCACAGCCAGTACTACAGAGAACAGAAATCAGGACAAGGAAGAAGATACCACTGCTTTCCCTGGAGTTATTTAAGAATATGGAAACCATCTTCTATCCCACCCCCCACCCATTTCTCTGTCCACTTCTCTGGAACGCTAAGGTCCAAAGCTCTTAAGAAAGATGGAACCTGGGGCCTAGAGGCCGGGGGTTGGGACTAGGGCTCAGCTGCTGAGTCCAGGATTACATTGGCTGGCTCCATGAATGGTCGGCCCACACCGGCAAGCGATCCAGGGGCCATAGCACCACAGGTGCCCCTATTCCTGCCCACCACGGATCATCCCACTCTCCCAAGGCCTTTCCTCACCCCTACCTGTGCCCCTGGGGGTCCCCAGCAGGCTGCTCAGCCTACATCTGCCTGGGCGAGGGAGGAAGGGCCTTCCCACACCCGTGTGACTCACTGACCTTGACCGTCCCCGTGAGGGACTGGGGGGACTCATTCCGGTGCTTGCCGAGGCCATGACACTGGGGGCCATCCTGTGTCACTAGACTGTGAAAGGAAACAACCAGCACGAGTTAGAGTATCTACGGGCAGAGAGGGATCTTGGAGCCCCGCCTGCCAAGCCCCCATATGATGGATGGGAGCACTGAGGCTCAGAGGGTGGGAGTGAACTTCTCAGCTGCTAGTCAGGAGGGTGTGTGTATGTGGTGGGGGACGCAGCCGGTCAGACCCAGTCGCCCCACCATCATCGCCCTCCCCCTCCTCCTCTTCTCCTGCTTTCCCCCTACAAAGTGCGGAGCTAAGCCAAAGCTAGCTGCCCAAACAGTGATCCACAGAAGCTCTGGGAAGATGCCCCCTTCAAAAGCCAAGTACAAATGTGGGAAGAGACTGGGTGCACAGAGAATGGATCCTTCAACCCTGTCCTCCCAGGCCAGCAGCACTGCCCAGTACCCACTTGTCTGGAGGGACTTGGGCTTTTTATGTAAAGCCCCTGATTTATCTTGGTTTATTTATTTATTCTAAATTGTTATTATTTACAGTAAATGTTGAGCATACACGAGTAGAAAGAATGCTATAATAAGTCCCCATGGGCCCTTCACTCAGATTCAACCCCACCCAATTGCCAATCTCGTTTGAACTCTACTCTCCCAGCGTCTGCTATCATTTCAAAGCAACTGAAACATCATGTCATTCAAAAATATCTCAGTAAGGATATCTGGAAGTCAAGGACTCTTTTAAAAAGTATGTTGCTTATATTTAATTTTATTTTATTTTTAAAATATTTTATTTGTTTATCTGACAGAGAGAGAGAACGAGCGGGGGGGGGAGTGCGAGAGGGAGAAGCAGGCCCCCTGCTGAGCAGGGAAGCCCGATGCGAGGGCTCAATCCCAGGCCCCTGGGATCAAGACCTGAGCTGAAGGCAGATGCTTAACCGACTAAGCCACCCAGGCACCCTCTCATTTTCCACTTTATACATATTGGTAATGTGTTGGAATGCGAAGAATGAACCTGTGTTACTTTAATTATTGGGAAAAGTAATGACTATATATTTAAATTAACATTATATAATTAACTACATACTTTAATAGCACTACATGATTTGTAACTATAAAGAGATAGTGTCTCTTGAAGCGACCGTAAGTACATATCAGAAAGCAACGTCTATCTGAATGGAGTGATTCAACAGCCTTGTGAAGGACCTTCCATGTGACCCCCTGCCATCACCCCGCTGGTCTGAACTGGGGGCCCCGCCAGAAAAAAGCCAAAATAGGGGCAACTGTACAGTCAGAAGGGGTAAGCCATGGTTGAGCGATCATCACGGGGCTCCTTAAATCGGAAGATGCTTTGAGGCTGGGGTCCTCAGTGAGGCAATGCCTCGCTGCTCTTGATCTTTTGCCTTCACCCCTCACCCCCACGTGCACAGTGCTTGTTCTTGCCTCCTTTTACTTACTTGTGGCCACTGGACTGGAGAATTTGAGAAGCGTACTGGTGCACAGTAACGTTTAGATGGAGAAACACTGTCTGCACACTTCACATAACTACTGCCTGCAAATATTAAAAAGCTACCTGAAAATCCACTCTACCGAGGGTCCACAGTCTGCCTGAACCCACTGCCTATGGCTGCATATTTAGATTGTGTCCAGTTTCTCCACTATTATAAATAATGCCTCAAACTGTGTACATGGTCTGATGCCGTGCGGGTGCACGCGTGCAAGCATAGAAAAACACCTGGGGGAGATGCCAGTAAATATTAACAGTGACTAGCATTTTAATGCAGATGACAGCATGGGCGATCTGAATTCTCCTTTATAGGTTTCTGCATTTTCCAACTTTAACTATGACCATGCATTCCTTCATAATTAGGAATCTTTTTTTTTTTTTAATTTGAAAAGCGAATCAACAAAGCTATGCACAGTCCCCTTCTCCCCCAGGTAGCTAATTTCTTTGGGCTAGCTGCTGAGAGACGGGGGAGCTGGAAGCCAGGTGAGCATACTAAGGATCTGGATACTTGTCGCCCAATTACTGCACAGTCTATTCCAGACACTCCTGCCATTTGGCTAAACCCACAGCTATGCTCAGCCCTGTTTGGTCCTTCGTGGGAGCAGTGGACCCTTAAGAACCTGCCATCATAAAGAGTGCTGGAGTGTGGTGCTTGGACCCAGCAACTATCCACAAGCCTCGGAGTGACTGAGGATGGCTGAGGTCGGAGCTGCGGTCTGTGGCTTGTTTGTGGTAACGGGGGTCCGGACTTCCCTCGCAGTTCCCACTCCTGACCACCGCCACTGCATACACGGGGTGGGGGTGGAGGCGCTCTGGGAAACGGGTCTAATTCGTAAAACAAGAACCTCTCTGCTCTCTTAATCCTATCTGTCCTAAAGCGTGCAGCAGCTCCAGTGCTGAAACATCCATCCAGAAAGTTCCCAAATGCTGAAACATCCCCGATTCCTACTCCTGCCCGCATAGACGCCTCTCCTGGAAGCACGCGGGGCTTCCCTGGGTCGTTTGTGGCTACTGAACTGCGACCTCTGATGCGTTCTAAACGAGGAAAACACTTGATTTAAGTAAATCCGCATCGGAATCCTACGAGCATTCCATCCCTCACACTTTGACGGAAACCCGGGGGTTCGAGCCCGGTCCCGGCGCGGGAGCCGCCCGCCACCCTCGGACCCGGCCCGGCGGGAGTACCTGGCTCGGCGGGGGCCGCAGGCGGGCTGCGGCCGCAGGATCCTGCGCAGGAGCCGGCAGAGCCGGGGCCGGGCGGCCTCGCACGCAGCGCCCAGCCTCTCGCGCATGGCCCCGGCGTGGGCGCAGCTCCCAGGGCGCCCCTCCCGGAACCGCCCCGGCCCCTTTAACGCCACGGGACCCCGCAGCCCCCGCCCCGGGGCGGAGCGAGCGGGGGGAGCGGGGGGAGCGGGGGGAGCGGGGGGAGCGGGGGGAGCGGGGGGAGCGGGGGGAGCGGCCCCACCCCGGGCCTCACCCTGCGCCTGGCCCCGGGGCCCGACGGTCGCCCCGCGCCTCCGCTTTCCGGGCTGCGTCCCCCGGCCTTCTACACCCCTCGGCGTCCTCAGGGAGGTCGGCCTTTGGGGCGCCCCTGGACCATCTCCGTGCCGGGATCACCGGCCTCCGCGGCCGGCCTCGGCTTCGTTTACTCCTCGTGAAATAACAGCAAGGTTTATAATGATTCCCACTATACGGCGCTTCGAGTTTGGAAAGCCAACTTTCTTGTTATTTCATCCACCCCTTACTAAATCCAGTCCAAAAGGCGGTTCTGTATTGTTTCCTCGTGATTGAGAAGGCAGCTGGGGGCCAAGAGAAGTTAAGGATCCTGCGCCAGACCACACGGTAGCTCCCCAGGCCACAGCTCAAGCTCTCTTATCGCACTGGGCTGCCCCAAGGCGTGCTATTTCTCTTCTGCATGTTCTGTGTGGTTCCAGGAAGGAAGCCAAAGGAAGCGCAGGGCTGGGGGTGACGTTTAGTGGGAGACATGGTGGGCTCCGGGGTCCTGGCCCTTGCTACCTGTAAGGCACGGTGCCTCGCGACTTTGCTCCATCTGTGAGTAGCTCCCAACATTGGAAGCAGGATCCAGGCAGGGACAGAACAGTAGCCCTCAACCTCAGAGTACAGGTGGCCCTCCTGCATGTAGTCCACTACATTTAATCCCAAACCCAAATTAAAGTGGAATGAAAGAGAGTACCTATTTATTCTGAGCCAACTGCAGCCTGGCTAGCAACACTCAGCTCAACTTTGTTCAGAATGCTGTTTATCTTCATCTGGATGTTGCCTTTGTCTCTAAAACACACACACACACACACACACACACCATGCTCACTTCCTAATCATTTGTTTACATAAAATAGAGAACTATGAGTCACATATAATAGGTTCTTGGTCTTATTACATCTGAACAGATTTGAAAATTCCTTTTTAAAATCAAAATATATTAATTGGCTCCATTGCCTTCAGGATAAAATCCCCTTTGTACTGCTACTTCCTTTTCCAGGAACATCTTCCCCACGCCAACCCCCTCACTGTATGATAGCAGTCCAGCTGGGTCTCCCTCCTCCCCAAGGCCTTCTCCCGCCCCACCCCTCCCCACACTACCACCAGGCCAGGAACCCTGTGGTCTCCGCAGAAAAGATCCTGGTGCA
The DNA here is from genome assembly GCF_037043125.1 of Eumetopias jubatus. Lineage (NCBI taxonomy): Eukaryota > Metazoa > Chordata > Mammalia > Carnivora > Otariidae > Eumetopias > Eumetopias jubatus. The sequence continues at coordinate 124,112,895 of NW_028274816.1, forward strand.
CCCACATTGCCTTCTAACCTCGCGTCTATCTCTCTGCCTACCCCACCTCTGCAACCATATAGAAAGCTCTTTTAACATCCCTTTCTGCCTGCTGAAGCAGAGGAAGGCACCGTTTCCCCCATCCATTCCCTCCCTGACAGCAGGAACTCTGTCTCTTTTCTTGGTCCCTTTCTCAGCCCATAGTAGGCCCTCAGGGAGAGCCTGCTGAGTGTAGAGGTTATTATTTTGGACTTGGTTCAAACCTCAACTTACCACTTCCCAGGTGCCGACCTTGAGGAAGTAAGTCACTCAACCGTGTAAAGTAAGGGAAATAATAGTTCCTGCCTCAACACTGACCCCATAAGGACTTTATAAGCCTTGTTATTTTTAACTGCTGTGTATGCAGTTAGTAAATGACTCTACTTATTGTTTCTTTAATTGATAAACAGAAGGGCTTCACGGCCATCTCTAAAACCCCCAGCACCCTGCCAGGTAAGTAGCCCTTGGTGAGTAATTGTTCATGGGCTGGGACAAGCCCAGGACCATGAAGTGGCAGCTTGGTGTAGTGGTTATAAGCCAGACTGCTGGGTTTGGCTCCTGGCTCTGTCATTTTGCCAACTGTGAGATCTTAAAAATTACTTTAATCTTCTAGGCTCCAGTGTCCTCATGGCTACAGTAAGAGAATAACAAAAACTCCTTCCTCATGAACTGTTGGGAGGGATAAATGAATTAACGTGCAATGTTTTCTCCCCATTCCCTCTAATAACCTGTGTGAGTCCTCCCCCCAGCTCACCCCAGCTCAAGAAGACGAGTTAGCTAGTTTGCCTCAAGTCCACCTACAGCTCAGGTTTCCTGAATGGTCCCAAACCACAAGTCAGGAATAACTGTCAGTGCTAGTAGAAGGTGTGGGATTCAGGGCTCAAGGCTGTAGGCCAGGGGGATTCAGGGGGATCTCAAAAGATGGGGGGTGGGGTGGGTCGAGTGGGTCTGGATGAGCGGAGGGAGGAATGTGCTGTGTATGGGCACTGGGGAACTGGGCAGGTGGGATGCCCCCCTCCCCGTCTGGGAGGGGTGATCATACAGAATGCCACAGTCAAGCCTCAGTGTGGTGACAGGCCATGGGGAGCCACTGCAGACTCTGGAGCAGGAGCATGGCTTGCTAGAAGTCAAGGTGGAGTAAGAGAGGTCAGAGCCAGTGTGAGGGGCTGCAGCCGGGAAGTGAAGAGAAGGAAAGGACGCATGATTTGGCGACCTCCTGAGACTGTGGGAGGAGTAAGGAAGTCTGCCCCGTTTGCCTGAAGCGCCAGGAGGACACCTAGAGGCTCTCCAACCCTGCGCTCTCACCTCTCGGTCTCGTGGCCACCACAGCTCAGACTGCCTGGTTTCCAGAACACCCTCCTCCAGCTCCAGCCACACCCACAGGGGGACTGCCTTGCTCAAGAATCTGCAGTGGCTCCCTGCCTCGCCTCTCCTATGGCGGCCCCCCAAGCACAGTCATGCTTGGTTCTGTCTCTGAGGGTTTGCCAACCCCCCCACCCCCTTCCTGGAATGTCTTTGCTACTTGTCTTCATCCCCCCGCCCCACATTCTACCCTCTCTGCAGGCCCACCGAGCCCACCTCACTTCTGGGAAGCCCTGAGAGGGGACCCTGTTTAACATTGCTCAGCCTCATCCTCGCTGCCCTCAGCAAGAGCAGTGACAGCTCCTGCCGATACCATTTATGGAGCATTTCCTCTCTGCCAGGCACGGGGTGAAGTTGTTTACATGTGAAAACTCACTGAATTCTTACCATGACCCCAGGAAATAGGCCTTCCTGTCCCCTTCTTGCAGATGAGGAAACCGAGGCTCGGCGGCTAGGGGACTTGCCAAAGGCCACAGGACTAATAAGTGGCAAAACCACCTGCTTATCTCCAAGCCCCTGCTCTTAAACTTGCTGCTTTTCTGTGGCCTCTGGCAGGTGTGCTCAGGGTAGCCCTGCTGCCCACCGGAGTCCACGGGAAAGCTTTCTGGGGCTATGGGGCTTGGGGGCAGCCCTGTGCAGACTGGGGCTTTGTTCTGATTCATAGGATCCTGTTATTGCAGATTGACTGGGGGCGGGGTGAGGGCGTGGATGAGGAAATCAATGCCCAGTCATGTGACCTGGGGGAAGTCCCTCCCCTCTTAGGACTTCTATTTCCTCATCTGTAAAATGAGACAATAACTCACACTTCACAGAGCCGCTGTGGGGATCAGGTGAGATGCAATGCAGGTGAAGTGTCCCGTATAACCTTGGCACGGAGTTACTCAGTAACTTGGGGCACATGGTCAGTGATAAGAAACCCTAACATTAGTTGAGTTATGCTATGTATGGGCAACTCTGCTAAGTACTCTCTATGCACAGTCTCGTCTCATCCTCAACATACTATGAGGCGGGTCCCATGGGTGTCCTCATACTATGTCTGAGCATCAGGGAGGTTAACTTGCCCTAGGTCACACAGCTGGTGAGAGACAGCCCAGGGCCAGCTCGTGCAGCCTGGCACAAGGCTTGCCTAACATCCCAGTACTCTACACCAGGTTGATACTCAAAATATCGAACCATTCATGAGGCATACACACCAGTGAATCCGAACAAACATCAGCCAGGAGGCCGCCCTGGTTCTAACCACTGAGCCCCACTGCCTCCCATTCTCAAGTCAGATATTCCGTATTCCCTTCCTATCTTCTTCCCCCAGAGACTCCAGAATCCCCGAGGGGCAGGACTCCGCCATGTCCCTTCCTTCTTCACACAGTATCAGGCGCAACGAGGTGTCCACGAAACAGTGGCTGCACTAAATTCCAACAGGGACATCCAAGAAGCCACGGGCGAGGACAGATCTCCAGTGAGAAGCCAGAGTCAGGGAGAGGAATTCTGAGCTGGTGGCGCAGAGCAGGGAGAGGGAGCCCAAGGGAGACGAGCGGTCGGTGGTGGCAGGCCAAAGCTTACCTGGAGGGGACCCGGCTGGCTTTCCCCACATTGTTGTTGATGTCTGTTTCCTCGGTCAAGTCGAACCGGTAGGATTTGGCCTTGAACAAGAACTGCCAGGGACAGGCCATCTCTACGGCTTTGCAGACCTGGTCACTTGTCTGGATTTAAACTCCAAGGTTCTTCACTGTGGGGCTGATGAAGGGGAAGGAGATGGTGTCAGGTTAGGAAGAGTTGGCAGAACTGAGCCTCCTCGATATGGTTAGTTTATTACAGAATCAGTACAAGAGCTGACATAAACAGTCTTAAACACCCACTTCATCCCTGCTTGCAACCTCTGTTCCTATTTTGAGGTTGGATTTGGGGATCCATGGACATGGGTTTTAATTCTACAAAGCCACACAACAATCTAAAGGAAAGACTGAACCCCATAGCTCAGCGAGGACAAAGCACGTACCCTTTGAGCCTCCTTAATGGGATCTGCTGGCCCCCCTAACCTCGGGCAAGGTGGGGAGGAGCCCACCTGCGTTGAAATGTGGATGCCTCATTCCCAGCAGTCTAATTAGCAACTGTCATGTTACACCTGTCATTGGAGAGTGCACTCAAGTCGTAGCTGCCTTTAAGATTTTACAGCTGTTGTCAACCTTAACCGTCTGCTCCTTTTTTATGGGGGGGGGAGTGATATTTGTTTGAGACTCTTTGTGGAATTGTTTGTGAAAAAATGTACTCAGCCCTCAACATTTGAGACCACCTTCTTTAAAAAAGGTGAAAAAGGGACAGCAAAGTTGGGGCACCTGGATGGCTCAGTCGGTTAAGCGTCTGCCTTCGGCTCAGGTCATGATCCCAGGGTCCTGGGATCGAGCCCCGCTTTGGGCTCCCTGTTTTAGCAGGAAGACTGCTTTCCCTCTCCCTCTCCCTCTCCCACTCCCCCTGCTTGGGTTCCCTCTCTCACTGTGTCTCTCTTTATCAAAAAAAACAAAACAAAACAAAGGGACAGCAAAGTAGAGGCCCAGGTTGGGTCTGGGCTTGCCCCCAGCATGCCTTCTCAATGGCAAATCCCTCCGCCCTGGGAGGCAGTGTGTGATGTGGCCTGTGGAAGAATCTTAGAGGCCCCCAAACCTGGGTTCAAGTCCTGGCTCTCCTAGTTACATTACCTGGATCAATTTATTTACCCGAGACTCATTTCTTCATCCGTAAAATGGACTTAATAATATTCATCTTCCAGGGAAGAGGTGCCCCTTATAAGGACTGGACAGGATAATCTGGGTAAAAATTCTTAGTGGATTCCTCCCCGCTCTCCAATCTGAATTTTCCAAAGACGGTTTCCCTTGAAATGTAGCAAATTTTGCAGGAAAACTATCTGAGTGAGATGCCCTTTTCAAATGGCCCAACCTCCTTTGGGCATTTCTTAGATTTTCCACCAGTTTATCTCTGTAGGCAGAAAATTCTCACAGTTTTCAGGGCCTTCCCGGACAGGAAGAAGCAAAACCCTCTCGAAACAGTCGCTTCGCCAGAAATGAAGACAACTCACCTCGCAGCTGGTTGCCCTGCCTCTGCAGAGGATGGACAAGCACACAGGGAGACTTGCACCTTGACGCCTTCAGAACCACCTCTAACCCAGTGCTCTTGCCAACGGTGGCTGAGAGGTCTCAGAACAGTGATGCCAACTTCTCTGGGGCCAGAGAGTCTCAGGCTCAACTGACTGCACAAAGTTATAAGAGCACTGGCAGCTAAGATGTATTTATACCCACCCCGTGTCATCCAGAGAGCCGTTTTTGCATAAAGGTCTCTTTTTGTTGTTTCCAAAGGGAGTGTCCCCGGCTGGGTGTACAGTTAGCTAATTTATGATGGGGCTCCTGGCCTGTGGGTGACCTGACCCTGCTGTTACATCACTCTGTGTGGGACATCCTCAGTAAATCCAATGCTTCCTGGTCCCAGGTCCATGGCGGCAGCTCGTCAGTGGGGGCGGGGTGGGGAGGGTGGGGGGTAGTCTGATAAAGGAGTCATCGTGGAGCCGGGTTATATTTAGCCAAGCCACATTCGTCTGGCTTTCAGCATCTGGGTCCTTTTTTCCCTCAGCAGGGAGCTCTCTGGTTAATTCCTGTCTGGCCTCTTAGTTTTCCAGTCTGTGGCAGGAGTCCAGGAAGCTGGGGAGTATTAACAGCATGGAACACGCTGGAAAATGCCCAGGTTACAGAAGTCCGGTGATGCTAGATGATGCCAGTGTTCCAAACGGGTCACTGAAATATTCAGCTTGCGGTTTGGGGTGGGGAAGGAGAACCGCGGGCACTGGGAGACTGCTCAGATATTGGTGTCGCTGATGTCTTACCCTTCAGCTCTAAGTAAGCTATGGTAGGACGGCAGGTCGAATTATTTTCTACAGGGGAAAAAATTCCTGTCTTATAACAGAAATTCTTTTATAACTTATTCTATGGAAAATTATCATTTCTTATGATTCCATTTATTATAGTACTTCAAACACAGTATTCCTGCGTGGTATGAATTGTTCACCATGATCTCACCATCCTAACATATCACTGTCGCCATCCATCCATCTCCTTCCTGCCCATCCCAAATTAAATGCAGCATTATAATGGATCGAATCTGTGTAAGATAAACTGAGTCCCAAAAAAGACATGAAGAGAAGCTCAAAGATCTTTGCTGAATGAATGAATGAATGAATGAAAAATAGTTTTTCTGCAATGAGTTTCAGCATATCAAAGCCATCCTTCTTTCAGGCTTTAGCCAGTTCTGTTCAGGGAAACCAATCTGCTTGAGGAAAGACCTGAGTCCTTGGGCTCAAGGAGTGCAAAGCTTAGAGAAAAGAATGATGGAAAATTCTGGTACAGTGTGATGCTTGCAGTGATAGAGGGATGCCATGGTTGAGGTAGCTGAATCTACATTGTTCAGAGAAGGGTCGCAGGGGAGAGGACACCAGGAAGGGTTTTGAGGGATGATTAGGAGTTTGCCTTGCTCTAACTCTTATTCCCTCTGTTTCCACATATTCTGGCTATTCTTGCAGCAAATACATATATCAATTCCTTTAACTCCTCCAGCAATCTTCTGAGATGGCTACTATTATTTGCCATTCATGGACTCCTCTAGAATCCCATCGAGCTGGCATCAGAGCAGCGGGTTGGTTTTGCTTAGGAAATGCAGTTATTCAGCTATTCGATCTGTCAAGCATGTGACAGTTGGGCTTTGCATGCATGGGCCGGGAACCCCCAGGATGTGTGTGCATTGCCCTTCACTTGAGGGGGGTGCCCCGGCTCCATCTCAGATGCTCTCATCCCCTGATGAAGAGGACCCCTCCCAAATGCAGCTCCTGGGAGTGTCTCCGTGTCCTTGTTGTCTTGTTGTCAGCTGGCCTTCACGGGACCCCCTGAAGTGCATGGTGCTTCTAACTGCCCAGCCACCCGTGTGTGTCTGTCGCTGCCTGCGATTCCTCCCCTCTGGACAGGCAGGGAAACTGAGGCACCTGGAGTCTCAGGGGCATCTGTGGCAGATTCAGGATGGAACCCAGATCCCCTGTCTCCCCACGAAGTCATGAACCCTTGGGGGTCGGGCCCACGATCCGAAACACCTACTGATCGGCGCGGAGTGGGCACTCAGGAAGCGCTAGCTGAGCACTGAGTGGTATGGAGCAAAGGGGCTCTGGAGGGGCCTGGTGCAGAGGGGAGAGCGGGAACCATTTGTCCCCCTGCTGTTCCTTTGCGTTCTGCTCCCGTTACCAGCCTGAGTGTCGAGGCTGCCACGACTGAGCGTCTGTGTGACCCCATAAAAGCCACCTCCCCTGTCCAGGCCTGACTTCTCACGCCACCAGTGGTGGCCAAGATTAAAGTGAGGGGATGAGAACCAAGAAAATGTTTTGTGCTATGGAGCAAAAAACGCAGCCAAGCGAGAATCTGTGGGTCAGAGAGTAACAATTTGCCTTTTGACAAAGAGCAAGTGGGTGACCTGACCTCTCCTCCGGAGTGCCCTTCCTTGGAGGGTCAGCACCCACCCCCGACATAAATCCCCAACTCTCTTTCTCTCTCTGTAACATTGCGTTCATTTATTTTTTTATTGGGGTAAAACTCACCCTGGGGGGGAGGGGAATCACCATTTCCACCATTTTCAAGCGTACATTGTCAGCGGTGTGTAGTATATTCCTAATGCTTCGTATATTCACAATCACCACTATCCCCACACTCTCTTAGTCCAACAGCGAGGAGGGGAGTCAAAATAGCAGTAAGGTTGGTGACACACAGAGACGTTGAGAGATTCACCAGTGTCACACAGCGGGGAGCCTCTGAGCCAGAACACAGGGTGGGCCCTGGATGCCCTCCCCAGAGCTCCCGTCTGCACGCGGGGTCCAGGGCTGGCCCCATCCTGGAGGTGTCATGGATTTCCCTCTCTGATATCTGGTGGCTTTCTGGGGCCTGAACTTGGCCCCACTCACCCAACAGGCTGCATTCCTGGGCCTCTTCTGATGATGGACGATGCAGGTGAACGCTGCCGAGGAGAAATCAAAGAGCACCTGAAGGGCAGGTGGGGCCAGGTGGGCCCCGAGGAGTGTGGGAATGGAGGTCCTGAGGCCTCTCTGGAGAAACACCCACCTCCCCTCATTACCAGCATGTCTCGGGCACTGAGCCGACAGCAGGCAGCACTGGAATGTCTCAGCCTCATCATCTTGGGACTGAGTTCCCATCAACTAAAGTCAGTCTGGTCCTGCACCAGGTTATAGAGATGGTTCAGCTTCAGCTGGGCCTTGGGAGACAGCCACCTTGAAGCTCTTTCTACAAAAATAACGATTCAGAAAGCACACTTCCTAAGCAAGGCGCTTACATGCATCAACCGTTCAATCCACAGCACAGCCTGGGAGGTGGCTGTTATGACTTGCCCCATTTTACAAATGGGCAAATTGAGGCTCAGCAAAGTTGAGCGATCACACAGTTAGGCAAGTGGTGAGGTTAAAACCCTGGAGTTCCAGCTCGCAGGCCGAGATCCCCATCTGCACCTCTGCACCTTCTCCAACTGTCAGGCCCCTGCGAAGGGCAGAACCAGGACAGACAGTGCTCCAGGGGACTCCCCACCAAACTGGACAGCCAGAAATGCAGTACTGGGTCCTCCCTGTGCTGAAGCCAGGGAGCCGTCCCCTGTGTCCCACAGTGGGGACACTGTGCTGACCCCAGTGCTGCTCAGATGCTGAGGGCACGGGGCCTCCAGGGGCAATGGGGACTCAACGGGGCTGTGATCCTTCAGGCAGGAGAGCCCTGGAAGGACAGAAAGACTGAGCTGGGGTGAGGGGACAGAGAAGGGCGTCCCAGGCCAGAGGAGAAGCCTCAACCTCCACTGCTTCTAAGTGAGAGCGATGATGTCCATTCTCCCAGTAGAGATGCTGTACCTCTCTGAACCCACGGGATTCCCACCGTGTCCAGGAAGCTCCGGCTCACTGGGACACCAGTAGGAATAAAGCAATAAGCAGGGTGTCAGCACGTGGTTGTCATGGTGAGCAGAGTGCTTGAAAGGCAGGTCGTGTCACCTGCTGTCCTGGTGGCCAGGACGATTCCGCGGGGCCAGGCGGTCTCAGGCAAGTGCTGTCGTGGCTGATGGCCGGGTGACAGCCTTTCTGCAGGGCCCTGTGACAATCAGGCTTCCCGTCCCCGTGCTGTGCGCATGTGGCTGTGAGGCCAGACGACTCTATGCTGCTCCCAGCTCAGCCAGGTGAACTTGGCCAAGCCCCCAGCCTCAGGTTCTTTGGCTGCACCGAGAGCTTCTTCGTATGGTTTTCCTGAGGATTAAATGAGATCCTGTCTTCAAAGCGCCAGGCACCCAAGAGACACTTGGAGCTCCCTTCCTAGCAGATGGGGAAGCTGAGGCCAAGAGTATCTCATGCCCAAGTCTCACAGCTATTTGTCCTGGCTCGCCCCTTCTTCCAGTCCAGAAGGGCCCCGACCTCCCTTGTGCTCCTCTGGGCCCTGCTCCTCCCCAGTTCACTGGTACCACCCCCCTTCCAGATGGTGACGCGGCTCCCTTGAGTGTCTTGTACCCTCAACACTCTGTACACAGTAGGCGCTCAGTAGCTGTCCTTACTGATGATGCTAAAGGCAAGGTCCACATCTGGGTAAACCTGGGTCAAATGACAGGTGTCCCAAAGTGTGGTCAAGGGTACCTAAGGCAATCCAGAAGATGTTTGGGGTGGTACGCTTTTTTCTGTTAACACTTTTTATTGATGTGATTACTGTCTGCGACCATTGACTGGTTTTTCACTTGTGGAATATGATAAAAATTTATTTTAGAAATATATTTTTTAAGTTAAAAAGGGAGTCGTTGTAAGAAAAAATATTTAAGCAAAGACTAGTGTAGGTGGTATGCAGGTGTGACAAGAATGATGGAGGTGGAGCACAACTGCAAGGAAAACACACGAGAAGGCAGGCAAGTTTGACTTCTCAGCAATTGTGTGTGTGTGTGTTGCACGCGTGCGTGCGCAAGCGGGATAGACTCATGGCAAGTCACGTGTCCCCTCACCTTGCTACCCTAAGGCATCAAGTTTCAAACAGACCCTCAACCCCAGAGCCCCATGCCATTTGTCGACTGACCACTGGAGGGTGTGAGCCACACAAATTCCAGCCACTGGGTAGACTGGGGCTCTGTGGCTATGTATCACCTTGAATGACTTGGAGGTGACAGAAGCAGAGGGATTTTTGCTGGGAATGCCCAGGTGGTCACCAGGGGTGGACAGACCTAAGGTGGCCCAGACGATGGAGGACTTCGCTTGCTGAGTCCCTGGAGTGTGACTCATGCTGGCTGGCTGGGCTCGTACAGTGGGTCAGGACCTGACCAGCTTGCGGGGGTATTCCAGCCAGGAATTTTCTTTAAGAGTCAGATTCCTTGCTGATGCTCCCCAAAACATTCTTTCTTCTCTGCCCTTCCATGCTGCTTCCTGGGTTGAGGATTAATACATACAGTGACATCCAGGCAGCCCCTGAGGTATGGTACTTTGAGAGGCAAAGATTCGGTTGCAAAGTAGTATATTTGGAAGGTGCAAGGGACATCAGTAATCAAATGCGGAAGGGCAGGACTCCTGGGTGGCTCAGTTGGTTCAGCATCTGCCTTTGGCTCAGGTCAAGATCCCAAGGTCCTGGGATAGAGTCCCACATCAGGCTCCCTGCTCAGTGGGGAGCCTGCTTCTCCCTCTGTCTGCCACTCTCTCCCCCAACCGACAAATAAATAAATAAAATCTTAAAAAAAAAAAAATGGGGAAGGGCAGGCAGCCATCAAGCACGCACTATTAAGCCAGTTACCACAATGGGCAACTGGAGTTTAACCCCACAGGGAAACAGAGGATGCAACGTAGAGCCCAGAGCAGTCCCACCTGAGGGGCCAGGCTGCTAGCTTTTTGCCCAGCAATTCCAGAGCATCACTGCCTGAGGGAGGAATCCCTGCTCCCAGGGGGGATTTAACTCCCCAAGGCCTGCTGTGGGCAGAGTGGCCTTCCTCGGTTCTGGAAAAAGCCCTTACGCCCAAAGATGCAGATGCTGACAGCTGGAATTCAGAGGGTGCCCTGGAATGAGAGATGTGGGGTGGACCATAGGCTGCGTGCTGCAGGTGGGGGAGGGTTAAGCCAAATGGGGGAGGAAGAGGAGTGTCTGGTCACTTTCTCCCCAACGTCAGCCTCTGAGGGTGTCGCATGCTGATCCAAGAAGAAATTCTAAATGCCTTCCAACCAGCTAAACGCAGCCTTCTTGGATCCTTCCCTGAAAAGCTGTCCATTTATTGGTTGGGCCATGTGAGCCCTCTGGGCCTCTGTTTTTTTCAATGGTGATTCTTGAAAGCCTTTACAGTTCTCATAGCTGGGCTTTTGGAGTCTCCCCCACTTCGTGGAGTACTTGTCTCTGGTGCTCTTGGGAGAGTCCCCTTCCTGACCAGAGCGCCCACCAAAAAGCAGGACAATAACCAGCACCTCCCACTCCAGACTCTGGCCACAAACATGTTCAGAGCATCACTGCATATAAGATGGTCATCACTGAAGAAAGGCATGCTGGTCCAGCTTTAGGGTCCAGCTTTAGGGTGGACCATAATATAGTCAAAGAAATGAAGCATATTAAGAATTTTTTATGACAAGATATGATGCTTATGGTATTGATAGAAAAACATCAGATGATAGTGCACAATGATCCCCACCACATCAAATAAAGGCACTGGGGAAAAAAAACTGTGAGAAAAAAATACACTGATACACTGTGCCTGGCATATAGCAGGTACACAATAAACTTCTTTTATTAAGATATAATTCCCATGCCATAAAAGTCACCTTCTAAAATTGTACAATTCAGTGGTTTTTAGTATATTCACAGGGTTGTGCAACCGTTACCACTATCCTATTCCAGAACATTTCCATCACCCCAAAAAGAAACCCCATAAGCCATTAGCAGTCACTGCCCATCTTCTCCTGTCCCAAGCCCTAGGCAACCACTAATCTGCCTTTTGTCTCAATGGATTCACTTATTCTGGACATTGCATATAAATGGAATCATGCAATATGCAGTCTTTTGTGTCTGGCTTATTTCACTAAGCCTAACGTCGTCAAGGTTTATTCATCTTATAGGATGTATATCCCATTGTATGGACATACTAATTTTTTTTATCCACTCATCAGTTGATGGCCATTTGGGTTACTTCTACTGTGTGAATATTATGAGTAATGCTGCTATGAACATTTGCGTACAGGTTTTTGTGGGAACAGATGTTTTCAGTCCTCTTGGGCATATACCTGGGAGTGGGATTGCTGGATCCTAGCGTAAGTTTATGTTTAGCTTTTTTTTTTTTTTTTTAATATTTAACTTTTTGGGGACCTGCCAGACTGTTTTCCAAAGCAGCTCCTCCGTTGCATATTCCCACCGGCAGTGTGTGAGGGTTCTGGTTTCTCCACATCCTCACCAACATTTGTTTTTGCCTGTCTTTTTTATTCTAGCTTCCAAGTGGGTGTGCAGTGGCCCATGGCCTTTGGATGGACAGATGGACGGATGGACGGATGGATGGATGTATGGTTGGGTGGATGGATGGACAGGTAGACATGAATGCCAGTCTCTGAGCCCTGAGCTCTGGTTCTGGTAGGAGAGGCTGCTCCCCAGTCACTGGGGCCTGCACTGAGTAGAGACACAGCAATCCGCAGCCTGCCCTACACTGTGGTTCCGGACACCCGCTCGGCCGCAGTTCTGGGTGGTTCCAAGCATGCAGGGGGCTTGGACTCCCTGAGGCCCAGGGACTGGCTCTGGATGGGGCAAACTCTGGCACACCTCTAGGCCTCAGTTTCCTCTTCTGTGAAGTGGAAATAATGAGCCCGGCTGGTGGGGATGCGCATAAATGGCCCGCACAGGGTGCAGCACATGATGGGTGTTTCCTTTTTCCAGGCTGTTTTTGCAGAGTTCTGTCCAATATGTGCATCGATATTGCCTCATTCAGTAACTCCTGGAAAAGAGCTGGAGAAGAGGGGGCATTGGAAGCGGGGGAGGGAGAGAGCCAGCTGACAGGGTCACCTAGGGCCGGAAGCTGCAGCAGGGGCCAGCCGGTCACTGAGGGGGCGGGAGGGGCAGACATTCCTGGGAGGATTAGCACTGGCCTCAGGAGGGGATTTCTTCCCAGCCACTTGTAACCTCAAGCTCTCCTGTTTTCCGGACCCCTGAGCCTCCTGTTTAGGGCCTCCCTCAGAGGGAGTGGGGAGCTGGGGCAGGAAACACCTGAGAAATGCTGGATAGAACTCAACCGAGGGGGACGCCTGGGTGGCTCGGTTGGTTGGGCGGCTGCCTTCGGCTCGGGTCGTGATCCTGGAGTCCCGGGATCGAGTCCCTCATCGGGCTCCCTGCGCGGTGGGGAGTCTGCTTCTCCCTCCGTCCCTCCCCCCTCTCATGTGCTCTCTCTCTCTCTCATTCTCTCCCTCAAAATAAATAAATAAAATCTTTAAAAAAAAAAAAAAAGAACTCAGCCGAGGCTCCACGGGCAAACCTCACAGAAGAGTTTTCCAGATTCCAGGCCCAACCTTAATAGACAAGTAACAGCTACTAAGAGCCCCGCAGCATAGAGGATTTTAAGGAAAAAGTAGCTGCAGCCGCCCCGGGGCTCAGGATGCCTGGGGCATTATAAGAGCAATGACCTGTATTTACTGTTGTAGCCCACTCTAAGGCCAGCTCTCTGAGGATGGTTTCTGGGTCACCTAAGTAACTTGTTGGTTGGGGCAGTTAAAAGGTCAGGAGAGAGAAGGATAAAATAAATTGTTGAAATGACTTTGTGGGGGGGTTGGTGGCAGCCATGGCTCTCTCTGCCCCCCGGAAGCTCTAGAATTATGGAGGGCCCCGCAGATGCCACTGTGTAAGTTGCCAAATGACCTCAGGGACCCTCCTCACGAAGGGAAAGGTGTGTGTATGGGTGGAGGGAGATCACACACTCTCTGTTTTACCAGAAGGGAAACGGGAGCGTGCGGTTGATTGAGAGAGGTGGAGAAAATGAAGAGAAACGCGGGCAACTTTGTGATTGCCACTTTGTTCCAGGCCCTTGTGTTGTCTACAATTCCATATTAATTGTTTTGTCGTGAGTACTTAACTCCTAGCTGGAGAGACCCCTTCTGGAAGCATCAGGATATCTGCCCTGGCGCGGCCACTTCTGCGAGGTTTTCTGGGCCTGGGTCTCCCTGCTGGGTATCATGTGACCTGGCCCAGTTGGCTGGACACCGTGGGCCCCTCTCCCTGGGGCAGCCGGTGGCCCTGGAGGCAGTGTGCTGGGCCCTCTGCCTCAGAGGATTTGAATGGGAGACTGAGGAGCAGTGGTTGATATAGCAGGGTGGGTGTCCAAAAGACCCCAAAGAGAGAAGAGAGGGCAGGGGGGCCAGGGGCTGAAGCCACAGTGAGCAGCACCCCGAGGTGCGGGAGTGCGGGGTGCATTGCCCCGGGCAGGAAGTGTGGAGACAGCCCAGGCCTGGGGCAGACCGAGCTTGGGGTGTGGAATTCCCCCAGGCTGCATGTCGCCAGGCCCTGCAGTCCCGCCGCCCTGCTTCCTTATTGCCCAGGGAATTCTACAGTGAACTCTTATTCCCGGAACCTGTGGGAAGGGCTCGCCTTCTTCTGGCTCCCCAACAGAGCCCAGTGGGATACTGCTGCTGTTTTATTGAGGGAGTCTCGTGTTCCGTTGTAAATATGTAACAACGAGAGTAACCCTTTCACCTGCGATTGAGGAAGAAGGGGAGCTAGACTACGATAAGGTGTCGCAGCGGAAAGTACCCTGACGCTGCATTTTCCCCAGGCGCTGAGGAAGCAGAACTTGGCCCAAATTCCCGTTGAAGGATGGGGATTAAGGAGGACATTTGTCTCTGCTGTGAGCACTGGGTGTTGGATGTAAGTGATGAATCGCTGAACTGTACTCCTGAAACCGATATTGCTCTGGACTGGGGCGCCTGGGTGGCTCGGGCTGTTGGGCGTCTGCCGTTGGCTCAGGTTATGATCTCCAGGTCCTTTGATTGAGCCCCGCATCAGGCTCCCTACTCAGCGGGGAGTCTGCTTCTCCCTCTGCACCACCCCCCCAACTTGTGCTCTTTTTCTCTCTCTCGCTCTCTCAAGTGAGTAAATAAAAATCTTTAAAAAAAATATTGCACTGTACATTAACTACCTAGAATTTAAATAGAACTGTGAAAAGATAAATAAATACAAAAATAAATAAAACGTATAATATTATTCAGTTTTTCTTGGTTTATAGAAACATCTATGCTACTGTGAAAATAAGTAATTTAGAATTAGGATCAAGGTGAGCATTTGCTTATTAAAAAAAAGAAAGAAAAAGAAAAGGCAATCCACCTTTCACAGACTCTCAGGGATCAGAGCAAACGGCCTGTTCTGGTGCACCCATCTGTCCCATGGGGAACTCGGAGACTCAGGCTTTCTCAACCCTGCAGTTGGAAAGGTCGCGCGGTCCTTGAAATTACAGGGCATTTACCACCTGACCTGCTGGAAGCGTCAGCAAGTTTCTCCACTTCCGCTCCATTTTCTGCAGGGTAGTCTGTGTGGAAACTCTCTTCCTGTCTGTGGTCCCTCGGAGTGAGGAGTCCGGGTGTCAGGAGGCTGGGACAGGATTACCAGGGCAGGTAATTCCCCACAACGGTTGGATTTTGTCTTACTTTTTAGATTAGCATTGACTTCTTTTTCTTTGCGGGTACAGGTCTATGAGTTTTAAAGCTTGTGTAGATCCCCATAACCATCACCACCATAACCTCCCCCCCGCCCCGGCAACCAATGATATCTTCTATGTCCCTATAGTTTTGCTTTTTCTAAACTGTCATATAAATGGAATCGTGCTCTGTGTGACATTTTGGGACTGATTTCTTTCCCCCAGGAAAATGCCTTTGAGAACCATCCGTGTTGTTAGATATGGATAGTTTGTTCTGTTTTGTTGCTAAAGAGTAATCCATTATGTGGATGAATCACAGTCTATTCACCCATCGAAAGACATTTGAATGGGTTCCAGTCTTTGACAATTATGAGAAGGGCTGCTTTAAACATTTGTGTGCAGGTTTTTGGGGTGTAAGTTTAATTTCTCTGGGTTGAATAGCTAGGAGTAAAATTGCTAGGTCACGTGATAAGTATATGAGAAACCTCTAAACTGTTTTCCAGAATGGGTGTAGTATATCACATTTCCACCAACAACGTGTGAGCTCTGTGGTTACTCCACATACTAGCCAGCACTTGGTATTGTCAGGTTTTTGTTTGTTTAGCCATTCTAACAGCTGCGTGGAGGTATCTCATTGTAGTTTTGTATATCGCCTATTGACTCATGATGCTGAGTATCTTTCCGTGCATTGATTTGCCATCTGTACATCTTTGGTGAAGTGTCTGTTCAAGTTTTTGGCTCATTTTTTAAATTTGTCATTTGTTTCCTTATTGTTGAGTTTGTGGATTCTTTATATGCCCTGGCTATGAATCCTTTGTTTGATATGTGATTTGCAAGTATGTTCTCCCAGTCTTTTCAGCCTCTTAAAAGTGCCTCTTGCAAAGTGTCAGATTTTATGTTACTGTTAACTAACACCTGTTTAATGTTAGATTTTTTTTTTTTAGTTTTGATTTATTTATTTGAGAGAAGAGAGAGAAAAAGACCATGAGTGGGAGGAGGAGCAGGAGAAAAGGGAGAAGCAGACTCCCCGCTGAGCAGGGAACCTGATGCGGGGCTCGATCCCAGGATCCTGGGACCATGACCTGAGCCGAAGGCAGACGCTTAACAACTGAGCCACCCAGGCGCCCCTCAATTTTGATTAACTTAATCAGTTTTGTTTTTTATGGATCATTTAGCTGGGTTTTGAAGAACATATTCATTGAGCTGACAGGGGGAGAAAGGAAGTTCAAGGCAAGGGGCATAGCATGTGCAAAGATATAGAGGCCTGAAAAGTCAGGCTGGGGCTGGAATTCTAAGAAGTTCAGTGTTGCTGAAGAGGAGCTTGGTGGGCAGGGGGTGGGGAGGAGTGACTGGACCTTACAAGGAACCAGATCACAAGGCTCTTGGGTGCTCTGCTGAGGAATGTGAACCCCTCATCATGTAGTTGTAAAGGAACGACCACATGATATGATAATACTGTGATTTTGGTTAACTTTTTCTTTTACTGTAAGAATTATATAGAATTTACTGTAGAAAAATATAGAGCAACAAAAACACAATGAAAATCCTCTGTAATCCTACCACCTAGAGGGTAGTTATACTATTAATATTTGGTAACACATACCCACACACATAATTTGTTTACAAAAATGAAATCATGGCAAACATACTGTTTTGTAACATGCTTTTTGTTTTTGCTTCACAATAATACATGTGAATGAATACTCTTCCCATATCATTATTCTTTTCCATATCATGTCCAGAACAGGGTCCTGCTATCCCAGAACCCTGCTGGGAATGGGGTACATTACTCAGCATTAAGGACAGGGGGCAGGTAGAGGGAGACGGAGGGATGGGGAGGGACGGGGAGAAATGGGGAGGTTTCAACCCTCCTTCTCAGGAGACAAAGGGCTCTTCATGATTTAATTAAAATGCCCATCAAAGGCCTCAGGAGATAGGGATTAGTTGGGATGAAATAGAAATAGTTGGAGTGAACATATTAAAATTTAATTTCATTCTGGGGGCATCTATGAGGTTCTGTTAGAGAGACAATCCATCACTAAATTCCCATCTGTCCTGTGATATTGGGGGCATACCTGAAGATGCCCAAGTTCTGTTTTGAGAGGCCTGGAGGGCTCTCAGCAGCTGAACACATCTATCCTTTGTTTCTCAGGGAGAGGAGACCTATAGGAGTTGGGGAAGAAGGAAGGAAGGGAAGAACGATGGAGGAAAAGAGGGAGGGAGGGAGGAAGCTTTAGATTTAGAATTTGCCTAACCTAGGGGCAACCTAAAGCCTTGCATGGACAACTTTTCCTCCAGAGAACCCCATGACTCATTTCTTCTCCTCCTTGAAGACTTTGAGGCCAACCCTATCACCCTTACTTAAAATTACAGCCCTTCCTTCCCCTGGCCCTCCCGATCCCCCTTATCCTACAGGAATTATTGTCTGTTTTGTTCATGGATGTACACCCAGTGTCTAGCATAGTGCCTGCCTCAATAAAAATTTGTTGGGTGAATGTTTTGATTAATATGCAGAGAATAAATTATTTGTTAATTGCAGTTGTTATCACTTTCCAAGGAGAGTGGACCTCAAGGATGGTCCTGGGTGAGTGAGCACCTGAAGGTGCTTTCTCCCCAGGCACAGCTGCCCCTGCAGACTCCCGGTACTCAGAAATAAACCACAAGTCAGGGAATGAAATGCTTTCTAGCATCAATTCAAGAGGCCCTCATCCCTGTGTCTACCCCCCGGCTCTGTGCCTACCAGCCAAGTCTGAACCGCACATACTCCAGAAATGGTGAGAAATAACAAGCACCCTTCTCCCCCATCCTTAGAGTATCAAAGCAATGTATATAAAAGTGGCTTTCTTGGGATGCCTGGATGGCTCTGTCAGTTAAGCACCTGCCTTCGGCTCAGGTCATGATCTTGGGGTCCTGGGATCGAGCCCCACATTGGGTTCCCTGTTCAGCGGGGAGCCTGCTTCTCCCTCGCTCTCTGCCCCTCCTCACATTGCACTTAATGCTTTCTCTCTCTCAAATAAGTAAATAAATAAAATCTTTTAAAAAATTAAATAAATAAATAAAAGTGGCTTTCTTGTCCCTTACTGCTGCCTGGGTTCACGTAGCCAGAGAGCAGGTCCTGGGGAGTGGCCAGGAAAGATCTGGACAGTGGTCATCGGTCTGGAACATATGAGTCCACAGTCTGACGTCTGCAGAACCCGAGCCTGGGACACTCTTTCTCTTTCACTTACAGAAATAAATAGTTTGGGGTCTCAAAATATTCAGGAGTTTCCCTGGTTACTGCTGTTGTCGGTACTAACTTACTTAGTCGTTCATAGTTTGAAGCCTGTTTTCTCTCCAGAAGCAATAATTTGGCCCAGGCAATATGAACAGTAGTGAAAACATTTAAACATGCAAAACCAGGTTCTTTTTTTTCCAAGGGGAATTTCTTGGAAATCTCATTTTTCCAGCAACAGCTGAAAACTCTTGGCCTGGTGTGGCATCCTTCTAAGCACTATGGAGACAAGGAATTTCACACATAGAGAGAAGCAACCTCCTTTGCCTTTATGCCTTACCCACCTTAGAGTTGCCCAGAGCATCTAAACCCCCCGCTATTTCATCTCTTCCTCCTGGGGCATAGTCTAGAGCCCCCCTCCTCAGCTCTGAACACACTACAGGTGTCCAGAACCCTTTTAAAGACTAGAGCCCAACCTTAAAAGCAGGCCTACTATGGTCTTTTCACTAAATGGTGCTGGAAAAATGGATTTCCTTATGGAATATAATGAACGTTGACCTCTACTTCACATCAAACTCAAAAATTAATTCTAAATGGATCACAGACCTAGCTGGGAAAGGTAAAAGCAACAAAGCATCTAGAAGAAAAGGTAAGAGAATATCTTCATGACTTTGGGGCAGGCAGAGATTGCTTAAACATAACACAAAAAAGCACTAACCAGAAAAGAAAAAAAGTTGATTAAGTTGGACCTCATTAAAATTAAAACCTTCTGTTCTTCAAAAGACATTGTTAAGAAAGTAAAAGGGCAAGCCATAAACTGAAAGAAGATATTTCAGATGCTTCTATCTAACGAAGGATTCGTCTTCAAAATATATAACGAACTTCCACAAACCAACAAGAAAAAGACAAACAATTCAATTTTTAGGAATAGCAGACAATTTTTACTTCACAAAAGAAAATATCCAAGTGGCCAACAAGCATTTGAGAAGGTGCTCAACATCATGAGTCGTCAAGGAAATGTGAGTTAAAATCCACAACACACCTATGAGAACGGCTGTAACTAAAAAAACTGGCAATACCAAGTGTTATCAAGGACGGGAAGAAACTTTACTGGTGAGTGCAAATTGGTACAACCACATTGGAATACTGTTTGGCAGTATCTCCTAAAGCTATACATATGCCGACCTTATGATCTAACAATTCACTCCTTCCAAGCCACACAATGAGTCCCTATGTTCACCAAAACACATGGCAGCACGAATCATTGTATCCAAGAGTGGATCACCCAAGTGCCCATAACAGGAGGATGGATAACTAAATATACTGTGATATATTCACATAACGAAATTTTACACAGCTGGGGTCAACACACGTTGTACCCCTATTTTGCACATGTGTATCCCCCATGGCCGTGTTTGAGCTACAGTGGCGGAGCTGAGTAGTTATAGCAGAGAACGTGTGGTCTGCATAGCTGAAAATCTTTTATTTGGCCCTTTACAGAAACAGTTTACTGACTCCTTGCACACGGCACTGAAAAAGACTGAATCTCTACTACACACAAAAACATGGAGAAATCTCACAGACAAAATGCTGAGTAAAAAAAGCCAAACACAGAGTACACTCTGTATGATTCAATTTTAGGCAAAGTTCAAAAACAGGCAAAATTCCTTTATGGTGATGGAAGTCAAAATAGTGGTTACTTCTGGGCAGGGAGGTTAGAGGAAGGGGGCACGAGGGAGCTCATGCTCTGTCTCTTGATGGGGGTGGTATTCCAGAGGTGTGTAATGCAAAAACCCATCAAGCTGCTCAGTTCGATTTTGTGCACTTTACTGTGTATACCTTCTACTTCAATTTTTATTTTTATTTTATTTTTTTAGAGAGAGAGAGTGCACGCGTGTGAGCAGGGGTGGGGGAGGGGTAGAGGGAGAGAATTTTTTTAAGATTTTATCTGTTTATTTGAGAGAGAGAGAGAGAGCGTGAGAGAGCACACAAGAAGTGGGGAGGGGTAGGGGGAGAGAGAGAAACGGACTCCCTGCTAGCTCTATTCTAGGACCCCAAGATCATGACCTGAGCTGAAATCAGGAGTCGGAGGCTCAACCAACTGAGCTACCCAGGCGCCCCTCTACCTCAATTTTTAAAAGGGAAAAAATGCTGGCCTCCAAATAGGATCTGCCACGGGCAAAGCACAGTGGGGGTATTTCTTCTTTCATCCCAGAGATTGGAGTTGGCCATGGAGTGGCCACACCATGGCCCCTTTCTGAATGGGGCATGCCAAGAAGAGGGCATTTTTCCCCACAGGCTGCCATGCTTAGTACAACTTGCTCCCATCAACCTGGCTCCAAATACCTGGATCCAACTGATGGTCCCAAAGGCAGCCTTCACACCTAGCCTTAAATTTCAGTACACCTATGAATCACCTGGGAGCTTGCTAGTGATGCCGATTCCTGACCGCTCCTCCCCCAATTTCCAGTTCTTCTGGGTCCTGGATGGCATTGTCAACAAGCCCTGCTGGTGAATCCAATGCAGAAGACCTAGAGACCACACTCTAAGAGATGGATGAGAGGATGTGAAAGGGAAGGCAAGAGAGCTAAATGGCTCTGGCCGAGACAGGGAAGCAGAGCCTGAGGGGAGGATGCAGCCGAAGAGGCAGTGAATGAGGCTGAGGGAGCAGGGAGATGAGGCGATGAGCATGGGAAAGGGGGCTTGGGGGTCTTCGTGAAGTTAGGCTATGGCGGTGTGTAATGGAAAGCCTCTTCCCCATCTCTCCACCAATGTGGTGTAAAGTGCCCCTTTTTTAATAATAAATATGCTGTGATGTGTGTTCAAGTGTTGAGCTCAGCTTTCCAGGATGAGAAAAGAGGCTGTCCACAGAGACTCAGTCACATCAGGTTTGATAACCATACTGGAAAATGTTTATCGCCCTCTTTCCAGCACTAGGGTCAGTCATTCTTGTTACTCTCTGGTTTCCTTCATAAAGTCCAGGATTAAAGCTGCTTCTCCCCACATCAGGTAGGTATCTGCGTAAGCGTGTATGATAGTCTACCTGACTGTCACAGGCAAGACCAGACGCTACGGCCAGAAGAGTCAGCATTAAGTAGAGGACATGACATGAACTGATGGAAGTCCTCTGCAGCTGTTACAGAGAACTAAACAGGTCTTCAAATACTGGCATATAATAACCTCCAAGGTAGATTTTTAAGGGTAAAAAGCAAGATGTAATAGTATCACATGACTTGTGAGAAGCCAATGGGGGAGTGATACATCTGTATATACTTTTATGCGTGAAATATCTCAGGAAGAACTACAGGAAACTGGCATAATAGTTGCCCCTGGAAGGGGCACCTGAGTGTGGGAGACAAGCAAGGTTGAGAGGGAGACCATTTTTATTCTAGACTCTTCGGTACAGTTTGCATTTTTTTTTAACCCGGCATAAACTTTATTCATTAAAAATTTTGAAATTAAGAAAGGAAAGAAGGAAGAAAGACAGAGGGAGGGAAGGGAGGAAGGAATAGAGTTTTACTAGGCAGACATTGGTTCTCTAAAAGCCAGAGTTCAGAGCTATCCCAGAGCAAGAAGCAAGTACAGGCCCTAGAAGGTTCCTGCTGGCTACACCATGATGCCCGCAGGCAACAAGCCAAGTCTGTTCACCATCCCTGGGGCTGCCTCCTCCACTGCTTCACTCACAGGCTGTGGTAAGAATGAGTTGTCTTGAGGTCGTGCCCACACCCTGGGTGGAAACACCATGCTGTGCCAACATGGAATTTCCAGCAGCTCCTCCAGCACGGTGTAGCAGCTCAGGGGACTCGAAGGCAGAAGCAGGAAGGCTGGAGAGCAGATGGAGCAGAAGCTTGGCAAACACACTAAGGGCTGTAAAAGGGCCTCCTGGTCACTGTCAGAGAGGGAGAGCTCAGAGGCAGGATGGAGCAGTGGTTACAGCTGGAGAACTAGGCTATTTGGGATTAAATCCTGGTTTTTCCACTTAGAGACTTTGAGACCCTCCGAAGCATCATTTCTTACATGTACAAGACAGAATCTACCGTCTAGGGTATAGTGAGAATTAAATGAATTGATGTATATAGTATTTAAGTGATGCTTGGCACAGAACAAACACCCAGCAGATGTTAGCTATTATGGCTCTTGTATCTTATTTGAATTCTAATAGTACTCTGTAAGGCAGGAAGAGATTATTGGCCTATTTAACGTTGATACACCAAAATTTAGATAAATAGATTTCATAAGGGTTAGACAGTGGAGTCACTGATACCAACCTATGCGCCCATCACTAGATCAAGATATAATACTTCCAGCTCCCCAAAGGCTTCTTCATGCCCCCTTTCTTGTCAATCTCCTGCTTCAGAAACCACTATTCTGATTAGTTTTGCCTAGTCTTGAACTTCGTGTAAGCGGAATGATACGGAATGAATTCTTTTATTTCTGCCTTTCTTTGTTCATTGTTGTATCTATGAGATTCACTGTATTGCTGAATGTAGCAGTAATTCATTCCTTTTCATTGCTATGTGAATTTATTTGATAGAATTTTGGGTTTTGCGGGTATTTTGTTGCTACTCTTTGTTATAATATCAACAAAAGTACTTACTGTTAATATCCAATTCAATGGTAAAATATTGAACACTTTTCTTCTGAGTTTGAGAACAAGACAAAAATGTCCACTATCCCCACTTATATTCAACACTTTACCAGAAGTGCTAACCAATGCAATAAGTCAAGAAAAAGAAACAAAAGAGGATTGGAAAGACAGCTGTAAAGCTGTCATTTTTTGCAGATTGCATGATTACGTATGACAAGTCAAAAAATCCATTACTGGAATTAACAAGTGAGTTTAGCAAAGTTGCCAGCTACAAGGTCAATATAAAACATCAATTTTATTTCTGTATATTAGCAGCATTGAAAAATAAGATTTTAAAAATATCACTTACCAACAATGTGTGTGTGTGTGTGTGTGTGTGTGTGTGTCTATACATATATCTGTGTGTGTATATGAGAGAGGAGGGGGAATGATAAAGCAAATGTAATAAAAATGTTACCATTTAGGGAATCTGGAAGAAGAGTACATAGGATTCCTCATGCTAACTTTGCAAAATTTCTTTAGGTCTGAAATGATTTTAAAATAAAAAGTCTCAAAATGCATTTACAATAGTATCAAAAAACATCAGATACCTAGGAATAAATCTATTAAAGGACACAGAAGAGCTACACTAACATCATAAAACATTGCTGAGAGAAATTAAAGAAGACATAAGTAACTGGAGAGAGATACCATATTCATGCATTAGAAAACTCAATACTGCAAGATAGCATTGACCTAAAAATTCAATGCAATTTCAGTTAAAATCCCAGTAGGATTTTAAAAATACAGATATACAAAGAACCTAGAATAGCTAAGACTGGGGTTTGGGAAACTCTGTAAAGGACCAGATAGTAAATACTTCAGACTTATAGACCATTCAATCTTTGTCACAACTACTCATTTTTATGTTTGTAACACAAAAGCAACCATAGACAATACACAGACAAATGGGTATGGCTGTGTTCCAATAAAGATTTATTTACAAAAACAGGCAGTGGGCCAAATTTGTCCTGTGAGTCATAGTTTGCTGACCTCTGGCCAAGACAATCATGAAGAAGAAAAGAAAGTTGGAAACTGACTTTACTGGATATCAAAACTTACTAACTATAAAGCTAAATGTGGCGTATGACTAAAGTGGACTTTGGCTCCAGTCAGACTCAGTTTGTGTGATATAATCTCTCTAAATGTCAGTTTCTAAAGTGTCAAGAATATAATAGTAATAAAATGTACCCCCTTTCTTCCCCCTAAGTGGTTAACATCAACAGAGAGAAAGTTCTCTCTAATGGGAAACTACCCAGCTCTGTGTATGACCTTACCCTCTTCAACATTTTTAGTAAAGACTCCAGTAAAGACATAACACCTGCTTATATTGACCCAAACCTGAGAAGAGTGTCTATGTTAGGAAAGAAAATTGAGGTTCATAGAGGCTTGGATAAGGATGAAAGAATCAAGGAAAACCAACCAAAAACAAGTTGAATGTTGGAAAAAGTACAATCTGGTGGATAAATTGTGAAGCCTAACTTCGATTCAGAGAGATTAAAAGAGAGTTATACACCAAAGTGTGCCTAATGCTATTATTTATAACAGATAGTGAAGACAACTGAAATGTCCAACAATAGCAAAATGGTTCAATAAATTATAAAATGGAATATTAAGTTACAATAAACTCTAAATGAAGGAATTTTATATAGCCATTATGATCCTATATAGTCTCTTTATGAAGTGAGGGTTTGAAGAATATGTAGTATCATAAAATATATGATCTGGGGACACCTGGGTGGCTCAGTTGGTTAAGTGTCTGACTCTTGATCTCGGCTCAGGTCTTGATCTTAGAGTCATGAATTTAAGCCCCACATTGGGCTCTATGCTGGGCATGCAGCCTACTTTAAAATATATATATATATATTTTTTAATCTGAATTTTGTTTTCTTTTGTTTTTTTTTTTTTTTAAGATTTCCTTTATTTGACAGAGAGAGAGAGAGCACAAGTAGGGGAACAGCAGAGGGAGAGGGAGAAGAAGGCTCCCAAAGGGAGCCCGACTTGGGGCTCGATCTCAGGATGCTGGGATCATGATCTAAGCCGCTTAACTGACTGAGTCACCCGGGAGCCCCAAACTGAATTTTGTTTTAAAAAAGTTAAAACAGGGGCACCTGGGTGGCTCAGTCGTTAAGCGTCTGCCTTCGGCTCAGGTCATGATCCCAGGGTCCTGGGATTGAGCCCCGCATCAGGCTCCCTGCTCAGCGGGAAGCCTGCTTCTCCCTCTCCCACTCCCCTGCTTGTGTTCCCTCTCTCGCTGTGTCTCTATCAAATAAATAAATAAATAAAAATCTAAAATAAAAAGTTAAAACACACAAATAGAAAGAAAGTAGACCGAACACTAAACATTTTAATGGTTGATTTGCTTTCTTTTTACCTTTCTACATTTTCCCAAATCTCTCTCTTTTATAATCAAGTTGGGGAAATGGCAATAAACACTCTTTTAACATATTCTTGGATATTTTTGCTGCTCATAAGCCCAAGATGAGTCAACAGTGAGATAGACACATCTGCCAAAAAAACTAACACAACTCTCAGCTACGTGAAGAGAGCAGAGTGTCCTGTAAATAAGAGGTGACAACTTTCGGTCTGCAGATGGCTCATCCTCATATGGAGCCTCGTGTCCAGGTCAGGAAACCACCTTTTTAAAGAACATTGGGACACTGGGGCATGTCCCAAGAAGAATGACCAAGGTCATGAGGAAGATTTATACCATGTATATTTATTCACTTAGAAGTTCATCAGTTCAACCTCCTAGGCACTGTGGGTGAAATGGAAGAGTTGTATCAAAAGATGGTTGATGAGGGGCGCCTGGGTAGCTCAGTTGTTAAGCGTCTGTCTTTGGCTCAGGTCATGATCCCAGGGTCCTGGGATTGAGCCCCACATCAGGCTCCCCACTCAGCGGGAAGCCTGCTTCTCCCTCCCCCACTCCCCCTGCTTGTGTTCCCTCTCTTGCTGTGTCTCTCTCTGTCAAATAAATAAATAAAAAATCTTTAAAAAAAAAAAGATGGTTGATGAATCTAAGGATCCTTATGGGGGCCATGATGGCTGTGTACAACATTTAAAGACCTGTTGTGTAGAAAAGGGACCCGGAGATATCAAGACATCCCAGGAAGGCATAAATAGTCAAATGATTTTCTACGAGGATGCCAAGACCATTCAATGGGGAAAGGACAGTCTCTTCAACACATGGTGTTGGTAAAACTGAATATTCCTATGCAAAAAATTGAAGTTGGCTCTTACTTTACACCATATTTAAAAACTGACTAAAAATGGACCAAAGAACTAAAACTACAAAATTCTTAGAAGAAAAGATAGGGGGATAGCTCCATGACATTGCCTTTGACAATAATTTTTGTTTTGTTTTGTTTTTTTTTAAAGATTTTATTTATTTATTTGACACAGAGCGAGAGAGAGAGACCATGAGCAGGAACACAAGCAGGGGGAGCAAGAGAGGGAGAAGCAGGCCTCAAGCAGGGAGCCCGATGCAGGGCTTGATCCCAGGACCCTGGGATCATGACCTGAGCCGAAGGCAGACACTTAATGACTGAGCCACCCAGGAGCCCCTGACAATAATTTTTGGAAATGACAGCAAAAGCACAAGCAACAAAAGAATAAAGAGATAAATTGGAATTCATCAAAATTAAAAAATTTTGTGCACTGAAGGACTCTATCAACCAAAGTGAAAGGCAACCTATGGAATGGGAGAAAATATTTGCAAATCCTATATCTGATCTTTATGGAGATAGATAGATAGATAGATAGATAGATAGATAGATAGATAGATAGATAGATAATATGGGTACCTGCACCTCCTAATCTTTCCTGGACAATTATAAAAGATTAGTATCCAGAATATATATAACTCCAATAACTCAACAACAAAAAACACACAACCCAATTTTATTTTGTTTTGTTTTATTTTTTAAAAGATTTTATTTATTTATTTGAGAGGGAGTGTGTGAGCACAAGTGGGCGGAGGAGCAGAGGGACAGGGAGAAGCAGGCTCCCCACTGAGCAGGAAGCTTGCGGTGGGGCTCGATCCCAGGACCCTGAGATCATGACCTGAACTGAAGGCAGATATTTAACCAACTGAGCCACCTAGGCGCCCCCACACAACCCAATTTTAAAGATTTTATTTATTTATTTTATTTTGGAGAAAGAGAAAGAGAGAGCAGGAGCAGGGGGAGAGGGAGAGAATCCTCAAACAGACTCCCTGCTGAGCACAGAGCCCAACACAGGGCCCAAGGCAGGGCTCGATCTCATGGCCCTGAGATCATGACCTGAGCCGAAACCGAGTTGGAAGCTCAACCGACTGAGTCACCAGGCGCCCCCACACAACCCACTTGTAAAGCAAAGGACTTGAATTTAAATTTCTCCAAAGAAGATATACAATGGCCAATAAGCACATGAAAATATGCTCAATATCATGAATCATTAGAGAAATGCAAATCAAAACCACAAAGAAATACCATTACACACCCGTTAGGATGATGGGTATTACAAACAAATGAACAGAAAATAGTAACTGTTGGTGAGGATGTGGAGAAATGAGAACCTTTGCATATTGCTGGTGGAAATGCAGAACAGTGCAGCCACTGTGGAAAAGAGCATGACAGTGTCTCGAAAAGTTAAACATAGAATTCCCAGATGGGGCGCCTGGGTGGCTCAGTCATTAAGCGTCTGCCTCCAGCTCAGGTCATGATCTCAGGGTCCTGAGATCGGACCCCACGTCAGGCTCCCTGCTCAGCGGGAAGCCTGCTTCTCCCTCTCCCACTCCCCCTGCTTGTGCTCCCTCTCGCTGTCTCTCTCTCTGTCAAATAAATAAATAAATAAATCTTAAAAAAAAAAATGGAATTCCCAGATGCTCCAGCAAGTCTACTTCTGGGTATATATCCAAAAACATTGAAAGCAGAGTTGAACTTATTCACAAGTACATATGGACTGATGAATAGATAAAATGTGGCATATACTTATAATGGACTATTATTCAGTCTTTAAAAGGAAGGAAATTCTGATTCGTGCTTACAACATGGATGAACCTCGAAGACATTAGGCTAAGTGCAATAAGCCAGTAGCAAAAGGACAAATATTGTATGATTTCACTCATATGGGGTACTTAGAGTAGTCAGATTCATAGAGACAGATAGTAGAATAGTGGTTGCTGGAGTAAGGGGAGGAGGAATCAGGGGTCGCTGTTTAATGGGCACAGAGTTTCAGTTTAGGAAAATGAAAAGTTCTGAAGATGTATGTTGGTGATGAATGCACAGCAATGTGTATGTACTTAATGTCACTGAAATGTACACTTAGTCATGGCTTTTAAAATGGTAAATTTGTTATGTATAGGTTACCATAACTTCAAAAACAAAATTTAAATTAAAAAAAATCATAGAGACAGACAGTAGAATAGTGATTATCAGAAGCAAGGAGAAGAGATGGATGGGGAGTTATTATTTAGTGGGTACAGAGCTTCAGTTTGAGATGATGAAAAAATTCTTTTTTTTTAAGATTTTATTTATTTATTTCACAGAGAGATAGCGAGAGCAGGAACACAAGCAGGGGGAGTGGGAGAGGGAGAAGCAGGCTTCCTGCCGAGCAGGGAGCCCGATGTGGGGGCTCCATCCCAGGACCCTGGGATCATGACCCAAGCCAAAGGCAGACGCTTAAAGACTGAGCCACCCAGGCGCCCCCAAGATGATGAAAAAATTCTAGAGAGGGTTAGTGGTGATGGTTACACAACAGTAAAATGTACTTCATGCCACTGAATTGTATACTTAAAAATGGCTAAAATGGTAAATTTTATGTTGTGTACATTTTATCCCAATAAAAAGTTTTTAGGCAACTGATGAATCACTGAATTCTACCTCTGAAACTAATAATACAGTATGTGTTAATTAAATTGAATTTAAATTTAAAAAATTGTTTTTCAGAGGAGGGGCAATGTGCATGAGTGGAGAGGGAGGGGCAGAGGGAGAGGGAGATAGAGAATCCTAAGCAGGCTCCACACCCAGCATGGAGCCTCACACTGGGCTCAATCTCACAACCCTGAGATCATGACCTGAGCCAAAACCAAGAGTCAGACACTTAACTGACTGAGCCACCCAGGCACCCTTCACAATAAAAATTTTTAATGTGTTACTATTTTTAATCTATTATATTGGCAGATATTTATTTAAAATATATTACAGAACCCATTGTAAGTGACAGCAGAAAAGCAACATTCTCACATGCCACTGTGGGTATGTAAAACCATACAACTTTCCTGGAGAGCAATTTGGTAGTATGTATCAAATGCCTTAAAATGTCCATATACTGGGTGCTTCGGTGGCTCAGTCAGTTAAGTGTCTGACTCCTGATTTCGGCTCAGGTCATGATCTCAGGGTTGTGGGATTGAGTCCTGCATCAGGCTCTGCACTCAGGGAGGAGTCTGCTTAAGATTCTTTCTCTCCCTCTTTCTCTGTTCCTCCCCCCACCAAATGGCTCATGCACATGAGTGCTCTCTCTTTCTCTTAAAAACAAGCAAACAAACAAAAAATGTCTATACACTTAGAGCTAACTTGAAGGTATTCTCATTGGCCAAAGATGGGACAATTTGAGCATCAGAAAGAACTATTGCAATGAATTGAAACTCTTTCAATATTTTTTATAAATCCTTAAGTGGATAATGATACTTAAAAAAAATTCATTCATTATGTTAGAGGTTGAAGCAACAACAATAATGAGCAACAACTCATTATTCTGCTAATTGATCAAGATTATCAAGCAGTTATCTTGCTTTTCTGGTAGGAAATGTATACAGGATAACGAAACAACTTATAAGGAAGAATACAAATAATCAGAGATAATAAATGCAAAAGGAATGTTATAATTAGAAAATCATCATTTTGTAACTCCAGTGAAATAATGGATCTAAGCAATAATCATCAATCTCCATTAAAATCATCCAGTGGAAGTTTGATGAAAACTTGATAGCAGGGGCGCCTGGGTAGCTCAGTCATTAAGCGTCTGCCTTTGGCTCAGGTCATGATCCCAGGGTCCTGGGTTCGAGACCCACATGGGGCTCCCTGCTCCGCGGGAAGCCTGCTGCTCCCTCTCCCACTCCCCCTGCTTGTGTTCCCTCTCTCGCTGTGTCTCTCTCTGTTAAATAAATAAATAAAATCTTTAAGGAAAAAAAAAAGAAAATCTTGATAGCAGATGAAACATGCTGGTATCACCTGAATCCACTGATTTCTCTTAACATAAATTAAAGTGAGGCCATAGACATTATGTTCTTTCTGATTTGATGCAACAGATAATAGGAAGAACTGCCTATGAAGTATTCTTGAAAAAAAGAAAATTTAATATAATCAAGTCTCTAGAGATGATTATTAGTTTAAGGGAAATATTGGGGAATAAAGGAAACATATTAAATGCTACCACAAAGAACAATTAGCTAAATCCAGATTGTGGGAAGGTTTACAGGAGAAATGATGCAAATTCTTCAACAAATAAATGGTATGAAAATAAAGGAGTGTCACACCTGCCAGAATAGCTAAAACAAAAAAAGGCCTGGGAATACCAAGTGTGAGCAAGGACATGGAACAACAGGTCCTCATACATTGCTGGTGGGAATAAAAATTGGTACAACTTTGGGAAACTGCCTGGCAGTATCTCTAAGGCTAAAAATATGACCTAGCAATTCCTATATATTTACCCAAAGAAATTAGTTTGTGCGAGAACAAAAATACACATACAAAAACGTTTATAGGAGATTTTATTCATAGTCAAACACTGGAACCAAGCCAAATGCCCATCAATAGGAAAATAAAGAAATAAATTCGTACAGTGGAATGCGACACAGCATAAAAAAAAAAATGACCTGCAGGTTTGCAAAACAACATAAATGAATCTCACAGATATGTTGAATGAAAGAAATCAGACACAAGAGAGTACATACTATATGATTCCATTTATATGAAGCTCAAAAACAGGCAAAACTCACTGGTGACGTTATGTCAACGTCTAGTGCGTTGGGGTCCCTGGGTAAGGGTTGCGAAAGAACCAGGACACAGGGGATGCAGAGCAAAGGCAGCACTTGCAACTGCATGCTGTCGTTTATTTTCCACACAGCTATATACTTGCAGCAATCAGATAAACATAACGATGTGTACTTTTCCCACATAATGGGATTAAGCTAACATCCTTGAAAAAAGATACACAAGGTTTATCAAGAACAGAATGTATGCTCGCTGAATTAAAGAATTCTCTCAGCCACCCTTCCTCTGGAGTCAGCATGTTCTTGTCCTAAGAAGGAACACCTCTAATCTAGGCAAGAGCCACTTCTTGCTGGTCCAGGCATTTAGAACTTGCAACATGAGATAAGAGGAAGAGAACATTTTCTCTTCCTGGCCCAGGCCTGCCTGGCTGTCCTTAACCTCACTGCAGTTCTCAAATGACCCTGGCTCGCAAGGGGCCTACAAGCCTATACCATCTCAATTCCCTCCTTTTTCTTTTGTTTTAATAAAATTGCCTTCCAGAGGGTGGCCATAGAATTCTGTGATGGCTTTAAATAGCAAAAATGCAACAGCATGAAGCATAAGATAATAACCAGTAGTACGAACCCCATTCCTCCTGCAGTGTGCCCCAAACTCTGAATAATACCTTTAGGATCCAGTCCCTCAAGTTGTTTAAGGAATAAATCGGCCAACGTGGCAGCATCTTCAGTCTCAAAGGGTCTACCAAACACTTCCTGAATATTTGTATGTAAATTATTGATCATGTCAGTCGCTGACGAGTTACCTTCTAAGTATCTTTGGATGATGCTCCAATCATGCTGTGATGCATTGTATCTTAAATTAGTAACACAAAAGGTTGTGGAATTCCAATCGCAACGCAGCCAAATTTGCCTCTCTAGCGTCAAGACCTTCTTTCCTAACCAACTCACAGTCTGTCTAAGGACATCTATTTGTGTTTGTAAGCGAGTATCAATCATAGTTTGTGAAAGCCAAAGATCCCGAGAGTCACGGTGCCAATTTTCCACAAAATGTTTAGTTTGTAAAGATGTATGTAGTGCTATACCTGATACCGCGGCTAATGTAGTAACTGTGATTAAACTTAAAATAATTGCCACAACAATGCCAACAAGACGTTTTGTGCGTTTTAACACCTTCTTGAAAAATTCTAAAACCAAGGCGTCTACGGGATTTTGCGCCCACGGTCGTTCTAAATTTACCGGAAGCCAAATATGAGAACGTTGTTGCAAAATCATAAGAGAATATTCTGGCTTAAATTCTATAGAACTATTAACACAAGAGTATAATCGGCATTTGGTACAGCTAATTCCATTATCAAAGCTAAAATTCCCTATCAGAAACAAATATGGTAAAGGCACACATGCAGTCACATTCATTTCTTTAAACATGGTGAAGTTATAAGTTGATGCAGAATTTGCTGTGCCAGAAAAGGCTCCATTGTACATTCGAACAGTCTTAAGCGCAGCTGCAATTTTCCGTAAGTGCGTTTGAATATGATCAGGAAATTTCTGATGTGATATACGAGGGTCTGCGATGCCGCCATCTCCCCAGGCCATCAATTGATAATTCACCACTGACTCATTCCATTGGCTCCGCGGTGGCATCCAGATTTAGGTGTGCCATGGCTTGTAACGGAAGCTCATCCTGGTCCGGATTCCCCATCCGTCGCCTGGCGGGATACGGTGCCGTGCGAATTGGTCCTCGACCGGATCCATCTCGCGGGGAGCCAGGCACAGGTCCGTCCATCCTCTGTGGAGACATAAGCATAACCCTTCCCTCTATAAAGTAATAGCCCTGGTTGCCACTCTGCATCTGCAGCCGGTTTAAACCATATATATTCATTTAACGGAGGAGGAGCAGCCTCTCCCTCTATGAAATGCTTTTCTGCTCGGGAAAGAATATCTCCCTGCGGAAGATTCAAGAAATTCAGTGTAAATAGTGCCTGTATCAAAATAGAACGCGCATTAGATTGAGTGAATGATAATATATGATCCTTTTTCCTCCTTTTTAATTTTTTAATTTGCAACTTTAAAGTACTATGCGCACGTTCCACAATAGCCTGTCCTTGGGGGTTGTACTCAATGCCTGTTTTATGCATTATACCATATTGTTTACAAAAGGCTTGAAATTTTTTACTTCCATATGCAGGTCCATTGTCCGTCTTAATAGTAGATGGTAAACCCATCACAGCAAAAGTTTCCAACAGATGTGTGATGACATGTTGTGCAGTTTCGCCAACTTGTGCTGTAGCCCACATGAATTGAGAATAAGTATCTATTACCACATGCACATAAGACAATCGACCAAACTGTGCCACATGAGCAACATCCATTTGCCAAAGTTCATTGGCATATGTACCTCGGGGGTTTACCCCAGCTTTTATAGTGCGCAGATGTAAAGGTCTACAGATTGGAGATTGCTTCACGATATGTTTTGCCTGACGGTATGGAATTTTATATTGAACATGTAACCTTCCGGCATTGGTGTGTAATAAATTATGTTCCTCCTCCGCAGATGCAAAGGACACCAAAGCATCCACCTGAGCATTACCATGTGTCAATGAACCAGGAAGATTAGTATGGGAACGAATATGAGTCACATAAATACGGGCATTCCGATTCCTTAGCAAGGTTTGTAGGAGCAAAAATAGGCTAAGTAAGTTGGACTTATGTGAATGCACAACAGCAGTGTATATATTTTTAAGGACTCCTACAGCATAAGCAGAATCAGCGATGATATTTACAGCAGAGGGAAAATCCTTTAACACCTGAGTAATGGCGAACAATTCATTTTGCTGAACTGAATCAAAGTCTGTATACTGAACCCAATATTTAGTAGGGGTCCAGTAAGCACTTTTAGTTTTTGAACCGTCAGTAAAGACTGTGGGTGCATCAATTAGGGGTTGATTACTGATGATATCTTGAATAACAAACTCTTGTTTACGAAAACAGTCCCATAACTTTCCTTTGGGAAAATGATAATCAATTTGACCAACATACCCCGCAAGAGCAATTTGTAGTTCTTCCATATTTCGTAACAAAAATGAAAATTGATCCTTGGACAAGGGGATAATAATGTCCATAATATCATAACCAGTTATGGTTATAGCCCTGTCTCGAGCTTGTTCTATCAAATATGCTATTTGAATACCATATGGCGTAATATTTTTTGAAAAATGATGTTTAGTATAGATCCATTCAATGGGCAACTCACTTTGACCTAGTATAGCCGTGGGATATTGCCATGTGTTAAGGATGTATAATTTT
The DNA here is from genome assembly GCF_037043125.1 of Eumetopias jubatus. NCBI lineage: Eukaryota > Metazoa > Chordata > Mammalia > Carnivora > Otariidae > Eumetopias > Eumetopias jubatus. Next base: position 124,147,062 of record NW_028274816.1, read on the forward strand.
AAAGGTAATGAGGGATCAATCCGGGTCAAGAAGGCAGATTTGATTTTTTCCTCTACAATTTCTTTTTAGGTGTCCTATTTGGCCATAACCAAAACACTTCATGCTATCTAGCTGCTTAGATTGTAGGGAATGCCAAGTAGTGGCCATGGTTTCAGCAAACAACTGCATCTTTCGACTTTCTGATGTTACATCCTTACAGGCCTTCATGAAGGTATTAATGTCTCCTGTATCCTTAATGGGTAAGATAACTCTCTTACAATCCTCATTAGCATTCTCATATGCTAGCAACTTCAACAGTTGTTGTCTAGCCTCTTCTCCAATAACAGTTCTTTCCAAAGTCAGTTTTAATCGTGATAAGAACTCAACATAAGGCTCATTAGTCTTTTGAATAACTTTAGTCCATGATCCATCGTGCTCCCCTGTTGGCCGGATACGTTCCCAAGCCTCTAAACCTATCTCCCGCAATTGCTCATGAATTTCTTCAGGGGTATTAACCTGAGCAGCAATATCAGAATATTGACCTATACCTGCCAACATTTGGTAAGTTATGGCCTGTATCCGAGGATTGGGATTTAGAGCGTTCTGACGAGCACGATCCATACAAAGCTCAGAAAACCACATCTGCCACTGCAGATACTCAGGCTCTTTCAGAAGGGCTCTACAAAGAACCCTCCAATCTTCAGGAGAGAAGTTATTATAATGTCGAGCTAATCCATTAACTAGCTCCTTAACATAATGCGACTGTGGTCCATATAGAGACACTGCCTTTTTCAAGCGACCAATGTCCTCTATTCCGATACCTTCATAATATGGTGCTTGTGCTACTCCCTGGACCGGGGGAGGCCTAATGACAGGAAAAGCAAAGACAGAATTACCAGCCTCACTTTCATCATCGGTATCTCCTAGCGCATCAAGCTCAGCTAAAGCAGCAGAAAGGAAAGGATTCTTGGGAGAGAAAACTGGTGCGGATGGCAGAGGCCGAGCGGAGGGCTTTTTAGAGGACTTCTTAGATCCCTCCGCCATAGCCATAACCCGCTGAAAAACCTTCCACAACTGCTCCGTCTCGGGATCTGACTTATTATGTCGAACCCGCCGCCAACTATCCATGTCTAAAGTACCCTCATCTGGAAACCAAGGATTCCATTCTCGAATCACTTTCAAACACATCTCAATATCGGTAGAAGCAACAGTGATGCCATAGACAGCAAGCGAATGCTTCAGCATTCGAACATAAGGAGTAGAAGTTCCTTGTCCCATAACCCTGTACTTACTCAAGTTACTCACCCTTCCTGAACGTCCTTCAGGGTCCCTGTTCGGGCGCCAATTGTCAACGTCTAGTGCGTTGGGGTCCCTGGGTAAGGGTTGTGAAAGAACCAGGACACAGGGGATGCAGAGCAAAGGCAGCACTTGCAACTGCATGCTGTCGTTTATTTTCCACACAGCTATATACTTGCAGCAATCAGATAAACATAACGATGTGTACTTTCAGTACATAATGGGATTAAGCTAACATCCTTGAAAAAAGATACACAAGGTTTATCAAGAACAGAATGTATGCTCGCTGAATTAAAGAATTCTCTCAGCCACCCTTCCTCTGGAGTCAGCATGTTCTTGTCCTAAGAAGGAACACCTCTAATCTAGGCAAGAGCCACTTCTTGCTGGTCCAGGCATTTAGAACTTGCAACATGAGATAAGGGGAAGAGAACATTTTCTCTTCCTGGCCCAGGCCTGCCTGGCTGTCCTTAACCTCACTGCAGTTCTCAAATGACCCTGGCTCGCAAGGGGCCTACAAGCCTATACCATCTCAACGTTAGAATGCAGAATAGTGGTTACCTCTGGAGGAGGGAACAGACAGGGAAAGGGCACAAAGGAATCTATGGGTAAGTCTTGTCATTCCTTGTGGAAATATTCCATGTCTTAATCTGGGTGTTGGCTACATAGCTGTGTCTATATATAAAAAAATCATCACGCTGGACACTCAAAATTAGTGTACTTTATGCACTCTATTATTATGAATTTTTTTAAAACAGCATTTTTTAAAAGCTGGAGACATTTTAGAAATTTAGGATCCCGTGGTGCATTCGGTTGTGATATCTCTTTGAGACTCTTCCAATCCAAGACAGTTTTTCTGTCTTTCATGACCTTGACACTTTGGAAGAAGACTGCTCTGTTCTTCAATTTTAGTTTGATGTTTTCTCATGATTAGATTGAGGCAAGAATTTTGGGCAAGAATAGCACAGACATGCTGTTGTGTTCTCAGTGTCTCTTATTCTCTCCCATTTATAATTGTCTTAAATATTTCCTCTACGTACATTGAGAACCACATCATACTTAGTAATTTTGTATTCAACCATCAAACATAATTTGGAAAACTCAAAAGGAGAAGGAGACTATTGTATTTACCCATAGATTTCTTCCTTCCTTTGTTCTTTCTTCCCTTCTGATGTTCTGAGATTCTTTCTTTTACCATTTCCCTTTTTTTCCCCTAGAACTTCCTTTAGCCAGTTTTTAGGGTAGACAGATTCTGGAGGCAAACTCTCTTAGTTTTCCTTCCTCTACAAATGTCTTGATTTATCGTTCATTCCTGAGAGATATTTTCTATGTCACTGGTATAGAAATCCGGGTTGACAGTTCTTTTCTTTTGGCCTCCGTGGCTTCTGCTGAGAAATATACTGTCATTCGAAGTGCTTTCTTCCTATAGGTAAGGTGTCATTTCTCTCTTGCTACCTTCAAGATTTTTTTCCTCTGGGTTAACTTTTTAGAAGTGTGAATATAATGTATCTTGGCATGGATTTCTTTAGGATTATCTTGTTTGATTTTTTTTTTCAGCTTCTTGAATCTATGTCTTTTGCCAAATTTAGGACATTTTTATCCATCATTTCTTCAAATTCATTTTAAGCTTCACTCTCTCCTCTCCTGGGACTCCAATGACATGAATGTTGTGTCTTTTGTTTGTTTCCTAGGTCCCTATGGCTCTGTTGTTGTTTTGTGTTTTTTTTTTTTTTTTTTTCTCTTCAGTCTATTTCTCTCTGTTGCTCAGATTTGGGAATTTCTATTGTTCTAACTTCCAGTTCACTGATTCTTTCTTCCATAACCTCTATTCTTCTGTTAAGGCCATCAACTGAATTTTAAATTTTTGGTTATTGTATTTTTCTGTTCTAAAATGTGTTTTATTCTTCTTTGATCTTTTGTTTCTTGGCCGAGATTTTATATTTTTTCATTTATTTCAAGCATGTTTGTCATTGCTTGTTCAAGCACTTTCATGATGGCTGCCTCAAAGTCCTTGCCAAATAATTCTAATATCCGTGTCACCTTGGATTGGTGTCTGTTAACTGTCCTTTTTTTTTTTTTTTTTTTTAGAGAGCTCCCTCTCCCTCTCTAGAGAGCATGCAAACTGGGGGTAGGGACAGAGGGAGAGAGAGAAAGAGAATCTCAAGCAGACTCCCCACTGAGCGTGGTGCCCCAACACGGGGCTCAATCTTATGACTCTGAGGCCATGACCTGAGCCGAAATCAAGAGTCAGACACCTAATCAACTGAGCCACCCAGACACCTCTCTGTTAACCATCTTTTCTCATTCAAGTTGATATTCCTGGTTCATGGTGTGATAAGTGAGTTACAGTTGAATTCCAGACATTTTGGATATTATATTATGAAATTCTGAATTTTATTTAAATCTGTTTTAGCAGGTCTTCTCTGAGACAGCATCCAGCAGGAAAAAGAAGACCCTGCCTCATTGCTTCCAGGTGAGGGTAAAAATCCAGTTTCCTCACTTAGCTTCCACTGACACTCTGGGAGGAAGAGGCAAGAGTGCCTTTTACTGCTCACTGTGTGGTTTCCACTGACATCATGGTGGGGAAGTGTTGTTATCACCGGTGGTAGTGAAAGCTTTGACTCTCCACTAGGCTTTCTCTGACACTACCTCAGTGGAGAGAGGGGAGGAAGCCTCCCTACAGACACCAAATGTGGGGCTCTAGACTCCCCATTCAGCCTTTGAAGATGGAAGTAGAAGTGGGGCCACAGTTCTTTCTGTGGTATTGCCTGGAGTAGAGCAGTTATTTTCTAAAAGTTTTCTGTTTTGCTAGGTTGTCCCTTTCCTTGTACTTTGGCTGGAGAGAGCAGACTTTTCTTAGGCCTTCCCCCCCCGGCCCCGTGCTCAGTGGGTGTTTCTAGGCTGCTGCACCCAGGACACAGTCTGGGATATAGGAGGCAAAAAGAAAATCCTAGAGTCCCAAGGTCCTTAGCTCGTCAGTCTTCTTCTCTCTACCACTATGAGTCTTGTTATGTTTATTTTATATAGCATGTCCAGAATAGTTAGGTGTACTTAAAGTGGGAGGAATAGGGAAAAGTGTGTCTACTTCATCTTGTCTAGAAGTAGAAACCCAGCATCATAATAAAATTGTATAAATCTGTGTATTTCTAAAGCAACAAGAAGATGGGTTTTGTTCCATAGATGATATTACCACTGAAGTAAACAAGAAAGGGCTTTATGGTTCCCAAGAATATTGTATTTAATAAAATATCCTGCTTTGAGGATATCTACTTTTAAGGATATTTCATTGGTCGGGAAAAATTAGGCAGTACATCAATTTTTACTTGAACTTTTAATTTTGAGATCATTGTAGATTCATGGGCAGAAATAATACAGAAAGATCCCAGGTACCCTCTACCAGTTTCACCCCATGGTAAAAATCTTACAAAACTATAGTACAATACCACAACCAGGATAGTGACATTGACACAGTCAACATCAGATAGAACATTTAAATCATCACAGCGATCCTTCATGTTGCCCTTTTATCAGCCATGTTCATGTTCCCTCCTACCCCCATTCCCCTGTCCTTAACCCCTGCCAACCATTGATTTGTTCTCCATTTCTACAATTTTGTCATGCCAAGAGACTGTATGAATGGAATCGCACTGTATTTAACCCTTTAGGATTGGTTTTTTTCACTCAGAATTATTCTCTGGAGATATATTCCAGTTGTTGGGTGTATCCATAGTTCATTCCTTTTTATTGCTGAGTAGTGTTCCTCGGTGTGGATATTCCACAGTTTGTTTGTTCCTTAACTCATTGAGGGACACCTGGATTGTTTCCAGTTTGGGCTATTACAAATAAAGCTGCAGTAAACATTTATGCATGCGTTTGTGTATGAATGTGAGTCTTCATTTACCGGGGACAAATACCCAAGGGTGCAATCGCTAGGTTTGGTAGCTGTATGTTTCATTTTTTAGGAAACTGCCAGACTGTTTTTTCAGGGTGGCTGTACCATTTACATCCCCACATCAATGTGTGGGTGATCTAATTTCTCAGCATTTGAAGTTGTAAACAATTTTTAATCTAGCCATTCTGATAGGTGTGTAGTGATATTGCATTGCAGATTTAATTTGCATTTTCCTAATGGCTAGTGATACTGGACATTCTTTTTCATGTGTTCATTTGCCCAGTAAACATTCAGGGACATGTCCCTTCACGTCTTTTGTCCATTTTTGATTTGGATTTTTTCTTTTTTACGATTGAGTTTGAGAGTTCTTTTACATTCTAGATGTAAAAGAACTATCAGACACATCACTGGCAAATATTCTCTCCCAGTGTGTAGCTTGTCTTTTTGTCATTGTAAAAAAGTTTCAAAGCAAGTTTTTAATTTGATGAGATTCCATTTTTTCCTCTTATAGGATTGTGTTCTTGGTGTCTAGCTCTTTGCCTGGTGCTAGATCCCAAAGATATTCTCCTCCGTCTTTTTTTTTTTTTTTCTAAAGGGTTTAGAGTTTTACATTTTACATTTAAGTCTGTGATTCATTTTGAGTTAAGTTTTGCATAAGATGCAAAGTTTAGAGGGAGGTTTATTTATTTATTTACTTTTCCTAAAGATGTCTAATTGCTCTAGCACCATTTGGTGAAAAGCTATCTTTTCTCCTTTTGCTCCTTTGTCAAAAGCCAGTTGGACTCATTTAAGCTTTTTATTTGCGTGCTCATCTATCCACCTGGTTTCACCAAGGTCTGAGGCAGCAGAGTCTTTCTTAAGGGGTTCTTTCTTAACTAAATAACTTCAAGATCAGTATTTTACAAGAAGCCTGGGATCCTTTCATGATACATACGGCCTTCGAAGTTCCCTTATCATATAAAGTGGATCAGGGAAGTCTCAGCAGGGAGCTGACCACGCTATAGGTGGAGGGTCGGACTAGAACAAGGGATAGCAGCTCAAGGGGTCCTGCCAAGGAGCCAGGGTAAAAAAAAAAATTGGGCCCAAATGCAGAAAGAGGCCGGAGCTGAAGGGAGGGAAGCCCAGAAGCTGCAAGGCAAGAAGACAGTCCAGATCAAAGCAAGTAGGGGACCTGGGGAACTTTGGGAGCCAGAGAAGACCTGGGGGGCAGGGGGTAGTTGTTGTTTGTGCCCAGGCAGTAACTGAGCTAGGGAGCTCCTGTGTGCCAATCAGGAAGAGGTCACCCCTTCCTCGGGGCACATGCAGCCGGCACCCTGGCTCGGCAGGTGAAACGAAGGTGAGGAAACGGCCCTGGTGACTAAGACACTGGCTGTGCTGACCCCAGCCAGCACTGTCCCCCTGTGAGAGCCAGCCTCATAGGTGATGACACTGTCACAGAGGTTCCTGACCTGGGGCCCAGGCCTGGGTTTAAGTGGGCCTGGAATTTTATACAGCTATTGCATGGTGGCCTGAGATGTTGAGGTTTGTTTCTGTTTCCCCAAAACTGAGAACCGCGGGGACTAGTATACCACATAGCAAGGGCCATGAGCCACCGGCTTGGAAGGAAGCGGCCTTCCCACCAGGCCTGCCTAGAGATAACCCTTGGAAGCACCAGAGCCGCACCCCCTTCTCCCCACCACCCTGGTCTATACAATAAGCTGGAGGGTTGTGGGAGTCTGGAAATGTCTCCTGGGAGAGAAGAGTGTTTGGGAAGTTATTCCATCCGTCCTCTGGGGGTGGAAGGGGAGAGTGGGACTTTTGACCGAGTTTCAACAGGGACAAGGGTCAATAAAAATCTGAGGGTATCTGCACAATGGGGAGACTGACACCTCATTGTTTATTTGGATGTCTGCAGAGCCACCAGGCAGCTCTGAGGCTCCTGGAGTCATAGGGTCAAGAAAAGGCAAGGATCACTCCCTCCAATCCCACGTTCCTGCCCAGTTCTCTCTGCAGGCAGAGCTGGGGCTGTGGAGGGTAGGATGAGCTGGGAGGCTACAGGTCTGCTGGCAGCGAGGAGGCAAGTGGCGCTGGGCACAGAGGCATGAGCAACGGGTGCTTCCGGCTGGAAGACGGCCTGAAGATTCCAGATCTCAAGGGAGAGTCAAGGCCTGCCAAAGTCCCTTGACCTCATGGCCCACCAAGGGCGTGTGGTCTGCCCAGGCAGGAAAAAGCATTTCATCACTGACGTTGTTTAGTGTTATCTGTGCATAATGATGGTAAATGCAAACTGACTTTTATCAGTCTAACGACTGCTTTTAAATTCTCTGTGGTGTCCTCACCACACTCCCCGCCCTCCCCATATGTCACTTGATGCTGACAATGAGTCCCTACAAGCAGAGCCCTTAGGAGGCGCCTCCTCTGACTTGAACCAATCCAAAGATCAGTGAGGGAGTAACAGAGGGGGACCAAGGGGTGCAGCAAGAGCAGACATTCCTCACACGCACACCTCAGAAGGAAAAGAGCCTCCTGGTAGCCTGGGAGGAGGAGGGAAGCTTGGAACTGAGGACAAGATTGAAGGCTTTAAATGGACAGAACTTACATCGTTAATATTACGACTTGATAACTTACGCAAGACTGGTTTCTCTCCCAGCTTTCCTGAGGTGTAATTGACAAATACAACTATACATATTTAAAGTGTACAAAATGAGACGTTTCAATAAATACAAGTGACTCAGATGTAATGGGGACAGACTGAGACATCCTTCAGGATGCTCGTCGAGAGAGGTGCACCTGCAGGAAAGAGGGTTGGGAGCAAACAGAAAAATAATACCATTCCTTTTGAGATTTTTTTAAAAATCTATTTGTCAGAAAGAGAGAGCACAAGCAGAGGGAGTGGCAGAGGGAGCGGCAGAGGGAGAGGCAGGCTCCCCACTGAGCAGGGAGCCCGATGCGGGACTTGATCCCAGGCTCCTGGGATCACGACCTGAGCCGAAGGCAGATGCTGAACCGACTGAGCCACCCAGGCGTCCCATACCGTTCTTTTTTAAAGAGTGAGTTGTAATTCCTCAAGTAAAGCAGCTATATTGGAATTTTTTTTCTGTGATAAAGCATATACACGTTTTTATGGGGAGAGGTTATATGCTTTCAACAGATTCTCAAAGGGTTCTGGGACCCAAAGAAGATTCAAGAGCATAAGGACCTCACCAGGCTGGCTACCGACCACCCAGACCGTTAACTCAAACCACTCTTTCTGATGACATTTTCTTAGTTCAGCAGACATCTTCCCAACACTATGTGATCTTGGACAAGTTACTAAACTTCTCTGTTCCTAAAGTCCCTGATTTGTAAATGAGGTTAACAACCCCACCCACCTCACAAGGCTCTTGTGAACATGAAATAAGTAAATGTATGGGAAATGCTTAGAACAGAAGCTGGTATATAATTATTGCTTACATAAGAGATGGCTGTTATTACTAATATTTTTATTAATGTTATTTGTTGGACCTCTGGGGGAACCTAGGGAATGTCTGCATGGCTCCCTTATGACTGGCTCACTTAAGCGATGCCCATTTCTGAAGTGTTTTTTTTTTTTCTAGAGCAAAGCCAATACTTAGAGCCAAAAACCGAGAAAAAAAAAATTAGCCGAAGAGCTGAATCACTTGTCTCACCCAGACAGGGGAAACCCCATGCCCGCCATGCTCAGAACTGATCCAGGTGCCTCAGAATGCACTGGTTTACTAAACTGGGGAAGCTGGAGAGCTCTCTTCCTGTCCTTTGACTTGACAGTGGCTTACTGTCCCTCCGGTAAGGGGACAGCCCAGCCCTGTTTCACAATGCCAACTCATGCCCTCTGCTGGTCATAAAACAGCACGCTGCCCTAGAGAGAAGACTTACGCATCATCCCTGCCATTCACTTTGCACCCTGGAAGGAACCTATGCCTCCCAAACGGCACAAAGTTGGAATCTGAGCTGACCTCACTGAGCCCTCTCCCAAGTGGAAACTTTCTCATTAAATGGGATGGAAGCAGGAGATGGAACTTATGCACTTAATCCTGTAACTACCTCCTGTGAGCTATGTTGGTTATTAATCCAGAGAAGCTGGAAGCCCCCTCCTGCCCCCCAAATGGCCTACAGGAGTGATACGGGTCACAGTGGTGCTGAACACTTGTACCTGCAATGCAGATATTGGCAGTAGGTTGTGAAAGAACTAGATGAGAGAAGACAAGAAAACTAGCTCATTGAATCTCTTGCAAATGTGCTTCCGAAAAGCTGCCTTTGTCTACAAAGTCAAACATTGGAACCAGGCCAGTTTGTCTGCTGGTTCACGAGGGAGAGCTCCGGGCAAGGATATTTGCCCTTGGGCAGGAACCACTCTTCCTACGGATGCCGACTCTGGCTTTCTGCCACCACCCCGGGAAGTCCACACTCCAGGTAGAAATGCCAAAATGGGCACATACTTCGGGAATTTCCAATAGCTGAAGCTCCTGCTCAGTCCACGAGGCCCGGGCCGTTCTTTGTGTCTCCTTTGGTCAAGACTCTCCTGGTTATTTCACTTTTTCTTTTGACACATCACAAGGGGGCAAATACAGTATTGCACAACCAGTGGGGGGAAAAAGGCATGGGAGTTTTCTGGTGGTTTGCTGAAGCTGGCTTGCTTGTATTACTTGTATTGGCTGTGTCTCTAAAGTCCATCTTTTTAGAAGTCAACTCATTATGAGCAACCACCTCACATCCCTGAACCAAAGTTAAAAATAAATGTGACATGGGATCAGGCTTTGATGCAGGAGCTTCAATATGAGTTAACCGCTCTCCTCAGAAGAGCCATCATTGATCTGTGCTTTCATGATTTCGTGGCAAGACCATTTTCGCTCCTGCAAAATCATGGTCAAAGATGTCTTTGAGCAACTGATCTCGAGTCCCTTGCATGAGGCTCTACATAATCTAATTTTCTAACCATGAAATGCCAGGAGAATGTTTGCTCCTCCAAACAAAATCATTTGTAGCTGCTACTGCTTCTTTCCTTCTCCTTCTTCAAATGATGATAAATCTCACATGGCCTACCTACCATTTTTATTTTTGCCTTGGGTGCTAGGAAGCTCAGAGTTAAAGTTCCTGCTCAGACTATTTTATCCACATTCCTGATGGAATATTTCAACTACTTTGCTATAACCAGCTTCTATTCTATCTCTTGAAATTCCTCGTTTTCACTGTGTTTAAAATTATAAAAAACCCCGCATGTCCTTTTTTTTAATAAAGAGGCAGGATAAAATTAGTTAATTAAATCTGACTTTGGGGGTAAGCTCCCATGCCACTTAAAATAGAATTGAACACCTAATGTTCAGTGAAGCTTGGTGATTGCTATTGTTCAGAAAGAATTAGCTCTGGGTGGGGTTTGCGTTACTGATTTGAATCTGTTTTCTTGGAGCTGATTGGAATTGATTGGTGAGGCTGAGGGGCAGTCACTTCCTACACTCTTTTGTTTGAAAGGATTGTGTTTTGCATCACAGCCCAGGGCGGCAAGCAGGTGCAGAGGCTCAAAACAATCTTTTCTGCTCTTGGCAAAGATCTTCTGACAGCTATACACATCCATGTTCTTACCTTTCAGCCAAACCTTGCCACAAGTAACAGCTCTGCGAAAATCTCAATAGAACAAAAGGTGTCCAAGCCCTGGGACTTAAAAGAGGTCCACTTCTTAAAACAATTACCAACTAACAAAGTAGCAGAACAACTGATATATTTGGACTGGGCTCAGGTTCGGCTACAGGGAGGTGGGACGGTTTCTGGTTCATGGAACGCGGGACATGTTCCCAGCATTGTCTTAGGGCCCCGTTATTTACAAAACCAATCAACGGCAATTCAATCAGTTAGAACCCTCAGTTAATTGGAGCCTTATCCACCCCATTCTCAAATGTAGGTGCTTTGTTTTTAACATAAAAAGCCACATTACAGGAAGTTACATTTATGTCTGAGAGGTAACAAAAATACCAATAACCAGGGAATGTCCTTGACTTAACCCAAGTTCTTATATAGCTGTCTGTACCCGTACTGCAAATAGCATTGCTGTACTGAGCCTGCAGGTGCTATGGCATCCTCAGTTCCTATAGGAAAAAGCATTTTCTCTCACTATAATTTTAACAAGGGTTCAAAAGTGTGTCAACCAAAATAGAGTGGGTTTCCATTCAGTTAACACAGAAAGGGCAAGATGTCATTGCCATCTCTTCCATGAGCACTTTGGCCAAGCAAGCTTTGTGAAAATGCTTCCTTTCCAAATGCCTCTCCTTGAGGCATTAAAAAACAACAACTAAAACAAAAACAAAACTCAGAAGCCTCCTGTGTGGCCCGAAGGGGTCAATTCCTTAAGGAAGTAATTATGTCCTTCTAGTCAAAGTTACGGAATATCTACTCTGTGTTTGGATGAAGACAGACAGGTACCCACATAGCACTGCTCTTCATCCCCGCAGAAGACACGTGGGGCTGATGGTCCTGGGACCCCTGCATGGCAGCCAGCAACCGCTATCAACCCGCGGTGCCCAGAAGACACAAGCAGCTCCAACCTCCTATACCAGTTGTTCACTGCTCACCTACTATGTGCCAGGCTGGGAAAACAAACATGAATAAGGCACTGTCCTAGCAGAGCCCACAGTCTAAAGGGACAGGCAGACATACAAACAGACTCCTAGGGGCACCTGGGTGGCTCAGTCATTGGGCATCTGCCTTCAGTTTGGGTCATGATCCCAGGGTCCTGGGATCAAGCCTCTCATCGGGCTCTCCACGCCTGCTTCTTCCTCTCCCACTCCCCCTGCTTGTGTTCCCTCTCTTGCTGTCTCTCTGTCAAATAAATAAATAAAATCTTAAAAAAAAAAAAAAAAACAGAACAGACTCCTATCTTAGCAGGAAAGTGCTCTGACCAGGATGGGTCCTGGTATGGTGTGAGCACCAACAGTGTGGGGCTGAACTCCTGCCTGGCCTGCAACCTGGGGTCAGGAAGCCCTCTTGGAGGCAGAGACTTCGGATTGAGGCTTAAATGCACCACAGCAAAGCGCTGAGGTGCACAGGCTCTGGAGGCCGGTGAGGTGGGTTCAAACCCTACTTCTACCACTTTTTAACCATGTGACCTTGGGCGTGTTACTTAGCCTAAGTTCTCATTTCCTCATCCATAAAATAATAGCAACATCCACCTCACAGTGTTGTTAGAGGATGAAATTATAGAATCCACAAAGGCGGCTAACACAGTGCCCAGCACATAGTAGGAACTCGTAAACATCAGGTAGTCACGCATTTGGCAAGGATTTAGTAAGTGCTCACTACGTGCCAGGCACTGTAATCGGTGCCTGGGATAGAATGGCAGGCAAAACACAGAAAAATCCCTGCCTTCTTGCTTATACTGATGTGGAGACTCGGGTGAAAAGGCAACAAATCAGGGGGCACATAGTCTGTTAGGAGTGGGTAAGTCCGTGAAGGAACACAAAGCAGGGCAGAGCATTGCGAGTGTGGAGGGCTGCAGTTTTAAATCTGGGGACCAGGCAGGTTTTCACTGAGCAGGAGACAACTGAACAAGAAACAGGGAGGCAAGGGAGCAAATCATTCTGCTGTCGGGGGGAGGGGGCGAGTGACCATGCCAGCAGAAGAGACAGCAAGTGCAAAGGTCCTGTGCGGGATGGGCCCAGCTACGTCAGGACAGAGCAAGGACAATGTGGTCGGAGCAGAGGGACAGGGAGAGTACTCTCTAGGAGATGGTGTGAGAGGTCATGGGGGCCAGACCACATGGGGCTCATGGTCCATTTTAAGAACACTGACTTTTCTCTGAGAAACACAAGGAGTCACTGGAGGGCCTTGAGCTGATGATCTGACTTACGTTTTAAAAGAATCAATCTGGCCACTGAAGTCAAGAATAAATTATTAGGGAGGGGGACAAGGACCAAAGTGAGGGGACGCGTTAGGAGGCTACTAAAATCATGCAGGTGACAGACAGTGGTGGCTTGGACCAAGGGGCAGCCGAGGGGGTGATGAGAAGTGCTCAGATTCTAGATATATTTTGAACGCAGAGCTAACAAGATATGCTAATGAACTGATTAGATGCGGGGTATGAGAGAAAGAGGAGTAAAGAGCCACCCCAAGGGTTTGGGCCTGAGCAACCGGAAAGGTGAAGGTGCTTGTATTTGAGAAGGAGAACATGGCAGGCAGGTCAGGAGTGGGGAGACGAGGAGGTCAGATTTGAGAACCCCCTTAGTGGTGAGGAGGAAATGCCATCCAGGCGAGTACAGTGTGCTGGAAGGCAAGTGAAGGAAGTGTTGAGGGTCGGAGGGAGGAAGGGAGGGATTGACCCTGCCAAATGTTGCCATGAGTCAGCTAAGATAGGGACTGAGAACTGAGCATTGCATTTAGCAACACGAAAATCATTGATGACCTTGACGAGTCCACCACTAATTATTAAAGGTTGCAGGCACTGCACCAAGCATGGAAATTCCGATCATGGGATGTGGAAGATGCTGGAATGAAAAGCAAGCTCTTCACTCCAGCTTCTGCTGCTGTCTTAAGAATCACAGTGGCGAGGCCTACCCAGGCCTGCAACACCGTGGATACTGAGTGTCCCGTTGTTGATACCAACGAGTCCATTTGTATGAACACAGGTAGCTGCTGGGAGTTCAAAAGCAGGATTCCAAGTTCCCAGCCAATCCACTGGCTCCTAGAACACATCCTGAACACCAATCAACCAACCAACCAACCAACCAACCAAAATAGCTCAGAAGCAAAGCCAAATAGTAGCGGAGAGGCAGGAGCAGTGACATCACGAAAGTGTTAGAGACATAATCCCTGCCACGTCCAGAGAGAAGCAATAAGAATCATTAAGTCAATTCCTTTAGGGCAGGACTGCTCTGCTTCATAGCTCTACCCTGTGCCTGTCACCGAGCAGATGCACAGTAAACATTTGCTTGTTGACTGGCTGCCGTGCATCCTGCATGGGATCTCATCTAATAATCGCCACACCCTGCAATAGAACAGGTGCCAATGGGAGGCATACCAAAAAGACAATTCAAACACATGGGCAGAATATGTTCTGGTGAATGTGGCCAGCAACCGAGGAGGAGAGGAACACACCACTGTAATTCACTCTGCAGTTGAGATGGTATGGAAGAGGGGCAAGAGGCTAGCGAGTAATGACGACACCTATCAGGCATGTCCCAAGGTCCAGGCATATCTGTATCTGTATCTGTAATTCTATCACAACGCTCCAAGGTGGGTAATATGATTCCCTAATCTACAGAGAAAGAAAATAAGGCTGAATGAGCCAAAGTAACTTATTCTAGGCCAATCCACCGAACTCTGTATCTCAGACAGAGTACCTGGAAAAAATATAGAAAGATTGTTAAAGTAGAAGACAAACTATCATGCAGGAAGAAGTCGAATAAAATTAACCCCTTAAGCTAATGCAAGAACTGTGGCCAAACACTATGAGTGGGCAGCAGGGTGTCACAAATAGAATATAAGTTTTGGAGTTGGATAAATTTGTATTTGACCCAGATTCACCGTTTCCTCATTGTAAAGCTCTGGGCATTTCACCTTTGTTGAGTTTCAATGTCCTCATCTGTAAAATGAACTAATAAATAATTACTTGGAGGGTGTTGTAGTAAATAAAATGAGATGGTCTGAATGATTGTAGATAGGCAATAAACACTATTTCCTTTCCCTTCACCTATCAGTCAAGGCAATAGGGGAGACAGAGAATTATTGTTCTGATGCTTTGCTTCGGTGGCTTTCAGAGTGTCGTCCCTGCTCAGCAGCATCTCCCGGGAACATGTTAGGAATGTAAATTCTCAGGCCCTGCCCACACCTCCTGCATCAGAGCCTCTGGGGGGTGGGGCCCACCAGTCTGTTTCCAGGAGTCCTCCAGGCCATCCCATGTGCCCTCAAGTCTGAGAACCACGGCTCTATCTCACCCTCTCGGGCTGCAACAGAGCAGTGGAGAAAATCAGAGTAGCCGGGTGACTTGGCGAGATCACAAAGTTATTCACTGGAGACACCGTGCGAATGTGAGTCTCAGGCGGAATAGTGCTCTCACTGGGAATCAGAATTACCAATAAAACACAGACCTTTGTCATTTTGCACGGGGCAAACTGTGAGTTTTAATTCATTTTATCTAAGCTTCTTTACACCAACAAGGCAGTACAGTGAAAATTCTTTTCAGCAATAAATAGCAACATCAGAATAAATAAAATGCAACTGTGAGTTATACTGATAAGATTTAGAGGCTTTCTTATCAGGCAGCTTTCCCATTCAGGTTTCTCTACCCGAATCCATGGGGAGGACAAATATGTTAACACGCATACATACATGATAAATAACCAGGCTCAAAGTAAATGGGATACATGTTATCAAGGAAATCCTCCTAATGTACCCACAGGGTGTCATTCCAGGACTAGGGGGACTTGGCCTAACACAGCTAATGGAAGAGGAGGGACACTTGGGCCCCTGTCACATGGGCCTGCAGTAGGCTTAGTATTGTGCTCATTGAATCATAGCTCCTTGTGTCCTTGGGGAAAAGGCAGGGCAGATTAGGGGTTGGCAGGAGCTGCTTTTCAAAATACGATAAATCTAGGGGGGCGCCTGGGTGGCTCAGATGGTTAAGCGTCTGCCTTCGGCTCAGGTCATGATCCCAGGGTCCTGGGATCGAGTCCCGCATCGGGCTCCCTGCTCCTTGGGAGCCTGCTTCTCCCTCTGCCTCTCTCTCTCTCTGTCTCTCATGAATAAACAAATAAATAATCTTAAAAAAAAATACGATAAATCTAGGTAAAATCACAAATACTGTCCTCGGTGTAGCGGGTTCTGGTCAACAGGCTCTTGGAGGTGCCGTGATGTGTAGCATCTGCTGATTTCTGTGGTGAAATTACTCTCACTATGGAAGGTTTCCTGTTACTAATAGTTGAACAGCCTGCTTGCAAAGTTTCTGAGTTATTTACCCATCAGCCCTGGAAGCCCGGTGTTAGCCGGCCTCAGTACACCGCTGTGATGTCTGCTGTGGGTGGGTCTAATTTTGACATGGCAAGTGCCACACTATTTTATTTACACTGCTCATAAGTACTTTCAGGATATTTATGATAAATCTTATGAGGGGGCAATTACACTGAAGGTGGTTTTGTGAATCATGCCCAGTTCTCAGGAGACCAAATTTGCATACTGAATTTTCAGTAAAAACAATTTTTATAACTGGAATCTCATATCACTGCACCTTTTTTGACTAACACTTGTGAAAATGGAATCACCAATGTTATATTGAGTATTACACTGAATGGAATAGAATGTTAATAATAATATTAAAAAGATTGTAAGTAGCAATAAACTCCTTCATTGATAATCTCTTCAGAAAAAATAAGTAATATTAGGGACGGCTGTGTGGCTCAGTCAGTTAAGTGTCTGCCTTTGGCTCAGGTCATGATCCCGGGGTCCTGGGATCGAGCCCCGCATCGGGCTCCCTGCTCAGTGGGGAGTCTGCTTCTCCCTCTCCCTCTACTCCTCTCCACAACCCCCCCACCCCCGCTCACTTTCTCTCTCTCAAATAAATAAATCTCAAATAAAAAAAATCTTAAAAAAGAAAAGAAAAGAGGGACGCCTGGGTGGCTCAGTCATTAAGCATCTGCCTCCAGCTCAGGTCATGATCCCAGGGTCCTGGGATTAAGCCCCGCATCGGGCTCCCTGCTCAGTGGGGAGCCTGCTTCTCCCTGTCTGTTGCTCCCCCTGCTTGTGCTCTCTGTCTCTCTCTAAAAAATAAATAAAATCTTTAAAAAAAAGAAAAGAAAAAAATAAGTAATTTTATGTATGTTTGTTATTTTTAGAAGTTATATAAATATTAAATAAATAAAAAATTTTTACATCACTTAAAATATTCAGGAGGTTTTATTTATTCTAATGTTGCTATTTATTGCTGAAAAGCATTTTCACTGTATTGCCTTGTTGGTATAAAGAAGCTTAGATAAAATGAATTAAATATTTTGAAATGAGGTGGTTGGCCACAATTACACAAAAAAACAGGACGTTTCTAGAAAGATCATGGTTTTATTTTTTGCCTGTGGTGGCAGGATAAAATAATATTTTCACTACCAAATTTGTTTTATTTTCAATCTTAAGTTATCCCAGGATTCTTCCAACCTCAGACAGTAGGATAAATTGAGCACACTGTTTTGGTTTTTTTTTTTAAGTTTATTTATTTATTTATTTATTTGAGAGAAAGAGAGAGCACAAGCAGGGGGGAGTGGCAGGTAGAGGGAGAGGGAGAAGCAGGCTCCCGCTGAGCAAGGAACCCAACATGGGGCTTGATCCCAGGACCTTGAGATCATGACCTGAGTTGAAGGCAGACGCTTAACCAACTGAGCCACCCTAGTGCCCCAAGCACACTGTTTTAACATCATATAAATTCTTTTTTTTTTTAAGATTTTTTATTTGAGAAACAGAGAGTGAGAGAGAGAGAGCCCCAGCGGGTGAGAGGGAGAGGGAGAAGCAGACTCCCCACTGAGCAGGGAGCCTGACGTGGGGCTCAGTCTTGGGACTCCGAGATCATGACCTCAGCCGAAGGCAGACGCTTAACTGACTGAGCGACCCAGGCAACCTACATTATGTAAATTCTAATCTTAAAAATATCTACCTGTGTGGGAAGAGCATGGGTTGAACCTCCAACCCTTGGTTTCAGCTCAAGTCGTTATTCTCAGGATCCTGGAACGAGCGCCTCATTGGGCTCCGCGAATGGCCTGGAGTCTGCTTGAGATTCTCTCTCTTGCTCTCTCCCTCTGCCCCTCCCACTCCTGCTCTATCTCACTCTAAAAAAAAAAAGAAAGAAAGAAAAGAAATATCTACCTGTGTATTTATAAAGTTTATCTTCGATTCATTTCTTGTACAGCACTTAATATTTAAAGCAGTTTGTTACTGAAAAAATATAGTACTTAAAAGGGCAAGAATCCCATTTTTGAATTTTTAAAAA
Source organism: Eumetopias jubatus (assembly GCF_037043125.1). Lineage (NCBI taxonomy): Eukaryota > Metazoa > Chordata > Mammalia > Carnivora > Otariidae > Eumetopias > Eumetopias jubatus. The sequence goes on from NW_028274816.1 coordinate 124,165,175, forward strand.
AGGTTTTACTTATTTATTTTAGAGAGAGAGAAAGCACGTGAGAGCAGGGGGAGGAGCAGAGGGGGAGGGAGAAAGAACCTTAAGCAGAGTCTGCACTGAGCGGGGAGCCTGATGCAAGGCTTGATCTCATGACCCTGAGATCAAGACCTGAGCTACACAGGTGCTCCTCATTTTTTGAATTTTTACAAAGCTTAGAAATGCAGAATGTTCTTCAATCTGCCTCTGTTTGTGTCCTGTTTAATACGTATTGTCTTAATGAATTGGAAAATGCTCCTAAGAATATAAAGAAAATAAAATCACCTGTTAGCTTTTAAAAAATATTAGTAGCAGGCCTCTACCTACAGATTTCCATTGAATTGGTCTTGGGTAGGACCCAGGCCTCAGAGTTCTGAAACCCCTCCCTCCAGATGATTCTAGTGCAGAGCCAGGAATAAAAACAGCTGCAAGTAATATGGGGTAGCAAGCAACTCCCAAGCCTAGAGCCCATCGCCCTTAGTCTCTGCATGAGAACATATGTTATTATACCATAATTCTAAAGTTGTTTCTCGTGTGATTGCCCCACAATAAGAGGATAGGACTGGCGCCTCCTACTAGAACGTAGCAGGGTTCTGTCTATAGTATATGCTCAGTAGATGCTAAACAGGTGTCTGGTAACCAAATTTCTGCTCATGAAGACCTCCTCTGGGCTTGTCTTCAAATACCTGGCCACATTAGAAGGATCACAACCATCTGTACACATTACATGACAATCATCAAAAGGAAAGGTGGGGAGAAGTAGGGAGATGAGTCTACCAGGCTATGGACATAGAAGACTCCAATAAGAATAACAACTCAAAATTCCCAGCCCCTTGTTCCTTAATGCCCATGTACTTCTGGAAGTTCCCTGGAGATTTTTCCTGTGTCCTCATGGTTAAATCCTTTCCTGCTGAGCCCTGGCTTCTTCACAAAACTATCACAGGGCACCACCATGGCCACTAGACACCACAATCTCCTGTCATAGCCATTGAAGTACTAAAGTTGCAGGGTTTTCTGGTGCAAAGAGGAAGAGAAACCCTCTTTGCATTAACCCCTCTTTGCATGACACTCCTTTGAGAGGGGGTCCCTAAACAGTTCAAGGGAAGCTGGGCAGGTGTGCAAATTTGAGAGATCATCAGAGTCCCAGCCCTCTTTCCCTGCCTCAGTCATTCTTTTTTTTTAAAGATTTTACTTATTTATTTGACAGAGAGAGACACAGCGAGAGAGGGAACACAAGCAGGGGGAGTGGGAGAGGGAGAAGCAGGCTTCCCGCAGAGCAGGGAGCCCGACGCGGGGCTCGATCCCAGGACCCCGGGACCATGACCTGAGCCGAAGGCAGACGCTTAACGACTGAGCCACCCAGGCGCCCCTGCCTCAGTCATTCTTAAGGGCTCCTTCCTACCCATTCGTCATCCATGGCTGTAACTTCTTCTTCCCTTAGGACAAGCTCTCGGGGAGGTTCCATCCTTCGTGTTAGGGTTCTGGAAAGTCATCCCATTCAGTCTTTGAACACATCTGAACCCTAGGTTGGATTCCAGCTGGTGTCACCACTCAAGTCACAGTCAATATATGACAGTAAGAGTTGTTGATACCTAGAGGGCAAGGAAGGTGCCGCCAGAATCTAAAGATAAGAGGCCCCTCCATGAGGCATACTAGTCGAGTTGACACTTAATGGAAGGGATTGGCCATCTGTAAAAGCAATATTCTGAAAGTAGGAGAAGGGAAGGGACAGAAAATGAACATTTCTTGAGGACTGGCAGTTTTCCAAATATTTCATATATTCTGGCACTGAGTGCTCACAACACCTTCAGAGGTGGGTATAATCACCCCCATTTTACACGAAGAAACAGAAGCTCAGATCTCTCATGTGGCTTAGATTTTGATCTCAGATGTTTGGCAAGCACTGATCAATTTTCTGTCCCCATCGTTTTGCCATTTCCAAAATGTCAAATGGACTCATTCAGCATGCAGACTTGAGTCTGGCTTCTTTCACTTAGCATAAGGCATTTGACATTCATCCATGTTGTTGGATGTATCAGGAATCCACTTGTTTTCATTGTGAAGTGGTATCTCATTGTATGAATGTGCCACAGTTTGTCTACATACTGCTCAATTAAGGACTATTTAGGTTGTTTCCAATTTGGGGCAGTTACAAATAACACAGCTATAATCATTCACATACAGGTTTTGTGTGATCATCATTATCAAGAAGGAGGGAGACTTCTGGGTCACATGCTGGATGTATGTTAACTTTATAAGGAACTGCCAAAATGATTTCTAAAGTGGCTATAGCATTTTTGCATTGCCACCAGCAAGGTATAAGAATTCCAGTTGCTTTACATCCTAGTCAGCAGTTGTATTGTCAATACTTTTTATTTTATTTTTTATATTTTTTAAGTAGGCTCCACAACCAGAGCGGAGCCCAACATGGGCTCGAACTCACGACCCTGAGATCAAGACCTGTGCTGAGATCAAGAGTCAGCTGCTGGGCGCCTGGGTGGCTCAGATGGTTAAGCGTCTGCCTTCGGCTCAGGTCATGATCCCGGGGTCCTGGGATTGAGTCCCGCATCAGGCTCCCTGCTCCTTGGGGGCCTGTTTCTCCCTCTGCTTCTCTCTCTCTCTCTCTCTCTCTCTGTCTCTCATGAATAAATAAATAAAATCTTTAAAAAAAAAAAGAGTCAGCTGCTTAACTGACTGAGCCACCCAGACACCCCTATATTATCAATACTTTTTATTTTAGGCATTCTAAAAGTTGGATAGTCATATAACACTGAGGTTTTGATCTGTATTTCATTAATTACTAATTAATGTACATGAAAGTACATTATACTTATCCATATATCTTGCCATCCATATTTTTTGCCACTCATGTATCTTCTTTGGTGAAGTAGCTGTTCAAGTCTTTGCCCTTTAAAAATTGTGTTGTTTGGGGCACCTGGGTGGCTCAGTCATTAAGCGTCTGCCTTCGGCTCAGGTCATGATCCCAGGGTCCTGGGATCGAGTCCACATCGGGCTCCCTGCTCAGCGGGAAGTCTGCTTCTCCCTCTCCCACTCCGCCTGCTTGTGTTCCCTCTCTCACTGTGTCTCTCTGTCAAATAAATAAATAAAATCTTTAAAAATATAAAATAAAATTGTGTTGTTAGCTTTGTTACTGTTGAGTTTTTAAGAGATCTTTATACACAAGTCATTTATCAGTTGTGCAATCTGCAAAGATTTTTCCCAAGTATATGACTTGTCTTCCCATTTTGCCAACAGTGTCTTTTGAAGAAGTCCAATTTACAATTTTTTTCCTTTTACAGATCATACTTTTGGTGTTGTATCAAAGAAGCCTTTGCCTAACTCAAAATCACAAAGATGGTTCTCTTATGATTTTTTCTGGAAGCTTTATAGTTCTAAGTTTTGCATTTTGGTTCCTGATCCATTTTAATTTTTGTAGATGATGAGAGGTGTAGGTCAAGGGCCAACTATTTGTATGTAGATGTCCATTTGCCCCGTACCATATGTTGAACACTCTTGTCAATTTTGATTTAACACTACAGTTTTTGGGGCGCCTGGGCGGCTCAGTCGGTTAAGCGGCTGCCTTCAGCTCAGGTCATGATCCCAGGGTCCTGGGATCGAGCCCCGCACTGGGCTCCCTGCTCGGCAGGAAGCCTGCTTCTCCCCCTCCCACTCACCCTGCTTGTGTTCCTGCTCTCGCTCGCTCTCTCTGTCAAATAAATAAATAAATAAATCTTTAAAAAAAAAAAAAAAACTACAGTTTTTCCCCTTGTAAATTTCACCTTTTTCACCACATGCCAATGGGTCATTCATTCATCTGTCCATCATCATTCACTTCCTCTTGCTTATTCGATTCCAACTAGGCTGGTCCTCTTACTGTTCCTCTAACACACCCTATTATGGACCTGCCTCAAGGCCTTTGCCATTCCCTTAGCCTGGAATGCTCTTCTTCCAAGTAGCCACATAGCTTACTTCCTCATTTCATTCAGGTCTCTGCTCAAATATTACCTTATTTAAAAGAACTTCCTGAAGACTCCCAATCCTACTACTTCTTTTCCCTGCTTTATTTCTTTTCATACCATGTATCACAATCTAACATATTATATATTTATAGTTTATGTATTTTTTGACTGTATACTCCTTCCCCCAACCACCATCAGAATGTTAAGCATTGCAAAAGCAGGAATTTTCTGTTTTATTCACTAATAGATTCCCAGGACCTAGAACAGTTCCTGCACATAGTTGATACTTAATAGTCATTGATCTTATTGAATAAATCCAAATAAGAAATATTTACTGAGTGTCTGTTAGGTACCAGGCACAGTGCTAAGCTCTGGAGATGCAAGGAGGAGCAAAAACAGACACGGTCCCTGCCTTCCTGGAGCTCACAGATCAGCAGGAAATACTGACATTAACTGAATAATCTCAGAAATGAAATGGATAATAGCTTCTGGACCTTGAAGGAGAAGTACACGGTGCTGGGGAGCTTATACCTAGTTGTAGAGAATTAGTCATGGAGGTCAGGGAAGGGTATCCCAGAGGGAGTGGTGACTGAGCTGAGTGCTGAGGATTAAAAGTGGTTAACTAGAGCGCCTGGGTGGCTCAGTTGGTTAAGCGACTGCCTTCGGCTCAGGTCATGATCCTGGAGTCCCGGGATCGAGTCCCACATTGGGCTCCCTGCTCGGCGGGGAGTCTGCTTCTCCCTCTGACCCTCTTCCCTCTCGTGCTCTCGATCTCTCATTCTCTCTCCCTCAAATAAATAAATAAAATCTTTAAAAAAATAAAAAATAAAAAAAATAAAAGTGGTTAACTAGGTGAGGAGAAGGGAGAATGGGCCTTCTAAGCATCTGGCAACCATGTACAAAGATCATGTGAAGGGAAGGAGCTTGGTATGTTTGAGAAACTAAAGAAAGTTAGATGTGCCTGAGGGTAGTGAGTCAGGCAAGGAGAGAGGAAGGCAATGAGGCTCGGGGTCATGCAAGGTGCCTGGTAGGACGTTGCTCTTTACCTAAGAGCAAGGGGAAGCCATTAGAGGTTGGCTCCACCTTTTTAACCACCCGATGTACAACGAACAGAATACACACTCAAAAACATGCTTGCGTATTGAAAATACTCTTACACTTTGCTGATGGGAGTGTAAATTGATCCAACTTTTACACAGTAGGGCAAATTCACCGTATTGGTTCAAAATTACAAAGGCATTTACTTTTTCACCCAGCAATTCCCCTCTGGGAACTTATCTTACAGATCGACTTGCCCATGTATGAAATGGCATTTATCCAGGGTTATTCACTGCAGTGTTATCTGTAAGAGCAGAAGAATGGAAGCAAACCAGGTGTCTCTCAACAGGAGATCACAAAAAAGTCGTGATGCCTCCACACAGTGGACTAAAACCAACCATAAAAAAGAATAATGAGGGCTTTTATGCAATTTTTGAAAATATTCCAAGATTTATTATTAAGTTTTTAAAAAATGAAGGTTCAAGGCTGAGCTTATAAATGACCAACATTTATATGAATAATAATAAAAAAAAAAACAGGCCCGGGGGGAAATAATAGGTACAGCTTTTCTGTGTCCAGTACTTCTCTGGAATGAGGTATAAGAAACTGGTACTGTTGCTTGTCTCCAGGCCTTGGGTGGGGGAGTGTGTTGGAGGGGGACTTTTACAGTGCACCTCTTGAATCTTGAACTACGCAAGTATCTTAACTATTCTATAACTTTAAAAGTTTACATGACAATTATTCATTGATTAAATGAATTAGGAAATTAATTTGTTAAACAAATGGATCAGTACTCCCTCATACTATTAGAGGAAAAGGATTTAGGGAGTCCTGGCCCCTGTCCCACTCCCTGATTCTAGGCATGGTCCCCAAGGGGAACCCACCAACAGAGGAGTCCTTGGGGCCTTTTGAGCGAGCAGTGGGATGAAAATGTTTATTTCATTCAATTGGCATCAGGGCCCCCCTCTTTGCCCCGAAAACCAGGGTCTTGTGGCCCCACAGAGGCATATTCATTTGGGGCTTTCTCGAGGTTGCTTAATTAGGTTCTTTGCTGAAAACCTGCACCATTCGTCTCTGAAGTGGCAACTAGCTTCCAGAGATGCAATCACCTCTCCACGGGAACTTTTATTAAAAAGCCAGATATTCATTCCGTGCTTTCCTACAAAAAAATAAGCATCCAATATCGGGGAAAGCAGCACAAAGTGGGTAAGGCCAGAATGTCTTGAGCTCCCCAATTGCCAAACCCAAAGACTTGGTCTGTGAGTTCTGATTAAATTCCAGTGGTTGACAGCGCAGGTACATGTCTCGGACCATTTGATTTCATCACCCTGGCTTGATAAGGAAGATGAAAGGTAGACCAACGGGTTCGCCTCCAGAAGGAGTTCCCTGTTTCTCTGGTGCTAATGAAGGAAAGCAGCTGTGAGCTCTGCCCTGGAGTCCCCTCTGGCAAGTTAAGACTTGGACCAGGAAGGGGGATCAGGGAGGGGAGGAATCATGGGAGGAGCAACAAACAGAAAAGAATGAGGACAAGGCAGAGTGGGGATCCTGAAGTCCCAGTCTCCGTTTGTGCTGTAATGCGTTAATTCCTCTAACAACCCTACGGAGAAAGGATTACTGTCCTCTGCTCTACCCCACTCTACAGATGAGGAAGCTGAGGATCAGAAAAGTGCAGTACCTTGCCTAAGGTCTCACAGCTAGCAAGTGCCCAGGTCAAGTTATGAGCCCAGGCCTCTCTGATGCCATTCTCTTGCTTTCGGGACAATTTTAATATATCAGAAATACCCTCTTTTAAAATCAGAAGTGGGGGGTGCCTGGGTGGCTCAGTCGCTTGGGTGTCTGCCTTTGGCTCGGGTCATGATCGCAGGGTCCTGGGATTGGGCCCCGAATCGGGCTCCCTGCCCGGCTGGGAGCCTGCTTCTCCCTCTCCCACTCCCCCTGCTTGTGTTCCCTCTCTCGCTATCTCTCTCTCTGTCAAATAAATAGAAAAAAATCTTTAAAGTAAATAAATAAATAAAAATAAAGTTATAAAATCAGAAATGAACTACCTTTAAAAACCTGTCCCATTTTGGGGGCACCTGGGTGGCTCAGCTGGTTGAGCGTCCAACTCTTGATTTCAGCTCAGATCATGATCTCAGGGTCTTGAGATAAGAGCTCTTCATCTGGCTCTGCACTCAGCAGGCAGTCTGCTTGAGATTCTCTCTCTCCCTCTGCCCCTCCCCCCACTCTCTCTCAAATAAATATATAAATCTTAAAAAAAAAAACCTGTGCATTTTCGTTTTCAATGTTGCATCTCAAAATGATATTTGTCATCTGTAAATCATCTCTATTCTAAAAACAAAGATGACGAATTCTTCCTTTTTTTTCCCTTTTCCTTTCCCCAACATGAGCTGAATGGGGAAATCTCAAGTCCTTTTAACAGTCAAAAAGACAAAGAGGAGGCCAATGGCCTGCAGAGCCACATGGCTAAGTTTCATTTTGACTACTGCGACCCATACCTCACCCTGGACTCTCCATCTGTGAGGAAGACCCACTGCAGCCGTAGGAAACACAAAGAGAAGGTGAAAGACTACTATCAGAGATGGATGGAAGAGCAGGAAGAGCAGGCTCAGGGCCTGATCAACAAAACAACCGCCACATTTCCACAGGAAAGAGATCTCCTACTCCATTCTCTGCTCCTCCTCCTGCAGGGAAAACAATCCCATCTACCCCCAAGGACTCCCCCAGTCCTCCCTACCCTGGTATATGCCAGCACCCCCTACGGGGGCCCTCCTCCTCCTGGGATGATGCCAGTGGGACCGGCTCCTGGAGTGAGGCTGCCTGTGGGAGGCCACTGTGCCATTGATACCTGGGCCCTCAATGATGAGACCTCCCGCCTGTCCCATGATGGTGCCCAGTTGGCCAGGAATGACTCGACCAGACAGATAAGGAGACAGTGTAGCCTCTTTAAATCCATTTTATATTATTTGTTCTACTTCCCCAGGAGACCATGGTGCTATGACTCTGTTTTCTAACAGCAGGACAAGGAAGACTTGCTCCCCCTCCTTATCAGTGAGAGAACAGTTTTGACAGGGGAGCAGTGGGTCTAGAAAAAAATTTTATTTGCCTTATGAGATGTGAAAATAAAATTGTCAACTGTTTTAGTTAAAAAAAAAAAAAAAAAAAGATGAAGAGGAAATAACCAGGAGCCTGAGAGCAGGCAGAGCCCCTCTCCAGAGGCAGGATCCTGCTGCTCAGGTTACTTGGGCCATTTCAAAGGGCAAAAGCTTTCCACGGAGACATTTGGAGTCAAGGTGAGGATATTTTCCATGGCGGGAATCTCCATAAAGTGTTTCGTTTACCGCTTCTGAAGACCAAACCCAGAAAAACAACCTCATATTAGCAGTGTGGACTTAGGCTAAACATAAGCCAAGAACTTTCTGACAATGAGTGATGGATGCTGGTTCATAAAATGGGTGATGAAAAAAGGACAGGCTAGCAATAAATTGATTGGCAAGGTATCAGACATATAATCCAAACTCTGGATTGTGGTTGATTTGATTTGTTGATTATCTCTCACCATCTCCTGCAAACACCTTACCACCTGATCTGAGTCTCATCACAGCCCCACATCTCTTTATGCCTCTGAGCCTTTGCTCTTGCTGATCCCTCCACCTGAAATGCCTTTCCTTCTCCCTGACTGTCCTAATTCTGTTTACTTTTCAAGATGGCAAAACTGGCACTAGCGGCAAACCTCTTAGACTGTGGGCCAAGGTACTTTTCATTATACCACCTGTGGTATGGAAGCCTGCGCCCCAGTCCCAATTACTGAGATGGGCACATGAAGGACATGACCCAGGTTGTCAGTTTACAGATGACTAGCCAATGTCAGTACCAGCTAAACTTCAGACTCTGACCATGACATAGAAACCCTCCTTCTTACTCATGTCCTGGTCTAGCATTTGCATTCTACCGTCCACAGACCTGATACAGGAGTATCTGGGTCACCTCCAACATCTGCTGCAGTTCACACCAAAGACAAGAAACAGATCAGCTTAGCATACCGAGCTCTCAGTGTGATGCGCCTCCTGCCATTTCAGCTAGGCTGAGAAATCCCAGAGCTGTCTGTGCCAGTCACCTGGCCCTCTTGGATTATCCCCAACCTGCCCTCCTTCAGGTCCTTCTCTGCCAGACCCTGAGAACTTGGCTCCAGAACACCCCACAAGGTATTGTCTCCGTTCTCCAGTCTTCCCGGAACCTGATTCTTGGGTTTCTCTCACAGACTTTGGCTTGATCTTGCCTCCTGGTACTGGAAAATAGGGGTGGATTAGAATGGGTCTTTATGTAAATTAATTAATATTCGAAGGTGCTTAGAACAATGACTGGCACAGTAAGCACAATATAAGTGTTTGCTATCACTATCATCCTCATCCCCGTCATCATAACGATCACCTACCACCTGCTTAGTAGAACACAGTCCAACCACTTAACCCAGCCTTCCCAGTCCCTTGGGATAAAGTCCCAAATCCATAGCATAGACCTGGCTAGGCTTTCCTAGGTCATCTCCTATGACTCTCCCCCTTGTGATCCGAAACACCTGGACTTCCTTACAGATATGCCAAGCTCTCTAGACCTTGACCCTGCTGTATTCTCCACTGAAGTGCTCTTTGTTTCTTATGCCCTTCCGCATCACCTTCCAACCCCCATCCCCCCACCCCCGCAAATTCGTCCTTCCATCCTCAGCTGGGATCATACTTCTTCTTCCTTCCTTGTGTCCATTCCCTACCTTACCCAAGAAGATTAGTCTTCTTATTACACTATCCTGTAGCGTCCTTTGGTAATTATCCTAATGGCATATGATTACTTCTCTACTGTCTTCTCACTAGACTGTCAGCCTCACGAGAATAGGAGCCATATTTAAAGACGCACTGCTGTATCCTCAGTGCCCAACACAATGCTTTGAATGAATAGGCGCTCAAAAACCTACCGAATTGCATTGAACTGAATCAAAATGGGCTGAAAAATGATGAGGACATTGATGAAAACAATGACCTTAAAGCTTAATATGCTGTGATTTATTTACTATATATGCCATGACCTATTCAAACCCAGATTCAATAATAAAAGTATGAAGAAGACAGGAAACTGATAATAGAATCAAGGCTTTCTTGTGCAACAGCACCTACAACTATTGCTATCCTAAAAGAAGACAGTAATTAAAGCTGAAAGGAAGAGATGAGGGTCGAGGCATCACGGATCAACGTCAACAAGCTAGTTACTCATCCCTGATTGGTCAACCCAGAAGGTGCCGACCTTTGCCCTGTGCGCAAGGATATTGCCCCGCACTATTGGTGACGTCATTGGAGGACTTTTGAGAATGTCTTTGCCAACCCAAACAAATCTGACATGGCCACCAAGGGAAGTAAAGGTAATTTAACAGCTCACCTACCTCCTCACAGTGACAGTTTCTGTCTACCAGGACCCAAGGCTCAACTCACTTCCAGTCGATAAGGACCTACCCAATCCCTCTCTCTGCCCGCGCCAGCTGAGTAACTTCGGTTTCCACGATGAGCACGGGAGGCCTTGCCCCACAAAACCCATTAAAGCTTGATCATTCCTCCCAGTTTTCAACACTGAGAGCTTTTTACTCCCTGTGGATTAGGGGTAAGAGGCCCTCCCAACACCTCACTTAATGGAAGTGAGAACCAAATGAGATGATGATCTATGAAAGCTCTTTGAAAAAGTTGAAAATGTTACATTCAAATGCCATGATTTTACTATTGTTAATAGTGATTGTTTCTTGCTCTTCCTAATTAATTTTTTCTTTCCTATTTTTAGAAAAAAAAAAATTGCTCCCTTCTCAGGAGCATGGGAATGCTATTTAATGAGAGTTTTAAAAATGGCTCTTTATTATGAATGCCCCCCAAATCTCTCCTTTCACACATCCCTTTTGGACTAGAAATTCCTCAGGGTGCTGCATGACGACATCTACTCCTGATGAAATGGCCTTTTCGGTCCGACTCAGTGTGGGTGAAGTGAGTGATTGGTCATCCTGACATGGACCCATGATCTCCTACAACTGCATTTCTGCCCTCTGCTTCCCTGATCTAGCCCTCTCCCCCTAATTTTTCCCTGAGTCCATGCACAGCGGTCAGGCAAGGGGTTTCAGCACCCCATAATCTCCACCATGCTATGGTAAAACTGCCTTATGTAAACAGGCAGTCCATAAAAAGCAGTATGAAGGTTGCCCAAATGCAACTTCAGACCATCTCTTAATGCTCCCTTTCCAACCAGTCTGCTACTCCAAGGCTGCCTGTCAGGGGATTACTGAGAAGGCACAGCCAGGACCACCTGTAGTAGCCACCGCGTGGCTGAGTAATCCAGTTCAATATGGCAAAACTTGACTGAGGGTTGGAATCACACAGCCCCAGTGCCCACTGTGGCTCTACCATTAACGTCTGAGAGAGCCTGGACCAGTGCTTCACTTCTCTGAGACCCAGTGTCCTCACCAGCAAATGGGAACAACAATGCCTCCTCACATGGTTGCTGCCAGAATTCGAGAGAATGTATACCAAGCACCTAGCTCCATATCCAGTGCCTACTAAATATATCTGAATATTGGATAAGTGCAAGAAATGTTCTAGAGATGGTAGTATTCTTAGGGAGAGGTCAGCATTACCCATGGATAGAAGTCAAGAAAGACTTTGAAAAGGAGCCTTGAAGAAGCTTTGAAAGAGAGGTGGGGTGTTTGGCAGATGAGCCGAGGGGTGGGCACACCAGGCAGGGGAAGAGCATAAAAAAGGGCTGGGCATGGAGCCCAAAACACGGGGCCCATTTGGGCGGGTAACATGATGCAGCTGGAGCAAAGAGGAGGGAGGGAGACCTGGGGTAGGAGCCCGAGGGCAGGAAAGAGCTGGATCAGAAGGGCCTTGCAGGGTTGCATTGCAGAGTGTTAGGGGATGTAGTTGGGCCCACAACACAGCCAGATTCTTGTAAGAGCCCTGTCAGAATAAATTAATTACAATAGGTATTGGAAAATGTAAAATTGAGTACAATGTATTCAAACCCAATATAAGGGTCTTTGAGCTAATGGAGATCTTTGCACCATCTGAGAAGTTCCTAACCAGAGAAGATGGCAGAACAATGAGAATGTGGGGAATAATGATGAGGCTGGTTTAGGAGAACTGAGTCCCCCAGACGCCTCTTTCCACAGTGGTACACTAATGATGCTGTGAATTCCAGTACCATCTGGTCCCAGAGGCTTGGCAGGCAAGTCAAGTTTCAAAGTCAAGTCATAAGTCACAAATAACAACCTTGGAGATTCTTTCTATTCAACCCTTACTGTGTTCTTACCACATACGTGGCATTGCTTTTGGCCTTGGGGGCAAAAAGATGAACAAGACAGTCAGCCCCCGTCCCCAGGAAGGCAGCCTCAGGGCCCAGCCCAGACTGGTACCCATAGGGGTGCTCAAAGATGGGCACAGGTTGACTGAGGCTGGGCAGGGCCCCAGAAAACCCTAAGGTGGGTAACTATACTCTTGGAGGAGGAGAGGAACATAGGGGGCTCCCCGAGACTCTTCTCCACTACCCTGATGCCTGAAGGGTTTTCCTCTATTATTATATTAGACCCATGCTTCATCTTATCTGTTCTGGGGCGGCTGTCTTTTAAATAAACATGCAGGTTTTTTTCCATGAAGGCAAATTTGACAAATTCAGAAATAGAAGGAAGAGAAAATGACCCACAACTTCACTACCGCTATTCACATTTTGGTGGCATTTCTTTACACAGGCAAGTTTGTCTGATGGTTTCTTTGTTAAGTGAACACACTGTACATGCAATCTGTGTACTACTTTTTCTTGGGAGCATATCATAGGCATTTTTCATTCAAAATTATTTTGGGGGAGGCCTGCCTGGCTCAGTCGGTAAAGCATGCGACTCTTGATCTCGGGGTCATGAGTTCAAGCCCCACGTTGGGCATAGCCCTTACTTTTAAAAATATATATATTTTGGGGCACCTGGGTGGCTCAATCATTAAGCATTTGCCTTCAGCTCGGGTTGTGATCCCAGGGTCCTGGGATCGAGCCCCACATCGGGTTCCCTGCTCCGCGGGAAGCCTGCTTCTCCCTCTCCCCCTCCACTTGTGTTTCCTCTCTCGCTGTGTCTCTATCAAATAAATAAAAATTTTTAAAATATATATATATATTTTTAAATTATCGTCCCTTTAAGAGCCTCATGACACTGATCATGTAGCTACATCGGAGACCACTTGGACATGCTCCTGGTTTCTCTCCTCAGTTTTCTCTTCTCGGTTATGATGGAAGGTATTAGGGAAATCTTAAAATGAGTTTGTTCTCCCTGATCAGTGAACTAATATGCAGAGAAGTCAGTCTGCAAGCCCAAACTCACCCCAACCACCAGTGCAGGGAGACTACATGCAATTAACAAGCACAGCAGCTACATTTATTGAGTGCTAGCTGTGTACCAGGCTCTAGCTAAGCATGTTCCATGCAGCATCCCATTGGATCCTTACAACTACACCGGGAGACAGCTATGATTTTCATCTCTCTTACACAAATGACAAAATTGAGGCTTAGGGAGGTTAGGTAACTTCCCCCAAGGTCATGTAGTTATTAGCCCATCCCCTACAATATCAAGGCTCTTTTTCTGGGTTGTGGTGGCCATATACAAGTCAGAGAGACAGTTCAGTGATTCCAGCCACAGAAAACACCAAGAAGACTCCAGTGCTCGGCAACCCTTTTCATTCCCTAGCATACATAAAAAGTGACAATATCAACAGGCAACTGGAATAATGGGCTGAGGTTGCTTCAGGCAGAGGTGACAAGTTGAGGGCACTCCAGTTAAAAACTCAGTTAAATTATTTGTAATGCAAAGTCACTTCACTTCCCCAAGTCCTTTTGTGCCTCTGAGACTTCTAAGAGGGGATGAGAATAAAATATTTTTCAAGTATAACTTAATGGAGATTGGTTATCATCTCTTCATACCTTTGGAAGAGCTGCCTTCAACCTCTAGAAAGGACTTCACTTGGGACATGTATGTTCTTGAGATGTGACCTTGGACAAATGTCTTAGCCTCCCTTGGCTTAGTCTGCTGAAGGAAAGTTGAGAACCATCCCCACAGGATTACAAGCTGAGGGCAGGGGGGTGAAGAAGGCATCAGGAGAAGCCCAGTAGAAAAATTCAACTTCAGACACCACTGAAGGGAAAAGACGATTGTTCCTTTCAACTGAGACTAATCGAGAAGGCGAGAATGTTTCTAGGAATTTTAAGTGGTATCTTCCAGACACATTGAGATTTGTTTGGTTTTCTCCTGGAATTTGATTTCTTCTTGGCAGTTTTATTGAGATATAATTCACATACCACACAATTCACATATTTAATCTGTACAATTTAGTGGTTTGTTTTTAAGTAGGCTCCACACCCAGCGTGGAGCCCAACACGGGGTTTGAACTCACAACCGAGATCAAGACCTGAGCTGACACCAAGAGTCGCACATTTAACCAACTGATCCACCCAGGCGCCCTCAATTCAGTCATTTTTAATGTATTCACAGAGTCGTAGAGCCATCACCCCAATTTAATTTTAAACTGTTTTCATCATTCCAAGAAGAAACCCTGTACCAATTAACAATCACTCCCATTCCAGCCAACACCTGCCCCCCTCTCAGCCCTGCGCTAATCTACTTCCTGTCTCCACAGATTCTCCTATTACGGATATTTTGTATAAATGGAATCGTACATTATATCCTTATCTTTTGTGACTGGCTTCTTACTAAGTGCACTGTGTTTTCAGGGTTCATCCATTTTGCAGGGTTTACAAGTTTTTTTATTACCAAATAATATTCTACTGTATGACTATGCTACATTTTATTCATCTGTTCATCCGTTGATGGACATTAGGTTGTTTGCTTTTTTGGGGGGCTCTTATAAATAAAGCCAGGAACATTTGTGTACAAGTTTTTTCTGTGAACGTATGTCATTCCCCTTGGACATATACACAGATTTGTGTATAGAACTGCTGGGTCATATGGTAACTCCACGTTTAACATTTTGAGAAACTTCCAAACTGTTTTCCAAAGCAGCTGCACCATTTTACATTCCCACCAGCAGCGTCTAAGGGTTGCAAGTTCCTCAAGCAGAGGTTTCCGACATAGCCAAGTATGCAAGGGAAAAATATAGCATCCTGAGCCAGAGAGAGAGCAATGAAATCAACACCAGAGCCAAGATAAAGAAAAGGATGAGAATGTTCGTTTACCTCCACGCCTGGGGGCTGGAAGCTGAGGCTGACCTAGCAAGCTGACCCCTTGGACAATTCCTCTTCTCTCTTCAGTTCGAGAATTTTAAAGATTTATGGTAATAGGAAGGTGGCAATGTCAGAAAAAAAACATGTTTTCAAAGTAATTCACCATTTTCCAGCCAGACTTGTTAGCAACAAATGTTATGTATGTGTGTATAAATGCAGGCTAATGTCTATAAATAGGAAAATTGTAGGGAAAAAAACTTTTTGAAAGAGACTTCTAGATTCCTAGGGATCATCATGGGTGCCTAAAACTAAATCTCTCCACACATTTCCAGAAACCATGCAGATCAGTAGGGGGAGCAAATTAAACCACCCATCATCTCACCTAGATGGAGACATAGATGGAATTTTTGATACATAAGAGTGCTCAGTGTCTGTTGAATTAATGAATTGGTGAATACATGAATGAATGGCAACACTACAGAGGAAATGAAACTCTAAGGATGATAAACATGATAGAGGACAGATCCAACCAGTTTGCCAGTCACTATTTCAGTAACAAAAAAAATGGTATTCTGTGAATAACGCAGTTTATTTATCTCACACCTCAAATAACCGTGTGCTTGTCCTCCGGACAAATGTTCTACTTATGTGTGCAATACAAGCGCTTTGTGTGTGCTTTTCAGCTCATTGCACAGAATATTTTTATACTCAAGGATTGAGATTTAACAAAATTAAGCCTTTTGCTGTTTCATCAGGGACATTCATGAGTAAGCTGGTGGTGATAATCCCTATCCTGATTCATGCTTAGGCACCAGCAGCAGTTTTACTCATCACTGCTTTTGTACCATCAGTGCCCATGTTCACAGAGTGGGAAAGAAAAAGTCTTAGGGTTATTATGAACATACTTTTGACTTTGAGGATCCCATGAGAGGGCTTGGGAGATTCCCAGAAGGCCACGGACCACACCTGAAAATCGCTGCTCTAGATTTCACCTCCCTTCTTCTTGATCCCATGTCTTTCTTAATTTGGCCTAAAGATTGCATTCATTTTTCCAAGGAACCAGTGTCATCTGATTGGTTTTCATTCACCAGTTAACATGAAAAAAATCTTGGAAGATGTAATGCTAGGGGGAGTAAAGAACATCTTCATAGAAATAATGCACAAGCTCAGTCTTGACAGAGAAAAGATCTTTTTCAGGTGAATAAGCTAAGAAGGGCACTGCAGACAGGAGAAGCTTGGGCAAATACACATGGAACGAACAGGCTGGAGTGCTGAGAGAGTAAGGAATCTATGTGCAAGGTGCAAGGGTGCCGGAGGACATCATGAACAGGGCGGGAGTGAGGTCAGCGATGTGGGTAAGAAACCCACATCAGTTTGGGAATGGGAGTACGTGAGACTGCTGATTAGAGGAGCCTGCTTTCGGTTAGTGGCTGAAATTGACAAGCACAGAGGCTGATGGGCTCAACCAATCTCAAGGTTATGAACTGTAGTCAGCTTCAGAAGTCTGATGAAGCTCGTCTTGTGCACTCATTGCTCAAAGCTCAAAGAGAATGAGGTACCTCTCCAGATGTTGGTGGGAAGAGATTCTCTGTCTCCAGAGATGTGTGACTCCATGGTATTGGCAGCAGGCAATAGCATTTAGGAGGTGGAGGTAGAGGTAGCTCTTAATCTCTTAAGGCATGATACTTGAACTTCTGGTGTTTCCCTTGAACTACAATCACCCATCCCATTGTTAACAAGGTCATTGCTGGGGCGCCTGGGTGGCTTAGTCAGTTAAGCGTCTGCCTTCGGCTCAGGTCATGATCCCAGGGTCCTGGGATTGAACCCTGCATAGGGCTCCCTGCTCAGCGGGGAGCCTGCTTCTCCCTCTCCCTCTGCCACTCACCCCGCTTGTACTCTCTCTCTCTCTCTCTCTCTAATAAATAAAATCTTAAAAATAAAAAAAAACCAAAAAACCAAGGTCATCATTCCCTCACATTGAACCTGCCAAGTTTCGCTCTGTCATTCAACAAAGGTAGTTTGGTTTTCTTTGCCCTTGATGCTCATGTTAATCCCCATCCCCCAGGGAGGCAAGATGGACAGAGGGTCAGGTTCATCTCAGGAAGCTGGGAGGAAGTTTGGGTCTTAATTCTTGACAATCTGTGCTTGGGGGGGGGGGGGGGAGTCTTTTCTCTGCCTCAAGACGAACTTCTTGTGGGAGCCACCCAGGCCTGCCCATCATGCAGTCAGAGTGAGCGTTCCCCCCTCCATATCAGCCCCTGAGCATCAGTGATAAGGAGAGGACCCCCACGCCCCACACACACACAACCAATACCTGGCCAAGAAATAATCACCACATACCAGCCTCCCCCATGGTTAGAAAACAAGAAGAATCTAAACAAAAGAGAGCCCTGCCCTCTGAAGAACGATCCCTATTGTACAGGCCTGTCCGCAAGTCTCCAATACCTAGGATAACAGCACACAGTGGGGAACAGCATGTGTTTGGGGAATGAATGAGCACAGCACTCAAGACACCAGAGGTTTCAGAAATCGGTATTTACTTCATTCCCTGCTGATCAGTCCATACAGATGTCCCGGAGTCACTTTAAGTCCTGTAATTCATTGCAGGGTCATGAAGCTGCTGGCTCATCCCTCTGGCTGGGAGTCCTTGGGGATACACAAGTCCAGTGTGGCTTCTCCTCTTCTGGCTGCCCCTCCTGCTCTGGCCAGCCCCCCAAGTCCTTCCTGGACACTTTCCCTCCCTCTGCTGCTCTCCCTTCCCTGTACTGTTTGGTAGATTCACACAGACCTCGCTTAGCAGCTTGGTGACCTTGAAAAGGGGTTCGACCTGTCTGTGCTTCCATCTCCCCGTCTGCAAAGCAGGGCTCCCTAACTGTGGTGACCAGCCACGGCAGTGCAGCTGGCTCCCTGAGCCAGCTTCTGCAGGAAGCACCTGGCATGCGTTAGAGCTCAGTACTCCTCATTGCAGCCCGGCAGGTAGGTGGGGGCATCACTGCACTGGAGTTGGGGAAACCAAGGCTGACATGGGCCAGGTAAGTTCCCCTACGAGCGACTTCTATGGCATTGGGATGTGACCCAGTCTCTCTCCACGGGTTTCAGGCTCACCATACCCCACAGGAATGCTTGCTCCCCGCCTTCCTCCTTGCTGCCCTGCCTCCATTCTTCCTTCCAAGACAGTGGCAAAGCGGGGAAGGGCCAGCAGGACAGATCGCAGGTTCACAGAGGCCTGTACACTTTGGCATCCGCTGTAGCTGGTCTGCCCTTCTTCCTTGTTCCACGCGGCGTGCGTTTCACCACTTCAGGGACACTAGAAACTCCGTGAAGGCGAGGACCAGGACTTCACGGAAGGACAGTGCCGGGAGGAGCGGCTGCTTGGGGGACTGCTGGGCACGGTGGGGCCACGAGCGTTCAGGGACAACAAGCAGGACAGGGCAGGCCCACACATCCCCCGGGCCCGACGAGGAGTGTACCAGAGAGACGTGGAGCACTGCGGGCGGGGAGGAAGGAGCGGTGGAGGATGGGCTCCTCAGGGGAACGTTTACTCACACCACCACATACCATGTCCTACCTGAAGCTCTTCAACTTCCTTATACTTAATCTTCACACAGGAGGAGGCTGAGCTCAAAAGCAACACCCTTGAAAAGCCGCAGAACTGAGATTCAAATCCAGACCTGACCGGTTCAAAAACCCATGCCCTGTCCTCCCTGGACAGCCCGAGGGGATGCCCACTCTGGGTCTCAAAGGACAACATCCAGAATACATGCAGCACCTTCGGAGCAAAGTGACAAAATATATTCTCCCCCAAACTCCCGTGGCAATGGCCAGAAAAGCAAACATAAAGGATGCTGGGACACACACGTGGCAAGAAGAGCCAGCTGAGCAGACGTCAGCTTCTCCTACCCCCGATTTCCTGCTCTCAGCCAATAAGGCCGATGGATATTCCAAAACGGCTGCCGCTGCTGACTTCCAGAAGAAGCGAGGTCTCTCAACTTCAATATCTTCAGGAGAGCTTGGTTCTCTAGGCTCCAGCATCTCAGTTTTGTTTCTTATACTGTAAGGCAGAGAGATCATTAGAAGTGGGTGAGGGAAGCCAATGGGGGAGGGAAGACCCAGGAAATCCCAAGAACCATGTTCTTCTGGGCTTTAGCTGCCTCCTGCAGGGGCTCCTTAGAGGTGGGGTGGGGGGCAGGCACCAGTCAAATCTCTAGCTGGCACCGGGACCCCCTTTCTTGCTTAACGGAAAAGGAAGCTGACAGGCTAGGAGGGCGCACATAAGACAGACGCGGGAACGTCAGAAAGGAACGTGGGCATACCCATCCTGTTCTTTAAGCTGAATCTTGGTTCAAAGGAAAAAAAAAAAAAATCTCAGATAGAGGAAGACCCTCAGAGGTCATCTAGTCCAATCACTGAGTTTTTAAAACGAACCCCGACCCCCACATTTGGAGATTCTGATTTAGAAGGATGGGGCGGGGGGGCATGCTCCACCCAGCTCTCTAGGTTGTTCTAACACCAGTGGGTAAGGACCAGCAAGTTAGTCTGTCTTCCTGACTCCTGCCCTTCCTCTACCAAAATAGATACTTGAATGTTTCCTCAGGAACCCTGCCTCAGTATGAATACCCCTGGAGACGGGGAGCTCACTACACCCCAACACAGCTTTCCCGTCTGAGGCATCACAAGGCTGCTGCTAGTCCTGGCACTGTTGCTTCCAAGAAGACCTTTCTCTTCCTTCTTCCTGCTACCCCATCTCAGCTTATTCAGCACTGTTGGCCTTTAGGGACTGAGAACTCTCTACCCATTGCAGAAAACAGATGCAACCAGAAAGGCATCTGCCACCACCAGAGCGGCTGGCTGGGGCTGTATGGTGCCTCTGCAGGCCTGATAGGGCTCAACTGTAGGGCAGGGGCGACCCCTGGTGGCCATGGAGATTACTGCTGTCAACCCCCCCCCCCAAGCGGGCAGGGGGAGCCGGGAACCAAGCACTTACTTTGTTCATGATCCAGTCTGCATCTTCAATGGCTCTTTTAATAATCTGCTGGATTCTCTCAGGATTGTCTTCATCTGAATGAACCCGGAAACTCTGGAAGTTTAAGCATAAAAGAAAGATGACAAGGCAAAATTCACAGGACCAGCATCTTCAGAGCACCAGGCACAGGCCAGACACACTGCGGCCACTTTGTACTCAGCATGGCTCTTAGCCCTCCAGAGAGAGTTAGGATGATCCCACCTACAGATGAGGAAACAGCGGCTCAGATGCCCTAACTGGGACTGTGCATGGCGCCAGCATTCAAATCCTGGTCGATTCTAACCACACAGCCAGTCCTCCTGCCAGCAGAGCAGCTACAAGATGGAAGACTGGCCCCCAAGTTACCCCAAATCAGGCTGGGCCCAAAGGTTATCAGGCAGCAGGGGCCCAAGGAAACTTCCACCTCTGGGTTCCATCTGCTCCCCCAGGGAGCTACTTGCACCATGCTGCACAATAGGAAGGAACAGGGCCTCTCCGGGCCCATGCTGGAAGGCCAAGCAGAGTGCGGGCCGTGGAGGGGGTGACTGGAGACTCCAGCCAGGCCCGGTGCAGAGCAACGTGGGGCTGTTGTTTGCCTCTGACCAGATGTTCACCCTTGAGAAGGAACGTGAGATTCAGGTTCACTGGTGTGGCACTCAGGGCCCTCCAGAAGGGCACCTGGTACCTCCCCTGCCCAGTCACTCTTGACCCCGCAGGTCCTCCTATTTGTCTTCAGGAGCACCTCAAATGCTCACTCTGGGAAGTCCTCCCTGATGCCCTCAGGCAGCTAGCGGCTCCCTCCTCCATGTTTTCACAACCTGTCGCTACCTTTATTTTTTTACTTTCCACATTACATTTGTATTTATTTTTTATTTCTTTTGGAAATAATTTCTAACCGACAGAAAAGCTGCAAGAATATAAACATATTCCCTACCAGAATCACCAATGGTGAACATCTCACCTTTGCTTTATCATTCTCTCTTTATATGGGTTTGTACTCAGTTTTCTGGGAGCAATTAGAAGTTACCCTTGACCCCTAAATGCTTCAGGGTGTTTTAATGAGAATACATAACGACAGTAGTCAAATTCAGGAAATTCAACATTAATATCATACTATCATCTCATCTACAGCCCATACTCCAATTTCATGAAGGTCTCCAATAATGTCCCTTTTAATCACTGTTTTTTTCTGGTCCAGAATCCAATCCACTCATTTTACATTTCGTGGTCACATCTCTTTAGTCCTCCTGAAAGCAGAGCAGGTCTGCCTTTCTCTGTGCTTCCCAATACTGCCATGTTGGATGAGCCGAGGCCAGCGGTGTGGGAGATGGTCCCTCTGTCTGGATTTTCCTGATGTTTTCTCATGAGTAAACTCAGGCTGTGCATTAATGCCTGTCAAAATGATGTTATGGCCCATACTCTATTTTAATTATCCACTTAGCTGCCTTATTTGAGCCCTGGCACGGAGCTGATGTGCTGGATGATACATCTGTTTTCCGAGCAGAAATCAGAGAGAGGAGCTGGGCTGTGGTTTTTGGTGGCTCTTACCAGACTGCCGCCCCACCCCTCCACCACCACCCGAAAGACCATCCCTGTCCCCTGCCCCCAACCCTGAGACAAGCCCTCTATCACGGGAACCCCCCTCCCGAGCCCAGCACCCCTGCGCCCACCTGCCTGACAGCATGTTTGTAATGCTCCTGGATGCCCTTGGCTGGCAGCTGCCGGCAACAGCGCAGCAGGTATCGGTAGAGCTGCAGCGGCCTCTGGACCCGCTCTGCCCCTGGGAGCGGGGCCATCTGCGAGACCCTCTGTCCCTGGAAAACACAGAGCATGACTTCTAAGGCATCAAGCCAAGCCTCGGCCCCGAGCCCCACGTCCCACGGCTCTGTGAGCAGGTCTGATACACCGTGGAGGCCGGGTCCCCTTCGTGCCACACTGCACAGAACCCAGACCCTGAACTCGGGCGGAGCATCCTGTCCTGCAGAAGTCTCAGCCCAGGGCAGGCCTGCCGGGACCAAAGGCGAGATCGCACAGCCACATCCGGGTGCCTTCTTTCTGGAAGCCACCTTGCGGTGGTGGGTGAGGACGTGTCACGGACAGGCAGAGTAGGGGAGATAAGCAGGAAGACCCTGCACAGCTGACTACAGGCAACAGAGGGGAGAATGGCCAGACGTCTGAGCCTCGCCACTCAAAGTACCATCTTGGACCAGTAGCACCAACCAGTAGTCACCTGAGAGCTGGTTAGAAACAGACTCTCTCGCCCCAGACCTGCTAGAGAACAGAATACATTTTAACCAGATGCCCCAAAGGCTCATGCCTGGACCTCTACCACAGCATCTTGCCTGCTGTCTGCCCCCACCTTCAGCTTGTCACTCTCCAGTCTCCTCCAGGCTGACGCCAGAATGCACTCTGGAACCAGTGGCCTAGGCTCATCCCCCAAACCAGCAAGTACCTCACCTCTTGGTCCCTTGGCACAAGCAGCCCCTTCGGCATCAAGCTCCCCTCCTCCTCTCTGCCATGGGAGGAACTCATGGTCATCCCTCCAGGTCCAGCTCCGTGTCACTTCCTCTGGGAAGCCCTTCCTGACTGTCCCGGCCTGAGGGGCTGCAGTGCCCTGTTTTGGAGCTGTTACAGTGCTTCCCACACTGCTGAGGATTCATCTGCTGCCAGGCCTGTGGAGGCTGGCCCAGGCCCCGGGGCTTCGTGCCCTGTTTGTTGAACTGGACTGAATGGTATCTGTTATCTGCTCTGTACACATCTCCCCTCTCTGAAAGAGAAGCTCACAATGTTCCAAACGAAGGAGCTAAAAGGCCAAGATTGTGATTGGCCTTAGTTTTAAAGTAACATAAAAAGAAGAAAGACACTCCCTCCCCCTCAAAAAAAAAGAGACCCAGATTACTAAATCTATCAGAGGTTCTTAAACTAAGAAAGGAAATTCATTAAGTAGCCCGTTTCAGAGGCTCCTTCATTCCATTTCCAGCATATTATCTTCCTGGCAACAATAACCGCCTGTCTCCACCGCTAAGTTTGCCAACGCCTCCTGGTACTCTGGGCTCCCGCCACGACACCAGGGCAGGCAGGTGGCCGTCTGCCCCCCCAACCCTCCTCCCTTCCGCTAACGGTCCCGGATGCGTGACTGGCGATCCGCCTCTCCCCAGGCCTCCGCCCACAGGTCAGGGTGGGGCTCCACGCCAGGTCTGACCAATCAGAGCACTGCATCCACGTGGTCGCTGGGATTGGGCCACAGATGGGCATGTGATGGAAGCTGGCCCAATCAGAACACATCCTACCACCTCTGCAGAGGTGACCGGGAAAGCCTCCGTTCTTTCCCTCTACACTTGCTGCTGAGGGGATTTGCTCTTCTCTCAAGGGCGCCATCTTGCTTCCTCTGGAAGCCTGAGCCTGAAGCCACACAGCAGCAGGCAGAGCTGAAAGTGTGGGAGGAACCAAGTCTGAAGAATTCGTTTGAATCCTACAACCATCCACCTGAAGGCAGTCCCACCGCTAGACTTTTTAATGACCTGATTCAATTAATGCCCTTTGCCAAAGCAAAAGGGGTTTGGGTTTGTTTTGTCACTTGCAACCCAGAGTCCTAACTGATGGACAGATCTTGACCTCCCAAATTCTGCTTCCACGATGAGGT
Source organism: Eumetopias jubatus (assembly GCF_037043125.1). Taxonomy (NCBI): domain Eukaryota; kingdom Metazoa; phylum Chordata; class Mammalia; order Carnivora; family Otariidae; genus Eumetopias; species Eumetopias jubatus. The sequence continues at coordinate 124,189,068 of NW_028274816.1, forward strand.
CCGATGGTTCCAGCTCTAAGAAAGAGTGCAAACAGGGCAAGGCCCCTATGGTTCTCCTGCCACGAATTATCAACCTGCCAGTCTGACCAGCTGTGCTAAAGCCCCCCCAAAAAACAGGGGAACCCCATACAATGGGGGCAAAGACAGACCTTCAAGGGCCACCACAGCGGACATACCACCGAAGTCCCCACCTGATGGGCAGGCTCCACTGGCAGGCTTCCCCAAACTATATAAAGTGCTAATCAAATATTGTAAAATGCTAGTCGTGTAACAGATGGTTACCATCTGCAGTCTTCAGAATTAACATTTGGAAAGAGCACAACTTTGTTTCAGTAGATAAAAACCCAAGCAATACTTAGAAACCAACCCAGCAAGCATGGGCGGGAGATTATTTTCAGCTCAATTATAATACTTAGTCATTCTCAGTAATAAGTAGCAGAAAATATATGTGTGGGTCCACTCAGAAGAGTTAAACTAAAAATGTTTTAATTTAATTTAAAGTGTGGGTCTGCTATCAGGGGGCAATGCACTTCACGGTATCATTGCTAAAACTGTAGTCAAATTCTGCAGCCCCTAACCATTGCTTGGTATATCCTGCTCTTTGGACTTGACCTTAGCCTCTCCTGGGCTCCCTGCCTCCGTGAAGGCACTCTGTCTTCTCAGGCAACCAAACCAAAACCATCACTGAGCCAACCTAGACTCCTCTTCCTGCCTCAATCCCACGCCACTGTCTCTAAATCCTAACAAATTCTACCTCTGAATGCCCCCTCACATCTGCCCCCCCCTCTATTCCCACTGCACATCCTTGCTTCAGGCTCTCTTATCAGAGCTCCCCTGGACAACGGCCAGAATTCCGAGCATGTCTCCCTATCTTCCAACCTATTCACCACTCAACAGCCAGTGAATCTTTCCAAAACCTGATCTCAGCATGGCATTTTCCTGCCTAAAACCCCATGATCTGATATCCCACCCCACCCCTGTCACTCATGACAAATTTCCCCAAATGTAGGAAAACTGTGAAATTATTTGAAGCAGTATATGGGCCAACATCTTTTTATCGTAATGATTTTATATTTATTTTCATGTGTAAAGAAAAAAAATCCCGTAATTTTATAGGTATCGTGGCTTAAACAGTTTTTAAAAAGGAATGGGTGTAAAACTGGTATTTTTAAATGTATCAAGCAAAGAAGCATGCAGCTGAGATGTGAATATGACAAAAATCATGAAAGTGGTACTGACGTTTGGAAAGCACTGGCCTATGGAACAAAATCCATACTCCTTCCTCCAAGGCCCCTGCCCACCCTTCATCCCATCTCCCACCACTCACCACAGAGTCCAGGCAAACTGAGCTCTGAGTGGCGCACTCCATGAAAGCCTGTGTCATGTTCGCGGGTCATGGTCTCTGCACCATGACAGAATGCTTAGCATATAGTAGATGCATTAGGGTTCCCCGGAGACACAGAACCAATAGAATATACAGAGAGAATATATATATATATTATATTCATATATGTACATTATTTATAAGGAATTGGCTCACGTGATTATTGAGGCTGGCAAGTTTGAAATCTCACAGAGCAAACGTCCCAGTGTGAGTCAATGTCAAACCAGGAAGAGCCAATGTCCCAGGCTGAAGGCTATCAGCCAGGAGAATCCTCTCTCACTCGGGGGGAGGGTCAGTCTGTTCTATTCAGGACTTCAAGTGCTTGGATGAGGCCCACCCATATTAAGGAGGGCAATCTGCTTCACTCAGTCTCCCGATTTAAATGTTAATCTCATCCAGGGGCACCTGGGTGGCACAGTCGGTTAAGCATCGGACTCTTGGCTTTGGCTCAGGTCATGATCTCAGGTCGTGAGAACGAGCCCCGGGTTGGACTCTGCACTCAGTGCTGAATCTGCTTAAAAGACTCCCTCTCCCTCATCAACCGCCCCCCCCCGCCAACTCTCTCTCTCCCCCTTTAAAAAATAAATAAATAAATGTTAATCTCATCCAAAAACACCCTCACAAGACACACCCAGAATAATGTTTAGCCAAATCTCTGGGCAACCCATGGCCCAGTCAAGTTGACATATAAACGGAATCATGACAGATGTTTAATATTCATGTGTCAAATGAATCCACTCTTGCCCACACTCTGCTTCCTGCAGGTCTCCTGATCCTACAACACTCAGCTGTTAGGTCTGGCACCTCCTCCTGAAAGACTTCACTGACCCACCATCCCTGCCACCATGTTCAATGGGAGACCTGTAGGTACCTCAAACAGCCCTCGTGTCCCCACATCACTCTAGGTCGGGCTTCAGCATCTGTTACCTGCATTACTGGGGGGATATTTACCTGCCCTCGGCCCCCTTCCAGCCAGCCTCCACATGGCAGCCACAATGCCTTGTCTAACGCCCCACTTAAAATCTTCCCACAGCTGGATGTGACAGGATATTGTGAATTATTATCAATTATTAATTTTCTTAGGTAGAACAACAATGTGTTGTGTGGGAGAATGTCCTCATTCTTGGGAGATGCAAGTGGAAGGAAGTGTTTAGAGGTGATGTGTCATCATGTCTGCAACTTACTTTCACATCGTTCCACAAAAGGCAACACAAAAAGAGAAAAGATAGGGTGAGAAAGATAAAGCAAATGTGCTGAAATGTTCAGATTGTGTTTAGATGGCAGGAATAAGGGCGGGCATTGCGCTGTTATTTCAACTTCTCTATATTTTGAAATTTTTTGTAACAAAAAGTTATTTTAGGAAAACCCTTCCACCACTTTCCCGTTACCTGGGGGATAAAGTCTTAAACTTGTGAGGCTGGCACCAACCCCTGAAGCCTTCTTACCCCCCCGTTCAGATTCATCCCTAATCACTCCTCCACCTGCCAGGCACATTGGCACACCACCTGTAGTTCCTTTAGTAATAATAACAACTAATAAGCACTTACGATGATTACTACAGCAGCCTTACTGAGTATGTATCATGTGAGAGACACTATTCTAGTGAATTTATTCTGAATTTATTTTAATCTTCACAATAACTCTACAAGAAGGTACCATTATGCTCTCCTTTTACAGATAAAGAAACAGAGGCAAAAAGAAGGCAAGAAATTTGTCCAAGGTCACATAGCTATGAGTGCAGAAGCCAGGATCTCCACCTGGGAAGTCCAGCTCCAGAACCCAGATGGGTGCTACTCTTCCTAACGGCACCCCCCTCCCCAATTTCTTTTTAAGGGATGACTTCTTCCCATTGAGCCTGGCCTGCCAAGACTGTCGTCCGTGGCTCCATCTCTCCCGGCCACAAGGAGAACATCAGACCCCGGCCCCAGCGAGGCCAACTGAGTATTCCCCACCTCTGGAAATGGGCTCTCGAGCAGGGTTACAAAGAGGCTGAAAATGAGTTCACACACCCCAGCAATGGTGTGTCCTCATCAGCCTCTTCCTGCTCTGAACTGGCCTTGTAGCTCTTGCCTCCTGGCCTTCCAGAAATGTCTAAATTCCTGCCCAGTCCTCCAGCCTTCTCCCTTGATCCTGTGAGTCCCTAACACTCTTCCAGGAAATTTCTTCTTGCTTAAGTCTTGCTGTCCCATCTTACTGCTCACACCGAACTAGACTCGCTCCCTGATCTGTTTGCCCACAGCCTGTTGTGCCTGCTTAGATCAGCGGGAGTAGCCCCGGCTCCGAGTGTTTGCCTCTCCATCCTCCCCGACAGGACGGAACTCCCACGAGGGCAGGGACTGTGTCCGATTCCCCCATCTCTGTCCTCTCAGTGCCGGCATGGTACAGCCTGGTACCAAGCACACTCCTCCATCAATGCTTGCTGGCTGATGAACCTCAGATTCTTCCAGGCCCTGAGTAGTCCTGCCCATCACCTAAGGCAACAACAGCCTCCCTTTCCTGCCCATCTATGCCAAGCCTTTCCAGTCCCCTCAGCTTCCCTCCAACTCACCTGTAGGAACACCCTGCAGGCAACCAATGCCTCCTGCCTCACTCCGTCTGGAGAGGCCCTCGGGCAAGAATATGTTCAAATCCCCTCCTCCATGAAATTCATCCTTGCCTGAGAGCTGACTGACATGCTAAGCGTGGTGCTAGACATTTTTATGACAACCCTCTGACAAAAAGCACTATCATCCCATTTTGCAGATGTGGAAACTCAGGCTGATCACGAATACACAGCCAGGGAGTGGCGGCACTGGGATGTGGACTCTAACTCCAGTGCTCCGACCTCCCCCCGAGTTCTTGAAGGAAAGGGGTCCCTCCTTTGCCTTGTCTCTGTTAGGCTCTCAGAGCCTCTCTCCTGGATTAATTTAACACCCTTCTGACATGTCTCTTCTTCAGTCCCTCAGTATGCTCAGCCAGAATGAGCAACGAAAAACAAAAATCTCATCTTTGAGTCCCTTCCTTGAATCCTTTAATAGCACACATAGAACAAACTCTAAGCTCATCAGTATGTGTGCATATGGTGGTGGTGGTAGGTGTGTCTACGTGTGCGTGTACGGGCGGGGGGCGGGGGGTGTCAAGGCTTTCCCCAGTCAAATGCCAATCTCTATCCCATTTGCAACCAATTCCCCATTCCCTCCACCCTCTTCCCGGCTCGGCCTCCTCTGAGGCTTTGTTAGGCACAGAGCACCTGGCACGCATGGTCCCTCAACAGAAGGGTGTCAAATTGAACGCTTGCTCTCTCCAACACCTTCCAGTCAACTCTCCCGCACCCTGAAGACTGAGTGGAACAGTGAAAGTGCACGGGCCCCAGATCCTGGCAAGACTGAGGTGAGGACTGATTAAGGCAGCACACATGCCTGCCTGCCGCAGGGCGGCTGCTCACTCAGTAGGAGGCCCTTCTCTAGCCCTGGAAAAGCAGCAAAAGGGAAAACAGTATGTTATGATACTTTTCGATACTTCTATCGGAGACAAAAATGGGCTACCGAAGGGAAGGGAGCTGCTCCTGCAAACGGACACTGGGAGAGGTTGTGGATTTCACTGACTTAGTGACCTCTGCCGACAGCAGAGAGAAAAAAATACACCTTTTTTTCTTTGAAATCAAACTAAAGAGCAGGTGAAACTTATTTAGCTTTTTCCCAAATCAGAACTGAGCTCTGGTTATTCATGCCGTGGCCTCTGATGAATTAGAAAGTTATAAAAATACCTAAGGTGGCATGGCTTGACTCATGGTAGGTGCTGGGTCAGAGGTGTTAACTGAATGAGCGGAAAAGCCATCCAAAGTAGGGAGTCTTTCAACACCAGAGCGCCGAAGGCGACCTTTTCCCATCCAGGGTAAAAGAAATCTCTTCTCCACGTCCCTGGTAGGGAGTCTTCCAGCTTTTCTCCCTTAACATGCTCCCGCGTGGCAGGGAGCTCCTGACCTCCCAAGTCTGAGCTCTCCACTTCATTCAGCCAGAGCTGTCACAGACTGCCTTTGCTTCTGAGCTAAAATCTGCCCTGTAAACTTCACTCATGGATCTGAGTTCTGCCCTCTGGGGCTCAAGTCTCCCTACCCCACCCCCAAGGCCAGTCTGTCATTGTTCAGCCAGGGACCCCAGCCCCGCAGTCACTCTCTTTCCAAAATCCCCACCCTGAAGGTGCTATCCTCTCCCAGAGCCTCCCCGTCTCACGCTCCTCGGGACACACGCACACCCTCATTATTGGTCTCACTCTTAGATTTTTGTCCAGTGGGAAAGCCATAGTGTTCCCGGGTCCTGACCAGCTCCGCGGGTCCTGGAGCCCAGGTGCCAATGTCCCCTCCTTTACTGGGCAGTTCAAGGAAGGCCACTCAGACTGCATTCTCTGCTTGGGCCCCCATGTGACCCTGGCATTCAGCTCGGAGGAACCTTTTTTCCATGAACTCTTCTTAAATCTGTTTCCCATCTTGTATTTGATTAGTTTAGTCCAGAGTCACCATCTGCCACAATCTCTGGAGTACCTGACCCTGTCTGTTATCCAACTCCGCTCAATTCAGCACAACAAAAGCACAGAAACAATCCCATCCCAGGCACAAAGTGGGTCCAAAGAAAGAGACACTAACCCCGGCGAGCTATGTCAGTCACCCATCCAAAGCCATTCAGAGCATCTAGCACGTGTGTGGCTCTGGGCTCGGCCCTAGGACCAGATATGGACGGCCTGACATGTTCCCGAGCTGTCCTACCTCGAGCTTTCTGCACGGCTGATGCCATGTCTCACGACCTACCGTTCCGGGAGTGATCAGTATGTGCCAGGAAGGTGCTGCAAGCTTCACGTGTGTTACTTCGTGTATCCTCACAACAATCTTACGGGGGTACGTTTCATTAGCCCATTTTATAGATGACAAAACTGGGGCTCTGAGAGGGTAAGAAACTTGCCAGAGACCACCCAACTATTAGATGGTAAGGCCAGGAATCAAACCGAGGACTGTTGCCCCACGCCCCTACCTGCTTCTAACACTACCTGCTTTGTCCATACCCAAGCCATCCACAGAATGCGGCCCGGATCAGGGCTAAGGACCCCACAGAGAACTCTCCTGGGGCTCATTCAGGACCAGCTCCGCATTCATGAAAGCACTTGACTGTGCTATTATCCCGTACTTATTTTTCAACCTTCTCCATAAAACTTTTCTCCATACTTTTCTGAAACCCAAGGACATCATCTATAGCTTCCCGCTGCATAAAGATGGAAAAAAAAAAAAAGTCACAAGGCTGATGTCCATTACACAGACAAAGAAAAGGAGGCAGCTAAGGAAATACTAAAAAAGCTCTTAGAAAAACCCAAAGGGGAATATAACAGAATAAAGGAAAACAGTGACAATAAAGCCACAAAGGGAATTTCCTGGGAGCCAAGTGATATCACTGGTACAGATGCTGAGAAATAGGCCTACAACCCCATTTAATCCCCTTGGCTCTTTCCCTACCCTGTGCCCTGACATAGGGCACCTAAAAATAAGTGGGGGAAAGTCATATGTTTAAAAAAAGAAAGAATGGAACTAGAGAACATGACCAGAAATTATGCCCTATTAAACACTGATACGGGGTTGGGGCGCCTGGGTGGCTCAGTCGTTAAGCGTCTGCCTTCGGCTCAGGTCATGATCCCAGGGTCCTGGGATCGAGCCCCGCATCGGGCTCCCTGCTCCGCGGGGAGCCTGCTTCTCCCTCTCCCACTCCCCCTGCTTGTGTTCCTTCTCTCGCTGTCTCTCTCTCTGTCAAATAAATAAAATCTTTAAAAAACAAACAAACAAACACTGATACAAGGCTAAATTAAGCCTGCGCAGGCCATTGTTTAAATATGCAATTATTTCTCTGGATGGGGAAAGTCACAATATAGAAGCAGAGTGGTTCTGCTCCCCCAGTTCAGGGGCTCCAGCTTGCACACGCACGTTCTCCCAAGCTAGAAGCGGGGCAGCAGTCCATGCTCCTTCAGTCCCTTTCCTTCATGGTCAAGGCTCTCAAGACCCAGACTCCCCACTCCCCTCACCCTCCCTGTCCTCAGTGCCCCCCCCCCCATGCACCTGGGCAGTACCTGGGCTGCCAGCTTTGTAACAATGCCTTGCTCGGACTATCTGAATATCGCTCTCTCCAGTCCGACCCAAGGATACTTCCTAAAAAAACACACCATGTCACTCCCCCTTCTCCAGAACCTCTGTGGAGTGTTCCTTTAACCCTCTCGAATCTGCTTCCAGCTTCTCTCGTTAGACCCATCTCCTGCTGTCTACACTCCCTGCATTCTAGCCACATACTGAACTTAGCGGCTAAGTTCATGGACTTTGGGATCAGGCAGTCTACGTTCAAATCCTGGCTCCGTCACTGGCCGGCTGTGGGACGTGGGCAAGTTTCTCAATTTCCACCTCAGAGTCAGCCGCACATCTGTCAATGGGGCAACTAATAGTATCTCCTGCACAGAATCGTCGTGAGGATTAAATAATGCTCCTAAACCACTTAGCACGGTGCCCGCCACATACGAGGCACTTGGGAACTATTGTTAATCGTGTCTCTGAAACGCGCTGTGCTCTTCAACGCCTCTCTTCCCCCTACGCTGGATTCTTCGCCTGCCTCAAGAATTCCTCTTGATCCTTAGAAGATTAAACTCCCACGTCACCTCCTCAAGGCTCACACTCCACGCTGCCCACACTCCTCTAATAAGGTCTCACACTAATCCTTTCTATAAATGTGTGTTGATTGACCTCCATTTACCAGACAGGACACTAAAGCCAGGAGGACAGTGGCTGTCCTGGAATCACAAAGCCAGCAGGTGGCAGCGCCAGGTCTCAAACCCTGAATCCCTGGCTCTGGGTCCTCGGCTCTTTCTCCCACACCTGCTGTCTCTCTCAGAGGCCCAAGGAGCTACTCTGAACATCCCCTGTGTCAGCTCAACCACCCTGAGCCAGTTTACCAGTTGCAAGTGAACCTGGTGAGCTAGCCCAGTCAAAGCAAACTGGAAAAATCAGACAAAAGGCAAACATGCTGGTCTCAGAGCAGAGCAACGAGCATCGTGAATTGAGTCATTGTGACGTTAGACTGCTTTGTGCCAATGGCCTCCCACACACAGGCCACAACACACCACTGTGGTTTGAGGGCGAAAGAAGGGAACCATTATACATCTGCCAGGTGTCAGCCACGCGGCTGGGTACTCCACAGGGGCTACTTCATCTACAACCCTATTACTCCCATTTTACAGAGGATGAGAACTGAGGCTCCAGGTCACACAGAACTAGGTGAGAGCGTAGGCTAGGCTTTGGATCCAGGTCTCTACCCTCCCAACAAGCTCTTTCTACACGTACGCAGGGCTCATCTCAAAAGGACCCTTGAGTTGAAAGCTCTGGATTTATGCTTCTCTCATGCTCTCTCCCTCCCTCCATTACCCAACTACTCTTCCAGAAACCCACGCTGCTCTGCCCCAGAGGAATCCGGGTCTCATTAAGAGGACTTCCCTGACCACTCTGCAGTCCCTTCCATCTTTCTTCATGGCACTCTTCACCACCTGACATACATTTAATTGTTTGTATTCCCCCACTGGAATGTAAACTCCATACAGCAGGGAGTTTATTTTGTTCACGGCTGTGTCCCTAGTAGAGTATGGCGGTGCCTGATACATGGCAGGCATGTGTGCCCATGTACTAAAATAGTCCCTGAGCACGAACAAGGTGCTCGGTACTGGGGTTACAGAAACAAACAGAAGCCCCTGATCGCATGTATCTTACATATTAATGTAAAATTAAAACGAATTATTCAGTTACAACTAATTGCTACAAAGTGGAATTCAGGTCCCTGAGAGACTGGCTCATGGGGCCCCTCACCCAGTCAAGGGTCAGAGGTTTCTTGAGAAAAGGACGTTAAATCTGAGGTCTGAAGGAGGAGTAGGATTTGCGAAGGGGCGGCGAAGGCAGAGGTAGCTTGCATGAAGGCCTAAGGGAGGAAGGGACCGCCAAGCCCACAGGAGCCCAGAGCGGGAGCAAACAGGATGCTGGCCAGGAAGGCTGGGTCGGATCCAGAAGGGCCTTGGAAGGAGGTGAAGGGTTAAGATTAGTCCTAAGGTCCATCAGCTGATGAATGGATAAGTAAAACACGGTACATTCATACAATGGAATATTATTTTGTAATAAAAAGAAGTGAAGTGCTGATACAGGGTACAAAATGGGTAAACCTTGAAAACATTACTCTAAGTGAAAGAAGCCAGTCAGTCACAAAAGACCAAATATTGTATGATTCCATTTATAGGAAATGTGCAGAATGGGCAAATCCATAGAGACAGCAAGTAGATTAGGGGGCTGCCCAGGGCGGGAGACTGAGAGTGACAGCTAAAGGAGAGGTTTCTTTTGGGGACAATGAATATGTTCTAAAATTGATTATGATATGGATGCACAACTCTGAATATACTAAAAGACATTCGACGGTGCACTTTAAATGAGTGAATTGTAAGCTATGTAAAAAAAATAAAAGTCCTGGGGACTAAGGGGTTTCGAACTCAGCGTGACTTGCTGTGTTATGCAGAAGCACCAATCAAAACGTGAAGGTTACTCCAGGCAAGCGCGCGCTCGGGGCAGATGGACGGTGGAGGGGCCCCCGTCTGCTTTTATAAATGGCCCAGCCGAGGCTGAGCGCGGAGGTGTGTGCCAGACAAGTGGGCATTTCGCAGAGGCGTCTGGAGTCCCCCGGCTCCCCGCGGCCCTCCCCGCGGCCTGGGGCCTGCTCCTCTTCCCCGAGTCGCCGGGGCACCGGGCCCTCCGAGGCCGCGGGGGCCGACGGGGAGGGGAGGGGGGCGGCGCGGGGCCCCGCTGGGTCTTCCACCCGCCGCGCAAGGCCGAGGACGCCCGAGGCCTCACACCCCGAGCCCGCCCCGCCTCCCCGGGCGGCTCCGTTCCCCGCGCGCCCTCCCGCCCGCGTCTCCTCTCCCGCCCTCCGCCGGCGCGGCACGGCTCACCCGCCTCCACCGGGACACGCCAACCCCGGACGCGGCGGACGCGGCAGCCACGAGTGCGCCTGCGCCCCGAGACTGGCGCGGCACCGCCCCCGCCAGTCGGCTGTTCGTCGAGCGCCCTCTGCCGGCCGCACGCGGGGCTGGGGTCTGTTTATAAGGAAACTGCAGGCGAGACCGCTGGGTGCCCCTGGCCTGACCCGACCCCACCCAGATAAAAAAGAAGGCTGTCCCACTAACAGACTTCTCTACCTTAAACACCCACTCTTCCTTCTGGCTGTTGCTACCTCGGGTGTAAGCCCTGAAGGCAGGCTCTCCCCCATGTTTCTGAATATGGATCGCTGCTAAAACATTAGGGGTGTTCAAGATTGGTGAAAAGGCTTGCTGGAGGACTTCCCCTAAACCACTCGTGTTGATGACAGGAATTGTATTTGTAAGGGAATCTGCGTTTTGAGTCATTTCATCAAATTACAGTCCCATAACACCTGTCAAAAGAATAAATATGACAGTAATAGGCATGCTTCCTTTCAGACCCATCTATAATTATAATTGAGGAAAAGAATACAGAATTTAAACTCAGAGCTACTGCCAGTATCATTCTTTGAAAATAAAATAATGCTGTTTTATTAAATAGGCTCTCCCCGCTTTCTAATGTTTAAAGCTAAAGTGCTTCTCTGAATTGATTTAAATACAAGTTTTATATCCTGAAAGAAATAAAGATGTGTCTTTATCTTAAGACAAACCCCCTGTTCAATGATGCTGCTGATCTTCTCTCAGCTGTCTGAAAGAGAGTTGGGTTGTTAGTGGATAATATTGCTTCTGTTCAAGCCTCACTTCTCTAGGGCTTTTTAAACCCATTTGTAATGAAAAGGCTGATTTCCTTACACAGACTGACTCCATGTGTAGCTGATTTAACAGAACAACTTTTTTTTCTTGCTTTTCCCTTTTCTTTTTCTTTCTTCTTCTTCTTTGAAAGGAAAATATTGCTCCCTGGTAGCACCTGAGAATCTATTTTTCTTCTTTTAGACTAAGAGAAGCAGGGGATATTTCTTAACAGAAGTGGGGTTTTTTGTTTTGTTTTTATAGTTTAGGCTTTTCTCTCGTGTTTTTTGCTAAGCCCCTTTAGAGTTTTTTCTCTCTTGGTTTTTTTTTTTTTCTCTTCACCTAACATACGAATCACGTGGGCGTTCCTCCCCTGAAATATTCTGATAATTGCCTCAACCCTTCAATTTATTTTCAGTATGTAGACTTGGACCAAATATATCTGAAAGATATGATTGTACCCTTATAAATCAGCCCTCTTAGTTACACACACAGAGTCAAGGGCACATCATTAGTGAAGATCCAATCAATAAATCATTAAGCTTTTAAATTCCTTATTAGGAGCAATCTGCAGTATCACCATCCATTGCTGTTTTCAGCCTTGGGATCACTTGATATTTTGAAGAAATTTCACAGTCCGTTCTTTGGCCCCATCTCCCTTTTGTTCCTAGATCGCTGTGTTCCTGCATCAGAAACATTGTTCTAATACCTAGATCTCATAAAATATTTAAGACGCAAGCTGTTCACTCTACCTCAGAAAGACACCACCTTCAGAATTACTTGTGCCTCTTCTGTCTTTATAAACACACATGATTTTACGGTTCACAAAAATTCCTCATAAGCATCCAAACAACAAGAAAAAAATAATCCAAAGTTGAATAGGCTTGGACAAAAATTTCCAATTTTTGTCTAAGTCATAATGGAAAACCTAGTTTTTCAAAAATAATTGGATTATAATACCTTGAACTTGACAGCAACCTTAGATTCTTGACAGCTTCTGTAGTAAAACTAAAGCATTCTTACCAGGCCAAACTCACTAAAATGACACTGGACCCCCTAATCTAATGAAAATCCAGCCATTCTTACTATGTCATTTTCCTTTACATTGAAATTTTAGCAGATGAACACCCTCATGTCAGACAGTGCAGGATATCTTACAGATAAATGGAATTGAAAGACTTACGTGAGAAATTTGTCACCCAAGAGCTGGCTGGACAGGGGACATTTTCTCACAGGGGAGTTTATCGACTTTCCCAAGAAATACATCGCCACATTCTCTTGATTTCTGACATTATGTCATTTAACCTGACAACTGCTGGTGTATAACCAATATTTGTAGGAAAAGATACAAGTCGTGATGCTTCTTTCAGTTTAAACCTGTTTTTAGATTTCAAAGAGAAATGATACATTTGCATCCTCTGGTTAAATCAGGTTATTGTCTCAAATGTTGACCATGTAAGTAATTCAAATTAATTCATCACTGTACAATAGATTTAATAAGCATAATAAACACTGAAGAAAACACTTAGGATCCTCGGTCTTCCCTTGCTCTCACTCCCATTATCTCAGATTTCCCTGTGAACAGAATGAGTGGTACCGTGTTGTTCCCTTCTACTGAAAATATGCAAAGTTGTTATTTACCAGGTTGCAATTTGCATGTCTCAAATCCTGCCAGAGCACAGGCTGAGGGGCACGGGGTGACTGTTGAATGTGACAAAAGGGTACACCAGGGCGGAAATGGAAAACCTAATGAACAGATCTTCTCCACCCCAGGCTGTTGCAAAACACAACCCTCACCAACTACTGAAGATTTGTCTTTAAGACAACAAAAATATTGGGTATAAAAGGTTATATAAATTCTCAGACACCTAGTGTCTTTTTTCTGAAAAATATTTTATTTATTTATTTATTTGAGAGACAGAATGAGATAGAGAGAGTACATGAGAGGGGGTAGGGTCAGAGGGAGAAGCAGACTCCCTGCTGAGCATGGAGCCCGATGCGGGACTCGATCCCAGGACTCCAGGATCATGACCTGAGCCGAAGGCAGTCGCTGAACCAACTGAGCCACCCAGGCACCCGGTCTTTTTTTCTTTAATTGCTGGGATGAAGAAGAGGATGAGAAGGGATTTCAAGATTTTTGTAAAAAGGAGTACAAGAGGGGCGCCTGGGTGGCTCAGTCAGTTGAGTGTCTGACTCTTGATTTCGGCTCAGGTCGTGATCTCAGGGTGGTGAGATCAAGCCTCGTATGGAGCCAACATCGGGCTACGTGCTCAGTGGGGGAATCTGCTTGGGATTCTCTGCCTCTGCCCCTGCCCCGCTCACACTCTTTCTCTTTCTCAAATAAATAAATAAATCTTGAAAAAAAAGAAAGAAAGAAAAAAGGAGTACAAGAGAGAAAAGAGAACAGTGGTGACTATTTATAACATATACCAGGAGAGTAATTTACAGCCTGGGTTTTAGCCTTCCTGGACCTCTGTCCTGTGTTACTCTCTGCAGCTCCCTAAATCTCAACTCGCTGACTGGTGTATATCATTCAGTATCGCCTCACAGTGGCCACACGTGAGAACACACTGACGATCAGATGTTTGTCATCTCTGCATATGAGTCTGAATATGAATGAGAGGGCCACAGATAAGAGTTAAACGCCCCAGTTAATGGAAATGGAGACTGTAAGATCTGATCAACTTTATTAAATAGGATTACTGGGGAAGAGGAGAGGCAGGGAGGTGTAGAGGAAAAGTGGGAGAGAGAAGAAGAGAGAAAAATAGGACAGTGGATAATGAGAAAAGACGGGGGGAGTTATCATTTCGCTGCTGTCCCAAAGAGAAAGGCCTCATAAAGTTAAGTGGGGCGTCGTGAATTAAGGAAAACCATTATTCATTTTGGCCGGCCAATAGGGTATTCTGGTCAATCAAATAGGTAGTTAATAGTTACCTTCCATTTCAGCAAATATTTGTTGAAACTCCATCCGTTCAAAGCCCTGGGTCCCTGCAGAGGCCTCTGGACCCCTCTCTCCCGTTCCCCTTCTCCTTTCCTTCTCTCTTTCTTGTTTGGGGGCAGATCCCATCTCGTCACCGGCCTGCCTCGGCCCTCTCAATGGCCTCTCAGCGTTCTCTGCATAGAGGTGCCAGACTCCTTACCTGCAGGATCTATCCTCTTGGACTTCACTCCATGGCCCCGGCCCCCTGCTGTGGACTTTCTGACCCTCAAATGCACCATGTTCCTTTCTGCTCCGCTCTTAGATCCCAAGTCACAGGTCTCTTTCTCAGCTTTCCTGATGCGCCCACTCCCATTCGACACTGGGGCAGATAACACTTCCCCTCCCCCCTCCCCTTGAAGGGTCAGCTGTACCTTGCCCCACGGCGTGTGTCACAGTTTATAATGGTGGATACCTTACTTTGGAATCCCCCAGAAGATTTGGAAGCTGTTAGTGAGGGCTGCGGAAATGGCACTGAGCTGATGGGTTTTACTCTCAATTTATGATCTAGACTCAAAGGCATTCTGGATGCTGCCTGGGAAAAGAAATGAGAGTCTCTCTGAACTCCCACCCTCGCTCTCAGCGGATGACCTCACTGAAAAGTCAGACACCGTCAGTGGAGGGCTTCCTCCTCTTCCCACCCACTCTTCTTTCCTGGGGAGTTGCCTTTGAAAACCCAACCCCTCTGCCGGTTCTCTGGACTCTCTCCCCGCTGCCTTCCTAAAATCTTCGCTTCTACAGTTATCACTTCTCTCCTGCTCCATTGATTTCCTTTTCTTCACCTGTTCATTCTGAGCAACATACGGATGTGGTCAAAGGGCTTTGCTACTGAAGAGGTGATTCATGGACCAGGAGCACTGGCCTCATTTGGGAGCTTGTTAGAAAGGCAGACTCTGGGGCTCCTGGGTGGCTCAGTTGGTTGAGCGACTGCCTTTAGCTCAGGTCATGATCCCGGGGTCCTGGGATCAAGCCCTGTGTCAGGTGTCCTGGCTCGTTTTCTCTCTCTCTCTCTCTCTCATGCGCATGCTCTCACTCTCTCAAATAAATAAATTTAAAAATCTTTAAAAAAAAAAAAAAAGGCAGAATCTTCCACCCTAGAGCATTAACAAGATCCCCAATATATGGTTCCTAGGCATATTAAAATTTGAAAAGCATTGGGCTATTTCTCCACTCTCCATTACAGCCAACCTTTTATCGATCCATTCAACAAATGTGTACAGAACATCTTCAAGGTACCAAGTGGACTTTCAGGTTCTAGAGATACAGGAAAAAACAAAAACAAAAACAAACCCCCACACTAGAATCATGTGTATGTGATGTCCTAGGGGCAGAGAACAACAAAGAAAGCAAGAAGATATGATCAGGTCATAAGTAAATGCTTTGCAGAGAAATAAAATATGGTAACAGGATAGTCACCAGATGGCTACTTTAGGTTACTCCAAAGAGGTGACACTTAGACTGAAATTGAAATGACAAGAAGCCATCATTAGAATTGTCTACAAAGGCTGTCTTATCTCCTCGCTAGTTCACCCATTCATCCTTCTGGAGGTACCATTGGCTCCCACCTTCATGCCACCGAAACTGCTCTTCGCGGAGTTTCGGATGGCTTCCATATTGTCAGAAGCAACGGCTCCTTCTCTGTCCTTAGCCTCCTCTACTTCTCTGGCAGCCTTTGGGTCCGCTGACCACACCCTTCTTCTTGAAGCATGTAAAATTAATTAGTCACCTACATAACCTTTTCCTTACCATATATTGTTCAATGTAGCTATTGTTAGGGGGGAGAAAAATGAGAGACTTTCATGAAGAAGAGAAGAGAGGGCAGAGAAGAGAAGGGGAAGGAGATAAAAGAGATCCCTTTCATTCCAGCATAAGCGTGGAATTCCAAATCAGAAAAAAAAATGTTTTTATTTTATGTTTCTAAAACCCCTTTGTTATGTCAGGTGTATCTGGAAAGTGAGATAGATAGCTGCTTTGATCCAGCTCACAAAGGAAAAAGCTGGTTCAACATGCCTACCAGAGCTGCCTCCCTGAGCCTCCCTGAGTTCCCGATTCTCAGGGAATCTGGGCAGGAAGGAGAGTTGGCGGGGGCTCTGGGGTTTCCCACAGGACCACCAGTCTAAACTCCAGGCTAGTCCTTAGAGGGGTGCTGGGGGCGGGCAAAGGTTGGGGAGAAGGAAAATCGCTTGCTGGAAATTTTATAACCTCGCTCAGGAGATGGATGGAAGTTATCATTAGCTGCTGATGTATAGAGAGACCTCATGAAGCACAGGGAAGGTAGCTGAGGGATATGGGGTCATAAAAGCCAAGGATGGTCTGTGTTCCACGTTTTCCACGCACGTATGGTCAAAACGCCTGACCCAACTATTTGTTTTTGTATTACTGAATACTGTCAAGCCCATCAGGAGCACAGCCCTCATGATGCCCTAGTGCCGGATGCTGAAGCTTGGTCCTGGCCCCCAACGGTGAGGATAACACACTGCTAATGTCCCCGTGCACCATCAGAATCACCTGCTGCCCCGATGTCCAGCGGATCCAGGCTCATCAGTACTTGGCTCTCTGCTTATGCGGATAGGGCCAAAGCTAAAGAAAAGCTCTACAGGTTAGGAGATAGTTATAGCTTCACATCCCTGTCCCCCGATAGCAGGGGACAGTAGTACAATCCAAAGAAGAGCACTTTGTGACACATAGAAATGATACGATATTCATTCATATTTCAGTGTCCACAAAGTAGAGTTTTATTGGAACCGCCCATTCGTTTACTTGTCTGCGGATGCTTTTGTGCTACAATGGCAGAGTTGAGTTACATGGGAGAGAGACTGCATGTCCCCCAAAGCCTAAAATATTTACTCGCTGGCCCTTAAAAAAAAAAAAAAAAAAAAAAGAATTGTCAGTCCCCTGTCTTCAGAAAGCGGTGCCGATTCTAGGTTCTGTGTGGTGGACCCTGTCCTCCCTGCACAGCATTATCTGCGGGGCTTTCCTTCATATTCTTCCTGGAATGACTGTAGTAAACATCTTGTTCTTCATTTAAATTTCATGCTATCCCACCTCTGTGTTTTCTTCCTGCTGTTCCCCTTGTCTGGAAACCACACCCGGTACTCTCAATTTGCTTCTATGCCAATTTTCCCCAACCTTCAAGCGGGCCTTCCTGAATCTCTCAACTATAATTTATTTCTCCACCCTCTTTTGGCCATAATTCTTTCTGTACTGTCTCATGACACACCAGTTTCCTACTTTGCATTATAATTATTTATGCACATGTTTTATTCCCCCTCTAGACTATAAACTCCTTGAAGAATGCATTGGCTCATTACAAAATTAGCATTCTGAGAACCCTTATTTGCATCACACATAAGATCTCTTGTCTTCGGCAAAAAGAAGTATACTTATGACACATATAATTGGCACTTATCACACAAATCAATGATAATGGGGAACAAGGGCAAGACGGTTAATTAAAACCCACAGCAAATTCCTCCAAAATTCATTTTTGCCCTACCATTTTCCCAACGTAATATGCGCGGGTTTGGACGAAAGGCCCTTTCCACATACTTTGTTGGTGTGTAACTGTGTTGGCCACCAGGCAGTTGGTGGAAGCGAAAAGATCAGAAGTGAATAATGATCCACCAGCTGAAATCATCAGGCCTCCAGTAATGGAAAGCTTTCGGGGCATCTTTCCAGGGGAGGTTATGAGCCTCTGAACTTTCCACCCCGAGGGCTCCATAAAGATTTGAATTTGTGTGTATGACATTTGGAACTTAGACATGGAACAATAATCTTTTAGTATGGCCTGGGTGCTCAGAAGAATAGACGGACTTAAAGTAAAAAAATAAGTAAATAAAACAATCAAGTTCCCCGCACCTATGCTTGATTAGGCAGGCCAAATATTCTCTTGCAAACATTAATTCAACAAGAAATGATAAGGCAATAAATATGAAGAGTAACCCTGCTTGCCAAAGCAACATACGCGTTTGGGCTGATTCTCTGCACCCATGACTAGTGTACACAAATATTGTGTTAAACCTCTCCTCCTAATAGCCTCATTTCTCACATGCTCTTCAGAGGGAAAAATGTGATGCTAATTTAAGATGACTTATCCTGCTAAGCACATAAATAAAAAAATAGTTCAGAATCCAGAACATGACAGAACTCCCCTTTCATGTCTAATTAAGTACTTTTAATTGGCAATTCAATTGGCAGACTGTATATTTTGCGCTGGAAAGTGGAAGGCAGAATAGACCCCTAGTAAGATACAAAAGAGATGTGGGCCATGGACAATTGCTTTACCGTATGTGATGCAGCAAAGTTATGTCAGGCATGGAAAAAAAGGCAGCTCTCTGTACAGCTGGGAAGGAATTAGCAGCTAACAGGGCAAATGCTAGAGGATCTGATCATGATTATAAAATGTCACTTAGGAAGATATTTACATTGTTAATTAAGCAATGAAGCTGATAACCACTACTCTGTAAATTGTGCTAATTACCCTGTGCCTTGGAAGGTTCTCTAATCAGCCAGATCAATAGGTTCCTGGTTTATGCTAATAATGCAGCGTCATCCTCCTTCTGAAGTGCTTTGCTTACAGCATTCTGAACCCAGTACAGCTCCCGCCCACTGTCCTGTGCTAGAGGCAGCCAGCGTTCATCTGTCGGCCCACATCAGAGTGGCGAAGCTGATGCCCGCTCGCCCCCCAGGGCCCACAGCGAGAAAACAAGAATCCTACCAGGCACCGTGTCTCCATCCATTGCTCAGGGGAGGGGCCTGAGCCTTGTGTTTCATGAGATTTGTGCGTGGCCACAGCCCCATTTTCTTCCGATAATTAGAAAGATCCCATAGTCCTGAGGGATAAGGGCCATGAAGGAAGACCTAGATTCCAGTGTCCACTCTGCCGCTGACTTGCCACCATGACCTTGAAGCGGGACAGGCCAGTTGTTTCGATGAGCATGTGCGCGGACCAGGAGGGTCAATTCGGTTCAACTACCGGGTGGACTTCCAGGGGTTTTTGTGTTTCGTTTTTCGCTGCATCGAGTGGTTGTTAGTATGAACAGACTGGGCTTTTGAGCCAGAAGAACCTTTGTCGTCAGCTTCTCCAGGGCTCCAGCATGACACGAAGGGGTCTCAAATATGTAACACAGGCCAAGACAGTGTCGTGCCGAGTGCTCTCCTGGGTTCGCCTGGCTCTCGGCCATCCAAAGGAATGGGGAGAGGGTGCATGAAGGAGGCCCAGAGAGAACTGATTTACCTCATTGCAATTTACTCTTTCTATCTCTTTCCTCCATCAAACCTCAAACAAAAAAAAATCACCAGCCGGTAGCCAAGTGTCATGGGTTGAAGATTAACTTATTTGCTTTCTTTCTTGTTCCTTGGCAGGTGTCCCCATAAACAGTCAAAATCCCACCTGGAGGGTAACAGGGTAGAGAAGAGAATTAGCCAAGGGCTCGGGTAACTCATGGATTGATCGTCAGCCCCCAGGTAACCGTGAGCCGACTACTTGGGAGCTGTAAGCGGCAGCCAAGAGAGGGCTCAGAGAGGGAGAGCCAAGGTGAAGAGGGGCGCAGCAGCACAATTAGGGTTGGAAACAGCTGGGATCCATTTCTTCACTTGAGAAATAGAACTCCTTCTGTGCACCTCTGCATGGGGCTCCTGAGCTTTCATCGCCAGCTCCCCAGCCCCCGAGGGCGGAGCCTCGGAGTTCAAGGCCAGCTCCTGTGCCAGGCTTTGGGATGGAGCCAATTTGTTGAGTTGTCTCAGTGCTTTGATGTGTAAACTAATCATCCGTCATTGTGCCCTAATTAAACCTAAGTGGTGCAATGGATTTGCTGTCATAGAGGCCAGGGCCCTTCCTGGATTGGGGGAGGGAAGGGCAGCATCCGCTGAAAGCAGCCCAGCCCCAGGAGAGCCAGAGAAAGGAAATGCCAGATATGAATATGAAAGAACTGGAAAGCCTGTCCTGGTCCAGGAGGGCTGGAGAAAATGTGACAAACCAGAAATCAGGGCGGATCTATGCATTTCTGATTTCCTGGGTTACGTTGCCCTCGGTGTGAGTGTCTAGACATAACAAGCTCAGGTCAAGCGGGTAATCACAAGGTGACCTTACTGTTTGCCATGGTAACAGACCTCGCCGGGGCCAGCTGGCCCTGGCATCGTCAAAATGTAACCCAGTTTCATAAGGCGTAGGAGCAATTTCCACCTCTACACCAAAACCAGATGACCGAAATGTAGAGGGAGGGCAGTTTCAGGACCCCTTAGAAAATGCTGATCTTCGTGACTGTTTTCCTTTTCCCTCCAAGTATTTGCATTCTAGCTCAAAAGGCGTGCTTCTAAAATTATGAAGGGGAGAGTGGGTCCTCGTTGGGAAGGAGAGCCAGAGGCGAAAGAGAGAAGATGGTGGTGATACAGTTGACATTGTGACATGTGTCCTGGGAGTAAAGCCACCTAGACTCAGATCCGACTCTTCCCTGGCTCAAGTACATCACTGGAGAGGGCAAGCAAGAGGAGGTTTATGTGCCTCTCTGCTCCACCATTTTGTGAGTCCTCAGTGTGGACAATGCTGATTTGTGCCCTTGGCTAAATGCAATTGATAAATCCCACTCCAAGGAGAGTAGGTAATGGCATAATGAAAAAGCTCTTCTCTCCTTCACCCATGTATTCATTCAGCACTATTGGTGGACTATGTAGGTATAAGGCAGGCTTTAAGATCAAGGGTATGCAAGATACAGATGAGAGAACGCATGCTCTCAGAGGACAGATAAGATAACCACACATGATTGGACAATCGCAAGTAATTCAATAGTCAATGTACCTTGGAAAGAAAAAAAAATAGGTCAAGCGTATCATATGGAACTGTCTGGACACCTACAACAGGGCAGGGTAGGAAAAGAAAGTGTGGCAGACTCTGCCACCTGTCCCCGCCCTCCCCAAGCCCCATATCTGCTCTCTCCTTCTCTGGTCAGAGAAACGGGGTCTTCGGTGGTTGCTCAGATACAAAGTACCTTTCCCAGACCACCTTGTAGCCAGCTCTGGCCCCACGACTAGGTCCTGAGAATGGGACCCGAATGGATGTGACGTGTTCTCTTCTCAGGTTGCATCTTTTAAAGAGAAAGCAGCCTGTCTTCCCTTCCCTCTTCACACCTTCCTACTGGCCAGAAGGAAGATGTGGTAGAGAGCCACCTTCAACTATGCAAATGAATGGCATGGGGGGGGGAGGAGGGGGAGGAGGGGGAGGAGGGGAGTGGGGAGAGAGGAACAGAGCTACTGGCTAGCAGGATCCTGGACAGCCTACCTCGCAAAGTGTCTACAGCACTTTGGACCCCTTCTACTCTTATGCCTCCATGGAAGCAATACAATATGTTGTTGAAATCACTGATGTAGGGACACCTGGGTGGCTCAGTCGGTTGAGTGTCTGCCTTTGGCTCAGGTCATGATCCCACGGTCCTGGGACTGAGCCCTGCATCGGGCTCCTTGCTCAGCAGGGAGCCTGCTGCTCCCTCTGCCTGCCTCTCCCCATGCTTGTGCTCGCTTTCTCTCTCTCTCTGACAAATAAATAAATAAAATCTTTTGTAAAAATCACTGATATATGAACCTTTGCTGTTTCAGGTGTATCCCAACCAAAACAGAATGATACAAACCAAATAACAAGGAGGTGCCACGGAGAGGAAAACCATCATGAAAAGTATTCAGTTAGTCCAGAAAAATTTTTTCTATCAAGTACCCATTATGTGCCAGGCACTGTCTTGTCTCTGGGGATTCACGCGTGCATGAAGCCAGGTCCCTGACCTCAAGAAGGAAACGCCAAACAATCATTGAATGTAGCAATAGCAGTGATAGAAATAATCACGGGATGTCAAGAGGGAGCGGAAAGTGGACACCTATCTTGGCCTAAAGGAATCGCATTCTTTAACCTGGGCCTGGAAAAACCAGGTTGGATTTTAGTGGTGGAAAGAGCAGAGGAAAACCTGCTATCAAGAGGCTGCCTCCTTGCCTGGCTTGTGCTGGTCCCCATGGGAACGGCTGCCTGGGAGGTTCACCTCTCTCTCCAGGTTCTAACCATTCTCACATGGTTTCAAGCCCTACCTTCTCTGGAAGACTGCCGAGCCCCCCTCACCCTGACGCTGAAGGGGTATCTCCAATGACACTGCACCAAGCTCCCCATGCAGGGCCACATGTCAAGGGTGCTTGCATGATGGACTTCTCTCCGCATTGAGATGAATCCTCCAGGGTTGGAATGATGTTTTCTGAGGTTCTGTGCATCCCACTCAGCACATGGCCCAGAGCCTGGAACCAGGAGCCCAGACCAATGGAAAAAGAACTTGGACTTCGGACTGAGGCTGACACGGGTTCAAGTTCCAACTGGCTGTGTGTGACCTTGAGCAAATTACTTATCCCTCTGGGCCTCACCTTCCTCAT
Source organism: Eumetopias jubatus (assembly GCF_037043125.1). Taxonomy (NCBI): domain Eukaryota; kingdom Metazoa; phylum Chordata; class Mammalia; order Carnivora; family Otariidae; genus Eumetopias; species Eumetopias jubatus. The sequence continues at coordinate 124,211,627 of NW_028274816.1, forward strand.
ACATGAAAATAGGAGGAGCAGAACTTGTTTGGAAGAACTGTTGTAGCTACTGAATAATGTTTGTAAAGGTACCTAACAGAGTCCCTGGCACAAAGATAACTTCTTCTCCTTTGTAAAATAAATATCTGTTGGAGCGCCTGACTGGCTCAGTCAGTAGAGTGTGCGACTCTTGATTTTGGGATCCTGAGTTCAAGCCCCACATTGGGCAGAGAGATTACTTAAAAATAAACAAAAGAGGGGCACCTGGGTGGCTCTGTTGTTAAGCATCTGCCTTCGGCTCAGGTCATGGTCCCAGGGTCTTGGGATCAAGCCCCACATGGGGCTCCCTGCTCTGCGGGAAGCCTGCTTCTCCCTCTCCCACTCCCCCTGCTTGTGTTCCCTCTCTCGCTGTGTTTCTCTCTGTCAAATAAATAAATAAAATCTTAAAAAAATAATAAAATAAAATAAAAAATAAATAAACAAATAAAGGTTTGTCCAAAAATACCCTTAACTCTGCACATTATATTATTTATTAGAAACTGCAATATAAGGGCACTTGGGTGGCTCAGTCGGTTGGGTGTCTGCCTTCAGCTCAGGTCACGATCCCAGGGTCCCAGTATGGAGCCCCGAGTTGGGCTGCCTGCTCAGTGGGGAGTCTGCTTCTCCCTCTCCCTCTCCCTGCCGCTCCCCCTGCTTGTGCTCACTCTCCCCCTCTCTCTCTCTGACAAATAAATAAAACCTTAAAAAAAAAAACGGCAACATACGAGCACTCTGCTTGATCACATTGACGACGTGCTGAGGAGTTTGGAAGATTTCCATAGCTAGAGCCTAGATTCAACTGGTTTAAGTGTTATGGTCGTTGCTGGTGCTAATCAGGGGAGGTATGTGTTGAACGTGTGAGAGGCAGAGAAGAGGAGTTTGCTGGTCAGTCCTGGACCTCATTTACAAATTTGGTTATTTATTGAGCCTTTAACACTTGCCAGATTGGACCTACAAAGCAAAGATTGTGGTCAGCAACCCAAGCTGGGAAAACAGATCATCCATGTCCTGCGTGCCTCCTGGAGGCATTTCTCATGCAGAGAAAGGAGATAAAGCATAGTATTTGCAATTCCATGGCCTTGAGTTTTTGATCCCTCCCCAACACAGTTTCCACCCCCCCCCAAAAAACCCATCCCTGCCCTGTGTCAATAAATGGTACAGCAACGCCCAGTTCCCAACGCCACGAACCCGGAAGTTGTCCTTGATTCTCCTTTCCCTCATTCTGCATAGGTCCTTCAGGAAGTCCTATCAATTCTCTCCCCAGACTATCTCTTGAATCTACCCTCTTCTCTCCATCCCACCACCAAGGTGGTCCAAGCCACAATTGTCTGTTGTTTGGAGCCTTGGTACTCAAACAATGATCCGGGGACCAGCAGCATTTGGCGTCATTCCATAGCTTGTTAGAAATGCAGGGTCTCAGGCGCTGACCTAACCCTAGGGAATCTGAGATCTGCACTTCAATAAGATCTCCAGGAGATTCGTTTGCAAGTTAGAGTTCAAGAAGCACCCCAAATCCTGCAGGAGCCTAACTGGTCTCCCCCTCTTCCTGGCTACCTCTAATCCATTGGGCTAGGATCAGATCAGCTAATCTCCAAACCACTCGGTGTAATTATTTCACTCCAGCCCTCCAAAAGGCGCCGGACTGAGATGTCTTACAGATTCTTCTTTTCTTGCAAGACAAAGACAAGATTTCTTGCTTCCTCCCTGGGTTGCTGAGGGAAGGCATTTTACGCTGTTTCATTAGGGGATGGGGGACCCCTCTGAGGGTCCTGCCTTTATGAAGGGTTTCAGTTCTAAGTCCCCTTTACAAGTAGATCCAAGCCTTGTCCCTTGTCCCAGCGCAAGCATGAAAACTCCAGCTCATATTTGTATTCTGGAACTTTCCTCCAACCCCACTCCCACCTCCAACCAGCCAGAATCCACTTGGGATCATCCTGTTGTGTCTTTAACTCCCCCTCTAATTCTCTGACCCAAGATTATTTGGCTTTCTTTCTATCAAACTCAGATACATAGTTCAGTTTAGTTTTGTTTAGCTTTGTTTTTTTTTTTTGTTTTTTGTTTTTTTTAAAGATTTTATTTATTTATCTGACAGATAGAGAGAGACAGCGAGAGAGGGAACACAAGCAGGGGGAGTGGGAGAGGGAGAAGCAGGCTGCCCGCAGAGCAGGGAGCCCGATGCGGGGCTCGATCCCAGGACCCTGGGGTCATGACCTGAGCCGAAGGCAGACGCTTAACGACTGAGCCACCCAGGCGCCCCAAGCTTTGTTTTTTTTGTTTTGTTTTGTTTTGTTTTTTAATGAAGGCATTTCTACTCGTTTGTAGGGGGAAGGGGAAGGAGGGGGGTCTCTATTAGCCCAATTTACCCTGTTACCAGCCAGATCCACCTTTTTAAAACTGAGATCAGATGCTGTTTCAAACAGATCAGTGGTTTCTCTTCATGTTTAGGAAAAATCCAAAATCCTGAGTAGGCAGTCTGGTCCCTGCCTACTCAGCTCTTCAGCCATTTATGCCCAGACACACAGCCATCCTTTCTGTACCCCCCACGCAGACGGCTTTCCAGCCTCAGGGCCTTTGCACTGCCTCTGACCTCTGCCTAGAAAGCTCTGCCCCTCCTTGCACTGCCAGTTTCTTCTGTCCTTCAGGTTCCAGCTCAGATGTCCCCTCCTGAGAGAAGGCTGTCCTCCCCACTTCCCCAGCCCACCATGCTCATGCTCAGGTGTCCTCCAAGTGACTCTGAGGTAGCTGATCATCGCAACCTATAATTACCCTGTATATTTGCATGTTTACTTGTTTACTGTACATTGTCCTCTCTGGAATGTAAATTCCATGATGTCTCAGCTAATGTAGGTACCTCACAGGTGCTCATATTCGAGAAATGAAGTTGTGGAAAGAGTTACGGTTTATAGCTGTATTATCCAATATAATGGCCAGTAACCACATAGGGCTTCTGAACACTCAAAGTGTGGTTAGTCCAAACTGAGTTGTGTGCTCAATGCAAAATACACACTGGATTTCAAGGACTTAATATGAAAAAAAAAAAATGTAAGGGGCGCCTGGGTGACTCAGTCAGTTAAGCGTCTGCCTTTGGCTCAGGTGATGATCCCAGGGTACTTGGATCGAGGCCCCCATCGAGCTCCCTGCTCAGCGAGGAGCCTGCTTCTCCCTCTCCCTCAGCCTGCCTCTCCCCCGCTTATGCTCTCTCTCTGTCAAATAAATAAATAAAATCTTAAAAAAAGAAAAGAAAAAAAGAATGTAAAATACCTCAATAATAAATTTTCATGTTTTTACACGTTGAAATGATAATATTGGGGATTATTGTGTCAAATAAAATGTATTTTTAAAACTGATTTCACCTTCTTAAAAATAGAGGATTTTAAATGATGTATGAAGCCCGCGATATATTTCTATTGGATATCGCTGTCCTAAGAGTGAATAAAGTCCGTGGAACCCAAGGTGATGGCAGGCATCATTTGAACTCACACCTCATTTCTGTTTGCTCGAATAGTACTGGATGCCTCTGGGAAGCCCAGTGATTTGGGAAGCAATTCATTCAGTGCTGAGCGACATCTGAGCTCATTCCTGACTGTGTTGAGGGATGGGCCACCTCCATGGGGGGAAAAACAAACAGCCCCATCAGGCTTTGTTCTTAATGCTACTCCTAAGTGCTGACGACACCCCTGCTGGGTCCAGCCTCCGGGGAAACAGTGGGGAACTGATTGACAGCCATGAAGAAAACGGAATCGAACATCTCAGATCAGACATCAAGGCAGAATCTTTATCAAGCAAGCATCAGACCTTGTCGGCTCTCCAGCTAAGAGGAAGGCTTGTCTTGAGGAACTTCACTGCTTGTGATTATGTGATAGTCTCCTATCCTATTTAATATTCCAGAATTAGAATTGTAAAAGGACATTATTGTGTAACTGCCTGCTATTCATTAGGCGTGTAGGCAAGTTAGCTAACCTCTGTGTCCCTCAGTTTTCTCACATGTAAAGGAGTGATAAGAATTGTGCCTACCTCATGGAGTGTCCCGGAGTGGTGAAGATGGGGTGAATGCCGAGCAGCGCCCTTAGAACAGTGCCCAGTACACACTGTTTGACAGAGATTAGCTGCTGTCTTCATGAGTGCTATTTATGTTAATATGAAAACTTATATAGGGGTGCCTGGGTGGTTCAGCTAAGTGTCTGACTCTTGGTTTTGACTCAGGTCATGATCTTAGGGTCCTGAGACAGAGCCCCGCATTGGGCTTGGCGCTCAGTGCAGCAGCGTCTGCTTGTCCACCTCCCTCTGCTCATCTCCCTGCTCTCTCTCTCTCTCTTTCTCTCTCTCTCTCGAATAAATAAAAAAACAAAATCTTAAAAAAAACAGAAAAGAAAACTTATATACAAGAACCTTTTCCTAAACCCCAGAATCTTAAGCTAAAGCTGAGAGACGTGCTCCTTATCACCCCCACAAGCCCAAGCGCCATTTCTGGAGGCTGGTAATGAACCTGTCCTGAAATATTTTGCAAAAAGGGATCCAAGTTAAGACTCTTCTGTTGCTGTCATGTTATATATCATTTTGTCTGTCACAAATGCATTTCCCTTCTTAATAGCACCCCCATTTTCTTTTGGGAAATAAAGCTCACTTTGTTTTCTGTGGGTGGTAATTCCTAGCACCCGTCCCAGTATAAGGGCATGCCTCTCTCTGTGTCCGGGTACACACTAGGGCAAGCACGCGATCTAAGCTACTCCGCGGGACAGGTGTCCTCTTGAGCACTTTGCCCAAAGAAGAAGGGGCCAGTTCCAGGTTAGTCTCTGCAGCTGCAGTGGGCTCACCAGGCTGTCCTTGTGGTGAGACCATTGCTGGGGCTCTCGTGATCCAGCTCCACGGCCCTTTTTCCTTTGAGCTGCCCGCCTCAATGACCTTTCTGGGTAACCTGATGAAAGTCAGTTTCTGTTGCAACCCATAGCCCCACTGACAAAACCCTTCTTCCTCCCTTTCCTCTCTCCCTGTTCCCCACTCCAGCCTTTCCTCCTGATGCCACCAGAATAGAGAGCAGAGCAGATGGTCAGAGGAATTGTACTTCTATCAGTTCTTTCGTCAGAGTTCGGGGGTGAAGGAGTATTCCGAGCTCCGTCAACAGCCCGAAATCACAGGTCTTCTTGCCTGCAACTGAAGTGTTATGACTGGAGTGACGGCATCCAACGTGGGAAGTCAGCTTTGTAGAAAGAGAGACCCGGGTTCAGGTCTCAGCTGCCACTTCCTGGTTACATGACCCTGTGCAATTACATTGTTTCTCTGATCATCAGTTTCCTTACATGTCTCTACACACACACTCACATCCATGCACACTCACATGATTGTGAGGGCTGGTAAGGCTGGAAACTCGGGTAGGAGTTAATGTTGGATCCTGAGGCAGAATTTCCTCTCTGGAAAACCTCAGGTTTTGCTCTTTAAGCCTTCAACTGATTGGACTAGGCCCACACACATTATTGAGAGTAATCTCCTTCACTTAACTCAACTGATTGTAGCCATTAATGACACCAACAAAGCTCTCACAGCAACACCTAGATTAGTGTTTGAGTAAATAAGTAGGTACTAGAGCCTAACCAAGTTGATACATAAGAACCATCATAGGGATCACAATACAACTTTGTATCCTTGAGGATGAAATAAAAAATGCACATAAAGTACATAACACAGTGCCTAACATTTAGTAGGTACTTAATTAGTTGGTAGACAATATTACAGGCGGGAAAGGAGAGCGTCATTCGTGCGATGTTCTGTACCCTGGGCTCTGTTCTAAACCATACAAATATTAACTCTTAATTTAATCTCCAGCAACCCTAGGAGTTAAGTGATACTCTTTTTTTTTTTTTTAAGATTTTATTTATTTATTTGACAGAGAGAGACACAGCGAGAGAGGGAACACAAGCAGGGGGAGTGGGAGAGGGAGAAGCAGGCTTCCCGCCGAGCAGGGAGCCCGATGCGGGGCTCGATCCCAGGACCCTGGGATCATGACCTGAGCCGAAGGCAGACGCTTAACAACTGAGCCACCCAGGCACCCCAAGTGATACTCTTTAAATGAGGAACTGGAGGTCCAGAGAGGCTAGGAAAGTTGCCCAAGGCCATACAGCTAGTACGTGGTAAGCCTGGATGCGCGTAACTGTCCCTCTGAATCAGGCCGCCCCTGAGCCATCTCCCCAGGATGTATAACCCAACCAAACTCAAAATCCTGACATAAAGTGTGCCTTGCCTTGTCTTTTTAAGTAAAGCCTCACTCAATCCCACAAACATGGCCAGATTTAGCTGCCAATATGTTTTAGAATAATATTTTAGGGTACAGTATCATAACCCGCCACCCTCCCAGCTTCACTGTCACCCCCCTACCCACGTTGATAAAAAGCCAACACCTTTCCATCTATGAAAACTTGGCAGCAGTCCCCACACACACGACGAATGGCTCCTTCTGCCCACTCCCATCAGGAGCCACACACAACAAATGAACTTTCCAAACAAAGAAATGTCAAGGCAGAAATAAAATCACTGGTTAATTGTGGTTTTTCTGGAATGGATGACTGTATAATATCCTAATCAAAAAGTTGGAACCACATTTGCATTTAGATAAAGGCTTATTAGAAAAAAGATGGCAATAAAAGAAGGCTCGAGACTATGGGTACTTCTCCCAAGGCCAGTCTCAACTGATACAGGCAGGCGGCCGGCAAGTGTCAAGGTGCCAAATTTTGGTCAAGCCCAGGGCTCTAGGACTCCAGGAATGTCCCCTTGTGTCCACAAGTTCTTTCAGGGACCCCCAAATTCTACTTCCACTATGGCCATTAAGGGCCTTCAAGCAGCTCCCCTACCAATCTGCTGGAACCTTCTCTCATAGTAGGTGTTTCTTTGTGTTTTGTGACTGTGCTCAGAATTTATAAATTAATTTATATTAATATTAATTTGTATTACTATTCAGTAAGATTGAATGCCATGATAAAGATGTTTAAAATCAAGGGCCAAGGAATTCTTTTTTTTTTTTTAAGATTTTTAAAAATTTATTTGAGAAAGAGCGAGAGAGAGAGAGCACAGAGGGAGAGGGAGAGGGAGAAGCAGACTCCCCACTGAGCAGGGAGCCTGATGCAGGACTCGATCCCAGGACGCCGAGATCATGACCCAAGCCCAAGGCAGATGCCCAACCAACAGAGTCACCGAGGTGCCCCACCAAGACATTCCTAACTGGGACTGCTTTTATTTGGGCAGAAGACAATTCCATATGGCGGGTGTGGGATAGTAAATACATAAGCAAACATCCCTAGGTATTACTTCCCTCTCCGAATAAGAAAGATGTCACACAGACAATGGGCCGTGCTTGTGTGCAACTGTGAAATACAAACATCTCATCTTTGTCCAGCTTCACATTCTCTATGTGGCAGAGAATTGTTCCTCCCTGACGTCAAGCTTTGTCTCTTCTCCCCAGAACCTGGACTCGGGAGCCCCAGATCTCAATATTAGGATTTCTGATTGGGCAAAGAGCTTCTCTGGGTGACAATTCCAGAAGTTACTCTCCACTTCCAGACCAGGCAGTAGAGATTCAGATTCCAGGCTGCCATGATCCTGAGATCCTGAGAATTAATTTGGTGGAGTTTGAATGATACCGGTTACGCCCTGGGGTTTGGCTTCTCTCTTGTCTTTATCTGTCAATGTCAGTGTCAAATTAGGGAGAGAAATGAAATAGGACAAGCCAAGGGCAGCCTTTCTGGGAGTTATGCCAGGCTGGCAAGATAAGGCAGTGTGCCGGCAGGAGGTCACGACCGGGTCAGATGACAGAGAAAGAGGTGTGTGCAGGGAGAGAGATGGCGCTTTGAGTGCAGAGGACTGAGCTGAGGTCAGAGGCCGGGGAGGTAAACTGGAGTCAGCATTCAGAAGTCCAAACTGGACAGGAAATGTGTGGTCTAAGCGTGAGCTCCAGGCCAGTCACAGAGAGAAATAATCACAAGGTAACCACGTTTTCCGGGCCTGGGGATAAAGAAATCGAGCACGTGAATAGTAAGGGAACACATTTTTTTTTTTTTTTAAGATTTTATTTATTTATTTGACAGAGAGAGAGAGAGCACAAGTAAGCAGAGCAGCAGGCAGAAACAGGGAGCCCGATGTGGGGCTCGATCCCAGGACCCTGGGATCATGACCTGAGCCGAAGCCAGGTGCTTCACTGACTGAGCCACCCAGGCGCCCCAACGGAACACATTCCTCTCAAATAGGATGAGAACTCATCCCTGTCAGTTCCTTCAGTGGCACAAGGGCCCCTGCAAAGACATTCCTGTCCTACCTCCCAATCATTTCCAGGAGGCCAGGGGGATCTCAAGTGGTGGCCTCTGAAATATGTGGTATGGCAACCGTGAGGCTCTCGTTTTCCCTCTCCAGCCTCTGCTCTGCAAGAGTCCCTGGTGGAACCTCCACTGTCCTCCCAGCGGCAAGCACACACTTCCACACCACCAGCCCTCACAGGCCAGGCAAGCTGTCCCCCAGCACGCGCCCCGCGCCCGGGTTTCTGTGGGACCCTCAGGAGAATTACGTTCTGGTTTTCCACAGTGGTAGCTCAATTCATACATCTTTCTCTGACTCCTTTCCCTTCCCTGTCCCACTTCCCTGCATCTGTCCTGGCCTGTCCTGGGACCCCTCCCAGATAAACTTCTAGCACTCAATTGCTTGACTCAGGCTGTGCTTCTGGGTGAACCCATGGGACGTCACCTCCCAGCCTGTCTCCCTGCCCTGTCACTATTGACTCTTCACGTAGCAACCTGAGTAGCCTCTGATAACATCCATCAGAGCAGATCACCTGCCTTGCTCAAAATTTCCCAATGGCTTCTCCTTATGTCTAGAATGAAAAGGTAGAGAGACCAGCTAGGGAGCTGCAAATATTCTGTGCCTGGATCTGGGTGGTGGCAGTACGGGCATATACACATGTAAAAAATGGATCAGTTTGCACATTTAAGATATGTATACAGATGAGATGTGTGTAAATTATGCCTCGATAAAAAAAAGTGAGAAGAAAAAGAGGACAATAGACTGAGGAGGAGACTGGAATTTTCTAGAACCAACCCCGTTCCCACTTTAGGCCTAATTAATATCAGAGCTGCTGTGGATATTTTGGCAAAGAAGAAAAAGCTGAAGCTGAAAAAAGGCTCTCACAATTATTTATTAATTGCAAAGGGAAAATGGTAACTTTATAGTAAAAACAAAGACAAAAACCACCAAAGCTAATATCACCAATACAGAACCAACATCGTGTACCCACTGATATGATGCACTAAGCAGGATACAATATCACTTCACTGATGTTTCTGGCAAAAGATGTGGAAGCTGAATCTAATCATGAGAAAACACCAAACAAGCACAAATTTAGGTACATTATACCGCATAACTGGCCTTTAATCTTCAAAAATGTCAAAATAAAAAATGCAAAGAAAGGCTGAGGAGCTATTCCAGATTAAAGAGATGTGATAATTTAATGCAGCGAGTGATCCTGAAATGCATCATAGACCTGGGAACATATCTATAAAGGACATCATTGTAATAATTGGGAAAAACTCGAATATGAATTGCCGAGTAGATGACACTCTTGTATCTGTGTAAAATTTCTTGATTTTGATTACCACCCTGGTTGTGTGGTTGTTCTTAGGAAACATACACTGAAATATGCAGGAATGAAAGGGACACAATGTCTCCAACTTAATTTTTTTTAAGATTTTATTTATTTATTTATTTATTTATTTATTTGTCAGAGAGAGAGAGAAAGAGAGCACAAGCAGAGGGAGAAGCAGGCTCCCTGTTTCAGGAAGCCCGATGCGGGACTCGACCACAGAACCCGGGGATCATGACCTGAGCCGAAGGCAGATGCCCAACCAACTGAGCCTCCCAGGGTTCCCCCTAGCTTACTTTTTAATAGTTTAGGAAAAAATGCAGGGAGAGAAAACCAATGGGGCAGAATGTAAATAATTGGTGAATCTGAGTGAAGGTTACATGGGAATTCCTTGTCCTATTCTTGCAACATTTCTGTAAGTTTTTTGTTTGTTTGTTTGTTTGCTTGCATTTCTGTAAGTTTGAAATGATATCAAAATACAAAGTTATTCCAAAAATCTAAAGCAAAGCGTGACGATTTAATGAACAAAACAACATCTGTCTATATAAATTTAAAGACTTTTTTTTAAAGAAGGGGATTGTGAATTCTCTCTCCCTTTCCCTATACCTTCGCCATGGAAAGCAGGGGCCAAGGCCAGGTTTGTGAAAGACGAAGGAAAGAGAACACCATTTCTGCCCAGGGGAACATGACTTTCCTGGCTTGAAACAGGAAATGAGAGAGGCACTCTTGGACCAGCATATCTGGACAAGCAAACAGAATGCAATAGACAGGGGAAGGACCAGGCCCCCAGCTTCAGGGATTTCCTGGTTAACCTAATAAGACATTACAACATTTTCTTCAGTAATAGTAGTGTAAAAAAAGAATCTCTGCAGCAAGGGACTAGCTTGAGTCTAAGCTCTGTTCATGCTGACGTGACAATATCTCAGAGCGGTTAAAGTTACATGCCCTGGAGGAGTTTGTTTGCTCTGGGTTCAAATGCTGACTCCATCACTTTACCACATGGACGGCCTTGGGAAAGCCCACTCGATCCCTGTGGACCTCAGTGTACTCAGCCTTGAACCAAAGCTTTCAATAGTATCTACCTCTTAGGCTGTTGTGAGAAATAAATGAGAATGAATGACAGGCCCTCCGTACTGTGGCTGCCACATAGAAAGTGTTCAATACATGAAAACCAAAAAAAAAAAAAAAAAAAATCCTGAGCGCCCAGGTTGCACAGTTGGTTAAGTGCCCAAGTCTTGGTTTTGGATCAGGTCGTGATCTCAGGGTCGTGAGATGGAGCCCCACATCGGGCTCCACGCTCAGCGCAGAGTCTGCTTGAGTGTCCCTCTTTCTACCCCTCTCCCCCAAAACAAATCAATAAATCTTTAAAAAAATGATAATAATAATCCTAGGAGTCAGATGTGTTCAGAAAACTGGTTAGGGGCTGAAGAGTTTCCTAAGAATAACTTATAATATTTATTGATATTTACTCCATGAATGGCACGTGGAAGACTTGATCTCATTTAATTTTCACAACCACCCAATGAGATAAGCATTATTCCCATTTTACAGATGAGAAAATAAGACCTAGAATGGTTAAGCCGCTTGCTGAAAGTCATGCAGCTAACAGAGTTAAATCCACTATGGAAAGTTAAGGCAACCTAGTTTCGTTCAAAGACAAAGAGGCAGAGGGGTGATATGAACACAGCCAAGTATCTGTCTCTGAGGTTGTCCTTCACCTGGTTACCTAGAAGGTCCTGACCTTTGGATGGGGATCAAGTGGGCTCCAGGGTCAAGGGGGCTGCAATGACTTTTGAAGAAAGCCAGCAAAAGCCATTGCTTATGATACCCCAGCCTGGGTTCTAGAAGCTTAGACCACAACCAACGATGACTCAGAAATGGATCTGGCTGTAGCAGGAAATGGTCTTCTTGGCACAGTTCTCAACACTGGGCCGTGGCAGCCTCAGCAGAGATGCTGGTGGGCATCAGCTGCCATGTATCTTTGGTTGGTATCAGCAGTAAACACCTGGTGACAAGCTGGAGTGCTAGAGCAGGAACACGGAGCTGGGGTGGGAGGGTATGACAAGAGGACCAGACCTAGGGACACATAATAAGACCATTGCTGGGGATTCCGATCACAATGGGAGAGGAATCAACCACAGTTGGACCTCCCCAGGGCAAGTGGCAGGAGACCAAGCGGTATTACTGCTGGGTAAGAGGATTGTATTTTTCACCCCTGGACCAATGAGGCTGGATGATTGATTATAGTTTACATATCAGAGAAGAGTTCTGATGCTCACATTATATTAGCCAGACAGTAGAAAATAGCCAGACCATTTATTTTTCTTGTTTCTTACGTTAGCGAAACGTCCGGGGTTTGTTTGTCTAATAACAGTCTTCATTTAGATCTTTGCAAACAGCCTCGAACTAGAAATGTCCTTACAGGTCTGGGAATATACCAGACCTGGAACAGACTTTCTTAAGATGAGACTCACCCATTGAATCTCAAGTACACTGACTCCTGCCTCTGGCTGGGTGGGGAAAAAATTCCCACAGACTCTAAATTTTAAAACAGGACTTTGCTGTTTTTAAGACCTGCATTAGGGGTAAGAATAAAGGCAATGCTTGCCCGCTGGGGCCCAAGGACCTTCATACCAGCTTCTTAACACACTATTTTACATGCAGGCTTTCTCATATACCTGGGTATGCCTAAGACCTCCCCTTACACACACAACAGTCCAGGAATTGCTTTGTGGTCCACAGGGGAGAGATGTCTCACACTGGCAAAAAAGAAAAAAACAAATTCCAAAAAAGAAAACTGGTAACTTGCATTTGCAAACAGATCAATTTGAAAACAGGGGGAGTCGGGGTATTCTGAAGAAGAAAAGGGAGCATGATGTTGAAGATCTATAAAGTGATCATGATGGTGGGTCAGAGGAATAAAATATTCGGAATCATTTCTGTTGGTTTGGTTTTAACTGGATAGATGACATGACGGATTTTGGAGCAGCTGGTTTCCTCATCCCCTTCTGTGATTCTGCACAACCAAGGATCCGTTTGCAGCCTGGATCCTAGCCGAGAGTAACTCCTGGAGCGGATATGGGTGTGAGCTGCATCCCCCACCACGCCTGGTCCCCATGGCCACAGTGTGGATGAAGGCAAACAGACGGTCCTTTGGTCCTTCGGTTAGGAGCAGAGTGCTGCGAACCCCACAGCCCCAGATGGAGGGGGTACAAAGAAGGAAACAGCCTTCCACAGACAGGGACTCATAGCCTAGTTCTTAAAAGTCTGAGCATTGAGCAAGTAAAGAACCAAATGCTTGGTGCTCGGCTTTAATAATAAAGGTCTGGGAGGGAAAGGCAGGCTGGGACTCAGACAGCTCAGACAGCTCAGGGCAAACCAGTGGGAACCCAGAAAGAGCATTCCGGCTGACTGAGAACTGCTCCACAGCCATTCGGGGCCGCAGGGACCACCAGTCCTTAGAAGGGGGATGGGCAGGAGCCACTGTGAGGCTTGATCATTTACAGCCTATAAATATGTATCACACTCTACATCTAGGTCTCATTTCAGAGTGTGGGCTCACTTACCCTTAACAAATCCTTGTGTCACTTTCAAAAAGTCTCAGCTTAGAGAAACCTTCTACTGTTACAAATGGGCACCCAGCCCCACAGAACCATGCCTGCTAGGGTCAAGATGCTGGTGGCGAAGGAGGGCAAAACCCCCTATCTCTTGTCTTACAGAATATTGTTTTAGCAAAGCTAATCTCTGTCAGGGTGTGTTAGGTACATGTATACCACATTTTTCTTATTTTTATTTTGTCACTGGGTTGTGTGTGTGTGTGTGTGTGTGTGTGTGTGTGTGTACACCAGTTAGGAATCTTTCAGTTGCCAATGACAGAAAACCCGATTTAAACTGGCTTAACCAATAAAGGGATTTTATTAGTTCATGTAATCAACAAATATTTATTGACAGCCTATTCTATGTCAGGCAACTGAGAAATTTGGAGGTAGCATTAGCTTCAGGTAAAGCCTGATCCAGCAGCTTAAGATGTTTCACCAAGTATTTGGTTTGTCTCTTGGCTCTACCTTCCATTTGTTCGTTCTTAAGCTCCACAGGTTAATTGTTCCACTCTTACTTCTCACCTAGGAGCTCTCACCAGGAGCCTCACATCACACTGTCCTGTAGATGAGTCTCCCTGGATATCTCCTTCAGAATTCTGAGCACTCACTGTGGCCAGGTGCCTGTTCCTGACCCATCTGGGTGGCTGGGGATAAGATATTCTGATTGGCCTACACTGATGAAGATCCACCCCTTGGAGCCGGGAATGGGGGCCACACCCACCACAACCACGTGCAGTGTGCAGGGGAGTGAGCTGGGTAAATTCCCCAAGAGAGAATAGGGATGCTCTTGGCTAAGGAAGGGTGAATGAATGCTGGAGAAGGAAGCAAGAAATAGTCATCTCTGTGTTCTGTCCCTGTCCCAGCTACATGGCTGAAAGCACAAACCGGAGCCAACTACCTGGATTAGAATCCTGGCTCCAGGCTCATGCACTGTGTGACTTTGGGCAAGTTACTTAACTTCTCTGTGCCTCAGTTTCTGCCTCTGTAAAGTGAGGGTAATGTTAGTACCTGTCTCATAGGATCCTGATGAGAATTATAGGAGTTAATATTTGTAAAGCAGTTCGAACAGTGACTGGCACTTAGCAAGCACTTATACCTGTTTGTCAAATAAATGTGATCAGAACTAGTGCAGGATGGTGCACCCAGCAGGTGGTCCAATAAATGCTTGCAGAATGAATGGAGTGAGCGACAAAGCTGGCAGGAAGTGCCACTACTTTCTAGATGTTTTTTCTCCTGGCCACTTCGTCTTTTAGGGCTGGCCCTCTCGCCCTGGGGTCCGTTGTTTGGAAGCTGTTTTCCCAGGAAAGTGGCAGCTGGGCAGAGATGGGTGCTCCCCGCCGCCCCCCCCCCGCTTCTGTGATTAAGATGGCACCGCCCTAGAAGGCATCATTAGAACAGCAGACTTTTCTATAAACTGACAAGAAATCTATAGGGTCGATCCTGGGGTCCCATCAAGGTACTTCTGGAATAAATGATCTACATGTGTCACGATCATCTGTATGACGATTTAGGGCTGGTTTCTCCCAGCCTGTGACTTTTCACGCTTCTCAAGCTGTATAAAAATGAACTGTAATCAGGCTGATCTATAGATAGACAGTTCCTGTTTCTGAGCATGCTGAATGAGGGTGGGTGTGTTTATACATTTGCATAAAGCTGATGGATGTAGAGGGCTATGGTGTTTTGTGTTGCTTTTTTAAAGAGGGGATGGGGTATTCTCCCAGAAGTGAAGCCAGAAAAGGAGAGGTGGAAATAGGGGAGGCGAAAATAGGGAGGAATCACAGCTTTTCCAAATGACAAGGAAAGAGAGAGTAAACACAAGACAAAGTTTATCAGTGCTTTGTCTGTAGGAAAGAATGAGCTGGCTAACAAAGAAACTGACCAACAGGTGAATGTGAGGGACAGAGGAAGGAGCATATGATCTGATTTTCCTGTCTGCCTCCTCCCTGCCCTTTTCCTGTGTATACATTAGGGGAAGATGGAATCAGCTCTGTTTTCTATGTACAGGGATATTTAGATATGCAAATGAGCACAGCTTGTTAATGAGACAAGGGTGATTACACTGCAGGGAGCTGCCAGCCCTGCTGAACAATAGGTGAAGGGATACCAGGTGTCTGCGAGGGGGGAGTGGATTATTCTGAACACCCTCCCCGCCCCTGCCTCAATGTCACAGACCTGTCTGCAAAATCAAAGCGGTGGGTCAGTTTCTTCCTTCTGTTCCTTCTAGCTCCCAGATCCTAAGTCTAGTAAGGTAAGATGAGAAGAAGTGGGAGACCAGGTAAGACCTGGGGTCTCATCAGGGAATTGCCCCAGAGGCTGCTCAACTTGACTTGCAGCAAGAAGGGTGGTGGGCAGCCAGTGATACATGAGGCTTCCTCAGCCGGGAAGAAACACCTGCCAGGTGTGGCGGAATGGGGACAGGAGAAGTTGGTTCCCGTGGAATGGGCAGGTCACTCGGTGCCTCTTCAGGCAGCATTTGGTTAAAAGATGGTGATTGGGAATCCACATGCTTTTCAGAAGTCAGGGCAAAGTTTTGCAGTGGGAAACAGGAAAAAAAAAAAAGAGTCGGCTTTGGGGGCACCTGGGTGGCTCAGTTGGTTAAGTGTCTACCTTTGGCTCAGGTCATGACCCCAGGGTCCTGGGATTGAGCCCCACGTCGGGCTCCTGGCTCAGCAGGAAGCCTGCTTCTCCCTCTCCCTCTGCCTCTCCCCCTGCTCATGCTCTCTCTCTCTCTCTCTCTCTCTCCGTATCTCTGTGTCTCAAATAAATAAATAAACTCTTAAAAAAAAAGTCTGCTTTGGCTTTCTAGGGCGAGATGCTCAGCATTATTGAAAAGGGCATGGACTTTGTAATTACACAGACCTGGGTTTGTTGAGTCAGATCCATTGGATCGGTTTTATCCATGGACCCTGGCTGACTAGGTGCACAGCTAACCTTCCCCTATTGATAATATGTGGCCTGTTCCATACTATTGTCCCGAAACCTCCTGAGGATTACCTAGCATAGGAGGCAATTCCAGAAGAATCTTGTGCTCAGGCAGATGCCCAGCCTGGATAGCCTGGTCTGGAGGAGTGGTACAAACACAGCCAGCTCAAGCAGGATCTGCAATGCACTCTCTGAGCTGTTGTTCTGTGAGCAACAGAACAGGACACCACCATTTCCTGTCAGCCTCCTGATCTCCATGACACCCAAATAAAAAACATGGGCTTTTTTCCAAAGGTGAGATGTCTCTGCTTGGACTCCTTTTTTTTTTTTTTTTTTAAGTAGGCGCCACACCCATTGTGGAGCCCGACACAGGGCTTGAACTCAAAACCCTGAGATGATCAAGACCTGAGCTGAGATCAAGAATTGGACGCTTCACCGACCGAGACACCCAGGCGCCCCTCTACTGGAACTTTTTTTTTTTTAAAGATTTTATTTATTTGACGGAGAGAGACACAGCGAGAGAGGGAACACAAGCAGGGGGAATGGCAGAAAGAGAAGCAGGCTTCCTGCGGAGCAGGGAGCCCGATGCGGGGCTCGATCCCAGGACCCTGGGATCATGACCTGAGCCGAAGGCAGATATGTAACGACTGAGCCCCCCAGGTGCCCCTCTGCTAGAACTTTTATAGACCCCCATGAAAGGCTTGAAACTATCTCAAAACAGCATAAGTCTTTGTTAGTTCCCCTCAAATCCCCTCCATCTGCCATGTGCCTGGATTCCTGCAGGATGGGGACACGTTCCTAACCTTCTATTAAGGACATCTGACTTTGCCCCATGTCACTACGGCATCACTCAACCCCGTCTATAAATATGGATGCTATGCTAACAAGACTTATTGCTAATTTAATGGCAATGGGGTACAAGCTTGTGTGCTGCGCACACACACAGAGAACGGTATTGAAAACGGGAAAGATAATTAGAGTTTAATAAATGGTAATCTGTTCCTTGCTGCTGTGCATGTCAGGGGTTGGGGAGGGAGGAAATAGAGCGGGGCCTTCCAGAAAGTGAAATTTAGATGGTGGGTCTACCATGACAGCTTCATTTTGATTCTAATATTGCCCAGGATTGAAGTTAATTCTCATTTACCTACGAGAAATCCTCTTCCCTGAAAATACCCCTCAGTGGAACATGAGTAAGAGAAAACAATGAGATCAGAAATATTTATCACTGGGACCAAATTTTAACTAGAAGTCATAGAATGAAGAGGCCAGGTCTCCAGAGACAAAGTGAAGCTGGGAATTCAAACACTTACCTGGATTGTTCAGGATGAAAAAAAAAATCATCATTTTTGCTTGAATAAGTGTCTGAATTATCTGAATAATTATTCCCACCCTCTTTTTGGTCCAGTGGCGAAGACCTAGCCAATAGACCCAGTAGCAAGGAATGGAAGTTGTGAATAGCAGAGAGAGAGGACAGGAAGGCTGGTTAAGCCTGAAGCTCCCCAGCCCCCTAGAGGGTTGTGGGCAGACGCTGGGCCAGTCCGGAGCTGTGGGGTTCCTTTGAGTGGGTGGCAAGAAAATAAGCAAAGCTAAAACCAAGGCCCAACAAACCGGAAATGCAGCCTGAAGGGGACTGGATTTGGTGTCAGTCCGGGACGTTAGAAGATCAAGCAAAACAGAATCAGAAATTGTGTGTGTGTGTGTGTGTGTGTGTTTAGGAAGGGTGAAAAAACTGCCTACACCAGGGGTTCCCAAACCCAACTGCACATCACATGCACCTGCTGAGCTTCTCAATACAGATTCTAGGGCTCCTTTGGTAGACCAAAAGAATTTTGGGGACAGGGGTGTACTGCTGGTGTGCAAGTGGGAGGTGTGATATCATTCGATGGACCCTGGAAGTCTCTCCTTTTCAAAGACAGCTACTCTACCAAAATGCCCAATGATCTGTCACTTGAGATTCATTCATCGCCTACCCGTGTGTTCATTTGTCAAACACAAATTTCCCTTGGAAGGCAACCCAAGTTTCCAAGCCTGCTATGGTAATTAAGAATAGCTAATTGTGGTGGATTTAAAACTCCACAAATCATTTTCTTTTCAAGAGATGGAACTTAATTTCCCTCTCCTTGAGTATGGGCTGGACTCAGTGACTCACTTCTAACAGACAGAATATAGCAGAAGTGATGGTGTGTAACTTCCAAGGCCGGGTCATAAAGGGCATTGTAGCTTCTCTCGTGTTCTCCCTTCTGGGTTGTTCACTCTGGGGGAAGCCAGCTGCCATGTAAAAAGGACACTCAAGCAGCCTATGAAGATGTCCATGTGGTGAGGAACTATGACTTTCTACTAACAGCCATGGGAAGAAGCCATCTTGGAAGTAGACCCTCCAGTCCCAGTCAAGCTTTCAGATGATGCAGCCCCAGCTGACATGTGACTGCAACCTCATGAGAGACCCTGAACCAAAACAGCCCAGCTGAGCCACTCCTGATACCCAACCCTCAAGAGCTGAGTTATCTAATAAGCATTTGTTGTTTTAAGTTGCTAAATTTGGGGGTAATTTGTTAATCAGCAATAGGGAATACACCAATCATAGCTAAGATTTACTGAACATCTATATATGTTCACATATGTTAACCTATTTAAACCTCAAAGCAATCCTATGACATAGTTACTATTATTTGCCTTTTTAAGATGAGGAAACGAAAATTTTCAAAGTTAAATATAGTGGATACTGTTAGCCCCCTTTCCTGGGTAGTTGCTGCCACTCCCCAAGTGCTGTTCGTGTTGGCTTCTAGGGGCACCTGGGTGGCGCAGTTGGTTCAGTGTCCAACTCTTGGTTTTGGCTCAGGTCGTGACCTCAGGGTGGTAAGATCAAGCCCCGCATCAGGTTCTGTGCTCAACAGAGTCTGCTTGAGACTTTCTCTCCCTCTCCTCTGCCCCTCCCCACCCCAAAATAAATACAATAAATCCTTTTTTCTTTTTTTTAAATGTTGGCTTCTGACTCACAGCCTCCCACCTCTCCAGAGAAATGTCCTTGGCTGAATGAGTATGGTCTCACTTAGCCTTTTTCCATCAGCCAATGACTAACTGTTGTGGGAGGAGTCTCTACAAGGTGGGACTAACTCTATGGCACAATTTATCGTCCAGAGCTACATGTGAGGTCAGGGGCAAGACTCTAGCGGGGATCGCATCCTTGCTTAGATCTGTCTGCCACCCCTCACCTGCCTCCCTCACCCCTTTCCTCCCAAGAGCACTCCCTCAATAAATCAAATGTGCTGGAATCCTGTCCCAGGCTCTGCTTTGAGGGAACCCAACCTCAGTAATTTGCCCAAAGTTATGCAGCCTGGATTTGTACCCAGGCTGGCTGACTCCAGAGTCCACATTCTTATCAATGCCTTTGGTAGACCAACTAATACAAGTAGGTACTGAATTCCAGACCTCTATTCTACCACCAGGCAAGTGGAGTCGGTTTAGTTTGGATTTTCGGAGGTGCTAGTTCTGCCTACACACCTCAAACCACATCAAGGCCAGCCGCCCACCCTATCTCCATGGGCTTCATCTCCTACCACCTCCCTTCCTCCGCCCTTACCAATCTGATCCTCACCCTTGCCATTAGTTTTAGCCTCTCCCTTGGAAAAGATTTAAACTTTCCTTCCTGTAATGGGTTGAATTGTGTCCCCCACAAAAAGATATGTCCCAGTCCTAACCCCTGGCACCTGTGAATGTGACCATACTGGGAAATAGAGTCTTTGCAAATGTGATTAAGGTAAGGATCTAAAGATAAGATCATCCTGGATTTAGGGCGGGCCCTAAATCCAAAAACTGGTGTCTTTATAAGAGAAAGGATAGAATGGAAACAAAGACACACACAGGGAAAACCTGTGAGGACAGGCAGAGGTTGGAATGGAACCAGACCCACAGGAGCTCAGAGAGAAGCACGGAACAGATTCTCCCTCAGAACATCCAGAAGGAATCAGCCCGGTGGACACCCTGATTCCAGTCTGCTGACCTCCAGAACTAGGAGAATAAGTTTCTGTTGTTTTAAGCACCCCCACACCCTGGGTTGTGTCCATTTTTCATGGCAGCCACAGGAAGCAAACATACTTCCCTTCAGGTCTCCTGCTTCAATTCCGCCAGAACCTTCACTGCAGAGTGAGCACGGGGAATTCTAAAAGCCACTTGGTTTACTAAGCACACGTTTATCTCACTTGGGGCTAACCACAACCTTGCAATGTTGCTTAGGTAGGACAGTGTTATTATTACTCCCTTTTTTCTTTCTTCTTCTTTTTTTTTAACAGCTCAGGAAAAGGGCCCAGGAAATTTACGTGATTTGTCCAAGGTCCCCCAACTGGATGGCATAGAGCCTGGAATTTGGGTCTCCAGATGCCAAATTCTGACCTCTTTCATCCACAAGAGGAGACTGGCGGAAGTACAAGGACACTGCTAAAGTCTGCCTGTTCACTGTCTACAACCCCTCACTTGAGAATATAGATACTGAATGGGGGCAGGCAGGGAGGTGGGGTCCAGCTTGTCACCCTTCCGCCTTGCACAGAATTGCAATAGACCTTTGAGAGCATCTGATATCTTCCATAAACTGCAGCAGCAAAGCTTAACTTAAACATTGAAGTGACCCCTTCAGATCCTTAATGATGCTATAAATGCAATCCTGGTGCGATTTCTACAACTATTAAAATAAACACTTCCACTAAAATAAACATTGCTACCCTCAGCATATGTTTACTTGCATAACACAGGTGCAAACTTACCTGAATGTGCAAAACCCAAAGCCATGATGATAAAGGCAGGGAAAGGGGCTGCACACAAAGGAACAGGGGGTGTGCATGTCTTCAGAGCGTCTTCTTCTAAGGAGAGGTGGTCCTTCAGCCTTGAAGCCCTCACCGCGCATCTCGGTTTCAAGAAATGCCTCCATGGCCCGACGCCCAGCTGCCACTCCATCCACGAATTTCAAATTATGCACAGAAAAGCACTTTTTTTTATAAAGATTTTATTTATTTATTTGAGAGAGAGACAATGAAAGATAGAGAGCACAAGAGGGAAGAGGGTCAGAGGGAGAAGCAGACTCCCCGCTCAGCAGGGAGCCCGACGTGGGACTCGACCCCGGGACTCCAGGATCACGGCCCGAGCCGAAGGCAGTCGCTTAACCAACTGAGCCACCCAGGCTCCCCAGAAAAGCACTTTTAAAAATGCTCTCCCCAACCTTTCTGCGTGGTTCAGCTCACATGGAGAGCCTCACTTGGGTCTTTACCATTTCTGATGCCACAGAGCTGTCTGTCTGTAGGGCCCGGGACCACAGGAGGTCTGGGAGCAGGGGAGGGGCATGATCAGATTTGCTGATCACATTTTGAGTCATGAGCTTTGGGGGCTCTATTGAAAGGAAGCATGAACCCAGGGCCTGAATTTAATTCATCTTCAACATTACAGTTCTTTGATCTGCTACATTTGTTCATTACGGGAGACAGAACATTTGAGAAGAAATTAACTAGGTTTGAGCTGAGGCCCAGGGGTCAGAGGACTCAATGAAGGAGCAACGGGAAAGAGTGTGGTCTTGTCCGTCTTGTTCACTGTGACATCCTCAGTGTCCCCCACTCTGGGTGCCTGGAACACAGAGCAGGCTGGAAATAAGTGCAGAAGGAAGGGAGACAGAGAGGAAAGAAGGGAGGACAGAAGCGGAGAAGGAATGCTATAGAATCTACAGCACACAGAGACCCAGCTTCAAGCCCCTGTTCCACTACTTACTGGCTGTGCGACTTCAGAAAAATTTCTTCATTTCTCTGGATCTCCATTTCCTCCTTTTTTTTTTTTTAAGATTTTATTTATTTATTTGACAGAGAGAGACACAGCGAGAGAGGGAACACAAGCAGGGGGAGTGGGAGAGGGAGAAACAGGCTTCCTGCTGAGCAGGGAGCCCGATGTGGGACTCGATCCCAGGACCTGAGCCGAAGGCAGGCGCTTAACGACTGAGCCACCCAGGCGCCCCTGCATTTCCTCCTTTTGAACTGAGGACAACAATACCTTCCTATCATGAGTCTTACACAATATCTCTCGTATATAAAAATATCTAGAACAGTGCCTGGCACAGATTAGGTGCTCCATTCTATAAATGTCTGTTGCATGAAAGAAAGGAAGATGGAGGGAAGGAAGAAAAGAGAGAGGGAGTGGGAGAAGAAGAGAAGGAGGGAGGGAGGAATGGAAAGAAGGAAGGGAGGAAGAAAGTCCGGTTGTCTCCCTGTGGCCCTGGAGCTTGGGGGCATCGGTCAGGCACAGAGAGCCAAGTCAATCCGTTCCCCGGGCGCGTCAGTGGAGCGCTGCCTGCCTCATTATTTATGTGCCAGATTTCCATCACTGACCACTCACACTTAGGGGATTCATTCCCGGGAAGGGCAGCCAGTAACATGCCCGCTAGTCAGACAGCAACAAAGAAGAGCTGCTAAGGCTGTAATTCCTATCCCATCGACAGCCCTTCAACAAAAAGAGGAAGAACGGTTCCACTGAAAGCCTCTATTCAAAGTCAGTAGCAGTAAGTTACAAGGGGCGCCATGGGTGCAGGGCAAGCGAGAGGTGGGCAGGAGGAAGGTGGGGAGCCAGCCCCCGCTCTCAGTGGCAGCCGTGAAACAGAAGGTCCAGTCAAACTGTGTGCCATGAGCCTGCTTAGATTTTAGGAAAACCATTCAAATTTTCCAGTTTGGAGAAAAGAGCTTACTTCTTTCTTCTTGTTCACTCAATACCTTTGGAAGCTTTACCGTTGTGGCATTTGGAATACAAAACGTCCCAGCTGCTATAGATAACAGTCTGGTGGTTCCTCAAAAAGTTAAACGCAGAATTACTTGATGACCTTGTCATCCTGCTCCTAAGCATACACTCAAAAGGACTGAAAAGAGATTCTCAAATAAGTACATGCACACACACATTCCTAGCAACACAATTCACAGCAACCAAAAGGGGAAAACAGCCCAAATGTCTATTATCGGATGAATAGATAAACAAACTGTGGTATATCCATAGAACGGAAAAGTATTCAGCCATAAAAAGGAATGAAGTACTTACTCTTGCTACAATACAGATGAACCTCCAAAGCACTATACTAAGTGAAAGAAGCCAGACACAAAAGATATGATTCCTTTTATACAAAAATCATATAAAATGAAATGAAGGGACGCCTGGGTGGCTCCATCGGTTAAGCATCTGCCTTCAGCCCAAGTCATGATCCCAGAGTCCTGGGATCGAGTCCCGCATCGGGCTCCCTGCTCTGCGGGAAGCCTGCTATCTCCCTCTGCCTGCCGTTCCCCCTGCTTGTGCTCTCTCTCTGACAAATAAATAGATAAAAATCTTTTTTTTTTTAAAGGAAATGAAATATCCAGAATAGGCAAATCTAGAGAGACAGCGTAAAGACTGGTGGTTGCCAGGTGAGGAGGTAATGGGAAGAAACTGCCTAATGGGAAAGCGGTTTTACTTTGGTTTTGGAACTAGATAGAGTTACTAGTTGCACAACACCACGAATATCCTAAGTACACTGAATTATTCACTTTAAACTGGTTAATTTTGTATGAATTTTACCTCAATAAATGATTTAAAATTAATGTACTTATTTTAATATGTGCACATGATAAAGAAAATTCCAATTCCATGGATGGATATAAATGAAAGATAGGTCTCCCTTCCACACCTGACCTTCAGATCTGACCATTTCTAGAGATTTTTATGTTCCTTTCAGAGATATTTTAAGCCTTTGCAAGTATATATATATATAATGGAAGCACACTATATGCACTGTTCTGCAGTGGAGAATTTTTTTAAAGATTTATTTATTTATTTGAGAGAGACAGAGAGAACATGCACGTGTTGTGGGAGGGGCCTGCTAGGCTCCCAATTTCCCAAGGCCAAGTCTGGCCCTGCCTGTTGGCTTCTCTCGGGCCATTGCCCAGGGTCAGCATCTTGGAGGCTAGATCTCTAGAACCTGATGGAATTCTCCCCTTGACTCTGTTGCTACCTGACGGCTAAGACACCAACTCACAAAAGGCTGATTGACAAATCAGAATGTTAATGAGCTTCAAAAATGTCTACCATCCATTGAGCCCCTACTACGGGCCAGGCACTGGATCAGGCATTTCTTACAATAGCTCCCTCAGTGTAGATCTTATTAAATCCCATTTTACAGACAAGGAAGGAAACTGAAGCTTAAAGATGTTAAGAAGCTGGCAGGCTAAGAAGTGGGGAAGCCAGTCTAACGCTAAAATCCATATTCTTTCCTCCACGTTGCCCCACGGTCCAAAACCTGGCGGTCATAACGAGAAGCAGGCCTTGTCAGGAACCGGAACAAAACCATCTGCCTCCAGGACAGCCCTTCCTGCTGGCGAGTCCCTAGGAACTAAATTATAATCTGAGGATGAGAGTCAGGGGAACAGAGCATCTATAAGTATTGTCCACAAAGCTACGACCACAGTAATCTTGACCCACAACAGAACTCTCGTCTCTGCCGAACTGAATGTTGGCATCACCCCATCACCGTGAACCCTCCCCTTGCAGAATGCCAGGTAAACCCTGGCAGATTTCTGTTTTCTTTCTCTTCCATCCACGTATTGACCAGCCCAATCAGCAGGGAAAACAAGCTTTGGAATCCGCGAACCTAGGTTCAAACCCTAGCTCCCCCATTTATGAGCCATGTGACTTCAATCTCAAGATGCCTCACTTACACTCAGTCCTCCAGGATGTTTCCGGAATGTGTGTAAAGCTCACAGCCAGGGAGGTTAGGGCTGCTCCCCGCCCCTCCTGCAGAGGCAGCCTTCCTCCAGGCTCTTTTCTTCTGCCACATTCCAGTCCCAAGGGCTGTCTCCGGTCATGTTTATGGGACTTGGGTAATTCTTAATCCTCTCTGTCCTGGCGCTCTGTCCCCTTTGCCCTCAATCCAAACAGGCATATGATCAGGTCCTGGCCGAGACACAGGGTAGATATAAAAAGGACATTGTATCTGAGACAGGGATCTTGGAGCTCCTTGGGAGTGGATTTCTACCTCCCACGGCTCACTAATAAGGCTCGGGGTGTCACGTGGGGACACGTGACACCCCCCCCCCACCCCAGCCCAGATGGCCTCCCATCTCACTGTAGACTGGACAAGCTCCCTGGAACAAAGCAGCTTCCCACTGCCTGACTCCCACTTAGCCTCATGGCAGGCTTACCTGAAATGTGGGGCAGCATCTGAATTCATAAATCGAGGCCTCTTGTACGCCTGATCATTACCATTATTTCAAGGGATTCTTGGCCTTGGCTTATATTCCCCAACCAGACTGTGTCTGCTTAGGGTGTGGGGCAGAACTAATATCTACTGAGTGTTTACAACATGCAAGGTGAATTATACATGAGTTATTTCATTTCATCCTCAAAACAATCTTAGGGGGTGGGTATGTTCCTATTCCCAGCCCACAGACAGTAACTAACGTTTATATAGCACTATGTAGCAGGGGTCATTCTCAGTGCTGTAGGCTTATTAACTTAGTCTATCATCACTGCAGTCCTATAGTGTAGACACTCTAGATGACTCCCTTGACTGAGACTCAGAGAGGTTAAGCAAGCGGTCCGGGTCACACAGCCAGCGAATGACAGAGCCTACGGTTCAAGTCCGGGCAGTCTGGCTCCAGAGGCTCCCGGCACTCTGCTGCACGCCCTGCACGCCCTCCTGGTTTTCTCAAAGCAGGTTCCACATGTAATTTCAGCAACCCACAGATACCATGACAAATCAACAGGGCGTGAGCCAGACGAGGCCTGGCTCAGCCATACAGGTTCCCGAAGCGCTGAAGGACAGACCACACTGACCGATTTCTCAGCTGAGTCTTTAAATGTCAGCATGTGCATGACCACCTCAGACCTTGGGCACAGAAATAAAATGCAGAAGGAAAGGGCATTCTAAAGCAGGGGATGAGAGGGAGGCTAGGCAACAGAAGAGCAATGGCCTGGGGCACACGTGTGTGCGGGCTGGGGGGCATCCTGGGCTACGGGGAGGGGCCCCCTGCAGGCAGTGGGGGATGGGAGCAGGGTGGTTGGGGGCTGTTGGTGAGAGCTGCACCCTTGACCTTGGGCTGCTGGGAAGCCATTTATAGCATGATACCAACCCAGGTGAGCCGGGTCTTAACCTGATTTAGCTCCTCTATCCGTATTGATTGGTCGCTGTGAGGAGCTGCTCATTTAGACCAGCCTGGCGACTTGAGCACAGCTTGTCAGCACAGATGCAGCATGGCAGAGCAAAGACAGCTCGCCCTCCCTCCCACTTCCAGAATTCACCCAAACGCCCTCCTGTCACCAGGCTCCACTGCGTGGCCCTCTGGGCCTGCCGGGTTCAGTCGTTCGCTGCTCTAGCTGCTGAGGGGACAGACCCACACAGGACGGAGGGCCCCACCCACTCTCATGCAGCCTGGAAGGGGAGACTGGCAGGATGAGGAGGAAACAGATGCATACCTAAGAGGAATTTCAGATGAATGCAATAAAGAAAATAAAATAAGGTGAGGCCAGAGAGACTGGTGGCCCCAGGGGGTGGGGAAGGGGGAGAAGGCAGCCCAGGAAGGCCTCTCGAAGGAAGTGACATTTGAGCTGAATTCTGCGTGCTGGGGGAAAATGGACCATTCTGAGATCTGCAGAGGGAACAGCAGAGGCAAAGGCCCTGTGGCAGGAGCAGACTCAGCCTTTTGGCCCGTGAGAAGATTAGTGCTGTGAACGGCAGAGAGGTAAGTGGTGAGGGGGAACAGGAAGGCAGGATCAGACGGACCCCCAACCCCTGGCGCTTTGTCCCTGTGGGATGGCCGTCCTTCGTAAATAGCCCAAATTCACCACCAGGACTTGACATCGATGGACCTCTTTCTCCTCTTCCCATCCATGTTCCCGGATATGACTTTGGGTTGGCCCCTTGCCTTCGCAGTCTGGGTCAAAGGTTACAGAAAGGAGATGACTCTTGCCCAACCATGCCTTAGAGGGAGATCCAAAATGGGCGGCTCAGAAAGGACCCTGGGGACCCTCCCGACCACTCACACATGCAGATCTGCCCTAAGGCTCTGTCCCCGGGCCTCTGCTCCTGCTGGCCCAACATTGGCAATGACCTTGCCCATGTTCCACTTAGGGAAATCCTTCTCATTTGCCTAGCATAAATGATTCTGACTCTGTGTAGCCTTTCTTGACTCAAATCACATTTAATTGCTGGGCTGGGTTGGGTTTTTTTTTTTTCTTTTTAATATTCAACTGGCATTTGTTTGAAGATCTATTTGATCTTTCATTTCCTTTTGTCTTATGTTATAGTTTTCTGAATACCTGTCTCTTCCATCATATGGCAAGCTCTGTGGAGAGCAGGACTTCAAATGTCCCGGTTGTGATGCTCTAGGTGAGACACTGAGACTTTCCAGACTTCTGCTTCCTTTGATTCCCGCAAACCAGGATTTAATATCAGAAGTTTACTGGGAGGTGATCCCAGGAACTGCCGGAAGGCAAATGAGGGAGTGCGAGAGAGAAAGGCAGAACCCCAAATAGGGTGCGTTACCAAGCAATTTACCACACGGGGTAACTGGAATCTAATCCTGCTGGGCGACCTGGGGAGACAAAGGAGAATGTTAAATGCACAACTTGGCTGAACATGGTAATCGGTAGGAATTCCTCAGTCCCACCCACAGAGATTAGGAAATAATTGGTCTGGCGTGTGACCTGGGCATCAAAGCCTTTTTTTTTTTATTCCCCAGATTATTGAATATGCAGCAAAGTTCAAGACGGCGGGTGTAGCATGCACCCCGAGCTGAGTTGGGAGGTGAAAACGGCGGGATGTTAGCCACCAGCTCTTCATTCATAGTTGATTGAAGAGATACTTCCCAGCGTATTCTGTGAGTGGTCTTAGCCCTTGGCCAGAAAAAAAATAAATAAATAAAAACAAAAACCCCAAACTCCCAGATGTTGGTAGTCAGCAGTCTTGGGTGCATGAGGTTGAATATGGGTAGGGTGTTGACAGCATTGCTACATCCTTCGTCTCTAATATGGGAGTTTAAAAAAAAAAAAGTGAACTTTTGATAGGATTAGCAAATGTCTGTTCAGTACCTGGCACACAAGAGGCCCTCAATAAATGTTGTTACTATGATCTCTGCCGTGGGTTATTGCCGTATTCCCTCCAGCACCCAGCCGGGGCATTTGCACACAGCAGATGCCCAGTATCAGTAATTACCTCCCCTCTAAGACAACAACACTGGAAACCTGAATCGATGGGGCGGCTGAGACGCATCATTCATTCCTGCAGTCCCTGAGCATCTGAAATAGCGTCTTCCCCTAGACGATCTGCTATTTTTAACCTTGACGGCACACCGGAATCACCTGAGGACTGGACAAGAAAATCCGCACGCCTGGGTGGCCCTCCGCCCTACCCCCCCCCCAGAGATTTCTGATTTAATTGGTCGGGGGTGAGGCCTGGGCATTCCAGAATTGGTAACAGCTCCCCTGGAGACTTGCCCGGTGCAGACATGGCGATTATTAACCAAGGGTGGGGGGTGAGCCGGGCTAGGATCGTGGCATAATTCTCCCCCCTGTTCCATCCAAAGCCTGCCCCCCGCTGTGTCCTGGGGCTTTCAGAGACTCCAGTGTCTAAGGAAAGAGGCAGGACTGGGACCCCGGTGGGCACGAGCCTGGCTGTTCCCCTCTCAAAGGGTGGCCACTCACCAACACAGGTACCTTCTTGCTCTTTGTGATGTGTGTGTCCTCCCGCACATCCGGCTAACACGGCCTCCAATCCACATGGGCTCACCCCGCAGGCCCTCGCTGGGTGTCCCACGAGCCAGGCGCTAGGTGAGGTGCAGGGACACAGGGAGGCCATGGGCTTCACTGACCCCACTCCCAAGAGGAGAAAAAGCAGCAATGCCCACACGTTCAGGGGACCTTGATGACAGTCGGCCTCCTTGTGGTAGGGCACAAGGGACAGGAGGAGAGTGCTTAAGACATGTTCTCTGGAAGAGCCTTACAGAAACCCTCTGAGACAGGTAGCCATCTCTATTCAAAAACAAGGAGGGCGCCTGGCTGGCTCAGTCGGGAGAGCGTACGGCTTGGCTTGGGGCCGTGAGTTCAAGCCCCACATTGGGCACGCAGCCTCCCTAAACAAAACAAAACAAAACAAAACCAAAAACAAAACAAAACAAAACAAAAGGAATTGAAGTCATCAGGGAGAGGGATGGGCTAACCAGTCTCAGGGCCTTCACGATGCTCCTTCCGGGCACTGTACACATGACCTCCAGCACCCAGCCGGGGGATTTGCACACAGCAGATGCCCAGTATCAGTAATTACCTCCCCTCTAAGACAACAACACTGGAAACCTGAATCGATGGGGCTGCTGAGACGCCATCATTCAATCCTGCAGTTAATAAAAGCAGTCACACCAGGGCGCCTGGGTGGCTCCGTCGTTGAGCGTTTGCCTTCGGCTCGGGTCATGGTCCCAGGGTCCTGGGATCGAGCCCCGCGTCGGGCTCCCTGCTTGGCGGGAAGCCTGCTTCTCCCTCGCCCACTCCCCCTGCTTGTGTTCCTGCTCTCACTGTGTCTCTCTCTGTCAGATAAAGAAATAAAATCTTTAAAAATAAATAAATAAATAAATAAATAAAAGCAGTCACACCTCACCTGAATTGTGGACCTGCTTGGTGTCAGGACGCTTCCAGGTGCTCATTTAATCCCCAGTACTCCCATGACACAGATGCTGTTGTTAACCCCTCTCCACAAACAAGGAAACTGAGATGTGGCGAAGTGGAGTGACTTGCCCAAGGTCACACAGGGGTGGCGCCAGGACCAACGCCCAGGCTGCCGAGCCGCCTGCCTTAACCATCACATCCCTGGCCTCCCATCACCTCCTTGCCTTCCCACAACCCAGTGAACGAGCTATCATATTGTTCTTAATCAGAGATGGGAAAGAGCAAGGAGGCCACAGTCACACGACGGGGACAGTATAGGCTCTGAGTCCAGTCCTGGCCTGCCCAGTTCAGAAACCCTTCCTTGTCCTTTGCCCCGGCCTGTTCCCATGGCCCCGCATTCCTCCCATGGCCCTGCCCTGTTTGGACAAGTCTGGGCTCCATCCTTAATCATCTCCTCCCCATTGAAGACCAGACCTGCTTAGCCTCGCTGGGTCTCGGCCACAGCCAGGTCTCCTTCCCCACCAGACGAACTCCCACAGTCATCAAGTCAGGCCCACTCGGCCCAGAACGGACATCTCTAGCCCTACAAGGATGGTGCCTATTGGTAGGCCCCAGGATGGCCTGATGTTCCTGCTGGGGTGTCTCGCCGTGTCCCATTTCCATTGTATTTTTAACCAGGGCTGTGGGGGCACCAGGAAAGATGTGTTTTGCTGGAGTGAGCACAGCCCAGGCGGTCTCAGGCACCCACCAGCTCCTCATACCCAACTGGGCAGAGGGAGCAGGACTCGCCCTCTCTCCCCTCCCAGGCTCAGGTCTTTGTCCCTTTGTGAAAGTTCAGGAAGGGTTCTCTGCACCTCAGGTAAAACACTGTTACCAGTCCAAGGGCTTGTAATGCACCAAACTATGCTGACTTAATTGGTTGTCATTAGCAGTGTCGGGGAGGGGGCTGGGGTGCAGCAGTTTCCACCGAGCCTGGGAAAGAGAGAGGCGGAGGCAGGACAGCCCACAAGACAGAATGCGCTGCACAGCTTGTGCGAGAGAATTCCTTACTGTCAGCTCTTGCCAAAATAGCCAAGGCACCCACTCTTGCCTCTGACAGCACCTCTCTTCCGAAACTGGACTCCCAGCCTTTGGCTTTGAACGCTGCGCCTCCCAGGTGGCTCTGTCCCTGTTCACAAGAGCCATGACACAGCCTTGATGATAAGAAGGAGGCTGTACCAGCCCCCACTTCTCCAGTGAGCCTCAGGGTCAAACTACAAAGGAAAATCAGGAGGCCCCATCTCTCGGCTGTACACCCTCCTTCCCTCCTTGATGGAACAGGCAAGTGAGGAGCCCCCAAGTTGGTAATCACATCTAGTTAAGTGTTCGCAGGAAACAGAAGACAGAGGCTCAGAAGAGCGCATGTGATCTTGAGCTGGTGCAGAACAGCATTGGCGTAGAGACAAGAGCACCTGCCAGGGGGACTCAAGCCCAGAGGTCTTCTGCCTCTGCTACCTACCGTCCGTATGGCCCTGGACAAGTCACTCCCTTCTCTGAGCCTCAGTGTCTTCAACGCAGGAGGGTTGAAATGAATAGTTAATGTTAATCTATGGGTCTCAGACCCTGGGAGGAGGCAGGGGTCTTGCAGCCATCACAAAGATTTAGGGATCTTTGTGTGCACCCTACACACACATGTCTGTGGGTAGGGAAAGGATAGCCTCACACTCACATGTACTATTGTTCTTCAAAAGAACCTCGAATCGATGGTTATGAATAAAATAAAATTCTATTTTAAGACAGTCACTGAATTCGTGGGAGTTTTTGGTCATCGTTTTCTTTTTTTGACGAGATTTTATCTTTTTTATTTTTTTCTTGGGGTAAAATATACATGACATAAAATTTACCATCTTAACCACTTAGAAGCGTCCAGTTGAGGGGCTTTAATGAAATACCCTCGTGCTGTCATGCAACCAACACCACCATCTGTCTCCAAAACTTTTTCATCCTCCCAAACTGAAACTCTACCCATCAAACACTAACTCCCCATGATTCTCCCTCTCCCAACCCCTGGTAACCACTGGTTATTATTTTCTCCTTTTCTAATTTTTTTTTTAGTGGGGGCGGGCAGAGGGAGAGGGAGAGAACCTCTAGCAGTCTCCACCCCGAGAACGAAGCCCGGCTCGGGGACTCGATCTCACAACCTTGAGATCATGACCTGAGCTGAAATCGAGTCGGATGCTTAACTGACTGAGCCACCGAGGCGACGCTGGTTATTATTTTCTTAATCAAAAGACACTAAAAAGGCAACAACTCTTCTCATGTGGGGTCTGTGGGATAAACTGATGTTAAGGAGTTCTACTTCCTGGAAAGGTAGGCGCTCTTGACTCAGATGTGCAAAACCCCTGCCTGCGCCGACGTCTAATGATTCTATATTTCCTTTTTTTTTTTTTAAGATTTTATTTATTCATTTGAGAGAGAGAGAGAGAGAGTGAGCACAAGCAGAGGGAGGGGCAGAGGGAGAAGCAGACTCCCCGCTGAGCAGGGAGCCCGATGCGGGGCTCAGTCCCAGGACCCTGAGATCATGACCTGAGCCGAAGGCAGTCGCTTAACTGACTCAGCCACCCAGGCGCCCCCGAGTCTATGTTTTCTAATGTCAGGAGTTTAAAATCAACCTGGTATTATTTTTACTTTTTTCTAGAATGAAGATAAACGAAGGTTTACCTTTAAGTTTTTTCTTTTTGTCGGGTGGGAATGTGGAAAGAGCAGAGAAGTCAGAGGAGTGGTTTCCTCCTCAGGCCTGCAAAGGGCCTCGTGGGCAGCAGGAATTGTTCTGTATCTTGATCTGCTGGTAGTTACATGGGTGTGGATGTATGTGAAATTCACTGAGCTATTCAACCACGAGTTATGCACTTTGCCGTACGTTTATTCTACCCTGTTTATTCCAACGTGGTTTTAAAAAGGGAGCGAGCCGTGAGTTCAAATGGGTACAAAGAACAACATCCCAGGCAGGGAAGGGCCACATCGTTCCCCTGGACGGGTTGTGAGGTGAGTGTAGACCTTGCTTGTACAGACAGGGCAGGATCTGTTCTATCCTGAAATTATGCTGGGTAATGGATTATTTGTTTATTCATTTGTGAGGGACAAATCGTGCCTTCTTCGAGCCAGGCCCTGTAGAAATCCCGGGAGATGCAGAAAGGGTCCCTGACCTCACGGGGCTGCATCAACCGTTACCATCTTCCTCGCCCACCTACAATATACATGGCCAGGCTCTGGGCTGCCCCTCCTGAAAGCTCCCGCTCAATCTCTCAGCAGAGGTCATCTTAAAGACTCTCTGAGGGCACATTGGGAAGCTCAGGCCAGATGATCAGTAGTAGGGAGTAATCCTCTCTGTCAGGCAAAACAACCTCTGCTCCTTTGTAAGCCTGCTCCTCTTCAAACACTCTGATCAAAGCACCTTGGTTTAACTCTAACTGGGTGGTGCGGCAGTTTAGCTGTTTCTGTTTCTCTGACCGGGAACTTCTGGAAGACAAGGGACTTGCTATAAATTGTTGCGTCAATTACATTTATCGAGTGCCAGATACGTGCGTATCGCAGAGCCTGGCACGTGGCAGGTGCTCATGAAGTTGATTGAATGGATAGGTGAGTTTACGAGTGGGTAGATGGGTAGAGGAGCGGCAAGCCCAGAGTGGCTACACAGCAGGCCGAGGGTCACACAGCCGTGGCTGGACTGCGGGTGATGCTTGGGCCCGGACGGGGCCCCACCTTTCTTCTCTTAGCAGGCACCAGCCACCCCATAAAACTTTCTGTCTATCCTTTGAAGAGGTAGGTTTGATTTACATGAGCCATCAGGAAGCAAAAATATGGTCCTTCAAGCTTTTATTGCCTTTTTATTATTCCTCGTGATGCACAGACATATCATCCAAAACATTAGCAATTACTTTGAAGGTGCGTGTCCCAGAGGTGTGGGGATGGGGTGTTTTCTAATCTGATAAGTCAGGGTGTTTCTGCCAGGCAGGCCCAGGAGCGTCAGCATTACTGGAGCTGATTCAAAAGCAGAAATGATCTTTCAAGCCTCATTTTCATCTCCATCAGCACCCTCTCAGACACCTTACACCCGAGCCAGTTCCCATCCATGTATAATTTATACATTTGATTTCAATAGATTAATCTCTGCCTCATTCACAGGGGGTGGAGCAGGGAGAGCTCCCTCTTTTATTTTTCATGGTGAGCGATCATGCGTTTTCCATAGATTGCATCCTGCTTCCGCCTGGAGAATTATTTTTTTGAGGACAAATTCCAAGCTCACTCTTATATTTATTAAGTTTTTAGGAATAGGTGGAATGGTGGCCAGGTATATGGTGATTTCAATTTCTGCCGGAGGTGGGCTCGTCACAGATGTGTCAGAGGGGAGACCAGCCTGTCACCTCCCGATGCTTCGGAATGGTCATCTACTTGGGGGCAGGAATAGGGATGCCAGGAGAAGGCTGAAGCCATGCTCCCCTGGCACCAGGGAACCCACTGAGCTCCGACCTGGGTATAGTTCCCCATCCCCTAAGCTTCCAGCCCCTCCTCAAGTAGCTTAAGTAGGTCTCCTAGAAGAAGATCCAGAACATCACCAGAGAAAGACTAAATGCTATTTCCGAAGCCTAACAAATTCCCACAATTCCAGACTCTGGGGTTCTTCCCTTTCTCTCCATTTTTCTGCCCCATTGCCCCCTGTGAGAATTGAATCCAATTTTGGAGTCCCAGAGTTTCAGGAACGACAGTGACCGAACCCCTCTCCCCCACCTCATACCCAAAGTCTCTTCTCAAGGGACTTGTGCTTCTTCACACCCACAGAGCAACCACAGCCTTCCTTCTGGAAATTCTTCCTGGTGGGGCAGCGTGGCAGATGGCATTTTCCAAGATGGCTGCAACAAGGTCTCCCATCCCACGTTGTCCTTACACGGTGACACTGATGATTCTCCCACCAAGAGACGTGATCTAAGTTTCTTCCACGCAGATCTAGGCAGGCTGGGGACTAGGGCAGAAGTAATGGTTTTGTTTCCAGCCGGTTCCCTCAGAACTCTCTCTTGGAACCCAGCTGCCATGCTGTGAGGAAGCCCAGACCGCATGGAGAGGCTCCGTGTGGGCGGCTGGGTGACAGTCCCTGCTGAGATCCTGGCCGATGGCCAGCATCATGGCCAGTCATGTGAGCAAGGAAGACTTTGAAGTGACTCCACCTCCGGCTCCCATCTGACGGCAACTGCCCAAGGGATCCTGAACAAGAGCGCATAGCCAAGGCCCCGTTAGTCTGTAGCATGAGAGATAATAATAAGATGGTTGTTGTTGTTTTACGCCGTTGCTTACGGAGATGATTCATTTCAAAGCGATAGATAACTGAAACAGGCCCGGTGAGCAGAGCAAGGAAAGACAAAAGTGGGCCTCAGGCAGCTTTTCCATCTCCCCAGCTAAAAAGATGCCCTGCATTTATACAAAATCACATGCACATTAGCAGACATTTGGGAAGGAGGACAAGACGGGGAAAAAAGAGAAACAATGTCCGTTCAGTGCCTGCCACATACGAGAGAAGTGACTTCTCGCCCATCATACAGAAGAAGAAACGGATGTCCAAAGAAGTTAAGTGACTTGAATGAGGAGGTCACGCTGCTAACAGGTGGGCTGTTTGTGAAGTGAGGTCTGCCTAAGTAGCCTATGGTCTAAAACACATGTGGAGGAAAGAGGGGCTCAATACATATCCGTTGGATGGATGAATGAATGAATGAATGAATGCACTCCACTTGCCTTCACTCTCTCTGGCCCTTTTCTTTCCCGGAGGCTCAGAGAGCAGGTTGAACAGTCAATGAGACAACCTGCCTGATTTGCTTTTGCTAGGAAGGGGAAGAGAAGGAAGAGAATGGCTGTGAGCTGAACCTAGGACCCCACCCTGGCTAGTCTCACGGAGATAGGCTGGCCTTCCTGCCAGGTGACAGTCACCATCCTGTCCTCCCTCTCTGGCCAGGGCCTTGGGTCTCAGCTCTTCTCAAAGGTTCGGCTCCCTGCCTGGGTTCCAGGTTGCCCCTGGAGGCCCACCTAAGCCCCATCCTGGCTGTGTGTGTGCAGTCTCTGGTGTCGGTCCCCAGGGCAACACCAAGGCCATGGTGATTGCGACCACAGAGAGGCAGGGCCAACGGGCTTCTCTGCACACTCTTGTCCTCTCCAAGCACAACTGAAATCAGAAATAACTTTCTCCGCTGCCACAGGTATTTGAGGAAGGCTGCAGGCCCTGCGGCTGCGCTGCATTTCCCTTGCTCATTTTTTATTCACCCCAGATAATCATATTTTTCCAGGAAAGAGGGAGAAGGCCAGCATGCCACGGAAGCCACACCGGCCGAGCACCTACCATGCCCAAGCACTGTATAACATACACGTATCATCTCATTTGAGTCTCATAATAATACTACGAGGTACATGTTATTACTGCTATTTTACGGATGAAGAAAGCGAGGCTCAGAGAGGTTAACTAACTTTCCCAAAGTCACACAGTTACCATGATCTGGAACTGGATTTCAAGCCCTGCCAAGCCTGTATCTAAAGCTCTTTTCTTCTTTCCCAGGAATGAGAATCCTCTTGCCCCTGAAGCCTATAAGGACCATTGCAGGACCAGGAGACAACCCCATCTCTGCCACCCAAATATGGAGCTGGGGCCATAAACACTGGCAAAGATCACAAGCACCGTACTCAGTAAAATGAATCTGAGCCGTCCCTGAGGTTCTTTGCTTCTGTCTGTAAGACAATTGAACTCCAGGTATTCGGTTCTGGCCTGAACTCATTCCTGAGCCAGCCACCTACCACAACCCAGCCTCCCAGAGCTCAGACCAAGCCATAAGCCTTCCCCGTGTAGCTGACCTAACCCACCACTGAGTTCCATTTCCGCTGAATCCCACGACAGCACAGTGGTTCAGCACCTAGGCTCAGGAGCTATACAGCCTGGGTTCAAATCCTGATTCTTAATACTAATATGACCTCTAGCAAGTTACTCAACCTGTCCTTGGCTCAGTTTCCCATTTGCGAAATGGGGCTAATGAGAAAACTCACCACCACGTGGGGCTGTGAGGACTGGGCGTTAGCGTGTGAAAAGGCTTATAACATAGTAAGTTGGCTAACGATGCTATTTCTGGTTTGATTAA
This sequence comes from Eumetopias jubatus, assembly GCF_037043125.1. NCBI lineage: Eukaryota > Metazoa > Chordata > Mammalia > Carnivora > Otariidae > Eumetopias > Eumetopias jubatus. The sequence continues at coordinate 124,248,565 of NW_028274816.1, forward strand.
AACTGCCTGAGCATACGTCCTCCACATCCAGAAAGAACCCTTTCCAGGACCTGCAGCGTCCCATTCCAAAGACTATATGTAACAGCCCTGCCAGCGCCCTCACCTCACCTATCACCCCTTCCAGAGAACCAGGAAGGGACTGGCCGGGAGGCCTTTCCACATAAAGGAGGATGCTCTTTGAAACTGGCCAGGTGTGGCCTTAACAGTTCACAAGCCAGCTGCACCCCTGTTTCCCTTCATGTGGTACAGATTGCTTCACCACATTCAGGCCTCACCTTGAACCCTCAGACTCTTTCCTCCAATTGCCTGTGCCTGGCCTGGAGGCGGTGCCCTACACAGAGAGCAGGAGAAACAGCTGCTCATTACTTGCCTCCTCTCCTCCATTAGGATATGAATCACTTCACGAGAGGGGACTCTACAGCCAGAGAGTGAATTGGTGACCTCACTGCTCAGTTCACTAGGTTCCAGGCATGCCAAACCGCCAGTGACCTTTTTTTCCCCTTTGATGAGTTGATGCCTGGCTTCGGTGGCAGAGGTCCCTCCCCCAAGGCCCCAGCCCCTGCCCCCGCCACCCCCCCCCCCCCACCGATCCAGGTGCAGAACCACTCTGGCACATCAAGAGATTCTAGACTCTCAATGGCACAGGTTAGAGTTTACTGTGTGTGTTTATGGTTTTTCCCCATCAGTGCCCTGCCTGGTAATAGCAAAGCCAAGTTGAAGCCAGGCTGGCCCAGGACGCAGAAGCAGAATGCTAATTCTGTATCAGGTCTCTTTCAACTCAGCCATCCTGAATGCGCCAAGGTAACTCCATGCAATCCTCTCCTTCATGCCACCCCTGTCCACCTGTCTAGTGGGTAGAGCAGTGCACCTTCCTTCCCTGGTCCCTTCTGTCAGCTGACATGTATTTCCTCCTATATCAGAACTTTAAAAAAAAAAAGATACTCACCGAGCTCCTGATTTGTAGCAGGTCATGTGCTAAGTGATCAACAGGTACTCTCTCATTTATTCCTCACAAATACCCTGCAAGGTAGGTAGTGTTATTAACCCCATTTTATTGATGTGGAAACTGAGGCTCAGCACAGTTAAGAAACTTGCCTGGATTTCACATCCAACGAACAAACAGCTGAGCCAGGATTTGGATGAGGTCTCTCCAACTCTAGAACCCATTTTGATACTAGCACACCGTGTGTCTTCCTGCAAGGTTGCCTTATCCTCCCTGCAGATGCGTCTTCACACTAGTTCTGCCCCCTCCATGATTCGAGGCAGAGGTTCTTTACCATGAGCACCTACTGCTACACCCAGGCACCTCTTAGCCACTTCTACTTTGCTGCCTTAAGTCGCTTATGTGATTCTGAGCAAAGCAGCTTAAGATTCTCAGTCTTGTTTTAATATCAAGAGGTCTGAGTTCCTAGATCTGTGACATATTCATTGACTGGCATTGTAAGAAATACCAAAATTAAAAATGAATGGGGAAAGGGGCGCCTGGGTGGGTCAGTCGGTTGGGCGTCTGCCTTCAGCTCAGGTCATGATCCTGGGGTCCTGGGATGGAGACCCTGGATCAGGCTCCCTGCTGGGTGGGGAGTCTGCTTGTCCCTCTGCCCCTCCCCCTGCTCCTGCTCTCTCTCTCAAGTAGGTAAATGAGATCTTTTTAAAAAAATGAATGGGAAAAATAATTTAAGATGCTGAAATCTCGTAATGGATACCTAGGTGGGTATTATCATATAATCATCCCTATTATTGTTAACATTTTAAATTTTCATCATGTTTTAAATAAAGAATTTAATAATTTAAAGAAAAGAAAAGAAAGAAGAGAAATACCAGAGTTAAAGACCTAGAGCAGCCCCACCAGTAGCTGGATTTGAAATCCACTATCCTGGTACCAGGATCTGAGCACCCGAGTGTGGTCACCTAGACTCAGTATATGAAGAAAGCATAAGCCGTGTTTCCCAGTCTGTCCTAGGGAACTCTTACCCCAAGAGATGCTATACCAAAAAAGGTTCCATAGTTAAACAGGTTTGAGAGACTCTATATACTCTAGTTCCTGTCTCAGGGTTTACTACACTCCTCAGCAAATTATAAGGTTGAGAAGTTTTTCGGTGAAGAGATCTGTCTCCCTTTATTTGACTCAGTGCCTCTTCAATTTATGTAATCCCAGAACCCTTTCATCCTTTTTAGGTGCCACAGACTTCAGTGTTCAGCGGGACAGACCTTGGGAAATGCTGTTCTGGCATCTCCATCCCCGCCTGACTCAGACCAGGTTCGTCTGCTGATCACCAGCCTGCCCGCTCTACTAGCCGCCCACCCCACGGGCGGCGCCAACAAGGCCAGCAGCACGTGGCCTGGGCCCTTGGGCTGCCTCTCTGGTCCCTGGACTCTGGAGCCAGCAGCCAGCCCAGCCCGCAGCTGACCTCCCTTGACTCGATCCCCCACCTTCGGGTGCCCCCGGCCTCCCGACTCCTGGTGCCAAGTGCGCACGCCTGCTCCCCGCCAGGGAGGACATGCCGGAGAGCAAGGCTGGGTGACAAGCCGGGCCGCACTTGAGCAGAGCCGCGTGCTGGCCTGTGTCTGAGCAGAGGCATCCAACAGCTTGCAGGACGAAGACACAAACAGCTCCCAAGCTCCAAACGCCTTCACAGACTTCCAGCGTGTGAAAGAACCCACGTGTTTCTCCAGCACCCTACCCACCAGGGGACACCCGCCGCAGCCGCCTCCGCCCCCAACAGCCAAAGTCATGCGACTGCTACCAGCCTTTGTCCGGCAGCTTGGAAGGACAGGGCCAGCGTCACTGGTACGTTCTGTCCAGCTCAAAGCCCAGGACAGAGGTCGAGAAATAGGAAGGACCACAAGAGTCCCAGGATGGGGTGGGCTGCGGATGTGGGGTGTGTGAAATCAGGATAGCCGTCTACTTCCTCATGAAATTTGCTTCTCCAAGCCAAGTGTCCTCTTTTTATAGGACCGGGATTAATAACATCCCCAACTAAGGACCCTGTGTGCCTACGGGTATCTAAAACGATGCTGATGGGTCCACGTGAGTCTGTGTGAGTAGGGGAGGGAGGTCAAGAACGCAGGAAGAAGCCAAAACGGAAGGGTTCTATTAGACAGCACTGCCTTTAAAAGGTCCATGTTTCCCATGATTGACAATTAACTTTGGCATCAATGAACTGCTCCCCTTTCCCGCCTCCATTCCCCCCTCCACATGGGTCCCCCCCACCATGAAATTTATAGTCTGTCTCTTGGATTGCTACAGTCTACAGCAAGCATAGGACCAAAACAACAACTAGAAGGCAAAGCAATTAACCATTTCCCCAGGCTGAAGTTCTAGCCTCTTACTGCCTTGATAATTTACTCTGTAAAGTGGCAGGCCCCTTGCCTCAGAGTCACTTTCCAAATCTATTTAAAAGTCCCTGAATTCTGCTGAGTCTGATTTCACTCTATGAACAGGACAGAAAGCAATAAGGTCTTCAACGCTTCACTGTTTGGTGCTAAATATCAGCCATGATACTTACTTAAAAGCCTGTAGTTATTAATACAACTTGGTTCTCCTGCAAAGCTTCCATTTCCTGGTATACTAGGAGAAGAGAATTAGTGGTTTCATTGTTTCAGTGCATCTCTGGAGCAGCGGACCAAAGATTATATCACTGGGTATCATCCCTTCTCCACACATCTTCCGCTTTCCACAGAGATCCTGCAGCCCTCGGACCCAGCTTCATGGTTCCGGTGGAAAAGCTGTGGAGTTCTGAGCTTTCAGGGAAGATACAAGAAATGCGAATACCAAGACCGAAAGGAGCCAACATTTTATCACAATCTGTCCAATTCTGAACCAGTGATATTGTCTACTCTGACTTCTCCTCGATCCCAACTGCATTTTCTCCTGCTTCCTATTCAAAGGAACAGCTCCACCATCCGCCACTGGCTCAAGTTACCAACATGGCGGTCCCCTGGGACTTACCCATTTCCCTCACCACTATCCCCGTGCCAGATCCACCCGGGCTCCTAAGTCCTGCCAGGCCTATTCTTTCTTCTCCAGCCTACCACTACCGCCTTCGTTCAGACCACCATCTCTTCCCCTGGGTTAACAATAGACTCCTACCTGGTCTCCCTGCCTCCAGGCTTGCTCCCTTCTCTCTATTCTCTGCACTAGAGCCAGGATGATCTTTTAGATCAAAACCAAAATGGATCATGTCACTGCTCTGCTTAAAACCTCCCAGAAACTCAGGGCGCCTGGTGGCTCAGTCGGTTAAGCGTCTGCCTTTGGCTCAGGTTGTGATCGAGTTCCGCATCGGGCTTCTTGCTCAGTGGGGAGTCTGCTTCTCCCTCTGCCTCTCCCCTATCCCCACCCAGGCTTGTGCTCTCTCTCTCTCTGGCCCTCTTGCTCTCTCAAATAAATAAATAAATCTAAAAAAACAAACAAACAAACAAACAAAACTCAGAAACTACCTGCATTCACCAGGACAAAATTCAAACCCTGATCCTGGTAACTAATACCCTTCATGTTGGTGTCCAGGCCCCCTCTCTAGCTTCCTTTCTTGTACCCCCTCTCTTATCAAATATTAAACTATTGTCATTCTCAGAACACACCATGCCTTTTCATGCCTCTAGCCTCTGCACGTACTGTTTCCACGTTCTGGACCCAGTTTCCATCTTTCTCCTGGCTAAGTCCATTCCATTCTCCAAAGACTCAGCTCATGCATAACTTCCTCTGGAAAACTTGCTAGAGAGGTAAAAAGCCCATCTTGCCTCCCTACTCTTCCCAAGGGTTCACATAAAATCATGCTGTTTTGTTGTTGTTTCTTAGCCCTCTGGCATGTGGCACAAAGTAAGGCAGATCTCTGAGCAATTCCTGACCCGCAGCATTCACCTTCCTTTGCTTTTTCCTAACAGGGCCCCACTTTGTTCTGGTACTCACTGTCTCCCAAGAAGCTCCAAGTTCCAGGGAAAGCTGATAGCATCTGATTGGTCCAAGGGTAAATGCGCTTCCTTTCACAAGAATTGGCTCAAGAATGTCATGTCACCCAGTTCTGGCTAATGAGATATGATGTTTCTTGAAAGAAACAGGAGGTGCTAGATGTCCTTGCTTCTTCTTCCACATAGGATGTATATTTGGTGTCGGGGTCCCTTTGGCAGTGGGATGAATTCTGTGGACCCCTTCTTAGAATGATATTTTTAAATACATCAAATAAACTACATGAAAAAATTATAATATAACACAACTACTAAAATATTGAAACAGCATATGTATGATATAATAATATATGCAATACTTTGTTAACATATTCAATATCAAGATCTAGTGGTGGGTCTAATAACTACTATAATTTCAAATTAAGCATAAAGTATATTCATGATATATTCACAATTATAATGTTACTTGAACATACATGTGATTTCTATCGGTGGCAAACCCACACTGCCCTACTACTACCGTAGTTTGTTACCTACGTTCATAATTGAAGGAAATAACACATTTTAGTTAAGAGTTTGGTGATGTGATTCTTTTTCCCACTCAGGTTCATGGGTCCCTGAGTTTATCCATGGAGCTCAGAAAAGAACCCCTGGTCTGGACTTTGCACTCTCTGGTTGTGATGGCTGGAACCACCGCAGCCATTTCGCTCACAACCTAAGGATGAACTAGTATGGAGGTTAGCATAGCAAAAAGATGAAAAGAAACTAGGCCCTTGATGCTGATGCCGAGTCTCTAAACCAACCAACCCTGGAGCCCATGGACTTCAGTTAAGAAGAGTGATAAAATTACTTATTGTTCAAGCCCATTTGAGCCAGGGTTTCTGTCTCTTTCGCTAATTTTCAGGGAACAAAAAATGTTTAACTTCATATCAGAGTCACTGTCCTAAGACAGAACAAATGCAACATCTACATTGAGCTCCCAATCAAAGCGGAAAGCCCCTCTCCTAACTAAAAGCCATGTATTTTATTTTTTTTATTTTAATTACAGTGTAGTTAACAGAGACTAAAAGCAATTTAAACTACCCTGCTATGTTCATAGTGTAGGACAATACTGATCCCCCAGAGATCGTGTCGGCCCTGAGCCCTGGGCCACAGAGGCTAGAGAAGCACCTGTCCCACAGTACCATCTTTTTTTTTTCTTTTAAGATTTTATTTGTTTTTCAACAGAGAGAGAGAGAGAGAGAGAGACAGTGAGAGAGGGAACACAAGCAGGGGGAGTGGGAGAGGGAGAAGCAGGCTTCCCGCTGAGCAGGGAGCCCGATGTGGGGCTCCATCCCAGGACCCTGGGATCATGATCCGAGCCAAAGGCAGACGCTTAATGACTGAGCCACCCAGGCGCCCATCCCACAGCACCATCTTGCAAAGCATATTGGGTGGAGGTGAAGCCTTGCACAGGGACCAGTCGACGAGCACTCTTTTCCTAACTACTGCATGTTGAGCATGCCTGAAAGCACTAGCAAGCATTCTGAATTTAAAAGCTGACATTCCAAAGACTATACTTTCAGGGATCATTTCTACAGTTCATTCCTAGAGAAGTTTCTCTGAACACGTAGAGTACCCAAAACCATGAAGAGGAGGTGCAATGTCCCTTCCTGAGCATGAAGCTGGCTCTGGGCGTGGCTTCTGCAGCTGCCCTTTGTCACTGATGGTCGTTCTTCTCCTCCTCTGGGAAACTAGGAGGGAAGGGACACCATTTGAGTAGTTTTTGGGGGGTAGGGAAGGATAAAGGCTGACCCTCCGTCATCCACAGCGGGGGGTGAGAACAACGTGGGACAGCCAAAAGAGCAGTACTATTCAAACTATTCGTCCCTAGAAAAGATGGAACTTGAGCACATGTCAGAAACACCTTGAATATGCATCAGGAACATGAGAGAGAGGTTTCAGGGCCCTGTCCCCACAGGTTCTGCTTCAATAGGTTGGCAATGGACCCCAAAATTTGCATTTCCAAAATGTTCGGGGTTATGCTGATGCTGGGGACCACACTTTGAGAAGCACTAGCCTAGAAGCTGTGCAGCAACCCAGAATTACTTCCTCACCCACATGGCTAATGATATCACTTAGGGAAAAGGAACTGGCCTTAAAAATGCATCAGGTAGTAATATTCTGAGCCACTGATCTAGTTTTCTTTACCAAATGTGGTTTGAGCCAGAATTGTGATTTGGCACTATCTTTGGTGGTAGAGTGCTGGATAAGTATAAGTGTACATAAGTATATTACATATACTTACAATGAAATAAATTGTTAAAAACAAAGGTAATAAATACTCAGAACTCCTCACTTTCCAATTATTTTACCACATTTTATTATTATCTATGCTCTTGAGGTTATTTACATCTAGTCTGTACGGTAGAAATACTACAGATAATGTTGTGTTATTTTGCATCTCTTTCCAAATCCACATTCTGTGACTTAAGGGTGGTAGATTGAAATCAGCCACGGTGAGAGTATTTGCATCATGGAAACTGTTGATTGCGTAGACTTAAGAAAACGATGAAGAAATGTCAATAATGCAGATTCGATTTAAACGCCTGTTGTATCTATAATTGTTACATTGTTTTTTTTTAAGAGTGTTTATTTATTTATTTGAGAGAGCGAGAAGAGCATGAGAGGGGGGAGGGGCAGAGGTCCCTGCCGAGCCGGAAGCCCGATGTGGGACTCGATCCTGGAACTCCAGGATCCTGACTTGAGCTGAAGGCAGTTGCTTAACCAACTGAGCCACCCAGGCTTGTTACATTGTGACTGGGACAGAAAATTCAGGAAACATTCTCCCAGAGCTCAAAGCCTACTACCTGATTCAGCAAAGAAGTCACTGTGTCATTAGTGAACGAACGAAGATCCAATAGACATCTTTGTTGTTTCTCTTCTTACTCCTTAACAGAAATGAAAATACAAACCCATACTCACATTCGAATTATACTCACTTATTTAGTGACATAAGCGCCTTCTTTGCTGAATAGGATAGTAATCAAGCATTTATTCATAGTCTGATTTTTTGTCAGATCATGGTTGAATTGCAACCATAGTTTGGCTACGGACACGGGAGTTCAACAAAGGTCGAGAATCGTGAGGATCAATTGCCTATATGGCGTTTACGGCACGGCATTGTGTGTCTTGTTATGTGTAAATGGTGTGCCACGTTCCTTTTCCATCTATAAAACTTATAAAATTTTATAATAAACTTCTATATAAATTATATAAAGTTTAAAATTAGCATTTCTTTTTTCCTGGAGAGCTGGGTTTTTAACATTTACCAGCGCCATCTTTTAATCATCTTTGAATCCAGAATGGGGTGGGCCCTCGCTGATCATTAAGGTTATGATTCTGGTGCCCAGAGTAAGCACAACGGGGTGAGCCGCTCCCTTACAGAATTGTTTCACCAGGCTTATTTCTTCTGAATGGGCCGCCCGTAACAAGAGTATCCTTCATCCTTGTTGCAATTGTCCTTGAGTGGGGGCACTGGCGCTTTCATCCTCACATGCCTAGCTTGGTGCACTTGCCCTCACGGGGAGACGCCCTGAAAGTAACAAAACCAGGGCCACACCCAGCCTTCCAGCGGTTGCCTTCTCCTACAGGTTTACCGTGACACAGGGCAGACAACTCCCTGGAGAGTCTCTCCGTGAGAACGGGACTGGGGAAGGGAGCTTCCTTCCTCCTCAGAGGTCTGGGGCAGTGGGGTAGCACGCTAAGGGGGGGTGGGGTGGGGGGGCTCCAGAGGCGGGCAGGGCCACAGAAACAGAGCGTTCTGGGCAGCGGTGATTACTGTGCAACACGAGGCCTAGAGCTCCGCGGGGAGCAGAGGGTCTTTCCAGAGCTTGTGGAGATGTCAGACTGGCTGGACGTGTTCACCCACACCCTCGAGGACTCCCAGATATGCTAGAGAGGGGAGGCCTAGTCCCACAGTTACTCAGGTGGGACTACCCAGCAGCAACTTTCCAGTTCCATGACTTAAGAGATCTCATTTGTACCCCATTTGTCAAGCTTCATTTTGCAGACAAGAAAGTCCATCTCAGGAGAGAGATGACTCAACCAAAGGAGTCACAGGATGAGTCAGAGTCCAGTGCTGTGGATGTGTGTCTGTTTCACCCAGTCTCTGCTCCAGGCAAGGCAAGGAAGTCTCCTTTAAATAAGCAGGGGAAGCATCAGCTCCTTGTATAGAAGCACGCTGAGCCAGCTGCCATGTCTGTGAATCAGCATTTGTGCTTCTCCCAGACCATTTACAGATTCTGGGAAGGAGAGTGCAGGGTGAGGGTGCTCCAGAAGCATGACGCTCACAGCTTTTACACAATGGCCAAGCTCGCCCCACCTTGGCTCATCATCCACCTGTTGCATACGTATCAGTCTGGCACCCCAATACAATGCAAGTTCCTATAGGCAAGGAACACGATGTCCATGGGCTTTGGGGTCAGAACTGGGTTTAAATATTGCTGTTGCCACTTACTAACTGTGACATTGGGCAAGTCCATCAAATGGGGAAAAAGTAAAGGAACAAAAATTTATTGAAGGCCTATACAAGGAGGATCTTTATAGTTGTAAGTGGTTGAATCCCAACTCAAACAGGATTAAGCAAAAAAGATAATTTACTGGCTCAGCAATCCCATTAATCCTGGAACGGATCTTCCCGGCTTCAGACGTGTTTGGACCCAGGGGAATATCTTCAGGACCCACCCTCACTCTCTCCGTTTCTAGAGTCCCCATTCTCTTGTGGACTCCATTATCAAACGGCTCTTTACTCAGAGTAGGAAAATGACTGATCAAACTCCAGTCATACGTATGCTGCGGCTCAGGCCAAGCAGAAAGGAGAATACAACTCTTCTCAATAACGCCCTCCGGAATCCTAGGCGTCACTTGGATTAGACCAATCTGAGTCACATGTTGTACCTCTGAGCCAACTACTGTGGTGAGCACTGATTGGCCATGCTTGGGGTCACATGCTCCTCCCTTAGCCAATGACTGTGGGGAGGTAAATTCAGAGCTCTGGTTGGCCATGCTTGGGTCACATGCTCCTCCCCAGGAGGCGGGGATGAAGCCGGGTCCAGAGCACAGAACTACGAACGCAGTAGGCCGGAGAGTTTCGCGAAGAAAAATGGACTCTCCCTGAAAGCAGGGGGAGTGGATTCTGGAAAACCGAAAAGCGTCATCACATGTTTGGTCATTATTTTAATCAAGCTCTCATAACGATGTAATTTAACCTTTCAGCTCTTCAGTTTCCTCTTTTGAAATGAGAATAATGATACCGAATAAGAATAGCTACCACCTATTTAGTACTTACTATACCAGGCACCGGGTTAAGTGCTTTATATATTCCAACTCAGTTATTTATGTCTTAAGATTGTTGTTATTATTTTTTTAAGATTTTATTTATTTATTCCTGAGAGACAGAGAGAGAGAGAAAGAGAGAGAGGCAGAGGGAGAAGCAGACTCCCAAGGAGCAGGGAGCCCGATGCGGGACTCGATCCCAGGACCCTGGGATCATGACCTGAGCTGAAGGCAGTCGCTTAACCATCTGAGCCACCCAGGCGCCCTTAAGATTGTCTTAAGATTGTTGTTAGACGTAAATTAAAATACATGACTTAAAAGGTCCTAGGCATTGTCCCTGGATATAGTAGGTGTTAAATGCTTAAATGTGTTTTATTTGTATCAGCCACTCACCTACTAGAGTATTAAGCATCTAACTGGTACGTATTGCAAAAGTTGCATTAATGAATGAACGTGTGGATTATTTCTGCATTTAATTATATTCTATCTAGTTGCACAAAGGTTGTGATATAACACACAGGACATACATTCAGCAATATAGTGCAATATAGAGAGGAAAACAAAATCAGAACCAATGGACCATGTAAATTAGAATAGAATAACAAGGTAAGTGGAAAAGTAAAATGCATTCATGGAGACCATGAAATTAGTTTTTGAATTTGGCTCTGAGTTTCCTGGTAAACAAAAAGAAAAGGGAAACCCCAGTAATTGCCGTTCTACAGTTCAAGAGTGTGGTTGGGGAGGGGGGACAGAGTATCATTCCTCAGGGAAAAGAATTTAATGCACTGGATTTTAAAAGATAAAGGAATTATGGTCAGGGGTGGGGCAGGTACAGGGACAGTTACCGATAGATCCTGTTCAGGGACAATGGCAGCAACTCTAGCACAGAAAGTAATGGGCAAGGCAGTATCTCACCTTTGCATCGGAGCAAAAGCCCGAGGTACTTTGATAACAAGATGAGATGCCACTTTTGGTGTCTGATAAGAACTCGATCTCTGGAGGCGCAGTGCTTCCTACAGCCTTGGAAGGACTTCCCCTCTGACAAGAGAGTCCACATTTAGAAAGGAAGTAGAACCTTGCCTCTAGGAAGAGGCTGACCCCGGGGGCCCGAGCTCCCTCCTCAAGGCCCGGAAAATGTTCCCCACGAAGCTTCGGGAGGAGAAATCAAGGGGTTCTCACCCAGCATCTCCCCTAGACAGGGCACCTCCTTTCGACTCCAAGGCTCTGGCCTACAGCTGGGAGAGAGTTAATTGTGGTGACCCAAATCTGCAGTCCCATTTTCAGCATGCTGAAAATTACTTTTTAATCCTGGCTTTCAAGGCTTGCCTGGGGAGCCATCTGCTGCACCCTCCCCCACCTCGGGCACATGGGATTACCCCCACCTGCCCCGTCTCACTTGCTTTTGTGGGGCCTAATTCTGCTCCTGCCCATCCAGAATAATAATAATTTAGAGGATGACAGTTTCATTTGTGGGGTGGGAAGCGAGCCTAGATTTTAAAACAACAAAAATCAAGGTCTTCCAGCCCAGATTAAATAGAAAGCAATTTGAGAGGTCAGAATCCGTGTAAACAATTTGCAGGTCTAGGATAATCAGACCTCGAAGCCTCAGGGATGCGGTGCCATCTGCTGCAGGCTTCCGGGGCTGGGCAACATGGAACTTGGGGGTTTTTCTGGGCTTCAATACTTGGGCATCAGTGGGTTACAAAAGTGAGTGATACACCCATGACTCTGGGTTCGTTCCACCCAAGGAAACAGCAGAAATCCCTGAACTCCCATTGGACAAAACCCATCGATTATGGACAAATTTGTGTAGACCACCTACTGTGTGCCTCAGGTTACACCCTTAAGGACCTTACTCACCAGCAGAAGACGGAGATGAGTCATTAAAGAGGACCCAGTATTAAGTGTGAGGTGTGCTATGAAAAGGGGTGTCTGGGAGTGCTGAGAGAGCACCAACCCTCTGGGTTGGGTGGAGTTTAAGCTGAGCCTTAAAGAAAAGGAGTTCACCAGATAGATGGACAGGGTGAGACAGGGCATTCCAGGGAAAGGGAATAGCATAGTCAGAGGTCTGAGAGGGAATGGTGCTTCTGAGGAGGGTGCAGGGAAAGAGTTCTCATCCACATGGCTGATAGAAGTATTGATTGCTTGGGTACCACCTCTATGAAGGACAATCTAGCAATAATTTTTGAAATTTCAAATACACATATCCTTTCACACAGAAATTCCACTTCCAAAAAAAAAAAAAAAAACAAGAAAAGAAAAGAAATTCCACTTCCAAGAATTTATCTTGCAAACACACTTCCGGTGTGCAAAGTGACGTACTCAACAAGGTTATTCAATAAGAGAAAGGTTTGCAATGACCTAAATGCCCACCAACAGGAGGCTGGTTAAGTGAATTATAGTACAGCCATACAAAGAATACTCTGCAATGGAAGAAAGAATGAAGTAGTTCTTTATGTTCTGGTATGAAATGATCTCCAAGAGTATTGTTAGGTGATAAAAAAAAAAATGAGGGATCAACCAAATGCAATGTGTAGACCCTGCTTGAATTTTGATTTGAACAAAGCAGCATCTGTTAAAAAGGGGGAGAGAGATAAAGAGGGGGGAGACCATTAGGGAAATCTGAATGCTGACTGGATAGTTTATGATGTATTTTTTTTACATGTGGTAGATATTGTGGTTATATTTTTTAAGTCATTCTTTTAGTGATATATGCTGAATTATTTATAGATGAAATTATGTGATGTCTGGGATTGGCTTTAAAATAATCAGGGGAGTGGGACACCTGGGTGGCTCAGTCGGTTAAGCAGCTGACTCTTGGTTTCAGCTCAGGTCATGGTCTCAGGGTCCTGGGATCCAGCCCCGCATTGGGCTCAGTGCTCAGCGGGGAATCTGCTCAAGGATCCTCTCTCTCTCCCTCTGCCCCTACCCCTGCTCATGCTCTCACTCGCTCTCTCTCTCTAAAATAAATAAATAAATCTTTTAAAAAAATAATTGGCGTTAGCGCTGGGGGTGTCAGTAAAATAAGATTGACCATGTATGAGAACTCTTGAAGTGAGCTGATGGCTATATGGGGGTTCACACTATTTTCTCTACTTTTGCTTATGTGGGAATTTTTTTTTCTGTAATAAAAAGTTCTTAGAAAGCAAGAAGCAGGGTAGTATATTTAATATGCTGCCATTAAAGTAAAAAGAGTAGACTCTCACAAAAAATTATATATATATGTATATATATATATATACACAGATGTGTATTTGTTGAATGAATGAATATCTTCTTGGGAACTATCAGACTCTCTGGGAATAAAATTAGCCTAAATAGTCTGATAGTAATAATTATAGTATAGTCTGAAAAATGGGAGGCTATGAAGGAGGAAACGAATAACCGTAAGCAGGGAGAGGGGGTAGTTGAGAAGATTTCTCAAGAGGAGATGCTATCTGTGCTACAGCCCCAAAGACGCCCAGCAGCTTGCCAGATGAGTGTGAGAAGTCATGCATTTTGAATTGAAGGAAAATCAGGAGCAAAGGCAGGAAACTTGAAAGAATGTAGCATGTTTAACTAAAACTACGACTTTTGTTTAAAAATTACCAAAATCAATACTGTACTGTTGTCTTATATATAGAAATTTAACAATAGCTCTTCAAAAAAAAAAAAAAAGACGTATGCGCCCATAAAAAGAGCAGAAACAATAGATTTGCCTCTTTGCTTGTATGTGTATAACAAGTCTCTGGAAGAAACACACGTAGCTGGTAAAATCGGTGGCCTCTAGGAAGGTGGACTGTGGCTGGAGGACCGGGCAAGAAGGAGACTTTTCAGTTTTCTTTTTTGCATCTTTTGAATTTTTTTTTAAACATAAGACTATATTTATTTATTTATTTATTTATTTATTTATTTAAAGTAAGCTCTACCCACAATGTGGGGCTTGAATTCTCGTAGAGCACGAGATCAAGAGTCTTGTGCTCTACCGACTGAACCAGCCAGGTACCCTGTTTCTTTTGAATTTTGAGTCAAGTGAATGCATTACCTATGCTTTTAAGTTGAAAAATGTTAAAAATATATAAGATTTGGAATCGGAATTACCTGTCTAGCTTGAGCAAGTCACTCAGCCTCTACCTCTATGAACCTGTTCTTCATCTATGGGATGGGGACGATAACATCAGAATCTTCGTCATGGCAGTGTTATGGGATTAAATGAAATACACTAAGTTAAATAATGTAATAAATGAAATTCTGCCTGGAGAGCACTGTTCTGAACACCAGCTGATGTAAACGGCAAGGCCAGGACTCAACCCACAACGATTTGATTCCACAGTCTCTGTACTTTCCAATCCAAAAGTTAATCACCCAGCAAGTTCAAGAGGGTCCCCAGGTTGAAGACGGGAACGGGATCAGTCTGAAGCTTAGATGTTATGGCCTCGTGGGTCTTTATTATCCATGATCAGCTTTGCCAAGAAGACTGTGCAGGCGCTCATCAGCAGCAGCACTCCGATATTTTCAATGGTCTTGTCTCTCCTAGGAAGGATCAGTGAAGGTCAAATGGATGAAAGGCGTAATCTTGTCTATACAACCAGGACCAAATCTTTTTTTTTTTTTTTAAGATTGTATTTATTTGTTTGACAGAGAGAGACACAGTGAGAGAGGGAACACAAGCAGGGGAAGTGGGAGAGAGAGAAGCAGGCTTCTCTCTGAGCAGGGAGCCCGATGCGGGGCTCGATCCCAGGACCCCGGGATCATGACCTGAGCCGAAGGCAGACGCTTAAGGACTGAGCCACCCAGGTGCCCCCAGGACCAAATCTTACTCTCTGAGAGAAGCGGTTCTTCCCAAGCTGCTCACAGACCGCTGGTTCCACCAGCAGAAAACCCTGGCCTGGAAGTCACGAGGTTTGAGACCCAGGGTTGGGAGTTGAGGTTTGTCTTTATTCACAAAACATATAACCTAAATCATATACCTTAACCTCACTGGGCCTAGGTTTTCTCATCTGCAAAATGGGAATAAAAATGCCTGCCCTAGTTATCTCTCGGGGTTGACGTGAATAGTTAATGCAAAGATATGTGTGATATTACACCTTCTAACTCAGACTTGAGACTATTAGGATCTTTTCCAATCCACTTTACCCACGCATATTCTTTGGTCCACAGAGATGTATCATCTACATAAGGTAAAAATGTGATCAAAGGTAAGTTGAAAATGCTGACCTTCCATTAGCAAGTCAAAGCTGTCACTTTGAAGTTCCCTAAACTGTCCTCCTCTCCTCTGTCAAAGAGATTACAACACACACAGGTGGGTGGGAAAGATCCTGTGCCCCATAAATACATGTAGGCGATATCCATCTATTTCAAATGTCTGTCCTTAGTGAGAGCTGCAGCTGTCTTGATGTGGCTAAATGAAGTAGGGAAAAATCAGAAAAATGCAAATGAGATTCTTATTTTAGGCAAATCAATCTCAGCAATGCTCATATCTGATCAAGCTTATCTTTAGGACGATCATTAGGATAATGGATTAATGAAAAAGTTTATTTTTGCCCTGTCTGTTCTCAGCTCTTAAGATCCTTCAGATCACATCTTGACTCTGCCAGACACCGCCCCCCAAAAAACTCCCTATAAGTCAGTTTGGTGACAGTACCTCCAGCATTAATGCTGGAGGGGACCCTGGCAATCACAGGGTCCAGCTCACCCCAAGGCCACCGGCACCGCGCTGCTCCCACCTCTTCTCACATGACATGAGCCAGCCGCAGCCACCCTTGGACTGCAGGGTTTCCCGTGAGGAGCCCCAGAAAGAGGATGAGGAAGATATGTGGGACTTTTTTTCATGAGGAATTCTTTGAGGGACAGTGAAGTGAGGAGGTTAAGGGCATGAGCTTGGAAATCAGGCAGTCCTGGTTGAATCCCAGCTCTCTCATTTACCTGCTGGATGACCCTAGCTTCCATGAGCCTCAGTTTCCTCATCTGTAAAATGGGGATAATGACATCTATTTCATAGTGTTGCAGCATGACCTAAATGAGAATTATGTGTGTAAAGCACTTTGTGGGACATGTCTGACATGGGGTAAAAATGAGAGCTACTGAGCACTTCGTATACATCAGCACTGTCCCGGATCCTTTATGCGCACTTATTTAACACCAGCAACAGCCTTACAGCATAGGTGTTATTAGTCCCCTGTTAAAAAGAAGAGGAAGAAGCTGAAGACCCTGAGAGGTTGAGGTACACAGCAAAGTGGCCAAGTTAAGACTTGCACCCATGGCTCTAGAGCCCAAACTCTCACTCCTACCTTTCAGCTACTGGCAGCTCACTTTTTGACCCGACCAAGATGGAGAAGGGGTCTCCCTGCCTGGCACAGAAGCTGGACTTGTCATGAACCTTTCCAGAAGTCTGTATAATGAGAAAAAGAGGGCACCTGGTCAAGAAGGGAGAGGCAGGTAAAGGAGAAGGTAGAGGGGACACGGTGCTTTCACGATGCAATATGAAGGAGAGCCAGAGGTATCCCATCGGCAGGCAGCCACTTTCTGGTGTGGAAAGGCCATCACCCGGCCAGAGCCCCCAGCGCCACACACCCCCCCCCCCCCCCCCGTCCTGAGCCTGAAGCTTTGGCTAAGGTTCTCTCTCCCCTGCGTGGTGGGAAGGGGGCTGGAGAAACATCCTAGGTCTTTGCGGAGATGAAAGTCAAGGCACCCTCCCAACGCCTTTTTCATTTCAAGCATTAGATCACTTTGAACCAGAGCCACAGTGGGACTGGAAGGTGGGAGTCAGACCGGGGAAAATGGTATTTGGAAATATCCTCCCTCTGAGTCCAAAAATGTCTGGCTATGGAAAAGCCCAGATTCTTAGGAACAGCATAATGATTGAGACTAAGGACTCAGAACTCAGGCCTATTTCAGCTCGAACATTTACACAGATCCATGACCTTGGGAGATGGTCTTAACCTGGGGTCTTGCTTTTCTCATCTGTAAAGTGGGGCTAACAATACCTTCCCATAGGGTTTTGAGGATTAAATAAGAGAATTTGTACTGAGCCTAGATAGGGTCTGGCACGGAGCAAGTGGTTAATAAGTAGTAACTAGTTTTTGTTATATGTGGTGGCTTTAAATTTCTGAAAGACAAAAATACTGAAACAAAACATGAACATGGCAGGGGGTGAGGGAAAGAGAGGCAAGCCAAGAAACAGACTCTTGGGCGCCTGGGTGGCTCAGTTGGTTAAGCAACTGCCTTTGGCTCACGTCATGATCCTGGAGTCCCTGGATCGAGTCCCACATCGGGCTCCCTGCTCAGCGGGGAGTCTGCTTCACCCTCTGCCCCTCCCCCCCTCTCATGTACTCGCTCTCATTCTCTCTCTCTCAAATAAATAAATGAATAAAATGTTTTTAAAAAAAGAAACAGACTCTTAACTATAGGAAGCAGACTGAGGTTTGCTGGAGGGGAGCAGGGGAGGAGATAGGGGAAATAGGGGATTAGAGAGGGCGCTTGTGATGAGCACCAAGTGTTGTATGTGAGCGATGAATCACTACATTCTACACCTGAAACTAATATTACACTTGTATGTTAACTAGCTGGAATTTAAATAAATATTTGGAGTACAGGAAAAAAATTAACACCAAAAATACATATTCAGTTGACTGTGTGTGTCAAGTGGGGAGGGTGTACATACATATAAACATGCCTTTATACGGGGTTCCCCAGATATGTCACTGAAAAACCAGCACATGCTTGAATCAATATGGGGCATATTCTACCTACTCCTCAGTCCAGTGGGGTGTGCGAGACAGCGATTATTACTCCCATTTTAGAGATCAGGAGTCTAAGGGACTCAGCAGTATCTAAGAAGCTTGCTCAAGGATTCGGGGCTAATCCAATGTCCCTTCTACACTTTTCTTAGTTTTCCTCAGATTTTTATGCCCACCCTCCCCTCCCACACAAATTCTTTTTCAAACAAAAGGATTATGGATTCCCCCAAACACGTCTGGTTATGGGGGGGAGACACGTTAGAAGAGGGGAGAGGAAAAAGAAAGCAGAGGATGACAGAGGAGGGTAAGGTGAAGGGAGGGGCGCTGTCTTTGTTACTGAGACCCAGTCCCCTCCTCAAGGCCAAGAGCAGCACCCACCCACCCTGCCTGGCCCGCCCCCAGCCTTGTGTCTGCCCCTCCCAGCCTTGTCCTCCCAAGGGCTTACGGAGATGCCCCCCAGCGGGGTCCCTGTTAGGGGCTCTGAGCTCCTGGGACCCTGAAGTGCCTTCCGGGGCCTCTGTCCCACCCTGCTGCTGGCTCCGGGCGCTTGCCTCAGGGCCGTGAAGGGTTTGTTGTACAGCTGAGATTCCAGAAGGGAAGGGGCTGCACTCGGACGATGAAAACAAAGGTGAAGGCTCTGCAGAAAAGAGACCAGTGTGAGGATTATAGGAAGGAGGGCGCGCACACAGTAGGGCTCTGCGGACAGAGGCCGGTCCTGCCTGCCCCGCAGGGAGCTCTGGGAGGCCCCCACCTGCCAAAGCTGCGTTTCAATTTGTCTCATACACTCAGGCTTCACTCCATTACACATGGAAATTTGGCTTCATTGATATGAAGGGGCTAATTACTACATGAAACATAATTACAAGACAGGAAATGGATTCACAGACACCGTCAGTGGGACGGGGAGCTGCCGCGGCGGCTGGGGCTGCTTCTGTGTTCCTACGGGGCTGCAAGCTGCCGGAGCCCCGCTCCGCTTCTGGCCCTGAGAGTTCTCGCTCTACGGAGAAATGTGCTTCTCCAGGGATCGGCGGTGCCACCGATTTCTGGAACTCAAATCCAGTTTTCCCTCTGCTTTTGCTCCACAGTTGGCGATAGGTTCCCGCAGGATCCCGCGACGTAATAAACGTCACCCTTAAAAACGGAGTGAGTCTTAAAGGAATCACTTAAAGAGAAAAATGACAGGATATGATACATCTTAAAACTAGCAAAAAGGAGAAGGCCGTGTAGAAAATATAGGGCAGCAGTGGCTGCTTTTCTCCGGGCGACATGAGCCCCACGAAAGAGCCGTATGTGCAGTGGGTTGCCTGAGAAATATGCTCTTTTCAAGCCCTTTATGGTTTAGGTTTTTTGGCTTTAAAATAATATATCATAGGGCGCCTGGGTGGCTCAGTTGATTAAGCGACTGCCTTCGGCTCAGGTCATGATCCTGGAGTCCCTGGATCGAGTCCCGCATCGGGCTCCCTGCTCAGCAGGGAGTCTGCTTCTCCCTCTGACCCTCCCCCCATCTCATGTGCTTTCTCTCTCATTCTGTCTCTCAAATAAATAAATAAAATCTTTAAAAAAAATAAATAAATAATAAAAATAAAATAATATATCATAATTTACACACACATACACACGCACACGCGCAAATATAAACAGGCAATAATCACAAGTCAAAAGGTCCATCCTTTTTGATAATCAGAGAGACAAATTAATTGCAGCTAATATTTATGGAGCACACTCTCTGCCAAGCACTGAGCTTTGTGTATATTGATTGTCCATCTTCACAACAGCCCCATGTGGAGGATTCAATAACCCCTAATTTACAGCTAAGGAACTGAGACCTATGGGAAAGCTCCGCCAAGGTGCCCAAGTTCACACAGGTAAATGCCTGAGCAAGAGTTTGCAGGCAGCATATCTGAATCCAGAGTCTGGATTCTCAAGAAAAATGAGAGAATCCCCCAAATTAGCAATGACATATTTTCAAGAATCTCAAGAAATATCCCTCTCTGAGATCAAGCCTTTGACCCTTGATCACCTGTCTTTAGGAAAGAATCTTAAGTATGAAACAGATTTAATGCACAATGATCTTCTTTGCAGAATTACTTACCTGTAATAGGGAAGATATTGGAAGTTAAATGATCAACAACAGGGAAAAGGTTAAAATAAATCTGGCACACCCATAAGATGGGAGTATTATTCAACCATTAAACCTGATATTTATAAAGAGTTTACAACAACATAGGGAAATGTTTGTTACATAGAATTTTAAAAAGCAAGATTCAAAATATATATGCAGTATGATCTCTACAAGAAAGAGATCAGCAACGAAAGATACACCAAATGTTAGCTGGGGGTTTTTTAAAGCATAATCATGACTACAAGAAACAATTTTCTGTCTTTTGTGATGGCCCTTCATTGTTTGTATCACCACCATCATAATTTATTATTCCCATAACTGTAAGTTTTCACACAATGGGCTTCCCTTAACCAGAAGATATCTATGCCAAAGTTACCTCTGTTGTCCCGGCTAATGACATCAGGTATGGAGTAAGGGACTTTTTTAAGACCAGAGAGGGGGATGCCTCAGGGGGCAGAGCTGCAGGTACCTAGGAGTCTCCCCCGCACCTGAATGGTCACTGATCCATCCATTCACACAGTCAACAAACCTTCACTGGATGCCTACCATACGTCAGGCACCACACTAGGTTCTGGGAACATGGAAATAAAAAAAACATGTCAAAAATTTTAAGTCCTGTTTGTTTGAGGAGCATCTCTGCGGCATGCATAAGAAAAGCGGAGGAAGCTGAGGCGGAAATAAGTAACTGAGACTGTAGCAAGTCATTGGCTGGAGACAGAACTAGAAACCAAGTCATCCAACACTTTGCATTTACTCCTTTCTTGGTAGAAGGAGAGGGGGAGCTGGGGAATGTGGAGTCCTCTTGCTGGTCTGGGATGGTAGCTTCTTTGTAATAGTAATCGGTTCCATCAGTAGTTTCTGGAGACTGCAGTGGGATAAGGAAGACAGTGGCATGGGTGGCTTGTCTTCCACAGGCCAGGCCTGTGCCTAGGTACTCACAGACTGGGACCCCTTAGCCCTGGTCTTCCTAAGACAGATGCCGAAGGCCTACCCAGGGTGTTCAATAGGCTTGGCCGCTCTAGCAGCTCCATGCTTTTTCAATCCAGGGGGAAATTGCATTCCCCCACTGTGCAGGGGTTTTCATGCTAGAGTAGAGCGAGAATCTTGGGTTCTATTCCCTATTCCACCACTTGCTAGCTGTGTGACCTTGGGCAAGTTGTTTGTTCTGTAATTCAGGGTCCTCAGAATTGTGGCTGTGGCCAGAAGCCACAGCATCATTTGAGGAATGCTTAGCCTGCTTATTAGTTCCAGGGCTTTTCCCCAGGCCTACTGAATTGGATTTCCAGAGAAGGGCTCAGATTCTGTATGTTTAATGACCATCCCAAGTGGTCCTTATAACCTCATTGTAAGTGTTCAATAAATGGTAGATTTATAGGGTTGTAATTTACTTGTCAGTATCTACCATCAGTTTAACAGTGATGTCACTATTTCCTTCAAGAACAATGAGTGAGTACAGTGTTTTACATGTGGATAATCAAAGGGCTATTCTGAGATTTTTCTTAAAACAGCCATCTTCCCCAAAGGTGAATTAAGGTCTCTAAATCCAGATACAGAAAATGACGATCTGTAAATTGCAAATGAGCACTTTTTCTGCTTCTACCTACTAATGCTTCAAACACTTTAGGGCCTGATCATATATGGACATTATCATGTCAAGCACTCTGTAGGGCCTTGTATACAATATTTCATCTTCAGAATTACATTAAATTCACATATACAGCTTCAACACTTGTATACTTTTCAAAATGTAGCAGACTCAGAAACATAACCCTTGCGTACTCTGGGAAGTTGTCATATATATTCTTATTACTCAGTTTACTCACCCTTCTAAATCTTTACACCCAAGCATGATCAGTCATATCTATCATTTGTTATTATGGATTTTCTGCAGTCTTTTCTGCAAATACTTTAGTATATCCTTTCTGAAACACCACTTCTCTTCTAATATTATCTGGTTTTTAACTCGTTAGACTGATAATTTCTTCTCTGTGTAAAATTGCTGACATCAGTGAGGTGTGAATTCACTCTTCTGGGTTTTGTTCCTGTATGAAGTCTCTGGAGAACCATAAGTCATGACTTCTAGATGAAAACGTTTGCCTATTTTTGCTCATTGATTTCTTAGAATAAGCTGTCTATATGAGCTTCTTATGTCATATGAGGGTTGAGCTATATCTGGAAACTTATCCCATGTTCAACAGACCACGGGACTTTTTCATATGAATTCTCTTTAAGTTTCAATTCCCTTTTGAGGTGGTCTCTTGGTATTTCCAGTGACCTTTTATTCATTCCTTTGTTTTTCTAGAAGAGGCTCATCAAATGGCCCTCCACAACCCTGCTTTGGAAGACCCTGCTGGTCCCTACCAGGGGACCTGTGCCTAGACCACAGCATAAACACTCGAGGCGGGACCTCCAGTTTGATTTCCTTCCAGGAATAATAGCAATATCAACTGTTCATGTGCATTCTGCTAAAAGCTTTACCTACATTACCCCATTTAATCTTCAAAATAAAACTTCAAAGTGGATACTATTATAATTTGTATTTTGAATATTTAGTTCAGAGTGATTAAACAACTTGTTCAAGGTCACACGGCTACTAAGTAGCAGACTTACTTTGGACGCTAATGGCAGTGCTTCTAATCTCTGTAATGCTGTCTAAAATCCCTCTCACTTTTGCTCCTGTCCCTTGTGACCTGCTGGGAGTCCCAACCTTGCCAAGGGGAAGTCCACAGTCTTTAAAACTTGCAGCCCAAGGTTGGCACTGAGGTCTTGCCCAGCCCAGCTGGAGTTGCACCACAGAGAGGCTTTATTCTCCAGCCTCTGTGCTCCTCCACAGCCATTCTCTGAGAGATGACATCATGATGAAATTAATTCCAGCTGCTCCAGGCACTCTCTTGCAACTCCAGTGCCCTCAACACACTCCAGTCGCCCAGTTCTAATTATCACCAGGCTGAGTGGACCCTTGGAGAAGCCTCAAGGCAGAAGAGAACTAAATTAAAAGCCCAGGTGGCAAAGATGCTATATTATCTCTCTGCATAACAAATTATCCCCAAAGTTTAGCAGTTTAAAACATTTATTATCTCACAGTCCCCATTGGCTAGGAATCTGGATGTAGCTTAGCTGGGTGCCTCTGGTTCATGTCTTCTCATGAGGTTACTTACAGTCAAGCTGTTGGCCAGGGATGTGGTCTCATCTGAAGGCTCAACTGGAACCAAAGGATTCAATTCCAAGCTCACCCACATGCTTGTTGGACAGAGGATGTTAATTCCTTGCCATGCCACATGGACCTCTCCACAGGACTATTTACACATGGCAGCTTGCATCCTCTGATACAAGTGAGCTAAGAGAGAGAGAAGGAAAAAGCCCATCTAAGGTGCAAGCCACAGTCTTTTTATAACCTACTCTCAAAGTGCTCCCTCACTTTTGCTGAATTCTATTCGCTCCAAGTATGTCACTGGTCACTCAAGGGGAGGGCATTACACAAGGGTATGGATACCAGGAGAAGGCTATCAATAGGGGCCATCTTAGCGGTGTACTAGGCAGCATTATTAGAACTGATTCCTCACCACCATCAGCAGTCCCCTCAAAAACATACACACTCACGTTGTTCTTCTCTTCCTGAAGCTTAATTTCTTCTCTAGATGATAGCTTTTACAATCTCTTCTGCTTGACTTTTGGAGATCCCTACCAGTAGGATAGTATAATAGTTGACACCTGTCAATGTTTAGGGCCTTCTAGATGCTGGGTCAAACATCTCAAACTTGAAAGATGTAGAAACTGAGGCTTTGAGAGGTGAAGTAACTTGCCAAGATCACATAACTGGCAAAGAGCAGGCATATAATTTAAAAACAAAACCATCTGACTCCAGAATCTTGTTCTCTTTACTATGCTTGTCCATGCACACCCCTTATTTTTGTTTCTGCTGACTCTCACTTTACAGTAACTATGACTCCTGCAATTTGGGAGAGATGGAGGATATTTTAGGCAAAAGGAAGATATGTTTCATTTTAGGGATCTTCCCAACCTGCCTATAAAGGTAGAGGGAGCACATTCAGGGGGAACTAGATAAGTGAGTGCTTAGACTTGCAAGAAGTCCCACAGAAGTTTTAAGTATAGTAATAAATTGAATATGGAAGAGAAGATTATCCATTGGAATCCCTTGCTCCTTCACTCCATTCCTAGCCAGATGGTTGTCAGGCTAACTTCTTTTCCAGGCTCTTGAACTGTGCTCCCACAAGCTCAGATCCAATAGAGATGCCAGGGTCAATGCTAAACAAATTGCTAATTGGTGGTTCCCTGTATCTCGGACACCATGCAAAGATTTTTACCTATGTTGGGTCGTTTAGCGCCTACAAATATTTCTGCTGATGTGCACTCGTCATCTTGAGGTGGCTCAGCTGGAAATGATCACAGTAACAAGGGCAATGTGGCTCTAGGAGTGACCCCAGTATAAGCTAGATGGTTTCATTCTGCTCCCTCGGGGAACACATATGCACTTGATCACAAGGCAAAAGAGGATGAATGGGTCAGGGAAAATCCATCTTGGACCTCATTCAGGCAGGCTCAGCCATACAGTGAGCTGGGACCACAGCCACATGCCTGGTGAGGAGCAGGCAGAAGTGTGAAAAGGCAAGGACCAAGCTGAATGTGCCCTGGGATAACCACACAGCTGGATGCAAAATGAACAGTTCACGCTCACCTGTGGTTTAGCTAGCACAGGCACCAAGGTTTCCCAATCCGTAGATTAGAGTGTGGCAGAAAGAATCCAAGTGAGATCGGGCTTCCTGGCTTCAGATAACTTGTCTCTTCACAGCAAAAATCAGGCCAGAAGGACTTAGTATCCTTTCTTCCCATCCCAGAAAAAGAGCTTCCAAGAATGAAGTAGGGTTTTAGGACCCCAACCAAATAAGCTGGATTTAAGGCAGTGCTTGAATGCCCACAGAGAGTTAGAGTCCTCTGCAGGTACCCTAGGCAGAAGCCCAGTCATCAGAATAGTACCAGCATGGTGGGGTTGGGGGTGGAAGGATGGGAGAAGAAAGAAAAAGAAGGGAAGGGTAATGGGAAGTGCATTTTGCTAAGAATTCAGGAATCTAAGGTTCCAAGCATGTCATATCCAGGTCTTCAGAAGTAAGACTAATTCCAGACCCCATTGGCCAATGGTTTCATTCTGCTCCCTCAGGGAACACACATGCACTTGATCACAAGGCAAAAGAGGCTGAATGGGTCAGGGAAAATCCATCTGCAGATGGAGGAAACCCCTTGACCAGAACAATTGGTTTAAAAGTTCGGAGGAATTGGAGCTTAATTCAGGAGTGAGGGTTGAAGGGGGTGGTCTGGACCTCATGACTCTATTGCAGGAAAAGCCATTCAAAGCCCTTGTCTCTGTACTTGCATCTCAAGATATCAAAATAAGAAATCATGATCTCAGTAACCAAGAAAGTAACAAAAGAGAGAGAGAGAGAGAGAGAAAAGATGGGGGTCTTGGCTTCCAGTTGTGACTTTGCCACTACTTGTTTTGCAGCTCCGGTCAGGTCACTTCTCTTCTCTTCTCTTTGATTTTCCTGTGAGGAATGAGCCCCTAAACTGTAGGCTCCATGGGGACAACGATCTGTTCTGATGTAATCACTTCTGTACACATCAAAGACTTAGCAGAGGGGTGCCTGGGTAGCTCAGTTGGTTGGGCGACTGCCTTCGGCTCAGGTCATGATCCTGGAGTCCCGGGATCGAGTCCCACATCGGGCTCCCTGCTCAGCAGGGAGTCTGCTTCTCCCTCTGACCCTCTTCCCTCTCGTGCTCTCTATCTCTCATTCTCTCTCTCTCAAATACATAAATAAAATCTTAAAAAAAAAAGACTTAGCAGAGTACTTGGCACACAGTATTAGCTTAATGAATAGTTGCAACTTAATTACACTATGTCAAAAGGTTGTGAGAATCAAACATGATAGCTGAGTATTAATAGTCACAGAGAGCTAATGCTATAGGATTGTAATGACATAAAGGTCTGAACATCAAACAGAGATGGACTAAAGCATGCTAACAGGCAGAATATTACCATTCTCCCTTCTCTCCCTGTCTAAAGCAGGGATCTCACCTTCAAGATAGAATGGCTTTGAATTACCTGTTGTTTACATGGTGACTTCCTTATCTTTTTTGTTTCATACTGAGTCTACTACAACTTAACTTTTCTTCATCTCAAGTGTTTTATGGCCATGCTAGAATCCAAGCTGTCCTATCTGTTGTATAGCATATAGGTAACTGGAGGGTCTTTGAAGCATAATGGTAGTCTTAAGAGAGGCAAAAACTCTGGAATTGAGGGCAAGATTAGTGATGCTATCCATTACAAGGAAACTGAAAGAACACAAGGACCAGAAAGGCAACCATTAGATTTTTTTCTCTTACACTTAATTGTGGAATAGGGGTTTTTATGGGACACAGGGAAAAAGTGGAAAAGATAGTGACAAAATCTTATCTATAGAATCTTTGTAAAGTCTCTTCATCAATGAACTTGAGATATATCACTTATTCTTCAGTGGCTTCTTGGCTTCACGGAGTTGATAAATTTCCCACATCTCTGCAAGCTGAATTACTTCCTCTGTATGACCTAAAAGTCCTTGTCTAAACAGAAAAGATTCCTTATACAAATAATGGAGATAAGGAACAGAATGTTCATGGAAGCTGTGAAACAGTGTGTCTGAATGCATGATCCATAGACTACCTGCACCAGATCACCTAAGGTACTTGTGAAAACTTAGATGCTACGCCTTCAGCCCGGCACTACTGAATCAGACTCTGGGGAAGAAGAAGGAGGAAGGGTAGAAAAGCTGTCCAGTACCCACTTGGTAGGCAGGTGGGAAGAGAGTCAGGAAATACCTGTACATGATGAAGTTCCAGCCAGGTAGGATGTTATCCAAGGCAGACTAACTGGAGATGCAGGAACATCCTTGAGACCACTAAAGGTCAAAGTAGAGATGCTGCATTTCATCTTTAAATTGCAAAAAACAAACAACAAAAACAGGAGCAGGGCTGAAAGCAAGAGACTAAGCCAAAGGGTCAGGAACTTCAAAGATTTTCATCAATCAAGAACAGGAGCAGGTTGAAGGCCTGGATAAACACTGATAATAGAAAGAGGCATTTTTTTAAAAGATATTTATTTATTTATTTATTTATTTATTTATTTATTTATTTGTCAGAGAGAGAGAGAGAGAGCACAAGTAGGGGGAGCGGCAGACAGAGGGAGAAGCAGGCTCCCCACTGAGCAGGGAGACCGATGTGGGGCTCGATCCCAGGACCCTGGGATCATGACCTGAGCCGAAGGCAGACGCTTAACTGACTGAGCCACCCAGGTGTCCCCAGCAAGAGGCTTTTAAAAATTTTTCCAGAAGGGGGCTTCTTATCTGCCATGTTGGTGTGATTCACGGGTGGGTCTGCCTAACCGAAAGGTTTTTCTTCAATTGTTGCACACCCAGAAGGAACACTGTCTTGGTCCACCATTTCCCCTGCTATCACCTTCCATGACTCTTAACTCAAATTTGCTGAGATTGACAGAGCTGCCAGAGGAGACAGCCTGGCTGTCTGGTATGCGTAGTTAAAAATAATCTTTAAAGTTTTCTAAGCTGGCTTCTGAATATCTATGGCTCTAATTGATGGGTGATCTTCATGCTGTTATATGAATTTGAAAACTATGTTTCCAGAATGCATTGTTGCCCTGACTGCTGTCTGCCAAACCTCCACATCTTGTCCCTGTCACATGCTGGCCCCAGCCCCACATAATCTGTCACCTCTGGGGCCACAAACTGCTTTGATCCACTGGGTTCCAAGTCTTCTCTTGCTTACCAAAAGACACCTAAAAAGCAGCTTGAACTTAAAAGAATAACAAAGGGGCTTTACCACGGCTTTTTGTTTTATTTATTTCTTCTCTGGGATTTCTCTGTTTCAACCACCTCAGGGGGCAGGTACAACAAAATGACAGAAATGAAAACACTGAGCCACATTAAAATGCTCTACCAGCAACTGCCAAATCCTGAGCATTTGGAGAATAAGCTGATGGAAAGTACAGCTGTCCCTCTACTAGCAACAGGGTGTGTAGGCTCAGATTGATGGTTTTGGACTTAAGCCCAGGAGTTTAATGATAATGATAATGATGATGATAATAATTATTATAATAATAACTAACATTTATTGAGTGCTTTCTACGTGCCAGACACAGTACTACACATTGTGTGTACATATCTGTATCTACATCTATCTATATCAAAAAATTTCATATAATTCTTACTAGAGTCCTATGATATAGGTAATAATATTACCTCCATTTTACAGAGGAGAAAACTGAGGCACTGAAAGTTTCAATAGCTTGAACAGAAACGCAACTCAAACTAGTTTAATCCAGGAAGGAGATTTGTTGGCTCATATAACTCAGAAAGATGGGGTGGAATGGAGTGGGGTTAGAGATAGTTTCAGGCACATATGGATTCAGGGGCTCAAGTGATGTCTCTGAGGGACTTTGTGACTTGCTCTTTGTCAATCTCTCAGCTCTGCTCCCCTGTCTATATTGACCTCATTCTTTGCTGCTACAGTTGGGCTTCCAGATGACCACAGGCAATTCCAAGCTTACATACCTCCAGAACCCATGAGGCTATGCTTGTGAGTAGGCAAAGAACGGATGAACTTAGGAGGACTTGACCGTTTGAGTTTTCTTCTCATAGCTGCCAGACCCACAAATCCAACCATGTCATTCCCTTCCTTAACACGCATCCTTGCCCCTCCATTGTCACCTACAGGATTAGGTCACATCTCTTTAGCATAACTCTAGGGCCCCCCATGATCTGCTTCTTGTGTTTCACCTCCCATGACCCTCCCTCAGAGGTCATGTGTTTCCTGGTAGGACACAGTACTAACACCTCCTGGATGTTCTTTCGCACCTTCCTGCCGTTGTTCCTGCTGTTTCCTTGGCCTGCAGTACCCTATCCTCACTTCTGATTCCTCCTGGAAAATGCTTATTCATCCTTAAAGATTCAATAGCCTGGCTCCAAACAGCAGACTCTATGATTGGGCGGGGACTTCCACTCCTGGTTCAGGCTCCTCCCCTTAGCGTCATCCGCCAGGACTTCAGGCAGACCACAATAGATTCACCACCAAGAAAAGCCACTCCATGAATTGAACCATGCCCAGGTTACCGACAATGACTGTTAGGGAAACTTGTGGGTTCCTGGGGCCCAGCCACAGTGGGGAGGGTGAGCAAGTGATATGGCCAGGATAATAATTACCATAAAGACCACAAAACCTGGGGTTCTGAATTCCCACGGTAAAATCCTGAGTTCACCCACCCTCTTTCTCCTCCTGAAAGCCTTCCTCTTCCTCTTTTCCTCCACCACCATCTTGCCCCAGTCCCAGCCACAGGAGAGTCCCTGAAGGGCTCACTGGCTATCTTCACTACAGGGTTGTGAGGACTTATGCAGAGAACCCTGGCTGAGAGGCAAAAGTCAGAGACTGAGTTCCAAGAACCCAGGAACTGGGGCAACCAGCCCAGAGTCAGTCATTCTTTTTCTTTCACTGAATTGGTCAGTATTTTGAGGTCAATGTAAGAATAATAATAATCCTTTGCACTTTCAAAGTGCTTTTACATCTGGGGGCACCTGGGTGGCTCAGTTAGTTAAGCGTATGCCTTTAGTCCAAGTCATGATCTCAGGGTCCTGGGATCGAGCCCCATATCGGCCTCCCTGCTCAGCAGGGAGTCTGTTTCTCCCTCTGCCACCCCCCCCCCAGCTTGTGTGCATTCTCTCTCTCTCAAATAAATAAAATCTTTGAAAGAAAACATTTATTTTTTTAAAGTGCTTTTGTATCCATTATTCCAAGAGGTATGTGGGGTATACCCATCTTACAGTTGACGAAGCTATGTCTCAAGAGAGTAAGCAATTGCCCAAAGGCCACTCAGCTAATTGTAAAGGATCCAGGACCAGAAGCTGGTCTCCCCCTTTGGGACCTGGACACCTCTGTTAGTTGCCATCACCAGTGGTTTCCCAGCAAGCGTGATTCCCAGTCTCTCAGTGGAGGACAGGGGAACTCAGATTCAGAATACAGTTTCCCAAATGTCAACATCTTAGCTTTAACAAATTTATTTGAAAACACATTTCTTCAAAATGATTTATTCCTAAACAAACAGTTAAAGCAGGGTAGGGGGTGAAGCAGTTGTCAAAGAATGAATTGAACAGTTGGGATAACAGACAGGTTAAGGGGAATAATTAGAGGTTTTTTTCTTGTTATTCAACAGCTTCTTTTTCAGGCCTGTCAATCACTGTTTATCACACTTGAACCAAAACAATGATTTTTTTTTTTTCTTCTCTGAGGCCAGGAGGACCTACTGGAGAGATAGTCACTAACACTGAAGTAGGACCAGCATGACATATAGGCTGGAGCTAGGGTGGCTTAAAGGTGTTTATGGCAGCATGGAAACCAAGATGCCCTTGCCAATGGGAATAGTCCATACCAGTAGCTAATGATACACCTGACAAGAAGGGGAATCAGATGTTTTTCAAGCTCCTACTATGGGCTGGCATTCTTTATTTTAACTTATCAACAACCCTGCCAAGCGGACACTCTTACCTCCATTTCACAGATGAAGATGCTAAGGCTCA
This sequence comes from Eumetopias jubatus, assembly GCF_037043125.1. Taxonomy (NCBI): domain Eukaryota; kingdom Metazoa; phylum Chordata; class Mammalia; order Carnivora; family Otariidae; genus Eumetopias; species Eumetopias jubatus. The sequence continues at coordinate 124,279,254 of NW_028274816.1, forward strand.
GAGATGTTAAAAAGCACATATGAAAAATAAAATGCACAGGCTAAATGCAACAAGATTCAATATTAAACAGAACTGCATCATGGTTCCAGAAGAAATGTCCATTTTTGCAGCCAAGATGAGTGTAAAGATACCAGTGCAGGCTGTGGTTCAAGGAAGTTCTTGTCCTCCTGGGACGCTGGGGACTAAGGCAGAGCAATCAACCTGATTCTAGATAAGGCATGAAACAGAGGAAGAGCAACTACTTAACTCAGGGGGCAGAGGGCTGGGGAGGGGGCTCACTCCTGGCAGAATAGACACTTAACCTGGTTAGGGGCACGAGCACATTCCAAACCCCACCCAATGAAGTCCTGGGCTTTGGATGGAGTTCAGACATAGACCCACCTTGGAAAGAATAAGCATGATAGGGAAAGAGAATGGAAAGTGTCAAGGGAACACAGAGGTGAGAATCTGACCCAGAATGAGCAGAGAAGACTTCCTAGAGGAAGGGAAAATTGGCTACCAGTTGAGTGGTAGCCGTGTAAGTGAAAGTGGGAAAGAGGAAAAGAGAAGAAAATTCCCAGCTTCTCAGCAGAAAAGACAATAAGCAAAGACACACATGTCAGAAACTCAAGAGGTGGGGAGAAAACTATGGTTGGATGTAATGTGAGTGTTAAACTTGAAGCAAGAAGTGGCCCGTAATAAGGCAATAGCTGATAATAGCTAACTTCTATTAAATGCTTACCCACATGCCAGATACTTCCAAGAGCTTTACATATATCATTTACATATATTATTCATTCATTCACTCCACATATATTTATTGATGGGGCTGGCTACATGATGTGTGAGGCTCAGTACAGTGTGAAAATGTGGAAGCCCTTGTTCAAAAGCAAGAAAAACTTTTTACTTTCTTCTGCAGTCTCTCTCTCTCCATTAGTCATGGTACTTTTTATTTGCCATTTAATGTTGCATTCGGGGAGCACAGAGATACTGGCAGGGCAAGTAGAAAACATCACAAGTGCCCAGTGCCCTGCCCTGCGACTTGGACCATGGGCACACATATGCCCGAGTCCGATCTTCCCTGTGCCCCTACTGAAATCTCCTCTGGGACATAGAGTGGCAGCAGTTGCTGGGTAAGGGCGGAGGAGCAGGTAGGCAAGAACCCACCCCAAAGAGGTGGGAAGCAATAGGGGCAGGATCATATGTGAACTGAGGCTCCAAATCCTGGGGTGTGCTCCATTGTTCCATTATACTTCTCTTTTAAACTCAGATTCAAAGATAAAATTATTACGAATTTCAAGATGGTGACCACAGAGCATTAACCTCAAAAAATGGAAGTCCCCATTCTACTAGTGGACCCTGTGCAAGCAGCTCCAGTTGTGTGCCCAGGAAGCTGTTCCTGGAGTACTGCCATGTGTGAGGTTCTGTTCTTGACTGTAGGAAAAGCAGTTGAACAAAGCAAACCGGTAACAATCTCACCCTCTGGCAGCTTACATTCAAGTGGGGGTAACAAGCCAACAAAACAAATGAGGCAAATAGGTGGGGATAAGTAAAATGGAGGAAAGCGATGTAGGAAGAGAGCATAACGGTGCTAGGAAAAGTGCAGTTTTTAAAAGGGAGGTCAGGCCCAGGCTCATTAAGAAGGTAACTTTTGAGCAAAAATTTGAAGGAAGTAAGAGAGTGAGGTAAGAGCATAAGAAGAAGACTTGCAAGCAAACAAAACAGCAAACACAAAGGGCTTAAAGCAAGAGTGTTCTTGGCTTATTCAAGGAAGCCAGTGTGGTTAGAACTGGGCAGGCGCGGGGAAGCTGGTAGGAGAAGAGATCAGAGAAGAAGTAAGGAGTGCAAACCACGCAGGTCCTTGTAGACCATAGTAAAGAATTGGCTTTGACTTTGAGTATGATGGGAACTTTTGGAGAGCTTTAAAGAGAGAAGTGATGTGATCTAATGTATTCTAAAAGGATCGCTCTGGCTTGTATGTGAAGAAGAGATGACCGAATTGACTTGAGTCTCAAATATTGAGTGGTAGCAATGCAAGTGAAAGTGGATGGTAAGGACTAGGAAGACAGCATGAACCAGAGACTATTGCAATAATCCAGGTGAGAGATGATGGTGTATTGGGCCAGAGGGATAGCACTGAAGGGCATGAGAAATGACTGGATCTTGGATATATTTTGAAAGGAAAATCAACACATTTCCTCACAAATTAGATATGGGATATGAGAGAAAAGGAGGACTCAAAACTTATTCCAAGAATTTTGGCCAGAGCAATTGAAAGGGTGTTGCCATCACCTAGGATGGGGAAGGATTTGGATGAAGCTAGTATTAGGGAAAACAGTGTTTTAAGATGGAGAAATTTATCCTCAACGTTAAATGCTGCTGTTGGATCAGTATGAGGAATGAGAAATAACCTTTGAATTTATCAAAATAAAGTTCACTGGTGACCTCAACAATAGTAGATTCAACGGTGTGTATGGGGGTGGGTGGGTGTGAAATACTTATTAGAGGAGGTTTAGAAGAAAATGGGAGTGGACCAACTCATTATTTTGAAAATTAATTTAAAAAGGGGGGAATCAAATATTTATCTTCTTTTTCCTCAGGATGACCAAATAGTTGATGAGAAGAATTTTCTTCTTATAGAAGTATTCAGCTAGCAAATAAGGAAGGAATAATAGAATATCATTATTTTGCAGACTCTGATGAATAAATGGATCTTAACAATGCTCACTGTTGGCATTATAAAAAGACATGTACTCCTGAATAAAAAGGAACCTGAATGTGATTAAGCCTCTAGATCTAACTATCAATTTACAAAAACCATAGGAAGAGAGGAACCCATTTAGCAACACCACAGGAAGGCAATCAGGAAAATCCAGTCTATGGCAAACTCTACAGGAAAAATGGCTAGTTTCGTTAACAAAAACATTTCAAAAATGAAAAAAAAGGTTGGAGGGAGAAACTTATACATTAAAAGAGATTTAAGGATAAATCAGCAAATTACAGTGAATGACCCTTATTTAGATCTTAACTCAAACAAACTGGGAGGAAAAAGCTTGACATTTGAAAAAATTGAACATTTGAATAGTGATTGGATATTTGATTTATTAAGTAATTGCTGTTATTTTTTTTTTTGGATGTGATATAGTATTGAGGTTTTTGGTAAAGAGTTTCTATCTTTTAGAGGTACATAATGAAATATCTACAGATGAAATTATATGTCTAGGATTTGCTGCAAAGTAACCTAGGAGAGGGGCGCCTGCGTGGCTCAGTCGTTAAGCGTCTGCCTTCGGCTCAGGTCATGATCCCAGGGTCCTGGGATCGAGCCCCGCATAGGGCTCCCTGCTTGCCAGGAAACCTGCTTCTCCTTCTCCTACTCCCCCTACTTGTGTTCCCTCTCTCGCTGTGTCTCTCTCTGTCAAATAAATAAATAAAATCTTAAAAAAAAAAGTAATCTAGGAGAAGGGGTGGGAGATAAAACAACATTTGCCATAAATTAATAGATATTGAAAACTAGGTGATGGGCACATGGGAATATATTAAATCATTTTCTTTTCTGTGTATGTTTGGAATTTTGTACAAAAAATGTTTGTAAAAAATAGAAATCTGAAGGAAAGAAAGAAATTGGAGATTGTGGATATAGACACTTCTTTCAAGGAGTTTTGCTGTAAAGGAGACTAGAGAAATAAGGCAACGACTGATATTATTTTATTGAATCCTCAATAACAACTTTTTGAAGTAGATGCCATTATCATTCCCATTTTACAGACACAGAAACTAAAGTATGGGAAAGTTAAGTAACTTGTGCTGGGATGCATAGTAAATGGCAGAGTTGGGATTCAGTAGTCTGGCTCCAGAACTTTCAGTCTTTTTTTTTTTTTTTAAGATTTTATTTATTTATTTGACAAAGAGAGACACAGCGAAAGAGGGAACACAGGCAGGGGGAGTAGGAGAGGGAGAAGCAGGCTTCCCGAGGAGCAGGGAGCCCGATGCGGGGCTCGATTCCAGGACCCTGGGACCATGACCTGAGCCAAAGGCTGATGCTTAACGACTGAGCCATTCAGGCGCCCCCAGAGCTTTCAGTCTTAATTACTATGCTCACTACATTAAATGTAGGGAAATAACATAATCAGTTTTGCATTTTTTATTATTTTGAGATATTAGTGGGAGACAAAACTGGAGACAAGGAAACCAGTTCAGAAGTTCCTGCGATAGTCTAGGCAAGAGATGATGATGACCTGAACCAGGGCGGGCAGTGGCAGTGGAAATGAGAGAAATGGAAGAATTGCAAAGATAAAGAAATAATAACAAAGAATTGCAAAGTAATGCCCATCAGTAGATTTTGGTAAGGTTAGGAGAACAAGTGTGAGGAAGGCATATATATGAATCTCAAATTTGCAGCTTGGTTCAGTGAAATAGCTGAGACAGAGAAAATGAGGAAAAGTAGGGTGAGGTGAGGAACTAGTTCATTTGGGACATATTAAATGTCCCGGTGCTCTCTGTGCAGGGAAGGATATCAGAATTGAGATCACCTCCATTTATTGGTAGAGATGTTCTTACTGATAAATATCTTGTTAGTAACTACAAGTGATGGGTTTCTAGTTGAGGAAGAAGATGAGCATTATTTTCACCAACTGTTTCTATCAGAAAGAAAAGAGGCAATGGAGATCTGAAGGCATGGTGCCTTCAGATTCTGGCCTGAATGCCTGCCTCCTAAGTTTGAGTTCCCAGGGCCACCCTCCTTTCCATGTAATAGGCATGGTTCCACTTATGTCTTGACATCAGCCCCAGGTAAATATCAGCTGGTAAAAGGATACAAGCTTGGAAGCGAGACAAATTTCATATGCAGAGGCTGGATTTCAAGGAGGGGGACACACCACTTATTAGCTGTGTGACACTGGGTAAATTTACTTAACCTTTCTTTTTTTTTTTTAAAGAAGAGTCACTCTTTTTTTTTTAAGATTTTATTTATTTATTTGAGAGAGAGAGAACGAGAGACAGAGAGCGTGAGAGGGAAGAGGGCCAGAGGGAGAAACAGACCCCCCGCCGAGCAGGGAGCCCGATGTGGGACTCGATCCCAGGACTCCAGGATCATGACCTGAGCCGAAGGCAGTTGCCCAACCAACTGAGCCACCCAGGTGCCCTACTTAACCTTTCTGAAGTCTTGGTTTCCCCAGTCGAAAATGAGAGTAATGATAATTGTGTCTTAAAGGTAAAATGAGTGATTGGAAGTAAAGAACTTACCAGTGGCAATTAGGTGCTCAACAAACATCCGTTCCATTCCCCTTCCCCTTTGTGAGATTCTTGGGATGTCATAACCCGCAAGACCTGTGTGGTATTTACGGGTCAATTTCTACATTTGGGCAGAGCAAGGGCATCAGGCTTTGACAGCTTTACCTGATCCAGTTACATTCCATCCTGATCTAGAAATACACCCACTCCCATCTGGGGTGCATGAATTCACTAGGTAAGGCTCTCCTAGGACTGCAAGATTGTCCCACATACTGCTTCTGCCTGTGGCTTCACAGTGGGTTCCCTGCTGGGGGTATCAGCACCAAAGGCGTGGACAGCTCCTTCCCCAGGATTTCCTTACTCTAATTCCGGAACCTGGCCTCTGCCCATGGAACCATGATCAGGATTTCCCTACCTTCTCGCCCTCTTGCCACAACTTTAGCACTCAAGTTAGAGTTCATAGGTTTGGCATTTAGTAACACCAGAAAGTACCTGGTTCCAAACAAACCAGATTAAACAACGTCTTTTAAAAATTGCTCAGATAGATAAACTTTCTAAACCTGTACCACTGTCCAGCTGTTTAGGAAATGTTGCATAGTTATCTATTAAGGCTGATTCTGACATAAAGCTTATGCTTTGCAAACAGCATAACTTTTAAAAGTTTTTTAATGGGCCCCTATTGGGTTGAAATTGATGTCTTTTATAGTTGCATTTTCTGTGGCTTTGTTTTCCATGTCTTAAGAAAATACTTGTATAGGGCACCTGGGTGTCTCAGTCGTTAAGAGTCTGCCTTCGGCTCAGGTCATGGTCCCAGGGTCCTGGGATCGAGCCCTGCATCGGGCTCCCTGCTCTGCGGGAAGCCTGCTTCTCCCTCTCCCACTCCTCCTGCTTGTGTTCCCTCTCGCTGTCTCTCTTTCTGTGTCAAATAAATAAAATCTTAAAAAAAAAAAGAAAAAATACTTGTATAGTTGCCTTAGCTTTTCACAAATTATCAAGGGATTAAGGGCATATCTGGGGGGACTTGGTCTTCTAGACTTACAGTGAGAGTATACAGTTTAAATAATTCTTTTCTCTTCTCCCCCAGAGACAGGCATGGACTACGGAAGGAAAAAAATAGTAACTGTTGCCATAGGGAATAGTTTTGTTTTGTTTAAGGGAACTAAACTGAATGATACATACATTTACAAAGAGAGTAGATACTTAAATGTTGACATATAAAGCTAAAATGTTAAATGCTGCATGTTGTCTTCAGGCCTCCTTAAGTTGAAGTCTTTCATCTCTTCACCTGAGTCCTGGGCTGATATCAGCACTCTGGTATTAGGGTGCCTGGAGGAAGAGGCCTAATAAAGACTTCCTAAGAGTACTCAAATGATCCCACTTCTGGAAGGTGAGCCAGCATTTACTGCATAACTACTGTGTACCCATGTCTCAGTCAGATGCTTTGTGCATGTTATCTCAACAAGTCCTTACAGGAACTCTTGGAGGTAAGTGTTAGAACCCCATTTCACAGATGTGGATGGAACTTAAGGCTTGAGGATGGATCATAACTTACTCAAGACCACACTGTTTGCAAATGGCAAAGGCAAGATTCAAACAGTTCAGTCTTAACACCACACTATACTACCTACCTATGGCTTCAAAGACTCCAGTAAGGCAAAAGGCTCTCTTAGCGTAATAGGGGTTGAGTGTGGGGCACAGAGTTGATGGTTCCATGATGAATGTGGGAGATTCAAGGGCATCCTTCACATCTGTGAGCCAGTGCCTTTCAAAAGTTTATCTTAGAAGCACAAGCTGGTACTAGGATGGCTGTATCAGAATCACTTCTACAGACAGATTCAGGAACCACTTCTCTTGACAACCTTAAAAGCCTCAGGCTTTCCCCTTCTGCCTTTAGTTATAAAACACTCTTCCGGAGACCCAGAGCCAAGGCACTACGAAGAACTACAATTCCCGTGGAAATGGTCACACAGTACTTAAAGATTTGTTAGGACAGTGGTTCTCAATCAGAAGGCAGTGTGTCAAAACCAGGGACATGTTCATTTTTTTTTCAGATTTTATTTATTTGAGAGAGAGCATGAGCAAGAGAGAGAGCACATGAGCAGGGGCAGAGGGAGAGGAAGAGAGAGAAGCAGACTGAGCAGGGAGCCAAATGCGGGGCTCGATCCCAGGACCCTGGGATCATGACCTGAGCTGAAGGCAGACGCTTAACGGACTGAGCCACTTAGGCACCCCCAGGGACATGTTCTTAACCCCAACATACTCCATTTGAGAGCTACTGCATATCCAATGAGCCTAGAAATGAACTTACTAGAAGGAAGAGATAACCATTTCCTCAGGGATTAATGTTAACCTCTTCTGCGCTATTACAGAGCAGCCCCTACATTCTTCACCATCTGGTATGTCTTCCAGGAGGACTTCTAATTAATCTCCAGGGAATCTCCCATGTGTTTCCCCCATTACAACTTGAGGGGGTTTGCACTTGGAGGTTCTCTTTGGGCTTTTCTACATAGGGGACTGATGCTTCCTCTTTTCATTTTTGAGTGTTCTTGGACATATTGGCCGCTGCTTGCCCACTGAAGGAGGTCTGAGTTCAAATAGGTATAATAGCACATCTATGTGCTATGTGAGTAGGGGGAACTAAGGTGAACAGTCTAAAGGGAGATGCTGCTTCTCAGTACCAGTCAATCCTTGCTATATAGAAATGCAAGCTCAGTATTACCAGAGGTTCTGATTAAAAAAAAATAAGGCCAGAAATAGGGATTTCTAAATGTTGGTTCAAATTAAAATTTAAAAATATCATGTATGCAAACAAAAGATGTCTGTAGATCACATCTGGCCAATTTACAAACCAAACTCAGCAGAAGACAACCACTTCTTGATTTTTGGTGAGCTTGAGAGCAGGCTGCCACACATGGTCATGTCTGCCAAAGGAATCAATTCCATTTTGGAAGCTGCAATTCTAAAGCACTTAGTCACCGCCGTGTTGATTTGGCCATCTGTCAGGATGAAGCTCTTAGTGTGGCCTTTGGTTTTAGGGAAAGAAATTGAGGGAAAAGGGCTGGGACAGAGTCATTCTTATTATCACCAAACATGCTCTGGTAGATTGTGCTAAAGCTTCTTACTGACATACTGATAGACTTAAAACTCCACTGCTAAAAACCACTCATATCTTACTGTTGTCCAGACCTAAAAAACCAAATGGCCAACTCAAAGCTGTTAGAATTCCAGCAGTTATACTGGTTCCTTTTCCTCTTGCACATATTCCCAGTATCCCATGGAAAAGAATCACCTCCATCGACAAGCACCACCCTCTACAGTTGGAACAATTTGAAGCTGGCATTACACTCTGCTTATCTTGCCAGCCCAGATGCCAAGTGAGTTGGGGTATTTGACCATTTGTAAAGAATATTTAACCTGCTTCTTTACCTTCTAGCATCACAAAATGACTGTGAATTCATTCATTTCCCTTCACTTTCTAAAACCCTTTAGTCAACCTTTTCTGTCACAAAGAAGTAGTGGTGGTGGCGGGGGGATCAGTCATCAGAGGAAAAATATCCCTCTTGCCTTGCAACTCCCACTTCCACCAGTCCTCTTCTTTCCCACTCTCTGGTGGGTGAGAACTCTGGTGGATAAATGCTTTTCCTGAGAAAGAAAGCCTCAACTAGGTGGGTGGTTCTGAAACAAAAATAGTGGCAAAGACCTGGCTGATGGAGAAGTATCCAAGGAAGTTTTGTGGGATCTTCCTGTCTCTTCAAAAGCAGCTGGGCTCTGGAATCACAGCTTAAAGGTGTAATTCCTTTGATAAAAGGGTCTGTGTGTCTCAAGTTCCTAGCCACAATCTGTGGCTCCCTTGAAATATATGAGAGTTCTCACAAAGATGGGAAAGAAAGAAAAAGACTTTCAGAATCACCTCTGGAGCCTATCCAAAATACTCGTTCTTGTCCTCTCAATCCACCCCAACCCTCTGGTCTACCAGAGTTGTCAATAGATAGAATGTCAATCATGTAAACTTCAGAAAATCTCGCTAAGTGATTTTGATTCACTTCCCTTTCCACTCCCACAATATCCTCACCTCTGGACTTAATTGAAAACCATTACACTGGGCGCCTGGGCGGCTCAGTCGTTAAGCGTCTGCCTTTGGCTCAGGTCATGATCCCGGGGTCCTGGGATCGGGCCCTGCATCGGGCTCCCTGCTCGGTGGGAAGCCTGCTTCTCCCTCTCCCCCACTTGTGTTCCCCCTCTCGCTATGTCTCTCTTTGTGAAATAAATAAATAACATCTTTAAAAAAGAGAGGAAAAAAAAAGAAAACCATTAAACTGAGAATTACCCAGCCACTTGGGTTACTTTGAGAGTATTGTGGCTACTCAGAGTCTATAAATGAGGTGCCCATTAACACACACACACACACACACACATAAACAACTTGTACCCTAAATAAGATAATGGCTGGGATTAGACATATGCATAATCACCTGAAGAGACAGGGGCGACTCCTTTGCATAACTAAAGATATTAACAAGACTAAACAACGAGTCAAAATGAATAGGTGGGTTGTGCAGAGGTAAGAGAAAGTTGGTCAGTCAAGAGAACATAGACAGAAGAAAGTTGCTGAAGCAAGGGGTTGATAGTTCCCATCTCCAAGGGAGCCTCAGCAATCAGACTTGGAGCATCACGGACCATTGGCAAAACCACCTCTGCCATGAGAAGAATAGATCAGGCCACCCAGGGCTGGTAACAGTAGGCATCCATCAATCTGTTATCCCTGGGGCTAATTCCTTGTTCCTTCAAGCAACCTTCTGACCTCCTCTCTTGTAGGGAGAGAGAGTGCTGGTCTATATTTCTGGTCCCTGAGACAGTGGTCTTTATGGATCATGGTCTTTTGATGGATCATGGTTTGGCATCCCATGAAGCTTGATCCTAATGCCCTGCTTGACATGGCTCAAGCCGCCTCTTCAACCTAATCTAAAACCACTAAAGGAAGCACAATATGACTTCCTTTTTAAAAAGACTATTCTCTTTTTTTAAAAAAAGTGAAGTTCGCATAACATAAAATGAGCTGTTTTAAAGTGAGCAATTGTCATGTAGTTCATTCATGATGTTGTACAACCACCATCCCTATCTTCTAAAACATTTTTATCATCCCAAAAGGAAACCCTGTACCCATTAAGCAGTTGTTCCCTACTCTCCCTTCCCTTGGCCCCTGGCAACCACAATCTTCACTCAGTCTCTATGTTTTACCTATTCTGAATATTTTATATAAATGAAATCATGCAGGGCACCCGACTGGCTCAGTTGGTACAAGATGCAACTCTTGATCTCAGAATCATGAGTTCAAGCCCCGCATTGGGCATGCAGCCTACTTAAAATAAATACACAAATAAATGAAATTGTACCCTACATGATCTCTGTGTCTGGCTTCTTTCATTTGGCATAATGTTTTCAAGGTTTATTCACATTATAGCATATATCAGTACTTCATCCAATTTTATGGATGAGTAATATTACATTCCACGTATGTGCCACCATTTGTTTATCCACTTACTCACTGATGGACATTTGGATTGTTTCCACCTTTTGGCTACTGTGAATATACCCCTATGAACATTTATGTATATGTATTTGAGTACTAGTTTTCAATTTGTTTGTGTATATACCTAGCAGTGGAATTTCTGGGTCAAATGATTCTATGTTTAACTTTTTGAGGAACTACCAAACTGCTTGCAACAGTGGCTGAACGATTTTACATTTCCATCGGCAATGTAAGAGGGTTCCAATTTTTCTACATCCTTGTCAACACTTGTTATTATCTGTCTTTTCCATTATAGCCATCCTAACAGGTGTGAAGTGGTACCTACTGTGGTTTTGATTTGCATTTCCCTAATGACTAATGTTGTTGAGCATCTACTCATGTGTTTGCTAGCCATTCGTATATCTTCTTTGAAGAAATATCAACCTATTGCATAACTTAACAAATACCAAGAAAGATAAGAAAAAGAAAGACTTAGCACTTCTCAATTATAATAGCTATTATTTACTGAGTGCAAACTATGCGTCTGGTATGGGGTAAAAGGCTTTACATCACCTCATCTAATGCTCAGGAGCAAATGCTAACATTGTAAGCCTGAAGCATTATTTTTTTCAGTGCTAGGGTCACATGCTTTGGAATGTAAGCTTGTGCATATAGCCAAAGGGAACCGCTGAGATGGGTACATTAATTTATTTAAGTGAATATATCTCAATGTCATTCTTGTTTTGTTTTGTTTTGTTTTGTTTTAAAAAAAGGGTGCTGACTTGTGCCAGCATAAATAAAGCCTTAGAGAATCATTCAGTTTGGTAAATGAGTACCTGCAAGTTAAAAAAACTACCAGGCAATAAAATATACTCAGCCCTACCATACACATATTGGTGAGGGTAAAACACAAGACAGAGGATATGGGCTTAGCTGGGGGGAGTTGGAACTCAAATGGGGATGGGTCATCAGCAAGCCCTGGAAATCTGCCAATTGGTAGCCTCTCTTTCCCACTACTAATCTCAGGGGTTCACACAAGGCCCTGTACAACTGAGTATGGTTTGTAAAGGCTTCTAAATAGCACCCTCCTAAAGAATTCCAAAAGCCAACCCACAGTGATCTCTTCTAGTGGAGGCTCCAAAGTGGATGCTGTTCTGAGATGAAGGGCCTTGCTAAGGAAGGCAAGAAGCTATGTCAAAAGGACATCCTGAGTTTGGGCTGTGCTTGGTGACTTGCTCTCAAAGAGTCTGGTATGGAAGGAGGGGTGAAGGGAGTAACTTGACAATGGGAAATCTGGCAAACACTACCTCAGCCAGGTGATTGGTCAACATCAACAGTGATATGTCATGTGATACCATGTGCCCTTGATATGATATGATGAGAATGGCACTTTACCTCAATGGCAACTTTTTCCTACCAAAACCCCATAGCCCCAGTTTAACACTGAGAAAAATACCAAACAGAAACTGAAGGACATTCTACAAAATAATTTACCAGTACCCCTCAAAACATTCAAGGTCATCAAGAACAAAAAAAGTCTGAGAAACTGCACAGACCAGAGGAAGCTAATGAGATATGACACCTAAACATTTTCTTTTAATGGCAATTGTTCTGTTTCAAGTATTTACACATCTTTAGTGAGAGGCACTGTAATGTAGTGGTTAAGAGTAAGAGCTATAACAGTAGCTGGGCCTGGGGCTGAATACCAGTTCCCTCTACTTATTAACTATAAGAACTTGGTCAACTTAAACTCTTTGAGCCTCAGTTTACTCATCTGAAAACAGAAATAAAAGAATAATACCAACCTCATAGAATTGTCATGATGCTCAAATTAGTAAAGGCTTGCAACATGCTTGGCATCAGGTCTGGCATATAGTAAACAATAATATGACTTACTGAATTCATCTTTATTTTAGTAAATGGTATGATATAGGGATTTAACTTTTTTTCACCTCACATTTTTATCAATTTGTCCTAGCACCTTCTGAATGATCCACCATTTCCTAATTGATCAGAAAACGCCACCTTCATGGAATAGTACTTATACATACTTTTAATTATTAGGGGCTTTCTATTCTGTTTCATTGATTTGCCTGTTTATTCTTGCACAATTAGCACACTACTTTACTTTGTAGCCTTGTATAGGTTTGTAACATGTTTCACAAATACAAGTAGTACAAGTACTCCCATGGTATCATTCTACATAATTTTATGTTCATTTTTATTCAAAATTTATTGAACAATTTCCATGTGGAGCACTTTCATAAGCTTAGTGAAAAGGGTACTGGAATTAGAGCAGAGTCCCTGCAATGAGGGCTGTGAGTATGTGTGTGTGTGTGTGTGTGTGTGTGTGTGTGTGTAGAGAGAGAGAGAGAAAAATTGATTCTTCCATTAACCATTCAAAAACATTTCATGAGTGTTATTCTCACACCAGGCACCATGTTTGGTTTTTGAAATATAGGCTGAATAAGACATGGACTCAGCTCTCAAGGAGCCTTCAGTGTAGGGGCAGAAACAAGCAAACCTATGATTCTTAGTACTGAATGGTTTTAGAGAGTGCTATGGGAGCACAGAAGTGTGTCATCTTAATGAAGAAGCAACATCTGATAGGACTTTTGAAAGATTAAACTGTGATGGTAAAGCAGAGGGAAAGTGAGGGTGGGGAGAGGGCGCCGGGGGAGGGCTTTCTAGTGAAGGGGAACAGAATGAGTGAAGGTATGTCAGTTTGTGGCTCAATATGGCTGGAGGGGATGAGGAAGGCGGGGGTAGGGGGGGTAGGGAGATCGACTGGAATGCACATGTACAAACACATAAAATAACTCCAGGATATTTAAAGGGCAACTTCACTGCCGAAGTTCTAGCTGATGTCCTTTCTTCTCCCCGAAGCTTTTCAGCACGTTCCATTCTACCAAGATCTTGTCAATCCGGATCACTGAGGAAGAATTATGTGATATTTTGTGACATCTCTGTTCATTTTTATTTAATTTCCATTCCTGTGCCTTGAAGGCAGCTTCTAAATGTATTTACATATCAGACATTCCTCTAGAAATTGGGATATAGCAGTGAACAGAACAAAATCCCTGCCTTCATGGAGTTTATAGTTTTAGTAGAGGGAGACAGATAATAAATAAAGAAGTTAATAAATATGTAGTTTGTTGGATGGCAATAAAGGATGCTTTGGAGGAAAATAAGTCAGGACGAGAGGGATAAGCACGTCTTTGAGGTACTTACTACATTGTATCATAATTATCTGCGCCTCCCTCTTCCGCACTAGATAGAGAATTTTTTAAAAGATTTTTTTTTTAATTTATTTGAGGGGTGGGAGGGGCAGAGGGAGAAGGAGAGAGAGTCTTAAGCAGACTCTGCACTGAGCATAGAGCCCAACAGCGGGCTTGATCTCACGACCCCGAGATCATTCCCTGAGCCAAAACCAAGAGTGAGCCACTCAACCAGCTGTGCCAACCAGGCTCCCCTAGACAGAGAATTTTTTGAAGGCATAGATTTTATCTTATTAGTCCCTGTAACTTACTGGTCCAATACCTGGAATAGAACATATGTTTAATAAAAATAGAGGAGCAGTGTAGGTTAAACCTGGCTGAGACTGCCTTATTCAAATCCAGTCTCTGTCACGTATTATGCCTTTGGGTAAGGTACTTAGTTCTCTGTGTTTGAGTTTCCTTGTCTTAAAAATGGAAATAATGGTAGCACCATCCTCATAGGGCTGTCAGGAGGATTAGATAAAGTAATATATTAAAACACTTAAAATAGTTCTCCTGCATAGGTAACCTGAATAAATAACTGTTATTATTAAAGAACCGACTATGATCTGAATATATTCTAACAGTATGGATTTCAGGGCAATTAACGTAATTTTTTGGTTGAAATACCTGCTCATGCTAGGGTAGATCTTCAGGTGAATCTTCTGAATTTACAGCAGCATATCCTTGCAGTCCAAATATGATCTGAGAAGTTTACCCAGAATATGTAGGTATGAGCAGCTGACTCGGACCTTGGCTGTCCTTTTGTGAACCTCAGACCCCACTTTGCAACCAGCATCTCGTCTGAGCTGAGCCTTTCTGCCTAGTTACTAGGTTTGGGAACGTGGCGTTAAAAATACGATTATCCAGATTTATTTGGTGATAACATGTTCTGACAGTATTTAGCCTACAGGCCATGTACATTTCCATCATCTCTTCTCAGTAAAGAGATTGCCTGGAGCTATATCATGTGTCTAGAAATGTTGCCTTTTCAATTGTCAACAAAGTAAAAGGGAGTCATTTCTTAAATTTGTCTGGGACTCTAGTTTGCAAAGCACTCTCCTATCCATTATCATTCAATCCACAGGCAAACACTCCGGAGAGACAAGACAGGGTGACCATTTCCACTTAGCAGCTATGGAAACGGAGGCTTATAAGGTTAAGCCTCAGCCAAATTGGCTGAGCTTCTTCTCACTCCTGATTCAGTCTCTAATGTCCTACACCAGGCTTCCCACAAATCCTGGGTTCCCTCCCAATATTCAACATGTGGATATGGGTCCTTTCTCTTGCTGTTTACCCATTTTTATATTTGTTTCAACTTGTCCTATATATTCCTCTGTTTAGAGCCACAATAGTGACAATTAATACTTTTTTCCAGGTCAGGTGAAGTTGACCTCAATCCACTAGAGCATCGCAGGCCCTCTGCATCCAGTCCCTTGCATTTCTGGGGCTAACACCCTCTAGTTGGAGGATGGATGCTAGAATTCTGAAATGTCTCTAAGCAGGTTGATAGTTGCCCTAAGTAATAATGACAATAGACAATCTATTAACCATAGCACAAATCTAAGCATACTGAGGTTATATATGCTCTAATTCTCAGACCAGTAACTTTTTTTTTATTGGTAGTATGTGGTAGATTAAGGTAAGTTTGCTAACTTATTTTACCAAATAATGATAATGAATAACCATATCATAAAATAAAAATATAGGGACATTTTCACACCGAAAGGATAGGAGAGATAGAATCTCAGAATAAGGGACAATACATTTAGCTTCATGAAGAACTCACAAATCATCCTTATATTTCTTGTTCTACAGAGGTCTGTGTGAGACACTTCATCAGGCTCTTGCTCTGGGGCTGGCATTTGGAATCACCACTCTGGGAGTTATAACATCATTTTTACACTTTTTGTCCTAGTATCCTTAACTCCTGCTGTGTTCAGAGCTGGAGAACTCCAGGCCTAAGAAGATGTGTGTATGAACTAACAATAAAGTTTCTCTGTACATCTGAACTGGAGCCAAGACTTATGAATCATTCTTTCTGGATATACTATTAAAAGCATTGAACGTGATATAATTAGGTATTATTTGGAACATTGCATTTGTTTTTGTAGTGGTTGGGATAACATGTTAATCCCAGGAAGTCTTAGTCTGGGAATAATTATGGAATCTGCAGTCAGCAGAGGGAAGTGCCTCATTGGATGTCACATGTTACTGTGACCCATGGAGTTGTCATCTGCTGATAAAATCTTGACCTTCCTATATAGCCAGTACTCATTAAAAAAAAACCTTATTGTGAAAATTGGGCAGTTATTACAAATGTCATTATAAAGTCAAAAACATGTTACAAATAGAAAGCAAGGGATGGAAGGAAGGTAATAATATTTTTGAGTATCTACTATGTGTCAGATACATGCAAGCAAACCAAATATCATTCACAATAAACTTGAAAAATCTACTTAGTTATCCTTATTTAACAAGTGAGGAAATTGAGGTGGAAGGTAGAGAACTTGAATAAGGTCACATAGCTATAAAGCAGCAGAGTTCAAGCCTATTCAACTCCAAAACTATACTTTCTCTATCATAATGCTACAGAAAACAGAACCAAGACCTAGAGTCCCAATACCTTTTAGCATAGTAAAATGTAAACACTAAAAATACTTGTAGGTTAAAACTAGAGGAGACTGTCTCAAACTTGGCAAAAATCATCTATGAAAAACCAACCAATAACACAATATTTAATACTGAAAGACTGAATGGTAGAACACTATTTCCTGAGATTGGGAACCAGGCAAAGAAGTTTGCTCTCATCATTTCTTTTTTTTTAAGATTTTATTTATTTATTTGACAGAGAGAAAGACAGCAAGAGAGGGAACACAAGCAGGGCGAGTGGAAGAGGGAGAAGCAGGCTTCCTGCGGAGCAGGGAGCCTGATGCGGGGCTCGATCCCAGGACGCTGGGACCATGACCTGAGCCGAAGGTAGACCCTTAAGGACTGAGCCACCCAGGCACCCCAAGATGTAAGCAACTTAAATGGGAAATTATTTAATAAAGTAGGGCAGACCGTGTCAGCATTCTACCCACATAGCCTGGGACTTGCCATATCTCTGTATGCTGGCAGATTTCCAACTGCTAACACCTGCATATACTGACTAAAGACTTTCTCTGGCCACCAGAGCTCTCTCTGTCCAGGTACGTGGCAAGCCATAAGTACTAGGGAGTTAATGCTTCTCTGAAGCAGCCCTCAACCAATGGTAGATGGGGAATTAATGGATAAATACTTCAGCTCTCTTTAGATAGAGGGGTTATACATTCATGTTTTATATTGGCTCCTGGAGTTCCCCAGTGCACTTGAACTCTGGTTACCTACAGTGATGACTTGCTTAATGAAACACCCTTTACTGGCTTCCTTTCTCTTCCTTGTCTCACTTCCCCACTTCCCTATTGGTATTTTCTGGAATCACTTCTCACTTGAAGTACTTGCACTTGAATTCTTGTCTCAGGATCTCCTTTCGAATTCAGCATTTTGGGTTTATTTTTTCTTTAAGATTTATTTATTTATTTGAGAGAAAGCATAAGAGTGAGCATGAGTGGGAGGGGCAGAGGGAGAAGGAGAAAGAATCTCAAGCAGACTCTGCGCCAGGTGCAGAGGCTGACGTGGGGTTCAGTCTCATGACCCTGAGATCTGGACCTGAGCAGAAATCAAGAGTCTGTTGCTTAACTAACTGCACCACCCAGATGTCCCTGAATTCAGCATTTTGAATGAACAAAAATCAATTCACAAATTATTATGGAAAGATCACCAAAAACATACTGTCAAGTGAAAGCGCATGTTATAAAACTGTAAGTGTAGTATAATCACATGTATTTTAACACATAACAAAACCCCCCATATATTTCTAAATGTGTGTGTGCATGAATACACATAAAACACTCTAGTTTGGATGCACACTTAACTGATAATAGTGATTACCTTCGAGGAGAGTAGAACTGGATAAGAGTCAAGGGAGATTTTCACTTAAATAGCAAACTTTAAAATTTTTAAAACAAAAAAGGATTTGTGAATTATTTATGTTTTTAAAAGTAAGTTTAACATACTTTATAACCTAATGGATGAGTTCAGTTTACTTCAGCTAAAGAATGAACACTGGGCACTGGGGAAGTGGAGAAAAATAAGCACACAGTCTCCAGCCTCAGGGAGCTCCCAGAGCTTCGGACAGGTAAACATCTGTAATGTTGTGTGATGAGCATCATAACAGAAATAAGCAGAAGAGACTGTGGGAACCCAGAGGTGGGGCCGAGCCAGCCATCTATCAGAAGAAAACGTGGAGGTTTAGATACACTTCAACCAAAATGACTAGGGTTCAATCAGCACAGATGAAGCCATAACAATTAAGAATTAAACAAATTGGGGTTGCCGGGGTGTCTCAGATGATTAAGCATCTGCCTTTGGCTCAGGTCATGATCTCCAGGTCCTGGGATTGAGCCCCATGTCAGGCTCCCTGCTCAGTAGGGAGTCTGCTTCTCCCTCTCCCTCTGCCCCTCCCCACTGCTCACACTTTCTCTCTCTCTTTCTCTCTGTTTAAATGAACAAATAAAATCTTCAAAAAAAAAAAAAAGGGAATTAAACAAATCAGGGGCTTGCCATCTGGTCAGAATAAAGATTTTTTTTTTTAAAGATTTTATTTATCCGACAGTGAGAGACACAGTGAGAGAGGGAACACAAGCAGGGGGAGTGGGAGAGGGAGAAGCAGGCTTCTCGCGGAGCGGGGAGCCCGATGCGGGGCGGGGAGCCCGATGCGGGGCCGGATGCGGGGCCCGATGCGGGGCTCGATGCGGGGTTTGATCCCAGGACCCTGGGATCATGACCCGAGCCAAAGGCAGACGCTTAACGACTGAACCACCCAGGCGCCCCCAGAATAAAGATGGTTTTAACAGAAGGGTCATGACATCCCTGGAGGGGTGTCCTGGAGTAGGAATTTATCCGTGTTTCTAGGGCCACCAGGAATTTCTAGTCAGTTACATTGGCACAATGACCCTGGCTCTTCTGCTGTCTTACCAGCCTCCCCTCCATGCCTGTGCTCCCAGCACCCCATGCTCTGAGACGAGGCCCACAAGCGACCTTCCTTGGATGATCTAGTTTCCTGTGGAGTCTTGCCTAGTGGAAGAAAAATGTACTCACTTGAGGAGGCAAGCGTTACAATCTAGCTGCCGGTTATATTTGTCACTGAAAGGCAAACAAGTACCCTGTTTCTTGCTTCTGGCCCTTCATTGTGAGACCCCTTAGCCCAGAAGTCCCAAGTTTTGCTGCACATTAGAATCTACTGGGAAAATGTCAAAATCCTGATGTAATGAGCACTGTGATGTAATGAGCACTGGGTATTATATAAGACTGATGAATCACAGACCTGTACCTCTGAAACAAATAATACACTATATGTTAATTAATTGAATTAAAGTAATTTTTTAAAAAAAGAAAAGAGGGGCGCCTGGGTGGCTCAGTCGTTAAGCGTCTGCCTTCGGCTCGGGTCATGATCCCAGGGTCCTGGGATCGAGCCCCACATCGGGGTCCCTGCTTGGCGGGAAGCCTGCTCCTCCCTCTCCCACTCCCCCTGCTTGCGTTCCTGCTCTCGCTGTCTCTCTCTGTCAAATAAATAAATAAAATCTTTAAAAAAAAATAAAAAAGAAAAAAAAAGAAAAAAGAAAAAAAAAAGAAAAGAAATTGGGGGAGTAAAGATGTATCTGCCGGAAGAGTTTTAACCAAAAAAGTTATTGAATGGGATCTTAAAAAAATAAAATAAAAAAATAAAAAACATAAAAATCCTGATGCCCAAATCACACCCTATATCAATTAAATGGGGTGGGTGCCAGGAAGTGGTCAGCTGCTACCTGGCTCGGAAGACCCTATCGTGTATATCTCTGCCCATCTCCACCTTCAGTGAAGTCATACTAGGAGCTTAAAATCAACTGTGGTGAAAGTTTTCACACCACAGAAATGGGCTGCAGATCAGGACTTCTTTTTTTTTTCTTCTTTCTTTCTTTCTTTCTTCCTTCTTTTCTTTTTTCTTTCTTTCTTTCTTTCTTTCTTTCTTTCTTTCTTTCTTTCTTTCTTTCTTTCTCTCTTTCTCTCTTTCTCTCTTTCTCTCTTTCTCTCTTTCTCTCTTTCTTTCAAGAGCCAGTTGTTAAACATTTACCAGGACATCACTGAAGTCAGGCATCAGTAGTTTTTATTTTATTTTGTTTTTTAAAAATATTTTATTTATTCATTTGAGAGACAGAGAGAGCACAGAGAGGCAGAGGGAGAAGCAGGCTCCCCACTGAGCTGGGAACCCAGTGCAGGGCTCGATCCCAGGACCCTGGGATCATGACCTGAGCAGAAAGCAGCTGCTTAACCAACTGAGCCACTCAGGTGCCCCAGCAGTTTTTAAAGATACACAGGTGGTCCCAATGTGCAGCAAGGTTTGGGAAGCAGTCTTAGTCTTTGCCTGTGCTGTGCTCAGTATAGTCTCAGGAAACTTGGTTTCACTGGCTAACTCTAGGAATGGCTACTTAAGGCTCAGTCTTCTTTCTAACAGGAGGACTTCCAGAGAGGGCAGACTTTATTCTGTTCTGGAGGCAGAGCTCTGTAATTTGATGTGTTCAGGGTGTATAGTTGGAAGTTTTGTGCGAGGCTCATTATTGCCTGTTAGTAAAAAGTATCTTGTTATATTTGGAGTCCAGGCTGAAAAGGGATCCACAGTACATTTCCTGTATGACATTATGAAACATGCCTTATTTGATCGTATGTCCAATGCATGTGAGTTATACTTTTTAATATTGACTTAAGAAGTCAAAGGAATAAAGGGCACATACAAATGTTAAACATAACAATTTTATATGTATTTTAAAACTTTATTTAAAAACCAATTTTTAAGATAAAATATTCATTACTGACTCATTTGGGAAGGGGGAAAATGTTGGACATTGCCTGACTCTCCTGGCCAGGGATGTGTGGGTCGGGGCTAAGGTTTGGTCCTGGGGTTTGGATATGGGACAAATATCCCACCCAGCAGCTGAAAGACAGAGGGGGTAAGATGAAGCAAAAGTCCTCAGATGCATGCAAAGGGAACTCCTAACGGAGGGAAAGTAGTCTCAGGTCTTCAGAGGAAGGCCTGGACAACACATGAACTTGAATTCGGCTGGCCTTCCCCAGTCCCCAGCTTGTTAGCATGCTCCATCTCATTCTCAGTTGCTATTGACTACTGATACCATGCTGTGCCACATTCTGAGTCTTCCACTGTCCTGTCTGGCTTCCCTGGCTATATGCCTCCCTGTCGTTGACTGTGGACATGGTGTTTATCCCACAGTATCAGCAAATGCTCAAAGGTTCACAGCCTTGCTCACACTCTCTTTTATCAAGCCTCTGGCTTTACTTTGGCACTGACAGCTTTATGCCTGTCACAAGGCTGAAAAAGGGCCACACGAAAATAGATGAGGGGAATGGGAATGAGGGGAAATGGGAGAAACAATTTACAATTTATTAAGATATAAGTATCACATCTCATCCCCCAACTTCAACTCCGCAAACTGAAGAGCACTTGACATGGAGACACCAAGAAAAAAACTGATCAGTCAACCATACATAGAGGTGGGAAGGAAGCTACCTGTATTGAGTGGCTACTCTGTGTCAGGTATTGTGCTAGGTACTTCATATATTAACATAGAAATGTATTTAATCCTCTCAATATCCCTTCAAAGGAGGTATTATTTTATATTTCAAAGTAAGTATTGCTACCCCCATTTCACAGATGAAGAAACTGAGGCTGAAAAGTGTTAGGGGCCTGAAGTCACATAGCTGAAAAGTTTTTCACAGCATCACATGTTTCAAATAAACGTTGCAGACATTGTATGTCTAAGTTCTTCAGGGAAGGGAGACATACAGAGGGCCTAGTATAAGAGAAAGGCTTCAAGAAAGATGAGGTTCCAGGAGCAGAGCCTTGAAAAGTGAATGGAATTTGGGTAGAAGAAGAAGTAGAAGGATATTCCAGGCGTGTGGGAAGGAGGCAGCGCATGGAGAAAGCACCACTCAGAAGGGTGCCTGTGCTGGAGGCCAGAGGTGGTCCTACCTTGTCTGCCCCTGGGGGTTTGGATAACAAATTGAAAAGGCATCATGGACTCAGTGACAGAGGCCTTTAGCTGCCAGACTCCTAAGCGAAGCATTTCTGCCTGTTCTTCCCCGTGCTTCATAGGATCACTCCCTTGGTCATTTCCTCCAGCTGTGCAGGGCAGTGGGAAGACTATGCCCCAGGGAGCTTGCCACTCCTGAGCTTTGTAAGGTTCAGGTAAATTCCTTTGGCTTCCTGACTCTATTTCTTCATTTGCAAATGGAATTTAGTGCCTATTTATCACAAGAGATAACACCCGTTGAGCACCCAGCTCTGCTGAATGTGAGTTGCTCCCACTGTAGTCCTTTAACACCACCCCCCACCTCTCGGCCTGGCCCAAGTTCTACAAAGTCTCCACAGACGACTCATGGGGGGAGCCAGTTCTTGGAAGAAAGGGAAGATCACCTCCCACTTCCTGCACATTCTATTCCTGCTTATGCATTCTGATGTCCTGCTTGCTTTTTTAGGCTCTAAGTGCTATCCTGCTGACTCACTTCCGACTTCTCGTTCATCATGCTCAGCTCCTGAAAATGGAACAGAATCGAAAGGGCCGGATATTGTACTGTCTGGTGATGTGTTTAAGGGGAATTGGGTGTCTGTCAGGCCAGACCCACATGGATGGAATGCTGGGGACATGAACCGAGTAGTGCCCAAAGTTGTATTTCTCATCTGACACTCAGGACACTTGGCCTTGGATCGTAATACTAATAATAACCACCCCTCTCAGTGTCACTGATGAGAAACTAGGCAGGCCCCAGGCTGTGTGCTTTCCATGGTTGTCAGTTTGAATCACCACGACTGGAGAAGTCAAGGATCTTCTCTATTTTATGAACAAGGAAGTTCAGACTAAGATAGGTTAAGGAATTTGCCCGAGATCACACAACAAGTAAGGGACAGAGCAGGGAGTCAAATCCATGATCTAGGTCTGTGCTGTCTAATATGGTAGCCACATGAGGCTATTGAGCCCTTGAAATGTGCCTAGTGTGACTGAAGAGATGGAATTTTTAATTCAGTTGAGATGTGCTGCAAATGAAAAATATACACCAGATTTCGAAGACGTAGTATCAGAGTATTTATCATGTATATACATATTTTTTTACATTGATTACATGTTTAACATGACAATATTCTGGATATATTGGGTTAAGTAAAATATATTAAAAATAATCCTTATTTCTTTTAACTTTTTATTTTTTTTAAGATTTTATTTATTTGTTTGTCAGAGAGAGAGCACAGGCAGGTGAAGCTGCAGGCAGAGGGAGAAGCAGGCTACCCGCTGAGCAAGGAGCCTGATGTAGGACTTGATCCCAGGACCCTGGGATCATGACCTGAGCCAAAGGCAGCTGCTTAACTGACTGAGCCACCCAGGTGTCCCTCTTTCAACTTTTTAATCTGACTACTAGACTATTTAAAGTTTCATATGTGGCTCTCATAGTTCTATCAGAGAGCTGATCTAAACCATGAACATTAAATAGTTACAAGCCAGTGATTTCTCATTGTTTTTTTTTAAGATTTATTTCTTTATTTGAGAGAGAGAGAGAGAGTGTGAGCTGGGTGGGAGGGACAGAGCGAGAGGGAGAAAGAGTCTTAAGCAGACTCTGCACTGAGCATGGAGCCGGACACAGGGCTTAGTCTCAGGACTCTGAGTTCATGACCTGAGCTGAAATCAACGGCTGGACGCTTAACTGACTGAGCCACCCAGGTGCCCAGATTTCTCAATGTTTTTGATAAAAAACTTTTTGAGCATTAATCCCCAATTTATGTATTTTTGTTTATTTTTAAGTTATATACATCACACTACTGTATATATTATGTATATTATAAAACCCTGACAAAAGAGGCATTTTAAAAGATGAAATAGGGGCGCCTGGGTAGCTCAGTCAGTTAGGCGACTGACTCTTGGTTTTGGCTCAGGTCGTGATCTCTGGTTATGAGGTGAGCCCCAAGTAGGATACTGGGCTCATCACAGTTTGCTTCAGATTCTCTCCCCCTCTGCCCTTCCCCTCGAGCGGGCACATGCATGCACTCTCTCTCTCTCAAATAAATAAATAAAATCTTAAAAGAAAGACAAAATAAAAAACAGGCTGAAATAGAAGTTGTACTAATTTCCTCCTGGTGCCTAATGGCTCACTTTGTGTACCACCAGGGATGTACACACACCATTTTGGGAACTCCCACACCAGACTTAGAGCTCCTGAATGGCAGAGACTCTGTTAGGTCATGTAACTTCCCTCCCCAATTGTTGATCCTAGCATCATGACTAGATAGAGTTGGTGCTCAATAAATGTTTGTTGCAGAAATAAATACAATAACATACAATCACTTTCTGGTGGATTGGATGTATTTCTTTATTTCACCTGTGTTGAATACTTTCTCGGTGCTGAAAAGTAAACAAAGTTTAAGACTCAGCCCTTTTCTTCTAGGCCAATGCTTCTCAAACTTCAGTGTGTGTAAGAATCACCTGGAGGGCTTATGAAACAGATTCCTGTCCATGAGATTCAGATTCAGTAGATCTGGGGTAGAACATGAGACTTTGCATGTCTAAGAAGGTTCTAGGAAACTACATTTTGGAGCAGACTGATATACATGGGGAAATTAGAAAGGCATCCTAAATATTATGTGAGCATGGGGATAGGGAAAGAAAATTAACATATTTTGAACTTTTAATTACTTGCCAAGAACTTTTAAATACATGACCTCATTTAATCCTCAACTCAACTTGATGAGGCAAACTTTATCTTCATTTTCAGTTGAGGCAACTGAGACTGAGGAAGGTTAGTTAAACTGCCTAAGTCCCAGAGCTAGTAAACGGCAGAGCTTGGATTGGTATCCACCACCCCTGCACTCAATAACTCATGCAACTCCTTATTAAGTGTCTCCACATTTTAGACACTGCCCCAGGAACTGGGCATACAGCACAGAGTGGGACAGAACAAGCTTTCGGTCCTGGTCAAACTCAGTAAACAATTAAAATATAGAGTTTTCAGTGCTATGAGGGAGGCAGTGCAATGGAGATACATAACAGAGATAAATACTCTACAACAGAGTCAGGAAAATTTTTCCAGAAAATAAAAAAAGGTAAAATTCATATGAAAAGTAAAATTCATCTGAAAGGTAAATTAAAGGAGTAGAGGGTGGGTGGGGAGTGTTTGGGGCCAAAGATATGCATGAAGGCTTGGAAGCCACAAACCATTTGTGGAACTGACAGTTCAGAACGTCTGAAGTATAGAGGGTGGAGGTGATAGATAAGGTGATTGAGCAAGATGAGAACCAGATCAAGCAGGGCTATTACTGACTTTTTTCAAAGGTGGGGGCATGGTCAGACTTGTGTTTTTAAAAGATTGCTATACTCGGGCACCTGGGTGGCTCAGTTGGTGAAGCGACTGCCTTCAGCTCAGGTCATGATCCTGGAGTCCCACATCTGGCTCCCTGTTTGGCGGGGAGTCTGCTTCTGCCTCTGACCCTTCCCCCCCCTCATGTGCTCTCTCTCCGTCTCTCATTCTCGCTCTCTCAAATAAATAAATAAAATCTTAAAAAAATAAAATAAAATAAATAAAAGATTGCTATACTCTCAGTGGAGGGTGGAATAGAGGCGTGCGAGCCTGCAGGCAGGGAGATGCGTTAAAATATGCTAGTGACATAAATTAGGGTAATAGTGTGGTAACTGGGGAGAAAGGAGGGTGTTTAGAAGTTTTTTAAAGTGTTTAAAACTTGATGACTGATTAGGAGTGGGCAGGCAAAGAGAAATCAAAGATGATCTCCAGGGTTCTGAGTGCACTTCTCATAAGGATAAGGTTCTGTGAGCTTATTATTTCATATTTTAAAAGAAAATTCAGATAAGTGAGGTTATATGAAGGTTATTTTAGTAAGATTTCAATGACGAAAAATTAGAAAATACCAGAGGAAATTACGATCTTTGTGGTTAGGTTTATTATTTTTGTTGCTTTAGTTTGTATCAATAGCCTTATCATCCACTGAGAGTGGAGTGGTGAATGCTGGAGACATCACCTCTTTTTGCAGAGATCAGGATTAGCCGTGGAGGACCAGCCATAGGCTATGTACTATGGGTCTACTGAGTTTCTTCTGTGACTTCCTTGTTGAGTAACCTTGGACCTTGAGTTTCTGAAGTTCGACATCCCTTTTTGCTCCCCCTATTTCTTCTCCACACTTGATGACTTAAGAAGGGATAGGACAAGGCTCCTATCAATGGACCAGCGACGATTGGGACTCCGCCTTCTTAGTCTCAGTCCCGCCCACCTTTCCTTAGACCACACCCCTTCCCGTTGCCCCGCCCCCGAAGAGGTCGTCGCTGATACGACAGCGAATTCCCCACAATCCTGACCTATAGGAGACCTGAAGGGTGGGACCGAGATCAATCTTTCTTTCCATTTGTCAAATCAAGTGTCTATCTGGCCCCAGTCCCATCCCACTTCGTCTTCAAGCCAAGGATTGGTTGCTCTGTTCTTGGTCCCCGGCTCATGATTGGTTCTTTTATTCCACCCTCTCTTCCAGCTTTTGCGGGCGGGATTAGCACGCAGCTTCCTGCTCCTGCCAAAAAAATAAAAGAAGAAAAAGAAAAGCGGAGAGAGGCGAAAGAAAATGTCACGGAGATCTTTGGATTTTAATTCGCTTTTAGTCTTGTCGGTCAGGCCAAACTCTGCCTTTTGATTGGTCCCTCTATCTGCCCATCGCGGATCGGGGGCGGGATTTCCCCAGGAGACCCACACCTTGTTGCCACTGGCCGAACAGGGCGCCTGTCTGAAGCTACGGGCCCAGGATTGGAGGCCGACGCAGACAGGTGGGCGTGGATTGGCTAGGGCAGCCGGTCAGAGTGAGGCGGGGGCGGGGCCTCGGTGGCTGGTTGCGCGTGTCCGCCGCTGGCTCCGCTCTATCCGGCTTTGCTAGGGGAGGTGAGTCTGGCCGCGGCGGCACCGGCGGCTGAGGAGGCGGCGGCTGAGGAGAAAGCGGCCGGCAGCGACTGAGGAGAAAGCGGCCGCGGGGACGGGAAGCCGGGTGGGGGGGAGGGGGGGGAGACGGAGCAGCCTTGAGCCCTGCGGGGGCCGTCGCGCGGGGGGACCCACCCGCTCTCCCCCCCAACCCTCCTCAGCAGAAGCAGCCGGCGGCGGGGGCAGGAGTCAGCCCGCTTCCGACTGCACCCCGCCCGCCTCCCGGGGCTCCTATTCTTTGGCCCCGGGACCCTAACCTCATCCCGGGGCGGTTCCCTCTGTCTGGGCGTCCGAGTGCTGCCCACCTCTTTCATTCCTCCCTGCACCTCCTTACCTTCACTTTGCCCCGGTTCTCTTTCTCCTCTCCGTCCTGCCCTGTCGCCTCCTCTGCTCACCCTGTCCCTCCTGCCTCCTTCCCTGGTTCTTTTCTGTTCTGGAAAGTTTAGTACCCCCCTCCAATCAGGTCAGCCTGACTAGGAGTAGGGGGAGATGTAGGAAGGCCTGAGAGTTCGAGGGGGGGAAGCTGGTTTCCCTGATAATTTCCCCCCATCTTTTGAATTTGGGGTGGTTGGAATTTTTTAAAATTGTATTTTTGAGGAGGTGGTAGGTGTTTAGAAAAGGATGTGGGAATGGAAGGGGTAGATGAGTCAACCCTCTTACAAGATTCCAAGGGTGGCGTGTTACCTGATCCTTTTCGTGTGTGGAGTTCAGGGGGTCGGGAGGTTTGGCCTTTATTCCCACATTCAAAGTTGGAACCTCCCCCCAATTAAGGATGGAGTTTTAGTACCCACTTGTGGCAGGAAACCTGGGGGGAAGGGGTCCCTTTTTCCTTTTTCTTTTCTTTTTCTTTTTCCTTTTCTTTTCTTTTTTTGGCAATCCACACCCTTCCACACACGCTCACCCCAAAACTAAACACCAAGATCCTCTAACTTGTTTGGATTGACTGATGAAGACATAAAGCCAGTTACGCTCCATGTTTTTTGAGGTGGAGTGAGTGGTTTTTCTTCATTTTTAAATGGCCAAATGACAGCTTGACCCAGTTTGCTTTCCAATCAAAGGGCATTTTTTTTGAATGTCTCTTTGTGGCGCAAGAGCCAACGCAAAAATGATGGCGGCTTACAATGGCGGTACATCTGCAGCAGCAGCAGGTCACCACCACCACCATCACCACCACCTTCCACACCTCCCTCCTCCTCACCTTCACCACCACCACCACCCTCAACACCATCTCCATCCGGGGTCGGCTGCCGCTGTACACCCTGTACAGCAGCATACCTCTTCGGCAGCTGCGGCAGCCGCAGCGGCGGCCGCAGCTGCAGCCATGTTAAACCCTGGGCAACAACAGCCATATTTCCCATCACCCGCACCGGGTCAGGCTCCTGGACCAGCTGCAGCAGCCCCAGCTCAGGTACAGGCTGCCACAGCTGCTACAGTTAAGGCGCACCACCATCAACACTCGCATCATCCACAACAGCAGCTGGATATTGAGCCGGATAGACCTATTGGATATGGAGCCTTTGGTGTTGTCTGGTGAGTATCAAAAGAAGAACACAACTTCTCGTGGTTTCTTCTCACGGTTGTGATTGGGCGAGTCATCTGTCATGCTTTTCTCCATGTTGACCAGAGTGGAGCGACTCAACTGGAGGAAGCCACCCTCACCCAGAGGCCCAGTGTGTTGGCTGGCTGGGTTTATGCTTTGGAGTCCTGGCAAATTATGGGAGAACACCCTCTGAGGAGTCACACACGTTTGCTGTCTGCCAAACTTTTGGTTTAGAGCCTAAGCAAGCCACTGAATGTAGGATCATTAGGTGGATGTATGAAATGTGTATTCCTACAGACCTTGGTCATCTCTTAGGTTTGATGGAGTTTGAATCAGTTGTGCGATTGCAGCAGATGTTGCAAATGACCCAAACTTGATTCCTCGTAATAGTCTTGTCACTGGGTCATACTCTGCATAACTTCTCTGCTCTCCTTTTTGCCTTTTCATTCCTTAATTTGTGATCTTGATCCCCAGAAGGAAGATAGGGTTCAAACTTGAACCAGTTAAGTCGTTGCTTGAGTGGTTTATTTTAAACCATAAAGCTACAGTTGGGAAGTATGTAGCTTTAGCTTTTTGATAAGAATGCATTAAATATAGCATCACACATGAGTACCACAAATGAGGTCAGTAGACTGTAGCTATGCCGTGGCCCACATTCGGTGTAATGTTTTAGTGTCATTTAGTGTCATTTAGTGCCTCTTAAGTTGCTGTTATCCCTTGGTTGGTTGCTCTAGTATACTTTCTTAAACATATGAAACTGCTTCACTTTGCTAGTGTTAGGGTATTTTCAAAAGTCTGAGCACTTCTTAAATGCCACATTTTGTCTATTTGCTCTTCTTAGTAAGATTAGTAGTTTATAATAAAATGAATTTATCCTTGTAGGTCCTGTTGCTATCAAAACTAGAACAAACTGAATTTTTTTTCTCAAGGTTTAAGTAATCTGGTGTGGACAAATGAATTGATGTTTTCAGTGCATTCAAAAATAGATTCTTTTCAATGTCTAGAAAAGCCCCCGTCACCACAGGAAAATGAACTCTTTGGAAGTAGCCTGGTAAATGTCTCCTTTTGTCATTGTTGTTCAGGCTATAATTGATACAAGTATCATGTTTGCGTTATATCTGGCCGTCTTTATATTTCAGATTTAATCTAGACTGCAAAGTGATCTGTTTTTGTTTTTGTTTTTTAAACTAGTCGGGTCTAGTGTTTTGCCAGCTAGCTCTCCAAGGAGGTTGCTGCTGCAGTGCTCCCTCCAAGGTGTATGGGATTCCTGATGGGAAAGAGTGTAGCCGTAGCCGGTAATGGTGCCTCTTCATCTGCTCAGGGACCTGTCTGTTCCTGCCTTCCTCGTTTCTTCCATATCCTATCCCCAGGGATTGCACTGTGAACTTCCATTCCTTGCCTAACCCTTGAGGATTTCCAAGCTATGGGGCCTGGAAGGTGTGGACAGGAAAAAGGTTGTTCCTTGCTTTAAATTTTGTGATCTACTGTCTGAGAATTTGGATTTTCTTAGACCTGGATGCTCTCTTGCATTTTATTGCTTTACATACAACGCTAAGAACTAGAGCTACCGAAGGGGAAGTGGATTGCAGCATTCTTGATTATATTCTAAAACTGTTCTACTGCATTTCTCTCAAATGATGATATGACTTGTAGAAGTTTTCACTTCAAGTCTGTGCTAAAGGAAAAGATTCTTTTTAAGGGGAAGTAGTGAGGAACTGGAGTGCTGAAACGTCTCCCACAGCAAGCATTCTGGTAGTGGCTATTCTGAAGGACTTACATATGAAAAACCGAATGGTTTTGATTTGAATCCATTCTAGATTCTTTTATTGATTGACACCTTCCATCACAGGCAGAGTTTGTTCCTTGTACTTGAAGTGTACCTCCTTCTGTACACCATCTTCTATTGTAGACCAGTTGTTTTGTGTTTGTCTCGTCTCACGACATTTGTAAGCCCCTTGAGGGTATGGACTGTCTACCAGAGTACATCTTTTTCTCCCCTGCACTTAGCACAGTGCTGTGGAATCTTTGCTGTTTGATTACTTGATCTCCTGGTCAGGTTGTTCTTCTTTAACCAAGTTTTTCCGGTTAGCTGCACTGAGTGTTTTTAATCAGTTGTTACAGGTAAAGTACAATTCAGTATGAAAAAAAGGAAGAGTTCCAGGTGTGTGTTTTAGTATGCAAATGCTTTTCTATTTTTATATTTACATATTGATGACTTGCTGTCTGAATTGCTTATTATATTTGGAATTTAACTGCTATATGACCTGAGTAAAATTGTTAAAACTAGAGATTTGAACACCAAACCAGAGTAAATTGCACTAGTATTCTGAAACCCAAGCTAAAGATATTAGTGAGGTTTTTCACATATTAACTATCTGGACCAGAATTTTTCTTTTTAATTTAGAGAACACCTAATGAACCTGAAACTATTTTCTAAAATGATTAAAATGGGACATAAAAATATTTTCCCAGTGATACATCATTCGATTAAAACACCATATGACTACTTGGGCATCATAAGATTCACTTAGATTCTTCTATTTGTTTAATGCATTTTGCAAGTATTTTTCTTTTGGCATGCTACACAAAAGGAAACTGTATTTGTTCTCATGTCTTTTTCTGGACATGCACCAAAATTACTAACTGATGGCTGAAAACATTGCATGTAATTTTGAGAGATACTGTTTTTCCTCTGTGTAGACATGGCACGGTATTTGCAGAAGTGGTATAGCATTTTACCAGTTAGATTTATTCCTGAACAATTTAGTCAATTTATCTCTCTGCTGAATTTAACTAGTGGAATAACTTATCAGTATTGGACAGTCGTGTAAAAGTAGTGAATTACCTATTAGCTTGTGGTAAAGATGGTGCTTTGACAGTTCAATTAAGGTTTCATTAAGAACTGTCTTCTGTGTTTTATCTCAAAGGGTTCCAGTTTACCTGGTAATATGATCATGAGGTAGCCTGAGATACATTCATTCCAATGATAGAATATTGTTCATGGGTTATCAAAGCATCATATATAATTTGACTTTTCTTTATCAGATGTCAAGGCTTCAGATGCTCATAGGGACATTTTCATTATGCAAAACCAAAACACGAAACAACTCACAAACAGAAACCTCAGTCATTTGGTGAGGATAATATAAATACATATTTGTCTGTAGTTCACATTTGCCAGAGGAAAGTGAGTATGCAGTGCTTAAAAGTGTGACAACCGTAGAACAGAGAGTATTACAGCATGAGGCTTCAGGGACTCACGAAGTGCATATTTTTGAGAGTTGGAGGAAGTTGACCACATGAGAGAGGTTTGAGGACTGCTAAATAAACTCAGGCAGTTTTGACATCGACAACCTGAAATATTGATTGGATTTAATGGCACATAGTGCCACCTTGATAATGAGTCTGGGAAAAGCTTCTACTTAGAATATTAGTGTTTTGGTTTTTAATTTATCTGATTAATTGAAAGATCAAAGATCCTGAGGTTTGTTTGGTTTGTTCTCTTTGTACTCCAAGTATAGTTGGAGAACTTTGAATTTTATTATTCTAATACCTTCAGCGGGTTACTTTTATGTCAGTCTTTCAAAACCTAAGCATCACTGTAGTGATACTTAGTTACTTACCAGCTGTGTCATCCTAATAAATTGTTTTACCTCTCTATTCCCCATTATAAAATGAGGATAATAATAGCACCTCTCCTAGGATTGGTATGAGGATTAAATGAGGTAATGTTTGTAAACCAATGATTACAACATATAGTATACAGTAAGCATTCAGTAAATGTTAGCTGTTTTTATTGTAGTTAATGTTGGTAGAAAAAATCTGTTGTGTTAATGTACGCAGAAGTGGCTTCATGTATAGCCGGATTTATCAGGTGAAATCAACAACATGCAGACTATTTTTGGAGGCATGACTTCAGATACCATAAAGTGCCCCTTAGTTGTGCTATCTATATGCTATATATCTGTTCTTAATTAATAATTAAAAACAAACACATTAAATATATAAAATACATGTTTGTATGGACTTGGCAGATGTTCTAGTCAGTTCATCTGCACTGTTTTAGAAAGTATTATGGATTTACATAGTGGGAAGGAAATTAATTTTTTCTTCTCAGAATGTAACAAATGCAGGACATTCTTACCGTCAAAGTTCAGCTTTAGTGGAAACTCATTTTACTGGTGTTTGGATGAAAGAGTATGAATTGCTAAAGAAGATCCCAGTGAGGTGGGGGAAATATGTGTGTTTTATTGAAAAATTATTCAGTGTAAATCCTCATGCATGGCAGATATCATTTAGCTTGCTCATCTTGTGAAAATTAGAGGCATCATTTTTTTCTAATGTTTTCTTTGGTCCTTTTACTCCTCAAATAGCCAACTTTAATTTGGAAAAATGGGGAATGCTTTTGGGATATGTTTGGGGAAAATCCTAGAGTTAGTTGCATCAGAAAGTACACTGGAGTGTATTCTGTTAACTGTGTTTTACAGGTTAAGAATTTGTAGTATTGAGAAGTTTCTCTATCAGCCAGAATTAACTGCCACAGCTGGATTCTTGGGGAGGGGGGTACTCTGCTTTGTGAAAAGAGCTTTGAAGAAGAGAGCCTGCACCATAAAAAGGAAACGGTCGCTCTTCTAGACATAACAAAGCATCCGTGTGAAACTAGAAATGTGAAAAATATTGTTAATTTTAACTACAAACGAACTTACTTTTAGGAACTGCAGGTTCATGGTCATGAAGTATAGAAGTCAAAGGGAGAGAATAGAAGTAACACAATCTAATGATATTGAACTGGTTTCTTGGCGATACAAACTCTATAGCCTTTAACATTGGAAGTCATTTTGTACTTAGGCTCCTGACAAGATTTTTCCAAATTATATTCAAAAACCAAAAGTAAAACAAAGCCACAATACAACAAGAGAACTCATTTTATTCACAACACAACAAAAGAAACTCGTTTTACTCTTGGGCAGAAATTTTATATTATTGATTATTAGCTTAGACGGAAAGAAGATAAGTATTTTTTATTTTCAGCAAAAATTGCCTTTTCAAACAAACTAAAACAACAATATCCTTCAAAATTACACACAACTTCTTTTTTAAAAGATTTTATTTATTCATTTATTTACTTATTTGGAAGAGAGAACAAGAGAGAGCACAAGAAGGGGGAGCGGCAGAGGGAGAGGGAGAAGCAGGCTCCCCACTAAGCAGGCAGCTGGATGCGGGGCTCAATCCCAGGACCCTGGGATCATGACCCGCGTAGAAGGCAGGCGCTTAACCGACTGAGCCACTCAGGCGCCCCTACATCCAACTTTTTTAGCCACTGGTGCATGTCCTGAAAAAAAGATGGGGGCAGATAAAGTTACCTTTCAAATGCTTGCTAGAAGAAGAATATTTGCAAAATGTATTAACTGAATATATGTTTGAATCGAAGTTCTGGGGTTTCTGGGGCTTTACCCTCAAAGCATGAGCAGTTATAGAAATACTGTACCATGATATAGAAGTCCATCCTCTAATACAGTATTGGAATATTTCATTATCTTTACAACTTGCTATATTTGAGTTTTCACTGACTTCTGTATTGTAGAATTGAGTGACTATTCTTGGTGGTTTTTATTAGATTGTTGGTGTCCTAGCAGTTCAAGAATCAACTCTTTATGTAATGTATGTTTCTTTTTTATGCTAATCTGATTTCTTTGATGGAAATTGTCAAGGCCAAAGAAACTTCCATTTGTCATCCAACCAAACGGAAAGAAGTCATGGGGTAAAAGCTCTTTCATTATAAAGTTCTATTTGAGTTATTTATGACTCCCTGTGCATCCATAATACTCCAGTGAATTATTTGTTGATTGGGTCATCTAATGCAGATCAACAATGATTTCCTAACTAATATAGCTTGTCAGTTTGATCCAGTTGTTGCTTGGAGGTAACACAGAGAGTGCCTGAAGCAACAGTTGTAATACTGTCAATAAGCATGTGAAAAGTCATCATAGACTCAGTTGGTAGTTCTAAGGTACCTAGCAAAGAGACATTAGAAAAAATTCTAGCACTCTGGCATTATGAAAAGGAAACTAAGGAAACTATTGAGTTGCACTCTAACAGTTAATTATAATGGTGTGAGTAGAGGGAGTGTGTACAATGATGTCTGTCATTGATTATGATTGTCAGTCTTTACCTACACCTAGCTTCATATCTGTGTTTTGAATTAGTTTGGCTCATTGAATCATATTTACTATCAGACAAAAGGTTTTGACATTGTTGGAACTCACTAGTCAGTGTATTTTTATTATCAGCCTGCTATGGCCCAGCACTGCTGTAGGCACTAATGAGGATATTTATTTCTAAAAATAATTTTACAAATTCTGTCAGGCTTCTGCTATTATCTGTTCTGTGCTTGTACTGGCATATAGAGTTGTTTTTAAGTAATGATATTGCCCTAAAGGAGCTTACACTTAAGTAAACAGTGTGCAAAATAATACATCCCTGCTTTCAGGGAGTCTTGATGGAGAGTTGAAACTCAATTTGAAATAAAAACATAAGGATAGGGGTGCCTGGGTGACTCAGTCGGTTAAAGCGTCTGCCTTCAGCTCAGGTCATGATCCTAGGGTCCTAGAATCAAGCCCTGCATCGAGCTCTCTGCTTCACAGGGAGCCTGCTTCTCCCACTCCCTGCTGCTCCCCCTACTTGTGCTCTCTCTGTCAAATAAATAAGTGAAATCTTAAAAAAAAAAAAAAATAGGATATTTTTTCACTTGTTCTTACAATACTTATTTATAGGTTATTGATTATTTCCCAGGCCCTGTGCTAGATGAGAGGGATTTAAAGATCATGATCTAGTGGAAGAAAGAGACTTGTAAATGGATAATTATAATTCATTGCCATTGATGCAATAGTAGTCGATATGTAGTAGAAGATATGACTCAATAGAGATACTCCGTGGATATTGGAACAGAGGGGAGGGATTTCTGTGGAAGGTATGCATGCTTTCTAGAAGAGGTAATACCTCAACTGAGCTTTAAGAACGAGAGCTAATGGGGAAGAGCATTCTAGATGGATGGGTTCCTACACAGGAGACTGTAGGGCTGGAGTTACTGAAATTAAAGTGCAGTGGAGAGGGTGGGAGGTGATAGGGTGGAGGCACAAACTAAAGCTGGATCCTGAAGTTGGGAGTGTTCTGCTGAAGAGACCACTGGTACTGGGAGAGGGACAAAATCTTACACTTCTTATAGATAAAGCACATATATACAAATATATAGCATATCTATGGTATTAAAATTTCATGTGGAGTCTGACTGGGGGGAAAAATGTCTAAAAAGGCTCCTTGGAGGGGGTGATAATGAAAAAAAGTTGAAACAGTGGGAATGGCAACCATTGAAAGTTTTTAAGGGAGTGACTTTTTCAGAGATATATATATATATATTTAGACATGTAAATAGAAGAGTGGAGGTAGCTGAGGTCTGAGCCTGAGGGAGTGTTCTCAGTTGTAGGTGGAAATTATTGGAGGCAGAACTAAAGGGCAGTCAGATAAGAAAATGTGGTCATAGTGATTGACAACCTACGCATGGCAGAAGAATGTTAGGAAGATGGGAGTGATCTTTGGTGCAGATTAAAAAGTCAAAGAAAATGAGGGGGAGAAAAGGCCATTGAATTTAGCAGGTGGATCATTGATGGCATTTGAGAGAACAGTTGTGTGTGTGATTTTTTTTCTCTCTGATATATAAATATATATGTGTGTATATATACATATGATTCTAAAGAATGTCTTAAGTATTAGCAGCACTCTGTTTTATTATTAATAAAATTCTCCAAAATCCCAAGTTTTTATTTCTAGTCTAAGAACCAGAGAACTTAGTGTTTATCATGTTCAAGGTGCCATTTCCTTGGGAAGAATTTTTTAATGACAGGGTAAAGAGTACTCAACTAAACTTCTTAGGAGACATGTTTTTGGTCCTGCCTTGCTGCCAACAGCCCTATGACCTTGATAAAGTTATTTAAGTTTTCTGGGTCTTGGTTTCCTCATTTATAAAATCTTGTGTTTCGTAAGTTTCTATTATAAAATTGCATTAATATTTATAAAGCATTGTAGCTTTATTTGTGGGCAAGTCAAGTCTGTTAGCGACCATACGACACCTTTCTTCAGGAATACAGATGTTGAATAGCTTCTAAAATTGTTTAAAGGAGGAATGAGATAAATGTTAACCCTATTCCAATGTGGTGACTTTCATAGAGTTTTCAAATTTGGGATCAGATTTTATTTTATTTTTTTAAGATTTTATTTATTTGACAGAGAGAGACACAGTGAGAGAGGGAACACAAGCAGGGGGAGTGGGAGAGGGAGAAGCAGGCTTCCTGCTGAGCAGGTGCCTGATGTGGGGCTCAATCCCAGGACTCTGGGATCATGACCTGAGCCGAAGACAGACGCTCAACGACTGAGCCACCCAGATGCCCCTGGGATCAGATTTTAAATGTGCAGTTTGTCCAAGACATTTCTTTTCTTCTATTGGCTTATTGGTAAGGATTATACATATTTAGTTATGAAGAGCCTGCCTATTTGCAAATGGGCAATCAATTCCTTCCTAAATGTAAATTTGATACTGTTTTTCTGGTAATACTTTACCTTTTAGCGTTTTAGATTTATTTTCTTGCTGTCCTAAATATTTGGAGTGATTTTTAAAATTTTAAATGAAGTTTAATATTAAATATTTTGTCTTTTTTTGTGTGTGTGGGGGTAATCAGGTAAGATGATTTGGGGGCCAGTGCTTACATTAGCAAGGTGATTTACGGTATTTTGTTTTTAGGAATCTCTCTCTCTCTCTCTCTCTTTTTTTTTTTTTTTTTTTAGGAATCTCTTTTAAATTCTGAATTTGGGTAGGGAATTTACTAGTTTGCAGATTGACCTCCCACAAAATGAGCTGTGTCACAGCTTTAAGGCTGTAGCCATTTAGGGCATACAATGCCCAGAGAGAGAGCTGGAGTGTGACTTCTAAAGCTCTTCCACAATAGGAAGGGAGCATTTTCACAGAAGCCCTCAGCAAACCAGCAGCACTGTCCAGTTGATATATAATGCAAGCCACATATGTGATTTTAAGTTTTCTGGTGGCCACATTGAAAAATGTGAAAAGAAACAGGTGAAATTAGTTTTAGTAATATATTTTTATTTAACTGTATAGCCAAAATATTGTCATTTCAGCATGTTAGTACTATGAAAATTATTATTATTTTTTAAAGATTTTATTTATTTCTTTGACAGAGACCCAGCAAGAGAGGGAACACAAGCAGGGGGAGTGGGAGAGGGAGAGAGAGAAGCAGGCTTCCCGCGGATCAGGGAGCCCGATGTGGAGCTTGATCCCAGGATATTGGGATCATGACCTGAGCCGAAGGCAGACGCTTAACAACTGAGCCACCCAGGCGCCCCACTATGAAAATTATTAATTAGATATTTTACATTCTTTTTTTTATACAAAGTGTACTGACTACCTTATTGTCCAGCACAGTGCTAGAGTCTCTTTGGCCTTTGTTGGGTTGTATACTGATTTCTGAACCAATGATATCAGTAGAGTTAGAATTACTTTTGGAGCAATCAGGTCCACCCTGGACCTGGAAATGGAGTCAGTTGTAAGTGGGAAGGATGAATTCCAGCAACAGATGCTGGGGAGGCAGTCATTAGTAACCAAGAACGCATTCATCTAACTTATATCAGACTTAGAAGATCTTGACCGGGTGCATTTATAGAACAAAATGGAATAATGTTCTCTGTAGAGAAGTTGTCCTGTCTGCCCTGAATTATTTGGAATTTTTACCTTTTCTTTTCTGAAGCCTTGTTTGCCTAAGGTACCAGAAGGTAAAATTGGTACCTGATCCTTGCCATGTTTGCTTTCCTGCCCAGTTAGATCAGATATCCTCCATTGATTTCTTTCCTCTCTCAGTGTTGTGGTTTTTTTTATCTAGATAAAGTTCTCGGTCTTGTTTTCAATTTCAGTAGTGTAGGGTTCAGTATTGTCAAGCAGCAAACTCCTTACAGGGAAATGGACAACATAGAAACTTTTTGTTTATCCATTCCTTGACCTAAAATTCTTGCTCTGAGCCACAGAGAAAAGGTGAAGAGAGACATTTGAACAAATAGATAAAGTTAGTCATTTGACCCAGATTGTAGCTATTTTTTTTCTGTCTGTGTGGATAAAAACCATCCTCCAATTTGCATAAGCAGGTGATTTTTCTTACATGCTAATTTTCTTAATGTACCATGGCAGAGAGCTGCAGATTTGCAAATTGTGTAAGTAAATTGAAATAAACCAGGTGACTTTGTTTCACTTTATTATCTTACCAGTACAGAAGTACCCAAAGGGTGCAATTATCGGGTGATTATCTCATTGCATATCTAAGTTAACAGGCAGCCTGTGCAAAGTTTTTTTTTTCCCCTTTCTTCTCTACCTCTCTCTCATTTTAGTTTTTAAAAATAGGAAAACTATGGATTTCTATATTTACCTTGACATGGCTAAAAATTTGGTAATACAGATGTGGAGAAATTTGAGCTTTAGTCAAAGTAATCCAAAAGCCAAAACAATTGGCAAGTAATGTAGGTACTGTGCAGAAAAAGGGACACAGGTATGCTTGATTTGTGTGTTTGAATTGCCTAAGAGAATTAGGTGAGAACTTCGACCATGTTTAATTGGTTGGTTTTTCCTTTTCCCAGGTTCTGCATGTTGCAGGAATTGGGATCATTATGAAGTTAACTGGGTGGGTATTAAAGCCAGTGTTCAAAACAAATATTATGTGTATCCTTTTAAAAATCAAAATTACAATACACTTTAAAATATTATTTTATAGACATTTTAGAAAGGTACAACAGTTAGTTTAAGGGGCTCTTTCCCTAGAAGATTCAGGAGGACAAAGAATATCAACTAAAGTGTCTTCCTTGTATTAAAACAATATTTTCAACAATATTTCCAAACAATAAATTCCATTATTACTCTTAGCAATTAATTCTATTTAATTCCTCAGATGTTACAGTATTATTTACCTAGCAATATGTGTGGAGATTAAGTTATACTCCTTGTAGCTTTGAAGTAATGATTTTGAAATGAATCATAATTTTAAGCTAGCAAATTAATAAAAGTTTGGCCTGTCTTTTTATCCGAGCACTTACATATTATTTCTTTTCAGTTTAAAGAAAAGTAGTTCAGAAGAACTTTGAGAACAAAAGCAGTTAAAGAATGACTGGAGGACAAAATTTTAAGTACAAAGGGACTGTATGGGTTAGTAGTTAAGAACCAGTACTATGATTACAGACTGGATTTAAATCTTGACTCTGCTCTGGGCCAATTATTTAACCTCTGTGTGCTTCATGGTCATAGTGTGTAAAATGAGGATAGTAATAGTATATATATATTTCAAAGGGGTTATTGTATGGTTTAAATGAATCAATATATATGTAAAGTCATAGAACTGTGCCTGGCCCTAGGTATGTGTTGACTTTCATAATTATTATTACCAGTTTGAAAAATACAGTACCTCCTTAAAGTTTACTAATTTAGCATAAATAACCCAACAGCTTTTGTCTGACTGTTGATAGATAGGTATGTGACTATCGCAGAGATTTTTTTACTGTTTAGCTCCAGTGGTTTTTGAAAAGTCATTCAAATTGTAGAATGCCTTCCAAATGTAAAATTCCCTTTAGCACATAAAAGGAGGGTTTTCCTTTTCTCTTTAACTCCCTCCTCCCAACTCATTATTAAAGTACTAATAGTTTATTGTAGGAAACTTGAAAAATATAGAAAAGTTGTAACCTACAACTCAGAGATAGCCACTGATAGATAGCATTTGAAATATTTTTTTTTCCAATTTTGCATCTGGAAGGTGTATTTGCAATGAGTTGGGATCATGATTGCATTGGGTATTTACATTTTTGTATCCTGTTTGTTTCACTACATTACAAAGATTTTGCCCTTTTTTTTGAGAGCTAATTTTTTTCATTCTCGCAAGCCTAGAGCTCTATCTTGAAAGGAATTAGAGAGTTGGAAGATAACTTTAGAATGAATCTAGTGTAACTGCCTCATTTTTTAAATGGGAAAATTGAGACCCAGGGAGGCTGTGAGATTTGTTCAAGGTCACACAGCTGGTTAGAGGCTGAGCCAAAACCTTTGCTCTTTTGCTGCTTTACTAGTAATACCTGTTCAACTTAATGCCCATTGAAACTGGAGGACATGTTCTTACAGCAAAAAGCAAAACAAAATAAAAAACAAAAACTCTGAATGAAACAGGGAACAGTCCATCTTAAAAAAAAAAGTAGAATTATTTACTCCATCGGTTGCTTTTTATGTGCCAGTGACTCTAAGGTTTCTGGTAAAAGTTTAATGTCATGAGCCGTAACGCTTTTGGTGGAAAACAACTCGATCTTTTCACATTATATGCAATTGTGTTCTGTATCTGCTTTGAGAATATTGTGCCCCCCTCTTTTAGTTTTTGAAAAATTTTAAACCTCAGA
Source organism: Eumetopias jubatus (assembly GCF_037043125.1). Taxonomy (NCBI): domain Eukaryota; kingdom Metazoa; phylum Chordata; class Mammalia; order Carnivora; family Otariidae; genus Eumetopias; species Eumetopias jubatus. The sequence continues at coordinate 124,320,337 of NW_028274816.1, forward strand.
AAATACAAAAGAATTGAACAGTGATAAACCCATAAACCATTCTTCTAGAATAACATTTTGTGACTTTTGCTTTATCTAGTTGGAGGCTATTTCCACAGAATTTGCTGAGATTGGGTTATGGTCACTGCATCAACTTGTTCCATGTATTAAGTTTTGTAAGCTCTCCAACTAGAGAAGGAACTGGAAGTTTTCAAGCTTGTGACTTTTGGAATGCTATTTATTCTCCTAATACTTAAAAGAAAATTCAGTGTGAATCAAATGTGTAACTGAAACATACCAGTCAAAACTAGGCTTCAGGCAGAATAGAAATACTCCATTCTGCAAAGTTTTTCTTTTTTGTGGTATTCATCTCAGGTTGGGGGTAAAGGGGCATTTTCAAAGTAACCTAATTTCTGGTTTCACAGTTTTGTGACAGAGGACATGATTGAGGGTATTACATTGTTGAAGCTAAGTTTTAAGTTATTGTAGTTTTTTTTTTAAGTAATTTGCTTAAATTAGTCTGTTAGTCACATGAGCTGATGATGCTGTGATTTGTGTCACCCAATTCACTGCTCTGTATTTTTCAGTACCAAATAATTCCTTTGTTAAACTCATTTTCAGTAAATGAGCCATTGTTTCCCAAAGGGTAATGATTATTTCTATATATAGCACAAATCCCTAAGAAATAGATTTTAAAGTTTAAAATATTAGTGATTGGAAGTGGTTGAAATCATTGCTCTGTATATCAAGGCACAACTGTGTCTATGCAAAGGGCAGCGGTTGTGTTTGCTCCCTAGGCATGAGATATTATGCTTACTGGAAACCAACCGACAAGTCTTTAAAAGTGAAGTCTTTTGGTTTATGTGCAAAAAGGGTTGTTTTATTGAATCTACGCAGGTATTACATTACATAGTTTCATAATGTAAACACCTAGAATGAGGTAGCTGGAGTTCAAATCTAACTGGCTTGTGACAGGTAAGGAAATATATAGACAGCAGATACTAGTTTACTTGATACAGTTGATGTCAGTATCTGCAAAGAAGTTTTTGACTTAAAGTACCTCAGCAGTAAAGACATTAAAATTGGGACACTGTGATGTTTAACTGGTGTAGATGCTGAAGATCTAGTTATCAGCATGTATCAGCTTATCTCTGTAGATGGGCAAACTTTAAATAACTAGTTTTTATACCTTGATTTTTTTTCCTTTTAAAGTAGATGCTCGTTTCTTAGACAAAATTAGTTTCCGCCCTTCTTTCCCTCTCAATGCAAATAAAAGCAAATGCTTAAAACCACTTATGACACATTGTCTACCCACTGATACACTGAAAATGATGAGAGTTTCAAAGGCTGGGGCCATGTCTCATTTTATCTCCAGAGCCAAATGTGGTTCTTGGTGGGTACTTAATTGTTTGTTGTTACACTGAAAGTTGCTAATGCTAAATTTGATGAGATGGTGACTGTGAAAGAAGAATACTATCGCTGGCCCTTGCCATTAGATCCCTACTTCCTCATGCACTGCAGGAATTTTTATGAGGGAATCCTTAGAGAGTGGTATTCAGACTGCCCTATGATAGTGATTTTGTTTTTTGGGATTTGGTTTTTTTTTTCCAGAGTAAAGAGCCCTATTTAAAAATAGTATACAGTAACCAACTATCCCCCCAAATAGTACTTGGTTTGCTACTGCTTTCTATAATCTGCTTTTTTGGGGGGGGTGGCGCAGAGAGAGAGGGAGAGAGAGAGAATCTTAAGCAGGCTCCACACCCAGCGCATCGCCCAGTATGGGGCTCAATCAATCTCACAATCCTTAGATTGTGACCTGAGCCAAAATCAAGAACCGGATGCTTAACCAACTGAGCCACCCAGGTGCCCCTCTGTAATCTACTTTTAAGTTAAGAATGCTGTTGAATTGTTTAGGAAAAATAAATTTCTCGATGCAGAACTGTGATCTCATGTTAGAAAAATAGAAACTATGTCTAAAGTCTCATCTCCTACATCAAAACAGACCAAAGCCATCCCTGATGCTAGCACAGAAAAAAAAAAAATTCAATTCTAAGCTCCATATTTTGTGCTATAAACTTGTGAATAAATGACAGATTAGTATGTGCTAGCCATCCTCTTTAAAATTAGTGAGTAAGAATGGCTTATTTCAGTGGTGTGCTGGTATACGTTTCATAGGGTCTCTGAAAAATAAAACAGCCCTGGTTTGTAGGAATTGCCAAATTCCTGTGGTGTAAATACTCCTGTAATGGCCAATTTTAAACTACCAATGTGAAGTCACCAAACGCTTGAATTGGAAAAAGAAACATAGTAGCACACCATTATAAGGTATCTTTACCCTACGGGTAAAGTAGATGTTAGCCTTAAGAGCATAAATCATATTAAAATAATTAGGAAGTGATGATTTCTGAGTATTTATTACCTTTGTTTTAGTAATGATTTATTTCACTGTTTATATAATTTAATTTTTAATAATGCCTGTGTTTCACAGTCAGCTTACAAAATACTGGAAAATGTAGTAATTTCTCAGGAGCCAGTATGAATGAGCTCTAACACACCACTGGTTTATTAAGTCTTTGTTGGGAGGTTGGGAGGTTTAGTGTTGGGGAGAGATGAAGTTGGATCCATATTTATCATGTACAAAAAAGTACCATGTGGGGTGCCTGGGTGGCTCAGTTGGTTAAGCAACTGCCTTGGGCTCAGGTTATAATCCTGGAGTCCCAGGATCCAGTCCCGCCTCGGGCTCCCTGCTCAGCAGGGAGTCTGCTTCTGCCTCTGACCTTCCTCCCTCTCATGCTCTCTCTCTACCATTCTCTCTCTCAATAAATAAATAGAAATCTTAAAAAAAAAAAAGTACCATGTAGATTAAAGACTTAAATGTAAAAAAATAAAGCCAAAAATAAGAAAATATGGATAACTTTTATTTACAGGGAAAGACTTACTATCTTGACTTCAAAGCAAGAAAAAAAATCAGATTTGTCTGTGTAGATATTTAAGAGGTGTGTTTGGTAAAATACACCATAAAAAAGCCTAAAAGAAAAAAAAAAACAAAACAATAAGCTGGAGGGAAATATTGGCAACATATATGAAAGACAGAAGTTAGTATCTTGAATACTTAAAGAGCTCTTAAAATCAATAAGAAGTAAGGTTGATTAACCTAACTAAAAATGGGCAAAAGCTAGAGAATGGGCTGTTTGTGGAAGAAATAAAATTTGTTTAAAAACATTTTAAAAAGATGGGGCACCTGGGTGGCTCAGTTGGTTAAGCGACTGCCTTCAGCTCAGGTCATGATCCTGGAGTCCTGGGATCGAGTCCCACATCAGGCTCCCTGCTCAGCAGGGAGTCTGCTTCTCCCTCTGACCCTCCTCCCTCTCATGCTGTCTCTCATTCTCTCTCTCTCTCTCTCAAATAAATAAATAAAATCTTAAAAAAAACCCCACATTTTAAAAATTCTTATTTTCATTCACAAAAAAATGCAGAAATAGGATATCGTTTTTAACCTGCTAAGTTGACTTTTTAAAAAAAGATTTTATTTATTTGAGAGAGAGTGCTAGCGAGCATGAGTGGGGGGAGGGCAAAGGGAGACGAACAAGCAGACTCCCTGGTGAGCCTGAAGTGGGGCTCCATCTCAGGACCTCAAGATCATGACCTGAGCTAAAGTCAGAGGCTTAACTAACTGAGCCACCCAGGTGCCCCACTAGATTGACATTTTTAAAAAAGTGGTAACTCCTTCAGTTGTTACATATGTAGTGAAACAGACACTCTGAAACTTTTGATAATAGTGTAGATGGATGGAGACTTTGTGGGAGAGCAGTTTCTCAAAATTGAATGTACCCACCCTTTGACTGGAGATGTCATTGAGCTTATAGATGCAAAGATGTATTTACAAGGAAAGCAACCTAAATGTCTGTGAATAGTGGAGTGGTTATAATTGAAAGATACTCTAAATTTATTAAGTAAAAATCAGTGTCAAAGATTGTCCCCTTAAAAAAGAATTATTCATATGTTCCAGGAGAGTCTGGAAGGTTATCTACCAATAACAGTTATTTTAGTGAGGTGAGAGTATAGCAGATTTTCACTTTGGAGTTTATAGTAACTTGCACTTTATAGAAACACTAAGAGTTTCTTTACTATGAAGAATAGGCCTAAGGAGGTACATGATAGTGCCCCTCTTTTTTAGAGGAGGAAGCTACAGCTCAGAGAGGTCTAAGTGACTTGCGTAAGGCGCAGAGCTAATTAAGAGATACATAAAAGATGTGTGATGGAGGTTATTAACAATAATAAAGTATCCATGGGTGCCTGGGTGGCTCAGTCAGTTAAGCGTCTGGGTCCCAGGGTCCTGGGATTGAGCCCCGCATCAGGCTCTCTGCTCAGCAGGAAGTCTGCTTCTCCCTCTCCTCCCTGCTCATCCTCGCTCATTTCCCTCGTCCTCTCTGTTGCTATCTTTGTCTCTCTCTCGCTCTCAAATAAATAATAAAAAATCGGGCGCCTGGGTGGCTCAGATGGTTAAGCGTCTGCCTTCGGCTCAGGTCATGATCCCAGGGTCCTGGGATCGAGCCCCACATCGGGCTCCCTGCTCTGCGGGGAGCCTGCTTCTCCCTCTGCTTCTCTCTCTCTCTCTCTCTGTCTCTCATGAATAAATAAATAAAATCTTTTAAAAAAATTAAAAAAATAATAAAAAATCTTAAAAAAAAGAATAGAGTGTCCACAACCCAGCCTAAGAAGTAGAACATAAAACCAACACGGCAAAGCTGCCCTTAAACACCTCCCCATTCCATCTCTCTGCCTTACCTGCCCTGCCAAGAAGAAACTACTCTCCTCAGTTTTTGTTTTTTTATTGCTTACTTAAAAAAAATGGCGTGATATTTCACATATCATATAATTCACCCATTTAAAGTGTACAATTTAAGGGTCTTTAGTATATTCATAGAGTAAATTTTCTTTTTTTAATTTATTTTTTAAAGATTTTATTTATTCATGAGAGACAGGAGGAGAGAGAGAGAGGGAGAGAGAGAGAGAGAGAGAAGCAGAGGGAGAAGCAGGCTCCCAAGGAGCAGGGAGCCCGATGTGGGACTCGATCCCAGGACCCTGGGATCATGACCTGAGCTGAAGGTAGATGCTTAACCATCTGAGCCACCCAGGCGCCCGAGAGTAAATTTTCTTTTTAGAACATATTCATCACCATCAAAAGAAACATACCCATTAGCAAATCACTCTCTATTTCCCATGCCCTGGCAACCATTAATGTTTCTGTTTCTATAGATTTGCCTATTTTGGACATTTCGCATAAATAGAATCATTCAATATGTGTGGTCTTTGTGACTGATTTCTTTCACTTAGCATAATGTTTTCAAAGTTCAGCCCTTTTTATGCCTGAATAATATTCCATTGTATGGTTATACCACACTTTGTTTATCCAGTTGGGTATTAGGATTGTTTCCACTTTTTGGCTATTTTGAGTCCTACTACTTATGAACATTCACAGATGAGTTTTTTTATGTGAACATACGTTTTCATTTCTCTTGGGGGTGTGTACCTGGGAGTGGGATTGCTGGGTCATCTAGCATCTGGTAACTATGTTTAATTTTTTGAGGAATCACTAAACTATCTTCTGTAGTGGCTGAACCATTTTACATTCCCACCAACAATGTAAGAGGGTTCCAATTTCTTTACGTCCCTGTCAACACTCATTATCTGTCTTGATTGTCCCTGTCAACACTCATTATCTGTCTTGATTATAGGCATCTAGGGTGAAGTGGTACCTCACTGTGGTTTTGATTTGTATTTCCCATTAATATGATGGTGAGCATCTTTTCTTGTGCTTGTTGGCTAATTGTATGTTGTCTTTGGAGAAATAGCTGTTTAAGTCCTTTGACCATTTTTAAATTGGGTTGTCTTTTTGTTGTTGAGTTATTAAATTCTTTATGTATTCTAGATGCCAGTCCCTTATCAGATACATGATTTGCAAATATGTTCCCCCATTCTGTGGTTTGTCTTTTCACTTTCTTGGTTGTCGGTGTCCTTTAAAGCATAAAAATTTTTAATTTTGATGAAATCCAATTTATTTTCTGTTGCTTGCCCTTATGTCATATCTGAGAAGGTTTTACCTAATCCAGGATCATAAAGATTTACACTGTATTTTCTTCTAAGTTTTTTATAGTTTTAGCTCTTATAGTTAGGTCTGTGATCTCTTTTGAGTTATTTTTTTTGTATAATATGAGGTACGGATACAATTTCATTCTTTTGCCTGCAGCTATCCAGTTGTCCCATCACTATTTGTTGGAAAGATTACTATTATTTCCCAATTGAATGGCCTTGGCACCCATGTTGAAAATCATTTGGCCATAAATGTAAGAGTTTATTTCTGGATTTTCAATTTCATTCCATTGATTTATAAATTTCTCCTAATGCCAGTACCACGCTGTTGATTACTATAACATTGTAGTAAGTTGTGAAATACGGAAATGTGAGTCTTCCAACTTTGTTCTTTTTTAAGATTGTTTTGGTTATTCTGGGTCCCTTGCATTTTCATATGAATTTTAAGATTAGCTTATCCGTTTCTTAAAAAACAAAACAAAACAAAACAAAAAACCCAGATGGGATTTTGATAGGAAATTGCATTGAATCTGCAAATCAACTCGAGTATTGCCATCTTAACAGTATTAAGTCTTCCAATCCATGAACATAGGCTGTTTTCCCATTGATTTGATCTTCAATTTCTTTCAACAGTTTTGTAGTTTTCAGAGTATGTTTTACACATCTTGTTAAATTTATTCCCATGTATTTTATTATTTTTAACAATATTGTAATTGGAATTGTTTTCTTAATTTCATTTTTGGATTGCTCATTGCTTGTGTGTATAGTTGATTTTTCTATATTGAGCTTGTTTTATTTTCTTATTTTTGTTTTTATTTTAAATAGACTTTATTTTTTAGAGCAGTTTTAGGTTCACAGCAAAATTGCGTAGAAAGTACAGAGAGTTCCCATAAACCCACTGATCCTGGGCATATGCAGTCTCCCTCACTGACTATCCTGAACCAGAGTGATAACATTTGTTATAATCAATGAACCTACATTGACACATCATTGTCACCCAAAGTGCATAGTTTACATTAGGGTTTACTCTCGGTATTCTGCATTCTGTGGGTTTTGACAAATGTATAATGACATTGTATCCTACAGAATAATTTTTTTTTAATTTTTAAAATTTTTTTTTAAAGATTTTATTTATTTATTTGACAGAGAGAGACACAGCGAGAGAGGGAACACAAGCAGGGGGAGTGGGAGAGGGAGAAGCAGGCTTCCCGCCGAGCAGGGAGCCCGATGCGGGGCTCGATCCCAGGACCCTGGGACCATGACCTGAGCCGAAGGCAGACGTTTAACGACTGAGCCACCCAGGCGCCCCCCCTACAGAATAATTTTGTTGCCTAAAAATCCCCTGTGCTCTACTTGTTCATTTATTCTTTTTCCCTAATCCCTCGCAACCACTCATCTCTTTACTGCCTCTGTAATTTTCCCTTTTCATGTCATATAGTGGAATCAGAATGTATGTAGCTTTTTCTGGTTAGCTTCTTTTACTTAGTAATATGCATTTAAGTTTCCTCCAGGTGTATTCGTGGCTTTATAGCTCATTTCTTTTTAGTGCTGAAAAATACTACATTGTCTGGATGTACCACAGTTTATTTATCTATTCACCTACTGAAGGGTGTCTTGGTTGCTTCCAAATTTTGGCAATTATGGCTAAAACTGCTATAAACATTTATGTGCAGGTTTTTGTGTAGACGTAAGTTTTCCGCTCCTTTTGGTAAATACTAAGGAGCATGATTGCTGGATTGTATGGTAAGAGTATGTTGTGTTTGGTAAGAAATTGCCAACTGTCTTCCAAAGTGGCTGGACTGTTTGAATACATTCTTACCAGCAATGAATGAGAGTTCCTGTTGCTCCATGTCTTTGTCACCAGTTGATGTTGTTGGTGTTCTTAGACTTGGCCATTCTAAGCAGTGTGTAGTGGTATCGTCTATTTGCATTTCCCTGATGACATAGATTGGAGCACCTTTTCATATGCTTATTTGCTATCTATATATCTTCTTTGGTGAGGTGTCCCTTAAGGTCTTTGGCCCATTTTTTTAATTGGGTTTTTTTTCATATTATTGAGTTTTAAGGGTTCTTTGTAGATTTTAGATGACAATCCTTTATTAAATGTCTTTCGCAAATATTTTTTCCTTGTCTGTGGCTTGTCTTCTCATTATCTTGATACTTTATTTTTTAAGAGTTTTATTGAGGTAAAATATGCATGCTAGAAAATTCTCCCATTTAAAGTTTTAGTAAATTTTTAGTTATGCAACTATCACCATAATTAGTTTTAAAACAGTTCTGTCACCCCCCCAAAATTCACTAAACAATATATTGCTTAGTTTTGCTTATTTGGGGGCTTTATACAAATGGTAAACAGATTCTAGAGTACTTGGAACTCCTTAGAGAAAAGTATAAATACAGAATGCAGTAACTTTAAACTTTGGGTTTTTTTTCTAATTAACAAACATGATAAAGAGTTGAGATGAGTTTGTTTTTTCTTCATCAACAGTTAGTGAATCTTTGAGGGAACAGATCAATCAGGGTTTATACAGAATCTGTATACTTTAGAGCATGATTTCCCTATTTATTCAAGCTCCTGAAAGCGGAGGAAATGCCAGACTAGGTTAAATATAAAAATGGCTTTTTGAGGAATACCTTTAAATTTCTCTGTTGCTAACTTTTTATGGTGTCCATGATATCTTCAAAGATAGTTGCATAAGTCTCACCACCTTGTTAGCCTTAGCAAATAAAAATCATTCTTTTCTATTAAAATAAACTTAGTTGGGTTTCTTACTTAAACTAATGACTCTATTGTTTTTTGAATCTGAGTTTGGGGGAATTTGGTTTTAGGGATAACTTCTGAATTTGAATACTGAGCAGCTGCTATTACTTAACAGCTGCATCCTGATAGCTTGATTCCTTGAGGAATGCTGTGGGAACCGTGGTTTATAAGAGATGGTGGGAGGAACTGTTAGTTTTACAGACTTCCCCAGTGATTCAAGTTGTTGAGAGTTAAAGATTGAAGTACTAGTTTTTCCAGTTTCAGTGTTTTACCATTCTGTAATTCCATGAGGTATTTGTGAAAGGAGTTCATAATCTTATCGTTAGAAGAAAATTTAAAAAAAGACGTTTAAAAAAAATGACTTTGCATGATCCCCGAGATGATTTTTCTGTTGCCTTAGTTATGATTCAACAGTACTAGTGACAAAAGTAGCAACAACTAATTTGGGTTGTATTTCAATATCACTTGAGTTCCTAACTTGAATTTGAGAGTAATATAAAGTTACCACATGGTTTGTAGGATCTCTACTTCATGGGAGTGTCTAATGAGGTCCATTCTTCCTCAAAACTAGAAATCCGTTTATTTCCATAAAAGGTTTGTTTTGTGGTTGTAGAGGTAGAAGAGACACAAAGATCATTTCCTCTAATATACTCAAATGATGCTCCAGTAACTGATGATTCCTTCCTTCAATTTTGCTATACAGGGGGATATATTGGATTTCTCAAATTATTATAAATTTAATTTTTTAGAAAATAATGTCATGTAATTTAGTGGGCAAGATTTGAAAGGTGATGCCTGTTGAAACTGCATGAATTAGAATAGGGTATTGAAACTCCAGAGAGAGAGAAAACAGTTATAGACAGGACAGATTTTGACATATTTTTCTTGGGATCCCTGTAGTGATGACTCTATAATCCTCATTTGGTGACTTTAATTCCGAGTGTTATTGTCCTTTTGACTTTGTGCTCAAAAGAGTTCTGTATCTAATACTAACTCTATGCCCATTTCCTTTCATTTAGTTCTCTTTCACTGAATGTTAATACCATTATTAAGCTTCCTATAACACTTAAAAAATGAGGGTGAATGAGGATTCTCAAAGTGAATTTCTGGATTTAAAAAAAAATCCTTGCTAAAATCAAAACCTGGACTTGTACAGTATTTAGGTAAACATTCTTAAATTTACTAAAATGTTGTCTTTGGATAATGATGAAAAGTTTAATATTAAAGCCATGTGTGGTATAATTAACACAGTGAACTATGGAATAAATGCTTTCAGCAAAAGTTATTAAATTACAACAGATTGACAGCTCTTTTATCATTAAGACAATAACCAAGTCACCCCTTATCTTTTTTTGTTTGTTACGTTCTCAGTTGGGTAACCCAACTGGAATAATTTACCCCCAAATAAACATCATGGCTGAATACTACTAGTGTCTCAAGATGGCATACTTCCGTTATAAAGCTTGATATATAGTCTCCAAAAGGAAAAAAAAATTGAAGATGATTTATGTATGTACACCATTTTTTCCCCAGTCTACTTAGTTTCTTACTTGATTTCTCAGGGTTTGGGTTGTAAAAACAAATCATTTTATTGTATCTTTCTTATTAAACTTTGTTCTTTTAAAAGTATTTGCTAAAATGCTCTCCTGAAAGGGGAGATGATTTTATAGTATGAAAGTCCTTTTATGTTTTGTCTGTATTTGTCTATATAAAGAAAGTTCTTAATTCCTTTCTCCAAAGATGTTTGTAGAGTCAACTTTTGGAAGATTTATCCCTTCAGTCTCGTAAAAGATCAATTAGTAATATGGAACATCTTATTCCCCACTCTTTCTTCTGGACCTTTTATGACAAATAGGGAGGTCACAGAAAGGGATCGTGATATAATGAGAAACCCTGAGAGGTGCATTTGGAAACAAATAATTAAAAACTGAATGAAATGAGAAAGGAGTGATTATTTACGTGTTGAAAAACTGCAAGCCTTGAGAAAAGTTAAGGCAAAATAATGTTTTATGGAAAACCCTACGAAAGTAATGGGTCTAAATTGTTTAAATAGCTGTGATTTGAGTTAAGTAGTTGGGTGAATGTACAGATTTAAGATGTTAAAAATAATTTTTTTAAGATGTCAAAAATAATTTTCTGAACCCAAATATAAGACTGCAACATTTTTATTGCTAACTTGGACAATAACATAGAAGGCTTATGAAATTTCCCAAACAACAGGAGCTAGGAAAGACGGTTAACATAGTAGATGACAATTACTCAGGGAGAGCCCTCTAAGAATGAGAGGCAGAAATTGACAAATAGAAATTTAGGAGGGTTAAATGTAAAGGCTTGAATTTAGAGTTATCTTTAAATTAGCAAACATTTATTGAAGACCTGTGTACTAGACTTTGAGCACTGAGGCTGTACAGGGAACAAAATTTATTTGATGTTAAGTAGGGAAGGCAGACATTTAAAAATCTCCTGAGATAATTTACTCACATTCACATTCTGCAACTTATTGGCCGTGTGACTTTAAGCAAGTTGCTTTAGCTCTTTGTGTCTCAGTTCCATCTTATATAAAACAGGGATTATAATGGTACCTTATCTCGGGTTCTTTTGAGAATTAAATGAGGTAATATTTGTAAAATGCTTAATATAGTGCTTACCCATGGTAAACAATACATATTAGTTGTTTTTATGGTTATCTCTTAACACTTAGCGTCTTTTTTTTATGGAGGAAAATTAGAGTGATTATGGTACCTAGTCTAATTGGTGAGGCCCAGAAACCTTCCCTGACGAAATCCCTACCTTGAAGAAGCTTGTATTTGAATCTTTGTAAACAAATTTCAGTTAAGATACGCATACAGACAGGCACAGGATGCTTACTGTGGGAAGATGTAGGTGGGATACCCAGACCCTCAGTTTGTACAATTACAAGAGACATTTCTTACAGCACTGTATTGTGAATGGTAGTCCCTGTAGTTATGCAGTGTATTTTTTTGTAGTAGGCCAAATTAGGGGAGGGGCATCTGAGTTAAATTTTGATGGCAAAGGTCAAGGGATGTCCAACAGAGGGAATTTCATGTACAGAGTAATGGGGACGTGTGAGACCCATGGTACTCTGGGACCTGGAATTACTTCATTATGGCTAAAGTTAAAGATGAGCTGGGATGGTTGAGAGTGATTGTTAAGAGATGAGATTAAGAAGGACCTTGTTTTCAGATTTTATCTGAATCTAGGAAGCTTTTGGATAAGTTAAATAGAGGATTAAGCGATCAGATTTATTTTTATAATGTGCTCAGGCAGTACAGAGAGGGAATGGTTTGCAGTAGGAACAGGTCTAGCAGCGAGGAGGCAAGCATAGTAGTCTAGGACAGTGCTCCTCCTAATGTGGACCACAAACTTTATTACAAGCTGGCAGTGGTGAAAGTACCTTTCTCCTTACTTGCTTGAGGCTCATCCCTAGACATTTAGAAACTTGATGGCAGCTTGGCATAGTTCAAGGTTGATAACCTTTGCTGAACTTGCAGTGTTCTTGAGCAAGTCTTACACTCGTCTCAAGACAGCTCTTTTCTCCACTGCCCACAACAGCTATTTCAAACCTCTGTCACCTCAAGTTCCTACTCCACCTCTTCCTCACTTTCCACAGATGACTTCATCCTCTATTTCACAGAGAAAATAAAGCTAAAGGATGCAGGAACTGGATAACTTCCTGTTCCACCCACAGACAAATATGCATGTCAATGTTATTCAGCTTTCCTCCACTTTTCAGGTTGTCTCTAGATCCTGTTCTCTCCCATTTTTTTCCAGGGCCTTTTTTCTTTTTATCATCTTAAGTTTTCAACCTCTGCCTCTATAGTACCTTTACCTATACCTATAAACTTGCTTAAGGCTCATCACCAAATTCAGTCTTTATCATCGTTTAGATTACCAGTCTAATTTCTCTCTTTCCCTTCATAGCCATGCTCCTTGAATGATTAGTTTTCAGTTATTGTCTCCACTTCTCATTTTCTCCCAATCCGCTCTATGTTCCTTTCTTGTGCATATCGTACAGCTCAAACTGCTCTGACAAACTAGCAGGTAGGTACCGAATCCAGTGAGCACATTTCCGCCCTATGACTTATTTTCCTAATGGCTAATGATATTGAGTATCTATCTTGTTTGCCATCTCTTTATCCCTTTTGTAAAGTACCTGTTCAAGTCTTTGCTCATGTTTAAATTGGGTTGTTTGTTTTCTTAATATTTGAGCAGTCTTTATATATTCTGGATATATGTCCTCTTTTAGGTATGTGATTTGCAAATATTTTTCTCTCATTCTGTAGTTCTTTTTTAAAAATATTCTCTCAACATTTTAATTTTGGTGAAGTCCAGTTGATCAGTTTTTTCTTTTATGGATCCTGCTTTTGGTGTCCTGTTTATAAACTCTTTACCTGACAGGACATGAGGATTTCTCCTGTGTTTTCTTCTAAAAGTTGTATAGTTTTATGGTTTATGTTGAGATCTATAATCCATGCTTGAGTTAATTTTTGTTTAAGTTGTAATGTTTATGCCAAGCTTTTTTTCTTTTTAACATGTGGATATCTAGTTTTTCCAACACCATTTGTTGAAAAGCAGATCCTATCCTTTCTCCATTGACTTGATTTTGTATCTTTTTCAAAAATCAACTGGCCGTATTTGTATGTATCTCATTTTTTCTTTAACCGATAGATTATTTAGAAGTGTTTTTAATTTTAAAAATTGATACTTATTTTTAGTTTACTACCTTGTAACATTATTTTGTTAGGATTTGAATATGTCTGCATTATACCATTTTCTTTGAATTTGAGATTTACCTACGACTTAGTATATGATCACTTTTTATAAAAATTCTTTGTGTCTGAAACATGTTTATTCTGCAGTTATTTCGTGTAATGTTTTGTGTATGTTCACTAAAGTTTGCTAATTGTGTTTAAATGCTATATGCTTTATATAATTAAATGTCATTAAACATTTTTATATGCATAATCTTTCAGTTGATAAGTACCGAAAATATATTGTTAAATCTTACTCTGGTGAGTTTTTTTTATTTCTCCTCTTAGATCTCCCACTTTGCTTTTATATGTTTTGAAACTTTTATTATGTACAAGTTTAGAATTTATATCCTTCTATTATATTGAGCCTATAAACATGTATTCACTCTTATCTCTAAAAATTCCTTTTCCACAAAGTTTATCTTTTAATAATGTAGCTACCACTTTTTCTTTATTTTATTTATTTATTTTTTTAAGATTCTTATTTATTTATTTATCAGAGAGAGCACACAAGCAGGGGGAGAGGCAGGCAGAGAAAGAAGCAGGCTCCCTGCTGAGCAAGGAGCCCAATGTGGGTCTTGATCCCAGGACCCTGGGATCATGACCTGAGCCGAAGGCAAACGCCTAACCGACTGAGCCACCCAGGAATCCCTTTTTCTTTATTTTTAATTAATTTTTATTGTAATTGTAATTTACATGCAATAGAATATACTTATGTATATAGTTTGAGTTTTGACAAGTAAGCAAGCATCACCCCAGTGAAGATGCAGATCATTTCAGTACCCCAGGAAGTTCACTACCATGTACTGTCCTCCTTCTGCCCTAGGCCACAACTTTTTTCATTGCTATCATCTTTGATTAATTTTACTTGTTCTTAGATTTTATATATATGGAATCATACTGTATGTACTCTTTTGTGCCAGTCTTATTTCACTCTGCATGTTTTTATAATTCACCCATGTTGCTTGCCTGACTCCCAAGTTATGAAAGTATTTGCCTTTGCTTTTTTTTTTTTAGAAATTATATACTTTTAGTTTTTATGTTCCATCTCAAAATAATTTTTGTGTATGGAATAACGTAAAGGTTTGAAGGTTTTTTTGTTTTTGTTTTTTTTTTTTTTTTAGTGCTAATAACCTGGTCTTAACAGTACTTTTTGTTGAAAAGACTTTCCTTTTCTCATTGAATTGCCTTGCTCTGCAGTGGAAAATCACTTGATTCTGTAAATATAATCTAGTCTGTACTTTTATTCTGTTTCATTGGTCTTTTTGTCTATTCTTATGTTCATGCCATGCTGTCTTGATTATTGTAGCTTTAGAGCAGGATTTCTCAACCTCAGTACTATTGACATGTATTTGTCATGTTGTTGTGAACTTTCTCTTATGTATTGTATGGTGTTTAACAGCATGCCTAGCCTCTGCCCACTAGGTGCTAGTAGCAGCCCTCTAGTTCTGACAACCAAAAATGTCTCCAGACAATGCTAAATATTCCCTAGGGGACAAAATCACCCCCAGTTGAGAACTACTTCTTTAAAGTAACTCTTGAAGTCAGACAGTGAAAGTCCTCCAACTTTCAGGGTCTCATTCAGAATTATTTAGCTATTCTAGAACCTTTGTATTTCCCTACCATTATAGAATTAACTCATCAATTACTATTTAAAAATCTGTTGGGATTTTGATTAGGATTATGTTAAATATGTAGATCAATCAGATGAAAATTGACAACAAAATTGAGGCTTCTAATCCATGAATATGGTATGTCTCCACTTATTTTTTTTTTCAAGATTTTATTTATTTATTTGACAGTGAGAAACACAGCAAGAGAAGGAACACAAGCAGGGGGAGTGGAGAGGGAGAAGCAGGTTTCCCACCAAGCGGAGAGCCCGATGCAGGGCTCGATCCCAGAACCCTGGGATCATGACCTGAGCCAAAGGCAGACGCTTAATGACTGAGCCACCCAGGCGCCCCTCCACTTATTTTTGTCTTTAATTTCTCTTGGCGGTGTTTTGGAGTTTTCATTATAAAGGTCTTGCACACATTTTATTAAATTTGCTCCTAAGTACTTAATATTTTCCAATGCTTTTGAAATGGTATTTTTAAGTTTCACTGTTTTATCTCCTTAACTAGTTGTAGGCCTTCTTGCCCTGTCCACAGCTTTATGCTCAGTTAAGGCACCATGGCACTAAAAGGGGATCTCTTTCACTAGTCCTATTTCTCTATCCTACTGAAGGCCTTATGGGAAAAAATTGGCAGATGTTAGGTCTGCAGGTCCTCAAGTTTCTAGTCAGTCAAACCAACCCATTTTCAGCAAATAAAACTTTGCTAAAAAGTTTGTTTTCTCCTTAGCCTTCTTAGTGATCAGTTTGCTTCTCTCACTGTGTCTCAGCCTGAAAGGGGCTTTGGATGTTTTCTCTCTTAGCAAGGGCTTCTCCCTTTCTGGAATTTAGTTTATTTACATTTGTTTGAATTCTTAACTTTCATGTATACAACCAACCAGGAAACGATGATATTGCTTTTTCCTTTGTTAGGAAGGAGTATCTTGTAAATTTCTATACCCTAATTGGAAATGGTTACCTGTTTTCTTTGCTCAGTGTTTTGGTATGTCTTTTAACTTCTTTTTTATTATCTTTTTACTTCCAACATTTCTATGTCCTTATATTTTAGATCTCTCTGGTAAAGAACATGTATTTAATTTTTTTAATCTCAACAGTCTTTTTAAGTGAAGCATTTAATCCATTTACATTGAGCATGAGTACTGATCTTTTTGAATTTATTTCTACCATATATTTTCCGTATGTCTTACTTTTCTTATTTTTGTATTTCTCTTTACTTGCTTTTGAATTGCTGGAGATTTCATACCTCCTTTCTCTAATAAGTTTCATCGCTTGTTTCTGTTTTTTCAGTTGTAGAAATTTTATTTTTTAAAAAGATTTTATATATTTGGGAGAGAGCGAATGAGAGAGCATGAGCTGGGGGAGGTCAGAGGGAGAGGTAGAAGCAGACTCTCGGCTGAGCAGAAGCCTGACACGGGGCTGGATCCCAGGACCCTGAGATCCTGACCTGAGCCTAAGGCAGACATACTTAATCGACTGAGCCACCAGGTACCCCTGTCGTAGAAATTTTAAAGTGCATATTTAAAGTCCGTAGGCAATAATACTGTCTGTTTTCAGATCTGGTCTTTTTTTTTTTAAGATTTTATTTTTAAATAATCTCTATACCCAACATGGGACTCAAACTTATAACCCCAAAGAGTCCCATTCTATACTGACTGAGTCAGCCAGGTGCCTCTGGTCAGTTTTTTAAAAAAAATAAGCTCTATGCACAACATGGGGCTTGAATTCAACAACCCCAAGATCAAGAGTTGCATGCTCTACCAACTGAACCAGCCAGGCACCCCCAAATCTGGTCAATTTTAATTGTCCCCTATTCCTATATCATACTTTTTTCCCTATTTCTTCATATTAAAAATACTTATTTCACGTTATGTATCTGATCATTCTATTGTCTGCAGTCTTTCTTGGTCTAATTCTGTAGTTTGCTATTCATTGGCTCAGATTCATAGATGATTCTTGTGATTTTTTAAATTGTGAGCTTATGGCCTTTGGAACTTTTTTGTAAATTTTTTGAGGCTAAGAATCAGATATTTTTTCAGAGATAATTTGAGTGTCTAGAGGAATCACCCCTTTTAAGTAAATTTTTGACCTTAGTTTTTTTTGGCCACACAACTAGTTTGAATTGTAGCACCACAGGGGTGCAGACTTGTGGTTAAGAATTCTCAGTGAAGACATGTTCCTGTTTAACTGCTCTACCGTGAACCAAAGCCAATAAAAACCCTATTCCTATCATCTCCTTCTGCAGAATGAGTTTTTTCCCTGTTTTACCCTCTAAGGATGCAAGTTTTTGGGGATTCTTGTCATTAGACAGGTGTTAATCCATTCTGTCTCCATGGTAGGGTTCAAGGTAGCCTTTTCTTTCTTTTTTTTTTAACGATTTCTTTTTATTTAGAGAATTTGTTAGCGCCTGCATGCGCGCATACACCTGGCGGGGGAGGGGTAGAAGGAGAGGGAGGGAGAGTTTGTTTTGTTTTTAGATTTTATTTATTTGAGAGAGAGAACGAGCAGGGGGGAGGGCCAGAGGGAGAGGGAGAAGCAAGCTCCCTGCTGAGCAGGGAGCCTGATGCCAGGGCTCAATCCCAGGACCCTGGGATCATGACCTGAGCTGAAGGCAGAACCGAATGAGCCACCCAGGTGCCCCTCAGGGTAACCTTTTCATCTCAATCAATAGCCCATTAAAACCTAGACTTTTCCCCCCAAGGATTAGCCAGTAGCTCCAGGGAAAGCTCTAGCTATAGTGTTCCTCACACTTACGAATTTATGCTTTTTTGTTTTTGCCCTCAGGACTTCCTTTTCTTCCCTCAAAGTTAGCCATATATTTTAAAACGTGTATATTTTAAAATACATTTTATCCAGCATTCTAGGTACATTTTCAACCTGATTTCCTATTACCCTATACCAGTGTATCTTTGGGAGTTACCTCTATTTGTTTTTGAAGTATGACAAGCGACAAGGTATAGTATAAGGGGAAAAATAAAGTCTACATTCAGTCCTATCTCTAAGCTTGGAATGTCCTTTTCCTGCTTCGATGGTGGCAAAGGCATCCTATGCTTCACTCACTTCAGTTCTTTTTCTCTCTAGATATTCTCCCCTTCTGGCTCAACTCCCACCCTCATCTTATACCCCCAGACAGAATGAATTAATCTCTTACATTTGTTCCCATACTGCTTTATATGTATCTTTCTTAAAAAGGAAGATATCCCTGTAGACACAAAGAGAGTGGATTTCATTTATTTCTATGTCCCTAGCATGTATTAGGCATTCACTAAAGTTTGTTGAATTGAATTCTCAAAATCTTTGTAACTTAATTTACTGTTTATTTTTGGGAAATAACTTTTTAAGCAGTTAAAGTTTATTCAGCATATTGAAGATAAAATAATTTTTATCTAGTGTTTGCTAAATTGCTTGGGCTGATTATATTTAAGGAAAGATTAAAGTGCGATTAAAATGTTATCTGTCTTACAATCTCTAGAGGGACTGGGGTGGTATGATTTTGGAACAGATGGATATTTAGATTCTAATTCTAAATTCTAGTTTACTTTAAAATTATGGACTATGTAGGGGCCCCTAGCTGGCTCAGTTGGAGGAGCATGCAAGTCTTGATCTTGGGATTGTGAGTTTGAGCCCCACATTGGGTGTGGAGATTATGGGGGGGGGAGAAAAAAACGTTTAAAAAATGGAGTCTAGAATTTTCTAGAAGCACCTTTTGTGTCTGGAACATCAAAGGGAATTTTTGCCTTTGGGGTATTTTTTTTTATATAAGATTATTTTATTTATAATTTGTTAGAGAGCACGTACAAGCAGAGGGAGCATCAGGCAGGAGGGAGAAGCAGGCTCCCTGCTGAGCAAGGAGCCCGATTCAGGGCTCAATCCCAGAACCCCAGATCATGACCTGAGCCGAAAGGCAGACACTTAACTAACTGAGCCACCCAGGCATCCTGGGGCACTATTTTTTAAAAATGAAAAAAAGGGAAGTTTTCTACATGACCTTGATTACTTGGGCATGTATAGTGTTTTCTGTTGCCTGAATTTAATTCTCTTTTTCTATAGAAAATTACGTGGTCATTTTGTGGCTATTATATACTTGTCCTGTAATAAGAAAAACAAGTGGGTGTCCAGTGGAGAAGCTGATTTTCTTAAACACATGTCCCTTCTGCTTAGCATTCTTTTGCATATTTGAAGATGTGTAGATGAGGAAAAGAATTAAGTAGTAGTATGAAAAAGAGATGGGAGAGAACAGGGACAGGTAGGGGAGAAGACCAACGAGAACAGAAGGTGAGATGACATACCGGTCGAGGCACAGGTAAGAGAAGGCAGAAGGAAGCGGCAGTACCAGAGGTTGGGGGTGGACAGCAAGCTGGCTCACACTGCTCCAAGGAATGTGTTCCACATGTAAATGGTTTTCTGATACCCACTTTTTGTTTTAACATCTCCACAATCAAGATGTTTCTTACCATCAGTCACAACCCATAGATTAATAAACAGCATGTTTGTTTTTCTTTTCAGTGGTACATAAAACAATGGCACATTTACCATTAGTGGCATCTTACAGTTAATGAAATAGGGTATAACTTTACATTGCTCATAAGGAGGAATATTGGTTGTATTACCCTGTTTACATTATATGATCTGGCAGACAAAACAGTTTTTTAAAACATTCAGAAACAGATTCTCAGCATTAAACTGATTCAGACAGCTGACTCTTGATCTTATTTCAGTAGAAATCTCCAAGGTGGTTTATGTGAAATAAGCAACTACTTTTGTAAAATGCCCACCACTAAACAGGCTGCATTTGCAATTGCCAGAAATACTGAATTGCGTGTAAGTAATCACTCGACAGAAATGAAAGTGACCTTTCCCCATCCTTTTTAGTTGAGGGGCTGTTTCCATGCATCACCTAATTATTCTTTATTAGGCAAGAAAAACTTGTGTTGTAACTTCTTATTGGCATTGCTTAGATAACATCTTTGCACAATTTGTGCCTCAAGTTCATCTCTGTATTTTATTGTTGAATCTCTTTGGAATTTTGACATTAACTGTTGAGCCCATGGACTTGTCTTTTTTGACAGAGTTGGGCATTTGAGTGAAAATAACTCAAACTATTCTTAAGTTTTCCTCTTTTGTTTTGGCTGCTATAAAGCTCATAGCCAACTGTGCAGCCTTCTTGGTTAAGGAATGTAGAATAACTTAGCTTATGTTTTGCATACAGACCACCTTCAGTCCCCCGCATCCTCACTTCAAAACTTTCCTACCCATTTTTTCTCCTTCCCAGACTTATTTCCTCTATTTTTTTTTTTTTTGATCCTATACTGTATGTTTCTTTCTTAGCTACCTCTCATTTGTTTTGGAATGGGTAAGATATAAATAAAGGCCAAAAACACCAACAATAAAATCCATCTTTTAAAACCTTTTTTCCACGTAGTGAAAACAGCAAATTGAAACAGGTGAAGCAGGAAGTCCATTTTTGTTTTCCTTTCCTCATACATGTATTAAGTGTGGTGAGTTGTTTTGAGGAAAGGAGAATTTTGTTTTGCTGAATCATTTGTGATTGTTCTAGTGTTTGGGGTCTAAAAAGGATTGTGAACTCTTTCAAGTTATTTCTAAGTTAGAGACTGGATTTTTAAAGAAATGGTAATGATAAACATTGAACGACTTTAGGAGTTAGTTACTATTGATTGGCTGAAAGAGTGAGAGAAGTTATATTCTTTTCTAACAGGAAAGGTGCTTCTCTCCTGGCATTTTGCTTGAGAATGGAAAAGGTAGAAAAGTACCCTTATTTCTATACATCTGTGGGTATGTGTTTTAAGTTGAGTTAATTATGTGAATAAAATACAGAGAACCTGTAGTTTATAAAGCAGTGAAAGGAAGGAAATGGGGATGGATAGGGTTAACTATCATTGGTGTCTGTATTTTATTCAAACATTTGTCCTCTCTTTAACCAAATTGAGTCCAATGTGGGAATTGGACTCCTCTCACCATTGGCATATTTTCCTTTTTCTCCCTATTTCTTCTGCTTCTGAAGTAACAGTGTAGCGTGAAAGAGTGAGAATTAGAGTCAAAGCTATACATAAAATGATACTAATCTAATACTTTGTGTCATGCCAACTTTTTTTTTTTAATGTTTACTCCTCTTGGTGCTTTCTGTTGTTGTTAGTACCTCTGTCCCCTTTCCTCCCTTTGCCTGTTCTTATCTTTTTTTGCTGTGCACTTTTTTCTTTCTTACACTAGATAGAAACCTCCTTTCCCTTTCTTCCCCTGTTTGCCAGCCGTTGGGGATAAAAGTCATTCTGGAGAATTGTCTTAGAATACTGAAATTATAACTATTTCTAAGCCTATTAGGCATCTGGCACTGTAAATTAAAACAGTCTAGAGATTAAAATCAGGCATCTTGATCAGTTTGATGCAGAGAATACTATTATATTAAACCTTGCATTAATATGGAGGGAATTAATAAGAAAATGTTTGGAAACTTAAGCTTCTTCTTGTCAGTGATGTGTTATTCATTTGTACTAGAGATGATAAATGAATTCTATGTTTTATATTTATGTTTTATAACATTAACTTTACATTACTATCATAGTGTCTTTCCTATAAGCTTTGAAAGAAGATTAATTCTTTTTAACAAATATAAATTCACAGAAAATTCCAGTCTTTCTGAAGCACTTTATAATTTAGATTGTGGAACAGAATTCTTACAAGGTGTTCATTCCACCTTAAAGTGTATGTTGTTACTTAAACACTGAAAAGAGTAAGTCCCAGGAACGAGTCCTGCATCAGGCTCCCTGCTCAGCAGGGAGTCTGCTTCTCCTTTTGACCCTCCCCCGTCATGCTCTCTCTCTCAAATAAAATCTTTAAAAAAAAGAACACTGAAAAGAATAAGCAAATAAAATGGCATCGAATGAAGCATATTAATGCCTCCAGTCAGCTAAAATTATGAAAGAGTACTGCTTCAGTCTGCTTCTATACATTTTTTTTTTCCTCCTAGAAGGTGTATGTGTGCTTATTTTTGGTAAAGGTAGCTGAATGGGAGTTTAGATCATTGCCTATCTAAAAGAAGAGAATTAAAATTTATTTATTAGAGGATTTCCTGAAATAATACACCTTTTTTTCAGACACTGAAATAAAAATGTCTGTAAAACCTTTGATTATATTATAAAATAAATCATGTTATTTTTAAAAAGTTAATGGATTTTTTTTTAGAGCAGTTTTAGATTCACAGCAAAATTAAGTTGAAAGTACAGAGTTCCCAGGTATCTCTCTCACCTTCCCCTTCAGTCTGCCTACTATCAGTATCTCATACCATTGTGGAACATTTATAACAATTGATGAACCAACATTGGCACATACCATCATCCAAAGTCCACAGTCTACATTAAGTTCATTCTTTGAGTTGTGTAGTCTGTGGGTTTTGGCAAATGTCTAATGACATATCCAATCTTAAAGTATCATACAGAATAGTTTCACTGCCCCCCAAATCTTTATCCCTCCTTCTCCCCAAACTGACAATCACTGATCTTTTTACTGTCTCCATGGTTTTGCCTTTTCCCGAATGTCATATAGTTGGACTCATATAATATGCAGCTTTTTCATATTGGCTTTTTTCACTTAGTAATATGCATTTAAGGTTCTTGTCTTTTTGCTGCTTGATAGCTCATTTCCTTTTAGTGCTGAATAATATTCCTTTGTAGGGACTTAGCACAGTTTATCTGTTCACCTGTTGAAGGGCATATTGGTTTCTTCCAAGTTTGGGTAATTATGAATAAAGTTTTTGTAAACATTCATGTGCAGGTTTTTGTATGGTCATAAGTTTTCAGCTTATTTGGGTAAATGCCAAGGAGTGTGACTACTGGATTCTATGATCATGTTACTGTTTGTTAAAAAAGAAATTCTATAGAACAAATAAAAAACCCACAAAATCTTCCTCTTGCTAGCAAAATTAAACCTGGTCCAGGAAATTGTTGAAGACTTTTCTGGGGGTCATTTCAGTTGTGGTGTTAGTAAATTTTATCACTGCTGTTATTTCCTTATGCCAGCATTACTACAGTGTTCTCATAGTTGGTCTCCTGATAGCCGGTTTCATCCACTTTCCATTTTATTTTGTCCTTATTTGCAGGCTTAGTGGAAGATTAAATGAGATTGTGCTTGTAATGTGCCTAGTACAGGGCCAGATTCAGAGTAGTCATAGAATTTTGGTACAGCGCCCTTTCTACCCCATTTCCTCAATTTGTTTGTTAATAAAGTGCATCCATAGCCCTACCGTGCCTTTAAAGGACCCCTAAAAACCAACCTCAGCCTCTACTCCTAGATTTATTGTACTGTTATGGATTCTTTCCTTTTTATTTATTTTTTTGTTTTTTGCTGTTGTTTAATTATAAAAATAGGACATAAAATTTACCCTTTTAGCCATTTTTAAGTGTACAGTACAATAGTGTTAACTATATGCACATTGCTGTTTTAATAGAGCTCTAGAACTTTTCGTCTTTCAAAACTGAAACTCTCTATCCACTGAACAACTTCCCATCCCCCATTCCCCAACCATAGTATCCATTTTCTACTGTGTTTCTATGAGTTTGACTACTTTAAATAGCTTATATAAGTGAAATTATGCAGTATTTGTTTTTGTGACTGGCTTATTTCCCTTAGCATAATGCCCTCAAGGTTCATTCATGTTGTGGCATATGACAGGATCTTCTTTTTTAAGACTTTTTTAACACATACACAAACATACACACACACATATATATGTAAAAGAATATCATATATATACATATTTTTTTATCTGTTCTTTTGATGGATGGATGCTTCCACCTCTTGGCTATTGTGAATAGTGCTTCAATGAACATGGGTGTGCAAATAGCTCTTTGAGTTCCTGTTTTCAGTTCTTTTGGATGTATACCAAGAAGTGGGATTGCTGGATCATATGGTAATTCTATTTTTAATTTTTTGAGGTACCACCATACGGTTTTCTTTTTTTTAGATTTATTTATTTGAGAGAGAGAGAGTATGAGCAGGGGGAGGGCAGGGGGAGAGGGAGAAGCTGACTTGCCACTAAGCAGGGAGCCTGATGCAGGTTGTGATCCCAGGACCCTGGGATCATGACCTGGGCCAAAGGCAGACGCTTAACCAACTGAGACACCCAGATGCCCGAGGTACGTCCATACTGTTTTCCATAGTAGCTTCATTATTTTACATTCCAGCAACAGTGCACAAGGGTTCCAGTTTCTCCACATCCTCACCAGTACTTGTTTTGTTTTGGTTTTTTTGATAGTGGCCATCCTAATGGTGTAAGGTAGTATCTCATTGTGGTTTTGGTTTTGATTTGCATTTCCTGAATGATTAGTGATATTGATTGAGCATCTTTTCATATGTTTGTTGTCCATTAGTGTATCTTCTTTGGAGAAATGTCTGTTCAAGTCCTTTGCCCATTTTTTAATCAAGTTATTTTTTGTTGAGTAGTAGGAATTTTAGAAGAATATTTGTGTGATATTAATCTCTTATCAGATATATGGTTTGCAGATATTTTCTCCCATTTTGTAGGTTGACTTTTCACTCTACTGATTGTTTCCTTTGCTGTGCAGTTTTAAGTTTGATATTGTTCCATTTGTCCATTTTTACTTTTATCACTTGTGCTTTTGGTGTAATCTGAGAAATCATTGTCAAATCCAATATCATGAAACTTTCCCCCTGTGTTTTCTTCTAGTTTTATAGTTCCAGGTCTTATATTTAGGTTTTTAATACATTTTGAGTTAATTTTTGTATATGGTATAAGTAAGAGTCCAACTTCATTCTTACTGCATGTGGATATCCAGTTTTCCCAATATTATGGATTATACTATGACCGGCAGGTCAGCAGCTTCAGAAGATCTGTGAATCCCTGACATTATGTGCTGTACTTCATGTGTGCATGTGTGTGTGTGTGTGTGTGTGTGTGTGTGTGTGTGTGTGTGTGTGTGTGACTTTCTAAGAAGACGATCCATTAACTTTCATCAGATTCTGGAGGTGATCCCCTCCACCCCCAAGGCGAGGATGATGACAGTCTAAAAGAGATAATTATCTAAATGTAAATTTGTCATTGAGCCTGGCTAGGGAAAATTGTGGTTATCATTGGAACATAGCACACTTATGAATGCAAGGTATGTTCATGCTACTAATGAAGTGGAGAGCCTTAGTGAGAAGCAGGATGGGACCAGTATCAAGTGTAGCATCTGCAGGCACTTTAGTTCTTCAATTAGTTTGTAGTATCATGGACCTGGTTGGCAGATTAGCATGGTATATAGTCTTGTCAAATATTCCAAAAATTTGTTGAATGCAGAAAACCAAACATTCAAATACAAACCACAAGAAATGGAGAAAGTCTCTTCCATTGTGGGGCAAGATTGACTAAAGCTTACTTTTGAGCTTTATCCTGAGGCCTCTCTTTTTAACCCTTCACATAGACCAATGACATGTATACTGGGGGAGCAAAAGTATTTGGGTTTTATGTTGATATGAAAGTTATCTGTTACCAGGTTTGCATTTGATAGATACTTCCAAGCAAATTCACCCTTCAGGAGCATGTGTTAGGAATGCTTTGATTACTACCCCCATCCCCCACCCCCACATCACTGAAAACTTGTCAGCTACACAAGGGCAAGCTTTCCCCTACCCTCAAATTTATGTTGTTGTTGTTTGTAAAGTGACTGCATCTGTAATACATTAGTACTGGCTTTTTCTGACAGGCTCAGCTGAAGAAAATAGTTTTCTGTGTAATCTTGTATTTTATTTTATTTTATTTATTTATTTTTAAAGATTTATTTATTTATTTGACAGAGAGAGACAGCGAGAGCAGGAACACAAGCAGGGGGAGTGGGAGAGAGAGAAGCAGGCTTCCCGCCGAGCAGGGAGCCCGATGTGGGACTCGATCCCAGGACCCTGGGATCATGACCTGAGCCGAAGGCAGACGCTTAACGACTGAGCCACCCAGGCGCCCTAATCTTGTATTTTAAAAAATTATTGACTATTAAAAAGAAAAAGTGCTAACATAACATATAAAATGCATTTAAGATACCTGAATTATAAGAAAATATTTTGGCAAAATGCATCTTTACAAGTCCCAGATGCCTAATTATGAGTTTCTGTTAATATATTCATCTAGCTTTATCAGTTCCTTTTGTCTGGAACCAGGATGCGTCCCTGTCCTTGTTAATAGCAGTCTGGGAAAAAGGGAAGATGGGGTTAAAAGGGAAGCACAATCCCCTGTGTTTCCTGTAGCTCTTCTTATTACAGGATCAGTTTGGATTGTGAGATGAAATTGAAGAGCAGAATTTAATGTTGACCTCTAAAGTTGATGGTCCAAAAGGGTTTATTTATCTTGACTAAAGCCTGTCAATTGTTGAATTGAGTAGAGTGCTTTTGGCTGTAAAAGCTTTAAAATGTAAACATTGAGGAAATAGCATGTTTGTAATGACTAAATAACATAACATATGCAGGTGCACATCTTAGAATTTTCTCATTTATCCTAAAAGTTACACCTAAGCAGTCATCTTAAGGGAAATTTTAACCCTTAGAATGTGTTATACTGTGTAGTTTAATGCCAAAGTTCCTTTTGTGGCTCTTCCTAAAAAGTATTTTGGTTGATCATAAAAACTGTGCAGAGGACTATTTGAAATAATAGACACATGCTTTAGAAATAAGCAGAGGAAAAGAACATCCTTATGTTGTATATTACATCTACCTTTCCCCACACTATTATTTCTGTACCATCCCTTGAGCTGTTTGATAGGTAGAAAATTGTCTTGTGTTAAGTCTTCCATCTGTTTCCAGAATTATTTGCACCAATGAGGAGGCTTGATTTCTAGAATCTAATTGTATTTGTTTAATTACTAGATTGAAAAGTTCTTGGTGTCCGGATGGGTGTCTTGAGTTCCCTTTGTGTATGTTGATAGTGCCTAACAGCACCTTATAGTTGATTTGTAAATATTCGTTGAATTAATAAATTAACATACCATCCTTCTTTGGATAACACCCCTAAAAATGAATTTGTGTTTGAAGATTTTATTACTTTAAGCAAATATTTTTTTTGAATAGAAAATAATATGATTTTTTGTGATATTGATAGGAAGTTACCTTTATATCATATTCAGAAAGGAAAGGGTTACAGTTCTAGATTATTACATAAATTTGAAACAGAGAGTCTAAGCCTTTGTAATGAATATTAACCAGGGATGTACATCAGATGTCCACTTCCGATGTCCACTTCCCAGCCCAGACCTTCTAAATCCTAATCTCTGGAAGTAGACACAATCAATTTTTTTAAAAGCTCTGTCAGAAACTTGAATGTATTGTTATTGTTTGAAGGTTCCTTTTTTGATGGTTTTGTAGCAATTAAATATTGCTTTGTGTGACGTGGATTTTCATATATTTATTTAGAGTTTGAATACAAGTCATGAGCACAATAATTGCTTTAAATCTTACTGGCCATTTAGTAGATATTATTATATCTTTAGAGTTGGGACTTCATATTATCCCATAACTGTGAAAATTCTTTGTGTGACCTTTAAGTAATATACAGATAGGAAGAGAATATAATGACGTAGCAACAGAGAAGAGGTTTAAGATAGTTGAGTGGTCCCCAGATTTTTCCCTCAGTTGATAGCTTATTGCACAATGCCTAGCACAAAACAATGTGTAAGGAATGAACTGTGTTATGACACAGTAGGTTAGGACGGTGTAGAAGATCTATCATGCCAGTATTTGAGAAGACTGAGGCCCATTAGGGGGTTTAGCCCTGGACACAGAGGCAGCAACCTGGCCTATATCTAAATTCTGCATTAGTAGTTGTGTGACTATGAGCACTTTGATTAATACCTCAGTTGTTTTCTCATCTGTAAAATAAAGGTAAAAGAACCAACCTTACATGGTTATCATAATGATTGAATAAGATACTGTATTTACAAAAAGTTTAACAGGTGATATCAGTAAATGTTGCAGCATGCCTTCACTAGGGTATAAGGATACTTGCATTAGAAAATATTGTTTTGTTAAATGTCTAACCTGAAGTGTGAAAGCTGCTGAGTGATAGAGCTAGTAATAGATAGAACCCAGCTACCTAACTGCCAATCTCAAAAAGGGACAATGATGGATTCTAAAGTCTTCCAGGCTTCTGAATTTTCGGGGCTGTGACTTGTCAATAGGACTAAAAGTTCTGTATCATTGCATTTTGTAATTTTTTGCAGTATTGTGCATGCTGGATAAATCAAATTTGAGTGCATTAAAGTTCACTATATGGGGTGCCTGGCTGGCTCAGTTGGTGGAACATGTGACTCTCCATCTCATGGTTGTAAGTTCGAGCCCCACGTTGGGTGTAGAGTTTACTTAAAAATAAAATCCTTAAAAAAAAAAGTTCAATATATGATTAATTAGAAGTGTAGCTAGGAAAATTGTTTTTTATTTCACCTATTCAACATTTTTAATTTATTTGGTTAAGAAAGGATCATATATGTTTTAATGCTTTTTCTTTCCATTGACACTATTCTGTTAGTGAATTTACTGATATTCATACAGTAAATAAGTTGACTTCAACTTGCAAAAAGGAAGTTTGTGATATTTTCCTCTTCCCCCCAAAAAAGGCATCTTTCACAACATCTTTCAGAGAGAGAGTTCAATTTAAACAAGGTACAGGGAAATACATATTTCCATTTGTTAGGTTTATTCTGGGGAAATAGCTAAAGTTCATTTTTTATCATGTTCGGTACTCAAATGTACTCATTTAGAATATGTTTTTAAAGCACATAAGATTCAGAGTACTAGACTTGTGTTGCCTTAGAAAATTACTGCTTTCTCGTAGGATAGGTATACTAATTGGTTTATTGAGCTAGTTTACTTGGCATCCCCAGCAATTTTCTGATACTCTGAAAATACTGAAATTTGCCGTTTTTCTTCACTAAAGTTGTAGTAGTTTTTTAAAGTTACTATAGTCTTTTTTAAATTAATGTGTGGTTTTTTTAAAAGAATAAGTAAGGGGTGCCTGGGTGGCTCAGTCCGTTGAGCATCTTCCTTCGGCTTGGGTCATGATCCTGGGTCCTGGGATCAAGCCCCTGCTGCAGGCTCCCTGTTCAGCAGGGAGCCTGCTTCTCCTCCCTCTCCTTTTGCCCCTTCCCCCCTGCTCATGCATGAGCTCGCTCTTTCTCTCTCTCTGTCTCTCAAATAAATAAATAAAATCTTAAAAAAAAAAAGAATAAGCAAGACATTTACCTGTCTCAACACTCAAAATGTACAGAAGTTTACACAATTTTCTCTCATTTGTCTCCCCAGTCACCCCTCTTAGAGCAAAGAAAAGCATGTTACTAGTTTCCTTTTAAGGATCCTTCCTGAAAAATCACATGGTAATTCCATCTGTATTTCATTGGACAAAATTGGATCACCTGGCCACACTAGCTGCAGAAGAGTCTTTTAACTGAATGCCTTGCTCCCTTGAAAAAAGGTTCAGTTCTGTTTCTTAGGAAAAGGAGATGAACATGGTATTGGATGGCAGCCAGGAGTCTTTGCCTAAGATTGTTCTGATTTACATTCACCAGTGATATATGACGATACAAGTTTACAGTATTGTTGTTTTGTTACTTTTTACCAACCATGCGTAATTGAATTTGTATAAGCTGAAGAACTTAAGTTTTCTTGCCTTAACTTTAGAATCAAATTCCAATATAAAGTGTGACTCTGATGAAGTTTGAAAGACCTTGATTCACTTTCATCTCATTTAAAAATGAGAGTTAAGTCGATATTGAGTATAACTGCAAGCAAAATACTTCTTACAGGGTGCCTGGGTGGCTCAGTCGTTGAAGCGTCTGCCTTCGGCTCAGACCGTGATCTCAGGGTCCTGGGATCGAGCCCCGCATCGGGCTCCCTGCTCAGTGGGAAGCCTGCTTCTCCCTCTCCCACTCCCTCCGCTTGTGTTCTCTCTCTCGCTATATCTCTCTCTGTCAAATAAATAAAATCTTTATTAAAAAAACAGTTTTAAAAAAATCTTAGAAGGATTATGGGTGAGTCTTTTGCTCTTAGGCAAAATAAGTGAGTTTTCACAGAGACAGTAAAGCTAATTTTTTTAAAGATTTTATTTATTTATTTGACACAGACAGACAGTGAGAGAGGGAACACAAGCTGGGGGAGTGGGAGAGGGAGAAGCAGACTCCCTGCGGAGCAGGGAGCCCGAGCAGAGAGCCCAATGCGGGGCTCAATCCCAGGATCCTGGGATCATGACCTGAACCGAAGGCAGACGCTTAACGACTGAGCCACCCAGGTGCCCACAGAAAAGCTAATCTTACATTTATGTATGTGAAAGTTACTGTCTCATTTCTAGCATGCCTAGAGTTTGTAACTTCAAAAATTATCTAGGTTGATTTTTTAAACTTTGTGTAGGCTGCCTGTATGTACCAAATGAGAGATAGTTCGGGAAATATGGGGCAGAGAGGAATTAGAGCTACCTAGGTATTAACAAGTGGTGTTTTATACTGTATCTTCAGTGTCAAAGATACCACAGAAATGCTAATCATTTACCATTATTGTATGTAGGAATGTAAATCAGAAAAGAAAACCAGTCATGGTCCCATTTATGGGAATATTTCAGCTAATGGAAGTAGTAGATGGGGCTATGGCAGGGAAACAATCAGGCAAGTGCATGTAGACTTGGGAATAGCTATTGCCTAGTATGGCAGCATCAAAGAATATATGTAGTAGAGAAGAGAGGCAAAACTAGAAACAGAGATTGGGCTTTGAGTGTTAGGATAAGAAACTTGTATTTTATTCAGTTTTGTTTTGTTCAGAGTTTTTGAAGAAGAAAGGGACCTTGTTTGCATTAGATGAATACATTAGGTAGGTGGTTAGACTGAATGATCTCTAAGACAGATGCCTTTTAGTACTATGAATCTATAACCCATGATGGGGCTGGGCTATAGACATATCACCTCTGTGGTGTCAGTTGGACAGATTTAGTCATCAGTCAGAAGGTTTATAGATTAATACAGGGGGTAAGGTCACCAAGGAGGAAAGGGTAGAGTAACCTGAGAATGCCCACATCAAGGGAATGGTTCCTTCTTCTTTCTCCCTTTTTTCCCCTTAGAATTTAATGTTAAGGACTCTAGGTGGCTTTGTCTTAGACTTTACTGAGATTTGCTAGTTGTGTCCATGTGGTTTAGCATGCTAATCTGTTCTGTTTTGTCTTCTGTTCATTAGTAGTTGGTCTAGAGGCTTGATCCCATTCATGTTTGTTTGTTTCTTTTTCCTTTTTTTCATGGATGGGCATGACTGCTTCATTGGGTAGTGGTGTATAATCAGGAGACTCATAATATTGGGTTGTCTTGCCTTTATGATATTGGTAGATATTGATGATTCATGCCTATATCCATTGATTTGCTAAGGTTTTCAAAATAGTGATATTCTATGTCCGTTACTGCTTCTTCATTTATGAGCTGAAGTACATCTATAAAGTGAAACTTTGTCTTCTCATTGATTGCCTGTTGATTTATATAGTTTGTATAGGAAAGGTAGGATAAATGCATGATTTGTTCCCTTTATCTGTAAAAAATGATGAATTGGCTTCCTCGCATCCTCTAGCGACCAATTAATATTAATTTATGGATTTAAAATATTTGATATCTTCATTTCATTGCAGTTATTGTTTTTACTGATGTACAAATTATATTATCTTGGCATGGGGCTTCTGAGTCCTTTCAACATAAACGTGGTAATCTAGATATGACAAAATATTCCAGACTTAGACCATACATTTCTCCAGGGTCCCCTGGGTGATAGAGGTACTCATTCCTTTTGGATTGTTCATTGTTTCTAAGGCTCATTCTTTTAGTGGACAGATCTTTTTAAAACAAAATGGTATCAGGAGTTCATACGGATATTTCAAGTCGAAATTACTAAAACTCTGATTTTTAGACTTGTATCTCCTTTCTCACCTTGAGAATCCTGTTTTCAGTGACAGCAGAAATGACAGAAGTAAAACTTCACAGAAGTACCTGTTTATTTCATTCCACAGTACATACACAGAACTCAGCATGCCAATGCTGACAATGTGATTAATGAAAACAGGTGAAGGTTTTTTTCAGCTTTACTGAGATATAGTGGACAAATAAAATTGTCAAAATATTTAAAATGTACAATGTGATGATTTGGTTTATGTACACATTGTGAAAGTATTCCCACGACTGAGTTAATTAGCACATCCATCACCTCATAACACCTTTCTTTTTTGGTAAAAATGCATAACTTTTCTCAGTTATACATACAGTATTATCAACTGTAGTCACTATGTTATACATTAGATCCTCAGAATTATTCATCTTACAACAGAAAGTTTGTACCCTTTAAGAAAACAGATTAAGATTAAACAGATTTTTTTGAACAAAGCATTTTTTTTTTAAAGATTTTATTTTATTTATTTAATTGACAGAGACAGCGAGAGAGGGAACACAAGCAGGGGGAGGGTCAGAGGGAGAAGCAGGCTTCCCGCGGAGCAGGGAGCCCGATGCAGGGCTCGATCCCAGGACCCTGAGATCATGACCTGAGCTGAAGGCAGTCGCTTAACCAACTGAACCACCCAGGCGCCCCTAAACAGATTTTTTTTTTAATTGAAGTAGGATTGACACACAGAGTTATATTAGTTTCAGGTGTACAACATAATAACTTGATAACTCTCTACATTATGCTGTGCTCACCACAAGTGTAGCTCCCATCTGTCACCTTACAACCCGCTATTACAGCGCCATTGACTGTTTTCCCTATGCTGCACCTTTTATCCTTGTGACTTCCTCATTGTGTAACTGGAAGCTATTCCCCTTCACCCATTTTGCCCAAACCTCTACCCTTCTCCCCTCTGGCAACCATCAGTTCTCTGTTTTTATGGGTCTGTTTCTGCTTTTTGTTTGTATACTCATTTGTTTTGTTTTTAAGATTCCACATATGATTCCACATGTGGTGTTTGTCTTTCTGACTTATTCACTTAGTGTAGTACCCTTTAGGTCCACCCATGTTGTTGCAAATGGTAAGCGCACTCTCTCTCGCTCTTTCTCTTTCTCTCTCTCTCGCTCTTTCTCTTTCTCTCTCTCTCATGGCTGCCTAATATTCCATCATATATATATATATATGTCGCATCTTCTTTATCCGTTCATCTATCGATGGACACTTGGGTTGCTGCCATACCTTGGTATCATAAATAATGCTATAATAAACATAAGGGTGCATATATCTTTTCAGTTTAGTGTTTTCGTTTTCTTTGGGTAGAAACCCTGTAGTGGAATTACTGGCTCATATGGTATCTCTATTTTTAATTTTTTTAGGAATCTCCATACTGTTTTCCACTCCACAGTGGCTGCACCAATTTATAGTCCCACCAACAGTGCACACGGGTTCGTTTTTCTCCACTTCCTTGCCAATACATGTTATTTCTTGTCTTTTTTATTCCGGCCATTCTGACAGGCTGAAACAGCTTTATTAAAGTATAATTGATATACAGTGGACTACACATATTTAAATTGTTCAATTTGGTAATATTGATATATGTGTACATTCATGAAACTATCACCCCAATCAAGACTGTGAACATACTCATCACCACAAAAATATTTCTTTGTCTCTTTTTTTTTAAGATGTTATTTGTTTATTTGCCAAAGAGAGAGTGAGAGTACAAGCAAGGGGAGTGACAGGCAGAGGGAGAACAGGCTCCTCACTGAGCAAGGAGCCCGATGCGGGACTGGATCCCAGGACCTTGGGATCATGACCTGAGCCAAAGGCAGACACTTAACCGACTGAGCCACCCAGGCATCCCAAGATTTGTCTCTTAGTAATCTTTCCCTTCTGTGGCTCATTACCTCCCCCACCATCTCTAGGCTTTTGGTCACTGTAGAGTGGTTTGTATTTTCTAGAATTTAATGTAAATGGAATCAAATAGGATGTACTCTTCATCTCACTTGGCATATTTTTTTTGAGATACGTCCATGTTGTACAAATCAATAATTAGTTTTTATTCTTAGTAGTAGTCTATGTAGGGATTTACTATAGTTTTGGGTTATTTCTGTTTGGCAGCTATTATAGGTAAAGCTGCTATGGACATCCATGTCTAAGTCTTTGTATGGATGTATGTTTTCATTTCACCCAGGAGTGAATGGCTGGGTAACATGTTAAGTGTATGTATAACTTTTTAAGTTAAACTTTTTTCCAAAATGTTTTTACCAATTTACATTTCCAACAGTGTGTCAGTTCTAGTTCCTCTACATTCTTGCTAATCCTTAGTAGGGTCAGTCTTTTAAATTTTAGGCGTGTGGTGGTATCTTGCTGTAGTTTTAAGAGGTTTTTATTCTCAATACAAATCCTTTATCAACTGTGTGATTTTCAAATAAGTTCTCTCAGTTGGTGACATCCTTTTATTCTCTTAACAGTGTCTTTTGAAGAGAAGTTCTTAACTTTGATGACTTCCAAAGTATCAACATTTGTATATGGATTATGAGTATTTTTTATTACTCCATTTTATCCTTTTCGTTGTCTTTTTAGCTGTAAAATTATTTTAGAAGTTGCTTTAGAGTTTATAGTATATGTCTTTAACTTACCACAGTGTGTACCTTCGGTTGAGTTTCTGTCACTTTACGGATAGCATAAGAACCTTACGGAGTCTACTTCCATTTCTCCCCCTCTGATCTTGGTGCTATGGTTTTACATATGTTTTATCCCACACTACATTGTTATTTTGCTTTAGATAGTTGATTATCTTTCAAGGAGATTTAAGTAATAAAAAGTCTTTACCTGTGTTATTATGCCTGTGCTCTTCATTCCTTTGTGCAAATCCAAGTTTTCATCTGGTATCACTTTCCTTCTCCTTACAGGTTTCTTTACCACTTAAAATACACGTCTGCTGGTGATAAATAATTTCAGTTTTTGCATATCTGAAAAAGCCTATTTCATGTTCAGTTTTAAAAATTATTTTTGTTGGATATGGAATTCTAGGGAGACAGTTTTTTCATTTAAATACTTATAAAGATGTTACTCTATTGTCTTCTAGATTGCATTGTTTTCAGTAAGAAATATGCTATAATCCTTATCTTTGTTCTTCTGTTTATAATGTATTTGGTCTTAAATTCTAATATACCATACAGCAATGTTAACTATAGTCATCATGTTATACATCCCTAGTACTTATTTAAAACTGAAAGTTTGTACTTTTTTACCACCTACATTCAGTTTTCCCACCTTCCATCCCCATTTTAACCATTTTGGTTATGATGCGTCTTGGTATAATTGTCTTCATGTTTCTTCTGCTTGGGGTTCAGTGAATTTCTTGGATCTTTGGGTTTATTGGTTTTTCATATAGTGGAATATTATGCTACACATAAAATGAATGCACTAGCTCTAGATGGATCAACACGGATAAATTTTAAAAACAAGGTCAACTGTGGGGAAAAGCAAGTTATAGGTAAAAGTTTAGGCCAGTGTGATTCCATTTATGTAAATTTTTAAAACAATAATTATATATGTTTTTATGGATATAGTCTTATGTATCAAACACTAGAGTCGAGATAATGGTTAACTCTAGGGAGGGAAAAATTGAGAGACAGGCAATCTTCTGATGCGCCTATAGCATTTAATGTCTTAACAGAAGGTCTCTGAAGCAGAAATGGCAAACATTTTATCTGGGCAATGAGTGCATCAGTGTCTAATTTCTATGTTTACATATGTGTCTGAAATACATTCTCACTGGTTTGAACAAAGGTCTGTATAGTTATTATAGCTTCTGTGGCTTCATTTTATTAAATGTATGGTAACTGCTCCTACATAAATCTTATCCACATGGTTAGTTACATTTCAGTAATCTGCTAAATAAGTTACTCCCATAGATGTAGGCCTGTTTTCTAATAGTCTCCTTTAAAACATAGACCAAAATTTTCATAGTACTCTATAAAATGAGACTACCCATTCTGTGAGACCATTCCTTTTCCTGTAGGAAACTCTTGTTGATTTTACTTTGAGGTATCCCAGAAGACACATTGCAAGTTTTATGGCATTTAATCCAAGTAAAACAGTTCATACTGGGTAATGTCCCCTTCTCAGCTTCATTTTTAGTAATGTGGTTGTTATATATCTTCCAAAATAAAAAGACTTTGTCATGCTGGCATCGGATTTCTTTTCTCTTTTGACAACTAGCCTGTCTTCTGTGTCCTGAATGTCATTTTATCATTTTTTGAAATGTTGGCAAGTAGGCACTCCTTGTTGAACAAGAAAGACCTAGAAATCATCATAACTAACAAGAAACAAGATTTTCTTAAATGTGCTGCCAAAGAGCAAAACCTCTTTGGATTGGTGACATGTAGCACCTGCACAGCAGCTTTTCCTTCTCATTTCAAAATAAAATGTCTCTCTGTCAGGACCAACTTTTCTATGGTGTCATGCTTCTGGTCTTAATACATTAAGATTGATGTATTGCTCATAGCTTGGGAAAACACAAAAAAAGGAAGGGAGGAGAATAGAGGGTAAGAGACTGGGTAGGCTTGTCAACATTTTTGTCTTCAAAAAGACTTTAGATCATTGAAATGCAACATTTAACATGTTAACAGTTTCAGAAAACTTATGGATAGACACGTTTCTTTACAACACATAACAGATCTAGAACATTTTTATCACTCCATTTGGTAATTCTTCCATTTGTGTGATACTTATCCTTTTTGGAGGAAGCCATAGTTTGCAAGGAATTTTCTGTTCCCATTAATTACGTACATATTTTTGGAACACTATTTTAGGATATCTCTTACTTTTATTAAGGTTACTCCATCTTAGAGCTCAGTGAGCAGTATTTTATAAAACTTGTTTTCTAGCCTGGTTTACATTAGTAAAGCCCTCCCTTTCAACGAACACCTACTGTGTAACAAGTGGCATGGAGATAAAGGTGAAAGGAAACACTGTCCTTTCCTTGCATAGAAACAGCTGAGAAACTAAATGGTTTTTGTTATATTTGTAATTTTTGTTGTATTTTTAAAGTTTTCTTTAACCAGATTTCTGAGAAATGCTGTCTCCCAACTAATGAACAATAACTGACTGGGAAGGGAGTTGGGGGAGGAGGGAACATATATTAATGAAACAAAGGACTTTGGTTTCTTTGAAATATTCTTGTGACCAGATGCTGGAAAAATATACAATGGGTTTCTTAAATATAGTTCTGGCTCTGAAATACATACATACTTAATGAAACCAAAATTGAGCACTCCTAAAGTAGGCTGATCTATATATAATAGAATAGCATTTCTAAAAGTAGAACTTTTGTGGGCGGTCCCCATTAATTCTCCCTCCATGTCCTCACTGCATATTCCCCTTAACTTACTCCATAGGCATGCCCAAAAGGAGCTATTTATAATAAAAAATAAGAAAAAGGAGAATTCTGTGAAGTGTAATTGTGGTCAAAGGGGTCCTTAGAAGGTATAAAGGGACAGCTTTGTAATTGCTGCTTCATAGAACTTCGGAGTTCAGAGAGAGCAGCCTGGTATAGAAAAAAGAACACATACTATAGAGTCCAGCCGACTTTAATCCAGTCCCAGTTCTGCCATTTATTCTCTGTGACCCAAGGCAAATTTGTTAACTTCTCCATGTATCCGTTTTCCTTTTTGAAAAATGAAGGTAACAATCTTTCCCGTGAAAATTGCACATCAAAGGCTCTCACTATTTATTTCATTTGTTCAGCTAATTTATTGATGTTGTACTAGACTCTAATGGTTTCTGCTAGTGTTAATAATTGATGAACACTGTGTCAGGCTTTATTCAGCTGTTAGACCGCCTAAGTCAGGATATGGTCTGCATTAGAACACATTAGAATTTCAACCCAACATCTCTAAAAAGAGAATGACAAGAAAGATTGCAAAAAATGGCTATTGCTGAGTAACCAGGATAGCAGAAAGGAGCGGTAATCTTTTACTAGAATATGATAGATTTGCAAGTTTGGGCAGTAGCAGTTATATTCTCATCAGATGATACTTAATAACTTCTGAACAAGCAAAAATGATTTATTTTTGTTTATGTGTGGTGAAATTAAACTCTCTGAAAAGGCTATAATTTTTCACAGCTTCCTTAGGATTTGCTATATAGGGAATGGTTAGATTCTTTCTTCAGATTTCTGAGCAGAAACACCACCAAAACAAAACCAAACATAGTTTCAAATCCAAGTAGCTTGAAAGTTGATGTTAGATTGTTTCTGTCCTAAGAACCTTAAAAGCAGGAACACATTTCAATAAGGCTGCCTTTCTTTTTTGCACCTTTGAAATGACTATCATGGATATATTTATAAAAGGTGCATTATTAACCCAGCTATGACCACTTGTCCTTTGGTGGCCAAGTTCAAGGCTTGCATACCAGGGAAGGGAAGTAGTGTTGGTAGAGATGAGGGGAGTTCTTGATAAAGGAGCTACTGATTTGTGTCCATGGTAGCATATAATGTAAGGTCAGTGATGAAAGATTAAATGTCTGAAAAGGATTGTTTTAAACAGTGCCATCTCCTAGGGGTATGCTTGAGGAGCAAATTAAAGCTGTTTTCTTCTTTTTAATTTATTTATTTGAGAGCGAGAGCACACGATCAAGGGCAGAGGGAGAGGGAGAAGCAGACTCCCCTGCTGAGCAGGGAACCCGATGCGGGACTCGATCCCAGGACCCTAGGATCATGACCTGGGCTGAAGGCAGACCATCTGAGCCACCTAGGCATCTTGAGCAAATTATAATGTTTATGATATGGGAAGGGAGGGAGATACGAAAGGTAATATTTTTACACAGATGAAAATGAGCATCTAATAAAGGTTGGTATATGAGCTGGGTTTCTTGGATTATAAAAGTTCAACTCAAACTAGCAAAAAAGAGTTGTTGGCTCACATAACTGGACTTCAAGATAAAAGTAGAACCAGCCTTATGTATATGTGAAATGTAAGACTTGAATATTATCTTGTATTCTTGTCTGCTTTCTCTATCTCTGCAAATTGTGTTTATTTTCTTGAATTATTTTTTCCACATGGCCGAGACAAGCTCAACAAACATTCTTACAGCTCTTCTTCTTCTTCTTCTTTTTAGAGAGCGCGAGCATGTGTGTGTGAACTGAGGGGTGGGGGGCTGAGGTAGAGGGAGAGAGAGAATCTTAAGCAGGTTCCACACTAAGCACAAAGCCAGGTGTGGGGCTCGATCTCACGACCATGAGATCATGACCTGAGCTGAAACCAAGACTCAGAGGCTTAACCGATTAAGCCACACAGGTGCCCCTAAAGTTCACTTTCTTGATCAGCATGTGAAGTATCATATGATTCCAAATTTTCTATGATTAAAATAAATATAGTTGAAGTGATTATTCATTAGGCACTCCCCCCATTGCATCAGTCCTTAAAGTTACATTCAAAAATTAAATCTGTAGTGTAGCTAGGGGGTGCCTGGGTGGTTCAGTCATTAAGCGTCTGCCTTCCACTCAGGTCATGATCCCAGGGTCCTGGGATCGAGGCCCACATTGGGCTCCCTGCTCCATGGGAAGTCTTCTTCTCCCTTTCCCACTCCCCCGGCTTGTGTTCCCTCTCTGTCAAATAAATAAATAAATAAAATCTTAAAAAAAAAAAAAGGTAGTATACCTAGATGGCATGTTCTAGGATTTTCTAAAATAGAAAAGTTATCTTTCCCCCAAGTATGTTCCTGTCCTCTTTTCTTGGTTGTGTATTCTAACTGTTGAACTTGTCTTAAAATCAGAAAACCAGAATGGAGAATGTAACTTTTCCAAAATTTCCCGTGTTTCTCCATCCAGGTCTCTCTCATGAGTGAAGTATAATTGCACATTTACAATGATGCCTTACTTATTGAATAGTGATATTCAAGACATTGTCAGCACTAACATTCTTTTATAAGTCAAGAATATACTTTTGAGGGGCGCCTGGGTGTCTCATTTGTTAAGCGTCTGCCTTCTGCTCAGGTCATGATCCCAGGGTCCTGGGATGGAGCCCCGCATTGGGCTCCCTGCTCAGCGGGAGGCCTTTCTCTCCCTCTCCCACTCCCCCTGTTGTGTTCCCTCTCTTACTCTGTCATTCTCTGTCAAATAAATAAAATCTTAAAAAAAAAATAGAATATACTTTTGAAAAAGATGGAAAAGAATGATAGCTACTTAACTGATTACAGAAGTATCTAAACAGCATTCTGGACTTATTCTGACTTACTAAAAATAGGAATTAGTTTTTGAAGAAGATGATAAAATGCATAAGTCTTTGATTCTCTACTATGTAAAATTATAATTTTACACATGAGACAAAAGTACAACGTAGTTTACTTGTAGTGTAATTTACATAATTAAACCTAGAAAATGCAGGCTGAACAAAACTTTATAGAACTGTTATTATTGTGACTCAGTTGGTATAGACTTGAGTTTTTGAAAATGTAATGTTCTTATATATTTTAAATCCTACAGTATAGCCTTAGATCTCTAGACCTAAGGGGATATAATCAAAGGAGTATTGAGGGAAGAGAAAATGTCTGTCAATCATTGCATTTGGACTGAGAAGATCATCTGAACTTTAATATTGGAATTCTGACACTTGGGCTTCAAAAGAGAAACTTTCAATTGGCTATTGATATAAATTAGTAAAAAGCCTATGTAGATCTTGAAGACACTTCTCTAGTTCCCCATTCCCACTTCCAATTTCCAAACAGCAGAGAGAAAAGAAAGAATATTGAAACATTTTCATTTTCTTCGGTAAAGAAATGAAACCCTAATGAAAATGTACTTTTACAAATCACTGAGGGAAACAGGGTCAGGGAAACTGTTTAAGAAGTCTCTTACTATTGGCAGATAAAGAATCATTTCCTTTTCTGCTAGAAAATAAGAGGTGCATTCTTCTCCCAGCAGTTGCCCTGTAGAATACATAAGTGAGACACTGTGGAGTCTAAACAGCAGTAGGATGGAGCCTTTCCCTTGTTTCAGGCTTTGTTTGGTCTGGCTGTGTCTTGTATGTTGCAGCACCACATCTCATCCCCACCATCTCCAGTCAGAATTTATGGTAGTTTCATTTTCCCATCTAATGCAATTTTGCTTGGGCCAACTGATTGTATTTCAGTTTGGTTTGGGTTATAATTTAACTTAAAAACGAGGCACCAAGGTACGAGGACCATACTACAAGTTATTTTCATTGTGTAGCTTCTGAAGACAACTGCACAGAAGAATGTTCAGATAGCAAAATATTTACTTGATTACGAAAAATTGGCTATTCTCCTAAGGTTTAATAAATGAGTTATATTTCGGGTGTGTATGTATTTAACTTTTTTTTTTTTTTTTTTAAGATTTATTTGAGAGAGAAAGGGGACAGGGGCAGAGGGAGAAGCAGACATGGAGCCCGACACGGGACTTGATCCCAGGACCCCGAGATCATGACCTGAGCCGAAGGTAGACAGTTAACAAACTGAGCCACCCAGGTGCCCCTATATTTAACTTATTTTCTTTGATTTGTCATTAAACAAGTAAAACTCAAATCTTCTTTCTTTACAGTCAAGTTTGCAAGCATTTTACATAGGTTATTTACTCTCTTTGAATTAAGATATGCTTAATTGCAGGGTAAATTTGTTAAGACTTGGTACTGTTGGGGGGCGCCTGGGTGGCTCAGTCGTTAAGCGTCTGCCTTCGGCTCGGGTCATGATCCCAGGGTCCTGGGATCAAGCCCCGCATCGGGCTCCCTGCTCCGCGGGAAGCCTGCTTCTCCCTCTCCTGCTCCCCCTGCTTGTGTTCCCTCTCTCACTGTGTCGCTCTCTGTCAAATAAATAAATAAAACCTTAAAAAAAAAAAAAAAAAAAAGACTTGGTACTGTTGGGTGGAGAAGCAAGTTGTATTTCATTTTTATAAATGGATTATCCTTACTTGATTTGAATATATGAACCCAGTTGGATTCGGAAACATTATTTTAAAGTAGGCACAATAAATTATTAGCCTTGAATAACTAGTAGTATATTATTCTTTCCTGTTTGAAATTACCTGTAGTTGTGGGACTGTTAGACATCTTTTTACCTGATGCTGATGTGGTTATGATAGATGTTCATACATTTTCACTGTCTTCAAGTAAGATAATTGACTTTAAATTTTAGCAACTAGGAAACCATTGAGGATATATCACTTTTCAGTTGTAATTCCGGCCTTTGTTAAGTCTCCTTGACAGATTGAATTTCCATTTTATGTTATAGTGAATGTTCCCTAAGTTTGAATTCACCAAAATTTAATAAGGATCCTAGTTCTTTTTTTGAAAGTGAATATTTATAAGGTATACCAGACTCGTTGACAAAAGTTTATTTCTTGGCACTTTGCATTTGCCAGTTCTATAATTTTTGAAAGTGTTGACAGATTTTTAATAGATTACTCTTCCTTAGAACTAGAAATGACCTAATCCCACACCCAACCATTTTCCTTTTATAGATAAGGAACCAAGGCCCAAATAATACCTAGAAAGTATATACTAGAACCTTCTGTTACTCCTTTATCACAGAGCAGACTGTCAGTAGATTATTAAAATAACTAATTAAATTTGTGGGTCAGAGCTCTTTTGAAATGAAATAGTTGCTCATGTCAGATCTTTTGTGATAATACTATTTTGTGGTAATAGTGAGTCCAAAGATTATTATTTTTTTCTTTAGTCATCATAAGAATTAAACAGAAAATATAGCATCATATGCCAAAGTGGTGTAAAACAGGGCAGGAATGATTAATTCTTTTTCTTCTAATGATAGAAATCTAACTTATGGTAGTTATTAGTTATTGTTTGTATCATAACTCGTACAAGTGAAAGGTACTGACATAGAATACATTAAAGGGGAAAAATACCAACATTAAGTACATCTTCATACATCAGTAAGGACACATGTTTGCAACTAATGAATCACTAAATTCTACCCCTGAAACTAATAATATACTATATGTTAACTAAATTGAATTTAAATAAAATTTTTTTAAAAGACAAATGTATATTGTTCAATCATTTTAATTGGATGGACATTTCATTATTTAACCAATTACCTATTGTTAGACATGTAGGGCTTTTTTCCTAATTACTTTTCACCATTATGAGAAGCTTTCCAATACCATTTTTGTATATAGTCTTACTTAGTCTGATTATTTCTGTAGAGAAAATTCCTGGAAATAGAATTGCTGGGTCAAAAAGTTCACTCATCTTTCAAGAGTTTAGGTATACAAGGCCAGATTAAAGAAATGTATAATTAGCACCTTTTATCAGTAGTGTAATTTTTGCTAAGTCTATGGAGAAAAAAACAATATAGCTCATGGTTTCAGTATTAATGTCATTCCTTTTATTGGTGAAGTAGAGCACCATTGCCTCTGTTTTTTATTTTTTTTATTAAAGTTATATTGGGGCACCTGGGTGGCTCAGTTGGTAAGCATCTGCCTTCTGCTCAGGTCGTGATCTCAGAGTCTTGGGATCGAGCCCCATGTCGGGCTCCCTGCTTAGTGGGGAATCTGCCTCTGCTCTGCCCCTCCTCTCTGCTTGTGCTCTCTCTCTGGCTCTCTTGTGCTCTCTCTCAAATAAATGGGTAAAATCTTAAAAAAAAAAAACAAAGTTATATTTACATACAATAAAATTCATTCATTTTAATTACACAGTTTGATGAATTTTTGTAATTATATATAATTGTGCAACCACCACCACAGTCAAGACATAGATCTCTATAGGTCTCTAATCCTAAGAAGTTTTTTCCCATGCCTTTACCATCAGTCCCCATCTGTAACCCCAGGCAACCTTTGATCTGCTTTCTGTCACTGTAGTTTCGTCTTTTCTAGAGTTTCAAACAAATGGAATCATAGAGTACATGGTCTTTTGTGTTTGGCTTCTTTTAGCATAATGTTTTGAGATTCATCCACATTGTTTTGTTTAATATTATTTCATTTGTAGTATTGTGTTCTATAACATGGATGTGCTAAAGTGTATTCAAACTGATGGGCATTTGGATTGCACATTTTTGGCTATTATACGAAACATGCTGCTATGAACTTCTGTGTACAAGTCTTTACATGGA
Organism: Eumetopias jubatus; assembly: GCF_037043125.1. Classification (NCBI taxonomy): domain Eukaryota; kingdom Metazoa; phylum Chordata; class Mammalia; order Carnivora; family Otariidae; genus Eumetopias; species Eumetopias jubatus. The sequence continues at coordinate 124,364,588 of NW_028274816.1, forward strand.
TATATATTTTTCATAGCTGTTGGATAAACACCCAGAAATGGAATTGCTAGGTCACATGTGAAGTATATACTTATGTTTATAAGATACTGCCATACTGTTTTCCAGAGTGTCTGTACACTTTACATTCCCACCAGCAATATATGAGAGTTCAAGTTGCTCCACATCCTCACTACCAATTGTCAGTTTTTTTTCCCTCTAGAGCTTAAATTTTATCCAAATAGAGAAATACTCATAATTACAATATAGTGTGATTAGGACCAAAAATGTCACTCTTTTTAAATGTTAGCCATTCTAGTGGGTGTGTAGTGGAATGTCACTATAGTTTTAATTTGCATTTCTTTGATTATCTTTTCATGGGCTCATTCTCTATCGGCATATCTTCTTATTTATTTATTTATTTATTTATTATTTATTTATTTTTAAAGATTTTATTTATTTTTTGACAGAGAGACATAGCGAGAGAGGGAACACAAGCAGGGGGAGTGGGAGAGGGAGAAGCAGGCTTCCTGCCGAGCAGGGAGCCCAACGCGGGACTCGATCCCAAGACACTGGGATAATGACCTGAGCCGAAGGCAGCCGCTTAACGACTGAGCAACCCAGGCACCCCGGCATACCTTCTTTTTTAAAGTGTGCAGATCTTTTGCCCATCTTTAATTGGATTATTAGTCTTCTTACTGTTGAGTTGAAGGAGAGATATGTATTATGGATACAAGTCTTTTGTTGTTTTAAAAAATATTTTCTCCCATTTGATGGCTTGCCTTTTCATTTTCTTAATAGTTTCTTTGGAAGAGCAAAAGTTCTTAATCTTGATGGAGTCCATTTCATCTTTTTTTTTTCTTTCATAGCTTGTGCTTCTTTGTATCCTAAGAAATCTTTGCCTAACCCAAAGTCACAAAAATTTTCTATTTTTCTTTCCTGAAAGTTAATAGTTTTTGCTGTTATATTTAGGTCTGTGATCAACTTTGAATTAATTGTGTCTATAGTGAGAGATATGCATCATGATTTGTTGTTCTCCATGTGGTTATCTCATTGTTCCAGGATCACCGGTTGAAAAAAAAACTTTCACTCTATTACCTTGGCTCCTTTGTTCAAAATCAGTTGACATGTAAGTTTGGGTCTATTTTTGGACTCGACTGTCTTGTTTTATGTCTGTCTGTCTATCATTATGCCAATACCACACCATCTTGATTTCTGTAACTTTGTAATAAGTCCTGAAATCAGGTAGTGTAAATCCTTCAACTTTGTTCTTCAAAACTGTTTTGCATATTCTAGATTTTCTGTCTTTCCGTATGAATTTTTAAATCAGTTGTTTGGTTGGAATTGTACTGATTCCAAAGATAAATTTTTTTTAAAGATTTGTTTTTTATTTTTTTTTATTTATGAGAGGAAAAGAGCTCGCAATCGGGGGAAGGAGCAGAGGGAGAGGGACAAGCAGACTCCACACTAAGTGTGGAGACTGACACAGAGCCATATCTCAGGACCCTGAGATCATGACCTGAGCTGAAACCAAGAGTCAGTTGCTTAACTGACTGAGCCATCTAGGCGCCCTCTAAAGATAAATTTTGGAAGGTTTGCTATTTGAACAATATTAAGTCTTTGAAGCCAGTGAACATGAAACCATGGGCATGGTATTTCTCTTTATTTAGGTTGTCTCTAATTTCTCTTTGCAACATTTTGTAGTTCTCAGTGTAGAGATCTCACATGTCTTTCATTAAATTTATTCTTAAGTATATTATTTTTTCATTCTATTTTATTGTAAATTGGGTTTTTAAAATTTTTATCGGGTAATTGTTCATGGCTAGTATATAGAGATACAGTTGAATTTTGTATATTAACCTTATATCCTGGAACTTTGCTACATTAACTTATTAATTCTAGTAGTTTTGTTGAAGGTTCCTTAGAGTTTGCTACATGCATGATCATGTCATCTGTCAATGAGGACAGTTTTTCTTAAATTTTCACCCATATGCCTTTTATTTATTTTTCCTCTTATTGTGTTAGCTAGGTACCCCAATATACTGTTAAATAGAAGTAGTGAGAGTGGACATCCTTGCCTCATTTCTGATCCTCGAAAACACAAAGACTTTCATCATTGAGTATGATTTTAGCTGTCAGTTTTCATCTGGTTGAGGAAGTTACCTGCCTTTAATCATGAAAAGAGTATTGAATTTTGTCATATGCCTTTTCTGCATTTATTCAAATGATTGTGTTCATTTTCTCTTTTATTCCAGTATGGTAAATTGCTTTGATTTTCAGAAGTTAAACCAACCCTGCATTCCCACATTAAGCCCCACTTGATTGTGATGAATTTTCCTCTGTATATACCATTGGATTCAATTTGCTAATATTTTGTTTAGGATTTTTGCAATTTATGTTATGTTCTTGAGGGACATTGATCTATAATTGTCTTTTCTTATGGTATCTGTAGCTGCTTTGATATTAAGACAATACTGACCTTATAAAATAAATTAAGTGTTGTTCCCCTCTTTATTTTCTGAAAATTTATAGAATTGATTTTGTTATTTTCTTGAACATTTGATAGACTAAACCAGGGAAGCCATCTGTGTCTTCAGTTTTCCTTAAGGGAAATTTTTAAATTATGAATGCAATTTCTTTAATTGATATAGGGTTATTTGGGTTAACCCTTTCTTTTTGGGTCACTTTTGGTCATTTCTGTCTTTCAAGGAATTTGCTAATTGCTAAATTTATGAGCATAAAAGTTTTTATAATATTCCCTTACACTTTTTTTTTTTTTTAAAGATTTTACTTATTTATTTGTCAGTGAGAGAGAGCACAAGCAGGGGGAGCGGCAGGCAGAGGGAGAAGCAGGCTCCCCGCTGAGCAAGGAGCTGATGCAGGACTCGATCCCAGGACCCCGGGATCATGACCTGAGCCGAAGGCAGAGGCTTAACTGGCTGAGCCACCCAGGTGTCCCTCCCTTACGCTTTTAATAGCTACAGGATCTGTAGTGATATGCCCTTATTCATTCTTGATACTGATGAATTTTGGCCTCTTTTACTCTTCCTTTTTTTCTCCCTTGATCAGTATTGCTAGAGGACTAGTAATTTTATCAGTCTTTTTAAAGAACCACCTTTTGTTCTTTAATTAGTTTTAGTTCTTAATTCTTTTCTTCCTGTTTATTTTAGATTTCATTTGCTATTCCTTTTCTAGCCTTTTTAAAAGAATTTATTTATTTATTTATTTATTTATTTGACAGCGAGATAACACAAGCAGGGGGAGTGGGAGAGGGAGAAGCAGGCTCCCCGCCAAGCAGGGAGCCTGATGTGGGGCTCAGTCCCAGGAGCCTGGGATCATGACCTGAGCCAAAGGCAGCTGCTTAACCAACTGAGCCACCCAGGCACCCCTTTTCCTAGCTTTTTAAAAGACCTATTTATTTATTTATTTATTTATTTGAGAGCGCGAGGGCATGTGCACATGCACTCACGCGTGAGTTGGGGGAGAAGCAGAGGGAGAGGGAGAGAATCTCAAGCAGACTTCTCCCTGAGCAAGGAGCCCATCGTGGGGCTTCATCTCACCACCCAATGAGATCATGACTTGAGCCAGAATCACAAGTCAGATGCTTAACCAACTGAGCCACCCAGGTATTGCTTCTTAAGGTGAAAATTCAGGTTATTGAGTTTGATTTCTTTTTCTAACACAGTCATTTAAAGCTACTAATTTACCTGTAAATACTCTTTTAACTACATACCAAATTTTGCTCTGTGGTATTTTCATTATTATTCAGTTCAAAATATTTTCAAATTTCTCTTGTGATTTCTTCTTTGACTTGTTGATTATTTAGAAGTATATTAATTTCCAAATATTTGTGTTTTTCTCTTGATCTTAGTGTTAAAGATTTCTAATTTAATTCCGTTGTGGCCAAAGAATATTTTTTATATGATTCTAATCTTTTTAAATTTATTTATTTATTTTTAAAGATTTTATTTATTTGTCAGAGAGAGCAAGCTTGTGCACACAAGCAGGGGGAGCAGCAGGCTCCGCACTGAGCAAGGAGCCTGATGCGGCACTCGATCCCAGGACCCTGGGATCATAACCTGAGCAGAAGGCAGACGCTTAACTGACTGAGCCACCCAGGCATCCCTCTTCTTGAGGTTATTGAAACTTATTTCACAGCTCAGAATATGGTCTGTCCTGGTAAACATAGCCTGTGCTCTTGAAAAGAATATTTTTTCTGCTGTTGTTAGGTGTGATGTTCTATAAATACCAATTAAGGAAAGGCCAGATACGCTTTTTTTTTTTTTTTAATTGGGAGAGAGAGTGAGTGTGTGTGTGTACTTGTGCTTGAGTGAGGGCGAGTGAGTGGAGGTGCAGAGGGAGAGGGAGAGAGAATCTCAAGCAGATTCTGCACTGAGCTCGGAGCCTGATATGGGACTGGATCTCACAACCCTGATATCATGGCCTGAGCTGAAACCAAGAGTCAGATGCTCAACCAACTGAGCCACCCGGGCATCCCCAGATATGTCTTATTTGATGTTTTGTTTAGCTCTTCTGCCAATTAATAAGAGAGGTTAAAATCACAACTATAATTGTGGAGTTGTCTACTTCCCTTTTTAGTTCTGTAAATTTAGCTTTGTTTATTTTGAAGCTATGTTATTAGGCACATGCACACTTAGGATTGTTATGTCCCCTGATGAAATGCCCTTTAATGTATATAAAATGTCTCTCTTTATATCCTATATAAATTTTGTCTTGAAATCTATTTTATCTAATATTGATATAACCACTCCAGACTTGTTATGCTTATAGAAGTGGTATGGTATATCCTTTTTCATTCATTTACTTTTAACGTGTCTTGGTGGTTAAACTGTGTCTCTTACAGACAGCATATAGTTGGGTGTTGTTTTATTATCCATATTGACAGTCTGTGTTGTAATTGGATTTTTAGTTTGTTAATGTTTAATGTAATTAGTGATATGGTAAGGTTTGGGTTTACCATTTTATTATTTGTTTTCTATCATCTCTTGTTTTTTTGTTTTTATGCTCCTTTTTGCCTGCCCCTTCACTTTGGGATCATTTGAACTATATTTTTAGAATTCTGTTTCAATTTTCCTTTTGCCTTTTTGGCCATACTTATTTGCATTATGTTTTTAGTAAGTTGCACCAGGGATAGCAGAATACATTCTTATCTTTTCATAGCTCACCTACAATTAGTAATGTACTACTTCTAACAAAATATAAGAATTTTGCAACATTATAACATCTCCTCATTTATGGCATGGTTGTTATATGTAGTGCATTATGAGCCCCACAGAGTCATTTTATCAGATTTTCTTAAATTTTGTTAGTGTTAATTGTAATTTTGTTAAATTTACAGATGAATCAGTAATTTACATGCTAATAATATTTTCCCACTTAATTATGGCTGTGTAATGCCACTTGAGAATTTAGAGCTAAAAACAACATGCTTTATGAATCTGCAGTCTGATTCAGTGGGGATAGTTAGTTGCTGCTTCATTGGGTGTCAGCCCTGACAGCTCTAAGGCTGAAAGTTGGAATCGCCTGAAAGCTTCCTTCCTCAACGTAAATGGTGGCTAGGCTACAGCAGCTAGGGCTCCTCAGGTATCTGTGTAGTCACTTCAGCATGGTGGCTACAGGAGAACCAGACCTCTTTCTTACATGGTAGCTCAGCTCCAAGGGTCAAAAGGGAGTTTTGTTTGATTGGCTTATGTTTGGAAGAATTTCAGCATTTGAGTAACATTTGTCACAAGCTTCCCTCAGATTCAAGGGAAGAAGATAGGGCCCATCTCTCATGAGGGGAACGGAGAGGTTTTGAAGACTTCATTGGTAATGTGGAATTGGTGGCCGTTTTTGGAAGATAAAGTCTGTCACCCCCTTCTCTTTCAGGAATGTGGTTAATTCTGTTTATTCAAGTTATGTTTTGTATTTTTCAGTAAAATGTTACATTTTTATATATCTATATTCATCTATTACCTATCTGTCCTTCATCCCTTATTAGATTTATTCTGGTATGTTTTGGATCATTGAGGATCTCTTTTCATATTACTATTTTTTTCCTCTTTAGTATGATTTTGACATTGAAAAAGACTGTCTTTGCAAAACAAAGTAGAATATTTCTAATGTGATATAAATTGATTCTACCTTCATGTGCTATACTAACTTTTTAGAGGACTTTTAAGCTATATGTTTAAGAATTGCCATTTGGGAAGGAAATAGAATTTTTGGCTTCTGGTCCAGCATCAGGGAGCTTAGAAGTTGCCATTCCATCCTAAGCAATGGTGAAGTGCTTAGGGAATGGTGAAGTGGAGGGAATTTTATTTTGTAATATGTGATTCCTACTCTGTTTCTTGCAACTTTATATAGTGTTAAAAATGTGTGAGAAGAGTGACAAGGATGAGTCCTGGTGATAAATATGTTTCCTGCCTGGTGTCTACTGCATTACATTGTTCACCAAAACTATTCTCTAAGAACAGACAGGGATTTTTTTTTTTAAGGTTTTTATTTATTTATTTGTCAGAGAGAGAGCACAAGCAGGGAGAGCAGCAGGCAGAGGGAGAAGCAGACTCCTGGCTGAGCAGGGAGCTCGACACAGGACTCGATCCTAGGACCCTGGGATCATGACTGGAGCCGAAGGCAAGACACCCAACCATTTGAGCCACCCAGGCATCCCCAGACAGGAATTTTGAGATAGGGTCTTGGAATAAAAGTATGTAAAGTCGCTTTACTAGCCTCTTTCTCAGACCATGGCAGCTTCTTTCTTTTCTGGTTTGTTTCTCCTGGGAATTTGTGTGACCTGATAACAAATTGCTATATATAAACATTTTTACTTTACCATCGTGGAACTTTTCCAATCAATGGAAGGCAGGGGCTAGGTTTTAGTTACTTTTATTAGATGTTGTGATAGTTTTCAGATAGACTTATGTGGCAAACAAACTTGACATTTCTCATCCTTCATGACTTTGATGGTTAATTTCATCTTTCCTGAAGTGAAGTGAAACTAACAACAAGCAGAGCAAGTCTTTCAAGGACAGAGTCAGGATCCATGTGGAAGTAATTTGCATTTATTTGGTAGGAGGTAGTAGTAATAGTCTTGAAATCTTTTTACATGGAACCCTGTACTTGTAGGTTCGGGAAAGCCTCTCTTTTTCCCTGGGATGGTATTTTGGATTTAAGTGGCAAAAGAACAACTAAGAACAATCTGATGCTGTCCTAATTCTAAATCCATTTTATGGTCTTCTTGTGGTCACCTTCTCTGAACTCCCACTACTGAAACTATTGCACCATTGAATCCCACTTTAGTTCTGCTTGATTTAATAGCCTTCCATTTTTCTGGTGGTTTTGTTAGGTGTTCCTCTCCTCAGGAGAATGCCAGGCAGCAGACCATTTTCTGTATTCAACCACATTTTGCATGACTGTCTCTGATTGCTACCTTTGAATTTTCATCTTGGTTCGAAGATTTTCTGTCTTAGCTGAAGGGAAAGGAAACAGGCACCTCTTTTCATCCAATGCAGCCTTTCAAATTCATATCCCAAAGGAGGATTGAAAATCCTCCTACCATGTAATATACACCTGAAATTCTAGCTGTAGTATAACAGGTGGCTTCTCTAAATGGCTAGTGAGCTGTAGCTGAAGCAAATGCATCCGTCCTTACCTGAGATTTTATAGTTTGCAATTATATAAGTGTCTATATTATATTAACCTATAAATATATTTTAAACTGGTAATATAAAATTCTTAAATGTGTATTTGATCCAAAGGCTGGTGTGCTTCAGAGCTAAACCTGGGATGGTGTTTTCATCTCCTTTCCTCCAGCTAGCTGTCTTTTCAAGTAGGAGAAAATACGGATTATCCTTCAAAGGGTTGCAGCTGTCATTTGCTGATGAAAAATGGATTTGAGAAAAAGTGAGGTCTCAGTCATCAGATACATCCCTGCCAGGTGTTTGAGCAACCAGATCCTCCCTTTACCCCTTAAGTGAGGCATTGAAGAAGATCTAGTAATTTACCCATGTATGGACCATAGAAGAAAGCCTTGTTATCTCTTACTAGCAACATTTAAGCCCACCCCTATTTCCCCAGGTGGGTCTGAGGTAGACATTGTTAGTTAATTATGATCACTTTGCTCATTTAGAGCTATTTTGCTCCCTGCATCATGCCAGCAGGCTTCAATGCACAGAGCCAAGGTTGTGTAGAGCCCTGTGTTAGAACACCAACATATGAAAGTTCATTTTTTGTAATGTTTGATGTTCTGTTGTGGGTGATTTACTTCATTTCCTTTATTTTTCTGTTTACAATAATTAAAATTCAGAGGTAGAATAAATTACGACATTTGCCATTGCATTTTTTCCAAATATGTTTTCTAAAATTTATCCTGCATCAAAAATGTTCGTATTGTGGTTAAAGAACCTAGCATGAAGTACAAAGAATAATGATTTGTGCACCTCACTGTACCTATTTTATTGAAAACATACCTCAAACAAGATTAATTTTCTTTACTTTTTATTTATTTATTTTTAAAGATTTTGTTTATTTATTTGACAGAGAGAGAGACACAGCGAGAGAAGGAACACAAGCAGGGGGAGTGGGAGAGGGAGAAGCATGCTCCCGCAGAGCAGGGAGCCCGATGCGGGGCTCGATCCCAGGATCCTGGGATCATGACCTGAGCCAAAGTCAGTCACTTAACGACTGAGCCACCCAGGCACCCAAGTTTTTTTACTTTCTAGAATGTTTTTGCATATTCAGAAATTATCCTCAACTAAAATAGCATACTTTATTTATATGGGCAAAATACTGTTTTCCTGTACATTATCATTATAAAATAATTTCCAATTCATATATAGTGAAATTATATAAAGTATTTATCCCCAAATTTCATTTGTAAAATTGGGATATGTCTTACACACTTTGCTATATGCCAGCAGATGTGTTCCAGATTATGTAACAGGGAAACATGGGAAACAAAACCTTATAAATGCAAGAGCTATATCAAGAACACTTGAGTAGGTGACAATATCTCACTATCAGAATTTCAATTCAAATGAACCAAAAATTAATTGCTCTCTAATAAAATAAATTTTTTAAAGAACGAAATGGAAATAGTAGGCATATATGCTTTATTTAATTTTACACCCCATTTCTTGATAAATATTTTCAGCATGAGTTTTACATACAGCATCCTTAAATTATGGTGCAGTAAGATTACAAATGAGTAGCAAAACATAGCATATTTTCAAATAGATGAAAAAGGGAAATATATACTACAAAAAGCTATACTACTTGAAAGACATTTAAAAAAAAACATCACCAGGGGCGCCTGGGTGGCTCAGTCGTTAAGCCCTTCCGCTCAGGTCATGATCCCAGGGTCCTGGGATTGAGCCCCGCATCAGGTTCCTTGCTCAGGGGGAGTCTGCTTCTCCCTCTTGCACTCCCCCTGCTTGTGTTCCCTCTTTCGCTGTGTCTCTCTCTGTCAAATAAATAAATAAAATCTTTAAAAAAAAAATCAATTATTCAACTCAAGGCTGACAAAGCTAAACTTAAGAGTTTTATTCAACTCTACATGTCTATTTCAATGAGAAAAAAATATGTGATGGACTAGTTAATCTCAAAAAGATCTAAGAAAACAGTAATAATGTAGACAAAATTAAGAACTTTTTAAAAAATATATAATGTATTATTTGTTTCCAGGGTACAGGTCTGTGATTCATTAGTCTTCTATAATACACAGTGCTCATTACAACACATACCTTCCCCAATGTCCATCAGTTGCTCCATCCCCCCAACCCCCTCCCCTCCAAGATGAGAACTTTTGAAATGGTTAATTTTTTGTAAAAACTTAGAAACTAGACAATAAAAATTTAGAACAGTGCACTAGATACTTTGAATAAGTCAGTTGTAGTAGGAAACACAAGAAAACTTGCTGGAATCACTGGTGAATATTTTTCAGCAGATCATACATGTATCATATAAATAGCCACTAAATACCGAAGGATACTGTTTTATTTTGTGAGGCAGATAGATATGCCAATCTTGTTGATGAACACAGATGAAAATTTTCTAAATAAAGTAATGAAATAGAATGCATATTAAAAGGTGTTCAACATAATAAAAAAAATATTCACGACCAAGTGAGATTTAGTACAGAAATTTAAGATTGTTTCTGTGAAAGGAAAACTATTAACATAATCCATTTCATTATTAGGAAAAACAGTAAAATCAATTAAACCAACATTCATTGACCTAGAATAGAGAAACTATTATTCTAGGCCCTGGAAAGTTTCAAAGATACATATAGTAGAGTCCTTGTTCCCAAGGATTTATAATCTGGTAAATTTAAAAAGAAAATCAGTGAAAATCATGATGTCCCCACAATATTTTTAAATATTCTAAAAATATTTTATAAAAAATCAACACTATTTCTGATAACTCTGAAAAGTATAAAGGAAATAGATTTTCCCTATATAAAAAGGTTTCTCTATATATTTGTAACTAAAAATCAACATTAACCAAAATGAAAAAGTAGAGGCATCAACAAAATAATGCTCTCTGTTACCGAATGTCAGCCAGTGTATAAAGGTAAAACAAAACAAGGTATAGATATATGCAAGAAGGAAATTAAGTTATAACAATGTAAATGATAGTTATATACCTTGAAAAATCTCAAGAATTCAACTGCATAACAATTGAATCTAGGAAAGTTGCAAATTTTAAATTAAAAGTATGTTACTGTATCTTAACAATAGATTATAAAACAATAAATGTACACTTATTTACAGTGGTACACATTAAATACTTTAGCTTAATGTTATGTGTATGTGAAAAATAAAGTTTAATGGCAAGCAGAAAAGAAGTTTGAATAAGTAGGGAGTTATACCCTAGCTAAAGGGAAAGCCAAATGTATTAAAGTCCCATGCTTACTATATTAGTATATTTAATATTTACTCGAGTAAGATACTGACATATCTTAAAGGCTTGCCACTAACATCACCTGGGAGCTTGCTGTATTTGCAGAAGTTCAGTTCCCTACCCCAGACATAGTGAATCAATCTACATTTTAAGATTTTTAAGAATTCCAGGTGATTCGTATGTATATTAAAGTTATAACTGCACTGTTTAAAGCAATAGTTCTTGAATCTTATTAAAAGTCAAAGTCAGCTGGGAGCTCTTTAAAATACAAATTTTTAGGCCCTGCCACAAGTTTAATGAAATAGAGTGGCTTCCGTTTTTGTATTTCTTTTTCTAAAGCCCACCAGTTGCTTATGATATGCCAAATTTAATCGTAGCTGCTTTAAAGAGTTTGATAAATTGGCAGTAAAGTGTATATGAAAAAGTTGTAAGACATTGGTTGAAAAATAAAGAAGTAAACCATACAACAAAGTAGCAGTTCCAAAAATTGATTCATGGTTTATATTGTTATAAACCAATACCTCATTGCATACATTATAGGAATTTCCAAGTGAATTAGAGTTAAACACTGATATTAAAAAAGAGAAATACCATTTTTCTGTATTTGAATAAGTGATTAGTATGTGATCTTATGTGGATAAATGGAAAAACTGTAAATATCAAGGGAAGAAACTATATGAATAAAATCAGAATAGGGCCTAGAATATTGTAAACTGTTTATGCTCTGAGGTGACAATTTGTTTTTGTTCTAACAGTCTTCGGAGGCATACTTTACATACCATAAAATTCACCCATTATGAATACAATACTCCCCCATTATCCACAGGGGGTATGGTATGTTCTAGGACCCTAGTAGATGCCTGAAACTGCAGCTGTAGGTTGTACCAAATCTTTTATATATATAAAATATGTACATATTATATATACACACACACTTAAAGATTTATATATAAAATTATAATATATTTATAAATATATAAGGACTTATTAATTTTATATTAATTTTTAATATATATTTAAATATTTTAGAGAAATATCTCTTGTATTTTATATATAAAATAGACTGTAATAGACATAGATATATATATAGATATATAATATATATTTAAGATAATACATATTTATAAATATATATAAAGTTTTATTTTAGGGAGTGAGTGTGCCTGGGGAGGGGCAGTGGGAGAGGGAGAGAGAATCCTCAAGCAGACTCCCTGCTGAGCACAGAGCCCAACAGGGAGCTCTATCCCAGGACCCTGAGATCACGACCTGAGCAAAAATCAAGAGTCGGCTGCCCAATCAACTGAGCCACCCAGGTCCTCCCCAACCTTTATATATGTTTTTCCCTATACATACGTACATACTTATGATAAGGTTTATTTTTAAATTATTTTGGCTTTTTTTTTTTTAGTTTAAATTCCAGTTAGCATGCAGTATAATACTAGTTTCAGGTGTGATAGGGTTTAATTTATAAATTAGGCATAGCAAGAGATTAACAATAATAATAATGGAACAATTACAATATACTGTAATAAAACTTATGTGAATGTGGCCTCTCTCAAAATATTGTACTATATTCATCCCTTTTGTGATGATAAAATGATGATGATGATAAAATGATGAGGTGAGGTGAATGACATAGGCATTGTGACATAGCATTAAGCTACTGTATTGACCTTTTGACATTGTGTCAAAAGGAGGGGGTCATCTGCTTCCAGACAGCAGTTGACCACAGGTAAGTGAAACTGTGGATAAAGGGGGACTATTACATGTAATTCAGTGATTTTTAGTAAATTTCACTGTTAATGCACTTATCACCACAACCCAATTTTAGGGCATTTCATCATCCCTAAGAGAGATTTAACACTTTACAGTCAATCCCCCATTCCATTCCAAAACTTAAATGGTCACTGAAATGCTTTCTGTCTCTATAAATTTGTCTTTTCCAAAATTTCTTATAAATGGTATCATGTACTATGTGGTCTTTGTGTCTAGCATCTTTCCCTTAGCATAATGTTTTTGAAGTTTATCCATGTGTTAATAAGTAGTAGTTTGTTCCTCTTTATTCTGTTGTATAGGTAGACCACAGTTTGTTTATCCATTCACTGGTTGGTGGATTTCACCCCAGTTTTTGGCTATAATACTGCTATGAATATTGACATGTCTTTGTGTGAACAAATGTTTTTTTTCTCTCTCTTTTTTTTTAGATTTTATTTATTTATTTGTGTGAGAGAGAGAGCACAAGCAGAGGGAGTTGGCAGAGGGAATGGGAGAAGCAGGCTCCCCACTGAGCAGGGAACCTGATATAGGGCTATTAGGACCTGGGCCGAAGGCAGACACTTAACCGACTGAGCCACTCAGGTGCCCTGTGAACAAATGTTTTCATTTCCCTTGTGTAAATATATAAGAATGAAGTTGCTGGGTCATATGGTATGTTTATTTTAACTTTTTAAGAAACTGCCAGCCTGTTTTCCAAAGTGGGTATTTCATTTTACATTCCCATCAGTGATATATGAGGATCCCAGTTTTAACTGAGACTGCATTGAATCTCTAGGTCACTATGGGGAGAATTACCATCTTAACATTGAATTTTCTATTTTTTTAAAATGTTTTATTTATTTATTCATGAGAGTCAGAGAGAGAGAAAGAGAGAGAGAGGCAGAGGCAGAGGGAGAAGCAGGCTCCCCACCTAGCAGGGAGCCCGATGCAGGACCCAATCCCAGGACCCCGGGATCACGACCCGAGCGGAAGGCAGATGCGTAACCATCCGAGCCACCCAGGCGCCTGAATATGAAATGTTTGGTATATTTAAATCTTCTCAGCATTAATTTTGCAGTTTGCAGTATATACATCTTATACTTCCATTAAATTTAGTCTCTATGTATTCTTTTTGATTCTGTTGTGAATTTTTAATTACATCCTTAGATTTTTCTTTACTGGTATATAGAAAAACAATGAGTTTTTATGTAATGATCTTGTATCCTGCAACCCTGATAAACCTGTTCATTAGTTCCAGTAGTGTGTGTGTGTGTGTGTGTGTGTGTGTGTGTGTGTGTGTGTGTGTTCCTTAGGATTTTCTAGATAGGGAATCATGTTATCTACAAATAAAACCAGTTTATTTTTTCCTCTTCAGTTTAGGTGCCTTTAATTTTTTTCTCTTTTTTGGCATTTTTCTGCTGACAAGACCTCTAGTAAAATTTTAGTAGACATGGCGAGAGTAGACATCTTTATCTTGTTTCTGATCTTAGGGGGAAGTAGTCAATCTTTTATTGTGAAATAAGGTATTTATTAGCTCTGTGTTTTTCATAGATGCACTTTGTCACATTGAAGAAGTTCCCTTCTATTTCTAGTTTGTTGAATGTTTTTATCATGGGTTCGATTTTATGTTGTTGGATTTGATTTTCTACTCATTTGTTTATGGATTTTCCATCTATAGTCATGAAGGATATTGCATTGTAATTTTCATCTCTTGTGATGTCATTGTCTGACTTTGGCTGCAGAATGCAATTGGGAAGTTGTCTCTTTTCAGTTTCTGGAAGAATTTGTGAAACACTGGTACTGTTCTTTAAATGTTTGATATAACTGATTAATGATGCCATCTGGACCTGGGCTATTCATTGAGAGAATATGTTGAATTACTGATTCAGTTTCTTGTTCTAGGTTTAGTCTGATTTTCTATTCTTGAGATTTTTTTTCAGTAATTTGTATCTCTCAGACTTTTTCTATTTCATTTAAGTTTCCTGATATGTTAGCACAAAAGTTGTTTTTCACATTCCCTTATGATCCTTTTAATTTGTGTAGCCTCAAATAGTGATGTCCCCTTTTATATTCCTGATTTTGTTGGTTTGTGTCTTTGTTTTTGATCAGTTTAGCTAAAGGTTTATCAATTTTTTTAAAGTTTTTTTTTTTTTTTTATTTAATCGACAGAGACAGCGAGAGAGGGAACACAAGCAGGGGGAGTGGGAGAGGGAGAAGCAGTCTTCCCGCGGAGCAGGGAGCCTGATGGAGGGCTCGATCCCAGGACCCTGGGATCATGAACTGAGCCGAAGGCAGTCGCTTAACCAACTGAGCCACCCAGGCACCCCTCAGTTTTTCATCTATTCAAAGAACCATCTTTTTATTTCATTGATTTTCTTGATTTGTTATTTTATTGTTTCCATTCTGATTTTATTACTTCCTTTTGCTTGCTTTGGGTTTAATTTATTCTTTTTCTAGTACTCTTTAGGGAAAAGCTTACATATTACTGTCTGGAGTCCTTTATTTCCTATATAGCTGTTTAAAGGTATAATTTTTCCCTCTAAGCACTGCATCCAATAAATTCTTAAGTATTGTGTTTTAATTTTTATTCAACTTGAAATATTTTCTAATATCCTTGCGAATTCTATGTTGACCCATGGATTATTTAGAAATGTTTTGTTTAATGTCCTAATATTTGAGGATTTCCCAATTTTATTTCTATTATTTGTAATTCTGTTGTGGGCTAACAAAACATGCTTTGATTTCAGTTCTTTCCGTTTATTGAGACTTGTTTTATGACCTAGCATTTGGACATTTCTAGAAAAGGTTCTCATTGTGCTTGGAGAAAAATAGGTATTCTATTCTCATTGGGTACAGTGTTCTATAAATGTCACTCAGGTCATATTAGTTGATGTTATTTAAATCTTTTCTACCCTTGCTTACTTTGTATTTAGTTGTTCTGGTTTTGAGAGTAGAGTATTAAAACCTCCAAATATAATTGTTGAATTGTCTACTTCTTCTTTTCTGTCAGTTTTGCTTTGTGAATTGTGGGTCTCTATTTTTAAGTATGTATACATTGATAATTGTTGTATCTTCTGATATATTGACTCTTTTACCATTATGAAATGTCCCTTATTGTCTATAGTAATATTTCTTTTCTTAAAATCTTTCCTGCCTTTATATTAATTACTTTGTCCAGCTCTCTTATTGGCACTATTTGTATGGCATATCTTTTCCATTCTTTAACTTCTAACCTATGTCTGTTTTTGAATATAAAGTATGTCTTTTGTAGATAGCATGTAGTTGAATCTGTTTTTTTAAAATTAAGTCAGACAATCTCTGCCTTTTGATTGAAGTGTTTAGTCCATTCACATTTAGTGTAGTTATTGATATAATTGAATTTACATTTGCCATTTTGCTCTTTGCTTTCTATATATCTCACATTTCTTTTGTTTCTACATTATTTCTTTTGTTAAATTTATATTTCAAAATTTTATTTCTTCTTTTACATTAAATGTTTTTAGTTAACCATTTTTAATTTATCTTTTTTTTGTTATGTTATGTTAATCACCATACATTACATCATTAGTTTTTGATGTAGTATTCCATTGTTTGCGTATAACACCCAGTGCTCCATGAAGAACGTGCCCTCTTTAATACCCATCACCAGGCTAACCCCTCCCCCACCCCCCTGCCCTCTAGAACCCTCAGTTTGTTTTTCAGAGTCCATAGCCTCTCATGGTTCATCTACCCCTCTGATTTCCCCCCCTTCATTTTTCCCCTCCTGCTATCTTCCTCTTTTTCTTCTTCTTCTTTTTTTAACGTATAATGAATTATTTGTTTCAGAGGTACAGGTCTGTGATTCAGCAGTCTTACACAATTTACAGCACTCGCCATAGCACATACCCACCCCAGTGTATATCACCCAACCACTCCATCCCTCCCATCCCCCACCACTCCAGCAACCCTCAGTTTGTTTCCTGAGATTAAGAATTCCTCATGTCAGTGAGGTCATATGATACATGTCTTTCTCTGATTGACTTATTTCGCTCAGCAAAACACCCTCCAGTTCTATCCACGTCGTTACAAATGGCAAGATCTCATTTCTTTTGATGGCTGCATAATATTCCATTGTATATATATACACTACATCTTCTTTATCCATTCATCTGTCGATGGACATCTTGGCTCTTTCCACAGTTTGGCTATTGTGGACATTGCTGCTATAAACATCGGGGTGCATGTACCCCTTTGGGTCCCTACATTTGTATCTTTGGAGTAAATACCCAGTAGTGCAATTGCTGGATCGTGTGGTAGCTCTATTTTCAACTTTTTGAGGAACCTCCATACTGTTTTCCAGAGTGGCTGCACCAGCTTGCATTCCCACCAACAGTGTAGGAGGGTTCCCTTTCTCTGCATCCCCGCCAACATCTGTCGTTTCCTGACTTGTTAATTTTACCCATTCTGACTGGTGTGAGGTGATATCTCATTGAGGTTTTGATTTGGATTTCCCTGATGCCGAGCGATGTTGAGCACTTTTTCAAGTGTCTGTTGGCCATTTGGATGTCTTCTTTGGAAAAATGTCTGTTCATGTCTTCTGCCCATTTCTTGATTGGATCATTTGTTCTTTGGGTGTTGAGTTTCATAAGTTCTTTATAGATCTTGGATACTAGCCCTTTATCTGATACATCATTTGCAAATATCGTCTCCCATTCTGTCGGTTGTCTTTTGCTTTTGTTGACTGTTTCTTTGCTGTGCAAAAGCTTTTTATCTTGATGAGGTCCCAATAGTTCATTTTTGCCCTTGCTTCCCTTGCCTTTGGCGATGTTTCTAGGAAGAAGTTGCTGCGGCTGAGGTCGAAGAGGTTGCTACCTGTGTTCTCCTTTAGGATTTTGATGGACTCCTGTCTCACATTGAGGTCTTTCAAACATTTTGAGTCTATTTTTGTGTGTGGTGTAAGGAAATGGTCCAGTTTCATTCTTCTGCATGTGGCTGTCCAATTTTCCCAACACCATTTGTTGAAGAGACTGTCTTTTTTCCCTTGGATATTCTTTCCTGCTTTGTCAAAGATGAGTTGACCATAGAGTTGAGGGTCCATTTCTGGGCTCTCTATTCTGTTCCACTGATCTCTGTGTCTGTTTTTGTGCCACCAGTATCATACTGTCTTGATGACAGCTTTGTAATAGAGCTGGAAGTCCGGAATTGTGATGCCGCCAGCTTTGCTTTTCTTTTTCAACATTCCTCTGGCTATTCGGGGTCTTTTCTGGTTCCATACAAATTTTAGGATTATTTGTTCCATTTCTTTGAAAAAAGTGGGTGGTATTTTGATAGGGATTGCATTAAATGTGTAGATTGCTCTAGGTAGCATTGACATCTTCACAATATTTGTTCTTCCAGTCCATGAGCATGGAACGTTTTTCCATTTCTTTGTGTCTTCCTCAATTTCTTTCATGAGTATTTTAAAGTTTTCTGAGTACAGATTCTTTGCCTCTTTGGTTAGATTTATTCCTAGGTATCTTATGGTTTTGGGTGCAGTTGTAAATGGGATAGACTCCGTAATTTCTCTTTCTTCTGTCTTGTTGTTGGTGTATAGGAATGCCACTGATTTCTGTGCATTGATTTTATATCATGCCACTTTACTGAATTCCTGTATGAGTTCTAGCAGTTTTGGGGTGGGGTCTTTTGGGTTTTCCACATAAAGTATCATATCATCTGCAAAGAGTGAGAGTTTGACTTCTTCTTTGCCAATTTGATTGCCTTTTATTTCTTTTGGTTTTCTGATTGCTGTGGCTAGGACTTCTAATACTATGTTGAATAGCAGTGGTGATAGTGGACATCCCTGCCGTGTTCCTGACCTTAGGGGGAAAGCTCTCAATTTTTCCCCATTGAGAATGATATTCACTGTGGGTTTCTCATAGATGGCTTTTATGATATTGAGGTATGTACCCTCTATCCCTATACTCTGAAGAGTTTTGATTAAGAAAGGATGCTGTACTTTGTCAAATGCTTTTTCTGCATCTATTGAGAGGATCATATGGTTCTTGATCTTTCTTTGATTAATGTATTGTATCACATTGATTTGCGGATGTTGAACCAACCTTGCACACCAGGGATAAATCCCACTTGGTCGTGGTGAATAATCCTTTTGATGTACTGTTGTAACCTATTGGCTAGTATTTTGGTGAGAAGTTTTGCATCCATGTTCATCAAGGATATTGGTCTGTAATTCTCCTTTTGGATGGGGTCTTTGGTTTGGGGATCAAGGTAATGGTGGCCTCATAAAACAAGTTTGGAAGTTTTCCTTCCATTTCTATTATTTTGGAACAGTTTCAGGAGAATAGGTATTAATTCTTCTTGAAATGTTTGGTAGAATTCCCCTGGGAAACCATCTGGCCCTGGGCTTTTGTTTGTTGGGAGATTTTTGATGACTGCTTCCATTTCCTTAGTGGTTATAGGTCTGTCGAGGTTTTCTATTTCTTCTTGGTTCAGTTTTGGAAGTTGATACATCTCTAGGAATGCATCCATTTCTTTCAGATTATCTAATTTGCTGGCATATAGTTGCTCATAATATGTTCTTATAATTGTTTGTATTTCTTTGGTGTTGGTTGTGATCTCTCCTCTTTCATTCATGATTTTGTTGATTTGGGTCCTTTCTCTTTTCTTTTTGATAAGTCTGGCCAGGGGTTCATCAATCTTGTTAATTCTTTCAAAGAACCAGCTCCTAGTTTTGTTGATCTGTTCTACTGTTCTTTTGGTTTCTATTTCATTGATTTCTGCTCTGATCTTTATTATTTCTCTTCTCCTGCTGGGTTTAGGCTTTATTTGCTGTTCTTTCTCCAGCTCCTTTAGGTGTAGGGTTAGGTTGTGTATTTGAGACCTTTCTTGCTTCTTGAGAAAGGCTTGTATTGCTATATACTTTCCTCTTAGGACTGCCTTTGCTGCATCCCAACGATTTTGAACAGTTGTGTTTTCCTTTTCATTGGTTTCCATGAATTTTTTAAATTCTTCTTTAATTTCCTGGTTGACCCATTCATTCTTTAGTAGGATGCTCTTCAGCTTCCATGTATTTGAGTTCTTTCTGACTTTCCTCTTGTGATTGAATTCTAGTTTCAAAGCATGGTGGTCTGAAAATATGCAGGGAATGATCCCAGTCTTTTGGTACCATTTGAGACCTGATTTGTGACCTAGGATGTGATCTATTTTGGAGAATGTTCCATGGGCACTAGAGAAGAATGTGTATTCTGTTGCTTTGGGATGGAATGTTCTGTATATATCCATAAAGTCCGTTTGGTCCAGTGTGTCATTTAAAGTCTTTATTTCTTTGTTGATCTTTTGCTTAGATGATCTGTCCATTTCAGTGAGGGGGGTGTGTTAAAGTCCCCCAATATTATTGTATTGTTGTTGATGTGTTTCTTTGCTTTTGTTATTAATTGGCTTATATAATTGGCTGCTCCCATGTTAGGGGCATAAATATTTACAATTGTTAGATCTTCTTGTTGGATAGACCCTTTAAGCAGGATATAGTGTCCTTCCTCATTTCTTATTACAGTCTTTGGTTTAAAATCTAATTTGTCTGATATAAGGATTGCCACCCCGGCTTTCTTTTGGTGTCCATTAGCATGGTAAATGGTTTTCCACCCCCTCACTTTCAATGTGGGGGTGTCTTTGGGTCTAAAATGAGTCTCTTGCATACAGCATATCAATGGGTCTTGTTTTTTAATCCAATCTGATAGCCTGTGTCTTTTGATTGGGGCATTTAGCCCATTCAGGGTAACTATTGAAAGTTACTAATTTAGTGCCTTTGTATTGCCTGTAAAGTGACTTACTGTATATTGTCTGTGTTCCTTTCTGGTCTATATAACTTTTAGGCTCTCTCTTTGCTTAGAGGAACCCTTTCAATATTTCTTGTAGGGCTGGTTTCGTGTTTGCAAATTCCTTTAGGTTTTGTTTGTCCTGGAAGATTTTTTTATCTCTTTCTATTTTCAATGACAGCCTAGCTGGATATAGTATTCTTGGCTGCATATTTTTCTCATTTACTGCCCTGAATATATCATACCAGTCCTTTCTGGCCTGCCAGGTCTCTGTGGATAGGTCTGTTGCCAGCCTAATGTTTCTACCATTGTAGGTTACAGACCTCTTGTCTCGAGCTGCTTTCAGGATTTTCTCTTTGTCTCTGAGACTCATAAGTTTTACTATTAGATGTCGGGGTGTTGACCTATGTTTATTGATTTTGAGAGGGGTTCTCTGTGCCTCCTAGATTTTGATGCCTGTTTCCGTCCCCAAATTAGGGAAGTTCTCTGCTATAATTTGCTCCAATATACCTTCTGCCCCCCGCCTTCTTCTGGGATCCCAATTATTCTAATGTTGTTTCAGCCTATGGTATCACTCATCTC
Organism: Eumetopias jubatus; assembly: GCF_037043125.1. NCBI lineage: Eukaryota > Metazoa > Chordata > Mammalia > Carnivora > Otariidae > Eumetopias > Eumetopias jubatus. The sequence continues at coordinate 124,385,593 of NW_028274816.1, forward strand.
TCGAATTCTGCCCTGGTGATCCAGTATTTGTTTATCTCTCTTTTTCTCAGCTTCTTTATTTTCCATCACTTGGTCTTCTGTATCACTGATTCTCTCTTCTGCCTCATTTATCCTAGCAGTTAGAGCCTCCATTTTTTATTGCACCTCATTAGTAGCCTTTTTGATTTTGATTTCGACTTGGTTCGATTTTAGTTGTTTTATTTCTCCAGAAAGGGTTTCTCTGATAATGTCCATGCTTTTTTCAAGCCCAGCTAGTATTTTTAAAATCATCATTCTGAACTCTAGTTCCAACATCTTACTAATGTCCGTATTGATTAGGTCCCTGGTCGTCGGTACTGCCTCTTGTTCTTTTTGTTGAGGTGATCTTTTCCGTCTTGTCATTTTGTCCAGAGAATAGATGAATGAGAGAACAAAAATGCTAACAGGGTAACAACATCCCCAGGAAATAAATACACCAAATAAATCAGAAAAGACCTGAAACCAGGGGGAAAGAAAGGGAAAGAAAGAAAAAAGAAGAAAAAGAAAACAGAATATGATCACATATGATCAGGCTGGTGCATAGATCAGTGCCACACACTAGATTTTGGGCGTATTTTGGTCTGTTAGAAGACTATGCCTCTCAAAATTTTAAAGAAAGAAAAATTTATATATGTACAAAAATAAAGGTTAATACGATGGGAAGGAATATGACTGTAAAGGTGAAAATTATAAAAGATTTGACAAAAGGAATTGATAAGTTGGTTGAAAAAAGAAAGAAGAGGATTTTTTTTAAAAAAAGGGAGAGAATGTGATCAGGCAGGAGACTAGAACAAAGCCAAACACTAGAGATTTAGGGTATATTTTGATCTGTTAGAAGAAACTGTATCCCAAATTTTAAAGAGAGAACAACTTAAATATGTATACCAAAAATAAGGGTAACTACTGTGAAGGGATAGAATATGACTCTAAAAATGAAAAATAAAGATTTTTTTTTAAAAGTTTGATAAGATGTTGGTTCAAAAAGGGAAAAAAGAAAAATTAAAAAAAAAGTTAAAAAACATTAACTTTGAAAGACTAAAGAATCACAGGAAAAAAGCCATGAATTCTATGTGCTGTATTCCCCTAGTACTGGAGTTCTGCCGTTCTCATTGATTGGTAAACTTGGTCTTGGCTGACTGTTCTTGCTGAAGGGCCTGTTGCTGTGGTTCCCAAATGTCTTTGCTGGAGGCGGTATTACCCCGCCCTTCCCGGTCCGGTGTAAGTAATTTGCTCCGGTTTGCTCTCGGGAGCTTTTGTTCCCTGCAAGCTTTCTGTACAGCTTTGGAGGACGAGAATGAAAATGGCAGCCTCCCAATCTCCACCCCACAGGAGCCAAGAACTCGGGGCCCCACTCCTCAGTGAGCCCCCAGAGAAAAGCAGTCTCCCCGGTCTCCGGCGCACTCCGTGCTCACCCAGCCTGTGACCAAGCGTTTCTATCTCTGGCACCCAACTCGGTGTGGAGTCTCCAAACCCAGCAGATCCCTGCGGTGTGCTCCCATGCCGCTCCTCCAGGGCGAGGAAGGGGAGTCTCCCTGGATCCCTGCTGGAAGAGCAGTGGCCCGACTGTGCCGCAGATCATGGTTTATGGCAACCCTGAGCTGCATGCCCACTCCTCGGCTCTGTCTCTGCAGCCGGCTTCCCTGCTCCGATACCTGGGAGCTCTGTTGCACTCAGGCACTCCCGATCTTCCTGTGACCCCTGAGGGTCCTGAGACCACACTGTCCCAGAGAGGGTTTCACCCCCTGCTTAGCCACTGGAGCGACATCCCTCAGCAGAGCTGACTTCTCTAAGTTCCGATTTTGTGCTCCGCAGCTCTATCACTTGCCAGAAGCGGCTTACAGAGGCCCCCTTCCCTGCCGTCTGTCTTCCCAACTATCGCCTCGGATTCACTTCTCCGCACATCCTACCTTCCAGAAAGTGGTCGCTTTTCTGTTCAGAGAGTTGTTGCTATTCTTTTCTTTGATCTCCTGTTGAGTTCGTAGGTGTTCAGAATGGTTTGATCCCTATGTAGCTGAATTCCTGGACCAGATGAAATCCAGGTCTCCTACTCCTCCGCCATCTTGCTCCTCTCCCCTCATCTCTTTATTTTTTTAATCCTCTTTTAGTTTTTAGTTATTTTCTCCTTGATTGTTCTAAGGATTATAGTATGCATCTTAACTTCTGAACAGTCTATTTCGGATTAATACTATCTTAATTTTCATAAAATTCAGTAATTTTGCTCCAATATAGCTCAATTTCCTTACCCTTTGTGTTTTTATTGTTATATATGTTACATGACATATATAATATATACATACATTTAGACAATGTAGTATATTAAAATATTTATAAATATGTATAATTTATATATGTTATAAACCCAACAATATATTCTTCTAGCCTACAAGAGATTTATTTCAGACCTAAAGAGACATGCAGACTGGAAGTGAAGGCATGGAGAATCGTTTATCATGCAAATAGAAGTGAAAAGAAAGCCAGAGTAACAATACTTATATCAGACAAAATAGACTCAGTTTTTTTTTAGACTTTATTTATTCATTTGACAGAGAGCACAAGCAGGGGGAGCGAGAGGCAGAGGGAGAGGGAGAAGCAGGCTCCCTCATGAGCAGGGAGCCTGATGTAGGGCTCGATCCCAAGACCCTGGGATCATGACTTGAGCCAAAGGCAGATACTATCCACCCAGGCACCCCAGAGAAAATAGACTATTTTTTAAAAAAGATTTTATTTATTTACTAGAGAGAGAGAGAGAGAGAGAGAGAGACAGATAGTGAAAGAGAGCAGGAGCTGGGAGGAGGGAGAAGCAGGCTCCCTACAGAGCAGGGAGCCTGATGGAGACTCAATCCCAGGACCCCGGGGTCATGGCCTGAGCCGAAGGCAAACGTTTAGCCACTGAGCTGCCCAGGTGCCCCCAAAATAGACTTTAAAACAAAGGCTGTAATAATGGATAAAGAAAGATATTATATAATCATAAATGGTACAATCCAGCAAGATCTAACAATTGTAAATATTCACCCAACATGGGAGCATCCAGATATATAAAGCAGTTAATAACAAACAGGAAATATTTGAAGTAATGCAATAGTAGTAGGGGACTTTAACATCTATTTACATCAGTGGATAGATCATCCAAGCAGAAAATCAACAAGGAGACAGCGGCTTTTAATGACACATTGGACCAGATGGATCTAACAGATATATTCAGAACTGTCATCCTAAAACAGCAGAATACACATTCTTTTCAAGCAGACATGGAACATTCTCCAGAATAGATCATATGTTAAGCCACAAAATAAGTCTCAACAAATTCAAAAAGACTGAAGTCATATCATGCATCTTTTCTGACCACACTATGAAACTAGAAATCAACTGCAAGAAAAATACCCGGAAAGCAGAAAAATACATGGAAAAACCTGGAAATACACAAACGTTAAATAACATGTTACTAAACAATGACTGGGTCAACCAAGAAATCAAAGACAAAATTAAAAAAAAATGCCTGTAGGCAAATGAAAATGAAAACAAAATAGTCTAAAAATCTTTGGGATACAGCAAAAGCTGTTTTAAGAGGAAAGTTTATAGACATTCAGGCCTATACCTCAAGAAGCAAGAAAAAATCCCAAATAAACAACCTAATATTACATCTAAGGGAACTAGAAAAAGAGCAACAGGCAAAACCCAAAACCAGCAGAAGGAAGGAAATAATAAAGATTAGAGCAGGAATAAGCAAAATAGAAACTAAAAACAAAAACAATAACAATAACAAAAATAATGGAATAGATCAATGGAACCAGGAGCTGGTTTTTTGAAATGATCAACAAAATCAATAAACCTTTACCTGGACTCATCTGGGGGTGGGGGAGGGTAACTAAAAAAAAAAAGTCAGAAATGAAAGGGGAAAAATAACAGCTGATACCACAGAAATACAAAAGATTGTAGGAGACTGTTATGTAAAATTATATGCCAACAAATTGGACAACCTAGAAGAAATGGATAAATTCCTAGAAACATAATTTCCCAAAACTGAATTAGAAAGAAGTAGAAAATTTGAACAGACTAATTTCCAGCAATGAAATTGAACCAGTAAGCAAAAAACTCCCAGCAAACAAAAGTCCAGGGCCACAAAGCTTCACAGGTGAATTCTACCAAACATTGAAAGAGGACTTAATACCTGTTCTTCTTAAGCTATTCCAAAAAATCAAAGGGGAAGGAAAACTCCTCTAATTCATTCTATGAAGCCAGCATTACTCTGATACCAAAATCAGATAAAGACATTAAAAAAAAAAGAACTAACTGGTATCTCTGATGAACCTAGATGCAAAAATCGTTAAAATATTGGCAAACTGAATCTAACAATAAATGAAAACATTCACCACAATCAAGTGTGATTTATTCCTGGGATTCAAGGGTGGTTCAATATTTGCAATCAATGTGACACATCACATAATAAAAACGATATGATCATTTCAATAGATGGAGAAAAAGCATTTGACAAAAGTACAGTATCCATTCATGATTAAAAAAAGAAAACCCTCAGTGATGTAAGATTGGAGGGAATATACTTCAACAAAATAAAAGCTATTAAAAAACCCACACCAACATCATACATTTCCTCTAAGGTCAGGAACAAGATGGGGATGTCCGCTCTCACCACTATTATTTAACATAGTACTAGAGGTCTTAGCCACAGCAGTCAGACAAGAGGAAGGAATAAAAGGCATCCAAATTGGTAAAGAAGAAGTATAACTGTTTGCAGACAACATGATACTTTGTAGAAAACCCTAAAGACCTCTCCAAAAAACTACTAGAACTGATAAATGAATTCAGTACAGTTGCAGGATACAAAATTATTGTACAGAAATCACAACATTTTTATATACCAAAAATGAAGCAACAGAAACAGAAATTAAGAAAGCAATTCCATTTACAATTTTACTAAAGATAATAAAATACTTTGGAATAAACAACCAAGGGGTGAAAGACCTGTACTCTGAAAACTATAAAAACACTGATGAAAGATATTGAAGACAACACAGACAAGTGGAAAGATAATCCATACTCATGAATTGGAAGAACATATATTGCTAAAATGTCCATAGTACCTAGAGCAATCTGCAGATGTAATGTAATCCCTATCAAAATACCAACAACATTTTTCACAGAACTACAACAGACAAATCCTAACATTTGTATGGAACCACAGAAAACCCCAATTGCCAAAAAAATCTTGAAAAAGAAAAATCTGGAGGTATCACAATTCCAGATTTCAAAGCTGTAGTGATCAAAACAGTATGGTACTGGCACAAAAGTAGGCACATAGATCAGTGGAATAGAATAGGAAGCCCAAATACAAACCGACGTTTATATGCTCAATTAATCTTTGATGAAGGAGGAAAGAAGATGCAATGAGAAAAAGACAGCCTTTCCAACAAAATGGTGTTTGGAGAACTGGACCAATGGCCTATACCATACACAAAGATAAATTCAAAGTGAATTAAGGACCTAAATATGATACCTGAAACTATAAAAATCCTGGAAGAGAGTACAGGCAGTAATTTCTCTGACATTGGACGTATCAACTGTTTTCTAAATATGTGTCTTGAGGCAAGGGAAACAAAGCAAAGATAAACTATTGGGACTATATCAAAATTAAAAGTCTGCATAGCAAAGGAAACAACAGAACTAAAAGCCTACTGAATGGGAGAAGATACTTGCAAATGACATTTCTGGTAAAGGGTTAGTATCTAAAATACATAAGGGACTTAACTCAACATTCAAAAAATAAATAATCCAATTAAAAATGGGCAGAAGAGATAAACAGACATTTCTCCAAAGAAGACATACAGATGGGGTGGCTCAGTTGTTTAAACGTCCAACTCTTGGTTTCAGCTCAGGTCATGATCCCGGGGTCCTGGGATCCAGCTCCGCATTGGGCTCTGTCCTCCGTGTGGAGTCTGCTTGTCCCTCTCCCTCCCCCTCTGCTGCTCCCTGCTCAGGCATGCTCCCTCTGTCTCTCTCTCTCTCTCTCTCTCTGTGTGTCTCTGTCTCTCAAATGGATGAATAAAGTCTTAAAAAAAAAAAGACATACAGATGGCCAACAGACACATGAAAAGATGCTCAACATCACATCATCAGGAAAATGCAAATCAGAACTACAATGAGATATCTGCTCACATCTATCAGAATGGCAAAAATCAAAAGCACAAGAAACAGCAAGCGTTGGTGAGGATGGGGAGAAAAAGGAACCGGTTCCTCTTGCACTGTTGGTAGGAGTGCAAACTGGTGCAGCCACTGTGGAAAACAGTATGGAGGTTCTTCAAAAAGTTAAAAATGGAATTACCCCATGATCTAGTAATTGAACTGCTGGGTATTTACCCAAAAAATATAAAAGCACTAATTCAAAGGGATACATGCACTCCTGTGTTTATTACAGCATTATTTACAATAGCCAAATTATGAAAGCAGCCCATGTCCATTATAGATGAATGGATAAAGAAAGTATAGAGTGTGTATTTTTTATGACTAATTCTTTTTTTATGGCTGAAATAATATTCCATATATGTATATGTATTTCTAATATTATTCAGCCATAAAAAAGAATTAAATTTTGCCATTTGCAACAACATGGGTGGATCTAGGGAGTATCATGCTAAGTGAAGTAAGTCAGTTGGAGGAAAACAAATACCATATGATTTCACTCATCTGTGGAATTTAAGAAACAAAACAAACAAATAAAGGGTGGGAGGAGAGAGAAACAAACCAAGAAACAGACTCTTGACTATAGAGAACAAACTGATAGTTACCAGAGGAGAGGTGGGTGAAATAGTTGATGGGGATTAAAGAATACTCTTATTATACTGAGCACTGAGTAATGTATAGAATTTTTTAATCACTGTATTATATACCTGAAACTAATATAACACTGTATGTTAAGTATACTGGAATTAAAATAAAAAATAAAAATGTATATTCCTCTATTTACCCATATATTTGCCATTTCTAGTTTTTCATTTCTTCTTGTGGATTTGAGTTACATCTGGGGTTATTTCCTGTAAAGCAGATCTGCTGACAACAAATTCCGTCCACCATTACTTATTTTGGAATGTTTTCATTTTGCCTTTATTTTTGAAGGATAGGGTCTTTTTTTGTTGGATATAGAATTTTTGCCTGCCCACCACCACCACTGCAAATACGGCATTCCACTGCCTTCTGACCTCCATTGCATCTGATGGGAAGTCAGTCAACAATTGTATCGTTTTTCCTCATTATTTTCAAGAGTTTCTTTGACTTGATATATCTTTGACTCTGACATGTCTAGGTGCAGAACTCTTGTGTCTATCCTATATGGGACTTTTGAGCTTTTGGGATCTGTACATTTTCATCAGATTTGGGAAATCTTAAACCATTATTTATTCAGATTTTTTTTTCTGCCCCTTTCTTTCACCTTTTCTCCTGGTACTCCCATTAGATGTATGGTAGTACACTCAGTGTTATTGCATAGGTCTCTGAGGCTCTGTTCATTTTTCTTCAAACTTTCCTCTCCTTGAGATTGTATAATTTCTGTTGATCAATCTTTTAAGTTTACTGATTCGTACACTATTTCAGATCCACTATTGGGCCAATCTACTGAATTTTTCATTTCTAATACTGTACTTTTAAACTCTAGAATTTGATTCTTTCTTTCTTTTTTTTTTTTAGTTTCTATATTGTGATATCCTATTTGTTTCATTATCACCATTTTAATTCTTTAAACATGATTTCCTTTAATTCTTCATACATATTTATAATAGCTGCTTTTGAAGCGTTAAACATCTGGGTTCACTCAGAAACTATTTCTATTGACTGCTTCTTCCCCTGGTTATGAGTCACATTTTACTGTTTGTTTATATATCTTGTAATTTTTTTGTTAAAAACTGGACATATTTAATAATATATTGTAACAACTCTGGATCTGATTCCTCCCCAGCCTCCCTCCCACCTGAAGGTTGTCATTATTGACATATTGCTGTTATTGTGTATGTTTGCTTATATTTAAGTGACTTGACTGGGCTTAATGTGCACAGTCTTTCTCAGAACCCCATGGGGGTATAGCCACTCATATCTGCTCAGGTTTTTAACAATTATTTTAATTTTTAGCCAGGCCTTCTTGGGGTGTCCCTTTGTGTCTGTGTAGCTTAGTGGTCAGCTAGTGATTGGTTAAAGCTAGTGATTGTGCTCAAACATCTTGCACCAGTAAAGCTTCTATCCTTTGTGAGTATGTTAGGGGGCTCATCTAGTTTTCAACTATGCCCCAGCTTTTATTTTCTGCTGAGCCCCTCAGTTCTTCCCTTCACACGTGGGAAGCCTCTCAATCAGCTATGGGTATGTGCAGAGCTTAGGCCCTCTCAGATCAGCTCCGAGTACATAAGCAGCTTCCAGTTAGCCAGGAATATGTGGAGAGTTTACCTAGCCCACTGTGGCTCTCATTTCCAGAATCTCCTTGTTAAATTTCTGGATTTATGTTCCAACTGGGATAGCAACCTCAGACTTGCAGAGCTTTCTCTTTTATTCTCCAGTTGAGTTTAATGCTTTTATGGTCAGTGCTACTGAGTGTGGGGTTTTCATCCTCCACTTCAGATTACATCAGCAACCTCAGGCAGTGAAGTTGCTGGTTTTCATGGCCAACTACTACGTGGACTGTGCTTGCATGGGGGTAAGGAACAGCCAAGCGGTAACACCACTGACTTTCATTGTTCTTACTCCATAATTTTTCATAAATAAATAGTTTTGAATTTGTTGTTTGACTTTGGTTGTTTTCTGGAGTCCTGAAGTGGTTGTTTTTGACTTTTTTGTCTAGTTTTATAGTTGTTTTGAGGGGAAAGGATTTGCTGACCTCTTCAGTTTGCCACAGCTGGAAGTCCTGCCTCCTGCTTTGTATTTGCAGTATTTTTGGTTTGGGTTATTTTTAAAAGGCTAACTAATTAAAAACCTGAAGCACATCTATATTGTAGCTGCTTCAGCAGTTTGCTTTACAGTGGAAGAAGTTAGGAGATTGTGATTAGGTTAGGGGTGGGACTGTAGTTCTGCTATAATTCTGCTGACAGCACTCTCCTGTGGAATGTTTCTTAATAGCATATTCTTGTGTAATGATGAAGAAAACGTTTATTTTTTTAAGTAAGCAAATTCCTTTGGAATTCTACCAAAACATAAGAAAGATAGTATATACACTCCTTGCTACAAAATAAATCAGTGGTACAAGGAAATATATGACAGAATTCATTGGGCTGGTATAGATACGTATTTTTACAAAAAATAATAAAAAGAATTGTCCTCTTTAAAAATTACTCATCATACAAATTTCAACTTGAAGTGCCTTTTAATGCTCAAAATTTTAACTGAGAAATTTGTCTTTACTTTTTTAGTTCTATAATAATAGAAATATAGAAATGTACACAAAATAAAATATATAGCTCAGTGATTTATCACAAAGTACACACTTCTGTATCCACCATTCGTATAAGAAATAGGCCGTCACTAGCACACAGAAGTCCCTTCTGGTCTCCCCCATCATTATCGCCTCCCCAAGATAACCACTATCCTGATTTTATGGTAACTACTTCCTTTTTGAATAGTTTCTATCTCCTAAGTATACATCCCTAAAAAATAAGAGTTCAACTTTGCTTATATTTTTAAGATTATGGAAATGAAATCTTACATTATTTGTGACTGGTTTCTTTTGTTCAAAATCAGGTGTATGAGATTCATCTGTGTTGAACGTAGCAATAGTTCATTTTAATTACTATAGAGTTTTCTATTATATGAATAGACAACAATTTGTTATTCTGTTCTGTCATGGATATCTGGATTGTTTCCAGTCTTAAGGGTATTAAAAATATTACTGTGAACACACTCATATGTTTAGTGATAGATGTGCACATTCCTTTGGGGTATATACCTTGGAGTCAGATTGCTGGGTCACACTGTATTCATATCTTCATTTTAGTATATAAAGCCAATCTGTCTTCCATAGCTATTGTACCAATTTACATTCCTACTAGCAGTCTCTAAGAATTACATTGTACCACATCTTCACTAAAAATTTGGTATTGTCTACCTTTTATTATTAGCCATTCTGGTGGTTATATAGTACTTTCTCATTATGGTTTTAATTTTCATTTCCCAAATGACTCATAAGGTTAAGGTCCTTTTTTTATGTTTATTGGCTGTTTGGATTATCCTTTTTTGTAAAATGCCTATTCTATGTCTTTTTAAAAATTATGTATGGGGCGCCTGGGTGGCTCAGTTGGTTAAGCGACTGCCTTCGGCTCAGGTCATGATCCTGGAGTCCCGGGATCGAGTCCCACATCGGGCTCCCTGCTCAACAGGGAGTCTGCTTCTCCCTCTGACCCTCTTCCCTCTCGTGCTCTCTCTCATTCTCTCTCTCTCAAAATAAATAAATAAAAACTTAAAAAAAAATTGTTATGTATGAATTCTGCATGTATCTGGATAAGCACTTTATTCCTTATATGTGTGGTACAAATGTCTTCTGCATGACTTGCATTTTTACTCTTTACAATGTACAGATAATGAAAAGAAGCTCTTGATTTTAAAGTAGTCAGATACATGAATTTTTCTTTTGCATTATGATTTGTGCTTTTTGTGTCCTACTGAAGAAATCTTTCCCTGCCCCAGTATCTTGAAGATACTCTACTACATGTTATCTTCTAAAAGCTGAATGATTTTGCTTTTCACATTTATATCTACGGTCCACCTGGAGTTTGTGTATGGAGTGAAGTAGGGGTGAAGATTCATTCTGTTTTTCCGTATGGGTATCTAGTTGTTCTATACCATTGCATTGAAAAGAATGTTGTATCTGTCAGGGTCCAATGAGGAGAAAGAAACCATAGCAGTTATTTAAACAGAGTTTTTAAAGTTGGGGGGATGCTAATTAGCTGTAAAGTTGTTTGTAAAGTTTAAAGTTGTAGGTAATTAAAAAGATGAAAACACTAAGGTATCATGGGTCTCACTACAGATCGGAATGGCCCAGTGATGTCTCACCTGCCAGAATCATTGCTCTTTATACTTGTTTAAACAACAGAGTCAGAGGATGTTTAAGTTCATATTTAACTCTTTCAAGTAAATGTAGATGTTTTGCTTCTTCTGATCAATAGTGGAATGTGAGGATATGAGAAAAAAAATGAACCATTTCACTGCTTTGGTTTAGTCTTTTTTCCTTGTAATATCAGATTAACAAATTTGAAGATCAATTTAGTAGAAGTATCTTGAAAAAAAGGACAAGGATCTCTTTCTTATATAGAGAGTTAGCAAATACGAAATTTGGATAAATACAAAAGAAAACCAAACACCAGAAAACCCCAACTGATGGAACAAATTATCTAACTATGAGAATCTTTTTCATGTGTCTTTGGGTGGAGGCAGGGAAGCCTAGAAAGTTTATTCCTCTGAATGGTGTGCAACTCTATAAATTATGTCAAAGTACACAAACTATAGCCTGTTAAAATTTTGGTTAGAAAGACCAAAGAGATGTAAAAATAAATTCCTTATTCCTTAACCTATAGAGTCCTTGAACGTGTAACAGGGACTACGGTACAAATAAGATACATTTTTTTAGATTTATTTGTTGTCAAAAATTTTACGTCATAGTTTGCGATTGTTTTCTCAAGCTGACTTAATCTAAATACAAGTAAAAATAACTTAAATGAATATCAAAATGAACACGAAGGCAATAATTAAATATTTAGAGTCTAGTTAGGAGGTTCTGTTACTGAGATACGTACTGTATTGGTACAGTTGACATAGAAATTGTAGTGTGTATAGCAAAAAATAGAAGATTGCTGATTACAAGTTTATGTGAATAGAATTAGAAGAACCTGATTTTCTCAATCTGAGTGAAACATTCTCATTATAAATTATTTGTTTGCTTGGAATAGTTAAAAACCTGTATCAGAAACATGAACTTTAAAACTGCTAACCCATGTGGGGAAAAGATTCTTCACATAAAATGAATGTGGAGCATATAATTTCTTGGAGATCTTGCTTAGTAGTTATACTAATTTAAAGCTGTTGTAATGTTAGGTTCTAGTGCCTGGGAATGTATCCTCAGTAAGCTTCATTCTTGTTTCATTCCAACCCTTCTACTTGTCCGTAATTTAAGCAGATTTGTGGCAGTGGTCAGAGTTTCCTGGGATTAAGAAAGCTCTACAAACAAAACAACCACGCCAGATCTAAAAAGCTTCCTATTTTGGTTTTGTACTCTTTTGGCTGACTATATTTCTCTGAAGAATGGCTTGTGGATTCTTCTGGCTGTTTAAAAAACAGTTGAACTGGTATTCTCAGTGTAGAGGATTGATGTACTCCGGGCAGATGTAAAAAAGGATTCTTTTTTCACAACGCTTAAAACTGTATTTTTAATATACTGTTTACAGAATCAAACACTGATTTAAAGCTTAAGAAGTAAATACCTGTTTTAGTGTAACTTGATTGCCCATGAAGATAATGAGGTAAAATGACAGATGTACTGTTTTATGTAAGGCTTCCAGTATTTAGTAGAGAAAATGACCAGTAAGTGAATTGTAGACTAAGGGATGGCACCTATTTTTCTTTAACAAGGCAAGTTGCCCTAAATGTTGTTCATCATTTCTACAGCTGGAGCTTCATTAACAAGTACAGTTGGAATAACCAGGGTATTGCAGCCACAGAAGAACTAAGCATAGCAAGCCTTTCAGTAACAAAAATAAAAATAAAAGAATTCCTGTGTAACAGGCTTCCACACTTATCTGCGTTCTGTGGTACTGTTTGAGCTGAACTAAAGCATCTGCTACCTCAAGTTAAGAGAGAACAAACTCAACATGGCGTGAAATTACTGCACAGCCATTCACATTCATTCGAGTTATATTGTTACCAGCCACAGGCATGACTGGCTTTTGCATGAATAATAAAATGCTGCTTTGTGAATTTTACCTTACAACATTGCAAGGCACAGTACTAACCTTGGGCCAGGATTAGGTTTATCGTAGAGCAGCCCTCCTCACCACAGTAGAATCAAGACCAGTAAGAAGTCAGAAGTTGGGAAGTATTGCTGTATGAGGCCTGGGGAAAGGGCCTTGTGTTAAATCAATTTGCTAATTTTTTTAAAATGAATATTTATTGTGCAGACTAGCTATTTGGAGACGTTAAAATGATTAAGCTACCATTTGGCAACCGTCATAGTAATAGTTGACTCAGGTAAAAATCATCAATGGATGCTAAAGGTCATGGGTCAAAGTCTGATGAGGAATAGAACAGTTATACAATTACCAAGGGAAAAAAGAGTAATTTTGCAATGTGGCCACCTGACAGACACCTCATCCAAGTGATCAAAGTTAATCACCAGAAATGGGGAAAATTGACATCATGTGCCTCCTAATATGTTCACTGAGAAGACATCACTTCTCAGTTATTCCTGTTAAAAATGCCTGACCTGTGGGGCGCCTGGGTGGCTCAGATGGTTAAGCGTTTGCCTTCGGCTCAGGTCATGATCTCCAGGTCCTGGGGTCGAGCCCCGTGTTGGGCTCCCTGCTCAGCGGGGAGTCTGCTTCTCCCTCTTCCTCTGCCTCTTCCCACTGTTCCTGCTCTCTCTCTCTCTATGTATCTCTCTGTCTCAAATGAATAAATAAAAAAATTCTTTAAAAAATGCCTGACCTGTATCTAATCATGAGAAAACACCACAAACCCAAATTGAGCAGTCTACAAATAAGTGGCCTATACTCTTCAAAAATGGCAGTGTTATTAAAAGACAAAGAAATGCTAAGTAACTGTTCTACATTAAGGAAGTCTCAAGAGACATTGACAACGAAACACACTGTGGTCCAAAATTTTCCTCCCTTGCTATTTAATTGACATTTTTGTCTTCTAGTCTAGTTATAGAAGTGGTATTGAATAGAAAAAAAATATTTTTAACAGTCTGAATATAATACTATACCCAGTTTCCTTCCTATCTTACCTTTATGTGGATTTTTAGGCAGTGTTTTGGATTGGGTTTGGGTTTGGGTTTTTTGGGGGGTTTTTTTGTTTTTTTGTTTTTAATATGGGACATTTCACGAATTTGCATGTCGGGGCTGTGCTAATCTCTGTTATGTTCCAGTTTTAGTATATGTGCTGCCAAAGCAAGCACTGGGTAGGTGTTTTTTAAGCAATAATTGCGAATGTTAGGTTTCTTAGTTGAATTACTTACAGTTCAAGCTCTTGAAAACCTAAAAATTATAATTCTTAATTGTTTTACCAAATTTTCAGTCAATGGAAAATAGAGCCCTCATGCTGTTTAAATAGTAGAATGCACCATTTAAGAGTTTCATGAGCACCTGAGAAAAGAAATAGTGATCACTAAGATAAATTTATAAAGAAGTCATGGTATTCATAAAGAAGTTTGGTATACTTTTTAGACAGGTTGGTAGGTAACAGGAATGCTTCATTTTCAGGAAGGCAATTTGATGAGTGTCTGATTTCCTGTGGACAAGATGAAGAAATAAACTGAGTGATTATAGTTAAGTAATTCAATAATAATTGGAGGTCAGGCTTATAGGTAGTTTCTAGTGTTGTATCTGTTGCAGAGATCTATTCTGTCCTGTTAATAACTTGGATAAAGTCATTGATGACCTGTGGAACAGACTTTTTAAATGACACAAATCTGGGAGGGATAGCCAAAGCATTGGATGACTGAAACTGGAACTGAAGGATAATGGTAGCCAGGAATGACAGGCAGGAATCAGCAAAATAAATTTGACAGGAATAAATTCTACAAGGACAACCAGTCATATGTGATGGGTGGAAGGAAAAGCTTTAAGATAATTCATGGAAAATCACTTGCAAAATGGTCAGTTGGCCATATTTAACAAATTTATTGCTTTGTTTCCTTTAACTATTTGATTTAACATGTATCGTTTGGGTCCAGTCAGAAAAATGGAAACCATACTAGTATGTCAAACATAGGGAAATGTAATACAAGGAATTGGATATACAGGTGTTAGAAGACTAAAAGATAAAAAAGGGGGGACACTGAGCTATTAAAGAAAAACTACAGGAGGCAGTTACCACACCAAGGGCCTTATAAGAAGCAAAAGGGAAGAGGTCTTCATAATCTAGAACCTATGGCCCTAAGTTGGCACTCGGACTTCTGAGAAGGGGACACTGTTCAGCTACTGGTTGGATTGAAATCCATATTACTAAAAGATGTTCATTTATGTAAGAAGCCAAAATAATTAAATTGTGTTCTCTATATTGAACTAAACGTAATGACATCTGAATGAACATCTCTTCCATCTTGAATTTGGTTCCGAGAATGAACTAATTTGACTTCAGTTGTATTAATCTGTACACCCCTCATCTTTAAAATGGTTTTACCATTAATAGCACCTCTCCTACCTGAGATGTGTTCTTAAGTGACCTCTCAGAAAAAAGTATTTATAGAAATTTAGGGAAGGATTAAAAAAAAAAGCATGGCAATTAAGTTGGATGAGCTAAACATTCCCTTTGATTTTAAGTGTGTACTTGTTTTAATTCTTCTTTCTCACTGATACCTTAAACACTGTTTAAGTGGATTGAGTAGTTATTAAGATAAAGATGATTGTCATGCTCTGAAACATTGAAGAACAAAATTTGGAATTGATTTCTCTCTCTCTCTCTTTTTTTTTTCCTTCTCCCCCAAATATTGCTTCTTTAGGTCAGTAACAGATCCAAGAGATGGAAAGAGAGTAGCACTCAAAAAGATGCCCAACGTCTTCCAGAATCTGGTCTCTTGCAAAAGGGTCTTCCGGGAATTGAAGATGTTGTGTTTTTTTAAACATGATAATGTAAGTGAAATTGGTCTTTGGGATAGACTTTTCCCTACGCATGCTTAATTGTGTTAGTAGAGAGCAAAAGAGTAAAAAAAAGGGGGGGATGTGCAAGTTATTAAGAAGTTTGGGAACCTGAGACAAATTAGACCATTTTTTTGTCAACAGTGAGCAAATTTAAGTGAATTCTAAGATGTATTGATCAACAGATAAATATTAATTGATGTAAAGCAAAAGTTAATAGCTGAGGAATGATACTAATATTTAACATAGAAAGAGTGTAATATGTAGTATGAGTGATTTAAGTGGAAATAATTGGTCGCTGATTTTAAATGCTTTATTCTTAACCTTTAATATTTAAAATAGATTAATTTAAAAATGTAGGGAAACAGTTTCTTCTCTTAAAAAACAGTATAGCTGTTAAAGTAACATAGGTTAGCTTATTTATGGCTGTGTTTAGAGAAGTCAAGACTCATGGGTGAATAGAAGAATCATTGTGGTTTGAGAGATAGCTTCTTCTCAGACCTGAAGTAAATGTTTGATACATGTAAAATTTACCTGGGGATCTTAGCATTGGACTCTGGAGTTTTCGATTTCATGTGATAAGAAAAACTGCCTCACATTCTTCATTTGGTACTCAACCTATGTTATTTTAATAGCTAAAATAAAAACTTTATCAGAAATATAGTAATTCCTTGTGAGTCTTGACTGCTTGTTTGCACAGGAACTTTTAGAACTTTGACCAAATTGTAGGTCTCACTTTAAGAGAGAAATTTGTAGAAGTTTGAGGTGTTTGGTAAAAGTAGGACTATCAAACAGATTCGTTTATTTGAAATTCCTTGCTTTGACATATTTCATCTTATTGATTACTCCTCTTGACATCCATTTTCCTTAAACTTTTTTTAAAAAGTTATTGCTATCTTTCAGTCAATTGGAATTGCCTAAAAATGTGTTTGTTTCAGTGACTTTGAAAATACCACTCGAGTTGCTATTTTATGACTGGTTCCTCAAATTTTGTAAGTGATTTAGAAAGATGTCTAGTGCTTGCTTAGTTATTTATTCCTTGAATTTGAGTGGCATCCCAACATCAAAGAGCACAAATGTTATTTACATCTTTAGAGACTCAAGTAAAGGTATCCATGGTGAAGAAATTTGCTTACTAAGGATTTCAATGATTTATTATATTCAGACCTATCTTGGCTTCTTTTATAAAGGAGGGATGGGGTAAGAGGCTGTTATCTATATATATATTGGTATCTTTGCTCGTGACTCATTCCTATAGAGTAACTAATTAAGTTACAAAGGTGATGTCAGTGAGTATCGTAAGAAAAATAAACAAGATTCTTGAAAATCTTAACCTATCAAAACATAGCAACCAGTTGGAGCTCCTGAGCTCTATCATAAGTGCTTGTGACTTCTGTGGGAATATTCAAAAGTGAGACAGATGGTTAGAGATGAAGATGGTATGGCACCATTATTTTATATATCATGAATTTATGCTGTGCTCTGAGATCTCCAGAAGCGTCTCAGTGCCACATACCTGGTATGTGTGCAATGCCATCTGGGAAGCAACTGGTATTTGATGTAGTTAAGGCAACAAATGTCAATTATGTCCTGTATAGAGGCAGTGCTAGGTCACGTGGAGGATACAAAAAAGGTTTAAAGTGTCCTTTTTTGAGGGATCAGGTATTTAACACTTATTCCTGTGTGTCAGGATGTACCTAGAGGCTTTCCATACATTAATTCATTTAATCCTTAAATCTTGTCAGATAGGGTTTGTTATCCTTACTTCGCAGAGAAGGAAACCAAAGCTTAGAGTTAAGTAACTTGCCCAAGGTCAGGGTGGCACAAGGTTGGAGTCTCTCTTGCTTCAGAGCCCATGTTCATTAATTCAAAAAACATTTATTCCGCACATCCTATATTCCTAAACCGTTTAGCTTTAGGGCTTTCTACCCTTAAGGAGTTTAGTAATGTGATGAATACTATGATTACAGTGCTCTGGGAGAACTACCTGCATAGTTAAGTATTAATGCAAGACAATCTGTGTTTTGTGCATGGAAAAAACTGAGCAACCAAATCTAGAAGTATATTATAATCACCAAGGTGATCCTTAAAAAGGCAGATTCATGGGTCTCATCCCAGACCCACTAAATTGGAATCTCTGGGGTTGAGGCCCAGGGATCTGTAATTTTTAAAGCTCAGGTGAATGTCACACAAGTACCATAATATTAAGGAAAAGAGAAATTGTTGTGGACTTAGAAGCTCAGAGATGCTTTAAACATGGAGGAGGTAAACCTTAAAATGAGCCTTTTGAGATTAAGATTTGATTGAAAGAAAGAGAAGAAAAGAATGTCATGATGAAAATGGCATTTAGAAAGATTACCCTGGCCACTGTAGGAAGGTTGGATTTTAATTTGGATGGCTTTTAATGTTTTTTGTATCCTCCACATGAATACCTACAAAGCCCTGGGAGGCTTTGGATTTTCTTTTGAACAGAACCTTCAAAGTCACTATATCAGGGGTGCCTGGCTGGCTCAGTCAGTAGAGCATGCAACTCTTGATCTCGGGGTCGTGAGTTCAAGTTCCACATTGGGCATAGAGCTTACTTAAAAAAAAAAAAGTCACTATCAAATTCATTGATTTTAGCTGATCTGACTGATTGAGATATACACACTCACTTTTCTTTAAGGATAGATTCACCTTGATGTAGTAACTTAGAGAAACAGTAATGGGTTTAACTTTCTAAAGGTTGTTGGCTGGGCTTATCACTAAAGTCTAGTCAGAATCTGAGCTATTATAAAACCTGGCAAAAATATTCTCTATCCACCTATGTACTTGTGCATGTGTTTATGCACACACATAATTGTCATATTATCAGCATGGAGAAGGCATGATTGAGGTTTTTTTTTTTTTTTTTTTTTTCCAGTTTTGCGCTCCTTTGAGAATCTGATAAAAGCTCTTTTGGAAAAATGCACATACACACGATATTTATGTCACGTTAGGCTTTCACTAGTCCTCTAAAGCCCTTTCGGAGCCCCCTCAAGGGTCCACTGATTCCTGAAAGATCCCCTGCAATACAAATCTGGGGCTTTTTCTTGTCCTTAGGCAATAGCACTAAGTATGCAATAGGCAGTCAGTCAATTTGAAGAATGAGTAAGTAAATGAAAGTGACAGAAAAAAGAAATCTCCACGTCTGGCATGATAACCTCAGTGATCTCTCTCAGAGTTACTTTTTCCCAATCTTTTAATTCTGAAATACTCCAGAGGGATAGAGAAAACAAAGAGGAGGAGGTAGTAGAGGCAAAGAAGAACGATGCATTTTCCTTTGTGCAGACTGACCTAACTCATACCAATATGGGACCAAGAGGACACTTCTCTGAATGCAGACATGCTGTTTAGCTGCAGACATTATTAATGCTAATGTTTCTGCTGCTAGAGAGTGTGAAAAGGCAAAGGGTGCTGTAGACTGGCTTTTCAGTGGATTTGATTTTGTTTGTTCTGTGCCTAAAATTTGTGGTACTGGGCAGTTTCTTGATGTATTTAAAATAAAACATTCTCGTGTTCATGAATTGGAAAACTCAGTTTGGTTAATATGCATGTTCTTTCCAAGTTGAGCTCTATATTCACTGTAATCCCAATCAGAAACCCAGCAGGGTTTTGTATATATGTGTGTGAGGAAATTGACAAACATTCTGAAGTTTATGGAATTGGAAAAGACCTAAAATACTCAAGACAGTCTTGAAGAAGTTGAACAAAGTCTATTTCACAACAGATACATAAATTAATTCAAAATAGATTGTAGATTTAAATGTGAAAGATAAAATAATAAAGCTTCTGTAATAAAACATAGGAAAATATCTTCGTGACTTTGAGACAAGCAAAGATTTTTAATGAGACAAGTAAAGCATTAACTATTTTATTTATTCGTTTGTTTTTTGAGGGGTTGAGCACAGGCAGAGGGAGAGGGAATCTTAAGCAGTCTCCACACTCAGCGTGAAGCCTGATGTGGGGCTTGTTCTCATGACCCTGAGATCATGACCTGAGCCAAAATCAAGTTTAACTGACTGAGCCACCCTGGCACTCCAAGCATTACCATTAAAAAAAAAAAAAAATTGCTAAACTGAACAGCTTTTAACCTTAAGAATTAATGCTCATCAAAAGTTAAGGGCGCCTGGGTGGCTCAGTTGGTTAAGCGACTGCCTTCGGCTCAGGTCATGATCCTGGAGTCCCTGGATTGAGTTCCACATGGGGCTCCCTGCTCAGCAGGGAGTCTGCTTCTCCCTCTGACCCTTTTCCCTCTCGTGCTCTCTATCTCTCATTCTCTCTCAAATAAATAAAATCTTTAAAAAAAAAAGTTAAGAGAATGAAAGGACAGGCCTCAGACATATATTCAACAAAAAACTTGTTTCTAGAATATATTATGTGATAGACAATTATAAATATTTAGCATTTGAAGAAGACCATTAGAAGTAAATATTTTACTTGACATTTTTTGAACTGTAAATTCTGTATCTAAACATCATATATCTTATAAAGAGTTTCTACAAATCAAGAACTTTTGCCCATTAGTAAAAGACTTAGGAATTTGACAAAAGAGGATAACCAAATGGCTAATAAGCATATGACAAAGTGCTTAAAGTCATCAGAGAAAGGTAAATTAAAAGCATAATGAGATAATAATGTACCCACCAGAAGGGCTAAAATCAAAAAGACTGACAATACCTACTCTTGACAAGAATGCACA
Organism: Eumetopias jubatus; assembly: GCF_037043125.1. Classification (NCBI taxonomy): domain Eukaryota; kingdom Metazoa; phylum Chordata; class Mammalia; order Carnivora; family Otariidae; genus Eumetopias; species Eumetopias jubatus. Next base: position 124,406,161 of record NW_028274816.1, read on the forward strand.
TTAACCGAAGACTTTAAAATTGCTGGTAAGAGTGTAAATTTGTAAAACCACTTAGGAAAACTGGTAGTTTCTACTAAAGCTAAATACATACCTACCCAGTGATCCAGCAGTTGTACTCCTTGGTATACTCAAGACAAATCATATATCCGCCAAAAGACATGTACAAGAGTGTTCATGGCTGCTTTATTCGTAATACCTAGAAATTGGAAACAACCCAAATGTCTGCCAGCAGTGCTCTGGTTAAGTACATTGTGTTATAGTCCATTCATATGATGGTATACTACACACCAATAAAAAGGATGAACCACTGATCCACATATCAACAGGGATGAATCTCATAGGCATAACAGTAAAGGAAAAAAGTCATACACAAAAGACTTCATTCTTTATGATTCAATTTGTATAAAGTTCAAGGACAGGCAAAACAAATCTGTGGTGATGGAGATGAGAATAGTGGTGACCTCTGAGCAGGGATGGGTTTTGACCAGAAAGGGACAAGGGGACCTTCTGGGGTGTTGAAATGCTTAACTTCTTGATCTAGATGTTAACCATGGACTAAAAAATCATCATATTATGTACTTTGTGTAAAAATTAATCAAATTACACACTTGGCATACTTTATTTTACAACTCTATTAAAAATAAGAGTAATTACATAGTCTCTACTTTAAAGAACCTAAAATCTGTTAGGGAGTAAGATTGGGGAAAGGGTAGCTCCTTTGCTAAACATGGGATTTAATTGGATTTTATGAACAGTTAAATTTCTAGTTTTTATATTTAGGATTATTTACAGCAGCTGTTTTATTGGTAAAGAGCTAAGAAAAAAGCCAGTTTTGCACTGTGTAACCAGTTTATAGTGAATCTTAAAATCACAGAGGTTAAAATTCTAAAAAACAGCCACCATAATGGGCTTTTGTCCAGTTCTTAAAAGATTTGAGAAATGTGCTGAGACACTGTTTGGTAATGACCATTACTTACAGAAGTATTTTAGTTCATTTTTTTAATTAGACAAGTCTGCTTGCTTTTTTTGTGTTTGAGATCCTTTGAAGAGTTGGTGGTATTTTGGGATACTTTGACTCCTTACAAGTCGAAGTCTTTACAAGAGTCCTATTCACATCATAAGGCTAATCTCACACACTCTATTCCCACAAATAATGGGGTTATAGAGGGAATCAGGCTATTTAAATAGGGAGTCAGGCATGAAGTCTAGAGTTTGAAACTGGTACTCTTCCTTCTTACTTATTTACATCATTTCTGAGATTCCTGGATCATTTCTACTGATCTAAGCACTGTTTTTGCCCCCCTGGAAACACTGTGGAATGCCATCCTCTGATAAACATTTTGAGATAAAATAACAGTAATATAAAATAAGAGGCATTTTAAAAATTCCAAGCAGAGTTTAAAATATTGTACCTTTGAAGCTAACAATCACAGCTAAATGCTTTAGTGCAAATGTCTGACCCTGTTTTATATGGCTTTTCTACAAAAGCTTCATCAAATCTGGAATAAGAAAGGCTCATTCTTCATCAAGGTTTAAAATGTATGGTTGTCACTTTCTCTAGATAACCTTTAATTATAGCAGATAGATTTGAAGTGTAAAATAGCTTTGTCTAATGGACGCTGTCACTCATTGCATTCTGGTTTCCCCCAAGACAGGATGTATGTTGTTCAGACACAGAGTGGAGAGTCCGAAAGATGTCAAGTAAAACACTAATTTCTGTCTTCCTCAAACATCAAATATTCATGTTAAAAATTGTTCTGTCGCATAATGAGAAATGAATTTGCATGATTTGTGACACTAGCTAATTATAGAGTTTTAAATTTATAGAAATGAAATAATTTATCTTTTATATGATAAAAGTTATTTTTTGAAGAAACTGAAAAATCTGTTATCTTTCATTTATACCAAGATTCTAAGTATAAACATTTTAATTCAGAAAGGAAAGATCAAAGTTAAAGCATCTAAACTATTTTCAAACTTTTATATGTAACTGGTTTTAAAGTGAGTAAAGACTTCTTCATTACAGGAGGTTTTAGTTTAATTAGAATTTTAAATGCTTGGCTGAAAAAAATGAGCAAAGGTTTTTCCACATGTAAATTGCAAGGGGAAAAGAAAAAGAGGAGAAATCTATATGTTACAACTTAAAACACAAATCACCCATAAATGTAAATCTTATTTAGATCCTGGTTTAGACTAAAAAACTTTAAAAAAGGAAAAGAAAATTGGAAATTTCAGAATTGGATATTTGATATTAAAAAACATAAAATTTTTAGACTTGATAATTATATACTTTTAGTTTTTCTCTTTGGGGCATCTGGGTGGCTCAGTGGGTTAAGTGTCCAACTCTTGATCTTAGGGTTGTGAGTTCAAGCCCCACATTATTTAAAAATAAATAAATAAAAGTTTTCATCTTTTAGCAATACTTACTGATATATGGCTGAAATAAGTCTGGTATTTGCTTCAGAATTATATAGGGAGAATGGGCATATAGATGTAATAAGAATGGCCATTTGTAGATTACGAAGACTGGGTTTTGATTACATGAGCATTCTTGATACTATTCTATCCACTTTTATATGTTTGAAATTTTTCATAATAAAAATTTTTTTCTTAAAAAAGCTAAAGATAGAAAATTTGAACTTGTACCACACAGTTTATTTCCTATTAAAATAACTTCTTCCATATTCTTTGACTCTCACATTTCTTATTAGTTAGATAGATTCAGATTCTTAAGTGTGACATCATAGATGGGACTTAAAAGAATAGCTGGACAGCTGGTAGGGGAAGTAGGCCTATTTGTTATGTTTCAAAGGCAGAAGTGACTTTGTTAGTATTCTGCTTTTATAAAGGACTTGAATTTCAGATGCCTTAAAGTGTTCTTTCCACCCTGGTGACTTCCTTTTTTATACTTGGAATAAAATCTAAAATGCTTAACAAAATTTAAAGAGATTTTATGTGATATATCCCCTGCCTTCCTCTTCTACTTTATCCCAGTCTGTTTTCCTCCCACCCTGTCTGTTCCATAAGCACTGGCATTTCTGTTTCTAGAATTTGCCTGGTTCCTTCTTGCTTCAGTGCCTTTACAGTACCTGCTCATTGCCTGACCAACTCCTATTCAGCCTTCAAGTCTTAGTGTTACTTCAGGGAAACTTTTTGTCCCCATTCCTCTTGATTTTCTCCCTTCAGATAATATACGTCCTAATTAGATAGTCGTGTAACTGCTTGTTTGTTTAATGCTTTCCTCTCTACTAGTCATAAGAGCAGGGATGGTGTCACTTTCGTTTATCATTATAACCAGAGAGCCCACAACAGTGCTGGCCAGGGAGAATGTACTTGGTAAACATTTTTTGAACAGAGGAGTAGAGGAATGAATGGTAGGTGTGTCTCCTCGTGCCCTTAGAGCAACACTGATTGTTAAAAATAGGGCTTTCAACACACTTTGCATGCCGCAGTCTGGTAGCATGTAGTAGAACCCAATTGCCCCTCTCATTTTAGTTTAGATAGAATTGTCTTTTACATAGTAAGTTTACAAACCCATCTTAATGTTTAGGACTGTTTCTTGACTGATATATTTAGTTGATCTCAGTGGGCAGTTGTAACTAAGCCTTAAATCATTCAAGAGTTAATAGTATTACTTGCATTTATGTCATATTTTGCTTCCTTTTTAGTTCTCTAAATTTGACTTTTTTTTTTCCTTTTCTCAGGTACTCTCTGCCCTTGACATACTCCAACCTCCACACATTGACTATTTTGAAGAAATGTATCCTAACCAGGGAATGTGAAAGAAGGGGACAATAATTTATTAATTTATTCTTCTAGCACCTTTTTGGGTTCATGCTTTAAGGTGTATAAAATCTCATCCTTGCAGAGGTGGTTGAGTACCTGGAACCAGGTAATTTTGAAATCCCAAGTTATCTGACAGAGAGCAATATTATCAATGTATCCTGAATTGTGATACCATAAAACAGGACTTTGGAGCACATATTGTACTTAACCTGCACACAGCCTTATGAGATAGGTTATTACCATCCCCATTTTGCAGATGAAACCAGTGAGGCAGCTGTGTTGTATGGAACTCAAGAAAGTATTCTTGTTGCTGTACAACAACTGCGTATCAGTTAAGAGGTTAATACTGCCCCTTTTTTCTACCACTTGGGGTAAGGTGAAAATTAAAAAGATAACATAAGTCAAATCCCAAGTTCTTTGGATTAATGGTGATGGTGCTGGTAATAGTCATTACTTACATAAGTTTTTATCAGATGCCAGGCACAGTTCTAAGTTATTTACACATATGAGTTTAATCCCTGTAACAACCATCTGGGAAAGATACTGTGACTGTTCCCATTTTAGAGAAGAGGAAATTGAGGCACAAAAGATAAAAAAGACTTGACAAGATCACAGAGCTAGCAAGTATTGAGATTGAGGTTCAATTCCAGACGGTCTCACTCTGTGGTCTTTATTTCAACTCCTACATGATTCTCTCAGGATAGAGGCTTTAACACTATATTACTACTGTTAATATGTAAAAATAGTATGTTAGGTATCATGGATAATAATAAACTGTAAAATAATGCCTAGTATTAGCTTCTGGGACTATGCATGAAAATAAAAAATTGGGACATAGGTTAGCCCTAGGCAAAGCAGCACGATTTACCATTCTGCATTTAACTGGGTAAAACTTTAAGTGAAAGACAGGGAGTCCTAAATCATTGAATTCAGTGAGCTCATGACAGTATATTCACTCTAGGCTTTTTATTAACACTAGGCCTATGACTTAGAATGGAAACCAATATGAAAGCAAGATAGTTTTTCAGACTTAGCAGTGAGATAAAAATCATTACACAGGTGGTAGGTAATTCTATACTAGACAATTATCTTTGATAATTTCTTTAGTAACTGGGAACAATTAAGAGCTTCCCTAAGGGAAGGAGAATGGCTAAGCTGACTGGGGAATTGGGAAACGTTATAAGGTGATAGAATTGTCACTGATCAACACTGCTGGGATGTTGTGATCTGATGATAAACCTAAAGCTCTTGAATGCTGTAATCCTTGGTGATATTTTAACCGCTGAATCTTTTTGGAATTAATAAAGGCTTAACTCAGTGGACTTGGGGTGCTCCAACCCTGCACTTTCCAGAGAAAGCTTCTGGCTGACAAGAGTGTCTTTCTGTACTTGAGATCTTGGGCTTGGTCAGGTGATTCTTGACATACGGTTTTTTAAAAAAGCACAGAATTACCCTAAGGATAGAAGAATTGAGAAAGTTCTTCTCTCCTCAACTATAGATAAGAAGTAACAACTGAGGAGAAAGCATTGATGATTCCATTTCATAGACTTCCTGAAAATTACCCAGGTTTTCACTGAGGAAGGGACTCGTGGGAGTGGGGCCATACTTGTGTCATTCATCAGAACTAACTTCCGGGGCGCCTGGGTGGCTCAGTCGTTAAGCGTCTGCCTTCGGCTCAGGTCATGATCCCAGGGTCCTGGGATCGAGCCCCACATCGGGGTTCCTGCTTGGCGGGAAGCCTGCTTTTCCCTCTCCCACTCCCCTGCTTGTGTTCCCTCTCTCACTGTGTCTCTCTCTGTCAAACAAATAAATAAAATCTTTAAAAAAAAAAAGAAGTAACTTCCTACACTTTGCCAGGAGTCACCTTTATCCTTTTAGTTTGCCGGAAAGGAACCTACATATTAGAAGGCATTCCTATGAATGTGTAATGCTATTTCTACCTATTTGGAAATGACGTTGCTGACAACAAACCTTGAAATTAGAAGAAATCTTTATTAAATAAGAATTTTATTGTATTATAGGTTGTGTCAGGGGTCCCCAAGATTACCCTCAGCTTCCATGATTTGCTGAAATAACTCACAGGATCCAGGAAAGGTGTTCTACCATGGTTACAGTTTATTACAGCAAAATGATACAGATTAAATCAGCAAAAGAAACCGTTGCATAAGGCAGAGTCCAGGAGAAACCAGGTACAAAGTTCCACTTGGCCTCCTGGTAGATTTGCACAGATCTTGCTTAATTTTCCCAGCAACAGTGTATGACAACACAGATAAATTTTGTCAACCAGGGAGGCTCACCTGAGCCTTAGTGTCCAGGGTTTTTATTGGAGATCAGTCAGGTAGGCATAGAGCACCCACAGGGCTGACCTTAGCTACTCAAGTCTCTGGCCCTCCTCCTCTTTCCCCACCCAGACGTTACTCTAATACAGCTGGCCCAAGGCCCCAGGCAAAAAAAACCGGTGTCACCATAAATCATACTGTTAGCATAAACTGTCTGATTTGACCAAAGCCCCAGGTATGTTAAGACACTCTTATGAGGCAGGACATTGCAAGGGCTCAAAGGTTATTTCCCAGGAATTGGTCCTGAGCCAGTCCTAAAGACTTTTGGAATGTGTAGGGTTTGGGTAACCTAGACCTGATGAGTTAACCCTTTATTGCACCTAGGCCATCTGTGAGGAAAGAATGTTTTCAAGTAAGATACTTAATTGGTGAATATATTTATATTTAATAACTGCCAGATATATTTAGATTCTCTTCACTGAACACTTAGCTAATTTATAATAATCATTTTCTGTCTTATAGTTCAAGCATGAATTGTTTATATCAGGCATTAATTTTGTATACTTGGGCTTGTCATTCCTTTAAAAACTTCGTGTGCTTCTATAAGCTAGGAGTTCTCACTTATTATTAGTGACCATAATTGGAGTCTGGGAGATCCTTGATTGATTATTATTTCAAATACTTGGAGAGCAGAGGGAAAGTTAGCATCGTTATGGTTTAAAACTGTGAGTGGCATAGATAGTATAGTACCTGTTGGTGGCTGATTTCAGCTCATTTCATTAGTTAGCATTATGTTTCTATGAAATTCCTCTCCCCAAAATTGTTCATGAATGTTTAATTAAAAGTCTTTGCCATAAAATATTTGTAGAACCATCTGGTACACGATTTACTTAAATGTTTTACTTTCTTATTTAATTTTTTTACCTTCAGGTTAAAAAATTGACACCTGTTGTAATTAGATAGCTACAGGAGAGTCTTTCAAACCTAAACCTCAATTATTCTTCTTCTCTGTTGTATAATTTTTAGCTATGTATAGAATCATGCACAGAAAAAAGGTGTTTTCCACTGGTTGTGCTATTTGGAAAACACTGAATCCCTTTAACATAAAAAGGAATTGTTACTATAGCTGCCCCAGGATTATAAACATTATAAATCAAGGCATGATTTAGCTTGGAGAACAGGATACTAAAAATTTGTGTTTTAGGATAGCTATTAAATGGAAATGTAAGAAATGCCTTAATTACATACAAGCTCTGCCTTTGGTGATTCTTTTAATATCCTAAATAGAAGTTTTCTATGTCCTGTCCTTTTAATACAAGTAAATTTGTTGTAGCCAAAGCAAAAACATTTTTCCCTCAGTTTCCCACTGAAAAATAAGAAAACTTACTACTAAAACATAAAAATATTGGAGATTCATAGTATTTCAAGTTAGTATTTGATTTCAACTTAATGTATTATTCATCTGTGTTAGCAGCTCCCTCTGTAGTATCTCAGAAACATGGCATACACATTACACATGGTTTTAGACAGTGGCTTTTTTTTTTTTTTTTAAATTGGAGGATTGTTGTGTCTTTGCAGATTTTAGAATGGATAATATTTTGAGTTTTAAATGTATGATCATGGAATTGTGCTTTGAAGAAACTTTGAGGTCTGTTTGAGGCTCTGTCATTTTAGGTAAGTTCTAAGTATGTTGCTATTAGATCTAATGGATGTTCTAATAGTTGATAAAGGAATCAGTTCATAGAGTCAAAAATATATATTTATCTTATTATTTAAGTCGTTAAAGGAAATAAATAATCTTAAGTAACCTTTTATTATACATACAGTACCACATCATTGCACTTTTTTCTAAGATTAAAAAATTGTGCTGTTATATTGCATATGTAACTGTTAGTACAGAAACGTTTTAAAATCTCTTTACACTGATTTAATAGTTGGTATCATTTTAGAAAATCTGAGGTCTATGAATGTTTTGATATAATCAGATGTACACTAAGAGTATAAGCATATAGTATCATGCAGTTAATCATACATTTTTTTCCCTGAAACTATAATAAAATGATAACATCGGTGCCCACCATCAGTGGCTTGAGTTTTCAAAGACCATGCATCTTTAGATAGCTCCTTAAGCAACTTATAAAAAGACAGTATCTAGATTATAACTATTTACAAATCTACCTACAGGGTGCAACAGATTTAGCAGGAGTCCAGTATGGAAGGAACAATAAATTCTACCCTGTTCTCTGTATCTTGTAACTTTTCTATTTTCATATTCTTAAAATCTAATGTATCAACCTGGAAAATATATTCCTTAATAATTAAGAAAAATTATTTTTTAACTGAACTTTTAGCTGTTAAGGGATTACATTATTCATTTTGCACTCTGAGTTTCTCTTTGGAAAACTGTATGAAAATACTTTGGCACTTAGTCACTTTGAGCCTACTGAAATTTAACCCAAGAGAAACCAGTTGTAATTATTTGATTGAAAATCATTATTTATCATCCTTTAGTCAGGATTCTGAATTCTGTACATAAACATGCCTTTTTCTACTGGGATGCCTGCTGGATTGGAAATAAAAATTTGACCTGCCTTGGGAAAAGTTTACTTTTAACTTGAAACATAATGAAACATGATCTTAGTAGTAGTACAGGTTTTCTGTACCAGAAGCAATTACAGCCTAAAACCAGTGGAAATGAGAAGTCTTAATGCGTGACTGTGTGTCCCGGTTTGTCAGGACTCCTGCATTTTACCTAATGTCCTGTATAATTATTAATTAATAAGTTCCTCCTTTTACTTTCAGAAGTGTCCCTATAATAGGTTTGGCTTGTGCAGGCATTGTTTAAACAGGAATCTCTTGTCATAAAGGCAGCAAGGGAACCTCCATCCCCATTTTGACCAGTTAGGGTCCTTGGTGAGCAGTAATGTAGTTTTGGGCTCCCCAGATGCAGTCATTTAATTTTAACTGATAGTATTTGTATAGTATATTTTATAGCAACATTTTGTAATTTAAAGAATATACAATACATGATTCTTTGGTGCTATGAAACAGCTCTATAAGGATGCCTGGGTGGCTCAGTCAGTTAAAAGTCTGCATTTAGCTTGGGACATGATCCCAGGGTTCTGGGATAGAGTCCTGCGTCAGGCTCCTTGCTCAGCAGGGAACCTGCATCTCCCTCTGCCTCTCTCTCTCTCTCTCTCTCTCTCTCTCTGACACATGAATAAATGAAATCTTTAAAAAAGAAAGAAAGAAAAAGAAAGAAAGAAAGAAAGAAAGAAAGAAAGAAAGAAAGAAAGAAAGAAAGAAAGAAAGAAAGAAAGAAGAAAATGAAAGAAACAGCTCTATAACCTTCAGGGAATCTTAGGAGTCCATGAACTGCTAAGAACAAACAAAATGAAATACGTATATACGTACTTAAGTGCACTCTTACTCTCAATCAGACAGAACCAACAAGGACCAGAAATCTACATCCTAGGAGCTTTGAAGATTCCCATGTTGTTAGAATTTCCTCTTCATTTATTCTGTAAACATAAGCATCAACTATGTTAACTAGAACCAGGATTTTTTTCTCTTTTGCTCACTGTTGTATTCCCAGCTTAGAACAGTGCCTAACATATAGTAGGTGCTACATAAATGTTTGCTAAATGAATGAATAAGATAGTCTCTGCCCTCCAGGTCTGTAATCTAGCGGGGGGATACAATCCTATAAATAATAATTAGAGGTTGGGAATCATAGCAATATAAAAGAATTAGCATATTCTGAGAGCATTAGGGGTCTGATTTTCACTCATTCCCATTTTAGTGTCCAAGCTGGATTACTTGTAAAGCATTTGATGATTTGAAACAAAAAAACTATTGCTTACCCACTGTCTACCAATTCTGGCTCCTTACCCTTGAAGCCTAAGGCAGAAACACAGAGAAAGGCAAAACAAAGGAAAAGTTAACAGAACAATGCACCTGAATTCCTGACTTTAATTGCCATTTAGTCAGTATCTAGTCTGCCTTATTTATTCATTCAGCCAAACATTTAGCACTACTTTGTACACAACATTATACTAATCTCTGTGGAAGGTACAAAGACGAATTGTTCATTTGTTTAATTTTTTTTTCCATTTAATGTACCGGGCACTGTTCTAAATACCTGACTCTTATTTCCATTTTACAGTTGAAGAAACTATAGCTCAGAGAGGTAAATAACTCATCCAAGTTCACTTAGAAATGACAGAGCTGGGATTTGAACCCGTGTTCAAATCAAAGAGCACTGGACCAGGAGTGCTCTTAACTCCCTGCTGCCTCTTAGTGCTTTCCTTAAAAAAAAAAAAACAGTCTGTGGAGTGAGATAAGATGTAAAGAGGGAACCATCATATATATATATATGGTAGGAAGTGCCAAAAGAATATGGGCAGGTGGTATGGAACTTGAAAAGAAGGAGAGAGTGCTTCAGGCAGAAAAAAACAATAAGACTTCATGAAGAAAATGACATTTCAGCTGAGTGTTGAAAGATGAGGAGGATGTGGACAGGTAGCCTTGAGGAGGATGGATATTCCAGATGGAGAGATAAGTATCAAGAGCACCTTTTAGGGAATGGCAGATCATCCATTTGGCTAGAGTTTAGCATGCATGGATAATAAGAAATTAAGCTAGTTGGAGCAAATCATGGAGGGCCTTGAATGTTAAACTAAGAAAATTCATCTTTATTCAGTAGGCATTTGAAGGCACAATGAGAGATTTTTGTGATAAGGAATGACAGAATCAGAAGTGTCCTTTATAAACTTAACAAAGAGTTTCTGTTTGGGCTGATGAGAATGTTCTAGAATTAGTGGTGATAGTTGCACAACATTGTGAATGTACATAATGCCACTGAATTTTACATGTTAAAATGGTAAATTTTATGTTCTGTGTAGAGGCCGCTTTTAGACAACAGACTTGAGCAATGGAAACTTGATCAAGGTCAAAGGGCCCACAGCGACCACCTGGCTAAATACAGACAGGCCCACCAGGCAACCCATCTTAAAATATCCATTGGCCCTAACTGACCAATGGGCTACTTAGAACCAGGCACAATTATAAAAAAGGGAAAATTCCATACATCTCCATACCTCCTCACCTTCCCACTTTAAATAGAGCCTCTGCAGACAGTCTTGTTTGAGGTCCAGCCCTGCCACTACCTTGCAATATATTCAATAAACTTATGTTTATTATTCTCCCTTGTTCTGCCTTGGGTGAATCTTTTCATTGCCCGCGCCACCGGCTTCCACCCAATCATTGTCCCACATTTGGGGGCCTGCATCTGATGGAGAGGGACATCACATTATGTTACATTTTACCACAACTAAAAAAAAAACAAAAAACCCTTAAAAAGGATCCAACTCTTAGGGCTGAGAGGCAGCGACTGTTGTGCAGACCAAGAAAGTTGAGAAGGATTTTTGGCAATTGAGTGGGACCTCTTTAGCCATGTACTCAACAGCGTGGGCTTTGATGTTGATGGCTGGTTGGGTATTCACAGAGGTAGGACAAGAAAATGAAAAAATTGGGAGGAGGCTCCCTAGACCCTCACAGAATGGCTGGCCACATTGATACAGAAGCAGTTATCAGAAGAGGACTTGGTGTACTCCGAGAAAGGAGAGACGAGATCCAAAGACAAAGATGTTGGGGTGATAGCAAGCAAGCAAGAATAGTAGTGTGGTTAGAATTTGGAGATTGTGTTCAAAGAAAGGAATTTGTAGTTAGAACAAGTTGTAATCATTTCAAGATAGAAAGTAGAGCCATGCTTTAAGGTAGATGAAGTGGAATAATAAGGAAAGTTCTTGGAGTTCAGACAGTTGAGAAATTGAGGGATAGAGATTCTTTACCCTGGTTGCACATTAAAATCACCTAAGGAGCTTTTTAAAAAAATACAAACGCTCAAACCCTACATTCTGATTTATTGGTTTGAGTTTGGTCCTAGGTATCAATAAGAATTTTTGAAAAGTTCTCCCCAGTGATCTGAATGTGCCCTCAGGGTTGGGATCCACTAGGCTAAAAGCCACCAGAATAATTATCAGCATAAATGTTGAAGTTACCAGTGACCACCTAAGGGACTTCAAATAGCAAACCAGCTGTTTGTGTGATCTAGCTAAGATCTGGATTGTTGTAAAGGCTGCTAAAGACAAGGATAAGAGACTATGGAATTAGTTTCTCGTATGTTGTGGGGTTTTTTTGGTTTGTTTTTGTTTTTTTGAGGTCTTTTGAGCATTAGCATTGGGACCAACCATAGCCTGGAAAAGGAGCGGAGATGGAAGCAGCTTACTCTGTCTCCACTTGTTAGCTCTTTACATTGAGACTTTTCCTCAGAATCATGTCAGTGTTCTTTATGTAATCATAAATTTTTTTTGATGACCAAATTAACTGTGATTGATCTACCAATCTTTAAAAACTTGAGGACGTAATTCATCTTCTGTTTAGGCTTTAAGAAAGTTAAAAGATATTCTATTTTAGGCAAAAAGTTCCAACTTTATTTTCATTCTGACACAACAGTGGAAAGGATTTAAAGTGAAGTATCAGAAGTTTAAGGCTATGTGTGTCTTTGACTTGGAGCCTTGAACTAATCACCCAAAATCTCTGCTTCATTCATTCTTTGACTTTTTAAACATGATTAAAAGAGATAATTACTTTATGTCCAATTCCATTCATTTAGCTGATTTTCCAGAGTGAGCATGAGCTAGGAATCAAGAATGTGCTGTTCCCTCAGGTAATTTCAGCTCCCATAGGCTTCTCTAAGTGAGAGAATTTCACCAAACTGAGCATGATGCTGTTGAGAGAGGTAGTTTTATATAGTATCACCCCTTAACAAGAGCCAGCTGTTTCCTATGGGGTTCAGTCAAAGAAACGGCACTCTGCTTCAACGCCAAACACAATACTGTTGAATTTAATGTGAATTTGACATATTTGTCTCCAACATGGTATCTTCCCAGATGACTTTTTGTGATACTCAATGTTCATTTTATGCCTAAGTTTAGAACTTTACCCTCAGGACAGAGGTACTAGCAGGTAGTATGAAGTATAATGGCCATTGTTTTTATCCTTAAGTGGTTCATGGTACAATTGGGGATGATTGATGATTTTCAAATAATTATAATACTAGAGTAATCAGTTTAACACTAGAGATATCAACCAGATTTCCTTAAGCAGAAAAAAACTGCTCCGCCCTTCTCTCCTTCCCAAAAAAGTTTGGAAGACTTATCTAGTACTTAAAGTTTTCATAGAATAAAATATTTTCTCTAGTCCTTCCTTATACAAGCCATATAAAATCAATGATCTTATTAGTAGGATAAATTATATTTTCAGTAGTTCCAGTTTATTTTTATTTTCCCACAGAGTTTTAGGAAGTATCTGATTTCGTGTTTATGGGTCCATGTAACTTTCTGCATAGCTGTTCTAATTAAATGGTGTGGAACAGTGCTAATAGGTGGCACATCTAAGTGTCTATTAGATCATTCATTACATAAATGTTAGAAAGTGGGCACTCTGAACAAATGAAAAAGGCAGATCTTTACATCTTTTTAAAGATATAATTGACATACAGCAAACCTTCTCTCTTGACAGAACCCTTTAAATGGACCACCATTTTATTTCATCTCTCCCTTTTTTTTTTTAAGATTTTATTTATTTATCAGAGAGAGAGAGACAGAGGCAGGCAGAGGGAGAAGCAGGCTCCTTGCTCAACAAGGAGCCCAATGTGGGACTCGATCCCAGGACTCTGGGATCATGACCTGAGCCGAAGGCAGATGCTTAACCAACTGAGCCACCCAGGCGTCCCTATTTCATCTCTTCTTACTGCCATAAAAAGTACTCAGACTTCTCTGATAGATCTCTCCTAAATTCTTTCTTCTTATAGATTTTTGTTCTCTGTATATTTCGAATCCTCCCTGCCCTTCATAACTGGTTCATTTTAATAACTTTGTCTTTTAAAATCTTTAACCAAAAATGAATTTCATTGGTGATGGGTAGCGCTGGGTAGGTAAGGAAGCATCTGCAGCTTTCATATTGAGAGGCTTGTCTTCCCTCCAGAGCTGTTTGTGCTTGTTTATACCACTGATAGCAATCTGCTCTCAGGTTTTAATGACATCATTCTTGCAGCTTTACAATAGATCAAACTGGAGTAAATTGCTCTCAAATTCTGTTGGGCAGGAGGATATTTGAAACCAGATTGTCTGGACAGAGAAGTAAGTTTTTTAGACCCGTTAAGAAAGGTTGGTGGGTCTAATTTGAAGGCTCACTGTCCTTAGAGAAAGTATTAAGATTTGTTATAATAACAGTAAGAAGCATTTTATATGATTGATACATGCATTTATCCTCTGAATGGATTAAGAGGTGGTTGAAGAATTTGCCCTTTCTCTTCGTGAATTAAAAAAACTGGAGAAGTAAAATGTTTCTAATCTAGGCGAAGGCTCTTCTTTCAAATATCTTTTTTAATATTTAGAAAAAATAGTGACTATTCTAATCATTTCTTTTGGTGTCTGTTTCTTGGCTCTTAGTCTCTATTTTTTTGTGTATGTACATTTGCTTTGGAGGGTTATGATGGTGGGAAATTAGTAATCACCAAACTCTACCATCTCCGTAAAGCTTGCCTTTGCCTTCTTTGGAAAGAAGAGAGCTGAGGTTTGAAGTAATCTCTTTTTCTCTAGGATGCTCTTTCTGTTTTATTGCATGTGTGTTTATAGCCTTAGTGACAAGGACTCAGCCAGCAGAACCTTCTGGGCTATGACAGAGTATGTAGAATGAAGTATGTATTATGTATCTTTCCAGTGATTTTCCCTTTTTTCTGGTGATAGAATTGATTTTTTTAATTAGTTTTCAAATTGCAAATTAAAGGTAGTTTTAATAAATTTTTGACATTTATATACAACAGATTAATTACCTTAAAAAATAAAAGGAATTTGCCATTGCCTGGGAAAGAGATTGTTGTATTCAAACATTTTAACAACATGACCTTTTATTCCATTGATTTCTATAGAGAAGCACAGGCATGCTTCAGAAAAGGTCAGTGATTCTAATTGAAGCACACACTGATTTTTTTTTTTCCTAGTTGCAAAGGCGCCCATGCTTTTTGTTGCAAAGAAGATGATGAGATTTAGGGCTGACCATTTGTTACAAGAGAAAGCAATTCTGTCTGTGATGCATTGCTGTTTTTCTTCTACATGGAAAGCATTGTTTGAAATCAACAATATCCATAAACCAGATTTTCATTATCCATGCTATTTAATGCCCTCTTTTTTATTTCAGAGGCAGTTACATATCTGAGATCTAGGTTGAAATTTCCCTCTTCTATGGACCTGATTTTGGGGAAAAAAAAGATGTGAGTCTATTAAAAGTCTCACATATTTCTGGTTGTGAGATTTTCTTCTTTAAAATAGGAATAGCAAGATTTCAGAATTTAATGTGGGTTTAAGCATGTTTTCACTGTCATTCTTGGACTTTTCATATAAGAGAATTCATGGCTGGAGGAGCCAGACATGATAATCCACGTATTATAATTTATTAAACCACAAATACGCTGTGTCCTTTTGGAGATATCACCTGACTCGTATTTGTTCCAGCATGTATCACACAAAGATAAAGACTCTTAAAAAAAAAGATTGTAGAACGTTTGACCAATATGACACCTACTTGATAAATACTTAATACCACAAGATTTCTTTTTGGTCTGGCTTAGTGTTGGTTTTTGTCCAGTATGCAATTGGAAGAATGATCCAGTTTTCATTATCTGAAGTCAGTAAAGACTGTTTAAGGATTAAAATTGTGTTTTCAAAGCTTTCTGTCCATATTCATTCTGTAGGAAATAATTTGATA